>NC_083881.1:45621688-50621688 GCF_032452875.1 Bos javanicus
TGACGTTTCCTCAACTCTTTCCTCAACCAAGAGCTCTGAAGCCAAAACAGAGTTAATGACATGACTAAACATGGACAGTTTTGATTATCACAAGGGTGTGCACAGCTTTCTATATGTCTGATTAACTGCAGAAGATCAAGGCAGCCTTGGGGTTTTGCTCATAGGAGAGATGTCAAAACTCATCTCTAGAAAACAGGAAAGCTTCTATGAATAGGAGAACTATAAGCCATGCTTGAAGGAGGAGAAGGAACTAGTCAGGTAAATAAGGTCTCGAGGGGGACTGGCATGGGCAAGAGACCACCAGCCAGTGGGAATACGGCTCTTTGGAGGAACTGGAATGTGTTCTGTTGTGTGAAACAGCCACATATAAGGATGAAGCCAGTGGAGAGAAATTAGAAATGTAAGCAGAGATAAGACCACGCTAAATCTTATAGGTCATTATTAGGACCAGCATATTTGGGGAGCAGCCATGTTAATCATCAGAAAATTCTTTTGTCACTACATATGAAATATATCTAGAATCTTACCACACTTTTAAAACATCTTTATCCCCATGATGGTGAAAGAAAGTGAAGTCGCTCAGTTGTGTCCGACTCTTTGTGACCCCATGGACTATAGCCCACCAGGTTCCTCCATCCATGGAATTTTCTAGGCAAGAGTACTGGAGTGGGTTGCCATTTCTCAGGTCTCCTGCATTGTGGGCAGATGCTACATATCCTCTCTGGTTGTGAGAGCTCCATCTCTGTCTCTGCCATCAGAAGGGCAGGAATAAACCAGTTTTGTTCACTGCTCTATTACCTGCTTTTTGAAAAATGCCTAGCACAAAGTAGATGCTGAAAAAGGTTTTGATCATTGAGGACTAGCTTGTGCCTCGTATATTTGAAATCCTTTAGCTGCTTACCATTTTAGTAGGATGAAAAGTCAAAATCCTTACTCTGAGTTCCAGGGCCCTGCTGGACCTGGTCTTCTGGCCTCCCGCCACCTTTCTGCTTTCATCTCCTATCACTTTTCCACTTGCTCTCTTTGACTGAGTGAGTGAGCATGCATACTCTTTACTAGATACACACTGGTCTTTCCATTTCCTGTCTATAGTAAGCATGCATCACCCCAGGGCATGTGCACATCCTATGCTCTCTTGCTCCACATAGCTACATAATTTGATCCTATGCTTCCTTCAAATCTGCTCAAATGTCACCTGCCCAGAGAGGCCTTTTCTCTACCATCCCACACAATACAATATCAGCCCCTTCCTGATTCTCTCTTCCCCTTTACTTGGCTGAATTTGTGCACGCTAAGTTGCTTCAGTTGTGTCCAAGTCTTTGCAATCTTATGGACCCTATGGATCACAAGGCTCTTGTCCACGGGATTCTCCAGGTAAGAACACCAGAGTGAGTTGTCCCGTCCTCCTCCAAGGGATTTTCCCCACTCAAGAAACCTATGTCTCTTACATCTCCTGCATTGTCACGCAGGTTTTTTTTTTTTTTTTAATTTATTTATTTTAATTGGAGGCTAATTACTTTACAATATTGTAGTGGTTTTGCCATACATTGACATGAATCCACCACGGGTGTACATGTGTTCCCCATCCTGAACCCTCCTCCCACCTCCCTCCCCATCCCATCCCTCTGGGTCATCCCAGTGCACCAGCCCTGAGAACCCTGCATTGAACCTGGACTGGCAATTCATTTCACATATGATAATATACATGTTTCAATGCCATTCTCCCAAACCATCCCACCCTTGCCCTCTCCCACAGAGTCCAAAAGAATGTTCTATACATCTGTGTCTCTTTTGCTGTCTCTCATACAGGGTTATCGTTACCATCTTTCTAAATTCCATATATATGTGTTAGTATGCTGTATCAGTGTTTTTCTTTCTGACTTACTTCACTCTGTAGGCTCAAGTTTCATCCACCTCATTAGAACTGATTCAAATGTATTCTTTTTAATGGCTGAGTAATATTCCATTGTGTATATGTACCACAGCTTTCTTATCCATTCGTCTGCTGATGGGCATCTAGGTTGCTTCTGTGTCCTGGCTATTATAAACAGTGCTGTGATGAACACTGCAGCTTCTTTACCACTAGCACCACCTGGGAAGCCCGTACTTGGCTGTATTTGTTTTAATAATTGTGAAAAAATACTTATCATAATAAGTATTTATGTGTGTTGCATGTCTAACTCTATAAGATCAGTTCTGTGAAGGCAGTAGATTTATGTGGGTCATGACTGTTTCCTGGCACTTAGAACTATGTTTGATCCAGGTTAGCATCTGCATTAGAGGAGTCAACTGGGAATCAGAAGTTACAGCAGTTATTTGATAACAGGAAATTTAGTACCAAGAAGTGCTAAGTACTATGAGCTTAAGTAGGTACCTGCTGCTGCTAAGTCACTTCAGTCGTGTCCAACTCTGTGCGACCCCATAGATGGCAGCCCACCAGGCTCCCCCGTCCCTGGGATTCTCCAGGCAAGAACACTGGGGTGGGTTGCCATTTCCTTCTCCAGTGCATGAAAGTGAAAAGCGAGAGTGAAGTTGCTCAGTTGTGTCTGACTCTTCGCGACCCCATGGACTGCAGCCTACCAGGCTCCTCCACCCATGGGGTTTTCCAGGCAAGAGTACTGGAGTGGGGTGTCATTGCCTTCTCCGAAGTAGGTACCAGAACAGTACAAAGAAAACTCTCGAGTGTCCCCGAAGTAACTAGAGCAGGAAGCAACCACCACCGCTTAGTCACAGGGATAAGGAAGATGCTGGAAATTCTAAAATGCAGAAACCTAGGAGAGAGTCCTTGTGGAGTTGAAACTTGGGGCTCTGAGAAGAGGGATCTCATGGCTGGTGCCTCTGAGCTCAGAGGAGTGACCTGGTAGGCTTGGGACCCAGACCTTGGAAGAAGGACTGTTGAAGGTTGGGCTGGGAAGATGATAAATGATGAAATGGGCTCTGTTCATGCTGGAAGAACCAGTGGCACAGTGGATCCAGCTGTTGCTTTCAGAAGGAACAACTGCTATGGGATGGAGAAGTCATACTTGGGTGAAATACTAGGAACAGACAGCAGACAGGAAGCCCCTAAGAAGCTAGGGAGGAAGGAGGATATCCATTCTTCCTCTTCAACACTTGTGACCTCCCTCTGTCTCTCCCTATTGGTGAAGTCTACACGGAGCCTGCTGCCAGAACCAAATTGTGATTTTCATAGTTCTAGCCACAGACAGCATCACAAAACTGAATATAAAAGGGTGGGTTTCAAGCTGAGAGACAACTCAATAACTTGCCCAGAGCTTAAGAACTTCTGTTGACAGAAGTTATTGAATGCACTGGAATGTCTTAAAAAAATCATTTAAATCGACTAAAAATTAAACATGTTCATGATAATAAGTAGCAATTAAAAATTATCCAAAGGAAACAGAGGCAATTGAGGTTTGTACCCAGGCTATGGCCAAGTAAAATAATCAATTTCTATCACAGGCAGTGCATGGTATTCTGTTTCCTGGCAGCTGAGGTAACAATGGAAATATGCCATGCATTAAAATTTCATTATAACAGTGAAGAGAGAACAGCAGAGAGGTCTAAACACAAAGTTAGTTTTTTTTTTTCTAAAGCAGAGGTTTGATCTTTTCAAGCAAGCATATATTTTGAAACCCCACAATATAGCACCAGGCAACGTGAAATAAAAAGGCTTAGCCTTGCTAGTGTTTCAGCCCATAGTAGCAGTGTGTGTGAGACCACTGTTGGCCTCATCTATAAAGAACATCAATATATAAACAAGAAAACATCTCATTTTAAGGACTAGATTCTAAGGAGCCATCAGGATGAATTAGGAGCAAAATGAATGCTTGAATTAGATATAAATCCACTTGTGGTCCAAGAGTGACTGAATCCCTATAAAAGACACAATAAATTGACTTCTTGCCTGGGGACATTTAAAATTGAATAGCAATTACAATGAATTTTTGTTCTGCAAAATTTTATGCTGAGTTGCTCCTCGTGGAAGAAGTCAATTGACCCCCACTACTTAAGTTCACTCCTAGAGAATACAACAAGAATACAACTTTATTCACATAAAGTAAGATGCTTGCCTTGCTCTTTTTTTGCAGCAGGAGGAGATACAGTCAATTCATTTCATACTGGTACTATGTTGATAAAGATTTTTAAAATAGGTGCTATAATAGTCCTGTTTGACATCAGTTAAGGCTATATTGTAATTTATCATGAAGGTATTTCTGCCTACTCTAATTTTGGAAAATATCTTGAGGGAGAGAGATAGCAACAGCTGTCCGGATTACCTCAGTAATCCTGAGGTAACTGGATTGCATGAGATGGCCTGTAAACAATTGTCCATAGAATCAGAGGTGGATGATGGAGCATCATGAAGACTACATGTGGTCTTGAGATGTTCTTAAATGCAAGGCATGTCAATGCAAGTGCATCAAAATAAATAATTATATTTTCAATTTCAAAACACAGATTACTAAGATAACTTCAAGAAAATGAGAAGACAAATCATAGAATAGGAAAAAAAATATTTGCAAAAGTCACATCTGATAAAGGACTATTATCCAAAACATACAAAGAACTCTTAAGACTCAATAATAAGAAAACAAACAGCCTGATTTAAAAGGTGGGACAGAGACCTGAAAAGACACTTCATCAAAGAAGACATATGGATGGAAAATAAGTGTATGAAAAGATGTTTCACATTCCATGTTATCAGGGAAATGCTAATTAAAAATGAGATTCCACTGCATATCTATCAGAATGGCCAAAATCCAGAACAGTGGAAATAACAATGTTGACAAGGATTTGGAGCAATAGAAAGTCTCATTCATTGCTAGTGGGAGTGAAAAATTATATAATCCCTTGGGAAATAGTTTGGCAGTTTCTTACAAAACCACACTCTTTCTTTTCGTATGATCCAGCATCATGCTTCTTAATATTAACCCGAATGAATCAACAACTTATGTCCACACAAACCTGCCCATGGATGTTCATGGTAGCTTTATTCACAATTGCTAAAATTTGGAAATATCCAAGATGCCCCTCAGTAAGAAAATGAATAAATGGTGCCATATTCAGACAATACAATGCTATTTAGTCCTAAAAAGAAATGATCAGTTGAACCATGAAGACATGGAGGCAACTTAAGTGCATTACCAAGTGGTGGAAGATTGTAACCAATGCCTCACTCTGATATCAGACACGGATAAAGGGGAGGTTGTATGTAATATGAGAACTCCCCGTACTTTCTGCTCTATTTTGCTGTGAACCTCCAACTGCTCTAAAAATAAAGTTCATTAAATTTTTTAAAAGTGTGGAGTGATTGCCTATGTTACACTGAAACTAATATTTTATCACAACTTGTCTTCCTATGAAGGAGGAGGAAGTGGTTCCATGTTTATATTCCTTACCTCTAGAACAGCTGGCTCATAACTCTTACTCTATTTTCTAACATTTCCCTCATTTTATGTCTCCTGTTATTTCTGTAAATAGCATGTGTTAAATAAGAAAATAACTGCTTTCAGAGTAACAATCAAAAGTTTTACTTAAAAAAGTGACCAAGATTATTTCAATTGGTACCCTGGAGACTATGTAGTTGGAACTCTTTGAGAAATCCTGACTACACCAGCCTTGCTAATCTAATCTCTCTTCTCATTACTCATCTCTTCCAAATTCCATTAATTCCCTAGCTTGACCATGGCGTGAGCTTTCCAGAAGTCTTTGTAAGATTTTCTGCTTTATGGTACTTCCTGCATACCATTCAGTCTGTTTTCCCTCTGAAGGCCTGTTCATAAGACAGAATGCAAGAGAGAAGATGAGTCAGATTCTATCACTGACAGCAGTACATCATTAATAATGCTAATAGTTACTTATGAACGACCAATCATGTGCCAGACACCACATTAGGTGTTCAAATAAAAGTAAGTATTGTGCCCTTTATAGCTGAGGAAGAGTTTCCTGGTGACTCAGATGGTAAAGAATCTGCCTGCAATGCAGGAGACCTGGGTTTGATCCCTGGGTTGGGAAAATTCCCTGGAGAAGGGCAAGGCTACTCACTCTAGTATTCTCGCCTGGAGAATTCCATGGACAGAGGCGCCTGGAGTGCTAAGTCCATGGGGTCACAAAGAGTCAGACACAACTGAGCGAGTAACACATATATGCATACATAGCTGAGGAAACCAAGCCTCAGAGAAGGTTCACAACTTACAAAAGCCCACAAGGCTGGATGATTTTCTGGATCCTCTGTTTGCAAGTGTCAGAAACAAGACTCCAACTCATTTCGGTGAAAAAGGATAAAGTTTGCCTTAATTCCAAATTTAAATTCCAAAGTTTAAACAAGCAGACCAAATGAATGAAAGTCACAAAGGCAGCGTGGCTTCAGGAATACTAAGAACCAGCAACTCAAAGTTCAAGTTTTTTCTGGGTCTCTCTACTCTCTCTGCTCTTCTCTGCATGTGTCACTTATTCCTTCTTATTGCAGACAAGTTTTTTGCCTTTGGGAGGGAACTGGGCTACCAATGGCTCCAAAGAGTTATATCTTAAAATGTCTGTCCCTGAAAAGATATTCTCTTTGCACTCATCAATTCAAAAAATCCTGGCAAAGAAAGTTCTATTCGTCTTGTTGACTCCTCTGGGTTAATTAACTCTATTACTAAAAAAAAAAAGAAAGAAAATGTGGATGACAAGAAATGGAAGTGGAACTGGGAGGAAGATCCAGAAAATTGAAGACTATTCTCATAAGACAAACTCAGAGATGTTCACTATAAAAACCATAATCTAAGGCCTACAATTATTATTCTTATTATGTAGATGAGGAAAACAAAAGTTAAGCCATTAAAAGAAATTCAAGTGTAACTTTGGAAAAGGAAATGGCAACCCACTCCAGTTTTCTTGTCTAGAAAACCCCATGGTCAGAGAAGTGTGTCAGGCTATAGTCCATGGGGTCGCAGAGTCAGACAAGATTTAGTGACTGCTGCTACTGCTGCTAAGTCGCTTCAGTCGTGTCCGACTCTGTGCGACCCCATAGACGGTAGGCCACCAGGCTTCCCCGTCCCTGGGATTCTCCAGGCAAGAACACTGGAGTAGGTTGCCATTTCCTTCTCCAATGCATGAAAGTGAGAAGTGAAAGTGAAGTCGCTCAGTCGTGTCCGACTCCTAGAGACCCCATGGACTGCAGCCTACCAGGCTCCTCCACCCATGGGATTTTCCAGGCAAGAGTACTGGAGTGGGGTGCCATTGCCTTCTCCGGATTTAGTGACTAAACAACAACAAAAGTGTAAGCTGCTCAACACAACCCAAGAAATAAGTATCTGGGACTGTTCACTGTGCTTCTGTCCATTCTGTTGTATCTGTTTCCAGCCGGAAGAAATGAAGGTGGCACAGAGAAAGCCATTGCTGGTGGAAGGGTGATGCACAGTATCTCACAGGACCAAGTTGATGCCAGTGGAACTTGAAGTCTACAGATTGAATCAACGGCCAATCTCTCTGGCATCCATCCTCTTAAGATAATAAGACATAAAACATGAATATAGAATAAGAGTAGTGATATTAATTGATTACTATCTTTATGCAGTGAAATCCGCTTATTTATTACATAAAATAAAACTCTGAAAAATAGGAAAGATCATCACTGTTTCGTATAAAAGGAACCTTAGAGAAAGAGAGGTGAAAATATCTGCCTAAAACCATGGCTGATATTCCAACCTATATAAAACCAGCTTCAAAGTTTCAGTGAGTTCCAAACATCTACTTCCAAAGAGAAGAAGGCAGAAAAGAACAAACAAAGGCTCTCCCAAATAAAAATGGTAAATAACAGTAACAGTAGTGGTATTTGCCTTGATCTCAGCTGGATGAATGAAAGCGAAGGAAACAATAGACACTTACGATCTCAGCAGAGTTGGAGTCCTAGCAGCTAAGAGCAAGGGCTTAAATCTGACGTCAAGACTCCAAGTATTAATAGACACCAGGGATACAGTTAAACAAGAGTCTTCCAGTTGAGAAGCTTATATCTTCACTGGAAAAATAGACCATATTTTTATGTAAAACAAATAAACAGATAATTTATGCTTTGAGTGCATGCATACATGTGTGCTAAGTCATTTCAGTCATGTCTGACTCTTTGTGACCCTATGGATTATAGCCTGCCAGGCTCCTCTGTCCATGGGATTTTCCGGGCAAGAATACTGGAGTGGGTTGCCATTTCCTTCTCCAGGGGATATTCCTGACCCAGGGATTGAACCTGCACCTCTTAAGTGTCCTGCACTGGCAGGTCAGTTCTTTACCACCAGTGCCACCTGAGAAGCCCAATTTATGTTTTACTATTAATACATATGATGAAATTAAAACAGGAAACTAGCAGCAGCAAGTGAATGTGGATGCTGGGTTGTTTAGTGTCCTCAGAGAAGATCTCTCTTAGCAGGAGATGTGCATTTAGTTCTGAATGATAAGTCAAAGGAAGCTAAACAGAAATCTGGGTGGGGTGGGAGGCAAGGAGGTGGGGAAAAGGATTATTTCAAAGAGAAAGAAGATCAAGTACAAAGACTCTGATCAATTCAGTTCAGTTCAGTCACTCAGTTGTATCCAACTCTTTGTGACCCCATGGATTGCAGCACGCCAGGCTTCTCTGTCCATCACCAACTCCCAGAGTTTGCTCAAACTCATGTCCATCAAGTTGGTGATCCAACCATCTCATCCTCTGTCGTCCCCTTCTCCTCCTACCTTCAATCTTTCCCAGCATCAGGGTCTTTTCCAATGAATCAGTTCTTCACATCAGGTGACCAAAGTATTGGAGCTTCAGCATCAGTCCTTCCAATGAATATTCAGGATTGATTTTCTTTAGGATTGACTGGTTTGATCTTTCAGTCCAAGGGACTCTCAGAGAATCTTCTTCAACACCACAGTTCAAAAGCATCAATTCTTCAGTACTCAGCTTTCTTTATGGTCCAATACATGACTACTGAAAAAACCATAGCTTTGACTAGATGGACCTTTGTCGGTAAAGTAATGTCTCTCTGCTTTTTAATATGCTGTCTAGGTTGGTCATAGCTTTTCTTCCAAGGAGCAAGCATCTTTTAACTTCATGGCTGCAGTCACCATCTGCAGTGATTTTGAAGCCCAAGAAAATAAAGTTTCTCACCATTTCCATTGTTACCCCATCTATCTATTTGCCATGAAGTGATGGGACCAGATGCCATGATCTTGGTTTTTCGAATGTTGAGTTTAACAAAGACTCTGAGAATGGAACAAGGCTGATCTGTTTATAGGGCAGAAAGAAAGCCAGAGTAGCTGGATCTCAGTAGCTGAGTTGAAAAATAGAGAGGGGCTTTAAGAGGGGAGCCTCCTCTTGATCCTGTAGTGCTTAACAGGCAAAGGCAGGAGTTTGACATTTTTAATAGGAAGTCATTAGATATTTTTATCTAGAAAATGATGAGACCTGATTTGTATTGTAGAATAATGGTTCTGAAGGAAAAGCCCACATGAAGGCACGGAGATCAGTGAGGCTGGTAGGAAAATAGACCGGATAGGGTGGAGACTTGAACTCAGGTTTTAGCCATGAGATTTGTGCACAGTGGTCACACCCAGGGCACATTTTGGTGAAAAACTATACAAGGTTGTATGTAGGCTGTGAAGAAAAGAATCAAAATCCCCAAATCTTAGATTTTTGGCCTGTAAATGACATTTACTGAGATAGCAAAACCTTATGAGAGAACAGATACAGTAGGTGGTTGGGGGGTGGGATGATACTTTTGTTTTGCCCGTGTTACGATTAGTATGCCTATTAGACAGCCAAATGGGAAGGTCAAGTGTGCAGTTAAGTGAATAATCTGCAAGTCAGGAAGGGGACTAGGACAGAGATATAAAAGTGAGAGTTTTCCGTTTACAGGTACATTTGCACTAAATTCGTACCCTAGGGAGACACTGTGGATAAATAAACCAAGAAAGATAAAGATAGAGCCCTGTGTCACATCAAAATTTAGAGTGCCAGGGAAGAAAGAGCCAATAGTAAGTAGCTCAAAGTATAGCGTGTTAGGTGGTAGGAAAAGAGTGGGACTGAGTCACACAAGTCTAAAGAAAAATATGTTTCAGGAAGGAGAAACAGGTCAACAATGATAAATGCTACTGAAAACAAGAGATCGAATAAATAAGAATAGAGACATCTGGATCATCATTCTTTCCACTGCAAGCCACAGAGACCCAACTGAGAGAATTTTGAACAATTTGGAAGTTATCTCAGTTATCTAGACCCTGGGCTGTTCCAGGGATCCTTAATTCAGAGGGTTAACAACACTAACAAGAACCAGATACCTTCCAATGATGATGAAGGTTCTGAATCCACTGAGTGTTCACTCTATGACAGGCATTGTTCTAATCATTTATTATTTTTCTAAATCTCATTTAATCCTCACAACATTCTTACAAGGTAGGTATTATTTTTATACCCATTTCATAGTTTAAAAGACAAGGAACAAGACAAGCCTGAAAGAGCCAGGCTTTGAACCAAGTCAATATGATTCTAAATTCTCTGTCCTTCAGCACTGTATTCTGTGGTGATTTACAGAGAAATAGGTGAGGCTAAAAGATGAGGACACGATGACAGAGGAGAAGACATTTGGAGGCAGAGACATGAGAGCTACAAGGCAGGGTGAGGGATGATAAAGTCAAAGACATGCACTTCAAAGAATCTGGGGTTTTAAGGGAGGAAGAAGGAGGGACAGCCTGGAAGTGACAGTGGGGAGCAAGGCTTACAAGGCACAAAAGCATTTGAAGCATTTCCGACCAAAAGGACAACATAAAAAATAACTTCAAATTTGGGCATTTAGAGGACTTGGCAGTTCCTGAGGGTTCTGTCCTCATCACTGTATTTTTATCCCAGGATAGGAAGTTCTTATGAAGTTCTTGTCCTCTAGTCCAGTCTAGCCAAGAATCATACTCAGTTTTGGAGTGAAGCTATCAGGTTAACCAAGAGGATATCAAAATGAATTATTTTGGGAATGGTTCTCAGCATGATACTCCCATGAAAGTATTTAAAAAACAGTAACAACAAAGAAAAAACTCTCACATGTAGGAATTTTTCTATTTTTTGATAGATTGCAAACAATTTAACTAGATGCAAATGTTCAAATGTAACTTTCAATGACAGGTTTTAAAATAAATAAGTAAACTGCTTTTCAAAACCAGTAGATATAGATCAGGGGTCAGCAAAGTGCAGCCCATGGGCCACTTAAGTTTCTATGGCCTGAGAGTGAAGAATGCCCTTTACACTTCTAAAAGGTATGAAAATATAATCAAAGACAATTAATATTTAGTGACAGGTAAAAATGATATAAAACTCAAACTCAATATGAAATAATTAAAATCTCATGACACATCAACATTAACAAATGGACATTTGCAAAACATTATGATGACAGACGACATCAAATAAATGAAGTCTTACTCCAAAAGGATTCCATTTTTGTCATTCTGTTACAAACAAGTGCACTTGATTATTATTGTATTTTTAATTTCATCAGTAAAATATAATGGACATTTGTTTTCCCTTGTATTACAGAGGTACCTACATAACCTCAATTTCGCCTCTTAGCCTGAAGAAGTTAAAAGTTTGGCTATCTGACCCTTTATAGAAAACCTTCACTGACTTTTTGTTATAGATAATAGGTAGACAAAATTTATATTACTTAGGTATCACAATAGAAGTCTTATGGATGTGATATGTGGATGTCTGTCTATAAATGTAAGCATTTGATCATATATTCATTCAGTCAGCAAGCATTTATTGAGCACCTGCTATATACCAGAAAATGTCTTGCTTGCTGAGGATACAATGGTCATTGCTCTCAAGGAAAACAGTCTTATTTTATTGTCGTGATAATTCTGGTAGAATTTAAGAAGAACAAGCAATTTCTACAAAGTTTTCCTGTGAATGACTATGTCTTCCTCTTTCTCCCACTCCATTTGTCGTGATAATTCTGGTAGAATTTAAGAAGAACAAGCAATTTCTACAAAGTTTTCCTGTGAATGACTATGTCTTTCTCTTTCTCCCACTCCATTTTCAGCTATCATTGACTACTTAATTTCATGTTTTTACATAAGTCTAGCAATTCACTGTTTTTCTATCTAGGATGTAAAATGCCAGTAAGCAAATGTGACATCTCTCCCCTACCTTTAATTCCACTGGAATGTGTTGAGACTTTCTCTTCTATGCTTCCCCTCTATTATGTCACTGAATTGGTAGGGGTCCTGGCACGTCACTTGGACAAACTCATTCACGGGAGGTGCCTCTGCCAAGTGGAACTGAGCACTATCCATTATCGTAGCAATTGCATTGCTCATCCTCAGAATCAAGTTCCAAAGTCATTTTCTTGTTTTCCAGTAGCTAACTCTTGTCCTTTTCTTTCTAAATTGCCTCTGACAACAATGGTTCTACAGGATTTCAGTGTGGGTTTAGGAGACTGAACGGCCAATGGATCTGGGGCATTCTTATAGCATGCAATCATAACTTGTGTTTAGTTTTCATAACAAAATC
The DNA here is from genome assembly GCF_032452875.1 of Bos javanicus. Lineage (NCBI taxonomy): Eukaryota > Metazoa > Chordata > Mammalia > Artiodactyla > Bovidae > Bos > Bos javanicus. The sequence goes on from NC_083881.1 coordinate 45,634,203, forward strand.
TTATCCAAAACCGTCTCAAAGAAGCCAAAACCAATCCAAAACCACTTCCTAGGTCCACATTGCGTAACAGATAGATGTGCTCTTTCCCACCACAAATGAAGGGCACTAGGTAGCTAGATGCCTGATCATATGAATGGTGAAAGTATTTGTCTATCATGTTTAAGCTACAAAAACTGCAAGATTTCTGATTCTGTGCTTGTTTCTGGCTCCACGATTTCTGGTTCAGTGTTTATTAAACAACATTTTTCTATTCATAGGCATCACTATTCCTTCTGTGACTCCTAGGGAGAGTCTATTTTCTTTCTCTTCCTTCAGTTCAGTTCAGTTGCTCAGTCGTCTCCGACTCTTTGCGAGCCCATGGACTGTAGCACACCAGGCCTCCCTGTCCATCCCCAACTCCCAGAGTTTAGTCAAACTCGTGTCCATTGAGTCAGTGATGCCATCCAACCATCTCATCCTCTGTTGTCCCCTTCTCCTCCTGCCTTCAATCTTTCAAAGCATCAGGGTCTTTTCAAATAAGTCAGTTATTCACATCAGGTGGCCAAAGCATTGGAGTTTCAGCTTCAGCATCAGTCCCTCCAATGAATATTTAGGACTGATTTCCTTTAGGATTGACTGGTTGGATCTCCTTGCAGTCTAAGGGACTCTCAAGAGTCTTCTCCAACACCACAGTTAAAAAGCATCAATTCTTTGGTGCTCAGCTTTCTTTATAGTCCAACTCTTCCTTCACATCCTAACAAAATATAACTATTGTGGGAATAGGAACATGGGGGATTTAAGTCTTTCACTTGATACCCACAGATCAAGAAATAGGGAAGAAAAAGAATATGTTTAAGAACTGCATTGATAGAAACGAAGGAACTAGGGGGCATGGAGCTTAAATAATTTAAATATTTAAACGTTAAAATGTTTTTTCTTATTTCTCAAGTATCTTCCTTCCTTAAGCTCTCTCAGCACCATTGAGCTTATGTGTCTCAGAAATAGCAAGGATTTGGGAATTTTTACTGGTTCAGTAATCACCCCTCTTCCAAAATGTCTTCTGTAGCAGCAATGAGATTATCTGAATCCTGAGTCCATGGGAAAGAAATCTTCATTCTTTTCCTTTTAGATTACAAGTACACATAACTGGGAGGTCTCTTGTGCTGTAGCCTGTGCACTTTGTACAGAGGGCAGGGTTTTGACAATAATGGAACCAGAAGGGATAAAAGAATGAATTAAAGAATAGAGCAGATAGAAATTAGAAAAATTTTTTTAAGTCAGAGAAAAATTAAGTGTGTAGGGAGGGTAGGATCACATGGAAACACAGCGAGTAGAGGCCCAAATGATACAAATTTGATTCCAGGCAGTCCCATACCCTGCCCCACCACGCCCTCCAGCCCCAAAATGACAGTTCTTCCATTGCTTTACGATGGTCTCTAAAACTGCCAGCATTAACAAAACTCTCTAGGGATGTAATTTTAAAAAGATATTTTAACTTAATAAGACCAATCAGATGCCACTTTGGTATGAAAATAACATGCAAACTGTAAATAAGTGTTTGAGCTTGGGTTAAGCCTTATCTACACCCTCTACCATCAAAATAAGAGTCTTCAATCAACAACACTTTGTGCATTCCACATCTCTGGGAAGGCACCCTAGCCTCTGTCACACTCTTTACAGAGTCATTCTAGATGATTCTGTCTCCCTCACAATCTTCCCATACAATGGCACAAGCACTCACCAAAATGTACAATTTCTATTTCCTAAATATCTCCCAAATCTGTCTCCTCTTCCCTACCCACACTTCCACTATTTCAGTCCAGGCTACTCCATCTTTCATGTGGATTTCTGACATAAATAGGACTAGGTAGTCCTCTTCCCTGAATCTACCTAGAAAAGAGACTTTTCTAAATTACACATCTGATCTTGATACCTCCTTGAATAACTTTCCCATGGGTTTCCTACAGGGAGTGCTCACACTCACCCCTGGGTTACAGCACACTTGTTTAGTGGCCTGTCCAGAACAAACTCCAGAGCGTAGTTAGGGGTTGTCATGCTCTGCCACAGTGACATTCCTTGCAGTGTTTTATGCTGTCTCACAACTCTGCATCTTTGTGGTGATACAGATATTCTTGTCTATCTTGTGAAAACGGTGTGCTCCATGAGCATGAGCACCATGTCTTTTTATTGTTATAGCCATGGCGTCTGACACAGTGTCTGGCACGTGGCACAATGAGATGAAGGACTGGTAACTTCTAAAGCATGTGGACGATACCAAAAGGAGACAGTGCTTGCAGTCTGAGCACAGCCACCACAGTGATGAGGGCACAGTTACCTCTGACAGTCACAGGAAAACAGGAAGTGTCCCAAAAATTGGGGCCAAGGGAAGAAGGATAGGATGAGTGATGGGCACCAGGAGAAAAACATGAAATGCTTAAAAACAAACTGTCTAGTGCCTACTTTGGCAGAGGGCTGGCCCTGATGTGAAGGGTGGCTCAAAAGGAAATGACTGCCCAACATAGGAGTAAAGAATACCAATTATTTTCCTCTTAAGTAGGGCCAGACCAACTCAGCAGAAAACCAGAGGATGGGCACTGCTTTCCTGGAAGGAAGCTGATGGTGCTGATGCCATCGGCTGGGTTGACTAAGGAGACATGATCCAGGAGCCACCCAGCTGAAGGCTGGTATACCACAGACAGACATGCTTCTAAGACCTGCGGCAATTAGGAATTCAAGGTTAGCCCCAACTTTTCAGATGAAGCCTTCTAATTTTCCTTTTCCCTCCCCCGAGCTTCTTCCAGGAAACCTGCCTTGTCCTCTGCTGTGGTTGGAAAAGATCAAATGTGCCCTTTACCGAAAAGGCAGGGCTTTCCTCTCCCCACTGCTCCTTCATGCGCACCCCCATGTGACGGCTCATACAGGGACACTCCCGGGGCCTCTGACACAGAGCTGTCTCAACTCTGTGTCTCTGATCCTTTGTCTCGATTGAGGGCACACCAGGTCAAGACAGAAGGCCAGACCTGCTGGTCCAAGATGGTTAATGATGATAGAATAAAGTCACCATAAAAAACCATCATTTTGAACAGAATTTTTTTGAGATAAATTTTGAGCTCAGACAATTCAGGGATGCTTTTGTGCAATACCTTCATAATTTCACTCATGCCAACTTCAACCAAAAACTTTATCAGAATAATGAGGCAAAAATCATGGCGGGGGGAAATGTGGTCTATTCTCCAAAGTGGAAAAGAAAAGAAAAGAAAAGTTGTTGAAAGAGGAGAAAGCAATTTGATTCCACCCTGGTACCCAATCTTTTCTCCTAGAATTTCAATGAGATTTCTAAAGTTGGCTAGACGTTCTCCCACTGCACCCCAGGAGCACACAGGAGAACTTTCCAGTAAGTATTGTCTATATATTATTGTCTCCATTCTGCCCAGTTGTATCAGTCCTTATAACCTGTATATTATAGAACCATTTCCCTTTTACTTCTGTCCCTCTCATCAGCTTGTGGACTTCTGGGAGACAGGAATGTATGTCAATGATCTCAGCTTGTCACCGCTGGGTCACCCTTTCCTTCCAAAGATGGTTTCCTGTGTGTCACTGCTGGTCTGTAAGCTCACCACGGGCAGGGACATGGCTTATTTCAGCACATAAGACAAGAAGAAGACAATGGGCATGTACTGGCTGCTTGTCTGCTTTGGCCAAAACATTGGCAGGTCACATATTTCCATGCCCAAAGTTTGCTTGCAGATACACACACTGTTGCCCTTTCTGAAATCTTCATTTTTCTCACAATGAGTTAAATACTGCCCGTGGAAGGATTTACTCTCTTGGCATCAGCCCATGAGAGGGCTATGAAGGGGCAGGTGCTACGAGCACATAACAAGATTTTAAGCCTGAGGTATCACGTGATGGTGGTGATGCTGGCCTAGGTCATTGCTCTCACTCACAACAGTCACAGCCAAACTTGCACAGGATCCAACTAGTAGCCCCAGTGAGGCCAGGAAATGCAGGGTAGCCCCAGAAGTGGAGTAACCATGGGGTCACTACAGAACATTCCTGAAGGGGAATATACTGGGTTTGATAAATCACAGGGTTCGTGACCCAAGAACAACTCACTTTCCTTGATGATTCCATGGTATTTTTAGCCATTGAGCTGGTTAGTTCCCTGTCTGGATATTATTCCTTTTTTGTTTGCTTGACTCTTGATCCTTCCTTCCTTCCTTCCTTCCTTCCTTCCTGCTGTGAAATGGTCTGTTTACTGTGTATTGCTAAATCACTACCATATTTACTTGTGTTTTTACGGCCAAGATGCTCACAACCCTTTTTTTTTTTTTTCCATCTGGAGGGAAAAACCATTACCTAAAAAAGAAAAAAGAAAAGCATGTCTCTTACATGAACTGAAATGTTTCATTTTATTTTCTACCCCATCTGAACACTTGCAGCTTATCAGGTATTGTGAAGCACATTAATACACATTATCTCATTTAACTCACCACGTTGATTGCTAGAGACTTGTTCTTATCCTCAGTTTTATTTAGGGGGGAATAAGCACAGAGAAGGCAATGGCACCCCACTCCAGTACTTTTGCCTAGAAAATCCCATGGACGGAGGAGCCTGCTAGGCTGCAGTCCATGGGGTCGCTAAGAGTCGGATACGACTGAGCGACTTCACTTTCTTTCTTCACTTTCATGCATTGGAGAAGGAAATGGCAACCCACTCCAGTGTTCTTGCCTGGAGAATCCCAGGGACGGGAAGCCCGGTGGGCTGCCATCTATGGGGTCGCACAGAGTCGGACACGACTGAAACGACGCAGCAGCAAGCACAAAGAAATTTTCTCGAGGTTACCTGCTAACATGTGTTAGAGTTAGAATTTGTACCTGGGTTAGTGCGACTCCTCTTAGCTATTAATTTTCCATAACTTTGAAGTCTGTATCTTCATTTCCCATCACTCCCTCCAAGTCTGTGCATCAGTTTCAAAAGAACTCCTGGCCTAGGGAATTGTGTATCACACAAGACCACAGAAATCATAGATCTCCTCAGCTTGCATCTTACAGATGTATGTAGATCATAGAGAACAAGAGTATTTACAAGATGTTAAAGCTACTTCATGTTATCTCAAACCAATTAGATTTTCTGGTCCTCTTGTGGTTCTCTTGTTCTTATTACAACAGTGACTTCTCCTGTCCCTTATATTTTTACTATAATTTTCTGACAAGCAGTATTTCTTTTCCTTCATTCAAGAAGCTCTGCTTTGCCAAAGGAGAATGAAACCTCTCAGAAGAAGAAATCCAAAAATATCATTTGACGCCATTATGCATGCAGAGACACAGTAAACCTTCTAGATGCTTAAGACATCTTGGTTATGGAAAATGATTATGTAAATGAAGATAATTCATACTTCCTCGCTTTATAAATTAGCCCTCGGAACTAACTTGGCTGGTGAATGAGACCAAATACAAGCAAGGCCAACAATAAGCAAACATCAAATGAAGTGTTATTTGTTTTGGATGACCTCTCACGTCCTTTCTGGCCCTTCCAGACCTCCTGGCATTCATCATCTTCTCTGCTCACCTGTCACCTGCTCAAAGTATCACACTGAATGGCTGTCCAAACACACTGTTTACCACCTTCTCTTTCAATTACATTACTCTCCCTTCTTCCCTCCCCCAGTTCTCATTCCCTAAGCTGGACGATTTCCCTCAAGGGTTAGAGGGCCTCTACCATTCTTTTGCATGTTCTCCTGTTCCTTTTCCTATGTTCTAAGAGCACCTGTGACTTTCCAGTACCGCCTCCAACCCACTCCTGACAGAAGACTTCCAGCAGAATGGGACATTGCTGTGATCTGGGGATCTTTCCAGGGCTTTTCTCCCATGACTACTACCTGGTCTACACTTAGCTGTTTGCATGTCATTTCTGCTCTTTTAGGAGGCTAATGGATTTATTAATTTAATTATTAATATTTTTAAAATAAATTTTATTATAAGTTTATTAAAATAATATAAAATTTTGTTAATAATTGCATTATTAAATTATTATTGTTTAGCTGCTAAGTCATGTCCAACTCTTTGTGACCCCATGGACTGTAGCCCACCAAGCTCCTCCATCCATGGGATTTCCCAAGCAAGAATACTAGAGGGGGTTGCTGCTTCCTTTTCCAGAGGATAATCCCAACACAGAAACTGTACCCACATCTCCTGCTTGGCAGGCAGTTTCTTTATCACTAAGCCACCTGGGAAGCCCAAGGGCTCCTGCCAGTGCAGGAGACACAGGAGACTCGAGTTCAATCCCTGGGTTAGAAAGATTCCCAAAGGAGGAAATGGCAACCCACTAGAGTATTCTTTCCTGGAAAATCCCATGGACAGAAAAGTCTGGAGGGCTATAGTCCTTGGGGTTACAAAGAGTCACACACGACTTAGCAACTAAGCATGCATGTATGATAAATTATTGACACTCATACTTGTTAACTGGAGTAGGAAATGGCAACCCACCCCAGTACTCTTGCCTGGAAAATTCCAAGGATGGAGGAGCCTGGTAGTCTATAGTCCACAGGGTCGCAAAGAGTCGGACATGACTGAGCGACTTCACTTTCACTTCACACTTGTTAATATTATTTAAATGTTATTTGAATAGTATTAATTTAATATTATTATTATGGATTTCATTAAATAAATATTGGTTAAATAAAATCAATAATCTAATCCCTGCCAATGTGTGAACTCCCTGACAGGTCACCCCACACAGTAATCAAGTTCAAAAGCACAGGTGTAGGTCCAGAAGACACTCTAGGAATGATGACATTTACAAGCAGGTAGCAAGCCCAGTTTCTCAAATTCTGTCAGGGAGACCAGTCACTGCCGGCATCTTCTGACTCCAAAGTTAAGGTTATTTATCCAAGTCTTGCTAATTATCACATCATCCTCATTATGTCTATTATGGCTTGTTCCAAAATAGATGGTTTATCATTTCATGAGATAGTAGTGAAACGTTTATTTTCCCTTTCATTTATAGGGTTTATTTTTCAATTAAAAAATAATGCAAGTCTGTTCTAATAATGAAATATAAGAATACTCAAAGATATAAGGAAAAGATTAATAATCTCACTCTACCTCATTTTTACTCCATCAACCCTCAAGTAATCAATGTTAATAGTTTGATGTGAACTCTTCCACCCCTTCCTCTATTATCAATACATATATATTTGAAATAAATATATATGTTCATGCAAAGATATAAACTACAAATAAAATATTTTAATTATGCTCTAAACATGGGGTCATATTATGTGTATGGATCCCATGCTTGCTTTTGTTCTTAATAAAATGTCATGGACATCCCTCTGGTCATTATAATCTATATTATGGAATACTATAATTTAGTCAATTTTCCTTCTATTCCATCTGTTTCCACTTCTTTTGTCACTACAAATAACAATATAGGAAATATCATTAACCATAGCATTGCATCTCAGAGGCTATTGTTATCTACAGAATATGTTTCCAAAAATGAGATTGCCTAGGTCAAAGAATACATACATTATTTTCTGGAAAAGACTGGTTAAAGCAACTCACATTCTCCTTGACAACATCTGAAAGTGTCTGTATTCTTAGAAGACTTGTAATATGATAAAAACAACTGATAAAAATATTATGTGAGTTACAAACATATGGTAAGTCCATGTGGACTTGTGTCTAATAGTGAGACATTAGAGACACTTAAATAGTGAGACAGTGAGACATTTAAAACAAAGGGTTGGTGGTAGAAGGAAGAGAGCCAGCTTTCAAGATGTATCCCAGCATTTTTACATAGGTTAATGCTCGTTGGAAATAGCACCAATGACCTTTCCTGGTATGTGAAAGTAGAGGTGGACATTTTATAAAGGATGAATATAACTTTAAAGAGGAGGGTGGAAAGAGGAAAGATGATGTTATTGCCAGGCAACCCTAAAGAAACCTGCTCTGATTGGATGTATGTCAAATGAGGATGAGATGGTTGGATGGCATCACCAACATAATGGACGTGAGTTTGAGCAAACTCCAGGAGACAGTGAAGGATGGGTAAGCCTTGCGTGCTGCAGTCCATGGCATCGTAATGAGTTGGACATGACTTAGCGACTGAACAACAACGATGAATAATTTAGCCAGATATTAAGCAACTTTACCAAAGTTTTACAGATAGAAAAATGCAGTAATGGGATTTAAATGGGAGGCTATGTGGCTTAAAATCTCATACAAATTCAACCACACTAGGTGATTTCTCACCTGTTCTAGTACCGTAGTAATTATAACAGCTGTGATGATCAGTTCTATGTGTCAACTTGACTGAGCCATGAAGTGCCGAGTTCTAAGTGTATGTGTGGGATGTTTATGAGTGAGATAAACATTTGAAGAGGTGGACTGAGTAAAGTAGATTGCCCTTCCCAATGTGGGTGGGCTGCCTCCAATCGATGGGGGACCTGAAGAGAATGAAAGACAGGGAAGGGAGGATTCACTCTCTCTGTTTTCAAGCTAGGACACTGACCTCTCCTGCACTTGGACTGGAACTTACACAACCAGCTCACCTGGTTTTCAGGTCTTCAGACTCACATAGGAACTATTCGACTGCTCTGCTGGGTCTCCGGAAGATCATGGATCTTCTGAGTCTCCAGACTGTATGAGTCAATTCCTTATAATAAATACATAATATCTATCCTATTGGTTCTGTTTCTCTGGAGAATCCTGACAGTAAAATAGCTAACCTGTATTGGTTAATTCATAGGAAACATGAATTACTATGTTTAAAGCACTGGATGCTGATAACTTTTTTCAAACTATCTCATTTACACCATACAAAAACCCTAGGAGATAGGTACTATTATCCCATTTTACAAATAAGGAAAGTGAGATTCTGAGAACTTTAAAAACTTGGACTGGCACAAATGATTGAACTAGTATCCTAGAAAGTAGAAGTATAGGGATGCTGCTGCTGCTGCTGCTGCTGCTAAGTCACTTCAGTCGTGTCCGACTCTGTGCAACCCCACAGACGGCAGCCCACCAGGCTCCCCCGTCCCTGGGATTCTCCAGGCAAGAACACTGGAGTGGGTTGCCATTTCCTTCTCCAATGCATGAAAGTGAAAACTGAAAGTGAAGTCACTCAGTCGTGTCCGACCCTAAGCGACCCCACGGACTGCAGCCTACCAGGCTCTTCCGTCCATGGGATTTTCCAGGCAAGAGTACTGGAGTGGGGTGCCATTGCCTTCTCCGGAAGTATAGGGATATGAGGGCTCAAAAACCGAACTCTTCACTTCTGTGACTTTTTTCTCCTAAAAGCAGTTTAATATATCTCTCCCTCTTCATTGTCACCGCTATTATCCTGGCCCTCTGTATTTCACCCTGTGCTTTATCTCTTCTCTTTCTATTCCCATTACAAAGGTAGATATTTCATCTTATGTATCTCTAGCTCAACCAGGCATTAAGATATTTTAGACTTGCGTCGCTTACATCACCTGCCTTGGCAGGTGGGTTCTTTACCACTAGCACTACCTGCGAAGCCCCAGATAAATGCATAGACAGTTGTATATCCTCTCCCATCCTGAGGATAGATTATTCACTAAAAATACTTACAGCTTCACCCTCAGCAATCCATGGACAGAGAGATGCAGTGATAAAAAATAAAAATAAAAAAGTAAATCATTACAGTGAAATCATTACAGGCAGCTCAATAATTCTGTGACTCTCTGAGTTCCTCTACTAAGTTCCTGGTGAGAGATTTTACAATTAACACAAAATGGTAGTTAAAGGAACCCAGGTTTGTTTGTTAGCTTGTTTGTATTGATATTAAACATAATATAGAGTTGGAACTGGTTATGGACAAGGAAAGTATCTATTTATTCATCCTGTGAAAGTGAAAGTGAAGTTGCTCAGTCGTGTCTGACTCTGCAATCCCATGGACGGTAGCCTACCAGGCTCCACGGTCCATGGGATTTTCCAGGCAAGAATACTGGGTGGGCTACCATTTCCTTCTCCAGAGGATCTTCCCAACCCAGGGATCGAACCCAGGTCTCCTGCATTGCAGACAGACGCTTTACCGTCTGAGCCACTAGGGAAGCCCTCTTCATCCCGTAATCACACCCAATCCCATATCTTAGCACTAAATCTAAAGAAGCTATTCCTTGTCATTAAAATTTAAATCATGATATATCACATAGTGTGTATACAAACAATGGTGGTATGTGATTTGAAAAGTCATTTATTTATTTTAGGGAGGGGCACAGCTTTTTAAATATCTCAATTTTCTACAAATTAACATGATGGTGAGGATTTCAAGGAAGTTTCCCATTTCAGAAGAAATTGGCCAATATCTACTCAAACCCCAAATTTGTAACCACAAAAGTTGATTCCTTTGAAAAGGACATTTTTCCCCTTCCCACAGACAAGTCAGCTGAGCAACCCTGCACATGGTGAGACTCAAGAACCAATGGAAAAAAAGGAAATAAACCATAGGCTTCTTTCCAATGTGCCAGGAAAGAGACAGTGGCAAGAACTTTAGACACTGGAATTTGGTAGGGCAACAGCACATTTATAAATTGCAGTTCATTCTTGGAGAATCACTAGGTTCCACTCCTCTTAACATCTCCTCCTGTTGGTTTCTAAAGATGGATATTCAAAAAAGATACATCTACAATTAATCTATGACAAAGGAGGCAAGAATATACAACAGAGAAGACGGTCTCTTCAATAGGTGGTGCTGGGAAAACTGTACAGCTACATGTAAAAGACTGAAATTTGAATATTCTCTAACACCATATACAAAGATAAACTAAAAATGGATTAAAGATCTAAATGTAAGATCAGATTCTATAAAACTCTTAAAGGAAAACATAGGCAGAACACTCTTTGACATAAATCACAGCAGTATATTTTTGGATTCCCCTCCTAGAGTAATGAAAATTAAAACAAAAATAAACAAATGGAACCTAATTAAACTTAAAAGTTTTTTTACAACAAAGGAAACCATTAGCAAAACAAAACAAAACCCCCAGAATAGGAAACATCTGCAAAAGATGTGAACAACAATGGACTAATGTCCAAAATATACAAACAGCTCAATAAAAAAAGAAAAAAAAGTTCAATTTTTTAAAAATGGGCAGAAGATCTAAAGAGACATTTCTCCAAAGAAGACATACAGATGACCAGAAAGTACATGAAAGGATGCTTACCATCACTAGTTTTCAGAGAAATGCAAGTCAAAACTGCAATGAGGTATCACATTATACTGGTTACAATGGCTATCATCGAAATGTCTGCAAACAGTAAATGCTAGAGAGGGTGTGGAGAAAAGGGAATCCTCCTACACTGTTGGTGAGAATGTATATTGGTAGAGCCACTAAGGAGAACAGTAAGGAGGTTCCTTAAAACACTAAAAACAGAGCTACCATATAATAGAGCAATCTCCTCCTGGGCACATATATGAGGAAACCTGTAAAGAAAAATGACCCCAGTGTTTATCACAGCACTATTTACAGTAGCCAAGACACGGAAGCAACCTAAGTGGCCATCAACAAAGGAGTGGAAAAAGAAGATGTGGGACATATATACAATGGAATATTGGTCATAAAAAAGAATGAAAAATGTCATTTGTAGCAACATGAATGGACCTAGAGATTACCATATTCAGTGAAGTAAGTCAGACTAAGACAGATATCATATGGCATCATTTATATGTGGCATCTTAAAAATGTTGCAAATGAACTTATTTACAAAACAGAAAAAGACTGACAGAATTAGAAACCAAATTTATGGTTACCAAAGGGGAAAAATGGTAGGAGAGAGGGATAGATTAGGAGGTTGGGATTAACATATATATACTGCTATATATAAAATAATCAACAAGGACTTACTGTATAGCACAGAGAACTCTACTTGATACTCTGTAATAAGCTATATACAAAAAGAGTCTGAAAAACAATAGATATGTGTATATGTACAACTGAATCACTTTTGTTATACACAGAAACTAATGCATTGTAAATCAGTTATACCCTAATATAAAAATTAAAATTACAAAAATACATCTGCTGCTAGCTGCTAAGTCACATCAGTCGTGCCCGACTCTGTGCGACCCCATAGACGGCAGCCCACCAGGCTCCCCTGTCCCTGGGATTCTCCAGGCAAGAACACTGGAGTGGGTTGCCATTTCCTTCTCCAATGCATGAAAGTGAAAACTGAAAGTGAAGTCGTTCAGTTGTGTCCGACTCTTAGTGACCCCATGGACTGCAGCCTACCAGGCTCCTCCATCCATGGGAGTTTCCAGGCAAGAGTACTGGAGTGGCATTATTTATTTTGTGTGAAAAAAATAATTTAGTCTACCCGAGATAAAAATAGTGTGCCTTATCGATAAACAAGCCACCAAAGTTTTATTTCTAGCCAAACATTTTTCTCTTTCAGTGAAAAAAAAAAAATCAATACAGAATCTGACTTGGTTTGTATTCAGTGCAACTATTCTCTCTTAAATTATGTAAGCCACTTTATCTTTTATCATCTCCAACTAAAGTGAAAACTGATATTTACTTATAAGCTACCTTTCACCTAGTCGCTAAAGACATTTTGCATAGCATCCACCTAATTAAATCAGATAGACAAAATGAGAGGATGGGGGCAGTGCTGGCTTCAGGTTCATGACTTCCCCTGATGGGCCAACTGAGGAAGACCTCAGGATGGTCACCACTGATGCTCTATGTATGTCAACAGAGTCTTTGGTCTGAGGGTTGTAGGTGGAGCTTAACTATGCCTGGGAAGCCCAAGTGCTGGTGTGCTGTGTAACCCTGTGTAAAACAGTTGGTAAATGTGTTCTTTGTTTTAGAGGTCTGTTATATATTCTATTATGTTATATATGTATTATATATAATATATATAGTGTATATATATATTTGGATACATATTTTAGATATATATATCCAAAATCTGGACTTCCCTGGTGGCTCAGTGGTAAAGAATCTGCCTGCCAGTGCAGGAGACATAGGTTTGATTCCTAAGATCCCCTGGAAGAGGGCACAGCAACCCACTCCAGTATTCCTGCCTGGGAAATCTCATGGACAGAGGAGCCTGGTCAGTCCACAGGGTTGCAAAAAAATCGGACATGACTTAGCAACTAAACAGAAACAACAATCCAATATCCAGTGGGAAATCTTAAGAAGAAATATGACTTGGGGAACAATGGGGAACTTGGAAAAATCCCCTCCACTTAGTCTCTGTGGCCTCAACTCATTCTCATTAACGCAGGATGAACCAGAAGCTCTTTCTTCTCTGTCTGTTCCTTCTCTCTAATAACAGTGACTCTTGTGTTCTTTGACTGCCCCTTCCCTGAAGACCGCCCCTCAGCGTTCTGTTCTCAGCCATATGCCCTTCTACTTCTAGTCTTCTGCCTCCCTGAATGATCTCCTTGAAAACACAGCAAGTGGCACACATCAAAGCAAATATAAAGTTATCATTCTGTGCATAAAACTGGGGCTCTTTATCACCTGCCAAATAAAATTCAAGTCCCTGAGACTGACTGAGAACTGATTAAAAATCATAGATAGAAATTTATATTCCTATAACAAAAAAGAAAAAAAGCTCAAAATCAAAGATCAAATGATTATCCCAAGAAGTCATAGGTGCAAACTAAATGTGACACAGAGAAAGTAGGAAAATAAACGGGGGTAGAAATTAATGGGAGTGAAAATATAAAGACAATAAACGGCCCAAAGGTTAGCTCTTTGGAAAGACTAATGAAATTGATAAACCTCTAGTGAGACTAATCAAGAGAAAAGAGACAAAAAAGGCACAAATAATTGCTAATGGAGATGAAAGCAGACCATTGTTACTTGTTCAGACATTCAAAATATAATGAGGACACTATAGGATTACCAGAAAAATATAGGGTGTAGTTAAACCTGAATTTTAGAAAAGTAACTGATCATTTTTTAGTATACATATGGCCCAAATATTGTTTATCTGACAAATATCATAACAGTTTTAAACCTGTTAGAGAAATTGAAACCATAATTAAAAATTTTCCATACCAAACCAAAGACTTCAGGTACACATGGAATTACTAAGAATTGCATCAAATCTTCAAGCAAAAAATCTGACCAATCTTACACAAAACTCTTGCAGAGAATAAAAAGGCAAGCAAACACTTTCCAATTCATTTCACGCAACTGACATGAACTTCATAAGACAGACAGAACATTATAATAAAAATAAGTTCAGTCATTTCACTTATTTAAATAATATAAATAACATAGCTATAAAGACTATACAACACAAGAAAGCTGAGTTTATTTTAGGAAGGCAAATTTAGCTTAACATTTTGAAAATCAATGTTATATTCCACATTAATAGAATAAAGGAAAAAAATTATAAGACCATATCATATACAGAAAAAAGGTTGTGATAAAACTTATGCTTACAGAAGTATAATTTACCCATAATGTGCTCGGACAACAGTGTGAAGAGTTGAAACTGAGTGTGTTTAAAGTGATCAGAGGTACTGGGTTGGCCAAATGTTTGTTGTGGTTTTTCAGAACATCATATGGTTGCTTTGGGCCAACCCAATAAATTGAATTAGCAATTTCAGACTTGTTCCAGGAGAAAATAATTTCAAGTACATAAAAATGCAATATCTCCTAGAGGAGATACCCCACGTCCAAGGTCAGGAGCAGCGGCCATGAGGAGATACCCCACGACCAAGGTCAGGAGTGGCGGCTGTGAGGAGACACCCTAGATCCAAGGTAAGGAGCAGTAGCTGTGCATTGCTGGAGCAGCCATGAAGAGATACCCCACGTTCAAGATAAGAGAAACCCAGTAAGACAGTAGACGCTGAGAGAGGGCATCAGAGGGCAGACAAACCACAATCACAGAAAATTAGCCAACCTGATCACATGGACCACAGCCTTGTCTAACTCAGTGAAACTAAGCCATGCTGTATAGGGCCACCCAAGAAAGGCAGGTCATGGTGGACAGGTCTGATAGAATGTGGTCCACTGGAGAAGGGAATGGCAAACCACTTCAGTATTCTTGCCTTGAGAACCCCATGAACAGTATGAAAAGACAAAATGATAGGATACTGAAAGAGGAACTCCTCAGGTCGGTAGGGCCCAATATGCTACTGGAGATCAGTGGAGAAATAACTCCAGAAAGAATGAAGGGATGGAGCCAAAGCAAAAATAATACCCAGTTGTGTTTGAGACTGGTGATGGAAGCAAAGTCCGATCCTACAAAGAGCAATATTGCATGGGAACCTGGAATGTTAGGTCCATGAATCAAGGTAAATTAGAAGTGGTCAAACAGGAGATGGCAAGAGTGAACGTCGACATTCTAGGAATCAGCAAACTAAAATGGACTAGAAGAGGTAAATTTAACTCAGATGGCCATCATATTTACTACTGTGGGCAGGAATCCCTTAGAAGAAATGTAGTAGCCATCACAGTCAACAAAAGAGTCCAAAATGCAGTACTTGGATGCAATCTCCGAAACGACAGAATGATCTCTGTTCATTTCCAAGGCAACCCATTCAATATCATGGTAATCCAAGTCTATGCCCCGACCAGTAACACTGAAGAAGCTGAAGTGGAACGGTTCTATGAAGACCTACAAGACCTTTTAGAACTAACACCCAAAAAAGATATCTGGAACTGGAACTCGAAGATAGGGAACTGGAATGCAAAAGTAGGAAGTCAAGAAACACCTGGAGTAACAGGTAAATTTGGCCTTGGAGTACAGAATGAAGCAGGGCAAAGACTAAGAGTTTTGCCAAGAGAACGCACTGGTCATAGCAAACACCCTCTTCCAACAACATAAGAGAAGACTCTACACATAGACATCACCAGATGGTCAATACCGAAATCAGATTGATTATATTCTTTGCAGCCAAAGATAGAGAAGCTCTATACAGTCAGCAAAAACAAGACCGGGAGCTGACTGTGGCTTAGATCATGAACTCTTTATTGCCAAATTCAGACTTAAACAGAAGGGGGGGAAACCACTAGACCATTCAGGTATGACCTAAATCAAATCCCTTATGATTATACAGTGGAAGTGAGAAATAGATTTAAGGGACTAGATCTGATAGAGTGCCCGATGCACTATGGACCGAGGTTCATGACATTGTACAGGAGACAGGGAGCAAGACCATTAGCAAGGAAAAGAAATGCAAAGAAGCAAAATGGCTGTCTGAAGAGGCCTTACAAATACCTGTGAAAAGAAGAGAAGCGAAAAGCAAAGGAGAAAAGGAAAGATATACCCATTTGAATGCAGAGTTCCAAAGGATAACACGAAGAGATAAAAATGCCTTCCTCAGTGATCAGTGCAAAGAAATAGAGGAAAATAATAGAATGGGAAAGACTAGAGATCTCTTCAAGAAAATTAGAGATACCAAGGGAACATTTCATGCAAAGATGGGCTCAATAAAGGATAGAAATGGTACGGACCTAACAGAAGCAGAAGATATTAAGAAGAGGTGGCAGGAATACACAGAAGAACTGTACAAAAAAGATCTTCATGACCCAGATAATCACGATGCTGTGATCACTCATCTAGAGCCAGACATCCTGGAATGTGAAGTCAAGTGGGCCTTAGAAAGCATCACTACAAACAAAGCTAGTGGAAGTGATGGAATTCCAGTTGAGTTATTTCAAATCCTGAAAGATGATGCTGTGAAAGTGCCGCACTCAATATGCCAGCAAATTTGGAAAACTCAGCAGTGGCCACAGGACTAGAAAAGGTCAGTTTTCATTCCAATCCCAAAGAAAGGCAATGCCAAAGAATGCTCAAACTACTGCACAATTGCACTCATCTCACACTTTAGCAAAGTAATGCTCAAAATTCTCCAAGCCAGTCTTCAGCAATACATGAACCATGAACTTCCAGATGTTCAAACTGGTTTTAGAAAAGGCAGAGGAACCAGAGATCAAATTGCCAATATTCACTAGATCATCAAAAAAGCAAGACAGCTCCAGAAAAAACATCTATTTCTGCTTTATTGACTATGCCAAAGCCTTTGACTGTGTGGATCACAATAAACTGTGGAAAATTCTTAAAGAGATGGGAATTCCAGACTACCTGACCTGTCTCTTGAGAAATCTGTATGCAGGTCAGGAAGCAACAGTTAGAACTGGACAAAGAACAACAGATTGGTTCCAAATAGGAAAAGGGGTACGTCATGGCTGTATATTGTCACCCTGCTTATTTAACTTATATGCAGAGTACATCATGAGAAACGCTGGGCTGGAGGAAGTACAAGCTGGAATCAAGATTGCTAGGAGATGCAGATGACACCACGCTTATGGCAGAAAGTGAAGAAGAACTAAAGAGGCTCTTGATGAAGGTTAAAGAGGAGAGTGAAAAAGTTCACTTAAAGCTCAACATTCAGAAAACTAAGATCATGGCATCCGGTCCCATCACTTCATGGCAAACAGATGGGGAAACAGTGGAAACGACTGACTTTATTTTTTTGGCTCCAAAATCACTGCAGATGGTGACTGCAGTCATGAAATTAAAAGATGCTTGCTCTTTGGAAGGAAAATTATGACCAACATAGACAGCATATTAAAAAGGAGAGACATTACTTTGCCAACAAAGTTCTGTCTAGTCAAGGCTATAGTGTTTCCAGTGGTCACATATGGATGTGAGAGTTGGACTAGAAAGAAAGCTGAGCACTGAAGAATTGATGCTTTTGAACTGTGGTGTTGGAGAAGACTCTTGAGAGTTCCTTGGACTGCAAGAAGATCCAGCCAGTCCATCCTAAAGGAGATCAGTCCTGGGTGTTCATTGGAAGGACTGATTTTGAAGCTGAAACTCCAATACTTTGGCCACCTGATGAGAAGAGTGGACTCATTTGAAAAGACCCTGATGCTGGGAAAAATTGAGGGCAGGAGGAGAAGGGGACGACAGAGGATGAGATGGCTGGGTGGCATCACCGACTCAATGGACATGGGTTTGGGTGGACTCCGGGAGTTGGAGATGGACAGGGAGGCCTGGAGTGCTGTGGTCCATGGGGTCAGAAAGAGTCAGACATGACTGAGTGACTGAACTAAACTGAACGAAAAATGCAAATTTGGAAATATTTTTATGGTAAATTCTAGCATATTTGACATAGGGGATCATTTTTAAATACCCTCTTCCTTGACATAAGAAAATTATTTGGAGTAACACAACACAAAATAAAAAATAATAATGGTCAAAAATGGAAATAGAAGTAATTTTTCATTTTATAGAACCTTTTATATTGTTTTGTGATGATCTCCAGCTTATCCCTAACCAATATTGTAGTTGGATCGGCTCTTGTGGTTCTTATTAAGACTGTGAGATGTCCTCAGCAAAAAGGAGCAGAAAACTAGAAAAAAAGAGGTTTATTATTCATAGGTCCTGGAAAGTAGGTGGCACACCTGGAGCCACGCAGTGAGGTTGCTGCAGGGTGCGGGGAGGCGGGTGAGGGAGGGAGGGAGAGGGGAGGGAGAAGAGGAGAGAAAGAAAAGAGCACATCTGGCCTGGGATTTTGCTTTTACTGGTGGCTTCAGAGGCTTCCCTAGTGGCTAAGACCATAAAGAATCTGCCTGCAGTACAAGAGACACAGGTTCAATCCCTATGTCAGGAAGATGCCCTGCAGAAGGGAATGGCAACCCACTCCAGTATTCTGGACTGGAGAATCCTATAGACAGAGGAGCCTGGCCGGCTCCAGTCCATGGGCTCACAAAACTAGGATATGACTGAGTGACTGACTCCTAGACTCAATTCTTTATTGGTGAATTTAAAACATGACAGCTGGAATTTAAAGCATAGGGAGAGAAAAAACATGTAGTCCAAACGGTTGGTTATTGAAATTAACTCTAAAACAAAGGAACCTCAGTGTGGGGAGATGACCGGGCTCTTTATCCAACTGTATGGCTGGCTTGTGTTTATTCTAGATAGCCAACTTTGAAGTGGAAGCCTCAGCAATCAAAGCTTAAGGCAGGCACTTGCATTATAAGATGAAAAGCCAGCCATCAGGTCTTATGATACATACATAATTTCTTCAATTTTTTAAATGGAAACAACAACAAAAAAGAAACTTAAGGAAACAGGTAATGGATTAGTCATTTTAACTGCATTGCATATTTAAGGGAAAAAATGTATACCTACATATTGATCTATTGTAGTAATGACTAATAGTTCCAATGAATTACAGTTCCTGTTTTTCTAGCTTTAACATTCTACAGATTTGTCAATGATTTTGTCAAAGTCATTTTTTTCACATATTTATGTTCAAGACAATGTCGACTTTTTTTGGTCAATCTGTGCTCACTGATAGTTGATGGAAGAACACATTTAACGTCATAAAATTTCTTTCACATGAAACAAGAGACATAAAAACAGCTAAGAAAATTTAATCTAAAACAGGGTAAAGTTTCATCAAAATACCATTTCAAAATAAATTTCATAAAATGTGTACTGTCCACATCTTTATTTCTTTGGTGTCAATTTGAATTATTCCAAATTTTTTACAGCCAAAAAAGTTCCACTAAAATACTTTCATCAGGAATTCATCTTAAATTTCTATTATATTTAGTAAAAACTTCTAAGTTTTTCTTTTGCTTTAGAATCAATGTCTAGAACTTAGTGGAAATGATTAGGGTATTTAAACATTGCCTTGTTATTTTTCCAACAATGTAAGATGAACATCTTTTGTTATTTCTCTGGGTATTTTTCATCGAATTTGATTCATTTTTCTAGGTAAATGTCCAAATTCCTTACATCTGGCATAGAGAATAGCCTTTCTCACCATTTCTGTGCACCAATCTTCAGGGAAAAAGTTTGGAACTTGCTGCTGTCAGTACATTATTGAATGGATTCTGGCTGTGTGCAAATATTTTTATGGCTGGTTTCTTCACACTAGAAAATATATAATCAGGAACAAAAATCACATACTGCTATCTTTGTTTATTTCAAATGCACTGTTTAAATGCAGAAATACATAGCACTGTGGGAGCTGGAAATACAAACTGCTAAAGGAGGACGCTCCAAGGATTATAAACCATTAGGAATTTCTTCTGGAAATGAACTTGGTGGCCGAGTCCACATGTGTCAGAGGCCAACTGCAGAGCTGGGCGTTCTCTGAATTAACTTTCGTATATAACCCAATGTTTATTAAAGAGATGGAAATGTGCTCATTTGAAACATAAATATATGTTACTGAAAACTCAGCAGTGATCATGGCAAATGCTTGTAAAGTAGACCAGAAAAACACTCTTTTTTTTTTCCTGGATGGTGCTTAAGAACTGCTAGGCATGGTGGTAATTTAAACACAGACAAAGCTGAGTCAATGTGGTTATGCTTTTAAATTCTTTACAGGTAATGCACTCTCGATTGTCTGTAGCCCAAGTGGAGGGTGTATCCCAATCTTTGATCAAATACAGATGGATCATCATGTCACTCTCCACTTACTGAAATGGAGAATAAGCAAACCCTCAACCAACTTAGAACGTCGAGCCAGGAGGCTGCTCATGCCTCTTACGGATGCCTTCATGCTTAAACCTGTACCATTTTTATCACGATTTGTGGATAGTTTTGTCAGTAGGTATTCTACGATCTCTTTTAAAATTTGCATCAGAAACAACAGTCCTGGTTTCAATAGCTCACTGGGAAATGAAAGCTTTGCAGAAATCCCTGGCCTATGTAGTCCATTGCTATGAGATTCAAGGCTTCTCCCTAGCCCTGGATGTGTCCATCTTCCTTAAACAGGGCTCTGGTCCCACACCTTTCTTGGTGAGACACCGCCAAAAAACAAACCCAATATAAACAGAGACAAAATGTGCCTTTTCCTCAGATACAGAAGCCACACCGCAGGTGGAGAAATAGGAATGTCCTCCCGATGCCATGTAACCCCTACATCTGTCCCAAAGCTGGCACACCTTCTAGAAAAAAAGAGAGGCGACCATTTAACTGGTGGGAATGGAAGAATGGCCCAGACCAGCTGGGTTGGGGGACAGGAATTCCGGAAAGCATGATGACGTTGAAGCTGGTATAACAGCAATTACGTGCAATGTCTCCCTTCTGGCTGGAGAAAAAGCAGTGTTCTTCCAAACAGAATTCCTTTGAAAATGCCCTCTCTATAGAAGAAAGTAAAGTTCTAAAATTTCTAATTTCGCTTCCAAGTTTCTTCTATTTTTCCCTACCCTCTCCAGCCACCCAGAGCTCAGCTAATCCTCCCCAAAATAAAATATTTCTGCAGTTGTTCCCAGCCTTATTCTCTTGGCCATTATGTTTTCATGCCAGCTCCTCAACTATGATTATATTGATCCATGTAACAGTAAAAGAAAGCCCAAAATGAGTCCAAGACCTTGGGATGTTCACCTCATAGCTCATTTTGACATATTTATTTAAGAAGTTGTGTGTGTGTGTTTTAACTCAGTTTTGTTTCCTTTTCCAACTAAGTATATCCTCAGCATCAAGGCCAAATTTATAGACTTATGTAGTGGACTCCCTGGAATTAGTCTCCATGTACGTTCCGCCTCATCCCAAGGCAGAGTGTATCAGACCCTCCCTCTGTGAACTGGGCAAACTCCTGGCTTCTAATGCTGCGCCTAATGCCAAAACGCAGTGTGGTGTGACTGCCATCTGCTGGCGTGGTGCTGACATTACAGCATAGACCACCGTGCACTAATCAGGTGACACTTGTTTGAAATCAAAAGCTTTCTCTGAACAAATGAAAAACAAGCTTCCTCAATCTAGCTTCAACACACACACAAATATTTACACTGGAAAAGCTGAAGAATTATAGAAATTTTTTTTATGGAAGACTTCCAAGTGAGAATCATACTCTGAGGAAATGGGATTACCCAGGGGGACTCCATCACCAAAAACCTAGAAGCCAAACCTCATCAACTCAGACAGTGTGATTCTACCTTGCGAAGCCTGTTATGGGCTGATATCAAGTCCTATAAGAAGTGAAATCTTCCCTCAGATACTGACAATTAAAATAAATTCTTTCCCTTTAAAGAAAATAGAATGTTTCTTACAATCCAAATGATTGACACGTAAACACTGACACTGAGGGAAGGGACGGGGGAATTCTTTTCTCATTACAAAAGCCATTCTCCAAGGTTTAAGAGTAAGAATCATGCTTAAGAAATGTTGACACAAGCTCACCCTTGAAGCAAGAGCCAGGCACTTCTGCTCAATTCTCTCTTTTTTTTTTCCCCCAACTCTTATCTTGATAAAAGTGACAGTGGAGAGTGAAAAAGTTGGCTTAAAGCTCAACATTCAGAAAACGAAGATCATGGCATCCGGTCCCACCACTTCATGGGAAATAGATGGGGAAACAGTGGAAACAGTGTCAGACTTTATTTTTCTGGGCTCCAAAATCACTACAGATGGTGACTGCAGCCATGAAATTAAAAGACGCTTACTCCTTGGAAGGAAAGTTATGACCAACCTAGACAGCATATTCAAAAGCAGAGACATTACTTTGCCAACAAAGGTTCGTCTAGTCAAGGCTATGGTTTTTCCTGTGGTCATGTATGGATGTGAGAGTTGGACTGTGAAGAAGGCTGAGCGCCAAAGAACTGATGCTTTTGAACTGTGGTGTTGGAGAAGACTCTTGAGAGTCCCTTGGACTGCAAGGAGATCCAACCAGTCCATTCTGAAGGAGATCAGCCCTGGGATTTCTTTGGAAGGAATGATGCTAAAGCTGAAACTCCAGTACTTTGGCCACCTCATGCGAAGAGTTGACTTATTGGAAAAGACTCTGATGCTGGGAGGGATTGGGGGCAGGAGGAAAGGGGACGACAGAGGATGAGATGGCTGGATGGCATCGCTGACTCCATGGACGTGAGTCTGAATGAACTCCAGGAGTTGGTGATGGACAGGGAGGCCTGGTGTGCTGCGATTCATGGGGTCGCAAAGAGTCGGACACGACTAAGCGACTGACCTGGTCTGATCTTCAGGATTCATGGAACTGCACACTTCATGGCCATGAAAACCAAATTCCTATGGCTGACTTCAATGGGTGTTTCCATTTCTTTTCAGGGCAAAGACTGGGACCATGTGTGATTGGGAATAGAATTCACAACCGCTGGGAGGACTTTCCCAGAGAGAATACCCCCTATAGTAGAATGCAACTGAACTTCTTGGAAGGATCCTATTCATTGCAGAAGCAACACATTCACTACCAAAGGCAACGGCTGCCATTAATCAACATAAATTTCTACATTAAAGGCTATGGGAACCAAGATAAATTTCACGTTTTACAAAACTAAAGGATTCAGTAAGTACTAGATTTTTACATTATATGAATGCGATTTATCCTGTCCCCAAAGCCCCAGCTCCCCCCTCTTATTAAATGGCCCCACATCTGCTCAGTCACTCACCCCCTAAATGCATGGAGCTATCCTACACCTCTTATGCCCTCACTCATCACATCCAATCCATCTCCATGTCTTAGCAGCTGGATCTCAAAAGCCAAATCTGTTCATATCTCTCCATATCCACATGGACCATCTTAATCCAATTGATGATTATATTCCTTGGGAGGTGCAGCCATCAGGGGCTAAATGGGCATTGTGTCCATTCTTGCCCTTCTATCCTCAACTCTCAGCTGTGCAGTTGGAGTGATCTCTTTAAAATACAAACCTCCAGGGGTGACAGAGACTAGAACCCAAATGCTGTACCATGGCTTACATGCTTTCTACCATCTGGCCTCTAGCTCTTCTTTATTCTCTTATCTTTCTCTCTTTCCCTCACTCTTTATACTCTAGCCACTCTGGCCATCTCTGTGTTCTTCCAACTCTCCAAATCTAGCTTCCTCTTAGGAGGGGGATTGGCTTCTTCCTCTGCAGGATGTCAGAATGTCACGCCACCAGCAACTTCTTTTCATTCAGCTCTCATTGAGGACATTACCACCTCACTTCAATGCTCCTTCCCTGATCACCCTATTGAAATCAGTCCTTCCCTTTGTTTTCTTTGCTTCATATCACTTATCATTATTGACAATTATTGTTGTTCAGTCAATAAGTTGTGTCTGACTCTTTGAACCGGACTGCAGCATGCAAGGCTTCCCTATCCTTGACTGTCTCCCGGAGTTTGCTCAAACCCATGTCCATTGAGTTAGTAATGCCATCCAACCATCTCATCCTCTGTCCTCCCTTTCCCCTCCTGTCTTCAGTCTTTCCCAGCAACATGGTCTTTTCCAACGAGTCAGTTCTTTGCATCAGGTGGCCAAAGTATTGGAGCTTCAGCTTTAGCATCAGTCCTTCCAATGAATATTCAGAGTTGATTTCTTTTAAGATTTAGTGGTTTGATCTCCTTGCAGTCCGAGGAACTCTCAAGAGTCTTCTCCAGCATCACAATTTGAAAGCATCAATTCTTCAGTGCTCAGCCTTCTTTACGTCCAACTCTCACACTCATACATGACTACTGGAAAAATTATAGCTTTGACTATATGGACCTTTGTTGGCAAATTAATGTCTCTGCTTTTGAATATGCTATCTAGGTTGGTCATAACTTTCCTTCCAAGGAGTAAGCGTCTTTTAATTTCATGGCCGCAGTCACCATCTGCAGTGATTTTGGAGCCCAAGAAAATAAAGTCTGTCACTATTTCCATCGTTTCCCCACCTATTTGCCATGAAGGGGTGAGACATTACTTTGCCAACAAAGGTTCGTCTAGTCAAGGCTATGGTTTTTCCTGTGGTCATGTATGGATGTGAGAGTTGGACTGTGAAGAAGGCTGAGTGCCGAAGAATTGATGCTTTTGAACTGTGGTGCTGGAGAAGACTCTTGAGAGTCCCTTGGACTGCAAGGAGATCCAACCAGTCCATTCTGAAGGAGATCAGCCCTGGGATTTCTTTGGAAGGAATGATGCTGAAGCTGAAACTCCAGTGCTTTGGCTACCTCATGCGAAGAGTTGACTCATTGGAAAAGACTCTGATGCTGGGAGGGATTGGGGGCAGGAGGAGAAGGGGACGACAGAGGATGAGATGGCTGGATGGCATTACTAACTCAATGGACATGAGTCTGAGTGAACTCTGGGAGTTGGTGATGGACAGGGAGGCCTGGCGTGCTGGGATTCATGGGGTCGTAAAGAGTCGGACACAACTGAGTGACTGAACTGAACTGATGGGACCGGATGCCATGATCTTAGTTTTCTGAATGTTGAGCTTTAAGCCAGTTTTTTTCACTCTCTTCTTTCACCTTCATCAAGAAGCTCTTTAGTTCATTCCTCTTTGCTTTCTGCCATAAGGGTGGTGTCATCTGCATATCGGAGGTTATTGATATTTCTCCTGGCAATCTTGATTCCAGCTTGTGCTTCTTCCAGCCCAGCGTTTCTCATGATGTACTCTGCATATAAGTTACTATTACAAGGTAAATTCATGAGACCTACCTTGCTGTTCTGTTTGACATAGTATCCTCAGTACCTAGACCAGACCTGTGTGCATGAGAACTTAATAAACATTTGGCAAGTGAATGAATGTGTACGCACTGTGTATGTCATTATCCTTGCTCATACTCAGAATTTTCTCTTATATAGAATAACTGGCACTTTTTAGGCTGAGGCTCAAGTTGGATACAGAAGAAAAGAGGTTCTGATATCAACAACCCTGGGTTGGTATCGTAGGTCCAGGGTACCCAGTATCAGACTCTAAGGAAGGATTCACATGCAAGTGATCATTTAAGGATGGCATCCCAGGAAAGACTTGTAAGAGGTCAAAAGATGTAAAACAAGGAAGCGCTGGAAGCCAAGCATAGTGGTGAAACTCAGGCAAAAGAAAAAAAGAAAAAAAAAAACAAAGAGGAGCTCTGGGGTGAAAGTTAAGCTTCAGAATCATCCCCAACCCGAGGCAAGGGAGCTGGGCTTTTTTCGTTCCTCCTGAGCAGGCACTGATGCAGGACTGCTGGGGGGATGCAAACGTCAGGGCCCTGCTGGGTCTCCAGCTCACAGGCAAGGCAACTCTAGTAGCACCCAATTCCACCACTGCATAGCAGCCTGACCTGGGGGAGCTGAGTACCATCCCTAAGCACGAATTTAAATGAGCTCCAATATGAGTAACATTCCCAACAGAAAATTTTTTGGAATTTATTGAGATAATGCTTCCCTGGTGGCTCAGACAATAAAGAATCTGCCTGCAATGCAGGAGACCCGGGTTTGATCCCTGGGTCGGGAAGATCCCCTGGAGAAGGAAATGGCAACCCACTCCAGTATTCTTGCCTGGAGAATCCCATGGACAGAAGAGCCTGGCAAGCTACAGTCCATGGGGTTGTAAAGAGTCAGACACAACTGAATGACTTACACACACACACACATACACACACACAATTGCATATAATGCATTTAACCTAACACCAAAAATACAGAGAGAACTTGGAGGACAGCTATTATTCAAGATTTGGGTTTTAGGCAATTTGGTTTTGGTTTTAAGGCAATTTGGAGATTAGAAGGGATGTCTAGGAAGTGAAAATATTACATAAGAATAAAAGCTAAACAATAACTCTGGTATATCATCCAGCCCTATGCATAAAAATTTAAAATAGAAGTGAATAATACTGGATAGTAGATTTAACAGAAAAGAAAAAGAAGAATCGGTGCACTTATATGAAGACACAATGTTTACTTCTCACTTAACACTATCCCTTTAAAATTTCTGTTGATGTCCTTTAGGATCCTGGAATATTCACAGAAAGAAAGCACAAACTTTTGGACATATAGGAGGTAAATGATTCACCAATTTTCAGTGCCCTGAGAATAAGAGAAATGGGTACTAACACAGTGAAAAGAAATGGGCTCAGTCACCTAATGGCACCCCACACCAGTACTCTTGCCTGGAAAATCCCATGGATGGAGGAGCCTGGTGGGCTGCAGTCCATGGGGTCGCTAGGAGTCGGACACGACTCAGCAACTTCACTTTCACTTTTCACTTTCATGCATTGGAGAAGGAAATGGCAACCCACTCCAGTGTTCTTGCCTGGAGAATCCCAGGGACGGGGAGCCTGGTGGGCTGCCATCTATGGGGTTGCACAAAGTCGGACACGACTGAAGTGACTTAGCAGCAGTAGCAGCAGCAGCAGTCATCTAAAATATTTTTAAATTGGGGTATAGCTGCTTTACGATGTTGTACAATGAAGTGAATTAGCTCCATAAGCACATATATCCGCTCCCTCTTGAGCTCCCTGCCACTCCCCATCCCACCCCTCTAGGTCATTAGAGAGCACCGAGCTGAGCTCCCTGTGCTATACAGCAGCTTCCCACTAGCTAGTTCTTTTACATACGGCAGTGCGCATACATCAATCCTAATCTCCCAATTCACTGCCTCCCTACCATGGCCACACATCCACTCCCTGTATCTGCATCTCTGCTCCTGCCCAGCTAACACGTTCATCTGTACCATTCTTCCTGATTCCACATGTATGTGTTAAAGTATGGTTATTTGTATCTTATGTTTGCACTGAGAGAAACTACAAAGGGTTATTGGCCACATTTTGGATTCATCAGCATGTATTGTTAAAAAAAAATCTCATTGATCCTACAGAGAAAACAGCCTGGAGCATCTTCAACCCCACATGTAGCCAGAGCCTGTCCACTGGATAATATGAGGGGATTCTACAGTCTGTCAGCTTCACAGGAAAGTAAATGAGCTTTACTTGCCATTTTTTGTATCAATGATGGTGACATCTGTTTAATAAGCTTGGGTAAATCTTTTAATAAATGTTAAAGTTTGGACCTGGGTCCAATCAGGAGAAACTACCAAAGCCCCAAACTGGTGGAATGAAGAGCACATGGACATGCGGGGGATTTGCTTCTCCCACCACAGAGCCTTGGGCCTGTAGAGAGAAACTTGATAAGATGCAAATGTGTCCACATCACTTCCCTGCTTCAGACAGCTGTGAATATCAAGCAATGTGTGTGAGGCATTTAACAGTGTCGGGCACACAGTCAGAGTCTAATGTGTTATTATTTTATCATTCCTATTTTTACAGCTGTTAAAACATGAGGATTACAGAGGCTTTAAAAAAAATTCCCAAAGGTTAGAAGGTTAATAATTTGCAAAGCTAGAATTCAAATCCCTAGAAGTTTTTGATACAAAAACTCATGTTCTTATTTATCTTTCTAATAAAGTTGTTTAAAATGTGCGGTATTAGTTAGGGTTCTCCAGAGAAACAGGATGTACATATCCAGATAGATAACTAGGTAGGTATACAGATATACAGATGGATGCATACACATAAGGGCTTCCCAGGCATAGTGGTAAAAACCCACCTGCCAATGCAGGAGAGCTGAGACACGGGTTCAGTCCCTGGGTTGGGAAGATCCCCTGGAGGAGGGCATGGCAACCCACTCCAGTATTCTTGACTGGAGAATCCCCCATGGACAGAGGAGCCTGGTGGGCTACAGTCTGTGGGGTTGCAAAGAGTTGCACACAACTGAAGTGACTTGGCACACACACACATGTACACACATAAATGTGTATACACACATATATGTGTGTGTGTGTGTGTGTACACACATAAATGTGTACACACAAACACACACACACACATATATATATATATATACACACACATACATACATAGAAAAGGGCTTCCCTGGTAGCTCAGTTGGTAAAGAATCTGCCTGCACTGTTGGAGACCTGGGTTCAATCCCTGGGTCCCTAACCCTAACCCTAACCCTAACTGGAGGAAGGCATGGCAACCCACTCCAGTATTCTTGTCTGGAGAATTCCATGGACAGAGGAACCTGGTGAGCTACAGTCCACAGGGTCACACAGCGTTGGATATGATGAAGTGACTTGGCATGCACACACACATAGAAAAAGAGGGAGAGACAGAGAGAAAGAGAGACAAGGAGACTTGTTTTAAGGAACTGGCTTACGAGACGCAGGGGCTAAGTCCAAAAGCTGTGGAACAGGCTGACAGGCTGAAAATTCTGACAAGAGCTGATGCTGCAGCCTTGAATCCAAAGGCAGCCTGGAGGCAGAGCCCTTCCTCCACAGGAACTCAACGTCTGCTCTTACAGCCTTCAGCTGATTGGACAAGGCCCACCCATATTACCAGTACCGTCTGCTTTCCTTAAATCTGACAAACTTAAATGTGAATCACATCTTTATAAGAAACACCTTTAGAGCAATCTTCATTGATATTTGGAAAACAACCAGGCACTACAGCCTAGTCAAGTTGACATAAAAATTCACCACATGAGACATCAGATGCAAATACGATGCATGGGAAAAAGAATGTTTATTAAACAGTACGCTTAACGGACGACAACACACTACGCTTTGCTTTTCTGTTCCTTTTATGTTTTTTCCCACATTTGATGAACGGGCTGAGGGAGATGCTTA
Organism: Bos javanicus; assembly: GCF_032452875.1. NCBI lineage: Eukaryota > Metazoa > Chordata > Mammalia > Artiodactyla > Bovidae > Bos > Bos javanicus. The sequence continues at coordinate 45,663,506 of NC_083881.1, forward strand.
GAAGGTTTCACCCAGCCTATTAACAAAGGAAAAGTCTAGAAAAACTGAGAAAGAAAGAAGAGAGGCCCCTGCAGTCTTTACAGACAACACTACTTCTGCCAGAGCATAGTATTTGTGCAGTGGTAAAGAATCTGTCTGCCAATGCAGGAGACTCAAGAGACACAAGTTCGATCCCTGGGTCGGGAAAGTAGGAAATGGCAACCCACTCCAGTATTCTTGCCTGGAAAATTCCATGGCAAAGGCACCCATGGCAGGCTACAGTCCATGGGGTTGCAAAGAGTCAGACAAGACTGATCACACACACACGGTGCTTGTGAAGTGCTGCGAGATGACTCTGGCTGTCTTTGATGGCCATACACCCCTGAGGGTGAACACTCCTTCGATCACACAGAAAATGAGTGCTCACATCTCTATCATGATTCACCATTCTTCTGTTTATTTTTAATATATGTTTCTAAGATTAAATTTGTGAATTTTTCTCCTCCACAGGCTTTTGAAGCTTCTTTTATATTCTATCAGTGACAGAACAAAAGAATAAATTGAATTAGATGGCACCATGCAGTTAGGGATGCCTGAACCTCACAATTCCTACATTATTTTCTGGGAATTTGAAACTTATGACAGTCACTCAAACCAAGAAGCAATGTGTTGCTTGTACGTGAGGCCCCAAATAGCCTACTCTGTCTTTAACTAGTAAAGAAAAACATAAGTTGTTTGAAATGACAGAAATTGATTTAGGATGGGGTAGTAACACTGATTCGGAGAAGACAATGGCACCCCACTCCAGTACTCTTGCCTGGAAAATCCATGGACGGAGGAGCCTGGTAGGCTGCCGTCCATAGGGTCGCTGAGAGTCGGACACGACTGAGCGACTTCACTTTCACGTTTCACTCTCATGCATTGGAGAAGGAAACGTCAACCCACTCCAGTGTTCTTGTCTGGAGAATCCCAGGGACGGGGGAGCCTGGTGGGCTGCCATCTATGGGGTCACACAGAGTCGGACACGATTGAAGCGACTTAGCAGCAGCAGCAGCAGTAACACTGATTACTTATTTTAACACTCCAAGTGAAAGAGGGAATCATTTTTGTTGATGGTTGCAGAGCGTGCCGTTTTTGAAGTGGTACCACATGACTTAGGGCGTGGGTGGAATAGAAATAGCCTGTGGTTTTCAAAGCCACGTTAAGGCATGGTGGTGTATCAGGTAGCCTAATAATTTAAATAGGTTTTAATATGTGTTTACAGGTGATTCTGAGCTCTGCCTGGGGAAACATGGTAGCAACACCACTAACACCCTCATTCTCTGTTGCCTTCTAGGCAATTTCATCCTGGCTCCCTAATATGCATCCCCTTTCAAAAAACAAAAGCCCTGAACTGAACTAGACCCCCACCTCTTTCTTCAAAGGCAACTTAGTAAATACCGATTGTTGCCTCAGTTCTCCCAATAAAGTCCCACAAATGGCTGAACAAAAAATCTTTCCAATCATAAACATTATTTCTCTAAGAATTCCACTAGATTCTCCTTTCTCCATCCAATTACCTTCCCTGAGATGTTTCTGCAACTTGTGTTAGTCAGAGCTAGATTAGAGAAGCAGGCCCATTAGGATATTTATATAATAAGAGACTTATAGACGGAGAAGGCGATGGCACCCCACTCCAGTACTCTTGCCTGGAAAATCCCATGGAGGGAGGAGCCTGGTGGGCTGCAGTCCATGGGGTAGCTAAGAGTCAGACACGACTGAGTGATTTCACTTTCACTTTTTACTTTCATGCATTGGAGAAGGAAATGGTAACCCACTCCAGTGTTCTTGCCTGGAGAATCCCAGGGACGGGGGAGCCTGGTGGGTTGCCGTCTATGGGGTTGCACAGAGTCAGACATGACTGACGTGACTCAGCAGCAGCAGACTTATAGAAGGGTTTAATCTTAAACAAATGTGGGTTAAAGAATCTATTGAGCTATGGCTTCTGCAGCAAGGGGAGGCAGCCAATGCATTCGGGAATGGAAGAAGGATGAGAAGTGAGGCAAGTAAGCTGAAAAATATCCTTACAGGAATGGGCTGGGACACAGGAGAACGGCTGTAAAACTGCATCAGACTGGCACTGCCACTGAGCCTCCCACCTGGACCATGGGAATGATTTGAAAGAGAAGCTGGTGCCTGTTTTCATGCAGCTAAATCTACACCTGACCCAGGAGTCAGAGAAGCTGAAAGTGGGGTCTGGATGCAGTACTGGATGTGGCACCAGAAGGGTGGGAAGCAGTGGGAGAGGGAGGGAGGTTCAAGAGAGAGGGACATATGTATACTTACGGTTGATTCACATTGTTGTACAGCAGAAACCAACACAACATTGTAAAGCAGTTAGCCTCCAATTTACTATATATATATTTTTAAAGAAGTGTCAACAGATAGATAACAACTCGCCCAGGATGCAACACTTTGTACCATCCCAAGCATAAACTGAATATTGCTGTTCCTTCCACCTTCCAAATCTTGTGTGAAACATCTTTTGTGGCTCACCCCAGCCCAGAGCTGTATACAAAGGGAATTCTGGGAACTGTAGTTCCTGAAGAGCTACATTAACACGCTGAATCTGCCACATATGTCTTATCAATTGATACCCCAGGAAAACTCTTGGCTGACCCATCCATGAACCTATCAGAAACTAAAGTTTTCATGATGTCAGGATATAAGAGACAATCAGTGATGGAACGAGCTTAGAGTCATCTCAGTCCACACCTGCACTTTACAAATAAGTAAAATGACATCCAAGAAGGTGTAGAAACTTGCCCAGTTCTCTTAATTGCTCAGAGGCAATGCAAAAAATCAGCTTACCTGTGCACTATCCATTAGATGTGAATTGAACATGGCATACCAAGCAGTAGACATTGCCAGACAAGCCTATCCCAGTCTGATGCACCATGCCTCCTTTGAAGGCTGCACAGGGTAATAGGTAACACATAAGCCGTGGTCTTGGCATTCCTTTTCATTAAAAACAAAATTACTGCATAACCTATGTTTGTTATTTTTGCTTTGGCTTTCACATTTTCCTTAAGCATTATACCTTTAAACGATAACAGGCCATCAAAGAATTCATCTGAGGTATGAAATTTAAATTTTTTTAAAGATTATTTTCTTAATTATTTTTAATGGGTAATGCCTTTGAATAAAAAGTTTAACCAAATACAACTGAGGTACAGACTATATTAAAGCTAACATTCTAAAGCTTCTGTGTGTGTGTTAGTTGCTCAGTTGTGTCCGACTCTTTGCAACCCCAGGGACTATAGCCCACCAGGCTCCTCAGTCCATGGGATACTACAGGCAAGAATAATGGAGTGGGTTGCCGTTCCCTCCTCCAGGGGATCTTCCTAACCAAGGGGTCGAACCTGGGTCTCCTGCATTGCAGGCAGATTTTTAACCATCTGAGCCAACTAAAGCTTAGTCCAGGAAAAAAAAAAAAACAACAACTGTACATTATATAAGATTATGAAAATAGTCTTTGGAGTCACACAACTCAAATTTCAAATAAGAGTTCTACTACATATCAGCTATTGAGCCTGCATCAAGTTCCCCAAACTTTAGAAACTGTTTTCTTTTCTGTAAAATATAAAATTGAGTGTTGTGAGCATTAAATGAGATAATTCAAGTACAATGTTTATGATATTGCCGGAGGAATAGAAAGAGCATTAAAATAGAAGCTATTAATTACTATCATTACTATTGTTATTGCTATAATTGGCACTATTGGTAATGGAATTATACTAATTAATACTAATTATTATTAATTAGTATCACTGATTTAATTAATCATTATGAGCATGTAGGACCTAAAGAACTGAATTAGCTCATAATAATTTTTATAAGGTTTTTTTAAATTGAAAACAATAGTTTATGTGATTCCTCTAAGAGGTCTTATTAATAAAACTGGGGTTTAATACCAAAAAAGCCTGGTATTTTCAATATAATATCTATTAGAGTTTATTAGATTTCCTAATATAAGAACTGTTAATTGTATGAAATGAAGCATATATCTTTGCCAACATCCTGCCTTAAGCTGTTTATCTTCTTTCCATCACTCAGTTTCCTCTTCAAAACTAAGAAATACAGATCAAAACATAGCCCTACCTGCTCAGCATCCTCTCTTCAACTGATGTCGGCCACAGATCAAGGGAAGTTCTGCATGACCCTTCAACATGGGAATAATTTATTCTGAAACTACTGGACCGCCCAAAAGCATCTTTTTCACTCTACAGATTAAAAACTGCATGGATACTTGTTTATTAAAAAGCACTTTATCCAAGGCTCCACAAATTGCCTGATTATCACCCCGAGGTTTCCAAGCCTTCTTGATGTCCTCATCCACCGTCATGCAGGTTTTGACAAAGGTGAAATTGGTTGATTTCAACTTCTGATAGTTCATCCCTCTCCGTGTTCCACTGCTATTTTGAACTATTCACAACCTTTACTTAGACATGTATCAGTCTACTGACAGCAAATACCAAAAATTTGTTTCTTTTCCATATCATAGATCTTTTCCATATCATGTATATCTTGCAAGTTTTCAAGAAGTCTCTGCTCATCTTAGTCATTCAGGGTCCCAAGTTGATGGAACAGGCACCATCCTGAAGATTGCCAATTGCCGTGTTGAAGGATGGAGAAGGCAATGGCACCCCACTCCAGTACTTTTGCCTAGAAAATCCCATGGACGGAGGAGCCTGGTAGGCTGCAGTCCATGGGGTCACGAAGAGTCGGACACGACTAAGCAACTTCACTTTCACTTTTCACTTTCATGCATTGGAGAAGGAAATGGCAATCCACTCCAGTGTTCTTGCCTGGAGAATCCCAGGGACGGGGGAGCCTGGTGGGCTGCCATCTATGGGGTTGCACAGAGTTGGACACGACTGAAGCGACTTAGCAGCAGCAGCAGCAGCAGTGTTGAAGGAAAAAGAGTTCTGCAGTATCTTGCATCAACAATTAAATACTTGACCCCAAAGTGGCATGCAGAACTTCTGTAATTCACTGGCCAGAATGATCACACGGCCCCATCTGATTGTAGCACAGTTTGGAAGTACTTAGCCAGAAGGGAGTGAACCAGCAATACCTGGGGAAGCCCTAAAGACTAGCACACCAAATTTCCATTTGATTCCAAACAGCAATATCTTTCTTTTGTTGGAAAAAACTGTGACCTTGAGAAGGCTGTTTACTTATTTTCTGCAGAAAACTTTTGTTGGTAATTCACAGAATATAATCGTTACGTGAAGGGTTTCCAAATCAGATAAGTGGAAAGCATATTGATTGAAAGTTCAGGTGTAAGTAAATTTCAGTCTAGAAGAGTTTCTAATGGCAAATCACCACTGAAATCACACACTTGGAGACTTCTACACCCACCCTTGCAATCAAGATGAAAATGAAGATAACCCGGTAACAGACCTATCCAAGAGTCCTACAAAGAAGCAGACCTATAGTTTTCAAGAAACTGCTGTCATGATGTATCTTCATTGGCAAAAACTAGATTTGGCCATTCACTTAAGTCAGGCATGAGAGTTCCAATTATTGGTCTTGGAACATACATGCTCATGGGAATAACAATCTAAACCAGCACTAAGAGGAGCTGCTAGCCAGAAATGTAGCTATTTAAACTTAAATTGAATACATTAGGAATAAATTATATTAAATTAACAATTCATTTCCTCAGTCACACTAGCTACATTTCAAGTGCTCACTAAGCACATGTAATTAGTGGCTATTGTATAGGAACGGCACAGATATTCAACATTCCCATCACCGAACAAAGTTTTATTAAACACAAGCGAAAAACTGAAAGTGTTAATTGCCCAGTCTCGTCTGACTCTTTGAGACCGTATGAACTACATGTAGCTCACCAGGCTGCTCTGACCATGGAATTCTCCAGGCAAGAATACTGGAGTGAGTTAACTATTCCCTTCCCCAGGGGATCTTCCCAAACCAGGGATCAAACTTGGGTCTCCCGCATTGCAAGCAGATACTTAACCATCAGAGCCACCAGGGAAGCCCTTAATTAGACAGGTCTGATCTAAATATTTCACTTTTGTGTCTGCAAAGAGTTAAATGTTACCCATTTCCTAAATGACTTATAAGATCTTAAGGAAGGAAATGGAAAGTCCTGACTACAATCAACTAACAGTCCATCTCTAGGGCTGGAACACAAAAGCTGGAGTTCTTTGATGACACTGATTTGATATGCTTCACACCCTAGTGGCAAAGAGTACTTACATTAACACACAAAAAAGCAATTCAAGGACTTCCCTGGCGGTCTGGTGGTTAAGACTTCTCCTTCCAGTACAGGTCATGTGGTTTCAACCCCTGGTTGGGGAGCTAAGATCCCACATGCCTCATGGACAAAAAAACAAAATATAGCACAGAAGCAATATTGCAACAAATTTAATAAAGAGTTTAAAAGTGGTCCACATCAAAAAAAATCTATTTACAAAAAAAATTTCAAATGCAAGGTCATGCAAGCTAGTAAAGGAAAGCAGAACATCAGAAATAGTGTACAATTTACTTCATCTCTGCTGCTGCTAAGTCGCTTCAGTTGTGTCCGACTCTGTGCAACCCCATAGATGGCAGCCCACCAGGCTCCTCCGCCCATGGGATTTTCCGGGCAAAAGTACTAGAGTGGGCTGCCATTGACTTCATCTCTACTAACCCTGTATTTTATAACTCCAAGGTAAAATTTAGTCTAAAGGGAAATTACTGTAAGGTTAGCTATATTTTTAGTGTGAAAATATTATAGAAAGTCTAGGAATCATAAGTAAGATAGGATAATTTATTTTGATACTCTGTAACTCAAATGTTTGGAGAAGGCAATGGCAACTCACTCCAGTACTCTTGCCTGGAAAATCCCATGGATGGAGGAGCCTGGTAGGCTGCAGTCCATGGGGTCGCTAGGAGTCGGATAGGACTGAGCGACTTCACTTTCACTTTTCACTTTCATGCATTGGAGAAGGAAATGGCAACCCACTCCAGTGTTCTTGCCTGGAGAATCCCAGGGACGGGGAGCCTGGTGGGCTGCCGTCTATGGGTCGCACAGAGTCAGACACAACTGAAGTGACTTAGCAGCAGTAGCAGCAGCAACTCAAATGTTTCCATAAAATTAAGAACATTTGGGACATCCTTCGAGATACAGGAGCTAAGACTTCGTGCTTCCACTGCAAGGGCATGGGTTCAATCCCTGGTGGGAGAACTAAGATCCCTGGTATGTGAACTAAGATCCCCGGTCAGAGAACCAAGATCCTGCATGCCGCATGGCATGGCCAAAAAGTAAAATAAATAAAATTTAAAATTACTCGAATTTAAAAAAAGAACATTTTATGACACTCAACAAAAAGGAGGTGAAAGGAAAGAGGTAGATCAGCTTGAGTTGTGAAGACAAAGAGGAGAAGATGGAAGAAGCCCCCACTCTGCTCTTCCTCAGGTATGATACCCATGTGATATGTGTATCTTTCCTCAAGATTGGTATGGTTGGTGACCAAAATGATGACCATAGGCCCTGAAAGCATGGATCATGAGAACAATGACCCGGAAGCTGGTCAGGCTTCAATTCCTGGTGTTTTGTTCTGGGAACATAATACCCCAAAATTGCCAAATATCCAAGACGTATATTGGTGTACCTCAACTCTTCACTGTCAAACCCCACTATGATGCTCTCTGCTTCTGTTTATCCAGGCTCCTCTTCCTACTTATGCAAAGTCTCTTACATCAGGAAAAAAAAAAAAAAAACTAAGTTCTTCTGCCTCATCAAAGTTTGCCAAGAGATCCAATAACAGGACTGAGATCTAATTACAGACAGCTTAAGTCCCTTATCTGATACAAGCAAAGCCTGAGCAACAGTAAAAATAAAAACATTTCTCTGGATAAGTTTTATTGAACCATGATGATTTTAGGCCAAAATATATTTGTTCTCTGAAACCTCCACATACTCAAGAAGATCACTCCTGTTTTATGCAATTTGGAGAAAAACTAGGAGAATTTTAACCTACAAATTGATATATGGTTTATCTTTTTGCAGCCCAGCTCCTCAAATTATAATCACAAGAGAAACTTTAAGAAATATTCATTAAGCATGAAGCATGCATGTTCAGGTAAAATGTACACTTTTCACTCGAATGAAAATGAAAATGAAAAATTTGCCATTGACTATGAAGTTGTGGTTGTCAGGGATTGTTGGTATGAATACTTGTATTGTTCAGGCATCTGCTGTGACTGGTATTGACTCTACTTCTAAAAGACTGAAACTCTAACACAATGGCTAGGAGTCCATCCTTAGCGTCAAGACTGGGACTAAAATAGTAGCCATACGCTTTGTTACTGTGACTTTGGAAGAGCTTCCTTATCCCTCCAGGTCTGTTTTCTTGATCATAAGATGCAGAAAGTAATATCCCAGGGTGGTTTTAAGGATTAGAAGTAATGGATGCAAAGTCTCTGGCATATGGCAGATGGTCAGTGGATGTTAACTGCTGCTCTTATTCATATTCATTTCCACTCCTGTTGTCCATAAGCAAGACAATGACATGATGGTAGAAATATACCCATGGAAGATGCAGTGACATCGTCAGCCTTAGAAGGGGTTAGCACTTGTGCTCAATCATTAGCAACATGCTTCAAGCACTGAAGAAATAAATGGCTCCCTGTATGATGACTCAGTGATAATCAGACCAACATCACATGAAAACTACCCTCAACCCCCATCAACACAGTATAGGAAGGTCTCCCTCACTGAAAGAGAGACTGTTATGTACAGACTTTGGGGGCTTGCTGTGGTGGTGGTGGTGCTGATGGTTCTTAATGTCTTGGATTTGAAATCTGGAAACCAAGGTTTGAATGCTAGCTCTGCCATTCTCAAGTTGTGTGCCCTTAGCTGCTAAGTCAATTAGTCTCACTGAACCTGTTTCTTTAGCTATAAAAATGGGGGCTGTTTTAAGCAATATGGTACTTGGATTTTTGAAAGCACTTTACATATTGTAAATGCTTGTTATAATGCATATTTTTAAAAAGTCACTGGAAAGATGCTACTACAACGCATCTGTGTTATAAGGAGGAGCAACAACTGTCCTTGGATTTCACTGCTTCATCCCAGTAGCTGGCTCTCACTTCATTTATTCCCTCACTCACAAATATGGATGCCTACTATGTGCCAGATGTAGCTCCAGAGACTAGACACACAGCAGATGGAGTCTCTCTTCCTGAAACCTACATACTAAATCAAAAAAAACACTAGATTTGTAAATATATGGTCTAACTTCCAGTAAAGGTAAGTGCAATGAGGAGAAATAAAGTAGCTTAGGGAGTAGGGTGATCAGAGTTCTCTCTGAAGAAATAACATTTAAAAGCAGAGATTTGAATGAAGTGAGAGAATGAACCATGTGACTACTTCAGGAAGAACCTTCCTGTGCATTGAGGCAGGAGTATAACTGGAATCTTGGAGAAACATCAAAGAAACTGGTGCATCTGACACCTAGTGAGTAAGGCATGGTAGAAGATGAAACTCAGATCATGTAGTATGTGTAAGCTGTAACAGGAAGTTTGGCCGAGGTGGAAAGTACAAAGAACATGGGAGCTGAGGAGGGTGGGGACAGAGGCTCCAGAGGGAGGAGACATATTTATACTCATGGCTGATTCACATTGTTGATGGCAGAAATCAACACACCATTGTAAAGCAATTATTCTCCAATTAAAAAGTCAAAACAAAACAGAAAAATCTATATTAAATAAAACTTGATATCTATTTTTTTAAAAAGAACATAGGAACTGAGGGAATAGAAGCTTTGGTGAGGAAAGGGAAGGGAGATGGAAGGAATTTCAAGGTGGGCAGAGTGGGAGAAGGGAGATCTGGATACAGGGGCACAGTGGATGGTGCTGGAGTGCCCCGGGGTGGGTGCAGACAAAGGCTCCCATTCCCAAGACTAGCCAGTGCCTTTACTGGGGAGTATGATCACTACTGAGAACCAGTTCAACTTTTCCAGAACAATGCTAGGCACACACACAAAGTCAAATAACTTAATATTCACATTTAAAGTGACATTTGTCAGGAGCATGCTCAGTTACTGATGTCAATGTAGAAGAGGCCACAAGAACTCATGATAAGAGAAAAGCAAGAAAGGCTGTGTACAACAGAAATGCTAACAATGTAGTAAAATAAATGTTTTTAAGACAAGGTGGCTGTGCCTTTTATTATTGTTATATTTCTAATTTCTCTAGACTACACAGTAGGACTATCCTATCACATATAGGCACACAAAGGTTTGTTAAGTGAATCAAAAGATAAGGAAAGAAGGAAGAAAAGTAGAAAAGAAGAGAAGGGAGAATAAAGGAAAGAATAGATGACACTGGTTTCCTAAGGCTGCTGTAACAAATTACCCAAATTTGGAGTCTGAAAACAACAGAAAGTTATTTTCCAACAGTTCTAGAGACTGGAAGTCTAAAATCAAGAAGCTAGGAGAATCTATACCTCTCTCCTAGTTTCCAGCAGCTGTTGACAATCCTAGCTGTTCCTTGGCTTGTGTCTGCATAATTTCTGTCTCTGACTCTGTCTTCATGTGGAAGACATATTTTTATTTCTCTCTGCCATCCCTTCTTTTTATAAGAATATATATCATTGGATTTGGGGCCATCCTAATCTCAAGATCCTTAGATTAATCACATCTTCAAGGAACCTTTTTCAAAATAAGTTCACAATCACAAGTTCCAGGTATACATGGCGGGGTGTGGGGAACAATACAACCCACTTGCAGGTGCTGATGTATATTTTTAATATGAGCAAAACTACTAATAGGTCAGATTATCTTATCACAAGCAGTATCAAGGTTATTTCTAAATTAAAAACAGTATGAAAATTTTGTCCTACACAGATACATTTTCAAAAGGAAGGATAATATGTTTTAAAGTATTTTGATATTCTTGAATAAGATTGCTCCAAAAATAGCTAACTAGATTTAGAGGGTGCAATTCTTATTTTAAAAGAAACTGAAGATATTAATTGCTATCTGCACTTTGAAGTGTTCTGCTTTTTGACTGGCCCATTTTAAAACAATTTAAGAATGATTATATTCTAATTTTCATATAAAAAGAACTTGTATGAGCAACAAATGCATGAGAATGAGGTTTTGCAGTAAAATGTTTAATAGTCAATAAATATTAACCCTCACAAGTATGTATTTTCATTCTGAAACAAGTTACATTAATAGTCAGCAAGCATTTGATGGATAACATACATCAACATGATTCTCAGACTGGTAAATGCAACCCCACCCCAAAAAATGAATATCCCACATCCATTCATTAAGTGGTCTCTTCTGCAACTGTGTGATATTCTTTGTATGAATATATATTGTTACATCAAAATAAAGACTATATATATGTGTATGTGTCTATTTTTCTTTCTGACCTATTATTAAGAGTGTGTAAAAAGAAAATATGGCTAGCATTGATTTCTTAAAACAGAATGGGATCTGCCAGGAATTTGGAGAGGAGAGAGCCTGCGTTAGAAAGTCTTGTTCTTTCCTAGGACATTGCCATATTATTCAGTCTCATCTGGGGAAAAGGTCCTTTCTTTGCTCCTACAAGGCATTACATTCTAAACAGGAAAATGGCAAGTTTGTGACATCTTTTTCACCTCCCTTATGGCAAATGGCAATCAAAAAAAAGACCACCATCAGAAAGTGCTCTCTCTATATATATATATAGAGAGAGAAACCAGTGCCATAATCAAAGTAGACTTTAAGCAGAGGAATCAAGGCAAAAATATCAGGGAACTGTGGCCAAATGGCCATAATTTATTGAGAATTAAGAACTGGAAGGGAATATAAAGAGTTTGAGGGTGATTCAGACCTAGGAACAGAAATGAGGCTATATCTTATGTGACAAATCTATTTGGCAGTGGTTCCTAGAGAATTGAGTGACACAGATTCTGAGACAAAGTCCACACCAAAGATCCTTTGGTGATCCTTCTGTTGATCAAAAGCCATAGAGCATAAACCTACTCCCTCTAACTCCTTTCACCAGCAGAGCATTACATTCTTCCTTCCACAAAGATGTGATGCAACACGTATGGACCTAAAGAGGACAGGTAAATAAAAATCACTATGAATTTTCTTTGTTTGGCCTATTTTTTTTTTTTTTTGCTGATATTGAAAAATACTGAGTAGTGAGTGCACAAGTGTGAAGACATGCCACTCTGAGTACTGCTGTTGTTGGGAGTTTCTTGGGTACATATTTCCTGAAAAGCAATTTGGCAGTAGGTGTGGCATCAATCCAGGGGCAGTTAGGAGAACAGCAGTCACTTGTCCTGAGGCTTAGGACACAGCTGGGAGTCTGGGAGTATGTAGATCAGGAAATCTGGAGGTGGAGGATCATAAACAAGTCACACCTGATATACCGGGCTCCCGGCCACACTGCAATACGTGGTTCTCCGAAGCATGCCTGAAGACTCTGAGGGCCTGCTGAGGAGGTCGGAAGTCACAGGCAGAACTCAACTACTGGGCTTCCCTAGTGGCTCAGTGGTAAAGAACCCGCCTCCCATGGCAGGAGACACAGGTTCGATCCTTGGTCTAGGAAGATCCCACGAGCTGTGGAGCAACGAAGCTTCCGTGCCACAACTATCGTGTCCAAGCTCTAGAGCCCAGAAACCGCAACTACCGAGCCTGTGAGCTCTAGAGTCCGTGCTCTGCAACGAGAGAAGCCGCCCCCAACGAGAAGACCATGCACAGCAACTTAGAGAATAGCCCCCGCTCTCCACGGCTGGAGAAAAGCCCTCAGAGCAACAAAGACCCAGCACAGCCAAAAATAAATAAATAAAAATTTAAAAACCCTACTACTAAAAAAAAAAAAAACCTATACTACTGAGTCAGTAGTACTGTGTCAGTCTTTAGCTGACCCAGAGAACCATGGCTCTTCCTTAAATTGTGAATTCTAAACAAATCCCTAACTCAAGAGAGTCTGGGATACATACTTGCTGGGCTTTAAGATCCTGTGTTCCATAGTTAAACTTGGAAGTGTAGGGATGGGGAATATCTATCACCTATTTTGAGATATTAATATTTTGAATCTTTCTATTATTGAATCAGTGATTCCTCCTCTAGGAATTTAAATTGAAAATTAATGGATGCAAGTCTATAATATATATTGAGTATGTTCATCACAGCATTGTTTATAATGAAGAAACAATAGTAACTCTATAATTATCCATCAATAAAGGATTATTTACATCCACATAGCAGAGGAAGCAGAGATCAAATTGCCAACATCCGTTGGATCATCGAAAAAGCAAGAGAATACCAGAGAAGCATCTACTTCTGCTTTATTGACTGTGCCAAAGCCTTTGACTGTGTGGATCACAACAAACTGTGGAAAATTCTTAAAGAGATGGGAATACCATACCATCTGATCTGGATTCTGAAAAATCTGTATGCAGGTCAAGAAGCAACAGTTAGAACTGGACATGGAACAACAGACTGGTTCCAAATAGGGAAAGGAGTACGTCAAGGCTGTATATTGTCACCCTGCTTATTTAACTTATATGCAGAGTACATCATGAGAAATGCTGGGCTAGATGAAGCACAAGCTGGAATCAAGATTGCCAGAAGAAATATCAATAATTTCAGATATGCACATGACACCACCCTTATGGCAGAAAATGAAGAAGAATTAAAGAGCCTCTTGATGAAAGTGATAGAGGAGAGTGAAAAAGTTGGCTTAAAGCTCAACATTCAGAAAACTAAGATCATGGCATCCGGTCCCATCACTTCATGGCAAATCAATGGGGAAACAGTGAGAGACTTTCTTTTTGGGAGCTCCAAATCACTGCAGATGAGAGACATTACTTTGTCTACAAAGGTCCGTCTAGTCAAAGCTGTGGTTTTTCCAGCAGTCAGGTATGGATGTGAGAGTTGGACTAGAAAGAAAGCTGAGTGCTGAAGAATTGATGCTTTCGAACTATGGTGTTGCAGAAGACTCTTGAGAGTCCCTTGGACTGCAAGGAGATCCAACCAGTCCATCCTAAAGAAAATCAGTCCTGAGTATTCATTGGAAGGATTGATGCTGAAGCTGAAACTCCAATACTTTGGCCACCTGATGCAAATAACTGACTCATTTGAAAAGACCCTGATGCTGGGAAAGACTGAAGGCAGGAGGAGCAGGGGATGACAGAGGTGAGATGGTTGGATGGCATCACCGACTCTATGGACATGAGTTTGAGTAATCTCCAGGAGTTGGTGATGGGCAGGGAAGCCTGGCGTGCTGCAGTCCATGCAGTCACAAAGAGTCAGACACATCTGAACAACTGAAGTGAACTGAGCAGAGTCCTCACATGAGAGGGATATTACTAGAGCTCCCTAATTTCTTTTGTATTGGCACATAATTGCTTTACAATGTTGTGCTAGTTTCTGTTATACAACAATGTGAAATCAGCTATATATATGCATAGAGTCCTCCCTTTGGACCTCCCTCCCTCCCAACCCCACCCATCTAGGTCATCACAGAGCACTGAATTAAACTCCCTGTGCTATGCAGCAGGTTTATCTTCCCCAGACATGCACAAAGAGGTTACATGTCCCAGTCTTCTTGAAGTCAGGTGGCACCGGGTAGCTAGTTCTGATTAGAGGACCAAGAACAAAGTGTTCTAAACTGAAGCCATGAAAAGCAGTCTCTTCCCTTGCTGCACTGAATCCACAGTCAACTGTGTGAGCAAGTAATCCTTTATTTTATTAAGCCACTGAGTTGTAGAGGTGAATTTGTTACTGTGGAGAAGCCTTGATCATGCTGATTAATATAATTTATTGCTCATAAAAGATCAATCTTTCTGTTCATCAAAATGGTAAAATATTGTTTTGAGCAAATTGCTTTCTAAGTGTTAAAGCTTTCAATAAACATCTTGACTGAAGTAATGAATGGATAAAAGCAGGTTACAAATAGTGTTTGGAATATGATTCCACTTACCTAAAATCATATGATTGTACATACAGTGAATGCATGAAATGTGCAGAGAAAGATACTTGTAAATACTCTCACCAGAATGTTAACTGTGGTTATTTAGAATGTGGGACTTGCAACGATCTTTGCCTTTCTCTAAATACTCTTCTATATATACTCACTGATTTTTATAAATACCTATATATTATCTCAATTAATACTAATGCCTAAAACACAGTGTGAGTTATCATTAATATTATCATTACTTACAACCAGGAAAGATATTTTCAACAGATTTCAAAAATACTTAAACACATACTTCATTAAACATCATTGAATTATTAAAGCACAGAATTGAGTGACAGATCTAGGTATGTTTCCAGGCTCTGCTCTATCAGCAGCATGATCTTGACAAATTCACCTCTTGAAGATTTAATTATGATTATTCAGACAAGCTGTGGACTTTGGATACCTGGATTTGAATCCATGTTTCTTCCCTCAGCAGTAGTATGAGTTCAAGCAAATTATTTAAATATTCTGGGCCTCAGTTTTATCATCGGTAAAATGGAGCTATTAAAATTTTACTTACCTTTTTGAGGAGACTAACTGAGCTGCCTTATGTCATGGGAAAACTTAGTATAGAAGTAAAGATCCTTAACTCTGGATCTAGAATGTCACAGTTGCAATCTAGTTTTGCTTCTGGCTGTAGGTGTGACTTCATGAAATTCTTTTTATCTCTCTATACCTTAATTTCCCCACCTGCAAAAAGGGGATGAATAATAGTATTTATGTATTTAGAAGATTCTTTCAAAGAATGAATGAGTTAATGTTCATTGAGTTCTTAGACTGAAGTCTGGCACATTTAAGTATTTGTAAGCAAAAACAATAAATACCATATGTGATGTGTCTGTAAAAAATACTGGGCACATAGTAAGTGCTCTATAAATTTCACTTATGCATAAACTCAGTCTGATGTATAGTAAGTACACTAGAGAAGGTATATGCTTCTGTTAAGGGAAATGAAAATGCTTCAGAGAACATTTTTATTCTTTGAAGATGTTATTTAGAAAGTGGATGTTGCAGACAAACCCTTCCATTCCCTCTAAAATATCCCACCTACAAAGGGCACCCAAGGTGGCTGGATCCCTCTTCAGCCATTCTTACATTCTCAGATCAAAATGTCAGAATAGGGATGAAGAAAGGTTATCTTCATATCACAGTAATGGTTTTTATTTATTTAATTTCTAACATCTGAATAACGGTGTTAAATTCAATACCGTATCAGTTCAGTTCAGTTCAGTTCAGTCGCTCAGTCATGTCCAACTCTTTGCAACCCCATAAATTGCAGCACGCCAGGCCTCCCCATCCATCACCAACTCTCGGAGTTCACTCTGACTCACGTCCATCGAGTCGGTGATGCCATCCAGCCATCTCATCCTTCTTCGACCCCTTTTCCTCCTGCCCCCAATCCCTCCCAGCATCAGAGTCTTTTCCAATGAGTCAACTCTTCACATGAGGTGGCCAAAGTACTGGAGATTCAGCTTTAGCATCATTCCCTCCAAAGAACACCCAGGGCTGATCTCCTTCAGAATGGACTGGTTGGATCTCCTTGTAGTCCAAGGGACTCTCAAGAGTCTTCTCCAACACCACAGTTCAAAAGCATCAATTCTTTGGTGCTCAGCTTTCTTCACAGTCCAACTCTCACATCCATACATATCAGCAACAAATAAATATTTAAGTATATATATTTATCTGTTTTATCATTTAGCACCATTGCTCTCAGACTACATCTTTCCCATATCTGAGTCCTTAACTTTTATTTATTTGTTTTGTCACTTTAAAAAATTTTTAATTGGAGGATACTTGCTTTACAATATTGTGTTGGTTTCTGCCGTACATCACATGAATCAGCCATAGGTATATGTATGTCCTAGATTCTGAAACTATACTCCAATAAAAATTAATTTTAAAAAATATTTTTAAATTTAGCATTTAGAAAAATGGTATAGATGATCTTATTTGCAAAAGAGAAATAGAGACACAGACGTAGAGAACTAATGTATAGAGACAGAGGCAGGAAATGGGGGAAGAGGGAGGATGGGATGAATTGGGAGATTGGGATCAGCATCTATACACTACTGATACTATGCGTAAAGTACATAACTGATAAGAACCTACTGTATAGCTCAGGGAACCTTACTCAGTGCTCTGTAGTGGCCTAAATGGGGAAGAAATCTAAAAAAAGAGAGGATATATGTTTATGTATATGTATAGCTGATTCACTTTGCTATAGAGCAGAAACTAATACAACACCGTAAAGCAACTATACTCCAGAGCAATGGTTTTTAAACTGGGATCCATGGACCCACCAGGGCTCCATAAGGTAGCTCAGGAACCCTTAAGACACTGGCGGGATGCTGAGTAGGAAGGGCATCAAAACCTCGTCTCATTGCAGTACAGCATCTACAGCTAAGGACATCTGCATCTTGACATTCCACATGTCATGGAAGTGCAGCATGGTGAGCTGCTGAAAATTTAATATAGTACTATTACCTATTTAGATAGTTAAATGTGGGTGATTTTTCTCAGCTAGTCTATGATAACAGAGCCAAAAATTTTTTAGTCACACATCTCAGGAGAGTGGTTAGGCCCTGTTTCCTAGTTCTGTAGGTCTGAATTCCCCAATCCTCTAGGTTGCAGGAAAAAAGGCCTTTTACTGTCCCTTCCTCCATTCCCCTCATTGCCCCGACACTCACCCCAAGAGCCAGGAGCAGGAGATTATACCCTAATGATACCTTCTGAGGAGGGGTTTGATGTCCAAAGCTCTAGGCAATGTTGAAACTACTTTGAATTACCAAAAAAGGAAAATTATGGAGATGCTATGTCGTGAAGATTGGCAAGGCAAACTCCTCAGCTCCTGAGAGACAGTAAATCTCCTGGATTTGAATAAAATGATGGTGGATGCTGGGGAAGATTGAGGGCAGGAGGAGAAGAGAGTGACAAAGGATGAGATGGTTGGGTGGCATCACCAATTCAATGGACATGAGTTTGAGTAAACTCCAGGAGATAGTGAGGGACAGGGAAGCCTGGCACGTTGCACTCCATGGGGTTGCAAAGATTCAGGCACAACTTGGCAACTAAACAACAACAAAGATGCCTTTCTTAAAGCACAGTCTCTTTGAGGCAAGCCATTCCTCATCAAGGGCTGGCAGTGTAGGTGCTCCTTAGGGCTTGGGGTTAAGCACATGGCCTTGGTAACCTTGGCAAAAATGCTCTGTGACTGAGATGGAAAAAAAGGAAGTGGGAGGGGCATAAACCTTTCTCCTCTGATGGACCGTGGAGTCAGGGCAAGCAGCCAAGGCATCAGTGGCCACCATGGAAGCATGACCACAATTACATTAGAACTGTTGTCAAATATAAGAGGGACGGAGAAAGAAGAGGAAAGGGGGGTCCTTCTATCAGTATTGGCAGGAAGAGGCCGGGAGTCAGGTTTGATTTAGCTTAAATTAAAATGTAAATATGGTATCATCTGTATCCTAAAGCATCATGTAGTAATTAAAAGTATTATTTTCATAAGACTTTGGAAAAATGGTTTTAATGCTTAAAAAAAGTTAGAAAAGCTCTATTGTTGGACCTCACGACTCCCTCTGGCCACACTACTCTTTACCTACATCAAACAAGGATTCTACTGAAGGAATTCTTAGTTCTTAGGAGTTCCACACCTGTGGGCAACACATCCAATTTTGCACAAGTCTAATAGCAAGGTCCGTGATGCCCGTGGCAGGCCTCTATAGTGAAGCAGGGGGTAGAAATCCAGACAAATGGAGAAATCAGAGCAGCAGCATCTACACGATAGTGACTACCACATCATATGAGAGCCCAATCATATGGAAAAGACTCAATGAGTTGGAAAAGACTGTGACCCTAGGAAAGATGGAGGGCAGGAAGAGAAGTGGGTGACAGAGGATGAGACGGTTGGATGGCACCATCACCTCAATGGACATGAGTTTGAGCAAACTCCAGGAGCTAATGAAGGATAAAGAAGGCTGGCATGCTGCAGTCCATGGGGCTGCAAAGAGTCCAGCACCACTGAGCGACTGAACAACATCAACAACAAAGCTTTACTTGTACCCTCAGTCTTTTCCAACTGGTGAAAATACACTGGATCACAGCTGGAAGGTAAGCCAAACTTTGGGTGTTCCTCTCTGACTATTTCCACCCAAGGGAAGAACTACCACGAAACTGCTGTTTCTCTGGCTGATACTGAGGCCCTGTAGGAATTAAAATAGTCTAAGGAAAGTAAACAGCTGATGGCGCAAGTCTCAAGATTAAGCTCTCATGATCACTTTTGTCTGAGAGTTCAGAAAGAAATGTGGAACAAAGTCATTTAAACAGAGCCAGAAGCAACTCTCATTTCAGTACAAGCAAGTCCTGCTGCCTTTCTTGTGTGTGCAATTTATCATAAAAGCATGGCTTCTATTCCAGGGCAAAGCAGAAGCTGGAAGTCAATTTTATCCCCCTCTTTTGAAAAGAGCATCATGGGTGATGATGGGAATTAAAACAAAAGAAAAAAATCACATCTTATACCAGGAAAATAACTTTCAGCAGCACAAAGGACTCAAGTTTCACTATTTTTGGTCTAGAATTAATGAGGGCTTGGGGACAGCCTGAAAAGCTTTCTCTTTAGAAAACTCAATGCTATATTCGGTGAATCTCTGAATGACAAAAGCAAGGTGGGCATCCCTTCTCTAACAGGATGGGCCTTAAGTGAGGCGATCTTTTTAAATTACTTCTTCGTTTTTAATGAATCACCTATCCTGTGATCTAGTTCCTGGGGCAGAGGTGGTAAGGGGTTAGAGGTAAGAATATGGGTTATTTGGAGGAAAATATGTCAAGTTAGACACTCATCTCACACATACATCAAAATGAAATCCAAGTTAAAGAGTGTCATATAAGAAGACCCAGAGAAAATAGCTTAGGTAGCAGATAATGGTAGAGAAAAGATTAGAAGCATACAGCAGAGAGCACAAAGGAACATTTTAGGAGAATTTGTTACATAAGAATTTAAATGTCCATCATGAAATATTGTAAATAAAATCACAACTACTGAGCCTGCGCCCTAGAGCCTAAGCGCCACAACAAGAGAAGCCGCTGCTGTGAGCAGCCCTCACACCACAACAAAGAGCAGCTCCTGCTTGCCGCAACTAGAGAAAGCCCGCGCACAGCAAGAAGATCCAGCACAGCCAAGGGGAAAAAAAAAAAAAAAACAACTAAATATATAAAATTATTAAAAAAAAATTCTCTGTGCTATGACTCTTGGAACTCAGAGACAACATCAGTCTATCTCCGCCTTAAGACATCCCTGACATTCTAGTTTCTTCTGTGAACACACTGAGAGGGGCAACTGATTTCGATTCCGTGGTTTTTAACAAAAATGAAGAACTTCTAGGCAAAGTGTAATGCACGGATACTTGTCTCACAGATGGGCTTCCTATATAAGCTTTTTTTAAAATTAATTTTTATTGGAGTACAGTTCCTTTATAATACTGTGGTAGTTTCTGCTGTATAGCAAAGTGAATCAGCTATATATTTACATATATCCCCTCTTTTATGGATTTCCTTCCTGTTTAGGTCACCACAGAGCACTGAGTACAGGGCCCTGGGCTGTACAGTAGGTTCTCATTACTTATCTTGGATTGTTTATCTTTTTAAACTTTCCCCGGATCTCAGAGTCATGTAACCCACACATCCTCCCATGTCCTGTACTTAGTCGCTCAGTCATGTCCGGCCCCTTGGATAGAGCCCGCCAGGCTTCTCTGTCCATGGAGATTCTCCAGGCAAGAATTCTGAAGTGGGTTGCCATGCCCTCCTCCAGGCCATCTTCACAACCCAGGGATCAAACCCGGGTCTCCCACATTGCGGGCAGATTCTTCAAAGTCTGAGCCACCAGGGAAGCCCATGAATACTGGAGTGGACACCCTATCCCTTCTCCAGGGGATCTTCCCAACCCCAGGAAGTGAACTGGGGTCTCCTGCACTGCAGGCGGATTCTTTATCAGCTTAGCTACTAGGGAAGCCCACAACCTGCCATATTTAAAGCACAAATACTGATGCTTGCATTCAGATTTTCTACTGCTCAGCTGAAAAGGCTTTTCACACTTAAATCCTTTAAGTATTTCCTATCCTATTATGGATGGGCTACAGATCCACCTTAAAAATTTCATTTTTTCCCTATCTGCAAAAGGTGAATCACAAAGAACTTCACATGATTGGGCTTGAAATGAAGAGCATGTTAAATAGTTTCTTTTAAAAAAATAAAGAATTAGAGATGAGCTAATTAAGGACAGACATATTTCAGTGCATTTTTAAAGCATATAATAATATTAGGCAATAATCAAAATACCACCAAATGCCTTCAAATAATCTAGAACAATCATCTGAACATACTTGGAGGATAGTCAAGGTGAACTAAAATATATTATATATTCACTTCATGATCTGTCTGGACTCAATTCAATGATACTACTTATGATTTCAATCAGAGGAAAACAAATAATTCCAGAATAAGATTAAGGGCAATGGTAGAGAGTAGAAGGATAAAGGGAGTGAAATATAATTAGGGAGAAAACTTAGACCTCAGACCTTCGGGAGACCTGGTGACCTTCTGAAAACTCTCTCCCAATATTTGAGCTTCAAATGAAACCTGCATCTGGTAAACACAGCTGTGGCTGGGTGCCAATTTAAGATCAAATGTCTACCAAGCAAGTGGCTGAAGTATTTTTTAAGACCTTGCAAAATCACTTAAAAAGAAAACCAAACTTCACATCTCACTACCCTGGTCTTCCAGTACTGAAGTCTTCAAGAGTCTCCAAAGTCTAAGCCACTTAAGTATTTTCTTTGCCCAATCTCATTCCCGATCATGCAATGTAAACTATAATGAAATTTGCAATTGTTTGTTATAGCTTATTATCAACTCCAAATCAGGTTCAGTGATTCAATGAATCTCCTCCCTAGAGAAGCAAGAATTTCCACTTGAGAACCCATCGAAGCCCAACTGAAAACATCATCTTGTCTTAGCTCTAAGATCAGACTGAAAGTAGCTTTTCCATTTCCCCAGGCACCACAGAAATTACCTCAAGTGCTGACCACAGTGTTGCTTTTATCATGTTTGAAATTTTCCATCACTGTATCTAGTCTCACCATGAGAAAGTAGCTAGGCTTTAAAGTACCTTTCTCCCACATATAAAAACGAGTTGACATATTCAAGCATTGAAGTTGTGCTTAGTTTGAGGCAACACACAGCTGGCTCTTACTTAAGAGTAATTCTCTCCTTAAAATCACATTAGTTCTCACTTTTAGTTTATAGATTCTGTATTTGGGATTCCAGGTAAGCATCCCCGTTAATTAGACACAAGCCAATATTAACAGCAGCAGCTACCACTGTGCAAATGAGATGCTACACAATTTCTGGTCTTAAAAGTCAAGAACCTATGAGTTAACTAGAGGATCTAATCTAGCTTCTAATTAACCACATTAAAATAAATTAAATGCTCTTTCCTCTTCATGTTGCAAAACATAAAAATGTCATGCTCTGTAATTTGAGAATGACTGCTCTCATTTGATTCAGGAGATGGTGTGGTGTCTTTTAATTCCTTTATCAATATTATCCTAGACCAACAGATGGAGGATCAGGCAATTAAGGAGAAATGAGCATGTGCTGTGCTTATCATGCTTTTTAATTTTTTTCCCCTGAAGTTTGCTTACTGAAAGCAGTTTTGCCATATCCACCAGACAGGGGTGTTGATAGCCAAGAAATGACAGACGGAAAATTAAAGGGCTTGAGGAAATCCAAGATATATTGTAGACTCAGGGACAGAAGACAGATATCCCTTTCCTTTCTCAGTATATTCTTTTACTGCAAGATTTTTATTCAAACAGACAGGTATCCAATAACCCTTGACTTTTTTCTTATATCCAGAAATTGTGACCTAGATTTTGCCAAGATAGTAGATCAGTCAGCAAGCATTATTGAGCACCTAATATATGTTCAGCACGTTGCTAGGCTCTGTAGACAGGTGGGTGACAACTCAGTGGCCCTGCCTACTAAGGGAACCAGAAAACTAGTAAGGAAGACAAATAGTAAGGAAACTATTTCATTTTGTTGTTGTTGCTCAGTCACTCAGTCATGTCCGACTCTTTGCAACCCCATGAAGTGCAGCATGCCAGGCTTCCCTGTCCTTCACCATCTCCTGGATTTGCTCAAACTCATGTCCATTGAGTTGGTGATGCCATCCAACCATCTCATCCTCTGTCACCCCCTTCTCCTCCTGCCTTCAGTCTTACCCAACATCATGGTCTTTTCCAATGAGTTGGCTCTTCACATCAGGTGGCCAAAGTATTGGAGCTTCAGCTTTATCATCAGTCCTTCCAGTGAATATTCATGGTTGACTTCCATTAGGATTGACTGGTTTGATCTCCTTGCAGTCCAAGGGACCCTCAAGAGTATTCTTCAGCACCATAGTTCAAAAGCATGCTAAGCCTTCTTATTGTCCAATTTCCACATCCATATGTGACTACTGGAAAAACCATAGCTTTGACTATACAGCCCTTTGTCAGCAAAGTGATGTCTCTGCTTCTTAACAATCTATCTAGGTTGGTCATAACTTTTCTAAATATAAAGGAGTTGAATTTTGGCCCACGGCTCTCAGGATCAAGACAAGTTACATGCTGTATCACACTGGGTCCCAGCAAGAAACAGAAGCCCATTTATGTAAGCAGATGGGTGACTTTAATAAGGGACTATTTGTAAAGGTGTGGGCAGGATTCGGTCCCCTAAAAGGAAGCATGCAGCACTTCAGGGTTGTGACGCAGAAGAGTGGAGTCCCCTAAGGAAATAATAAAAATAATAGAAAACAGTAGAGAGCTCTCTAGCACAGAGCCAGCTCTTACCCCCAGGTCCTCCTCCCTGACCTCACCCCATCCCACATACTCTCTGAAAGGAGTAAGAGGATCATGCTTAGGGGATCCCAGAAGAACTTTCTGGAGGAATTGGGGCTTTCCTGGTGGCTCAGACGGTAAAAGTATTCGTCTGCAGTGTGGAGACCCGGATTCAATCCCTGGTTCAAGAAGATTCCCCTGGAGAAGGGAATGGCTACCCACTCCAGTATTCTTGCCTGGAGAATTCTATGGTCAGAGGAACCTGGCGGGCTAAGTCCATGGAGTTTCAAGGAGTCAGATACGACTGAGAGACTAACACTTTTCACTGACAGATAGAAATGACTCGCCTCCGTGGAGGAATTCAATCCACCCTTAGCAAACCAGCAGTGAGGGCAGGGGAACAAACATCCTGACTTCACTCTCCATCCTGATTCCCGTGGGTAAATAAAGGGCCCAGATGAGGCACAAAGTTTAAGCAGGCCATCACCATGCCCTGGGGACCTCACTCCTTTCACCCTAAATCTGGCCTTGGGTGGACCCAGTGAAAGCCAGGGAGTAAGTCAGCCTGTGGATGCAGCCATGCAGACCATAGGGCGAGGCTGAGAGAGGACAGAGAAAATTAACAGAAGAACATGTAGAATACATGTTTAGAGCACACTTGTTTATTTTTCTAAATCAGATTATATCTGCTCTAAGTCTCAATCTACCTGGTAGTAGTGTCAGTCGCTCAGTTGTGTCTGACTCTCTACAACCCCATGGACCGTAGTCCGCCAGGCTCCTCTGTCCGTGGGATTCTCCAGGCAAGAATACTGGAGTGGGTTGCCATTCCCTTCTTCAGGGGACCTTCCCGACCCAGGGATCAAACCTGGGTCTCCTGCATCACAGGCAGATTCTTTACAATCTGAGCTACAGGAAAGCTCTCAATCTACCTGGTTGGAGAGAAATTCAACTTCAACAAATATTTTGTCCCCCTTCCCCTCCTGGTATGACAGAAGAATCTTAGGAATGTGTGGTCAGTAGAGGGGGAGAGGGTCCAAGTCTTGGTAGCTCTTGCCTCTATAACTGTGCCCAGAACTACTCAATATTTGCCCACTTTAGGCATTTGCAGTCCATCGGGGTTGCAAAGAGTCAAACACAACTTAGTAACTGAACAACAACAAGCAAATGTGATTAACAGATACTGCTGCTGCTGCTAAGTCGCTTCAGTCGTGTCCGACTCTGCGCAACCCCATAGACGGCAGCCCACCAGGCTCCCCCATCCCTGGGATTCTCCAGGCAAGAACACTGGAGTGGGTTTCCATTTCCTTCTCCAATGCATGAAAGTGAAAAGTGAAAGTGAAGTCGCTCAGTCGTGTCCGACTCTTCATGATCCCATGGACTGCAGCCTACCAGGCTCCTCCATCCATGGGGTTTTCCAGGCAAGAATACTGGAGTGGGGTGCCATTGCCTTCTCTGTAACAGATACTATTACACGTAAAATAGATAAGCAACAAGGATTTATTGTATAGCACAGGGAATTATATGCAATATATTATAGTAACCTACAATGGAATATAATCTGCAAAAAAAAAGAATCACTATGCTGTACACCTGAAACAAACACAATATTGTAAATCAACTATCCTTCAATCAATTACTCATTCAATCAATCAATATCTCCTAATTCTTCCAGTTCAAGAGAATTCAGAAATTTAGCAACCTCTGTCTGGGGCTAGAAGGGAAGAAAGGAGTCCCTAACATGCCCTGTTATATGTGTTCTTCTCAATCATTCACTCTGTCACTAAATAATAACAGCTGTTGTCAGGAGACGGGGGTAAAGAAGGTTGCCAGGTAGGGGGTGGCAAGGTGTAACCTGAAGAAACTATGAGAGAATTGGCTGCCGGCAGCCTAGAGAAAAGGTGCAGAGAAGTCAGAGTACCTGACCTTGGCAGGTGTCCTCGCTCATTTTGCAGGAGATCTTCCAAGTTTTCTTGGTAGCTGCCTTTTCAACTCTGCTAATGATGATAAACTGTTGCCTCAGGACCCACAGCCAACTCTCTACACTGCCTATGAGTTTATCACTCTCATCAACCAACTACAGATCCTAATTAGAAAACATAAATATCTGGTCGAGTATAAAAACTCACAGGTGTTATATTGATCCTGAGTGACATTGACATCTAATTGACCAGGTTTCTGGTGGCAGTTCTCTTGGGAACTATGCAACAAAGCTAGTAATGGTAAAAAAAAAAAAAAAAAAAAAAAAACTGGAGAGAATAACTGTCACTTTGACTATGCATATGGTGCCCCAAGTTTAGAGATGAATTAGAGAGAGCTTCAAACCTAGAGGGGGACTTCCCTGGTGGCTCAGTGGTAAAGAATCCACATGCAATGCAGGGGATGCAGATTTGATCCCTGTGTCAGGAAGATCTGGAGGAGGGGACAGCAACCTACTTCCCCACTTCAGTATTTTGCCTGGAGAGTCCCCATGGACAGAGGAGCCTGGCAGGCTATAGTTCATGAGGTCACAAAGAACTGGACATGATTCAAGCGACTGAGCAGGCACACACTTGAATCTAGACGAGGGATTGCCTGGCTGGGTTGCAATCACAGGATACAGCTAGTGCACAGGTGTGTGCTGACGCATGGGGGTGACAGGGAAGAAATTCCCCAACCTCTTCTGCCTTCACATGTTCATTTCCTTCCTCTTGTCTCCCGCTGGCCGAGCCCAATGAGAAGAAGCTGGAAAGGGTGGTAGGGAAATATAGCCCCCAAAGACCAGCCTTAGAGGGTACAGAACAGAGATCAGAACAAGAGGCAGGCGGATGGACAAAAGGAAGATTATTCCAGCTATTTTTGTCTCCTCTATCCAGGCTCTAGAGATCCACTGAGCTCATCCAAACCTGACTGGGATCAGAAGTACAACTAAGAGAACAGAAAATGGTCTTTCCCTCCAGGCAGAGTCTATAAAAGTCATTTCAATAATTTTCAAGGATAACATACTGACACAGCTATAGGACTATAAGATAAAGACATAAGAAAAATATGACATTGACCATGAGACTCATAAAAAAAAATCAAAGGCACCTTTTATTATGGTTTTATTCCCTTAACTATTAATGGTATAGGTACTGGATATTGGGTTAGTGAAGAATATTCTATAACAGGACAGAAAGAAAGCATTTCTAAAAAATTGATCTTCCATAAGCACTCTTGTCAGAGTATATTGGATGTGGTGAAGCACCATTCAGATTCCTTGTCAGGAATCAAGGTCTGAGTGCCCAGTGCTGGGAATGGTGTTGGCAGACAGGTCTCAATTGCCAGTGTTCTCAGGGGTGCCTTTCCCTATCCCAGAACAACTCACATCCAATGACTGATTCACACAGGCCTATAAATGGGCTTCCCTGGTGGCTCAGATGGTAATGAATCTGGCCGCAGTGCAATAGCCCTGGGTTTGATCCCTGGGTTGGGAAGATCCCCTGGAGAAGGGAATGGCAACCCACTCCAGTATTCTAGCCTGGAGAATCCCACTGACAGAGGAGCCTGGCGGGCTACAGTCCATGGGGTCGCAAAGATTCAGACACGACTGAGTGACTAACACTTTACTTTTGGGCTTCCCAGTTGGCACTAGTGGTAAAGAATCCACCTGCCAATGCAGGAGACATAAGAGATGTAGGTTGGATCCCTGGGTCTGGAAAACTCTCTGGAGGAGGAAATGGCAGCCTACTCCAGTATTCTTGCCCGGAGAATCCCATGGACAGAGGAGCCTGACAGGCTACAGTGCATTAGGTCACAGAGTCGGACACAACTCAATGACTTAGCATTCATGCATAAAGGGAGAAGTCTCTCACCCCAAGTAAGGACAGTTTTGAAGGTCTAGGCCATCTTCAGAACAGAACCATCTTAGGCATGGCTCAGGCTTCCGGAGAGACTACATGTCAACTTGGCATTTCTCTCTGTATAATCCTGTTTATTTCTCTTTCCTTTCATAGGTTGACCCCAAAAGCACTAAGAAAAGCCCTAAATGCTGATCTTCATCTCAGAGTCTGCTTTCCTAAAACCCAACCTGCATCACAGAGAACCTCTAACAAATAACACTTGTATTTCTCCATATTGCTGAACCTGCCCGCTATTGCAAACCAGCTAAACAAAGGGATTATTTTGCTGCCAATATTTCATTAAACTCTCTGCACGTCACTTTCCCTTTTCCAAGTTTCTAGTTTTGCTCTTGAAATGTACTTGAGAAAATTAATAGACTTGGATCCTTTTTTTTAAAAAAGTCAAAGCACAGTAAGTCTTGTACCAGGAAAACCAGAGTAGAGGGCAGCAGGGAGAACCATTAAAAAGGAATGAATGACCTAAGAAAAACAAGTACCAGAGCTATACCCACAAAAAAAAAAACAAACCTGTTTTAACTCTGAAAAAAGAAAGAGATGAAAGAGAATGTAATAAATTCAACAGATTTACAGGTCCAGTGAAAACCACACTTAATCCACACTTATCCAGTGGATACCTGATCCCATGGATACCATAGACTTCTTGCACTGGAAATCTGCTTCTGTTAGGAATCAGAAACCTTTTCCTCTGGGGCAGTGCTACCATAGGACACCAAATGGGTGCAAATTCCTTCCACACTTTCTGAGTCCTACCCTCAGAGCCTGTCAAGGCCAGAGAAGTCAAGAGCCTTCTTTAGTTGGATGCAAATGGTCAGCCCTGAAAAATGACAATAAATTCAAGTCATTTTCTGTGATAATAAAATAGTAATAGGTAACTTTCAAGTGTTATGCATGTGCAAGACTTTATGCTAAATGATTTAATAATATTTCATTTAAGGAGAAAAGGGAAGATGCTGAGAACTGTACATCATGTATGAGGGTATGTCAGTTAGCAAATGATTATGGCTATCATAAAAAAAGAAAGAAATCAAAGAGAAGCCACAGTGGCTTCGCAATGTGTTGAGTTGGCTGGGCTGAACGACATTTCCCAACATTCCTTTTTCTGAGTGTTTCAGGATAGGCTGGACCACAAGGTAGATTCTCCTGAGAGACCTGGAGGGCAGTCCTTCTGTAGGGCTAACAATGTAGCCCAAGCACACTGTCACAGAGCATTTTGTTGACGTGAGACAGTGGTTGGGTCAGCAACTTCTCCATCTTTCCCCAAATCCTCCAACTCTGCTGGAGTGATAGGCTCTACATACGGGCTAAGGCTTATATGATTTGAACTTCCCATAAGAACCAAAGCAGGGAGTATCCAAGTTTTCTTATCAGCCTGCCCAGGTGTGGGGCAAAGGGGAAAGGGAGTGGTGGGGATTGGATGCTTTCAGCTAAAACAAAAATGGAGTCAATCTCTTTATTAGAAGCATCTTTGACTAATGGACCAGGGATGGGGGTTTTAACCTTATGACAAAGGGCCTTGGCCTCTCTAGAGCATTCACACCACCAAGATCAGAGGTAAGAAGAGTGGACATGGACTTCAGTCCATCTTGGAGGGCCCCAGCTCATGCTTGTGGGTCCCAGCTTCATCTTGCTTGACCCCACTTTATATCCATCTTCCCTTCAGGATTTCCTTAGCTTTGGACTTCACGCTCCAGTAACAAGTGCAACAACAACAGTGTTAGAAGACTACTTAACCAGCTCTCCCCAGTGCACATGGCCCAATCCCTAAAATAAATGTGTGTGTGTGTGTTTATACACTCCTGATTCTGCCTAGCTGATTGAACTCTGATTCAGAAACCCCAAATCTTACTTGTTTGGGGGATGGGAACATGCATCAGAAACGGTTTAGCTTCTTTGACCATGTGATACTCTCCTTTAGTATGTTTGATGATTCTCACTGGGTTCCCAATTAAGAATGCGGGTGTTCAAGGTCCCTGCGCCTACATTTATACTCTCCATACTACAGCTCAGTTGAACTGCTGGCAGCTCTCTGACCAGATTTTCATATTCTCATATCCAAAATGCAATGGTCTAGGGAGAAGGCCAAGTCCAACCACCAGAGGAAAGACTCTGGCCAACTGTACTCTGTTAGCCAGGATCACCTTGTTTGTCTGGCAGTGTGGACGGTCCCCTTGGGCAATCGTCCATCTTTATTAGTTTCATTTTGAGAATAGATCATGTGTACAATTGGTGAGATTTTTCTTTTCAAAGACGGATTCTAGATGTTGAGAGTATATCAATCACTACATATTTTTTTTATTAAAAACCAATTCTCAAGGCCCTCACCATGCAGTATAATTTCTAACTTTTAGATCACAGGGTCTAACTGTGTCAGTCATGCTATCTATGTGTGGATGGATTTCTTCCCTTTCATTTTTCTCTGATTTCTATTACTTACCATATTAAAAGCACACTGTTTTACTACAATGCCCAATCTGTGCCAAGTGAAGATTTTTCATACTTACAGACAGAATTTAAAACTGCCAGGATTTAAAAGCTCAAGTTCTTATCAAGGCAAATGATTACAGTCATTTATGTAATTTTTGTTGACAGTTTTTTTTTTAACTTTGATCTCCATGTCATAAAAATTAATGCCTATAAGTTGCTTTATGGTCCCACAGAGATGGATAGTGAAAGAAAGAGGAAAAATGCCTGCTCTGTTAGGGGATATGTTGAGAACTGATCATGTAAGTAAAAATCCAGATTAAAATCAATGCTATTAAGAGGCAAAAAAAAGAAAATGGGATAAAAAAGCATTAACAAATTATACCGAGGGAGAAATATAAACTCTACATTAGACAGGTCTGTTAACAAAAAGATAGAATACTAAATTATTATGACTCTAAACTTAGCTGAATGATTGTAGTCATTTTTCAACTCCTGTTTACCAAGTCAAATTAGAAAAATAAACTTGCACAATGAGAATAAAGGAAGCACTGAAAAATAAGTATTGGCAAAATGCAGGTGGGGCGTATTTAGAGTAAATGTGAACATAAACATTTGGTCTGGATGATATGCATCCTAGCATAACAAGAAAATTAGCAAACATCAATTGAATTGCTTATAATTGTCTTTAAACAAAGCACTCAAGACACACCATGAGATTAGAGGAAGATAGATGTGGTATCATTCCACAGAGCAGATAACAATTGCTGAGCCAGCTATTGTAATTCAGAGACTCTACCTTAGCAATATAATGAAACAAATATAATAAAATGAAAAATCTTTAAACAGTTAGAACACAATGGGATCATAAGCAAAAGATAAGATGGGCTTACCAAGAAAATATCACATTAGACTGAAGTCATAGATTTTTGCCAACAAATGAGAAAATCAATGACAGAAGGAAATGAAGTAAATGTTTTATAATTGGCCTTTGGTGAAGCTTATGACAAATTTTCATAAAATTCTACTTCTTAAATTGGTTTGAATCGGCTTAGAGATGAATATAGTCACCTGAACTGAAAATTGGTTGCCTGGTTGAAGGAATATGCCTAGAAGGCTCTGACGAGGATGAGTATTTATAATTTTTAATACTCTAGACTTTCCTATTTCTTTCAAGGCCTTGATGAAAATGAGGGTAAATTTACAGATTTAGGCAATGCCCAAACACAGCCACTTAATTTTATATTTTTAGCCAAATGAACAGAGGTGCATCTATCTGAAGAAGACAGATGTAGAAGGAAATGAAGGAACTAGAGAAAAATAAAACACTCTGATAGAGGCATAAAG
Source organism: Bos javanicus (assembly GCF_032452875.1). NCBI lineage: Eukaryota > Metazoa > Chordata > Mammalia > Artiodactyla > Bovidae > Bos > Bos javanicus. The sequence goes on from NC_083881.1 coordinate 45,695,025, forward strand.
TACATAATGTTGGCTGTTTCTGATGATAACTATGTAAACAGATGGAGGTAGGGTTTGTTTGGGTTTTTCCTTTACTTTGGTTGAGTTATCATCTGTACACATTATGGATTAAAAACCACTAAGACCTTGACCTTTGAATGATTCCCCCGCCATCCCCCCACCTTTTTTTTTTACTGCTCAGCTACTCTTCTCATTCTCTCATGTGAGCATCCTCCTTGTCCATGGAAAAGAGCTGTTGGGAAGCTACCTAAAGATGTACTTTGTGCAACAATAAAGGCCAGAGATCTGCTCTGGTTTCAAAAACCAGGTGAAAGTTAGAAAATTAGAGCCTGGGAGCTGGTTCTCCCTCATCTGGCAGGCGGGAACTGGTGAAGAACAAAATTCATCTTCCAGTATCCCAGGGTGTGAGTTAGGACCTCTCATTCACTGGGACACAGAAGCGATGAATAAATAGTAGGATTTTGTAAGATGCCTACAAATTAGGTCACCTAATCTGATACAGAAAGTGGGAGAAACCATGGAAATGGATAAGCTGAGTGGCAGAGAAGAAGGCTTGAACTAGCTTAGAGGATCAGCAGGAGATCAGCTGGGATTTAGGAAAGCAAGCGGGGGAAACAATGTACTAAGAGAAAAGGCTACATGTAAAGACACAGAAGCAAGTGCATGCTGAAGTTCAGAACTGCTGCTGCTAAGTCGCTTCAGTCGTGTCCGACTCTGTGCGACCCCATAGACAGAAGCCCACCAGGCTCCCCTGTCCCTGGGATTCTCCAGGCAAGAACACTGGAGTGGATTGCCATTTCCCTCTCCAATGCATGAAAGTGAAAAGTGAAAGTGAAGTCGCTCAGTCGTGTCCGACTCTTAGCGACCCCATGGACTGCAGCCTACCAGGCTCCTCCATTCATGGGATTTTCCAGGCAAGAGTACTGGAGTGGGGTGCCATTGCCTTCTCCGGAAGTTCAGGACAGCTGTAGGCAATCTGGTATTAGATTGACTACACACCCAACACTCACCACACCACCATAGTTTACAGGACCTGCATGGTCTAGCCCACATCTAATTCTTCTACTTCCTTGCTGCATACCCTGTTGGGAGACAATTCCCTACAGACCTCTCAAGTTTCTGCATTTCTTGCAAGCAGAGGTACTTACCCTTCCATTCCAGACTATCTTTCCAAGGGTTATTGTATAGGGCATTGTCCTGGAAGTTAGAGATGATGTCTCCTTGTAGGGTAGGTTTGCATATGTATTGTCCAGTGTAATAAAAACAACATGTACCTTCAGACTGAAGGAAACGACAACCCACTCCAGTATTCTTGCCTGGAAAATCCCGTGGACTGAGGAGCCTGGCAGACTACAGTCCATGGGATTGCAGAGAGTCAGACATGACTGACTACGCAAGCATGCCTTCCAGATCAAAGGTCAAGCAGGTCTGTTTCCAATTTTAAAAGGCTCAGATTCCCAAAGCTCAGGATTCCTCAATGGTGGCACAAACTCACCATGTGTTCAGCCCCACTGGACCTCTCCATGCTGCCTCTGTGAGACTCAGGTGATGGGTAGGGGGAATGATGCAACACGAAGCTCCTGCTGTTTAATGTGTCAGGACTAACAGAACTTTTGTCTCTGATTCTGAGACATTTTGTCTTCTGTCAGTTTCTATAAGATGGTGGCAGGCTAACATTTTTGGGGTATAGTTCAGTCCAGTCACTGAGTTGTATCCAACCCTTTGCGACCCCATGAACCTCAGTAAGCCAGGCCTCCCTGTCCAGCACCAACTCCCAGAGTCTACCCAAACTCATGTCCATTGAGTCAGTGATACCATCCAACAATCTCATCCTCTGTCGTCCCCTTCTCCTCTTGCCTTCAATCTTTCCCAGCACCAGGGTCTGTTCAAAAGGGTCAGCTCTTCACATCAGGGGGCCCAGTTTAGAGTTTCAGCTTCAACATCAGTCCTTCCATTGAACACCCAGGACTGATCTCCTTTAGGATGGACTGGTTGGATCTCCTTGCAGTCCAAGGGACTCTCAAGAGTCTTCTCCAACACCACAGCTCAAAAGCATCAATTCTTCGGTGCTCAGCCTTCTTTTTAGTCCAACTCTCACATCCATACATGAATACTGGAAAAACCACAGCCTTGACTAGACGGACCTTTGTTGGCAAAGTAATGTCTCTGCTTTTGAATATGCTATCTAGGTTGGTCATAACTTTTCTTCCAAAGAGTAAGTGTCTTTTAATTTAATGGCTGCAATCACCATCTGCAGTGATTTTGGAGCCCCCCAAAATAAAGTCTGACACTGTTTCCCCATCAATTTGCCATGAAGTGATGGGACCGGATGCCATGATCTTAGTTTTCTGAATGTTGAGCTTTAAGCCAACTTTTTCACTCTCCTCTTTCACTTTCATCAAGATGCTTTTTAGTTCCTCTTCACTTTCTGCCATAAGGGTGGTGTCATCTGCATATCTGAAGTTATTGATATTTCTCCCGGCAATCCTGTTTCCAGCTTGTGCTTCTTCCAGCCCAGTGTTTCTCATGATTTACTCTGCATATAAGTTAAATCAGCAGGGTGACAATATACAGCCTGATGTACTCCTTTTCCTATTTGGAACCAGTCTGTTGTTCCATGTCCAGTTCTAACTGTTGCTTCATAATCTGCATACAGGTGTCCCAAGAGGCAGGTCAGGTGGTCTGATATTCCATCCCTTTCAGAATTTTCCACAGTTTATTGTGATCCACACAGTCAAAGGATTTGGCATAGTCAATAAAGCAGAAATAGATGCTTTTCTGGAACTCTCTTGCTTTTTCCATGGTCCAGCAGATGTTGGCAATTTGATCTCTGGTTCCTCTGCCTTTTCTAAAACCAGCTTGAACATCAGGAAGTTCACAGTCCACATATTGCTAAAGCCTGGCTTGGAGAATTTTGAGCATTACTTTACTAGCGTGTGAGATGAGTGCAACTGTGCGGTAGTCTGAGCATTCTTTGGCATTGCCTTTCTTTGGGATTGGAATGAAAACTGACCTTTTCCAGTCCTGTGGCCACTGCTGAGTTTTCCAAATTTGCTGGCATATTGAGTGCAGCACTTTCACAGCATTATCTTTTAGTATTTGAAATAGCTTAACTGGAATTCTATCACCTCCACTAGCTTTGTTCGTAGTGATGCTTTCTAAGGCCCACTTGACTTCACATTCCAGGATGTCTGGCTCTAGGTGAGTGATCACACCATCGTGATTATCTGGGTCGTGAAGATCTTTTTTGTACAGTTCTTCTGTGTATTCTTACCACCTCTTCTTAATATCTTCTGCTTCTGTTAGGTCCATACCATTTCTGTCCTTTATCGAGCCCATCTTTGCATGAAATGTTCCCTTGGTATCTCTAATTTTCTTGAAGAGATCTCTAGTATTTCCCATTCTGCTGTTTTCCTTTATTTCTTTGCATTGATCTCTGAGGAAGGCTTTCTTATCTCCCCTTGCTATTCTTTGGAACTCTGCATTCAGATGCTTTATCTTTCCTTTTCTCCTTTGCTTTTCGCTTCTCTTTTTTTTCACAGCTATTTGTAAGGCCTCCTCAGGCAGCCATTTTGATTTTTTGCATTTCTTTTTCTTTGGGATGGTCTTGATCCCTGTCTCCAGTACAATGTCACGAACCTCCGTCCATAGTTCATCAGGCACTCTGTCTATCAGATCTAGTTCCTTAAATCTATTTCTCACTTCCACTGTATAAGCATAAGGGATTTGATTTAGGTCATACCTGAATGGTCTAGTGGTTTTCCCCACTTTCTTCAATTTAAGTCTGAATTTGGCAATAAGGAGTTCATGATCTTAGCCATAGTCAGCTCCTATGTATAGTAAAATCTTAGAACTATCACCAAGGACTCACCATCACTTTCTAAACTCTAGTCACATTTAACATCCTTAGATCAGAAAAATGGAGATTAAGAGTAGGAAGAGCTATCACTACATACCTATCAGAATGGCTAAAATAAAAGTGACAACACTAAATACTGGTAAGAATGAAGAAAAATTAGATCATTCGTACTGATAGGAATGTAAAATGGTACAGCCACTGTAGAAACAGTAAGGCAGTTTTCTCAAAAACTAAATATGTAATACCATACAATCCAGTCATAATGCTCCTGAGCCTTTAGCCCAGAGAAATGAAAACTATGTTCTCATTAAAACCAGTATATGAATGTTTATTCAAGTTTCATCTGCCGCATCCAAAAAACTGCAAAAAAAGGCTATTTGCCTTCAATGGATGAATGGTTGGCAGAATTTGGGTATATCCATACCATGGAACACTACTCAGTCATTAAAAAGAAACTATTGTTACACAGAACAGCTTTGAAGAATCTCAAGAAAATTATCTTGCATTAAAAAGAGCCAGTTCCAAAAGATTACATACATGTTGTAAGATTTCCACTTATATAACATTTTAAATGACAAAATTTTAGAAATGGAGATTAGTGCTTTTCAGGAGTTGGAAATAGGTGTGAAAAGCAGAGAAAGGCCGATGTTATGAAGCGGTTTCATAAAGGATTTTTGTAGTGATAAAACTTCTCACTATCCTGACTCTAGTGGTAGATGTGTGTGTGTGTGTGTGTGTGTGTGTGTGTGTGTGTTAGTTGCTTAGTTGTATCTGACTCTTTGCAACCCCATAGACTGTAGCCCACCAGGCCCCTCTGTCCATGGAATTCTCCAGGCAAGAACACTGGAGTGGGTTGCCATTTCCTTCTCCAAAAGGAACTACAGAAAGAAAGAAAGTGAAGTCGCTCAGTCGTGTCCAACTCTTGGCAACCCCAAGGACTGTAGCCTACCAGGCTCCCCTGTCCATGGAATTTTCCCGGCAAGAGTACTGGAGAGGGTTGCCATTTCCTTCTCCAGTAGTGGTAGATACATGAGCCTAAACATGTGATAAAAATTTCAAAGAATTAAATACACACATATATATACACATACACACGAGCGCAAGTAAACCTGGAGAATTACAAGTAGGATCAGCTGGTTTTATCAATGCCATTATCCTATTAGTAATGTTATACTATTGTTTTATATAATGTCTCCATTAGGGGAAATTGGGAAAAGAGTACATGGGATCTCTCTGTATTATTTCTTATAATTCTATTAAATCTAAAACTATCCCTGTAAAAATTTAAATTAAAAACTTCTGGGACATGCCAAAGATACTTTCTTTGCATAAGGAAGAAAATCTATCAAAAAGTATTTCAAGGCAGAAATACTTCCTGTTTACATCACATCAAGTCCAACCAGTTATATACTGCTACAGCATTACATGATTTCACATTTATTTTTTGAGAACTTTGATGAATATCTCTTGCCTTACTGTACCATAAGCTTCTTTATGGCAGGACTGTGTCTGGTTTGCTCTAGGGCTTGGCAGGTATTAAGTGATCAAATATAATTTGTTGTTATTCATTTGCAAAGGTGTGTTTGACTCTTTGCAATCCCATGGACTGCAGCACACCAGGCTTCCCTGTCCTTCAACCATCTCCCAGAGTTTGTTCAAACTCATGTCCACTGTGTCAATGATGCCACCCAACTATCTCATCCTCGCCCGTCCTCTTCTCCTTTTGCCTCCAATCTTTCCGAGCATCTTTTCCAAGGGTCTTTTCCAGTGAGTCAGCTCTTTGCATCAGGTGGACAAAGTATGGAAGCTTTAGCTTCAGCATCAGTCCTTCCAATGAACATTCAGGGTTGATTTCCTTTAGGACTGACTGGTTTGATCTCCTTGCAGTCCAAGGGACCATCAAGAGTCTTCTCCAGCACCACAGTTTGAAAGCATCAATTCTTCAGCACTCAGCCTTTTTTATGGTCCAGCTGTCACATCTGTACATGACTACTGGAAAAACCATAGCCTTGACTACACAGATCTTTGTCGGCATAGTAATGTCTCTGATTCTGAATACACTATCTAGGTTTGTCATAGCTTTTCTTTCAAGGAGTAAGCGTCTTTTAATTTTGTGGCTGCAGTCACTGTCTGCAGTGATTTTGGAGCCCAAGAAAATAAACTCTGTCACTGTTTCCACTTATTCCCCATCTATTTGCCATTAAATGATGGGACCAGATGCCATGATCTTAGTTTTTTGAATGCTGAGTTTTAATTTAACAAATTAATAAAGGAAGTTTCAAGAGGTAATATTAAAGAAACAGAACTTTACAAACATGAATATAATATTTTAAGTAGTGATAATGTCAAAGAAAGTTCCAGGATAACAGGCAAACAAGTATTCCCAAGAGTCAGACTGACCAGGGTCCACATTCTGATTCTGCCACTTATCTGATAGGTATGCTGTGCTTAGTTGCTCAGTCGTGTCCGACTCTTTGTGACCCCATGGAGTAGCCCACCAGGCCCCTCTGTCCATGGAATTCTCCAGGCAAGAATACTGGAGAGGGTAGCCATGCCCTCCTCCAAGGGATCTCCCCAACCCAGGGTCGAACCCAGGTCTCCTGCATTGCAGGCCGATTCTTTACCATCTAAGCCACCAGGGAACCCCGTCGGATAGGTAACTAGGCACCTACGTTTATTTTCTCATCTCTGCAGCATGAAGGGATTAATGGCATCCATCCTAGAGGGTTGTTATAAGAACCAAGATTATATAGGGAAAGCATAGGACTTAGAAAACAGAAGATATTTAATAAATGCAGCTGCTTCCTCTACTACAGTTACTACTAACACCACTGACACTCGATTACAAAGCCAGTTGTTCCAATTGAAGAAAGGAGACACAGGCCAGAGGGTTTTGAAGAGATAAAAAAAATTTCCAACAAGTCTTTCAATAGTGAAAATGTTTTACAAGTATATTTTTCTACTGGGAGGAAAAAAAATAATAAAGTAGTTAAATAAAATCTTTCTTAAAAAGCTTTCATATTCATCAAGGTATACCACATTGTGGGCCATAAAATATACTTTTACACATTTGAAAGACTAGAAATCATATAAAGTTTGTTCTTATCTCACAATGGAATTAAAATATAAGTCCAGGAACAGAAATATAGCTGAAAAGTTTCCCAAATATTTGAAGGTTAAACAATACACTTCCAAATGACACAGGGACCAAAGAAGAAGGTATAAGAGAAATGAAAAAGCATTTGAGCTAAGGAGCACAACTAAAGGACAAAGACAATGAAATGGAGAAAAGACAGTCTTTTTAGAAGTGGTGCTGAAACAACCGGATGTTTACATGCAACAAACAAAATAAACAAACAAAAAATCCTATATACACAGGCTTTATACCTTTCACAAAAATTACCTCAAAATGGAGTGTAGCCCTACAAGTAAATGCAAAAGTATAAAACTTCTAGAAAAGAGCAAAGTAGAAAATCTACATGAACTTGTATTTGGTGATGAGTTTTCAGATACAACACTAAAAGCATGATTCATGAAAGAAAAAATTGGGAAGGTGGAGTTTATTAAAATAAAAACTTTCTGCTCTGTGTAAGATGCTATTAAAAGAATGAAAAGGCAAGTTAGAGTCTTGGAGAAAATATTTGGAAAATGCACATCTGATAAAGGACTTGTACCCAAAACATACAAAAAATTCTTACAATTCAACACTAGCAACCAGCATTTAAAAAACAGACAAAAGATCTGAACAGACTCTTCACCAAAAATGATACATGGAACAAAAGTCAGCATATGAAAAACCTATATGAGAAAAGAGTATAAAAAGACTGCACACACACACACGCATACACACACATATACACACATGTGTATATAGTATGGGCTTCTCAGGTGGCTCAGTGCTAAAGAATCCACCTGCCAATATAGGAGATGAAGGTTCGATCCCTGTGTCAGGAAGATCCCCTAGAAGGAAGTGGCAATCCACTCCAATATTCTTGCCTGGGAAATCCCATGGACAGAGGAGCCTGGTGGGCTACAGTCCATGGGGTCGATAAAGAGTCAGACTTGACTTAGGGACTAAACCACCACCCCCATATACAACACACACACTGAATCACTTTGCTGTAACCCTGAAACTAACAAAACGTTGTAAACCAATTATACTCCAATAAAATAAAACATATGCAAAGATTCTCAACAGCATTTATCATTGCTGCTACTGCTGCTGCTAAGTCGCTTCAGTTGTGTCCGACTCTGTGCAACCCCATAGACGGCAGCCCACCAGGCTCCCCTGTCCCTGGGATTCTCCAGGCAAGAACACTGGAGTGGGTTGCCATTTCCTTCTCCAATGCATGAAAGTGAAAAGTGAAAGTGAGGTCGCTCAGTCGTGTCCGACTCTTAGCAACCCCGTGGACTGTAGTCCACCAGGCTCCTCTGTCCATGGGGTTTTCCAGGCAAGAGTGCTGGAGTCGGGTGCCATTGCCTTCTCCGGCATTTATCATTAAGGAATTACAAATTAAAACATTTGTAACTTTACAGAGGAAAATTTTGGCAAATGCTATCTTAGCCAGACAATCTATATTAAAGATGCTGTTCAGTCGCTCAGTTGTGTCTGACTAGAGATGTCATATTGATTGTCTTCTACCTGAAGTCTAATCATGAGCAAAACACCAGACAGCTCCCAAATAAAGAGCATTCTATAAAATACAAAAATCTTCAAAACTGTCATGGTAATCAAAAACAATAAAAGTCCGAGAAGTTGTCACGGTGAAAGGAACCTAAAGAGACATGTAATATAATACTGAACCCTAGACGGGATCTTGGAAGAGAAAAAGGAACATTAAGAAAACACTAGGGAAATTTTAATCAGTATGGACTTTTAATAACCATGTATCAACATCATTACTTGTAGCAAATGTACCATACTAATTTTTTTTTTAGTCTCTAAGTCGTGTGCAACTCTTTTGCGACCCTATGGACTATAGCCCACCAGGCTTCTCTGTCCATGGGATTTCCAAAGCAAGAATACTGGAGTGGGTTGCCATTTCCTTCTCCAGGGGATCTTCCTGACCCAGGGATTAAATCTGAGTCTCCTGCATTGGCAGGGGATTTTTGTTACCACTGAGCCATCAGGGAAGCTATACTAATGTCAGATGTTAACAACAGGGGAAATTGGATATGGGATATATGAAAATTCTCTTGACTATTTTTTGCAATTTTGCAAAAAAAGTTTTGGCTTTTTTTAAAGCCTTGTTTAATGGATAGGGAGCTTCAGTGTTTCAAGATGAATAAGTTCTGCAGCTCTATTGTATAATAATGTGACTCAACATTACTGAATTTTACACTTAAAAATGGTTAAGATGGTAAATTTTATGTTATGTGCTTTTTACCACAAGAAAAGGTTAATAAAGGGTTTCCCAGGCGGCACTAGTGGTAAAGAAACTGCCTGCCAATGCAGGAGACAAAAGAGATGCAGGTTCGATCCCTGGGTGGGGAATATCCCCTGGAGGAGGGCTGGCAACCCACTCTAGTATTCTTGCCTGGAAAATCCCCATGGACAGAGGAGCCTAGAGTCTCAAAGAGTTGGACATGACAAACCACTTAGCACACACACCAAGGTAAATAAAATTTTTAAAACCTCATTTCACTTTTAGAACAAAAGAGTTTCTCATTCTCTTCAATTAATTAAATATTAATTATTCAAAGACTATAGTCATTATTAGTATAGCTCTTAGCATCAATAGAATGCTTAATGTATTTAGGAGCTACGCTGAGCATTTCAAAAAAAACTCTTCAGTTGAAACCTCACAACAGCTCCATTAGTTGGGTATTATTACAGCTGGCCTTTGAACAGTGTGGAGGGTGGTGTGCCAACAGTCCACCATTCACACAAGTGAAAATATTAATACATGTATAACTTGATAGCCACCCCTCAACATATTGGGTTCCACATTCCTGGAGTCAACTCCAGACTGTGTTGTACCTATTTGGTGAAAAAGAGAAAAAAAAACCCACCTGTGCAGTTCAAACCCATGTTATTCAAGGGTCCAATGCTTTCCACGTTACAGGTGGTAAATATGAAATCTTAAGTACATTGCTGCGGTCACAAGGCTAGTAAGCGGTTCTAATTTCCAGAACAACTTGATATCAAAAATTCACATTCATAGTCACTTTGCTGTATTTACAAATGTCACCTGCAGTAGTTCACAAACCCCCAGTTATTAAAACAAACAAACAAAAAGTCCACAGGAGTAAACAGATGAATAAATGCCAAGCCAGCAGAGCAGCCAGCCACTGACTTTGAATGCCTGTGCATTTGTCATAAGGCATGCACACTATTTTGACCATTTTATAGATTACTGGTCCCCATTGTGATCCCATTAAAACCAACATTGGCCACTGTGATATAAACCATGCTCCATCACTCACCCATATTCAATTTATCTTATAAAAACTGGAAGGAAAAAAATGCTATACCTTATAGACAGAAAAAATCCTAAAGGTAGTTCAGTTGAACCTTGAACATGGCTTGAACTGTATGAATCCATTTACTGTAAATAAGTAAAGAAGACCTGTAAGTACAGTACTAACTTGATCCGGGGTTGGTTGCGTCTGCAGATACAGAACCGCTGATATGGAGGAATCGTAGGTAGGAAGGAATCCTGATACGAGGGCCTACTACAATAAATTATAGGAGAATTTTCCACAGCTCAGAGGGTTGGCACCCCTAATACCCGGGTTGTTCAAGGATCAACTGTACATTTAAGCAAGCACTGTATTCCTAGGGAAATTAGATTATAAAAAGTGAAAATGAAAGTCACTCAGTCATGTTTGACTCTTTGTGACCCCATGGACTATATGGTCCATGGAATTCTCCAAGCCAGACCAAGCCAGAATACCGGAGTGGGTAGCCTTTCCCTTCCCCAGGGGATCTTCCCAACCCAGGGATCAAATCCCTGTCTCCCAAATTGCAGGCGGATTCTTTACCAGCTGAGCCACAAGGGACGCCTAAGAATACTGGAGTAGGCAGCTTATCCCTTCTCCAGAGGATCTTCCCGACCCAGGAATTAACCGGGGTCTCCTGCATTGCAGGTGGATTCTTTACCAACTGAGCTATGAGGGAAGCCCTCATGCTGTAAAAGTTACATCCTAAATATATTTTCCCTTGGGAGTAGAAGAATCTTTGAACAAAGAAGGAAAGTAATGCCTTTGAACAAATCTTTCACTTTTGTTTAAAAAGACCTTACCTAAGAACCCCATGCACTTGCCAGGCATGCGTTGTGACTGACTGGGAAACAATTGAAATGTTTGAGAAATTTTACAGCACTCTCCTGGCATTTAGAAAAAGGCAAAAAGCTCATATGAGGCTAAACTGGATAGTTCCTTGCAGGTTAAAGTTGGAAACATTTGAGGAAAACATTTCAAGCTCTGCCTAATGCAAAAATCAGCACCAATGCTGACTTTTAATATGGAAAACCATCAATCGCTAGAATAAGTCCCTGTTTGGGATGGAACCATGTGAATGGAATATGAAAAAATGCATAAATAATTTTGAATGGAAAGAGTGAACATGTTTTCTAACTTTGAAAGGGCTGCAGAATGTTAAGTCATAGTTCAAACTCTATGATTTTTTTTCCCTATCAGCTTGCAGTAACTTGAATCCTAAAGATTCTCACATGAAAGGAATGCATAACCTCTGTTAACCAGGGTTCAAACTTCAACAGAGTTATTAGCTCCACCTTATTGATTATGTTAGTTGAAATTTCTCAATCTTTATTGGTGTTTTTTTCCTCTGAATCCCCAGGATTGAGATAAGTGTGTTAAAATTTTCTATTATTAGTGTATTTCTATTTCACATCTCTAGTAGTTTCTGATTTCTGAAAGTCATTGCTGTGTTACTGGAGGAATTGGTAATAATAATAATTTTTGCATTTTCTTTGTGATTTTCAGACTTTAGTATTATAAAAATATTTTTGATCTTCATCCTATTTTGCCTATATTGACCTGTGATTTTTTAATTACAATTGCCCAGCCTTTTAACCTTTGAAATTATTTAATTTTAGGTATGTCCCTTATTGAGAGCTCTGTAGCTTAGACGGTAAAGCGTCTGCCTACAATATGGGAGACCTGGGTTCAATCCCTGGGTACAGTGGAGAGCCAGATGTTGCTCTTGGAGGCAATATGAAAATCCTTTATATTTTTATCGTTTTTTTTTTTTTTTGGTTAACAACTGAAATAAGCCCGATATGATCTATATGCTTTATTTCTGTTCTGTCATATTGTTTAATGATATTTTTATGGAATGTAGAGAATTGTTCACTATGTGGACATTTTTCTTGCCCCTTTCCTTTTTTAAGATGCATATAAAAGTATTTGATAGTAAAATAACATAATGTCCGAGATTTTCTTTAAAATACTTCAACCATAAAATTGGTGGTGGGAGGGCTACAGATAAAATAAGTACAGATAATGCTGATGGTTATTGAAAGTGGACACTAGGGTTCATTGCAGTTCTTACTTTTATGTATGTTTGGAAACTTTTGTCTTTTTAAACAGTTATAAAATATTTTGTCTTTTTTAATTTATATGTAGTTTGTATGGTTTTTTTATAATTTACTTTCATAATAGCCAAGTTGTATCTTCGTGAACGTAGACCTGAAATAATTAAAACTTAAGAGTGTCATAAAAAGAAGCGTTAGTCTCTAAATCAAATAAAGACTTTCTCTATTGCCCCAAGCTCTGCAGTAAATTATACATACTGTAAATGAGCACAGCTTCTTTTAAACTTACAAGAAACAATTTTGTCTTTGTGAGAGTTTTACAGCTACATCCAACAGCCTATAAAAAGCTTGTCTTGATGCGGTTCCCTTGGTGACAGGACATAATATATGTGTCCATTAAATTTGGAAATGTAATGAAGTGTAATAAAAATCTACTTCAGAAAAAATACACTTCTCAGCATATTTTTATTAATTAAAATATTGCACTGAGCATTTTTCATGTCTGCATGCCTGACAGCAAATATAAGCTTTGCCACAGATTAACTGTGACTCTTGAGTTTCATCCAATATTAATTGGTACAAAATAGGAAAGGCATTTTTGCAGAGAAAATATTTTGACTGGTAGCCCAGAGTGATTCATGGATAAACAGTTATGCTTCCTGAACTGTGCATATACCATTTCAAACGCCACCAGCAATACGGATTTTGACATTTGTGTCTACAGGGGTAGAAACAGACTAGAAAGTGGATATCTTTAAGCCTTGGGGAAGAACCTCCTTACTGATGACTCCCTACTCCATCCTTGAAGACAGTGTCACTATCTTGCTTCTGGGGGAGGTATGGTATAATAAAAGTGGTTTAAGAAAACCCTGAACAAAATGGAGACACAGATGTAGGGAACAGACTATGGCTAACACGGAGGGAGTGGAATGAATTGGGAGATTGGGATTGACATATATACGTTAGTATGTATAAAATAGATAATTAATGAGAACCTTGAAGTAGGAAACGGCAACCCACCCCAGTACTCTTGCCTCAAAAATTCCATAGGCAGAGGAGCCTGGTGGGCTACAGTCCATGGTGTCAAAAAGAGTCGGATACTACTGAGCGACTAAGCAATGAGACCTACTCAGTGTAGCATAGGAAACTCTAAGTGCTCTGTGGTGATCTAAATGAGAAGGAAATCCACAAATGAGGAGATATATGTATATGTACAGCTGATTCCCTTTGCTATACAGCAGAAATTAACACAACATTGTACAGCAACTATACTCCAATACACATTAAAAAAAAAAAAGAAAAGCCTGCATAAATTCAACTAACAACAACATAAGCAAAGAAAAAAACCACCTTAGTGTGCCTCTAGAGGCAAAGAAGTTAAGAAAAAAAGTGGGACTAGAGGATAGGGAATCAAGGAGTAATAAGCAAAATCACTCTCACGTTCTACTTTGTTTTGTTCTTTAAACTTTAAGCGTTTTATTTTGTATTGGGGCATAGCCTGTTAACAATGTTGTGGTAGTTTCAGGTGAACAGTAAAGGGACACAGCCATACATGTACATGTATACATTCTCCTCCAAACTCTCCTTCCATCCAGGCTGGCACATAACATTGAGTAGAGTTCCATGTGCTATAGAGTAGGACCTTGTTGGTTACCTGTTTTGAATAGAGCAGTGTGTACATGACCCTCCCAAACTCCCTAACTCTCCCCTCCCCCCACCCCAGCAACGATTAAGTTCATTTTCTTAATCTCACATTCTACTTTGGATGGCTAAAACCTGAAGCAGAAGGAGAGTAGAGAGACTTATTCTCGGGATGATGACCCGGTTATCTTCAGATGAGTAATAGAAAACTCTCAACTACTTCCATCTGAGCTCCTCTCTCTGTCTGTCTTCCCAAATTAACAACATCTCAATGGCTTTGACATATTTTTAATCATATTAAAAACACGTGGGGAAAGTGTGCATGGCTTCTACCCACCTCCTCCCCAAATCAACAAGAGTATGAGTTGCCTCTCATATATTAAGTTAATCTGAAAGATATTTGCTTTTTGAATTCTTGGGTAATTGCAATGTAATAATTATTGGAATCTTGACTGTCCTGGTTGCTGTTCCATGAAATATACCCAACCGATTTAAACCACATTAAGCAACTATTCAACCAAAGAACTAATGAGCTGGACTTACTAGGTCATAAACTCTCTCTCCTAATTTCTTTTTCAAAGTACTCATATAGGAGTCTCTTTACTTAACCACACCTTGATACCCTAGCCACGTTTATGTGAATTACAGAAAATATCTGAAAATACCATTGTACTCACTTGAAACAGTGCCATACTCAAAAGGAAATGCTCAGGCACAGTATTTGTACCAAACACATCACTGAGGGCAGAATATAATATTATATTACTATCAGATGGTACTTATTTGCCTAGCTGCAGCAGACAGAAAGCAAATGATGGCAATCCACAAATGTTTGAAAGTTCTCTAAAACAAGATTTTTTTCCCTACTGGCTTGAAGGTTTTTTGGAAGTAGGGAACTCTTAAGAGTTGCACATACATCAAGGCAGTAATGGAAAGCAAAAGAGATGAGGAAACTGAAGACCTTCCAAATCTGAAGGCTCTCAGGGCCATGAAACACAGCCAACGGCCAAAAGCTATTGTCCACTTGGCAAGGCAGCATATGCGAGCATGCTCCTTTCACTAACCACGTGGAGTGATTCTCTACCAAAATATATCAGAGGGCTCTCTGAGAGAACCCTAGTCAGGGTTCCCTGATTTCCAGCATGTAACACTCCAGCTCTGATCCAAAGCCTCTCTAGTCCCTAGTCCCTAATGCTTCATCTCACATTGAAGGCACTTATCAGACTGTCTATAACGGTCTCCTTGTCCACGCCTACCACGTACCAGACTGTGAGCCTCCTGACAGTGGGAGAGGAAGTGTCAGCTGCTCAGTCGTGTCTGACTCTTTGCAACCCCATGGACTGTAGCCCGCCAGGCTCCTCTGTCCATGGGATTCTCCCAGGCAAGAACACAGGAGTGGGTTGCCATGCCCTCCTCCAGGGGATCTTCCCAACCCAGGGATCAAACCCACGTCTCCTGCGTCTCCTTCACTGACAGGCAGATTCTTCACCACTGAGCCACCTGGGAAGCCCTCATTATCTGGATAGCAGATACGTGAGGAGGCCTACTTTATTCTCTGCACTTGTTTGACTGTTTGAAATATTACTGAATTGTTAACTTTGAATATAGGAAAAGAAAACACATATACCTAGTCATTAGTTCTGCCTATCTGTACCCATTTGCTTATTCATTTATTCTTTTTTCTTAAAAATATTTCTCTTTATTTATAGATATTAACCGGGGCACACAAGCTCTTTGACCTTTGGTGTGACATGCGGGATCCTTAGTTGCAGCATACAAACTCTTTGTTGCACCATGTGGCACTTAGTCCCTGACTAAAGATCAAACCCAGACCCCCTGCACTGGGAGCACAGTCTTAGCCACTGTGCCACTGGACCACTAGGGAAGTCCTTATTCATTCATTCTTAGCATACTTTTTCAGTGCCTATAAAGTACCAGGTTTGTGGTAGGCATTGGGCACGAAGTAACAAACAAAACAGAAATTGCTTTTGCACTCTTGGAACGTAATTTCTACTGGGCTTGGGAAAAGACAATAAATTAGTAAATGAATACAGACACTAGGCAATCTTGGGTTTTAGTAGTGCTTGGAGAGAAAATAAACCAGATGATATAAGAGAGAGACTAGAAGGAGAGAGGGGATACATTTCTGGTAGACAGGGAAGGCTTCATTGAGGTGGTAACTTTGACCAGGATAAATGTAGAAGAGGAAAGAGAGGTCATGGATAGCCTATGAAGGCAGAAAGGGGCTGGGGTAGGACCATGGAGGGACTTAATGGATGCTGCAAGGAATTCAGATTTCATCGCAGTGCCAAGAGAAACAATGGGAATGTTACAAGGAGGGAAGTGACCCAATCTTATTTGTAGGGAAGACCACCATGGCTGTTGGGTAGACAATGGAAGGTGAAGTAGAGAGAGGAACATTTTTGGTTATCAAAACTAGGGGAGAGGGGTGCTGCTGGCATTTAATGAACAGAGGCCATGGATGCTGCTGGAAGTCCTACATACAAGGCAGCCCTTCTCAACAAAGAGCTATATATCCAGTGGTGCCAAGGTTGAAAAATCTTTACTCTGTGCAGATCAGATCTTTGACTTCAGGAGACTGCATGACAGAAGCAATGGGAAAACAAACAAACCAAAATATATACATTCTAAGGGATGTGTCTTCATGGGAAGCAAAGAGGCAAACTACGGAAAGAAAAGAACAAATAAAAAGAAGCTATAAAGGTAAAAGTCAGTCAAAACATGGAGTCATTCACTTTTGTACCAAAACAAAAACGCTTTGCTTTCGAAACCAGCCGAACTCCCTTTAATTTCCCACTGCATCCTTGATATGGTGTCCTTGATATGGTGACTTTCATTGGTGGAAAACACACACACACACACACACACACACACACACACACACAGCTGGGACTTGCCTGGTGGTCCAGCAGTTAAGACTGTGCTCCCAGTTCAGGAGCCCAGGCTCCATCCCTGGTCAGGGAACTAGATCCTGCATGCTTCAACTAAAAAGACCCCACGTGCCACAACTAAGACCCGGTACAGCCAAATAAATAAACAAAAATAAACAAACGAATATTTTTAAAACATACAAAATTTCTTTCAAAAACACACAATGTTTTTTTTCCTTTAATTAAACTAAATAGCATTCCACTTAGATTGCATTGTGTTAACACTTAGAAATCCTTAGTGAGTAGCATTCTTGCCCTTGGATATGTCTTCTTTTCAATAAGTTTATGATGTGCCTTCAGAAATTTGAGCATTTTATTAATTAGTGATTAGGATTAAAATTTTTGTCTGACAACACCAGGGCCTTTTCTATTAATATTCTGAAAATGGAGATAGCAGTCTACATCGGACAGTACTGTCAGATATGTTCATCTAGGTTAAGCTGGATTTTTTCCTTTTTCATGCAGATTGATGCGATGGGATTTGCCCAACAAATTATTATGCTGAGACTCAGAGAAGGCTTCACACGCAAAGGGAGCCCCTGGGATGCTGTTATTACTCTTTGAAGGACACTTGACTTTCACCGAACATCTGCTTTGCTTAATGTACCTCTACTAAATGAGAGCACCTGAACTGAATATTTTAACCAAAGAAGGCAACCAGCAAAAGACCGTTTGGAAAACCCCAGGATCTTTGCCAGGGGGCTAAAATTCAGTTGACCCTTGAAAAAAAATGGGTTTGAACTGCGAGGGGCCACTTACACACAAACTTTTTCAACAAATACATATAGTACAACACAGTAGTACTGTGAACTGTCCTTTGAACCCACGAATGTGGAACCTCGGATCCAGGGAGTAGAGGGAAGACTATGGGCTTAGGGCTTCCCAGGTGGCTTGGTGGTAAAGAATCCACCTGCCAAGCAGGGGACATAGGTTCTATCCCTGGGTCGAGCAGATCTCCTGGAAAAGGAAATAGCAATTGGCTCTAGTATTCTTGCTTGGAGAATCCCATGGACAAGAGGCTACAGTCCTTGAAGTGACAGAGTTGGACACAACTTAGCAACCAAACAGCAGCTGTATGGGACTTGAGCTTGCAGGAGTTTTGGTGTCCGTGGCGGGTCCTGGAGCAAATTCCCTGTGGATACTGATGGATAACTGAACAACTTAGATCCTTAAAAGAAAATCCTCAGAATAGGTTATTAGGGATTTCCTCTAAAGTCTGTGTTTAAAGCCTGTGAAAACCAGGCTTCCCTGATGGCTCAGACGGTAAAGCAGCTTCCCGCAATGCGGGAGACCTGGGTTCGATCCCTAGGTTGGGAAGATCCCCTGGAGAAGGAAATGGCAACCCACTCCACTACTCTTGCCTTTAAAATCCCATGGATGAAGGAGCCTGGTAGGCTATAGCCCATGGGGTCAAAAAGAGCTGGACACGACCGAGCAACTTCACTTTCACTTAAAGTCTGTAATGGCAGACTTTCACAGTGAAAGTGAAAACCAACAAAAACTAATGGAAAACAAAGATTACTTACTTGTATAAGAATATGAGTGTTAGACATACTAGACATCCTATTGCGAGGCAATGAAGTACAAGTTAGTACCAGTGAGGAAGGCAGGATGGGTATTCTCATACACTGTTTGGGTAGGGGAGGGTTTATTAGGGCTTCCCTTGGAGCTCAGGTGGTAAAAAATCCACCTGCAACGCGAGAGACCTGGGTTCGATCTCTGGGTTGGGAAGATCTCCTGGAGAAGGGAATAGCTACCCACTCCAGTACTCTTGCCTGGAGAACACCATTATTACAAGCCCCTCTAGATGACTTTTTTTTTTTAAGTTTATGCCTTATAATTTGATAACTACCCTTTGGGCTTCCCAGGTGGCGCCAGTGGTAAAGAATCCACCTGCCATTGCAGTAGAGGCCAGAGGTGAGGACTTGATCGCTGGGTCAGGAAGATCCCTTGGAGTAAGAAATGGCTACCCATTCCAGTATTCTTGCCTGGAAAATTCCATGGACAGACGAGCCCGGCAGGATACAGTCCACGGGGTAGCAAAGAGTTGGACACAACTGAGCATATGCACACTGCACCCACAACTACCCTTTTAAGTGAATGATCAGAGAAGAACACAGAGGTTCGTGCATATGGGTGCTTGTTGCAAGATTAAAATAATAGTGTGAAATGATAACAACAGTCAGAAATTTAAGTGGATTATAGTTAACTTATTATTATACTATATATATATTAATTATTATATATTAATATAGTTAACCTAGGTTGGGAAGATGCCCTGGAGAAGGAAATGACAACCCACTCCAGTATTCTTGCCTGGAGAATTCCATGGACAGAGGAGCCTGGCAGCTACAGTCCATGGGATCACAAAGAGTCAGACACGATTAAGTGACTAACGCTTTCACTTTCATAGTTAACCTAAAATATGAAATATTAGTAACTTATTAAAAATCAACTTTTCAGGACAATATTCAAGATAGCATTCACTAATGTATTCTTAGAACTTAAAATAATACCTGGTACATGATATTAAGTCCTCTAAACACTTATCAAGTGAAAGAACATAACACTGAATGTAAGAGGGTACACATAATTTTTTTCAACATGATCCAAATTCTCTTGTAAGTATAATTCAGATAGATACATCGGTAGACCCCTACCTATGCACAGAAAGAGATCTGAAAGGAACCACTCAGAATTATTTACAACTATTACTTCTAGGGGGTGGGTTTGTGCACTGTTTATGTTCTTTATTTCTTTCTTTATTTTAAAAATCTTCTATGATAAATACTAATAAATTCCATTAGTGACATTTCTAAGTGATAAAAGGTCTGTATGCATTAAAAAAACATAAGTCACTATTCCTTTCAGTGATGTTTCTTGATGGCCTTGATTCCACTTCCCTATTGCAGTGGTCCCTAACCTTTTCAGGCTTCCCTGGTGGCTTGGGTAGTAAAGAATCCACCTGCAAGGCAGGACACCTGGGTTTGATCCCTGGGTGGGGAAGAGCCCCCTGGAGAAAAGACTGGCAACCCACTCCAGTATTCTTGCCTGGAGAATCCCATGGACAGAGGAGCCTGGCAGGCTACAGTCCATGGGATCGCTAAGAGTTGGACACGCCTGAGCAGCTAAGCACGCACGGCAACATTTTTGGCACCAGGAACTGTTTTCATGGAAGACAATCTCCCCCAGGGGTGGGGGTGGGAGAGGGAGGATGTTTTTGGAATGATTCTCGTAAGAAGCATGCAACCTAGATCCCTTACATGCATAGTTTGTAGTAGGGTTCCCGCTCCTATGAGAATCTAATGCTGCCACTGATCTGACAGGAGATGGAGCTCAGGCAGCAATGCAAGTGATGGGGGGCAGCTGTAATACAAATAAAGCCTGGCTCAGTCAGCCACTGCTCACCTGCTGTGTTACTGGAACTCCTGAGTGTTTATGGGATTAATCAGCCAACTTAGCTTAACAAACATTTGTTGACATCCTGTTAAGTGTCTGCCATGATATGGGGAGACACACATAAGCAACATACTTCCTCCTCTCAAGGGGATTACAGTAACTATACAGCTATATGATTTAGATATTTAATATAAAGCTAATATGGTTAAGAGAAAACCGTCTCATTACCTGGAACTAGCATCATAATGGAATTGGGTGGGCACAGGCCACCATCTGAGCAAAAAGCTAGAGGGTCATCACCAACCTGGGGGAGACCAGAAGGAGGAATTAAAGCCATAAGGCAAAAGCAGTGAAAATATACAGTTACAGAAGCCGAGGAAAGAAAACAAGCACAGGAGGAGGCCCCGCTGGCATTCTGACAAGAAACCAAATAAGACAACACCTGAGATGTGAAGTCAACTGCACGGGTAGTTTGACTGTTTGGTGTGTATTCCAGTCACATCTTCATTTCTATCCAAGGAGAAATGATAAATGACATGTCTACTGCCTTCTCTAGCCTCAAGGCCAATTTGCCAGCCCCTTAATCTAACTCTCATTTGTGAGTAAAACTCCCCCTTCTTGGCTGCGTCTCCACAAAACCTTGCTCACTCCATTTCCTACTCTTTGCACATCCCAAATCCTCCAGCTCTCCTCCCTGCCAAAGAAACACCTTCTCTAATGCTTTCACGATTTTGAGGCATTTTAAGACAGAGAGAAGCATTTTAAGTCAAAGAATCCATGACTTAAACTGCAGAGGGAGTCCATTTAAAGGAGATTTAGGTCACTGGTAATATGGTAACTTTCAAACAAGATCAGCAGTCTTCCCCTGCTCGTCACGTAGGACATTAAGATGGATCGCCTTAACACCAGACCCTTTGCATTAATAAACATCAGGTTTACAGTGAACAGTCCCAGAAAAAAAGGTATCTCTAGTGAGGCTCTTACCAACAAGCACTGTATTCAACAGCCACACAGATATAATAATTACCAATATAAGATCTTGTGCCAAAAAGAGCTAGGTGAATTTTGTGGTGTACTGTATAGATAAGCATCTAGGCCAGGGATTTCTTTTAAACACAGAACTCAGAAACAAACCACCAAAACCCAAAGCAGCATGACCAATGCGTAGACCAAAGAATGCTAGTTTTAGGAGATGAACACAGCTGTTATAAAAAATGAGAATCCGGGGACTTTCCTGGCAGTGGTAAAGCCTCTGTGTTTCCACTGCAGGGGGCAGAGGTCAGGGAACTAAGATCATGCAGGCTACGTGGTGTGGCCTAAAACATTATATATGTATAGTCAAAGTGAAAGTGAAAGTCACTCAGTCATATCCAACTCTTTGCAACCCCATGGACTATACAGTCCATGGAATTCTCCAGGCCAGGATATTGGAGTGGGCAGCCGTTCTCATCTCCAGAGGATCTTCCCAACCCAGGAATTGAACTGAGGTCTCCTGCATTGCAGGAGGATTCTTTACCAGCTGAACTACCAGGGAAGCCCTAATGAATATAAAAAGAGGTGATTTAAAGCAAAATAATATATATATTTTTAATGAGACTTTTGGGACTTCCCTGGTGTCCAGTGGTTAAGATTCCATGTTTCCTTTGTAGGGGGTACCAGTTCGATCCATGGTCAGGTAAGAACCTGCATGCCACAGCATGGGGCCAAAGAAAATAAATCAAAAATAAATCCTGGTTTAAAATTCTGGGAAACCCTACATGAGACAAGTGTTTCTACCATCATCTTGAATGTGTCAAGGTAAACTGAATTTCTCCTAGAGCAGGATAAGATATATAACATTTCCCAAGTTTATTTGATCACAGAATTTCTTGATGTACATTATTTTGCAGACCTAAGGTTTTCTTAGGAAGCATATTTTAAAACTCATGAAACTGGATTAGATTTTTAAATTATAGAATTGTATTAGAGGTGACTTCTAATCTCAGAAGTGACTTTAGAACAGCTGTTATCAATTGTGTCTGCCCATTAAAATCACCTAAGAAACGTTTAAAATTCCCAATGACCAAAGTCTTACCCCAAATCAATCAGCTCAGAATCTCTTGTGCTAGGACCCAGACAGACATCAGTAGTTTGTAAAGCTCCCAAGGGGCCTTCAATGGGCAGCCAAGTTGATAGCCACTGTCACTGGGTCTGGGCTTCCCAGATGGTGCTAGTGGTGAAGAATCTGCCTGATAATACAGGAGACTTGGGTTCGTTCCATGAGTTGGGAAGATCCCCTGGAGGAGGGCATGGCAATCCACTCCAGTATTCTTGCCTGGAAATCCCATAGACAGAGGAGCCTGGCGGGCTATGATTCATAGGGTCGCAAAGAGTCGGACACAACTGAAGTGACTTAGCATGCGTGCATGCCACTGAGTCTCCTACCAATGTAGGAAGCTCTTCAGCATTCTGATAGCTTGCTGAAGTAGCTCTTCAATAATAGGGAAACTTGGTACCCACAAGAGACAGTGAAACATTCCTCTGCTACGTTAAACAGAAGATGAAGCACACTGCGTCTAAGACAACATTTATCTCCGTAATATCTTCTCTTGCTAAAACTGTAGGGTGTCTGCAACATTCCTGTCTTTTATCAATAGATGAATGGCTCATATATTTTTTCCCTCATTAGTTTGAACATAGTGTTCGAGATTAAATTCACACACAGAGAAAACACAAGCTTCAAATTTATTAATAAAGTTCTAACAGCAAATATTGAAAAGCAGGTATCTAGATAGAGAGTACAGAATATTAACTGTGACATGTAATATTTAAGGGTAGGCATTTTTATTAATATTTATATACCTAATATGTACCAACTAGAAATCTAAATAGCAGAGATGCTTTTTGCATTATGTAGACACAGACCAAGTGAACCTAACCAGCCTCCAAAGCACAGACTGTCCTAGAGGTGGGAGCTGGCACAAGCTTCTTTGCCAATCTTTGCCTTGGTAGGAAGCTTAATTAATTTTATTTATAGTTCTCCCAAGTACTGCTTTGCTTCTTTTCGATGAATTAACTGGAACCCATGTGAGGTCATGAAAGCACTGCTTTCAGCTGAATAGTTAAAATTCTTGAACTCCAGAGACTCCAGCCAGACAAATAACCAAGACAGAAGTACCTTTCTGAATCGACCTAAAACCAATTTAACAATGACAACTCAAAAAGCATTGCCCTGACTTGGGGTGAGTCATGCTGTTAAAATGCATAATAGTTTAATCCCTTGGATACCCATGGATTTCATGCATTATAAACAAAACAACAGGCCCCCAAAACAGTCACTTATGCTAGCCCCACATCACCAAATCTAGATTTCATTATAGTTTCAGCTCTCCCAGAAGTGGAATTTTTTTTTTTTAATTGAAGGATAATTACTTTACAGAATTTTCTTGTTTTCTGCCAAACCTCAACATGAGTCAGCCATAGGTATACGTATGTCTCCTCCCTCTTGAACCTCCCTCCCCATCTCCCTCCCCATTCCACCCCTCTAGGTTGACACATGGAGAAGGCAATGTCACCCCACTCCAGTACTCTTGCCTGGAGATTCCCATGGACGGAGGAGCCTGGTAGGTTGCAGCCCATGGGGTCACTAAGAGTCGGACACAACTGAGCGACTTCACTTTCACTTTGCACTTTCATGCATTGGAGAAGGAAATGGCAACCCACTCCAGTGTTCTTGCCTGGAGAATCCCAGGGACAGGGAAGCCTGGTGGGCTGCCGTCTATGGGGTTGCACAGAGTCGGACACGACTGAAACGACTTAGCAGCAGCAGGTTGACACAGAGCCCCTGTTTGAGTTCCTTGAGACATACAGTGCCGGGAGCCGGCATATTGCATATTGAGTGCATATTGCATATTGAGTGCAGCACTTTCCACAGCATCATCTTTCAGGATCTGGAATAGCTCAACTGGAATTCTATCACTGCCGGTAGCCAGCGTGAGGAACTCCACCCATGACAAAGGTCATGAGGAAGGAGGCTCGGCATACGCAAAGGCGGGATCGAGCTTCAGGAGTCCCCCTGGAAATTCTCGAGCATATACCCCCAAAACCAGAGTCTGCCTACTTTCTGCTTTGTGCTTTCACCTACACCTCTGACTTTATGGGGGGGCTGTCCCCCACGACCTCTCTGAAAAAAGAGTTAGCTTACAGCTCCAGTTAATAATTCCTGGGTGTGACAGTGTTTAACCTACAAACTCCTTTGGAAATCCTCTAGCCTGCCTGAATAGGTTTTTCCGGCCACATTTGATTGTTCAGAGCCTCCCAACTGTGAGAGGCAGGAGATGTTCTAAACTGTCTAAACACAGATTCTTTTGAGTAGTTAAAAGATTGATTAGAAATTGTATTGGTGAAGGGATTTTCACTTGTTGGGCCAATGTTTGCTGCTAAGTCTCCATATCCCTTACCTGCTGTGTCCCTGGCAGTGTATTGATTAATATAATTGGTGTAAGTAGTACCTTTAATGTTTGTAACCTGGGACCCTTGAGTTAATTCTTTTTCTTGTTATAGCCCACCACACCTTTGCTCTGTAGGAATGCAACTTTATCTAATGCTTTTGGAGGGTAGCTCTGACCAATCACCTTTAGAGAAAATGTTTTCTGAAGAAAGGGTCTTAAAATGTTAACAGGCCTCCGGGCCAGAAGATGATGCAAATCACCTAAGCTTTTGCATATGATAAGTTTGCAGGAAGAAAGCCTGGTTTGCTGCAAGACTCTACCCCTTCCCCCATTATCCTCTATGCATAACTTAAGGTATAAAAACTACTTTGGAAAATAAAGTGCGGGCCTTGTTCACCAAAATGGTCTCCCCATGTCGTTCTTTCTCTTACCTTCTGGCTGAATTATTCAGCCTCTTTTCTCCACTGAATTTCCTCACTGAGCTATCCTTATTTCAGCCTCTTTTCTTCACTGAATTTTACTGAGCTATCGTCATTCTATTACTCTTTATATCCTTAATTAACGTTTAATTAAGCAGTTGTTTCCTGATCTTCGCCTACGCCGTCTCTCCTTCGAATACCCTGGATCAGCCGGGGCTGGTCCCCGGCAATACAGCAAATTCCCATTGGCTTTCTATTTTACATATGGTAATATAAGTTTCCATGTTACTCTCTCCATAGATCTCACCCTCCCCTCCCCTCTCCCCGTGTCTGTAAGTCTGTTCTCTATATCTGTTTCTCCATTGCAGCCTTGCAAATAAATTCTTCGGTACCATCTTTCTAGATTCCCTATACCAGAAATGGAATCTTAAGCCAGTCAATCAGGGATCACCTGATCAGCACTGGTCAGATAATCTGCCTGATAGACATCTGCCATCCCCTAAAGAAAAGTGACCCTTCAATAACCACCCCACTTTTTTGTCTAGTATAAATTCCTCGTTCCGCTCCCTTCTGCCTAATAAGTCTTTCATTATATACAGCTTCTTGGAGCTCCTCCTCTCTATCTGCTAGATTAGATGCCTCCTGATTCATGAATCACTGAATACCAGATCTTTAAAATTTACTCAAATGAATTTTGTTTTTTAACACATGCAAAACTTGCATCAAAGAAAACAAATACCTAGTGCTTAAAACTGAAAAGGTTTATGACAAGGTAGTTGCATTATTTATTTGAATAATAAAATAGAGCCCAATTTCAACCTGACTTGCTGAAACGAGCTATCTGATCTTAGAATCACTAATCTTTATTTCCTTCACAATCCAATTTCCTTTATTATTTGCATTGCTAATGACTGTTTTGATTAAGGAATTAGGGATAGAAATGATCATGCAGTATAATTAGGTAGGTAGATTTGCAGCTTTTTGCTTTTAAATGCAGTGTATTCAAAGAGCCATATCTTGCTACTAGATAACTTGTGAAATTATTTATTGTATTAGTAATGTGCTGGGATAGTTAAGGAGCTAAGAATTTCAGGATTATCCCATGTCCAATGTCTGGTGGTCCATAAATATACCAAATGAATCTAAGTAGGCCTTTAAAAAATCCAATTTTATTGAAATAAATATGAGTTTTAATAGCCCAATAAAACATCACTGAAAGATAAATATTGGAAGTTATATGGCCCAATTTCAACATAGCAATTCAATGAATTTTACCTCTCGAGGAAAAAAATATATATTATAACTCTTTTTCATGACAAATTTGTATCTAACTTAAATAATACTCCTTAATGAACTTGATAAGTTTCTATAATAATGGAGTGAAGTTATCTGCTGTTCCCCAAATAGTTTGCTAGGTATTTTGAAACTGAAATATAAAGAGGACCTCAGGGAATGTGCAGCACTTATGCTAAAGAGGAGGAAACACAGGCAAAGAAACAGAGAGGACAGGGGGATTTATAGCTGTGTTTAATTTTGTGCTTGGGCTGCTGTCATGGAGAAGAAGTATTAGACTTTCTCTGAAGCTTCTGAAGGCTAGAGACCAAATGGAGATAGGTTGTAAAACAGCAGAAAAAAATATTTTCAAGCAGGCAAAATTATTCCAAGATGGAAAATCCTGTAAAAGAAGTGAGTCTTTTGTAAATAAAAACAATAAAGTCTAGGCTTGATAAATACAGAAGAAATACTGAAGAAGAGGTCTGACTCAGAAGCAGAAGTCAACTGAATTACTTAAAAAAAAAAAATTTTTTTTTGCCGTGAAAAAGTCAAATATTGTACTGGAAGGAGGTGACAAGCTAAAAGGGTTAACACTAGGGTCATTATTATTTTCTTTTTAATTGGTGTATAGTTGCTTTACAATATTGTGCTAGTTGATAACTTTTAAAATCTGTTTCTACCCTGGTGATCTAGAAGTTAATTACAGTTAATTGGAGATTATTTAAAAAAAAAAAACAAGGAATCTAGTTTAAATAAATTTAGTTTAAATAAATCACTGAAATATCAGAAATCAGAAACAAGCTAAAATAAAACTTTTAATTTAAGGCCACAGCCACTGAGAGACACACAAATGGTCACAATTAAATTACTCTCTATTAAAAACTTACACAAATATGGCCATATTTTTTTGAAAATCTCTAGAAGAATTTTTTTTTTGTATATTTCACATTAAAAACTAAAAACTACTATTTACCTGCACACTTCTGGTTATTATCCCTAGATTCTGATTTTTATTAGATAGATAGATGATTTTTATTTTCTTCTTTTTGCTTATGTTAATATATTTGTTTTCTTAAAAATGAAATGGTTAATTGAGAAATAAATTTAGTAAAATACTCAAAGTATGTTTTGTCTACAGTCACAGAATAAAGTTAAAAACTGAGATACTTAGATATTTTCATCAAAGCCTCATTTTAACCTCAATTGTCTATATATGGTTAAAAAAAATTAAGTACTTAGTGATAGTTATGTAAATTTGTTCTTTAAATTTCTCAGTGCAGAAACAGCCTACACACTCCATAAAGCTCATATTAATTAATAAAATTAGCATTCTGGACATATTTTACTGCAAGTGTAAAAACATTGTTTTAGTATCTTTCACAATATAATTGTGTACTAAGGAGTATTTTAATTTTATAATATTTCAGTTTAAAATTAAATCATTGTCAATAATTATTTTGAGTTACAATCTCAACAGCTATACCAACTGTGGAGGTTAAAACAAATAACAAGATTTAATTCTGGTAAAATTAAGCACTTTACCAAGCACTGTAGTCCAAATTAAGGCAATAACCACATGGTACAAATTCAAGGAAACAAAATTGTAACTTATTCTACCGTTCCCTGCCAGTATCATGTAAAAGAACTTATGAAAAAAACATCTATAATATTTCTGTGTACTTACCATTATGTACTCTGTTTTAAAATCACAGTTGTCTTCATTAAATTAAGCTGAAAGTTAAAGATATCACAGAAGGCCTTACAAAGGAATTCAGCCTCCATACTTTGAAAATTATTTGAAGTTTTGGGAAATCACTGTATTAGAAAATTCAGCTTCTGAGACTTTCTGGTGGTCCAGCAGTTAGAACTTCACTTTCCAATGCAGCAGATACTGGTTCAATTCCTGGTCAAGGAGCTGAAATCTCACATGCCCAGGGGTCTCCATTCCTCATGTCCTAAAACTGGAGTCATGGCTCAGGCTCAGGCTTATGGCTAGTTACTTAAATGCTACGAATGGCTAGACCTCCCAGTTTTGATTTCTGCTAGTTTTGTTCTTCTGATGTCTTCGTTTCCAGGCTTTGGTGCAGTCAGAGCACCTCTGTGATGTGATGCCATCCATCAACTGCATGCCCATCGATCATTATTTGTCCACCAGCCCTTATATGCCTGCCTGGTTAGAGCTTCCTCAACCTCTGGCAGCTCTTGGCACTGCATGGACCTTCTCCATCCCAGTGGATACAACCTTTCTTTGTATGTCCCCATCCTCCTGATACAAACACTCTGAATCAAAAACAAACAAACAAACAAACAAAAACTATCTGAATCTCATCCATGTCAAAATAGAATCCACATATGGGACTTCGTGGAGAAATAGTACATATGGTCCCTTTCAGAATCACTGCAGCATCTTTTCTTCATGTAAAATAGTTACAGTGAAATAGGTATGTATCTACCATTCACTTCCAGGGCTGTGATTTCCTCTGCATTCCTTTTCTTGACTTCCCTAGTATGGGACACCAGTGGATTCCCCTAACTAGAGAATCCTCAGCTCTCCTCTTTTCAAGCTGCTGCTAAATATACATTTAATATACATCCCAAATGTACATTTGGGCTTCCTAGGTGGCTCAACAGTAAAGAATCCATCTGTCAATGCAAGAGCTGCACAAGATGACAATTTGATCCCTGGGTCGGGGAGATCCCCTGGAGGAGGATATAATATCCCACTCCAGTATTCTTGCCAGGATAATCCTGTGGACAGAGGAGCCTGGCGAGCTACAGTCCATGGGGTCATAAGGAGTCAAACACGGCTAACCAACTGAATATGCACGCAAACACACTAAATATGCATTTAGGATGAAGTCATACATTAAAAGGCAAAATGGCTCTGGGACCTTGACCAGTAGCTACCATTACCATTGAAAAGAATTCAGTAACACATTTGTGACACTGGTAGATACTTTGGAGGAATGAGCATTCTGACCACTGTGTGGTTCGGCCACACTGACATTTCATAATAGTGCAAGAAAGCTGCTCAGAACTGCTGTGTTATGCTACAGGGCACACTGTCTGGCTGTTCTCTGTTAAGTCTCTAAGAACTTTAGAAACAAAAACTGCTGTTAGCTTAAGTGGTACTTAACCTGAAATCACTTGAGGAAGAGCCTGGAAGCATTGTGCCCTCTGAAGGGATGGGATAAATATAACATGTGTGAAATTTTATACCAAGTTGATAAAATAACTGAGCCCTTTGAAGAGACCACACAAAAACTTATTTTCCTGCCAACACTTGCCTACATGATTTCATCTAGACTCATGGATTAACTACAAGCTCATGACTCCCAAATTTAATCTTTCAGCCCAAATCTGTCCCTTGACCTTCAAAATTACTACCTAAATGCCTCCTCTATAACTCCACATGGATGTCAACCAAGCATCTCACACTGAACACATCCCAAACACAGATAATTCTCCCACATCCCCAGTCTATTTCTCCTGAAATCTCACTAAATAATACCTCCACTCTTGTCAGTGTACAGGAATAAAAATGTTGATTCTTCTCTTTTTTTCTCACTTTCAACATATCAGCAAATTCAGTTAATTCTCCTTCCTAAATATGCAGAATTAGATCCCCACTCACCATCTCTGCCATAACAATCCTGTTCCAAGCAGCAGCATCTCTTGCCTGGACTAACACAGCCTCCTACCTATAGTTTTGCTCCTTCTCCCTCTCCCTCTACATTTATTTTAAAGGGAGATGGAGACTTTAAAAGGTGAGCCAGATCATGTTACTCCCCTGCTCAAACCCTTGCAGTGGTTTCTCAATTTACACAGCAGAAAATCTAAATTCTTTACAAAGGTTTATGTGAGTCTTGATGGTCTGCACCCCAGCCTTCCGCTGCTTCCCACCTGCCTCTTGCTGATGACATCTATCATCACTCTCTCCGTTACTCACTTTGTTCCAGCCACAAGGGCATCCATACTTCTACACCTTAAATGTATGCCTGTTCCAGGGACCTTGCCTTGTTTCCTGAGACACTCCTCTCCTGCCATCCACCAGGCTTACTCCATCACTTCTGCCAGGTCTCTGCTGAGATGGAACCTTAGGGAGGCCTGTGTCTGCTTATTCTACATAAAATAGTGTGTTTCGCCCATAACACTCCTTATTTCCTGATCTTGCTATATTTTTCCTGATTTGAACAAAACCATTTATTTACTCACTGCTTGCCTTCCCTCAGAAGATATAAACTCCTCGAGGTTGGAGACTTTGCACGCTCAGCACCTCGAACAGTGCCTGATGCAGAATAAGCATTTGCTATATACTTGTTGGTTGATTAAACAAATGAATAATGCACTCCTGCGTTCCCAGTCTTTGTTATAATGAAAGCCGGCATGTTTGTACATCCTCGCACATCATCTGGAACACATCAGACCTTGATCCAGCCATTCACAATGTCCCCAGGATGGGGAAAATCTGGAGTTAATCATCCTTTTCAAATTGGCACTGCCCCCTGGGCATTCTATCATCCTTACACCAAGACTGCTGGAAAATCCAGATTGAGCGATTACAATGGTCTCCTAAGGAGCCATTTGCTGTTCATAAAACTCTAAAAAATAGCATCTATGGAACAAAGAGGCCGATGCAGTGTAGAGATACATTACCCTGAACAGCTTAAGATGGCTTCCAGGAATAGGATGTACCATGTAATAGTGTAATAACCTGTCCATTTCTCATTAAAAGGAGACTGAGAGTACCCTGGCACCACACATTTATTTTTTAAAGCTCTTGCGTGGAGTTGTTCTCATAGACTCGCACTGTGGACTTGAAGATTCTAAAAGAGAATTTCTAATAACTGAGAGACATCATCAACATATCTCAGGCCTCCTAAATGTGGAATTAGAAAATGAGATAGCAGACAACGAACAGAAGGAACTGCTGCAGAGAATACAGCGTGTACATTTTAGACAAATCTTCTACTCTTTCAGAATGAATGAATGAATGATTTGAAAGAGTAAATACCTCACCCATTATCTTCATAAACTGTTTGGCTCAGAGGAGGCACTGAATATTTGGTACTTACATTTTTAACCTGATATTGGTGATATTTTTAACCATGATATTGGTTAAGATGGTTAGATCTTGATATCAGATATACAAGGGTTAATTCTTGGCTGCTACTAATTACCCATTGAATTAGACAAGTCACCTAACCTCTCCGATCTTCTATTTTCTTATCTAGAAAGTGGAAGGATTAGAACCTTTCATGGCTGGGGGTGGGGTGGGGGGTCTCCCTGGTGGTTTGATGGTAAAGAATCCTCATGTCAGTGCAGGAGACATGGGTTCAATCCCTGGTCCAGGAAGATCCCACATGCCCCATAGCAACTAAGCCCGTATGCCACAACTATTGAGCCTGTGCTCCAGAGCCTGGGGGCTGCAAATACTGAGCCCATGTCTGAAGCCTGTAAGCCCCGGAGCCTGTGTTCCACAAGAGAAGCCACCACAATGAGAAGTCCTGGCACCGCAACAAAAGAATATGCTCCGCTCACTGCAACTAGAGAAAGCCCACACAAAGCAATGAAGACCGAGTGCAGCCAAAAAAAAAAAAAAAAAAAAAAGTGTAAAAAAAGAACCTTTCATGGAAGAGGACTAAACAAAATAAGCAAAGAAAAGAAAGAGTGTAGTACAGCATCTGTGTGCTCAGTCACTTCAGTTGTGTCCTACTCTTTGTGACTCCATGGATTGTAACCCGCCAGGCTCCTCAGTCCATGGGATTTTTGCAACAAGAAAACTGGAGTGGGTTGCCATGACTTCCTCCAGGGGATCTTCCTAATCCAGAGAGACTGAACCTAAGTCTCCTGTGTCCCCTGCATTGCAGGTGAATTCTTTACCGCTGAGCCACCAGGGAAAGCCCAGAACAATATCTAGCATATAAATAAAAATAACAAATACAGTAGTAACAATTAATACAGTAGGCATTGCAGGAAGGATCTGGGAAGAAAGAGGAGGCGATTACTCTTCCACACTTTCGGGTCTCCACTCTGCTCTCTATGGCATGTGATTTGAAGAGATCCTAGTGGCTCAGTTGATAAAGAATCTGCTTGCAATGCAGGAGATCTGGGTTCAGTCCCTGGATCGGGAAGATCCCCTGGAGAAGGCAATGGTGACCTACTCCAGTATTCTTGCCTGGAGAATTTCATGGACAGATGAGCCTGGTGGGCTATAGTCCATGGGGTCACAAAGAGTCAGACATGACTGAGCAACTAACACTCTTTCACTAACAAAATAAAAGGCTTTGGATTCCTGTTTCTCACGCATTAGAGAGAGGGAATTATTTCCCTCAACTTGTCAACTGATTTCCCAGCTGACATCACACAAAATTTAACATCTTTTCCAGGGTTTGATAAACGCCACACTTTCCCTAGGAATTCGCACTCAGTCTCGCACTCAGAATTAAGGCGGGGACATTCATTAGTCGCTCCTCCAATCCTGCCAGTTTCTCCCTTGCTTGCTCTTCTCCCTACACTCCAATCCAGGTACCACTGGCTGCTTTTCCCCTGCTCCCTCTGCTCGTGTGAGAGAAGCCTCCTCGCCACTCCCTGAAGAAAGAGACTGGGATCTCAAGACTCACAATGTTGCACCTCCTGACCCTGTTCTTTGTTCTCATCCAAACCAAGACAGACTTATCCTTCAGATCAAGCCTGTGTATTACCTCCCCCACGATGATACTGCTGTCTTCCCCACCAACCACAAGTAGAGATGATTTCTGACTCCTTTGCGTCATCCATGTGTTTCGTTAGAGCTGCATTTCGCCTTTGGAATCTCTGTTGCAACTACTGGTCCATCCAGAACTGAGGATTAGGGTCAGAGAGGCCTAATTTCTAATTCCAACTACCCATTAACTAGGTGACTTTGAGGATGTTATTTACTGTCCTAGAGCTTCAGAACCGTCCTCTGTAAAAGCAAAGTCATACTCTCTATCTGAGAGGATTATTATGAGAATTCAGTGAGATCATGGAAATAAATGTTTAGTCAATGCTGACACATAATACGGGCTTTATGTGTAGTGTGCTTGGCACATAGAACCCAGTCTTTTACAAAAAAAAAAAAAATTTATAGAGCACTTACAATGTGTCAGGCATTGTGTTAGGAGGCAGTAAGACACAGTTCCAGCACTCAACAAGCTCAGAGGCTGTTGCTGATGCGTGAGGGAATGTGGGTTGGGGGAAGGTGCAGTAGAGCAGGGCATGAGTGGGCTGGACTGACTAGGGAAGCTGCAGTCATGCCCCAGTGTGGCAGGTGCTCTCACACAGTGGGCTGACATGTGACTGCACCCACCCAATTCTTGGAGGGCAAGAAAGGCTTCCCAAAAGCCGTGGGGTTTAAGCTGAGAGGAATCAGCCGAACACGGCGATGGCTGAGGCAGTTGAGATGTTAGAAGTGATGAGGTTGACTTGGGGGTTAATACTGGGGGTTGCACTTAGGTTGGTACTTAGGGCTTCCCTGGTAGCTCAGAGGTTAAAGCATCTTGCGGGAAACCCAGGTTCAATCCCTGAGCTGGGAAGATCCTCTGGAGAAGGAAATGGCAACCCACTCCAGTATTCTTGCCTGGAGAATCCCATGGATGGAGGAGCCTAGTGGGCTACAGTCCACGTGGTCGCAAAGAGTCGGACACGACTGAGTGACTTCACTTTCACTTTCACTGGGGGCGGCAGGGCTTGAAGGACATTCTTGGCAGGGAATGTGCAGAGACCTGGAAACAAAGGGAGCCTACTGGTTCCAAGAGCATTTCAATATGGCTTGAGACAATGAAGATAATCAATAAATATTGAAAGTGTCGGACTTCCCTGGCGGTCCAGTGGTTGAGAAACCATCTGCCAATGCAGGGGACACGGGTTTGATCCAGGAAGATCCCACATGCCACAGAGCAACTAAGCCCATGCACCATGACTAGTGAAGCCAGTGGGTCTAGAGCCCATGATTCACAAGAGAAGCCACCACAGTGAGAAGCCTGTGCACTGCCACTAGAGAGTAGCCCCTGTTATGGCAACTAGAGAAAGTCCATGTGCAGCACTGAAGCCCCAGCACAGCCAAAACCAACTAAATTTATAACATATCTCTATATTATTGAATTAATCAATTAGCTGAGTAATTCATTAACTGGACCCTCTATCCTTCCCACCCTCACTGAGCTCTCCCCACACTCTTATGCGACTATCCATCACATCTATTTGAAGGTGTGTTTACATCCAGTGAACTACAGGGTAGACTGTAGTTAGGAGAAGGGGCCCTGGATGAAGACTGTCTGAGTCAGATCTCACCTCTGCTACTTACTGGCTGTGGGACTTCAGCGACTTACCTCCAGTTTACTCTCTTGTAAAACAGAGATTAAAAAATAGCTCCTTCTGTGACTATTCAGATTTAGCTATTAGTATGGCAACCAACTGACACAGAGAAATCATTCAATATATGTTATTAACAAAACATTCCCCAAAAGTGTGTGTGCACATCCTGTTTTGTGACCCAACAGCAAGCTCTTTGAGGTCAAACAGTCTTAAATGTTTTCTCTTCTCAGATATGACAGAGCAGTGCTGTTTGAAAATGCTTAATACATGTGTGCTGACAGAGTTACATCAGTTCAGGCAGCAGAGAAGAATGCGTAAGATTGTGAATTTTGGAGCCAGATCTGTCTGAGCTCATATTTATAGCTCTTCCACTTTCTGATTCTGTGATCTTGGGCAAGTTGCATAACCTCTCATTGCCTCAGTCTTCTCATCTATAAAATGGGGATAACCATAGCAATGACCTCACTGGTTAGTTGTGAGCATTCAGTGAATGGCCTTACTCCAGGGCTGGTATTTAAGAGCTAGTATTATAATTGTTACGCTGTGTGTATTTTTACCATTAGAATGGAAAATCAGGACTGAGGTGGGAATGCAATGTCTAAACATGCAGTCAAACTAAAGACACAATGCCAATTAGAGATGTGCAATTTCTATGCATTTGTGTAAAATCATCTACGCATAGGCACAAATAAATATCCACAGTTTCATTATATTAAAAGTGCATATTTGTGTGTGTGTGTGTGTGTGTGTGTGTGCGTGCGCGAGCATGCGTGCTCAGACATGTAAGACTCTGCGACCCCATAGACTGCAGTCCGCCAGACTCCTCTGTCCATGAGACTCTCCAGGCAAGATCACTGAAGTGGATTGCCACACTCCTCCAGGGGATCTTCCCCACCCAGGGATCAAACCCCGTCTCTTGTATCTCCTGCACTGGCAGTTGATTCTGTACCACTGTGCCACCTGGGAAGCCCTTTATATTCAAAGTAACACCATCTAATGTAAGAGGTCCAGTGTAGATTTATCGCTGCTTCCTACCTGAATTTGTTCTATCAATTTCAAGTTAAACAGAATCTTGGCTTTAGAAGAACCCAAGTAAAAGCTTGGAGGGTTTCTCAGAAATAAGAAGCCAAACAACAAGAGACTGTGTCTTAATATCCTGAAAACAGCAAATATCAAAAAATGACAGCTTTCAAAACTTAGATATTAATGATCAATCTAATCCTAAGAGGCTCAATGCAATTTGAACCATCAAAGTCAGTTCTGAAGCTGGATCAAATCCACTTATCCACCCCTGATTTAGAGCTTATGGATTTATTCTTCTAAGGATCTGTAATCCAAATATCTTATTTGGGGCTCTTGGGAGAAGATACAATAAAGTGTACAGAACGGTAGGAATTCAAATGGGGAAATTCCTAACTCCTTAATTAAAGTTGCATGGATAATGCTTCCTGCATGAATCAGATTCATAAAAGTATAATAACAACCACAGATTTATAGTTGGACAACGGATATATGTCATGATCTGAGTTACAGCTGAGAACAGAGTTTGTTAAAGCTGAATTATGGCAAATGCCTTCAACCGAAAAAATGTATGCATAAAATATTAGCCATGATGCACACTTAGAATACTCTGCAGTATAATAAAGACCACTTCTTTTAAAGGTTGTAAATTAAGAATGTTTCCTTTCAAATGAAAGGAATTATCAATTATCACTTTCCCTTTAAAAGTGGCAGAGGAGGTATCTTGCACCTATCTCCTTTATAAAAGATAGGTCCTCGACTGTAACAGTTTTCTATGTAACTTTCTCCAGGGTCCCTGGATTATGGTCACAAAGCTACCATAAAAACAAAAGCAATATACCTCAGTCATTTCTATCAGTAATTACTATGTTACTACCCAGTTACTTCTACATGTTCTTTGATGTGGTGGGCAGGTTTACAAGTGTTCTGAGCACCTTTTTTTCCTATCTTATTATTTTAGGAAAATCCAGGTAGGAATTGCTTAGGTAGTAAATATTCCTTGGACACTCAACATGAAGGCAGACTTCTTTCTCTAAGCCAGGAAATGAGAGAACAATTCTCAAAACATTCAAAGGTACATTTTCATTAAGAAATTTGGGGATTTGAGTTTAAAACTCACATGTACAGGAAAGGGAGTCTGTTGGGTGGAATAAGTGACTCCCCAAGGCTGCAAGGGAACTGGGTCACTTGGCTGGCAGTTGATGGAGTGAGTTTTGGTGTCTCCAGTTGTCAGATTTGCAATAACATTTAGCCTTTACAAATTACTTTACCAACTCCCAAGATCATCAATCTGTAGTTTGTTTGGTTCTTTTCTCTGAAACCTGCCTTTGGTTCCCACTGGTCTCCTGACTTGAGTTATTGCTGAGTTGATCCAAAATTCATCAGCTTTAGCTCTACCTCCTAACCAGGGAATATCAACACTTAAGCTTCTTTTTGAGGGGGAAAAGAATGAAAAAAAACCCATATATATATATTTTCATATATATATACACTGTAGTACGTAGTTAATTAGATCTTCAAACTAATTAATTAGACCTTCAAACTATCTCTTTCTTTAAAAGAAGCTATTTTTTGAAAGTATTCAAGATTCCCATTCTGTACATTTATCTAGCAGTTCAAGGGGGAAAAAAAGCCTTTCAATTTTGCCTTCCTTCATGTGACCTTTTATTTTATTTTTTTTTAAATTTTATTTTATTTAACTTTACAATATTGTATTGGTTTTGCCATATATCAAAATGAATCTGCCACAGGTATACATGTGTTCTCCATCCTGAACCCTAAATATGCTTTTCCTTCTATGTTTAAATATAAGAATAAATTACATATTTGGGGGAAATTTTTGAAGCTATGGAAAAGATAGAGAACAAAATTTTAAAAATCATTCCTAATTTCAATACCTTGAGATCATCACTATTACTACTTTGATATTTCTTTCTAGCACTTTTCCTGCTGCTGCTGCTGCTAAGTCGCTTCAGTCGTGTCCGACTCTGTGCGACCCCATAGACGGCAGCCCACCAGGCTCCCCCGTCCCTGGGATTCTCCAGGCAAGAACACTGGAGTGGGTTGCCATTTCCTTCTCCCATGCATGAAAGTGAAAAGTGAAAGTGAAGTCGCTCAGTCGTGTCGGACTCTAGCAACCCCATGGACTGCAGCCCACCAGGGTCCTCCGTCCATGGGATTTTCCAGCAAGAGCACTGGAGTGGGGTGCCACTGCCTTCTCTGGCATTTTTCCCACGTGCCTTCTAATAGCATAAGGAACAAAATCTATATAAACTGCTTTCCATACTGCCTTTAATATGTGATACTATATTTGAGAATTTTTCCATTTCCACATTCTGTGAAAATCAAATTTTTAATGGTTATGTATTACTAATATGTACATGACCTATGAATTTAACCATTTCTATCTTGTCTGATATTTTAAATGTATTTAATTTTCATCCTTAATTCCAGATTCTGGTTCTTTTCTCTGAGTTTTTTCTCAAAGTTTCTGTAAGCACAAATACTGTGTCAAAAAGTATTTTAGAAGACTACCTAGGCCATATGATTTGTTAGACACTGCTCTTAACTTAATAACATTTATTTATTTATTTTAGCCATGTAAGGCGTGGGTACTATTGTTATCCTTATTTTACCTGTAAGAAAACAGGCAGCAAGATTAAGTAATTTCCTGGAGTCACACTGGGACTGTGTAGAAGTCCTGGTCTTTGAACTAACCATTATTCCAAGCTGCCTCTGGGGAAAAGTTGCAAGACTTTTCTGATAAATACTGTCAATGTTTCTAAAGGTCATATAACACGAAACTACATGTGAGAGTGCCTCCCTAAACTTCTATCACTTACTTTAAATTCCCAGCACAGAATACTATTGCTTTTAATGTCTATCGCCAAAGTTTACATTTTAGATGTGTATTTATTCAGGAATATGAATCCCTTTGCTATATACCTGAAACTAATGAGGCTTCGTGGCTCAGAAGGTAAAGAATCTGCCTGCTGTGCAGGAGACACAGGAGACTCAGGTTCAATCCCTGGGTAAGGGAAGATCCCCTAGAGGAGGAAATGACAATCCACTCCATTATGCTTGTCTGAAAAATCCCATGGACAGAGGAGCCTGGTGAGCTACAGTCCTGCTGCTGCTGCTGCTGCTAAGTCGCTTCAGTTGTGTTGGACTCCGTGCGACCCCATAGACGGCAGCCCACCAGGCTCCCCCGTCCCTGGGATTCTCTAGGCAAGAACACTGGAGTGGGTTGCCATTTCCTTCTCCATGGGGTCACAAAGAGTCAGACACAACTGAGCAACTAGGCACAAACGCATACCTGAAACTAGCACAACACTGTAAATCAACTATACTTCGATTTTTAAAATGCAGCAAGGGGTATGTAAGGAGGGAAAGGGACCTAGGGAATTAAACTTATATCTTTATTTTTTTAATTGTATTTATTAATTCAGCCCCTTTATTCTAAACTTTATAGATGCTTTTTCTCTTTGAGAAAATAGAACTTTGAATAAAGTTGGAGTTCAACCAATAATTGGTAGCTTTGGAAAAGAGGAGAATGAGCTCAGATCAGATCAATAAGCACTGATTCAACTTACTTGGATATAGACCAGCAGGCCTGAAAGAACAGTGTGGCCAGATGAACTATTAAAGACAAGGCAACTATTTGATAGTGTACATAGGAAAATTCACA
Source organism: Bos javanicus (assembly GCF_032452875.1). NCBI lineage: Eukaryota > Metazoa > Chordata > Mammalia > Artiodactyla > Bovidae > Bos > Bos javanicus. The sequence goes on from NC_083881.1 coordinate 45,734,542, forward strand.
GCATTAATGCTTCTGCTTAGTGGGGCTCCTTTCTTAACTCAGAGACAAGCTAACAGATGCTTCTTCAAGTTTACTATTCCTGAAGGTATGAAAGTATTTTCTAACAGAAAGCAGCTGGAAAATAATACAAGATGGTACCCAGCCATGAGCTAGATGAAATAAGTGTTATAGTAAGTTAGAGAGGGGAGAAAACTCCACAAGGCTAGGCCCTGAGCTGAATCCTGACAGATGCTGTGAGGTTTAGCTGATGTGTTGGATTGGCCAAGAAATTTGTTCAGGTTTTTCCATAAGATGTTATAGAAAACACAATGAACTTTTTGGCCAACCCAGTGACTGTATTGAATTGGTGGAGTGTGTCCTGAGCAATGATGAGTCTTCTCTTTGGATGAACCTAATTCAGAAAAAGGAGAAATGTTTGCAAATGGAAGTATTTTAATTGCCTTTTAGTTTTAACCAGGAAATACAATACCTGCAACTGTTATTTTCTTCTTATTTTCTTATCATGGAAATAGTGCATTTTGGTTTACTTTATGTCAAAATGCTTGAAACTACATAAGCAGGCTGATGTCTGCTGTGCTTCTGAACACATTCAAGTTTGAGTAAGATATACCGATGCTCATGTTAAGGCAGCTAACTATGATATATGCTCTAATTGCACTTTTTAATAAAGTGGTCTTTTAAAGGAGAGATTTGGTTGGATTTCAGAAGCTACTAACAGTAGCTTTAAAATACAAAACTATTCATGTGACAGAAACACAGGCTTATTTCTAGACAGTTCTTGAGAGCAAATACTGCAGCAGTTTAAATACTATATTACTTCTTAATTATCTTTGGAAGTTGTTAAGGAAAATGTAATTACAGAGTGGTTAAATTTTTATAAAAGATTAAGATACAAAGACAGCGATTTTTTTCTACTAAGAACCAAAAGCATCATGCCTAAGGCCTATAAAAATTTCAAAATCCACCCCAAAAAAAAGTAAGAAAAAAAATACTGGCTTTAAAACAGAAAAAGAAAATTGCAAAGTAGGGATTAATAAATGATATTATTATATATACAGAAGGTATTCTTTTGTTAGGGCTTCCCTGGTAGCTCAGCTTGTAAAGTCTCTACCTGCAATGCAGGAGACCCCAGTTTGATTCCTGGGTCAGGAAGATCTGCTGCAGAATGGATAGGCTACCCATTCCAGTATTCTTGGGCTTCCCTGGTAAAGACGCTTTCTGGTAAAGCTTCTGTGGTAAAGCTCAGCTGGTAAAGAATCTACCTGCAATGTAGGAGACCTGGGTTCGATCCCTGGGTTGGGAAGATACCCCGGAGAAGGAAATGGCTGTCCACTCCACTATTCTGGCCTGGAGAATTCCATGGACAGAGGAACCTGGAGGGATACAGTCCATGGGGTCGCAAAGAGTTGGACATGACTGAGTGACTTTCTTACACATCCTTTTGCTAACTATTCAACGACAGTTAAGTCTTATGATGCTTGTGTGCTGCGCTGCGCTTAGTCGTTCAGTCATGTCCGACTCTTTGCGACCCCATGGACTGTAGCCCGCCAGGCTCCTCTGTCCACAGGGATTCTCCAGGCAAGAATACTAGAGTGGGTTGCCATGCCCTCCTCCAGGGGATCTTCCCAACCCAGGGATCAAATCCAGGTCTCCTGCATTGCGAGCAGATTCTTTACCATCTGAGCCACCAGGGAAGCCCCTTATGATGATTATATATAAGCTAAAATGTACCATTACCCTTGTTAAAATAAATGTGATATGATATGGGCCTCTATAAAAAAAAGAACTTAAGTTCTGCCAAAATGTTAACTTGGCCCTGGGAAGGAAGTACTTCTGTCTGATTAAGATATTTTGAAGCACTGCTCATTAAACATGGCTTTCATCTCTCCAATAAGTAACATTTATTATATAATATACCTAAGGTACACTTAAGATATCAAAAGGTATTACAAAATTTCTACATCTGTCTATAGCCTCAATTGATAAAGGTCACTTGCTTCAGGCAAGTGCTTTGGCTGATTATAATACTTGAGATGTTAGCAGTATGGTTTCCTCTACTTTAGCCCCTGGTTTATTCTTCACTGAATATATATATTTAGTTTCAACATGCTTTTTGGCTCAGACTCTGTAACAAATTATTCACTGCTAGGCCTCAGGGGCCACCCAGTTTGTGGTACTTTGCTACATCAGCCCAAGAAACTGTACATCATCCTCAGGTTGAAATTCCAAACTCCAGCTAGAATAAAATGGATACATCCTGGGTCAGGTGTACTTCTCTGCTCTAATCAATCAATCAGGCTTGGGTTGGGGGAGGGGAAGATTATAACTCCTGCAGACTAAGTGTGCATTTGAGACAAAGGGAGATCTAAGCCTGCATCCTAGAAAACAGAGCAAAAGTAAAGTGCTGATGCTTTATTTGGGGGGCGCAAAACCAGGGCGGCAAGAGTGAGGAAAAGGTAGGACGACCACGTATCCTAGTTTGCTCTCATCCTGGATGGCACCTATCGCCCTGGTGCGGTGTGAGAGAGATGAGCAGATGCACAAGTGGGTCTCCTTGGGAAGAGGCATGATGGTGCTTTCAGGTCCACAAATCCAGCACCATCCTTCTTTTTAAGAAAGACTATGTGATGCCAAGTGACCAAAGGGTTCATAAGGATAGAAATCAGGGCTCCAGGGCTATTTTATTTGGCTTAATAATGTCCATGTAATATCAGGCTTGGAAGCCATCTAGTTTGGGGTTCACTGACCAATTTTTTAAAGTAGCTTTTGTATTTTAATGCCCACTAAGTAAAATAACCAAGACCTCAAATGTGCAAAATATAGTTTTAAAATAAATTTATCTTAAAAATTGAGTCAATCAATTAAGAAAAGGCTCAATAAATAATAGAACAGAGAACACTAGAGCAAAAATTGTGAGAGTGGTTCAGAAAAGAAGTTCATTCATGAATCCAATGTTTAATTCCACATACAACATGCAAGATATTGTGGTTCATCTTGACCCTGAACAGCCCCAATGACTGGTGTTTCCTGATAATACTTTTCCAGTGCTTGACCCAGGTTTTTCCTCTTCTTCCTCTGTTCTTTTGTTGTTTTTGTTTGTTTGTTTGTTTGTTTTGTTTTGTTTTTCTACTAGTCCTGACTCTCTATTCTGTGGAATCATACAAGTTATTCTACTGTTTCTTCTTCATGGCTGGCCTTCGAATAGCTGAAGTCAATAATTGAATTTTCTTTTAATCTTCTTTTTCTATTGCCCTTTTTCATTAAGGATCCTTGTATTCTCTTCTTTATCATTTTTATGAATAAAGAGATAAAAGGCCCACGTTACAGAGCCTATGTTTCTCATAAAATACACTTGTGCAGGGTTCCAGGAGGGTTTCAACATTTCTATGTGCCTCAAATTTCTGAAATTCTTACATAAAAATTATGTGATCCCCTCTGTATCTTTGCAAGATGAACAGGTAATATCAGTCCCATTTATGAAATTAGAAAACAGAAGGACAAAAATGTTAAGCAATTTAATTAGAAGACAAATAATAATAAATTTCTGAATTAAAAAAATGGAGCCTCCATATACTAGTATTTTTTTTTCTTCTGCTAATCCTGCTGTTTTTAGAGTCTCTGGTATCAGGAAATTCACAGCCCAAGATGTAAGATAATACAGACAGAGCCACAGAAAATGGAGAAAAAGAAAGGAGAAAACTGAAAGCGAAAAAAATACAGGATCTAGAGAGGGGTAGACAGGAAAACCAGAGGGACATGATGGTTATAAAAGAGATATGATATTATATCTGAATATTTTTAAGTAGATTGTTATTCTTCATATTGGCTCTTAAACTTAAGCTCCATGAAGTGAGAACCTACTGCTCAAGTAGATGCTAGGGGGACCTTTCAGAAAATAAAATATCTTCTGGAAAAAATCAATAGAGAACTTATTTTATTTTCTGAAGGCCCCCCTAGCTTCTACTTGAGCAGTAGGCTCTGACTTCATGGAAATTTCGGTTGTTATATGTAGAAACCAACACAATATTGTAAAGCAATTTTCCTCCAATTAAAACATAAATTAAAAAGAATAAAAATACAGGATTCAAATAAAAATAATAGAAAAATAAAATAAGATACAGTTGGCCCTTCATATTCATGATTCCATGCATTTATTTAACCAACCACAAGCAGAATTTTGCCTGAATTTTGGTTGAATCTGCACATTAGGAATTTGGGAAAAGGGAAGGCTGACTGTACTACACCATCTTACAAAAGGAACTTGAGCATCTGTAGATTTTGGTATCCATGGGGGTCCTGGTGCCAGTGTCCCTGGATACCAAAGGACGATCCTAAGTATATACCCCTAAGGAAGACAAGACTCACGATCTGCTCCAGGTTGGGTTTGTAGTTTCTGCTAGGAGGAATTAAAAGACTCAGTATAAAGTTGAACTCACAGCTAAGATTTATTACAATGAAAGGAATACAAAGCAAAGTCAACACAGGTAAGGGCACATAAGACACAGTCTGAAGGAAACCAAATGCAAGCTCCCAAGCGGACCATCCTCGGGCAGTCACAAGGACATGCTTAATTCCTCCAGCAGAGGGTTGTGACAGCACACACGAAATACTGTCCACCACGGAAGATCACTGAAGACCCAATAACCAACACTTTCCTTGGAAGGTGGGCACATAGGCACCCACTGCCTGTCAGTAACAAAATTCTAGAATCCCAGCAGGAAAGCAGGTGTTCAGCCTGAATGATACTGTTTGTCCGAACAGTTTAGGCACAGTGAGCCACTCTTGTCAGTTAAGGGGCCATTTAACATCCATGTAAGGATCTGTTTGCAGTCACGTTCCCAGATACCAGCCAAGGTCAATGCTGCAAGCAGAACTTTCTAAGGAGGGCAATCTCAGGTGTGCTATGGCGACTCCTCTGCACACACAGTAAATGCTTCACCCAGCCAAAAGCTTTACTACAATCTCAGGTTGATTAGACCCTGGAACAGAATTTAGTTTTTACCTCTTGGAAAAAGAGAACCCGGACCGTTTTGATATATAAATACTAGTCATCAAAAATATTGGTTTCCCTGGTGGCTCAGTGGTAAAGAATTCACCTGTCAATGCAGGAACCCCAAAGGAGATGTAGATTTAATCCCTGGGCCAGGAAGATCTCCTGGAGAAAGGCATAGCAACCCACTTCATTATTATTGCCTGAGAAATCCGATGGACAGAGGAGTCTGGCGGGCTATAGTCCATGGGGTTGCAAATAGTCAGTCATGACTGAAGCAACAGAGTGCATATTGAGCACATGAGCACATCGAAAAGATATTGGGATGGCAGAGAGAGAAAAATGGGTAAGACCAAGGAACGAATCCCTACATCCGACTGAGGAATATATAATCTACAGTCTCATTGATAATCTCACTAAGGATTATTTATCAGTCCCACTTGAGAGTTCCTGCAACTGAGATATTTCTGCCCCTTAAATCTAACCTAGATCTTTCCTTCTTATTAAACTGGATCTTTCCATCTGGCTCAAGAAAGCCTTCCATTCCCCCTGGAGGCTCAGTTGATAAGTAGCATTACAGATCATCAGGGGTCTGTACCATACTATCTGCTCACAAAGAAGGAAGCATTTGATCCTTGTACTGAAAGTGCTTAGTCGCTCAGTCATGTCTGACTCTTTGCAACCCCATGTACGATAGCTCACCAGGCTCCTCTGTCCATGGGGATTTCCAGGTAAGAATACTGGAGTGGGTTGCCATGTACTCCGCCAGGGGATCTTCCCAAACCAGGGATTGAACCCAGGTCTCCCGCATTGCAGACAAATTTTTTACCATCTGAGCCACGAGGAAGCCCAAAGAGTAAGAGAATTGCTCATCAGGCCTAGCAAGATATGAACTCATGACCCCTGATTTACAAGACCAGTGCTCTAGCCCCTGAGCTATAGGGCCTGTACTGAAGGAGAAGGCTTTAAATTTCCCTATATAAAACACAAAAGTAATCAGCGCAGAGACTTGAGGAAAGTTATATCGGGAGATTTGGTTTCCTTCAGAGAAAACTTTCGTCACTAATTAACTGTGTCTTCTTGGCCAGTTAGACTCCCAAACCTCAGTTTTCTCATCTGTAAAATGAGAGAATCAAGCTACAGGGCCTGCAAAGGCTCTTTGGACTCAAAAACTCTGATTTAATGGATCTCACATTACTGTCAAACATAATACCACTGGCCTGATTATAAAGTCACAATGTTCTCAACTCAAATGTCTTTCGTCCCCAAATCAGGGGAGGGATGAGCAGTGAGCAAGGAGGGGGAGTTGGGAGAAGGGACTTCAAAAGAAAAAGTTGTAGGGATTAAAAGAGCATTTGAATTAAAAAAAAAAAAAAGTCTTCCAAATATTCTTCCTACTCAGAAATGTTTACTGGAATCATACAGAACTACTTCTTTATGCTCTAGCTGAACTTTCCCTGCTTGCATTTCAATAATAAAGAGATCAGCCCATTAATTTTTTAAAACAGGAAATGATAGGGAAAAGACTCCATAAACAGCTGAAATGTTAATCACACAAAGGCTCCCAAAGCAACTTCGTTCTGGATCCCTCATGGTTATGCATTACAATAGTAATTTTCATCAGAACAGTGGCCCTTCTGACAGGCTGCTGGGCAAATGATACCTATAGCAGCCTGAATACCTGTGCTGGCTTTTGAAGGGGCACCTGGGCAGAATGTTCCAGAAAAGCATTGGCATAGACAGTGGGGCTGGTGGGGTGGAGGCAACAGAGAGAGTAATTAATCCATTCGGAAGATACTAGGTAGTCTGCATATATTATTTATTTGAATTCAACAACAGGGGATATAATTATCATGCTCACTTCACAGATGATGGAAACGAGGTTCAGAGAAGGTAGGTAACTTTCCTACAGGCATACAATCACATCGTGGATTAGTTTTCCACTGCTGTGTTCTTGCTGCACAACAAATTACCACAACCCCAGCAGTGCAAACACCACAACTGTATTGTCTCACAGTTTCCACAGGTCAGGAGTCCAGGTGTAAGTTAGCTGCGTTCTCCACTCAGATCTCACCAAGCTGAAATCAAAGTGTCGGCCACATGTGCAAAGTCACTTCAGTCATGTCCAACTCTGTGACCATATGGTCTGTAACCCGCCAGGTTCCTCTGACCGTGGGACTTTCCAGGCAAGAATATTGGAGTTGGTCGCCATTTCCTACTCCAAGGGATCTTCCCAAGCCAGGGATTAAACCTATGTCTCTTATGTCTCCTGCACTGGCAGGTGAATTCTTTACCACTAAGGCTACCTGAGAAGCCCAATGTTACATTCTATTTACATTAGAAGTTAGAATTAGTAATGTAAGTTAGAAATTAGAATTAGTCGCTGAGCCGTGTCTGACTCTTTGTGATCTCATGGACTGTAGCCCGCCAGGCCCCTCTGTCCATGGAATTCTCCGGGCAAGAACACTGGAGTGTGTACCCATTCCCTTTTCTAGGGGATCTCCTCGACCCAGGGATCAAACCTGGGTCTCCAGCATTGCAGGCAGGTTCTTTACCATCTGAGCCACCAGGGAAGCTGTGATTCTAATCTGAGGTTTGGGGTCTTCACCCAAGCTCACTGGTTATTGGAAGAGTTCATTTCCACTAGAAGAGGTCACACACATCCTTACCACACGATTCCGGTAGGCAGTTCACAACTTGGCTATTTGCTCCCAGGCCAGTCTGGCTTGTCCTGGATAATCTTCCATTTGGTTAACTCACTAACCAAGTCAACTAACTGGTTAGTGACCTAATCGCAGAAGTGATATCCAATCCTAGCCACAGGTTGCACTCACACTCAGGTGGGGGGTGGGGAGATTATACAGCACAGCACATGGGCCACTGAGGGTCAGCTTAGAACTCTGCCTCCCATACAGAGCTGGCAAAAGACAAGACCCAGCCCTTGGGATTGCCTGGTCTTCAGTTGTGGGAAAGGCAGGAAAGTGAATAAACACAAAATAAATGTGTTCAGGGATATGTATGCATAACTGGTAAGTACCTGCCTAGGGAGGGTTCATAAAGTTCAATCTGACTTTAAAGAAGAGGCTGCTGGGTGGATAAGATGAAGGGCTGAGTGGGGAGGGTATTAAAGGAAGAGGAAGCATCTTCCCTAAATCTCTTCAGTGAATTTTCCATTGACTCTTCAGATTAATCTTTAAGTCTTAAATATGACTTGCAAGTTTTCATGTGATCTAACTTCTCCTTCCTTTCCAGACATTGACTCCTTTAGTATCTGCTACCTGGACTCATTGTACATCTTTTATTTATTGATTTTTAAATTTTATTTTTATTTACTTTTTTTTTTGGAGGGGGGCATGTTGTGTGGTATGCAGAATCTTAGTTCCCAGACCAGGATTCGAACCTGTGTCTCCTGCAGGAACATGATTCCCCCAGATTACAGTGGCTTAAAACAAAGGTTTATTTCGTGCTCACAATGCATGATCATTATTGCTGCAAATACTGGTCATTCCAGACTTAGGTTGACAGAACATCCTCCATCTCCAATAAATCTGTGGCCATCGTAACAGAGAGAAGAAACATGATAAATCTAAAATGTTCATCTTGAGAGTGACACGTACTTTCATCTACATTACTACATACATGACATATGTATTCCATTAAAGAAAACGAGTTACATAGCCACTCCTGAGTTCAACAGGGCAGAGACATATAAACACAAGAAGGGGTTCTTCAAGGAAATATTTGACAAAGAGGAATATAATCAAACAAGGCTGCAAGGCTCTCTTCCAACATTTGGGTTTTCACTTTTCATTTGTTAGCAATTAAACTTTACAATTCTGCCTTGGATTTGCAGTAAAGAATACAAGTCAAGGTTTTAGAGGAAAGAGAATCAGAATATCTTGTATTTTGGAAACAAGAAAACTGGCTCAGAGAAGCTGTCCTTCTGCATCTCATGAGAACTGGGATGAAACCACACACCACTGGCCTCTGGACTGAGGATCATTCTTCTGTTGCTTTCATGATATAGGGTTAGTCGCTCAGTTGTCCGACTCTGTGACCTCATGGACTGTAGCCTGCCAGGCTCCTCTGTCCATGGAATTCTTCAGGCAAGAATACTGGACTGGGTAACTATTCCCTTCTCCAGGGGATTTTCCTAACCTAGGGATCGAACCTGTCTCTTTTATTTCCTGCATTGACAGACAGATTCTTTACCATCTGAGCCACCAAGAAAGCCCTACACGAGATAACCAAACTGCTATCCATTGATACAAATCAGACCCAAGGCTTTGCACAGCATGGATGTGATCCCTGTCCTTGAACCTGATTTATGGTCCTCTTAGGGGAACCCCTGAGTCAGTGAGTTACAATAGGGCTTTTCTCAAATCAATTCTCCTTGCTCTGTTGAGAGAGGCTGTAATTATGCTCAGTTCTTTGGTTGTTTTATAGCTTGGTACTGACATAGTGAGAACATCTCCAATAAAAATGTCTATGTGGCTTTGTTTCCTTTTGTATAAATTCATTGTCTAGAATCCAGCAGCCCATGTCTTGGTGATTTATCAGAATTAGTCCATTTAGGAAGGAGTGCCTTGCTCAACTGAAGTCTGTACTCTTTGTTTTACCCAAATATTGGTATTGTCATTCAGCTTAAACTAAGCTCCCATGTATACTTCAAAGCTTTAAAAAACAACAACAACAACAAAAAAAAACCCTTTTCTGGTTTAGTCAATTCAACTCAAAAGCCTCTTTATTCTAATCTTTTTATACTTCTTGCTTGTATAATGAACACTTTTTCTTCATCATCGTTTTCTTTTCCACTGACATTCCATATAATGACTACCTAATCTGATGGCTACCTTCACTTATCAATTGGTCAGATCTCAGAGATGGCAGAAAACGTAATGAAACAAAGAACTATTTTTGAAAAATATAGTGTGGTTTATTTTTAAAAATTTTAATATGAGCTCCTTAGTATATCATGGGTCATATGTCCTTCAAATTTACTATGTAAAAACAAGCAGCATATACCATATGACCTTACATTCCCACTCCTGGACATAGATCCTGAGAAAACACTGTCCGAAAGATTACAGGCACACCAACGTTCACTGCAGCACGGTTTACAATAGCCAAGATGTGGAAGCAACCTAAATGTCCATCAATGGAGGAATGGATAAAGAAGATGTGGTACATATATACAATGGAATATTACTCAGCCATTAAAAAGAAAGAAAGATCTAGAGAGTGTCATATTGAGTGAAATAAGTCAGACAGAGCAAGAGAAGTATCATATGACATTCCACATATGTGGAATCTAAAAGGAAATGATACAAATGAACTTAAACTTACAAAACAGAAACAAACCCACAGAGAAGGAACTTTCAGTTGCTGGGGGTGGGGGGTGGGAAGGATGAGGGGAAGGGATAGTTAGGGAGTTTGGAATCAACATGTACACACTACTGTATTTAAAATGGATAACCAACAAGGGTCCACTGTACAGCACAGGGAACTCCGCTAAATGTTATGTGGCAGCCTGGATAGGAGAGGAGTTTGGGGGAGAATAGATACAAATATTTGTACGGCTGAGTTCCGTTGCTGTTCAGCAGCAACAATCACAATCTTGTTAATCAGATATACTCTAATATAAAATAAAAAGTTTAATTAAAAAAATATTGGAAAGAACAAACTATATGATGTTTAAACCAATGAATAAAGAAAACATGGAGCATATACTCCAACATTCTCAAATCTCTCAGAAAAAAAAAATATGTATCTGAATATTCTTTTATCAATTGTTCACTCTCTGAGTTTTGAGTCCTTTTCTTTTTTTACTATTTCTTATTTTGTATTTTTGACATATTTTACGTTGCATTTTTTTCTTCTACTATACTCATGGTGTTGAACTGAAAGGTAGTTTAGTACTAAAAACTGGGCATATAGTAGACATGTAAAGGAATTTGAGACTAGACAGATTGGGCTATTTTAAGAAATGAAATAAACATTCGCTGTCTGCAGAGAGGTTAGAATCTAGATTTTTTTTTTTTTTTTTTTATTCTTCCAATTTTATTTTATTTTTAAACTTTACATAATTGTATTAGTTTTGCCAAATATCAAAATGAATCCGCCACAGGTATACATGTGTTCCCCATCCCGAACCCTCCTCCCTCCTCCCTCCCCATACCATCCCTCTGGGCCGTCCCAGTGCACCAGCCCCAAGCATCCAGCATCATGCATCGAACCTGGACTGGCAACTCGTTTCCTACATGATATTTTCCATGTTTCATTGCCATTCTCCCACATCTTCCCACCCTCTCCCTCTCCCACAGAGTCCATAAGACTGTTCTATACATCAGTGTCTCTTTTGCTGTCTCGTACACCGGGTTATTGTTACCATCTTTCTAAATTCCATATATATGCGTTAGTATACTGTATTTATGTTTTTCCTTCTGGCTTACTTCACTCTGTATAATAGGCTCCAGTTTCATCCACCTCATTTGAACTGATTCAAATGTATTCTTTTTAATGGCTGAGTAATACTCCATTGTGTATATGTACCACAGCTTTCTTATCCATTCATCTGCTGATGGACATCTAGGTTGCTTCCACGTCTTGGCTATTATAAACAGTGCTGCGATGAACATTGGGGTACACGTGTCTCTTTCCCTTCTGGTTTCCTCAGTGTGTATGCCCAGCAGTGGGGTTGCTGGATCATAAGGCAGTTCTATTTCCAGTTTTTTAAGGAATCTCCACACTGTTCTCCATAGTGGCTGTACTAGTTTGCATTCCCACCAACAGTGTAAGAGGGTTCCCTTTTCTCCACACCCTCTCCAGCATTTATTATTTGTAGACTTTTGGATCGCAGCCATTCTGACTGGTGTGAAATGGTACCTCATAGTGGTTTTGATTTGCATTTCTCTGATAATGAGTGATGTTGAGCATCTTTTCATGTGTTTGTTAGCCATCTGTATGTCTTTTTTGGAGAAATGTCTATTTAGTTCTTTGGCCCATTTTTTGATTGGGTCGTTTATTTTTCTGGAGTTGAGCTGTAGGAGTTGCTTGTATATTTTTGAGATTAGTTGTTTGTCGGTTGCTTCATTTGCTATTATTTTCTCCCATTCTGAAGGCTGTCTTTTCACCTTGCTAATAGTTTCCTTTGATGTGCAGAAGCTTTTAAGGTTAATTAGGTCCCATTTGTTTATTTTTGCTTTTATTTCCAATATTCTGGGAGGTGGGTCATAGAGGATCCTGCTGTGATGTATGTCGGAGAGTGTTTTGCCTATGTTCTCCTCTAGGAGTTTTATAGTTTCTGGTCTTACGTTTAGATCTTTAATCCATTTTGAGTTTATTTTTGTGTATGGTGTTAGAAAGTGGTCCAGTTTCATTCTTTTACAAGTGGTTGACCAGATTTCCCAGCACCACTTGTTAAAGAGATTGTCTTTAATCCATTGTATATTCTTGCCTCCTTTGTCGAAGATAAGGTGTCCATATGTGCGTGGATTTATCTCTGGGCTTTCTATTTTATTCCATTGATCAATATTTCTGTCTTTGTGCCAGTACCATACTGTCTTGATAACTGTGGCTTTGTAGTAGAGCCTGAAGTCAGGTAAGTTGATTCCTCCAGTTCCATTCTTCTTTCTCAAGATCGCTTTGGCTATTCGAGGTTTTTTGTATTTCCATACAAATTGTGAAATTATTTGTTCTAGCTCTGTGAAGAATACTGTTGGTAGCTTGATAGGGATTGCGTTGAATCTATAAATTGCTTTGGGTAGTATACTCATTTTCACTATATTGATTCTTCCAATCCATGAACATGGTATATTTCTCCATCTATTACTGTCCTCTTAGATTTTTTTTAATATATATATTTTGGCTGCATCATGTGGCATGTGGGATCTTAGTTCCCCAACCAGGCATCAAACCTGTACCCCCTTGCATTGGAAGCATAGAGTCTTAACTGCTGAACTGCCAGGGAAGTCACTAAAATCTAGATTGTTAAAAATTGGCCCCTGACACTTTTAGGATTTGGAGTCTAAAAGCTTGTCTGCGGGTCCCCCACGCCTCAGCTGAATTTGGACTGCCCTCTGCTCATTTGCTGACACTAGTCCAGGGTGCATAGCTTATCATTGAACAGCCTGAGGACCAGGAATTTAAATTCACCTTCCAGCGATCTGTTCTACAATTTATATCCACATACACATATATATAACACAGGTATAGTATTTCCCTGAGGGCTCTCCAGCATAGATAAACTAAATGATGTCATGTCAGACAAGGGAAATTCTTCAAAGGAAGCCAACATGGCACAGAGAATCCAAACATGGAGAGCACATTTGAACAAACAGGCAGACCGTGTGCTAAAGAGCTGCTTCCCTGTAACGCCAGAGTTTGGAAAAGTTGAAAAGTTTGGTTATTGGAATGGGACTATTCCTAGAAGACATTAACAATTAGTGGACAGATGACTGGGCTAGGATGAGGATGCTACAGTTATGCTCTAGAGGTCTAGGAACTTAACCTGTTCCATGGCTTACTTTCCACAGCTCAGCTTGATGTCACTTCTGTCCTGCCCATGAGAACTATACAGTGACCCTTTCTCTCTTTGCTTACAAACAGCTGACATGATATTAAATCTACTGCTAAACACCATAATTCTAAACCACAATACCTTTTGTATATTAATAATTTTCCTATATCAAAAATAGCACTGTAGAAATACAGGAAAAGAAGAACAGTATAAAGAAGTTATGTGTAATCCTAACATGCAGATGTAAAACTTCTGAAATGTTTGCTATATTTTCTTCTAACCTTTTATTCTAGGATGACTTCATCTATAATCACACCCCCAAATCCATACACAAAACCCCCACTACCCCAACACACACACATAGAGGAAGGGATCCTCCATCACTTACTAGAAAACGACTTAATCTTTTTACTTCTTAGTTTTCTTACCTGTAAAATGCAGGTAAAACTAATGCCTGCTTCACACTACTAGTGTAAAGATTAAATGAGTAAGTTATAGAATATGCTTAGAATCTTATCTTACACATCAGTTCAGTTCAGTTTAGTCGGTCAGTCATGTCTGACTCTTTGCGACCCCATGAACCACAGCACGTCAGGCCTCCCTGTCCATCACCAACTCCTGGAGTCCACCCAAACTCATGTCCATTGAGTTGGTGATGCCATCCAACCATCTCATCCTCTGTCGTCCCCTTCTCCTCCTGCCCTCAATCTTTCCCAGCATCAGGGTCTTTTCCAATGAGTCAGCTCTTCACATCAGGTGGCCAAAGTATTGGAGTTTCAGCTTCAACATCAGTCCTTCCAATGAACACCCAGGACTGATCTTTAGGATGGACTGGTTGGATCTCCTTGCAGTCCAAGGGACTCTCAAGAGTCCTCTCCAACACCACAGTTCAAAATAATCAATTCTTCTCTGATCAGCTTTCTTTATAGTCCAATTCTCACATCCATATATGACTACTGGAAAAACCATAGCCTTGACTAGACGGACCTTTGTTGACAAAGTAATGTCTCTGCTTTGTAATATGCTGTCTAGGTTGGTCATAACTTTCCTTCCAAGGAGTAAGTGTCTTTTAATTTCATGGTGGCAATCACCACCTGTAGTGATTTTGGAGCCCCCCAAAAATAAAGTCAGTCACTCTTTCCACACATAATGATACTCAATAAATGCTGACTAGTATTATCTTACTGTATATTCAGTTTTGTTTCCTTTCTGTAAAAAAAACTTTATAAAGTACATGCAAACTGTCTCTCTACCTTCATAACCCCAGGCTAAACTACTGCCATCTCTCTTCATAATCACTGCAATGATTATCTAATTGATGTCCTCAGTACAACCTATAGTCTAGTCTCCATAAAGTAGATAGGGCAATTTGTTACAAACATAAATCAGACCATAGAGCTCTTCTTCTCAAAATCCTCTGATGATTTTCAATTACACATACAACAAAATATAAAATTCTTATTATTTTAAGAGACTGGATTTCAATTCATGTTGAAATCCTGCATCCAGATCAAACAGGAGTGGTAAAGAACCTGCATCCCAATGCAGGAGATGCAAGAGATGCCAATTCAATCCCTGGGTCAGGAGATCCCCTAGAGGAGGAAATGGCAACCTACTCCAGTATTCTTCCTTGGAAAATCCATGGACAGAGGAGCCTGGTGGGCTATAGTCCATAGGGTCGCAAAGAGTTGGACAAGATGGAAGCAACTTAGCACGCAATCCAGAGTGTAACCACTAGAGATGCCCTCAAGGTCCCAGGAACTCTTTATTTTCCTGCTCCAAAACTGTAAGTTCAAAGCTCTCAGTTTCATGGTTGCAAGACACTACTCAATCTCCAGGATCTTCGCCATGTTCCAGAGAGACAGAGAAGAGAGAGGTGAAAGGGCAGAAGTCAAAGTGCAAGGAGATAAGCTGTAGAGTCTGTCCCTTTTGCAAGTCTTCCTAAAAGCCTGTTCATACACACTGATTTCATGGTACATCTTTATCAGTCAATCAGTCACTTCAGTCACTCAGTTGTGTCCAACTCTTTGCGACCCCATGAATCACAGCATGCCAGGCCTCCCTGTCCATCACCAACTCCCGGAGTTCACCCAGACTCACGTCCATTGAGTCAATGATGCCATCCAGCCATCTCATCCTCTGTCGTCCCCTTCTCCTCCTGCCCCCAATCCCTCCCAGCATCAGAGTCTTTTCCAATGAGTCAACTCTTGGCATGAGGTGGCCAAAGTACTGGAGTTTCAGCTTTAGCATCATTCCTTCCAAAGAAATGCCAGGGCTGATCTCCTTCAGAATGGACAGGTTGGATCTCCTTGCAGTCCAAGGGACTCTCAAGAGTCTTCTCCAACACCACAGTTCAAAAGCATCAATTCTTCGGGGCTCAGCTTTCTTCACAGTCCAACTCTCACATCCATACATGACCACAGGAAAAACCATAGCCTGGACTAGACGAACCTTTGTTGGCAAAGTAATGTCTCTGCTTTTCAATATGCTATCTAGGTTGGTCATTACAGTCTCATAATCTCCCTAACCCCCACAGCAGCTTCAAGAAACCCCAGGACAGCCAGTAGTTTAATGATTCACACAGGTGCTCCACACTAAACTGGTGGCCAGCTGAGAATTAACCCATTTTGTGCAACAATCACACAAACACAAAGAGACTACTTTCAAGGGAAATACGGCATATAAAAAAAATTAAAACAAACAGGGCTTCCCTGGTGGCTCAGTGGTAAAGAATCTGCCTGTCAATGCTGGAGACACGGGTTTGATCCTTGGTCCAGAAAGGTCCCACATGCCGTGGAGCAACTAAGCCTGTGCGCCACACCTATTGAGCCTGCGCTCTAGAGCCTGGGGACTGCAACTACTGAGCCCATGTGACGCAACTACTGAGGCCCACATACCCTAGAACTCAGGTTCACAACAGGAGAAGCCACCGCAATGAGAAGCCTGCACACTGCAAACAGAGAGCCTGTGCACTGCCCACTCATAACAACCAAAGAAAAGCCTACGTGGCAACGACGGCCCAGAACAGTCAAAAATAAATAAACGAACACAGGGACATTTTTTTATCTCTTTTCCCCCATTCTCCCCTTATTAACACCATAACTTAAAAGTGGAAAACAGGAAAGAGTTAACAAATAAAGCCAGAAAGGCTCAAGTTCAGTTCCAAAGTTCTAGACATACCTTTGATACCAGCCAGACGAGCCTTTGAAGTGCAAAACAGGATCGGATCCCGAAGGGAATTCTGACACACAAGTCCTGACCTGAGAATTAATCAGAGAAGCCACTGGGTGTGAACAGACCAGGAGGAGTTGGAGGGTGTGGTATGAATACGCTGCTTGGTCTGGTGGTCCTCACCACAACAGAGAAAAATGATCCACTTAGGGGTCAAGTAACAAGTGTCAGGTCCCTCAGGGCATAGCCTGACAATAATCATCACTCAACATAGACAGGAAGCTCATTGCAAATAATTCAATACAGAAAACGTATAGATAATTAATCTCAGCATTTTGCTGTATTTTCCTGCTTTCTACCCTTGAACCTTGCAACTCAAAGTGTGTTTTGTATCCTAGCAGCATTCACCTCACCTGCGGGTTGGTTAGAAATGCTAATCTCAAGCAGCTCCAGACCTACAGAATCAGAATCTACATTTTAACAGCATCACTATGTGATTCTTGTGCTCAGTCACTCAGTCATGTCTGACTTTTATGCGACCCCATGGACTGTGGCCCATCAGGCTCCTCTGTCCATGGGATTTTCCAGGCAAGAATATTGGAGCCGGTTGCCATTTCCTCTTCCAGGGGATCTTTCCAATCCAGGGATCGAACCTGTGTATCTGTGGCTCCTACATTGGGAGGCAGATTCTTTACCGCTGTGCCACCTGGGAAGCCCATGTACGACACTTGATATTAAAAGCCCTGAAATCTAAGTTGCATGAAAGCAGAGCCTTTGTGGGTTTTGTTTGATGTTATATTTCCAGTGGGGCAAATGACACCCGGTGTTACCTGGAGGGGCTCAATAAACATTTGTTTTATGAATGATTCCAGGAGTGAAAGTGCAGCAGGAAGGGGGACCCTTCCAGGTCTGAGAGTAGGCTCTTTGCTAACACTTGTAAATGAATTGCCCAAAGAGACACATGCTGACAAAGCAAGAGACTTTATCGGGAAAGGGAGTCTGGGCAGAGAACAGCAGGATAAGGGAACCCAGGAGAACTGCTCTGCCACGTGGCTTGACATTTTGGGTTTTATGGTAATTGGGTTACTTTCCAGTTTGTCTCTAGCCAAGCATTCTGACCCAGGGTCCTTCCTGGTGGCAAACACATCACTTAGTCAAGATGGATTCCAATGAGAAGGATTCTGGGAGGTTGGCAGGACATATGGACTGGCATCTCCTCTCTTTTGACCTTTCCTGATTTTTTCCGGTTGGTGGTAGCTTGTTAGTTCCATGTTTCTTACCAAGACCTCCTGTTGCCTGGCCAGGGTGGGTGATTTTGGTCAGCAGTTCCCCTAACAAATGCACTAAAGCTTGCATGCTGAAGATGAATTTGAAAAGATGAGAGCTACTCATGTATCATTCTCTGTATTTTATACACACAGGCACACAAACACATTTTAATCAAAGAATATATTGTTAGTTCATACCTCAGATGCATTAATACAATCTAAATAGTGCTACAAGATGAACTCCTGTCTTGGCCATTGTGAAAGACTAAATCCATGGAAGAGGTGAAGATAAGAGAGTGAGGTGATCCTGGAGAAGTTATTCCCACAACCCAGAAGATGATGTAGATTTGTGGTTCACCCTGGCCTGTCCAAGAGCCACGCTCCTCCTTGGGAATGAATGCACACAGCTCAGAGGGGTACGACCAGGATCCAGGTTCTCTACATGGATGCCACAGAGCTCCAAAGAGATGCCTATTCCAGATTTGGCACTTACGTGACATTGCTAACTTATGCCAGAGTTCACTCATATCAGGTAATGGTCATTCCACCCTGACCTTGCTGGCCTGAAGATGTTTTAGAGCACTGCAGGAACCCCCCAGATCGATAAAAACCCTGGTCAGGGTGTCTGTGATGACAGAATTAACTTTCCTCCAGTGCTGGGATATAAAGACTGGGTCAGATTTCACTCCACTTAAAAAAATTAAGTGTGACATTCCCTTTTTAATCATTTCTTTTAAATTTATTTGAAAAAATTTCAAATATACACAGCAAGTGAAAAGTATAATGAGCCTTCATTATCCATCATCCAGCCCCCCAAATTATCAATATGCTGCCAAACTTGTTCTATCTATACCTCCCACTTGCAACTCTGTGGTTATTTTTATTTGACAGTTTTATTGAGGTATAAGATACACAGAATCCAACCATTGTGAGAGTACAAGTCAATGATTTTTAGTAAATTTATACAGATGTACAGACATCACCACAATCTGGTTTTCAAAAATTTTCATCACCCCAGCAGGTCCATACAGGCCGCCCCTCTTTCCCACTCCCATGCCTGTTTATAGTCAGTTCCTACTCCCAATCTAAGCTCCAGGCAACCACCGATCTGCTTTCTATCTCTGTAGATTTGCCTTCTGGATATTTCATATCAAGAGAATTACATAGTATTTAATCTTCTTCCACTTGGCAGAAGATTTTTGAGGCTCATCCACGTTGTAGCATATATAAGCACTTCAATTATTTTTATTACTGCAGAGTATTCCAGAACATGGACAGACCACAGTCTATTTATGCATTCACAAATTGATGGATATTTGAATGTAGGTTGGGGCTTTTGTGCTATAAAAATGCTATGAACATTTAGAAGGCTATAAAAATGTTATGAACACAAGAAGAAGGCTTTTTGTGTACATATTTTGATTTTTCTTGAGTAGATACATAGGTGTGGAATTGTTGGGCCATATGGTAGTGTTGTAAAATACTAAAAAAAACTGTGTACCAAAGCAGTTGTACCATTTTATATCTCTACCAGCAATGTGCAAGAGTTCCAGCTTCTCCACATCCTCCCCAACACTTGTTTTGTCTTCATTTTATTACAGTCATTCAATTGCACAGGAAGTGGGATTTCACAATGGTTTTAATTTCTATCTCCCTAAAGACCAACGATGTGCAGCATCTTTTCATGTACTTGGTGGTTCAGTCACTAAGTCATGTCCGACACTTACGAACCCATGGTCTGTGACTCACTAGGCTCCTCTGTCTATGGAATTCTCCAGGCAAGAACATTGGAGTGGGCTGCCATTTCCTTCTCCAGGGGATCTTCTCAACCCAAGAATCGAACCCAGGTCTCTTGCATTGCAGGCAGATTCTCTACAAACTGAGCTACAAGGGTAGGACTGATGCTGAAGCTGAAACTCCAATAATTTGGCCACCTGATGCAAAGAACTGACTCATTAGAAAAGACCCTGATGCTGGAAAAGATTGAAGGCAAGAGAAGGAGATGACAGAGGATGAGATGGTTGGATGGCATCACCAACTCAATGGAGATGAGTTTGAGTAAACTTTGGGAGTTGGTGATGGATAGGGAGGCCTGGCGTGCTGTAGTCCATGGGTTGCAAAGAGCAGGACACGACTGAACGACTGACATAAATCCCTTCTGAGATATATGCTCTGTGAACTTTTTCTCAATCCAATCAATAGTTGTCCCTCCATTTGATTAATGATGTTTTTCAAAGCACTCTGATTCTGGATGGTTATGACATCTGCTTACTCAGGATGTATAGAGACTTCACTTAGCTACATTTAGTTCATTTGGCCATAACATATGATGCAGAGCCAATTTTAACTGAAAGTTTTTAATCTTTTCACAGCATAAAGGTCTGTGTCTGGAGAAAACCAAGGCTGGCCGATCTTCTGCCTAAAGGGGTGACCCAGGATAGTGGGGACACAGGGCTTCTCATGAGGGCAGAACAGAGGGTTCAGCAAGGACACCTGCTGGAACCTGGTTAGTGACTGTCAAAAATTAACATCTTCCAATGCACGAATATAGAATGTCTCTCCATTTATTCAGGTCTTTTTTAATTCCTGTCACCAATATTATATCATTTCCAGTGTTAACAAGTCTTATACTTCTTGTGTTAAATTTATTCCTAAGCATTTTATTCTTTTGGTTGTGATTGTGAATGGAATGGTTTTCTGAATTTCATTTTCAGACAGCTCATTGCCAGTATACAAAATTACAATTGATTTTTGTAAATCGATCTTGTATCCTGTGACCTCGATGAACTCATTTATCATTTCCAGTCACTTTTTCTGGTAGTTCCTTTAGAATTTTCTACATACAGGTGTGACACTTTTTGCACGCACAATTTCTGTGGAATAAGATTCACAGGAGCCTGCTTTTAAATCGAACGAATTAGAATTCATTCAAGATTATTCCTATTACAGTGCTGCACACACCTGAAGAGCAGAGTGGAAGAGGGATTGGCAGCCCATCTTACCTCTTCTAAGGCTGTATGAGAGCTCTTTGGTTAAGGGTTTTGTCAAAATATGCCTATAAGAATGTGTCTGGGCAAGGAGGAGGGATTCTTGAGAACTGCTGCCTTCAGAAGATGGCTTGGCCTGAGATATGTCCTTAAGGAAGATTCTAGGGAGACAGAAGAAATTAAGAGTAGAGGCAGCCTGGGAAAAAACAAACCTGAAGCAACGTACTTTCATGCCCCCATGTGAAAAGCATGAAAGTGTAAGAAGAGGCATCTTCCATACTTCACAGAGGATACCGATGATGGTACCAAGTCAGTATGTTGAGTTCTGAAAGAGGACAATTCAAAGAACTAGATAAAGGCTAGGAAAGAAGGGAAGGTTTCACAATGCCTAAATTGTTGCTATAAAAGTTGCA
Organism: Bos javanicus; assembly: GCF_032452875.1. Taxonomy (NCBI): domain Eukaryota; kingdom Metazoa; phylum Chordata; class Mammalia; order Artiodactyla; family Bovidae; genus Bos; species Bos javanicus. The sequence goes on from NC_083881.1 coordinate 45,755,889, forward strand.
AGCTCCTTAGGGTATAATAGACTTGAATCCTGACCTATCACTGAGTCCCTGAGGGTAAAGCACTTAGTTCAGAGTTTGTTTAAGAGTAAATGTTCAATTGCCTGGAAAATTCCATGGAGAGAGGAAGCCTGGTGGGTTACAGTTCATGGGGTCACAAAGAGTTGGACACGACTGAACAACTGAGCACACACACACACACATACACACACAAATGTTGAATCCATGGCAGCTGTCTACATTACTACTATTACTTTCACAACTAAAATTAGAGGTATTCTTCAGTTCTCTACAACTAGCATTTCTCATGCTAAAGGTAGCTCTCTGCTCAATTTGTTGTGCATTTGAGGGACAATATTGTGGGACTCCAGAAGTAGATTAAAGCTATTCCAGATAGAGACTGACTTCAGAGAAGGTGGTAAGGAAGATGACAAAGAAAAAGTTTACACTAACCATGCATAGCAATCAAGACTACAAAGTGCTTTTCGCATGTCCATTACAGCATTATTCACAACAGCCAAGGTAGGGAGATAAACAACCTAAGTGTCCATCAACAGATAGATGAATAAAGAAGATATGGTTTCTCTGTCTAAAATATATAAACTATATATAATTATATATATTATATAATAATATTCGGAGAAGGCAATGGCACCCCACTCCAGTACTCTTGCCTGGAAAATCCCATGGACTGAGGAGCCTGGTGGGCTACAGTCCATGGGGTCGAGAAGAGTCAGACACGACTGAGCGACTTCACTTTCACTTTTCACTTTCATGCATTGGAGAAGGAAATGGCAGCCCACTCCAGTGTTCTTGCCTGGAGAATCCCAGGGATGGGGGAGCCTGGTGGGCTGCTGTCTATGGGGTCGCACAGAGTCGGACACAACTGACGCGACTTAGCAGCAGCAGTAGCAGCTATAATAATATTATAATAAATAATAAACTCAAATGTACCAGTCAGTTTCCTAAAAGAAATCAATCCTGAATATTCACTGGAAGGACTGATGCTGAAGCTCCAATACTTTGGCCACCTGACATGAAGAGCTGACTCATCGGAAAGGGCCCTGATGCTGGGAAAGGTTGAGGGCAAGAGGAGAAAGGGGCAACAGAGGATAAGATGGTTGGATGGTATCACTGACTCAATGGACATGAGTTTGAGCAAACTCCAGGAGACAGGGAAGGACAGGGAAGTCTAGGGTGCTGCAGTTCATGGGGTTGCAAAGAGTCAGACACAACTTAGAGACTGAATGACAATGAATGACAATATAATAAATTATATATATAATTTATATATTAATATACATATAAATTATAAAAAGGAAATACTTCCATTTACAACAACATGGATAGACCTTGAGGGCATTATTCTAAATGAAATAAGTCAGAGAAAAAATAAATACTGTGTGATATCACTTATATATAGAATCTAAAAATGCCAAACTCATAGAAACAGAGAGTAGATAGATCCCTGTGATTACCAGGGGCTGAGGGCTGGGAGCAATTGGGGAAATGTTGGTCAAAGGGGATAAACTTCCAGTTATAGGACAAATAAGTTTGGGGAATTTAATGTATAACATGGCGATTACAGTTAATAATTCTGTATTACATACTTAAAAGGTGCTAAGAGTGTAGATCTTAAATGTTCTCACCACAAAAACAGAATGGTAATTATGTGATGAAGGTGTTAGCTAACAGGATGGTGGTAACCATTTTGCAAAAGATGGGTGTATCAAATCAACAGGTTGCATGCCTTAAACTTACACAATGTTATATACCAATTATATGTCAGTAAAGTTGGGGGGGGAGAAGACTACCAAGTGCTTGTAAAAAGACTAATGAATAAACCTGAAATGGCTCATCTGTACATGTGTGTTTATATTCAGAATATGTATTTCAAGCTTATCCCTACTCATACTTAATTACATCTTTAATTTCTAAACTGCCAGATTAAGAAACAAGCTCCTTTCTCATTGTATTTTAAAACCTAACTCTGTGATTGTCAAAAAGGAGGCTATTGTGTAGCCAGAGAATGCAGCCTGAGGGGCAGTTTCAAAACAGAACTCTCCCCTCTCCTCCACTGCCCTCCCTCCCCGTTCCTTCTCTCCTTACTTCTGCTCTAGTTTAGGGCTGAGTCATCTTCCCCGGAGGTGATGGCGTCACTGATTTGGGAAATGGGGCTTTTGAGCTACATTTACTTTATTTGGCTACAAAATACAACCCAGAAACCGAGGTCTAATTGGCTGGCAGATTTTTGGACCCTACAGAGCACAAGAATCTACGTTTGGGGAAATCACCTCTGTCCTGCCCGGTCCTGTGCTCCAGGTAGCCAAAAGTCAGAGCCTATTTGATAGGATGGTCCAGGGCAGGGCTCTCAGAAGTGGCCTGAATGTGTTCCATTAGCAAAAATGCTCAGGTGGCCAGCACCTTTGGCAGAAAGAGGTGATGTTGGGGCTGCCTGATAATAAGGCATCTTTATCTGGCTCATTTTCTCTCTCATGAGCAGACATACAATCCCGCAGCCACAGAGAGACACACATTGCTGAAAGAAGCAGGAAGCAGGCACACTGATTTTATCTTTGTGTGATGCATGGCAAGAAATGGCTGCAACCTCAGGAAACTCAGCACTGAATTCATTTCCTGCTTAATGGGAAGTGAAACCATTTTACTTCTCTGAGCCTCCATTTTTGCTTCTTTATTCCAGAGAGCAATAATTCCTACCTTCAGGGTGGCATCAAGGATAGAAAAAGAACATATTCTAGAATGTTCTCTGTGAGATCCAATGCACTACACAAAAATGAACGAAAAAAATTACAAGCTGTCTCCCTGGTGCTATGTCTAAACTTGCCCCAGATACTAATATATTTAAGTGGCTAAAAGCAGGGCCAATTTTCTCACTGATATTCTTCTAACAAAGGTAATTTAAATTATAAGAACATACAATATTATTTTCACATAATTTTATAATGCTATTTTCATTTGAACAAAAAGGTCATAAACTTCTTTTCTTTTTTCCTGAGTGGGTCCCTGTACAAAAATACATTGTTTATCATGACTCTAATTGGCTCCCTTGTTTCGGTCTGACACTCTTGCAGATCCATCCTTCACATCACTGCCAGCCTGCTCTGGCTCAAAGACAAATCTGAGTTTGACTCCTTTTTTTCCCCTGAAGGCCCATATCAGTCAAGTCTTATGGATTCTGCCTCCTTAAAATCTCTCAAATCCATCCATTTCTCCCCATCACACCTGACATGCCTCTATTTTTAAGCCACTCATTTTTTACCAGAAATTAATGACTTAGCCATCTACACGGCCATTCATAGGGCCCCCGTGTTGCTCTCTAATCTGGATTCCTTTCTCCACCCTGCAGCTAGAATGATCTTCCCATGGTGCACATTTCATCATATAACTCCCTGCTGGAAACCGTGATTTTCAGGAATAATCAGGGTGAAATCCCCAACTGCGGGACCTGGCCTCCCTGCTCCTTCAGGCCCAACCTTGAGGTTCAAGCCCTTGCTTGGCACCTTTGCCTCCCTGTTCACCACTCCCTCTGATTCACTCTCCACTCCAGCCTTTCCTAATGATGTGAGGCCCCCTCATGCCATGTTCTCACCCTTTGTACATACTGTTCCCTTTATCGGGAAGACTCTTTTCTAACAGTTTCCATCCTTGTTGCCTTCACATGCCTAATTCCTTTCATCATCACTGACACCATCTCTTCTGGGAATCCAGCTCGGGACCCCTAAGACTGGGTGAGATTGCGGGGAGCCGGCGTGAGGACCTCCACCCGTGCCAAAGGTCATGAGGAAGGAGGCTCGACATACTCAAAGGCGGGATCGAGCCTCAGGAGTCCCCCTGGATATTCTCGAGCATCTACCCCCAAAAACCAGAGTCTGCCTACTTTACTGCTTTGTGCTCTCACCTCTGACTTTACTGGGGGCTGTCCCCCACCACCATCTCGCTCTCTCTGATAAAGAGTTAACTTACAGCTCCAGTTAATAAGTTCCTGGGCATTAGGAGTGTTTAAATCCAAACCCCTCAGATAGCTCTCTAACTCGCCTCACAAGTTTACCTGGACTCCTACAGTTATGCATACAATTGTTTACAGTCTCCCAGCCTTGAGAGGCACAGGAAGCTTAAGATATTCAAATAGCTTAGAGCCTCTCAGAGAGTTAGAAACTGTCAGAATAAAACTAGTAAAAGATTTCATTGATGAGCCAATGCTTGCTGCCAAGTTCCCACATCCCCTGTATTGTATCCTTGAATGTGTATTAATTAATATAGTTGGAATGTAGAAAAAATAAATAGTGGCCTTGGTGTTAGCAACTTTAGACCCTTAAGGTAATAAATTCTTCCCTTTGTTGTAAACCCACTGCACCTCTGCCCTATAGGAATGCAATTTTATCTAACACCTTCGGAGGATGGCGCCAAACCTTAAAATAATTATTCTTAGAGAAAATAAGTCTTACGGTTGACAAACCTTTGTCAAGAGTCATAAAATGTTAATAGGCCTTCTGGCCAGAAGATGATGTAAATCACCTAAACCATTTGTATAAGATAAGTTTGCAGAAAAGAAACCCTGGTCTCGATAAGGATCAAAGACTACTGACTTTGCATGATTTCACATCCCCTATTATCCTCTATGTGCAACTTAGGGTATAAAAGCCCCTGTTGAAAATAAAGCTACGGGCCTTGCTCACCGAAGCTTGGTCTCCCCGTGTCATTCTTTCTTGTTTCCTTTTCCTCCTTTTCTCTTCTGTTCTTCCTTCATGCCAAAATAATTTGGAGTGTGGGGGTCCTCTGCGACCACTTATTTGCCTGGGCTTCTAAGACCCACTCGAGAAGGTGCCTAAGGTGGGGCACCTTCCACTATTTGAGAGGGTGCCTGTGGCCTCCGTGGTCAGAGCAAGTTTGGTGTCACGAACTTTATTGATTTCCCACGTAAACCAGTTATTATTGAGCATCTAATAAATCTCTCAGCCTTTGCTATCCCTTAATTGCCAACGCCGTCATCCTGAGGGAATCCCTGGATCCAACCGGGGCTGGACCCCGACATGAGATGCTCTTTCCCTGTGCCTTCAAGGTATTTTCCTCTGGTACTAATCTATCCGCACTTGCATTCACCTATTTGCTGCTGTGGCTCATCAGAGAGGCTATCAGCTCCCTGAGGGCATGGATAGATCCTTGTTTCTGCTATAACCCATCCCATAGTGGATGTTGTGTTCCCACTCAGGTTACTTCCCATCTCCCAGCTGCTGGGGATGTCAATTTCTGATGGCTCAAAGCCATGACCCTTGCTGGCCACTGCCCCAGGCTGCAGAAAACTGGCTTGTTTTATATAGTTACAGATCCTCTAAGAGACACTGGGCCGTAGTTATAGACCCATCATTACAGACCCTCTAAGAGATACTGGCGGAGAAGGCGATGGCACCCCACTCCAGTACTCTTGCCTGGAAAATTCCATGGATGGAGGAGCCTGGTGGGCTGTAGTCCATGGGATTGTGAAGAGTCGGACACGACTGAGCAACTTCACTTTCACTTTTCACTTTCATGCATTGGAGAAGGAAAGGGCAACCCACTCCAGTGTTCTTGCCTGGAGAATCCCAGGGACGGGGGAGCCTGGTGGGCTGCCATCTATGGGGTTGCACAGAGTCGGACATGACTGAAGCGACTTAGCAGCAGCAGCAAGAAATACTGGAGGGTTACAGATACCTACAGATCCATATAGACCGTCTTAGAGAAATTGGGTCATAGTTACAGACCCACAGTTACAGTCCCTCTTACACACATTGGGCCACCATTGACTGGCTGACATGGGCATACCTAGGCTGGGCCTCCTAGCTACTTTAGGAAATCTCTAAAGGGTTATCTCAGCTCCAGAGCTCCTGGTAGAATAGAATGAGGTTGCCACTGTAACTTCACTGAATATTCATTTTTCTCCTTGTCCAATCCTGCCATCTTACTTTCCTTCATGTGCATCTCCCAAGAATATTCCCCAATAAACTTTCACACACAATTCACAACTCTCACTCTTTGAGTCTATTTCTAGGGAACACAGTCTAAAACATTCCCTACCACCCAATATAGTACCTGGCACACAGTAGGTGCTCAGGATACACTTGACGTTCAACCAAATAAATGTCTTGGAAGGCATACTCTCAAGTCAGGAGACTTGTATTATTCATGTTTCCATTTCTAGTGTCCAGCACAGTACCTAACTATTTACTTGCTTGAATGGTCCTTCAAAAGCTCTCTTTATATGACTAAGACAGCAGTCTTCCGGAGGCATATGGCTACTTTCTTTATCCAGAAGTTCCAAAGTTATACAAGCTAAAATCATAAAAAGAGTCTATTATTACTCTGCATGATAAAATTTACTGCCTTCAATGGACGAACAAGTGACATTGCAAATTTCAAAGCAGTTAGAAAATACTTTGCTTTTCATTAGAGTTTAAAAGGGCTGTGCTCTCCCTGAGAATTAAAATAACTCTAAGGTGAGCTATGTGTAGTTCTAATATATCTGATAGGTTTTTTAAAGGTGTATCTTTAGGAAAACTCCCAAAGAAATATGGGTTGGAGGATAAATGCCAGCTTGAATGAAGCTGAAAACTGAAGAGCTTCAAGACTTTTCCCCCATACAACTCTGTGGCTTTCTGAGAGGTGAGAAGAAATCACTGACTGACTAACTAAAAACCCAAGGGTGCTATTTTGGTCTCAGTAACTTGGACGTGGAAGGACATCTTAATGAGGGGAATCACAATGGTTTATGTAAGAACTCAATGGGTAGGAGTTGACATTTTCCAGAACATGAATGGAATTTCAATGGGAAGTCTGGAAGATAAGGCTGTCTTGGATAGATGGGCAAAACCAGAAACAGGGAAGTCAGATTAGAAATTATAGTTGTTTTCAAAGAGGACCCACCTAGTAAAGGGTTGCATACATACATGCTCAGTTGCTCAGCTGTATCTGACTTTTTGTAACCCCATGGACTGTGAAGAAGGCTGAGTGCCAAAGAATTGATGCTTTTGAACTGTGGTGTTGGAGAAGACTCTTGAGAGTCCCTTGGACTGCAAGGAGATCCAACCAGACCATTCTAAAGGAGATCAGCCCTGGGATTTCTTTGGAAGGAATGATGCTAAAGCTGAAACTTCAGTACTTTGGCCACCTCATGCAAAGAGTTGACTCATTGGAAAAGACTCTGATGCTGGGAGGGATTGGGGGCAGGAGGAGAAGGGGATGACAGAGGATGAGATGGCTGGATGGCATCGCTGACTCGATGGACGTGAGTCTCAGTGAACTCCAGGAGTTGGTGATGGACAGGGAGGCCTGGCGTGCTGTGATTCATGGGGTCGCAAAGAGTCAGACACGACTGAGCAACTGAACTGAACTGAACTGATGGACTATACCCCACCAGGCTCTTCTTTCCATGGATTATCCAGGCAAGAATACTGGAGTGGGTTACCATTTCTTTCTCATGGAGATCTTCCCAACCCAGGGATCAAACCCATATCTTCTGCATCTTGTGCATTGGAAGGTGGATTCTTTATCATTGAGCCACATGGGAAAGCACCAGTTAAGGAGTGACTTCTTTGTTAATACATACACATATATGCGTGTGTGTACACACACACACACATACACGTATACTTCTGGACCTTGAAGAAGTTATGTTTAGTACATGCTTTTAAATTACTTCCTTTTTAAAGTAGACTTTATTTTTTAGTGCAGTTGTAGGCACCATACACAACTAGCCAAAATTTCACACTATGAAGCACAGTAATTCATTAGGTTTTAGCAAAACTGAGCAGAAAGTACAAAGGACCTTCATAACCCCTCAACTCCATCCACGCATAGCTTCCCCTATTATCAACATCCCTTATCAGAGTGGTATATCTGTTACCAATGATGAACTTTTACTGACACATCATCATCACCAAAATTCATAGTTTACATTAGGGTTTGCTCTTAGTGCTGTATATTCTGTGGATTTGGGTAAATGTATAATGGTGTGTGGGCTTCTCAAGTGGCACTAATGGTAAAAAAAAAAAAAAAAAAAAAAACTGCCTGCCAATGCAGGAGACATAAGAGACCTGGGTTTGATGTTTGATCCCTGGTTGGGAAGACCCCTGGAGGAGGGTATGGCAATCCACTCCAGTATTCTTACCTGGAGAATCCCATGGACAGAGGAGCTGGTAGGCTACAGTCATAGGGTCTATATCATTACAGCATCCTACAGAGTACTTTCTCTATCCTAAGATCCTCTGTAGGCAATTCTCGCATAAAATCACCCCATTCTTCAGTAAAGAATGTTATGTATATGGACACAAGCACACACACACCTCTTGATATTCTGAAGTGGTGACTCTGAGGAGGCTGACGGTTGGGCAGCAAAGGAGAAGCAGAGCAACAGTTATTGAGGAATGGCTTTCTGGGATTTCACGTGTGAAGGTAGTACAGCAAGTTGGGACCTATTGCCAAGTGAGAAGTCCCGAGGAAGTGGCCTGGTGATAGGAAACTGCTTTCAAAGAGCCAACCCAAGAGAGTTCCCTCACCTTAGTTCATAAACAGCTCAAAAGAGCCAACCTCTTGAGTTATATCCTCTCTCTCTCTCAGGTAGCTATGGGTTTTCCAGTAGTCATGTACAGATGTGATATTTGGACCATAAAGAAGGCTGAGCACCGAAGAATTAATGCTTTTGAACTGTGGTACTGGAGAAGACTCTTGAGAGTACCTCAGACAGCAAGGAGGTCAAACCAGTTAATCCTAAAGGAAATTCACCCTGAACGTTCAATGAAGCTCCAATACTATGGCCACCTGATGAGAAGAGCCGACTCATTGGAAAAGACCTTGATGCTGGGAAAGATTGAAGGCAGGAGGAGAAGGGGGCGACAGAGGATGAGATGGTTGGATAGCATCACCAACTCAATGGACATGAGTTTGAGCAAGCTCCAGGAGATACTGAAGGACAGGGCAGCCTGGCATGCTGCAGTCCATGGGGGTCACAAAGAGTTGGATGCGACTGAGTGAGCAACAACAATACGAAGATTCACACTGCACATTAGCATATCAAACTCTTCAGGAAATTCTATCACTAAAGGAAATTCTATCACTAAAGAAAACTACTTCTTTTAAGACTACACATTCCAAAAACTACTGATGTGTACTAATATCTGTGGTGCCCAGTATGAGGATTGCTACACAGCCAACTGAAGGGATTTATTCAGCAACAGGTTTTCACAACCAAAAAGGATATCCTTGGAGCTTTATGTGGTTTCTGGACTCAAGATAGTTTGGAGAGGACAATGACTGGAGATGTTCTTTAGGGACGGCTACAATGTTTCAATCCCAGTTCTCATCTGGTGTAGACTGAAGATGGTGGCTAAGGATGAGAAGAGGAGTCAAGAGAGTAGTCATTGAGGACAAACTGACCAGACTTGATCACTAACTTCTGTAAGGATGAGGAATAGGCAGAAGGATTCATGTCACTACATAACTTTAGAGCAAGAAGGGATCTGTAAGATCATCCAGTTTGGCAGTTTTCAAACTTATATTTAACCTTAGAACCTTCAAACATCAGTTTCAAGGAGAAACCTCAAGGTTAGGACAGAAGAAATCAGAGGGCTGTGGGAGTGTTATATCCAACACTGGAGAAAGGAAGTGTGTGGGGGAGGAATTCCTGGGCTTCCCATTCTGAATCTTGGCTGCGAATTTTCACGGCATTTTAGATCTGAGAGAAGTGCTTCAAGAAAGAGGCTTCACAATTCAAGTATCATTTCACCCACTCTCAAAATAGTGCAGGGAAAATAAATTTCAAAGGAGGGAATATTTCACATGAGTAGTTTTAGAAGCCTTGAATTGTAGGAAGACTCACAGTTTTCACTCCTGGCTCTATCACACCCTTCCATATGTTAACATCCAATAAATTTCTTTTTATTATTATTTTTTATTATTATGATTATTTGTATTGGCTGCACTGGATCTTCATTGCGGCATGTGAGATCTTAGCTTCCTGACCAGGGATTGAACCCAAGTCCCTGGCATTGGGAGCAGGGAGTCTTATTAATTGGACCATCAGGGAAGCACCCCAAATCAAGAAATTTCTGAACTTCTCTGTGCATACTTCTGTCTTCCCATGTGTAAAACTGGGATAATAATAACAGAGTAACATCCATTTCCCAGGATTATTGTGACAATGAAATGAGGTATTCCACTGAAAATGTTTAGCACAAAGCATGACATAAGGCAAGCAGTAACTTTAGTTCACTATGTAATAAGTATTATCTCACTACTTAGGATGCTTGCTATATGAAAAACACTATTGTAGGTACTGCAGAGATAAAGAAGAAAACAATACTATTTAAGTCTTGCATTTACTAAACCTTTATTTCAGGAATTTTACTTATGCTACCTCTTATGGTGATTTCATCAAGGCTGTATATTGTCACCCTGCTTATTTAACTTATATGCAGAGTACATCACGAGAAACGCTGGCCTGAAAGAACCACAAGCTGGAATCAAGATTGCCGGGAGAAATATCAATAACCTCAGATATGTAGATGATACCACCCTTATGGCAGAAAGAGAAGAGGAACTAAAATGCCTCTTGATGAAAGTGAAAATGGAGAGTGAAAAAGTTGGCTTAAAGCTCAACATTCAGAAAACTAAGATCATGGCATCTGGTCCCATCACTTCATGACAAATACATGGGGAAACAGTGGAAACAGTGTTAGACTTTACTTTTTTGAGCTCCAAAATAACTGCAGATGGTGACTGCAGCCATGAAATTAAAAGACACTTACTCCTTGGAAGGAAAGTTATGACCAACCTAGATAGCATATTCAAAAGCAGAGACATTACTTCGCCAACAAAGGTCTGTCTAGTCAAGCCATGTATGGATGTGAGAGTTGGACTGTGGAAGAAAGCTGAGCGCCGAAGAATTGATGCTTTTGATTGTGGTGTTGGAGAAGACTCTTGAGAGTCCCTTGGACTGCAAGGAGATCCAACCAGTCCATTCTAAAGGAGATCAGCCCTGGGTGTTCTTTGGAAGGAATGATGCTAAAGCTGAAACTCCAATACTTTGGCCACCTCATGCGAAGAGTTGACTCATTGGAAAAGACTCTGATGCTGGGAAGGATTGGGGGCAGGAGGAGAAGGGGACAACAGAGGATGAGATGGCTGGATGGCATCACCGACTCGATGGAGCTGTCCCATGAAGAGGGCCATGTTGCAAGGTACAGAGGCATCCTATCTACAGCCAGCACAGATGTGCCAGGTGTGTGAGGAGCCATCACAGCAGTGGACCCTCCAGCCCCAGTCAAGCCTTCAGATGACTGCAGCCCTGACCAGCAACTTGACTACAAACTCATGAGAGACCCTGAGCTTGAATCACCTGGCTAAACTGTTCTCAGATTCTCTGAACCACAGAAACTGGGTGAGATAATTTTAAGTTTTAAGCCATAAACTTTGAGGTGAATCTGTTAGAGAGATAGACAACATACTCTCAAAAAGCCCTGAAAAGAAGATGTGGTACATATATACAACGGAATATTACTCAGCCACAAAAAGGAAAAAATTTGGGCCATTTTTAAAGACATGGATAGGCCTAGAGACTATCGTACAGAGTGAAGTCAGGAAGAGAAAAACAAACACTGTGTATTAATGCATATTGGTGGAATCTAGGAAAAATGGTAGAGATAATCTTATTTGCAAAGCAGAAACAGAGACATAGATGTAGAGAACAGATGTATGGACACCAAGGGGGTGAGGGGGAGATTGGGATTGACATGTATGTCATATATACACTATTGGTTTTGGTTTTTTCAGAAATGCATGCTCAGTCATGTCCAACTCTTTGTAACCCCATGGACTGTAGCCCGCCAGGTTCCTCTGTCCCTGGGATTTCTCAGGCAAGAATACCAGAGTGGGTTGCCATTTCCTCCTCCAGGGGATCTTCTAAACCCAGGGATTGAATTCACATCTCCTGTGTCTCCTGCATTGGCAGGTGGGTTTTTACCACTAGCACCATCTGGGAAGCCTGGTGGCTCAGATGGTAAAGAATCCACCTGCACTGAGGGAGACCTGGGTTTGATCCCTGGGTTAGGAAGACCCCCTGAAGGAGGGCATGGCAACCCACTCTTGTATTCTTGCCTGGAGAATACCCATGGACTGAGGAGCCTGGCAGGCTACAGTCCATGCGGTTGCAAAGAGTTGGACATGATTGAGCAACTAAGCACAGCACGGAATAAAATAGATAACTAGTGAGAACCTAACATACAGCTCAGGGAACTCTACTCAACACTCTGTAGTGACCTAAAAGGGCATATAGCTACATACAGTGCATATATATATAATATATATTATATATTAATTATATATAATATACATATACATATAGCTGATTAACTTTTCTGTACAATAGAAACTAACACAACATTGTAAAACAATTATACTCTAATAAAAGTTAATTCTTAAAAAGTAAAACAAAATAAAAATAAATTTAAAAAATTAAGTCCTGAAAGAGATATGTGGTTATCCATTTCATTGATAAGAAAACCAAGGTGGAGATGTTAATTACTAATACTTTTTTCAGGTCACTCAGCTGGTTGTGGGGAAAGGCAGATTTCAACTAAGATCTATATGTTTCCAGGGTCCTATTCCAAAGACAGAATCAATGAAATATCCAGCACACAAAAGGAAGTGCTGTAGGGGAACATGCCCTTAGGGAGACATTGTACCTGCCTTCGCTTTTTGCCTATGACCAGCCCAGAGGATAAGAGTGAAGGACACCCAAGGGTCCATAGAAGGCCTATAAGAAGAAGGTAGAGATTGCCTTAACAAATACAGTCTGTGTCAGTTAAAACACCTAATAGATACTGCCTCATTCACATTTGAAACTGAGGGGCAAATATTAGCAGATAGTTTTCCCCACCGCCATGAAATTCACATTTCTAGCTTTGGGGATTCGTGACTGAAACTAGACCTCACAGAAATACCTTTCAGTGCTTCCCTGGTGGCTCAGTGATAAAGAATCCACCTGGCATTGCAGTAGACACGGGTTAGATCCCTGGTTCAGGAAGATTCCCACATGCCATGGAGCAACAAGGCCCATGTGGCACAACTACTGAGCCTGAGCTTGAGAGCCCGGGAGCCGCAACTACTGACCCCAGACCCCACAACGACTGAAGACCGCGTGCCCTAGAACCTGTTCTCTGCAACAAAAAGAAGCCTGCACACCACTAGAGAATAGCCTCTGCTTGCCACAACTAGAGAAAAGCTCACACGCAGCAATGAAGACCCAGCACAGCCAAAAATAAATAAACAAAATAATAAATTGGGGCTTCCCAGATGGTGCTAGTGGTAAAGAACCTGCCTACCAACCTGCCTACCAATGCAGGAGACATAAGAGATATGGGTTCGATCCCTGGGTCAGGAAGATCCCCTGGAAGAGGGCATGGCAATCCACTCCAGTATTCTTGCCAGGAGAATCCCATGGAAAGAGGAGCCTGGCAGACTACAGTCCATGGAGTTGCAAAGAGTCAGACATGAATGAAGTGACTTAGCACGCAAAATAAGAAATAAATAAAAACTCATTAAAAAAAAAAAAAGAAATACCTTTCAAAAGCCAAATTCTTCCCCAACAGTTACTGCGGGCTGGAAAAGCGAGCAGAAGACGGAGCCCGGATCTGCACTATGCTAATGCTGGCCTTATCTCACAAGGCACATCTTGCCTGCTTCATTCTCTCCCTCCCAGGTGCGATCTAAATCATCTCCTATGTCCCATTTTTCTTTAACTTCTCTGAGTTTGGCAGACACGAGGATTGAGCCCTAGATCATACCTTCAGGTTTATGAGGACAGTAATCTGTCATCAGCACCTGCAGTGCCTTTTATCGGCCTCCAACTGCATGAATTCCTCCGACTCTTAGTCTCTGACAACGGATAGACTTTTCTCATCTCTAACCGCTAAGGCTCAACCCCACTCTTTGGTTTTGCGACAACATACTACTCTGCTGTATTTTCTGCCTCTGGGAAAATACGAAAGGCATACAACTTAAAAAGAAAAGGCTTCAGAGGTTTAGTCTGTGTTACTTGCCCACCATTCAAGAACAGAGACACATGCAGGCGGCTCCTTTGGGTCCACACCTGATGTCAATGTACCCAGTTCCAAGTTTTGACCTTGGGTCTGAACTCCACACAACTGCATATGGTGGAAATACAGTATGTGAAAAATTAGAAAGGTGAGCTTGCATAGTGGTTAAGCACATGGTCTGCAAAGTCAGAATGCTAGAGTGTTTTTAAAGCACTTAAAAGAATTTCTGGCAAATCATAACCACTCCATTAGTGTTTGTTTCATGTAGGAAGGTTAAATCTATTGAACCAAACTCCCATTTCTTTGGAGAACGGCCTCTCTTCTAAGATGGAGCTTTAATTCTCTCATTTAATCCCCACAAAACCAAATAGTATATTAAGATATTAGAGTTCAGAACCCTCTATCCATCACCCCATTCAGAACTAGGGATTTGATTGTTATTTTAGAGAAAGAATATTTTAAATTTACAGACATTTGCTTAATAGTCTTTATGTTTTCCAATTTTGCTGAGCTAGGAAATTATTCTGCAGGATTACATATATATATATATATATATATATATGTATATACACACACACAATTTCAATATGTTTCCTATATTTCAAAAGCAATGTAAGGCATTTTCAAGGGCAAAGTTGCCTGTTTTTTTTATATTTACTCTCCACTTTAACTTGAGATTCTAACCCCATCTAAACTGATGCCCTCTTTGTCATATTTAGTTGAACATTATACATGGCTTCTCTGGTAAATTAACTTTCCATGCCTGAAATGCTATATTCAACTGTGGGATCTTTCCTTCTTAGCTCTGTGCATATAGCCATAGGGGTCCTGGGGTCATTGTTTTCCAGAACTGGCTGAAGATAGAACTGTGGAGTCAGCAATGCTAAGTCACTACAGTCGTGTCCGACTCTGTGCGACCCCATAGATGGAAGCCCACCAGGCTCCCCCGTCCCTGGGATTCTCCAGGCAAGAACACTGGAGTGGGTTGCCATTTCCTTCTCCAATGCATGAAGGTGAAAAGTGAAAGTGAAGTCGCTCAGTCATGTCCGACTCTTCGCGACCCCGTGGACTGCAGCCTACCAGGCTCCTCTGCCCATGGGATTTTCCAGGCAAGAGTACTGGAGTGGGGTGCCATTGCCTTCTCCGGAGTCAGCAATAGGTCTTTGGTAATAATCATTTCCACAAATGTATTGAACACTGTTCAAAGCTTTGCTACATTTTCTCACTTTCCTCCTAGTGCAGCTCATGCCAGATTCAGGAGCCAGCCCCGATGACCCCTCCCATCTTTTTTCACACCCATAGAAAATGAAGATTCATTATGATGACTCTGGGCTGTAAGTACAGGGCTTTATTAACTCCACTATTCCATGAGGCAAATAGGACTAGATTCCTTAGAATTATATCCTTATTACTCAATAAATGGGTTAAACCTGCTGCTTCTACCACCCAATTGAGATTGGGTCCCACTTCCCACTCCTTCTTAAGAACAATGGCTAGGGACTTCCCTGGTGGTCCAGTGGTTGGGAATCCACCTGCCAACACAGGGAACAGTGGTTTGATCCCTGGTCCAGGAACTAAGATACAACGTGCTGAGGGGCAATTAAGTCCATGCACCCCAACTACTGAAGTCTGCATGACCTAGAGCCCATGTTCTACAACAAGAGGAGCCACCGCAACGAGAAGCCTGCACATCACTAGAGAGTAGCCTCGCGTGGTTACCACAACTGCAGAGAGCCCCTGTGCAGCAACGAAGGCTCAGCACAGTGATAAATAAAAGTAATTAATTAAAAAAATAAGAACAATGGCTAAATTTACCTCTTTGCAAAGTCTGGGTTCTAATGTCTTCTTTGGTGGTGGTTCTCAAACTTTAGCACAAATTAAAATCTCCTGGCATACTTGTGACACCACAGACTGCTGGGTCCTGGTAGGTCTGAACTGAAACCCAAGAATCTTAATTAACCAGCTCCCAGGATAATGCTCATGCCCTGCATCCAGGACTGAGACCTTGAGAACAGCTGCTCTAGTTTATGAAAAATGGTACAAGAAGTTTCAGTCTGCTGGGGGTTGAATTGTGTCCCTGAAATAGATGTGTTGGATTCCTAACCCCAGGTCCCTGTGCATGTGATCTTACTTGAAAAATGGAGTCTTTGTAGATGTAATCAAATTAAGCTGAACTCATACTGGATTAGTGAGTGAGTAAAAGTCAGTCAGCCATGCCTGACTCTTTGCAACCCCATGGACCATAGCCCATCAGGCTTCTCTATCCATGGGATTCTTCAGGCAAGAATACTGGAGCAGGTTGCCATTTCCTTCTCCAAATACTGGATTAGGGTGAGCCCTAAATCCAATGACTGGTGTCCTCATAGGAGAGATTTAGAGACACAAGACAGATTCATGAGGAAGATGACCACCGAGTGATAACGGAGATCTGTCTCCATGCAGTGCTGAAGCAACAAGCCAAGAACTTCAGAGACTGCTAGCAACCTAGACAAGGAGCTAGGAAGAGGCAAGAGATGATGCATGTCTGGAGCCTTCAAAGGAAGTACGGCCCTGCCAACACCTGGACTTACTTCAGAACTCTAGCCTCCAGGACCAAGAGTAAATTTTAAGCCACCCAGCTTACAGAACTTGCCCATGGCAGCCATAGGAGGTGGATACACAGTCATGGTAGAGATTGAGGATTTAGCCCAAGCCTTCATCCTTCCGTAAGCTCACATCCATCCCATGGCTTCCTCATATATTTCCTCTAAAGAGATTGGCCATGTGACTCGCTTTGGCAAATAACACCACGGAAGACAGGGAAGTGCTCCAGTGCTAAGCCGGATCTTAACATCTTGCATGCTTTCTTTCGCCCTCTTGCTCCTCTGCCATTACTATGAGAGCGGCTTCCCCTTTCAGCCTGGCGAAGAGCTCCTTCAGTCTCCCCACAAACCTGCAGTTAGGAGCACAGCGGCGCTAGCTTCTCTGACTTAAAGCTAAGCCAGAAAACCAAGCCAAGCTGAGTCTAGAGCAACAGAAATCTTCCCCACCCCATTCCTGTCCAGAGCCTTGGTCTGGACCTATGCTGTGAATACTTGTTTGGCCACGGTGTGATCTGGGCAGACTTTCACTTTTCTGCCTTAACTGTGAAATGAGGGGGCTTAGATTAGCTTGTCTCTAAGTTATTACTTTGTTTTTTTAAATTGGAGTATAATTGCTTTACAATGTGGTATTAGTTTCTGCTGTACAATGAAGTGAATCAGCTATATGTAAACATACATCTCTCCCTTTTGAGCCTCCCTCCCAACCCCACCCTATCCCACCCCTCTGGGTCATCACAGAGCACTGAGCCGAGCTTCAAGAGCTTTAGAGCAGGTTCCCACCAGCTCTCTGTTTTAAACATGGTGTGTATGTGTGTCAGTGCTACCCTCCCATTTTGTCCCACCCTCCCCTACCCGCACTGTGTCCACAAATCCATCCTCTGTATCTGCGTCTCTATTCCTGCCCTGCAAATAGGTTCATCTGTACTATTTTTATGGAGTCCACATACTTGCATTAATACAAAATATGCATTTTCGAATTGATGAAAATGTCTACTTCTAAGAGTATGGAAATTAAAACAAACAAAAATGAAGTATGAACTTGCAGTTTCATGGGGGAAAATGGAGACCTAATCATCATTAGGTAGCTTATTCACAAACTCCTTCAGTCAGGCATTATTTATAAATGCATAATACATGTATTAAATATTTATTATGTGCCAGAGTGCTGGTAGCTGGAACATCAAAGGTGAGCAGAACTAGAGTCCATTTCTGTCCCCGTGGAACCAGTGGAGACACTGATATTACTTAAATGAAGCAGAGGGCGTGGAGAGGAAGCCAGCACTCAAGAAGGTACAACAGGACTCAGTGATGTTCTGCTATATTTAAAACGGATAACCAGCAAGGTCCTACTGTACAGCACAGGGAACTCTGCTCAATGTTATGTGGCAGCCTGGATGAGAGGGGACTCTGAGGGAGAATGGATACATGTACAAGGATGGCTGAGTCCCTTTGGTGTCCACCTGAAACTATCACAAGATTGCTAATCATCTATGCTGCTGCTGCTGCTGTTAAGTCGCTTCAGTCGTGTCTGACTCTGTGCGACTCCAGAGACGGCAGCCTACCAGGCTCCCTTGTCCCTGGGATTCTCCAGGCAAGAACACTGGAATGGGTTGCCATTTCCTTCTCCAGTGCATGAAAGTGAAATGTGAAAGGGAAGTTGCCCAGTCATGTCCGACTCTTAGTGACCCCATGGACTGCAGCCTACCAGGATCCTCCGTCCATGGGATTCCCCAGGCAAGAGTACTGGAGTGGGGTGCCACTGCCTTCTCCGCTAATCATCTATACTCCAATATAAAATAAAAAGTTAGAAAAAAAAAGATTCAGCGATGGGTTAACAAAGCAATTAACAGAGGAGGATGCCAAGTCCCCTGTTTACTTCTTACCCAGACATTTTGGTCTCTATCTCTTTAACAGATTGTGCAATAGAAGCTACAGATTAGAATCTCCTAGAGTACTTGAAAAAAAGAAAAACAGCACTGGCTATGGGAGTCCTACCTCCAGAGATTTTGATGAACTTTGTTAGCATTGGTATTATTATCATTTTTTCAGTCTGTCTCTACTCACAAAAATGGGACGATAACTGCCTGCTTTAATAGGATGTGCCCTGTGTTTGCTTCTACTGCTGCATAACAAACTAAACACATATAACGCAAAATAGGTAAATTGAGCAGCTTAAAACAGGCTGGTTTATTAGCCCACAGTTCTACAGTGCAGACGGTTGAGTGGACACACCTGTGTTCTCTGCTCAGGTTTTACAAGACCTAAATCAAGGTGTCTGGTGGTTTGGAAGCTTATTGGAAGTCTCTGGGAAAGAGCCCATTTCCAGACTCACCCAGGTTGTTGGCAGAATCCAGTTTCTTATGACTCCAGGGCTGAGGTCCATATGCCCTTGCTGGCTGCCTGCTGGGGCCCTCTTTACCTTCAAATAAGTAACCCGAGTGTTGAGTACTTTTCATGCCTAGAATCACTGTGAGTTCCTCTCCTGCCCTTCTCTTTTGCTTCCAGCTGGAGAAAACCCCTTAATTAGACTAGGCCTACCTGCATAATCTTCCCTTTTTGAGGTCAACTGGGCCTCCTGCATGCGTGCTTGCATGCTCAGCCATGTCCAACTCTTTGAGACCCATGGACTACAACCCACCAGGCTCCTCTGTCCATGGGATTCTCCAGGCAAGAATACAGGAGTGGGTTGCCATGCCCTCTTCCAGGGGATCTTCCCAACCCAGGGATCAAATCTGCATCGCCTATACTGGCAGGCAGGTTTTTTATCACGAGCCACCTCGGAAGCCCCTACTGTGCCTCCTCACAATGACAGGAGGACTGTCATCACATTCTCAGGTTCAGGGATTATAGCACAGACTCTTGAGGGCCACTTCTAGAAATCCAGTCTCTCGTATATCACAAGTCCAGACAGGTACCTGGCACACAGTAGGTCCTCAAACCATACTTGCTAAATGGAATGGAACTACCACTTTGCTGTGGCAAAGGATGAGAAGGCATAGAGTGGCTGATAAACAGATCATTTATCAATTAGTTAAATCTAAGCATATTATTCTTTTAAAGACTTTTAGAGTAGAAAACACACATTCTGTGGAAGAGTTCTACAAATCATACATATACAGTTCTATACATTTTCACAAACATTATATGCATGTAATCAGCACACACCTAAACAATCAGAATATCCCTAGTACCCTAGAGGCCCTCATGGACATGGTCCTAATGCCATAGATTAGTTTTGTCTATTTTTTGAACTTTGTATAAATGGAATCACACAATATGTACTTTTGATTGTCTGGCTTTTTTTGTTCAACATTCTGTGTGTTGTGATAAGTAGCCTCTAAGATGACCTCCAATGATCCCCTTCACCTGGAATTCATGATCTTGACTAACCCTCTCCCCTTGAATAACCTGCATCTAACTAATAAAATGGGGCTTCCCAGGTGGCGTGAGTGAAGAACCTGTCTGCTAATGCAAGAGATGTAAGAGAAATGGATTTGATCCCTGGGTCAGGAAGATTTCCCTGGAGGAGGAACTGGCAAGCCACTCCAGTATTCTTGCCTGGAAAATCCCAAGGACTAAGGAGCCTGGCGGGCTACAGTCCACAGGGTCGAAAAGAGTCAGACATGATTGAGCAACTGAGCACACATGCGCACACACACACTATACTGGATACCATATAAATTAATTTATCCAACCTATTGATGAACATTTGGGTGCTTCCAGTCTGTAGTTATTACAAAAATAATGAACATGGCCATGAATAGTCCTATATGTCTTAACAGTCCTATAGCCAAGAACAGTCCTATATGTCTTTCAGAAAAAGATGTGTATGCACATCAGTCTGGTACACACCTAGGAGTGGATCTGCTGGGTCACTGGATAAGGATATATTCAGCTTAATACGCCAAATGGTTTTTCCCAAGTGGTTGTATCAATTCACATAATGCCAGTAGTACATATGAGTCCTTACTGCTTCACAGTTGTGCCAAGAGTTGGTATTTTCTTTTTTTGGAGGACCATTCTAGTGGGAACTGTTTTTGTTCCCCAAGGTTCTCAGGTAATATTAATATTCAGCCAAAACTGAAAATCCCTGCTTAACTACTGCTTCCTCTTTATTAGGCTAAACCACATGAAACTGCTGTATTTGTGGGATTTAAAAATGTAAATACTGGCTATTTCTTGTGGCTAAACTAATGATTTCTTCACATCTTATTTACATTTATGCTAAAAATGAAACTCAAACTGAAATGCACATCAGTGGGGAAATATCTTAACAATTGGAGCTGAAATGAAATTTTTTAATTAAAAATGGATTTCAGTGACTTTTACATTTTAATATTAACCAGATCCTTAAAAGCTTGAAAACAGACCAATGATGTGCACCCTCGCTGCCGGTCAGAATCTCCTGTGGATTTTTAAAACTTAAGTGTCCCTGCCCCAACCCTCAGGAACCCTACCTCTGTGAGATTAAGGTCAGGCTAAGAATGTGTGTTTGTAAAAGGCGAATGTACAGACAAGGCTAAGAACTGTTGATACTACCTGTCCCATGGATTTCTTTACCATTCATTCAATCTAAGGAAAGACTGAACAGTTTGCTGATTTTATATACTTGGATGAGAAGCACTTGTGTGTTAGTTCCTTTTGGACTTTAGAATGCTGATCTGTATGTCAGGTTGGAAAAATTATTTTGGCCTGAACAGGACTCTCTCTACTGTATCAAGAATCGAAGGCTTAGATTTGACTTGAATACAGCTCTATGAACTCAGAGTTAAAAAGTATCACCAAGACCATTTACTGGTTACACACAGGTATTTTTAAAAGTGCCCAGACACAACCATGTTACCCAATAGGAGGACTAAGCATATACTCAGTGACCACAAAACCAGGTGTGCACGCACACACCCAGAAACAAAAATGCTCAGTTAAAAAAAAATTATAACCAAGTGGGACAAAGACAATCTAAGTAGTCATCATGACAGGAAGAATCAGATCCTTGTATTTCCTTAAAGTTATTTTCCAGAGTAATTAAAAATTAAATATAGGACTGGGGCAGATCATCTAGGGGCTGGGAGGAAGCAGTGCCATATACAATTCTGAGCTCAAGGCCTTTTCTTTTATTTCAAACTTTATTTATTTATTAAATTTTGTATTGGGGTATAGCCGATTAACAATGAGCCTTTAAAAATCTTACTACAGTCCTGAGTCAGATTGGTTCCCAATGCCATTGCCTTACCTCTGCCAGTGATAAATGCATCTGTATTTTCACACGAAGGGGAAAGAAAAAAAGTCTGGAGACTTCATTTTTATCAGTATTTACCAACTCTGGAATTCTACTGCCTCCCGCGATTCTTTTTCCTGTCCGCTTATAGCACTCCAGCACCTGGAGTCGGGACACACGTGCGTAAGTTGAAAGAACGCACTGCTGCTGCTAAGTCACTTCAGTCGTGTCGGACTCTTTGTGACCCCATAGACGGCAGCCCACCAGGCTACCCCGTCCCTGGGATTCTCCAGGCAAGAACACTGGAGTGGGTTGCCATTTCCTTCTCCAATGCATGAAAGTGAAAAGTGAAAGGGAAGTCGGTCAGTCGTGTCCGACTCTTCGCGACCCCATGGACTGCAGCCCACCAGGCTCCTCCGTCCATGGGAGTTTCCAGGCAAGAGTACTGGAGTGGGGTGCCATCGCCTTCTCCGAAAGAACGCACTAGATAGTTTTAATTACTAGTCTCTATCAACAGACCGCCAAGGGCCTCCCTGGCCAGCCAAGCTGAAAGCCTCCACTCTTGGAATCCAAGTAGTTTCCAACATCTGACATGCTCAGGTTTAGAATCCTGGTTCCTAGATTTTGTTCCTAATAACCCCTTGGGGAGATGCCTGCTCGGAATTCTCAAGACATCTCCCATCCCTACGCTGCTTAGCCACCTGAACCACCTGGAGGATCAGAACACAGTCCTATCACCCAGCAAGACTCTCCCTAACCCAACTCCCAGGTCTTAGAGGAACAAGTTTCAACCGCACCCAGCACAGCGGCTCTCTGGCCCAGGCGGAAAAAGACACCTGGCCGGTGACTCTGATAACCTCACTAATTAGGTGGCCAAGGGGATCAGCAACAAACCCAGAAGGTCACACCTCAAACCCCTCCGCCTCCTGCCTCCCTCAAGAGCCCTGCCAGGTGCCTACCCTCTTCTAATCGACAGGGACGATCTCAATCACGGGTCTCTACTCCTGGCGCGGAACGAAACCCTGCGCGCGACATCTTGGGAAATGTAGTCCCCGCCTTCCCGGGGTCCCCGGGTCCACCCATGAGACCCCCTCACCCAGAGGGATTTCTCTGCCTAGGTCCGATGAAACCAGAGCTGCCATCCCCCTGTGGGGGCGGGGCCTCCCCCCACGGAGGGCCCGGGGTGCTCTCCCGGGTCTGTGGGAAGAGAGGAAACTACAGTCCCCAGGCTGCTCTGCGCCGAGCCAGGAGCCGGCAGCCTCGCTTTGCGTGACCGCGGCAGGTTGGTCCTGGAGCAGATGAGCGCAGAATATTTAGGCGAAAACGCGAGGAGGGGGTGGGATCGCGGGGCAGGAGGAGTATCTCCGCCAAGAAAATTATGCATGCGTTAGGGAAGCTCTGAGAGAATGGCTGTGGAAGGTAAGGGACGCTTGGGCATTTTAAGCTCCCTCTTAACGCGCGCACCCCAATACACACATCCCCGCTGAAGCTTGGGGAACCTGGGGAGGAAAGGAAAGAGGGTGGTGGCGAGCGGGCCCTTTCCTCTTAACACCTCTTCTTGGCACTCACCTGAGCCACGGAAGGCCAGTGGGCGCTTTATTCAGTTGTTTTAGAAAGACAAGTAGATTGCGCAGGACTCCAGCGTCGGAGGCAAAGAGTGTCCCTAATGCGAAACGATGTGCTGGAAATGGGGGGAAAGCCCGAGAGATCGCCTTGAGATTTCAGCCCCTAGGTGCCCTTTTTGATGCTCCCCACCTCCTGCCCCATACACCGGAGCCAGTTCCTTGGCCCCAGGGTTGGTAGATGCTAGCTTTGCCCACCCCCTCTCCCCCCGCCCGCACGTGGGAAAGGACCCTCACCAGATGCGTCATGGGGAAGCATGGACTGCTATTGGGTCGAGGGCCCCACGTCGTGTGTACTCAGAAGCGACAGCAGTGGATGTACCCAGAGAGTGGAGGTGTCCCTACACCTGCCTCTGTTCATACAACCCTCCCGAGTCTGGCAGAGTTTACAGAAACAGTCAGGGATGACGGCAATCAACCTCTTCGATTGGGGTGAATCCTCTTCTTTGAAGCCCACCTTCTTTCCTCATATAATTTTGGCCTTTGGCTTTACAGTGCGGGCTCTATGATCCTGCTTCCTTTGAACTTTCCGGTTGAAAGCCCGGGATGGGCGGTTTGTATGGAATCCCAAGTTTTCGTTCAGATTCTCTCACCTTGGAAGACTGGCTTTTTTGCTGAGGGTGCTTTCTGGGTAAAATGTGTGGTCCAGACGGGTTTATGATGTCGCACTATAGCCAAACTGTGCCTGAATGATAAAGTGAAATGAGCATGAGACTAAAGGGGAGCATCCGATCATCTCCAGAATTATGGTTCCTGAGCTTGGCTCAGGTCGTAGAGGAAATGGGTGTTGGAAAGAGGGCATGCTTGCCAGCTGTGGCAGGCTCCTTGCCAAGGGAAAATGAGCCTGCTCCTTGGAGGCTGGAGGCAAGAAGAAACCATGAGGGCTTACTGGCTTCCTTCTCCCCTCCCTACCCCAGGTGAGAGCAACTGAGCTACTCCGACTCTTGTTAGATTACTCTTGTTAATTACTTAGCAACTTGAAGAAGCAACACCCCAGCTCCTGTAATCAACATCCATTAACTTGGAAGACTTGCTTTTGGGCTGTCTGAGGTTTGAAGATTTCCCCAGCTGGGCACTTCTATCTACCTATCTACCTACCTTTAATGTATATATTTGGCTTTTAAATTATTTGTAAAATTATAAGTTTATACACACACACACACACACACATACACATATACACACATGATCTTCTGGAGAAGGAAATGACAACCCACTCCATCCAGTATTCTTGCCTGGGAAAATCCCATGGACAGAGGAGCCTGGTGTCCTACAGTCCATGGGGTCACAAAGAGTTGCACAACTTACTTCTAAATAACAACAAATCATATTTGTGACTTTGAAAAAATAACCAGCTTTCTTTTCCATGCAAATTAATAGTAGAGTGAGAATCTGTCTTTTTGCATTGTTACAGTTGATGGTAACTGAGACAAGACTTTAGATGAAAAGAAAAAAAAACAAACAAAAAAACACCAAGATAAAGTTCACTGAGCTGAGGCCAAGGGCAAGCTGACCTACTGGCACCCTCTCTGCTCACCCCTCAGATGACATGATATCTTCTCTTCCCCACTCTTCTGTGTCCTCAAGTGAAGGGCACTCCCACTGGTTGCCAGTGTACTTGAAAACAATTTCCTGCTTGCTGGAAGAAGTATAGAATTAGTCATATTTCTTGTCTGATGGGTTATTATACCAGTGAAGCCAGACCTTACAAAAACAAAGGCTTTGAAAGGAAGTATGCCTGGACTGTGGAGAGCTTATTTTATTTTCTAGTGGCTTGTTTGGTTAAAGTGGCTGTCTAATAAACAGGAGATCCTGAGCTGGAATCACAATGAGCTTCAACTTGAAGAATAAAGGGAACGTTTTAAACTTTGGCTGCAAATTTTCCTGTCTCTGGTCTTTACAAAGGCGGGCTTCTCGGTTTGAACTTGGCCCTTCCTGGCTACTCTCACTTGGCCTTTCAAGGCGAAGGGTAAACTCCTCTGGGAACTTGTCTTAGCCCTCCTTTCCCTCTGACTTCTGAGTGGTCCGCCCAGTCTGTGGGAAGTGCCTCTAGCATTCTGTTCCCTTAGTACCTGTGCTCCATCCATCCTAACACTTGCCTTAGTTCATGTCTCTCTCTGGACTCTAGTGAAACTGCAACCCCTTAGGAGTGGACACCATGTATTTTTGACATTTTATACTCCCAGTCTGTAGTATACTACCTGACCCGTGATAGGTATTCAACAAATGCTCATGAAATCCATGGGAAATAAATTTGTGGAGCTTTTGTAACTGACTCGCTAAGGGTGCATGGGACTTTCTTAGGATTTCTGAGAGGTTTGAAGGTAGGGAGGCTTTTAAAGGAAGTGCACTGTCTCTTGGAGAAGGCAATGGCACCCCACTCCAGTACTCTTGCCTGGAAAATCCCATGGATGGAGGAGCCTTGTAGGTTGCAGTCCATGGGGTCGAGAAGAGTTGGACACAACTGAGCGACTTGACTTTCACTTTTCACTTTCATGCATTGGAGAAGGAAATGGCAATCCACTCCAGTGTTCTTGCCTGGAGAATCCCAGGGATGGGGAGCCTGGTTGGCTGCCATCTATGGGGTCGCACAGAGTTGGATATGACTGAAGTGACTTAGCAGCAGCAGTAGTCCCCTCTCTTTAGTCTTCTGATGCTCAAAGGCTCTTCTAGAGCAGTGGTTTTCATCTGAGAGGGATATTTCTGCCTAGGGCATGTTTGAGATAATGCAGGGTCTGGCTTGATATTTTGTGCCCATGGGCCAGCAATGCTAAATGTCCTGCCATGCATGGCCTTTTTATACAAAATTCCCAACCCAAGACCAGGGAACAACCAGTTTCCCCAAGCTCACTGAGAAACACTGAGAATAAGGAATTTCACCAGTGGGAATGGTATAGGAAATATAATACATGTTACTTAACATCTGAGATTTAGTTTCTGCATCTGGAAAAAATAGGCACACTACTGTTTAGGTCCTACTAAAGTTGTGAGTATTAAATAAAAGAAAAGGGCTTATTAAGGGTACTCAGAAGGTGGATTCTCCGTACCTGTTATTTGTACTACCATCCTTCTTTCAAAAAGCAGTACTGTTTGGAACCTGTTTTCTACCCTGAATGTTTACTTATTCATGTCAGTTTTTGTAATTAGTAACAAATTAGAAGGTTTTTTTTTCCTTGCAGTGTGTAACCTGTTTTCTTAAGTAAGCTTGAACTTGTAAAAGTGTTAAGAGCAAGTAAGTGGCTCATTCATTTTGCTGAACCTGTAGCTTTGAGTTTACATTAAAAAGAGATGCCGTCTGTGTATTTTATGGCTATCCTGAGTTAGGTTTTCTTTAAATTAATTACAACATCTTAGGTGTAGTCCCTAACCTGGTTATGATCCAAGTCTTATACTTGTGGGCAGCTTAAAGCTGTGCTTTCCAGCCACAGAATGTGTTATGGTCTGCATTCGGATTGAGATTGTATTGGCATCCATTTTCTTCTTAAAAACATGTTGTAAGAAATTACTTCATTAATCTGGAGAACTAGGACCTCTAGAAAGGACATAGCCTGCAGAAACCAAGAGTAATCCATTCTCCATGGAGACTGTGGAGACAGTTGTATCCATTGAGACACTTTTCTAACACGAGTTGTAGGCAGAGGGAAAAAGTAGATTCATCTGGCATAGTGTTGTATCCACCTCTGTAATCCAAGATTGGTACCTGGCACTTTGGCAGACCTTAGTAACTTT
Organism: Bos javanicus; assembly: GCF_032452875.1. Taxonomy (NCBI): domain Eukaryota; kingdom Metazoa; phylum Chordata; class Mammalia; order Artiodactyla; family Bovidae; genus Bos; species Bos javanicus. The sequence goes on from NC_083881.1 coordinate 45,783,121, forward strand.
TTCTTGAGTGAGGTATTAGGTTAGCCCCAAAATTCATTCAGGTTTTTCCATACAGTGCTATGGAAAAAAGTGAATGCACTTTTTGGCCAACCCAATATAAATGCTTCAGAGCAAAAGAAAACTTTTCCTACCTTGGTCCCCATTTCCTCTCTCTGCGTCATCCTCAGCTGTATAAGAAAAATGGAATGGAGAAATACTATATATAGTGTTTCTATTCCAGATCTAATAGAATAATAGTTCCTCTTCCATGGCAGAAAGATGAGTCCCAATATTTACCACCCTTCCAAAAAGATTTCCAATAGAAGGCTGTGTGCTGTAAATGACATTGGGCTAGGGGATCTGCATTTTCCATCTAAAATGAATAAGCTAACTTATCAGATAGCCTCTGATTAGTCATTCAGTGCTCACATTCTATAGTTTTTCTCCTGTGAAAGAGTAACAAAACTGCCCATCACCAAAATATTGTAAGGATAAGTAATCCTAACAGTGGCTGGGGAAAGAGGAGGAAACAAGATAGTTGGAACCTCATGGCAAAGAGAAGCAGTCACGAAAAGTGACTGTACCTTGCTGGCCCAGAACTGAGTCACAATCACAATGCAAGATAAAGACATTGTCTTGATTAGAAGGGTACAGGAGTTATTTTTTTCTAACTTTGGGCTGGATGGTAACGTGGATTTGCTAATACTGCACCCCAGCAGTGAGTTTACCCCTTACAGGAGTGCCTGTCTCTGTGACATTGGCAGCCTGGACTGCAGAGAGGAGATGGGCTTCTGCAGCAAGTACCTGGGACCCAGAGAGAGACAGGCCCCAACTACGGATGCCTTGCTCCCTTTCACAGGCTTGCATGTGTCTACTTGTCTTCTCCTCACCAGAGGAGAGCCCGTCGAGAGTGGAGAGACCCCAGCAGTGCTCTCCTCTTGGATTGCCTCCCACAGCACAGGAATCGAGGAGGAAGATGGCTATCTGGGTGCTAGCCCACCTCCAGTTTTTCTAGCTGCGTTTCCATGTGGCGAACATGGTTTTTGTGTGCTTCTCTTTGGTGGGGCTTTTTGCCTGACCCATGATAGACTCTCCGTGAGGCTGGGTGAACAAATGAGTCAGTGGATGAGTGGCAGACTGAATGAATGGGTAAGCTTATGGGTGCATCTGCTTTCTGCAGTAGGCCCCATGTTCTCCCCAAGGAGGACCCTTAGCTGCGTTCATCTGCAGAAGTGGACGTTGTAAAGGCAGTGCAACCGTCAACCTGCTTCTGCTGTGACTCTGCGTAGCATCTGGTGTCAGTGTTCAGCTACTTGCTACTCAAGTCTCCTGCATTTCACTTTTCACCAAGGGTCTTTTTTTTTTTTTTTTTCCCGTCTTTTCTTAATATTTATTTTGTTCTGTATCCCACAAGATAAGACTTTCCTGCAGCAGCAGCTTAAACAATTGCTCTGTTTTAGGACTTGAGAGTGATGAATGGGAGCCCGTCATGGAAAGCTCCTGTTGAGTGACTGTACATGAGGGAGAGGTGGGAGCCCTAGGCTGACTTCCTGCCACTCCCAGCTCTTCTCCTGATCTCTAACTGGTTGGACAGAACTTCAGTCTAATCCTGCCCTTACCTGGCCCCGCCCTTGCTAATTCCTTTCGGGCCACCCTTCTTTCTCTTCTGTCTCGCTATGCACTTAGCACCAGGGCTGGTGCTAAGAAGGTGAAGACATGTGGAATATGTGATAACATGTAGCCAGTGAAGCTGCGTTCCATCCACATGCTGAGTGAGTCACAGTAGATGCCCCGGGGACACATTACAGGAGGGGCAGCCAGGGATCCAAAGCCTGTTCCTGTTCCCTGGGGAGTAAGCATCAGACATTGTGCATTTGGTGAATTAGGAGAAAGAGGAGAAAACTGCAGACTCTCTTTCTCTGGCATTGGGCATTTGCTGTTAATAAGCTGGAGAACATTGCCAGTGTGCAAGGAACTCTACTAAATTTGGGGCGGAGTCCATAAAGAAGAAAGCTTAGCCTTCCCTTGTGTCCACTTGGCTAGAGACAGATTCAGATGAAAGCTGAATGATATAAGTGCTAAATAAAAGTACAAGCAACATAACGTGGGAGGTCTGAGAACAGACGGAGCATTTAGCTCAGAGCTGGGTGGGATGGGATGACCTAACCAAGGGGACTGCCTTTGAGTGAGCTTTGGAACACAATACTCATGAGTGGAGGATGGGGGGAGGACATAGAACAGAGGGCTGTGAGTGGGATGTGTGTTCCCTAATGGCGTCTCCCCACCAAGTTCTAGTGTTGTGGCTGTTTAGCCCTCTATGGGCGGGGTAGTGAACGGGCATGCGCCTGTCGCGTCTGGTACATTCCTTTTCCTATGGGCTGCTGCATTATCCGCTTGGCCAGACCTCTAGCACTCCCTGCAGCCCAGTTGGATCGTGCCTGTGGTCCTTTTGTCACAAGAGTGAGCTAGGAAAACTGCTCTCCTGATTCCTCCCCAATTTTCTGATGTGGATGTCACAGCACTACCAGCTCAGAGCTGGCTCATGAGAGCACACTTGGCTATATTTAGTCTGATTTTTCTAAAGTGTGGGTGCAAGAAGCTGCTCGTATAGCTTGCCTCCCAAGGGAAGAGCACACAGGGGTGGTGGTTGTTGGGTGACAGGGGGCCGCCTCACTGCCTTCTCTTTGCAGCCTTTTTCCCAGGGCACCTGGTGCTGGGAGGAACCAGCTGGCAAGTTCAGTTCCTTTGTTCCTCAGCTGCTGTTGATGCTCTGGAAGGTGTTTGGTGCTATTCTGTCCAGAAGTCATTTTTATAGCCCAATGGTTTTACAGTGTCTGTGTATTAGCTGCTAATGAAGGAATGCAGATCCTGAGAGTTAGGATAACACCAACAAAATATAATAGGTAAAATAAAAGCCATCCTCACTTTTAAGTGTAGTATTTGATTTTATTCATTATGTGATTCCCTGACCTTTTGAGGTTAACAGCAGGAAGTAAAAGTGATCATAATTGTTGTTGTTCAGTCACTAAGTCATGTCTGACTCTTTCCGACCCCATGGACTGCACCATACTAGGCTTCCCTGTCCTTCTCTATCTCCTGGAGTTTCCTCATAATATGAGTGTGTTTATTCACTAAAGACTCAACACTTAATCTTTCTCCACCAAAAATTTACTTTCCACTCAACACCCACAGTTTTGTAGGTTGGGCTCTCTTAGTCTGATAATTGCTCAGTTATACAACTGTGCATGCAAATTGACTGCAAAGAGAAATTTCAGATCATGCAAAAGAGGAAGAAAATTCATGGACTCTATGAAAGTAACATTGGAAAACCGACAGAATGAGACAGCTGTGACCCAATTAAGATTTGGCTTAGTTAGGCCAGGTAACCATTAAACAAGAGAAAATTGACCTACAATGCTGATTTGGTAGGAACCAAGGAAAGAATTAGACCAGCTAAGGATTAAGAGAAGTCTCTGGTGAAAAATGATGCCCTGAAATACTTTGGGGAGAAAATGATCTCCTTTATAAATGGGCTGTGAAAAGTCAAACATAAAATGAAAAATGTTTTGTCCTGCAGACATAAATCTTGTTGGAGGAGCTATATAACAAAAATTGATTTTTTTGTTGTTGTTCTAAGAATTAACAGATACTTAAAATTTTAATATAAGTCTACTAAACTGGAGATAAATATCTCCATTTCTCTCTCCAAGTATCATTCAAACTGTTTCACTCTTAATTTTTGAAACTTGACTCTGTATTTCCTTCCCTCTCTTTCTACATTAGTACTTTAAAAAGTTTAAAGTTCAGATTATTTAGGTATAATTTACATTCAGTAAAATTTACCTTTTGTAATTCTTTGAGTTTTGACAAACATATACAATTTATTCAGTTTTGTAACCATGAAGAAAATCAAGTTCAATTCCTACACCCTGAAAAGATTTCTTGTTTACTTTAGTTACACTTTGCTCACAGTCTCTGATTAACATACTGTTTTGAGTTGTCTTTATACTTTTGCCTTTTCCAGAAGATTATATAAAATATCATATACTATGATAAAATGATATCATATACTATGCTGCCATTTGAGTCTGAATTCTTTCATTTAGTATAATGCATTTGAAATTCATCATTCAGCGCTGTTAATTGGTGAATAGCAAGCATTCCATTGAATGGATGTACCACAGTTTATTCACCAGTTATATGTTTAGAGTCTTTCCAGTTTGGGGTAATTATGAATAAATGACTGTTAGCAGTTGCATACAGGTTTTTGTGTAAACATTGTTATTTCTCTTATATGAATAGCTCAGAGTGGAAATTGAGTCTGTGTGTGTTTTAACTTTATAAGAAACTGCCAAACTGCTCTCTCGAGTTACTGTCTCATATGTATTTTTCTCAATTTGGATTTTTTTCTCTATTAATCATCTGCTCATAATGAGGACCTCACAAGAATAAGAGAATTACATTAATGGGGACAATTAGAAGGAAACAGTTTTCCAGAAGTGAGTTCCCTGAGCTATATTATGGAAGAACATGCAAGTAAAGCAATGGCAAATATGTATCTTGCTTTCCAGGTTAGTCCAGACTTCAAGGATAGATTTGGCCTGGAAACATCACTGGTTTTACATCCAAAAGAAAGCTGTTAAATTCCCTTTATAATAAAAAGTAACAGGAATTTGCCATCAAGTTCTGGATATTTATTTGTTGTTTTGTTTTGGTTGTTGTTATTGTGGAAAACCAGATAAGGAATGGAGCCCAGATGAGGGAGGGCTTCCCTTTGGAGGAAAATTTGGGGAAGAACATGCTTGAGAGGCCATAGATAAGTTAAACTAGAGCAGGAAAATTTTACTTCCTATCCCTGGAAGGAATTTGTCTTGCCTGCCAAGGGGAGCTTCCGGTGGAGCCAAGGACTCCATTTTATGAAGCCTAAGAAAAGGTTAATTGATTCAATCTCTAGTGATTTAAATTTTAAGTGTGGCTGTGTGTGATCTGATTGAAAATTGGGTCTTTCTTGAGCTCTCTCTTTATACAGTGGGAGCAGTGCTTGATTCACCTGCAAAGACCAGATTTTGCTCAGCCACAAATTAGATGGAGGGCTTTTCCACAAAATTGCTTCGAAGTGCAAAACATGGTTTTGGAGTTATAATCTGGGTATGGATGCATTAGCATTTTCAGAATTTCCCAGTGGTCTTTGGGGTATTTGAGTTTGGGATAGCCCAGAATTTGTATGATACATGGTTGCCTTAATGTAGAGCTACCCTGTTTGAGGTTGTAAAATGTCAGTTTAGGGTTATTGTCTTTGTTTTTGAGAAGGTGCCTGTGCATTACATAAAGGTGAAAATATAATATTAACCAGGCTTCAATAGATGAATATTGCACTTAATTTTGTTGAGTTGCTTATTTCCCCCATGATGACAGTGGTTTATAGCTGGAGAAAAGAGAGCAACCAGTAGCCAAGAAATGGACATGCACTTCCTGGTCTTGGCTGAGTCATCACCCTTTTTTCCCTTCCGTCTCTGAGGTTAGAACCAGGTATGTGTCAGTACTTTGTGATGCCTCAGTTTTTGCTTTCTGTTTGTTTTCTGCTCTCTGAGATAACTTAACCACAATGTTAAAAAAAAAAAAAATTAAATTAAATCTGCCTGAATAAACTATAGGATTGCCCTTTGGTGTTAAGGCATCTTGGAAATTTAGGCGAGTATAGCATGTACTTCATCTTCCCTGGTAGCTCAGAGGTTAAAGCGTCTGTCTCCAATACCGGAGACCCAGGTTAGATCACAAGATCAGGAAGATCCCCTGGAGAAGGAAATGGTAACCCACTCCAGTATTCTTGCCTGGAGAATCCCATGGACAGAGAAGCCTGGAAGGCTACAGTCCATGGGGTCGCAAAGAGTTGGACATGACTGAGCAACTTCACTTACTTACTTAGCATTTACTTCCTATAGCTTAGAAGTGAAATATTCTTCATTTTACACTCGTAGATATTTATTGAGCATCCAGTGTATGCCAGTCTCTAGCAGAATTTGATTTATTGTCCTGTAATACCATGGATAAGCTTAGGAAAAACAAGTGTTCTGAAGACAGATCTGCTTAGGTAGTGTTTCCTTAGTGATGAGATTCTTCTGGGGCACTTGGTGATAACATCCATGTTCCTCTTCTCCTCCCTTGGATGGTATGTTTTTGAGTCAGAAATGTAACTCAGTTGGTAAAGAATCTGCCTGCAATGCAGAAGACTTGGGTTCGATTCCTGGGTCAGGAGGATCCCCTAGAGAAGGAAATTGCAACCCACCCCAGTATTCTTGCCTGGAGAATCCCATGGACAGAGGAGCCTGGTGGGCTACAGTCCATAGGGTCGCAAAGAGTTGGACACTACTTAGCAACTAAACCACCACCAATACCATGGATAAGCTTAGGAAAAGCAGGTGTTCTGAAGACCGATCCAGTTAGGTAGTGTTTCCTTAGTAATGAGATTCCTCTGGGGCACTTGATAACATCCACGTTCCTCCTCTCCTCCCTTGGATGGTATTTTTTTGAGTCAGAAATGGGGCCTTGAATCTAACACATGGCCTGAGTCATTCTTAGTAAGTATATTTGCAGATGCCGGTATGGGGGCAAGATTCTTAATCTAAAATCTAATCCTTGACCCCCTTAAACCATATGCACAATGTGCATATGGAGATTGTATTTTTCATGGTAAAGGGGACTGGGGCTGTCATTCTGTTCTCCAGGGAATAAAGATGAATGTGATCTTCTTTAGAACAGCCATTTTATTTTTTTAAAATATATTCTGATAAATCTCTAGTGCCAACAACTATGTCTGGCACATAGAAAGCATACAACTATTTGTTTAGTAAGCAGAAAGATTAACATCTTTTCATTAGTTACTACTGGTTACTCTAAGCCAGCCTCTTGATGGCCATTCTCCAGACATTGTTGTTCAGTTGCAAAGTCTTGTCTGACTCTGTGACCCACTCATGCAGCACACAGGCTTTCCTATCCTTTGCCATCTCCTGAGTTTGCTCAAATTCATATCTATTGAGTCGGTGATGCCATCCAACCATTTCCTCCTCTGTCACCCCCTTCTCCTCCTGCCTTCAATCTTTCCCAGCATCAGGGTCTTTCCCAATGAGTCAGTTCTTTGCATCAGATGACCAAAGTATTGGAGCTTCAGCATCAGTCCGCCCAGTGAATATTCAGGGTTGATTTCCCTTAGGATTTATTGGTTTGATCTCCTTGCTGTCCAAAAGACTCTCAAGAGTCTTCTCCAGACATTAGTTTTCATAATGCAATGAGATAGTTGATTTCCCAGCCCGTAGTTGAGAGACTTTAGGTCCAGAGAAGATAAGACCACACAGCTAATTGGTGGTGGGACTGGGCTTTGTTGCCAACTTTGCCATGTTCCAGTGAGAGTGAAAGTCACTCAGTTGTGTCTGACTCTTTGCGACCCCATGGACTATGTAGTCCATGGAATTCTCCAGGCCAGAATACTAGAGGGGGTAGCTGTAGGAATTGAACCCAGGTTTCCTGCATTGCAGGCAGATTCTTTACCAACTGAGCTACCAGGGAAGCTTTTTCACAGTCCTGTGTTGCTTTCTGGTTTTGTTTCAGTTTGGTAGCTTGGCTGTACTTTACTAGCTGTTTGTTGGAAATGTTGATAATTTAAGGGGAAGAATAAAACTGTAATAAACAAAACATTGCTTATTTGGGCTCTACAGTAGGGAAAACTCTTCCAGGTTTTTAGATCAAACCTCTATGAGATATTTGTCTTGATCTCAGCTCTCTGCACTTTAGTTTCCTTCTGTGTAAGAGCCTGAGGTCTTCGGGGTTTTGTTGCTGCTATTTATCCCTGTGGGTTTCCAGATTCACTTATGTACACAGCACAAATGAGTGCGCATTCCTATTTGGATAATAAACATTCATTGTGCACTTGTGATAAACTCAGCTCTGTGAATAGCACTCACCGGGTGATATAAAAGAATGTAAGGCCACGAACCTTTCCTTCATGGGGCTTACGGTTGCTTCAGATTCAAGGCTTGGTTTGTGAATGTATCTTAATAAAAAGAAGAAGATATGGACTTGGGCAGAGTGGGCAGTGTAGGGGGCTCTGTTTTCAGCAGAGGGAGCCGCCATGCCCATGGCAATGGTCCTCTCACTGCCCTTGACTCCCCAGATGTTCTTAAAGGGTGTTTGTTTGTTTGTTTGTTTTGTTGTTCATCTGTTTTTTTAAAAACTTCTATGGAAAGTTTGATCATAGCCTGGAGAAACTGATAAACCAAGGAAGCTAAAGTAATAAGATAAGGGGAAAGAAAGGAACAGAGGAACAGATGTGAGAAACATTTCGGGGGGGGGGTGGGGAGGTGGGGAAGACTAGGATTTGAGATTGTGTAGTTACAGGGTGTGGCAGCCACATAAGTGCTCCCAACTCTTCAGGGCCACTTTACTCCCAGTAAAATCAAGCCCAAACTCCTTAGCAGTCAGCGACCTTTCCAGACTGCCACTGCCCTCCTGCTTCAGGCTGATCTCCACTCCTTTCCCTTAGGAACCTTCCCTGATAGTTGAGGACCCCAGGGATCAGCTGTGTGCTGACTCCCTACCATACTGTTTATGCTGGTCTCCCCACCTAGAAGGTCTTTCTTCCACATATTCACTTTGCACATCCTTCTATGTGCATGTCTAAGGCAAGAGAGTAGGTGAGTAAGTCAGGGAGATTTCGTGTGTGATGCACAGGATCACCAGTACCAGCAGTTTAAGGGATAGGATGAGGAAGAGGAGGCTGAAGGAGATGGGAAGAAGCAGTCAGTGGAAGGAGGGGTCCCATTTCAGAGTGGAGAGTCTCAGCATCACATGATGAACTAAGACAGCCAACAAGACATGTGCTGGGAAGTACCCAGTGGTTTGGTAAAGATTTAAGGCATTCTGATGAAATGGGGAGGCAAGTCCACTAATACTTTGGGGGTGTTGAGGAAGCTACTCTTGATGCAAATGTATCCTCAAGAAATGGAAAGAAGTGTGAAAGTGCAAAGGAAAGGGAGTTGTGGAAAGGGAGTAATTATGGAAAGGGAGAGATCAAGGTCAAGGGAGTTGTAAATATTGTGAAAAGTTGGAAGAAGGAAAACAAGGGGGTCTCATGTAGGTAGGAAGCAGTTCAAAGCCTTTCTAGTTTGTGTGTGAATTGACTCAGTGGAGAGGGAGATTTTGAAGATACAAAAGATAAAAGGGGTAACCTTTAGAGCAAGGGCCATCAGCACCAGCAAGAGTTTAGCTATATTATGTCTTGGAGAAGGTGTTCCTTCTGGAAAGGGTGGTTGGTACAGGTAAGGAATGTTATAACTATAAAATAAAACACATGACTGTTAAAGATATTACTACCTGTACTGTGATAGGCACTGTTCTAAACTTATCACATGTTAATTCATTAACCTTCACATGAATCTTGTGAGGTAGGTACCATCATCATCCCTATTTACAAATAACAAAAGAGGTGCAGAGATGTTAAGTGACTTGCTGTGGTCACTCAACTAGTTCATGGTAAAGCTGCAATTTGATTAAAAACAGAAGATGTTTGTGACTTCCCTGGTGGTCCAGTGGATAAGACTTCACCTTCTAATGCAGGGGGTGTGGATTTGATTCCTGGTCAGGGAGCTAAGCTCCCACATGCCTCCCAGCCAAAAAACCCAAACCATAAAACAGAAGCAACATTGTAACAAATTCGATAAAGACCTTAAGAATGGTCCACATCAAAAAAAAAAAAAAGAAAGTCTTAAAAAGATGTTCATCCCATTTCCTAGTTAGGACACTTTGGGGAATACTGGATTCAGACATTATCATCTTCAGAATTTTTTAAATTATGAGACTATTAAATGATCACCTACTAATATACTGTTATGTCAGTTATATCAATGAAGATTTTTTTAAAGGATGATCTCTAAGGTCATCCACTGACATTGTCAGTGGGTCAGTGACAATTTCTTGCCTGAGTTTATTTTGTAATAACTAATTCTAGGTAGGACAAGGATGGAATTGAGGACTTAGAATTCTCAAATGTTGAGAGGGGGTGATTTTCAGAACATGAGTCCTCTTCTGGAGAGGTTAGGCTTTGTGGGGGTGGGTGGGGGGGGTGCTTGCCTGTGGAGCAGGGGTTGAGTGTACAAGCCAGCCAGTGGATACCCCAAGGGCACCCTCATTCTGCACCGTGGTTTCAGGGTTTCAGGAAAATAACGGCAAGTAGAAGTGATGTCAGAAAGGTGAAAAAAAAAAAAGGTGAAATGATGCTGAAAATAAACTTGGCCAACTGTTCGGTTTTGCCAAGATGGGAACATCTTCTCCATTTCCTTCCATCTCCTGCCTCCTTTCTGCTTTTAATGACCTTAAAATTTAGGTTTCCAGGGTGCTGAGGCCATTGTCCCTGATTCTAATGATAAGGGAGAGTGATTTTCCCCAGCTAATGTTCCGTCTATTGCTTGCTAAGTGCCTCTCTACAAACCCACGGAGCTCCTGCCTCCCTCTGACCTGCTTTGCCTGGCCAGGGTTTCTTAACTCAAATTCAATCGCTTGGCTTTGGCACTGCATGTTTGCTGGGGCTCACCCCAAGGCCATCATCATTGCGATCCTATTGCCCTGGCTTGCCTTACCAAGTACAGCCTCTCATTGGAGCCACAGCTGACCTATTGGCAGCTGGACCAGGCGCTCCTGTTCCCATTTCATAAATTAGGATGTGAAGGCTCTCTTGCCCAGGGTCACATAACTCATTAGTGATGGAGCTCAGATTTAGAGCTCAGTGTCTCAAGTCTTTTTTATTGTGGCCTCTGTGATTGCTGCAGTGATTTGGAATGGATGGTACAGTGCCTACTTTGAAGTGGGATACTCTAAAAGAGAGCAAGAATTTTCTTCAATTATGAGTGAAGGCAGCCAGAATGGAACCTGAAGTCATGAACTTCCTTGGAGGCCTCTAATCCTTGGCTCAAGTGATAAGTTTCTCTTTCTCTCTCCTAGTATTTTATTGATTCGCTATAACTGTATCTTCTAAATAGTCATATGAAAGTAATATTTAAACACTTTTCAGGTATGAAAATTTTTCCTATTTATCCTAGAAAGGAAAAATACGAAAACAGAGATAAGAAACTAAGAATAACAATAGTTAACATTTATTAGGCACTTGCTGATATTAGCAGCTGGGACTGCTTCTCAGCCAACATACACTGGTATAACTGTTATTGGTTGTTAATAGACAAGGACTTTCCCGATGGATTGGGGTCCAGGCCACACTGGTGGTCTTAAATAATCTGACTGTTCCAGTAGCCCTACAAGATGGTTGTTAATATTCATTTCCTACATAACAAAATTAAGGCCCAGACAGATTAAATAACTTCCCCCAAATCATTGTTGTTCATTGTTCAGTCACCCATTTGTGTCTGACTCTGTGACCCCACGGACTGCAGTATGCCAGGCTGCCCTGTCCTTCTCTGTCTCCCAGAGTTTGCTCAAACTCATGTCCACTGAGTCCATGATGTCATGCAACCGTCTCACCCAATGTCACCCCTTCTACTCCTGCCCTCAATCTTCCCCAGCGTCGGGGTCTTTTCTACTAAGTTGGCTATTCACATCAGATGACCAAAATACTGGAGCTTCAGCTTCACCATTAGTCCTTCCAACTAGTATTCAGGGTTGATTTCCCTCAAGACTCATTGCTTTGATCTCCTTGCTGTCCAAGAGACTTCTAGGAGTCTTCTCCAGCACCACAGTTAGAAGGCATCAATTCTTTGGCTCTCACAACCGTATGTGACCACTGGGAAGACCATAGCCTTGACTATACAGACATTTATCAGCAGAGTAATGTCTCTGCTTTTCAACACACCGTCTAGGTTTGTCACAGCTTTCCTGCCAAGAGGCAATCGTCTTCTGATTTCATGGCTGCAGTCACCATCCTCAGTGATTTTAGAGCCCAAGAAGAGGAAATCTGTCACTACTTCCACCTTTTCCCCTTTTATTTGCCATGAGGTAATGGGACCAGATGCCTTGATCTTAGTTTTAAGCTGGCTCTTTTGCTCTCCTTCAGCCTCATCAAGAGGCTCTTTAGTTCCTCTTCACTTTCTACCATTAGAGTGGTATCATCCACATATCTGAGGTTGTTGGTGTTTCTCCTGTCTATCTTGATTCCAACTTGTAACTCATTCAGTCTGGCATTTCTCATGATGTGCTCAGCGTATAGTTTAAACAAACAGGGTGACCAGCCGGTAAATGATGGATCAAGAATTCAAACCCCAATTGGTGCCCATTCTGTTGCTATTAAACAAGGAGGCCACCCTGATACACCCAGTAGATCACCCTGGGAGAGTTTATATTTCTTCCTTGACTTTATGTAGGTAATTGATTGTACCTGGTGTAATTTTATTCTGCCCCCTTGCTGCTGCTGCTAAGTCGCTTCAGTCGTGTCCAACTCTTCGCGACCCCATGGACTGCAGCCTTCCAGGTTCCTCTGTCCATGGGATTTTCCAGGCAAGAGTACTGGAGTGGGTTGATATTGCCTTCTCCCTTCTGCCCCCTTCTGTTCTTAAAAAATGTCTGTAAGCATGATGCTCAGTTTCATTCTCTTCAGATGCAGCACTACTGAGCTCAATGATTAGAGCTCTTGAGAGGGCAACAGATACGTAACTGTCCACGTTTCTCAAGGTATCATCACAGCGCTAGTCCTGTAATTTGTTTATGGTTATTGTCAAGGTCACAACCATAGAAAATACATTTTATAATGAAAGGTGTATGTGTTTTGGGCTTCTCTGGTGACTCAGATGGTAAAGAATCTACCTTTAATGCAGGAGACCCAGGTTTGATCCCTGAGTCGGGAAGATCCCCTGGAGAAGGGAATGGCTGCCCACTCCAGTATTCTTGCCTGGAGAATTCCATGGACAGAGGAGCCTGGCGGGCTACAGTCCATGTGGAATGAGAAATCTATGCAGGATGAGGACAAGATCCAAGTTAATTGTAGAACTCAGTGTTGTAACAGTTTCTTTTTGGTTATGTCTGTCAACTTCCCATCAAATTTTATTATAGCTTAGTGATTGATGTGCTTTGATTATTGCCAAGGCATTTTATTCTTAAAAATGTTCTTTTAACAAGGTTTTCTACCTTTGCTTCTGAAGTTTCATCTTGGTCTCCTAGTTTGTCTATCTAGTTATTCTCTAATGTTGTGGTCCCCAACCTTCAGGATCTAATGCTTGTTGATCTGAGCTGATGTAATAATAATAGAAATAAAGGACACAATAAATGTACTTGAATCATCTGGAAACCATCCCCCCCAACCCCAGTCTGTGGGAAAAGTGTCTTTCACAAAATCAGTCCCTGGTGCCAAAAAGGTTGAGGACCACTGCCCTAATGTCTCATTGATATTTTCTTGTTTATACTATGGAGGATGTTCAGCCATTTTTATTCTTAACGTTCTAAAATCTTTGATCATGTTCAGAATCACTTATTTTTATATTCAGCTACTACTTAACTGTGTCCTCCAAGTGCTGCATGAATACTCAGTCTTGTCCAGCTCTTTGCCATCCCATGGACAAAGAGTCCAGGCTCTTCTGTCCATGGAATTTTCCAGGCAAGAATACTGGAGTGAGTTGCCATTTTGTCCTCCAGGGGATCTTCTCAACCCAGGGATCAAGCCCACGTCTTCTGCATTGAGGGAAGATTCTTTACCACTGAGTCACCTGGGAAGCCCCCTAAGTGTTAGATATTTGTAAATTAGGGTTACATTTTCAGATAATGAGACATGCCTTTTTTTTTTTTTTTAATAAGGGAGTATAGACAGATATTCTCTACCATTTATTGAGGGTTTATTATCCACCAAGGATTGTGGCTTATAACCATTTTTTATAATGCCTACTACAATATATGTATTCCCATTTTGCATATGAGGAGACAAGCTTTGGTTAAGTATTTGTATGAGGCTACTCAATAAAAGAAACAGAATGAAGCCTGTATATGTATGTATGTTTAAGAACATCATCATAGTGTCTAAATTCTTTGAGTACTTACTATGTGCAAGGAAGTGTATTAAGCACTTTATAAACTTTGAGATTTTATTTTTATTAGTTTTGTGAGCTTAATTGCAAAATGAGTTATTTCCTTTTAAAAATTGCTTAAAATGAGGTATTGTTTTCTTAATGTCGTATAAACTTATCACTAATTCCAAACAAAAATTTGTTTATTAAAGCTCTTCTCCATACCTTCATATGGTATTCTGTCAATCTCTTCTCATTGAAGAAAAATTTCCCCAAAGGATTCTGGCTGTTTTTAAGCAAGTCCATCTCTAGACTTGCTTCAGAGCTGTCGTGTTTGGATTTCCTTCCAGCAGTCTCCTTGGGTTGCCTTTCTTGGTGTCTGTGTTATATTCCCTCCTCCAGGACCCTAGATCTATCTCTTACTTTGTTTCCACCTTCATTTTGATGGGCCCCATCCCCCTGTTAGCCCTGAGAAAAGGTACATGGGAAGCATACTTTTGAGAACTTAGTATCTGATAAGGTGTGTATTCTGCCCTTGTATTTAATTGATATATTGATTAGACTTTTAAAAATAAGTTGAAAATTGCCTTCCCTCACAATTTTGAAGCCTCTAATATCTTCTAGTTTCCAGTCCTGGTTTTGAGAAATCTGAAGCCTTACCATTCTTGATCATTGGTATGACATTTTTTTGAAATTATTAAATCTTCTTTCTGTTTCTAGTGCTGAGAAACTTGATGAGAATATGCTTTGGTGTGAGTCTATTTTTATCCATTGCATTGTGTACTCAGTGGTTTTTCAAAGTAGAAACTCATGTCATTCATTTCTGAGAAGTTTTTTGAATTATTTATTTGATTTCCTTTTATCCAATTCATTCTGTTCTTTATTTCTCTGGCTGCTATTTTTGAGATGATAAATTTCCTGGACTGGTTCTTATTTTTGAAATCTATGTTTCCTATTTCTCATCTCTGTTCTTTTTGTTCTGTTTTCTGGTAGATTAATTTTATCTCTCAAACTTCTATGGCACTTATAATTTCTACTATCATTTTTAACTTTCCAAAGAGATTTTTTTTTAGTTTTCTGAAGTTTTTTTAGCATCCTAATCTTGTTTTGTGGATGTAATCTTTTTATATTTTATTGAGGATATTAATGCTAACATTTTTATTTTTTCAACTGAAATTTATTTCACTCTGATTTCTTCCAGTGCACTGTTCTTTCTATTCATTCTGGTCTTTTTTGATTGGATATTGTCAGATGTTTGTAGATATTAGGCTTTCCTTATATTTAAATAGCCCATGCTAAAAATTAGGAAGATCTCTATAAATTGGGTCTGTCAATCATGGTTTTCATTGTAAGATGAATTGGCTGGATATTTTTTAGGACAAGGGAGTGGGCCATCTTATGTCAGGACTTCTAGGGGTCTTTTTTGTTGTAGGTGGTGGTTTGTTTTTAATTGGGCTGGGCTGGTTAGTTACTCAGATGACGCAGTATTCAAACTCTAGTACCTGATTGCTGAGTATAAGCCTTGTCACCAATTAACTTCCATTATCTAGGTATATTTTATTATTTTTAAGAAAGTTGGCAATCTAAGCGTAGATTTTCTAGGAATGCCCATTTCTGAAGAGGATTCTTTTAACCAGAAATTTTCTTCCACTACAATTATAACCTGTGTGCAGGTTATACCTGATGCATAGTAGGTGCTCAGAAAACAACTGTTGCCTGAATTCGTATTTTTCTCAGCACATCAGGCTTTTTGAACAATATACAATGGGATGAGAAAAAAGCCTTAAGTTTCCTAACTTCCATCCTCGTGCTATAGTGTACATATAGTCACTCAGATTTGACAAAAGCAGTCAGGCAGACTAACATATTAATAGATTCAGCCCTGAGAGAGAGTGTTCTGTTTATGGAACTTCTTGGAGTAAGAGTGTATTTTATATTTGAGATCAGGGGTTGTTGTTGAAGTGGCAGCCAGCTATAAGTCAGCCTGTGGCTCAGATCACAGAGCTGTTCCTCTTAGGAACCTGCAGACCCATGAGTGTTCAGATGGCGGCATTTTGGAACTTGATTTAAGCACACATTCTGCTGACTGCTTCCTAGAGACTTGCCCATCTGTTCCTTTCTGCTGATTGGGTCTTTTTGAACTTAGATTTCCCCATGGGTCTCCCACAGCTGCCTCTTTCTATTCTGACCTAGCTTTTTCTCCTCGCTTGTCCTCTGTGTCTTCCCACCAGTTCTTCATCATTGGGGTGGAAATGGAGGAGAGCTGGGTGATGCTGAGCTGGCATCTATGGAAGAGCCAACTGTGGAACCCAGAGGACTCGCCTGTTGGCATGACCACGTGCTCTGTGGTGACGCCTTTGTCGTCTGTTTGAACATCTGGGTTCCCAGTCTCAGGGAGCCACCAGTAGGTCAAGACTCCCTGAAAGAAGAAGGAGGTGAGCAAGACCTCTCCCCTGAGGGCAGTGAGACCACCATGTTTAAAGATAATCTTTCAGAAAAGCTTGAACTTAGATTCAGTCAGCCAACCATGTTGGGTTTGTCAAGAGATGAGAGGGGAAAAAAGGGTAGTGTACAGAGAAACAGGGTAACAATGAGGAGAGTATGGTGTCTGGAAATACATAAAGAAGAATCATTCACTAGGTATGGAGGAAAATAAATTACCCAGTTAACAAAGCTTTATTAAAAAATTAATTTATCCAGTTACAAAGACCTAAAAGCATAGTTTGTTGCAAACCTGAAGGCTTTAAAATTTTTTTTACACAATTTGCTATGTTCTGTTACTATCCTAGAGGGAGATACTATTAGAAATTCAAGAATTAAAAAATGCAACATAGCAGCATTTCCTTACAAGTCAATTTAACCTTTTAAAATAATCACAATTACACATTTATTACATATACCCTTTGGAAAGTAGAAAGAAAAAAATATTATCCAGGGACCTAACTTTGAAAGACAGCCACTGTTAGTATTTTCTTCTAGGCTTTTTCTTGGTATGGTTTTTGGTTTTGCATAGCAGGCATAAGGCATTTTACTTGCCTCATGGTAGATTTTTTTGGTCTTCAATTGGAGTCCACTGTGGTTATATTCTGATAATACATGTCTGTGATTTATTCTTTTCTTGTCATGAGGCTGAATAAGCAGTGCTTTAGTTCTTGGCTTGAATAAATTCTTTATATGCTTTTAACATAAAACATTGTTCAGATTAGAAAGTGAATAATCCTTAGAGCAAAGAAGTATGATGTATGTTTCACAACCCTTTTTTTAAAAGTATCAGATCTTTTAAAAAAAAGTCAGAAGCACAAAAATGGCTTGGGGAAAATGTGTGAAACAAAGATAAGATTTTTAAGGTTTCCAGATGGGAGGCAGTCTCTCAGGGGCCCTAGGACACATCATAGATGCCTAGCATTGCTTATTAAATAGACAATAATTTTTATTACATATAACATGGTGGTCTCAAGGCAGAGAGGGAAACCTTTATCTTTTCCCTTGGAAAAGGCACGGAAAAGAACAGTTGAGTGTAGTAGAGGCACTGCTGAAGCCAGGTGGAAATTCTGGCCCTGCCCTCACTGCTAACTAGTTGCTACATCAGAGGCACCTGCCCTCAATATCATAACCAATAAAATGAGGTGGTTAAACTATATAATTTTAATAAGTTTCTCTCCTCCTCTGACTCAATGAGTTTATGATCCTGAGACCAAACACTGAGAATATAAAGATGCAGAAACCCAGCAACTTGACTCTTCCTTTTCCTCTTCCTTCGCATCTAGTCAGTTACCAGGTTTGACCCGTTTTACTCTCTAAGTAAGTCTGGCAAATGACCATCCTAGGACAGAGTTATGCTCATTAGTTTACGGATTTATTGCTGCCTTTGTACTGCAGCTTCCCTGGTGGCTCAGGTGATAAAGAATCCGCCTGTGATGCAGGACGGAGAAGGCAATGGCACCCCACTCCAGTACTCTTGCCTGGAAAATCCTATGGATGGAGGAGCCTGGTAGGCTGCAGTCCATGGGGTCGCTGAGGGTCGGACACGACTGAGCGACTTCATTTTCACTTTTCGCTTTCATGCATTGGAGAAGGAAATGGCAACCCACTCCAGTGTTCTTGCCTGGAGAATCCCAGGGACAGGGGAGCCTGGTGGGCTGCTGTCTATGGGGTCTCACAGAGTCTGACACGACTGAAGCGACTTAGCAGCAGCAGCAGTGATGTGGGAGACCCTGGTTTGATTTCTGGGTCAGGAAGATCCACTGGAGAAGGGATAGTCTATCCACTCCAGTATTCTTGGGCTTCCCTGGTGGTTCAGCTGGTAAAGAATCTGCCTGCAGTGCGGGGGACCTGGGTTTGATCACTGAGTTGGGAAGATCCCCTGGAGAAGGGCACAGCTAACCACTCCAGTATTCTGGCCTAGAGAATTCCAGGGACTGTGTAGTCCACGGGGTCACAAAGAGTCAGACACGACTAAACAACTTTCACTTTTGTACTGCTGTGGCAGAGTTAGGCAATTGCCACACTGTCTGGTTAGCAAAGCTGTAAATATTTACTATCCAGACCATTGACAGTAAAAGCTAATCAACCCCTGATCTAAATAATTTACAAACACATCTCCTCTCATTTTCACTACCTTTGTCCTAACTTAGGTCTTCATCTCTTCTCACCTGGAGAACCCAAGAGCCTTAATCTTAGGGTTTCTCATTCTAGTTTTGAGCCTCCCAAATGTGTTGCATACAGATACAGAATAATTTTTTAGAAAAAATTTGAAATGGCAGTTTGCTTGCTTAAAACCCTCAAGGGGCACCCTGTTGAACTTAGGATAAAAATCACAGTTCCTTACCTAACACACAGTTTGAAAATCACTCCACTGACATCTGAAGACCCTTCTAGTCGTGGGACTAGGAATGTGTTTGATGTGACACATGTAACACGAATTTCAGCCTTAGAAAACCCAACCTAACTCAACCAGGCTTGAGTACAAAGAGGCTTTATATTGGCTCACCCAACTAAGAAGCCTGGGAGCAGATCTGGATGAAACCTTTCCCAAGGCTAGGTTTCCAGTTGTGTCTCCTGAACTCTGTTTCTCTGTTGGCTCCTCTGCTGTGGTAGCCCTGTTCACACAGTGGCTTTCATCTTGGGAGGTCAGGCCTGCCATAGCTGTTCCTGCCTCATATCCTCCTGTGGACACATCTTTTCCCACACAAGTGCAGAGGTCTCTCTGATTGGACAGCATAAGTCATGTGATCCAGGGTAAGGGACCGTGCTGAGGGGTTTAGGGCCAGGGCCTGTGCTTGAGCTCAGGAATTGGAGACATCCCCCCCTGAACCGTAAGGAGTGGGAAGAGGAGGAGGGCATTATCCCCTAGGAAATATTGGACTGTTGTGGAGACAGGATGGAGGTGGACTGGGACAAAATAACCAAGATTCACTGAGCATGCCATGAGCAGGAGCCCTTTGACAGTCAGGCAGTAGTAGTTGCAATGAGTACCTGGAGAGGCAGACTATCACAAGATCTGGGAACTGTGATTGCCTTTCTCAGTGGTTCTTAATTCTGGCTCTTCATTAGAAAGACTAGATGCCTGGGCTCTTCAAAGACCAGTGAACTTGGGAGCTCTTTCTGGTTGGCCAAGTAAGAATGATTTAACGAGTTCTCCAAGTGACTGTAATGTGCAGATAAGGTGACACATTGACTGGACTTACATCCTGACTTCATTTACTGGTCTATGGAATGGGAACAATTCTATCGTCTATCCAGATTTGGGGAATGAATAAATGAGGTGATTCTGTCATCCATCATCCAGCCAAATTTGGGTGATGTATGTAAGGAATATAGCCTGCCTACTTACTCAAGTAAAGGGTAGTTGATTTTGTTGTTGTTGTTAAATAAGGGCACCGCTTATGTTGGATTAGGGCTCACCTTCATTGCCTCGTTTTACCCTGATTACCTCTTTAAAGGTCCTGTTTCCAAAAATAGTTACATTGGGGCTTAAAACATTAGCATATGAATTTGTGTGTGTGTGTGGGGTGGGGCACAATTCGGTCCACAGCAGATACTGATCTTATCATTCTCTGATGATAGCTAGTGTTTCTCTACCCAGAAAAATAGAGACATACATACATGTTTACGGACTTGCATATGTTTATGGACTTTGAAGATGCCTGTTAAAAAGGAACATTTGAAGCAGCCTTGCAGAGGAAAACAGATACCAGAGACAAGGAGGTGTGTAAAAGAGGACAAGCCCATTCATTCATTCACTTACTCATTTAACAGTTATTTGCCGAATGCTGTTGCATGAACCGGGCCCGGTGCTAGGGTTATAACAATGACCCAGGCAAGGCTCCTTTGTCTCATGACTTGTTTGTTTTTTTTTTTTATTTCTGGAGTCGGGCAGTAAACACATCCACAATTCTGTATCAGAGAGCACCTAGTGCTATGTGTTAGAGAATCAAAATGGAGTGATGGGGTGGTGTTTGCCTGGGAAGCTATTTAGATTTTGTGATCAGGAATGTCTTCGCTGAGAAGATGTTGCTGAAGTGGAGGCCTGAATAGCAAGGAGTCAGCCGTGCACAAAGGGGCAGAGGGTTGATGGCTGATGAAACGCCTGCTAGTCCCCGGTTTATTTTAGTACCAGCTGGCAGAGCCACCTCCTCCAGCACCAGCTGCTTCTCAGATTCCCTTCTGCTGCCCACAGAGCCAGCCTTCAGGATCTGCTCCGAGATGGGCATGGCTCTTGTGGATTGCTCCCCTCGCTCTGGATGTCTTTCTCTTATCCTGTTGCAGAAATGTTTAGGTCATGTGTTCAAAGCGAGTGAAACCCATCGAGGCAAATATCGGTGCCTCTAAACTCTCAATGACGATCCCAGAGCTTAGTCACTATTGTCTCCTGCCTGAATTAGAGTTACCACCGTAAGGAGAGAAGTTGGCTTTGGTGTTGTGGTAAATGCATAAACAATCATTGTGCTGTGTAACAGCACAGTTGTGCTTCCATAACCACATGGAATTAAAGGGACCTCAAACAGCACCTGGATGGGATGGAGAAGACTTTCCCTAGAAGCTGCATCCTGAAAGGTCCCCACTGGCCGTAGGATAAAGAGCAGAATCCTACTGTGGCTTTCAGACTCCTGTGGGTCTGGCACCTGCCACCTTCTCTAGTTCTCTCTACCTCTCGGCTAAGAGAGGCTGGGATCTGTTCTACTCTGTGTGTCTCATCCTAGGGAGAAGTTTGAAAGAGCAGTTGCCTCTAGGCATCCCCTTTCCCTGCTTATGACAAGTGCCTGTGAAGCCAAGCAAACTTCATAATATGCTGAACTCTGCTGCTCACATCTCCTACACTCACATCCACTGGCCAAATGAACTCACATGGTCAAGACCAAAGTCATTGTATAGGAACGTATTCTGCTCCGAGGGTAGGAGAGTGAATGTTTATTAAGTAGTAATCTGATCCACTTCAGCAGCATGAGTGCTTGGAGAAGGAAATGACAACCCACCCCAGTATTCTTGTGTGGAAAATCCCATGGACAGAGGAGCCTGGTGGGCTGTAGTCCATGAGGTCGCAGAAGAGTTGGACGCAACAACTAAGGCAATCTGATCCACCCTAGCAGCGTTAAGTGCTTAGAAAAGTGCCCAAATAGGTTGACCTAAATTAGAAACAATAGTGTACTATCTAACAATCTAATGTCTGGAAGTGGGAAAAGTGAAGTTTGTCAATATATTCACAACAGAGTTGAGGAAAGATTATTATATAGGGTGAGACGAGCATGTCAATAGATTTTTGGGAGGAATGAGTAGGCTGGTTGAAAATGGAAGGTGGGGCAAAGCTTGAGGATTCCACTGAAATTGGAAAGTACGAACTTAGAGCAGTACCTTTTTTCTCGTGGTTTTTAATAGCAGCAGCCAAGAAGGCCAACAGTTGGATTGATAACTTTCTGTGAACTGAACTTTATGTGCTTGATCCCCACTCCCTTCTCCTCTCTAATCTTAAGGAGAGACTGAGATAGTGTAACAGTTGGTGTTTACAATGTTTTAATTGCTGTCATATTGAGAACTGACTAGAAGCATCTTTAGAAATAATTTATACCACCATAAAATGAATTGCTAATCTTTCAGAGAGTATTCTTTAGCATTGTTTTTGTTTGTATACCAGCCAAGAAGAGCTAGACCAATCAGTGAAGAAACTGCTAAAATATTTTAGAAGCATTGTCTGATTTGAATAGCTAAGTGGGAATATAAATCCTTTCTCAAATACTCAGTCACACTCGCTGCTATTCGCTTGTGGTTTTGTCGTCATTGTCTCCTAGGGCAGTGTGCATGTATGTGCTTAACATGTCCACAACGTAGCCACCCACCAGTGCTCAGTGGTGGGACTCACAGGTGGGAACATAAGGGCAGTGGAGTATGTGTTGACTTGTACCAGCAGGCGTTGTTCATAGTCCTTATGGTGAGCCCAGTATTGAAAGCGACAAAGGTAATGATGTTGATAATTAACAACATGATCCATTTGATGCCTAAGTTTTGAGTGGTGACTTGAGGTGGTAGCATACTGCCCTGAATCATGAAAGAAAGCTTTGGGAACTCAGATGAAGTAATACAAGTATGTGTTGGGTTAGGGGAGAGGGTTTTAATGAGACTTAAACTGTATCTTTCTTTGACTCAGGTGGTAAAGAATCTGCCTGCAATGAGGGAGACCCAGGTTCGATTCCTGGGTCGATAAGATCCCCTGGAGAAGAGAATAGATACCCACTCAGGTATTCTTGCCTGGAGAATTCCATGCACAGAGGAGCCTGTCGGGCTACAGTCCATTGGGTCACAAAGAGTAAGACATGACTGAGCGACTCTTTCACTTTCGAACTGTATCTGAAGGCCACTTGCATATCAACATGTAAATGATCTCATCATAGTCATCCATGTTCCTGAAACATATTAGCTAAACTTCTCCCTGCTTAAAATCTTGCTTTTCCAACTGTTTAGTGAAAAATATTACCTCTTATCCTAATACCCAAGATATCACTCTCTCATAATCTGCTCCCAGATTATCCTGTCTCATCTTCATGATTTCTTTTCATTTAGGTTTTAAAAGACTTGTTCCTTCTTGTAAATGCTCCAGACTTCCCTAATCTGTACTTTTTATTTTCTTTTTTTTTAATTATTGGTCTATACTTGATTTGCAGTATTATGTTAGTTTCAGGTGTACCGCAAAGGAAATTAATTATACATATACATATATCCACTCTTTTTTTTAAAATTTTCTTTCCCCATATAGGCCATTACAGAGTATTGAATAGAGTTCTCTGTGCTATACAGCAGGTTCTTATTAGTTTATTTTATATATAGTAGTGTGTATATGTTAGTCCCAGTCTCCTATTTGGTCCTTCTGCTTAGATGCCTTCTCCTGATCTATGAGTACAGGCCTCACCTCTTCAAACCCAGTCTAAAATTCCAAGTTCCTATGAAGTCTTGCCTGTTTTAGAGGAGATGGTGATCGTAGCTGGAAGTAATTATGCCTTCTCATTTTGGAAGCCTCTCATCATTACTTCTGGAGAAGGCAATGACACCCCACTCCAGTACTCTTGCCTGGAAAATCCCATGGATGGAGGAGTCTGGTAGGCTGTAGTCCATGGGGTCGCTAAGAGTCGGACACGACTGAGCGACTTCCCTTTCACTTTTCACTTTCGTGCATTGGAGGAGGAAATGGCAACCCTCTCCAGTGTTCTTGCCTGGAGAATCCCAGGGACGGGGGAGCTTGGTGGGCTTCTGTCTATGGGGTCGCACAGAGTCGGACACGACTGAAGCGACTTAGCAGCAGCAGCATCATTAATTCTTCAGCAGTGTTTATTCCCACCCTGTCTTACCATTTCATCTGCAAATAACTGTTGGACTGCTTATTGTCATTATCATAGAAATGTTCAATCTTCTAGTTTTCATAGACAAGTAATTTTTTAAAATGGTGCTGAGTTCCTATAACTTTTTTGTTAACATTAAAACTTACGTGCACAGATGCAGAGGTACTCGGTTTTCCCAGGTGGCGCTAGTGGTAAAGAACCTGCCTGCCAATGCAGGAGACATGAGAGATGCAGGTTCAGTCCCTGGGTGGGGAAGATCCCCTGGAAGAGGGCACGGCAATCCACTCCAGTATTCTTGCTGGAGGGTCTCATGGACAGAGGAGCCTGCTGGGCTACAGTCCATAGGGTCGCGAAAGCATCGAACATGACCAAGGCGACTTAGCAAACTCACAGCACGGAGGTACTCACAAACTCTTACCTAATTTCATAAAAGATACGCAGTTGACATCAGGAAATGCAGGGAAAACAATATCAAAATGAAGGAAACAGTTTTATACTGGAAACATCAGTGGAAAACTCCTAAGAGTCTGTTTTCATTGAGAACCAATGCCATTTACATCGCATGTATTTCTCTTCTCTGGGCAGGCATTTGGGAGCCACTATTTTAGTACACTGAGAGCTTTGCCAGAGCTGAATTATCTCTGCTTCCTAATTTATCTTTGTCTTTCTCAGATATCTTGGGTCTCTAAAAGCTTATAATGGCAACAACAGCAACAACAAAAAAACCTGATTTGTGACAACAGAGCAAAGAGTTGGGGAGTAGATGTTTCAAACATCTGACAGTTGTCTAAAATAACCAAACAAGCACATCACTTTTATAAAAGTCTATCTGAAATGTGTATGAAAGGACAATAGACAGGTTACAAAGGATCTTCATCCTCAATGAGCAAAAATTTTACAAAATTCCAAATTATGGCATTATATTTAATCATTTTCTTATTCTTAAAATGTAGGTTTGTTGTTGTTCAGTCAGTAGGATGTGTCTGACTCTGCAACCCCAGGGACTGCAGCACACCAGGCTCCTCTGTCCTCCACTGTCTCCCAGAGTTTACTCAAATTCATGTCCACTGAGTTGGTGATGCTATCTAATCCTCTCATCTTTTGCTGCCCACTTTTCCTCCTGCTCTCAATCTTTCCCAGCATCAGGGTCTTTCCAATGAGTCAGCTGTTCGCATCAAGTGGCCAAAGTATTGGAGCTTCAGCATCAGTACTTTCAGTGAATATTCAGGGTTGATTTCCTTTAGAATTGACTGGTTTGATCTCCTTGTGGTCCAAAGGACTCTCAACACTCTTCTTCAATGCCACAGTTCAAAAGCATCAGTTCTTCGGTGCTCAGCCTTCTTTATGGTCCAGCCCCCACATCCACACAGGACTACTGGAAAAATTATACCTTTGACTATATAGACCTTTGTCGGCAAAGTGATGTCTCTTGCTTTTTAATATGCTATCTAGGTTTGTCATAGCTTTCCTTCCAAGGAGCAAGCATCTTTTAATTTCATGGCTGCAGTCACTGTCTGCAGTAATTTTGGAGTGCAGGAAAATAAAATTTGTCACTGTTTCCACTTTTTCCCCTTATATTTGCCTTGAAGTGATGAGACTGGATGCCATGATCTTAGTTTTTTAAATGTTGAATTTTAAGCCAGCTTTTTCACTCTCTTCTTAAACCTTCATCAAGAGGCTCTTTAGTTCTTATTCACTTTCTGCTGTTAGAGTGATATCATCGCATTTCTGAGGTTATTGATATTTCTCACAGCAGTCTTGATTCCAGCTTGTGATTCATCCAGCCCAGCGTTTCTCATTATGTACTCTGCATATAAGTTAAATAAAAAGGGTGACAATATACAGCCTTGCCATACTCTTTTTCACAATTTTGAACCAAGTTGTTGTTCCATGTCCAGCTCTAGTTGTTACTTCTTGACCCACATACAGGTTTCTCAGAAGACCAATAAGGTGGTCTGGTACTCCCATTTGAAGAATTTTATGCAGTTTGTTGTGATTCACACAGTCAAAGACTTTATAGTCAGTGAAGCAGAAGTAGATGTTTTTCTGGAACTCCTTGCTTTCTCCATGCTCCAAGGAATGTTGGCAATTTGATCTCTGGTTCCTCTGCCCCTTCAAAACCCAGCTGGTACATCTGAAATTTCTTGATTCACATACTGCTGAAACTTAGCTTGAAGGATTTGGAGCATAACCTTTCTAGCATGTGAAATGAGTGCAGTTCTATGGTAGTTTGGTATTGCAGTGAAAACTGACTTTTTCCAGTCCTTTGACCACTACTGAGTTTTCCAAGTTTGCTGACATATTGAGTGCAGTACTTTAACAGCATCATCTTTTAGGATTTGAAATAGCTTGGCTGGAATTCCATCACCTCCGCTAGGTTTGTTCTCAAGGGTGTCCAGCTCTCAGTGATTAATCATACTATCATGGTTATCTGGGTCATTGAGACCTTTTTTGTACAGTTCTTCTGTGTATTCTTGCCCCCTCATCTTAATCTCTTCTGCTTCTCTAAGTTCCTTACCATTTCTGTCCTTTATTTTGCCTATCCTTGCATGAAATGTTCCCTTGATATCCCCAATTTTCTTGAAGAGGTCTCTAGTCTTTGCCATTCTATTGTTTTCCTCCATTTCTTTGCATTGTTCTTTTTATAAGACCTTCTTATTTATCCTTGCTATTGTCTGGAACCCTGCATTCATTTGGGCATATCTTTCTTTTTCTCCTTTATCTTTCGCTTCTCTTCTCTCCCCAGCTATTTGTAAAACCTCCTCAGACAACTGCTTTACCTTCTTGCATCCTTTTCTTTGGGATGGTTTTGGTCACTGCCTCCTGTACAGTGTTACAAACCTCCTTCTGTAGTTCTTCAGGCACTCCATCAGATCTAATTCCTTGAATCTATTTGTTACCTCTGCTGTATAAGGGATTTGATTTAGGTCATACCTAAATGGCCTAGTGTTTTTCCCTACTTTCTTCAATTTAAGCCTGAATTTTGCAATCAGGTGCTGATGGTTTGAGCCACAGTTATCTCCAGGTCTCTTGTTTTTGCTACTGTATAGATCTTCTCCATCTTTGGCTGCAAAGAACATAATCAGTCTGATTTTAGTATTGACGGTCTGATGATGTCCATGTGTAGAGTCATCTCTTAGGTTGTTGAAAAAGAGTGTTTGCTATAACCAGCGTTTTCTCTTGGCAAACCTGTGTTAGCCTTGCCCTACTTCATTTCGTACTCCAGGGCCAAACTTGCCTGTTATTCCAGGTTTCTCTTGACTTCCTACTTTTGCATTCCAGCCCCCTATGATGCAAAGGACATCTTTTTTTGGTGTTAGTTCTAAAAGGTGTTGTAGATATGGTTGTTTAAATCACTGAAACAAATATAGAAAAGCCAGAAATCATTTCCAAATTCTTGTTTTTTCAGTTCCTTTTCAAGTAACATTTATAGAACAAAACAGTTTGATTTCAACATTGGGAAGAAAGACACTGATTTTTTTTTTCAAGTTTGCACTAGCCACTAGAACGTGCTATAATGATGGAAATGTTCAGTAATCTGCACTGTCTGATATGGTAGCCACAGCAGCACATGGTTGATGAGCAATGGAAATTGGGCTGGTGTGACAGAGGAACTAAATTTCATCTGTTCTTAAATATAATTAAAGTAGCCACATGCAGCTGTTGGCTCCTGTGTTGGACTGTGTGGCTTCAAAGGATTGATCAAAGAGTATTGAGCTACTCTTTGTGGTGCTAATTTGGATGGCATCTTATCAATTTTCTTAGTAAACTTGAGAAACTTTAACATGGGCATTTTTTTAAAAAATTAGTCTCCAGGAAATGATACGCCTATTAAAGGCTCTATTGACTTTTGAGCTACTTTTAGTCCTCAGATCACCACAATTTTTATATTTTTTAAAATTAATTATTCTATTTGTTTGTTTCTGGCTGTGCTGAGTCTTCATTGCTGCATGGGCTTTTTCTCTAGTTGCAGAGAGCAGTAACTATTCTCCGTTGTTGTGCACAGGCTTCCCA
This sequence comes from Bos javanicus, assembly GCF_032452875.1. Taxonomy (NCBI): domain Eukaryota; kingdom Metazoa; phylum Chordata; class Mammalia; order Artiodactyla; family Bovidae; genus Bos; species Bos javanicus. The sequence continues at coordinate 45,810,929 of NC_083881.1, forward strand.
CTGCAGAGGCTTCTCTCCTTGTAGGACACAGGCTCTAAGGCACGTGGTCTTCAGCTTTTTCAGCACGTGGGCTCAGTAACTGAGGCTCTCGGGCTCTAAGAGCACAGTCTGAGCAGTTGTAGCACAAGGGCTTAGTTGCTCTGCGGCGTGTGTGATCTTCCCAGACCAGGGATCGAACTTGTATGTCCTGCGTTGGTAGGTGGATTCTTTACACACTGAGCCACCAGGGAAGCCCTATCACAAGTTTTTAAAATGCTGATTCTCAATCTTTAAATTACAATTGTCCATTTCCTCCACTGGTATAGCTCTTCTTTGATCGTTCAGGTAATGTGATTCTTGACTTACATGTACTTGTACACGCACCCAATCCGTACATATAGGCACCTATGTATAGCGTATACACATTTGTGAAGATCAGGTGAAGTGAGGGATGGGACTTGTTAAACTTGAGTGTTCCTTTAGCCTGAGCATTACTATGAATAGAGAAAATAAGCAAACAGAATTGTCTGCCAAGTTAATCTGGCTCCACCCCCTTGGGGAAGGAGAACATTCACGTTCGTCAAGTAAAACCAGAACCTATCAGGCCTTTTTCATGTTTCTGTGATTTCACAGAAAACTGATGTCTCTTCCTGAAATATTCTTTTTTCTCTTCACTGTGGGGTGACCCTTGCGAGAGAATTTTAAAGTTGCTTTTCTTCTCTGAAGCCTCTATCTGACCTTTTGTCCTCTTCTCCCCTTCCTAGCCACACCAACCAGTCACCCCTTTCTTTTTAGTGGAGTTGTGTGTATTTGTGGTCCTGGTCTTTGCTTTAGAAGAAATCAGTATCACAAAGATGATATTAACAAGAATGAAGGAAGTAATGATTGCAGCGGTTACTGTCTGTGGGGCATTTAGTAAAATGCTAAGCATTGACTAAACACTTTAAATACATTTTCATCTAACCCTTCTAAAGCATTGTAGAAAAGTTATGATTGGTCCAATTTTATAGATAAGACAACTTAACTCAAAGTAAGTTGTCCAAAGCCTACCACCTAGTGAGTGGTAGGGCCGGGTTTATTTGACTCCAGAGCTCATGGTTTTACTGACTAAGGGTTAATTAAGATGTAGAGAGAAAAAGAAAAACCTCTTATTCCCCATAGTGTCATGGTGTGGTGGGAACAGCGTTGTATGCCATGTGAAAGAGCTCTTGTTTTCATTTTTACCTTAGCCATTTTCATGGTGGCCTTCCGTGGGTCAAGTCTTTCTCTCCTTCTGATTTCTAATTCCCTCCTCCTTCTAAAAAATACCTTAGTGATAGAAAATGCAACATCCTCCATATGTTAATTCTACATTATTATACTTCCTCCTCCCTTCTCAAAATACCAGATTGTACTATGTAAAGACTTTTTGAACAATGAGACACTTGCGTTCATTAGTTTGGTTTGACAGACAGCCATCAGCACACCTTTAGAGCATATGTTTCAAGGTGCAGCAGTTTGCTTTTATTTTTATTTCTGTCCTCATTCCTCAACTCTCACCAAGGTTGTTTATGTATTTGAAAAACTGTCATTTTTTTCTTCTGGCTTTGCTTCACCTGTTTTTAAATTTCACTTTAGTTTTCCCTTTTTACTTAGGGCTCCTACTTTTCATGTCTGTAATGTGTTTGCCCTTTAAAGTTACATGATACCATTTTGCTTGTTTAACAGTTGTTAAAATTGTTAATGCCAAATATTCCTCTGTTTTGATGGATGACAGAAGGATGTAAATGGAGTGTGGATGCTCGCTGACTATGTGCTGTGTCAGATGTCCCATATGTGCCATCTCGTGTTGTCAATACAGTAACAATGTGTGGCTGAGTAATACGGTCATATTAGTATTTCCATTTCGTGGAAAAGAAGTGATATAACTTGGCTATGATGAAATATATATAGTAAGTAAGTGTAGACCTTGGGCTTGCATCAACATGTAGCTGAATAGAGGGGAGGGATGTGAATAAAAACACAGGATTCAGAAACATTTGTAGAGACTTCACTGGCAGTCCAGTGATTAAGACTGCTTTTCAGTGCAGGGAATGTGAGTTCAGTGGGCAGCTAATATCCCACATGCTTTGTGGCCAAAATAACACATCATAAAACAGAAGCAATATTGTGACAAACTCAATAAAGACTTTAAAAAAATAGTCCACGTAAAAAAGTCTTAAAAAATAAAAATGAAAGACAAAACAAACCCCAAAACATTTGTAAATATTTAAGTGTATCTAGTGTTTGTATTTTGTTACATTTTAAAGATTACTTTATATTCAGTATGCTACTGTCATTCAGTTGCTCAGTGGAGTCCAACTCTTTGCAGCCTCATGGACTGCAGCACGCTGGGCTTCCCTGTCCTTCACTATCTCCTGAAGTTTGCTCAAATCCATGTCCATTGAGTCGTTGATGCCATCGAATCATCTCATCCTCTGTCGCCCCCTTCTCGTGCCCTCAATCTTTCCCAGCATCAGTGTCTTTTCTAATGAGTTGGATCTTTGCATCAGGTGGCCAAAGTATTGGAGCTTCAACTTCAGCATCAGTCCTTCCAATGAATATCCAATAGAAAGCAAGTATTTTAAGTGTTCAGGTCACTGAGTTTTGATACTTACATCATGTTGTGTAACTGAAGCAAGATGTAGAACATTTGCACTGCCAAGAAAGTTCCCTTGACTCTACAGTGAAATCTTTGTCTCTTCCACTCAGCACTTGAATGTATCCACTGAGCTTTTTTTTTATTGAATATTATTTAGTCATGATATTTCCATTTTTCTTCTTTGTCTTTTTTTTTTTTTTTTTTGAGATTTTCTTGACTGAAGCTTTCTGGGTATGTGTGTGTGTGTGTGTGTGTGTGTGTGTGTGTGTGAGTGTGTGTATGAGAGAGACAGGTTTAATTACTCACTGAAGGATTTTTAACATGGTCCACTTTTAAATTTTTGTCAAATAATTCTGAGATCTGTCATCTTGGTATTGGCATCTATGGATTGATCATTCCTCATTCAGTTTGAGGTCCTCCTGCTTCTTGGTTATGTGTGATTTTTCTGTTCAACCAGAACTTGGACATTTTCATTTTATGTTATGAGACACTGAAGGGAAGTGTTAGTTGCTCAGTTGTGCCTGATTCTTTGTGACCCCATGGACTGTAGCCCACCAGGTTCCTCTGTCCATGGAATTCTCCAGGCAAGAATACTGGAGTGGGTAGCCATTCCCTTCTCCAGGGGCTCTTCCCAACCCAGGGATCAAACCTGGATCTCCTGCATTACAGCAGATTCTTTACCATCTGAGCCACCAGGGAAGCCCATGAGACTGAATCTTTCTTACTTAAACCTTCTGTTTTAACTGCTTTTCTTTAACACCACTCTGGCCAAGTAGAGTTAGAAATTCAGGTTCCTCACTCTGCCTAAGTTGAATGCTGGGAGATGGGGCCTCTTTGCTGTTCATCACTGATGATAAACAGAGTGATGAAAGCCCAGGCTCACCACCTGGCTTGCTCTGACATCACCCAGAAAGGAGGTACTGCCTCCTTGTTGGGGGTGGAAGTGCAACCTTCACACTTCTCAGACGACATTGCAGGGGTGTGGAGGTAACCTTATTACCAACCGACAGAGATGAAGGTCTGGGCTCTTTACTTGGCCTTCTATGACCCACTGGAGATTTTTGAATACCTTATTATAGCCCCAGAGAAGGCAATGGCACCCCACTCCAGTACTCTTGCCTGGAAAATCTCATGGGTGGAGGAGCCTGGTAGGCTGCAGTCCATGGGGTTGCTAAGAGTCAGACACGACTGAGCGACTTCACTTTGACTTTTTACTTTCATGCATTGGAGAAGGAAATGGCAACCCACTCCAGTGTTCTTGCCTGGAGAATCCCAGGGACGGGGAGCCTGCTGGGCTGCCGTCTATGGGGTCACACGGAGTCAGACATGACTAAAGTGACTTGGCTTAGCTTAGCTTAATATAGCCCAGGGTAGGGTGGAAGTTGGGCTTCTCCTTTGCTGATATGAGTGGTTGACTTACATTTTTACTGTGATGTTAGAGGAGAGCAATTACTATCTAGAAGTTTCCATCTTGCTAGGCTGCCCTTGTCACGGTCCTTTGTCTACAGAGCACAGGCTCTTATTATCTTTTTGTTGGTGCCCTTTGGCACCTCCATGTTTCAGCTTCTTCATATCATAGTAGATTACATGTAGTAAAGGAAAATACTGTTTTATGAAAACTTGGTTCAGTTCATGTACATAAATACAGCTGTTTGGGCACTAGTTCATGGCATGAAATCTGCTTCTTATAGTATCATGGATAAAAATGTTTTAGTCACCATTGTAGACCACCTGTTTTCTTATCAGTCTGATACCTGAGTCCTCTAAAGCTTCACAGAACTTCTGAGTTTGTCTGCCTTTGTATTCTCCTCATGAAATAACGGTTAATGTCTATGTTCCCTGGAGGTTGTCCAAAGCCTTCCCCCACTGTCCTGATGGTGATATGTGTAAGTTAAGCATTACCTGAATTTCTGCTGTGTTTAGTCCAGATATCATGGGTAGGAAGGGTGAATACTTGCTGTGGTTGCCACACTTAAGTAGTCTTGGGGAAATGAGATTCTCTTAATCTGTTTTACAAAGAGGACGTCGTCTCTGTGGACACATTGAGTCAGAGTGAGTGTTCTTCACGTGGCTCAGAGGAGACAGCATCCCCACACAGCTACACATGGCTGAATACCTGGCTGGGACCGACACTCACCCAGGTTCCGCTGTGGCAGCCACAAGGCAGTTGTCAAGGTTACCGTCTACCATAGGGCAGACTCCTGAGGCCAGTACCGTGTGTTTTGGGCATCGGCTGTTCACAGTCCTTGCTGGTTTCCCCTCCTCCTCATCAGCAGAGTGCCTTCTTCCTCTCCAGCCTCTTCTTGTTCAGAGGAAGGGGTCCATCTGTTACTGGTCCCTTCCAGGCTGGCTAGGAATGGACATGCCCTCTTCTAATGCCTCTGAGTTACCCATTTAGAAGTTTAAGTTTTACTTGGTTCTTTTTGATGGTGAGCAAAGGATTTCAGACTGTATCTAAAACATGTTAAGTTTTGGCTTATGTTTGCAGAACCACACTGGGCTGACCAAGGAGAGGTTTGGAAATCCTATTCTGTTTCCTCATAGTTTGACCCAAATGATAAAATCGAACATGATTTAGTTTATCTAAATTGCCTGGGAGTAGGGGAGTGCAGAATAAGTCAGAGGTGAGTTCCCCAAAGATCATGAGTTTTGGGCACTTTTTGATGATAAAGTGAAAGACCCTGGGGTCTCCAGAACATGGTTCTACTCTACCTTAGAACAGGGCTCACTCAGCAGACTTATTTTTGTAAAGGGTCAGCTGGCAGATGTTTTAGTCTTCTCTGGTGACTTCCCTGTGGCTCAGACAGTAAAAAATCCACCTGCAATGCAGGAGACCCAGGTTCAATTCCTGGGTCAGGAATATCCCCTGGAGAAGGGAATGACATCCCACCCCAGTATTCTTGCTAGAAAATCCCAGAGACAGAGGAACCTGGCAGGCTACAGTCCATGGGGTTGCAAAGAATCGGACAACTGAGCGACTAAGCGTGCATGCCTGGTCTTTGTCACCACTACTCACTTTTGCCATTGTAGCACAAAAGCAGTCATAGATAATGTATAAATAATTAAGGATGGCTGTGTTTCAGTAAAACTTTATGAACACTGACATTTGAATTCCATATATTCTTTTCAGATCCCAAAATACTCCTTTAGGTTTTTTTTCCCCCAACCTTTAAAAAATGTAAAAGTTATTCTTGGATCACAAGGCATATGAAAACAGGTGGCAGACTGAATTTGGCCCACGGGCTGAAATTTGCTGACCCCTGCCCTAGGAGATGTCCACTGGACAGGTTCCTTTGCCCAAATAGCCGCTGTGCTCTGTATCCACTGCTGCTGCTGCTAAGTCGCTTCAGTTGTGTCCGACTCTGTTCGACCTCATAGACGGCAGCCCATCAGGCTCCTCTGTCCCTGGGATTCTCAAGGCAGGAACACTGGAGTGGGTTGCCATTTCCTTCTCCAACTCGTGAAAGGGAAGTCGCTCAGTCGTGTCCGACTCTTAGAGACCCCATGGACTGCAGCCCACCAGGCTCCTCCGTCCATGGGAGTTTCCAGACAAGAGTACTGGAGTAGGTTGCCAGTGCCTTCTCCACTGTATCCACTAGCTTAACCCAAACTTATATTCCTGAGACATTTCTGGTACATCACTATATTCTCATGTTAAAACGTTAGTGATGTTAAAACGTTAGTGACCTGACACCCATGAAAACATTCATTCATACAGAAGTTCTTATGAATATTGTGGATACCAGAGTCCTGCATTTGAGTAAGAGTTTTACCTCAGGTCTCCACAGTGGAAGTCCTGGATTGATCTACTTCTGATGATAATTTTCTTCATAACAACATGAACAGTGTATTCTTAATGTACACCTTCCTTGCTAAGGTGTTATATACTTATGCAGCTTTCTAGGTCAATGGGAGTTATGCAACCCAAACTGGAATATTTTGCTAGGATTTCAGTGTTCTTTTTTTTTTCTCCTGAAGGAAGAGCTAAGCAACCATATGTAACTAGTTAAAATGGAATCATGTGTCAGTTTGGAATGGATCATCTGATAGTTAGAGGACACTTGATTCAAAGTCACTTAACAAGAAGGGATTATTTCTTTGTCAGAGCACCAAGTCCAGAGGGAGGCAATATGAAAATGAAATAGTTGAGTAGCCCTATGGTGGCAGAGCCAATGTGGCCACTAGCCTCTTGATTTTCACTTATGTTTGGAGCCCTGTTGTCACAGAAGCTCTGTAGCAGCTCTAGAGAACACATCAGCATTCAAGACAGAGGGAGGGAAAGAAGGATGGTATCCACATTCTCTTTTGTAGTTCCAGGACTGTCTCTTTACCCATCAAATGTCTGCTTAGGTCCTGTAGGCAGGAATCTGTCAGCAGCCACTTGTAGCTGCTAGGGAGGATGGGAAATTGAGTTTTGACTTTAAGCCATGTTGTGGGAGGTGGCCATGGAGGAGAGCACTGGGAATGTTTAGCCAACTGGAAGTGTCTGCTACAGAGAGCAAGCAGCCTTTTGTAATGCCTGGGTGACTTCTAGAGAGTAGAGTTCTGCTGAGTTTGAATCCAAAATATAATGCACGAGGCACTTCCCTTAATTAAACAGGTGCTTGGAGAGTGTCTGGTATATGTTTATTATATATGAGAGGTATGAAACAAGGGCCATGTCCTCCAAGAACTTTATCTCTAGCTAATAGCAAGAAATAGACATGAAATTGTGAACAGTCTTTCTCAATTTTAATAGCTAAGGCTGAGGATTGGAGTATATTAATATTTGTGTCATAAGGTCATGTGTTCATTTAGCAACATTTATGAGGTGCCAAAGATGTCAACTGTTTAGTTTGCAGGTATGCAGATGAATAATGCAGTTTCTGTTCTGCAGAAAGCAGTCAAGTAAAACAGCAGTTTTGGGAGCTCTAGGGTTCTGTGATTTACCATAGCTTGAATTATCCAATTATGTTGGAAGAACTTTTATTTGCTCTTTTTTGTTGTTTTTTTTGTTTTTAAAGTTTTTTTTTTAATGGGATTATAGTTGCTTTACAATGTTCTACCATACAGTGAAGTGAATCAGCTATGCTGCTGCTGCTAAGTTGCGTCGGTCGTGTCCGACTCTGTGCAACCCCATAGACGGCAGCCCACCAGCTCCCCCGTCCCTGGGATTCTCCAGGCAAGAACACTGGAGTGGGTTGCCATTGCCTCTCCAATGCATGAAAGTGAAAAGCGAAAGTGAAGCCGCTCAGTCGTGTCCGACTCCTAGCGACCCCATGGACTGCAGCCTACCAGGCTCTTCCATCCATGGGATTTTCCAGGCAAGAGTACTGGAGTGGGGTGCCATTACCTTCTTGGACCTCTCACCCCGCCATCCCACCCATCTAGATCATCACAGAGCACCGAGCTGAGCTCCCTGTGGTCTATAGCAGTTTCTCACCAGCTAGCTGTTTTACACATGATAGTATATACATGTCAATCCCAATCTTCCTTTGAAAAATAAAGATGTAAACTACTCAACAGAAGGGAATGACAGTCAGTAGGGTTGGATCAGTATCTTTTCCATCATACCTCTGCTTATTCTGTAAACATCTTATTGAATCAATCTTATTGTTTTAGGGTAACTGTACAGTAGTAGTCAGGTGGCTGAGCACTGGGTTTGTAAAACTCAATAAGCAGTCCCTTGCTTCATGGGGCTTCTAGTTATAGGGTAAGCAGACATGTTAATAAACACTTGGAATGCATGGTGTATACTCGCACAAGATCTAATAAGAAAAAGATGTATTGTCAACATTGCTTAGAAAGATATTAATGGATGCACAGTCAATTAAGGCTTCACAGGGAAAAGAAGAAAGAGCATTTACTATTTCCATGCAAATAAGGAAACGGAAGAGTATATTATGGGAAAAGTTCAATTCTGGCAAAGCAGAGAAGCATAAGACATCTCGAGAGTTCCAAGCAGCATCTACGAGTTGGTATAAACGTAGGTGCAGGAGCCAGAGCAGCATCATTGACAGTGTTTGCACAGCATCTCTCTTCTCAGTGATGCTGGAAATAAAGGACCATTCAACTTGAATGAGTTGTAAGGAGACAAGGGAGAGTGTGGCATGGGTGGGGATTAAAAGGACTGGGCAGCTGTGTGACTTCTTGACAAATAGATCCACTTGTTCTTACAAATGAGTGTCGTGAGGCCAGCACGTCCCTCGGCTCCTCTTGAATCATCTCGAGATGAAATGAAGCCTGGCACTTAGGCAGAGTTTGTTACTGTGACCGAAGTCCCATCGGAATGGGATCCCTCAGAGGTCAGGATCAGGCTGGCCCAGGCTCACTTCCAGCGAGTGAAACATGTCTTCTGCTGGTCAGGCTGGGGTCCTTTCTGGAGACCGTGCCCTTTTCAGGAACATTTGAAAGAAACTGGATATCATTGAGCTACCGTGACTATTTTATTTTTGAAAAAAAAGAGAAATATACATGAAAATCAAAGGGAGATGATTGAAAGAAGACAAAATATTTTTGGAACTTTCTGCTTTGGGAGGCAGTAGGGAGGTGAAAGTGGACATAGTAATTTTGGTTTTAAAATTTTATTGCAGAATATGACAGAATTGGTTACCATAGAAACGGTAAAAATTGGTTACCATTTTTGAGTGTGTGAGTCAGTGGCATTAGATATGTTTATATTGTGCAACCATCACCACTGTCTATCTCCAGAACTTTCTCATCAACCCAAACTGAAATTTCATACTAAGCAATAAATCCCATTCCCCTCTCCTCCAGCCTCTGGTAACCACTGTTCCACTTTGTCTCTCTGAATGAAATAGAATCACCCAATACTTGTCCTTTTGTGACTGGCTTCTTTCACTGCACATAATGTCTTCAGGGTTCACCCTTGTTGTAGCATGCATCAGAATTTCATTCCTTTTTAAGACTGAATAATATTCTGTGGCATGTATATATCACATTATGTTTGTCCATTCATCCATCAGTGGACACCTGGGTTCTTTCCACCTTTTGGCTATTATGAATAATGCTGCTCTAAACACGGATAGACAAATACCTGTTCAAATCCCTACTTTGGTTGGGATTGCTGGATCAAATAGTATTTTGTATTTTAATTTTTTTTTGAAGAATCATCATACAGTGTTCCATACAAACGGTCCCATTTTACGTTACCACCAGCAACACTCAAGGGTTTCCATTTCTGAGGGAGTGGATTTTTGCATGTGAAAAAGATGATGCCTTCAAATTGGCATTTCAAAACAATGCTAAAACATGGGTATTTGCATGAAGAATTTTCTCTAGCTTTTTAAAGATTTTTTCTTTTTTGGGTATGGACCATTTTTAAAGTCTTTATTGAATTTGATACAATATTGCTTCTGTTTTATGTTTTGGGTTTTTGGCCTCAAGGCATGTGGGATTTTTATCTCCCCCTCCAGAGATCAAACTCACAGCCCCTGCATTGGAAGGCAAAACCTTAACCACTGGACTGCCAGAGAAGTCCTTTCTCTAGCTTTTTAAAAGAGCAACATCTGTAAAAATCTGGTCTTTAACTCATTTTAAGAGCTCACTGTTAGCAACTTTAACATTAAAGCCGCAGTGGCAGCACTTCAGGTAAAGACTACAAGCAGCCTGCAGTATCAATACAATAACTAAAAATCCACAAGACTGTGAGATTAGGGAGATCCGGCAAACAGTAAGATCTCCAAGCTGACCTGTGAGCTACTGAGCCCATTAAACTGAGTAAATAACTTTAGTGAAAACAAGAAAGGGTTGTAATGAGGACAGAAAAGAGAAAGCAAATGGGGGCACCTATTACATGATGAACAAAGAGATGGAGGTCACGGCATATAAGAGGCCATTTGAAAGTGGCTTGATTTGTAAATATTAGGGACATCAAATTTCAGGGAAAAGAAAACGAAGCCTGTCTGGAACAGTTTTAAATAAGTATACCCAAGCACAGAAACATAAATTGGCTACTGGATTTGTAAGTGAGGAGGGAACAGTTATGAAGGATTAAAACTGTGTATGAAGAAGGCAACATGCATAGAAAGTCAAAATGCCATATCCCACCTCAGGTCTATAGAGATCTTACATTCTGTACACTCAGTATTTACTAGCAGAGAAGAGAGGTATTTTGATGTAAGGCATGTTTGTGTAAAGATAGAAGATTGCTGGTTCATTCAGCAGCTGAACAGATGTTTCTCCGGAGCCTGTTACGTGCCAGATTCTGGACTGGGCAGTGAAGATGGAGCTGGCAGTTGTCAGCAATGAGACAGATCAATTAGACAGACAACCCCAGACAGGGAGGAGATGAAGCCCAGGATTCCAGAGCTCATAGAAGACTCTGTGAAGACGTTGGAACGGACACGTGGGCTGAGTAGGAGTTCACGCCCCAAAGAAGGAAGTGGGATTTGGGTGGAGTTGAACCTCTTTCTAGGAGGAGGGACCAACATGAGCAGGAGTGAGGGAAGTAGGAGAGTCTGAGTGGGGAGGGGATAGCAGAGGAAGACAGGAGATACTGGAAGCTCCCAGCAGCTCAGTGATATTCCTCAGGATGTGAGTTTCAAGGCAGGAAACAGCTGGGAATCATGCTTGAGTATGAACAAAGACACACATTTTTTTTTTTTTTCTTTTCTCATTAATGTCTAAATCCCCCATCTCCCTACACAAGCTCACCTCTTTTTAATAATCACAGTTTTAGTATATTTAATTGAAAATTCACTGTAAGTAGGCTGATCTTTGGAGATGGAGAAGCTGATTGTTATTAACAGTAATTAGCTTCATGCTCTCATAGGTTGCGTTCTTTTTATTCCACTGCCTGAACTGGGTATTGTGCTTGGTGCTCCAGCATCCATTCTGCCCCTGCCTGTTGAGTAACAGAGATGTGGTTTGGGGACTTGACCTTAGGTGGTTTAAGGGTAATCCTACCTCCACCACCAGTGTTTTAGTTCACTATTGGATGTATGTGATTCACTTTGGACCAATGAGAAAAATCCAAGTTTGGAGGAGGATTGAGGGAGGAAACCTATGGTCAACCGAGCTGTCTCTATTGCTAGATGTGAACTAGAAGCTTGTAGCTGTAGTGCCATGTGGGGACCCAGGCTTAAGGTGATGTTATGGATGGTAGAATGGAGAAGTGAAAAGGGTCTTGATGGCCCTATTGAACTGGGAAATCAGCTAACACAGAACTTTTCCCATTACTGGGCTTCCTCTCCTGAAAGTTAATGATTTTCTTCACTGGTTAATCTATTTTGGGTTTGTTCATCTGAAACTTGAAATCATCTGCAACCTAAATGATACATGATCTTTGTGACCTTCAGCAGACACTGTACGACTTTTTATGACTATAACCCTTTAAGCCTCATTTCCCTTGTCTATGAAATGAATATAATTATGTATCAGGGTTTTTCATGAAGATTATTTGAGATCCATCACAAAACCCGAGGGAAGAGGCATGAACTAATACATGAGTGCTTACAATGCACCGTGAAATAGGCTGGTCCATGTTTTAGGAACTTAAAAGACTAGAAAAGAATTTCTGATAATTTTTTAGATAAAATGGTATAAATAGGGCTTCCCTGGTGGCTCAGTGGTAAGAAGCCGCCTGCCAATGCAGGAGACACAGGTTCAATCCCTGATCCTGGAAGATCCCACATACTGCAGAGCAACTAAGCCCATGAGCCACAGCTATTGAGCCTGTGCTCTAGAGCCCAGGGGCGGCAACTACTGAGCATGTGTGCCATAGCTGCTGAAGCCTGCATGCCCCAGAGCCCGTGCTCCACAACAAGAGAAGCCTCTGCAATGAGAAGCCCGTGTGCCGCAACTGGAGAGTAGCCCCCACTCACCACAGCTGGAGAAAAGCAACAAAGACCCAGGACAGCCAAACAAAGAAATAAAATTATAAAGTGGTATAAATAAGGTCACATGCATACACACCACTGTACAGTGAGTTTTTTAAGATTCGTATGTTTGTTGAATACTTGTCGTTCCAGGCATAAGAGCCAATGTGGGGAGGGGGAGATAGGGAGAATGAGGGAGGGGATTAAGGAAAGGCGTGTCTGAAGAGTTGGTATTTAAGCCAAAACCTTACTGATGAGTAGCAGTTAGCTGAAGAATGGGGAAGAACAGTTCAGACAAAGAAACATTATATGCAAAGTCGAGAAGGCATGGGGTGTTCAAGGAAGAGACAAGGAAGTGGGTGGTACAGGTGTAGTGGACGAGGGATACTGTAGTGGGTGAGGAAATTGGAGAGGTAGAATGAAACAGATAATGTCATAGCCTTGTTGCCCACATTAAAGACTTTTGAATGCTCTGGGTGTACAATGAAGCCATTAGAAAGTTAGTTTGTGTGTGTGTGTGTTTTTTTAAACCTTTTTATATACACAAAAGTAGAAGGAGTAGTGAAATAAATCCCCATGAATCTATCAGTTAGCTTCAAGAATTATCAGTGCATGGCCAATATCATCTATCTCCTTCTCTTGTCCCCTCTACGTTTTCTATACAGTGGATCTTTGATTATTTTAAATAAAGCAGTGTGTACATGTCAACCCCAAACTCCCTAACTATCCCTCCCCACCCAGGTAAACATAAGTTTGTTCTCTAAGTCAGTAAGTCTCTGTTTTGTAGCAGAAGAGTCTTGTGAACTGACCTGTGCATTTTTTAATGAGATTGTGGGTATCCAGGGAGGAGGAGCAGTTGGGGCGGTCAGTCTAGGTGACACAGGTGGGTAGCGTGGACCAGAGTGATGGCAGTGGAGATGGAGTGAGGTAGGTGGATGGGAGCAACATTTTGAGTGCAGCACTTACTGGCCCTGGTAAAAGATGAAAGTGATGTACTGACTTACAGGGAGAGTAGTATCAAGGAGGACTCTTTAGCTTCTCTGTAGTGACTGGAGAAGGTGAATATTTGGGGGTAGAAAAATCAAGGTTCAATGTGAACATGTTAAATGTGAGATCTCTGATACACTGACATTGGGATGTTGAGTGACAGTCTTACTTATGTCTGAAGCTAGTAAGAGAGGTCTTTCTGGGCTGTAAGCTACAGGGCCATTGCTGGTTCAGTGGTAGAATTCTCATCTCCCATGTGGGAGACCCGGGTTCAGTTCCCAGCACATGCATCATGCTCACCTTCGTTTTATATGTAAAAGAGATGACCAGTGCAAGTTTGATGCATGAAGCAGGGCACTCAAAACTCGTGCTCTGGGACAACCCAGAGGGATACGGTGGGGAGGGTGGTGGGAGGAGGGTACAGGATGAGGGGGACACATGTATACCTGTTGCCAATTCATGTTGATGGATGGCAAAACCATCACAATATTGTAAGGTAGTTATCCTCCAATTAGAATAAATTAAAAAGCAAGTATACACCTGTCAGGAAAAAAAAAAAAAGGTCTCTCTGGGCTGGATGTAAGATTTGAGAGTCATGGGCAGATTGATTGTATCAGAAATGATGGGAAGGGATGGGACTTGTTAAGGGAGAAGTGAGAGCTGGGAACAAAATATCTGCTTGACTTCTTACTGTTTGCTCAATAAATATTTGTTGAATATTGAGTGGATGCTCGAAGAATAGGGAAGATTCAGAAGCTGGAAGGAATGAATGAACAGTGTTCCAGATGGAAGCATAGATACAAACTGAACTGCAGAGGTTGAAATAACTGCATGTGTGGGAGGCAGTGCCTAAGTTGCCTGATTTGGTATTATCATCTGTAATGTGGGGATTAGTCACTTGCTCAAGGTCGAACTTCTTGAAACTGATGCTTCCTGCATTTGTGCTGCCGTCTTTCTGACTTCGGAGCTCGGGATTTGCCACCATACCATGGTCCCTCTTCCCCAGATTATTTCCTATAGTTATAATTCCACCCCTCAACTTGGAAATGTCTTGTTTCTTCCCATGTAGACCAAATGAAGTATTGTCTTTCATGGACACCTTCTTTATAGGATCTGTTTTCTGAGTTAGATTTCTTTCCTCTTTCCTAGCTCTCCACTGCGGTTTGAATCCACGGGGTATTGATCACCCTGCCCATGGTGAAGGTATTAAACTACAAATTGAAGGTGAAGGTGTTGAGTCTCAATCCATTAAAAATAAAACTTTCCAGAAGGTGCTTGACCAAAAAGGAACCCCCAAGCGACTGCAGACAGAAGCCGAGACAACTAAGGTAGGTGATACTCCAATGAGATTCTGAAGCTGCAGCTTCTATATTTTGTGGCCCAGCCCCAGGGAAGAACTGACAGTACTTTCATTAATTATTGTTGGTGATTCAAAAATCACTGCTCCTCGACTACAAGTAATAAGAAATGAAAATAGTGACTTCATCACCTTTAGAGTGAAATCAAAGCACATTTGTGGTCAGTCTTAGAGCATGAGGCTCTGAGGATGGTATAGGACGAGCTCTAGGGATGAGTGCCTGGACTTAACGATTTGTTTACCAGGCTCAATTGATCATTTGATAATATTGGACAAGTCATATGACTTTCCAAGCCTCAGATTCTTCACCTATAGAATGGGTACCAGCAACACTATCATTTCCATCAGGTTGAACATATGAAATAATACTGTATATGTACAAGTATTTTGTAAAAGGCTCAGTTGGCTGCATGAGTATGAGGGGATTTTGCTGACCATCACAGTAACAAGTGATATTTTATGAAATATATATATATATATTCCAGGTACTGTTGGAAGGACTTTGACATACTGGCTTATTAGGTTCCGGTAACAATTCTGTCAGGTAGACAATAGTAAACAGGACCCTGGTTAAAGATATAGTTGCTCTAATTTGTTGCAGTATTCTTCAGTCCTTTAGTCTTTAATATAGATGTAGGTACAAGACACACAGTGGTAAACTGGGAGTTGAAGGATAGATGATTATTTAGTAAGAGCAGCCTCTTTCAAAGGTTTTCCATCATGGAACTGGCGCTGTATGGGTCTTTGTCTGAAACCGGTGAAGATGCTTTTGTTGGGGGTGTATGTTAGTTTGCTCCTTGAAAATTGAGAGAACTTGTCTTCCTATGGTATTTCCTTCGAAGAGATTTCCTTTCAAATGTTTGTTGAGGAGATGAATATATGCATGCCTTGGAAAGCAGATGTTGCAGTCCCCCAAGAAAAGCCTCAAGTAGAAAGGTCGCTCGGCTGTCATACAATAACTCCCTCCCACTCCCGTAAAAAAAAGAGAAAAGCCTTCCAAGATCAGATGTGAATTTTTCTACCTTGTCTGTACTTTTGGATAATTACCAATTACTTTAGTGTAGATAATTAAAAACTGATGACAAAAGAGTATGTGTGTATCTGTGTTGTAGGGAGTGGGGAACAATTAGCAAGGGAGATATTGCAGATATTTTGCACATTTTAGCTGAGAGAAATTACACCTCATAGAAAATTGGTTGGTTATTGTTATGTGAGAGGAGCTGGGAATAAGTAAGCCCTATTTGGCGTGCTGTGATTCATGGGGTCACAAAGAGTCGGACACGGCTGAGCGACTGATCTGATCTGATCTGCTCTGATTTTGACATCTAAATCTGGTCAGCCAGTGGTTGATTCCATCTTGAAAGAGTGAGGAAAAAAATGTCTTAAAGGTCTTCTTTAACTAGGAAGATAAATGGTTTATTTGAGTAGGATCTTTTCAGAGATGCATAAAATATTAAATATTACAGTGGAGGAAAAGAAAACATTAATTGACAATTGCCTGATTTTAATTCAACTTTAATTTAATTAAATTAATTTAATTCAACTTTTCCAGATTCTCTTTTATTTGCAGAACAGATTTGGTGATATAAGAAGTTGGATTCAAACCTGATAGGATTTGGTAACTTCTGAATTATCTGGAATGTGTGATGTGGTAGTAAAACCAGTCTTCATGTCAGTACCTTTTTGCCTCTAGTTCACTTTACATTTGCTTTGCTGAAAACCTACTTCACCGAGAATGCAGTCATCTATAATGAACCTTTCCTCAGGTTTAGACTCTGGTTGCAAGCCAGATTTGTCTGAGATTTTCCAGGTTGTCTACAGTGAAACCCCCAAACTGAGTTGAAAGGGAATTCAGAATGTCTTCACATTGACATGTTTAGGAGTGAACAGACTAGGAGCTCTTGTTACAAAGTATTTATTTTTTCATGGAGGACTTGATGACAGTGGTGGTTGCTGGGGAACAGGGGCAAAAATAAAAATAAGGATTACTCCAGACCTGCAGTGTCACATACCCCAGGGATTCTGTACCACCGACAGTGTGAACATGTTCTGTGTATGTATGGACACACTGAGATGTGCCTTTCGGTTGCACTCCAAGGGTTATTGGAGTTGTGAGTCATCCTTTTTCCTTAGGTAAATAATTGAATCTCTGGTAACTTGACCTACTTTACACTTAACTTAAAAAACCTCTAGCTACAGATGCATCATGTAAAGCCACTCAGAAATGCAAATCCATACAGATTTTCTGGAGGACAGTCTGATAGAGTTATCAAAATTTTCAATGAGTGTAAGTTTTGAGCCAGTGATGCCCTCTCTAGGAACTTGTCCTAAGGAAATAATCACCCAAATGTGCAAAGATGGCTGCAGGAGAATATTCACTCTAGCGATGTCTATAATATGAAAATAATGTTCATTCATAAAACTTTGGCCAAAGAGACTGTGTATTCATGGAATTGAACAAATTCTATCTTTTTAAGGGTGATGGAGACCTATGTATATTTATCTTAGTTTGTTCGGAGTGCTATAAAACACTTTAAACTGGGTGGCTTATAATATTATTCAGCTGTATAAAGGAACGAAGTGGAATCATTTGTAGAGATGTGGATGGACCTAGAGGCCGTCACACAGAGTGAAGTCAGTCAGAAAGAAGAAAAGAATTATTGTATATTAACACATATATGTGGAATCTAGAAAAATGCCATAGAGGCCTTCTTTGCAAGGCAGAAATAGAGACGTAGAGAACAAACGCATGGCCCCTAAGAGGGGAACCAGGGGGTGAATTGGGAGATTGGGATCAACATATATGCACTATTGATACTATGTATGAAATAGATAACCAATGAGAACCTACTGCATAGCACAGGGAACTCTCCTCAGTGCTTTGAAGTGACCTAAATGGGAAGGAAATCTAAAGAGGGGATATATGTGTACATATAACTGATTCACTTTGCTGTACAGGAGAAACTAACATAGCATTATAAAGCAACTGTGAAAGGAAAGTTTTAGTCACTCAATCGTGTCCAACTCTTTGCAACCCCAGGGACTGTAGCCCACCAGGCTCCTCTGTCCATGAATTCTCCAAGCAAAAATCCTGGAGTGGGTAGCCATTCCCTTCTCCAAGGGATCTTCCTGACCCAGGGATTGAATCCATGTCTCCCACAATGCAGGCAGATTCTTTACCATCTGAGCGACCAGAGACTATGCTCCAATAAAAATTAAAGAAACTGGATGGCTTATAAACAACAGAAATTTGTTTCTCATAGTTCTGAAGGCTGGGAAGTTCAAGGTCAAGGTACCACCAGCTGGAGTGTCTGATATGAGCCTTGTTACCCAGGTCATAGACATCCATCATCTCACTGTGTCCTCACATGGTAGAAAGGGACCAAGGATCTCTCTGGAATCTCTCATGGGGACACTGATCCCATTTGTGAGGGCCCCGTCCTCCCAAAGACTCCTCCTCCTTACTATCACATTGGGGGCTAGGGTGTGAATTCTAGGGGAACACAGATTTTCAATCTGTAGCAGTGTTTATGCAGGAAAATGAGCGTGTTGCTATTGCAGTAGGGCGAGAGGAAGACGGGCAGGTTCCTGCAGAGTGTGTAACATGTTCCCATTTTCCTATAAATATCTTTTCCCCGTAAAAAGGCATCACCAAGTCTGAAAGACTTCATTCCATAATTGTTTTTATTTATTTTTAAATGGTTTTTAATTTATTTCAAAATTTTATTTTTATTTCTATTTTAAATTAATTTATTTTTATTTATAATTGTTCTATAGTATTGTGTTGTTTTCTGCCATACATCAACATGACTCAGCTATAGGTATACATATGTCCCCTTCCTCTTGAACCTCGCACCTCCTACCCGATCCCATCCCTCTAGGCTTGCACAGAGCGCTGGGTTTGAGCTCCCTGTGTCATGTAGCAGATTCCCACTGGCTATTTTACGTATGATAATATATATGTTTCTGTGCTATTCTCTCAATATGTCCCACCCTCTGCTTCCCCTACTGTGTCCACAAGTCTGCTCTCTGTTTGAATCTCCATTGCTGCCCTGCACATAGGTTCTTCAGTACCATTTTTTAGATTCCATATGTATGTGTTAATATACAATATTTGTTTTTCTGTTTTTAACTTCACTCTGTATAATAGACTCTAGGTTCATCCACCTCATTAGAACTGACTCAAATGTGTTCCTTTTTATGGCTGATAGTTAAGTCATGTATGACTCCTTGAGACCCCGTGGACTACAGCACACCAGGCTTCCCTGTCTTTCCCTATCTCCCAGAGCGTGCTCAAACTGACGTCTATTAAGTTGTTGATGCCATCCAACCGTCTCGTCCTCTGTTGTCCCCTTCTCCTGCCCTCAGTCGTTCCCAGGATCAGGATCTTTTCCAGTGAGTTGGCTCTTAGTATCAGGTGGCCAAAGTGTTGGAGCTTCACCTTTAGCATCAGTTTATCCAGTGAATATTCAGGGTTGATTTCCTTTAGGATTGACTGGTTTGATCTCCTTGCTGTCCAAGGGACTCTCAAGAGTCTTCTCCAGTACTACAGTTCAAAAACATCAATTCTTTGGTACTCAGCCTTCTTTATGGTCCAACTCTCACATCCGTACATGACTGCCGGAAAAATCATAGCTTTGATTATACAGACCTTTGTTGGCAAAATAATGTCTCTATTTTAATATGCTGTCTAGATTTGTCATAGCTTTTCTTCCAAGGAGCAAACGTCTTTTAATTTAGTGGCTGCAGTCACCATCTGCAGTGATTTTGGAGCTCAAGGAAATAAAGTCTGTCACTGTTTCCATTGTTTCCCCATCTATTTGCTATATGCTGATGGGACCAGATGCCATATTAGTTTTTTGAGTGTTGGGTTTTAAGCCAGCTTTTTCACTTTCCTTTTTTACCTTCATCAAGAGGCTCTTTTGTTCCTCTTTGCTTTCTGCCATTAGAGTGATGTCATCTGCATATCTGATGTTATTAATATTTCTCCCGGCAATCTTGATTCCAGCTTGTGGTTCATCCAGCCTGGAGCGTTTCACATGAGGTACTCTGCATTTAAGTTAAATAAACTGGGTGACAATATTCAGCTTTGACATACCCCTTTCCCAATTTTGAAACAGTTCCTTGTTACATGTCTGGTTCTAACGGTTGCTTCTTGACCTGCATACAGATTTCTCAGGAGACAGTTTATATCTAGAGCTGAGATTATGGGGAAATTTTTCTTCTTCTGCACTCGGAGTTTCTTTTTAATATATGTACTCTTTTAAGCATAAAGGAAATCAGTCCTGAATATTCATTGGAAGGACTGATGCTGAAGCTGAAACTCCAATACTTTGGCCACCTGATGCGAAGAGCTGACTCATTTGAAAAGACCCTGATGCTGGGAAAGATTGAAGGCAGGAGGAGAAGGGAACGACAGGGGATGAGATGGTTGGATGGCATTACTGACTAGATGGACATGCGTTTGAGTAAACCCTGGGAGTTGGTGATGGAGCTTGGCGTGCTGCAGTTCATGGGGTCGCAAAGAGTTGGACACGACTGAACAACTGAACTGAACTCTTTTAAGCATATTTATTTAAAGCTCTTTTCAGGTTGCTCATTAGCTTAAGCAGCTCAGCTGTGACTCTTCCTATTTGTTGAGTTGGTGTTCTACCTTTGAGGGTGTTGTTTTTCCTCCCATGGGTCCGAAGTCTTGCTGAATGATTTGCCAAGGAGGAGAGTTGTCTTGGGAAATATGCCGTGTGTTGAGGTGCTTTTGTAGTCTGTGTGCTGTTGAAGCAAGCACTGATGAGGTGCTTTTTGTGTTTGTCTCTTTCTGAACTGTTTGGGAGGTAGCATCTTTGACCAGGTGTTTAATTATGTCTCAATCTGATGTTGTCTTTGCTACTGATTATGCAAATAAAGTCCCCCCAGATGTGCTCTCTCATCTGCAGCTTCACACAGGAGCCTGGTTCCATCTCCCTGTCATGCCTATGGGCTCTGCCATTCTGGGTCTGGCCAGGCAGGGCTTTGGAACCAATCCCTATTCCAGATCTCCAGGAGGCGTCTTTAGCTTCATCATTCCTCATTGCTATGAGCTCTTGGCACCTAAAGATATCTCTTCCTTGATTTCAAGTATGGCAATATATAAATTTTAAAATATATTTTCTAATATCTTTACATTTCTAGAGTCTGAGAGGGGATTGTATAGCATAAGTGTAATCTACCATCTTGACTGTGAAATTCATATTGCTTTTATAATTAAAAAATTTCTCTGTCTACACATCCTTGGAAAAAGCATCTTTTTGTTTCTTTATCTTAAATGTGATTTGGGGACCCTTGCCCTCAATGACTCAAAAGACTAGAGCTGTAATTCTAGAAAGAGGGTTATCTATGTCATTGGCTATCTTAAATGAAAGAGAAATGAAATAGAAATCAATAGAGAACCAAGCTCACTTTTAAGCCTTATTACTGGGTAGCATAGGGTCTAGTTGGGAAAACAGAAACAAAAACAGATACATTTGATGTGTGAATTTGCAAAAGATATTTGCCAAAGGGAGTCCTAAATGCCAGTGAGGACTTGGGAATCCAGAGAGTATAGGTGCCTTAGGGATCAGTGTCTTGGCTAGCACAGACATAGAACATCACAGAAAGTTCTATTGGACAGGCTGCTCTGATCTGTGGAAGCCATTGAAATTTTCTGGTTATAAGAGTGAGTAAGATGAACAGATGGAATTGTGTGAACATTTTCTCTGACTCTTGTCCTTGGGCCTGGGGGGACATGTGCTTCAATCATAAGAAGAAATGTGGAAAGGGGAGTCTGTTTTGAAGGTTATATCCCTCAATTGTCCGATGGTTGGAATTTGCGTTTCCATAGCAACTCAGGATCTGGATTAAGATCAGCCCATCGGTAGATAGCATGCTGGCTGTTCCCTACCTTGAAATTCTGGACTGTTTTCCTCACAAGTGGCCTAAATACAGCATTGGGAAATTGAAACTCTTGTCTTCTAGACTTGATCTTCTAGGTGCTTACGAAGAAATTTGCCCTGTGTTTTCATGCCTATAAAGGAAGGGTTTCATAAAGTTAATCTTTATTTTTTCATACCAGCAATGCTGATTCACCAGAGCATGTAAAACAGTGAATCAGAATAATGATCGAGAGTCTTGATGACTTTCTGTGTGTCTCTTGTTTAGATGTGATTGACTCCTATGTTTTTATTTATAAAATCTCCATCTTGCAGCTGAGAAAATGAAGAATGACTTGCAAAACTTAGCTTCTGGCTAAAAAGTGGAGAAACATGACTGAAATCTAAGTATAATGACTCTAAAACCAGGATTTTTTTCATCTCTTTAACATTAAATGACAAATGATTGATTGATTTTGGAAAGAAAAGAGAATCTGTTATACCGAGAATCAGGCCAATGAGACAAAAGAAGAGGTTAAAACACTGCATGTATTCTTTCTTTCTTGGGGAGAAATGCAGTAGATCCTGATTGCTATATTATATAAGGCAGAAGCAGTGCCAGCATCCAAAGCAGTGAATAATTGCCCACATTTGGCTCTGGGATGCATTATGTGAATCTTTGGCAGCAGATAGCCTTTTCTCATTAGGCTAATATTAGATTTAGTTTGTATTTCTTTGGCACAGAGTTAAAGGAGCTGGCCTGGAGTTTGGTGCTGGAGGCGGGAGGAGGAGAAAGCCTGGTGCTTGGGATAAGCCACAGGTGGATAAATGAGAGCTGACTGTAGGGCAGCTGGGGGATGTTTGTTAGAATGGGAAAGGAAGCATAATCTGGGATTGAAACAGAAAGCTCGGAGAATTCTGTCTTGGGTTAAAGATGAAGGGGGATTGTACTTAACCTTGATCAAATCACATTGCTCAGCTGCCTCTGAGAAGGCCTACAGCAATTTGGGGATAGAATGATCTAATTCTTGGCTATCTGTATTTCTTGGCTTGGGGAGTAAGAACATCTCCAAAAGAGGCTGTCAACCCAATGTACTGTCACCAGTGATAGGAAAGGACATAATGCATGGGAAACATAATGACCACATACTTAGTTAAGAATTGTCAGGGGTCAGAACAAGAGAGAGAAGCCAAGATGACGTCATGCCGTGTGAGCTCCAGGCCCCTCCTGCACAGGCACTGAACACTTGGAAAGACCTCAGGAGAAACCGCAGTCAACCCGTGTTGGAAAAGGTAAGCATTTACAACTGAAGTGCTGAGCTCTGAAAAGTGTGACAGTGGAGCATGCATTGGAGCCATAGTTTCATGGAATAATCAATCAAGAAGGCACCTTCGGGAGCATCTGACCACCTGGTTTATTGCATAGGTGGTGGTGAGATGACATGCCTTCTCAAAATCTTGAGGCTAGTAGTGGCGCAGCCTGACCTAAAACATCATAATTCTGACACATGGCTAGAGCTTACCACTCTATACAAAACAACAGCTTCATGCAGCCACTTGGTTGGCATTCCTTTTCTTGTGTACCCAGACTGCAGTGCATGCCATTTTGAGGATAGAATGGAAAGTTGGCCTCAGGGGAAGTGGTGCCCCTATCAGTGGGTGGATCAGAGCCCAGTTACAATTCCATTGACAATTTGACACAGTAAAGATAGTCTTTTGGAAGAAAGGGTGAGTTCTAGGGGTGGCTTGACTGGTAGCACTCTGCCCAAATGCTTTTCTTTTCCAGTCTGAAATGCTGGGGATCAATATGTAAACTTTTCAACCATGACAGCAGTTAGAGTCATGCCTGTCAGAACTGATTGAGAAATTTCACAATTGCCTGCATTTATATAAAGGCAAGTGTATAATTTGAACCTAAGAAAAAGACAAACATAAGAGGCACACGTGACAGCAGTGATCTGCTTCTGTGACTGTGTTGAAGAGACTCCGAGTCCTTGATGGGTGACACTGGAAAAGCCTAGAGGCATTTGAGAGCCCTGGTCAACTCAGCCAAGTGAAGAACTCAAGAAGAAGATAAAACAGAAGTTGGGAGAAGCTTAAGGCCAAGTAAGATGAAGAGCAGAAGGTGGTAGAAGAAAGCAGGGTTGGACCTTTGTCTGTACCCACAGCTTGAGGACTGACACTTACTCCAAGTGAGGGACATTGTAGTCCACCAGACACACAGCATCTCTGAACATATACACACACGTTTCCCCTTTTGACCCTCTCTTTCCCTGTACACACAGACAGATGCTAAGACATTGTTATAAAATGTGTATTGTTGCATACGATTTTCAAGTGTATTTTGGCTTTCCTGATATCCTACATCATAGTTGCTTTTGAACTATGAATACCTGGACTCAGGTGACCATGCGATTTGCAAACTTTGGCTATAAAAAGCCAGATAGTAACTGGTTCTTCATGGTGGGTGTTGAAGTCCCCATGTGACTTTGCGGAAGTGGATGTATTTCACTGAGATGCCTACAGGTGGACCTGTGTGGAGGTGCACGTCTGTGTGTCTCAGTTGCACCTCTGATGTCTCAGTTGCACCTCAGCCAATGGGAGGCACTGGACAAGTCGGCTTTAGACACTGTACACCCAGGATCTGGACAAATAAATGTTGGGAGAGGGTGTGTGGGGAAGGGACACTTTAAGTCATTTTATAAGAACACCTTGCCTTCTCTTCTCTCTTCTCTCTAAATATACAAATGGCTAACACTTATGTTCTATTTGGGTATAACTTGCCAAAAGTTAATAGTTGTAACAGGAAAAACCTTGGTAATAAGTAATACATCATTTTAAACTGCCCTATTATCTCATGGCTCTTCCCAAGTGGCATTAGTGGTAAAGAACCCACCTGCCAATGCAGGAGATGTAAAAGATGTAGGTTCAGTCCTTGGGTCGGGAATATCCTCTGGAGGAGGGCATGGCAACCCCCTCCAGTAGTCTTGCCTGGAGATTCCCATGGACAGAGGAGCCTGGCAGGCTACAGTCCCTAGGGTTGCAAAGAGTCAAACACGACTGAAGTGACTTAGCAGGCAGCAAGATATCACTCATATATTGAGAAAGAGAATGATTTTGTAATAATGATTGAGTTGAAAAAATAGTATGTTGCATTATGTAGGAAAAAAATGTGAATTGTAGAGGCGGTTCTGTTGTTCAGAGATAGATTATCCATCAACACATCATGTTCATTCTCCCCTTACTTCTTATTCTGAAATCTACTCATGTTCCCACATCTGCTCCTATCACCCGGACCCACCTCACTATCTCTTGACTGGCTTCCACTTCACTCCTGCCCTCCTGTGATCCTGTTCCCACACACCAATCTTGAATTAAAGGATACCACGCACCTTCTTAGCATCCTTTTCACTTAAAGTAAAAATCCAGACTCATTCCTATGGTGAGAATCCAAGACATTCAGGCTTTGCTTGGCCTCATATCAGATTTCCCTCTGGTCATCTCAGCTCCAGACACAGTTGTCTTTCTGTTTCTGGAATATGCCAAAGTCATGCTCTCTCTTGAACGCATTGGTACCTGCCATCCTGTCTGCCTATATTTACCTCCTTGATCATTGCACCTTGGTTCCCTGTCACATAGGTCCCAGCTCAAATGTTTCTCTGCAGAGAGGCCTGACCACTCCAGTCACGCTTTCTGATATCATGGTGTATCCTTCATGGAGCTTCTTCCTGTCTGAAATCATACTGTTTATTTTCTGTCTCTCCAGTAAAATGTAAACTCCTTGACAGCAGTGATCTTCTCTGTCTTATTCACTGGTTCAGCATCAGTGCCTGCTGCAGTGTCCAGCACATCTTAAAGAATATGCTTCTGATAAATGAAATGTTAGTTGATATGACCTGGAAGTTCCTTGCTTCTGGGTCTTCCTTTCTTTTGCCCCGTAGTGTTTATCTTTGGGTTTCCCTGATAGCTCAGTTGATAAAGAATCCACCTGCAATGCAGGAGACCTTGGTTCAATTCCTGGGTTGGGAAGATCCATTGGAGAAGGGATACACTACCCAGTTCAGTACTTTTGGGCTTCCCTTGTTGCTCAGCTGGTAAAAAATCTGCCTGCAATGCGGGAGACTGAGTTTGATCCCTGGGTTGGGAAGATCCCCCGGAGAAGGGAAAGGCTACCCACTCCAGTATTCTGGCCTGGAGAATTTCATGGACTGTGTAGTCCATGGGGTCACAAAGATTCAGACACAACTGAGCGACTTTCACTCACTCCACTCTGCTATCTTTATTCTCTGTAGAGGCGAGCAGGAAGATCCATCTTGCTGTAATGATTGTTAGTGGCAGAGGATGCTTTTCTGGATGGTGGGGGCAAGTGGAACATTGTCCACAAGACAAGCAAGGGTTGCATCCATAGCTCTTATTTACCCTCCTTCTTCACAGTTCTAACTTCCCTTAGGCTAGGGAAATACCTGTTTGTGGTCTGTGGTTGGCATTCCAAACTTGACTTAGTTAAAAAGTCTCCGACCTGCACATCCATCCCTCTGCTCCCTCCAGTGTTGGCCAAGATTCCACCCCTACCCACAACTCTCTTCATAATCCTCAGTATAAGCATCAGCTGACTCCCTTAACTCTTCCCCCTTTGCCTTGAAGTCATAACCAGATGATAAAAGAAGGCAGCGGCTTCTCCTTAAATGATCAGGAAGTTTTAAATTGAGAATCAGACCACCAGGTATCAGACAACACCTCGAACATTATTGCCAGGGATTTATGAATGAGAAATAGTTTTCAGGTGTTGCTGTTACATGTGACCATACATATTTTGTTATAGCAGCTTGGGATGCTATAACAAAATAGCATAGTTTATAACATGGACTAGGTAGCTTCAGTAATAATGTCTCACTGTTTTGGAGGCTGGGAAGTCCAAGATCAGGAAGTCAGTCAATTTGGTTCCAGGTGAGGGCCCTCTTCTTGACTTGCTAATGGAAGCATTCTGCCGGTATCCTCACATGATGAAGATAAAGTGAGCTCTAGTCTCTCTTTCTCTTCTGAAAAGGATGCTGATCCTATCATGGGGCCCCATCCTCATGACCTCATCTACACCTATTTATCTCCTAAAAGCCGTACCTCCAAATACGATCACTTTGGGGGTAAGAGCTTCAGCCTGTGAATTGAGGAGGGGCCACAAACATATGGTTCAGAATATATACCAAATGTGCATTTTGGTCAGACGCCAAGTGAGCAAGTGTCCAGTCACTATTTGGCTGAAGTTGAGTATCTTCATCTTAGAAAGAATGTCTGGCATACAAGGATAAACCTGAAATACTGATAAAAATACCTATTTATTACAACTTAAATTTATACCAAGCAGATACTTTTTTAAATTGCTATTGTAGTGCAGTGGTATCAGAGTGGTATCACAAGCAGAGTCACAGCTATCGACTCCTGTGGTTTTTATAGTGCACATTTGTGATACTGAGAATATACTCTTCTCAACTGAGATCAGTGAAGGAGCAACAGATGTTTTGGTCAAGCTCTGCCCGTGCAGGCCATGCTAATGATGATATTACCAAGTCATTGAACTTTCATCCTCTCCAGTGAAAACTGACTGAAATGAAGACTTCAACTCTTGGGCTTGCCATGTTGGTTGTAGCTCATGAGGCAGTTTCATTGAAACAGTCCCATAAATGAAAGCTTAGGATTGTATTTAAAGAAGATACTTGTTAAGCGTTCTCAAGATTAAGCTGAATTGTATTGCCATCCCTGTGGTTTTCTCTCTTAAAAAATGTTTTCACAGTACTGTAAAGCAGGAATTTCCATTCAGTAGCTGGAATTCATTCATGTGCCCATCAGATCATGTTGTTCTCTGCTCAGACTCCTCTCATTGCTCCCCATTTTCTTTGAGTTAAAAGCCAGAGTCCTTTCCGTGTCCTCCTGGGCTCTGCATGATCTGTTCCCTGGTAAGTCACTCGTGTCATCTCCTGCTACACTCTTCATGTTCAGGCTGCTTCTGGACTAAACTGGGTATCTTCCCACCTGGGTGGAGAAGGCAATGCCACCCCACTCCAGTGCTCTTGCCTGGAGATTCCCATGGACGGAGGAGCCTGGTAGGTTGCGGTCCATGGGGTCACTAAGAGTCGGACACGACTGAGCGACTTCACTTTCACTTTTCACTTTCATACATTGGAGAAGGAAATGGCAACCCACTCCAGTGTTCTTGCCTGGAGAATCCCAGGGACGGGGGAGCTTGGTGGGCTGCCGTCTATGGGGTTGCACAGAGTCGGACATGACTGAAGTGACTTAGCAGCAGCAGCAGCAGCTTCCCACCTGGGAGCCCTTGTAATGCTGTTCCCTCTGCCTGCAGCTTCTTTTTCTCAGGATGCCCAAGACACTCTCCTCCATCTTCTTGAAACCTTTATTCAACCATAGCCTCAGTGAGGCTTGCTGGGCTGTTGTGTTTAAATAACGAACTCTTTCTCAGTGCTTCTGATCCTTGACTCTTTCGTTATTCTCACTCCCACACTCAACATACCCATGACGTTTTAAAACAGTGTATCATCTTCTTATCTATTACACGTATTATTATTTTATGTCATCCCTCCAAATGTAAATTGTGTGAGGTCAGGGACCTGATTTGTTTTTTGATCTATCCCTAAAATGGCAAACTATGCTTGGTATGTTACAGGGACACAATTATTTGTTGTGTAAATTAATTCATATAATCAATGTACATTTAAGTTTCACCTGACTGATAAACTTTTAATATAAAAACAAGCCAGGAGATTAGCTTAATTAGACATAAAATACCTACATTTATTGGAAAGGGAATTTTCATATAGCAATAATAAGCCCTAAGGAGCATCCCTATCTGTGTCACCAGCAGTGTAGTGGTGGTCACAGGTGTAAGTAACCAACATGGCCAAATGATCATTATTTTGCACAAGGTCAAGGTTGCCAAAACTGGAGCCAAAATGGCATTTGGCTACTTGGCCTGCCAAAAACCAAGGCTGAAGCCAAATCCTTATAGAATTTTGGTCAAATGTCACCAAAAGCTGAACTTCATTGCTTCCCTATTCTTTATATAATTAGTTCATAAATGCACTTATGTCTAACTTGCATATTGTGTAATCTTTTTTGGGAGAAATCTGATACCAACCTTTTCTCATGTTGTACTAAATAGACAAAGGAGGGTTAGTCCTATCGATGCCTGAATAGCAGTAACTACTTAGAGGTAGCCAGAAGTGTAACAAACAGAAAAGAAAGTAAAAGTGTTAGTCACTTTGTCGTGTCTTGACTCCTTAGGACCCCATAGACTGTAGCCTTTCAGGCTCCTCTGTCCACGGGAGTCTCCAGGCAAGAATACTGGAGTGGGTTGCCATTTCCTCCTCCAGGGAATTTTCCCAACCCAGGGATCAAACCCAGGTCTCCTGCATTGCAGGTGGATTTTTTAACCATCTGAGCCACTAGGGGAACCCAGATGGAAGAAAGAAATGCATCAAAGCTTGGATTTGTTATCGAGCAGAACTCTTTTAAATAGAGGATATGTGATTTCAAATTTTTGGTTCAGTTCAGTTCAGTTGCTCAGTCGTGTCCGACTCTTTGCGACCTCATGAATCGCAGCACACCAGGCCTCCCTGTCCATCACCAACTCCCAGAGTTCACTCAGACTCACATCCATCAAGTCAGAGATGCCATCCAGCCATCTCATCCTCTGTCATCCCCTTCTGCTCCTGCCCCCAATTCCTCCAAGCATCAGTCTTTTCCAATGAGTCAACACTTGGCAGGAGGTGGCCAAAGTACTGGAGTTTCAGCTTTAGCATCATTCCTTCCAAAGAAATCCCAGGGCTGATCTCCTTCAGAATGGACTGGTTGGATCTCCTTGCAGTCCAAGGGACTCTCAAGAGTCTTCTCCAACACCACAGTTCAAAAGCATCAATACTTCATCACTCAGCTTTCTTCACAGTCCAACTCTCACATCCATACATGACCACTGGAAAAACCATAGCCTTTACTAGATGGACCTTTGTTGGCAAAGTAATGTCTCTGCTTTTCAATATGCTATCTAGGTTGGTCATAACCTTCCTTCCAAGGAGTAAGCGTCTTTTAATTTCATGGCTGCAGTCACCATCGGCAGTGATTTTGGAGCCCAGAAAAATAAAGTCTGACACTGTTTCCACTGTTTCCCCATATATTTCCCATGAAGTGATGGGACCAGATGCCATGATCTTTGTTTTCTGAATGTTGAGCTTTAAGCCAACTTTTTCACCCTCCACTTTCACTTTCATCAAGAGGCTTTTGAGTTCCTCTTCACCTTCTGCCATAAGGGTGGTATCATCTGCATATCTGAGGTTATTGATATTTCTCCCAGCAATCTTGATTCCAGCTTGTGGTTCTTCCAGTCCAGCGTTTCTCATGATGTACTCTGCATAGAAGTTAAATAAACAGGGTGACAATATACAGCCTTGACGTACTCCTTTTCCTATTTGGAACCAGTCTGTTGTTCTATGTCCAGTTCTAACTGTTGCTTCCTGACCTGCATATAGCTTTCTCAAGAGGCAGGTCAGGTGGTCTGGTATTCCCATCTCTTTCAGAATTTTCCACAGTTTATTGGGATCTACACAGCCAAAGGCTTTGGCATAATCAATAAAGCAGAAATAGATGTTTTTCTGGAACTCTCTTGCTTTTCAATGATCCAGCAGATGTTGGCAAGTTGATCTCTGGTTCCTCTGCCTTTTCTAAAAGCTGCTTGAACATCTGGAAGTTCACAGTTCACATATTGCTGAAGCCTGGCTTGGAGAATTTTGAGCATTACTTTACTAGCGTGTGAGATGAGTGCAATTGTGCGGTAGTTTGAGCATTCTTTGGCATTGCCTTTCTTTGGGATTGGAATGAAAACTGACCTTTTCCAGTCCTGTGGCCACTGCTGAGTTTTCCAAATTTGCTGGCATATTGAGTGCAGCACTTTCACAGCATCATCTTTCAGGATTTGAAAAAGCTCAACTGGAATTCCATCACCTCCACTAGCTTTGTTCGTAGTGATGCTTTCTAAGGCCCACTTGACTTCATGTTCCAGGATATCTGGCTCTAGGTGAGTGATCACACCATCGTGATTATCTTGGTCGTGAAGATCTTTTTTGTACAGTTCTTCTGTGTATTCTTGCCACCTCTTCTTAATATCTTCTGCTTCTGTTAGGTCCATACCATTTCTGTCCTTTATCGAGCCCATCTTTGCATTAAATGTTGCCTTGGTATGTCTAATTTTCTTGAAGACGTCTCTAGTCTTTCCCATTCTGTTGTTTTCCTCTGTTTCTTTGCATTGATCCCTGAGGAAGGCTTTCTATCTCTTCTTGCTATTTGGAACTCTACATTCAGATGCTTATATCTTTCCTTTTCTCCTTTGCTTTTCGCTTCTCTTCTTTTCACAGCTATTTGTAAGGCCTCCCCAGACAGCCATTTTGCTTTTTGCATTTCTTTTCCAAGGGGATGGTCTTGATCCCTGTCTCCTGTACAATGTCACGAACCTCATTCCATAGTTCACCAGGCAATCTATCTATCAGATCTAGGCCCTTAAATCTATTTCTCACTTCCACTGTATAATCATAAGGGATTTGATTTAGGTCATACCTGAATGGTCTAGTGGTTTTCCCTACTTTCTTCAATTTGAGTCTGAATTTGGTAATAAGGAGTTCATGATCTGAGCCACATTCAGCTCCTGGTCTTGTTTTTGTTGACTGTATAGAGCTTCTCCATCTTTGGCTGCAAAGAATATAATCAGTCTGATTTTGGTGTTGACCATCTGGTGATGTCCATGTGTAGAGTCTTCTCTTGTGTTGTTGGAAGAGGGTGTTTGCTATGACCAGTGCATTTTCTTGGCAAAACTCTATTAGCCTTTGCCCTGCTTCATTCTGTATTCCAAGGCCAAATTTTCCTGTTACTCCAGGTGTTTCTTGACTTGCTACTTTTGCATTCCAGTCCCCTATAATGAAAAGGACATCTTTTTTGGGTGTTAGTTCTAAAAGGTCTTGTAGGTCTTCATAGAACCATTCAGCTTCAGCTTCTTCAGCATTACTGGTTGGGGCATAGACTTGGATTACTGTGGTATTGAATGGTTTGCTTTGGAAATGAACAGACATCATTCTGTTGTTTTTGAGATTGCATCCAAGTACTGCATTTTGGACTCTGTTGTTGACCGTGATGGCTACTCCATTTCTTCTAAGGGATTCCTGCCCGCAGTAGTAGATATAATGGTCATCTGAGTTAAATTCACCCATTCCAGTCCATTTTAGTTCGCTGATTCCTAGAATGTCGACATTCACTCTGAAATGACAGACACACTGAAACCATACTCACAGAAATCTAGTCAATCTAATCACACTAGGACCACTGCCTTGTCTAACTCAGTGAAACTAAGCCATGCCTGTGGGGCCACCCAAGATGGGCGGGTCATGGTGGAGAGGTCTGACAGAATGTGGTCCACTGGAGAAGGGAATGGCACCACTTCAGTATTCTTGCCTTGAGAACCCCATGAACAGTATGAAAAGGCAAAATGATAGGATACTGAAAGAGGAACTCCCCAGATCAGTATGTGCCCAATATGTTACTAGAGATCAGTGAAGAAATAACTCCAGAAAGCATAAAGGGATGGAGCCAAAGCAAAAACAATACCCAGTTGTGGATGTGACTGGTGATAGAAGCAAGGTCCGATGCTGTAAAGAGCAATATTGCATAGGAACCTGGAATGTCAGGTCCATTCAGTTCAGTTGAGTTCAGTTCAGTCACTCAGTCATGTCCTACTCTTTGAGACCCCACGAATCGCAGCACGCCAAGCCTCCCTGTCCATCACCAACTCCTGGAGTTCACTCAGACTCATGTCCATCGAGTCAGTGATGCCATCCAGCCATCTCATCCTCTGTCGTCCCCTTCTCCTCCTGTCCTCAATCCCTCCCATCATCAGAGTCTTCTCCAATGAGTCAACTCTTTGCATGAGGTGGCAAAAGTACTGGAGTTTCAGCTTTAGCAGCATTCCTTCCAAAGAACACCCAGGGCTGATCTCCTTCAGAATGGACTGGTTGGATCTCCTTGGAATCCAAGGGACCCTCAAGAGTCTTCTCCAACACCACAGTTCAAAAGCATCAATTCTTTGGTGCTCAGCTTTCTTCACAGTCCAACTCTCACATCCATACATGACCACTGGAAAAACCATAGCCTTGACTAGATGGACCTTTGTTGGCAAAGTAATGTCTCTGTTTTTCAATATGCTGTCTAGGTTGGTCATAACTTTACTTCCAAGGAGTAAGCATCTTTTAATTCCATGAATCAAGGCAAATTGGAAGTGGTCAAACATTTTGATTGCTCTTGATATAAAGTAGTAAAGGACACTGACCTGGGACATTGGATCCAATCCCCAGTCTACCCTGCTACTTGCCAGCTGTATAACCTGGGGCCAGTTTCTTATCCTTTCTCTGCCTCAGTGTCTTCATCTGTCCAGTGGGGATAATCATAGTGCCTGCCTCTTGGGGTGGTTGCTCGTATCATTGGAATTTATATATAAAATGCTCAAAACGGCTCCTGGCATATAGTAAGCATGCTGTTAAGTTTGCTTCTATTGTTGTTCTTCATATTATCATTATCCCTGGAAAATATTTTGGCAAGATGGATTAGAGAAAATAACTTTTTTCAGCAGAAGTTTTGAATTGGCTGCCTGCAGCCATATTGGGTCTACCAACAAGTTTTGTTTGCCCACACACACTTAAGGTTTAAATTAATCTTCAGCGGTGGAAAAACCCTAACATTCTTCCTTTAAATACTCCATATTTCCCACTTCTCTTGAAAATTTTTTAAAAATCTGGAAATGATAAGCCTAAATTGGTACCAGCTGGAGTTGTCAGCAGCTGCCCCTTTTTGATGAATAGGCTCTCTACTTTGGTTCTGCCTATGCCTGGCCCTCTTCATTCATGAGGTTTCCTGCCAGGCTGCTTTAGGGAGTTTAAGTTTGTGATCTTCAGTGTAAAGCACACTGACATAGTATAAAAAGTATAGTAAGCCCTCTCTTATTTAAATGACTTATCTCCTTAAAGTGCACATATCATTCAACATTCAAAGTATCTGTTAGACCCCTTCTCTGGTGATACTGTATTGAATAAGACAGAAGTGGAAACTGGATCTCAAACATGTACTATGGCACAAGTTCTGATATATATTTGGAAGGAAACCAACTGAGGTCTGAGAAACTGAGATCGAAAATAAAGATGGAGGTGAGGCTAGGGGCCTGAAGGAGGAAAGGGAGAAAGGGTGCGTTCTGAAATGAAATCCAAGTGTTAGAAAGGAGCAGCCTTGCCAAAATATGGGGCTGAGAATACTTCCTGAACCAGAGTCAGCTTGTACAAGGGCCCTGAGGTAAGGAGGAGTGTCTCCTGCTGAGGAAAGGAAAGAGACCTATGTGGCGGGTATACAGATGGCTCAAGGTGATGTTATGGATCCTGTGGGTTTGCCTGAACCTTATATTTTCTGCAATGGAGAAATTGATGGAAGGTTTCAGATAGGGGAGGGGCTTACAAAAAGAAGACCCCATCTGCTGCTCAGAGGGTTGGTTGGAAGTGAGCAAGAGGAGAAATAGACTAGGATGTGGATACTGGAGTTGATGGAGGTGAGAGATGCTGATACCAATAGAAATGGAGAGAAGGGGCAAATTTGGAGTTTATTTTGGAGACAGAGTGATAAATGAGATTAGGTATAATCCATGAGGCAAAGGGAAGCAGTGAGGATGACGACTAAGTTCCTGGTTTGAGCAGCTAACCAGACACTGGTGTTATTTAGTAAGATAAAAAAAAAAAAAAAGTCAAGGAAAGAAGATGTTAATAGGGGAAGATTTGAGGTGAAATCAGAAGGTTCTTTTTGACCATAATTAATTTTACGATTTTAGAGTTACATCCAAGAGAAAATGTCAAGTAAGTCATTAAACTTGCAGTCCAGTTTCCAAGCGTGATCTGGGCTACAGCTATAGGTCAGCAGTCACGGGTGTCATATTGTGGTGTGTATCTGTGTGTGTGTTGCAGAGGGATCAAACATGTAGAAACTAAGGGATATTTTAGAAGTCCTGACTTTTAAAAGGGGATATCTCTGTAGTTTCCCTGACTCTGTGCTGCTACTTGGACTGTTAGCCTTGTCCTGTCATTATTGAATTTTGAACCTAAGGATTAGGCTCTTCAGTTTGGAGGGTAATGACATAGCCGGAAATCATTTGGGTAGTAGATCATCTTCACTTTTTTCAGCTTTTTTTTTTTTTAACCTCCCTCACCCATCATCATGTTCGCCTACTGTTGACTGCTTCATGCATTTATTGGAAGGAGGCCAGTTGGAAAAGGAGTAGGGGTTGGGGGGATGAACAGCAGGTCGTTTTTAAGCTCTGAAGGCTTCTTAACTTTCTGTAGGGATGTGAGTCTCTGCTCTTTATCAGTGCTGTCATTATAGTTGTCACTTATGTTCACCAACATCCACTTTTCTCATCCTGGGCTCCAGTAAGACTGCACTTGCTGGTCTCCCAGAATGCCTAGACAGTGGCCTGTAAGAGAAACCCACTGCCCTAAAGGACTGGGGCTAGCGGACACTCTGGTGCAAACTTCAGCTCCCTTTGGGGGAGTGTGGTAGCCACCAGCTCAGATGGCAGAGCACAGAGTCAAAGGAACTTTGATCATCAGGTCACCACAGAGACTGCCCAGGAGCTGACTTGGAGCTGACTTTGTATAAGCAAGAAGTAAATTTTCATTGTGTCCCAAGAGTTTGAGGCATGTTTGTTAGTGCAACATGTGTTGCCATTTAGTTGCTATGTCCAACTCTGTGACCCAATGGACTGTAGTCCACCAGGCTCCTCTGTCCATGGGATTCTCCAGGCAAGAATGCTGCAGTGGGTTGCCATTTCCTTCTCCGGGGGATCTTTCCAACCAGAGATGGAGCCCGTGTCTCCTGCATTGCAGGCAGATCTTAACCACTGCACCTCTAGGGAAGCCCTACTGCAGCATAAGCCTAGCCTAATCAGTTTAATCCAGGTGGCATCTGAGAACAATGTAATAATGTTTGTCCCAAACCTAAGCTCCTCACAGGCAGGCATCTTGTTGAACATCAAGCCAAGTGCAAACCCTGACAAAGATGGGTGTGCTCCACTAATCCTCTGAAGTCAGTATCGATCATGACTTTCTTTTCAACAGATGGAGACTCTCAGTGCCCTTTTCACTTTAAACGACTGAACTAAAATTAAACTGCTATTTGAAGATTTTAAGGCTTTTCTCCTGGGCCCCAGCAATTGTTACCAGCGTCAGGACATTATGGGACACGTCTTCCTGGTGCCCCATTTTGTGTTTGTCTGTAACTGACAGCAGCTAGCCACCGTTTCCATCTCGCGTTGTTGCTGTGACTTCCGTTAGCTCATGGTTTCTTCTCGAGTGTATCACTGAGTGCTCAGTGCTGTACCTGGTCTACCTTGTTGGGCTTAATTGTTGCTTTTTTCCCGTGTTATTTGTGTGCGTGTGTATGCATGTACGCAGTTTAATCCACTGAAGTGATTATTTCGTTTTGGAGACGCTGCCCTCTTTTTCCTTCCAGAACGCAAATATGTGCGTTTATACATTATACACCATTTATACATCAACTTTAAGAACCAAGTGCTTCTCCTTGAATGACCCCTTTCCCTCTTGGGCTTAACTTGGCTAATATTTATCAGGAGTTGAGCACAGGGAAGTTATTTACAGCAGTGCTTATTAATGCACTTCAGTGAGTCATGGCAGTTTCTAGCCAATGCTGTCATTTTGTTGAGGATGGTCCCCAGTGGAACCCCAAAATTTGCAGCAGCTTCTGAGGAAGCACAAGGCTTGTGTGCCTTGATGGCAAACCCCAGAAAATATAGGGGAAAGGAGTGGTCATAATCAGCATGAATGTTCGGAATCATCCAGCCTTCTCATTTTTACTGGTGAGAAAACTGATGGGCAAAGAAGAGGGGTGGTTTGCAGAAGCCTGCGAAAATGTTACAGAGATGAAATTAGGAGCCAGATTTTTCATCCTGTCACTCCATCAAGGCCTTTTATTCTTGGGACTTTATTCAATACTTACTCCAAATATTTATGAGAAACTTCAAGTTGTATAAGGGTTGGTTATTTTCAGCATTTTAAGGATTTCTCCACCTTTTCCTGGAGAAGATCTCTTTGGAGCCATCCCTCGGTAAGAGCAGGGGGGAAGATGGCCTTTAGCTTTATACTTGGGGCTTGGACAGTGATGGCTATTAATGAGATTGGAATGAAAATCTGCCACAACATGGATGGACTTGGAGGGTATTATACTAAGTGAAATAAGTCAGAGAAAGACAAATACTATACATTACCACTTTTATGTGGAATCTAAAAAAACCAACTAGTGAATATATATAACAAAAGACTCATAGAAAGAGCAATCTAGTGGTTACCAGTGGGAGGAGAGGTAAGATAGAGAGATAGAGGGTTAAGAGGTACAAACTACAATGTATAAAATAAAACTTCGTGGCCAGATTGTACAGCACAGAGAATACAGCCAGTACTTTATAATAACTGCAAATGGAGTCTTAGCTTTAAAAACTGCAAATTGTTATGTTGTACACCTAAAACTTACATATTTTAAATCGACTGTACCTCAAAATAAAATAATAACAATCTTAGGGATTGCTTATAAAGTGATTCCTAGGCTCATGCATGCATTTCCACTCTTTAAAAAGGTATGTATAATATTTGATAATATAGAATAGCATATAAAATATGTATATATGACTAATAGTAAAATTAACACTGGTGAATCCACCACCGAACTTACAAAAGTCTGATTCATCCTCTCACTTTTAAACTCTGGAGTTTTCTGGAAATGACTGGCTTCCTTAGCTTTATCCTTTTTTTCTTGGTATTTTCTCCTTCTATAACATGCTATTGGCTAAACATATGTACCACTTCTCTCTGTATTTACACAAGCCATGATTACAACAGTCTAAGGCGATGGCACCCCACTCCAGTACTCTTGCCTG
This sequence comes from Bos javanicus, assembly GCF_032452875.1. NCBI lineage: Eukaryota > Metazoa > Chordata > Mammalia > Artiodactyla > Bovidae > Bos > Bos javanicus. Next base: position 45,848,601 of record NC_083881.1, read on the forward strand.
GAAAATCCCATGGACGGAGGAGCCTGGTAGGCTGCAGTCCATGGGGTCGCGAAGAGTCGGACACAACTGAGTGACTTCCCTTTCACTTTTCACTTTCATGCATTGGAGAAGGAAATGTCAACCCACTCCAGTGTTCTTGCCTGGAGAATCCCAGGGACGAGGGAGCCTGGTGGGCTGCCGTCTATGGGATAGCACAGAGTCGGACACGACTGAAGTGACTTAGCAGTAGCAGCATCCCTCATATATAGTGATTTCCAAGACAATCATCAGCCTCCTTCTGGTTTTCTTACCGTTTCCCCCTCAACAGTGTCTGTGCAGATGACCAGCCGGCCTGACCTCTAGGCCTGACAGCTCTCCCGAGCCTGCTTCCCTCATTTTCCAGTGCCTGGTGGACAGTCCCCCAGGATACACTGCTGTTACATCAAAAGGAACAGAACAAGGAAAGGCTGCATCCTTTCTTTGGCAACGTATAAGTCTTTGACATAAAAATCAAGGAGGAAAAAAATCAAATCTATATTATTATTTTAGATGTCAAGCCTGTTTCTCATCCATCTTGTAATTTTTCTTAAGTGTTCATTGAACTTGTTACAGTATTGCTTCTGTTTTATGGTTTGGGGGAGCCTCTTGGCCATGAAGCATGTAGGATCTTACCTCCACAATCAGGGATCGAACCTGCACCCCCTGCATTTGGAGGGCAAAGTCATTAACCCCTGGACCACCAGGGAACTCCCCATCTTGTCATTTTTAAGAAAGGTATTTGTTTTTAGAAATGGTGCACACTTACATTATTTAATATTATTTTTCTAAATTGTCTCTAATACTTGATTACTGAGTATCAGTTTCTAAATTTGCAGACTGAGTAGGAATTTATTCTTAACATTTTATATCTTTCTGAACAAAATTTGTTAATTAGATAGTCCAATGAGCCATAAACTTAAATGCACTAATTTTTTGTTTGTTTTTTGCTTCAAGTCAGGTTGAGGGTTTTAATTTAATACTTGGTGTCTTTTATTAAGGAAGGCAGTTTTAAGATCATGATTATAACCCCAGAGTTAAAGTTTGAGATTTTATAAATGGTTTTAATTCCTATTTTAAATTAATCCAACAGAGAAGCAATGCAGGTATAGCTTAAAATATAGAAATTTCCTTTTCTTTAAAAATTTGTTCTTACTAAATGGATGAACTAAAGGATTTATTTGCTATGCATTATCAAAAGTTTAAATTTTCTTAAAACTGGCCCTCAAATCTCATTGTTTCATCAAATATCTTCTTAAAATTTCACTTTTAGTCTAGTTGATTTTTGTTTTTGTCCTGCAGTAGATTTTGTGGGGTCTGATACTTAGATAGTTTTGAAACTTTAGCTACAAAACTTCCAAGTACAAAAATCAATAGAGTATGATTATCACTTTAGAATCTGTTACCATTGTTGTTCAGTTGCTAAGTTGTGTCCAATTCTTCAGGACCCCATGAACTGCAGCACCCCAGATTTCCCTGTCCTTCACTATCTCCCTAAAATTGTTTAAACTCATGACCATTGAGTCAGTGATGCCATCCAACCATCTCACCCCCTTCTCCTCTTCCCCTCAATCTTTCTCAGCATCAGGCTCTTTCCAGGGAGTCAGCTCTTCGCATCAAGTGGCCAAACTATTGGAGCTTCAGCTTCAGGCCACTCCTTCCAATGAATATACAGGGTTGATTTCCTTTAGTACTGACTCGTTTGATCTCCCTGCTGTCTAAGGGACTCTCAAGAATCTTCTCCAGTACTACAGTTTGAAAGTGTCAATTCTTTGGCACTCAGCCTTCTTATGGCTCAATTTTAGAATAATAAAACACAAAAATTATAAATCTGAAAGAGCTGATAAATATCACAAACATCACAAAATCCAAAAAATAAAATTTTATTAATTGATACTTAATACTTTTTTCCTTTTTTGACTGCTTGTTCATTGACTGTCTCTCCCTAGAACACTAATTTTTGTAGTATTTTCTGTAGCAAGAATAGAAAGATAATTCATTATTTCCTCTAGTGGGTTTCACCAAAACTTCTTGGGATAGTGTATCCTGGAGTTGGTATCATATGACCTCTCATATAAATATACTTACCACTGGTTGTAGTAATACTATAGGTTTGAGCCCTAAGATAGGAATCATGATAGAATCTATTTGCTAAGATTCCTACACAAAGGGGAAAAAAAAGGTATGTTTATGTCATATTGTCAAGTCTGTTCCATAGGTCTCTTTTGACTTGGTGTATGTAAGAGCTAGATTCTCAGCTTTCAGCTTCCCATGTCTAAATAGTCGAAGAATTTTTCAGACTGGTACCTTGCTTCATTACATTTCAAAGCTTGCTTCTTTCACTACACTTGTACTTCCAGCGCCAAATGATTCTGAGTCCATGCCGGTGAGAAAAATACTCTAAGAAGTCATACTATGCTGAGACAGCTAATAGAAACTTAGCTATACATGGAAGCACCGTTGACCATGTGATAGCATATAGGCTATATAAATACCTATTACTAAACTCAAAGTTGGTTCTGCCTCAACTTCTCCTTAGCAGGATCCCCAACATGTCTGTGGATTTTCTAAGACAGCCCAATAGGAAGGCAGAAGGAAAAGTAGGGGCCAATTATCTTAAGTTACTATGGGTAAGATACATCACCTTAGCAAATTTTACAAATTATAACAGTATATATGGCTATGTGATTCCACAGGTGAGGCCCAGAGCAAATGAGGGGATGCTTCCCCAACTTGAATTTTAGTTTGTTGACCCCTATTTCACCGTAAATATGTAGGATAATTGTTAAAAGCACTCACTTTCTGAATAGTATTGACTTTAATTCACAGTTGATGACATGGCATTAGTTTATATGATTGCTTTTCGAAGATTTATTCAATTTTTGCTTTAAAATAAAAATGCGTTGTTTATTGGAGCCCTCCCTTAACAAAAATCACATAATCAGTTTAAAGTGGAATTTAAAAAACTCACTAGGTTTACTTTACAGAAATGTTCAGTTCAGTTCAGTCGCTCAGTCATATCCGACTCTTTGTGACCCTATGAATCACAGCACGCCAGGCCTCCCTGTCCATCACCAACTCCCAGAGTTCACTCAAACTCATGTCCATCGAGATGGATGATGCCATCCAGGCATTTCATCCTCTGTTGTCCCCTTCTCCTTCTGCCCCCAATCCCTCCCAGCATCAGGGTCTTTTCCAATGAGTCAACACTTTGCATGAGGTGGCCAAAGTATTGGAGTTTCAGCTACAGCATCATTCCTTCCAATGAATACCCAGGACTGATCTCCTTTATAATGGACTGGTTGGATCTCCTTGCACTCCAAGGGACTCTCAAGAGTCTTCTCCAACACCACAGTTCAAAAGCATCAATTCTTCGGCACTCAGCTTTCTTCACAGTCCAACTCTCACATCCATACCTGACTGCTGGAAAAACCATAGCCTTGACTAGATGGACCTTTGTTGGCAAAGTAATGTCTCTGCTTTCAACATGCTATCTAGGTTGGTCATAACTTTCCTTCCAAGGAGTAAGCGTCTTTTAATTTCATGGCTGCAATCACCATCTGCAGTGATTTTAGAGCCCCAGAAAATAAAGTCTGACACTGTTTCCACCATTTCCCCATCTATTTCCCATGAAGTGATGGGACCAGATGCCATGATCTTCGTTTTCTGAATGTTGAGCTTTAAGCCAACTTTCTCACTCTGCTCTTTCACTTTCATCAAGAGGCTTTTGAGTTCCTCTTCACTTTCTGCCATAAGGGTGGTGTCATCTGCATATCTGAGGTTCTTGATATTTCTCCCGGCAATCTTGATTCCAGCTTGTGCTTCTTCCAGCCCAGTGTTTCTCCTGATGTACTCTGCATATAAGTTAAATAAGCAGGGTGATAATATACAGCCTTGACGTACTCCTTTTCCTATTTGGAACCAGCCTGTTGTTCCATGTCCAGTTCTAACTGTTGCTTCCTGACCTGCATACAGATTTCTCAAGAGGCAGGTCAGGTGGTCTGGTATTCCCATCTCTTTCAGAATTTTCCACAGTTTATTGGGATCCACACAGTCAAAGGCTTTGGCATAGTCAATAGAGCAGAAATATATGTTTTTCTGGAACTCTCTTGCTTTTTCGATAATCCAGCAGATGTTGGCAAGTTGATCTCTGGTTCCTCTGCCTTTTCTAAAACCAGCTTGAACATCTGGAAGTTTACGGTTCATGTATTGCTGAAGCCTGGCTTGGAGAATTTTGAGCATTACTTTACTAGCATGTGAGATGAGTGCCATTGTGCGGTAGTTTGAGCATTTTTTGGCATTGCCTTTCTTTGGGATTGGAATGAAAACTAACCTTTTCCAGCCCTGTGGCCACTGCTGAGTTTTCCAAATTTGCTGGCATATTGAGTGCAGCACTTTCACAGCATCATCTTTCAGGATTTGAAATAGCGCAGCTGGAATTCCATCACCTCCACTAGCTTTGTTCGTAGTGATGCTTTCTAAGGCCCACTTGACTTCATGTTCCAGGATATCTGGCTCTAGGTGAGTGATCACACCATCGTGAGTATCTAGATCGTGAAGCTCTTTTTTGTACAGTTCTTCTGTGTATACTTGCCACCTCTTCTTAATAGCTTCTGCTTCTGTTAGGTCCATACCATTTCTGTCCTTTATCGAGCCCATCTTTGCATGATATGTTCCCTTAGTATCTCTAATTTTCTTGAAGAGATCTTTAGTCTTTCCCATTCTGTTGTTTTCCTCTGTTTCTTTGCATTGATCACTGAGGAAGGCTTTCTTATGTCTCCTTGCTATTATTCCTTGGAACTCTGCATTCAGATGTTTATATCTTTCCTTTTCTCCTTTGCTTTTCGCTTCTCTTCTTTTCACAGCTATTTGTAAGGCCTCCTCAGACAGCCATTTTGCTTTTTTGCATTTCTTTTCCATGGGGATGGTCTTGATCCCTGTCTCCTGTACAGTGTCAGGAACCTCCATCCATAGTTCATCAGGCACTCTGTCTATCAGATCTAGTCCCTTAAATCTATTTCTCACTTCCACTGTATAATCATAAGGGATTTGATTTAGGTCATACCTGAATGGTCTAGTGGTTTTCCCTGTTCTTCAATTTAAGTCTGAATTTGGCAATAAGGAGTTCATGATCTGAGCCACATTCAGCTCCCGGTCTTGTTTTTGCTGACTGTATAGAGCTTCTCCATCTTTGGCTGCAAAGAATATATTAAAAGGCATGGTTTTGTGTAATCACTCAGTAAGTATGCCACTATAATTGCTATGTGTGTTACATTACTTGAATGCAAATAAATGGAGAAGAGAGAATGTTTTTAATTTCAGCAGACACTTGTATAGCAGTTATCACGCATCGGGTTCTGCTTGAAGTGCCTTTCATGTGTTACCCCTTCTAGTTCTAGCAGAATGGCATGGTAGATAACCTGAGAGCCCTCTCATTATAAATAGCAAGAAATGCTACATGAAATATACCAGAAATCCTATACAATGCATGGCAGAGCTTCTAAGGAAGTTAAAGGAAACCATGAGATGCTAGAAACGAAAAGGGCACCAAAACCAGGAGGTGAGAATCTGGCACAACACTGTGATGCCCTTGGTTGAAAGTTGACACTTGGATTTTAAAACTCATGTGGAGTTAAGGAGTGAGAAAGTTGGCGCTGCTCTCCACCCCACATAAAATGAGAACTCTAAAAAGGCAGCATTTTCTGAGCAAGAGTAGTCTAAGGGTCTTCCCATTAGAACAGGAAAGCAAAAGAAAATGTCTCTGTCTTCATGTGGATTCTGGGTAGGGAAAGAAAAGTCTTCCTAGAAAAACTTGAATTTATGTACCTGGCTTCCTGTGAATTTGGAATTTATATTTGTAATTCCCATGTGTTCCAGGAGCTGCCAGCTGAGAAATTAATCCCCAAATTAGCTTTGTGCCAGTAATAGCCTTGGGACAAATCCCAGAACTAAAATCTATTCTGGAGGGAGGCTCTGAGATAATAAGGGATCAGTAAATAACTCTCTTCCATCTCCTGGTTTGAGACCCAACTAAATTATGGTTGGACAGATGTCAATTAGATTGTCACCTCTATTCCTGACACATCTGATTGAAGAGTGAGCAGTATGGGCTTGCTAGTATTTCTCTCAAACCTGATCAACTTCATTGAGTATTAGCTCAGTTTCACAACTGCTGATCACTCATATGGGACAGACCATTTACAGCAATTCCCCCCAAAGATTGTCTGGCAGTCATCCTTGTCATCGTGTAATGATAGAAGGAAGAGAGTTCATTAGTAATATCAATATTGCATGCACCTAATAAAATAGCCTCAAAATAGATAAATAAATTGAATGGAGAAATTGACAAATTCACCGTCAGAGAAGAAAGCTTTAGCTTCTCTTAGGAATTAAGAGCCTAGGTGGACCAATATTAGAAAGGATGTAGAAAATATGAACAACACAGTAAAGAATCTTGGTGTAGGAGATAGAGTTAGAACCTTGGACTAACAAGGAGTACACACTTTATCTGTAAAGTAAGCTAAGGTGACAGAATTAAAGGCATACATGCTGTAACCTAGAGGTTGCATCTTACATCCTTGTATAGAAAATGATTTGTGAAAGAAGACATTTCATGAGTGTTAATTATAGGATTGTTTATAATACAAAAAATAAGAACCTAAATATTCAGAAGTAGAAGACCAGGTAAATGAATTTTGTTCATACAGGGAATACTAAACATAATTCTAAATGATTGGTCTAGAAGTATCTAAAGCATCAAAATGCATAGGTCTCAGTGAGTAAGAATCAAATTGTAGAAAAATATATGCAGCATGACAATATCAAGTTTAAAAATGTAAAAATGTATTTATGGGTACATAAATCTTTGCCAGCTGGTCAATGACGTGTGTACATACTGGAGGAAGCAAGAGAGGGGACCAGGTCTTACAAGGTGGTTTTGACTATGCTTGAAATTTCTTGTTAAAAGCAATTCTAGAATACTATGCTTAGAGATATGGGAGCAACAGTTTTAAAGGGATGAATGTTGAGTGTTTGAGGATATAGAAAATCATATTCTAAATGGAATGGTTTTCCATTTACATTGTTAACATTCCCCCATAAGGTGATTGGTAGATTTCTATTCCTTCCACTTAGATAAGAATCCTAATGAGGCACAAGACTGAGGACCCCGAATCTAAATTCTGTACTTGTGACTCAGTGCTCTGTACATAATCATCTTACTCTGACATTTTCTAGTTCCCCATTCCCAGGATGTGATTTCTTCATTTTTTTCCTAAACCAATTTAGTAGAACATAACTAATGACTAGGTACTCACTGAAAATCCCCAAATATCAAGGATTGGTAATTGTGTCCCCCAAATCATTTAAAAATTACTTTATTACATGGTAAATTGACCTGATGTTCAAGGATCCAGGCATAACCCTTGCCCAATTTCATGTTGCAGTGAGAAGGAGGTTGCATTGCATAGTCGAGCTAATTGTAGCTAATTGGTCTTCCCAGGTGGCTCAGTGGTGAAGAATCCGCCTGCCAAGAAGGAGACACGGGTTTGATCCTATCAGAAATATTCCCCGGAGGAGGGAATGACTAGCCACTCCAGTATTCTTGCTAGGGAAATCCCTTGGATAGAGGAGCCTGGTGGATTGCAGTCCATGGGGTCACAAAGAGTTGGATATAGTGACAAACTTTTCACTTTGTTTTTTTTTTTTTTTTTTCAAACTTGTTCTTATGGTTTGTTTCTCTGTTCAGGAAATACAATGATAAACATATAACAGAGCTGATCTGCCCTTCATTGGCACACTATTATTTAGTTGGATGGGGGGAATGTACAGTGTGCTGATTTGCAGGGTAGAAGAGCCACATATTTTATGATTTTAATATTTTTAAATATCAATTGTCAATGTGGGCTGTAGAATTCATTTAGTTGTTTGATTCATTAAGAAAAGGCTTTGTATGGAGTGTCCCTGTGATAGTGTGGAGAAAGACAAGCTTGTTGTTTATAATACACGGTGATACACTAGAAGAAACCCACTGGCGTCACTGAGAGTGGGGCAGGGGAAAGAAGAGGAGGGATAGTGTTGTTTTAGGGAAATATTTTAGAAAACTTACTATATTTCTTTTCTGGCACCCACTCAAAGAGAAAAAAGTACCATAAGCAAACTGTGAAACTTGGGTAAGAACATCTTAGTTGTTTTATTAGTGCTTTAAACAAAACTAAGAATGGAAATCAAGTGTAAAGATAAACAACATCAGGAAAAGAATTCTTCCGCACATGCTGAGAAAGTTGTAATTGAAACGAATTTATCATTAATTGATCTTAGTTACTGTGTTGCTTATTTTTCTTAATTCTCACATTTGTTGTGTTAACAAACAACAGATGAATGTCTCACTTTTATCATTGTTGAATTAGTGATTTTATTTTTCTTTTTTACCCAGATCCCTGATGGGTCTTCATTAGGCCTGACTTGAGCCTATTACAAATGCACAAACCTGGAAAAATATGGTGTATTAGTTCTCTGGACAGAACCCATTGGTTATATAGATATAAGTTGGCATGCTCAGTCACTTCAGTCACATTTGACTCTTTGTGACCCCATGGACTGTAGCCCACCAGGCTTCTCTGTCCATGGGATTTCGCAGGCAAGAATACTGGAGTGGGTTGCCATTTCCTTCTCCAGGAGACATGAATCTATTCATCCACATATCTTTTACCTAGCTACTTACCTGGGCATCTGCCTGCCTACCCACTTACACATCTGAGACAGATCGGGTAAGGAAATGGCTCATGATTGTAGGGCCTGGCAAGTTCAAAATCCACGAGGCAGGGTACAGACTGGGAACTCAGGCAGGGTTTATGTATTACAGTTGTCAGGCAGTATTTCTTCTTCTTTGGGAACCCTCAGTCTTTGCTTGTAGGGCCTTCAGTTGGTTGGTGAGGCCCGCCTACATCACAGAGGGTTTCTTTGGTTTCTCCAGAGAAATAGAACCAACAGGTTGGTTGGTTGTGTGTGTCTGTGTGTTAGTCACTCTGTTGTGTCTGACTCTTTGTGACCCCATGGACTGTAGCCCACCAGGCTCCTCTGTCCATGGAATTCTCCAGGCAAGAATACTGGAATGGGTTGCCATTTCCTTCTCCAGAAACAATAATAGCAAGACATAAAACCACTGCTTTGGAAATATAAAATTAAGGAGCAGCAAAAATGGTTAGAAAAAAGGTGACTGGATGAGAGAATGCAGCAATAATACAGGAACATGAATGGGAATGGAGAGAACAATTCAGGAGATTTTGTTTAAATGAATATTCTGAACTTACTAACGGAATATGCAGGGAAAGGGAGAGGGCAAAACGAGGGATAAAGCTGTGGTTTCCAGCTCAAGTGGCTGAGCAGATGAAATGCCTTTTAAAGGGATAAGGAAGTCAGAGGGGAAGGCAAGTACAGCTGACTCTTAAACATTGGGGATGGGGATGGGAGTTAGGGGCTCCACTTCTCCAGAGTTGAGAAGAGGGGATAACTTTACAGTCAGTATCCATGATTCCACAACAGCAGGTTCAGACAACCACGGATCATGTAGTACTGTAGTATTTATTTTAAAACAGGCATATAAGAGGACCCCTGCAGTTCAAACCTGAGTTGTTCAAGGGTCTTTATAGAGACTATGCAAGATTATCAGTTCTATTTTGGACAGTACTGCTGGAATTTGAAGAAAATTGGTAGTAGTTACCCTGACTGTGCAGCACACAATTTAAGATTAGAGCCAAACAGAAATGTAGGATTTAACCGAAAAAGATAGTTCAAGTCACGACAGAAGATGAGATACCCCCAAAATAAGAGAAAGGATAGTAGTACACCTTTATGGTTGAGAAGAAAAGGACCCGAGAAGAGGAGAAGTTCCACAGGGAGTGAATTAAGAGTGGCAAATGCTACTGAAATGGAAAGATGAGGACTAAGAAAACAGCATTTATAATAAGAGTAAGAGGTACCTTGAGTAATGGAGGGAGAAGCCAAATTCAAAAGGGTTAGTGAGTGATGGTAAGAAACTGAAATAAATTCAAATTTGTCCACACCCCTCCCATCATTACTTATCCCCAAAACACTGGTTAGATTTGTAGTCACAGGCCTCTTTCCTTTTTTTGGCATTCTGTGGCCCTCCAGATAGTGATTTTAGTAATTATTCTTGAATAAGTGTCCTTAGCAATCTTAGCTTAAAATCTGTTTGTTGGTCTTTTCTGTGCTGTCAGCACTCGGTACTGGTGCCTGGCTTGTCCCTGCTCCCTGCCACACCCCGTGTGTGTGTGTGTGTGTGTGTGTGTGTGTGTGTGTGTGTGTGTACACATGATTAAGGAATCAGATCACATGGTTATGGAGGCTGTTGTTCAGTCACTAAGCCATGTCTGACTCCCTGCGACCCATAGGCTGCAGCCCACTAAGTTTCCATATTCTTCACTATTTCCCAGAGTTTGCTCAATTCGTGTCCATTGAGTGAGTGATACTATCTAACCACCTCATTCTGTGTCACCCTCTTCTCCTTTTGCCTTCGGTCTTTCCCAGCATCAGGGTCTTTTCCAGTGAGACAGCTCTTTGCATCAGGTGGCCGAAGTATTGGAGTTTCAGCTTCAGCATCAGTCCTTCCAATGAATATTCAGGGTTGATTTCCTTTAGGATTGACTGGTTTGATCTCTTTGCTGTCCAAGGTACTCTCAAGAGTCTTCTCCAGCACCACAATTTGAAAGCATCAATTCTTTAGCACTCAGACTTCTTTACAGTCCAGCCCTCACATCTACACATGACTACTGGAAAAATCATGACTTTGACTATACGGACCTTTGTTGGCAAAGTGATGTCTCTGCTTTTTAATATGCTGTCTATGTTTGTCATAACTTTCCTTCCAAGGAGCAAGTGTCTTTTAATTTCATGGCTGCAGTCACTGTGTCACTGTCCATAATGATTTTGGAGCCCAAGAAAATAAAGTCTGTCACTGTTTCTACTTTTTCCCCATCTGTTTGCCATGAAGTGATAGAGGCTGAGAACTTCCCAATTATCTGCTGTCAGAAAACTGGAGACCCAGGATCTGCTGATATACTGCCTGTTCACAAACTGGTGATCTCAACATTCAAAAAAAGCCAGTGTTTCCGTTTGAGTCTCAAGACAGGAAAAGACTGATGTCCCAGTTCAAAGCAGTCAGATGGAAAAGGGGTTCTCTTACCCAAGAGGGTCAGTTTTGTTATTCTGTTCAACTTTGTTTCTTTGTTGTTCTGGCCTTTAGCCAATAGGTTGGTGGAACTGACCATTTACATCAGGAGGACAATCTGCTTTACTCAGTTTACTGACTCAAATGTTAATCTCATCGAAAACACCCTCATAGAAACAACCGGAATAACAGTTGGCCAATTATATGGGCACCATGACTCAGTCAAGTTGACACATGAAATTAACCATTATATAGGCTGTATTTTTTTTTCCCTTATTAAAGTACTGTGACCACTTCTTAAGTTATTAGGATACTAGGAAGAAAAAGAAAAATAATGTATCCTTTATCCCACTAGAACTTTTCTTTCAAGTCTTTTAAATTAAAGGCCATGTTTTAAAATATCTTGAAAATATTTGCAAAAATGCTTTGGATGTTTGAAAGCTTTCATCTCTTCTGCTTATTTGTCCCAGTCGTCAGAGCAAAAAGACTAAAATGGGCCCAGGGGCCCTGGATGTTTGTCCAGTCGCTGCCACTCACTAACTTTATCTGTTGAGAAAGAAAGAAAACCTCTTCTGAGCTTCAGTTTCCTTATCTCCTTATGGATTGCTCAGGCTTGGCAATCTTTGTGACCTTTTCTGCTTGAATATTTTATTAATCTAGAATTTCTTAAGGGGGAGGTAAATGTCCCACTCTTATTACCACGTGCTGGAGGATTGGAGGTGATGTACAGATGAACAGTGCTCAGTTTAATAATTTGAATATTTTACTGTGTGTTTGAACCAAATAAGATGTGCACACATAATCATGGTTTCCTGATTGTTGCTTAGGACAAGGTGAAAAGTAACAAAGGGAATCATTTTAGTGAAAAATATTAAGAAAATACATATTTTAGACTTATATGGAAAAACATTATAATTGTTCCAAACTTGGGCTGTATACAGTATACAGTATTAACCTATGAATCTAAGTTGATGTGCTATCATGATGCTTTTCATGAGACCCAGAAATACCACAGTTCTTGTAGCAGAGACCTGCATATATGCTTTACTAACACTTTGCTCCACTTGCATGAGTATAACCTGCCAAGTACGGTACCAGGCACAGGAATCCTTGGGTGAGTGGATGTGGCTTTGGCCCTCAGAGAAGGCAATGGCACCCCACTCTAGTACTCTTGCCTGGAAAATCCCATGGACAGAGGAGCCTGGTAGGCTGTAGTCCATGGGGTCGCTATGACTGAGCGACTTCACTTTCACTTTTCCCTTTCATGCATTGGAGAAGGAAATGGCAACCCACTCCAGTGTTCTTGTCTGGAGAATCCCAGGGACGGGGGAGCCTGGTGGGCTGCCGTCCATGGGGTCGCACAGAGTCGGACACGACTGAAGCGACTTAGCAGCAGCATCTTATAGTCTAGTGTAGCGTCAGGAGTGTAAATGAGTCACCGTAACCCAGTATCCTATCTGCAGTAGGGAAAGTACGTACTAGGGACCAGGTTTAGGATAACAGCGGTGGATCACCTCTGCCGTGGGAACACCAGGGAAAGCCTCACTGCAGTCATTCTTGACTGACTGAAAGATTGGGAGTGGGCATTCCAAGTACAGGAAATAGGCTGTCCAAGGGGCTTTCAGTAGATCCTTGGGTGTTTTCTGATATTTCAATCAGGAAGTCCCTGGAGAAGATGTTTTCCTTTTGTCTTCCCAGATCCAGGTGACAAGCCTGAGCTAATCTTGCAGTGGTCATGGATTAGATTCTGGAATATTTGCCATCTCTGCACTTTCTTGTTTCCTGGCTCAGGGTTTCTATTTTCTTTTCTTTTTAAATTCCGAATGAGTCCTAAATAAGAATCTGCGTATCCTATAAATATTCTTTTTCAATATGGCTCTTGGCATTTTAAAAAAGGCAAAGAGAAGAAAAATGATTTTCAGTAATCTTGGATGAGGGAAAACTTTGTACCCCTAATGAAATGCCTAAGTTTGCTTTTGTGTTAGCTGGAAGCCTACTGTAAAGCAGACCGATGTGGCCTTCTGTTCTACTCCAGGCGCCAAGAGCTTGCTGGGCTGGCTTCCCACTGAGTCTGTGTAATGCATTCCTTCTGTCCCACCCCATATTGCTGAACTGCTGAGGCTGGTGACATCACCTTGGATGATAAAGCCATTCCCAAATGGTTACAAGTTGAGCTGACTAAATGGAGAAATGCGGTGGGGGTGTAGAGGGGCTTGCCACTTAGACTAGCATTGTGATTTCATTTGCCTTCTTAAAAAAAAAATTCCTCTGTAGAAATAGGAATGATTACACATTTAAATTTGAAGTATTTTATAGGGCGGATTTATTGCTCCATTGCCACTTGGCTCTCAAGCAGATCCATTCATCTGTTCCTTTGACAGCCTACAGATTTAAGCTTTCTCTCCCAGTGGGCCTCCTCTGGACACTTTAAGAGCTAGTGGGAATCATATGGAGAAAGTAGGTGTGGGCTGCTGGGACAAGTTATCTGATGTCCTGTGATTCTGGTTGAGAATTTTTCCTGTCAGGGCTGGGGTTTACAGAAACCTCCTCCTCCTCCTCCCACCTCTTGCTTTGATAACTTAGTGCTACTCATCATTGTTAAAGTCTCACCTTAACCCTTCCTTGGCCCGAGAGCCTTCCCTGAGCACCTAAGTCATGGGTGAGTCTCTTTGTCATCTCTGCTTCCCATCTCATCACAGTTGCCAGGCAAAGAGGCCCACAGCAGGCTCATGCCCTCAAAATTGTGTCCCTCGGACTTCCTAGTGGTCCGGTGGTTAAGACTCTGTGCTACCCGTGCAGGGGGCACGGGTTCAATCCCTGGTTGGAGAACTACAATCCCGCATGCTGTGTGATGTGACCAAAAGATATATATTAAACAAACAAACCAAAAAAGCCTGTGTGTCTTGACCTGGAGGGAGCAGGGAGGTGTTTTATAGTAATGATTCAAAGAGGGTGTGATCAGCTCATGAACATCCTTCTCACTGGTTGCTGGTGAGGTAAGTGGGAGTCAGCATCACTGATCTTGTAGGTCCAACTTGTCTGGGTCTATATGCTTGTGGGCAGGATACAGTTAACTTCTCCCACCTGATGGAGGTTTCAGTATCTGTAAAACAGCTCGTGTATCCCTTGAGGGGGAACCAGGACCCTGCTCCAAGGCTGCAGTATTATTTATTTTAACTGTTCCTTCCTTGTCTCTGCATCTATCTTCTCCCTTCCCTAATTAGCAACTGTTTGAATCTGCTTGCTGGAACTCAGGGAAGGTCATGGAAGCTGAATGAAGCCTACTTCTTTAATGAAGAAATAGGGACACAGACAGGCTTTTGTGCCCAGGAACACCACAGGGTCCTGCACAATATCAATAATGTCAACATACATAGCAGAGAAAGTATGGGGTCTAAAAGAAATAGTAGATACCATAACCTAGGTTATGTAAATACTTGTGCGTTATTTAGAACTACCTGAGCTGCTTATTTAAAAGTTTGTGTGTCAATTTGTGTATGTGTGCATGTGCATATGTATTTATATAGTTTAGAGCTTTATCTCAGCCTAGAGATTTATGACTGTATGATTAGTACTTGGGCATCTTCATTTATCAGTTGCCCTCGGGAGGTCTGTCAGGGCAAGCATGAAACAATTTGAGAATCAGGGTCCTCATTCACCTTCTGTTGGCTTTCTTTCAACTTCTGGTCCCCACTCCGCCTTTTTCTGTTTTTTTTTTTTTTTTTTTCTTCATTCCTTCTCTTCATTATATATGAAAGCATCTGGTACAATGCCTGGGCTTCCCTGGTGGCTCAGTGCTAAAGAATTAACCTGCCAGTGCAGGAGATATGGGTTTGATCCCTTGGCCAGGAAGATCCCCTGGAGAAGGAGATGGCAACCCACTCTAGTATTCTTGCCTGGGAAATCCCATGGGCTACAGTCCATGGGGCTGCAAAGAGTGGGACACAACTTAGCAACTCAACGACAACAGCAGTACAATGCCTGGCGTGAAGCATGTTCTCAGTAAATCTAACCTTTTCCCCATCCTTTCTGCTTAATATTTCCAAAATGAGTGAGTGATTAGAACATGTAGGGGGCAACATTGCAGGATGTGTTGAGGAAGAAGTGGAGTAGTCAGGTGAAAGCTACAGACTGACCTTTGTCCATGTTATTAGTCAGGAATGAGGATTGGGAAGGCCAGAGGAGGGCAAATACCTATTTGTGTGGTTCTTCTGAAACAAGAGGGAAGGGGGTGGGCCACAACCTTTAAAAGAATGACATAGCCCGAGGACACTACATAAACTGATTAGAACCAAACAGATGGTGACAGAGCTCTGATACCAGACCCAAGAGCTTAGACTCTGTTCTCTAGGTAGATGGGCCCCCAGTGGATTTTCCTGAACAGGAAACTAATGAAGTAAATAGTCATTTAGTCCCAGTGGCTTGCAATGGGGAGATGCTGGCAGTAAAGCGTTGAAGGAGGATTATGAAGACCATCCTAGAAGTTGATGAGTACCTAAGATTTTGAATGTTGTTAGAAGGAAGGGAAAGTGAGGAATGGATGCAAAAATATCTTGTGAAGGAAGAGTCTTTGTTGTTGAGGGGTATGGAGTCAAGACACCTGAGGTTTCCACTATGAACTGAAATAGAGGCATGGGAAAGGGGAGCTTGCTGAAGGAGAAGGTGAGTTACTGTTTTTTCCCATTGGGATTTGACATGAAGGTAGGTCTCCTAAAGAGGGATGTCAGACTCCAAATGAGAGGCCAGGAAAGGTTATAGTGATAGAGATTTGGAAGTTATACACATAGAGGTGTAATTGGTGTCATGAGTGTGAAAGGTGGTGAGCTTAGGACTAAATGCATAAACTCTGGGAATGTCCAAAACAAGGGACAAGCTTTTTTGATTTTTTTTTTTTGTTTTGCTAGGCCTACAAGGATAGCCCTTTTCTCCTTCATTCTTAGGCTGTTTGTGTGTGTGTGTGTGTGTGTGTGTGTGTGTTTTAACTGAGATAATAATGATTTATAACATAGGTTTTGTGTGTATAACATTCTGTTTATACTTCTATATACACTATGGGATTCCCACCATCAAAGTGAGCCCATTTTACTGGTTAATTCTTTTTTCTCTTTTACCTTCTTTCATCTGTTTTCCCTCTTTAAAAAATTATATTGTATAAGTCTGAGATATACCATATGATGAATTGACATATGTATGTGTATATTGTAAAATCATTACTATACTAAGATTAGTTAACACATCCATCCCCTCCCATAGTTACCTTTTTTGTTTTTGTTTTTTTCATGTGTGGTGAGAAGATTTAGGATCTATTCTCTTAGCACCCTTCAGGTGTATCATACGGTGTCTTTCCCCTAGATTTATTGAGCAATGTGCTGTGTTTAGTTACTCAGTCATGTCTGACTCTTTGCAACCCCACAAGGACTGGAGCCCACCAGGTTCTTCTATCCATGGGATTTTTCAGGCAAGAATACTGGAGTGGGTTGCCGTTTCCTCCTTTAGGGGATCTTCCCTTCCCAGGGATCAAACCCACATCTCTCATGTCTCCTGAATTGGCAGGGGGATTCTTTACCAGTGTGCCACGTGGGCATCCCTATTGAACTATAATTGGCATATAATATTGTGTAAGTTTAAAGAGTACAACATATTCATTTGGTACATTTATATATTGTAAAATGATTAACACCTTAGGGTTAGCTAACACCTGTATCACACCCCATAATTACCATTTCTTTTTTGTGGTGAGAACATTTAAGAGCTACTCTTAGGCAGCTTTCAAGTATATGATACAGTGTTGCTCACTCCAGTCACCATTCTGTGTATTAGATCCCCGAGAACTTGCTCATCTTCCATTGCAGTCACCAGGCTGTACATTGCCTTGCTTCCCTCTTTTCTTTCTTTTCTCTCTTTTGGCCCCTCCCTCCTTCCTTCACCTTTTCCATTTCTTTTTTCTCTAATTTTGTCTTCCTTTTCACTAATTGAATGCAAAGATGCCTGGATGTTTTGACATAGACTAGGGACAATCTTTGATGCCAGAGAGGAGCATAGGCAAAGGGAAAACACAGACAACCTTGAGAAGTCTGTGGTTCTGTTTTATATATTATGCACAAGACTAGTTTGTCCTTCAAGGGCAAATTATTCCTCATCATAGAAATAAAATTCATTTGGTTAAATGGGGATTACAGGCAACCTATCATAACTAAATGTGTATAGGCTTGGAAACTAACTTTCTCTTGGACATTATTTTAAGTAACCTCATAAAAGTGATTATCATAAAGTTGCCTTTCTTTGTTCTCTGGTTTCCTAATTCTGCAAGACTTGGGAGATCGCCCTGGTATTTCCATACAGTGGTGTGAAAGTTGAAATCAAAGTTCTGCCTCCTTCTCCAGATGACTTTAAAAACATACTCCCTTACAAGCCAGAACTTTAAAAGATATATCTAAAATTGTACTTTTTTTTTTTTTTTTAGTACAGTATGTTAAGGACTAAGTTTGTAGCAAATATTATCATCTCAGGAATATTTTTAGTTTATATTTAAAGCATTTTATTGTTCATAATGTGATTTAATTTTTAAGACAAATGCTTTTTTGAAAATTAACGGCAATAGATGTACCTGTTTTCCTACTGAGAATGAGATGATCTGATCATCTTTACAGAACTCAAGGAAAATACTTTTTTGATGTATCATTTTCTTACTATTGTCTGGATGTCCTGACACTTACAACCTATGCAGCCAAAGGAGACTGTTTCTCACTAGCTGAATAATTCTTTCAACCTTATGTGGGGTAACGTGGGTAAAAGGGACTCTGCCCCTTTTCAGTGGACATATGCCCACCATCTAGCATCACCTGCTTACCTTCCCTTTCTTTGCTTTATTGTAAATGAGATATTTGACATTTGAAGATATTTTTACAAGGTGAAGATATTCATCTTCAAGAATAAAAGTACTCAAAATCATGAGTTAACACCTTTATTAATTTGGTCAGTTAGTACATTTGCATGCTTTGGATCTGGCATTTTGTCAGTTACTGAAGAGTGTGTGTGTGTGTGTGTGTGTGTGTGTGTGTGTGTGTATTTAGTCATGGGGAAATCCTAAAACAACATAAAATATTTTAACATATGGAATTTGTCAATAGGGGATTGACAATCTAACTGCATGGTGATTTATTGCTGAAAACAGGAAACTCTTACCACAACCAAGTGCTGCATTCTCCCACTGCTTATTTTGTAAATAAAGTTTTATTGAAACATAGCCACATGTGGTCGTTTACATATTGTCTGTGATTGCTTTCACACTCTAGTGGCAATTTTGAGGAGTTTGACAGACTTTGTGTCCTGTAAAGCTTCAAGTACTTATTATCAGGTCCTTTACAGATGAGATTCAGTTGACTCCAAGCTTAAATGCACTTAAATACAAGTCAGTGATGCCCAAAAGGTTGGCCAAATAAGGTCTCATGGAGAGGCATTTTCAGATTGGCTACAGATTCATGTAAAATATTATATACCTACTTGGAGAAGGGCAAACCAGAAACACATAAACTGAAATGACTTTGGACAATTAGGAGTTCTAGTTCATCAGCAAAGTGAGCTTAATAGGTATCTACTTTCCTGGGTCACAGGATTTAAGGAAATCATACACATACACCTGTTTTCTCTGGATTGGCTTCTTGCTCTGGGAAAGACAGGTCTTTGTATCTCTAGGCTTACGGGCTTCTGTTAGTTGAGATTTAAGAAGACCCCATTCTATAACTTGAATCTCTCTAGTCACTTGCTCATGTCTGGACCAATCACTGGCCTTGTTGTTTAGTCACTAGGCCATGTCTGGCTCTTTTGTGACCCTGTGGACTGTAGCCCTCCAGGCTCCTTTGTCCATCAGATTTCCCAGGCAAGAATACTGGAGTGGGTTGCCACTTCCTCCTCTAGGGGATCTTCCCAACCCAGGGATTAAACCCGCATCTCCTGCATTGGCAGATGGATTCTTTACCACTGGGGCCACCCGAGAAGCCCATCACTGGCCTACCAGGATGCCATGGCCTGAGAGAGGAGTATTTCCTACGAGAAAGGAACGCAACCAAAAACTAACATGTTAACTGCATTGTCTTTACCTTTGTTAGACCTCATTCTTTGACTTTACTCAAGCTTTGTATGTATTCTGGGTTGAGATAAATAGTTTTCATAGCTAAGGCCCAGTGTACACGGGGACACTGATGTACAGCCAGTAGCGGTGGTGCAGGCTTAAGGAAGAGAAAGGCTCCTTTCTGCAGCACCTGCAGTAGAAACTGCAGTGGCTTATGGAGCTCCTGTGATATGTTTAGAATTCTGTGAATGGCACAGTCTTTGTGATTCTTAACTTTTTATCTACCTTGACAAACAGTGAGGGTAATTTTCACATAACTGACAGATCTCTGTGTATATCCCAGGGGTTATGCACAATTCCCCGAATGCTGGCTTTATCAGGTTTCTCTTCCACAAGAAAGCACATGGGAAGACAAGTGAAGCAGACTTTGTTACAGATGACCTTGAATCTGCTCAGAGGGTGGGGACAATCGTAAAGCACTCCCCAACTTTAGCACTTCATTATAACATTAAAATTAGTAATGACCTACCTCACTGCTGATCACAATACCTTGGGGACCTGTGTCATGGTGGTTGAGAACCACTATCCTGGAAGAACTTGGAGTCACCTTAGGGTGATGGAAGAGGTTTATAAAATTATTCATGAGACAGGGTAGATGGGTTGAGTGCCTAATAAGTGGAGCCGACATCTGGAACAGTCAAGAGCATAAAGCATCCCACAGATAGAGGATTCTTGCATTTGTGGGCCTGTATTAGTTATAGGTCTCTGGTTACAAGAAACAGAAATTCTTGTCAGTTAGCTTATGCAAAAAAAAGGAGAAGGTACTATAACAATAAAGTGTATCTTCTAGTCCTCTGTCGTCTAAAATGACATCTGGCACATACTAGGTATGAAGTAAATATTTGGTGAATGCATGGTCCCAGCCAGAAAGTCATTAGAAACCCAGTGGTTTTCCATCTCCAGCTCTCATCTCTCTTCCTTTGTGTATAATACTCAATTCACCTGTTTTTTTGCCCCTGCAGATGATTACTCAGCTTCCCACTTGACGTGGCAGCCTGTGGCCACCCACAGCTCCAAGCTTATACTGTCCAGTTTCAGCCATGAAACAAGGCTGACTTGACTCCTTCATTCCCACTTTGAATTCTGGGAAAGCGAGAGTCTGGCCAGTATAGGTTAGTGATGTCCCTCTGGCAGATCAGTGGTGCTGCAGACCCTAGACTCCCTAGGATCCTGTGGCTATGCGACAAGCAATATGGGGACTATTCCCAGGCACAAAGGAATTCATTGTAGCTGAGAAGTCAGTCCAGGGTGGCTACTCTTGACCCATGAGATAAATGAGATGGAAGGTGCTAAAGCCAGCTCTCCATGTAGTCTGCAGCAGGGCAGGATTCTCTGGGAATGGATGGTTATAGCTGGAGTCAGAATAGTTAAGCCTTCCGAGTCTTAGGTAGACTATCAACCCTACACTTCTGTGTTTATTATCACTCGGCTTCCATGCCAGCCAGGAGAACATAGAATTGTCTTTTGAGAAAATGTCGAACTGAGGCATCCTCAGTTAGCTGGTGCTGAATAATAATGGAATTCTATTCTTGGACTTCGTGATTCCATCTCTGAGCAAATGCAGAGGAGACCTTGGCAGGTATCTTTATATATGATCAGCAATGCCAACGCACCTCTTGCTGTTAAAGCGATGCAGCAGACATGAGTGACATTTTTAGACTGTTTGTACTGAATGTAATAATGTTTTTGTGTGGAATGTACTGTGCTTTACTCTTGAGAGATGGCTTGGTTTGATAGAAAGAGGCAAGCAGGTTTATTAATACAGCCCAGTAAGGCCATGTGCCATCTCTGAAGTATCAGTCTACTTCTTTAACCTTTGTGAGTTAGTTTTGTCATTTGCCTAATGGAGATAATGACATTTCAGGAGAAAGAAAGAAAAGGAATAAATAGATGCTTACTTTATAACATACACAAAAATAAATTCCAGATGGATTAAAGGGTGATTATGATAAAGTTTTAAAAATTTCAGAAGACAATGTAGGAGAAAGATTTTCTTAGGCATCATAAAATTAAATATTTCTAAATACAAAACAAATCACTATGAACATAGGTAAACTTGGGTGACAGTGTGAAGACATTTGTGACATATAAAGCAGACATTCAGTTAATATTCGTAACATGTTCTGTAAAACAAATATCCACAACAAATCAGTAAAATAAGTCACATAAATAGGCAACTCAGAGAAAAAATTTTCGTGTCACAATAAACTTATAGAAAGACTCAACTTCATTAATCAAAAAATTCATTTTTTAAATGAGATGCCTTGCATTGGATTAGCAAACATTAAAAAAAAAAAAAGTGATGTGGAACAATGACCACTTTCATACACAATGAGTGAAAATTTTTTTTTTTTTAGTGAAGGCTCTGTTTGTTATTTTGGCATTAATTCTAAGATATAAAATGTGTATGCCTTTCGACTCAGCAATTCTACTTCTGGGAATCCCATCAAGAATTCAATTGTGCACAATAATGTATGTATCAGGACTCTTATTTCAGAATGTTTTGCTGTATAGAAAAAAATGAGAGCCAATCTTTATCAATGGGAGTAGTTACATTATCTATCATTAGAATGAAAAATTAGAAACACACTAAATCCCATCAATAAGAGGATAGCCAAATCAATCATGGTATATTCAGTAATTTTGTGGAATATGATGTAGAGATTCAAAAGAATGAGGGAGATCCAAAAACAAGACTATAGAAATATTGATAGCTCTCCAAGATCTCTTGTTAAGTGAAAAACTGAATCATGGAATCACAAATACAGTATGGTAAATTTATATAAAAGGTACTTAAATTTGTGTATATTTATGGGAAAATAGAAGAAAAAGGAAGGGTCATGCTAATTTGACAGTAGGGGCCTTTGTGCAATGTTTCAATGTATAGATAAAGAGTGATAGTCACGCTTTCTGTATTATTGTGATATTTAACTATTTTAGGTGAAGCATTTCCAATTTTTCACTCTAATGAATATACCATAATTTACTCTATTAATATGTTGTTTTTAATTTTTCCCTTAAAACAAAATGTTTTAAAACAAGAATCTTTGTACATGAATTTTGTGTACAATTGAATTATTGATGGGTTCCTAAAAGTAGAATTGCTGGGTCAAAGGGTATACACATTTTATAAGTGTTAGTCGCTCAGTCATGTCTGACTCTTTGCAACCCCATGGACTGCAGCCCACCAGGCTCCTCTGTCCATGGGATTTTCTAGGCAAGGATACTGGAGTAGTTTGCCATTTCTTTCTCCAGGAGATCTTCCTGACCCAGGGATCAAACCTAGATCTCCTGTACTGCAGGCAGATTCTTTACTGACTGAGCTAAAAATAACTTAAACAGAAGCCTTACTAAAGAATAGTTTCATTAACAATTTATGAAGGGTTCATTGTTCTACATTACTTGCCTAAGTTACTTGCTTGGTGCATAATAAGTCCTTGATATCTATTAGCATTTTTCTTCTTTGAATTCTTTGGTAGAATGGATAAGAATTGCATAAACTAAGAAATATTCAGTTAGTGCCTTCTGTATGTCCTGGGGCGAACTTATCTATAAGGACCTTCCAACCTGCCTCTGAAGATTAAACAGATTCACTTGAAATGTGGATTTGCAAAGGGAAATTAATTAATCTGTTAAATGAAAAATACAAATAAAAAATGCATGGGCAATTGGCAGGGCTGATGCGTATGGTCACGTAGGTTGGGCACTGCACAATCTCCTAGATTTGTGCAGGGGTTCCAACCAGTCAATTCTGAAGGAGATCAGCCCTGGGATTTCTTTGGAAGGAATGATGCTAAAACTGAAACTCCAGTACTTTGGCCACCTCATGCGAAGAGTTGACTCATTGGAAAAGACTCTGATGCTGGGAGGGATTGGGGGCAGAGATAGAAGGGGACGACAGAGAATGACATGGCTGGATGGCATCACTGACTCTATGGATGTGAGTTTGAGTGAACTCTGGGAGTTGGTGATGGACAGGGAGGCCTGGCGTGCTGCGATTCATGAGGTCGCAAAGAGTCAGACACGACTGAGCAACTGAACTGAACTGTCTACTTAACTCTGTGGAGTAGTGAGATTATAGATGACCAGAATGAGCTGGAGTCTTAGAGAAAGTCATAGGAAAGTTGGAATTTAGAATGATAATTAGGGAATAGGAAGGATTTGAGACAGAAGATATGAAGCAGTGTGATATTCCCAATGGTGACGAGGGGAATAGCAAACCGTTAGGAAGGACACGTTCAGGGCTGAGGACATAGCCGGAACCCCATGACTTATGCTTGTTTCCACCTGTGTTTGCTTTTGTTTGTTTCATTTGTGACTTCTTTAATTGTTAAAATGATAAAGGCATAGTCTGGCTTTGATGTTTCAAGGTGTTAGAAGCCATACGTTCTTGGTTTAAGCAGAGTTGAAGAGGTTCTGGATTGTTGACTTATAGTAGTCAAGCATATAGAAGAGACGGATTCTGAACCAGAATGCAAAAATCATTCATTTCCCAGGATAGAGGCAACTGAAACAAGACTGAGACCCAGACGCCTGGTGCAAGTATTGGTGGCCCATCAGAAGATTGCTTAATTAGTCCAGACTAGGGGCTAGGGTTCTGGCAGTCTTAGGAGAGATTTCCAGCAGTTATTGGATTTGTTTATCTACTTTAGCAATGTCTATGCCTAGACTCTGTACCATTTCCTAGAATGAGAGCATCCCTTTCCTATTGTCATATCAGAGTTTGATGCAGACTAAAATGCTTATCCATCCTACTTTTGTCATCATCATTTTTCAACTTATCCAAGAGTTTCTGGTACAGTTAGTCCTTTCCATCTCCCTGCTCCCTTTTATGAGTTGGTTCTTGTGTTTTATCCCTATTTTAAAGTTTTATTGTATCTTTTGTTTTAATCTGTCTTGATTCCTTTTTTAGAAGACAGGTATACAGTAAATAAATGTACGTTACTTATGCTTGCCACAAATTTCTACCATGACTTCATCACTTCATGTTGGGCATGTTACAATTAAGTTGTTAATTTTATTTTGTTAAGCTGCATTTTCTGATAACTTTTGGCCCCCTCCCCAAGCAAAATAAGGTGGCTTATCAGGTGGCTCAGTGGTAAGGAGTGTCCACCTGCAACACAGAAGAAGCAGGAGGCATGGGTTTGATCCCTGGGTCAGGAAGATCTCCTGGAGGAGGAAATGACAACCCACTCCAATATTCTTACCTGGAAAATCTAACGGACCTAGGAGCCTGGGGGGCTACAGTCCATGACGTTGCAAAGAGTTGGACACAACTGAGCTACTGAGCACACAACAGTGCAAGCAAAATAAATCCACCCTCTCCTGTGTGTTCTTTCTTCAGAAGGCAGCTGTGCTCACCACTCTACCACCAACACTCTACCACCGCCACACTTGTGTGTGTTCTTTTCTTGTTTCTGCATGTGTGTGTTAGAATGTCTTATCTACCTGTGTCTTCATGACTAGATTGTAGAGTTCTGAAGAAATCAAAGACAAGGTACATTCATTCATGGACTAGACACCCTGCTTCCTGGAAAGAGCTGGGTCTGCAGAGTGCTGTGGACTCTAGGACTAAGGGCAGCACCACCCCTGGAACTACCTCTTGGAGGACCTCCTGACCCCCAGAGACCCAGGCTGAGGAATGAGAATACATAGGTTGAGCTTCTTTCTGTGTGAGTAGGAGAATGCTGGCTTCTCCAGCTGAGGGACTCAAGGGGAAAATGTACTTCCTTGGCATGCTGTATGAGTCCTGGCAGTCTCAGTTTAATCTGTGAAAAAGAAAAGTCCCCTAAACCTCAGTGACAAAAGTACAACAATTTTCTTTTTCATATTATATGTCAGTTGCCCATCATCGGAGGTGTCTCCACATCAGGAACCCCAGCTGATTGAGGCTCCACCATCTGAAAAGTCAGTAGTTACTAGTGCAGGAGGAGGGAAAAGATGAGTAATTGCACACTGACCCTTCGGTGTTGTCTCTCCAAAGTGACACATACATTCATTGGGTAGAACAAGTCAGGGGAGTTTAATTCTTTCTGTGCAAGAGATGGCAGGAACTGTATATCAGCAGGCAGTGGAAATGTCCCCCACACTTAGAAATGGCAACTGGCAACCCAGCCATTGCTGGTCCGTGTGCCTTTGACCTCTTACCAGATTACTGTGTAAGGGCCTCAGTGGCTGAACCTGAACCTCAGGGACGAATAGAGCCAGGAAGAGGCAAAATAATGATAACCTAAAAGGGGCCCAGAATCCAGAGAGAAGAAAGATATGGAAAACACTCATAATAGGTAGCAACTAACTCCTGTAGGGGTCAATAGATTACAGCCCATGGACCAAATCTGGCCCAACCATTGTTTTTGTCTGACCCACAATCTACAAATGATCTTATGGTTTTAAATGATTGAAATAAATGGAAAGAAAAATAACATATCATGTGTTTTACAACGTGTCATACATTATTTCCTAGTGGCTCAGTGATAAAGAATCCACCTGCAGAAGACACAGATTTGATCCCTGGTCCAGGAAGATTCCCTGGAGGAGGAAATGGCAACCCAGTATTTGTTGCCAAAACCCAGTATTGGCAAAAAAAAAAAAAAAAAAAATCCTGTATTTTTGCCTAGGAAATCCCAAAGGATAAAGGAAATCCCATGGATACAGTCCATGGGATCACAAAGAGTCCAACACAGCTTAGAGACTACACAGTAACAGCAACAACAGTACATTTTTCTAAGTCTTTACTTTTATCAGCTCAATTAATCTTTACGGCAATCTTACAGAAGAGGTACTAGTAGTCATTGTGTAGAAGAGGCCACTGAAGCTTCTAGATTGGTTAGGGGATAAGTAGACCTCATGAGTCCTACAGCTGGAATTCACACCCAGAAAGTTGTACCCTAGAGCCTAGGCTCACATGTATATTTCTTATGTATATAATGTCTTTGTGTGTGTGTGTGGCTGTTCTGGGTCTTTGTTGTTGCACTCGGGCTTAGTTGCCTAGCCACATGTGGGATCTTAGTTCCCTGACTACGGATCGAACCTGTGTCCCCTGCATTGGAAGACAGATTCTTAACCACTGAACCACCAGGGAAGTTTTTGTATCCTAGAGCCTAGGCTCTTAATCTGCTTCCCTAAGCCAAAAGTGCAGTGTTGAAGTGACAAAAGAAATATTCAGGCAACACATTACTGGTGAGTTCCCAGGAAAGATGGTTGTATTTCAGTAAAGCAGAGAAAGGCTCTGTAGGAAAAGGAATCCCTATTTCTACCATAATAATAGGAACCATTAACTTTAAATCCTGATTAAGAAAATTCTTACCCATTCTCCTCCAAAATAATTCTGTTTTTCATTAGTAGATTTCAGACACATGTTACAAAAATTATATTCAGTAATCACTACTATATTTTACATTTAGCTAATGAAGAGTTTATGGAAATTGACTTACTCTCTTGTTGTATGTGAACCCTATACAGAAGTAATTTGCTCACTCCTGAACTAGTGCTATGGAAGTTGATAAGATGCCAATAACATTAATGCAAACAATGATATAAACATTTAGGAAATCTAGTAATAACATAAAAAGCTTTTGTGTAAATAAAAAATATGAATTTAGCTTTTTTTTTAATATGAAATTTTGAAACCTACTCAAAATAGGAAAAAGGGGGTGAAATGGACCTCAGGTACCCAACACCTAGTTTCGATAAATGCCTAGTTTTACGCATTGCTCCAACTGTTCTGTCTCCTGACATCAAGGAATTGTAAACAAAGGCATTCTATCATTTTACTGGAAAATATTCCAGGATGTTTCTATAATCGGTAAGGGCTTTTTTTTTTTTTTTTAAGGCATAGCCACAATATCATTATCACACCTAACAAAATTAGTTTAAAAAATGCCTTAATGTTATAAAATAATAAGTCCATGTTCAGTTTTTCCTAATAGTGTCAAGGAAAGCAGAACTTGAAGTGGAGTGCCTGTAGGGGGGAGACAGTGAGTGGTAACTTGATTAAGCCAAGAAAAACAAGGTAAAAGGAAATAAAATACATAGAAAAGAATGAAGATAAGAAGAATGCTGGGTGCATGCTAAGTTGCTTTATTCAGGCCTGACTCTTTGTGACCCTGTGGACTGTAGCCCACCAGACTCCTCTGTCCATGGGATTCTCTAGGCAAGAATACTGGATTGCATTGTTATACCCTCCTCCAGGGGCTCTTCCCGGCCTAGGGACAGAAGCCCCGCCTCTCATATCTCCTGCACTGACAGGTGGATTCTTTACCACTTACACCACCTGGGAAACCCCAAATAAATAGAAAACAATGAAGATACAAAGAATAAAATTAAGTATATCAGTGGCTTATGGTGAACATGACAACCTCCCTTATTTTATACAGGTTCAGTAAACAAAATCCAGCAACACGAAGCCCTTTTAAATCAAGGAGCTGAAAAGTGGTTTAAATTACAGGAATGTGCAAAGAGATACCAAGAAAAATAGAGGTTGTAATTTAATATAAAACTTATGGGAATCTGAGGTTAAAAGCAGTGAACAGGATAAATAAGGACATTACTTATAGGCACAATATAAAAGGAAGATCTATTAGTCATAAGCATAAAAGCATCAAATAAGACTGAAAAATAAAAAGCAGATCTTAATAAAATGCCAAGGAACTTGATATTAGTTCAATTTTAGTGTATAATCTTGCTATATATTTTTCAAAATCACCTAGATCAGATAAACTATATTATAATAAATAAAATTACATATATTTAACTTTGAATTCTGTGAAAGGGAAGGGGGAGTGTATTTTTGTATGTCCATATTATACTTTCAAGAATAGTATACCCAAAATTTTCATAGACCATGTTCTCTTAT
This sequence comes from Bos javanicus, assembly GCF_032452875.1. Taxonomy (NCBI): domain Eukaryota; kingdom Metazoa; phylum Chordata; class Mammalia; order Artiodactyla; family Bovidae; genus Bos; species Bos javanicus. The sequence continues at coordinate 45,876,789 of NC_083881.1, forward strand.
TATAATCTAATAATTAAAAACAAGTTTAAAAAGGAAATCAATAATAAAGTGACCCAAACTATCTTAATTATATTCATAAAATTCTCCTAAATTAATCTTGGATCAAAATAGAAGTCAAAACTTGAATTGTGAACTACCTCAAAAGCAATTTAAAAAGGAGAAAAATCTTATACCAAAATCTTATGGGATGTATCAAAAGCTGATCTCAAGGAAATGTATTATTGCTTTAGACATCAATATTTACAAAGTAAAAGAAAGGAACTTCAAATGTGTCTTAAGAATTTAGAAAGAGAACATAAAAATAAAACCTTGGGAAAAGTAGTAAAGATAGACTTAAATTGGTGAAGCAGGAAATAATAACTTGTAGAAAAGTTAAGTGAGTCCAAAATCCAGTGTTTTGAAAAGACCAATAAAATCGATACCCTCTTCTTGATTGTAGTGGAGAAAAAGAGAGAGGCAGCAAAAATGTGTGTCATTAGGAACAAGAAAGGAGATAAAACCACAGAGAGAGAACAAATCAAAAGACTTGTAAAAGGATACAGTGTAAACCCTTGGGACAGTAAATTTGAAAGCCCAAAAGAAAAGTTTAGGATGCAAATTACAGGTCATATCTGGGACTGGCCTACTCAGAGAAGCCCTACCCAGTTTACTGCTTCCCGTGGTTACAACCAGAAGTTCTGGATACCGAAAGAAACTGCCCAAGGCTTTAACAGTAAACAGTACACACAGATGGGGAGGGAGGCAGAACTTGAACTACTGGTGGTGCAGCGGTGATCACGGTTTTCCTGTTTTGCCCCTGCCTGGCTGAAATCTGAACTTTGTAGAGAGTGTCTACAACTACAGGTTAACAGATAAACCCCCTATTTCTGACCAGGAAAGGGGGCCTCCTGCAAACCAAAGAGTGGGAGAAATCTCTCTTTTCCTTGTTTCTTTTTCTCTCTGAGCCCTATCCTCACTCCAAGGGTGGCCTCAGCAGAGGTGCAGGTACCTAAAACCTTGAGAGAAAACGGTCTTTGGTCGGACGAATCAGAAAAAGCAACCCCTCCCCCCAACAAACCCAGTCCAAAGAGTGATGGGGGGATCACCCCGCTACTGTTTCTCTCTTGTCTTTCACCACATTGCCCAAGGGCAGCCCCAGTTACACAGAAGTGTGGACAGTAGGGTGCCTTAGACTCAGCACACCTCTCTGTCCAGAGGAAGCAGGAAGTCAGACCCCTGTCATGGTGAGTACGTGACTCCGCGCATTCATCAAACTTGCAGGCATGTGTACCAACAGGAATGGATTTAACTGGATACAAATTCCCAGAGAGGCCTAGAGTGCTGCATTCCATGGGGTTGCAAAGAGTTGGACACTCGACTGGGCAACTGAACAACAAATTCAAAATTAAATTTAGACCCAGAGGGATGGTACGGGGAGGGAGGAGGGAGGAGGGTTCAGGATGGGGAACACGTGTATACCTGTGGCGGATTCATGTTGACATATGGCAAAACCAATACAATATTGTAAAGTTAAAAAAAATAATAAAATATACAAAAAACATTAAATTTAAACCAGAAAGCTTATACATTGATTTGGGAAGAAGAAAGCTTTCATAATTAATTATCATAGAAGATATTAGAAATGTAGCAAAAGGTCTCCTGACTTTTAAATAGAAGTCATGAGAAACAGGTCATTATATAGCTAAGTTGTCTACGTATCAGAAAGAAGTTTCCACATATAAGTGGTATCATACAGTATTTGTCTTTCTCTGTCTGGCTTAGCTGGTGAATATAACAAAAAAGACGCAGACTCAGATATAGGGAACAAACTCTTGGTTACAGTGGGGAGATGAAAGTTGGGGGGCAATAATGGGAATTGATGGGTACAAGCTATTAACATAAGGATATACAGAACAGAATATAGCCAATATTTTATTACTAGAATGGAATATATTCTAGCTTTAAAAAATTGTGAGTGACTGCATTGTACATTTGTAATTATGTAATATTGTACATTAGCTATACTAATAAAGAATTATTCCAAAACTTAAAAAAAAAAGGCAGTTAATCCTGATGTTACTATACTATCCCAGGCTATAAAGAGAAATAGCCTAACACAAATAGCAAAATATGATTTAAATATATATATATGGAACATGTCTATATGTCTACATGTCTGTATCATGATATAACTATAGCTATATATCTATCTGCATGTCTATATCATGTGATTATAAATACCAAATAATCTAGCATTGTGACTATGATTAATATGCTATAACTAGGTAAACTTTTTTCCAGGAACAGAAAGATACTCAGTTTCAGGAAATCTATCAGTATAATTAATTTCTGATACAAATTAAAGGAAAGCCATGATGAAAATGCTTCTAACGGCAGTTCCTAAACTTCAGCAGATATTCTTACTTAAAGTGAAAGTTAAGTAAGGATGTGAGCATTTCATAAGTAAAGACTTTACAGAGAACAGATTTCAGTGGCTAATGAGTCTTAAATTGTAAAACATTCAAATCATTTTAGATAAAATCAGGAACTAGACAAGGGTGGCTACTGTCACTAGTAGTATTAACAGAATTGTTTTGGAGGAATGAAAATGTAAAAATTGGTATAAATAGTAGAAAAAGAATACTTTATCACCTGTGCTTATTATAAAAGTCTATGCCTAGAAAATTTATGATAGATTGATACTAGTGTTAGGATTAACAACCACTTGGTCCACATAAATATGCAAAAATCAATAGTTTCTCCTCTCAAATAGCAAAACTGCAAAAAATGGGAATAAAACACATTACATCCACAGTTGGTGTCTGCAGATCACCTGTATGTTGTGGGGAGCTACTGTCGAAGGGGAAGCCTGGGAGAAATAGGATCAGTTTGTATTTTGAAAAGAATGCTTTGGCAGCTCCAAAGAGACTAGTGTGAAGCGGGGAGACCAATTATGAGGCTCCTGCAATGATCCAAGAAGAGACGGTGTTGCCTCAAGCAATGACAGCCGCAGTGGAAAAAAGTAGAAAGGGGCGGATTTGAAAGATCAAGCAGGGAATAAAGGATTTGCCGTCAGCTGATTGGAGGGAAGGGAGAGGGAAGAGTTAGAGATGAATCCCTGGCTTCCGGCCCGGAGCCTGGGGGTGGGGCTTCTTTTCCTGCGTAGGAACGCTGGAACGTGCAGGATCTGTGGCCCCATGTGCGGGGGTGGGGAATGTGAGGCGTGTCTAGTTCATGGGTATATGAGTATTCAGTAGGCAAGTGTGGTTACCTGTGTTTGGAGCCTAGAGCGAAGGAGGCATCTAAGGAAGACATTTGCACCTCCATTGCTGCCCTGCAAATAGGCTCATCAGTGCCATCTTTCTAGATCCCACATATATGTGGTAACATACGACATTGAGAACAGACTTCTGCACACAGTGTGAGGAGGAGAGGGTGGGACAAATTGAGAGAATAGCACAGAAACATGTATGTTGCCATATGTAAAACAGCCGGTGGGAATTTGCTGTATGACACAGGGAGCCCAAATCCGGTGCTCTGTGACAACCTAGAGGGTTGGGATGGGGTGGGAGGGGAGGTTCACGAGGGAGGGGACATATGTATACCTATGGCTGATTCATGTTGGTGTATGGCAGAAACCAGCACAATATTCTAAAGCAATTAAACTCCAACTAAAAATAAATAAAATTTTTTAAAAAGGAAGACATTTGGGTGGCATCAGCAGATGGTAGATGCGTTGGAGATTCACAGTGCAATTACTGGATCAATGTTTCTTTACAATAGGAATCTGATCTTCAAATTCCTGATATAAAAACTTTTCCTTTTAGTCCTCCAGACAAGTATACCTCTCTTTTTTCTCCTCTTTGCTCGGGTATGAACTCCTTTCTATATAATTTTTTTTTTTTTGCCATGTTTTAAAGTTTTAATTAAAGGATAATTTCTCTGCAGTATTGTGTTGGTTTCTGCCAAACATCAACATGAATCAGCCATAGGTATACCTGTGTCCCCTCCCTCGGAACCTCCCTCCCCATCCCACCCCTCTAGGTTGTTACAGAGCCTTGGTTTGAGTTCCCTGAATCACATAGCAAATTCCCATTGGCTATCTATTTGATCTCTGTCTCCTGACCACCTTTGGCCTTGACCGACCATCTGTGCTCCTGCCAGGCTGTCTTCTCTAGCAACTATAGCAATTCTGTAAATTTTGGGCAGCTGTTCCCTCGCCTTGTCGCTTTCAGCCTAGAGGTTTAACAACTCTCTGCTGGTGTTCTGCTCCACCTGATCCCTGCCCACACTATTATAATTAGTTCCTTCATTAAATTCCTCCTCATCTTCCCATTTGATGTGCTGTTTCCTATTGGCTATCTTATCTGGTTAGTGACTTGGCTGCGTCAGAATTACCTGGATGCCTATTGAAATTCAGATTCTGGGCTTCACCCCAGAGTAACGAAAACAGAATTTTTGGGGTGAAACCAAAGACTCAGCCATGTTTCAGGAGTCATAGGTGATTCTGATTTGTAGCCAGATTGGGGAATCTTCCCTAGTGTTCCTGGTGACATTTCTGGGACCACATAATATACTGGACCAAATAAGTGAAAGTGAAGTTGCTCAGTCATGTCTGACTCTTAGCGACCCCATGGACTGCAGCCTACCAGGCTCCTCCGTCCATGGGATTTTCCAGGCAAGAGTACTGGACTGGGGTGCCATTGCCTTCTCTGACGTGGACCAAATGGCAGAGGTTGAATAAATAGTCCAGGGCTCTGCCATTGTCTTTGTGTGACCTTGGGCAAAATTATTTCACTTGTTTAAGCCTGGGGTTCCACAAATGTAAAGGGAACTCATAGTTTCTTTCTCTTATGGTTATTCAGAGGCTTAAATGACGTAACCCAGATAAAACATCTGGGTTTCCTGGGCTTCCAGGGTTCCTTATTATCAGTTGATAGGGTTCATTCAGTCTCCACACACTCAAATTTTACTAGCTTTTGGGCAGATAAGACTTGGTCCTTATATCCAGTCTTGTGCAGGACACAGAAAAGCAAGATAATTACAATAAAATGCAATTAGATTCTTCAATATTTAAAAACTGCTAACATAAAAATTTAGGAACTTTGGCTACTGTCAGCAAGCTGTGGCCCAGAGCAGATGTCTCTCAGCTTCGTCCTGTGGAGTAAGGCTAGCAGTTGCTTGGGCAGTGTTGCTCTCAACATATGAACAAGTAGTTGTGACCCTAACTAGGGGCAGAGCTGTTTTGTGATAAACTCTTTGGGGAGTACAGGAGAGGTGGGTTGAAGCAGGGAAGGTTTCAGAGACATCTGTGACACATCAGATACTTGAAGATGTTCATTCCTTGGGCAAGGAGTCAGGGCAAGTGTTTCACTGGCACCTAATAACACAGAGTACATGGGAAATGAAGTGTGGAATCATTGGGAAAGACACAGTTTGGTATGATGGAGACACAGTATTAGAAATGGCTGGTGTTTATTCAGCTCATATTTATTAAACTTTTGCTATGGATCAGGCACTGCTCTGCATGTTGGGAACACAGACTAATGCAAAATAGTCCTTGTTTATGGCGCAGCAGCTTCCATTCTTGTAAGGATTTTAGTGAACGAGTAAATGTATAATTTAAAATGCTGGTAATTGCCATCTGCTGTGCTCAATCGCTCAGTCTTGGCTGACTTTTTGCAATCCCAGGGACTGTAGCCTGCCAGGCTCCTCTGTCCATGGAATTTTCCAGGCAAGAATACTGGAGTGGGTTGCCATTTCCTTCTCCAGGTAATTGCCATTGAAAAGTACAATAAAGCAGGATAAAGAGAAAAGGGTATATGGGCTGGGGAGGGTAGATAACAAGGGGCAGCCAGGGAAGGCCTGTCTAACAAGCTAACCTGAGAGAACACAGAAGCTGGCCAAGTGGATCCCTGGGGAAAACACTTCAACAGAGGGAACGTGATACAAAGACCTTGATACCAAGCACTCTTGATGGACTGAAGAAACAGCAAGGAGCCTGGATGGCTTGAAGATAAGAAAGATGAAAAGAGTGATGAGACAAGAGTGGAGAATTAGTGGAAATTGTAGTTCATGTAGAGCTTGGGTGCCAATGGTGAGCACCTTTGTTTTCATTCCGGGTGAGGTGGTAAAGCATCATTGGTTTTTTAAACTATTGTTATTTGTTTGGCAGCACTGGGTCTTCACTGCTGTGAGGGTTACTCTCTAGTTGTGGCATGTGGGCTTTTCATTGCAGTGGCTCCTCTTGTTTTTGAGCATGGTCTCTATGGCACAAGGGCTCAGTAGTTGCAGCTCAAGGGCTCAATAACGGTGGCTCCTGGGCTCTAGAGCACAAGCTCAGTAGTTGTGGCATACAGGCTTGGTTACTCCGTGACATATGGGATCTTCCCAAATCAGGGAACAAGCCCATGTTTCCTGAATTGTTAGACGATTCTTTACCACTGAGCTACCAGGGAAACCCCCATCATTGGGTTTATTAGCATCTGACTGACTTACAATGGGCCACACTTGCTGCTGTGTTGAGGATAGACTGTAGGGGGCGCACGAGGGAAGCAGGAATACCACTTGGGAAGCTGTCCTAATAACCCAGGAGAGAGAAAGAGGGGGACCAGCAAGGGAAACAGGGGCAATGGTGAGAAGTAGTCAGACTCTTGGTATATTTTGAAGATTGACCCACGTGTTTTAATGATGGATCACAGGTAAGTGTATGCATAAGAGATAAGAATCAGTTCAGATCAACTCAAAGTTTTTGAGCAGAGCAGTTAGAAGGTCATAAGTGTTAACTGAACCAGAACTACAGGAGGAATAGGCTTGTTGGGTAAGGTTGAAAATCAGGCATTCTCCTTCAGATGTGTTTAGTTGGAGGAGATGAGCAGACAGCTTCAGTAGAGAGCCTGAAGTGCAGGGGAGAAGTGCAGGCTATGGGAGGTGTTAATGTGTAAGCACTGTTTAAAGCCTTGAGACTGGATGAGTCTTCTTAGGAAGAGAGAGTTCTACAGAGCTGCAAGGACTGAATGCCAGGGCTTGCAATATTTAGAAATCAGGGAGACTAGGAAGAAACAGTAAGGAGTGAGAAGGAGCAAGCAGTGAGGTGGAAAGGAAAGGAGGTGAGTTATGTCCTGGATGCTAAAACAAAGTGTTTCTAGAAAGAGGGAGAGTGGAATTAAATGTACCTGATAAATTGACTTTGATGACTGAGAATTGACTGTAGCGTTTGGCCACATGGAATCGGTCACTGGTGACCTAATAGAGCTGTCTCAATGGGGTAGTGGGGCTAAAAAGCCCGGTGAGAGTGAATTCAGGAAAGAATGAACCCACAGGATTTGGAGAACAAGAGCAAGGACAACAGTATTGAAACTTTTTACTTTAAAGGGAAAGAGAGATGCAACGGCAATAGGAGGTAGATGTGGAGATATGGCGTAGAAAAGGTATTTCTATCCTGATGGGGTTGATCTCCTATAGAGAGGGGAATTGAAGTGGAAGAAGAGTAGACAAGGGCTGAGTAATGTCTTGAAGTAGGCACGAGGGTGTGAGGTCTAGTGTTTAAATCAAAGGCTTGATTTCAATTAGGTCCCAGAGTTACAAGAGAGAAGACAAAGCAAATGAGCTCAGAGACAAGATGGGCAAGTGGAGAGATGATGGGGAAGGATTAGGGAGCTTTGTTCTGCTGGCTCCTCTGGTCTCAGAAATGAGAATTATAATTCCATTCAACAATGAGAATGGACGCAGACATTGGAAGGGAGTGAGTGACTGATTAGATGAGGGGCACAAATTGGAGATGCCCAGAAACACTAAGTTTCCTCTTAAGTTACTGGCCTTGAATTTCAGTGGTAGCAAGTCACTAGAGTGGAGTTTTATTCTCCATCCTTTTTCAGCTGGGAAGATGAGGGTATTGTGCAGAAAGAGTTGAATTTATCTAAGGTTGTGACTTTGCCAGGCAGATGTAGCCAAACAAATGAGAGAGAAGCAAAATATGCCATGTAGGAAGCTTAGCTTTATTCTGTCAGCCCGGGGGGTCTTCTGTGATGACATACGTGTTTCATTAGGATAAACCTGACAGCCATGAAAAGGGGGAAACCGACACCCTGTTACAGTGGATGCTGAGAACTGATATTAATTGCTTCCGTTTCAGCTACCCTGACCTTGGTGCTTGCTTTCCATTTGATGGACTGTTTGAAGTGTGGACCTCTTGGTAGACTTGTGTCTTTAACAAATAATAACTTCCATTTCCACAGGAGGTTAAGAGAGCACCCCCACCCCCACCATCCACTTCCCCTCCTCACAGTCTTCAATAAACCACAAGCCGAGTCAGCAAGCTCTGAAAAGTCTGAGGTTCCCAAAGCTAATTTTAAAACTTTGGTACATCACAGAGCAAACATGTTGTGCCAGTCTCGGTTCAACTGGGCCAACTCTTTTCAGGTACAAAATATATTTTATGAGTTAGATATCTATCTAAGAGTACATTTTGTAAAGCCAGATAAAATTGCATTTTCAGCTAGAGAAATATCAAATATCAGAATGACCTCCAAGGACCAAAACATCCCAGAACACTGTATTTTATTAAGTAAAGAGAGCTAAGCAAAATCCATTGTGTGGGTATGTATAAAATGTGTTTACACCAGCATCATCTATCTTGGGATGGCTTCTTATGACTACTTGCTTTATATATACCCTAAAGACCAACTCAGTGTCTTATTTTTATTATTATTCATGTAAAGAAAAGCCTTTACATAAATTAAAAACCTTAAGAATTATTGTTTCCATTAAGTTATGTTGATTTTGTTCAGATTCGTTTCCCGTCTGACGATACGTTTGTTTCTCAGTATAACAAATCAGGAAAGTCCTGCTGACAAGGCTTATAATTAAGCTGGATATGAAATTCCTTAATCTGCAGTTGTCACAAATAAATTAAAAGTTCACAGCAGTTTTGTAGAAAAGTGACTTTTGAAATGATTCCTTTCTGTTCCCCTTTGATGGAAACCATTAAAGCTCATGTTTTCTGACGGAAGATGATTATTTAGTGCTGAACTTGGTATCAGTTGTCTGGTGTGGGAATGTAGTTTGAGGCACGGGTTTTTAAGTTACTGAAAACATTGATATGCTTAAGTCTCCCCTAAGACTGCTGAAAAACTCCCTCTGCTCACCAGGCTGTTAGGAGTGGAAACTACAGTGGACACTGAAATAATTGGATGATGTGTCTAGGTTCTCTTAGTTCTTCCCTTCCCCCTCCCTCTTTTACTCAGACAATTAATAGTTTACAGAGTGGCCACCACAATGCAGAACACTGTGATCACACCAGGCTGAGGGGAGGACACAGTTCTCATCCCCGAGACTTTGTAATCTGGAGAATACTGAGTGAATTGCGCTATGTTGGCTACCGTAGAGGTTATAGACTTTCTTAAGGAACCAGTACTTCCTTGGGATGATGAATTTCCTGTTAACAAACACATATTGTCAGTCAGTGTAAGATTCCGCTATTGAGTAATTCAAAGTGAGTTTGGAAAATCTAAGTAAAAGTACCCTCTCCCCCACTCCACCCAGGCACACAATGAAGGGGGAGGCTTCTCTTTCTTTGCTCTATAGCTTCTGGATCTGACTGAATGCCAACTAAATGAGGTGGTGGCAAGGATATGAATTTAATTACCTGGCAAGAAAGAGGCCTAATAAATTCTCGGCCTTATCACTTAGCATTATTAGTACCATTAAGGGAAATCAGGACCTTGGATAGAGATGAGTGGGGCAGCCTGGTGTCAGATGGAGCCCAGATGTGTGTATTAAACATAGAAGGGGCTGAAGGTCACGCATCACTCACTCCAGCCATACGTGTGTGTATCTGATCATATAACAGTATCAGCAATAACATTGTCACATATGCAGGCGGCTGGAGGATAAATATGGACGTCGTGTGAAAGGTAAAAGTAGGAATAGAAGAATAAAGTGACAGTGAACCCTTATCTCTCAATAAGAAAGATGCTTTCAAATGTGTCCTCCTTCGGGCCTGCTCTGACAGGCCTCTAATACAAAATCCTCTGCCTCACATAACCAGCCTCTGAGAGTCGGAGCCCCTGTGCTAAGCCCCCTCTGCTCAGCACAGGGATGAAGGAGGTAGACATGGCAGCTGGTGTTAAAGAAGCTTAGCTCAAGGGAGGATCAAGGGAAATGTGACAGACAGTGAGTGCTGGGTAGAGATAACACCTGCATGATGGATGTTTGGAAAAGTGAAAAATTGGACAATGCGACAAATAAAATGGAGAGAGGGAAAATGACAATTTTGAGATCAACATACATAATGATGCTAGTTTAGATGAAAAGGGAGGAGTCAGGCAGCAGACTAGAGGACATGAAGGAAGAGAAATGTATATGTATACACTTAATATACTTTTAAATTATACCTGGAGTGCAGCTAAGCTTTAGAGCCTGGGCAAATACAGATCGACGAGCCCGATGGTGAAGCCATGCTCCCTAATAGGTTTACCCTTGGCCTAATTATTTTTTATGGATCGCTACCCAGGAAGGATATAAAAAAGAAGGGCTTTAACCTTTCTCTCAGGCTGATTGGAGTTTTACTATCTTTTTGCTCTTCTCCTTTCTAAATCAATGAAAAAAAGTTTGTCTAAGAAACAGTAAATCGAGCCACTCTGACCTTTTGATATTTGGATAAAGCAAAAATGTAAGTGATCATCTTTAGTCATCTTATTGATGAGTCTTCCAAAAGAGAAGCACAAGCCATCTGGTTTCCTGGATAGCTAGTCCTTTACCTGTCAACATTTAACCATTAAGAGCTTGAATCTTCACAAATAAGTTATATGTTTTTAGATACAGATAATTAATGTAAGTTCCCTGGAAGGGAATGTGTCCATGTATAGATGCCCGTGAGCCTTTATATTTTAAAATGATCCTTAAAAAAAAAACAAAACTCCTTCTATCCTTGTCCTAATAGTGTGGAGAAACATGGTCTTGCGTTGTGTTAGGATGCTTTTTCTTTCCTTGACAGTAGTAATGGCCATGTTTTGGGGTACCTCACAACTATGCAAATGTGATCTCTCACCATGCCTACCAATTCCGGCATTTCAGATGTAAAAACATTCAGGTCGGCTTTCCACATGATTTAAATTGACTACACTTTCTGAAAAGTCAGGAACTGCAAGATGAAAAGGAATTTCTATACATACTTTTTCTTTGCTAGAAGCTGGTGTTCTGTGTCAGCATACGGTTGTCATACGAGGTAATTAAATCATTAGATTCTAGCAATGTTTTTATTTTAGAAAATAAACCAAGCAAATCAAACTTGGAATGCTCACCCTCTCCTTCCTCAACTCCCCTCTCAGCCAATTCCTTCTCTACAGGAATAACTAGTGTGGGACCCCCAAAAGATTTTTAAGATTTTCACATTGCTGACAATTACCAGAAATTATCAGTAATCATACAAGAGGCAATTATAACTCATAGAGGTACCAACATAATTATTACATGTTTTTCAGTGCTGTGAACTTAAATATACTGATAACTCAAGCACAAATGATGTAGCTGTGGCTTTATTAATCATATTGTCTAGAATACACAGACTACACGTTAGTCAGTTTATTTAGTTGTGACCAGTAAAAGCAAGTCCTAATTTTAAAAGTTCACAGCTTTAGACACTCTGTGGACTTCTTGCTCCTTTTTGTAATTGGAGCATGTTCATTCAGGCCATACCATAAAGCAGATCATCTTTAGGCAGAACCATATTATCACAGGGATGCATACCCAATTGGCATCAGCAATCTCTCAGCTCATGTAAAATCATCAAATAGGGTATGGCACTTGAAAGCAAATGTACAGCCACTGTGCCTCCATAAATCATCAAAAAGAATAAAAGTGATTCATGTATTTTAGAATGGACATAAGTCCTTTGCACTAGACTGATTAGGAAAACAGTCCCAGAGGACTTTAGATTTTTGTATAGGGGAAAGAATATAAGAATTTCATCGAGACTTGCACTGAAATTCTGTCACTGATGCTCATTCTTAACCTTTAGCTATTTAAACTCTTCTTTATAAACGACCAACATAACTAATGACTAATAACTTTATTATATAACTTTATATATATATATGTATGTATAACTGTATTAACGACTAATATAACTGAGCTTCGCTGATAGCTCAGTTGGTAAAGAATCCACCGGGAATGCAGGAGACCCTGGTTCGATTCCTGGGTCAGGAAGATCCCTGGAGAAGGGATAAGCTACTCACTCCAGTGTTCTTGGGCTTCCCTGGTGGCTCAGCTGGTAAAGAATTCACCTGCAATGTGGGAGACTTGGGTTCAACTCCTAGGTTGGGAAGATACCCTGGAGAAGGGAAAGGATACCCACTCCAGTATTCTGGCCTGGAAAATTCCATGAACTATATAGTCCATGGGGTCCCAAAGAGTCAGACACAACTGAATGACTTTCACTTATATAACTAAGGGGCTTCCCAGGTGGCTCAATGGTAAAGAATCCCCTGCCAAGCAGGAGACGCGGGTTCGATCCATGCATCGGGAAGATCCCCTGGAGAAGGAAATGGTAACCCGCTCCAGTATTCTTGCCTAGGAAACCACATGGCAGGCTGCAGTCTATGGAATCACCAAAGAGTCAGACATGACTTATCAACTAAACAACGTTATAACTAAAGATGTCAAGTGCCTGGCAAAACGCCTGGCACACGGTTGGTGCTCGGTAAGTGGTAGCTCATATTATGTGCAGATTGTCACTGGAGGAGTTCCCTAGGGTTTAGTAGGGATGGTGAGGTTAATTTAGGGGTGTATGGAGAACGCCTGGAAACCTCTGGGAAGATGCTTAGCCACTGAGAGTCTAATTGATGAGGAGGCAGAGCAGTGCCATCCTGCAGTTGGATTTCTGCTATTCCCACATGACGGGCTTGCTTGTCTGTTGGTTTAAACAGGCTGGACCTCAGACCCAGACTGTTGACCTTTGTTCCCCTCTACTGATTATTCTCTGCATTTCCAGCTCTCCTGCCTCTCCAACCTAGCTCTGTTGTTCAGAGCCACCATTATAAACCCCCCATTTCCACAGTTCCCTTCTTTAAGAGGTCATCTGGGGGCTTCCCTGGTGGTCAAGTGGCTAAAGAATCTGCCTGCCAATGCAGGGACACGGGTTCAATCCCTGGTCCAGGAAGATCGCATATGCCGCGGGGCAACTAAACCCGTGCACCACAACTGCTGAGCCAGCACTCTAGAGCTCGCGCATCTCAGCGAAGAGTAGTGCCTGCTGGCTGCAGCTAGAGAATGCCTTCGCACAGCAACGAAGACCCATCACAACCCAAAGTAAAGAAACTTAAAAGAAAGCTCATCCATTCCTTTCACAAACATTTATGGAACACACGCTGTATTCTACGCCCTTGTGCCTGACACTGGGGATACTGAGATAAAAAGACAGAGCTGTGCATTCCAGGAACATGAATTCCAGCTCAGAAGCCCTAGGGAGATCTGGGGTGCTAACAATGCTCAGAGCACACTTCCTGAAGCCTCTCTTCAGGAGGCCAGAGGTGCTCAGCATGATGGTGGGACAGCAGAGTATGAAAAACATCACTCCAAGGAATGTTCTGTGTGTGTGTTATCTAGTAAGGGCAGAGAAGGGTGACAGGCTCTTATGTCAGTGGGTGATTTTCCTTTACCCCCAGTTTAGCACAACAGTTTATTCATAACTTGGAGAGCGTCAGACAAGCACTATGCTGAATGCTTGAAATGCAGTGCTAAGTACATTTCGTCCTTCTGTAACCCTTCAGGCATAGGGCACATACTAGAAGAGATGGGGTAAAAGAGGCTATTTTTCTAATTTATCAGGATGCAAGTTTTGGGCTCAGAGCTATTGAGACTATATTGAAAGCTTATCTGTCTGTAGTACGACAGGTCCTCAATCCTGTTGGGAACCTGATCCGTGTTGTTTGGTGGAGCCCATGGTGGCAGGCATATGATTTAGGCCTGGTAGTTTCCTATATCTTTGACCACAGTGATTGGTTCAGATATGGACATTTGATCCAGACTAGGCCAGTTGGGAATCCATATAAGACATTCTTGCCAAAGCTATTGAAGATAACTGCCCTCTTTTCCTCGGGGTTGCTAAGCTGGTAGGAAGTGAGTCTGGGGTTACTTGACCACCATCTTTGCCTGTTGGAAAAGAGGAGAGAAACAGAACCTGAATGGCATTATTTCTGGCCCCAGATTCAATCATGAATGAAAATAATATTTCCTAGTTTTGTGTGTGTTAATCACCTCCCTCCTATGACCCATTTCAATGATGAATAGGTAGACATCAGCCAATTTAAATTAGATGGAGTTGTAACTAAAATAATTCTTATAAACTCACCCATTCAAAAGCTATTACCAATAAATCCTGGTTGATTTTATAATAATCTCAAATGTCTTAAGTCACATTGCCTCTGGAAACCACCCGATGTGTGTGTGACTGACTGTGCTGCTTTCTATGACCTTTCATATCCTGTTGAGCAGGCACCCCGCACACACGATGGTCCCTGGTGGTTTGTTAATAAGCCCGTGCTCGGCAAGCACCTGGATGAAACATCATCTGGAATTTCTGTAGAATGCCTTTATGGGTGTGATCTACTTCCCTTCCATTTGTTGTTTTCAGTATTTCTCAGTCACTCCCCACGTGCCAGGAACTGTTGTTAGACATTATTGTCACAGCCTTTCATCCATTCTGTATGAGGAAATTAAGATGTTGAGCAGTTGAGTCATTTCCCCAATCAGCTGAGAAAGTGCTAGACCTGTGATTGGCCCTTGAACCTGACTCCAGAGCATGTGATGTAACCACTGTGTATTGGCATCTGTCTGTGCACCAGGAGTGATTTAGGTTTCTACGTGTTTGGTCTCACTTCAGACACTCTTGCCCTTTCCCCCCCGGCTCGTTGGTTCCCCTGGGTGACTAGTAAGTCTAGTGCCCCCTTTGAGCTAGGAAATATTCAAAAACAAAAATGGTTTCTTCCCACTGATTATTTGCTGAGAGAGATCTTCACCCATATAAAGAAAGTAAGTCAGCCTAAGAAAGCTCTAGACTTTCTTGAACTGTCTTGGAATTTGTAACTTGTAGAACTATGAAAAAGTGGGCTTCTCTGGTGGCTCAGACAATAAAGAATCTGCCTGCAATGTGGGAGACCCGGGTTCCATCCCTGGATTGGGAAAATCCCCTGGAGAAGGGAATGGCTACCCCTCTAGTATTCTTGCCTGGAGAATCCCATGGACAGAGGATACCAATATTTTGTTTAAATGGTTTTTCCAGTGGTCATGTATGGATGTGAGAGTTGGACTGTGAAGAAAGCTGAGCACTGAAGAATTGATGCTTTTGAACTGTGGTGTTGGAGAAGACTCTTGAGAGTCCCTTGGACTGCAAGGAGATCCAACCAGTCCATTCTGAAGGAGATCAGCCCTGGGTGTTCTTTGGAAGGAATGATGCTAAAGCTGAAACTCCAGTACTTTGGCCACCTCATGCGAAGAGTTGACTCATTGGAAAAGACTCTGATGCTGGGGGGATTAGGGGCAGGAGGAGAAGGGGACGACAGAGGATGAGATGGCTGGATGGCATCACCAACTCGATGGACGTGAGTTTGAGTGAACTCAGGGAGTTGGTGATGGACAGGGAGGCCTGGCGTGCTGCGATTCATGGGGTCGCAAAGAGTCAGACACGACTAAGCGACTGAACTGAACTTTCAGAACTGAAAGAAAAACATCAACAGTAGCAAAGAGCCACAGATGAGGTTTAAGGAAAAATGAGTCAAAGTGAAAAGATATTCTGAACCATAAAATTTATGGTCCAGGGAAGGAAAAATGAAATCTTTGGGCTGTTAAGAACTGAGTTGTCTTTCTGTACCAAGGACAGCTTTCTGTATTCCCAGAACTCCTAGGATTCCCTGCACTGAGCAATTAATTGTACATGCTTCATGTCAGCAGCATGCTATAAACAACATAAAGCTTTTGTCCAAAATAGTTTTACAAAAGTAGGATGTCATCACCACAGCAAAACCAACAGAAGCAAAATATTAATAACTCAAAAGCAATTGTAAAGTCATGTTTAAACCAGTACATAATACTACAGTGTAAAGTGTGTAATACCAAGAAGATAGAGGGTATATATAAGAGATAAGAAAATGCTGGAGAAGTCAGTGTTAAATATACGTAGAGTATCATTCAGTCTTAAAAAAGAAGGAAATCTTGTGTATGAAATAACATGAACAAATCTGGAGGACTTTATGCAGAGTGAAATTAACTAGTCACAGAAATGCAAATACCAGTTTTTTAAAAAGATTTTTTTTATGTGAACTATTTGTAAGTCTTTATTGAATTTCTTAAAATATTGCTTCTATTTTATGTTTTGTTTTTTTGGCTACAAGGCACATGGGATCTCAACTCCCTACCAGAGGTTGAACCCTCATCCCCTGCATTGGAAGGTGAACCACTTGCCCACCAGGGAAGTCCCATCACATGATCTTATTTATGAATTTTTTTTAAGTCAAACTCACAGTAACAGAGTAGAATGGTGATTACCAAAGGTTCTTACAACCCACAATTGTCCACATAGTTAATTTCCTTAAACTGATTAAATCAGCATTTCATGTGCAGAAAGCAGCCAGTGATTCAGGTGGTCAGCCTGCACAGTTGGTGATCCACTCTGAATGTTACAGACAGAAGGAGTAGAAGACACCTTTGATTTGTTAGCCTTCCTCATCTTAAAGCCTTGAAGTGAGGAATGGAATGAGAATGCCTGGCTTGTAGTTGTTGCTCAATGAATATTTGCTGTGAATGAATGGCAGTGAGGAAACGAATGACTCATGGGACTCCCTTCTGCTTTGTCCAGAGCCTGGTATAAAGTTAGTCTGAAAATGGGCATCATAATACCTTTCTCCACATTTGCTCTGTGGAGGAATTGAAAATTTGGATACAAAAACACTTGGTAAATACACAGCATTGTGTGCCTGTGTGTGTGTGTGTGTGTACTCAGTCGTGTCCAGCTATTTGCGACCCTATGGACTGTAGCCCACCAGGCTCCTCTGTCCATGGGATTCTCCAGTCAAGAATACTGGGGTGCCCTCCTCCAGTGGATCTTCCCAACCCAGGGATGAAACCCATGTCTCTTGGTCTCCTGCGCAGCAGGTGGATTCTTTACCCACTGAGACACCTGGAAAGCCCATACAGCACTGCTGCTGCTGCTAAGTCACTTCAGTCGTGTCCGACTCTGTGCGACCCCATAGACGGAAGCCCGCCAGGCTCCCCCGTCCCTGGGATTCTCCAGGCAAGAACACTGGGGTGGGTTGCCATTTCCTTCTCCAATGCGTGAAAGTGAAAAGTGAAAGTGAAGTCGCTCGGTCATGTCCAACCCTCAGCGACCCCATGGATTGTAGCCCACCAGGCTCCTCCGTCCATGGGATTTTCCAGGCAAGAGTACTAGAGTGGGGTGCCATTGCCTTCTCCACATACAAAACTACACATGTGTTTAAAATTCCTGCTGTGGTCCCATGACTCATTTTAAGGCCCTCTATGATCAGAAATTAGAAAGTAATATGGGGATTAAAAACTAGCTTTAAATATTATGCAACTTGCAGAAGCTGCCTGGCTTTAAACACTCCGTAGCAGAAAGCCCAATAAATTTGAAGTTCTGCAGCCCTTCCCCGACTCCACCAAATACCTCTCTCCAAATACTCCAAATACCTCTGCACTTCAGGTTTTTGGCATAGAGGCTCTTCTTTTCTCTCTGGAGCAGCCAAGTTCTGTCCTTTCTATAGCTGATTCTGCTGGCTTTGACCTGGTCTTTATTCTAAAACATGTATAGGAATATACATATGTATTTTGTGGAATTTGTGACAGGGGGAGCTGTTTTGGGAAGCATCCTCTTAAGACAGGGTAGATATAATTTTACAGCTTCACAAGAACCTTGTGAGCTCTGTTAGCCATTTATAATCCCCCAGCTTGTCCCGCATCCTACATCCTTTAATATGTTTTAATAGATGTACTCAGAGTTCTTCTTCCTTTAATATTTTTCACTCCTGGATTATTTATATACTTTATTTGTAAAATATTTAAATTTCCTTCTCCCTGGGCTAACTGCATTTGGGATCGGCAGATTTTAAAATTTTCATGGGCTCTGCTTTTGCAAGAGAAAAATCAAATGACTAGTGCATGTCTGAACTACATGAATACTCTTAGTATTAATTATGCCCAGACAGTCAACAAGGCAGAGAGATAAAACCAGTGCCTGCCTTCAAGCAGTTAAGAGTCAAATGAAGAAGATACACACATACAATATAAGTGCAAGAAAAAAAATGATAAGAGTGCTCAATCATATTAAAAATAACTGACTTTATATACTCCCCCAAAGTGTTTGGAAGGTTTTTCACATACATTGCTTGGTATAAGAGCTTTGTAGAGAAGGGAATAATTATATCTGACTGGAGGACTTCGGTGAAGCTTCATGGAGGAGATGTTGCTTAAACTTGGCTGTGAAGGATAGTCTATAAGCGGAAAAGTGGGGAACAGATTTTGGGAATGCATTCCAAAACAAGAGAATGACAAGCAGTATCAAAGAGGCATGAAAGGGTAGGGTGGGTTTGGATATGGATAGACCAGAATAGGTAGATCTTAGGAAGCCGAGAACAATATTCTGGACCATTTCATTGGGAAACTAGATTATAAGGAACTAGATCATAAGGAACTTGTTGCCATGCTGAGTATTTCAGCACTGCACTGAAAGACTCAGTGTTTCTGCCAACAGCCTGGTGGTTTAATTACCCTTTATTGTAGTCTCGTAAAAATATTGTTTATTGAGAACCTGATGTTTCAGTGAAATGTGAATTGTTTACTTTCTCTGGGATTTGTTCAATTCTAAGTGATAGTAAAGTACCTTGTACTGTCTTATGCAGTTAATCAGTCAAATGATGGGATCAATATGTATGGACTCACGACATAACACTCGACTTTTCTGGTGGCTCAGATGGTAAAGAATCTGCCTGCAGTGCAGGAGACCTGGGTTCGATCCCTGGGTTGGGAAGATCCCCTGGAGGAGGGCATGGCAACCTACTCCAATATTCTTGCCTGGAGAATCCCCATGGACAGAGGAGCCTGGCGGGCTACAGTTCATGGGGTCACAAAGAGTCAGACACAACTGAGCGACTAAGCACAACATAACACAGCACTGGAAAAGCCAATGGTGGCCAGACATGGCGGATCCAGAACTCACAGTGTCACGAATCTCCTCCTTTAGGTCTCCTTTTTCTCTTTTGGCTCTACAGCAGGGCCTCTGCATGTGTACAATCCCCAGGTCAGGTCCAGTAGACAGATGTCTCTTTCTTGGGAGTTCTTGCCAACATCTTCAGAGTTAAGGAACCACGCTGATTGTATTCACCTGTCCAACTGAAATATGGGCCTGGGAGTGGTAGAGAGGCGCCTCCAGGGAAATTGGAGTTCCTATTCCCATATGAAGGGGAACCGATGCAGAGTTGGAAGACCAAAGAAGTCCACTGCAATAATACTTTGTTCTCTTAGAAAGGCTCAACTGTGATTTACTCACTTAGGATTGGAGGCTCAATATCACTGATAAACAGGAAGGGCAAGTTCGCCTTGTATGTCTGTCCTACATGTAGCAACAATTGGTTGCAAAGAGGCCAAAGCTTTGTTTGATACAGATGTGAATTTGTCACTGTTGTGCGCTTTTGCTCAATAAAATGGATACTTTTAAAGACATCACTATGGTAAATGCTTTAAACTATTAATACAACCAAATTGTGTCTGTTTAATTTGCTACTAACTGATCTTCATGAGGTTGTCAAGCCCAGTACAGACCTTCATTCTGTTGTGAATTTTGTGATGCATTGTGTTGAGAAATCTTCTAAATTGTCTTTTTTCCCCTTTACTTTAGAACTTGCTATTGAAGCGGGAATGTAAAGCTTTAAGAAAGAAAGTGCCTCTTCAACCGGAACTATAGAGTTGCTAGGGCCCTGCCATGATAATTGACACAGCAGAGGTTCAGCAAACACTGCTCTGAAGTTTGCATTATCAAATCTACCCAGATTTTCCAATCCACAAAACATCTATTCAGGCACTCTTTTTTTTTTTTTTTAATTTTACCATCCAGAGATTTCTAAATTTGTCAGTTGACCTGCTAGACACTGCATATTACGTTGCTTAAAATAACACCGTAAACTGTGGGGGACAAAGGTGGAATTGTCAAATCACCTACAGTTTTTAATGGCTTTCTCTTTCATATGAACATTTCAATTTCAATTGCTGTCAGTTCCTCTAAATAGGAATCAATCTTCTTTTTTTTTTTTTTTCCACTTTCATATTTCCATCATTCTGAGTGCTTTCCAGGGAAGCAACCAAATTAAATTAATCTCTGCAGCATTTGAGTTTTTGTATTTATTTATTTATTCTTTTCTAATTCAGTGAATCTGTTGCACTAAGACATCCCTTTTGTTAATGGTTCAATTTCCTTCTACAGTTCCAGATGAGTTGTCAGTGATAATATTTGAATTCCAGTAGGTTCTTTGTGAAGAAAAATATAATATCCCAGGCTGTCACAGTCAGTTTATTTTTTAAATGACATTGGTGGTGTTAATACCTTTTAACTTGACTTTCAAGAAGAATTTCAAGCTTTGATAATGTTAGAATCCATAGAAAAGTAACCACATTGACACTTTCTTTGCATTCTATCTACTGAATATTTTGAGTTATTAGCGTTTTTAACTGTTGATCCAAGCAAGCTTTTGATAGGAACTCTGTGAAGAATTGTTAAATGAATAAATAGTGCTCTCCTGCCCCAGCTGCTGCTTTTGGGGGTTTTTTTGGAGTGGTTAGAGAGGTTTGGGGTATTTAGTGCCTCATAGAGCTAGACTGTAATTATCTAAACTTGACCAGTAGCTGCTGTCCAACATGACACCCCTTTGTCTGCTGACTCTGGCGAAGCAAAGGTATACTGCGTAATGGAGGGAAGGGGTGCTTTCACTTTATTTATTATATGAATGACACTTCCTGGAATTCTCTGGAGGAATCTTTTACTCAAAGTTCAAGGTTGAATTTTATATATACTTTATAGGCAGTAATGGAATATTATAAAAGTTGTTGTTCATTCACTAAGCTGTGTATGACTCTTTGCAGCCCCATGGATTGCAGCACACCAGGCTTCCCTGCCCTTCACTATCTCACGGAGTTTGCTCAAACTCATGTCCTTTGAGTTAGAGATGCCATCCAACCTTCTCATCCTCTGTCACCTTCTTCTTCTGCCTTCAATCTTTCCCAGTTTTGGGTCTTTTCCAGTGAGTCGACTCTCTGCATCAGGTGGCCAAAGGATTGGAGCTTCAGCTTCAGCATCAGTCCTTCCAATGAATACTCAGGTTGATTTCCCTTAGGATTGACTGGTTTTATCTCCTTGCTGTTCAAGGGACTCTCAAGAATCTTCTCCAGCACCACAATTTGAAAACATCATTTCTTTGCCACTCAGCCTTCTTTATGGTCCCACTCTCACATCTGTACATGACTACTGGAAAAATCATAGCTTTGACTATATGGACCTTTGTTGGCAAAGTGATATCTCTGCTTTTCCATATGCTGTCTAGGTTGGTCATAGCTTTCCTTCCAAGGAACAAGTGTCTTTTAATTTCATGGCTGTAGTCACAGTCTTCAGTGATTATGGAGCCCAAGAAAATAAAATCTGTCACTATTTCCATTTTTTCCCCATCTATTTGCCATGAAATGATTATAAAAGTTAACCTCCATGAATAAATAAAGTTCTGTTTCTCATTAAAAAAAAATGATTGTGATACTGAACAATTGAGTGAAATTCCTCCTTGTTAGTGTGATCTGGACCAGAATCACATGACATGCTTGTCAGTGAAGGCTCCTGAGCCCCACCCTAAGCCTTCTTGGGGAAGAATTTTTTTTTTTTTTGGTGAGACGAGTGCTGATCACCAAGCCTCCCAGGAGGTTTTTATGCGAAGTAAAAATTGAGAACCAGTTATAAAAGATTAGTAACTGTAAAGCACCAGCCTAACATTAACATGTAGGAGTATGAAAAGGAAACAGTCGTGTACAGTTGACCCTTGAACAAGCTGGAGTGATTAGCACTTTTAACTGTTGATCCAAGCAAGCTTTTGACAGCAACTCTATGAAGAATTGTCAAATGCCTGTAATGTATAGGATGGGGAGGAGTTGGTCCTCCCCATCCATGGATTCAACCAAACATATAATAAATAGTGTAGCACTCACTATTGAAAAATACACACATATAAGTAGACCCACAGTTCAAACCCATGTCATTCAAGGGTCAACTGTATATTTGTATACCTGTGTGTGTGTGTATATGTGTAACTTCTTTTGCTTGCACAGATAATTCTCACCCTTAATATTATCTCTATCTACCAATGTTATTCCAAATTATTGAAATAATTTGTTACACAGTAACTACATATATTGTTACTTTAGGGTACAATAAAGTATTATACAAATATCACCTTTCTATCAAGACTTAACATCTAAGATAAATAATAGTCACTGTTGACTATTTAAGACATGTTAAGGACAGAAGTCAAAGAAATTACAGGATTTTTACTAAGTCACATATTTCTACATTTCAGAAATAGAGCCATTTCAAGAACAGACCATGTATAGATGTATTCATTCTTGCCCTCCAAGAGTCAAGGCCATTTCATGAAGACACAGTACAATTTCTGTTCCTTGGGAAGTGATTTCTGACACCCTCCAGTGATTCTGCTGAAGTTCAGGTGCAGGCCCCCTCCCCACTGTTGTCCCAACCACGATGAGGTCTAGCCTGTGGGTTTAATCACAATAGACAAGGTGACTGTTTCAGCTGTGAATCAGTCCTGGAGGGTTAGATCCTATTAAACTTTGGTTAGTTGGCCAAATTCATTCCGACAAGAACTTCTAAAGTTTTAAGCGATTATTTGACATTTATAAAATACCAATAGAAACACAAAGAGATGTACATTTCTCTGTATTTGGGATCTTTTCATACCTTCTGGAGGATCAGTTCACAATCACCCAAGAAAGGAATGCTTTTCTCTTACCAGACAATTATTTTATTTTATTTATGGCTGTCCTGGGTCTTCATTGCTGCACGGCCTTTACTCTGGTTGTGGCCAATGGGGGCTTCTCTCTAGCTGCAGTGTGCAGGCTTCTCATTGCTGTGGCTTCTCTTGTTGCTGAGCAGGGGCTCTAGAGCACATGGGCTTCAACAGTTGCAGCACGTAGGCTCAATAGCTGCAGCTCCTAGGCTCTAAAGCACAGGCTCAATAGCTATGGCGCATGGGCTTAACTGCTCCGCAGCATGTGGGATCTTCCCGAACCAGGGATCAAACGTGTGTCTCTTGCATTGGCAGGTGGATTCTTTACCACTGAGCCAGCAGGGAAGTCCTTACCAGACAATTATTGAAACATAAAGGAAGAGGGCTAATACTCTTGGTATATTTTATCATCCACTTGCTTCCCAAGTGGCAACGCCTCCTCAATATTTAGGCCAGAGCATTATTAAGAATATGAAATGTTATTACAGAGCAGATTTCATAAGAAATTTGATCCATCACTATGGTATTATAGCAGACTTTCAATCACTTTGTACCATTAGAGTTCCATTTTTAATGTTGCCTGGGCCTGGAACTATGTTCAAAGTTGAAGAATGAAATGAGTTTGGAGAAAATGCGTTTATCCGTTTCATTCATATCTCCACCTCTGTCATGCTCTGCCTACCTTTTTGATTGCCCCCAGGAATTTGGCTGAAAATAGTATGTATTGTCTGAGGACTTGCTGTGTGCCCCTAAGTGCCTCATATTTAACGATAATACAGAAAAGCATTTCCTACCCAAAAAAGGAGAAAAATAATAAGTGGTGATGATACAAGTCACGTGGAAGCAAAAATACATTCACAGTTTCCAGGAATTTGGGGCATGGACTTAGCTTTTGCGGGGGAGGTGGAGTGTGTGCTATTCAAACCACTACATCCTCTGATAAGCCCTGAGTTTTCACAGTATCCACCCAAGCCTTTTGGAAATAGCAAGTCAAAGGCACACCCTGCCCCCCACATGGTCTCACCAGCTGTGCATATTTGGAAAGAATAGACAGAATGATTAACAGCCAAGTCACCATTCCCTTATGGTGGGCCTTATAGTGTTTCCTTCTGGGGAAGGAAATGGCAACCCACTCCAGTGTTCTTGCCTGGAGAACCCCACGGATGGAGAAGCCTGGTAGGCTGCAGTCCATGGGGTCGCACAGAGTCGGACACGACTGAAGCGACTTGGCAGCATGGTGTTTTAAGGGTTAGATGGACCTGGCACTAGGTATGTACCCATTAAATAAAATCTAGCCATTATTACTGTGTTGCTCTCATCTGCGCTTCTTTGTAATGCCTGGTCTGGAAAAGGCAGATCACAGACAGGTGTGTGTTGTTTTGCTGTGGGTTTATGAAGGTTGGTGTGTGACTGCATTGTAGGTAACAACCTTTCCTTCCCACTCACCTGTGACCTCAGAATATAGATGAAGGCATGGTGAATATGAACTTCATAATATGGTAACAGGAAAAAAAAACAAACAGGAGAATGAGGGGCTAGGGAAAGACTGATTTAATAGTTGCAGAGGATCTAGATGAGCCAAGGAAATAATGTGACGAAGGCCATTTCTATGGGATGGTTAATCTGAAACACTGTTTTTGAGGACTTAAGTTTTGATAACCCCCAAAATAAACTTAAATAAGGAGGTTTGAGTTATAACCCACCCACTATGGCCAACTTGCAAAGTTAGTATCACTGCTCCTCTCAGGCTAAAAAATCACCTTAGGCAACCATTTTGTGTTTATTTTCTCTTTTAGTCCTTCTCCAGGCAATTATTTTAATTGGATTTTATCTGTGGCAAAAAATAGAGGGTGGTAATCATGGTGAAGGATTGACTCCAGAGAATGAGAGGTGCAGGAAGATGGTGGCAGTATTGTGATTTCCCCCTCCCACCACCAGGTGGCGCTTGATATCTGACTGACTGTTTAGCCTTGGAACAGGGTCTATTCTCAACTTTTTAAAGTGATGAAAGATGACATCATCTTGAAACAAATAGCCAACTCTCAGTGGACTTTTCACGCTTTGTGGATGAATTTTGACCTAATTCTAGAGGGTGAAAAGGAGGCATTGATGAGTTGAGCCTAAGAAGTGCTGTTGGCTAGTGGGAAGGGAGTCCTGAACACAGTTATCCTATGCATAAATATTTGTTAAATGAACAGATAACTTTAAAACCTTTTCATGAAAGAACTCTACTCATTAAATACTCAGAAGTCGTTAATGTCCCAGCCACAGAAGAAATCACATAAGTTTCTTAATTTCCTTTTATAATGCACTACTGGAAAGAGAGCTTATTTCTAGTATTAAACCAAATGACAGTACATTGATGCATTTCCTTTTACTTGCAAGAAATCCCCACAGACAGCATTAATGGATTTATTTTAAATTGCTGTTTGTAAAATGAAAACAAACTCCAAATAATTATATAAAATTGTTTTTTAATGTTTGCATAATTTTTTCATCATTAAAAGCCACTGAGCTCTTTAATATTGAGGCAGAACCATCCACTGAGCATAAAAAATTGTTACCTTGATGCTTTTAATATCTCTGCCTCACACACAAGCATTCTCTGCTCTTTGTGGTTATTTATAGTGCTTGTCACATTAGTGGTTTACTCTGACAAATGTATTGTTTTTCATGAACTTTACCAAGAGAAAAAGGGGAAAGAATCCTTATCCTGCAACTTCCCAGAAACCAGGCCTATGTGCTTGGCCTGGCATAGAGAATCAGACAAAGGTGGTACTCTCAGTTTACCACTTAAGAGACCTTTAAGTGATGCTATTCTTACCTTTCCCCTATTTTCAAATTCATCCTCTGCAGAGGCCATAACTGGATGCTGAAAAAGCCTACTGAATCCACTTATTAGGATCAAGGTGTGGTTTTTAAACTGCCTTCCTCTTGAGTTCAGTTTTATATACATTTTCACTCATTGAACACTGGAGTGAAAATACACTCTTCAAGGTATTCCAGATGAATGCCCCACAGATCATTAGTACTTTAACTTGCCTTGACTTGCAGATAATAGAGAGAAAAGCTTTGCCTGTCATTTCTGTTTCATTGACACCTAACCTAAGATTGTAAACAGCCTGCTAAATAGTTGTAAATGATGATGATTATTTTTGTCTCTATGAATCAGGGCATTCATCAGGAAACATGCAAAAATAAACTAAATACACATGCTAATATTATGCATTTGTCTTACATAACCCATGAGTTCAAATTTTGCATTCATCAAAACAGCTTTACTGGCCTTTAGAACTGGCTGACTTTATAATAAGCAATGTTAAAAACTTGAACATAAATATTCAAGCTAATAAAAGATTGCTTTTGCCTAACAGTCCCTGGAAGATGCTGTTTTAAAATAGCCTCCCAATGAGCAAACTAACAGAATGGTTAAAAGTATGATCTGCCCACCAACAGCCTGGAGGTTTGTTAGAAATGCATAAGCGTGGACTGAACCCCAGACCTGCTGAATCAGTCTGGATTTTAACAGTGACTAATAAATCTCCTGTGCAGGTTATAGATGATTTATATGCATGTTACTTTGAGAAGCACTGTGGGAGGTACCACTTATCACCCAGGAAGACACACTGTAAAGTGGAAGTGTTGGTCAGCTCAGCTGTGTCCTACTCTCTGAAACCCTAAGGACTGTAGCCAGCCAGGCTCCTCTGTCCATGGGGATTCTCCAGGCAACAGTACTGGAGTGGGTAGCCATTCCTTTCTCTAAGGGATCTTCCCGACCCAGGGATCGAACCCAGGTCTCTCGCATTGCAGGCAAACTCTTTACCATTTGAGCCACCAGGGAAGCCCACTGTAAAGGTGCTTCCCAGATGTCACTCAGAGGGCCAGTGTCCAAACTGGATGTATTCCAAGGGCACATCTAGAAAATGATGATATAATTGATCTTGTGGGGATGAGGAATGTGTATGCATATTTCAGAAAGCTTCCTAGGAAGCTGTGATGAACAGCTAGTTTTGTAGAAAGCAAGACATCAGAGAATGGGATGGAAAACTGGCAAGTTTTGAAAGTTTGAAAAAAGGGAAGATGAGTAAAAGGAAGGTTCACATCAAGAAAAAGTGATCATGCTAGATTGGCTCTAAGGTACCAAATCCTCATCAGTTAAGAGCTATTTGAGAAAGACAAGAGAAAATGGAAATGACAGAAAAAGTGGCTAGAGAGGCACCCCATCCACATTTGCTGGATACAGATCACCATGCTAGCCAGTGATGGAGGTGAGTGAGCAGACAGTCTAACCTGTAGTGACCTCGAATTGGGTGGGGGTCAGGGAAAAAGACTATCACTGACTCTAATCCAAGTAAGGACAAAATATGAAAAGAAGGTCAGATAATTGTATTCTCAACCTAAAGGAAAGACTGAGCAGTTTTGGCTGGAAGAATCAGGAATGACTTCCCTGAATGGAGACCATCCCTGTGCTCCAGATGTTCTTCTCATCACATATGTTGATTGATTCTTTTAAGGAGACTCAGAGGTCAAGGAGGGTCAGCATCCTTTTATTTGCATTGTTGTTGTTTAGTTGCAAAGTTGTGTGTGACTCTTTTGCAATCCCATAGACTGTAGCCTGGAGAAGGCAATGGCAACCCACTCCAGTACTCTTGCCTGGAAAATCCCATGGACAGAGGAGCCTGGTAGGCTGCAGTCCATGGGGTCGCTAAGAGTCAGGCACGACTGAGCGATTTCACTTTCACTTTTGACTTTCATGCATTGGAGAAGGAAATGGCGGCCCACTCCAGTGTTCTTGCCTGGAGAATCCCAGGGACAGGGAGCCTGATGGGCTGCCATCTATGGGGTCGCACAGAGTCAGGACACGACTGAAGCGACTTAGCAGGAGCAGCAGCAGCAGACTGTAGCCTACCAGGCTCCTCTGTCCATGGTACTTCCCAGGCAAGAATACTGAAGTGGGTTGCTGTTTCTTCCTCCAGGGGATCTTCCCAACCAGGGATCGAACTGGCATCTCCTGCATTGCAGGGAAGCCCTTTATTTTCATTATCCAATAGGAAAAAATCCTTGAAGCTCTTGTCCTTGGAATCTGTGGCCAAGATTCATAAGTCATTTGTGTTTTTATCCATGCTGATCTCTTGGCAGCCTCCAGTGTTTATGAGTTTTTCTCAAGCACTGGCCAGCCATGTCCTCCTTGGACTTGTGAAACTCATATTCAGCACATTCTACATTTCTAGAGTATGTGTGCCTTCAGAGTGTTTTTAGTATCCCACTGCTTCACTGAAACTGTAGACCCACCATCCGAGGTAGGGAGGAGAGAGATGATTGCCATCTAATTTTAGGGAAGTTAAGTGACTTTGTGGACAGGGGGCTAACTAGTCATGGAGATGGGACTAGATCAAGTTAATTGTCCTTTTTGTATTTCCACACTTCTTCTCCCTCCTTATCACAAGCCACTTGTGTTAAGTCACTACTCCTAGCTAACAATATTTGGTCCACCTCTCCTTCTGGACACACGGAGAGTGAACTTTCTGCTTCCCATCTGGTTGAGTGGTTCCGGCCAGGGAGACTGAGTGGAAGCGATGGTTGCCACTTTCGGGCTGGAGCATGTAATGGATAGTTTCAGACCAAGTGGTTTCCTCCTCTGTGTGGTCATCATGGAAACCATGCCAGGTTGAGGTCTCTGTCACCCTGGGTTCCTGAGCATCTCTGGTGAGCTGAGCTGCTGCACTTGACTTGTAGTATGATTAGAAAGTAAACATTCATTGTTAAGTCCCTTGAAATTGGGAGTCATTGGTATATAACCTACCCTATACTGAATGGTATAGACTCTATCAGATCCTTTTGTATATGAGCCAGTGTGTGTTCACTGGAGAGTGAAGGGGTGTCAAACCACTTGAACTCGGCAGGGTCATAAAGCATGTGCCCAATTCATGTGGTAATACAAGGCTCTAGATTCTCAGAGTGAGGGTGCTTCACCTCCTTTCCAAGTTAAATCAACCACTTCTACTTTATACCTCACACCTCTTTGGACCCCTGTCTATATTTGTTGAGTGAATAAATGAATGAAAGTGAAAGTCACTTAGTCATGTCCGATTCTGTGCGACCCCATGGAATAAATGAATAAATAGACATCCTTAGGGTTTGTTCTTCCTATCAAGATGTTTTAGCAACATCACTTCCACATGTTGAACTCTGTAAGCCATGGGAATACCAGGTGTAAACACCAACCTTTTCCCAAGAATTCAGTTTGGATAGGAGATCTGTGCCTCGGTGGTAAGGAATCTGCCTGCCAGCACAGGAGACGCAAGAGACACGAGTTCAATCCCTGGGTCAAGAAGATCCCCTGGAGAAGGAAATGGCAATCCACTCCAGTATTCTTGCCTGGAAAATCCCATGGGCAGAGGAGCCTAGTGGGGTTCAGTCCATGGGCTCACGAAAGAGTCAGACACAACTTGGCAACTAAACAACAAAACAAAGGAGATCTATATTACCACAAAACATCTAGCATCATAGGTTTTGGAGGCAGAAAAAAAGGGATGAAGTTGTGAATGTTACTAGAAATTCAGAGCAGGAATCCCCCAGCTTGGTTTGGTGATATTCCCAGCACCTGCCATGTACCTCTAGGAATGTTGGGACATAAGATACAAGACTCTCAAGAAGAATTTAAATAAAACAGATTAGCTTTAAGTTTTTAATATTTCATTGAAAACAATATCTTTTTACCTTTTATGTACCATGCTATGAGCCCGTATTCCAGGGAGTAACATGCCTGCATGCTAAGTCGCTTTGACTCTTTGCAACCCCATGGACTATAGCTCTCCAGGCTCTCCTGTCCATGGGATTCTCCAGGCAAGAATACTGGAGTGGGTCGCCATGCCCTTCTCTAGGGACCTTCCTGACCCAGGAGTGGAACCTGAGTCTCTTGTGTCTTAGTTGGGTCCTTTACCACTAGCGCCACCTGGGAAGCCAGGGAGTAGCATATAGCTGCATAAATAAAGTCCTTCAGCAGAAACAGTGTCTGTGATCAATAGCCATTGAAACCCTAAGTGGGCTGCAAAGTCAGTTGTCTCAGCTGGTATCAGAAGCTGCTGGGTCTGGGAAGGGTGTCCAGGTTCACTGTGATGCCCTTGGCTATAGCTCTGCCCCCCATTATTGCACTGCAGTAATTATTGGTTCCTATTTCTTCTGTTTAATTACTCCTCTGTTTCAATCTTCCTGCTTCCTAACTTCATTCCTTTATTTTTTTTTTAATTTTTTGTTGAAGGATAATTGCTTTATAGAATTTTGCTGTTTTCTGTCAGACCGCAACATGAATCAGCCATGGATATACATATATCCTCTCCCTCTTGAATCTCCCTCCCATCTCCCTCCCCATCCCACCCCTCTAGGTTGACACAGAGCCCCTGTTTGAGTTTCCTAAGCCATAAAGCAAATTCCCGTTGGCTATCTATTTTACATATGGTAGTGTAAGTTTCCATCCATGTTACTCTCTCCATACATCTCACCCTCTCCTGCCCTCTCCCCACGTCCATAAGTCTGCCTATTCTGCATGTCTGTTTCTCCATTTCTGCCCTGTAAATAAGCTCTTCAGTACCATTCCTCTAGATTCCGTATATGTGTGTTAGAAGATGATATTGATCTTTCTCTTTCTGACTCACTTCACTCTGTATAATAGGTTCTAGGTTCATCCACCTCATCAGAACTGACTCAAATGCATTCCTTTTTATGGCTGAATAATATTCCATTGTGTATATGTACCACAACTTTTTTATCCATTCATTTGCTGGTGGACATCTAGGTTGCTTCCATGTTCTAGCTATTATAAATAGTGCTGCAATGAACAATGGGATACATGTGTCTTTTTCAATTTTGGTTTCCTCGGGGTATATGCCTAGGAGTGGGATTTCTGGGTCATATGGTGGTTTTATTCCTAGTTTTTTAAGGAATCTCCATACCATCTTCCATAGTGGCTGTATCAATTTACATTCCCACCAACAGTGCAAGAGCTTTTCTCCACTCCCTCTCTAGCTTTTATTGTGTGTAGACTTTTTTGATGATGGCTATTCTGACCATTTTGAGGCGATATCTCATTGTGGTTTTGATTTGCATTTCTCTAATAATGAGCAATGTTGAGCATCTTTTCATGTGTTTGTTAGCCACCTGTATGTCTTCTTTGGAGAAATGTCTGTTTAGGTCTTTTTCCCACTTTTTGATTGGGTTGTTTGTTTTTCTGGCATTGAGTTGTATGAACTACTTGTATATTTTGGAAATTAATCCTTTGTCAGTTGTTTCATTTGCTATTATTTTTTCCCATTCTGAGGGTTATCTTTTCACCTTGCCTATAGTTTCCTTTGCTGTGAAAAAATTTTTAAGTTTAATCAGGTCCCACTTGTTTACTTTTGTTTTTTATTTCTGTTACTCTAAGAGGTGGGTCATAGAGGATCTTGCTTTGATTTATGTTGAGTGTTTTGCCTATGTTTTCCTCTAAGAGTTTTATATTTTCTGGTATTTTATTTAGGTCTTTAATCCATTTTGAGTTTACCTTATTATATGGTATTAGGAACTATTCTAATTTCATTCTTTTACATGCAGCTGTCCAGTTTTCCCAGCACCATTTATTGAAGAGGCTGTCTATGCCCCATTGTATATTCTTGCCTCCTTTGTCAAAAATAAGGTACCCATAGATGCAGGGGTTTATTTCTGGGCTTTCTATCTTGTTCCATTGGTCTATATTTCTGTTTTTGTGCCACTACCATACTGTCTTGATGACTGTAGCTTTGTAGTATAGTCTAATGTCAGGAACATTGATTCCTCCAGCTCCATTACTCTCTCTCAAGACTGCTTTGGCTATTCAGGGTCTTTTGTGTTTCCATATGAATTGTGAAACTTTTTGTTCTAGTTCTGTGAAAAATGCCATTAGTAATTTGATAGGGATCATGTTGAATCTGTAGATTGTGTTTGGTAATATAGTAGTTTTCACAATATTGATTCTCCCTGCCCAGGAACATGGAATATCTCTCCATCTGTTTATGTTGTCTTTGATTTCTCTCACCAGTGTCTTATAATTTTCTGTGTACAGTTCTTTTGTCTCCTTAGGTAAGTTTATTCCTAGATATTTCTTTTTGTTGCAATGGTGAATGGGATGGATTCCTTAATTTCTCTTTCTGATTTTTTATTGTTAGTATATAGAAATGCAAGTGATGTCTGTATATTAATTTTGTATCCTGCAACTTTTCTAAATTCACTGATTAGCTCTAGTAACTTAGTCCACTGGGGTTCACTCCTGAGGCTGCCCTGGAGGGCTTGGGTTTGCCCCTGTGAGGCCAGGTGTGGAGGTGGTGCAGCTGCTTGGATTGCAGGGGTTCTGGCAGCACCAGGTTCTGGCAGCAGGAAATATAGTGCTCTAGAAGGGTATGACAACCAGTATTGGCCGATACACTCCAGTATACTTGCCTGGAGAACCCCTCTCGCTGACAGAGAAGCCTGGCAGGCCACAGCCTACAGGGTTGCAAGGAGTTGGACACTGCTGAAGCGACCCTGCATGCATAGATGCAGGACTCACTGTGGCAACTCTGCCCCAGTGAGAGTTGAGCGTGAAGGTGTCACAGCTGCTTCTCTTGCAGGGACCCTGGTGGCACCAAGTGTGCAGGGACATGGACTGCCTCCGCCATAGGAGTTCTGGCCCTATCAGAGCCTTTTTTTGAGCCTCTTGTAGCTGGTGATCAGAAGGCCTCTTTGGCCAGTCTTTCTCCATAGCTCTGCCCATTCAGGCACTTAGAGGGCTCCCTTGCCTGGGGTCCTTCTCTGTTATTCAGCACGTCAGGCACATAGAGGGACCCCCCCCTGGATGGAGTCCTACTCTGTAGATCAGCAGGTCAGGCACTTAAAGGAGCACCCTAGGTGGGGTCCTACTCTGTAGTTCAGTGCATCAGGCGTTTGATGGGCCAGCCTCTCTATTGTTCAGCTGCAGATGCTGGCATTTGGGGAGAGAGAGCTAGAGTGATGGCTCCACCCACTATGTGTGACTCAGCAGTATCACCTTGCTTCCATGGCTGCCCGGCTTTCTTCCACAGGCATTTCCCACCACAGTCTCCTCTCTCACATCCTGTCCATTCATCTCTCCACAGTCAACAGCAGCGCTTGCCCTGGGATTGCTCCACAATCCCTAAATTCCAGCTCCCAGCCACTGTGCCTTCCAGGGGACCTGAGTCCCTGTCCAGGGTATGTATGGCTGTGGCAAGAACTGTCTGATTCTCATTACAGTTAGTCTGCCACAGATCAGCTGTTTCACCCTCAGCCTTAAAGTTTATCCTCTGACTCAGACAATTGCCCCAATGTGGGGATCAGACCCCTGCTTCCGTTCCCCCACTTGCTGAGGGTAGGTCCAGTCCTACTAACACCCCTGTTTTTCCCCCTAGTTCCTTCATCCTACTGAGTTTTGTGTGGGTCTATATATTCTTTTCCACTGGTCAGGTACTCCTGTCTGCTCTCAGCTGGTGTTCTGCATACACTTCTGGGTCTGAAGGTGTATTCCTGATGTATCCATGGAGAGAGATGTATTCCACGTCCACCTACTCCTCTGCCATTTTCTTCATTCCTTTCTTTCATCATCTCCATCTGTTTCTGTCTTTGAAAACTTCATTCTGGTCTTAAAGTCTAATTGATGCCTCCTCTAACATTTCGTAGTTCATTAGCATATCTTAACAGATTTCTTACATAGAGTTCAGCCATTTTTTATGTATCTAAGAACTTGAAAGCTCTTGATTAAGTATATGGGGCCTCAGAAAGTCACCTTTTTTAGAGGAAATAAATATTCCCAAATGCTTATGATTCTTAATAAACATGTTTTCTAGTCTCTTAAGTCCAAAATAGCCTGTCTGATACCCTTGATATAACACATTGTATTATTTGAAAGCATACTAATTAATGATGGTAAGAGTTAACTTTTAATGAGCACCTAAATGTGTCAGGCATTTTCCCTGAGTGCCTTGTATTTATTACATCACTTAATTCTTCCTAAAACCCTAAGAAGTCAGTGTTAGCCCTGTTTTACACATGAGGAAACTGTATTGCCGAGTATTTGAGTATCAGTAACTGTGGCTTCAACCAGGCAGCAGGATCTAGGTCCCATTCTCGTAACCACTGTAAAGAGAGAAAGAGATAAGATAAATAACTGGCCAGAAATACCTACAAGTCTTTGAAGATTATTTTCTTGTTGATATTGAAATTTCTTACCCAGTTTTCAGTTGGTCACCATGTATAGATTTGTTTCTTAGTTAAAGTGATCATGTCAAAATCATACCCAGCTGAACTTGGAAGAAAAATATTTCACAGAGTCAGTTTATTTGAAACCATTTTTGGGGGACTAGGAGAGAATATGAATGTTGATATTACCCTGTATTATACCCACTGAAGCTTTGGAATGTAGAGTTCTCCTATGCTGGATGGCTTGCTGAATACCCAAGTGCCAGGTCAGTCCTGTACCCACAGGGGCACATCCCGTGACAATCTGTTGACACATTTGGATCTCTTCCTATTTTATACATATTGCCTAAGTTCACCCCGCAGTCTTTAACGTCCTCTGTTAGTGACAAGAAGGCTGATGCTTTTGAACTGTGGTATTGGAAAAGATTCTTGAGAGTCCCTTGGACTGCAAAGAGATCATACCAGTCAATCCTAAAGGAAATCCCTAAATATTCATTGGAAGGACTGTGGCTGAAGCTGAAGCTCCAATCATTTGGCCACCTGATGCAAAGAGCTGCCTCAATGGAAAGAACCCTGATGCTAAGAAAGATTGACAGCAAGAGGAGAAAGGGGCGGCAGAAGATGAGATGATTAGATAGCATCACCAACTCAATGGACATGAGTTTCAGCAAACTCTGGGAGATAGTGGAGGACAGAGAAGCTTGGCGTGCTGCAGTCCATGGGGTCACAAAGGGTGAGACGTGACTTAGCAACTGAACAACAGCACCAAGGTGATGAGGATGATGACAGTAAACCAACATTTACTGTCCGGTGCTTTTCAGGTACTCCATCTTCTTTATGGACATTCACTCATGTGATTCGTAGAATAGCTCTATAATGTATGTAGTGTCATATCCTCGGCCTACAGAAAGGCAGCCTAGGGAAGTTTCTGTAATTTCTTCGTGGTGACACAATGGGGGACTGCAGCACTGGTAACCCCTGTTCTCAGCATATATGATTGGCGGTGAGTGTATGTGTTTAGTTGCTCAGTCATGTCAGACTCTTTGCAACCCCATGGGTCCATGGGATTTCCCAGGCAAGAATACTGGAGTGGCTTGCCATTAGTGGAAGGCATCCATTTACAGACATTTATTGCATCTGCTTTGTGTGACGTGTCCTGAGCACTCAGAGGAAGGAGGTGGTTTTTGTCCTTATGAACTTGTATTCAGCCATGCACACAAATAATTGAGATAAAGAGATGAAAGAGTCTTTTCTGAGAGCACCAGCCAGAAAAGACCAACCAGTTCCTTAGAGGAAAACCAAGAACAGAGGCAGTGCGTTTGATTGCATAGGAATTAACCAGGTGAATAAGAAAAAGGCATTCAGGACTGAGGAAACGCTGTGTGTAGAGGCCTGAAGCCCTTTACTGATTCATTCAACAAATATGTTTGACTTATGGTTACCAGGGGGTTAGGGTAGGAGGGAATAAATTGGAAGATTTGGATTGACATATACATACCACTATTTATAAAATAAATATCTAATATGAACCTACTGTATAGAACAGGGAACTCTGCTCAATACTCTGTAATGGCCTATGGGAGAAAAGAATCTAAAAAAAAAAAAAAAGAGTAGATATATGTATATGTAATAACTGATTCACTTTGCTGTACACCTGAAACTAACACAGCATTGTAAAGCAACTATACTCCAATAAAAATTTTAAAAAATATATGTTTGCCTGCATGTACTCGGACTGCCTTCATGGAGCTTATACCCCACCATCCGACAGATGGAATGAGATTTCGTGGACATGCATGGCATAGCTAGCACACAGCTACACTGGTGCTTACAAAGTAAAGGCAGGTAAAGCTACAGGATTAGTTACCTATTGCTGTTGCAACAGATATCCACAAATAGTGGCTTAAACAACACAAGTTTATTATCTTCCTGTAGTGGGAGTCATTTGTTGTTGCTGTTGTTGTTTGGTTATAAGTCCGGAATAAATAAATCTTAAGGTCTAAAATCAACATGCTGTCAGGGCTGTGTTCCTTCTGAAGGTTCTAGGGAGGGTCTATTACTTTGTCTCTTCCAGCTTCTAAAGGACACCTGTACTCCCTGACTCACAACCCCTGCCACCATCTTCAAAGCCAGTGGTAAATCACCTTCAAGTGTCTTCTACTCTTATACTCCTGCCTCCTCCAGAAAAGGACCCCTGTTACTACATGGAACACAGCTGGATAACCCTGATCATCTCCCTCCACCTAAATCACAAAGTGCCTGCAGAATCCCTTGTGCCATGGAAGGGAAGGCACTCACAAATTTCAGGGATTAGAATATGGACACCTCTGGGGCCTCTTGTTTGGCAGGAGAGGCAGGTGATGAGTTTCATTTGATGCCCTGGATCCTGGGCTTTGTTTAATAGAATCACAGGAAATGAGCAGCAGCAAAAAGAAGATGGGAGAAAACATTAAGAGGTTTTTGCTTGTAAGAGCTTATGAGGATCTGAAGTAATATCAGTGAGAGTGGAAAAGAGTAAGCAATTTGAGAGAAATTTAGTACAGTTAGCATGGTGATTAACTGGATAAGCGATGAAGGAGAGGGAGAATTCTAAGATGACCTTCAAGTTTCTCCTATGGTCAGCTGGGTAGCAAATATTCTTTATTTTCTGCTTAAAATGATGTTTTTCTGGACTGTCCAGTGTCAGCATAAATATTCAGGCCAGTACCTTAGCTGCATTGACTACTAACAAATCACTGGTGTTAGGTTTTCCAGTTGAAGTTCCTCTTCTGTTTTTATATTTTTTCTCTCCTCCTTTTAATATGCTGGTATATCCATATGTCTTCTGCACTGAATTGCATTTTAGTGTAGTATATTACTCTAATCTATGACTCAAACCTTTAAGATATGATAAGACTTGACGCACATCACTCTTTCTTTTGGCTTTTGATATGTTTAAGAAAGTAATTTTGATCCAGCAGCCTCATTTCTGGTAATATATCCAAAGGAAATAAAAATCACTATCTTGATGAGATATCTGTACTCCTGCGTTCATTGCAGTATTATTCACAGTAGCAAAGACACGGAAACAATCTAAGTGTCTATGGATAGATGCGAATGGATAAAGAAAATGTGTATATACATATTCCATTGTGTGTTATATATTGATATATATGTACATATATCATTCAGTGTTATAAAAGAAGACAATCCTGCTATTTGTGACAACATGGATGAATCTGGTGGACATTTTGCCAAAAGAAATAAGCAAAAGACAGATATTGCATGATCTCACCTATATGTGGAATCTAGAATAAAAGTGTTAAAGAGTAGTGGTTACCAGAGGCTAGCAGGTGGGGGGAAATATAAGGTATTGATCAAAGGATACAAACTTTCAGTTATAAGATGAATAAATCCTGGAGCTCATATGTACAGCATGGTGACTATACTTAGTAATAATGTATTATATACTGGAAATTTGCCAAGAAAATAGATCTCCAACGTTCTCACCATACATTATGGGATGTGGTAAATATGTTAGTTTGATTGTGGTAATCATTTCACAGTGTATACATATAGCAAAATATGTTGTTCACATTAAAAATCTTGCACAGCCTTGCTAATGCAAATTTCAGTTTTTTTCTATAGAACAAACACTTTACCAAAATATGCAACTTTTTTTGGTGGGAAAAGAGACTGTCCTGTGATTTCTATCCATTTACTGAGGCCTGTGGAAATAAACCTTTATGTACTTAAAGTTATACAGAAAATAGAATAAAATTAATACCAAAAAAACATTGTACACATTATGTATATACTCTTTGTTAAAATTCAAAATATATTAATTCTTACCATTAAACATTGTGTTTGCATAGACTGGGAGAAGTATATGCAACACGTATATCTGACAAGTGACCTGTATTCTGAATAGATAAAGGCATACAGATCAAATTAAAAAAGAAAACAGCCCTACTTTTTAAGTTGTCTAAAACTTCACAAAAGAAAAAAAAAAATCAAAGTGGCTGATAAGCCTAGGAAAATATATTGTCATTAGGGGCATATAAATTAGAACCACAGTGAGAAACAATGTCATACTCCTAGAATAGTCAAAACTTCAAAAGATCAGCAACATCAAGTCACTGAGGGTGTGGAGCAATCAGAACTCTCTTTCAGTGTGAGTAGAAATATACAGTGTTGCAACTACCTTCCGAAAACTGTCAGCAGCATCTCAAACCTAAACACGGTAAATATAAAGTTAAATACATACTTGCCCAGTGACTCAGAATTCTACTCCTAAGTATTTCCAAGAGAAATTAAGACATATAGCCATGTAAATAATTCTACATGAATATTCATAGCAGTTTTATTCATAATACTCTGAAAGTGTAAACAACTTAAATGTCCATCAGCAGAGAGTGGATCAACAAATTATGGTTGATAATGGCTCTCTGCAACATTAAAAGAGAGCAGATTACTTGTACTCACATCAACATGACTGAATCTTATAGACACTGTGTTGAAAGAAACCAGACCCAAAAGCAAACAGACTGCATGATTCCATTTAAATGAGGTATGAAAACAGGCAAAAACCACCTATGGTGATAGAAAATAGAAGATGCTGTAAGGGGTTGGAACTAATCGGAAGAGGACATGAGGGAATTTCCTGGGGGAATGGAATTGTCCTATATCTGATTAGGGTATTGGTTATGCTGAAGCTGAAGTATCAATACTTTGGTCACCTGATGAGAAGAGCTGACTCATTGGAAAAGACCCCGATGTTGGGAAAAATTGAAGGCAGAAGGAGAAGCGGGCAGCAGAGGATGAGGTGGTTAGATAGCATCACAGACTCAATGGATTTGAACCTGAGCAAACTCTGGGAGATAGTGGATGGAGGAGCCTGACATGCTGCAGTCCATGGGGTCATAAAGAGTCAGACGTGCCTTAGTGACTAACAACAACAATGTTGATTACAGGGTGAACACACTTCTCAAAGCTCATCAACTGTATATTTAAGGTGTATGCATTTTATTATCTGTAAATTTTATCTGTAAAATAAAAATAGTGTGCTCGGTACCAGGAATGCAATGATGAACAAAATAGATGGGGTCCCTGCCTTCATGGATTTTGGAGTTGGATGAGTGAGAAAGACATTAAATAAGAAATTGCATGAGAGATAAGCCTTATGCGATGGTGTTCTAGTAGGATAAAGCAAGGGAAGACACTCAGGAGAGTGTCCCAAAAGAGGTGATATTTAAGCAGATTCTTAGAGGATGAGAAGGAGTGACTCAAGTGAAGTTGAGGCAATGAGAGATGAGTTTCCTAAGAACTTGGAAAGTGGAAAAAGCAAAACTCACTTATTTAAGGAATGGAAGTAAAATGTGACACGAACATGGAGAAGAATGGGGAAAGTGACAAAGAAGGACAGTCAGGGGCCAGACAGTAAAAAATCCTGTGGATCGTATTAAGGGCTGCCGTGTGTTGCTGGGGCAAGGGGAATGTGGTGGTTGCCTTTACTCTGTAGAATGATGTGGTTGGTCCAGCGCTACCTACCAG
Organism: Bos javanicus; assembly: GCF_032452875.1. NCBI lineage: Eukaryota > Metazoa > Chordata > Mammalia > Artiodactyla > Bovidae > Bos > Bos javanicus. Next base: position 45,916,568 of record NC_083881.1, read on the forward strand.
GTTTCCTCCTGTGATTTTTCGTTTAATATTAACAAAATTTTTTATCTGGGCATGACTGCATGCCCAGAGCAAAAGCTTCATTTCCTAGCCTAACTTGCAGCTCTTTGTAGCCATGTTGCCAAGTTTTGGTCAAAGGGATGTAAATTCCTGGGAGATTTCTCTAGGAGGCAGCTGGGGCATGCCCACCTTCTTCATTTCCTATTCCCGCCTGCTCCCAGGGACTTGGCTGTGGCCTTGAAGGGTGCTTGAGCATGGTGGCCACACTGATCCTTGGGTCAGATCCTGAGGGCCTCAAGAAGAGCTTACATAGTGGCCCTGAGTGACAAGCCTTCAGACTTTTATGAGAAGGAGAGGGAAAGGAAGAGAGGGAAGAGAGAAGAAAAAGCATGTTTGGAATTTTTGGTAGTTCTAGGTGAAGCTAGTCCTGACTCAGATTTCCGATTTTAAAAAATCATCCTAGCTTCACTGTGATTCCTTGAACACACAGTTTCATCCACTTTCCTTTGATAGTTTGCTTTCTCTTTGGTTTCCCTGTCCTTTAGGGAGTTAAATGATGAAAATGAAACCATCTTTTATCAACACACAACACTCGATGGTTTTACTTTCAATTTCTGCAAGTGGCTGGTTTAAGGTATAGGAAAATGATAGACATGGTCCACAATTATAAACTAATTACCAAGAACATGGGAACCAAATCTCAATAAATGGGTTGCCCCCCTCCAGTTCATCTTGAGTGAAGTTGATTAGCATCTTAAATAGGAAAGTTGAATGACTCTCATATCTGACTAGTTGTAAAATGTTAGCTTATAATAATGATTTACTACATCAGCAATATCAGACTCCCATTTTAGAAAACAACGAACTAGTTAGGACTTAAAACATTTTACTCAAAAACAAACAAGCAAAAAACTTTACTATCTGCAAGGAAGAAACACAGGCAGGGTCGGTGCATAGTGATGGTATGGAAAAGGACCATTTCTTCCCTATATTAATCTGAAACCTCTCGGATGTTTCTGGACAACAGAGCTGCCTCCATTCCCTCCCATCCCCTGCCTCAGTGTTCACCAGGGCCTCAGTATCCTAATACTAACAATTGGCATGATGTTTTGAACAGTTAAATCATGTTACTTTCTTTCAATGAGCCAAACAGAAGATGAAGCTAATATTAAAAAAGCACAATAAAGCAAAAACCATTACAACTGTGCTTAGAACAGAAGGACATTATGAGCTAAAAATGTTTTAAATTAGTTTTTAATGTGAAAATTAAAGGCATTATAAATCCATCACATGAACAGGATTGTAATTTCCAGTCGATGCAAAGAAAAAAATATCCTGATAGGAAGGGTTTTAAAGCACCGGAACAGATCACTGAAGGAAATTTGTCAAGGTGGTTTCTCTGGAGATCTTTAAAGGGGAAGTCCATCTTTTATAGCTGGTGCAGAAGAAACTGGGGAGGAGGCATGTGGCTGAAATTGCTGGCAGTGGAAGGTTTGTCTCTTCTACTGTTAAAAGTTCTGTGTACAGGGGATGTCTTCGTAATGTTAGAGTTGGAGAAAATTTTTGAAAGCTCAGCATCATTACTAGCCGAAGAAATGCATATTAAAAACAAAATGAGACATTATGACCTTCTTACCAGAATCTCTGTAATTGGAACAACTGCCAATACCAGGGTTTGGCTGGAAAGTGGAGTAACTCATCTTTTACTCATTGTTGCTAAAGTGTGAATTGCTGCAACCTCTTCAGAAAAGTGTTAGGCGAGTTTTTTTTTGCAGGGAGGGGGGATGTTGGGGAGGGAGGTGTCTTTGTTTTTTATGAAGTTAAATAAGCAACTCCTGTGACTCTGCAATTCTACTCTTAGGTATTTGCCCAAGAAAATGGAAATATGTCCAAACAAAGTCTTGTATCATAGGAGCTTTATTCAAAATAGCTACAAACTGAAAATAACCTAGGTGTCTGTCAATCAGAGAGGGGAAGAAAGAACTAAAACCAACAATGGTATACTTTCTACACAGCATTAAAAAAGGAGTGAATGGCTGATGCATGTATCAATATGAGTAAAATCACAGACTTCATGCTGAACAAAAGAAACCAGGTGCCAGAGTGCCTACACTCTTATCTCAGTGATGTGTGGTTCAAGAGAAGGTGGAACTAAGAGATGGAAGAGAAGCACCAGAATAGCAGGGCCCTCTAGGGCTAGAGACTGGGGGAAAGGGTAATATGTGACAAGTTCTGGTTGAGCAAGGAACATAAGAGAAACCTTCACGGGTGACAGAACTTTCCACTGTCTCGATCTAGGTTGTGATTGCGTGGTGTATACATATGTAAAAAAAATTATTGCATTATACAATTTGTACTAGCCTATCTTGCTGTTTGCATGACTTCCCTGGTGGCTCAGGGCTAAAGAATCTGCCTGCAACACAGGAGACCCAGGTTCGATCCCTGTGTTGGGAATATCCCCTGGAGAAGGGAATGGCAGCCCACTCCAGTATTCTTGCTTGGAGAATCCCCATGGACCGAGGAGCCTGGTGGGCTTCAGTTCATGGGATTGCAAAGAACGGACACAACTGAGTGACTAACACACACACACACCCACGCACACACACTATATACCGCAATACTCTGTATTGTGATTCTGAGTCCTGTGAGAGTGTTGTCCAGTATTGTCCAGTATACTGGATACATTGTATAAAGCACCTGTCTTAAAAGACTGTATTCTTTTAAATTTTGTTTCCAATTTTGTTGAGATATAATTGATAACACAGTGCTGAATAAGTTTGAGATTTATAGAGTAATTATTTCACTTATGTTTATCATGAAATCATTACCATGATAAATGTAGTTATCATTTATCATCTCATATAAGATACCTGCCCCCCCAAGAAAACCAAAAAACAGTGAAAAATGTTTTCTCTGCGGTGAGAACTTTTAGGATGTACTCTCTTAACAACTTTCCTGTACACCATACAGCAGTGTTAAATGTAGTCATCAAGATGTAAGTTATAGTCCTAGTGCTTATTTATCTTACAGCTGGAAGGTTATACCTTTAATAGTAGGAGAAGGAAATGGCAACCCACTCCAGTGTTCTTGCCTGGAGAATCCCAGGGACGGGGAGCCTGGTGGGCTGCTGTCTATGGGACCGTACAGAGTCGGACATGACTGAAGCGACTTAGCAGCAGCAACTTAGCAGCATACCTTTAAACCACCTTCCTCCAATTTCCCATCCCTCTCCACTCTAACCTGTGAGCCATAAATCTGATCTTTCTTTCTATATGTTTGAAGGCTTTGTTCTGTTTTTGTATTCTACATATGAGATCATATTTTTCTTTGACTTATTTCACTTCCAATAATGCCCTCAAGATCCATCCTTGGTACAAATGGCAAGATTTCCTCCTTTTTATGGTTGACTAATATTTGATGTCTATGTATACCATAATTTCTTTATCCATTCATCGGTCGATGGACACTTGGGTTATTTCCATTTCTTAGCTATTATAAATAATGTTTCTGTGAACATGAAGATGCAGATATCTCTTTAGCATAATATTTTCATTTCCTCTGGATATATTCCTGAAAGTGGAATTGCTGGATCGTATAGTAGCCCAGATGGTAAAGAATCTGCTGCAATGCAGGAGAGCCAGGTTCAATCCCTGGGTCAGGAAGATCCCCTGGAGAAGGAAATGGCTACCTGCTGCAGTATTCTTGCCTGGAAAATTGCATGGACAGAGGATCCTGGTGGGCTACTGTCCATGGGGTTGCAAAGAGTCAGCCATAACTGAGGGACTAACACTTTCACACTTCCATGGGAGTTTAATTTTTAATTTTTTGAAGAGCTTCCATACTCTTCCAAAATGGCTATACCACTTTCCTACTATACCATTGTCCTACCAACAGTGCACAAGGGTTCCCTCTTCTCCACATCCTTGCCAGCATATGTTATCTCTTATTAATAATAGACATCCTCACAAGTGTCAGCTGATATATCTCATTGTGTTTCTGATTTGCATTGCTCTAATGATTAGTGATATTGAGCATCTTTTCATGTACCTTTTGGCTATTAATATATCTTCTTTGAAAAAATGGGTCTTTTCCTATTTTTTAATCTGATAATGATGATTTTGCTATTAAGTTGTATGAGTTCTTTATAGATTTTGAATATTAACCCCTTATCAAGTACATGGTTTGCAGATATTTTTCCCACTTGATAGGTTGACTTTTTGTTTTGCTTGCCTGTGTGTAAGTTTTTTTTTGTTTTTTTTTTTACCTAGATGTAGTCTCGCTTGTTTATTTATAGTTTTTTCTTCCTTGTGTTTTAAGTGATATATCCAGGAAGTAATTGCCAAGACACATATCAAGGAGCATTTTTCTTATGTTTTCTCCTAGGAGTTTCATGGGTTTTGATCTTATGTTTAAGTCTTTAATTCACTTTAAGTTAATTTTTATTAGTAGTGTAAGACAGGGGTCTAGTTTCATTCTTTTACCCATGAATATCCAGTTTTCTCAGCATCATTTATTGAAGGGACTATATTTTTTATGAGTATTCTTGGCCCCTTTGTCAAATATTAGTTAACCATACATGTATGGGTTTATTTCTGTTCTCTAGATTCTGCCCCATCAATCTATGTGTCTGATTTTATATAAGTACCATACCATTTTGTTTACTGTAGCTTTATAATATAGTTTGAGATCAGGAAGTGTGATGCCTCTCTCTTTGTTGTTCTTTCTCAGGATTGCTTTGCTATTTGGGTCTTTGGTGGTTCTATATAAATTTTAGGATTTTTTAAACATCATTTTAAAATGTCATTCTAATACTGATAGAGAGTGCATTGAATCTGTTGATGGCTTTGTATAGTGTGGATATCTTAACAACTTTAATTCTTCCAATCCATGAACATGGGATAATTTTTTATTGTGTTGCCTTCAATTTGTTTTTAATGTTTCCTAGCCTCAATGTAGAGCTCTTTCATTTCCTTGGTTAAACTTATTAAGTTTTTATTATTGTAAATTTCAAGCGCTTTAAATCACGTATCCTGTCATTAAAAAAAAAATAATAGTAAAGTGAATGAATGGAGCATGTATGCAATACATCCTTTATAACTGTATCTTTTAGAACAAAATGTATTTGGGGTAAAAAGATCATGATTATTGGTAGTAATTAATTGTGAACTCACATTAGATACTCTTGCTATTTTTTGTGTGCTGACTTGATGCTTTTGATACTAGAAACCCCTTTTTACTATGCTTATTTATGGGAATAAACATACATTCATTTTAATTCATCAGCTGCATTGCTGAACTTCATAGTCAATATCTTGGTGTTGAAGGGTAACAATATATTATATTATGTAAAATTAATTAGACTGCCAGAATAGAAAGTCATGATGCATTTGATAGGTCCGTCTCTTAAGTTATGAAGCCATGATGTGAAGTCATGCTAGACTGTGTTAAAATGAACAGAAGAGTGGACTTCAGAAAAGTGAAGTGAAAGTTGCTCAGTCATGTTCAAATCTTTGCAACCCCATGAATATACAGTCCATAACATTATCCAGGCCAGAATACTGGAGTGGGTAGTCTTTCCCTTCTCCAGGGGATCTTCCCAACCCAGGGATCGAACCCAGGTCTCCTGCATTGCAGGCAGATTCTTTACCAGCTGAGCCACCAGGGAAGACCAAGAATAGTGGAGTGGATAGTCTTTCCCTTCTCCAGCAGATCTTCCCAACCCAGGAATCAAACCAGGGTCTCCTGCATTGCAGGTGGATTCTTTACCAACTGAACTACCAGAGAAGCCTGGACTTAGGAAAGACTACTGTCAAATCTCAGTTCTATCACACACTACCTCTAACCAAGTTATTTTTCATTTTTGAGTTTTACTTCTCTAAAGGAGGACCAGTAATACTTGCCTCAGAAGTTCATTTGAACAAGTAGAATAAAATAATATTTGTGAAAATGTCTAGCATAAGGCATAATACATATTAGGTTAAAGCACAGTAAAGCTTCATTCCTTCTTTTCAGGGCTCCCAGAAGCCACACGAAGCATCTAGACTTGGAGTTCTTCCTTTTTGCTAAACGACCACATGGTTGGCCACTCCCAGCCTGCATAGCAGGAGCATCTAGGTGAACTCTGAAATAGATGAAGGTACCCGTGATGCATGCTGGGTTGTGGCCTGGATGGTCTTCCAGCCCCTTCTGGACCTTATTCTCTGCTTAGTCATTAAACTTAGTGTACCTTCTCTTCAACTCCCCTTCACAAAACTCATAGTCTTTTGAATCAGATACATTTCCCAACTGCATCACAGTTGTATCAAATAGCCAGAGAATGATAATATCAAAAGTCTAGAGCTGCTAACAACCCAGAGTGGTAGAGTGGGTTGCCTGAGTGGGAGAGCCTACAGCATACCAGGTCCCTTATGTGCATTTGGTATTGGGTATTCTGTTTACCCCATAGATCCAGCCTCACCCATCTTCACCCTACTCAGACCCTGGTAGGACCACATCACCCAGGCTCCCTTGACCTCTGACTTCCAGTTGGGAAACACCAGCAGGAGACCAAAGGGCAGGAGGAGAGTGAGGTTGAAATGTTCATTTCTCTTCTCCCCCCATACCAAGCTTTGATTGACAGCAGCTACAGTCTGCTACCTGAGGCCATGGCCCCCATTGGGCAGTACTTCTCATTTGGCTCAGGTCTCTTCAGGCTGCATTAGCAGCTCTCTCCCCTTCAGTCCTAGAGGTGGTATCTGCCTCCCACCATTGCTGGCCCAGAGGTGACGCTCCCACCCATGCTGGTTCCATTAAGCCTTCCTGTACCTTTGTCAGTGGTTCTTACTGTGTTAATTTTCTATCGCTTCCATAACATGACCACAGATTCTGTCTTAGAACGTATATGTATGTTAGAAGTCTGTCATAGGTCTCACTGGGCAAAAATCAAGGTTAGTTAGGGAAACTCCAGGGAAGAATCCACTCCCTTATCTTTTCTGGCTTCTAGAGGTACCCACATTCCTTGACTTATGGCCCCTTCTTCCATCTTCAAAGCCAGCAACAGCAGATTGAGTCCTCATAGCCAATCTCTCTGACCCCATCTTCTGCCACTGTGTTCTACTTTTAAGATTGGCCTACTTGGGTAGTTTAGGATAATTTCCCCATCTCAAGGTTTTAACATCGATCAATCCAGCAAAGTTACTTTTTCCCAAGTTCCAGGTTTACAGGGATTAGAATGTTAGCATCTTTGATGGCCTTTATTCTGCCTACTGAAGCTTGTTGTTCAGTTGCTAAGTCATGTCCACCTCTTTGCGACCCTATGGACTGCAGCATTCCAGGCTTTCCTGCCTCCAAATATCTCTTGGAGTTTGCTCAAACTCGTATCCACTGAGTTGGTGATGCCATCCAACCATCTCATCCTCTGTTACCCCTTCTACCCTCAGTCTTGGCCAGCATCAGGGTCTTTGCCAGTGAGTCACCTCTTCACACCAGGTGGCCAACGTATTGGAGCTTCAGCTGAAACACTAAATTCTCTTCTTTTACCCCTTTGTGTTATCTGTTTCCTACCAGCACACTGATAAAGTATGCTTTAATCCCATTCCCTAGTGACTCTGTGATATATAAGTGTTGTTTCACAGATGAGAAGATTGAGAACAGAAACCAGTCAGCTAAATTTGGATTTACCATACCCAGTATTAGGTAATTTTAATGATGTTTGGCTAGTTTAAAAAGAGAATCAGAAAATCCAAAATTGTTTATGTCTTTTAGCTGCTGGAACTACCCAAGAAATTTCATAAACATTGCCTAACTCAAGGCAGAATTATTTGGTGTACAATATGTGTATGTAAAATACATATGTGTTTATGTATTCTGCCCCCCAACTTCCACAACCCGAACATCATAACCCAGGATAAAGAAAAGGGAGTAGAAGAAAGAATCTGTATCAGGAGGTTGTAACTTTGAAAAACTGTGGAATAAGGGAGGTTCACTTTATTCTGGCTCCTTTGACATCTCTGCTTCTCTCCTCATCTAGCCACTCAATTTAGTTTCTTCTTCCTTCTGCACCCCACCCTCACCTCTATGTATCTAATAAGTCATTGCAGCTTTGGTGTGAATTGTTTTAATATATTGGGTTGGCCAAAAAGTTCATTTGGGCTTTTCCAAAACATGGGTTTTAACATAATATGGAAAAACCCAAAGAAACATTTTGGCCAACCTGCTATTATCTCCCCCAGGATAATTGATGTGGTGAAAGAGGAGGTATCTGCAAAGCAGCTCATCTCGTTTACTTAAAATATTAGAGGATATCTTGGGCCCATGGGTCATTTGGTCCTGCCTGGTTAATCCCGCTGCATTCATCTCCTCACTGCTGATCCTGTGTGCTACGTGAACCAAAGTAACAGAGAAGCTGCGTTGGCGAAGGAACACTTGGCAGAACAACAGTCCAGTTGAAAAGCCAAGGTTTGGGTCTACAGATTTTGCTGATGCAGTTGGAGACAACCCAGGGGCAGATTCCATGCAGGGAGCCAGGGCCACCGTCAGCAGCTTTGAGTAGATCTAATAGCATGCAAGCCCTGTAGGAACAGGGATTGATGTCTAGTTTCCTTGGTCTCCATATTCCCAGTGCCCAGCATACATATTCTATAGATTGTTGTTAAGTGAAGGACTGAGAGAAAGAGAGGAAGGAGAGAAAGAAGTGGCATTTTTAGAGTCTGTAACCACTCCACCAAAGATAAAGGGTGACTTTTTCTCTTGCCGTCTTTTGCCCCTCTTAAAGTAAAGCACTCAAGGGTTGACAGACGTGTCTTGACAGCCAGAAAGAAGCAAAGCCCCACAGGAGAAATTAACTGTTGATTTTGAAAGAGAATTTCAACTGCTGTCTCAACTAATGTGTTTTCCTTCCTAAGGAGACAATGATATTTAATGATAAAGCTGTACCAATAATACGTATGTAACCTACTTGTTGGGGCCTCCCAGGTAGCCAGTGGTAAAGAAGCCGCCTACTAATACAGGAGATACAGGAGCCACGGGTTTGATCCCTAGGTTGGGAACATGCCCTGGAGTAGGAAATGGCAACTTGCACTCTCACTCCAGTGTTCTTCACTGGAAAATTCCATGGAGAATGGAGCCTGGCGAGCTATGGTACATGGGGTTTGCAAAGAGTTGGATACAACTGAATGAATGAGCACACACACAGCTTACTTGTAATAGAATATTGTAGATCAGCATATAAATGTGTCAAATCAACATGTGTGTGCCTTAAACTTATACAATATTGCATGTCAATTATGTCTCAATAATAAAAAAAATATCATGGATCAATTGGGAATTCTCTTACCTAACATACTTCAATACATTCTCCCAGTAATCACACCACTTCATCCTCATGACTTACATCACTGAAGTCTCCGCTCACATGTTCCTTTCTAGAGATCATCTCCCAACCTCATTACTGCCCCTTCCCTTTTCCTCATAGCACATGCCATGGTATTACATTACATGATAACTGTTTATCCCCACCAGAATGAACGTCCGTGCAGCTAGGCACTTTCTCTGTTTTGTTTCCTGTTGTGTCCTCAGTACTGAGAACAGTCCTTGACCCAGAGTTGGCACTCAGGATATATTTGCTGAATGAATGAACCTGGCTTTGAATCTATCTGGTGACCTTCGACAGGCCCGTCTCTCTGCACCTCAGTCTTATCATCTATGAAATGGGGGTAAGAATTACAATATGGAGTTATTTTGACAATTAGTATTCAAAAGATCCTGGCACACCCATCTGAACTTTCAAAGACCCTCAAAAATAGGGGTTTCTTTCATGTTACCTGTTTTAATTGCATATATTCTTGAATGTAGGTCATTTTTCTTTGCTAAAAGATAATTATTAATATTATTAGGTATTCAGGAAACTTGTTAATGTTAATGATCTAGATATGAGTTGTAGTAGTCAAATCTCATGAATGAGACAGAAAATCAAAGTTGGCCACTGACCATTAAATAAAATATTATAATGACATTCACTAGATGGCAATCTTGGTCTCAATATGGCAAGAATTGAATGATTGACAGAAGTTCTATTTGTTAAAGAAAATTGTAAATGACCATGTTAGATGACATAAGCAGAGCCATAAATGTAGAAAGTGATTTAAGACTAAGTTCTTATAATGTCAGTCCCTTTCAATTTGCAAATCTAAGTGGTATGTTTCTCCATTAAAAAGTCTGTGCAAATGCAAAATACTGTCTCCTTAAAATGTCAAGTGCAGTGAATTACTAAGATGTTGCTGATGGTTTGTGTTTTAACCTCAAAAACTCCCAGTTATTGTCTTGATTGTTACAAATAGCAGATGTGCTTTCTGACATGGTTATTACTTTATTAAATAATTTTATTTAATGCTCTTTTATCTCTCCCATGTCTCTCTAATAATTTATTCATAAAGTTCATCATATTCTGCATAAAACTAGCACGATTATATTTGTACCTGAATTTTTTTTTTTTTTAGATTGAGATGGATGACAAAGATCAGATATGTTAAAATTACTTTGCTGCATTGCCCTCTAATTGCCAGTTTTACTGAATGTGAAACGTATTTACCTTCTCATCATTGTGCTTTCCCTGGGAATAACACTCCAAAGTCAATGAAAACTCTGTTCACTACAAAGCATACTTTCTGGTGGTCCTTCTTAGACTCCTTCTGCAAAAGTATCAGAATGTTTTTTATCACACTCAGATGTGATAAAAGGTGAAGTGAACTCTGGGGCTTCCCAGGTACTGCAATGGTAAAGAATCTGCCTGCTAATGCAGGAGATGTAGGAGACATGGGTTCAAACTCTGAGTTGGGAAGTTCTCCAGAAAAGGAAATAGCAACCAACTCCAGTCTTCTTGCTTAGAGAATTCTATGAGTAGAAGAACCTGGTGAACTACAGTCCAAGGGATCACAAAGAGTCAGACATGATTGAGCATGCACATATGAGGTTAACTTTATGGATGACCTGAATTACTGATTGTTGGGCAGTTTTAAAGCAAGCAAAGAAACATATCTGTTTTCCTTATCTTTCATTTGGTAGCTGTTCAGTATTAATAACCAGTGGGAGTTGAACTTGTAAGAAGTGACATGCATTGTGACTAGTTTTTAAGATATCTTTGCCTCGGAAAGTCGTCTTTATTCTAGAGAGAAAATTGACATGACTGATGATGTTTGCTTTCGGATGGTGGGTATCATATAGTTGCATAGAATGCTCATTTCATGCCTTTGAAGCTATGGGATCCTGTACCTTTTGAATGAGAAGGATTTCTACTGATGATGATTTTGGGGAATGAAAAAGATGGATGGTCATTTAACACATGTTATTGGGCATCCTTCTTGGAGAGGCATGACTGCCTGGATTTAAATCCCTGTTCTTCCAGTAATTAGCTACGTGATCTTCCCTCACTTGTGATGGAGACAATAACTGATCTACCTCACAGAGTTGTTGGGGGAATTAAATGAGTTTATGTTTGTAATTCTTATCCCTGGGTCGGAAAGATCCCATGGAAAAGGAAATGGCAGCCCACTCCAGTATTCTTGCCTATGAAATCCCGTGGACAGAGGAGCTACAGTCTGTGGGGTCACAAAGAGTTGGACACAACTTAGCAACTATACAACAACAGCAATGTATGTAACTCTTGGGACATTGCCTGGCTCCAAGTAAGCAGATCTCTACGTGTCTTCCAAGGCGCACTGTGGATCTTGCTTTGTCTATGGAACCTTCTCGGATCTCTCTTCTTTCTGGCTGCCTATTTGATTTATTGTCTGAGCTGTATATTTTGGAACTTTATTATATTTGGGGCTTCCCAGGTGGCACTAGTGGTAAAGAACCCGCCTGCCCATGTAGGAGACATAAGAAATGTGATTTTGATCCCTGGGTCAAGAAGATCCCCTGGAGAAGAGCATGGCAACCCATTCCAGTATTCTTTCCTGGAGAATCCCATGGACAGAAGAACCTGATGGGCTACAGTCCATAGGGTCGCAAAGAGTCAGACACAACTAAAGCAACTTAGCACACAGCACATCGTTATTTGATGTAGCCCTTTTTTTACCTCTGTCTTCCCCCATTCATGTAAGTCAGTCTCATCCACAAATTTGTAGAACCATTTAGAATCATTAATGAACTGGAGCAAAAATGTTATTATTAATGATGGCAGAGGGTATGCATTTTCTGACTACAGATTGCTAGCCAATTATGTAGTAATACTGCTAACAATCAGAGTAATCATAATGAGATGGCTTCTAAAAAAATAAATGTTATTAAATATTGTGAAATTCATCTCAAATCTATATCATCCTAACAGTTTGCTTCGAAATTAACTTCTGGATTGAAATAAAATTACAATTCTGATGTATTATTTCTATAAACCACACAACTTGAGCCCCCAAAAATCACTTTTTTAATTGAAGTATAGTTCATTTACAATATACTGTTAGTTTCAAGTGTACAACTTAGTGCAAAATTCTTGTAGATTATATTGCATTTAAAGTTACTGTAAAATACTGGCGATATTCCCTGTACTGTGCAGTGTATCCTGGTAGCTTATTTTATACATAGTCGTTTGTGCCTCTTAGTCCTCTACCCTCTATAGCAGAGGGCTGGCTAAGTTTTTGACTTCGGTTCTTTGGTAGAAATGGTTCAGAGTGACCCTCCTCTGCAAGGCCTGTTAGGAACTTACTTCCTTTTCCTATGGAGAATTAGGTTTTTTTCTTAGCATTCCTTTATCCCCTAAAACCTATTTCTTTCTTCCTTCTTTTCCCCTTCCCCACCTTTGCTTCCTTCCAGTCAAGCCAACCACCTAGCCAGCTAGCTATTCGTCTTTTTCAACCTCTTGCTATATGCTAGGTGTTCAGTATTCAAAGGGTCAACTTAGAGCTAGCCCCTGTTTTCAAGGAGCTTATACAGTGATGTAAACAGTTGAGTACTTAATTACAGATTACTTTAAAGACTAGAAAGAACAGCGTGCTCTGAGTGAAGAACAATAGACTTTAAACTGTGTAGTTAAGGCTGCACTGAGGAAGTGATATTCAAAAGAGGACTTGCAAGATGAGAAAAAACCACCGTGCTGATATTAGTGGGGGAGAAACAAGGTGAGGAAGCCCAGGGTGGGTAGAGGGGACTGCACATAGGGAGGCATAAAGACCCTCATGGAACTGGGGATGGCCAACCCAACTGAAGCCCTGTGGGCTTGGAAGAGAGCTCTGAGAGCGGAACCTAAGTGGTCCCTGGGGGTGACCACATGGAACCTTGCAGGTCAGGGGTCTAGGTCTGAAGGGTAATGAAAGTCAATGAGATAGCTGAGGCTTGCACCTTTTGACTGCCATTTTTAAGTCACTCTGATTGCTTCTGTGGATATTGCTTTGGAGGGTGCCCAGGACAGCGTGAGGGAACCCAGAGGCTGTTGCAACAGTTCGTACCTCTATTACCATATTTAATGCACTGGGTTATTTAGTGATTGATTAGCTTTGCTCTTCATATCGGCGATAGTGAGTCCTGACACTGAATGCCTGAATTTAAGGCCACCCTTCATGCTGTCCAGGGGGATTACTTCTCTTGTGTGTGACTTGATTTGCTCATGATGCTGCTCATCTGCCACTGTCCCTGACCAAGGACCCGTGGCACACGTGCTGCCCAGCTCCACAGCACCAGTCATCCAGCACAGCATCCTCTCCTGCAGAAGTGGTCCTGGCGAGAGAACCACTGCTTCTGCTTGTCTAGAGAATTATTACCTCTGCTGATGTTTAAGTTTTCAAAAGCATACGCTGAATTATTTTTTGAGATGTGTGTGTTGGAGGGGGGTGGTGTTGTTCATGTTCTCTAATGACCTTGCTGTCGAATCCAAATATGACTCTGGTAGGGGGTTATACTTCTCTCCCTTCTACCTTCCTTCTCTTCTATACTGTTTTTGGGAGATCATTTGGATAACAGTAACAGAAGAGGTGCTGTGAACCTTTGTAGGGGTGCCATGGTGGTCATATTAGGGGGATACAGCAGTGGTCATGTGTAGGGATGTGACAGTGAACACAGAATGATAAAAAAAAAATACCTACCTTTGTAAGGACTTAGTTTCTGGGAGCAATTATATGAGACGATGGTGACTATTATGGGGGCAAAAGAGAGGAAGGAAGAAGTTCTGGCCAGTGGGGTCATTGTCAGGGAAGGCTTCACTGAGAGGGCAACAGTTGAGCAAACACTTGAAGAGCGAGCCATGAGGACATCAGGAAAGAGCTCCTGGATGAGGAGAGCAGCTTGCGCAAAGGTTCGGAGGCGCTGCCTGCGTGGCAGGTCAGACACGAGAGTGGACGGAGGGCAGCGAGCGCAGGGTGACTGGCCGTGTGTCATCATGAGACCAAGATGCAGAGACAGACGAGGGCAGTCCTGGGGTCCACTATGAGGACTTTTACTCTGAGGGACGTGGGGAGCCAGCCCACAGTGTTGACCAAAGGAATTCCTTGAGGTATGTTGACTGTGAACTGCTCATTGAGTGACTGAGGGAAAATGACCTACCAAATCCATTTGTCTTGAAATTGGTTTCCCAGGTGTGGCAGAGGAAATTGCTGACACTGGCCTTGAGTCACTCTGACATATTGTCATTGCTGGGGTAGCTTCATATCAAATAATAGAGTGTCAGCTCTCCCCTAACGAGGTCTTAGAGCTCCTCCTCACTGCTGGAGAGTCAGAATTGTGAAAAGTAGATCTATCTGGGCAGTGGGGACCGAGGGAGACAGACACTGCCCGAAGCAACTGGTCATTAGGAAGAGACTCACACACAAGTGGCGTGGAGAGGCAGTCCGGTGTCAGGGCTAATGGCAGAGATTCTTGAGCCAGGCTGCCTGGGTTGGAATCAAGTTATGCTCAAGCTGTAATGTTAGGAGTTAAGTTTGTTGTGCCTCAATTGCCATAGGCATGAAATGGGAATCACTGTGGCACCTCTTAGCATTGCTGTGAGGATTAGTGACTACTTGTAAAGTGCCTTATATGTTTTGAATAAAATCCATATATACTCTAGCTTTTGGGGGCTTATGCTCCAGGTCCATTACTTTGTGGCTGAAGGAAATGAAATTGCACTACACAGAGCCATGTTGCCCTTTCCTGGGTTGCTTTGTTTTCCTTTGTCTTTGGTTGATGATTCTGCAGTTAAACCTGTATAGTTCAGGGCTCCCCTCCAGTCCCAGTCAAAAATGGAACAACTGCTTTCCTTGAAGGGTAACACTGTTGGAAGAAAATACATTGGCCAAGCCATCATGCTAATTATCTAAGGCTCAAAGGAATTAATTTTCTGGTGGTCAATGAGTTTACTGTCTTAAAAAAAGTTTATTAAATTAATGGGATAGGAAAGGATTTATATTTAAGTACTTGCATGATGACTAGAATAAGAATGAAGGCCTACTGAGAACTGGAGATACAGGGTCAGACCGCCAGTATTATTAAACATATATTAATTCTTAATAGGTTCCCAGGTTTTTGATGAACTGGCATCTGTGTGATGATGCTATGTGCTAAGAATACTGTCTGGTTCTTTTTAACTTTAAAATCAGATAATTATTGGGAAGAGAGTTGAACCAAGTACTGAGTACTGTGCTATGCCATGTGATTTTTAAAAACTGTCTCAGTTAATCATCACTTCATGAGATATGCACAGTTTTATCTCGGATACACAATTTGAGGAAACTCAAAGCTAAGAGGTCATATAGCTACAAATGGTGGTGCCAGTGTTGAGAACTTACTGTGTGCTTTCCGAGGCCACACTGTATCCATTCTCTTGTCCCTTTGGGAGGTCACTAAAGACCATGATGAGTCACAGAACTTGATCTAGTCTATCCTAGTAGGTAATATTAATGCCTCCTTATCAGAATTTTGGATCCCTAGAACCAGTGTGACAGAATTGACCCAGGAATAAATTATAGAATAAATCCTTGTGTGTTTCCTGTTACACAGGAGGAGGAGAAAGGGACAACAGAGGTTGAGATGGTTGGATGACATCACCGACTCTATGGACATGAGTTTGAGTAAGCTCCAGGAGTTGGTGGTGGACAGGGAAGCCTGGCATGCTCAGTCCCTGGGGTCGCAAAGTGTCGGACGTGACTGAGCAACTGAACTGATCCTGTTACTAGTGTTCTCTAAGATTTGTGTGAGTGTGTGCTAAGTGGCTTCAGTCATGTCCAACTCTTTGCGACCCTATGGACTAGAGCCCTCCAAGCTTCTCTGTCCATGGGGTTCTCCAGGCAAGAATACTAGATTGGGTCACCATTTCCTTCTCTTGGGGATTTTCTCGACTCAGGGATCAAAACTGCGTCTCCTGCATTGACATGCAGATCCTTTACCACTGGCACCACTGGGAAGCCATTCATATAAAGGGGATAGACCAGAAAAATGAGAGACACAAGATCAAAATAGGGAAAAGAGAAAGTAATTTGAGTAAAGTATCTCTGGGTTGAAGTAATCTGCCTATAATGCAGTAGACCCAGGTTTGATCCCTGGGTCGGAAGATCCCCTAGAGAAGGAAATGGCAACCCACTCCAGTATTCTTGCCTGGAGAGTTCCATGGACAAAGGGGCCTGGTGGGCTATAGTCCATGGGTCATGAACAATCAAACACGATTGAGCAACTAACACTTTCTACTGTGTCTTAGAGAATAAGCAGATAACGCTGTTGCAGGTTATGGGACAGCTGTCTTGAACTGGGCATCAAACAGACCACAGAATCAGACTGTGCTGCACCTTGAGGCTAGAGCTCATCCAAAGGATGAGAGAAGGCTGCTGAAGTGAGCAGGCGCAAGGCTGCTGAATGTGTCTGGGTGGGAACCAGTGGCAGGTTCTTTAGAAGTCTTGTGTTTGTAGTCTTTGCCAGCAATTGGGAAGAAGCTTCGAGCATTGCTTAAGAACTGGCATAGAACCACTGTGCTAGAGAAACAAATGTCATTTTCTGAGGACTGAGGTTTCTTAGCAGAATCTTTGATATTTGGAGCTGCCAGGATGCAAATAAAGGCATGAAATAATTTTAGTATTTATTTTTAGTAATTTTTAAGAACAGACTTCGTATTGTCTTGTTCCTAGAGTCACCTGTTCCAATTTGTTGAACTGGGATGGAAGCCGTGCTAGGCATCTTTAGCCTCCTTCCTCCCACTTGAAGGCCCTCCACAAGATGCCTATCTGGTTCTACATACTCGCAGGATGATAAAATCAGCCGTGGAGAGGACTAAAGTGCAGTCTGGGAGCTTTAGAATTGTTAAGGGGTTTGGTAGAATTAAAGATGTCTTGTCTTTCTGGGCTAGACTCAACTTGGGTTCTCTATCATCATAAGATGAAAATTCAGACACCAAGGGACAGAAAAAATCCAAAAGCTAAGCATTCTGTCTATATTACCTAAAAAGTAGAGTGCAGAAAAATCCTGAGAAATTGCCCACACTGCACTGAATCTGTAGTTCACCTTGGGTAGTATGGTCATTTTAACAGATTGATTCTTCCAATCCAAGAACTCAGCGTATTTTTCCATCTGTTTGTGACAGCTTCTATTTCTTTCATTAGTGTCTTATAGTTCTTAAAGTACAGGTTTTGCCTCTTCAGGTAGTTTATTCCTAGGTATTTTATTCTTTTTGATGTGATGGTGAGTGGGATTCTTTCCTTAATTTCTTTTTCTGATATTACACTGTTACTGTGTAGAAGTGCAGCATATTTCTCTATATTAATTTTGTATCTTGCAACTTTACTGAATTCATTGATGAGCATTTGTAGTTTTCTAGGAACATCTTTAGGATTTCTGTGTATTATGTCTTCTGCAAACAGTGACAGTTTTACTTCTTCCTTTTCAGTTTGATTTTTTTCTTTTCTTCTCCAATTGCTGTGACTAGGACTTAAAAAACTATATTGAATATAAGTGCTGAGAATGGGCATCCTTGTCCTGTTCCTGATCTTAGAGGGAATGATTTCAGCTTGTTATTGTTGAGTATCATGTTACCTGTGGATTTGTCCTATACAGCCTTTATTATGTTGAGGTGTATTCCCTCTGTTCCTATTTTCTGGAGAGTTTTTACTCTATATGGATGTTGAATTTTATCAAAAAATTTTTCTGCATATATTGAGTGATCATATGATTTTTATTCTTCAACTTGTTAATGGGATGTATCACATTGATTGATTTGTGGATATTGACATCTTTGCATCCCTGGAATAAATCCCACTTGATCATGGTGTATGGTCGATTTGATGTTAGATTTGGTTTGCTAGTATTTTGTTGAGGATTTTTGCATCTATGTTCATTGGGGATTTGGCTAGTAATTTTCCTTTTCGTGATATTTTTGTCTGGTTTTGGTATCAGGGTGATGGTGGCTTCATAGAATGAGTTTGGGAGTATTTCTCATTTTGCAATTTTTTGGAATAGTTTCAGAAGGATAGGTGTTAACTCAGTCCCATCTGCTTCTCCCAAGAAGGGAAGACAATCACATGGAGATTAATGGATCTTTAGTCTCAAATGGGATTTTCCCAATAGTCTTCTCTAACCAGACTTAGGCATATATTCCCAGTATCCAATTTGATAACTAGCATTTATTAAATAATCCAACAAACCTTTTTTAAGTGCCCCTGAAAAGAAATATAGACATAATAAAAGTAGAAATGTAAGACATAGAATGCCTAGATTTCAGTCCTAGCCCTGCAACCTACTAGTTCTATAGTCTGTTAATTTACTTTATTATTCTATGCCTCAGCCACTACAGCTGTAAAATGAGGGTGAAATTATCATTTGTACCATTGGGTTGATGGCAGCAGTAAATGGATGAATATCTCAAAACCACAGAGAACAATGTTTGACACATAACAAGCACTATTTAGGAGCCTGTTGGTTGAATGTGGTGCTAATGACAAATATGACTATGACAACAATGTTGGTGACAATCATGATTACGTTGTTAGTCTGGGAATAAAAAATACAGCTCTTTCAAGTGACTAGTCATTTTGGGTAAAGATACAGCCAAATGAGTCAACAGTTTCATCACAGCTTTTGAATGTGTTTGGATAGAAGTGTGAAGTAGTGTATGAGTATGGAGGAGACTTGGTGTGGGGTGGTGGGGAGAACTCTGGAGGGTATGATGTCCTAGCTGTATCTCAAGCAATGAGTAGGGGTTAGCCAGGAAGCGAGGTGAGAACAGTACCTTCCAGCTAGAAGAAGCAGTGTGTGTGAAGCTGTGTGACGCGTTTGAGAATCACAGTTAGTTTGGCATAATTAGTCAACATGTAGAATGCTGGTGAGTGAGGGGCGAGGTATTACCTTGGAGAAAGAAGTAGGAGCCAGATTTCAAAGGCTCTCATAGGTCTTAATTGGGAGTGGGGCTTTTACCTGGAAGGTCTGAAACACAGGACTGACAGAGCCAGGAAGGCAGAGAATCCAAGACTCAGAAACATCAGTGACTTTTATAGCTTTGTGAGTTTCCTCATCTATAAAATCACGGTCTCTGGGACCACAGGGTTTTAAGGTCTCTGCTGTGCTTGTAAGTACAGAATGAATGGACAGAATATTCTCATTTTGGACTCTCCATTGATAAAGGAGGAAACAGATGGCATACTTGGGTTTTTAAGAATAAATGTTAAGGAGAAGACTCTTGAGAGGTGTGAGCTGAAGACGTGGATACGGGCCACCTGAGAAAGGTCCAGCCACTGCCAAGACTGCTCAGATTCAGGGAGCAAGAGACCCTGTCCTCTGCCTGCCCCACTCTCTCATCTTCTCCTAGTGCCTCCACTCACACCTAGTGGAAACAAGAGATCAGTGTGTAAGGTTGTATCCTTGGAGTTCAGGGAAGGACCAAGAGCAGTCAGATGGAAAAATGGGAAATATCCTGAACTCCTCTTGGGACCAATTATTCTGAGTCTATTTTAAGCATTTTTTCCCCTCTTTGGTCCCTATCAAAATCTACTGTAAGACAATAGCTGTGGATAAGATTGGAATTTGTGAAATTTTCCAAATCATCTTATTGTTCCGAATCAGAAAGCAATACAGGTTCTTTTACTATGATCAGCTACTTTATTCTGTTAGGGCATTACACGGAAAACCACAGAGTAAGTACAATAATTCCTCCTCCTCTTCTTTCCTCTTATTGAAACTCATCAGTATGAGAGCCTCTTGAGAGTTATCACCACCATCCTTACAATAATCTAAAAGGTGCTTTATATTATTCACATTTTACGCATGAGAAAATTGCGGCAATGGTTTTCCAGTGACCCTATAGCTGTAACAAAACAGGGCTTCAAATTCACTTTGGGGTTTTTGTTTATACTCCAGTATCTTTAGGCAATAAAGGTCCTTTTGGTAAGTCTACCATCCTGCTTTGGGAAAGATGCTGGTACCTGGTTACTACTGCCATCACCACCGTTGTCTCTACCACCACCTCTGCAGTCATCACTGGTGCTAACCCAAAGCAAAAGCAGCACATAGATACTTTAGGACGAGGGGCAAATTTTATGGACACTAAGTCTGAACATCTTAAGGAAGATTTATTTTTGCTTAACCTCTGGCCTTATGTTGTAATGACGTTTCAATTTTGGCTTTGTAAACGTATTTTTTAAAATCAGGTTTCTTCTCACAGATGCTATCAGTGGTAACATATTGGTTATAATTTGGTGCCATGTAACATTTCAATGGAAGGATCAGGTCAGCCACCACTTCAGTACTATTTGGATGCAACTAAAATTTTTGCAACATAGTGCTAGTTAAAATTGCCCAGGACTGAGTGCCCTTCTGCTGTCCCCCAAAATGGTGGCTGCTAAAAGTCCTTACAACTGCAGATTAGGTAATTGAATAATTTGTATACCAAATTAAGGTCCAAATGATGCTTTTAATAGCATAATTACTCATAATAAGGAAAAGGTCAGCATTCACTAGTAATTATCTATTCTCTATAATTTTTAAAACATTAAAAAAAAATGCTGTGGCTAGCACATCCAAAAGGGAAAAGGCACCACAACACATCACTGGTAGGCGAGCACCATGCCTTATTATTAAATTAGTAATTTCACTTGAGAGACACAGTGTATAATTGATCAGCTAATTTGCCCAAAGCCTTTCATTTAGATACTATATTTCACATCTCCTTTCACATTTTCACATTTCTAAAAAGCCGGCATCATTATGTGACATAGTTTATTTAGCATCTCTCTTTTTCTGTCTTGGTGGTACCTAAAATAAATGCACATCTTAAAATCCAGTGGCGTCTTAGGTCAGATGAAATAGGGATTCAGACCCTTTTGTTTACTTTCTCCCAGTGAGATAGCCCTGAAAGACTGAAAGAACTCTTTGAAAAGAGCTAATGCAGAAGACTGAATTTACATCTTCTTCTAGTCATTCATTTTTCTAATTTATAGTATGTGCCTTACCTGGTTGAAACACTGTGAGTTCTTTATGGAAATAATAGTCACAATGGTAAATAGTATTTTCAGTGTTTGGGTTGCCCTTTATAGTCTTTGGGGCTTCCCAGGTGGCGCTAGGGGTAAAGAATTCACTTGCAAATGCAGGAGATACAAGAGATGTGGGTTCAGTCCCTGGGTCTGAAAGATCTCTTGGAGAAGGCAATGGCTATCACTCCGGTTCTCCGGTATTCTTGCGGCTATGACATACATCATCTTATTCTCAAAAGTGCCTTGAAGGACAGACATCAGTTTCCCACTTTCTGTCTAAAGAATCAGGTGCAAGCCTTCTGAAGTTTGGGTGATTCTGCTAAGGTTATCCAGGTCAGCACTGAAAGCCAGAGCCAGGATCTGGGTCTGCCAACTCCGAGTCCACTCTTTAGAGAGGGAGCTTCCAAAGTTAAAGTCCAACTCCTGCTTTTCAATCAACATCTAAGCAAAATTTTTTTCCCCTTAGGTTCTAATATCTTTTCCCATGTTCTTTTGTTTTAATTGCATAGGTAATATATGAACACAAACCCGCTGTTTTTTTAAAAAAGTGAAATATAAAGTAAAAAGTGATATATCTACATACCACTGTTTCTTTTATCATTTACATATGTATAAATAGCTCTTCAGCATAAATGAAATCATACTATATATAGTTTTGTAATTTGCTTTTCTTGTGGTCTATCTTAGAGGCACTTTTCTCGGCACTGAGAAATCTTCGTGTCAGTGTATGTGATTTTATCTCTTTTCTTGACCAATAAAGGATATTGCATTCTACCCATTTACCATAATTTATTAAAATGCTTCCCTGTCATTAGACATTTGGCTTGTTTTCAAATGTAACTTCAGTTACAATTAATGCTAAATAAAAATACAAAAATTGTAGCACATGCCTGTCAATGCAAGTGTGTACAGAATAAGCAAACTGAATCTCCAGGAATTTTTCCCCCCAGTTATAAAAGGGAGGAGATAACACTTAAACATCATAGGGTTCTTCTGACAGTCTTGCAGAGCAGGAATGAGAGCAGAGTCATGATCGCCACACTGCAGGGCTTCTCCCTCTCGTGGATCAGACCGAGCCACAAAAATGTGCACAACCAGGCAGTCAGTCCCAAGGGCATCTAGACAGTGTAGGCAGTTTCCAAAGGTCGGAGGATGAGGTGGACTTCTGGCTGTTGTGTGATGGGAGGATAGAAGAGGGAGTCTGGCCAGCCTAGAGGCTGGGGAGACATGCATCAGCCATGGCATCCCAGAAAGAACAGTGTAGGCAGAGGCAGGGAGAAGTGTGTGTTGGTGACCTGCAGTGCAGCAGAATCCTAAATGGTGTGAGGTAGCTGCAACCTCAGACTGGATGACAACTTTCACCCTGAATCTCATTAGTACAGCCTATCTTTTTAATGATTTTTTTTTAATGTGGACCATTTTTTAAAGTCTTTATTGGATTTGTTACAATATCCCTTCTGTTTTATATTTTGGTGTTTTGGCCACAAGGCCTATGTGATCTTAGCTCCCCAGTGAGTGAAGTAGCTCAGTCGTGTCCAACTCTTTGCAACCCTGTGGACTGTGTCCATGGGATTTTCCAGGCAAGAGTACTGGAGCGGGTTGCCGTTTCCTTCTCCAGGGGATCTTCCCGAACCAGGAATGGAACCTGGATCTCCTGCATTGTAAGCAGATGCTTTACCATCTTAGCTCCCCAACCAGAGATCAAACCCTCACCCCTTGCATTGGGAGGCGAAGTCTTAACCACTGGACTGCCAGGGAAGTCCCAGGATCAGCCGCTTCTTTTTGTCTGCTTGGCGTGGCCATTGCTTTCTGCCCCTGACTTCTCTGCCCAATGACAAGAATGATACACCACCCATGGTTAGGCCACCAGGAGTCCTACATATCCCTCTAGTTATGGGAGAATGTTCATCAGAAGTTTAATAACAGGGCTGAAACTGGAGGAAAACCTCTAGTCTGTTCCCACAGTGAAGCTACATTTGACTTCAACATGCCTGAACTGCTCTCTGCCCAGCGTTTTTCCAGGTGCCTCTGAAGCAAAGAGAGGAAGGTGGAGGGAATGAGATGGTTACAAAACCAACCCCGAACCAACTAAAAGCTTTCAGCTTAGAAATAGACTATTGTTTCATATCAGCAAAGCCCTGGGAAGCGCCATGTGGCTCTTTGGATCTCCCTTTGCAGCCAGTTATTTTCCAAAGGCATTTCTGAGCCAATGGAAACAAAAGCAGGGTAGAGGAAAGAAGGCATTCTGGCATTTTTAAGGAGGATGCAGTTGCCAACAGTGCTGGGGGTTTTGTGAGCGTGTGAAGACGGGCTGGTTTTCAGAGGCAGTTGGCAAAGACCTAGCCCTCTTGGCTAGTTCATGTTACTTCCTGGTGTATCTGCCAAAGACGGTATGATATACTTTTTGGTCTCATCGCTGCAGCTGTTTGCCCATCATCCACAACTGTTTAATATTGTTCGAGGTCTGGCCTAGGAGTGTTGTGTGTGTATACACACTTCCTGTGCTAGGGTACTCTGTTATTTGTCATTGTTCATTTCCACATCGGTACTGTTGATACTCTATCATGTCACTTGCCACAAAATAAGAGTTGTGGTTTACAGCAGTGAGATTATCAGAGTAAGAAGTGCCGGCTTGAAACAGGTCTCCGTCTCCCAGTGGGTGGATAAAGTGACTGGCAGCATAGTGACATACTGACTCCTATCCTTAGAAATGAGACTCAGAAACCCACAAGTTTGGAGGCATGTTGGGCTCTTGACTTAAAAGACCCTCAGGGTGATTGGAAAGTGTAGTCTGATTAGCAACCGGAGTCATAAATAGATTGACACTGGGTCATAAATAGATCAAGAACCATCTACTCTGCATTGTTGTCTCAGACCATAATTGATGGGGCAGGATTCAAATAGATCCTTACCAACTGGCTCGTTTGGCCTGTGCCCAACTGCCCACAGGTTTGCAGTTGCCAGGAGCTGCAGAGTGCAGGGCTGTACTACATGATGTGTCCAACAAGCCCATAAGGGGAGTGGCTGCAGTCCAGATACCTTGAGGTTACCTATTTTTCACTGGTCCATATAGTCAAAACTATGGTTTTTCCATTAGTCATGTACAGATGTGAGAGTTGAACCAAAGAAGGCTGAGTGCCAAAGAATTGATGCTTTGAACTGTGATATTGGAGAAGACTCTTGAAAGTCCCTTGGACAGCAAGGAGATCCAACCAGTCAATCCTAAAGGAAATCAACCTTGAATATTCACTACAAGGACTGACACTGAAGCTGAAGCTCCAATTCTTTGGTCACCTTATGTGAAGAGCCAGCTCATTGGAAAATACCCTGATGCTGAGAAAGATAGAAGGCAGGAGGAGAAGGGAGTGACAGAGGATGAGATGGTTGGATGGCATCACTGACTCAATGGACATGAATTTGAGCGAGCTCTGGGAGATAGTGGAGGACAGGGGAGCCTGGTGTGCTGCAGTCTATGGGGTCACAAAGAGTCGGACACAACTTAGCAACTAAACAACTTTACACTGAGTTGGCATTGTAGCAAAGATCACAACCACATGTCCCTCTGCAGGGAAGCACAAAAGATGGCTCTCCCACTTTTCTAACTGAACCCGAATCAGAGATCCTAACTTCCAAGTAGAGATAGCACAGCTTTGGAAATACAAACAACAAAAACAGTAATGAAAATAGTAATGAACCTTCCTACAAATGTTTCCATGTAGTCGACATTATTCCAAGCACTCTAAATGGATTGCATCACTTAATCCTTCAACAACACTGAGAGGTAGATATAGTGATTCTCCCTTTACAGACCAGGAGACAGAGTGGTGCAAAAATGATACACAGTGAGCTGTATAGCTGCTGAGTGCTGGTTTGAGCCTGGGCAGTTTGACCTTAGGATCCCCAGGCTATAATTGGTTGTAAGAGTCCAAAGGAGCACAGAAGTAGCCATGGGGACAAGGAACTGTAGGCAAGGGTCAGAAGCATTTGATAATGGGCATTGTCTCTGAATACATAGCTCAAGAAGATGCAGTTTTGTCATTTTCTCTCCCCAACAGCAGAGTATCTTCTCTGGTGATTCCTACTAGGAACCATTGATTACTGAAAATGGTTCATGAAGCAATCCAATTAAGTGAGCCAAGAATTACATGTCAAGTGTTACCATCTTTATTTGCTTATGTCAAGTGGAGTCAGAGTCCTTCTGTGATCAGCAAAGCAAGTGTAAAGTGGTTGATTAATTTCCTTTAAGTTTTGTCAAAAAATTTGTGGGCAGGGAATCTAATTTTCAGTTTAATTTTCCTTCCAACACAGACACTCCGTTTTTTTCTTTCCCTCTCTCTCCCCCAATTACTGCTAGCCAGAACGTATCATCTGTAGTTTTATTTTACTTGAGTGTTGGGTTAATAATTTTAATCTGAATGCTTCTCCCTTCTTATCTTTATTTTAAGTAATTGGTAAAGGATGCTCCATTACAAACCTGCTTAAATAGACATCAGCCATTTTGCAGAATACCTGAAAAACCAAAAGACTTTTTATCCTTTAAAGTACTTCCCACACTGAAAGTTTTTTTGTGTGTGTGGCTAATAATATATATTTTGTGGGATTCATTGTGTGCCTACAATGGACTGGAAATGGAGGAAACACACAGGTGAATAAAACTCATACCTACAACTGCAGTTTTCTCGTATATAAAATGAAGATGGTAAGTGGATTTTTTTCATAGAGGTGTGATTAAATTATATAGTCTTTGTAAATGTCTTGGCTTCCCTGGTGGCTCATATGGCAGAAAATCCACCTGCACTGCAGGAGACCCAGGTTTGATCCCTGGCTTGGGTTGGGAAGATCCCTTGGAGAAGGAAATAGCAACCCACTCCAGTATTCTTGCCTAGAGAATCCCATGGACACAGGAGCCTGGTGGACTATGGTCCATGGGGTTGCAAAGAGTCAGACATGAATTCTTAGTCTAAGTATTCAACAAATGTTAGCAATGGCCACATGGCTTCAAGGTTGGCTTCTGCTTCTGTGACATGGAAGCAACTGGCTACCCTGGACTGTAGGGTCCGTACTCTCTCCATGTTCTCCACGCTCTCAGACCTGTGTTGAGACTCCTGTTTATTCTTTCCATGTTGCCAGTGCCTGAGCTGTGACTTTTCAATCCTATATCAAGATTTCATCTAAAGACACACTGTGCTAGGTGTTAACTCCGGCTGTGTGATAGAGTGTGTGCTGGTTTCCCATTCTTGGTGTGAGGATGTGAGACAGAACATTTGTGATTTCTCCTCTAATTTGATTGTTCCCCTTTAGCTACCACTATGGAGAAGGCAATGGCACCCCACTCCAGTACTCTTGCCTGGAAAATCCCATGGACAGAGGAGCCTGGTAGGCTGCAGTCCATGGGGTCGCGAAGAGACAGACACAATTGAGCGACTTCACTTTCACTTTTCACTTTCATGCATTGGAGTAGGAAATGACAACCCACTCCAGTGTTCTTGCCTGGAGAATCCCAGGGACGGCAGAGCCTGGTGGGCTACCATCTATGGGGTCGCACAGAGTCGGACATGACTGAAGTGACTTGGCAGTAGCAGCTACCACTAAAGGATCAGTGACACTTTTTTAATAAAGTTAATCCATCTTAGAAAGCTATGGGTATGCATGGACACCAACTCATCCCAGACTTAGCGTTGAAAGTCTTAAGTTCTAGGAACCCCTAAGGGTTAGTTTCCCCAGGACTGTCACAGTTTTTAAGCTGAGAATCCCAGCTTCCAAGAACCTCCTTGAAAGAAAGTGAAAGTTACTCAGCTGTGTCCAACTCTTTCTGACCCCATGGACTGTACAGTCCATGGAATTCTCTAGGCCATAAAACTGGAGTGAGTAGCCTTTCCCTCCTCCAGGGGATCTTCTAAACCCAGGGATCAAACCCAGGTCTCCCACATTGAAGGCAGATTCTTTACCAGCTGAGCCACCAGGGAAGCCCAAGAACCTCCCTGGTCCCAGGCAAACAAGGATGTTGGTCTCTCTAGATTCAGAAGACCAAGGTTGTCAAGAATGCATTCCTAACAGCTTATTTGTATATAGTTATTATTTTGCCATAATGAAAAATAGGAGCTAGTTATCCCTTTTGAAATACAATAACTGCTGTTAAAGTTCTGTGACACTGATGAGGCTTTACACGCTCTCCTGAGAGTCAGGAGGGATCCAGGTCTTAACCTCTGTTTTGTATGTATCTGAAGCTATATATATATTCCTTTCTCTCTAGTTAAACAGATTCTGGAAGTTCTATAGGGCTCTTCAAAATAACAAGAAAATTGACAAATACCTTGCTTTAATTGATTTAAAAATAACTGACTCACTGGCAGGCAGACGGATGCCTTAGGTCAGCAGATCACATTTTTTAGCCTCTATAACAAGAATCAACCTAGAAAATGAGATAACTGTAAGAAAGGTGCTTGTTAATCATGGTGCAAGAGCAAAGGAAGTTGAGTCATTACATTAGAAAGCCATCAAGTTTTATGAGTTCTACTCACTCATCTGAAGGTATGCAGTTAACCATTGAGCCATGTGGGAGTTAAGAGTGTTACCCTTCACACAGTCAAAAATACAGTGGGCCCTGTGTATCTGCATCCACATCTGTGGAATCAGCCCACTGCTGATCATTTAGTGCTGTAGTATGTACTGAAAAAAAAATCTGGACCCATGCAATTCAAACCCATGATTTTCAAGGGTCAACTGTGTATTTTAACTTTCAGTGCAGGCTATTAAGTATGATCATTGCTTCCACAATATGCCCCTCAAAGATTCCAGTTTTATTTGACTGGAATGGCTCTCAGACATGGCTCTTTTAAAAATTCTCCGGGTTATTCTAATTTTAATCCAGTGTTGTAGCAAAGGATGTTGAGAACCCTCTCCACCGGGTCGTACCAGACACATTGACAACCACACATTTGACCTTTTCTTTTGCTCCATAAAGGCCAAACCATTCTGTGTGAAGACAATACAGCAAAGCATAACATCCACTACTTTCTGTTTGTAATTTCCTTGGGAAACTCCAGGTTATCTTATTAGGACTTGGGGGTATTTCCAAACGCTTTCTTATGGTGAGATAAATCTCCATTTATTTATTTATTTATTTATTTTCATTTTGGAGAAGGAAATGGCAACACGTTCCAGTATTCTTGCCTGAAAAATTTCATGGGCAGAGAAAAGCCTGGCAGGCTACAATCCATAGGGTTGCAAAGAGTTGGACATGACTGAGCCACTTCACTTTTTGTTCATTTTATTTAATTCTTTTTTTTTTTTCACAGTATGATCATTTTATTTATTTTTAATTTTATTTTATTTTATTTTTTTTTATTCTTCCAATTTTATTTTATTTTTAAACTTTACATAATTGTATTAGTTTTGCCAAATATCAAAATGAATCCGCCACAGGTATACATGTGTTCCCCATCCTGAACCCTCCTCCCTCCTCCCTCCCCATACCATCCCTCTGGGTTGTCCCAGTGCACTAGCCCCAAGCATCTAGTATCGTGCATCGAACCTGGACTGGCAACTCGTTTCTTACACGATATTTTACGTGTTTCAATGCCATTCTCCCAAATCTTCCCACCCTCTCCCTCTCCCACAGAGTCCATAAGACTGTTCTATACATCAGTGTCTCTTTTGCTGTCTCGTACACCGCGTTATTGTTACCATCTTTCTAAATTCCATATATATGCGTTAGTATACTGTATTGGTGTTTTTCCTTCTGGCTTACTTCACTCTGTATAATAGGCTCCAGTTTCATCGTACATATAATACATATATACAATATA
Source organism: Bos javanicus (assembly GCF_032452875.1). NCBI lineage: Eukaryota > Metazoa > Chordata > Mammalia > Artiodactyla > Bovidae > Bos > Bos javanicus. The sequence goes on from NC_083881.1 coordinate 45,945,759, forward strand.
TTTGCAATATGTAATAACTATACTATTTGTAACTATACAATATGTAATAACTGTACTAAAATAACTCTGCAACAGTGTGTTAGTTTTAGGTGTATAGCAGAGTGACTCAGTTATATGTAGATATAACTGCATATGTATATTTTTAGATTCTTTTCAATTATAGGTTATTATAAAATATTGAATATTGTCCCCCATGTTATACAGTAAATCCTTGTTGGTTATCTATTTTATATATAGTAGTGAATAGCCATTAATCTCATATTCCTAATATATTCCCCCACGCCCCACCATCCCTTTTCCCTTTGGTAACCACAATTATTTTTTCTATGTCTTTGAGTTGTTTCTGTTTTGTGAGTAGATTCATTTGTATTATTTTTAGATTCCTCATATAAGTGATGTACTTTCTCTGCTTCACTTAGTATGATACTCTCTATGTCCATCCATGGTGCTGCAATTTCCATTTATAATTAATTCTTTCTAGCTCCAGCTTTAGGTAATGCCATTTGCGAATGTTGCCTCCAAAGCTTAGCAGGGCAGCCCACCAGAAGACTTTAACAGGTGCTGTATTAGCTCAAAATAAAGAAGTCAGATTATAAAACAGAATTGTTTCTGTGTATCCTTTACTCCACTTTCAAACATCTTTCTTTTTTCCTTCCTGATTTGCATTTGGAAACTTTTGGAAGAAAAAAAAATTTTTTTAAATTTTATTTTATTTTTAAACTTTACATATTTGTATTAGTTTTGCCAAACATCAAAATGAAAAATTTTATTCTTAGCTAAACAGTCAACATTCTACTGGTTAGATTTTCAGTTAATACCACTTTACAAAATATGAACAGCTCTCTTTACTTTATCTGATTATTTCCCTGGTTCTGTTGTCAACCTTAGAAGCCCCTTTTTTATGGAGCCATCTTTTCTCTGAAGTGTTCTCGGTAGTGTTTCTGATTCAACTCCACGGGCTGGTGGAAATCCTGAGCCTCTTTGTCCCTATTTCTCTCTGAAGGCTTCTTTAAGATAAACAGCTCAGTCGTATTAAATAGTAATCTGTCTTACAACACAACTAATTTGGGTTCAGCAAAGTTAACTTCTTCGCCCATCACAGACATAGTGTTGGTGCATTCCTTTGCAGTGGTTATTTGAGGGGACTTCTCCCAGGTCTCCTTTATTTTTCTCAAGGCCAGGGGTGAAGGGCAGTATAAAAATGAAGGATCCACTGTAATCCTAATCCTTTTAGTATCACTGTGGGCTCTTTAAAGCTACCCCTATAAGGTGCCTCTGAAATATGATTTTCATTTTTTTCTACGTGGAAACTCAGACGTAGTCTCACAAAGAGATTAAACGACCTCCCCAAGGACATTCTTTGCTAGTCAGAGGGTGATCCAGTAATCTAATTAAGGCCTTATAATTCCAGCAGTGTTGCCAAAACCACACTTTTCCCTCCTCCACCTGCCAAACCCAGTAACTGAGCACGATGACTCGCTGGCCCCTGGCCCTGGAATCCCTCTGATGCCCACAGCTGAAGCCATGTGACCACACTTAACGGCCTCTACCCCAGGCCAAGGGCATGGCATGCTGAGTGGTCATTAATCAAGAGGGAATTTAAGGAACCTCCTCCAGGATCAGGTCTGGCCACAGGGACTTCTCTGGGTTTGATCCTTATGGCTGCAACATGGCCCCATATTGTACCCTGGTACTGGTCATAAATAGGATTACCATTCTCTTCTCCTTCATTGGATTTTCCGATTTGTCCTTTGGTTCCTGCAAGGCTAGGGTGCCCAGTGTGCCCTCCCAGAGTCCACGTTCTTTGAGCCCTTGCCAGGCAGCTTCCACCTGTCAGGCGGGCAGCCCTGCTTCTCCCGCCCATTCACCACCTGCTCGCCTTCCCACATGGCGTTCACATGTGCTGTTGCTCCCTGTGATTCCCGGGTAAATGGCTCTTTTCTAGACCAACTGGCCTACACATATATGCCTATGGCCAATTCATATTGATGTATGACAAAAACCATCACAATATTGTAAAGTAACTATCCTCCAATTCAAATAAATTTTAAGAAATTAAAAATAGCGCCTACCTGGGCCGCTATGTGCCACCGACTCCTAGCGCCTTGCTGCATGCCTGCCCAGGCATCTCCCCCATTGCTGTAACTGGGCTGCCTCTGCTCTGTGAATCTGTCGAGGTTCAGGGTTCTAGTTTTGTGCCGCCACCCATGAAGTTCCAGTGTGTTAGTCTGGATAGGAGCCATCCATACCCTATACTAATTGAAGATGCTCTTTAGACTCAACACTTTCTTCCCATTTTCATTTATTTCTTACAGAACGTAACCTTTTATCCTGGCATTTGGAGGTAACAAGCAACCACCTTCTGTATTTCCAAGTGGTGTTTGGGCTATCTGCTTCTGAATTTGAAAATTGTTCTCATTGCTCATTGTCCTTATTTTCAGCCATGGTGCCAAGTTTGTGTTTGTCTTTTCTTTCTCTGTTTTCTTCTTTTTTGTTTGATTTTGTGGAGGGTTCTATTTAATCCACCTTTTACTGTATCATTCTAGCCAGAAGATGGATGGGTGGGTGAGTGGATGGATGGACCGACATGCAGACATTCTACCTATTACCTTTTCAGTGATCCATCATTGGCACAACCAGAGTATCTGGTGTGTGTGAAATTGGTGGATCTTTGTGTTTTTATCACTATCCCCTCCACAGTACCTTAAATGTAGCTAACATTCAACACATGCCTATTATCAATAATAAGGAAAAAACTATTACCTTGTCAAATTCAGATTTGGTGTCAGAATGAAGGAGAGGCTTCTACTAGTTTACCAGAATAACCACATCCTTCACTTTGTGTGGGAAGAGAAGCAAGACAAGGCTATTAAAATCTCTGGAAATAAGTGATGTCTCTCAGTTCAGTTCAGTCGCTCAGTCCTGTCTGACTTTCTGTGACCCATGAATTGTAGCACGCCAGGCCTCCCTGTCCATCACCAACTCCCGGAGTTCACTCAGACTCACATCCATCGAGTCAGTGATGCCATCCAGCCATCTCATCCTCTGTCGTCCCCTTCTCCTCCTGACCCCAATCCCTCCCAGCATCAGAGTCTTTTCCAATGAGTCAACTCTTCACATGAGGTGGCCAAAGTACTGGAGTTTCAGCTTTAGTATCATTCCTTCCAAAGAAATCCCAGGGCTGATCTCCTTCAGAATGGACTGGTTGGATCTCCTTGCAGTCCAAGGGACTCTCAAGAGTCTTCTCCAACACCACAGTTCAAAAGCATCAATTCTTCGGCACTCAGCTTTCTTCACAGTCCAACTCTCACATCCATACATGACCACTGGAAAAACCATAGCCTTGATTAGACGAACCTTTGTTGGCAAAGTAATGTCTCTGCTTTTCAATATGCTATCTAGGTTGGTCATAACTTTCCTTCCAAGGAGTAAGCGTCTTTTAATTTCATGGCTGCAGTCACCATCTACAGTGATTTTGGAGCCCCCCAAAATAAAGTCTGACACTGTTTCCACTGTTTCCCCATCTATTTCCCATGAAGTAATGGGACCAGATGCCATGATCTTTGTTTTCTGAATGTTGAGCTTTAAGCCAACTTTTTCACTCTCCACTTTCACTTTCATCAAGAGGCTTTTGAGTTCCTCTTCACTTTCTGCCATAAGGGTGGTGTCATCTGCATATCTGAGGTTATTGATATTTCTCCCAGCAATCTTTATTCCAGCTTGTGCTTCTTCCAGCCCAGCGTTTCTCATGATGTACTCTGCATAGAAGTTAAATAAGCAGGGTGATAATATACAGCCTTGACATACACCTTTTCCTATTTGGAACCAGTCTGTTGTTCTATGTCCAGTTCTAACTGTTGCTTCCTGCCCTGCATATAGGTTTCTCAAGAGGCAGATCAGGTGGTCTGGTATTCCCATCTCTTTCAGAATTTTCCACAGTTTATTGTGATCCACACAGTCAAAGGCTTTGGCATAGTCAATAAAGCAGAAATAGATGTTTTTCTGGAACTCTTGCTTTTTCAATGATCCAGCGGATGTTGGCAATTTGATCTCTGGTTCCTCTGCCTTTTCTAAAAGCTGCTTGAACATCTGGAAGTTCACGGTTCACATATTGCTAAAGCCTGGCTTGGAGAATTTTGAGCATTACTTTACTAGCGTGTGAGATGAATGCAATTGTGTGGAAGTTTGAGCATTCTTTGGCATTGCCTTTCTTTGGGATTGGAATGAAAACTGACCTTTTCCAGTCCTGTGGCCACTGCTGAGTTTTCCAAATTTGCTGGCATATTGAGTGCAGCACTTTCACAGCATCATCTTTCAGGATTTGAAATAGCTCCACTGGAATTCCATCACCTCCACTAGCTTTGTTCGTAGTGATGCTTTCTAAGGCCCACTTGACTTTACATTCCAGGATATCTGGCTCTAGGTGAGTGATCACACCATCGATGTCTCTAAAGGGACCCTATAATCAGATGCACACATAGCCCTGAATTGCAGTATTTGAAAATTTTAGAAATGAGAGAGATTTGAAATAAACCAGCCTTAGGAAGGGATAGACATGGGACCAGAGTGAAGTTAGATTCTTTCAGTACCTCAGAGCCAAGAGTCACAAAACACTATGCAGGTATTCCATAATTTATTAAACCCTTATGCACATTTTAGGATGCTTCCAAGTTTTCACTGTACAAATACCATAGCAACACACATGCACACCTACATGAGTACATTTACACATATGTGTTTCTGCTTCTTCAAGATAGAACTTGAAGTGGAATTGCACTTTGTAAACATTTAAAAACACACTAATTTCCACTTCAAAAAGACAAAGCTAGTCTGAGAAAGCGCATTTCTCCATGAATATTATCAACCTTCTCAATATTTGCGTATTTCTTGGGCAAGAACTTAAACAAGGTTTTCCTCTACATGTCTGTGTTTATTAGTGAACACTGTAAGCTTTTGAAAATAGAGAGGCGAATCTGGCTTCCCTCATAGCTCAGTCAGTAAAGAATCTTCCTGCAATGCAGGGGACTTGGGTTTGATTCCTGGGTTGGGAAGATCCCCTGGAGAAGGAAATGGCAACCACTCCAGTATTCTTGCCTGGAGAATCCCATGGACAGAGGAGCCTAGCAGGCTACAGTCCATGGGGTCTCAAGAGTTGGGCACGACTTAGCAAGTAAACCACCACCACATCTGTATGTTGTAGGGTGGAAAATATTTCAAAAATCTATTGTTAAGTAAAAAATAGGGATGGGCACAGAAAACCATTTTTCCTATTTTGTGTGTATATAGGTGTAAAACACATAGGAAAGAAAATGCAGGCAAGGCTATACTTCAAAGTGATGATAGTTGCTAGCTCTGCTGAGAAGAATGGAGTTGGGAAAATAGTATGAAAAGAGTGGCTGATTCTTTATACATCTGTACTCTGAATTGTTACAGAAAATGTGCATTCAAGAATTACCATGTATACTTTTTTTTAAAAGATTTATTTATTTACTCATTGGTTGTGCTGAGTCTTCGATGCTGCACGTGGGCTTTCTCTAGTTGTGGCAAGTGGGGCTCCTCTTCGTTACGGTCTGCGGGCTTCTCATTGCGGGGGCTTCTCATTGCGGGGGCTTCTCACTGCGGGGGCCTCTCATTGCGGGGGCCTCTCATTGCGGGGGCCTCTCATGCTGTGGAGCACAGGCTGTAGGTGCAGGCTTCAGTAGTTGCACTGCATGGGCTCAGTAGCTACAGTTCCCAGACTCTAGAGTGCAGGCTCCGTAGTTGTGGTGTGCAGCCTTAGTTGCTCTGCTGCATGTGGGATCTTCCTGTACCAGGGATCAAACCAATATCCCTTGCATTGCAAGGCAGATTCTTAATCGCTGGACCACTGGGGAAGCCCACCATGCATACCTTTTAAAAATAAAACAGCCATAGTATAATGTCTCTGTCTCAGGTATCTGAGCCTTTATTAAATGACTGCTCGAATAATAAATTATGTAAAACCTGACATGTACACAATGAACACCTCTTATATGGCAGACCTTGTGGGGGAGCCAGTGAAGGGTAGAAATGATGGGCAGAAGTATGAGTGCCCTTGAAATGCTCAGAGTTGTGTGTGGGCACAGATGTATAGACAGATAATTAAACCCCACTGGAAATGGGACTCTAATGAAAGAATGTTACCAACAACTATGGGAACAAGACAGAGGGGGTATTGGGGAGGTCCTCCCAGTGAGGTTGCATTTGACCTGGGGCTTAAAAAGGTGTACAAGAATTCTTTAGGTCAAATGAAAGTAACACCCTAGCAAGATAAAGCTTAATGTGCAGAGACGGGGCAGGGGAAATAGTTTATGTGGCTGGGGAAGTAGTTCTGGGGCAATGATGGGTAATGAACCTGGGTGATTTGTTGGGTACCAATCACATCAAGTTTGCCTGATGGGACCATAGAAACGGGTCTCTCTCCCTTGCTCTTGCTTCACCAGCACCCAGCGCAGCACAGCTTGAGAGAATGCGTAAGTGTGTGCATGCGAGTGTCCCCAGCATGTATGAGAACCTCACCGTGTCACTCTCTGTGGCTGCATCATTCATGGTCTTCCCAACTCCTCGCCTATTCTCCTTCTTCACCGATAGTCTTCCTTTCCCATAATCTTTCAACTTTCTCAATCTTTTGGTTTCTTCTTTCCATCTCATTGATATCCTTGTGTGTCCCTGTCCTAAAACTGCCTACTGTTGACTCTTCCCTCTCTCTGACTGCATTTCACCTTCACTTGCTGGGGCTGCAGACTGGTTGTATTCCCATGGGTGCCCACCTCATGGGTGCTGCACTTCTCTTACCTTGGATTGGGTTGGCCAAAAAGTTTGTTCAAGGTTTTCATAAGATCGTACAAATGAACTTTTTGGCCAACCCATTGCTGCTACCATATACTGCTCTTACCCACTTATATTTCTCTCTCTTTTGAAACCCTTGGCTTCAAGCCCTCATTTTTCATCTTTGTGTCCCCAGCAGATGGAATAGTGCCTAGTATATAAGATTTGCTTTTTGTTGTTGTTTAGTCACTCGGTCATGTCCAACTCTTTTGAAACCCCATGGACTGTAGCCCACCAAGCTCCTCTGTGCATGGGATTTCCCAGGCAAGAATGCTGGAATAGGTTGCTATAGCCATCTCTAGGGGATCTTCCTGACCCAGGGATCGAACCTGTGTTTTCTGAATTGCGGGCAGATTCTTTACTCCTGAGTTACCAGGGAAGCCCCAAGCAAGTGCTTAGTAAATATTGAATAAGTGAATCTTACCTCCATTTAAGGATGGGCTGTTGATTGTTAGTTTCTGTCTTTATACCTGGCCCATCAAACAGTACAATGTTCTGTGTGCCTATTGGAGAGTGCAATTCTGTGGTTATAGAACAATCCAAATAAAACATAGTTCATGGGGATGGAGCATTTGTGAGAGTCAGTATCATATGGGGGGCTTCCCAGGTGGCTCAGTGGTAAAGAATCTGCCTGCCCACGCAGGAGACGCAGGTTCAGTTCCTGGGTCAGGCAGATCCCCTGGAGAAGGAAATAGTAACCCACTCCAGTGTTCTTGCCTGGGAAATCTCATGCACGAGGAGCCTGGTGGGCTACCTCCCGTGGGGTCATACAGAGTTGGACACGCATTAGTGACTACACAATAACAACAACAGCAAATGAGACTTCAGAGCAGATTGGAGGCCGTGTTATTACTAGAAAACACAATTCTATTAAAAAGGAAACACTTTTCAATAAAGTCAATGTTGTAACACCAATGTTAATTTTCATAGTCTCGTGTTGAGGTTTATATGTGTTAATGCTTTTCAAAATATCAGTTTTTATTTTAATGACTAGTTGTCCCCCAGCTGACATAGACATCCTTACTGTGCTCTCACGGTCCTGATCCCAAGCTCTCTCCTCACCCAGCTTTATCCTCACTGCTCTCATCATGATTCAGTGCTAGAATGTAAACCATTTGCAGGCAGGGGTCCTTTTGTTCTTTCTCACTAGCCTATCTCAAAGCATAGCTTAGATATTTCATGAGGGAATGAATCTTCTAGCTATTCTTCTAAAAAGTTACCTAGCCATTGGCCTTCTGCCTGATATTAAAAATTCTTCATGCTGAAATTCTCTTCTTTTAAACTCTGAGAGTTAGGAGAGGCTACTCAGCAGCATATTTAAAAACCTTGGTATGCATTGGACAGAAAACAGTCATCCAACGTTATTAATAATTGTTTGCTTGTTTTAAGTGGCTTTTAAATAGTTTGAGTTACAATATGCAGAGGCATTTTCCCTGCTTTCAGTACTGCCCTTCTGCTCAGTACTCTGTCATTTGGGTGTAGGGTTGACTTATTTAAAGTAGAAAGTAAAGTAAAATGTAGAAGCCACTGCATATGTTAACTATGGAAATCAGGCCACTTTGCAAATAGGAACTACAAAGCCAGTGTTATCACATAACAATTATAAATTATTATTTGATGCCTTGCCTGTGTAGGAGACTTTTTTAAAGTAATATATTAATATTGTAAAAAGCTGGAGCCATGAACTGAATAAACACGCACACATAGAGAGAGCTGAAAACTTAACTACTTTTGCTTTGAACAATGGGACAAACAGAGCATGAAATTAAGTGTTGAGCACGTTAAATCTACAGATTTCAAACTTTTTATATGGTCACTTTTCAATGAGTAATACTAACTTGAAAACTAGTTTGACTCTTAAAAAGAATTATGGAGTGAAATACATTTGATGAGTAGAATAATATGATTGAACAGGTAGCTGCGAGGGAGGCCAGATTGACCCTGCTTGCCATATGAGAGATTTTTGTGCTTTGTAATCAATAATTCTAAATGACTCTGAAGGACTCCACTGATGTATAAAAGGTACAGAAAAATAGTGTAATGGAGGAACAGAGAATCAGTGGAAAATTAGTTTGGAATCCTTTTCTGGGCTTTTCTTTGAAAGATCAGAAAAATGTCCTGCACTCAATTCTCTCTGGTCTGTATATCCAATGTGTAACCCAGATATTTTTATTATTAAGATAATGTGCTTTCAAATCAAAGAGGTCAAGAAATGCTGCCAATACCTTTGAACCTCCAGCCTCTTTTTGCACCTGCTCAGAACTCCACATGGCTAAAAGATCAGAATTTAGAGCCCAGAAAATAAATGGAAAATAATGAGCATGCAAAGGCAGAGAATGAAGGTTTTTGTTTTTGTTTTAATTTAACTACCTGTGTAAATTCAAGAGAAAAATTGGAAATGGAGTAAAAAGTAAAAAGGGGAGCTTATTAAAAGGGAATAAACAGGAGACAAAAAGCAAACATTTGAAAGAGGAGTTTTGATGATTTATGGGGAAATGCGATTTTAGGTAAGGAATGAAATGGCATTTTTGGCATACCTTTTAGTGTCGTTACTCATTCCTACAGACTCTGGGTGATGCTTGGTGAGTGGAAGATTTTTTTCCTGTTTTGGATTTGTTAAGCACTTCTGTAATATCCCAGATTTCATTTTCACAAATAACATCCGTGTGCTGAGTGAGCCTTGCTCAGTGAGATTCCAGATTTCTATTTATGCCCCTGAAATGATCCTCACTAGAGAAGATCCAACAGCCACAAGGACCAAAAAGACAAGACAGACTGGAAGAAAGACTGAACAAATGAAAATGCTTCTCTCAGTCAAGACGTATGTGTACTGATTATTGGAAGCTTCGGTTCGTGTTTAATTGGCTGTTTGTGGTCAGAGAGAAGGCTGGCCTACTCTTCTCTGGCCTTTATTTCTCTTGTGAATAAAGCTGCCTGATTTATGCCAGGATCTAAGAAATCAACAGGATATAATGCCATGTTTCTTACCTTTTCATACTGTTTTTGGAAGAGGTTATGGAATGGCAACCATCAAATCCTTTGCATTTTTTCCTTCTAGTAGATCTGGGTAAATTAGGCCACTGAGAAATAACAAAGCTGGTTTATTATTCAGCTGTCAGTGAGTGTTTCTAAAAACATGCTTAATTCTGATTTGCACCTGACCTACACTTCAGTAGCAATAAATAGAGTAGCCGTAGAAGGAAGAGTAGATATAGCAACAGTAGAAGCAAAAAGAAAATAACAGTAATGGTAGAGGCTCTCAGTTATTAATAATTATTAATCATCAGGAGTAACAGAATAAATGACATGTTTTGAGTTTATTTTCTCATCAAAGTCACCATGTGTGTTCAGTTGCTGTCATGTCCAACTCTTTGTAACCTGTGCACTGCAGCACACCAGCCTTCCCTGTCCTTCACTATCTCCCAGAGTTTGCTCAAATTCACATCCATTGAGTTGGTGATGCTATGTAACCATCTCATCCTCTGCCTCCTGTCTCTCCTTTTGCCCTCAATCTTTCCCAGCATCAGAGTCTTTTCCAATGAGGTTGGCTCTTCATATCAGGTGGCCAAAGTATTGGAGCTTCAGCTTAAGCATCGGTCCTTTCAAGGCTGATTTCCTTTAGATTGACTGGTTTGATCTCCTGGAAGTCCAAGGGGCTCTCAAGAGTGTTCTCCAGCACCACAGTTAGAAAGCATCAATTCTTCAGTGATCAGCATTCTTTATGGTCCAACTCTCACATCTGTACATGAGTACTGGAAAAAATCATAGCTTTGACTAAATGGACGTTTTTCAACAAAGTGGTGTCTTTGCCTTTTAATACTCTGTCTAGATGTGCCATAGCTTTCCTTCCAAGGAGCAAGTGTCTTTAAAAGTCACCACAGCAGAGGCATAAAGACATTATCACCTGCTTAAAATTAAATAGCCAGTGTATGGAAAAGCCAAGATACAAATCTAGGTCTCTGGAATTTCATTTGAACAGAGCCAGCTGAGTGCCTGTTCATGGTGTCATCCAAGCTCCCTTACCTGATCTTTGGTCTTTCAGACTCGTGTGTGAATGTGAAGCACACTGTGAACGTCTCCTCTGTGTCGGTCAGTGCTCAGTAACCCACACGTAGTATACAATGCAAGGTGCTAATCAGGTGACCAATAAGTGCATATGAATGAAAGAATGAGGACAGAACCCTCATGATTTTTAAATTCAGATATCCAAGATTGCTGTTGCTTGGCAGGTTGCTTCATTGTGCCCCTTTGTCTTACACAAAAACCTTTCTCTCCCATCAAACTGGATCAGCAAATGGCACAAGGAAGACCGACTTCTGATCCAGCATGTAAGAAGCTTGGAAGTTGTCCCTCTATCCTAATAACAAGAAAAGGCTGGACACACTGAAAAATCAATAACTCTTCTTAGATCCACAAGAGAAGTGAGATCACATAGCAAACTACTGCCTCCTTAATTAGAGAGACTAATAGGCAAATACAGAGACTCACATCTCACCCGGAGAAGGCAATGGCACCCACTCCAGGACTCTTGCCTGGAAAATCCCATGGACGGAGGAGCCTGGTCGGCTGCAGTCCATGGGGTCGCACAGAGTCGGACACGACTGGAGCGACTTAGCAGCAGCGGCGGCACATCTTGCCAAAGCATGAATGTCCATGTGGACCAGCACTGGGCTAGGGACACCTGAGCTGTCATTGATGAATTGGAGACTCAGTGGAGGACACTTAAATTACTCAGTGAAAGAAGCTAACCTGAAAGGGCTACAAACTATATAATTTCAACCGTGGCATTATGGAAAGTCAAAATTATGGAGATAGTATAAAAGATCACTGGTTGTCAGGGGTTAGGGAAGAGGCAGTAATGAACAGGCTAAGCACAGAGGATTTTTAAGGCAACAAAACTATCCTTTATGGTAGCATAATGGTTAATAGCTGTCATTATCCGTCTGTCCAAACACACTCAAAAAACGTGTAACACCTAGAGTGAATCCTAATGTAAACTGTGGACACTGTGGATGATGATGTATCGACGTAGGTTCATCAGTTGTAACAAATGTACCTCTCTAATGGTGAATAATGCTGATGGGGGAGACTGTGCATGTGCGTGGGCAGAAGTATGTGAATAATCTCTGTACCTGCCGCTCAACTTTCAGTTCAGTTTAGTCACTCAGTCATGTCCGACTCTTTGTGACCCCATGGACTGCAGCATGCCAGGCTTCCCTGTCCATCACCAACTCCCAGAGCTTACTCAAACTCAGGTCCATCAAGTCAGTGATACCATCCAACCATCTCATCCTCTGTCGTCCCCTTCTCCTCCTGCCCTCAATCTTTCCCAGCATCAGGGTCTTTTCAGATGAGTCAGTTCTTTGCATCAAGTGGCCAAAGTATTGGAGTTTCAGCTTCAACATCAGTCCTTCCAGTGAATATGCAGGTCTGATTTCCTTTAGGATGGACTGGTTGGATCTCCTTGCAGGCCAAGACTCTCAAGAGTCTTCTCCAACACCACAGTTCAAAAGCATCAATTCTTCGGTGCTCAGCTTTCTTTATAGTCCAACTCTCACATCCATACATGACTACTAGAAAAACCATAGCTTTGACTAGATGGACATTTGTTGGCAAAGTAATGTCTCTGCTTTTTAATGTGCTATCTAAGTTGGCCATAGCTTTTCTTCCAAGGAGCAAGTGTCTTTTAATTTCATGGCTGCAGTCACCATCTGCAGTGATTTTGGAGCCCAAAATCACAACTTTGCTGTGACCTTAAAGCTGCATTAAAAAATAATTGTTGTGTGTTTTTTTAAAACTTACACAAAGACACAAAGTGATAAAGTGTAATTCTGTATTCTCATTTTAGAATTTATACATCATCATAATCAAGAATCAGTGCAGACTCTGGAGATAGACCTATATTAACTGTTTGATTTATTTGTCGTCTAAAGAATATTTACTGTGTGCCAAGTGCTAGGTGCAGAGAGTATAGTAGTAGACAAGTAAATGGAAAATTATTAGATAACAAGGACTATAATACATTAAAATGTTTGGGGAATTAGTTATGAACTGATGCTCAAGGAAGTCAGCCCTGAGGAAGTGATGTTGAAACAGACCTGAATGACAAGCCAGTGCTAATCAGGAGCAGAGCTGAAAATGGCTAGCCTTTGGTGCTTACTGTAGAACGGGGATAGGCTTCTTGTGTTGGAGGAGCAGGAAGAAGGTGAGAATGTCTTGACCTTAGAACATTAAGGCCAAGGCAGAGAAGAATTGGAGATAGATTTGGAGAAGAATTGGAGCCCAGGAAAGGGCTTTTCAGGCTAGAGGATGGAGTTTGGATTTTATTATAAGTGGAAGGAGAAGATAATGAAGAACTGAATCAGATTTACACACTTAAGAGTTTATCCTTATTGAGCTATGGACAATAGATTATAGATGGCAAGTGTGGAAGTTGGGAAATGAGACAGAAAATTATTGCTGAAGTCTAGGTGACAAATTGTTACCTTTGGGGGTTGGAAAAAGCAAACTTGAGTAGAAGGATCCCAGACACAATTTCCATGCAGACTCCGTAGTCCTGGTATGGATCATGCATATTTGAATATTAGAAAAAGGATGAGGGAAAGGTAAGGAATCAAAGAATGATTATTGGACTTAGGGTCGTATCTTCCAGGATGTTGAAACAGTGGCAGAAAAACAGAATTGAGGGAAATTGTGAATTCGTTTTAGGATATGTTGAGTTTAAAAGTCCTATTGGGCATCCAAGTGAGACATAAAATAGGTGACTTGTCTAAATAAGTTGAAGTTAGAGATACTGAGGAAGAAGTATAAAACTTGGGTATCACTGACTTATAGACAGTATTTAAAGCCAACAGGACTTGAAATTACCACTGGTGAGAGTGCACATAGAGAACAGAAGTGGCTCTAGCATCAATGCCAGAACAGAGCACTTAGGAGTGAGTGAGAGGAGAAGCAGGAGACACAAGAGACACGGGTTTGATCCCTGGGTCGGGAAGATCCCCTGGACTAGAAAATGGCAACCCAGTATTCTTGCCTGCAAAATTCCATGGACATAGGAGCCTGATGAGGTACAGGCCATGGGGATGCAAAGAGCTGGACACTACTGAGCAACTGAGCACACCATCTATCCATCCATCTAGAGAAGAATCAGCTTGCAAAAAGAGACGTAACTGGAGAGGTAGAAGGAAAACCATTAGAGTGAGATGTCTGGAAACCAGGAGAAGGAAGTATTTCACCATCACAGTTTGTCTCATGGTGTCAGATGCAACCGAGGGGCCACATGAAGGGAGGTGTGCTATTGGAAGAAGTGATACTGGACTTGGCCACCTGGATGCCTCAGTGGCCGTGACAAGAGCGTGTTCACTTGGAGGAAGAGGGAGGGAAGCCCAACAAGGTCAACAGCATGCAGTGCTGAAACAGATGGTTGCCTTAGACAATTCTTTCTGTCTTTCTGTGAAGAGAATGGACAAATAGGGCAATAGCTGGAGGTAGGGAAGGGGGAGATTGGGTTTTCAAAATACATTGTGGCAGAAAAATCAGGAACAATATACATTGTCTATTAATGGAGAAATGATTCCATTGTTAGCTTTTCATTGGAACACAAGTGTGTGTGCCTATATGTGAACATATATTCTTTTGCATGTAGAAAATAGTATAACAATTTTTAGAAACAAGTAAATATGGCAATCATTTGTACTGACCATAAACTGAGCACAGATGTCTGTGTCTTCTTCCTGCTAAATACCATGAAACTCTGCTCAATGTTATGTGGCAGCCTGGAGGGGAATGGGGGGAGAATGGATCCATGTGTATGTATGGCTGAGTCCCTTTGCTGCTCACCTGAGACTATCACAGCATTATTAATCGGCTGTGAAAGTGTTAGTCTCTCAGCTGTGTCCAACTCTTTGTGACCTCATGGACTGTAGCCCACCAGGCTCCTCTGTCCGTGGAATTCTCCAGGCAAGAATACTGGAGTGTTTTGCCATTTCCTTCTCCAGAGGATCCTCCTGACCCAGGGATCGAACCTGGGTTTCCCTCCTTGTGGGCAGATTCTTTCCCATCTGAGCCACAGGGAAGCTGTTCTCCTGAAAGTATCACAACATTTAACTGGCTGTAACCCAATGCAAAATAAAAAGTTATTAAAAAATAAGATAACGGTAGGGGAATATAAACATTGATGGCAATAACAATGAGAAAGGAAGGGGGGTGGGGAGACACCAGTGAGTTTCATTGTAAAATCTCAAAGAGGTTCTAGACTTGGGGACAGGAGTAGAAACAGGATGTAAAATAGGGGATCAGTAAAGCGATGTTCATCAGTCTTTTCCTTGCCCGTTCCTGCTTGTAGAAAGAAAGCCTAATGGCCAGGTGTTTATGCCTCAAGCAAAGAAATAGTATGTCTCTTAAAGGTTAACTTTTTTAAGTGTGTGGGATGAACTGGAGCATATTGTGTGGGTATTAGCACTCAAGAGTGAGGTCATCTTCATTTTGGCATTTGGGGATCATTTTGAGTAATAGGTTACTCAGGCATCACGCCCAGTGCAAATGCACAGAAATCCCTGTCTAGTCTCCACTGCCGCTTTTTTTTTTTTTTTCATTAGGAGATAAAGATATAAACCAGATATTTGCAGGAAACCTACAGATAAAGCCAAATATGTGCAAAGAGAACTTTTGAATAATAAAATCCTCCTTTTAAAAATTCTTCTTGTATCCTCAGAGATATTCAGAAACATACTGCATCCATATAAAATGCATTCATTTTTTTCCTGGATGCTGTGAAAAAGGTACATATCTAAGAATAAGTCAGCCCATGGAAATTACAATACAATTTTTGAAATAAATTTTAAAATGTCATAGATTATTTGGCACATGAAATTGAGAAAAATCTCTCCCCATGTGTAGAACAAGGGTTGGCAAACTTTTTTCTGTGAAGATCCAGAGAGTAAATATTTTCAACTTTGCAAGCCATTTGGTCTCTGTCAAAATCATTCACTCTAGTTTTGTAGCCTGAGGGCAGATAGGCATAGCCAAGTTCCTGTAAAACTTGATGGACACTGAAGTTTGAGTTTCACATAACTTTTACCCATCATAAAATATTACTATTCTTTGGTTATTTTAACTATTTAAAAATAAAAACTATGATAAATTAGATTGTGGACCATACAGAAACAGGTAGTGGATGGACCGGCCCATGGAACCATATTTTATTGGCCCTTAATGTTGATGAATGTATGGATGATATGTGGAAACAGCAAACGAAATTGTGGAATGAGTTTAAGCAACTGTTGGCATATAAGAAAAGAAACTATCTGGTTTTCATGTTGGGAAGCTTCTTTGAAATTCTCAGCAAATATGACATTGGAATGCTGAGAATGTGACACAAGAAAAAAATCCAAACCAGACTAATTGGCTCAACATTTGAACAGTATTTACACAGTCATAATAGGGTAAATGCTGCTTACTGATTTTTTAACTTTGAATCTATCTACAGTCATAATGTGGCAGACCAGACAGAGGTTGTAGGGCAAAATATCCACCATTAACCATGACAATATAAAAATAATAGTGTAGATGATGGACGTGGGACTTGGAAGGAGGTGAGCAAGTATTGAAAATGTAGGAAGAAGAAATGAACCATAGAAAAAAATGTAAAGGGGCTTATTTGGAAAATCCTATATTTAAATATATCAAGGCTACAAAGATAACCAATTAAGAGCTAAAGTTATTAATACAAAGAGTAAACCAAGGAGAAGGAAGGGGCCACTAGCATTATGTGTGTGAATTTCTCATCCTTCTCATGGAGAAATCTACAGATAATTCTCTAAGTTTGGTAAGTTAAAGAGACTGAAAAGAGGAATCATTAAGAGGTTGCCCCTGGAAATTGCAACTGGGATTGGAGAAGGGAGATATTTAAGTTAGGCTATGTGTGTGTTCAACTTCGAAGAACTAATTGTATCCAGTGAGAAGACATGGAACTTTTGTTTTTCAGTGTAAGCTCTTTTGTATATCTTCTTTAAAAAAAAAAAAAAAAAGCATGTGCATGCTTTCCTTGATAGCAACAAGAAGGTTAAAAATAGACAGGATGACTATAGAGGCATAAAAATGACCTAAATTGGTAAGCTAGTGAAAGTACATGATTTTTTGTGCAGAGGGAAATATAGCCTTAAAAATATGTGCGTAGACATGGTTTGTGGGAAAAAATAGTTTATGACAATAAAGGTAATTGTGTTGATGAGATCAATCTGAAGTAAAAATTTTCTTTAATTATATGAAAGTATTTGAAAGGTAAATGTACATATACAAGAAACATATATTTCTGCTTTTGTGATAAAATGCATGCTACTCTATTTTATTCTCTTCCCTTGTATGTACTAAGGTCTTCAGAGCTCTATCAGCCTTAGATTGTCAGGCTATTTCGTCCATCTGGCCAGTTTATCTGAACTAGAATTCACCCCTGTATTAGTCAGCTTGGGCTGCCATAATAAAACACCATCAAATTGAGTAGCTTAAATAAGAGGACTTTCTGTTGTCACAGTTCTAGAGGCTGGAAGTCTAAGATCAGAATGCCAGCATGCAGATTCTGTTGAGAGCTCTCTTCCTGGCTTGGAAATGGGCCACCTTCTTGCTGTGTCCACACCCTGGAGAGAGCTACAAAGAGCTCTCTGATGTCTCTTCTTCTCTAAGGACAGTAATCCTATGGGATCAAGACCCCACCATATGACCTCATTTAACCTTAATTAGTCCCATAAAGTCTCTGCCTCTGAATACAGTCACACTGAGGGTTAGGGCTTCAACATATGTATTGGCGACGCAGACACTTAGTCTGTAATGGCCCTCATTGAACTAAGTTTCATGTGGTTCAGTTGAACTTACAAACAAATTATTCTGCCACTGGGAAGTCATGGGCCTGGAGAATGACAATCCTTTATATAGGCTTGACTTTTAAAGCCTGATAACACTAGTATTAGAAGCTTTACATAGACTGTAGCTCTGACCCTAACAGATTGTAGAGATTTTAAGATTTCCAAACCCAAGTCCCCATTCTATCCCTGCTAAATATACCTAGAGCAACATTCTCCTAGGTCTTTTGTTTCCTCCTGTGTGCCAATAGCATGGTGCCCTCAACTTCCCGAGACCCATCGGCCCTCTTTTTCTGTATATTCATCCAAAGTGAACACTTAGCCTTTTGATTATTTCATTTGGTCATCACAACAGCTTTGCAAGATAGAGAGAGATGTTTTTATCCACATATTATTGGGGATGTAGTTGAGAGACAGAGATGAGCCTTGCCTTCCTTCCCATATAGTACAAAAAAATGTGCCTCCTTCCATAATAAGGATAAAGAGCCCTGGACTAGGGGTCTTATGACTGGTGCCAGTTCCAGCTCTAAGCTTGGCATACTCAGGACAAAGGCAGCTCAGATTTATCTTCATTGATTCAGTTAAGGAAGCAGTCTAGCCCTGGGCACCTCAGTAAGATGTCATATCTTTTTGTCCCTGCATCCATCAGGCCAACATGATATCATAATCCTCATTTCCTGCTGGGTTCATGGAGTAAGAACAGAGTTTGAATTCACTAGCAGTGTGACCTTGGATGAGTTACTTCACCCCTCTAAGCCTGTTCCTTTATAAACTGAAAATAATAATTACTTTGTGGATTGTTGGAAAGATTGTAGGTTTTTGGAAAGATTAAAGATGATTTATCTAAAGCACTTAAAACAATTCTCGCTCCCATATGCTGTTATAAAACTGTGCCTAATATTATGTCTAGAATGGTATTAATCTCCTCTGCCACTTTCCCAAGCCCAATTTGGTCCAATTTAACCAGACCTGTTCTAGCAATTTCAGAGGAGCAAGAAGCAGGCCCAAGTGCAAAAGATCTCTTGACCTCACCTATCATCAGCTCTGCCTTGTTCTTCTGATCAAAGCAAGTCACCAGGCTCCCTTCTCCCCTACCCCTATATTTAAGAGATGGATAAATAAATAGGTGCTACCTTGGGAATCTAAGGACCCTGGGTCATATTGCAAAGGGTCTTTTTTGTTTTTTTGCACTGAGGATATTTTTGTTATCAGTGTACCACATTGTTGTTCCAAAGGAATTTTAGTAAAAATATGAAACAAGGATGATCAACAACCATTTTTATGCTTCCTGTTTGGTTTCGTTTGTGCTCCTGTTCATCCAGAATTCTTGCAGGGGTTTGCCCATCAGGTACGTGCTTGGAGTGCACATGTGCCCTGGCTCCTTGCACCTACCCACAGGGTATGCTCATCTGGACAGATAGCTGATGGGTTTCCCTCCTTACTATGAGCAGGCACAAAGGACAGTGTGATCCTCTCCCTTCGTGTCCCTCTTGACAGGCGCAACAATCGGGGCTGATAGGAAAGGCAGGCCTTGATAGTCAAGCCATCCAGGAGGCCAGAGGGATCTCGTTTCCTATTGATGGCCTGTATATGTCTGTGTGTTCCCTCCATGAGGTTTTATTGTTAGAAACCCTGATGCATACCCAGTATCCCACACTTGGGATGCAGCAGATCTTAACCAGCATTGAATGCAAGCATCCGCTTCACAGCTTGTGAGCAGTAGAGTCTACACATCTGGATGATGTGCCTTTGTAAATATTTAGGTGCCTGGGGAATCGGGGATTTATCTTTGGTGTGAAATTAGGGTGCTTTCTGTCTGACTATCCCTGGAGACATGGAAGAGCTGACTCTGAGTCGGATAAAACCAATGGCACAACCTATTGTTGGAAGGCATGAAGTGACGTTTGTGTGGTTGCAGCAAAGCCAGCCTGAATAAGGAGGACCGTTTCCTCGTGTCTCCTAATTTGGTATCTTTATTTTTTCATCTTTCCTTTCTTTCCTTCTTCTGCATTTGCTCGCCCTCTCCCTGCTCCTATATCTACCTTTTCCACCAGTGCCTTTTCGTCTTCCTTGTTTCATACCAGCTGTTTTCCTTCGGATCTCTGCTTAGTAGTCCTAACGCCATCTCACAATGCCTGTAACTGAGCTCCAGTCAGCCAGATTCCAAAGACTGACTGTGTCCACCACACTATTGCTTCCCCGCATCGGGCCTGAGAATCCAGTAGGCGGGTGTCCTGGTGCCCTTCAAGAGACGTGACCGTAACTCTCCTGAGAACATAGTGTGTGCAGACACTTTTAAGCATATTTCTCATCCTTCCACCAAGGACAAGATCGGAATTGTTTCCAGCATGTTGAGGAGCATGTTTAGAAAGATTCGGTGACCTGCCCAAGGTCACAGTGCTAGTGAATGCCAGAACTGGCCTTCCATCCAGGTCTGCCTGATTCCAGATGCCAAGTTCTTTCATTACATCACTCTTAGTATCATTCAAAAAAGAAAAAAAAAAAAAAAGGATCAGAGATGTGAGCTATCTTGCTAAGAATTATAGTGCCAGACTGCCTCTGCATTTTTGGCTCACTATGAGAGACATCTAATCGGAGGAAAGCCTGTTTTACTCCCAACCTGGGAATGTCAAAAGCACAGCTGGGACTTGAACCAGTTTTCTGACACTCAAGGATATAGGAGCTGTGATATATGATAGACAGACCTTTCTTTCATTCCTTCCACAAATTATCAGTGCTGTGTGCCAGGCACTGTTCTGAAGTGTGGGATTCTTTGTGAAATACAAAAGATCTTTGCCCTTGAGGAGGCTGCAAGCTGGTGGAAAGAAACTGATAATAAACAAAAGACAAAGTTAACTCTGGTACTTGCTATGGAGATGGAAACAGTGGAACAAGGTAATGAGTTCTGGAAGCTGGAAGAGAGAGTGTTGCATTTTTAATTAGGGGAGATTGGGCAGGATGTATTGGAAAGGTAGTATTGGAACAAAGGCTTGAAGGAAGTGAGGGAATTAGCTATGTGTAGGTATCTGGGGGAGACCATTTCAGGCAAAACAAGGAGTGGGTATAGTTGGCATGTGTGAGTAACATCAAGAAAGTGTAGTGGAAGCGCATGTTTTGGGAAAAAGTAATAGAGGTGGCATCGCAGATTTAGGTGCTCAGATTGCTCGAGGTTGTGTAGAACATTGTAAAGATTTCAAATAAGGGCAGGGGGAAAACAAAATGCTCTGTTAGGTGCATTGGGTACCTTGATGAAGTACTGTAGATGTGGCATAATAGTGTTTCTAATCATGACTGTAGCAGTGTTGGTGATGAAAAGAGAAGTGGATCTGCATACAATGGAAAGTAGACCCCTCAAGTTTCCCCAGTAGATGAGACATGGACTATGAGAGAAAGGCATCCATGATTAATCCAAGATTTGGGATTTCAGCAACAGGAAGCAGGCCGTCTCTCTCAGATGAGCTGTAGACAGCAGTCTGGGGAGGAAGAATAGGAGATCATTTTTGGCAAAGGTGAATTAGACTGTTTACTAACAAAGATTTGTGGAGGGAAAGGAGGGAAGAGGCGGGAATCAGGTTAGATATAAACACATAAACTTTGTATGGTTAAGAAGAAAACAATTGTGTAGTGCTCTATTCCCATTGACTAGAACAGGCCAAGCATGTAATAAATGTTTTATAAATATTTCTTGAATAAACAAAAACTCAGCATATCAAAAAAAGAAAATGTTTCCTAGATATGCAAATAGAAATGTGAAGTCATCAGTTATACAGTTTGAAGAGAAGTTAGGCCTGGAGATATGATTTGGGATTCATCATATACCAACGTTTAAAAAAAAAAAAAGACATGTGATCCCATGGAGAGCCCCAGTGTGATATGTGAACTGGAAATAAGTCCAGCAGGTAGTGAAATTTGTCTTGAATTGCTCCAAAAGTAAGACTCAAAAAGCAGTGAGAAAGATGATGGAGGTCTGACTTTGGCTTTGAAACAAAAGACCATTTGATGTATTTGATACAAAAGACTATTGCTTATAGGCATGAAATAATAGCACCTTTCAAAGGACACATTTTCTAATGCTGCAAACTTTCAGAGAGAATCTTGAATCTAGATTGCCATTTTCGCAGGTCTAGGTTTCTCTAGATCTGTGCAGCTTCAAAAAAAAAAAAAAAAAAGAGAGAGAAAAGAAAAATGTAGTAATTATTTTCAGGTACAGGATTGACAATTTGATCTTTATGTATTCAAGTGGTTGTTTATACACACACACACCCTTGATATATCCATCCTGATCCAGGTTTCTGGCCACCATTTCAGATGTCTTAAACTGGATTGGACTCTTGCCTTGGGTTTAAACTTGAACCTACCATTTAGATTCCTTCAAATTTTCAGTTTCTGTAATTCAGAGCATTTTGGAAGGAAAAAAGGCCATCAAAAATTTAATATGGACAAGCTAAGGGAAAACAACTATCAGGCCAAACATCTTTTTCTTTTTTTTTTTTCTTTAATGGCACCACCATGATGATGCCTTAAAATAGTGATTCTTAAGCTTTTAATTCCAGGACCCTGCTACACTTTTTAAAGTTATTGAGGACCTCAAAGACGTTTTCTTTACATGGATGGTGCAGATATGTGAGAATAACCAAATGCCCTATTTAATAAAGATCTCAAATGATGGACTGAAACCTGTGAAATTAATGTTGATTAAAAAAATCTGCTTCAGGGTCAGAGAGTGCTAATTTGACAGAAATTCATCTAAAGAAGATGCAAAGTTTTAGAACTTTCCCTTAAGTTCAGTACAAGTCATTGATATGACTCAGTAATAATGAAGGTTTAGACTTAATAACACATTTCATTTTTGTAGTCGCCACACTTAGGACAATACCTTTTGAAGGAAATACTAACAAGCTACAATACCTGGTGGAGGAGACTGGAAAGTAAAAGGTCTGAAACAGATGCCCTATGAAGAACTGTTGGAGGAATTGATCAATGCCATACTGTATACTTGGAAAAAAATGACTGAAGTTGCGTAGCCGCTACTGCTAGTTAGAGGTGCCACACTGCTCACAAGAGATGAGCACCACAATTAGGAAGCATACAGTGATCCAGGTGATAACTGAAGCAGTAGTCAATGTTGGAAAAATGTAAATGAAATGAATCTTTCATTCATTCAAGAGGAAAAGTGTTTAACTTTTACCTGGAAACTTTCTAGCAGTGAGATATCTTCTCTTGGGGAGGCAAGATGTTTAAGAGCTTCATTCACCATGGAGATATTTTGGTTTAAACCCAAGAAGGACCAAGTGGATCTCATAAACTACCCGGGGAATAAAATATAATAGAAGAGATACCTTTTAAAATTTGTCTAATCACATTTTTCCCTTGAAAGAGTGAAGGTGGCCAAAGAGGGCATTCAGTTCAGTTCAGTTCAGTCGCTCAGTCGTGTCTGACTCTTTGTGACCCCATGAATCGCAGCATACCAGGCTGCAACTGGTGTCCCTGTCCATCACCAACTCCCGGAGTTCACTCAGACTCATGTCCATCGAGTCAGTGATGCCATCCAGCCATCTCATCCTCTGTTGTCCCCTTCTCCTCCTGCCCCCAATCCCTCCCAGCATCAGAGTCTTTTCCAATGAGTCAACTCTTCGCATGAGGTGGCCAAAGTACAGGAGTTTCAACTTTAGCATCATTCCTTCCAAAGAACACCCAGGGCTGATCATCTTCAGAATGGACTGGTTGGATCTCCTTGCAGTCCAAGGGACTCTCACGAGTCTTCTCCAACACCACAATTCAAAAGCATCAATTCTTCGGTGCTCAGCCTTCTTCACACTCCAACTCTCACATCCATACATGACCACAGGAGAAACCATAACCTTGACTAGACGAACCTGTGTTGGCAAAGTAATGTCTCTGCTTTTGAATATGCTATCTAGGTTGGTCATAACTTTTCTTCCAAGGAGTAAGCGTCTTTTAATTTCATGGCTGCAGTCACCATCTGCAGTGATTTTGGAGCTCCCCAAAAATAAAGTCTGACACTGTTTCCACTGTTTCCCCATCTATTTCCCATGAAGTAATGGGACCAGATGCCATGATCTTCGTTTTCTGAATGTTGAGCTTTAAGCCAACTTTTTCACTCTCCACTTTCACTTTCATCAAGAGGCTTTTGAGTTCCTCTTCACTTTCTGCCAGAAGGGTGGTGTCATCTGCATATCTGAGGTTATTGATATTTCTCCTGGCAATCTTGATTCCAGCTTGTGTTTCTTCCAGTCCAGCATTTCTCATGATGTACTCTGCATAGAAGTTAAATAAGCAGGGTGACAATATGCAGCCTCGACGTACTCGTTTTCCTATTTGGAACCAGTCTGTTGTTCCATGTACAGTTCTAACTGTTGCTTCCTGACCTGCATATAGATTTCTCAAAAGGCAGATCAGGTGGTCTGGTATTCCCATCTCTTTCAGAATTTTCCACAGTTTATTGTGATCCACACAGTCAAAAGCTTTAGTACTTAAAAATTACTTAATTTAAATGCCAAGTATTCTGTAAATTAGCCCATCCTTCTTGATAATTAAAGGCACTTTTTGGCAAATGAGCATAAAAGCTGCTAGAACAGACATTAATGGGTTATTGTGTGAGTATACGTGTTCATCCCTCCTCCCCTCTCTTCCTTCCTTTCTCTAATCTTGAGTAAGATTACACAATGGAAGACAATAAAAGAGAAGACTTGAAACTAAAGAAAAGACATTACAAGATGGTAAGAGAGGAAGAAACAATTTTAGAGTTTACAAATACCTGTAGCATCACATTATAAGCAAGTATGTTTACCACTTTCTGATATTTGGGCATAAAGCTTTCTTTGTCCTGCCAATGGCAGTAAACAGTCTTTGCTTTCTCCACTTTTTCCAATCAACCCACTGGGCTTCATGTGAGCCGAACTCATTAAGAGTTTGCACAGCCATTGGGGGCTTAAAATTTTGGCATTCTCTTATAAATTGAAACCCAGTAAATTAAAAAATAAAAAGAATTTATATTGCAAAACAAATAATGGATAACTGAATTATAAGATAAAATTTCGCTTTAAAAGTATTTTGTAATATGTTCTTTCAATATCAAGCTTCTTTAAAACATTTTTTATTACTTAGCAGAAATGCCACAAGTTTACCTTAAACAACATGTAACTTAAGAATTTTTTCTAGAACTTCCCTGGAGGCCCAGTGGTTAACGTCTGTCTGCCAATTCAGGGGATATGGGTTCAACCCCTGGTCCAGGAAGATCCCACGTGCCATGGGGCAACTAGGCCCATGTGCCACAACTAGCGAAGACTGCGTGCTCTGAAGTCCATGCTTTGCAACGAGAGAAGCCGCCGCAGTGAGAAGCCCATGCACCGCAACCAGGGAGTAACCCCACTCCCCACAGCTAGAGAAAGCCCGTGCAGCAACGGAGACCCAGCACAGCCAATAAATAAATACATTTCTTAAAAAAACAGAAGAACCCTTTCCAATTAAATGCAAATCAGAAACTAGTAGAAAACATAGTTGAAATTATGGATTAAAGCAAAATTGGAATTTCTTGCAAAAAATAATTTGCAGACAACTTTCCTTTAAAGTCCTTTTAAAGGACTTTCAGAAATGTCATGTGTCTTTTACATGAAGTGAGGTGTCTGTAAAACAGAAAGTAAAGGCATCTGAAATGCACATTCACATTGCCTATAGAAAGGCCAGGACCAATTCATAAAGAAAATGCCTGGAATTCTGCATGAAGTCCAGTGCGTAGGGGTTAAGATGACAAACTGCCTCCGGCCTCTTTCAGGGCAGCAGAATAAACCAAAATTGTCTCCAGGGCTGGAAATCAGATACAACAGACCTCCTGAGCATGGAGAAAGAAATAGGGCAGGTGTTTTTTCTAATGTTTGCCTCAGGCAAGATTTTTTTTTTAATTACTTTCTAATAAATATGAAATACTCTCTCTTTGTTTTATGAACTATTATTTTGGTTTAGACTCTTACTGTGAGGGGAAATACACCATGTTCGAGAAAATTATCTAATGTTGGGTGTAGAGAGAGGCATGCCTGTTGAATGGGAGGGGCAAGGAAGTAACACCATGAAGAGTGGACAGCTTTACACCTCCCAGTGGGACAGTGTGAGTATTGAATAGGCTGACGTGAGTTTGACACATGTTTGTTGTTCCAAATTGCGCAGAGAAATAAAGTATAAGCTCTTTAAAGACATCAGGTGATGGCACTGACTCCCCAAGCTCGGTTGCTGTTGAGGGCGTCGTAATGGAGGAGGAGTGGAAGTTGATGGGGGCGGCTGTTGACCGGGAGAAGTTGAAGCAAAACAAATGAAAGTCTGCTGTGAGAATAGAGAAAGCAGCTGCAGACCCGGGCAGTGGGAGTCACAATGGCTCTTCACAAGTTAACGTGTAGCCAACTAATAACAAGTTCAGATTAGAGCCAAGGCTGCGAGTCAGTTGATAAATGGGGCCAATACTTACATCACATTCTGAGTAAGAGACAAACAGGGCTTATTAAGGCCAGGAATCTCTGTCCCTCCCCATTGTATCTGTTATGCCTGTTTATAGGGAGGCATATCCCCATAGGCTCATATAATCTTAAGAATGTATGCCTGAAGCTTCACCATCTAACACCAAATTCCTGCAGAGTAAGAGGAGAGTGTGGGCTTCCATGATGACTCAGTGGTAAGGAATTAGCCTGCCACTGTAGGAGATGTGGGTTCAGTCCCTGCATTGGGAAAATCCCCTGGAGAAGGAAATGGTAACCCACTCCAGTATTCTTGACTGGGCAATCCCACGGACAGAAGAACCTAGCAGGCTACAGTTCATGGGGTCACAAAGAGTCGAACACGACTTAGTGACTAAACAACAAGAACGAAGAGTATAGGGTGGAGGCAAATCAAGGCCGCACCTGGAGCATTAGCCTCAGCGCACCTGGATTTACAATAAAAGGAAGTTTATCGCACAAGCGTACGTGGTGGGCTGGAAAGGGTGTGTTCTGCATTGACTGGGGATGTTGGGATTCATCTCCTCCTGAATCCCCAGTTGATGGGGCTTGTCTTGGTGCTGAGGGTACTTCATTCCCTAGGAAATGAGCAAGTGAAGGAATAACCTCCCAGGAAGTTTGATATATTGATGTGTAAGCAGTTTTACCCTCCTGCCTCTCCCTTCCTAATTTACAGCCTTCTGTGACTGGTTTATAGGCGTTTTCAAAAGATTTGATTAGCTTTACTTGCAAGAAACTTGCTAGGGGTTTCAGGGCAATGATGTATCAGCTATGAACTCATTCAGCTAATCTGAAGGAAACTTTTTAGAGCAGGAAGGAGCCAGATTCAGAGGTGCTGACTTGTGAAACATGGTGGGATGTGCATCTCTAGCTGAAAGAGCCAAATCGCTGGTTTCTTAATCATGTGAGGGAAAGGCGATGAGGGGCGGAAAGGAAAAAAACTAAACAACACAACATTTGCTCTATCCATGCCAGAGGCCCTTCTTTCTCATCAAAATTAGGAAAATGATTGATCTGGTTGTACACCGTGATTGGCAGGAAAAGGGCTTCCTGTCTGCGACCAGAGGCTGTGGAGTGGAAGGAAGAGGCAGACGAGATTAATTTGAGCAGCACACAGTGGGGCTAGAGCAGAGAGGGCTGGACTGCCAATCCAGCTGGATTAATCCAGCTGATTAAGTAGCAAGGCAGGGCTATGCCCTCAGACTTGGTGAGAATGGTGTCATTAATTCATTATGGCTCTATAGAGCATCTATTAAGTTCAGGGCTCTCTGGGAAGCTCAGCTGTCACAGTTCTGTTCTGAGTGTTTCGGTTACTAAGGTTGCCATTACCCCAGCACAGTGGTGGAAGAACTGTATATGTTCTTTGTGGATTATATGGGTCAGCGATTGATTCGTTTCTGCATCAGGGTATCTGGGAGTTTGAACTAAAAGATTTGAATCCTGGTGGATGGAATAATCTGCAGCTTGTCTACTCATTTGTCTGATAGTTGGTAGGTTAGTGGTGGCTGTCAGCTGAGATCTTATGCTGAGGGATTGGCCAGAACTCCTAGATCTGGTCTCTTCATGTGGTCAGGGCTTCCTCACAGTATGGTGTCTGGGTTTCAAAGGTGAGTGCCAGAGAGGGTGAGCCAGGTAGAAGCTGTATCTCTCTCATTACGTAGTCTCAGAAGTCACAGATAGAATCAATCCCACTATATTCCATGGCCCAGCTCCCTGTGATCCCTGTCAGAGTTCAGAGGGAGGGAATATCAACCCCAAATATCAGTGGAGGAATGCCAGTCACAATAAATGAAAAGCAGATATGTATGTGAGTATGTACATGTATGTGCACATGTAAAATCATCTTTGGAAAAATGGAATGCCACGCTTAAGAGTGAGAGAAAACCCTTACCACAGCACAAAGCAAAAATTGAAATTTTTTTCTGATTATTTTCTAAGCGA
The DNA here is from genome assembly GCF_032452875.1 of Bos javanicus. NCBI lineage: Eukaryota > Metazoa > Chordata > Mammalia > Artiodactyla > Bovidae > Bos > Bos javanicus. Next base: position 45,973,906 of record NC_083881.1, read on the forward strand.
TGGCCCAAAGAATCATGCAATTGGAAATATACTAATAAAACATAACACCTGAAGTTTTCTAAACTTGAATTATCCTCTGTTTTCACTGTTACCATCTATATTATTGTTTCCTTAATTTTTTTTCTTGAAATTGACCTGTTTTTTATTGAAGGAAGTTGATGTACAATATCATCGGTTACAGGTGTATAATAGAGTGATTCACAGTTTTTAGAGATTCTTCTCCTTCTATAGTTGTTATAAAATACTGGCTACACTCCCCGTGTTGTGCAATATATCCTTGTATCTTACTCTACACCTTTTAGTTTGTACCTCTTGCTCCCCTACCCCTGTATTGTTCCTGCCCCCTTTTCTCTCCCCACTGGTAACTACTAGTTTGGTCTCTACATCTGTGAGTCTGCTTCTTTATCATTACAGTCACTAGTTTGTTTTATTTTGGGGTTCTACCTATAAGTGATGTCTAGTGATAAGAGAAAGTATTTGTCTTTCTCTTTCTGACTTATTTCACTTAGCATAATGCCCTCAATGTCTATCTGTGTTGCTGCAAATGGCAAAATTTTGCTATTTTTTATGACTGAGTAGTATTCCATTGTATGTATATGTGTGTGTCTGTCTGTTGCTGTGTATGTGTGTATATGTATACACACCTTTATCCACTAATCTGCTTCTGTATCTTGGCAATTGTAAATAATAACCCAGGTTTTTTTAACTCAAATTTGTTTTAAAAGAAAACATTTAGGGTAACCTTACATATAAAAAAATAAAGCAGAGCAGTTATTATGTGCTCGATGAAAATTCTGCTTTCTGATGACAGTTCTGAGGCTGAAGGAAGCCCTATTTTTGCCAAAGATCATGTCAGTGTGTGTTGTAAGATATTAAATATGTTATATTAATATATATTATATATATGTAATAACACTTATACAAAATCAAGGCTCTCCCCTTGCCATTTGGAGAAGGCAATGGCACCCCACTCCAGTACTCTTGGCTGGAAAATCTCATGGATGGAGGCGCCTGGTGGGCTGCAGTCCATGGGGTCGCTGAGAGTCAGACACGACTGAGCGACTTTACTTTCACTTTTCACTTTCATGCATTGGAGAAGGAAATGGCAACCCACTCCAGCGTTCTTGCCTGGAGAATCCCAGGGACGGGGGAGCCTAGTGGGCTGCTGTCTATGGGGTTGCACAGAGTCGGACACGACTGAAATGACTTAGCAGCTCCCCTTGCCATAATCTGAAAGTGTAAAGGGAAATGAAAGACGTGTCAGTAATATTTAAGGCCAGGTCTGTGTATCATCCAGCATCCTTTAAAGAACCACCTATATTAAAAACTGAGATCCAACTAGTCCATTCTGAAGGAGATCAGCCCTGGGATTTCTTTGGAAGATATGATGCTAAAGCTGAAACTCCAGTTCTTTGGCCACCTCATGCGAAGAGTTGACTCATTGGAAAAGACTGATGCTGGGAGGGATTGGGGGCAGGAGGAGAAGAGGACAACAGAGGATGAGATGGCTGGATGGCATCACTGACTCGATGGACGTGAGTCTGAGTGAACTCCAGGAGTTGGTGATGGACAGGGAGGCCTGGCGTGCTGCGATTCATGGGGTCGCAAAGAGTCGGACACAACTGAGCGACTGAACTGAACTGAACTATATTAAAATCCTGATCCAGAATGCAAACAGTGATTCAGAATGATTTAAAAAAAAAAAAATCTATAGCTGGTTAAGCTTCCATCTCCCCTCAACCAAGTTCCTGGGGTCTCTGAGGAAGATGAGCTTCTAACACCATTGATGATTGTTAATTAATGAGTGTACTTGTAACCTACCATTGGTCCACCTCTGTGTTTTGTTTCATAAACCTCCCTGAAAGATCCAGTGACCAATAAAAGACCTCAGCTGGTTGGATTCTACATGAAGTCTTGCTCCAGCCATTATCTTATTACCATCCCCACATGCTGGTGGAATTGACTTTTTCCCTTACCTACTATGCATAACTAATTCCTAGACTTTACAGGACCGCCCTACATCCAGAGCTCCCAGGCCCACTTGCATACAAGTATCTAAATCCTATAATGTTCCTAAAATAAGTATTAGCACCTGCTGCGGCCAGTTATCCTAGGTCCTAGAGATATCTGAGGATAGTGAGAAATGGACACTGTCTTAGAATATGCAGAGAAGCCATTTGGGGGCAGCTGTTTCACCCCCAAAATTTAATCAATTACTTAGCAATCCAATTGTCTTGTTGTTAGAGTAGTCATCAGAAAACACTGCTTCCTGGGGACTTTTCCCAACAGAGAGAACTCGAGAATAGGTGTAGTTTTCATGGTTTTCTCCACCTGGACCTTTTCTTCCTAGTTTTCAGGGGTATGAAGACCGTTAAAGGAGGACAAGAGTCAGGTATTTATCTTCAGGGACTCCAGCCTGTAGCTTTGACAGTCATCCCCAATGTTTTTTATACCAGGGACCCGTTTCATGGAAGATAATTTTCGTACAGAGCAGGCTTGGGCGGGGATGGTTTCTGAATGATTCATTACATGTATTGTCCACATGTTTTTAAGCTAATGCTGCTGCTGATCTGACAGGAGGTACTGCTTTCTGGTCCGGAGGCTGGAGACCCCTGCTTTACCACACTACAGGACTTCTAACAGCAGTGCCTCTCTAGGCATGGGACTGGCGTTAACAGACCTTCTTTTCCTTCTTTATTTGTAGTCAGCTACGGTGAAGCTGTCAAAACCAGTGGCCCTGTGGACCCAGCAGGATGTCTGCAAGTGGCTGAAGAAACATTGTCCGAATCAGTATCAGATCTACAGTGAGTCATTCAAACAGCACGACATAACTGGTAAAGTATGCAGTATCCGAAATAACTCAGTCCCTCTCCCCAGCTCGATGGCCTTTCCCACACCCTCACAATGAAAAAGCATCTTCCTGCTGAAACTTTCTGGCCTGGGTTTACTTTAAAAGGGGTGATAAATTCCAGATCCGGGCACGCCACTGCAACTTAACAAGCAAATGTGGTTATTACAGGGAGCCATGGGTTTTGAGTGTCCAATATAAATGTATGTGGTAATCAGGGTTAAGGGGTGGGAGGATTCCAGAGAAAATAAGAGTGTTGCAGTCCTTGAGAAAAGAAAGGGAGGAAGTCTTTCAAATGAGCTTGGTTACAGGATCTGTAGGTAGATGTTTTCAGTAGAAAAGATTTCTGAATGGGAAAATTCTGGAGTGAGTATAATAATACTAACTCACTGCCCCTGAGATGAATACCTTCAACACACAAATTAAGCCTCCATTTAGATCAAGGGGCTTTAAGTATTGTATGTGGAGGTCGAGAAGCACTTGGCAGCAGGAAATATGACAGTATAATGAACTGTAAAAGCCTGCAGGATCGTGGCTCTCAACTGGAGAATGGGGTGGGTGAGAGGAAGCTGGTGGGTCCACAGGGATGCTCATCAGGGCCAGGGGGTCTTCTGCAGGCCTCACCCATTCCTCCCACCCTTCTCTTTTCAAACTCTGCCATGAAAGGACAGAGGAACATGTTCTGTGCACCAAAACTGTGCTTCAGGGGGGATAAAGTTGACAAGTCCTGGTTTCAGTCCAGATCTGTAGCCCGCCAGGCTTCTCTGTCCATGGGATTATCCAGGCAAGAATACTGGAGTGGGTTACCATGCCTTTCTCCAGAGGATCTTCCCAACCCAGGGATCGAACCCAGATCTCCCGCATCACAGGCAGATTCTTTACTGACTGAGCCACCAGAGAAGATCTTTCCTAAAGTTTGTTTGATAGTAATAACAATGCCTTTTTCATTATGTATTTGAAAGTAGTGTTACCTTTTAATAGGGGTAGGAATTCTGTGATCCCCTTGAGGGAAGGGTAAGCATTTACAGTGGTTTGAAGGGGGTGAGCATTATATCCCTCAGAAATAAAGATCTCATGCTTCAATGATTATGGAGTAAATGGAACCACTTCCGAAGGCTGTATGCTAAGTGGCGTGTTGCAAACAGCTGTCATATTGCTTTGGGTCTCCATGGATACCTCTAGTATTGGTAGATCTCAACCTTCTTGGGATCTTGGGCAAACTCTTTAACCTAGGCAAGTTATTCAACCTCACTTCTTCATCTCCTAAGTGGAGATAATAATAATACCTGTTTTAGGGAGTCATTGTGAAGATTAAATGAAATGGTATAATAAACCACTATAACCATTTAGTGACTCCTGCATACCTATTCTTCATATCAAAACACATCTGGATGTGTCTAAAATCATACTACTACCTCATTCTGAGGGCAGCCTGTTTTCTGGCAAGAAAAGAAAGCAGAGGACTATTGGGTGACTTAAAAGGGAATGATTTCAGATTAACATTTGGCACACATCTTTCAGACATTCACCTGTTTTAGACAGACTACTTTTGTCCCCTGATTGCTGACCCCTGCCTCTCCAAGGGTGGATGTAAACTACCCAAATGATCACAGGTGCCAAGTGGCCAGAAGATAGCTCTCAGGACTTCAGCCAGCCTGCAGTTTCCAACCCTGTGGTGCTGGAAGCTCCAGGAATCCTAGTGCCCTCGTAGACTCTGATAAACCTAGGCAGAGAGGGTTGTGAAAAATCAAAACATGATGGCAGAGAAAACCTCAACAACTGATACAGTCTGTAGTGTGTCTTAGAGTGAGGGTAGGGCAGTAGTTAAACGTCCCAGGTCAGTGCCCAGACTTGCAGCTTAGCGGTGTGATTCTGTGAAAGTGACTTGGTATACTCCGGCTTTTTTTATCCATAAACAGGAGCTGATGGTAGTAGCCGCCTCAAAAGTGTTGCTGTGAAAGTACTTCTCGGTCATAGTAATCACACAGTAAATGTTAGCCACTGCTGTCTTCCTCAGTGCTGCTCTGCTTTCTGTGGAAACAAACTATGCACAGAAACACTGCTGAATCCATCCATCTTCATTATCCTAAAAATTGTAATGAGCACCTAAGGATGGGGGTTGAGATCTGGGCTGGTAATATTCTGTTCTTGTCTGCAAGGCCACAATAAAGATGTTCATATGTCTCTTACTTACACTTAAATTCTCCTGAGTAATGCTGTTCATTTACCTTTCTTAAAGCCAGGATCTCCAGTATCAAGCTCATCAAGGAATCATGTCTATATCTCTGTTATATATAAGTGAAAGTGAAGTCGCTCAGTCGTGTCCAACTCTTTGCGACCCCGTGGACTGTAGCCTACCAGACTTCTCTGTCCATGGGATTCTCCAGGCAAGAATACTGGAGTGGGTTGCCATTCCCTTCTCCAGGGGATCTTCCGCCCAGGAATTGAACCTGGGTCTCCCGCATTGGAGGCAGACGCTTTAACCTCTGAGCCACCAGGGAAGCCCATAAACAATCCCCTAATTTAGAGGCACATGATACCATAATAATAAATTTAAAGGATGTACTGAATAGAAGAAAGAATAACGAAGAAGAAAAAAGATGGGCTTTCTGATTACAATCCTGAGGCAAACCCTCCTTCCCCACCTGCCTCTGCCCCTGCTCTCCACCCCTCGACCTCTGACAAGTAATAACCGTGCAACACTACACAAGCTAGTTTCAAGTTAGTGATATGAAAATAATATTTATCTTAAAAGGTTGTTGGGAAGATTAAAGAGGATGATGCATGTGAAGGCTTTAGCTTTATGCCTGATACATAGTAGACATTTATCTGTTTAGCAAGTATTTATGGAGCATCTACCCTGTTCCAGGTTTCGGGAATACAGCAATAAATAAAATGAGCAGTGATCTGTGTAGGGAAAAAAATTGTGCCTCCATAGAAAACTATGCATCCTCAATAGCACATCATTCCAGGTTATCTAATTCTGATTCTACAAAGCTGTTTTACAACTCTGTAAGTTGTAGGAAACTGATAACAGTATAAAATAATCCCTGTTGTAGGTGTATAAATTCTGTCCCACAGAGGTGCAATTGACTTCACAGTCCACTGTGGAAAAAGGTGAGTTTTGCCACTCCTTTACACATTCACATCACTCCTGATCTAAAAACATGTCTGCTGTTTGGATTCTCCTTTGAGTTGGTTGTAATATCTTTTCAGTTTTCACAGAATCTTAAACATATGTTGATTTTTGTGTTGCAGGAAAGTCATGCTTTTAACACTTTTGAAAATTATCCTTTAACCTTGTTAATTGTTTCATTTTTAAAAATTGATTTTAGCCAACAACTCCACTCTATTAATATCTTTCTGATGCCTTTGTTTGAGGCTTCCCTGGTAACTCAGATGCCAAAGAATCTGCCTGCAGTACAGGAGACCCAGGTTCAAAACCTGTGTTGGAAAGAGCCCTGGGAGAAGGGAATGGCTACCCACTCCAGTATTCTTGTCTGGAAAATCCCATGGACTGAGGACCCTGGTAGGCTACAGTCCATGGGGGCTTTCCTGGTAGATCAGAGGCTCAAAGGGCTGCCTTTATTTAAAAGACATTAAATTTTAAACAAAGTTCTCCCACCCTGCACCGTCCAGTTTCTCCAAAGTCTGAGAAAACTTAAATATGTTTTCACACACCAGCATTCAAAACCTTTTGCAAATTTCCTATTAGGATTTCTGTGAATTTCACTGTCTAGAAGACACCTGCTATTTTGTGGCAGATGTGTTTAATCAGAAGAGATGCTACTAGTGTTAGTAACTCCCTGCAGAAGCACTCTTAACAGGCATTAGATGGTTAGAACACCTGAGAGGCATTAGACTGCATAGATTTAAATCATCAGATTAGGCTTGAAGGAAAGAAATTTGTCTATTTTCCTGTGCTTGCAAGATTCTTTTCCCCAGCTTTCCGAGGCAGGGCTTGGAATGCTGATGAGGAAGCTCAACTGGGGCCAGGTGTAAGCTCACAGGCAACTTTCAAATTCTCTTTTAAGCACAGTTAAGAATCTTTTCAGATTTGAGGCGATTTCAGCCTCTAGCTGTGCCTAGTAGTCTTCCTGTGGTGGTCGCTAAAGTCAATTCATTTCCTTCACCATCAAGCCTTCCATCTGTAAAGGGTTCTTTCCATTGCCAACTTTAAAGACCTGTTTTCATGGGTGAGGCACTCAGAGTGCCTCAAAATACACAGTGTGTTTTTAAAAACTATTTTAAATGTGTAAAAGCTTTCCACATGACCTGCTTCATGGAACAGTGATGGGAATCCTTTAGATGTCTGCAGGAATAAATGCTTACTATGTAAATGTCCCCTGCAGATGGTCAGTATTGATTTGTCATGTTTCTCAATGGCCTCCTCCAAAATCAGTGACTATTTCTGGTTCTTTTTGTGCTTCAGCCACTGCCCATTTGTACCTCATCCCCCTTTGCAGAATATTCCCCTGGGATGTAGCATCCTGAAATTTGGCAGTTCTTACTCTATCAAATAAAGGAAGGTGAAGTGAAAGTGAAAGTCACTCAGTTGTGTCCGACTATTTGCAACCCCATGGACTCTACAGTCCATGGAATTCTCCAGGCCAGAATACTGGAATGGGTAGCCTTTCCCTTCTGCAAGGGATCCTCCCAACCCAGGGATCAAACCCAGGTCTCCCACACTGCAGGTGGATCCTTTACCATCTGAGCCACAAGGCAAGCCCAAACCTTTAGGGTGTAGACTCTATGCATTTGCTAACTTTCTGCTGTGGTCTTCCTAGTCTTTCATTATGGTTAGTTACCCATCCAGGCCAATGGGGTATGCAGTTAACAAGTGTCAAAAGAAGCAGAGTGTTATTTTACATGCTGTACCTGTGAGAACAGTACTTTGTAGAACCCAGTATATCCCAGTAAAATGGAGGCTTGTTGAACCACCACACAGCCTCATCTGTATCTACACATTTTCTCGTCTTTATTGGATTTTGCTCTGGGTAGTGTGTTCTGCTTTTGCATGTTTGTATAATCACGATGGTGTGATCACTGACCTAGAGCCAGACATCCTGGAATGTGAAGTCAAGTGGGCCTTAGGAAGCATCACTACGAACAAAGCTAGTGGAGGTGATGGAATTCCAGTGGAGCTGTTTCAAATCCTGAAAGATGATGCTGTGAAAGTGCTGCACTCCATATCCCAGCAAATTTGGAAAACTCAGCAGTGGCCACAGGACTGGAAAAGGTCAGTTTTCATTCCAATCCCAAAGAAAGGCAATGCCAAAGAATGCTCAAACTACCACACAATTGCACTCATCTCACACGCTAGTAAAGTAATGCTCAAAATTCTCCAAGCCAGGCTTCAGCAATATGTGAACCGTGAACGTCCTGATGTTCAAGCTGGTTTTAGAAAAGGCAGAGGAACCAGAGATCAAATTGCCAACATCCGCTGGATCATAGAAAAAGCAAGAGAGTTCCAGAAAAACATCTATTTCTGCTTTATTGACTATGCCAAAGCCTTTGACTGTGTGGATCACAATAAACTGTGGAAAATTCTGAAAGAGATGGGAATACCAGACCACCTGATCTGCCTTTTGAGAAATGTATATGCAGGTCAGGAAGCACCAGTTAGAACTGGACATGGAACAACAGACTGGTTCCAAATAGGAAAAGGAGTTCATCAAGGCTGTATATTGTCACCCTTTTTATTTAACTTATATGCAGAGTACACCATGAGAAATGCTGGACTGGAAGAAACACAAGCTGGAATCAAGATTGCCTGGAGAAATATCAATAACTTCAGATATGCAGATGATACCACCCTTATGGCAGAAAGTGAAGAGGAACTCAAAAGCCTCTTGATGAAAGTGAAAGTGGAGAGTAAAAATAGTTGGCTTAAGGCTCAACATTCAGAAAACGAAGATCATGGCATCCGGTCCCACCACTTCATGGAAAATAGATGGGGAAACAGTGGAAACAGTGTCAGACTTTATTTTGGGGGGCTCCAAAATCACTGCAGATGGTGACTGCAGCCATGAAATTAAAAGACACTTACTCCTTGGAAGGAAAGTTATGACCAACCTAGATAGCATGTTCAAAAGCAGAGACATTACTTTGCCAACAAAGGTTCGTCTAGTCAAGGCTATGGTTTTTCCTGTGGTCATGTATGGATGTGAGAGTTGGAGTGTGAAGAAGGCTGAGCGCCGAAGAATTGATGCTTTTGAACTGTGGTGTTGGAGAAGACTCTTGAGAGTCCCTTGGACTGCAAGGAGATCCAACCAATCCATTCTGAAGGAGATCAGCCCTGGGATTTCTTTGGAAGGAATGATGCTAAAGCTGAAACTGCAGTACTTTGGCCACCTCATGTGAAAAGTTGACTCATTGGAAAAGACTCTGATGCTGGGAGGGATTGGGGCAGGAGGAGAAGAGGACGACAGAGGATGAGATGGCTGTATGGCATCACTGACTCGATAGATGTGAGTCTGAGTGAACTCCGGGAGTTGGTGATGGACAGGGAGGCCTGGCGTGCTGCGATTCTTGGGGTCGCAAAGAGTCAGACATGACTGAGTGACTGATCTGATCTGATGTTATATTTCTCTTTGGTATGAATTGCTCTGCATTTTTAAACTAAATCTCAAGCAGCATTTTATTTCTGCATTGTAAAGTTTTGACATCATCAGGGCATGAGTTTCCCATAAATTAATTTTCTAATAACAGCCCTTATTCTTCTTTGATAGAAAGCTTAGTAATGTTACCTCTGTATTCCTCAGCATTCTTAAACCAAGGGTGCCGAGTTTGGTTGTCTTGATGATTCAGGATAATAGACTTCTGAATGTTGAAAGGGACTTCAGAAGTCATCCAAAGTTTTAGAGAATCAGTTTAAAAATGCCCTTTTCAATGACAAATATGAATGGAGATCAAAATATCAGTTTCATTCCTAATAAAGCCTTTCTGAGAATGTCATTTAGGTCTTCAGATGAACACACTCCTTTCTCTGGATGATTCCAGCTTCCTTTCCAGCTTTAGTTCAGATACCACCTCCTACAAAAGCTTTTCTTACTCTTCCTCATCTGGGTTCAGTAACTCATCCTGTGGCTCCCCGGATAAAGGCTGTGATAGGACATGTGATGTTGAGTTGACACTTGAAAATTTTAATTATTAGGAAGTTCTGCAGAGGTTTAGCTGAAACCCATCCTTAGATCCCATTTAGGTTCCTGGGTTAGAAACGTTTGCAGAATAAGGCCCTCAATACATATTCTCATGCCAGGCCTTCATGGAGCCATGGTACCTTCCCCTGGCCTTTTCTTCTTCACAGTGGTTTGTTGAGTGGCCATCCCCAAAAGCCTCCTCCCACCTCCTTTCTTCATAAAGAAGAAAGTAAGTAGAAGACCTTTCTTCTAGTAAAGGTCTTGTGGCTGCTATACTGAGAAGTTTCACATTGTCTAATGGAACTTCCCTAAAACTGTTTATCCTCTATCCCATCTGCCTTCTGCCTCTTGTTACAGAAAGCAGGTTCCTGCTCCCTTCTACAAACAACCTTTTCTGTCTCTACTTTCATGAGATTCCCCTTGTGACCTCTGGATATCTGCTTTCTCAGTTGTAGTCATCCTCTCATCTTTAGCTACTTTTCTCTCAAAATACAGTTGACCCTTGAACAAAGTGGGTTTGAACTATACAAGTCTACTTACACGCAGAAATTTCAATGGCAACAGTACCACATTGTCCATTCAATCCTCGGATGCAGGGAAACAATACATGCAAAGGGCTGACTATGTATATTACAGGTAGATTAACCACCCTCATTGTTCAGGGGTCAACTGTAGTTTCATTCTAGCCCCTTGACCAGTCCGTTTCTATTAATACTCATTTCATTTATTTGTTACATCATAGTTAATTCACTTGTTTTATAAGATTTCTGTGACCATTACTGCATGCCAGGGAGAATACTATACCCAACAACTTTAGAATGTTACACCCTTGCAGTTCAAGAGACTTATTCACCATGATGGACTATATGCTGGGCGCAAATCAGTCTCAGTCAATTTTTAAATTTTTCATTTTTGTAATTTAAAGTGAAATTTACATTTATTAATTTAAATTAAAGTGAAATGTAAATTAAATTTATTAAATTGTAGTGGCACAGGGTGCATTATCTAACCAAAACAGAATTAAGTTAGAAATCATTACCAAAACAATTAAGAAGCAAATATTTAGAAACTTAATGCACAGCCATGTAACCACATGGGAAAAGGGGGGAGGGAATCACAAAAAAAAAACAGAAAATATTTTGAACTGAATGATAGTATCAGGTTGGCCAAAATGTTCATTTGAGTTTTTCTGTAAGATGTTATGGAAAAAACCCAAATGAACTTTTTGGCCAACTCAATAGAAAGATTAATATTTCTAATGTTTTTGTGGTACAGCCTCAATAGAACTTAGAGGAAAATTATTGCATGAAATGCCTGTATTAGAAAAGAAAGAAGACTTGAAGTCAGTGAGTTAAAACGTTATCTTTAAGAAGTTAGGAAGAATACTAATCTCAAAGAGCTAAAGTCAGTGAGACGGGAAACATACACACTATAGAGAAAATTAACAAAGGTGCGGTTGATTCCTTTCAACAAAAATTGATAAATGTCTAGATAGACTGAACAAGGGCGGGGTGGGGGGATAGAATCAAGTGACAAATTGAGATACCACTAAACCTTCTACATGATTAAAAGAGCGGAAAATATTATGAACAGGTTTGTGCTCATATCCTTAACAACTTAGATGAAAAGGACTAATTTCTTAAAATTTAAATAGCCACAGATCTCTTTATACGTTAAACTTTTAATTAGAACTTCCCATAGAGAAAGCTTCAAGCACAGAAGTCTTTTTCCAGTGAATTAAGACAGTCAAGAATTAGCAACCAAACCTTCACAAATTCTTTCAGAGAATAGAGAAAAGGGGGTGTAATTCCAAACTCATTTTATTTGACCAGACTAATCCTGATACCAAAATCTGACAAGAATGGTATGGTACAGACCAATATCCTTCATGAATATAAACCGACAAACCTTGAGGAAATAGAAGCAGGTTGAATTTCACAGTAGACAAAAAGGATAGTATATCCTGGTCATGTGTGTATAGGAGTTGCTGCTGCTGCTGCTGCTAAGTCGCTTCAGTCGTGTCCGACTCTGTGCGACCCCATAGACGGCAGCCCAACAGGCTCCCCCGTCCCTGGGATTCTCCAGGCAAGAACACTGCAGTGGGTTGCCATTTCCTTCTCCAGTGCGTGAAAGTGAAAAGGAAGTCGCTCGGTCGTGTCCAACTCTTCGCGACCCCATGGACTGCAGCCTACCAACATCCTCCATCCATGAGATTTTCCAGGCAAGAGTACTGGAGTGGGTTGCCATTGCCTTCTCCATAGGAGTGCTAGGTTGATTCTATTTTTTTTAAATCAGTGTTTTTCATCATATTAAGCATATTAAGTGTAAATGAAGTCATATGACCATCTCATGAGATGCATAAATATCAGCTGTGATATGTAAAGGAACTTGGATGTCATCACTGTGATCCTTACCACAAGAGAAGCTGGACACAGAGAGTTCCCTGGTGGTCTAGTGGTTAGGACAGTGAGCTCTCACTGCCGAGCATCCAAGTTCAATCTCTGGGTGGGGAACTGGCATTTCACAAGTCATATAGTGCATCAAAAAAAAAAAAAAAAAAAGCTGGACAAACTGAAAAACAGCAGGGGTATTTTTGGACCCAAAAGGCTGATGTCACAAGTGAGGTCTCCATCCTGTAATTTAGAGAGAAAGGCACATGCTAGAGCTACAGGCCCCCAAAGACTGCTTAGCTGGAACAGAGACGGCCAATAATAAAGGTCAAAAACCTGGATCCTTCCCAAGGAAAATAAAAGAATGGCCAATACGCATGTGAAAATATGCTCAGCAGTGTTATTAGAAAGATGGAAGTAGAACCCAGTGAGATCACTTTACGCCCAGTAGAATGGCTAAAATCCAAAGGATTGGCAATACCAAGTGTTGCTGAAGATATGAAACAACTGGATCTCTTGTACACTGTTGTGAGTAAATATGGTGCCACCTGATGCAAAAGCTGAATTTCTTAGACAGTTAATCATACACTTATTAGATGATCCTGCCGTTCTACTCAGAGATATTTACTCAAGAGAATTGGAAACATATGTTCGTAAAAATTCCAGTCTGCTCATATTCAAAACAGCATTACTCAGACAAAAATTTTAAATAAGACTTAAGTCTTCAAGAGTCAGCTGGATAAACAAATTGTGATATATTCACACCAGAAATAATACAGAATCATACAAAGGAACCAACTACTGATACCTATGACAACATGTATGAATCTCATGTTGTACTCAGTGAAAGACATTAGAAAGAAAAGGACAAATACAGTGTGACTCCAATCATATGAGACTCTAAAACAACAAAATGAACGACAGTGATGGAGTGAGATCGGTGGTTACTTCTGGCCAGGAGGATGCCAGAGGGGAGACTAATTATAAAAAGGAGCAAAGAAACTTTCTGTGCTGTTGAAAATGCTCTGTGTATTTGTCAGAGTTGTCTATTTGGCACCTCAAGTATGTGAAATGTATAGTAAATAAGTTAAATCTCAAAGTTAGTTTTTAAAAGCTTGTGTGTTTTCCAGCTTTTCTAAAATGGACATACTGTTTTTAAAAGGAAAAAATGGAATGTCATCCTGTATCATTACATACTGATTATAGGATCATTTATGTTAAAGGTAGATATGGTTTTATATTCATTTGTCTATAATAATATATAGTTATATGTAATGAGATTGAGTTTGCAAATCCACTTTATGCATTTTTCACTGGAAGAATAATCAGATACCAGAACATTCTTATATAGAAAGATATAGTTTTACCAGGGAGATTACACTGCTGATGAAGAAACAGCAGTTCTCTTGTATTGAGATTCTTATTGAGTCTACATCTGTGTGTCCAAGACGCTTGTATTTCACAGATAAGTTAAATTTCACGAAGTATTTGTTGCAATAGCAGATAGTTGGTACTTTTATACTTTACTCATTAATTTGTTGTTCAGTTGCTAAGTTGCATCTGACTCTTTGCAACCCCATGGACTACAGTGCTCCAGGCTTCCCTGTCCTTTACACTCTCCCAGAGTTTGCTCAAATCCATGTCCACTGGGTCAGTGATGCTATCTGACCATCTCATTCTCTTCCACTCCCTTCTCCTTTTGCCTTCACTCTTTCGCAACATCAGGATCTTTTCCAATGAGAAGAGCCATGTGGCTCTTCACATCAGGTGGCCAAAATATTGGAGCTTTAGCATCCCAAACAGAAGCCCAGAATATTGAGAGTTTACTTCCTTTAGTATTGACTGGTTTGATCTCCTTCCTGTCCAAGGGACTCTCAAGAGTCTTCTCCAACACCAGAACTCGAAAGCATTAATTCTTTGGTGCTTAGCCTTCTTTATGGTGTAACTCTCACATCCATACATGCCTACTGGAAAAAACATAGCTTTGACTATATGGACCTTTGTAGGCAAAGTGATGTCTCTGGTTTTTAAGACGATGTCTAGGTTTGTCATAGCTTTCCATAGTTTTTTTTCAATTAAAAACTACTCTCACCACCATTTTATAAACCAAAGGAAGTTTAACAACAACAACAACAAAAACCTCATGGTTTAGATAAAAATGAAGTACATTTTACTTTAAGAAAAACATACATTGCTTTTTATTTCTCCCACTTTCATCACAGATCAGCACTGCTTTGTAAGCTAGCTTAAAGAAACTACTGCTCTTGGGGGACGTTTTTTGATATTCTAAATACATCATTTGTTTAATATTAGAGATGGTGTTTGGCAGGATAAGAGTAGAAGTTGTCACCAAGTGAGCTATTTGTTGTTTCACAGATCAGAATGAGAACACAAGGAATATTCTTAAAAAAAAAAAAAAAAAAACAAAAACAGCATAAACTTAAATACTCCGCATATACTGCTGCTCTTGTTTCATCTACTGACTGCCCTCTGTGGAATTATTATAATCCAGAGTCCTCTCACAGGTGGGAGGGTTGCTATGGCTACCGGTTCTCTCTTGGATGACCTTCCCCCTCCCCTTACCATCTTTATAGGTTTCATAGTTTCGGAAACAGACTCAAGGAGAAGGCTTGCCTAGGTCCCACGTCCAGGAAATGGGGAGCTGGAGTCAAGGGTTTAAGCTGGAGTTTAAACCCTTACACCAGTGCCTCTCTCACTCACAAGATACCCTTTTCCCAGCCAGCCCCAGGTAACAGACCCACACCAAAGGCCTCCGAGACCTAAGACATGCTGGTGCCAGCCAGGAGGAATCTTCTTCCCAAAGTAGTAATTCTGCTTTAGAAAACCCATTGTTAAGTGAGACAGGGATGGAGAAAAATCATATGACACCCCTTATATGTGGAATCTGAAAAGAAATGACACAAATGAATTTACAAAACAGAAAGAGACTCACAGACTTAGTGAATTCATGGTTGTGGGGGCGGGAGGTATAGTTAGGGACTTTGGGAAGGTCATGTACACACTGCTATGTTTAAAATGGATAACCAACAAAGACCTATTGTATGCACATGGAGCTCTGCTCAGTGTTATGTGGCAGCCTGGATGGGAGGGGAGTTTGGGGGAGAATGGATACATGTATACATATGGCTGAGTCCCTTTGCTGTTAACCTGCGACTACCACATCGTTAATTGGCTGTACCCCAATATAAAATGTTTTTGGTGTTAAAAAATTTTTTTTAAAAGAGAAAACTCCTGACATCTTAAATACTGTCTACTGCTTTTTGGAGGTTTTCTATGTGCAAGAGGCTCTGCTGAGAACTGTCTGCCTGTCAGGCACCTATAACTGGGACCATCAGTGTTGGCAAGTTAGTAGCTCTCTATCTTGCAAGCTGTTACAGGTGAGGAAGTGAGGCCCAGACTTCAGTGGGTGACTCAAACTGAGCACTGGACATCAGCAGGACCTCCCACACAGGCTTGTTGGGAGATGAGAAGAGTGAAGCATACTTACAACAGTGCCTGGCACGGGGTAGGAGCTCAGTGAGTGTTACCTGCCATCCTCCTCGTTATTGGCCTATGTTTAGTGAGTGAGAAGCATTTCATGCTTACCACTAGAAAAGCAGGACACCATCGGTTCCAGGTTTTCGGTCTTCTAGTCCGATAGAAGACCAGAAGACTCCTCCTCCATCCTCTTATTCACCTGTGCAAACAGAAGCCCAGAGCTAAGCTGATCTGTGCAAGGGCACACAGATTTTTGGATTACCAGGAAATGTGAAAAGCTAGGTCACATCACTGTGGAAGAACAGGAGACCCATTCTTAGGGAAAGTCTAGTAAGTTGCCTCACTTAGAAGTAATCAGAGTGGGGACCTGAAACGGACAAGACTCCCCTTCAGTGAGCATGTTTTTCCACTTCCAGTTCCAGGAGTAGAGTGAAGGTTTATAGTCGCCAACTCAGTCTCATAGTTCTTAACTCTTTCAACCAGATCCAGCTTTTCCTTCTCTTCCTTTTCTTTATTCCACCTCTCCAGTTCCCTATAAGAATGTCACTACGTTATACTAAGTCAACTATGATCCAGGATCTAACTTCCATCACCCCTTTCTTTGAACACTGAGCTTTGTACCCTGTCAGAGAAATTAAGTTGACGAAATACTTAATCTGTCCTGAGAAGTCCCTGTTTGCTTTTCAGCTTCTGTATCCATTTGATTCCTTTTTTTCTGATGGTTTCATTAATTATGCTGTCTTGTTTTCCTTTTTACTTCATGTGTTTTGGGAACATGCTGAAGTCAGATTGCAAAATTGGAGATCCCCTCCCCTTGGTTTTGCTCCCAGCTCCTGTTTGAAAATTCATATATGTGTACTCCCTCCTTGTCAAGTCAGATTTCCCATCTGCATGGAGCCCAGGTTTTATGGGCCAAGCCTCTGTTGCTGCACACTATTGGGGGATTGGAAATTATGCCCTTTTAGAGGCCATCTGCTAAGTGGACCAACGACTCTCCTCCTTCAGATGGCACTGTTTACAGTGATAAGCATGATACTGTACATTATTAATGGAGAGAAACTGAAGCCCACATGCGGGACTGATTCTATTAATTTTTAAGAGCTTATGGCAATGTTCAGACGAAATATGATTGTCCTCAAGAGGTCTTGGCCAGCATCATTCTAGACCATTCGTATTGGCAATCTGATGTTCCTCCTGCAGAGTTTCATTAGGTATAATTTCCAATTCCCATAGTTACTTTAGAGTGATGTAGCTGTTAAGGGTTTAATTGCTCCTGACAACCTTCAGATCTTGGAAAGTTATGAAAGATTAGAGAAAACAAGGAGTCTCCTCCACTGTTGAGTTGCCTTGGCCAAGTCAGTTTAACCTCTCTGACCTTACAAAGTTGCTGTTAGTTATTATTGCTATTGTTGTTATAGATATGTAGCTGAATGGACTCCATACAAAGGTTTGTAAGATGCAAAGGAGAGTATAGAAATTACTTTGCAAATGGTAAAGAATGATGAAATACATGTGCGTGTGTGTGTTAAGTGAAAGTATTAGTTGCTTAGTCGTGTCCAACTCTTTGTGACCCTGTGGACTGTTGCCCTCCAGCCTCCTCTGTCCATAGGATTCTCCAGCAAGAATACAAGAGTAGGTAGCCATTCCCTTCTCCAGGGTATCTTCCCTACCCAGGTATTGAACCTGGGTCTCCTGCATTGCAGGCGGATTCTTTAACTGTCCGAGCCACCAGGGAACCCCATATGTGTGTGTGCACATTGTATATAATATATGTGTATGTATACTTCTCGTTTTCACTGTATAATTATGGCCCTAAAAACTATCAGCTTCAATTTCCCAGCCCACCAGAATCTTACTTCACCCCATACATTTTTAAAGTAGTACTAATTATTGTAAATAAATATCAACTTATCTCCCAAACAAATACTTAGCATCAAATCCTCTCAATACATTTCTCTAGTAACTCAGAGTGTTAAAGAGTTTAGAAGATTTGATTCTTGATAATTAAGAAAATTACCATGTTGGGGACAACCATTTATTATTAAAAATATTTGGATGTTTGCATGCCAGGCACTCTAGTAAGTATTTTGCATGTATTTTAGCTTCATGATAATCCCATGCTAAACTATGCTATGCTAAGTCACTTCAGTCGTGTCCAACACTGTGCGACCCCAGAGACGGCAGCCCACCAGGCTCCCTCGTCCCTGGGATTCTCCAGGCAAGAACACTGGAGTGGATTGCCATTTCCTTCTCCAATGCATGAAAGTAAAAAGTGAAAGTGATAATCCCATAAGGTATTGTTATTCCTGATGTACAAATGAGAAAAAATGAGACTTGGAAAACTTGGTATCTTATGCAAGCCTAAAAGTGGCAAAGTCAAGGTTTAAAGCCAGGGCCATCTGAATCCAAAGCTCACGTTTTGACCTCTATGCTATAAAGATAGCACCATACAAGTACAAGTGAGTGATATAGAAAATAAACTTGGGAATTAGTACCAAAGAAGATTTGAGAAGGAACTCTTATTTGTGGTTTATTAGAAACTCTGCTTGGAGGAGGCTGAGCTCATTTGTATGAAATTTTAGAAGAGAAAGTCCCTGAAATATCAAACTGTTTTTGTATATTTGGTTTTACCCTGATAGAATTTGAAAAGAAAATATAACAACTTTTGAGCCACAAACCTCACCACTCTCTATTGCCTCAGACCATGCCTTTTAACACTTGTGTTAAACCTGCCTGAGCCTGCAAACATTTGGATTTCTGAATTCTGAGGAGTAAAACAGTGGTGGAGGTGGAGATAGATCAGAGGAGTAGACTGAGAGCTGCACTGGAGAAGGCTTGAGTGTCAGGTTAGGGAAATTAGATTTTCCTCTCTTGAGTGTCATTCAGCACCCGGTATAGCATCTTTAATGATGAGTGAAATGATAAGCGCAAAGCACTCCTGGAAAAAAATCAAATGCGCAGATGAGTGACATCACCGAGGTATAACTTGTTGGCCCAGGTGGATTCTGAAGCTGTTAGATAAGTCCTTCACCAATCTCTAGCTTTTTCCCTTTCTGGTTGCAAGAGGTGGTTTCATACCTAACTCCCTTTCCACAAAGCCCTCATCCCCACCATTTCTCTTAGTAGCATAGAGATCAGTAGTGATGAATTGTCTCAGCATCCCTCTCTGCAATATTATCTGCATTTTTACCTCTCCATAACTGTTTCCCTTATGTCTCTGAGGGGGAAAAAAAAATCCCAAGGCCAGTCCCCTAACCATGCTCTTCTTTCTGCCCACAAGCCCTTTCTCCTCCCCCAGCCCGAGAATCTTACTCATCTGTTTTCCCCTTCCTTCTTGGTCTTCAGATTTCTGCCTCCACTTTCAGTTTGAAAACATGCTGTATCCTATCTACACCCCCTCCTTGCTATTCTTACTCCCATCTCTGTGGTGTAGGATTTCTGTCTTTCTTCTAAGCAATCTCCTATGATCCAACTTTATGGCTGTCTGGGAAACCATCTTTTGTCATTTTACACCAGACTGGACCAGGTCACTTCTGCATTGACATTGCAAACACACTTTCCGTGTATGTGTGTGTATATATATGTGTGTGTGTGTATGTGTTCCACGGTGGTGCAGTTGTAAAGAATCCGCCTACCAATGTAAGATATGTGAGTTCCATCCCTGGGTCAGGATGATCCCCTGGAGAAGGCAATGGCAACCCACTCTAGTATTCTTGCCTAGAAAAAATCCATGGACAGAGGAGCCTGGTGGGCTGAGGTCCATCAGTTGCAACGAGTCAGACACGACTGAGCATGCATGCATGTATATATATGTTTGTGCATGTATGCATGTATTTGTAGGTGTGTGTGTGTGTGTGTGGTGTGTGTGTGTGTGTAGATGTAGATGTGTGTGCTTCCCAGGTGGCACTAGTGGTAAAGAACCTGCCCGCCCATGCAGGAAACATAAGACATGCGGGTTCGAACCCTGGGTTGGGAAGATCCCCTGGAGAATGGCACAGCAACCCACTCCAGTATTCTTGCCTGGGGAATCCCATGGACAAAAAGAGGCTGGTGGGCTACAGTCCATGGGGTCTCAAAAAGTCGGACACAACTAAAGTGAACTAACCAACCCATGTAGGTGTATAGATGTATATAAACAAAAGCTACTGGATAAAATCCAAACTCTTAAGCTTGGCATAAATATTCCTCAATTTCATTTGAGTCATTCCTTGTGTCCACCGATTCTACAACTGCAGTAGACCACACTAATTCTTGTTGCAATATATTTACCTAGTGAGCTTTTAGTAATTTTCAAGACCTAATTCAGATTATTCCTCTCTTCCCTTCCTTCCCTGGACCAAGCAGAATTAATTTTTCCATCCTGTATTTTCTTTACATTTTTTTTTAAACAGCGAATGACAGCTATTACTGTTAATAGTATAAGACTTATCATTTGGTTACATGTTTATCTCCTTTCCATCAGCCCAGAAACTCCCCTAGGGTAGAAAGAGCATCTGATTTATCTTATCATCTCTAGCTGTGTTAACCCAGTGCCTGACATAAAATAGGAATTTAATAAGTGTTGATTGGATTAAATTGAGTTTATTCTTCCTTTGATAGGCTGAACTCTGAACTTAAAGCTGTTCTTCATTTCTGTTGATAAGAATACTTTGATTAGTGCTTAAGTTTCCTGATTTGCTTCCTTTTCATGAAGCTTATCCTATCCTTTCCTATCTGCGATGTCTTATAATTACATTCCATGGATAATCAAGTCTCTCTTCCCATCTCATTCTTAGAGAAGCCCCATTTTACTTTTTTAAAGAACTTCTATTTGAAATGTGTACCAATCCCCCAAATGCCATCTTTAAGTGTACTTGAATGACAGACTCTCAACATTTTGCAGAATTCAGAGTCCCATATTTCCTTCAGACAGGTCTTCCCAAGGATGTTTTGGCAGGCTGTGTCTGGCTCTCTGCTCAGTGCCAAGACTGGTTGTCACCATGTCGTGGAAGCTTGCTGGGCCCACTGAAATGCAAGAGACAGGTGTTATCTTGTAGGGTGGAAAGAATATCCTTTGTCTGAAAAGCTTCTGTTTAGGGCAGCAGGGCAGGAATACAGAATCTGTCACACCACAGCTATGTTTAGCGCTGGTTTGTCTGTGTTTCACAAATAACAAGGCATGATACAAATAGAGTGTTATGGATTTTGTCATCTAAATGTCTGGACTTGGGTGCAGTAGTGCTAGACGGAATCCCAGCCCTTCATGGCAAATTAGCAAACCCCAAACTACCTTAATGACATTAATACTATCGCAGAGATTATAATTAACACAAAAGAAATGAGAACAGTGAGTGACTGGAGTTGCCAATATGGAGCAGTTTTGACCAACAAAATTGGCAATTGCATTAGGTTTCTCATAATAGTGGAACGATGTATCTGCTATAAAGGAAGTAGTTAATAATAGGTAATGCTTTTGAGAATTTTCTAATATGCAGGGGACACTGTTAAATACTTTTTATGCATTAATGATTATAAAGAGAATTATCCTTCTCTTTATATATGGGCAAAATGGACAGGGAGGGTCCAACTCTCTCAAGCTCATGTTCTAATAGGATGCAATGGATAATACAATAAATATCAAGGAAAGAACTCTTTGGACCCAGGAGTCGGAAAACTTTTTTTGTGAAGGGCCAGGTAGGGCCATTTGGTTTTTCAGGCCATATGGTCTTCTCACAAGTACTGAACTCTGCCTGTGCAGCATGTAAATGAATGAGGTGACTGTGTTCCAATAAAACTTTATTTATACAGGCTGTAACCAGCAGCCCCCTATTCTAACCTCTTCCTTCCTCTGCTCAAATATGTTTTCTTAGTGATGGTTATAAAAGAAATGTAGAAGTCATAGTTTTAAAAAAACATGCATTACCTTTTTCCTTTTTGTATATATTCAATATAGAAAAACTAGAAAATATGTACACAAAAAGGAACAGTATGTATTAGATTCACCAAAATGTTCATTAGAGTTCTTCCATAACATTGTATGGAAACACCTGAGCCAACTTTTTGACCAACTCAGTGAAATACTGCTTTAATTCCAACATCCAGAAATAATCACTGGTACATTTTGATATGCATCCTTTCAGATTGTTGTCTCTGCACACGCATTTATAAGAAGTGGCATTTTACCTTAGAGAGTGGAATAGCTTTCCATTTTCCACTTAAAAGTACGTGGCAAGTGCAGTTCTATGTCAGTTGTTGAATGCAGAATATTTTCTTCGGCTGTTAGTGGTCATTCTCTGGATGTTGTGCGTGTCTCCACTTTCCAGATAAATTGTTTATCTGTTCTCATACGCTTCTCCTTCAACACCTCATCCTCCCTTCTCTCGCTCTGCCTGACATATATTCTTAGTTGTATTCTGAATTCTCCTTCCTCATACTTGTAACACACACAGAAGTTGATGATGACTTGATGTTGACCTGTCGCTCCGTCATATCCAACTCTGTGACCCCATGGATGGTAGCCCGCTAGGCTCCTCTGTCCGTGGGATTTTTCAGGCAAGAATACTGGAGTGAATATTGCCCTTTACTCCTCCAGGGGATCTTCCAGACCCAGGGATCAAACCTGTGTCTCCTGCATTGCAGGCAGATTCTTTACCTGCTCAGCCAACATACACAGAGGTGCCTGCAAAACACTGCACTACCAAGGCCCTTAATCTCCATGTCAGTAGCTCTCAGTTGTGCAGTTGGGAGTCACATTTTCTTTCACTAGCATCGGTACCTCTGATCCAGTCAACCAGATTCCTTCATCATAGCCCTGGTTGTGGCCAGCACAGTAGTGAAATCAGCTCCAGAGGTAAACAGGAAGGAGAAAAATACTCCATCTCCAAATTGCTGTTATTGTCCTCTATAGAAGCCACCCTTGAGGACAGCGTAATTTCTTTGAATGTTTTTCTTTCTGTCATTTTCCTTCTTCCTCAGGGCTGCTCCAAAGGGGAAGCCTACAGCTTTTCTTAAATTCATTAAATTTTCAGTGTCCTTCCCCAGTGGTTGGTTCCCAGAAGCTTACACAAGACAAGAGGGCATTACAGTTCCTCCCAGGGAAAAGATACACCACAAGAGTTTCAGAAGGTTGCATGTTGCCACCGTGGCCTTCTTTATAAATCTTTCAGGGGATGCTGAGCATTTCTAGAAGCGACAGCTGGTGTCATTTTGGAAGGATCTTAACTCCAACCTGCCGTTGGGTGGTAAATTCACAGTGAAGATCAGATGAGCACAGAGAAAAAGGAGGACAAGATGTAGGTACTTCTGGTTTTGCAAAATATGCGCCCACTAAGTTTAAAGTAAAAGTGTCAGTCCCTCAGTCGTGTCCAACTCTTTGTGATCTCATGGACTTTAGTTCACCAGGCTCCTCTGTCCGTGAAATTCTCCAGGCAAGAATACTGGAGGGGGTAGCCTTTCCCTTCTCCAGGGAATCTTCCCAACCCATGGATCAATCCTGGGTCTCCTGCTTGGCAGGCAGATTCTTGACCTTCTGAGCCACCAGGGAGGCCCCCTACTAAGTTTAGGTCAAAGATTAGTCTCAACAAACGTAGACTACAGAGTAAAGGATGTAGTCACAACTGGGTGAATACAGACAGAAAGTGCCCAGTAGAATAAAAAAGGGAGGCCATTTGTTTCTCTAAGCAGTGACTTAAATGTGTTCAGCTAACTATTCTGAGGATGTCCCCAGAATAGTGTAGATTTTGTTACTCATAAGAAATTTCCCACTGATACTCAAATCACACTTAAAATTTATAAAGGTATATTTTATACATATCATCTAACCTCAGAACCCTGTTGATATAGTATTAATGGGAATCTGTTTTCAGATGAGGAATATAAAACTGAAAAAAGAAAAATGACCCAGACCACATAGCCAGTAGATGGCAGTACTCAACTCTGACACCAAAGACTGCATTTTTTTGCTCCAGTCCAAGTTAATGTCACCTTCCTTACTCCCCTCATTTTGCCCTTGTTAAGTAAATCCTGTATAGAGTCATATTTGGCTATTACAGAACATTCTATGCTATTATATGCTATAGAACATGCAAACTATTAGCAGATTGAGAGCTCTAATCTGTATAGCCCAAGCATGGCTGTTCAAGATCTTTTAATACTGAGGGTATTATTCACCAAAATATATTGTTACCTTTAACTAGAACTAGTAGAGAAAGGGAAATTATGGTGGAACTATTCTGAGATAATTAGTAAAATGTCAGGGACAGATGGACTTGAAACTATGGGAAAAAAATGTATGTTCTACTGATCACACATTGACAAAATCTGCTTTCTGATTGGAAAACTCTACTTGTCATTTTTTTTCTGCTTTTTATTTAAGAAATTAGCTGGCTTGCTTTTGCAAGTTTTTGTAGTCTGTGTCTTTCCCTCTTTATCACCTCTGGCTATGCACATTTAAGTTAGATTTTCTTAGTACATTAAAATAGAAAGACTAGGAAATGAACAATTCTACTCTCTGCTTGGAAGCAGTATCAATAGAAATGATTGTTGTATGAACCACTAAGGGAAAATCCAGGTCCTGTTCAGAGGATAATGGATGCTATAGCTCCTATCTTTGAAACCTCATAGTTTAAAAGGATAACTGTTACAATTATACTCTCACTTATTGTGAAGCCACTACCTCTTAATTCACAAGAACTGACCCCATCCATCGAAATGACACTCGGTAGGCAGTGGAAAAATAAAGATTGAGTTAATGGCAGGCAGAAGAGATAGAAGAGAAAACCGAACCAAAAGAAAGCCAGCTATGTGCTAGCCAAGTAAATTCAGGTAGGTCATACATCGAAATGGGGCTCCAGTTCTTCATCTGCAAAACAGTGGAGTTTGAACAGAAAACCTCTCAAGTGTGTTTTAACCATAAGATTCTAAATCGGGCGTTTAGCAGTTGAATATAGAAGAAATCTTCATTAATAACAGGTTATTATGCAAAATGGCATGGTGAATTGCACTGCTCACTAATTTTTCTAATTTTGTTTCAGGGCCCATTTATATCTTAACAGTGTTTGAAAATAATATTTATTTTCTGTTGCAAATATTCTTTAGTTTGGACCTTTAATCCTTAGAGGAATCTTCCTTTTTCATTCTAGCAGTTTGTTTACTTCCTGAATATTTTATTGTTCTCTCTATTGAAGTTTAATTATTCACTGATTAACAAAATAATTTGTAATTTATTATAAATTGCTAATTTACAAATCATTCATTACCTGATAATTGTTTAATTATCTTTAAATTAGTGCTCATTAATTTGCTCAATAAACATTTGCTGAGCAATTACTAGATGGCCAGCACTAACAGAATGGAGACACAAGCCCGTAGCGGGAAAAAAGTTGGGCTCCTTTAGAGAAAGAATTCACTGTCTGTGGTTTTCTGGAGTACTGGTTCTTCTTCCATGCAAACACCTATATTCACAACACCTCCTTATTAACCTAATTCCTTTAGCTTCATTTAGGGAAAAAAATCCCTAGAAAGATAACATTTAGAAACTTTTATCTGCTGCAGTTCATTTCTGAGATTGTCAAAGGAAAACACCTTTGATAATCCAGAAGACTTTGAAAAATCAAAATGCATGAAGTTAATGGAATCATCAAAATTATATTTGTGTACTATATAATCCTCTGGAAAAGGGCATGGCAATCCATTCCACTATTCTTGCCTGGAGAATTCCATGGACAGAGGAATGGTGGGCTAATGCACAGGTTATTACTCTTCAAGTAACTATGAATGTGAGCTGGGCTTGAGGGATGAAAAACAAATTTTGAGGGGGAAAAAAATGTGAAAAGTTAATGGGGTTAGATGAGGTTGAAGGATTATTACCTGATTCCATTGTGTTAGTTTTCCCAGGTGGTACTAGTCAGGCTAACCAACCCAAAATGAATGAAACTGTAAACCACAAAATGGTTCAGTTTTTCTCACATAGGACAATTCCTTCGATCTGGAATTTTGGCAGCTGCAACATTCAGTTCAACAGCCTAAATGTTGTTTTAGATGAAACCATGTCTTTGTCATTTGATTCTGCCCAAGTTTAAAGATTTCCTTGATTCCAGCTGATTCCCTGGGGCATGTTAGAGATAGACTGAAGTAAAAGCCTAGGGTCATCGATTACTCTTTGCCAGAATTTGAGTAACATGCCCTGAATAAAACATTAATGCCTTTTGGCCTAAATTCTTTACTGGATCTGATTAACTTCTGACAATTATGGTTAATAAGAACAGGTAACACAGTTAATAATAAAATTATGAAGCTCAACACTTCATACCACATTTTCTCTGTGTCTTTCCCTACACCCAGCATTTAATGCCGTCTTACTGGGACTTAGATGGACAATGCATATTGCAAACTGCCACCCTGATTTCACTTCAGTAGGAACTATTAAACTATTATTGGCACTGAGCTGCCCTGATCTGATAGAAAGAAAACCCTATTCTCCTCTTAGAATCCTGAATTTTATGTCTGTCTTCATTGTGTTGAGGGAAATGTCTCCAAAAACTTTAAAAGGAAGAGGGAAAACCACACTTGATAAATGCGAATGTTGAGACAGGGTTAATGGAAGATCTCTGAGTCACCTGAGGCCCCAGGCATTGTTAGTCTGATAAAGCCCTCTTAGTTCTAGCATGAAATGGGCAGATTCTGACTTGTGAGTTGCCACTTCTATGTGTTCAGCATGCCCTGGAGGTTTACTTCTTTGTCTTACGTGGGCAGATTGGTTAGAGCATTCTTAAAACATACTTGGGTAAGGAGCCTGTCGATCCTAATCCTAGAGACGAATGCTTACTGAAGACCTGAGGCTACCATAAAATTGCCTCATTCCTTCTAACTCTTTCAAAACCTTCCAAGAGGTGGCTTTATGGTGTGCTTCTCTAATGGCTCAGCAGTAAAGAATCCACCTGCAATGCAGGGGACATGGGTTCTATCCCTGGGTTGGGAGGATCCCTTGGAGATGGAAATGACAACCCACTCTAGTATTCTTGCCTGGGAAATCCCATTAACAGAGGAGCCTGACTGGCTACAGTCCATGGGGTCACTAAGAGTCAGACACAACTTAGAGACCAAACAACCACCACATCTTGAACCAAACGCAGACTCGCCAAATTCTCATTCAGCCAAATAGAATGTTTTCCAATTAATTGTAGCTATTTATCAAGAAGTATATTTTCTTCCTCATGTCATTCTCAGAACCCAAAGAAACTAATCATTGGTAACAGTCTACACACAGAAAAGTACTACTTTAGAACAGGATTATCTTCATTTTTATAGTGGTTTTTTCTCAATTTTGTTGAAGAAGATGGGTCTTGGCTGGTGACAGGAGGTACCCTTGTGTTATATATATTTGTTGTTAAGTCACTAAGTCATGTCCGACTCTGTGACCCCATGGACTGCAGTACGCCAGGCTTCCCTATCCTTCATTATCTGCCGGAGTTTGCTCAAACTCATGTCAGTTGATCAGTAATGCCATCCAACCATCTCATCCTCTGTCACCCCCTTCTCTTCCTGCTCTCAGTCTTTCCCAGCATCAGTGTCTTTTCCAGTGAGTTGGCTCTTCATATCAGGTGGCCAGTGAAATAATAAAATGTCTTGCATGGAAGCCAAAAAAAAACCTGAAGCCTTTTGTAACTGAAACCAAATTAGTAACTTTGTTTAACCTCTACTTAGAGTTGAAATAGATAGGGTATATAGAAGACTTAACTTTGCTCCAAACAGATGCTGAAAGGTTATTATGGTCTTTTTCAGACATGTTTGTCAAGGATTTTTTTGTTTTGTCCTAAAGGAGTGGGTAGCCTTTCTTCTGAAAGACAAGAGCTGGTGGTGGAATTTTTCAGCTGAACTTTGCAGTTGGCCATGTAATTTTTCAGTTGAATTGTGCAGTTGTTTTGAGCTCCTCAAGGGGGAGCTTCCACACAAGTTAACTGCGGGAAGCTCATGAGTTTCTCTTGACTTTTGGTAGGTAGCTCCTTTTACCTCCACTTAGTCCTGGTAGGAGTCTCCCTTTGATATGCAAGTTTTACTGTTTTAATTGACATAAAGGAAGTGACATGCAGCCAATGTGACATACAGCCAATGATAGAAGTTTTTAAAACTTCTGTCAAGTTGTAAATTAATTGTTTTAGTTGTAAATTAATTGGCTCCAATGTTAAGTGCCCTACAGTACGTAGGACAGCACATACCTTACAAGCATGGTCAGTCTTGGCCAAACCGGCTCAAGAAAGCAATGACGATTGGGTCTTAGACATGTACTTTTAATTAGAAAATTTTCTATAGGATTATTCAAACCTATCATTTCATACTGCCATTTAAGTGATGCCTTCTTTTTATGGTTAATATGAAAGGGATTGCTCTCATTCTTTAGTAGATCTCAGGAGTTATTCCTCACCCCACCTCCAAACCCTGTCCCTTCAACACAGATCTATTTCAGTGTGGATTATGTTTTTATTCTCATTTTTAATATCTGAATATAAGGACTGGGTAAATCCCACAGAGACTCCTTTTTCAAAAATAAGAGGAAAGATAAATTAGTAACTTTGTTTAACCTCTACTTAGAGTTGAAAAAATAGAGTATATAGAAGACTTAATTTTTCTCCAAACAGATGCTGAAAGGTTATTTCCTCTTGCTACTTTTTTTTTAAATGAAAAAAAAATTGAGATATAACACACTGTCCCTAAACTGTGATTTTTGGTGGGTGATTATTTGCTCTAATTCAGCCTCCCCATTTTCTTCTGAGGTAATTTCCCTGGGGAGAAAGTTGAGACAAAGAGAAGATGCAGAGTAGCATTTCTCTTTAGGATTTTTGGAAATATAATGCCCTTTTGTGAAAAATACAATCATTTAGAGGGAAATGATTCTTCTGTTTTAACTCTGCATAAAGTGGGAGGATTTCTGTAGAATATAAATATTTGTAAATGCATTATGTAAGCAGGCTTTAACCAAACACCTGGTAAATGTTGCACAGTTTATTAATGACTTGCAAACCCTCCAAGTTGGGAAATAAAACTATGCCATTATGATCAGTCATTTGGCAGACAGTCAAGCCTGACAGCGATTGTTTCATACCTTTTTGCCCATAAAGCCTCTGAATCACTGAAAACATTCAAGATTTCAGCAGATTTCCCTCCCACCCCCCGACCCCCGACCAAATTGCTCAATTATCTTCCATAAAGTATTCTATTATTCTTTCAAATTTGAAGTTATAAAAAATGACTCTAAGCAATGTTATAAAATGTACAGTACATTGTTTCTAGCTGTCTAAGACCCTTTCAAAAGCTATGGCGCATTCTTTGCTCTCTTCCTGTATTCATCTAACACCTATTGCATGCATGAGACTAGATTATGTGCTGGAGGGCCGGAAAGAAGGGTGAGAAGGAGTAGGACACAAGATACCACCCTCAGAGATCCTAAAGTACTTTTGAGTTTCAGCCTCCCTACCTGTGAGTTAAGTAACATCACGAAGCAATATACAGTTAACTGTCAAGAAGATGGTACAGAAGGTGAGTTCTCTAGGAATCCAGAAGTGAAGCTGTGGTGGGATGGAGTGGACTAAATTGATGATTCTGGAGTTCCAGAATTTAAGCTAGACTGTTACGAGTACGTAGGACTAGGAGAGCCAGAAAAGGGGGAAAGAGCATCATCAGAAAAAAATAGTAGTTTGAATATGCCAAGTGTTTTAGGGACAGTGTACAAAACTGAATGTTTAGAAACAGAGTGGTTTTTATTAGCAAAGTGCCTTGAAATAAAAATCCTTGTTGTATTGATTCTATATTGCTATTAAAGGTAAATAGTACACACATCCCCTCTCAAGGGGTGGATTACGACAAATATTTATTGAGCTCACAAGTTCACAGCCTAGTGATTTAGGGTAGATGAGTGGTCCTTCTGGGCTTGGCTGGCCTCATCCACTTGTCTGTGAGCCAGTTGGCTGTTGGTCTGTGTGGAACAGACTTAACCAGGATGACAGGGACAAATGGAGCCTCTGCCCTGCTGCCATGTCTCTCACCTGCCAGCAGGCTGGCCTGGGCGCATCTTCTCATGGCAGTGATGGAGGTGCAAGAGAAGAGAACCCCAGTCTTACAAGTGCTGTCCAGTCTTCTGCTTGCGAAACAGTTGCTAGCATTCCCTTGACCAAAACAAGTCAAAGGACCACCCCCTCCCACCCCACTATGGAGTGTATCCTAGATATACACAGCGAACTGT
Organism: Bos javanicus; assembly: GCF_032452875.1. NCBI lineage: Eukaryota > Metazoa > Chordata > Mammalia > Artiodactyla > Bovidae > Bos > Bos javanicus. The sequence continues at coordinate 46,003,999 of NC_083881.1, forward strand.
TGCAGTTATCTATTGTTGCTCAACGAAATATTCCAAAACTTAGTTGCTTAAACACAATTTATTAGACTTCATAGGTTCTATGGATTAAGAATTCAGGGAGAGCTTAGCTGACCTAGTCTTCTGATCGTCATGACGTCAGTGGTACTCATCTGGTAGATAGACTGTTCTGGATGATCCAGGGCAGCTTTGCTCATATGCCTGATGTCTTGGCTAGAAGTCTGGGCTCAGCTGGACTTTCAATTATACTTTGTTCCAGCTTGATGAGGTCTTAGGGAGACTCAAAATCCTTTCATGGTGCAAGCTTTTCCCACAGTCAGCCTCCCAAAAGAGCTAGGGCAGGAACCACATGGCCTTTTCTGACCACACAGTAAGCTCTGCTGAGCTCAGTAGGTCAGAGCAGACATGCACCTCCCAGATTCCAGGAGTGGAGACACAGACTTTTATGGGAAGAATATGAAAGAATTTGCAGACATGTTTGGAAACCACCATGGTTATTCACAAACAACAAATTATCTACATTTTTCCCAAGTGTGAATTATACTCAACTCTCATAAGCCCTTGTGGCTCAGCCGGTAAAGAATCTGCCCACAATATAGGAGACCTGGGTTCGATCCCTGGGTTGGGAAGATCCCCTGGAGAAGGGAAAGGCTACCCACTTGAGTATTCTGGCCTGGAGAATTCCATGGACTGTATAGTTCATGGGGTTGCAAAGAGTTGGACACGACTGAGCGACTTTCACTTTCACTCATAAGCCCTGGGCTTCCCAGGTGGCACTAGTGGTAAAGAACCCACATGCCAGTGCAGGAGACATAAGAGATGTGGGTTCAGTCCTAGGTCAGGAAGACCCTCTGGAGGAGGGCATGACAACCAACTCCAGTATTCTTACCTGGAGAATTCCATAGACAGACAAGCCTGGAAGGCTACGGTTCATAAGGTCGAAAAAAAAGTCCAAGAAGTTGGACACAACTGAAGTGACTTAGCACACATGCAGGCACTCGTGAGTCCCACCCATCGAAAGACCCATCCCATTCCGATATCAATCTTAGGCACAAGGTTCAACATCTTATCTAAATCAGGTGTAGCTGAAACCTTCACCTCTTCTTATCAGAATAGCATATTACTGTTGCTTTTATCTCATAGTGAAGCTAGTAAATGATTTTCATTGAAGTAAAAGTGTCAGTGTCACCATTTCAAGACTTGTTTAACATTCTTGTCTATTTTGTGTAAGTCAGTTGAGTTAAAATTAAATGTTATAAACTACAAAGCCATTTACCTGGCACATGTAAATGGAATATCTCATAGGACACTGACCAGGATCCGGTGAAGCGGACAATGCTGCTATCCCCCCAAGCCTATGGAATTCTCACTTTTCTGCTGTGAGTACTTTAAATACACCATAACCTTCCAAATAATGGAGCCTTATTTTTTAGGTTAAAAAATTGTGAATATGTAGTCTTTTTCTTTGTTGTTGTTTAGTCACTAAGTCATATCTGACTCTTTGTAACCCCATGGACTGTAGCCCACTAGGCTCCTCTGTCCATGGGATTTTAAGCAACAGCACTGGAGTGGGTTGCCATTTCCTTTTCCAGAGGATCTCCGCAGCCCAAGAATCGAGCCCATGTCTCCTGCTTGGCAGGGGGGTTCTTTATCATTGAGCCACCTGAGAAGCCCCCATACCCTAATGAGTCGCCTGGCACAGCCCCTAGGGTACAAACATACTATAGTGAAAGCAATTCACTTTATAAGAGGACATTCAGTGAACAGAAGTTGCATTAATAAAAGAAAAAGTCTGTCACAAAGTAGGGATGGACACAAAGTTGAAAGAATATGAAATTGCTGTATCTGTAACAGAAAGAAAATTGCAGAAATCTCTGGTTTTTTCCAACAACTCATTACCTCAGTGATGTAGTCAAAACATTATGGAAGATTGGAACTTATTTTCCTATAAAATGCATACCCAGTGGAGACTGATTTGGAAAATTAACATTCTGTATCAGTGGAGATTAACAGTTTTTCCTCCTTTCTGCACCCTTCCCATTTGTAACTTATTGATGTCTTGGGTTTTATGTTTCATAGTAGCCTCATAAATCATTTAATTCTCTTCAACAATTAACTGAGCTAAGTTGGCAATGTTAATATCTTTTTTGTTCTTTTTGAGAATGAAGGCATACTGAGTTGAAATTTCTCACTTAATGCCACCTAGTACATCAGTAACCATGCTGGGATTAAATTTTTTAAATTCTTACTCATGGGTTTTACCTGTGTTGCTTTGAGCCACTATGGCCTTTTGATCTTTGCTTGAAATAAAAGAATTCTTGATGATTAAATAAGTGGACTTTTTTTTTAAATCAGCAAATAATGAGGCTTTCCAAACTAAAAGCAGTAAGCATAGAAAATCCAATAAGAATACTATTTTATAAAATAGAGTTGCTACAAAGCAGCCTATTAAGCTGGAAAAAAACAAGACTGTTGATGACTGTGATTCTTCAAGAATCCTTTTTTAGGAAGGTGGAAAGTGAAAATCTGACTGCCCTGTCTACCTCCAACCCAAAGCAGAGTCTATTGGTTGATTTTAGAGTAGAAAAACTGAAGGAGTTCTCTTCTGTCAACCCCCAGATATTTCTACAAAGCTGCTGCTAAGTCGCTTCAGTCGTGTCCGACTCTGTGGGACCCCATAGACGGCAGCCCACCAGGCTCCCCCGTCCCTGGGATTCTCCAGGCAAGAATACTGGAGTGGGTTGCCATTTCCTTCTCCAATGCATGAAAGTGAAAAGTGAAAGGGAAGTCGCTCAGTTGTGTCCAACTCTTCGCGACCCCATGGACTGCAGGCTACTATGCTCCTCCACCCATGGAATTTTCCAGCAAGAGTACTGGAGTGGGCTGCCATTGCCTTCTCTGCCAACTGGTGCAACTTCTCTAAAGTAATATGTAGGTTAATAAGACAGATGGTTTGTATGGTCTTTGATGCTTAGTTGGTCTATGATGAATTTGAGGATATTGTCAATGGAGTCTGTATACAACTGACTATAGAATTGGAGTAAGAAAGTGAACTCACATAGGAATTTATAGATGAGGGGAAAGGAGAAGTAGAAGGCTTTTGAATGTGCATAAGGCTGAAGGATTGGAGAAGGCAATGGCAACCCACTCCAGTATTCTTGTCTAGAAAATCCCAGGCACAGGGAAGCCTGGCGGGCAGCCGTCTATGGGGTTGGACAGAGTCAGACACGACTGAGCGACTTCACTTTCACTTTTCACTTTCATGCCTTGGAGAAGGAAATGGCAACCCACTCCAGTATTCTTGCCTGGAGAATCCCAGGGACAGGGAAGCCTGGTGGGCAGCCATCTATGGGGTCGGACAGAGTCAGACACAACTGAAGCAACTTAGCAGCAGCAGCAAGGCTGAAGGATAGAATAGCCAGAGGGAGAGGACAGCTGGGCAGAGAGGAGGTTGGTGATAAAGCTTGAACTTAAAGAGCATGAATAATTCACAATGATACCAAAGTCCAGAGAGTGGCTCTAATGGTGAGTGTCTGAAGTAGAATAATAGTAGGTAGTAGATTCAGTTGTATGGTAGAGAGTAGGATTTGATGGAAAAATTAGTCTGAAATCCACATGCCGTGTTCCTCAAGGGATGTGGGTGATTGAGAAGATGAATAACAGCAAGAGAAGTAAAAAAGAAATTGGAGGAGGGTGTAAACACCAAAGGAAAAGGATCTTTTATGAGAGTGGAGTAATAATCAGTGAAGAACGTAAGAGCCTCTTGATGAAAGTGAAAGAGGAGACTGAAAAAGCTGGCTTAAAACTCAGCATTCAAAAAACTAAGATCATGGCATCCGTTCCCATCACTTCATGGTAAATAGATGGAACAACAATAGAAACAGTGAGAGACTTTTGGGGGGTGGGGGCTTCAAAATCACTGCAGATGGTGACTGCAGCCATGAAATTAAAAGATGCTTATTCCTTGGAAGAAAAGCTGTGACCAACCTAGACAGCATATTAAAAAGCAGAGACATTACTTTGCCAACAGAGGTCCATCTAGTCAAAGCTATGGTTTTTCCAGTACTCATCTATGGATGTGAGACTTGGACCATAAAGAAGGCTGATCACAGAAGAACTGATGCCTTTGAACTGTGGTGTTGGAGAAGACTCTTGAGAGTCCCTCGGACTGCAAGGAGATCAAACTGTTCAATCCTAAAGGAAATTAGGCCTTAATATTCATTGGAAGGACTGATGCTGAAGCTGAAACTCCAATACTTTGACCACCTGATGCAAAGAATTGACTCATCTGAAAAGACCCTGATGCTGGGAAAGATTGAGGGTGGGAGGAGAAGGGAATGACAAAGGATGAGATGTTTGGGTGGCATCACCAACTCAGTAGACATGAGTTTGAGCAAGCTCTGGGAGTTGGTGATGGACAGGGAAGCCTGGCGTGCCTCAGTCCATGGGGTCACAAAGAGTCGGACATGACTGAGCAACTGAACTGAAATGAGAGTAATAATCTGGAAGCAGCAATAGAAAAGTCTTGCCAGCAATCACTCAGACCCACCTCACTGCCTGTCCCTCCAGTGGCATTTGTCAATGAGGCAAGGAGGAAATTCCTAGTTGATTATTTTAAAAATTAGAGAATTTTAAAAATAAAGTTGTGGTTTTTGTTCATACTTTGTCCTTCCTAGTGTAATGAATGCAAAAATATAGGGCTGACCTCCCTCTTCTCCCTTCAATATTTTCCCCTCTGAGTTTATTTTATCATTTTGTGATTTATTTTCCTTGAGGAATGCACAGTGTTTATTTTAACCTAATTGCCTTGTAAGAAATATTGGAGCCAGGCATTTCACGGAAGGCTTTGTATATTTTTCTTCTTTAAGACTCTTTTCTCGTCAGAGGGAAATACTTAAATCTGGTTTAATCCAGCTTTATATAACCTAGTTAAACCAACATTCTCCAGCCTCCTGAAATCACTGAACCTTGTAGTATTTATCCATGGAAAACATTTTTTGTGACTGACCATATAGCCAAGACCAAAAAGAAGTCAGCAGGACTTATCTTTTCACACATGTGATTTCCATCGATTGTTAATATTTATTAACAGGAAATATTTACTCCATCTAGCTTTCTTTATAGTCTGGAACATGCTGGCTGAGAAAGAATGTAATAAAATCTGTGAAGTCATTAGTGACAAAGACCAAAGGCTTTCAGAATTGTTTTCCAGATTTTCTAATTCTGGGACAAAGTGGTTTATCTTTTTCTCCCTCCCTCTGTACCTCCCACCTCCTACTCTTTCTTCTCTTTCTTTCTCTTTCTTTCTTGCTGTTTTTCTGGTGTAACTTACACATAGGTGTGACTTCCCTGGTGGCTCAGACAGATTTTGTAATTCTGGGACAAAGTGGTTTATCTTTTTCTCCCTTCCTCCCTCCCTCCCACCTCCTACTCTTTCTTGCTGTTTTTCTGGTGTAACTTACATATAGTCAGCACACAAATCTTAAATGTACAGCTCAATACATTTTTACATAGGTGCGTATATACTCCCATAAACCTCACTCATAACAGATTGTTTCTGTCATTCCAGCAGTGTCCCTCTGCTGCCTCCTAGCTATCTTCAGAGTGAGCCATTGTTCTGGCCTCTACCATCATACATTAGATTTATTAATCCTTAAAATTCATTTATGTCTGGCTTTTTTCACTTAATATTTTCTCTGTGAGGTTCTTCCATGTTGTTGGGTGTAACTGTAATCTGTTGTTTTTCACTGTTGTGTGTGCTCAGTCACTCAGTCATCTCCAACTCCTTTGCAATCCCATGGACTGTAGCCCGCCAGTCTCCTCTGTCCATGGGATTCTCCAGGCAAGAATACTGAAGTGGGTTGCCATTTACCTCTCCAGGGGATCTTTCCAACCTAGGGATCAAACCCGTATTACCTGCCACTCCTGCATTGCAGGTGGATTCTTTCCTGCTGAGCCACCATGCATGATATTTAATTGTATGAATATATCCTAATTTCTCTGTTTCATTGCTTAGGGACATTGGATAATTTCCAATTTGGGGCTATTTTGAATAAAGCTTCTAAGAATATTCTTGTATTTTGATAGAAAGAATCACTAATTTCCATACCAAGAAATGGAATTCCTGGGTCTTTGAGCCTGAATAGATACTCCAAAGTTTTCAAAAGTGATCATTCTAGTTTATACTTGGACAAGCGTTTCATGATAATTCAAGTTTTTCCACATCCTTGTCAACACTTGTAGTTGTCAGTGCTTTCAATTTTAGCCGTCTTAGGAGAGCTGTAAGAAAAGTTTATTCTTAATCTAAAACCAGGACGATTTTAAGATGAATGAATAAAAGCATAGGTTCAAGCAGAGGGCCATTAATCTTCCAGAGCTTATTGGAGTACCACAGTAAGAGATTTGTTGAGCTGATGTTTCTCTAAATATAACCTGCAAATCACCTACCTCAACTTTATTCAGGATGATACTCCTGGCTTCAACCCTGATCCACTGAATCAGAATTCCTGTCCTCAAACTGTGTACCAAATGTGTACCAAACTCTCTTAATAACTTCTATAGATGTTACTGATTTTATGTAAACAGATTAGAATGACATACAGATTAGAATGACAGAGATCTCAAATGGTAATGTAGAAATTGGGTTAAATCTATGTTGACTATATTGCAAGGCAAGCAGTTGAGGTACCCAAAAATCAGGACAGCCTCAGAAAATCTCGGTCACCATTGATATCAGATGATCGCTCACATCAGATGATCATGTGTGGGTAATTTGAATTCCAGTGGGAAAAGAGAATAAGGTCAAGGAAATATTTGAATTTTCTTTGGGAGACAGAGAATTATCTAGAGTTAGTGCAGGCATCAAACCGTACATCCAAGGAACTCAGAGAACACAAAACAGGACAAATACCAAAAATCAATCAATCAGACAAACAAAGCACACCATGCCAAGGCCTATCATGTTGCTGAAGACAAAATGCAATATATTATCTCTATTCAAAAGGCGTGGAAACATTTTTGTCATTGATTACCCCATGGCTTTTTTAATTCAAATTATAAGCTTTTGTAAGAGGATGGTGCTGTTGTTGGCTTACCAGTTCAGAGCGTCCCCGCTCCTCTGATTTACTTCCACACTTTATTATATTATGTCGTGATAGGCATGTCAGTGCCAGTATTTGAAGTTGACCCATTAAGGTCACACCCTCCAAATATTCACAACTCATTTTTATAAACTCCTTTTGTTGTTGTTTTTAATTTACTAATGGCAGCTCTTACAAGACCTTGTGTGGCAGGTATTTAGTATATATGTATATCATCTCACTTAATCCTCATTCTCATGACAACTTTATTAAATAACTATTATTATCCTTTTTAAAAAACACATGTAGAAACTGAGGATAAAGGGACTTAAAATGTTCAAATTGATCAAGCAAATAAGTGAAACAACTAGAATTTAAACCCAGGCAATCTGACTCCAGAACTCCTACTCTTTTTCTTTCCATGTTTATTCAGTTATAATTGGCAAATAAAAATTATATATATTTAAGGTACTTGACTTGATGTCTTGATATATCTATGTGAGTGGAAACAACTACACTTAACCATTCTGCTATACACATCTTAATTAAAAACCAAAACAAGAAACCACACCTCATTACTGCACACATACACATAAGAGCATGTGTATATGTAGCATGGATGTATAGCAGACTTTATTCCCTGTTGTTACTAAGAGTTGAGAGCCCGATTTGCTCAACAGGTTAGGACCTGTTTTGTCTCTTTACCCTTGTTTTCATTTGCCCTGTTGCAACAGCAGACTGGTTGAAATGAACAAATCCTTTTGAACTCTAGAGTTGTGATACAGGAGTTGGCAGGCTGGCGTGGAGATGCAGTGTTTCCTACACAGCAGATGCTGGTCTCATCTCTCCAGTGTGTGGAGAGACGCAATAAATCAGGAAGGAGGCTGTGTACCCAATTCTGAGTGCAGGGTGTGTGGGCGGACTCTCCACAGGGATTCTGATAAATTTTAGAGATTGCTCACCAGCAAGTTCTTTTTACCCCATTTCACTGTTTTCTGGCAGGCTTCTTCTTTTTAAATGACTTGTCGCAACTAGTTCCTACTATCAGTTTTTTGTTTGTTTGTTTGTTTGTTTTAAGCAGAGGACAACAGTAAAAGACAAACAAGACCAGGCCTTACCAAAAAATGTGTCTTTTCAATGGTCATATGGTGAAATCTAAAGATGCTTAAATTTTTTAGATAATTTTTAGATAATTCTGCTCTGATTATTTGGGTAAATGCTAGCATCTGCTCCTTGTTGTTTATGCTTTATCAGCCCAGGACACCTACTTTCATATCTCCTCTCTCCCCAACACACATATACTCAGAAGAATGTTTACTGTGAGCCGTTGCTCTTTACTAGAAGGAAAACAGAACAGGAGATTTCTAAGGATTAGGTTACAGTCCATAGATGAAAGGTTGGGATTTTACACACAATAATATCCTTCATCCTTTGACCCCTCTGGCTCTTCCGGCTTTAACAGTTCCCTTCTGAACCAACCTCTGGACACTGTCAGCGCAGAAACCACACAGAACTCATGTCTCTAGCTAGAAACCTTTCGAATAAAGTATTATCTGCTTGATGTTTCAGTGCCATTTCTCCATTTGCCTGTCCTCTGCATCTTACATATTTCTCTCTGATATTTTGATCTATAAGGACTTGCCTTTGATTAAGGGCCCTGCTCCTTAAATGTTCTTTCTCAGTTTCTCCACTTTATCCAAAGATTAGAGGCACCTCTGGTGACCCAACATCCTTGACATATTAAATCTGGGTGTCAATTGCAAGTTTGATTTGACAAGCCTCTTCCATTTCTTAATTTCAATGACTTTGTAATACTGAATTATTTCTTTTGGTAGGCATATGATGTTCTTCTCCTCAAACTTCCCTGTGTTGCATAGGTTTTTCACGACTAAAGGCACTGGATGGTTTAGAATCTAATCGTGGACACATGTGCCTTTTTTCTTCTGAAAAGACAAGGATATGGAACTTCATAAATCAGAATACGGGGCTTAAAATATAATTTATAAGGAATAAATACAGGAAATGTAAATCATGCTTAAGAAAGGCTTACTTTCATCTTAGAAGCTGGATTGAAAAATCATGTGGCTACATTTGTAAGTGATGAAAAGACATTCTGAAAATAAAATCTCAAGGTTAAATCTAGAGGCACATTTAGTGGCTACTTGAGCATTCCCAGTGTCCCCAAAATGTGTGTGTGTGTGTGTGTGTGTGTGTGTGTGATCCTAGCGATGAATCTCACGGCTTAGTTCATTTAAAAGGTGAATTCTCATTAGGGCTGACTTCTGTGTCCTTATGAGTTTTTAACATTTCGGTACTTTAAAGAAAGCTTAGAGCTATAATAATCTGATCCAAAAAGTATACAGGACTCTAAGCAAAAGGAAGCCTGGAAGACTATTGCTTTACTATCAAAGAAAATCTGAAAGAACTGTTACAGATTCAAATTTCGACTGTGTCCAGATTTTTTAGCACTGTATGATTAAGGAAGAAATCTAGGAATAGTCACTGCAGACATTTGTGTTCTTTATGTTAGAAGCAAGATGTGAAAATGGTCCAAATTACTAGTATTGGGATGACATGGCAAGGAAGATACAGCCCAAACCAATAGAAATTTGATGCTAGAGTAGAGATATATGATTTTAGAACTGACGATTCTATAAAGTCCTATCTAAGGATAGAATCATCTAATTCATCAGTTTAGACACATTTTGGAGCTATTCTTCACTGTAATAGTGAGGTTGTAACATTTGACATCTTTATGTAGAAGACTTAATTTAACCAATATAGTTTTTGTTGACTCCAAGCTGTTGATGTTATGATAGCAGTGCATTTATCAGGTATAAGATGTTTCTTCAATCTGAGCTCTGTTTTTATGGGCTGATCAGTATTCAGCTCTTCCTTCAACAGAAGCTGTCTCCTGGCTTGTGAGGGTGTGTGTTCTCACAGTCACAACATGGGGTGTGTGTGTTGATTTACAGATTTTTGTAGTTGAAGGCATGTATTCTGCTATGCTCCATTAGTCTGCATACAAAGGGAAACATTTCGATTGTAAAAAGCAAGCTCACTTGAGTTGCTGAGACGATGTAGCTTCTGCTAGGGGCAAAGGACAATGATACATTTCCCCCATGGCTTTGTTGTTTGTGAATTTGACTTGTGTATCCTGGTGTCTCATGATTTAAGGAAACCCAGTATACGACATCTAAATTTGTAAAATGAGGGATCCTTGAGTCTCTGTCTGTTCTTGTTTTACTCTTGTTTAAGTCACAGCTTTTTATAATAAATTTGCTCAAATCAGTGATCACTGTGGTATAGGGACTGAAAATATAGGGCTTGACGCTTCCCTGTGGTCCAGCGGCTAAGAGTCCTCACTCCAATGAAGGGGGACCACGTTTGATCCCTGATCAGGGAACTAGATCCCACGTGCTGCAACTCAAGAAACTACAGCAACTAAAACCCAGCTCAGCCAGTTTAATTAATTAGTTTTTTTGAAGTCTCATAGTGCCAGATTTGACCCAAAACATCAATTCTTCTTGCTAGGAGGTCTTTGTCATAATCTTTAACATCTCTGGGCTAAATTTTCTCATCTGAAAAATGAGAGAAGTAATTATGCTTGTATGTAAGACTCTGATGAAATAAATCACAAGAAGCATATAACAGATTATGCATAGGTATTTGTGTGTGTATGAAAATATATGTATGTATATGCATATATACATATGTATTTAGGATTTACATAGTGATCAAATACAGAGTGTGCTATTCTTATATAGTGCCCACAGTGTTTTATGGAAAATGAGACACTTATAAAATCAATAGATAATGTACATATACAATTTTTAGCAGCAGATTTATCTTACTAATTATGTATTGCAGAGGCCACTATTCCTTTTGATGCCCCGCGCACACACTTACTTACCATGGAGATGGGTGACTTCAAGGCATCCTGGCTGGGGCAGTGAAGCCACCTGGGCTGGTTTAAACTCAGGCAACATGTCACGTTTGTTTTGTCAGAGACTCTATCAGGCACCACTTTGCCTAGTGAGTCTGTGTCAGAGCTTGGGGCTTCCCCAGAAAGCAGGCTTAGAGAAGGAGATCTGAGTATTGGGAGTTTATTGGGTGGTGTCCTACTTACCACCTGCTAGGAAAGCGAAAGATGCAGGATTCAGGCTGCGATTCAGTCATCACAAGAGCCTCAACCAGCTCTGGAGCAGGGATTGACCTTTGGAATTAATCCAGACCAGGGCCAGGGTACCTGGGGGCTGGACCTTTATGCCTATGCCTTCATCTTCCCACCCACCCACCAGTTATCGCTTCTGGGCTGCTCTCAGAAACAGGGTCATGACCTCAGGCAGTGTAACTCTTTTCAGCCCAGGATATCACCCAGAAGAGCTTCAAGCAACAGTCACTCCCACCTGGGGAGTCCTTCAGTATCTAAGTGACACAGCACGGAGTCTCCCATCCATTAGAACCTATCATTGTCGGAAATTGATTTGACCTAAGTTATCTAGTCTTGGCTTTTCTCTTGTTTTTCTTCCTCTATTCTTTCCTTTTCTCCCACCCTTCCATCAACCTTCCATCAATTAGTAGGCACTAATTGATGCCCTACTATGTAGCAGGTATATTCTGTTGCTGCTAAGTCACTTCAGTCGTGTCCGACTCTGTGCGACCCCATAGATGGCAGCCCACCAGGCTCCCCCATCCTTGGGATTCTCCAAGGAAGAACACTGGAGTGGGTTGCCATTTCCTTCTCCAATGCGTGAAAGTGAAAAGTGAAAGCGAAGCCGCTCAGTCGTGTCTGACTTGCAGCGACCCCATGGACTGCAGCCTACTAGGCTCCTCTGTCCATGGGATTTTCCAGGCAAGAGTACTAGAGTGGGGGCCATTGCCTTCTCCAGGTATACTCTAATGAGGTCTAGAAATTCAAATATTTTTTAAAAGAGATTCTCTTCCTGTTCCAAAGCTTCTGTTCAAATAAAGAGACAAACCAGGCAGCAAAGTGGGCAATGATGACCTGTGGAATTGGAAAAATAATCATTCAACATTCTGCTGTCTCTTGCCCTCCATGTGATTGTGTCACTAAAATTCTCAAGCCCTATTTTCCTCATTTTTAAAATAAGGATAGCAATTAAACCTATCCAGCGGACTGTCCCAAAGAATAAATTAAAGAATGAGAAATGATTCACATTTATGCCCAGCCCATAATTGTCCACTCAATTTTATTGGTGATGTTTTTATTATTGGTAATAATGACTATGTCAGAGGTTCACTGACCCATTTCCATTTAACTCCTTCACCTTTATCTGTTGGGTCAACCAAAAGATACCTCACCTAGGCGAGGAGCTCAGTGGTTGAATGACCTGGTGTCTTGAACTCTACCCTTCCATACGTTCTGTACATGAGGGATTCCATGTCTTAACCTTCCATTACAAAGAATGCAGTTACTACACCTGGTTGGGCTCCTCAGAGTCCATCACAAATGGTCTTGTCTCTTTCTTAAACCACATTCCTTCTGATATCTTGTTCTCCCAGATTTTTTTTTTCCTGTCTCTAACCTCTCATTTAGCAGTGTGTCCCTGTTGGCCTGTTTTACTGATCTACGCACTTAATGGTAGAGGTCCTCAAAGGATCAGCCTCAGAGCCTCTCCTCTGTTCATCTCCCTTTCCCTTTGACGATGGGTTTATATGTCATCTCTATGATTGTGGCTCCCAAGCTAAACTCCAGACCTGACTTCTCTTTGCAGCTCCAGCTTGTACACCTCCACACCCACTTTACTTGTAAATATCTCATAGGCATAGGCAATTCAGATTTATTCCACATCCTAACCAGAAGTATTAATTTCTCTCTTCTGACTTGTTAACTCAGTATTCTCCATGTCAGTAATTACCCTTTCTTTTATTTTATTAACCAATTTATTTATTTTATTGACCAATCCAGAAACCCAGGATGATCCTTGGCATCTGTTTCAATCTTGCCTCAAATACCTAATCCATCACCAAATCCTTTTGATTCTACATTTGAAATATCTCCTCTCTTTGCATCTCCATCATCACCTTCTAGTAGAAGCCACCATCATCTATGGACTCAACTAAAGCTCTAGTCTCCCAACTAGCTTCTCTACCTCCAGATGTCACCTAGACCTTCAACTGGGACATTTTTTTATAGCCAAAGAGTGAGTTTTTAAATACAAATTGCATCTTGTCACTGCCCTGCTTAAAATTGTATTTTGATTTCCTATCACACTTGGAATAAGTAATGGGATCCTTCTCTTGCCTCCAAGACTAAGAATGATCTTAACTTTGTCTGCTCCTCTGTCCTCATCTCAAGCCATTGGTCTCCACCCTCCTCACAAGGCCACCTCCACTTTCTGGCCTTTTTGTCTTTACTGAAAGTAATAGTCTGCAGAGAACATTTGCATATATTTTTTCTTCTGCCTTCAGCCTCTTTCACTGTCCTCTTCACCAGTCTTTCTCATCCTTCAGATCTTAGTGTTCCTCCCTCACTAAATTTCAGCTCTGTGAGGACAGAAACCATTGTATTCATTGCTTGTACCCAGCAGCTAGCCTCATGGCTGTGTTAGATTATTGTTTATTAAATGAAGGCATGACCTTTCTAGACACAGTGTGAATTTGAATCAGATGTTTTGGCTCTTTGCTCTGCTAGGATTAGGCATGTGACTTTGGGCAGGTCTCTTCACTTTTCTGGGCCTGGTTTTTTGTTTCTTTTAACCTTCAAAAATGGGGATGATACCATCTCTTTTCCCTTTCTTACAGGGCCATTAATCGATCAAAATGTTAATGAACACCTATCAAGTGCTAAGCACTGGAGCTACTCAGTTAAATGAAACTCACATTCTCTTTATAAAGAGCACAGAATTTGGAAGTGAAGACAGGCATGTGAACAAATTCATGATAATACTATAATATAGTAAGTGTAATGATAGAAACAAGGCATTCCTTTATGAAATCTCTGTTTTAATCATGAAGAAGTATACTGAGTCCAGTACTATGCAGTAAGTGCAGCGCATGTGCACTCAGTCATGTCCAACTCTGTGTGACCCTATGGACTGTAGCCCGCCAGGCTCCTCTGTTCATGGGGATTCTCCAGGCAAGAATACTGGAGTGGGTTGCCATGGCCTCCTCCAGGGAATCTTCCCGACCTAGGTATCCAACCTGTGTCTCTTGCATTGGCAAGTGGATTCTTTACCACTGGCACCACCTGGATTTCCTACCTAATTTAACTTTCACCTAGAAAGCTCAAAGCTACAAAAGTCAATATTCCCATTTTACAGATGAGGAAACCGTGACATAGTAACCTTAAGTAAGCTCCAGTTCATAGTAGTAGTGGGTAGAAGTGCAGAGATTCTAACCCAAGCTTTCTACTCAAGTTCAGGTTGCTTTCCTCCCCCCCAGAAAAAGAAAATACAACAAAATTAAACTAAGTTATTACCTTATTGCTAGAAGAATGAATTAACTAATGTTTAAGTAAAGTATTTTATTGCCAAATATAAGTCAGAACAAAAAATTTTACCAAAGAATCTCACTTTTTCCTTCAGTTTTTTTCCTAGTTTTCTGAGTCTATTTTTATTATCATTTACAATTGCTTTTGAGTCTATTATTGGTTATAGCATGTCTTTATTTGTACCCACATTAAGCAAAGTGTTTCCTATGACAATGATTTGAAACTTCTTGAGATCAGATGCCTTGTATGTGGCATTTTGGTCCCAAAACACTGGCCTCATATGGGGCTATTGGAGAAAATCCAAGTGGGCATTGCTTTGCTTTCTTTCCAAATAATTTTTGAAATGTCTCATTACAACTTAAAGTTCTTTAAAGGGGGCTCAATTTGAGATTAAATATGTGAGGTACACATCCTGTAATAATGGAATTATAAAAAAGGGAAATAAGGACAGCTAAGTGACTTGAAATTAAAAGATGCTTGCTCCTTGGAAGGAAAGTTATGACCAACCTAGATAGCATATTCAAAAGCAGAGACATTACTTTGCCAACAAAGGTCCGTCTAGTCAAGGCTATGGTTTTTCCTGTGGTCATGTATGGATGTGAGAGTTGGACTGTGAAGAAGGCTGAGCGTCGAAGAATTGATGCTTTTGAACTGTGGTGTTGGAGAAGACTCTTGAGAGTCCCTTGGACTGCAAGGAGATCCAACCAGTCCATTCTGAAGGAGATCAGCCCTGGGATTTCTTTGGAAGGAATGATGTTAAAGCTGAAACTCCAGTACTTTGACCACCTCATGCGAAGAGTTGACTCATTGGAAAAGACTCTGATGCTGGGAGGGATTGGGGGCAGGAGGAGAAGGGGACGACAGAGGATGAGATGGCTGGATGGCATCACTGACTCGATGGACGTGAGTCTGAGTGAACTCCGGGAGTTGGTGATGGACAGGGAGGCCTGGTGTGCTGCGATTCATGGGGTCACAAAGAGTCGGACGTGACTGAGCAACTGAACTGAACTTAAGTGACTTGAGCCATCAAGCTCAAGTGGCTGAGAGTAACAGTGAGTGAAGGAGTGTACAATGCAGGTGTTGGTGCAATTTTCAATTGGCTGTACTGTGTAAGTTGGTTGTATGGTACATTTCACCTGTGCAGAGGGGCCACATTGTTCATCAGAGACTCACCAATAGCAAATCCTCAGTTTTAGGACTGGTTGTCATCATCATCCATGGCTAATTTGCATTTAAATCTCATTGGGGGACTTCCCTAGTGATCCAGTGGCTAAGCTTCTGCACTCCCAATGCAGGGGGCCCAGGTTCAATCCCTGGTCAGGGAACTAGATCCCACATGTGGCAACAAAGATCAAAGAAGATCCTGAGTGCTGCAACTGAGATCCAGCACAGTCAAATGAATAAAAATATTTATTTAAAAAAAAGAAAGATTATTATGTACCAGACACTGTGCTTTCTTTGTATCATCTCATTTAATCTTCATAAATATTCCTATAACAGAGGTGCTGTTATCCCACCCATTAGGAAGGTGTGTAAATGAAGTCTTAAGTCAGATTAAGTAACTTGCTTAAGGTAGCATGGCATGTAATTGGTGGAGATCTGTTTTGTACCCAAGCATCTGACTCCACAGACACGACCTTGACCATCATAAAGCCATTGGTCCTTGCTGTCTGAGTCATCCAGTTCCCCCTTCCCCTGTGCTGCCAGTCTTCAGGGGTAATCTCGCTCATCCTGACACAAGCCCTCTCCCTTCTCCTCTCACTCTGTTCTTTCTACCTTCCTCCTGTGCCAGCTTTGTAATCCTGGGGATGAAAGAAGGGAGAAAATAAAGCTATCATCCATTCATCCATGTCTCAAGTTCCACAATCGTTAGCACCAACACTTGCCTGGACTACTAGGGGGCTGTTGCAAGCCTGCAATTGCAAAGTCAGGGTATTGGCACTGTAGACATGGTGAAGCCAGCCAATTCAAATATACAGGAAATTGCAACATGGGACTGGTGGCCTTAGGGTCTGCCATGCCCTCCAACTTGAGTTTCCAATGACAAAGTTCATTTTGACTCTGTCCAAATATTATTTCACTAGTTTATTAAGCAGTATTCTGAATGTTAGCAACGGAAAAATGACAAGATGTACCCGTGCTTTAAGTGCCTTTAAGTAGGGGAAAGACATCCTCTCTGTAACACCACCGGATGTTTTACCTGTAGATTCTCAGGGGAGTCTGGGAGAGGTTAAGACTTGAGTCAGCCCTCAAAGCCTAACAGTCAAGAAGGGGATGGGGGGAGGGAAGACATAAGGAGCAAAACTTGTAGGGAAACAGAGATACAAGAAACATTGAAGAGAATCTGATTGTGCTGCTTATCTTATTCCAATATAGCTTTTAGTGGTATAACTTGTTGACATCGAATTTTGGACTTTAAGCTTGATGACCTTACTTTTACTCCCTCCTGGAGGACAGAAAGGAACAGTATGTACATGTGCATTTTTTATTATCTCTTCAACATTGAAGCAATGCCAAACAGTATCAGTCAATTTTTATAGTCTTGCTTTCCTCAAATTTTCATCACTTATCAAACAGAGGAATCTATTTCACTTTTGTTATTGTCTTAGTTAAATGTCACTTGAAATGTTGTGGTTAAGCTTGATGGCTTTGAGGGCCATCAAGACCCAATGCATGGAAGTTTTTCCTGGTAGAACTGAACTGGAATCCTTGTTCTTCTTGTTGTATGCTTTGGCGTTTTGTCTCCATGGCTTGTTTCTGCATCCTTAAAATGGAGAAAAAAAGGCTTCCCAGCATAATTTATGGACTCAATGGGGCGATGGATGGGAATGTGCCCAACACATAGTAGGTGCTTTCTGAAAAGTATGTTTTGTGTTGGTTTGCCTCCTTATCTGCCCAAGTCCTATGGAACCTCCAAAGCTGAGGATGAGTTTGTCTCTTGGGTAAGCATTCTGAGAATCAATTAGTTGAAAGTGAACATCTACATTAGTGGTTCTCAACCAAGGGCAGTTTTGCCCTCCAGCAGACATTTGTCAAAATCTGAAGACACTTTTGACCAGCATGACTGGGAACCGGTACTGCTGGCATCTAGGCTAAACTTCCTGCAGTGCACAGGACAGCCCCACAGCAAGGAATTTGTTGTTGATGTTGTTTGGTTGCTCAGTTGTGTCCAACTATTTGCAGCTCCATTGACTGTATTCCACCAGGTTCTTCTGTCCATGGGATTTCCCAGGCAAGAACACTGGAGTGGGTTGCCACTTCCTCTTCCAGGGAATCTTTCCAACACAGGAATCAAACCCACATCTCCTGCGCTGCAGCCAGATTCTTTACCACTGAGCCACTGGGAATGCCGAGCCCCAAATGTCAATAGCTCCCAAATAGACAAGGTCAAGCAAATAAGATCCACTGTATTTGCTTGTCATATTAATGACTTTTGAAATTTGGGATGTACCAAGTCAAATTTTCTTTTCCTTTTTACCCCAACATCCTGAGAATGGATTCCCAGCGTCACCATCAGGATGTCCTTCTTCCAGGTGCTTCCATCATAGTTTTGGAGTGAACTACACCATTCCCTATAGGACCTTACATTTCTTTTGGTCTGTTTCCTAGAAATGGCAATGACAGTCTCTATTCTACTCACTTCATTGAGTGCTTAATCAGCACAGCATGGGGCAGAGGGTATCATTTCATACCCAAATTTACAAGTGAAGAAACTGAGGCCTAGAAAGGTGAATCATCAGAATAGTAAACATGGAGCAAGTAACTGGTCAAGCCAACCCTGACTTTCAACTCCAAACCCAAGACCTCTTTCTTTTTCACCAAAGTTTTCATGGTTCTTGCTGTAGGATTTTATCACATAGTTGCTTTGTGGTCTAGTTGTTAGGACTTGTGGCAGTCCAGTTAAGACTCCGCACTTCCAATGTGGAGCACCCAGGTTTGATCCCTCGTCAGGGAACTAGATCCCGCATGCTGCAGCTAACGCCTGGCGCAGCCAAATAGATGTTAAAAGAAAAAAGCTTTGAAGCATTTTTAAACATTCCTTTGGCATTGGATCAGTGGTTAGGATGAATCTGTGCAGAGAGACCAGCAAGCCTAGCACCCACCTCTTCAGGCTCTGTACATGTTGGGTTTACAGCGATGAGTGGAATACCACAGGGGCGGGGGAGACTGTCGATATCTCACGTGCTTCCTGGTAATTAATTTTGAAAGATGCCCAATGCACGGTGGGTTGCTCACCTAGTGACATTTGATTACCTGAGAATCCCCAAAGCCATGCATACAAACACTGACAAATAAAAGCAGATGCACCAACAGGTCTGGTCTACCTAGCCAAAGCAGAAAAAACCTTGAAGGCGATTTATGATATCATAAATCTTCAACCATAGGCTTGGATAAGTTGATACTGTACTTCCTCGCTTGAAAAATCCTCTCTGAGGTACAAGGGAAGTAATTACTGAGTCTTCCCAGGGTCTAAAACAGAATCCCCAAACAAAATGTTTTAAGGTTTCCTTAAATTAATTTTTGGAGAGGATTTGGTAACTGTGTGTTCTGCCAACAACATACAAGGATTTAACCTTTAATTTACTGTGTGGAGGCTGTCTGTGCCTTCTTAGAGAGCTGAAAAATAGTGCACAGGCCACATTTTCCCTCTGTTTGAAAAGCACTATAATTTCTTACCTTTATATTAATACTTTGGCTGGGAATTAGCATTATTTTCATTTCCTCCTTTGAACATCATCAGCACCTGAATATATTCAACCAAAAACCTAGATTATCTAAAACAGTCATCTTATCCTAGGATTAAACCACAATGGAAAAGAATATATATAACTAAAGTCACTTTGCTATATAGCAAAACTGACACAAGGCTGTAAATCAATTATACTTCAGTAAAAAAAAAAATAAATTTTTTAAAAATTAAAAGAGAAAAGTCTTTTTTATCCAAGACTGGTTTAAAAAATCAACATACAGTCCCCATCACTATGGTAAATTACTTACAGTGATCATGGTGCAAATGTCCAATAACCCTTCTCTTCCTCAACACAGGGAAGCGGTCTTTAATTTACTGCTAATCATTCCGAATGCAGCCAAGTAAGTGACTGGGCTTGGCAGTGGGCTGTGTTCTCAGGTAAAAATGAGAGGGACTTCTTGATCTTGGAAGGTTTTGTGCACCTTCTTGCCAGGAAGTGAGGCAATGGGTTGGCTGACCTCAGAGTCCTGTTCACTCTGGTACTGGTGATTCTCAGTTACCTTTAGGAAATCAGGACCTGGGTTAGAGGTTACCTGAGAAGATAGGTTTGCCCTACACATTAGGTTGTAAAAATACAAAGAGCCAGTTCAGACTAGTCGTCAGCCACCCTTGGTTTCGTTAGCTGATAATCTAGAATAGGTCCCACAGAATGGAATCTCAGAGCCTGGACTCAGTTGAAATCCTGAAGGCAGGGCTGCCTGAATCCCTTTCCACTGCCAGTGGGTGGGTTGTGGGGGCTGTTGCTCTTGTTCAGTTGCTTACTCATGTCCGACTCTTTGCGACCCCATGAACTGCAATACACCTGGCTTCCTGTCCTTCACCATCTCCTGGAGTTTGCTCAAAATCATGTCCATTGAGTCAGTGATGCTATCCAACTATCTCATCCTCTGTCATCCCCTTCCTCTCCTGCCTTCAATCTTTCCAAGAATCAGGGTCTTTTCCAATGAATCAGCTCTTTGCATCAGGTGGCCAAAGTTTTGGAGCTTTGGCTACAGCATCGGTCCTTCCAGTGAATATTCAGGGTTGATTTCTTTTAGGATTGATTGGTTTGATCTCCTTACTGTCCAAGGGACCCTCAAGAGTCTTTTTCAACACTACATGGGGGAAGAAAGGGTAAAAGTCAGCTATTGAAAGTGGCAATTTATGTGTCAGACATGACCCATCTACATGCTTTGTTTGGATTATAATATGAGGTGGGGGCAAATTTTAAATTAGGAGTTTTCATGAAACTTCTGATTTTCCATTCTTAGCTTAAAAATAGAAGTAGCAACACACAGCCTGTATTCTAGCATAACAAAAATGTATCAGAATTGCACATTTTACGGGGGGGTGGGGGGAGCCAGACTGACCTGTCCACTGTCATCCACCTAGTCCCAGTTGGCCCGTGGAGGGTTCCTCTTCACACAGTTATGTTATCCTGACAACATTTGAGTCCATAACCTCTGGTGTAATTGGATATGGAGGAGAACCCAGGTGCATCTAACATACAGAAGTATGCAGTTGGTCTTAAGGCATATTCCACATAATTTGTAAGGTATCATAATTAAAATACCAAAATTTGCCAATAATTAAGTTTTTGGAAATAAGTTACCATAGGTTCTGATTATTCTTCCTCACCTACCTCCTGATGGGCTTTCTTGAAATGGTGATAAGCAGGCCAGGACGCAGCTCAACCGAGAATCGAGAATTGCAGATAAGCTTGACTCTGAAAGTCAAGATTCTCTTGGAGTACATGTGGTACATGAGCTCAGCTTGCTCCCTACCCTCTCCCCCTCGATATTGACTTTTATCAATGAGAAACCCAGGAATATCTGACTTCAGGCAGGGCTGTATTCAGGAAATCAAATAATGTTATCTTATCTACCTCCCTCTCTTCCTCTGCTCTTACCACCCCCCTTTCTTCTTCTCAGCTCTTCTCTCTCTGTTGGCTTAGTTCTCCAGCAAATTCTCTCCATATGGTGGCAGAGACAGCCACTGACAGCAAGTCTAAGCTTATTTTGCCCCTTGGGACATAATCTAAGAAAGACAGAGAGCATCCCTCTTTAGAAATCATAATCATTCCAGTAAATGTTATTGGCCCTGTCTGGGTCACACACCCAGCATTAATTTAAGAAATTTGTTCAGTGCCTCCATTGATTCAGGCTCTAGCTAGGTGATTTAAACTTTCTTTCATAATGGGAGGTGGGAAGGGATCAGAAAAGAAAAGGTAAACATAACAAGAAAATGATGCAGTACTTGAAAAGTCCTACAGGGACTTTTTAACTTAGTGAAAGCCCTACCAGGGCTTCCCAGGTGGCACTAGGGGTAAAGAACCTGTCTGCCAAGGCAGAGGACATAAGAGATGCGGGTTCGATCCCTGGCTCAGAAAAATCCCCTGGAGGAGGGCATGGGAACCCACTCCAGTATTCTTACCTGGAGAGTCCCATGGACAGAGGAGCCTGGCGGGCTACTGTCCATAGGGTCACAAAGAGTCAGACACAGCAGAAGGGACTTGGCATGCACACAAAAGCCCGACCAGGTGAGGAGGAACAGCCCTCCCCACCAAAAGCAAAAGATGAGACGTGTTCAATCCCTGGTACTGACGCAGACCTATGAAGAAGGAGGGATGAAGCTGTTTCACGACTCCCCGCAAAGACCCCTCATTCCCCTGTCACTCTCCACGGCAAGGGGACTGGAAGGGTGAGCTCAGCCTAGTGCATCTTGAGGTTGTTCCCGTGTTCCCACTGCTTGCCTCTAAGTCCTCAGGCGCAGTAATCACTTCCTGACCCTCGCCTTTCCTGCCTGAAAATTGGCAGAAGTGTCAGGCTATGTAAAGAATTCCTGGGTGGCAGTTTACGGAGGTAGTTAAAGCACGGCCTCTACATATTTTTGTCTCCTAGATCTGCAGCTTAGTAAATATGTGACTTTTAGCTATGTTTAGTAGCTTTTAATTGATTATAGATAATAATAGTATCTTCAGAGAGTTGTTGAAAATGAGGTAATTCATGTAAAGCCCTTGGAACAGTGTTTAATGTTGCTATTATTGTGAGGGGGAGTGGAAGGAAGCAGGAGGAAGCATTCTCAGGCAGCCAGAGAACCACAGTGCCCAGGTAGTTCCCACATGGCATCGTCATGGTGGGTCCAGTTTGCAAAGGGCACGTGTTTGTATCTGTCATTTGATCCTCACAGTCACCTCCTGAAAGAGGGTCATTTTTAGCCCTATTGTAGAGCTGAGGCGATTAAGACTCACATGTGCTTTCCGGGGCCTTTATCTGCACCATTTAGCTCATAATCACATACTTTTGTGTTTATGCTTCTCTCCTTGTATCGTTATTCCAGAAACTGTGACTTTGGAGTCATGGTGAGATTGAGGAAACATGGGTTCAGGCTGTGGTCCTGGTGATGTGCCCTGCTCCTGTCACTCTGTTACTTTGGCCCAGCCAGGACTGGGGTAGAGCCGGGGCATCCACCTCATGTGTCACCTTTACCAGCATCAGATTTGGAGCTAGCCCCATGAACAAATGCCTGTTTGTTTGGGGAGCTGTTCAATGACCTCTATTTCTGCAAGAAAAGAGTCCCTGTCATTCAATCTTCAGGAAAAGTGGCATCCCCTGCTCACTTGTAGGTGCATCAGGACTTTCCAGCAGGGTTGGAGCTGAAGCCGCATCCTCAGCCCGCTCCTGCTTACCCTGAAATTCCCGTCAGGCCTTGCAACATGCAGTCAGTCATCTTTGAAAGCTGTGCCAGGGCTTCTGCTATAGTTCTCTGAACAGATGATAGGGGTCACCTAAACTAGAGACCAGACCAGACATGTATCTATACACAAGTCTCCTCCCATTTCCTGTGTGGTTTTAGTCAAGTACTTTCTATGAGCCTCATTTCCTCATGGGAAGCACAATGAACCCTTTGCCATACTCAGAACTCTCAGAGATTCCTTCCAACTTAAAACAGACTGAATAATGGTCATTCAGAGACACAGGTCCTAAGCCCTGGAATCTATGAATATTACCTTATTAGGGAAAAGGACTCTTTGTAGATGGGATTATGTTAAGGGTCTTCCCAGGAGGAGCTTTTTCCAGGATTTAAATGGGCCCTAAAGTAAATCACAGGCTTCCCTGGTGGCTCAGACTGTAAATAATCTGTCTTCAATGTGGGAGATCCAGGTTCGATTCCTGGGTCAGAAAGATCCCCCGGAGAAGGGAATGGCAACCCACTCCGGTATTCTTGCCTGGAAAATGCCATGGACAGAGGAGCCTGGCAGGCTACAGTCCATGGGGTCACAAACAGCTGGACATGACTGAACGACTAATACACACATACAAAGCAGATCACAGGCCTCCTTATAAGACAGGGGCAAGATGAGATTATACACACAGAAGAGGAAAAGGTAATGTGAAGATAGAGGCAGAGATTAGAACAATGTGGCCACAGGCAAAGGGACCATGACTGCCAGCAGAAGCTAGAAGCGTCAAAGGAATCCTCCCCTACAGCCTCCAGAAGGGGTTGTGGTCCCGCTACCATCTTGATTTCAGCCCAGTGACACCAAAGCTGAACTCTGGCCTCTAAACTATGAGGAGTGAATTTCTGTGGTTTGGAGCCCTGTGTTTGTAATGTGTTAGGGCACCTGTGGGAAACTGGGACACCACTCCCCAAGTCTATCGTCACCTTCCCGTTCTGCGCAGCAAAGCTTGTGGTCTCACTGGGTGCTTTTTCAAAAGCAGAAAAAGGCATTTGTCTTTTGTGAAGCCTATAGGAGGGCTTCCCTGGTGGCTCAGATAGTAAAGAATCTGCCTGCAATGCAGGACACCCAGGTTCGATCCCTGGGTTGGGAAGATGCCCTGGAGAAGGGAATGGCAACCCACTCCAGTATTCTTGCCTGGAGAATTCCATGGACAGAGGAGCCTGGTGGGATACAGTCCACTGGGTCACAAAGAGTCAGACATGACTGAGCCACTAACACTTTCATGTTCAAGCCTGTAGGAAGGTGAAGTGGTCATTTATTCCCAAGTTCTCTATGCCTTTCAACTTGGCAGGTGTTTCTGTGTTCGACCCCAATAAAATGCCCTCTATTACATTCAATTTCTCATTGTTGATGTCCAACAATGACTCTTGCAGCAGAAAAGGCACTTAATTTAACAACCTTGAGATCATCAGTATGTGAGTAAAGAAGACGACATGCATTTAGTGACTCTGAGGACATCATTCGATAAATATACCTCGATCGTTCTGTGTACCAGCACATGGGCAACATTGGGGCACGTGTGACGGTGGAGAGCCTGACAGGAAAGATTCTTATTCTTATGGAGCTGGCATTGTATTAGCCCTCACACATTACAGCTTCTGTGTAATGCTTAAGCTTCAGTTGGGGCAAAATTCTGATTTTCCAAGATTGCTAGCAGAGCATCAGATCCACGTTTCTGCTGGGTGAACTTCCTCTCAGAATATTCCCAGGCTGGAACTTCTGTAAGGGGTTCTAGGAAACAGTTTTAGCACCCAAGACCACTGTTAGGGTTCAGCAGTACAGACCTTGGTTCATAAGAGGTCCCTCTGATTTCTCTAAATTCCATTAGAAGTGTGTGAGCTTACCTGACCCCAGCCACCTTAGAGCTTTGGAATTGAGGAGAGTATTGAACGAATGAAAACACTGTGGGCAGGAAAGAATATTTTAACTGTCCTCCTTTGTTTAATTCCATACTTTTCATCACTTCTCTAAATCCCAAGTGCTCTCAAAAAAATAAAATAATAATAATAGCACTAGTACTACCATGATTTCCTCCCTTTAGGACATCCTGTCTGGGGGCAGTGACTCAACTTCCTGCCCTGAAATGCAGCCCCAAGCCATTGGTGATTCAGGTTGAAGCCTGAGTTTATCTCTGATATCTGCTGTTCTTTCACACCCCACTTGTAGATATCGTGATTCAAAGTTCTACTTCTTTTTAAAATTAATTTTTAAATCATTTTCAAAAGTCTTTGTTGAATTTGTTACACTATTGCTTCTGTCTTACGTTTTGATGTTTTTGGCTACGAGGCTTGGGGGATCTTAGCTCCCCAACCAGGGACTGAACCCGCACCCCTTGCATTGGGAGGTGAAGTCTTAACCGCTGGGCCACCAAGGAAGTCCCTAGAATTCTCCTACTTCTTACTATATCCTTACCTCCACCCTAGAGTGAGGCATCCCTGCTCCCTGTTCTGACTGCCCTGGGGGTGTGCCGGCTCTTGCCATTGCTCCTCACTTACTCCCCACTCCCAGTTCATTCCCCACGTAGTAACCCAAGGGAGTCTTTGCATGTATGAGATTATGCCCAGTTTATCCCTTACTCAAACTGTCCCCATTGAGTATAAAATCAGGAGACCTCACCAAAGCCTGGAAGGCCCTGTGTGATCTGGCCCCTGCCTTCCCTTGGACCTCGTTTCCTAGGTTCACTTCTCTTGCCTTCTCTGCCCTAGTGACACCAACCTTCCTGACATTCCTCTATTTGCCTTGACACTTCTGTGTGTTCCAAGGTCACCTCTTGAGAGAGACCCCTTTCTCACCACCTTAACTGCAATAGCACCATCCTTCCAGTAGGGGGCCCTGTCTGCCCTCATATATTCGTTTATGTGTGTTTTCCTCCAGCAGGAGTGGTAAGCTTCCCTGCAGCTCCAATACCCAGAGTAGGGTCAGGCATATGATGGTGCTCAGTAAGTACTTCATAAAGGAAGGAAGTAAAAGGCACGAGAATGATCAATATGAAGGCTTTTACGCTTCTTCCAACTCCAATCTAGGAGTCTGTGAAAGGCCCAACAGCCAGGATCACCAAAATGCCATTTGGCACCAGTTGGAGTATCAGAAAATTTAGATGATGCTTCCTTTTTGAAATTGGGTTAACTTTTCTCTCCCTCGCCCCCTTTAAAAATAATATTTATTTATTTATTTGGATGTGACAGATCTTTGTTGTGGCATATGAGGTCTAGTTCCCTGCCTGACCTAGGATCAAACCCAGGCCCCATGCATTGAGAATGAAGAGTCTTAGCCACTGGACCAGCAAGGAGGTCCTCAGAAGACTTTTCTCTCCTTGATCTCTCCCTGTGTAGGCGTCTGACCGCAGAGCCATGTGGTCAGTCAAGACACTCTGTGAGAAACAGCAGGCGTATAAAGGTCCGAATAGCACTCCTCTGATTTCTGACTGTAATAGCAGCCTCCTCGTTCATCTAGATGCTGTTTAGTCGCTAGGTCATGTCCGACTCTTTGAGACTCCATAGACTATAGCCCTCCAAGATCCTCTGTCCGTGGGATTTCCTAGGCCAGAATACTGGAGTGGGTTGCCACTTCCTTCTCCAGGGGATTTTCCTGACCCAGGGATCAAACCTGCATCTCCTGCTTGGCAGGCAGATTCTTTACCACTGAGCCACCAGGGAAACCCATCTACATGGTTACTGGACTCTTTAAAAAATCTTGGCTTTATCCAGTGGTCTTAATCTGATTTACTTACTCTTATTACTTACTCCCTAAGTACAGGTTAAATATATCCTACTCACTGATAGCTCCCTGATACCCAGACGAGTTTAGCTCACCCAGTCTGGGCTCTCATATTTGCCCTTTCTTAACATTGACACACCTATAAACATTGATCGTTATCTGCCTTGCATATCAATCTGAAAGCTCCAGGAGTGACCCTGACTGTCTTGTTCCTCATTATCCCCAGAGTGAATAGCAAAGTCACAAGGACACAGTCAGTGCTCAAAAATGTTTGTTAAATCAACAGTTGGATTTTTATGATAAGCAACAAAAAGTGACAATATAAATTGCCAAAAAACGAGATATAATTGATGATTGTTGACTCCTTATCACTCCCTTGACTCACTCTTGTTTAGACACTCTGTTCTGTGATCAGCAGGAGGTGTTTGGTGAGGAGGCTGCCCAGGTATTTGCTCCTATAAAATATCTAATGCTTGTCAAGAGTTTTTGGAACCACAGGCTTGAATGGTTCCGTAAAAACCATCCAGGGATGGCAGCAAATCAGATTTTGTTCCTGAATTCCTTGGTGTACATATCATGAACTTTTCCAGAAGATATTTTATCAGGAAATTCTCTTATATAATTTCCCTTAATCTCTCTACTGTAGTTTAAGACTTTTATTTTCTTACCAAGGAAGATAAAGCACAACTAAAGTATAGTAGTAAGAATTAGGAAAAACTCTCATGCTTTAAATATTCTTCAGCTTTTCTCAATTTTCCTTTCTATCATTGGAAACAATGGGGTTCAGGATTGGGAACACATGTACACCCGTGGCGGATTCATGTTGATGTATGGCAAAACCAATACAATATTGTAAAGTAATTAGCCTCCAATTAAAATTTAAAATAAAAAACAAACAACGCAGCAAGAACACTTATGGTCTCAGAGTTTGATAGAACAACTTGAACAGCCAAGCATGTAAGAGGTGAAATGTTGATAGGTGAAATGTTGTTCGTACCACATAGTGTGAAATGCACAGACTATTATACAAGTTTCGTAACTTACCCATTCAGAACTGATGAGACAACATTCTGATTGGGCTTCTGTATCCACACTGTGATGTCAGATGCTTTAATGGAAATGTTGAAGTTGGAGGTTCTTAGATGGGAGCATCTTTGTTTCTTTGCTTGTAAAGAAACTGAGCCACGCGCACTAGAATAAAACCCTCCCTTTGACTTACTAGCACTAATGATGGACCAGCCAACCTCTCAGGACCAAAGTTCTCATTTGCCCTACCAACACCTCAGCAGAATGTTCCAGCTTGTGAAACCACAGCCCAAATAATGAGGAACGGAAAGCGAGATGGTATCTACAATCTGCTGGTGGAAGAGATTTGGATAATCTGAATTGTGTGTTTCGTTTTTTAACCAGCCTTTTTTTTTCTGGTTGGGGGCACCCCCCTTTGCACTGGTAGCATGCGGTGTCTTAGTTTCCCAATCAGGAATCGAACCCAAGCTCCCTGTGTTGGAAAGTGGAGTCTTAACCACTGGATGACCAGGAAAGTCCCCTAGTTTGCCTCAAAAAAAAAAAAAAAAAAAAAAAGCAATATTCATTGTTGAGTTGAAAGCTTGTATAAAGCACTAGATTCCTGCTATTTGGAGGCCAATTAGCCACATAAATGATACCCAAGTCCCATAATGTATTTTCTGAATGAAATTTCAAGACCAAGGTCTGATAGCAGAATATTTGAAGGCAGGGCTGTCCTAGAAGCCTGGGACTTAGACTTACCACTCCTTAGCTCTCCACCTTGGAGTACACCAGTGCCCAGAAATTAAGAAAGGAATTGGAAAGGAAATCCAAAGCCATGAGTCGGCTTCTCCAAAGCACGTTGAGTTCCAGTCACAAGGCCGATTGCTACTGTAAAAAATTACTGCAGACTTAGTGACTTAAAATGACACAAATTTATTATCTTAGAGTTGTAGGGATCAGAAGTCTAAAATAGGTCTTCAGGAGCAGAAATCAAGGTGGAGCCACATTTCTTCTGGAGGGTGTGGGTAAGAATCCATTCCCTTGCCTTTTCCACTGTATAGAAGCTCAGTTCCTTGGCTCGTGGCCGCATCACTCCAGTGCCTGCTTCTGTTATCACATCTCTCCCCTCTCTGGCTCTCCTGTCTCCCTCTTTCACTTATAAGGACCCAGATGGATAATGTCAGATACTCTACCATCTCAAGATCCTTAATGAAATCACATTTGCAGTGTCCCTTTGGTCGTATAAAGTGACAAACTCACAGGTCCCAGAGATGAGGACGTGGACATCTTTGGCCAAAGGGCATCATTCTGCCTATTGCAGAAGACAGACACGATTACTTGAGAGTGTGTGTGTGTGTCTGTGCGTGTCCCTTGCCTCCTTTCTCATGGCTGCCATGACCTGCCCGCTCTTGCTAAGCTTCCTCAGGTTCCTCTTCCCCCACCTCTCCTTCCTCTTCCTCGTACAGATTTTATTGAGGCTTCAGACCACCACCCACCTCCACACCCTCCTGCACTCACTTCCTTGCCAGGCACCCGTCCGGAGCCAAATCAGTACTGGTGTGGTTCTCATCAGTTCTCCCCATCAAATGTGTCTCTTCCCCCACTTCTACCTGGCACGTGATGGAAGCACAGTTCATGCGTGGACCCTTGGTGGGTGGGAAAGTTCCTGTGATTACTTCTGGCCAAAGGTTTGTCAGTAACTCTAGGCTGAGCATTTCATTGTTGCTCTGAGACCTTCCAGCACATCTCTTTCCCCTCTGATACAGTGATCAGCAGTTTTGAAAATAGATGGACTTGCAGTTGACATGAGAATAGGCAGGAAATAAACGTCATTGTAGCCACTGATATTTTGGGCCTACTTGTTACTGCAGCATGGAACCTAACCTATTCTGATGCATTTAGCAAAGATTAAAGGAAGGTAAGGGAGAAGGCAATGGCACCCCACTCCAGTACTCTTGCCTGGAAAATCCTATAGATGGAGGAGCCTAGTAGGCTGCAGCCCATGGGGTCGCTAACAGTCAGACAGGACTGAGCGACTTCACTTTCACTTTTCACTTTCATGCATTGGAGAGGAAATGGCAACCCACTCCAGTGTTCTTGCCTGGAGAATCCCAAGGACGGGGGAGCCTGGTGGGCTGCCGTCTATGGGGTCGCACAGAGTCGGACATGACTGAAGTGACTTAGCAGCAGCAGCAGCAAAGGAAGGTAAAGAGAGGCATGAACAGCACAGGTTGCTCCTAACTGTTTCTCCCCATTCACCTGTCTCTACCCAAAAGACACTTAGGTTTCACTGTTCCTCAGAAAAAAAATGCCCATTAACCCCACCTTTGGGCTGTTAGATTTCTTTTTCAAAGAGGTAGAGAATTCAGTTCCTGAAGTATATAGCAAAGTGTACCAAAGACTTATCTTTAATCACTGGTGGACTGTGTCTGTTCATCATCAGTTAAAGTGGAAAAAGACCTGCAAGTCTGGTGCCTTGGGGTATTGAGTACAGGGGGGTGCTGCGGCATTTAGCAATAATCATTCCCTTTATTTCTTACACTAAACTCTCCAAAGGGAAGTGTGCTTATTCCAGGGCAGGCAGAGTGTGGAGAGAGTTGGAGAATTTGATAGAAATCACAGTAGCAAGGGAAGCATGCAGGACCCTACCCCCACACCAGGAAAAGAAAGGTATTGAAAGGAATCTATGCCAGGCTGCCCTGGTGGCTCAGATGGTTAAGAGTCCACCTGCCACGCAGAAGACCTGGGTTTGATCCCTGGGTTGGGAAGATCCCCTGGAGAAGAGAATGGCTACCTACTCCAGTATTCTTGCCTGGAGAATTCCATGGACAGAGGAGCCAGTGGGCTACAGTCCATGGAGTCTCAAAGAGTCAGACATGACTGAGTGACTTACACTAACCAACACTATTCAGGGCCCAGGGTGTCTTTTCTGAGAGCACTCACACCCAAGGCTCCTTGTTTTGTAGTGTTTTCGATGCCCACGCTCAGCCCTGCTGGATCCTGGCCTTAGACTGGTGATTGAGCTAAGGCATAGCTCCCACCAGGCTTCTCTGGCGGCTCAGTGGTAAAAATTCCACCTGCCAATACTAGAGATGCAAGTTCGATCCCTGGGTTGGGAAGATCCCCTGGAGAAGGAAATGGCAAGCCACTCTGATATTGGGGAAATGTCATGGACAGAGGAGCCTGGTGAGCTTCAGTCCATGGGGTCGCAAAAGAGCTGGACACGACTTAGTGACTAAAACAACAGTAGCATAGGTCCCACCAGCCAAAGATGGAACTCCAGCCCAGCACCAGGGGTGCAGCACGGGAGGCAGATGCTTGCCTATGGAACCTGGAACATTAAATGCATGTTTCACAGAAACATTGTAACCTGGTTAATCATTGCTGGAGTTTCCCTATAACCACAGTTATAGCATCTAACTCTTCAGGCTGTTCATCAGTGGCACAGGTTCCTATAGGCAAGCCTCAGAACCCATCACCCAACAGACAGCATTGTTTCTATGGAAACCTGCAATCCGTGACCCAAATACCCAGGTTAAAATGTTGCTGTTCTGTTTAACTCAATGCGTGGGTCAGTCGGGGATTGCCAAAACTAGATGAAAATTGAAGTGCTTTTTTAAATTTGTGGATTTTTTTTCCATCCTGCCTATCCATTCCTGTCAGCAGGCACAAAGGAGGACCCTCTATTCTAAAGTGTCTGTTTTTAGATGGAGACTTCTGTTAGGGCAAGGTCAGCCCAGAGGAAGACGGAAATCCTTTTCCAGTGTTGTTCATTTGCTTTTCCTTTTATTTCTTAAAACCCTGCAGGGCGAGCCCTGCTGAGACTTACAGACAAAAAGCTTGAGCGAATGGGGATCGCCCAGGAGAACCTCCGGCAGCTCATCTTGCAACAGGTGCTCCAGCTGAAGGTGCGAGAAGAAGTCAGAAACCTGCAGTTACTCACGCAAGGTACCCTGCTGCTGCCTAGCGGGTGGATGCGAGGGGAGGCGGGAGGAAAGAAACCCTTACCATCATGACAGAGGGGAGCCGGGGAAAAACTGGATTGTTTTGTTTTGGGGTTTGGTTTTTTGTGGGGTTTTTTTTGCAGAATTTCTTTCATCTTTTTTAAAAAAATATATAGATTTAAATGTCACTTCCCTCCTAAAATTTCTCTTTTTCATATCTCCCTAGAGGGAAGGAGGTACAGATGAGTAATGGATAAACAAACAATTATCTGAGCTAATTTCAAGGTCATCCATCACATCCAGCTATAGAGTTTGTGCACTGCATAAGCCCCAAAGAATACCAGTAACATAGATCAGGATACCGTTGCACACCCTAGAGTTGTACAGTGTGCAGCTTGCACAACGGTACAGGGCAGCCCCGCCATTTTAGTCTAACTACCCATTCTTCAGGGGCCTTGGGATTTGAGTGACACTGTAGTTCATATGGCCATGATATAAGTGGCATTTTTATTGTGTTTTGTTTTACTTCACTTTTCACTACTAATGGGAGAGAAACATTTTAGAGGTATGTATCTGTCCGTGTGTGTGTGTGTGTGTGTGTGTGTGTGTATGTGTGTACATGTGGGGGCTTCCCAGGTGGCTCAGTGGTAAAGAATCTGCCTGCCAATGCAGGAGATGCAGTTTCCATCCCTGGGTTGGGAAGATCCCCTGGAGAAGGAAATGGCAAACCTACTCCAGTATTCTTGCCATGGAAAATCCTATGGACAGAGGAGCCTGACAGGCTACAGTCCATGGGGGTCCCAAAAGACTCAGACATGAGTTAGCGACTAAAAACAATAACACATACATATGTACATACATATGTATGTATACACACAATTTCTAGGAATTTTGCAAACCCTATTTATCATCTTGAAAAGCAAATAGAATAAAATTTTAAATAGACTGTGGAGAATTTAAAACTGGAATATTGCAACCATATAGTTCTAAAGAAGAATCATTAATAATTTCAATTTGTTGAAAGCATTTAAAAGCCCTATAACTGGAAGTGACAGAATAAAGTTGAATCTTGAAGAAAACTTTAAGGCGCACTATATGTAAGTTATATGTCTAGGTAAGATCTGGTTGCTATCAACCACTGTCAGCTATAACCCTGTTTTATTTTAATGCTCATTGTACACCATTTTGGATGAAAGGATGATAAAATATGTATTTTTGAGAGCCTTGGGTATTTTTCAATCTGTAGAATATTGTAATTGCATGCATAGTGATATTGAAGAAATCTGGGTCAGCCAAGTTTCATGTTATTGCATTTAGATTAACCCAGTAATAGTCTGTTTGCCTAGAAGAAGTAAAGTACTGCCTGAAAGATGACTGTTCTAGAAGGATAGATACAGACTTCAAGTGATATGGAAATATATTGTTTATTTGGTATACATGATCCACTTTGTTCTCCAGAGACTTTCGATGGTAAATTTACAGTTAACAGGTACACTCAGTGACTTACATGTGAATCCAACTTAGTGATATACTTTTAAGTTTCTCTCAAGAAGTACAGAGAGATTCCAAGATTTATCACAGGAATGTCCGTTGCAGTGCCAGGTATAAAACTGAGAAATTAAAACAACCTAGAAGTTCAGCAATATGGGGAGAATCAGATAATTCTATGTAAACTGAGAAGATCCAATAAAACCGAGTCATTGGAATTATGTCTTCAAGGAATATATGACAACATGGGAAAGTACTCAAAGTAATAGGAAGAAGGGGGAAAGGTCACATATAAAATTTCATTTATAATATGAGCCCCATTTTGTAAAGACATATTTTTATATGCAATAGGAAAAGAGTTGAAAATGGTTTAGCCAGTATTTTGATAATGGTTTTCCATGGGGAGTGACACTGTGGGTGATTGTGTTTTCTATTTTTCTAAATTTTTCCAATCTTCGAGACTAAATCCGTATTACATTTGTAGTAAGAAAACACACGCACACCATTTCAGCTCCAGTCACGGTGCCGCCCTGCCCGGTTCTGTTCGGCATCTGGCGTTTCCTCCGCTCTGCTGTTCTCCTCCCAGGGTGAGACACAGAATGAGACCTGAACTCATCACGTGTACCTTTGGACTTTTCTTTTTTTTTTTTTTTTTGCCTCTGCTACTGACAGTCTGCCATGTGTTTGCTTTGCAAAATCATTTTCTACAGCTTTCATTGCCCTAGATGCATAATATATAAGATTTTTCCTGAGATAGTACTCAACTCTATTAAGCTAAATATGCGTTTGTGTTCTGGGAAGGTAATGCGGAGTTCAGCCTTTTCGATTCAGTTGTTGTCGTCTTTCACTTTGAAAAGCAGTGCCTTTAGAATCCTCTTATTCCATTTCCTTTAGAAAAAGAGGTCATGTTCTCTAGCTCTTGGAAATTTTGTCTGCACTCCTATTACTTTTTTTTTATTGCTTGTCCTTTCCATGTTAATGTTCAAACTCATTTTATGTCGGATGGCCTTTGAAAATCCATACCTTATTGAAAGGATGATTTCTTTAAAAAAAAAGAAAAGGGAAACAGAAATTGACAAGTCATTTTATGATTCATAATAGAAGTTCTAAAATCAGCTAGGGTTGCCTTAAAACATTTTGGGTCTAGGTTCGCTGTAAGAAGAATTGTAACTCCATTCCACCCAGGTGAACTGAGTGACTTAAATTGTATATCATATAAAAATGTACCAGGCAAGTGATAATGTGATTCAGTATTGAATATTTGATCCCTCATCTCTGAAAATATTCATCACTGGAAATAATATGCTAGATAGGTATAAACAGATGTCTTAGAACATGCCTTCGTTTTGGCAAATCCCTGCACTTTCCCTTGAAAGAGTATAACTCACCTCTCCAGTCTCTAGAGACACACTTTCTTTCTCAGCTCACATGGGACTATGATTCTAGTGTAATGCAATTCATTTTTGTGTTTAAGAAATATTTTCCTACTAACACATTTAAATGAGGATTGTTGCCTTCAGAGGAGCCAATTTGTGAGGTTTGGGACTTAATTCACAAATGATTAAGTTTCTTATGTGTTTCCTTCATGCTTTGGAAGGCAATTTCAAAACATAAGCTTTAACTGAGTAGCAAAAGTTTAGGAAGAACCCGAGTGTCCACCATTAGGAGGCCAGATAAATAAGTTGCGGTACATCTGGGTGATGTTGTGTACTCGGAAGTTATAAACACGAGATTGAGGACTAATGATATGAAGGATCTGGAGATGCTGAATGAAGTAGAAAAAGCAAGGCACAGAACAACGTGGAGAGGATGCTGTATTTGCGAATGAAAGAGGGAGAAATATGCATACGTGCTTTGTGTACAGAAGGAAATGGTACACAACAAGCTAATACGGACTCTTGCCTGTGGGACGGGGAAGAAGGGAGATACAGGACTTAAGCTTTTTAAGTCATTTTGTGTCTTGAAATATGTTCATATTAACTGTTTAAAGAATAAAATATTTAAGAAGAAACAAGGAGAAACCGTGAATTGTAGCATCACACAGGCCTGAATTTTAAATCTTGGCCCAACACTAACTGATGTGTTATTTCATGGAAGTTACTTTGTCTGTGTTCCAATTTCCTGATCTCTTAAAAGTGAGATCAGTAAATCTACTCACCTCATAGGGTGTTATGAGAATTAAATGAGCTCAAATACATATGTCACTCAGTGCAGTGTGGCAGGAAGTACAGCACGTAGTTAGCGGTCAGTAATAGAAGCCACAGAATTAAATCAGCCTCCTGAATTTATATCAAAGCTCTATTTTTATACTACCCTTTATTGAGATATAAATTCACAGAATATACAGTTTAACTACTTAAAGTATAAATTCAATGATTTTTTAGTATAGTCACAGAGTTGTGCACCCATCACCACAATTAATTTTGAAACATTTTCATCACCCCAGAAAGAAACCCAATACCCACTAACAGTCATTCCCCATTTCTTCCCAACGCTCCCCAACCACCAGCTTTCAAAAATCATTAATCTGCTTTCTCTTTGCCTATTCTGCTGCTACTGCTGCTAAGTCGCTTCAGTCGTGTCCGACTCTGTGCGACCCCATAGACAGCAGCCCACTAGGCTCCTCTGTCCCTGGGATTCTCCAGGCAAGAATTCTGGAGTGGGTTGCCATTTCCTTCTCCAATGCATGAAAGTGAAAAGTGAAAGTGAAGTTGCTCAGTCGTGCCCGATTCTTAGTGACCCCATGGACTGGAGCCTATGAGGCTCCTCCGTCCATGGGGTTTTCCAGGCAAGACTACTGGAGTGGGGTGCCATTGCCTTCTCCGTGCATATTCTAGACCTTGCCTATGAATGGAATAATTCAATACATGGTCTTTTGCAATTGGCTACTTTCACTTAGAATAATGTTCCTAAGGTTCACTCATGTTGTAAGCATGTGTCAATATTTCATTTTTTTAATTGTCAAATTGTATTTCATCATATGAATGTACCACATTTGATTTATTCATTCATCAGTTGGATACTTGGATTGTTTATGAATCTTGGATATTTTCTATAATATTGTTTTGAACATTCTTGTACAACATTTTGTATGGACCTGTTTTCATTTCTCTTGGGTATATACCTGGGCATGGAATTTAGAGTCATAAGGTAACTCCATGTGTAACCATTACAGGACCTGCCAGACTGTTTTCCAGAGCAAGCTGTACCCTTTTATATTCCCACAAGCAGTCTATGAGGGTCTCAGTTTCTCCAAATAGTTGCCAACACTTGTTATTATATGTCTTTTTTATTATAACCATTCTAATATGTGTAAAGTGGAATGTCACTGTGATATTGATTTGTATTTCCCTGACGACTAATGATATTGAACACCTTTTCAAGTGCTTACTGGCCATTTGTGTATCTTCTCTGGGTAAACATCTATTATAGATCCTTTACTTATTTTATAATTGGATTATTTGTTTTTTTCCAAGCTCTATCTTGGACCCACCATGTTTCTCCATGCTTGATTACCCACTTTATTTACAAGATCTAAAGGTAAATATTGGGCTGCTATTTCTAAAGAGGAACCCAATTCTCCAAGGATGAAGTCTTACCCCATGAGAGGCATTCAAAAGAACCTGCCACAAACTTGGAAATCAACTCCAAAATGAAACAAATGAATGGACTCTAAAGATTTCCTCTCAAGGAAACAACATCCTTTTGGATGTAGAAATTATACACAAATCAGTTACTTCAGTTTGTAATCAAACCTCCAAATTAGATACATCCATCTGAAAGCTCATTCTACCGTGTTTCTAGAGGAAGTAAACTAATAGATAATTAAGGCTAATTTTCTAACTTTTAACTGATGTTTTAAAATTTGTCTTAAACTTTTCTTCTACACCAGTCATTGTCACTTAGCCACCAGGAGCCCCATGACAGTAATATGGCCAAAATCGTCACAAATAGACCAGGAGGGCTCCAGCCTGTCACTGTAGGTTATCTGAACACAGGAGAGATGAAGTTTCTGCCCTCCTTTTTCTTACTGTCCCTCTTCTGGATGCTGACCAAAGACAAAAACTATAAGGTGCTTTAAAAATGTGTATGGTGGACTCATAGTAAATAGATCCATTTATGGGCTCTATCACTGAATTGTGACAAAAATTCCTGGCTCATTATCTAAAGCCAAAACCATCCTTCAGCTAAAATGCTGGTCTCTAATTGCCCTGCCTTTATTCACCATGGCCCTGTAACTACCTGATACTTGCCAGCAACATAATCAGAGTTTGGCTCTGCTTTACTCTCGTTACTTTGGTGCCTTTGAGGTGCTTCCTTCCCTCCTGCAGCCTTTTGGTCTTCTATGGAGTGGCCACGCTGTTCATCTGGTGGTCTTGCTTGCTTCCATGTTCCTGCAGGAAACTCAGCCATGTCAGGGCACCTGCCGCTGTCTTTTGTGAAATGCAGTACAGAGCAGGAAATAACATGGTTATACTTTCCTTCTGCTTGATTCCTGAGAGACAAGGAAAAAAAGGTGCTTTATGTAATACACAGAGTGGTGCAAATTATTCTGGGATCCACCAAATTAATCCATAATCAAACTTACAGGGGGCATCCTTAGCTCTTTATTACAGGATATTTCTAGGAAGAAAAACACTTAGGGATATTAAAAGCTGTTTCTCATATAGCTGATGAGTATTAAATATTTACTATATGCAAAGCAATGTGCTAATTGTCACATCAACCCTTGACATTTACCCGAGCATAATCAGTACTGTTGTTAGCTTCAATTTACTTGCGGAGAAACTGAGGTCAGAGAATATAAATAATAGGTGCAGTTTTGGACAGCTAGTAAAAAGCCTAGCACAGGTCTGTCTGACTTCACAGCGAACTGTATCCATTACACTGTATCACCTCTGATCTGTCTAGTGAGTTATTCCTATTTCACAGCAATGATATGAGGATTGCATGAGATTTTATGTGAAAACTATATAGTACAGTTCATGGCATAGTCTATGAAACTGGGCTGGCAGACTTCTTCTGGGAAGAGCTAGATAGTAAGTATTTTAGTCTTTACGGGCCATAGAATGTCTGTTGTAAACCCCCCGCCCCCACCCATCATGGGAGAGCCACCACAGACAGTCTGAAGTGAATGGGGCTTAGTAGTACACCAATAAAACTTTATTTACAAGCACAATTTCTAGTTCATAGTTTGTAGACCCCTGCTTCACAAGGTCAAAAGTGTAAACTTCTAACAGCATAATCAAGATTACAGTTTTATTCTTAATATCTTCCCCTTTGAGCTGTAATTGCTTCCCTCAACCCCAGGAACACTGTAGTATAGAACTGCTGCTGCAGTGCCCTTTTCAGTGTCTTTCTTGGCTACAGATACATGGATAATATAAAAATGTAACAGTAACTGTGAAGGTTGGGTAAATTTAAGCAGTAGAAAGCGATGTTCCAGCTGGAGGATAAGGCAAATGAAGACAGTAAACGCTGCCAGTCTTCAAAGGCCTTTTTAATTAGTGCCTGCAAAATGAAAAAAAAAAAAAAATAAGAGTATGATTGTTTACCAAGGCCAGTTATAGCTCATTAAACATTAGTGTTTCCCAAAGGGCTTTTTCCACATTGTCAAAAATATATGTGTCAAATTTTAGTTGAGAATTACATGACCAGATGGACTTGCCCAAAGCTCCATCTTACGGAACAACACAAATTAGAAACACTACTCCTAAGCCAAGAAGACTTTTCAGAACCATGTGTACAGACTGAGTATTTTAGTCCAGTCACCCCCACAACAATACTTTAGCAACTAAAGTAGGCCATCTGAATTGGAATAGGCCATCTGGTCCACCACCTTGCTTAAAGAAAGGAGTCTTTGTAGAGCACATCAGTAGAATTTTTGAGAAAATTTCCAATCTCATTTTACAGTTTTGGGTACCAAGACCCAAAGAGAGTTAGAGGATGGTCTGTGGTTACCCAGCTAGTCAGTGGCAAAACTGAAACTAGATCCCAGTTCTCTTAATTCCCAGGCTGGTATTCTTTTTTCTCATTGTTTCTAATAAGGTATGATTTACATACAGTAAAATCACCATTTTTAATGTACAGTTCTGCAAGTTTTAATAAATGCATATGGTTGTATAACAACCACCACCACAGTCAAGATATAACAGTTTTATAACTCCAGAAGATACTCTCCCTGCTACCCCCACGTTGTCAACGCTTCTCATTACCTCCAGCGTCTGGAAGCCACTGATAGGTCTTCTGTTCTTAGTTTTGCCCTTTCCAGAATGTCATATCATGGGACTCATAAAGTCTGGCTTCTTTCACTTGCTATAATACACTGAATCTTACCAAAGCTGAGGGTGTGTGTCACTTGTTCATTCACGCTCACTTTTTAGCATTGAGTTGGATGGATATACCAAAGTTATTTATCCATTGCCCAGGTGAAGGACATCTAGATTGTTTCCAATTTGGGCAAATACTAATAATGCTGGTAAGCATTCACAGTGACTTCTCTGGTAGTCCAGTGGTTAAGAGTTCACCTTCCAGTGCAGGGGGTGTGGGTTCGATCCCTGGTAGGGGGACTAAGATCCCATATGCCTTGCAGTGCA
Source organism: Bos javanicus (assembly GCF_032452875.1). Taxonomy (NCBI): domain Eukaryota; kingdom Metazoa; phylum Chordata; class Mammalia; order Artiodactyla; family Bovidae; genus Bos; species Bos javanicus. Next base: position 46,043,755 of record NC_083881.1, read on the forward strand.
GAAAACCAAAACGTACCAGCAGAAGTTAATATGGTAACACATGCAATAAAGACTTTAAAAATGGTCCACATCAAGATTAAAATCTTTAAAAAGGATAAATAAAAGCGTGCACATACAGGTTTTTGTATAAACATCAGTTTTCATTCATTAGAAAAGTACCTAGAAGTGATTGCTGGGTTGCATACAACACGTTTCCCTTGGTAAGAACTGCTAGGCCAGTATTCTTAGGATAATCAAAATAGAACAGCAGTAGAGACTGACTTTAATACATATAAAATATTGGAGGTTTTCTGAAAGTCACTGCATCTCTGCAGATGTCCTCCCTAGCACTTCCTGGAGCCACTATAACTGTAAGAGGACCCTGCTTTCCTGGGAGTTTCTAATAAATTGTCTCAAGGTAGGTTTAGGTCAAATGTGTTTACAATTCACTCATTAATTCAATTTAAAAATTCTAGCATCTATATACAGGCAGTAGGGTATGGTTTTCCCCAGTTGTCCCTGAGAAAAGCTTCCTTTGCCTCTTTACTAAGGAATAAAATCTAGTAATATTTGCAGCTCCTAGAAGAAGAGAAAATGTGAGCCGCTCAGATTCCTTGTTATGTGTACATGAGCTATGTTTGATGGCTCTTTATAGTATCTCTCAGTTTATACTATTTAATTTCCAGGCTTCTCTATGTCTAATTACAGCTGTGTCACTGGTGTTATAACTCTGATGCTCACATATCAGGTGTCTTCATAATTGGCTCTTCTGTATCATAATTGGATAGCATTAAGTTTTTCCTCCTTAGTGCTCATGTATTCCATGAGCATGATAGTGACCCCCTTGGTTGTCCCCTTTGGTTTCTAATGGCTCCTTCTCAGGTGGGTGGCTTGCCGCCTTCCTCTACCACTCCCCAAATGTTGACACCCCCTGGAGGTAGGTCCTCTTGTTTCTTCTCGTTTTGCGGGCTGTCTAGAGAGCCTCGCCCACTCCCATTGCTTTAACCATCCCCGACTTCAAAGTTACTTTCAAATACATCTTAGACCTCTATGAAGCTTCAGTTCCTTACATTAATATCCTTAAAAGATGTGAACCTCTGATGAGTAGTCCACTGACATCTCAAATTTAAAATATCCAAAGTCAACCCAATTGTCTTTCCCACCAGGTCTCCATCCAGTTCTCCTCCCTGTATTTCTTCTCAAGGTTATTAATGCCTTATTCACGCCATCACCTGAGTGAAGAAGGCTTGGAGTCACCTGTACTCCTCCTGTCCCCTCTCTACTCACATGTAATCAGTGAGCAAACGCTCTGAATTCTGTTTGTAAAATGGCTTTCTAGTCAGTCCCTGCCTCACCCTCATCCTTGTCACTGTGTTAAATTACCTCCCTTTGGCCTCTTCCCAGGCCACTGGACGGAGAAAGCAATGGCACCCCACTCCAGTACTCTTGCCTGGAAAATTCCCTGGATGGAGGAGCCTGGAAGGCTGCAGTCCATGGGGTCCCTAAGAGTTGGACACGACTGAGTGACTTCACTTTCACTTTTCACTTTCATGCATTGGAGAAGGCAATGGCAACTCACTCCAGTGTTCTTGCCTGGAGAATCCCAGGGACGGGGGAGCCTGGTGGGCTGCCATCTATGGGGTCACACAGAGTCGGACACGACTAAAACGACTTAGCAGCAGCAGCAGCAGCAGGCCATTAGAATAACATACTAGTTATGATTTTGCTCTCTAGTCTCTACCTTGCCCCATTCATTCTCCTTTAACTTCCAACTTCGGTTGCCAGAGTTAATTTAAATATATATCTGATGACATTATTTCCCTCCTAAAAAAAAAAACAAAAACATTTGATGACTCCCAGTTGCCTAAGGAATAAAATCCAAACTCTTTAGTATTCCATAGAAATCCATTCTAAAGCATTTCATAGGTGTATTAACTTTGGGCAAGTTACTTGTCGGAGATTAAGTTTCCTTAGTTGTAAAAATGGGGACTGAATCTATTTCATCGAGTTGTTATGAATATGATATAATAAAAAGGACCAAGCCAGGATGAGACATCACCTCTTCTGAGAAGCCTTACCTTATCTCTCAGGCAGAACCAATCACACTGTTCTCTGCATTTCTAAGCGCATTGTTCATACTAATAATCTATTCATTACACAGTGTCTGTTGAATATCTGTTTGTTCTTCCATCCTGTTCTTCCAATGAGCAACAGGCTCTGTGGTAGACACTAGGGATAAAAGGAGCACCCAGTCTAGCCATAAGGATGGGTTGTGTGTGCTGTGGCAGAGATGCATAGATGTGCAGTGATGCCACAGAACTGGAACATAACCTCATCTGGGAAAAGGGGGTAAAGGGAGGTTTGCCGAAGGTGTAACTCTTTCAGTAGAAGTTGGAAATTAATTAAAGGGAAATGAATAGGGCAGGGCACAGACTAGAGAGCAAATCATAACTAGTAGGTTATCCTAATGGCCTGGGAAGGGGCCAAAGGGAGGTGGTTTAACACAGTGACAAGGGTGGGGGTGAAGCAGGGACTGACTGGAAAGCCATTTTACAAACAGAATTCAGAGGGTTTGCTCACTCATTACATGTGAGTGGGGAGGGCACAGGAGGAGTACAGGTGACTCTGAATCTTCTTCACTTAGATGGCGTGAATAAGGCATTGATAACCTTGAGAAGAAATACAGGGAGAAGAGCTTGATCTTAAAGGATGGAAGTTTTGACAGAGGGCCATGAGCTGGCATGAGGCAGGAGCGGAAGCTTGGCCTCAGGCGTGGGCACGTGGGGTGTCTTTGTCTCCCCTGCAGATCATGGGCCTCCTCAGTTGTCACCTGATTTTGCTGTGCTCTCCTATCTCCCAGCACCATGTCTCACAGAGAGTGAATCCTCTGTTTAAATGTGTTTTGCTGATTTAAGTTTAATTGTTGCCCTTTTCTCCTTATGTACCAGCTCTTATTTCATTTTCAATGTCATCTTCTCAAAACAGTGAATACAGTATCATTTTTTAAATGGGTTTGTAATAAAAGAGAGTCGCTAAATAGCCATTTTGCATTATCCATGGGCAAAATTGCCCCAAATTGTAATCCTTTGTGCTCGCATTGTATTGAATTGATTAGTGCAGTGGCTGTGGTTCTTAAATGTATATACCTTTGGTGAGGACTCTTAAGTACATAAGCCCGCCCCCCGCCCCACATACATTGAGTTGTACCTCATATTTTCAAGTCTTCAACGTTCTCCTCAGTGACACTCAACTGACCATAGAATGAACCTTTTCTCATAAAACCCAGTTAATTCTCCAGGGGCTCACAGTAGGTGAGGACATTGAATGAGTGATTCAATAGGATTATATGCGGATTATTCCTTTTCCCACTGGAGTCTTCCATTGCCTCTTCTTCCTTCAGCATTGTTTGATCATACCCTACCAACCACATGCCCTTCCCAGTCTCCAAGACAGTCTTTCTTCAACCTGCTGCCTTCTTGGGCTTTACCTTCAACACACTTTGGGGATCTTCACACCCTGTTTCACATAGTTTGCAATTAGGAATATTTCTAATTGTATCAGGTCTTTGTGCCTTCAGAGAAATTCTCCTTGGTATGAGATTTGTGTTTCGTTTCCTAAACACAGGCTTCTTTGGGGAATCACTAAGCTCTCACATCAGTTCATCGGTAGGAGTTAGCATTGTGACAAGTCCATCCTAGCTAGTGTCCACTCCCGTTTCATTTTCATTCTGAAGTTCATCATGGCCATTCAGAAAGTGTTTTGTTTGAGGCTTGAAATGGACCCATGATTCTAGTCTGTTGTAGTCTTCATGGCTGAAAAATATCTGCTTGTTCTGAGTACCCTGATGGCCCCTCTATCTAGTAGATGGTGGAAGTGTTCACACATCTTTCTAATTTGGACACATTCTGCCAGGAATTATTCTTGTCATTATTTCTCCACAACTCCGTGTCTTGTGGTATCTTTTGCATGGTACAGTTCCCATTAGGAAACCCCCACAGACTCCAAATTCTTCATGTCTGCCTCTGCAAAAATCATCAACCTTGAAATTCTCTGCCATTGACCCCTTTGCATTAAATGTTCTAAATGAAGTTAAAAATATAGTTGGTGTTTCTTGTTTGGACAATTCAAGATGGCCATGAGATTGCACTGTTATGTCACCTCATGGTTTGAAGAACCTCCAGTGACTGATATTGCAATGAAGGTGATATGTGGGTTTTCCACGACTGACATTGGTCCATTTCTTTGGGGGGAAGTCTGGATCCTGAAATCTGAGCTGTATGGTATTCAACTCCCCTATGGGTTTTTAGAAAGGCACTTGAGAAGGACAATGGCATGTGGACCTGATACGAGAAAATCAAAGCCATTGGTAAGGATGCATAGAGCAGTGTTGGATTTTTTTAAGAAAAAAGAAAATATGCCATGTAAATGCTTTAGGATTTCTGTCCCTAGTATTATATATGATATATTACTTTTGCTGTGGCTTATTTCTTTGGGGCAACCAATTCTCAGTGCCTGGAGTTAAGTTCTGCACAGTGTAGATGGTCAAGATTCTCCTTACATCCGAGTTTCTACATGCCAGTTCTAGAAGGCCCCACATACACACATGTACTCTGAATGGCCCAGCCTTGTTTCCCAGCCAAGAATTAAAACCTTTTGTTCTTCTCTGAAATAGCCCCTCCATTCTTTGTGTCCCTTTTTGGTTTGTTTATCCCTTTATAGTAGCAGTTATACAATCATCCAGTAATTCATCTAAAAGCAAGTTTATTGAGATCCTACCATGTACCCAGCACTTTATCTATGTGTTAGGGATACAGGGATGAATATGACATTTCTTGACCTTGAAGTCAAGCAAAATAGATAAGAGTAACAAAGGTAAATGTAGAATTCTAGGATCTTATAGGAAGGTCGTCTGATTTAGAAGGAATGTGTCAGGAAAGATTCTGAGAGTAAGTGACCTCTGAACTGAACTAGGTGCTATAATTAGCAGAGTGTGTTTACTTTCTCTCTAATCATCAAGCAGATATAAAATTGCTAAGATGATAAGAACTTTGGAGAGTTTATTTACTAACATCATAGATTTACTTCTGAGTGTCTGCTATGTGTCCGCCTTGACTGAATGTTGGTGAAATTCAGTAGACATGATAGATATGGTTCTCCCATACATGGATTTTGTGTTTTACTGAGGAAGGCACTCATCAAAGAAAGAATCATAGTAACACAACAAGTGATGTGAAAGGGGACGTTAGTTACACTTTGGGGAGGGAATTCCCTGACTCTGAAAGATCAGGAAAACCTCCCTCAGGCTGAGATCTAAAAGAGGAAGAGGCAGTAACTAAAGCAAATGGGAATTGGGAAGATGTCTCAGGGAGAGGGAACAGCCTGTTCTAAGGTCAAGGTTGAAGAGAAAGCTCGGTGCATTCCAGGAACACAAGGAAGGCTAGTATGATTACAGGTGAAGAGAGAGGGAGAAGGGACACCAGCCAGCAGGAAGCCAGGCTGAAAAGATCCCACATGCTGTAACAAGAGTCTTGAGAGTCCCTTGGACTGCAAGGAGATCAAACCAGTCCATCCTAAAGGAAATCAGTCCTGAATATTCATTGGAAGGACTGATGCTAAAGCTGAAACTCCAATACTTTGGCCACCTGATGTGAAGAACTGACTCGTTTGAAAAGACCCCGATGATGGGAAAGATTGAATGAAGGAGGAGAAGGGGACAACAGAGGATGAGATGGTTGGATGGCATCACCAACTTGATGGATGTGAGTTTGAGCAAGCTCTGGGAGTTGATGATGGACAGGGAAGCCTGGTGTGCTAGAGTCCATGGGGTCGCAAAGAGTCGGACACGACTGAGTGACTGAACTGAACTGAAGGAATTTAGAGACAATGAGGAGACACTGAAGGGTTTCAGACTGGAGACAATGCTGATCAGATCTGTATATCAAAAGATGAGAAGAGGCACTGGAGAAGGACAAGACAGGGGGCCAGACATCCAGGCAGGAAGCTGTTGCATTGATCTGTGCAGGAGATGATGACATCCTGAGCGAGGGTGGTGGCAGCGGGGGTGAAGAGGAATCAACTTGAGAGACTAGAGACTTCCCTGGTGGTCCAGTGGCTAAGACTCTGTGCTCCCAATGCAGAGGGCCCAGGTTCAATCCCTGGTCAAGGAACTAGATCCCACATGCCATAACTAACAGTTTGCATGCCACAATTAAAGATCCCACGTGCTGTAACAAAGGTCAAAGATCCCGTGTGCTGCAACTACAAGCCAGCATAACCAAATAAGTAATATTTTTTTTAAAAAGCAACTCAAGAGACTCGGCTACCTGGGATGGTAGATCAAGAACCAGTAGATGAGAGGATTCAGTAGCATCATTCTCTCTTCTGCACCCCAGTCTGCTCCCTCAAATCCATGACCTCCCTGTTGCAGAAGTATCTGGGCAGGCTTCTTCAAAATGTAGATTTCGAGACCTTACTCTGAAACTGTCATGTCAGGCTCTCCAGCCCAGGTGTTAGTATTTTAGACAGCTTCACCCCCATATGACTCTGACACTTATGAAAGGTTGGGGGCCACTGCCAAGCACTGTGTAGATTCAGCACACAGAGTACTCCAGGCGCTCATCCCTCCTGTAGCATCAGAGTAAACCTCCCTTTGGGCTTAATGAGTCTGCTCGTCATACCCGGGTGAACTCAGAGAGAGGCATCAGCCCTTGGGGTGCAGGAGGGTATCTCACCTTAAAACCCACATGGAATGGAGCCCATCTAACAGATCACCCAGCCTTGTAGGTGAGGTCCCCAAGCTCTAAGCGGCCGTTTTTCCACAGTTCTCAGGACACAACACCACTGCAATCCTACATCCTGTATCCCCCAGGAGAAATGAAACAAACTCTCCTGGGCAGTCAGTCCTGCAGGGCAAGACAGAAGGTGATTCACAGAGCACCTCCACTATCTCTTGGATGTGGCAGGTATCAGGGCAAAGCTATAGTGGTAGGACCTCCAGTAAAGCCACAGGAGAGGAAAAGACAAAGAAAAGGACGTGTTTCATCTCCAGCAAGAACACTTTAGGTGTTTATATTGGAAACCAGGGAGGTTTCATCATTTGGCAGTCATTTTCAAAATCATGAATACTTAATATTACCATTAGATGCTGTTTTTATTTCAAAGGCACAGGTTACCAATGTTATCACAAAGGGCAAGTCTGGAGCTAATACTGATTGTGCACCTGTTTGCACATTTGGCATTTTAAATTCCATATTTAGTTCACACAATAACTTTGCAAGGTAGTTGTCATGAAACGCATATTACAGGTAAAGAAACTGAGGCCCAGAGAGCTGCAGTGCTACACAATTAAAACAAGCAGATGCAAGGATTCTTCAGAGAAACAGAACCAATAGGAGATACATATAAAATATTGTATAGGAGATACAAGCATAAGCAGGGAAAGAGAGAAGGGGCTGAACTGATTAACTGAGTGTCCATTAGAAATTAGCTCTCATGATCATGGGGGCCAAGATCTATAGTCAGAAAGCTGGGACCCCAGGACAGCCAATGGTGTAGTCCCAGTCCAAATATTGGCAGGCTGAAAACCCAAGAAGAGCTAGTGTTACAGTTCAAGTGCAAAGGCCGGGAAACAACCCAGCGTCCCAGCTCAAGACAAGTCAGGCAGGAGGGGTTCACTTTTACTTGAGGGGGGGATGAACCTTTTTGTTCTGTGCAAGTCTTTGACTGATTGGTTGAGGCCCACCCACACTGGAGAGAGCAATCTGCTTTATTCCTCTACCTATTCAAATGTTAATCTCATCCAAAACACCCTCACAGACACACTCAAAACAACATTTGACAAATATCTGAGCACCCTGTGGCTCAGTCAAGTTGACACGTAAAATTAATCACCCCAGTGGATAAGATAACTAGTTGTCTCCAAAACCAATGCCCTTTCTTTCCAACCTACCTGCCTGCTGTGAAGTATCTCTTCTTTCAAAGATGCAGTTATTTTTCTTTTATAAAAAACTCTCAGTGCCAATGCACTTTTAAACATTAATGCTTGAGGCTGTTCAAATAAAAGATTTTTCTTAATAGCTTGCTTATCACACCTGGTTATCACTCTCCATCCCCCATTTTCCATGATTTAGGGCTGCTAGGAATGGGAGGGTGTCATTTTGCTGGGCTGTTTCTTGCATACCTGAGATTTGGGGGCACTAAGAAATCAAATTTGTTCATCTCCCAACTTGACATCATAATGAAGCAGAGATGCCAACCCAGCATTTCCTGATGTCCCTCAAATATCCTGAGTAATCTTAATCTTATTAGATCAATGATGTGAAATTTAAATTGATTGCCAGTTGCCATTTTAATTGATTTAATTGAAATTGATTCGGCATAAAGGAGTGCACAGAAAATTATTAACAGCGCCCTCAAAGGTTTCAAGTGTCTGCTTTGTAAGAGGTGATGGAGCTTTGACGTTTATATCAGAAGACTCAGTCTTTCCAAGTTATATCAGAGAAGTAAAGCGAATGTTTAGCACTAAAAACCATGGAACATTGATGAGGTTCACATACAGAGGGTCTGAAAATATATGAGAAGCGTTTGACTGTACTTTCCAGTTCGTCCCATTTCTATCATGTTCTTTGGTCGTCATGAGTTTGTGTTCACTATAAGCTACATATGTGGGTATTTATTACTGCTAAGTATTGGAAAATTTGATTCTTGCCATTTGGGTCCCTAAAATTCAGACCACACTATGGAATGGAGGAATAGATGAAATAATAGCAGGAAAAGTCTCATTGACCTAAAATTGTTTTTGTAATTTTTTAAATTAATTGATCCTCTCTTGAGGCTTGGATATCTGTTTTGCTACATGAAGAGTTTTACTATAATAATTTTGATCTAGCAGGATTTTACCTTACTTAGGCAAAAATAAATGGCCTTTAATTCTCTGTTTCTAAAAGTTCAGATATGCATTATCTTTTCTGCTTCCTCTTCCCTTTCCCTCTTTTTTTCTCCCCAGCTTCTCTCCACTCCCCATTTCTTCACTGGAGACCCCTCTCAGCCTGCAGAAGAACCATTAGAAATTTATTAATTAAAGACCAGTTTCTGCTTCTTTGCCAGGGACAATCATTTGTTTTAGAGCTGATTTTGTGCTTTAATTAAATGAGCATGTCATTCAGCCAAATGAATTCATTTATATTTATTTATCTAGTTCTTTGGCCTGGACTTTCTTAGCAGGGTCTCGGGCGCATCACATTTGCTCACAGAATGAACTGGAAAGTGTCTCATGTCAGTTTAAGAGGTTCACAAATGGTTACTCCTCCCCATAAAAGCTGCATGAACAAAGCTGCGATTAGCAAATGTGCAAATGGCTGTTTCCTCAAGTCAAGGTCATCAGAGGAGCCATATTGATTATGTTTGTGCATACACGTGTGTCCTGCTAGAGCAGGAAAGTGAGGATTACCCATCACCACAGTCACTTCAGACCTTAAGAAGGTGTCAGAGGTCATGTTTTGACCATCTGGGCATCTACTGGCCTTTTCAAAATGCTAATGGATGATGCAAAGTTTAAATTCTACCCAATCTTTCCCATCAGATTTTGGGTTAGATTACCTACCGAGTATAGACTGTGTCTAACATTATAATAGACAATTTATAATGAGCTTCCCAGGTGGCTCAGTGGTAAGGAATCTGCCTGCCAATGCAGGAGATGCGAGTTTGATCCCTAGATGGGGGAAATCTCCTGGAGAAGGAGATGGCAATCCAGTCCAGTATTCTTGCCTGGGAAATCCCATGGACAGAGGAGCCTGGCACGCTACAGTCCATGAGTTTGTAAAGAGTCAGTCATGACTTAGCACACACACAATATTATAATAGGTGCTTTACGTTATGAAAATGGAATGAACATACTTATTCATTCACTAGTTCAACAACTTTTGTTGAGTGCCTATTATGTGTCAGGCTAGATATTAGGACTCAATGATGAATAATGCAGTCCTTGAAATGGGACAAGTAGGCCAGCTGCAGAAGACTCACTAGAGTCTTTCTGGCATGAGAGAATCATGTTCCCTTTCCAGAAGACTGATGCACTGGTTCTTAAGAGTTCTCATCTGCTTTTCCAGAACACATACCAAAGGGGATAAATGTTACCTTAAGATGCTTTTGAACTGTGGTGTTGGAGAAGACTCTTGAGAGTCCCTTGGACTGCAAGGGGTTCCAACCAGTCCATTCTGAAGGAGATCAGCCCTGGGATTTCTTTGGAAGGAATGATGCTTAAGCTGAAACTCCAGTACTTTGGCCACCTCATGCGAAGAGTTGACTCATTGGAAAAGAGTCTGATGCTGGGAGGGATTGGGGTCAGGAGGAAAAGGGGACGACAGAGGATGAGATGGCTGGATGGCATCACTGAGTCAATGGACGTGAGTCTGAGTGAACTCCGGGAGTTGGTGATGGACAGGGAGGCCTGGCATGCTGAGATTCATGGGGTCACAAAGAGTCAGACACGACTGAGTGACTGAACTGAACTGAACTAAGTTCTTACCAGGAAGAAACAAGTACAGTTAAAGCAGTTCTCCATCTGATTGAAAGGATGGGAAAGGGTGCTGATGCCCACCTGGCACTGATAGACTTTTATTTAGACTTTCTGGTGATCTCACAGCTACAGATAACAAACTCCTTAATCACCCATCCTTTGTGACAAAATCCCTATGGGTGTAAAGAGTAACTCTGTAATTAAAAATAACTGTGTCCTTCATGACACATATTGCCATTTTCCCTGCTGAACTACAAACAGGCTTTGACTCCATCTGGAGTCTCGGGGGTTTTGTTTTTTATCTAAAATTGTCTGAACACAAAACTAGGTTTTAAGGGCTTGACCGTTGAGTTTCCAACAGCTTAACAAGTTACTCCTTAATGGAATAGGCATAATGTTAATCTTGAAGTCATTTGTTTTCTTCTCTGCATCATAATAAGAGCGGAAATTATGACAACTCGGCAGTTTCTAATATGAGAGACATTTGGGCTGGGAGTCAGTCTGTTGAATTCAACCAGCACTGGGATTAGGAACTGCCAGTACTTGAGTTTCCTCATCCTTAAAATAGTTCCTGGTAGATAATAAGTACTGTGACAATACAGATAATTGAAATAATTCTTGCTTAGACTCTGGGGAGCCTATTCCATTCAAGCCCTAGGCTTAGAAAGGAAAGGTTGAGAAAGAGTTGACTTCTTTGTCCCTTGATATGGGTGTGGAAAGTGTTGACTGTGGCAGAAATCCTACTGCCCAGGTGGAGAGAAGAAGGTGACTGGGTGTTTACAAAGATAGGAGAATGGCTTCAGCTTAGGAGCACCATCCCAGACCCTGAAATGTAGCTCATAGAGTATTCAATTGGATAGACATTTACTGAGCACATATTAGATGCTAAATACTATACTGATTTAAGACAACCCTGCCTTCAAGGATCCTTCAGTCCAGTGAGTGTTTCAAAGACTTAGACTTTTAACTTCTTAGAGTCATATTAAAATTGATCCACAAATCCAGAATCCTTAGTCCCAGGTGAGGCCAGGGTGACTAGCAACAATAGCAACAATCACTATCCTTTATTATATATTTATTATGTATCAGCTCTGTTTTAAACTCTCTGTTTACACTGTCATTGTATCCTTTCAACAACTATGAGACTCTTAAGATGGAAGCTATTATTTTCCCTGCTTAGTGGATAAAATAACCGAGGCACAGAGAATTGAAGAGACTTGAACCAGGTCCCAGTTTCAGAAGTGACAGGGCAAGGATTTGAACAGGCTTTCTTCGAAGCCCACTCTTAGACACCAGGCTAAGTGTGCAGGTGCAACCATAATGGCATGGAGAAAAGACATGCAAGGAGAGTGTTGGAACTGCAGGTTAAAAAAAAGTACAGCATTGCACATATAAAAATTCAAGTTCTGTAGAGACTCACATTGACTTCTTCTAATAATGCAATACCCTGTGAATATATTTCATGATTCCTCTGTGCCATGTTCCATGCCAGGTACTAGAGTTACAGTTCAGAATAGAGCGGAAATGGTCCCTGCCCTGGGTGATTTTATTTTATTTGTATTGAAGTATAATCACTTTACAATGTTGTCTGTGTTTCTGCTGTACAACAAAGTGAATCAGCAATATGTATACATATGTCCCCTCTGTCTTGAAACTCCCTCCCAATCCCCCACCGCCAACCTAGGTCATCATAGAGCATGAAGCTGAGCTCCCTATGTTATACAGCAGCTTCCCACTAGCTATTGATCTTATATACAGTAGTTAAATATGTGAGTGCTACTCTCCCAATTCGTCCCACCCTCTCCTAACCCCCACCTTGGGTCCACACAGCCATTCTCTCCATCTGCTTCTCTACTTCTGCCCTACAAAGAGGTTCATCAGTACCATTTTTCTAGATTCCACATATGTGCTAATAGGCGATACTTGTGTTCCTCTTTCTGACTTAACTTCACTCTGTATGATAGACTCTAGGTTCATCCACATCTCTACAAATGACCCAGTTGATTTTAGAACCTCAAAGGGAGGTGGATGTGAGAAAAGAAAGAAGGCTGCATGTAAATATAGTCACATCTCATTTAATGCCATCCCCGGCAGCACTGATTCATTATAACTACTTCTTTCTTAAATGTTTCCTTTAAAAAAAAATTGTTTAGACCTATAACTATCCAGAATAGTTACTAACCTATATCTTATCCATTCTCTGAATTGCCCCACTCTGTAGTCATGCAGTCAGCTGCTACAGCTCACCTTAGTGTACACTCAGCCCATGAGCATGGGGCTACTACTCTGGAACATTTTCAATCAATCAGCAATCTTTCTTCATAGTCTAAGTTTACTGTGCTCCTTGCTTATATTTATTCTGCTTTGGCCTCTTTCTACCATTAATTTTGTCATCTGGTGACCAGTTTTGACCATAATGGCATGAAGAAAAGACATGCAAGGGACACTGTTGGAACTGCAGTTAAAAAAAAAAAATACATCATTGCACGTATAACAATTCAAGTTCTGTAGAGACTCACATTGACTTTTTCTAATAATGTAAATTGTTATTTTTTTAATTGGAGAATAATTGCTTTACAATAATGTGTTGGCATAACTATATATATATATATATATCTCCCCTACCTCTGGAGCCTCCCTCCCACCCCTCCCCTCACATTGACTTTTAAGGTTTCAAATTTGCTTTCTGTAGGGACTCAAATTTGCCTTCAAAGGACCTAATGAAAGCCAACAGGAATATCACAAAGTTGGCCAGTGGTTACTGGAAACAGTCTATGGTGAGAGTTACATGAGACTCCTTAGATTCAGAAGCGTGGCCGCCATTGTCCAATACCAGGGAGGCATCTCCAAGGGAGCTGCACTGCCCCCTGCAGGATTGTTCAGGTAGCACATCCCTCTCTGGGGTCCTGCCCACAGGAAATGAGGTGCGTGCGTGCGTGCGTGCGTGTGTCTGTCTGTCTGTCTGTCTGCCTGCGTGTAGGCTATGAAGTTTCATCAAGGGTAATGAAGAAATCATTGAAAATGTGAAGAGTGGCTCTACGTTAGGCTGGGGAGTAACAGTGACATTTAAGTGGTGACAAGAAGGAGAAATAAGGGTTGCCAGGTAGAGTAGAGGAAGAACAAGCAGGCTAATGGGAAAACATGTGCCAAATATTGGAGCATAATAGAGGTTAGCATTACCTGGAAACTGAGCATAGTCCACAGACCGGACCTCAGAGCTCATCACACGGCCCAGACACAGCAGGGGCCCGATCCTGAGGGCCTGGGAGCCACGGTGAGGATCTGGAATAGCGGCTCCATAAGTAAAATGAGAGGCCATTTAGGGATTTTAAGCAGAGGAGCTATGAGATCTCATTTACATTGTAAAAGATCACGCTGGCAGCTGTGGGGAAAATGGATTGGAGAAGGGCGGGATGGAGCTGGGAAGGTCGGTGACGTTTGCAGAAATCCAGGTGAGGGCAGGCAGGTGATGGTTACAACTAGGGCGGTGGCCACTAAGATGAATGAGACAACAGGGTGGCTCTGTTTGCAGGTAGGATCAACAGGACTTGGTGCTGGAATGGGTGTGACTGAGGGAGGTTGCAGAGTGAGTCCCGGTTCCTGTCCTGAGCTGCTAGGTAGGTGGAGGAGCCTGGAGGGGGGAGTATGAGGCAGAGGATGGACTGAAACGTGAAGAGGTCAGTTTGGAGCTTGTTAAGTCTGAAGTGCCTTTGATACACGTAAGAAAGCGGATGTCTTGAGTGTGGAGCTCCAGTGAAGGATTGGCACAAACCTGTAGGTTTAGGAATCATCAGAATACATGTGTCCAGTATGCTGGGGGAAGGGGGGGTGCAGTCACTTAACCACAAAGCCTTCCTGACCTTTACTTACAGTAGGTCTTGTTTTACGTCAAATAAGAGAACTGCAGGGGCATACTCTTAGAGTGCTGGGTGTGCTTTCCTGACTGGGTCACCCATCTCGATTCTCTTCTGATAAAAGTTGTTCAAATGAAGATCAGAAAGGGCTTTGAGAGGGATGAGAGAGAATGTTGAGGAGAGATATCATGGAGTGGCATTATGAGGCTGTCCATCATGCCCTGTCCTCTGCCAGCTCCCCACCCCCCACCCCAGCATTACTTCTGTTGATATAGGATAAAGGATTGGAAAGTGACCCAAAGAATGAACCTCAGAGTCAGAGAATCTAGGTTATGACCCCAGCTCTGTCCCTCATCACCTAGGAGGCAATGTCAGATCCTCTCTGAAGGTAAGTTTTCTCTGCTGTCGAATGAGAACAAAAATATCTAGCTCACAGAATTGCTATAGGATTCAAACAGAGTTTTGCAAAGATTTGTTGGAGATCTGAATAAATGGTAGATAGGAAGAGAACCCACATCTAAGAAGACATTCTTTGCAGAGATGAGTAAAAAAGATGAGGTATGTGTTTTATAAGACTGTCCTAATCACTCAAACACTGAATTTCTGTTAAAGTTCAACAATCATCTCAAGCCAATGAGATAAGAGATTGGACATTGTATAGGATATATACACTGCCATTAAATTGCTTCTGACATTGGCCAGCTCTTTGTCAATCAGAATGACAATCATTACTATAGCAGTACCTAAAGACAGGTTTTCATTGTCTGTGAACAAGTCTGGAGAGTGGTTTAGAAGCTTCTAAAGATAGCTATGCATTTGGGTCCTTTTGATGATTTCATTTGTTCAGGATATATAGCTTGTTAAAGAATCATGCCTAATGTTTAGAGGTTCTTTATGAGAACATTTTACAAAACACAGTGTTTTTGCCTTTATCATTGTCAGACCAGAAGAATCCCTACCACAACTACCAGCAAACTGTCCATACTCTACCATTGCTATTCCCTAGATTCCATTGTTAATAGTTCCTTGTGTTTTAATGTTCCACTGAGAAATAGTCACGGTCATTACTCAGGTCAGCAGGTGTATCTGCTAAGCATCTCCTGTGTGCCCAATGCCGTTTGGACTCAGAGTGAAGATTCTTCCCTGTATTTCATTGACTCTGCCACTAGAGAACAATACAAGAGTATTTATAATTTAATACTCACTGGAGTCATGCATGGGGCTTCCCAGGTGGTACAGTAGTAAAGAATTGGCCTGCCGATGCAGGAGATGGAAGAGACACAGGTTTAATTCCTGGATTGGGAAGATCCCCTAGAGTAGGAAATGGCAACCTACTCCAGTGTTCTTTCCTGGAGAATCCCATGGACAGAAGAGCTGGGTGGGCTACAGTCCATGGGGTTGCAGAGAGTCGGACACGACTGAGTACAGCACGGCAGCACCAGTGGAGTCATACGTAATTAAGTGTTCTAGGATAGCTCTGTCCAATAGAACTTTCTCCATTTCCAATAGAACTTTCTCTATTTCCAATGGAACATGATGGAAATATTCTAGATTCACATTGCTCACTACAGTAGCTACTGACCACCTGTGGCTATTGAGCATTTGAAATATGGTTAGCATGACTCAGGGGCTGAATTTTTAATTTCATTTTAATTTACATGTAAGCAGCCATATGTGGCTACTAGCTACCATAGTGAACAGTGCAGCTCCAGTAATTCTAAGGAGAGATGGCTGTGAGCTCCAAGAATTCAGGAAGGAGGTAAGACTCCAGCCTGAGCTTAGAAGTAGGGAGGAAACTGGAGGGCCACTCTATCTAAGGTAACAGTGCGAGCAGAGGCTTTGAGGGAGGGGAAAGTGAGTGCTTTGTGAACATCACAGCAGGAAAGGCATTGAGGAAAATCAGATGAGTGAGACTTTCTGAAAGTGTCAAAGAAGAGGTTCCTGAGTCTAGACCATTCTTCTATTTTACATTTGGTATAAGTATTTCACCTGCATGAAGCCTCCCATATTTGGAACAGGGGTAATGTGGCATTGATTTTGTTATGCTTTCTATAAATAAATGAATTCCACAGAGTTATACCACACAGTATACTGGGTGTTCATTGAAGCTTTCAATACAAATCAGATGAGAATGTAAAGATAATTAAGAAGCATTTACTGGGACCTCCCTGGTAGTCCAGTGGCTAAGACTCCACACTCCCATTACAGGGGACCCAGGTTCAATCCCTGGTCAGGGAATCAGATTGGGCATGCCACAGCCAAGACCCAGCACTGCCAAACAATTTTGGGGGTTTTTCTTTAATAAGCAATTACTTAGCAGAGGTTAAAGGAACCCATGAGGGTGTTTAGTCACCCAGGGGTTAACAGAAGCAGAAGCCAGAAGGAGCAAAGGGACAAACTGTGTTCATGGAGTCTTCAGAGAGCTGTAGCCATGGGAGAGGGGTCAGCTAACTGCAGACTCCATAGCAGAGTGGTATAGCCTGTGCAGAACCATCAATCCAAGCAGGGAGGGGATGAGAGAATAGCCAAACCTCTTGCCTGTTGCCTCCTGCTGGTCTCTCACTAGATAAAAACAGCCAGAAGCAAGATGGCATGAAATCACAGGTAATGCAATCCACAGGAGTCAGCCTCCCAGAGCAGGACAGGACAGAAAAGGTGAGAATGGGTCATGGGGAAGGGACAGGGAAAAGAGGTGGAAATAAACAACACTCTCTTTTTTTTTAATGTTTAAAAAAATAGTGGCTTAGTTTGTGCTGCTAAAGCAAAAATACCATAGACTGGGTGACTTAAACAACAGAAATTTATTTCTCGTAGTTCTGGAGACTGGGAAGTCCAATACCAAGATGATAGCTGATTTGGTTCCTGGCAAGAATTCTCCTGGTTTGCAGACAGTTTCTTCCTTGCTGCCTCCTTGCATAATTGGAGGTAGTAGGTAGCAGTGTTGTAGGTAGCAGAGAGGGAAAAAAAGCAAGCTCTCTCATGGCTCATGTTGCAAGGGCACTAATCCCATTCATGAGGGCTCCAGCCTCATGACCTCATTTTTCCTCCCAAAAGCCCCACTTCCTAATATGTTCACATTAGGGATTAGAGCTTCAGCATATGAATTTTGGGAAGACACAAACATTTAGTCCACAGCAAATGGTAAAGTAGAAACTATATAAACATCTAATGTGTTGGTTAACCTATGACAAAACCATATAATTGAATGTGTACAGTGTTGAAATTATACGCAATGACAAGAGAAAGTTCTCACCAGACATTAAATGAATATGAAAATAGCATATGCAGGAAGTTTAAAATGTTATTTTTAGTGTATACACAGTAGATGTGTGAGTGTATCTTATAGGGAAAGAAAGAAAACTGGAAAGAAATGCACCAAAATTTTAAGTGGTATCTCTGGATGGTTGTTTGAGGGTGCTTTTTATTTTCTTCTTTGCACTCCTCAGTTTTCCAAATTTTCTAAAGCAACATAGTTACTGCATTTTTCTGACCTGGAACAATGTTTCTGTTGTTCTTGATATATCTGCAGGGCTACATTGAGTAGAGAGCAATGTGACCAAATTCCTTTTTATCAGCCAGATGGCAACCCATTCCAGTATTCTTGCCGTGGGCAGAGGAGCCTGGTGGGCTACAGTCCATGGGGTCGCACACAACTAAGCACGCATGTATGCACTAGCTCTGCAGTTCACTGGAGTCTCCTTTTGTATCCATTTCTGCAGTGATGACAGTGACCTGAGTTACATTTCTTAGTGTGCTAAAAATGGGATGAGTTCATAAAATGCTCCTCTTTTAAAACATTCTCCTGAGAAATCCTTAGGTCCTGGAGAATGGCCTGATTTCCTATTGATCTTTTTATTGCCTCAATTATTTCCTCAAACATGGTTAGTTAGTTCAGGTCCCCACCTTTCCCCATTGTCTATTATGTTTGGTTTCTGTTAAATATGAATCTTTGGCGGCACTTCCATTATTAAATTGACAGTTGCGTAATGCTATATTGGCATTTGTAAGAGTGAAGCATATTTCTTAGGCACCATGGAGACAGTAGCCATTTCTTTTTTTTGGAACCACCTGAGCAGAGCCAGTATTTTGTGCTCTTGTAATCTTCATCTTAAACACAGCAATCCATCTGTTTCATTGTTTTATTCTCTCCTGATAAGACTTCCCGCTGCTCTCCTCCTGATCTATAATCATCCGACCCTCATGGACTCTTGTAAACTGAATCATCACTAGTGATCTGATGATGACTTCTCATATAAGTTATCATTTCAGGAAACCCAATCCCTTTCCCTGGTTTGCTTTTTAACCTTCAGCTGCTGCCCAATTATTAGTTCTTTGGATGGCTGCTTCAGCAGCTTTTCTCTTGTACTTGCTTGTAGTAGGTATTAATAATAATAAGCAGTTCGTAAATGTGCACAATGTTGAATGCACGTAAGGTTATTGTTGACAGTCCTATTTGTAATCAGTTTTCCCGTTAGATGAGTTAGGATTCTTGTGGTTGCAAAGAACAGAAAGCCAAAAGTGGCTTCAGTAGAACAACAGGGCTTGGTAATACACATAGGTAAGAAGTCTTTGACTGGGCTTCAGAGCCAAGAGGCAGGAAACAGGGCCTCAGGTAGAAATACTAGGTTGGTCAAAAAGGTCGTTCAACTTGTGGACACAGTAGGGGAAGGAGAGGATGGAGCAAATTGAGAGTAGTGTGGAAACATATGCATTACCTTATGTAAAACAGATAGCCAGTGGGAATTTGCTGTATGATGCAAGGAACTCAAACCAGCGCTGTGACAACCTAGCGAGGTGAGATCAGGTGGAAGGAGGGAGGGTAGTTCAAAGGGAGGGGACACACGTATACCTGTGGCTGATTCCTGTTGATGTATGGCAGAAACCAGCACAATAATTATAAAGCAATTATCCTCCAATTAAAAATAAATACATTTTAAAAAGAAAGCAAAAATAAGCAAACAAAAAATAGAGAAGTATTTACATCAGTTATCTGCATGACTATACCATGCTGCCACTAAAAAATTTTCAAAGAAAAAATTATGAGATATTGATAACAATAAAATGCTAAAATTTGAGGATAGAGAAGCAGCATAGAAAAAAATATAGATTAGGTACCAAATTTTATATTTCTAATTTGTGTGTGTTTAGAAGAAAAAATTATATCAATTAAAAGTCAATGAACTGCAAAAAAAATGCAAAAAAAGATGTGAGAATTTTTTTTTAAGTATGCCAGATATTAAGAAAATTTGAAAAAAATGTAAAGGAATGTCACTCTTCACTGACTTTTTAATTTGGAAAATATGTATTTCATAAAACATAGATTAACATGCAATGGGTTTATTATTTTTAAATGACTTAATAAAAACATTTAATGTTGAAACAAAGGTCATTCTGGGTTTTCCATAACATCTTACAGAAAAACTGCAATCAATAACCTTTTTGGCCAACTCAATAGAACTATGAACTGGGATCTAGCTCTAGCCTGCTCGCTCTCTCTTTCTCCGTCTGTCTGTCTCTCCTCTCTCTCATTTCTCCTTTTCTATTGACCTCATTTTCTAATCACAGTATCTCTGCAACTCAAGTCACAGAATAACAGACAATGCCTCACTCTTTCAAGTTCACTATGACTAAAGCCCTCAGAACTCTCTCAAATGCTCTCAGTTTCTCACCTTTCTCCTCCCACTTATCTTCTGCCCCACCCCAACCCAATTCCATATTCCCTGAACAGGAACCCTGACTCACCCAGCTTTGATCCAGTCAACAACAGCCAGCGGTAGGATTGTAACCTGTCTCCCTAGCTGTCTAAAGACTTCCCCTGGGGTCATGGTGAGACGGACAGACACCCGAAAAGGTGTTGTTGACCACGGTCATTAAGTGGTTGATGCCTTCATTGCACTTCCTTTGTAAGTAATTCATTGTACTTAGTCAATGGCAGGGATATAAATTTACCAGATTTAAATCTTTTTTCATTAATATTTAGAGGAAGAAGCATATAGCTACTAAAGATGAAGTCACAGGGGGGAAAGTGAGCTTTGAAGACTTCTTTCCAACATGGCAAGAAAGAACAGGTTGTGTTCTTGACAGAAGAGATTGTCACACAGAGATGTCAGGGAGGTGATGGGATGTGATTAAAGAGAGTAAAGTAGAAAAATCAGAACTAGGAATGACAGCAAGAAAAGTAAAAGCAGAAAGGGCTAGCTCTTGAGAAGTAGGCAGGATTCCCATGGTGAATATGGCTATTTTAAGTACCACATTTAAGAATCCAAATACCGACCTATGTAAGTTTTATAAAGCTTGCATCCCACAAGTAAGAAGATCCATTTTGAGGTAACCAGAATACAATTAGCCCTTCTGTGTGTGTCCTATTGCATTGGATCCCCAAATTGAGGCATGTATGTATTCACTCATCTAAAAGACATTTGTAGAACACAGGATTCAGAGATAAACAGGCTTTGACCCATCAGATGTTGCTAGACAAGGAGGCCAACATTGGATACTGAAAACAGACAGATATGTGAATAAATGACTTCATTTTTTCAACACAGGTTTTTTGGACCTAAATGGTGAGCCAAGCACTGAGGTCAGTGTTAACTAGGAATTCACAGGCATGGATGGCACAGTGAAAGTGTGTGGAATGTTCTAGATCCTGCAAAAAAAGAGAGAGAGAGAGATGAGTCCTAGGAGAATGGCCACAAGGAATTATCTGTGTAAACAATCAGGGGTATGACAAACATCAGCTTGCCTCAAAGAGATAATAGCATAATTTCCTCACCAAGTCCTTGCAAAATTCTTTATTTAAGCAACGGTTTTAGCACACCCAAGCATGCTGAGGGGTCTTCTCCTCCCAGTCTCTACACCCACCTGTGACTGTCGACTCACTACAAAATATATCACTGTCCTTCACATTCCAGAATGACACTGCTGACTCTCCATATATCTCGAGCTCTCCATATATCTCGATGAAGGATTATTCAGTTATATAGAACATTCCTCAATTGGAGGTAGCTTGAGATGGGGGAGAGAAAAAAGTGTTAAGGCATATTAAAAATCGGCTTTTTCCTGGTGGCAGTTTGTCATTTTTCAATTTGGCATCCTTCCCTGTTCTCTTTTCCACCACGTAGATCTGTCTGAGTCTTGATTCAGAGGGGATTTTCTTGCAAGGTCCCTTTCTTCCACCATATGGATAAAATCACCAGGTTTAACTGAAGGCTGTTTGGAGTCTTGCTTTATTTACAGTCAAAAGCAGATCACTTATGTTGTTGGCCTCAGTCCTAGACTCTCAGGAAATAGTGCCTGTTGGCCGATGATGGTCTGTGTCTACGCCCTGGCCTGAGCCTTGGCTTTGACTGGCCGTGGGTGTCACGGCTTCCTGGGACCTGGAGCAAGCTCCATCCCGGGCTTTTTTTGTTCCCTCAGGCCACCTTAATCTGACTGTCCCATCCCTTAGTCTCTGAAGCCACAAGTCTGTTTTCGGTGCCCCTCTGTGGTTCACGGCATAGAGCAAATTATCAAAGCTGCTTGAGCTGGAAAGAAGTTCATTTACTTAAAAAAAAAAAAATCAGCAACCACATGTGCAGCAGTTCTTATGTATTAAGCACTTTCTCATTTCACAGATAAAGAAACCAAGGCACACCAAGGTTGAGGAACTTGTCCTGCAGCTGGTAACTGGCAAAGCTGGGGCGTGATCTTGGGCAGTGATTCAGTGTCTTCACCGTCTCCCCCAGCTGCGCTGCTTCACCCCACTTAGAGGTTCCCTCATCCAGCCTCTTATTAGATTAAATGAGTTATTGTATAAAAAAGCTCTTAACACACAGTCAGAGCAATATAAGTGCCAGCTGTTGTTATGAGTGTGTTTAATAAATGGTGAAAGCCGAAGCCAGAGAAGTAATTCAGGTTCATATACTTAGTGCAGTATTTCCCAAATCATATTCTGTAGAACGCTAGTATCCAAAAGGATGTAATAAGCACTGTATTTTTTTTTTAAAGGATAATGACCAAATAGGTTTGGAAAATGTTGGTTAAAATTTAAAGCCAGTCTTTTACGCTATAGTACTTCTCAAAGCACTTTCATGTGCTAATGTGTATTATTAACCTCCCAAAGGTGGCCCTGACACACAGTTTTCTAGACAGAGTAAGACTATTGTATGGGAGAAAATTAGCATAACAGGACTGAGACTGCTTTTCTTGCGAGGTTGGCCCCAAATGGATTTCAGGAGCTTTCCCACCACCTTTTGGTCAGAATGGCCCATGTGCTCATGTGACTAAATTGTCCATACAAGATCATTCATACTGAGTACTTGCTTTCCTTCCGGGAGTCTAGACATTTGGTACATGCCAGGCTGAGGACACCCATGTGACCAGATCCTGTTAAAAAAAAAAAAAAATCTCTGGGCGATGACTCTCTAATGAGTGTCCCTGGTAGATAGCACTTCACACGTGTTGTCGCAACTGGTAGCTGGAGGGATTAAATGCATCCTGTGTGCCTCCCTGGGGACAGGATACTCAGAAACTTGTGCTGGTTTCCTCCAGACTTTGTCCCGGGGGCCTTTCCCTTTGCAGATCTTGCTCTGCATCCCTTTGTCGTGGTACATCTTAACTGTGAGCCCAACTCTCTGCTGAGTCCTGCTGGTCCCCTCAGTGAGTCAGCAAACCTGGGATGTTCTTAAGGACCCCTGTCACAGCCAGGAAAGCGTTTTCTACACGATGACTTTTAACAACACGTGGCCCACTGGGGGTCCACAGTGTATGATGTGGGTAAGGATGAGCTGTTCACATCCTTACCCCCACAAGTTAGAGGTGGCGATCACCCCACATCACCCCTCTGAGAAATGTTAGGGTTCCTGAGGCCCACGTGGAAGTCATTACCAAGTAGTGATTTCCTTCCTGGCTGGGACACCCAGATTAACTAAACAGTGACAGAGCACAACTGGCTGGTTACAATTTCATCACATTTTTGGCACATTTGGGTGGCAAGGATAAGGATGAAACCATCTTTCAAGTTCTCCCATTTTTTTTTTTTAAAGATTCACTTATTTGATTTATTTATGGTTGTGCTGGGTCTTTCTGTAGTTTCGGCGAGCAGGGCTACTCTCTAGTTGCGGTGCGCAGCCTTCTCGTTGCAGCGGCTTCTCTTGTTGCGGAGCACAAGCTCTAGGCATGTGGGCTTCAGTAGTTTCCGCTCACAGGCTCTAGAGCACCAACTCAGTCATCATGTCGCACGGGCTTAGTTGCTCCATGACATGTGGGATCTTCTTGGACCAGCGGTCAAACCACATCTGCATTGCAGGCAGATTCTTTACCACTGAGCCATCAGGGAAGCCCCAGTATTCTTCCATTTTTTAGCCTTACCTCTTTAGTCCAGGATAAAAGTGTTTATATAGATGTATATTATATTAGAATTTGTATGAAATGCATCATGTCAAATTATATTTGTGCATAGGAATTGTTTTATATATCTAGTTAGACAACTCTAGTAAAGGGAGGCTTTTTGAGCCTCATGGCTGAGCCTGTGGGCTTATCCCTTGGTAAATACAATTTCCTTGAGTTCATTTTAGAGAATAAACAGATGTGCCCAGGGTCTCCTGAGAGCAGGTAGGCTGCTCTGGTGCATGAAAAACGAGCTAAAGAGGGTGATCAGCCCCAGCATGTGTTCCTTCCAGCCCTGTCCCTGGTGCCCCTCCTCCTCACATTCTTCATGGCTGACTTGTCCTCCTGGTGTTTGTCACAGCTTCCAGAAGTTATATTTGCATATCCCCCACCATGGGTGGGGAACTGTACTTCCTGCAGGCCAGCCCACTCCAGCTCACTTCCCTACATTGTATGTCTAGACCTGCCCATACTATTTGCCTTTGACCTTGTTCTCACAGCCATGGTTGACCTGTTTCTAGATAACATACAGTCCTATACCAAGAACCAGTCAGTTATTGGTTTCTCAGGCTGTTTGGCAACTGGACTAAGCAGTTGGTCCTCCTCATAGTCCCAGTGCTCTGTGCTCACGCTGGATCATGCCTTCATTTATGTGTTTCTTGTATCCTCTTTGATCTTGTTGACCTGTCCAAATCCCAGCTCACAGAGTGCTCCATGAAGCTGGCCCTCTCCATTGCACCACTGTGGACCTCCCTGGACCTTGAATTCCCACCAGTGTCTCTTATCTGTAGCATATGCCTTCACATGATTATTTTATCTCCTTATACATCCGTATCCACAGTGGTTGAGCTCCTGCTAAGAGCCTTTCAATGCACTCGAAAATAGAGATACAAAAAAAGAATAAAACAAAGTCCCTGCCCCAAGGAGCTGACTGTCCAAGCTGCTTTATATTGTTACACTGTTTTTCACACTCAAGTGCTGATTCTTCTCTGCATCTTAAAACTCTCTGCAAATAACGAACTCTTCTTGGGTTCTTTGCATTTCCAGAATGATGATGCTTCAGTAGCAAATAGTGATTAAGAACTCAGGAACAGATTGAGTTCCTAGTCCATTTCTATAGTCATGAAACATGTTTGCTTCTATTTCCTCATCTTAGACTGAGATGAGGAAGGGCTGATGTGGATAATGTTCATAGATTCCCAGCAGGGGCCATGCACACGCTGATCACATAACTAAGTGGTAGCTGTAATTCTTACTAAGCAGGCCTATGACACAGAGTTCATAAAGGTTTTTCCTGGAATTTTGGCCTTGGAGCAGCACTGGGAGAATTTTCCTAGTGGGCGAGATCCTGGCATTGTACCATCCATCTCCGATCAAGTCCAACCTGAGCAGGATGGGAGGATGGGAGGTGTTACAAGAGAAAGCAGCGGTGACTCAGAAAGCCAACAGTGCGTGTCAAGACCTGCTAGGCTTCCTCTGCCCAAGGATGTGCATTTCCACATCCATTTTTGGCAAGAAGCTTGCTGTCCCTGTTTTGTTTCATTTCCTGACACTCAGGGTGGAATGGAGGCTGGAAAGAAGACTTTCCATGTAATGATGGAGTACTGTCTGCCAGGTGCCATGCATGCCTTCTCTGTCTTCACAGCATTCCTGCTTAGAAGACCATCTTACTCTCATTTGAAAGACTTGAACACTGAGACTTAAAGAGGTTAAGTAACTTGACCGCAGTTACACAGCTAACCCAACACCGATCCAAAGCCTTTCCCCTTAATACCAAATGCCCTTTAGTAAATCAGATCTGTGGAAGTCCTGGCCTACTCTGAGCTGATCCATCTGTATTTCCCCTCCTGCAAGACCCACTCCCACTCAGCCCCCAGGGGTCTGTGAAATAGGTGACAACTTCACACAAGCCTGCAGCACCATCGTCCTATAATGCAACCTCTTCAGGGCTGGGACTAGGGTGAGGTGCATGAGGGGCCTGGTGCAAAATATAAGGGAGGCCCCCATGCCCAGGTTCATGCATGTGTCTGTCCATGATTTTGCTCACCCTAATCCCAGCCCTGCCTTCCCCAAAGCCAATTGTCCTGCTAGAATTCGCTGAAGATGACTACACCTAGACCTCCATCACCGTGATAACCAGGATGGGTCTAAAATTCGCTGGCAAGCTGTGTGCTCCCCCCAACCCCTTCTCAGATTGCATGTTTCTATTCCAGGACAATTCCTGCCCCTAAAAGTATTTTCCCTCCTCCAAAACTACCGTTTGTGGTTTCTTTTTACCTGATTCTCCCTCCCAAACCCTAATTTGCACGCAAGCAGGAGGAGACCTCAGAGATCCTCTTCCAGGGCTACAGATTTGGTCTCAACCCAGGTGTTAGCTCCATTCTGTTCGATGTGGCTGAGCAGAGAAGGATTGGGGGTGGGGGGTGGGGGGTGGGCAGGGCTGAACAGAGGAGGACTAGGAGGCCAGGGCTGAGTGGAGATCAGGGTGGTCTGGGTGAGCGGGCTCCATCTCAGGTATGGCTTGTGGACAGTTGTGCTCCCCATTGTTATAACCCCCGCTGGCCCTCCTCATCATACAGAAGAGGAAATGGAAGCCACAAGGAAGGGATGACTTGCCTGAGCTAAGTTAGCCAGCGAATGCTAATCCAGGCTTAGAAACCCTGCCTGCCACTCCAAGCACATTTTCCCCACTGAGTCAGGCAGATGGAGCCCACACTCTTCTCTTGGCCCCATTACTGCCACAGCTACCAGCTCATAAAAGGAGGTGTGATTCATCAATCTAGAAATCAAGACCTTTCAGAGTTTAGAACCACCCTTGATAGATGCACATTTTACTTTCTTGGCAAACTGCAGTGCAACTTTGGTTCTCCATCCAATTAAATCTGGGCTTTGCTGATCTCCAGCTTTGTTCACAACAGATTTCTGCCTGTTGAGACAATAATCATGCATGAACAATGCTAGATTTCAATTGCACATTTCCTTGTTGTTGGAGTTAATAGATTGCTCAATCCCTTTTAAGCAAATAAGGTACCAGGTTACTGATCTGACAAAAATGAATAACTTCATTAACTATGTAATTAGACATTTGAAATTGAACTTTATGAATGCTTGTGTTCATTGAGAAAGCCATTAAAATCATATGGTAAGCGTTAAAAAAGAGCGGGGGGGCGGTCATGATTCATACTTTAGCTATGCCCAGCTTTCTCTCCAAAACCTTCCCCCATAATTGAGTACTAGCAGTGTGGTTAGGGCTTCCCTTGTGGTTCAGCTAGTAAAGAATCTACCTGCAATGCAGGAGAACTGAGTTTGGACCCGAGGTTGGGAAGATCCCCTGGAGAAAGGAAAGGCTACCCACTCCAGTATTCTGGCCTGGAAAATTCCATGGACTATACAGTCCATGGGGTCGCAAAGAGTCAGACACAACTGAGCGACTTTCACAATGTGGTTCAGAATCATCTGGAGTTTTGACTCAAAAATGGAGTTTTGACTCAAAAGTGCTGAGTCTTGCAACATCCCCTGATTCTCCTGACTCAGAAGGTGAGTCAGTCACTACAGTTTAAAACGTACTCATATGGAACTTGGACCATTTATATCAGTGACTTCTTACTTGGTTTCTGAACTTTTTGTTTTTCTTTCCTTTGAGACATGAAGTCATTACCGCCATCATATCTTGTATCTCTGGTTCTGAGTCAAATTCAACAAGAAATGGAAATCACTCTACATTTCATCAAACTATGTTTTGACCAAGATAGACATGGGAGAAGGGAATTCTCAGAATAGGAGACATTCAGTTTTCTCTTGTGGGTCATGATAGAGTTATATAGGAAGATCCCTCATTTACCTACTGGTGTGTTTTCAGTAAAATTCTGTTGTCAAAGATGATAAAACGCCCTTGAGATCTTAATTTTCAGTTATAGGCAGAAAATATCCAAATACATGTCAGCATTTTCCTAAAGCTCCTTTATAAGAATTTCTTTTAGTGCATGAAGCCCAGCATGCATAGTGTTGGGCATGGCCAGAATCTGCCAACATGCATATTTGACAACAGAGTTTTTCAGAAAATGTGAATTAATTTCATTAATTAATTTGAATTAACTCATAAAGCTAATAATTTAAAATATTTATATTTTAAATATAAATTTCCATCTTCTACTTAAAATTTTTTAACTTTTTCATATGGAACCACATCCACCAATGCAACAGCCTGGTACCTAGTGGCCATTCTTTGAAATAGACTGAGGCACACTAAAGACATTTGGAGATTCTCTAACATTCCTTTTTCTGAGAGGTGGTGCTTGGGTATCCTCCCCTTGAAAGCTGAGCGACTGCTCTGACCATTATCATGTGGCAGAAACTGGCAGTATCTAGTTCCCACACTTGTCCAAGTGTACCCACAAAACAAGCGCACCTGCCCTGAGATCACCGTGCTGTGCGGAGCCCAAGCCACAGGAAGATGTTCTAGAAAAGACTTCACGTGGAAAAAAATAAAGGTCAGGGAGCACCCAAGAAGGAATTCCCTGATGGTCCAGTGCTTAGGACTCCAAGCTTTCACAGCCAAGAGTGTGGATTCAATCCCTGGTCCAGGAACTAAGATCCTACAAGCCCTGTGTGGCACACCCTGCCCCCTGAAAAAGGATCACCCAGATGCCAGACACGTGGCTGAAGAAGCCATCTTGGAAATGTACCCTCCACCCCCATAAGGGGACATCATATGGATCAAGGATGGACCACCTACCTGAGCCCTTTTTGAATTCCTACCCAACAAAAGCATGGGCAAGAGGAAACTCCTTGGCTCAAGCCATCTATTTGGAGTAGAGAACTGAAACAAGAGCCTGTATTTCTTCTCTGCTCTCTTCTCACCTTCATTCTTTCCCCTGGCCTTACTTTCTCAAAGTCATTTTACATTCTGGCTCTTGTGGGAATTTGGGTTCTCAATCCTTATTTAAACCAGTCTGGAGATCTCCTCAAGTTATGTGAACTTTGGAAAATTAGAATATTAAAAATAAATGTATATACATGACAAAATTGGGTTCTGAGGGCAGGAGGGCTGCAGGGAGCAGTGGAAATTTCTGCTTGAAGTGCTTTATCTTCCGTGGGCCACCTTGCTCAAGGTGAAGAGAGCGCAAGATCAAGGATTGGTCAGCTCTTCCTGAGAGTTGCCTTCCTTATCGGTAAAAGCAGGACCTGTTCATCTTTGACATTCGAGGAGCCTAGGAGTAAGATAGCTCTGCTTTTGTATTACTTATTTTGAGGGATATTTTTGTCTCGTCACATATTAGAAGATATATTTATTCCATGGCAGTCCAGCCTGTGGGGCAAAAGAAGTATCTAATTCTTTGTAGAAGCCTGTGCCTTTCTCATCTTGTATCTCCAGCTCTCAGTAAATAGCTTTGAGTAAATGAATGAACAAATGAACGTGTGTTAGTGACTGAGGCTACAAAGACAAATGAGACACGGCTCCTGCCCTTGAGGAGCTCACAGTCTATCGAACACAGGCAGCAAATTAAATACTGGTTATGCCTCCTAGGTAGCACATTCTTTTATTCAGAAACATCATTCTGTCTGTATCGAGCTACTGTTATACCCATATCCTGATGGAATGACAAGCTTCAAGGAAACACGGTTCAGAAGAGCCCAGAATAGGGCAGGAGGCTGCCAACCACTCACCCTAAATAGACAGCTTCCCCGTGCTGGGTTGAGGTCTTAGCTTTGGTGGGAGGAGGAAGAAGGGAGGTATGTCCCATTAGAGCTGTGGAAGGCCAGGCACAATTACTCAGAAGCCCCCTCAGGGACCTGTCAGAAAAGCAGGAACAGAATCACTAACGCATCGTTCCATCAGGCTTTGCTGACAGAGACTCCAGAAGCAGCAGCAAGACTGCTTCATCACACTAACCCTCAGAGCTGCAGCCAGAGCTGAAAAGTTCAAGGCAAACACCAGAGTTGTTTTGTGTGTGAAGAGTGATGAGGAAGTCACTGATTTTCATCAGCCTGGCCCACAGAGCCCTTGAGGAATTGCCTTTTGTTTTCCACCCCAAGTGAGTTTGGCGAAGTGTCAGCTCATGCCTTTTTTCTCTTTTTCTTTCTTTATACTAAGGACTTTGGGAGGTGGGAGATAGAGGAGGCAAAGACCTTTGTTTAAAGATAAGTGGCTTCTTGTTCTTTACTCTCCTGGGGAGCTTGAGTATCAGTGACAATATATTGATAAGATCAACATTGTATGGAGCGTTGCTTACCATGTTTTGGAGTTTTGAAAGATTTCTTTTTTTGTGTGTTACATAGCAAGACCACAAGGATGTCAGGAATTTGTCAGAGTGATGCCAGGATCTGGTTAATTTCCAAGCAGTAGACTTGTGTTCTAGCCCAGGGAGGCTGATCCCCACAGGTGGAAATGACTTTCTGTTTGTTAGTAGAACCTGGTGAAATACCTAAGCAGTAGTTAATTTCCTGTCTTCAGTAGACTCTGAGCTCCTTCAAGTAGAAATCCCACAAGGAAAGGTAAAAGCAACAACGCTGCAAACCCAAAGTCTTTCCCATCCCTCACAGTTTAAAAATATCAATATCTTAATGCTTTGAGAAGAAAATGTCATCTTTATCAAGGGCCACTTTCTGTTTTAAAGCATAGCTTTTTCATCATCCCATCATTGGAATCCAAAGTAATCACAAACTCACTGTCTTGATAATTAAGTACAATTATAAAAAATAAAGTTTTTCTTTTTAAATTAAAGAGCAAGTACAGAAACTGTTGCTAGTAAGTGGTGATTAGCTTGTAATTACCGTGGCACTGACCCATGAACCTCATCAACAGTTCTAACTGCAGAGCTCCAGTTTCAAAGGGGAAGAACTTTCATATTTCTGAAAGTAGAGCCTGCTTGCTAGTTTTGTTTCTATTCTTTTAAGTTTTACCACTTTCCGTTGGTCTGTGCATTGTTCTTAACTGTGATGAGTGTTTCCTCTGTGACCCTCCATCCCTGGTGATTTTGATTAAATCTGGACTCTTATGGCCCAAGATCCCTCCCTGTCTTTAGATGAGTAGCGAATAAAAAGTTTTATTGCTTAATCTGCAGGAGGTGACTAGAAGGTGAAATGAGGTTAAAGAAAGCATATCAAGATAGCATGCTTGGTCTCTCTGCTTCTAAGAGGTCTGAAATCACTCAGTCCCTTGGGACTCAAAACATGGAAGAGACACTGGTGTGTAAAGGCAAAACCAGCATGTAACATGGATTACTGGTCCCAAGCCAGCAATGATTAAGGACCCTCTTGGTTGCATAGTCTTGTCCCTTAGTCCAGAGAGCTGAACTCTCAAATGAGGACTACATGGAAAAAATTTCTGAAGCATGAGGTTCCTTCTTTCTCCGTTCATGAAGACTGTTCTGTAGCCATAAGCATCCTAGAGGATGAGATGGTTAGATAGCATCACCAACTCAATGGACATGCATTTGAGCAAACGCTGAGAGATAGTGAAAGACACCAATGATTGGCATGTTGCAGTCCATGGCATTACAAAGAGTCGGACATGACTAAGCAACTGAACAGCAACAAAACATCGTAGACCCAAAAAGAACTTGGAAAGATTGTTTTTGTCCATATGCTTGACTTCAGATAAAACAATCACAACCTACCCATACAAGATAAGAAAATGATAGTGGTCAGTTTTCTTTGGTAACATCCTGATGTTGGGTTACTTTCCCCAGAAGGAAAATCCTGGTATGCCTTTGGAGTCTGACAGAGCTGGATTCCAGTGTCTGTGCAGTTACTCTCTGGGTGTGTGATTATGAGCAGATTATTGATCTTGCTAAACCGTAACTAATTTGTAATACGCAAATAAACACCAGTCTGCATATATTAGGAGGTTTTGAGGGAGTGGAGATCTGTGTGCTGTTCCTTCTCTCTTCCTCCTTATCCCAGCCAGTCCCTCCTGCTACATTCTCACTGCTGTCCTCCTCAGGGCCTAGGACAATGTCCAAGTCTAATCATTCCCAGGGGAGTAGGTAGCATGATATAACTTGAACATTCGATATAAATTTTAATGGGAAACATTCTTGCCCCCTTCAGAATAGCCAGATAAACTAAGCAAGCAGGTAGTGTATCCCATGATGAGTTAGTTTAACAAAGTGCCCAAAACTGGGTAGCTTAGAACAACAAATATCCACGTGAAGGCATCAGGAAAGCTCTGTTCAGGGCCTCTCTCCTACCTCTCTGGTAGCTTCTTGTATGGCAGGGTAATGCCAGTCTTCAGACGCCTCTCCCAGTTTTCCCTTTTATAAGGACATCAGTCATTTTGGATTGGGGGCCACACTGTTCCAGTGTGACCTCATCTTTTACATCATTCCATCTACACCACCAAATCAGGTCTCACACTCTGACCTGATGGGAATTCGGACTTTGATGTATTAATTTGGGGGAGACACGTTTCAACCCATAAGACCCTAAGTTGTGGGACAGTAAATCCTGAAAATCTTCTGGCAGGTCCTCCTTGACATTATATTAATACTTGGGATTCAGGACAAAGTAATTTGTGGCCAGCCCCTCAGGTGTTTCAGAAAGACAATTACTTGGAAAAACAACCTCAAACCCAGCAGATCAGGGAAACGTGTCATAGTGCAGAGTTGCAAAGTCACGTGCACAAAAGAAAGGGAGGGAAAGCCTGGAGGAAAATGGACAAGACAACCACAAGGGCCCTAACAGCCACATCAAGAATGCTGCACAATAGGTAAAGGGTCTTTGAGGACCGTACACTCTTCTTAGATCTAGGAGGTCTCTTCCTCTAACTAAGGCTGTGCCTTTACCGAACCTAGGAAGCTTTTGGTCCCACAACAGTGACATGTGATGCAAAGACTTTAAGTCCCCAGGAGAAAGGTATTTGTCAAGGATATCTAGGCTTGAAAATGGGACTCTATAAGAATGAAGTTAATTGAGATTCTTTTTTTTTTAATAATAAATTTATTGGAAAAACTTTGAACAAAGATGTGGAAAACCTCCACAATGGAAATGATGAAAGATAACTAAGGGAAATTAAAATAAGATCTTCAGAAGTGTAGAAAGATCCTACATTTATACGTTGGAAATTTCTTTTTTAATTTAAATTTATTTATTTTAATTGGAGGCTAATTACTTTATAATATTGTATTGGTTTTGCCATACATCAACATGAATCCGCCACGGGTGTACATGTGTTCCCCATCCTGAACCCCCTCCCACTTCCCTCCTCGTACCATCCCTCTGGGTCATCCCAGTGCACCAGCCCCAAGCATCCTGTATCCTGCATTGAACCTGGACTTAAAATCACATATTTTTGTTAGTTGGGACTAGCTGAGAAAATTTTAGAATAATTTTCAAATATTGGAATGGTGATGGAGAGCAACATTTTGTCATTTTCAAGGCAAGGGAGGATCAAGGGGAGACTCAAATTATGGGAGGTGCAGTTCAAACTAGATTTGAGAAGAAATTCCTGACAGTAAGGGTAATTTATTTTTTAAAAAAGTAAAACTGTGGTATCTTCTTTACATATGTTAGATACAAAGGTGGGCTCCTCTCTGTTATAAAATGAGCCTAGTCATTCCTGAATATCAAAGAGCTAGGCTTTATCTTTCCATCTTTTTTATGGACTGTGCTCATAACTTACACAGGTGCAGAGCTGAGGTCTAGGGTCACAGGGATGACAGGCACAGATTCTATCCTCAAAGAGCTCACCCACTCATGTCACTTAGCCAATATCTAGTTGTTGAATAAAAGCATAAACGGAGATATAAATACAGATCAATTCTAATGCAATAGCATAGTACTAATGGCTGCCCCAATACCATGTTTCTATGTCTGTGGCCAAAGTCATTCAAGAATGCTTTGCAGGGCTTCCCTGGTGGTTCAGCAGTAAAGAATCCACCTGCCAATGCAGGAGACACAGGTTCAATCCCTAATCTGGGAAGATTCCATGTTCCACTGAGCAATTAGCCCATGGGCCACAACTGCTGAGCCTGTGCTCTAGAGCCCGGAAGCTACAACTACTGAAGCCTGTGCACCCTAGAGCCCATGCTCTTTAAAAAGAGAAGCCACTGCAATGAGAAACCTGCTTACCACAACTAGAGAAAAGCCTGTCAGCAACAAAGACCCAGCACAGCCAATAATAAATGAGTGAATAAATAAAATTATTTTTAAAAAAGAGAGCTTTGCAGAAGAGTTGGCATTTGGGCACCGTCTTGAAGGATGACTGTTGGTTTGCAGAATGGGCATGAAGGAATGGGACACACACAAGAGGCATAGTGATGGGCTATTTGGACGCTGAGTACAGTGTGATTTGAGTAGAGGTGACCTAGTAGAAGTCAAGGGGGGCCAGTGATCAGAGAGGAGGTGAGAGGCAAGTAAAATGCATAAACTCCAGTTCTTCAGAGGGTCTCTTGAGCTGCTAGTGACTCAGATGCCTTTTAAGTGTGGTCCACTCTTTTCAGGACTCCCCTGACCCAGCCTGACCATAAGACACTTTATTTTGTCCTTCATTTGTAAGTTGTAAAACAAAAGGATTATCACTTGATGATATTCTAAAAGACAAGGCTGGATGAGGTCACTCTTCAACTCGGGAGTATTCAATTTCAGTGTCAGGTCTTCGTGAACCTTCCCTCTCTGTCAGGAGAGACCCACTTGTGATCATGATGCAGAAAGCTGAACAAGCCTGATGCCAGCTTCTTTCCAGAGAAAGATGGAGCTTCGGGTAGGAGATGGATGGATGGAAGCACAAGCCAGCTGGACTCTTCCATGAGGGTGGAGCTGGCCACGGCCACCCTGCCGTTGAACTCTTGCCAGCTTATTTTGTTGCATAAAAATCTCATCTGTGCACTGGGAGAGTGGCTCTGTGGAGCTCAGAAGCTCAGGGAACATGCTTCGCCAAACTCTGCTTCTTAGACCCTAAAATTGTTACCGAACCAAACTTGGCTTCACTCACCCAATCTACCGACACCGGGTTGTGGTGAAGGAAAACACGGTGTTTATTTACCAAGGAAGGAGAGTAAGCAACTCATGCTCAAAATACCCAAACTTTCGATGGCTTTCTAGGGTTTTAAAGCCAATGTTAGAGGTGAGAGTCTCAGGGTGGGTGATCAGCTCCTGGTCCTTTTCCTGATTGGTAGATAGTGAGGTAACTGGGTGATGTTTCAGGAATCTCAATCATTCCAAGCAGTCTGGGGTGTGTGTGCTTGTGGTCAGCATGAAGTCACCATCCTCTGCTGGGTTTTGCAGGGAAGGGCATCAGATTGTTAACTTTATCCCTTCAAGATGAACTTGAAGGCCTATGATTGTTGTTCTAATCATTAACTGCTTGAGTCTGCTCTTTGGAAGTCAGAGAATGTCACAGAAGAAAAGGGGGAAAATGGGAAGACTGGTGCCCACAGGGTCTTGCTAGTTTTCAGTCCCCCCTACCTTTTCTTTGATATCCCTCAGTCCTGAGGGGAACAGGACAAGAAAGGGAATAAAGTTTCAAAGGGAACTCAGTTTTAGGGGAACTCAGTTTCAGGTTCTCATGAGAAGCAGTAAAGCAAGGTATGAGCAAGGGAAGAAGAGGCTGAAGGGAAGCAGCTCAGAGGCGCTTTCCACACAGAAGTATCTGTTGAACACTTTGTACGTTTTAGGCACTGTGCTCCTGCTGGATGCAAACACCATATTTCCCTGCCTGCAGACATGCCATGTGGTTAGAGACATTTCCTCAACAGAAGAGACAACTAAAAGCAGTCACAGTATACAGGAAATTAAGGGGATAGGCAGAGGAGGCCGTGGACCCTCGGAGCAGCCTTAACGTAGCAAAGCATTCCAGGCATGGCAGCCAGATACAAGAAAGGACTTGCTCAGTATGGCCAGAAGTAAGGTAGCTTAGCTGGTAAATAATCTGCCTGCAATGCAGAAGAGCCCGTTTCAATCCCTGGGTCAGGAAGATCCCCTAGAGAAGGGATAGCTACCCACTCCAGTATTTCTGGGCTTCCCTCGTGGCTTAGACAGTAAAGAATCTGCCTGCAATGTGGCAGACCTGGGTTTGATCCCTGAGATGGGAAGATCCCCTGGAGAAGGGATGGCTACCCACTCCAGTATTCTGGCCTGGAGAATTCCATGGACAGAGGAGTCTGGCGGACTACAGTCCATGGGGTTGCAAAGAGTTGGACATGCCTGAGCGACTTTCACCTGTGGGGCTAAGTTTTGTGGTGGGTGCAAATATGAGGGCTGAGACTGGAGGGCAGATAAAAGTGAATGGTGCTGGGATTTCTCTGGAAGATCAGTGAATAAGACCCCCTCCCAATGCAGGGGGAGCAGGATCAATCCCTAGTCAGGGAGCTTAGATCATCCCACATGCCTTGGGGGTCGAAAAAAACCAAAACATAATGCAGAAGCAATGTTGTAACAAATTCAAGAATGACTTTAAAAATGATCTGCATTAAAAGAAAAAAAAATCTTAAAAAAAAAAAAAAAAGGTGTATGTTGCTAAGGAGCTGACATATAACAAGAGAGCCTTAATAGCCTCACAGGGACTGACCGCACAGCTGAGGACCCAGTCTCAATGGGCTAGCAGCCAAGGTCCCACACCTTTAGCACACACACAAGCAAGCACCCAAGGGTGCTTTGCTACTACTGCAATGGTTATACTGAGAAAACCAGGGAAGAGCACAGTTGTAAAGAGTAATTAGTGTTGTGACTAAATAAATGAACGCCACCTGTGCATCCTGTTTGGGGAAATGAGTCAAATTAGTGAAACAAGTTGCATAATCACAGCAAATGCCAATCTCAGCCATTGCAGCCAGGCTGGCCATTTCTAGTTTTAATGAGCGGCTTCGTGATCAGCGTTCATTCAGATGAATGAAGAGGAATTTTCGGTGTACATTTTATTTTTAATTGCATACATAATATGTAATTGCTGCCAGAAATTTTTTTAAAAATTGTTCAAAAATTTAAAAGTTAAAGTTACTCTAAACCAACCATGCAGGAACAACTGTTACCATTTTGGTGCACATATTTTTAGACTTTCGTAAATATGTATATTTATAAAAGCCGATTATTTGTTATTCTGTTCTCTTAGCTTACATTTGATTTCAGTTTTGGGGGGTTTCTTTTGTTTCTTCCCCCTTTTTAAAAAATATGAGAGTGACTAGTTTTGCTCAATGTTATGAGTTTTTTTTTGATTCCCTCCCACTCTCCCCATCCCATTCCAGGAATCTGGAAGGTAATGGAAATTGTTTAAAGTTCTTTTGATTGTTACCATCAGATTTTTTTAATAATACTGACATGTTTAAAATCTATGTTCTAAACCTCTGTTTCTCAATTATTAATGTCAAAAATGAAACAATATCTATTGACTCACCCCTATATACAGATGAAAAATGCTCACACTTTTCCTTCCTCCAGCTCCAAACCATACCACCCTTCCTTCCAGTTTTTTGTTACTCCAAGTTTCTTATCTCAGTCTGCAATAGTTAAGCTGTTGATTGTCACAT
The DNA here is from genome assembly GCF_032452875.1 of Bos javanicus. Classification (NCBI taxonomy): domain Eukaryota; kingdom Metazoa; phylum Chordata; class Mammalia; order Artiodactyla; family Bovidae; genus Bos; species Bos javanicus. The sequence goes on from NC_083881.1 coordinate 46,080,933, forward strand.
AATGGGACCTCTTGTTTCAAGTTTGAGATAGCATTTACATTCTCCTTAGAAACAATGCTATTTAACGACGTTTGCTTTCCTCAGCATCCATACTGCTGGTTCATCTCAGTTACCAGAGAGAACATATGCATACGTGCTAAGTCGCATCAGGCATGTTCGACTCTGTGACCCTATGGGCTGTAGTCCGCCAGGGTCCTCTGTCCATGGGATTTCCTAGGCAAGAATACTGGAGTGGGTTGCCATGCCCTTCTCTAGGGGATCTGCCCAACCCAGGGATCGAACTTGCATCTTTTACCTCTCCTTCATTGGCAGGTGGGTTCTTTACCACTAGTACCACCTGGGAAGACAGAACACATCAGCGTTCTAAAGCCTTTTCCCAGCTGAAAATGTCTTCTTCTCACCTTCCTTTATTGCTGATAGAATTTGGGAAATGACCATTCTCCCTGAAAAACACATAGACAGATTCAACTGATATCTTTCTCTTGTATACAGGATATATTTCTTTTTCCTGGATTTGAGAAAGTTTATTAAAAAAAAAAAACTTAATATTCAGTGGATGTAAATGTTTCTCAGTTTGCACAGAGCCCACAGTAAAACTTTAACTAGAGGGTTTTTTTTTTTTTTTTTTTCCATCTCAGATTTTTCTTCACTATCCATTTTTGGGGAGTTTACATTTACCCATTTTATTATTCTTTTTTCTAGCTTAGTTTTATTGAGAAATCATTTACATACATCATCTGTGTAAGTTTAAGGCACACAACATGATGGTTTGATGTATGTATGTGTATGTGTGTGTGTGTTCGCTCCCTTCAGTCATGTCCTACTCTTTGCAACCCCATGGGCTTAGCCCGTGGCTAAGTCCTCTGTGCATGGGATTTTCCAAGCAACAATACTAGGGTTGCCATTCCCTCCTCCAGGGATATATCAATACATATATTGTAAATGATTTCCACATTGGTTCAATACAAATACAATACACTTTTTCATACAGATACAATAAGAAAAGAAAAAAATTTCTCCTTATGATGAGAACACTTAGGATTTACTCTCTTAGCTTTCTTGTATATCATACAGCGGTGTTAGCTATAATCATGTTGTACATTACATCCCTAGAACTTACTTATCTTTTAACTTCCGGTTCATACCTTTTGATCATCTTCTTCCAAATCCCCTTCCCTCCAGCCTCTACTGCTGATAACTGTAGTTCTGGTCTCTTCTCTATGATTTTTTTCTCTTTTTCTGTTTTTGATTCTGCATATAAGTACAATCACAGAGTATCTGTCTATCTCTGTATGCCTATTTCACTTCACATAATGCCTTCATGATTCATCTGAGTCATCACAAACGGTCATGTTTCCTCATTTTTTGTAGCTGAATAAATGGACTTCCCTATAGCTCAAACAGTAAAGAATATGCGTACAATGCAGGAAACCTGGGTTCGATCCCTGGGTTGGGAAGATCCTCTGGAGAAGGGAATGGCAGTCCACTCCAGTATTGTTGCTTGGAGAATCCCATAGACAAAGAAGCCTGGAGGGCTACAGTTCATGGGGTCACAAAGAGTGGGATACGACTAAGCTACTAGCACACTAATATTCCAATGTTTATATGTACCACAATTTCCTTATCCCTCCATCCTTGGATAGATACATTTTTGCAAAAGTAGAGTTGCTAGATCATATGGCAGTTTTAATTTCTGAGGAGGCTTTATCCTGTTTTTCCATAGCAACTGTCCCAATTTATAGTCCCACTCATTGTGCGTAAGGATTCCCTTTTCTTTATATCCACACCAATATTTGTTATCACTTGTCTTTTTGATGATGACCATTCTAATGGGTATGAAGTGATAATCTCATTGTGGTTTTAATTTGCATTTCCCTAATGATTAGTGGGACTTCACTGATGGCTCAGCAGTAAAGAATCTGCCTGCTAATGCAGGAAACGCAGGTTCAATCCCAGTTGGGAAAGATCTGCTGGAGAAGGAAATGGCAACCCATTCCAGTATTCTTGCCTGGAGAATCCTATGGACAGAAGAACCTGGAAGGCAACAGTCCATGGGGTTACAAGAGAGTTGGACATGACTAAAGCTGAAACTCCAATACTTTGGCCACCTCACACGAAGAGTTGACATTGGAAAAGACTCTGATGCTGGGAAGGATTGGGGGCAGGAGGAGAAGGGGACCACATAGGATGAGAGGGCTGGGTGGCATCACCGACTCGATGGACATGAGTTTGGGTGAACTCCGGGAGTTGGTGATGGACATGGAGGCCTGGCGTGCTGCGATTCATGGGGTCGCCAAGAGTCGGACACGACTGAGCGACTGCACTGTCTAGCAACTAGGCAACAACAATGCCTAGTGATGTTGAGCATCTTCTCATGTACCTTCTGTTTTTCATATATCTTCCTTAGAGAAATGTCTTTCAGATCCATAGCCCGTTTTTAAACTGGGTGATTTGTTTTTTTTTCCTATAGAGTTGTATGAATTCTTAATGTTTTGGATATTAACCTCTTATCAGATATAGGGTTTGCAAATGTTTTTTTCCCATTTTATAGATATATTTTCACTTTGTTTAGGGAAATATACATTTTTGAAATGGATTCTCTCGCATTGGTTCTGATTTCTTCCTCATTTACTCACGCTGTGCATAGCTATATACTGTGTACCTGATTTTTTTTTTTTTTTTCTCTCTCTCTCTGAATTCTGGCTACATCTAAAATTCTGGTGAGTGTCTCACCTTAATAGTTACTAAAGCAGGTTGATTTTCTGAATCATTTCAGGGTATTTTTGAAGTACAGATTTCTTAGCTTCACCAAAGGCCCACTCAATCAAAATCTCCTATATGTAACCCTTCTACTGCTAAGTCGCGTCAGTCGTGTCCGACTCTGTGTGACCCCACAGACGGCAGCCCATCAGGCTCCCCCATCCCTGGGATTCTCCAGGCAAGAAAACTGGAGTGGGTTGCCATTTCCTTCTCCAATGCATGAAAGTGAAAAGTGAAAGTGAAGTCGCTCAGTCGAGTCCGACTCTTAGTGGCCGAATGGACTGTAGCCTACCAGGCTCCTCCGTCCATGGGATTTCCCAGGCAAGAGTACTGGAGTAGGGTGCCATTGCCTTCTCCATATGTAACCCTAGGAATATGTATTTTAAGTATCCTCCCCCTCTGTGATCATATAGGTTTGGAACCACTGGCCTATTCTACTAGTCTAATTCCATTTAATTCAGGAACATTTCTCCTCTTCACTGCTTTTTAGCAGTTTTAAATTCTACATTGGAATTATTTGCTTACTTGTATTCTTTTCAGAAAAGAATCTGCCTGCAGTACAGGAGACATGGGTTGGATCCTTGTGTTGAGAAGATCCCCTAGAGAAAAAAATGGCAACTCACTCATATTCTTGCCCGGAAAACCCCTTGAATAGAGAAGCCTGTCAGGCTATAATCCATGGGGTCACAAAGAGTCAGACACAACTTAGCAACTGAACAACAACAATTTTTTTCATAAAAGCCCTTTTTATCTCCATTTGTTGCCTTATGACTTTTCCTTTAGCAAGTTTGTGTTCTGAATAATTACCTTGAGAATACAAAGTAGTTACTCTTAAACTTTTGTCTTTCTCTTGTGGAGAATTTTTTCCAAAGTCTATTCTTCCCTCATATGTTGTTTATTTCCTTGGGTTTAGATGATGTTTATGGTCTGTAGTGTGGAACCATTTTTCATGCCTTGGTGGGAGCCTGTTTGATAACTTACTCTTCACTGGTACCTTGGGTAACTTCTCTGCATTCCCAGGCACTCTTAATTTGAGGGCTGTGTGATGTGCATTTCCATAATAAGTTTTGTCATTCAGTTGCCTCGGGAGAATGGAAAGGAGCCAATTTCATGAGCAGACCCAGCAAGAACTTTGCCTTACTCAGCATCTGCTACGTGTGCGGGAACTCGTGCATCAGGACCTGTTTCTCCATATCTTGGGTGCACTTCACCCTCCCCACTATTCTGTACGCCTAGCGTGGCTGCATCTATACCTCTCGTGAATTATCTGATCACGTGATAGAATTACCTCTGGGTAGAACTTACATGAGTTGGAGCAGTATCCTATCTAGTTCCAGAATGTTTGTCCTGTTTCTTTAGGAATGACCACATTGCTGACAGGTTAGAGAATCCCCACTTCACAGGAGTTCTGAGTGGGTGGGCCATAGGCATTATTTTCCCACATTGCATATTCCACAGTGTTCCATAAAATTGACTCTCTCCACTTCCAGCAGACTGCCCTGCCTCCAGAACCCTTGCCCTGGATGATGGAGTAAATGCACAAAAAAGTCAAATAATAGCCCCAAACTGGAAATAAGCCCAATATGCATCTGCAGTTATGGTTAATAAATTTTGCTGTTTGCACAATGGAAAGTGAATTCTAATTAGCCACATGCCTCAGTGTAGACAAATGTCATTAACAAAGTTGAACAAGGGTCTAATGGAAGCCATGCGGCATGATTGATTCACATCCCTTTCCAAACAGGCAGAGCTTAGCAATACATTACTTAGAGATATGTATACAGGTGATAGAGGTATTTTTTTAAAAAGCAAGTGAACAATGAACTCAAGTACAGATGATCACAGGTGGAGGGGAGGAGGGGGAACAGGGATAAGGCCCTCCAGACATTTGAAGTCACTGCTAACATTCTACTTGCTAAAATCAGTAGGTGACACTTGAGTATTTGTTTTATGGTTATTTTTAATAGCAATACTGATTTTTAATGACAATGATTTTAAATGTTTGTACATTTAAAGTTTTAATGTGACTTAATAACTCTTTGTATGTAATCTAAGTCATGTTCAACTCTTTTTTGACCCCATGGGCTGTAACCCACCAGGCTCCTCTGTCCATGGGATTCTCCAGGCAAGAATACTGGAATGGGTTTCCATTTCTTTCTCCAGGGGATCGTCTGACCCAGGAATCAAACCCACATCTCCTGCATTGTGAAAGGCTGATTCTTTACCAGTGAGTCACCTGGGAACTTAATAATTTCAGTAATATATTAAATCTAATCTCAGTAATTTTCATAACTCCTTTTCATGAATGACACTTCATAATTTAAAAAATTAAAAGTAAAAATAAGCCATGTAGGAGAGGAAATAGCTAAGGGTGAGCCTTCAGCTGTCCCCACTTCCACCCCACTGTGGCTCAGCGGGCCCTGTGACTGTCGTGGGGAGGGGGCTCCACATGGGACGTGTTCCTTCCAGTCACCACCCATGTTGCCAGGCTTCCTAATCTAGTGATGTTGTTGGACTTTCCCAAAATACCTTCCGCTTGGTCCCAAACAACTGTGATCAACTCATAGAATGACAATTTGTATGCCTTCCCTCAGTTTGAGGTTTCTAGATACTAATGAATGGCTTTTTAGGTGACCTGATTTAGCACTAAGACAAGGCAGTTCCCTACTCCTGCTTCTCTTTGGATTTCTGAAAGGAGGAAGGTGGGGAAACTTGCTTTCACATGAGACTTTTCCTCCAGAAATAGGAATAATGGCTAGAACCATAACACAGGGCAATGTTAGCAGCAGTGTGACCATGATCAATACAGAACATCCTTGTCAAGTAGCACCGCATGTATTCACTTCCTTCAAAGGCAGGGTTCATGCCATTATGCCATCAGACAAGGACAGTGAGGCTCAGGGAGTTGAAATGACGCGTCCCTCTTTTTGAAGCTATATTCACTGTCCAAAGCACACCTCCATCCACTCCATCACAGTGCCCAATGCTTCAAACCTATAGTCAGCTCTAGTTGAAAGATACTTTCAATCATTCAGTAATTATTTGTTGAGCACCTGTTTTGAACTGGACCAGGTGCTAAGGACATAGCAATGAACAAGGCATACATTTTCACTGCTGTTCTGACCCTTAAAATATAGGACAAAATATAGACATTAAAGAAAGAATTGCACAAATAACTAAGAAAGGACAGTTGTGAAGAAGTGACTGTGTAATAGTGTATAAGGGAAAACCGAGGCTACAGGGTCAGGGAAAGGATTTCATAAAGGAGTGACCAAGAATAAACAAGTTACCAAGCAAAGAAGTGGGGAGAGGAAAGTTTACAAGAGGTGTAGCCGGTAGGAAGAGCCCGGGGTCTGAGGAGAACTCGGTAAACAGAAGAAATTAGCAGAAGGGCTTAGTGAGACAGGTGGACGGTCCTCAGAGATGAGGAGCATCACACTGCAGGGCCGTGTAAGCCATAGTTAGGATTTTGGTTTTATTCCAAAAGGAAGGGCAGATCTCCAAAGGGTTTCATGAAGAGGGAGAAGCATGGTCATAGCCATTGCTTTGTCTACTTAAAAGAAGGTAAACAGAGCAGACCAGCTTATTTTAATCCAAAATACAACAGGGAACAATTAACATATACTAATCATATCCTGTATTATTACAGACTTGTTTAAAGTCTATAGTATCCATAGTGAAAGTGAAATCACTCGGTCGTGCCCAACTTAGCGACCCCATGACTGCAGCCTACCAGGCTCCTCCGTCCATGGGATTTTCCAGGCAAGAGTACTGGAGTGGGGTGCCGTTAATGGATAAAATATGTCACTCTCACTCTACGTATTGGACATTGAAAATAGATCTGACAAGCCTTAAAATCTCTGGCGTTCACAACTTTTCAAGTTGAAGATGCGTCTTCTGAAAAGGAGGCGTCCCTCTCTTGAGGCAGCTCCCATGGTTCTTGCCATGGCCCACCATCACCAGTCAGATTTGTCTGTCCTTCTGCAAACAAAAGGGTGGGGCCAGGAACTGCCAAAACTTCTTCAGCTCTTCAAGGGTCTAAAGAAATATATATACCACATGACAAAATGAATGGGCCTTTGTTTTTCATCAACCTTTTGTTTTTATAAATTCTCATTCAGTGTCTATAAAGGGCCCACCCAGCAGATCTTTATAAAATCAGAAAGTTAATTTTAATATAACTTCACTTGATTACCTGCCAGTCTTTAACCCCCTCTAGTGGCATTTTATCTCTTGTTTTTCCATAAACTGGGAAATGACTGATTACTCTCCAGCATAAGGCTACCTGGAATGGCGAATGGTCCCGTTCACACCTGTTTATTGAGAACCTGTGCTGTGGAGCTACTGTGTCATATGCTTTGGAAATGGATGACAAAGATAAGCAAACCAGGTTTTCTGCCCTCAAGTGGCCTTCAGTCTTAGGAGATCAGAAGATTGCAGTAGACTGTAATGTATATGCTGCCAAGATGGCTCACAAACTCTGGATTTTCATAAACAGGAGAGGAACCAGGAGAGCCTTCAGTTACTCAGATCTCTGGCAGTAGAAGTTACTTTTTTTAAATTGGTATATAATTGCTTTACAATGTTGTATTAGTTTCTGCGTGCAATGAAATGAATCAGTTCTATACATACATACAACCCCTGCTTCTTGGCCCTCCCTCCCACCTCTCTCCCTATCCCACCTATCTAGGTAACTTCGGAGTACCAAGCTGAGCTCCCTGTGCTATACAGCAGATCCTTGTATAGCTAAAATAGTTATTTATTTTACACATGCTGCTGCTGCTAAGTCACTTCAGTCATGTCCGACTCTGTGCTACCCCATAGACGGCAGCCCACCAGGCTCCCCCATCCCTGGGATTCTCCAGACAAGAACACTGGAGTAGGTTGCCATTTCCTTCTCTAATGCATGAAAGTGAAAAGTGAAAGTGAAGTCGCTCAGTTGCGACCCCATGGACTGCAGCCCACCAGGCCCCTCTGTCCATGGGATTTTCCAGGCAAGAGTACTGGAGTGGGGTGCCATTGCCCTCTCCGATTTTACACATAGTAAGGTATTTATGGGGCTTCCCTCATGGCTCAGATGATAAAGAATCTGCCTGCAATGCAGGAAACCGAAGGTTGATGCCTGGTTGGAAAGATCCCCTGGAGGAGGGCATGGCAACCCACTCCAGTATTCTTGCCTGGAGAATCCCATGGACAGAGAAGCCTGGTGGGCTATAGTCCATGGGGTTGCAAAGAGTCAGTCAAGACTGAGCAACTAACACACACAGTGTATTTATGTCAAGCCAAATCTGCTAATTCATCCTACCCTCCCCTTCCCCACAGTGTCCAAATGTCCATTCTCTATGTCTGTGTCTCTATTCCTGCCCTGGAACTAAGTTCATGCGTGTAATTTTTCTAGATTCCAGCTGCATGCATTAATAAACAATATTCCCTTTCGAACTCAATTCACTCCGTGTGACAGACTCTGGGTCCATCACATCTCTACAGATGATCCAGTTTCATTCCTTTTCTGGCTGAGTAGTATTCCGTTGTGTATATGTTTCACATCGTCTCTATTCATTCATCTGTCGATGGACACTTAGGTTGTTTCTGTGTCCTGGCAGTTGTAAATAGTGCTGCAGTGAACATTGGAGTACTTGTGTCTTTTTGAATTATGGTTTTCTCAGGATAGGAGTTCATTTTAAAAAAATACTAAAAGTCCGTGCTTCTGAAAATTCATGACATTGAATTCTGGACTATCTGTTCGTGTACTCCCTACATAATGCCCTTCATTGAGTCAGTCTCTGAACAGATCTTCTCTGAACTGCCTGCCTCTTTGGGATCACACATACACATGTTTGCATGCCTCTGCATGCTCACTCCATGGAAGGGACCAAGGTAGCCATTGTCAAGTTGTTTTCCTTTTTGATTTGCTTCACTGTAAATGGGATAGAAAACTGGCTATGGTAAGCTAATTATACTGAAGCATTTACTTTCTGCTGCTAAATGGGATTATGTAGAAGGCATCCCCCTACCCCAGAAGAATTTAGCATTTAACTGCAATAACTATTTTTATGTTAGATGAAACACCTGACTAACCTTTAGGACCTGGCTTGCCATGAAGTATAAGTATCTGACTAGCCAAGGAAGCATCCTGGTCCTGCAGAATGGCAGTGTATTGTGTCCACTACTCAGGATAAACCTCCAGTCGCCATAATGTAGCAGCTGCTTTGTGAGAGGGTGGGATGGGGCTATTGGGGGTGGGGGTAATTTAAATAGCAATTCCAGTACAGATTTATATCTTAGTAAACTCCTAAAAGAGGCTGAAATGGTTCTTTTACTTGGTGACCCTGATGCTGGGAAAGATTGAAAGCAAAAGGAGAAGAAGGCAGCAGAGGATGAGATGGTTAGATAGCATCACTGATTCAATGAACAAGAATTTAAGCAAACTCCAGGAGTCAGTGAAGGACAGAAGAACCGGACATGCTGCAGTCCATGGGGTCACAGAGTCGGACATGACTTAGCTACTGCACAACAAATGTTCTCCAAGTCATCACCCAGCTGGGACCCTGAGTTTTGGGTCTCTTTTAGGAGGTGACATTTCACTGTGTACTCCTCAGTTTATGGTAACTGAATCATGTCGATTCAGGGGTAATTGCTCCCAAATTCTTTATAAGAAAAACTCAGTTGTCATTTGCATTTTAGATCCCTGAAATGGATTGGCAGGCATTAGAGAGTTAATCCATCTTCTAGCTATAAGTCATATATATTTTTTTGTCATTCTCCAATTTGACACAGTGGAACAGGGTGCTGCTATTGAGAAATTGAAGCACCAGATGTGATTAAATAAGATCACACATTTCATTCTGTCTTTAATTTCACATCACTCTTCAGCAGCTGAATCTGTATGCTCCCCGCATGGAGTCAGCCAGCACCAGGCATTCTTAGCGTGCCCAGCAGAGCGATAGCAAAATGTTTCCAAAGTCAGCCACCCTGCTGGGCTCTTGTGAGTCAAATCTGTTTTTGCCTCCAAAGAATTCAGTATTGCTAGATCTGGTTTATTAAACTATTCCTCTCCCTAGAGAGTAAGATCCCTGGCAAATTTACATCATTAATGCTCAATTTAAAGTAAGAGGCATTAAAAAAAAAAAACCTAGAATCAAGAAGAAAGAAACAATTAGAAGAAGTCTTCCTATCTTTCCCCTCAGCCTTCCCTTGTTTCTGCTGTGACTTCTCCATCTCTCTCCCAACCCACCCTGATTCTTTGCTTCTAGGAATAAGAGTTGGAAATGGCATTTATACATCTGCTTTGCAAGCATGTCTTAAGAAGCTTTTTTTTGTGGCATTCCTGATGTCGTTGAAAAATGAAGTTGAAATAAGGGGCCATTTCTCAGATGAGGGTTCAGTGTACATGACCCCTGCTGTTGCACATCAGGCAGTTTAGTATCAACAATAGTGAAGCAATGTCCTGCCTTGAAAAGTGAGTAGTGGTCCTTGGCAGACTTGGCATGGCCATAGGGCCATCGTAAATGTAGTCTTTGAGGAGAGAAGAATAGCTGTCCCTTCCCAGCTGGGTATACTCTTCCTTTACAACCAGAATCCAGACTAAGATCAGTAATGATCAACTGGATAGTATGATGTGGCTTGATTCATTCCACAAATACAGATGGAATATATGAATGTATGTAGGGCTGAGCACTGTCCTAGGCATGCTGAGCAAACATCATCACTGCTATGATGAAGCTTGTTTCCTTCCTCTTCATGATCTAACCTCTGCTTACTTCTCCTTTCTCATCCATTCACCTCCAGTGTGCTCGCCAGGTAGAATAACCTGCAGTCTCATGAGCGTTATTCATTCTGGTTCATGTGTCTAGCCAACCTGAACTTCCTTCTACCCATTTGTCTGCCTGGCTTCCTGGCCAAGTATCAGGTCTCATTTCCTCCATGTGATGGCCTTGCCTCCTCCTCTGCGCTCACTGAAATGTATCTTCTTGTCTTTCATTCATTCTTCAACGTTTCCAAGGGTGAAAAGTGCCTCTTACTCAGTATGGTCCACATTCTGCCTAACACATAGTGGGCACTCAAGAAACATTTGTGGAATTAATCTGTGAATTCATTTATACCCTTAAATAAGACTCATATGTACTCATTTGCCCTTCATACAATTTTTGTAAGACCCACAAAATAAACTCTTAAAAGGAAGTAGATTGTGACATCTATAACCTTATAACCCTAATTATACTGAGAAATTAACACTCCTGTGTACTTTCTTATGAAACTCACCTCCTCTCCCTGGTATGCTTTTTAATAAGAATGGAACCCCCCTGGCAAAATTAAATTGGAACTCTTAGAAATATTAGGTGGTTCTTTGTTGGAATCACTTCTGGAGAATTACCAAGCCTGTGCTTTCCTTACTGAGTACAAATTAAACTTTATTTTAAAAATAAGAAAAAGAAGAAACAGATTCGCAGCTATGAAAAATAGACATGCATATAGATAAAAGGGCTAAGGCAATGGGTAAAAATGAAAGAGTGTGTTTGGGTGATGTGATTAGGGTGTATTTTTCTTATTTCAAAATGTCCTTTAATATTTTATAATTTATTTTTGATGGAAAAAGTATTAAAAAGAAAAACAATCTTCTTTGAAAAAAGCATATATCCAGGAGGTTTTTGCTTTACTTATATGAGCACAAATGAATCAGTTAAAAATTTTCCCTGAGCAAACAAATATTTTTCCTGTGTTTTTGTATTGTATAGACTTTTTTTTAATCTCAGGCTTTTCATCAGCAACATGTTCAGTCACTCCTTCAAAAAGTAAACACTAAATATCAAGTATATGTCAGGCATTCTGATATGCACTTGTTTTCTCTGTATTAAAAAAATGATTTGCAGTATATATGTGTATCAAATCATCACATTGTATACCTTGAGCTTACACAATGTGATGTGGCATCTGTATTTCAAAAAAGCTAGAAGAAGGGACTTCCCTGGTGGTCCAGCACTCAAGGATCCGCCTGGCAATGGAGGGGACACGGGTTCTATCCCTGGTGAGGGAACTAAGATCCTACATGCCGCAGAGCAACGAAGCCCACATGCCGAAACCATCGAGTCCTTGGGCTACAGCTAGAGAGTGTGTGTGCCGCAATGAAAGATCCCTCATGACCCAACTAAGATGTGATGCAAATAAATAAATCCAAGTAAATAATTTGGATTGAATCCAATCCAAATAAATAAGCTAAAGAAAAATAATGATAATGACAGAATTTAATAGCACTTTCTACCTCCTTAAGCTCTTCCTTATACAGAAGAACTACCATCTTTCACAACTCTATAGATAGGACATGTATTGGAGAAACAGTAGCTGCTATAACAAATATATTCCAAAGAGTTAGTGGCTTCGTTGTCTCTTATTTAACATCCTAGCTGAAGGTTGCAAGTCAAGGGGATGACTATTCCACACAGGGATTTACAGGCCAGACCTAACAGCCATTCTGCCGTCTTTGTGCGTGTTAGTCGATCAGTCACGTCTGACTCTTTGCAACCCCATGCACTGTAGCCCACCAGGCTCCTCTGTCCATGGAATTCTCCAGGCAAGAATACTGGAGTGGATAGCTGTTTTCTTCTCCAGGGGATCTTCCTGACCCAGGGATTGAACCCGAGTCTCCTGCATTACAGGCAGATTCTTCACTATCTGAGCCACCAGAAAAGCCCCTGCCATCTTTAATATACCAGTTTTGATATTGATACTGCTCCAATCTTTGTTATTCCAATCTGGAAGTCAAGGGCCTTGAGCAGGAAACAGAGGTGACAGACATCACTTGTGCTTACATCCTATCAGTAAGAGCTTAATCACATGACCACACCAGCCTCAAGGATAGTTTGTAATTATAGTCTAGTCTTGTGCTCAGAGTGAAGGGAAGAATGGACTTGTGGGCACAGCTAACAGCCTATCCCACAGCAGATATTTTAAAATTGTCATTTGTTAGATGAAAAAAACTAAGGCTCAAAGAGGTTGATCTCGTAATCCCCCAATTAAACATGAACTATCAGAACTAGAAGTCTGGCTCCTGAAGCCTAGATCAATATCTCTTTCATCACTTCACATTGCCTAGAACTAAAATGAGAGCAAAAGACTGGCTCTGTGGAAGCCAGTGGCTTCCCTATAGCTGCCCTGCGCACTGGCTGCAGAAACATGAACCGTCCTAGCACAGCCCAGAATTTGTTATTCTTCTCTTGTTTTATTGGTTCAGCCTTGACCAGAGAGGGGATGCTCCTAGTGTTAGAAGAAAGACTAAATGCTGCCTTATAAACAATTTACTGCAAGCAATATGTCTTTCTTTCCAGCAGCTCCAGGACAAGATAAGAATAGACTAATAAAATCCATACCCACATCAAAAGTTGAAGCGCAATCTGCAAGCATGAATACAGCTGGGGGATATCCCTTGTATCTTCAGTTGCTCCTTATCTTTTGGCTTATTTAATGATTTTTATGGAGAACTTCAGAGAAGGCAATGACACCCCACTCCAGTACTCTTGCCTGGGAAATCCCATGGACAGAGGAGCCTGGGAGGCTACAGTCCATGCGGCCACTAAGAGTCGGATACGACTGAGTGACTTCACTTTCACTTTTCACTTTCATGCATTGGAGAAGGAAATGGCAACCCACTCCAGTGTTCTTGCCTGGAGAATCCCAGGGACGGCGGAGCCTGGTGGGCTGCCATCTATGGGGTCTCACAGAGTCGGACACAACTGACACGACTTAGCAGCAGCAGCAGCAGCAGCATGGAGAACTTACCTTGTGGTGGGTACTAGAGAGAGGATCAAGAGAGAGAACTCCAGCCATTACAGAGCTCATAAGAGACAGCAACTAACAAAACAGTTACAAATCTGTACCAAAAAGGCTGAGACAGACAATAATGATGGGAGTCCTATTTCAGGTATGGCTTCTGGAAAAGGCTTTCTAAGGAGGTAACATTTAAATTGAATCCCAGAGGATGAAGGAGTCAGTCATGTTGAGGACAGTGGAAGTGTCTTACAAACAGAAAAGCAGCATACACAGTGATTCTGATCAAGAGAGAATGTGACATATTCCAAGAACTGAAGGTGTCATGTCTGCTGAGGGATACTGAGTGAGCGGAAGATGCAATACTGGCTGAAGCATTCCTTATGTAATCCTCATAACAACCTGCGAGGTGGGTTACTACTGATCATCCCATTTTATTGATAAGGAAACCGAGGTGTAAAGGAGTTAAATGGTTAACTAACTAGCCTAACATTACATAGTTAATAAGCAGGGGGTCAAGAGATACACTCAAGGAGCCTAGCTACCTCCACAATCTTATTTTATGACATTATCCCATTATAATGCTGACAACGCAAAACTTTCCACTCTATCATAAACAGATTTTCTCTCCTTCAAGACAAAATCCCTCTCTTCCCTTAGTGAAAGATTCTTAACCTTACATCTCAGGAACTCTTCCTCCTCCAAGGAAACCAAGGACATAATTCATGAATTGGGTGTTCATGAATTTGGAGATATATAATATATATTGTTGTTCAACAGTATGTGATAAATATAAATAATATATTTAGGACTGATGAATTTAGAGATATATAATATATACTCTTTTCATGTGGAATAAATTGCATAAATATTGCATATACATTTTAATCAAAATTATACTTAGTCTTATGCTGAATTCAGTATATAAATTATACTTTATTTTTACTGAAATTTAACATTTCCTCCTATTATGAACATAAGTATAAAACCTCACTATTCTTACCAGTTCTTGTGACTTTGTTACTAGAATCACATGTGATTTTTAATCACATGACAGTTGAAGTTACCTTGAAACAGCATTTGCTCTCATCATCACTCTCAAATTGTGTTAGGCAATGGCAACCCACTCCAGTGTTCTTGCCTGGAGAATCCCAGGGATGGGGGAGCCTGGTGGGCTGCCATCTATGGGGTCGCACAGAATCGGACATGACTGAAGCGACTTAGCAGCAGTAGCCGCATGCTTCTGGCCAATAAATCCTCTCATTCAATGCATTGATAAAGAAACACTTGAGTAAGTGTTTGTTTTTAAACTACTTACTTATCTCTGGTTGTACTGGGTCTTCCACTGCCTTGCACAGGCTTTCTCTAGTTGCGGCAAGTGGGGCTACTCTTTGTCGCAGTGTGTGAGCTTCTCCTTGCAGAGGCTTCTCTTGTTACAGAGCACAGGCTGTAGGCATGTGGTCTTCTGTAGTTACGGCTTGTGGGCTCAGTAGTTGTGACTAAGGGGCTTAGTTGCTCCACAGCATGTGAAATCTTCCTGGACCTGGGATCGAACCCATGTCCTCTGCCACCAGATGTTGTGTTTCAAATGACAGGGGACATGAGTTTTTTAATCTGGCAGTTTAAACTTTTGCCCTCCTTCATTACATAACGAGGTTTCTAGCGCAGTCTGTATAGATTGTCTGCACTTTATCACATCTCATTTGTTCCACCATCCACTGTGTTCTGGCTCTCATGCCCAACTTCTTTCCCCAAAGTGGTAACTCTAAGATCACTGGCATCCTCTGAGGTTAAGCAAACACTTCTCAGTATCCCTTTTCCCTGAAATCTGTAGAATTTTGCCACTGTTGATCCCATTTTTCTTCGGGGGACTCTGTTAAGTCACCTTCAGGAAAATCACTCTTCTCTTTTCCTTACGCATGTGGCAGTGTCTTTACCAGCAACTCCACTAATCACTCCTTAGAAAATAATGTTCCTCTTCTTGGGGAACCACACCTACTCCCAAGCCCTCAACTGCACCTGTCCACTGACAAGTCCAACCCCAGCCATTTCTTCTGAGTTTCATTCCAAGTTCCCAGCTGTCCAAAGACCATTTTTACACCATAGCCCAGAGGTGCCTCCCACCCAGCACGTTAAAGATGAAGTTATATACTGCTTCCGCACCAAACCTGATCTTTTCTCCTGTATCTGTATTTTGACTGTGGACATCAGTCTCTTCTGATCACCCAAGATCAAAACCTTAGGGTTGCCCTCAATTGCTTCCCTCCCTCACTCCTACTTCTACTGAACTGACAGTTCCTATTGGTCCATTATTGAGGAGGGGGGGTTGATACAGCCCAAGGATGATGTGAACCACTGGGAGAGAAAAACATATTCTTGGTACAAGTTTTATGAGTATCATATCAATTTATGACCCCTTGAAAATTACTCTGTGGTTTTTATTTTTTTTATGTTTTTTTTTTTTTGGTCACACTGGGTCTTCACTGCTGTGTGTGGGCTTTCTCTGGCTGTAGAGAGCAGGGGCTACTCTCCAGCTGTGGTGTGCAGGCTCTAGGCATAAGGGCTTCAGTAGTTGCAGCACGCGGGCTTCAGTCATTATGACCAGTGGGCTTTATTGCTTCGAGGCACATGAATCTTCCTGCATCAGGGATCGAACTCCTGTCCCCTGCATTGGCAGGCAGATTCCTATTCACTGTGCCACCAGGGAAGTCCTATGGTTTTTATTTTATTTTATTATGATATCATTGACATAGGATATTATATTAGTTTCAGATGCACAACATGATTAGATCCATGCCTTTATTGTGAAATGATCACGGTAAGTCTGGTTAGCATCTGTCACCACACATAGTTACAAATGTTTTGTTTTTTTCTTTTTCTTGTGATGAGAACTTTTAAGATGTGTTCTGTGACTTTTAACTGTCTTTCCCAAGGCCACAACTTCCACTAGGAGTCTGATGGCTGAGTTACAACTTGAAATTCCAATTTTAATGGTTTTCCTCTTTTTTTTAGCATGAAACATGTTGGAAAAAGAATATAGGCTACATTCCTGTATCCAGTGTCACATGCAGCTCATCCCCTTGCTGACTAGGGGTTTCTCACCTTTTCCTGATGAGAACAGGTTGAGAAAGGCACGGTGGTCACAGAAGTTCTTGCGTGACAAATACTACCATAAGCGGACCCTTGCTCATGAGGGCTGACAAGTGTTTCCTCTTTGATGTGTTCCTCTCAGGACACTACCCTCCTCCCTACACCACTGGAGGTGGCTCGTTGTGTTTCTTTTGATGAGGGCAAATGCATCTGTGTCCTTCTACAAGCTTCTATTTCTTCACCCAATGCTATTTCAGCAGCACATCAGCTTCTTGGCTTGAGTGGTGTTTTCCCTTTTTAAGTGGACTCTTTCTTTGAGGAGATCTTAGCGACTCCACACCAGCTCCTTCGTGCAGGAGGGCCCAGGTTCTGTTCCAGGGGAAACGGGGGGTGTAGTCCTTGCACAGACACACGAGGACAGACTGTCTCTGACATTAAAATCTTTTGTTTAGTCTGCCAGCAGAGCAGTTAGCAAGCCGCAGGTTCTGGCTCTTTAGATGTCTCTCTCTGTCCCCTGAGATCCCAGAAACATATGTCAGGTTGTTTGAGAGTTCGTTGAAGCCACCTCACCAGACTTGGAATCAGAAAGCAGCCACTCCTGTCTCTCTCCCCTCAAGCAAATAGAGGCAAATTAGAATATCAGGGACGCATGCCCAGCTTTTTCATAGAAAACCTCTGTCTAAAATTTTTCAATTAAAGTATGCACATAGAGCCTGCCACACGTGTCGCGAGTGGTAAAGAAACTCCCTCCCAGTGCAGGAGACGTAAGGGACGTGGGTTCAATCCCTGGGTCAGGAAGATCCCCTGGGGAGGGCATGGCAACCCATTCCAGTGTTCTTGCCATGGACAGGTGAGCCTGGCGGGCTATGGTCCATAGGGTCACAAAAAGTCGACAGGACTAAAGCGACTTAGCCTCCACACACATACATATAAAAAAGACCATGTATGTTACCTGTACAGCTCACAGAATTTTCTCAAAGTAACCACACCCCTGAAACTAACATCCAGATAAAGAAATAAAACATGGCATGCATCAGAGAAGGAAATGGCAACCCACTCCAGCGTTCTTGCCTGGAGAATTCCAGGGACGGGGGAGCCTGGTGGGCTGCCGTCTATGGGGTCACACAGAGTCGGACACGACTGACGTGACTTAGCAGCAGCAGCAGCAGTATCCCCAAACCCCTGTTTATGCTGCCTTCCAGTGGGTACCCCCTGAGGGTAACACAATTCTCAATTCTAACAGTAAAGCAAAGCATCATCTGTTTTTGCTCATCCTATAAATAGAATCACTCATCATGTACTCTTGGTGTATGGCTTCATGCAGCAGTGTGGATCATTCATTCATATTGTTGTTTACAGTTGTTTTTTTAACATGCTCATTATTTGTTTCTCTATGGCTGCGCTGGGTCTGCGTTGCTTCTCGGGGCTCTCTCTAGTTGTGGCAAGTGGGGGCTCTCTAGTTGTGCTGTGCAGGCTTCTCACTGTGGTGGCTTCTCTCGTTGCAGAGCACAGGCTCTAGGATGTTCAGGCTTTGGTGGTCGCAGCGCACGGGCTCAGTAGCTGCAGCTCAAGGGCTCCAGAGCACAGGTTCGGTAGTTGTTGTGCATGCGCTTAATTAGTTACCCCACCCTGGACCAGGGATCAAACTGGGGCCCCCGCCTTGGCAGGTGGATTCTTAACCACTGGACCATCAGAGAAGTCCTAACTACAGTTTTAGATGGTTTATTTTCACTGATCTAAATTGGTCAACATGTAACAAATCACAAATTATTCTGCATCCTGCAGCTCATGGGTATTTTGGATAGCTTCCAATTTGGGGCTACTCTGTACAAAGTTCTGCTCCGGATTATATTAGATATGTATGTGGGTGAACAAAACTAAATATTTCCATTGATACACATTAGAAGTGGATTCGCCCAGGAGGGTAGGGTATGTTGTGTTAGATTGCCAGTGCTATTATCACAAGAAACCGAATACTGGCTGGCTTAAACAAGAAAACTTATTTCCTCATAATTCTGGAAGCTGGAAGTCTGAGATCAAGGTATAAGTAGTATTGATTTCTTCTGAGAGCTCCTTCATGGCTTGGAGATGGTCGGCTTTTCCCTGTATTCTTTCACGGGCTTACTTTGGTATGTGTGTGTGCTCAATCACTTCATTCATGTCTGACTCTTTGGGACGCTATGGACTGTGGCCCACCAGGCTCCTCTGTCCATGGGATTATCCAGGCAAGAATACTGGAGTGGGTAGCCATGCCCTCCTCTAAAGAATCTTCCTGACCCAGGGATTGAACCTGCTTCTCCTGTGTCTTCTGCATTGCAGGCAGATTCTTTACCACTGAGCCATTGGGGAAGCCCTTCCTTTTATATGTCTCTGTTCCAAATGTTCTCTCTTTATAAGGGTATCAATCATAATAGATTAGGGCCCACACTAAAGGCCTCATTTTAGCTGAATTACCTCTTTAAGATACTATCTCCAAAAGTGGTCACATTCTGAAGTCCTAAGGGTTAGGACTTCAAGATATGAATTTGGGGATGGGGGATGCAATTCAGTCAATTCAAATGTCCCTATTCCAGTTCTCATGATCCCCATTAACTTAAAATTGACAGGAACAGGTAAAGGCTTGACATCTGTACATTTTTCTCTGTCTCTACTAGACTATGTGGCTCATACATTCTGTAGAATAAAATAAAATCTAAATATCATCTTAAAAGTAGAGTAGTGAAACTCTATTGTCAATGAAAACATGAAGACATAAAATATGCCAGTTTTCTTTTTCAACTTTTTATTTTTAGATAATTATAGATTCAGAGGAAGCAGCAGAAAAAAATGCACAAGGAGGTTCTATGTACCCTTTACCTCTCACTCCACATTACTAAAACCTTGATAACCATAGTACAATATCAAAACTAGAAAACGGACATTGGTACAATCCAATAGTTTTACAAGCATGCAAGTGTGTGTGTGTGTGATTTTATCACAGGTGTAGCTTTGTGTTGGTGACTCAGTGGTAAAGACTCTGCCTGCCATTGCAGGAGACGTAAGAGACATGGGTTCAATCCTGGGTCAAGAAGATCCCCTGGAGCAGGAAATGGCAACCTGTTCCAGTGTCCTTGCCTGAGAAATCCCATGGACGTAGGAATCTGGCAGGCTCCAGTCCAGGAGTCGCAAAGAGTCAGACATGACTGAGTATGCACACACACATACACACAGAGCTTTGTGTACCCACTACTACAGTTGAGATGCAGAGCCGTTCCATCAGCACAGATCCTCTGTGCTGTGATTTTATAGCCACGTCTACCCCCACTGTCCATGCTAACCCCTGGCAATCACTATCTCCTCCTCCATCTCTGTCATTTAGATACTTCAAGAATGTTACTTACATGGAATCACAGAGTATATAACCTCTTGAGATTGTTTTTTTTCTTCCCCCCACTGAACTTAACTCCCTTGAGATGTATCTGACTTGTTGCCATGGATGAAGAGTTTGTTCTTTTTTATTGCTGCCTCATATACCCTGGATGAATCCCACAATTTGTTTAACTTTGTTCTCAAGGAAGAATATACAGATTATTTCCAGTCTTGGGTTATTGCACATAAGGCTGCTATGAACATTAGTGTACAGATTTCTGCACAAATGAAAGTTTTCATTTTTCTAGGAGAAACATCCAATAGCTTTCTTTAAAAAAAAAAAAAATCTGTTCTTAAAAAAGAAAAAAAATAACAGAAACTAAATGAGTTAATAAAGAATATTTAGCATATTGTTCGGAGAAGGCAATGGCACCCTACTCTAGTACTCTTGCCTGGAAAATCCCATGGACGGAGGAGCCTGGTGGGCTGAAGTCCATGGGGTCGCTAAAAGTCGTACACGACTGAGCAACTTCACTTTCACTTTTCACTTCCATGCATTGGAGAAGGAAATGGCAACCCACTCCGGTGTTCTTGCCTGGAGAATTCCAGGGACGGGGGAGCCTGGTGGGCTGCCGTCTATGGGGTCGCACAGAGTCGGACACGACTGAAGCGACTTAGCAGCAGCAGCAGCAGCACATTGTTGGACTAGTAAAGTGCTTGTTCATGTCAACATGCACTAACATTTTTCTACTATATTAACAGGAAACAGGCACTATCGTAGATGCAGAGTGTACAAAGATAAAAAGATATAGACCCTGCCCTCAACAAACTCACTCTTCCCAATTAGAGAGAAAAAGAGGAAGGGTACCAGTGATCAGCCTTAGGCTGAAAAAGGCAAGAAGAGGGAATAGTTACAGGGACTTAGGAGGGGACAGTCATGGGGCAAGAGCCACTGACAAGAGCTGTGGCCTTTGGTTAAAAGATTCACCCCTGGAGACTGCGGTGAGGGAGGCTGGGGAATCAATACCCTGAACGCCTTTCCTCCTTCCTCTGCAGTCTTCTCCTAGCACTTCCTATTGGCAGGACTCAACCCAACCAGAAGCCAGAGGACCCTGTGATACGGTCCGCCCAGATCAGTGTCTGGAAATACAAAGCATGATCGGGAAGGGTGTGGAGCAAAACGAGAGGAACCAGTAGACTTAGCTCCAACACACACCCGGCTTTGAATCCACTTTGTAACTTTAGGCAAGTTAAGTTCTCTGCGCTTCAGGTTGCTTACTGCAAAACAAGTGTAGTAATGATAGTTATGCAGGTTATCAAAAGCATAAACTAGATGGTTTCTGGAGGATACATAGCAGAGTTCCTGGAATGTGGTAGGCATCATTTTGTGTGGCCCAGCCCCACCCCCAGCTGATGACAACTCTCTACACTTGTGGCAATGTTCTAGCCTTCATGAGTTCCCAGGGGCGCAATCTCTCCTAATGTGGTCCAGAGACCAGGCACTGTAGAGACGCCTGGGGTCCTTTCCATCAGGCAAGTTCGTGACCCAGCCCCCCCCACCCCAATCCAACTAAATCATGAGCAGAAGGGTGGAAATCTTCACTTCAGACAAGTTCCCCCCAGTGATTGTCATGCACAATAAAGTTTTGGAACTACCATCCTAGAAGTCCGTATTTCTAATTGACACCCACTTGGGTGAAGTATACGTGAGATTTATCTGTACTTGGCAGCCATTAGGTACAGTTACAGCCCATCGGCTCCAGGAAGAGGGACCATGAGACCAGGACACTAACAGTGTGTCTTGTGGTGGTGGGCCATGCTGATTTTCCATTTTGCTGGCTTTATTAATACCTGAGGAACAATGTTCCCAGGCTTTTAATTAAAAATTCTCTAACATCCAGACTCTAATCATTTTCTAGGTTGGATATAGGCTCAGTAAGTAGCTGGCTTTGACCCCCTAACTCCTCCCTTCCAGAGAAAACTTAATAAGCAGAGCAGAAGCTTTTAAAGGGAATAAAATCTTTGGAAAGCTTTGTAGATGAGAGTAGGTCAATTCTAAGTATAAACAGGAGGAGGCCAAAACTTGGAATAAGGTCAGAGGATCAAGGACCTTGCTTTAATTTGTTAAGGAAAGGTATAAGAAAATTAATCAGCAGTCTAGGGCAGACACTGAGCTCATGATTTGGGTCCTGAATTGGTTTGGAACTCAAATTGGCCACAGTAAAGAGATTGGAAAGAGCAGAAGCTTAGAGGAAAGATAATTTTCTTTGCTTCTCATGTAAAACTACAGAGGGAGGCAGAGCACACTTGGGATGCTGGTTTTTCTCCACAAAGTTCTCAAGGAATTGGGCTCCTGTGTCTTTTGATCCTGCTCTCTCCCAAATTTGGCCCACATCCTCATGTTCCAAGATGGAACGCCAGTGGTCCCATCCATGCTCCAAACCACAGGAAGAGGGGAAAAAGGTACAGTGAGGACAGAGCAGCTAACTTTTAAAGAAAAGTGTAGACTCTGCCACACCACTCATCTAATCACTTCACTGTGGCCAGGACTCGTTCACATGGCCACAGCAAACTACAAGTCTAGCTTAGAAGCAGAATCCCTGCTAAATATTCAGTTTCTTAATATTTTAGATGTGGTCTGTAGAATCTTAGTTCCCTGACCAGGGATCAAACCTGCACTCCCTACGTAGGAAGCACAGTAGAGTCTTAACCACAGGACCACCAGGGAAATCCCTAAATATTCTATTAAATGGATGACACGTTGAGGACAGCTAGGAGTCACTGCCGTCCATTCCACATCCTGAAAAAATTTGGACCTTCTTTTCCCAGTGGAATGGTTATCATTCAGATTCCAGTCAGGAAGCCAGAAACCACTCGGGGTATATTTAGAATAGAGAACTTAATAAAGAGAACTGGCAGAACAAGTGCAAAAGTGAGACAACCCAGAGGTTAGTAGCAGTGGAAAGCTGTCTTGGGGCTGGGGCATACAGGAGGAGGCAGAGTTCAGAGCTCAGAGTTGCCTGGCAGAACTTGGAACCCCAGTGGGCAGTCCAGTGGGAACTGGAGCCACGAGATGACAGTCACTGCCCTAGATGCCCCCAGAAACAAAGTGACCCAGGAATATGCTGGCCTTTCCCTGCTTCTGCCCCCAGTCTCCTTCTCGTGCCTTACATTGTCTAGAACTGTCTGGAAGCCAGAAGGCAGGGACTGTCTGGGAACTATAATTTCATGCCAACAGAGTAAGCAAAGAAGAGTGACGTATGGACCAGAAAGCAAGCAGGTGACTGGAATGGCACCAAACCAAGTTGTGGTCCAGAATAAACTGCCAATGAGTGTTACCTGGCTAGGCATTATTTCTGGATGAAAATTTTGCAAACAAAATACTGTCCTCTGTTGAAATATGTATGGGGGCTTCCCAGATGGTAAAGAAGCCACCTGCCAATACAGGAGATGCAAGAGACATGGGTTCAATCCCTGGGTCGGTAAGATTCCTTGAAGGAGGGCATGGCAACCCACTCTAGTATTCTTGCTTGGAGAATCCCATGCACAGAGGAGGCTGGCAGGCTACAGTCTACAGGGTCCCAAAGAGTTGGACATGATTGAAGTGACTTAGCAAACAAGTACTCTCTCTATATATATATATATACACACACACATCTTCAGATGTTCCATATATATAAGATATATAGATATATATATCACATATATCTGAAGATACGGAAATGGGTAATCTCACAAAGGAGTAGGAAAAGAAGTGAGAACCCAAAAAGCCTACAAGGGATCTCTGAAGAAGGGGAATATATGGGGAAATGTTCAGTCTCTGCGTTACCTGTTAACAAGGAGTGTCTGGGGTCAGGATATACCCAGGTCTGTCTGAAACAGCTCAGCAGTGTCATTGAGAACAAGCACTGAGAATGGTTGTTAGCTTCTGCCCCCAGAAAGGTTATTGGCTGCTTAGTAAAGGCTGCATCTGTGAATGAAAAGGGACTCTACCCTGAAAGGGGGTGAGCAGAACAGTCTTTTCTGCATTTCTCCATTTGCTGGCTCAACAGAAGCAGTAAACAAACCCTATTCCCAGAACTATGCTGACAACATTGATGATGGCGGCACACAAATTAGGAGAGAAACAAAAAACCATGTTAATTTCAAGCTCCATTAGAAACACAGGCAGAAGGGGAAAAAATCAACATCTGCCAAATAGAAAAGGTCAAAATCAGAAGGGAAAGAAACTTTCTCTTTGACATCCTAAGAAAGGTACTGCCAGCGTTGAAGACATAGGATTCTGTTTCCTCATTGACTTTGTTAACCATAAAATTCTTGTAAAAAGTTCTCTTGTCAGTATCTCCTCAAATCAGATCTATGAGGTGATAGAGAACAAGCTGCCTGTTCTTCCTCCTGGAAAAGAAAACTGCTTGGTGTTTGGGGTACAACCACAGGATTCCATTCCAAAGCTGTCTTTGATTTGGTATATTGATGTAATTTTTTTAAAGAACCTCCAATAATGTTTATGGCTTTGGCATAATGTGTAAGTAATATTCTTTTGAAGACTCCACAGTATAAGTTGTCTATGATGTAAAACTGGCGTAACAGTCTTGTCTGAAAGATATTGGGCCCTTGAATGCCTTTGTGAAATGTGTTGTAGGCCCCAGATCAAGTCCAGGAAATACACACATGTCTTCCTCTTAGCTGCTTGTGTTGAGGGGGATGATACACAAAGGAAAACAGATATTCCTCCTAAGTTCTTTCTAACGTCATGGCAGTGAGCATTCTGGGTCTTTGATGATGAATGAGTCTTCATTTGTAAATTGAATGCCATATGTATTAACTTCATTTCCTTCCAGGCGTTTTGTATTAGTGAGCATCACATATGACTTTATAATGCTTCAGTACCAGATGCCTGCTTGTTCTTTGATTCAATATATGCAGGAAGAAAAGATGCATACGGATGTCACCGTAACTCTTTGGCTAGGAAATCAGTCAGAAGTTCCATCCCACCTGGTGGCCAAGGGATTGACCTTGTTGATTTCTCGGGCTTCTCTCTCTGGAGTTTATGATCTGTGACATATTTTCCCAGAGGCATGAAGTTTGAAGAATCAATCACTAGATGTAATCAAATTCACCCTCCCGTCCCCAAAATCAAACAGGTATTTTTAAACACACAACCATATACACATTTCAACAATAGCAGAGTTCTATTTGAGAATGGAAACATAGTCATTGCTAAATTACATGAGTGGACTGAGCTGAACTCCAGGTATTAGTTACAGTGGTAAGTGAGAAATTGTAGGAGACTTTTAAAATCAGAACATGGATTATGGCTTGAATTTAATTAAGTGCATGCTGCCACTTAATTATATTCAATCTATCTCTTTTTATATACCAACTCTTACTCCCCAAATGTTTCATCTCTGCTCGTCGTGTTTTTTCTAGCTCTGCCATAAGCTCTTTGAGATCAGAGCTAATGTCACATAGTAGATCCTTGACAAAGACATTAAAAATAAATTAAGGAGCATAAGACTAGATGAATTTGGCTACAGATTCAAGACACTGCCATTTACGTTACACAATATGACCTGAGAAATTTAAGAACAACTGAGGATACTCCCAGTTCTTCCCTGGAAGCCATTCAGTTTCCCCTCCTCTGGCTTCCATAAATAATATACAGTTTTAATTTTTCTTTCTCTGGTCTTTTGTCCTTTGAATCCACCCCAGCAAAAATGCTCAACTCTATGGCACTGGAAAATATTGTGAAGAGCTTTACCATATTCCAACATTTATGTTTTCCTATGCTTATTTTTTTCTTGCTCTTCATTTGAGCTTTTAAAAATTTTCTCAGTTTCCACTGTCATTTCATATTTGTGTTGTCTTTGCCTTCTTTTTGGCAGCTAAGGTACATGTTTTAAATGAGATATTCCTAACATGCAAGTTAAGGACTCTCTACTTACAGAAAAATTCTCTAAGGATAATGTAAGGAACTAGTGGCAGTGGGTATGTCCAGGAGCTGATATTGATGTATGGCAGAAACCATCACAATATTGTGAAGTAATTATCCTCCAATTAAAAATAAATTTAAAAAAAGAAGTGTAGAATCATGGAAGAAAGTGTTTTTATTTTGTGACCATCTGCATGGACTGTTTTTGTCCATGAGCCTGCATTGCTTTTATAATTTAAAAACTGGTTAAAAGACAAAATGTCTACTCTTATTATGGCAATTCTAGTAAGTCCTAAGTTTTCATGAAATATGAATGCAATCAGTTTATGCATATGATTATGAGAAACGAATAATCTCATTGTTTTAAGATACAACACTTAATGAATTCCGTATTCCACCTTTTGAAGCATCTTGTAAGTGTTTGAGCTTAAATACTGGTCAGTGATTCATGCTAGGGGATATTTATGGGGAGAGAATGACTAAGCTGCTTTTGTATTTGTAGCTTTCAGCTTTGCATGGCATAGTTCTAGTGAGCATTTAATCACATAGAAAATGTTTCTGTCAGTGGGTCAACAGAGCCACTTCCATTGCATCTTTCTGTATTTTTATTCATGTTTTCACTCTTGGCAGTGTTCACACTTGTGCACATTGCACACGCTAAGAGTCCTCCACCTTGATTACAGCTTGCTAATTCTTCACGTCCGTGGTCCCATCACTTTTCACTCCTTGCATTCCCTAAGTTTCTCTTTCTCTTTAGGGTTTTTATGTCATTCTTTTCCCAGGGTTTCATTCCCATGTCAGTCTTATCTGATCCTGCTCTGATTTATCATTAGCATTTCTACTCTGGCTTGTTTGAGTTTCTGCAAATGGTTCAACCACTGTCAGACATGTTCTAACTTTTAAGTAAATAAACACCTGCCTACAAGTGCATAAAGTTATTTGACTCCATAAATGAACTCAGAAACACATGCTGGACATTTAGGTTGCTTCCGTTTCCTGGCTATTGTAAATAGTGCTGCAGTGAACATTGGGGTACATGTGTCATTTTGAATTCTGGTTTCCTCACATAATACATCCCCAGTAGTGGGATTGCTGGGTCATATGGTAGTTCTATTTTTGGTTTTTGGTTTTTTTTTTAAGGAAATTCCATATTGTTCTCCACAGTGAAACTGAAAGTCGCTCAGTTGTGTCTGACTCTTTATGACCCCATGAACTGTACAGTCCATGGAATTCTCCAGGCCAGAATACTGGAGTGGGTAACCATTCCCTTCTTTAGGGGTTCTTCCCAACCCAGGGATCAAACCCAGGTCTCCCACACTGCAGGCAGATTCTTTTACCAACTGAGCCACCGGGGAAGCCCAAGAATACTGGAGTAGGAAGCCTATCCCTTCTCCAGGGGATCTTCCCAACCCAGGAATCAAACTGGGGTCTTCTACATTGCAGGCAGATTCTTTATCAACTGAGCTATCATGGAAGCCCAAAATATGTTTAAATTTGCACATTGTAGAAACTGGAATTTTAATTTCCAGCAGAGTATGTATATAAATGCTCAGAGATATATACAGTTATGTGACGATGCACTGTCTGTAATCTGTAACATTTAAAAATTAGCAAAAAAAAAAAAAAAGAAAGAGACTGGCTGTCTAATCCCCTTCACCAGTGAGTCTCCAACTTTAGTATCTATTAGAATTACTTGAAGAGCTGGTCAAAACACACTGAGTCTGAATTACAGATTCAGTCAGTCTTCAGTGGAGCCTCTGAGTTTTCTTTTCTGAAAAAAATCCCAATTAATTCTGATTCTGTTGATCTTGAACAACATGTTGAGAACCATTGTGACCCCAGTTCTCCTTAGGACACAGAAGCACTGCATTTCCCAGCTGTGCTTGTAATTGTACTTACATTAGGACCAAATGACTGGGTCCAGCCCAGCGGCTGGTGTATGACATCTCCTAATCGGGCCACACCATTTCCCGCATGGTCCTCCACTCTCTCTCGCCTTTCCTGGGCAACAGTGGAGACTATGTATTGAAGATGGTAGTCTGCCAAGATGGAGGGTCCCTAGATCTGTGAGTTTGTGGTGAAGGAAAACAGCCTTACTCACATAAAACTGGCATGTGAAAGAAGAAGAAGCCTTTCTTATCAGTTTATCCAGTCAGCGAGGTTTGGGCAGCATTGTCTAACTCATCCTAATATGCATGACTTTCACATGATCATAAGATGAACCAGTTGCCCAGCTCTGAGGCAACTATGCAAACTTGAAAGATTGGATCAATCTACCATCTACTCTCCGCATCCCCAAAAAATCTATTTGAATTGACCTATATGTACTTGGGACGTCCCTGGTGGCTTAGATGGTAAAGAATCCACCTGCAGTGTGGGAGACCTGGGTTCAATCCCTGGGTTGGGAAGATCTCCTGGAGGAGGGCAAAGCAACCTACTCCAGTATTCTTATCTGGAGAATCCCCATGGATGGAGGAGCCTGGTGGGCTACAGTCCATGGGGTCGCAAAGAGTCTGACATGACTGAGCGACTAAGTACACAGGCGTACTTAGCTTAGAGCCATGGGGGTCTGTAGGCCACAAAGATTGTTGCTAATCCTTCCAAACATCTCCTAAAGCCACTTTGATGCATTCTGGGAAGATGATCTTTCATCTGAGTTTTTCCAACTGCCAGCTCCTTGGACTCTTAATATTCTTACACTTTCAGAATGGTTCTACCCGCCCATCCTTTGCTTCATATTGAAGGAGACCAAGGCCCTTTTCTCCTCATTCAAGTCTCATTACTGGACAGCTCTGCCTTGCCTGCCTCTGTTTCTCTTCTACCTTGTTCTGCCAGTGAAGTCATCCCAGAATTTCTTTTAGACAATCTGATTTGTTTTTAGTTTTTATTTTATTTTTGGCTGTGCTAGGTCTTCACTGCTGCATGTAGGCCTTCTCTAGTTACGGCAGTGGGACCTACTCTCTCGTTGCAGTGTGTGGGCTGCTCGTTGCAGTGGCTTCTCTTGTTGTCGAGCACAGGCTCAGTAGTTGTGGCACACGGCATGGGCTCTGCTGCTTCACAGCATGTGAAATCTTCCCAGATTAAGGTTCGAACCCAGGTCCCCGGCATTGGCGGATATATTCTTAACAACTGGACCACCAGGGAAGTGTTCTTTTTTTATTTTCATGAAAACTTTAATTGAAGTATAACTGGATAATGTTGTGTTAATTTCAGGTGTACAGCAAAGTGATTCAGTTATCTACACACACACACACACACACATACACAGACACCCCTATACTTTTTGAGATTCTCTTCCCTTACAGGTTATTACAAAATATTGAGTGTAGCTCTCTGTGCTATACAGTAAGTCCTTGTTGTCACCTACTTTATATATAGTATGGTGTATATGTTAATCCCAGAGTCCTAATTTGTCCCTCCCCCATTTCCTCTTTGAAAACCAAACGTTTGTTTTTTGTTTGTCTGTGGGTCTATTTCTGTTCTGTACATAAGTTCATTTGTATCTTTTTTTTTTTTAATTTAGATTCCACCTATAAGCATTATCATGTATTTGTCTTTGCCTGTCTGGTTTACTGGCTTGACTAGAGCAGAATTCCCCTAGGCATCTTCAGAGTTAAGGTTCATGGGCCTTTCATCGTGGTTATAAGCCTTGGAAGCCCCCAGAAGACCCCAGTTCCTTTACCCCATTGCTGGTGTTACTTTGTTGAATCTGACTCACCCCATCTCTCTGGAATCTGCCACGTGTGCATCACCCCATCCTGCCCCACAAACCTTGAAGAATTTGACCATCTGCCTGCTTGGTATCTACCAGGCTCTGGTATCCCATTTATTTGTCGGTTCTCCTGTCCGCACTCTACACACTTCATGACTAAAGTGGACTTTAGTCAAACTCTTTTCTTTTTTATGTACGTGTTGTATCATTGGCCCTGAGAATATCTCTCACAAACAGAATTAAACCAAAAGCAAAGACTTTCCCCAAATATACTATTTAAAAATGTGCACTTTGCTGACCTACACTGACTGGTGAGAAAGTTGCCTGGAGAGTGAGACAAGTTAGCTTAGATCTGAATATTGAGTAAGACTTCACCTAAAAAATGTGTATATATATATATGTGTGTGTGTGTGTGTGTGTATATATATATATATATACACACATACATACATACATACATACCTCCCTCAACCCTTTCCTGGTATACTACACCACACCACCTTACATGAAATCAAAGCCTCAAGATGACAAAATATCAAAGATTCACATTTTAAAATAGTGTCTCTTATCCGGATGATAAGGAGACATACATTTGTTGAGAATTTTGAAATTCAGAAGAATGGCAGCCTCTATCTAAAGATAATTTCTTATATATTTATTGCCATGTCATCTATAGTACCTAGATACTTATCTGTTATACATTTAGGCTATCATTTATTCAAACGACCCAAACAAATGTTGCATCTGATTTTCTTGTTATTTATATAAAGACAGGCCGACTAAATCTTGTGCACATAACCTGATAATATTTCTAGAGTAGATCTAGAAACACATCTACCAAAAATCTGTTCCTTGATTCTTTGCAAGGAAATCCCTTCATAAAAGTGTATAAACAATTGATGTAAATGCTACAAGAAAACGCTAAAATGTGAAAAGTGGTTATGTCTGGCAAGAAGTTCACTAAGATGGGCAGAAATGGACAGATGGATGCTGTTTTCAGTTATAAGCGCTGCAGTTGACTTTTTCTGTCTGTGTATTATTACAATAAAACTTAGCATATTATTAAAATTATTTTTCCCATGTGAAATTACAAGAAGGGTATATGAATACTTTAACAAATTCATATTACATACCTGTATGAACAAGCTGCCCATCTGAAAATATACACAAATCTACCCTCCCATCAAAAATATAAAACATTTCCCTTCCCATAAAAGCCTCACAAAATAGGTATTCTATTTTCTTTTAAATATTTTCGAATTAGCTTTAAAATGACAAGCAATTTTTATTTGCTTTTATCTTACTGATAAGGTTGAATTGCTTTCCTATCTGATTATTTACTAACCATTTATATTTCTTCTCTTTGCTTTTTAAATGAACACACCAAAGCTCGTACACCTAATGGATGCTGTCTCTGTGACATCTGTCACTTTCAAAGGTGGTTTCCTTACACCAGTGACATGGCCATGGCTTAAACATTTGGGTAACTCTTATTTTTGAAAGACCATCAGAGTCCAAGTCATGTTTTTTTGGATATTCTTAGGACCAGCTGTATCATCAAGTTAGTGACAAATTGTAGAGCAACTGCAGCGAACCTTAGTTTTCTTTTGTGGTTTTAAACCATCCATGACAGAACTGTCAAAAAAGGCATTCCAGGGATCTTCCCTGGTGATCCAGCAGTTAGGAATCTGCCTTCCAATGAGGGGACATGGGTTTGATCCCTAATCGGGGAACTAAGATCCCACAGGACAACTAAGCCTGGGTGCCACAAAGAGCCCGCACACTGCAATGAAACATTCTACATGCCGCAACTAAGACATGATACAGTCCAAAATAAATAGGTAAATGGCACTCCAGTTTCCCGTGGAGCCACAAGAATGTGAACAGAATAAATACATGCCTCTGGAAAAGCACTGCAATCATTTGACTGTATCTAGTATAGAAGGCTTCTCATCATTTTACAGACTTCCTATTTAATATGTTCATATGAATTAAAAGTCCATTAGTCTGCATGTCAATCTGTCATACAACCTTATACATACAGGGTTATACAGAGCAGACACTTAGAAATTGGATCAAGATGATAGACCAAGCGTATTTTTGACTAGAATGTCATGCATCCAAAGGATTCTTCTCTGTTTTATTCATTGTATTCCAGACACCCAGAAGAGTCTCTAGCACAGCTAGGTGGTCAACAAATATTTACTGAATAAATGAATACATGATGAAAATATAAATGAATGAATGAACAAACCAACACTTCACATTTGGGCCTTAAGACCAAAGCTTTGTTTACCTTCTTTTGTAAAACAACGGAAGATGGCAAATGCTTTTGAATAATACAACTGACAAATACACAGTAGAGGTCAAATGGCATTAAAAAAGGAGCAAGCTTCACTTCTTACCTTGGCTCTGTGCCCTCAGGGAATTTACAGTCTAGTGTATGAGATAGAGAGAGAGAGCTTGATCAAATGTTCCTACAAATAAGTGGGAAATTATGAATTTTGTTGTTAAGTGCAGACATGTAGCAGGCTTACCTGGCCTGAGTAATCAAGGATGGCTTCCTTCTCTGAGGAAGAGGTATTTTGATGACATATGGAGGTAAAGGGAACATTTTGAATGCAAGTTCAAAGACAAAAAATAAAAGCACCATGCATTGGAGAAACAGAGAAAAAACAGGTGCTAGGAAACTCTTGGGAGTACAGAGTGTTGAGAGATGATGCTGGAGATAAGATCTTGGTGGTTCTCTGCTATGTGATAAGGGAGAGACTCATTGACCCTTACCAGCAGGAAGGACTTGGTAACGCCTACCTGGTAGATGTATTGTGAAGATAAAACATATAAGTGTAGCTGTTTGCTTAATGTCTAGCTCATTGTTGTTGTTCGGTTGCTAAGTCATGTCTGACTCTTTGCAATCCCATGGACTGCAGCATGCCAGGCTTCTCTGTCCTTTACCGTCTCCCAGAGTTGGTGTCCATTGAGTTGGTGATGCTATCCAACCATCTCATCCTCTGTTGCCCCCTTCTCTGGAGCCCTCAGTCTTTTTCAGTCATCAGTGTCTTTTCCAGTGAGTTGGCTCTTTACATCAGGTGGCCAAAGTATTGGAGCTTCAGGTTCAGCATCAATCCTTCCAATGAATATTCAGGGTTGATTTCCTTTAGGATTGACTGGTTTGATCTGGCCCATGCAGGTGCTCCACTATGGTTATTTTTTTCCCTCTTTCTTTTCTTTTATTACTTATGTATTGAGTTCATTAAGAGCCAGAACTTGGTCTTCTCTTTCAGTGGATCCCCCTTAGTGCCTGACCTGATGTGAACTGCTTGGTAAATGCTCAATAAGTGACAGCTGGAGTTACTATCAGTAGTAAGTAGTCCATTGTATGGGTTTCCCTGGTAGCTCAGCTAGTAAAGAATCCACATGCAATGCAGAAGACCCCAGTTCAATCCCTGGGTCAGGAAGATCCCCTGGAGAAGGGATAGGCTACCCACTCCAGTATTCTTGGGCTTCCCTGGTGGCTCAGATGGTAAAGAATCCCCCTGCAATGTGGGAGACCTGGGTTGAGAAGATCCCCTCGAGGAGGGCATGGCAACCCACTCCAGTATTCTTGCCTGGAGAATCTCCAAGGACAGAGGAGCCTGGTGGGCTACAGTCCATGGGATAGCAAAGAGTCAGACACAACTAAGCAACTCAGTACAGCATAGTCCATTGTATGCTGGGTCTTACATTTATTTTCTTTGGATTTTATTCAATAAAGTCTGCTGTAGATTTTACTAAATCAAGTACCTAGCAATGATAATTCCTAGGTGGAATTATGCATCTTTGCTATCTGTTGAGACTTGATTGTACAGTTTGGATATGGTTTTATTTTCCAGCAAGTGGAGTGTTATTTCAGAGCTTCAAACATCTGTAAGATTTAGAGTGATGAAAAATGTAATCTATGTATAGTGAACTGCAACATATATTTGCATCACAGCATTTTTCTGATGGCTATTAGAAAAGCATATAAATACGGAGATTAAATGAATGCATAGAAATAAAAATCTCCTTTCACCAATAATTTGCTG
The DNA here is from genome assembly GCF_032452875.1 of Bos javanicus. Lineage (NCBI taxonomy): Eukaryota > Metazoa > Chordata > Mammalia > Artiodactyla > Bovidae > Bos > Bos javanicus. Next base: position 46,114,600 of record NC_083881.1, read on the forward strand.
CTCCAACAACAAAGCAACAATTTAGAGCTCTGACCTTGTAATTCAGCTGATTAGAGGAATCCAATTCTCTCTTTATTTCATGTTATGTTGCATCTAATTGATGGAGAAGTCTAAGTGAATCAATATGCCCAAAATTGACCTAAACAAACTCCATTTCTTTTGTGTCTAGATGACGTGTTTGCCCAGTTTTCCCAACTTTTCAGGAAAGAAAAGAAGTCTTTTTCCTTTTTTTCCAACTTCGAAAACTGCAAACTAAATCTGGGTTCTTCCTCTTTCTCTCTTACAGTTACATAATAAAGTTCCCACATTCCAAACTTTGCTGACAATTCTGTTGAGCGTACACAAGATAGACTAGAATGCATCTCAGCCTTCCTTAACTAGATGAATGTAAACAATTTTAGAAACAACCTCTAATCAGATTTAATGTACTCAGACCCAGCCAAAATGCTCACAGAGCAGATCAGAGGAGAAAGAACACACAAAGCATCACCTTTTATGGCATGATCCTACATGGTTCTTTTTTTCTGATTCTTGGGATAGACCCAAGAAAATATTTACACTCTACATATTACCCACAAATGCCTTTTTTTTTTTTTTTTGGTCTTTTTCATCCTTCCATTTTTATTAAGAAATTAAGTTCCTGTTTATCTTACCTCTCAGTCCTTCTTACAAATACTGTTTTGTGTACTGGCCTATTCATAAATTGTTAATGTCACATTGGAAAAAAACCTTTCAGAAACAGGCCCTCCTGACATGTAACTACTGGTAATTTCAGCTAAGCGTCAGGGTGCCTGAAGCCCGCCCAGCCCTACCAGCGAGGAAAGCCTCTGAATTTCTTCTTTCCGCTAGTGAAACAATTAACTTTATGTTCTATTTGCCGACTGCGGGGCCCACCTAAGTTGATTGTGTCTGTTAAACCCGTGTCAGTCTTTTCAGTCTGCTCAGCTCAGGGGAGAGTCAAAATGTATAGCCAGGCTCCCGTGCTTTGGGGTAGAAATGAAAAGATTTGTACTCATCGAACAAGAAAATGGCATTGCTGGCTGTCAGTCTGGAAGGAAGAGCTTTTCTCTTCGATGCTGCACAGCAGGCTCTGCTCACGTCCCCAACTGCAGCTCACGCCTCAGTGCTGAGCTAGCAGCTCACCCCACCTAACCTGGCAGGCAGACGTATCTGACATGAAAGCCACCCACCCTCAGATTGAGCTGCAAGGATGCCCCAAACTGAGACTGAGTTCTGTTCAACCGAATAGGTTGCACTGCTCTTACTTCAGTGTGGATTAACCATCAGCTTTCGAACTGTGGTATTGGAGAAGACTCATGAGACTGCCTTGGACAGCGTGGAGATGAAACCAGTCAATCCTAAAGGAAATCAACCCAGAATATTCATTGGAAGGACTGATGCTGGAGCTCCAATTCTTTGGAGCTGACTTATTGGAAAAGACCCAGATGCTGGGAAAGATTGAGGGCAAGAGGAGAACGGTCGACAGAGGATGAGATGATTGGATTGCATCACCAACTCGATGGGCTTGAGTTTGAGCAAACTCTGGGAGAGGGTGAAGGACAGGGAAGCCTGGCGGGTTGCAGTCCATGGGGTTGCAAAGAGTCAGACATGACTTAGTGACTGAACAGAAAACCATCAGCTTTAAGATGGGCCTTCAATGCCTAGGAAATCAAGTGGGAGAGTAGCCTATAGAGCTAGCTTGTGTCTGAAGACAGAGTGGCACATCATTTCTCACTGGCATCCGATGCCCCTTCCCCTCTCCCTGTCACATCTCGTCCAGCGTAGAAACCCAAGTGGGCCAGTTGATTGGCTGTGAAGGGGGTTGGGGATTGCTTGGAAGAACGGGCTTGGAGCCCCATGGGTAGGAAATGCCACAGTTTGGATCCAGGATCTGACTGTGCATGGGGGTGTTTTGCATTTCACATCTTCATCTGGCTTCTAGCAGCACACATCTGGCTCTGATTTTCACAAAAGTGTTAAAAAAAAGAAAAAAAAGTAAAGTGGCTATAGTAATGCTCAAGGAGTTATTTCCTAAGAAGATAAATCTGCTGAGGGGGACATGTATTTCCAAACCAAATATAAATTGACTTCTGTATTTTCCATTTTCAGTTTTGTATGTTGTCTTTTCATTCACAAATGTGGATTAGATGCCTAGTCTGTGCCGCCACTGGACTTCCCCAGGTGGCTCAGTGATAAAGAATCCACCTGCCAGTGCAGGAGACACATGTTCTGGGTCAGGAAGATCCCCTGGAGGAGGAACTGGTGAGCCACGGTCCGTGGGATCGCAGAGGCCAGCGTGACTTAGCGGCTAAACAACCGTGCCACGATTACAGTGAGCAAAACAAACGATTTTTCTGGCCCACAAAGTAACATTCTCATCAGTGATCATGAATCTTCAGAGTTGGCTGTATACAGATCCTTAGCATTTCAAACTATTTTACCATGTCGAAACACCTTATGGCTAAATGTCAGCATCTCCTGTGTATAAAGAGGGGAATGGGTCTGCAGAATCCTTAGGGTACCTGGAAGACATTCAGCTGGCTGGCTGGCTCTGCCATCGGGTCTTGGGGTCTTGGGGAAGGTGCTTAATGTTTTTGGGTTTCAAACTTTGCATAAGTAAAATGAAATAATGCCCAATTTGCAAGGGCTTGTTTGTTTTTCCCCCCAGTGGAATGAAGATTGAAGTCTAGCCTGGCCTAATAGTAATAGAAGTAGCTATTATTGTATTTTTGCTGTTTTTTCTGTGAATCAGTTAATATAGCTTTTGAGACAAGGATTCCAGAATGTGTTTTATTAGGTTTACCAAAATCGCCTGGTTCTGGTTTGCCGCAGTTTATAGTAGGCAGTAATAGAATTCAGTTTCTAAAGCATCACTCTGTAGCAGTTTCATCCTTTTATATACCCACATGCAGGAGCACAGATGAAAAGAGATGCATATGTTCACTCTTGCCTGGTAAAGCAGGGTCATGCATAGGATCCAGTACAGGCTGTCACTAAAGAGTCAGCTGCTGAAAAACCAAACTCTGAAGTCACGCTATTTTGATTTCAAGCAAGCAAAACACACGACAGTTTATATAGATCTTTTCTGTTCCTCTAAATGTTTCCTTCCATGTTAGAAAAATGACAAATATTTTTCTGGGAACTAAAGGGTAAATAGATGATCATAAGGAGACTTCAGGAAGTATAGCATATATTTCCTTTCAGAGCCAAGAACACGTGGAAATCAGGCCTCTGAAACATCAGCCAGATGCTGGAAACTCTTATGATTTGGTTTCATTAAAGATACCAAAGAATAATTAGACCATAAGGGGAATTCTGTTTTCCATTCCCCGGGGACTAGGATTAGTAAGTGATTTTACATGTCAGGTTTTTTTTTTTTTTCCACTTCCTGTTTTGTTCCTATTTGAGAAAACTGTTTGCCAAATGACGGGAACAAATAGAGTGGGAATACCCAAGCACCGGAGGCTATATGGCTGACCCAAGGAATGATGCTATGGGCTTCCCAGGTGGTACTAGTGGTAAAGAACCTACCTGCCAATGCAGGAGACATAGAAATGTGGATTCAGTCTTTGAGTCGGTAAGATCCCCTGGAGAAGGACACAGCAATCCAGTCCAGTTATTCTTAGCCTGGAGAATCCTTTAGACAGAGGAGCCTGGCAGGCTACAGTCTGTGAGTTTGCAGAGTCGGACATGGCTGAAGTGACTTGGAATAATGCTAGTTATTTTTATTCCTGCCAGCCTGATCTAGGCTCTCCTGCAGGCCTTGGGTAGATTCTCTTTTCATCTAGGCAACCAAAGTGATAGAACTTTGGTATCTTTTTTCCATTGTTAATATGAAAAAAAAAGAAAGATAAAAGAAAATATGTATGCATAGAAATAAAATGAAGTTACTTGATGTGTTAGTGTTCCTAACAACTAAACACAGTGAAACACTATCACAAATAGGAAAGACTTTCAAGGTTTTCATTGTACTAAGAACTGTACACAAATAAATTGAAGTATAAATGTAAGCCAGCATTTCAGTTAAACTGCTCATTAAAATAATTAGGCCAGTGAAGCGAGGACTGTGTAAGCCAAGGAAATTGTGAGGTTTGGTTAAAATCCCCTCGCTGCAGGTATGTATAGAATTGAATGGGAAGGGAGTTGTAAAGCTATGGGTTTAGTAAATAAAACCTGTTCTGTGCTAAAAGTCGAAAGATACTGGGAAAAAACTAAAAAAAAGAAACCAATTTTAATCTGTATAGAGTTGTAGTAATAGGAGTCCTAAACTGGAAGGGATTTTTGTTAAACCATTTGTTAACTGGCCACCATCAGGTTTCCATTAAAATTTATTTTTCCCTCTGAGTTTTAATTTTTGAAAGATCCCCTTTACAATTTACACTTATTAAGTAGCAATTAATTAGACTTCCCACTAAGTAAAAACACAATCCTCCAATTAGAGTATTGCCTTAGCATGGAATAACAACCAACTACTGTTTGCCCTTTCAATTCATATGATTTAAAAAACTAAATGTGACATTTTAATTTTCCAGTGTTATCTTACCATGGGTAGATGTGTGAATTCTGTTAGACTTTTTCTGAGAAGCAAAAATAGTGCCAGGAGGCCCTGGAAACTCTTATGATTTGGTTGGAAAAAAGTGCCAGGAGTTGCCACTCTTGAGGGTGACTAGTTGCCACCCACTGTCTGTTCCAGTCTCTCCGTTGTCTGGTGGGTTTAATGGTTCAGCCTGAGACTGCACAGTTTAGTGCAAGGTCAAGGCTAAAATACAGGTCGGTTGATTTTTCAGTCTAGTCCTCTTTTTGCTAAACACCCTGCTGCTTGATAAACTTGGGAGCCTGAGGAATTTTGAGTGCTAATAATTCCAAGATTTTAGAAGCACAGCTGCATTTGAAAGTCTGTAAAAATTGCACTGTAGTAACCCATTTTCTCCTCTGGCTTTCTCATTAAATTTTCTTAATACCAAACTGGTCATTTTTTATTTTTGTCTCATGGGCCACGCTATTCTACAAGGGCCATACTTCCTGCTTAGTTGATCCTCTGTAGAACTTCCAAGTCATTGCGTCTTCTCTATTTGAGTCTTTAGAATGAAACTTGCCTCCTGGAAACACTTCTATTTGATCAAATTAACAGTAAGACCTAGAAAAGCTCAGAAGACACCTCTCTTCAAAGATAATTGTGTTAGGATTGCTTCTTTTTTAAAAAAATGTTTATTTATTGATTTGACTGCCCCAGGTCTTAGTTGCGGCATGTGGGATCTTACGTTGCAGCATATGAACTCTTAGTTGTGGCATGTGGGATCTAGTTCCCTGAGCAGGGATTGAACCTGGGCCCCCTGCATGGGGAGCACAGAGTCTTAGCCATTGGAACACCAGGGAAGTCCCAAGGTTGCTTCTTTCTGATGAGAGCTAAATTTGGAATCGAACCCTATACACCGTATCTCTGAGCAAGCTGGTAAGCAACTCAGATGTGCTGTTGAGAACTCAAAAAAAAGAGTATGCACTCCTCCATCTATAGGATTCTCTAGACAAGAATACTGGAGTGGGTTGCCTTGCCTTCCTCCAGGGGATCTTCCCAATCCAGGGATCGAACCCATGTACATCTCCTGGATTGGCAGGTGGGTTCTTTACCCCTAGCGCCACCTGGGAAGCCCCAGATATTTGAGTCCATACTAAATATGTTTGGAACTGTATCCTTTCAGAACTTTAGGGAAAGTACAGTTGGCTTCAGAAAAGTGATAACATTGAAAAAAAGCAGTGTGGCTAAAAATTAGAATTGGTGCCAGCCACTTAGGGAGCATTAGCCACCCCTGAATCCGGTTACCACTACTGTAAGTTCAGAAGCCATAGTGAATAACCGGCCCATCACACCTGGCACCATTGTCTTTTTAGACCACCTGAGCATGCAGTGAACACATGCAAGGTTGCCATTGCCTATGGAAGCTTTTTTAGAAAACGCGAGCTCACTGGGTGCCCCACAGGCCCCTCATAGCACCCAAATTACATTTGGAGAATGGAACGTTTAACTACCTGCCATTTTAAGCTGCTGCTGCCAAGGAACCTCTGTCCTGAGGCTGCTTCGGGGAGACATCTGCAAGGTCTAAAGGGTGTCTCTCTTTCAACCTATCAATTAGGAAAAGAGCAGAGGGAGATGTGATAGATTACATGGCCCTAAGATGGATCGCTCTGAAAACTCTCATATTGGCAAGAGTAATTCAAATTGCCAGGAATCCAAACTTTGCCGTGTGACAGCCACAGAAGTCTGACGGGGTTTGACTGGTTTATCCTGCTAAATGAAGCCGCTGAGATGACTGTCGTGGGGTGATTGATAAAGTGCATAAATCTTAACTATGGAAAAAAGAGAAGATGAATCGACACACACATAGATTGGAAATGTAATGAAACCAAATTGAAGATACCAGGACTTCCTAATATAGTACACGAAAACAATACCCTGTTTAGTGTTCCTCATGGGTCCCATTCCATCGGCCTCGTTTCGCAAATGACCGGGAGGACATGTTTGGTTTTCATTTTTCTCGCATAAGAGACCTAAACTGGCAACAGAGCAAGAAAATAAATAATAATGACAACATAGTGAATACATGCCTCTGGTATTTATCATTTATTATTTATTTCCCTCATGTTAATGGAGCTTGGAGAAAAAAAAAGATGGCTTCTGCTTCCCTCCAAGCTGCTACTGAATGCTGTTAGTGATCATATGCAAAGTTATGGTAGTTTTCAAAGTAATTAGAACCCCGAGCAAATAAACACTAAATGGGCTCTCATCTTTGAAGTTATTTTTTCTAACTAAATAGCTCTGTTCTGCTATAATTATATACTAGTCATTATAAAATTAAAAATCATTTTAAGTGAATGAATACTTTTTTAAGAAGCATTTGTTTCTTGCTAATTATTACCAGCTAATTATAGTTTATGATGGTCTTCGAGAAATCTGAAATCACTGCCTTTAAGCCCTAGTCCCCAATGGTTGCAAATTTCAATTCCAGAAAGAAAAGAAAAATGATGGAGAAGAGGGTCCAAAGCAATGAAAATCTAAATTTTCACGACTTTGAAAATATCTGACTTTCTGAAGGTCATCACAGACAGATGGCATGAAAAAAGCTTTGTCTTGTGGACTGGCACTTCTAGAAGCACTACTGGAAGCTAACTGTGACCTTTGCATGTTAATTAATGTCTCTAAGCCTCAATCTTTGCATTTTTGAAATGAGGATAATATCTACCTTGCAGCATTGTTTTGAGGATTAAAGATAATGTCTATAAAATTTTTAGCACAGGAACTGGTATCATAATTAGTAGCTATTATTATTAGCATCGTTTATCATCATTTATGTTTTTTTTCATGCTAAGAAAATTTACTACTGCTCAGAGGCCCAAGCTTGGTCTTTAGGACAGCCAGTCCTTGGCTTCTTGTGACAATGTTGCTTTCAGTGGGAAATTAGTTTCTACCAAAAACATGGCATTTAAGTTAAACAATCTGGAAACGTGTCAGTTTCCCATGTTATTTTTCTTCCTTTTGGGGCTAAAACCAGAAGAATGGTGGGAAGAAAGTGACTGTACAGGGCACATGATTTATGAGGGGCTTTCCCGTGAACCAGCAAGTTCTGGAAAGCCCACCAGTCATAGTTTCATGCAGGTCCACACTTTCTTAATATCTCCCGAGGACGATAAGGAAAATAAATAAGAAGGGTAAACAGCAATAACAGAAAATCAAACAGGCTTCCCTGATAGCTCAGTTGGTACAGAATCCACCTGCAATTCAGGAGACCCCAGTTTGATTCCTGGATCAGGAAGATCCACTGGAGAAGGGATAGGCTACCCACTCCAGTATTCTTGCCTGGAGAATTCCATGGACTGTATAGTCCATGGGGTCGCAAAGAGTCAGACACGACTGAGCGACTTTCACTTTCAAACTGAGAAATAAGACAAACCCCTACAGATAACCCCAAGTTCTCTCTCTCTTTACTCTCTATTACAAAGTAATACCATGAGTTAAACAGGTTAATAAAACCTGGGTACCAGGTGTCTTGGGAGGGAGGGAGAGGTGATGAATGTCACTTTTGGGGTTTCCCTCTATCTCCCAGCACTGTTCCAACTGTCTCCATCAGAAAGCTCTTTCCTTTTACTGACCTTAGCTCTTTGCTTTGACTTCTCATTTCTCATTTTGTTGTTGACATAGAGAACATTCTTCCTAGCTCCTGGGTTTCCAAGGACTAACTTTGCTGCTCTCTGCTCTTTAGTCGCTCACTCGAGTCCAAGCCTTTTTGCCCCCCTGGACTGTAGCCCACCAAATTCCTCTGTGCATGGAATTTCCCAGGCAAGAATACTACAGTGGGTTGCCATTTCCTTCTCCAGGGAATCTTCCCGATCCAGCAATAAAACCCGCGTCTCCTGCTTGGCAGGTGGACTTTTACCACTGAGCCACCTGGGAGGCCCTGAGTTTGCTGATGGTTCCTTATATCCCAGGCACTAAAAATGCTTCACATGTGTTATCCTAATTAATCCTCAGAACAACTCAGTATTACAGTTGAGGGGAAGAAAAAAAAAAAGTGACCTCTTTCAGGTACGTGAGATCAGGCTACCTTCCTAGCTATGACATGGTGGGTACAGATTGGTAATTCCAGGTGAAATATTCACCAGAGAAACCAAATTTTCATCTAAGTATAGATGATACAAAGGGCACTGGGGCTATGATTCCTCAGTCTGACTTCTCCAAGCTCCCTCAGTGCAATGTGTCTAGTTCTTCTGGTGTGTAGTTGTTGATCAAGAGACACAAATATGGGACCTCCCTGGCAGTCCAGTGATTAAGTCTGTGCTTCCAGTGCAGGGGAACTAAGGATCCCACACGCCATGTGGTGGTTTAGTCACTGCTAAGCTGCTGCTAAGTCACTTCAGTCGTGTCTGACTCTGTGCAATTCCATAGACGCAGCCCACCAGGTTCCCCCGTCCCTGGGATTCTCCAGGCAAGAACACTGGAGTGGGTTGCCATTTCCTTCTCCAATGCATGAAAGTGAAAAGTGAAAGTGAAGTCACTCAGTCGTGTCCGACTCTTAGGGACCTCATGGACTGCAGCCTACCAGGCTCCTCCATCCATGGGATTTTCCAGGCAAGAGTCCTGGAATGGGGTGCCATCTAGTCATGTCCAACTCTTTGTGACCCCATAGCCTGCCAGGCTCCTCTGTCCAGGGAATTCTCCAGGCAAGAACACTGGAGTGGGTTGCCCTTCCCTTCTCCAGGGGATCTTCCTGATCCAGGAATCGAATGCAGGTCTCCCACAATGCAGACATATAACTGTGGAAGACCTATAGGCACAGCCCCCCAAATTTAATAATAATAAAATAGTGTTTATTAAAAGAAAAAGTCACAAATCCAACTGACTTTCATGCATGCTTTCTTCCTTCCTCCTTGGAGCCATACATTTCTTACAGCTTCCTGGTCCCACCACTCTGACTTCCCGGTTAAAAGGAGAGAGAGAACCTTGCCAGGTTATGACATATCCCCTCAGGGGTAACGGAAGAACATGCTGTCATTTCAATGGAATAAGGGTGTGGTAGTGTTGGCCTTTATTATTTTTCTTAAAGATACTGGAAAGAAAAAAAAGGTTGGATGTTTTTCAGAGGAGAGATTGATGGGAGACAGGAAACCATACTGAGATGAATTGAATGCCCCCCGCAAAAAAAAGACAAGAAAAATTGCCCTTCCTAACTGCAGCTCATTCCGAGGAGTCCAACACAGCTGTCTAACATATGCTTCTCCCCACCCACCAAACTCAAGCACCGGTAATACAACCAGCCGTGCTGTGTCTTTCTCCAAGTATCAAACACAGATTCTCACAGGATCAGATTTTTATAATAATTTTCTAATAGTAAGAGCTACTGATTTGTACACCCACTCTGTGCCAGATATGGAACTAGGTCCCATTCAGTCCCTGCAGTAACTCTGAAATTGGTAAACTTTTATTCCTAGCTTACAAGAAAGCCAAGACTAAACAAGTTTAAGCAAATTGTTGCTGACATGTAGTTTGTTGTTCAGTCACTAAGTCATGTCCAGCTCTTTGCAACCCCCTGGACTGCAGCACACCAGGCTCCCCTGTCCTTCACTATCTCCCAGAGTTTGCTCAAATTCATGCCCATTGAGTTGGTGATGCCATCCAACCATCTCATCCTCTGCCACCCTCTTCTCCTTTTGCCTTCAGTCTTTCCCGGCATCAGGGTCTTTTCCAATGAGTTGGCTGTACACATCAGGTGGGTAAAGTATTGATGCTTCAGCATCAGTCCTTCTAATGAATATTCAGAGTTGATTTCCTTTAGGATTGAGTGGCTTGATCTCCTTACAGTCCAAGGGACTCTCAACAGTCCTTTCCAGCACCAGAATTTGAAAGCATTGATTCTTTGGTGCTCAGCCTTCTTTATGGTCCAATCCTCACCTCAGTACATGACCACCAGCAAAACCATAGCTTTGACTACAGAGATCTTTGTTGGCCAAGTGATGTCTCTGCTTTTAATATACTGTCTAGGTTTGTCATAGCTTTCCTCCCAAGGAGCAAGCGTCTTTTAATTACATGGCTGTAGTCACCATCTACAGTGATTTCTGGAGCCCAAGAAAATAAAATCTCTCAGTACTTCCACTTTTTCCCTTTCTGTTTGCCATGAAGTGATGGCACCAGATAGCATGATCTTAGTTTTTTCAATGTTGAGTTTTAAGCCAACTTGTTCACTCCCTTCTTTCACCCTTATCAAGTTAGAAATGGGGATATCTGGTATCGAAACTAAGCCCCACTGTCTTTCAAGACTGGCCATTTCTACTATGCCTCGTTGTCAGTAACAGGACAGAATAGGGAACAGGGTTTTAAGAAAATATGTTTGATAACCCAGTAACCCAAAGAAATAGCATTCGTTTCTTTTCTTTTAATGGCAACATTTAGAGTTCATTAAATACAATAAACCTTCAAACTGTTCTACGGCTTTTCTGCTTACCTATTTCTTTTTTTTTTTTTTTTTAAATTCTGTGTCCTCCCTGATATTAATATGATCACCATAATAAGAGGACTATTGGTTCTCTCGTGGAAGGTTGATTCAAGACTTGAGTACCCACAGCACATTTTGGGCAAAATGGATTTACAAAACACTCAGAGTTTGGAGATCCAGTCCAAAAATCCACGCCTTCAGCCAGTAGTTCAGGCTCTTTCTTGTGACCATTCCTGAACAAACATGGCTAAGAGCAGAGAAACTGAATAAGGAATCAGCAGGAACATGCCTGAGTAGAAAAGAATATGGCATTTAGAGGGAACGTGGGGCAGATCGTTTATCTCTGCCTGGGATCATGTAGTTCCCAACAACAGATGAATTTTTGTCCACTGTTTCTCCAAGATTCTCCTATAGCCTGATTTCTAGAAAACAGTTATGTGAGTATCCATATGTCACCTCTGGCAATTGTAAGAGAATTTAATGAATTTTTATAACATCATTTCCAGGCAACTTTGATGTTCCATTTTGGTCTAAATAGTGTAAGAGGGATTATTTCAAATTCCTTATGGATGAAGATTGGAGGGAACAGGGATACATCAGGCAATCAGAATCACTCATTTGTCAATCTAATTGTGCAGATGTTCAAAACAGGATATGCTGATTCTTGTCCAATGCCATGTGAAATCTTATGGAATCATATTGCTTGAAGGGAAGTTATGAGGTCATGCTATCCAGTTCTGCCTCAAGCCACATACACAGCAAACCTTAACTGTTAAACATGAAGAGAGTAGCTTATTGTTTCATCTCTCTTTAAGAAAGGAAAGAAACCTGGAGCTTTCTTCATTTTATCATAAAGGGGGCAAAAAGTGATCATCAGGGTTGCCCATAATGAGTCTAAAGATGTATATTTGGAAAGGCTTCATTTAATAATCTTTGGTGGATAGAAGGTTTGGCAGTCTTTTAAAGTCATGTATATGTTACCCATTTTCTTGACATGAAATCTATGATTCATAGTCATCTTTGTTCTTTGAAAATGAACTCACACACCTTCCAGAATGTGATACATTTTACTTTAGGGTGCCTGCAGGCCTCTACCGACCAGAAGCCACTGTGTCTCCATGTTGGAATTTATGGATGGAAACATTCTGTATTAGGGGAATTTTCTGAGTCAAACTCCCAGACAGTGAGAAGAAAACCCTACTCTCCAACCCCAGGACAATCCCTGTTCCATATTTACGTACACATTCCACATTCATCTCCTCTGTTTATACATTGGCTATTTGAAATCTTTATTCATTCTGTTTCTAACCTCCCCCCACCCCAATCTCTCCAACTTCTAGCCATACAAACAAGTACGAGGGGAAACCCTTTCTCTTCACAGAAGGCTCATCACTGGAGTCTAAGATGTACCTCTCTTCCCTCGAGTTCAGTACTTGAGGTTCTTACTCAAGTTCAGGTTAGTTAGTATTAGTTCAGGTGTGGCCAACAGCTTCGTTTCACATGCCAGTTCGGATTGGGTGAGGCTGATTAGACAAAGATTACAAGGCCACTTATCTGCGAGGAGAATGTGGTGACAGGTTAGCAGCATCTTTCATGAGTATGGATATGGGAATAGAATATCTGCGCTATAAATGTACCCTTCCAAAACTCACTCATAAACACCTAGAGAATAAGAATCTCTTACTTTGTATTTTAAATACTTTGCGTACCTGGTACAGTTCTGACATCAGGAATGAATTCTAAATGAGCCTAGAAGGCAATATCTTATTTTTACCCAAAGATAACATTGTCTCTAAAAGCACCAGAGAAGGAGTACTGTGTACTTTTTTCCATGACTCTCAGCCAAGTATCAGAATAAAGTGAAATTCCACATGCAGCCACACTTAGAAGTAGATTTTAGTTGTGATACTTCTGGGCCCTTTGGAATTTTTATTGTTTGTAAAAAAATCCACGAGAGCAATTGTCCAGCTCCTTCTACCTGATACCTAATTTGGGCTGAAATGATAGGCCTACAGGAAAAAAATCTTAAAAATAAAAATATGTATATGGCTGATATAAAAATGAAATAAATGTGCAGGGTGCTGCTGCTGCTAAGTCGCTTTAGTCGTGTCCGACTCTGTGCGACCCCATAGACGGCAGCCCACCAGGCTCCCCCGTCCCTGGGATTCTCCAGGCAAGAACACTGGAGTAGGTTGCCATTTCCTTCTCCAGTGCATGAAAGTAAAAAGTGAAAGTGAAGTCGCTCAGTTGTGTCCGACTCTCCGTGACCCCATGGACTGCAGCCTACCAGGCTCCTCTGTCCATGGGATTTTCCAGGCAAGAGTACTGGAGTGGGGTGCCATCGCCTTCTTCAAAATGTGCAGGGAACCACAGCTAATGAAAGTAGCTCACACGATAAAAATAGTCATATTTGCTTTGAAAACCCGCATTGAATTTCTAGAGGGAACAACCTGGTGGTGTTGACTGAAGCATCTAAATCCTGATCCCTCTCCAGTTCGGCAGATTCCCAAAACATTGGAGGTTCATTCTCATTTCATAAAGAATAAAAAACTCCCCTATAGTTACAGAACTTATTGCCAGGGTTAATTGGAATTTTAACTTCAACAACTTCTGGAGGCTTCGAGCAAAATATTGTACATGTGAAAGGCAAGAGAAATAAGTTGTAGGAAACTGACAGGTTGGGTTTACACAGAAGTTTCCCTTTCTTTGGAGGAAAGCTCTTGAGCTGACAAAGAAATAGGCAGCTGCCAGGGCCCAGCTTTTAATCTGTTCAGCAGACAACCTTCCCTAGCCTATATAGAACACATCAAAGGGAGAGACAGCCTTTGCCCACCTTGAACCTTATGCCCTTAGGAAAATGGGAAGAACAATGGACTTATTATTGGAGAAGGCAATGGCACCCCACTCCAGTACTCTTTCCTGGAAAATCCCATGGAGAGAGGAGCCTGGTGGGCTGCAGTCCACAGGGTTGCTAAGAGTTGGACACGACTGAGCGACTTCACTTTCACTTTTCACTTTCTGCATTGGAGAAGGAAATGACTACCGACTCCAGTATTATTGCCTGGAGAATCCCAGGGACAGGGCAGCCCGGTGGGCTGCCATCTATGGGGTCGCACAGAGTCGAACACGACTAAAGAGATGTAGCAGCAGCAGTGGCAGTATTATTGGGTTGGCCAAGAAGTTTGTTCAGATTCTTCCATGAAAAACCTAAACAGACTTCTTGGCCAACCCGATAGAAGCCCCCGGTGCGAGTTTTGACTTCCCCAGTGGCTCAGCAGTAAAGAATTCCCCTGCAATGCAGGAGATGCGGGTTCAATCCCTGGGTTGGGAAGATCCCCTGGAATAGGAAGTGGCAGCCCACTCCACTATTCTTGCCTGGAAAATCCCATGAACAGAGGAACCTGGTGAGCTACCGTCCGTGGGGTTTCAAAGAGTCAGACTAAGCACACACATGCACGGTGTAGGTTTCTTCAAGACAGCTGACATTGAACGTGTAATATAGCCAGTTTAAACATTGACTTCCTCTCTGGGGGAAAAAAAAAAAACCTGTTTTTGCTTACACCACAGGGTTGAGATGGTCAGATAAGAAAATGGAAGTGAAGACTTCCCTGGTAATCCAGTGGTTAAGAATCCACCTGGCATTGCAAGGGACATGGGTTCAATCCTGGGTCCAAGAAGATCCCACATGCTGTGGGGCAGCTAAACTCATATGCTCTAGAGCCCAGGACCTGCAGCTACTGAGTCCATGTGCCCTAGAGTGTGTGGTCTGCAACAAGAGAAGCTATTGCAGTGAGAAGCCCCTGTACCGCAACTAGAGAATAGTCCCCACTCTCTGCAAGTAGAGAAAGCCTCTGCGCAACTGTAAAGCCTCCAATTAAAATAAATAAATAAATTTTAAAAAATAAGTAATAAGTAAAAAGACCCAGCACAGCCAAAAATAAATAAATAATATTTAAAAAAATAGAAAATGAAAGTGAAAGGACCTGATAAACTGTAATCAAGGCAAATCATCCTGTTACCATCCGGTGTCACTCAGCTCCTAGTTGGTTACCCCTGTCTAAACAACTTGCCTTAAAACAGAGTTATTAAAGTCTTTCTGGTGTTGACCTCGCTTCTGCCAAAAATACCTGAAGCATGCAACGCCTGTGTATAACTTGTGGCTTTCTGTACTAGATGGTGGGAGAGGAGATAGACTTTGAAATGACACTGCACTACCCCCCCACTCAGTGCGACCCATAGCCTTTCATGTAGAAAAATGCATGATGAGCGCATCTTAGGGAGGATAGAGGAGATGTGGGTGTAGAAATTGAGGAAGGGTTTTCAACTATCCCTGGAGTCATACTCAGTAAGGGGTCTACTGAGTCACACTAAAGGCATCTACATATAAGGCCACCATGACTAAAGCTACTTAGAACCCTGCCAGCTTCTTTGGGGCCCGATGGCCACCCAGTGCAGGTTTCTAAACTATTTCTAGATGTATCATGTTTACAGAAACAACTGCCATGTTGACTGCATATCCCCTTTTCTCTCCAGTCTAGAGCTTATCCCTTTATGCCAAATATCAGCAGTTCCTTAAAATGTCTAGTGTGTATTGGGATGCATGCGTGCTCATTCGTGTCTGACTCTTTGTGACCCCATGGACTGTAGCCCCACCAGGCTCCTCTGTCCATGGGATTCTCCAGGCAATAATACTGGAGTAGGTAATCACTCCCTACTCCAGGGGATCTTCTGATGACCGAACCCGTGTCTCTTGCCTCTCCTGCATCGGCACGTATTCATTCAGCTGACGTGTACTGTTTACCTGTCACAGCTTCCGTGCTCGGAACTGATGATAAAACAGTGAGCATGTCAGAAGGAGTTACTGTCACATAGCATTTTCACCCCTAAGCCCACCACCACTACACACAGGGAGGCCCTTGAACAAGGGGCTTCTCTGATGCTGCATTTTTAAAGAACACTGGATTCCAGGTCTCCACTGAACCTCAGTTCTTTCTCTCTTACTAACTCACCATGTCACCTCTCTCATTCTCCATTTCCTAATCTGTGAAATTAGAGGCTGAAATGAGTTCTCTTTGGACCCTTTTGATTCTAGAATAACCTGCTTTCCTGGCCTTAACAGAACATGTGCTTCAACTGCCGTATCTGTTGGAAAATTATATTTGCCCTACTAGCACCACTGCCAGTTTCTGATATTGAATTTAGAGAATATGTTGAGTTTGAACAATACAAGGTGTCCAGCTACACATAAGGTGCTGCTAAGACTATGCTGAGGATGTGATCACTACCGCAGGCCAAAAGCAGGGCAGCCTTGCAGCTTCCGCTCGGGGCTCCTGAACGTACGCTGGTGCCACTTAAAGGAAAAGCGTGGAACCACCTGCCGCTGTGCAGGTGGCTGCCATAACTGGCAATTATTAAGAACTGTTATTTCTAGAGAACCTCTCCCACCAAAGTGCTTGGGGCACAATACATATATAGTCGTACAACTGAGATAAGTCTCAGTTGCCTAATGAGAAAATTACCTCCTGTCACCATTTATGTGTGTTCCCTAGAAGCTAGGTTCAAACCAGTTTCTCCTCATTTCTGAAGAATGCTTGATCCTTTTCTTTCCCTTCTGCTGCTGCTTGGAGTAGGCTTTTGGAAGGAAATCTGTGTTTTCTTTCTCCTAAGCTTGATGGGCCAGGGTCACAGTCCCCTCAGGGTCACTAAATATTATCATCATCCTGGCTGTCACCGTGTTTATACTGAGAGCTGTAATCACCAAATCTCCAAGAGGTATTGAAACAGGAGGGAAGAGGGACAGGGCACATTATTCTTTAAAAGAATAATATAACCATAGGACATGACAAAAACTGGCTAGAACCAACTAGGTCCAAGATGGCAAAAGACCTTGAACTTCATTGTATGCTCACTGTAATTGTTGTTGCTTAGTCGCTAAGTCGTGTCCAGTTCTTCATGACCCTGTGGACTGTAGCTCACCAGGCTCTTCTATCCGTGGGATTTCTCAGGCAAGAATACTGGAGTGGGTTGCCATTTCCTTTTCCAGGGGATCTTCCCAACCCCAGGGATCAAATCCAGGTCTCCTGCTTGACAGGCGATGAGCCACCTGTGAAGCCCCCAACATTAGCTAACGACATGCCCACTAGCACCGTGACCGTTTAGAGCTAACCATAAAACGCCAAAAGTGGCAGTGACCCAATTCCTAGAAAGGCTCCTGAGGCCGTTGGAATAATCCTCCTACTCGTTAGCTTAGGAAATTACCCAGCTCATAAAAACCAACCATGCCATATTTCAGGGTCTCTCACCTTCTGAGATGGCTCACACCCTTTCTTATGTTTCTTTCTAGATAAATCCACATCTTACCTATCACTTTGTCTCCCATTGAATTCTTTCTGCAATGAGACATCAAGAACCTGAGCTTCCTTAGGTCCTAAGACCAGGTGTGTGATCTCAAATAAAAGACCGTGGATTCGAGTCCCAATCTGAGTTGCATGGTTTCAGTATCAATGATGACAATATTATCCTTGATTCTATCCCAAACTCATTTATCTCTGCCCTTATAGCATTAGAGTGGACAGTGCAGCTAATTGGACATGAGCTCAGTGCACTTTGAGTGACTGCAATCCTCTCTGAGTTGCTTGGCTACAAAATGGCACTAGGAAAATGTTTTGCATTTGTTTAACATCATAAGGACTGGACTGAAAGGTATATTTTGACTAAGAATGAGGACATTGTGCTATCATTTACATAGGGATTTGCTTTTGGTATTCCTTGTTGAGCTAAAGAAAACGTTAAGGCTATTGATTTCATGGTTGATCTGGGCACTCACAGCAGAATAAAGCCTAGAAGCATTTATTATGCTCCCCGCATCGCCATCATGAAATTAACAAGAAGGCCCAGTGCCATGTGGCCAGGGAGACAAACTACAAAGGTCAACTGAGAATCTCAGTGGTGTCATTTAGGAGGGAATCACTGGCAGATATGAAATTTGCCAAGGTTAAGTCACATGTGTCTGTGTGTTTAAATATGTGGTTGTCTGTGCTCTAGTTGTTTGCTTCCCTAACTACCTCTTTGGGGAAATGAATGCCATAGGACCAAGCTGTCCATTTCCCCCTGGCTGCCCCCAAAATGAAACAAATCTCAGACACACAGGGAGAATAGAATTATGCTGCATGGAAATCAGCAAAATGCATCAAATATGCACGTCCAGATTACACTATTAAAATAGACTTTTTACTTATTCCCTCTTACTTATTTAAAGCACTGACGATGCATGCCACAGTGTCAGAACAAGGAAGTGGTAGGAGGATTAACCATTTCAGTTTTGTGTCTGATAGCCATAGACTTGGCTACAGGTCACAGCATAATTCAAATGTGAACCAAAAATGAGTGATTAAAATCATTTAAAAAGATACAGTGTTTGCATCACTTCTCACGTAACCACTTCTTATTAATCATAAGCATTAGTGAGAAGATGCTCATGTATGATTATTGCCTAATATTAAAATACATAAAGGCACACCCCCGTTTGATCTAGATTTCCATTCCAGTTAAAAGCAAGGGGAGGTGTTAGGATATTTTTCTTTTCATGTGTACTCTGTTGGTAATAAAGGGCTATTGGTCTGATCAGTAGGTCTTAAAATAATAACACTAACACCGGCTGATTGTAATTTGTATTTCAGAAAAATAGTTGTTATACGTTCCATCACGTGGAGGGAAAAAAATTGTCAGGGGTGAGCACTTTTGAGCTTTTTGATCCCTTGGAATTCATCTTCATTTTTGCACTGGAGGCTGAAGCAGCCGCAGACCCAGATGTGCAGTTGATTTTTGTTCAATTTCAACTCTTTGGGGAAAATTACACAGAATTGCGTAATTTTTTTCTTAAATGCCCAGATTATGTAAACACACCCTTTTCATTCTAATAAGAAAGCTAGAGCCACCCACTGGGAGAGCATGCTAGTACCTTTTTCCTCTAAATTGTATTTGGGAGCAAATCTTGAACAAGAAAGAGTTTAGATCCTTTTATAACCTGGCATGTGACAACATCTTATGAGCCACTTTGCAGATACACTTGGCCATATATGATGAGAACAATGCACTTGGCTTTCCGTCAGTTTATACTGCCATGTTTGTCTCTTTGATCATGTATGAAACCTCAGAATAGACAACTTACTGGACATAGTTTTGCATTTGCGTTCACTGAACTCTAAATTATAGTGATCCAAACTTTAACGCCTTTCCATATGACTTGAGGGCTTCCCTGGTAGCTCAGAGGGTAAAGAATTTGCCTGTAATACATGAGACCGGAGTTCAATACCTGGGTCAGGAAGATCCCCTGGAGAAGGAAACGGCTACCCACTCCAGTATTCTTGCCTGGAGAATTCCATGGACAGAGGAGCCTGGCGGGCTGTACAGTCCATGGGGTCTCAAAGAGTCAGACATGACTGAGTGACCAATAATTTTTTTTTTCTTATGGCTTGAGAGTAAGCTTTTTCTGGATATGTTGCTTTCAACCTGGTCTTGAATAGAAATGGTTCTGTTCCACCGGTAAGGCAGCCACTGATCAATGAAAAAGGGCCCATGTACGGTCTTTATGCTTTGTTCTCCATGCTGCCTGCATGCAGGAACTTTCTTGGATCCACTTTAGACATTCAAATTCAGCTAGGAAAAAGGGGGACTTGTGGAAAGACAGAAAAAGAGAGCCTTTTCCTCAGCTCTTTGCCTGTGGTAAATTCCACAGTGATAAAGCAGGAAATTAAATAAGATTAGTTTATCTATGGCATTAGATTTGGCAAGGTTGCCTCCAATAATACTTTAGGCTTAGCCTGCAGAACTACGTGGGCTCTTGCATAAACAGATATGTGTTTCATGAGAATTAGAATGGAAACTAACATCAAGAGATTTTATGGAAGGCTTAATTACCCTCAGAGGCTTGAAGAGTATGAATTATGAGATATTTGGTCAAAAGTAAAAATGGTAATTAAAAATTGCTTGACATTAGGACCCAAACAAAGGTTTGCTTTGAAAGCATTTGTTTATGTTATCATTGTTTGCTTTCCCACAATCTGGTCTCTTTCTGGAGTCAATAAATACCACGTTTGCTAACAGAATGAGTGCTAGCAATTAGCAGAGTTCCAACCAACGCCGGGTAAATAGCTGCATTGTTTTCTTTGAAAATTACCAGTGAAAAACTAACCAGAATTGTTTTTACCAGTTCTGAAAAGAATCTCTCAGAGCTCTTTATTTGGGGGAAAAGTAGCAAGAGTCAGGATAAAGGGCATGGACTCTGGGATTCAATAAGCAAGAGTTTGAATCCCAATTCAGTAAGTTAATAATCTCAAAATGTGGTCTCAGGTACCTCATCTATAAAATGAGGGTACTAATAAAAACTCTCCAATGGAGTCATGATAAGGATTAAATAAAGTGAGTATTAAAAGTAGTATACATAGTGGAGGGGAAAGCATCTCATTAGGGTTAATCCTTTTTGTTTCCTTGATCCCTAAATAATATCATTGCGAGTAGAATTCTGCAAATTTTGTAGGAGACATTCAAGTCAAATCTATTTGTTTATCCCTATTGTGCTAGGCCTGCATAAACCTGTCAAAACAACATAAGGGAATGAGTGTGTTGGAACCAAAGCCTGGGATTTCATTTCTAGCTAGATGAATGACCAGATATTTAGAGAAAAGCCTTCCCAGTCTGCATTTAAGCACGCTGGATGATGATAGATTGATAGATATAGAGATACAAAATCAAGAAACATCCAGAAAGCTCTACTTCACAGGAGTAAGCAAGTCCTGGAGCTGGCACTTGTGGTCTAGGTTTAGAGCTACGCATTTGTGAGGAAAGGCGGAGTGGAGTTAAAATCTGGACTCTGAGCATATTGGGAAGTTGAATCAGATGTCCCTCACAAAAAGCCAAAACCTTGAAGTCCAAACATTCTCCATAGGTGAATTAGGAAAAATAAAACCTACACCACAGAAGTCTTGCTTTCCACAACTCCCAATGGTACAGACTGCATACAGTCTAATTTCTAAGCTTGTGGAAGAAAAACTGCGGAGAGAGAAAAACTTCAAAAATCCTCAAGAAGTCAAGAAAGAAAAATGATAATAGTGGAAGTATAGAAAGAGTGGAACAGATGCCACAAAATAAAGCTGGGGAAGTGAATCTAGTTATTTCAGTAGCCAAAACCAGTGTGATTGTACTATCCTTCCCTACTAAAAGTCAGTAGTTATCAAACTAGATAAACACACACACACACGCTATCAGACAGAATCCAGCTATGTGTTGTTTAGAAGAGACACTGAATGGTTGAAACTAAAGATGAGAAAAAGATAGTCTAGGCAGACATTAGCCTAAATGAAACTTTCATTGATATAATAATAATATCAAATAAAAACAAAACTAAAGCCAAAAAATATGCTAGAGATATGGAGGTACACTGAATTTTCTTAAAAGTTAACATTCATCAGAAAACTGTAATAATGTTCAATTTTTATGTAATGAATAGTATAGCTTCAAATCGTAAAGACAAACTGATAGAATTACAGTGAGAAATATACAACGCCACATCATAGTAGGAAATTTTTACTTGTTGCTTTTAGTAGAATACAGAAAACTAGAACAACATAACAAATAAGCTTGACTGCGAGGACACACACAGAACAGTCTTCCAACAGCCGGAGAGTAGAAATTCCTTTGAGAGAGACCCAGAAAATTCATAAAAAATTAATCATATTCTAGGGCATACACAAAGTCTCTACAAATGTTAAAGAATCTATTAGATCACACAAAATATAAATAAATCAGTCATAAAAAGGTAAATGCATGTGTATATAAGTTTTAAAGCCCACTTTTAAATTACATGTAGATCAAAGAATGAATCATAATGGAAGTATGTAAATTAGGTGATAATATAAATAATACTTCAGAAAGTATGTGACAAGAAGCTAAAGTAATACTTAAAGAAAAATTTATAGCCTTGAATGCTTATATTAGGGGAAAAAATGTACTGAGTGAATCATCAACTGAAAATTTTGAAAAAGAGCAGCAAAGTAAACCCAGAAATACTAGCAGGGAAATTGAGATTTAAAAAAAAAAATGAAATAGAAAATACCAATAGAGATCATCATTACTCTTTGAAATAATGAGACTGATCACACAAAAATATTGTGTAAATAATAGATATAAAGTAATTACAAATGCACAAGAAGTTAATTAGATAAGGCAAAATTATAAACTTCTTTATGCAGATAAATTTGAAAATTTAGGTAAAATGGATAATCTAAAAATACAAATAATCAAAACTAATTTGTGAAAAAAATAAAAATCCTGAATGATCTCATCATGAGTAAAATTAGTGAAGTTTTTTCTACTGGAAAACACTAGACAAGATTTTACTTATGAGTTATGCCAAATATTAAATTCTAAAATACATAAAATATTTTAGGCAATAGTGAAAGAAGGAGGGAATAATCCCAGACTTTTTCTACAAGGCCAATATTAACCATGGATCCAAACTTGACATAGACAGTATAAGATAATAAATTACACACAATTCAAATATCTAGAACAGTAACAGGTAAAAAGAATATTAGCAAACCAAAATAAGATTTTTAAAAGATGTATCATAAATGTGGCTTATCCCTGGAAGCACAGTTGTTGTTGCTGTTCAGTCACTCAGTCGTGTCTGACTCTTTGTGACCCCATGGGCTGCAGCATGCCAGGCTTACCTGTCCTTCACCATCTCCCAGAGCTTGCTCAAGCTCATGTCCTTTGAGTTGGTGATGCCATCCAACCATCTCATCATCTGTCATACCCTCTCCTCCTGCCCTCATCCTCTCCGAGGGTTAGTCCGTTGTTAGAAAGTTATTGAATGTGATATGTCATGTCAACTGAGTAGAGAAAATCATGTATCATCTCAATACATATAAAAAATCATTCAGTAAAATTTTACAATTCATTCATGATAAAAATTCTCATCAAACTAGGAATAGAATGGAACTTTCTTAATCTGATAATATATTGGGTTGACCAGTTAAGTTGTTGAGATTTTTCCATAAAATGTAACAGAAAGAGCCAAACAAACTTTTTTGCCAACCCAATATATCTACTGGACAAGGCAGTGGTCACCCACTCCAGTACTCTTGCCTGGAAAATCCCATGGACAGAGGAGCCTAGTAGGCTGCAGTCCATGGGGTCGCAAAGAGTCGGACACGACTGAGCAACTTCTTTCACTTTTCACTTTCAGGCATTGGAGAAGGAAATGGTAGCCCACTCCAGCGTTCTTGCCTGGAGAATCCCAGGGATGGGGGAGCCTGGTGGGCTGCCATCAATGGGCTCGCACAGAGTCCGACACAACTGAAGCGACTTAGCAGTAGCAGTAATATATCTACAAAAAAAAAATCATATTTAATGGTGAAGTACTTTTAAAAGCCCTTTTAAAATCAGCAACAAAATGAGGAGGCTAGCTATCACTACATGTATTCAAAATACTTTGGAGGTTCTGGAGAAATATGGCTAGTGAGTAATTTGTATACCAGGAGACAGGCACCAGAATGTTCAGAACAGTTTTGATTTCAATAGCATAAAACTGGAAATTACCCAGCTATCCCTTGACTTAGATTGTTAAATCAGTCTTGACATCTTCATATAATGCCCTTCTATCACATCAAGTAAACCAATGGACCTTATCTTTATGTCTTCATATGGATAAGTAGTGTTGAACAAAACTAATCACAGAAGAATGCATATATTAGTATCATTCCATTTACATGAAGTGTACATAAAATTTAGAAACAGGCAAACTGTCCTGTATTTTTATATGCTAAACACTGTTCTTTTTTGTTAATTTTTAAATGTTTATTTTATATTGGAGTATAATTGATTAAGTTACTTTCAAATATACAGCTGAGTGATTCAGTTATACATATATTGATACATGTATCTATTCTTTTTCAAATTCTTTTCCCATTTAGGTTATTACAGAATATTGAGCAGAGTTCCCGGTGCTATACCATAGGTCCTTGTTGGTTATCTATTTTAAGTATAGCACTGTGTACAAAATATATATATAAACTATAAAGAAAAATAAGGTACTAACATTCAGAATTTTGGTTACATCTGAGGGGAGCAGAGGAGATGAGCTTAGGGAAGGGCTTATGTACAGTTTTCTGTATCTTAAGCTTTTAAGAGGTACGCAGTTCAGTTCAGTCGCTCAGTCGTGTCCGACTCTTTGCGACCCCATGAATCGCAGCACGCCAGGCCTCCCTGTCCATCACCATCTCCCGGAGATCACTCAAACTCACGTCCATCTAGTCGATGATGCCATCCAGCCATCCCATCCTCTGTCGTCCCCTTTTCCTCCTGCCCCCCATCCTTCCCAGCATCAGAGTCTTTTCCAATGAGTCAACTCTTTGCATGAGGTGGCAAAGTACTGGAGTTTCAGCTTTAGCATCATTCCTTCCAAAGAAAACCCAGGGCTGATCTCCTTCAGAATGGACTGGTTGGATCTCCTTGCAGTCCAAGGGACGCTCAAGAGTCTTCTCCAACACCACAGTTCAAAAGTATCAATTCTTGGGTGCTCAGCTTTCTTCACAGTCCAACTCTCACATCCATACATGACCACAGGAAAAACCATAGCCTTGACTAGATGGACCTTTGTTGGCAAAGTAGTGTCTCTGCTTTTGAATATGCTATCTAGGTGGGTCATAACTTTGCTTCCAAGGAGTAAGCGTCTTTTAATTTCATGGTTGCAGTCACCATCTGCAGTGATTTTGGAGCCCCCAAAAATAAAGTCTGACACTGTTTCCACTGTTCCCCATCTATTTCCCATGAAGTGATGGGACCAGATGCCATGATCTTCGTTTTCTGAATGTTAAGCTTTAAGCCAACTTTTCCACTCTCCTCTTTCGCTTTCATCAAGAGGCTTTTTAATTCCTCTTCACTTTCTGCCATAAGGGTGGTGTCATCTGCATATCTGAGGTTATTGATATTTCTCCCGGCAATCTTGATTCCAGCTTGTGCTGCTTCCAGCCCAGTGTTTCTCATGATGTACTCTGCATATTGTTATTATTAGACTCTACATTTTGTATTTTCTGTACTATATTTCATAATGTATAAAAACAAAAAATTGTATGAATGTGGGTGGAATACACATTCTTTGATATAGCGTCCTATTACCCTATCAAAGGAAGAATCTGCCTGCCAATGCAGGAGAGGCAGGTTTGATCCCCTGAAAAAGGAAATGGCAACCCACTCCAGTATTCTTGCCTGGAAAGTCCCACAGATAGAGGAGCCTGGTGGGCTACAGTCCATAGGGTTGCAAAAGAGTTGAACATGATTTAGTGACTAAACAACCACGACAACCCTATCAAAGGCATCAGTTCTGGAAACTTGCCAATTTATATATAAGACACCTCACATGGTAATCATCTAACTATTGTCCTTTGTGTTTATTTGGTTGTGGCCAAATTCCCCTCCATTATTTTTCTTCACATTCTTTTAAATCCACACTTTCATTTCTTACAGCCATAGATCCATGTCATGCAGTATTCATAACTACATGCTCATTCAGTCATTTGGAAATTCCTTAAATTCCTAAGGTACTTCCTCATCTGTGAAGCAGAAAATGTAATACCTGTCTCAGACCAGGCCGGTGCACGTTAAACAAAGTGATTATCAGCCTGGATTTTAGTAAGTACCAAGTACATGTTAACCATTATTGATTGTTTTTGTGAAATAGAATAGTATATGTAGGGTTCCAAGAAAATGTTACATGTGGTGTGAGCATTGAATACATCACAGTCATTCTGAGTGTCATGGATCCAGGCCTGTGTTCGTTTCCCCTTTGATGATCTTCCAGGGACGCTTGTGCCGACCTCCAAGGCTATACCGATTTGCATGATGCTCAGCCCTGTTTCAATAGGACACATTCCTTGAGGCAGGTTCTCTGTTTTCCCATCTGTGTGTCTGCATTGCCTGTGACAGTTTTTGCTGGGGGTGAAGGGGTCCTCAATGTTTACTGGCTTCCTTTACAGTCTACCATGTATTAGCATCTGTTCAGCAGTGACCATTACCTGGTATAGAAGCTCATCACAGGGCCTTCCTGAGGGCTTCACCCTTGGGGTCTTCTTCACTCAGAGCTTCAGACCTCCTTTTCACTCAGGTTGATTATTTTTCCATCTTCTTTGTCCAGTCAGTCATCACAGGTTCGTACCCTGAAATAAAAATTAGTGAGGAAACATGTAAAAGAAGCTACTACACAAATGACAGAAGAGATCTTTAAAAATCACTTTCATTGCAATCCCTCTTTCGTACTCTTTCCTTGCATTCAAGTCATTCCCAGAATTCCAACCAATGAACCATGGTTTCTCAATTTAGTAATTAGGGATATGATAACTTCTGCTCCATGTGGTTTAAACTTTAAGCTCCTATGAGCCCCATTTACCTAATAATTATATTCAGCTGATGCAGTGACCGCCTGGCCTGCTTATTGTATAAATAATTTATCTTATCTCTCCTTTATCCTTATTTGTTCTCTGTTGGTTTGCAATGTGTTCTTTTTCTCTTTAATCCAAGAAATATGTCACTGTTGTTGTCTTTTGGATTATAAGATCAAGTGTATGATCTAGCAGATTGTCAAGGATGTTCAGAGGAGACTGCTAAGAAAGACTATCTCATATGTGTCATTAATTTTCCTTTTAATGGCCAAGCTCCAGAAAAGCGCTAATTCAGCACACAGTATGTTCTGTGATTCCCTAACCTCTTGAAAAGAGACCAGATAAGAATGAGGAATGTTTCCATTTAATGTGCTATGTGTACAATGCAAAATTGGAATACAAATAAACATTTAAAAAAGAAAGATGAACAAACTCAAACAAGACCAGCCTACCCTCTGGGAATTCATAATCTAAATATGGCATACACAGAGTGAGAAAGGAGAAAAGAAAGTGGGTGGTAATATTATTGCTGACAATAATGTCCACTCAGGAAATGGAAATATATAGAGGAGTCAGCTTGTTCTTGGGCATTGATCAAAGAAGAAACCACAAACATATAGCAGGAGAGGAAAGTTGCTTGATTTCTTAACAGACTCCTGCTGATTTTATCTGGTTGCAGAGCTAGTTACCTCTGCCGCCCCAGGATTCTGGGGTGTTTTGACTAACGTTATTTGCAGTGTCCATAAACTCAAAGGAGGTTAGTGCTAAAGGGGATATGAGAGAATAGTCATGGTGCAAAAAATAAAAGAAAACAAATATACTTAGGGAGTAGAAAATTCATAGCAATTTGTGAAGCAGCCTAGTGATGTTACCATAGTAGGAAGTAGAGATGACTGCAGAGAACTGTGGAGTTCTTTCCCCTTTTCCCACCAACATCCCCGCTTAAGGCACTCACATTCTAAAAGAAAAAGTTTTTCTCATCTTTATTTCTTTAATTAATTTTTATTGGAGTATAGTTGCTTTACAATGTGGTGTTAGTTTCTGCTGCTGCTGCTAAGTCGCTTCAGTCGTGTCCGACTTAGTGCGATCCCATAGACGGCAGCCCACCAGGCTCCCCCGTCCCTGGGATTCTCCAGGCAAGAACTCTGGAGTGGGTTGCCATTTCCTTCTCCAATGCATGAAAGTGAACCGTGAAAGTGAAGTCATTCAGTCATGTCCAACTCCTAGCGACCCCACGGACTGTAGCCTACCAGGCTCCTCTGTCCACGGAATTTTCCAGGCAAGAGTACTGGAGTGGGGTGCCATTGCCTTCTCCAGTTAGTTTCTACTGTACAGCAAAATGAATCAGCCATACATGTACATGTATCCCTTCTTTTTTTACTTCCCTCCCATTCAGATCGCCACAGCGTCGAGTTCCCTGTGCTCTACAGTAGGTTCTCGTTAGCTATCTATTTTATACACAATATCAATAGTGTGTGTGTGTCAATCCCAGTCTCCCAATTCCTCCAACCTCCCCTTCCTCCCCCCTTGGTATCCATACATCTGTTCTCCACATCTGTGATTCTGTTTCTGCTTTGCAAATGAGGTCATCTATGTAATTTTTCCAGATTCCACATATATGCGTTAATATACAGTATTTGTTTCTGTCTTTCTGACACACTTCACTCTTTATGACAGGCTCTAGGTCTATCCATGTCTACAAATGATCCAGTTTTGTTCCTCCTTATGGTTGAGTAATATTGCATTATATGTATATATGTACATATCGCATTGTATACATATATATACATTTATATGTGTGTGTGTGTGTGTATATCTTCTTTATCCATCCCTCTGTTGATGGACATTTAGGTTGCTTCCATGTCCTGGCTATTGTAAATAGCGCTGCTATGAACATCCAAAGAAATTCTTTATTGTGCCAACAACCATGTTAAATGTGTCTGCTGACCCCAGCTGACATTGAAATACCAGTTGGTGAGTCTTAACAACTCCCACTGCACAGATGAGAGATGCCTACTGTGGTAGTGGTGTGGTGGTTTTAGTCACCAAGTCGTGTCTGACTCTTGCGACACCATGGACTGTAGTCTGCCAGGTTCCTCTGTCCCTGGGATTCTCCAGGCAAGAATACTGGAGCGGGTTACCATTTCCTTCTCCCAGGGATCTTCCCAACTCAGGAATTGAACCCAGGTCTCCTGCATTGCAGGCAGATTCTTTACCGACTGAACTATGAGGGAAACACCATTGTGGTCTTATTTACCCCAAATCACACAAACAGGGACAGAGATGCAGCTAGGATCCAGACCTGTTCATGCTGATGGGTGACTCTGCAACTTTGAAAGGAGGAATGTGCAGGGTTTTTTATGCAAACAAACAAACAAAAAGAAAAAAATGTACTAACTGAAACAAACCAGATGAGAAGAGTATAGAAGTTTTGTAAACTCTCCCAAAGTACTGGGGTCAATAAAAGAGACCCAAAACTTGATTGAATAAAACATCTGGCTTCCACCTCATTGCATCCTTGTCCCTATTGATCAGCTGTAATAGAGCATGACAGAGGTATTGATTGCCTGAGGCAGTTCTCAAGTATTTGGGACCTGACAGCAGCCATAGACTATCAAGAAGGCAAAGCTCCACAGAAGCCTAAAATTAGGAAGGTTAAGTGAAAGGGGACAGGGTGTTCAATATTTATATGAGCCCAGAAAATGACTTACCTGAAGCAGAATGGGCCTCATTTTTTGTCACCTGTAAGTTACAGATAAGCATACGTTGGCTACTGTCTTATAATATCTGTTGATGAAATGCCTACTTAAAGTATTTTCCTGGGCTTTCTGTAATATTGATTTCTAAAACACTCTTAAAAATAGTGAAAGCAGAGTAGATACACACTTCTACATTTGTTTCCTGCTTAAAAAAAGAAAAACACCACCAAAGAAAAATGTTAAGTGCATAAATCCTTAAGACATGGAAAGGAAAAGAGAAGATGACAGTTCACAAATGTTGGGAGCTGGAAAGCAAATGGACACATGGCAAATCTATTAGCAGTCTGAGATATTAGTATCTGAGCTAATTAAAGAAAATCAATGGAAAGTTTGAGAAATAATCAGATCCCCAGAGCCCCTCTACCTCTCCTTATAGGCAGAAGACTGCCATGCCCCCTACTCTGGCTAATGACTGAAGCTTTGTCCCTGAAAAGGGTAAAAACGGTTTCTGGAAATGGGCTACTCCAGATACAGTTGAGAGCAAAGATCCAGGAGCCTCTTCTCCAAAAAGATGAAATTAATAGAGTACCTGAAGTGTGAAACATCTTCAGAGGGTATTTAGACAAGTGGTAAAGAGTTTGAGGCTGAGCAGTGACGAGTATTTAGAAAACCAAACAAATTGAAAAACACGATATAATTGCTACCTTTCAGGAAAACAGTAGTCACACAGGAAAGAAATTGTGATAGTAGTTTACGCCCTGCTCAATTTTGTATGGCACTTAAATAGTGTGACAGTGAAAACAGTGAATACTGACTGAGTGCCAAGTCCTATATGGGGATTAAGGGGTGAAGGGTGGCAGGAGTGACAGAAGTTTATGGAGAGAGGAGAGCTAAGTGGGAAATCGACTTTTTTAAAATTTGAAAAAAAATTCAGTAGCATTGTAGATACATCATTTAGAGATATCCAGGTGAATGCCAAAATAATCAGCTAGGAGAGGAGGCAGGGAAGAGGAATATCATATCATCTTTTTTTGTTTCTCTTTTCCTCCACAAGGTCCTTTTTGCCACCTACAGGCTCTGAGTTACACAAGGGGATCTAGTTCCCTGACCAGGGATCCTGGCCACCTGCACTGGGAACTCAGAATCTTAACCACTGGGCCACCAAGGCAGTCATGATTGCAGATCTTGTAGAGCTATTCAGTTCCTTAAAATTAGGCCTAGATAATTGTGATTTAAACATCTTTATATCATATATATCCCTGGTGGCTCAGATGGTAAAGAATCTGCCTGCAATGCAGGAGACCTGGGTTCAATCCCTGGGTTGGGAAGATCCCCTGGAGAAGCGAATGGCAACCCACTCCAGTATTCTTGCCTGGAGAATTCCACGGACACAGGAGCCTGGCGGGCTGCAGTCCATGGGGTCACAAAGAATCAGACACGACTTAGAAGCTAACACACACATTATATATAGATCCCAAACTGATTAACAAAAGTAGGATGGAAGTACGTGCTGAAAAGACAAGTTGGACTTTTGTCTCAATAGCCAAGAGTGAGGAGCAAAAAGCGTTCTACTCCTGGTCTCTGCAGACATCTTCCCCAGCAAACCACTGTGTCCACGTGCTGTTGAAGTGATGCCTGTGTCTCAAGCTGATGAAATGACGTCCCCTCACTTAGGAATAATAGGAACCAGATGGCCTCAGCCTTCTCAGAACATCTCATTTCTAACTGCTTTTATTTATCTTACTTTTTTGGTTGTGTTTCTTTAGGACATTTTTTGATCTTGCCAATAGTAAAAATTATTTTCTGAGATTCAAAGCATTTGTAAGACGTGAATTCTCTGGAGTTTATGGGGTCTCCTTACCCACCTTTTTCTGGATAAATAAGATCTATGCCTTTTTAACGGAGAAGGCAATGGCAACCCACTCCAGTGTTCTTGCCTGGAGAATCCCAGGAACGGTGGGGCCTGGTGGGCTGCCGTCTATGGGGTCACACAGAGTCGGACACGACTGAAGTGACTTAGCAGCAGCAGCAGCAGCATGCCTTTTTAAAAGTTTAAAAGTATGGGTTCAGTGAAGGGGCGATCACGCTCACTTACCTTAGTCTCTTGCATTGTGAAATGCCTTACAGTCTTCGATAGGGAGCTACATAGTATTTAAGCTTTTTTTGGTCTGAGGCTTTTAGTTTCATGAAAGCTATGGACTTCTTTTTCAGACAAATTCCTGTGTACAGATTTTACATGCACTTTAGGAGGTCAGAGTCCCAGAAGCCCACTCACAGACCACCTAAGTGTCCATGAACCTCTTAACGGGTCTGATCCGTATCACTTGCTGTACTAATAGATTCTAAGTAAGTGTTGAATTAAATGACTGAATGGACCCAAAGAGAGGGCCTCCAGTTCCAGCTGACTTCCTGGGTGAAAACAAGGACACATAATCATTGCACTCTTTTACGTCTTTGATTTTCCTCTTGGAGTCTGGAGAATCGGTTTCTCACCCCTGCTCTTTGGGTTCTGTCTTCCCTTGTATCATCCTCCATCCATCCTTAAAAGATATCTTCCCTACTACATAGACTTCTGAATTTCTAGCCCCAACTTGTAAAATGTGCCATTAATAGTTTGTCTTGCCATCCTGAAATAAATAAATAATGCTCTGTTATGCCCAATTTGTTCTGCTTATTCAAGGCTGCCATATGGCTTCAATGGATGTCTAGTGAAAATGTATTTAATATCTCCTACAACCTACATAAAGATGTCAAACGCCTATAATTAAAGACAGATCCTTTTTGAGATATTGCTTTACCAATTAGCCACCTGGAGCTGTCTGGCCAAGTCCTAATCAATGAGCCAGTTGTGGACACTTTTAAGATGTCTAAGTCCAAAGAAGAGTTGGGAATACGTAGCAAGTTTAGTAGTGATGAGAGCGCCAGGATAACTAAATTCAGGATGTTCTCATGATCTAAGTGCCTCTTTGCAGACCATTTCCACTCCCTCAGGTGATCACCATTGGCAGTAACTGGGCAGCATTACCTGAGCCCTGCCCTTTGCAGGATAGTAAAACTTCCAGTGGCCATGTGAGGAGCGATATAGTAGAGGTCAGAGAAAGTACTGCAGAATTAACCTTATTCTGTAGGTGGTTTGTTCCTTTCTACAAAGGAGTTATGTCTCAAATTAAGTCCTCGCCTTGAGATGCTGTCAGGTCCATACAATTTCACCAGCATCCCCTTCCTCAGCAGTTCCCCAACCAGGTAGGAAAAGCTGAGGGGAAGGTAAACAGCAGTGTGTCTCAGAATCGCCCTGGGGACACACACCCATGTCATGGTACTACGTAGTCCCTAGCTCATTCTCATGCATTTGCTTTATGTTCTCTCATCCCCTAGCCTTCTGCCTTCACCTGTTCCACTCCTGTGCATACGGCCACAGTAGTCTCTTCACTCTAGCACAGGTCCTAATGAGCTTTAGAAAACCACCGACTAGGAATGTCTCGGAGCCTTTGTGATGGGTCACCAAGGCTTGCAGAATAGTTTCTCTGAAAACAATTTTATCTTCCTTCTTTGGCATTAGAAACCAAAAGACTACTCCAATATGGTATTTACGTCATTAAACCGAACCATGAGGAGAATTTTGTAAAAGATAGCCGGAAGTCCAGGATTTGCACGTTACCCTTTAATGGAACTTGGGGGGAACAGGAGGTAAAAGAGGACATGTCAGTGCTGTACTAGAGACACCTCAAGAGGCAGCAGAGATACCGAGAGAGCAAAAGCTACGGGGATAGTTACCGGGGAACCGTTTGCCTTCTGGAGAGAGAGCTAACTAGAAGGTTGCGTCGATTTTTGCAGGTGTTCGTGACAGAGCAAGAAAGTTGGAGTGAAACGGAAAATAAAATTGAAACTTATGTTAGGAAACAACTGCGTGTAGCCTTCTTTCCATGGCAAGGGAAGATGGCTTTAGCTTTTTACAGGAAGTCTCACATTACATGATGAAAACCATCTCCGCAGGGCTTAGGAGAGGAGTGGTCGCTTGCATTTTCACTTATTGTGAGCCTTTTAAGGATTGTTTATGTGTTTGCTTGTCAGCACCTTGACTAGCGGGCCAGCTCCATTCTCACCTCCCCTACCTCACAGGCAGAGCCCTGGCTCCCTACTTCACTGTGCCTCTGAGTGGGAACAATTACCCTGTATCTCCTAAGCCTTTCCACAGAAAATTCTTCCTTTGTATCTTCACATATGCTCCTCTTTATGGTTGCTGGGTGCTTTCTCCTGCAGTTGCTCTGTCCTTACCGTGGAAGTCTTTGCTTCCTAGAAGCCAGAAGTCATGTCTTTCCCCACTCCATCTTTTGGTAGCATTTAGGATAATATTGCAATAAGAAGCCAGCCCTGAAACATGTGGATTAATTCAATAACTTTTTTTTTTCTTTTTTCTGGGATACATGTCTCTGTGTGTCTGAACAGAATTCTGTGACTTTGGTTAAATGCATGTCTGAAGGGCTTCACATTTCCCAAAAGCTAATGCTTAAAATAATGCCGGAGGCCTAAAAGCACCAATTTTCCTGTCCTGTTTTGTTCCACTCCTGCATTAACAGTGAGAGTCTCATCGTTCCACACCCTCTGCATTGTTTTCATGTGTCCACACGTAAGAATTAAAATGATCACTGGTTGACTAGTATTTCTGAAGGATTCTGTGCTTAACACTTGGCAGCTGTTCTTCCCACAATCAATTACAGGAAGTAGGCACCTTTTTACAGGGAAACTAAGAAAAAAGCACTTTATCACGACTGCTTTACAACACCAAGAAAAGAAAGTGGAGAGGGAGTAAGAGATGAAGCAAGAATGACAGACATCGATGGTGACCGATCCTGGGTGGTGGTTCACATGCGTTCATAGTACTGTTCTCACTACTTGATGTGTGTTTAGAAACGTCCATAAAATAAGTGTTAAAATTATTAAAACGAGGCACTTCCCCAAACCCCGCAATGGTTAAGACTTCGCCTTCCAATGCAGCGGGAGTGCGGGTTCAATCCTTGGTCAGGGGGCCAAGATCCCACATACCTCTGGGCCAGAAAGCCAAAAATGTAAAAGAAAGAATAGTGTAACAAATTCAGTAAAGACTTCAACATCTGAAAAATCTTTAAAAAATACTAAAATGAAACTAAGTTAAAAACTGGTCAGGAGAAATTACATTTCTTCTTCATCTAATCTTTGGTTATGATTATTTGGGTTCCTCCTCCTGGTATGGGAAATACTCATGATAAATGAATTCGATTCTGGAAGTCCGTTGAAACCCCGGGATAGTTTGTATCCAACCATTTTTCCTCCCCAAGGCTTTAAAGGCTTTAGATCTCCTTTAGCTTTCCTCCTGAGTATCCCACAGAAGCCTGTTTGGTACACCAGGAAGACATCAGGGGATGTCACTTCAAATGCCAAGATAGCATCTTTTTGCTCTGCTCCGTTGCGATACCTTGTGTGTTTCCCAGTAACTTCTCTCGGGTGTAAACTGCTGCTTTTTCCAGGTCGTCTGTGCTGCCACCTCGTTTTCTTGTTTTAACTGAAGAATTGTTCATCTCTATTTAGACTTCAGATCTGCATCTGCTTTATGTTCTTCCATCTGTTCTGCATTGTAGTGTCTTTGTAATATATTAGGTGCTGGGTAACATTTAAAGAGACAGTCAAGTTAGTGTAGGCCTTGGGCTTTCTCTCTCTTAAAGGGGAAGATTCTTAGACTATTAGCAGAAGTATAAATGGGTTTTACTGCCATGTAGAAATCGGTTTGTCTTTGGAAATTTAAAAATAAAGAATTTCTTGTTTTTAATTTTTAAATTGTAATTAATTTACAAGGTTCTGTTAGTTTCAAGTATAGAGCAAAGTGATTCAGTTATATATATTCAGAATATATATATATTCTGAATATATATATATTCTTTTTCAGATACTTTTCCATTGTAGGTTATTATAAGATATTGAGTATAATTCCCTGTGCCAAACAGTTTCTATACATATATACATAGAGAGAGAGAGGGAGAGAGAGAGTAGTGTGTTTATGTTAATCCCAAACTCCTAATTTATCTCTCCCCTACCCACTATCCCTTTTGGTAATCATAAGTTTGCTTTTTGTGTCTGTGAGTCTATTTCTGTTTTGTAAAAGTTCATTTGTATCATATTTTGTAGATTCCACATGGAAGTGATATCATATGGTATTTGTCTTTCTTGGTCTGACTTCAATTAATATGACAATTCTGGATCTACCCATGTTGCTGCAAATGGCATTATTTCATTCTTGTTGATGGTTGAGTAATATTTCTGTGTGTGTGTGTGTGTGTGTGTGTGCGCACACCACATCCTCTTTATCCATTCATCTGTCAGTGGTTATTTAGGTTGCTTCTATGTCTTAACTATTGTAAATAGTGCTGCTGTAAACACTGGGGTGCGTATATCTTTTTGAATGATAGTTTTATATGGATATGTGCCTAGGAGTGGGATTGCTAGATCATATAGTGGCTCTATTTTTAATTGTTTGAGGACCCTCCATAGTGACTGCACCAATGTCTTAATACATTCCCACCAACAGTGTCGGGGGGCTGGGTTCTTTATCCTCCAGTGTTTATTATTCATAGACTTTTTAAATTAAAATATTTTATATTCTTTTTCTCCTTACCTCTTTTTTGGCATCATTCCAAACCCACTCTCAGAACTAAGAGACCTGGTCTCCCTAACAGACTGGTGGATTGAAACTTCAAAAGTACCTGAGTATCCACGTGTCTCTCTCTGCTGCTAGGGGTGAGTGTATGTTATTCAGAGAAGGGCAGTTTCCACTGTGTGGCTCCTAAGTCCTCGTGCTTGGAATGAAATCCCACCTCTGCAGCAGCCTTCCCCAGACTCAGCTTTGCTGTCCGTAGAATGGCAGGATAGTGCCTGCCTTGTAGTATTGTCATAAAGATAACATTTGCCAGGGCTTCCCTGGTGGTCGAGTGGTTCAGGATCCGCCTTGCTATACAGGGATCTTGAGTTTGATTCCTGGTCAGGGAACTAAGATCCCACATGCCTCTCAGCAACTAAGCCTAATTGGTACAACTAGGCAGTCGGTGCACTGCACAAAAGATCCCACGTGATGCAACTAAGACCTGATGCGGCCAGATAAATAAATAGTTTTTAAAAAGATAACCTTTGAGAAGTTTCCAGTATAAGACCTCTCACTTACTGTAAATATTTTATAAATAGTCAAAAGTTATAATTACTATTAACTCTCCAAGTTACTGACAGCATGGTAAAAGGCTAAATATGGATGATAATAGCTACAAAAAATAATGTGTTTTCTGGGTTGCCAAATTAAGCTAAAACCAGTTTTCACATTAACAGCAGGAGGCACTTGCTAAGTTAGAAAACACAGCTACCAATGAGGTTCCAAAAGAAGATCTTTGAGGCTGATGCTCATTTCATGTGTCATATTCACTTTGGGTGAAAACTTTTGCTGAAATGTGAGAGTCTCATTGAATTTATTTATTTTTCCCTCTCTTGTCTACCCAGCTGTTATTATGTGTATCCTCAGAGGTAGAAACTTTCTGACCAGGGCTTGTTGGTCAGGACAGAAGTTTCATGCTTTGATTTTGTTTTGTGTTTGAGGTTGTAATGAAGAGTTCAGGGGAAGAATTGTTGGATGCTCTAGGGAGAGCATAGACGTCACTTTTATTTCTATGTCCTGTAAAGTGACAAAGAACAGCAGTGCTAATAAGTGATACTGTGTCTAGTCAAGATCAAATAAATAATTCACTGTTTCCGAAGAGAGTGAAGCCTTTGAGGAAGGCAGCTTTTTTTAATAAGTGAAAGATTCTAAGACTTCCAGTAAAAAATTTTGGTAACATCTGTATTCCTTCATTTGAACTTTTAGTAAACATCTCTTGAGCATCCTCTTTGAGCCAGTTTCCTGTTATAGTAAGAATATAAAAAGGAGGGAGATGGCTCAATTAACTTCTATAATTTTAGGAGAGATTTGAAAAGGGGCTAATTGCAGATGAATGGATTGGGTTTAGATAAACTCACAAGGGATGGTGCAGTCCCAGGGGCATTGTGACAGTGGGGAGATATTTACCACCTCTTGGCCTCAATGAACAAGGGAAGGAGTGAGCCCTGGAACCTGGAGAGAGGCCAGTATGACTGGGCTACCCCTGGGAGATGCAATGAGCTATAGTTGATCAGAATGACCTGCTGGGGAGAGAGCTGAAGAAGATGAATTCCAAGGTCACTCCTCTGCTGTACCCTGAAATTCCTGCTGGTGCTGCCCATTGGCAGATCCCTCCTAAAGCCAGAGAAAAAGGGAGCTCATTTGTGCAGTTCACAGAGATCAGTCTCCCAGGTCTCAGAGCAAGGTGGAGAAGGTGCTGGAAAGGGCAAAGGGAAGAATCCAGCACCACTGTGACCTCCCTCAAGACACTTAGTCTAATGGTAGAAGGCTGACACAAGAGCAGGTAAATGTCAGCATTCACTGTAATTAACATGCTACTGAAACTTACAAAATAATGTGAGAGCCCAGAGGACAAAGCTACCAGCTCTGCTATTAGAGAAAATTTATTCTGGATCTCAAAGAATGAGTGCAAGTTTTCTGGATGACAAGGGCAGGCAGAGGAAGAGGAAAAGGCAGAAATATACAAATCTTGTTTACAGATCATCAGCGTGACTCCAGAGCAAGGTGTATAGGACACAGGGAAAGGATTTGGAATTTTGCAAGGCTTTGCTTGGATTGTTGGAAAATCTTATCCAGACCTACCACAAAGTGTTTCGTGAGCAAGTGTAATATGCTGTCACCTGCCAGCTTCATGAGAAGTGTCAGTTGTGTTCACCGCTGTGTGTGCAGCCACTGGAACAGTGCTTGGCATCTGTTCCCCACTCAAAAGCTCTTTGGAGAACAAATGAGCAAGAGAACAAAAGACCCATTGTATTTGACCTAAGTCCCATGACTTTGTTTTAATTTATTAAAATTAAATTTGATACCCATTAGCTAGGTGGCGCAGTGGTAAAGAATCAGACTTTACTGCCAGGAGACCTGGGTTCAATCCATGGAAATATCCCCCAGAATAGGAAATGGCAACCAACTTCAGTATTCTTGACTAGGAAGATTCATGAACAGAGAAGCCTGGCGGGGCCTACAGTCCATGGGGTCACAAAGAGTCGGACACGACTGAACATGCACACACACAGAGCAAGTAATACTGTTTTGATTCTCCTTTTCTGAGCTCAGTTAAGTTCAGTCGCTCAGTTGTTTCTGACTCTTTGCAACCCCATGGACTACAGTACGCCAGGCTTCCCTGTCCATCACTAACTCCCAGAGCTTACTCAAACTCATGTCCATCAAGTCAGTGATGCCATCAAACCATCTCATCCTCTGTGGTCTGCTTCTCCTCCCACCTTCAATCTTTCCCAGTATCAGGGTCTTTTCAAATGAGCCAGTTCTTCACATCAGGTGGCCAAAGTATTGGAGTTTCAGCTTCAGCATCAGTCCTTCCAATGAATATTCAGGACTGATTTCCTTTAGGATTGACTGGTTGGATCTCCTTGCAGTCCAAGGGACTCTCAATAGTCTTCTCCAACACCACAGTTCAACAGCATCAGTTCTTCAGTGCTCAGCTTTCTTTATAGTCCAACTTTCACATCCATACAGGACTACTGGAAAAACCATAGCTTTGACTAGACGAACCTTTGTTGGCAAAGTAATGTCTTTGCTTTTGAATATGCTATCTAGGTTGGTCATAGCTTTTCTTCCAAGGAGTAAGCGTCTTTTAATTTCATGGCTGCAGTCACCATCTGCAGTGAATTTGGAGCCCCCAAAAAGAAAGTCTCTTACTGTTTCCATTGTTTCCCCATTTAATTGCCATGAAGTGATGGGACCAGATGCCATGATCTTAGTTTTCTGAATGGTGAGTTTTAAGCCAACTTTTTCACTTTCTTCTTTCACTTTGATCAAGAGGCTCTTTAGTTCTTCACTCTCTGCCATAAGGGTGGTATCATCTGCATATCTGAGGTTATTGATATTTCTCCCGGCAGTCTTGATTCCAGCTTGTGCTTCATCCATTCCAGCGTTTCTCATGATGTACTCTGTATATAAGTTAAATAAGCAGGGTGACAATATACAGTCTTGACGTACTCCTTTCCCAATTTTAAACCAGTCTGTTGTTCCATGTCCAGTTCTAACTGTTGCTTCCTGACCTGAATACAGATTTCTCAGGGGACAGGTAAGGTGGTCTGGTATTCCCATCTCCTGAAGAATTTTCCACAGTTTGTTGTGATCCACACAGTCAAAGGCTTTGGCATAGTCAATAAAGCAGAAGTAGATGTTTTTCCTGGAAATCTCTTGCTTTTTCAATGATCCAATGGATGTTGGCAATTTGATCTCTGATTCCTCTGCCTTTTCTAATCCAACTTGAACATCTAGAAGTTCATGGTTCACATACTGTTAAAGCCTGGCTTGGAGAATTTTGAGCATTACTTTGCTAGCGTGTGAGATGAGTACAATTGTGCAGTAGTTTGAACATTCTTTGGCATTGTCTTTCTTTGGGATTGAATTGAAAGCTGACCTTTCATTTTCACTTTTAGTCCTTAGTCCTGTGGCCACTGCTGAGTTTTCCAAATTTGCTGGCATGTTGAGTGCAACACCTCTGAGCTCAGCGGTAAAGAATCTGTCTGCAATGCAGCAGACTGGGGTGTAATCTCTGGGTTGGGGAAATCCCCTGGAGAAGGAAATGGCAACCCACTCCAGTGGTCTTGCCTGGAAAATCCCATGGACAGAAGAGCCTGGCGAGCTACAGTCGCTGGAGTTGCAAAGAGCTGGACAGGACTCAGCAACTAAACCACCACAAAAGACAGTGGTTTTTTGCAACAAGCACAAGATGAGGAGCCCAGATATCTATTCATCACTGGAAGCATCATTAACCTTCTGTGTCTCAGCTCTCTTGTCTCTAAAGTGGAGATTGTACTCTCTTCCTCAGCTTTCTCTTAAGATTATTGCGAAGATCAAAGGTGCCTTCATAGGTATAAAAAATCTTGACAGTTAACATGACTCCTTCCCCTGCATCACCAGCAACTGAGATGGGCCACATAAGTGAATTTTTCAAATAATTAAATCTGTTGCATTAAAAAAGTTTCTCAATCTCAGTACTATGTACATTGGGGGTCAGAATATTTCTCTGTGTGTGTGTGTTGGGGACAGAGTGGTTGTCCTTGCATTATAAGATGTTTTACAGCATCTCTGACTTCTGCTCACTGGCACCCCCCACCACTAATTGCAATAACCAAAAAATGTCTCCAGACTTTGCCCAGTGTCCTCTAGAGGGCAAGGCCATCCCCTGGTTGAGAACCACTGCATTCATCATTCTTTTTTTATCTTAGCCATTTTAGATGGAAATCTTTCTCAAATACGTTGATCACATCCCCGGCCTGTTAAACATGGGCTTCTGGGTTGCTCCACTAGCGTACTGGCATCCCATCTTTGAGACATGATAGAGTTATGTCCCCGTATCCCTACTCTCCCCTGTTTTCATAGACATTGTATCTGTATTGTATGCTTTTGATTTTCCTTCCCTCTCTTCCTGTGAGGCTGACAGCTGTCATTTTCCCATAAACATCAAAGTGTACTAATTTGCTGTCTCTGATCTGCTGAGGATTTTAACAACAGCTAACCAGATTTCATAGAATGTATCTAATATGAGGATCAACTCGCTCCCTGGGTTTGGACGTAAGGAGCCTGGCAGATGGACTTGGTTTATTTGAGCCATGTGGTGTGCTGTGTGCTAATTCACTTCAGTTGTCTCCAATTCTTTGCCAGGTTCTTTCATCCATGAGATTCTCCAGGCAAGAATACTGGAGTGGGTTGCCATGCCCTCCTCCAGGGTATCTTCCCTACTCAGGTATGGAACCCGTCTCTCTTATGTCTTCTCCACTGGCAGGTGGGTTCTTTACTATTAGTGCCACCTGGGAAGAGCCATGCAGAGGCTCTCTTATTCTTCACTTCTCAGCGCTTCTCCCCTTAGGGACACTTGCCAGGTCACATTGTGATATCACGACTGCTATTAATATGGCCATGATATTACCCACATCAACTTTCCAATATCCTGATTTTAGAATGAAATAAGAGAAGGATGAAAAATATCTGATGGTAGTTCACACATTCCTTTCAATTGGGTACAAACATTTCAGAAGACAGTTTTTTT
This sequence comes from Bos javanicus, assembly GCF_032452875.1. NCBI lineage: Eukaryota > Metazoa > Chordata > Mammalia > Artiodactyla > Bovidae > Bos > Bos javanicus. Next base: position 46,155,906 of record NC_083881.1, read on the forward strand.
TTCCAGTCTCACTACCCCCCTCACTCTTATATCCATTGAGAAATTATACAAGGAGATCATATATCATTTATGTCATCTAAGAAGCTGCCCAGAGCCTGGTGTGATGTCAGCCAATAAGATGTTCTTTGATATTTTAAATAAGTCTCGTGTTAGCACCTAGGATAGTGGCGTATTATCAGACACTTAGTAGGTTCTCAAAAAATGTTGATGGAGGGAAAAATAGGAATGAATAACAAGGATATAAACTCACTTCTGGCTCAGTGGTAAAGAATCCTTCTGCCAATGCAGGAGACACAGGTTCAATTTTTGGGTCAGGAAGATCCCCTGGGGAAGGGAATGACAACCCACTCCAGTATTCTTGCCTGGAGAATTCCATGGACAGAGGAGCCTCATAGTCCATAGGATCGCAAAGAGTCAGACACAGCTTAAGAGACTAAACAAGAACAACAAACCTCACTTCCCAGTTGTCAGTATGAAGAAAACTCATGGAAGGTATGACAAGTCAGAGACTTCAAAAATCCAGATGAGGAAAGTGCTTTGTAGTGAAATCACAGGCTAATCTTCCATGTCACAGATAAAGAGAGGAGTGCAGATGTCCTAGAGGGGGGCAGGGAAATAAAACAGCATTCTGTTTCCTGTTCTGTGTGGTTCTTCTTTTAAGTTTGCAGACTGGGAATGGCCCAGCAGATTCCAGCTCACAGAGAGAATCCACCTCCTCTTCTTCCCTCCATTGCAAATGCTTGTGTTTTTCACTGGACAGGAAGAAAGGTTCCGACTCTCGGTGTTCTCCTGCCACCAGTGGATAGAATCTGTCAGTGGATAAACCTCAGTGATCTCTAACCACAGTTTGCCCAGGTAGTTAGGCCATTTCTGTCCACTGTAGCAAGGAATAATCCCTCACGCCAGAATAAAGCAACCTGTTGAGGAACTCCTAGCTGAATGGTGTGCAAGGTCGGAGAAAAGCATTCCATTTAAAAATGGCTCTGTACGTAATTTTAAAAAGGAATCCATGTCCAGTAAGACTCTGAACACTGGGAAGAAAAAACAGCATTTGACTCACTGCATTCTCTCAAGGTTATGTCTGGTCTTGACATTCCCCACGGGTGACAGGTTTTCAGATGGTGGTTCTGAACCAGCCAGATCCTTGAGAAAGGAGGCCGAGATGTCCAGTTTCCACCGGGGACTGTGAAGCCTGAGATCACTGCTGGTAGCATGATCACCCACAGGGCATGGCCTGGAATCTGAGCTTATCCCCGAATGGGATGAACCCAGGGATGCTGTGACTTATACTTGCAGATTTCATCTGGTCATTGCAGTGAGGCATTCTGTTAAAGAAGTCAAGACAATCTGACCTGGCCAGAGACAAGAAAATAGCCTGTCCTTGAAAGATAAAGAAATTCTTAGAGCATAGTAACCACATGTTTGTATTTTCAAAAAAGCAACATTAGAAAAAATATCTGTGTATCTCTTGGGTTCTGCAGTCTTGTGGTATTTCAGATAGGTTAATTGGGCTGGGTTAATGGTTCCTTTTATTACGGTGACTTTCAGCTATGCAGAAGGCGCCTGATTAAATCATGGGCTGCTCTGGGTGAAAGATATCACTTCTCTGGCATTTAGCCTCCGCAGAATACAGCAGGAATTACATGGGTGACTTTGGAGCATGGTGGGGACTTAGCTTTGTTTTGTCTACATTCACAACAAAGAGCAGCAAAGTGCCTTTTCTAATGAGATGATTACACAGGATCTGGGGCCCTTTCTTGAAGCCAGTTGTGTCTGGAGTCTGAGCAAACAGGAGGGTGATATGCAATGAATTCAGCTTAGGCAGGGCTCAGCATTAGGGACCTGTTAGGAAATGAGGAATGAGGGGTATAGAGGTGGGAGCTGTGTCACTGCTGAATTCTGGGTTGAATTCTCCTTGAATCCAAGGTCTCCTAAACGACTCATTGGACAGTGGGTTCTGGGGCTAGAAAGAATAACTCTTATGCAAATAGACTGAGTTAAAGAGGCCCTGCTGCCCATTTTGTAATTATTTATTGAGAACTTGCTAGGCTCTGGTCACTTTTATGTATGTGATTTAAGAGAATTTTTACAAGCCTTTGGGACATTGAACTAGTATTTTTTTTTTTTTTTAATTTCAGATATACACATGCTCCCCATCCTGAACCCTCCTCCCTCCCAACCTCCCCATACGGTATAATGGGGGGCTGGCCATTTTCATATAGGTGATTTAGGAGAATTTTTACAAACCTTTCAGATCTGAATTATCTTTATTTTAAAGATGGGGAGATGGGGACTTCATCCCCATTAGTCTTGCATACTGTGGCCTGAAATTGGACCTGTCACAAGACTTTATTTGAAACTGGCAAAATTCAGTTTGAAAGTAGGTTTTATGTTTTGTCCCTTTTATATTAAAGTTCTTCTTATGCTTCATAGGTTAAATTAACTTTTGAGACCTAGCCTAGGAAATGGAACACCAGAAATAGTTTTGATGAGGAAATGTCTTCTCATGGCAAATAAGAATAGTTGTTAAAATATAACTTGTAACCACATATGTGTACACTAGTTATGAAGAATAATTTTTGTGTATTATAAGTAAATGTGTGTGTACATGTGTATATATACAGTTACTTATTTATTTTGTATTCACTACATCGAGAAAAATTCTGAAACAATAGATCTTAAATGGTTAACAATAGCTTTCTCTGGACAATAAGATTTAAGGTAACTTCATTTTGTTCTTTTTTTTTCTTTCTCTGCTAATTTTTCCCCCTCATGGGGATGGAGCATGAATGATCATCCTTAGGAAAAAGATAAATAAAGGAGACAGTGTACATCTGGCTCTTTAAAGATTAGGGCATATTTGGATTTTTCTCCTTCTGTAGCCCATTCCTCCATCTGTATTGGCTTCATCACAATAATGTGGTGTAAGCACTCAATTTGAAAGTGATTTTGTAAGAATATTAATGTCTGTGTGTGTGTCAACATTCCAGAGACATCGACTCAGAAGTCCTGAGGATGCTAATTAGGATTGAGAGAATGTTCAAGGAGATGTTGGGAAGAAATATAAGAAACCAAAGGGAAGATATAGAGCTACCTGGTCTCTAGGACTGTCTCCAAGAGACTTCAGCTTGGGGAGGTGATGAGCACCAACTGGGGGAAAGAATCACCCATTGTCGATCATTGCCTCTGAAATCCATCTGGGAGAGGAACAAAGAGCAGATCTCAAAGCATGAGAGGAACCCTAGAAAGATGGGAAAACACGGCCAAAGAGACTAAGGAAAGACCAGCTCTGAGTTGTGTGCTAGAAAGTTGGAGAAACAGCACCGCCCTACAGTGGGCACTGGTGTGTTTGAAAGGCTTGTTGTGTGATGTGATCATGGAGGAAGCAAAGGAACTCTTAGAACTCATGTCTTGGGAAGAAATGGGGCGGGAGGATGGAGGAGGAGGGAGTCAGCCCTCAGGACAGAGGGAATGGAAACAATTTAGATATGTGTTATTAATTATTGTCTCCAAAGAGCCTGATGTGGCAAAATGGATGATGACACTGGGGGAGGGGGGGCGGTATTACTTCAATCCCTTCCAACATAGCTCACGTCTCTTCCCGTGTGGCATGAGTCATAGTCTCTGGAACTTTCTTGTTTCCAACAAGGAGGCTGCAGCGCTGATAGCAGCTATTGGGAAGATTGAGTGTTACATCTCTGCCATTTTTGCAACTGTTTTTCACCCTCCTGTCAACCCCAGCCTGCAAGACCCCAGGGTGGAAATAGTCACTGCAAACTAATACTTGACATGTAGGGGATTGATTCTAGAATGATTTTTCAGAACTTAAGTTATATTCTCAAATGAGTGGTTTCTGGCCCTTGTTCTCAAAACCCTCCTCTACATCTTTCATCTTTTGTCTACAACAGATGTGGCCGATTTTCCCATAGATGGAATCTATTTTATTTGCAGGCGTCTATGGCTTAAGCATTATCATTGTCGTGATGGTGGTTGTCATTGTCATTTAAACTTCATCTGCTTCTAAGAAGTGTTTGAGACAATTTTCTTAGATACAATAGAACCTTTTAACAAGACTGAAATGCAAGAACTTTTTCACTGAAAGGATAGTTATAAACTGTCAGCCCAAGTGTTGTGTTTCCCATTCTGAGCGTTTTCTTCCTGGGTCATAGCAGACACTTGATAACTATTTTGGAGTTAAATATAAGTGGGTTTTACTTATTTTTGGTTGCCCTGGGTCTTCGTTGCTGTGTGCGCTTTTCTCTCGTTATGGAGACTGGAGGCTACCTCCACTTGTGGTGCATGGGCTTCTCATTGTGGTGGTTCTCTCTTGTTGTGGAACACAGGCTTAACACACACGAGCTTCAGCAGTTACAGCGTGTGGGCACAGCAGTTGTGGCGCATGGGCATAGTTGCTTCAGGATATGTGGAATTTTCCCAGACCAGGGATCAAACCCAGGTCCCCTGCACTGGCAGGTGGACTCAGCCACTGGACCACCAGGGAAGTCCAAGTGTAAGTGGGTTTGGATTTCATGTGACTCATCTCTCTGTTGCCTATCAGTGTCATATGCATTGATCAATTGATCTTCCTTTTCTGGGGCCTGGCCTCGGTTGGGGGATAGGCCAGTTGGTTAATTCATTTGTTTGCTAACCAACTGAATACATGCTAAATGTCAGAGTACGTGAGGCACGGTAAGTACATCACCATTATATGTTCTCATCTCAGCAGCAGCAACATCAGGAACATAAACTTCCCCAAATACCTGCTGTCACCAGCAGTGACACCAAAGATAAATTAGGGACCAACCGTTTACAAGGCAGCTTGACCATAAGACACAAAAAACATGTCTTCATACCTACAAAAACAAGTAGGGCATTCTATTTAAAAGTAACGATATGGAACATGATAATTTATAGTTTACTGTAGATAAATTATTTAACCATTTGCACAGAAATGGGATAAAATATGTCTTGCCACTGTTTCTGTTTTGGCATTGAGAAAACTGAGTCCTGTTACTCAGAATTTACAAACATAATGTGTCAGTCCAGGTTCTCTGGAGAAACAGAGGAACAAAACGTGTAGGAAAAAGAAAGAGATCAGGGTAGATGGATACATACATATACACATATCAACTGTTAGCTGTTAAGAACTGAGCCACACAATTATGGAGGCTGAGAAATTCACGTTCTATTGTCTGCAAGCTAGAGACAAAGAACTTACTTCCACTCCAAGTCCAAAAGCCTGAGAACCATGAGAGCTGGTTCAGTCCAAGTGTGGAATCCAAAAGCGGGAGGAGACTGATGTCCCAGCTCAAAGACAGTCAGAGAGAGAGAATTCTTTCTCACTCAGGTGTTTGATAGATTAGCTAAGGCACACCCACCCTGGGGGAACTCCCCTGGTGGCTCAGTGGTAAAGAATTCACCTGCAGTGCGCAAGATGTGGGTTTGATCCTTGGGTGGGAGGATCCCCTGGGGGAGGAAATGGCCATCCACTCCCGTATTCTTGCCTGGGAAATCCCATGGACAGAGGAGCATGGCGGGTCCATGGACCTACAAAGAGCTGGACACGAATGAGTGACTAAACAACGACCCACACTGGGGAGGGCAATCTGCTTTACTCCACCCACCGATCCCAATGTTCATCTCATCCAGAAACACCCCCACTGACACACCTAGAAACAGTTTAACCAGACATCTGGTGACCCTATTAAGTTGACACATAAGATTAACCATCACATGTTCTTACCTGAGCTTGCACCTTACAATAAGAGAGAGCTCACAGTCCTGTGCCTTCCCACAAGGTTTCTCATTGAAAATACAGCCACCCCCCAACCCTACTCAGTTTGGACAAAAGCTTAGATATGTTTAGATGTGTGTTGTCTGCAGGTGGTTTCTGAAGGAGTATCCGGGAAAGTCCCATCTCTCACCAGAGCAGCTACAGTGGCCAGAAGTTCTCCTACCTCCCCGATGGCTGCCTGCTCTCCCTCATCAAAGCCACACTACAAGCCTGTGCTCAGCTTCTCACCGCATGGCATCCATGTTCAATTCTTAGCAATGCTGCCACACTCTCCTTCCCCCAGTTGCCACATTTTTCAGGAATTCCCACCGGCTCAGGACTCCTGCAGGGATGGGCAGAACAGAAGATAAAGGCAGGATGTGCCTTGTGCCTCCAAAGGCTCAGATCGCAGCTCCATGGGGGATGGGACTACTCAGGCCACCAGTGTGTGCCCAGGGCCCAGGCCAGGCCACTCACCCATGTTGGGCAATTAATCAGCCTTTGGTAAAAGAAAGGGAGGATGGGGTGGGGAGAGGATGTCTAAGAAGGAAGAAGATAGGCAAAAGAGGAGAAAATAAAAGAAAGGAAAAGTGAGAGAAAGGAGGGAGGGAAGAAGAAAGAAACATGAGAAAATTAAAAGAGGATGAAAGAGAAGAAACAGAGGGCTTCCCTGGGGGTCCAGTGGCTAAGACGACACTCCCAATGCAGGCGGCCCAGGTTTTCCTGCGTGCCACACCTGGGACCCAGCACAACCAAATAAGTAAATAAAAATTAGAGAAGGAGCAGAAAGAGTCAATAAAGGAAGCGAGAATGGTGCTGGACTGGAACTGGACAGTAAAGTTGGATGATGGCCGGTCCAGGTAAAGAGAAAAGACGGGCGTCTCCTAGCTCAGCCCTTAGCCAGCTACGGGACCAAGTCAGCCAGCCTTTGTGGACTCTGGTGGGATGTCTTGTTTGTAACTGGATAGAATCAGACCAGATCATCTGATGGAGCCCCTGCCTCCATCCTGGCCCTCCGAGGATCAGCACAGGCCTCGTGGCCACCCACACTGACTCGGTCCTATTTGCTGTGCATTTCACCCAGTCTTCATCTTGCTGTTATTTGTTGTTCAGTCACTAAGTTTTGTCTGACTCTTTGCGACAGTAAAGCATCTGCCTACAATGCAGGAGACCCGGGTTCAAACCCTGGGTCAGGAAGATCCCCTGGAGAAGGAAATGGCAACCTACTCCAGTACTCTTGCCTGGAGAATCCCATGGACGGAGGAACCTGGTAGGCTACAGTCCATGGGGTCATAAAGAGTCAGACACGACTGAGCGACTTCACTTTCACTTTCGCAACCCCATGGACTATAGCCCACCAGGCTTCTCTGTCTATGGGACTTGCCAGGCAAAAATACTGGAGTGGGTTGCCATTTCCTTCTCCAGGGGATCTTTTTGACAAAGGGATCTAACTCACATCTCCTGCATCAGCAGGCAGATTCTTTACCACTGAGCCACCAAGAAACCCATAGATGTACACCCATGGCTGATTCATGTCAATGTATGGCAAAAAATCACTACAATATTGTAAAGTAATTAGCCTCCAATTAAAATAAGTAAATAAATAAAAATTATATGCTAAAAAAAAAAGAGAGAAACCCAGTCTTCATCTTAATAGATACATAGTTGTCCTAGGTGAACTTAGGGAGGAAAACACAATGACAGTTTCTGTAGCAGCTAAATTGCAGAACATGGAGAGGGTTTGAGAAGGACCAAGCTTATTTTACATGGCCTGCTCTTAAAGCCAAGACATAGGCACATGCAGACCTTGGGTTCTGCCCTCTGCTGCACTCAGCCAGAGCCTGACTCGGAAGCTTCAGAAAGGAGAGTGTAAAATGAAATATAGATATTTATAATTGAAGTGTCTTTCCCACTGGGTATTACTTTTCCTTTTTTTTTTTTTTTAATGAAAAGTCAGTCAACTGAATATTTAGCTCCCCAAGGAAGGCTCCTTGGCTGTCGATTACACCACGCACACGGGGAAAAGCTCTACCGGAAAATGATGCCCGCTCTCGGCTAATGATCACCTTGCTCGGGATCAGTGCCAGACAAGGTCTTTGAGGTTGGCCCCCTTTCAGCTACGAATTAGGTATTAGGTTCAGAGTATAGCCAAAAGCATTTTGTGTGCGGCTGCAAACCCAATGGGCACTGGATCCAATTTTATACATGTACAGGTATATCAAATAAATTTAATTTCCCCATTGAAGGTGCTTGCTTTTAATTCCGGGGCCAGCAGTGCAGAACAGTTTTGAAGATTAAATTTCCATTCCAAGAAAGTAGTTGGGGATAGAACTTCTAAAGCAGAAGTAACCAAAAAGCAAAAGGTTTTCAGTGCTCACAGAGAAGGAAGAGGGGCGGGTACAATGATCTATCGGACAATAGATAGATAGAAGCCTTCAGTGCAAGATTACTTCTGCCACCTCGTTTCAGGCTAGATAATCGCCTTACTTATAACCAAAGCAAGGCTGGCTTTAATGCCCAGATTGTAGCAGCGGGGACCCTACTGTCATTCAAAACACCTGGGGCCCCTCTGTGTTATAGGTGGCTGCTCAGCTTCTTAAACATAACTGCAGAATGCACCTGAATTAAGTATAATTTTAAGACCAAATCCAAAGGCTTTAAAGAATAATCCTAGGTCACTTCCTCCATGAAGCCCTTTCTGATTTCTGCCACTCAGCCACCACCACCTAACCACTCTTTCCTGTGTCTGGCTCAGTGAGACCCTATGCACATATCTGTGACAGCAACTATAAGAAGAGGTAGTTTTATCTCAGGGTTCAGTTACCCACCTGGGGTCGATCCCTCGGGTGGGAAGATCCCCTGGAGAAGAGAAAGGCTACCCACTTCAGTATTCTGGCCTAGAGAATTCCGTGGACTGCATAACACATGGGGTCACAAAGACTCAGACACAACTGAGGGACTTTCACTTTCACTTCACTTTAAGTTACTCAACCTGTGCGTATGCATTTTATTTTTATTTATTTTTGGCTGTCCTTGGTCTTCGTGGCTGCTCGCAGGCTTTCTCTAGTTGTGGCGAGTGAGGTTGCTCTCCAGCTGTGCTGCTCGGGCTTCTCATTGCCATGGCTTCTCTGGTTGTGGCTGGTGGGCTCTAGAGCTCAGGCTCAGTACTTGTGGCACATGGGCTTAGTTGGTATGTGGCATGGGATCTTCCTGGACCAGGGATCAAACCATGTCCCCTGCATTGGCAGGTGGATTCTTAACCTCTGGACCACCAGGAAAGTCCCTGTGCATTTTAAACGATGGCCATAATAATAAGGTTGTGCGGATTGAGTGAGAAGTACTTAAATCAGTACTTGGCACATGGTAAATAGTATAGAGCTGGGGAGGGGAGAGCCTGTCTTTGACTCTCTAAAAGTCATCCCAGCTTAGCAAGAAAAAACAGCTGATTGACTTTTGATCCCTTTGTTTAGCTCAGCATTTCATACTCTAAGCCTTGGGATATTTGAGGGGATTCAACAAACCGAACAGGTTTAGGTTGTTCCCAGTGATTGAGTGCCCGCTGCATACAAGCAGATTCTTTACCATCTGAGTCACCAGGGAAGTCTACTGTTGTAGGTACTTGATATAAAATATTCTGTTTCATCCTTTCATAGCCCTCTGCTTTTTCCCATTCTAAATATTAGGGAAATGAGTCTCAAAAGAGTTTAATAACTCACTTAAGATAGTACTTGATGACCCAGGATTCAAACACATCACATTCCATCTCCATGCTGTTTCCTTACCTCAGCCTCCTGCACGTCACATGGGTCGAGCAGTTGGATCACGTGCTGCCACGCTCCAGTGTGCTCTGCCCACCCACACAGACCAGCCTCCTCACATGATCTGGGAAATTCCTCGTCAGCCAGACTGGCTGTCCTTCTGTCCCAAAGGCCAGAAACTCAGCTCAAATTAAGAGACTGGGGGACATTTGCTCAGCTTATCTTCCATCCATCTTCTCATCCCAAAACCTGGAGTGTGGGATTGCCATCATCAGCAGTGCCTGCTCCCAGTCACCCAATTAGTGATGAGACCAACAGCATGCTGGACCTCTAAAGCCTTCCCCCCAGGACTCCATCAGAAGTGCATGGTACCCTTGAAAGATAATCCTTTTGAAAGTTTGCACTTCATCTCAGATTATTCTAAGGGACTAAGCTGCTGTTTGTTTTTGTTTTAATATTTATTTTTGGCTGTGCTGTCTCTTAGTTACAGCATGCAGGATATTCTGGAATCTTTGATCTCTGTTACGGCATGTAGGATCTTCAGTTGTGGCATGTGGGATCTAGATCCCCAACCAGGGATCGAACCCCACTACATTGGGAGTGTGGAGTCTTAACACTGGACCACCAGGGAGGTCCCTAAGCTGCTGCTTAAATTAAGAGCAAAGTAAGCCTAGAATCTTACAGACAGTACCAAGAAATCCTGACATTACTGCATGTCTTTTGTTGAGGAGAGGCTACCTGTCATTAAAATTATCTTTCCTGCTTTCTAAAATAAAAATATCTTTTACAAAGTACTATTTTGTAGGATATCCAAAGTGATTTATGAGAACAAAACCTGCAGCAGAAGAAAATTATGTGTGTGTGTATATACAGACATACATGTCTACTCCATTTTATTTAAGAAAATGAAATAATTGTCAGTTCAAGTGGTATTTTGACAATAGGGGCAATTCCACTCAGCGGATGGTTCTTGAGCATGAACAGATTCTCATGAATAAAGAGGTGCTCCTAGCTGTATTTATCTTAAAATGGATTTGTTTTAGTGAGCTATTTTAAGGAGAAGTATATATTAAGTTAAAAGAGTATTTTAGCAAAAAAGCTTTCTAGTGCTTTGGTCATTTGGCACCAATCGTATTTTAATTGGCTTCCATTTATTGCACTTGTTTTCAGAAAAGGGTGTTCATCTTCTGATTTTTTTTTTAATAAAATAGTCACCTACTCACTAACTTTTATCAGATAGTGGCCAAAACAAAGAGTGGACTAAGGCCAGGTTAGCAGATAAACAGTCATGATTGCCATCGGATCCTTTCCATGCCCAGGGCAGACATCAAAAATCAATCTGATCCAGGCTTCTTCTCAATACCACCCTCTGGAAGCCACCAAAAATCCATCAGTGTTGGCCACAAGTCTGATCCTGGACTATTCGTTCTTAAGTTTCTTCATAGTTGGAGCCAAAGCTCATACAGCAGTAGCCAAGAGTAAGAACAGAATTCCACATTGTTTAATCAAAATAGAAATATACACTGTGAAAATCATACCATGTGATCCCTGTATTATGAACATAAATGGAATAGTAGCTTTCCGTGTTCAGTTCAGTTCAGTCGCGTCCAACACTTTGCGACCCCATGAATCGCAGCACGCCAGGCCTCCCTGTCCATCACCAACTCCCGGAGTTCACTCAAACTCACGTCCATCAAGTCAGTGATGCCATCCTGCCATCTCATCCTCTGTCGTCCCCTTCTCCTCCTGCCCCCAATCCCTCCCAGCATCAGAGTCTTTTCCAATGAGTCAGCTCTTCGCATGAGGTGGCCAAAGTACTGGAGTTTCAGCCTTAGCATCAGTCCTTCCAGTGAACACCCAGGACTGATCTCCTTTAGGATGGACTGGTTGGATCTTCTTGCAGTCCAAAGGACTCTCCAATACCATAGTTCAAAAGCATCAATTCTGCTGCACTCAGCTTTCTTTATAGTCCAACTCTCACATCCATACATGACCAATGGAAAAACCATAGCCCTGACTAGACGGACCTTTGTTGGCAAAATGATGTCTCTGCTTTTGAATATGCTATCTAGGTTGGTCATAACTTTCCTTCCAAGGAGTAAGTGTCTTTTAATTTCATGGTTGCAGTCACCATCTGCAGTGATTTTGTAGGAAACAATGAATCATTTGGAAAGCAATTAATCATGAGGCCATATTTAGGGTAAGTAAAACACAGTTCTTACTGGATATATATTTCATGTCTTCCCTTGGTGAAATGTCCCTATCCACTCATCTCCAGATCCATGTCCCATTCTGCCTCTTAGGATCTCTCACCTGAACTTCTATAATAATTCCAACCAACCTTAAGCTCCTGTGTCTCTTTTCCATAATTATTGTTCATTTTATGTGAGTGCCTAGCACCATTTGGCACAGTGAATGAATGTGATTGAATCAGTACCCGCTGAGTTCCTTATCTCCTTTAATTGTATCCTCCATTTAAAAAATGTTTTTATTGGAGTATAGTTGCTTTACAGTGTTGTGTTAGTTGTTTCTACTATACAGCAAAGTGAGTCAGCTATACATATACATATATCTCCTCTTTTTTGGATTTCCTTCCCATTTAGATCACCACAGCATTGAGTCGAGTTCCCTGAGCTATGCAGTAGGTTCTCATTTGTTATCTATTTTATACATAGTATCAATAGTATGTATATGCCAATCCCAGTCTCCCAATTTGTATCCTCCATTGTATGCTATGCTATGCTAAGTCACTTCAGTCGTGTCCGACTCTGTGCGACCCCATAGATGGCAGCCCACCAGGCTCCCCCGTCCCTGGGATTCTCCAGGCAAGAAGGCTGGAGTGGGCTGCCATTTCCTTCTCCAATGCATGAAAGTGAAAAGTGAAAATGAAGTCGCTCAGTGGTGTCTGACTCTTAGCGACACCATGGATTGCAGCCTAACAGGCTCCTCCGTCCATGGGATTTTCCAGGCAAGCGTACTGGAGTGGGGTCCTCCATTGTATACCCATATGTAAATCTGAACATATCACTTCTTTGCCTAAAACCTTGTCTCCTTTTCACTACTGAGTGAAACCCAGAGTTCTCCCCAGTGATGCTGCCAGCCAGCCAAGCTTTGTACTTTAACATCTAGTGATACCAAACTCTTTGAAGTTCCCCACAAATATTATAATAGTTCATTCCTTTGTGCCTGTTTTTATCCTGTTCCCACTACCTGATTGCCCTTTCCCACCTAACTCTAGTTCAGCCTTCAAAGCTCAGTTAAATTAATATTTCCTTAGAAATCCTCCCCTATATCCCAGAGGTGGGATCAGTGCCTCACCACTGTTTATATTTTTATTGTAGCATTCAGCCATTTGATGTTGTAATGATCTATTTTTAAATCTCCTTAAATGATTACATTTTTTGCTGCACATTACAGAAAATCCAACTCAGACTAGATTATATTGGTTCACATAAATGGAAAGAGGTATGGGGCTTCAGGTATAGTTTGATACAGAGGTTCATGGGATCACTAGGCCTCACTTTTCTATTTCTCTTGACCCAGTCTTCCTGGGTTTTCCTTCAGACTAATCCCTCATGGTATCATAATGATTGCCACAACTCCTAGTACAAGTTTCCTGGTTGATACTTCTCTTCCCCTCGTGAGAAGACAAAAGCTCTGCACTTTCTCAGATTGAGTCAGTGAAAGAATAGCGCCATCACTAAACCAATCATGGGTACAAAGGAAATAGGAATGTGATGATTTGTTGAGACTCTGAGCCTGGAAAGGGGCTTCCCGGGTGGCACTAGTGGCAAAGAATCAACCTGCCAATGCAGGAGATGTCAGAGAGATGGATTCTATTCCTGGGTTGGGAAGATCGGGAGTAGGAAATGGCAACCCACTCCAGTATTCTTGCCTGGGAAATCCCGTGGACGGAGGAGCCTGGTGGCTACAATCCATAGGGTCACAAAGAGTTGGACCCGACTGAAGCGACTTAGCATGGCACAACACCAAGGTTGGAAAGCTCAGGTCCTTGTAGGAAGGGGGAAGGTATGAAGAATATTTTGAAGGCCAACAACAGTGTCCACTCTACTTTCCAATTAGACCAAGCTCCTAATGGTCACACATGCCCTGCCATATTTATCTTTGGGTTCCCAGCATGTAGTACCATGCTTGATACATTCAGAATAGATGATGAATACTCATTGGCCTAGCAGAAGGGAACTGAGCCTGCCTGGAACTGAAAACACATATCTATCCACACCCATGTTTGTGCATACTCCCTGCTTTAGCCCTGCAGATTCCACCTCCACGCTGACTGCCTCCTCCAGCTACTTCTCAGCCTTTCCCTATATGAATTCTTCTGCCTGAAGTGGATTCCCAGTGCCCTTATCCTGGGTTATTTTTTTCTCAGTCAAAATTCAGCTTCAACCCCACTCACACCCACCCCAGTTCCAAAAAGATCTTCTGGTTTAGAGGCTCTCTGAGGCTTCCCTTACAAGTGGAAGATTCTGTGATAAGTGCACGAACATATCACCAGAAATGATGGAAACATCAAAAGAGAATGGTTTGTCAGTCAGCCCTTTTTTATTAAGTATTCCCAGAAGGTAGCTCCTATATATCTTTTGATTATTCCTTCAGAAGAGAGAGGATAACAGAAGTAGAAAGAGACTAGACTTTGCAAACAGGTCAGGGTCAAATCCTGGAGCCATCATCACTTCTTAACTCTTTGAAATGTTGGGCAAGTGACTTAACCTCTGTGAGCTCAGCTCCCTCCTCTGCAAAGTGAGGGATAATCCTCCTCACCTCCTCGGATCACAATAAGGGTTAAAAAAAGATAAGCTGTCAGCCATAAAAAGGAACACATTTGAGTCAGTTCTAATGAGATGGATGAACCTAGAGAAGTAAGTCAGAAAGAGAAAAACAAATATCACATATTAATGCATATATATGGGATCTAGAAAGACAGTACTGATGAACCTATTTGCAGGGCAGCCATGGAGAGAGACACAAACATAGAGAACAGACTTACGAACCCAGGGAAGGGAAGGGAGGGGGAAGGTGGAATGAATGGAGAGAGTAACATGGAAATATATACACTATCATATGTAAACTAGATAGCCAGTGGAAATTTACTGTATGACTCAGGGAACTCAACCCCTATTCTGTCTTAGCATCCAGAGTGCATTATTGATATATACCTAGTATTCTAAGTTCCATAGTAAAAATCTACAGGGGAGCCAGGCTATTAAACTAGCTCACTGTGACTGGAGAAGCTCTTCTGAAAACTCATTCAGCCTCATGGTGTCTGAGAGTAAAAAAGTGAGACTCCTTAGCCATCTTTGGTCATTTGTCCAGTTCCCCTCAAAGGAAATTGTCTTCCTACTTTGACATGCCTTGGATTTGTTTCCTTGGTAAAGCCAAAAATAAACAGCTTGCCACCTGTGATCCCTCTGAAGATCCAGGTAGGATTGTTGTGGAAGTGGAGTCTGAAGAGTCTCAAGTGTCCTTGGGGTGCTCTGGGCTCTGGCTTCCACACACATGGCCTCTCTGATAGAAAACTCAGCACCATCTCCTATTCCCAGAAATAAGCCTTACTGGAAATGGGAAATTGGCCAGGAAGATAAGTTGTTCGTTGACTTCACACAACTTCAGATGTATCAGTGGACATCCCTGGTTATAAAAACCTGCACCAGGCTATTATCTGGTTATTTCTTCAGACTTTTAAACCTCCACTCGACTCCTCTCCATATATTCTGTTTCTTCCCCTTTGTGAGTTTTTGCTACACTTTTCTTTGGAGAACAAAACAGGATTTCTCCCACTATATATATATCCTTCAGGGCATTTTATCATCAACTTTTGTGGTTTTAACTACTTGTCTCCATGAACTGTAGAGTTCATCCCCCCTCCTCCAAAAAAACAAAAACAAAAAAAATTGTTTTTACCTTTTTTGACCACACCATGCAACATGTGGGATCTTAGTTCCTTGACCAGGGATCACACCCCATGCCCCCTGCATTGGCAGCTCAAAGTCTTAACCACTGGACCACCAGGGAAGTCCCCCAAATTCTCAGCAAACAGAAATTGTTCCTTCTCTCAGAGGAATTTTAATGCCAGCTCTCAATAATCGTTATGATAACACATTCATCATATATGTGTATGTGTGTGAATGGATTTTTTTCCCTACAAAATGTTCAGAAAGGGCTACCGCATGGAAAGGACTGCAATTGTTTTCAAATTCCAGTGATTAAAAACAGAGGTCAGTGGCTTCATTTGATACCTGAATGGGAAGAGGACAGATATTTTATGTGTTCTTTGCCAGTGGATTTCTAATAGAGGAAAAAGCCTGGTAACTCTTGGGGACAATGTTTTTATTTGTATGTTTTCTTGGAGTATAATTGCTTTACAATATTGTCTTAAGTTTCTGCTGTACAACAAAGTGGATCAATTATATGTATACATATATCTCCTCCCTCTGAAGCCTCCCTCCCTCCCTCCCATCCCACCTATCTAGGTCATCACAGAGCACAGAGTTGTGCTCCCCGTGTATACAGCAGCTTTGCATTGGCCATCTGTTTCACACGTGATAGTGTATGTATGTCAATGCCACTCTCCCAATTCATCCCCCCTCCCCTTCCCCCACTGTGTCCACATTAGAGAAAACGTTTTTAACTGTATACTCTTGAGTTTCTTGGGGAGCCAAGGAAAGAAAATGCCTGCCCAGTGCCGTTCTCTCTCTCTCTCTCCATGCAGAATTCTTTCTCTTGGTAAATACAACTGCCTCATGCTCAACTCTTTAAAGTTTTACCCCTTTCCATTTTCATGAGAAGCACAACCAGAAACAAGAACCTCAGGTCATCTTTCAAGGACCCGAGCCTTCAAAGCTCCACACTGTGGGCATGAGTACAGGTGATTAAGCTAGCAAAACATGACACGTACCCTTAGGCCTTGGAAGTAAAGTTGTTTTCCTTCATACAAAAGGAATGTGTGTCCATTGTCTAGAAAGTCTAGACTATACAGATAAGCAAAAGAAGAAAGTAAAAGTCATATCCCGTTCCAGCACTAAGAAATAACCACTGTTAGTATTTCATCGCAAATGTTTTTGATCCTTCAGACATATATGTACATCTGGATAAACTGTTTTTACAAAAATGAATCAGAGTTTGGGCTTGCTGGTTTTCTTTCTGAATCCCAGCTGCACAGAGCTGAGTTAACTGCACTGCTTGGTTTGTAGCATGCGATGTTTTCAGCTCTCTCAAAGCTCTCTCTATCTCCTCCCACTTAAGCAAAAACTACAATGTTTGACATATAATTAACATATACTCTTGTTTTGAGTGAGAATGTTTGTAATTCATACAAACATGATACAGTGTTATCGATACCATAGTTTTTTTTCTTTTCTTTCATTTGACACTGGGACTCTGTGTTGCTATATATATGTGGCTTATGTTGATATATATATATATGTGTGTGTATATATATTATGTTGACATATATATGTATATGTATACATTATGCTGATATATATATATAATTTGATCTTCATGAAAATCCTGAAAACTTGGTGAAACAGATATTATTCTCCCCATATGAATGAAGAAACTAAATTGACGTAGAGAGATGAACTGACCTGCCCAAGTTCACATAGCTAATCAGTGGCCACGCCAAGATCTACAGTCAAGGCTCTTGTTCCCTATCAATACTTCTCCATAGTACTTAAGAGTCAAGATTGTTTCCAGCAAAATGCAGTCATCTTAAACTTCTCCATGAGAAAATTGTTTATAGCCTGATGAAAGGTCACATCAAAATATAATGTTTTCATAAGTCTGGGTTGACCTTTCATTTTTGTCTAAGAAGTAAGCCAGATGATCGTTTCCTCAAAAAAAAAAAAAAAAGAAGAGGTATCAGTGTGGCAGGGGTCACTCTTTTCTTTGAACACTGTCATGGGATATAAGTTTCCTTAATGAGTCCTGTTCTGAAAGTGGTGATGGCAGACAAATTATGGATTTCAAGGTGAATCATCTCCTGAACCTGCCCTCAGGTTAGCGATGGGATGAATCATTGTGCCAAAAAGAACAGAAACTTGGATAGGAAGAATGGGAAGCAGACAAAAGTTTCTAGCCATTCTCACATCAGAAAATACCCTGTTAGAAAATGAGTGTGTAGTTCCTTTTGACCTCCGTGCAGACCATAAAAAGACATGTTCAAAAGAAATATTGGATTTTGGCCCCTAAAATCAGTGAGTACTATCCCAGGGGTGGGACTCATGAGTGGAAGGTTGGGTGATTGTGTGCAGGGAAAGGTGAAGCCAAGTCCTTGACTCTTGCTGGTTAAGGAAAAGGTGATTGAATGATGGGCTGATGGAGGACTCATTCTTCAACGTAATCTTAATTATATTACAGAATGCTCTTCATCAGCATTTTGTGGACAAAGAGAGAAGAGCTCAGTTGGCTGCTGGTTGGTTCTGGCTTTTTAATCTTGGCGTGTCCTTCAGCACCACAGGCAATAGCAGGCAAAACCTGTGTTCTCTGAGCATGTTTTCCTCGTAAAAAGATTTCTTCTGCATAATCCAATTGACAAAGGCTTATAGTCGGTACTTTAAGAAGAATCAGTATTTCAAATATTTGCCCAAATGAGCTCCCCCAAAGTTTCCTAGTGATAATAATTATAACTTCTAAATACGGACTGCTTGCTGTGCGCCAGGCACTGTGTTTAACAAGCACCATTTTATTTATTCTGGGGGGAAAAAAAGAAAAACTTGGGCATTAGTACTATTATTATCTGCATTTTGTGGATGCAGAAATTGAGGCTTAGTGATGTGGAATGAGTTGCCCATGGCTGCAAAACTAACTGGCCAGACTGGAATGCAAATCTAGAACTGTGTAACTCCAAAGATAAATCTCTATGCTCAAAATTCGTGTGAGTTATCCATGCCTATGTTACAAATTACATACCACCACCAACATTCCCATCCCCAAGGCATAAGAATACCCTGGTGTGATGATTTAAGGATGTTCTCAGTCTGTGAACATGGGACCTAATTCCTCTTTCACTTCAGGTAGCCTTATTTCAGAGAAGAGTCTGTTTCTTCTTCCCATGGTAACAAAACGCTTACTCTCCTATGTTTTTATGACTCAAGGAAAAAAAGATTTTACCCCTAAAAGAACTTAACAAGCCTTGTCACCAGACTCACCCAAAGTATCTTGGAGTCATATTCCCTTAGTATTGGATTTCATCTTCACTATTTACCAACTCTGTGGGCTTGGATATATTAGCAACTCTCTCTGGACTTCCATGGCCTCATTTATAGATTGAAAACTTACAATTATTGTTTAGTTGCTAAGTTGTGTCAGACTCTCTTGCGACCACCTCATGGACTGTAGTCCACTAGGCTCCTCTGGCCATGGGATTTCCCAGGCAAGAATACTGGAATGGGTTGCCATTTCCTTCTCCAGCAGATCTTCCCAACTCAGGGATCAAACTCACATCTCCTGTATTGGCAGGTGGATTCTTTAGCACTGAGCCACCAAGGAACCCTGAAAACTCACAGTGCTACCAACCAAATGCCAATGAGGCTGTTATAAGGAATAACTGAGATTCTTTTGTCACATTTCTTGCATGTCTTTTCCATGGTAGATGCTCAAAGAAATATTTATGGAATATTTATGTATTTCATTTTGCATTTATTCTTTCCATGTTGGTGGAATGAATGCTCTAAGTCAATGCCCAGCTTTGCTGCTCATTCTAAAACTTGTTCACATGAGAGAAAGAAGAGATCCTTCCAAAATCTAGGGAACCCTAGAGGGATGAAATATCCAGGTTCCAGGGTTCAGTGTGACTTTGGGCAAGTCATAAGATGTGATTCAGAGTCTCAAGGGCCTTACACACAAAATAAGAGGAAACTGTGGCTCTTCAACCATGTGGATATACTTAATGCCACTGAGCAAGACATTTAAAATAGTTAAAATGATAAACTTTATGTTATGTGTATGTTACCAGACCAAAAAGAGAAAGGAAAATCCTAGCAGGCTAGAGTACATTCTTTTCTTTTTTTTTTTACTTTTATTTTATATTGGGGTACAGTTGATTAACAATGTTGTGATAGTTTCAAGTGGACAGGAGAGGGAGTCAGTCATACCTGGACATGTATCCATATGCCTCCAAACCCCACTCCCATCTAGGCTGCCACGTAACACTGAGCAGAGTTACCTGTGCTATATGGTAGGTCCTTGTTGGTTATCCATTTTAAATATGCAGTGTGTGCGTGTCCATTCCGAACTTCCTAACTATCCCTTCCCCTCATCTTTCACTCCAGGAACCATAAGTTGGTTCTCTAAGTCTGTGAGTCCGTTTCTGTTTTGTAAGTATGTTCCTTTGAATCATTTCTTTTTTGATTGTGCATATAAGAGATGTTATACAATCTTTCTTTTTCTTTGATTTACTTCTTAGAGTACATTCTGATACTGGAGTGCCAAAGCTTGAGACAAATAATATTAGCTTGGGTAGCATGTATGATCCTTGACTATGCGCCAAGCACTGCTAAGATACCAGATGTTTGATCCCAGGTGACTTTCTCAGTAGTCCTATAGATTGGGGTGTTATTATTATCCCCATCTTATAGACGAGGAAACAGCCTAAACTAGTGTTTCCAGAGCTGGGATTTGAACTGATATGTGGCGGCTACAGTCCACGGGGTCACAAAGAGCCAGACATGACGTAGTAACTAAACAGCAACAACAGTATGTTACTTATTCCAGCCATTCAGCTAAGTATATATATTATTAGTCATTGTCTTTTTCCATATACAGCAACAGCTGTCCCTAGAATTTAAGTAATTTGCCCAGGACCACAAAGTTTTTAAGTTGTGGAGGCAGAGTGGAATCGTGGAAAGTAGCTACCATTTACAGAGCCTTTTCAGTGGAGTCAGTGGGAGGACTGAATGGAATAATTCATCTAAGCATTTAACCCAGAGGCTGACACCAACCCTATGAAAAAGATTCTGTGACTACCATCCTACATTTACCGACAGGGAAAGTATGGCTTACGGTAGGCAAGAAATGGTCTGAAAATACGCAGCTTAAAGTGACAGAGCTGTGGAATCTGTCTCAATGCCAAAGCATAGGCACCAGTCTTCTGTGTCCTCTGACCTCAGAAATTGCCTAGAAGTCAGGAGGGTAGGTTTCTGACCTTGTATGGTCTGCCTGTTAGCTCTGTGCGGTGAACCACTGTTGTCATGGGGTTTAGTTGTTGTTTCGGCTGTGGTGAGCCTTTGTTGTTGCATGCAGGCTTTCTCTAGCTGCAGCGAGCCGGGGCTGCTCTCGAGTTGCAGTGCGTGAGCTTCTCATTGTGGTGGCTTCTCTCGTTATGGAGCGTCGGCTCCAGAGTGCAAGCTTAATCGCTGTGGCGCTCGGGCTTAGCTGCCCTGCAGCATGGGGTATTTTCCCAGACCAGGGATCGAACCCGTGTCCCCTGCATTGGCAGGCAGATTCTTAACCACTGGACCACCAGGGAAGTCCTGTTGTTTTTGTTTTTTTATGGAAGTGAGGCATA
Source organism: Bos javanicus (assembly GCF_032452875.1). NCBI lineage: Eukaryota > Metazoa > Chordata > Mammalia > Artiodactyla > Bovidae > Bos > Bos javanicus. The sequence goes on from NC_083881.1 coordinate 46,176,967, forward strand.
AAGGGAGTTCTCAGTCTCCCAAAAATGTGTCTTTTCATCTTAAGGATCAAGCTTGATAATGAAGGAAATTGTTCAGTTCGGTCCCTATATCAAATCTATTACAGAAGATGGATACTGTTTGCAGTGCCTTCTGTAGACATGAGTTGTAATCACTTCTCAAGAAGCTTTTCATATAGCGATGCAGAACCACTCTAAGTCAGCCCAGGCAAGGGTTTCCCCCATAATTGTGCCTGTAGTAATCTACCATTTTATATTTATTTCATCAATTTCAGCAGTTCATAAGAACACACATAATCTTAGATGCAGTAATCAACTGTTTCAGCATTGCCCCATCCTAAAATTAGGGCTTGAACTCAGTAATTTAGCTGGAGAAACTTCATTGTGGAGTGCCACTCTTTCACAGATGAGGGGAAGTGCTACTATTTGGACTGTATTTAATTCTTAGTATTTCACCAGTTGAACTGGATACCATGGAGTTTAATAATGTGGGGTATAATTGCTGTAATGCTGTGAAGGTGTGGCTGCCGCTGCCTCTAGTCCCTGCTGCAGGCCTCTCTCTCTCACAAATGGGACCCTGCTCCTCAGTGGGGCTTTTCTGCTCCAGTTTTTTAATAAAACAGATTTCCTTACAGTGAGGAATTTGTGCAGGAATCAGTTAAGGGTATGAAGTGGTCACCAAACAGCTTTTCAGGACTGCTAACATTGATCAAGGATTTCAATAAGTACCTCTTACTGTACCTTCAGCTTACTTCCTATCACTGGAACCTTGGAAAGTAGGTCCCTGTGCTGGCAAGTTCGCAGGGGCAGGACGGGGATTGGTCTGAGGTAGGTCGCGTGGCTCACCGGGGAGAACACCTCCTCCAGAGTCAGTGTGTGCAGTTCCTGTTACATCGTCTTCCCGGCATAAACTCTTCTTGGTCCTTTTTGCAGCACGTAAAGGAGGCGTGTCTTAGAGCAGACAGAATCTAATGCCTAATGATCTCTGGTGGGGCTGATGTAATAATAATAGAAATAAGTGAAAGAAAGTAAAAGTGAAGTCGCTCAGTCGTGTCCAACTCTTTGCGACCCTATGGAATGTAGCCTACCAGGCTCCTCTGTCCATGGGATTTTCCAGGCAAGAGTACTGGAGTGGGTTACCATTTCCTTCTCCGGGGATCTTCCCAACCCAGAGACTGAACTCTGGTCTCCCACATTGCAAGCAGACACTTTACCATCTGAGCCACCATGATAGAAACAAAGTGCTTAATAAATGCAATGTGCTTCAGTCAAGCCAAAACCATGTTGGAAAAATGGTTCCCCAGTTCATGGAAAAATTGCCTTCCACAGAATGGGTCCCTGGTGCCGGGAAGGATGGGGACCACTGTCTTAGAGCATTCAGCATTCAGCATGTTCCATCGAGGATGAAGACAGTCCCAGATGAGCTGTGAACCCTGCATGTTTATTTGCCTGTTTCCCAGGTGGACTGTCATGGCACTAATTGCCAGTCAGGATAGTCCTTGTATCTGTATGCTCCCCACCTCCCTGTCCACTCTTCAAGTATGACCCCAACAACTGAGAATGAAACAAAGGTCACTCTGAAGTGTAAAGTATCTTATGAAGCTGTATCATTGCCACTGCTGAGATACCTTTCATTTTGTAGTAAGACTCACGATTTCCCATGGGAAATGATTCTTCCTTTATCAAAATGTGTAAACCCTGAAGATACCAGGGCACATGTGATAAAGTAGATTTGTGATAATCACATTTCTTTAAAGAGTTTATAATGCATATGTTACCTGTTAATAGGTTGAGAGTGGCATCTTGCTGACCCTAAAATGTAAGGTTTATATTCTGAGACAGTTGAGCAGATTTTAAGGGAAATGATGGTAGAAATGACCGCTTATTTGGATAATACCTTCTGACTGCTAAGAAATAAGATGAATCGAAAACCTAAGCGTATTTATCTAAACATAACTTGGGATTTATTGGCCAAACATTGAATTTTTTGTGGATACTGATGTATAAAAAGTGGATAAAAATCAATTCTGCTTCTTAAGTATTTATAAATCAAGAAAAAGTGGACTATGTTTGCTGAGGAATGATCTATTTTTAATGTCTTATTTTATAGCAGTAATTAAATTTCATCTTTACTTAATTGTCCTCCTAACCTCTAAAAATAAAAGCAGGAGTCCCTATACACAATATGTATTACATTGTACATTGCTTCATTCAGTAAATATTTCTGTATCAGGCATTGTGCACTGTAGCAAGTGAGATAGAAAACGTGCCATCACAGGTCCATTTTGCTAGAGGAGACAAGTTATGAACACAAAACCAAATCAATTTGTGTAATTTCACAGGATGATAAATGTTACGACAAATAAAAGTAAGGTAAGAAAGTAGATAGACAATGCTTCCTTTGAGGGGTAGTCAGGGAAAGACTTGTAAGGAAATAGAATCCCAGTAAAGATTAATGAAAGAGAAAGAATGTTCCATGAATGCCTTTCATGTACAGACACCTCACCCAAAACAATTGGGGAACGACCAGCCCCACCTAAAGAAAAATTATTCTCTCTGACTTCCTCCCCCACAATTTTTTCCTAGTTCTGTTTTCTTCATAAAGTATTTAAGATTTTTTTTTTTTTTAAAGTTCTCTGTCCATCTTTCTTTAATGTTATTCCCAAAGTGAGGCCGAATTTATCCTGAAGTTGGGACAAATTCTAACAGTGCTGGGAGAGACCCAGTTCCATTAATCACTAGCTTGCTATTTTCTAGAAGGCTCTTATTTGCTTGGGTCTCCTTCCCTGGTGGCTCAGACAGTAAAGAATCTGCCTGCAATGCAGGAGACCCCGATTTGATTACTAGACAGGAAGATCCCCTGGAGAAGGGATAGGCTACCCACTCCAGTATTCTTGGGCTTCCCTGGTGGCTCAGACAGTAAAGAATCTGCCTGCAATGTGGGAGACCTGGGTTCAGTCCCTGGGTTGGGAAGATCCCCTGGAGGAAAGCATGGCAACCCACTTCAGTATTCTTGCCCGGAGAATCCCCATGGATAGAGGAGCCTGGAAGGCTGCAGTCCATGGGGTCACAAAGAGTTGGACATGACTGAGTGACTAAGCACAGCACGCAGCACACTCTTGTCCTTTGGACTCTTCAGATAGCCTTCTCCCTAGGGGAAGTCCTTAACTAATGAACTCACCTTTCTCTTTATTCATACGCTAACCTGGAAACCAGCCTTTATGCTCTGTCTAGGGCTTCATGTCCTCTTCTCTCCCTGTTGAGGAGGAAAAAGAGATGAGATGTGCCATTTGATAGGATTCTCCCAAAAGACAGGTAGGATCCCAGGCATTTGACACGCTTTGCCTCCTCTAATTTTTCTAATTTTCCTGAAAGCCTAACTGTTGTTCAGTCACTCAGTCGTGGACTCTCTGTGACCCATGAATGGCAGCACACCAGTCCTTCACTCTCTCCCGGAGCTTGCTTAAACTCACGTGCATCAAGTTGGTGATGCCACCCAACCATCTCGTCCTCTGTCACCCCCTTCTCCTCCTGCTCCCAGTCTTTCTGGGACATCTTCATTCTACAAGTGAGGGAAAACTGAAGCCCAGAATGCTTACGTGACTTCTTCAAAGTCACCCAGTTCGTGAGTTGTAGATCTGGGATTTGACCTTATTTCAGATTCCAAAACCATCCCATGCTCTTTCTACTACATGGATCCAGAAAACTGTCAATTTCTCTTATCCCAGAAAAGGTATAATATATGCAGCTGTCCCACTGCTCGGCATATCCCAAGAAACCTTCCAACTAATTCTCATGGCTAGTGCCTGGCAAGTGGGACAACAATGCTACAAATGAACGTTCCAGTTTCTAGAAACAGTTTCCATTAAAAGAAGATATTGCAGGCAGTAAACCACCTACCTTAATAGTGGGTGCCAAAACCCTGTGGGTGATATATAGAGAAGTTGAAATAAGGAACAAAACAAATACATTTAGGCTTGACCGAATTCCTCTCAGTTTGGGAGGAAGAAAAATATTATTCTCTGCAAATGGGGAAAAAAAATAGATTTATTCCTCTCTGCTATTACACGAGTCCTGCTAAGCAATAATGCACGGCCAAGCCAAATGCTCTGATCGGTTTCTCTGAGCTGTTATTAAAGTTTGCAAAATATTGCTCAGATTCTTCCTGGCAGGGTTTCAATATTGTCTGTTTAAACTGGAATTGGGCTGGTACTCTTCATTTCTGTTAAGCCTGCCAGAGCTGGTGATCCCACTGCACAAATCTCCTGGTGCGGTGGCCTTTATCCAGCATGGGCTGGTGACACCCTGAGAGGCAACACCCTTCCCTCTCTTGGAGCTCTGATATGACTCAGTTCAAAAATGATTGAATCAACTAAATTCATCTTCTTTCCCTTTGTCTCTCCTTCTCACCCCAATGTGCATGCACACGTGTGTACATGCACTCAGGCAAATGCACGCTTTGGGCTTCCTTACTGAGCAGAAATGAGAAAGGGGGACTCTACAGCACAGTGTCTTGGAAGGTACCCTTCCCATGAAATGGGGACCTCTGAGCCCAGTATTCGGAAATGGACACAACACTCTTTTTCCATCGATCTGGCAGGTGACCTGAATTCTCCAGCAACTTTCCACTCCCCAACTTTGTCCTCTGACACTCTCCAGCCCTACTCAACCTGTCCCATTTCTTCAAACACCCCATGCTCTTTCTTGCCCCAGACTTTGCTCTGATGGGACCATCCTTCCTCCTTCCTGTTCTGATGAACTCTGGTTCACCCTCTAGGTCTCAGCTTGGACGGGCTTCCCTGGTGGCTCAGGGGTAAGGAATCCACCTGTCAATGCAGGAGACATGGGTTCGATCCCTGGGTTGTGAAGATCCCCTGAAGAAGGAAATGGCAGCCCACTCCAGTATTCTTACCGGGGAAATCCCATGGACAGAGAAGCTGGTGGGCTACAGTCCATGGGGTTGCAATAGTCGGACACAACTTAGCAACTAAACAACAACTCAAATTGGATGGCATTTCTCTGATCCCTCAGGGTGATGATTTAGATGCCCTTGTTATGTGCTACTATGGGGAGCTTGCCTTGTCACACCTTGATTGTAACTTGTCTCCCCAAACAGAGCTGCAAATTCTGAGATACAGACTAAGACTGTCTTGTTCACAGACCTGTACAAGGTAGGCTAATTGCCATAACACATCAACCAAAGAAATGAATGAAACGTCCAACACCATAGACTTTTATTCTTGCATGAATAATGATCCTAGGCAGCTTTGTCTGGTACACAGGATGGCCCTCATCTATGCAGTCATTCAACAACCCAGACCAGCAGAGGTTCTGCCATCATCAATAAGTGGTTTTTAAAGACTCCCTGGAGGTTTTCTCTGTTCAATCCAGCCAAAAGGAAAAAGCATGAAGGAGTGCCTCACAGGAGGCTTTTATGGACCTGGTCAGGAGCTGTGTACATCATTGTTGTTTATGGTCTATTGGCAAGAACTTAGTCACCTAGCCACACCTAATTGCAAGGAGAGCTAGGACACATAATCCTTGGCTAGGCAGCTACTCCTGGAAGGGAGAACATAAATTTGGGTGGGTAAGTAGTCATCAATAAGTATCCAATCAATAAGTGGATGCTAAGCAAATAAATGGATCAACAAGTGAAAAGACTTAGGTAACAAGACATCTCCTTAGTGTATTCTGAACTATGGTGCAGGAGCACCTTCTCCCAGCTATTTCAGATTTAAAAAATCTATCAGCTACCAATGATCAGAGAGGCAGGTGGAAACCTATCAATAGATTGCCTTCAGCTTTCACTAGTAGAATGATGTGCCTGGCACAACAGGCAACATAGACAGTAAGCCCTCCATATCCACAGGTCCTGCATCTGTGAATTCACACACCTGCAGTTATGGAGGGCTGAGTACTCTATACCATTTTAACTAAGGGACTTGAGCATCCATGGATTTTGGTATCTGCAGGGGTCCTGAAACCAATTGCACACAGATACCAAGGGAGGATCATAGTTTATGTTCAATGAATATCAGTTGAATGAGTGATTGAAAATTGTAAACTATTGAGATTGGAAAAGACTTAAGAATCCCCATATTTATATCGTGCTGAGTGATCATCCCGCCCCACTATGGAGGAAGCACACTCACTGCTAATGTGGCCTCTGCCATCTCCAGGTCATCTCTGTTAGAAACTCCTGCCTTTCACTGAGCTGAAACCTGGCTCCTTGCACTATCCCAGCATTGGTATCTATCCCTCCAGGTCATGTGTCTTCCAGAGGTGCTCAAACCTGGCTGTACCTCAGAAGTGCCATGGGCACTTTTAGGAAGCTATGTAGTCCCTGATGGCATCTCCAGAAATTCTGATTCCTCTGGGTTGTTTAGGAGCCAATTGTTTGAATGATCCTTACATGTAGCTGGTCCAGGAAGCCATGTGTCTGACTTCTGTCTGGGATTAGAATCCTGCTTCCATCACTTATGGGCTGCAGTCCCCTGGGTGAATTGTTTAGCCTTTTTATTCTTCATCTCTAAAGCTGTGACAAGAATAGTGTCTATATCATAGAGTTGTTGTGAGGATGGAACGATTATTTCAAGTAAAGTGCTTAGTGTAGTATCTGGCCCACAAAGACCCTCATTAGACAGAGGGCACCATTAGCCTCCTTGCCCTCCAACTCCTGTTACTCATCCTTTGTCTCCTTAGCAACCTTTCAGATATATCAAGGCAACTACCAAAAAAACACTTCTTTTTCCTGACCAGTTACTCTCAGTTCTCTTTTTTTAACCCCTTTCCTATATGAAAGATTCATATTTCTCCTCATCCCAGGAGGAGGTAGTGTGTTTCTGTACCCCATAACTGGTAGGAATCAAAGCCTCTGATGCAATGAATGTAGATAATTGGGCTCTGGCTTGAAACTTCAGATGACAGTCGTTACTGGTCATAGGAGGGTAGCTGTGCATATTCTCTTATTCCAGGGAGGTCTTCCCATAGGGGAACCCTAGATGAACTAATGTCTGTAATGAAGGGGAAACCAGAGAGAGGATATGGGAGTTTATTTTCTGAATGCTTTCATCCTGATATGTTCAGTTGAGAGTCAGAACCCACCCCAAGTTAACTTATTAAGTTTCTAGAGTTCATTGTGGATTTTCAGTCTTTAGTCATCATGGTCAACACCACAGAAGCAAAAATAATGAAAATGGTGCCTGGGGAAGTAGGAAGGGCAGATCTACAGATCCAGTGTGAAATTAGGAGGGGAAGAAAAGGCCAAATGTAAAAAGCAAAGTGAGTCCTAGTTAGCAATAAGATATGGTGTAGACTTTCGGAACACATAAACAAGTCAGGGAGAAAACAATCTGGACATTTCCTAGTACAAGACATACATGTTTCTTAAGTCTTATTTGTTAGTCATGGGTCATCTTTCTTTCCCTTAAGGTTGAGACTTATGCTTGTAGCATGAGGGACAGTTGGGGATTGGAGGGGATAAATTCATTTATCATCACAATAATTATATTAATAAGATGTTCTTCTTAAGCTTCATAATTGTTCAGTCACATCCCTGTGAGTTAGAGGTAGACTATGTATTAACATTCTTGTCTAATACATGAGGAAGTGTCTCAGAAAGGCAGAGTGGCTGACCCAGTGTCAGGCTTCCATGTGTGCCGCACGAAGGAGGAAAACCCGAATTCTTCTAATTCCAGGTTCAGTGTCCTCCACTTCTAAAGTTGCCAGTTGTTCCTGGAATATTCCATTCATTGACCAGCTCACTGTTCCTCAATATTTACACATGCACATATTTAAAACTGTCATGTTCCTTTAAGCAGCTCTTATCCTCAGCTTACATGTCACCTCCTCTAAAAGTTCTTGACTTCCCGAAGTTGGCCATAGCATGTTGCTTCTACCTCAGTTACAACATGTATATCACTGGATTCTAAGTGCTTTTTTGTGAGACTTCTCCCTTCACCCCTGTGATGACCAGCCGGAGGGCAAGGACTATATGTCAACTTAGCTTTATATCCCCAGCAACTTACACAGTACAAAGCATAGAGTAGATCCTCCTTAAACATTTGTTTCTTGGGTAGATGAACGGATAGAAGGTTTTTCAAGGTTGAGATCTTTAAAAATATACAAGGGCCAGCCTGCTTTCAATAAAAGGCTTGCTTGGCTTTCTGATAAGGACAGAATCCTTCTGATGCATTTGGTTTAGATCTTCTCCCATAATTATTTCTCCATATTCTAGAATTTCCATTGCTGAAATATTTACTTGCTATCAATCATCACTATGCCCAAAAGGGAAAGAACTTGTCCCAGGCAGCAGTGTAGTAAGAAGAGCACAGTCATCAGGTAGAGAAGACTGGAATCTTGATTCATCAAGTTCTTGAGTATATGAATTCTTCTACAAATTCCTTATTCCTTGGTTTCCTCAAGTGTTAAATGAGGACAATGATGGTGCCTCCTGTACAGATGCTTTGTGAGAATTAAATGAGATATGTAATATGTATGCATGCTCAGTCCAGCTCTTTGCAACCCCATGGACTATAGCCCACCAAGCTCCTCTGTCCTTGGAATTTTTCAGGCAAGAATACTGGAGCAAGTTGCCATTTCCTTCTCCAGGGGAATCTTCCCAACCCAGGAATTGAACCCACATCTCTTGCATCTCCTACATTGACAGATGAATTCTTTACCACTAGCGCCACCTGTAAAGTGCTTAAATGAGATAATAAGGGCTAACCTGGTGGCTCACACAGTAAAGAATCTGCCAGCAATGCAGGAGACCCGGGTTCAATCCCAGGGTTGGAAAGATCCCCTGGAGAAGGGAATGGCAACCCACTCCAGTATTCTTGCTTGGGGAGTCCCATGGACAGCAGAGCCTAGTGGGCTACAGTCCACGGGGTTGCAAAGTCGGACACAACCAAGTGACTCACACACACACACAAGTGTAAAACACTTGGTACACACCAGCACTTTGGACAGCACCAGACGCAGAGTAAGCATTCCTTATGGCTGAACTCTTCTGTCTTCTTACTGCACACATAGAATCCTGGGACCCGGAAATCTGCTGAGTCAAGTCTGTACCTGGAGACCCAGTGCCAAGAAAGCCTGAACATGTCATTGTGGTTACTCTTTAGACTAAACAGGCTATAATTCACTGCATCTTTAGCCAAGTCATTTCTCTGACTTCAGTTTATCATCTCCTCTTACAGACCTGCTTCAGTGTTTTAGTGAGCTAGATGTCAAGCACTGGGTCCCCTGCTCTGAACTTGGCACTTGATGTGTGTAACTTGAACTGGAAGTTCTTTGAAGACAGGAACTGTTTAATCCTCATCTTTCCACATCTGGGCCCGACTTCCTTCTCAGGAGTCCCTTCCCAAAGTTTTGCAGAGTTGAAATAAACTTTTCTATATCACTCAGCATGCTCTTGGGGGGACTTATTTGAGCTCCAGGAAGGTTCTGGCCCATTAACCCTGTTCCCCTGCAAGCACTTAGTGAACTTAATGATCCCGCTGCCCCCAGCAGGGCACCAGACCCACTCGCTCCCTGATGCCTTCCGAATCTTCCCTGGCATCCGGCAGCCATGAGAGCCCTGGCAGCACCACTTCCCCAGTGGCACTTGGGGAGCCGGGCCAAGTTCTCTGTCAAGTTAATGGAGTGACCTTCTTTTAAGTTGTGGCCAAGGCAGCCTCATGTTCGGAGGCAGAGGGCTCTCTCCCTGGAGCTATAAGCTCTTAAGTTTTATGTCTGTGGCTGCGTAGCACCCGGAACATAACAAACATTTAACATATGGGGGAGGATGGAGAGAGAGAAGGAAGGAGGGAGGGAGGCAGGGAGGGGGAAAAAGAGAACTGGATTCTTGGTAGTGTTAGCCTCAAGATGTGTATCATTTACCTAATATACGATGGAGATCAAGGAGAGCTACTTTTACTATTTCCTAATAAAAAGTCTTCTCCCATGAGTGATTTTATGACCTCTACAAGCAAAGTGCAAGAGGGAAGCAACAAAATCGTTTGGTCATTCCAATAGATGCTTTCTCCCATCCTCTGCCCTTTCAACAAATCTCAGTTGAGAAATATCTGTTGATAGGTGAACAAGGATAATGTCATTGAATAAAAATGGATGGAAACCAATAGAAACCCCAAATGATTTTAGTGCCAGAAATACTGTTTGCTCAACAATAAGTAACATCAGAGGACTGAAAGCTTTCCCACAGAGGTCAGCAGTTCTGCGAGTGAGGCACCGAAATTCACACCTCTGCCAGAAGCACTCTCTTCCTGGCACGACAAAGGAAAACTGAAATCTGTTCACGTCAATACCCAGAGGAGGCGAGTTTACCTCTTCTGATTATTGTTCAGGTGTGTCGTTCTCCAAAGAGCCAGCCTCCGGAGGCTTGTGAGACCTGCTGTAAAATGTAAAAGCTTTGTTTTAAAATGGATAAGTCCTTTTTATGTTTTTGTTTTGCTTTGCTTTGTTTTTCCTCTTGGAACTAAACTGTAGCCTGCAGATGTCTGTCCTGTGCGAACCTCAGATATACTCCTGTTTTAGCAAGCATCGCTTTTATTTCCGTAATTGGCCATATCATGAAGCAAAATCACCTGGGCTAAACTATATCCTTGGTTTTCTTTGTAATTTTAAAATATTGCTCTTTATAGCGATTTGTTATCTGAGAATCTCAATTCTGGAGTCAAAGTATTTGAGGTTAGAAATTAAGGATAATAATAGTAACACTTGGATGCAAGAACTTTTTCTTCCCTTACTTCATTGAATCATCACAACAACCTATGACCTGACTATATGATAACATACTTGTTATGAATATGAGGGAATCACTAGCCAAAGCTAGAATCCAGACTCCTCCAGAGCCTGTAACACTTCCATCCACTCTGTGGCTCCAAATACACCTTTAGCCACTCTTTGTTTTTCTTTAATACATTGTTGTTGTTGTTTAGTCGCTAAGTCATGTCTGACTGTGCGACACCATGGACTGAAGCCTGCCCGGCTCCTCTGTCTGTGGGATTTCCCAGGCAGGAATACTGAAGTGGGTTGCCATTTCTTTCTCCAGGGAATCTCCCCAGACCAGGGATCAAACCCATATCTCCTGCATTGGAAGCTGATTCTTTGCCACTGAGCCACCAGAGAAGCCCTTTCCTATAGCACCTATCAATTTCCAGCATACAAAATAATTCACCTATTATGTGTATTGTCTATTGTCTTTCCCCTCACTAGACTATGAGTTCCATGAATGCAAACATTCTTTTTTTCTGTTCTGTTCATTGCTCTTACCTAAAGTCAAGACAAGAGCCTAACACATAGTAAGCTTTCACTGTATATTGCAATAATTATCATCTATGTTTATCTTCTGTACCGTGCCAATCCTATTCATGTTTCACTAGTGGAAAGACTGAGGTCAGGTGCCACCTGCTGATTTACTAATGATGATACAGTGAGCAAGTTGGCAAGAAAAATCAGATCTCCTTACTGCCAACCCAATTCTTTGCCTAAATCCCAATTCAATCTTGCCGTACTTTTATTATGCTATAAAATGAATAACTGTTTATGAGTTCATTCCCAGGCACATTATTGCTTTTATATCACATCAAAGAACTTGAGACGGGCAAAAGATATAGCCCTATTGATTGTTCTCAGAGACTCAACTTTTCCATCCCACAAGGAATCCACGCTTAAGGTTCATTTTGGGGACAGAAGCAAATCTACCTCCGTGTCAGGACAGAGTTGCCAGACTGTCTGGTGTTAGGAATCTTGAAGTCAGTCATCTGAACTGAGAACCCTTATCTGTTCATCTCCATCATACTCTGACCAAAACTTAGAACTGACCCAAAGTCAAAATCCTGAGATGTTTTCAGCTTTTGGAGACTCAGTGGGTTGGTGTCTTCTAGGGGAAATCCAGGGCTATGGGAAGTAGCAGGAAAGTGACTCACCCATCCTTGAATTAGTCACTGAAGCCGTGGGCCTGGGATGCAGGCTGAAGTCCTGGATGTTGGCTGAAGAAGAAAGTGCCAACTTTAGAAGCAAGGGTATGTTAAAAAAAAAAATGTGTCTGACTTTCTGATAAAAGACAAAAGATTCCAGAGCCTGTCAGGAGAATCCATTTATATGAGCATGAGTTTTATTACTAGCAACCTTAATCTTCATCAGTTCAGTTCAGTCGCTCAATCGTGTCTAACTCTGTAACCCCATGGACTTGGCAGCATGCCAAGCCTCCTTGTCCATCGTCAACTCCCAGAGTTTACTCAAACTCATGTCCATTGAATCGGTGATGCCATCCAACCATCTCATTCTCTGTCATCCTTTTCGCCTCCCACCTTCAATCTTTCCTAGCATCAGGGTCTTTTCAAATGAGTCAGCTCTTTGCATCAGGTGGCCAAAGTATTGGAGTTTCAGCTTCAACATCAGTCCTTCCAATGAACACCCAGGACTGATCTCCTTTAGGATGGACTGGTTGGATCTCCTTACAGTCCAAGGGACTCTCAAGAGTCTTCTCCAACACCACAGTTCAAAAGCATCAATTCTTTGGTGCTCAGCTTTCTTTGTAGTCCAACTCTCACATCCATACATGACTACTGGAAAAACCATAGCCTTGACTAGACAGACCTTTGTTGGCAAAGTAATGTCTTTGCTTTTTAATATGCTGTCTAGGTTGGTGATAACTTTCCTTCCAAGGAGTAAGCGTCTTTTAATCTTCATGGTAACATCTCATTCTGTCTACAGTGGAATATGTCACTTTCAGTAGAAAATATAGGAAGAGAGACTTTTCTACTACTAATGACATGCCTAGACTACTCTGCTATCAAACTCATGCACAAGGCTGCTGGCCAAAAGAGGGGGACTTATTTGTAGTTTAACAAGTCAAGTGGCCCATAGACATTAAACTTATGATGTTGAATTGACTAGTACTAGGCTCTGGACATGAATTTGAGCAAACTCCAGGAGATAGTGAAGGACAGGGAAGCCTGAACACAGGAGCCTGATGGGCTGCAGTCCATGGGGTTGCAAAGAGTCAGACGATTTAGAGACTGAACAACAATGGGCTCTATGAGGGACTTCCCAGGTGGTGCTAGTGGTAAACATCTGCCTGCCAGTGAAGAAGATGTAAGAGACTCAGGTTCAATCTCTGGGTCGGGAAGATTCCCTGGAGGAGGGCATGGCAACCCACTCCAGTATTCTTGCCTGGAGAATCCCATGGACAGAGGAGCCTGGTGGGCTGCAGTCCATGGGGTCACAGAGTGAGACACTACTAAAGCGACTTAGCACACACACAGGCTCTATTGGGCATGCACTATTCTTTAAAGCTCTCTACACTTTAAAAATACATTTTAAAAAATATACTTTCTCATAAGTTTTAGATGAGTGTAAAATCATCCTGAGTAATTGCAGAGACTTTTTTTTCCTTAGTATTTATTGATTTGGCTGACTCAAGTCTTAGTTGTGGTGTGAAGGCTGAGTTGCCCTGTGGCACGTGGGATCTTCGTTCCTGGACCAGGGATTGAACCTGAGTCCCCTGGACTGGAAGGCAGATTCTTTTGCAACCTTTGTGTATAACATGGAGATGACAGGACTTAAGTTCCAAGATTATTGTGAAGATAAGTAGTAATATAAATAAATAGCCTAACATATTTTCTGATATGTATTTTTTTTCATATTTTAATGGACTTTTAAAAAAAGTTTTAACTGGAAGATAATTGCAACGTTGTACAAGTAGAAGGTGGATTCTTAATCATTAACCACCAAGGAAGTCCCTATAACAGAGATTCTTATACTTTTCCATTTTATAAGTTAGAAACCTGAGTTAAGAGACACTCAGGACATGCCCTATGACAAATGCTCTGGCTTCTCAGTCTTTTCCACTGTGAGTTTCTGCCCCCTTCTCACCGTGATGTCTCTACCCGGATGTCCTGTAGGCTTCTCAAATACATAGGAAGAGGCAAATTCAATATCTTCTCTTCTTAGAGAAAAGAAAGAAAGAAAGAAAAGCCTATTCCTCTTCCCCCTTATTATTTAATAACTGTTCTACTTCGGTCACCCACTCTAGAAACTTTGGAGTCTCCGTTGAACATCCCCTCTTTTCTCCTGCCATATCTCTTAGGTAACTCAGGATTTTCATTTTTGAAATGTCTGTCAAAACTCCTCTGTCTTGTCCATTGTTCCTGGTACTGCTCTGCTTCAGGCCTTTGCCATCTCTTAGTTGGCCTGTGCTAATACTCAATAGTTTAATTCATTCAACAAGTCATCATTGGGGCTTCCCTGGCAGTCCATTGGTTAAAACTTCACTTTCCAGTGCAGGACACTAGTGAGTTCAATCCCTGGTCAGGGAGCTAATATGCTCTGTGACCAAGAAAACAAACCATAAAACAGAAGCAATATTGTAACAAATTCAATAAAGACTTTAAAAAATCACCCAGATTGAAAAGAATCTTTACCCCAAAATGTCATCATTGAACCTCTGCCATGTACCAGACACTGTGCTTGATGCTAGGGAGGCTGTCCTGGGCAAAAGCAAGCATGGACCTTGTCTGCATGGCACTCTGTTCTCTAATTTTGTTGTTGTTCAGTCACTAAGCTGTGTCTGACTCATGACCCCATGGACTGCAGCATGCCAGGCTTCCCTGTCCTTCACTGTCTCCCAGAGCTTACTCAAACTCATGTCCATCCAGTCGGTGATGCCATCTGACCATCGATCTTCTGTCGTCCCCTTCTCCTCCTACCTTCAGTCTTTGCCATCATCAAGGTCTTTTCCAATGAGTCAGCTCTTCCTATCAGGTGGCCAAAGTGTTGGAGCTTCAGCTTCAGCATCAGTCCTTCCAGTGAGTATTCAGGGTTGATTTTCTTTAAGACTGACTGGTTTGACTTCCTTACTGTCCAAGGGACTCTCAAGAGTCTTCTCCAGCACCACAGTTCTCTAATTAGTTATAATCAAATAATCACTCCAACAAATATAAAAGGGCAACTGTGAAAAATACATGATTACCTTGTCAGCAGTGCTAGTACAGAATGCTATTTCTAAACTGTATATATGATCATGGCACAGTCTCCGCTTTACAGAAGTTCCTAACCACTCATCGCCTACATGATAAAATCTGAACACATTAGCTGAGCATACATGTCTCTTCATGATCCGGCTCCAAACATTAGATGAGGTTGCAAGCCTCCTCCAACTCAATTAACTCATCCTATGACTCAGCCATATCTGATATTGTTTTCACATCTTACCCTTCTGGAAACAAGTGTGTTCCTTGCTTCTTCCACACCTTAGCTTAAGCAAAACTCTTCCAGCAGTCCTGGTCCTCCAGCTATGTCAGGAGATATCCTACTCATAGTGCAGATTCACCTTAAAGCCTCTTCCCACTCCCTGGATGTAATTAATTATTCTTTATGTTTTCTATGCCACTCACATGGCATGTCTCCCACTGGAATATAGTTATTAATAGTTTCTCTTTCTACCTGCCTCCCTGCCAGATTGTGACCCACTTGTGGGCAGAGATGGTTTTAGTTAATATAGATTTGAATTGATGTTACTGCATAAGCCAGACCATAAACACATAGTAAGGGAGACAAAAATATTTTGTTTCTTTAAAATTAATTTTATTGGAGTATAGTTGCTTTACCACAGTTGTGTCAGTTTCTGCTGTACAGCAAAGTGAATCAGCTGTGTGTATACATATTCCCCCATTTTTGGATTTCCTTCCCATTTAGATCACTACACAGTGCTGAGTGGAGTTCCCTGAGCTATGCAGTATGTTCTCAGTAGTTATCCATTTTATACGTAGGATTAATAGTGTATATACGTCAGTCCCTATCTCCCAATTCCTCCCAACCCCCACTTTCCTCCCTTGGTGTCCTAGCATTTATTCTCTATATCTTTGTCTCTATTTCAGTTTTGTAAATAATATCATCTATACTTTTTTTCTGGATTCCACATGTATGCATTAATATACATATATTTTTCTATTTCTCATTTACTTCACCCTCTATGATGTCTCTAGATCCACCCATATCTCTATGTTTCATTCCTTTTTGTAGCTGAACAATAATATATACATATCACATCTTCTTTATTCATTCACCTGTCAATGGACATAAAATTTGCTGCCATGTCCTGGCTATAGTAAATAGTGCTGCAAAAAAATTTTTTTTTCATTTATTTCTTTTCACTGTGACTTTCTAATTTCTTTTTTTTAATATAAATTTATTTATTTTAATTGGAGGCTAATTACTTTACAATATTGTATTGGTTTTGCCATACATCAACATGAATCCACCACAGGTATACATGTGTCCCCCATCCTGAACCCCCTCCCACCTCCCTCCCCATCCCATCCCTCTGGGTCGTCCCAGTGCACCAGCCCCAAGCATCCAGTATCATGCATCAAACTTGGGCTGGCGATTTGTTTCATGTATGATATTATACATGTTTCAATGCCATTCTCCCAAATCATCCCACCCTCTCCTTCTCCCTCTCCCACAGAGTCCAAAAGACTGTTCTATACATCTGTGTCTCTTTTGCTGTCTCTCATACAGGGTTATTGTTACCATCTTTCTAAATTCCATATATATGCATTAGTATACTGTATTGGTGTTTTTCTTTCTGGCTTACTTCACTCTGTATAACAGGCTCCAGTTTCATCCACCTCATTAGAACTGATTCAAATGTATTCTTTTTAACGGCTGAGTAAAACTCCATTGTGTATATGAACCACAGCTTTCTTATCCATTCATCTGCTGATGGACATCTAGGTTGCTTCCATGAGCACTTCTTTGCCCTCAATTTAATGTCAGGAAGTTTTCCTGCTTGGTTGGGGGTTTTTGTAGGAAATCATATGCAAAGAATTCCAGAGACCTTTATATCATCATATTCAACAATGTGTCATTTCTTCACTATGTACACTATGTCCCTCCTGCTTTTTAAACCTTTGGCATAAGAACAAGTTTTGCATATTTGCATAATTACTATTTACATAATTATAAAGTGACCACATCAAAATATGGAAAAGGTGTTCTTTGGGAAGACTTTGATCTATTTGTTTGTTTGTTTCATGGCTATAAATTACCAGGAATGGATGAATTAACTGTTAACTGTTTCCATTAACTTTCCAACCTTGACCAAGCCTAGATCTTGTCTCTCTGTGCTTGAATCATGATTATGGCCAATTGGTTCCCAAGGTGTACAACAGGAAATTGAGAAACCCATGAGAATAGCTGTGAACAGTTCTTTGAGAAACTGATTTTACAACATGATGAGAATGGTAGAAGAAAAATGTAGTGATAAACTAAAAACAGACCCTTGGGAAGGATGTAAGATTTTCTTTTAAATGTACACTGCTTAAGGACCTTTAGATTTCAGGCATCTGGCAATTGAAAGGAAACATTTCTTCAGTTCAGTTCAGTCGCTCAGTCATGTCCGACTCTTTGCGACCCCATGAATCGCAGCACGCCAGGCCTCCCTGTCCATCACCAACTCCCGGAGTTCACTCAGACTCACGTCCATCGAGTCAGTGATGCCATCCAGCCATCTCATCCTCTGTCGTCCCCTTCTCCTCCTGCCCCCAATCCCTCCCAGCATCTGAGTCTTTTCCAATGAGTCAACTCTTCGCATGAGGTGGCCAAAGTACTGGAGTTTCAGCTTTAGCATCATTCCTTCCAAAGAATACCCAGGACCGATCTCCTTTAGAATGGACTGGTTGGATCTTCTTGCAGTCCAAGGGACTCTCAGGAGTCTTCTCCAACACCACAGTTCAAAGGCATCAATTCTTCGGCGCTCAGCCTTCTTCACAGTCCAACTCTCCCATCCATACATGACTACAGGAAAAACCATAGCCTTGACTAGACAGACCTTTGTTGGCAAAGTAATGTCTCTGCTTTTGAATATGCTATCTAGGTTGGTCATAACTTTCCTTTCAAGGAGTAAGTGTCTTTTAATTTCATGGCTGCAGTCACCATCTGCAGTGATTTTGGAGCCCCCAAAAATAAAGTCTGACACTGTTTCCACTGTTAGAGGCTATCAAATCTCATATTCCACAACCTGATAGTCACAGACTGTTAGACTATTAGACAATGCCATAAAATACAGAATCATGGTCATATTATTCATGTAGATCAAAACAATGGATAAATAGCTTTCTAAAATATAAAATAAAAAATTAATAGCCCAGCAGAATTGCTGTAGAGAACAAGATATTATTCACCATGTCCATTACTGAAGGATGTGACGGTGGAATTACACGTAACCAAGTACTCACTCAAAGTGGTGTGTGCATCACAAGACCCTGATTCTCTCAACAGCAGAACTCCCAGGCCAGCCCCTCCAGCCATGAGTAGCCTCAACCATTTACTCAGAGGGCCAGACAAGCATGATCACTTTTAATATATGCCATTACTGTCACCAGACGAGGACTAGAATTCTGATTATAAGGATGCTATCAGATAAATAGTAGAAATTAGGATGATTCTGTTTCATTTCTCTAGTGCTATGTAACAAACTATACCCAAAACTTAGTGGTTTATAATAAAACAACTACCATTTCATTGTATCTTACACATTTGAGTGTTGGGAACTGGGGCAGGGCTCAGCTAGGCACCTTTTCGACCTCACATGGCATTGAATGTGGTTCCTATATGGCATTCAGCTGGTCGCAGGGTTGGTCGAAGACAGATTTACTTGTGTTCCTGGTGCTTTGGCAGGGATGGCTGGAAGACTGGGCTCAGCTTTCCACTTTCCGTAGAATCTCAAGGCTTCTCCATGTGGTCTTCCCTATAGTGTGATGAGACTTAACAGACCAAGCTGCCTGCCTCTTACAGGCCAGTCCTAGACCTGGCATAGCATCATGATCCCATTCTCCACTGTTCAAAGCAGACAGAGGCCAACCCAGATTCAAGAAAAGGGAAATAGATGCCATCTCTCATTGAGAGAAAGTGTCAAAGAATATGTAGATGCCTTTCCTCCACAAGAGAATGCAAATTGCCTTGCATATTTGATTTCAGATTTGTGCTGTAGATTTATAACCTAGACAGAATAGATCTGTGTTTATTCCGTTTTTCTAAAAGTATTTATTAAGCATGAGCTTGTTGTGTGCATAGCACTGTGCTGTCTACTGAGAGAGACTGAGAAGAGATACGGGGCGCAGTCTCTCCCCCTCCAGGAATTTGCATCTTGATGTGAATACAAGACAAACACATAGCAAGCAATTAGAGCATATACTAATATAATTAAAGTGGGAAAATGCACATCATAGACCAGTGTGGCCAACACAAATGCCTGTAGGGCTCAGGCAAACCCAGAAAAGAGAGAGAGGTATGCTGTCCTGGGAACAGTCAGGAGTGTGATGGGACTTTGGAGGGCTGGGGAGTTTGTGGCACATCTCAGGAGGTAACTCTGCTCAGCTCCAGCCAACTATTGTCATTTGAGAATATGGGACAATGATGCCACAACTACCAATTTTTCAAAAAAGTATATTCCTCTTCATTTTTGCATTTTAATTAATTTGACAATTAATTAAAATTTGACCTATATGCCACCAATTTTCAGCCCCTAAAAAGATAAGTGCTTTAAAGATTTGTGAAAACAGATGAAGTTAGACCGGAGCAGCACTATTTAAAGTGTGAACTGCACGGGACTTTCCTGGTGGTTCAGTGGCTAAGACCCCACCCTCTCAATACAGGGGATCCAGGTTTGATGCCTGGTTGGGGAACTAGATCCCACATGCTGCAACTAAGAGTTTTCATGCCATAGCTAAAGATCCGCATGCCTCAATGAAGAGCAAAGATCCTGTGTGCCACAACTGAGACTGATACTGTCAAATAAATGAGTGAGTGAGTAAGTGTGAGCTGCAGACCAAGGCTAGGCTGTACGCTGTGCATGACTAATCCACAGTGGAGTCAATAACTTGAGGATAAGTATTGTGGCATACTCCACAGCACTTCAACACCCACGCCTGTGCCTGGTGTGCTTGTCCTATTGAGGAGGGACCAGTGTTGGTCCTGCAGAACTTGGCTGCAAGCTGTGTTGGTTGTGTGCTGCATGGTAGTCCTGCATTGCAAGAGCATGTGGGACCAAGCCCCATGGAACAGAGCCCCCTGTGAGGCCCCACGGAGAAGCTGGACCTCAAATGATAAAAAGAGTTGGGCTAAGCAAGAGGGGACAGAGAGCTTTACTGGGTATTAGGAATCGTTATTGTTGTTCAGTTGCTAAGTTGTGTCTGACTCTTTGCGACCCCGTGGACTGCAGCACACCAGCCTTCCCTGTCCTTCACCATCTCCCAGAGCATGCTCAAACTCGTGTCCATTGAGTCAGTGGTGCCATCCAACCATCTCATCCTCTGTCACCCCTTTCTCCTGCCCTCAGTCTTTCCCAGCCTTAGGATCTTTTCCAATGAGTCAGCTCTTCGAATCAGTATTGGAGCTTCAGCTTCAGCATCAGTTCTTCCAATGAATATTCAGGATATTAGGAATAGCATGCCCCCAAAATCAAAGGAGAGTTTATTTGTGAGAGATGTTGTGAAAGGCACAGATGGAATGTGGAGTGATGATAGAAAGCCCCAGATACAGCCTCATACCCTGTAACTTACCTTGTGAGGAACACCCCTAGAGGGTCTCGGAAAGCAATTCTCCATTGCTAACTTCCTGAAATGCTTTTTCCACTCTTTTCTCATTTCTTTCAAGATCTGGTTCAAATTCCACTCTCTCAATTTATGCAACAGTGATCACTTTTTTTTTGTATCAACTAATACTTTATTTATACTGTCATCATTCCATGGCCATCCTTCTGTATCTGTGGGGGATTGGCTTCAGAACCTGCCACTGATACCAAAATCCTCAGGTGTTTGTGTTCCATAGTTGGCCCTCCATATTCTTGGATGTGGAACCCAGAGATACGGAATGCTGACTGTATTATTTATTGAAAAATAACCACATGTAAGTGGACCCACAAAGTTTAAACCCATGTTTTTCAAGGGTCAACTACATACGTATATTATCTTTCCTCCCTAATATTTGATGTACTTTGTGGGCAAAAAACTCCCTTACCCAGCCCTGAGTCCCCTTCAGAATCTAGCAAAATCTCTTGCCCATAGTGAATATTCACGTGTGTGCTGATAAACAAGACACACAGTTCTGCAGGGCAGACTCCTGTGATGAGAGCATTTGGAATAGGTTAGAGCAGAAGAATAAAATGTAAGCAAAGGTCTGAACAATGAATGCTGAGAGCGAGCACTGGAAAAGGATAACCTAATATAGAATGTGCATACAGTATACTTTGCTGACAAAGGTCTGTGTAGTCAAAGTTATGGTTTTTCCGGTACTCATGTATGGATGTTAGAGTTGGACCATAAAGAAGACTGAGCACTGAAGAACTGATGCTTTCAAACTGTGGTGGAGCTGGAGAAGACTCTTGAGAGTCCCTTGGACAGTAAGGAAATCAAACCAGCCAATCCTAAAGAAAATCAACCCTGATTTTTCCTGACTGATGCTGAAGCTGAAACTCCAATACTTTGGCCACCTAATATGGAGAGCCAATTCACTGGAAAAGACCCTGAGGCTGGGATAGATTGAAGGCAGGAGGAGAAGGGAGCAACAGAGGACAAGATTGTTGGATGGCATCTCTGATTCAATGGACATGAATTTGAGCAAACTCCAGGAAATGGTGAAGAACAGGGAAGCCTGGTATGCTACATTTCATGGGATTGCACAGTCAGACATGACTTAGTGACTGAACAACAAGGAAAACATTGCACATAAGTTTATTAAGCTGTGGTACATGTATCCCTATGTTAAATGTCCCCAGACTGTTGCAATTCAGTACATTTTCTGTTTCTTCAGTCCTCTGCCAAATCCTACTAAATGGTACCATGTGTGGGTCCCCACTACTGTGTATCCTGATTTACTTCATGGAACTTGTTTGAGTGAGGATGAAAGGGTATTTCCTGTATGTCCATGGAATAAAGAGCACTTTGTAACAGCTTTTTCCCTTGCAATATAGAATCCTCTTAAAGCCTTTTCACTAGTACTACATTTATTTTTGGTATTCTACATCGGGTGTCAGCAAACTTGTGTGTGTGAAGAACCATAGTAAATATTTTTGGCTTTGTGGATTATATGATCTCTGTAGCAACAACTCAGCTCTTCCACTGTAATTTGAAAGTAACCATAAACAATTAATAAATGGATGGGTGTGGTCATTCCAGTGAAACTTGATTTATAAAAACAGGAGGTAGGCTGGATTTTCCTTATAGGTGCTCTAGTTTTCCAGCACCTCTTCTAGATTACTGGAAAGGCCAGACACAAGCTTTTGAAAGAGAGGAATTGGACTGTAACTTCGTTTTTATGTTTAAAAGTAACAGATTTTTCGTTTGTAGAGAAATTTCTCTAGTTTGCTCATTTCTTTTATTTTTAGGTTCTCATTAGTTGTCTGTTTCATACATACTAGTGTATGTATGTCAAACCCAGCCTCCCAATTCATCCCACCCTCTTATCCCCCTTGGTATCTCTACATTTGTTCTCTATGTCTACGTGTCTCTTTCTGCTTTGCAAATAGGTTCGTCTGTATCATTTTTCTAGATTCCACGTGTATGCACTAACATACAATATTTGTTTTGTCTCTTTCTGACTTACTTCACCCTGTATGACACACTCTAGGTCCATCCAGGTCTCTACAAATGGCACAATTTCATTCCTTTTTATGGTTGAATAATATTTCATTGTATATATGTGCCATATCTTCATTATCCATTCCTCGGTTCAGTGGACATTTAGGTTGCTTTCCATGTCCTGGCTATTAATAAATAATGCTATAAAAAACTACGCTAGTCAGAATGACCATAATAAATCTACAAACAATAAATGTTAGAGAGGGTGTGGAGAAAAGAGAATTCTCTTACACTGTTGGTGGGAATATAAATTGGTGCAGCCACTATGGAGAACAGTGTGGAGTTTTCTTAAGAAACTCAAAATAGAGCTACCATTTTTCTTCTTGTTCAGTCAATCCCACTCCTGGGCATATATCCAGAGAAAATCATAATTCCAAAATATACATGCACCCCAATGTTTATAGCTTACTCACTCTATTCAGATCTTTTTAGTCCTTCAAATAAGTTCTCCTTACATCTAACAACTGCGGTAGTAACCTGACCTCTTGATCAACCTCTCATTTAAGTGCTGGGTCCTATCTAATCTCCACCTCCACCTCCAGCTATTGTTCCACTGCATTTTCTACTCTAATCTATTATGTCCAAATGCTGTAAAACACTGTCTCCTGCACAACCAATTTCATTAAGAAATGGTAGCTTTGTCATCAACCAGCAAGTCATGGAAAAGAATGACAATTTCATGAGTGCTGTAACTTTAAAGCACAGATAAACACCAGCAATTTGTATTGAGTTCAACACTAAGTTGACTTTCCTTCCCCTTCTTGATTTCCAAAATAGAAAACAAGTTTCTAACATCCATACTCATGTTAGATAGCATCCTTCACATATGTCTATTAAAAGGATTCCTGCTTCAGTGATGTCTGGACTTTCCTTAAGACAAAGAAGATCTGTCTCTTTAAGCCTCTTCAGTTAAACATTGCACTGCAAGAGAAAATGCTTGACAGCGTTGCCTCTTGAGACACAGACATCTTTACCAAGGGCACACACTCTTAGCGTCGGTTCTAACACTACAGAAACCATAGCATCGGCATGCAGACCGTGAGCCGTTGAGACAAAAGATCTTGACATCCTGGCATAGAAAGTTAACAGCGATATGAAATACATTTGATTGCTGTCTAAAGTAACATCATGGTCAGCCAGACTTCTGTCTCGACGTGGAGCCTTTCTGTCACAAAGACATGACTGATTCCATTCCGTGCATTGGTCTGTCAACAAGGTAATCTACATCTTCTTCAGATTTCATTCTAAATAACCCATGACTGAGATGAATGAGTCCCTAGTGACTCTTACTTGTTTCCACTAAGATATTATTCCTTGAGGCCACCACTGGATATCTAAAAAAGCTTGGGAATTTCACAAGCACATTTGCATCTAATTCATGAACTCTACTCCAAATTCCAAGAAGTGTTTACGATTGTGTGGGGGGCGGGGAGGGGTCTGAAACTTTCCCCCTCTTGAGTATTTCTTAACTCTTCTCTATTTCTTTCTTACATGCGTACGTGCTGAGTCACTTCAGTCATATCCGACTCTTTGCAACCCCATGAACTGTAGCCCACCAGGCTCCTCAATTTTACAGGCAAGAATACTGGAGTGGGTTGCCATTTCCTTCTCCTGGGGATCTTCCTGACCCAGGGATCAAACGCAAGTCTCTTAGGTCTCCTACATTGACAGGCGGGTTCTTTACCACTAGCGCCACCTGAGAAACCCATTTCTTTCCTGGGCCCAGCAGAACTCAGCTCTTCTAAGGATTTCCAGTGATGGAAGAAATTCCTTGAGGGTGAGGAGAAAGGACTTTCTTAAAATTTTCATTTATAATCTACAGATCTCAAGAAAAAAACAATGAGTTGAATTTTAAGCCCTATACCTCTTTCATCATATGATTAGATGAGAACTGAGCAGTAAGACAATCAGAACCCTCCAAGTCCTGCTTATCCCCAGTAACCCCAGTGTATTAAATATTTATGCACAAGCCTCAGTCCAATAATTAAAAAATCTAGATTGACTTCCAGGTCCTGCTTCTTTAAGGTTCTTGAACAGACCTTCTTAAAGTATCTGTGAAAATTAACAAGGTAGTGAATTTCAATTACCTGTTGCTGCATTAAAAAACCGCCGCTTTTTTTTTTTAATTTTTATTGGAGTGTAGTTGATTTACAATGTTGTGTTAGTTTCAGGTGTACAACAAAGTGAATCAGTTATATGTATACATATATCCATTCTTTTTTAGATTCTTTTCCCATATAGTTCATTACAGAGTATAGAGTAGAGTTCCCTGTGCTATACAGTAGGTCCATAGTCACTTATTTTATATGTAGTAGTGTGTATAAGTCAAGTCCCAATCTTAGAGGCCCACAACAACAACAGTCACTACTTGGCTATGATTTTGCAGTTTGGGTGACTCAACAAGGAGCTCATCTTTTCCCCCACGTGTTATCAGCTGGGGCTGAGATCCACATCCAAGATGGCACACTCCAATGGCTAGCAAGTTAGTCAAGGCAGGTGGCTAGTTGCTCAGCTGGGGTGTCAGCTGGGAACCTCAGTTCTCCTCTATGTGGGCCTTTCCATGTGGCCCCTTGGCTTACTTATAACATGGTGGCTGGGTTCTCAGAGGGAGGAAGCAGAACTTTCCAATCCTCCCAGAGATTAGGTCCAGTGCCATTTCTGCCATATTCTGTTAGACAAAGCAGTCACAGGCCTGGCCCAGATTTTAAGGAGTAGGAAAAAAATACCCCAACCGGAGTTAGGAAGAGGGGCTGTGACAAGAATTTGCAGCCGTCTCTCACTCAGAAATCAAATACTTTGATTTCCATGGAGATAACTCATAGTTTTTAGTTCCTAGAATGTAAATTTTATCCCAAAAGAGTCATATTTCAATCCAGTATTTTATCTCTTTGCAACCATATGAGACTTATCCTCCCTGCACTCTTTTGAGATCCACCACTCTCTGTTATTAAATGGAAAGGAGTATGAAATTTGTTGAGCATCTGTTAGGCATAATACCCATAATATATGTTATTTTATTTACTGTATTTCTTTGCTTCTGAGGTATACTATTAACACTTCTGAATTGTACCTTTTACATTATAATCACTGTAGGTCATATGGCAGTCTTGGCTACATGAACTTGGCTGACTTGATATTTTTATCATCTCACTCAAGTTATATATACTATTAGCACTTCACCTGTTGAGTTTAATTGCTATTTTAAAATGTCTTCAAAAAAAATAAAATAAAATGTCTTCAGAAATATTACACTATAATTTGGCATTGAAGCAAAAATGTATCCTGAATGCTGAAAGTCATGGAACTAGAACAGCATTAGCGAGGCAAATGTTTGACATTGGGATAATGACCTCAATTTCATATTTTTCTGCAAAGCAGTAATCATGAGCTTTACACTGCCTAAAGGAAGATGCCACGAGTAGACGAAGGTGTATTGATTTTATTACTAGGATGCATGCAAAAGGAATGCCTGTCATACATAAAGCTTGCACCTAAAAGTACGGAAATTGCCAGGTTCTTCAGAGCAAATGAAAGAAATACCAAAGAAACTAAATATCATGCATTGTTCAGGATGGTCACAAAAAAAGCATTATCTCATAGTTCCATGAGCAGTGTTTTCTTCTCCTTCCTTTGTCCACGATGTATGCTTAGTCGTGCAGTCATGTCTGCCTCTTTGCAACCCCGTGGTCTGTAGCCTGCCAGGCTCTTGGGTCTATGGGATTCTCCAGGCAAAAATATTGGAGTGGGTTGCCATGCTGTGCTCCAGGGGATCTTCCCAACCCAGGGATTGTACCCAGGTCTCCCTCATTGCAGGCAAATTCTTTACTGTCTGAGCCACCAGGGAAGCCTATGAATACTGGAGTGGGTAGCCTGTCCCTTCTCCAGGGGATCTTCCCAACCCAGCAATCAAACCAGAGTCCCCTGCATTGCAGGCAGATTCTTTACCAGCTGAGCTAGCAGGGAAGCCCTTGTCCATGATACGTTTAAAAAAAAATGCATTTTGGATTCAATGAAATATAGTAGTTCTCACAAAACCATCTGTAAACCACACATGAATTCCCTCCTTTTACAGATGAAGGAACCTTGGCTTAGACAGGTTAAAAAACTTGACCAGTCTTAAGACTAGCAAGTAGAAAAGTCACTGATGTTCATTACCCCACAGTGATTCCTTAAAATTGTAGAGCAACACAGGTGGGTAGTTCTAGGAAGATACTAAATGTTGTATGATGACAGCCATTCCACTGCCATCCCCAGTACACTTCACAAACATGAATGCAGTGGCACTTGCAGTGCCCCGCAAACCAAACTCCTCCTCTCGAGAGAGAGCTTTCCACAGGGCTGGGCCCCTGCCCAGGATCCCCGCACAGTCCTGCTGAGAAGACAACTAATAAAAAAGCTCATTCGTGCAGAGTTTTGGTGACTCAATCGATAAAGAATCTGCCTGTGATGCAGGAGACCGGGGTTCAATCCCTGGGTCAAGAAGATCCCCTGGAGAAGGGAATGGCTACCCACTCCAGTATTCTTGCCTGGGAATCCCATAGAGAGCGCTCTGACAGGCTACAGACCTTGAGACCACATAGAGTCGGACACGACTTAATGACTAAGCCACCACCAATAAGCAATCAGAAATTAATGCTCTGAAATAGTGACTTTTAAAGAACAATTTTCCAACTCTTAAATTCTCAAGTTACTATGCCTAGAATGTGGGTCAGATACCACTTGGCCAAACTATCACTTTAAGGCAGTACATCAAGCATCCCCTGGCACCTTACAGGCAAGAGCTATGGTTTGGGCCACTGCTTGCTGTAAGGAGCAAGGAGACCCTAAGGAGATATGGGAAGCTTCCTCTATCCCATCCTATCTGGGCCAGCTCCTTGTGAGGCTACCATAGCAGTCAGTAAGGGCCTGCCGCCCTCTTCTGCATTTCCACTGAAGAGACAGAGGGGAAGCAGTTTAAGGGCCCCTCCTACCCTAATGAGAGAGACTCCATCACTTCGATGACAGTCTTTCATTAGGTGTCACTGTCACATAACTTCAGTTCACTTCAGTCTCTTAGTTGTGTCCAACTCTTTGCAACCCCATGCACTGCAGCACACCAGGCTTCCCTGTCCATCACGAACTCCCGGGAACTTACTCCCAGAGCTCATCACCATAGAGTCAGTGATGCCATCCAACCATCTCATCCTCTGTCATCCCCTTCTCCTCCTGCCTTAAATCTTTTCCAAACATCAGGGTCTTTTCAAATGAGTCAGTTCTATGCATCAGGTGGCCAAAGTATTGGAGTTTCAGCTTCAGCATCAGTCCTTCCAATGAATATTCAGGACTGATTTCCTTTAGGATGGACTGGTTGGATCTCCTTGCAGTCCAAGGGACTCTCAAGAGTCTTCTCCAACACCACAGTTCAAAAACATCAGTTCTTCAGCACTCAGCTTTCTTTATAGTCCAACTCTTACATCCATATGTGACTACTGGAAAAATCATAGCTTTGACTAGATGCACCTTTGTTGGCAAAGTAATGTCTCTGCTTTCTAATATGCTATCTAGGTTGGTCAGCTTTTCTTCCAAGGAACAAACGTCTTTTAATTTCATGGTTGCAGTCACCATCTGCAGTGATTTTGGACCCCCAAAAATAAGGTCTGTCAGTGTTTCCATTGTTTCCCCATCTATTTCCCATGAAGTGATGGGACCAGATGCCGTGATCTTAGTTTTCTGAATGTTGAGTTTTAAGCCAACTTTTTCACTCTCCTCTTTCACTTTCATCAAGAGGCTCTTTAGCTCTTCTTCACTTTCTGTAATGAGGGTGGTGTCATCTGCATATCTGAGGTTTATTTCTCCCAGCAATCTTAATTCCACTTTGTGCTTCATCCAGCCCAGCATTTCACATGATGTAGTCTGCATATAAGTTAAATAATCAGAGTGACAGTATACAGCCTTGACGTACTCCTTTCCCAGTTTGGAACCAGTCTGTTGTTCCATGTCCAGTTCTAACTGTTGTTTCCTGACCTGCATACAGATTTCTCAGGAGGCAAGTAAGGTGGCCTGGTATTCCCATCTCTTGAAGAGTGTTCCACAGTTTGTTGTGATCCACACAGTCAAAGGCTTTGGCATAGTCAGTAAAGCAGCAGTACATGTTTTTTGGAACTCTTTTGTTTGTTCGATGATCCAATAGATGTTGGCAATTTGATCTCTGGTTCCTCTGCCTTTTCTAAAACCAGCTTGAACATCTGGAAGTTCGCGGTTCACATATTGCTGAAGCCTGGCTTGGAGAATTTTGAGCATTACTTTACTAGCATGTGAGATGAGTGCAATTGTGCGGTAGTTTGAGCATTCTTTGGCATTGCCTTTCTTTGGGATTGGAATGAAAACTGACCTTTTCCATTCTTGTGGCCACTGCTGAGTTTTCCAAATTTGCTGGCATATTGGGTACAGCACTTTCATAGCATCATTATTTAGGATTTCAAATAGCTCAACTGGAATTCCATCACCTCCACTAGCTTTGTTTGTAGTGATGCTTCCTAAGGTCCACTTGACTTCACATTCCAGGATGTCTGGCTCTAGGTGAGTGATCACACCATTGTTGTTATCTGGATTGTGAAGATCTTTTTTATACAGTTCTTCTGTGTACTGTTGCCACCTCTTCTTAATATCTTCTGCTTCTGTGAGGTCCATACTATTTCTGTCCTTTATCGAGCCCATCTTTGCATGAAATGTTCCTTTGGTATCTCTGATTTTCTTGAAGAGATCTCTAGTCTTTCCCATTCTGTTGTTTTCCTCTATTTCTTTGCATTGATCACTGAAGAAGGCTTTCTTATTTCTCCTTGCTTTTCTTTGGAACTCTGCATTCAAATGAGCATTTCTTTCCTTTTCTCCTTTGCCTTTCTCTTTGCTTCTTTTCTCAGCTAAGACCTCCTCAGACAACCATTTTGCCTTTTTGCATTTCTTTTTCTTGGGGATGGTCTTGATCACTTTCTCCTATACAATGTCATGAACCTCCATAGTTCTCAGGCACTCTGTCTGTCAGATCTAATCTCTTGAATTTATTTGTCACTTCTACTGTATAATCATAAGGGATTTGATTTAGATCATACCTGAGTGGTCTAGTGGTTTTCCCTACTTTCTTCAATTTAAGTCTGAATTTTGAAAATTGCCTGCCCAGGACCTTTTAAATCAGGTCACCATTATCTTCATTATCTCCACTATAGTTTGGCCTCAGATCAAACAACAGGGAGGGAACACAGCCCTGCCCTTCAACAAAAAAATTGAATTAAATATTTCCTAGCATGGCCCTGCCCATCAGAACAACACCCAGTTTTCCCCTCAGTCAGTCTCTCCCATCAGGAAGCTTCTATAAGCCTCTTATCCTTATCCATCAGAGGGCATACATAATAAAAACCACAGTCACAGAAAACTAATCAAACTGATCACATGGACCACTGCCTTGTCTAACTCAATGAAATTATGAGCCATCCCATGTAGGGCCACCCAAGACGGATGGGTCATGTTGGAGAGTTCTGACA
Organism: Bos javanicus; assembly: GCF_032452875.1. Lineage (NCBI taxonomy): Eukaryota > Metazoa > Chordata > Mammalia > Artiodactyla > Bovidae > Bos > Bos javanicus. Next base: position 46,207,127 of record NC_083881.1, read on the forward strand.
AAATGTGGTCCACTGGAAAAGGAAATAGAAAACCACTTCACTATTCTTGCCTCAAGAACCCCATGAACAGTATGAAAAGGCAAAAAGATAGGAAATTTAAAAATTAACTCCCCAGGTCAGCAGGTGCTCAATATGCTCCTGGAGATCAGTGGAGAACTAACTCCAGAAAGAATGAAGAGACGGAGCCAAAGCAAAAACAACACCAGTTGTGGATGTGACTGGTGATAGACGTCAAGTTTGATGCTGTAAAGAGCAATATTGCATAGGAACCTCAAATGTTAGTTTCATGAATCAAGGTATTTTGGAAGTGGTTAAACAGGAGATGGCAAGAGTGAACATTGACATTTTAGGAATCAGTGAACTAAGATGGACTGGAATGGGTGAATTTAACTCAGATGACCATTATATCTACTACTATGGGCAAGAATCCCTTAGAAGAAATGGAGTAGCCATCATAGTCAACAAAAGAGTCCAAAATGCAGTATTTGAAAGCAATCTCAAAAATGACAGAATAATCTCTGTTTGTTTCTAAGGCAAATCATTCAATATGACAGTAATCCAAGTCTATGCCCCAACCAGTAATACTGAAGAAGCTGAAGTTGAATGGTTCTATGAAGACCTACAAGACCTTCTAGGACTAACTCCCAAAAGATATTTCCTTTTCATTGTAGTATACAGGAATGCAAAAGTAGGAAGTCAAGAGATACCTAGAGTAACAGGCAAATTCAGCCTTGGAGTACAAAATGAAGCAGGGAAAAGGGTAACAGAGTTTTGTCAAGAGAACACACTGGTCATACACCTTCTTCCAACAACACAAGAGAATACTCTACACATTGGCATCACCAGATGGTCAATACCAAAATCAGATTCATTATATTCTTTGCAGCCAAAGATAGAGAAGCTCTATACAGTCAGCAAAAACAAGACCAGGAGCTGATTGTGGCTCAGATCAGTTCAGTTCAGTTCAGTCACTCAGTTGTGTCTGACTCTTTGATACCCCATGAACCACAGCACACCAGGCTTCCCTGTCCATCACCAACTGCTGGAGTCTACCCAAACCCATGTCCATTGAGCCAGTGATGCCATCCAACCATCTCATCCTCTGTCGTCCCCTTCTCTTCCTGCCCTTAATCTTTCCCAGCATCAGGGTCTTTTCAAATGAGTCAGCTCTTTACATCAAGTGGCCAAAGTATTGGAGTTTCAACTTCAACATCAGTCCTTCCAGTGAACACCCAGGACTGATCTCCTTTAGGATGGACTGGTTGGATCTCCTTGTAGTCCAAGGGACTCTCAAGAGTCTTCTCCATCACCACAGTTCAAAAGCATCAATTCTTCAGCACTCAGCTTTTTTCTAGTCCAACTCTCACATCCATACATGACTACTAGAAAAACCATAGCCTTGACTAGACAGACCTTTGTTGGCAAAATAATCTCTCTGCTTTTTAATAATGCTGTCTAGGTTGGTCATAACTTTCCTTCCAAGGAGTAAGTGTCTTTTAATTTCATGGCTTCAGTCACCATCTGCAGTGATTTTGGACCCAAAAAAATAAAGTCAGCCATTGTATCCACTGTTTCCCCATCTATTTGCCATGAAGTGATGGGACCAGATGCCATGATCTTCGTTTTCTGAATGTTGAGCTTTAAGCCAACTTTTTCACTCTCCTTTTTCACTTTCATCAAGAGACTCTTTAGTTCTTCCTTACTTTCTGCCATAAGAGTGGTGTCATCTGGATATCTCAGATCATGAACTCCTTATTGCCAAATTCAGACTTAAATTGAAGAAAATAGGGAAAACCACTAGACCACCATCACATAGTTACTTAGTTTAGAGACTGCTGAGTGCTCAGGGCCAAACAAAGATGCATAAAATACAAGCCCTTCACATGTGAAGTTTCCCTAAGCAGGAGGGTGGGTGAATCTTGGGCAGAATTCCCAGCCATATGTATTAACAGTAATGAGCACCCTTCCTTCTGTAATATTATCCACGATGTTATATGATAGTGGTTTTCCTGTGTACAGATCTCTCCATAGACTTGAAGCTTCCTGAGGGCAATGACAAGGATTATTCATCTTTATGTCTTTGGTGTCTTGCATAGTGCCTGGTACAGCAATCCAAAAATGATGTTCATTTCTTTTGTTCATTCATTCAACAAAATCTTGCAGAGGTTCTGAACAGGGAGAGAGGTGCTTTATGAGAATATATAAGGCCATGTTGAAGTGGCCTGTGAGATGGCCCAATAGGAACAGGAGAATCGGGGCAGGAGGATGAGGAAGGAAGGAACGAAGGAAGGGCAGGATGGGACAAATTCCATCAGTTACTATGCCTGGAATGCAGGGTGGATACCTCTGGAAGAATGGGCTGAAGTGTAATTGTAAAGGGCCTGGAATATTGGGCCAAGTATTCTTCTTGAATTGGTGCCATTAGACAGAATCTCTTTACTCTCCTCAGAACACTCAGGAGGTGGCATTGCTCTGGAGGAGACTGGGGAATCAGGGTCCAGGGGGCTTCTCTTTTAGAAAAATGTGCTGGGGATTTGTCTTCTGTCTTGGAAATGATATAGAGTGAATGCCGCGTAAGAACCAGAAGACTCCAGAGCTTATCTGTGTTGCTGATGATATTTCCTTAGGGAGAAGGCAGTGCATTATAACCAAGAGTCTAGGGTACCAGCTTCCATCCTGGCTCCATCCATTATCATCAGTGCGACCCAACCACTGTGCCTTAGTTTTCTGGATTGATAATGGAGTTATCAAAGTTAGCAAACTGGAGTTGATAATCACATCATCTCAAAGGTGTTAAAAGGTTTAAAGGAAATGATGCTCAGAAACCTATGAGAACAGTACTTCTTGGAAGGTAAGTGTTCCCCAAACGTTAACTACGATCATCTCTTCTCTTCTGTGGACCTTGGTTTCCTCACCCAAAGGCAGATAATTCATGTTCCCAACCACTTCTCCTGGGCCCTGACAGAATAAAATACGATTAAATGCATGAAAGCAATTTGGTAGTCAAGCTCTGCATAGCGGCAGGGTAGAGATAAGGCTGTTAATTATGATGTCCTTGGGTGAAACATAATCCCAAGAGCCTGGACAGGAAGGTGGGGTGTTCACGTATTTTCAGGTTGCTGGTTACAGGTGGGTGTGTGTGAATGACTTCTCTAGATGAAGTATGTCAAGATGAGGGCTCTAGTGTTTGACTGGTCAAAGATGGAATAAAGATGGAAATAGGGAAATTTCCTAAGCAAGAAATAAATAAGGTTGCAGCCCTACAGCCTTGTAAGCCATATAATTTCAAACTTCATAGTCTCAGACATCTGGGCTCTATTACCTGAAATCCCATTAAACCTTCAGTTTCATAATTCTGTGTAGAACTTGGTAGATTGCAAGATTCTGCTTATGGCCACCAGCCAGTTCAAGCAATTAATCACAAGGGTCCCGGAGCAGGATTGCAACTCATGCCAAATGGATTCTTTAAGGGGAAACTGTGTACACAAAAGAAATAGCCCCATCCACACAGTTTCGTAGCAACATGCTTTGTAGCTCTGCCAACCCAGAGAAATTATCTGTTATCATTAAGACATCCAAGTCTCATAACTTTTTCCTCAATGGAAATTCGTACTCACCAGCCCAAAGAAGATCCTCAAACCTCGTTAACTGTAATGTAGACTGTAACATGCCCAGAGCCAACAAGTCCAGTTCAGACTAAATGAAACCCTACCCTTTACCCACCCTCAGCGTTTTCTCCTTTGAGGGAACTCAACATGAACTGAGCTGTCTTTCCTTTTGAACTTTTCTAGAATGCCTGGACTGTTTGCATTTGCCCATATGTTCCAGGCCAAAGGGCCAAAACCCACAGAAGAGAAGTAACCTTGGAGCCTCTCTTCAGAATCCTGCTAGACATACCCCAGGGTGAAAGGGCCCATCACAAAGGAATTATTTCTCCTAAGACTTCTTGCTTGGTTTTGCCAACTTGAAAGAGTTTATGTAAACAAGGTAATCTTCTATACTTTAGAGCGTTTATAAAGCCTTTCCTAATTACTGTTTTGTTTAGAGAGAGACTGGGAACATGATGGAGAACGGAGGGGAGCCTTGAGCCCTCCCTTCAGGCAGCAGAAAGGGGAGAGGGTGGCAGTCAGAATAAAATTTATGATATGGGGAAAAGTATTGTGACTTCACCTTGCTTTTTAGGTTTCTTCTTTCTGAAACCCCCTTTATGCGAAGTTGCTCAGTCCCCGTTTCTAATGCCACACAGCAGCCGTCTAGTTTAGTAGCCACTAGGTACACGTGACCATTTAAATTTAAATGAGTTGGGACTTCCCTGGTAGTCCAGTGGTTAAGACTGTACTTTCAGTGCAGGGAGTGAGGGTTCAGTACCTGGTTGGGGAAGATCCTACATGCCTCATGGCCAAAAAATTTTTTTAATTAAAGTAGATATTTTCAGAGTCTTTAAAAGAAAGAAAAAGAAAGTAAATTTAAATGAATTAAAATTAATTTTATAGAAACATTAGCTACATGTCAAGTGCTCAAAATAGCCACAGGTGGTTAATGGCTGCCATACTGGATAAACCTGTGGTGCTGGAGAAGACTCTTGAGAGTCCCTTGGACAGCAAGGAGATCAAACCAGTCAATTCTAAAGGAAATAAACCCTGAATATTCATTAGAAGGACTGATGCTGAAACTGAAGCTCCAATATTTTTGGCCACCTGATATGAAGAGCTAACTCTCTGGAAAAGACCTTGATGCTGGGCAAGATTGAGCACAGAAGGAGAAGGGACGACGGAAGAAGAGGTGGTTGGATGACATCACCAACTCAATGGACTTGAGTTTGTGCAAACTCCAAGATAGTGAAGGACAGGGAAGTGCTGCATGGACGGGTGTGCCGCAGTCCATGGGGTTGCAAAGAGTCCGACATAAGTGAGAAACTGAATGACAAAGAACATTTCCATCATTGCAGAAGCTCCTTTGGATGGTGCTGCTCTAGATGAAGAACCTCAACAGCCTTGCTACTCAAAGTGGAGGGCACAGACCTGCAGCACTGGTATCACCTGAGAACATGTTAGACATGTTTGATCTGCATTTTAACAAGATACCCTGGTGACTCCTCAGATCAGATCAGTCGCTCAGTCGTGTCCAACTCTTTGTGACCCCATGAATTGCAGCACACCAGGCCTCCCTGTCCATCACCAACTCCCGGAGTTCACTCAGACTCACGTCCATCGAGTCAGTGATGCCATCCAGCCATCTCATCCTCTGTCGTCCCCTTCTCCTCCTGCCCCCAATCCCTCCCAGCATCAGAGTCTTTTCCAATGAGTCAACTCTTCGCAGGAGGTGGCCAAAGTACTGGAGTTTCAGCTTTAGCATCATTCCTTCCAAAGAAATCCCAGGCAATTCTTCGGCGCTCAGCCTTCTTCACAGTCCATCTCTCACATCCATACATGACCACTGGAAAAACCATAGCCTTGACTAGATAAACCTTTATTGGCAAAGTAATGTCTCTGCTTTTGAATACGCTATCTAGGTTGGTCATAACTTTCCTTCCAAGGAGTAAGCGTCTTTTAATTTCATGGCTGCAGTCACCATCTGTAGTGATTTTGGAGCCCAGAAAAATAAAGTCTGACACTGTTCCCACTGTTTCCCCATCTATTTCCCATGAAGTGATGGGACTGGATGCCATGATCTTCATTTTCTGAATGTTGAGCTTTAAGCCAACTTTTTCACTCTCCACTTTCACTTGCATCAAGAGGCTTTTTAGTTCCTCTTCACTTTCTACCATAAGGGTGGTGTCATCTGCATATCTGAGGTTATTGATATTTCTCCCTGCAATCTTGATTCCAGCTTGTGTTTCTTCCAGTCCAGCGTTTCTCATGATGTACTCTGCATGTAAGTTAAATAAGCAGGGTGACTCCTAGACACGTTAAAATTTGAGAAGCAATGTTCTAAAATATCCTTCCCTTCTAAGAGTCTGTATAGTGAAATTCATCATTGTCCTTGGCACAATTCGTTCATTTTTATGTAGCTTGTGTCCCCTTGTGACCTAGAGGTTGGGATGGGGTGGGAAGTGATAGGGAGGTTCAGGAGAAAGGGGCTTCTGTATAACTATGGCTGATTCATGTTGATGTATGGCAGAAACTGACACAATAGTGTAAAGCAATTATCCTTCAGTTAAAAATCAATTAAAAAATAATAATAAAAGATTTACTCTTTGTCCAAAGAAGCTTGGGGTTAGGAGTAGTGATACTTAAAAGAGTGACCCTCAGGTGGGTGATGTGGGTGTGCCCTGCAAGTTTATTAGAAATGCACATTTACAGACCTACTCCAAACCTACTGAATCAGATTTTTCTCCACTCAGGGCCCCAAATCTGGGTTTTACCATGCTCTCCAGGGAATTTCCAAGCACAGTGAAGTTGGAGAAGCATTAGGCAAACACATCATCAGGTGATTCTAATACAGCAAGATAAGTATAATGAGACAGGAAATTCTCCAAGCCCTGCACCCCCAAGGGAGGGTTGGGGGTGGGTATCTTAGTAAATGTTCGGTGGAACAAATGTTGCTTGTCTGCTTAATTAAGTAGCTGATGCATGAATAGGCTTGTAGAAACTAAACAATACTGGGATGATGGACCTGGGGCTTTGGATGTATTGGATGGCTTGCTCAGGTCTTGCCTTTCCTGTCTGCCTCACTCTAAAACCCAGTATTTGGATCACTGCACTATGTTATATCCAGGACTCTTGGTATTTTATTTCATGAAGTGAGCAAGACTATAAAGCAAATTTCCCCCACAGTCTGCACACTTTTCTCTGTCTGAAAGACAAATAACTACTATTTAAGTACTGAGGAGAAGATGTAGAGGCGCCCATGGATTTGTGCCAGGCTGGTTTCGTGAGAATCACCAAGCTGCTTGTTAAATAGCGAGATTTCTAGACTTCCCTCTGGACACTCTGAATCAGAGGAAATTGGAGAGAGGCTAGACAAAATAAAAATTGTAAGAGCTCCTTGAGATGAGTCAGATGCAGTTGAGTTTGAGAACCTCAGACGAAAATGGCCAAGTTCTTATCACCCTGGAATTCAGAGACTCAGCTTAACCCACAGGAACCAGAGCTGATTTCTGAGAGATGTGTAAGCCTCATCGTGTAGACTAGCAGTTTCATTTGTAGTAGAGCAGGAAGGGGATGAATACAGTGTCAGTGGGGTGTTTTTTCCCGTTAGTGCTGAGGAAAAGGAAAGGGGCAGCTTGTGCACAAGTGCATTCTTCCTCTCAGTGTGTGTGTGTGTCTAATGTCACTCATCTCAGGAACCCACAAACTCTGTACAGAGAGGCAGCAACCCAAGCTGATCATGACAGCAAAGCCTGCGCCAGAAAGACTCCCCTTACAGTATCCAGATTCCTTCACATTCTAACTGAAACAATAGAATTGAGGGCGGAAAGGATAGAAGACAAAATCAAGGCCTTCCTACCCCACCTGGGTGTAAATGATTACCTAAAGGTCTTCGCATGGGGCTCTAGGCCCTCATGTGTCTTCTTAGCACTTGTGGCATCAGTGGGACCTGGACATGTCATAATCAGGTTGAACGTCGTAGCCTGGCCTGAAGGCTGCAGCTTCTCTAAGGTCCTATATCTCCCCAAGCCTGCCTCTTTATCTTTAAAGGGAGGTCATGGGATCTACCTCCTCAAGTTGCTGCAAAATGGAACAGGCTTTTATCACAATGCTTGACACAGACTACTTAGTTAAGGATAGTTTTTTACTACTGTGGTCATTGTGGTCTGTAGATTCTGAGTTAGTTGATGTTATCCAGAGAAACAGGATCAATAGGAGATATTGGTCTCCAGTAGGTGATATATCTGTATATCTATCTATACATCCATCTATCTAGAGAGAGATGGAGAGATAATAGAGAGAGATAGTAAAGAGATAGATAGATATTGCAAAGAATGGCTTACACAATTTTGGAGGCTGAGAAAGCCAAGGATCTGTAGTCAGCTAGCTGGAGACCCAGCAGAGCTGATAGTATAAATTCCAATTCAAGCCCAAGTGCAAAGGCAGGAAAACACAGATATCCCAACTCAAAAGCAGGCATAGAGAATGAATTCTCCCTAAAGCAGCCTTTTTTTCTACTTGGGTTTTCAACTGACTGGATGGGGACCACCCACATTAGAGAGAGCAACTTGCTTGACTCAGTGTACTGATTCAAATGTTAATCTCATCCAGAAACACCCTCCTAGACACACCCGGAATAATGTTTAATCAACTATCTGGCCACCCCATGGCCCAGTCACATAAAATTAACCATCACAGAGTCATTACAGATTCCAGTTTACGGAGGGTTTTGAGAAGTTACAGGCTAGTTTGTGTGTGTGTCATCTGTTTTATTGCCCTGAACCCAAGTCCTCTGCCCTCCTGATACTCATCTTGTCTGAGATTCTGACCTCCATCTTCATCCAGTCAGAGGTAGCACTGATTTCTTCATCACATTCTCAGGAAGCGAACACCCCCCTCCTCAAACCATCAAGAAGGCTGGTAGTGGCAGAAATGAAACCAGTGGAGCTGAGAACACATGTGACTTCTCCCACCAGAGGCCTGGTGAGCAGAGTTGAGTTTTATTGCCACATAAATCCTTCTTTGTCCTTCTTTTATCTCCTAACTCCTTCCATACCTACTGATTAATTAATTGAGCATACCTGTTTAAAACATCCCATCTTGATTCTTATAATAGTATGCCTGTGAGGGTTCTAAAAGTTGGAAATGATTTAGTATCAGAGGTTTTGATTACATTGAATATAAAATCAAATAAAATGAGCAAATGATGAAGAGAAGAGGGGAGTGAGGTTTGAAATTAGCCTTATTTCCTGTACACACAAGAGGCACACTTAAGTTGGTTTTTATCTTGGCCTATTTTGGGAGTGATATATTTGACTCACAACCAGGAAGAGAAGAGAAACAAGGACCTGTACCCTCTAAACCATCTTCAGCACTATTGACATTTTGAGCTGGATAATTCTTTGAAGTGAGGGTCTGTCCTGTGCATCCCAGGATGTTTAGCAGGGTCCCTGGCTTCTACCCATTCGATACCAGTAGTATGACAACCAGAAATGTCTCCTGACGTTGCCCAATGGGAGAAAAATTGTACCCAGTTGAGAACCACTGCTCTAAACATAGGACAGCTTTAGACTGTGAGACAGAAATGTACTTTCTCTAGGCCAAACCTCTTATTTAGGGTTCTTTATGTGTAGGGTTCATGTTTGATGAGCATTCTTTGATAAAGACACAGCTACTTGCTTTGTCTCCTGCATTCCTGTTGGAGTTTAGCAACTCGCTTTCCTAATACATGTTTTCTATTGAGTCAGGAAAGCATTGTGGTGAGAACACATCTGCTTTCCAGTCTCAGCTCTGGGCACTTCAGCAGGACGGCCATGACAAGTTAATGAACCTAACCTCATTTTTTCTAGGTGTGTTGTGAGGATAATGCAATTCAGCCCTCAAAGATGGCAGTGGTGACTCACTGAGTACCTATAAAATCTTAGCTGGCCATCATAGCTGCTCAGTGAATATTAGTTCTGCTTCTTTTTTTTTTTTTTTTATGATTTTATTTATTTATTTGGGCTTCCCATGTGGCGCTAGTGGTAAAGAACCCACCTGCCAATGCAGAGGACCTAAGAGATGCAGGTTCGATCCCCAGGTCAGGAAGATTTATTTATTTTTGGCTAAGCTGAGAGTTGGACTGTGAAGAAAGCTGAGTGCCAAAGAATTGATGCTTTTGAACTGTGGTGTTGGACAAGACTCTTGCGAGTCCCTTGGACTGCAAGGAGATCCAACCAGTCCATCCTAAAGGAGATCAGTCCTGGGTGTTCTTTGGAAGGAATGATGCTAAAGCTGAAACTCCAGTACTTTGGCCACCTCATGCGAAGAGTTGCCTTATTGTAAAAGACTCTGATGCTGGGAGGGATTGGGGGCAAGAGGAGAAGGGGACGACAGAGCATGAAATGGCTGGATGGCATCACCGACTCAATGGAAGTGAGTTTGAGTGAACTCTAGGAGTTGGTGATGGACAGGGAGGCCTGGCGTGCTATGATTCATGGGGTCTCAAAGAGTTGGACAGACACGACTGAGTGACTGAACTGAAACTGAACTAAAGCTGGGTCTTCATTGCTATGAAGGCTTTTCTCTAGTTGCAGCGAGCAGGGGCTACTTTCTAGTTGCACTGCACCAGCTTCTCATTGTGGTGGCTTCTCTTGTTGCTGAGCACAGGCTCTAGGGTAAGCAGGCTTCAGTAGTTGCAGCACATGGGCTCAGTAGTGGCGGCTCCCAGGTGCTGGAGCACAGGCTCGGTAGTTGTGGCACATGGGCTTAGTTGCTCCAAGGCTTATGGGATCTTCCAGAACTAGGGATTGAACCCGTGTCTCCTGCATTGGCAGGTGATTTCTTTACCACTGAGCCACCAGGGAAGCCCAGTTCTGCTTCTTATTGATTGTTGTGGAGGCAACTCTGGGTCTCCCTCCTTTGGACGGTGCATCTCACACCTGCTATAAATTGTCAGAGTGCATTCAGGACCCTGAAGTCTTCAAACATGAGTCATAGGAGAGACACTTTCAGATAGAAGATATGACCCTTCTGGTTGAATGGAAGACACTGAACAACCCTTTTAAGAGACGAAGTCTTCTTTCTTCTCCAATCTGTGAGAGACGGGGCTGCCCGCACACACCATCTTTTCTTTTTTCCCCAAACACTCCCTTGCGGCTGGAGTAGGGGGAGGTGACACTGGACATTCTCAGTCCCAGGCACGTTCTTGAATCCTCTCCAGGCTGGCCTTTGTCTCCAGGGCCAGCGTCTTCCTGCCTTTCAAGTGTCTGTTGTAAACTGTCCTTATCACAGAACTGTCTGTTGGCATCGGCACTAGTCTGGGTGAGAGGGGAAGCCAGCTGCATTCACTGTGGCCTTGGCAGGTGAGGGGAATGTTACCCATCACTGGAGGGGGCAAAGGCTTGGCCTCGGGGCTGTGTTGTTTCTGCTTCCTGACCTCTAGCTGTGGCGTTAGTACACTGACCTAATTGTATCTCTAGTTTCTCTAGGGAATTTTGAGAAGTTTCAGTAGTAATAATAATAAGCACCCATCACTTAGCAGATATTGACTGTTGGCCAAACACCATGCAAAGAACTTTTTCTGTGAACCCATTTCCGCATTACATCAACCCAGTGAGGTGGGAATCATGATCACTGTTTTAAAGGTGAGGATGTTGAGGTTTGGAGAAACTCACGTGTTCAATATCCTGTAGTTGCTAAGTGGTGAGCCTGGGATATCAACCAGATCTGCCTGATTCAGTAACTCATGCTTTTCAATCACTGGACTCTGATGTGGCCCTGCTCATGCTGGACTCTGAAGCTATTGCACTAAGGAAGGAAATAGCTCCCAGGATGCCTAAACCATTCAATAGCAATGTTGTTCACTAGTTGCAAATCCACACGTGGTCATTTCTGGGATGCACATGTTCCTTGAGTAGTCCTCGTGTGCATGCATGCATGCTCAGTCATGTCCTTCTCTTTGCAACCCCATGACTGGACCCTGCCAGGCCCCTCTGTCCATGGAATTCTCCAGGCAAGAATACTGGAGTGGGTTGCTATGCCCTCCTCCAAGGGATCTTCCCAACCCAGGGATTGAACCCACATCTCCTGCATTGGCAGGCAGATTCTTTACTGCACCACTTGGGAAGCTCGAGTAGTCCTTAGATTCAAGAAAGAAATAGGCACAATTCCCACTCATTTGCAGCCCCAACTACAGGATTAGGTCTCCAGTAAAATTAGATATTGAATTAAGCCCTAAAAAAGAAAAACCTCTCCTTCTGCAACATCAGTTTCTTCTTCATTATTTCACAACCATTTATTAAGCAAGTTCTGTATATGTGGCACAACACTTTGCATTAGGAAGACACACAATAAGATGTGGTAGCACCCTCAACAATTTAGGAGAAGAGATGGATGCATTAAACTTATGTTATTCTTAATAATTCTTTTTCAAGGTCACACATTTTCCAGAGCTGATTTTAGCAAAAGTCTGAGTGATACTATGTAATGTCAGATTCCTAGAAATCTGTTATTCCAGCTACATGTGTGTACTTGCATGCATACTAAGTTGCTTCAGTTGTGTCCAACTTTTTGAAATCTCATGGACTATAGCCCACCAGGCTCCTCCATCCATGGGATTCTCCAGGCAAGAATACTGGAGTGGTTTGCCATTTCCTCCTGTACATTCCAGCTATACAGTTCCTTTAAGGGTTGGCTTGGATAAAAGATTTTTATTTGCATCAGTTTCCAACCCCCTTTAATAATGCTGGAATGTTCTCTTAATTGAATTATAAAGATTTCTTTTCTTAGTAGTATTAGTGAATGAAGATAACTGTGGATGCTTTAGTTAGCCAAGGCTCATGGATCAAAGTTGCACCCTTGTGAACTGAATTTTTTTGTTCTTTTGTAAAACATCGTGACAATAATAAATCGAAGTCCTAAAGCCTTCACTTTTCCCTACATTTCTTTTTTATACATATGTGTAAGTTTTTTTAACTTTTTATTTTGAAGTAGAGTTGATTAACAATGTGATATTTTCAGGTGTATAGCAAAGTGATTCACTTATACATATATTTGTATCTGTTGTGTTGTTTGGGTTTTTTCACATTCTTTTCCCATGTAGGTTGTTACATGAGCAGAGTTAACACGGAGCAGAGTTCCCTGTGCTCTACAGTAGGTCCTTGTTGGTTATCCACTTTAAATATAGCCATGTGGACATAAGTTTTGTATTGTGGTGTATCGTAACTGCTCACTATGTTGCTACATAATCATCATCATCATTACTTTAATGGCCATGTAATCATTCATCTTATTAATGTACTATGATTTACTTAACCTAAATTTTTAACAATAGGAAACTGGTTGTTTTCTACATTTTCCACTCTTATAAATAACCTCTGGGTTGCACATTTGTGCATATAACTTCTTTCATTTTCCTTAGGATGCACTCCTAGCATGGAAACAGAGTCAATGAATGTGAATTCTTAATATTTTTTAAATAAATTGACACTATTTTTCCAGCTTATAATGCCACCACAATATATTAATATTCTACTTTCATTAGTCTTATCAGTAGTGTATATTATTTTATATTTAATACACTGAAATAGCACCTTACTTTTGTCTCAAAAATCATAAGTTTTAATGAAACACATAAATTGTGCATTCTCTCATGTTTTGAAAAGCCTGTTTTATAGCCTAGGAATTTTTTTTTTTAAATAGTAAGAACTTTTGATTTCTCCCCATTGCCCAATAGTTTGGGGTATTAAATAAAGCTAATACCAAAATATTTTTTCTGAGCAAAATATTCAATTGGCTCTTTTATTAACTAAGTAGTGAAGACCTGTGTATATTGTATAGGATCTATAGGGAGTACTGAGATAAAAGGCAATTAGAAAATGAAGTTTGAAAAATTAGACGAATATATCTGTACCAGCATTGCCAAGGTCAAGAGCATGTCTGCCATTCAAGTAGTTCAATCTGCTCAGGTTTTAATGACTTTCTCTACCTAATCGCTAACCTACTCAGCCAGTCTGCCTTTTCAACTAACAAAGGCAGGACCTCCACCCATACTGCTTCCAATATTTCCTTCTGGGTTTTATCCTGGGAAAGCTTCTTAATGCAGAATGAAGTGCCCCCGCTACTGACTATACACACCACCCCCCATGAAATGCTTCCACACCATTCCCAATCTGATCTTCCAGATCAAGTAAATGCATGAAACCCCACAGTGTACAGATGGGTTCCCAAACCACAGCCCTGTCCTAGGGCCGAATGCCAGTTCCAAGGATCTGGTTTTCACCTTCCTTGCATTCAAGTTCACACATCCCTGAGAGAAATATCTTCCATGCTCTGGGAAAAAAAGGAAGGACATTCCAAGAATACAACCCATCACTGTAATTTGCCTTGGAGTTGAATCACCGTTACCTCCACTAGAGCTTTCTCTTTGACCTAAGGATGTTGAGGTTTGTTTGAATATGATTATTGCTACATACCAGAATATGGGAATATAAAGAAATTTATCATGTTTTCTTCTTTTTCCTCTTGCAGCCTCAGCCGAGGGTTCTCCATAAATGCAGTTAGCCTTCCAAGCTGCTGTCCTGCCAGTCAATACGAACATGGCCTGTTCCTCACAGAAAGACTAACTCATGGCACTGCCAGAAGATATCCTTGGAGCATTGACAGATTAACCAGATTAACTGAAAAACCACCCATTCAGTCAAGATTACGGGCTGTGGAAAATCTTAGTTTGCTCTGGATTTTTAAATGAGGTGCATAATATACAGTGCCAACTTGTTCCAAGTGGTCATTGGCAGACCATTAGCTGGAAAATTGCTTCCAGTTTTCATCACTGTGCATAACTGAGGCTCCCTTTGGGGAACTGTCTGTGCCCTTCACTACAGGTCCTGTTTTAGCATGACAACTACTGGATTATTTTATTATGTGTGCAGATGGCATGATGTGTTAGAAAAAAAAAATTCCAGCAGTCCTGCAATCTCAGTGGAAGTGTTCACAATATTATGCCCTGGTAGGAATATAAACATGTCTCGATTGTGTTAGTTATGGTGTCTAAAGGTAGTCTGTCCAACTCTTCAGCACTTTACATGATAACCCTACACCGAAACACATAAGCACGTTCAGTACATGTGAGAAGACAAGTCTTTTCTTCTTTCTTTTAAATTTTGTCCTATTTTGGCTTAGACTGTCCAAGGCAAGACTCCACTCCCAGCGTATACCCCATAGTTTGGGACAGATTGGTAAACATGGCCACAATACTGTTAGACTTAATCTCTTGACACTTTACTGGATTTCTTACAGCACCAAAGGGAGATAAAGGTGGGCCTGGGGAATGGTGGTTGTTTCCTCTTGTTTCCTCTTCTTGGGCACAACTTACCACAAGCACATCCATACACTCAAACACAGGAGGCTTCTTTCTAATTGGCCAGTGTACATAGTCTCTCTTTCTATAGAAGAGTTCTTTCACCAAAAATGGGGGGAATGGCCATATTTTCATCCTAGACTATGGTGCGTTGATAGTAAGGACAGCAGAATAAAGGGGTGTGACTTTAACACTTTGGAAAACTCTTCAGGTCAAGTGTTGAACTCAGTTCTCTGAAGAGGAAAAAATAGTGTGACCCCCTGCATGTCTAGAGAAGCAAGAGTTTCCAGCCACACACTAGGTTTCTTCCTCAGAAGAGAACCTACTAGTCCTTTTTAATCCTATCTGGAATTATACCCGTAACTAATATTTTTTACTATGTTTTACAACAAAGCACAGTCCTGGGGTGCCAGTCAGCCCAGTTATTGCTTGTCTTTAGGAGTTAGAGGAATGTTCATGTTGACTGACCCTATATCATGCTTTAGGCACTTTTTCCCCCTGAAAATGTAAAGTTAACTGAATCAGAAACTCAGCCAAGTATGTTCTGTGTGCCTGTAATCCCAGTCTGTGGATCGCAGGGATAGGAGACTTTTCTTTAAATACATGTAACAACCCTGGGACCCAGCCAGCACAAGCAAGCTTGGCATTTCAGAGGGTCACCAGACACACACTCATTGTCTGTTCTCCCCACATCTTTCCACCCCTGGGGGTATCAGGAAATGCACAGCCCATTAGAAAACGTCCCTGCCTGCGATTTGGAAGCTTGACAGGGAAGGAGGGAGATCCAAAGGTGATCCAGGTGAGTCACCGGGCCAGATGACTCACCGCGAGCCTGCAGGCTGTGGTGCCAAAGGGGGCTTCCAAGCGGGAACTCACAGGAGCTTCAGTCACCACCGAGATCTGGCCCTTTGGTGGGTCAACATCAGGATCAACACTGTAATTCTTTACAGATCCAAAATTAAGAGGCCAAAGCCTAGCTGCCAATGCCCCTGGACACCTCAGTCTCCACCACCCAACTCCTGAGGTTCAATTCCAACAGCAGAGTTCACGCCAGTCTTTTGTTTCTTCCTTTCTTCAGAAATCAAGTGTTTATTGAGCATCTACTATGCGCCAAGCATTGAGCTGGGGCACTATGGTTTACAAGGTAGACTCTCCCTGCCCTTATGTCTCCACCTCCCAAACACTATCCCAACCCCACCTTTTCCACAGTGAAAACTGAATTCAGACAGCATTCACCCCTCCGGAGCAATGTGGGGGAGACGGTCGCGCACAGCTCCCGTGACTGAGGAAGCAGGTGGCAGAGGGGGAAGTAATGGACAGCATCAGGCCACGTATTTGCACCCGTCATGTACAGCCAACCCTTCTGGCACCCAGATTTAGCTGATGAGAGCTTCCCAAAGCAAGTTTCAGTTGCTTCTCTTGATATCCACCCTGGTCACCTATATTCCCATCCTTTATACAGGAACAGCCATTCATCATTGTACTGGCATCTCAGAAAGCCCAGTTCTATAACTAGTCCTGGAGACACAGAATTGGGCCTGAGGAACTCGACAGAACTACTGCCAGGTGCTGAGATACCGTAGCTGGGAATGCACTAGTTTAGCCGGGAACATTAATGATTGTTAACACCCTTGGAAAACTGAGCATGCTTTATGGTGCAGATAGATATTCATTAAATGATGGTGATTCATCCTAACTTTGGCTTTTGCAAAATATGTTATGAACAAGTAAATAAGTAGAGTTGTCTAGCCCTTTTCTTTTGAGTCAAAGTGTACTGGACAGTTATTTAAAGATAGTGGGTAAAGGTGGAAATAAGAGAGGGCAAAGATGGAGACAATGAAAGAGCCCCATTGAAGATGGCTTCTCTAAAAATGCCTTAATTCCTGGCACGTACCACATATTTGCATATGAACTACTACTGTTTTCCAAACTGTCAGCCTCTGTTTGAAATCATTTGAGGGCATGGTTTTGGAAACGTGGTGGCTTAAAACCAGAACAGTCATGACCTAAACCAGCAAAACTGGAGAAACGATTTCCTTCTCAGTCTTGGGATTCTTTGTTCTGTGCTGACCCACAGTTACCCATGGCTACTTCCTGCTGTGTTGTACCTTCTTCCCAAGATGCGTGTAGGACATTTTACCTCCCAGAGATGGCTCTGTTGAGTTTTGTTTAGGAGGAGGCAGGAAATGAGGAGGGAGAATATAAAGGCTTTGATGTCTCAGGGCTGTAAACTGTTGATGCATTAACTTTTCCTCTTACTTGAACTTGTGCTGCACCTTTTATTAAAAGTCTGGCCCCTACACTCACACAGGAAAGGCACTCTTGGGAATGAACAGAACGAATACTTATCAGACTCTCGGGTGCCAAGGAGGATAAGCTCAGTTCGGGCTCCAGATCGGAATTTAAATATGCAGAGTATCGGTGGTTCTGCTAGGGTGAAAAACACATCACCCGAGTAGTTTAAGATGCACCTGGGGGACAGAGACACTATCAGCTTTCTTGTGGGTAATGGCACGTCTTTGATTCCCTGCTTAGGCTCCGTGAGGTGTATAACTGTGCCATCCACTTCTACCTCCAGATTACGGGGAAATAACCCGGATTCCCTCCAGAGTCCCTTCTCAGTTGCCCAGACAGAGGCGAATAGTCCTTCATTCTAGGGGAATTAAGCCTCTTTTTTAACCTTCAAAAGGAAAGGAATATCAACCTTACGTGAGACTATAAACGAAGGGTTAAAACCTCTAATAGATGCACTCCCTGGTTTCTTACAAATGCTTTCTTTGTCTGCAAATGTCACATAATTGTTTTGGGATAGGAACAATACAAGTCTGATGGAAGAAAAGTTTTTAAGACCCCCTTAGTACTTTTGTTTTACCAAAACCTCCTCTTCCAGTGCATTAGCAGCTTCATTCTTTGTGATGCTTTCCTCTGCATTCTTTAGAGTAATTTTGTTACTTGACAACTAGACTTAAAGCTGCCTGTCGTCTCTTTCTAAAAACTTAATCTTTAAAAAGACATCAATTCTTCTATGCCTTAAAAGCTGTTTTTGTTCACCTCTCCCACACCCCCTCCACCTCACTTTCTTGCTTTTTTGTGTGTGTGGTTTTTTTTTTTTCCTTTTAATCTCTTTCTTTTCACATGGTTCCTTGGGTAGATTTCATGTATTCTATAAAGAACTCAAACAGAGAAACATAGTTGTCACCTTTTTTCCCCAGGACTGACTAAGAATTCCTTCTTATGTTTGATCTTGGTGAAAGCTAGTTGCCCAAACACTGGGACAAGGATTCTGATCTGGGGGTGGGGTGGGGGGTTGGTGGTGGTGATGGCAGGTCAGTGCCGATAATCAAAACAAGGGCCGTGTGATCACAAGAGAGGACAGCCCAGGAGATGGACCTGCTCAGGACACGGCTGGGGACTCAGTTTCAAAGACAAGCAGGTCCTTCTCCTTAGTCTCCTGAGATGTGAATCTCATCCTGTAGCCAGAGTTTATCAATGTGAAATATTCGTGGCTCTGAGACACAGCTTCAGGGTCAAAGAGAACTGTGCTTGCATTGTTTTGCTCTGCTGACTTACTCCAGGAAGGAGATGGGGAGCCTTCTTTTGAAGGTGAACCACCTGTGGGAAGCTTAAGGAAAAATTAGCCAAGGAGGTTACACCAGCCCTTAATAAAAAGCACAAAATAGAGTCTTCCCTGGAGATCTCATTTGGGAAGATGGCTAGGAGCATGGTACCCTGGTTTCTTCTGGCCATCATCTTGGCTCTGCAGGGAAAATTCTGGGCAAGTGTGGCAAGCCCTAAGATCTGACCTTTTCAGGGTGAAATTTGCCTGTGACAGATAGAAGTGCCTCTGAGTAGGGACTGGTTTTAGACATCCTGCTCAACTGGAGAATTCCATGGACAGAGAAGCCTGGCGGGCTACCATCCGTGGGGTCGCAAGGAGTTGGAAACGAGTGAATGACTAACCCTGACTGACTCAGCAGCACAGACTGAGAAATTACCAATACAGAACAGCAAAAAAGGGGTATAGAAGGCACTGTAAATCTGGAGTTTCCATTGCCACATATACCGCTATTTTAAAACCTTGCAGAGCCCCAAGCATCCTTACTTTAGAGGCTCCTTTCCTCAATTGTATCAAGCACTGGAAGGCACCAACAGCTTAGGCCTCATAAAATTTCAAAGTAACCATATGACTTGCATTGAATTGCAGGTGACCGGCTTACGTTATAGATATTTAAACATTACTTCCTATTATACAATATCTTTTTCAGCTGTGGGAGCCAGTGGCGTGGGGTTTCATTGTTTCCTTCATTGTTGTTGTTTTGCAAACCTCCAACATTTATGGAAGCCTTAGAAAGGCTCTTAAAACCAGGCCTTTTTGCCTAAAGGACAGTGATTGAAACAGCCATTTGATGTAAACAAAGAGACTGTTAAATTAAGCCAAAGTTGGAGATACTACCACCTAAAATCTTTAAGGCTGGTTGCCTTCTGCATTGTTTATAGCCTTTTAAATTTCAGCCATTAGGATCAAAGGAAATAAATAGGCTGCTTTCACGTGGCCTTGGCACAGTAGCACACACAACTACTACAGTTGGAATTCTAGGCTGAGTTGATGTGCCAAAGCCCACAGATCTGTCTTATGTGGTTGTATTTAATCACCACCACCCACCCCTCAATTTCTATGAATATATATTCAAATGCTTTACTCACAAAATTCTAAAATGAGACTCATTATTTAGATCATTGCTTCTCTCATAGGAAGGGGTATTGATTTTGTGACATAACCTTGAAGAAAATCACCTGCCATTAAATACCTTGATGGTCACTTCTGTTCCAATCCACAAGCATACCCTGGTCTTCTTCCATCTCCTCAGAGAGCTGCCCGGCCTCCGTCTTAAGTAGCACACGTGTTATAAAGACCCCTTCTAAAGCTCTGAATAGACTCTCTGTTCAAGCATAATTCCAAAAATGCAATTTGAATTTTGAGTACCACCTTGGTCCTTGATATGACTCCCTAAATCAATTCTAATTCTTTATATCTATTTTCAGTGTTTTTTTAAGCCACAGTCAACTGCATTTATATGTTTGCATTGGTCACTTCCCACTCACTCTGTCGCAGCTTTTGAGCAAGCCTAGACTATAAAGAATCTGCCTGCAGTGCAAGAGACCAGGGTTTGATCCCTGGGTCAGAACAATCCCCTGGAGAAGGGAATGGCAACCCACTTCAGTATTCTTGCCTGGAGAACCCCATGGACAGAGGAACCTGGTGGGCTACAGTCCATGGGGTCACAAAGAGTCAGAAACAACTGAGCAACTAACACCTTCACTTTTACACCAATTCCCATTTAAGACATTTGAGAAAAGACCAGAAATATTTCCCTGTGTACCAGCTGCAGAAGTTTTGAAGCCCATAACCAGGTTCTTCTTCACATCAAAAGGCCCCTGTTTATAGGTGGAAACCTTAAAGAGAAATGGGGACATGCAAGGGGGTAGGAATCACATTTGTACACTGGAAGCTTTGTCTTTTTCATCATAATCTCACTCTCCCATCACATCACCCTTCTCTTTCTAAAAGCAGTAGCCTCTTTGCTGAGTGAGTGTTGACCTCCCACTTGGGGTAGTCGGGGTTCCACTTGCTTAAATTCACTCAAGGAGAATTAGAAGGCTCTCAGGGGCTCTGAGTGATTCCAACACCCCTACTTTTCCTTCCCCAGTTGAAAAACGCTATCCTTATGCAGCCATGTTTGACGAGACCATGATTTAACAAGTGGAAGTTCCTATTTCAGAGAGCTGAATAAAGCCAGCTTCTTGACCCTGCCCTGTCTCAGTCGTGATTGGCACAGAAGCAACTCATCTGCTGAAAAGCCAAGGCAGCATGAATGTTTTGAAACAAATTCCACTAAAACTCTTGTGTCACTCTATCACACCTGCTGTAGTTCCAGTTAATCCAACTATTTAGTATTGTTAGGTACCAAATTAAACAGCTGTACACAAAATTTTAGAAAAAATCAATACTGTAACACAATTATACATTAGCCATCAAAAGTACCCGAGAAAAGAAAATATTGAACTGTCTTTTCTGTACTTGAATTATTCTTAGGATTCTGTGGAGAGTGGCACTGCTCTGATAAAGGGGAAACTGTTTCGAATTCAAGAATACTTGCATTCAAGAGAAATTGCACGTCTCTCTGGGCCTTTGCTCATCTGTCTGGGATGTTACCTGTTCTGTCTTAGCAGACAGGGTTGTTTGGAGGCCAAATTGAGCCAAGGGGAGAAGCTGTTCTGTATCACCAATGTCTATGTATTCATCATGGTGAGCAGGGCGATGGGCTTTCATCAGTGAGTTCCTTTCCCTTGTATTATGCCTTTCCCTCATAGCTGTTTTTACTGAGTCCATTCTGGGATGCTAAAAAGTAAAACGGTAAGAAAGCACCAATCAACATTTTGGGGAAGCTACCAAATTATTTGAAGGGATGCTACTTAGGAAGAAACTTCCATAGATGTTTTGGTACAACTTATAAAAAAGGTAAAGGTAACTCAAGCATTTTGTATGCACACACAATACATGGGGGCTGGTCTGCAGAACCTATGGCTAGGGTGAACATTTATCTCCCCCTCCCAAAGGTTTAGAGCACTGTGACCGAGCTGAGGGAGAGAGTTCCGGCTGGGCTGAGCACAGGTGAAGATTGCCAATCCTCAGGTTAAAGAAAGCCAATGAAGTTGATGAATTGCGGGTCACAGGAAACAGCCACATCGAACTTCCTAGATGAGCTGGTGTCTTGTGCTAGGAAAGGAAGAGGAAGAAAAATCACACCATGTGAACTGAATATAAAATGGGTGCTTTCAGTTGCATATGAGTGGGAAAAATTCTGACCAAAAAAAAAAAAAGTTCACTATTTTATAAACACTAACAAACATGGCTATAAAAGCACATTTCATAACACAAAAGCCTACGTAGATGGGAGACATTTTTATAGCTTCCTTAAGTGAGTAGTTAAACCAGCAGTCTGAAATCTCTTAGTCCCCTAAGAGTGGTTAATTAAATATTTTCCTTATTCATTGCCCACAACTGTGGGTTGTTTTTTTTTTTTTCCTCTATGCACCCTAGAAAAATTCCCAAGACTAGACTTAAGGAGGACACAAGCTGGTTATGTAGTAAAATAAGAGTACCTTTTCTGTTGGATGTTCATTTTAGTTCCCTGAGTTCCCAGGGCATACAATGTTTAGAAACTTCTTTCTCTAAACATAAGAATTATTGCACACCACGATTTTGAACTACCGATTTCCATATCTTAAGCAGCTATCAACTTGCCAATTCCCTTTGGGTCTTCCTTACATTTTTCTTATAATGTTTCCTTGTGTTCTGGGTTGTCCTCAGAAAGAGTTTCGGGGGTGGGGGGGCATGATTCTTTTTAAATTGATAGAAATGAAACTACAGATTTTTGCCCCCTTGTATCTGTGAGCATGATCTCTATCAGGCTTAAAAATCTGCTTTATCATTTTTGTATATTTGACTATTTTGTATTCAGCATTACTTGATTCCTTATGTGCATGGCAATGTATTAAAATGTGGGATTTCTATTACCGTGTAAAAGTGTTTTGATTCTGATTTTCAACCTATATCCTTGGGAAAAAAAATTACATTAAACTTTTCATTTCTATTTTCTTCAGCTCATCAGCTTTGCAGAAGAAAAAAAGAAAGTTAACAGCATTTCACTTTCCCTGTGTTAGCTAATGATGCAATTCATAGTGGAAAATTGTCCTCAATTATGCTGTGTTTCCTGGAGAAATAATATATGTGGAATGAATTGGTGGCCTCCCTCCAGCTCCCAGCACACAGAATTCCCCCAGCACCAAATCCCACCAGCATGATGGCTATTACCATTGAACACTTTCCTGCGGAGCACAGCTGGGTGAAAGACACAGTTCTGTTCCTCCGCAGATACGCTAACACCCTGGAACGAGATGGCATGACAGATCCTGGCCTGCCAATTACCTTTCACCCCAGAGAGTCTTACGTGCTTATCACTGCATGATTGATGGCATCCCCCAGCACCTCTATCTCCATCTCTCTCAGGTGATGACCAAGTGCCAGCTATCTGTATTTTATCAATTGAGATGCCTTCAAGTAACACCTGCCTAAGAGATCGGGTACGAGGGCCGTTCTCTAGTTCAGCAAACATCTAGATATACTCCACTCTCAACCACGTATTTAAAAGACACCAACTTTATTTTTTCCTCAAAAAAAACCCACTGAGTAATACAATGCACCAAATATAACAATAGACCATTTTATCTGCTCCAAACTCCCATTTTCACCCTTCCCTTTCTCAAGGAAACATTGTAATGAGTACTTACAGCCATTATGACTTTGCTGAATATGATAAATTGCCTCAATTGATATTAGACACTTCCTTCCCCAAAAGGAAAAAGGACCGTGTAAATCACATGAAAAAGAAAGGAAACACTCATTGCCTTTTTTATTATTATTACATGTTTACAAAGAATCTAGTGTTCTGGGGGATTTGAGGGTTTTTGTTTTCCCCAGAAAAGGTTTCCAAAAACAAAACGTGTGAGAACCTTTTACTTTAGTTTACTGACCATATATAAAACTTCTAAAGCTGTCTACACACCCTATAACTCTAAAGGCACAATTTTCTCCCACTTTCTATTCACACAAGTTAAGAACATGGAAAATGGGGCATGTTTTTTTGTCAGTGAACTTCTTCAGAAGATGTAAAACTAGACCCCTACAACCCCCGCTCCTCTTTGTCCTGACTTTTCTTGGATCATTTTTGGCTATTTTTTCCTTTTCTTTTTTTTTTTTTTTTGGTCCATTCCTCATAATTTCCTTCCTTTTCCTCTGTCAGTTCTCTGACTTTAACTTATTGCTCCCTTTCTGTGTGCTTCTCTTGATGCCTTTCTCTGCCTTACCTTCTAACACCTCTATATTATCTCCTTCTCTCTCCCTTTCTCCGTCTCAATCTCTAACCTATTTTACCTTTCTCCTTTCTTTTCCCTCTCTGTGGGGTAGGACACTCATCTTATTTGTATGTGTATCTCCATCTCTTGGTATATAATAGTTGCTTAACAATGTTAGGCCAACTGAATTAAACTTGGTTCCTAATTCTTCCCACTTTATTTCCTTCCTTTCTGCTGAGCCTACCAACTGCCACAAGCTCTTCATTAAGCAAATAAACTCATGGTAATAAAGATGAAAGCCAGATGTGTTTTCAGACGTGGGTGCTTTCAGAGGTGGGTGAATGGCAGCAGGTTACCTAGGTAGCTTTATGTAACCCAAGCCAGAAGTATGCACATTTCCCTAAGTACCACTTTGCCAGTACAAAGAAAGCTTTCCTGCCATCTCTGCATTTCAGAAACTCATGCTTGCCTGGATAAATGTGGTGGCCATATTTGAACCAAGGGTAGACACTATCACACAGAGTGAAGTAAGTGAGAAAGAGAAAAACAAATGTTGTATATTAACACATATATGTAGAATCTAGGGCTTCCTCGTGGCTCAGATGGTAAAGAATCCACCTGCAATGCAGGAGGCTCGGGTTCAATCCTGGTGTTAGGAATATCCCCTGGAGAAGGGACTGGTTACCCACTCCAGTATTCTTGCCTGGAAAATCCCATGGACAGAGGAGCCTGGCAGGCTGCAGTCTGTGGGGTCACAAAGAGTTGGACATGACTGAGCAACTAACACGTACTTAAGGGGAATCTGAAAAGAACTGGTATAGATGATTTTATTTACCAAGCAAAAATAGAGACATAGCAACTGTGAAATAAAACTGTAATAGACATAGAGAACAAACATATGGATACCAAGGGAGAAGTGGGGTGGGATGAATTGGGAGATTGGGATTGACATACATATACTACTGATACTAAGTATAAAGTAGATAACTAATGAGAACCTGGCGTAGCACATGGAACTCTACTCAGTGCTCTGTGGTGACCTGAATGAGAAGGAAATCCAAAAAAGAGGGGATGTAATACATAAAGCTGATTCACTTTGCTGTACAGCAGAGCCTAACACAACAGTGTAAAGCAACTATACTCTAATTAAAAGGATAGTTATGTCATGAGAAGTTCACCATCAGAATTATGTGTTATATGACCCAGCAATCCCATTCCTAGGCATATACCCTGAGGAAACAAAAATTGAAAGAGACACATGTATCCCATTGTTCATTGCAGCACTATTTACAATGGCTAGAACATAGAAGCAACCTAGACATCCATCGACAGATGAATGGATAAAGAAGTTGTGGTATAGATTCACAGTGGAATATTACTCAGCCATGAAAAGGAACACATTTCAGTCTGCTCTAATGAGGTGGATGAACCTAGAACCTATTAAACAGAGTGAAGTGAGTCAGAAAGAGGAAGTTAAATACTATATTATAACACAAATATACGGAAGCTAGAAAAATGGTACTGAAGAATTTATTTACAGGGCAACAGTGGAGAAACAGACATAGAGAATAGACTTATGGACAGGGGGAGAAGGGAAGAGAGGGTGAGATGTATGGAAAGAGTAACATGGAAACTTACATTACCATATGTAAAATAGACAGACAATAGGAATTTGCTGTATGGCTCAGGAAACTCAAACAGGGGCTCTGTACTCAACCTAGAGGGGTAAGATGGGGAAGGAAATGGGAGGGAGTTTCAAAAGGGAAGGGATATATGTATACTTATGGTTGATTCATAGTGAGGTCTGACAGAAAACAGCAAAATTTTGTAAAGCAATTATTGGTCAATAAAAAATAATTTTAAAAAAAGAATTATGTGTTAACGTAGGATGATTCAGAATCATATAACATCCCTTCAGCTGCTGCTGCTAAGTCACTTCAGTCATGTCCGACTCTGTGTGACCCCATAGATGGAAGCCCACCAGGCTCCCCCGTCCCTGGGATTCTCCAGGCAAGAACACTGGAGTGGGTTGCCATTTCCTTCTCCAATGCATGAAAGTGAAAAGTGAAAGGGAAGTCGCTCAGTCATGTCTGACTCTTAGTGACCCCGTGGACTACAGCCTTAAGGAGACTTCTGGTGATTATGAGATCATTAGGACTGTTAATACTTTCTCTTTTACAGAAATCTATTTTTTATGGCATATAGATATACGTGCACCATAAAATAGCTTTCTGTCATCTTTCATGATTTTGTACGTCCATTGATGAAATCAACTAAAATAAGCTTTAAAGTGCCTTTCCAACCACGTTCTTTTGTTTTTGTAAGCAACTGGGGAGATGTAAAGAGAGAGTGGATAATGAGAAGTGTATACAGTTGTTTCACAAGAGATGTCCCCCTTCTCATGAGAAATGGACTACTTGATAGATTCCTATTTTTCTCTCATGTGTTTTTGTTAGTTTTAAACATAATATAATTAGGTCTCCCATTGCCCAATCTCTAGAGGGAAGTCCAGCAGTGGAACAAAACTGTAAACAAACACACAGAGTGTCAGAAAATATCTTAAAAGTCCTTTTCCCATGTATCCCATCCTCCTCTTCCATCCAAATCAGGTGCTTCCCTTCCTTAGACCAGATCTTCCCCCGCTGCCCCTCAACCAAGAACTCTCCAGCCACCAGACTCTGCTGGGTCTCAGTTCAGTCACTCAGTCGTGTCTGATTCTTTGCGACCCCACGGACTGCCACATGCCAGGCCTCCCTGTGCATCACCAACTCCCGGAGTCTACTCAAACTCATGTCCATTGAGTCAGTGATGCCATCAAACCATCTCATCCTCTGTTGTCCTCTTTTTCTCCTGCCTTCAATCTTTCCCAACATCAGGGTCTTTTCAAATGAGTCAGTTCTTCTCATTAGGCGGCCAAAGTATTGGAGCTTCTGCTTCAGCATGAGTCCTTCCAATGAATATTCAGGACTGATTTCCTTTAGGATGGACTAGTTGGATCTCCTTGCAGTCCAAGGGACTCTCAAGAGTCTTCTCCAACACCACAGTTCAAAAACATCAATTGTTCAGTGTTCAGCTTTCTTTATAGTCCAACTCTCACATCCATACGTGACTACTGGAAAAACCATAGCTTTGACTAGACTGACCTTTGTTGTCAAAGTGATGTCTCTTCTTTTTAATATGCTGTCTAGGTTGTCTAGGCTGTCTAGGTTTCTTCCAAGGAGCAAGTGTCTTTTAATTTCATGGCTGCAGTCACCATCTGCAGTGATTTTGGAGTCCCCCAAAAAATAAAGTCTCTCACTGTTTCCATTGTTTCCCCATCTATTTGCCATGAAGTGATGGGACCAGATGCCATGATCTTCATTTTCTGAATGTTGAGTTTAAGCCAACTTTTTCACTCTCCTCTTTCACTTTCATCAAGAGGCTCTTTAGTTCTTCTTCACTTTCTGCCATGAGGGTGGTGTCATCTGCATATCTGAGGTTATTGATATTTCTTCCAGCAATCTTGATTCCAGCTTGTGCTCCATCCAGCCCAGCGTTTCTCATGATGTACTCTGCATACAAGTCAAATAAGCAGAATGACAATATACAGCCTTGACATACTCCTTTCCAATTTGGAACCAGTCTGTTGTTCCATGTCCAGTTCTAACTGTTGCTTCCTGACTGGCATACAGGTTTCTCAAGAGGCAGGTCAGGTGGTCTGGTATTCCCATCTCTTGAAGAATGTTCCACAGTTGGTTGTGATCTACACAGTCAAGAGCTTTGGCATAGTCAGTAAAGCGGAAGTAAATGTTTTTCTGGAACTCTCTTGCTTTTTCGATGCTCCAACGGATGTTGGAAATTTGATCTCTGATTCCTCTGCCTTTTCTAAATCCAGCTTGAACATCTGGAAGTTCATGGCTCACATACTGTGAAGCCTGGCTTGGAGAATTTTGAGCATTACTTTGCTAGAGTGTGAGATGAGTGCAATTGTGCAGTAGTTTGAGCATTCTTTGGCATTGCTTTTCTTTGGGATTGGAATGAAAACTGACCCTTTTCCTTCTGGTTCTGGTCTCCCACTAAACTCTCTTTCCTTCCATTTGCATTGTTCTAAGTCCCATTGTTTATCCCTGTAATCTTCCCATTTTTGCTTTCCCAGCTCTGTTTTCCTATGCCTACTACCCTCTTTGTACCTCACAGAAGCTAGTAAACATTAGCTTTTATTTAGTGATCACAGGAAGATAGAGGATGTGATGATGCAATATATTTCCTTAATAATTTTCTTTATTGAGTTTTCTTAGTAAGTCTTGCCCCAGAACTGTAACATAGATGATCCAAAAAATGAAGAGTAACAGATGGCTAATGTGGTTAGTTGCCTTAGATAGCTCAAATTCTATCTCCCAAAAGCAAGCTGTAGGGAGTTTGAAATAATTTTTGTTTATCATTGAGCAATTGTAGATGGATCTTGTGCTATTTGTTCCGTGTACCAAGAACAGTGCCTGGTATTGAGTTAAGTGTTGGTGACTTAGAGATGAAGAACATTCTCCCTGCCTTAAAGATCTTACATCCTAACATACAGAAAATAAGGAGCTCAACAAATAATAAGGGAAAAAAATCCCATATGAAAAATGCAAATATCTCTAGAAGGATGATAACTTAAGCCTCACTCATTCTCAGATACTGGGATTAAGGAGAGAGGCAAGAATGCTCCATGTTGAGTAAGCTCTGTAAACATGATATATTTACCCCACTCTTAGACACACATGATACGTGTTAATATATTAAAGGCTCTGAGAAGGGTTGCAGGTTATAGATTGCAAATATATAGATAGATAGATTATAAATATTTGTTCAGCCCAGTATTTTCAAAATTCATTCAAGCATCAGCTATTTGTCCCCAGAGAGTACTAACAAATGGTGCATGGAAGAAGCACATGGGGAAATGCTGTTTTAAATCCATCATTAGTTTGGTGACAATGTGTTATCTTGACCAGATGACTATAAAGTCCCTCAGGAAATAAGTGATGCAAAAGATGGGCCTGCTAGAGGGTGATAGACATCTAAGGGCCAGAAAATGGGATAAGAACTTGCCTGTTTCTATTAATTAATTGTGAAGCGACAGTTAGAACAACAATACTTTGGCCACCTGATGCGAAGAGCTGACTCATTTGAAAAGATCCTGATGCTGGGAAAGATTGAAGGCAGGAAGAGAAGGGGACGACAGAGGATGAGATGGTTAGATGGCATCACCGACTTGATGGACATGAGTTTGGGTAAACTCCAGGAGTTGGTGATGGACAGGGAGGCCTGGCGTGCTGCAGTTCATGGCGTCGCAAAGAGTCAGACACAACTGAGCGACTGAACTGAACTAACTGAATTGTGAAGCAACTGCTACATAATCAACCTATGACCTATCACATCCTAGCCCTGCCACTAACATAATGGGAAAGGGGAAAACAGTAATGTGACTTTGGCCAAGTCACATTTTTATTTATTTGGTTGTGCCAGGTAATAGATGTGGCACATGGGATCGTCCATGTTCATTGTGGCATACAGGATTTTTAGTTTCACCATGTGAGATCCAGTTCCCAGAACAGGAATCAAACCCAGGCCCCCTGCATTGGGAATGTAGAGTCTTAGTCATTGGACCACCAGGGAAGTCCCTGGATTTTAATTTTTTATTTTGAAATATTAGCAGTTTGGAATAGATGGGCTCTAATATGCCTTTGTAGCACAACCTTTTAAGTATGACTATAATTTGTACCACATTATCTCAAAATTTTGCTTTTAAAAGGCAGTGGCACCCCACTCCAGCACTCTTGCCTGGAAAATCCCATGGATGGAGGAGCCTGGTAGGCTGCAGTCCATGGGGTCGCTAGGAGTCGGGCACGACTGAGCGACTTCACTTTCACTTTTCACTTTCATGCATTGGAGAAGGAAATGGCAACCCACTCCAGTGTTCTTGCCTGGAAAATCCCAGGGACGGGGGAGCCTGGTGGGCTTCTGTCTATGGGGTCGGACAGAGTCAGACACGACTGACGCGACTTAGCAGCAGCAGCAGCAGCAAGCATATATAAATATCTAGAAGCTCCACTCCACTGTACCTTGGCTTCCTTCTTAAGACTAAAGAGGACTTTTTATATTACATGGTTTTGTTTCACGAATGTTATGGGAGATTTTCAAAGGAAACAAGTTGGACCATAATTTGAGCAATTGCACAAGCACACAGACTACAGGCAGCCACCTCTCTGACATGAGCAGGTGCTGGTTTTTATTGGTTAAGCCAAAAATCTTTTTAAAAAACTATTCTTGGACACAATGGGATCCAGAGAGTAAAAAGCAGTCTTGCAAAGAATTAGAAAAAAAAAAGGGTATCAAACTTGCCACTTTGGTATGATTCCTTTAATGACACTCTGTTCAAAAATTAAATTAGTGGATTTAGAGAGAGGCTGAATCCCAAACTATATTTTAAAGAAGCATTCATAAACGTGTACACTAACTTGACTATATTTCTCAAAGTGCATTGGTATATGCATAGTACAGTGATAGAAATGAAGGTGGGAGGGAAGGAGGAAGAAGCTGGAAATGTTTCTTTTTTTTTTTTTTCAGTGGAAATGTTTCTAACAAAGACCCAATTCTGCTTCGTCCATCTTGACTTCCTCACTGATGCTGCACAAGACGGATAAATCCTTTCCCTCTTTTCCCTCTGTATTTTTCTCCATGACATTCCAAAATCATTCCATGGTACATGAAAACAGAATAATCTTTTTAAAAAGACATATTTTATTTCATTTTAGAGAACAAAAATTGTCATTGTGAGAATCGGTCCAGATGCGTATGTGATAATAGTCTCTGAAATACAGTTTAATTGACTGACCCTAACAAAAACAATAGCTCCATTAACTGAGTGCTTGCCATGTATGGAGCATTTTATATGTTATGTCATTGAATCCTCACAATATTGTTAGGTATTATTATTCCCATTTCACAAGTGAAGTAATTAAGAGAATTTAAAGGTTTTAAATTCTTAGGTCAGACTGCGTAACTGACTCAGCTCTTTGTGACCAGGAAACACAAAATCTCAACCATTAGAATATACATACATTAATAGAGCATGTGCCATACACATTGAGTACTAAATGACTAATCCCTCACATCATTTGTCCTTGACATCTTCAAAGTCACAAGTTCTTTGGAAACTCTTCTGAAAGCCATGGATGCTCTTGTCCAAAAGTGTACCCAACATACAAATCTTTACATACATTTTCAAGAGGTTCAAGGGCCTTCTGAACCTCATCCCATTTCAAGAATGCTTCCTTTAAGTAACAAAACAGAATTTACTTGGTGAAGTTGAGATGATAGCAGAAGAAATGGAGCCAGCAATGTTTTGGCCTTTAGTAAACAGCAAACATCTTCTCACAGGAAGGAGGGAGACAGTCATAATTCATTCCACAAGTAGTTACTGAGTGCTTCCCATGGGAAACGCCATGGTAGACCCTGGGAATACACCAGGAAATTCTGCAGACAAGGTCCAGTCCTCATGGAGACTGTTGTTTGGGAGGGGAGACAAGGAGATAAACAGGCATCAGATTTGCAATCCTTATTCTTCACTTTTTGAGCCTCTCACTGTTTATAAGGGTCCCCAAAAGACCAGATAACTTAGTTTTGGGTCTCTGTTGTAAAGATAAATGTGACTATCGCATGGTTTCTGTCCCAGTGTGTGAAGCTGAAAATATAATGAGCACTGCAGTTAAAAATATTTTTCTTTATTGC
Source organism: Bos javanicus (assembly GCF_032452875.1). Lineage (NCBI taxonomy): Eukaryota > Metazoa > Chordata > Mammalia > Artiodactyla > Bovidae > Bos > Bos javanicus. The sequence continues at coordinate 46,238,720 of NC_083881.1, forward strand.
CTTTGGTAAACCGAGGAAGGAAGTGGACCCACTCTTTCCAATGCTGATTCCAACGTCTGTCCTCTGAAATCACTATTAATGTATTCTCTTCAAATTAGGACTTTTGATTTTCTGGAGATAACAAGAATATTAGCTATGCTTTTTTGTGTTGTTTCTCTTAAAATTTTAAACACGTTCTTTTTGTTCAATGTATTGTTCACTTCAACTGAGGTTGGGGGTGAGATGTCTGTTTGTAGGAAACCAAGAACATATTCTGTGTCCTCAGATGGAATTATTTCAAGCTTGTCAAGTCTTTTTTTTTTTTTTTAGGTTTGTATGAATGCTTTTATTTATTCATAATCCATTTATATCCACAAAGTAGTTGAGCCAGTTCACAAGAAAATATACCATAAAATAGAAAGTTGTAAATAAATAAAATCAGAACCAGAGAAATTGCACAGAAACTAGAAGATCAAGACAAGGATGTAGGCTGAAGCCCATCCATGTTGGCCGTCATTATGAAAGAGGAGCCATAAATTTCATGTCAACATCAGAGGCAAGCATAGTAAGCTGATGTAAGATTTACAACATCCCTAAAACTAAACATGATGTCTAGTGGAGAAGAACACAAACATCACGTGAATTTTTAACATAAAACAGAAATAGTGCTCATACTGCTTAGGGTTATGCCTCCAACCCCTGGGAGTATGAGTTCAGGCTTCTCTGAACACAAACATCACGTGAATTTTTAACATAAAACAGAAATAGTGCTCATACTGCTTAGGGTTATGCCTCCAGCACCTGGGAGTATGAGTTCAGGCTTCTCTGATGATAAGACTGAAAAAACTGGAGAAGGAACACCTTGGGGGAAGTCAAGTTTTCCTTCCCACTTGAGTCTGAGAAAAATTTCTTAATGCATATTTCTAGATAGGACCCTGAGTGAAGCTATAGACAATGTCCCTATAGCTTATCCCGGTGGCTCAGATGGTAAAGAATCTGCCTGCAATGCAGGAGATCTGGGTTGGATCTCTGGGTCAGGAAGATCCCCTGGAGGAGAGCATGGCAACACACTCCAGGATTCTTGTCTGGAGAATTCCATGGATGGAGGAACCTGGCAGGCTATATAGTTTGTGGGGTTGCACAGAGTCAGACAAAACTGAGCAGCTAACACTATCAGTTCAGTCGCTCAGTTGTGTCCAACTCTTTGCAACCCCATGAATTGCAGCACACCAGGCCTTCCAGTCCATCACCAACTCCCAGAGTTCACTGAGACTCACATCCATCAAGTCAGTGATGCCATCCAGCCATCTCATCCTCTGTCGTCCCCTTCTCCTCCTGCCCCCAATCCCTCCCAGCATCAGAGGCTTTTCCAATGAGTCAACTCTTCACATGAGGTGGCCAAAGTACTCGAGTTTCAGCTTTAGCATCATTCCTTCCAAAGAAATCCCAGGGCTGATCTCCTTCAGAATGGACTGGTTGGATCTCCTTGCAGTCCAAGGGACTCTCAAAAGTCTTCTCCAACACCACAGCTCAAAAGCATCAATTCTTCGGCGCTCAGCCTTCTTCACAGTCCAACTCTCACATCCATACATGACCACTGGAAAAACCATAGCCCTGACTAGACGAACCTTTGTTGGCAAAGTAATGTCTCTGCTTTTGAATATGCTATCTAGGTTGGTCATAACTTTCCTTCCAAGGAGTAAGCATCTTTTAATTTCATGGCTGCAGTCACCATCTGCAGTGATTTTGGAGCCCAGAAAAATAAAGTCTGACACTGTTTCCACATCTATTTCCCATGAAGTGATGGACCAGATGCCATGATCTTCGTTTTCTCAATGTTGAGCTTTAAGCCAACTTTTTCACTCTCCACTTTCACTTTCATCAAGAGGCTTTTGAGTTCCTCTTCACTTTCTGCCATAAGGGTGATGTCATCTGCATATCTGAGGTTATTGATATTTCTCACGGCAATCTTGATTCCAGCTTGTGCTTCTTCCAGTCCAGCATTTCTCATGATGTACTCTGCATAGAAGTTAAATAAGCAGGGTGACAATATACAGCCTTGACGAACTCCTTTTCCTATTTGGAACCAGTCTGTTGTTCCATGTCCAGTTCTAACTGTTGCTTCCTGACCTGCATACAGATTTCTCAGGAGGCAGGTCAGGTGGTCTGGTATTCCCATCTCTTTCAGAATTTTCCACAGTTTATTGTGATCCACCCAGTCAAAGGCTTTGGCATAGTCAATAAAGCAGAAATAGATGTTTTCCTGGAACTCTTTTCCTTTTTCCATGATCCAGCAGATGTTGGAAATTTGATCTCTGGTTCCTCTGCTTTTTCTAAAACTAGCTTGAACATCAGGAAGTTCACAGTTCACGTATTGCTGAAGCCTGGCTTGGAGAATTTTGAGCATTACTTTACTAGCATGTGAGATGAGTGCAATTGTGCGGTAGTTTGAGCATTCTTTGGCATTGCCTTTCTTTGGGATTGGAATGAAAACTGACCTTTTCCAGTCCTATGGCCACTGCTGAGTTTTCCAAATTTGCTGGCATATTGAGTGCAGAACTTTCACACCATCATCTTTCGGGATTTGAAATAGCTCAACTTGAATTCCATCACCTCCACCAGCTTTGTTCATAGTGATGCTTTCTAAGGCCCACTTGACTTCACATTCCAGATTGTCTGGCTCTAGATGAGTGATCACACCATCGTGATTATCTTGGTCATGAAGATCTTTTTTGTACAGTTCTTCTGTGTATTCTTGCCATCTCTTCTTAATATCTTCTGCTTCTGTTAGGTACATACCATTTCTGTCCTTTATTGAGCCCATCTATGCATGAAATGTTCCTTTGGTATCTCTGATTTTCTTGAAGAGATCCCTAGTCTTTCCCATTCTGTTGTTTTCCTCTGTTTCTTTGCATTGATCGCTAAGGAAGGTTTTCTTATCTCTTCTTGCTATTCTTTGGAACTCTGCATTCAGATGTTTATATCTTTCCTTTTCTCCTTTGCTTTTCGCTTCTCTTCTTTTCACAGCTATTTGTAAGGCCTCCCCAGACAGCCATTTTGCTTTTTTGCATTTCTTTTCCATGGGGATGGTCTTGATCCCTGTCTCCTGTACAATGTCATGAACCTCAGTCCATGGTTCATCAGGAACTCTATCTATCAGATCTAGGCCTTTAAATCTATTTCTCACTTCCACTGTATAATCATAAGGGATTTGATTTAGGTCAACCTGAATGGTCTAGTGGTTTTCTCTACTTTCTTCAATTTAAGTCTGAATTTGGTAATGAGTTCATGATCTGAGCCTCAGTCAGCTCCCAGTCTTGGTTTTGCTGACTGTATAGAGCTTCTCCATCTTTGGCTGCAAAGAATATAATGAATCTGATTTTGGTATTGACCATCTGGTGATGTCCATGTGTAGAGTCTTCTCTTGTGTTGTTGGAAGAGGGTGTTGCTATGACCACTGCATTTTCTTGGCAAAACTCTATTAGTCTTTGCCTTGCTTCATTCTGTATTCCAAGGCCAAATTTGCCTGTTACTCCAGGTGTTTCTTGACTTCCTACTTTTGCATTCCAGTCCCCTATAATGAAAAGGACATCTTTTTTGGGTGTTGGTTCTAAAAGGTCTTGTAGGTCTTCATAGAACCGTTCAACTTCAGCTTCTTCAGTGTTACTGATTGGGGCATAGACTTGGATTACTGTGATATTAAATGGTTTGCCTTGGAAACGAACAGAGATCATTCTGTCGTTTTTGAGATTGCATCCAAGTACTGCATTTTGGATTCTTTTGTTGACCTTGATGGCTACTCCATTTCTTCTGAGGGATTCCTGCCTGCAATAGTAGAAAAAATGTTTATCTGAGTTAAATTCACCCATTCCAGTCCATTTCAGTTCGCTGATTCCTAGAATGTCGACATTCACTCTTGCCATCTCTTGTTTGACCACTTCCAATTTGCCTTGATTCATGGACCTGACATTCCAGGTTCCTATGCAATACTGCTCTTTACAGCATCAGACCTTGCTTCTATCACCAGTCACATCCACAGCTGGGTGTTGTTTTTGCTTTGGCTCCATCCCTTCATTCTTTTTGGAGTTATTTCTCCACTGATCTCCAGTAGCATATTGGGCACCTACTGACCTGGGGAGTTCCTCTTTCAGTATCCTATCATTTTGCCTTTTCATACTGTTCATGGGGTTCTCAAGGCAAGAATACTGAAGTGGTTTGCCATTCCCTTCTCTAGTGGACCACATCTTGTCAGATCTCTCCACCATGACCCGCCCGTCTTGGGTGGCCCCACAGGCATGGCTTAGTTTCATTGAATTAGACAAGGCTGTGGTCCTAGTGTGATTAGATTGACTAGTTTTCTGTGAGTATGGTTTCAGTGTGTCTGCCCTCTGATGCCGTCTTGCAACACCTACCATCTTACTTGGGTTTCTCTTACCTTGCATGGGGTATCTCTTCACGGCTGCTCCAGCAAAGTGCAGATGCTGCTCCTTACCTTGGACGAGGGGTATCTCCTCATCACCGTCCTCCCTGACCTTCAACGGATAACCATCTTATTGGGGTCTGGATGCCAGGTTATCTTTTGCAGCTCCTGCATTGTAGGCAGATTCTTGATCGTTGAGCCATCTTCCTCTAGGTTCTTGAATTCCAGTTAAGTGAAATGTTACCTCCTGCAGAAAAGAATTCTATGCTTCTCATTCTTTGACCTTCCTTTAGTTGCTCTCAACATCAACCGGATAGGGAGAGATCCGAGGAACCCAATGGAGGAACTGCACTTGCCCTAGCTGGATACCTCCGCAGAAACACTATAGCACATACAATAAAGGTTTTCACATCCAGCAGCTTCTTATCACGTCCATCAAAGGCAGCAAAGGGCACAGCAGCTATGTGCAACCAGGTGGAAAAAAAATTCTGTGTGGCCAAGTCATGTCATCTCCGTTTATGAGCTCATCAAATCTGCAGGCTGCCTAGAGGATTGAGAATAAGGACTAAGGAAGATCATCTGCTCATGACTAGAGCCACCTAGCAACCAACCTCAGTTGTGACAACAGTCATGTTTGGAGTGCTTGTAATATGGCAGGCACTTGAATGCACTGTACATTTAATTCTTGCAATAACTCTCCAAGTCTTTCAGATACTAGAAACTTTCAGATAGTAGGCCCATAGAGCAAAGGAATATGATAAGTCATCGCTCACTAGCCAGGATGAGTCCCACGGCTCTGTCCATGGTTAGGGACTGGTCTGGGAGAATAGGGGACCTCCCTGGTAACTCAGATGGTTAAAAAAAAAAAAAAATCTGCCTGCAATGTAGGAAACCAAGGTTCAGTCCTTGGGTCTGGAAGATCTCCTGGAGAAGGAAATAGCAATCCACTCCAGTATTCTTGTCTGGAGAATCCCATGGACAGAGGAGCCTGGCGGGCTACAGTCCATGGGGTCACACAGAGTTGGACATGCTGAGTGACTCACACCGGGGGAATGGCCCATGCATGTAGATACTTTTGAGGTTTACCTTTTAGGCCCATATGACTCCAGACCTTTGACTCTCACCTCTATAGCGCAGTCATATATTCCTCAAGTGCTCAAAGAAGCAAATGTAGATAGTAAACATTTCTGGCCAGCCTCTCCCACACCAGCAGCCATGAGTGAGAAGGAGACATATATTCCCATTCCTCAGCTGATCCCAGGAGAAAGAGCAATAGATTCAAACACAGAATGCTAAAGAAGCTGGCTGGCACCCTGCCCAAAGGGCCATTTCAGCACCCAACTTCCCCTCAAGAGCCGTGGAGAAGGGGGCTGACTTGGAGGCCAGTTGCTACCGTCTAGTTTGTAAACTGTCCAGAGCTGAGCCCAGCTGAGAACAACACTTTCAGACTGCCAGGCACCGGGCTGAACCTCCAATGCAACAGTGCTTTTCAGCCACAAATTGTGTTTCTGAATTTAGTTCTTAATGTGATTTGTCATGTGATTTTCTCTTTACGGACAACAGCAGGTGGTGATGGGAGATGCTGGTCTGGGCTGTCCAGATGCTGCCATGTGGTCTTATGCGGTAGCAGGAATCTGAGAGCATTAGGCATCATCCAAGTCCATTCTTACCTTATCTGTACCCACAGTTTTGATGCCAAACTCTTACCTGACCCCTAACTGCTTGAGCCAAACTGTAAACCATATCCTCCCACTCTTGCCTCTTATGGCTTAAACCAAAACTTGACTTAAGCTATGGGTAGAAGGCCTCTTTCACCTGGACCCTACACTAGTAAGGAGTTGGTCTTCAAAATGTAGAGGAGAAAACTTGAGGCCAAAAGTGAAGTGAAAGTGTTAGTCGCTCAGTCGTGTCTGACTCTTTGTGACCCCATGGACTGTAGCCTACCAGGCTCCTCTGTCCTTGGGATTTCCCAGGCAAGAATACCGGAGTGGGGTGCCATTTCCTTCTCCATGGGATCTTCCTGATCAGGGATCAAACCCATGTCTCCTGCATTGCAGGTAGATTCTTTACCTGCTGAGCCACCTAGCTGCTGCTGCTAAGTCGCTTCAGTCGTGTCCGACTCTGTGCGACCCCACAGTCGGCAGCCTACCAGGCTCTGCCGTCCCTGGGATTCTCCAGGCAAGAATACTGGAGTGGGTTGCCATTGCCTTCATGGAGGGCACAAAATCAGTTGTATATATATATATGTATATATACGGTGTGTGTGCTAAATTGCCTCCAGTCATGTCCGACTCTTTGCAGCCCTAGGGACTGTAGCCCACCATGCTCCTCTGTCCATGGGATTCTCTAGATAAGAATACTGGAGTGGGCTGCCATGCCCTCTTCCAGGGCATCTTCCTGACACAGGGATCAAATCCATGTCTCTTAAATCTCTTGCACTGGCAGGAGGGTTCTTTACCACTAGCATCACCCAGAAAGCCCCAGTGTCTTCAAAATTAGAGGAGGAAACCTGAGGCTGAAGGACAGGAGAAAAGGCAGCTTTCCAGAAGGGAGTGCTAAGAAAAGACAGGGCTTCTGATGTCTTCGCTTCTCTTACTCTAAACATCACCCCAACTAGAGTTGCCAATCATATCAGGTGTCCCTGAAGACTTCAATCTTGAGATTCCCTGCTTTCACACAGAACATCTGTGGAGACACCACTGATTCTGACCAGTTATTCCAAGGACTGCCCTCTATTGCCCATCATAGGATGGACTGGCACTTGCAAACTGTCAACAGAAGTGATGATGTTCCCCCGAGCTCCTGGCAATAGCAATGAACAGTCAGACTGCCTCCTTCTGTCCTTCTCTGCCAAGCATCCAAGGCCACTTGGGAGGCCACACATGCCAGATGGTGAGGCTACAAAGAGATGCTCCACCTGCATCAGGCTTTATATGTGCAAGAAATAGAACTGTAATGCACAAGCCAAGATTTCAGGAGTTGTCTGCTGTGGCACTTAGCATTAGTTATTCTGGCCAATTCAATATGAGAAATGTGTTAAAAAAAAAATCTCAACTGTTTGGAAAATCACACAGTAGGCCCTAGGAGATGGTCTGTGCATGCTAAGTCGCTTCAGTTGTGTCCGACTCTTTGCGACGATATGGACTGTAGCTCGCCAGGCTTCTCTGTCCATGGGAATCTCCAGACAAGAATACTGGAGTGGGCTGCCATGCCCTTCTCCAGGGGATCTTCTCAACCCAAGGACTGAACCTGCGTCTCTTTTGTCTCTTGCATCAGCAGGTGGAATCTTTGTTACCGCCACCTGGGAAGCCCATCCAAAAGAAAGAAAATGTCGTATATCATTCTTAACTGCCCTTCACTTTTTCAGGAAATAGTTCTAGAATTGTGTATATGACCTTAAATTTTCTTTTTCAATGGAACATGGAGTTATTTGGCCTGAAATAAGGTTGATCATTATTGACAATTAATTTGACATTATTAATATCAATTCAAGTCTTAGCTACATCACACTGATGATACTTATACATCTTAACTCTAGTTTCAGAACATGGATTGTTTCATCTTCCACTTATAGTTATAAAATGAGAAGATAAAAAAATAAGAAAAGATTCATAGAATTGACTGAACACAACTGGATGGTCAAAACTAGATTGCAGGATTACAGGAAGTGCTTCCAGGTGATGGCTTCAAATTTTCTGATTTATGAAAGTTTGAATTCAGCCAACCAACAGTGGGTAAGAGAGGTTTGGGGGAAAGTGTATGGCAGTGTGTTTGCACCAGATGGGAGCGTATAAACTGGCAAGAATATCTACCACCTGGGCTTCTGAAAGAGCCTCCTGCCTTTCTATTTTCCATACCTAGAATCCTCTCTTACCAGATCATCATGTAGCTATTTCTTTCTCAACATTCTGTTTTTCCCTCAAATGCCACCTGAGTAGGAAAGCCTTTTTTTAATTACCCAGGTAACCACTCTCCCCACCCCCCAACACAAACAACAACAAAAAGCTATAATGGATTGGGGGCAGTGGGGGCACAGATGAGGAAAATTTGAATTTCACTACATATTAAATAATATTATTTTAACTATTAAGTTTTCTGAGAGTCCTAATGTCATTGGTTATACAGGTGAATATCCTATTCTTGGACTTCTTGGTGGCTTCATGGTAAAGAATCTGCCTACAATGCAGGAGCCATAGGAAGCACGAGTTTGATCCCTGGGTTGGAAAAATCCTACTGGAGGAGGGCATGACACCCCATTCCAGTATTCTTGCCTGGAGAATCCCATGGACAGAGGAGCATGGTGGGCTACAGTCCATAGGGTCGCAAAGAGTCAGACAGGACTGAAGCGACTTAGCAAGCATACATCCTATACTTGGGCTCTTTCCATTTCATCAAGTCACCTTGGCAAACATTGCCCCACTGAAACCCTCAGGTAAATCCTACAAACAGGTAAAATGATTAGCCTGTCAACAGACAAGGGGGCCAAAATACAGGAAGGATCACAAGACTTGCCCAAGGTTATGCAGAACTAAGATTTGAACCCTGTTTTCCTGACTCGAAACAATTTGCCCTTTTTGCTATGCATCATACCATCTAAAAATATTATCATTACTAACCAAGAATTACAGCATTTTTAATTGCCAAATGAGTTACATATTTATATGTATACAGATACATATATTCGTCAAAATCACATCCCAAAATAGTCTGTCACAGAAGACAGATTACTTCTCTGAAAGATAGAGGCTTGTAATGTACGACAACTTATTTTGTCTTTGAGATGGAGGTTGCAGGGGCACTGATTTTGAGCTAAGCCTCCGGGTCCTTTAAAGCAAGTACTTCTGTTCTTTCATCCACCAGCTTGACCTTGTGCACCTTCACCTCTGTAAAGACAGTCAGTGGGTGGCTCCAGAGCTCTAACATTGCACCCTGACAATGCCCAACACCTTGCAAGCTGCACAGAGGCCTGCCTCAATCAGTACTTGAACAGAAAGAAAACCTGGGAAAAAATTTTTAAGCATTGCAAGGAACAGTGTTGTTCACTTAGGAGTTTGTACTTTTAACCATGAGTCAACACTATATCACTTGTCCAGTAGGAAAAGGGGCTGGTTGAAATGCGTCATTCCTATCTCATGTAAGGAATAGGAAGCTTAATCCTAGAAGCTGGTACTCAAAAATCCAATGGTGAAGTCAGTCAGAAAGAGACAAACAAATATCACATATTAATTCACATATATGGAATCTAGAAAAATGGTACTAATAAACCTGTCTGCAGGGAAGGAATGGAGACACAGGCATAGAGAATGGACTCTGGACACAGCAGCAGAAGCAGAGGGTGGGACAAATTGAGAAAATAACATTGACATAACCATGTGTAAAACAGATAGCCAGTGGGAAACTGCTGTATAACATAGGGAGTACAGCCTGGTGCTCTGTGATGACCTAGAGGAGAGGGATGGGGGTATTGGGAGGGAGGCTCTAGAGGGAAGGATATATATATTAAACATATATATATAGGTATAACCTATTTGAGTTGTTATACAGCAGAAACCAACACAAGATTGTCAAGCAACTATCCTCCAATTAAAAAAAAAAAACCCAATGGTACCTCTAATTAGACTAGAATGCCTTTTGATCAAGGTTCAACTCATAATTACACACCCATCCAAATTTTCAATTTGGTCTCCAATTTGTTCAAACATGCCTGTGGATTTGACTGTACAATAGTATTAAGCTAAACCCCTGCAATGATCACATATACATTTTATATTTTAGAAACCTACGCTGAAGAAACTGACTAGAAAATCCGCATTCAAGATCTGTTTGGGAATTTTTCCCTTTCTTTTTTAAAAAGCCTTACTAAGATGCAATTGCTATACCATAACCCCTATTTTAAGCACACAGTTCCAATGTTTTAAACTACATTCTCAGGGCTATGCAACCATTTACCACAACCTAATTTTAAAACGTTTTCATCACGCCAAAAAACAGCTCTGCACCCCTCAGTAGTCACTCCTCTCGCTCCAAAGCTCCTCTTCCCCCAGCCCCTTACAAACACGAATCTACTTTATGTTCCTATAAATCTGCCTATCCTGGACATTTTGTATGAATGAAATAATGCAATATGTAATCTTTTGTAACTGATTTAGTTCACATAGCTTAATGTTCTCAAAGTTCACTGGTCATAGCATGTATCAGCACTCCATTTTTATTGCCAAATGTTTCACTGTATGAATATACAACATTTTGTTTATCCACCCATCAGCTGATGGATATTTTCCTTGTTTTCCACTTTGGACGGTATGAATAATGCTGTTCTACAACAGCATTATTCATCTACATTCATCTACAAGCTTTTGGGTGGATATACATTTCTATTTCTCTTGGGTTTATACCGAGGGCTGAAATTTCTGGGTCATATAGTAACTATATGTTTAACTTTTTGAGGCACTGACAAACTGTTTTCCAAAGTGACTGAACGGTTTTACATTCCTATTAGCAATGTGTGAGAGTGGCAGCCTCTCCATGCTGTCACCACCCTTGTTATTGTGTGAATTTTTCATTACCATCATCCTAGTAGGTACAGAATGGTATCTCACTGTGGTTTTGAATTGCATTTTCACAATGACTAAAAATGTTAGTGAGCATCTTCTCACCTGCTTGTCATACGTATATCTTATCTGGAGAAATGTCTCTTTGTATCCTTAGACTAATTTTTTAAAAACTATTTTGTATTAGGGTATAGCCAATAGTTTCAGCTGAACAGTGAAGGGACTCAGCCATACATATGCATGTATCCATTCTCCCCCAAACTCCCCTCCCATCCAGGCTGCTTCCCTGTTCTATATAGTAGTCCTTCAGTTCAATTCAGTCACTCAGTCGTGTCTGACTCTTTGCGACCCCATGAATTGCAGCACACCTGGCCTCCCTGTCCATCACCAACTCCCGGAGTTCACCCAAACTCACGTCCACTGAGTCAGTGATGCCATCCAGCCATCTCGTCCTCTGTCGTCCCCTTCTCCTCCTGCCCCCAATCCCTCCCAGCATCACAGTCTTTTCCAATGAGTCAACTCTTTGCATGAGGTGACCAAAGTACTGGAATTTCAGCTTTAGCATCAGTCCTTCCAATGAACACCCAGGACTGATCTCCTTTAGAATGGACTGGTTGGATCTCCTTGCAGTCCAAGGGACTCTCAAAAGTCCTCTCCAACACCACAGTTCAAAAGCATCAATTCTTTGGCACTCAGCTGTCTTCACAGTCCAATTCTCACATCCATACATGACCACTGGAAAAAACCATAGCCTTGACTAGACGGACCTTTGTTGGCAAAGTAATGTCTCTGCTTTTCAATATGCTATATGCTATATACTGTCCTTCCAAGGAGTAATCATATTTTAATTTCATGGCTGCAATCACCATCTGCAGTGATTTTGGAGCCCCAAAAAATAAAGTCTGACACTGTTTCCACTGTTTGCCCTGTTTCCCCATCTATTTCCCATGAAGTGATGGGACCAGATGCCATGATCTTAGTTTTCTGAATGTTGAGCTTTAAGCCAACTTTCTCACTCTCCTCTTTCATCAAGAGGCTTTTGAGTTCCTCTTCACTTTCTGCCATAAGGGTGGTGTCATCTGCATATCTGAGGTTATTGATATTTCTCCCGGCAATCTTGATTCCAGCTTGTGCTTCTTCCAGCCCAGCGTCTCTCATGATGTACTCTGCATAGAAGTTAAATAAGCAGGGTGACAATATACAGCCTTGACGTACTCCTTTTGCTATTTGGAACCAGTCTGTTGTTCCATGTCCAGTTCTAACTGTTGCTTCCTGACCTGCATATAGGTTTCTCAAGAGGCAGGTCAGGTGGTCTGCTATTCCCATCTCTTTCAGAATTGTCCACAGTTTATTGTGATCCACCCAGTCAAAGGCTTTGGCATAGTCAATAAAGCAGAAATAGATGTTTTTCTGAAACTCTCTTGCTTTTTCCATGATCCAGCAGATGTTAGCAATTTGATCTCTGGTTCCTCTGCCTTTTCTAAAACCAGCTAGTCCTTAGACCATTTTTAATTTGGTTATTTGTCTTCTCATTGAGCTGTAAGTGCTGTTTATATATCTTGGATACAAGTGCCTTATCAGAGATATGATTTGCAAATATTTTCTCTCCTTCTGTCTGTTGCTTTTCAATTTTCTTGATAGTATCATTTGTAGCACAGAAGTTTTAAATTTTGGTATAGTTACTTGTATAGTTTCATTGTTGACTTGGAAAAAACTCACTTCACTCTTCCCACTGTGTTTTTTTAATACGACTACCACACTCACAACACTTCTAACACCAGATGTGTGTGGGGTTTTCCCCACACCAAACCATCTCTAACAGTAGCTGGGTATCCTACAATTCAACTCAATTCTGACATGACCTACCTGAAGATATGGTCGGATCCCACAAGCTAAGGGCTCAGTCCCACAAGACTGCCCCCACTTCAGGTGACTGTCTCAAATCCAGCTGGTTTCCTATGCTTCTGCCCAACTGGCTATAAATGGGAGGTTCCCCCAACCCCTTCCTTGGGTCTGATTAATTTGCCACAGAAGCCCGTAAAACTCAGGGGAAAAAAAAATCTTACATTTGCTGGTTTATTATTAAAGGTCATGATAAAAAGATACAGATGAAGCTGTATGTAGGGCGAGGTCTGGGAGAGTCCTTAGCACAGGAGCTTCTGTCCTCTTCGAGCTGAGGTATGTCACCCTCACTGCACACAAATGTGTGCACACACCTGGAAGCTCTCCTGGTGCTTCTTTGGGGATGCTGTACTTTAGGGATTTTTGTGATGGTTTCATCACATAGGCATGATTGATCACTAACTCAGTTTCCAGCCCCTTCTCACCTTCCTAGAGGATAGGGGTGGGGACTGAAATCTCCAAGCTTGTAATCATGGTTTGGTCTTTTGGTGACCAACTCCCACCCAGAAATTCACCAAGTGCTGTCTCATGAGAACAAAAGATGCTTCTTCTACCCAGGAAATTCCAAGGGACTTAGGAGCTCTAGGTCAGGAATGAGGGTCAAAGACCAGACATTAGAACAAAAGACACTTCTAGTGCTCTTATCACTTAGGAAATTTCAAGAGTTTTAGAAGCCCTGGGCCAGGAACAGGAGGCAGAGACATATATATATATTTATTTATTATTTCATCACTGTCTCATCCTACCTACTGTTACCTAACCTAAGGTCCTTCCCCAGTGGCTCAATGGTAAGGAATCACCTGCAATGCAGGAGATAGGGGTTTGATCCCTGGGTTGGGAAGATCTCCTGGGGAAGGAAATGGCAACCAGCTCCAGTATTCTTGCCTGGGAAATCCCATGGACAGAGGAGCCTTGCAGGCTAAGGTTCAAGGGTCACAAAAAGTCCAACACAACTTGATGACTAAACAACAACATAGCTGTCCTACCCTAAATACTGCTGCCCGACCTAAGGTCATGGAGATTTACTCCCATGTTATCTTCAAAGACTTTTTTACCACCTACATTTAGGTCTGTGATCCATTTTGAGTCATTTGTGTGTATGGTGTGAAGGTCAGAGCCCAACATCATTGTCTTGTGTGTGGCTGTTTCATTGTCTCAGAACCGATTGTTAAAAGAGATTACTTCCCCCATTGAATTGTCTTAACCAATTAACCAGAAATGTGAGGGTTGGGTTGATTTTTATACTAGCATGCCTTCCATACTCCTCCAAAAGTTACCATTAATTAAATTGATCTGTCTTATTGTTTGGGAAATATCTGATGTATTCCTAGGAAAGAGAATTTGCAGAGTATACATTTACCCACAGAATATGACATCTTAAAGATGACTTTGAGCCCCCCTCCATGTTTTATAAGGAATATTAGTTTTTAAATTAATAGATCAGCAATAATTATAATAATAGTATAGTAGGATATATTGGGCCTGGAACTGTGCTAAGTTCCATGTTTCTTTCCATATGTGGAGCATTTAATCTTCACAAGAAGAATTTAAGCTCAGTGTATACTTGTTTCCCCAGATGAGAAAACTGAGGCTTAAAGGCATTAAGTAACTTGCCTCACACAGTAAGTCACTTGTACATTTCCGAATCTCAGATGAACTGATCACCCTCTGTAAAACTTGTAGATCCTGCCTACTAGCAGACACAAAAGTCTAAATGTTCCCTCGGGGTATGAGAGTGTGGTCAAAACAACCCACTAAAAACCTGAAATTTCCTTGAAGTCCCCATTTACTTTAATGGAAAAGAAAATTGCATTAAAAATTACATGGATTTAAATTTAATTTTAAATTTAATTAAAAATTGCATGAGTTTAAATTTGACCTTTTGTTGTTGTTGTTCAGTTACTCAATCGTGTTCGACTCTCTGCGGCCCCATGGACTGCAACATGCCAGGAGTCTTCACTATCTTCACCATCTCCTGAAGTTTGCTCAAACTCATGTCCATTGAGTCGATGATGCCATCCAACCATCTCATGCTCTGCCACCCCTTCCTCCTCCTGTCCCCAGTCTTTCTCAGTATCAGGGTCTTTTCCAATTCATGCAAAAATTTATTCTCCATAATACCTACATTTACTTTAACTAGATAATATGTTTATTTAAATGAAGCTTGTTCCTGGAGGTAACACACAGGAGGAAGGAATTCCTTTATTTCTTCTTCATCCTTTTTTGGTTTTAATAATTATTTATTTATTTGGCTGCACACGGCCTCAGTTGTGAAATGTCGTGGATCACAACTAAATGATCTCTAGTTGTGGCATGCTAACTCCTAGTTGCATGTGGGATCTAGTTCCCTGACAGGGACTGAACCCAGGCCCCCTGCACTGGAAGCACGAGTCTTAGCCACTGGACCACCAGAGAAATCCTTTTAAAATTGCAATTAAAATGTTGCAACTGAACATACTGCCTCTTGAAAAGCCACCTAGAACTATCCCTAGGTCTCTCTGAAAGAGCCCTTGGGGGTCACAGGATTCTGCTGCTAACAGCTCTGTGTCTGACTGAAGGACTCCACATGTTCCTGAAGCATGGCTATAAAACAATTTCCTTCAAGCAAATCTGATTTTCATATTAACTTACATGGTGGGAGTGAAGATGTATTCCTATAGGAACAAAGAAACGTAGCCCCAACATGTAATTTGGAAACAATTGCATCTGCAGGAAAGCTTTTCAAAATCACCTATTTAAAAAGAATGTATCATTTTTGATAAAACAATAATAAAGCCAAACTAAGTCACAAGGAGAATGAATAGTATGCTGAAACTTACAATACTGTGTTAGAATCTACATTTCCTCATGGAATGGTTTCCTCAAAATAAAATTTGTCTACTGTGTACTCTGGGCTTTATAGTCAACCTGTTACTGGTTTTAAAAGAAAAACAAAAAAGTGTGAAGATGCCTAACATTTTTGAATATGTTAATTAAGGTTGATCATTCTCTTAGATAATTCATGGTCAGAGCCACGGATGGGTTTGTTTAATATCCTTTTCAATAACGAAAACGGGTTTACTCTACATATGGATGTCTTTATAATCTTTTCTCTGGGACTTGATTTTCACAACTGGTGTGCAGTTTTCTGACTTAGCATTCAGAAAAGGAAAGGAATGACCTGCCAGTCAGCTGATCTTGAAATTTAGTAATTTCAGAAGGTCTTTCCTAAACCTTTTCATTAAGCAAGGTGGAGCAGCAAGAAGGATAACTTGTCAGAGCGTGATCCTGGGGACGTACCAGGCAAACTGGTGAAGCAGATGAACCAGAGGTCTGTGCATAACAGAACAAAGGAGTATCTCAGGAAGAACGCATTGTAAGATAAAAGGGTCAGAGTGTAAAGAGAAGAATCCAGTAAGAAGCTTTGGTCCTGGCAAAAAATTGACAGCACTCTCAAACTGAATAGTTGAAGAGCTTTTAATAAAGATGCTATGTACAAAGGTGTGGCGTTAGGGAAACCAATAAGAACTGGTGCAATGTCTCAGGACAGGACCATGTGGTCACTAGAATACAGAGAGGACACCCGGCGGGAAGCGGGGGGCAGGTATTGGGGGAATGACTACCTTTACCTCATTCTCCTCTTAACCTCCATCTTCTACCAGTTCCTCCCATTGGTCAAAGCCAAGCAGACACTAAAGGGGTCTTTGGGTCCACTTAGGTGTCAATGCCCTCCATCATAGAACTCCAGGAACATGGCTGTGATTGATCAATTGTGCTTATTGCTGTTTGTAATGGACGAGAATGCACACACACCCTGGAAAACATTGGGAGTCTTAGAAGGGGATGCAAGAGAGGATTTATTTCTAGGATTTGGGCTGGCGGTCGATAATCTGGGAAAGCACTGAAGAAGCGAGAGGCTTGGTTGTGGGTCGATCCTGTTGGGAAGTGAGACAAAACTTCTTACCAGTTACAGCTAGGTCTCACCCCATGGCTCCATCATTATAAATAAGATTTATTTGGCTACCCAATCATAGACTTGCCCCACTTTCTCATAGCATCCCCCTCCTCTAATTAAGATGATTGGTTATGTTTGTAGCTCACACAGTGTTCACATTTTTGTCTGTGTTCCCATGTGAGTGTAGAGTGCTCCTGCTATCTTGATCCATGAGGGTCACAGCCTGTCTGATGCTGAGGTTCTGCATTAGATTCCAAGCTCTGTCTTTCCATATCCACCTTGCTGGGCAGTCAGCAAGGTTGATCCCTGGGCAAGAGAAAAGCAGTTCCTATTCTCTGGGACCTGGCCTGATATAATCAGGCCTCAGGGCTCTAGTGTTGAATATAAAATTTTTATAGAACCTCAACATCAGACAAGAGCATGAAAGATGGAAGGCTCTGAGTCCAATGTGATGTTTGTCATCAGGCCACATCTCTGAGCCCGATTCTCCATGAGGAAAAGTAAGAAGTGATTCTGTTTCCCTTGAAAAGAAAAACCACTTATAAAACACTGGTGCTTCTGATGCCCCACCTTGGGCTGCCTCCTAACAGAACATGATACGGAGGGAAGAGGACCTTCTTTCCCACATCACTGGAGGTTACTGGACCCTGTGCAACTTAGGCACTAGGAGGGATGGTTAACTCTGTGAAGGTGTCTGGCAGGCCACAGAGGAGAACTGCATTCTGGCACCTGATTGGAAAGTGACGCTCAGAGAAGCAGAAGAGGCCATTGGTCTGTGAGCACAGAAGAGATGTCCTCTAGGGATCCCCAGATACACACAAGGGGCTTTATAGGAAGCTGAGATCTTGAATTATGTAGAAGGAAGGAAGGAAGGACCAGAGAAATTTGGGCTTACCCTTATTGTCCCTTTGTTAATATCCATGGTCTGTTGAGGTATAGTGGAACCTAGCATAAATATTTTAAAACACCAAATTAACCAATTTCACATGCATTTAATTAAAATGAGCCTCTTCCTCAGTTTGGCAACGATGCACAATGCACTTTTAACAGCTTTGTGCATCATTCCCAACCTGTAAATGCAGATAATCAGGTTTACTTATTTATAAGGTTCTTTGAGGGCTGGGGATGAAAGTCTCTTTTAAAGTACAAAGCATTAATTTTTTGTGACAGAGTGCTGTACGAGAAATGAACATGAAGCGATAGAAACAAGTTTGTGTTCTTTCTGGCTTTTGGTTTTTAGTTGCTTTCTTCAATGAGACACAAAAGCCAGCCTCCAACAGGAGATCTGGGGTTTGAGATAACAGAACTAATAAAGTCCTGGAAGTATAAAATCCTAGATAGGCTCAAATCGGCTACTCCTTTTGAAGATGGGAGAAGTAAATTGATAGTCAGAGTATTCTGTACAAATGAACTCATTTCAGTAAGTTGCACTGATAAGCCTAGGAGTATGTAAATGGACCTCTATTTATAGAGCCGTTACATCCATTTTTGACCAGGACGAGCCAGTGGAGCGATTGGAATAGTCAATCATTACAAGTAACTAGACCACAAGAGAAAAATTTGCCAGTTGCTAGGTGATGACTTTCAATCTATCATTTTAAGCAATAAATATAAGATGAAGTTTTGAGGAGAGAAGCTATTCATAGCTAAAACTCTAGCTTAAATGGCTATTATTTATTGCACGGAACTGAAATCGGATGAAGTTGAGAAACCCAGCATACCAGCCCAGAAGCCAAGATGCTACACCAGCGGACGTCTTTCAAGGACAAGACCAAAGGTAAAGAGAGAACAAGGATTTAGGAGAAGGATGAAGAGGATACATGTTAAAAAAAAAACAATACAAAACACCATGGACCTGACTGTGTCACTTCTTATTATGCTTCAAACCATGAAAGGCAAAAGGAGTAAGTATTGTTTCATTATTTAGAACTTTGCCATTTCTCAAAAAGATGAAAAGTCCATCAGACCCTATCGATTAGCGAGCAGGTGGCAATAATGTATTTGGCACAATGGCAGACGTGAATGTCATGGAAGGCCCTGCTCTCGGAGAGCATGGAAATCAGTCTGGAAATACATGCAATCCAAGTGAAACAGACAGTCACAAAAGGCATCAAAATCCATTGGTTAAAACCTATACCCGGCCTAAAGCAAGTGCTTCATCAGTGCCGGGTTTAACGATAAAGAATTGTGTAGCATGGTGTATACTATTGCTGGGTCCATAAGGTGGAAACTTCGGCTGTCTAAAACACAGCTGAGAATTACAAAGCACAAGAAAAAGCCTTCCCTCATCACCTATTTACCTTCGCAAGCCTGGTCTTCTAGAACAGTGGTTCTCATACTTTAGGGTGCATCAGAATCACCTGGGGAACTTGGTTAGTCACACACCACTGGGCCCCACCTCCCAGAGTTTCAGATCCAGTAGGTCTAAGATCATTTGCCTTTCTAATGTGTTCCCAGATGATAGTGATACCTCTGATTTGGGAAGCATATTTTGAGAACTACTGATGTCAAATATTTTAAGCAAATTTAAAAGCATGAAAGAAGAAGAGAGGATTGCTCTTCTGGAGAAGCTGGTTCTTCGTATCTCAGGTATCGCGGAGAGCTCAGCATCAAGGCTGAACCGTACCATTTAGAAGAATGGAAGCGAACGCATCTTTAAATAAAAAAATAAAAAAAAAATAAAAGCATGAAAGAAGAAAATAATAACAGCTAGTACTTACTGGGTACCCACGATGTCACTATGCTTCAAATCCTCTATTAGGGGATAGATGGAATGATTGATGATAGATAAAGAGATGATAGATAGATGATAGAGAGAAAGTCTCTAGTTTTCATACATGCATAAATACAAAAATAGGCATTATGTATTTCTAATTTTATAGATAAAAACCTGGAACTAGGAGAAATGAAAACACTTTCCCACAGCTTGTAAGAGGTAGAACACAGTTTTGAATTCTAGCCTGTCTCAGTGAAAGCCTACCGTCCCTTCCCCATACCATTCTGCATCTCAGCAAGGCAGCAGTCACCTGTTGACAATAAAAAACACCAGCTCACAGTGTTAGAAGAGCTTAAATACCAACCAAAACCAGAAAGTAGAACAGACAGCATATTAAAAAGCAGTGACATTACTTTGCCAACAAAGCTCTGTCTAGTCAAAGCTATGGTTTTTCCAGTAGTCATGTATGGATGTGAGTTGGACTGTAAAGAAAGCTGAGTGCTGAAGAATTGATGCTGTTGAACTGTGGTGTTGGAGAAGACTCTTGAGAGTCCCTTGGACTGCAAGGAGATCCAACCAGTCCATCCTAAAGGAAATCAGTCCTGAATATTCATTGGAAGGACTGATGCTGAAGCATCAATACTTTGGCAACCTGATGCAAAGAACAGACTCATTTGAAAAGACCCCAATGCTGGGAAAGATTTGAGGGCAGGAGGAGAAGGGGACGACAGAGGATGAGATGGTTGGATGGCATCACTGACTCCATGGACATGGGTTTGAGTAAACTCTGGGAGTTGGTGATGGACAGGGAGACCTGGTGTGCTGTAGTCCATGGGGTCGCAAAGAGTCGGACACGACTGAGCAACTGAACTGATCTGACAGAAGAAAATACAAAAAAAATCACAGTAGCTGAGGTCTTTTTGACACACAGTCTGCCCCTCTGCAGGCTGGAGAGAAGGGATCAGTGTTGAACTGCACAGTATTATTGCTTGGGGTGACCAAGCAGTGGGGTGGGTGGCCGGGCCTCCCTGATGGCTCTAACCTTGTTATGGTTGAAGCAGAAACTGGCTGGGATGACTTTCAAAATCCAGAGAATGGACAAAAAGAGATGCTTTAAAATTACACACTCTCTTGGAAGGGCTCATATTTCTCCACACTAACATCGACTTTGACCCCAAATAATAATTACATGTGGAAGCCAACAGGGTTAGAGCTCTAAAAAGTGTCTCCTCTCCCTCTTCCTCCTCCTTCTGCTCCTTACACAAAGAAGAGCCTTTGGTTCCGAGCCAAGAGTGGCCATGTAACATTTGGAAGCAGGCACCCATTCCCCTCGTCACAACTCCTACCCACTCCTACCCACGCTTTTGCTTCCTGCCTTGAGATAATATAAGCCCCTCAGGTTTTGTATCATCCAGATATTCTTTTCCTTTTTCTGATAAATTAACTTTATTATATTTTGTACTTAACAGATAAGTGGTGATTGGGGGAAGATTATAAACAATACAATTAGGAGTGCATTTCCAGCAAAAACAAAGCTTTTAGGTTTTCCTTCACTCTTTGTTAGGTATTCCAGGACCTGTAAATTAATGCCAGGGGTTTCCCTAGTGGCTCAGTGGTAAAGAATCCTCCTGCAATGCAGGAGATGCAGGTTACATCTCTGGGTCGGGAGGATCCACTGGAGAAGGGATATGGCAACTACTCCAGTATTCTTGCCTGGCAAGTCCCATGGACAGAAGATCCTGTCTGGCTACAGTCCACAGGATTGTGGAAGAGTTGGACAGACCTATCAACTAAATAACCATTAATGCCAACAGTTTTCTACACTTGGGGCTTACCTACCCCTCCCCCACATGCGAGCACACCCGAACCTGACGCCGGTTGATGACCTGGGCTCCCAGTTATTCCCCAGCCAGGCCCCATTGCGTTTCGCCCACTTCCCTCTGAGGCCCTGCCAGGCCCTCTTCCCTGGAGCCCAGACACCTGCAGGTAACATCGCTGATGGGAGCTACCTGGGACCTCAGCGGTTGGGGTGGGGAAACGTGAGTGGAGCAGTAACTGACACGAGCCCAGGTGGGCCTGAGGAGGAGGAGCAGTGAGCATGCGCCACCGGACCTGGGGCGGCATGGAGGAGAGCCAGGAGGCGCGGGAGGAGCCTGGAGGAGCGGGAAAGAGCTGAGTTGGCGGTGTGGTCGCTAGCGGTGACCTGGACGCAGAGCAGGTAAGACAGCAGCCCTGGAGGGAAGAAGAAGGCCCCTCCTCTCTCCCCTTGCTCCCCATGACTCAGTGACCCCGAATGAGTTTAGTTCTTTTGGGACTGGCTTGCCTTGCAGAAGGAGTGAGATTCAAGAGCAGTTGAATGTACCCCTCGCGTCCCTCCTCTCCCCCACACCTATCTGCTGATGCCTGCTATTACTTTAACAGCAGATAAGACCTTTCACTTCCATACTTACAAGATTGATCATGAGACAAAGAACAAATGTTCCCTGACCCAAATGTATCCATAGTAAAGAATAAGGGACTAAAACGGCCACCCACTCCAGTATTCTTGCCTGGGAAACCCTCATGAACAGAGGAGCCTGGCAGGGTACAGTCCATGAGGTCGTGAAAGAGTAGGACAGGACTGGGACTAACCAACAGTGAGGGACTAAGGTGAGACCTGTCCCGTAGATAGAGGTTAGGAAAAGGGACACCTCCTTTTCCACCTAGATACTCTGATTTGACTCACCAAGGCATCCTGTGGCTGCAAAACTCGCCCAAGTGCTTCTGAGTGTAGCGGAATATGAGAAACCGCTCTGGTATCTCTCTTATCTTGGTTTAGATCTGCGGTTTCTCCTGCTGCTGCTTTCCCCCCCTCTAAAAACATACTGTATCCAAACTCTAGGAAAAAATGCTTTCATCAACCCAGCATCTCCACAAACTCCTTGTCATTTGTATTCTTTTTTTTTTAAATTTTTTCTCAGTTTATTGAGTTGTTTTTGATATATTACATTGGGTAAATTTAAGGTATACATTGTGATGATTTAATACATATATATTGCAGAATGATTACCACCATAAGATTAATTAATGCATTCATTTCCTCACATAATGAACTCTTTTTGATAAGAACACTTTAAGATTTAGTCTTCTAACAAATTTCTTTTTTTTTTAAATTTTATTCTTAAAAAATAATGAAGGTTATGCCTGCCTGTTTATTTAAACCCATTCAGTATTAACCCTGCAAAAGCAGACTCTGGTCTCTATAACACGTCAAAGCAGGGTTTTTGTTTTTTTTCTGTTTCTCGAACCCAGATGCCAATAACTTAGTGGCTCAGTTGGTAAAGAATCCGCCTGCAGTGCCAGAGACCTGCGTTCAGTCCCTGGGTTGGAAATGGAGAAGGAAATGGCAACCCACTCCAGCATTCTTGCCTGGAAAATCTCATGGACAGAGGAGCCTGGTGGGCTATATATAGTCCATGGTGTCACAAGAGTCAGTTACGACGTAGTGACTAAACCACCACCTCCTCAACTTTAATGATGTGGTTGATATAGAGACTGTTTAATCTTTGAATCCCTCTCAGGCCTTGAATTTGTGACCTCAGTTAATACTGTATTTCCTCCCTTACTAACCATGGCTTCCATGTCACTGTTACTCTTATTTCATCCTCTACCCCATAGCCGTAGAAATTCCTCAAAGTTCCACACACTTTCCCTTAGCAATCTTGCCCATTTGTAGGAATCAATAATCACTTTTTAAAACCATCTCTGCCTTCTTTACCTGTTGCCCAAGACTCTCAAAAAGTCTAAACCAAGATTCCACCTATGTATTCCACCTGTACATCCCCATCAGGCTCTTCCAAGTCGACATGTCCCAAATGAATCCATTGTTATCCTCTAGCCTTCTGTTTCTTCCCCAGTCTCTCATCTCTTATGGAGTCACCCAGAGTTGAATCCTCAACGTTATCTTGGAGTTACCTTTGTTTTCTTCCATTTCCTGCTAATTAGAGCCCAGTCTCCGTAACTATGCTAATACTTTCACAGAAGTACAATTGACATACATACAATAAGCTGTACCTAAAGTGTCTAATGTGATAAATTTGGCCATATGTATATATCCATGAAACACACAAGATAGTGAACAGAACTATAACAAAAAATGTCTCAGGCTCCCCTTCCCAACTGTCCCCTCCCCAGCCCACGCAGCTATCTGCTTTCTATTACTAAAGGTTACTTGGCACATTTTAGAATGATATTGATCTTTTCCTGTGATTGTTTGCCATTGTGTTCATTTGTGAAGCATGTGTTTAGTCTTTTGCTAAAATGTTAATTTACTTGTTAGAGAAATATACTGTTATTATTACATTTGAGGGTGCTTTATATATATCCTGGATACAAGTGCTTTGTCAGATTTATGATTTGCAAATATTTCCTTCTAGTCTGTGACTTGCCTTTTCATTCTGATCATTGTGTCTTTTGAAAAGAAGTTCATAGGTTTGATGAAGTCCAATTTTTTTTTTCTTTTATAGATTGTGCTTTTGGTATTGTATCTGAGAAATCGTTGCTTAATCCAGGGTAGCAAAGATTTTCTCCTGTTTTTCCTTCCTAAGTGGTATGGTTACAGGCCTCACATTTTAGTTCTGTGATCTATATTCAGTCAATTTTTATGTATAGCTTGAGATGTAGATCAAAATTCCTTTTTTCTTTTGCATATGGATAGTATATTATTCTGCACCCACATTTGTGGGAAATTCCGACAAAACTCTTTCTCTGCTTTGTTGAAATCAATTCATCATATATGTGTGGATCTCTCTTTGTTTCTAGACCCTTTATTTCATACCACTGATCAATTTGTCTACAAGGATGTCAATATAACATATCTTGATTATTGTAATTTCATGATAAGTCTTGAGACCAGGAAATGTAAAGTTTGTTCTTCATTTGGAAAGAATTGGCTATTCTAGGGCCACTTAATTTCCATACAAATTGTATGGATTTTGAGTGGAATTTATTGAATCTATAGATCACCTTGGAGAAAACAGATGTATTGTAATACCAAGCCTTCAGCTCCACAAGTATCTCTCTCCATTTATCATGTCTGCTTAAATGAACCACAGCAGCGTTTTGCAGTTTTCAGTATACAGGTATTATTCATCTTTTGTTAGATTAATCTCTAACTATTGTGAGTTTTATCTTGTTGGGTTCTGTGTATTTTTATATTCCCATAAATATTTGTGAGCTTGTTCTGGAATATGGTTAAGTTACTTGGAAATTGGAAACAGTTTGATCCTTTTGAGTCTTGCTATAAAGCTTTGTTAGGCAGAACCAGAGCAGCACTTAGTCCAGGATTAATTTTTCTCAACTAGTGAAGTAAAACCCTGCTGAGTACCCTGCTTTATGCCTTGTGAATTACAACATTTTCTACTCTTGCTGGTGTGAGCGTGAAGTCTTCCTGGCCCTGTCTGAGATCTTATGGACTGTACCCTCTGATCCTCTTGGATGGTTCTTTTCCCAGCCTTGGATAGTTTCCTTATGAATAGGCGCCGATCATTATTCAGCTGAATATGCAAAAGATGTCCTCTACAGAACCCCAGAGTCCTCTCTTCTCATGTATTTCCTTCCACGAAAACTCGAAGTCCCTGGGAGTTTGACCTCCCTGTACCTACCCCTTTGTCTCCTCAACTCAAGAAGACCATTGGGATCCACCTGAGTTCTTTTTCCTTTCTTGCTGCAAGGCCTGGAACTGCTCTCCAAGCAATAAACTGGGGCCATCATAGGGTTCACCTCATTTGTTTGCCATCTTTCTGAGAACACTGCCCTTTGTTGTCTGATATCCACTGCCTTGAAAAACTTTGTTTCATGTATTTGTCCATTTTCTCAGTTATTTTAAGTAGGAAGACAAATCTAGTTCCACTTCTTCCATCTTAGCTATACAGAGATGTCCTCCATGTCCCATGACTTTATTCTACAGATTCTATTCTGTTCTCTTTCATTCATATTTTCTATTCCACTGACCTCATCGTAACATTGTAAAAACAACAATAAATAACTTTCATTTATGAACCCTTGCTGTGTGCCACGGCCTATGTCACACGCTTGATAAGTGTTATATCCAACAACCATGGCTGTGAGTTGCGCTTATTTACCTATGAAGTATTTAAAACATTTAGAACAGTTCAAAGTAATGTAAATATTCTCAACAACTACAATGGACAGTGCTAAATTTTGGCCACATTTGCTTTAGCAGATGTGAAAATTCCCTTTGTATCTTCTTCCCCAGATCAATTTCCAACCTTCCCTTGCTTAAGATAGCTTTATTCTGGAGTTGGCATTCTTCAGGTCCATGGATTTGTACATTCAAGGTGGACTTATCCCCATTTTACTAATGAGGAATCTGGGACATAGGTTAAGTAACATGCACAGAATTGTTCAGTTTATAACTAGTGGGACTAATTTTGGAGGCCAAATCTCTCTGGTCCAAAACTATGTATCAGTACTTCACTCCAAGAATACATTCATCTTCCCACGGTCCTATTCAAATCACACCATTTGCCGATTTTAAATGCTATCCCTGAATTAAATAAAAGATTTTAATCTCAACTTTGTAGTCCTGACAAAGCATGACTTCAGTGTACGTAGCCACGCCTGCCGTGTGAAACCTCTTCCAATCATACCAAACCACATTTTTCCCCAGTATCACAGTGAATTTTCTCGCTGCTGTGTCTTGCCTATATTTTTTTTTTCTCCTTCTTGAATGTCTGCGTCTCCCCATACCTGTGGATTAAAATCGATAGTGATCTCTCGTAGCTTATCTGACAAAATACATCACTGATTCATTCATTTATTCATGTCAAATATGGATGTCTGTAAAGAGCAGATGAGCGATGGCTATTTGAATCCTTGCTCCTTCCCTCCACTTGGTATTCTGCCGCTCTACTCAAAACCCATTAGCGAAGTATTTTTCATCTCTTCCCCTAGCATTTTGCCATATTTTATAGTAATTCGCGTACATACTCTCCCTCTTCTGTATGGTAATTTTATCTCTGTATTACTGTGAATGTCTAACACAGTGCCTTTGGACATGATGGGTGCCAATAAATGTTTCTTAAATTGAATTATACACTCCAAATCTGGATATTCTGGGAAATGTAGGAATTGATAGATACAGTAGTATTTGTTTTTAATTTACTTTAAGCTACTTAAAAATTACTGAATGCAAGCATTTCCTTTTCTTGTACATCCCTAGAGCCCTTTCAAAACATACAGTGCTCTGGCCCACAAGGAGCCTTGCTAGCCAGTGTTCCTCCAGCAAACCCCTGAAACACAAAAGGAAATCTCAACTCTGTGCTTCCACCCACAGAAAATGGCATTCACATCTTAAAACAAGTTGGCTGAAAGACCTTTGGGTCCAAGCAAGTGATATTAGGCCAAATGTTCTCACTGATACAACCTGACATTATCTCATATCGCAAATGTTTAGTTTGGAGTTTTGGTGTAATTGATGGTGTATTATTATTATTGCCACATTAAATGCCACTGCCATGAACAGAGTTGCTATCAGTGAGTCTTTTTATGGTCACTGAGGGGCAGAGCAACCCTGCTTGAGCTGGAATGACAGATACAGTGAATTTTTTCCTCAGCTAATTCC
Organism: Bos javanicus; assembly: GCF_032452875.1. NCBI lineage: Eukaryota > Metazoa > Chordata > Mammalia > Artiodactyla > Bovidae > Bos > Bos javanicus. The sequence goes on from NC_083881.1 coordinate 46,265,846, forward strand.
ATGCGAATTTAGCCCCATTTTATAGTTCCCCTTGCCCTCTACAAAAACAGGATAGTGACTTTGAGATTACTCATTATATAAGGCAGAAAATAAACCATGTATTAGCACTATATATTATGCAGGGAAGCATGCTTTAAGACACAAAAAGTATTTGGTGCTGGATAGAAATGCGTGGATTTGTTTCTATGCTTGTGACACACAATTTTGCTCAGCTAGGTGGATTAACTAAAGAATGAGAAGGGAGAAAAAAATATCTGAAACCAGAATAAATATTCCAGGCTGCTTCACCCTGTTCAACTCTTTGTGCATGGACATTGCTGATTTGGACATGTACCGTTTCGTTTTCATTATTCATCCTCCCAGAAGCCAGACAGACTAGAAATGTGCTAAGGTGTGTTGTGAAAAAGTAATGAATTCTTGGCCACAAGCACCCTCCCCAGCCCACACTCCATTCACTAGCCATAGCAACACAGCAACTCCCTGAGGCTTTGGTCCAAGGAGGAGCCAACATCACCCTCCTTGAAGCACATCCATTTTCAGCTCTGACAGGGTGCATCCGTGGGCATCTTTCTGGTACCAGTGTAATTTAGATCAGTTAGCGCTGGCTGAGTACCTGTGGCATACCAGACTCAGCACTACAATGGATACAATGTGATGCCTGGTTGTGCAGCTCTCATAACTAAATAGATCTAGAAAGAACTTTAAGATACTGTATTAGGGGGACTATCATTACTTGTGGCCCACCCAACAAGGAAATACGTTGTTCAGCCACCCCATTCGGTAATGAGGTATCTGTCCTGTGTGTTCTGACCATGAGATTCTTTTTTACGTTTGTTTACATATGGCTGTGCTGGGTCGTCCTTGCTGTGTGGGGCTTTTCTCCAGTTATGGCGAGCAGGGGCTACTGCCTGGTTATGGTGGGTGGGCTTCCCATTGCTGTGGCTTCTCTTGCTGGGGAGCGCAGGCCCGAGGGCATGCAGGCTTCAATAGTTGCAGCTCCTGGCTCCAGAGCACAGGCTCAATACGTATGGCACACGGGCTTAGTTGCTCCCCGGCATGTCGGATCTTCCCAGATCAGGGATTGAGCCTGAGTCTTCTGCATTGGCAGGCAGATAGATTCTTTACCACTGGGCCCCCAGAGAAGTCCTGACCATTAGACTCTTATTCTAATTTAGAGCTGAGTCCATTCTAACTTTGGTAAAATGCAACAGCTTTCTACCCAGGACTTAATAAAAATCAGTGAAAAAGATTAATCAGGTTGGACCTACAAGCTAAAGCAGATTTGATGTAATTTACTAAATAGATACTAATAAATATATGCATGTTGATTATACATACATATGCAGTATTAAACTTTAATAACTAAGCTGTAACTAATATGCAGAGCCAACTAAAATTTAATTAGTGTACGAGCAGTCTTGCTAACAATGTTGCCCAAAGGGACGTCACCATCATGTAGGGTCTAGTTCTTCTCAGCTTCTCTCCAGTTCTTCTACATCTGTCTGCTCAGTTCCTTTGGTGGGTCCAAAACTGGTCACCTGTGAGACCATTTGCTTAGTTTTTTATTCCAAGGCTGACATACTGTTATCAACAATTATGACCTCCTTCTGTCATTGCTCTCAAGGTTCAAGCATTTAGTCTTCACTTAAGACTTCACTATATGTCACTATATTTCAGTGCCACCCAACCTTTTGTTGTTCCCAATTTGCTGTTGCACAAATGTGTGTGGTGCTGAACTGTAGGATGCTCACTATTCTCCAGTGTCCACTCTGCACTACTGTCTGTTCCAGCCACATAGATTCCTTGTCAGTTCTGAAATGTACTGATGTGAGGGGTTCTGTAGAACACCCTAGGTCTTTTAGAAAGCTAAGTGCTTTCTAAAAAAAGTTTCTTCATTGTGTGGGCATTATTGATGCACTTTTTTCTCCCTGGGGTTTCTGTAAGTAATCGATACATGCATGTTTATATGAGGTCTGCACTAGAGTAACATGATGAGCAAAGCACCATGGGAACACAGAAAAGAGACTGTTGAATTCTGAAAGGACAGTGATACTTGATGATGATGGCTAGAAATTTTGGTCTGGCAGAAGAAGGGCATTCCAAACATAGGGACTGCCAGAAACATACAGTAATTCATTGTTGTGAATGGCATGTTTAAAGACTGTGTGGCCCCCAGGTGTGACTAGAGTACAGGTGACTTGAGATGAGATGAAGCGGGAAAGGGAGCAAGGTTTTGGAGGTCCTCGAATGCCATGATAAAGGTGTTGGAATTTGTCCTTTTAAAAAAAATCTATCCTTTGGCTTTTTGTTTAAGCAGGTTTTGACATCGGTTTTTGTTTTTTCAAAGGAAATAGACTGCAATGTAGTAGGTGGACCAAGAGGTGAAGGATAGTGGCAGGTGGAACAAGTAAGGTGACTGTTATCCAAGTGAGAGACAATGAACTTCTCAATGAGGACGATAGCAGGGAGAGTGGGGGATTGTGTCATTTCAGATGTAGATTACAGGGAGTTAAACTGTATGAAGGGTTGAAGGAGAAGGAGGATCAACAATGAAATTCGGGTTTCTGAATCGAATGACTGGGTTCAATATCATTGATTCAGATTAAAAATATAGGAGGTAGTGAATGAATTTCTGTGTTAGAGAGATTTGGAGGATGGGAAACAGAGATGCCACTCTAGCCTATAATCCTTGGTTCATGGTCTTGCCATTAGTCATCCCTCTTCTAAAGCAATAACAAGGGAGAAGCTCGTTTCTGTGACCAGTGTGAAGAATGAAGCTTAGTTCAGCCAAGGTAAGCGAGAATACACCTGAGCACGAGCCACTCTGGTTATGACCAGCACCTTAGTACCTAGGCTTCCAGAAGCTCCCTGTGTAAATTGACCTTTCCCCTCTCCTCAAGAGGTAGATAGCATTATTGACTCCAGTCCTTTACTGCTTTTGGTATCCACACCCTTGATCATGTATCTTTGCTGTGCCTCCCACAGAAGACATGGTATACTTTCCTCCCTCTTGGCTCTGAGTTAACCCAATGACATGTTAGTAGGTGGGATGCAAGCAGGGGTCTAAAACGTGCTTGGGCAGTGGGGCTTGCTTGCTCTTTTGTACTTCGCCCATCCATCACCATCAGGAGTCCTTTTCCCTGAGTCACTTTTTCCCATTCACCCGTTTATGAAGCAGAGCCAGTCCACAGCATGGAGTTTAGCCACCCAGACCCACATGAGGAAATAGTTTCATGTCACTAGGGCTTTTTTGGGATCTTTTTTTGAATGCCGACCATATTTAAAGTCTTTATTGGATTTGTTACAACATTGCTTCTGTTTTATGTGGGTTTGTTTTGTTCTGTTGGCTGTGAAACATGCAAGATCTCAGCTCCCCCACCAGGAATTGAACCCATGCCCTCTGCATTGGACTTCCTGGACCACTGAGTTTTGGTGTGTTCTGTTACATGGTGAGGGGCTTCCCTTGTGGCTCAGACAGTAATGAATCTGCCTGCAAGGCAGGAGTCCTGGGTTCAATCCCTGGGTCGAGAAGATCCCCTGGAGAAGGGAATGGCTACCCACTCCAGTATTCTAGCCTGGAGAATCCCATGGACAGAGGAGCCTGGCAGGCTACAGTCCATGGGGTCGCAAAGAGTCAGACACGACTGAGTGACTAACACAGTTTAGGGAGGTTATGCAGTGAGAACTGTTACAGCTAGTGAGTGGAAAACATGGCTCTTGGCGGTGATCCTCTCAGCTTCTCTTCAGCCAGCCTGAGGTTGAAAGAGGCTGGCAGAGCCCCCAGCTTGTACATGCTGGTCTGAACAGCAGCTTGCACAGCGACTGCTGAGGTTAAACAGATCTAGTCATATTAGTGATGGGACCCTTCACGGATTTTCCGCCACCACTTGAAAACCATCCCCTTCTGTTCATGAATGGCATTGTGCTTGTGTTTCTCAGATCACTAGAAACAGAAATTCCTCGCTTAGTGGTGGACTTTTTGCAAACCTTAATTAATCCCAAATCAAAAAATTAATGCTGTTTTGAATCTCAGTTTTTTATTCCATCCTAACTCTTATTTACGGGGCAGGCTGTTGGGGGAACTTGTTCCTTTTCTGCAGAAGTAGACTATCTGGTCAGATGCCAACTTCAAATTCTTAAAGACGAGTATTAAGTAGACCTTTGGCCTTGCTTTTTCTGCGTAAACAATCCAAACTCACTTAACCTTTCCTCAGAGGTTCAATTTGCCAATTATGTGACTGTTCTTTGGTCTTTTCTGAACCCTTTTCTACTTTGTTACATCTCTTTGAGGTTGTAAAGACCAAAATTGGACTGGTCTTTACATCGGAACTGGTGCGAAGTGTGACCCCTGTGCTCTTGGGTCTTTGAGAAGGTGCCAGGTCAGATACCACAAGGTTGGATTAGTTTCCATTGCACAGTTACAGAGGGTCTGTGCTCGCTTTGGATATCCCAGCCACCCCTGGGACTCCCCGTCTTGTAACTTTGGCATTGACTTTTTTATATATAATTTTATTTTTATTTATTTTTAGCTGTGAGGGTCTTCGTTTCTCTGCAGGCTTTTCTCTAGTTGTGCCAAGTGGGGACTACTTTATAGGTGTAGTGCACAGGCTTCTCATTGTGGTGGCTTCTCTGGTTGCAGAGCGTGGGCTCAATAGCACACAGGCTTCAGTAGTTGTGTCTCCTGGGCTCCAGAGCAAGGGCTCAGGAGTTGGGGAGCATAGGTTGGTTGTTGTGCAGCATGTGGGACCTTCCTGGATCAGGGATTGAACCCATGTCTTCTGCATTGGCAGGTGGATTCTTAACCACTGAACCATGAAGCAAGCCTGGCATTGACTTCTGATACTTCAGACTCTTAATCTGTCATTTTGTATTTGCCATGACCACTCCAAGTTGGTGATGGGTTGTGCTTCATTTTCATAGAACAATACATCCTTCTGCTGAGACTCTAATCTTTGTAATTTAGATTTGAGATTTCAAAAGTTAAAGAAAAGACAGCCACATTAGTTAATTAGAATGGTGGGAGGGAGACTATAGAGGAAGGGGCTATACGTGTACTTACAGCTGATTCACGCTGTTGTTCAAAAACTAACACAACAATGTGAAGCAATTATCTGTCCAAAAAAAGTAAATAAGTGAAAAAAAAAGAATGAACACACACCACTTTTGTAATACTAATCAAAGATAGTATTATGCTTAGTTACTAAATATAAATATTATACTAAGATAGTTAAATAATACCATAAGGTTATAGCCTGCCCAAAGGAAAAATGCAAAATGGCATAATTTCTCTATCCGTGAAAGGATTCCCCCCTAAATACAAGGTGAGGAAAATTAACAAAAGTCATAATAGCTAACATTTATTGTGTAAAAACAATGCTCTAGGGGCTATACTCTTTCTGTACATTTTTGTAGATTAGGCTTCCCCAAAAAGACATAGATTAAAAAAAAAAAAAGTTTGTGTGAATGTGAACTCACTAAGTTGCAGACCCAGCAGAAACCAGGAAGGGCCTGGAGAAAGTAGGACAGGAAAGGGAAGAATTCAAGCAAGTGTGCAATTTCAGTTATGCACTTTGCTCCTGGAGGAATGAAATCCATTCCAGTTGAACATTCCTGGGATAAGTCATCAAGACAGTGTGGCATTAGACACAAAATGAACTCATAGATCAGTAGTACCGGATAGAATCCAGAAATAGACCTATATGCACTTGGTCAATCGATTTGCAGTGAAGAAGGAAAGGCGATTCCACTGAGAGCTATCAGTTCAGTCGCTCAGTTGTGTCCAACTCTTTGCAACCCCACTGCAGCATGCCAGGCATCCCTGTCCATCGTGAATTCCTTGGGCTTGCCCAAACTTGTGTCCATTGAGTTGGTGATGCCATCCAACCATTTCATCCTTTCTCCTCCCACCTTCAATCTTTCCCAGCATCAGGGTCTTTTCCAATGGGTCAGTTCTTCGCATCAGGTGGCCAAAGTATGGAAGCTTCAGCATCAGTCCTTCCAATGAATATTAGAACTGGTTTCCTTTAGGATGGACTGGTTGGATCTCTTTGCAGTCCAAGACTCTTAAGAAGAGTCTTCTCCAACACCACAATCCAAAAGCATCAATTCTTCGGCACTCAGCTTTCTTTATAATCCGACTCTCACAGCCATACGTGACTACTGGAATAACCAAAGCTTTGACTAGACAGGCCTTTGTTGGCAAAGTAATGTCTCTGCTTTTTCATATGCTGTCTAGGTTGGTCATAGCTTTTCTTCCAAGGAGCAAGGATCTTTTAATTTTGTGGCTGCAGTCACCATCTGCAGTGATTTTAGAGCCCAAGAAAATAGTCTCTTACTGTTTCCATTGTTTCCCCATCTATTTGCCATGAAATGATGGGACCAGATGCCATGATCTTAGTGTTTTGAATGTTGAGTTTTAAGCCAGCTTTTTCACTCTCCTCTTTTAATTTCATCAAGAGGCTCTTTAGTTCTTCTTTACTTTCTGCTGTAAGGGTGGTGTCATCTGCATATCTCAGGTTATTGATATTTCTCCCAGCAATCTTGATTCCAGCTTGTGCTTTATCCAGCCCAGTGTTTCTCATGATGTACTCTGCATATAAGTTAAATAAGCAGAATGACAATATACAACCTTGACGTACTCCTTTCCCAATTTGGAACCAGTCTGTTGTTCCATGTCCAGTTCTAACTGTTGCTTCCTGACCTGCATACAGATTTCTCAGGAGGCAAATAAGGTGGTCTGCTATTCCCATCTCTTGAAGAATGTTCCACAGTTTGTTGTGATCCACACAGTCACAGGCTTTGGCATAGTCAATAAAGCACAAGTAGATGTTTTTCTAGAACTCTCTTGCTTTTTCAGTGATCCAGCAGATGTTGGCAATTTGATCTCTGGTTCCTCTGCCTTTTCTAAAACCAGCTTGAACATGTGAAAGTTCTCTATTCATGTACTATTGAAGCCTCACTTGGAGAATTTTGAGCATTACTTTGCTAGCATGTTGCTGCTGCTGCTGCTGCTAAGTCGCTTCAGTCGTGTCCGACTCTGTGTGACCCCATAGATGGCAGCCCACCAGGCTCCGCCATCCCTGGGATTCTCCAGGTAAGAACACTGGAGTGAGTTGCCATTTCCTTCTCCAATGCATGAAAGAGAAAAGTGAAAGTGAAGTCGCTCAGTCGTGTCCGACTCTAGCAACCCCATGGACTGCAGCCTACCAGGCTCTTCCATCCATGGGATTTTCTAGGCAAGAGTACTAGAGTGGGGTGCCATTGCCTTCTCCGTGCTAGCATGTTAGATGAGTGCAATTGTGAGGTAGTTTGAACTTTCTTTGGCATTGCCTTTCTTTGGCACTGGAATGAAAACTGACCTTTTCCAGTTCTGTGGCCTACTGAGTTTTCCAGATTTGCTGGCATATTGAGTGCAGCACTTGCACAGCATCATCTTCCAGGATTTGAAATAGCTCAATTAGAATTCCATCACCTCCACTAACTTTGTTCATAGTGATGCTTCCTAAGGCCCACTTGACTTCACATTCCAGGATGTCTGGCTTTAGGTGAGTGATCACACCATCGTGATTATCTGGGTCATGAAGATCTTTTTTGTACAGTTCTTCTGTGTATTCTTGCCACCTCTTCTTAATATCTTCTGTTTCTGTTAGGTCTATACCATATCTGTCCTTTATTGTGCCCATCTTTGCTTGAAATGTTCCCTTGGTGTCTCTGATTTTCTTGAAGAGATCTCTAGTCTTTCCCATAATCCTTTTAATAAATGACACTGGAACAATTGGCTGTCAATATGCAAAAAAATTAAAAAATGAACTTCAGTTCATACTTCACATTATATACAAAAATATCTTAAACTAAAAATAGATAATGGGTTTAAGGCAAAACTTAAACTTTGAGACTTCTAAAATAAAACAGAAAATCTTTAGAACCATGGATTAAGCAGAGATTTCTTAGATGTCACAAAAAGTATAATCCATAGAAGAAAAAATTCTTATATTGTACTTAATCAAAATTAAGAATGCTTACCCTTTGGCAGACTCTGCTGAAGAAGGATAATATCAAGCCATAAACTGAAAGGAAAGATTTACAAATCCCTATCTAATAAAGGACTTGTACCCACAAGATATACAGAACAGTCAAAATTCAAATACAAGAAAACAGTAAAAATGAAGAAATGTTTTGAAGATATGTACATGGAAAATCATGTAAGATCATACATGGCATCCAGTCCCAATTACTTCATGGCAAGTAGATGGGTAAATAATGGAAACAGTGAGAGACTTTATTTTCTTGGGCTCCAAAATCTCTGCTGATGGTGACTGCAGCCATGAAATTAAAAGACGCTTGCTCCTTGGAAGAAAAGTATTACCAACTTAGACAGCATATTAAAAAGCAGAGACATTAGTTTGCCAACAAAGGTCCATCTTGTCAAAGCTATGGTTTTTCCAGTAGTCATGTATGGATGTGAGAGTTGGATTATAAAGAAAGTTGAGTGCCAAAGAATTGATGCTTTTAAACTGTGGTGTTTGAGAAGACTCTTGAGAGTCCCTTGGACTGCAAGGAGATCCAACCAGTCCATCCTAAAGGAGATCAGTCCTGGGTGTTCATTGGAAGGACTGATGCTGAAGTTGAAACTCCAATACTTTGGCCACATGATACAAACAGCCAACTCATTTGAAAAGACCCTGAGGCTGGAAAAGATTGAAGGTGGGAAGAGAAGGAGATGACAGAGGATGAGATGGTTGGATGGCATCATCAACTTGATGGACATGAGTTTGAGTAAGCTCCAGGAGTTGGTGATGGACAGGGAAGCCTGGTGTGCTGCAGTCCATGGTGTTGCAAAGAGTTGGACAGGACTGAGTGACTGAACTGAACATGGCAAATACTTATGTAAAATGCAACATCATTAGTCTTTAGGGTAATTCAGATTGAAACAACAAACATCTATCACTTCAAATCTACTAGAATGACTATAATAAAAATACAGAGAGTTACAAGTGTTGGTGAGAATGTGGAGAAACTGGAATGCTCGTCTGTTGATGGTGGGTATGTAAAATGTAGCACCTACATTGAAAACTAGTTTGTGCTTTCATGAAAAGTTAAACACATATTTCCCATATTACCCAGCAATTCCACACTGAAGTATCTACTCAAAAGCCAAAACAAGAAAAAGAAACAAAACACATGTCCACACAAAGACTTGCACACAAATGTTCATAGTAACATTATTCATAATTGCCAAAGAGCAGAAATTGTGGTTGACATATGTACACTATTGATACTAGGTATCTAATAGATAACTAACTGAAAATATACTCTATAGCACTGATGCTACTGTTTAGTTGCTAAGTCACGTCAGACTCTCTGCAACCACATGGACTGTAGCCTTCCAGTCTCCACTGTCCATGGGATTTCCCAGGCAAGAAGACTGGAGTGGGTTGCCATTCCCTTCTTCAGGACATCTTCTTGACCCAGGGATCGAACCTGTGACTCTTGCTTGGCAAAGAGTTTTTACCACTCTTTACCACTGAGCCACCTGGGAAGCCCCTGCTGTATAGCACAGAGGACTCTATTCAGTGCTCTGTGGTGACCTAAATGGGAAGGAAATCCAAAAGAGAGGGGATATGTGTAAATGTGTAGCTGATTCACTTTGCTGTACAGCAGAAACTAACACAACAGTGTAAAGCAGCTATATACCAATAAAAATTTAAATAAAGAAATGTCCACCAACTGGTGAGTGGATAAATAAAATGTGTTATAATCATACAATGGGATACTATTTGGGACATAAAAATAAATTATAGTTCATGTTACAACGTGCTGCTGCTGCTGCATCGCTTCAGTCGTGTCCGACTCTGTGTGATCCTATGGACGGCAGCCCACCAGCCTCCGCCGTCCTTGGGATTCTCCAGTCAAGAACACTGGAGTGGTTGCCATTTCCTTCTCCAATATGGCTAAACCTCAAAAACATTATGCTAAGTAAAAGCTTGGTGCAGTGGTCACATATTATATGATTTAATTTCTATATGAAGTGTCCAAAAACGACAGATCTGTAGAGAAGAAAATACATTTAAGTTGACTATGACTCAGGGTAGGAATAGGGATTAAGTGCCAGCAAGCATAGGGATTTTTTTTTTTTTTTTTTGCAGAGGTTTGCAGAGAATGATGGACATATTCTAAAAGTGGATTGTGGTAATGGTTGCATAACTCTGAAGATTTTCTAAAAATCATTAAATTGCACACTTAAATTGGTTAATTTTATGGTATGTAAATTACACCTCAGCAAAGCTGTTTTTTAAAAAGATTTTATTTTTTTAATATTTTTATTGAATTGTAATTGATTTACAGTGTTGTATTTACAGTGTTGCTATGAATATAGTGGTGCATGTACGTTTTTGAATTACAGTATTGTCCAGGTATATGTTCAGGAGTGGGATTGCTGGATCATATGGTAATTCTATTTTCAGTTTTCTGAGAAACATCCATACTGTTTTCCCTAGTGGCTGCACCAACTTACCCCACCAACAGTGTCGAAGGTTCCCTTTTCTCCATACTCTCTCCAGGATTTATTATTTGTAAACCTTTCAATGATGGCCATTCTGACTGGTATATGGTGGTTCTTTCTAGTTTTGATTTGCATTTCTCTAATATTTAGCAACGTTGAGCATCTTTTCATGTACCTATTGACCATCTGTATTTTTTCTTTGGAGAGATGTCTATTTAGGTCTTCTGTCCATCTTTTTTTCATTGTTTTTCTGTTGTTTCTGTTTTGATTTTGTGTTGTTGTTGAGATGTATGAGCTATTTTTGTATCTTGGAAATTAAGTCCTTGTTGGTAACCTCATTTACAAATATTTTCTTCCATTCTGTGGGTTGTCTTTTCATTTTGTTTGTGGTTTCCTAGGGAAATCATATTGTATATACAATTTTGCATTCGACTTTTTTCACTAAAAACTATACCATAAGTATTTGTTAAGTCATTAAAGATAATTTGAAAATATCTTTTTAATAACTACTTACTATTTCTTTATATAAACATACCCAAGATTTATTTAATAGTTTCCTATAGACTGTTTATGATTTTTAAAAATATTTTGTTTAACCTCTTTGTATACAATAACTGTGTAACCACAGACATGTTCACCTCTCAGAACTTTAATTATCTGATAGGAAATGAGCGTAATGAAGAGTTCTGACTTCTTAAAGACAAAATGGCTATTCTGAATATTATATAAAGTCAAGTGTGAAACAGCGTGGTAACGACAGAAACCATCTAGATGTTAGCCATTATTACTGCTATTAGCAAACTTTATAAAACTTTAAATTTATGATTATTCCTCAGAATAGAATCACAGCAGTGAAATCTCAGGGCTTATTTTATTTTATTTTATTTTTTGGATCAGGGCTTATTTTAAAACAACAACAACAACAAAACACAGCTCTCTAAATTAGAAGCAGGCAAAACACGTTCTTGGCTCTTCTCTGTCCCCCTTTCTCAGTCTGGGAATCCAGAATGATTCTTTGCATTCTTGCTCTGATGCCATGAAGAGTTCCATGGCTATAAACTTTTTATTTCTTCAATCACACCCCATCAGCCTGTGCTTTCTCTCCTCGTGGGGTATGGACTAGGTGGCCTTGGATAAAAACATTGAACAAAAATGACCGTGGGTGACATGATTTATATGCTTCTTCACTGGTAACATAGTTGCCTTTTCATAAGGCTCACTAGAGCCTAAATCTAGAGAATTGGAGCATGGAGTCTTCAAGATTCTCTAGGAAGGTTAACGGGGAAAATCGTTGGTCACTGAGTGTTCAAATCACAGACCACTTTGCATGTTGTTGTCCTGCCCTAATTCCTTAGCCTGGTAGGCAGGGGCCTTAATTATTTACCCCCTATTTACTTCTTCAGCTTTATCTCTTGCTTCACTGTCCCTCCAATGTGATGCTAAAATCATACAGTAGAAGGTCTTGCCATTTCCCCAAATATGTCAGGCTTTCTCCCCCACAAAGCTCTGTACACCATGATTCCCTGCCTTGAACACTCTGTACCTATCCCTACTCCCTTTATTTGGCTATTCCTACTTGTAATGCTGGCATCGTCTAATAAACTACATCTTCTTGGAAGTGGTTCTGTTCCCAAGCCCAAGTTTGGTGCTCCCTCTTTAAGCTTCCATGGCACCCTGTCATTACCCTTACTGGATTTAAATGGCCTGTTTATTTGCCTTCTCCCCAATCACATTATGTGGCAGCCATGGGGTTGCATCACTTTGATCTCCCTTCAAGAAAGAGCTTGCTATTTAACTGCAAGGAGTGCAGTTAGCTGACAGCCTCCAGCTGTTAATGCCTTCAGGATCTGCCCCAGCTTTCAAGCTGAGACCATGATCTTTTCCGGCAGCCGCAGCCAATGACTGAGCATAATAGCGGCACTGGGGCCGACTCGGAGCTCCTGCAGTGGGCAAGCTCTGAGTTGGCCAGCTCGGTCAGATCTGCACGGTGGTCTGCGGTGCTCGCCGCCTCATCACACTTCTTTCATCTCTCCTCTCACGCATGTCATGTCTGCACTGGGGGCCGAAAATGTTCCCTTTGCAGTCTCACCTCCTCACCCTCACTTTTATGGAATTTCTCTCCAATAAACCTCTTGCACACCTCAATCTATCACTGCATCTGTTTTCTGGAGAACCTAAGACAGACGATGAACTTTTTAAAGGAAAGGGCCATATTCTTATTCAAGTTGTATCTCCAGCTCCCATAACAACTCACAATAGGATCTCAGAAAATAATTTGGGAAGAACTGAATGAATGAATGAATGCTCAAGATAATGGTTAACTTTATTTTTTATTTTTTTTTAATTCTTCCAATTTTATTTTATTTTTAAACTTTACATAATTGTATTAGTTTTGCCAAATATCAAAATGAATCCGCCACAGGTATACATGTGTTCCCCATCCCGAACCCTCCTCCCTCCTCCCTCCCCATACCATCCCTCTGGGCCGTCCCAGTGCACCAGCCCCAAGCATCCAGCATCATGCATCGAACCTGGACTGGCAACTCGTTTCCTACATGATATTTTACATGTTTCATTGCCATTCTCCCACATCTTCCCACCCTCTCCCTCTCCCACAGAGTCCATAAGACTGTTCTATACATCAGTGTCTCTTTTGCTGTCTCGTACACCGGGTTATTGTTACCATCTTTCTAAATTCCATATATATGCGTTAGTATACTGTATTTATGTTTTTCCTTCTGGCTTACTTCACTCTGTATAATAGGCTCCAGTTTCATCCACCTCATTAGAACTGATTCAAATGTATTCTTTTTAATGGCTGAGTAATACTCCATTGTGTATATGTACCACATCTTTCTTATCCATTCATCTGCTGATGGACATCTAGGTTGCTTCCACGTCTTGGCTATTATAAACAGTGCTGCGATGAACATTGGGGTACACGTGTCTCTTTCCCTTCTGGTTTCCTCAGTGTGTATGCCCAGCAGTGGGGTTGCTGGATCATAAGGCAGTTCTATTTCCAGTTTTTTAAGGAATCTCCACACTGTTCTCCATAGTGGCTGTACTAGTTTGCATTCCCACCAACAGTGTAAGAGGGTTCCCTTTTCTCCACACCCTCTCCAGCATTTATTATTTGTAGACTTTTGGATCGCAGCCATTCTGACTGGTGTGAAATGGTACCTCATAGTGGTTTTGATTTGCATTTCTCTGATAATGAGTGATGTTGAGCATCTTTTCATGTGTTTGTTAGCCATCTGTATGTCTTTTTTGGAGAAATGTCTATTTAGTTCTTTGGCCCATTTTTTGATTGGGTCGTGTTTTTTTCTGGAGTTGAGCTGTAGGAGTTGCTTGTATATTTTTGAGATTAGTTGTTTGTCGGTTGCTTCATTTGCTATTATTTTCTCCCATTCTGAAGGCTGTCTTTTCACCTTGCTAATAGTTTCCTTTGATGTGCAGAAGCTTTTAAGGTTAATTAGGTCCCATTTGCTCATTTTTGCTTTTATTTCCAATATTCTGGGAGGTGGGTCATAGAGGATCCTGCTGTGATGTATGTCGGAGAGTGTTTTGCCTATGTTCTCCTCTAGGAGTTTTATAGTTTCTGGTCTTACGTTTAGATCTTTAATCCATTTTGAGTTTATTTTTGTGTATGGTGTTAGAAAGTGGTCCAGTTTCATTCTTTTACAAGTGGTAGACCAGATTTCCCAGCACCACTTGTTAAAGAGATTGTCTTTAATCCATTGTATATTCTTGCCTCCTTTGTCGAAGATAAGGTGTCCATATGTGCGTGGATTTATCTCTGGGCTTTCTATTTTATTCCATTGATCAATATTTCTGTCTTTGTGCCAGTACCATACTGTCTTGATAACTGTGGCTTTGTAGTAGAGCCTGAAGTCAGGTAAGTTGATTCCTCCAGTTCCATTCTTCTTTCTCAAGATCGCTTTGGCTATTCGAGGTTTTTTGTATTTCCATACAAATTGTGAAATTATTTGTTCTAGCTCTGTGAAGAATACTGTTGGTAGCTTGATAGGGATTGCGTTGAATCTATAAATTGCTTTGGGTAGTATACTCATTTTCACTATATTGATTCTTCCAATCCATGAACATGGTATATTTCTCCATCTATTAGTGTCCTCTTTGATTTCTTTCACCAGTGTTTTATAGTTTTCTATATATAGGTCATTAGTTTCTTTAGGTAGATATATTCCTAAGTATTTTATTCTTTCCGTTTCAATGGTGAATGGAATTGTTTCCTTAATTTCTCTTTCTGTTTTCTCATTATTAGTATATAGGAATGCAAGGGATTTCTGTGTGTTGATTTTATATCCTGCAACTTTACTGTAGTCATTGATTATTTCTAGTAATTTTCTGGTGGACTCTTTAGGGTTTTCTATGTAGAGGATCATGTCATCTGCAAATAGTGAGAGTTTTACTTCTTCTTTTCCAATTTGGATTCCTTTTATTTCTTTTTCTGCTCTGATTGCTGTGGCCAAAACTTCCAAAACTATGTTGAATAGTAATGGTGAAAGTGGGCACCCTTGTCTTGTTCCTGACTTTAGAGGAAATGCTTTCAATTTTTCACCACTGAGGATAATGTTTGCAGTGGGTTTGTCATATATAGCTTTTATTATGTTGAGGTATGTTCCTTCTATTCCTGCTTTCTGGAGAGTTTTTATCATAAATGGATGTTGAATTTTGTCAAAGGCTTTCTCTGCATCTATTGAGATAATCATATGGTTTTTATTTTTCAATTTGTTAATGTGGTGTATTACATTGATTGATTTGCGGATATTGAAGAATCCTTGCATCCCTGGGATAAAGCCCACTTGATCATGGTGTATGATCTTTTTAATGTGTTGTTGGATTCTGATTGCTAGAATTTTGTTAAGGATTTTTGCATCTATGTTCATCAGTGATATTGGCCTGTAGTTTTCTTTTTTTGTGGGATCTTTGTCAGGTTTTGGTATTAGGGTGATGGTGGCCTCATAGAATGAGTTTGGAAGTTTACCTTCCTCTGCAATTTTCTGGAAGAGTTTGAGCAGGATAGGTGTTAGCTCTTCTCTAAATTTTTGGTAGAATTCAGCTGTGAAGCCGTCTGGACCGGGGCTTTTGTTTGCTGGAAGATTTTTGATTACAGTTTCAATTTCCATGCTTGTGATGGGTCTGTTAAGATTTTCTATTTCTTCCTGGTCCAGTTTTGGAAAGTTGTACTTTTGTAAGAATTTGTCCATTTCTTCCACGTTGTCCATTTTATTGGCATATAATTGTTGATAGTAGTCTCTTATGATCCTTTGTATTTCTGTGTTGTCTGTTGTGATCTCTCCATTTTCGTTTCTAATTTTGTTGATTTGATTTTTCTCCCTTTGTTTCTTGATGAGTCTGGCTAATGGTTTGTCAATTTTATTTATCCTTTCAAAGAACCAGCTTTTGGTTTTGTTGATTTTTGCTATGGTCTCTTTTGTTTCTTTTGCATTTATTTCTGCTCTAATTTTTAAGATTTCTTTCCTTCTACTAACCCTGGGGTTCTTCATTTCTTCCTTTTCTAGTTGCTTTAGGTGTAGAGTTAGGTTATTTATTTGACTTTTTTCTTGTTTCTTGAGGTGTGCCTGTATTGCTATGAACTTTCCCCTTAGGACTGCTTTTACCGTGTCCCACAGGTTTTGGGTTGTTGTGTTTTCATTTTCATTCGTTTCTATGCAAATTTTGATTTCTTTTTTGATTTCTTCTGTGATTTGTTGGTTATTCAGCAGCGTGTTGTTCAGCCTCCATATGTTGGAATTTTTAATAGTTTTTCTCCTGTAATTGAGATCTAATCTTACTGCATTGTGGTCAGAAAAAATGCTTGGAATGATTTCTATTTTTTTGAATTTACCAAGGCTAGCTTTATGGCCCAGGATGTGATCTATCCTGGAGAAGGTTCCATGTGCGCTTGAGAAAAAGGTGAAATTCATTGTTTTGGGATGAAATGACCTATAGATATCAATTAGGTCTAATTGGTCTATTGTATCGTTTAAAGTTTGTGTTTCCTTGTTAATTTTCTGTTTAGTTGATCTATCCATAGGTGTAAGTGGGGTATTAAAGTCTCCCACTATTATTGTGTTATTGTTAATTTCTCCTTTCATACTTGTTAGCATTTGTCTTACGTACTGTGGTGCTCCCGTGTTGGGTGCATATATGTTTATAATTGTTATATCTTCTTCTTGGATTGATCCTTTGATCATTATGTAGTGACCTTCTTTGTCTCTTTTCACCGCCTTTGTTTTAAAGTCTATTTTATCTGATATGAGTATTGCTACTCCTGCTTTCTTTTGGTCCCTATTTGCATGGAAAATCTTTTTCCAGCCCTTCACTTTCAGTCTGTATGTGTCCCCTGTTTTGAGGTGGGTCTCTTGTAGACAACATATGTAGGGGTCTTGTTTTTGTATCCATTCAGCCAGTCTTTGTCTTTTGGTTGGGGCATTCAACCCATTTACATTTAAGGTAATTACTGATAAGTATGTTCCCGTTGCCATTTACTTTATTGTTTTGGGTTCGAGTTTATACACCGTTTTTGTGTTTCCTGTCTAGAGAATATCCTTTAGTATTTGTTGGAGAGCTGGTTTGGTGGTGCAGAATTCTCTCAGCTTTTGCTTGTCTGAAAAGCTTTTGATTTCTCCTTCATACTTGAATGAGATCCTTGCTGGGTACAATAATCTGGGCTGTAGGTTATTTTCTTTCATCATTTTAAGTATGTCTTGCCATTCCCTCCTGGCTTGAAGAGTTTCTATTGAAAGATCAGCTGTTATCCTTATGGGAATTCCCTTGTGTGTTATTTGTTGTTTTTCCCTTGCTGCTTTTAATATTTGTTCTTTGTGTTTGATCTTTGTTAATTTGATTAATATGTGTCTTGGGGTGTTTCTCCTTGGGTTTATCCTGTTTGGTACTCTCTGGGTTTCTTGGACTTGGGTGATTATTTCCTTCCCCATTTTAGGGAAGTTTTCCACTATTATCTCCTCAAGTATTTTCTCATGGTCTTTCTTTTTGTCTTCTTCTTCTGGAACCCCTATGATTCGAATGTTGTAGCGTTTAATATTGTCCTGGAGGTCTCTGAGATTGTCCTCATTTCTTTTAATTCGTTTTTCTTTTATCCTCTCTGATTCATTTATTTCTACCATTCTATCTTCTAATTCACTAATCCTGTCTTCTGCCTCTGTTATTCTACTATTTGTTGCCTCCAGAGTGTTTTTAATTTCACTTATTGCATTATTCATTATATATTGACTCTTTTTTATTTCTTCTAGGTCCTTGTTAAACCTTTCTTGCATCTTCTCAATCCTTGTCTCCAGGCTATTTATCTGTGATTCCATTTTAGTTTCAAGATTTTGGATCAATTTCACTATCATTATTCGGAATTCTTTATCAGGTAGATTCCCTATCTCTTCCTCTTTTGTTTGGTTTGGTGGGCATTTATCCTGTTCCTTTATCTGCTGAGTATTCCTCTGTCTCTTCATCTTGTTTAAATTGCTGAGTTTGGGGTGTCCTTTCTGTATTCTGGCAGTTTGTGGAGTTCTCTTTATTATGGCGTTTCCTCACTGTGTGTGGGTTTGTACAGGTGGCTTGTCAAGGTTTCCTGGTTAGGGAAGCTTGTGTCGGTGTTCTGGTGGGTGGAGCTGTATTTCTTCTCTCTGGAGTGCAATGAAATGTCCAGTAATGAGTTATGAGATGTCTATAGTTTTGGGGTGACTTTGGGCAGCCTGTATCTTGAAGCTCAGGACTGTGTTCCTTTGTTGCTGGAGAATTTGCTTGGTATGTCTTGCCCTGGAACTTATTGGCCCTTGTGTGGTGCTTGGTTTCAGTGTCGGTATGGAGGCATTTGATGAGCTCCTGTCAATGAATGTTCCTTGGAGTCAGGAGTTCCCTGGAGTCAGGGTTTGGACTTAAGTCTCCTGCTTCCGATTATCGGTCTTATTTTTACAGTAGTTTCAAAACTTCTCCTTCTATACAGCACCATTGATAAAACATCTACATTAAAGATGATAAGTTTCTCTACAGTGAGGGTCACTCAGAGAGGTTCACAGGGTTACATGGAGAAGAGAGGAGGGAGGAGGGAGTTAGAGGTGACCCAAATGAGATGAGGTGAATCAATAGTGGAGAGAGTGGGCTAGCCAGTAGTCACTTCCTTATGTGCACTCCACTATTGGACCACTCAGAGATGTTCACGGGGTTATACAGAGAAGAGAAGAAGGAGGAAGGTAACAAAGGTGGCCAGAAGGATAAAAGGGGGAATGAAAAGGAGGGAGACAGATCCAGCCAGTAATCAGTTCCCTAAGTGTTCTCCACCGTCTGGAACACTCAGAAATTCACAGAGTTGGGTAGAGTAGAGAGGGGTTAGGGAGGAGACACAGGCGACCTGGTGGAGAAAAAGGAGGGTCCAAAGGGAGAGAGAGCAGTCAAGCCAGTAATCTCACTCCCTAGTGAAAAATGGGTCCTGAAGATTGGGTCCTTAAAGGTACAAAATTGGTAACAAATACATAAAAGCAAAAATTAAAAATCTAGAGTAGAGTTTGGAATTTCAAAAATACGATGTTAAAGAAAAGAAGAAGGAAAAGAAAGAGAGAAAGAACGAACAAACAAAAACAAACAAGGTCGCGAAAATTATAAAGAAAGTACAGGTACAAAATTGATAACTAATACCAGAGAGCGAAAATTAAAAATCTATAGTAGAGTTTGGAATTTCAAAAATACGATGTTAAAGAAAAGAAGAAGGAAAAGAAAGAGAGAAAGAACGAACAAACAAAAACAAACAAGGTCGCGAAAATTATAAAGAAAGTACAGGTACAAAATTGATAACTAATACCAGAGAGCGAAAATTGAAAATCTAGAGTATAGTTTGGAATTTCAAAAATACGATGTTAAAGAAAAGAAGAAGGAAAAGAAAGAGAGAAAAAATGAACAAACAAAAACAAACAAGGTCGCGAAAATTATAAAGAAAGTACAGGTACAAAATTCATAACTAATACCAGAAAGCAAAAATTAAAAATCTAGAGTAGAGTTTGGAATTTCAAAAATACAATGTTAAAAAAAGAAGAAGAAAAATAAAGAGAGAAAACAAACAAACAAATACGAACAATGTCACAAAAATTATAAAGAAAATACAGGTACAAAATTGATATCAAATACCAAAAAGCATAAATTGAAAATCTAGAGTAAAGTTTGGAATTTCAGATATACAATGTTATATAAAAGAAGAAGAGAAAGAAACAGAGAAGAAGAAGAAAAAAAAATCACAGAAATTATATAAAAAAAAAACTATAGGTACAAAATTGATAACATATACCAAAAAGTGAAAATTAAAAATCTAGAATAGAGTTTGGAATTTCAAAAATACAATGTTAAAGAAAAGCAGAAAAAAACAAAAACCAACAACAACAACAAAAAAACAACAAGGTCAAAAAATTATAAAATATATACATATGAAGTTTGCTGAAGAAGAAAAAAATAGGGTCTTTTTTTTTTTTTTTTTGCAAAGTAATAGGTTATAAAAGTGAAAATTAAAGGAACAATAGAGGACTTAAATTTTTTTTTTTAATTAAAAAAAAAAGAAAGAATGATCGTAAAAATAATAAAAATATATCTAGGACTTTTTTGTTTCTTTTTTTGTGGGTGTTGTGGGTTCAGTTCATTTTTGGCTAGTTCCTTGGTCTGATTTATATTTCTCAAGATCTATAGGCCCCTTCCTATGTAGTCCGTAGTAACCACAGGGTTTTGATCTATTGCCTGTAGCTTCCAAGGCGTTTCCCTCTGTTATATCTTCTTCTGTTTGCTAGTCTCTTCAGTATCTGGTTTCCGCCCTGACTCAAAGGGCACGGTGGAGGACACTTTTTTTTTTTTTTTTTTTTTAGGCTTACTTGTTCAGTCGCGCTGTGGGGAGGGAGGGAGGGAGGGTGCAAACAAATAACACTGGCGTGGGTTCGCAGTGCCTCAGCCACCCTGGGTCTGCCCCCGCTCACGGCGCATGTAGCCTCCCTGTCCACACTGCTCGGACTCTAGGTTGTTCCGCCGGGAACAATCCGAGGCTGGCCCTGGGCTGCATGCACCTCCCAGGTCCAAGCCGCTCAGGTTCAGGCACTCGGGTAGTCCTCAGAGGCGCAGACTCAGTTGGGCCTGCGTTTTGTACTCTTCCCAGGTCCGAGCGCCAATTTGCTCTTCCCAGGCGAGCGCCAATGCTGCGACTTATCGCCTCCCCGCCACTCGGTTATCTGGATGTAAAACCGGCGCACCTTCTCAGGCAGATGTTGACCGTCCAGACCCCCAAGAAGTTTTAGTTAGCAAAGAAGCCTGCTTACAATTTTATAGATAATGTCTCTCTGGGGCTGCAATTGCCCCCTTCCGGCTCTGGCTGCCTGTCACCGGAGGGGGAAGATCTGCAGCCGGCTATCTCTGTTCAGTCCTTTGTTCCGTGCGCGGGCCTGGCGGTCTTAGGTTAGGGCTGGCTTTTCGCGTGGTAGGTATCCCACAGTCTGGTTTGCTAGCCCAAATTATTTCGCTCAGATAGCGCTCAGGGTATTCAGGCCAGATTCTTACTCTCAGCGATGCAGCCCACGCCGCGCCTCCCTGCCCAGCCCCGATTCGCTAATGGCGGATGCAGGCGTCTGCGCTGCTTCTCTGCTGGGGGAGTTACCGTAGGGCTCGCAATCTGCGAGTTTTAAATTGTTTATTTATTTTTTCTCCCTGCTATGTTGCCCTCTGTGCTTCCAAAACTCGGCACAGATTCGGCAGTGAGAAGGTTTCCTGATGTTTGGAAACCTCTCTTTTTAAGATTCCCTTCCCGGGACGGAACTCCGTCCCTCCCTCTTTTGTCTCTTTTTTTTTGTTTTTAATATTTTTTCCTACCTCCTTTCGAAGAGTTGGGTTGCTTTTCTGGGTGCCTGATGTCCTCTGCCGGCATTCAGAAGTTGTTTTGTGGAATTTACTCGACGTTTAAATGCTCTTTTGATGAATTTGTGGGGGAGAAAGTGTTCTCCCCGTCCTACTCCTCCGCCATCTTGGCTCCTCGATAATGGTTAACTTTAAATGATATCTTAATCTTAGGTAATTCACAAATGCCAGTCAACAGTCAAGAACATTCTGATTTGGAGACCCCAATTCATTCATGAAATGCATTGTAGGAATGACATAATTGTGCCTTTTGAAGTGGACATTTTCCAACGGTTGAATTAATGCTAAATATAAATTACCCCTTAAGAGAATCGCATGGTCTGCGGTAGTGGAGTATGAGTCATAATAGATATTTGTATTTGAAATTACACAACAGCTATAAAATTATTATTTACTGTCAAAATAGCAAATTTTAAATAGTATGGCTTATGCCTGGAAACCCTGTTTCAATGTTGCTCTATAAAATAAAATCCAAAAGCATTAAACATTTTTTAAAACCTGGACCCTCTTTACTTGGCACCTGGCACACTGCCATCTGTATCCAGGAAGCAGCTCCCCCGTAGACTATGAACTGCTTGAGGACAGCACTCCGAGAGCACACCAGGCACTTCTTTGTATCTAATCCCTCCCACCCTAACTTAAACTGAAGCTGAAACCAGTACTTTGGCCACCTGATGTGAAAAACTGACTCACTGGAAAAGATCCTGATGCTGGGAAAGATCGAAGGGAGGAGGAGAAGGGGATGACAGAGGATGAGATGGTTGGATGGCATCACTGACTCAATGGACATGAGTTTGAGCAAGCTCTGGGAGTTGGTGATGGACAGGGAACCCTGGAATGCTGCAGTCCATGGGATCGCAGAGAGTCTGACATGACAGAGTGACTAAACTGAATTGACCCTAACTTCACCCCCAGCATCTGTAGGAGCTGCTTTGTGTTGGAAAGCAGTGCATTTCAAATGAAATGCAAGCTTCATCACTTACTAATTTTGACCTTCATCATCTAAAACTCTTCCTTATTTTCCATCTTATAAGAATTAGTAGTGAGATTTGGAGATCCTGTTTCCTCTCTTCTGCTTGCTCTCTCTCTGCCTCTCTCCTCTTCTTTCCTCACCCTTTCCTCTTCTGATTTTTCCTCCCTCTCTCCCTTTCTTCCCCTCCCCTTCCTTCTTTCCTTTCTTGTATTTTCCAAACATTTATTAAGTATCTACTATGGCAGGTGCTTGGCGGCAGTGGTGAATAAAGCAGACAAGGCTTATGTCCTTCTGGACCTTCACGGTGGGGGTGGAGATTATAAAAAACAAGGGACTGGCTGCAGGACTGTGGTGGGCCGGAAACTGCCCCCGCCCACCCCGCAACATCCGAGTCAAACCCCTGGTGTCTGTGAATGTGACTTTGCTTGAGGGGGACAAAAGGAGGGGGTCTTTGCTGGTGTGATTAGGCCCAGGATCTTGAAATGAAAAGACAGCTCTGGTTTATCTGATTGGTCCCTGAATGGACCCTGCCAACAGTTTGGAGATTATTCTGGCCTCTAGAACTGTGAGAACTCATTGCTGTTGTTTTCAGCCAGCAAGTTTGTGATAATTTTTTTTTTTTTTATCAGCCATGGGAAACAAACATAAGGGGACATGAAGCTAGGGGCGCTAATCTAGGTCAGGGGATCTGGGAAATGTCTGTGCAGAGACCTTGGTCCTCCCGTGCTTTCCTGCCTTCTGCCCCCTCGCACTTGAGGGTATTGTCTCCATTTCTAGACTCTACGACCTTTCCTCTCTGTTTGATCCAGTCTTGCCTTTCCCTTGTCCAGAAAGTTGGAGATGAATTCTTATAGGTTTGCTTTAGACCCTCCTTGCTAAAGATTCTTAGGTCTACACTCCACATTTCTAGAAGAGCACCACTGACCTCCCTCAGCCTGGGTAGTGACAATGACAGAGAAAGGAGGCAGCTAGGGCCCACTTTGCCAGCAGGTGCTACTTCCTGACATAGGACTCTGTGAATCACCGACATAAAAGACCCAGATGAGTATCACAAAAGTGAAGGTGAAAGGCGTTCAGTTGTGTCCAATTCTTAGTGACCCCATGAACTATATAGTCCATGGAATTCTCCAGGCCAGAATACTGGAGTGGGTAGCCTTTCCCTTCTCCAGGGGATCTTCCCAAACCAGGCCTCCTGCATTGAAGGTGGATTCTTTACCATCTGAGCCACCAGGGAAGCCCAAGAATGCTGGAGTGGGTGGCCTATCCCTTCTCCAGCAGATCTTCCCAACCCAGGAATCAAACTGGGATCTCCTGAATTGCAGGCGGATTCTTTACCAACTGAGCTATCAGGGAAGCCCTGGGCATCAGAAAGTGAAAGTGAAGTCGCTCAGTTGTGTCTGACTTTGTGACCCCGTGGACTGTAACCTACCAGTGTTCTCCATCCATGGGATTTCCCAGGCAAGAATACTGGAGTGGGTTGCCATTTCCTCCTCCAGGGGATCTTCTTGACCCAGAGATTAAACCCGAGTCTCCTGCATTGCGGGCAGATTCTTTACCCACTGAGAAGTCCTCTTCTGGCTTTAAAAAGAATCCTCATTTCATAGTCAAAGATTTTTCACTTTTGTGGAAAAATATTTTATGCAAATTGACTTGGGATCCTATATAACTAACTTTGTAAATAAGTTCTGCAACACACATTATCCGAAAGGAAGGCGATCTGAACACTTAGGTACTATGTGTCCGTTGGTTTTTCCCAGCCCGGGTAATTCCCCATATCAGATACACCGGTGATTGCTGATCTTGACATTCTCCCAAAACACACAGCTCAAGTCAACCTCTGAGAATTAATTTTTTTAAAGTGTCATGTGTTTCACAGTGTCATGTCCAGGGGTAAACTTAAGCAAGTAGTATAAGGTAAATTATTCAACCGAAAGAGGTTCTCTGTCATACTTCCTTAATAAGATTGACAATTAACAGGTGCTGGGCCATGCCTGTGTTGGATAATTCATGATTCAAACAAATCTCTGGTTCTGTGCTCTAGGCAGACTGGACTGAAACATGCCTGCTCTTCCCTAACTCTCCTCTCTCTTGTCTCTCCCCTGCAAACTAAATGACACTGGATAATATAAATTACTTCAGTTCAGTTCAATTCAGTCACTCAGTTGTGTCCAACTCTTTGCGACCCCACAGACTACAGCACGCCAGGCCTCCCTGTCCATCGCCAACTCCCAGAGTTTACTCAAACTCATGTCCATTGAGTCAGTGATGCCATCCAGCCATCTCATCCTCTGTTGTCTCCTTCTCCTCCTGCCTTCAATCTTTCCCAGCATCAGGGTCTTTTCAAATGAGTCCATTCTTTGCATCAGGTGGCCAAAGTATTGGAGTTTCAGCTTAGCATCAGTCCTTCCAATGAATATTTGGGACTGATTTCCTTTAGGATGGACTGGTTGGGTCACTTATATACATCAATAGATATTTTCATCCAGTAGCCCACTTCTTTGCCTGACACTGCAGGAATCAGAAATGCACAAGACATAAGTGGTCCGTGCCATCAAAGAACTTACCTGTGCAAAGATCGCCAAACACTCGTGTCTGCAGTAAGAACCTTTATAGGAGTACTTGAATTTGTTGTAGAAACAAAGAGCAGGAAGCAGACACTGTGGTCTGAAATCTAGTCCATGAATATAAGTCATCTATAGAGACCCTAGAGTCTAGCACAATTTATCCAATAAAGCAAGAGCCCAGTAGATGTGAATTGAATGGATAAATATATGGTTGAAAGTGGGTAAGGGTGGTCAGAAGGTTTCCAGAAGAGAAACTTGAGTTAGGATGTAAAGGATTGAGAGACATGAGATGACATAAGGCAAGAGGAAACTTCTAGAGGAATATAAGCAATGTTGCCGAAATAGACTCTGCCTAGAAATAAAAGTAGGATTTGAATGGAGAATTAATGCTGAGGTTGATTCTCTAAAGGCTAATGCTGTTTCAGTCCATGGCTTATACATTGTTGAATAGTAGAAATGCACAAGGCATTTCTGCTTCTGCTTCATAGTATGCTTCTAGCATTTGTTAATTTTGGCAGCAGAAACGAGAAATCCAAGGACCTGGGAGACAGGCATGGCCTCCCTCTGCAGCTGACCTGCACAAACTTTCCTAAGCAGATGCCAAGGTTTTCATGTGTTTCTAAAACTTCCAAGTGTACAGGGAGAATCATATATACAGCTGGGACTTCCCTAGTGGCTCAGTCGGTAAAGAATCTGCCTGCAGTGGAGGAGACCTGGGTTCAATCCTTGGGTCAGGAAAATCCCCTGGAGAAAGAAATGGCAACCCACTCCAGTATTCTTGCCTGGGAAATCTCATGGTCAGCGGTACCTGGTTGGCTACAGTCCATGGGGTCACAAAAGTCAGTCATGATTAGCAACTAAACCACCAAAAACACTACCACAGGATTTGTGTGGCTATCAGCAGCTGAGCCTAAAGAGGTGTTGCTTCATGGTAAGACAAGCTGGGGTGTCGTCCTAGGACATATGCCATTGAGAATTGTCCCAGGGCAGGATATTTCCCCCAAATTTCCAGAAACCAGTCACAAAGGATGACCAGGATTCTTCTCAACCTCCTTTATTCTTCTCTGTGGGCCTGGTTCTCTACATCTGAACATCTTTCTGGTCTTTCTTTCTTGCTCACATCCTTAATAGTTGTCATGGAGTCAGATGGCTTCCAGAGATAAATTAACTGTGATGATGCTCCATTTAGGATCCATATGGTTTCTATTACCCAGTGAATCAGAACTAACATTCTGACTTTGTATGCAAAACCATTCGCCAGGGTTCTTTGGACCTCATTCCTGTCCCTTTAACCTACATCTCAGTTTCTGCACTTGTATTTTTGCATCATGGAAAGTTAAATATCAGACTGTTGGAAGGCAGTTTGGTGTATAGAATATTGACTTCAAAACTGACAACCTTGGCTTGAGACTAGACTCTGTCACAAATGAGCTATCTGGCCCTCCCCATGCCTAAACTTCATTTTCCAAAACCATGGCAAAAAAGGAACAACAGTACGTAACCTGTTACCCTCACAGGATTATGGAGATAATCTAGTAGGATAGTGCATGTGACAGCCTTTGTAGAATGTAAGGCACATAAATATGTTAAAAAGTTGTTTTTTCTTTTTTTTTTTGAATAGTACATAGAGTTTTTTTATTTATTTTTATTTTTTATTTTTTTTTGCATTGATTGATTTTATTTTTAAACTTTTCTTTTTGAGTCTTCTCTAAGCATATGGCATTCTCAAATTACTATTTCTGTTCCATTATATAAATAGCTATTGAAATCCCAAGACTTTCATAAAACCTGAGTCAGGTGAGTGTTGACAATGTCTGTTGAATTTCACAATCTCTTAGAATTTGATTCTATAGCTTCTTATCTTTTATGCCAATATCTAAATTTATTCTTGCCCCTGTGGCTAACACTGGCGTGCTCAGTTATATCCGCTGAATTAATATATGAGTGACTCAATGTCTATTAGCCAGGATAGTCTAGGCTATGCTTCAATAACAGAAAAGTTGTGAAACCTCAGTAAGTTAATCTCATAAAACTTTATTTCTCATTCATGTAAAATCTGATGCAGACCTGTGAGGCTGGAGGAGGTCTCCAGAGATTCAGAGAGTCAGAGTTTTTTCTGCACTGGAATCAAGACTTGGTTTCCAAGATTGCCACAGAGAAGGAAATGAAAAATGGAGAAAGCTCAGAACTTTTAATTGCCCTGACTTGAACATAACAGGTGTCTTTTCCACTCATGGCCTATTTTGTTGTTATTGTTGAGTGGCCAAGTCATGTCCAACTTTTTGCAACCCCATGGACTGCAGCATGCCAGGCTTCCCTGTCTTTCACCATCTCCCAGAGTTTGCTCAAACTCATGTCCATTGAGTTGGTGATGCCATCCAACCATCTCATCCTCTGTCATCCCCTTCTCCTCCTGCCTTCAATATTTCACAGCATTAGTGTCTTTTCAAATGAGTCAGCTCTTTGCATCAGGTGGCCAGAGCCTATTGGCCAGAACTAATTGTAGAGACCAACCAGACTGCAAAAGAGGCTACAGAGTGCAGGGGAGCAAATGCTGAGTGCCAGACTATTTGCTGGGTACTAACTTCTCTGCCTGTGAAGAGCTGGCTCATTGGAAAAGATCCTGATCTGGGAAAGATTGAGAGCAGGACGAGAAGGGGGCGACAGAGGAAGAGATAGCTGGATGGCATCACTGACTCGATGGACATGAATTTAAGCAAGCTCTGGGAGTTGATGATGGACAGGGAAACCTGGAATGCTGCAGTTCATGGGGTCTCCAAGAGTCGGATATGAGTTAGCGACTCAACAACAACTGCTCTGCAACACAACATGGCCCTCCATCTCAGCAAGGGTCTTGCCTATTACATTCCAAGTACTGTCCTAGCACAGGGAAACAGAGCAATGTGTAAGGCAGACAAATTCCCTGATTTGGGGGAGGATATGTTGAGGTGAAAGGTTGAAAACATTCTGGCTGCACTCTGATGTTACAGTACATTGTTCTGTCTGTACTTCCACTTCAGTTATTGTTTATCCCTGTACTTGTATCTTTTTCGAGGGTGTCCAAGTTCTTGAAAGAATAGAACCATTCTGATCACTCTGTGCTTCTCCCAGGAGAAATGACACTTACTTGTCTTGTTTCAGCTCATGTCTGCTGGTCATGAGGGTCAGAAGCCCCTGTGGTTTCAGCTGGAAGGAGGGAAGGAAAGCTTGGAGGCAGCGCCTTCCAGCTGGCCTTGTTTAGATTGGCACCGTCTCTGTAAGCAACCATGACTCCAGAGCTGCTGGAAAATGTGCTTATCACCCTAGGGGGCTGAGCAGGAAGGGGAAGGTCCCAGCTGATAGAACTTGAAAGAGAGCTAATGGAAAACTGGCTTCAGCCTTTTGGTGGATAAGCAGGAGGAAGATGTGGGGCTCAGCCTCGGGGAATGAGCAAGCTGTGATATTATTTTCACAGTCATAGCCAGAGAGAAAGGAAAACTACTGTTAGTTTTCGTTGGCTGAATGGAAGAAATACACAGTTATGTTTCCTTTCTCGGCTAGTTCCTTGTGACAGTCCTTCCCTTCTATCACTGGAGTTCCCTTCAGCTTAAAGGAAATATTTTTTTTCCTTATCGGCCAAAACCCTGGTACCAGTCTCTAAGTCGACTTCACCCAACCTGACTTGTTCCTCTAATGCAGATTGGCATTTCTTGATTCTCGGCACTGCACTTGATACTTGTTCTGGATATTGTTAGCATCCATGTCTACCACCTCTGTCTCCAGTTCACCTTCTGTTACACGGACAGAAAGCTAAAAGCTACATTCCCCAGTCTCCCCTTGCTGGTAAGTCTAGGTGCAATGAGGATTCTTCCATGAGATGTCCTCTCATGAGATTAGAAAGTGGAAGGGAGAAGTACCATCCTCTGCAGGGTTGGCATTGGTTGATGCACATGATCATCACATGAGAGCTTGTGCAGTGACCAGGGAAGCTGGTCTGGGAATGAGATTTGAGGCTGTGGAGTAGCTGACATGTGAGCATGGTCTTCCGCAGTTTCTGAATTGGAGGTGGCAGCTGCAAGAGAAGCTTTGAGGCCTAGAGGTGGCCCGTTTCAAGTTCCTGCCTGTCTTTCTGCAATTTTGTAACCACTTCAGTTCAGTACAGTTCAGTTGCTCAGTCCTGTCCAACTCTTTGTGACCTCATGAATTGCATAAACCACATAAATCGCAGCACTGTCCATCACCAACTCCCAGAGTTCATTCAAACTCATGTCCATCGAGTCAGTGATGCCATCCAGCCATCTCATCCTCTGTCGTCCCCTTCTCCTCCTGCCCCCAATCCCTCTCAGCATCACAGTCTTTTCCAATGAGTCAACTCTTCACATGAGGTGGCCAAAGTACTGGAGTTTCAGCTTTAGTATCATTCCTTCCAAAGAAATCTCAGGGCTGATCTCCTTCAGAATGCACTGGTTGGATCTCCCTGCAGTCCAAGGGACTCTCAAGGGTCTTCTCCAACACCACAGTTCAAAGGCATCAATTCGTTGGCGCTCAGTTTTCTTCACAGTCCAACTCTCACATCCATACATGACCACTGGAAAAACCATAGCCTTGACTAGATGAACCTTTGTTGGCAAAGTAATGTCTCTGCTTTTTAATATGCTATCTAGGTCGGTCATAACGTTCCTTCCAAGGAGTAAGCGTCTTTTAATTTCATGGCTGCAGTCACCATCTGCAGTGATTTTGGAGCCCAGAAAAATAAAGTCTGACACTGTTTCCACTGTTTCCCTATCTATTTGCCATGAAGTGATGGGACCAGATGCCATGATCTTCGTTTTCTGAATGTTGAGCTTTAAGCCAACTTTTTCACTCTTCACTTTCACTTTCATCAAGAGGCTTTTGAGTTCCTCTTCACTTTCTGCCATAAGGGTGGTCTCATCTGCATATCTGAGGTTATTGATATTTCTCCCAGCAATCTTGATTCCAGCTTGTGCTTCTTCCAGCCCAGTGTTTCTCATGATGTACTCTGCATAGAAGTTAAATAAGCAGGGTGACAATATACAGCTTTGACGTACTCCTTTTCCTATTTGGAACCAGTCTGTTGTTCCATGTCCAGTTCTAACTGTTGCTTCCTGACCTGCATACAGGTTTCTCAAGAGGCAGGTCAGGTGGTCTGGTATTCCCATCTCTTTCAGAATTTTCCACAGTTTATTGTGATCCACACAGTCAAAGGCTTTGGCATAGTCAATAAAGCAGAAATAGATGTTTTTCTGGAACTCTTTTCCTTTTTCCATGATCCAGCAGATGTTGGAAATTTGATCTCTGGTTCCTCTGCCTTTTCTAAAACCAGCTTGAACATCTGGAAGTTCATGGTTCATGTATTGCTGAAGCCTGGCTTGGAGAATTTTGAGCATTACTTTGCTAGCATGTGAGATGAGTGCAATTGTGCGGTAGTTTGAGCATTCTTTGGCATTGCCTTTCTTTGGGGTTGGAATGAAAATTGACCTTTTCCAGCCCTGTGGCCACTGCTGAGTTTTTCAAATTTGCTGGCATATTGAGTGCAGCATTTTCACAGCATCATCTTTCAGGATTTGAAATAGCTCAACTGGAATTCCATCACCTCCCCTAGCTTTGTTTGTAGTGATGCTTTCTAAGGCCCACTTGACTTCACATTCCAGGATGTCTGGCTCTAGGTGAGTGATCACACCATCGTGATTATCTGGGTCATGAAGATCTATTCTTTGGAACTCTGCATTCAGATGCTTATATCTTTCCTTTTCTCCTTTGCTTTTTACTTCTCTTCTTTTCACAGCTATTTGTAAGGCCTCCCCAGACAGCCAATTTGCTTTTTTGCATTTCTTTTCCATGGGGATGGTCTTGATCCCTGTCTCCTGTACAATGTTACGAACTTCTGTCCACAGTTCATCAGGCACTCTATCTATCAGATATCTATCTATCAGGTCTAATCCCTTAAATCTGTTTCTCACTTCCACTGTATAATCATAAGGGATTTGATTTAGGTCATACCTGAATGGTCTAGTGGTTTCCCCCACTTTCTTCAATTTAAGTCTGAATTTGACAATAAGGAGTTCATTATCTGAGCTACAGTCAGCTCCCGGTCTTGTTTTTGCTGACTGTATAGAGCTTCTCCATCTTTGACTGCAAAGAATATAATCAGTCTGATTTCGGTGTTGACCATCTAGTGATGTCCATGTGTAGAGTCTTCTCTTGTGTTGTTGGAAGAGGGTATTTGCTATGACCAGTGCGTTCTCTTGGCAAAACACTATTAGCCTTTGCCCTGCTTCATTCCATACTCCAAGGCCAAATTTACCTGTTACCCCAGGTGTTTCTTGACTTCCTACTTTTGCATTCCAGTCCCCTATAATGAAAAGGACATCTTTTTTGGGTGTTGGTTCTAAAAGGTCTTGTAGGTCTTCATAGAACCATTCAACTTCAGCTTCTTCAGCATTACTGGTTGGGGCATAGACTTGGATTACCATGTATTGAATGGTTTGCCTTGGAAACGAACAGAGATCATTCTGTCATTTTTGAGATTGCATCCAAGTACTACATTTCAGACTCTTTTGTTGATCATGATGGCTACTCCATTTCTTCTAAGGGATTCCTGCCCACAGTAGTAGATATAATGGGCATCTGAGTTAAATTCACCCATTCCAGTCCATTTTAGTTCACTGATTCCTAGAATGTTGACATTCACTCTTGCCATCTCGTGTTTGACCACTTCCAATTTGCCTTGATTCATGGACCTGACATTCCAGGTTCCTATGCAATATTGCTCTTTACAGCATTGGACCATGCTTCTATCACCAGTCACATCCACAGCTGGGCGTTGTTTTTGCTTTGGCTCCATCCCTTCATTCTTTCTGGAGTTATTTTTCCACTGATCTCCAGTAGCATATTGGGCACCTACTGACCTGGGGAGTTCCTCTTTCAGTATCCTATCATTTTGCCTTTTCATACTGTTCATGGGGTTCTCAAGGCAAGAATACTGAAGTGGTTTGCCATTCCCTTCTCCAGTGGACCACATTCTGTCAGACCTCTCCACCGTGATCTGCCGGTCTTGGGTGGCCCCACAGGGCATGGCTTAGTTTCATTGAGTTAGACAAGGCTGTGGTCCGTGTGATTAGATTGACTAGTTTTCTGTGAGTATGGTTTCAGTGTGTCTGCCCTCTGATGCCCTCTTGCAACACCTACCATCTTACTTGGGTTTCTCTTACCTTGGACATGGGGTATCTCTTCATGGCTGCTCCAGCAAAGTGCAGCCACTGCTCCTTACCTTGGACGAGGGGTGTCTCCTCACCACTGCCCCTCCTGACTTTGAACGTGGAGTAGCTCCTCTCGGCCCTCCTGTGCCCACACAGCCACTGCTCCTTGGGTGTATTTCTTTCACAACCTTCAGGACAATAATTTCCTGCTATATCTCTTGGAACGACCATGTCTGATGACTGTATTTTAGACACAATGGACTTGTAGGAATGATTCTGAAGCAGCAACAAACCAGAGTCGGAATACGAGAGAGAAGATACGGATACCAGGAGCCTGCCGGTGGCCTGACCTGACTGGGCCTGGACGGGACCCCACTTCATGTAACCACACAGTCCGGAACTACGGAAGCCTCGGGGTCGGCCGTTACTCGCCTGGCGGCACCTCCTGGAGCCTCCAGGGCTCCACTTACTTCACTACTTTTAAGTCCTATTCTGCTTGAAATACCTAGAGTGGTTACTGTTCCTTGTGCTATTTCCTGACCCACATGGTGCTGCTATCCACTGTTTCACTGGGATGTTCACTGACTACACTTGACCCAAGGCACTCACCTGCCAGTGGGTAGTCAGGAAACACACTCTAAGATCCATGTTCTTATCCCTACTCCACACTGCCTCCTCCCTTATCATTTAAGGCTCAAATCAAGTCTGACATCCATTCTCACCCTATTCCTCATTCCTCCATTCCAAGCAGATGTCTGTCCTGTACCTCTTCATGTTGATTCATTAATTTTCCTCTCTAATCTTCACAAAATGAAAAGAAAGCTCCACATATACATACATTTTACATATATAAATATATATATACACATTCTTACTGTTTTCCGTTATGATTTATCACAGGATACTGGATATAGTTCCTTGTGCTCTACAGTAGGATCTTGTTGTTTATTCATTCTCTATATAATGGTTTGTGTCCACTAATCCCAAACTCCTAGTCCATCCCTTCCCCATCACCCCTTAGCAACACGTCTGTTTTCTATGTCTGTGTGTCTCTTTCTGCTTCATGAGTAAAGTTTGTGTCATATTTAGATTCTGCATATAAGATTCCACACATGATATTACATGGTATTTGTCTTTCTGACTACTTCATTCAGTGTGATAATCTCTAGATCCATCTATCTTATT
Source organism: Bos javanicus (assembly GCF_032452875.1). Classification (NCBI taxonomy): domain Eukaryota; kingdom Metazoa; phylum Chordata; class Mammalia; order Artiodactyla; family Bovidae; genus Bos; species Bos javanicus. The sequence goes on from NC_083881.1 coordinate 46,299,182, forward strand.
GCAAGTGGCATTGGTTCCTTCTTTTTTATGGCTGAGTGATATTCCATTGAATATATGCACCACATCTTTATCCGTTCCTCTATTGATGGGCATTTAGGTTGCTTCCACGCCCTGGCTATTGTGAGTAGTGCTGCAATGAACATTGGGGTGCATGTATCTTTTTGAATTATAATTTTGTCTGGGTATACACCCAGGAGTGGGATTGCTGGATCACATGAATCTCTAGTTTTAATTTTTTGAGGCATTTGCATGCTGTTCTCCATAGTGGCTGCACCAGTTTGCATTCCCACCAACAGTGTAGGTGGGTTCCCTTTTCACCACACCCTCTCCAGCATTTGTTATTTGTAGACTTTTTAATGATGGCCATTCTGATCAGTGTAAGTCTTGGTGTAGTTTTAATTCCCTCCGGTGTATTCTTTGTATTTGCTGGATGGCCCTGTGCTAACTTGTAGAGCGTAAGAACACAGCTCTCTTCTTCAGTTTAAGCTGATCCTGCTCCTACTGTGTGCATAACCCAGTGTCTGTGGGGCAGTGACAAGCACTATTGGGAAATGGGGGTGCATATTCTAGTGGAGGAAGAACCCCTATTACCAAAGAAATGGATGGGGAAGAGGCGGCAGAAAGAAACTGCCTTGGAATTTGTCCAAACAGGAAGCCCTGGGTTTTCTTCTTTGCTGACTTGATCACAGTTTTATTCTAAATGTCACATCTCAGGTCTCCTGCTATTATTTCACAGCAGACATCAAAGTGACTCCCCCTCCCCCAATTTACATAGCTGCAGCTGGGCTAGGGACCCAGCTCCAGGAGCGAAGATACCAGCTGCGCATCCGACCAGGTTGTCTCAAGGGGAAACTTCGAAGTCACTTTCAAAGGTTAAAGGAAACTTTAACCAGTCTGGAAGCTGCTGGAAATATCTAGCATATACTTGATTTCTTTCCAGTCTAAGGAGAAAGCCTAAAGGATGGAGAGGCTATAGCTCATTGGTTAGAGAACACCAGGGAAATCAGAACTCAGTGGTGAATATCTGGTTTTGCAACTGGAAAAGTTCTCTCGGTGGTAAAGTTTCATCTTCCCCTTAGAGTCCCCTTGTGACTTTCCCACTAGATCTCATTCTGTGGTTTTGGTACTGGTTCTAGCCTTTTGGTTCATGAGAATTGATGGGAACATCAACACTCTGAAACCAGCTTCAGAGTGACAAGATTGGGCAGGTGAACAAAGGTTGTGGGGAGTGGGAGGGAAAGGAAGGAGGGAGGTATTCTGTAGGAGGCAAGGGGGAAGAAAGCATGAGGGTTCTGAGAACACAAAGAGGAAGAAAGTAGAGACAAACAACTTTTCTCCAATGTAAAGAAAGATCTTTGTCTAAGCCCCTTCAAGACGGGCTTCCCTGGTGGTGCAGTAGTTAGGAATCCGCCTTGTAGTGCAGGGGTTACCTGGTGCAGGAAGATCCCACATGCCGCGGAGCAACTGAACACGTGAACTACTAAGCCCACAAGCCGTAGAGCCTGTGCTCCGCAGCAAGACAAGCCACCACAGTGAGAAGCCCTGCGCACTGCAATTAGAGAAAGCCTGTGTGCAGCAGCGAAGACCCAGTGCAGCCAAAAAAAAATTGTTTTTAATTGAAAAATTATTTTAAAAAGATCCAACCTGATAAACTCTTGTAATACTGTTTTTGGATCTCTCCCTTTGTACAGACCAACTGGCAGGTCCTGTAGGATCATGTGTCATTTGTGCCAGGGTGCACTGGATTTCATGATTAGACCACCAGGTCCTCCAGTCACTTCTCCAATCATACCTGTGTGGTCTCTGGACCAGCAGCACCGTCACTAGGGAGCTTGTTAGAAATGCAGACTCTCGGGCCCCACTCTGTAAACATGCTGAATCGGAATCTGCATTTTAACGAGATCTCTGTATGATTCGTGTGTCCAGTAAAGGCCCTCGTGGGAAAGCCCTGATGCATTTCGACCAGCTGTGTTGGGCTGGGAGCTAATTAGGAGGAAAGCTAGAATGGTCCTGCTTTCCCAGCCGTGTCATCCAGCAAACCTGGAGACAGTGCGCTGGTAAAGAAAATTAGAGATGAGACCCGGAAGCTGCCATTTCATTGAGGGGAAGGTTTTGTCTTTTCTTTACAGGAGAAAGCTAACATTTCCCATCTCTCCCTCCACCAGAATTAGGCAAGCATAAAACCAAAGTCAATTCCTTACAATTTAAATAGCCTCAGTACCAACCAATTATATTCCCGGACATGAGAAACAGCTGTTGTAACATTAGAGCTCCAACAGTTTCATCTCAGCTATTTAAAGGGATAAAAGAGCCAATATTTTCATTCCCTTGTGATATTATCAAGACATGATAAACAACAAAGACTGTAGTATTAATTACATTAATTTGGAGAGGAGAGAGACCACTTTAATTGCTCCAAGCTGGAGAATAATTTTTTATGGGACAGACAGTCATTCCATAAATTCACATTAGAAAAGGTATTTTGTCTTTCTCTATCAGCAGCAAAATTTCTGGAGGCAAAAAATGACTGCCCCATTTTAAGGTGGATTTCGATGGGAAAAAAACATTCTCATTGTTTCCTTGAGTCATTCATTGAACCCTGACTTGTTGAGCTATTTGAGAGAAAGCAGCACAGAGGAGGTATTTGTCTTGAAATAATTTGTGATCTATAAAAGGACGTAGGACTGACACCGCTAGATTTAAATGCTTTCTCATATGCAGAATGGATTTAGACTGTGTCACCTCCCTCTCAGGGTCAAGAAGACCAAATGAGTGATGTACATCAGAATGCTTTGTAAACTAGAACACCGTACAAAAGTGAAAAATCCTTTATCAAGTGCTTTCTACATAGGGCACTGAGCTGGGTCTTGACTTCTAGGACCCTATTTTAATATTCATAAGAAATCTTAGAAAGAAAAATAACATTAAAAAATGAGAGAATGTAATAAGTAGGTGATTAAAATGCCAATTTTGTCAATGTGGAAATTATTCAGATAAAATTATACAGTTCTGATTAATTATGTGATATATACAATACTATTCATGGTTACGTAATCTCTCTCACCCCAAAACACATAATAAATGCGTACTGACCAATGTGCAGGCATGCTCAATTGTGTCTGATTCTTTGTGACCCCATAGACTGTAAGGTGCCAGGCTCCTCTGTCCATGAATTGTCCAGGCAAGCATACTGGAGTGGGTTGCCATTTCCTCCTCCAGGGGATCTTCCCTACCTAAGGATCAAACCCAAGTTTCTTGCGTTGGCAGGTGGATTCTCTACCACTGAGCCATCAGGGAAACCACATACTCACCACTACCCAGTCACATAATGAAATCACCCACACATTAACTGTAGTTTTGGTAATGAAAATACATGTAAGTAAATCTACCCATGAAAAGCTCCTAAGATTAATAACATTTGGCTCCAGTGGTAGTGACAGAAGAGGAGAATTTAGGGTGGTTCCAGAAAGAAGTCCAACGAGCTCTTGAATGTAGCAAGTATTGCTCTGGCTTTGGAATAGACATTTGTAATTCAGGTCTTAGAGGATGCCATCCAGGTTTCTGAAAGTACATGTTTTAGAAATTCTCTGTGAACCCTGCAGATGGAATTCCAGTTGAGCTATTCCAAATCCTGAAAGATGATGCTGTGAAAGTGCTGCACTCAATATGCCAGCACATTTGGAAAACTCAGCAGTGGCCACAGGACTGGAACAGGTCCATTTTCATTCCAATCCCAAAGATAGACAATGCCAAAGATTGCTCAAACTACCACACAATTGCACTCATCTCACATGCTAGTAAAGTAATGCTCAAAATTCTCCAAGCCAGGCTTCAGCAATATGTGAACCGTGAACTTCCTGATGTTCAAGCTAGTTTTAGAAAAGGCAGAGGAACCAGAGATCAAATTGCCAACATCTGCTGGATCATAGAAAAAGCAAGAGAGTTCCAGAAAAACATCTATTTCTGCTTTATTGACTATGCCAAAGCCTTTGACTGTGTGGATCACAACAAACTGTGGAACATTCTTCCAGAGATGGGAATACCAGACCACCTGATCTGCCTCCTGAGAAATTTGTATGCAGGTCAGGAAGCAACAGTTAGCACTGGACATGGAACAACAGACTGGTTCCAAATAGGAAAAGGAGTACGTCAAGGCTGTATATTGTCACCCTGTTTATTGAACTTATATGCAGAGTACATCATGAGAAACGCTGGACTGGAAGAAACACAAACTGGAATCAAGATTGCTGGGAGAAATATCAATAACCTCACATATGCAGATGACACCACCCTTATGGCAGAAAGTGAAGAGGAACTCAAAAGCCTCTTGATGAAAGTGAAAGTGGAGAGTGAAAAAGTTGGCTTAAAGCTCAACATTTGGGGAAACAGTGGAAACAGTGTCAGACTTTATTTTTCTGGGCTCCAAAATCACTGCAGATGGTGACTGCAGCCATGAAATTAAAAGACGCTTACTCCTTGGAAGGAAAGTTATGACCAACCTAGATAGCATATTCAAAAGCAGAGACATTACTTTGCCAACAAAGGTTCATCTAGTCAAGGCTATGGTTTTTCCAGTGGTCATGTATGGATGTGAGAGTTGGACTGTGAAGAAGGCTGAGCACCGAAGAATTGATGCTTTAGAACTGTGGTGTTGGAGAAGACTCTTGAGAGTCCCTTGGACTGCAAGGAGATCCAACCAGTCCATTCTGAAGGAGATCAGCCCTGGGATTTCTTTGGAAGGAATGATGCTAAAGCTGAAACTCCAGGACTTTGGCCACCTCATGCAAAGAGTTGACTCATTGGAAAAGACTGTGATGCTGGGAGGGATTGGGGGCAGGAGGAGAAGGAGACGACAGAGGATGAGATGGCTGGATGGCATCACTGACTCGATGGTCATGAGTCTGAGTGAACTCCGGGAGTTGGTGATGGACAGGGAGGCCTGGCGTGCTGTGATTCATGGGGTCGCAAAGAGTCAGACACGACTGAGCGACTGATCTGATCTGATCTGATCTGTGAACCCTGCTAACAGTGTCACACTTTCCTGGTTCCCCTGCCATTGCCTCCAGAGTTAGTATGGAGCAGTGTGGGGAATGGGTCTTCAATCCTTTTAATGCTCTGAAAACTCTAATTGAGGACAGGAGCAATTCACACACAACTAATAATATCACACTAAAAAGAAGGGATTCAAAGAAATGAAAAGTACACTCTAGGATTGTGCATTCCCCAGTTGCTGGCACCAGGGGCACTGCTATATATGGGAAGCCCTCACTGAAGGATGAAAAACTCTGAGTACTGCAACATTCTGAACCACAGGATCCCTTTTTATATAGAAATATCTTTATAAGTTAAATATCCAATAGGGGATTGCTTAAGCAAAATGTGGAACAACTGTATAACCAAAAAAATCATGCAGTAGAACTGTGTAAGTCAATATGGAATAAGTCAGTATGTGTGAAGTGTATTGCAGGAGATAATTTCAATTGCAAAATCGTGTTGTTCAGTATGATCTCACTTTTCTCTAAAAACATGTTAATATGAATAGGAAAATGTTAGAAGTATATGTATATAGAAATTTTAACACTGGTTGTCACTTGATAATGGGATTTCAGGTCATTTTTATCACCTCTTTGCTTATCTACACTTTTAGGATTTTCTATAATATTATATGTGTAGAATATATATATACACACACACACACATATATATAGTTTTGTAATGCCCCAGAGAGACAGTCATATGACTATCATCCACATTTTTTTTGGAGTTTGTTGTTAACCCACTTTTAAAAGCTTAATTTTCATAAACACAGAAACACCTGCAAAGAAACGACCTGTGGCCTAGCCAATATCCCATCTTTTTGTCTTGCTAACACACTCCAAATATTGTCTATCGAGCAGTGACTTGCTAGGAAAAGTAGACTCAGCTCTGATAGATTATTCTTAATCTAAGCCACAGTGATGGTTAATTTTGTGTCGACTGGGCCATGGGGTACCCAGATATTTGGTTAAACTGAATATGTCTATGAGGGTGTTTCTGGATGAGATTTAACACTTGAATCAGTTGATTTAGTGAAACAGATTGCCCCCCGCAGTGTGGATGGGCTTCATCCGATCCAGTTGCCTACCTAGATTAAGAAAATCTTCTCTTTCCTGACTGTTTTAGAGCTGGGACATCGGTGTTCTTCTGTTTCTAACTCACGCTTGTGCTGAGACTGGATCTTACACCATCAGTTCTCCTGAACCTGAGCCTCCAGCTTGCTGACTGTGGAGCTTGGGATTTGTCCACTTCCATCGGCACATGAGCCAAGACCTTATAATAAATCTCTTTATATAAAAAATATAAAAATACATATCATTATATCCCACAGATGTATTCATATATATATTTTTTCCTCTATTGATTCCATTTCTCTGGAGAACCCAGACTAATGCAGTCAGTCATGGTCATTGCATTCTCTTTTGCTGGTGATTTATAGCACTGACTCACTTCTGGTCAATGAAATGTAAAGAGATGCTGGGGAGGGGGTGTTCTGTGGAACTTTTCCTCTTTAATTAGAAGGAGAGTGGCATGGCCAAAAGCTGGTGTGGCTCCTCTTTCTTCCTGCTTTCGGTTGGGTTATGTGAGGGCAAATGCCTAGAGCTGGTGTAGCCATGTGTTAGTTAGCTAGTCATGTCCAACTCTTTGTGACCCCATGGACTGTAGCCCGCCATGTTCCTCTGTCCATGGAATTCTCTAGGCAAGAATACTGGAGTGGGCAGGCATTCTCTTCTCCAGGGGATCTTCCCAACCCAGGGATCGAACCTGGGTCTTGTGCATTGCAGGCAGATTCTTTACCATCTGAGCCACCAGGTGTAGCCATATTATAGTATTATTGCCGACTTTACTGATAGAAAAGTAGATGGAAAAATGGGAACCCTGAGTTCTTTTTTTAAATTGAGTTATAATTAACATACAGTATTATAATCCTTTCAGATACACAACATAGTGATTCAATATTTTTATACATTATGAAATGATCACCACAATACAGGCTGTATTCCGCATGTGTATGTTATATCCCCACAACTTATTTATTTTTATTAACCGTAGGTCCATACCTCTTAATCTCCTTCGCCTCTGTCATCTGCCCCCCCCACCTCCATCCCCTGTGGCAACAACCAGTTGGTTCTCTGTATGTATGATCTGTTTTTGTTATGTTTTGTTTGTTCTGTTTTTTACATTCCATGTGTAAGTGAAATCATATGTATTTACTTTTCTCTGACATTTTTCACTTGGCATGATAGCCTCCAGTTCCATCAACATTGCTGCAAACAGCAAGACTTCATTATTTTTATGACTGAGTAATATTTCATGTGTGTATGACTATATATGTAGTCACACACATGGACTGTCCTCTGTTGGTTTCTTTCCTTGTGCTTTGATGGATTCCTTTAGTATTACTGGGCTTCCCAGGTAGAACTAGTGGTAAAGAACCTGCCTGCCAGTGCAGGAGACAGAAGAGATGAGGATTTGATCCCTGGGTTGGGAAGGTTCCCTGGAGAAGAATACTCCAGTATTCTTGCCTAGACAATCCTATGGACTGAGGAGCCAGTGGGATTGTTTGTTCTTTGTGTGTGTGTGTGTGTGTGTGCTCAGTTGTGTCCAACTCTTTGTGACCACATGGACTGTAGCCCTTCAGGCTCCTCTGTCCATGGGATTTCCCAGGTGAAAATACTGAAAAGTGGGTCACCATTTCCTCCTCCAGGAGATATTCCTGACCCAGGGATCAAACCTGCATCTCCTGCTTTGGCAGGCAGATTCTTTACCATTGAGCCATGGATGAAGGCTGTTAGTTTTTATGTATTAATTGTAAGTTTTTGGTTTGTGGTTACCATGAGGTTCTTCTATGGCAACCTGTATGTATAGTCTTCAATTTTAAGCTAGTAGTTGCTGGAGTTTGAAGACATTTTAAAAGCACTATATTTTTACTTCTCCTCCCAATGTTTCATATTTTTAATATCATATTTTATATTTTGTGTACCCCTTAATTACTCACTGTAGTTATAGTTGACTATACTACTTTTGTCTTTTAACCTTCAGATCAGATCAGATCAGTCGCTCAGTCGTGTCCAACTCTTTGTGACCTCATGAATCGCAGCACGCCAGGCCTCCCTGTCCATCACCAACTCCCGGAGTTTACTGAGACTCACGACCATCGAGTCAGTGATGCCATCCAGCCATCTCATCCTCTGTCATCCCCTTCTCCTCCTGTCCCCAATCCCTCCCAGCATCACAGTCTTTTCCAATGAGTCAACTCTTCACATGAGGTGGCCAAAATACTGGAGTTTCAGCTTTAGCATCATTCCTTCCAAAGAAATCCCAGGGCTGATCTCTTTCAGAATGGACTGGTTGGATCTCCTTGCAGTCCAAGGGACTCTCAAGAGTCTTCTCCAACATCCCAGTTCAAAAGCATCAATTCTTTGGCGCTCAGCCTTCTTCACAGTCCAACTCTCACATCCATACATGACCACAGGAAAAACCATAGCCTTGACTAGATGAACCTTTGTTGGCAAAGTAACGTCTCTGCTTTTGAATATGCTATCTAGGTTGGTCATAACTTTCCTTCCAAGGAGTAAGCATCTTTTAATTTCATGGCTGCAGTCACCATCTGCAGTGATTTTGGAGCCCAGAAAAATAAAGTCTGACACTGTTTCCACTGTTTCCCCATCTATTTGCCACGAAGTGATGGGACTGGATGCCATGATCTTTGTTTTCTGAATGTTGAGCTTTAAGCCAACTTTTTCACTCTCCACTTTCACTTTCATCAAGAGGCTTTTGAGTTCCTCTTCACTTTCTGCCATAAGGGTGGTGTCATCTGCATATCTGAGGTTATTGATATTTCTCTGGGCAATCTTGATTCCAGCTTGTGTTTCTTCCAGTCCAGCGTTTCTCATGATGTACTCTGCATATAAGTTAAATAAACAGGGTGACAATATACAGCCTTGACGAACTCCTTTTCCTATTTGGAACCAGTCTGTTGTTCCATGTCCAGTTCTAACTGTTGCTTCCTGACCTGCATACAGACTTCTCAAGAGGCAGATCAGGTGGTCTGGTATTCCCATCTCTTTCAGAATGTTCCACAGTATGTTGTGATCCACACAATCAAAGGCTTTGGCATAGTCAATAAAGCAGAAATAGGTGTTTTTCTGGAACTCTCTTGCTTTTTCCATGATCCAGTGGATGTTGGCAATTTGATCTCTGGTTCCTCTGCCTTTTCTAAAACCAGCTTGAACATCAAGAAGTTCACGGTTCACATATTGCTGAAGCCTGGCTTGGAGAATTTTGAGCATTACTTTACTAGCATGTGAGATGAGTGCAATTGTGCAGTAGTTTGAGCATTCTTTGGCATTGCCTTTCTTTGGGATTGGAATGAAAATTGACCTTTTCCAGTCCTGTGGCCACTGCTGAGTTTTCCAGATTTGCTGGCATATTGAGTGCAGCACTTTCACAGCATCATCTTTTAGGATTTCGAATAGCTCAACTGGAATTCCATCACCTCCACTAGCTTTGTTTGTAGTGATGCTTTCTAAGGCCCACTTGACTTCACATTCCAGGATGTCTGGCTCTAGGCCAGTGATCACACCATCGTCATTATCTGGGTCATGAAGATCTTTTTTGTACTGTTCTTCTGTGTATTCTTGCCATCTCTTCTTAATATCTTCTGCTTCTGTTAGGTCCATACCATTTCTGTCCTTTATCGAGCCCATCTTTGCATGAAATGTTCCTTTGGTATCTCTGATTTTCTTGAAGAGATCCCTAGTCTTTCCCATTCTGTTGTTTCCCTCTACTTCTTTGCATTGATCACTGAAGAAGGCTTTCTTGTCTCTTCTTGCTATTCTTTGGAACTCTGCATTCAGATGTTTATATCTTTCCTTTTCTCCTTTGCTTTTCACTTCTCTTCTTTTCACAGCTATTTGTAAGTCCTCCCCAGACAGCCATTTTGCTTTTTTGCATTTCTTTTCCATGGGGATGGTCTTGATCCCTGTCTCCTGTACAATGTCATGAACCTCATTCCATAGCTCATCAGGCACTCTATCTATCAGATCTAGGCCCTTAAATCTATTTCTCACTTCCACTGTATAATCATAAGGGATTTGATTTAGGTCATACCTGAATGGTCTAGTGGTTTTCCCTACTTTTTTCAATTTAAGTCTGAATTTGGCAATAAGGAGTTCATGATCTGAGGCACAGTCAGCTCCTGGTCTTGTTTTTGCTGACTGTATAGAGCTTCTCCATCTTTGGCTGCAAAGAATATAATCAGTCTGGTTTTGGTGTTGACCATCCGGTGAGGTCCATGTGTAGAGTCTTCTCTTGTGTTGTTGGAAGAGGGTGTTTGTTATGACCAGTGCATTTTCTTATTTGTAGGTTTTTAAGAAGCTGAACCACTACTTTTGCTATTTGCCTTTACCAGCATGATTTTTCCTTTTATATATTCTCTTATTTAGTTATGGCCTTTTTATTCTACTAAAAGAAGACTCTTTAGCATTTCTTGTAGGGCCAGTTTAGTGGTGTTGAACTCCTTTAGTTTTTGTGTTTCTGGGGAACTCTTGATCTGTCTTTCAATTCTGAATGGTAACCTTGCCTGATAGAGGACTTTAGGTTGTAAGATTTTTCCCTTTTAATACTTTAAATATATCCTTCCACTCCTTCTGGCCTGTAAAGTTTCTGCTGAAAAATCAGCTGAAGCACCTATGAGGTTTCCTTTGCCTGTGATTTGTTGCTTTCCTCTTTCTGCCCCCTGGATTCTTATTGAAACTATTAACCTGTGTCACCAACCAAAGCCAATTTCTAGACCACCAGTTAAGTGAGAAGCTAAGGGTAAGACATTTTATTTAAAGCACTTTTGAATTTGCCTGTGCTGTTTCTTATATAAGAAACTAGCCAAGGAGCAAACTTGTGGGACACAGTGGTGTAAGGAGAGGGACAAATTGAGAGAGGACCATGGAAACATATACATTACCATATGTAAAATAGATAGCCCATGGGAATTGGTTGTGTGATGCAGGGAACTCAAACTGGTGCTTGTGACAACCTAGGGGGTGGGATGGGGTGGGAGGTTGGAGGGAGGTTCAAGAGGGAGGTGACATATGTATACCTGAGACTGATTCTTGTTGATGTATGGCAGAAACCAACACAATATTGTAAAGCAATTATCCTCCAATTAAAAGTAAATAAATTTAAAAAGAAACTAGCCAAAGAAAGGAAAAGTATAACCCCTCCCCCACTATTATTATATTTTGTTAATCTTTGTAAAAATTTGCTCTTTATAATCATTTCAGCCACAAAGTTAGAAACTTTACGAGATTAATCATTTACTGTTTGCCTGCTGGTCCCTGGAGCAGCCCCTGCAGAAAGATGAATACATAGAACAAGATCCCTTCTGCCAGTGACATTGCGCCCACTTTGTGAGGGGCCGGACACATATCTGTTGTTGGAAGAGAAAGAGGAAGTGGAGAAAAGGCTCCCTTTTCTTTCATGAGTGATATCAGTGCCACTGAATCACTCTCAGACTTCAGAGTTCCTTGGGGGAAGCAATCATTCCAGCTCTTAAAGGGTAAAACTGGTTTTCTCTGGCAGCATGGTTTTATAGTAAATTTCATCTCATCATGTCTCTGGCAAGGGAAATCTTTATTTTAAAAGGTTTAAAGTGGGAAACAGTTTATTGATGACATTGGCCATGAAGCCAGAAGAGGCACACAGGTACCCTCAGCCTTGAGTCTTGGCAGCTTGCCTCCAAGCCCTTCCCCAACAGGAGACTTGGGAAGGGGCCAAGAAGATGGCTGAGTTGTAGAACTTGATGTTGGCTGCTTGGCCATGGGGCCACTTCATTACTCTAGGGACATTCATTCTGGGACAGTTAATGACCACTCCATAGAGCCAAATGAATTGAATATTTGGGTGCAATCTTGAAAATGAGACCTCAGTTCCGTTCAGTTCAGTCGCTCAGTCGTGTCCGACTCTTTGCGACCCCATAAATTGCAGCACACCAGGCCTCCCTGTCCATCACATCCATCCCGGAGTTCACTCAAACTCACATCCTTCAAGTCAGTGATGCCATCCAGCCATCTCATCCTCTGTCGTCCCCTTCTCCTCCTGCCCCCAATCCCTCCCAGCATCAGAGTTTTTTCCAATGAGTCAACTCTTCGCATGAGGTGGCCAAAGTACTGGAGTTGCAGCTTTAGCATCATTCCTACCAAAGAACACCCAGGGCTGATCTCCTTTAGGATGGACTGGTTGGATCTCCGACTAGACAGTATTAATCTATTGAGAATAAGACTCAATGGGCTTAGATAAATAAGACAGCAATTCTAGATGTGTGCCTCCTTTCACTGATTATAAGCACTGAAAAGTGAATGAAAATCAACTGATCGTAAAGAAAATCCCATCCTGCTAGTGGCCTGTATCATTTCAAAGATGATTTACCAGGCTGATGATTGATTTTCAAGATGTACTTGTTTCCAAACCTTTGACCTAAAATTTTTATTTTATCTTCCCAACCCTCTTGGTAAAATTACATTAAGTTAGGGATTCATTAACTCCTTCCCTCATTCATTCCACATGAATTTTATGCACACTTAACAGTGTGACAGGTACTGTGCGAGGTGTGCAGGAAACAGAGGTGAAAAATAGATCATCCTTGTCCTTATGAAGTTAACAGTCCTTCTGAGACTTCTAGTGTCTCAACCAACAGATGAAATAAGATAGGAGCAGCATAATTATAGAGACATGGACAGGAACACTTGAGGCCAGATGAAATGATCAACTTCACACATAGGGGATTCAGTAAAGGGAGCCTTTCGTTCCATGCAGTTCTCTTCCACAGCTTTAGCAAGCCGAAGTGATCCATTTTCAGATTTCAGTAAATTAATTGGTCCTAAAGCAAGACTTGGCTTAAACCATATATCTACTCCATTTTATTTTAATTAGCTTTTCTTGAGAATATGGGTTTATCTATTAGCCATTCATTCAACAGAAGTTTATTGCACACAATTAGATGCTGGGTAGGTTGGAGAATTCTGGCTTTCAGTGTGAGTAAAGGAAAGAAGAGGTAAAGATTGGTTTGAAGGGAATAAAGGGAATAACAGGAATAATTGTGAGTCTAGGTCAATTCCATATTGGTGACTAAGAGAATATTTAGGAGCCTGGGCCTCATACATTTAAAAAGCAATTTCCCACCTTAAATTACTAAGACCAACTGGTGCACATCAGTTTCTTTCCAATTAAAGGGAGGATCTCAGTGCTGCATTCAAATCAGTAACTGAACTTCCTCATAAAAACAGCTAAGTCAACATAATATTGCTTCCTTTGTGGTTCAGATGATTAAGCATCCTCCTGCAATGCAAGAGACCTGGGTTTGATCCCTGGGTTGGGAAGATCCCCTGGAGGAGGAAATGGCAACCCATTCCAGTATTCTGGCCTAGAGAATCCCATGGACAGGGAAGCCTGGTGGGCTATAGTCCATGGAGTTGCAGAGTCAGACACAGCTGAGTGACTAACACACCCACACACAGATTAATATTAATGATTTGACTTAAGGCCCTACTTCTGCACACACACATATGCTACATACACACATAAATGTAGTACATATGATACATTTATAGCTTTCTAGAAATTGATTTATGATTTAGACAAAAAGGATAGACAGCACTAATACCATGATAAGTATGAAAGTGAAAATGTTAGTTACTCAGTCGTGTTGCACTCTTTGCGACCCCATGGACTGTAGCCCACCAGGCTCTTCTGTCCATGGGATCCTCCAGGCAAGAATACTGGAATGGGCTACCATTTCCTTCTCCAGGGCATCCTCCCCACCCAGGGATTGAACCCCAGTCTCCCACACTGCAAACAGATTCTTTACCATCTGAGTCACCAGGGAAGCCCAATACCATGATAACTTGCCCATATTTTAAAGATCCTTTTTCCCTGGCAATCTCAAGCATGTTACTCTGAATTCCACCCTGAGAAAGGCTTGGAAACAAGCCTGGAAGGAGAAGGGACCCAAAGAGCCAAGTGGCGTGTGGAGTGGCACTAGTAGAATGTACCAGAAGCTCCCAGAATGTGACAAGGGAACTTTCATTTGAAGGGTGTGGGGAAAAAAATTAATTAGACAGCAACTGAATTCTTCAGTCAGGTTGTTGGGCAGGAGTTAAGAGGTACACTGTGCTCCTGTAAGGAGTTTGTTGTTGTTGTTTTTTTTTTAAGAACACCCAAGTGGAGAACACGGAGATATAATTTTTCTTGACACACCAATGTACAATGAGAACATATATTTAGTAACATTCGCCTCCCTGCACCCTGAGCAGCTGTTCAGCTCCAGCAAACACTCCTCCTTCCTGCTGGGGAAGGAGAAGCGTGCGGCACGAAGCTTCTGGAGTTGCCAGCAAGAGAGAGAGCTGGGGCCAGCCTTCCAGAGCCGCCCCTCCCTCTCCCCTCTACTAGGCAGCAGGGGGTCCATGGTCAGGAAGGGAAAGAAGATGCTCAGAGGGAAGACCAACCAGAGAGTCCTGTCTAACTGCAGCAGGAAGAGCACTTGAAGTTCAATCCTCCTCAAAAGCAGGGGGCAGGAAAGAGAATCTCTTGAAATTAACCCCCCGCTTTGCTCCATGAAGTTGTAAGTCACTAGGCAGGGTTAGGGGCCATCAGGGAACTATGTTGTATTGCCTAGAGGGCAGACTTACGGGAAGTGAAAGACAGGATGTATCAACCTGGGGTCAAGTCATGCTTTTCCAAGGAGTGACAGAGTGGACATCTGCTTGTCTAAGTTCACAGTTACCTTCTTGACAGTTTTTGACAGGAGCTGCGGGTGTACAGGTGGTGGTTAGGATGGACCAGGGTGGAGAAAGGCCCTGTGTAAATACAATACATGATCCAGTCGAGGATTGTTGGGTTTCCTCCTTCCTCTTCTCTCTCTTCCCTCTCTCCTTCCCTTCTTTCCTTCCTTCCTTCTTCCATCCCTCCCTTGCTTCTACTATAGGGTAGTGGTGTTACTCAAAGTTTGGCCCCCTACTGGCGGCATCATTGTCATCATCACTTGAGAACTTGATAGAAATATAAATTCTTGGGTCCCACCCCGTATTCCCACGGGAGGTAAACTCTAGGCAGAAAGATGTCAGTTCCTAGATGAGGATATAGAAAGACATGGGGATGGTCTTGGATATTCTCTGTCTCTCACTCACTTGCTGTGAGGGAAGCCAGCTGCCATATTTGGAACATTCTTTTGCGGAGGGCTCTGGGGCAAGAAACTAATGTCTCAGGTTAACAGCCAGTAATGACTGAAGGTCCACCAACAGCCGCATGAGTGAGCAGAGAACAGGATCTGCCCTAGTCAAGCCTTGAAATAGCATTAGCTTCCCCTGACACCCTGATTAGAGGAACCTGTGAAAGTCTCTGAGCCAGAGAACCTGATGAAGCTGAGCCCAGACTGCTGATTCGCAGAAACTGGAGATGATAAATGTTTGTTGCTATAAGCCTCTAATCTCGGGGTAATTTGTTACATAGCAATAGATAACTAATAGAACTATTGAATTAAAAACTCTCCAAGTGGGGCCCTGGAATGACTATTTTAACATATTTTCCAGGTGACGTTCACACAAGGTAGTTTGAGAAGCACTGCATGTGACTAAGAGTAGAGGCTTTGCAGCCAGACTACTTGGATTCAAATCCTAGCTCAACTCCATCCTAGCTGTAAGAGCGTGAGCGGCTTACTTAACCTCTCTGTGTCTTCATTTCTTCTGTAAACTGTTACTAACGATAGTATATACCTTTAGGTGGTGTAAAGAGGATTAGTTGAATTAATATATTTAAAGCACTTAGTACATTGCCTGGCAACATCGAGTACAATACATTTAGTGGTGACTCATCATTCAACAAATATTTATAAGGCACCAACCAAGGGTGAGGCGTTGTGCTAGATGCTGGAGTTACAAAGATGAATAAGACATAGGTTGACTTTCCTGGGACTCTTGTCCCAGGAGACAGGCATAGAAAAAAATAAACACAATGTAAAGTTAAAATGCTGGGCTTGGGCTTCCCACATGGTCCAGAGGTTAAGAATCTGCCTTGCGATGCATGGGACACAGGTTTGATTCCTGGTCTGGGAAAATCCTACATGCCATGGAGCAACTACATGTCTGTGAGCAACAGCAAAGACCCAGTGCAGCCCAAAATAATTTAAAATAAATAAATTAATTAAAAAAAAAGTTGGGCTTGATTCTGTAGCCCATCAGTGGATGGAGGCATTAAGGAGAAACTTGATAAATGGGGTACTTGGAGGGATATGGGCTTGATTGCCCCCAATGCCTTGTCTCAGTTTTTCTGAGTCTCTCCAGCTTCCTTTTTATATGGAGAACTGGCAAATCTATCATCACCAACAGCAGCTCCTTAGATAGCAGCTGCTTAAATGCAGGGCCTGATGTCTTATTCACAAGGCTGTAGCCACTCTGTCCTGTTTTCTGCTCCTAATAAGGCAGCCCAGTTCGTCTGACCTTCGGGTGTCAGCATCTGCTCTTTGCTCTAAAAGCCTCCTACCCCACCTCCTTGCAACACAGGCTCCTTCTTACCCTTCATGTCTCTGCTCACGTGTCTCCCTGTCTCTGCTCTCACTGCCTGGTCACTCTATTTAAATAACGCCTCCGTTTCAACACACTTTTCATACCCTGA
Organism: Bos javanicus; assembly: GCF_032452875.1. Taxonomy (NCBI): domain Eukaryota; kingdom Metazoa; phylum Chordata; class Mammalia; order Artiodactyla; family Bovidae; genus Bos; species Bos javanicus. The sequence continues at coordinate 46,315,883 of NC_083881.1, forward strand.
GCACCAGTAGAATCTGGCCCTTGCTTAATTGGTTTATTTATTTGTGAGTCTCCCTGAGTAGACTACATGGTCTCTCCAAGGTAACATTTGGTCTGTTGTATTCACATGGCCCACGCCCAGTGCCCTCCCTGGGACATAGTAGGCTTTCAATAAATATTTGTTATTGATGGATAAATGAATGAATGGACATGTCCCTTTGCAGCCACTGTAACACTTCAGCATGATTTGCTGAAATGCCAATCTTAATCACAAAGGGCATTAATTCAAATTCTGGAAGACAGAACTGCTGAAACACCGATTGTAAAACCAAGTCACTTTAATTCTTAGGGGTTGCTGGAGAGCCTGGAAGAGATGGAGAGCAGGAGGCCATTATACTATTTAGCATTTAGTAAGCACCTCCTCCTAGGTGCTGGGTGCTCTATTAAATGTTTTATATGCATTATTTCATATACATCTAAAGTAGTTATTATCACTGGGGAGAGCAGAGAGGGAGACTGAGGCTTGGAGCCCGTAATTAACTTGCCTCAAGTCACAGCCAGTGTGATGTAGAAGTATCGTGATGGAACCCAGATGGTCAGGCTCTGAACCTCCTGGGTTTAACCACTCAACTCTCTTGTCCCCAATGGAATGCAGCTCATTAGGTAAATATTCTCACAGATGGAAGTGTACACAGCTGAACAGCTATATGACACCGCAACCAGACGGGGAAATATCAGAAAGGTCTCTGATATCCACGAAATGACAGCCCTGCTGGTCATAGAGGTAGGTCATTCATGGGGGCCCTTCTCCTGCACCCGGGGGTGTGTTGTTCAGAAGTCAGGTGGTCAGGACAGCCGCAGAGTGTCCCACCCCCTCCAATTGATGTGGGTGTTCTCACTCTCCAAAACCGGTTTGGTGGTCTCTTCCTAAGCTCCTAAACGATTAGCATCATCCTCCCCAGGATGGCTTGTAATTTGCAGTCATTGGCAATTCCTGTTGCAAGGGATTCTAAGATCAGACAAGCCAAGGAGCAGGTGACAGGTCACATCTGAACTTAGATGGACAAGTTGTCAGGGTGGGAGGGACAATAACTGAGACGAGGGGCAGTTTTACAAAGCTTTGGGGCCTGTCTGCATTGCACCTGGAGCAATCTTTGACCAGGGGTTCCTATTAACAACAAGCCTCCACAGGCCTCAAAGAACAAGAAAGGAGTCAGGCTTATCCAGTCTTAAACAGGACTAAAGTCTGCATTTTTCCTGTGTGATGAGGAATTATTGGGCCTTCAGTGAGGGCAGGCTCCTTCTTGGGTAGAAGAGAACAGTTAGGAAAAGTGAGAATGCTTCTGTAGGCAATTCCCTTTTCAAGGCTTAATTAAAGCCAGAATGTATATTTTTAGTCTGCTTTTGCATTTGTGACATTTAAATATTCAGATTTTCAATGAGACAAAGCCTATGCTGAAATTTACATATAAATATATTGAAATATATTTAAATATGAGTCTTCTTCATACCTTTTTTCTTAGTGTTCCCAAGCTGTCTGCACTTCCACAAGGGGATCAGTCTTTGGGAAATGAAGAATAAAGGTGTCTAAAGAGAGAAGTAGAGAGAGATTTGTTGGGAAGCTGATGTACTTGGGTAGACCTAACATTATGTATCAGTTCAGTTGCTCAGTCGTGTCCAACTCCTTGAAACCCCATGGACTGCAGCATACCAGGCCTCCCTGTCCATCACCAACTCCCAGGGCTTACTCAAACTCGTGTCCATTGAGTCAATGATGCCATCCAACCATCTCATCCTGTCATCCCCTTCTCCTCCCACCTTCAATCTTTCCCAGCATCAGAGCCTTTTCAAATGAGTCAGTTCTTCATGTCAGGTGGCCAAAGTATTGGAGTTTCAGCTTCAGCATCAGTCCTTCCAAAGAATATTCAGGACTGATTTCCTTTAGGATTGGCTGGCTGGATCTCCTTGCAGTCCAAGGGACTCTCAAGAGTCTTCTCCAACACCAAAGTTCAAAAGCATCAATTCTTTGACACTCAGCTTTCTTTATAGTCCAACTCTCACATCCGTACATGACTACTGGGAAAACCATAGCTTTAACTGGGTGGACAGTTTACAATTTGAGGAATGGTTTTTGTTTGTTTCAGCTTCTCTGGTGGCTCAGAGGGTAAAGCATATACCTGCAATGCAGGAGACCTGGGTGGGGAAGATCCCCTGGAGAAGGAAATGGCAGCCCACTCCAGTACTCTTGCCTGGAAAACCTCATGGACGGAGAAGCCTGGTAGGCTACAGTCCAAGGGGTCGCAAAGAGTCTGACACGACTGAGAGACTTCACTTTCACTTTGTTTAAATTACAACTTTTCAGAGTGACAGTTTATCCAGGCTAGAGGTCAGTCCCCAGCCATGCAGGCTTTGGTAGATGTATGTGTGTATTTTAATCTATTTAGAAAGGCTACAGGCTTCCTGAAAGGCTACAGGCTTAGAGGCTTCCTCCTCAGACCTCAAGAAGTATGATTCACGGAGATACAGCAAATTTGATCAAATAACAACCTTGAAGCATCACTCAAATCACTAGCTTTACAGACCATATTATCACCATGCTAATAACTAGTTACCCATACTCGATCCATGGACCACCAACTGTAAATGATTTTGACTGTCATGAACTGCATTTGAATCTCTGAAATAGGACTGGACATAATCCAGCCTCTCTCGAGTGAGTTAGCACATACTTTTAAGATCCTACGGGGTCTCTCAGTTATCATTGCAGTCATCAATAAGTATGCACCAAGGGTAGTATACCTAAGTGCAAGAGGATGCACATTTTTCAGTTGATACATAGAAGACAAACTTGATTCCACTGGGTATCAGAAGTGTTTTTTTTTCCCCCTAAGTGAAGGGAACGTTGACAGACTATTGCATAACAAAGAATAGTACAATCTAATGGGGAAAATTGGCTTGAATTGTGGGTGTCTTCCTGATTTCATCACCTTTGATAGTTGACATTTCCATTTCTCATTTTCTCTCAGTTACTTGTCTATAAATGGATGTTCAAATGTTAATAGGGACCCACACAAATGTAGCAACTTCCTCCTCTGGTAAATTATACCTTGGAGCCAGTTTTATTGTGATTCTTTCTTTCCATGTCTGTTTCTCCTCCTGGAATTTGGGCTGTGTGGTGCATGAATTGTTAAAGGAATGAAACAATTCCTTGGGAAGGAGACAGAAGCTACGGAGACAAGCCAGCAGGGTGGAGCTTGCTCTTCCCCCAGGAGTCAGTAAGACTTTCGTAAGGCCCCTAGAATGGCATCCAGACTGAGGTAAGGGTAACTGAGGTAAGGGTAACTGAGGTCAGGGTAACTGAGGTCAGGGTAACTGAGGTAAGGGTAACTGAGGTAAGGGTAACTTCTTTGTCACCATTTGTTCCTCAGAAAACACCAACGAGAGGATGTCCTGTCACGGAAAACAGCTGCCAGTTTCACGTTGTGAAATACACATGGACGACACAGATAAATATAAATGTATATGACTTGGACCATGTCAAGCACTAGAGTTAAGATCATAGAGGAATTTCTCAATTTAAATGTGCAGTTTTGATAAACACTAATACAGACTATCTTGCCTCATAAGCAATCACAGGCTAAGTATCCACCAACTTGGCTTATTGGCTTGACTCTTGTCATTGTTTCTGTACTATGAAGACAGGACTTAAGTTTCCCTTCTCTCCTGGCTTGCCATCCTGGCTTCCAGTTGTTACTGTAAGGAATAAAGACTTGAGAAAAATGGACATGAATCTGAGCAAACTCCAGGAGATAGTGAAGGCCACGGAAGTCTGGCATGCTGCAGATCATGGGGTTTCAAAGAGTGGGACACAACTTAGCGACTGAAGACGACAGTATAAACTTGACTTCCTGCTTCCATTTTTGCTCTACTATCAGTGAGAGGAAGCTGTTAAAAATGGAAATCAGATCATATCACTCCCCTGCTTAAAATCCTCCAGGACTTATCCATTCCACCGAAAAGAAAATCCCAGTACTTGGCCCGACCTGCAGCGCCAGGGCATGTAAAAGTGCCTGCAACTTCTCTCTCTCCCTCCTGTCCTCTTCCTTGCATTCAGCATACTCCAGAAACAGTAGACTTTCTGCTGATGTTCTAACTCAATAGTTCTCAAAGTGTGGTTCCCAAACCAGCAGCATCAGCATCTTCTGCATAGTGGCTAGAAATGCAAATTCTTGGGCCATACCCAAACTCTACTGAATCATAAGTTCTGAGGGTGGGCCCCAGTGATCTGTGTTTGAACCAGGCCATCTAGGGATTCTGTTGCCTGCTGAAGTTTGAAAACCTCTGGTGTAGCTCCTCAGACACACTTCTGCCTCAGGACCATGTACCGGTCAGACCCTTTGCCTGGTATGCTCTTCCCAGGGCTCTTTCCTCATCAGCTGGACATCAGCTGAAATGTTAGCACCTCACCAATCATCCTATATTTTATTTTATTTAAAGTATTTTTTTTAAAGGAGTGTATGCACAATTTTATTTATTTGTTTAGGGAGAGTGTGCCCAAGTTTATTTTTCTGTAGTGGTGTTAAATTTTTAAAGTGTTTATTGAATTTGTTACAATATTTTTTCTGTTTTCTGTTTTGTGTTTTTTTGGGCCATGAGGCATGTGGGATCTTAGCTCCCCAACCAAGTACTGGACCAGCACTCCCTACATAGGAAGGCAAAGTCTTAACCACTGAACCGCCAGGGAAGTTCCTATTTTATCTGAGTAAAGTTGATTTACAGTGTTTTGTTAGTTTAAGGTGTACAGCAAAGTGATGCAGTTAAGTGTTAGTTGCTCAGTCGTGTCTGACTTTAACCCTGTGGACTGGAGCCTGCCAGGCTCCTCTGTCCATGGAATTCTCCAGGCAAGAATACTGGAGTGGGTTGCCATGCTCTCTTCCAGGGGATCTTCCTGACCAGGGATCAGATCTGCTTCTCTGCATTGCAGAATCTTTACCGACTGAGCCACCACATACATTATTTTTTAGATTCTTTTCTCATATAGGCTATCACAGAATATTGAGTAGAGTTCCCTGTGCTATCCAGTAGGTCCTGTTAGTTATCTATCTTATATATATAGCAGTGTGTGTTTTCATCCCAAGCTTCTGATTTATCCCTCTTAAGCATCTTATTTAAAGTGAGCCTGTTTGCCTCTCCTCATCTTAATCTATGCCATTTAATTATCCTCTATGTTCTCTGTAGAACTAGCTCAAATCATCTTGTTTATTTATTTACTTGTTATTTTATTATCTCCCCCATTAGAAGGAGATCTGACACCCTATTTATTTTTATACTGTGAATTCTGAGTGCCCAGCATAGGGCTTGCACATAAGATGGGCTTAATAATGGTTTCTTAAATTAGTGCCTATGAGATTTTTTTTTTTTTTTTGATTGCCTGTCTTTCAGAAGGAGATCAGTTAGACTCTCTAAAGGAAGCTGCAGTGTTGTGGCCAAGCCTTGTCATGGGGTCAGAAGATGAGGGTCAAATTCTAAATTCTCCACTTGAAAATCAGCTGACTTTGGGTAAGTCATTGAACTGGTTTAATGGGTTACAACAAGGAGTGATTTTGTCTCATCGAAGTATTCAGCGGTGTCTGGAGATGTTTTTGGTGTCAACTGAGGATGCAAGTGAGAGTGGGGTGTGCTCTTGGCACCTAATGGGCAGAGGCCAGGGATGTGGCTAAGCATCCTGTAGTGCACGGGCCAGCCCCCACCTTATGCTCAGGAAAATAACAACAGTGCCTCGGCTGAGAAAACCCAAACTAGAAAATTAGGATTAACACTCTCTTCCTAACTCACAGGGTCCTGACGATGCTCAAGCAAAATTCTTCTCATGAAATTGTCTTGTAAATGACAAAGGACTGTAGGCAAATACCCTCAGTGTCCGGCACCACACCTTACACAGAGTAGCTGCTTAATAAATATTGGCTCAAGGAACAAATGGATGAATGGATGAGTGGATGAACTGGATGATTCCATGAAATGGATGATTGAATTGCATGGAGCCCCTTCCCAGAACTGAATTTTTGTGTCCTCATTTGCAACAGAGGATAAGGATAGTACTTGTGTCCTAAGAACCTTGGGAGGATCACGGAGATGATGTGTACAAAGCACCTTGTTTCACCCTTGGTTATTGCCCCCGCCACCCCCACAGAGTTCCTGCTTCCTCCCCCCTAAGTGACTCCCCTCCTCTACTCCCTTGGTTTACACAGAGCTGCCCTATCTGTTTCAGTGAAAAGGCATCATCAAGTCCTACTCTGCATTTTTCTGATGAAATACCTGTTATTCAGAAACCACCTGCTCCTGGTTTCCCAGAGTTCCGGAGAAGGGACTGGAACCCAGGCTCCTGTTTCCTGGCTGGGAATCTCTCCACCATGCCCCTACTTTCCCTTGGCTCCTTCTGTTTTCTCACCTCCTACAACCAATCAGCACGTACCCAGCAGAGTTTCCCAACCTTTCTGAGAGCTGGGAATGCTTACTGTTAGAAACCCCAGCACACATCACCAAAGCATTAAAATGTGCCCACGTCAAATAAAATCTGTGTATAACTTTATGAAAATTGGGTTGCCTTGGCAGTCGACTGAAAGTTACATTTTAGAAAATTTAAACACTTATTAATGTATTTCAGTTTGCTTTTTTACATTTTGAAGTCATTTTTTTTCCCTCCAGCAGATGTAATTATAGACCCTCGAAAGGCATTTGTGACTTTGGTGCTTTATACATTACAAAAAACGTCTTATTTACTTTTTTACCCATTGGTGAGTTTCCCATCTTCCTTGTTCCTGTTTGCTTATAATAGTCAATGACCATTCTAGAGTCTAGGAAGCATCTGGAAACTGTTGAGTACTTGGTGGGTGATATTTCATGTAGGTAATGCTGTTGACTTGCAAACATGATCTCATGCACCAGCGTCCATTTTTGTCCAAGAGTGTGACAGTCGAATCTTACATTTGCCATAGGTATTGTGGACTGCAAAGGGCTTTCTCATATATTACCCATTTGTACAGTACTTGAGCACAATCTGTATTATGTTACAGCTTCTCTTGATTTTACCAATAAGAATCCAAAACTTAGGGAGGAGAAGTGACTGACTCACTCAGAGTTATAAAGCAAGTGGCAGAACAAAGGTGAGAATTGCTATCTTCTGCGTTTCAAGTGTGCCATGATGCTTTTGGACCTGGAGAGATTACTCCTGAAAGAGGAAATAAGCAAGGATGGAATCACTGGGATAGCTTTAGCTTTGTGTGAGTGCGCGCATGTGTGTGTGAGACTGAAACTAGCCTTGAATATTCTTTATTTGCCCTACAGATAGTGGAATCAAATTAATTAATTAGGTCAACAAATACTTATTAGTGATGGACCCTGTTATAAGTGCTGGGGATACAGCAGTGAACTAAAAGAGCCTCACAGAGCTCACATTCTATATGCAACAGATAAATGATAAATTGACAAGACAATATATATTAATAGTATTTGATGTCAATTAGTGTTAAGGATAAAAATCAAAGCAGTTGAGGGGATAGGAAAACTGGGTGGGGGGAGTTGCTGTGTTGTTCAGACAGGTCAAAGGTGACTCATTTGTAAGGTGGCCTTGAGAAGAGACTTATAAGGGAGGAAGGATGTAGCATGGATACTGGGAACAGACTAGCCTAGATGAACATGTGCAAAGGCCCTGAGACAGGGACATGTTTGGCATGTATGAGAAACCACAAGGAAACCAGCCCAGCTGGAGAAGAGTGAGTAGACTGGGATGGAGGAGAGAGTTATTGGTAGAAAATAAGGTGAAGAGGGGTCTGGGGAGGAGGCATGGGGAAAGTTAGGGAAGATCCTCCAGGACCTTATAGGGGCTTGTGGGGGCTTTAGCTGGGATTCTGAGGTAGGTTTTCCTTGAGGGCTCTGACCAGAGGAATGACATGATCTGACATACACTGTTAAAGATGTTTGATGGACTGATTAGTTCATGGCATCTGGTCCCATCACTTCATGGCAAATAGATGGGGAAATAGTGGAAACAGTGTCAGACTTTATTTTTCTGGGCTCCAAAATCACTGCAGATGGTGACTGCAGCCATGAAATTAAAAGACGCTTACTCCTTGGAAGGAAAGTTATGACCAACCTAGATAGCATATTCAAAAGCAGAGACATTACTTTGCCAACAAAGGTTCGTCTAGTCAAGGCTATGGTTTTTCTAGTGGTCATGTATGGATGTGAGAGTTGGACTGTGAAGAAAGCTGAATGCCGAAGAATTGATGCTTTTGAACTGTAGGGTTGGAGAAGACTCATGAGAGTACCTTGGACTGCAAGGAGATCCAACCAGTCCTTCCTAAAGGAGATCAGTCCTGGGTGTTCCTCGGAAGGACTCATGCTAAAGCTGAAACTCCAGTACTTTGGCCACGTCATGCAAAGAGTTGACTCATTGGAAAAGACCCTGATGCTGGGAGGGATTGGGGGCAGGAGGAGAAGGAGACGACAGAGGATGAGATGGCTGGATGGCATCACCAACTCGATGGACGTGAGTCTGAGTGAACTCTGGGAGTTGGTGATGGACAGGGAGGCCTGGTGTGCTGTGATTCATGGGGTTGCAAAGAATCGGACACGACTGAGCGACTGAACTGAACTGAACTGAAGATATTCCTAGTTTGTAATATTTCCATCTTAGGAGACTCAGACCTGCTTTGAGAGACCACGAGGGACACCTTGCTCTTCAAGCATATTCAAATCCTGAGGTGAAGCCGAACTTTAGTAATTGATTCATCATTCAGATCAGTGACTGGGCTCTACCTGAATACCAGAGCTACCTATGGCAGCCTTGGGGATTGAGGAATGAGTAACACAGGATTCCTGCACTGAGGAAGCTCCTCTTACAGTGAAGAAATACAGACAACAAACAAACAAAGGATTTCAGCTATTGAGAAGGGCTGGGGAGAAAATAAAACCAAGGGAGACGCAATGATGATGCCATCATAGAGGGCTACTGTAGATTCCAGTTGGCTTTTGAAATGAGGAACTTGAGCAAAAAGTATTGCACACGTAGAGCAACTTATGGTATCCCGTTTCATAAAAAATATTATTATTCTGACTTTTTAAGCGAGAAGCTGATATTCTGTGAGATTAAACCACATGCCTGAGGCACTCGTAAATGACAGATCTGGGGGTCTGAATCCAAATTTTCTCTCATTTTCCGAACCAGAGTTTTCTCATAGTGTACAGCACTATGGAATGTGACAGTAGGGCTGGATAACCCTGGAGCGTGGGATGAAGGAATCCATAATACTTAGGCAAGATGGGAAAAATGTGTCAAAGCAGAAAGAGACGCAAAAGAGCAAGGGCTGTGACTTGCGCCCACTACGGTCACACAGGATGACTGTCAGGATGTAGAGGAGCTGCAGTCCCCATAGCCTCAGTTCCATTGGGCTGAGAAAATCTCCAGCCTAATCTCAACAGAAGGGCCCTTGCCTTGCATGGGTGCTCTCAGCAACCCAGGCTGGGGTGGGCCTCTGGGTCACATGTGGTTTCAATCACTGCATTTATCTGCATCACTGTCATTGTATCTGGAAGATGACTGAAGCCTCATTTCTCTCCCAGGCCTGTCTGATTGTGCAGGGAGTACACGTCAAATCTGGAAAAGCTATCTCATCTTTGGCAGGCCAGAGATAGGCCAAGACTTCAGAAAGGTACAGCAACATCCTACTCAGGCCCCTTCACCCCTTTATTAAAAACAAATCTGAAACAACAAATGTCTAAAATTTTCCACTTATTCATTTCATCCTGCCTCATTATAACCATGCCCTTTGTCCACACCCGCTGGAGTTTTTTTTTTTTTTTTTGCAGCCTTGGGGGAAGCTGGGATGTGTCTGTCCCTAGCTCTCAGTCCCTCCCATAATAAACAATCACTAAACAGCTTGCTGCCCTAGGCAACTGTTTGTCCAGTTTGGCCAGGCCCCTGTGACTTAGGCTGGGGAAGAGGGTGGGAGGTGTTCCCAGTAAAGCAGAATTCAGGCTGTAAGGCCAGGGACTTGGCTTTGACCAGAAGCACTGTTTGGAAGCACATCTTTGCAGTCTTGGAGGATCATTATTAGAGAGACTCTGGATCTTTATCTGATTTGTCCAGTGATGGGTCCCTGAGGGTAGGGGCTCATGGCTGGCGTGTGGGAGGGCCGCTGAAGGAAGGACTAGCTTGTACTAATGGTAAAAAAGGTCATCCCCTGCCTCAAGTGTCTCATCTACAGCTGGCCATTCTACCAGTCATCTGTCCCTCAGAGACAGCGCCTTAAAAACCATTCCCCCTCCCCGGCAAAAGAGAGTAACATCACTTTCGGTACTGGGAGGAGCTTAAATCAACCGGGTTATTCTCGGCTATTAGATCTTTCTTTTTTCCACGGTGTGATTGGATCTCTTGGAGGGTTTCTACAGAATAGACAAAGGGCTTCGGAAGCTAGGAAAGGATGCGCGGAAAGTTACGGAGGATTTGGGATAGGTGTCTTCTCTTAGTGCACAGACAGACATGAAGAATTAAAACGATTCCTTTCGGTTGTAGTCTTTCCTTTTTATTATTGGGGATTGGGGTGGTTCCTTGGGGGTAAGGAAAAAGAGATGGGCAATGCAGGAGACGCTGGAGATAATGGGTTCGATTCCTGGGTTGCGAAGATCTCCTGGAGGAAGGCATGGCAACCTGCTCCAGTATTCTTGCCTGGAGAATCCCATGGACAGAGTAGCCTGGCAGGTTACAGTCCATGGGGGTGGCAAAGAGTCGGACACGATTGAAGCGACACAGCACACATTTAGGGGATAAGGGACCTGTTTAAATGCTTTGTAGGAAGGAAAATTTGGGGCCCTCAGAGGGTGGAAGGTGGGCTGAGAGAGACATCCTTCTGGTCAGCGGTCGCTTTCTATGAAGTCTTTTTTTTTTTTTTCCTCCTGCAGCCCAAGGGCTCGCCCCACTGCTCCACTTTTCGAGCATCCTTCTCCAGGAACCCGAACACACGCCGCCGCCCGCTCGGGGAGGCGCTCCCGGCAGGCAGCGGAGGAGTAGGAATTCTCGAGGACGACCGGGGCAGCCGGAGCAGCGGGCCGGGGAAGCGCCCGCCAGTCCCCGGTTCTCCAGCCTCCGCGCGCCCGCAGGCGCCTCTGGGAGGCGCTGGTTTCCCGGCGCGGCGGCTGCAGGTGGTGCGGCCCAGGCCGGGGTCTGGATCCCGGGGCACCGAAGGGCCGCGGACTCTCTCGGGGCAGCCCCGCGCTCCGCCCGCTGGGGCCCGGCCGAGGCGCCCCGGGGTCCCTTCGCCGCCCGCACCCTCAGCGCCGCGCCGGCGCCTCTGCCGGTGGCCGGGGGTTATGAATGGGCGCAGCGGAAGCACCGCCCACCCCGGACGTGACGCTCGGCCAATGGCAGCGCGGGCTGCGTGGATGGATGAGGTCAGCGCTGTAGTGTCGGGAATGGAATGTGTAAGTGTAACATTCAGAACCGGGTAACATTCGGCGACCGAACGCGGCGGTCGGCAGCGATCGCGCGGGGGCCTGGGAAGCGCCGCTCGGGGCCGGCACTGCCCGCGGGGAGGACGCGCCGCCGCCGTCACCCAGCGCCGCCGCCGCCGCCTCCAGCCTTCTCCAGCCGGGCCGCCGCGCGTCCCGGGGGCCGGCCCCGCGAGCGCAGGAGTAAACACCGCCGGAGTCTTGGAGCTGCTGCAGAAGGGAATAAAGAGAGATGCAGGGATTTGTGAGGTTACGGCGCCCCAGCTGCAAGATGCACTAGCCGGCTGAACCCGGGGATCGGCTGACTTGTTGGAACCGGAGTGTTCTGCACGGGAGCCTGGATGAGTTGAAGTTGCTTTCCAGGGGCTCGTTTTCCACGCTGCCGAGAGGAATCCGAGAGGCAAGGAAATCACTTCGTCTTGCCATTGATTGGGCATTGGGAGCTTTCCCCCCCCCCCCCCCACCCCCCCCTCTCTTTCTTTTCCTCGGTCTTGTTGCATGCAAGAGAATTACAGTCCGCTGCTCGCCCGACCTGGGTGCGAGATATTTCGCCCCGCTCTCTCCCTTCCATTGTGCAACCCAAAGATGAAAGACCGAAGGGGAGAAAGTTAAAGAAATCGCCCACATGCGCTGGATCAGTCCACGGCTTGGGGAAAGGCATCCAGAGAAGGTGGGAGCGGAGAGTTTGAAGTCTTTACGGGCGGGAAGATGGCGGACTGGAGCTGAAAGTGTTGATTGGGAAACTTGGGTGATTCTTGTGTTTATTTACAATCCTCTTGACCCAGGCAGGACACATGCAGGCCAAAAAACGCTATTTCATCCTGCTCTCAGCTGGCTCTTGTCTCGCCCTTTTGTTTTATTTCGGAGGCTTGCAGTTTAGGGCATCGAGAAGCCACAGCCGGAGAGAAGAGCACAGCGGTCGGAATGGCTTGCACCATCCGAGTCCGGATCATTTCTGGCCCCGCTTCCCGGACGCTCTGCGCCCCTTCGTTCCCTGGGATCAATTGGAAAACGAGGATTCCAGTGTGCACGTTTCGCCCCGGCAGAAGCGAGAGGCCAACTCGAGCATCTACAAAGGCAAGAAGTGCCGCATGGAGTCCTGCTTCGATTTCACCCTTTGCAAGAAAAACGGCTTCAAAGTCTACGTCTACCCACAGCAAAAAGGGGAGAAAATTGCTGAAAGTTACCAAAACATTCTAGCGGCCATCGAGGGCTCCAGGTTCTATACCTCGGACCCCAGCCAGGCGTGCCTCTTTGTCCTGAGTCTGGACACTTTAGACCGAGACCAGTTGTCACCTCAGTATGTGCACAATTTGAGATCCAAAGTGCAGAGTCTCCACTTGTGGAACAACGGTAGGAATCATTTAATTTTTAATTTATATTCTGGCACTTGGCCTGACTACACCGAGGACGTGGGGTTTGACATCGGCCAGGCGATGCTGGCTAAAGCCAGCATCAGTACTGAAAACTTCCGACCCAACTTTGATGTTTCTATTCCCCTCTTTTCTAAGGATCATCCCAGGACAGGAGGGGAGAGGGGGTTTTTGAAGTTTAACACTATCCCTCCTCTCAGGAAGTACATGCTGGTCTTCAAGGGGAAGAGGTACCTGACAGGGATAGGGTCAGACACCAGGAATGCCTTATATCACGTCCATAACGGGGAGGACGTAGTGCTGCTCACCACCTGCAAGCATGGCAAAGACTGGCAGAAGCACAAGGATTCTCGCTGTGACCGGGACAACACCGAGTACGAGAAGTAAGTGACGGGCCTCAGTGGGTTAGCCCCGGGCCTTGCTCACCTGGGTCCAGGTGTGAGCTTGGGGAATGGGGGTGGGACAGGGGAGCCCCTCCGGTCCTCTTCCTCTTGCTCCAAGCCTGGGATGGAGCAGCCTGGTTTTTCGGTGTGTGGCTCGGAGCTGAGGACCCAGAGTTGGAGCTCCTCGGGCAAACGGAAAAGCCTGGAGCACTTTCTTGGGCCAAGTAGGTGACAGTGTCTCCCTCTTGCTTGGAAAACCTTCAAGGTGATGTGTCTTCTATGAAGGGTGTGAGTTTGATCCAAGTTTGGAACCTGCGCTTCAACGGCGGAGCCAGGAGAGTGTTGTGAGAGGTTATAGGGACCCCAGAGGCTCTAAATCCACCCAATCTCGAGACCTTCCACCCAAGACTGATGCTTTATTTGCTGTTCTCACGAGGAGGGAGGGGAAGCTGCTTTCCCTGGGATTCTCCCACCCTCCAGTTGTCATCTTTCCGTAAACCTTAAATGTGTGTTAGTAGTGGAAGTGCTCTAATTTTAGCTCCTAAACTTTCTGTGCCTGTCTCTTCCCTACTCCCAGATGGCATTGACTTTTATGAAGGGGGACTTTAAGCTGGTTAGGGCCTGTGATCTTGCATGCACGCATGCATTCATTCATGTGTGCTTGTTGGTATGTATATATCCTGCCTCCCCCCCTGGGAGAAAGCTGTTTGTAAATCTGGGCCTCAGCTCTACTGCTGTAAACTCCAGTTGCTAATTTAGATTTCCTCTTCCCTTTTGTCTTTATCAATTTGCATGTAAATCAGAGACTGTTACTCTCTGAATGCATGGTGAGATGCCTCCTCACCCTCTGGAGTGAAGCAAGTTTTGTCCAGTTGCTAAGTAACTGAGCTGGAGACTTTGTAGCCTTTCTCACTCTCCCTTTTCCTTCACAAAGATGGTAACTGACACACTGGACTAGAGAAGGGGGGGGGGGCTGTCAAAACTAGTTTCCACCAATGGGCTTTAACCTGAGCTTGGAGGGTCCCTTTCCTGGTGGATGGGGTGGGAGCTCTAGTTACTCAACTTGTGTCTGGCTTTGAAAGAGTTAGTGAGCTCCTACGGTGCATTTCCACGTTACGCCAGTTAAAAACCAGAGCAGCCTTGTGCTACCCAAGGAAGCAAGGGGAACCTCTCCGCTGAGTACAAGAGGTTGGCGGATTTTGCAGTTGATTCATGAAATGCAGAATAGGGGAAACGCTTCGCAGACCTGATTGGAACCGGAAGGGGCATGGTGGGGAAAGGGCCCTGAAATGAAAGGTTTGATTGTTGTCTGTGGATTTCCTCAGACACTCAGGCCTCTTGTCGGAGGGATTGGAAAGGAAGTTCAAGTCCTCCTGTACTTGATCGTAGACAGTAAAGGAGAGGGGATCAAACACTGGGATTCCCCAACCCCCAACACCTCTTGCCTTTCAAGCATAAGCAAAGCCTGAGGCTGTAGGGTCAATTATGAATCTAAATTGTCCCCTGCTTCAGGGGCAGTTACCTGTGAATGTTGGGTGCAGTTGCCCTGGCTTCAATTTTTCTCACAAAAGGAACTGTGGTTGGTAATGAACGCTTTGTTTACACGACATTTACATTGACCTATTCCTGTGGGTGCTTGTAACAAAAAAATGCTCATAGCCTTTGAAGAATTTCTTTGTCTGGTTTATGGTGGAGTAACTCGAGATGAAGTCTTAACCTTTCAGTCTAAAGCAGTCTTACTGAATTTTGTAGAAAGATCATGATGGTCTTCATTCTTCCAAAGGAGCTGGACCTGAGATCTTACCTTAAGAAATTGGAATTGTGCATTTATTTGGGAAACACCCTCCATCCAATACAACAATCATATCTGCTTTACCTTCCTAGGCCTCAAATGAATATTAAATGTCTACATTCTCTGCTGAAGCATTTTTCTAGAGATTTTGGCAATGAGGGAAGGAGGGGTTCGTTTTCTAGAAACTTTTAATTTTTGCTCATTAAATTTCCCTAATTTTTGACCCCTTTGTGATTGCACCAAGAAATCTGATACCCACGCCCTTGTTTTGGTTTATTTTTAAGGCCACAAGGGGTCAGGCCCTCAGGATTGAGTCTCCTTTGAAAAGTGGCATTTAGTGAGGAAGGCAAGTTGCTTCTTTCTCCTGAGCAGGGGTTTCTTTCACAGCCACTTCTGGATTTTCTTCATTCCTCTTTTGCATACTTTCCAGTGCTAACCTCGTTTCCTGGGATGGGATGGTGCTGTAGAACGTTTGTATTCATTGGCCTGGTTGACCTGGAGTTTTAACTCATTCCTCTCACTGAGTTATCTGGATGCTTTATCGTTGCTAAATGGTGTTTGCAAACACGATTGCCTATTGCGTTGACTTTGGAAGATATGAAGATGAAGAATGAGCTCTGATGTGGTGAGAATGCTCACACAGCAGGCAACCTGTTTTGTGCTCTGAAGTAAGCCCAACTACTGTACTTTGCTATTTATCCTGATGTTTTCTGGAAGTCAGCCGTGCATGTATCAGACACAGAACTCCTCCAATCAAATGCTGATCTCGTTCCAGCATTCTAGAGGAGGATGTTGCAGTTAGGTCTATAGAAGTTATCTAAGTTCGACTTCTCATACTGCCTAATGGTGTGACTTCTGATTCATCATCTTGAACCTTAGTTTATCTTTTGGTAGAATGGGTTTTAGATGGCTTCAGGGCACTCTATAAGCGTTCACTTGATAATGGCTTGTGAAAACAGAATCTGTTTTCATTTACTTCTTTTTTTTATTACCAAGTGTCTATGAAAATGCTTCAGTTTAATTTGCTACCACAAGTAACTACATATAACTTTGCTCTACAATTAGGGGAATGATAATTAGATTGAAAATTTATGGTCTCATGGCCAAGTTAGGATACCATAGAATATGTACAACTAAAAAAGTTGCTTTTAGTGAAATTTAGTCTTAAGTGACAATAAATACTTAGTTTCTTCATCTCACCGTCACTTTTGTGAAAAGCAGACATTTATTGCTAAAGGTATAGAAGAGCTACGTGGAATAAAGGGAAAGACTTTTGTCTTGTAATAGAGCAATAGTTGTGACCCAGACATCTAGGATTATATTAGAACATCCATTTTTATGACACTCATAATTAATTTTCATCAGTTACATATATTCACAGATGTAGATGACGCCGGCTAAAAGAAGTTGATGCGGTGATTACATGATTTGTAATGAGGCTTTAGAGAAATTCTATTTTACATCTTTTGAGCTTCTTATGCATTCTTACAGAATGACCGTAGTTTTTGCATGAACTACGTAGTTCAGATCCCTTCAGAGGGCATTATTGTGAAACTTCAAATTTGGCTTTCTGAAATAGAAGAAAGAGAAGGAAATGAGAGGTGGCTTCTATCTTTGACCCCTCCGAGGAAAGCGGTGGAGAATATTTTAAGGTGCTCTTCTGGTAACAGGCAGGATTCTGTGCAGGCCTTTTGGACACCTTTTTCCTGTGTTTGTTGAAGCTCAAAATCCTGGTATTTTTAAGGGTCCCGAGGTTAAGGAATCATTCGACTTCCAAACATCCTCCTTTTGCTGATGTGGAAACTGAGGGATAGACTGATGGATTTGCTTAAGGTCAGAAAACTGGTTCGTGGCAGGGGTAGTCCTAGAAAGTAAACCTTTTTCTGACTTTCTCTTCCTTGACCTACAATATTCTATCTTTAATTACAGACACACTTGAAAGCTCTCCAGACACTGGAAGGTCCTTGTTGATGGTGTTTCTTATAGGATTTCTCTTGGACTCATTTGGGAAGCTGATAAAGACTTTGGACAAGCTTTGTGGGAAAAAAAAAAAGAAGGCACATAGATGTATAATTTGTCATCTAGTTTTAGGAGTTGGTGCACAGCCACTACTAAAGGGCATTGTCAGACTTGAGAACTTTTGCTCTCGGGCTTGCATATTTCTTTTCATTGCCAACTAAGTTGGAGGTCCCTGGAGCTGCTGTGTCTGAGTAGGAGTTGTGGGAACCTTTCAGTTTGGCCTCAAGGAATTAATTCACTGAATGAGAAGCTGAATTCAGATGCATTCATGGCAAGCACAAAATGTGTACAAGTAAATGATGTGTTTATTCCCCCTTTTCCCAAGCTATGTTCCTAGACACCTGAGCCAGTTCGCGATCCAGCAGGGAACCTTGGAGGCATGAAAGGTGGAAATTGTGCTTCTCAGGTTTTAAATGTAGAAGCACCCTTTCCCCCACAGGTGTACAGTAGCACCAACACATTTCTAAAATAAACCACAAAGTCACAGTTTTAAAATAAAGCTAAGGCCAGCCCTAGGCTAATCTTGAAGTTGACAATTGTGTCTTCTTGAACTGAGGTTCTTAAACTTTCTCTAACACTCTTCCCCATTACCCCCCACCCCCAACCCCCACACTTTTCTCAATTCCTCTGAACTTGCTTTCTGGAGAGAGCTCAAGAACCTGGTTTGTAAGGAATCCCTAAAGGTTGGGGTTCTGTGTGCTACTGCTAAAGACACTGTAGATTGATTGAGTCCAGTTCAACAAATGACCATTGCCAGTAGAGGCCTTGACCTAAGCCTGCAGAGAATGGCTTGCTAGGAAGGCCCTGCCTGTGAGAGGCCACGTTGGTCGTCCCCGTGACTGTGACATCAGCTTTGGATGGCACAGACTTGGCCAAAACGCGTGTTCCCTTTGTTGGAAGGCCTGTGGATGTGCCTCCCCAGAATTGTGACAATGAGACACCTGCTGACAATGACCTTGAGTATGCCAAGGTAACACCAAAGGTTGTGCTTGGTAGGGCCTGGCTCCTCTGCTCACGGGTGTCTCGTCAGGCCACGTTCCGTTCCAGGTGCATGAGCTGAGGCCTGCTCTGGTGAGGTGCATCATTGTAGGCTGCACAGCTTGTGGGGCCTGAATGGGGGCTACAGCCCAAGCTGTGTGGCTCCTCTCATTTCTCTGAAGCCTGCTGCTCCCTCCTGACCGTCATTTTCCCGCCTCTTCAGAGGAACCTCTCTGGCTCAGTGGTCACTAGATGCCCCAGACTCTGGAGCATGTTTGTGCCTGGATGTGAACATAGGAGTTCGCATTTCCTTGAGCTCAACAACCATCTGGTCTTCCTTCAAAGCTCTTCTGCCCAGTGACCAAGTTCCTCTAATGCGCAAGGACCTCCTCACAATTGCATGGCGTTTGTCCAGTGCCTGACGTCAGGTTGCCTTTATTAGCGCCTTAAGCCTTTCAACCAGTGTAAGATCTCCATTTTACAGATAGGAGTGCAGGCCTCGAGAAGGTCAAGTAAGGAGCCACAGTTGTGTCCGGTGAGGACTCGGTGGTGCCCAAACCAGGCATTCTGAATGCCGAAGACAGTGCTCCCTCGACAGGACGTTACCACCTTAAAGAGCCAAACAACATGTCTGCCTGTTCACAGTTGTGTGTGAGTTTAATATCATTCCAGTGTTTGTGCATCATATCTCTCCCCCCCCCCCCCCCCCCCGATTTCCTTTCTATACACGTTTTCCAAGGAAAAATTTGGCTCAGAGATGGGATCAAGATGGCCCCATTTATCAGCGTGGCGTGCTGCAGTTCATGCCATGGAAAAGAGTCAGACCACAACTTAATGGCTGAACAGCAAAAGCATTGAACTCCTTCAACTCTTCCGTTCAGTTCAAGGCTTGTTAATAACTCTGTAGATTCTGGCTTTCATTCTCTCCTAAAGCTCTTCCCAGAAAAGTGAGGCAGTGAATGGTATGTGACCTTTGCCCTCACTGATAACACCTTGCGGAGTTTGCCCTCTCCCAGGTGTCAGTGAACCCGTGAGAGTGTACTGGAGTGACCACACTAGGTGTCAGGGAACCTGTGAGATGGTACAGGAGTGATCGTTGCCCCAGGTAAGAAGGGGTGATCCTGTAGAAGTGGGAGACCCGCTGGAAGGTTCCACTTCGGACAGAATGGGCCAAGTTTCTAGAGCATAGCACACCACTACTCTCTACCCTCAGGATCCCTATGGAAAAACAGTGGTTAAAAAATTATGAGTTATGCAGAGCCTAAGACCTGGGTTTGATTCTTGGGTCGGGAGGACCCCCTGGATAAGGGAATGGAAACCCACTCCAGTATTCTTGCCTGGAGAGCCCCATGGACAGAGGAGCCTGGTGGGCTCTGCAGCCCATGGGGTCTCAGAGTGGGACACAACTGAGTGACTACCACAACCACAACCAGCATGCAGAGCTTTTGTGAAAAATTAGGCAAATGCAAAAGATAGGAATATGAAAATAAGTTTCTTCTCTAATCCCCACAATAAGAGCTCACCACTATTGTTAAACTTCAGAAGCTCACCTTTTATAACCAAAATGTACACCTCTGTGATTATGTCATTCTGTCTCTGCATATCCAAGTACCTTCTACAGATATGTTAATTACTGCTTAATTAATAGTAAACAATGAATCTGACACATTTTCTTTCAGTGTCTTGTTTGTGCCAGACACATAGGTGTTGGAGCTTGGGGCATCCAGGAGTGAACACAGCAAACTTCCGGCCAGCCTCCTCAGTGGGTTTTATAAAGTCAGAGTCCGACTTTAAATGTATTTTTACATGTTGCTTTTTTCTTAACATTATCCCAGAGCATTTTTCTCTCCCTCTGAATAGGAAAAGCCTATTAAAATATTAAAATAGGATTTTTAATGGCTGCATAGTTCTTTTTAGTAACTCATGGCTATATCCTAGTTGATTTCCATTTTCTGAGTTAACAGATTTAACTTGTTTCCCGTCTTTTCTTGTACTTGGGCCTGTGATGAATGTCACTGTACTGAGGATTTGTTTTCTTCTTGACTAAGGTCTCTCTCGGAAAATACAGCACTTCCTTCCTCCCAGCCCCCACCCAGATCCCTTTTGGAGGAATAGCTGTTCTTGAGGTGAGTCTGAGCACCCATTTAGAGAAGTAGCCATCAAGAAATGACTGCTTAGATAAACATTTGTAGGTGTTAATTGGTCCTGCAGGGGGTCTTTGAAGCTCCCACAGCTCTGGTCCCTTTGAAGTTTTGTTTTTGCTGGAGCCAAAACCCTCTGTTGTGTCTCTTACTGAGTAGACTTCTTCCTCCCTGCATTCTGCAATCCTTTCCTGGGATCTCAGAATCTGTGGGCCTAACCTGGGTAGGTGTCATTTTTTAAGTTAATTGTATCAGTCGCTCAAAGTCCCTCATCTCTTTTCTCTTTGGTTGTTGAGTTTACAGTTCTTTGGAGGTGAATTGAGGTAGTGGCTTTGCCTGAGGGGTGTCCAGGTCAGATCTGGGATTCTAAGTGCAAATGAGGCACTATTCTAAGTGATTTAAATACCAAGTCAGGGGGGAATTGGTTAGGGCTCAGTGCTTTCACTGCTGAGGGCCTGGGTTCAATCCCTGGTCAGGGAACTAAAATTCCACAAGGCTCTCTGTGTGGCCAGGAAAAGAAGAAAAGCAAAAAACCAAGAGAGAAAACAAAGTGAACCGAATTCCTTAGGCCTAGTTAGTTAGGCTCTCTTTGCATCGTAATTGCTTTGAGCAGCAGTGAGAATTCTGGAGAACTTTGCTTGTCTTGTGTACCTTCTTGTTTCCCTCAAAGCCCTTTAGAAGAGTGCAGCGACCCTGGACCAGGGAAGTCACTGACCCACACACATTTCTGGACTAGGTGATGAACCTCTCAGCCTCAGTTTCCACATCTGTGAGTGGGGATCACAACCCCTCGCTGGGACATTGAAAGGAGGTAGTGTGGGTGCATGCTTCTGATGCAAAAACTGGTAAATGCTAATGTGCTCTGCAAGGTGGTGGTGTTTATTAAAAACCATCTTCCTGCCATTTTCTAATCAGCCACAGAGGTTTGCTTTGTTTCATAACTTGGCTCTTTACTAAGCCACAGAAATAACTGCTCACCTCTCTCTTGATGTGTAATCCTCAGGAAATTGTGGTAGGTGCTCTGGAAGGCTACCCATTGTTTCTGTGGGCTGTGGAAAGATGTAGATGGGCATTGGAGCTTGCAGGTGGGCTGGGGCAAGGGTACGAGAAGGTGGAGTGGGCTGTCTCTGGGGCAGTCAGGCACTGCCTTGCCTCCACATCCTCCAAGTTTCCTGGGCGACTGCTCCAAGAATGCGGATGGTCACTTTTGCAGGTGACTTCGGCACCCTGATCAGTTGAGGGTAACTTTTGGGAGAATACCGCATGGGTTGGTTCCACAGGCCCTTAGGTTGCAAAGAGCAGAGTACCGCTCAGGCCACCTTAGGTCACAGGATTTATTGTGAAGGGCACAGGGAACAGAAGCTGGATTGGAACTGCTCCAGTGAGTTCTCAGGACCCAGCACAACACCTGGGTATCTCCATCTGGACCTTCATCTCTGCCCTGGCTGGCACCTCTGTCCCTGTGTGTGTCTGCCAACCACGGGCCAGTCCTTCCTGAATTCTCTCATGCAGGCGCTGGATGAAACCAGCCTGCTTGGCTGCCCTGGGTATCCTTACTCCTTCAAGGGAGAGCCATTTGTATTAGGCCACGTCTCTAGGTCTGGTGGCAACCTCATCAGTTAAAAGGCTGCCCTGTCAGATTGTCATTCTTGATTGAATTGGTGGCTATCCTTTTGCAAAGAGCAGCCTAAAGTTGCTTCCTGAAACGGGGGCTGTGGTTAGGGGAAGTTGGCTGTGGTAAACACTGTTGAAGCCATATCCTGTTGGCACTGACAGATTTGAGCCTGGTTGATGATGATGATAGCATTCTTGAGAGTGTACCATGTGCTGGGTAATGGGCGGTATCTTCTTGAATCTTTATGTCCACCCAAGCAGGAAGATATGCATTTGAGATGCAGAACAAAGTTCAGAGAATCTTTATAAGTGACTTGCCTAAGTGCACACAGCAGGGGTACCAACCAAGGGCCATTGGCATTCTGCGCCTACGTTCTTCACGTTGGCGTCTGTTGCTTCTGCACAGCTGGAGTTGATGTCATAAAGACCACACACATGCGTCAACAATAGCGTGATTGATTTATAGAATATCACTCGTGTTTCTCACCTAGAATTTATTTCATCTTACTGAAGAAGAGACAGTTTTAACCAGCTTGGTCATCTGGTTTCTTAGCCCACAGCAGATTCAAAGCAATCAATTTAAAGAGAGAGGGATTCTTGGGAAGGCAGGTCTGGGAAGAAGGGACAGCTGGCAACCCAAATAGAAGGAAGCAGGCCGGGAAGTGGCAACACCCAGAAGAAGTAAAGAAGCCCGCCCTGAAATTTTTTTTTTTAATTTATTTTTATGGGAGTGTAGTTGCTTTATAATGTTGTGTTAGTTTCTGCTGTACAGCAAAGTGAATCAGCCATACATATACATATTTTCCCTCTTTTTTGTATTTCCTTGTTATTTATGTCATCACAGAGCCTTGAGTAGAGTTCCCTGTGCTCTACAGTAGGTTCTCATTGGTTGCTAAGTTTATACGTAGTATCAGTGCTAGTCTCCCAATTCATCCCACTGTCCCTTTTCCCTCTTGGTATCCGTACATATGTTTGTGTGTACATCTGTGTCTCTAGTTTTGCTTTGCACATAAGTTCATCTGTATCGTTTTTCTAGATTCCGTATATAAGTGATATTATACGGTATTTTTCTTTCTTACTTCACTCTTTATGACAGTCTCAAGGTCCATCCATATCTCTACAAATTACACAATTTCGTTCCTTTTTATGGCTGAGTAATATTCTATTTTATGTGTGTATATATATATATATATATATATATATATATATATATATGTACCACATCTTCTTATCCATCCAAGAAGCCCTGCCATTTAAGCTCAGCTGGCCCAGAGCCTGAGCGTGTCCTACAGATATCCCATACGTGTGCCTGTGGGTCCTGTCCCCTAGCTCTGTGGCGGTCACACCGACCAGAGCTCCTGTAAATATTGGATAAACTATGCCATGGCATAGTGCCGACCACAAGCCATCACTTGTGTACACTGGCCTTTGTTTAAGTAAGTCAGGGAGCATGTAATGAGTTTTATAACTTTTTTTTTTTTAACCCCTGTGGTGAAAATAAAAATATTTTGGTGGCCCTCAAAAGAAGCTCTCCATTTGAAAGCTTATCTATTAATACTAAACTCAGCAAGTTCCCCAAGGGCTCGGGGTACAAGGGATGTCCTTGGGACTTGTATCAAAGTTCTGGTATTTGTTGCTAACTCAGATTTCTGGGGTTTTATGATACATATCAGTACTGTAATGAGAAATACAAAGTTTTCTGGTATTGCTGTGTGGGCCTGTGATGCTAGTTATTCTTGATTGACTAGTCTTCCGAGTGACTTGGGCCCTGGGCTCAGGTAAAGAGCTGCCCCAGGTGTGGAGTGTGGAGGCTAGGAATTAGAGAGAGAACGTGCCCATAAGGGGATGAAGAGCCACTTGTCTAGAGCTTAGAGGCTGCCTGGATGGTGCGTTGGGGCGCATGTCCTGCTTTTCCCCTTTCTAGGGGCGTCCAGCATGGGGACCAGTGGGTGGAAATCTGGAATGGATTTCATACATCCTGCATAAATGCTGGCATTCTGACAGACCGGTGGGAAGCATCCGCAGCGGCACTGATAAACATAGGACCGTGCCGCCATGGTACTGGGGTTCGCCTTCGAGGCTTCTTGTTCATCCATACAGTATGGTGGGGGTGGGGCTGGAGCAGGTGCAGCTCCACCTGCCTTTCTGTCCTCAGGCTCTTAGTGGAGTCTCATTCCTCCTCTTCCTCCTTTTCCCCGCATGCCCTCCTGTCTCTCTCTTGGAAAGCTGTCCCCTGCTCCGTTCATTTCTTCCAGAGTCACTTCCTTGAGGCCCCAGACATCTCACAATCCCCTGCTTTGGGCTCTTGTAGAACTGTTCTCCCTGGCACGGCTGTGTTTTTTTCCATTTGTTTAACTATCTGTTTTTCTCTCTTTCCAGAAATTGTATAGGCCCTAAGGGGAGGATTCAGGTTGGTTTTGCACTGAACTTACTCAGCTGATACTTACTGAGCACCTGCTGTTTTCCAGGCACTGGGGATTCAACACTGACCCAAACAGACACACATTCCTGCCCCGTGATGGCCCCAGTCTAACGATTGGAGACTGATAACCATGTCTGTTGTGGCCTATGTTAGAAAGCTTTGGATCCTGGGAAGAAAACAACCTATGGAAAGGGGTGAAGATATTGGCTCTCAACCTGGGGAACTTCTGGAAACGGGGCCCAGGTCCTAGTCCTGGCCAATCAGACTCTTGGGGGATGAAGTTCAGGTGTTTAGAAACGCTCACCAGGTGATGTGGATGCACAGTGAGAATGGGAGTGGGGCATTTACAGTAAATGTGGGGGCAGGAAGGCCCTGTTGGTAAAGGGACACTGAGCCCAGTCACTGATGTATCTTCACAGCCTAGCACTGTGCCTGACCCACCCACACTGGGCACTCAGTTTTTGGTGGGTAAATGAAAAAGAGAAATTACATTTATTTAAACAAGTTACGTTTATTTGTAAATTTAAAAAATTAATTTGGTAAATCACACTTATTCATTTATTTTACATGTATTTAATTACATTTCTTTAACATGTATTTATTTGATTACTGTGTTTAATCAAAATGCGGCTGACTATCGATTCAATGTATGGGTCTGTAGGTGTCCCTGTCTTTGGTTTACAGCCCAGGAATCCCTGTGCTCTCCCCAAGTGCATCATTTACTGATTCACCCAGTTTCTTTTTATTTCCAAAGGGGATATTTCTCCCAATAACCTTTTTCTGCCCCTCCACAGTAGTTTCCTTTCTTTTTCTTTTTTGTTCTTGTTCTGTTGAATAAGCTATCCGTGAAACCAAATTAAAATGAACTGACAGGCTTTACTATGTAATGTGAATCTAAGGAATTTATTGCTACAGGAGAAACCATTATGGTGTTTTTGTCATTTAATTTTAACAGTCTGTAGATATTGGGACTTTCTGTCCCCCCTTAATTGCAATTTTTCTCCCAAATGGTAGGTTGAATATAACTTTTGGCTTTCATTTCCTGCTCAGGTTACATCCCAACTCTGTTAACTGATATTGAAGCATTGCCCCAGAGTATATAGTAACACGGTGCTTAATTGAGCTATCAGGCTTCTAATGAATTCATATTGAGATTTATCATTTAATTAAAAAGCAAAGGGGAAAAAAAGCAGAGGGAAGGTATTCCATTGTTTCTCTCATTGGCCTCCATTTCCTGCCTGTAAAAATCTGCTGACTTGTTTGTGTTAGCTTGTGGAATTGTTCGGATATTGCGTAGAAGTATTCAAGGTGTGTAGATCAGAGAGAAGACACTGGATCACACTTACTTGGCTTCTTAGTAGGTCTTAAATAAGGATTCTGGTTTGGTGGCCATCATATGACACTTGATTAAATATGAATTATATTTTAGGTTTTTACAAAGCTTGGGAAGGTCATTTTCCAAAATGATTTCTAGGTCTGTATATCTGAAGCAATCTGAAAATCTAATCAGAACGGATCTAATACCGAGATGCTTCAGCTTTACTGAGCAACAGAGAATAAATTTTTCTTGAAGACATCATTTCTTAAATGCCACATGCTCCTTTAAAATTCACACTGCATTAAAAAAGCTACCTTTAAGCAACACCTTTTATGATAACTGCATTTTTAAGCATTGCAAGTGTAATGTTGCAAATCTGTAAGTGTAGGGTCGTCAGTCTTTTATTGATTCAGAGACTGGAAATGTATAATATGCTCTGTATTTAGATTGTAGAGCTATATTACATGTTTTTTAAAAAATTGAATAGTATTCTATATGAAGATAAAATTTAAGTACCTAAATGTTTAGTAAAGTTCAGAGAAGGAGTAGTATTTTCCTCCACTTATTTTAGACTTAGCCACCTCTAAGAAGTGACCCAAGTAGGGTAAAAGAGAATGCTGCTGCTGCTGCTATGTCACTTCAGTCGTGTCCAACTCTGTGTGACCCCATAGACGGCAGCCCACCAGGCTCCCCCGTCCCTGGGATTCTCCAGGCAAGAACACTGGAGTGGGTTGCCATTTCCTTCTCCAATGCATGAAATTGAAAAGTGAAAGTGAAGTCATGCAGTCGCATCCAATTCGTAGCGACCCCATGGACTGCAGACTACCAGGCTCCTCCATCCATGGGATTTTCCAGGCAAGAGTACTAGAGTGGGGTGCCATTGCCTTCCCTGAAAAGAGAATAACAAGGATGAAATATCAAAAGAGACCTTTCTGAAAAATTGAGATATAATTGACATATAACATTGTGTTAGTTTTAGGTGTACATCATAATGATTTGCCAAATGAAGATTTATATAGATATATTGTAGAATATTATATATATACACGTACTGTGCCAGGCTCCTCTGTCCATGGAATTCTCCAGGCAAGAATACTGAAGTGGGTAGCTGTTCCCTTCTCCAGGTGATCTTCCCAGTGCAGGGATCAAACCTGAATTTCCTGCATTGCAGGCAGATTCTTTACCGTCTGAGCTACCAGGGAAGTCCTCCTATATGTTAGCAATATGTATATGTTGTGAAATGGTTATACAGTAAGTTTAGTTAACATCTATCACCATACATTTTTACAACTTTTTTTCTTGTGCTGAGAAATTTTAAGACTTACTCTCTTAAGAGCTTTCAAACATACGTTACAGTGTTGTTAACTCTAGATACCATGCTATACATTGTATCCCCAGGACCATTTATCTTAAAACTGAAAGTTTGTACTTTTTGACCACCTTTTTATTCACAAGTGGTATTCATATGGTATGACTATCATATGGTATTTGTCTTTTTCTGACTTATTTCACCTGGCATAATACCCTCAAGATCTGTGTTGTCCCAGATGGCAAGCTCTCCCTCTTTCTTAAGGCTGAATAATATTCCATTGTGTATATGGACCACATTTCCTTTATCTGTTCTTAGGTTGTTTCTGTGTCTTGGCTACTGTAAATGATACTGTCAAAATAAATCTAAAGTTTTTATAAAAATAAGCTCAGAGATTAAGTGCTCTTAAATTCCAAGTATGAAGTAGGTATTCTAGGGGTGTTGGTGACACTTTGGGCCTCGCTGGGTCCTCAGGTTTCCCTTTACTGGTTTTCTTGCACAGAGTCCTGTGAGTTCGCCCCTGATTGGAGCTGGCAGGTCTGTCTGTACACACATCTGTGTGTCTTTGCATCTGTCTCTTCATCTGAGGAGAGGAGCCTGGTGTCAGTCATGCTATCACGGTGTCAGTTTTATCTGGAAGGAGGAGAAATAAGTTCATTGGCGTCATCTTAAAGATCTGATGTAACTCTTGTATTATATAGATAAGGAAGTAGAGATCCAGGGAAGTTGGGCAACTTGCCCAAGGTCATGTGGCTGGTTATGACAGAACAGGGAATGGAGCACCTGCCTCTTGACTTCCAGGAGTGTGACCATGTGGCATGGAGGTCATGCACTTGGGCTCTGGAAGCCAGGGGCTTGAATGGTGGTTCTGCCACCAGCCATGAAACCCTGGGTGTCTTCTTTCCTCCCATTTCTTCACTTATAACATGCGGATGATACTAACTCCTACTTCATAGGGTTGTGACTGTGAGGACTGAGTGAATATTACACATAAGATGCTTAGAACAGTGCTTACGCGGTAAGCGATCAGTAACCATTGTTACTGTCGTTAATCTTCCTGTGCCATTGAATCACGTTTGTCTTGTACAGTTTCCGATTTACCCCTTGTGTCTATTTATCATCCCTTTCATTTCTTCCATTGGCTCTGTTTATAGCTCAGTCTAACTGTAACCTGCAGTGTGATACAGTAGCTTGCTAGTCATATAGAAGTTCTAGGTGGTTTGGCAAGTGCCCAGAATTCCAACCACCTGTTGTAACTGTTGCCAAAATACAACAGATTTTCATTTCCCAGAAGTTGTTTCACCAAGGATGCAGATCACTAATATGACTTAATGTCTTAGAATTTTTTTTTCTTTTGCAAACGTACACATCATGCTTCCCACCCATTCTGTGAAGCTGAGCGATGACATGAATCTTCTTGTTCCTGCCTCTTTTTTTTCCTTATTTAAACTTTTTATTTCTTCTTGGAGTATACCCGATTAACAACGTTCTGATAGTTTCAAGTGCTCAGCAAAATGATCCAGTCATACATATGCACGTATCCATCCTCGCCCACCCCCGCTTCCATCCATTGTTCCTGCTTTTTGAAAAAGCAGTAAAACACTGGCAGACGTGCCGGTGGCATCACCTGAAATGACTTTCTGAGCCAAACCTGCTTGAGACAGAGAAGATAATACTATTTGTTTTTCTTTTTTCTTTTCTCTCAATTCAAGTAGATGGAGGCGCAGTCCCCTCATGATGGGGTACTTAGCAAATCAGGAAGTGATAACAGTGAATGACTTTCTACTTTCCCACATTTGCATGATCGTTAACAATTGATGGCTTTTCTTTAGGAAGGCATTATCAGCTGCAGCAGGAACCAGACCCCTGGACCCTTTCTGCGTGCTAAGTTAAAGCAGCGCTGTACCTACCCTTGATGATAAACTTGTAATTGCAGTCAGGGTGAACGTTGGGGAGGAAATTTTAGCCTGTGTTCTGAAGATCTGGGAGGGTTCAGACACATCGTAATTTATATTTTCATTCTTTCTCTCAAGACACACAGCTGCAATTATGAACAAACATGTGGTAGGAGCTGTTCTGAAATAACCATTTCTGCCACCAAATCCAGATGTGATCTGATTCCTACTTTATTCCATACTGAAGCGGGCCTGACTGTGTGATTAACATGTACCACACGGGCCACACCTTATCCCTTGGCACTTTATTACATCCTCCCGCCCCCAAAAGAACAGGATCGTATCCTTGTTGTAAATCACAGAATCCTATAGCGTGTTCTTTAACATCAGCTTTTGCAAAAGAGACTCTAGGGACAGTTCATTAAATGTAAGTGGGACCTTCCGCCGTCATCTCAAACATAATACTGCTTGGCTGCAGAGAATAAGCAGATGTGTATTTTATTCATAATAGCGACTCTAATCTTGTGTTTGTATGTGGAGGAAATATTCAAAATCATTTTTTTTTTCTGGGAATATTATTGGGTCGGTGTTGCATATTGTTTTCTACCAAGAATCAGGAACTTTTTTTTTGTCCCCCTTTCCTTGTCCCACAGTGCGCTCATAAACTGCTTTTCTTTCTCCCAGTAAGCTGACTTGCAGATTTAGGTAGTAGTAGAGATAAAAGGATCATTTTGTATTTCCAGTTAGCTCATTTAATTAGATGAGGTGAACTAATTGGATTTTTTGACATGTCTTTTAACATCTAAGATACTTGCTTTGGAATTCCCAGGTACAGCAGCTTTCTCAGTCTGTTCCTTGGTTCAGGACTGGTGTAAAACCTGTCATTTGAAACCTGTCATTTGAATTCCCCTTGAGGGGGTAGAAAAGTGGCCGAGTGATTTTTCAGATAGTGGAGCATAAATCAACAGGCCCAGGGCATTCCCTGGTTATCACCAAGCTCATCAGCAGAAGCCTGGATTAAGCATTGCTCTGTCCGCACACAGCAGCTGAGGTGGTAACCTAAGGGCCTGTTTCCATCACGTGTGCACGGACTCTCTGAAGCTTCCTCACCCCTCTGTTAGAGGTCAGCAAGCTTTGGGGGACCTCCTTATGTCCTGTCATTCAGGGCCTGGGGAAGTTCTGGAATTTAGATTGGGGCAGTTTTAAACCTTACATCATTCTACTGTGCATTGTAATTATTTAGGTTTTGTCTCCCTAGATACCTATTTTGTCTCTCTAGGTGTATACTTGGGTAAAGCTGGTTCCTTTTCCTTTGTACCCCCAGAGTTCACCCCCACTTCAGTAGCTGACTTGCTAGGTACTTAGTTAAATCTTACTGCATTTGATTAGCCCATTGAAGTCCTTTCTTTGCTCTAGAAATTCAAGAACCCAAACAGATGAAGGTAAGACTATGGTGTATATACTGGAATTTTTTGTTTTTTAAAAAAATATTGTTTTTTAGTTTAATTTTTCTTTAGTATCTATCTTTTTCAAATACAGACCAAGGGAGCCAAAAAATTTACTGGGATCCAAGTACATAGCACCTCATTTCATGGTGGAAGAGTAACCGTAATAGGCTCTGTCTCTACTATTTGCCTCCAGACATCTTTTGATCACAAAGTGTTTTGGAGGTTTCATACTTTGTATTCTACTTGGACTTAAGTAAGACTTAAATCATAAGTTTTATCTTTAGACTTGTGTATTTGTTTTTCATCTGTTTTCCTGGTATTAACACAGTGCTGAGCATATAGTAGCTCCTCTAGAAATATTTGTCCAATGAGTATCTTTGGCCATGGTGACCTATAAATGTGGAAAGAAAGACTTTTGGAACTTAATAGAATTTTTTCATTTTGTTTGGAATAAGCAACCCAAAGGGGATATTGAATAGAAAAAGTAGGTTTAGAAGAATCCCCCCTTCTTTGCCCCCCCCAACATTAGGTTAAGTATAGTGTTAGTTGCTCAGTTGTGTCCAACTCTTGGTGACCCCGTGGACTGCAGCCTGCCAGATTCCTCTGTCCATGGAATTCTCCACGCAAGAATACTGGAGTGGGTAGCCATTCCTTTCACCATGGGATCTTCCTGACCCAGGGATTGAACTGGGTCTCCTTCATTGCAGGTGGATTCTTTACCAGGTGAGCCACAAGGGAAGCCCCGTGAAGTTAGAGATTCACCAAAATCAGATGATGATTTGCAGCTTTGAAATAACTTGTGTCTCTGACTGTCATTTTAGCTATGGGTAGGTTCCCGGTCGTAATTCTGTAATGTCCTGCAAAGTCTGCTTTATGGCCCTTGAGCTGCACTGTGTTGTTTAAGGCCTCGGTTCTTGGCCAGGTACAGTTTCTATTGCTTCAAAGTTCGCTTCCTCCTGGAGGGCAGGCCGAGAGAGAGAATTCCTTGTAGGGAAGTGTGGTGGACCTTCCTGACAGCTCCACAGGAGAAGAAGCCTCTGCTCACTCCTTTGGTGTTTCTATTGCCCCCTCCCAGGAAGGGACCAGCCTTGCTGCTGGGACCAGAATCTCCATCCCCACTGTCTGCTAATGAATGGGGCACCGCCTACCGTGCTGAGCCAACAACTCTTGGTGCCCTCAGCCTTTCTGAACTCTAATCCCATCCTCAGAGACTGTACACGGAAGACCCAGGGATGCAGTTCTGTGGCCTCATGCACCCGGGGCTGTTTCCTGCCGGAGGGCTTTCAGCTTCCAGGGTTCGTCTCTAGGCTACTTCATTCTTTTCTTCCAGGCCTTCCATTGCCACTCACTTCTCTGCAGAGCAGCTCCTGTCACCTCCCACCGCCTTTTGACAGGGATGGGTTTTACACACCTCTTTTTTCCTGGGTCCTCTCTGGCTGTTAACCAGGGACTGTCAGAGGCATTTCTTTGTGGCTGTTCACGAAAACCCTCCCTCTCGTCTGAGTCACCCACCCTACTCTCTGCCGCTGCTTTTTAGTTCTTTAGTTCGTCTTTTTTTAGTAACCCTCCCTCCCTCCTGTGAGGGTTGTGTGCACATGCATACACACACACACTCTCTCTTTCTCTCTCTCTTCCTGTTCCCTAATTCCCTTATCCTACGTCACCCCTCTTATTGCCATTCAAATCAAGCTGTTCTAACTCTTAAGAGTTCTTATCTCAGAAGCTGGAGTTTACATTTAACTTTTAAGATAGAGCCACCCAAAGCTATACCGTAAACCACAATCCAGTGAGTGTTTGAGAAAAGAAAGTTTTTTTAATTACGATTGCAGATTGCAGAACTAATATTTGAGCACTGTTCAAAGTTCAGATGCTACAGAAAGTGAAACTTACCTGTAATGCACCCATATATCATCTTGAACTGTTGAGTGTATCTATCCTGTTTTCAAGGCACATAGCATATTATTTATTTTCTTGAAAATAGGATTATTTTACACAGACGCACACACACAATCTCCTCCTTTGTAATTTTTTTTTATCGCTGAATTATACATCAAGCACTGTTCCATGTCAGTACATACAAATCTCTCCCTCGTTTTAATAGCTATATGGTATTCCATTGTGAAAATAATTCTTTGATTAGGTTACAGCAGGGTATCAAGTGTGGCATTTGAATCCTGATCGTAGTCTGTCTTCCTGTATATTTAGCTTCCATTCTTGGTCCAAGAAAAAGCGGTACCTAAGTATACTTCTAGCAAAATGAGTGTTTTTTTGGGGGGAGGGGGCGGGGATAACTAGTAGTTTAAGTGGTGTATTTTTTTCAATTGCCTATGCCTGATTAAAGATCTATTTTAAAGGTTAAAAAGCCTTAGGATTTTAATTGCTTTTTAAAATACAAAAATAATGCACAGTTTAGTGTGTCGATTTAACTAAAGGACCAAAGTCTGTTAACTGAAAAAACGTAAGTCTATGTACAGGAATAAAGAAATGTTTTCACAGAAATTGAGACTTCTCTGAGATTCAGAATTGCAGACAGTGAAATTTGGGGTGTGGCCTCTTAAATAAATGTAATTTGGAAAAGCTTTTTAGCACTACTTCACATAGTACTTTCAAAGTGTCTGTTTATTTTCTCTCTCGGCACAAGTGAGCACAAATCATAACTGGTTAGATGATATCAAAAGTCTGAGACTAGGGTAGGGAGTGGGTCTTACTCTGATTTGATCAAAAGCAAACAAAGCAAAAGCAAATGGAAAAAAAAAAAGTCAAGTGTTTCTCATTGTGGGACTAAAATGCTGCATGCTGAGTTTTCACTTTCTGATTAGAACTGACAGTTGAACAGATATGATTTATGTCTTTGGGGTCAGGAAGAAACTGTCAAATTTTAGTGTGGCTGTTCTTTTCTCTGTCTCCCCCTTACTTTTTCCCCCCCTTAAGCATGACTGTATTAATCAGATAGCAGCCAGTGTTTGACATGTCCTTCTGTGGTGTTTGCAGACTAAGTCAGAACCGTGCCAAAAATCACTTTGCATTTTTCTGATGGAGCAGAAATGAACCTGTTTCATTCCATCTCAACAGCTTTACCCAAATGGGTCAGAGCAGACCTGCCTGATTTCAAGGAGGAGAGTAATGTGGGGTATGGTTTAATACAGGTGCCATTAAGACTATCCCCCCCACCCCCCTCACCTCCAGGTTTTATGTTTCCATGAATATTGGCCTTAATTTACCCCAAACAAGCATATGAATGACCTTGTTATAGTATCACTTGCTGATTTCAGCTCTGGAGTAATAAGCCTGGGAGTGTTTTCTTTCTCAGCTCATCTAGGAGGGGGGAGCCGGGTCTTCTGCAGTTACTTTGTGATACATTTACTTTCTACCTGCTGGCTTCAAACAGTATTAATTTTTATGTGCTCCTTGTGCATTGTGTTTAATTAAAAGCAGTTCTATTCGCAGAGGTACTTGTAAGATTTTTTTTTCTCCCCGAAATGAATAAAACAAATAGGCATCTGGTATTTGTTTTGTATAACACAATCCCCATAAAATGAAGAGTAATAAAACATAATTATCTGTAAAGGCTTGTTTTATAAGCCTGAGAATGGGCTTGTTTCTACCAGCATTTAAAATTCTGCTCATACTATAAAGAATCCCTTTTGTACATTAGTACATAACAATAATAACAACAAAAATTTCCCAATTACATGCATGAATCCAGCCTTTTTTTTCCCTATTATGGCATAAATGACAAAGATTTGTCATCACATTCTCTCTAGGTAAACATGTTAGGCTAAAAAGGGGGAAATATTTACTTCCTGTTCAATATTCTGTTCAATTGGGATAGCTCCATTTATGATTTTTCCCCATAATTAAAGAAACAATTTTATATCAGGTGTTGATTTTCTGGAGGGGTGGGTCACAAACCACTCTGTATATTTTAAAACCTTCTTTTCAAAAAAGCACACATCAAACTTTTGCATACATTTTGATAGGATTTTCAGATGTTCTGATCCTTGGTTAAAGATTCCTGCCAATGCCTGATAATTGTTTTGAAAACCATAGTTATAATCTGAAGCTAAGGTATTAGCTTTAGTATATGAATATCTGATGATGGAAATTTGCTCACTGGTTAGTAGCATTGGATTTAATTTTGGGGTTGGGCTTCTTTTGGGAAATGGAGGAGTACTCCTGTCTGAGGGAAGAAAAAAAAACCCTCAGATTGTGGAAAGTATAAAAATTATTAATTCAGAGGTGGATCTGTTGTCATATTGGATGGTAGTGCCTACATCCCTGGGGGCTCCTGTTCCCAAGACCATTTTTATTGTTCCTATCCAGTGCTGGGTGCGAGCCTGAAGTGGTGAATTCATCCTCTGAGGTTCTGTGTCCATTGCTGCAAGAATAAAAGAAGCAGTAACAAAATCATGCAGTGCAGTATTTCACGGTGACAGTTTTATGTGGTTGTGTGATGTTGCAGAGCCTTGTATGTGATATCGACCCCTTTCTCTTGAATCAAAGCCCAGGGTTTTATCGGAGAAAGGAGGCTTCAAAAATAACTGAGTCTACCACAAAGGTAAGCCCCTAAATAGTTACCCCATTCTGTCTTCTATTAAACTAATTTCTTACAGGAAGTAATAAAGTACATATATCTATTATATAGTACATATACTTACGTCCAGTTTGAGTAATGATGTCTAATTTTAGACTTCTAACCCTTTCTCACCTTATCTTTTGGCATTGAAATTATACTAAAACATTCATATTATTGTGAGTGCAGATGAATTCAATAAGGTTAATACTTGGTTTCTCTGTTGTCATCTATTGGAAAACAAATAGCTTTAAATAAGAGCATTAGTTCCTTATCCAAAGTGGGGAGGTTGGATAGTCCACTTCTAGATCGGCAGTTACTTTGCGTGCTTACTTGAAATACCATTTTTGAACATACTTGGCAACTTAAAGTACCCAATTAAAAAGCTCTGTGGAAAGAGGAAGTCTGGGGATATATAATTAGTCCTTAGGATTCAGAGCATTTCCTTTATGTGTGGAAGGCCATAATATGAAATCACTGGACACAATAGCTTTATGCCAGGAACTCAGAATAGAAGGCATTTTCAGGATGGATTATTTTTGTACTCTGGGTCTTAAAACGGTTTATCCAAAGAGACTTCCAATCCCATAAAAATACTGATGGTGTGAAAAAACCTGGTTCTGTGTGTTCACAAAATTTTAGGTAGTTGACAACCATAACTAGCCATTTAATGAGCAAGACATAGCATTACACAAGCATTGCTGGCATTCTTACACTCTTTATTTTAGTTGATTGACAGCCTCATCCCTCCCACCTTTTATTTTGTTTTATTCTTAAAGGGATAAAGGTTGGGTTCCAGAAAATTGGCCCAATATGGTGCTGTTCCTTACCAAAACAGGGAAGTCTCCCTGGGTAAAGTCAAGTGAGCTGTATAGTCTGAGATTATTTATAGTGTTTACGATAGACCCAAAACACTAAGCACTTAATAGCTTTCCTTATTTACAAGTCAGATTCATCTAAGGGATATTATTCTTTATTTTTCTGCTGCTTGAAATGTCCCTTTAAAATAGATTATCGGGGGAATACACAGTGACAGAATTCGTTGGTGGCGAAAATGCAGGACAGATAAGCATTTTATTTTTAAATGCTCTGCAGTGGAAAAACTCCATTTTATCTAAGTAAAAACACCACTTTTTGTATAAGTGAAGTCACATACACACACGAATAACATAGAATGGGTAACTATATGTGAGAATGTGGCTTTTAGTTCCCAATTATATAATAGATGCCTTCCATTAAAGTTTGCAGTAAATGAATGTCTATTAAGCAAATTATTTTTCCCCACTGATTTCTATTGTAGAAATGGTGTTGTCTTTCACTAGGCCGCGAATGTAATATGTTCTCTACTAAGAATACTAAGAGAAAGGAAGGAAGGAAGGGAGGAAGAGGGAGGGAGGGAAGAAGGAAGGAAGAAAGCAAGAGAAAGTAAGAGAGAAAAACCCCATCTAAAGGAAACCTGGACTTTTTAATGAAGCTTCTGTTGGATGCTCAAAGTATAGCCTGTCATAGTGTCAGAGTTAAGGTATGGTGTATGACTTTAATAACAAAATGGGGACACACAATAATATCCAAATTCTGAAGGTGTCATGCTTTTTCTTCACCCTTCCTCCCATTGTTCCCTTTGGAGAAGCAACGTCACCAAGGAAGCTTATGTATTATTTTAACAGCCTCGGCATCCTTGTCTCCATACTGTATAATCTTGACCTCCAAGTATTGTTTTGTTAACTTGAAGATATAAGTTGAACATTACTCACCTCTTTCAAAACCATTTTCTCCTAACCCTTCACCAATTTGTTACAAGATATTTGCATGAGAAGTGCTAGTGGGTGATACCTAATACCTGGTGATTGAAACATCCGCACTTTGTTAGCAATAAAGTCTCATCCTCAGTTCAGTCCACTTCAGTTGCTCAGTCGTGTCTGACTCTTTGCAACCCCATGAATCGCAGCACGCCAGGCCTCCCTGTCCATCACCAACTCTCGGAGTTCACTCAAACTCACGTCCATCAAGTTGGTGATGCCATCCAGCCATCTCAACCTGTCGTCCCCTTCTCCTCCTGCCCCCAATCCCTTCCAGCATCAGAGTCTTTTCCAATGAGGCAACTCTTCACATGAGGTGGCCAAAGTCCTGGAGTTTCAGCTTTAAAAGCATCATTCCTTCCAAAGAATACCCAGGACTGATCTCCTTTAGAATGGACTGGTTGGATCTCCTTGCAGTCCAAGGGGCTTTCAAGACTCTTCTCCAACACCACAGTTCAAAAGCATCAGTTCTTTGGTGCTCAGCTTTCTTCACAGTCCAACTCTCACATCCATACATGACTCATGGGAAAACCATAGCCTTGACTAGACCAACCTTTGTTGGCAAAGTAATGTCTCTGCTTTTGAATATGCTATCTGGGTTGGTCATAACTTTCCTTCCAAGGAGCAAGCGTCTTTTAATTTCATGGCTGCAGTCACCATCTGCAGTGATTTTGGAGCCCAGAAAAATAAAGTCTGACACTGTTTCCACTATTTCCCCATCTATTTGCCATGAAGTGATGGGACCAGATGCCATGATCTTCATTTTCTGAATGTTGAGCTTTAAGCCAACTTTTTCACTCTCCTCTTTCACTTTACATCTATTGTGGTGCAATATGGATTGTAGAAAGCCCTGTACTTTGGACTCCCAGCCCAAATACCTGACCTGGATTAAACACCAAGAGTGTATCATCAGGAGGGAACTATGCTTAACTCACACTTATCCTTGCAAAGGCTTCACTTGGTATGTATTGGTCAGTCTCTATTTTACAGGATGGTGAGGCTTAGACTTGTCAAATGACTTGCCCAGAATCACTCAAAGAATAAGATAGGGTTAGTGTTTGACCCCAGCTCAGATTGGGCTCAGGTACCTGGAAAATGCTTAACTAACACCACGCCTTGGATCTCAGCCTGGATTATGCTTTCAGAGTCATCCAGGGACTATTTTAAAACATTGCTATGCAAGGACTCAGCATCTCAAGGAGTGGGGTTCTGGGTGTCTCTGTCTTGAAGGTTTCACCAGTGACCCTGATGCTCCATCAGGCAACCTTGACAGTGGCTGAATTCTGTAACATGCCCAGTTTAGTTTACTGCTTGTTTGTAGAACTGCTGAACAAAGATCTGATGCCCACAGTCTTTGAGCCTATAGTTGGGTCAGGAAGATGGATGTGCACACAGCCAAGCCTGAGGAAGATGCCGTGTAGCAAGTACAAAGGTAGTGTCTTAATCTGGTCAAGCTGCTTTAACAAAATTCTACAGTCTGGGTAGCTTACAAGCGCCATACATTTATTTCTCATAGTTGTGGCGGTGGAAATCTGGGATCAGGGTATAAACATGATTAGGTTCTGGTGAAAGCCCTCTTCTATGGGGCAAACTGACCCCTTCTTGCTATGTCCTCACATGTTGGGGGGGGAATGAGGGATCTGTCTGGTGTCTCTTTTA
This sequence comes from Bos javanicus, assembly GCF_032452875.1. NCBI lineage: Eukaryota > Metazoa > Chordata > Mammalia > Artiodactyla > Bovidae > Bos > Bos javanicus. The sequence continues at coordinate 46,354,089 of NC_083881.1, forward strand.
TAAGGGCACTAATCCTTCTCATGAGAGCCCCACCCTCCTGACCTAATAACTGATTCCCCTCCCCAAAGGTCCCACCTCCTAATTCTACCCCCTTAGTGGTTAGGTTTCAGTATGTGGATTTTGGGGAACACAAACATTCAGACTGTAGCAGGTAGGACAGACTGCTTTGTAGTAACTCTGATGAGAGGGCTTACAGTGGGTCAGGTAGCATCTGGAACATGGTCACTTCAGACCATACCATAAACAGAATAAGACCTGTTTATTTTAGCTCAGTAGAGTTAGAATCTTTACTCTCTAAACCCTATAATTTCCTTGGTCTAGGTTCTCATCAAGGTTCCCAGGCAGGGATTTGGAGTCTTCCCCATTGAGCTTGTCTGGGAAAGCTTGGGTTATAAAACCAGTCATTTGTACATTTCTTTGATTCCCCACCCCCCCCTGCCAAACTGACAGGTATGTTCTGCCAGGTCCAATTTACTGGGGTTATTAGGTCAGAGATAAGGCATCAGCCAAGACTTAAGCAGGCTGGAATGATAGTGTTCTCCTTTATGCTTTTCTTTTTTTTGGCATGTAATTGCTTTACAGTGTTGTGTTAGTTTTTGCTGTACAACAAAGTGAATCAGCTGTATGTATGCATACATATACCCCCTCCCTCCCACTCCCACCCTGCCATCCACCCCTGCCTCCTCCCTATACCACCCCCATAGGTCATCACCGTGCACTGAGCTGAGCTCCCTGTGCTAGACAGCAGCTTCCCACCAGCTGTGTATTTTATACATGGTAGTGTATATATGTCGATTCTAATCTTCAATGCATCTCACCTGCTCCCATCTCACCTGCTCCTTCCCTCTCTATGTCCGTGTGTTCGTTCTCTATGTCTGTGCCTCTGTTTCTGCCCTGCAAGCAGGCTCATCTGTACCATCTTTCTAGATTCCATACAGACCTGCACCTCTTTTACTCTTATTGAGACCCATTGAACAAAAACTAGTGCTCGATTCCTGAGTTTAGAAAACCTCTGTTGGGCTTCCTATGTGCTGGGCAGTGAGAACACCAGGGTGACAGAGACTTTATAGGAACTAATGAATCTCTTTTAGGTGAGGAAGAGAGGTGTTGAGGTAATAACAACTAGGGCATTGGCAGAGGATCTGTCTCATAACTCTGGGATTTAAGTTCTTGAATTCTTTGTTTTTTTGAATATGGATTAGGGCTAGACTGGCATTGACAACCAGGATCATTAAATACTTATGGTGACCGTTGGGTGATTGACCACATAAGAAGAAGATAGTGCAGTGTTCTCCATAAAAAAAATTCTGTAATTGTGGAGAGGACTGTTCTGTATATTTATTCTTTCATGCTTTGAATATGTACTTATTAAGTGCTTTTTGTGTGCCAGGCTCATTCAAAAGTCTTTAGATTTCAAATTTGGTTCTTAGATGACTCAGAGTTTAGCTAAAGGCATTGTTTTGTCCTGAGTAGGAATTTTATCCAATTAGAATATGCTTAATATAAAGGGGAATGTCAGTCTCTCCATCGCTCAAACTCTACCAGGTCTACTCCTGATTGGTCTTGCCAGTCAGCTCTAGGAAGTACACAACTTTCTCAAACCGTCAGCACTGTATTCTACTGCATATCCTGGTAACAGATTCAAAAACTGATTGGAAGAGAAGTTTAATCATTCGTGCGAGTCTCACTGTTCAGAGATTTCAGACTTCTTTTCCTCACCACCAACTTAATTCTTTCTTCTCTGTTTTTAGTTTTAGAAGAACTTTCGAATGTGCTAGGGAGATTACAAAATGAAGTTGGGAGAACCAGTCAACATGTCATTGGTGCTGTGAATAGGGGCAACTTGTGAGAAAGTTACTTAAAGTTGGATTTTCAGAACTTTTATTGCATACTCAACTCACTATGTAATACTGTAATTACATTTAGACCCAAGTGGTGTTTTGGTTGCATTATCTGTTAAGTTGGAACTTTTTGGTTGAAGAGAATATTGATACCCACATTTTAAAAAATGAGCCCATCCTTTTCTTGCTAAAAGAAACCATAGGCATCTGATAAAATCTCTGTTTTAGCATACTCAATCTTACTATGACTTTATAATGGTTTTATTTCTACAAAGTTTTATCCACATTGGTATGATTGAGAAAGAATAGATAGCTCTTTACTGAGGGAAAAATGGAGAATTTTTCAAATAATAAAGTCACAAGATTTCCAGTTGTAATCTTCAGATATTATCTCATGGCCTCCAGTTTTAGAAGCGCATCTTTTCCCGCCAGGTGTGAAGAACAATGCTTCTTAGGACAATGGGGAGACTTTATCACATGAGATTATCCCTTTTGCGTTGTGTTATGGTGCATGGTGTGACAGCTTAGAAATAAACACACTCCTGGACACAACAGGATTCCATTAAGACATCCACTATTTTTAATACATTTTGCTATTTGGGGGCTGTTATGTTTGTCTCTTAGGGTGAGAAACACCATCCACTTGCTTTAATCTGAGGTCAGACTTAGCCCTCTGTAATGGACTTGATGATGCTATAGTTTTGAAATAACTGAAAATTAAATAGGGCAAAAATGTCTGTATGTGTATAACTGAGTCACTTTAGTGTGCAGCAGAGATTGGCAAAACACTGTAAATCAACTATACTTTAATTAAAAAATAAAATTTAAAAATGAAATTAATAGAAATAAAGCCTGAGAAAGTAAAAATAACAGTAACTGAAAGTGAACGTTTCTTGTCTCCAGGATTACGATGGTATCCCCTCTATCACTTTTATGCTGTTAATCACACTCCTCTTTTCAAGAACTACCTCCTCTCCCCAGAAGTTAAATGCCATCATTTAATACACCTAAGTAATACCTGGCTAAAATCCCACAGGGTTTTGTTTTGTTCTCAGCTTTTGTGACAGCGTGAAGAGGAAGGCAAGTAGCGCAGGGGTTGGGCTGAAAGAGGAGAAAATGGAACAGTTCGATTCCCCCAGGGACAGAGTAAGCGATTGTTAATATAACATTAGTGGTGGGAGGGCTTGTGCAGAAAATACGACTGTACAATTAAATGGGGCTATTAAAAGCACGCCTGTATCAATTCATTACATGACAGTTGCGATTTCTTTATAAGCCCCATTCCAAGTCTTTCTCCTCCTGGGACTCAGGAGCGCAAAGACTGCCAGGAAAGAGCCACAGTCACTGAGATGCCCAATCCCTCACTGCCTGCTTTGGGGGCTGATTGATGAAAACATTTTACGGAAGGGAAGCCTATTGAATACCTCTTCTCATCTGTAGCCCAGGGATGAAAGCAGGGCATCCTTGGTGACCATCTAGATTTGCCCTCCCAAGCACACCTGGCTGTATAAGCAGATACTTGTATAGAAGACATCTGCCAGGAGATAAAACCAAGTGAGTTAGGTAGGACATTTGGGGTTAGAACCTTTTACTCCAAAAGAATACTGAATTGTATTTGTCAATCTTCTGTAAAAAAAACTGCTCAAATGTTTCTTTTTTTAGTAAAATGTGTTTTAAAAATCAGCTGGAATCTGATTACGTGTATCACTTAGAACTTTAATTAAGGCTTGGGTTTAAACATGTTTGATATCAAATGGTGTGGTAGAGATTTTGACTTGGCATCTTTTTTTTTGTTTTGTTTTACTTAACTAAGATTATCCCATCTCCTACCCCACCTCCATCCCCTACCCTATTTCCTCATTGGTAAAACAGGATACTAGTATATGTCTTATTATAGTTGCTTTGTGAGATTAGAGATACAGAATCGAAAGCATTTAGTATAGTTCCTGACACAGGATGAGTGCCCGCTGAATAGTAACTACTCATAATCAATTTAATTTTAGGACCAAAATAAAAAGGACTTGTGGTCTCATCTACCTATTGAAGGATAAGACTGAGGAAGCTAAGACCTAGAGATGAAGCATTAATTAGTAGAAGAGCGAGATAAGAATCTAAATCTATGGCTTCCCATTGGACTCTGGTGGCACTCATAGTATGAGGTGGTTCTACGTTTTGTAAAGGAGGATGTACCCTTATGAATTCTGCCTCATTTTCCAGGGGATTGTATGAACTTCTCCATTTGGCCCCAACATCTTTTCCAGCCCCTATTATTACATATGAGGGATGCTTTTTATATATTTAAGAACATAGTTTTCCATTGCTCAGGTTCTTTTGGTGGCAGAAATCCCTGTGCTTTTGAAGGTATTATCATCGTCTGAGTTTTAAAAGAACTACCTTCACAGGAAAATTCATTCTTTTTGATTATGCCCGAGGCCCACAGAACACCATTTAAACAGCAAGTGATTTTTTTTTTTTTTTTAAGTCAAGTATTTGATTAAAACCAATCTCCCTTAAAGACAAATGTTTCAGTATGCATCAGGCCCTCTTCAAGGAACTTCAGTGTGTTTTGCTGATGGCCAGATCCAATTTCTGGTGAGGTAAAAGAAAAGGCAATTATTATTATTATTTTTTAATTCCTCTTTTAACTTACAGACTTGATATGTTGAATCTAAAAAGGGGAGTGAAGATAATAGAAGTCTGAGTACCTAAAAAAAAAGTATGACATAGACTTCAGAGAAACAGCTATTTGATCAGATTTTGGGATGGCCTGAAGTTCTCATTGATAAATGCTATTGACAGGCGAGTGACATTTATCAGTTGAGTAACTCAGAAGCACAGATGATCTGAACCAGTGGAGATGCCTCCATACAGTTTTTTGCATTGCTTTGGTGACGGTCTGAGGTCTGTTTGGAGGAGACACTGGTAACTCCTGTTTTCAGTACAGATCACAGCATTTGCTGTTTCCATGGCCTGCTATAGCATCTGCCACTTGCCTCATCCCAGCCTAATTTTTTGCTCACCTTTATTTGTTTTAATACTCAGCTATAGGGATTTCCCTGTTGATCCAGTGGTTAATAATCCAACTTTGCGATGTAGGGGACACAAGCTTCAATTCCTGGTCAGGGAACTAAGATCCCACTTGCAGCAGGGCAACTAAACCCATAAACCACAACTAGAGAGTCTGTGCACCACCAAGAAAGATCCCACATGCTGTAACTAAGACCTTAGGTAGCCAAATAAATAATATTACAAAAATTAAGTAAAGTGTTGGAAAAAAAAAAAAAAAACTCAGCTATCACATTACCCCTGAGAAAGTCCATCTTGTCTTCCTTTGTTGAACCATCCTGGTTAGAGGCCCCTCTCTTTGGGGGCGTTCCATAGCACCCAACTTTTGCTGCTTCTCCTAGCCCTTCTGGTGCAGTATATAGTTATATTAAAATCATCTGTTTCTTGGTCTCTTTTTTCCTATGAAGCTTCCAGCTCTTTGGGGACAGACTGCTTTTTACTCAGTACTGGAACAGGGTGCCTGAAGGCAGCAATAAATGTTCATTGACTAAACGAATGAATCACTTTATGTCCAAACCTGGCGTCTCTGGGTTTATAGGCCCTGGTAACCTTTTGTAAACGAAACTTTTTATATAATTAGCCGTTTCTCGTCTTCCTGTCTACTGAAGGAATTTTTTATTTCCATGTAAACCTTGTTGTGCCCGTGTGTCCGTCTTCCCCCCACCACGCCCAGTGTGGCTCATGCTTTGTTTTGCTTTTTTAATTTTTGTAGGGTGTAAAGTACAAGAGAGAATATAACATAGGCTAAATCCCAGGGCTATTCAACTCGACTAGACCCTTTTGGCCTTCCAGAATGTTGAGAAAGTAATTAGTGAGTGGGGAGAACGTGTTAGAAGAAATAGCCATGATTCTTTGTACCCGAAAGAATGTTTCTCCTTGGTGATTGTCACCCTTCTGAATAAATCCTTAAGTAAAGTACAAAAACACCAGCGGGCCGAACAATGACCAGCCTTGGGATAGCAGTGCCTTGTATGGCAAAGTTCAGAAATGGGTTTCCTGTTCAGATTTTTGACGAGTCATAATGTTGAGTGGCAGGCTAACCTTTGAACTTTCTGCATCTTGAACATCAAAAGAAATTCTGTGCTTTACCAAAAAAAGTTGTATTCAAGGAATTAATACTCTTAAGGCACAGAGAGAAATTAGCATCAGACTTGTAGACAATGATGGAAAAATTGGTATCTTTCATTTGCTCAGTTTCTTTGGATTATAGTTTTTCATTTCTGTTTTTTTACAATGGAGAGGTCAGATTTCCCTAGGTTTTCAGGATGTTGCTTTTAATACCCATAAAATTATTTTTCCTATGCAAAACTGGATTTGATGAAAGCGGGTTTTTTGGAATGACTTGAATACTCCCCTGATTCTTCAAGACACCTAACGGTGTCTTCATTTTACTTGTGAAAAGTCTTGGCTATGAGGGACAAGTTTTTAAGTAACATTTTTATAGCATCTGACAACTTTTGGAGCAAAAATATGAATCAGTAAGTGCACGTGCTTTTAGCAAACTAAAAATTCTCTTCATGGAATTTAAGATCTTAACTCTTGTTTTGGCAGCAAATTTTTGCATGTAGTAGGCTCTTAACACTGAGCTGAATCCATTTGGACTATTCTTTGTGTTCTGAACATCTAATCTATGTTTCGTTGTGTCCCTCACTTAACTCTTAAGTTGTTTTTTTCTGGAGATGTATCGTGGGAGATGTATCGTGGGAGATGTATCGTGCTTGGTTTCCGATTATTAATTAAAAAAACAGACAACTGAACACATCCATCCCTTAGCATTTCCTATTTACGAATAAGAGTGATTTAAATTTTTCCAACATGGCTTGATGTGATGATGTGTATTGTAACCAGAGGTCACTGTTCAGTTTACTTTCTTATTCACCCTTCATTTTTAGAAAAAATGACTTACATGTTTAGTATGTAAAATGCCTTTCATAATGATCTTTGGGGCTGAGGTTTTTGTTTGTTTTTTTTTTCCCCCTAAAATGCTCCTGACCTCAGAAGGCTAATTATGAAAACTAAAAAATTAAAAATGTAATTAAATGCCCTTCACCTTTCAATAGACAAACAGTAAGACCAGAAAGGGTTCAAAGGGTAACTTGTAGAGTCAAAGGACTTAAAATATGTCACAAATTTTGTTATATAAAATGGGCAAGACAAAATCATCATGTCTAGGGAGGCATCCTTGGTTGATAAAACTATAAACAAACGCAAAATATAATGAATGTTAAAAGTAATCTATAAACATGTTGCCAGCAGTGCATAGAATGAACACTCAATTTATCATAGAAGCATTTAAGTTCTTGCCCATTTCTGATTTTTAAAGAAACACAAATGAAATCAGATTATATGCTATAGGTACAGATTTTTTTTTTTTGGTCAAAAGTCTTGGATTTTGAGTAGGATTATGTTGAGTCTGTGGACTAACATAGGAAGAATTTATATTTTTGCAAGGCTGACACTTGTAATCAGGCCTGGACACCTTTGTTTTACAGGTACAGATTTTAATGGTGGCTAATATGACAGTGCTGAATTCTTAATAAAAATGTAAGGAATAGTTTCTGAGATATGGACCTAATAGAGATACTAGCTAGAAAGGTGACTGTGTTGTTTTTTTTTTAATTGTGAAGGAAATTTATTATCACTTTGTTTGCTATTTATTGCTAGTCTATATGTTAATTCTGGTTTTATTGCTTTTCAGAATAACGAAGACCTAAGTCTTCTGCTGAATTCTGCTCAATTTTGTGATTTGTTTTGCTTTGTCCATTCATTCTGTAAATGTTACCCAGCAGCTTCATAATGCCATACTGTGAGCTGGGGCTACAAAGATTAAATACAGCAAGTTAATCCTGCCTGTAAGGGTCTCCCGGACAGGGTCTTGAATAGTAAGTAAAAATAATGAATAAGGATTCGTTATTTTTGCTCTAAAAGTTTGTGATGGGATTTCGTCCAGGGCGATCTCAGCTGAATTCTCAATAGGGAAGCCTCTGAGCTGGGCGCGATTGTGCAGAGCCTTGCTGTAGTCGCGGATGACTTGAGAAAGCTTGAAGCTGGAAGCTCACCACTCATGGGTGACCTTTTTCTAAGACTGCACAACCCTTGACATTCCTGGCATACTATCTTGAAAGACAGTTTATTGCCTCATAGGAATTCTGGATATTGTCAAAATCATTTGTTATTTTTCAAAATAAAATTGAAAATGCACTTTTTGGAAGAAAAATGAACCTGTTTATTTAACTGCATCGACTTGGGTTTTTCCAGGTGTGGTTTCTTTAATTGAAAGTTCTGTCTGGAAACAGATTTTTCATTTCCCTTCTCTTCTCTCTACTTTTAAAATGGGGAAAATTGGAACACTGCTTTCCAAACATTTTAATAAAAACAACTCCCAGAGTGAAATCTGTATGAAGTCTTTATTTTTATTATTCTATATATTTTTATTTTCCCATTAATAATTGTTGACTTCCTATTTATAGGAAGTCCAATAAAAATGCCTGTGTAATTTCCATTTGGTTGCACAGTTTTGTCATCTAATTGTAAGATAAAAATAATTTCAGCAAATGATTTAATTTTCTAAAAAAAGAGGCGTCTCTAGCTCCTAAAAATTCCATCGAACACTCATTCATCAGACACTGCTGTGTAATAGTAGTATCTCGTGTTTATTGAGCACTTACTCTGTGTCAAGCACTGAGCGTCCTGTGGAATTAGCAAGACATCCTCACTGTTCTTGGGCGTGAGGGTGAATAACATAAAGCTCAAAGATGAAGGGAGAGCTGTGGGGAGAGGGGTCAAGACAGACGCATGTCCAGGAGGAATTATTACTGATGATAATGGAAGTGCATACAAAGACTTTGAATGTCACAGAGAAAGAGAAGAACACACTGAAAACTTTTTTAATGTTTACATTTGTTGTTAAAATTTATCCAAAGCAGACAATCATACATACATACCTGCTCTGAGACGAAAGTCCGTTAAGTGATTACAATGGACGGTGTTCAAAATTCCGCAATTCACACACCATTTCCCTTCCCTTCTAGAAGGGGAATGTAATGGAAAGTGGAAACTGAAATTTGTTCTTGAAAGCAGGGTGCCTAACATTTACTTTTAAAAGCAGCCTAGTTTGTGTCTTGTGGACTTGGGGATCTTACAGTTCTTATATTATCAACTGGTGACTTTTCTATGAGGGTTTTTTGGAATGATTTTATGTTTTGTTTCAGGAATATGCTTCCCTCAGCCCTGAATTACATTCGTGGTGATATATAAATCTATAAATTATGTTCATAGTGGTATATAAATCCTCACCTGGTTGTATTTATTTTCTCTTTTCAGTATATAAAATGTAAAAGAAAACAGAATAATTACCCCCTACAGTACAAATAACAACTCCTTCTTCCACAGAAACTTTGTTTAAATAATGAGAAGCTTGGATCCTTGGTACCATTCTTTAGTACACAGCACCGCCTCGGTATAAACTTTTCCATAGGGTCACAAAGAGTCCAACACAACTTAGCGACTGAACAACAGAAAAGCACCCCTCCCCCTTCCGCCACAGTGGACTCCTGAGGCTTCTTAAGGGGAATGGATGGGCTTCTCGTCCTTGCTTACAGCTTAAGCTTGAGTAGAGACGCAGCACAGCTGAGGTTCCTAAACGTGCAGATGTGTGGGTACAGCCAAGTCCTGATTTACACTAGAATTCCCTTGCTCTGCTCTCTCTGAGCCCACGACTTTGGGTGCTTTCTGGAAGATTCTTTGGCAGATGCCTTGGCAAGATGTTGCAGATAAAAGATTGGATATCCATTTGCTCAGTCAAGTTAGATCTGTTTCGAGAATTCGGACCTGTGTTTAAGCATCACTTAAAACAGTAACATCTGTCAAATGTTAACCATGCCATTATATTTGAGAGAGGAGGAGGAAAAAATAAACTTTTAGGAGGAAAAAAAAAGTCCTTTAGGAGTGTGCGGTAATCGAAACCCCACTATCCCAGTAGTGCTTTATTGTAGTCATTGGAAATGAATGGGGGTGGTAGCCACACCTACTGGAATGGATCTAAATAAAACTTGCAGCCAGCTCTCCGCTCCCCAAGAATTCCAACCTCCTGTGGTCCAGATTTTCATATTCTTACCAATTTGCCCCAGAGCACGCTGTGACCCTCATCCATCTTTTTGCATTTAACTAAGCTGTAAAGGGATTTATATGCTTTCCATTAGTCTTAGCAAAGCTGCTGTCATGAATATTTAATAGCGAGCACAGTTTGTTTTCTTTTTCTTTCTTTCCCAGCACCGCCCCCCCCCCCCAACCCCCACCTCTTGCTCGTCTTTAGCCTGCCAGGAACAATGTAAATATCTCAGCCCCGCACCCCTGGTCCGATCCTAAAGCGGCTCTAGACTCTCTCAATTTAAAGCCTTGAACCCCTAAGGCTCCCCACCCCCACTGCATTGGTTCCCCCTCCTTCTCTCTTTTGGTCTTTCCCGGCTGGAATTGCTGTCCGTTTCGCGGTTTCGCAGTGGCGCGCGGTGGTGCCGGGACCAGCTTGCTCAGGCTCTGCCTCCGCCGGGTCTCCCGCGTACTCCTCCCGCGCAACAGCCCAGCCGCCTCGAGTCCCCCGGGACGGTCTTTTCCTTTGAACTTCACTGAAGCACAATAGCTGCCCTGCAACTTCGCTGGGGCTCCCTCGGATGCATTCCTGACACTTGCACGGGTCGCTGGTCCCTTTCTCTTTGCAGCCGCAAAAAGAATGAATGTCTGGGACAGAAAATGACTTTCGAAGGCACTAAAAGATTTACCACGCATAGAGCAACCTCTGAACTTTGCGGTTGTTATCTCAGAAAAATGCACTTTTCCTGTTGGAGGCTTAGAGCGGTTTTGGGCCTTCTCTCCTCCTTCCCTCCCTCCTCGAATCTCAGCGTTTACTTAGGGAATTTCCTCATTTCACCGTGACCCCATCCTCCTCTCCATCCCTTCCCCCTTTTCATTTTTGCATTGTCTCCTCCTGGGCCTGGGAAATGAGAGTCTCTCAAAGGCAAGGATCTATTGCAGTAAACTGAAGAGGTAAATCCTTCTCTGTAGGGGAACGTTAAGGGCCCTGCAGCCCCTTCTCTCTGCTAGTGAGGTCCCGCCTGTGATCGCCAGTACCTGCCTAAAGGCTTGTTGAAAAGTTGGACAAGGAAATCCATGCAGAATTTCAGTGTAGCAGTTGACTATAGTAATTGCTCGATAAATATCAGCTATATGTTGTAATTAATTTCACTATACACATTTACTCATTTTTCTGAAAGTTCTGGTCTCAAAAATTCTCATGGGTTCTAAATCTTTCCCATTTTATTAATTTTGGTAGAATGGGATAATGTTAGAAGTACTGACCTAGATTCTGTTTATCCTTTATATGTACAAATACAGGTTTTTTTGCATTAGTTAAAAAGCTACAGAGTTTATGAACTTAGATTTTTCTTTATTGGCTTTGGACTTTCACTTTTGACTTTTCACTTTCTCGGTGTATTCTGGACCTCTCCTCTCCTTCCTTCTACCTGTTGGATCCAACTTTAATCTTGGTTCTTTTTGATGTGATTTTAGCCACTAAGCACATTTTATAAAAACCACAGAAGCAATATTTCTTCCTGATCCAGAGGGCAGAGTATTTCACTGGTTGCCATACCTCTCCCACTTCCTCTGTGTCTAACAGTAGAAACTCACTGTGCCTCCTCCTGCTTTTAATTGCAGACACTATTAAAAGATGTTGTGACCTCCCAGCAAACAAAAGTATTTCGAGTGATGGCTAATTTATCTTTTAGTTTTCCCAGTGAAAGTTTTTGTAAATCTCATAGTGGAGCCGGCTCTGTATGTAAGTCAACTTTATTTTGGGATATCCAGGGATTATTTCTTACAAAGTGGAAAAAATAAAAAATAAAAATGGCTGCTTAGTCACCAAGCAAATGCTATAGGAGTCTATGTTAGTCTGCCCTTAGGCTCCTATGAAATCATTCTGTTTGCCTTCTAAGGAGTATGCTTGTGGTAATGGTTACCTGATGAGTTCAGTGAATCAACCGTAGGAATGCACATGGAGGAAATGAAGGGGAACTCAAGTTCGATTTACCTTCCTGGAGCTTATTCACCTGCAAAAGCTAGAAAAGTATATGACAGGCCTTGGATATGAGTGGGTCTCTTTCTCTTGAATGAATTATTTTTACTAGATCTTGGATCCTAAGTGCTTATCTATCGCTGATGAACGCCTACCACCTTCTGCTTAATTGATGAGAGTATTGCCTCATTTCTCTTTGGGTAATCTAAAATTTGAATCCATTAGCTTGCAGGTAACCTTAGCTCGCTAATTGATTGTGTGGTTACAGTTAGCTAAAATCTCTGACAGATTTCTACAGGGGCTTCTAATTAAACATATCCTCCTTGTTCCTGTTTGGTAGACTTAACTACGTATATCTTTAAATTTCTTCTCAATAGATTTGGCCCCAAATTCCAGCTGATGAGATAATTTTGGATTCTGCCCCCAAAATCTAGTGCGTTCCTCTTTCTCAGCTTCAGACCTCCCTCAGATTTTGTCAGCATACCCACTTGCGTCTTTGGTGGCAATGTTGACAGAGCAATGGCAAGTGAGAGCCCTTCAGTTCATCTTTGGGACCTTCTTGCCTTGAATTGACATAGGCCCACTAGTAGATCCCTTTGGGTAAGAGTTCCTCTAAGGATTTTCCTCTTTAGTTTTTTTTATCAAGCCATGAGGCAGATTGGAGAGATGTTTTCAAATGCCTTGCTAAAATCTTGGCACGCTTGTGAACAGATGTCGATATGATTAGGCTGGATGAACAGAAAACGTGTATAGCTAGATCCATCTCTAAAATAAACTAGTTTCCACATTGCTTTCAATTTCTTCTTGTTTTGTTTTCCTTAAGACTTAATCCCTGCAAGTTTTAATTGACATGAAGTTAAGAAGTAGGAGGAGGGTCTGGTCACTGGGTCTAGGGAAGAGGGATAGAAATAAATGACGGGGCGGTGGGGGGGATCTCTCCCTTGGAGTAGGTGAGAATCTTGCTGGATTAGACAATTAGGTAACAATGTAAGGATACACCCTGTGTGCCTGCTGCTGCTGCTGCTGCTAAGTCACTTCTGTCATGTCCGACTCTGTGTGACCCCATAGATGGCAGGCCACCAGGCTCCCCTGTCCCTGGGATTCTCCAGGCAAGAACACTGGAGTGGGTTGCCATTTCCTTCTCCAGTGCATGAAAGTGAAAAGTGAAAGGGAAGTTGCTCAGTTTGTGTCTGACTCTGAGCGACCCCATGGACTGGAGCCTACTGGGCTCCTCCGTCCATGGGATTTTCCAGGCAAGAGTACTGGAGTGGGGTGCCATTGCCTTCTCCTGCTACGTTGCTTTATTGAAGTCCAACTCTTTGCAACCCCATGGACTAGCCCACCAGGCTCCTCTGTCCATGGGATTCTCCAGGCAAGAATACTGGAGTGGGTTGCCATGCCCTCCTCCATGGGATCTTCCTAACTCAGGGATCGAACCCTTGTCTCTTATGTCTCCTGCATTGGCAGGCAGGTTCTTTACCACTAGTGCCACCTGGGAAGCCCAAGGAAACATAGATCAAATGCTAAATTAGGAAGAGCAGAGTATAGGCAGATGGTCGGGGAAAATGACTGTCTTACAACATCTCTGATGTCTGGAACAAGTTTCTGCTCTCTATTCTGAGGCTGTTCACTGCTATTGAAACTTTTCTGCTTTCTTGAAGCAATGATAATGTTTAACACTTTTCTGAGTACTTACTGTATGTCAGGAGATTGGTCTAAGAACTGATCATAACTAATTTGATCCTTTGCACACACCTCAGAGGTGCATGTCTTTCTTGTCTCCAATTTTTGATGAGGAAACCAAGGTGGGGAGGCTCATACCTGCCCGATGAGAGCCTTGATTAATTGCTTCTTCCTTTTGCTAGGACTTGATACCCTGTTTGCTCAGACGGTAAAGAATCTGTCTGCAATGCAGAAGACCTGGGTTTGATCCCTGGGTTTGGAAGATCCCCTGGACAAGGGCATGGCAACCCACTCCAGTACTCTTGCCTGGAGAATTCCATGGATAAAGGAGCCTGGCGGGCTATAGTCCAAAAGGTCACAAAGAGTCAGACACGACTGAGTGGCCAACACTTTTGCTAGAAGGGTAGGCTGGGAGAGACAGGTTGCATTCTGAAAAGAGACCCTGAATTTTTAATCCTGGCTTCTTTTTTACCTAGTTTCCTGTGTAGGTAAGACCCTGGGCAAGTTGCTTCACCTGTCAGACGTTCTCAGTTGTAAAATGGGGCAGGATTGTTTTCTGACTTAAATACCTTCTCTGCAATAGACTCTGAAGGAATGGCGTGCATTCATGCTTAGTTGCTCAGTCGTGTCTGACTCTGAGTTGAAGTCGGGTAGTGGACCAGAATGAGGAAGGAAGCAACATCACCCTCCTCGTGCCAGGCCTAGACGCCCAAGAACTTTGAGATCCCATGAGCTGCAGCCCACCAAGCTCCTCTGTCCATAGGGATTCCCCAGACAAGAAAATTGGAATGGGTTGCCATGTCCTCCTCCAGGGGATCTTCCCAATCCAGGGATCGAACCCAGGTCTCCTATATTGCAGGCGGATTCTTTACGTCTGACCACCAGGGAAGCTGTCAAGGGATGGAGACTGTTGTTTTATTCAAAGCAATGATAACAATGTTGTTATCACACTCTCTGCCCAAAGGAGATCTGTTAGAATTGCAGAGAAAAGGAACGTGTCTGACTTGATAAGTTTTTAAATCCCAGGACTAAATACAGTATTTGTCCTTTATGGAATATTTGTGGAATGGACAGATGGAATGACCGAATGGGACAGGGATCAGAAGAGTTCCTGTAGCAGGCGGAAATCATGTCATTTTCCAGTGGAGGTATTTTTAGCCTTCGTCATCCTTCATTCATCGAAACAGTCCTTTTCTTACCCTTACTTTCCACCATTAGTGACGGTAATCATCACCACCTGACTTACATTTCTTGGGAAAACACATGCAAACAAAGCTATCTCTTTGTCTTGAGGATTTTAACAGTAAGAACTCACCTTATCACTAACTCCTGCCTTGTGATCCTGCCAGTGACGAAGAACAACGTGCCCTCACACTGTGTGAGTTCACCGCACGCAGAGAACTATGGAATTTCACCCCGTATTAATACGTTGTCTTAAGGTCCTATCATCAGATGGCAGTCTATAAAGATGGCTCCTGAACCAAGTGCTCGCACAACTATTCATTCTTCATTTACTTATTCCATTCTAAGGATGGGAATGCTGACGGACACTGCAAAATGCACTACCTACCTGTTTATAGGAATTGAATGATGGGCTCTTTGGCAGACTGCAGTAGCTTTTTATTGACACTATCTTTATGTATTTAAATTTCACACCTTAAGTATGTTTGCAGCACCCACTTACATGACTGAAATGAGAGGCAGTTGTTCATAAAAGCTACTTCAAAACAAATAAATTAGGATTTAGTTTGAAAGGGTCAGATCACAAATGGAGGTTTTCAAACAGCCTCACGAACATTCAAATTGCATGTTTAATATTTTATATGGTTTTGTATTTAGATTGGATATTTTATGTAAAGTCTTTTTTCCCTTCTTAGTGCTTAGACCTCTTGAGATCCCTTTTCTAGCTGGGTTGGAGAGAGCAGTTACACTTAACTTCCATTTGCAATAAGTAATTTCAGTTTAATTTATGTCAAGGGAGATTACCAGAAACTTCCGGCCTTGTGTCTTTCTTCCCCCACTTAACTGCATTGATAGGTACCATTCCTTTGATTCCAATATATTATTTCTACATGATAAAATATGATTCCAATGAATTTGCACTTAGCAGCCAAAGAAGAGTTAGTTTGGACTTCAGTTTAAGAGATTATTTATATTTGCATTGATTCTGGAATCCAAAAATGGAATCCTTCCCCAGATGGCATGGTTTCCTCGAAAATCAGTTTCAATTTTTCTTTAATCAGTTATTTTCAGTTTTGATTTTTCAAACTCATAGGTAATCCCCCAGTTAATCTCCCTTTCCAAGATTTCTAAAAGGAAAGTAATTTTAAGTTACATTAACTTTAAAATATCCTTATGCCAAACACTAATTGATTTGAGGGGGTTGGTTACATAAATAAAAGTCCTAAGAGAGAGAGAGCTTCCTATGTGTTAAGAGATTATTTTTTGAAATAGACATAGCGCTTACTCTAGATGTACGTATGTGTGTACACATGCATGTTCATTTGTGGCACACACAAACACACATATGGAAATGTATGTGATGCTCTAAGAATCTTGGGACCATCGGAAAAAAGTCAAGTAAATAAAATTAAAAACTTCAAAATAATTTCTGGGATAACAGTGCAACTTCAGTGTTACATTTCTGTATAAATAATGTTTACTGAAATTTAAAAGCAACCCAAAGCTTTTATGATTACTTTAAACTTTACGAACAATCAGATACATCTTCTTTTGACAAAAGTGGCAGTATGTAAATGATCCTCTGTCTGTCTGTCTGTACTCAGTTGTGTCTGATTCTTTGTAATCTCATGGACTGTATGTAGCCCGCCAGGCTCCTCTGTCCATGGGATTTTCCAGGCAAGATTACTGGAGTGGGTTGCCATTTCCTGCTCGAGTAAATGATCATATTTTTCCTTTAGAGCCTCATTCTTATGGATATAACAGGTGTGTAAGGGTACCATCTAGTTCACAGGGTTCTTGTCAGAAGTAAATGAGCTGGTATCAAAGAAACCTTTCTCATGAGCCTGGATCATAGCTAACCTGTAGGGAAAGATCGTTGATCTTATATTGTCACTAGAGCTAGGCTTTCATCCTGGGTCTTATCAGAATTATTTCCAAGTCCTTTGCATGGTACAGAGTGGGAGATTAAAGTAACCCTTTCAAATGTCTGTGGCATCGCTACAAAGAATCTTTGAACCCTTCTGTGAAGTTTTTCCCTGGCATTGACCTTGGCCATAGGCTGTCCTTTCTTTGTTGGTGTCTATTTTATTTCTGCCGTATGTCTCCTCCTGTCTGTCTCCACTAACTCCCAATCTGTAGTCCTTCCAAATTTTCGCTCTACCACCTAGACTTGGCCAAAGAGTACTTTTCACTTCCTTTTCAGCAGCACAGGAAACTTTTATGATTTGTAAATGGAAGAGGGTGGTAGGTTTGCATGATTGGTCTCCAGTAGGAGTTCTGAGATAGCCAGCCCAGAAAGGAGGACATGCAGTCAGAACGAAACAGGACAGATGGGGAAGTGGGCTGGCAGTCACGCTGGCGGGCAGCTACTGGGGACTGACACTGTCTGTCACAAGAGTGAAACTGCCCTCTTGTTCCGTTCGAAGAAACCTTAGGCTCAAAATGCTGATGGCTTGTTGTCTCACTTTGTGCGACGTGTCACACATGAGAAGTTCACCTCAGCTACAGAGACAAGTTGTGGGCAAGCGGGAAGATCTCCATGGCTTAACTGCGTCCTTCTCGAGCACCCTCTCTCATTCTCTCTGGTTGCGTCTCACAGTGTGTACTGCCACCGACTGCAAGCTAGGTTTCTGTCAGTCTGCTGTCTACTCAGTCACTCCATCGTTTCTGACTCCCTGCGGCCCCGTGGACTGTAGCCCTTCAGGCTCCTCTGTCCATGGCTTTTTCCAGGCAGGATACTGGAGTAGGTTCCCATGTCCTACTCCAGGGGATCTTCCCGACCCAGGGGTCGAACCCGAGTCTCTTGCATCTCCTGCATTGGCAGGCAGATTCATTACCACTTAGCCACCTGGAAAGCCCTTCTCTCAGTAGAGAATTGTCGTTTGATGGGTACTTGCTATGAGCCCGATACAGTACTGGGGGAGGTGGGGCGCATCTGCAGGGTATTCCTTCCCAGCAGGCTAGCTTGGCCGTGTTTACTTGCCAACAGGGTTCCAAGAGGGCAGGACTTGGAAGCTGCAAGGATTCTTGCAGTTTTGGCTTGGACTGAACGAATAACAGCAAAACGGTAACAGCGATAGCAGTAATGCAAATTGCTCTTCTTTGGGACAAATCTGTTTCTTGTCCATGGAATATGAAAAATGTTTATCATTCAAGATGATTTAAAAAATTATTTTCTAAGCAGTGTCTGTTGTTTTTCAGGCACACGCACTTGGAATGACATATTTTTGGAACACATCCTGCTGATTATAAGGAGGCAATATTTTTTTTTCAGATACAGGTTTATCTGATAAACTCCTGCAAGTTTATCAGTGCCAATTTCTGTTTATCTTTAGTGTTACTACTTTAACCAGACCATTTAACATGTGATTAAAATCCAGTATGATCTTTCTTCAAGACAGGTATGATTTCAGAAATGTATCTACATTTTTTAGCTTTCTTTTGCCAATAACAGGCACTGACCACATTATTTAAGAATCCAGACTTTGGAGTCAGCCAGACCTGGGGTCTAGCCTCATGCAACCTTGCTGAACTCATTTGCTTAGCTCTGAAATGAAAATGGTTTCTCCATGAAAATCTCTATGAAGATGAAATGAGAGAGTGTTTGTAAAGATGGGAATGCAAGGGGTGGGAGGCAGCTCCAGCAGTCAGAGAGGTATAGTCACTGTTGTTCCAGAAAATGCTCTAAAAACAGGCCTCAGTGGTGGCTTCTTGTAGCTGGAGATTTATGCTCACCTTCCACACTGAAGAAATCAGTGATTTACTTGCCTTTCATTGTTGTCACTCAGTTGATCCAGCCCTGAAATGCTTACAGCATGGGGCTCATGAATCATGGATCAACACAAATGTTAGCAAGCTAAGAGAGAGTTTAGCAGAAGCAGCCTGTGTCAAGATAAGGTCTCTGATTTAATGTGCAATTTCTGAAAACCAACCAGCATGTAACTGGCCTTAACCCTGCTGAGATAAGATCTCAGGATAGTTGTTTTGCAATTTTAGTAATTGGGGGAGGATAATGTCCATAATTTCCAGTTAGTATTGATCTAACTACTGCTTTGGTCTAGGATGAAGCCCCTTTGTCTCTATCCACTTTCCTTAGCTATGATGTGCACAGTTTAATTTGTTTTCCCTAATATTTATTTATTTATTTTGCTGCATCGGGTCTTAGTTGCAGCATGCATTATCTAGTTCCCTGACCAAGGATCGAACCCAGGTGCCCTGCACAGGAAACATGGAGTCAGCCTTTGGCCCACCAGGGAAGTCCCTAGCGTTTAGTTTAAAGCTAGGCTCATTGATGTGCTGGGTCCACACTGGACAGTTTATTGGGCAGGAAACAGCCAGTGAGCTCTGGAGAGTTTCCTTCCATTCTGCTGGTTTGGCTTCTCTCTTGCTGTCTTTTTAAAAAAATGTTCATTATAGTTTTTTTTTTTTTCTCCCCAGGTTGATTTATTTATATACTTTGGCCGTGCTGGGTCTTGGTTGCTGCACTCTGGCTTTTCTCTAGTTTTGGCGCATGGGGGCTTCTCAGTGTGGTGGCTTCTCTTGTGGAGCACAGGCTCAGCAGCACGTGCACATCAAGAGTTGTGGCACAGGGGCTTAGTTGCTCCAAGGCAGGTGGGATCATTCTGGACCAGGTGTCAAACCCATGTCCCCTCCATTGGCAGGTGGATTTTTAACCACTGGACCACCAGGGCAGTCCTCTCGTTCTCTCTTTTTCCTTGCTTCTTTCATCTAGTCCAAGCTATGTCTTAAGTCAGAATTGCCATCTCCTGAACACTTGCTGAGAACCAGACTGTGCTGGTGGGATTTTAACACACTCCAGGAGGAAAGAAAACCCCAGACTGGTCCACATGGCTACAATGTCCCAAGAGGACAATGAGTGGAAACTGCAAGCTTCTCACAGTTTAGGCTTGAAAGTCTCATAGTGTCATTTCCACTGCATTCTTTGGGTCCAAGCAAGTTGTCTGACTACACCCTGAGTCACTGAAGAAGGAGATTTCTCAAGATCTTTACGTGGAGGGAGAGGATTATCATGACCATGTTGCATAACGACCTACTGGAGACTTAGAGATGCCAGCTACAATTTCCCCATGTGGCTGTATCACTTATGAACATTTATCTAACGAATGTTAGCTGGCAAAGCATCTAGGATATTGGGTTTTAGTTTTAAAACTTTTTCAGAAAGTTCAGCTCCGTCTGCAAGTAGGTGATTAGCACATCCATAAAATTATCTAATTTTCAAACAAGTGTGGTGAAGAAGAACTTTTAGGACATTTCAGGCTGGTAACCTTATTAGAACCAGATGTAGAACTACAGTTGTCTTTAGAATCTTTTAGTCCAGTTTCTTCTCACCTTCTCTCATGGACTTTCCTTTTTTCCCAGTGTGATATCTGGGACCCACAGAGATTTTAGTCACATGTCCAAGGTCAGGTGGATATTTAGTGCAAGGACTTCAGCCTCTTTCTGTAACCCCACCATCCAGTTGAAAGAATTGGGACAAGAGGAGTATTTAAAAATGCCCACCCACCAAATGTTATCTTCCCAACTTTGTCTATACACAGATATGCTAGAATTCTTAAACACTTATCTGTGGTGGTGCTTGGTTTGCAAAATTCAGCCTTTCTTTAGCAAATTTGCAAGGTGTAAGTTCAAATGTCAGGGTTCTTCTCCCACCCCCCCCCCCATTCCCCACTCCTACCCCAATGCCTTAACACAGTAGGTAGTTTTATAACATGTACCAGATCCTTAGATTCATTTGGGGAAGACTGTGAATTCAAACCCTTAAAAATGTTCTGACTTGAAGCTGGAGAAGAAATTGAGAAGGGACGCAACTGTGAAATCGTGGTGGTCCTGGTCTCTCTGGTCTCTCTGGTCTGTCCCCCCTCCAGAGTCTATGGAGTGTTATTCTTTGATTCCGGGGGAACTGCAAGCCTTTTCAAAGCTTTCATCTGGAGGCGCATTTAAAATCATATTTAAAAGCATGTCACTTGGTCTTATTAAGTGTATGCTTTTTGTCTCCGTGTAATAAGAGCAACACAGTAATAGTAACATAAGAGCTGAGAAGCAAATAGTTCAATAAAACCTACAGCAAAAAAGTCTCCTGAATTGGGCTTGTGGTCTCACAGGGGAGGGTCAGTTGGAAGCTGAAGGCCAGAATTTGTAGCAGATTCTGCAGGGTTATTTGTAAGAGGGTATCTAGTCTGTCCTGGTTGAGTAGACTCCTCTGTGTTCCCTCAGAGAGGTCAAGCAGTTTGTTTTTAAGACCCAGAAGAGCAAAACATGTGCCTGTGATGGGACCATCGGCAAATGTGGTGAACCTGGCAGTCACAGCAATTGTGTTTCAACTCCGTCCAAATTGTGATGGTGTGATTAGTGCTTCAGCAAAAGCTTGGGAACATGTCTCATCCACTTTCGTGAAGAGGTAGGAAATTAACTAAGTAGCTGCTTTCATTGAACATCATGGCAAGCCTTGTTGAGGTGTACACCTTTCATACAAAAACCCCTAGATGAACTACAGTGGAAAATAGGGGTTTGTGATGATTTTGAATGATGTGTGATTGCCTTGATTAGTGCTATAGTTACTAAGCATATAAGCACTTCTTTGTTTTAAAAGGGAACTTGAATTTTTTTTTTCTTTTTTTACTATAACTGCCAGTTGCTCAATCTCTACCATCTTTTGTCGTTTCAAAGAAAAAAATTTCTACTTAATCTGTGCTTGTCAGTGATGACAAGTTTTAAAAGTAACTCAAGTTAAAAAAAACAGAAACAAAACTCTTTAGAAGCTATCATTGGTCAAATGTTAGCAGTGGATTTTTCCTTTCAGATAGGTATGAGACGTTTTCTGCTTCTGTTTTGCACATTTGCACGTACCTTTAATGTTCCAGAAAGCTAGGCTTCCATATTATTTTGAGTTTATGAAATTATAATAACCTAGTGATAGCTATGGGGGTGATTGAGTGTGGAGGGGATAGATAGGTAACAGAAAAATGGCAAGCAGCATAAATTGTACATTCTTATTTTTTAAAATAATTTATTTGTGGTTGTCCTGGGTCTTCCTTTCTGCATGGGTTTCTCTCTTAATTGTGGTGACTGGGGGCCACTCTCTAGTTGCGGTGCTTGGGCTTCTTACTGCGGCGGTCTCTCTTGCTGCAGAGGACAGGCTCTAGGGCGTGGGCATCAGCAGTTCAGCAGTGGACTCAGAAGTTGGGGCTTCCAGGCTCTAGAGCAAGGCTCAGTGGCTGTGGCGCACGGGCTTAGTTGCTTCTTGGCATGTGGGATCTTCCCGGGGATCAAACCTGTGTTCTCCTGCATTGGCAGGCGAATTCTTTACCTCTGAGCTGTCAGCAAAGCCCATACATGCTTATTTTTGACAATAGTCTAGTATACAGTTTCCTTGCTTTCCTCAATCCGCATATAGAACTTCTCTTCCTGAAAACACTGGTCCAATTTTACCAGCTTCTTGTTTAAAGCTTTCTGTACCTGCCTCAGACAAAAAAAAAAAAACAAAGAGACAAAAACGACAACAAAAAAATCACATTCTGAGGCATGATTCTTTCTAAATTGGTCCAAATCATTCTTCCCAGGTCACCCTTATTTCTGTTACTCATGAATGGCTCACATCCCTAGGCTGGCAACATGCTATTTTTTTCTGTTTTGAATGCCCCGAGAACCCCCTCCTTCTCCCCCAGCTGGTAACATTCTGTTGATTCATGTAGACTTGGGTCACCTGCCCTCACTTTGTTGAGTTTTGAGATCATGCCCCAGGTGATGCTGACCGGGTCAGTTCCTCCTCTGCTTCCTGAGCCCTTGAGGGAGCCTTTTGTAAAGCATGACTTGTTCTGTGTTGGGAGTTTGTGTCTGCAAGTCTGCCTCTCTCCCGCAGATACAGTTTATCGCTGGAACTGTAGGCCAGTCAGGACTTGACACATACTGGCCCTCTGCCTAAATATTGCGCAAGGCATTGACTGACCTGCAGTGGAATCGTTTAGCAGATCCCAAGTGGTCTTTTCCTGGCACACATGCCAACTGCGGAAGGATTGTGGAGAAGTAGAGACCGTCATGACCAGGAAGCTGAAAAAAAAAAAAAAAATCAACGGAAGCGTGTAAATGTCTCTTTGTTGTTGTTCACTCGCTCAGTCATGTCCAACTCTTTGTGACCCCATGGACTGCAGCACACCAGATTCCCTGTCCTTTACCGTCTCCTGGAGCTTGCTCAAACTCTTGTCCATCGAGTCAGTGATGCCATCCAACCATCTCATCCTCTGTCGTCCCCTCCTCCTGCCTTCTACCTTTCCCAGCATCAGGGTCTTTTCTAATGAGTTGGCACTTTGTGTCAGGTGGCCAAAGTATTGGAGTAACCTCTAAAAATGAATGAGTGCTACCTGAGAACTGTTTTTCTTATTGTTGTTTTAATGAATTTTTTCTTAAAAAAATAAAACTCTACCATTATAAGTCATTTTCCAATGAGTCGGCTGATTGCGTCAGATGACCAAAATACTGGAGCTTCAGCTCCAGCATCAATCCTTCCAGTGACTACTCAGGGTTGATTTCTGTTAAGATTGACTGGTTTGATCTCCTTGCTGTCAGGAATCTTTTCACTGGACTCATTGGAAGAGTCCCCAATACTGGGAAAGATTGAGGGCAGAAGGAGAAGAAGGCGTCAGAGGATGAGGCTGGATAGCATCACTGATGCAACAGACATGAACTTGGGCAAACTTTGGGAGATGGTGAGGAACAGGGAGGCCTGGTGTGCTGTAGTCCATGGGGTTGAAAAGAGACACGACTGAGTGACTGAATAGCAACAACCATTATAAGTCATTTTTTCTTCTCTATTTTCCTGTGGAATGTTATTTTCCATTATCAAGGTAAAAATACTTGAGAGTTTTGAAACTTTAAAATGTAATCAAAGCATTTTCTCATTTTACCTAGTTACTCAGACTTTTTGTCCTATAAAGTGGGGATAATGTCCTTGCTTTTCCTAATTTATCTTGAGAGAGACAGAATGGAAATATTTGATCTCCAAATCTTCTGTGTAGATGAAGAACTCAGTTTATTGGACTTTTTGTTAGAAACCAGCTTGTGCTTTTATTTTATTTTTTTTAATTTTATTTTTAAACTTTACATAATTGTATTAGTTTTGCCAAATATCAAAATGAATCCAAAATCTTTTAATGTTATTTGGCTGATCAACTAGACATATGAGTATTTTACCTCATGTGCCTCCTTTAGCTTCTTAGACTCTCCAGAGACCTAGTCAGTCCTGCCCCCGACCCTATGATGAACTGAGCCCGTCATGGGGAATTTATCTTACTTTACGTTTGAACATTTGGGTAGAAAGCTTGGGGTATTGAACCTTGTGGGTTATGAAATGGTTTTAGGTGTGTAATGAGCCACACCACAAGTCTACACAGATGGAGAATTTTATTAGCACATTTTCTAGGAGACGTAGTTGCTGCCTACTTTTGAACGGAACCAAACACAAACAGTTTCCAAATTGCATTGCATACAACCCCCAGCTTATAGACTCTTGATTTATAAATGTCTCTCTTTCACTGGCGTGGCTGCCAAGGAATCCCCTTCTCAGCTTTGGTTGAATGTGCTTTTAATTTTGGCATGAATTGTCTGTGTTGACAATAATAAAACATAACAGTAATTTGAACCTCTATTGAATGTGCGTGCCAGCCCCTCTGCCAAGTGTTTTGCAGGCAGGGTTTATTTCACTGTCACTACAGTGCTCTTACAATGACTGATTTTAGCCGAGGAAGCCAGGGCAGCGAGGAGGGAAGTAACTGACCCCCTTGTCCGGCCGCAGTTTGCAGACACGGACTTTTTGTGGAGTTTCCGTGTGTGTCTGCTGCTGATCTTTGCTTTCAGGCTCAGGCATCTTGCCTGAAGATCATGTTCGCTTGAGAACATCCACTGTGTGGCCATTTCTGCTTTTCCTCTCATCTCATGATGTAAAGAAAGAGAAAATGATACCAGGCAGTATTTTTGATAATAACAAGCAGATGTATTTTCATCAAGTAGTTCTCCTTGGTGGAGAATAACAGGTGTGCTTCATGGACTCTGATGCTGTGATTTTTACCTGGGGCAGCTGAGCTGGGTTGTGTTCCATCTTGTTCTTAGACGTGTTGCTACAGCCTCTTAACTGCACAAGGTATGTACCTGTTAATCACCTTTCCTTTGACATGAAGGCTGTGCTATATTAGGACCTGGAAAATGTAGGCATTTTTAGCAACCTCAAATGTTAATGACCCTTATCTGCCAAGACACCTCAAAACCACAGGTCACCAACTCAGAAACATCCTAGGGTGAAACAACTGGGAAAACTAAAACATCATATAGAGGTAATCTCTTTGAGCCTGTGAGGCCCTTGAGTAGTGGCTTCTTAAGAACAGAGGTTGCTGGCTGCAATCTCAAATGTTCTCCCAGCCCTAGCACGTGTTGTGAGTGGAGTACAGGGTGGGAGCTGAGGTGGTTGCCCTTCAGGAGGGTGGGGCTGGGGCAGAAGGGGTGCGGGGGTGGGGCTGGGGGAAACGACAAGGTCATCAGGTCTTTCAGGAGAAGTTGGAAATGTGGAATTTTAGAGGAAATCTCCCAATTTTCAAAAATTGAAACCAGTTCAACCATTTGAAAAAGTTGGGGCGGGGGGAGGCGAGGGGGCCCAACCAACATGCCTATGGGCCAGAATCAGCTTGCAGGAACCCAACTTGTGACCGCTGGTTTAAGGCATG
This sequence comes from Bos javanicus, assembly GCF_032452875.1. Lineage (NCBI taxonomy): Eukaryota > Metazoa > Chordata > Mammalia > Artiodactyla > Bovidae > Bos > Bos javanicus. The sequence goes on from NC_083881.1 coordinate 46,379,660, forward strand.
TTGATAAATGAATTTATGGGTAGTTGACTAGATGGAATCTGAGAAAGATTTATCTTTCAGGTAAGAAGGAAGTCACTTAGGCATTATTGCTCAAGAGTTGTTGAGTTGCAAAATTTGGAAACTTGGCCGTCTTGGGGCACTGGTGGAGAGCCATCAGGGATGAGGCTGATATTTTGTGAAGAGCTGCAGGGGTTCAGGGTGGTTCTAGTGTTTGGATGGGTCATGTGTGAGGGGCTATAGAAATGAATAAGTTTTTGGTTCCTGTGTCCCAGCTGCATGAAATTATAACTGATTTCAAAGTGGATCAGTAGTAGGCACAGGGGCTGTGGACTGAGGTCTTGTTTCTGTATTATCTTATTTATCAAATAAGTTTCAGACAAAGAAGCAGAACCATGGTGAGTGTTATGGGATGAAGAATTTTTTTTTTTTTTTTTAAATAGAAATTGGCTGTTTCTTGAATATCAGAGAAGCGAAGGCCTTGAAGGGTGGCGGGGGAGACAGAGGATTTAAAGAAGGTTCTACTTGGTCTTAAAAAGGGATCATAGCAAGGAAGCCCATGAGAGTTCTCTAAAAATTATTGTGATTGCCACCTCTGTGGTCTGCAGTCAAGTGTCTAGTGGTAGCCACTGTTACTCAGTAGGGCAAATTAATTGGGAAGACAAAGATATGAGAGCATAAGCAAGGACATGCTGGGCCCCACCAGGCACCTTCCATCTGTCCATTGACCCTCTGAGAATCATGGACTGAATTTCACTTCTACTTTCCAAATCTTATACAGGGTCCTCATATGGCCAGCTATTACTGGAGCATAGTGGGAAGGGTATTCTATCCAATTAGGGCTCCCAGCTAACCAAGTTGACCGATGTACCATCAGCATCCCCTGTGACTAGGAATGACTCCATCCTCAGAAGTGTGTACTGAGGACTGCTGAATTCTCTCCTTTGTCCTTAAAAGACTTCTTGCTCTGAAACAAGGAACTGAAATAGATTTAGGGACTCCTGCTTTGGGCAGGCCAAAGGAGGTGCTTTTCTGAGGATCCTTCCAGCATTTTATGAGTCACTCTTACGTATATTAAGGTCAATTGTTTAATCTGATCTTCCTGGAAAACTTGAGTGTGGTGGGTTGGAGGAAAGAGGTGGTTTCCGGGAGAAGCAAATGTAGAGATATAGAGAAGTGGAGGGGAGAAGGGAACTCTGAAGGTTAGGTTGAAGGAAGCTGAATTCAATCTTGCTTTGGGCCAACACACATAAATTTGTTACCTTATAGTTTTGTCTGCCATCCATCAGTATCTATTTCTATTCATTCTGATCCATGTCCATACACTTATCTATGTATTTTTTTATCTGAATTTGTTTGCAGTATAATCTGTATCCTGCTATAAACACATACATCAAAAAACTTTTCAGTGGAGAGTTTTATGGGTCTTTGACTATCTTATGTTGAAAGAATTTTGTATCAATTAGATACAATAATCCTCTTCAGAGAGAAATTTCAGTTCTATAAATTCTCACACAAAATAAACTCAAAACAGTCTTAGATGTCAGTCTCTTTTCAACCTTTCCGTGAGATAATTGTTTTCTCTCCATTTGAGGGGATGCAAGGATAAATGAGAACTCCAGCTTCCTAATTTGTCTGCCCTTTGTCTGACTACAGAGTTGTTACAGAATTACATACTTGCAGTTGAGGGAAGCATGTTTGTGGGTTTATGGCTGAAGTTGGCAGTTTTTGCCAAAGTGTGGGCTGCTTTTAGGTGATACTTCAGCTTCTTATTGAAAAGTTGGCTACTTCTTCTTGACTGGTAGGCAGCGTGACTGCTGAACAAGATAAGGGAAATTACTTTCAATCCTTAGAACGTTAATTTGGAAGTTACCTAGTGCACAGCAGCCAGTTTTCCCTCCTTATTTCTTCCCGCCGCAACCAGGTTTTTCCTTATCACCTACTTTCAATTTGGTAGATGCCTTTTCATCAGTTTTGCTTGCTGCGAAAATGACCAAACTCCATCTTTCCTTCTGACGTTAGATGTTCTGGTGTGTATTGATGTCTGTGTGTATGTGGGAGAGGGGAGGGTTGTGTGATGTAGAAGTGTAGAGAGATGTGCTATCTTCAAGGAACATTCTCCCCAAACAGCTAAGCATTCTGAGTACAGATAGTGGTTTGCTCAGGTGCAGATCATTTTAGAATATTTTAAGAGAGCAGTGAATTCCTCTACGTTCTAGGCACTGACCTGGGTACTTGGCCCTCTTAGGTACTCAGTGGGAAGGTTGCCTAATTGTCATGGCCCAGGTACGGAACAAAAGAATGGAAGTTGAACAGTCGTGAATTCGACTCATCACATTCATTAATTTATCATGTATTTATTGAGCATCTGTTCTGTGCCTTAGGAATTGAGCTGAGTGCTGAAAGGTTTAGTGGTGAGCAGAGCTTATACTGCAGCTGGGGAACAGACAGTCATGAAATGATTATACAAATAAATACATACATTCATTACTATGGTAAATGCTCTGGGGAGGAGGTGGTTAGGTGTTGCAGTGGGAGCACAAATTGGGAGCGTAAGCACAGAGGTTATTTAGAGAAGGCAGGGCTTTGGGGTGGAGATAAACTCGGGGAATAGACTAGTCTATCTGCCATGTCTGCATTAAGCCATCCTGTAGCTGTGGTCAAATGTGCTGTGGTCAGAAAAAAGAGTGTCCTTGAGGATATTTTTGCTTCAGATCCCAAGCCCCATTTTGGAAGAAACTAGGTTGCACCTCTGGGGCTTTCCTGGTGGCTCAGTGGTAAAGAATTGGCCTGCAAATGCAGCAGACTTGGGTTCCAGCCCTGAGTCAGGAAGGTCCTCTGGAGAAGGAAATGGCACTCTACTCCAGTATCCTTGCCTGGGAAATCCCATGGACAGAGGAGCCTGGTGGGGCACAGTCCACGGGGTCGCAAAGTGTTGAACACGACCTAGCAATTAAGCACCCACAGAAGTTGTCCCTCCAGCGCTCTCTGGTCCCAGGCATAGCTGACTTGTCATCTGAACAGTGTGCTCGTCCAGGCTGACACAGTTAGCCTCCCGAGCTCTCCAACCACACCTGCCAAGCCCACCAGTTGCTTTGTTCCCAGGCAAGGTAGGAAACTCACACAGACATCCCCTCCAGGCTCTCTTCTCTAGTAGAGCTCTTTGATAATCTGTCCTGTCCTAGCTTTTCTTTCTTTTTTTTTTTTTCTTTTTCTTTCTTTTTTTCTTTTTTTTTTCTGATTCCATCGATGTTGAGTCAGGTGCCTATCCTCTCTTTGTGGAAAGCTTACTGTTTATTTGGACCAGACCGACCACTCCAGGCTCCCTTCCCAATTTCCTGGTAGATGCTCTGTTGTTCAGTTGCTCAATCATGTCGGACTCTTTGCGACCCCATGGACTGTAGCATGCCAGGCTCCTCTGTGTTCTGCTATCTCCCAGAGTTTGCTCAAACTCATGTGCATTGAGTCGGTGATGCCATCCAACCATCTCATCCTCTGTTGCCCCTTCTCCTCCTGCCTTCAATCTTTCCCAGCATTGGGGTCTTTTCCAGTGTGTCGGCTCTTGGCATCAGGTGGCCAAAGTATTGGAGCTTCAGCCTCAGTCCTTCCAATGAATATTCAGGGTTGATTTCCTTTAGGATTGACGTGCTGATGCTCACCCAGGCTCAAATCACACACGTTTCTTCTTCACCTGGGGCCAGCTGCTTCTCTTTCAAACACTCCCTTTTTAGACTTGCCTGCACATGTGCTGGTACAAGCGGTGGATACTAGGGGCTGGGTAAGTTGGGGAGGGGAGGTGTGGGGTAAGTAAATCAGTTACACGGAGCATTTATCACAGCCCTCATTGGAACTAGATGGGTTTCACTAAATCCATTCATTTCCTTCTTGCTGCTGAGTGAATAATCAGGTGACTCAGAGATTCAGAGAAAGCTATAGGTTCAAAGGTTGCAACACGTTCTCACTGGTTCTGTCCTGTTAGACCTGGGAAAGCAGCTTCCATTTGGGTGTGTTTTTAGGCACAATGTGTCAACACTTCTGAGACTTTTATTAAATTTTTTTTTCTTTCCTCCAGAGAAGACATGGTTTATAAAACCATGAGAAGCACTCTGTTAGATCCTCTTTTTGTTTACTGTCTGCCTTCGAAGTGGTTGAGTGATCACTCAAGGTAAAAATCAGTCTAGAGGAATTTGGCACAAATAACAGGAATTCTGTGGTGGCTCAGATGGTAAAGAATATGCCTGCAATGCAGGAGACCCAGGTTCAATTCCTGGGTTAGGAAGATCCCCTGGAGAAGGAAATTGCAACTCATTCCAGTATTCTTGCCTGGAGAATCCTATGGATGGAGGAGCCTGGCGGGCTACAGTCCATGGGGTCGCAAAGAGTCAGGCACTACTGAGGCACCGAAACTTTCACTTTTTCTGTTTAAAGGCGTGATGGGGAAGCTTAGTCATTGTTTAACGATAGATATTCATATTAACAGTAATCTTATCCCATATTTATTGAGTACTTATACACTGGGTACAAGGTTATGATTGTATGTAGTCATCATCATTTAATCTTTACAACAGCCCTAGGAAGGAAGTCATGTTACCTTGATTTTATTCATCAGGAAAGTGACATAAGGTTAAATGATTGCTAAGGGATGGGTCCCAGAGAAGGCAATGGCACCCCACTCCAGTACTCCTGCCTGGAAAATCCCATGGACGGAGGAGCCTGGTAGGCTGCAGTCCATGCGGTCGCTGAGGGTCGGACACGACTGGGTGACTTCACTTTCACTTTTCACTTTCATGCATTGGAGAAGGAAATGGCAACCCACTCCAGTGTTCTTGCCTGGAGAATCCCAGGGACGGGGAGCATGGTGGGTTGCCGTCTATGGGGTCACACAGAGTCAGACATGACTGAAGTGACTTAGCAGCAGCAGCAAGGGATGGGTCCAAATGACAAGACATACCATCTTCCTGGAAGAACATGTTTCTAGCTATTTCTGCAACATGTGCTCAGTAAGAGAGCATGGTTTGGTTTCTCATCTCCATTTCTGTATGCTGGAAAGAGGGTTCAAAATTTAACACAGTTTTATGATCTGGCAAAGTGTTTCTCTGGATGTGAATGAATTTAAAAGAGAATGGCAGGACTTCCTGGTGGCCCAGTGGTTAAGAATCTGCCTTCCAGTATAGGGGATGCAGGTTCCATTCCTGGTCGGGGAACTAAGATCCCACATGCCAAGGGGCAACTAAGCCTGCTCACCGCGACCAGAGAAAGCCCGGGCATCACAATGAAGAGGCAGCATTTTGTAGCTAAGACCCAATGCAGCCAAATAAATAAGTGGGCGGGGGGAGAGGGGGAAAGAATGGCAACTTGTATGGATGTTCACAGCAACTATTTGTAGTAACTCTCAACTAATCACAACTCAAATATCCTTCAACATCTGGATGGAGAGACTGTGACATAGTCATAGAGTGGGATAATATCCAGCAATGGGAGGGAATGAACTATTCATACACACTAACATGGATGTGTCTCAAAATATTATGCTGAATGAAAGAAGCCGGGGGGCGGGGGGAACAGTGTATGTGCCATATGATGCCATTTAAAATTCCAGGAAATGCAAGTTAAGTTACAAGGACAAAAAATAAATGAGTGGTTGCCTGGGAGTGTCTGGGACTGATGGTAAAGCAGAGGACCAGGAAGAAACTTTCAAGGGTGACGGCTAGATCATTAACTTGATTTTGGAGTTGCTTTCATGACAATGTATATGTGTCAAACTCTCCAAAGTGTACAGTTTAAATATGGGCAGTTTATGGTGTGTCAATTATACCTCCATAAACCTGTGAAAAATATATGCAGCAGGAGAATGCAAAGAGAATGGGTGTAGATATGTGTGAGGGAAATAAAAACGTGGTGGAAACCTCATTCATGGAGTGGCTGCTGAACCCCAGTGAGGTCATTATCGTCAGGCCAATCCTCCAGTGGGTGGATTTTGAACATTCTACCAGGTATTTTGGGAGAATTGCAGGTGTGTGAGACACACGGTTGCCTGAGCCTGGCGATGGGACCTCTTCAGAGAGAGCTCAGCCTTTTCCATCAGTTGGGTGTGGATTTGAATCTGGGCTCTTCTTCTTTAGGATGAAGCCTTTGAACTTCCTTAACTTCTCTGAACTTCAGTTTTAGTTGTGGAGAAAACAGAGGACAGTATCTTTACTTCAGGTTTGCCTTTTGTGAACCTAAATATGTATCATATGTTTGGCCAAAGTCTGGGTCCCATGGTGTTCGGAATGCAATGGCAGTGATCATGATTATTAACCCCGTGAGCTGGTGGTGCATTGTAACTTCTAAACCGGAGGTGCAAATTATAGGGGAAGGAAATAGTTACTGTGGGCTGGTCTTCTCAGGCAAAACCTCACTTGAAATAGCTTCTGTTGGGAATTCCTTGGCAGTCCAGTGGTTAGGACTCCAAGCTTCCACTGCAGGAGGCTCGGGTTTGATCTCTGGTCCGGGAACTCAGATCCCACAGGCTGTACGGAAAAGAAATAGCTTTTGAAGGCTGTACAGGAGTTAGACAGATGGCAATAGCTGAGTAAAAATGCAGAGGTGACCCGGCATAAATAAGTTTTGATGAGGGGGTAGGTGGGAAGAGCAAGAGAGAAAGACTGCTCGTTAGGAAAGATGGTTTCCTAGCTAGTTTTGGATGCAGATAGCATGTAGACTTGGGGAGAAGGCAGTGGCACCCCACTCCAGTACTCTTGCTGGGAAATCCCATGGACGGAGGAGCCTGGTAGGCTGCAGTCCATGGGGTCGCTAAGAGTCGGATACGACTGAGCGACTTCACTTTCACTTTTCACTGTCATGCATTGGAGGAGGAAATGGCAACCCACTCCAGTGTTCTTGCCTGGAGAATCGCAGGGAGGCAGGGCCTGGTGGGCTGCCGTCTATGGGGTCGAAGAGTCGGACACGACTGAAGCGACTTAGCAGCAGCAGCAGCAGCATGTAGACTTGAAAGTGAGGGTGAAGAGAAGGGACGTGTGAGAAAGGTCTGTGTCATGGGGGTTCTTTCTGATCATTCTGCCTTACTGGCATTTTGGTCTGGATAGTTCTTTGTCATTGGAGCTGCCCTGTACGCTGTAGGCTGTTTAGCAGCATCCCTGGTCTCTACGCACTAGATGCTAATAGCACTCTGGCACCTACCCAGTCATGACAATCCCAAGTATCTCCAGACTCTCAAGTGTCCCCGGGGGCACTGAGGATGTGTAGTAGTTAGACCAAGCTTCATGAAGATGATATTTTCTTTTTCATGTTGGGAGGGAGAAAGGATTGGTGCTTATACAGTAATAGAATAAACCATCCTAGCTGTAGAAGCTTATTTTAGCAGAAGTGGAACAGTTCAGAGCATTGATCAGGCGTCAGAACTGATTCGGATCCCGGCTCCATCACTTACAAGCCGCGTAGCCTTTGGCAAATATCCTATTTGTACTTCAGTTCCCTTACCTGTGAAATGGGGACAGTCGTGGTACCTTCCAATAGAGTTGTTGTGAGAATAAATAAATTGTAACGGGAACCATGAATTATTTGCTTGAAGAAAACAGCCTAGTGCTTCTTCCTTTATTCAAAAGACTTTGAAAAGCACCTATGGGAAGACAGTGGTGTCTTCCTGTCTCCAGGCTTCTTGAATTGATTTTTAAAGTATCCATCTCTTGAAAAGACCAGTTAAAAATTTAGTCTGAAAAGAAAGCATTGAAAGATAAATGTGGAAACCAGTACTTTGTCTCCACGTTGATTTTTTCTCCCCGAGCCCATGGAGGGATCCTTGTGTTACTTCATAGGGGCCAGGTGCCCTTCAGCAGAGCAGAAAATGATGTCTAAGGCATGAAGTGGCTGTCATTGAGGTGAGTGGCTGTGTGCTAGAGAGAACTTCTGCGAGTGGCCTTGGCCTTAGGGAAATCTTGAAACTGGGAAGCCTTTTGCAGACACAAAAGCAAAAACATGAAAGGGCTCCATTCCAATGGGATTTTTCAGTGACACTGGAGACCTGGAATGATGGCCAGATTGCCTCCTCGAACCATTTCCCAACCTGGGCCTTCTGCTGCTTTTAAAACTTAGGAAATGCTATTAGGGATGTGTCAGGCTTCAACAAATGAGAACTTCCTCCCCGCCACCTCAGCGACGAGAGAGCAGTGTACAGCCTGGCAGAATGACGGATGCAGTGGCTTATCAAGGTCATGAGTGGCAGCTGGCCCCATTGTAGCCTGCTTTCAAAGAAGGCTCGCCCAGCACTGCTATAGTCCGGGTTTCTTGCGCACATTCCTCACATTCCAAACACAGAGGAGGTACCCTCCTGCTGGAGTGATGTCCCCTGGGGCAAAGGCAGATTATTTTTAAGCTCTTGTGTAGCCTTCACTACAGACAGATGGGCATCCTTTGTCCTAAATAGAGGCTATTTGATAACATTTTGCTTCTTGTTATTAACTTTATTTACTCATCTCATGAATCTAAACTATTTTGGGGACATCATTTGAAATATTCCAAAACAAAGGGAGAATCGTTGGCCCAGTATTTCTTTCCTTTGGAGAGGTGAGTATTAAGTAGGGTTTAAAGATTTTTTTTTAACCTCAAAAAGTTGAAGCTAGTTCTGGGGCTTAACATATATCATTCTGTGAGTACATTGCTTCTGTAAGTCCAGTTGTCCTAAAAGTATGCAAACTCTTCCCAATAATTCAGGTTCATTTGATGTGTGTGTTTACTTTATTGGGGTTAGGGTTGAACTGAAGGAGAAAAACTATAGAAATACAGGCGACCCCAAAAGAAAAAAAAACTGAATAGCGGATAATGCAGTGTCAGTGGCTGGGAGTTTTCTACATTCTTTCTTTGTACTGTGGTGAAGACTCTTGATTCGTCCTCAAGTGGGAATGAGGTTTTCAGCAACATTTTATTTCCATCAAAGCTCAATGTTTGTCCCTGTCTTGCTGTTCAGACTTACTGATTGAAATTAAAAAAGCGCAAAAATTAAAAAAAGAATCCCAAGTAGGAGGAGGGAATGTCCCAAGGATTTTTTTTTTTTTTGGGGGGGATAGTCTTTCCTAAACATTTCAAAACTGATTGACAAAGATTAAAAATTGACCATATTTCCTACTGGCTAATGTTTTGTGGTACCTGAAGTCTCTGAGGTCAGAGGAGTAGTCTTAATCATGTTGTTGTTTAAGTTGCTCAGTCGTGTCCAACTCTTTGTGATCCCATGGTCTGTACTCTGCTGGGCTCCCCTGACCATGGAGTTTCCCAGGCAAGAACACTGGAATGGGTTGCCATTTCCTCTTCTACCAACCCACTTGATCTTCCCATTTGCCATTTGATCTTTCCATCCCAGGGATCAAACCCACATTTCCTGCATTGGCAGGTGGATTCCTTAATCATGCTCACTTGCAAATCCTTTTCCCATTTTTTTTTAAATTAAAACTTTTTATTGGAGTTTGATTTACAATGTTGTGTTTTTGGTGTCCAGCACAGTGAATCAGTTATACATAGACACGTGTCTTTTCTTTTTTAGATTCTTCCCCCCTTTTATCCCCCTACTCTTAAAGGTTTGATGATGCTAGGGGTTAGTTAACCTGATTCACATATGACCTTGTTCTAGAAAGACACTGAAGGGGCAGACGCTCCTGGTTTTTAAGTCTTTTTTTCCTCTGTTCTCCTCAAAGTTGCTTCTGACACTTAGAAATGCCCCCATCCCCTAGCAAGCATTTACTTTTCAGGAAGCATGCGGTATGGTAACCACCTTTCCAAAGGCCAAGGGCAAGGCCGGGTTTGACTTCAAAACATGGTTACATTCACACTTTCTGTTGGGAATGCCTAGCAGAATATAACAGGCCAGCCATGTGGAGAAATAAAGCCAGAAGAGACAATATATTTTTAGGAGCAATTTAGAGCATGGTTAATCTTCCTGATAACTGCTAAGGTAGTGTTTATAGCTGACTAGGTTTACCCACATCAACTAGCCAGAACTCTGTGTTTGGAAAAATCATGGGAGAAAATACACTGATTAGGTTGGTAAGTTAACTTCACACTCTTAAGTGAGGAAATCAGCCAGTCCTTGAGAACTTGGAAAGATGTTCGTAATGTAATATGTCTTGTTCATCTCTGGCCAGGGTCACCTTTGTTTTCCCTGCCCAATGACATCATCTCTCTCCTTTGTTTTCCCTGCTTAACCAAATTTTCAACCGGTTTTATTCAGTCTTCTTTTCCCATCAGAATAACAGAGGCAGTTGTGCCCAAGAAGCAAACTTAATTCATAGGATGCTTCAGAGATCTAAAAAAAGAGATGAATTTCAAGGTTGTATGCTAGTTTGTGAACTGAGTTCATTTTAATTAAACATCACTATATCTGCATGTTTCATGGGGTTCTCTCTCTTCCTCTTTACCTACTCTGAAATGAATCGACATGTCATCTATGAATACCGTAGAGGGGGGCTGCTAAACTATGGCCTGTGGGCTTAGAACGACTTCCACATTTTTAAATGCTTAAAATAACCGGGAGAAGAAAAATGTTTTGTGACACATGAAAATCACCTGCAGTTCCAATGGCAGTGTCCACACTTAAAGGTTTATTGCAACCAGGTGTGTGCATTCATTGACTTGCTCTCTCTGGCTGATCTCTTCTTGCCGTGGTAGAGGTGAGTTGTAGCAATAGAGAATTTAAGGTCAGCACAGCCTAGAATGTTTACTCTCTGGTTCTTCATGGAAGAGTCTGCTGCCCCTGGTGTGGAGGCACATTGAAAACTGAGAAAGTAAGAGATGAGAGCATAAGCTTTAGAGGCAGGCAGGATGGAGTCCCTGCCTTGGTTCCTCAAAGGTAAGTCAACTGCAGATTGTTCTACTTCAGAAGATGTTGGTAAAGGTGAAATGAGATAAGGAACATAAAGTATGTATATATATTATATATGATGTGTATAACTATATAACATGATACTTTATATAAATAAATATGTATAGGTGGAATGCAGTAATTTATAGTATTATATATCTACATCTATTAGTATATACTATGTATAATATATGGACTTTCCTGGTGGCTCAGATGGTAAAGCGTCTGTCTACACTGTGGGAGACCCGGGTTCGATCCCTGGGTTGGGAAGATCCTTGGAGAAGGAAATGGCGGCCCACTCCAGTACTATTGCCTGGAAAATCCCATGGATGGAGTAGCATGGTATGGGGTCGCAAAGAGTCGGACATGACTGAGCGACTCCACTTCATGTATAATATATATAAATGATACATAGCTATATTATGTCTAATAGCTGTATTATATATAATATATATAATTGTGTGTGTGTATATATATATATATATGCACACACGTGTGTGTGTGTGCGCCTCATAGATACTCAGCTAGTACTTGTTATCGGTGTTACCAGTTTTTCAGTTTCTTTTTCTTATCCCAGGTCACCTGTTAACAGAACTGTAGCAGAAAATACTCTTTTCCAAGCCCGAAAAGAGTTAGAACTGTATTTCTCACTCCTGCCCTCCTCCTTCCTTTATTCACCAGCTTCTTTCTTTGGCTCAGGAAGGCAGCGAAATGCATTTTACCTTGAGGTGAATAGGTAGATAGAAGTGGTCTGGCTCTTGAATGAAAGGAAAGCACGCCAGGCATCCTGGTGCTGGTGGAACTTCAGAGAGCGCGCTGGGCGCGGGAGACAGGGAGCACTGACCTCCAGAGGAGGGGTTCGCACCTGGTGTTGACTTTCGCGTCTCCCTTGAGGATGCGAGGGGGCCCCTGGGGGTCACGGGACCGCTTCCACCCACCAACCGTGCTTTTTCTCAGTTAGCAGGCTTCTGGTTAAGCTGATGTGGCTCCTTCTAAACTGCATCTCCTCGGGCCAAAAAAGAAACACAAAGCCACTCCACGTGAAGATGAAGGTTCTTTGGCAGTGTCTTCCTCTGTCGCTTAGCGAGCACCGCAAACAGAGAACTCCCTTCTTTCGTGCTGAAGTTACACATATTTTCTCCCCCCCCCCCCCTTTTTTTTTACTTTCAAAGCTGGCAGCCTCATAAGAACAGCATTCAAGTTGGCTGCTCCAGGGATGCGGGGCGTCATGAATGGGGCATTTCTTGTCTTCCTGGCCTCCTTTCCCTTTGTGCTGTCTCTGCCGCGTGTATTATTAGCCACCTTGTGAAGTCGGAACTTTGCCAACCACTTGCTTCTGGGGCCTGAGGGTCACTGTCTGAATTTTGCTGCTTTTCCATGAAAAAGAGTTCATTTTACTACTGTTTGTAGGAAAAAAAGAATGAATCAGATTGTATCAAGCTCATTTAGGTTATTAGGACATGTGGTAACTTACCTAAGTAAACTGGGAGTAAAGCTGATGTTATGCAATGTGCTCATTGCAGTTGGGTTTTAATACGAATTTTGTCTGGACTGGGAATGATATGGCCATATGAGCTTTTACTTTTCTTACTGTTTTAAATAATTATCTTCTATCTTTCTGTCTTTCTCTTCCTTTAAACATATTTTCATGTAATCTACCATTCCTGAGTAGTTGGCGGTAAAGAGGGTAGAGGGATGTAATTTCAAGCCTTTTGATACTTGGCTTTTTTTGGGGGGGTGGGGAGGAATGGATAACAGCATTCATTCTTGTTATTGGCTTATGATGATCGTCTGGAATTATTTTATAGATTGCGTTTGGCTGCCAGCATGGTACTTGAGTGTGATTAATTTGTACCGCTTGCCATTGGATAAATATTATTCATTCCTTGGATCCTTGTTCAGAAGGGATTAGCCAAGTGAACTGGAAACCATGCCTTTGCAGGAGAACTTTCGCTGTTTGTGATAATCAATGAACAATCTAGTGGTTGGTTTAATTCATTTCTCATAGAACTAGCTGACTCATTGGCACTTAATGCTTTTTAACTTCTTTTGTAGTTTAATCTTTAGTTTCTCACACATCCACCAATACTATAGTGGATATAGTTCAGAATTTAACATTTCCCTAGAGACTTTGCGAATTCAAAATGAATACCTTGTGAAAGAAGTTTCAAGAAAGTTGTTTTTTTAATGGGTCTGTTTTTTTCTGTTTTTCTTCTCATAGACCAAACATGAAATAAAGTAAAATAAGCTTAGTTTTTTGGAAAGGGAGGTTTAAAGCAAATATAACGTGAAACAAAACATGTACTCTCAAAGTCTATAACGTGGCTTTGGGTTTTGATAGTGCATCATTTATAGGCTAAATAATTTATAATTAAGCTTTTGCCCTGTGGGAGGGTTGCAGTGTGTTCCACCAGGAGGCAAGGGTTTCTTTTCAAATCTCCAGTTCACTTGATTGATGTGTAAGGTAAGTGACTGAAAAATAGAAGGGTCAGTTTGGGAAAGCTTTCTCCCTTCTGGCTGTCCTTTGCCTTTGAATCATTTCCTACAGGGTTTTGTTCATCTGGACAATGCATTGCCTTGTCCAATGTGGGGGAGCTGACTTGTTGCTCATAAAATGCATGTCTTTTGGCTACCAGGGAGTGAAACAGAAAAGGTACAAGGTACTAACTTCCCCACCTACCCCCGCCCGTGAGTTTGTGTGTGCCTGTGTGTCTCCATGGACTAGACTCTGCTTCCCCCCTGAATTTTAGCCTAAATTTCAATAAAAGTTGAATGTAGGTTTGTAAGATTTTACAAGTAAAAATAGAGCACAGCTAGGTACATTTGATTTTCAGATAAACAGTGAAGTTTTTAAAAATTATATTGTAGTTATTATATTTGATCATATTGAGTATACCCCTGTCTTTTATCCGGTAGCCCTCAGTGAGTGCTGGTGAGTTAAGTTTCTCTATATTAAGGGCCCCCAAGTTGGATCAGGTATTCAGAGAGAATTGTGAGTGGAATGTAAGAATGGGAAAAGAGAATGCCATTTATTAAGCATTTAAAAAATATCAACTCCTTCACAGTTAGTCCTTAGCTTGAGAGGTAGATACAGTTAATCTTCAGTATCTATGGGGAATGGGTTCCAGGAACCCTTTGGATACCAAGGTCTGTGAATGCTCAAGTCCTTTATATAAAATGATTTAGTGTTGGCATATATACACACCCTCCCATATACTTTAAATCACCTCTGTCATTGTTGTTGTTTAGTCACTAAGTCGTGTCCAACTTTTTGTGACCCTATGGACTGTAGTCTGCCAGGCTGCCCTGTCCATGGGATTTTTTGGGGCAAGAATGCTGGAGTGGGTTGGCATTTCTTTCTTCAGAGGATCTTCCTAACCCAAGGATAGAACCCAAATCTCCTGCACTGCAGGCAGATTCTTTACAACTGAGCCACCAGGATTACTTAAAATACTGAACGCAATGTCAATACTTTGTAAGTAGTTATAAATACAGTGGAATTGTTATGAAAATAGTTGCTGGGTGCACAGCAAATTGAAGAAGTTTTGTGTTTTGGAACTTTCTTGAATTTTTACATTTTCACATATTTTTGATCTTCAGTTGCTTGAATCCACAGGTACAGAACCCGAGGATATGGAGGGGTGAGTGTATTATAAACCCTTTATACCTTTGCTGATAAAAAATTTATAATAAATAACATTTATTGCATGCCTTCCATCGGCTGGGCACTGTTCTGAGAAGTTATATGTACTCCTCATTCAGTTCTGACAGTACTTCTATGAGGGTTAAGTACTGGAAGAATTCACATTTTATAAGGGGTAGGGGATTGAGCTGCAGTCCTGTAGCTCATAAGGGATTGTTTGAGGTTTGCAGGAGAAGGATGAGAGAGGAGCATCTTGGTCCAGGTCACATGATTTGTAATTAGTGGAGCCAGGATTCCCAGAAAGGTCCCTTCACTCCAGCAGTTTTCCCTTTGGCTGCACGCTGGATGCCCCTGGAGAGCTTTAAGAGCCAGAGATAACTGGAACCCACCCCCAGAGAGTTGGATGTGCTTGGTCTGAGCTTGGCTGGGCCCTCAGAATTTTAAAACCTTCTCCAGGCGATTCCAGTGTGCAGCCAGGGTTGAGAGCAGAGGCTTTAGCCCATTTTTTTTGGAGTGAGATGAATTACTCTCCTTAGGAAGTCTAGCCGCCGTATGTGGCCATTCCTTTAGTTCCTCCTCCCCCACAGTAACTCACCATTCCAAATCTGGCAGCTAATTTTTCATGGTTTTTGTTTCTTCAAAATTATTTTCAGGAAGTCCCTGTGGATATATGTTGGGGTATAAACAAGCCATAAAGAAAGACTTCTTAGGGGTATTCTGTTGATGGATTTTTTCCTGAGTGATCTTTTCTTTTTCATTCATCCATTAGACTTCCTGGAGGAGGGAATATCCCTTTGTTCCTCATTTGGCTCCAGCTGGGTACCAGGCTGGGTATTTGAGGAAGTCCACAGATTAATAAAACTAAACTGCTGCCCTCCAGGAGTTTTCAGTTTTGGAAGGGAAGTATATAAAAGTAATTCTCGGTTTAATTTTCTAAAAGTCATATTGTAGGATTTCAAGGTATTGAAGAATTCAGAGGTGATGGAAGCAGGGGGCAGTGGAGTGGTGGGTGAGCTCTGCAATCTACTTGCCTTGGTTTGAACTCCTGCCCCATCACTTACCCACTGCCCCTCAGCCTCCCTGCCCTCCTTGGCACAGCAGATGTTCCAGTCCTTTGCTGGGGGCAGGCAAGAGTCAGTTCCTATCTGCAGACTGAACACAGCTGACCTAGCCCGGGATGGAAGCTCAATCAGTACGAGCTGTCATTTTGTATCACTTTATTTTTTATTTTATTTTTTTCTGTGCATCACTTTAAGCTTTCCAGCTGGCCTTTGCAAAACTGATGGGCCTAAAATACTCATCTTAGGTCACTAACCCTGGTGCTACAGTCTGTGGGGTCACAAAGAGTCAGATACAACTTAGCGATTGAACAATAACCCCAACAAAGCATGCATCCTAGCTCACTAAACTTCCTCTATTAGTCCTTGAATTCACAGGGTCAAGAATTTGCCTTCATTCTGGGTCCACGAGGGGTCAGGAAGATGTGTGAATGGGGGACTGGACATGGTTCTAGTAACTTGTGACCCAGTAGGAACTGGAGTAGGATGTGATAGGGCCTCAAGATCCTGGCTTGGCTGAAAAAAAAAAGAATAAGCCAGAAGGCAGAAGGAATAGAAAGAAGGGATGGATTTGGTACAGGGACTCAGATACCTACTGTGTATGGTGGGTGGGGAGGAAGGGGAACTTCCCAGGTGGCACTAGGGGGAAGTAACCCACTGCCAACGCAGGTCACATAAGAGACTCGGGTTTAGTCCGTGAGTCAGGAAGATCCCCTGGAGGAGGGTATGGCAACCCACTCCAGTATTCTTGACTGGAGAATCCCATGGACAGAGAAGCCTGGAGGGCTGCGGTCCATAGGGTCACAGAGTCAGACACGACTAAAGCGACTTAGCACGCATGGGGAAAAAGGGACTGAGCTTTCAATCTGAAGGGAGATATTCACAGATGGACGGCCCAGGATGAGAGGCTGATTGTTAAAGAGGAAAGGATGGTGAATGAGGTTCCAGGTAAAGTTAAACTGCGGCCTTCATCACAGGCAAAGCAGTGCCATGTTACATATTTTCTGCGTGCCCTGACTGCTTATTTGGGGATAATGTAGAATCTTTCTTTAACTTTCACTGGTGTAAGAACTTGAATGAAGAAAGGTTCATACCACTACTAGCATCCCATCTGTCTTTTATATTGAACTTGTACTTTCTTGCCCTGGTGTGTGTAGATCTGAGTATAAAATTTTGCATAGGGACTCGATAAATCTTCTGTTGCTCTTTGACTAAGGGGGCAGTTTCCTTGCTACCGGACAGATCTGCAAGCAAAAAGTACTTAGGATATTCCGAGTACGTTTATTTCTAGATGGGAGCAGGAGTGGTAAGGCATTTACTAATGCCATGCTCCAGTTATAATTTAGTAACAGAAGGCAGACGACTTGCAAAGACTGTTCCCACTTGGGATTTTTAAGGTCACTGGAAAGCTTCCGTTTTTATTGCAGGCTCTGTACTTTGTGAACGATATGTTGAGACTTTTCGGGGATTGTTATGACTTAAACATTTTATCTTTGCCAGTGTAGCCAGGACCAGGGGTTGGCAGATTTGTTCTACAAAGTGCCAGATAGTAAATATTTTAGGCTTTGTGGGCTATAGAGACCCTATTGTAGTGACTCAACTCTGCTATTGATACATGAAAACAGCCAGAGACCATATATAAACAAATGAGCTTTGCCATGTTCCAATAAAACTTTGTTTACAAATACATGTGGTAGGCTGGATTTGGGCCTCAGGCCAAAGTTTTCTGACTCCTGGCATAGTATATGGGCATTATAGTCTTATTTTTTTTTTTTAATATAAATTTATTTATTTTAATTGGAGGCTAATTACTTTACAATATTGTATTGATTTTGCCATACATTGACGTGAATCTGCCATGGGTGTACATGTGTTCCCCATCTGAACCCCCTTCCCACATCCCTCCCCATCCCATCCCTCTGGGTCATCCCAGTGCACCAGCCCTGAGCACCCTGTATCATGCATCAAACCTGGATTGGCGATTCGTTTCACATATGATAATATACATGTTTCAATGCCATTCTCCCAAACCATCCCACCCTTGCCCTCTCCCACAGAGTCCAAAAGACTGTTCCATACATCTGTGTCTCTTTTGCTGTCTTGTATACAGAGTTATTGTTACCATCTTTCTAAATTCTATATACATGCGTTAGTATACTGTATTGGTGTTTTTCTTTCTGGCTTACTTCACTCTGTATAATAGGCTCCAGTTTCATCCACCTCATTAGAACTGATTCAAATGTATTCTTTTTAATGGCTGAGTAATATTCTATTGTGTATATGTACCACAGCTTTCTTATTCATTTGTCTGCTGATGGACATCTAGGTTGCTTCCATGTCCTGGCTATTATAAACAGTGCTGCAATGAACATTGGGGTGCACGTGTCTCTTTCAATTCTGGTTTCCTTGGTGTGTATGCCCAGCAATGGGATTGCTGGGTCTTATGGAACTTCTATTTCCAGTTTTTTAAGGAATCTCCACACTGTTCTCCATAGTGGCTGTACTAGTTTGCATTCCCACCAACAGTGTAAGAGGGTTCCCTTTTCTCCACACCCTCTCCAGCATTTATTGCTTGTAGACTTTTGGACCACAGCCATTCTGACTGGCATGAAATGGTACTTCATTGTGGTTTTGATTTGCATTTCTCCAGTAATGAGTGATGTTGAATATCTTTTCATGTGTTTGTTAGCCATCTGTATGTCTTCTTTGGAGAAATGTCTGTTTAGTTCTTTGGCCCATTTTTTGATTGGGTCGTTTGTTTCTCTGGAATTGAGCTGCAGGAGTTGCTTGTATATTTTTGGGATTAATTTTTTGTCAGTTGCTTCATTTGCTATTATTTTTCTCCCATTCTGAAGGCTGTCTTTTCACCTTGCTTATAGTTTCCTTTGTTGTGCAAAGCTTTTAATTTTAATTAGGTCTCATTTGTTTATTTTTGCTTTTATTTCCAATATTATGGGAGGTGGGTCATAGTCTTCTTTATATGGGCAGTGGGCCCAGAAGCTCTTGGTTTGATTGGCCAGTTCTTAGCTGTGTGACTTACCCTTTCTTGAGTCTCCATTTCATCAGCTGTAAAATGGGATCCATAGAAGAAATAGCCCCATGGAGGTTATTTTGATATTAAATGAGATCACACAGGACTTCCCAGGTGAGTCTAGTTGTAAAGAACCTGCCTACCAGTGCAGTAGACATAAGAAAAGTGAAAGTGAAAGTCTCTCAGTCGTGTCTGACTCTTTGTGACCACATGGACTATACAGTCAATGGAATTCTCCAGACCAGAATACTGGAGTGGGTAGCCTTTCACTTCTCCAGGGGATCTTCCCAACTCACGGATTGAACCCAGATCTCCCGCATTGCGCGCAGATTCTTTACCAGCTGAGCCACAAGGGAAGCCCAAGAATACTGGAGTGGGTAGCCTATCCCTTCTCCAGTGGATCTCCTAGGAATCGAACCGGGGTCTACTTGCATTGCAGGCGGAAACATGGGTTCAATCCCTGGATCAGGAAGATCTCCTGATGGGAGGGTATGGCAACCCACTCCAGTGAGATCACACAAGGAGTTCTACAAAGTGCCTAAAAATAGTAAGGGCATAGAAAATGTTAAAGAGAAGAAACCTAGCAGTGCATTTCAGTCTTCTTTATACAGTAATCTTGAGGTTTAAAGTTTTTTTTTTTTCTTTAAATTTTATTTTACTTTTGCTTGCACCACACAGCAAACCACAGTTTTTGAAGGACCACTGCAATCACAATTCCACAATAAATGGATGTAAACTTTTTATATGTTAGCTTTTAACAGATAAGAAAAAGTTGATGAGATCTTGGGAAGCCCTACACGGCCAGTATTGTTTATCCTTTGGATGGTTTGTCTTCTTGGAAATTTTGTGCTGTTCCCTTTCTGGAAATGAGTTAGACGTTTACCTATTTTGGGGGGATGTATAGTTGGGCTCCCCCCCACCATACCCACCCGTGATAGCTGAAGTGTAAGGAATGATTTTGCAAAGTGAAATGTAACAAGCACTTACTGAGTATCTGCCGTATGTTCACAGTGTGAAAGGTGTGGTGACCACAGAGGGCATTTCTGTAATCAAGGACCTGGTGGTGGAGTTGAAAGAAAACTACATCCATGTGTGAAGGAGCCAGGCACAGTGCTCAGGCAGTATGTAAATAACTGAAATAAGTAAATAAATAAATAAGTGAAGGCTTGTGTGATACACGGGGCACTGTATAAAGGTACCGAGGAAATTCAGCCTGAAGACAAACGTCCTATCAGATGGTCTTAACCAGTGAGAGCTTCAGGAAGTAAAATCTGGATTGGGGCCCTTGCGAGGGTAATTCATCTCAGTGGGGAAAATCTCTTTGCTGGGAAATACTTCTCCCTCCTTCCCCATAGGCGTCAGGTTTGATTTTAGGTGGATAAAGTATCTCTTTATTTAAAAAACTGCTCCAAATCACCAAGGCAGTGATGTAAAAAGGTGGGACTTGGTGGTGATAGCCCAGGGTAACAGTCATGGCTTTAGGCATTGGGTTTGCTTCACATTTCAGAGAACTTATAAGTCAGGGTGATTTATTTATTCATGAAAACATGCCACGCACAGCCTCTGCTCATGCCTGGAATTCTTGTTGTGGGTGGTCAGGCTGCTCTGGTGAGAAGGGTGGTGGGCAGAGGGAGGTGAGGAGCACTTTCTCCATTAGAATTGCAATTCCACCGGGCAGGCAGGCATTTGGGGCTTTTGGATTCATTGCCATATACCCAGCATACTGGAACCGAGTGTGCTGCAAAGTCAGAGCTCAATAAATTACTTTCTGAATAAATGAGCAAAGGAAATATTTGATGTGTACCTGTTGCCTTAAATTTGATATTGGGCATTCAAGCAGAGTAGTCTAAGGACAGAATGGATGTGAAACAAATCAGAATAATCCATATGTGGGGCTGTGATAAGTCTTCAGGGGGGCAGAAATGAGAGAACCAGCTGTCCATTTAGAGTTCAGGAAGGTTTCAGATGTGCTTTGTAGGAACTTGGTCTTCAAGGATGTGAAATTATGGCAGGTATGTCAAGGCACGGAGCACAGGGAAGGGCATACCTTGCAACAGGAAGAGCTGGGCAGAGGCATGGTGAGATTAAAGAACAAGGCAGATTCAGGGGACACTTAAGCCTCTTGTGATTGAAGCGAAAGGTTCAAGAGAAGGGTTATTGATACACATACCCAGAGCACCTTGGCAGATGATTTTCGGATGTTCTTTGCTGCCGCTGCTGCTAAGTCGCTTCAGTCGTGTCCGACTCTGTGCGACCCCATAGATGGCAGCCCACCAGGCTCCTCTGTCCACAGGATTCTCTAGGCAAGAATACTGGAGTGGATTGCCATTTCCTTCTCCATCCTTTAATGGAAGGACCACAGTTTCTTAGAGTTCCTTCCTGCGCTCAAAGATTAAAGACCACTTTGGGGTTCCCAACCTTAATGGGGAAAGAGGAGAGAGTACTCTAGTCCTCATCCTTGTAGCCGGCAAATCTCCTCACCCAACCTGGCTTCAGTGGTGTCACATGGAGTGTCACATGTCACATATGGGCACTGTATCTTTTTTTTAAAATATACCCAGTGTATTTTCTGCAACTTGTAGGAATTGACATTTCTGGCTTGAATTAACAGCTACCATTCACTGAGGGAGTGTGATTCAATTGCCAGACCCTGTTCTAAGGGCTTCACCTCTAGTTCTTGGTATGGAATGCTTATAATAGCCCAGTGAGATAAGTATCCCAGTGAGACAGGGATTTTAATCCCTACCTTATTGTTTTCAGGCAGGGACTTTATCTCTCTTGTTCCTTGCTGTCTCCCACACCTTGAAAGGTTCTTGGCACATAGCAGGTGCTGGAGTTTGAAAAGATTACTTGAGGGCAGACATCATTCGACCACCTCATGCTGGTTCTTTGTGGGAATTAGAAGCCAAGACTGGATGATTTCAAAGTCTGGAGTCTTCACCCTGCGTGATATCACCTCCCCGATGCCTAGAGCAGGAAACCACAGTGTTTTTCAGACTTGAGGTCTCCGTGTTTTCTTTTTTTAAAAATGTTTATTTAATTTATTTATTTGGCTGCACCGGGTTTTAGTTGCCACATGTGGGATCTAGTTCCCTGACTAGGATTGAACCTGGGCCCCTTGGATTGGGAGCATGCAATCTTAGCTACTGGATCACCAAGGAAGTCTCAAGGTAATTTTTTTTTTTTTTTTTATAATATTCTGGCTGTGGGATGCCCACAGAGATACTTTTGGTCACTCTCTAATCTGTTCTGGATAAAAAGTTATAATAAGTCAGGTGCTGTTTAGAAATGGCTTTGTGTTTTACACTTGTGCAACAATGTGCCTGTTCACTTCTCCCAATTTCACACCTGCTAAGGGTGCTTGCTTTGCCCAAGATTGGGATCCCCTACTATAACCTAACTTTGACAGACTGGAAAATTTGTGACTTGGAGCCTGAACCCTCTCCTGGAGAATGGGTAAGGCCTGAGTTTGGAGAAGCCCCAGAGTTGGAAATTTAGGGGCTCAGCCACTGAAACTCATGTGAACAATGGACAAAAACAGTCCAAGGATTTACTGAACAAGGAAAGGCCATTCCATTCACAGATACTTCCTTAGTCCTTATCCTCTGTACTGTGAGAAATGAGAGTGTTCTTTGCCCCAGGGAGCTTCTAGTCTGCTGGAGGAGGTCAAACGTCTGGAAGTGGGGCAGAATGTGGTAAGAGCTTTAATCGAAGCTACACGAACTGGGAGGAGAGAAGAGATAGATGGCTTTTGGGTGCCTCACAGGCTTTTCTGCAATCCTGGATCTGGAAGAACATGATAGCACGGGTGATCTTGAAGGAAACCTAAAGGAAACTTCTACTGATAAGAGTTGAGCATAGCCCTGGTCCAGTAGGCTTGCAATCCAATTTATGGAAACAAAGCAGAACATAGACAAAGGGAAAGAGGGGATGAAAGGGAGATGTCTGAAATAATTAGTAACTCCAACAAATGTGCCCATCACCTCCTCCTGTCCTCATGTCCCAAGGTTACCAAAAGGCAATTTCATAAAGATACGTAAAGATAGTTTCCTGCAACCCTCCATCATTTTAATTACTCTTGGGGCTCCCATCTCTGGACAATGAAGATACCTGTAGGAAGAGAGAGTTTCCGGGGGCGAGGGGGTGGGTGGGCAGGGTTGTGTGAATCTGTGGTTTAAGGACTGGTCACCAGGGTTTTTTTTGACAATAGAGCAGTTTGTTTAAAATGTTTAAAACATGCGCTTGCACGCCCACACACACCCGCTCCGAAGAACTCTGGTTTCTTACTGTGATGAGAAGGAAGGTTTCAGAGGTCAGACGTTGGCTCTTTCTACTTCTCATTTGAGATTTTCGTGAGCCAGAAAGCTTCTTCATCAAACAGCATTTTCGACATTACTGGGCTGTGTGTTTTTTGGGGGCTGTTGTGCCTTCACAGAGGTTTTGAAATGTAACCACATTTCAGGATGAAAATGTGAAGTGAAAATGCTAACGCAGTAAACACCGATAGTAGAAGTGCTGTTACCGGCCTTTCTGCTTGAA
The DNA here is from genome assembly GCF_032452875.1 of Bos javanicus. Taxonomy (NCBI): domain Eukaryota; kingdom Metazoa; phylum Chordata; class Mammalia; order Artiodactyla; family Bovidae; genus Bos; species Bos javanicus. The sequence continues at coordinate 46,402,777 of NC_083881.1, forward strand.
GGGTTTTGTGTTTTTGGTGTGTTCATGTATTTTTTGAAAAAAAAAAACAAAACAAAACAAAACATCAAGGCTGCTTAGTCACTGCTCCCTCCCACCTGCCCAATTGAAGGAAGTTTCAAACCTTTCACCTTCACTCAGAATTCACGTGAATTATTGGCACCTGCTTGGGGGTTCAGTGAAAACACTTCATCAGCATTTTCTTCAAAAATTCTCATTTATTTTCTGGCAGTTTTGACTTGATATTTCCAGTTGGTGGTCTTTTCATTGTATTTCCTGGTTCTTAACAGAATATAAGCTTACCCTTAGAGTGAAAGAAAGAATCAGGACATAAAATATCTGGGCATGTCTAGCCCAACATGCATTAAAAAAGAAAAAAAATATATATCTATATATATTATCTTCCACTGTTTAGAATGAGGTGATGCATCAAAATCTGATGAGTTATTTATTTATCCCTGCAAATATTTTTTAAGCCCCATGTTCCAGATAGTAAGATATAGGAAAGTGAGCTAAACCTTCAAAACCACTGCCCTAACGGGACCTGTCTTCTTCTTCTTGGTGTGTGTGTATAGAAGATAGATGATTCATAAATTAGCAAGACCTTTTCTGGCTACAGCAAGGTCCATGAAAGGAACAAACTGTCCGTCTCAAAGGAAGGAGGCTAAGACAGGAGAGCTGGATGTTCAGGTCATGGTCAGTGTTCAAAGAATGCTTTATGGAAAATGGGTAGGGGCAGAGAGTGGGCAGGTGTCTTAGGCTCGTTTTGATATGGTTTAATGAAGAGTGCTGTAAACGTTGTGTACCCTTCAAAGTTCGTGTTGAAACATAATCCCCAGTGGGGTGGTATTTAGAGGTGGGGTCCTTTGCAAGGTGGTTAGGTCATGAGGGTGGAGCTCATGTGAGTGGCAATAGAGTCCTTATAAAAGAGACCCCAGAGAGACCCCTGGCCTCTTGTGTGAGGACACAGCAAGAACACAGCAGTCTAAGAACTACAAAATGGATTCTCACGAGACACCGAACTCTGCCAGAACTTTGATCTTGTATTTCTCAGCCTCCAAGAAGCACGAGAGATACGTGTCCATTGTTACAAGCCACTCAGTGTATGGCATTTGTGCTATAGCAACCCAAGTGAACAAGACAAAGAGTGATGGCTTGACATGAGACAAGGCTAACTTCAAATCTCAAATAAATTTACTTCTTGGCTGTCCTCTTAGGGAGGAGTAATCTCTACCATGCATAGTTGTTAAGAGGAGTAAAGAGGAGCACAGGGCCCCAGGGCAGTCAGTGCTCAGTCAACAGTAAGTGCTCTCAAAAGTGTGAGGTGTCCTATGCGTAGCTAGATCCTCAGTGAATGCCAGTTTGGAAGAAGGGGAACGGCTGATCATAAATGAAAATTAAAATCACCTAGTTTAATTAGGCTGCTAGCTGAGAGAAGTTCTGGAGGCTGTGTCAAAATAAGAGTTAAACAAAGAGTGTACGGCAGGCCTTGATAATTGCTGAGTTCTCTCCCCCTACCTGCTTCCCTGCCTTATGTATTTAAACTGAATTTGCATTTAATTTATTAAGGGAGCAAATAAATCTCTAATGCAAGTCATTCTTTTTGTGATTTGTGATTATTCAGCAAATCTTTTTTTTTTTTTAAACATTATGCTTTGAATACTGTTAGGATTTATGTCTCTCTCTCTTGCATTAAAACAAAATGCTTTTGGGACCCAGAACTCAAATTCTTTTTACATTTTTTTTTTTTTTAAACTTCCTTTAAAATCTCTTCTTGATATAATGAGATATCTGGAATTGTTTCAAAGGAGGACAATTGAAAGACTAAAAACTGACTCATCCAAAGATACTTACCCAGCTGGTTATGGAGGAAGAGAATAGATTTTGGCCCTTTCAGTTTTCGGTGGAGAACTGATATTTGGTTTTAACTAATGTGTAAAATTAGGCAGAGCACACTCAACAGTATGCATGCAGGCTTCATCGGAGCAGTCAGATATTAAAGTGTGTGTGTATAACAGAAAATAAATACAGAGCCCCTTTTCTGACTTGTAAGAGTCGATTTCTTTTCAGCATCTTTTTACCTGAAAATTATAAAGCGCTTGAGGGCAGGCATTGGTATTTAGATGTGTGTGTATGCGTGTGTCCATGTGTATACCTGTGCATGCTCATGGCCACATGCCTTTCTCTAATGCACACTTGTATATCTCGAGGTCAATGGGAGACGTGTTTATTTCATACAGGTGTTTTCCTTAGAATATTCTGGAGAAAAGTTTGAAGAGAGCCATCTGCATTGATCATAAAGTTAGGAAATTTGACCTATAAAATGATGCTGAGATAGGAATTTAAATTCCCTTTGTCAGTTTCTTGCAAGGATTTTTTGAGGCCAATGTTTCCTACTCTTGCTTGAATATAAGCATCTCTTGGGGAGCAAAATTTGGATTGCCTGATTTCTTCCCCAGAGATTGCCATTGACTTAGCCTGGCTATGATAAAGCAGATTCTTAGCACAGGAAGTTAAGACGGGAAGAAGATAAAAGTTCACTTGGAAGAAGAGTATTGCAGGAATAGGGAACAGAGTTGGCAAAGTCTTGCAGGTTCAAAAGAGCATTGGAGAAAGGGGTGTTGTGACTGAAGGGTGTTGGGTGGTCAAGTGGGGACGATGAACCCCAGGAGGTAATTGACAGACACGTGGTCTAGGGCCTTGTGTATAAAGCTTAAGAGTTCTTCATGGTGGGCCTAGTGCCTCATTCAATGTGTATGTTTTTTTGTCCTTACCAATGATATAAAAGTAACATTTGTCCTTTAAAAATGGAAACATTGTAGAATAAATTGATCCCCAAAGCAAAATGTTCCCATAATTCTATCCTGTCCAACTTGAGTGAAATTGCTATTGTAAAGTGTTTGGTGAATCAGATACTATTCTTGTTCAGTCACTAAGTCATGTCCAACTCTTTGTTACCCCACGGACTGCAGCTCACCAGGCTTCCCTGTCCTTCACTTTCACGGCGTTTGCTCAAATTCGTGTCCATTGAGTCTGTGACACTGTCTAACCATCTCATCCTCTGTCTTCCCTGTCTCCTCCTGCCCTCAATCTTTCCCAGCATCAGGGTCTTTTCCAGTGAGAGCCCTATGAATCAGACAAGTGATTTAGAATTACAAGTCTGGTGGTGGAATGCAGCGGGAAAAGGGTCCAGCTTAGAGATAAGGTGTGGTGTCATTTCAGTGTTCCAGGCAGGAGATGAATTAGGCTCTAAACTAAGGCCTAGGAGGATGCAGAAGAGGGGAGGCAGCCGAGAGATATTTAGACAGTGGAATGGATAGGACATGGGGGAGTGAGAAAGGCCGAAGGAGCCAGAGGGACCTCTGAGGCTTCTGGCTGGATTAACTGACTGGACAGGGGCATTGTATCCTTAAGGACACTTAGGATTCTAGTGGCAGATCATATGGTTGGAGACATGTCAAATTTGAAGGGCCCAGGGGTGTGTGTGGATGAGGATATCTGTTAGCCTTCTGGAATTTTGAAAGTGGAATTTAGGAGTGAGTTGGAATTTTAAGAATATAGATTTGGAAGCCACAGAGACATGAACTGCCCCCCCCCCCAAAAAAAAAAGAGAAATACAGAGTCAGGGAGGCAAGAAAAATAATAGTAAAATGGGTCATAACTGGTAAAGTGCTTTTGTTTGTAAGGCTTAATGAGATAAGGGCCAACACTCAGACTTCAGGGAGAGGGATGGGAAAAGTATCTCCAGAGGTCACAAAGAGGTTATAGGATCTGTTCTCATGAATCCATGAAATTCAACTTCTCATGCTGAAAAAGTAGAACATTCCTACAGGAGCCATCATATCAACTTTCTGTTATTGTTTTGTTTTTCTAACTTGAAAGAGGTTCAAATGCAGAGTATTTATAAATTCAGAGAAATGTTCAGTTTAGATTCCAAGTGTGGTCATTCCCATAACTATGTGGTGAAAGAAATCATGTTTTTGATGATGATACGGTTTTAAATATTGTACTAAAAAACTGTGACTGTTATGAGTTTTGGATTTGCTGGTGTGTGTGTGTGTTTGAATTGAGTTATAGAAGTTACATCTGAAATCATTTTTCTGGGGGACATTTTCATTTTAACATAATTTTTTTTCCTCTAAAAATTCTAGATTAAGAAGAAATGATAAGCCTAAAGTTACAAAGTTTAAACTTAAAAAAAAGGCAAATTTAGTTTTAAAATTTACAATAGCTGTATTGTCGGTGGATTTGCGGCGGATTCTGTAGAGTGTGGTTTTGGAAAATACATTGACTTTTCATGGCTGCAGATGCGGTTGACTTCCCAGCGCTGCCACTCATGGGCTCTTGGAAGTGACTCAGGACCTCTGAGCTCCAGGCTCTTGTTTGCAACTTAGGATGGCTATGCGTATTGCACGGGAGAGTTTCAGGGTTAAGTTACACTTTGGATGAAAATCCGAGCCCAGTTCTAACCTGTCCTGGGTTGGTATTCAAAACATGTCCATTCCCTTTCTATTCTTTACTTCCCATCCTCCCTCCCACAAAAGTCATGCTCTGTTTTTGTTAAGACCCTTTTGTAATGTTCTATTTTGCATGCTTTCTCTCAGTCGCTAAGTCATGTCCCACTCTTTGTGACCCCATGGACTGTAGCCCGCCAGAACTGCTCTGTCCATGGAATTCTCCAGGCAAAAATACTGGAGTGGGTAGCCGTTCCCTTCTCCAGGGGATCTTCCCAACCCAAGGATTGAACCCAGGTATCCCGAATTGCAGACAGATTCTTTACCACTGAATGCTCTATTTTAACATGATACTAAACATATTTCCAGAAACCATGCTTTCCAAAGCATCTGGTGTAGTTTTATCATTTCTAACTTAGCTATTTTCATTAAAAATTTGAAAACTTTTTAGCTTTATAAACTCGCCTTTTGTTGTTAATGTTTGGGTTAGGGGGACAGTTTCTAGTTCTACTTTTCTGATGGCAGCTGCCCTGCTTGCCCTGCAGTGATTTCCCTGTGTCCTAACGGCATGATGGGTGTCATGCTTTGGCCATTGGTGTAGTTATTTATCCTGCCTCTGCAGCCTTTGGCAAGGATAGAATTAGAGAGGTCCCTGACCCAGTCCCTGGTGTGAATTGGTGGCTGTGCTGAATGTCACAGCAGCCTAAAATGTAGACCCCATCAGGAATGCAACAAGTGCGAATTTTGTCCCGTGCTGCCCCGTTCCACAGTGCTGCCTGCCATCAGGACCGCTGTGACTCTGGACGTGTGTGTGAAGCCGGAACACTGTCACGTTCATATCTGTGTGATCTGATGCCATTTTGCTTTTCTGTCACCGTCGGGGCTGCAGTTGTTTCTTTGCCTACAAATAACCAGCCCACCATCTAGAACTCTGAGAGATGCTATCGGACTGTATCAGACTTCTCTTTGAGAAGCAGATAGACTCTGCTCAGGTTCCAGAAATGTTGTCTTAAGATAGCTGGAAGGAAGTGTTTGAAATGGCACGTATGCTTGTGATGCTGGTAACCAAGGAAACGTGTCCCTAATGCAAAGCTTCCTTTAAAAAATGATAGTACCTTTGGAGGATTGTCTCAGACTCACCCACAGCAAGAGTCCAAAGGGACTGTAAATTAAACTAGGTCACTTCTAGAAATTGTGTCAAGAATGAACAAAGTACACGAAGAACTGCCTCTTTAAAAATGATATGTTTGGAAGAGTAACCCAATACACTGGAGATATGGTATTCTGGCATCTGAACAATCTGAGTCCTACATCCATTATAATGCATGTTGGATAAATCTTACTCTGCTTATGTGTTATTATTTTTATTATTATCATCATTCTCAGGTTGTCTCCTATTCCCAATTAATCTTTAGATTCTGTCCACCTTTTTTGTAACATGATTAAAATTATATACTGATGGTTCAATGCAACAGCTACCTAGCAGGCATGAAGTGAAAGTGAAAGTTGCTCAATCCTGTCCAACTCTTTGTGACCCCATGGACTGTAGCCTGCCAGGTTCCTCTGCCCATGAAATTCTCCAGGCAAGAATACTGGAGTGGATAGCTGTTCTGTTCTTCAAGGGGTCTTCCCGACCCAGGGATCGAACCCAGGTCTCCCGCATTGCAGGCAGATTCTTTACCTTCTGAGCCAGCAGGAAAGCATGCATATGGAGTTTGCTAATACATGCATGTTGTGCAGAATCAGAGAAAGTAGAGTTGTTTTAGAAGATACAAACTTTTCTTTCAACAAATGAGACACTGAATTGAGGAAGTGTTACTTAGAGGTAGAAAGCATGCCCTGAATCTGAATATACACATTTTGATGATGTTCTTGACACAAAGACCTGAGTGTTGGTACAGTTCATATAGTGTGATCATCAATACCATTTTAACCTTTCTTTTTGTTACAAAAGATTTCTGAGCACTGGACAACAGGGAAAAAAAAAATACTAAATTTACAAACAGCTGAAGGAGTAGGACAGTCTTGAATGGAAAGGTCTCAACCTCATATGTTACAGCAGCAAGGCAGTCTTTACAAATATGTAGACTGATCTGTCATGAAAGAACAGAGATTGTGCAGGTGTTTGATGAACTGCAGTGGGTATAAATACTTAAAGTTACTTCAAGGACTCTTGACAGCCACATGGGTAGCAACCCTGCCTTAGACTTTCTTGTAATAAGCTGTAAACTGAATTGGTGCTGCCTTTTCCTTAAGTGATATGTTTCATAATTAAAGAGGTTGAAGTGGAAAGAAGTGTACATAGAATGTTCACTTGAGAGCTGAATTTATACCTGATGCCTGGTTATTAATGAAATTATATACTTGGGAATACAATTTCAGTTTAGCTTAAAAGTTAAATTCCCACTGTGTATGAAAGATACTATGGAACCTTGATGGGATCTTAAAGATACTAGATTATGTTAGAGTCATGAAAGTGAGCACGGACCCTGAGACAAATCTGTATTGTTTGAAAGCTGTGGTTCTCAAACAGCCATGGGCACCAGAATCACCTGGAGGGCTCCTGCTATGGGTTGCTGGGCCTTGCCCCCACATTTCTGATTCACTGGGTATAGGGGGAGCCTGAGAATTGGAGTTTCTAAGGAGTTCTCAGGAGTTGTTGCTGCCTCTGCTCCAGAAACTGCTCTGAGGACCATGGATTAAAGGAAACCCAACAGTTTACTTCATTTTACATGAACATTCCAATTAACTTGGTACATTCATTTTATACTCATCCTACTTGCTCAGCCAGTGACTTAAAGACTGTGGCCCCTTAGATGGAACGTCCTACGCATGGTGCCTGGTCAGTGTTTCACAAGTGGCTTTAGTTTTGAGGAAGAACTGTAGTTTGTCCTGTTGCCAGTGGGAGTGGTACATACACTTTCTTCCATCATGGCTACCAATGTCTCACCCATCACCTTGTGTAAAGTTTTTGAAAATTGAACCATCATCTTCAGCAAAGCCTAAATCATAAAGAAGTGTCAAAGTTCATCTTGAAATTTAACCTTAAGAAAAGGGAACTCTTGTACACTGTTGGTGGACATGTAAGTTGGTACGACCATTATGGAAAACAGCCAGTATGGAGGTTTCTCAAAAAATTAAAAAAAAAAAAAAAAGCTATCATGTGACTCAGCAATCTCACTTCTGGGTATATACTCAAGTGAAATGAAATCAGTTTCACAAACAGATAGCTACACTCCTGCAGCATTTTTCACAGTAGCCAAAATATAAAAACAAGCTAAGTGCACTGGAGAAGGAAATGGCAACCCACTCCAGTGTTCTTGCCTGGAGAGTCCCAGGGACGGGGGAGCCTGGTGGGCTGCCGTCTCTGGGGTCGCACGGAGTCAGACACGACTGAAGCGACTTAGCAGCAGCAGCAGCAGCAAGTGTACATCAGTGGTTGGAAATTTAAAATGCAGTATGTGAATACAATGCAATACCATTCAGCCATAAAAAAGAAGGAATTCCTGTAATTCGCAACAATATGGACAAACCTTGCGAGTATCATGCTCAGTGACATAATCTAGATGGAGCAAGACACATACTGTGTGGTATGTATGTATGGAGTCTGAATAAGTCACACTCACAGAAGCAGTAAGTAGAACTGTGGTTGTCAGGAGCTGGGTGTGGGGGAAATGACATGTAGGTCAACGGGCATAAACTTTCAGTTATAAGATGAATAAGTTCTGGGAATTTAATGTACAACATGGTAAGCCTAGCTAATAATAGTGTGTTGCATACTTGAGACTTACCAAGAGAGTAGACTCAGTTGTTCCTACTACCACCACCAGAAAAAGGGTGAATATGTGAAAAAAAGGAAAAGAAAACAAGGAGGGAGGAAGGAAGAAAGTCAGCTTACCCTTCCGTGAGACAGACTTTGACCTTCTCTTTGAGGGTCAGGTATGGAGAGGTATAAAAAGTACATTTTTAGTTGCACGTGGGTGGTCTGATGAAGATGAGTCTAGTCGAGGGGGAGTAGACATTAGAGTTCAAAAGTCAAAGACTGTCTGTCCACCGAGGAGTTTTATTGGCTGTAAAGCCTTTTAATTTTGAATTATTTGCTGACTTTAACTGAAGATTTTTCATTTAAAAAAAAAAAAAAAACCAAACCCAAATTTCTGGCTTCTGTTGGATGAAAAGTTAGAAGTTGTGGAAACTCCAGATCCAGATTCTTACTCATCAGCCATTCGCTGTCACTGCATGGCTGCTCTTTCCTCCTCCACGTGTTCCCCATTTAGACTAGGCAGGACCTGTCCTGTCCGTCCTTGTCCGTCGCTCTCAGCGGTGACACCCTTGGGCCTGTCTCATCCATCTGCACTCATGCTGACTACTGATGCCCTCTGCGTCATTAGATGCAGATCCAGCATTATCTGTATCCTCTTTCATGGTAAATGCCAGTGGGGAGAAGGGAAGCATTTAGTCACTTCAAAGACCTTTACAAATTGAACAGTGAAAGTGGTCAGGTGTCTCTTTTTTATTTCTTTTTCTGTGTTTTCATCCTCCCTTTACTTGGGGAAAGGGAGAGGAGAAAAGAATTATACTTTCTAGAAACAGAAGCCAAGACCTGGGTGCTTAGGCACTCAGTTATATCTGACTCTTTGCAACCCCATGGACTGTAGCCTGCCAGGCTCCTCTGTCCATGGGATTTTCCAGGCAAGAATACTGGAGTGGGTCACCATTTGCTTCTTCAGAGGATCTTCCTGACCCAGGGATAGAACCTGTGTCTCCTGCATTGCAGGTGGATTCTTTACTTGCTGAACCATCAGGGAAGCCCAGAGAATTCTCTAATTTCTCTTTCTAAACTATAGACCTGGGATCCAGATGATGATATTCCTGATAAGAGAATATGTGCTCGTTGCTGGTTTAATTCTTGTTTGTACGGTATAGACATTTTTCTTTTCTGAATCCTGCTATTTGTTTGTCCCTCTGGTATTTCTTTTCCCATTTGCTCTCAGCACCTTGAATCTGCCCTGCTCAGGTTGGTTTTCGTATCCTTAACTTCTGTGTATCTGGGAAGACACGGAGCAGAAGGAAATCTTTCTCACAAAATCTTGGACTTGCATGACCCACACTGTGGTTATTTTCTTTGAGGGAGATATTCTAAGTGTCTCTGGGAGAAAAGCCTGGGTTTAAATCTGATCATTATCAGATTGAGAGCTAAATACTTTGGCAACTTTCAGGAGGAAATATCCCTGGGAATTTTCTGGATAAACATATCATTCTTACGTCTTGACAGTGTGCAGAAATTCAGGCCACCCACATTGTGTGGGGTCCAGAACTGTTCGGTGAAGTTTAAATGATGTGTTTTCAGAGTTTGGTTGAACTTGTAATTTAACCTGGGGGAGAGTAAATAATACTTGTGGGAAAATATTTGTGCTCAAAATCAATAAGGAGCAGGCAGTACGTTGCCCACACTGAGAGCTCTATCTACTTTGCAGCTGAAGTCAGTACCCCGTGGCATTTGTCAAGAGCGGGAAAAGGAGTGAAGGTGTTGTCTTGGTTGGGCATGCTGACTTGCTAAAGACCACGCCTACTGACTCTTTGTCTTAGGATATTCAAGTCAAAGTTTATCCACAGACGAATAATCAGCAAGATTTATTCAGCATTTCCTTTGTGCCACATGGTGCATCATAGAAATTTAGCGTTATCAAGAGTCTCATTTGGGGGATTGACAGACTGTCTCTTGGAGAAGTCAGTTACCCTGTGGTGTTTCACAGCTCATAGGTGAAAGCGCCAGACCCGAGTTCACCTTTTGTCATTTCTCTCTCTGATTTTTGGTTTTAAGCCATTGTGATCTGGGTCCATCTTACTTTAAAATAATTTTTTAAGTTAATTATTTTTGGCTCTGTTGGGTCTTCATTGCTGCACAGGCTTTTCTCTAGCTGTGGCAAGCGAGGGCTCCTCTCCAGTTGTGGTTCACAGGCTTCTCACTGCGGTGGCTTCTCTTGTTTCCGAGCACAGGTTCTAAGTGCACGGGTTTTGTAGTTGCTGCTCCCAGGCTCTAGAGCATAGGTTCAGGAGTTGTGGTGCACACAGACTTAGTTGCCCTGTGGCATGTGGGATCTTCCCGGACCGGGGATCAAACCCGTGTCTCCTGCACTGGCAGGTGGATTTTTTACCACTAAGCCACCAGGGAAGCCCTAGGTCCACCTTTTGAATCACATATTTTGTGTATATGTCCTGGCCCTTGGAAGACTATTCTTTTTATTTTTTATACTCATAAATGTTGAATCTACAAATGCATCACTATAAAATTTCTTATTTTAAATTCCTAAACTGGGTGGTCTGTAAAGTTCTTTGGATATTGCTTAGCACACACCATCTATCTGACATGGCCTGAACATGTTTATATTTTTAATGAATATTCATGTATATATTATGGCGAGTTCCTCTTACTTTGTAACGCATAGCTTTATGCCTTAAAATTTCTTTTTATTTTTTCCTTCTGTGGTTGATTCCTCCACCAATCAGCCATATGTATAGAGAAATAAATATTTTAACCTCCTTTCTTTCATTTACGAAAATTGAAAGACACTAGGTTTTCAGACTCCCACTGAAATAAAGTAGGCAGATTCCTATATTCTGTAAAAAGCACAGCATCTGGTGAATAGAGCATGTTAGATTTTCCATTGAGAATTCTCACATGTATCCAGTTTTCTGGAGATACCTTGTACTATCCCAGTTAACCTAGAAGTGTGTTTTTATTAAGAATTTCTTTTTCCGTGAGTCCAGATGCATCCCTGCCCTTTGGGTGAGTGACTCTGGGCCATCAATGGAGTATTGGTAGCTCTGGGAAGAGAGCGGCTGTGTCAGGGTCCAAGCTTTGGGGTCTGTCACTGTCTGTCTATTTTTGTAGACTCTTGAGCATTTACTTGTTGTCCTCACCACAAGGGCCTCTGAGGGTTGGGGTCACAACTTTCCCTCTTATTCTCTGATTGCAGCCACATAATTTGTTGTAAAACTTTCACTTGTAGGTGAAAACTCTCTCTTTTTGGCAACCATGAATTCCCACTGTAATTCATTTAGAAACTGTGTTATTCTTATTAATGGAGGAGTAAGCTCAAACATCCAACAGCCTGGCTCATATGTGTTGTTAATTGTATATTGTTGATAACTGTAAACTCTGAAATTGCACTAATAAAAGGTAATAATTCCCAGGACAGTCAGGAAGAAAGCTGAGGACGGCTTCAAATTCAGCTCTGGCCAGTTTGCCGTGTTTGACTGTGTGTAAGCAAGAAGAGACTGATCTGAGTGACGATAATGCAATGGGAAATTTTTTTTGGACTAAGTATTGGCGATCACAATGCAACAGACATGAACTTGGGCAAACTCTGGGAGATGTTGAGGGACAGGGAAGCCTGACGTGCTACAGTCCATGGGGTTGTGAAGAGTCGGACATGACTTGGTGACTGAACAACAACAGGTGATGAGAGATTGAAGACTTTGTGTCGGTACGAGGGCATGATGATGGCCCATGGCGCAGATGGTTTTTTCAGATAATTGCTGAGGTCTTGCAGTGCCATGACATGTGCTTCTCAGAAGTTGTAGCTCAGCCTTATATGGTCAAAAAGGAGTCTTCTTGCCTTTGGATCCACATTTCATGGAAGCTGAGGGCTTCCCTGGTGGCTCAGATAGTAAAGAATCTGCCTGCCTTGTAGGGGACCTGGGTTCAATCCCTGGGTCAGGAAGATCCCCTGAAGAAGTGCATGGCAACCCACTCCATTGTTCTTACATGGAGAATCCCATGACAGAGGAGCTTGGTGGAGTACAGTCCATGGGGTCGCAAAGAGTTGGACACAACTGAGTGACTAACGCTTTCATGGAAACTGATACTCAAGGCAAGCACTTGTAGAGGGAGAAGAGGATGAGGATAAATCAGGTTTGGGCTTGAGTCTGCTCTGTCCCTTTGCTGAATGCCCTCAGCCAGATCTGTTCAACTCACTAAACTTCAGTTCTTCGAACTTTGTGGAATGTAACTGCTTTGTTAAGGCCACTATGAGCATTCCCTGAGATAATGTAGGATACTGAGAAATGACTTTGTAAACTCTTTTAAACATGGGGAAACCAGATACCTCCCCTTTCTTAATTTCCCAATGAGACAAATGGGCCCATAGGATGTACCACTGTAAATCTAGTCTTTACACTTGAGGTTCTTTCAAATACCACCCCCAAGTAGTGCTTATAGTTTCTCTCTTAAAAAAAAATATTATTAAAAAGTCAATTTTTGACCTATTCTCTGGGGCTAGAGGTGCCTTTTTTTCCCTTAATGTTAACCCAGATTCTCATAGCTTGCACTGGGTGATTACTTCGGGCAATCTGATGCCTGAGAAGATCTTGTTCTCTGTGTTTCAAATGAACCCTCTTGGGCTTGGAAAAGGCACTGTCAAGAATGTGTGCCTAATCGACTGTTGAAGGTATTAGATGTAGCCCAAGAATCTGGTGTATCAGCAGATGACGTTTGTTGTTAGTAGCTATCATCATTTCCCCCCAGAGATAAAAGACATGCCAGCCCCTAACAATTAAGTTTGACTGTAACAGCATTTATGGCAGAGCTGAAAATCAACTAAAAGTCAAGTTACTACTCGTGGCTTAGCAGAAGTCAGACTCCTCAACATGGGTGGGGGAATGAATATGTTGTGTCCTTCAAGGAGAGATCTCAGAAGTTTATTCTACCCTTTTGAAATTGTGGCAGTTTATATTTTATTAAAAACCTATAACTGGGAGGCATATTTGTTATGTTTAATTGCATTCAAAGAAATAAAAGTAGCAGAGTTGAAAGAGAGGTGTCTAGAAGACATTGTTACCTTTTAAAGTCTTTGTCAAGATTACGCCGTAGACTCTGAGCAAACAAGAAGTGATAACCCAAGCTTTTCATCTTGAGATTCTAATGAAGTACATCCTTTGGCTGTACTGTTTTTTCCTGCAGTCCTCACTTCAGTGGAGCACGGAGAGTGTCTTGGACAGGGGAGGTGGTATCCTCTCTGAAGTGGAGGCTGACTTCTCTTAGAAGAGTTAGTATGGATCCCAAGATCCCAAGAGGATTGCAGGGCTGGGCTTGGGCCCCCGGTCTCCACCTGTCTGGATGGAGACCTCCGAGTAGTTTCATCATGGCAAGAGGACGAGTCGTATCTCCTAGGCTCTGCATAACTGCAACCTCTGTAACTCGAGAGGCAATCCTGACAATAGAGCATCAGCCTTTCGCATTCAGAGCGTGGCACCTCTTTTAGGCATGTGCTGTTTTCTTGCATTTTTTGTTCCCTGCAAAACTTCCTGCAGCCAAAGATTGATGTGCCTGGGTGATTTATGGCAGTGATTGTCAGGGACTTTTGAAACCCATCCAGTTTCAGGATTCGGCTTCTCATTTCTTGTCGTTTGTGGCACATTTGATGAATTCTCACTATCAGCTGACATGTTTCATAATTGTCAAAACTTTGATGGAACTGGCATTTCTGGGAAAACAACAACAGCAACCACAATGGGAGAAAGAAAAAACAAAACCCCTTTAATCACTTTTCCCTGTGCCCCAAACTGCTCTGTAGGAGGTTCTCAGGCCCTCATTTAGCCGCGCAGTGACTTGCTGACCTTGCAAGCCCGTCCCGCCTCGCTCTCTTTTTTCCAGTCTTCTGCCTGTGCTTACCGGGCCTTGTATTTTGCTTGTTTGGACCTTTTCTGCTCCAGATGGTAAAGGCTGTTGAAAGTAGCAGTTTGGAGAAAGTTTCTTTTCCCTTCAGTTGTCTTTCAAGAGGCATCTGAGTGGGGCTGGAGTAGATAGTATCAAGCTCTTTCCCTTATCTTAAAGCTGGTGTTGGTTTATTTTGTTTTTGTATTTATTCCACAAGCCAGCATTCTTTGGCTGCAGTGTTGGCTCTCCAGGTCTTTGGCTGCTTTTACAACCTAGAAACGCATTTTGCGTTTTGCACTTTGCCCTTTGTTCTCGTCACAATGAAGACAGCAAGCATCAGTCAGGGATGGATCTGGTCCCTTATTAAGTAGAGTTGATTTTGTTGTTTACTTTGCTTTTCCTTTTCTATTCTTTTCTATTTCATTTCATATTCATTTTATTTTTGCCCACCTTAGTCCTGTGCATCTTTCTCATTCAGTATAAAAAAAATTAATATTAATAGCAACTGACTTCCTTCCCACTCTGCCCCCAGGATGCAGTGACAATGAGGTCTTTCTTTTACCCTGGCTTATAGTTTCTCAGTTTCCTTCCCCAGAAGCAATTACTAATATCAGTTTCTTTTGTATCCTTTCAAAGATATTCTATGCACATATAAGGATTCATTAGTACACATACATGGAAACACACATATACAAACATCAAGAATTCATACAAATCTGAGCTTCTCACACTACTGTTTAAAACATATTAATATCTGTTGTCTCCCTCCTGCAATTTAGGTGAAACACAGTCTGTCTAAGTCCTGTGAGGATGCGCCTCATGTGATCTGGTTCCTCGCTGACTCTCTAGCTCATTGTCTGGGTCTTCCTGTTACTCAATTCCCCAAGCTCACCCCCAGTTCTTCTGTTAGTCCCGTAAACAGAAGCCTTCCCTGGTCCCTCACAACAGTTACCTGGACTGTTCATTTGTAGCATATATCATAGTTTTTAAATTCTGTATTTGTATGACTGAATAGTGTTGTTCCTCTCCTAAACTGCAAGTTCCATGAAGACAGGCAGCTTTGTTTTGCATTGCTTTTTCCTTACCTTTTGCTTTTTTCCTTCCTCCCTTCCTCCCTCCCTTTTCTCAAGCCCTGTTATCCTGGAGCCTGTGCTTTGCCTGAAATATACATAGCAGAGTTGCCATAGATCACAGTTGCATGAATGGATAATGAATGACAAATGGTTGACTGGATGGATAAACGTATGGTCGAAGTTTCCTTTGGGTAGGGAGGAAATGCTGCCTTCTGGAAAACAGTTGCATTTTACTGTCAAACACATTTTCAGTCCATAGCATTATCTTTTTGTTGTTTCCAACCAATTCCTAAGAAGTTAGCCATCCTAGAAAGGTTGATCATAAAACAATGTCAAGAAGAGTCTTGGTTGAGTAGGGTTCTTCCTTCTATTTTTATTTTTATTGTGGTTTATTTTTTGAAAAATAAACACCGCCCCCCCCCCACCTTTTTTTTTTTAATTCTTTCACATTGTCATTTCTCAATCCAGAAAATAAGATAGGGTAGATTGGAGAGAAGAAGAAGGCAAAGTGGACTTCTGGTCCACTGAAGGCGAGACCCCTGTCAGATATCTTTGTTCCTAGCATCTGGCACAAGTGCTTAGTACCTGATCTGGAGCCAGAATGGGACAGTGAACAAATATGTGGCAGAAAGGAAGAAATGGCACTGCTAGTTCCAGAGCTGACATTATCATGAGTGAACCACTCTATTTCTTTGCTCAAGTCTTGAGTCTGATAAGCTGCTTGAGATCTGTATTACTTATGCCACAGCCACTTTTTCAAATTTACCATCACTTTTTTCCTTTTTAGTTTTTTCCTTTAACTCTCAAGTTTTCATCTCGTGTCTGTAAAACTACAGAAAGTATTGGGAGCCTTTAGGGCAGGGATGGTGTGATGAATTGTTAGGTACAGCTCAGCATCTGGACTTGGTGCTCATGCATTTTTCAAGGTTGATCACTGTGCTTTTCTCTTAGCCTAGGATTCAGTTTACAGTGACATCAGTCCACTTCTTGGATCTCAGATGTTCAAGGGAGTCAAGGTATTCCTGTTTAACTGAGCTTTCTTCTAAACCAGAGTCAAGGAAGGGGTACTTGTTGCTATTATCCATTGTGTAGATGGTGGCAGCACCATATGTAATTGCCAATGGTCAGGAACCTTCCTTCTTAATAAGAATTCTGGAGATATTTATAATTAGCCCATTGCTTGTTTGTTACTGGATTTGAAGTACTTGAAAAATCTCTCAAGTCAATTTCTCTCTACCTTATTCCCTACAAATTTCCTTTTTCCTTAGCTAATCACAAAAACCAAGCTAACCCTAAGTCATCCTAAGTAGTGAAATGGTTTTGCTCTTTTATGAAGCATTTGAAATACTGTATCGCATTTGGTTATTTTCCAGGAAGTAATGGGACCTTGCTCTGAAATTTCGTGTGGTTTGTGACTTCGTTTATGACACCAGATGGAAGCCACAGACTTAATCCCTTAGCCACTTGTTCCTCTTTTCCTTCCCTTCATTCACTTGACTTGACTTTTGATACAGTTCTTACATATCAAAATTTGCCTAGGTGCCAAGCCTCATGTTATGAATGATCCAAGGATCAAAGTATTTGACCCTTACTGTCTCCCCAGGCGTTTTCCTCCATAAATGACGGGACCCACTTTATTCCAGTCATGAAAAGTAATTGGTTGTTTCTTTTAATCTACCCAGCTGCATTCCAGAAAGTAATAAATCTGAAGTTATTGAAATAATGAGCAACAATTACAGACATTATTGGGTTAACCTTGGGAGCTAATCTTAAGGGAAATTAAGAATGTGTCCTTTATTCTATGTCACTCCCCATTCTTCTTTCTTTTTATGTCCTCCATTGTATATACATGTGTATCAGCTTCACAGATACCAAACAAGTTATTGCTCTTTGGTAACACAATCTTTGGTCTGCCCTGGTGGCTCAGTGGTAAAAATATCCACCTGCTGAGCAGGAGACGCAAGTTCAATCCCTGGGTCGGGAAGATCCCCTGGAGAAGAAAATGGCAACCCACTCCAGTATTCTTGTCTGGGAAATCCCATGGATGAGGAGCCTGGAATGCTATAGTCCGTGGCGTCTAAAGAGTTGGACACAACTGATTGATTAAACAGCAATGTCCACAACAACACAATCTGTACCTAACATGAAAGCTGTTACTGAGGTTTCACTGATGGTCAGTATAGCTGGTTTTTTTTTTTTTTTTTTTTAAGCTGGGGTTTTATAAGTCAGAAGGCTTATGAAGATTCTTGGTTTTCAGCCAAGTTTCTATTCTATTTTGGGTGGAAAACCCAAGTCTCTTTCTGCATTCATGAAAATAGATTGATCAGGGTGACTAACGTGATCAGAGCATAGTGTGGTTTCCAGATGAGGAGCAGAAAGATAAGGACTGGAGAGTGGTGGGATGAAGGGAGATGTGTAGGGTAGGGGCAGGTGGAATGTAGGCTTGCTTACCTCATCCCAGGATGCTGGAACAAAAGGGCACCTCTTTAAGCTGGAGGGAGTAGCTTTAGTTCAAATAAGGGGGAATGGAAAAGATTTTCCCAGAGGATAACAAGTGTATCGAACCTATTATCCTAAGCACCTGTGCCTGGTGCTTGGTGTCTGAAATGCCAGGGTGTGTGTTTAGAGCTGGGTGGTTTAGACAGAATCCAGTGAGGACTTCTCAGTATCCAGCAACATTCAGACACCACCAACCTCTGAGTTCACCATCACATGGGCGGACAGTCCGGTATAGTGTGTGTTTTGTTGAGATTATCACACATTATAGAGTCCAGTGGAAACTTAGACTTCTGGTCTGACCCAGGGTGACAATTTTTATGTTCTTAATATTGGTCATCTTCCAGAAGTGTCCATTTGATCGTGCTCATATCTCAGTACCTGAGCTTCTAACAGAGAGATTTTATTTGAGTCATAAGTTTTTAATGTCAAAACCTTCCTGACAATTATTAGCTCAATGTTTAGTCCAAAAGAGAGATTAAATACATTTATCATGTAACTTAGCTATCAAATGACTTTAACCCAATGAAGATTTTCTGGTTGGAAGTAGTTTCATAGGACTTTGGCAGAGAGACCTAAAGATCTCATATTTTAGTGATCATAACAAAACCTTTGTAATATATTATTAATGACCCACTGTATGAAAAACATGTTCCTAGAAGCAACCCAAAGTGTATAGTTAGGTAGTCCTTATCAATTAAAGTCTCCCTCTTTTTAAAAAAATTTTTCCATAAAAGTTCATATTTGCACAATAAATGATTTATAGAGAAATTTTAATGTGTAAACTTTCCGCCGAGTCTAACTGAAATTAGAAAGCTTTGAAATGAACTCATAAATATTATTCTAACATACAAAAATATACTGGAAGCTGTAAAACATACATACAGCAGTTTATCACTGAAAAGTTAGGCTATATTAAAGGATGTAGATTTGGTTTAACTCTTGTCTTCCCCACAGGGCTCAGTGATAACTTTGATGCTCAACGTTTTGCAGAGTCCTTTTTTCTTATAATCGTATTTGTTTATTTTTGGCTGTGCTGGGTCTTCATTGATTCACGGGTTTTTCCCTAGTTGCGTCATGGTCTTCTCATTGCGATGGCTTCTCTTGTCACAGAGCTCAGGCTCTAGGGCTCATGGGCTTCAGTAGTAGTAGCACCTGGACTCTGTAGAGCACAGGCTCAATAGTTGTGGCACTCAGGCTTAGTTGCTCCACAGCATGTGGGATCTTCCCAGAGCAGGGATCGAACCAATGTCTCCTGCATTAGCAGGCGGATTTTGTAAAGTACTTTTTACATATATTGTTTTATGTGATCTGTGGCACCACCCCCTCAAGTCAGAAGGAGAGTTGGTATTACCATTCTGGCCATCCTGGTTTTGTAGGCAAGGGAGCGATGGTGGAGAGAGGCTAAGGGGCTTGTTGGAAGGTCACCAGCACAGCCAAGTAGGGACCTAAGAAGACACAGATTCTATGCCTCACAAGTCCAGGCCTCTTTTCCCTCAGTCATGCTAACCCATCATATAATACTATTCGATCAGGCATGGTCTTGAAATAGCCTCAGACAGACCTTAATGCTGAAGGGCATATGCTTCCTTTTAATCAGAGAAGACCGTGACAGCAAGGATTAGCTTACACTCATCCCTTGTATGCTGCTGGCTAGTTGGATATTTGAAAAAGCTCTATATTTGTATCTTTGATCAGATAATACACTAAGCATTGTTTTATAGAGGATTATCGTAGCATCTGTAGTGTGTTTTAGATAACACAATTAATACAACTCTGATTTCACTCAGTGCTTTAAAAACCATCTCTACCTTGGATACCTCCATCAATAACTAGGTCTGGATCGAAATGTAGCACAAAAGTTAAAAGCAGAGGTGTATGAAGAAAAGACCTCGAGCTGTCTCTTTCTGATTCTAGTAAAGGGGGAAATTTGTAAATAGAAGCTCGAATACTGTCAGTGAACTCAGTTGTTAGAGTGAACTGTTTTTGCTTTCTGTGGCTGTAGGAACTGAGACCAGATGATTGCAACATCTCCAAATGACATTTTATTAAAATTCTCTCCAGACAAGCATTTTTAGAAGGATTACAAATGCAGATTTTTGGTTCTCTTCCTTTGTTGAAACAAAATAAGTGTTTTTCTAAAGCCATTGGAAGAACAGTAAAATAATAAATGCCAATAAAGGTGGAAGAGAAGCAGAGACTATGAATAATCCCCTAGACTGATAACCAGGGCTGACTGGCCAGCGTGGCTATGTTATCTTTTCCACGTTGGACTAGTCAGAGGTCTGCAACATGAGACTATAAAAAGCATTCATTCTGCGTGCATTGGATGTATGACTTCTGGTTACTTAACCACTGTTTACTAGAAAGCAGTGTTGGTGGTAATGAAGATGCTAGAATCTGGAACCCAGGGTTCCAGTCCTGGCTGTACCGCTTACCAACTAGGTAAGTAATTTGGGGCAGTTGTTTAACCTTTGCAAATCTAAAAAAGGGATGTTAGCAATATTTCATAATACCCAGTATTTAAAATAGTGCCTGACACACAGAAACCTTGAGTGTGTTCAAATCAGCATGTTAAGAATGGCTGGGGAGAGACTTCCTGGGCAGTCCAGTGCAGGGGACCCAGGTTTAATTCCCTGGTCGAGGAACTAGATCCCGTGTGCTGCATGCTGTATCTAAGACCTGGTGTAGCCAAAACAACAAAACAAGAAACATGTCAAAATAGAACATTAAAAAAAAAAAATGGTTTGGGGTGAGAGGAAGAAAGATAAAGACTCCTGGGACCTTA
Source organism: Bos javanicus (assembly GCF_032452875.1). Lineage (NCBI taxonomy): Eukaryota > Metazoa > Chordata > Mammalia > Artiodactyla > Bovidae > Bos > Bos javanicus. The sequence continues at coordinate 46,423,246 of NC_083881.1, forward strand.
GGGCCTGGGACATGACCATTCCATTTCTACAAAGATATAAGGAGTCCTCTTCTGGGTGTAAGTGATACGGGATAAATAATTAAGGAAAAGAATCTTTCTTACAGTAGAACCCACCATTTACTTGTGGTTCTGCTAACAGTTTAATGTTGGGTTACTTGTATTAATTAGTATTCCTGTTCTGCCCAACCTGTCCCTGATTCACAGACTTTTCTTTCTCTCTCTCTCTCTTTCTTTCTACACACACACCCACACCCACACACACCCACACACACTTTTTTTTTTTGAGGATAACAGTTCAGAGAACCCCTTAGAATTACTCGTAGTCAAGTCTTAGGTCCCCTTCTGCATAGACATTTGAGTCTATTTCTCCCATTTCTACCTCCTTTTTTTTTTTGTTACTAACCTCATCTTACTACCTCCTAAGGGAAAGAGAAAAGAATTAATTAAAGTTAAGGAAATCATAGTTTTCAGAAATGAAGAAACATGGATTTCTAAAGCCACTCACGTTGGACTAGGTTATTTCATGTGTATTTCTTTAAGTCTTTTTTTCTTTTTTTTAATTTCTTTTCCCTCTGCCTCTGGAGCTACCAAAAGCACATCGATCACTTTTTACAGCTTTGCCATGATAGGTGCAGTAGTTGTTTTTTTATTGAACCATAGATTGCAGTATTATAAAACACACTCATTCAGAGGAGTAATGAAGGCCATTTTTAATTGCACTTGGGAAGCAGGGCACTATTATTAAATTATACCTGTATCTGTATTGGAAAGAAGAGAGAGAAAACCAGATCGTGTTTCTCTTTTGGGATTTGAGATTTCCCAGAGCTGAAGTGAATTCGGGGCTGCCTGACAAAATTTGGAGCTTCCGCCTTTGGGGAGTGTGAGTCAGAATTTCCCTGGTCCTGTGATTAACCTCATATACCCACAACTATTGCAAATCAGACAACCAAGGGGTCAGTAATCTGAGGTTATTCATTAGCGGGTGCCTATATTTGTGCACAGACAGATGGACACAGGGGTACATGAAGGTTTCAGTTAAAAATTTTGTATATGTACCTGGTATTAGTTTGCTAAGGCTTTCTTAACAGCCTTCATAAACTTGATGGCTTGAGTAACATCAGCCTCACAGTTCTGGAGGCCAGAAGTCCAAGGTCAAGGTGTTAGCAGGCCTGATTTCTTGTACAATCTGTTCTAGAGAGTCAGTTTTATACATCACACTTGGCTTTTGGTGGTCTGCTGGCAATTTTGGTGTTTCTTGGCTTTCTTTGGTGTTCCATTTCCCCAATCTTTATATGTATGTATGTGTATACACACACACACTCATGTGCTCAGTATTTGGTTCAGATGGTAAAGAATCTGCCTGCAATGCAGGAGACCCAGATTTGATCCCTGGATTGGGAAGACCCCCTCGAGACAGGAATGGCAACCCACTCCAATATTCTGGTCTGGTGAATTCCATGGACAGAGGAGCCTGGTGGGCTCAGTCCATGGGGTCACAAAGAGTCGGACGCAACTGAGCAACTAACACTTTGACTTTTCACTCCGTATTTGGTTCTTTTAGCATTCATTTGTTTGTTTATTTGACTGCATGGGGTCTTCGTTGCAGCATGTGGCATCTTTGTCGCACCATGAAGGCTCTCCCCTTGTAGTCCATGGACTCTCTAGTCATGGTATGCAGCCATAGTAGTTGAAGTGTTCAGGCTTAGTTGCTCTGCAACATGTGGGATGTTAGTCCCCGACCAGGAACCGAACCTTAGTCCCCTGCAATGCAAACCTGTGTCCCCTGCATTGCAAGGCAGATTCTTAATCACTGGACCACCAGGGAAGTCCTTGTCCCAGTCTTTGCATTCATCTTCACATGGTGCTGTCTGTGTGTGTGTTTTCAAATTTCCTCTTTTTTTAAGGGCACTCATCAGATTGGATTAAGGGCTTGCCCTGCTCCAGTATGACCTCATCCCAATGTAACTAATTACATCCATAACGACCCTATTTCCAAATAAGATCACATCCTAAGGTACTGGGGTTGAAACATAGGCATTTAGGGGGGCATTATTCAACCAGTTTATCTTTATTGGTATATGTATATATCACAATATTCTGCCATAAGTTGTTGAGAATTTCTAAGAAGGGTGGAAATGAGTTGCAAGGGGAAGAAAATTCCTTGTGCAATGAACAGCGCTAATTTCCTTCTTGACATTTCAGGGAAGCATTCTGGAAAGTGAAATTGCTTTGAGTCAATGCATGGAAAATCCTCTGTGAGTGATCACGCCTTTTGTTGCATTCTTCTAAAGATTCTTTTGGCATCCCTGTGCTTAGTCCAGAGGCCTCCACATCCGGTGGTTTAGGCATGTGTGTACACGATTGTGCACAGGGTTGTGTGAAGCCAATTATGGTTGGAAACACTCGCTTAACCAGCAATTAGGTTCCTCACGGTCTTGAATTATGTTGCTTTAAATTAAGATTGTGCAGATTTGAGCTGCTTTGGTAATTTGCAAAAGACATTTTGGAGTCATAACTAGAAATGTAATCTTCCAATTAAGAGGTTTTCTATCTGATACCTGTTTTGTTCATTAAACTGCAGGCTGAGTTTAAGGATTTTTTCTTTAGTTTCCAAAGCAGTGGCATGAGTGTTTGCATACCATCCAGGTGAGCAGGGATAGAGGCAGAATCCTGAATCTTTGTCTGGTCCTGACCTCAGCTTTTTAGGACCCAATTCTGGCTCTATTGCTGTTCACTTTAGCAACCAGGTAGAAACAAGCATCAAAAAACTTTACCGTTGAATATAAAACCTGAGGTTTTGCAAGAGAGGAAACCTTTCAAATGTGAGATCTATTGTTTAAATATGAAGTAATATTCTATTATTAACCCAGGCCAGCCAAGACATGCTCTTTAATTAGCCTACAAAAGAGAGGATATTATGTAAGGAGAATGGAGGCAATTTTACTTAGTAATGTCTTAGAGGTTTAAAATTCATCCTAAGGTGATCAGATTTGGATTCAGGGGGACAAAGGGATAGAAATAATTGAAGTTCAAGATGATGGACATCTTATCTTTATAAATAGGATCGTGTCAGTCCCTCTGGGGGAACAGGAGGCCATATGTTGCATTTTTTCTCTTTCATTGCAAATTTTATAAAAGTACCGTGCATATCGGGAAGTTCACAAATCACAGGTTCTCAGCTTGATGATTTTTCAGAAAGCGAACTCACCTGTGTAACCGGCACCCGGATGAAGAGACAGAAGCCCGAAAGGATGCTGCGTCTCTTCCAGTCACTCGTTCCAGGTTTTGTGATTGTGCTGAAAACTTGTTTTTAACAGCAGTAACTACTGATGACTTTTGAGAGCACACTTCCATCCTGGTGTTGTTTTAGTTGTTGGTTCATTTTTACTGGAAGCACTTATGTGGTTCTTGTACACCCTCCTGAAGGTTGTGTTCAGTCCTTAGAGTGGAGCGTCTGGTGCTGTGACACAGAGGAGAGGATGGACTTTACTACCCCAGGGACGGTGTCCTCCAGCCACTGCCCACTTTCCCTTCTCCCCAAGTACTCAGGCGCTTTAGTCATGTCCGACTCTCTGCAACCCTAGGGCCTATAGCCCACCAGGCTTCTCGGTCCATGGGATTCTCCAGGAGGAATACTGGAGTGGGTTGTCCTGCCCTTCCCCAGGGGATCTTCCCAATCCAGGGGTCAAACCTGCGTCTCCTGTGTCTCCTGCATTGCAGGCAGATTCTTTACCCACTGAACCACCTGGGAAGCCCAACCAATCTGAATTTCCTTTTCCCCACCAGCCTGAATCCATGTGGTTCCTTGAAACCAAAGCCTTCTTCCCCTTTACCTCCAGCTTTTACACTTGCTGTTACCCCTGCCAGGAGCCCATCTGCCCACGCTGGCTCAGTTCTATTCTGTTAGTTCCTTTGGGTTGTCATAATAGAGTATCACACACTGGGTGGCTTTAAACAACAGACATTTGTTCTCCTATAGCCCTGGAGGCTAGAAATCCAAAGTTGTTAAGGTGTTGTCAGGGCCATGTTCTCTCTAAAGTCTCTAGGCTTCTTCTTTTGTGTCTTTCAGCTTCTGGTATCTCTAGATATCCTTGGTTGTATGACTGTCACATGACTGTTTTCCTTTCATCTTTTGTCTTTCTCTGCAAAGATGTCATATGGCGTTCTCCTCCCTCTCTCTTTTTCCTTGAATTATCAGGACTCTAGTCATCTTGGATTAAGGGTCCAACCTACTCAAGTATGATCTCATTTTAATGAATTTTTATCTTTAACAACCTTATTTCTGAAAAAAGAAATCACATTCTGAAGTGTTGGACTTAGGACTTCAACATCTTTTGGGGGCAACAAATTTCAACCTTCTTTTTCCTCTTTCAACACCTACTTGTCCCTCTTCCTTGGTTTAGATGTCACCTGCTCTGGGAAGTCTTCCATGATGATTTTTTGACATTGATGTCACTTTGACATCACAGCTCCCTCATTGTAATACTTCTTAGCATTTCTTATAATCGTTTCTTTATTTTCACTCTCTATTCAACCCTAAGTAACCTGATGTCAGGGATAATTTAGGGTATTTTAGAGATGTTTGTTTTCAAATTATCAGAGGTGTTCCATTATAGTAATTTGCAGGAATTTATGCATTTTGAGATAACTTGAAATATTGGTACCTGAATCATGTTCATTACCTTTCTTTTCGGGGAGGAAGGAAGTGGTACGTATTTGTAAAAGCTGAAGCTTGATTTAAGTATCACCTGCTGTCTTGAGTTTTTGTCATCGTGGAGGAACACGGTTTCTAAATCCTTGGCTTGAAAGCATATGACTGTCGAGCAGATGTGGCATCCGGTTCTCTCCAGAACCCTTAAGCAGCTTACTGATTCAACAGTTGAAAGACTGTTTACCGGCCATGGTAACATTACTTCTGGTTGCCTGTCTTAATTCATTTTAGATTAATCTGTCTTGTAGACCGAAGGAAAATGAATTGAGTCAGTAACTTCGAGTTATGTAAAATCTGTACAGTGCTAAATAATTGAATGGGGTTTTATGTACAGTCTTGAAATTGGAATGTCAATTTGACACAAATGCTCCAAAACAGAGTGCTAGATGAGTCGATCTGCTCCTCACAAAAAAGCTTTGACGTTTCCATTCCTGTATCATTCTAGAATGTACCATTGCCCTCCTTCACGGAATATTCAGGGCCTGTTCATTTTCCTTGAGTAAACTTTGGGAAAGGGAAGTTTGCCATGGAGGTCCTTACTCTGGGTTGAGATTTTAGAGTGAAACGTGGAGTATTAGTCACTTCAGTCATGCCCGACTCTTCTGTGACCCCATGGACAGTAGCCCGCCAGGCTCCTCTGTCCATGGGATTCTCCAGGCAAGAATTCTGGAGTGGGTTACCATTTCCTTCTCCAAGGGGTCTTCCTGACCCAGGGATCAAATCCGGGTCTCCTGTATTGCAGGCAGATTCTTTACCATCTGAGCCACCAGGGGAGGTTTTGGGGTGATGGTAGCCAAACTTCAGTGTATTTAAGAATAACCCAAACAGGCTATTTAGGAGGGATGCTTTCCGGGCTGCCCCTGGAAACTGATTTGGTAGACTGTGGTTGGGGCCCAGGAGAGTTCTTTGTAACTACTGGTGGCTCTTCTGCCGATGTTCTCAGACCACATTTTAAAGAAATACTGCTTTAAGGGATATGAGGGGGAGAGTACGGGAACTCTCTAGAAGAAACTCAGGGCAGTTTCCCATCAAATACATTTATCATAACCAAGTGAACCAAAATTTACTTTTTTGTCTGTGGGAAAGGGGATATTTTGTCAAGTCCTCCCAAGCCCCCTGCCCCAACCCCTCCCCCTCCAAGAATAGTTCTGAAGATTTCCCCGGAGACCTGTGGGAGGAAGGCTAAAGTGTCATTTTCCCCAGAAAATATATTTGAATTCTATTACCAATACCCTTGGGGCTTCCCTGGTGGCTCAGACAGTAAAGAATCTGCCTGCAGTGCAGGAGACCTGGGCTCAGTCCTTGGATCAGGAAGATCCCCTGGAGAAGGAAATGGCAACCCGCTTCGGTAACTCTTTTCTGGAGAATTCTGTGGGCAGAGGAGAATTCCCCATTTAGTCTATGAGGTCGCAAAGAATTGGACACGACTGAGCGACACACACTCTCACTTTTCACCAATACCCTTAAACCCATTTTACTGTGGGAAAGACTTGAGACCTAAAAAGCAAAGAAAACTAACATTGGTTGAGCACTGCATTGAAGCAGTAGAGATATTAGTTATTATTATCATTATTTCATGAGCCTTATAGAGCAGCCCTGTGAAGTGTTATCGTGGTCATTTACAGATATGGAATGTGAGAGTCAGGTATTTCAAATAACCTGCCTAGATTACACCTTTAGTTTGTGATCTGACTGGGATTCACACACAGCTCTCTTGAACTCCAGAACCCATGGTCTTGCTACTGCATCAGGCAGATTCAAGATCTTTATGTGGCTTGAATTGCTAGATAATAGGATGGCCAATTAAATTTGAATTTCGGATAAACAGTGAGTATTTTTAGTACGGCCCATAAAGTCATTGAGAGAGACTAAGAAATTAGTGGAACATATTTATACTTTAAAAGAAATATCTGTGGGTGTTGTTATATCAAAAAACACGTTATTTATCTGAGATTCACATTTAATTGTGCATCCTGTGTTTTCGTTAGCTAAATCTGGCAGCTCTGGCTCTGGCTCTGGGTTTTAGGCTGTGGGATCACCGTCTCCTGACTTCTGACTCCAAGTCCATGCCCTCCTCTCTAGGTGCCGCATCCTGTCCTCTGTCACGTGTTCTCCTCTCTTCTCTTTGTGTCTAGTGAATGGCTTATCTACTCTAGTTCCCTCTTCCTAGATTGGTGAAGCCCAGCTCAGGTGGGAGTGAGGTCTGTCTCAAACCAGTAAGCACATAGACATGGCTTTCACTTTCTTCACCCACAGCACGGGTAGCTTCATTTGTTACATTTTAGAGACAAGAGGAAGAACCAGGGTGATTTTAGAGATAAAAATTGGAACCAGAGTCAGGTACCTTTGTAGTGATGATAGAATCAGACCACCAGTCTGCTACATCAGATTTAGGAAAAGGCTTTTATTTGAGGTGTAATTAAAGGCAGAGCAATAAAGGTGAGTTTAAAAAAAAATAGCTCCCGGGGTAAAATTTTTGCCAGAAAAATAATTTTTTTTTTTTTGGTTAATGTTAGATTGAGTTCTTGTTATTTGGCAGGCAGTTTATATACATCATTCTTACAGGCTGCCCTGTGAGGTAGTAATTATTATCACTCCATTTTAGAGATGTGGAAGCTGATCGAGAATGATGTACGCAGCCCCAGGTATAACAGTGGTGCCATACAGAGCTGGAATTTCAGCCAGCTGTCTCTACCCTAAGTCCTAGTCTTCTTCTTCTTCTTTTTTTTTACTTAATTTTTATTGAAGTATACTTGCTTTACAATGTTGTACTAGTTTCTACTGTACAGCAATGTGAATCAGCCAAATATTTACATATAGTCCCTCTTTTTTGAATTTTCTTCCCATTTAGGTCTCCCCTAGAGTTCCCTGTGTTGTACAGTAGGTTCTCATTAGTTATTGATTTTACACATAGTATCAATTGTGTATGTATGTTCACCCAGTCTCTCGGTTCATCCCTCCCCCTCCCTCTGTATCAATACGTGTGTTCTCTATTTCCTACAGCCTCATTTTTTCCCCCTAAACTTTTAATTTTTAATTGGAGAATAATTGCTTTCCATTATCACGTTCGCTTCTGCAGCACAGCATGAACCAGCCATATGTATGCATACATCCCCTCCCTCCGGAGCCCCCCTCCCACCTGTCCATCTCACTTTTCTAGGTCTTCCCTGAGCTCTCGGCTGAGCTCGCTTTTCTCTGTAGCAGTTTCCCCTCTAACTGTTGTACACATGATGGTGTGTATATTTCAATACTGCTGTCTCAGTTCATCCCATTCTCTTCTTCCCCTGCTGTGATTGCCCTCTGCTGCCACCAATGCTAGAGCTTGCCAACCGGACACAGTCCTTCCACTGCAGACTGCCCTGTCCAGTGGCCTTGTAGGGGGACTTCCATGATGGTGATCCAGTGGCTAAGACTCCGTGCTCCGAATGCAGCGTGCCTGGGTTTGATCCCTGGTCAGGGAACTAGATCTCACATACCATAACTAAGAGTTTATATGCTGCAACTAGAAATCCTGCGTGCCGCAGCTAAGACCCAGTGCAGCCAAAATTAAAAACAAAACAAAACAAAAAGTCGCCTGCTAGGAGTCTGTTCTCTGGGCTCGGAAGGCCCACAGCCCTAAAGCATGCTGTGAGCTCCACACGGGTGCCAGCGGAGGACTCTGGTTGAACGTGCAGGCGCCGGCAACTTTCTCCCTCTAGTTTTCCACATGGTAACTTCCCTGGTGGCTCAGATGGTAAACAGTCTGCCTGCAATGCAGGAGACCTGGGTTCGAGCCCTTGGTCCAGAAGATCCCCTGGAAAAGGGAATGGCTACCCACTTAAGTATTCTTGCCTAGAGAATTCCATGGACAGAGGAGCCTGGCAGTCCATGGGGTCGCAAAGAGTTGGACACAACTGAGCAACTAACACGCGCGCACACAGCTTCCCAGGAGCAGGGTCTTTCCTGAAGTGCCTTCTGTTACTTGTGGCACGTGCGGAGGCCACAGTGACCTCTTCAGGAATTAGACCTTAGCGCAGAGGAAATGCTGTCCTATGTCTTCTGTGTGCGGCGGAAGCTTCCAGCAAGCCTTCTTAATAACTCTTGATGATTGCTGAATTACTTTGAAATTAAAACCAGTATCTGGCACACACTTAAAAAGGTTTCCTGCTTTGAGCGAGAGTTTTTGAAAACTTAGGTCTCTGAATTTTCCTTTATCAGTAAATGACAATGACGCTCTTTAAAGACAAGAAATAATGTTTGTGGTGGCAGTTGTGTGAAGGAGAAATGTGGAGACGGAGAGTGTCTTTGAAGTGTGGTACCCGGTGCCCCTCCTGTTGCATCCCTGAGCATCCCCCTCCACACCAGGGCCACCTGTGGCTGATGTTCTCTCGTCCTGTCTGGTACTCTGACGATGACACAGGCCCTCCCTTCCAGAATCATTTACAAAAACAGACTCTTCCCGTTTTCTAAAGTGATTAACGTTTCCTTGAAATAGTGAGATCAGAAGTGCTGTTTGGAATTTATCTAAGTGAATATTAACTGTGTCTTGGAAGCCTGGCAGAGGGGAACCGGGTCCTTTGAAATGCAAACGAAAGTCCTCTGAGCCAGAAAAGGGGACAAAGTGGGAGGTAAGAGAGGCAGAGAGTTTTGGAGTCAGATGAGAAATGGTCACCTTCTACATATCTGATTTGGGGTGAGTTGTTTTAGAGTCTCAGAACCTCAGTTTTCTTAATCTGAAATACCAGTAACACTGATCACAGAGTCCTGGGACTAATATTACACGCGAAAGGCCAGGCAAGCTGACTTAGACCCAGCGCTTGCTCAGTGCTTTTTCCCCGCTCCTCTCCACATCTTCCTAGGTGCACAGTGGTAAAGAATCTGCCTGCCAGAGCAGGAGATGTAGGGGCTGTGCGTCCAATCCCTAGGTCAGGAGGATCCCCTGAAGTAAGATATGGCAACCTACTCCAGTATTCTTGCCTGGAGAACCCCCATGGACAGAGGAGCCTGGCGGGCTACGGTCCAGGGGGTCGCAAAGAGTTGGACGCGACTAAGCATGCACAGTGCCTGCCACATCATGCTATGGCGGTGGGAGATGAGTTTTGGTTTGTAGAAATCTCATAGGCAGTTTTATATTTTTATTTTTTGATTTAAAAAAGCAATGCAAATTTATTCTCGTACATTTCTTAGATTTCTGAAGGTCAGAAATCTAAAATCAAAGGCTGTTTCCTCCTGGAGTCTTAAGTGGAGAATCTGTTTCTTTGTATGGTTGGTTGGTTAGTCTCCAAGTCATGTCCGACTCTTGCGACCCCATGGACTGTAGCCTGCCAGGCTCCTCTCTGCCCATGGGATTCTCCAGGCAAGAATACTGGAGTGGGTTGCTGTTTCCTTCTCCAAGGGATCTTCCCGACCCAGGAATCTAACCTGGGTCTCCTGCATTGCAGACAGATTCTTTACCAACTGAGCTATGCTGCTGCTGCTGCTAAGTTGCTTCAGTCATGTCCGACTCTGTGTGACCCCATAGACAGCAGCCCACCAGGCTCTTTTCTCCATGGTATTCTCCAGGCAAGAACACTGGAGTGAGTTGCCATATCCTTCTCCAATGCAGGAAAGTGAAAAGTGAAAGTGAAGCCGCTCAGTCGTGGCTGACTCTTCCCAACCCCATGGACTGTAGCCTACAAGGCTCCTCCATCCATGGGATTTTCCAGGCAAGAGTACTAGAGTGGGTTGCCATTGCCTTCTCTGACTGAGCTTTGAGGGAAGTCCATTTCTTTCTATAGGCAGTTTTTTAAATGAAAAGAAAAAAAGCTGTTGCCTAATTCCAACTATGCATTCATGGATGTTTCTGTGTCGGCTCTATTCCTGGCACTCTTTAAGCCATTGGGGATAGAGTATGAATGGGACAGGCATGGTTCATGCCCCTCTGCAGTTTAGTAGGCAAGTGAGCAGATGGAGTGTACTTTTAATGTTAGATAGCATCTTGAAGGCAACGCAGGTGGGTAATAGGAATACAAGGGTGTTTGACTGTGGTAGCCAGTGTGGGCTTCTCTGAGGAGGTGACAGTTGAGCGTAACACTTTCTTGCAGTGAGTAGCTGTCATGCTGAAGATGACAAATCGCCATCACTGGACAGGTCAGTCTTTCCCCCACGGTACATAAATTTTTTTTCATGTATCTTTATGGCTCTCACTTGTCCTCACCCCTGCTCTCTCCCTTCCACTGCTGTTATCCTGCTAGCATCATATTACCAGGCAGAATTCAATTACTGCACAGAAATCTCTCATCAATGTGGCTCTTCCATCGAGGTGTTACTGTAAACCTTGGCACCATGAAAGTTGGCTGCGGAAGTAGCTCCTGGCAACAAGAGAAACTGAAGCCTGAGATGCGACAGGGTGAGAAAAAGTGAGATGTGAGCTGAGAGAATTCTTAAAACTTTCATGAGATTCCACAGAGCCTGCTATAATACCTGGGGGCCCCTCCGTTGTTGGTAAGAATTGATGCCTTCAGCCCAAGGTAATGGAAGACTCCTTGTAAACTGGTGTGCTTTGTAAATATACCCCTGATGGCCCTCAGTGCTGATGTTAGGAGTAAACTCCTCTAAGACTTCTCTTTTTAACTAGTGAGATGGATTTGGAGAGGTCAGTGTAACACACTCAGGTAGAATTTACATTGGTTTTGTCAACAGCAGCCCAAGTTGGAATTTTTCCCAGCTGAGGGTCCCTGTTCTGCTTTCCCCTTGTTATTTTGCTGAGATTTGTGGGGAGGTGAAGTGGAGGTTGGGGGAGGGGCAGGGGGGTGGAAAGTAAGCCACCGAGTCTGCAAATATACATGGATCCTGCCAACTCTGACATCCATCTTTTTTTTTCTTTTCCTTTTTTGGATGCAGACCATTTTTAAAGTCTTTATTTGATTTGTTACAATATTGCTTCTGTTTTTGTGTTTTAGTCTTTTGACCTAGAGGCACTTGGAATTCTAGCTCCCCGACCAGGAATTGAACCTGCATCTCCCTGCTGTTGGAAGGTGAAGTCTTAACTACTGGATTGCCAGGGAAGTCCCTGACATCCATCTTCTGACAGGCAGATGAGACACTGAGAGGCAAAGACTGTTCTAACTTGTTTCTCTTATAGCTTCTCCTTCTCAGGGGTTCAGTAGCTCTGAAGCCTATTTGTAACTTCTAGCACTTGACATTCTCATCAGCCTTTCCCTCCTTTTGTTTTGGATTTAATGTGCTCTTGGTGGAGGCAGCTGTGGCCAGTGTTGATACAGACAGTGTGCCTCTGCTGTTGCTGAGCCTGAAAACATTGGCCGGTATCTGGTCATTACTTGCTTTGACCCACTCGCTCGATGTCCTTTTCTTGAACTGCCTTCCGTGGACCAGAGCCACCAATCTCCTATGGCCTCATTTTCCAGTACTGAGAACAGGGACATGTGATCTTGGCCAAGTTTTTAATGTTTCTTCTAGGATTGAGAGGTAATCTGGGAAATATAGCTTGGCTGCCAAGAATTGGGTATTTCCAGGACACTTGGGTGGTTTATGAGAAGAACAAAGAAGAGTTTAGAATCTGGGAGGGGAGATTATTTTCCCAAAGCAGTTGAAGAGTCACTTTCTGCAGAAAGGACTTGCAGACTTCTGAAGTGTGTATGGTGATCTTTGGCCTTTTCCTCCCCCAACGAAGTCCGTGGACACCTCATTTAACATCCCTTCCCCATTTCCTTTTAAATGTCTTGGTAATTCCACTCCTGGAATCTGTGTTACATGTATACTTCCATGGGTATGAGATGACCTGTATACTTAATAATAGTGACACTTGGCGAGCCCTTACCTGATTTCAGGAGCTAAAGATTTTATATATTTCAAACTCATTTCATTCTTAAAACAACTCTTTGAGGTAGGACTAACAGTATCTCCATTTCTAAACAAGACAGTGGAGGCAGGAAGAAATGAAGTAACTTGACTAAAACAAATTTTTTTTTTTACTCTTTTTTGTAACAACAGAAGATTGGAAGCAAGCTATTCACTGTGCCTCAATAAATATGTAACTATGGAATACTGTGTAGTCATAAAAAATGGTATTGAATATTGTCATGTAGTCACATGTAGAAATCTCCATGATATAATAAGTGAAAACACATAACTCTGTATAGAGAGTATAATATGCTGCAGTTGTCTGTGGGTTTGATTGGTGGAAAGAGGATGTATTTTTTCTAATATCCAAGAGATGAATGGTGATTATTTATGATGGGAAGGGGCCGGACTGGCAGATGGGAGACACAAGTGGAAAGGAATTTTTTCCCACTAGGGTATTTTTGGAGCCATGTGAATGTATTTTTTATTCATGATTACCTAAATATAATAATAATAATTTCAGCAATACTATTATGTTGCTCAGTCGCTAAGTCATGTCCAGCTCTTTGCGACCCCATGAACTACAGCACGCCAGGCTTCCCTGTCCTTCACTATCTCCTGAAGTTTGTTCAGACTCATGTCCACTGAGTCGGTGATGCCATCCAACCATCTCATCCTCAGTCGTCCCCTTCTTCTCCTGCTTTCAATCTTTCCCAGCATCAGGGTCTCTTCCAATGAATCAGCTCTTCACATTAGGTGGCCAAAGTGTTGGAGTTTCAGCTTTAGCATCAGCCTGGTTACTATTATGAGCAAAACATAAATGAACTAGCTCACTCCACAGTTAAAAAAACAGCAACAAAAATGACAACCATCATACATGTTTTATGACCCAAGCCCTTGTCATACATGATTTAATTCCACCAGTCCTGGCATGGTAGATGTTATTAGCACCATTGATAGTGGGAAACTGAAGCTTATGGGAAACAGTTGGTGCCTGAAGCCCCAGATCTGACCCGAGGACTGGCTGATTCTAAAGCCCATCGCACTGTTTGCATTTTGTCTCCATTTGGAGCTTTTGCATCTATTAGAAAAGGAACTCGGCACATGAAATTAAACTCATTTGTTCCACTTACAAAAATATATTTTATCAGGTTAATTTGAGGGCTTAGTGATGAGTTAGTGATGCTTTAAAATGTTAAATCTTAAATTATGAGACTCTTTTGCTAGTGTTTTATAAAATGAATGCTTCTCTGAATTATTCGTTTGTTCTTTGAGGCTTTATTTTCAAGAGTAAGACTAGGGAGTCCTTTAGTCTGGGATTTCTCTCTATATTGTTTTGGCAAGAGTCAGAATACTGGAAAAATGCTGTTCTAACCTAAGGGCATAGGTGGGCTTTTGATGGTTTACACAACTCTAGGGAATGGGGGGCAAACTTTTCTGTGTATTGATTTCCATGGAGACATTTTCCTTGAGTGCAAGAGTAGTTTTAATCCAGGTTTTCAAAGATATTCAGGATCTCCTGAAGTTGTTTAAGACTGTTATCCTCAGAGGTGCTGCCGTTCTTCTGTAACCTGCAGACAGGTTTTCTGTGTCCATCAAATAATTTAAAAAATTGAATTAATTGCCAACTCTAATAGTTGGGAGATTTCACATAAAATCCTGGATTCAGTGCTGAGGTAGAAAAATTGGAAGACTTGACAGCACTGAGTTTGCAATTCTCTAGGGCAGTAGTCTTCTGGGGGAACCTTTTTTTTTTTTAATTGTTTTTAATTGAGGTATAGTTGATTTACAATGTTCTGTTAATTTCTGCTGTACAGCAAAGTGACCGAGTATGCACATATATACGTTCTTTTTTGTATTCTCTTCCATATGGTTTACCCAAGGATATTAAGTATAGTTCCTTGTGCTGTGTAGTAGGACCTTGTTCTTTATCCATTCTATATGTAATGGTTTACATCTGTTAACCCCAGACTCACAGTCTATACCCCCTCCCCACCACTGGTAATCTCAACTCTGTTCTCTATGTCTGTGCATCTGGTTTTGTTTTGTGGATACATTCCTTTGTGTGAGACCCATTTAATGGGGTGTGTGCTCTCTATTTTGCCTCAGACCACAAGCTTCAGGGCCAGTTGCAGTCTAAATGGCATTGATTTGACCTGGCAAATGGGTTTTAGTCTCTTTCTTCCCCAAAACAGCTCTTAAAAACAGTGTGGGTCATTCTTCACGGAGGATGAGACTCAGGTTAGAGAATTAAGACTCAAGTTAGAGAACTGAGACTCAGGTTAAATGACAACTGAAGTTGCACACTGATGTGGGTTAGGAGAACATGGATCTTGAACTCAGATCATCAGACTTTCTTCTAGTATTTTCTCCATTGATCCACAGTTATCTCCCATTATTTGTTGCTGTTATTTTGTTAATTTGACAATGACAGCATTACTAACAATAGGTAAAGTGTTGTATCCATTTTACAGATGAACAAACCAGAACTTAGTACAACTCTGAGAAAGGAAGGTAATGTCCCAGAAGGGCAGGCCTGGTATTTGGTCCCAAGTTTTCTGAATCCAGACTTCATATGCACTTTTAGTTGTAGGGACTTACAAACTACAGAGATCTATATGAATTCTGAGATTCTCTAAAGCCAAGATGTTAATGATTTTAACATGTTTGATTCCAAACAGAAGCAGGAAAGGTGCTTCATTGTTTCAGAACTGGTGGAAAGTTCCTGGGGTTAATCAGACCACAACTTGTAAAAGACTCCTTCCTTGCAAGGCAGGGACTGGTCTGGGATGTAGTACATGGCTAACAAGGAGAGAGGTGAAGAGGGATAACAAACTGCTTTCCAGAGTCCTATAATATTTAATAAGGAACCTAGCTGTATATACCTGAAAGGATTTCAGCACCTTTATAAAGGCTATACCTCAATAAGTACCTGTTAACGTTATTTTAACTGTGTTCTTTCCTATACCCTAAAAGGGATGGTATGTTGTGTCAGTGAGAAGTGGCTGCTTGAGGGAGATGGGTTATAAACCATTGTATGGAGCTATTTGGAGCATATATATCAGCGCTCTATATTAGTCACTAAATTTGCAAGGTGGAGGTTCTCTACCACGAATGAAGAAATGTAGGGTGTGCTGTTTTCCTGGGTGCTTCTTTATTGGTTGACGAGTTCGCACTCAACCTGTAGTCTTCAGTCATACATAATACAGAAGAAAAGGTGCAGGGAGAGCCAGAATCTCTGAAGACTAGTAGGTCTATTAGGTCCTGGGCTCAGGACCAGCCTGTCTCGTTTAAATTCTGGCTCTGTCACTTTAAGAAGATGAACAAGGATGTGTGCTGTTTTCCTGGATTCCACATATATGCATTGATATCCGATATTTGTGTTTCTCTTTCTGACTGACTTCACTCTGTGTGACAGTCTCTTGGTCCATCCATGTCTCTGCAAATGGAACAATTTTGTTTCTTTTTATGACTGAGTAATATTCCCTTATGTGTATGTACCCCATCTTTTTTCTTTATCCATTTGTCTATCGATGGACATTTAGGTTGCTTCCAGGTCCTGGCAGTTGTAAATAGTGTTGAACCTATTTGCGAAAGAGAGACACAGACATAGAGAACAAATGTGTGGACACCAGGGGGAGGGAAAGGGGCGTGGGTTGAATAGGGAGATTGCAAGTGACATAGAAACACTGCTGCTGCTGCTGCTGCGTCGCTTCAGTCGTGTCCGACTCTGTGCGACCCCGGAGATGGCAGCCCACCAGGCTCCCCTGTCCCTGGGATTCTCCAGGCAAGAACACTGGAGTGGGTTGCCATTTCCTTCTCCAGTGCATGAAAGTGAAAAGTGAAAATGAAGTTGCTCAGTCGTGTCCGACTCTTTGCGACCCCATGGAATGCAGCCTACCAGGCTCCTCTGTCCATGGGGTTTTCCAGGCAAGAGCACTGGAGTGGGGTGCCAGTATCCAATGGATATAATGAGAACCTGCTGCCACGTAGCACAGGGAACTCTGCTCAGTGTTACCTGGAAGCCTGAATGGGAGGGGAGTTTGGGAGAGAATGGATACAGGCATATTTATGGCTGAGTCCCTTTGCTGTGTTCCTGAAACTGTCACAGCATTGTTAATTGGCTATACTCCAATATAAGAGAAAAAGGTTCTTAAAAAAAAAGATACCTGCCTATAGAGTTTGTTACTTGTGTTTACTGCTTTGATTGTCAAGTGCTTGAGTATACCAGACAGTTCTCCGTTTTTCATCCCTACTCCCCAGTTTTCTCTCTGAAATAGAAGTTTGTTAACGTGGCTAAAGTTAACCAATATGAGTAGTGGATTCTATACTAGCAGCAGTAGTGATAGAGGAATGTAATTATGCAGATACTGTTGTTTTACAAGGAAAAAAAGAGCAGTTTGCTGCTTTTTTGAATCTCAGACATTTTTGATCTCCAACCTTCATTATATTGAGTTGACTAAAATGTTCCTTTGGGTTTTTCCGTAGCATCTTACGGAAAAAGTCAAATAAACTTTTTGGCCCACCCAATACATTTGGGCTTAGTGAAACGTGTCTGTAGAACTTTGGTTTATGTGGTTATAACCATCAGTGTTCACCATGTTGAAAATGGGAGCCTTAAAAATTGTTAAGTACCTGTTTGTCAATTCATCTACAGTAGACAGCAGTGATGAACACAGTACCTTTTAACACGATTAGGGTCTTGGTATATTGTGAAAATAACTGACTTCATGAATACCCTGAGGGAGAGCTGCTGACCTAAAGTATCAGTTTGTCTCAGAACATGAAATAATAAAGGATAACACTTGGAAGGTGAATTTCATTTGTTTTGCTTAGAATGACCGAGCTTGTAAAAAAAAAAAAAAAAAGAAAGAAAGAAAAAGAAACAATAAAATGTATTAAAATCAAGAAAATTCCGTTCAAAAAAAATCCTAATTCTATCATTTACCAGTTTGTGTGACTTTAGATCATTCATTTATTTGGCCACTTACTGCCTTGGTTTTCTCCTCTGTAAAACCAAGAGAACAAAAAATTCATATGCCTTGGAATTATTGTGAAGTCCAGTGAGTTATCTCTGAAGAAGACTTAGGACAGAATCTGGCACATGCTAAGTAGAGCGTGGGTATTGGCGGCAGTTGCTGCTTTTATCACTGTTGAGATGCTGCTTCCTGCGTTGCTCTGTTGTGGCAGAAGGAGCTTGGGATCTAGAGCTAAAGAAATTGGTGGGCACAGATGCTGGGAATGGGCACCCTCTGGGGCTCCTTTCCTGAGCCTTCACATGAGGGCATTAGACTAAGTCCCAAGAGTCTGCCTAGCTGCACACAAGTCTGGGATGCCCTTCCATGACAAACAGTTTTATTCAGTACCTGGTGGTCTGTGAGGTTGGGACAGCCATGTGTGCACAGAGCCCTAGTTTTCAAAAGATGGCTGACTTTGGGGAGAACCATAGGCTCTGACTTTGAGCTTTGACTATACCACTCCAACTCTAGGATCTTACACAGATCTCTTCTGTTTGAGGGCTTTGTCTCCTCCCTGCCATGTAAAAGTGGGATAATAATACCATTTTCCAGGGTCTGTGTCAGGAATGAATAGTGGTGTTTGGTGAAGGTCCTGCAGAGTGTAGTGGCCTGGTGCTCAGGAAATGGCAACAGCTCTGAGTATCGTGATGAATGAAAAATTCTGGCCTCAGATCCTGTAAATCAAAGTACCCTAATTCCTTAAATCACCCACGTCTCTGAAGACCAATAAATACTGTGGATTGCGTATTACATGGAGAATGTGGGTGAACTAATTGCATCCAGGCAAGGGGGTGACTTGCTTGAGATTGAGTCAAAAGGAATTTCCTGGGTTTGTGACGTAAGGGAAGCCCACAGCCACGGTGGTGGTCAGAGTAGTCAGGAACTGAAACCCCAGGTGCCAGGATCAAGAGGAGTGATTACAAGTGGCTGTGAAAGTGATGGAGGGAGGGGGTGATGGACCGAGTCCAAGTGGACATCTACACTGTGATCTGCGTTCAGTTTCCTTCCTTTAATGGCTGAAAAATTTAGAGGTCAGTGCTCCTTCCTCCCCCAGCCAAGAACAGTTTCATTTTTCGCTTTAGTTCTGTCCACCCTATCTTTTCTTGCCTCTATTTGCCAATTTATTCAATAAATACTTGTTTCACTTCTACTATGTACCAGGTCCTGAAGATGCAATAGTAAAACACACATATACACACATATAAAATATACACACGCACACACATATATATACACACATGTGTTCTCCAGTCCCTCCCTTTGCACAGTTTATGTTCTAGTTAAAGAAAATAGAAGATTTCTTTTAAAAAGTGTTTAGTAAAAGATAGAGTTTGTTCTGTTAGGACTGTTGTGTGTTTTTCTTTTTTATTTGTTTGTTTTTGCCTCTGCTATTTAGGGAGTTGACTGTTTCATTTCTTCCTCCTTAACCCATCTTCTGATCCTCTTCTCTAGGATATGCTAAACTCCCAGTCTTTAGTCTGTAGACTTGGGGCTTTGGGTGTGTATAGATCAGATCACCTTCTTTGTGTGTATAGATTCTTGGTCAGTCTCTCTCTCTCTCTTCCTCTCCCCTCCTGGAAGATAGTAATCTAACTCCAACATCCATGATACAATGACTTGCCAAGTGCTCTATTTCTGGCTACAGTTACTAAGGAATTGTAAGAAGGCACTGGAAAATGGCACTTGGCCTCTGCTTAGCTTTTATTCAGATTGGCTGTTTTCCAAGCCCCAGAAGATCAATGATGCATGTAGTGCGAAAGGGCAGCTGCAGGGTCAGGGCATATTTATTGCTTGCTGGGGCATGTTATTGACCAATAAGAAGTTAAACAGTGCCTGGCTATACCGGTTAAGATGTTGCCTCTGAGCCGGGAAGACAAGAGATCACGTCAGGCCACTTCTGTTTACACGGACAGGTGTGCAAATGGACTCGATGCCTGTAGTGCTAGGCATTCCTGTGTCTGCTAGAATTTTAGCTGGTTTGGTCCTGGTAGAAAGAACACATTCATGATGCTGAGCCTCTTTGGACCCAGTTATCCTCAAGGTGGATAGGGACTGATCACTTTGAAACCTCTGTTGGGACACCCAGGCTCTCTGCAGGTACCAGTTCATGTTTCCTGATGCTGAGCTACCTCTTCTGTCCTTCTGTCTCTCCCTATGTGTTTATCCATCTATCTGACATCTATTTGTGTATCATCTATCTACATCTCTATCACTTCTGTAACACTTCTATCATCTATCTTTATACTTTACAAACCTATTTATAATTTTCTCTCTTTTGAAACTGTCTTTTGGCATTGAATGAGGGACAAACAGGAGATTCTGGTAACTGATAAATACAAACACACTTTGCATGTGCTTAGATGCATAAGGAACTCCAGAGGTGCTTTATTCAGGAAAAAAAAATCCAACTCTGTTTTTATATACACACACACACATATATGCACACACTATATATGTATTAAAGAAATATGTAGTGAAAATCTCCTTTTAGCTTTATGTTCTTTCTGAAGCTCAGCGCTGGGGTTTATGTTCTGGCTGTGAAAAAAAAATTTTTATGAAATTTATAAAGAATATTTCTTCTCCTTTTTCTTCCTAGATGTCAAAAGTACTATTTGGGTGAAGTATTGACTGAGGAAGGAGAGGCTGGAGCAAGGAAAACAGCAAGAATCCAGATT
Organism: Bos javanicus; assembly: GCF_032452875.1. NCBI lineage: Eukaryota > Metazoa > Chordata > Mammalia > Artiodactyla > Bovidae > Bos > Bos javanicus. Next base: position 46,443,471 of record NC_083881.1, read on the forward strand.
AAAAGGCCCTAAAGAGTAACAGCTAGTGTTCCCCTGTCTCCCCACCCTGTCATGAAATAGTTGTTTCACTTTGGTTCTTTGAACAAAATAATATTGAGGATTAGGCTTGTGTGAGCCTCACAACATTTGAGACTCCTGTGTTTTTCTAACCACCTGCCTTAGAGTGAAACATTTTAGCATGTTAAGGATGTGTTTTGCGTGTAGAAGAGTTAATCAGTAAATGGCATTAGAAGTACAAGAGTATCTAAAACTAAAGCACAGATATATTTTGGATTCTGTTGTTTAATCACGTTTGATGAATCTGCAAGAATGGTAAGTAGTGTGTATCTGAATTAAGAAGGGTTGTTGGGGTGGGGGTGCCTGCCCCCTGTTGTGCAGCTCTCATCTTTATGTGATCGACATGTAGTAGTTAAATTGTGGAGCATCTCCTATCAATTAGACTTCGCTGGTGGCTCAGATGGTGAAGAATCCACCTGCGATGCAGGAGACCTGGGTTGGATCCCTGGTTTGGGAAGATCCCCTGGAGAAGGGAAAGGCTACTTAATCCAGTATTCTGGCCTGGAGAATTCCATGGACTGTATAGTCTGTGGGGTCGCAAAGAGTCAGACATGACTGACTTTCACTTTCACTTTCCTAATAATTTATCCAGAATCATCCCTCTTATGACTGCGAATCAGATATTGACTTGTTTGGTGGTTGAGCCTGATTTGACTATATTTTCAGTGTTTCAGGTTGTGGGAACCGTTTTGTGCAGAATCTGGTTGTTTTCAGTGCTAGAGTTTGGGGTTTCATTGTGTACCAGTAATTCTGGGAAACACTAAAGTAGACCAACCAACTTTTAAAATGATGGTACTGTTTGATTACTGTTGACTTTTCACAGTCTCCTTTAAAATCTGTGTGGCGGCCTCTCCTTCTGGAATTTCGGAAAGGTTGAGGAGGAAGTGAATGGCTATTTCCCCCAGACCTGCTGTGTCCCGGGCATTGTCTTATATGAGACAGACATGCCCTTCTTTCGAAAGGTAAGGAAGCCTTGGGCCTTTACCTTTGTTTTACAAGTGAAGAGAGAGGTGAGCAGATAAGGGCAGGGCCACCCAGTTAGGGAGGAGTGGAGCTGGGACCCTAACATTGTGCTTGACTTCTGTGCCTATAATCTTTCTGCTTCCGTTTCTTGAAAATGGGCTCATTCGGACTCCTTTGGGGTTTCACCACTTGGCCTTTTGGTAAGAAGGGCCTGGAAGCCCTCACCCATGTTCAGCTGTCTCGTATCTGTGTGAAGGGCATGGAGCGCTTGCATATTTGTTGTTTTTGTTTGCAGGATCAGCCTCATTCTACCAACAGGAATAAACTCCCTCCCTAAAAATGCCGGATTTACCATATGCATGAATGGCAATGGATTCTTGCTCTCAAAGTACATGTTTGCAGAAGCACAGGAGTGCCAGTCACAAGAGGAGGCTATGGGGAGGGGCTGCGGAGGCAGGATGATGTCACTGGTGAGGCAGGGTCCTGCAGGCTCTTTGGAGAGCAGAGGCGAGCCCTGGTGAAACAGAGCATTGTATTAAAGCACAGGCCAACGAGGTGGGAGACGGAGAGTGACAAACACCCATCTCGGCCAACAGTTGCTTACTAGCTTGTTAAGAGAATAGCTTATTATTTCTTTTCAAGAGCTATATGAGGAGGCCAAACTCAGAAATAATCAAGAGTGAGCTTTACCCAGCAGGGCATCTCAGGACAGCAGTGTGTGTGTCATTTGAACTGCCTTCTGGAATAATTCCACCTTGACAGTGTGCAAAATGGCCTGGGAAAGGCTTGGAGAGGGAAACTGAGGCAGGAGGTGAGATTCCGTACAACTTGGGGAGGCTCACTGATGAGAGCCTACATTTTAGGGATTTCCTTGCGTGGAAGGAGGAGAATAGCTGTTAACTGAATTTAAAAAATTTTAAGTTTGGGTCTTGAGGATCGCTATGTGAGGAAGGCCTAAGTTTTACTGTGGAAAAGAGCTGAACCAGTATAGAACTGTGGGTTAAATGGTACTTCCTGCACATTTTGTTTTGTGACCTTGGATCCCATGTGATCACACAAGCCACTAAGAATGTCAGGGAAATAGCATCAGGCTGGGATGGCCATATTCACAGATTGGCCAGTGTGTGGGTTTGGGTGAAAACCTGAGCTCCTGATCTTGTTACCTGTCAGCGTTCTCACCTGATCCTCAGGTTGTGTGCTCTGCTTCCCTAATCTCTGATAAAAACAATCTAGACAGTTGATGAATCCAGTGACCTTCCAAGCAAGCAATTTTTCTTTTTATAAACTTGGCACCTGAAGGAAATGGGTTTTGTAATTTTGTGGCTTCATCTGCATTGGGATATTAATGGAACAGAAATTGTGCTTATTAACTTATAAAAAATAATCAGAATAATCTAATCTGAGCTAATGCTTTCAGACAAAGGCCAGAATAGGCTGTTTACTGTTCTCTGCCTCTACCAAATGATAGAAAACATGTATATCAGTTCAGCCAGTTGATTTGCTTTAATTGTTCTTGATCGCTTTCCCAAAGCAATTTCTGTTTGAGGTAATGGCATTAACCCCTTGTCTTTTAGTCAGTTATAAGGGGTTGCCTCACTATGGCTCAGACCCTTAACTGGAAAAATCTATCAACCTTGACCTATATTAATGAATATGGCTTTATTGTATCTGTGCATTTATAGTAAATTGCAAAACCTTCTCGAACAAAAGTAGGGGTGGAAACCTACATACATATCTTTCAGTGTCTCCTGTGTTGCTCAGTTGTGTCTGACTCTCTGCAACCCATGGACTACTCTGTCCACAGGATTCTTAAGGCAAAAATATTGGAGTCGGCTGCCATTTCCTTCTCCAGGGGATCTTCCCAACCTAGGGGTCAAACCTGGGTCTCTGCATTGCAGGCAGACTCTTTACCATCTGAGCTACCAGGGAAGCCTTCAGTGTATCCTAGTTGGTCATATTGGGAGGAAAATTAGCCCTTCCCATGGTGACTTGAAAGGAAAAAAAAGCGGGGTGGGGGGTGGGGGAGTGGCCACTATACATACCAGGGAGGGCCAGTGCCTAAATCCAGGCTGTAACTTGGAGAGCCAATTGAAGGCATTTCACCTTCTCTCTCAGTGTGTGCAAGAGCAGGATAAGACCACAGAGAAGTGTTCCACAGTGCAACTGGTGTTCTCCTGGTCTGCAGTCAGAAGAGGTACTGGTGGAAATTTTAGCTGCTTCTCGTATAAAATGTTAACTGCTCTGCTCAGCACAAGCTGAGAGTCAGTGACAGGTACTGAGTGTTCAGTTGTGTTACAATAAGTCATTTCCATAATGACTGTTGGCTCCTTACCTGTTACTCTCTGCTTCCCCCTTTACAATTCTGCATTAAGGAATGTAGGTGTAATGGAGTTTTGCGAAGGGTCTCAGAAGTTCTAATAAGAAAGACTGTTCTTCCAGTTACTATGACTGCATCACAAATGACTCCAAAATTTACTGGCATAAACAGCCGTTTATTATGCTGACAGATTCTGTGGGTCAAGCATTAAGACAAGGCAGAGCAGAGATGACTTGTCTTTGTTTTTTGATGTATGGGGCCTCAGCTGAAGAGCTCAAATGCTGGGGCTGGAATCATCTGAAACAATGCTGTCTAAGAGAACTCCCCACGGTGATACAAAGATTCTGTATCTGCACTGTCCAATATAGCAGTCACTAGCCACTCACCACTGTCGAGCACCCGAAATATGGCGAGTGCAATATGGAATTAAACTTTTTATTTAGTTAATTTGGATATAAATAGCTGCTAGTGGCTGGCTTGTGGCTACCATATTGGACAGTACAAATCTAAAGACTTGTTTTCATAGCTAGGTATAGATACGTACTATCCAATATGGTAGCCATGAGCCACTAGTTAAAATTTAGTTGGGCCTGTTTCCAATGGAATAGCTCTTTGTGACTGCTCCTTGCGGCCTGCTCTTCCTCATCACATGGCAGCTGGGTTCCAAGGGTGAGGTTCTTGAGAGGAGCCAAGGAACTGACCTACCACTGGAGTGGACAGTGTTGCTTCCACCATATTATATTCATCGAGGCACTTACGAAGTCCCATCCCATTCAAGAGGAGGGGCAAAAGACTTAATTTATTGATGACAAGTGGTAAGCTTCTGGAAGAGCGTTGGGACTGGAAACATTGCTGTAGTTATTTCTCGAAAGTGTCGTTCTGCCACTGGTGCTCTGGGTACCCAGTCTGTTCACTCATTTATTCATGCAGCAGACTTTGAGCACTTACCCTGTTACCTGCATTACATGTTTTAGGGGGAATAGCAATTGAAAGTAGTGAAGCTTATAACAGAGTGGACAGGGTGAGTGGGGAAGGCACTCAGGTATTTCCAAGGCAATGTGAAATGTGCCGTGATAATATGTAGAAAGTAGAGACGATTTGTTGAGACACATAGGAGTCTGTTTGAAGAAGCCACATGGAAACTGTACTTTAAAGTCATTCAAGAGGGACTTCCCTGGTGGTCCAGTGGTTAAGACTGCATGCTTCCACTACAGGCGGGTGTGGGTTCAATCCCAGGTTGGGGAAATAAAATCCCGCATGCCATGCAATGTGGGCCCCCCAAAAAAAGAAATTATGCCAGACTGACTAAGGAGTGTGCCAGAGAGGGACCAGTAATTTAGGCAAAAGGACAAGCTTATTGAGAATCAGGCAAAAAGCTAGGCTTTTCCTAGAGATGTCTCAACACTGAGAGCTTGGTCAAGAAGGAAGACTGTAGAGTTGCCCTGCCAACCACATCCTTCACTTCCCTTGTGTGTGTCCCCATCCACACTCTGTATATTGAGAACCAGCTGCACACCCAGTGGGTCACCAAACCGGAAAAATCCATAGCCCACGGGGATATCATTGATGAATTACCAACAAGTTGCCTGTCAGCAGGAAACATGGATTGGATTAGAGAGTCCTCATACCATGCCAGCTTTTCTAAAGAAGGTCTGGCTCTGAGAGAGAGGAACAAAGATGCCTGAACACATGGTCAGCATTGAAAGCAAATATTGATTGGCCCCTGCTGGGGGAGCCGAGCTAGAATGGGCTAGAGTCTGATGTTAGAAATACTGGGGCGTGGAAAACTATTAATTGTGCTGATTGACCAAAATAAAAGCTCCACCTATTTTTAAGATCTCAAAAATGAGGGGGAGATATTTGAGTGGGTGGAAGGGCAAAAGGGGTGGTTAGAACCGAAGCCCTGGGCAAAGGCACTTTCTCTGAGTTGGCCTCTGTTACTCTGGCCACAGGTCCTGGATATCCTTTTCTATCTCGTGTTCTGCATGGTGATTCTGTGGACCTGAGTGTGTTCCTTAACGCGGTGCAGAATTCACTTAATTGAGTATGAATGTCCAAACAGCTGATGTTCAGTGGTGTTCAGATTTGGGATTCAGACCGTCTGCTGGGTGTTATTAAACTGGTAGAAAAATGCTCTGGCTGTATCAGATTGCATCTGACTGTCGACTGGGTTAGAAATATCTCCGTTCACTAGCAGATGTACGAAACACTGGAAAGTGAGCCTTTTCTTTAGCAGATTAGACTAGCCAGCTCCATGGATCCAGATTGACTAAAATAGCTTGTTGCTCCAGGGATAAGGCTAGCTGGGCTCAGTTCATTCCTTTAAAGTCTGATCTTGAGTTTTTTAATTGAAGATTTTCAAAACCTGCTCCTTTACTTTGAAACCTATCCTGTGTTTGTCTTCTAGAGTAGCATTCTCCAGTAGAACTTTCTGCAATGAAAAAGGTCTAAATGTGCATGGTAACCATTAGCCACATGCGGATATGGAATACTTGAAATGTGGTTAGTGCAACTGAGGAGCTCAGTTTTAAATTTTATTTAGTTTAAGTGTAAACAGCTACATGGGGCTAGCGGCCACCCCAATAGGCAACACAATCATGGGTGTCTGTTTTTAGAAATGGTATTTGCTGCTGTGATCATGAAAGCTTTGCTAAGTTTCTAGTTTTTAAAAAATAATTTTATTTATTTATTTTTGGCTGTGCTGGGTCTTTGTTGCGTCTCGGGCCTTCTCTAGCTGTGGAGCATGGGGGCTACTCTCTAGTCGCAGCACCCGGGTTTCTCATTGCGGTGGCTTCTCTTGTTGCGGAGCACGGACTCTAGGGCATGCAGGCTTCAGCAGCTGTCGCACGTAGGCTCAGTAGTTGTGGCTCCTGGACTCTAGAGCCCAGGCTCAGTGGTTGTGGTGCACAGGCTTAGTTGCTCCAAGACATCTGGGCTCTTCCCAGGTCATGGATTGAACCCATGTCTCCTGCATTGGCAGGTGGATTCTTTACCACTGAGCCATGGGAAGTCTGACTTTCTAGTTTTTGAGCAGTATCTTAAATCATGAGTCCAGTCTTTCCTCTAGCAGCAATCTGTGGAAAGAAGCATCAGCTGAGGTGGGTGGGTGGTCATTAGCAGATGGAAGGCTTGGGATGAGGATGGAAGTTTAAAAGGGTCACTGAGTCAGTCACGACACTCATTTTCCCTCTGGCTTCTCTGAGTGGATTCTGCTAGTGGATTCAGTAGCCAAAGAAATTTGGGGAAAGCCAGGTTAATTGCAATCACACAGGTTCTTTCTCAGCCTTAAATATGCTAATATGGATTGTGAGTTTCCAGATCAGGTTTCAGGGCCAGTATATTTGATCCCCTTTTCTCTTTCTGGTGTTTTCTGTGAAATGCTTTGGGAAATGATGGTTTAAGCCATGACACTTTCTGCCACGAGAGCTGATAAACTTAGTGTCTGTTACAGGCAGTGAGGGCTTCCCAGGTGGCACTAGTGGTAAAGAACCCACCTGACAATGCAGGAGATGTAAGAGACGTGGGTTTGACCCCAGGGTGAGAAAGATCCCTAGAGGAGGGCATAGCAACCCGCTCCCGTATTCTTGCCTGGAGAATACCGTGGACAGAGGAGCCTGGTGGGCTATGGTCCATAGAGTCACCAAGAGTCAGACATGACTGAAGTGACTTAGCATGCACTCACAGGCAGTGAATCTATCCATCCCTCTTTAGGATTTCTGCAGAGAGCTGGATTCTGCATTTGTGCTGTGAGTCTGGTCGTTCAGTCATTCCTTCGCTGTGTGTGCATTGTCCGTTAGCTCAAGTCTGGAAATATCTGGGCTGGGCTGGCTAGATTGCACGCCCTACAGGCCAAAGGCTCAGGTGTCTGCTGCGGATAATTTCAACTTCTTGAGCCCTGGGTTTTAACAGCTAGCGCCACAGGCCTGAGTGTAGCTTTTTCTTTTCTTTCCTAGAAAAGGGTGAGACTTTTTAACCCTCACATTACTGAGCCCTTGCTGCTGACTTTCTGAGTGGTCAGGATTAGTTCTTGTAGTTGGAGAAATGCTGGTGCTTCCTGTTTCAGTAATTATTCTCTTTGCTCTCTCCTTGTATAGACTTGCATATGAATGCATACATACTTCTCTCTATTTTTTTTTAATAACTTGATCAGCCTGCAGCAGACAAATCCAGCAGATCATAGCACCCTATTTATTTAATCATGTGAGTTACTAAAGGAAGGAAAAGGCAGGAAGTATGAAAATGAAAGAGAAATATTTTCTCCCCTTCCTCTTTTGCCTCCCTCTCTCTTTAAAAAATTGTCCACCAAGTTATCTGCAGAAAACATCTGTCTCCCCAAGAATAAATGCAATTTTGTTTCTGATCTCGGCAGGTCCCCCTCTGGTTGGAGGGAAGAGTTTTTGCCATGTGACAGAAGTGAAATCAGCAAGATGCTGTCTGTTGGGAAGTTGAAACACTGAGCTTTATGAGATGGCAGTCCAGTGGGAAGAAGTGGTGTTTTTCTGCTTGACAGCAGCACCGTGGTGGGATAAAGAATTCTGGGAAGAAGAGGTTCACAGATCACCAGGTCTACAGATGTCTGTCCCCTTGTCCTTCCAGGCTCACTGTTGTGGCAGTCCCACCACCTTGGAGTGAGGACCATCTCTGCTTCCTCTGTGTTAGTGGTTCTCTGGCTTGTACTGATGATCTTGTCAGGAGACAAAGGGTCTGCAGCATAGGTGACTGAAGAGTGTCATCTATAGCCCTGCAGGGAATAGGATGCTCCGAAGGCCTGAGGAGAAATGCATGGTTAGTGCGTGAAGCCTGGAAGCCTCCTCTTTGTTAAAAAGATTCATGGGTGTCTGAAGAGTGACATCATGAAGGCCAGGGGAAGATTTGGGGTCAAGCCTTTGTAGTCTATATCCATCTACTGAAAACAATTTTTTTTTTTTTTTTTTTTTTGAGTTAGCAGAAAAGGGGAGGTCTCACTGGGGCTGATTTGAACCAATATTTGCTCTCCCTAATTATGTAGCCAGAGCAGCTCTCCTGAGTGTTTAATGCACACCTTCGTATTGACAATAGCATAAGGAAGAGTTTATCACGTGTTTGGGAGGCTTGTGAAGGTGGGGCAGTGATTCTTCTTTGCACTTCCGTAAGACTTTCCTTCCTGGGAGACCTCAGCAAGGTTTACCTTAGCCGCTGATCACGGAGCAAAGTGAGGAGACGAAACTCCAGAGAAGGGTGGAGCCACTCAGGGCAGCCACCAACATGTTTTATAGGTGAGACACTTGTCTTGGCCAAAAGTTTTGTGCCAGCCACCATCCTTTCTTTCTGAGTAGGAGTAACAAGCAAGTCAGAGCTTACAGCTTCTTCCTGTTAATGGGTCTGTGAGTGTCATGTCGGTAGGGTGGTGGGCAGGCTGGGCTATTGACCCTGATGGTGGTCTTCTGGCTCAGTCCCTCCTCTGTGATGGGCCAGACCATCTCTTTATTAGACTCAAGATTTAGTGAGTGTTACTAAGAGAATACTTGAAGAACTTGTCTGCATGTTGAAGACACTGGGGTCTAGGGTAACTGAGTTCGAAACCTTCCTTCATCCTGTATTTGGACTTTGGGAAGATTGTTTTACTTCTTGGTGCCTTGGTTTTGCCATCTGTAAAGTAGGCATAATAAACACTATTCACACATGCTTGGACTGACTTTTAGAGAATGTACAAGTCTAGCTCTAGAGCTGGGGTGGATGCTTGTGTTGGAGCTGCTGCTGCTACTGCTGCTGCTAAGTCACTTCAGTCGTGTCCAACTCTGTGCGACTCCAGAGACGGAAGCCCACCAGGCTCCCCCGTCCCTGGGATTCTCCAGGCAAGAACACTGGAGTGGGTTGCCATTTCCTTCTCCAGTGCATGAAAGTGAAAAAGTCGCTCAGTCGTGTCCAACTCTTAGCGACCCCATGGACTGCAGCCTACCAGGCTCCTCCATCCATGGGATTTTCCAGGCAAGAGTACTGGATTGGGGTGCTGTTGCCTTCTCCATGTGTTGGAGCAGTGGATATTAATTCTGACAACACCTGTAGAGCCTTTCAACACCTGAGGGCCAGCTTCATTTTGCAGGTTGGATAACATTGGCTTCTAAAATCATTTCCTGAAATTTTTCTCCGTGCCATTCATTGCATCCAGAACAACTCAAACTGGTTCACTCAGGAGGCATGGTCTCCCCACAAAATTAGAGAAAAAAGGGGGGTTGTGACTAATACAAGGAAAGCGATGAATACTTTGCTATACACCTGAAACTAACACAAAATTTCAATCAATTATGCATGTGTGCATGCTCCATTGTGGTCGACTCTTTGTGACCCCATGGACTGTAGCCCACTCGTACCCTCTGTCCATGGAATTTTCCAGGCAAGAATACTGGAGTGGGTTGTCATTCCCTACTCCAGGGGATCTTCCCTACCCAGGGATCGAATCTGCGTCTCCTGTTCAATGGGTGGATTCTTTACCATTGGGCCACCTGGGAAGCCCATTGATCAACTATACAACAACATAAAATAAAAACATTTTTTAAAAGTTCTTTCAAAAACAAAAAAAGGGAAGGCAATGAAGCACGTGAATATGGCCAAGATTTCTAGGATAGTAGTTCCCAGCTTTCTCAGCACCTGAGACTGGTTTCATGAGAGAAATTTTTCTGTGGACCAGGGGGATGGTTTCGGGATGATTCAGGGGCGTTACATTTATTGTGCACTTTATTTCTCATCTTATGCTACCATTGATCTGACAGAAGGTTCTGGTCCCCGGCTTGGAGATTTTTCATCTTATGCTACCATTGATCTGACAGGAGGTTCTGGTCCCTGGCTTGGAGGTCAGGGACCTTGCTCTAGGAAATCAGGTTGTGGGCAGTGAAGATACGAGTGCAACCTCTCTCCTCCAGAACTGGGTCTGTAGACCTAACTCGAGTTCATCCACCTCCCTATTGGGAACTAGCTGCTGGAATTGCTGCCATGACTTCTGAGCCTTTTGTTGTCGGGGAAAGCATATATTTAGGTGAAGATGTATAACACTCACTTTCTGGGAGGCTGGAATGTATCAAGATGTCTCCTCTGCTGAGGAGTCTGCTTTTCCTGCTCCAACTGTTTTGGTTAAATCTGGTTCCGTGGATGCTGTGCCCAGCCGTCAGGCAGTCTCGGTTCTCTGGAATTTGTTTAAAATAAAGTCAGTTGTTTCTTACCTGTTGTCTTGAAACAGAATTGTTCTGGTCTTCATTGTTACCATCTCCAAGGTCAGGAAAGGATATCGTTCTCTACAGAGAGACCGGGAGACTCCACTTGGTTTCCAAGGGTCCTTTGATTTAATTTCCCCCTGTGTGCATGCATTTGATTTGTAACATCATTGGTGTCACGTGAGCCTTGGAGATGGGAAAACATTGACCATCCTCTGGCAGGGCATGGCATCTCTGGTTCGTGGGCATTGACTTCAGAGGTGGGTGGGTTATGTCGCTCAGATTGCTGACTGGTGATGCTGGTAGCTGACTTCCTGTCCTGGACTTTGTCGAGTGGTTGAGTGGGTGACTTGGGGGTTTGTTAAGTAATACTCAACAGGGCTTCTTTAAGTGGTACTTCCACACAAGAGGAATCGTCACCACACAGAATGGGCTTTGGAGCTGGCCGGTTCAAAAGAACTATTGAATTTGTGTCAGGCTCTGTTCTGAGGCCTGGGGCCTCAGGGATGAACTGGACTGAGCCGGTTCTTTGTTCTCTAGGAGTGTATAGTCTGGAGGCGGGTGGGCAGATGGATAGCAAACGTGGAAGCCAAAATAAACAAAGATAAACAGATAAGACTGGAGAGGAAAGTGGAAGCAGGGAGACCCTCACGAGGCTTTTGATATTCTCCAGACCTTAGTAATGCTATTTGGAGTGAGGTGAAGCCAGGGGAGATGGGATCTTCATCTATAGTTTGGCAGAGAATCCATCAGAACCTGCCAGGTCTTGCCTCTGCTGTGGTTTGGTATTTAACTTCTCTGTAAAACCTTCATTTTCTTCTTCTGTAGAAGGGAGGTCATAGCAAATGCACTTCACAGAGTTGTCCTGGTTAAAAATGCATGTTTGTTTTTCATGGTGAATGAAGGGGTGATATGAGAACAGGTACCTCTTGGTTTTCAAGGGGGCGCCCTGTCCTGTCTTGGGATGTCCACTTGTCCCTGCTGCCACCTCTTCAGGGACTGCTCCTGACTCTGGGAGTTGGGGGGCCTGAAGTGAGCAGCCGGGGGTGGGGAGGAGGGCAGCCCGGGGCCTGCCCTGGTGTCCCGCTGTCTGGTCGGTCCTGCCTTCTCCCACTGCTGATAGTTCCCGCCATCTTCTCTGATGCACAGTGCTTCCCCAAGAGCAGTGGGTACCCAGGTGTCGTCTGAGTCCCTTGGTGACAGAACCATATGGAATCTTTGTTAGACGGCAGACTCCTGGCTCCCCCGCAAATCTCCTGCATCAGAATCCCCAGGGCTGGGCTCCAGAATCCACATTTACTGATGGGCTCTCTATGCTAGCCTCATACACTCTAAATCTTGACACTCTCTCATTCTGAAAATTTGATTTTGTCCTTGGAGTCATGCTGCTGCTGCTGCTAAGTTGCTTCAGGTCGTGTCCAACTCTATGCGACCCCATAGATGGCAGCCTACCAGGCTCCTCCGTCCCTGGGATTCTCCAGGCAAGAACTCTGGAGTGGGTTGCCATTTCCTTCTCCAATACATGAAAGTGAAAAGTGAAAGTGAAGTCGTTCAGCCATGTCTGACTCTTCGAGACCCCATGGACTGCAGCCTACCAGGCTCCTCCATCCAAGGGAGTTTCCAGGCAAGAGTACTGGAGTAGGTTGCCATTGCCTTCTCTTTCCTGGAGTCATAAAGGTAGCTAATATTTGTTGTAGGTTTATTATATTTTACATGCAATAACCATGTCATAGATCCTAGTTATCTGCTTGTCTTATCAGTGAATAAAATGTGTTCAGTTCAGTTGCTCAGTCGTGTCTGACTCTTTGCAACCCCATTGACTGCAGCACATCAGGCTTCCCTATCCTTCACGACCTCCCAGAATTTGCTTAAACTCATGTCCACTGAGTCGATGATGGCATCCAATCATCTCATCTTCTGTCATCTGCTTCTCCTCTTCCCTTCAGTCTTTCCCAGCATCAGGGTCTTTTCCAGTAAGTCAGTTCTTCACATCAGGTGGCCGAAGTACTGGAGGTTCAGTTTCAGCATCAGTCCTTCCAATGAATATTCAGGACTGATTTCCTTTAGGATGGACTGGTTTGATCTCCTTACAGCCCAAAGGATTCTCAAGAGTCTTCTCCAACGCCACTGTTCAAAAGCATCAATTCTTCAGTGCTCAGCTTTCATAATAAACTGAGGAGATAGAAGATTTAAACAGTTTGTTCAAATATTGATGAAAGAGCCAATATCTAAACCCATATCCCAGCTCTTGTCCTTCCCCTCTTCTTTTTCATCTCCCTTATGTAGTGATATTATGTGAATCAATCTTCTTAGTTTAAAATGAGGCCTGGGTGACCTCCTATTATGTAAAAAGTAGAAAGTTAAATGTGGAATGTTTTAAAATTGAGCTTTAACTTACATTAAAGCCTGAGATTTGGCTCAGAGTTTGACCTAAGTGTCCACCCTGATGACATTATTTTAAGGAAGGTTCCCTTTTGTTACTTTGGTAAATCAGACCCTGTGGTGTGGCCCTGCATCTCTTATAAATCTTTTACCTCCTGCATGAAATGCTTGTGCTGATGGGCCAGCACCTGAAATAGCTTCTGCTAAAGGGCCAGCACCTGGGCAGGTTGATGCCGTGGTTACCCTCCCCCACCCCCGCCCAGCTTCCTGGGAGGCTGTGTAAAGAGACCAAGAAGCTGGGTTTTCCCCTTGTCTGGAGAGCACTGAAGGTACTTTTTCTTTTTTCTTCTTCGTGATTCCAAGTTAGTGTCTGAGAAAAGTTGGCCATCAAAATAGGACCAGCCCAAGCAGGCTTACAGATAAAAATCAATCATTCCATGCATAGTATTTTCTGACCTCAGATTCCTATTGCTTCCAACGCTAGGGAAGCAACGACCTCACACATGACTTAAGGTAGAAAGAGACTTTCACTATGTATAAACTTTACATCTCTTGCTGCTGCTGCTGCTAAGTTGCTTCAGTCGTGTCTGACGCTCTGCGACCCCATAGACAGCAGCCCACCAGGCTCCACAGTCCCTGGGATTCTCCAGGCAAGAACACTGGAGTGGGTTGCCATTTCCTTCTCTATTACGTCTCTTAGAGAATATTATTTAGAAAAGGATAGGTGAAGGAGGTCATGACTAACATTTTATCCTTGCATCTCACATTCTGAAATCTTTAAAGTGTTTTTTTGTGCCCCCAAGCTGGCTCAAAATTGCATTTCTGAAAGCAGTTTTGTTGGTTTTAGCTTTACTTGAGTTGTGAGCACTTTGAAAATCCAAAGCCTAATCTTTAAGAAAAAGTACTTTAAAAATATAATGGTCTTGCATGCTGAATATTTGCAAGTTTGGTTTGTTTGTGACAACTTCAAGATTTACGACTAATTATCCCATTAACCATTTGCCAAATGTTTCTGAGTCGTTGGGATGCATTTTACCAGCTGTTCATAATAAGAATTTGTGAAGCTTTCTGGCCAGTTTTCAGAAAACAAGCCTATGATCAATGTTTATCTTTCTCTGAAACTAGGATCTCATCGTTAGAGTTTCCTCTCCGCTGATCGGGTATTGAACACACAATAGTGGAGACTGGACTTCCACTGTGCCCTGAATTTGTGGGCTTTGGTCTTTATAAAGTCCTCAAGTTATTCTCCATAAAAGGAGAGGTAAAGACAAACACTTAAGATTGAACTTCAGTGCTTTTAAAAATAATTTTATTTACTTGGCCATGCTGGATCTTGGTTGCTGCACCAGCTTTTTCTCGAGTTGTTGGAGTGAGCAGGGCTGCTCTCTAGTTGCGGTCCATGCGCTTCTCATTGTAATGGCTTCTCCTGCTTCGGAGCACAGGTTCTGGGGGCATGGTCTTCAGTAATTGCAGCTTGTGGGCTCCGTAGTTGCGGTTCTTAGACTCTAGAGCACAAGCTCAATATTGTGGTGCACAGGCTTAGCTGTTCCACAGCACATGAGATCTTCCTCCACCAGTGATCAAACTTGTGTCTCCTGCTTTGGCAGGTGGCTTCTTTACCACTGAGTCACCAGGGAAGCCCAAGACAAGCATTTCTGAGGTGAGCCAGGGACATCAGAAAGTGTGCACTTTGTAGAAAAAAGGAGTGCAAGGCACAGAGAAAGACATTTCTAGGCTTTGTATCAAGGGCAGAAAGAGGAGACTTTGAACAAAGAGTGTGTGTGTGTGTGCGTGCGTGCACACACATGCATATGTGCCTAATTGTTGGGTTTGTTTTAAGCATCACAGAAAGACCTTGCCACCCTTTCCTTCCTGCAACTGGTATAGGATATCGACTTTAATTAATGAGCTCCTTTTAAATTTTCACTTAGAATATTTAGGGTGACAAAGAGTCGTAAAGTGTTTAGTACCATCAGGAAAACAATAGCCTAACACTCAGGAGCCACCACTATCTTTTTTAAACGAGACAAGTCTCCTGTAGGTTTCTGGAAAAGAAGAAATCCCCAGTCCAGAGTCACTGAATTTAGAACACGACATCAAATTCTAGCATTTAAGCTAAGGAAGAATAGGCTGATTCCAATATAATTTATTCCAATATTATAGAAAAGTGATTTGTGAGTCGACTCTAACATTTGAGATTTGTTTCAATCATAAAAATCACAAATTAACTAAGGAGCCAACAATGGATGTCATCTCATGTGACATAAATTTTGACTTAAATAAAACAAATGTAATCGGTGTGGCTACACCCCCATTGCTTCATGTTTACATAGGTGAAAAAGTTAGAAAAGTAATTCACATGAACAGAGTTTCTATATTTTTTCAGCTAAAAGTTTTTCTCATCTTTTCCTTTAAATGACCTCTTAATTTTTTTCTCTCCATTTCCCTGAAGCTCCAGACTCCTTGTACCTTTAGAGCATCCAGAACATGTAGACACATGTGTGTTTTTCTCCTTTGGACTGTTTTGCCATACCAGAAACACTTTCTATTCCTGGGGTCTTATTTCTAGAGAGCTCCACAAATACAGAGATCTGCAAATAGTGTATGTACTGTGCCTGTGCTCAGTTCGGGGAAGTCTCCCTAATTCAGGCTCTGAATGACAAGGCGTTTACAGGCAAGGGCAGTGCTTACTAAGGCCTTCCTCCTGGTACCATGGGGGCGGGGGACTGAAATGGCACCTGTGTGTGTGCACAAGGAAAGGGGAATGTGTGTTTGGGGGGCGCATCTAAAGCAACACCTCAGCCCCCGCCGTCACCAGCCCTGCCTTATTTTTTCCCAACGACAGCTTGCG
The DNA here is from genome assembly GCF_032452875.1 of Bos javanicus. Taxonomy (NCBI): domain Eukaryota; kingdom Metazoa; phylum Chordata; class Mammalia; order Artiodactyla; family Bovidae; genus Bos; species Bos javanicus. The sequence goes on from NC_083881.1 coordinate 46,459,228, forward strand.
TATTGTCTGTCTTTCCTGTTAGAACGAAGGCTCCATAAAAGTAGGGTAGTTCTCTGTTTTGTGAATCCTCCTATCCCTAGCACCTAGACCAGGGCCTAGCACATAACAGGGGCTCCATCCTTCTATGGTGAATAATGGGTTTTGAGTTTTCCATTTCTCAATGATATGCTCTCTGAAAATTACAATAGGAGGGAAACCAGAGAAGACAGACAGACACCATATATGGGATAAAGATAGATCAATTCACAGTGTGGAGAACCAGGCCAGATGTGTCATCATGACTCAGAATACCTCCGCTTAAATATTGTTAGCTCTGAACAAAATAACATTTGTGTAGCCTTTTATAGTAAACACACACATACATTAAATCATTAGATTCCTCTAAAAGATCCTATTAAATGGTGCTAATTTTTTTTTTAAATGGCAACAGTGTTGACCTTGTTTGTAGTAGGACTGCGTCTGCTTTTATTTTTATTTTGAGAGAAAGCAGGGGTGTTACAGATGCCAGGAGATGTTTAGAACCCACATTTGCACGTGGACATTTGGAGTTTTCTGATACTTTTTTTTATTGTGATAGTCAAGTCTGATAGGCATTACTCCTTCCCTGCCCAGACTGGTATTACTTACCTAGAGAATAGAAAAGACAGGCTTTGTTAGATGCCTTCAAGGAAACTACAAATCTTTATTGGATTGCACTCATGGGTAGTGGCATCTTAAAACTATGTTATTGGCTTCGTTGAAGTGTCAAGACCAGGAGAGTGGTGCTGACTGGGGAACAAATTTAAGTTTGCTTTTCTTTTTGTGAAAAGCATCCTTAATTTTGAGTAACTGGGGTTACGCAGAACTCTAACACAGCCCCCAAGATTTCCACACTCTGGTGTACACACATCTTATCCTAGTGATCTGATCGAACACTGATGGAGGTGCTGCTCTGAAAAGATTATTGCAGATGTAATTAAGGTCCTAAATAGTTGACCTTAAGATAGGGATATTATCTTGAGTGAATCTGACCTAATCAGACGAACCCTTAGCAAGGGACTGGACACTTCCTTAAGATAAGAGTCAAGCCATGAAAGGGATTCAACCTGCAGGAGCTTCTCCTTTGCAGGCTTTGAAGATGGGAGGTAGGCAGTGTGGGGAATGAGGCAAGAAATGGAAGTGGCCTGGCTGCTAGCGGCTGAAAATGGCCCCTGACTGATGGCCAGCCAGGAACTGGGGACCTCAGTTCTTTAACCACAAGGAACTGAATTCTGCCACAGCCATCTGTGCATGGAAGCAGACCCGAGGCTGCAGATGAGAACATCACCTGACTACATCTGGCGAGACCATGAGCAGAGAAAACATAGGCCAGGGCTGAACTCCTGACCTTCAGAACCACTTGTTCTTAAATTGGTTCTTTCAAGCCTTTGTGTTTAGAGTCGTTTATTATAGAAGCAATAGGAAGCTAATACAGAGGGAAATCTCATTCGGATTCAATCTGTAAAAAAACCCTAAACTTTTAAAAATGAAATGCAGTTTGCTTTTTGAAGGAAAATACTTCTTTTATGTCCATGTCACCAACATACACGACAGCCTATGGAATCAAGCTTAGGGTTGATTGCCTTGCTACGTTGGGTCCTGGCTAAATGAGTAGATTGAAAGTTTGGGTAATTAGTAATCAAATGTTTATAAATTAATGGGTAGCTCCAAAGTATGAGAGGAGCCCTAAAATAGTTTCCGCCAAATGCTTTATCTATTTTTGGAACAATCTTATTCATGCATTATCACTTGCTTAGCAATCCTTTCTTCATAGACAGTACAGAGATTTGTTTCCGCTCTCTTCCTCTCTGAAGACTGTAGTTACTGAATTAGAGTTGGAATTCATAGTTTTAAAAAAGATAAATAAAGTGCTTAAAGTTCCCAGTGCTCCTGGTTTCACATAAAGAGGGAGTCTTTGATGAAGATCACGATATCCACAGACATTTTCTATAAAGGCATATTTTAAAGTGGGTTTGGGCAAATGAGGACTCTTTCCTGAGATGTGAGTGAAGCATGTTTATGCAGGAGGCGATGTAAGTGCAGTCCGTGTGCTCCTGCAAGTGGCCCTTTTGAAAGGCAGCCCTGGATGCATTTGCAGGCTGGCTGTCTTTAGCATGAATGACAGCACAGTCCTAGGAAAGCATACGCCTGCTCCCTGGGCCACCTCCGCCGCCGCCTTGCATGCTGCATGGGGCTGCCCTCCCGGCAGGAGAGTGTGTTTGTCCTGCCGGCCGAGGGGACTGTGGTTTGGCCTTTCTGTTTACAAGAGAGAGAGGAGAGCGGCCTGTGTCCTCCAGCTGCTGTGCAAACAGTGTTGGAAACCCAGAGCGAAGTTTTCACTCAAGGACTTAGCCTGCAAAACACCCCCCGAACTAACAAACCTTCCTTAATGAAAGACCATCTGGGTTAAAACACAGCCCAGCGGGCCAGAACCCAGATGACAGGAAGACCGTAATGAGAATAGTTGTTGTTTAGCAAACTTTCCGAGTGGGATTTCTATGTTTTAAGTTGGCAGAGGGCCCGATGGTGGAAAACAGGAAACTGGAAAGCAGTGTGTGCGTTTCGTAGTGAAGACGGGAGCGGTGGGGTCAGTGTGCATTTTGGTTCAGACCCCCATCTCTGAAGGTCTCCCCCCAAAGTGAAATAGGTTCGGGATCTGGCTTGGTATGACCTAAAATATGGGGAGGGGTTCACTGTGTCTTGGGCTTCCCTGGTGGCTCAGAGGGTAAAGAATCTGCCTGCAGTGTAGGAAAACTGGATTCGATCCCTGGATCAGGAAGATCCCCTGGAGAAGGGAATAGCAACCCACTCCAATATTCTTGCTTGGAGAATTCCATGGACAGAGGAGCCTGGTGGGCTATAGCCCATGGGGTGGCAAAGAGTTGAACATGCCTGAGTGACTAACACTATTTACCATGTCCAAGGAATCAGGCTAGATTCTCAGTGGAACACTTGTGAAAAAACAAACCACTATCTCAGCTTTCATGGGAGCTTGTACTCTCCTGGGGGAGCTAGAAAATACCAGTGATTTTCAATTGGAGTTTAAGTATAGTAATTGGACCCTGTAACCTTCTCATTAGAAATTCTGCTGTGATACGGAAGAAACTCACCAGGTGTAGTGATACAGAAAGTGCTAGCAGCAGGCAGTGGGGGAAGTACAGTGACAGAAAAATGTGATTTTTTTGGTGCCTCTTAGGAGAGGTGGCGTCTAAGCAGAGTCAGGAATTCAGCTTCTGAAGAGTCAGGGGAAGAATATTCCTGATGGGAGTAGTTAGGAAGCAAAACCTGAGTTAGGAAGGAGCTTGGGGTCATTGGAGACATCCAAGGAGGCTGGCATGGCTGGGACGGTGATCACTAGGAGGGTGTCACCAGACGAGGGTGGGGAGGTAATCTGGGTTTGCTTGCACAAGGTCTTCAAGGAGGTTTTGTTTTAGTGTCAGTGTGCAAGGGAGCCACTGAAGGTTATATAGCAGGGGATGTATCCATGCTCTGTTGTGCACTGAGTAAAATCTTTGTTTGCTTTTTTGGAGAGTGGCTGGAAAGGAGCAGGGCTGGGCGGGAAAGCCAGTGTGGCAGCCCTTTCTGCCATCCAGGAGAGCAGTGACGGTGATGGGGAAGTGGGAAGTGATTGCAGAGGCGGCTGGCTTGGAGCAGGACTTGGGAATGGATTGCATCTTGAAAGCAAGGAATGGGGAGAGGGAAGGGGGGAAGGACCAGGATGACCCCCAGGTCATCCTTCCCTTTCCTCCTTTGCCCTGTCATTTTCCTCTAAATTACCATCACAGGAAAAATGAGAATGAGCCTGTGAGACAGTTGCTTTGCTCAGTCAAGGCCAGAAGCTAGTGACCTAGAATTCTGTGCAGAGCGCCTTGAAGCCTCTAGACAGTGGTACGGAATATTGGCCCACCGTGAATTAATAACATACCTAAGCTATCCTAGACAGGAAACCAGTTATTTACACCACAGGGGTCTCTGCATTACAGCGTTGCTACCTTGTCCCTGGAATCTACAAGCTTCACACTGAAGACTGGTCCCAGGGCACCACTGAAAACACCTGCGTTAACCCATGGGGCTGGTGGGGCAGGAGAGGGGGGAAGGAGGGAAGTACTGTGAAGCCACGAGACTTCCCTCATGGCTCAGCCAGTAAGCAGTCTGCCTGCAGTGCAGGAGACCCTGGTTCAATCCCTGGGTTGGGAAGATCCCCCGAGAAGGAAATGGCAACCCACTCCAGTATTCTTGCCTGGAAAATCCCTATGGACAGAGGAGCCTGGCAGACTACCGTTCATGGGGTTGCAAAGAGTTGAACAGGACTGAAACACTTTCAGACATAGAAAGAAACAATTTGGTTAAATGGGAATTTATTTTCTAGCCTTTGCATGTCACTCACGAAAGGTACAATAGTCCAGATAAATGTGATTTTATATGTATGTGTCCCCATGCCACCATGTTCTGTTAGAGAGCTTTGGAAAGGTGAAGAGAGTCACTTTATCCATTCAAACGTAGAGATTAAAGATCAAAATCTGGAACATTCTGTGGTGGAGACTATGCATTTAGTGTTAACCGTGTGTTGCCTGGTCTAGTTTTTAAACTGTGAAGGGGAGCTGTCTTTGTCCTGTTTCTGTTATTCGTTTTCTCATTATCTGTTTACCAGGATGGTCTGAGGGCTTCCACTGGCTAGAGTACTTTCTCTCTCTCTCTTTTTAATATTCTTTAAGCAGCAGACTCAGTTCTAGAATGTTCAGAACTGCCTTATCTGCCTTATAGCTGCCCCCCCATGATCATAGAAATACGCCATTGTAATCAGTAATGAAGGCAGACATGGTGGATGGGGCTCACAGAGACTAAATGAGCCCATTTGGTTTTTAACCCGACATAGTCATGTCTTCCTCCTGGGCTGAGGGCCTGGGGGACAGTGGCAGGAGAGGGGAGGAAAGGCAGGTCTCTTGGAGTCGTTTTTAAAGGGTCCATGCTGAGGTCTGCTGGTTACCAGTGGTGGGACTAAGCGTAAGGCACCCGTCAGCCTTGGTCTTCTGCTTCATCATGTGGAACGTGGTAATAACCATGCCGGCCTGCTTCCCTCACAGACTGGAGTGAGAAATCAGAGGAGAGGGGAAGTCAGACGTGAAGCGGCTGGGTCAGCTGCACAGCGCTCTGTCACCATCTGCGGATGGCAGTGTTATTTCCAGACCAGTCGTGGGAGTGTTGGGTAGACCCCAAACCAAACCCAGCCTTTCTAGAGTCTCTTTCCTGGTGTTAATCACTGCTTTGCTTTCAAACATGTTACCAGTGGGTCAGAACTAAAAGTGAATCATTGTAGCCACAACACATTTGAAGAAAGATGAACCTTTCTGGGATGTCCTGGGAATGTTTAGTTTATCGTTCCTGTATATATCATCCAGAGGAGGAAATCTCCCCCTCGCCACACCACCACATCCTCCGACAGACACACAACCCAGCCAACCCAGTCTGTTTCTTTTCCCTCAGTAGTTTAGATAAATTGCGATTTTTCTTTGCAAGGAGAAACTTTGATAAGAAGTTATTTTTATATAGTTGAATGTGACCTCTAGATTCTCTTTTGGGTCTTAGCATTTGCATTAAAATTCCAAAGAGGTGATGTACTGGCTGAAGGAAGCTGACAGATAGGGATGGGAAAAAGTCATTAACTCATTACTCAGTTTTTATTTTGTAACTGCTTAGAATAAGTGTATGTGTAAAAGGTGAGCGTAATGATGTGGTTTTAGCTGGAGCCAGATGCGGTTGTTCAGAAACAAGTAAGTGAATGGTTGCCAGACATTGACATGTCACTGGGCCTCATGTATGGTTGTCCAAGCTGGCAGCACTCGCCATGAAGTAAGGTATAATGTAACTCCACCTTTCATCAGCAGAGATGCTCCAAACATCATGGGACAGAGTAGATACTGGGTATATATTTCATCTCCATCACCCAAACAGATACCCCTTTAAAGATCCTAGATACTGAGTTAAGGCAACTTCACTGTTAATTACTGTGTCAGGAATTCTTTTCCTTGAAACGAAACCATATCAGCTCTGTGTCCTCATTAACTCTTTAGTTAAGTGCCTGGATGATGTATAGCTCTCCTTAGGGAGCTCTTTGTTGAAGAAAGAAAACCTAGTGACTGGCTTCACTGTTTGGGTTCTTAAATTTGTCTTCTTTATTATGTATCTACCAGGCCACTGGTCCTGAATGTTGCAATGTTTACATGGATCTCAGACCCTCTCATCTGATCCTCCATGCAACCAAGGCCAGTCAGTGATTGACCCCAAAATTGAAGGACTGACCAGGGTTGCATTTCGTGCAAAGACTGTTTTGCCTTCTATCCTCTATGTTCCTTGCTCCTTCTATGTGTTTTCTTGGTATCAGGTTTACAGACTTAAAATGGCTTGTGGTTTACTGTGAGCCTCACATCATCTTTACCTCGCAAGTTGAGAACTTCACATGTCAGCATTAGGCAATTTCTTTTCCCACTAGCACGGTCTTTTACTACTTTGCCATACTGAAGGGGCCCTTGATATGATCATCTATCTGAAAAATCTCAGGATTAAGAGTTACATTAAGTGTACATTAAACCTTCGTGTACTGTGTAACAGTGAGTTCTGTGAGTGACTGAAAGATTCTTATCACAGTGCCCAGGGATACAGATACTAGGACCCCAATATCTAGGGCCACTCTTCCTTCAGGGGTCAGACCTGGGCTACCCATGCCCTGACAGCACCTTTTTTGATGTCTTTCCTCATCCACGAGGCTCCCTGTCCTCCTCTTCTTACCTCCACCAAGATCTCGCATCAGCTCCCTTCTCCTACCAGCCCTTCTGCCCCTACTGTGCTGTTTCAGGGTTGTCTCCCACATAAATTTGTTAAACAAACTTATACTTATTTAAACCTTCCCTGAAGTATAAACTGATATCAAGCACCAAATCCTGTTTTTAGATGTCATACAAATGGAGTCATACAGTACGTATCTTTTCTGTCTGACCACTGTGACTCAACACTGGGTCTGTGAGATTCACCCACGAGGTCGCGTTTATCTGGGTTTCATTGTTTGTTCCTGTTGAGCAGTGTTCCACTGTATGAATATACCACAGTGTGTGTACCCACTAGTACTGTGGATGAACACTCTAGTTGTTTCCAATTTGGGGCTGTTTATGAATACAGTTTGTATAACTATATGTATATATATATATATATGTAGATAGATGTAACACTTATTTCTGTTTGACTGTACAGCCATAAGAGGAATAGTAGGTTATTCGTATGAGATTTTTAATGGGAGAGATTGAATTTGATATTGAGAATTATGCTTTATAGTAAGCCTGATGGGGTATCTTTTTCCATGAGTTGAAAAATAACTCTAATACAGGTCTGACTACTTTTTTGCTTGATACTTTTAGAGAAACTTATTTCTCCAAGTTACCAGTGCCATTTTGAACATGAATTTAGATTTGTTTGTGTGTGTGTGTTTTTTTTAAACCCCAAGACCACTTATTTATGCTCATGTGACTGTTTTTCTATCAGTAGATTAGCCCTTTTTCTTTTCCAGCATTCAGATTATTTTTTAAAAATAACAACATGTGAGATCAGGGTCAACACTGTCAGAATCTTTCTTGTAAAATTACTCCTGGCTTGACATTGAACTACAGATGACAAGTTTGCCGGATTATATGAGGTAAAAGTAAAGTGAGGAGGTTAATTTTTTAAGTGGATGTATTTGGGCAGCAGGCATTTATGGAGCACTCTGTGAAGCCATTACTCTATCAAGTACCCCAAAATATAGCCATTATTTACAAGGAACTGACAGTTTGGTAGTGGGGGGCAGAAAAGGAAACCCGTGTATTTAATGTCCTTTAAATATTGCTTTGCATGTTAGAGGGGAGAATGGGACGGTGGGAGGGGATGGAAGGGGGAGGGTGGGAACACGGGAACATGGATATCGGGCATCTGAGTCAGGCTGAGACTCAGAGAGGGCTTCCTAGAGGAGTAGATTTTGAAAGAAGAGAAAAATTTAGATATTTTGGGGAGATAGGGTGGGGTCAAGAGTTTGTATTCCAGGCAAAGGTACCAAATAGCATATTTAAAGAAATGGAGGCATGAAAAAGTATTATCCATCCGGTTTCCAGTTTAGGGGATAAACCGTGTTCTGTTCATTGGTGGTGCTCCTGCTGTATACACTTCTGCAGTGCCTCCTTTGTAATGACTTTCAGAGCTAATTTTCAAACTCCACCAGAAAATCACCGTCGATACTTTATAGCTTTGACCCAAATGATATTCCCCAGCTGGGTCCTCACCAGATTTTTCTCCGGAACGCTTTTCACTCATTCCAAAGCAATACAGTCTGTTTTCAGAAGGTTTAAGATGTACCACTATTGAGGACATTTAAACGGTTATGTGTGCCTCAGAACTCAGAAATCAATTCCAGAAGGCCAGCTGTGTGCAAAAAGCACTTATTGGAATACGTCTATAACCTCTTAAGGTTGAAGTTCAGTTTCAGCTTTTAACCAAGTTTCTATTTTAGAGATTTTATGTCAAAATTGGATCATTTTGTATGATGAGAAATAGTGGATATGCCTTATGCCAAGCCCAAGTGCTTCTGGAGGAAGAAATGTATTCTTGTAGCATTATAACTAGCCCTGGATTTGGCAAAACTGGCTTGGAGACCATGGAATCAAGGGTCATCTGGGAGACAGCATTGAGAAATGAAAGCCACATCCTGGTGATAATTGTCTGTGATGTCTGCCAAATTGGGGTAACAGAAAGACAGATCCGTAAAGCCATGGAACAGAAGGGGAAAGATGAGGGAGGCTAACAGAACAGAGGGTTCAAGAAGGCAGGAGGTGGAATCTGGACAGTCAAAGAAGCTGACCGGCTCAGACAGTAATCAGTTAAATAGCCTTGCCTCCAGCTGTGTATTTTGAGTTGGCCTTTCCTTAGTTCAGTGACTCCTGTGACAAGTGAGCAAAAATAAACCAAAACCCTCCCCACTGTCAATGTAGATCTGACCTGTTATCTCTCATGTATTTAGTTAATCAATCCTAGTTACTTTTGAAGATGGGAATCGTTTTATGGCTCAGTGAGTTGGGAGGGGAAAGGAAGACTGATCAACTTTTTATCTTAGGTCAAGACTTTATATTTAATGAGGGGCTAAACAATTGGAGCAGGTCTACACTGGTCTAAAAACTTACTTAAGATCCTGTTGGGTCTACTTCACTTATTTTCACTGTTCCAATAGCTCATGTGAGTTATTACTTTAACTTGGCTTAAACAGAGCCATCTATACCATGCACTTCAGAGTAATTAGATTCAAAAATCTGTTTCTGCTCATGTCTCCCCACACCCTGACCCCCCAGCCCAAATGCATTTATAGACTTTTTCCTTTAAGGTGTAAAGGCCCTATCTTAAACTAGCATGCTGCTGCTGCTGCTGCTGCTAAGTCGCTTCAGTCGGTTCTGACTCTGTGCGACCCCATAGACAGCAGCCCACCAGGCTTCCCCGTCCCTGGGATTCTCCAGGCAAGAACACTGGAGTGGGTTGCCATTTCCTTCTCCAATGCATGAAAGTGAAAAGTGAAAGTGAAGTCGCTCAGTTGTGTCCTACTCTTAGCAACCCCATGGACTGTAGCCCACCAGGCTCCTCCGTCCATGGGATTTTCCAGGCAAGAGTACTGGAGTGGGGTGCCATTGCCTTCTCCATAAACTAGCATAGCAACCATTGATTTGCAAATAGCCCTACACACATTTGGGGATGGAGATCCTGAAGGTTGCCAGAGTTTTCATCTATCTGTCCACACGCATTACATGTTCTCATACAGTTCTGGTTAGAACCACAGATTACCGCCCCCTCCAACCCCTACTCCGGGTTTCCAATATGGTTGTTGTAGTGGAAGGGGAGGGGCTTACTGGCGATTTTCACTCCCTTGTCATTTTATCTTGTATCTTCCATGGCCATCAATTTCCTGAGGCTGTCACTTCAGTGCAGAAGCACCAGCACTTAATTTCTCACGAACAGAAAATACTTTACAGTGGCCCTGCAAGTTCTACAACCAGCACCACATAATTTGTGTCTGAAAATGTTCAGCCATAAGGCAGCAAGCATCCTATACTCTGGTGGCTCAGATGGTAGAGTCTGCTTGCAATGCAGGAGACCCAGGTTTGATCCCTGGGTCAGGAAGATCCCCTGGAGAAGGAAATGGCAATCCACTGCAGTATTTTTGCCTGGAGAATTCCATGGACAGAGGAGGCTGGTGAGCTATAGTCCATGGGGTTGCAAGGAGTAGGACACGACTGAGCAACCGTCATTCACAAGGCAGCGTCCAAACAGATCTGTTCTTGGTTTTCAGAATCTTTCTTTCGCTGCTGGTGAAACGTATGAAAACTACTGAAGAAAAGTTATCGGCCTTTGACTGTGCATTTGCCACTATAATATGTGGCCACGTGTGTTGTGTGAGCGTGTGCTTTTCCCCTTGGAATGGAAGAAGCGCACTTAGCCTATAATGAACTTGCTCTCTTGGCGCCTCTTCACCTCTTCCTACCATCGGAGCGAAAGCATTTCATATATTCTTTTCCAGCCATTGACCTTGCCTGTGTCTCCCTATTACTTAACTAATTTTATTTGTGCCCAGCACCCTTGCCACAAATTTGCTTTTCAAGTGGAAAACAGTAAATATTCCTCTACAGTGTTTATTGCTCTGCAGAATAAATGGGCAGAGGTTATAAAATGTGCATCCAGCACAATGGATTCTTCAGCTCCTCTCTGGAAATCCAGGAGCCTCAATCGGTGCCAAACTGGATTTCATTTTTCTGCTGTAAAAATTGTTACACGTTATGAATGGCTCTCCTCTTGGTGATCCTGAACACATTGGCACAGATCTCAATGTCTTTTGGGGAAAAATAAAAAATAAAAGGGAATGGCATTTACAAAAAGAGTCAAACGCCAGTGATTACTAGGCATCAACAGTCCACAGCAGTAGTCCCTGTCCTTTTTGGCACCAGGGACCGATTTTGCAGAAGACAGTTTTTCCAAGGGGGGTAGGGGAGTATAGTCTGGGGATGATTCAAGCCTACTACATTTATTGTGCACTTTATTTCTTATCTAACGCCACCACTGATCTGACAGCAGGTACCGTATGGTCTGTGGCCTGGAGGTTGGGGACCCCTGGTCTACAGACTGCCATTCATTCAGGGGGACTTTCTAGGGTGTGGGGCAGGGGAAGGAAGGATGCTGCTCATTCTATAGTTCTTCATCACCGATATTAACCCACATGGTTTTTTTACTTCCTTGCAGTTAAATCATTAATAATCATGAAGAGTTTATAAACTCTGGATTTAATCTTCATTAATATATAAAACTCAGGGAGTGATGTCCTTTGAATATAAGTAGACCATTTCTCCTCTGTATACTTAAAACTGCATTTTCCCTTTTGGTTTCTGGGATCCCCTTAACTCTGAGAAGGGTGTGCCCCAGCATGATTTGGATCAGAGAACTTCAGGAACTGTTTCTTGACTTTGGACCTCATCTGTGTTTTGTGGGCTGGCCAAAGTTTATCATACAATGTCCACTCCAGGAATGTGCCCCAGTTGCTCAGCCTTGAGGGGCAGGGGAAATGGAGGAGTGTTTGTGGGAAGCTTAGAAGAGATGCGTTTTCCTTTGAATTTCTATAGTGAGTGAAGTGGTCTGGTTTCAAATAAGTGCTGGTAGGTTATGCAGGCTACTTACTCCTTTCTTTGGAAACAAGACAAATTCAGATCCTTCTGTTGTTTTGGGGCACTGAAGGCAAGCCAGCTGGACCCCAGGGGCTGGGGCAGGCCGGCTCCCTACAGCCCAGCGCCTCTGGAGGGAGTGGGGGCAGGAGAGGACATAACAAACAGGGCTTAAGGACCTTCTCGGAACCCGGACCCCCACTAGGTGATCCCTCCAGGTTCCTCATCCTTCTTTCCTAGAATCTGGTGAGAGAAGCCTGCCCACTTTGATTTTTTTCAGATGTGAAAACTGAGATAACCCAGGATTACCCCACCCATAAGTAACATAAAGTGGCAGAACTGGAGCCCTTGTCCTCTGTGTGTTCCCTCTCATAGGTGTTCTCATTAAAATCATTTAGCTCTGATTCACAAGGAATTTTGGACCCATCTCAGCCAGGTCTGTAATTGCTAAATCATGATGTATGCACCCAGATCATCAAGAATTTCAGCTAAACCACTCTTTTCCAAAGTGTGGTCCGTGGACCACACACCTTGAAATCTCATAGGGCCTTTGCTGAAAATGCTGATTCCTGGGCCCTGCCTCTAATCAACTAGATTTCATGTTTTGAGGGTGGGGCCCAGGTATAAACACCATGGGAATTTCTGTGGTATCCCAAATTTGAGAGCTCTGGGGTACAATCTCTTCATAGCACTCTAGTAGAAAAATGTCTTGGGAAAAGGAATGACTAAACCGGTATGTCTGCAGCAACGAGTCTGTGAATTCTGCCTGAAGAGTGTCTGGTTCTAGCTCCTCATTCCTTTCAAAAGGAAACTGTGGTTTGGAAGGTTTAAGTAATGGTTAAATAAATTCTCCTAGCTTCTTTGCAGTAAAGCAGAGACAAGGACCAGTTCTCCTCTTACCACACTGTAGTGCGCTGTCTCCAGCCTTTTAAAAATCAGCTAATCAAGGAAACTTGGATCCATTTCAATCCTTTCATTGACCCTACACTCCACATAAAAGATGAGTCCTGGGAGAACAACCATTCTGATTCACACTCATTTGAATGTTGAAAAAAACAGTGCATTTCTTCAGAGTCCTCTGTAGGAGGTGGAAAGATTCAATAAGCTAGCTAAAAAGGTTTCCATCTCTCTCTCTCACACACACACCACCACCACCACCAAACAGCCTGGGTCTGTCACAACATGAGGGGTGGGGACTGGCAAGCGTCCATAGTGTAGGCAAGATTTTCATGGATTTTTCAGTAGTTGCAGGCGATTTGTTCAACCATCTATTAAAACAATTCTATAAAGATTAAGCTGGAATTTCACTGTGGCCTCGAACGGAAGAGGATTGGCGATTCTGGGATTCACGTGCATATTTTAACGTGAGGCATTTCACCTTATGTCACAAGGAAGGTCTCACACGATGGCTGACATTTTTAATGTGTAGGACTGAACACATGGATTGCCAGACAATAACTAGACAAACAAAAAGGTGGAAGAGATTGTTTTGGTTAACTATTCAATTCAGTTAAGAAACACCTCTCTGCGTACAATTTACTTGTTAGTTCTCAGAGAATAATGCAGAAGATACTTCTTGGGTAATAATGCAGAAGGTACTTCTTGGGTGGGGGTCCTTGGGACGAAACCAGATTCTGCTTATTCCCATTTTTACTTTGGATTCCAAATCGTGGGGCTTTCTAGAAAGCTTGAACTTTGTCCCAAGGCCTGCCATAGGGGCTGACTTGTTTTGTTCCCTAATTGTTTAATTTGTAAGAATCTTCCCAATAAAGATGGTAAACATTTTTGAACCAGATCTGCATTTTGCATTTTCGTCCTTTCTTTAAACACCATCATGGGGTATAGTGCCTATCTTTACTTAATAAATAGTTTTGGGCACGAGAAGAGTTATATATTTATTCTTTCCACATAATACTGTTGAGCACCTTCTGTGCTCAACATTATAGTGATGCTCCATCCAGGTTACTGAACACAGCTGTACACAGTAGGTAGGTTATAGTCAAATATTTATTGCTTTAGGTAAGGCAGAATGGATTGTGTTTAATTAAGAGCATGTGTTTTGGGATGAGGCGGGTTGCACTTGAACCCCAGCAACGATGCTTGTTGCCCCTTGTTATCATCTTGGGAAGATTGCTTAACACCACTCTGCCTCAGTTTACCCTTCTGTGAGTTAATAGTAACTCTCAGTAATGTTTTGAAGATTAAGTAGCAGACTGCGTCAGTAGGTGCTCAGTAAGTGACTAGTGCAGTGGCTGTTATTATTGTTAGCAAGAACCATAACAATGATAGTCATTCCGTTATTCAAAGTATGGCTGTGCTGAATTATCTGTTTTTCTTATTTGACTTTTTGAACAGCTGCTGCTAAATCACTTCAGTCATGTCCACCGACTCTTGTGCGACCCCAGAGATGGCAGCCCACCAGGCTCTGCCGTCCCTGGGATTCTCCAGGCAAGAACACTGGAGTGGGTTGCCATTTCCTTCTCCAATGCATGAAAGTGAAATGTGAAAGGGAAGTGGCTCAGTCGTGTTCGACTCTTAGCGACCCCATGGACTGCAGCCCACCAGACTTCTCCATCCATGGGATTTTCCAGGCAAGAGTACTGGAGTGGGGTGCCATTGAACAGCTAGGCTTGCTTAATTTCTGGGTTTGGTTTTCCGACCTCCCCCCTCAATTTGGTTTGTTGAGCTTGTATCTATATTTTGTGATGTTTCCTTTTGATCATGTTACCTCAAGTTTACCAAGTTGAAATTTTAAGCATGGAAGCCTGAAGAGGTCTCCTTTTCTGAAAGGATTTTACTTTTTTTAATTTAATAAGTGTTGCTTCTTAAGTCACTGGTCTGATGAAAGGGCAATATTTCCTTGGCCGTTGGCCCAAAGACAAAACAATAGGAGCTGGTCCCTGAACAGAAATGTGGAGTTTGTGAGTGAAGAGTTGGTCACCCAGACAGCCCTCCTCACTCAGACACTCAGGTGCATTCTGGGAAAGCTAACTTAATTCAAAACCCTCACCTTGTCAGGGTCACCTTTAAGTGCCAGGCACAAAACCGTAATGAGCTTCCTTTCTCATAATTCTTCTTTTCATGATTTTTCTCAGCTGGATTCTTCAAAGGATTATTTGTAAAGACCTTTATGGTGTGTTATGATTTAATCAGATGTAGCTCGAATTTCCCAAGATGTGTTAATTATCATTGCCACACAAGTGCATCAGAGGAAGCAAAATGTTTTTCATTTGGGCAGGTTGAGGGTTTGTTTAAAATGTACTTAGGGCCATTAGGATCAAATCAAAATATAGTGCATGGTAATTATGCATGAAATAAAAGATTACCTGCTGTTTAAGTAGCCAGTTTTCTGATAATATTGCAATAAAGTCTTGAGAGAAAATTGGTTTCCCAATAGCAGTAGAACGCCTTATTTAAGGGGACAAAGTGAACTGTATTTGATTGAAAAATGAGAAAGAGATAGGGAAAAGAAAAATAGATTTTATCATGAACATGATCAGTGGATACTATCCTCAGTCTTAAAGAAAAATTGTTTTAGTTATTTCCCTGATCCAAATTGAGAATGATTTGTTTGCATTTAAATAGCAATGGAGTTGTTATATTTCAGATTTGATTAAATAAAGGAAAGAATATCTTATGTAAGAAGGGAAGGCATATGTTAGCCTCAGTATATGAGAGTAGTCAAAAACCTGACTTCAGAAATCAGACAAGTTCCCAAGTTGAAACCCAAACCCCAGGCTTACTAGTTACATGGCCTCCGCCATATTCCATAACCTCCCTGACCCTCACTTTCTTTATCAGCAAAATGAGGCTGTTAATATAACACTCCTTGTGGTAAAGATTAAATGAGATAATGTAAGTAAAGCACTTAACCAGACATGTTTATTGTGTAGGAGTGATGAATTAATATTAGATGTTGTTATTATCCTATCAGCTGGGTCTATGGCTGATTGAAAATAGTCTGAATAGAAGGGAAAGTTATTTTAAACTTTGGAATTCTGAACACATGTAGTATGTCTAAGGTAGACATCTCATTCTGTGTGTTGGAAATGGATGTTGCTTGTGGAACTGTGATGGTGAGGGTAATATGAAGTGACAAATGCTGATATGGAGAATTTTCAGCATCACCCATTGGATCAGTACTTTTTATCTTTTGAAGAGAATTAAATGATGAAATAGACTTGTGTGTAGTGATTTGGTTAGTTGATTTCTGAGAAGGTTTTCTTGTCACAGACCTGTCCTTGAAAAGTGAAAAGTGTTAGTCACTCAGTCATGTCCAACTCTGTGTGACCCCATGGACTGTAGCCGTCCATTGACTCTGTCCATGGAATTCTCCAGGCAAGAATATTGGAGTGGGTTGCCATTCCCTTCTCCAGGGAATCTTCCTGACCAGGTCTCCTACATTGCAGGCAGATATTTTACAGTCTGAGCCACTAGGGAAGCCCACAGACCTATCCTTGGTGAAGAAGAAATAATTTTCTTGTTTAATCCTCCAATAAGAAATCTGGATTTTGCCTTTTTGTTCATGATCGGTAAAGTTTCTAGTTACTCCTTGTGATCTATCTGTGTGAATAGTTAACACATGCTGAGAGTTAAAAATTAACTAGTTACAGAAAGTTCTTTTTTTTTTTTTTAAATTCTAAAAACGTAATTTCTTTTTGGGTATTAGAGAAAAAGTTCAAGCGAGTCACTGGTTAATATTTATTGAGCCAGTTACATATCTGGCAGTGTGGTAGTGTTTTCACAGTTTCTGTGTAACTTAATCAAGAATAACTGGAGGGGAAGAGGAAGAAAAAGATTCTTGTTCATATGAATTAGAAGACTATCCTTCAAGTTCTAAGAGTTGTCTGTGGGCTTCTGAATTGCATGATTATCAATCTGCAAGACCTTGAGACTATTAAACGGGAAACTTCTGACCCCTGAATGCCAGCATCATTTTTGGTGGTCTCTGGACTGACCCCCCTTGTTTTTCATGTATCCATTAACGAACAGAATGGAGGCAGTGCTTTTCTGCTGAGGGAGTCCTCAAATTGGCAGCACCATTTGGTTCTCAGTTGTTAATTGAACAGTAGCAATCAGCCTGCATGATCTTTAATATTCTCCGGCTGCTCAGTGATGCCGAGGACATCAGACATTCTGTAATCCACTACGAAATCATTCTGTACTCAAGATCAAAGAAAAACAACATATCAGTTGGACCATGTTTTATCTTTATTTTCAAGGTCTAGATGATATGCTGGTTGTATCTTTCCGTGGTCTCGTTAACTCTCAGACACTCCATATCTCAAGCCTAACTTGAAAGGTTCTTGAGAGTTAGTTCTGGGGAAATCGTTTATTTTTGACTCTTCCTTTTACTTCATTTGTTTATCCAACAAATACTTATTGAATGTCCACTGTGTGCCAGGAGACATTCTTTTAAACACCTGGAGTGAACCAGCGAGTAAAACCAAGATTTCTGTTTGTGTGAAGTTTACACAACCCACTCCAGTATTCTTGCCTGGAGAATTCCATGAACAGAGGAGCCTGGTGCGCTACAGTCCATGGGGTCGCAAAGAGTTGGACATGACTGAGCGACTAAGCACAGCACAGCACGGCACACCCGTCATGAATGGAGGTGGTTGGGATTTTTTAAGGGATCCTTAGCCTCTTGTCATTGCATATGGAAAGAAGAATTAAATAAGAAGGTGAAATACTGTACAAATCTTATTTTGGTGAATTAACATCTATTCCTTCACCTTCCACTGCCGGCCCCAAACTGCCATGCATACACACCTTTCTGGGAAGAGGAAAGGAAAGCAATATAAAATTTATTGTACATGGCAGTGTTTGCTGTGGTCGTACCAAAGGTCTATTTAACTCAGCCTCCCAATCTTAATAATTGGCATTTTATAGAATCAGCTTTGACCGTCTCCTTCTTGCCCCCGCTGGACAGTTCTTTCTTGGTACCAAGAGTTCTGCCTTCTCCATAAATTCCCAGTTATGGTAGTTTTTATTTTCTTTTTCACGTGCAGTACTTTAGAAGCCAATGTGATAGCTGACCTCAGGGGATCCTTATAAAAACTTAGCAGATAGGAATTATAAGCATTTCATTGGAATTCTACTAATTCTGGATTTCAGATCAACTGGGAGGGTTGTCTAGACAGAAGCTTATCTTTGCTTTACATTGCTATCTTCAAAGATAATGTAAATTAAAAGGATGGAGGGGAAATATTTAAAGTATATAAGTAAACAAATGATAAAAAGCACTCTAATTCCCCAAAGCAGGCTCTTTGAGAATGCACAATGGTTTGTACTTAAAATTAGTATTCCATGTTTAATAGCTTTCACCAGCTTTAATCAGCATAACCATTTCATCAAAATTATTGAGACTTTGATGAAATGAACCTGACTCCCAAGGGGTGAGGCGGGGAGGTGGGTTGCATATAATAAAACTAATTTATATTTGGAGATAAACAGCCACCTACCCCAAACTCTTGGGAATAAAGTAGTTAACAGTGGCTAAATTTGATTTGCCACATTTACAGAAGCAACGCAAGCAGTTTCTGCTTTTCATAGCATAGATTCCTAGAAAGAAGAGCATTCCACATGGATAATGGCTTAATAGTTACTGTGTGGCTTGCAGTACCTTCTTCTACCAGAAGGTGGTCGTTCTTTCAATTTAGGAAGCCAATCCTCTGGACCAGACTACCTGGTAAAGAATGAGGGAGAAAACAGTGACCAAAACTGACAAATACGGACTTTGTTGTGGCACTGCCTATATGGATGAGATCTGAGCCAACAGAAAGAAGGAAATGATTCCTTGCTAGTTTTTTCCCCTGTGCACTGATCATTACTAATTAATATCTGAGATCTCACCAAGACAGACTTTGTATCCTTCATTTATGGATGACACCAAGTGGAAAATTTATAGTTTACACAGAAAGTTGGGAGAGCCATGTCTGAGACCCCTTTAAGGCTGAAGTAGCAGCTTAGCCCAATGGCACCCCACTCCAGTACTCTTGCCTGGAAAATCCCATGGACGGAGGAGCCTGGTGGGCTGTGGTCCATGGGGTCGCTAAGAGTCAAACATGACTGAGCAACTTCACTTTCCCTTTTCACTTTCATGCATTGGAGAAGGAAATGGCAACCCACTCCAGTGTTCTTGCCTGGAGAATCCCAGGGACGACGGTGCCTGGTGGACTGCCGTCTATGGGGTCCCACAGAGTCAGACACGACTGAAGCGACTTAGCAGCAGCAGCAGCTTAGCCCAGCAGATAAAGGCACTAGTCCAGGTATGTCTTGTAGTGAACCTGCAGTTTTTCTTGGATGTACTCCTGAGAAAGATCTAGCGATCCTTCAGATACAAGACCCATGCTTATCTTCTGCAGCAATACTTGTTCTCAACAGAAGGTCACTGAATAATCTCTTTATATTTGACTTTTTAAAATAAGTGCATGCAGGTTGCATGTTCACAAGTAGCTTCCAGTTTGAAAAAACTCATTTTAAAAGCTTTTAGGAATTCACAGGTATAGACTCATAAAATGTCAACTCAGCTCATAATGACTCTCTTGGTACATCCAGATTTCTCTGTGCTGGGTTTGCTTAAATTCACTGTAAATCTTAATTGCAAAGCATATTCAAGTCAGTGATTAATGTCAAAGATAACTGTTTACCCTCAGGCTTGTATGCTAGGATTTTTTTTTTTCCTCCCTCAATTCCATATGCTCTTTCCTTGACATCTGCTTCAAAATCAAGAAATGCTGTGGACAAGTAAATACCCTGAAATTTGGTTAAAGTAAGAGTCTCTTTAGGGCTTCCCAGGTGGCGCTAGCAGTAAAGAACCCGCCTGCTAATGCAGGTAACATAAGAGACAAAGCTTCGATCCCTGAGATGGGAAGACCCTCTGAAGTAGGGTATGACAACCCACTCCAGTATTCTTGGAGAATCCCATGGACAGAGGAGCCTGGCGGGCTACAGTCCATAGGGTGCAAAGAGTGGGACACGACCAAAGCGACTCGCACGAATAAACCAGTGTCTCTTTAATACCACAGAAAATGGTATTGAGATGATTCTGCTTTTTTAAAAAAAGTCAGGCAGCGTCTTGCACCTTCCAGGGTTTTCTCGCTGCTAGAATCAGCAGGATCAGGGCTGGGCATAGAATATCCCAGACAGATTTCACCCCTGTGCAATTCTTCCTTGTTATTATTTGAAAAACCAAGAATTCCTTGTAGCCCTGCAGTGTGCTGACACTCGCATAGTTTTCCGCAGTCCTCTCATAAACAGCAGCATCTAAATGAAATGTCAGATTTCACCGCCTCCACATCCTCTGTGGGCACAGCATTCACGATGCACATATCATTTCTCCAAGATGGCCACCTTGGGTGGTCTATTCAGTCAAAACCAAGTTGTGCCTAAGTCATTTTAGTTTTACACACCTGCCTTCATTCACATTTCTCTCCATTCATTATGCATGGTGAAAGTTCCTCACTGCACAGATCCAGGTACTCATGATGATGCACTAAAGACCTCAAACTGTTTCCTAAGGTTCATTCTTTTCTCTCATTTCCTTTCTATCTCTTCTCAGTTGAGTGCCTCTAAGATGAGATGGTCATGGTGGTGAATAATTTGTGTTGGGTCTAGGTGAGTAAAACCTGGAAAGGTCCATTAGGTTTGGAGCTTTTGGTAAGTTTTTGAAGAAAGTAAAGGTGGAGTGGGGGTAAAATGTTGGGGGTGCATTTAGATTACTTGCACAAAATAGCTTTTGCTATGAAAAATGCACATTTTATTCAATTTGCTGATTAATCCGTAGCTTGCGTTTTATATTTTCTCATGTATTATACATTCTCATTGTGCAAAATCTGATGTTCTAACAAATGGACTGGTCCTAACAACCCTGTGCGGTCAGGTGAAAGCTTTTGAGATGTTGAGTAACTTAACCATGGTTATAGAGAAAGTAAGTCACTAAACCGGGCCTTGGGGCACAGGTGGGGTAGGAACTTAGACATTCAGCCTTCTTCAGTGTGTGTTGCTCACCTGTAACACTGGGCTCCAGGGCCTGACTCAGGGTGTTTGGACAGTTGTATTATGGAGAAACATTGTGATGCATTCATTGTGAACTTGGGTTCTGGAACTGAACACATAAGGGTTCAATCTCATTCTTTCCCTTACTCTCTGTGACCTCTAAGGTTCTCACCTGTGAAATAGAGATAAAGCATCATTGTCACAAGGGTGGTTGGAAGGTTAAAGATAGTGGGAAGGGTTTATGTAGCATCTGTATCCATAGGTGGTGATGATGACAGTGCTGAAGACATGAGGATGTTGTAGATAACTGACTTGGTTACATTACCCTTTTCCTGTGTAGAGGCTTTCCTGGTGGCTTAGGCAGTAACGAATCCGCCTGTAATGCAAGAGACCCGGGTTCCATTCCTGGGTCGAGAAGATCCCCTGGAGTAGGATATGGCAACCCACTCCATTATTCTTGCTTGGGAAATCCTATGGACAGACGAATCTGGCAGGCTATAGTCCATGGGGATGCAAAGAGTTGGACAGGACTGAGTGACTAAGCAGGCATTCTCCCTGTGTAGGGCCCCCCTCCCTAATAAGCCCCCTTCCCCATGGCTATAGCTTGAGGGCACATCTGGTGAGGAATGCTAAGCTAGCAAAAGCACAAAGGATGAAACATCTTTGTTTGTGGGGAGCTTAAAGCAGAGCACAGTGATAGATGCTCCATGCGCAAGGCAGTGAAGGGTGGTGGGGAGACCAGGAAAGGAGGCAGGCGCCTGGGCAGGGCAGGCTTGTGTACCATGAGAGTTCTGTGTTTCCTCCAGAAAAGTGGCCTGTCCTTTGATGGCTTTCCCCAGTGAGAGCGCCTTTCCTAGGCAAGCCCGTCCACAGTCATTCTCATGCCCACACTCCAGGCACAACCTGTTTTCTAGGTGCAAGGAGGTGCTAGTTGAAGGAGGTGTCAAACATTAGAGGTCCTCAGGGTTCCTCTGGGGCCCTCTGGCTGATGGGCCCCTGCCTTAGAACTAGATCTGTGATAAAAGGCAGTAGTGGGGGAACCAGGGGGTCTAGGTAAACTCACCCTGCTTCTGGTTCGCAGTGGCTTCTGAGAAGAGACTTCCATATGGACTAAAATGAGGATATTTAATTGAAAAGCCAGAGGTAGTGAGTGCAAGACCCGTGGAGGGAGATGGTGTATTAGGAAAAAAAAAACAAAAACAAAAAAAACAGCTCTTTGTGTCTATTTTTAACTGAATAAACTCCAATAAATTACTGACTTTTGACTGAACAAATTAAAAAAGTGTTCAGTTCTACTTGCAGGAACTAAAACTAGAGCCTGTGGGTACATAGTTAAATGCTCATGAATATTTGCTCTGAACTCCAATGAAGATTACTGTGTTGCTCTAATATTTTTAGTTTCAGTCAGTTCAGTTCATCCACTCAGTCGTGTCCAGCTCTTTGCGACCCCGTGGACTGCAGCACGCCAGGCTTCCCTGTCCATCGCCAACTCCCAGAGCGTGCTCAAATTCATGTCCATCGAGTCGTTGATGCCATCAAACCATCTCATCCTCTGTCGTCCCCTTCTCCGTTGATACCATCCAAGCATCTCATCCTCTTGTCATCCCCTTCTCCTGCCCTCAATCTTTCCCACCATCAGGGTCTTTTCCAATGAGTCAGTTCTTTGAATCAGGTGGCCAAAGTATTGGAGTTTCAGCTTCAGCATCAGTCCTTTCAATGAATATTCAGGACTGATTTCTTCAGGAATTTTCATTTATTTTATTTTTTTTTTTAATTTGGAAAGTAGGTAAGCAGTCTAAAAAATTATATTAGAATTAGTGATTTAAATAGAAGGAAATATGAGTGGTTAGTCTGTATGTGATTCACAAGCTATTTTGATGACCAAGTTTTGTTTTGGTTTATGGGTAGATTTGGTGTCAGTGTTTCTCAGTTATCCAATTGTGGGGTAGGCTGGGCAGTGGTTTGTTTTAATTCAAGTGCTCAGTTGGTAAAGAATCTGCCTGCAATGCAGGAGACCCCTGTTTGATCCCTGGATTGGGAAGATCCCCTGGAGAAGGGATAGGTTACCCACTCCAGTATTCTTGGGCTTCCCTGGTGGCTCACCTGGTAAAGAATCCACCTGCAATGCGGGTGACCTGGGTTCGATCCCTGGGTTGGGAAGATCCCCTGGAGAAAGGAATGGCTAC
Organism: Bos javanicus; assembly: GCF_032452875.1. Taxonomy (NCBI): domain Eukaryota; kingdom Metazoa; phylum Chordata; class Mammalia; order Artiodactyla; family Bovidae; genus Bos; species Bos javanicus. The sequence goes on from NC_083881.1 coordinate 46,482,143, forward strand.
CTACTCCAGTATTCTGGCCTGGAGGATTCCATGGACTGTATAGTCCATGGGGTCACAAAGAGTCAGACACGACTGAGAGACTTTCACAAGTGAAAAACACACACTCCAAAGCAGGCTTGGTTCTTTTGGGAAGTCCAGTTCTTTGTCGGAGGTTTAGGGTCGTGTATAGAACTGTGATGACATCTCTGGATCTCATATCCTGAACCCTGTCACACACCCCTGCTGCTCGCTCTCCTCCACTCCTTCTTGTGTGCACTTGCAAAGCTGGATGCTTTCCTATGAGACAGGGTATTGCTTACAAAGAACTTTTCACTTGAGAGAAGACTTGGGGGACTCCCCCTCTGCTTTAACTTAGTCCCCATTTCAGTAAGTCTCTAAACCTTTGAAAATAAAATGCATCTGTTAAGAAGACTTGTTACCAGGAAATCTTGGGGGTAGAGGTTGGTTTTGTTAAAGGAATTAGAAGCTTCTCCCTTCTCCCTTCTTCAAAATAACCACTGAGTTCCACATTTACTAGTCCTCTTATTTTTAGAATGAGCTGGTGGTAATAGTCGGTTAAGATAAGATCGTTTCAGTATCTACAGGCATTATTCTAAGAAAGTCTATTTCAACAGAAACATAGTTAAGTATCTTGAACTGCACAGATATGCTTTCAACGTTGAGCTGGAAATGAGTATCTTTATCTTCTTTAAAGAATGAACAAAGGAAAAGGAAAAGAATGAACTTTTTAAACTCCCTCCACCCCATAACCTCCATTAAAAATTTAAAAAGTAGTGCAAATACTCTCGAATTTCTTGAAATTCAGTACTATGCCATTAAAATGTCTCTAAGTATATAAGCAAGACAGGATTTTGCTGTCTTAAAGATTTACCCTAGGGAACTTTGAGGAAAATGCATTTCTAACACCCCACGCCTCACCTCTAAACACAGATGCACACACCTGTCTTGGTCAAATCCCCAGTCTTTTTCGGATAAGGCTGGGACTGTGCAGGCAAGAGTTGGACCATAAAGAAGGCTGAGCGCCAAAGAATTGATGCTTTAGAACTGTGCTCTTGAGAATCTCTTTAACAGGAAGGAGATCAAACCAGTCAATCCTAAAGGAAATCAACCCTGAATATTAATTGGAAGTATTGATGCTGAATCTGAAGTTCCAATACTTTGGCCACCTCATGCGAGAAGCTGACTCATGGGAAAAGACACTGATGCTGGGAAAGATTGAGAGCAGGAAGAGAGGGAGTGAGAGAGGATGCACTGGTTGGATGGCATCACCGACTCAGTGAGTTTGAGCAAGCTCTGGGAGATGGTGAAGGACAAGGAAGCCTCGTGTGCTGCAACTCAGTGGGATCGCAGAGTTGGACACACCTTAGCAACTGAACAACAGGGTGCAATTTTGTAGTAAGATGGAGTCCTGATTAAAACATTGTGTGGGGCTTATTAAGAACTTGTTTCAGTATGATTCTGGATTATTCATTCCACGACTTTGGTAGTAGTCCGTACCAGAGTCACCAATTGGTAGAAGTATGCTGGATCTCTCATCTTCTGGGGGCGGAAACATGGGCCAAGTGAGTGGAAGTGACTTCTGCAGGGCAAGACCAAGCTTGTCCCAGGGGCTCCTCATTTCCTATTTCAGGGTTCAAGGTCTGTCTCCCATTTAAGGATCCCCCAGCGAAGGATCTGCAGCTGAGGAATCGCAGCTTTTCTGTTCTGGGCAGAGGGCAGCACAAACTCATTGACACTGAAGGAATTACTGGTTGTTTATCAGAGCCCCTGGCGTCAATTTAATTTAGTGGCACTATGTTGCTGGTTGAAGGGTTTGCAACTTTTCACAAGTGATGGATTTAACCAATTCCTCTGCTTTTATCCTGGCTTCTTAGCAGTCTTCAGAAAACATCAGCAGTAATGAGCTGATGCAGACTACTCTTAAAGCACGCACACTTCGCATCTTCTGCTCATCTCTTTGCTGCACTCTGAGCTTCTAAGACTCTTCACCTTGGTTGGAGTATAACTCTTTTGACTGCTAACATAGTGTTGTCGCCGAGACACAAAGCAGGGAGAACCACTTTTCCAGAACTTGTCAGGTGGTTCAAGTTAAAAAGCAAATTATGATTGTGTTGTTAGAGCCAGGAAAAGTGAAACTGGGTATTTCAAACTTGCCACTTCCTCTGTAAATTGCCCTTGTTGTAGGTTTGAATTTGGTGACCAGTTTCCAGTTCTCAGCTGGTGGTGCCCACTGGGAAGGCCTGTACCAGGGGTCTACTCTTCAGTGTGTTTCTACCCTGATCCTCCCCTTTCTCTCTTCTCTTCTGCTGTACATATGTATATTGATGCCCATTGGTAGGGAAACCTAGCTTGGAATGCCATTGCCTCTCACATTAGAATCTTAAGGTGAGAAATCAAAGCTAGCTCTTTTCTCTGTTTTAAAATACTTCCTTGCAGTCCTTCCTGCCTGGTTATGGGATTATAGTTGGGGTCTATGAACAGTAGTAAGGAAGTACTATTTTTACTCTCTGTTTTGCTATTTTAAAAAATCCATGCTTGTCGTTTTGGGACCTTTTTCTGTAGCATCATTATTTATTAATAACCACACTTAAAAGAGATGCACGGAGTTTAGATGATCTGTATAAACAACAGCTATTTTAACATTACTATGATGTACTTTTGAATTCGTTGCTTTTGTGGCTGTTATTTTCGGATTCTGTCTTCTCTGAGTACTATTGATTATATATAGTAAGCAGACTGGCCGTGTCTGGGGTACCCTCCGGTTGGGTTGTGGTTTTAGGGGAGGCTGGTTTGGGCAGCAGTATGCTGTTGGCAGCACATTTCTTTCCATGATTCCCAGATGCAGGGAGTTGGCAGAATGGTGATGAAGTCTTGAATTATTAATATGACCTCGATGAGCTCTGTGGTGGGGTTTAAAGTAAGGCTTCAGATTCAGGCTTGGGTTTGACCTGGTGGTCTATTCTTGTCTGTATCGCTAGCAAAGATGGCTGTTACCCTCTCTAACAAGGAGTACAGTGATGGGGGTTCTTGACTGGGTTCATTCTTGACTCAGACACATAGGATTGTAGGTGCTTTATGCCCTTCCACGCTCCTGTCTCTGCACAGCTGTGTTGGTCACAAGTTGAGTCTCATTACATCAGGACAAGACAACTTCCGGAAGTTTCCTCCTTGGGTCGCCTCTAAGGAGCAAGAATGTCCCTGGATCCCCTTAATGGACTCTGTCTCAGCTTCCCACACTGGAGGGAGGGCAGAGACAAAACACCATGATGGCTAACCCAGCTGGGAGCCGAACTCTGAGGGGAATGGGAGCTGGAGTGGGGCTAGTCTCCCCCTGGAGCAGATGGCCTGGGGAAGAGAGTAAACACACAGTGAGGAGTCTGCTAAGAAGGCGGATGGAGACCAGCAATGGAGGTTGGGGGGACAGGGAGGAAGCTGGCCTCAGCCTCAGTTGCCTCTGTTGAGAAATGAGGAGAAGTAGTACTTAATGGAATTATCGTGAGAATTCAGAGCTTCCCCCATGGCTCAGCAGGTGAGGAATCCACCTGCAATGCAGGAGACACAGGAGACACAGATTCAATCCCTGGGTTTATGTCCACCTCCCCTGCAGGAGGGCATGGCAAGCCACTCCAGTGTTCTTGCCAGAAAAATTCCATGGGCAGAGGAGTCTGGGGATGGAGCGGGGCTACAGTCCAAGCGGTTGCAGAGAGGCCAAGGTGACTGAGCGACTAAACACAGTGTTGTGAGAATCACATGAGTTAATTCTCTAAAACAACAGTCCCCAGTGTTTTTTGGCATCAGAGACAGATTTCGTAGAAGACAGTTTTTCCATGGACTGGTGCAGGGTGGTGGTGGGTGATGGTTTCAGGATGATTCAAGCACATGTATTTATTATGTGCTTTATTTCTAACCTGACTGGCAATACCAGTCCACAACCTGAAGGCCAGGGACTCTTGCTCTAAAGCACCTAAGAGAGGTCCACTCACATAATGAATATTCAATATGTGGTAGCTGTGATTATTACAGTAATGCAAGCATTACAGTCCATTGGTGGTGCAATACGTGTTAAATTTAAAACCAGTGATAAAAAAGTGCAGGGAATGACCCATTATATGGCTGCATAACAAACTACAGTCCGAACTGGAAGCAGAGGCATCCTTTGTCAGCTTTGTTTGGGTCTGGTCACTTGTCACATTGAACCTGAACATTTGGGGCTTTCAGGATCCATGTCAGCAGACATATGGGCCACCGGATAGATTCCATCTGGGAGGAGCTAGAGAGAGCAGGCCCCTGAGAATGCACGTCATTGATTAGGCTGTAAGCTTTTTTGGGATTTACAGCACTGGAAAACACCTTTTGCAGAATAATGGGAGCAGAATGATCATTTCTCCCCGTAATCTGGGTCCCAGGCCCCATTTTGCTAGCTACATAGTTTTATGAGGATGGATTAAAACAGTGATACATGTATTTATATTGCTGGATGAAGTGACAGCTGTGGGGCCAGCTGGGTTAGGACTCAAAATAAGATCATAGTCTTACAGATCCTCGGAGGTCCTGGCAAACAGGAGGGAGTTGTTATTTGGGACACAGTGGGGAAAGTGAATGACAAGAAGAGAGGCAGATTAATTAAAATACACACATCCTTGCCAGAATTAAAAGCGATTACATCTCTGGTTTTCTAACTGCATTATTCAGTCATTTACTAAATATGGCTTGTAATACATCAGCCAATAGATAACCTTTATATTACTGTAAAATTGATGAACCTCTTTGGTGCACACAAATCCATCTTTGGTGGCTTACCTCATTTCAGCCAATGCAGAATTGAAATGAGGGGTAAAGATTCTAAGATTTTATTGTAGAGTGCTTCTTGCCACTTGTTTTTGAGTGTTGATTTTTGTTTTCCCGATAAATTATAAATTCCTTTAAGGAACTCTGTCAAGTTCATCTTCTATTCCTGCTCTTTAGCGGAGTATCTGGAATGAAGTATTTACTTTGTAAATGTTTGCTGAGTAGGTGTTGAAGGTGTGAACCAACTACATTGTAAAGACAATATGACACTAATTTTGTATTCAAATAACATGTTGGTATCTCATGCTTTATAACGTATATAACTAATGCGATTGCTACTTCATGAAAATGTGTGATAATGGGCATTTTTTTCTTAAAGATTATTTACGATTGACTTATGGGGGATATTTGTTCTAGGATGATCACCAAATACGCTTCATCAGAAGCCATTAGGAATCCCATTTTTGTGTGTGCTTGGTCGCTTAGTTGTGTCTGACACTTTGCGACCCATGGGCTGTACCAGGCTCCTCTGTCCATGGGGATTCTCCAGGCAAGAATACTGGAGTGAGTTGCCATGCCCTTCTGCAGGGGATCTTCCCAATGGAGGGATCGAACCCAGGTCTCCCACATTGCAGGCAGATTCTTTACTGTCTGAGCCACCACGAAAGCCTCCCCCATTTTTATGAATTCTAATAATTAAACTAATAATTTATGATGTTGATTCAGTTTACTTTTATCTTAGATGAGATCCAAACCATCTAGATCAGGGGTCAGCAAGCTTTTTTCTTTAAGAAGCCATGTGACAAATGGTCTTGTGGTCCATATGGTCTCCATCATAACTATTCAGTTCTGCCCTTGTAGCAGGAAAGTAGCCACAAATAATACTTAAAAGAAGAAGTGTGGCTATGTTCCCCCAAATTTTTTATGAACACTCAAATTTTAATTTCATATATTCTTCTTTGATTCCCCCCCCCAACCATTAAAATATGTAAAAATTATTCTTAGCTTGCAGGCCGTGCCAGCACAGGCCCTGGATTGTAATTGGGAGATCTCTTGTGTAGACCCAAGTCATCTACTCAGTGTGCTGTCACAGAGGAAGTGGTCTACATAAAGAGCATAAATTGGAGAAATCAGGAGTAGGCAGAATGGCCTGTGTGCAGCCATTTGCACATACGTCTTTTACAGTCATAATTCCACTGGGTTTTGCTACATGTCTTTTTCTCATGAGCAGTAGGTGTCCCTTATGAGGGCAGAGTCCTGGCCCATTCATTCTTCTCCATGGCAATGGCACCCCACTCCAGTACTTTGCCTGGAAAATCCCACGGATGGAGGAGCCTAGTGGGCTGTAGTCCATGGGGTCGCTGGGAGTCTGACACGACTGAGCGACTTCACTTTCACTTTTCACTTTCGTGTATTGGAGAAGGAAATGGCAACCCACTCCAGTGTTCTTGCCTGGAGAATCCCAGGCACGGGGGAGCCTGGTGGCTGCCTATGGGATCACACAGAGTCAGAACCGACTGAAGCGACTTAGCAGCAGCAGCAGTGCCTGTGAATGAATGAACGAAAGAATAAAAGCATCAATCCAATGTACATGTCACAGTAGGTGCTAGGTTACTGAATAACAAAGGATGAAATTTCCTTTGAGAAAAACACAAAAACCAGAGGCCCACAGCATTGCTATCAGTTTGCCTACAGACACTGAACATTATAACTGGGCTTTGTGTAACACATGGAAGAGTAGCATGGGGGTGCTGTGTAAGGAGTGTGTTAGTTGCTTGGTTATGTCTGACTCTTTTATGAGTCCATGGACTGTAGCCCACTAGGCTTCTCTGTCCATGGAATTCTCCAGGCAAGGATACTGGAGTGGGTTGCCGTGCTCTCCTCCAGGGGATTTTCCCTACCTAGGGATCAAACCCAGGTTTCCTGCATTGTAGGCAGATTCTTAACCATCTGAGCCACTGGGGAAGCCCTGTGTAAGGAGGGAAACTTGCAAATCATTCAGAAAGATTTCCATTCCCATGGACTCCAGGTTGCTGGGGCATTTTGTTTCTTCCCTTAAAGAAGATTGATCAGTCATCAATGATACTCTAAAATGTTACGTCTTCTTCAGCTTTATATCTTTACAGAGGGACTGCTTAACACTCAGGAAAGGTTTCCATAAGGAAATGATCTCAAATAAGATTAGATTTTTTTTTTTTAACTAGGACCCATCTTCTTATGTATATTGGTACCATTATTTCTGATGTTGATTTAATTGATCTTTAATTTGTTGTTGTTGTTATTCAGGTGCTCAGTCATGTCTGACTCTTTGCGAACCCATGGACTGCAGTGTACCAGGTTTCCCTATCCTTCACCATCTCCCGGAGCTTGCTCAAAGCCATGTCCATTGAGTCAGTGATGCCATCCAACCATCTTTTCCTCTGTTTTCCCCTTCTCCTCCTGCCTTCAATCCTTCCCAGCATCAGGGTCTTTTCCAATGAGTCATCTCCCCCACAATACAACTGTCCGCTTAGTTTAAAAGTAAAGAAACCCATGTTTTTTTAATGTTTCATTTTTGTTTCTCCATGGATAGTTTTGTTGTCGTTGTTCACTCAGTTGTGTCCGACTATTTGTGACCCCATGGGCTACAGCACACTGGGCTTCACCATCTCCCGGAGATTGCTCAAACTCATGTCCATTGAGTTAGTGATGCCATCCAACCATCTTGTCCTCTGCCGTCCCCTTCTCCTCATGCCCTCAATCTTTCTCTGCGTCAGAGTCTTGTCCAGTGAATTGACTATTAGCCAGTAAAATCCTATCTTAACATATGAGAAAAGGCTGATTATGCTCTGGGGTGGTTTCTGCTGAAACAATCCAGGTGAATTTGTGGATTATCTTTGAGCACAATTCGTAGGCCATCCACGTAATGCTCCGGTATATGGGTTTTGCTTTGTTTGCCTTTGGTGTGTCTGTCTTCTCCTTCCGTCTCTCACTCCTGTGTGTTCCTGCCTGCTTCTATCGGGTCAGGCTGATGTGAGCTTCAAAGGGACAGCTCAGACGGCCATGCTACTGGCTCCAGGCAGTTTGGCTCCTGTTGTGACCACTTCCATTTCACTGTTGTGATATTTTGACAAAGTGAAGGCTTATTGTGACAGGAGCTTAAATAAACAGGAAGTGGACTCCTACCCCCATTTCCAGGAAAAAATGGGAACAGCAGGTATTATCTGATGTAATTAAAGTGTACTGAACCCTGAACAGAGTCCTCATTGTAAATCCCCATTTGACCCTTACAACCAGCAAGTTTAGAACCAGGGGTGTGAGTGACCTGCTGGTTGGAAGCTCTGTGGCCTCTCTAAGGGCATGTAGAGTGCATGGCGAGCCTGTTAAGTTTTCCTTGGTAGTTTTTAGAAAGACACTTAGATAGCATCCGGTCTCCCCTCTCTGAACCCCAGTTACCTTGTCTACCACGTGGATATAATTTTATCTCCCATTGGGATTGATGTTGGTTGGGCTTAACAGAAACATTTTAAATAAAGTGCTTAGCACAGTTTCTCAGATTAGCAGACCCTCAAGAGTAAGTGACTGTTACTACCTTTTCTTTTCTTCTGCTAAACATCCCCCAAAAGTCTTAATTAGTAAAATAATTCTTTCTTACTTGGTTGAAATCTTTACCATATAACCTAGTTTGTTTTATATTATTGGGGACTTTCTGTGGTATTAAACTTATGTATGAAATAGCTAAACTATGTTCAGATTTTTCTACCTTGATATGTGTGTCAGTCATATATATATGTGTGTGTGTGTGTATAAGATATGTGTGTATCAATTATTAATATATATGTGTATGTATATATTGGGTTGGCCAAAAAGTTCATTCATGTTTTCCCATAAACTGCTATGGAAAAACCCAAATGAAAATTTTGGCCAACCCAATATATGTCTGTGTGTGTGTGAGTGTGTATATAAAATACATGCATATAATTTAAAAAGCAGGTGCTGACATTAGATTTACCTGCAAAATTATAAATATGTCAGCTGTCTCTTAGGGTCACTGATTTTTCTAATGCTTTCAAATATTTCTAGAACTGTAAGTGTGTAGACTTATGATGGATCCTTTGACTTCAAACAGGTGTTTGTTGTTCAACCTAAATATTATTCATCCAGGTCCACTGCCTTCTCTTTTACCAGATTAATTTTCTCTTTCTTCTAAGGATAGTCTTATATACAAACTGCCGACATATTGAAGATAACATGTTATGAAGTGAAGTCGCTCAGTCATGTCCAACTCTTTGCGACCCAATGGACTGTAGCCTACCAGGCTTCTCAGACCATGGGATTTTCCAGGCAAGACTATTGGAGTGGGTTGCCATTTCCTTCTCCAGGGAATCTTCCTGATCCAGGGATCAAACCTGCGTCTCCTGCATTGTAGACAGATGCTTTACCCTCTGAGCCACCAGGGAAGCCCTAAAGATAATATGAATTGGGAAACTGATTGGGAATTTGCAGAATCATCTGGTTCTGGGTGAGAATGAGAATTTGGGATCTTTATCTCCCAAAGATACATAAACCTATCTCTTAAACACTCAACAAAGAATACTAGCATCGTTAGACAACATTTAAAATTCAGGCATATTCACCCTTCCAGTTCCAAGTTGGAATAGAGTTGTCTTCCACTGGGGAATAATTTGTCTCTATTAATTGAGAACAAACATGCATGGGTGTTTTAATTACACAGTAAATTAGGAGAATTTAAGATGCAGAATATGTGGGAGCCAAGAATTCAAAACCAGCAGCTCAAAAACCAAAGTAGATTTAACAGGGAAAACATCTCAGCATACGAGTGCAAGCAGGTCCCAAGATAAAGAATGGAGAAAAACAAGATCCAGACCAATTATTTGGGTTTTACTAAAGCTCCTTTCAAGGAGAATGATTCTGACTTACGGTTATAAGTTGTTGCTGGCTGAACAGGACAGATGGAAGAAAACATATTCTTCCTGGGGTTACTTCAAAATATCTGGCTTTCAGTGGCCCTTCTGTGCATTCAGTGAAGAATAACTTGAAGATTTCTTATATGAATTTGAGTGTTAGAGAAGCATTCAGTCTCTGTCCAAGGAACCCTGAGAGTATATGCAAAATCATATGATTATGAGCTTCTGTGAGGAAAGAGTCTAGAACTTTCTGTAGATTCTCAGTAGAGTCCTTGATCCTAAAATGTCTGAGGAATCAGAGCTGCTGCTTGAGTGATGTAGACTTTTGTTGATTTTGTTATCTGTCATTTGGCCAGAGTTGCCTTCTCATAAACTCTTACAGCTTCTGATTTTGTTGTTGTTGATCATTCGCTAACTTGTGTCCAACTCTTTGCGACCCTGTGGACTGCAGCATGCCTGGCTCCTCTGTCCTCCACCATCACCCAGAATTTGCTCACATTTGTGTCCATTGAGTTGGTGATGCTACCTAACCATCTCATCCCCTGCCGTCCCCTTCTCCTTTTGCATTCAATCTTTACCAGTATCTGATTTTTAGGTGAGGAGAATCAGAATTTTTTTTTTCCAGAGTGCTTTCAACCAAATTTATTATTTCCCAGCAAGACTCGCCCATTTGTCACTAGTTCAGACCCTCTTTCTCTTTCTCCTGCAATATACATGTTTAGATACCGCTGTCTATTCTTTTTTATTAAAAAAGAAAATTGCCTGGGCATCTGAATGTTTGTTGTGAGCCACCTTAAATCCTTTCTGGAAGCAGGTTGGATGTGATAAAACACACACCTCCCTGAGATCTCAGAGTGCTGGTTGATTGATTACAGGGCAAGGGAGGCAGAGGATGTAGGTAATTCCTCAACCATCGTGAGGGACAGAAAACAGCCTCTAATGGTATGTTCTACTGATGGCGACTGGGAAAGGCCCTCTTCAAAAGAGAGGACGGCGGGGAGAATTAGGGACTTCCGCTGACCTCTGATAGAACTGAGATAATGGCTGCCTTCCCAGCACAACCGAGGCTAATTACTGGGTAATTACTTGTTTTTATGCTTCCAATAGGGGTTGTGTACGTGCAAGTTTATCTTGTTTCCTCCAGTGGACTTTGAGCTCCTTAAAAATGAGGACGCTCACTCTTTTTCTGTTGAGCATAATGTTTCTTTGGGCAGTGCTTCTCACATAGCTGGCAAAATGCGATTGAAGTTAATGATCAAGACACTGACTATTTGGGAACCTAACACTGCTTCACGGAGGACCTTGAGAATATCATGAGGAGTTTTGTGGTAAACGTGTCATCACGTTCCAGAAAGTTTCAGAACTGAGTGATGATTTGTGCTTTCCCAAGACAAGCAACTCTGCCAGCGCTCGAGAGCAATGCTCTCTTCTAAACAGAGGGGATCAAGTTTAATTCATAGTAGCTGATTTCTGAAAGTTATAAGACATGGCTGTGTATTTTTTCCTCTAAACATTATCTCACAAGAAATCGAAAGAAAGAAAAAGGGTGACTCTGGGAAAATGTCAAGGATAATTAATTGTTTAAATCCTGAACTATCTGTGAGATCTTTAGGCCACTGAATACAGAACATTTTATCCTTCCGTCACTGGCATGGAAGTGTATTTACCCATTGAGGGTGGTTTATTTCCTAGTTTATGTGTGTTGTGTGTGTATAATCACGTCTGCCTTTTCCTCTCCCTCACATCCTAAGTGGAATTAATCACTTATTATGGTCCCTTTAAACAAGACAGGGCAGATCTCTACGTAAAGCTTAGGCGCTTCCTTTATAACAGTGCTTGGCTCAGGCATCTCATGTGTGTACTTCTTAAAATTACATCCCATGATTGTAATGTCCTGAAATTGGCTTCAGAGGCACACATGGTGTCCTCTGTGAGAAGCTCATGAAGCAATGTAGAAGGAAGAAGGAAGCATTGTCAAGGAGGGGCCAGAAGTCAATGCTTTTTTATTCCCCAATATACGTTTCACTTTCCCCAAAGAGGAGGGTGGAAACTCCCTCAGGACTGTGCCAGGTGGCCTAAGGGCCAATGGCAAAGTCCACACGGGAACACGAGATGTTAATAATTAAAAAGCCCCAGGTCTCCCGCTCCCCTGGATGGATGCCTGGTGCTGAGACAAGTTTCAGGCCTGCTTCTGGTCCTCCTGCCAGGGCTCAGCTCTTTGTATTGACAAAGCTTTTTGTCTGCTTGCCTTATGATCCCAAGTTACGTGCTGGCTCCTGTGGGTTGTTCGGGCCCCTGGTTGTGTCTCTGCAGGCCCTGGCCTGTCTGTACTTTCCTCCTGTGTGACCGACCAGCTTCAGACACAAGCCCCAGAGGGTGCTGAGCTCCACGCAGCACTTAGGTATGGCATTCCACTGTTCTAGAGTGTCACATTGCCTTTTATTGGTTCTTGCTCAGAACTCTGATGTCAAGTGGAAAAAAAAAAAATCGTTACTTAGGCTTTAATGCCAAAGGGGAAAGAAACAGAGTCAAGCCAAACGTGCCTTGCAAACAAATCCAAATGAAACTGGACTCCCTCTAAACCCCAGCCACACTTTTTAGTGTTCCATTGCAGTTTCTACAGACGTGACATGGGAATCTTAAACATCAACAGACACTTGCCAAATACTCTGTGACGCTAGACTCCTATGAGAAGGTCCATCTCAAAGAGGAAGATAGGGTCCCTCAGATCCATTAAACTTGGCCTACTCTGTCCAAATGGCCACCAAAGGGAAGCTGTGGAGTCCAGTTTGGGAAAGTTGCCAGAGTCTCTTGGGGCTAACGTGGAGCTCACAGAGGGAGGGTGATGATTTGATTGAGGAAGGGTGACATGTTACAGATATTGGGACTGCTGGCATCCGTTTCTCATTTTGCAAACCTGCTAACCATATGATCTTAGTTATTTGGCCTCTCCAAGCCTCGGTTTCCGGTTTCCTCATCAATAAAGTGGTGACGCAAACGGGCTTATCTATTTTAGAACTTCACCCATAGGTCGTATCATATCATATCTCATTGTGACCCCAAGAATGGCTGTATCATTGCTATTTTTGTTGTTGCTGTTATAACAATTATAACAATTGTTATAACAAATTATATAACAAATATAATTGTTGTTGTACTTTGAATTGTTGTACTTTGAATTTGGGGGAGTAGGTTTAAAAATTGAAACCATATCAGTAATAAAAATTGCCTATTCTTTTAATGGAGCTTCCCCTGGTGGCTCAGATGGTAAAGAGTCTGTTTTTTAAGTATGTATGTTCTTCCTTGGGAAGCATTCCAACCATGATCTGAATTTTTCTAGCTTAACAGTCATGGGGCAGTTCTGTCATAAAACCCATCATGTGTGTCATGTCTAAGTAGAGTGTTGGGTGCCTCGTAGCTGTAGTGAGGCAAAGCTGTCATCTGCTTCACTTCTTCACCTTCATCAAGTGGGAAAGAAAGTCAATAGCTCTGAAGAGTAGAAAAGAAGTACCTCAGTACCAGGACCACATGTGGCCTCAGGGGCCTTCCACTCCCTGTACTCATTTCACTTCCTGTAGTTAAAGGTAGAGTAGTGAAGTAAAGTGAAAGTCGCTCAGTTGTGTCCGATTCTTTGCGACCCCGTGGGACTACGGTCCATGGAATTCTCCAGGCCAGAATACTGGAGTGGGTAGCCATTCCCTTCTCCAGGTATCTTCCCAACCCAGGGATTGAACCCAGGTCTCTCACATTGCAGGTGGATTCTTTACTAGCTGAACTACAAGAGAAGCCCAAGAATACTGGAGTAGATAGCCTATCCCTTCTCCAGGGGATCTTCCTGACCCAGGAATTGAACCGGGGTCTCCTGCATTGCAGGCGGATTCTTTACCACCTGAGCTATCAGGGAAGGGAGAGTAGAGGGGAAGATCAACTAATAAAGGGCTTCCCAGGTGTTGCTAGTGGTAAAGAATCTGCCTGCCAGTGCAGGAGACTCTAGAGACGTGGATTTGATCCCGGGGTCAGGAAGATTCCCTGGAGTAGAAACTGGCAACCTACTGCAGTATTCTTGTCTGGAGAACTCCATGGACAGAGAAGCCTGTTGGGCTTACAGTCCATGGGTTCACAAAGAGGCGGACACAACTGAGTTATTGAGTGCAACTAAGAAAACCGCACAACCCCATCTCCCTTGTTCAGTTCAATTGCTCAGTCATGTCCAACTCTGCGACTCCATGGACTGTAGCACGCCAGGCTTCCCTGTCCATCACCAACTCTTGGAGCTTGCTCAAACTCATGTCAATTGAGTTAGTGATGCCATCCAACCATCTCATCCTCTGTCATCCCCTTCTCCTGCCTTCAGTCTCTCCCAGCATCAGGGTCTTTTCCAGTGAGTCAATTCTTCGCATCAGCTGGCCAAAGTATTGGAGCTTCAGCTTCAGCATCAGTCCTTCCAATGAATATTCAGGACTGATTTCCTTTAGGATTGACTGGTTTGATCTCCTTGCAGTCCAAGGGGCTCTCAAGAGTCTTCTCTAACACCACAGTTCAAAAGCATCAATCCGTCGGCGCTCAGCCTTCTTGATAGCCCAACACTCACTACCATACATGACTACTGGAAAAGCCAGTTTTGACTAGATGGACCTTTGTTGGAAAAGTAATGTCTCTGCTTTTTAATATGCTGTCTAGGTTGATCATAGCTTTTCTTCCAGGGAGCAAGTGTCTTTTAGTTTTATGGCGGCAGTCACCATCTGCAGTGATTTTGGAGCCTTGTATCTTGTATCTATTATCTCTGTGTCTAGTATTATCCCTCTGGAGCCTCGGATCTATTACATCTCCATAGGCAGAAATTGAGAGAGTGTCTCAGAAATATGATTGGAACTAAGCAGCCAGTATATGGGACAGTCAGTATAATGGGAAACAGACAGTAGAAGTGAGGCCATGGAGCTTGGTGAGGTTTGCTGACTAGACCTGCTGGAGTTACAGCATAGCTTACCCTGCAGCCAGAGCAGCAATGACATTAGGAATATGAGGCCTAAAGAACCAGCCGGATGTTCAAGGAGGTGGGGGTATCACACCCTAGCTCCCCAGCTTCTGGCCTATTTCACTTGGCAAATTAGAAACAAAATAGGTTATCACACTGGTAATAAATATTAACGGTAAAAACAGAAAGCACTTACCATCGTCTTCCCTCTCAGATATTCCTGTTGATTGTGACCTGTGTGTCCATATGCGGATACACACACTGTATCTGGGCTCATGTACTTTCCTTTTTGTTTTTAATTTTCTCTTTTTTAAAAATTTATTTTGAACAGGGGGGTACTTGCTTTGCAATGTTGTGTTGGTTTCTCCTGTATGACAACGTGAATCAGCTGTAAGTATACATTCCCTCTCTCTTGAGCCCTCTCCTGCCCCCCTCCCACCCGTGTGGGTCACCACAGAGCAGCGCGGAGCTCCCTGCACTGCACAGCAGCTTCCCACCGGCTGTGTATTTTACGCACAGCATTGTATGTATGTCAACACTACTCTTTGGGTTTGCCCCGCCCTTTCTTTTCCCTGCTGAGTCCACAAGTGTATTCTCTGTGTCTGCATCTCTATTCCTGCCCTGCACATAGGTTCATCATTGTGGACTTTCTTTTGCAAGAATATCATCTCTGCTGTCTCTTTTTTACCCGACAGTCTACCATAGACAGTTTTCCCTTCTATTGAATGTACCTCTGTAAACCTTCTTTCTGTGTGACTGTTTAGTATTCCTTGGCATATGTGGACTATAATTTATTGATATAATCATATATGATTTTATCATGATTCTTATGATTATAAAAACACAGCCATTTCTTTGTGCACCTCCTTGGCTCTTTCTCCACAAAAGACCTCCCATTCCACTTTCTTTCCAGCAGTTTATAAATTTCTACTTACTCCCACTCTTGCTGGTATCAGGTAATTATTTTATGAAAAAAAATTTCTTGCCCATTTGTTAGGCTGAAAAAGCTCCCTTGCTTTAACTTGTATGTCTGTGATTACTAGTGAGGTTGCAAGTCTTTTCCTTTATTTATTGACTGTATGCATTTTTTTTCTTTTGTGAAGGGCCTCCTCATGTTCTTTGCCTGAGTTGCTGTTACTGTGGCTCTATCTTATTTTATAAGAGCTCTTTTACATATTCAATCTATTTTCTCACTATTGGTCATAAATCTTGGCAGAATCTTCTGATGACAAGGAGCTGATCTTCCAGGAAAGAGAATATTCTGGACATAGTGATCTTCTGGAAGCAAGAGAAAAACAAAACCCAAGTACAGCAGTTTGCTTGGTTCTTCAGAAATAGGAAGACTTACTTTAGGGGATGTTTAGGGAATTCCAGGTGGTGCAGTGGTAAAGAATCCGCCTGCAGTGCAGGAGACACGAGAGAGGCAGGTTTGATCCCTGGGTCAGGAAAATCCCCTCAAGTAGGAAATGGCAACCCACTCCAGTATTCTTGCCTGGGAAACCCCATGGACAGAGGAGCCTGGGAGGCTACAGCCCATGGGGCTGCAAAGAGTCAGACATGACTGAGCAAGTGCAAGCATCCTTTCATCCTTTAGGGATTGGTTGCCATAAGTAAGGTACGTTTCTAGTGAATATTTCAATGTTGCAGTTACATGTACTCAAGCAGTGTACTTGAGAGAAGACAGTTTCTACTTTGGTAATAGAACATTAAGAGCAATGAAGAATTTTCTATCTCTACCTTTAAATAAAGATGGAATAAGAAAGCTATATCTGCAAACCAGTTACAGTGGCATGGTGGGGTATTCATGGTTTAAATCTGGATGGTTTAGGGCAAAATATCATATTTGCATTAAAAATTTAAACAAAACCAATTTTTTAATTGCCTAGATAAATGCTTCCTTACTCCATGAACATTTCATACATTTAAGGGAGCTATAGAAAATGATGTAGGGACTGTTTTGTTTGAACATAAATATGTATATCAACTATAGATTGGAAAGAATCCTTGTAACTACTGGAGAGCTTCAACCCAGTGGACTCCTGTTCCAATGATCCATGGATCCGAGGATGCACTCTATTTTCTCAAGATCATATGACTTCTACATGCCCAGGGCTAGGAGTAGACTCCACGCCATCTGACTTTTTATCAAATGTCAGTTTTGTTACATCAGCAGAACTTGGTGGATTTGTGAGTGTAGAAATTTGATCATTTACTCACATCAGCCACCCTGCTAGGCTCTGCGGATATAAAAGATATGGGCCGGGTCTGACCTCTGTGCCATTATAGTCTCATAGGTGAGAAAGTTACTGTAACCTGGGAAAGGTACAGTAAATAAGTAAGTGCCTCAGGTATCCAGGGGGTGTGATTATGGTCTCTGTACAAGGAAGATGAAGAGAAAAGTGTGATTTATTCGGAGTGAAGACTTAATGGAAGGAGGGAACCTTGAGCTGAGATTAAAGAGGTGAGGAACTGAGGTTTAAGGGATTAATGTGGCCTCCATGCACAAATGAATAAGTTGGAACATTTGGATATCAGTGCGGATAAGGAGGCAGCAGAAGGTGGTGGAAAGATGATGGACTGTGAAAACAGTTTGCCCTGTGCTTGTGTCCTGACTGGTTGAACAGTTGATATACTTTCTGTGAGCCTCAGTTGTCCTGTCTGGAAGTAGGACGATAATGTGTGTTGAATGTGTGGAATGCGGATTGCAGTCTCAGCACAGTGCCTAGTGGAATAAACGGCAGAGAGGACTAGCGGGGGTGGCAGTGGTGGCATTCACAGGGTGAGTGACAGGGCGGGGAGGCCTGAGACTCTCAGCTGCTGTGACCTTTCTTAACCTGTGTCGTACATTGGACGGCATGAGGCTGGACGTTGTGATTTTCACCCGGACTTTTCATTATAAAATGAGGAGTCCCATGAAGAAAAGAGACAGTGAGTTTTGCATGGAATGCTTTCTGAAGGACCCATTTTGGAGGAGCTGAGGATTTGGTACAAGGGTGTGAAATGGAAACAGAGCCCTTCTGTGCCTGCCCTCTTAAGGGGTCGGTGAGGGGTTGGGGCTGAAAAAGGTGCATTTACCATCAGCCCGGTCTGCACCATGTGTGGCGAAGGCCTTAGCTTCCTGCCACCCTAGTGACTAGTGTGCAAGGCTGTTTCTGAAGCTGACCCTGAAGAATCCAACCGTTTTCCAGCTTGTTGTTGCTCCCCTAGCTCCAGCCTTCCTGGAGTTTTCCCAGATCATCAGTTTTTTGTTTTTTTTTTTTTAAGTGATGAGCCTGGCCCATCATCTTTCTCCCTTTCTTAGTTTATGGTGGCCAAGTCCCCATTTTCAAGCTTGGCAAATTAGACATTGATTGATTTCCTCTGCTTCTCTAAAACTTGCCAGTGGCTTTGCGTTCTGCATAATAGACTTCCTACCATGACATTTGATACTCACCTCTGCAGGCTTGCATGCTTGGTCGCTACAGTTGTGTCTGACTCTTTGCGACCCCTTTGCGACTCTTTGGACTATAGCCTACCAGGCTCCTCTGCCCACGGGGTTCTCCAGGCAAGAATACTGGAGTGGGTTGTCGTTTCTTCCTCCAGGGGATCTTCCCAGCTGAGGGATTGGACCCACGTCTCCTGGGGCTCGAGCTACCTGGTATCCACCTGGACACCCTCTGTATTCATCAGGTATCCACATCCCTGCTCCCCTGGACAGTCTCTCTTCCTTGTTTGCTGCCTGCCCGCTGTCGTAGGTAGGGTTCTTTGGATGTGGATTCTCATGCAAGTGATTTACTGAGAGAATATTCACTATGGAAACCAGTGAAATCATGAAGGAAGCAGGAGAGGATGGGGCAAGAAGCTGGGCAAAGAGGACTGTAGGTTCATTGTAGTCACACCTCAGCCCTGGCTGGCCTGAGAGTCATCTCACCTTGAGGCTACAAGGCTGGGCCTTTGTATCTTGGTGTCGATCAGACATTGGCTACCTTCTGTGTGGGGGGAGGTAACCATTCAGGATTGCCGCTGGAGGTGACACTTATAACCTCAGCTATTAGGGCATTCTCTGGAGACGTTAATAGCCAGTACTCACCGCACAGGGAGGACTGTACTGGCCCAACATAAAGTGAATCTGGTCAGACCACCAAGCTTCAACTGTACCTGCCAATCAAACTCCTACTGATCCTTCAAGACCCAGACATGTCCAACACCATGTGAAGTGTTCCCTAGCCCAGAAGTCCTCATTCTCAGCTAATGATGTTATCTACCATCTCGGCTTTTTCTTTATGCCTCATTAGAAGCCTTATCAAGATCCACTTTGTAGCACTGTGAATTGGCTTAATGTGCAGCACCCTGCTAGACTAATGAGTTTCTCCTTGAAGGCACAGTATGTTTTAATTCACCTTTAAATAGCTGCTCCCCAGGCCCCAGGACTGTCCCTCTGTAGCTCTCTAGTAAAGGTTCTCTGAATTGAAATGAGCTGGAA
Organism: Bos javanicus; assembly: GCF_032452875.1. Lineage (NCBI taxonomy): Eukaryota > Metazoa > Chordata > Mammalia > Artiodactyla > Bovidae > Bos > Bos javanicus. The sequence continues at coordinate 46,501,275 of NC_083881.1, forward strand.
CATTCTTCCAGGCTGCCGTGTGCTTTGTCCCCAAGGGGCTTTTCCTCCAAACCTTCCCAATTTGGGGGCGAGGGTTCTCTTCCAGGAATGCTAGCTCGGCCTGTTGTTCTTTGCTCCCCAGAATTCCAGAGCCATGGAGATTTTACAGCCTAATCTAAGTCTTCTGTCTGGACCTGTGTTTTCTTCCTCCTGCCCGCACCCCTCCACCCCCCCCCCAACCCCCCAACCCAAATGTCACCTGACTTTATCTCCCTCGTGAGCCCAGGCAGGTAGCCTGCTGTCATCCGCTCCCTGCTTGGACTGGGCCCCCTGCAAGATGAAGTTGAAATAAGCATCTTGTCCTGAATGCCACTCTGGCTGCCACCCAGAACTTGGCAGTTGGTAAATTCCGGCTCGTGTCACTGAATGTCATGGCTCATTGGTCCAGCCGTGAAAATTGTTCAGAGGACAGCTGAGGCCTCTGTGGCTGACCCAAGAATCCTCTCTCGTGATGGAAAAGGACTACCACCTCGTAGTTTAGTCTAGAACCAGATTCAGAAAGTTGCGCTCATAGTCCAGGAGTCACATGAAAACACTTGTCCTTTCATTCTTTTACCCCACGGTCTTTTCTTCCTTGTGTTCTATTTCTTGTGGGCTGGGTAGGGGAACAATGAATGAGCTGTAGTTTTTGCATTTGAGGAGTTTATAATCCAGGGAAGGAAATGGGATTGAGACAGGGGTGTACACAACTTGCAATAATCAGAGGAATTATGAGGTATGTGCTGCAATGAGGGAAGCGTTTAGGGCACTGGGGAAGAGTTTGGTCTCTGAAGTTCACCAGCCCTAGGTCATATCCCAGCTCTGTTATTATTGGCATTGGGACTTTGCACAAGTACTTTAAGTTTCTTGGCTTTACTTTTTTTCATCTGTCAAATGGAAGTAACAATGGCACCCACTTCACAGGGTATGGATTAAATAAAGGTTATCCATGTAAAGTATATAGCCTGGTGGAATTTATAAATATTAGATATCATTATGAATATTATTATTGGTGAGACTGATGCTGAAGTTGTAGCTCCAGTACTTTGGCCACCTGATGAGAAGAACCAACTCATTGGGAAAGACCTTGATTCTGGAAAGATTGAAGGCAAAAAGATAAGAGGATGGCAGTGGATGAGATGATAGCATCATTGACACAACATGAATTTTAGCAAACTCGGGAGAGTGAAGGACGGGGGAGCCTGGGGTGCTGCAGTCCTTGGGGTCAGACACAACTTCGCATCTGAACAACAGCAGAGAACCAGTCTTCTGGAGGGGTTCATAGAGTAGGTGGCATTTTAGTGAGGCCTTGAGTTTTCATAGGTGATAGAGGCTTCCAATGGAAAGAAACAGCCTGAAAAAGAAGTGAGGGAATAATTTATTTGGGAATTAGCTAGTGGTCTGGACTGGGGAGGTACTGATCAATACTTGATGGGTTTCTCTGGGAACTAAAGCTATAAGACAGGTAGGGTCCAGTACCTGGCAGATAATGAGTCCTCAATAAATATTCCCCAAATTTCTTTTATCTGTGTATCTTGAGTTACTTTTTTATGTTCCTGCATTAGCCTTCATTCATATTAAAGGATACTGGTGGGCAAGAGGTCCAAGTTTATTTTTTTGCAACATAAAAATAATTCTGAGCGTACCACTTTGAACAGGTAGGGGATTTTCAGAGATTTGGCCTGCTCCTGAAATCTGCACTGTCCAGCACACCAGCCATACGTAAGTCACATGGGGCCACCGAGCACTCCAAGTGTGGCTGGTTTGATGAAGAAACTGAGTTTTTAAATTTTCTTTAATTTTAATTAATTTACATTTAAAGAGCCCCGGGTGGCTGAGGGCAACCAGACCACATGGCATTGTGGTCCAGAAATGATTTTGGAGATCCAGAGGCAGTGTGCAGATGTGAAGCCCTGGATTTGGATTGGTGAGGTGCAGGCGGATGTTTCCTAGGGAGATTTCTGATCCTGTCATTCCAGAGAAGAGGGCCACTAAACCAGCTGTTTATTTTGATCAGTGTGGTTTCAGAGAGCCAGTCTCTGAAATAGGCTGCCTCTGACTAAAGTAAGCAGTTCTCCAATAGAGGGCCTTAAAAATACAAGGCAGATTACTGAATCCCCAGGAAGCAGTTGTCCTAATCAGACTCTGTTAATAAACTATAGACCACAAACCAGTGTGTGTTCCTGTCTCTTCTTTCTCTCCCGATTCAGTGCTCACTCTGGCACAAAGCGCACCACAGTTATTTTTCATCCAGCCTCAGATTTGAAACAAATGGCAGGATGCTCTGAAGCCCCTTGAGTTCAGGGGAAACCTTGCAGCCTTTCTTGCGCGGGAACAGCTAATGAGGGAGTCACTCTGACCACAGCTGGCTCTGTGTGCCAGCTTCTGGCCTCCAGCCTGTTGATTCGCTCACTGGGATGACTACACTCAGGCGGGCCGAGTTGAGCCACAGGGAGAGGGCAGCGTGAAGACGGGCAGGCTTCATAAATCAGGACAATTTGGCGAGATTGCATTTGCATTGACTCTGGGCCAGGGGCCTTCACGCCGCGGAGTGTCTGCTGTGGAAGCTGACATTTTAATGATTTGATTAGTTTAGGAAGAATATTTTTATGGGTTGTGTCATCTACTGTATTAAGTCCTGAGTGGAGTTGTTACATGATGATGAACTTCCATTACCTTGGCTGTGGACGAGTCTGTGCAGTGACTGCCGCTTGAGACCCTAAGGGTAATCTCGTGCAATCCTCTTAAAGAAAGCGCTGTTTAATGACTAAAGCTGTTAATCATATTAAATACACACAGCCATGCTGGGAAAAATTGCCAAACAAGCATAAATTTCTTAAAAAAGGGTTTTGAATTAGCTAAACAGGGTTTTCTGGAGGGATGTTGGATGCAGAAGTAGCAGTGGGGAAGGGAGTCGAGGAGGAGATGGAGAAAGATAGTAGTGATAACCTGGTGCTGTTTACTGATCTGTGTGGCTGGTACTGGCTTGACTGAGTGTATTGGGATGCTTCAGGCCACATATAAGAGACTGCCCAACCCCAAGTAGGTTACACAATAAGGAAAATTTACTATCTTGCAGGAAAAGAATTGAGATGGTAGACAGTTCTAAAGGGGCGTTTCTTATTGCTGTGTCTTATAAATCACTGTGATGTCAGGGTTCCGGGTTGACTTTGCGGATGATGAGCTTGGTTTTCTCAAGATTTGGTCATTTTTGATGAGATGGACGTTTATTTCTCCATTGGAGTGTCTTCTTGACCAGTGGAGGTTTATGAGACTGGTTGGGACGTGAGGAGTCTCAAGTACATCTGTCGCAGGGAGGGGGACCCCTTCCAGGGCCTGAGAGTGGGCTCTTGTCTAGCATCCGACAAGGAATTCTCCAAGGAGACACACGTGCTGACAAAGCAAGAGATTTTATTGAGGAGGGGCGCCCGGGGGGACAGTAGCAGGGTAAGGGAGCCCAGGAGAACTGTGCTGCCACGTGGCTCGCGGTCTTGGGTTTTATGATCACGGGGTTAGTTTTCCTGGTTGTCTCTGGCCCATCATTCTGACTCAGGGTCCTTCCTGGTGGTGTGTGCATCGTTTAGCCAAGATGAATTCCAGCAAGAAGGATTCTGGGAGGTTAATAGGACATTTGGACTGGAGTCTTCCCTCTCCTTTTGACCTTGCCCAAATTCTTCTGGTTGGTGGTAGCTTGTTAGTTTCATGTTCCTTACCAGGACCTCCTGTTTTAAGATAACTCATGCAAATGGTTACTATCATGTCTGGACAGGGCAGGCGTTTTCCATCAGTAGTTCTGACAGTGGAATTTAGAGCTTCTGGATCAGTACTCCACTGGAGGTGTTGGCTGAGAGCAGACTCCAACCAGAGGGTAATCTGGGAAGTTCCAGTCCTGAAGGTAACCCTCTCCTCCCATCCACCAGCGTCCATTTTGTGTTCTTTGCATGCATCTCAGGGGAATTATGTTGCCAAATCAGGCCACCATTTTACTTGAGCAAATATGGGTGCACAGTTTTCCAAATACAGAGGCTTTGTGGGGTGATGGGCTGATCTGAAAAAGGAACAAGCCCTCTCTTTCCTTAGCCCTTGTGTTGTCTTAGGTAAGAGCTGATAAAAGCAGTTCATTCATTCCCCTCTGCCTGGCATTCTGTCAACCAGAAACAGGGAGCTTTGAACACAGCATTGAGCTATCGAGGTTGGTTGTCATTAAATATTAAATACCTGCCCTTCAAATTTACAACCAAGTGTTTTGACAACCCGAGTTCTCTCTGTACCTGTGATTTCCTGTGTTAAGATACTGTGACAGAGGTCTGAACATTAAAACATATAAAATAAGGGTATGAGTTACCAAAATACATATTTGCATTGGGATATTCAAGAACACAGAGTTTGAGTGCCGCAGGGTTGTAAGCGTGATAGGTGACTAAACAGGATTTTGTGCAAGAAAAAGACTTGGGTCTGAGGAATGGAAAGATGACTGAGTGAAAATCAGGGGCTTAATGGTGGCAGTGATGGTATCTGCCCTCTACCCCGGCAACTGCTGTGTTGTTTCCTAAGAGCCGCTCCAGGGGGGTGGGCTCCCTAATGCCCATGACCATCTAATTCTCACCACCGTCCTAGGAGGTTTACAGGTCTTCATTTTAGAGATGAAGAAATTGAGGCGACCGGCGTTTAGTAACCATCAGAGCAGATTTTCAAGCCCAGATCTGTTTTGATAACAAAGCTCTGAGCCTTTCTCCCTGAGGATGCTCTGTAAGCTGTGTTCTGCTGAATCCTCAAGAATCCCTAGGTTAGATGAACGTGTGGGATCAAGTCAGGGCGAGAGGACTGGAGTAGCTTTGTGGCTCCCGACCTCTGCTCTTAATTGTTCTTATATCTTGAGGTTTAACATTTTTGTGGAGGAAAAGCTTCTGTGCTTTAAAAATTAATAATAAAATAAGAAGCATGTAGACCCATGTCCTGTCCCACAGTACTTAATTCTGTTTTCCTTTTACTTGCAGTGTAAGCCAGAGTAGGGAGGAATTCTGGGCTTGCGTGCTTTATCTCGCTCTTTCTTAATTGAAGTATAGTTGATTTACAGTGCTGTGTCAGTTTCAGGCATATAGCAAAGTGATTCAGTTGTGCACATATATCTATTCTTTTTCAGATTCTTTTCCATTATAGGTTATTATATAGACTATGGTTCCCTGTGCTATGCAGGAGGCCCTTGTTTATCTATTTTTTATGTAATAGTGTGTATACGTTAATCCCAAATTCCTAGTTTATTTCCCTCCACCAAGCCGCCTTTCCTCTTTGGAGCTCTGGGTTTTCAAAGCACCCATCTGGCTAACTCCCTGGGAATTCACTGCCCATCGGCTTTCATTCTGTAGCCACAAACTGAAAGGCATGAGCCCTTTGAAGAGACAGACGAAAGCAAAGAGGGTCATCAAGATGAGAAGGAAGGGAAGTGGAGTGTGACATTCCATGGAGGAAATTTCCCCAGTGGCTACTGCCTCCAGAGCTTCCGCACTGAAGCTTAATGGGCAATGGCTTCCTTGTCTCCGCCAAAACCCTGGGGACCTCTCCCCACTCGTGGGCAGCTCCCCAGGCCCTCCCATCTCTCCTTATTAGAGGCCCAGAGCTTGCCTGCCTCCCTCTTCTCTTATTAAAGCCAGCTCTGTTTCCACCCTGCCTGTCTGCTTCCCTGGACCCCTTCTTCCTGAAGGCAAGTAAAAGAGTTTTGTTTTGTTTTCTTTTTTAAAGACATTACTCACTACTGGGGGACAGATGGAGGAGAACAAAACAAGCTCCTCAGGATCCCGGGCTTCCTGTGTCAGGGGCTGGGGTGCAGTGGGGACGGGGGCTCTGAAAGGGTGTGGGTGTGTCTCAAACTCAAGGGGTTGCAAAACATTGTACTGAAGCAATGCACATCAGAGAAGGCACAGGCTGTTCTGGTTGGGAAAGCTAACCTTTGTTCAGAGTCGGAGTCAAGAGCGGAAGTGCTGGCAGGATGGTGGCAGAGGTTCTCAGAGCTGGAGCCGGGAGGGGAGGGTTCATGGCCCTGGGAAGCGGGCAGCCCCAGGTGGAGCCAGGCCCTCCCCACCCAGCCTGTGAGCCGGAGTCTGGACTTGATAATTTGGAAACGAAATAAGAAAAGTGTGATGTAACAGGTTCAAAAGGGGGATCGTGGGCAGAGCTGAATAGAAGGGATAGTTGCACTACCTTTCTATGCCCTGTGCTATGCAGTTCTTCATTCATTTGTTCATTTAACAAACTATTGATTGATCATATAAAATGGGCTCAGGCATGTGGGTGTTGTCATTTGCGGTTTAGTCCCTAAGTCGTGTCTGACTCTTTGAGACCCCGTGAGCTGTAGTCTGCCAGGCAACTCTGTCCATGGAATTTTCTAGGCAAGGTGGAGTGGGTTGCCATTTCCTCCTGCAGGGCATCTTCCTGACTCAGGGAGCAAACCCATGTCTCTTGCATTGCTGGCAGATTCTTTACCACTAAGCCACTGGGGGATTCAGGAATATGGGATAAACTATAAAAAAAGACCAAGAAAGGCCCAGCTCTCATGGGGCTTATATTCTGTAGACAGAGAGTAAACAAACTAGCCAGTGGAGTGCCACCTGGGAAGTCCTAGATTAAAATATACATGGGTCATGAAGGCTATGCAGAGAATTAAAATAGGTTTATGATGTGCTTGAAAGTGACTGAATCTACTGAGACCAGGAGGCCTCTCTGAGCAGGGCTTTTAGGCAGAACAGGAGTAGAGAAAGGTGCCAGTCTCGTGAAATAGAGGAAGAATATACCACAAAGGGAGGACAGTCAGTGCAAAGACCCTGAGGCAGACAAGAGAGTATAGTCAGGGAGCAGCGGGAAGCCCAGTGCAGCTGGATGTGAGAGAGCGAGGAAGGGGGAAGAGTGTTAGGAGTATTAGGTTTTTGTTTTAGATTTATTTATTTGGAGCTGCGTTCAGTCTTAACCGTGGCATGTGGGCTCTTCATGGCAGTGTGCCGGCTTAGTTGCCTCATGGCATGTGGGATCTTGGTTCCCCGACCAGGGATTGAATATCCCCTGTGTTGGAAGGTGGCCGCCTAATCACTGGACCACCAGGGGGACCCCGGAGTATTAGCTTTATATTCCTACTGAGTGTCCTTGAACAACTTCCTCAGTCTCTCTGTACTACTGCACACTTGCTGCCAGCTCTGGGTCTCACATACTGGATTTTGGATGTCCACAGATGTGAACCCAAATTCCTTCATTTCTCGTTTCCAAGAACAGTTGTAAAAGCATTTTCTGGGTTCTCATGATGCTCCTAGGACCGAGCAAAGTGGTGGATTTCATAACTGTTGATGTTTGTTTTGTGCCTTTGAGTCCAGGCAGTCGGTACCATGTGTATGTCATGAGCTGGATTCCCATTTTTATATGTCAGCTTGCCACATTTCTTGGAAGTAGTCTTAGCTGGTGTCTGCTCTAACTTTGTTTCCCTCTGCTCCCAGACTCAGTAATTGGATTAGCTACCATTTAATGCAGCTTTCAATGCCTCAGAACTAGCCTTATCTTCATTTGAACAAAGTACCTCTTCAGATTTACCCAAGTGACTACTCAGTAAAATCAACATGAAGGGATTGCTTCCTGGTCTACATTTGGGGAAGCCGAAGTCTGATCATCTTGAGCTTGCAAAGAAAACTTTGAAGTTCCTAATAACTTTTTGTTCAACCTTCTTATGTAAAAGGAAGTTAAAGGACCCCCAAAATCTTAAATATGGAACCCAACCAGAGCTCTGTTTTTCTACTGTAGAACTCAACTTGGACCAATGGCTTTTAGCAAAACATGATCTCAAATCAAAGTCATTGACATTTCTTTGGTTTTTAAAATTTTCTATTTGTGCATAAGGAGTAACATTTCAATAAAAATAATTTGAGGGAATACATTTACTTAATGCTTTTCCACATGGGTATTTCCTTCTTCACATGTGGTCCATATTACTTAAGTTTGAGAGTCACTGCTCCAGTTTAAAAAATGAGCTATGAAGCCTTTCAAGTGGTCAGAATACTAAGACCCAGATAGGATGATGCAGAGCTTTGGGATTCTGACCTGAGCCCCCAAAGAAACCTTAAGGGATGAATACAGTTATCGCTATGATGCCCCGATAAAGGAAGAAGAGGGACAAAGGAATGAGACTTTGCAGCATGTAGCTATTCTTCACTGGTATTTCCTGAGTCAGGCCCCTTTGGAAGGGTACTTTTGAAAACAGATGTCTTCAGCCTCTCCCTACCTTTTATTTTTGGCTTCTGGATGACCAGTGAACTTGGTAAGATTCATCTTGTGTGTGTGTGTGCTCAGTTGTGTCCAACTCTTTGCAGCCCCATGGACCACCAGGCTCATCTGTCCCTGGCATTTTCCAGGCAAGAATGCTGGAGTTGGTTGCCATTTCCCCCTCCAGGGGATCTTCCCAACCCGGGGATCATACCCATGTCTCCTGTGTCTCTTGCATTGGCAAGCAGATTTTTTTTATCACTAGCACCACTGCAAAGCTTAAAATTCATCTTAATATCTAGCTAATTACCACTTCTAGGCGTTTGCTTTTTCTCTCTCCTTTCCACCCTCCTCATCTCTCCTCAACCTCCTTCCCTCCCTTATATATTCTTGCACGCACACACACACGCACACACACTCTCTCTCTCTTTCTCACAAATACACACCTTATATTTCAGTGTAGCTTTAAAGATTTATCAGTTCCTCAACATCTCAATATACCCAGTTCCTAATCGTGTCTCCACTGCTGTGTGTCCAGGAAATGTATTCATCAATCAGTCTGCTTGACTGTTGGAGAACACTCTGTTACCTCTTCTTTATATATTTAAACTCGATAGACATTTTTGCCACCATCTTCTCTTCTCTTCTCCCATATCCTCCAGTCCTAATCCATTTTTGGAAATGACTTTTGGAAGGGGTGGACCAGATGTGGATATACAGAGATAAGTCTGCCCATTTTCCAAATGAAGACGTCTGTGTGGTCTCTGACACCTTGATTGTGTGGATAAATGTTCTACTCTTTTGAACATTTGGCTAAAATAATTCATTTGCATTCGGTTGCCCAGATCTGTCTTCATAGCCTGGGGAGAGATGATGGTTGTCACTCACGGTTCCCTCCCACTCCCCACATTTCATTTGGTGCTCCATCTCGTCCTCTGGGTGTCTGTGAGCATCTCAAGAAAATTGTTGGCTGGCCCACTTGTGGGGGTGACAGTGAGTGACAGGCAGTCTCGCACTTCTGGATTCAGGATAAGATCACCCATTTGGCCAGCTTTCCACGCTTCTATCAAACACATGGCTACGGATAGAGGCCCATCTTAAAAGAAGCATCGGGCTGCCCGGGCTTTGCAGTTAACTGCTGGGCAGATCTTCATCTTTGGTTCACTTCCCTCAACCTTGCCCCTCTGACCCTGACAGGAACAGTTCTGGGGAATCTGTCATGAATCTCACCAGAAAAATCCATTGAACCTACTTATAGTTCTTTGATTTTTCTTTTCTTTTCGGTCATTATTTTCCATCAGTCCGTTCGTTCGACAGTTACTCAGCTCCCACTCCATGCCTGCTCACCGCTTTCCTGGCTGGTCTGTGAGCACAGCAGTGGGAGGCCAGTGCAGATGGTTTATTGCTGTGTTCCCTGGCACCTTCCACGTTGCATAGCACGCAGTAGGTGTGCGTATTCCTGTTTTGTGCATGGAGTGATTGGGGGAGGTGCTCAGAGAAAGAGGTGCTGCTTAGGTTTAAGTCACCTGCCTGTAGACAGTCTTTTTTGAGCTTGTGTCTGGTATCTCCACAGTGTGTATATTTTTCTGCCTTCTTTGAGGGAGCTCTCTCTCGAGTTCAGCATTGCAGACATTACAACACAGAACACTACTTGGTCAGACTTAACCCATAAATAGACAACATGTACTGAGCACTTACTTTATACCCAGCACTCTTTCATGCATGGCATATCATGAGCTACTTTCCTCCTTCCAGTGACTTACAAGGTATAAGTGTCTATGAGGACCCCTTTGGCTTTTGCTAAAGCCAAAGAACAGGACGGATTGAGACTTGGCTCAAGTGACCCACCACAAAGGAAGTTTCTTAATCAACCCAGGGCTCACTAGTTCAGTGTTCGATTTGGCCTTGGGCTTTTGAGGTTGTTTTAATGGGAACATAACTCAAAGTCCTTGGTCTTTGCACGCTCATTTTAGTCAATGTCATAAGCACTCCGTACAGAAATGGTCTCTCTTTTACTTTTCTCTTTTAAAAGACAATTTAAAAAAATTCCTTCTCTGTAATGCATTGGTCTAATCTTTTTGTTTTTGAAATATTGACCCATGTGTCAAGAAACCCTGTGGGCTTGAACACACGCATCTCTCGTCACATCTGACAGACATTCAGGCCCTGGCCTGAGGTTTCATGTATTTGAGAGTTACCAGGCAAGGAGACTTATTACTGAATTCTGTTGGATGTAAGATCTGAGTCGGCTGCCATTGAGATCTCTCCGCCTTCCTCTATTGTCATGTTCTAAATCAATGTTATTGCTCTTATCATCATCATCATTATTTTACGGTCCCTGTTTGGTGTTTTTCCAAAGAGGCATTCCTTCCTTGAAGGGCTTAAAAAGAAAACTGGAGATTTTTAAGAAAGTTTAAGTAAAGGAAACATCGAAATGTTTAGATTCTGTGCCTCCTGAGAAATAATTTATTTTTTTGCCTTTTTGGTTTGTTCCTTCATTTACACATGCATACATACATACTTGAGTGTTCAACCAGGTATTAATTACATATGAGCAGTGAACAGAGCAGTTCAACAGTTCTCATCAAATGGAACTTGATGTAGCTGAAAGAGCAACAGACTTGGTTTTTATCCTGTCTTCCCAGAACTAACTGTTCATTCTTTGACGAGTCACCCCAATGTCCAGCTGTTTACCCCAAAATGAAGCCTCTGTCCTCGAGGTTCTCTTTTGACTCCGAAGGTCTAAGATATTGATGATAAGGGCAGAGATATATGAGTTCAGGTCATCAGCAACATCATTTCAATCCTCTTCTGTGAGGAGGAAGTCGCCTTCTCAACTGGAGGCTCCACTGAACAAATATTGTGTCCTCTTCTGCCCCTCGGCTTTCTCATTTGACCATAGCTGCTTGTGTGAAAGGGAGCTGTTTGTAAGCCAGAGACGGATGTTTGCAGATCTTAGCCTGAAAGCAGCCCCAACCACATAATTTAAAGGGTCTTTGTTGTTGTGTGGTCACTCAGTTGTATCTGACTCTTTGTGACTCCGTGGACTGCAGCACATCAGGCTTCCCTGTCCTTTACTACATCCCAGAGTTTTCTTATTAGACTCATGTCCACTGAGTCGATAATGCCATCCAACCATCTCATCTTCTGTCGCCCTCTTCCTTTCCTGCCCTCAATCTTTCCCATCATCAGGGTCTTTTGCAGTGAGTCAACTCTTGGCATCAGGTGGCCAAAGTATTGGAGCTTCAGCTTCAGCATCAGTCCTTCCAATGAACATTCAGGACTGATTTCCTTTAGAATGGACTGGTTTGATCTCCTTGCAGTCCAAGGGATTGCAAGGAAGTCCAAGTCAAGAATTTTCTCTGGCAACACATATTGAAAGCTTCAATTCTTCAGCACTCTGCCTTCTTTATGGTCCAACTCTCACATCCATACATGACTACTGGAAAAACCATAGCTTTGGCTAGATGTTAAAGAGTCTAGCACCAAATGAAAATGCAGGCTCCTGATTAAGAAATTGTTAAGATGCACAGGAGAGCATTAAACCAAGCCTAGGATGCTTCTGAGAGAGCTGAATTTCTTTGTCATTGCCTGGGCCACCCACTCCTGAAGTCAGCTTTCCCTTCGACCAAATCTGATGTAAAGACAGAAGTATTTTGTAAACTGATTAAGTGTATACTCCACAGTTTCACCTTGTATAAATTCTTCTTGCTGCTACTGTTGCTGCTGCTAAGTCACTTCAATCGTGTCCAAGTCTGTGCGACCCCATAGACGGCAGCCCACCATGCTCCTCTGTCCCTTGGATTCTCCAGGCAAGAATACTGGAGTGGGTGGCCATTTCCTTCTCCATTCTTCTTGCTACTATAATGTTGTTATCATGTAGTGATTAGAATCATTTTATTTTAGTTTTCACTGTGCTGGGCCTTAGCTGCAGCATGTGGATCTTCTGCTGCGGTATGCAGGCTCCAGAGCGCATAGGCTCAGTAGTTGTGGCACACAGGCTTTGTGGCCACACAGCACGTGGGACCTTAGTTCCCTGATCTGGGGTCGAACCCACGTCCTGTGCATTGTAAGGCTTATTCTTAACCGCCGGACCGCCAGGAAGTCCCTATCATTATTGTTTTAAATGGCACTGCTGCCTCTGCCCATCTTCCTTTGTGAGAGTCTGAACTCTCTTGGACAGGGATTATAGCTTACTTGATTTTTTATCCCTCCCTGCCCCCCATCCCTCAACCAGATACCTGGCGTATGTTTGTTAAATACAGTGAATGCCATGTTTACTTGTAAGAAGAAATTGTGAAAAAAAATTTTTTTTCCAGAGACCGCTTTTTCCAGGGAATGGATTTTAAAAATCCAATTCAGGGAGTTCCCTGGTAGTCCCAATGCTTAGGCTTCCAGGCTTTCAGCTCTGGGGAACTAGATTCCTGCCCCGGGGAACTAAGATCCTGCAAGTTGCATGGAAGGGACAAAACAACATCAAAAACATGCAAACAAACCCAAAAATCAGTTTGAAGAAGGCAGAGTAATACTTAATATAATGTGTGTGGCAATTAAGATGGGCTGTTCCCTGAGCTGCTTGGAAGGAGAACAGACACTGGGCAGTGAAAAGGAAGGAGCCATAAAGCAGTGAGATGAATTTGTTTTGGTTTCATTTGAAATCTTTTCGATGCAACACAGTTCAGTGTTTTTGTTGTTGGTTGGGACTTCCTGGAAGATGATAACCAGATGAGGGGAGGACTAAGAAAACCAGGAAGTGAAATGTATAGACTGTGGTGTCGGCAGCCCTGCATTTCTTCCAGGTGATATTATAAGTGTGTTCTTATGGAGGGGATGGTTGTTGTGCTAAGTTGCTTCAGTTGCGTCTGACTCTCTGTGACCCTGTGGACTTTAGCCCACCAGGCTCTTCTGTCCATGTGATTCTCCAGGTAAGAATACTGGAGTGGGGTGCTGTGCCCTCCTCCAGGGGATCTTCCTGACTCAGGAATCGAACTTGTGTTTCTTTTCTCTCCTACATTGGAAGGCAGGCTCTTTACCACTAGGGCTACCTGGGAAGCCCAGGGATGATTGTTACTATACTGTTATGACATATCCCACATGGCTGAGAATCCAAAAGAGGGCTCGCTGAAGGAGTAATAAATTGCATGTGTAAGCAGCTGGACTTCTGTGGGTCGGTAAAGCCTCTGAGATGAGATTGATGAAGGACATTATGCTATTTGGGGCTTTAGTTGTTAGTGTTCTTCTAGAATTTTTGACATGTCTTTAACCAAGAGACATGAGCAGTGTGGTTATTTTCAATAACCTGGACTCTTTAGGAAAATTTTAAAATCCATCCAAAAAGAAGGTAAAGAAAGATGTTTATAAGCAGAGCCTTCTCTGTAAGTGTTTTCATTGGAGATGGATTGTCTAAATCCTTGGCGTTGAACCATCCACCCTCTTTCCTTACCTTTTTCTCTTTAGTCACCTGTATTGTCACTTTGGCTTCAGTGACTGCCCTCTTTCTCTCCCCTCCCTGCCCCAGTTTTTTAGAAGCCAGGTGTATTTATGAGCTAAAGTATTTAGGTGCTTGAATTTACCCAGTAATTTGGGCAGTTAATGACCTTCTATGGATTCCATTCTCACGCACCATCACTCTTTGTACGGAGCCAGGACGCTCTGCATTAATGATGCAGCTGGAGTGATGAAATGCTATATGCAAGAAAGTAGGGGAAACAGAGCAGTAAATTCAGTGGACGTTGAAGTAGAGACCCTGTCTGGGATTTTATCTGGTCCTCTTCAGAAGAACTCACCTAGCTGCTCTTCCTTAGGATCACAAACTGTAAAGCAGTGGTCACTTTAGATCCATTTAGGGGCCAATGTGCATGCATGTGTACATGCTAAGTCACTTTAGTCATGTCTGACTCTTTGTGATTCTATGGACTGTAGCCTGCCAGGCTCCTCTGTCCATAGGATTTTCCAGGCAAGAACACTGGAGTGGGTTGCTGTGCCCTTCTCCAGGGAATTTTCCCGACCTAGGGATTGAACCTGCATCTCTTATGTCTCCTGCATTGGCAGACAGGTTCTTGACCAGTAGTGCCACCTGGGAAGCCCTTGGGGGCCCATAAATGTCTCTGAAATACTTTAAATAAACAAAGAGAAGTTCTACCACCCAAATGATCTAAAGAACGAGATCACAGTTTGCCCTGACAGGTGCATTGGGAATATACCGAGTTAACTGACTATGTTCCTATGAAGATGCTCACCATTGTCCCTTAGAGTGAGGGTGTCAACATGCTGGAGGGGAAAGAAGCATGAACCAGGGGAGGCCAGTCTGGGATCCAGTCCAGGCTCTTCTAACTTGAACTAGACCTGAATCAGACTGCTTAACCTTCTGGGTCCCAGTTTCCTTAACTTTCAAATGAAAAAGCTCATAGAAACAACATGGGACCTGACTATTGCAGGATCCTAGGGCTTTTGGCCCAGATTACCTCAGATATATTCTCATACACCTGGAACCATGTGCCTTCTGTAACTGGAAAAGGCTATGAAGTGACGATGGTACCATTTGTCTTTTGGAGAAAAAAGTCCTTTTCTCTGCATAGTTCTGCCGCAGCTTTGAAATACTGTACCAGGTCTCCCCCTTCAATCATAAGTTGTGGGTTATGTTTTGTTTTGTTCACTGATCCATTCATTCTTTCTCAACACTTAGGTGCCAGTGTTATATTAAATGCTGTGGAAAGAACTGACGAAAAGGCAGATGTAGTTCCTGTCCTTGTACCTCTTAGAGCTGCCTCCTGTCACGTGAAGAAAGCCATAAACTATAGCTGGGGTGGGGGAGTCACATCATAGAACATTTAAAAAGCATTCTCGTTTCTAATCTAAAGATATCCACAGTGGCACTGGGTGGGTATTAACATAGTCACTTCTTTTTAAAAACTTTTTATTTTGTATTGAGGTGTAGCCTATTCCCAGGTGGCGCTAGTGGTTAAGAACCCACCTGTGAATGCAGGAGACATAAGAACCTTGGGTCAGGAAGATCCCTGGGTCAGGAAGATCTCCTGGAGGAGGGCGTGGCAACCCACTGCAGTATTCTTGCCTGGAGAATCCCAAGGACACAGGAGCCTGGCGGGCTACAGCGCATAGCGTTGCAGAGACTCGGACACAACTGAAGCAACTTAGAATGCTTAGCCGATTAACAGACAATGTTGTGATAGTTTCGGGTGAACAGAGAAGGAACTCAGCCATAAACATACATAGCATAGTCCCTTCTTACCTAAAACATTTCTAGTCTATCTTCTGGGATATTTTCCTCCATAAGAATATGTCTGTATTTATAATGAAAATCATTTAAGAGTCAGAAACTAACAGAATACCTACTTGTGAGTTTATTAGGGAAACAGGTTGCTGAGATTTAAGCATCATTTAATGAGCCCATTACATATCAAAAATTTGATACATTTCAAGAGCCATTTACTTACATGCTTTGTTGATAATGCTTGTTTCTGATATTAAAATCCCCTTTGAACCAACAGACTCCAACATGCAGAATAAAGGGATGTTAATTTTGCCTAATCTTTATCACACTTGGGTCAGGTTTCGTGTCCTCCTGAACCACAGCGGACCAGACTTTCCCTTCTCCCTCTGCTCCTCTTCCCTCTACATCTGTTATGTAGAAAGCTGTGTGTTTCTCTGATTTCCTTCTCACTCTACCTGTTTGCCCTGTAATGATCAGTATTTTTCTCTGAAGCATATGATGTAACCATGGAGGCCAATGTGAGGTCAGTGGTACCCACATGGCACCATAATTACTGGCAGCTGCTGATTGTCTTTGTGCTCAGACTTATAAAGATGTTGCATAAAGGCGTAAACAGATCATTTCCTTTTAGCCTCTGTTAACAATACAACCTAAAGGGATTCTACTCATTGAGCATTGCTCCCCCTTGGTTTTTATAGCAGCCAAAAATACCTGCCCCTCACCGCTCCTGGATATGAGGTAGCTGATGACATGTAAAGTCAATCTCTTAATCCCATGTGAGCTATAGATGGGATCAGCTAGTTTTCTGCAGTAGCTCTAGCCCAGTGCCATGTACAGAGAGGGCACTGATTATGTCACTAATACAGTAGAAATAGAGGAAAGAATTTTGGCCAAATCAGTCTGTATGAATCATCTCATTATTTTCTTAAAATGCAGGTTGTGATTCTAAATGATTCTAAATCTACTAAATCTCCGTAGATTCTAAATGAAGGCAGAGTCTAAAATTCTGCATTTCTAACACTTTGTTCCCATAGGATGTCAGTTCCCCTGGTCCCAGAGCCTCCTTTGAGTACCAGTTAGGCAGTGCTGGGGCCAGAATCTCGCTGTTGTGACTCCCACGCTGGGAGTCCTTTCCAAGACATCAGTGATAGCAAATGCCTCTTTCCTCTTACGTGGTCCCCACCACTGACTGTCTGCGAAGCTCATTGTCTCTGAGCCCCCAAGATGCTGCATCAGCATCATCCTAATGGGGTGATTCATGCCCCAACTGCCATGTGCATTGAATTTTATTCCAGATCATACCTGGGGCGGGGAGGCAGAGAAGGGAGTCACCCTTACACTCCCTGTTGCTTCTCTAAGTCAGCTAACTACAGTAAGTCTCCTACCTGTGAACCCTCAGGTTGTGAGCTTTCAAAGATGAGAACATGCATTCACATGTCCAATCACAGAAGTCCTTGTGTCTGGCATGCATTGTCACAAGCATGCAACGCCTACAAATGCTTGTGCTTTTGTGTACTTTACAGTATTCTATAGAGTACAGTACTACAGTATTACTGTAGCATTACTACTACAGTAATACTGTAGTAATACTACAGCAACACTACAAAGTACTAGTAGTACTTTGTACTATTTTTTAAAGTACATTACTGAAAGATTAAAAATATTTTATTTTTTATGTTTGTTTTTTATGTATTATTTGTGTGAGAAGTATTATAAACCTATCATAGTACAGTACTAGATGAGTGAGTGAAAGTCTCTCAGCTGTGTCCAAATCTTTGTGACCCCATGAACTGTAGCCTGACAGACTCTTCTGTCCATGAAATTCGCTAGGCAATTCTACTGGAGTGGGTTGCCATTTCCTTCTCCTGAGGATCTTCCCAGCCCAGGGATTGAACCCAGGTCTCCTGCATTGCAGGCGGATTCTTTACAATCTGAGCCACCAGGGAAGCCCACAGTATTATATAGTTGATTGTATTATTTGGATGCTAGGTTAACTTTGTTGAACTTATGAACAAATCGGACTTATAAATGAACTCTCAGAACAGAACTTGTTCATGTGTAGGGGACTTATTGATATTGATCATCCAAATTCCCATCAAACATTAGCCTTAGCAAATGATACCTCTTTATCCTCTGGTAAGTCCAGTGAGGATTCTTTGCAGAAAATCATAGAAACTGACTTTGACTGAGTTCACCAGAGAAAGAAATTACTGAGGAATCTTGGACTGTTCATAGCATTGACAGGGTGGTGAGAACTTGACTGGGAGTACTGGTTGGAACCTTAACTGTGACCTTCTCAGAAGCAGCCCAGACACACTGGGTGCTAGGCAGTGCCTCCACTGGATCCTGAGAGCCTCAGGTTGGCCACCTTAGGTTCTACTTCTAACCCATCCTGGGAAAGGGAGGTAAGGGGAGAGAGAAGCTGGGCTTCTCACAGTGGGAAATTCCTCTATCATAGAAAAGGGGATCATTTATTGGGCAGCCAAAGAGGTAGATGTCCACAGTAATTTTCATGCTTGGCAAAGTTACTTAGCAAAATATTCTGCTGCTGCTGCTGCTGCTAAGTCACTTCAGTCATGTCTGTCTCTGTGCGACCCCGTAGACAGCAGCCCACCAGGCTCTGCCATGTCTGGGATTCTCCAGGCAAGAACACTGGAGTGGGTTCCCATTTCCTTCTCCAATGCATGAAAGTGAAAAGTGAAAGTGAAGTTGATCAGTCGTGTCCGACCCTTTGCGACCCCATGAACTGCAGCCTACCAGGCTCCTCCACCCATGGGATTTTCCAAGCAAGAGTACTGCAGTGGGCTGCCATTGCCTTCTCTGAGGAAAAGGTTCTAAATGCTGCTAAAACTTAGTTACCAGTCAACTCTAATAACATAGTGCAGAGTGCCCCTCTGTTCTTTTAATTGATGCCAATTGATGTTGGAAATCAGTTGGCCTCTTCAAATGCATGGAGACGTCTCCTTCTTTAGGAAGTAGGGTGGGGTGCCGGGCATGGAAGTGTTAAGGGCTGTGTGGTTCAAGTTGCCTGTGAATTTCTGGAAGACATATCTCCTTTGCAGGAGTTGTTGCCTTTGAACCAAATGGATTATCTCCCCCAGCAGCAAATCCAATTGACAATTGAACGTCTGCAGTTCTTACAGGCATTTTAGTAAAACTTTTGAAGCTGCCTTTATGTAACTGGGGTTAAAAAAAAAAAAGTCTACATAAAGAGAGAGAATCCTTTATGAAGTTTGAGCGTATAGTTCTGTTTCTTCAATTGTGAATGTTTTCCAGGCAGATGAACAAACTTTCTGGAATGTTGAGTATATGCAAACATTCCAATCAAGGCTAATTGTTGTGTCTGTGTGCTTTGACTCTGATTTCACTTTCTCTTCATCTTCTGCTGTATCCTATAGGAATGTGATCACAGACTTAGAAATAGAATTTGCGTTGATATAAATAATGCCCAAGCTATTTGGAGAAAAGACTTAATGTCTAGGGCATACTGTTTGGAGATGGCGTTTTCTGCCTCAAATCTAGGCTTGGTTTAGGTAATACAAATCACACTTTTATTTGTCCAAACATCAGAGTTCACTTGCCACCTTTCCATCTGTCCTTTCATTTGATCTTCATTCCAACCTCACAAAGTTGGCCAAATGGGCATTATTATTTCTCATTTTGCCAGTGAGGGAGTGATGCTTAGAAGAAGGCATCTAGATGAGAGATTTCTAGGTAATGTTCATAATGACATCCTCCAGTGTTACCCTGTCAGGTATATTAGCGGGTGGCTGTTTCCTCCCTTCATGAATGGGACGTCTTTATGTGTCTCAGAGCTGCCTGGTGAGACTTAATGAGCAGTGTCTGTAAGATGCACCAAAATCCTCAGATAAGAGGGACACCGCTTAGTATTTATTTACTATGAAAGAGCAAGGCTTTTTGAGTAGCCGCTCCTGTGTCATTAATGACACTGGCCAGAGGAGTTGCTGGTACCTGGGCTTTGTCTGAAGGCTTTAGCGGTCATTACCATCAGGAAATGTACCTCGATCAGGATGTTACTTCATAAGCTGTAAGTGCATTTTTGGAACAGAGAAAGGAAAATAGAAATTGCCTTTTTGATATAACATGTTAAAAGATGACCTTTATCATTACTGTGACCCTGAGTTCTCCAAATTTGAAGATATACCTTTGTTCTGAATTTTACATCGACTGGGTTTTAGGGGTGGTGGGGGCCTATAGAGCCACGATAGTGATGGGGTCTCACTGAGTCTTGGGGAGGGGCACAGCGGGCTCTTTTCTGAACCAGCACTCCTGGAACCCCAGGACAGCTGTGGATAAGTCATCTTAACCACCATAGACCTATTTCCTCCTCCTGCCAGTAATCCCGAAGATAATGATGCTGACCCTACTTCCTCAGACATTTGGCAAGAGTAGCTAATGTAAAGTAAGAGGGCTTGCAGTGTATACAAGCATGCTGGAAACTTGAACTGCAAGGTAGCAGTTAGTAGTGCTCATTGTGGCCTAAGTACCATCCTGAAAAGGGCTCGGGACCCCCCCTAGGGCAGGATCCTTGCTGCCAGGCCCTCCCAGTGTGCTGACTGCACCATGGTCATCTGTGCATGTCTGCAAGAGCTCAGAGCATGTGGCTGCCAAGTCAGTGAGTGAGGGAAGGGAAAGGAGAGGATGAGGTGCCTACAGTGCCCCCCAAGAGAATACCTCTGGGATGGAATGTATGATTGCTTGTCCAGGCACACCCTCATCTCCTGTTCTCTCTTTTCTCCCTATAAGACACCCACCACTCAACTGGACACACAGAAGCGATATGGGTATTATTATGAGAATGTGCAAATATGCTCATCATACCAGGTCCAATGAGAGTTCTGAGTCTCTGAGGCTATTCCATTAGTTCTGTTAAATCAGTATTACACCATCCACCTCCAGAATTGGGAGTGAGAATTTTATGAAAGTGTCTTAACATTGAAAATATCCAAGAAGCATAAGCAGGTTTTTAGATTTTCCTATGAGTATGAGGATGAAGATAAGAAATGACGGTCGCAGGAGGAAGCTACTTACGAAAAGATGTCTTTACAGGGTGGTAGCTTATGACAATCCTTTTCCTCTTCTCTTTTTTGTTCCTTCCCGTCAGTACTAGTACTAATATTACTATATTGGTACTGTCTGGGGAGAAGGGAATTGATTTTGATAGATTTTCTTGAATTATTATATTCCCTCTTAGCCATTATTATCTGAAATAGCTTTCTCTTAATATTGTTAATAAGAGTTAGAAATCTGAATTTTTATTGGCAGTGCTATTTCCAACTTTAATTCTGTCATTTTAAACTTCTTTCTACCTTGTCATGCCTTTTTAGTAAGATAGGTATAGATATACCTATTGTAGATATACAATTTTATTATAATATACAATTATATAATATATGGATTATATAGAAAATATATGTTAATTATATATAAATTATAAAATTATAATATATACCTTTATTATATAAAGTATAATACATAATTGTCCTTACAAAACTAAGATGCAAGCCTCTATCCTGATAATTATAAATCTCTTAGGAAAGAGGTGCCTACCTGGGTTTCCTGGGTGATGGATATAGTATTATGTGCGTCTGTGTGTGTGTGCACCTGCATGCTGATACTCTGGGTCCTGGAGCCTGGTATCAGAATTACTCTGACCTGAAACCTCACTCTAGATTTTAACACACCTCCAGGCAAAGAGAGACAAACACACGTGCAGCATGGAATTATCGGTGGCATTACCACGCAGGTGTCAAGGAAATGAAGCTTTTCTATGACAAGATTGCAGTAAATCACACAAGACGCTGACAGCCTCGTTACCATGGGTAAAGTTTCTGTGATTTACGTATAAATAACTTTTCTGTGTCAGGACGTAGTATCATTCAGTCCCTCCAGAATAACATCTCTTCCATGAAGAAAGGGAAATGCCACAAAAAGCCGGTTCTGTCAAAGAAAGCCACAGAAGACAGTGGTTTCCTCCTATCAAACTGGCTCTGACACAGCCCACAGCATCTCTGCTTTATAATTTTAGGTTTTCCTTTCAGCCAAAACAGAATATTTTAGGCCTTATCTCAAATAGTGATTTGCTATACTGTTGGCTTTGATGCATCAATTGTCTGGGAACCAGTTTAGAGCCAGATTACATAAGGACCTCTGTGGTGTCCTTTGGAAAAGGGGCTGTGTTGGGTGAAGGGTCTCTACTGCTGATTTTATACTCAACTCATGGCGATAGCCAAAAGGCTTCTCCACGTGGTTTAAGGAGAGATTTTCCCAGGGCTCCTGGCATAGTGAAAACATCTAGAGAGAGATCCTGAGCACGCCTCATGCTCTGAGGTCCCTGGAACTAGAAGTGAGGCAAGTAGTTCCAAGGCATTCACTTTGCTTTTGCGTTAAGGCCTGGACAGGCAAGCAAGGGAGGCCCATACCCTTGTGTGAGCAGGAGTTCCCTGGACAAGCTGGCATCTTCGAACAAATGCTGAGTATACCA
Organism: Bos javanicus; assembly: GCF_032452875.1. Taxonomy (NCBI): domain Eukaryota; kingdom Metazoa; phylum Chordata; class Mammalia; order Artiodactyla; family Bovidae; genus Bos; species Bos javanicus. The sequence continues at coordinate 46,523,267 of NC_083881.1, forward strand.
ACTTGAACTCTATCACTCACATTTATTCTTCTCTCAGTTCTGCTGTGGCTGTAATTATCTGGAACCGATCTCATAGTTTTCAGTATGAGACTAGTGATAGAAATACCAGCTTGGATGTTCACGTAAATTCTGGGACGGAATTTTGATTCAATTGTGCTTGACCTGGGGTGCTATATTCATATACTTCCTGGTGCCATGTTGTACAGTGAGTGATAGGCGATTCACTGCTTATGGTCGGGATCCAGTCTGGCCAGAATAGACTTCATTGCACTTTGTAGTTCCACCATGGCCTCTGCAACCAGGCACCATAAGCATGTTCCTGAGATTGGTGTAGGTAACCGAAAGAACACGGAGCCCCAAATTTAGGAGGTCTGTGTCCTAGGCCCAGCTTGATTTCTCTGAAGATTCCAGTTTTCTTGTCGGTACATGAGACTACTGAAATTAATCACTTTCAGGATCTCTTCTAGCCTTGAAGGAAGATTTTTCTTTCTTTTTAATTAGTTTTTTAAACATAAAATTTTAGTTATTTTTTAAACATTAAAGTACAACTTGATCATTCACATAAACAAATGAAAGAGTAAGGAAAAGAATAAAGTAAAAAGTCAAAATTTTCCTGTCTCCTTCCTTGTTGTTGTTCAATTGCTCAGTCATGTTTAACTCTCTGCGACCCCATGGACTGCAGCACGCCAGGCTTCCCTGTCCTTCTCCATCTCCCGGAGCTTACTCAAACTCACATCCATTGAGTCGGTGATGCCATCCGACCATCTCATCCTCTGTTGCCCCCTTCTCCGCCTGCCCTCAATCTTTCCCAGAATCAGGGTCTTTTCTAATGAGTCAGTGCTTTGCATCAGGTGGCCAAAATATCTGAGCTTCAGTCCAGTCCTTCCAATGAATAGTCAGGGTTGATTTCATTTAGAATTGACTGGTTTGATCTCTTTGTTGTCCAAGGGACTCTCAAGAGTTTTTTTTTTTTTTTTCCCTTTGTTTCTTAGGTCTTTAAATATACAGTTTTAAAGGGGGAAATCTGAGTCAGGAAGAGATGAGCTCTTTAATTGTTTTTAAAAAATACTTATTTCTTTGCCTGCGCTGGGTCTTAGTTGCTGCATGAGGGATCTTTAGTTGTGCCGTGGGAACTCTTCGCTGCAGCATGTGGGGTCTAGTTCCCTGACCAGGGATAGAACCCCGGCCCCTTGCATTGGGAGCACATAGTCTTTGCCACTGGACCCCAAGGCAAGTCCTGAGATGATCTCTCTACATTACTCTTAGAAGTAATCTCTAATGATGACGACATGCAGGTCTTGTAAGGTTTTCTACATGCTATTCGGCAAGTGTGTGAGGCTGAACCATTCCAAGGGAAAGATTCTTAGTTGCAGTCTTTGTCTCTTTCCCTTGCACAGATTTAAGTAGGTCTCATGAGCCAGTGGGCTTCTCCAGTGACTTAGCAGTAAAGAAGCCACCTGTAATGCAGGAGACACAGGAGACTTGGGTTCAAACCCTGGGTCAGGAATACCCCCTGGAAGAGGAAATGGCAACCCACTCCAATGTTCTTGCCTGGGAAATCCTATGGACAGAGGAGCCTGGTGAGCTACAGTCCACGGGGTCTGAAAGAGCTGGACATGACTGAGCACACATGAGCCTGTTTGTGGTTACATTACTTGTACCAGTGACACCTAACAGCAAAGCCATTTCTCAGACTCACACCTGAGCACTCATGGATGACTATTTGCTTATCTAGAGTCTTGTGGATCTTGCCATAATCTTATGGAAAACATATTGGTCACCTAGCTAGGCTTTCTAAACCCTGGCAGTTCATCTGTAAAATGAGGACAATGACCCTTGATAAGGTTGTGGCCTGGTTAAACTGTGTAACATACATGAAGCGGAGCCTGGACTCTCACATAGTGGTTCTCAGATTATTTCCTTTTTCCCAACCCCCACCATCAGTTCCTCTTCCTTCTTCCCTTCATTTCCTGATTTTTCTCACTTGCAGTCACTCTTGTGACTTCAACTTATCTATTGCCAGGCTGTAGTTCCAAGTAGCAGAAAAGCAGAACTGGATGTGTTTATTGCTGTCTCAAGCTTGTGTTTGTAAGCTGGGGTTAGATCCCACACAAGATGGACTGTCTTCCCTGGAGTTCTGGAGAGGAAAGAAAGCCTTGTTGTTGTTTTAGTCAGTCATGTCCAACTCTTTGCAACCCCATGGACTGCAGTACCCCAGGCTCCTCTGTCCTTCGGAGTTTGCTCAAATTCATGTCCATTGAATCAGTGATGCCATCCAACCATCTCATCCTCTGCCACCTCCTCCTCCTGCCTTCAGTCTTTCTCTGCATCAGGATCTTTTGTAATGAGTTGGCTCTTTGCATCAAGTGGCCAGAGTATTGAAGCTTCAGCTTCAACATCAGTCCTTCCAACGAATATTCATGGATGATTTTCTTTAGGATTGACTGGTTTGATCTTCTTGCTGTCCAAGGGACTTTCAAGAGTCTTCTCTAGCACCACAGTTCAAAAACATCAGTTCTTTGACACTCAACCTTCTTTATGGTTCAACTGTCACATCCATACATGACTACTGGAAAAAGCATAGCTTTGACTATATGGACTTTTGTCAGCAAGGCGATGTCTCTGCTTTTTAATGTGCTGTGGAGGTTGTCCTAGCTTTCTTTCCATGGAACAAGTGTTTTTTAATTTCATGGCTGCAGTCACCATCTGCAGTGATTTTGGAGCCCAAGAAAATAAAATTTGTCACTCCTTCTACTTTTTCCCTTTCTATTTGCCATGAAGTGATGGGACTAGATGCTATGATGTTAGTTTTTTGAATGTTGAGTTTTGAGCCTGTTGTAGACAAATGTGCCACAGGAAGAGGTGGCTAGCTTGTGGAATATATTCTCATTCTGTTATCTCTTTCCTTTTTTAAAAAGTATTTATTTATTTGGCCTCTTTGGATCTTTAGCTGTAGCTTGCAAACTCTTAGTTGTGTCTTATGGGATCTAGTTTCCTGACCAGGGATCAAACCCAGGACCCTTGCATTGGGACCATGAAATCTTAGCCACTCAGCCACCAGGAAAGTCCCTGGGAGTCATTCTTCTGGGAGTAATTATATCTTCACCAGCAGTGCATCTTGTCCTCCCAAGACTTGACGTGTGCACTCCTACTGGAGCTTGTAAAAATGATATGAGTCTGGCAGAAGCATTTAATCCACTGTGGAGACACCCTCCTTAAAGGAAATAGAATGCAGATTACATTTATCATGGGGAATGCATATTAGACCTCTCCTAGACCTCTCATATATAAATTCATTTTTACACTTTCTCCAGCAGGAGTTTCCATGAAAGGGAAATGATGGCAATGACAGGATTTCCCTGCTGGTCCAGTGCTTAAGACTTCACCTTCTAATGCAGGGGGTGCAGATTTGAACCCAAGTTGGAGAGCTAAGATCCCATATGTCTCATGGCCTAAAAATCAGAACATAAACAACAAAAGCAATATTATAGCATTCAATAAAGACGTTTTTTAAAAAGCAAAATTAAAAAAAAAAAGAAATGATGATAATGAACCAATGATTGCAAATGAATGGAGCACCCCCACTGTGATTTTTTTCTTTCTAAATGATTAAGAGCATCGAGTTATACACATAAGAAATAAAAGTAAGTTTTTAAGATAGGTAAGTCACCAGCAATTATAGGACTGCAAATCAGCCTTTCCTTTTTTAACTTTTTATTTTGAAATAACTTTATACTTAGAGAAAAGTTCCAAAAATAGTATGGCGAGTTCTTTTATATCCTTCACACAGCATTCCCTAAAGTTAACATATTATGTAACCATAGTGTAATTATTCAAACTAAGAAATTAGCATTGGCGGTAATACTATTAATTAAGCTACAGATTATTTGGATTCTTTTTTTTCTTTTTTCCCACTGCTTCTCTTTCTGTTCCTGGATCCAGACCAGGATCCTACCCTGCCTTTAGTCTTGTCTTTTTTTAGTCTCCTCCAATCTGTGGCAGTCCCCAGTCTTTACTTATCCATCATGACATTAACCGTGATTATGCATTTTTTAATGCTTCTTTTCAGTCCTTATCTCTAACTTCTTTTATAGTCAACATTATACTGCCGTAGTAAATTTTTTTTCACTTAGCATCCCAATATGTGAAATTTTCAGTGCATGGCTTATTAAGTGACTAGAATTTCTCTCTGCCATAAATTTCAGAATTTGGAAAAAAAAGAATTTGGCTAGTAATTCAGTTCTTAATCCTTCCCAGGTGGCACAGTGTTAAAGATTTTACCTGCTAAGCCAGGAGACCCAAGAGATGAGAGTTCAATCTCTAGATCAGAAAGATCCCCTGGAGAAGGGTATGGCAACCCACTCCAGTATTCTTGCCTGGAGAGAGGAGCCTGACAGGCTACAGTCCATGGGGTCCCAAAGAGATGGGCACAACACTGCTCAGCTCTTAATACTCACAGAACGAACTGCAAAAGCACTTCTGATAGTTTCCTCCAAGGACTCTTGCCTTGAGCATAAATAGAGGGGAGAAGAGTAAGAGGACACAGGGAGGATCATGGTTAGTGGAGAACTCCAGTCCTAGCCTGTTGTCACATGGGAACCACCCTAAACCCTCCAAAGTTTTCCCTTCACAGTTGGAATTAAATCTAGTGGCTACTGGCCTCAGCCTGGCCCCCCTCCCTCCTTCATGATTTTCTAGTCTCTCTTCCTCAAACATCCCGAGCTCACTCTTCCCTCCTATCTCAGGGCCTTGCTCTTGAAAGCTATCGATTTCATTTTGATTTTCCTAAAAGCTTCTCACTATAATCCGTGACTTCAATGACAAATATTGGCTTAGACAATAAGCAGAGCTGTCTCTTCTAATCGTAAACTGGCCTCAACATGTTTTGTTTGCTTTATTAAGTCTTCCCTGCATTTCTGTCCGCTATAGAATGGGCTTCCCTGGTGGCTCAGATGGTAGAATCCGCCTGCAATGCAGGAGACCTGAGTTCCACCCTGGGTTGGGAAGATCCCCTGGAGGAGGGCATGGCAACCCACTCCAGTATTCTTACCTGCAGAATCCCTATGGACAGAGGAGCCTGGTGGGCTACTGTCTAAAGACACAACTGAGCGAATAAGCAGAGCACATGGAATGGGAACTTCTAGGGAGTTAAGAACCTCAGTCTGCTCACAACTGTCTCCTCAGGTCCAGAACATGCCTGGCATCTGAGAAATAGCTCAGTAGTTATCTGCGGACTGAGTGAGTACATTTTCTGAGAGCTGTGGTTACGGGAAAAGAGCCCTGTTCATCCCTTTCTCCCACAGCCTGTGAGAAGCATCTTTCCTGGGTTACCTGGTCACCAGGAATTTGTTGGAGGTCTCCCTGCGTAGCATCACAATAGGGCTTTTTAAAATCTGCCCTCTTCTCCCCACTGTTTCCTGTTTAGCTTGAATACTATAAGGGACAGAGAGCAAAAAAGATGAGCATTTCAAAGGCTTTTAAATCAGTCAACACTGCCACTAGGCCTTTGGTGGGTTCCATTCAGTGAGAAATCCACCCCCTTCTATAAAGGTGGTATAGGATATCTCCTTCCCAAGCATTTGGGGTGAGACTATACTGTCTTTGAAGGATAATAAAATGCCAAGGCTTAAATACGTTTCTGTTACTTTTGACAGCTCTGTTATTACTCCTTTGTCATTGGAGGGGCTCCTGAGGGGCTGTGAAAGGCCTTCAACCTGCAGATCAAAAGACTGAAGGCACCTCCCGGTTCAGCAGCCTGAAACAAGAGGACAGTGGCTTCCTTTCTGAGGCCTGTGCCCCGCCCCTGACTAGGCTTTACACTGTTAGATCTGGGTGGAGACCTGTTTGATTTGAGAGCTGGGTCGGCTTTCATTAAAAAATTTGTTTTTCCCTTATGAAGTTTCCTTAGCCAACTTGTTTGGTATGAATTACGGAGGCTACTGTAGACAAGCCTGCTGTCATGACAAGGAATGAACAAAATGTATTATCCTCTACCTGTTCTAAACGAGTGGGACATTAAGAAATGCCAGATCAGGTCATTCATATGTGATTAGAAATATAAAACTATCCTTTTCATTTAGATCAAAAATCCCACTTCTAGCATACTATCCTTATAATGGTATCAATCCATTTCCTGATGAGAATCCTGGGCTTTGAAAAGATCGGGTGCTGCTGTGCTGTACTTAGTCGCTCAGTCGTGTCCAATTCTGCTACCTCATGGGCTGTAGCCCACCAGGCTCCTCTGTCCATGGGGATTCTCTAGATAAGAATACTAGCATGGGTTGCCATGCCCTCCTCCAGGGGATCTTCAATCTTTCTTTCTTTCCTTTCAAGTTCCAACCCAAGGATGGAACCCAGATTCCAAATATTTATATTTATTTCAAGTTCCAATCCAGGGAAGGAACCCAGGTCTCCTGCATTGCAGGTGGATTCTTTTACTGTCTGAGCCACCAGGGAAGCCCAAGAATACTGGAGTAGGTAGCCTATCCCTTCTCCAGTAATTGACCCAGTAATCTTCCCAGCCCAGTAATCGAACCAGGGTCTCCTGCTTTGCAGGTGGCTTCTTTACCAGCTGAGCTCAAAAAGATCAGAAAGTAGCCAGTAACAGGTGAACCAAAGTATTTAAGAAATTATATGCATAAATGTATTGAATCCTGCTTGTGGAGCAGCAGGCATTATCCTGCTTCCACTTAGTGAATTGGATGAGTGATGAATAGGTTCTAAAAAGACTTTTCGGTGTTTGTTCCCACTTTGTTTTATATTTATTTCAAATTCACCAAACAACCAAGGTTAGATTGAGCAAGAGTTCCTTGAAAAGGAAGGCCAGATATGGACCCAGGGGGCCTGGGTGCTGCCTGATCTCTTTCTGTCACCAGCTAAGTTATTTGTGAATTGGGGCAGCAAATAGCTCTTTAGGCCACAGTCTCCTTTAGCTGGCTAATTCTAATTTTTTAAAGAAAGTGATTTGTAAGAGATATACAGGCTTTAAAGTTCAATTTTTTTTAAGTTTTGGAAAGGAGTTATCTTAAAAAAACAGATATCATTCCCCTTAATTCTATATTATTGATAACATTTCTTTACTTAAAGAGACTTTCTCATGCACAATATTTAGTGGATAACAAATAAACGTTGCCTAAATTAGTGAAAATGTTGTTTGGCCAAAATGAACCAAAAAGCCGTTTCTTTAAAGTTTAGACCATATTTCAGAAAAAGAAATGTAATCCATGTTGATAAGATTGTCCCTTGACCTTACAGATTACAAGGAAGCAGGATAGCTCTCATCCAAAATGTTTCTTAGTTAATGTTATCTGCTAAGTGTAAAAATCCCACAGGCAGCTGGTGTACTTTATAAGGCTTATAAATACCAGAACTTACAAACAGGCTGATCAGCAAGCTTTATAGTTTGCATTAAAAAGTAAGAGCTTCCCAATGGTGGAGAAATATCTCCAGTTCATTTGTTTTTAAAATGTGAATTTCATCAAGAAACCTAGGATGGATTCTTACCAAGTGAAGTGTGGTATGACAGTAAACTTCACAGCCCACTTTATTAATTCATATGTAATATGGGAGAAAGAGTGCCTATTGAAAACAGCAAAGCGAGAGGGTATGCCTCATTCAGAGTATCTCATTTTCCAGTGTTAATAATTAACAGAGCTTTTCATTTTAAGTGTCACTACGAAAGTGCCACCGTGCTCAGCAGTCAGTGATTGCAGAAGGTTGTTTTAAGGTAATGGTGTTCTCACTGACAGCATAAGTCACAGGTTGGGCAGGATACATTCTTATTGTCAGATACAGACATCGTCCTGAAATAGGCTTTGTGGATTGTTCCCCAACTCTTTGCACATAACTCTAATGCAGATACCCAGAGCAAGCATTTTCTGATGTTCAGAAGCTTGGAAATTAGGACTGCAAGTGGAACAAGTTTTTTTTTTTGTTAAAAAAGTATCACTTATTAATAATTAATACTGATTATTATTAAATTAATCATTTAACAATTATTACTTCTGTTATTTTTGACTGCACTGGGTCAGAATGGGCTGTAGGTGTCTTTGCTGCCTGTAGGCTTTCTCTAGTTGCAGCAAGTGGGGGCTACTGTCTTATGGTGTGTGGGTTTCTCATTCCAGTGGCTTCTTTTCTTGCAGAGCATGGACTCTAGGGCACATGGGCTTCAGAAGTTGGGGCTCTCGAGCTTTGGAGCACAGGCTCAGGAGTTGTGGTGTACTAGGGAAGTCCTGGAATGAGGTTGTTGATGGTGCAAATTGCTAAACCCTTAGATGGGCAGATTGTTTTAGCTATTAAGATGCCAACATTTCGTGGTTACCTTTTGTGTTTGAGCAAGAATCTGGATATTAGTGGGCTTGCCTGTGTAAAAGCATTTGCTTCATTAAGGTAGCCTTGTTGGATCTGAGAATGGTTTGAGGGGGGGTGTGCGCAGTGGAGGATGTCAAGAAAGAAGTCCATGAGGAAGGCTCTGCCCTTTAATAGAGAATTCAGGACTGCTATGGGTGAATTTCATACTTCACTGGTGGATCAGTGGTAAAGATTCCACCTGCCAATACAGAAGAGCAGGAGATGTGGGTCAAGAAGATCCCCTGGAGAAGGAAATGGCAACCTGCTCGAGTATTCTTGCCTGGGAAATCCCATGGACAGAGGATCCCCATGGCGAGCTACAGTCCATGGGGTCACAAAGAGTTTGACATGACTTGGCAACTAAACAACAACATGGGTGGATGTGCAGAGTCAGGCATGGTCTGGGTTGTCATCATCATACTGAGGGATGCGGGGGATGTGTTAAAAAACAGGCAGTCTCCCTTCCCTTGTTTGTTTTCTGCACTTAGAAGTCTCCAGATTTTGAGTAATAATAGTTTCGTATTAGCCAGATGGGTTAAGACCTGTGTGACATGACCTTTGTCTTCTGATCTACTAGATCTGACAACTGCTAATGTCACCATATTCTTAAAATAGATGTGAAACATATGCACAATCTTCTTTTCCAAGGAGACAAGTGTTTTCCCAGGAAAATATTTACAGTTCATTAATTTTTCAGATACCCTTTTTTTTTTTTAAACCGTCTTTTTTTGTTACTGTTTTGAGGTATACCAATTGCATGTAAAAAGCTTAACACACAAAATATGAATGTTCTGGGCTCTAAGGAATTATACAGGAAATAGGGCATGTGATGGAACAGATTTTTGAAAATGTGCTTTGAGGTTACAAGGTCTTGGAGAGCTGTCGTTTGGGAGGATATTTATCCCTGGGGATGACTAATGGATTTCAATGGGTGGCAACTCATATTAATTGGTGGTGGTTTCCTGGACTGCTGTGTTGAGAAGGATTCAGAGGGATTTTGAACTCAGTGGGAAAGAAATCTATTTCTTATGTCTGTCATGGGCATGAGTCTTGTCATTTGTTTTAGCATTCCTGGTTTATATACTCCGCTGATGTGAGACTCAGCAGGGACTTAGCATAAAGCACTGTTTAGTTGGGTTCTGAACCAATGTTCCAGAATTAAATTAGGTCCAGGAATGAAGTCTGTCAGAATCAAATCTTTGTTGAGTTCTTACCCCGTGCTGTATGCTGTGCAAAAAACAAATTTGCAAAGTTAAATGGAAACGTAAGACACTGAATGCTTGGAAATGGTCAAGTAATAATAATTGCATAAAGAATTAGGAAGAGAATACCAAACTGAGAGTCAGGAGAATCAGAGATAATAAAGAATGGCAAAGGGGAAGCCATTCTTGCGGGGAGAGATGGTTTTATATAAACAAAGGCAGCTAGCACAATGTACAGCCTTTTCAGAGGAATGTTAGGACTTCACCCTATTTGGAAAGATTGTTATTTGGAGAAAATGGGAACCACCACCTGGTAGAGGGCCTTAGAAATGGATTCTTTTCATGGTTTTCTTCTTCTTGCTACTTTATTCTAGACTCCAAGAAACTGGTTATCAGTCACCTTGTTTTATTCACCAAGATCTGTTAAGCAGCCCACCATATGTCAGGCACCATATTAAGATGATTAGACTTGGTTTGGACTCTGGCCTGGAGAATTTTTCAGAGTGGAATAGAAATAGGGAAGACTATGACTACCCATTCATACCTGTAAGCCTTTTTAAAGGAATTCATGGTTAGCTCTATTGTACAGAAGACAAAACTGAGGCTCATAAATGTTAATTTGCTTAAGGTCACACAGCAGACTGGAAAGACATTTAAAGTAAGCATTTTTTTTTAAACTAAGCATTTTTAATGAAGCATAATATTCACATTGAAAAAGTCCACAAATTATTAATATTCAACTTGACCGGTTTTCACAAAATGAACACACTCCTTGGTGTGTGGTTCACAAAATGAACCACGAGGAACTCAGGCATTTCCCTGATGACTCAGATGGTAAAGAATCTGCCTACAAAGCAGGAGACCCAGGTTCGATCCCTGGGCTGGGAAGATAACCTGGAGAAGGAAATGGCAACCCACTCCAGTATTCTTGCCTGGAGAATCCCATGGACAGAGGAGCATGGTAGGCTATAGTCTGTGGGGTCACAGAATCGGACAAGACTGAACAACTAACACACTCAGAAGAACTTAATGCATTTCACGTATTTAAAGTGAGTGGAAATTGACCATAAGGTAAGTACTTTTTGCATATTTCCTCTCTCTCCGTTCTTCCCTTCTTTCCTCCTTCTTCCTCTTCTCCTATTCCCCATTCCTCTGTCTCTTTTTTCCCTCATTTCTTCCAAGCTAAAGTGTTCCCTTAAATTTTTTGATTACAGAACTCTGTTCCAGAGGACATCCAAACTTTGTGGTTTGGAGGGGACAGTGCTTGTTTTTGGGAATCATTTCAGTTACAGAGAACATGAGAAATGCCAGCAATGTTGAGTGCTGATTTCATTCTCTTAAAGCCACCTTCTACTCACATAAAATGTACCAATCACTGTGATACCTGTGGCAGATTCATTTTGATATTTGGCAAAACTAATACAATTATGTAAAGTCTAAAAATAAAAAGAATATTTGCATGTCAATCTTCACAGATACACCCATTTTTGCCTACAAAGACACTGAAATTCAAAGAGGTTAGGTGACTTTTGCAAAGTTATATACAACCTAATAAATGGTATATTTCTTTTACTCTCATCCATTTTTTCTTAAAATGCATCCTAGTTGCCTTTTACCTTGGCTCTTTGCTAAACTAAGTTTGCATGACTAAAAATAAAACTAAATTAGTGCAAAAGGGCATAGAAACACCAGGTTTGTTACAGGAACTGCTTCCCTCCCGCACCCCCCCCCCCCCCCCCCACCCCCCCCCCCCCACCCCCCCCCCCCACCCGTTTCTTTTTTAGAATACGAACTCTGATTCCAGATAATTGCAGTCCTGGAAATAGAGACACAGTCTCATATTTTGAGAAGCTGTTCTCACATTTCCAGATCTCTGTAAGAGCCCATCTTTGCAGCCCTGTTCATAGTTATCCTGTTGGCACAAAGCTGATGCAACTGGTTTTCTTAGAACCAAAAGTTCCTGAAGCGATACTGACAAGAGATAAATCAGCCTTCTTTGTGTTCTGGTTAATTACAAAAACAAATAAAAACCTCAGGTCAATTACTGTCCCTTGAGTAACCCATGTTCCTAGGAAGTACTTTAAATGCCCTTTGAGTGATACAAATGCAGTTCATGAGAAGGGCATCTAAGAATTTGTTTACAACTTCTGTCATTAGAGCAACTCTTACAGTGGAGTTCTTTTGATGTGAGAGTCTCCTTTATTAATTGTAGTTCCTTCTCATGCCTTTGCAAACTCAGTGTTGGGATTAAGCCTCTCCTTAGATTATTAATTAGAGGCGCCGTTTAACTTGGTATTTGGACAAAGACTGCTGTATGTCATTTTGTAAGACTGACTTCTCTGTACAAGCAAATGGGCAGCAAAGAGGAGGAAATGAGTTTCAGTAGAGCTCATTGGAGATTGAAAATAATTTTTTACACTCTATGACTCCTTTCAAGAATTCCATTTTTATTTCTGTTCAGTTGAATCCATGATAAATCTTTGTTTCCATGTTTTTTAAGAGTCAGTTCTAACTCAGGGGTGATCTGGGATATCTCTAAAATGCTCTAGTATATTCATAATAAACATATATTTTTAACATAAAAAATGAGAGCAGTTTCTTTTTCTTCTTTTGAGAGCATTTTCTTTCCTCTCATCACTCATCAGGGAGTTTGGGCTCATCAAGGGAGTATGTTCTGTTGGTATCTGGGAATCCCTAGAGCTAAATGAACACCCCCTCCCTTCCTCTGGTCTATTCCTTAATCTCTACAGGAGTAGTGGAGTTTTTGCTTTGGCAGTTTCCTACTGCTTCTTATCTTTAGTTTGAGCCTTCAGATACGGTTTGAGCCTGAACATAATAAAACACTCCCCAAATAGGCGAATACCGGCAGGACAGATACATGGTTTGATGCTTCCTTTGTGCTGGGCTTGATTTTCTAGACAAATACCATCTTGTGTGCATATTAAGAACTTAATAAATATGGATAGAATGAATGAAAAATTTATGACAACGAAGGTTGTATAACCCAGTAGTGATATGCACAGATCTTGGATTAGTCCTCTTGTTTGTAGAACTGAAAAACGGACTTTCCTTTTATAAGATTGGAGATTTGATGGGAGCATCAAAGAACACCTAAGGGGCTAAAGGAAAGAAATCTCTAGCACGCAGATTGTGGAGTGTGTCTGTAAAATCGCTCTCTCTGACAATGACAGGCCTCTAAAGGTTCAAGTGCTAAATCAAGAAGCTGAGAGCCTCCTTGGCCATGAGAGAGGAGAAAGGAAAACACGAATGGGAGAAGATGAAAAATGTATTGTTGCACTCACAGGGTTCTCCCCTCTTGTTTGCATAGGTTTACCGAAGGCTGTAGCAGGCTATTGGATTGTTTTCTTGTATATGTGTGTGCACGCGCACGGGTGCTCAGTTGCTCAGTCGTGTCTAACTCTTTGTGACCTTATGGACTGTACCCCACCAAGCTCCACCGTCCCTGGGATTCTCCAGGCAAGAACACTGGAGTGGGTTGCCATTTCCTTCTCCAATTCATGAAAGTGAAAAGGGAAAGTGAAGTTGCTCAGTCATGTCTGACTCTTAGCGACCCCATGGACTGAAGCCTACCAGGCTCCTCCGCCCATGGGATTTCCCAGGCAAGAGTACTGGAGTCGGGTGCCATTGCCTTCTCTGGACCCGACTCTAGATGGCATTTATTGATGACAGATGGCATTGATTGCTGATCAGAATTCTGGCTTCACTGGGACTTCTTACTGGGTACTTTCGGCTTCCACACAAGACTGAATTCTTGCAGAGTTTATGCAGTGTCTACTTGGTAGGAATCAGAGCATGCTGCCAATGGCATAGTAGGCTTTGGGGTCAGATAGACTTGTGCTGGAACCATGACTGTTCTACTCATTAGCTATATGTCCCTGGGTGTGTTACTTAACGTCTGAACCTCATCAGTAAATCTGAGGAAAGGTATCCTCTTCCTCCTAAAGTCACAATGACTTGAGGAAAAATAACTATTAATACCAATGGATGGTAGCTACTAGTTCATACAAAAAGAAAGATTCCCCTTTCATTCTAGGAGCCATCAAGTCTATTGCTGAAAGGGAATCACAAGGGACTGTGAGAGCAGGGGGCTTGGAAATAGCAGACCAAGTCTTGGAGTTTGGCTCTCCAACTAACTAAGCTGTTGGGGTCATTCACCTTGGTCTCTGCAACTAGGAAACATGATAGTTTCCCCTATTTGTCAGTAATGGGGGTGGAACAGATTCCTATCCCAGAATTAGACTTGTGGGAAAGACCAGTCTGCAACAATACATTTCATAGCTTCAGTGACAATGCCCAGCCCTGTGGCCACTCTATGTCTTGAACTGGAACGAACTCAGTAAGCAACTATGCCCAGGTATTCTCCGTTAGACAATAACAATACAAGGCAATTGTTTTGAACTTGCTCTTAAAAACAAAGAGCATTGTCATATGATCTTCATATAAGAAAAGTACACAACATTTATTGATCCTATGCCTTTGGAGAGTGACAGTGCTGATGTTGCCTTCGCAAATGTTGTTCTGCTTAGCTGGGTGCTTCAAGACCAGCACCTAACTCAGGTGTCATCTCTGGCCATCTTTCCTCGTCTCCTGGTGGACTTTCTCCTGATCATGCTCCCACAGAACACTTCTCTCAAAATACCCCCCACACTGTATAGAATGAATGAGTCATAAGTTGGCTTATCCCAGTAAGACCTGAGCCCCATGAAGGTGAGGACCTTCCTGTGGTCAGTCAACATGATGCATCCATATCCTAGCCCAACACCTGGGATGGAACTTGGTCCTTTTTGCTGTGATTGATCTCAACTTCACCAGTGCATTTAAGGGGTTTCTTCCTCTTGTAGAGGAAGATTCAACTCCAGTTTGAGTTCAGGTTTTCTCTCAGGGAGCATACACAGAGTGCAAGGTAGGGTATTTTGACATCAAGGGTTCTACGCTCAGACTGCCACACAGAGAGAACCACTTTCCGCATTCGTATACTTTCCTGATCCAACCCCAAAAGAAGGCATCAACTGTAAAACTGCAGTGGCCGATAAGCTTTGATTTTTATGTTGGTTACATTTTCCTTGCTGCTTCTTCAAAACACAGGCCTGCACGTTGCCTCTGAGACATCCTCTCTGGTCTCCCCCATCTCTCTAGATTGGATTAATAGATTGATATAGCTGTTGAACACATGCTGCCTCAGAACACTTGTGTTTTAACCCAGTAGGAACCCCAGCTGATCCCTTCGAAAGCAACTTTTAAGAGAAACTGATGTCTTGTGAACACGTTAGCAAGCTGTCATTGCGAGTTTGTCAGCAGGCTCATCTTAGAGAGGCTGCAGACATGTTTCAAGGTTGCCTAATTATTTATATACTGGGTCATGCTCCTTTCCAGTGGTAGGCTGAGACTGAGCTGGTTCTTAAATACAGGAAGATATGTTCTGAATCCTTTACCATTAAAACAGGTCACTTTTCTATTATGTTTTCCAAAGTCCTAACAATAGCATTTTGTTTTCAGTTGCTAAGTTGTGTCTGACTCTTTGCAACCTCATGGACTGTAGCCTACCAGGCTTCTCTGTCTGTAGAATTTTTCAGACAAGAATACTGGAGTGGGTTGCCGTTTTCTTCTCCAGGTGATTTTCCTGATCCAGGGATTGAACCCGAGTCTCTTGCATTGACAGGTGGATTCTTTGCCACTGAGCCACCAGGGAAGCCCAAATGCTAGCATTAGAATATATTAGAATATTAGAATAAAGCTAGCATTAGAAAATACTGTTTCTACCAGCTTCTAAAAATACAGAACTGTTCTTTCAAAAACTTGCTTTTTAGTGTTTGCAAATATGAGCACTGCATGTCTTACTATTGGTTTTTAAAATAAATGTGTGCCTGGTGTGAGTATGTGTGTGTGTATTTAGACAGAGAATGTAAATTTCATCCCAGTAAGTGTTTATTCTGAAGACCATCCTCTCTTTAGTGTAAATGTGTGCTTATCAGTATGGAATAAATGTATTCCCCCAAAGTAGGAGAGTAAATGGCCTTTTATTCAAATTGTATTTTTTTTTATAATCGTAAAAGCTTTATTATCAAGTACATCATTTTTCTCCACCTACAGATTTGGAGGGTAGAAAAAGAAAGCATTTGGGGGCCAGTTCTTTGAATCAAAGCAAATCAAGAGTTGGCAAAACTGTAGTTTCCTGACTATTTACCAACCTGATTGGTATCATTTTCTGAGCTTGGGAGAACGGTATTCATTCATTTTTATTTTACTTCTGCAGACTGAGTTTAGTAAGTAATGTGGAAACCATCTAACATAAATAAATTGCTGCAAGATAACAAACAGAATTGGAATTCATGCTTGTGTTCCCTTGGTTCTTTTTCTTCTTCTTTTTCCTCCTTTCTACCCAGCTCTGCCTGAAAAGGCCCATAATATGCTTTTCAGCATGTTGAACAGTCTAACTTACCAAGCTTCACGTGGCCCTCAGTCATTCATACGTTTTACAAAACCATAAAGGTGGCAGTGAGGAAGTTCAAACTCAACTTGTCATAGAGGCATAATTTAACAATAGCTGAATCAAAAAATATGTGATTAAAATCATACCTGCTAATATGAGGACACCACGATTCTGTTAAACCAGGCGGCATTTCTGAGCCACTTCTGTCAAATTCAGCGTTTCCATGGCTTTAAAGTCCCTAGCCCCTTCTGTCTGCCAAATTTGCAAGACTGGAACTAGAAAATGGAGTGAATGTTCAGAACACTCCCAAGATGGCTTTGTCTGGGACAGTATGCCTAGCATCCCATAGGGAAGCACTTCCTCCAAGAATTGACTCCATAGACATTGCTTCTGAGAAGAAGGAAATCAAAGTAGAGACTCCAGTATGAAGTCATGGAAGCCCCTTGCCGTCCGTGGTTCATCTGAAGCTTTGATTGCAAAACCTGGCTACCTCCACTCTGGGTCTTTCTCCTCAGGATACTGCTTCATGAGGAAACGATAGGGCATTGTGCTTCGGTGTTGAGACAAGTTCAGTTCAGTTGTTCAGTCGTGTCCGACTCTTTGCGACCCCATGGACTGCAGCACACCTGACAAGTTAGGGAGCCCATTCTTGGCTTTGTTTCCTGTTGACAGGCTTGTAGGTAAAAGCTGTGTGCAGATAGTTTTGTCTACTATGGCGACAACAACTAGTTCTGTCTGACTTTCTTTTTTTAAAACTAGCTGCCCCTTTGGTGTCATAGAAACATAGCGTTAGTCTCCTATTCTTCCCTGTCAAAAAATTACAATGCAGTGGCCCAGCATAGTCAGAGGAGCTGGCAGGTGAGGGTGGTTTTGGAGCAGGGAGGAGGCTGAGCACTGTTCTTAGAGGTGATGGGACAGGAACTAGTGCATTGGCACCCGAGGAGGGAAGAAGTTATGGACAGGGTTCATCCTTCTCCCTCGGGATAGAAACCTTAAAAGTGAACCCTTCGTTTAAGGGCAGTGAATTCAGAAGGCAGCTCATCTATTTGTCCCCTGTTCTTTCTCTCAGTGTAATTAAGGAGACTTTGAAGAAGGAATAGTGTGCTAAAGCCTAGATAAGAGCCTCTCTCCATCCATCTCCGCAAATCCCTCAAACCTCGTTTGATTTTAATATTTTTCTTGTGGATTCCACTGTGCTGCTGTGAGGGGAAGCAGGTGGGGCGGGGGTAGAGAGGAGGGTTCCTGGGGCAGCAGAAACCCTCGTGGAAACCCGTTTTTAATCTGGATGATGGCTTGGTAATGTAAGCAGTGAGAGTTGGCAGAGGAGTGAAAACTGTAGGATTAATGGCCTCGAGCCTAATTCCCTGATACCTTTTAAAAGGCCAGCTAAGCAGCTGGCTGTCTCCTTTCGCTCCACATACACACTCTCCCATATCCTGAATTTTTTTTTTTTACCTTTAGCCATTTTTAACCCCTTCCCTGATTTTTAGCATCAAATAAGGGTCAAATGAATCGGCTCTACTCCAATATAAAATAAAAAGGTTTTAAAAAATGTGTGTCAGAGAGAGTTGTATGTATATGATTATATGAATCAAAGATGCTTAATATTCTAATGGGAAGACTTGGTCATGAAACTTGAGATGGTTGTTTGCATTACAAAGTGATCTGGGATTTTTTTTTTCCTGTGGTGCAAATTTTTAAAAATATAAACTCTTACATGGCTATGTGCACAAGCTCACACGCATGTACATTCCTGCCTATGTGCACGGCTGTGATTTTCCATTTAAACTCTCGGAATATGTGATTTCTTATGGAAGTAGAAATAAAACCCAACAAATGTTCCCAATTCTTGTTGATGTTCCAGATACAATGTAAAGGCAGGACTCTCCTCATACTTTAAAATCTTACTGCTTTATCCACGTTTTCCTCTAATGTCAGGCTGAAACTCGTGGGATCTTTAAGAGAGGCAAGCCAGGGTAGCCATACACAGCTGGTCTGGGCACGTCCGTGTGAACCCCTACAGGTGTAAGTGTGGAGGTAATGATCATTACTTCAGGTGCGAGCGGAAGCACCAGGCAGGAAGCAAAAGGGGTGTGACTGACTCCGGCAAACAAGAAGTTGATGAGTGTTTCCAGCATGAAGCCTTTGAAGTGGGTCAGCAGGAAAGGAAGAAAAGGCAAGGCAGCGAGTTGCAGGGAGAAGAAAATTTCTTGTTGCCTAGATTATTCCAGGCAACTCTGATATACCGGTCCTTATTAGTGTGGTGGGTAAACAGTCTCATTATTGCTGTCATTTGCATTATTATTGGAAGATAATTAATGACACAAATATTTTCATGTAACACTCAAACCTGGATGGGTCTTTTGGAGATCCCTTCGTTCTTGTGTGAGGTCGTTTACTGGTTGATTGTGGAGTGCTGGAAACCACTTGTGGTTTGCTCTGGTTGTGAGTGGACCCTGCTGTGCCTGATATGTTTCGTAATCTGATTGCATTGGCCATACCAGTCAGACTGGCTTAATTCTTTCCGCCCTCGTCTAATGCCTGGAAGTATAGGTGTTCAGTAACAATCAAGGTGATTACAGTATGCATTAAACCAAAATATGGGAGCCTTTGTATAATTCTTGTTGTCACGACTGGTTTATGTCCGTAGATAACATCTGATGTTTGGGGATCGTGGGTGTGCTTTTACCAAATCACAGATAAACCCCCTCACATGTCTCTATGAGAGCCAAGTCAAACAAGCCAGAATGTTATCAAATTGCTCCCTGTAACTTCATAGACTTCCTTGGTTAACAGCCATTCTGATCATGTCATCTCTAGATTTCCCATTGACAGTGGATTAGTCCCCCCACCCAGAGTTCTCGCCAATTTGATTATATCAAGCCCATGACACTTCTAGAGACTGAATTCACCAGTTGATGCTTGAGCCAGTCTTCCTGTTTAGATTCAGTTACACATTTCCATGTTTTCTTTAGCTCCTTTCTCCACCGCTTCCCTTCATTTCCCTTAGCAGGCCCCTCCCCTCTTCAAATGCAATGCAGGGATTAAACTGGAGGCCGTGATAAAGGAGGCAGTGTCATTTGAAGCATGTTTCTTATAATGCATTTAATTTGCCCCAGTCAGGATCAGCCGAGGGCTCTCTAACGACAAGTGACAGAGGTGGCAGCCTTGCGGAGGAGATGGGTATACTGTCCATGCTCTGCTTTGAAACAGGACCCTGCTCATGGTGGAAAGGATAACTAATTCAGAGCCACTTTACATTCATGGCAGACAGGAACATATTTCTCCGGTATTACTTAAAAAGGACTTGGAGGTGGGAATGAAGGCAGAAGGCAGAATTAGGAATGTAAGTACAAATAGGGCTGTCGTCTTTGTGGTTGTCCCTCTGGACGGAAGCTGTTAATTTTAACAGCGTTGTGAAAGAGAGAGAGACTCGGGAACCTTGTGCTATGATCAGTTGCTTACTCGCCTTCCCACCAGCTTCATACAGAACTCAATGCACCCGCCATGGAGGGAGGGAGTCCAAGAGGCGTTGCCACTGCTGCTCACTGTCTGTTCTCAGGAAACATGAACCAGAAGTACAGCAAGGGTGGCAAGAGTTTTTACCACTTCACAGTGTGGGTAGTTCCACACTGAGGTGAGAGCAGAAGGCGCCAGGGATTAGGGACAGGCTCAGATGTTCGGCAGCACCCTGGGGGTTGATCGGCCCACTTGAGTGCCAATCTCTTGAATTGATGTTGCTGTCTGTACCCCAGGGAGGTCAGCCTGGAAGCTTCTTGCCTCACTGCCCAAATTCCATTTGCACCCAGCAACCCTCAGAGGACTGCAGAGACCTTTTGTTTCTTCATGCCATTCTCCCTGTGAGCTTCCCATATGGCCTTGGCATGAAACAGGTGGATCTAAACCCCAGGGTATTAACAACACAGCTTTGGTTGTTCTCAGAGACCTTTGCTTCTGTCCAAATGGCTTTTCTGTGCCTCCTCTCTCGAAAGATTACAAAATGCTCACGTTTTCCCCTCTGACTTCATCATAATTCTGTGCTTAGTTACTTAGCTGAAGGTTCACAGGGATAAGAAAGATGGTATATCATGGCCATTTTTGTTCAGGAAGAAATGACCCCCTCAAGGGAAGATGAAAAAAAGGGTGTGTCAACCAGCCATCAGTCACTTGGATGTATATACAGACACATACATATACATACAGATAAATATCTACACACTTGTGTCTCAGACAGTAACGAATTTGCCTGCAATGCCAGAGACCCGGGTTTGATCTCTGGGTCGGGAAAATCCCCTGGAAAAGCGAATAGCTACACACTCCAGTATTCTTGCCTGGAGAATTCCATGGATAGAGGAGCCTAGCAGACTCCAGTCCATGGGGTCGCAAAGAGTCAGACTCTGAGCAACTAACACACTTATGTATGTATGTATATGTGTGTGTATAGATGTGGCTATAATAATGTGTCAGATACTTTTCCAGGATTGTCAAGAAGTGAAACAGGGAGTACAGTTTTAAACATGTAAGATTATATTTTGGAATAATATATCTACAGCCAAGTCTTCCTTCACCCTCCCAGATATGCAACTTCTGCTCTTTTCTCATCTCAGAAAAAAAGCAAGTCCTCTCTCTGTTTGCTCAGGCCAAAAACCTTGATCTTGCCCTTGACTCTTTTCTCTCATAAACCACGTCCAGCTCACGGGAACATCCTGTTTGTTGTAACTTTGGGAGACAGCCAGAGCCCAGCCATCGTCTTATCTCCAGGGGCTTATCTCCAGGGCTTCCTCCTGAATCTCAGTCAGGGTCACCTCTCACCTGACCATTATGGTGGCTTCTTAGTGCACAGGGGCTGCCAGAGAAAAACACCCCAGACTGGGTGGCTTCTCAGCAACAGACATCTATTTCTCACAGTTCCGGCGACTGGAAGTCCGAGGTCAGGGTGCCAGCATGGTTGGGTGAGGGCCCTCTTCAGGGTCACAGGCTCCTTGCTGTGTCCTCACATAGCGGAAGGGGCAAGGGAGCTCTTGGGCCTCTTTACAGGGGCATTCATCTCATTCCTGAGGGACTTCCCTGGTGGTCTGGTGGTTTAAGAATCTGCCTGCCAATGTGGGGACACTGGTTCTATCCCTGGCCCAAGAATTAGGATCCCACATGCAGTGGGGTAGCTAAGCCCGTGCACCAGAACTACTGAGCATGCGTGCAGCAGCTGCTGAAGTCTGGGAGCCTAGAGCCTGTGCTTCACCATTAGAGAAGCACCACAGTGAGAAGCCTGCACACCACAACTAGGGAGTAGCCCCTACTCACCGCAACTAGAGAAAGCCTGCTTGCAGAGTGAAGACCCAGTGCACCCAAAACAAGAGAGAGAGAGAGAGAGAGAGAGAAAAGTCTAATTTATGGGGGCTTTGCCCTCGTGGCCATATTCAGCTTTCAAAAACCCCACCTCCAAATACCATCACATTGAACATAAGGATTTCAACCAAAATTTGGGGGACAGGACACAAACATTCAGACCACAGTAGCTTCTTAATTATCCTTCCTGCTTACCCCACTCACTTTTGGCCCACTACCAGTTCTCCACCCTGCAGCCACCAGAGGAAAGCTTGGAAAAGATAAGTCGGTTCTTACCCTTCCTTTGCTCACAACCCTTAACAGCTTCCCGTCTCACTCACAAGAGATACATATCTCCTCCAGGATCTACAAGATGCTGTCTGATGTCATATCCTAACTCTTCTCTTCATCACTCATCTCCCAATTGACACATATGCTCCAAACAGTAGTAGCTGTAGCAGAACTGGAAGTAGAAGTAATTTTCTTATCAGACAGACTTAAGCTGACTTTTGCTACCTAGAGTCTTCCCATTGGAAAGTATCCTTATAAGATCACTTGCTTTGGGGTCATGGGTTTTTGAGCATGAGCTACCCATTCTCCTTTCTTGGCCCTGCAGTAAAGCTTTTTCTGCTCCGGGGGGAAAAAAAATCACTTACTTTGGGCATTTTCCTAGGTGGGTGCGTTTGAGACCTTGCTGACAAATCCTGGGGCCTTACCTTGCAGTGGCTGTATTGTTTTGAGGTTACTCACATCTTCTACTGAGTGTCCAAAGCTCAGGAGATAATGAAACTGGAAATAGAAGGTATGTCAGGGATCAGCCTTTGTCCTCAGTGGGCTTGTGCCAAGAGGCCTCCCCTGCCCCTCATTTGTCCTCAGGACAGTGCCTTCAGCCAGGGCCCCTGGGCTGGAGGGAAGCCCTTCTGAATGTTTTCTGTATCTGGATTAGTGAGAAGCAAACTAGACACTGTGGCATTTGGTCCTCCTGCCACGTGTAAAAGCGCTCAGTGACTTCTTTTGACTTCATATAAGAAGCATCTTTAAACAGATTGAATCCAAGGCAATGATGTTGATCACACCCACTCTGTCTTCCTGACTTGGAGCCTTTCCCCCCCCCCCCCAAGGGCATTTCCAACAAAGGAGTATAGCTTTCAGATTTGTAAACTGCCACCTTATTATCCTATTAGTCAATTACAGCTGCTGAAGAGCAGGGTGAGTGACAGTATGGCAGATTACAGCAATTTATTTGCCGTTCTCATCGTCTTGTTCAGCATATCATCAGGCTGTTTAAATTTAATGATAGGACTTTTACATGTGTCTTAGAGCAGTTGAAGTTGTAATCAAAATGTTTAGGAAAAACCCCTACTGACCTGGGTAAGTGCTGCCTCCTTCAGCATTGCTGGTAATGCCTTATCGTCATTTTTATTAGCAGAGCTGATTCTAATTAGGAGAAGCAACCTCTTTTGAAAAGAAAAATAGGGCTTTTTGGTGTGTACAGAGCTCAAGAAAGATGGTGAGGATGGAAATCTCTTACTTAGGTTGACGTGCAAATAAGCGCCAAGTAGCTAACTTTTCCTGAGAAGCTTGATGGAGGCTGGGAATGGAGGAGGTTGTGGGTGTGAGGTCAGGATGGGGTATACAACATTGGCACTGGGAGTAGCTTGGAGGAAGGAGAGCTATGAAGGAAAAAATAACTGCCCTCTGGATGTCTAGTTCTCTTTCAAGCTAAGCACCATCATTTTTTAGTAGTGGCTGCAGTGAAACAAAATCTGTATAAAAAGAAAAAGCAGTTGAGAACTTAGAATCTTTGGATCTTATGGTCAGGATGACATAGTAGAGGACCTTTTGCCTTAACTCGTCCACACCTTCAGTTTCATTGGTGGACGTGAGGGGCTGTTGTTAATAACTAAATAATGGGGAGACTTCAGTTTTGGCAATACCCAGCTTATTCTAAACTTCAGTATACTCTCTGGTCCTCACTGATAATTAAAGACTTCATTATTATTGAGCTCTCAGGATACCATATCAATTGTAAAGTCAACAACAACTGGTCTCCTATGAGTTTAAGCTCAAGAGTTTAAGACCAATAATCTCAGGGATATGTGAGACCAGGGTTTCTCAGTCTTGATACTATTGGTTGGGTAATTCATTGTTATAGGGGCTGCTCTGTGCATTATAGGATGTTTAGCAACATCCCCAACCTCTACCCCATGGATGCCAATAAGACCCACCTATCACCCAACTGTGACAACCAAAAATGTTTCTAGATAGTGCTGAAGGTCCTGTGGAAGCCAAAATCAACTATTCCTGATAATTCACACTTTACATTGTCAAGTAACTCAGACTTTTGGGGTACACTTAACAAATATGTAATGAATATCTACTCTGTGTAAGTCAGCAGAGAAGGGACTGAAACAAGATGCTTATTTACTGTTTTGTGACAGTGTATAGTACTTGTTGGTATAAGATATATATCCCAAAGTGAAAGTCACTCAGTCGTGTCCGACTCTTTGCCACCCCATGGACTGTACAGTCCATGGAATTCTCCAGGCCAGAATACTGAAGTGGTATTCTTCTCAAGGGAATTTTACCAACCCAGGGATTGAACCCAGGTCTCTGGCACTGCAGGCAGATTCTTTACCAGCTGAGCCACAAGGGAAGCCCATATTTCATAGTTCATTGGGGGAGACAGTTTTTTCATTCATTTTTGGAAATCATATATTTGAAAGTTATTTCAAATGGTTTTCTGAGAGAAATCATCATTTTGTTATATCAAATTTTACATCATGTGCCAGAGTCTAGCTGTAGGTTTTTCAGAGTTGGCAGAGTAATTGAATAGTCTGGGCACTGTATGCTGTAAAGCCATATGGTGGTGTTGCTTGAACTTTCTTAAGCAGTTAGACCTAAAGATGCTATCGTATTTTTGGCACATTGCTTTCTTTCCATAATATTGGATCACTGAATTCAAAGTATGTGCTTAGGTCACCTGAGTTACTTAGTCGTTCAGGGAGAATACGGTAAACAAGGGCCAAGTGGTGGTGGTGTTGGTGGTTAAATCACTAAGTGGTTCCCATCCTGGGACTTTGTGGACTGTAGCCCACCAGGTGCCTCTGTCCATGGGATTTTCCAGGCAAGAATACCCAGGGGATCTTCCTGACCCAGGACTTGAATCCGTGTCTCCTGCATTGGCAGGCAGATTTTTTACCACTGAGCCCCTGGGAAACCCGACAACTGATGGTACTGGAATTTAAATAAAGCATGATATCAGAGTCCAAGACAGTCAAGGAAGGCAAAGGGAAAGAGTTGGGAGTTGAGAAGGCCTTGAAAGAAAGACAGAGCTTGGAGAAGCAGAAAAGTGGGGAAACCAGAGTCCATTATAAAAGCTACATCAGCTGCTGTCTTCCTTAGAAGTCACAGTTCAAAGGCATTTAGCTAAGACCTGAGAGCAATGAAGGACCAGGTGCTTTGGGTTCTAGCAAGCATTCAGTTTTCTCTAAACCATTTACAGAAATCCTTAACTAACCCCTATTGCCCTTTTTAGGATATATAAATATGGTATGTTACTAGAATGAGAAATATTATATAACCTTATTCTGCCTATTTCCAAAGCTGTTAAGAAACTGAGAGTTCTGAGACTCATGCTCTTAACATCTACAAGGATCATGAATCTTTCATGAATCTACAAGATTCATGAATCTATATGAATGTAATTGTATTGTTTAATCTATTATTATATCATCTATTTTTGTTATCACCATAATGTTGAGATAGTTCAGTACAGCATAAAATGATAACCTCTGTGAAAATGACTTGACATGTATTTCTACTAACTTCATGTTTATTTAGATACCATAAGAATTTTTGTTTTTAGTATTCTTAAAAATAGGTATTCTGAGAAGCACTATTATATTTGAATAGAACAGTCTTATTTTTATCAATTTTTTATAATATCTTTCAAATTGTGGATATTTGATCAAACAGAGAAGTCAGATGAGCAATGAGAAAGAGAGAGAAATTATTGTATGAAAAGAATAAGGGATTGGAGGCGTTCCTGGAAACGTTTTGCTTGGTGGCGTGTCCTTATAATATTTTTGAAAGATTAAATGTAGCATGGTATTTCTTAGTAGAGACAAGATAAAGAAATATCTCTGAGTCATATAATATCATTCTGTGTAAGCCTATAGCTCTATCTAAAGAATTATTAGCCAGTAGATGTCTTAGAAAATTAAGATATGGCCTGGAAAATAGATGTAACTATTTCTTATACGTTACCAAGGTAAGACAAAGGTTACCACTTTTCATGAAAAGAAAGCTTTCTTGGCTAAACTGTTAAGCAGAGGTTTTATTATTGGTAGAGTGCTTCCAATGATTTATTTCTCTTTTTAAAAGATTTTTAAAATATTTATTTATTTGGCCATGCCTGGTCTTAGCTGTGGCATGTGGGATCTTCTGTCTTTGTTGCAGCAAGCAGAATCTTTAGTTGCAGTATGTGGGATCTAGTTCCCTGACCAGGGATGGAACCTGGACCCCCTACATTAGGAGTGTGGAATCTTACAGCCACTGTACCACCAGGGAAGTCTTGCCAATGATTTATTTCATTCCCGTTTCATAAATGTGTAGTGGAGGAACATAGATTACTTAACAGACTCAAAGTCACAAACTAGTAAGTTGTGAAACAGATTCAAACTTTGGTGAACCAGCATCAGATCCTAAGCTTTTGTTTGTTTGTTTGTTTGTTTTAATCCTAGGATTTTAACCTCTATCCTATGTCATATGGAATTTCAAACTAGGAATATCAAAGCCCTTGAGTTAATTTTACCCATTTAAAGCAAGGTGAGCGGGTAAGAAGCCTACCTTCTGAAACTGGGATATGAGATGAATGTAATTGACTTGGCTACCTTGACCACAGAATGAGAAGACATAGGAAAAGTAGTGATCTAGTGGTTCCTACTGGGTCTTGCCCAGTGACTGGATAAATATCTAGTTTCTGCCTCTCAGGGATAACTTTCCTTTAGAATTTGATTTTTTTTTTTTTTTCTTTGTGCTCAGCCAATTTGCAGGTAAATCCGTTACATCTGTCATGCTATGGTGCTGCCAGTTTGGTTTAGTAAATGTTTACTAAGTCAACAGCCTAGCTGTTTTGCCTCTGAGAGTAGGAATGCTGACACTCATTCTTGTATGGAGGACACAGTTGGTAGCCACTAAATATTTGTGGCATCAAACTGACTGATAGGTCATCTTTGTTGTGTTCCCACTAGAGCTCACACTGAAATGGAAAGAAGCTAAACTGAAACTCTAGTGCCTGGCATTCACCAGCAGACTGAATTCAGTGCAGTACAAGGTGCTCCATTTGTTATTCTGCCCAAGAGGGCTTAATTGCTGACACATCAAAAGAACTTTATTCTGAAGCCAGTTCACTTACAAGTTATATACTTTTACATATAATGTTGTTGCCATTAAAAAAAAAAAAAAACTCTATATTAAATGCCTGCTGCTAGGAGTCAAACATGACTGAGCGACTTCACTTTCACTTTTCCCTTTCACGCACTGGAGAAGGAAATGGCAACCCACTCCAGTGTTCTTGCCTGGAGAATCCCAGGGACAGGGAAGCCTGGTGGGCTGCCGTCTATGGGGTCGCACAGAGTTGGACACGACTGAAGAGACTTAGCAGCAGCAGCAGCGGCACTATATTTTGAGCCAGGAGATGTGTTTCTTCCCTCTTCCTGGTATGTCATCCTTTTGAACCTGTAGGAGGCGCTGTTGTGTGTTCCTATCTCAGAGTTGCCAGTCTACATTTTTCTTTTTCTCTGTTTTGTCTCATTTTCAAACAAACAAACAAAATAACCAAAGAACTATTTTAGGGTCCTTTTTCACCACCACCAATATTAGCATCAATATTACTAAGACAACTTAAGCTTTTAGATATAAAGAAACATTGATATAATATAGCAATTTGTTTTTGCTGTTTAATTTACATTTAAATCTAGACAAGCTCCCACATTTTAATATTTACTTAAAATATTTACTTTTACACATATACACAGCACTTAATAGGAATGCATTGAAGATGAGTGTTGATTTACTTGGTTTGTTTTTTAGTAAGTAATGCTGTCTGTATTGCAGTGTCTTCCAAGGGGGTCATTACATCAGCAGCTCTTCAGTCTGAAGAGTGTATTGATGTGTAGGCTCTGCCCTCACACCCTTTTCTGTACTCTGATGGTGTCATGGTAGCTTTCAAAATAAAGCTACCTATTTGTAGCTGTTTTTAGATTCATCTCTAATGCATTACTCAAGGAGAAAAAAAAACAAACTCAGCAGACCCTCTGTTAATTGGGAAGCCCCTTCTGTGTTGCATTTCAATCTGTTTTTAAGCTGAAGCTGATTTGCACTTTGTGAAAAGTGAATCTAAATCTTTTGTGCTAACCAAGGGACATTGAGCCATGTTGTTACTGTGGAAAGCTGGAAGGAGGAATGGATAAAATGGCAAGTGTCTTTTATTATTATTATTATTATTAACTATACAGTGTATAGCTTGGTGCCACACCTACCCTCTTCCCTAACAGACACCATTACTAAGTGCTGGTTTAATAAAGCAACCTAGCAGGTGAATATTTAGGGTTTAGTGGAATTCGGATAGTTTCACTTCAGTGCAGTAGAGAGAGGGGAATTTGGGGATGGGGCCATTTCCAGCATGCTGTTAAGGAAAGTGTGCGAGCTGACATACATTATGACACAATCGTAATTTTGAAGCATGATGTGTTTGTGAATTGGCTGTGTTTACTGTAATTTGTGGCTGTTCATCCTTGGGTGGTGTTTTCAGATGCAGGTTTTATCGTTATTATTCAGATATGGTGGGGCTGACAGACCAGGAAGTGATTGCTATTGAAAAGATAGTTTGTTACTGACAGTTTTTGGGTGGAGGTGGGGCATGCTGTTCATTCAGGGCCATGTGGGGAAGCACCTGGGTTATTTAGGAGGCAGAGGAAGCAAGGGAGGAACCTAGACAAGTGTGTGTGGGGGTAGGAAGGGATTTGATGGGAAGGAAAGGGTGAGTCCCAGTAAACAGTCTTAGGATTGACTAGTTGAAAATCACTTCAGCCAACTGACTCTGGAGCACACAGGCTGTCTCTTATCTGGTACCTGGCCCTGGAATGAATAGGGTCAGGGGATGGTGGCATGGGGTATAAAACCCTAATAGAGGAGGGGATTGGAGGTGTGGGTTCTGGGCTGATGGGTTTATAGTCTCTAGGAATTAGCTAGCTCTGAGAGGGGCAGTCCCTTCAGTGTCCACCAGGTCCCAGACGCCAAAAATACCTGTATAAAGATAAGCTTAATACAGGTGGTACGAAGCTCCCTGCCCCTTGGACAGCTGGCACTGATGATTGCATATGACACTCATCTACCTCTGCCACCTCCAGATGCCACAAGCTGGGCAGGTGGGTGCATCGTCTTGACCTACAGCTGATTGCATTCTTTACCAAGCAGTGGCACCAAAGAGTCATTTGTTGATTCTCTTCCCCCTTCATTTTTCTTTCAAGGCTCTTGAGAATGTGAGACTCCTCTTTGTTTTCTTACTGCCTAGTATGGCGCAAGGAACGATGCCAGGGAATGGGGTGGAGAAGAGGGAGGGAGGTCTCATAGTATTTAGTTTTGTTCTTTTTCATGCTTAAACAGACTTAAGGAATTTTCAGAGCAGAGTCTTGTTTCAAGTATATGACCATTTTTCAATTAGAGTCACTTATTAACCTCCACTTCCATGAGCAGAAGCTCCCAAGTCTCTTTGAAGGCACAGACCAAAGATTTCCTTCCTCCCTCCAACCCTGTCCAAATCCCCAATGCTACTCCTAAGCTGGTTGAGAGGTTGAAAAGCTCACAGATGTGAAGACAGAAGCAGATTTGCACCTTTATGGCATGAACACTTTGATGTCTTCTTACAGAGAAACTATCCTGTGTAATTCAGAATTTTTTAATGTACATGCAAAACTGACTGCACTTTACCTGCTGCTGCTGCTGCTGCTAAGTCGCTTCAGTCGTGTCCGACTCTGTGCGATCCCATAGACGGAAGCCCACCAGGCTCCGCCATCCCTGGGATTCTCCAGGCAAGAACGTTGGAGTGGGTTGCCATTTCCTTCTCCAATGCGTGAAAGTGAAAAGTGAAAGTGAAGTTGCTCAGTCGTGTCTGACTTCTAGCAACTCCATGGACTGCAGCCTACCAGGCTCCTCTGTCCATGGGATTTTCCAGGCAAGAGTACTGGAGTGGGGTGCCATTGCCTTCTCTGAGTTTACCTGCTAATGCTGTTAAATGGTATCTGGCCTTGACTCCAGCTGGTCTGTGGTCTCTGAAAAGACAGCCACACAGAGCCACTCCAGAGCTCTCTGCCCTCTGGAAGCTGTCTCCAGGGCGCACTCCACTGAGATGGTGCACTCCACCATTGCTTAGATAGGGCCCTTTCCTGAGGATAACTCCAGTTTGGGTTTGTCTAGTTGTATGCTGCCAAGGTAACAAGGAATCTCAGAAAACTAGAAGGAGAAGTGGCATCAATAGAAGTTCCTTGAGAAGAGGGCCTGAATTGACTCAAGCTCCATTAGCTTGAGTCAGCTTCAGAATTGCCAATGGGTGTTTCATGGCTGTGATGATTTTCATGAGCTATTATTGTTGCTTTCACTGGCAGGACCTTTCAGGGCCAGTGAGGAGAAGCACTGTCTAGGGAAGAGCAGTTCCTGTGATTTTCTGGAAGTGAGTTGTAATCTCAGAAGTTGCGGCACAAAGGCCAAAAGGAGGTAGAAGTTGCCCAGGTGGTGGTGGTGTAGTCACTGAGTCGTGTCCGACTCTTGTGACCCCATGGACCACAGTCTGCCAGGCTCCTCTGTCCATGGGATTCTCCAGGCAAGAATACTGGAGTGGGTTGCTATATATTTCCTTCTCCAGGGGATCTTCCTGTCCCAGGGAGTGAACCCAGGTCTCCTGCATTGCAGGCAGATTCTTTGCCGACTGAGCTAGGAGGGGAGCCAGAAGTTGACCAGGAGATGATGTCAAACAAATGAAACCTTGAGTTGATATTTTTTTCCCCCATGCTGGGTACCCAGGACCACGTTTAAATGCCAGTACTTAAAAGGATAATTCAAAATCACATCCCCTTTTTTAGATCCCATTTTTTAGTAGATCCCCTTTTTCATAACAAAAATATGTAATTGAAGACAATATGTGTGCTTTGGGGATGGTTTATCTGGGTTAGAACTCTTCACTGAATATTGTGTGTTTTTATGCTTATTGCTTTCTTTCTTGATATTTCCCAGATGGCAAAACCTTTTTAAAAAATTGTAGTGTATAGTGCCACATTATATTTTTAATACTCATAGCACTTAGCACACTGATAGACCCAAAGGACTGATTGCATAACCTTGCTTTAGAGGAAGTAAGTTAACTTACAGACCCTGATGCTGGGCAAGATTGAGGGCAGGAGGAGAAGGGAGTGACAGAGGATGAGATGGTTGGATGGCATCACCAACTCAGTGGACATGAGTTTGAGCAAGCTCCAGGAGATAGTGAAGGACAGGAAAGCCTGACGTGCTGCAGTCCATGGAGTTGCAAACAGTCATCTCTGACTTAACAACTGAACAACAACAAACAAGAAAACGTCTAAAGCTGCGAAGTAATGATCCATGTCCTTTTTCTACTCTGGGGATTTTGCTGAGGCTGATTGCGAACTGGTGGAACTGAGTATTAATGAGGGTAAAGGGTCTTAATGGCAGTGACATTAAGACAGTAGGAAATTACAGTAGCCTGCTAGATGTTGCCTCCTCCCCGCAGCCACAAGCCCCACAAACAAACCTGCCATTGGCCATTTAAAAGAAACTAAATAACATTAAAAGATGCTTACTCCTTGGAAGGAAAGTTAAGACCAACCTAGATAGCATATTCAAAAGCAGAGACATTACTTTGCCAACAAGGTCCGTCTAGTCAAGGCTATGGTTTTTCCTGTGGTCATGTATGGATGTGAGAGTTGGACTGTGAAGAAAGCTGAGAGCCGAAGAATTGATGCTTTTGAACTGTGGTGTTGGAGAAGACTCTTGAGAGTCCCTTGGACTGCAAGGAGATCCAATGAGTCCATTCTGAAGGAGATCAGCCCTGGGATTTCTTTGGAAGGACTGATGCTAAAGCTGAAACTCCAATACTTTGGCCACCTCATGCGAAGAGTTGACTCATTGGAAAAGACTGATGCTGGGAGGGATTGGGGGCAGGAGGAGAAGGGGACGAAAGAGGATGAGGTGGCTGGATGGCATCACCGACTCAATGGACGTGGGTTTGAGTGAACTCCGGGAGCTGGTGGTGGACAGGGAGGCCTGGCGTGCTGCGATTCATGGGATCGCAAAGAGTTGGACACGACTGAGCGACTTAACTGAACTGAACTGAAATAACAACAATAAAAATCCAACTCTTTTGCTTTTGTCTGGCTACCGTTTCCTTCATAGGCTTAGATCTTGAGGTGCGTGTTACCTGGCAGAAAATTCTCATTAGATTTATCACTACTTGATTTCTTAATAGTATTTCTCATCAGAATAATGTTTGTGGAAGATACTTTATGCCAAGGCAGTCCCAAGGAACCTGTGGAAGAAGGCCTGTATTTTTTGTCTGCAGCAGCAACTACAGTTTAGGAGAAGCACTGGGCGTGGTTTTGTGGCTTGTCTCTTTTTAGGGCTGCTCATCACTTCAACCACAAAATCACTGCTGACCTTCAGAAGGGGAAAGAAATACTGGCCAACTGACTTTTTCTTTGCTTTTTTTTAATGACAGTCAGTGACTTGGGTTCTTAGAGACCAGGCCCCTGAGTTGCGTTTGGAGTTCCCCAATACAGTCTTTGTAGAAATGTGGGTTAGTTTCTACATTGCTACAAACCAATCCTCTGCATTAGGGTTGGCCTCTGTCCTGGAACCACAGAAGTGGTTTGCTCTACCAGTTGACTCATCCTGCTTAACTTCCGTATCACCGTGAAGAAAGAGCCCATGAAGCTGTGAGACAGGGAACCTTACAATGAGTGGTAAAGACTGGCCAACCTTCATTAAAAACCAAGAATCATTCATTTGTTCATTCATTCATTCAACTGTTTTTATGGACTTCTCTAAATGACCCAGGCAGTTCTCCAAAAGCTATGTGGATGCAGTAATGAACTAGACCTACAATTGCAAAACTTTTTCTTTGAAGTGCCAGATAGTAAATATTTTAGGTTTTGCAGGCCTTAACTGTTCCTGTTATAGCTCAACTCTGCCTGTATTTGGGGTTTTTTGTTTGTGTGTGTGTGTGTGTGTGTGATTTTGTTGGTGTGTAGGTGTGTGTGTGTGTGTGTGTGCACAGTAGTAGCAATATTGTTGTTGTTTAGCTGTGTCTGACTTTTTTGCTACTCCATGGACTGTCTGTCTGTGGAGTCCTCTGTCCATGGGATTTCCCAGGTAATAATACTGAAGTGGGTTGCCGTTTCCTTCTCCACGGGGCCTTCCTAATCCAGGGATTGAATCAGCATCTCTTGCATTGGCAGGCAGGTTTTTTTTTTTTTAACCACTGAACCACCAGGGAAGCCCCAGTAGCATATGAATAGCCATAGCAGGGTATAAATGCCTATTAGTGTATAAATGACTGTGTTTTAATGAAACTTGATTTATAAAAACAGGTAACATGTGACTCACTCTTTACCACCCCTAAACTAGACCATGATATTCTTGCCTTTGTTGAGTGTACATTCCAATAGTCTGCATTTAATTTCTACAAGGTAGTTGTATTTTATGCAGAAGATATGTTCCTAAAGGCCTCACGTAATTCAAAACAAGAAAAGTTCAAAACTTAAAAGCTTAGGTTTAAAGTAAAAGACTCCTGAAGATGTTAAGATGTCAATGTAACCAGCAAATAGAAAAACTTATCGTGTAAGAGTCAAAACAAAGCAATATTTTTAAAAAAACACATTTTAATAGTTCATTATTACTAATGATTAGTAACTATGGAATATAATTTCTAGATATTAAACATCCACAAGAAAACTAAATCATCTGTAGTTTTTGATGAACTGATCATTCCTTTAATGCTGTAAAGACAGAGTAGAAACTTGTCACCAATTTCAGAAATCTAAAGCTTTTAAGAACACCCCATCCCATACATCAAAACCACTGCGAACTCCATAGATAGTTTAAAGAAACAAGTCATTTAGAAATTTGATGAATGCAGAAAATTGTTCATTTAGTATGCTATCTTTGGTGAATTGGCCAATCATTGATTTGGTAGCTAGGCATGTTGACTTTTGGCAAAGAAACCCGGAAGAGATAAGCTTGGTTCTAGATACATGTCATGACTCAAAATGTTCTTTGGCTGGACGGTTGCATACATTATGATTACACGCATGTGGCCAAACTTGGACGTAGAATAGCATTAACTGTTTAAGTTAGAGGGCTTCTCAGATTTCTACATGGCAGGGGAATTTCATTCACGATTCTGTGTAGAGAATGTTTGCTCTTGGAGTTCAGAAGCTGATTCAGTTCTGGACTTGTTTACAGTTTTCCCTTTAAATGCTTATAAATTAATATTTATAAATTTTCAGGCACATAGAAAAGTTGGAAGACTTGCCCAGTGAACACATACATAGCTTTGGTCAGTGCTCAGTTATGTCCAATTCTTTGCGACCTCAGGGACAGTAGCCCACCAGGCTCCTCTGTCCATGAGATTTCCGAGGCAAGACTACTGGAGCGAGTTGCCAGTTCCTCCTCCAGGGGATCTTTCAGACCCAGAGATTGAACACAAAGACGTTTCTGGTGTCTCCTACATTGACAGGCGGATTCTTTACCACTAGTGCCACCTTAGGCCAGCACCTGTATGGCTGGTGAGTTTCTAATAAGTGGAATTCTCAATGTTTCTAGAGTAGGTAAAAGAATATCAACTCAGCCTTTTTTTTTTTTTTTTTTAGAACCACAGCTTTTCAGGAGTGATCAGAGACTGAACTGAACCATTTCTAGTTCCCCTTTGTGTTTCTTAGGAAAAACCATGAAATATTCCTTAGCTCTAGGTGGTACATGCCCTTGTACTTGCTCATTCTCACTTTCAGAGAGTTTAAAAAAAAAAAAAAAAGACAGTGTTAGGTTTCTTTAGTGTCATGGAATCACCATTGCCAAGCCTTACAGGAACTGAAATCAACATCAGAAATGCTGGGTATGTGGCTGGATATTTTTCCGCATGTTGTTTAGAAACTGGAACGCCTAGGATGCCCTTCTGATTTGGTAAGATTTTCCTTTCCAGTGTTATAATTCCATTTAATTGCTACAGAATAAAAATTCAAGAGGTCTGTGTTACCCCAGCACTGTCTCTTTCCACATGTCAGTGTAAAGTATCATATGGATCTCAGGAAGGATTTACTAGCTGCAAAGTAAAATGCCATCTTCCACACTGTAATTTCTTGAGTTCCTTATCCTTCATGTGGGAAGGAATGATTGAGGGGGAAAAGAAACTGTTTGACATCTAACTACAGAAGGAAAAATTAGTCTCCTCCAACTTCTTCAGTTTCTGTTTTTGTTTCATTCTGCATCCTGTGTGCTTCTGGTCTGGTGAGGAATTATGATGTAAAAGGGAGTTATTTTCTTTTAGAAGATTCAGTCACCATTTAATAGTAATCACAAGTTTGGGAAAATTGAAGGGTTGGCAATACTCTACATCTTTCTGGGTCATCGGGTACACTCTGATGAATGCTACAACCTACCCATCGTTGACTGTTTTGTTGGCCACTCCTGCCTGTAGGATAATGATATATTCTTGCCCTGTTGACCTCCAGCTGTTATTCTGTTTTGGGCAATGAAATAGTGAGCTCAAATCACCTGTGTCACTTACGACGAAAAGCTTTAAGAGCCTTTGAGTGGTTCCATCGTTGTCTTTGTTCCTGCTCACCCGAAGGTAGTCAGGGCTCCCTGGAGGCAAGCTGCTTGGGTTCCCTAGTGAGACATGGAGCACAGCCCTCAGTTGACTGACAGTGACCATGTTGTGGAAAGCCATTGATACAGTGCTGGGGTCATTTATTACTGCAGCATAGCTTAGCCAAGCAGACTGGCATCCTATGCTTACCATACTCTAGTGCCAGCTCATGCTTCTCTGGTTCTAGGATAGAAATCACTGAAAGTTGTAAACTATCACCTGTGGAATTATGAGAGGAGGAGAGGGCTCTGGGCCAGTTGCGGTTAGAACAATGGATTTTTCAGACTACAATAACTGTTTTGAAAATCTTCTTCCCCCTTTCTGCTGCTACTGCTAAGTCACTTCAGTCGTGTCCAACTCTGTGTGACCCCATAGACAGCAGCCCACCAGGCTCCCCCGTCCCTGGGATTCTCCAGGCAAGAACACTGGAGTCGGTTGCCATTTCCTTCTCCAGTGCATGAAAGTGAAAAGTGAAAGTGAAGTCACTCAATCGTGTCCAACTCTTAGCGACCCCATGGACTGCAGCCTACCAGGCTCCTCCGTCCATGGGATTTTCCAAGCAAGAATACTGGAGTGGGGTGCCATTGCCTTCTCCACCCTCTTCCTGGATTCTCCTCAAATTAGTCCTTTGAGAAGCTTTAAACTGAATCGCAAGCAGCTTATCCATCATTAATCAGAATAAAGCCTCCATGTGGGCCCCGAGTTTGTTTTCGATGATGTATCCCAAGTGTCTGCCACATAGTAGATGCTCACAGAATATTCAGTGAATGAAAGAATAGTGTGATTTATTTCCAGTGGGTTTCTCTTTTGAGATATATATATATATTTTTTTTTTTTGTAAAGCATATAGTCAGGATAATCATATTCCTGAACTTTCTTTATGTGCCTCTAATAGAAAATCAGATTCTGGTTAATAGGTTGAATATTTCTTTCTCTTAGTAAATTAATTGACACTCCAAAATTAAATGACCAGAGGTCATGACTTCAGTTTATTATAACCAAGGTGTCATCAATTACTTGAAATACTACCTTTGCCTCTTTGAGGGGGAAAAGTTAACATATAGTTTAAAAGAAAAAGTTGACTATGAACTAGTAGCTTTCCAAAATATGAGATTCTGCTTGACTTCATTATTCTAATAACTGAACTGGACCGGAAATGAGTCCTGTCACCTTGTTATATTCGTGAGCCCTGCCTGATTTAAGGGTGAGGATATTTCCCTGGACTTAGCGCAGCACTCATTCACTTCCTCTGCTTTGTCATTGTCAGGCTGGGTTTAAGTAGCTTACTGTAAAATTGCCCACTGAGAAATTTCAACACGAAGAGAATTTCTGATTTCTTTAAAATAAAACGATTAAAAATAGACCTTGTGGGAACAGTTTTTCACATCAAGAACAAAATCCTGCAAAAATGTTTGAATGCATATCGGGGACCCAATTATGTTTTCTCACCTCCGCTTAGCCATAGTTGCGCTGTAGTGAGAACAACAAGGCTAGGTTTTACAGAATGTAGCCAGCGAGGCCCTCCCAGTCCTGAAGAGGTCCTGTGTTGACTTGACCACCACCTGCTTCCTCTCCCCTCGCTGGGGCTTTGCTTGGGGTAGTGGGTCAAACTTTATAGCCCTTCCTCTTCAGTTCAGTTCAGTTGCTCAGTGGTGTCCGACTCTTTGCGACCCCATGAATCATAGCACGCCAGGCCTCCCTGTCCAACACCAATTCCCAGAATTCACCCAAACTCATGTCCATCGAGTCAGTGATGCCATCCAGCCATCTCATCCTCTGTCGTCCCCTTCTCCTCCTGACCCCAATCCCTCCCAGCATCAGAGTCTTTTCCAATGAGTCAACTCTTTGCATGAGGTGGTCAAAGTATTGGAGTTTTAGCTTTAGCATCAGTCCTTCCAAAGAAATCCCAGGACTGATCTCCTTCAGAATGGACTCATTGGATCTCCTTGCAGTCCAAGGGACTCTCAAGAGGCTTCTCCAACACCACAGTTCAAAAGCATCAATTCTTTGGCACTCAGCCTTCTTCACAGTCCAACTCTCACATCCATACATGACCACTGGAAAAACCATAGCCTTGACTAGACAGACCTTTGTTGGCAAAGTAATGTCTCTGCTTTTGAATATGCTATCTAGGTTGGTCTTAACTTTCCTTCCAAGGAGTAAGCGTCTTTTAATTTCATGGCTGCAATCACCATCTACAGTGATTTGGGGGCCCCCCAAAATAAAGTCTGCCACTGTTTCCACTGTTTCCCCATATATTTCCCATGAAGTGATGGCACCAGATGTCATGATCTTAGTTTTCTGAATGTTGAGCTTTAAGCCAACTTTTTCACTCTCCTCTTTCACTTTCATCAACAGTCTTTTTAGTTCCTCTTCACTTTCTGCCGTAAGGGTGGTGTCATCTGCATATCTGGGGTTATTTATATTTCTCCCAGCAATCTTGATTCCAGCTTGTGCTAGTTATTTCACTGACCTTCTCCTAAGAGACCAAGAAGGCCAAGTTGGTTCAGCCACACTGGCCTCTGCTGATTGCAAACGGTGAAGTCTGCCCTGGGCAAAGGGGAAAGCGACTAAAAGGAGAACAAGGCACCAAAGAGACTCTGTAATTAAGATCCAGGGTCTTCTATTCACTGGGTCATTTGAGCTGGTTAAATCCCTCCTCTGTGACATGCCCAGGACCTTGGTTAGTTTGTGGCCCATTCAGAGCATCTATATATAGCAAAACAGCCTCCTGACTGGCCATGGCGTTTTCTTACTTCAGTGTTATCCTCTTTCCCACAGCTTAGGCGCTTCCTTCTCTGTGAATGTTTGCTTGTGACCTTCCTTTACAGCTTTTGTTGCTGTTCTTTATTGCTGTCATTCTAACACCTTAGAACAGTGCTAGGGACTTCATACGTGCTCAGTAAAGAGTTGTTGAATGAAGAATGAATGGCAAACTGATAAAAGCATCTCCAGTATTCGTGATTAGTAACAGTTTAATTTTGTAGTGGTGTTTAGTGCTTTATGCCCTATTGGGTTCCTTATCGGGGAAAAGACTCAGAAAGTTCCAAATATTGCCTTTTACAATATGATATGACCCACACTCATCTTTATTGTTTGGGTGATTATTATTTACCCTGTGCCCTTACTTCTAGTTAGCAGGTAGAAAAGTCTCTCCAAGAAATTGTGACTGGACCAAACTTAGGTCTGCTTGACAATCTACTGGCCCCAGGTTGTGGTGAAGGAAAATGCAGCCTCCATTCCAGGGCACCAACTGAGGAGTCCAGGGCAGCCAGTGCACAAAATACCTCAACTCCCCGATGGTTTTCAGGGAGGCATTTGGAAGGTGGCATGCTATGCAGCATGTTGGATCTTAGTTCCCTGACCAGGGATCAAACCCATGCCCCTGCAGTGGAAGCACAGAGTCCTAACCATTGGGAAGCCCAGGGAGGCATTTTTAAAGGCCAGGTGAGGGAAGGGCTTGCAGGGTATGTGACCCTGGTGGTGGTTTTAGCATCTGTAAAACAACTCAGGAAGTGTGCATCATATACTGTTGTCTAGACCCTTCAGAGGGGAGAGGGAGGGGTCTGTCCCGGGAAGGCCCCCTAGGATCCTGCTCCATTCTTGTTGTTGCTCAGTTGCTCAGTTGTTGCCAACTCTTTGGGACCCCACGGACTGTGGCCCTCCAGGCTCCTTTGTCCATGGAATTTCCCAGGCAAGAATACTGGAGTGGGTTGACATTTCTTACTCCAGGGGATCTTCCCAGACCAGGCATCCAACCCACATCTTCTGAGTCTCCTGCATTGGCAAGGTGATTCTTTACCACTGTGCCACCAGGGAAGCCCCCTGCTCTGTTACAAAATAGCAAACAATCCAAAGTCTAGCAACCAAGAATGGAATGCATTTCTCAAGATTCCCATTGGGCCATCTGTGTGGGGCATTTTTTTTTTTTTTTTTTGAGTATTTTTATAAGAATCCACCCCTAGCCTGTGGGTCCAGGGTCTAGAATCTCTTCAGATGAACTTGAATATTTCTGAGATACATTGCGTGTTGCTGTTGCCTGTTTCTGTTGCAGAGATCTCATTTCTCTTGTGCTCTTTTTGTACCCTCTTTCCACATGTTTCCATGCACATGCTTATTCCTCCTGCTTTTGTCCCCATAATTCTGAGTGCATGCTCAGTCGTTCAATTGTGTCCAACTTTTTGCAATCCCCCTGGACTACAGCCTGCCAGGCTCTTCTGTCCATTTTCTTGACAAGATTTTCTTGACAAGAATACTGGAGAGGATTGCCGTTTACTCCTCCAGAATATCTTTCCAACCCAGGGATCAAACCTGTGGCTTCTGCATTGGCAGGCAGATTCTTTACCACTGAGCCACCTGGAACATCCCCTATAATGCTATCATCTTTAAAGTTCAAGTGTCACTTCCTCTGGATATGCTCTCCCCACACCTAGGAAGTAGATGCTTCCCCACCTCATTGCACCTGATGTGCTCTGAGAATATTTCCAGCATATAGTACTTATGACCTTCTACTGTTGCTTTTTGATGAACATGTAAATGGTTAAATTCTTAATGCCTCTAGGCCATGACAGGGCTTCCCTTGTGGCTCAGCTGGTAAAGAATCCACCTGCAGTGCAGGAGACCTGGGTTGGGTAGATCCCCTGGAGAAGGGAAAGGCTACCCACTCCAGTATTCTGGCCTGGAGAATTCCATGGACTGTACAGTCCATAGGGTCGCAAAGAGTCAGTTATGACTGAGCAACTTGCTCTCACAGGCCATGGCAAGAATATTTTTCATCTCCGCTGGTGGGCAGAGATGGCATAGTGCCTGGCGTGAATAGGTACTCAGAATATTTGTTGTGTGAATTTAATTGTTTACGTTCTATAGAAAGCTTCGGGTAGGTACTCACAGTCCTTGGCATCTCTTTTTACATGAGCCAATTATCCTTCTCACTGCCTGGAAGGTTTGAATTTAAAGCCAGTTCAGCCTGCTATAGCAGAGCCCATGGCTATTGCCCGCTTCTGTGTGGGAAGAAGGGCCAGAGGGCATTTGTTGAGCAGGACACCTGAAATCCAGGGTCCTGGAATCCCATGCTTTCTCACTTTCCCATTATATTCTTCCCTATGCTTTTTTCCTGTTCCCCTCAACTTCTCTCCCCTAAAGGCAGGACTTGACAAAACTGATTATTTTGCTCACTTAAGCATCATGGAAATATAGCAAATAAAACGATGACCCTGGCAAGTCACTAGAACACAGTTGGAACATTGCCGAAAACAGTTATGCATGTGCGATTAGCAGTCAGGGCTCTGAAATCACAGCTGTTGCTTGAGAAGCAAGAGGCTGGAAGGGCCAGATACTGAGGCTTCTTCCTCCTCCATCCCCTGACTCGAACTATAATCATCCCAGGCAGTTGATTCGCAGCCTTATTAGCAAAGCACTGGGAAGAGACAGTGTCGCCCTTCCCGTCGGCAAGTGTCTGTAGATGTCTCATGCATAAGAAACCTGACCAACATCTTAACAGGTTTTTTTGTTTTTTTTTCCCCCCACAAGCTCCGGCTTAAAATTTTTCCCTCTAGCAGCTTCCATTTGTAGGAAGGAGAACAGCTGGCTGACCCAACTTTCGGATC
Organism: Bos javanicus; assembly: GCF_032452875.1. Classification (NCBI taxonomy): domain Eukaryota; kingdom Metazoa; phylum Chordata; class Mammalia; order Artiodactyla; family Bovidae; genus Bos; species Bos javanicus. Next base: position 46,564,139 of record NC_083881.1, read on the forward strand.
TCCTACCAGACCATTGGAAAGAGGAAATTTAGGAAATAAAGCAATGTTAAAAATTGGGTAATGTAATTTTTAAAATGCAGCCACCTGAATATATGATGTGAAAGTCAGGGCCGATAGAGAAAGAATGTTTATTAGATTCTGTGATCAGCAGTATTGGAACCCCCTGGGATAAGAGACTGTTTTTTCCTTTACCATTTAAGGCTAATTATAGAATACTGAATATGGTTCCCTGTTCTATACAACATGACCTTGTTGTTAATCCATTCTGTGTATAATGGTTTGCATCTACTAATCCCAAACTCCTTATAGAACCCTTCAACTCCACCCCCACAAGTCTGTTCTCCGTGAGTCCGTTTATGTTTCACAGATAAATTCATTTGTGTCATATTTTAGATTCCATTTATAAGTTATATCATATGGTATTTGTCTTTTTCTTTATGACTTACTTCACTAAATATGATCACCTCTAGGTCCATCCATGTAGCCACAAATGGCATTGGTCTGTTCTTCTTTATGGCTGAGTAATATTCCATTGTTTATAAGCACCACATCTTCTTTATCCATTCATCTGTTGATGGTCATTTAGGTTGCTTCCATGTCTGTCTTGTCTGTTGTATATAGTGCTGCAGTGAACATTGAGGGGCATGTATGTTTTCAAATTTTAGTTTTCTCTGGATATATGCCCAGGAGTGGGATTGCTGGATCATATGGTAGCTCTATTTTTAGTTTTTTGAGGAACCTCCATGTTGTTCTCCATAGTAACTGCACCAATTTACATTCTCAACAACAGTGTAGGAGGGTTCCCTTTTCAGAATGAAAAACTTTGTAAAGTTCATGTTGTCAGTGAAGGACTGTCTACATTTTTATGCACATGTGAGCAAGGGAGAAGATCAGTTGGTGGGATTGTACTAGATCTCATTTAGCTAATTGTCCAGGATAATTGGGGTATAAGGGTTAGGGTTTTTATTTTAAGGATGTAGTGGGAATTGCATTGAAAAATGAAATTGTCAAACAGACTTGACAGTATATATCCATTTATAATCATGCATTATTCAATAATCTACCGAATTTTATACCTCTCCACTCATTTCTATATTAAAAAGAACTGATTATTTTCACAAGCTAGACTGATTCATTATTTCCAAATTTACTTACCTACAAAAACTAATACCCAGGTTGAGTTTGATAGGGTGAGCAAGATTAAGATGTCTCATCAGAGGAGAACTCCTCTCCCAGGGCACTTGTAACGTTCTGTATGCCATGCTACCTGTCTTTCAGGATGGAGGAAGATTGTCCTGGTGTGTTATGTTTTGGTGGCATTCTAAGCCAGAAATGCAAACCAGAAATACCAAATGAATCTCTTTTGAGTGTTGATGAGTTGTTATTTATATGAATGTCCAAAATCACTCTGACCTATTGACACATCTGTACATATCATGTTAGTTTACTTTTTTTTTTTTTTACTAGTAAGAGAGATCAGTATTGGTCTTAACTACGTTTGCCATTTTTTTCCAGTTCCCTAACTCTCAATTTCTGTGCAAATTATAGTTTTCCCTTCAAAAAGAGTGTTTCATTTGTAGATTACTCTTTTAGGGAACTATTTTGAACTAACCAACTGAAGTATTTCCTTGAAGAACTCTGAAATCCTCTCTCTTTAATTTCTCCCTCATTATCATCGTGGAAAATTCAGAATCTGTTACATAAAATTCTGTCTTGGTTCCATCCCTCCTCAACTGGACATACATATCCTTTTAGTTTTTTCTCTCTCTGCCCAGTACTTGATTTGCAGGGGCTTAGAGATTTAAAAAATTGAGTGAATAGAAGAATTTATGGTATAGAAGTTAGATACCAAACTGCATCTCATGATTCTACCATGTCTTTCTTTTCCATACTGCTAATACTACAAATAATTATCCTTTGCTTAAATACCAATAACAACAGCAAACCCACCCAGCTTCTCTTTTAATGCTGCACAATTAGCAGCTATCCAAACATCTCATGGTAAACATATTAAAATCCACACCCCGTGCTTTTAGGTAACAATATGTGCATTAAGATACTCTTCATTTTATAAATTAGGTAATCCTGGTAACGTTGGATAGTGTTATTCTCAATTCTTATCTGTAGCTATACAGTCATTGAGCTGAATAAAATGTTGCAATGTAGCAATTAAGAATATCCTTTTTTCTTTTTTAATCCACAAGTTCGGCAAATTACAACTTGTTTGTCTAAGTAAACAATGTTACCTGCTGTGGCTGCCTTGTTATACAGCAGAGTTCTGCATGCAAATTACCAACAGTTACAGTTAGAACTGGACGTGGTACAACAGACTGGTTCCAAATAGGAAAAGGAGTACGTCAAGGCTGTATATTGTCATCCTGCTTATTTAACTTATATGCAGAGTACATCAGGAGAAGCGCTGGGCTGGAAGAAACACAAGCTGGAATCAAGATTGCCGGGAGAAATATCAATAACCTCAGATATGCAGATGACACCACCCTTATGGCAGAAAGTGAAGAGGAACTGAAAAGATTCTTGATGAAAGTGAAAGAGGAGAGTGAAAAAGTTGGCTTAAAGCTCAACATTCAGAAGATGAAGATCACAGCATCTGGTCCCATCACTTCATGGGAAGTAGATGGGGAAACAGTGGAAACGGTGTCAGACTGTATTTTGGGAGGCTTCAAAATCACTGCAAATGGTGATTGCAGCCATGAAATTAAAAGACGCATACTCCTTGGAAGAAAAGTTATGACCAACCTAGATAGCATATTCAAAAGCAGAGACATTACTTTGCCAACAAAGGTCCGTCTAGTCAAGGCTATGGTTTTTCCAGTGGTCGTGTATGGATGTGAGAGTTGGACTGTGAAGAAGGCTGAGCGCCAAAGAATTGATGCTTTTGAACTGTGGTGTTGGAGAAGCCTCTTGAGAGTCCCTTGGACTGCAAGGAGATCCAACCAGTCCATTCTGAAGGAGATCAGCCCTGGGATTTCTTTGGAAAGAATTATGCTAAAGCTGAAACTCCAATACTTTGGCTGCCTCATGTGAAGAGTTGACTCATTGGAAAAGACTCTGATGCTGGGAGGGATTGGGGTCAGGAGGAGAAGGGGACGACAGAGGATGAGATGGCTGGATGGCATCACTGACTCGATGGATGTGAGTCTGAGTGAACTCTGGGAGTTGGGGATGGACAGGGAGGGAGGCCTGGTGTGCTGCGATTCATGGGGTCACAAAGAGTCAGACATGACTAAGCAACTGAACTGAACTGAACTGAACCCTTATGGCAGAAAGTGAAGAGGAACTGAAAAGACTCTTGACGAAAGTGAAAGAGGAGAGTGAAAAAGTTGGTTTAAAGCTCAACATTCAGAAAACGAAGATCATGGCATCTGGCCCCATCACTTCACAGGAAATAGATGGGAAAACAATGGAAACAGTGTCAGACTGTATTTTTTGGGGCTCCAAAATTACTGTAGATGGTGATTGTAGCCATGAAATTAAAAGACGCTTACTCCTTGGAAGGAAGGTTATGACCAACCTAGATAGCATATTGAAAAGCAGAGACACTACTTTGCCAACAAAGGTCCGTTTAGTCAAGGCTATGGTTTTTCCATTGGTCATGTATGGATGTGAGAGTTGGACTGTGAAGAAAGCTGAGCGCTGAAGAATTGATGCTTTTTAACTATGGGGTTGGGGAAGACTCTTGAGAGTCCCTTGGACTGCAAGGAGATCCAACCAGTCCATTCTGAAGGAGATCAGTCCTGGGTGTTCTTTGGAAGGACTGATGCTAAAGCTGAAACTCCAATACTGTGGCCACCTGATGTGAAGAGTTGACTCATTGGAAAAGACTCTGATGCTTGGAGGGATTGGGGGCAGGAAGAGAAGGGGACGACAGAGGATGAGATGGCTGGATGGCATCACCGACTCGATGGACATGAGTTTGGGTGAACTCCGGGAGTTGGTGATGGACAGGGAGGCCTGACGTGCTGCAGTTCATGGGGTTGCAAAGAGTCAGACACGACTGAGCGACTGAACTGAACTAAGTATTTCCCAGTATGACAGTGGCTATGTTTCCTATAACTTAAACCTCCTTTCTCCCACTAAATCAGGAAAACAGATTAAGATAAACACATTATCCATATTGGGATAGCTCAGTTGGTAAAGAATCTGCCTGCAATACAGAAGACCCTGGTTTGATTCATGGGTCTGGAGGATCCGCTGGAGAAGGGATAGGCTACCCACTCCAGTATTCTTGGGCTTCCCTTGTGGCTCAGCTGGTAAAGAATCCACCTGCAATGAGGGAGACCTGGGTTCGATCCCTGTGTTGGGAAGATCCCCTGGAGAAGGGTACGTACCCACTCCAGTATTCTGGCATGGGAAATTCCACGGACTGTATAGTCCCTGGGGTCGCAAAGAGTCGGACACGACTGAGTGACTTTTGCTTTCACTATTATCCATATTCCCCAATTTCTCAGCCCCAGGCAACCACGCCCATCCCAGCCCTAGCCTAGGGGAGATGGTGGAAGGACACCCTCTGCTCTCACAATTGCATTTAACAGTGTTTCACCAAAGTGTATACAACCTAATCAGGACAGCCTGTTTGTGTGCTCAGTTGTTTACTTGTGTCCGATTCTTTGCCACCCCGTGGACTGTAGCACACCAGGCTCCTCTATCCATGGGATTTTCCAGGCAAGAATACTGGAGTGGGTTGCCATTCTCTTCTCCAAAGGATCTTTCTGACAGGGACTAATCTGTATCTCTTGCATCTCCTGCATTGGCGGCTGGATTCTGTACAGTTGAGCCACCTGGGAGGCTCTGGTCAGTATGGAGGCAATGCCAACTCATTTTCTCATTAAAGGTTAGAAATTTGTCTGGACCAGACTGAGTATGCATAGTCATTCCTGCATTGGGGTAAACTGGTATTTCAGTGAGGTCCTGCTCTTGTGTACTGCATATGGTTCACTGTCAGATAATTTAACACCCAAGAAAATCTCCCTCGAATAAATTAGAATATATTTGCAAATTAATTGGTTACTTAGATTTTAGATATCTCTGGGGGACTGAGCTAAAACAGATGTGTGCAGAAGCCCCTCATAGAGCCAGGATGAGGGCTTCTTATCCAGCTTTCTGAAGGAAGAACTCTCCTATTGCTCGATCCTCTCCTCGGTGCCAGAGCATTTCATTATGTGCATTTACACAGAAAGCAGTAGAACTGCGTTCCTGCCTGGGAGTTAATTGTTATAGGGACATGCTCAGAAGGGTCCCTTCTCTGCAAATAACTGTACTGTAAAATAAAGCACTATTGGAGTTGATGCTTTCTTGATTATGTCAGGAAACCATATGGGGATCCAGTGATAACTACAGGAAGACAAGCTAGGGAATACTTTAAATACTTCTGTAAGACACATGCAGTGCCTGTGAAAATACCCCATAAAAAAGCCAGAACTTGAGCTCCGGCCTTAAAGTTTGAAAGCAACCAGTATTTAGTTGTCTGTTTCTCTTTTTCACTCTGTTGCTTTACCCTTTAGGAGAATGGAAACTCAGTTGGCAGTACCTTTAATACTACCTAACATTAATACTAGTTTGACTTTTTAAATTGGATCATTCAAGTAGATTCCATTTTGTTCCTTTTTTACTTTTTTTTTTTTTAAATAAATGAAGCTTGTGTAGTGGACCCACTGGGTCCTAAGATGGATGCTGGAGACAAAAGAGAATGACCCGGTCCCTGCTTTCAGTGACTGCCTGCTGCTTTGTGCAATGGTGAAATGGGATTGTGTCTCTTCTAGTACTTGCAGTGGGAAAAGGCAGCCCACTGGAGCAACTTGCATGACAGGAGGATAAAAAGGTCCAGTTGAAGATGGTTATAGACAAGTCATGTGTCCATAGCTATGAACTCACTATTGGCAAAACTACTCTTTGGGAGCTTGTGGACTGTTGGGCAAGGTGCTATAAAATTTGGAAACAAATGGTGTAATCAGGACAGAAGTATCAACATCAGGCATCTTCTTCCTTTCTCTCTTTGATGTCCACTTGTTACAATGATTTTCAGCTCCCAGAGGACACCTTTGTGTCACCTATATCTCAAAGAGTCCCCAGCAAAGAACAGACTGACAGCAAATGTTGAATCTGAGTAGATGCACTGATGAAGCAAATGTTCAAATAGAAGAGCCACACCTGGAGAATCAGAAGGGAAGATTGGGGATCCAAGGTGGGTTTTTTTGGGTGAGGGGGGAGGCAGGGAGGCATGCCACATAGCTTTTGGGATCTTAGTTCTCCAACCAGAGATTAAACCCAGGCCCTCGGCAGTGAAACCTCCGAGTCTTAACCACTGGACTGCCAGGGAATTCTCCAAGATGGAATTTTAATGACCGTGCATCTCATTTCACCCTGAGATTTGAGGGATATATTGAATTATCACAACAAATTTCTTCACTTTTAGTTTTGCTTACATGTTTAGAAAAGTGAACCATCACAGAAATAACTGATGAATAGTGCATCCTCTTTAAACCAAGTTTTTTGTTTTCTAAACCTGACTTTTTTTTTTTTAAAGTAAGAGACAAAGCCTTAAAAAAGAAGTATGATGTTCTCTTTTGAAATCAGTACTGTTTCCAGCTTGGGGGCCAATTCTTCTTGTAATAGGGGTGACAGTGTCACTTCATATGATTTCCTTGCATTATGTTCCATGGTAAATTGGTTTTTCCCCTAAATCTTAAAAAATTAGTTCATAGTCTAAAGGATTATTATATTTGATTTGATTTTTTTTTCAGAACGATGTTATTAAAAGTACTATTCACCTATCACAACCATATTTCAAGGAGAAATATATTTAGTGTGAGGGAAAATGAATCTTTATGACAAAGTAATTTAAACTCTACCTTCCTTTTGCAAATGGAATCCATTAAAATATAGTTTAATCAAATAGGATTATTTTAAAATCAGAAACCTATATACCGGTATTTATATTCAACATTGAAATAGAGATACCATAAAATGAAATGTTATTTTTACAATGGACTTTGTTCTTGCTACGCTGTTCTTCAGTAAGAGCCCATATTTCCAGGGAGGGGTGGGAAGAAATGTACTAGGTTTGTTTGATTTTGATTTCCAGGCACAGTTTTTGAGGGGGAGGTAGATGTTTTGGAGGATTCCGATCATTTTCGGTAATTGACTTCGTCATACACTTGAGACCCTCTGCTCTAGAACCTGAATGGTCCTTTAGCCAACCCTGACTCAAGAGATGAGCATACAGTTCATCCTTCCAGTCCTCTGGATCGCAGAGACAGACTGCTGTTTATGGGCAAGAGCCAGCTCTTCACAGGTTGGCATTTCTGTACAGATACTACAGATTGGCAGGTTGCCTTCCTTTCCTAAAGTTCTTCCCATTGGATGTGGAAGCAGCCTCAGACAGGTTAATCAGGGTTCATGGAGCTGATGGGAGGATCTGGGCCTGGAGAGATGCCTTCCCCACTGGAGGGGATCGGACGCTAGCTGGGGGCCTGCAGTTTGCCGACAGGAAGTCCAGCCAGCCAGGCAGCATGCACACAGAGTTGTGCGTGGAGTGAGGTTTCTGGCAGGCACTTGTCACTCAGGACATCCCGAGGGCCCCAGGACAGCTGAGTGGAGGAAGCCTGGGAGCTAACCTGTCCGCGGAGCTTTAGTGCAGTCTGACACTGGTATCGGGCCGTGCTTCTTGGGCTAGGATTTTGGCAGGACTAGAATTTGTCCTGAAAACATGTTTTTATTGTAACATATCAGCTGGTAATGAGAACGCATGAAAGGGACTATGTGGTTTCTTCCTCCCTGGATTGCATAGACGGTCAATACTGATTACAAGCACCTGACCCGAGGAAGCAGCCATATTGGCTTAAATGGCTCCCAAAGTGAAAGTGAAAATATTAGTTGCTCAGTCGTGTCAGATTCTTTGTGACCCCTGGACTGTAGCCCACCAGGTTCCTCTGTCCTTAGAATTCTCTCGACAAGAATACTGAAGTGGGTTGTAATCCCCATCTTCAGGGAATCATCCTGACCCAGGGACTGAAGCCGGGTCTCCTGCATTGCAGGCAGATTCGTTACCATCTGAGCCACCAGGGAAGTCCCAGGCCTTATCTAAAACAAACAAACAAACAAAAACAAAAAAACGTGGCCTGGGGAACGTACTGATGGCTTACACTTGCATCACATGCTGCCCCTAAGGCTGGGAGTAGGGGTCACTCATCCATGCCAAAGGGACTGGGGAGCTCCCGAGAGAAGTGGATGTTGAGAAGGATGTGGCAGTCACACAGTGTGGGAACGCACAGGAATGTCACATGTGTTTGGGTTGCAATCCACCTTGGGCTGTCCTCCATGAAGTTGTTCGCCCTAGCCTAGGGCCCTATTTGTCTGGAGAAGAGTGTGGGCAGGCATGCTGTTGGCTAATGGTGGTCCTTAGAGCCAAGTTTCTGGGCCTGGAAGATAGAGTTTTGACTTAGTGTCTGAAACAAGGGGAAAGTCCAACTATAAGAAGTTGAGACAAATAATTAAAAGAGCTAATGACTTTGGTCATGGGCTGAATCCCTGATTCTTGAACCCAAGCTTCTCAGGGCTTCTCTCTCAGAGGTGGGATGGTTCTAGAACCTCCCGTGGAATTAACTTGCCAAGTGGGTGGTCATGTGTTTCACCATGGGGCTTTGAAAACTGTGAGTAGAGGACCGGCACATTTAAACGGTAGAGCATACGAATCAGTTATTACGGGGTTGGTTGGTTAATACGTATGTTCATGTGTAGAAGAATGTACAGCCTCCCAGTTAGCAGGGAGGCTTTTTAAAACATAAAAACTAGGAAGGGGAAATAAAAAGATGTGCTTAGGAGAAGTGGGTAGGCTTGAAGAAATGAGTCTCTTAGATTGTTAAATGTAAGTCTCCAATCCAGCCAGGGTGTTAGTGACTGAAAATCATTATCATATGACCATTTGCTGTTTGGTGGAGTGTTTGGAATGAGCTAGTTAATCCCATTCCAATTCATAATGGGCAGGTAGCCAATTCATACAAAACACCTTGACAATCCATACTAATTGGTTTGTCTCCATGGAGCTGCCAAATTGAATTGCCCGTGGAGATGGGCATTTCCCTCAACCCACCTTCTGTTTCAACTCTCCTCCTCCTCCTCTCCCCTGCCACACCACCCACTAGACACACACACACACACACACAGAGTCCTGGAATAATTTTGCATTGAAATAACATCATTTTTTCCACTCATCTTTCTGGGCTATAAATTTCCCCAAGCTTTCTTTTTAAAAGAAGGAGTCAATTTGAGGTAAGGAAAGAAAACCAAATGCCCTCGGGACCTTTTCAGGGTCATTTGTATTTTCAGACTTGCAGAGGGTAGTAAGAAAAAAAGAAAAATATCTGTGAACAAAGCAAAAATGCACTTCATGTTTTGGAAGGCCAGGGAGGCAAATTCCCAGACAAAGATTCATGCAGCCTAGAAATAGTTTCAGAAAGATCTACCAACCCACAAAAACTTCTAGCAGCCCACAGAATCATTTCCAAGAATGGCTAATCATGTACTATTGAGAAATACCCCCCAAAAGGATAAAAATGTAGGTTTGTAACTTTGATCGATAGCTGGTTTTTGAATAAATAATTACCCTTTACACCTGAACGTTGGCTTTCCCAAGCAAGCGCTGAACCGTTTCTGGGCTCAGTTGATTCTCTGGACGTTTTCCAAGGGGCGGTAAGATTGACAGCATTCCCTCCGTTTGGTGAGTGTTCTGTTCTGCCGACTAGCTGGGCGAGCAGTGGTACTTGGGAGCAGTTAATTTTGAGCTCTGGAGCTGGATTGAGTCCGGTGATCTTCACCAGCTGTGTGACCTTGAATAATCATCTAACCTCTCTGGGCTCCAGTTTTTTAATCAGCCATCTTTGTCCTAGGGGCTCTGCTGAAAATCATAGTTTATAATTCAATAACATGTTGTTAGTTTTTCAGTTTTAAAGGACTTTTGGTGCATTTAGTTTTAACCTAAGGAAGGGAAACTTCCATGTAATGCAATGCTATAACACCCCCTTCCTTTATTAATGTGATATGGCCCACCCCCTTCTCCCTCCATCTGAGGGTAAATTAAAGCAATATAACTCACTGTAAACATTTGTCAACCCAGATGCATTTCTAGGCATTCGGTGTGTACAGACACCTGGTTATTTACACGATTTATACCATTAGTGCAGTCATCTTGAGACAGGATGAATTTTGAATCCCTGCTCCACATAAGCCTTGCTGAGAGTTTTGACAGTCAGAAATAAATAATCTTACCTTTAATTATCTCTGTCTGTAGAATGTGGTAGATAGGGAACAATGGGTATGAAATACTCTTTTCTCTTAAGGTCCGAGAGAGATGAAAGAAACAGAGAAAGTTTTCATAAAGAAAAGACAAAAGGTAGTCATTTCTGAGTAAGCCCACTAAATAGTTTTCTTACTCCCTAATGACAAAGCTTACACACCCCCTGAAAGGCAAATGATCTGATAGGCTCCTCTTTACCATTGCTCAAGGATAGAGGGAGGTTTGATCTGAGCCTCCATGAAAAGCCGCATAAACAGAAAGTGAAATTTACAAGGGATCCCAACAGAATCCACAAAGGTTGGCATGGGGTGGGCCAGCATATGGAAGGCTATCATCCTGGCTCACAGACATTCATTTGGGCTTCCATCACAATAATTCCTCTTTTATGCAGAAGAGTAATGACTGCCAGAGGCAAGAAAACTAGAAAAGAAACCTCAGCTCAGCTTCTACTCTTTTGAAAAGTCCTTGTCTTTCTGGAGAAGTGAGAGGGAAGTAGGGAATCTCTCCAGACTGCCTTAAAGAAAACCTGCAAGCCATGGCAATCCAGTGCTGTCCTCTGGATTTTCTTATTATCCATGTGCATCAGTTGCTAGATAAAGTCAAGGATACTTTTAATTGGGGAGAGAGAGAAAAACCTGTAAACTTGTTCCTTGGACTGAGAAAGAATGGAGTTTTAAAAAATTTTCCCTGATCTTTATGTTTTTGTTGTAGGTTTGAGATATATTCTTAAGGATTTTTTTTTTTAAATGTTGGTGGAACACATTTTTCAGCATTAACTTCTCTCCCTTTTGAGAGGACAGATAGGTATGGAATCACCTTGCTATGATGTCAGTGTAGTAAAATTCTCTATGACCAGTTGCTTGTGGAAGACGTTGGAATAAATTGTTGCAGATGGAGACTGACTGGCAGCAGAAACTTTTTCCACCACATGTATGACTACTTCATCTTTTGGAAACTGTATCCAGGTAGTAAAAGCTGGCAGGGATTTATGCTGATTCGGGCCATGGCTCCTTCTGTGCATAAGTGAAATACCACCAGTCTAGGGGGCTTCTCAAAGAACTCCACTAGATCCACTTCTTTCATCCTTCTTCCTCAGCCTCCATTAGTGACATGTCTGGAGTGTGATTTGAGGGTCTGCGGGAGGAAGGAGCCAGGATCTGGAGCCATCTGGAGCCTGGGTGAATAAGCACTGGGTGAACATCTGTTGGAAACTTTGTGGAAATATCTAGTACCGCTGATTTACAGCCCTTTGGGGAGTCTGTGTACAGAACCCAGACTCGAGAGGAAGCTGGCATCTGGCAGGAGTTGGGGAACACAATTGTGCTTGATTATCAGGATATGATAAGTCTGTCTGGCCTTATATCCATTGCCAAATTGTAGATTTCTTTTTTTTTTTTAATTTGGGCCACATTAGTCCTCCCTTCCATCAAAACCAAAAAAAATAAAATAAAATAAAGTACAAGGGGGGAAAAAAAAAGCCCAATCTTACCATGAAAGTGAAAGTTGCTCAGTCGTGTGTGAGTCTTTGTGACCGCATGGACTATACAGTCCATGGAATTCTCCAGGCCAGAATACTGAAGTGGGTAGCTTTTCCGTTCTCCAGGGGATCTTCCCAACCCAGGGATCAAACCCAGGTCTCCCACATAGCAGGCGGATTCTTTACCAGCTGAGCCACAAGGGAAGCCTAAGAATACTGGAATGAGTAGCCTATCCTTTCTCCAGGCAGATCTTCGCAGCCCAGGAATCAAAACGGGGTCTCCTGCTTTGCAGGCAAATTCTTTACCAACTGAGCTATCTCATGCTAAGTTGCTTCCGTCGTGTCCAATTCTTTGCGACCCTGTGGACTGTAGCCCGCCAGGCTTCTCTGTCCATGGGATTCTCCAGGCAAGATACTGGAGTCAGTTGCCGTTTTCTCCTCCAGGGGAACTTCCTGACCCAGGGATGGAACTGGGGGTTCTCACATCTCCCTCATCAGTAGGCGGGTTCTTTACCACTAGTGCCACCTGGGAAGCCCATCGTACTCATATCAAAATATACACAGTCACACAGAACTGGCCCAGTAAAATGATCTCCTAAGGATTGTGAGCATATAGAAGCGAAGAGTATACACTTTGGAGTCAGGTAATTCTAGTTCCAGTCTAGGCTCTGGCACAAAAGTAGCTGTGTGACTGTGGGTCAGTCACTTAACCTCTCTGTGCTTTTACATCCTCATCCCTACAGCTGGATGTTAGTAATAGTGCTTACTTTTTAGAATTATTTTGAGATGTAAATGGAGTTTATAAGAGATTTAAAATAGCACCTGGGAAATTAAGCACTATATAATTATGTGTGTGTGTGTGTGTTTCTGTGTTTTCCGTGGAGTAGATAAGTATGATCACACCCAGGGCTACCCACTGCTCTGTCGGGAAAATGGCTTTAGTTATGTCATTTACCTTCCTTCCTCTACCATCACTTCCCTCTCCACCACTACCACCCCACCCAGACTAGCTTGCTTTCCCTTGATCTTTGAGAGTGTCAAGAATGTTCCAAGTTGGAGCTCTGCACAAATTCATCCCCCTTCCAGAATGGTTCTGACCACAACCACTCTAGGAAGCTTCATTGTCTTCAGCTTTTATGCCATGTCAATGTTGCTTCTTCAGAGAGGGCTTCCTTGACCCCCCGGTCTTGACTCAGTATTGACCTTCTACCCAGAGTCACTCTGTTGCCCCCTGTTCTTTAGCCCCATTAGAGCTTACAGCTACAAAGGACTATTTGCATTTCTCCAGGGTTTGTATTGCACTGTAGATGATGACGTGCATGGAGCACATCTCATTTTTGAGTGAGTTCCCCTTGTAGGTCCAACAGCCAGCCCAGTGCCGTGCCAGCCCATAGAAGGCACTCACTAAATGTTGCTCCTCAGCAAGTGACTGACCAAATGATGGGCTTTTCTAGATTACATTCAAGGTGGCATGGGCAACCCATTCCTTCTGAGCTGGTCAACTCAGATTCCTGTCCCGCTACCAGCCATCTCACTGGCCTCTACCTCTTTTGTTTATATTGTAATAGAATTGAAAGACAAGTCAGGGAAGTAATCAAAGTCCTCTTTCAGAGATAAGATATGTCCTCCTTTTCCCCCTTTGGAATCATTTTGACCATCTGGTTGGGAGCGAAGGAGGAGGAAGCAGAACCTACTCTTTCTGATCAGCAGAGTTCAGTGGGAAGACTTGCCATGTGGATGTGCCCCATCTACTGGTCGAATCAGGTGACTGCATCCTTAATGGTCTGTGATCCCCTGTGCAGTTAATACTGGGCATCCAGTCTCATTAAAAGCAGCCGAGACTGGGGTTTCTATCACATGTTGTTATCCTGCCAGCAAGAGAATTAACAGTAAAGCATGGTTTGCTTGCAGAGCATGCTTTTTACCTTTCCAGTGTCTACATTGCATCAGGATTGACCATATTCTCTTGTGTGGAGTTTGCAAGTTTGAGGTGAAGGGTTCACACTTGTGCCCACAGGTTAAAATCTATAGTTTAACATCAGTGTTCACTGTTGAGTCGTTCCCTGTGAACATTATGTTGACCAGATTTGCAGCATTTAGAGAATCCCTTCTCTGCAAGTCATCTGAAGATGTGAGCATCACACCCATTTTTCAGTCTTCCCGTAGGGATCGTGGGTTCTTAAGATAAAAGTTTTAGGGGAGAAAATAGAATCTCCTTGTGTTTTTATTTTTCTCTCTCTCTCTCTGTCACACACATACACACACCTTGGGACTTGAATTGCCTGTAAGACTCAATAAGTAAATTGGGGAAGATGGAATTTGTCAGTTTGCTTAAAGAAACATAATTATTTTAAAATGACAAATGGTCCCTTTGTCACTAAATTATTTATGTCTTAGCTTCCATGCCTGGATACCCTGTGTAAATTATGAATTAGCTTGTAAGTAGGTTTAGCACAGGGTGCCCAGCAGGTCTCTGGGCTGAGGGTTAAGTGGGTAGCACTTCTTTCATTCTGATGCTCTTCCACTGTTGTTGTCTTGAGGATGCAGATGTCTGAACATGAATTCAGGTGACTATAGCTGTAACGTGTGCTACTTTACAAGGATTCATCTAGCATTGCCATCCAAAAGAATCTTAGCTTACACCACACCCTCCAAATTTCAATATCAGAGGTAGCAAGTACAAGATGAAACCATCTTACTTCAGTTTAAGTTTTAAGGTCAGTCACTCTCAGTTATAGGGTTTTTTTTTTTTCCCTTAAAAAAAAATTAAGGAGCTACTAACATATTCTTTGGGCTTCCCTGGTGGCTCAGGTGGTAAAGAATCTACTTGCAATGCAGGAGACCTGCGTTTGATCCTTGGGTCAGTAAGATCCACTAGAGGAGAGCATGGCAACCACTCCAGTATTCTTGCCTGGGAAATCCCATGGACAGAGGATCCTGGTTGGCTATAGCCCATGGGGCTGCAAAGAGTAGGACATGACTGAGTGACTCACTCACACACACACAAACACACACACACACAATATATTCTTCCTCACTGTTACTCCACAGAATCTCCACTCAGCCTCCCAAAGGGAAGGCTTTGAACAAGTAGCTGGTTTTTTTGCCTGTATATTTGATCACTGAGTTATTTACAACCAGAGGATTTCACAGTGACAAGTGAACTCGATAGACCTGCAGCTTAATTTGGTTTTTCTCCATTCATGATGATTTTGGACAACTGAGCACATGTCTTCAGCACCCTATCAGAACAGAAATGAAAGACAGACTGTGAATGCATTAACTTACCTGGAATGCAACTTATCTGCAATTTACATGACAAGAAGTCAGCCATGTAAATGTCTGCATATCTGTCAGTTCTATATGTTAGGGTTTAGTGGTGCTTTCTTTGAATTGTTGTTGTTTTTCAATCACTCAGTCATGTCCAGCTCTTTGTGACCCCATGGACTGCAGCACACCAGACCTCCCTGTCCTCCATCTCCCAGAGCTTGCTCAAACTAATGTCCATTGAGTTGATGATGTCATTCGACCATCTTATCCTCTGTCATCCTCTTTTCCTCCTGCTCTCAATCTTTCCCAGCATCAGGGTCTTTCCAGTGTGCACTGCAATGTTTTCAGTTTGCATGCTTTGAAAGATCTCATCCCAGGGACGGGGGAGCCTGGTGAGCTACCGTCTATGGGGTCGGACAGAGTCGGACACGACTGAAGCGACTTAGCAGCAGCAGCAGCATGCTATGCACTGAGCTAAATACTTTACGTACAATATCACCATCTCAGGGTCACAATCTAAGGTTAATAGCATAGGAGTGTGCTAAAAGTTGTAGCTATTGTTATAGCATTATCATTACTGTTATTTCTACATGTGAAAGTTCCTTGGTGGCTCACTGGTAAAGAATCTGCCTGCCAATGCAGGAGACGCGGGTTTGATCCCTGGATCGGGAAGATCCCCTGGAGGAGGAAATGGCAACCCACTCCAGGGTTCTTGCCTGAGAAATCCCATGGCCAGGGGAGCCTGGCAAGCTACAGTCAGCCCATGGGGTCATGAAGAATTGGACATAGAGATTAAACAACAACAACACACATGTGAAGGTACTATTTTATAAATATATATTTTATAAATATGGTTTCTGTTTTTCACCAAGAGCTTTTCCTTGGTCTCTTAAATCAGCTTTCTTACTCCAGGAGAGACTATGATTTAAAGAATGGAAATTCATTTTGTGATATTTAAATGTATCTACATATATTTATATTTCCTCCAACTTTTCCCTCTGATTTATGTTCTAAGAGATGAGCAGCCTTCAGGATACAGGTGGTAGTGGTCTGCTCTGGTCTGACCTCTCAATATGATCTTGAGTTTGCTGTGTTGGAGGTTGTGGACAGGTCTTGTAATCCCTAAATTTGCCTAAGAGGTAGATGGAAGGAAACAGTGTCTTTGATAGGTGAATTCAGTTTTGGCTTTTTTTGTTGTTCTCAGCTCCAATCCAGGCATAATGCCTTAATAACTGAAATTGCCTCTTTCAGCTTTCTTACCTTAAAGACTGTTAAACTCAGTGGGAAAGACTCATTGCTGTGGCAGAGAGATGCTCTCCCAGGTCTCTCTGGGCCAATGGGCCCCAGGCTGGCCCCACAGCAGTCAGTATTTGAGGACAGGTAGGAGACAGGGCCCCTGGGTGCTCCTCCTGTGCAGGCTGTCCCTGTAAAAGCTCCAGCTTGTTTTCCTCTCGGGCCACTTCTAAAGCTGCCTCCTTTTGCAATTAAATCATTTCATTCCTTTCTCTCATGCTTTCCTTCACCCTAGAGATGCTCAGTGTTAGGACATTCTAGCTGCTCGTACCATTTAGGGAGTTGGGGAATTTGGCT
The DNA here is from genome assembly GCF_032452875.1 of Bos javanicus. Taxonomy (NCBI): domain Eukaryota; kingdom Metazoa; phylum Chordata; class Mammalia; order Artiodactyla; family Bovidae; genus Bos; species Bos javanicus. Next base: position 46,580,788 of record NC_083881.1, read on the forward strand.
TTTAATTACTATGAAAATATGATTATTTGGGGACTCGGCACCATCTCTGCCGAGCCTGTAGGATGTTGAGGCAAACAGGAAGAAGGGCTCATGTGCTGTGCTGTGCTGCACTTGGTCACTCAGTCGTGTCCGACTCTTTGTCATTCCATAGACTATAGCCCACCAGGCTCCTCTATCCATGGGGATTCTCCAGGCAAGAATACGAAAGTGTGTTGCCACGCCGTCCTCCAGGGGATCTTTCCAACCCAGTGATTGAACCCAGGTCTCCCACATTGCAGGTGGATTCTTTACCATCTGAGCCACCAGGGAAGTCCAAAAAGACTGGAGTGGGTAGCTGTCCCTTCTCCAGGGGATCTTCCTGACCCAGGAATCGAATCATGGTCTCCTGCATTGCAGGCAGATTCTTTACCAGCTGGGCTACCAGGGAAGCCCACAAGGGCTCATAAATAAGTCTCAAGTAGGGAAGTTGGCAGGTCCTGGGAGGTGCAGGCAGAGGTGATATGAACTGGCATGATCCTGAGGATCTTTGCTTTTCTGTATTCAAGATGTCAAGCCTCTCACTGGCCGCAGCTTCCCTACCTGTAATGTGGTTTTGGGTCTGCTGCTCAGCAGGTGTGTGAAATCTGGGATGCTAGTAATATGATCTGGAGAAGGCAATGGCACCCCACGCCAGTACTCTTGCCTGGAAAATCCCATGGACAGAGGAGCCTGGTAGGCTGTAGTCCATGGGGTCGCTAAGAGTTGGACATGACTGAGCAACTTCACTTTCACTTTTCACTTTCATGCATTGGAGAAGGAAATGGCAACCCACTCCAGTGTTCTTGCCTGGAGAATCCCAGGGACGGAGGAGCCTGGTGGGCTGCCGTCTCTGGGGTCGCACAGAGTTGGACACGACTGAAGCGACTTAGCAGCAGCAGCAGCAGTAATATGATCAACACGCTCAACAGTTCCTGTTGTGTATCTGTCCAGACATCCAAACTTGAATACTCATTTTCCCAGGCAGCCCAATCTTTATTTTACATGCCAGCCTCTGGATCCGTCTATGTCACATTTGTTGGGATGACTCATTGTGGTATGTTTATTTTTCTGGCTTGAATGTATTTTCAATTTCTTGATGGTCTTTGAGAGCTGGCTGTCAACACTGCTCACAGTACCCCTCTCCACTCCCTGCCCCCCACAATCCTGTTTGACCCTTACTTATCCTTTAGCCCCCAGTTTAATCCCTTCCTCCTGACTAGGTCAAGTTCCTCTTTCATGTCCTCCCTTAGGACCATTAGTCTCTCCTTGGAACGCTCACCACAGCAGTTGATTTTATTATGGTTAATTATTTAATATCAGTCTCCCAAAAGAGACTGTCAGTTCCATAAGATAAAGAAACATCATCATCATTATTAAATTTGTTGTTTTGCTCACCATTGAATTCTCCACTGCTGACAATAGGGTGCCTGGTACTTAGTGGATTCACAGTAAGTATTATCGGTAGATGGGGGATGGCTGGCTGAGTGAGTACACAGATGAATATATGAATGAATGACGTGCCAGTGGCCGACAGGATTTATCTCTTCCCTGTCCTGTTCCTGTGGCCTCAGGTACCCACACATGTAGTATGGGCTCCACAGAAGTGTCTGAGATATCTAAAAGGTATGCTGTAGTTCTCAGCACCACAGCCCCTCAGTGGAATTGGAAAGAAAAAATTACATGCATTCTTAGAAAGAGGCCTTGGTGTTTCTGTGTTCCAAAGTGGTCCTGCCTGGGATAAAGTACAGTAAATGAACCACAGCTTGTTTCTCACCTGTTCTCCCTGCTCCCCGGGACCTGAGAATCATACTTTAAATGTGAGCTGATCTTGGGAAGGTGATCCTCTCTGATGCTGAGCTGGATAAAAGATCCAGTGCCCGGCATGTCTCTGATTAGAAGATCATAAATCAGTCCAGTAGCTTCCATAGTAGTTCTCACGGTGTGCCTCAAGGCAGAGTTCACTGGCCAGTCCCTGGGACGTCTTGAAACATTATAGGAGGCGCCGCACACACACTGTATGCGTATACAGTGTGTGGATTACTGTATATACGGTGTGTGTTACTGTATATATGGTGTGTGTGTTACTGTATATACAGTGTGCACATTACTGTGTATACAGTGTGTGTTACTGTATATACAGTGTGTTGCTGTATATACGGGGGTGTGTGTTACTGTATATACAGTGTGTGCATTACTGTATATACAGTGTGCATATTACTGTACAGTAACTTGGCCCTGCAGTCAGAATGCCTGAATTCAGATCCCACCTGCCTACTTATTATTATAAGTTCAGTTTAGACAAATCAGGTGTAATCTTCAATTTCCTCTTCTAGGAAGTAGGAGACATAATGTTACCTACCTTCCCTGGTGGCTCAGCTGGTAAAGAATCTGCCTTCAATGCAGGAGACCTGGGTTCAATCCCTGGGTTGGAAAGATCCCCTGGAGAAGGGAATGGCTACCCGCTCCAGTATTCTGGCCTGGAGAATTCCATGGACTGTATAGTCCTTGGAGAAGCAAAGAGTTGGACGCCACTGAGCAACTTTCACTTTTGCTTCTCTTTCACGTCATTGGGTTGTTGGAAAATCAAATGGCCAAATAGACATAAAGCGCTATGCAGAAGGTTGGACGTGCAATAAACACAAGAAATGTTAGCTATAATTATTATTACCATTTTAATTCATTGCAGGAGTTTCCATTGCAATCCCAAGCCAGTCGCTATGAATGCCTTTTCATCCTGTCCCTTTCAGACTATCCTGGGACCCATGTGTTCCCCTGGCTTTTCTGCCTACCTGCCTTTGGCTCAGATTTTTACTAGGAGGACCCAAGCCCAGTGTCCACAAATGGCACCAATTATATTGCATCTTGCCTTACAATACCTTAACCCATACTGCAAAGGCCAACTTGAATTGCCTGAAAATCCATGCTGTACAGTGATTTGGGCAGTGTGCACACTCCATACACAGGCATTAAATAAAGTAAATAATGCTGACAGTGTGTGTGTGCACTCAGCCAGATTGCCCCGCTTTCTTAAATCATTTAAGCACACTTAATCTAATGGAACGTGTTATGACTTCAGCAGCTTCTGAATAAGAGTTGGAGGAAAGAAAAATCCAAAATGTGGCACCAACTAAAAATCCCCATCCAGTTATTTAAGGTGGCTGAAGCATTTGCAGGGAAACTGGGCTCTGCTGGAGAAATAGCCACTCCTCTTACAGAATGAACCCCCCTCCCCACCTTTTTTTTTTTTTTTTTGGCCTTTTAAAACATTCCTTCTTTTGTTTTTAGATTTTGGTTGAGAATTGGAGTCCAAATCAATTTTCAGGCAATTTCTTCCTTTTTCTACTTGCTCAGAACAGTCCTTTTTATCTTTTTCTGCCCCTGGTAGTATTATCTAAGGCTTCACTTCTGCTGGGTGTTGGCACTGGGTGATCTTTGTGGTACCTCCCAGCTGGTACCAGTGTTTTGTTTTGTGTTGTTGTTGTTGTTGTTGTTGTTGTTTTTGATTTCATGATTTCTCTCCCTTGTTATAACAGAAAGCACAAGTGTTGTGCCTTAAGCCTAAGATAGGAAAGTATTTATTGATCAGGTTGAAAAATCTCCACTTTCCAGGGCTCTGAGTTTGGGCTCAGAGAGTTACAGTGGTTTTCAGGCAGTTTTTGTGCAAAGAGTGGTTTTGAATTTCTTTTCTGTTTTTCTGTAGACCTTATTTGGACGTCTGGCCATTTGATCTTGGGAGAGAATACTGTGTCTCGACATAACACCAGTGCCCTTACCATTGGCAGGTTGTGGAAGCCCCACAGGCGGGTCCCAAGGCTGCCTGAGTCACCATTAATGAACCAAACGGCCTGTGATGCTCCTGTGGTCGCTTTTTGGCACATGGCAGGAAAATCCTTTTCATGTTAGTTTCAAGGTTGTCAGATATCATTATCCCCAAGTATTAAAAATTTCAAAGAAAGGAGGCAGTGTGTTTGATTTATAGAATAATTATCTAGCTTTAGCTCGAACTTGGCTTTGGCAGTGGTTTTGCAAGCACTTGAAAATTAAATCCATTTTTTATGGCACTACAAGGTATTATCTCACAGCAAATGATAATTAAACACCTGTGAAATCAATTAGCCCTTTAAGCAGGGAAAAAAAAGTTTTCCAATTATGTTTTCACACCTCCAAAACTTTTATAATTCCAAAACCCGGCACTGGTGGAGAGGGATATGGTTGATGGGTGTTTCCGGGTTAACTTTCCATAAAGATCGTCCCCGAATTTTGCTTTGACTTAGTCCTGAGGAAGGCAGTTTGTGGAACCGGCTCCCTTCCAGAGAGGATGCAATCGCCTTTGGAGCTGATTCTTAGCAGCTATCTATCTGACACACAGCTGCGCTGTCAGCTCCTCTACAAAGGAGGTTACTCACTTTGTGTTTTGATGCCAAGTTTTACTTGACAGTTTATTTAAAAGCCAAGATACCTTAATGGAAACCAAGCTACACGGCATTCCGTGTGACATTATTGCTCTCCCTTTATAAGGGCCCTGTAGCCAAGAGTTCTGAGCCATCTTCATTCCAAATTCATACGCCAAAAACAGACTGATGGGTTAATAGCTGAAACCTAGCACAGTGGAAAACTGGGAATCGTGGCAGGCCTTTCAGCCCCACAGGATCATATGTGTTTTAATCATTGGCTTTGGTAACAAATTAGCTATTCCAGATGCTTCTTTTGGAAAATCATCTGCACTTCTGAAGAACTGAATACATCTGGGAGAGAGGACATAACAATTTGGGACCCAAAAAAGAAGAAAAAGAAACAGGCGTTTGACATTCTCTGCATTATGCCACATATGTACAAAGGCCATTCCAAAAATATGCTTTTTCATCTTTACTGATATTACTTAAATTTGCATAATACTCTCATCTAACTGTTTCATTACATCCTCAGTAGACCTCATTATTAGGTAGGCAAGACTAGCATTATTGTCCCATTTAATAAATAAGCATGGATTCAGAACCAGAGTAAGTCACATAAAATCAAACAGTAACAAAGTCAAGACCAGAACTTATATTTTCTAGGGGTTATTGCATGCATTTTCCATCCCATCACTCTATATAAACATCTCTTAAAAAGTCTTTTTTTTTAAAATTTTCTTTATATAGACATTTTAATGGGACCTTGCTTTCATAGCAGATGGCATTTGGAGAAGTTGATGAATCTTAATGTTAACCAGAGATATCAGGCTGGTATGGCATACGGCAAAGACGAGAGAAAACTTCTCTTTTATCCTTGTAGAAACTTGTCCTATAGAATTACCCTTGCGAATGTGCCCTGAGATTTGGACACTTTGTGACCTAACAGGCATTATTGGCTGAGGAATAAGGAGATCTGGCATTCATTTGACAAATCTTTCTTAAAAGATGACTGTGGTCCAAGTGCTGATCTAGCGGCTGGGGTCACAGTGATGAATAGGAACAGTTGGCCAGAAAGACAAACATGGGTGAATTCAGACAGCAGTAAGTCCTAGGACGGAGATAAAATAGGGACTTGGGACAGTGAGTGCTGGGAACACAGGCCGGTCTGCGAGGGCCTCTCTGAGGAGGAGCCGCTGTTTGTTTGAAGGCTGATATGTGTCTTGAGGTAGATCTGGGAGAAGAGTGTTTTAGGCAGAGGACATAGAAAGTACAAGTCCCTGAGATGGTAATGAGTATGGAGTTTCTAGAAACTGAGAGAAGGACAGTGTAGCTGTAGATGGTGAGTGAGGGGATGAGACTCAGAGCTGTGGGCAGAAGCCAGTTTCAGGGAACCCTGTCAGCCAAGGCAAGGGGCGCGACTTATTCTCAGGGCCGTGAGGAGTTGGTGGAGGGTTTTCAGCCTGGGAGTGACATTGTAAAGTTGTCTTTGGTTGCTCTAGGGAAAATGGATTTTGGGGGGATGAGACTGAACTATTCTGATCTAAAACTATTAAGAACCAGAGTATGCTCCTTGATGCTCTGCTTATGTGGGAACTCAAAGGAGTAGAATTAAAGAGATAAAGGCAGGAGGGGAGTAAGGAGACTCTATGCTATGCTATGCTAAGTCACTTCAGTCATGTCCGACTCTGTGCGACCCCATAGACGGCAGCCTACCAGGCTTCCCCGTCCCTGGGATTGTCCAGGCAAGAACACTGGAGTGGGTTGCCATTTCCTTCTCCAATGCATGAAAGTGAAAAGTGAAAGTGAAGTCGCTCAGTCGTGTCCGACTCATAGCGACCCCATGGACTGCAGCCTAACAGACTCCTCCATCCATGGGACTCTCCAAGCAAGAATACTGGGGTGGGGTGCCATTGCCTTCTCCTAAGGAGACTCTAGTTCCCATGAAATTACAAAAACCAATATGGGGGCAGCTCCTGGGGCTTCTGCATCTTTGTTTCCTCAGTGCTCAGCATGCTACTTGGCACAGGAGATGCTTAACTTTCATTTGTCCAGCAAGTAAATATTAGAGCATGAAGGCATCTACAGGGCCATCTGGTCTACCTCTTCCCCATCAGCTGCTTTAAACATTCTCCTTGCCCCACAACCTCTCCCCAAAATGAGGCCACATAGGAGTTAACTAGCTGCTTAGCTGTTTCTCAAGGAGAACAGTGCTGAGCAGAGATGGCTAGAGGAGAGGCAGAGATGAGTCAGAGCTTCACAGGCTCTTTACTCTGGGGCACTGTTGTGCTTCTGCCAAAGGAAATGGCAGAGTCTAGGCTTACGGGCTTTCTCAGTCTCCAGTGACCAAACCCCTCATGGGAGGATGATCTCATCAATAGCAATATATGGCATCAGATTGTTCATCATCACACAGATTTTTGTGTCTCATGGAGGCACATATGCACCTGTACATTTGTATATTACATACCCAGATGGGAGAGATTAAACTTTCCATAGACAACTAGCTTCATGCAGCCATCACGACATCGTGTCCTACAATTTTTTTTTTGACGGTGCACCGTCTCTGCCTGTGCAGAGTTCTGAGGTCTCCTTTGCTCATTTGCTCAAAAGGCCCAGAAGTGAGGTGGCTCTGACTCTCAGAGTCAGAAGGTGGAGTCTAGGAATGGCAGATGTGGCAAAGGAGATGGGAAATGAGGGTAGCTGAAACCAGCATCATTCATTAGCTGTTTGTAATTGGATTCTCAAGGTATTTTATAATCACTTAAATGCAGGGACCAGATGAAAGGCTTCAGCCCCAACTAGGAATTCAGGGTATGCGAGATTTGCCACTGAACGGCTCCTATGTCACGCCTACTCTGGTGACAAGAACAGGAATTCCAGCCATCGTCCTAATCCAGGCTCTGGCTGACCGAGGTTGGCTGTGCAGGAGAGAATGTCTTGGCTCCAGAAGGGAAGTGGTCAGAACAATGGGGTGAGCCCAGTATTTTGGGAGGGATGAGGAGCCATCATCTTTGCACCGATGCAGTGTTTATCATGACAGGAGGAGGTTCTCCAGTTTTTTTCTTTAGTTCAGATATGGAGAAAAGCCAGGTGATGGTTCAGTTTGAATAGTGCTGTGCACACATGTAACTTGAGTTGCAAATAATGTGGTTTATCAGAGCTGCTGAAACACGCATCTCCCCACCCCCTTCTCCCCTCAGTGTTCAGAGAGAAGACAAAATTTTTAACAAACTGCCAGGCCTTTGGAAATAGAGGCAGAGAAGGGATGGAAAATGTACAAAAGGAAGACACTATATGTAAACCACACTCCTTTCCCATCTCTAAGTCAGTTGGGCTCAGGCTGAACACAGGGAGTACGGATCATCCTAGAAAGACCTGGCAAAGTCAAGAGTGGGCCATCTTGTGATAGTAGGTGGGCAGAGATAGTTATAACGAAGGGCTTTCATCTCTTCCTTGTGTCTCCATTGCTTCCAAGCTCTTCTGCAAACCAGTGGACACTGAGAACTTTTCATCCATTTCAAACCTATGCTTTTTTTGTGTTTCTTTGTTTAGTATTTATTTATTTGGCTGTGCCCGGTCTCAGTTGCAGCATGCATGATCTTTGATCTTCTTTGTGGCATGTGGAATCTTTAGTTGAGGCATGTGGGGTCCCTGTTATTGTTCAGTCGCTAAGTCATGTCCAGCTCTTTGAGACCCTGTAGACTGCAGCACGCCAGTCCTCCCTGTCTCTTACTGTCTCCTGGAGTTTGCCCAAGTTCATGTCCATTGAATTGGTGATGCCATCCAACCATCTCATCCTCTAGTTCCCTGACCAGGGATCAAACCCCAGCTCCCTGCATTGGGAGCGCTTAGAGTCTTAGCCACTGGACTTCCAGAAGAAGTCCCCCATACCTGTGTTTGGAGTGGTTCCTATAGGCCAGGCCCTGGGGGGTGGTTTGGGAGGAAATTGGACCATGATCCTTCGGTCCTGACTCCTGAAGCCCAGTGGAAGAAAAAAAGAAAACAGGCAACTTAATCTGGAGGGAGCAGTAGACAGGTCACCCTGGGTACTGTGTGAGCAGCAAGAGGGTCTCTGGGCAGGACTTGGGGGTCAGGTTTTCTTCAGGGTGGAGAGGAAGAAGGATGTGTGGAAAAAGGAGTGCCCCATCCACAGGCTGCTCCCCAAGGAGAGGAGTCACCATCGAGGCTCGAGAGCCCATACTGACAGCCCGGTGCTGGCTTCTCAGCTTCAGTCCACACTTCCTGGCCCTGCTCCACTTGGCTTATCTTCATGGCGCAGAGCCTGGTGAAAGGTTAATGGTAAGATAATGACCTCAGGCTTCTCAGTTGTCCTCGAGTCAGTCCCAGACATTTAGCTTCTGCAGCCAAGACCTGGGTATGCCTCTTCTCAACCTATTTATCCGTCTGAGGTCACAGTCGCTGCTGGCTCCTTAATTATCGCTCCCTTCTCTTTCCACCCTGTACCCAGAGAGCCCTTTATTTAGCATTTTCAGAAATGCTTTATTTCCAATAAAAGAAAGAATTTAGACTAACGTGGCCTGGAATTGCATTTATCTCAGAGCAGTTTCGGAGAAGGCGATGGCACCCCACTCCGGTACTCTTGCCTGGAAAATCCTATAGATGGAGGAGCCCGGTAGGCTGCAGTCCATGGGGTCGCTGAGGGTCGGACACGACTGAGCGACTTCACTTTCACAAACTTTTATGCATTGGAGAAGGAAATGGCAACCCACTCCAGTGTTCTTGCCTGGAGAATCCCAGGGATGGCGGAGCCTGGTGGGCTGCCGTCTATGGGGTTGCACAGAGTCGGACACGACTAAAGTGACTTAGCAGCAGAGCAGTTTGGAATTTGGTATTTCTGAGCACAAAAGCAGGTGCTCCAAAAGCTCACCTCGTTCAGATAATAGGTTAACCTCCTAAGGTTGTTAACGTCCCCAGCACAGAGTGGGCTTCCCTGGTGGCTCAGATGGTAAAGAATCTGCTTGAAATGCTGAAGAACCCAGGTTCAATCTCTGGGTCAGAAAATCCCCTGGAGAAAGGAATGGCTCCCCACTCCAATATCCTTGCCTGGAGAATTCCATGGACAGAGGAGCCTGGCGGCCTGCAGTCCATCGGGTCCCAAAGAGTCGGACATGGGCACAGTATATTCCAAATCTTTCACTTGTCCCTTTGCTGGCACCATGTTACTGCTTCCTTCTAGGTGTCTCTGAGAACACAGAGTCCGCCTTGTACAAGCCCCACAAAACCTTGGCTCCTCAACTTCATCATCTATAAAAGGCGGCCACTTCACGTGGGGTTGTAGAGAGAAAGGGCAGGAATGAATGTGGATTGTTGCCCCACGCAGAGGAAGCATTTAATCAGTGGGGGGATGATTGTTGTAATTGTTACCATTAATGACTGTCCTCCTTTTGGCACCTGCTTTTACATTTTAGCCATTGAGCTGCTGTGTAATGAGCAGGAACCAAGGTGGCCTTCTGCACAGTGTGCCTGCTGCCTGTTAAACTCGTCAGTGTGTGCAGGTGAAGCTACCATCTGGTTACAGTTTACAGTTTACAGTTCTGAGCCTTCGGTGGGTATTAAGGGCAGAGATGGAGTAAGTGAGTTTAGACTTGATATGGGATTATGATCCAGTGTGTTCAGACACAATATTTTTATTCCAAGAGTCCATCTGGCCCTTTCTTCTTCCCTGTGAAAAGCAGGTATACCCGTATCCAATTCCTGGGTGGCTCTGAGGCTTAAATGAGATAAAGTATGTGAGAGTTTGGTGCCTCCCACCCCAGCCAGAGCCCACACACTATTCCTCCTTCCTTTCTCAATATTGAAATGAATTTAAATGAACATAGAAAGAAAATGGTCTTCTGTGGAAAGCCGAGAAGTATGAAAGGGATTGGCAGCGTCATTCAGAGGAGCATCATTAAGCAATTGGTTCATAATCCTTGGCCTGACCAGGTGCCCCAGAGGTTCAAGTCCAGCAGAGTGGCCTGTGCTAGAATCTCACCATTTCCGAATAGCAAGAACCTTCCTGTCGGGAGCCACTGAGCGTCCCTGAGTCTGCAGCCTCTCTGGTTACCAGCACCTCACACTAGGATAATCCATGTGCATTTCCTTGACTCGGGAATGTGGAGTAGCTCATTCACGGTCACAGAAACTGCACACAGGTGGTGTGAAGAGATGGAGGTTCCATGAGTCCCGTGAATTCACAAGGACCGCAGTGGGCCTGTACTTTTCCCTGTGTTGCTTACAAGACAACATGTAGAGATAAAATGGTGGCCAGTGGACCCATTTTCCAGCTAAAAGGTTGGTTCCCACTCATGGGCTTCTCAGTTCAAATCTGTGCCTTGGACCAATTTCATATTATTGCATGCTATGGATTTGGGGATTTTCTCACAAATAATTGAAATTTGTTAATGTTAAATCTGTAGTAATCCACAAAAGGGCCATAGTTATTAAATGACAGAGCACCATCTCAGACTGAGCTCTGGATGTGACAGGGGGCAGAATTTCGAGTAGGGGAAAAAGAGTCCCTTGCAATGGGGCTGTCTGTTGCCAGTGCTTGAAACTAGGTCAACCGTTGAGGACATCACTGTGTCGGAAGCTGCATTTGTGTGAACTGCCCCAGGAGGCAGTGCCATGTAGTGGAGAGCAAAGGCCCTTTAGAATAAAACAGCCCGGAGCTGGAGCCTCATGCCTCCTTTGAGATGACCTGCATTGGCAAGGTTATGGGGCTCTCTGAACTCCATGCCTGCCTGTCTAGTTGGCTTACATCAAGTCCTACCTAAGAGTTCCTTCCATGATAGGTCATTGAGCCGTTCAGTGGCTCACGAGTGCCCACACGGGGTCATGTCTGAGGTCCAGCAGTTATCGCACGTGATCTTTCCAGGGAGACCCTGCCTGTACCAGCAGCCTCACGGGCCCCTCCCCACCCCTGACCCCAGACTGTGGGCAGTTTATCTCACTGTCTCACTCCTCTGCTAGCTCCACCACCAGAAATGCCCATGGCCTCCTCTCAGGTCTTTGCCAGACTGATTCTTTTTTTTTTTTTTTTTAATTTACTTTTATTTATTTACTTTTGGCCATGCTGGGTCTTCGCTGCTTTGCTCAGGCTTTTCTCTAGTTGCAGCAAGCAGGGGCTCCTCTCTAGTGGTGGGGGGCTTCTCATTGCAGTGACTTCTCTGGTTGTGAAACATGGGCTCTAGGGTGTGTGAGCTTCGATAGTTGTGGCACGTGGGCTCAGTAGTTGGGCTCCCAGGCTCTAGAGCACAGGCTCAGTAGTTGGGCTCCCAGGCTTAGTTGCTCTGTGGAATGTGGGATCTTCCCAGATCAGCGATTGAACCTATGTCTCCTGCATTGGCAGGCAGATTCTTTACCACTGAGCCACAAGGAAAGCCCCAGACTGGGTCTTGCTCTTCCTTTAATATTTGGCTCAGAGTCTCCCTTCCTCCAGGAGACATGCTTTCTTCTCACTCTTCCCACGAGAGCCAAGGGGTGACTTGTCATTGGTCTTCTCTGCATCCTTGCCTCCATCCTCCCATATCCCTCACTAAATGACAATCATTTGATAACACATCTACCTTCTCCCTGGAGAAGTACTGTTCCTTGAACAGTACTTGACACACAGTAGGCATTCAGCTAATGTTTGCTGAATGAATAAAGAAAGTACAGCGGAGATGCTGAGGAAGCTTATTTCCGTTATCCCACAGCACTGTAACTACAACAGTCTTAAGTTGTTTTTGTGTTCTTTCTTTCTTTTTTTTCCTTCAGAAATGTGATTCCACCCTGGGGGTAAGAAAAGAAGTTTAAGTACTTATGAGGATGGGGGGGCTGAGAGAAAACAAATCAGCTATAGAAGTTTACTTACTTTATTTCTTTATTATTATTTTTAATTCTTAAGCCCAGTGTGAACCCTTAACTGTGGCATATGAAATCTAGTTCCATGACCAGGGATCGAACCCAGGACCCCTCCACTGGGAGCACAGAGCCTTAGCTACTAAACTACCAGGGAAGTCCCTCACTTAGTTGGTAAATAAATACTTGAGACAAACAGTAGCATCATTGGGGGAGACTAAAACTGTGTGACTTCAGAGATGCGGGCTTGCCTCACTTCTTCCCTGTCCTCTTTGATTAGCAGAAAATAGCCTCGCACGGCAGATTCCTACTAAGGAATTGTAGGAAGCCCAGGGGGACCCGTGGGCACACTGTGCCAGGGGGACCCGTGGGCACACTGTGCCAGCAGCATCCTTGGCTGTGGAGCTTTTGATAATAAGGCAAAATCCTTTCAATTAGAAGCTGCTGTTGTGATTCATAGCTTCTGTTTTTGTTTAATTTCCAAGGGTCTGCTCCACACTTCTCCCTGGCACTGTCTTTGGGAATCTGATCTTTTTTATTTGTTTGTTACTTTTTTGAAATGTTTTTATTCCTCTTGAATTGCTGTAGTTTCTACAAAAATTTACAGTCATGTAGTGCATTGCAGTTTCTACTGTATGCACTTAATCTCATTTAATCCTCACATCTCTGAGGCTCAGAGGAGCTAAACAGTTTGCACAGGGACACACGGAAAGTGGTAGGTCCAGAACCCAAGTTCTTCAGCCCAGGCTTTCTGACTTCAAGTTGGCTGTACTTTCCATTCTATCTGGTTGCCTCCCTTCCATCATCATAATCACAGCTACCATTTATGGATTGTTTATAGAGTGTAATAGGCTTTCGTTAAAATGTATCATTTAATCCTCCCAGTAAAAGTATTATCCCCATTTTGCCAACCAGGAAACTAAGATCTAGACAAATTAAATAACTTTTCCCAACATCACTCAGTTTGTGAATAGCCAAGATAAAAGTGGAACCCAGGCTTGGCCTGGTCTAAAGCTGCTTAAGCTTTAGACCACTAAGCTCTTAATTACTAAGCTCTTCACTACCATGCCAGTGGTTCTCAAAATTTAGGGTGCATCTTAATTACCTGGAGGGCTTATTGAAACATGGAATTCTGGGCCCTTCCCCCAGAGTTTCTGAGTCAGCAGGCCTGGGTGAGGCTGAGAATTGACGTTTCTACCAGTTTCCCAGATGATGCTTCTAGTTGGAAGAGTGTACTGTGAGGACCCCAGCAGTAATGCCACGTTGCCCTGCACCCATTTCCTGGCTGCACTGAATTGCTGCCAGCCAAAAAAGAAAAAAAGAATGCGTTTCATATGGAGGGGAAGGACTTCAATTATGCATTATTATATGGCCCATTTTAAATGGGGTGTATCCCATGTATTATTCAATACACCTTTAAGGAGAAAATTATTACGGCCGTAGAATGGTTTTGGTTTCTAGGTTAAATATGGGGTCATGTCATTTTGACTGCATTTTTCATTACAGTAGTTTATAGAAACTGTTCTACCTTCTGTGTCATCATCTATACAAGCAGGGACTTAATGGCCATCTGAAAAGGGTAACAAAAGCATTATTAATTAAATCTGTATCTGAGATTAGTTGCCTCCCTCATCTACTTACCTTCTTGCTTAGGATCTCATATGTTCATTATTTCTTGTTTTTAAGAAGTTTATGACTTCAATATGATTTATACTTCTAAGCTTAAATCATAGGTAAGAAGTGGTCACTAAAAAGACTGTCCCCCTCACTTGACCTGTCCTCTCCCCATGTTTTCCCCCATCCCTATCCACTGGTAACCACTCATCTGTTCTCCATCCCTGTAATTATGTTAGTTAATTAATGCTATATAAGTGAGATAATTCAGTATGTGTCCTTTCAAGATTGGATTTTTCACTGAGAATAATTTCCTGAAGGTTGCTTGTGTGTATCTGTACATACAAGCCTGAAGTTTTCCAGTTCATATGATGGCAGTAGCTGTGCTGAGACCATGCATGTCTCCCAACATGGATGCAGCAGTGTATTCTAGGGGAGGCATCTACTAATTCATGCATTAATTTACTCAACATGTGTTTCTTGAAGGCCTACTATGTGTCTGTCACCAGTGCTGGAGCCAGAAGATCAGGGGAGACCTTTCACCCATATAGTGGGGGGGCATGCCTTGCCAGGGTTCATGGAGAGACATTTCCTTTTTTTTGCTAGTAAGTATTCTAAGTTATACATGCACCACAATTGGTTGAATGATTCACCCATTAAAGGATATTTGGATAGTTTACAGTTTGGGGCTATTAAGGATAAAACTGTGAACATTCATGGACAAGTTTCTGCATGAAAATAAACTTTCATTTCTCTGGGATAAATGCCCAAGTATGCAATTGCTGGGTCATACACTAAGCTCATTTTTAGTTCTAAAAGAAACTGCCAAACTATTTTCCAATGGGGCTGTACCATAGTACCTTCCCACCAGCAATATATGAGGTTTATATTCCAGTTTCTCATCAGCACCTGTTGTCATCTGTCCTTTTGATTATAGCCATCTTTGTGGTATAAAATAATATCTTATAGTTTTGATTTGCATTTCCCTAATGACTAATGGTTAAGTATCTTTTCATGTGCTTATTGGCACTTGGCATATTTTCTCTGGAACAGTATCTATTCAAAGCCTTTGCCTATTTTTAAATTGGATTATTTATCCTGATTGTTGGTTTGCAAGAGTTCTTTACCTTTGGTGGATAAAGCCACTTACCAAATTGATAATTTGAAAATATTTGCTTTCTTTTCTATAGGTTGTCTTCACTTTCTTGATGAGAGCTGAGGTAGAGGGATCCTAGTCTTCTCAGCTATACTCACCTACCTTAGAGCTTCTGTAAGGCAGAGCTAGTGAGGGTTGGTAATGGAGCGGATCTTGGCTCAGATGCCCCAGATGCTCACAGTTCTTGCTGAGATTTGGTAGATTTTCCTGAACGAATGGTTTTCCACGTGTCATGATGCTCTTAGGACAATTTCCAGAAATTGTCAATGAATGTTCTTTGTTAAACTTTTTATTTTATATTGAATCATAGTTAATTAACAATGTGTTAGTTTCAGGTATACAGCAAAGTGATTTAGTTAGACATACACACATATCTATTCTTTTTCAAATTCTTTTTCCAGTTAGGTTATTGCAGAATATTGAGCCACGTTCCCTGTGCTGTACAGTAGGTCCTTGTTGGTTTTCTGTTTTAAATACAACAGTGTGTACATGCCATCTCAAACTTCCTAACTATGCCCTCCCTTCCCCAGCTCTTACCCCCTGGTAGCTGTAAGGTCATTCGAAGTCTGAGTCTGTTTCTGTTTTGTAAATAGTTCATGCATATCAGCTTTTTCAGTGAATGTTCTTATACTTGGTATCAGGTAAATTGGTGTTTTGCTGGAAGGAGCGTCCACAGAATTCCTTACTGTGTCGTTCTGGAAGGCCAACCTTCCACAGTGTACTGAGAACACCTACCCCCAGGGAGATACTACCCCTGAAATCCTTGTCAGCCTTTTCTATTTATCTGATGAGGCTTTGGTAGGTCTAGCAGCAGGAGAAGCATCTTTTCCAGGACTAGAACAGTGCTTGGAACATAGTATTTCTTGAAAGAATGACTGAGTAAATGAGTTTGAGCTCTTAGAAGGAGGTAGATGTGGGCGATTGAGCAGACCAAAGAGCTGAGTAGGGAGAGTACCACACATTCGCGTGGTTCTATTAGGACCATCAGCCCCTTGCAGGCGTCATCATTTCTTCAGTTGTCGTACACAGTCATTCATAGGCTCACTGTCACTAGAGCTGATGGTTCATGGGCTGAGCATGGTGAGAAATAGGAAAATCATTGTTTTAAGTTGTACGTGCTTATGTTTTTGTATGTCTTTGTATGTCAGTATAAATACGCACATTGCACATTGGATAGACAAGCAGATTTCTATAGAAATATGTGTGTCATGCTAAGTCACTTCAGCCATGTTCGACTCTTTGTGACCCTATGGACAGTAGCCCACCAGGCTCCTCTGTCCATGGGATTTTCCAGACAAGAATACTGGAGTGGGTTGCCATGCCCAGGGATTGAACCTGTGTCTTTCGTCTCTTGCATTGGCAGGCAGATTCTTTACCACTGACACCAGCTGGGAAGTCCCTTAGACACATACATACATACAGTGGCTGTGGAAACTTTTGGAGCGGTGGGATAGTCTCAAAGGGACATAAACTAATGAAAGAATAAAGAGTAACGGGAGGACTTCCCTGGCGGTCCAGTGATTTAAGACGTTGCCTCCAGTGTAGAGCATGCAGGTTCAATCCTTGGTCCTGAAGCTAAGAACCCACATGCCTCACAACTAAAAAAACCTAAAAACAGAAAACAGAACAAATATTGTAACAAATTCAATAAAGACTTTTAAAACATGGTCCACATCAAAACAAACAAAAAACCTTGAGAAATACTTTAAAAAAAATAATAATAATTATGGAATATTCCAGACAATCTTTAGTCATCTTGCCCAACTGACTCATTTTGCAGATGAGGAAACTGAGGCCCAGAAAGCCCATCGTTTCACTTTGAACTTCACAGCTTGCCTAGTGGGTTCCTGATTCCAGCAAGAATGCTTGTCCCCTTTCTCCTGTTACCTATTATGTGAATGAACACTAGCTTCAATCATGAAGCTTGATTCCATACATCAGCAAATCCCTCTCTACAACCACTTAAAAATCCACACCTTGAATACTGTCATTTGAGTTTTTCCTCAAGTTTTCTGCTTTTCTTCTCCCTCTGCTCCCTCACTCAAGTAAATTCTGCAGCTGAAAACTTTGAAACTTGTTACAATCCAGAACATTAATAGGGTTTTACATTTTTAGCAGCCTAATGATGAGGAGGTAGGGCCTTCTGTTCCAGCCCCTTAGGGGTTTCTATTCTGGGTATTTATTAAACTTTGCTGTAGCCTCAAGTATATTTGACCTTTTTATATTAAAGTTTCAGTTTAAACTTTATACATACATTGTGTGTGTTTCCCTGGTCTCAATTGATTAGGTAGATATTCAGACATTATCAACAGTTGAGCCCGAGATCCTTGTCAATTATTTCCTTATGTTTGGTGAGGAAAAGAGAAGCCATTACTAACATAATTTAATATTTTTTTTCATTTAACTAAATTAGAACCCTCTTAAAAACCTTTCCACTTTGAAGTCTATTTTACAGTTTAATTAACGCAGCAAGGATATTCTTTTTTCTTTCTTTCTTTTTAAAAATTTTTACTCTCAATGGAGATAATCCATTCATGGTGACCTTTTCTTGTGCAAATTAGTTGTACACGCTTGTTTAAGCAAATGGTCCTGTGCATGATGTCTCTTCTTAATGACGGGTTTATAATTGAAAATTGGCTTACTCCCATATGCCTAGTTTGTATAAGATTATAAAAATAGATGTGGACTTTAAAAATATAAATGTATATATCAGTATCCCCAAAAGAGGAGGGAAGAATTCAGTGCCTTCAGGCTATGATTAAATTAGACTATTAGAGTCAGAAAATGCCAGTGACATATGCTACTGTCAAAGGCACACCTGTCTGCTGAGCCCAGGAAGTTCTTGAAAAACGAGAGTGATTTCATACTAGCGTGATTTCATCCTAGCCCTGAGAAGCTGGGCCTTCCCAGGACATGAGCCTTCTCCAGTTTCCCAACTTTGCTTCAACTCCGAGTGAACTTTCAGCTGTGTGTTTAGGACTGGGTTTGTGGAAATCATGTTTCAAGTGCCAGCCCTAAACAAAATGAGGTGCTTGTTGTCTTTCCCTGCACTCCATTGACATAAAGAGACAGGTGACATTCCTGTTTTATTTTGCATTTTTTCAAGTGCAATAACAACGTGAGCTGGCTCAATGGTATTTGAGTAAAAGACATGATCATCTCATTTCTTGCCCAGTTTCCCACAGCCCTGAGTATTTTTTCTTCTCTTGTTATTTCTTCTCTTTCCCAGTTTCTTGGGCTGGCTCTTTCTCTCTTTCCTCCATGCCAACCATTCTTACACAGGAGTGTTTGTCTGGGGTAACCGAATGTTCTTGGTTAAAAGTAGAAACTCCAGCTTGAAGGAGAAAATAAATGTTTTGTGCTCAGAATGGAGGTTTCCTGAGTAGATTTTAATAGCATGGTTTCTTGGGGTAGGTAGGAAACAAGAGCAGTCTTCAGGTTCCTGAACGATATGGCATTATAAAAGAACAACTAGCAGTGATTATTTTTTTAAGCTGATGAAGGCAACCTATTTTTGCCAAGACACGAAAAAACCTGATTTGCAAAGTAAAGGCTGAGCAAGCCAAAATGTCACTGAGACCATCAGACTTGTCTTTTACATATTATTTGCACAAGACTCTAATTGCTTTGTCCAGTGGGAAGGGTCACATTTCCATTCCGTCATGCAACAACCCTTCCTGCCTTCCCCCTGGAAAAGGGGGGGCTGGCTTGTGTACCACCCAAGTTGCTCTGGGTGGCTTCACGCACCCTGGGTATGCCCATTCACTCCGCCTCCTTCTTAATGATCTTTGTTTGCTGATGGCACCTCTTCTCCTTCTAGATATGATTATCGGGAAATGCTGCACAATGCCACTTTCTGTCTGGTTCCTCGTGGTCGCAGGCTTGGGTCCTTCAGGTTCCTGGAGGCTCTGCAGGTAAGAGACCCTGATCATCCCCAGAACAGAGTTGAGAACTGACATCAGACAGGGGGTGGGGTGAGGGGAGAAGGGTTCACCTTAACACATCTCCTGGGATCTAAACCAAATGCATGGTTTGCCTGGAACACCTGAAATCTGTTTTCCCAAGAAAATCTGCAACCTTTTATATGCGTGAGGGGCAAAAGGAGGATTTACACCCTGCCTTTGGACATGAGGAGATTCAGTGGGAATCTCAAGGGAAGGTAGGTTCTCAGAGATGGGCTTGCAAACAGAGAGTAGATCTGACTGCCCACCAGGCAGCAGAGCCGGACTCCTCATGGAGGCTCAGCCCTCCTCCTTGGAAGCCAGTTTCAACAGCAGTGAAGATGGCTAATGAGTGGTATTTCCCCAAATCAAACTTGTTCTGTCCCCATTGCAGTCATCACTTGGCTTCTCTGAATTCTGAGCATGACCCCCAGCAAGATAGAGTCACTCTCTCAGCCTGGCTCTTCCAGGCTCTGCAGTTCTGAGGTCCCAGAGCTTCAGGACTCTTTTGCCATTAACCTTTACTCTCTGCGGTTCTCACCCAGAAGTTGGCATCCAGCCTTCCTTGTTGCAAGAAAGCACGCCTTCCACCTCTCGCTGCCTCCTCTCCTGAGCTCCTGGCTGCTGTGACTTTCTCCCTTTGCACTCTGCCCTGCCTGGATCTGTGCTTTCGTCACCATGCTTCCAGTGTTCTGTCTTGTCCTCCAGCAGGAGGGCTTCCTTGCCTTGAAAGTCTTTTCTGACATGTTCTAGGAAGCATATCATCCCTAACATTCTCCTAGCCTCTGGGTATGTTACATGGAGCAAATTGGTCTCTGCTTAGGATTACGAGTTCTTTGCAACCAGAATTTTGTCATTAGCCTGGTGTTTTTAGGCTCTTAGGTCACTGTTCAGGTAGTAAGTTGGTCAGGATCCTTCCACACTGAAGAGATCAAGTCTGGTTTGGGTGTTTGCCTGGCCTGGTGAGCACCCTGTAAGAATTAAGTCCACAAAGTGCTTTATCAGGAAAACCAAGTCCTGTTCAGCTCTTTGTTGCTCAGGACATTGGCATGAAGCACTTTGCACAAGAACTGTAGCGTTTTCATTGACAAGACCATGTTTGTTCAAGGTGGGGTTTATGCTAGGATTTTGTTGGTGAACGATTTTGTTACGTCAGTAAAATTTCTTCAGCGAGGCCAGTTGTTTCCCTAGAAGTAAGGTCAGCCAAACCAGGTATAAGAATAGAAATGGGGTTTTCACATTCCAAGGCACAACTTGCAAATGGTAAAATCTCAGCTGGATACGGACAGCCTTCATGTAACTTCACGAAAGCCCACTTTTCTATTGACCTCAGCAGTCCAGGATTCATGTCAGTAATTGAATTTGTACCGATTTCACCCTCCTGATTAGAAGGGTTCCTCCTGCCACCACCTCCCTCACACTCACAGTGTCCTTCTTTGTACAGGCCGCCTGTGTCCCTGTGATGCTCAGCAATGGATGGGAGTTGCCATTCTCTGAAGTGATTAATTGGAACCAAGCTGCCGTCATAGGCGATGAGAGATTGTTATTACAGGTAAGGAAGGGGTGGTGGCCTTCCCCAGATCAGTGGGTTATTGCTGCCCCCGTACAAACTTTCAAAGAAGATGAATCCAAAAGGTCAGCTCTATAAAAGAAATTTTATCAGGACAAAATTGCCTGTGTCGTGGTGAATATGAAGTCATTTGACATGACCGTTCACTTCCTAGTATGCAGTCTCCTCAGATCCAGGGAATATATACTCGGATAAGGAGAAGCTACAGGTGGAGGACATGAATGTTGATACTGACAAGAGATGTCTATCTACCCCCTTCAATTTCTGTAATATTTAGAAATCATGCCAGAGAGATCTTGTACAATTCTGCTGCCACTTTGTACTCCTTTCCCATTTCCGTATTTGCCTTCAGATTAATTTTCAGAAAGACAGGTCTCTAGGGCTGATTCTTGCCATTAGTGTTATCATTGCTCAAATGATCTAGTCTGGGTTAGTGTTATCTTTAAGATGTATATTTAAAAGAACAGCCTCAAATGAAAATGTGTGTGTGGGGGGGTTGTCTTGTATTTTTGGCCATGTTGATTATTTTTTCCATTTCATTTTATTGTTGTAAAAATACATAAGTGAAATCCACTCTCTTTACCAATTTTGACGTATACTCATTATGGTTGAGTATAGGTAAATACAGTGTATTACAGCAGGTCTCTAGGCTTATTCATCTCGCTTAACTGAAATTTTATGCCCACTGATGAGTAACTCCTCAGTTCCCATCCCCCAATCCCTGGTCACTACCATTCTACTCTCTAATTCTATGGACTTGACTATTTTAGATACCTTATATAAGTGGAGGACTTCCCAGATGGCTCAGTGGTAAAATACTTTGCCTGCCTGCCAATGAAGGAGATGCAAGAGACGTGGGTTTGATCCCTGGATCGGGAAGATCCCCTGGAGAAGGAAATGGCAACCCACTCCAGTATTCTTGCCTGGAAAATTCTATGGACAGAGAACCCTGGTGGGTTACAGTCCATGGGGTCACAAAAAGTCAGACACAACTGAGCAACTGAACACATGAAAGTGGACTCATGAAATATTTTTCTTTCCATGACTGGTTTATTTCACTTAGTGTAGTATCTTCAAGTTTCAACAATGCTGTCCTGTATTGCAGAATTAAGACTTACTAATTATTCAAATGTTCCTATTACCCAAAGTGATCCACAGATTCAAGGGAATTCCTACCAAAATCCCAGTGGCTTTTTTTTTTTTTTTTTTAACAGAAATAGAAAAACAGTCCTAAAATTTGTGTGGAACCAGAAAAGACCCCAAATAGCCAAATCAATCTTAAGAGAAAAAGAATAAAGCTGGAGTATCATCATCCCTAGTTTCAAACTATATTACAAAGCTACAGTCATTAAAACAGTGTAATACTGGCATAAAAACAGGTATATAGCTCAATAGAACAGAATGGAGTGCCCAGAAATAAATCCATGCATATATATCAACTAAACTTCTACAGGGATGCCTAATAAAAGTCTGAACATCTCAATAGCTGCCTGGTACGGGGGAATATGATACTCACAGAGAAATCCCAGGTCAGGAATAGTCAGTCACTGAGAATTTTTAAAGGCATTTTGTGCAATGATGCTTTAGCTTCAGCATAAATTGCCACACTCTTTTCTCTAAAATGATGTAATATTTTAATCATTTATTTCATGACATTGTACTTTACCTTGAACTACCACAAATATTTGTAGAATGATATTTTTTTAAATGTCCTGCTGGCCAGTCTGCTGACTGACTGGTAAAATAACTCAGTACTCCCCCTAAAGTCACAGGTGAAATATCTGTAACCAAGAGTGCAATCAATTATATCAAGGCCAGCTGAACACAGCTTCCAAAACATGCCTTGTGTCTGGTATTCAGATCTATGATCTCCAAGGCCCCTGGGACCACAGAAGTAGGAGAAGAACATGTGACCTAGTAGAGTTCTCCCTAGGTGCGTGCCTAAAAACATTCACTCATAGAAGGCCTAACAAAGTGATAGATGTGGTTCTTTTCCATGTTGCCTTTTTCCTTCCTCCTTTGATTTTTTTTTTTTAAAGATGCATGCTCATTAAAGGAAATTTGAGAATGAAAAATACCAGCCATAATTTCTCCAATTGTGTACCCACGTTCTCGTGAATGATATGAATAAGTTGGGAGTTTGTCTTTGAAATGGAGTGGATTCCGGGGTACTGAACTGTGGTTGTCTGATCTCTGCCATTTCACCAGAGTTGATTCTCCAGAAGCATTTCACCTTCTGAAGCAACATTTTGGCTTGACGCTGGGGGTTTTGTTTTTCATTGTGCACCCACTCAAACTCGTTGGCATTTTCCGCTCATATGCAGTCTGTCTGCACAGCTGCCTCCATATTGAATGACGACTGAACTGTCATTGACAATGGTTTTAAAGAACTGGCACCCAGCCCAAATGTCTGCTCTGGGAAATGTTTTTGTTATGTTACCATTTTTCATTTCCTGTTTTAGAACAGCTCAGATGTTTTTATTTGCATATAGTCTTGTCCTCATGTCACCAAGAGAGCTTACTGTTGCTTTCCTGTATCTATCTTGGTAGATTCCATTAGTACGGTTACCATGCATGACCTTTTATTAAGACTTCACTGGGTTCTGCCACTTCGAACAATCTGGCAAAATTGCAATTAATTTATCACTTTCCTGTACCTGTCTCTCGGGACAAGCAGATTAATAACCAATAGCCAAATGCCATTAAAACTTGGAACTCTGTCTTTTCAATCAATTGGAATTATCTTCCAGAGCACTTTGCAGACTGCTGTCAGACACGTGTATGCACAGACGGGTAGAATATATTTCACTTGATATAGTAACAGCAAGATGTGGCTTATGTAAGAGAGGGGATGTATTGATAGGCTCATGTGTGATATGCCATTCTGCCTTCCTAACCACAGTCTACTCAGTTTTCTGGAGACCACATAGTGATGATAGCTTTTGACATTTTTCTAATGGACTGGTTCCTCATCGTCACAATAAAACAGTGAAGTATCAACCTGTACAACCCTTAGAAAATACCACTGACACTCAGAAGAGGGCATGATTATGAAAATTGAAGATGATAATTTTTTCCTAATCTTTCTTTGGCTATCTGGGTAATTTTCTCAGTAAATAAAATTAAATGTTCTTTGACTTATCAGGGATTGATGATCTGAATGGTTTCTCCACCTTCTTCAAGGATATTTTATTTCCCCTTGACCTTGAGCTGTGATTTCAGGCAAATATTTTTCTCCATTGCCTGTTGCCTTCATGCTGCTTCAGTGTTGAGAATCCAGACATACACTGGGGCTGCAGATTTAGTATCTGCTTTTGGACATCGCAAGTGAGCTTGTCCTTACGTAGGTACTGTGAAACAGTTCTCTGGCTTCCTGTAGAAGTGGTCTTGAAAAAAAAAAAGTTCCTGCTTCCTTCCCCTCCACTGGAAATTCAGATGTAGTCTTAGTCATGATGTCATGGCTAACTTTCTTATTAAAACAGCTAGTAGAGCATTCCTGCTTCAGTCCAGGCTCCCATGCCTCTCTGCTTAGTTACATATTAGGGAGGCAAGCATGCAGAAAGAGGTGAGCACAAAAGGGCACTTGATAATCACAAGGAATCTCCCCTAAGAATGTAGGCTCCATAAATGAAACAGACCTTGGGCTTTAGGTAAAGATAAGGAGCAAGCTAAGGTAACTCACTAGACAGCCAGGAAGTACATTTCAGAGCTCCAGACCCAAGCAAGTTCATAGGCAAACATTAAGCAATTGGTCCAACTTTTCATATCATCACCCTTAAGTCAATAGCAATAGTAGTAGTAATAATTACTTTGTCAGTTAAACGTCCCATGTGTTAGGCATTGTGTGAAGCACTTACGTGCTCTTCATTACAACCTTACAGTGATGTTAGAACTGTATCGCTGTTTTATAACTGAGGAGATGGAATCTTTGAGACATCAAGTAACTTGTTCAAGGAAGCACAGCTAGTAAGCTGTAGAGCCAAGACTCTTACCTTGGTCTGACTCCCATTTTCCTGTACTGCTAGTGAAAATAATAATATTCCTTCGGTGGCTTCAGATGACTGTGGTCAATTTGACTTTTATTTATTAAGTAGCTACTACAGGCATACCTCATTTATTTTACTTTGCTTTATTGTGCTTCATAGATGCTTTTTTTTTTTTTTTTTAACAAATTGAAGGTTTGTCATAAGCCTGTGTTGTCAGATGATGGTTAGCATTTTTTTTTTACTTTGAATAAAGTATTTTAATTAAGGTATTTACATTGTGCTTTCAGACATTACGCTACTGTATACTTAATAGACTATAGTGCCGAAGTAACTTTTAGATGGACTGATGGTGGTGGTGGTACACAGTGGTGTCTGACTTTTGTGACCCCGTGAACTGTAGCCACCAGTCTCCTCTGTCCATGGGATTTTCCAGGCAAGAATGCTGAGTGGGTTGCCACCTTCTACTCCAGGGGATCTTCCTGACTCAGAGATCGAATCCGTGTCTCTTGCATTTCCTGCATTGGCAGGTAGATTCTTTACCACTGTACCACCTGGGAATCCTCTGGATGCACTGAAAAACCAAACAAATTTTGTGTGACTCGCTTTATTGTGATATTCATTTTATTGCAGTGGTCTGAAACAGAACCCACAGTATCTCTGAGGTGTGTCTGTATATAAAAGCCACTCTCCTAGCTAGAAAGTGTTTAGCTGGATGGACAGGGCATAAATCCTTCCTTTAAAATTGTGTAGCCTGGTAGATAGCAGTGTTAGCTAAGCACACATGACGGCTCGTGTTAGTTTGGGGTAAGCACTAGAGCCAAAAAGAGAGGTCTGGGGAGCAGAAAGCTCTCAGGGAGAGAAAAGGGATACCTGCACATAGAAATAATTACCCTCAGCTGCATATTAAATGGACAGACTCCGAGACATTCCCTAAAAGATCCTTCTGTAGGTCATTAGTAGTCCTGAGGGTGGCATGTCTTAGAAGTGCTTGGGACATAATGGCTCTCAGCTTTGCTCCAAGACTGTAGCCCCTTCTCTGCAGGATTTGATTGTTCACGGGCAGGTTCAAGGGCATGTGGGATTCTTAGAAAATGGCAGAGGAATGCTACACAAATGATAAGCTGCTACCAAATCTTAGAAGTGAGCTCTAACTGTTGTGTATTTGGTCATTAAAGGTCATCATTGCTGACTCCCAGTAAGTGCTGTTTTTAGCTAACACCTCTTAAGGGCCTTTCAGTCTAGGGGTTGGTGGTTTTTAGTAGATCTGTACGCTAGAAGCAGAATGCTATGAAGAAAAAAACTCTAACCTGAGTGAGTTATTGTGATCAAATGGCATCTCATTGTTTTCCAGTTATAGTTATTATGTGTTCACCTTGTGTTACAGATTCCTTCTACAATCAGGTCTATTCATCAGGATAAAATCCTAGCACTTAGACAGCAGACACAATTCTTGTGGGAGGCTTATTTTTCTTCAGTTGAGAAGATTGTATTAACTACACTAGAGGTAAGTGAGATGCCTTGGCTTTCAGTCTCGAATAATGGTCCTTTATGTGTTTCTCTTAGCCTCCTCTTTTGCTGTTGTCAATGTGTAATTGGTCAAATGCGGCAACACTGAGCTTTCTGCACTTGGATGTATCAGTTAACCGCTTTGACCTGCTCTCCATTCTTGACGAGCTCCACAGAGGAACACTAACTTAGGAGGAATACACTCCTTGACACAGAGATCGGCTCTGACTTATATCATTTCAGAGACAGGTAGCTAATGATTGGCCTGTCATTCACACTCATGGCATCCTTTGAAGGCGTATTTCTGGAGTCCACTTAAGAAACAGTAAGCAAGTAGGGGAAAATCTCCCATTCTAAATATATGAATAGTTTACTGGGTACTGTAGTCCAGTGGCATTCGGAAACAGCCAAATTCATTCTCAAGATACATGCAGCCCACCCGTCATTATCACAAGGATGTGTTAAGAAAATAAGAATTACACTCATCTAGTGCAGAAAGTGTTAAGCTTTATAAAATCAGAAAATCTTCCAGGCAGATGGGTGCCCATCTTCAAGTTGCTTTTTTTAAGGCAGGAGGAAAAAAAGAAAGGGAAACATGGGGATGATTAAAACCTTTGGAAGTAGAGCAGAGAGCGGTGGCCTGAGGCTACACCAAAGTAGCACAAATTGCTGAGAAAAGATTTCGGAATCTGCACTCACAAATTACAGGAAGCAAAGCAGAGGTTCTCAGGTGTAGCCCAGCAGCGAGGTAATTCTGAGGTGTCTGTAACATGAGGTGGGGGCATTCGTGGCCTCACTTTCAAAGTATTTTCTTTGGAAACGTGATTACCGCTCCAGAAGCTAATGTCACTGGGAGTATGCAGTATGATCATTCTAATATATACCAAGAAAATGGAAGTCATCCTGTTTTGTGCATATCACTGCTGTCTTGCCATCCTGGGTACCAGAGCCAATGCTGGTCATACCCCAGCCACCCTGGGACGCTTACCTACCTGAGGCCTGGCCTTGGCTTCTGCTCTCATGGGGCTGGGCTCTACCAAAGTGTCCTCTCTGGGTGCACTGATTTCATCATGGAACTTAGTGAAAAGATATTTAGTACCCAGGTCCACCCATGAACGGGGACAGGGTAGAATGCCTTCCAAGGGCTTCTTTATTACAAGCAAATTCCTCTTATTCATCCAAATCACCCTCCTCAATGAAAATTAAGTTTCACTTGCATTCATAGCAGCAGATTTGAACATGTAATAAATTCTACCTTTTGTTTTTGATCATGTCCTCCATCTAAGACTCTTCTAAGAACCTTCTTAAGGAAAGTTGAATGTGAATTGTGCTTAGATTTTTTGTTGTTGTTGCTGGTTTTTTTTGGGGGGGGGGAATGAGTGCTTTTTATCAAAGAAGTGCATGTTCCTTTTAGAAAATAATGGAAAATACTTACAGCACAAAAATAAAATAATCTATCCATACAATTCACTATTGACATATATACACACATATAAACATATATATATTCATTTTTTTCTATGTAAATGCATAAATATGTTGTCATTTTTAATTTAAAGAAGAATCTTTCCATACTTAGTTTATAACCTGTTTTTTCTCCTTAATAATATATTAAGATTATCTCATTAGATTTTTCTATAGTTATTTTAATGACCAATATTCCATTCATAATATCATTTAACTCCATTAATTAATCCCCATTTGAGACTACTACAGTTGTTCTATTTTTTCATTGTTATACACGTCCTTGAAGAAAATAGCCTCAGTGACAAATTGTTATGCAGGTTCAAGATTACTTTCTTAGGATAAAATCCTTGAATTCGAAGTCCTGATTCAAAGAATATGCCAAATGCTAAGATTTCTACATGAATTGTCAATTTTCCTGCAATAGAATTAACTAATTTATATTCCCTTCAGCTTATATGAGAGAACTTATTTTAATTTTTTTTTTTTTTTTTTTTACCTTCACCATATTGGACATTATATCCTTCAAACTGGTAAATCATTATTTTCTTAAGATTTTAGTAAGAAAGATTTTTCAGTATTTCTTGCTCAGGCAGCTCACAAAGAAAGAAATAGAAATGGCCACAAAATGTTCTCATTAATTTTTAAGAGCTTATTATATGAAAAATATTAACCCTTTGATTCTTTTCTTACAAATATTTTCCCCTAATTTGTAGTAGGCCTTTCTGTTTTGTTTGTGATTGGGAAGTCTTTTCACTTGTGCCTTTTCCATTTGCTACTGTTTAGAAAGGACTTTTTGACTCATAATTTTATTTATGCATAACCTGCATACACGTATTTTCTAGTATTTATTTTTATTTTGGGGCTTCCCAGGTGGCACTAGTGGTAAAGACCCTGCTTGCCAATGCTAGAGATGTAAGAGATGTGGGTTTGATCCCTGGGTTAGGAAGATTCTCCTGGAGGAGGAAATGGCAACCTACTTCAGTATTCTTGCCTGGAGAATCCCATGGACAGAGGAGCCTGGCCGGCTATGGTCCACAGGGTCGTAGGGAGTTGGACATGACTGAAGCAACTTAGCATGCACCCACACACTTTTTTTAAAGCTTTGTATTTTGTACTGGAGTATAGCCAATTAATTTTTTTTAATGCAATTTACTTTGTATGTGATCTGTGTTGAAAAACCTAAACCATCCTTTTTTTTTTTTTTTTTTTTACCAATTGTTCTGTATTTGTCCCAGTACAGTTTTTTTTTTTACATTTTTATTTGATTTTTTTTTTTTTTTTGGCCACACCACACAGCCTATGGGATCTTGGTTCTCAGACCAGGGATTGAACCCAGGCCCTTGACAGTGAGAGCATGGAGTCCTAACCAGTGGACCACTAGGGAGTTCCCACAATAGATTTCTTAAGTTATTCTTTCCTCAGTGTTTCCACATGCCACTTTTATGCATCTTTGGCTATACACTGAGACCATGTGTTTTCATTTCTTCACCCTATATTTCATCTCTTGGTGAACCTCTATTTATTAACTGACCTGCTATGGTTGACTGTTACTGTTGTCTCTAATTCATTCATTCTTTTTTTTATTTTTTAAATAGTGATAGCCCTTTATCCAATGAATGACTTTCCACGTGTATCTTAGACTATCTCTTTAGAATGGAGTCCTTGAAATAGGATTACTCAGGCCAAGGGTCCAAGCACAACTAAGACTCATGATATGTATTGCCAAATTACCCTTCAGAAAGGGTGTATCCATCTAGATTCCCACAAGCCATCTGGGGACGACCCTCTTTCACTGTAACCTTATCAACCTTCAGGATCATAATTAAAACAAACATGCACAACTTTGCTAATTTGCCAGATGAAAGATGGTATTTCATTAATTCCGTTTCTTTTGAGTATGGTTTATTGCATAGCTCTGGTCTCTTGCCTGCTAACTTAGCAGTGCTCAATTATCCTATAATAGCAGTTGGATATGTTATATTCATCAGCATAGGATCTTAAGCCAAGCTGTTTTCATCTCTGTGCCTGGAAAGGCCTACTTCTCCTTGGATCTGAGCCAGGCAGTTCTTTAGAGAAAACACAGTTGTTTTTAAAACACTACAAACCATATACTTCATTCAAATTTATAGCAACTGTCAAAATCCCCTCATATAGTTCCAAAATTGGATTGTAACAGTTTGACCTCTCAACTGAATTGCATGAGAGATACCATCCAGTTTCCCTTTTTAAATCAGAGCTCAAGTTACCCTAGGATCCAATGTAAACAGAAAAGCAGAGAAAAATAGCAGAAAATGCCATCCACATACACAGATAAACAGCCAACAATGTTCATAAGAACGATTTAACTATCATAAATCAAAAATTCCTACTTGGCTTAGAACTTGGATAATGTGAATTCTTCAGTCCCTGCTGGAGTGCCTGCTGTCTGAGGATTATTCGGCATTACCCTTGGACAGCATAGATTCGAAGGTCTCTTGCTAAGGGGATATTCTACCCTCAGGCTTTTTCTTGCTTCTGTGCTGTATTCTGGGTCACGGGAAGGGAATTACTTGCTCTTTGGAGATTATGAGCCTTAGAGTTGTAGCAGTGCTTAGATAAAATTGGAAACAGGATGCTTCGTCCTTCTCTCTAACACCAGGGTCAAGTTGTGTGTACATTCGACTGTGTCGCACTCTGTCCTGCTTGGGATTTGGCTAGTATTTCCAGGCTGATTGAAATTTCCGAATTCTGCACCTTAGAATTAAGGAGCTATTTAATAAGAGCTAGGCTCTTTGGAGCTTGTTTTTTTGGTGCAGATTGAGAAGTAAGGATAGGAACAGTGATAAAATGCTGCAAAAATAATGTTCATGGATTCCATTATTTGTCAGAATATTGTATGACAGTAACTTGGCACTAAGGGCTGAACCCTAGGAACTCAGTTGGAATCAGGCTGAGCAAAAGAAAAGGGTGTGAAATTGTCATAACACATGAGAACAGCTCATGGTAGCTTGGAAAGCACAATTTAAAGTGAAGTTCTATGAAGGAGTCTCCATTTCTCTCTTCACTTATCTCTAACCGTACACATTCAGACCATAGTATTGCTGATGCTGCTGTACAATGAAAATTTAAAATCTGTGAGAGAATAGAAATAGAAGATTAGTTTGGAGCAAGGTGGCATATGGCAGCCCTGCATGTATTAGGCAACACTGCATTTGTCAAAAGACCAAGTCAGGGTCACCTAGAATGGCTGTAGCCTGTAACCAATAGTCTATTATTTTAAAAATAGAGGGCACATAAAGATGAAAAATAAGGAGCCTGTCATTCTTCCCTTTGAATTCACATTAATAAGAAATACTATCCTTACTGAAGGTACCATGTGGGGCTATAAGGAAAAAAAATTGTGTAAATTTTTCGTGATTGTGTGTTTTGATTTTCTTTATAGTATCCAACCTTTAAATATGACGTCTTTGTCCACAACAATTAAGAGTGAGTACCAAGGATCCAGGAAGCTGTCCAGTGTAGCATTAGGGAGACTTAAGCATTAGGAGAGGGACGAAATGACCTTTCTATTTGGTAAAATAAGATCTGTCAAACTTTTGATAAGCCAAGTTGATATCAACCTTTCAGAAAGACAGTTGACAGTACATATGAACAGCCTTTAAAGTGTTCATACCCTTTGACAAAATCTTAAGGCATCAGTCCTAAATGTGGCAAGTTTTAGCTCATAAATATGTTCACTGATTTGCATGGAAATAATTGCACTATTATTGGTCATTTAGGATAAGTAAACCATGAATACTATTAATAATATGGAAAGATCTGTAATATATAATACTTATGGTAGTATAGCTGTGTAAAAATGGGAAAATCCATGCTTAGACAACGCACACAGGAATGAAATTTTTTTTTTAAGGCAAAAAAAAAAAAAAAAGTCATAAGTATGAAGACTTAGGCAACTATTCCTAACAGATTCTGGAGGTTGTTGTAATTAATGTGATATTTTACTGCTTATTACATATGAGGATAGTAAGTCATAAAGGTGGCAAACTGCTTGACCTGGATTATATTCAGCATTTGTTATTGCTGTTCTACCTTTTTTGATATTGCCCTGTCAAGATCTGTTTGAAGAGCGTATAATGTGCTTTTTGGTATTTCAGAAGAATACTATGACTTATCATATCCCTGAACTCAAAAAGATGGCAGTGTTGTGATACTGAACCAAAAAGAGTCGACACTGAGATTCATACCATCCAGAGACCCAAAGTGAATGGGGATTCAATTTGTGACATCTCTGAGTTCTGTGTCACTTGTATGTAGGTTGGATGTATGACACAGTCTTCTATCAATGTGTTCTGTGTCTTGATATCCAGAGTTTAAGTGACCACATGCTTGAAGGTGTATAAATTTGGAAAGCAAAAAAAAAAAAAAAGGACCCGAATGAAAACTTATAAAGGAAAATAAGTAGACAGAATAGGAAAGTACAAATAATTAAAAACTGGAATAAATGGTGTACAAAGTGGAATTGCAAACCATGTAAAAACTCTTCACAACCATGACAATTTTCTTATAATTAATGCCTAGACAGCAGCATTTTAACATATCTCTGCTGTACCGCAAAGAACAAACATTAACATTTGAGTGAAGTTTCTAAAATCTTGCCCAAATTTGAAACCTCTACCAAGTCATATAAAACAAGACGTTTTAATCTAAGGAAAAGAGAAACTGCAGAAATCATTGAACTAAGATATTTGAGTTCTAAATTTCCTCCTTGCTTCCTTTCTTCTCTTATTAAAAAATATAAACACGATAAGGTTTGTAAAGATAAACATAGCTCACTTTATTACTTGTCTAGCCACCATGTGGGATGAGATGAGGGTGGTAATAACCTTAGCAAATAATACACCTCCATTTAAAATGGTCTGTACTTAAATCACATTGCATTAAATGGGGACCCGGAAAATGATGATTTTGGTCTTAAATCTCTAGAGATATATACTAGGCTTTTTCTCTTTTTTAAGCACACATACACACACAAAAAAAATCGCTGAAAACTTGAAATTCTGTATCAAGTTAATTATTTGCCAAATCATATCTTAATGAGTAGATGGTATAATTACAAGAATTTGAAAGTCACAGAGAGAAATCTGTAAAGTAGACTAATCACCTTCATCTGACAAATGATTCAGGATGGGGGAATGTTTGACTCTAAATGTAGAATTTAATGATCTGCAAGGTCTTCAAGTCCAAAGAAACTAATGAACTAGCTTGGCTATTATTAGTCTTCATATGCCATGGTTTTTGTCCTATTATGTAGGTTGTTTTGAGCATTTGTTAGTTAACTCACTACTTTCTGAGATTAAAGTTAGAAAGCCTGCAGCTAACTAGTACCCCAAAGTCCTACAATTGAATTTGAAAGGGCAATGAAACTATGTCAAACAAATAAACCTGCCTCCTGAATTAAAGGAACAGATCAAAAGCTCAGCTGCTTATAGAAGGTACATGCCTTCAAGATGCTCCCAGCTCAATCTCTGCATGGACATCTCTGTGGACTGAGAACCAGATCTTCATGTTAGAAGATCAGCCATTAAGGAAATTAACTCTTCTACACACTACTTTGAAAGGAGCACGGACTTAACAATAGAAAGACAAGAAAGAATTTATGGTGAAACTGAAGTATAATTAGACAATTGGATTAACCACCTCTTTCCTTTCTCTCTCTCCTTCTCTTCCAACACTCTGTCACTTTCTATGTATCCCAGACATTTTTATCATTGGAGAATGGGGGGTGGGGGTAGACCCAGTACTTTTACTGGCATCAGCCCTCAAATTTGGCCTGAATGTGTTCCTCATTAGATATCATCAGAGTCTCCTCCTCACCATATGCCAATGTTTTTGTTTTCTAGATTATTCAGGACAGAATATTCAAGCACATATCACGCAACAGTTTAATATGGAACAAACATCCTGGGGGATTGTTCATCCTACCACAGTATTCATCTTATCTGGGAGATTTCCCTTACTACTATGCTAATTTAGGTAAGTGAATGCCTTCCCTGGAGCTTTTCTGGTTTACCCTCCAAATGTTGTTCGGAACTCAAGTCCCTCGATTTTTTTATTCCATCGCAGTGTCTTTGTAACACCTGTGTTGGAGACTGCTTTCTAGAGCCCTGTCCTAAATGGTTTATCAAGGTCATGAATTATAAATCCAGCTGCTGCTGCTGCTGCTGCTAAGTCACTTCAGTCGTGTCCGACTCTGTGTGACCCCACAGACAGCAGCCCATCAGGCTCCCCCGTCCCTGGGATTGTCCAGGCAAGAACACTGGAGTGGGTTGCCATTTCCTTCTCCAGTGCATGAAAGTGAAAAGTGAAAGTGAAAGTGAAGTTGTGTCCGACTCTTAGAGACCTCATGGACTGCAGCCTACCAGGCTCCTCCGCCCATGGGATTTTCCAGGCAGGAGTACTGGACTGGGCTGCCATTGCCTTCCAGCAGAGCCTTGCGAAGTGAAAAACTCATTCCTGATCTGAGCCGCTGTTCTTTACGTTTAGTGGAATCATTGCTTTTTAAGAAAAAGGCTCCCCAAATTACAGATCATTCTGAACACGACAATCTAAGTAATCTAAGTGAAAGTTGCTCAGTCGTTTCCTCTCTTTTGCGACCTCATGGACTGTGGCCTGCCAGGCTCCTCTGTCCATGGAATTCTCCAGACCAGAATACTGGAGTGTTTTGCCATTCCTTTCTGTAGGGGAATCTTCCCAACCCAAGGATCAAACCTGGGTCTCCTGCATTGCAGGTGGATTTTTTACTGTCTGAGCCACCAGGGAAGCCCCAACATGACAATGAGTTTGCTATAATTTTGAGTCTTATCATGTATAAAATGAATCTAAGAGAACTCTTCCTACAATTTTTTCTCTCCACGATCCTAACTTCTCTGTCTCAGAACAAAGAAAAACCAAACTAATAAAGGGAAAGGGAAAAGATTTAAGAATATAGGACAGAGGACAAACTTATGCACTTCATTCCACATTTATTATGCTCCTCTTCTGTGCCGTGTTAATGCAGTGCTAGGTGGTAGGAATAAAAAGTCAAAGGAGATATAAGCTCTGCTCTCAAGCAGCTTTTGTGCTCAGTCGCTCAGTCGTGTCCTGCTCTTTGCAAACTCACGGACTATAGCCCACGAAGGTCATCTGTCTATGGAATTTTCCAGTCAAGAATGTTGGAGTGGCTTGCCATTTCCTTCTCCAGGCAACTTTTAGCCTGGTCATAATGAGGAAAAGGAAACAGGTGGAGAGATGAAGCTTTACAAAAGGCTACCGTTATCGCCATAGACATTTATGTATTGGGCGGGCCAAAAAGTTCATTTGGGTTTTTCTGCACCATCTTATGGAAAAACCTGAACAAACTTTTTGGCTGCCCCAGTATTTGGAGCCCCATTTGCTCTAATGTTGGTAACATTTTGGACATTTCCCTTCAGTCACAGTTCCAAATTTGAGAAACCTTGGGATAATAAAGCATCCTTCAAATTGATGTGGCAAGAAGATTCCAGATTTTTGTGTGGAGTCAGTCGAGTTAGCACATTAGAAGTGTGTAAATGTTGCTTCTTAAACCATTACAGGAAAGTCTAAAAGCAGTGACTTGTCCTTACTGTTAAGGGAACCCCCTACATCATATTTATTCTTCTTACTTGGCAAAGCCTTAAATGTGTATTTCACTAGTGGGAAGGCTAGTTTCTTTCCAACATGAAACTGAAGTACTAGTCAGATGATGGCATTTTCTCTGCAAAAGATCCATATAATTCTTTGAGGTATACACTGTAATTCTTCCCTTTATCAGTCACTCTCAAAGCTTAACTTCAGTGTCCTTTCAGTGTCTTGTTCATATTTAAGCTGCTAAAATGTGAAATTAGTGGGTCTATACTAATGATGTTTTCTAAAATTTAATTTGTTATTTTATTTATTTTGTTTATTTATTTATTTTATTTATTTTGTTATTATAATTCATGATGAATTTTGGATTTCACATTTATTCCTTTTGTTTTAAATGTTAAACAAGTTTATTGGCAGCATGACCCCTCCCCTCCAAAATAAAAGCTGTTCTATCATCAATAAATACTGCTTATTCTAATAGTCTAATAAGAACTCTACCATAGTATTAATGTTTCTTAGTCTGCTTTTCTTTTTTTTTAATTGAACGATGATTGCTTTATAATATTGGTTTGATTTCTGCTGTACATCAACTTTAATTAGCTATAGGTATACATATGTCCCCACTAATGAAGTTTTAAGAGGCTTTTAACCTGGCTCCTGTTTCTCAGTGAGTTCTCAGGAAAAGACTCATTTGCAGAAGAAGCCATCTCACTGCTTTCTCTTTGGTGGCAGTTATTTTGCGCGTGTATGATACCTTTCCACCTTGGGCTTCAGAGCACACAGTTGGCAGAGGTCTGAACCACATGCTTTTTCTCTCGGCTGTGTTTCCCTGCTACGTAAAGAAGAGACTTCTTGGGAGTAGAGCAGCTTCCACCCCAAAATAATGGTGGCGGTGACAGTGATGGTGGTGGTGGTGGTGAGCTCATGCTGAGCGCTTGGTGTTTGCAGGTCCTGCTCTAAATGCTCTGTATGCATTAGCTCGTTTAAATGCGTTCTCATAACAACCCTGTAACTTTGTTGCTGTTGCCATCAGTCCCATTTCACTGCTGTGGAGACATAGAGGGTTAAGTAATGATCCCACCACCACTCAGTGATGGAACTGGGCTTCAGACCTAGACACTTAGGCTCTGGATGTTGGCCTTTTAACCTTGACCACTTGCTGGTTTTTATCTGAAATAGTAGCGATCAGGCAAAAACCCTTCAAAATGGCAGCATAGGAAAAAAAATTTGCAAAGCCAGCAACCAACAAGAGATTAATCTCCAAAATATACAAACAGCTCATGCAGCTCAATATCAAAGAAACAAACAATCCAATCAAAAAGTGGGCAGGAGATCTCAATAATGATTTCTCCAAAGAAGACATACAGATGCCCATAAAACACATGAAAAGATGCTCAAAACCACCAGTTATTAGAGAAAGGCAGATCAAAACTACAATGAGGTATCAGCTCACACCAGTCAGAACGGCCATCATCAAAAAAACCTGCAACAGTAAATGCTGGAGAGGGTATGGAGAAAAGGGGATCCTCTTACCCTGTTGGTGGGAATGTAAACTGGTGCAGCCACTATGGAGAACAGTATGCTGGTCCCTTAAAAAATAGAGCTACCATTGTGACCCAGCAATCTTACTCCTGGGCATGTATCTGGAGAAAACCATAATTCAAAAAGATACATGCACCCCAGCATTCATGGCAGCACTGTATACAATAGCCAAGACATGGAAGCAACCTAAATGCCCTTTAACTATATCACTAAGAATAAGATATATGCACATACCCTGGAAGAGAGAGCACATTTACTAAAATCCAGCCTAGGATGTAAGTAACTAGAGTTATACCCTTTCTTGAGTAAAGAGTGGTGAGTAATGTTATGTGTGTGTGTATAATTAGACTCTGGGTGCCTAAAAAGCAGAAGGGAGATCAAAGATGTATCCCCGAGGGAGGAAAGAAAAGGCCATCAAAGGAAAAATCTGGAAATGGGCCTTAAACTGTAAATTATCCAGGTCTCTAAACTCAGGCAGCAGTTCACTAGCAGCTTTTCACCTTGTTTTTGTTCTGTCAAGACATAAGAGGCAGAGGAAAAATATGCGAGAAGGGAACATTAGCTCTGGGGTAAGGCGATGGAGCAGAGAGGAATAATTTTTGAAGTCTTGTTTCTCAGTGCTTCATTAGGTTGCCCTGCCCTTGCTCTTTCAGGTTTAAAGCCCCCCTCCAAATTCACTGCAGTCATCCACGCGGTGACCCCCCTGGTCTCTCAGTCCCAGCCAGTGTTGAAACTCCTCGTGGCTGCAGCCAAGTCCCAGTACTGTGCCCAGGTGAGTGGGGAGGTAGGGAGGGTTGACCCAGTGCCTGCGCCCTGCCGCTTGGTGGACCAGAGACCCCCCCACTCCTTCCCTGCTACACACTGGCTCCCAGGGACTCATCTCACATCCTACCCTGTTATTCCCCTTTCATTTGTCATGCCTTGTTACTCCCTTTTCATCAGCTTAGAGGTTCTTGGAAGTGAAATCTGGTACAGGTAATGGGTAGGTTACAAAGAGATCTTTGCCCTGGGGTAAAGTGACGTATATACCAATACCTTTTCTTTTTTTTTTTAAGATTCCACATATAAGTAGTACTGTGTGGTATTTGTCTTTCTCTTTCTGACTTTCTTCGCTTAGTATGATAATCTCTAGATCCATTCATGTTGTTGCAAGCGGCATTATTTCTTTCCTTTTTTTAATTTTAATTTCCTGGCCATGCTCCATGGCATGTGGGATCTTAGTTCCCTGACCAGGGATCAAACCCACGCCCCCTGCAGTGGAAGTGAGGAGTCTTAACCACTAACCACCAGGGAAGTCCCCCAACACACTCTTTAAGGAATATATACACACATTATTTCATCTTTAAGTGTCAAAGTGAAAAACAAACTTCAGAAAGGCCCCTGAAAGGACCCAGAAAACTAAGCTTCAACAGCAGAAACTGACTCGTTGGCGTAAGGTGTTAACTTTTCTTTCACAGCCGCCGTGACTAATTATAAAATTGGGAGCAGAAGATGATATCTATGGTAACAGTGTTTTCCAAATTAGCATTGCTCTCCTACTCTTAACAGTGGTTTTTCTGAATTGTAAATTACACAAGAAGGTTTACATATGAGAAAAGAATGGAGTCACACTGAAGGCTGCATTTGGGGGCTAAACACATTTATTGGCAATAATCAGGCCACAGGAAATAAGCTGCCATCCTGGAGAAGTCGGATCTTGACTTCTCTTCCTTCTCCCACATTGCCTGCTGGAGTGAAGTTCATAGCAGATGTTCAATGTGCATTTTTCTTTAGTTTGATCAAGGCTGTTATCTTCCTCCTCATCATAAGACACCAGAATTTAGAAAACCACTTTTTTAAGAGCCAGCAACCCTGGCATGCCTTCTTTCCTCCCCAGCCTTCTCCTACCCACTTGACATAGGTTTTCTTAGGTTACCCTTCTTGTCCCCTCTCTGGTTGTTAGAGTGATGGGGTTCTGGGGGTTGTGTGGGAGTAGACTCACTTAAAAAAATTTTTTTTTGGAGTATAGTTGTTTTACAGTGTTATGTTAGTTTTGGGTGTACAGAGTGGAGTGGACTCACTTTAAACACAGTTTTGAGGTCTGCCTCTCTGCCTTGCTTAAACACCATCTTCTCTCTTTCTCTCTGTGTGTCTTTAAGAAGAAATGTTGGGTTGGAAGCCTATGTAAATCCAGCCTTACCAAGCCATCTGATGACCCCTTATCCCTTTCAGATCATAGTTCTATGGAATTGTGACAAGCCCCTTCCAGCCAAACACCGCTGGCCTGCCACTTCTGTGCCTGTCATTGTCATTGAAGGAGAAAGCAAGGTAGGACCCTAGGGGACTTCCTGTGGAATCAGCATGGAACCTTCTTTTCTGCAATGGGGCACCTGGGTGTTGGCCTTTGCCATCTTCCTCCTGCCCTTGGGAGGTGCTGGCCCTGGACTACTTTTCCAAAACTATACCTGTGTCTGACTGTCCTCCACTTTGACACTTTGACAGGGCTTTTTTTTTTTTTTTTTTTTTGAAGTATAGATGATTTACAACTGTGTTACTTTCTGCTGTACGGCAAAGTGAGTCAGTTATACATATAGGCACTCTTTTTTAGATTCTTTTCCCATGGAGGTCATTATAGAGTGTTGGATAGTATTCCCTGTGCTATACACAGGTCCTTATTACTTATCTATTTTTTTAATTTATTTTTAATTGGAGGATAATTGCTTTACAGTGTTGTATTGGTTTCTGCCATGTAACATGAATCAGCTGTAAGTATACATATATCCGGAGAGGGCAATGGCACCCCACTGCAGTACTTTTGCCTGGAGAATCCCATGGACGGAGGAGCCTGGTGGGCTGCAGTCCATGGGGTCACTAGAGTTGGATGTGACTGAGCGACTTCCCTTTCACTTTTCACTTTCCTGCATTGGAGAAGGAAATGGCAACCCACTCCAGTGTTCTTGCCTGGAGAATCCCAGGGACGGGGGAGCCTGGTGGGCTGCCGTCTATGGGGTCGCACGGAGTCGGACACGACTGAAGTGACTTAGCAGCAGCAGCAGCGTACATATATCCCCTCCCTCTTGAGCCTCCCTCCCATCCCTCTAGGTCATCACAGAGCACCAAGTTTATTAAAGTATGGTTGATTTGGGCTTCTCTGGTGGCTCAGTTGGTAAAGAATTTGCCTGCAATGCAGGAGACCTCAGTTCGATCACTGAGTTGGGAAGATCCCCTGGAGGAGGGCATGGCAACCCACTCCAGTATCCTTGCCTGGGGAATCCCATGGACAGAGGAGCCTGGCGGGCTGCAGTCCATGAGGTCACAGAGAGTCAGACGACTGAGTGACTAAGCACAGCACACGTAGTCGATTTACACTGTTGTGTAATTTCTCTTGTACAGCAAAATGACTCAGTGACACACACACACACACACACATATTCTTTTTCATATTCTTTTCCATTATGGTTTATCACAGGAGATTGAGTATAGTTCCCAGTGCTGTGCAGTAGGACCTTGTCGCTTATCCAACCTATTTATCCTGTTTATAATAGCTTGCATCTGCTCATCCCAAAGCCTTCCACCTTTCCCTCCTCCACTGCCCCCCGACCTCTGGGCATCTACAAGTCTGTTCTCTGTATCTTTGTCTGTTTCTGTTTGGTAGATAAGTTCATTTGCATTGTATTTTAGATTCCACAAATAAGTGATATCATATGGTATTTGTCTTCTCTTTCTAACTTACTTTGCTTAGTATGATATTCTCTAGGTTCATCAGTGTTGCTGCAAATAGCATTCTTTCATTCATTTTAATGGCTGAGTAATATTCCATTGTATATACGCACCACATCTTCTTTATCTTCTCATCTGTTGATAGACATTTAGGTTGCGTCCATGTCTTGGCTGTTCTGAATAGTGCTACTATGAACATAGGTGTGCATATATCTTTTGAATTATAGTTTTGCCTGGGTATATGCCTAGAAGTGAGATTGCTGGACCATATGGCAACCCCCTTTTTAGTTTTTTGAGGAACCACCATACTGTTTTCCATTGTGACAGCCATAGGCTTTCGAGTCAGGGAGTTCTGGATCTTAATACTAACTCTTTAGGAGATATGTGACCCTGTCTGTACTTTCCTTCTCTGAGTCTCAGTTTCCTTATCCACAAAATGGAAATAATACATACCACATGGATAGCAATTAGGAGTAAATGAATTCAGGACCTGGCAAAAGTAATCTTTCTGGAAATGATGAGGATGAAGAAGAGTTGGTGGTGGTGATGCATGAGCTGATTAATGCATTGCTTAGCTGATTAATCTGAATTAGTTGTATCAATGAAAGCAGTGGTTCTTCTTCACACCTATCTTAAAAAAGACATTTCCACTTTATGTTTGCTTTGATTTCTCCATCAGAGACTCTCAGGAGGGCTGGCTGCCTGGCTGGCCCCCTGCTTCCATTCTCCAGCTCATTTTGCCTACAACAGAATGATCTTCACAATCATCTCATAGCCCTTAAGGGACTCCTTTTGCTAATGTTTTCAATTAACATCAGAGACTGTGTACAAGCTGGCCTTTCCTGGCCCTCCCAGTCTGCTCTCTCATTGCTTTTCCTTTACAGACTTGATCATTCACAGTTTACTGCGCTGTGTCCCTTCCCACCTCTAACGGTGGTCTTTCCCATTGCTGTAGGTCTTGACCATCCTCTCTCAACTCTTCATCTGTGTTATCGAAATGTCCATATATTCTTTAAGCCCACGCTGCCTCCTCTTTGAAATGTCTTCTGTTTGTGGCAGCCAGGGATGAGTTCTCTTTTCTCAAGCTCTGCTTTATAATAGCTCTTATCCATTGTGAAGAAATTTGTTGTTATTGTTTGGTCACCAAGTCATGTCCAACTCTTTGCTACCCCATGGACTGCAGCACACCAGGCTTCTGTATCCTTCACCATCTCCCAGAGTCTGCCCAAGTTCATGTCCATTGAATCAGTGCTGCCATCCTACCATTTCATCCTCTGTCGCCCACTTCTCCTTCTGAAGAGATTCAGTTCAGTTCAGTTGCTCAGTCGTGTCCAACTCTTTGCAACCCCATGAACTGCAGCACGCCAGGCCTCCCTGTCCATCACCAACTGCCGGAGTCTACCCAAACCCATGTCCTTTGAGTCAATGATGCCATCTAACCATCTCTGCTCTGTCATCCCATTCTCCTCCTGCCCTCAATCTTTCCCAGCATCAGGGTCTTTTCAAATGAGTCAGCTCTTTGCATCAGGTGGCGATTGTCTCTATTCAATGAAATTTAATAGAAGTTAGTCTCTATTAAATGACACTGATGTTGTCATCTAAGAGACTTTCCCTGTTGGTTCCCAAAGACTTAGGTTGTGAGAGACTGTCTCATGCTAAGTAAACTATCCTTGGGCCAGAATAAGAATTATCAGTGTATTAAGTTGCACCATTTGAAATCATCATTTGAGCTGCCACAGTGACCATTTCATGTAGTTCAGCAGGATGCAGGGAGAACTGTAATGGTCATGTGGACAAGATGGTCCACGCATTGTCTATTCAGTCCCAGTGTAGGCTGCCTATTTACTGTATGCTGGACACTGTGCAACATGCGGGAACACAGTGAGAAAGGTGACAGACACAGTCACACCCTTCCAAGGGCTGGGGTCAAGCAATGTGGTTATCAGAGAGCTACTTGATAAGCATTAAATGAGGAAGTGAAAGTGAGTGAAGTCGCTCAGTCGTGTCCTACTCTTTGCGACCCTATGGACTGTAGTCTACTAGGCTCCTCTGTCCATGGGATTTTCCAGGCAGTAGTACTGGAGTGCGTTGCCATTTCCTTCTCCAGGGGATCTTCCCGACCCAGGGATTGAACCCGGGTATGCCACATTGTATACAGTCGCTTTACCATCTGAGCCACCAGGGAAGTCCTAAATGAGGAAAGGGAGGGATTAATCACATGCCTCTTGGCATCAGTTTTGCTTACCCTTCTGAATCCCTCTCACCCATTGGTGTGGTTTCACAAAGGGTCTGGCACACAAAAGTTTCCTGCCTGCAACCCCAGTTCCAATGCCTGAGCTCCTGCACAGTGCTCAGGTGGATGCTTTTCACTTTGAACTTGGGAATTTTTCATGGTTTGTTTTTATGTTTCCATAGGTAACTAGAACTCCTTCTGGTAGATAGGTCTTTCTTTGACTATGTCAGGATATTCAAACAAGATCCATTCTGTGTGACGGACTGTGAGCCATTCTGACTCCTATGGTTAATTAGTATGCATTTTTATGCTCAGACTTGTTGATTGATTTTATATTTTCACTCCCAGCTAGTAGCCCCAGTTTCTTTATTTCTAGTTCAATTCAGTTCAGTCGCTCAGTTGTGTCTGACTCTTTGTAACCCCATGAACCGCAGCACACCAGGTCTCCCTGTGCATCACCAACTCTGAGTTTGCCCAAACTCATGTCCATTGAGTTGGTAATACCATCCAACCATCTCATCCTCTGTTGTCCTCTTCTCCTCCTGCCCTCAATCTTTCTGAGCATCAGGGTCTTTTCAAATGAGTCAGTTCTTCTCATCAGGTGGCCAAAGTATTGGAGTTTCAGCTTCAACATCAGTCCTTCCAGTGAACACCCAGGACTGATCTCCTTTAGAATGGACTAGTTGGATCTCCTTGCAGTCCAAGGGACTCTCAAGAGTCTTCTCCAACACCACAGTTCAAAGCATCAATTCTTCAGCGCTCAGCTTTCTTCATAGTCCAACTCTCACATCCATACATGACTACTGGAAAAACCATAGCCTTAACTAGATGGACCTTTTTTAACAAAGTAATGTCTCTGCTTTTGAATATGCTGTCTAGGTTGGTCATAACTTTCCTTCCAAGGAGTAAGCGTCTTTTAATTTCATGGCTGCAATCACCATTTGCAGTGATTTTGGAGCCCAAAAAAATAAAGTCAGCCACTGTTTCCACTGTTTCCCCATCTATTTCCCATGAAATGATGGGATCAGATGCCATGATCTTAGTTTTCTGAATATTGACCTTTAAGCCAACTTTTTCCCTCTCCTCTTTCACTTTCATCAAGAGGCTCTTTAGTTCTTCTTCACTTTCTGCCATGATGGTGGTGTCATCTGCATGTCTGAGGTTATTGATATTTCTCCTGGCAGTCTTGATTCCAGCTTGTGCTTCCTCCAGCCCAGCGTTTCTCATGATGTACTCTGCATATAAGTTAAATAAGCAGTACCTTGACATACTCTTTTCCCGATTTGGAACCAGTCTGTTGTTTCATGTCCAGTTCTAACTGTTGCTTCCTGACCTGCATATAGGTTTCTCAAGAGGCAGGTCAGGTGGTCTGGTATTCCCATCTCTTTCAGAATTTTCCACAGTTTCTTGTGACCCACACAGTCAAAGGCTTTGGCATAGTCAATAAAGCAGAAATAGATGTTTTTCTGGAACTCTC
This sequence comes from Bos javanicus, assembly GCF_032452875.1. NCBI lineage: Eukaryota > Metazoa > Chordata > Mammalia > Artiodactyla > Bovidae > Bos > Bos javanicus. The sequence continues at coordinate 46,624,856 of NC_083881.1, forward strand.
TTGCTTTTTCCATGATCCAGCAGATGTTGGCAATTTGATATCTGGTTCCTCTGCCTTTTTTAAAACCAGCTTGAACGTCTGGAAGTTCACAGTTCACGTATTGCTTAAGCCTGGCTTGGAGAATTTTGAGCATTACTTTACTAGCGTGTGAGATGAGTGCAATCGTGCGGTAGTTGGAGCATTCTTTGGCATTGCCTTTCTTTGGAGTTGGAATGAAAACTGACCTTTTCCAGTCCCTTGGCCACTGCTGAGTTTTCCAAATTTGCTGGCATATTGAGTGCAGCACTTCCACAGCATCATCTTTTAGGATTTGAAATAGCTCAACTGGAATTCCATCACTTCCACTCGTTTTGTTCGTAGTGATGCTTTCTAAGGCCCGCTTGACTTCAATTCCAGATTGTCTGGCTCTAGGTCAGTGATCACACCTTTGTGATTATCTGGGTCGTGAAGATGTTTTTTGTACAGTTCTTCTGTGTATTCTTGCCACCTCTTCTTAATATCTTCTGCTTCTGTTAGGTCCATAACATTTCTTTTCTTTATTGAGCCCATCTTTGCATGAAATGTTCCCTTGGTATCTCTAATTTTCTTGGAGTGATCTCTATTATATTGTTTTCCTCTATTTGATGATGATAATAACAGTACCTTTCCTGTAAGGTTTATCAGATATGTCTTATAAAATACCTCCCATTCTCCCAGCCATATTTCTGTCTGGACTGCTGGCCATTTGTTGAGTCCTAGTCTTGACAGAGGAGCCCGGTGGGCTACAGTCCGTAGGGTCATAAAGAGTCAGACACGACTGAGCAACTAACATTTCGTTTTGCAGCCTTGACTTTGGCCAGTGACTCCAGTAGGTCATGTGGTTCCTTTCGCCTCACTGTGACTGCCCTGAGACTGTGCATGCGTGTGTGTGTATGTGCATGCTAAGTCACTTCAGTCATGTCCAACTCTGTGAGACCCTAGAGACTGTAGCATGCCAGGCTTCTGTGTTCATGGAATTCTCCAGGTGAGAATACTGGAGTGGGTAGCCATGCCCTTCTCCAGGGGATCTTTGCCACCCAGGGATTGAACCTGTGTGTCCTGCAGATCCTACATTGCAGGTGGATTCTTTACCACTGAGCTATTGGGAAGTCCCGCCCTGGGACTGTACCACCTAATAAAGCATTTGCCCTCAAGCCTTCCTTTAGATTCTGTATTCTAGGGCAACTGGGCTAAGACTTGGGCTCATTTTGAAAAAGAAATATGACACTGTATTACAGGTGCTCAGCCCTGTAATACACTCGGCACTTGATAAATATCAGCTCCTTTTCTAAGGGGATGTTGTAAATTGATGGTTTGCCTTATGGGCTCTGGGGTCAGACTTCCTTTTTTGTGACCTCAGGCACATTATTTAACTCTCTGTGCCTCAACCCTCCCCTTCAGTAAATGGAAGAAATCCTAACATCTAACTGGTTTGATAGATAGTATCAACCACATAGTTTGATACTGTACATATGAATGCACCTACAAAGTGGGTATATGTGGCAGGTGCTTGATAAATGTCAATAATTCTTGTGCTTTGTATAATTACTTACAAACGTTTCTTAGCTTCCCCACTGGACAGGGAACTTTTTAAAAATATTTATTTATTTGTTTAGCTGCTTCAGGTCTTAGTTGGGGCATGTGGGCTCTTTGGCTGCAGTGTACAGGCTTCTCTCTAGTTGTGGCATGTGGGGTAGGTAGTTGGGGCACACCGGCTTAGTTGCCCCACGGCATGTGGGATCTTGGTTTCCCAACCAGGGAACCAACCTGCGTCCCCTGCATTGGCAGGCAAATTCTTAACCACTGAACCACCTGGGAAGTCCTGACGGGGAACTTCTTGAGCCTTTGTCATTTCCTAGTCATTTTTGCTAATTTTAGAAGGGCTTGGGCTCTAATGGTAGTAAATATTTCTTAAACAAGTTAACAAGGGAAACCCAGCTTACTCTGGATTGACTTGGTAAGTACATGCTCCTTTCATGCTAATTCATGGAGCTTTTGGAACTCCAGGAATTTGAGAAAGAGCCTCTAGTTTCTACACTAGAATTTGGAAGTGGCTGGCTTATGGGCGCTTAACTGTAGTTGATGAAGCAGTTTCAGAAAAAAGAAATGGATTCTTTGAAACCCAGTGGTTGGGCCCATAACAGGGGAAGGAAGTCATACGTCCTCCTCATTCCCCATTTTAAATTTCCACGTCTAGCCTTGAGTTTAAAATTGATGTGTTGGCTGCTTTGGCTGGGAAATTCTGTTTTGAATTTATAGGCCTTGTCTTTGCAGCTCTTCCCCTGTAGGCTTAACAAGGGAAAGGTCAGGGCATCGCTAAGCTGGCAACTAATGGCTTCTGAGTTAGTCAATGGACAAGGAAACAGTGTCAGGAGAATTGCTTCAGGCTGAGATTTCTGAGCCCTGTGCATAGGGGGTTGCTGATTGCTTTTGTATTTTATTTTGAAAGCCTGAGGGGAGGGGGGACACGAACAAACACTTCACCCAGTTGACAGATGTGAGGGAGCAGAGCCTGGAGCCGTTTATGCTGTCGGTGTGTCCCTTGAGCTCCTAGAGGTGGGTTCTGCTGGACATTTTCCATCTTTTAATGTCCTAAGCCCTCCAATAGCTTCACAGACTTATAAACTGACTCTGAGACGAGGCTTGTGGATGAGCTGGCTTCCGGATATAAATATAGCTTGGGCTTCTTTGGGAGGGGTGGGTGGGTGAAGGCATTCTCAGATTTGTGGAGAGCTCACCCTTGGCAGCCAGACTAAGTGCCCCCTTTTCCCTTTGCCTCCAGCACCTAACTGCCTCCTTCCCTGGCCTTCATGCCTTGAAAGTTGATGGCAAGCGTCTTCTTTCTCTGTCTCCAAATATGAACCGGGAGAGGATGACGTAACAGTTAATAAGCCTTTCAGAGGAGGGTGGTGAATGTGAGGTCACCATGTGTGGTCCATGTTCACTGCTGAGGTCCTTTCAACCCCAAGACAGGTAGAGTGTAGCGACTGAGGTGTGCTACAGGAGGTCCCCAACCCCCAGGATCTAATGCCACGTGATCTGAGGTGGAGCTGATGTAATCATAACAGTAAATGGAATTGTGCTTGAATCATCCCAAAATCATCCCCACTACCACCACCACCAGCCACCCACTGGCATGTGGAAAAGCTGTCTTCCATGAAAATGTCCCGGGTGCCAGAAGTGTTGGGGACCGCTACCTAGGATTGCGACCGCTAGATGGAATGTGGAGAGCAAGTCACACCTTTCTGTACCTTAGTTTTCTTGTGTATACAATGGGATTGTTATAAAGATGAAATAAGAACTTGGAACATTCCTCGGCACATAGTAAATGTTTAAAAAATGTTGGTTTTTCTTATATCATCATGCTTATTAGTTATTCAGTGGAAACCTTAGCACAGAGGTATAAGCTGTAATTGTCATAGGGTAGTCTCTTTGGTCTCAGTCTTCCAACTGATCCCCCAGATCCTCACCACACACACAGGCACACACATACACGTGTAGAAACACACATACACTCACCTTGCCATGCCTTACCTGGAGCTCCCCAAATCTTATTCATATACTAGCTTTACAGTTTTCCTTAATACATGGACCACATGTTCTATTGTTTATTTAATATTTTTCTTTAAATCAGCTTAGTTTTCAATTTAATGAAATTGTCTTCAAGGAGCTCTACTACTACTCCTTATTGCTGTAGCTATTAATATATATGTGTACATATTTTTGCTTCTCTGAGCTAAAACGAAGACTAGAAAATTTTAAAAATTTGTCTCTGCACCTCCTAAAATGACCTGGCAGCCATCAAGTGGTGTGTGTCCCATGTTTGAAATCACTGCTCCCTCCATCTGCTCTTTCCTGACCTCAGAGCACTGGCTCTCCACTCTCTGCCTTTGCCTCTACTGCCCTCATTTCTATTTACACTCAGTGGATTCCTGGCTATCAGGGTCACTTCTCCAAGGTCTTCGTCGCTTTTCAAAGCAGCTGGTTACTGCATCCTCTGATTTCCTGGGATTTCTCATAGTAGGCCAAGACTGATGATCCGCATCTTGGTCTTGGTCATCTTGGTCTCCCTGCAGACTGTGAACTCCTCCAACACAGAGGGTGTATCTTACTTACCTCTGGCCTTCCTTTGACTGGCAAGGTGTCTGTACACAGTAGGTGCCCAGTAATGGTGGAACCAGTGAATCTGCACTGATGGGAAACGGAAGACTTTTATGTTGAGGGGTGACATGGTGGTTGAGCATCCTTTGTGGAGGTGAGGATGCGGGGGAAATTCTCCCCCAAACAAGACTCTCCATTTACATCTCTTCTCCTGATTCCTTCCCTCCTGCCTGCCCTGCCCCCCAACCTCCACCTCCCAGGTGATGAGCAGCCGTTTCCTGCCCTACGACAACATCATCACAGATGCTGTGCTCAGCCTTGACGAGGACACCGTGCTTTCAACCACGGAGGTAAGCAGCCTCTCAGGAGGTGTGGCGGGCCCTACAGGTGGTCACCTCGAACCCCAGGGTGCCGACACCTCCTCTGCCCTTGCCTTGGCCAAGCCCAAAACATTTTTCAGAACTTCCTGCAGAGTGGGTTTGAATCAACCCCGATGAGGGCCTTTTCTCCTTGTTTCCTCTGCTTATTGGCTCCTCACTTTCCAGGCTGTGCCTCACCTCACCCTCCTGTCTGCCCTCCTGTTTTTGGATTTGTTTTTAAACAGTGCAGGTGTGGGCAGGTGTGCAGAGGAACCCAGAGGAGGCAGGCGGGTGCGCCTGTTTGGTATTTTCTTGAAACCACACGATCCAGAGCCCCCATCTTTCGTGATCCTCCTACTGCCATGTGGGTGTGTGTGGCCTCTGTTGGAGAACACTATTTCTGGGTTCTAAAGGCAGCTTTTCCGTCTTGGTTGGAAATGCACATTTTCTTTTACCCACGCGAGAGCAAACAGTTTCACTTGAAGGCTGAGATGGAGATCCCTGCCTTTTCAGATGTTCACATATTTGTGCCAAAAATAAGATTGCACAGAGCCACGTGTGAGGGGGAGAAAGAGAAGGTGAAAGATAGATATGATAGAAAACCAATTTTTACAACTCGAATGAGTATTGATCTCTGAAACCTCACTTAAAACCGAAGAGGGAACCAAAGACATTTACACAAAAATGTAGCAGGTCGGAAATATATCATTCAGGGTAGGTAGCTGCTAAAAAGCATGGAGACTTAGCTACTCACCCCCTTCCCCTTCTTTTATTCCTTTTTATTCATAGGAATAATTTTGTTCATATATTATCTTTTTTAATGTAAGCACCAACAGTTAGCAGCAGACATTTTCCTGGGCGCCAGTCTGATTCTAACGGTCTGCTGCCCCCATACCCAAGACTCATGTTAACCTGGGCTGTTTGTTTCTGCTGCTCTTCAAATTCCATGGATGTTTCCCAGTTTCCATCCAATGGAGTTGAGCAGATGTTCTGTTTAAGGGCAACCAAAATCACCCCCCTGGGACACATGCCCTGGGTCAGATCCTTTCTATGCAGGTCTGCCTTTGTTGATCCTTTCTATGCAGCGCAAGCCCTGTAAATACTCGGTGAATGAGTTGCGGAGATGCGTGCTTCAAGGATTAAAGTGTGAACACACAGCCAACTGTGTCACGTGTGAGGCTGCAGGAGAAAGATGGGGTGGGGTGGTGGGGGTGGAGAGCAGGGGGAAAAGATGCTTCATGTTCAAAGGGAATGACAGCGATGGAATGCAGGGAACGGGACACTCCAGCTTGCATTTTTCTCCTGCTTCCTGCAAAGGAAGCTGGCACCCCCGGTGCACATTCATTCAACAAGTATTTATGGAGGGCTGGCTTTGTTCTGGTCCCTGTGCCAGGTACTTTGATTACACAGATCCTGCCTAGAGCCGGCAGAGTCCTGGCAGCAAACAGAATTCAAATCAAGTGATTCAAACGAAGGGATGGAGGATGACTATGGAATGGGGTTAAAGAACCCCATAGGAGCTGATGGAGAGGCAGCTGGGGAGTGGTGAGGGCAGGAAATAGCTCCCACTTCTATGCCTGAAGGAGTGAAGGAAGGGAAAGTGTTTCCAGAGTCCCTGAGAATGACTTCCCTGGTGGCACAGTGGTAAAGAATCCACCTGCCAATGCAGGAGATGTGGGTTCAATCCCTGGGTCAGGAAGATCTCCTGGAGTAAGAAGTGGCTACCCACTCCAGTATTCTTGCCTGGAAGATCCCATGCACAGGGGAGCCTGGAGGGCTGGAGTTCACAGGATTGCAAAAGAGTTGACCATGACTTAGCAACTAAACAAAAACAACAGCAGTCCCTGGAAGGAGGAATGGAGAAGAAGAGGCGTTGTCCTGTAAGAACTATGATCGTGGAGGGATGTGGCACCTGTCAGGACTCTGTTGCCAAAGCCAGGGCTTGCAGGGAGAGCAGGGGAGAAATACTGCCCTGCCTCTGTCCCACCTAATTTTCCTGCCAACGACTACCATTGACCTAACCCAAGAGGCCAGTAAGGAAGCCCGTGCTGTGCAGTCCATAGAGTCCCATTGTCTCAGGCGTAGGGCATGCAAGAAGGATGGAGAGTGGATCTTGGTGAGCGGACAGAGGAACGGCCGCACACTGTCATGGCGGAACGGATGGTCAAGACCACAGCACACACCTAAATCGTTACCCCAGGACCAGAAGTATCGATTCGCCTCTTGTCCTCCCCTGGGCACGAGGCCATAGATCTCACACTAGGATTTGTTTCCCCCTGTCCCACGGTGAAATAACTTCCAGCTGCTGTGATGGATCCACGTGCTAGTGGATATCTTTTCAAAGAACAGCAGTTCCAGCCTCTCAGCGCACGCCAGGAAGAACATGTGTTGTATGTGGAGCAATGAGAAGTTAGCTTGGCTTGAATATGAGATGTAAATTTAAGAGGCTGGCCCTCTAGTTTACTTTGTGACTGATCAATAGCACAGTTGTATTGCCCAACATGGTGGAGGACAAAGATTTCTCTTTTCTCTTTTAGGTGAATAGATGTTGGTTCATTTTATTTCCTCTCTAAGGATCCTTAGCTTGTTTAAATGCCTCTCTGTGGTATTAAGGATAGATTTTTAAATAGCGTCCTATAAAGGGTATTAGACAGAGTTGGTTTTCTAGTTATTTACATTTATCTGGATTGCTGCACACTCTCAAAAGAAAACAGATGTTGGTTTTTAAGAGAAGAGGCCATAAGCTGACCTTTGCCTCCTTTGATGTGTTAATGAGCAGCCTGAAAAGAGAACTATCACAAGCATCATAGTTTTATCGGAATTTACTTTTGAGTTGCTTTGAAATGACTTGAAACGGCTTTGAGATAGGAAGGAATTCATGTGATGAAAACACCCCATCGGGATCTATAGTAGTTGCCAAGTGTCTGCTTCTCCCTTTCAAAGGATAATGGAAAACCCCAAAGAGTGCTGACAGTTGGGCTGTTTCTTTGCCAATGGACTGCATAAGTCACTGTCCCACCAGTTGGCACCATTAGTCGTGAATGCCAGTGACAACGCTCAGGTTTTCACGACCTGCTTTCTATTTTCTGACAAATACTGTCCACTCAGCTGCTGTATTTTAACTTTGAGGTGCCCCTCGCCCCACCATACTTTCTTAATGTATATCCCAACCCCTTGTTTCCCCCTCCATGGCTTCCCTAGTGATTCAGTGGTCAAAAATCTGCCTGCAGTGCAGAAGACGCAGAGACACAGGTTTAATCCCTGGGTCGGGAAGATTCCCTGGGGGAGGGCATGGCAACCCAGTCCAGTGTTCTTGCCTGGAGAACCCACGGACAGAGGAGCCTGGCAGGCTACCAACCATAGATAGGGTTGCAGAGAGTCAGACATGACTGAAGCTACTGAGTGTGCACGCAGAAGCTATATTGTTAAGGTGTTCGTATCTTGAGTCAGGGCACCAGACTAAATTCTTCATAAAGTTTTAAATTCATGGCTGTTTACAAAAACTGTGTCTTCTAACTAAGCCCCAAGAATTCAGAGGGAAAAAGGACCCTTGCAGATCACTCAGACTGGTGTTTCCTAAACCTAGGATTTCACTGACCTATTTACCTAGAATGGTGCTTAAAAACAAACAAACAAAAAGAAGTATAGGCAGTTTAAAGAAAAATATTAGCTAAGTCATTAAATGTATATTATGGTGGGAATGTGGCAAAAGAAGCAACAACGGTAATGAATATGGTGAAAGCTTGGGAAATACTCATCTTTAGGCTTATTCGCTTTGTCTTGTAATTGGGGTATAATTCACAAAGCATAAAATCAACCATCTTCAAGTGGCATTTAGTACCTTCCCAGTGTTATACACTTATTACCTCTACCTCATCCTGAAACGTTTTCATTATCCAAAAGGGATACCCCGTGGCCATTAATCCATCACTCCCTCTCCGCTGGAGCCACCGGTCTGTTTTCTTTCTCTGTGGATTTGCTCTCCCTGGACGCTTGATGTGAATGGAATCACACAATATGGGGCCTTTTGTATGTGGCTTCTTGCACTCAACATAATGTTTGCAAGGTCCATCCACGTGGTAGCACGCATCAGTATTGCATTCCTTTTTAGTGCTGAGTCATATTCCACCAAATGGATATACCATATTTGGCATATTTATTCATGAGTTGATGGCATTTGGGTTGTTCCCACTTTAGGGCTGTTGTGAACAGTTATTTGCTCTGCCTTCTTTTTTTTTTTTTTTTGGCTGTACCATGTGGCTTGTGATATCTTAGTTCCCTGACCAGAGATTGAACCCTCACCCTCAGCAATGAAAGCACAAGAGTCTTAACCACTGGACTTCCAGGGAATTCCCAACTTCTCTGCTTTTAAACCCCTGGGAGGTCAGGAATTGGACTTGCCAGCATCACTCAGCCACCATTACAATGCCAAGGCTTGAAACGTATGTGGAATATATGAAATTTCCATTTGCTTTACTTATAGGGAAAAGGTTGTTGATGGACATGTAACCTGTATAAGAGAAATTGTTTTGCACACTGTAGCAACAGAGCTAAAAGTGAGGCTATGGTAACAGTGTACACTGAATCTGAAACCAGATGGCTTGAGTTCACATCTTGACTCTGCCACTTACTACCTCAGAAAAATACTTGAACCTCCATATCCTTAGCTTGCCCCCACTCTGTAAACTGGAGACTATAAAATTACCTACTTCTCAGGGTTATCGTGAGGATTAAATGAGTTAAAATATGTAAGTACCTGTCATATTATAAGGATTACACAATTATGAGCATTTCTATTACTTTTTAAAAAAAACTTTCTGTGTATTGTTTTATTATTCATCAAATAATCATGGAAAGTCAGAAGTGAGCGCACACATTTGAAAACCGACTGTTCGTGTGCTAACTACAAGTGTTTGTAGCAGGTTCAGAAGTACCTGCTTTGGGTAATCTTGAACACTAGGAAGTCATTTCACTGCATTTCCTTTAAAATAATCCCATGGCTTTATTTGGCCTTGTCCCCACTTACTCCTAGTGATTTTTCACTGTGGGTACATTTCTGAATTTCCCTTGCATTGAGCATCTTCACACCTGAGAGACCTGAATTTCTGCTCATGATGACACCTGCTCTTATTCCTGGTACAACTTGTGTGCTTTTTAAACATCTTTTCTCTGGCTTTTAAGTGGATGCCTTGATTTTAGTCACTATGGCTTTGCTGCGTGCTGGTAATGTTACATGCTATATATTCATACGCCGGATGTATATAGAAAATCTGCTCCTGTTTATAAAACAGATGCGTTTGTTCCTCCCACCCGTGAATGGTCACGTGTCCTTTGTGGAGCAGCAGGGGTGGGAGAAGCAACTGATTTTTTTTTTAAGCTTGAACAGACTGGATTTCTATAAGACATATCGCCAGTGTTTTGTTTTGGTTTTTTTTTTCCTTCTTTCATTTCCACACTAATCTGAAGTTTCTTTAACAGAAAACATTAAAAATGTACATAATTATGGGGCAAAATGTCAAGCAGTCAGTTTAATTTGCTGATGAATACATGGAATTAATGTTTCCCAACAGTCCCAGGATTTCGCATTACGAATTAGCAGGGGGAAGGTAATGTTTTGTTGACATTTGTTAACACTGTTGATTGCTTGTTTGGCTTGTGTTCTGCCTGCAGGTGGATTTTGCCTTCACCGTGTGGCAGAGCTTCCCCGAGAGGATTGTGGGGTACCCCGCACGCAGCCATTTCTGGGACAACTCTAAGGAGCGGTGGGGCTACACGTCCAAGTGGACGAACGACTACTCCATGGTGTTGACGGGAGCTGCTATTTACCACAAGTGAGGAGCCTGGACATCATTTTACACTGTTCCTTATATGACTTTCTGGCTGCTGCAAAAATTGGAACTTGGGCCAAGTCTTGTTAACAACCTTAGCGAAAATTAGTCTGCATCCCTGTTTGAGTTTTGTTGATGTGGTTAACATGTGTCTTTGAAACCAGTAAAACCTCTTGGCTTATTGCATCGTTAGAAGTGATGGCAGATCTGCATCTTCAGCAAGTCTGAGATGTGGAGACATCCTCAGGGTGTGTTGAGGGACTGAATGTGTAGAAGAACCAACAAAGTATATACTTCATGGAGCACCGCCCAGCATTGTTCTGGGGCTTCCCTGATGGCTCAGACTGTAAAGAATACACCTGCAATGTAGGAGATCCCAGGTTTGATCCCTGGGTCAGGAAGATCCCCTGGAAAAGGTCATGGCAACCCACTCCAGTATTCTTGCCTAGAGAATCCCTTGGATTCTGGCAGTGGAGCCTGGCAGGCTATAGTCCATAGAGTCACAAAGAGTCGGACATGACTGAGCAACTAAGCAAGCGTTGTAGAGAAAAAAGACATAGGTCTTGAATCCAGCAAGGGGAGACACAGTATATATAATAATTCTATAATATGATAGGACATAAGTTATATAGCAAAAAGTCAACCAGAGCAGCATAAAGGATACTGCTGCCACTAAGTCGCTTCAGTCGTGTCCGACTCTGTGTGATCCCATAGACAGAAGCCCACCAGACTCCCCCGTCCCTGGGATTCTCCAGGCAAGAACACTGGAATGGGTTGTCATTTCCTTCTCCAATGCATGAAAGTGAAAAGTGAAAGTGAAGTTGCTCAGTCATGTCTGACTCTTAGCCACCCTATGGACTGCAGCCTACCAGGCTCCTCTGTCCATGGGATTTTCCAGGCAAGAGTACTGGAGTGGGGTGCCATTGCCTTCTCCAGCATAAAGGATGAGGAGTACCAAAGGTGGAAAACGGAGTGGTTGGGGGGTATAGGGTGATCCTCCCTAAGCGGGTGAGATTTGAGAGGAGGAAAGGAAGTTAGGCAGAAGAAAACCTGTCAGAAGAGTGCTCTGGTGTAGGGAGCAGCTGGAATAGATGCCCTGAGGCAGGATGCTGGAGGAATGTCCAGAAGATCAGTGTGACCCAAGTGGAGTGAGGGGCAAGCAAGTGAGAGACATAATGGGAGCCCAGATGCCAGGCCCTATTGTCCATAATGAGGACTTGACTCCCTTCTGGGTAACATGGGAGCTGATGGAGGGGTGTGAGGAGGGCAGTCTGTCTTATGCTTTAGGCATCCACTGTGAAGGCTGTGATGAGGGCAGACTACAGGGGGACCAGGGGAAGTGCAGGAAAGCCTATTAGGGGGTGACTGACCTGATCTAGATAAGAGATGATGCAGCCTGGATTCGGAAGTGAGGAGCAGAGGTAGGGAGTAGTGATCAGACTGTGTGTGTATTTTGAAGATGCTCCAGCATCATGTACTGACAGACCAGATATAGAGTTTGATGACTCAGGCTTTTTGACCTGAAGAACTAATAGGATAGAATAAGCCATCAGTAGAGCTGGGGAAGAGTGTAGATGGAACAGGTATTAGGGAAAATAGAGGAGTTCAGTCTTGGGCATGTGAGGACATCGAAGAGAATGTTTGAAAAAGGTCAGGGATGGAAATAAACATTTTGGAGCTGTTTGCCTGGATCTGGTCTTTAAAGCCAGGGGACTCAGGTAAGATGGCCAAATTCATGAGTGTAGAAGGCTAATGTTCCTGACTGAGTCATTCTTGAAATCCCGACTCCTTTGTAAGGTGAACATACCAATTTGACCCTAGTCTTTTTTAGTTAAAAAAAAAAAAAAAATAGAGAACCCTGTCATCTCAGGAATGGAGTTGGAAATGCACAAGGTATAAGCATTTGGGGTGGCTGAAGCTTGATTTCAAGATTCCACCTCTTTCTTCCTGCTGCCACCACTCGGTGAATCTGATTCAGTCAAGTAATTTTTTTCTAGAAATCTGTGCTGTATATGCATGTGTGCGTGCTAAATCCCTTCAGGTGTGTTCGACTCTTTGCTACCCTATGGACTGTAGCCCACCAGGCTCCTTTGTCCATGGGACTCTCTCCAGGCAAGAATACTGGAGTGGGTTGCCATTTTCTTCTCCAGGGAATTTTCCCAACCCAGGGATCTAACCTGTGTCTCATCTCCTGCACTGGCACGTGGGTTCTTTACCACTAGCACCATTTCTTTTGAGCAATATGTGCTATATATACCTTTCCAAAAAAATAGTAGGGTGAGAAATAATTCAAATTAATTGTGTTTTCTCCATAATGATTGACCACCAGATTAATAGCTCTAAGAAGTGATGCAATACATGGCTTAGAGGCCCCCAAAATGGAATGATTATATTGTTGGAACCAGAGTTATGGGATAGTATTGAATATAGCTCTGATTAAACCAATAATTAAAATTGTAAAGCAGCTTGTAATGATATGTGTAAGTAACTTATTTTACGTCTAAGTTTCTAACCAACCAGCCTGATTTTAAAGTTAGGCTGAGCAGACAATATCTGCATCTGTGGATGTCTCTGTATGTTGTTTCCTTGTCTGTAAAATAGGGATAATAATAGTACCTACATCATAGGTTCCTTATAAGGATTAAGTGAGGAATTTCTTAGAAGGCACTTTAGAACATTATCTGGTGTACAGTAAATACCATATAAATGATAATTGTCATCATCATCATCATCCATGATGTGTTTAGGGATTCAAAGAATGGGTATGTGTTTTCTTTCAAAGAAGACCACCTGTTATTATACAGTGATGGCCCCTGCTAATACCTGTCTTTGGTTTTTACAGATATTATCACTACCTTTACACCCATTACCTGCCAGCCAGCCTGAAGAACATGGTGGACCAATTGGCCAACTGTGAGGACATACTCATGAATTTCCTGGTGTCTGCTGTGACAAAATTGCCTCCAATCAAAGTGACCCAAAAGAAGCAGTATAAGGAGACAATGATGGGACAGGTAAGAGAAGGAGACCTCTCCTCCTTTGCTTTGCTCACTGGTAGCTCAGTCTGTAGTAACGAGGACACGCTTTTCTTGTAGGAAGCATAACAGGAAATACCAGGAAATAAACCACATCCAAAAGCCCCAAGGGAGCATATGGTCGGCACATAATTGGGAAGATGAAAGTCAAGGGTATCTTTATGTCAAGAATATAAAAGCTCTCTAAATTGGTGCAGCCACTATGGAAAAAAGTATGGAGTTTCCTTAAGAAAACTAGAAATAGAATTACCATATGATCCAGAAATCCCATTCCTGGGCATATACCCAGAGAAAACTCTAATGTGAAAATACATATGTACCCCAGTGTTCGTAGCAGCACTGCTTACAATCGCCAAGATGTGGAAGCAGCCTACATGTCCATCCACAGATGAATGGATAAAGAAGATTCTTTATACGGTGGAATATTATTCAGTCATGGGAACAACTGAAATAATGCCGTTTGCAGCAACATAGATGGGCCTAGAGATTATCATACTAAGTGAAGTAAGTCAGACAGAGAAGGGCAGATATCATATGATATCTCTCATAAGTGGAAGCTGGAAAAAAAAGATACAAGTGAACGTATTTACAAAACAGAAACAAACTTCTGGTTACCGAAGGGATAGTGGTGGGAGAGGAAAGATAAATCAGGAGTTTGAGATTAACATATACACTACTCTGTAGTGGACTCTTTTTTTTTTTTTTCTTTCATTTGTAAGAGAATAAGAATGAGCTTAGGATCTCAACAGTGTTTCCATTCTCAAATGTGAGCGCTTGCTGGGATGTAGGGGGTCTGGCCTTTTGAAGATGAGCAGGTCATTCAGAAATAATCTACAAGCTCATCCCAAATAATAGGAGCAAAATGGAGCTCCCTAGGGCTTCCCTGGTGGCTCAGACAGTAAAGTATCTGTCTACGATGCAGGAGACCCAGGCTCAGATCCCCTGGAAGGAAATGGCAACCCATGCCAGTGTTCTTGCCTGGAGAACTCCATGGACGGAGCCTGGTGGGCTGCAGTTGGTAAGCTGCAGTTGCATCGAGTTGGACATGACTGAGCAACTATCACTTGGAACTGTCAACTCTGATATGGACTCAAGTGGTCAGCTTAATCTGATACTGTCTCTGACTTACCAAGCAGAGTTCCTCTAGTACCAATGGTAAAGAATGAAGTCTGGGGACTTCCCTGCCAATCCAGTGGTTATGACTTCACCCTCCAATGTAAGGGGTATGGGTTCCATCTCTGGTCAGGGAACTAAGATCCCACATGCCCTAGGGCCAAAAACCGAAACATAAAACGGAAACAATATTGTAACAAATTCAATAAAGACTTTTAAAATGGTCCACATCAAAAAAAAAGAGAGAGAATGAAGCCTGAGTTCTGCCCCTTTCTAGCCTTGAACAAACAATTTTAACTTCCTTGAAACTGCTTCCTCATCTGTACAGTGGAAATGTTATTACACGGGTAGGTCTCTTGATCAGGTTGTTGAGAGACTCAAATGAGCTCATGAAAACACTTTACCAATAGTATTTTGTTTGTTTCTTTGCTGCTCCAAGGTAACTTGAGATCTGTGTTTACCTTCAGTGGTTACTTTCAAGCATGTTGACACTTGTGGTTTTACAGTGACTCTGAGTGATTCTCACAGCAAAATGTACCTTCCTACGAAAGTGTTCTCTAACAATGTATGAGGATACAAACATGCTATACACACATACATATATATGCATCATTAAATAATCGCCTATTGACGTTAGTGAATTCATGGATTTTTCCCAACATAATTGGGCAACCCACCTTTTCCTTGTTTCATACAAAGATGAAGACATTATGCTTTGTTGGTCAATTTAAATTTCAGCGCTGGGGTCATTTATGGCTTTCTTTTAAATCATTGTCAGTCATTTAAATGATCTAAACCAGTCTCAAGGTCAACATGGAGAATGAAGAGGTGGCAACCATCTTTCTACTTACCCAGAATCAACCAAGTTCACAGGAGGGCTTTAAAAAACTATCTTGGAAAGCATACACACATTATGAGTCATTGTATTTACCCCCAAGTGCAAAAAGAAGTTTTCTGTTGAGCGACCACAACAGCTGAAGCTCAGTTGGTAGGTCCTTCATGGCCCAGAGACTGTGTCAGTGCCTGTGGATCTTTGTTTGGAGCATTGGGGAACGTGGCAGGTCTGGGGAAGGCATCTGGCAAGGCTGAAAATCCAGACCTGTGCTTGCATCTTCACCAGCCACATGGATGGGGCGGCCATGGTGGCCAGGCCAGACCCAGAGCCCTAATGCATGCCCACTGAGCCCGACTTCATTTCCCGCCGTGTGTCCCTCTTGCCTGGTGCCCAACTCATCATCTTCCTTGTTTCTCTCCCTTTCCGCAGACCTCTCGGGCTTCCCGCTGGGCTGACCCTGACCACTTTGCCCAGCGACAAAGCTGCATGAATACGTTTGCCAGCTGGTTTGGCTACATGCCGCTGATCCACTCTCAGATGAGGCTGGACCCCGTCCTCTTTAAAGACCAGGTCTCTATTCTGCGGAAGAAATACCGAGACATCGAGCGGCTTTGAGGAACCCGGCCGAGTCGGGGAGGGGCCGCGAGAAGGGCTGGAGGACAGGGTCAGCTGTCTCTCTGCCGCGTGCAGGTCCGCTCAGCAGCGGAGCCAGATTGTGCCAAGCATCCAAATAAACTAAGATGAACAGAATGACAGGAAAAAAAAAAAAAAATGGCCAATGGAAACTCTACTCCTGACTCGGGGGACTGCACAGGACTGTTCCAGATTCACCTCACTGGCTTCTATGTCCCAAGACTAGGTTGTGTACAGTTTAATTATGGAACATTAAATAATTATTTTTGAAATGATTGCTATGCAGGTTTAAACTTTTTTAATGATCAAAACTATTAAAAACCAGAGTTCTTTCTTTAATCAAAATTGTGTTGGTTGTGAATATTTCAAAGCTGCTGCTCCTCACCCTACAAACAGCATTGCTGTGGGTCACCCAGAGTGCCCAAAAGTTACAAAAAGCTCAGACTCCATGGAATACACCCTGAGTCAGTCTCTCCTGTGTCAAGAAACAGCCAAGCATACCTGAGACAGGTTCCCTCTTCAACTTTGCCAGTGCAGATTGCTTTCCATTTTGAATTTGCAGATCCACTTGAACTTTTATCTCTAAAATATCGCAGCATGGGAGAAGGTATTATGACCTCCAAGTAGACAGTTCTAACTTAAAACTTTATATTTGGGGAGTATGGTCATCTTTTTCACTGGGAGAGGTGGGGGAATTAGTACCAAGAAAACATTAGTGTAATTAAGAAATGTGCAATTTGCACAAGGAACCATGCAAACAGTTCACCAGCATATTAATGAGGTGGAAATACTGACCCATAATAGTTATCCAGTGCTTTTCAGGGAGATGGGCGAGATTACACATTCAGCCACTGACACAAGTCTACTTAACGTTGGGAAAGGCTTTGGCGTAGAGGCAAAGAAAGAATGAATGTGCTGGTGGCACAAGCAGAGGTCTCAAGACAAGTTCTTTCGTGGTTGAGTGACCCGAAGTTTCAGAGTCTTTACTATTGAGAAAGAAATGACAACGTCTAAATTCTCAGCACTGAACTTGAGGACTGCTGAGGAGCGTATCTCACCACTGGGACCCTGATACCATTTTTAGCCAAACACTGTTGTGAGCAAGAATCTGGCAAACAAAATAATCAGGAACAAATGTGAAAGCCATTTTATTTCGTTTTAATTTTTAAATCTGTAGTGTGGTAGTGCTTTTTCTTAAAAAGAATATTTCTTTTCCTACAAATGCTTCTTTGGCTTCGGATTATTATAAAATTGCAATTACTTGCAATTACAAGCTGATATATCCCTTAACTCCAGTGTAAAAGATGGAGACTTCTGAAATGAAATGCTTGCTTCTACTTGGAAGAAGCAAGAGAGAATAGAGAAGAGAAAGACCTCTTATGCTAAATAAACAAGAAATACTTTAAATTGTTTTGCCCCTCAACTATCATATATCTCATAAATTTTTTCCAGGATTGGGTGAGAAGAAAGTTTCATCACAAAATTGTGTTCAAATCACTTCAGGCGTCTGGCTTAGGTCAGTGGAAACCGTAAATCCAGGAGACTTGAACTCATCCTTGTATTGTAGACATCTGGAAGAGAAAGAGGAACTTGGAAAGAGAATTGAAAGAGGGAGAGAGAGATGACTAAGTATGCTATTTAGTGAGAGAGCAAGATCCAAAGCCCGCGTGTCCTGATTCTGTGTTGTGAGTGGTACACAGGCAATGAACTTCAATGAAAGATGGTCTTTTCTCTGCAGCCTTGTGACTCAGAAGAGCTCCCTAAATGTCTCATTCAACTTGACCCAGCCATAGCCCACTCCCATACATATGACTTCTTCTGCATAGTGGATGTGACTATCTCTTAGGTATTTATTGAAAAATAATTCTTAGGTTCATGGTACTTGAACTTGTTTCCTTCTATTACATGCCCAAATATATTTCATGCTATTTAAGCTGTATCATCAGCAACCTAAAGGGTTGTCAATTAATCCTTATTCATCTGGCCTCTGCAAATTTGTATTTAATTCTTTAGGTTTTCCAAATAACCCCTGTATCTTATCTTTCTTCTTTGCAAAAATGAATGCAATGTTTTGTTCAACGATCCCAAGTCGACTTGAAACTCAGGTTGTCATCTTGGCTTGCAGATCTGTGTCCTTCATTGCACCAGCCAGTCACATGGATGGATCTAGGGAATTACTTTACGTGTCACGAAGTTCACAGGGCATATTCTCCACAAACAATGTATGTTACATGAAAAAAAAAAGGTAATTATAAATGAAAACAGGGTCTGACATACTTTTTAGCCACTTGAAATCTCCATGGTTTGATTTCATGTCATTCTCAGAGCACATCTCTATAGAATGCTTGCTGGCATGTTATTTTCCCATTTGAAACCTACAGCTGGGAATTGAACAATGCTTAGCAAATCAGCGAGGCCCAACAGTAAGATGTAATTTTAATTCACTTAGGCAAGAGCTGTATTTCACTGCAGCAAGTTGACAAATCATAGCCATCTCTGTAGGATGTCAGGAGTTATCTCTCAGTCAACTTTAATGATAGCCAGGGGTCTCAAAGTCGGCCAACATGAATTGGGAAGGAGCCAAGACCAGAGAGTAGAGTGCCAACCACGTAATGAATTTCATGCAGAAACTCCGAAGAGGACTCAGCCACTTATGATTCCCACACAGTATCTTTTTCCAGCTCCACATTAGGACATATGATCTTAAAAATATGTTTTTTTTCTTTTAACTCTGGCTCATGTATTCATTTGAGAAGACTTATAAGAATCAAATCAAGTTTACATATACATGAACCATATCATCTTTGTTGGAAAAGCAAAATGACCCAAAATTGAGGCTGTAGAGAAAAAGCCATGAAATAATCATTGTAGTCATGTCACAAAAGATAACCTAGCTAGGACATACCTGGACATACCATATTGGCACACTTTCCAATAGGATGCTTCAGAAGAAGTAAAATATATGGCACGTGGAATTTTCTGTGCATGACACTAATTTCTTGTTCCAAATGGTGCTCAAAGGATCAATCTCAATCGCTTCCTTCAATTTTTCTTTTGGGGTGATTTTTGTTTTTCATTTACAGTAGGCTATGTTAGCCTTTATTTGAACGATTCTGGAAACCTGGTCGTTTGAAGGAATGTTATGCTAGTTCAGTTCCATTTAGTTCAGTCACTCAGTCGAGTCCAACTCTTTGTGACCCCATGGACTGCAGCACGCCAGGCCTCCCTGTTCATCACCAACTCCCACAGTTTACTCAAACTCATGTCCACTGAGTGGGTGATGCCATCCAACCATTTCATCCTCTGTTGTCCCCTTCTCCACATGTCCTCAATCTTCCCCAGCATCAGGGTCGTTTCAAATGAGTCAGTTCTTCACATCAGGTGGCCAAAGTATTGGAGTTTCAGCTTCAGCATCAATCCTTCTAATAAATATTCAGGACTTATTTCCTTTAGGATGGACTGGTTGGATCTCCTTGGTGTCCAAGGGACTCTCAAGAGTCTTCTCCAACACCACAGTTCAAAAGCATCAATTCTTCAGCACTCAGCCTTCTTTATAGTTCAATTCTCAGATCCATACATGACTACCAGAAAAACACAGCTTTGACTAGATGGACCTTTGTTGGCAAAGTAATGTCTCTGCTTTTGAATATGCTATCTAGGTTGGTCATAACTTTTCTTCCAAGGAGCAAGCATCTTTTAACTTCATGGCTGCAGTCACCATCTGCAGTGGTTTTCAAGCCCCCCAAAATAAAGTCTGTCACTGTTTCTGCTGTTTCCCCATCTATTTCCCATGAAGTGATGGGACCAGATACCATGATCTTAGTTTTCTGAATGTTGAGTTTTAAGCCAACTTTTTCACTCTCCTCTTTCATCAAGAGGCTCTTTAGTTCTGCACTTTCTGCCATAAGGGTGGTGTCATCTGCATATCTGAGGTTATTGATATTTCTCCCAGGCATCTTGATTCCAGCTTGTGCTTCATCCAGTCCAGCATTTCCCATAATGTGTTCTGCATAGAAGTTAAATAAACAGGGTGACAATATACAGCCTTGACATACTCCTTTTCTGATTTGGAACCAGTCTGTTGTTTCATATCCAGCTCTAACTGTTGCTTCTTGACCTGCATACAGATTTCTCAGGAGGCAGATCAGGTAGTCTGGTATTCCCATCTCTTTAAGAATTTTCCAGTTTGTTGCTATCCACACAGTCGAAGACTTTGGCATAGTCAATAAAGCAGAAGTAGATGCTTTTCTGGAACTCTCCTCCTTTTTCCATGATCCAGCAGATGTTGGCAATTTGATCTCTGGTTCCTCTGCCTTTTCTAAATCCAGCTTGAACTTCTCGAAGTTGACAGTTCACATACTGTTGAAGCCTGGCTTGGAGAATTATGCTAGTAGCCTTTCATAAAGTTTATTGAACTTTAATTAGGGGTGAGCAAATAGTTCTAGATACTGTTAGGTGGGGGGAAAAAGAGCTCTTGACTTAAGAAGTAATGAAATTTTAATCAAACCTGTTTAAAGGGTGGGGGTAAGGAGAAGGCAGCCCCGGCAGCTTAGAATCTGAATAAGCCTTGCTAGACCAGCTGAGTTATGGATGAAGAGCTGAGGCAAACTTCCCAGCTCAGGTCTTCCCTCAGATCTCCAAGAGCTCCAGGTTTAAAAAGGACCAGTTATTACCATGAACTCTCAAACAAAAATGCCCCTGCTTTCTAATAGTTAAGATAATTGACAAGCAGCCAGTACATCAGGGCTTCAGTTGCTCAAGTGATTTACCTAATTTCCATTGGCTGCGATGAGGGACAACAACCTTTCAGGTGGCTCTGTCATTCTTGGCCAGATTTAACCAAGAAAGCTCTTTTGCTGCTGGCCTCAGGTGGCTCAGACGGTAAAGTGTCTGCCTACAATGTGGGAGACCCGGGTTCAATCCCTGGGTCGGGAAGATCTCCTGGAGAAGGGAATGACAACCCACTCCAGTATTCTTGCCTGGAAAATTCCATGGACAGAGAAGCCTGGTAGGATACAGTCCATGGGGTCGCAAAGAGTCAGTGAGTGACTTCACTTTCACTTTCATTCTCTCAGGCATGATTGAGAGAGACAAGGTTGTTCTGACTTCAGTTCTCAGTAAATGAGTATTAATACCAGCCTGTGCCTCCTTCTGTCTTAAAACTTCAGCAAGTACACATTCAGTTACTCCCTGTCTCCAAGTCTACTTTAAAAGAATGGGATCAAGCATCTAAGAACACTGTCTCTCCTGTCAGTTCAGTAATGCTGTCCAGAGGCTGTGGCTGGAAAAGCTGCTGTTTACAACATAATCTCGATAAGGAAAGTGACCCCTGAAAACCATCTCCCCTTTTGCTCTTTCCAAAAATCAAAGGACTTTATTGCTCTAATTTGTATTTAGCAGGAACTATCTGTAGTTGTTACTAATTTAGAGTTCCAGGATATTTCAGGGGCTTCCCTGGTGGCTCAGTGGTAAAGAATCTGCCTGCAATACAGGAGACTCGGGTTCTGTCCCTGGGTTGGGAAGATCTCCTAGAGAAGGGAATGGTTACCCACTGCATTAGTCTTGCCTGGAGAATCCCATGGACAGAGGAGTCTGATGGGCTATAGTCTACGGGGTTGTAAAGAGTCGGACATGACTAAGAGACTAACACTTTCTCTTTTCACTTTCATGCTGCCTATCAGGAGCCTAGATGAAATACCCGAATTTGGGACTCCATTGCCCAGTTCCAGAGGAGAGGGAGGCTGTAGTATTCTCTGGAAAAGTGACAAGTAGCAACCATCAAGAAAGCTGGCAGATTAGCACGGTCTCACCCTTGTTTAGGGCGACCTGGTGGCTCAGATGGTAAAGAATCCATCTGCAATGTGGGAGACTTGGGTTCGATCCCTGGGTCGGGAAGATCCCCTGGAGGAAGAAATGGCAACCCACTCCAGTATTCTTGCCTGGAGAATTCCACGAACAGAGGAGCCTGAAAGGCTACAGTCCATGGGGTCACAAAGAGTTGGACAAGACTGAGCGACTTTCACTTTCATCTTTGTTTAAAATCAAGTCAAGCTAGCCTTTCAGTCAGTCTATTTTTATAAAGGTTTACCTTTTAGACCTCAAAGGCCATTTGATTTCTGCAGTAGTTCTCTGTTCTTCTTTTACAGGAATCCATCCCTTTCCTTTCGATTGTAATTATTATGACAATGAAAGCCATGCAGATGAACTGGTTACATGTAATGAACCTTGTATATTCATTTTGAGAAAAAGATGTATAGGATTGTTGAGGAGTAAAAGAAAGACATGGGAAACGAATTCTTTTAGGTGGCAAGTTGTAAAGAAGAAAGAAGTATATCTGATTTTGTATACGATGTACCTTTGGGACAGTTTTCTAATATGTTGCCAATGTTTTTTAGTAACATCACAGGTCTTTGCTGTAGTGTTTTCCCCATTTGTTATAGACTGTTATTGAACTAGTGCAATTAAGCCCTGAAGTGTGTGCATTGAGAGAGCCTGCGAGAAAATACAAAGCCATAGATCTTGATTTACTTCACTGACCTGTGTAACTTTATGTCTGGGTTTTCCCATCTGAGATAGATTGTTTTATAGAGAGTGTCACCAAAGACTTTTTCCTTCCAATTTATAGAAGAAAAAAAAGAGACATTATTAATAAATGACATGACTTTTCATCTGCGTGGTTTTCCTTCCATCTTTTCTGTCGACTACAGAAAGATGTCAGTTCTAAGGAGGATTTGCTGAGCCAGGGAACACAAAGTGTGGTGGAGATTCTGGGGGAGATTGGAAGATGAGGTTGGACCACGTGCACTGGGTGGAGGCCCAACTCTCACAGCCTGGCTGCAGCCCAGTGCCCAGCCTCCTGGGGAACATGGTTCTGCCAGCAGCAGCCGTCTCCCCGTCCAGATGCAGCTGGTACTGCTGGAAGCAGGCCAGGGTGAACAGTGATGATATGCCCAGTTCTCAGCCTTCCTCCACATGGACTTGGGGACAACGTGGCAGGGCCTGGCCCCAGAGCATCTGGAGCCTCACAGCTGTGCCCATTACCCCCTTTGGTTTCAGCTGCTATGAAAAGGTCATGAATTTCTGGCTGGCAAAGCATTTATTAGACTGGCATTTCTCAAAAGAGTTTATAAATGGTTCCAGGTGTGAATGCAGCTCCCTGATTCAAGACCACTGTAGTGAGGTTTTTATGACAGCAGCGAACCTCCTCCTCATTCTACTCTGTGCTCCTTCCTCTCCATGTCTATTACTTTCCTTCAACCCTCTTTCTTTGGACATGTTTTAGAGAAAGGATATCAGTTACCAATTCCATGTATTTGCAGGGTAGCAAGTTCCAGATTGTACATGGGGTGTTGATTTAAGACATCAGTGAGGTTTTATGTTCTGTATTTCAGTTTGTCCATCTGATTGGTGGCTAAAGTGATGACTTCAGAATATTAATATACAAATATTTTCTGAACAACTCTTGTATACAGAACACTGTTCTAGGTGCATCCGAGAGAATAAAGATGGAAAAAATCCTACTCTTTGCCCCAGTCAAGAAGTCAGGGTGAGGTCGGACCAGGCAAGTCTAAGGCAAGTCTTCTGAGTATGCTCAGAAATGAGTTGACCAAGTCCCAGGTTCCAAACTAGAATGTGATTGCTACAGTGCTACTTGTGAAATCTCGCCACGCAGTGTGGCTGCTGATAGAATCATTCCCACGTGTGAGGACAAACAAGAAGGCTTGTGAAGAAGTCACTCTTAAGTTCTGGCCAACCCAACATCACAGGCGTTTCAACAAATGCCATGGTGTGCAAAAATATCTGGAGCACACCTGCTTTACAAGTAGGAGCCGGTGTTGATTTATGGTCTGAGCATTTACACCAAGTCTACCCATGGCAAAGGAAAACCAGAAGTTATTGTGGATACCTGCGTCATTCCGCACTGGTCTCCTCTAATGTTTACTGACTCTGATTTGCAGGAACTCAGAATGTAGGGGAAACAAATTAGGCTATGATGCCTACTGTTTGAGGCTCAACTGTGCCTTGGAGGATAGCGAGAAGACAAATACCCTATGCAAGGTTTTTATTTGCTTTTAATTTCACTTAACTGCCCAAGTGTCCTACGTAAAGTCACAGTTTCACACCTGGGTCGAATCCTGATTCTGTCTCTTGGTAGTTCAGTGATCTTTCCTCTCTCCCTCAGTTTCCTTAGAATACTACTCTATACCTTATAGGGCTTTCAAAGGGATTAAATACGTTCATCAATAAAACATTCTTAAAACAGCACATGGTATATAATAAGTATGTGACTCGTGGGCTTCCCTGGTGGCTCAGTGGTAAAGAATCAGCCTGCCAGTGCAGAAGACACAGCTTCTTCCATCTCTAGGTTGGGAAGATCCCCTAGAAAAGGCAATGGCAACCCACTCCAGTATTCTTACCTAGGAAATCCCATGGACAGAGAAGCCTCTGGGCTATAGTCCATGGGGTCGCAAAAGAGTCAGAGATGACTTGGTGACTAACTAAACAACAACAAAAAAATGTATAACTCTTAGCTATTATTAATACTCAATATTTTTGCAAAATGGCTTTTTTTAGGAATCTTTCCCTGTCTTAAAATCTAAGCCTATTACAGGGCAAACAGTCTTAGTTTAATGTTTAGGGCGTTCATACTGATAAACTGGCTTTTCTCCTCCCACAGGCACCTCTTGTTTTCAACTGCAATCACGTCTTGGTGCCTATCATCATGAAATCCTCCTAGCATTCAGGAATGGGCAATCTATCAGCAGAAATTATGCAGACTCGAGTTTTGATGTCCTGGCTGAACTTTGAGGAATGGTCTGTTTTTTATTCTCATTTAATAAAGTATAGTTGTGGTAGCTCAAGACGAAAATGAAGTTCGGGTGCCAAATATTATTGTTTTTTTTCCTGGTGGCTTCAATTGTGTTAATAAAGAAAACATGCTCTTGCCAATATATTAAAGTATTCGCCAAGTTTGGATTTTTCTTCCAAACTGAACTGCAAATAACCTGCTTTCCTTGGCTAAATCTACTTAAGAAATAAACTTAAAATGTGTCTTTAATCAGATAGGACCAGATCATTACATCTTAGGATTTAAGAGAAAAGTTAAACTATGAAGAAGGGGACTTAGAGGCTATTTTAACTGCTCCCCAAAGGTCCATATACACATATTGTTTTATAACATGCTTTAAAAAAGTTAATATATAGTGAACATATTTCCACACATTCAGTCATCTTGAAGAGTCAGAATGTAATGAATACACAGAACTCCCTTGTATGACTATTCCACATTTTTTTTAACCTAATTCCTAACTATTGGATATTTAGGTATTAATTTTCTTACAATTATGTGTAAGTATTGTAATCATCATTTGATCAATGTGGTGTATGCTGTGGTAAATATTCTTAAGATAAATCTTTGTTCACACCCATGACCATTATCTTAGGATAAAGCGTAGACAAAAATTGACAAGTCAAATGTTATAAACATTTTAAAGCCATGTGCTACATATTCACAGATAATTTCAATATATGATAATGGCTACTGACAAAAATTGACAAGTCAAATGTTATAAACATTTTAAAGCCATGTGCTACATATTCACAGATAATTTCAATATATGATAATGGTTACTGAAGGGAAATTTAAATTAACCCAATAAAAAGCTATGTAGAAAAAAATCATAATAATTGCAGTTTGGCAGCTAAAATGTTTATTAAAATGGAGTCCATGGAGGCAAAAGTAATAAAGGGTAATCTTCAGTGTTCAGAAAAAGAATTGAATATTATTCTTCTGGAGGGACAAATTTATTGGTATTAGCCCTCTTGTTGCTAATATGATAAAAGTGAAAGAGGAGAGTGAAAAAGTTGGCTTAAAACTCAGCATTCAGAAAACTAAGATCATGGCATCTGGTCCCATCACTTCATGGCAAATAGATGGGGAAACAGTGTCAGACTTTATTTTTTGGGCTCCAAAATCACTGCAGATGGTGACTGCAGCCATGAAATTAAAAGGCGCTTACTCCTTGGAAGAAAAGTTATGACCAGCCTAGACAGCATATTAAAAAGCAGAGACATTCCTTTGCCAACAAAAGTCTGTCTAGTCAAAGCTGTGGTTTTTCCAGTAGTCATGTATGGGTGTGAGAGTTGGACTATAAATAAATCTGAGCGCCCAAGAATTGATAGTTTTGAACTGTGGTGTTGGAGAACACTCTTGAGAGTCCCTTGGACTGCAACGAGATCCAACCAGTCCATCCTGATCAGGAGATCAGTCCTGAATATTCATTGGAAGGACTGATGCTGAAGCTGAAATTCCAATACTTTGGCCACCTGATGTGAAGAACTGACTCATTTGAAAAGACCCTGATGGTGGGAAAAATTGAAGGTGGGAGGAGAAGGGGACAGCAGAGGATGAGATGGTTAGATGGCATCCCCAACTTAATGGACATGAGTCTGAGTAAACTCCGGGAATTGGCTATGGACAGGGAGGCCTGGCGTGCTGCCGTCCATGGGGTTGCAAAGATTTGAACACAACTGAGCGACTGAACTGAACTGAAGTGAACTAAGCCCTCTTTTTGCATGCTGAAGATTTTTCTTTTCTAGGTAACATGTGCCTTATGTCTTGTCTTCAGGTTGAAATAAGAAGTTAAGACAAAGCTTCCTTCTCATATATGGTCTTCATCCTTCTGGTAATATCCACATCAATTACATTTTAATGAAAGTATTTTAAATGCCATCCTCCTTGGCAGCTGCTGCCTGTTGTCTTCCAGTATCAGCCTGTTTTGCTTTTAAGGGAACCCAGCCCTCTTCCTTCTTAGGTCCTATCTTAGGTCCTATTTATATGATGCTGACCCCACGCTTCGTCATAACTCAAGGTAGTTGCGTGCCTGTCAGGTCATTGAGACCCAGTTCTAGATCATGCATTGGCACTTTTAAGAAGGAGGTACCATCTTTCTTTTAGCATTATGTGCATAGTGTAAGGCAGTAAGAATCACACTAACAATAAACAAAGGTAGATGTGTTGGAGAGGAGGCATTTAGCATACCTCAGAGGAGACTTCGTTGGCATTGAAGATATGCATTTAAGAGAATAAATAGCAATTTAACAGAAAAGAGTAAAAAGGGACATGGACCCAAATACCTTCCATCAGAATTATGTACAGAGAGAAAAGCCAGACCCTAGATCTATATGAAAACATCATCATAACATGAAGATTTTGTTAGTTCAGCTCAGGATGACTGCTTGGCTAACAGTAAGTAGTACTCCCAGCAAAAAGTAAAGTAGGTAGGTAAGTAATAACAACAATAATAGTTGCCTTGAGTCCCATTTTCTTTGCTCCTAATGCAAAAGTTTTGGTTGCAAACATGGAATTGAGGGTCAGAACTGATTCTGCGGCACTTAACCAGAGAAGGTGTGCGGAGGGGAGCGGAAAGCCTATGCTTCTCAAAATCTTTAGGAAAGATCTTGCTCTAAAGACTTCCAAAATGGAAAAACTAGCATTTCATTTCTGATTAGGATGTAGAAAGTTGCCAAAGACTGTCACACTCATCCTTCGAATGAGTACAAGTCCGATAAGCTACATGTCATAATAATTGAAAACCTGACAGAAAGATGAAGATGCAAAAACACTGAAATGAACTAAATCTTAGGAAGAGATAATCTATTCTTAGGAGAAGAGTTATCCCATGGCTGCTTTCATTCTTGTAGTACCAGAAATTGTTTTCCATCAGAGAGGGGGGTAATGAGAAAACCAGGTGAATTGCTCATAAACTTTTAGTGGCCATGTATGGGTTGGCGTGAGGGGTTCAGATTCCTAGGCGACACAGTTGCCTGTTGAGCTGTGCTCATCTACCAGTTCTTTCCTGGGAGAGCCTCACCAATTGCATGCAAGGAAAATGAATGTAGATGCAGAGCAGGAGGATTGAGAGAAGTCCCCTGGAGGCATGCTGGCTCTTCTCTGGGTGGAAGGTAATGGCCCACCAGTACCATAGAGGAGGGCAGAAACGCAGAGCATCCCTTCCACCCTGAGGTGTAGAAACCAAAATGGTGCGAGGCAGTGGCCCACCGAAGATGGGGTTGGGGAGCGGAAGCAGGAAAGCTGAGAGAGGTCTCCCCCTGGAGCACACAGAACCCCCTCAGGATTCACTGACCTTCCACTGAGGGCATGGCAGTGGCCAACAGAGGCTAGAGGTGAGGCCAGGAAGAAAAATCTTAAAGTTCATGGGACTCCCAGCAAGTACAAGGCAATGACTCCCCACATCTTTGCATAGACATAAGGTAAGTGATATTTAATGTAAAATTAATATGTTCATTTTCTTATTGCCTTATAACTTGACTTTCAAAAAATGCCCTTTCTGTACAGTAGGCTTCTCTCTCAAAATTGGAGAAACGCATATCAGCCTAGAATCACAGATAAGTGTTTATATATATAAATATACACACACACACCACACTTCAATACATCTTGCACATAATTTTCTACACAAATCCTTAGGCAGTGATGATGATGCAGAAACACCTCATACAATTCTTGCCAAACAGTTATTGGATTTTTCACATGAAGACACACACACACACAAATGAGTTTATTAACTGTAAGCTGGAGTCAAGATTGCCGGGAGAAATATCAATAACCTCAGATATGCAGATGACACCACCCTTATGGCAGAAAGTGAAGAGGAACTCAAAGCCTCTTGATGAAAGTGAAAGAAGAGAGTGAAAAAGTTGGCTTAAAGCTCAACATTCAGAAAATGAAGATCATGGCATCTGGTCCCATCACTTCATGGGAAATAGATGGGGAAACAGTGGCTGACGTTATTTGGGGGGGCTCCAAAATCACTGCAGATGGTGATTGCAGCCATGAAATTAAAAGACGCTTACTCTTTGGAAGGAAAGTTATGACCAACCTAGATAGCATATTCAAAAGCAGAGACATTACTTTGCCAACAGAGGTCTGTCTAGTCAAGGTTATGGTTTTTCCAGTGGTCATGTATGGATGTGAGAGTTGGACTGTGAAGAAGGCTGAACGCTGAAGAATTGATGCTTTTGAACTGTGGTGTTGGAGAAGCCTCCTGAGAGTCCCTTGGACTGCAAGGAGATCCAACCAGTCCATTCTGAAGGAGATCAGCCCTGGATGTTCATTGGTAGGACTGATTTTGAAGCTGAAACTCCAATACTTTGACCACCTCATGCGAAGAGCTGACTCATTTGAAAAGACCCTGATGCTGGGAAAGATTGAGGGCATGAGGAGAAGGGGACGACAGAGGATGAAATGGTTGGATGGCATCACCGACTCAGTGGACATGGATTTGGGCGGACTCTGGGAGTTGTGATGGACAGGGAGGCCTGGCGTGCTACAGTTCATGGGGTCGCAAAGAGTCAGACACAACTGAGTGACTGAACTGAACTGATGGTAATTATTTACTATTCACTACATAGAAGTGGATCATCATCAAGGTCTTCCTCCTTGTCTCTTTACCCGTGGTAGGCTGAGGACAAGGAGGAAGAGAAGGGGTGGGTCTTGCTACTGTTGATGCAAGTAGCACACAGTGAGGTCAAGCAAACTGAAACTTCAGAGTTTGGAGCGTGGAAAGTTTAATTGCAAGGCCATGCAAGGAGACAGGTGGCCCATGCCCTGAAAGTCTAGAACTCCCCTGAAGCCTTTCAAGTACTTTTAAAACCCAGGTGAGGGAGGGGACTCTCACTGTCTGTGGTCAGCTTGTGTACAAGTCCCTAAACAGCCAGTGGTGTGGTAGCAAGGTGGTGTCACAGGGATTAACCTTATCAGTCCTTTGGTTCCAGGAGGCCTGGGCCTATGTGCTCATGGTCCTCAATAGCTAACACCTTCCATTGTGGGGAGGTGTTTGGAGGTAGTGGTTTAAATCTGCCAAACAGCTCAGGAAATGTGCATCAAATACTATTATCTAGGTACTTCAGAGAGGAGCTAAAGCAGAGGTTATGTGGGAAGGCCTGTCCTGGGAAGGCCCCATAGGGTCTTGGTGAGTTACACTTTCTCAGGAGTAGAAGAGATGGAGGAAGCAGAAGGGAAGGCAGGAGAGGCGGGCACACTCAGTGTAACTTTTCAGAAATGCATCGTAATTTCCATCTGACTTTCTTGCTTTTTCGTTTGTCTAAAAATATTTCAATATGGTACCTGTCCTTTTCCCACCATTTGATTTCATTTCAGTGCGCATGTCATGGGGGAGTCCATGTCCTAAGAGAAGTCAGAGCAGCCTTGAATAGTCAAACCCTCCTGCCAGATTGTCTAATGTAAATTTGTCTGCTGGCACTGCCTCTTCTACATCTTCTTCTTTATCATCTGACACTGGTTGGGGAGTGCTCATCTCCATCAAGCTGAATTCTGTGTATTCCTCTAATGTGGTGTCCATTAGCTCTTGAGTTTCTCCATGATTCATATCTTGAAACTCTGGACACACCCCTGACCCCCCCCTTTGCCACGTCTACAGTCTCATTCCTGACTTCCTTGATTGGCTCTGTTGTAAATTCTGTGAACTCATACACAACATCTGGAACAGTTTTTGCTGGCAGGAATTTATTATTTCAGGTTTGATGGCTTTCACATTTTTTCCTTCAGCAACTATGGTATCTTCAATGCTGTAATCCTTCCAGACTGGCACGATGATCTCTCTATCAGGGTTCTCTTCCATAGTGTTGAAAACTTTTTCCATAGAGTACTGTGTGTAATGAGCCTTGAAGCCCCTTGTGATCCCCTGATCTAGAGGCTAAATTACAGACCTGGTGTTCGGGGGCAACTAGATCACTTTGACTTTGTAGATGTTGGCCGGTTGCATTGTCCAGTATTAAAAGAACTTTAAAAGTCAGTCTGTTACTGGCAAGATACTTCCTGACTTCAGGGATGAGCATTGATGGAACCAACGCAGAAAAAGGTCTCTCGTCCAAGCCTTCTGGTTGTACAACCAAAAGACTGACAGTTGGCATTTACCATCTCCGTTTAAGACTTGAAAGTGAGCAGCTTCATCGGTAAAGGCAGCCTTAATCGTAAACCCAGTTGCATTTGCACGAAACAGTAGAGTTCTCTTCTTCCTTCCTGTCTTAAATCCTGGTGCTCATTTCTCTTCCATAGTAGTAAATGTCTCTTGTGGCAAATTTTTTTTTTTTTTTCCAGAACAGGACTCCTGTTCAGGCAGAAATCCTTTCTCTTCAATAATTTTCTTAATGGCACTAGAGAACTGATCAACTACATCTCTGTTGGCAGAAGCTTCTTTCCCTGTCTTGATATTTTTTAAGCCAATCCTTTCTCTGAAATGATCAAACCATCCTTTGCCGGCATCAAAGTCTCCAGCTTTAGATCCTTCACTTTCCTTTTGCTTTTTCTCAAGTTTTGTTAATCTATGAATATTCCTTTCTTAGAGTAATCCTGCAAGTACATTAAAGCTGCATTTCCAATATGAGATAAAAAGATGCTTCAGAAAAAGTGCAAGGTTTTCACACCTCCTGAGATAGCTGCAGTGATGACTATGAATTTTCTTTTGTTTACAATGGTCCTTACATACAATTCTTTTATCTTAAAATGGTGGGCAATGCAGACCTCAATCTGCAATATACATCCTCAAAATATTAAAAATAGAACTGCCATATGACCCAACAATGTCACTTCTGAGTCTATTTCTGAAGGAAATGAAATCACTATCTTATCTGTGCCGCCATGTTCACTGTAGCATTAAGTACATTAACCAAGATTTTGAAACAAACTCTGTGTCTATTCATGGATAATGAGTAAAGAAAACGAAGTATCTTTCTAATACCTACCTGTCATCTGTATCTGTGTATCTAGATATTATACATAATGGAATATTATTCAGTCTTAAAAAATAAGGAAATCCTGTCATTTGTAACAACATAGATGAATTTTGAGGGCATTATTTTAAGTGAAAGAAGTCAGACAAAAAAAGACAAATACTGTATGGTCCTACTTACATGGCAAATCTAAAGAAGAAAAACAAACTCATAGAAGTAGACAATAGAGTGGCGGTCGCAGGGTGGAGAAATGGGTAAAGGTGGTCAAAGGTAAAAGGTTCTGACAAGTAAGTTCTGGGGAAGTAATGTAGAGCGTGGAGCTATAACCAACAACACTGTGTTCTACATTTGAAAGTTGCTAAAAGAGTAGATCTTAAAAGATCCCATCACACACACACACACAAACTGTAAGCATGTGAGGTGATAGATATGTTCATTAATTGTACTGTAATCATTTTGCAGTATATTCAGTTCAGTTCAGATCAGTCGCTCAGTTGTGTCCTACTCTTTGCGACCCCATGAATCACAGCACACCAGGCCTCCCTGTCCATCACCATCTCCCAGAGTTCACTCAGACTCATGTCCATCGAGTCAGCGATGCCATCCAGCCATCTCATCCTCTGTCATCCCCTTCTCCTCCTGCCCCCAATCCCTCCCAACATCAGAGTCTTTTCCAATGAGTCAGCTCTTCGCATGAGGTGGCCAAAGTACTGGAGTTTCAGCTTTAGCATCAGTCCTTCCAATACTTATACATTAATATATGTTATTTATACCTCAATTTTTAAAAAACCTAAATTTTTAAAATATTATATGAAAATTCACTAGCAATAAGAGAAATATGGTTTTGAAAGTATAACATGCAAAGATTTCAGTCCTGGTTAATGGAGAGCTTAAATATTAGCCAAGAAGAAGACAAAGCAGCACCTTTACTAAAAGTAGAGTGAGTGCACCTTGGTAAAACATCTGGAACTCAGAAATGTAGGTTTTATGCTATTACAGGATGCAAAAGCAATTATTTTTCAACTATTTTGGGGTTCAGATGCCTTTGAGATTCCATCAAAGTTATGATCTCTGGCCCAAAGGTATATATATAACCTATGTACATACAATATCTGACATGCTATAAAAGAGCTTGCAGAAGGAAATGGCAACTCACTCCAATATTATAGCCTTGAAAATCCCACAGACAGAGGAGCCTGGTGGGCTACAGTCCATGGGGTCGCAAATAGTCGGATATGACTTAGCGACAGCACTTTAAAGAACTTCTTGAAAGTGGGAGTGTCATGGATTCCTTGGAGTTTATCCATGGACTCCTGGGATTCAACTGATACCAGGATAAAAAATGTTTTCCTAAATCCTCAAAGCCATAGAAATTTGCAGCACCAAGAAGTTGCCTTTTACTACTAAATAAGACGGTCATATTTCTTTCTCTCTCTCTCTTTTTTTTTACTTTTTTACTTTCTATTGGAGTATAGCCAGTTATCAATGTTGTGATAGTT
Source organism: Bos javanicus (assembly GCF_032452875.1). Classification (NCBI taxonomy): domain Eukaryota; kingdom Metazoa; phylum Chordata; class Mammalia; order Artiodactyla; family Bovidae; genus Bos; species Bos javanicus. Next base: position 46,658,051 of record NC_083881.1, read on the forward strand.
TCAGGTGAACAGCACAGGGACTCAATCATACTTACACAAGTATCCATTTTCCCCGAAACTCCCCTCCCATCCAGACTGCCATGTAACATTGAGCAGAGTACCCTGTGCTATACAGTAGGTCCTTGTTGGTTATCCATTTTAAATAAAGCAGTGTGTACATGTCCATCCCGAACTCCCTAACTATCCTTTCCCCCATTCTTCCCCCCAGCAAGACATGGTCATCTTTCTTAATAGTATTTTTTATAGTAGGCTTGCTGCTATAGTAGGCTTGCTGCTGCTTTATAGTAGGCTTTATAGTAGGCTTGCTGCTGCTAAGTCACTTCAGTCATGTCCGACTCTGTGCGACCTCATAGACGGCAGCCCACCAGGCTTCCCCGTCCCTGGGATTCTCCAGGCAAGAACACTGGAGTGGGTTGCCATTTCCTTCTCCAATGCAGGAAAGTGAAAAGTGAAAGTGAAGTCGCTCAATCGTGTCCGACTCTGTGCAACCCCATGGACTGCAGCCTACCAGGCTCCTCCGTCCATGGGATTTTCCAGGCAAGAGTACTGGAGTGGGGTGCCATTGCCTTCTCTGATAGCAGGCTTAGATTTATTTAAAAAATAGAAGATAGTAAGGATAGTTCCCATACATCCCAAATCCAGTTAACATCTTCCATGACTATGAAACCAACATTGATACATTATGACATTACCATTAACAAAACCCCATGCATTACAGGTTTATTCATTTCTACCTAGTGTCCTTTTCTATCCTAGGATCAATACATCACATTACACTTAGTCATAATATTTCCTGAAGCTCCTCAGGGCTGTTACTGTTTCAAAGACTTTGCTGTTTTTGATGAAGAGGGTCATGTTTCTTTAGTGGTCTTTCTAAATATTGAGTTGCAATTTTGTAAGAACATTTCATCCTCCAGTTCCTATAACGTTTCCACTAGCTGTAGCACGTCAGATCCTACCAAACCTTCTGCTAGTGTTTTCTATCCATACTGGTGAGAGTGCCCATTGCTAATGATAATTATCCATTTCCTGTGATCCTAAAAATGGGGTTGAGCTCTGTGGCCTGGGGATTCTCACTGGGAAAATGAACCCACCTCTAAATCCAAGTCACTCTGCATCAAAGGATCAATCAGTGTGTAGACATTACCAAGACTGTGATTCTCACCATTCTCACTTAGTGGAAATCATTGCCTGTAAGGTCATGTGTGTAAAACTGCTCCTGGATATGGAAAGAGAGATCAGAGCTACAGGCTGACTGGTATTTGTGTTTTTGACCAGTGTGGAAAATTATCTGTGACTAATTTGTTTTTTTTCTTGATCCCAAGTCATTGGCCTAGCTTTATCTTAGACTATCTGTGAATGGATGTAATCTGACCTAGTTTTTCCAGTAAATGAGTATGTATTCCACTCTCTGCCTTAGGTAAGGAAGAGAACATTCAGATTTTTCACTAAATGTTATATCCACGACCTGTTTCCAACTTTTTTGAAGAAAGAAGCCTCTTTAGGCTAAGCATATCTCAGAAGCGTTGCATGTTAGTTTCTTCTTTTTGCTCCCTAACTCCTTATTTATAGCTTCAAGATATTGGCAGGAACAAATTCCTTCAGCTATTTTTTGCATAGCGTTGTCTAAACACTTTATTTTGGGGCCCCCTTTTTTCCCTCACCCATCTACTTGTAGTGTCTGTAAAAATAGAGCCTCAAGCTGCTTAAAGGCAACCACTCTGCAGTATATCCCTGAATCTTTAATTAAAACAACAACAGTCCTTAGGTTATTTAGGAGAATACCTTAGGAATGGATGCTGAAAACTACTCCCAAGTTGGCCACCGAAAAACTGAGTACCCTTTGCTAATTAGTATGGGTCACAGGTCATCCAAGAGTATCCTCCATTGCATGACTCGAGGTGGGTCATGGCTCTTGCACGAAGATTATTCAGTTATGTTTACTCTGTTGTAATCTTTGAGAGGAAGGCCACATCCCTATGCAAAGTTAGGATGTCACTTGAGGGGTGAGGTTACTTATGATGTGAATAAGTAAAAGGAAACAGAAAAGGCAGCGTGTGGTTGAGTCCTAGGCAGAAGTGAAGGTCTAGCCCTCATAGTCCTGACCAGCAGCCCCTAAACTTAGCTGCCTGTCAGCACTAGTAAAGGAAATTTTAAAACATACGTGAGTTTCTAAGCTCATGTCCAGAGTCTGATTCAGTAAGCATGGGGTGAGTTCTATCATGTGAATATTTTAAAATATGATCTGACATTTCTGATACATGTTCATATTTAGAATTACTTTTTATACCAGTGTCCATAATCCTTTTGCATCATTGATGCCATTCAGAATCTGATGAAAGCTATGGGCCAATTTCTTAAAGAAATGCATATATACCCTCCAAAACTGTATGGGGAGTGGATCATCTAAACACCATGTCTGATCACATCTCTCTGTTGCCTGCAAGTACCCAGTGATTCTCCTATAACTGATTGAGGTCACACTCCTTTACATGGCTTTCTAGGTCTTTCAAGACTACTTCACCATGTCCTTCCAAGTTTCCTCTAGTTTTGAAGCAACAGTGAACTGTATACAGCTACCTGACCGTGTTTTTAGCCTCTTTACCTTTGTTGCTATGCCTGTTGCCTGGGATTCTATTCTCTTTCCTTCCCCAGCCTATGATAGGTGACTATTCATGGATGCCTTTAGATTGAATTCAGACAATTCTTCCTCCAGAATTTCTGATCCAGTCTCCCTAGTCCACTGCCCAAAGTGTATTCGGTTCTCTTCATCTGTTCTATCATAGCATCTTGTGCATATTTCTTTCTTAGCACGTACTATTCTGAAGGTTTCTGTTTAGGTGGCTGTCTGGCACAACGTGAGGAAATAAGTAAGAGCAAGAAAGTTTCCTTTGTCATTTTGTCACCTAGACATTAGATAGTGCCTACCCAGAGTTTTTCCAGTAGTCATGCACGGACATGAGAGTTGGACCATAAAGAAGGCTGAGTGCTGAAGAATTGATGCTTTCGGACTGTGGTGTTGGAGAATACTCTTGAGAGACCCTTGGACAGCAAGGTCAAACCAAAGAAAATCAGTCCTGAGTATTCATTAGAAGGACTGATGCTGAAGCTGAAGCTCCGATATTTTGGCCACCTGATGTGAAGAGCCAACTCACTGAAAAAGACCCTGATCCTGGAAAGATTGAAGGCAGGAGGAGAAGGGGATGACAGAACATGAGATTGTTGGATGGCATCACCGATTCAATGGACATGAGTTTCAGCAAACTCCGGGAGATCGTGAAGGACAGGGAAGCCTTGTGTGCTACAGTCCATGGGGTGGCAAAGAATCAGACATGACTGAGCAACTGAACAACAATACCCCAAATTAGCACTCAGTGAGTGTTTGTTGACTGAATACCTAGGAAGAATTTGGAAGACTAGGGAAGGTAAATTCAGGCAGGATTGATTCAATATGCTCTTTATGACATGGAAGCAGAGTAGGAAGTTGGAAGCAACTTTTTGGTGAGGATCATGCATTAATGTAACTGAACATTTGAAAGCAGAGGGAACACTGTATCTGGCCAATCAGAATATCTAAATTCAGACTTCTTTCACTTTTCTTTTGTTATCCCCCAACTTTAGTAAAAATCATATTTAATCATAGTAGCTCATTCCAGTATTCTTACCTGGAGAATCCCATGGACAGAGGAGCCTGGCAGGCTACATACAGTCCATGGAGTTGCAAAGAGTCAAATATAACTGAGTCGGTATTTGTTAATGCATACACATTCATTCAAAAATTATTGTGAAGTGCCTATCAGCATTTACCTTTGACTAACTTAAGTCTTATTCTCTTCAAGAAAAAGCCCTAAGCTACAAAAAAATTTTTTTAATTCATCAGAAAGTTTTCTCACCCACCAAACCACTCCACACACACACACACACACACACACACACACACACACTAAGTGGATCTGGCTGCCGGAGGTGTGACTATGGAAAGACTCTCTTATCTGAGACCCTGATGCTTTTATGGTAATGCAGAAGAGTTCTGAGGCTGCATCTGACATCAGTCTTGGCAAAATGCTAACAGGTGAAGCAGGAAGCTGAGGCCCTTTTGCCTCTTCTGTTTTTTGACATTTACTTTCCTCTTCATACCACCAGATGGGTAGTGGTTCATCAGGGAATATATTTAGCAACCTGCAAAAAACTTACTGTACTCTGGAGAGAGGAAGGGGTGAGTATGGGTGGTATTTTTTTAAACTCTATTATTATTAGAGAAGTTAGATTTTTTTTCTATTTTGATAGTTGTGCAAAGCAGCAACCTTAAAACCATGCAGTGAATTGTGAATCAGAGTATAAGAGCACGAAGCAGTCTTCTAGAAAAGTCTGGGACAAGGTTCATTTTTGTCTTCTGCCATGAGTGGGATGTGAAGGACACTGATGGTGGCTTCTCCCCTTGCCTTGCTCCACAGGCCATGGTGCACTATGAAGGAAGCTCTCTCTCAGGTCTGGGGACTACATGTCTCCCAGCAAGGTATTTGTCTGCGGAGGTCAAAAGAAGCACAGGCAGTGTCCACACCATGCAGGGACAACATGGTCTTGGTGGACCAGAGATACTGTGGGTCATGTCAAAACTGGAGAGTGGGTAGACGCATAAGAAAATTCCAGGTGATGAAAATATGTCAAAAGTTAAGAGAATAGGATCATCAGGAACATACAGTGGCAAGAGCAGTGAACCAGAACACTTCATTCAAATAAAAGTCAGTGGATGTCTCGTCTGTCTGTGTAGATGGTTGTGGGGGGCTTCCCAGGTGGTCCTAGTGGTAAAGAGTCTGCCTGCCAATGCAGAATATGCAAGAGATACAGTTTGGTCCCTGGGTCGGGAAAATCCTCTAGAGTAGGAAATGGCAATCCACTCCAGTATTCTTGCCAGGAAAATTCCATGGACAGAGCAGCCTGGAGAGCTATAGTCCATGGGGTCACAAAGAATCAGACATACTGAACGACTGAACACACATACATGCTCACACACACACACACACACACACACACACAGCTGGTAATGGACCAAACCTACCATCAAGACAACTAGGAAAGCAGCCAAAAAAGGCAGTTTGAATAAATGGGTTAGGGGCCTAGACTGAGAGGAAAGAGGAACTTAATGCGGTAAGTACAATATTCTGTGCCCCACTTTGCCTGAGGAACATTTGCCTATTCATTAAGCTCTGCAGGGTAAGGGGCTGAGAAGCTAGGCAGAGAAATGCCCAAAGAGGCAGGGATCTGGCAGGGCTCTTGGAAATCTCATGGTGACAAATAGACAAATATCAGGTTTGGGCCCATGAAGGCAGCCATGACTTGAGACAACAAGATTCTGGAGATAAGATGCTGAAGGGAAGAGACCATGGGTAATAAACTGAGTAAAATTCACAGGATAAAAACCAAGTTTTGGTATCCTCCCAGTACTGAGGGGACATAGATTAAAATTGAGACACCATGAAGGAATAAGTGTCTACTAAACATCCCAAATTCTTATTTGGGACCCCTGAAAGGTTAGACTCAAGACTATAGGCAAACAGAAATAGAGAAAACTTTCAGTCTTAAATCTAGCTTTGAGATTGCTACTGGGAATGAGATACCAGTTTCACCACTCTTTTCTCCTTGAACCTGTTCAATCAGTCATGCTCATGTTCATTTGCTAAGTTGTGTCTGACTCTGCAACCCTATGGACTGAAGCCTGCCAGGCTGCTCTGTCCATGAGATTTCCCAAGCAAGAATCCTGGAGTGGATTGCCAGTTTCTCCTCCAGGGGATTTTCCTGACCCAGAGGTCCAATCCATGTCTCCTGCTTCTCCTGCATTGGCAGGCAGATTCTTTACCACTGAGCCATCTCAATGCAAAGATGCAAGTGACTCTCAGGGACTTATGAGGCTAAGACAAAATAGTATAACTTACACCTGCCCCTTTTGGAATGTTCTCTGTCAACATGTCCTCTTTGGGAAGCCATTTGCTTCTCATGATGTCCTTCTACCTTGATATCATAATGTGTGGGAAGTGACTCCAGCTAGCTCTCATCTTTACCAGCTATCCCAGGAAACAAACATATGAGTAACAGAGTCAGCTCCCCAGAAGATACTACATGGAGAAGAACAGGGGCCCCAGTCATATGGGTCTCTTTGGTTCTATCTCAGTCATCTCCAGCTCTTTGAACTGCCACAGCTATGACCCTAAAAAGCGTGAAAAAGAGATAAAGTATCCCTTCTGGATTCTACCTGAATTCCTGGCCCCCAAAATCATGACAATAAATATCATCATAATAAATTATTATTTTCTTATGAAACTAACTTTTGGAGTGGTTTTGTTTAGCAGCAGTAATTAATGAAAGCATGTCCTGTTTGGCTACCTGCCAGATGACACAGTGAGTAACATCATCTCTGCAGGAAAAGAACATCATTCAAAATGTTTACAGTTTTTCATAGGCAATATCTGGCATTCAATCAAAAATTATAAGTACTATCAAAAATAGAACAAAGAAAGAAATGAATAATAGTGCAAAACTACAGGTGGTCCAAAATTGGAACCAGTCAGATACAGACTTTAAAATAACTGTCATTAATATAATTCAAGAGAAAACGATATGGAACCTTTCACCAAAAACCCTGAAACCCAGTTTTAAAAAAGAATCAACTGTAAAACCAAAACACACAATAACTGAATTTAACAGTTTAAAAAACTAATTTAGCAGCTGATTGAGCATAGATGAAGAGATTAGTAAGCTGGAAAATCTAAGAAGAAAAACTCAGATTGAAAGTGGGAAAAAACAAAACTGTAAGGTATGAAAAAGATCATAAAAGACAAGAAAGACAAGAAAAACACCGACTATATAACTGCCATCTACAAGAAAAAGAGAGGTGAAAAATAGGCACCACAATATTTGAAGAAAAAAATGGTTGAGAATTCCTTAAAATGGAATAATTGATATCAACCCAAAGATGCAAAGGTATTTATAAAGCCCAGGCAGAGCAAATACAAAGAAAAGCACATCTAGACACTTCAAAATAAGCTGCTGAAAAAAAAAAAAAAAACCAAGAAAAAGAGAAACTCAGAAAAGCATCCAGGGTAGAAAGAATCAAACTTCAAACATTGATTCAATTAGATAATCAGCTGACTTTTAAATAGAAAGCATTGAAGCCAGAATGTAATGGAAAGAATATTTAAGTCTCTGAAAGAAAAATGATGGCAACAGAGAACACTTAACCCTGAAAAAATATCTTTTATATGTGAAAATGAAATAAGGACATTTCAACGCAAATAAAAACTGAGGAAGTTGATTTCCCATAGGCCTGCATGAAAAGAAGTGATGAGAATTCTTAAGGAAAAAAGAAAGACACCATGTATGGATGTAAAAATACAAAAATGAATGAAGAAATACTCATTACTTCAGTCAATATCATTTCATGTCTACTTTGGAAGAAGATTCTACTGTACATCCGTCTTTGCCTTCAAACACAATCTTTGTATTCAGGGACAATCTGTTACTTAGACTGGTATGATCCATTCCATTCAGGTCTCATCTCTTTTATTTGAACATACCAGGAAAATTTCTACATCAAGGTCTTTACATTTTTTTGTACCTTCTGCCTTGAGTGCTCTTCCTCCAAAATATCTGCATGGTTTGTTCCCTCACTTCTTTCAGAATCTCACTGTGACCATCACAGTTGGTGCTTTCCAGACATCTGTGTCTAAAATGTCAAAGCCTTCATATGAGAACTTTATAACCCCTTTTTCTTTACCATTCATCACTATCTAATAAATTACAGATTTTTCTTCTTGATATGATTATTTTCCCCTAATAAAATAATAATAATGTATTATTATATACATTATGGAGAAGGCAATGTCACCCCACTCCAGTACTCTTGCCTGGAAAATCCCATGGATGGAGGAGCCTGGTAGGCTGCACTGCATGGGGTCGTTAGAGTTGGGCACGACTGAGTGACTTCACTTTCACTTTTCACTTTCATGCATTGGAGAAGGAAATGGCAACCCACTCCAGTGTTCTTGCCTGGAGAATTCCAGGGACGGGGAAGCCTGGTGGGCTGCCGTCTCTGGGGTCGCACAGAGTCAGACACGACTGAAGCGACTTAGCAGCAGCAGCAGCAGCATATACATTATAATAATAATAAAATGTAACCTCTAAAACAGGAGTTTTCATTATTGTATTCCTAGTGTCTACAGCAAAGATAATAATCTACTTAATAAGGGACTTTCGTAGCATTTCTACTGCTGGTGGCATGGGTTCAGTCCCTGGTCAGGGGACTAAGATCCCACTTGCTGCATGGCACAGCCAAAAAATAAAATTAAGTTAAAAAATAGTAGTCTATTCAATAAATATTTGTCAAGTTAATGAATAAATGAGTTGAATACAGTGGATGGCTTATATTTGAAAAATAGAAGTATAATGCAATTGGAGGAAAGTAACATTTCTGGATTTTCAGAAGATGGGAAGGTCACAATTGGTAAGTATGATCTCCAAGGCCATGGTATTGGAGCTGTGTCTTTGAGGATGGATGGCAGCTGGAATTGGGAATTTGAAGGGTTTGAGGTACAGACTGATTCTTCGGTAGGAGCTGGAGAGGGAAATGTGAGGTGTGATCAAGGAATTCTGAGAAGCCATGTGTGAATGAGTATACACAGAGGAGGGTTGGAAGATGAAGCTGGGGATGTCAGAATACCAAGGATCTTGAATGCTAGGATAGGGCTTGGGGTTTATTTTTGTAGGAAAAGAAGACAAGTCTTTCAAGCAGGGACTTGACAGAATTGGAGCTGTGCTGTCTGAATATCAATTCAGCAATCAGGAGAGTGGTCTGAACAGTAGAGAGAGGGGAGGTGGATAGACCAGTTGCGAGGCCATTTTAATAATCCAAGCAAGAGTTAATGGGGGTCTGAATTAGGATGACAGAAAATAAAAGGGAGAGGAAGAGGCAGAAAGAAGAGGTGCCAAGGAGGTAGAACTGACAGGTCTTGACAGTTGATTAGGAATGGAGGATGAGAGACAGGACTCCCTCATCCTGACTGTGAGGCTTCAAGATTGAGTGATGGACAGGTGGTGAAGCCATTAATAGAATAAAAGAACTGAGGGGAGGAAACCGCTTTGAGGATGGAATTGGGATTTAGGTTCTTGTCTGGATTTGAGATTGCTCATGGCATCTTTATTTTTGGGGGGACTTTACCCCTTCTCCTTCCTGAACCATGTTCCTTTGCCCCCTGGAAGTCCACGTTTTCTAGTCTAACCTCATGTATCAGGTGCTCACGTGCTGTGGGATGTATATAAGGTTCTTTCAGTGAGCCCATGTGGGCTGAGGCTCAAGGTTTGGTGTAGCCAGAGTATGGTTCTAATTTTTTCATTTGTCTCACTTGCTGTCAGCTGCTCCAAATTCTAAAGAGGATCACAATTGAGCCAAACGATGAGGATCAGTTTCCTGGAGGATTAGGTTCAAAGAAAGCAGCCTCTAGTGCCAAGGTTTCTGTAGGAAGGAGCTAGAGCTTTCCCAATGTGTCTCTACCACACCCCCATGGATGCTTCACAGCTCAAAGCACAAGGTTGGCCATCATGATGGATTCCTTCTGAGATGCTGGCCAGCAGTTTACTGAGCATTTGTTAAGTGTCATGTATATACTTTAATGAACAGCAGAATACTCTTCATAACAAAACAGTGGCATCCCGTGTTCCTGGATAGCTCCAATTACATTTAATTACAGAAAGTTGGGGCAAGGGAGAAGATGGGTTTTATATGAAAGGGTTTGCTTGATGTTAATGGCTTATTCCTGAAAGTTCTAGGAAAATCAGAATTTTCTGTATCGTAGCCTCTTTTGATTGTTAGTGAGAAGTGCATTAAAGAAACCATGCTGCCATTCTTGTGTAAGAAAAAAGGTGTTTAACAATGGGACCAACCATTTTTTCATTTACTTGGCTAAAAATTTTTCAGATAAGAAATAGCATGGTATATGGGAAAGAGCGTGGCCATTGGTATGAGACAGTCCTTGTTCATGCTCCAGTTGGTTCACTGTTGTGGACATTGTTAATTGCCTATCTCACATACTTTCTGCCTTCCTCCTTAAGAGAGCAGCGTTTTTTCTGGTTCTGGAATATGCCTGATTGGCTTAAGATAATCCTGTCCAATGATTGGTTGATGCCAGTGATTGGTTGATCAATGGGCATGTGAACCCAAACTGGACCACTGAGAAATGAGGTAAGATCTGCTGGGGATTCTAAAAAAGTTCCTGCTCACCCTTTAGGGACAATTTCTTAAAGTAATTCTTTCTGACCAGTAAATGTAAAATAAGGAGCCACCATCCCACGACCGTGAAAGGAGCTATCTTTAGGGTGACACTGCAATCATGAATGTCTGACAGAAGGAATCTGAGCCCTTGGGCATGCTTTGGGGCTTCTAGATAGAGTAACCCTAAATTATATACCACTTCTGGACTTGCAGTTCTTCGAACCAGTAAATTTCCTAATTGTTTACAGCTGTTTGAATCATGACTGCTTTAACTTGCCCGTGAAAGCAGCTTAATTGATACAGCGACTAATTTAGGACCTAGGCAGATTGCTTTGTCATGCTAGCCTCAGGATCCACATCCATGAAAGGAAAAAGAAAAGAAGAAAAGGAATGGAGACTTTAGAAAAGATGGCAATTTACCAGTTGAGCTAAGGTGTTGGGGAGTCATCAGAGTTGACTGCTTTCATGCTGCATTTCCACTGATGCCCATAGCTGCTCCCAGAAGAGGTTGAGAGGTTAGTAGTTGGACAAGACTCAGCAACATGACAATAAAATTGGCATCTTTTGCTGGAAACATGAGAAGCAGCTGCTTCTTTTTACGTTCTTGATTCTTAAATTCCCCTGGTCCTGACTCCAATGGATGCTAGACAAATTCTTCTGCTGGAATAATGCCTTTGCCCCAGAGACCTTTTGTGAAAAGCCTCTTCTGAGTGTCAGGAAGGACAGAGCACATGAGAAGCAGCTGCTTCTTTTTACGTTCTTGATTCTTAAATTCCCCTGGTCCTGACTCCAATGGATGCTAGACAAATTCTTCTGCTGGAATAATGCCTTTGCCCCAGAGACCTTTTGTGAAAAGCCTCTTCTGAGTGTCAGGAAGGACAGAGCTAGGAATCCACTGAACTTCCAGACCTGCTTGTGTGGCTGTTTTCTGCAGGCTGTCAATAAATATCTAGTGGAACTGGGTGTGGTCTGGGATTAATTTTGTTAGGGCTGCGGTAACAAAATATCACAGACTGGCTAGCTTAAACAGCAGAGATTGATTTTATCATAGTTTGGAGGCTGGAAGTTCAAGATCAAGGGCCTGGTTGGCAGAGGTGATTTCTTCTGAGACCTCTCTCCTTGACTTGTAGATGGCCATCTTCTCCTTCTGTCTTTACATGGTCTTTCCTCTGTGTTCATGTCTGAGTCCAAATTCCCTCTTGTTATAAGGACAACAGTTCTATTGGGCTTCCCTGGTGGCTCAGACTGTAAAGAATCCACCTGCCATGCAGGAGACCTGAGTTCACTCCCTGGGTCAGGAAGATCTCCTGGAGAAGGGAATGGCTACCCACTCCACTAATCTTACCTGGAGAATTCCATGGACAGAGGTCACAAAGGAACTCATTTTTTAATATAATTACCCCCTTAAAGATCTCCAAATATGCCCCCATTCTGGAATACTGGGGTTTAGGGATTTAACACATACATGAATTGTATGTTGGCAGGGGGAACTCAGCTGAATTCATAACAGGAATACAGCCCAGCACAAGAAAGACGAATCCTGAGAGGCAGCCCATTTTGAATATGAGCTCTTTGCCCCTGATGCTCTCTTGCTTTATTTCCTGAGCCACCCCTCAGTGAAGTGATAGACTGAAGCGTTGCAAACAGATCAATTTTCAGCAGCACAAGAGTTCTTCTAGATGGGGTTCTGAATCTTTCCTATTTTTTTTTTTTTTGCAAGAAACTCTGATCCTTTACAAATATATGCCATTACTCACTGACAGTACATCCTATTACTGTTTTTGCTGATTCTATGCAAAGTGATAAATTTAGCCTAACTCTTTCTGAGTTGTAGGTAAAATGCACTGAGTTACAGAATAAGAAATAGCAAGCTGCCTGCAAAAATATGTTCAGTGGCAGGATGACTATAATCCGTGGAGATTATGTTCTGCTGTAGCAGAACTACAATTGTGGGTAGCCTTCATTAACCATTTGTTCTGTTACAGACTCTGTACTAAGTGGGTTATGTATGCTACCTCATTATCCACAAAACATGCCGTGATATTATCATTCCCATTTTTCAGATGAAAAAATTGACACTCAGAGAAGTGAAGGCAGTTTGCTCAGGTTTGTTACTCTGTGTCCACCTGTCGCCCGTGATATTAACTACCAAACTCACCTCTAGGAAAAGATGGCCTTGATTTTTGTTTAGGGAGGTATGGAGTGGGACGTGATAGCTAGTGATACTTTGCTGAACTTTAAATTATATAACTCCAGAGCTGGAAGAGCTCATGAGATCACCGAGTCCTTGCTCAAGGATGTGCCTTCAGTGAGTTAAAACGTTAGAACAATAATTCTGGTTTTCTGATTCCAGGAGGTCCCATTGATTCCCCATTTACTGTGTAATAATGATTATAATGGGCTTCCCAGGTGGCTCAGTGGATAAGAATCCACCTACCAATGCCGGAGACACAGGAGGTTCAATCCCTGGGTCAGGAAGATCCCCTGGGTCAGGAGAAGGAAATGGCAACCCATTCTAGTATTCTTGCCTGGAAAATCCCATGACAGAGGAGCCTGGTGGGCTACAGTCTATGGGGTCTCAAAGAATCAGATACAACTGAGCATGCATGCACAATACAATAATCATAACAAAAACACGATGTTGTTTTTAGAGCCCCTTTTTTTCAAAATGTTTCCACCTACTTAAAATTAGAACAACAGTGACTTCCCTGGTAGTTCAGTAGCTAAGAATCCATCTTCCAATGCAGGGGACGTGTTTTGATTCCTGGTCAGGGAACAAAGATCCCTCATGCCAAGGGACAGCTAAGCCCTGGCGCTGCAACTCCTGAGCTGACACTCCGGAGCCGGTGCACCACAACTGGAGAGAACCCGAGTGTTGTAGGAAGAGCCTCTGTGCCCGCAAAGAAAGATCCCACATGCCACAACCAAGACCCAACGTGTCCAAATAAATATTAAGAATGAAAAAACAGAACTGCTGCTGCTGCTAAGTTGCTTCAGTCGTGTCGACCCCATAGATGGCAGCCCACCAGGCTCCCCCGTCCCTGGGATTCTCCAGGCAAGAACACTGGAGTGGGTTGCCATTTCCTTCTCCAATGCATGAAAGTGAAAAGTGAAAGTGAAGTCTCTCAGTCGTGTCTGACTCTTCGAGACCCCATGGACTGCAGCCTACCGGGCTCCTCCGTCCATGGAATTTTCCAGGCAAGAGTACTGGAGTGGGGTGCCATCGCCTTCTCCGAAAAACAGAACAACAGACTTTAATTGGCTAAGCAGAAAATGGCCTGGGCTTCTCCAGGTGAAGAGTAAATTAACCTTGATGAACAGGAAATGTCTTAGCAGCCATGTTTCTCTCCAATGCAGGCTGTTGTTAGCCTGGATCCGGCTCCTTAGGATTGACTGGAAAGAGCAGACTGTAACTCTCTTGTTCATCGCCCTGGGGCAGAGAACACAGCTTTCGGAATTGGAACACAAAGGACTATATGAATGTTAAGAGCAGAACTTGCACACGGAGTAAACTTGAAGGAAGCCATTGTTTCCAAGGTAAAGCCAGAAATTAATATATCACTAAGTATTCTGGGTTGTTTTAGTCGCTAAGCCATGTTGGACTCTTTGGGGACCCTATGGATTGTAGCCTGCCAGGCTCCTCTGTCCATGGGATTTTCCCGGCAAGAATGCTGGAGCAGGTTGCCATTTCCTACTCTAGGGGATCTTCCCAACCCTGGAATCTGAACCTGTGTCTCCTGTGTCGCCTACATTGGCAGGCGGATTCTTACTGCTGAGCCACCTGGGTAGCAAGCCACAAAATCCCTTGCTGGCCAAAACCCAGAGTAGGAAAAAGAAATAAATAAATGTGTTGTCTTGCTATAAGGCACTTCACAGGCTAGAAAAGAAGGTTAGAGAAATCATATTTAGAACAGAGAGGAACCGGGAAACTCCAAAGAGTCTCTAAAACTAGAATGAATATCTTCTGTCATTTGAGAATTTTATGTGAGAATTTAAACTCCTGAAGAGAAAGTCCAATTGGCTCAGCTTAGATTGCATGCCTGCGTGGAGTGGTTAATGAACGCCTCTGTAGAGGTGGCCTCCAAGGTCAGCTTCAGCTGCCAAAGTGCAAGGACAGGACCTGGTTTTCTGCCCTTCTCACCAAGAACACAAAACCTTTTTACTCTTTAAAATTATTGAGGACCTCAAAGAGCTGTAGTTTATGTAGCTATCTTACTAGAAATTACAACTGATACATCTTTTAAAAATGTGTTCATGCATTTATCTTCATTTTAAAAAATGCCATTTATGTTCATAAATGGCATATTTTAAAAATGAAAGTAGTTGTATTCAAGAGAGATGTCATTTTATATTTTTTGTAAATTTCTTTGTATCTGGAAGACAGATTTTTATACCTGCTTTTGCATTCGCTTTGCTGTAATATTTTATTTTGGTTAAAGTTTATGAAGGAAAGATGTGAAGTAGAAAAAGGGAGGAGTGTTTTAAAGCCTTTCAGATGATTGTAGAAATTCTTCTTTGATAGTATACCGAAACTTAACAAGTAGTAGTTTCTTACAGTCGGAAACCTGGCTGATAAACTTTCATGCTCAGATACTTTAAAATCCATTAGTAGCTCTTGCACTCTGTATGGGTCTCTTATACATGCATGACTTTTGTATCATCAGGCACTGGTCATTTGAAAAATAGTAACTGAGTTATGTGGATCTTCCAAATGTTCCCACACTTCACTGCTGCTAAGTTGCTTCAGTCGTGTCTGACTCTGTGCGACCCCGTAGACGGCAGCCCACCAGGCTCCCCTGTCCCCGGGATTCTCCAGGCAAGAACAATGCACTGGTGGTGTACAAAATCATAGTGATAAGAAACACCACCATCTCATCCAAAAAATATTTAAGCACCGAGACACTGTCAAACTTATAGTGGAGTCGCTGTTTTCTATTATTTTCTAATTTTCACATGAAAACGTAAATGTTATTAGTAGCAAAAATACTATTATTGTCTCTGAAATGACATTTTCACCTCACTCATTTTTGATTAAGTGCCCAATATTTAGGTCTTGATACTCACAGTTTATCTGTCACTCTTTCAAGGCCAAGGGGAATTTCGTGGGGGAAAAAATAAAACAATCTTGCTCACACACAAGCCCCTGTGCAAGTGCTCCCACTGAAAACAATCACAGTGCTTCTGCACACAAAACAAGCACTTTGTTTCAGTTCAGTTGCTCAGTCGTGTCCAACAAGAATTTGCGACCCCATGGACTGCAGCACACCAGGCTTTCCTGTCCATCACCAACTCCTGGAGCTTACACAAACTCATGTCCATCAAGTTGGTGATGCCATCCAACCATCTCATCCTCTGTCGTCCCCTTCTCCTCCTGCCTTCAATCTTTCCCAGCATCAGGGTCTTTTCCAACGAGTCCATTCTTTGCATCAGGTGACCAAAGTATTGGAGTTTCAGCTTCAGCATCAGTCCTTCCAGTGAATATTCAGGACTGATTTCCTTTAGGATTGACCTTTTGGACACCTCATTTAATCATAAAAAAAATATTTAAATGACATGTACTCGAGGGCCAAGGCTTAATAAATTAATAATTCATATTGCTTCATCAATGACATTTTAAAATGAAACTGGCTTTTAAAAGAATTGTATGTGGTGGTGAAGAAACGGATACAGTGGCTACTAGTATTATTTGGTGGCACTTCTTGAATTTATATAAAGTACCAGTGATTTGACTTTGTTTTTTTTTGAGTCACTTCTTACCTAGAATTGATTTAAAAAAATGTTTTTAAGGTCACAGAGCATTTGTTTGATGCTTTATTTCTCTCTCTTTGGCTATGCTGGGTTGTTGCTGTGTGTGCGGTGAATGGGGGCTACTCCAGTTGTGGTGTGCAGGCTTCTCACTGCAGCGGCTTCTCTTGGTGCATGGGCTCTAGGGCATGGGGACTTTAGTAGTTGTGGCTCATGTGCTTAGTTGCCCTGAAAGGTGTGATCTTCCTGGACCAGGGATTGAATATTTGTCTCCTGCATTGTCAGGCAGATTCTTAACCGCTGGACCACCAGGGAAGTCCTAGAAATAAACTTCAATAAATTTAAAAAGTAAAAATCATACAAATAACACCTGTATAGTTTTTATTTTGATTCACCAATTTTAGTATTTTGTTCCTGTTTTGCCTTATGCCTTTTGCCCTCTCCTTTTTTTTTTTTCCCCTGAAACATTTTAGAGTAAGTTACCCATATAATTGTCATTTATTGCTAAATATTTCAGCCTGCATTTCCTAAGAAGGATATTCTCCTGAATAACCCCAGTACTTTGATCAACTTTATAAAGTTACATTGATACAATATCTCTATTGCTCATATTCCAGATTTGTCAACTAGGCTGATGAGGTCATTTATCTGTGCAAGACGCAGTATGGAGTTGCTGCTGCTGCTGCTAAGTCGCTTCAGTCGTGTCCGACTCTGTGCGACCCCATAGACTGCAGCCCACCAGGCTCCCCCGTCCCTGGGATTCTCCAGGCAAGAACACTGGAGTGGGTTGCCATTTCCTTCTCCAATGCATGAAAGTGAAAAGTGAAAGTGAAGTCGCTCAGTCGTGTCCGACTCCCAGCGACCCCATGGACTGCAGCCTACCGGGCTCCTCTGTCCGTGGGATTTTCCAGGCAAGAGTACTGGAGTGGGGTGCCATTGCCTTCTCCAAGTGTGGAGTTAGGTATTGTGTTTAGTTCTGTTATCTATTCAGCTTCTTTTATTTTGGAATATACTTCCACAAACTTTTCTTCTTTGAAGACATTGACATTTTTGAGAGTAAACGCCACATTCCCACACTCCTCTATGCCTCCACTTAAAAAAAAAAGAAACAACTTTTTTTAAAAGAATAAAAAACTTTATTTTCTGTTCATCTAATGTTTTATTATGGTTAGATTCTGATTATGCATTCTAGGTCAGAATCCTGCCTAGGTATCCTTCTCAGGAACCACATCATTGGAGCCCACCTTAGTCATATGTCATAATGTTAATGGTGATCACCAGTTAGGGTGTGGTCTGAGTTCTCTTCTGTACAATCACTGTGCTTTATTTTTCTCCTTTACCACAATAAGTAATCTGTGGGAAGATACTTTAAGACCATGCAAATGTCCTGCTGCTTATCCATTGATGAGATTTAGCATCCATTGATGATTCTTGCTTGATCTAATATTTATTATGGTGGTTACTATATATGTGTGTGTGTATATATATCTATATATCTATATGTCTATCCTATGCTATCTATTTTATCTTTCTTTTACTGACATAAATTTATGAATTCTTCTTTTTTCAGTTGTTTACAATACATTCTTGTACTTAATTATTTGGTTGCTAAAATTGTCCCAACTCTTGCCAAAGGGAGCCCTCCGAGCTACTTTCTATGTCTTTGTGATGTGTCCCAATCACTTTTCATTCTTCTGAGCACTTTCTTACTTTCTGGCATAAGTTATCACCTCATTTCATACCTACCTACCCTGCCCTAGTCCCTGACTCAGCTGTTTCTTCAGGGTGGCCTGATTCCTTTTAGATCCCATTGTTCTTGCATGACCCCCATCAGGGGGTCAATGTCAAGTGAAAAGGGCAAGTAAAGTCTTAATGTTGTTATGAAAATAGTTTTGACCTCTTGGACTTCCTGAAAGTGTCTCAGGAACTCCCAGAAATCTGTGGGCACTTTGAGAACTGTTAATGAATATAAATTATGCTTAAGTCTATGGTCAGGTGTTCATGATTTATATTGTATAATGTGTGTTAAATCATCTTCATTGGAGAGCTAAAGATACCCACTTAGCAGCTGTGAGATCTTAGTTACTTGGCCTCTCTGGGTTTCATTCTTATCATCTGGAATTAGGGATGATATTACTTCCCAGTACTGCTGAGGATTAAATGCAATAACTCACCTAAATGTTGGATTAAGGGCCTAATATGGAGTGAATGCTTCATAAATATGTCTTTAGGGGGCAGGTAGCTTGTCTCTTTAGTTCACTCATCATCAGATTGAGGAATGGTATTCAGGCATGGAAGGAACTGCGCTCACAGCTAAACCTTTTTTAGTTGCTAGCTCCTGGACTTGGAGCTGATGCCATAGTGGTATGAGGTTTGGCGGTCTTAGGAGAGGGATAAATATATTTTGTATGTGTGAGAGAGGCAAACTGTGGTCAGAGGGCAGACTCTGGTGGAATGTAGTTTCCAAAATGGTCACAGCAAGATCTCCCATCCTGCCCCTTGTGTGAAGTGCCACTCCTTGCATTGAGAAGTGAGGTCTGTGTTTCCTCTCTATGAACCTGGGTAGGCCTTTGGCTATGGCAGAATCGGTGCTCTGAGTCATTCGATGCTATGTCCTAACAATCAGTGCAGCTTGCACTAGGGTGTCTTGGACTGCTCGCTGTAGGAAGCAGCCCAGTCTGAGGAAGCAGCAGCCACAGGGAGAGGTCACATGGAGATGTTCTGGTGCACAGTCTCAGGTGAGGTCTCCAATCACAGCACCAACTACCAGACATGCAAGTGAGGAAGCCCTGATGAGCTATTCAGTACCAGCCTCTCTCTGATGCAGCCACATGAGCAAGCTGAGCGAAGACTGCTCCGCTCAGCCCAAATAGCCCTCAGAACCTGAGAGATAAGAAGAAAACGATGTTGTTGTAAGCTATGACATTTGGGGTGCTTGCTTACACAGTGATAGATGGTAGTCTCTATCCATAGGTAGAAGCTAAGAATGGGTCATCTCTACGACAAACATGAGCTATGAAATAGGTCATAGGTGATGTGAAGACACTTGTCCAAACTTGGCAAATGCCCCAAGCAGAGTTCTGATGAAGAAAGACTCTTCACAGACTTACACATAATGACTATTGCTCTTCTGGAACCAAATTTGAAGAGTGTGGGGTAAGTGGTTTCTAACATGGATGACACCCACTTGAGGCAGCTGGAGAAGTCCTTCCATTCTTTCCTTCCTTCCTGTTTTCTTTTTCTCTCCTCTCCTGAACCTCCTTCTCCTCTTCTGCCTTGTCCTCACACTCTTTCTTCTGCACCCATAGCAGTTTGATGAAAAAAAGGAAGAACATGAATGTTGAAGGTAAGCTGGCCTAAGTTTAAAAACACTGATCAGTAACTTTGGGCCTGTTCTCTTTTCTCTCCTAGTCTCACTTCTTCCATCTGTAAATTACAGTTTACAGGGAATCATTGAGATGATTAGATGGCATTATTAAAGCATTCAGCATGTTGCTAGGCATGTTGATGATCACAATCCATGTTTCTCTCACACAACTCGAGTTTTCTCCTTTGCTTTTTCCAAAGCTCCCTGGCCTCTTTCCCCAGATCATCCCATTTCATAGATGCTGTTTTGTTTCCACTCTCGGTTTGCTTTGCCAGTGCCCCCAGCAGGCCTACCAATTCCAGATGCTGGGAGAAAAGCCCTTGATCCAGGCTGAATGCAGGGATGATATTCACTAACATGCAGATGGCACGTTAGGTACCTATGGGGAGCTTGTGTTCTGGATTGGAAACTGGCAAAGACAAAAATCTCTTGGCAGAAATGGACTCCTAGTCACGGGTAGGCAGGAAGGAACAGAGGCAGATGAAGGCTGGCTGATGGCACTGAGTCGCTCCTCTGGAGTCGAAATCTGCACCCATAGCCCGGATACAAGTAAAGTAGCTGCATCCTGGGAAGGGGTGGTTTATCTGAATGAGAAGGGGAGCTGGGATTCGGGGAGAGAATATCTTAGAGAAAAGAGTTGTACCCACAGGGTGTTTAATTACCTATCTTTGTGTCAGATGCTCGTGTGGGTTAAATGGGCCTGATCTGGCAATGAACGCACAAAGTCAATGGGAATTTTGAGGGCAGATCAAATGCACCACCAGGAGAACTGTGAACTTTGCAGCCAAACAAGCCTCCAAGGCTGAACCAAATGATGTGCTAGAACACGGCGTGTATCTAGGCATTCTGAAGAAGAACAACAACAAAATGGTGAAACAGGAAACTGCATTTATAAAGACCATTGCAATAACCACATGGTGGGAAATACGACTCCAGGGTAGACAGTGAGAGCTGTTTTTGTTCAAGGAGTCTTTGTTATGGATACTTGTATTTCTATACAAATCTTTTCCTTTTGGCCTTGGTTTCTATTTTCAAACTCCAAGGATTCACAGATTGGACTCACAGATTGCTAGTACTAAAGAGATCCTTAGAGATTACCTAGTTCCACCCTGTCATTTCTTGGCCAAGGTTACTAAAGCCCAGCGAGGTCTAATAAATATTCTAAGAACACACAGCTAGCTTGGAGTCAGACCAAGACTGGAAGCTTGGCTGCCTGATTCCCTCTTTCACAGTGTCTCTATGCCACAGCTTCTCAGAAAGTAAAGGGTCTGCACTTTTTTGGTCAACCAGTAACTGTGAAAGTGTTAGTCACTCAATCATGCCCAACTCTTTGCAACCCCGTAGACTGTAGCCTGCCAGACGCCTCTGTCCTTGGAATTCTCCAGGCAAGAATACTGGAGTGAGTATCCGTTCCCTTCTCCAAGAGATCATCCCAGGCTAGGGATCGAACCTCAGTCTTCTGAATTGGCAGGCAGATTCTTTACCCTCTGAGTCACCAGGGAAGCCCCTTCACATGAAAAATATTTATTAGATGCCACCAGCAATTCTATAATATGTACACATTTTTGCTCTAAGTGAAATCACTTCCTCCTTCAGGGAGATTCCTAATAATCTGAAAGAGAAAAACTCCTTAAATACAGGGCATAGTTCAGTGGAAACTAGCTCAAAGTTGCTTGTACATTCATTCAACAAATATTTATTAATCACCTACTGTGTTCCAGTTACTGTATTCATCATCATGGTTTCAGTTATGAACAAAACAGACAAATGACACAGAACAGAGAGACTCAGTACATACATGTCCAGTAGAAACAGATCCAGCATTTAGAGTTGACCACACCTTTAATACACTGTGGGGGAATAAAACGAATATGTTCTATGAGGGCTGGGAGGTAGTTATTTTTGCTGTGATTTAGTCAGATCTTATAATGTCATATTTGGCTCATAAAAACTGTTGACGAGTCAGAAAAAAAGATTAATATAGCAATTTTTAAAAATGACTCTTATATTCCTATAAGGACAAAAATAAATGGGAGTGAGGTATTTGAATTAGAATTTAGAAACTCAAGAATGGCTTGAAACTAACTTGAATATGGGGAAATGTTAGCTGGACAGGCTCTATCTTCATAGAGAACTTTGCAAAAGAAAATGAGCTTCAGGCATGGAGGGAGAGATTGAGGATGAACGTAAAGACTTTTCTTGGCATTCAAAGTGATACATCTGGACTTGGATCTAGTCCACACCATTGGTAGAGGAGGGGAAAGTTTCTTTTCTCTTGGTCACTTCTCTCCTTCTAAGTTCTTGGTCAGAAACTATGCTGGTAATGTTTTCAGTTTTTTTCCCTGAAGATTAGGCAGAATCATGAAATATTTGAGGTTCTGCAGTCCCTGAGTTCCTGCTCTGTCCCCCTGAGCCTGTCCATCAGCATCAAGTCCCTTCAGACTTCCTCTGATGAGAGCAGATTCTCCGCATCGCAGTACCTGTGAGTCTGTGTGGCGGCTCCTCCCAACCACATTCCTCAAGCACAGACATTTAAGATCTTGATCTCCAAGTGTGGTTCTGGGCAGGATTAGCCCTACCCCACATCAACTGAATACCCAGTGATTTCTATGCATTTTAAAGTTTGAGAAGCTTTGTTCTGGAACACTGGCCACTGAGGAGGACATACTTGACCTCAAACCTTGGCTCTGCTGTCATCTGACTCTATGACCATGGAGATTCCCTTTCCTCATCTGTAAAGTGGATACAAGAGTTCTTGCTTCTTAGACTCTCAGAAAGGCCTTTCCTGGTTATCTGACTTCACATGCATCCTTCCTATTACATTGACCTCAGTTTATTAAGTTTCTCCATGATCACAGTTACTACAACTTGAAATTACTAGTGTCTATCTTGTAGGGCTTCCTAGGTGGTGCTAGTGGTAAAGAACCTGCCTACCAATGCAGGAGACTTAAGGGATGCGGGTTAGGTCCCTGGGTTGGGAAGATCCCCTGGAGAAGGAAGTGGAAACCCACTCCAGTATTCTTGTCTGGAGAATCCCACGGACAGAGGAGCCTGGCGGGCTACAGTCCATGGGGTCACAGAGTCAGACACAACTAAAGCAGCTTAGCATGCGCATCTTGTTTAGAATGTATGTTCTATGAAGGCAGGAACCTTGTTGCTCCTTGATATTTAACATTTTCAGGACTTCGTGCAGTACCTGGCACCTAAACGGTGGTTCCATATTTGTTGAATAACTGAATATTATAATGGTTGTTACGTAATGCAAGAAAAACATTAGCTCTATGTCTGACTTGGAGAAAATATTCGCTAAATGGTAGCTATTGGTAAAACTGACTGCTTAATTGTGAAGCCCAGCATAAAATGAAAGTGCAAAGCCCCTTGTTCAAAAAAATTATGAAGAATTTCAAGAACAATAGCATATTAACCCAAGGGCCCTTCTCAGAGTTGGACCCTTTGTAACTATATGGGCTGCATGCCCAGGAGGCCGGCTCTAGGTATCGATAGTGTTACTAATACTGTGGTTACTCTGTGGTTGATATGGTCAGCACCCTAGGAGGGTCGTCTCCCCCTTCTCCTTGAGGTGTGACATCAGGCCAAGAGTCCCACAGTCCACCTTGCCTCCTGAGACTCAGCCCACCCTCCTCCACCTGCTCCAATGAAGAGACTAAGAGATAACTGGAAACTTGACAAATTGCAAAACAGACCCTGTCCAGTCAGTCGGGTCTAAACTCCTCCTCACAGCAGAGTGCTGATTTACACCTGATTAGTAAAGGTGGTGTTTATTGAATCAGCAAAAGTTCTGCAAATGTGCACCAAACAGAATTTCAGATGAGTTTCTGTAGTGCATGTATACATAATGTATGGCTTTTAATTTCCTTGATAATGTAAAAGTACAGTCTGAGATGAGGAATGAGGCAGACAGAGTCACTCAGTTCTAATGTAACAACTTTTCTTTATGAGAAACTGAAAATCAGGGCAGGGCTTAGAATATAAAACAGTCAGGAGGAAATGAAGCTAAAAGGAGGGAGAGATGAATCTACTCGAAAACAACCAGCACGGCGGTGCAACTGGTCCTCGGATCCGCTGGATGGTGGGAGCCTGATGACCAAAATCAAGGTGTTCCCAGGGGTCCCAGCCCTGCGGGGCTTAGCATGACATCCTTACTGGGCTACATTTATCCTTTCAGAGCCCGGGTTCCTTGGGCCGTTCAGCAGGGAAAATCATGCACCTCCTGCCTACCTTTGTAGGCAGAGAATAAAGAATGTTACTCTTGTGAAAACGTTTTGTTCAACATGGGACCCAAAAACAAGGCAGTATGCTCTGTAGAAAGACCATTGGCCTGGAAGTCAAAAAGCAGTTTCTGATACATATTTTCCTATTTATTAACTACTCTTCTTCAGTGCTTTGGAGCCGAGTGGCTAGATCTGGGAGAAAATTTCAAAGTTGTTGCTATCTGGCTGTGTAAACTCGGACGGACAGGAGTCCTTTAAGTCCTCTGAGCCTCAGTTTTCTCATCTGTGAAATGGGACCGAACTAAAGCCAAGAGAATGTTTAGCACACCTGGCAAGTCCTCAGCATTTCTTTCAGAGCTCCGTTTTCCCTATTGTTGATTGGGATTTTAGAAAACCTCAAAGCACCGTCCTGCCATATGACACTCCAGTGTGCTGCATTCAGGCTGGAGACATCTTATTGCCCCTGTAGCTCCTTATCCTCTCTTCCACCGGCCCCAGTTTCTGTAGGGCCTTTTTGTTCAGAGTTATATGTCAACCACACTTGCCAATGGTATTAACTTGTAACTGTGTGGAAGCTCTCTAGTAGAGACTTGTGCTTGAATTGAAAGATTTTGAAACCAAAAGCATTTCACAGAGGCAAAAGAGCAACAGGTAGGTGGAATTTATATCCGGAGACACTGGCCCTACTGGGTATACCTTCCAAACATATAGCTCAGGCTCTATATACTTGTGAGGTCCATTTGAGCCAAGGTTTTAACTACCTATGAGGTTTGAAATGCAAGAATAGCTTAATATATCTGCTCAGCCTTAATGACCGTGTGATTTTGATGATGACCTCAATTCTGCTATCTATTGTTTTATTCTTTATCATTCTCAGCATTACATAGAAATCTGCTTGTGCTGTGCTGTGCTCAGTCATGACTCTTTGAGACTGCATGGACTGTAGCCCGCCAGGCTCCTCTGTCCATGGGATTCTCCAGGCAAGAATACTGGAATGGGTTCCAATTTCTTCCTCCAGGGGATCTTCCCAACCCAGGGATTCAACCTGCATCTCCTGCCTTGGCAGACAGATTCTTTACCACTGCCATCTGAGAAGCCCAGAAGTCTACTTATTAGACACAAATCACATGATTTTCCCAGCAGCTGTGTGTGTGTTTCCCAGCTTCCTCTAGCACAGACATGACCCCACTCTAGCCAGCCCTGTAGACCCAGGACACTAGGCTGCCCCAACTGCCATAGCTTCCCCTACCATAGTGAATGGTTCTGGAGGTGGCCATGTCACTCAAGGCAGGCCAGTTTTGTCCTTTCTCTAGATTTTTCCAACAAACTGCTAAACACAATGAAAAAAACGTGAGGCCAGAGTGATATGCAGCCCAGTGTCCCCGTTGGCATATAGCTCTAGAAATGAGACAGATGGACAGCCATATAGATCACTGATGATATTCTAGCCAGTGCATTCCTGCCCTTTTCCAAAGTCACGCCACTCACAAATGGAAGTCCTCATTGTTCAGTCTGATACAAACATCCACATGGACGAACAACAAGACGTCATTTCTCTCAGAGTTACGATTACAGAGGTGATGTTACAGTGGGTAATAAAACACAGGGTGTGATTAAGTAAAGACTGGTGGGTACAAATTACTCTTGCAAGAATGCTGGTGGGGAGAGGAAGAAAGAGGTCAGGCAATAGTGGATGTGATATTGTGATATAAGAAAGGCACATTTGGTCTTCCTCCCAGTTTCCGGCATAGAACTTCTGAACCCTTTGAGTTTCTGGGTGACAGGAAGAGTGAGAAGATTCCTTTGCTTTTTTTTTTTTTTTGATTGTGCTGGATCTTAACTTTCGGCACCTAGACTCTCTAGTTGCAGCATGTGAGCTCTTACTTGCCACGTGTGGGATCCAGTTCCCTGACCAGGTATTGAACCCTGGGCCCCTGCGCACTGGGAGCACAGAGTGTTAGCCACTGGTTCACCAGTTCCTGTTATTCTTAATAAGCTTTTAGAAATATACCGAGTTTATGCTGATGAGATCACTCTTGGTGGGCTTCTAGGTAGCTTCAGGTTGGGGGCTGGTACCAAAGGAACCAACCATGTGGCTAAAAGGCAGAGACTTTCAGTCCCACCCTCTGACCTCTCAAGAAGGAGGGGCTGGAGATCGAGTTAACCACCAATGATCAATGATTTAATCAACCATGTTTGTAAAACGGAACTCCCATAAAAGCTCTAAAGAAAGGGGCTGTCAGAACTTCTGGTTGATGAAACGCATCCACGTGCCAAGAGGGCGGTATACCCCAAACTCCATGGAAACAGAAGCTCCTACACTTCAGATCCTTCTGGACCTTGTGCCTCATCATCTGGCTGTTGACTTGTATCCATTTTATTAACTTCTATAATGAACCAGTACTCGTAAGTAAAGTGTTTCCCTGAAATCTGTGAGCTGTTCTAGCAAATTTTTGAGCCCAAAGAGAATGTCGTGGGAACCCCTGATTTATAGCTGGTTGATCAGAAGTACAGGAGACCTGGCCTTGCAGTTGGCATCTGAAGTGTGGGCAGCCATGTGAGACTGAGCCCTTTAACTTATAGGGTCTAACTCCAGTTAGTTAATGTCAGAATTGAGTCATTGGACACCCAAGTGGTAAACTGAGAATTGGTTGTTGTTGTGGAAAAAACCCTACACATTTGGTGTCAGATGTGTCCTGATGTTGTGGAAAAAAAAAAAAAGCAAATCTTATTAATAGCATAGCAGGCTCAAAGGAAGGTAGATTTTTCAGGCTAAAGGAGAATTTTAGCTGCCTGAGTTGTCTCTCCTCTCTTTAAGATGGGGAGAGGATAACCAAGGGAGCAAAGTCTCAGGAGAAATGCAGAAGAAGTTGTCAGAAGGGGCAGTAGCGTTGGTCAGTATAGACACTTCCCCTTTGAGAGCACAGCAGAGGAAGAGAAAATGATACTAGAGAAAATCTGAGAGATGGAGAGAAATTGAGGAAACTCATGCTGGGGTGGCCATGATTTTCTCACTGCAAGTGAAGATTTGGGAGATTAAATTGCTGTTCAAACAGAAATGTTTCCCTCTGGGGCCTGGGCTCTGCTCCCATGCTCTCTGGAACCACCCAAGGGCCAAGGAAAGGAGAGGGTGGTGGCCAAAACAGATCCCAGGAAGGACAAGGCCTCTGGTGTTGATGTCTACATTGTAATTGATGGGTTGGCATTGACTGTCATAACTCAACCTCCCTCCCACAGCAAGGGCCTCCATTGAGGCTGTGGGAGCCTGCTGTGCACAGGGCTGTGGAGGAAAGACATGTTCTGTTAAATCAGAACCTGACAGAGCAGAGGGAACCAATGGGCTATTTTCCCAGGTGATCTTTCTTTCATCTCTTAGTCAACTGCTAGAAGGACATTTCCCAAGGGGATATTTTATGATGTCCTGGTTCCACTGGGATTGTGGAGAGTGACTGTCCTAATGTGCCATGACTCTATATTATCCTCTGGTCTCCAAGATGGCAGACTCATGTGAAGCCTTAAGGGAGTGTCACTTGCGTTAAGAATATTCTAGAGCCAACTAGGTTGTTTGCCAGCTTAGCTTTCTGTTTTCATTTTGACTTCACAGCTGAGAGAGTATCGAATATAGAGGGTAAGACTCTGATCATATTGGTAGGTGGATCTTGTTTTGAATCTCACTGTAACTCTGATGATTTTGCATGACCTTCACAAAGTTATTTTAACCTCTTTACTTTTCTATTCTTCACCTGTAAAAAAACATGAGTACCTACTTAATCGACTATGAATATTAAATAAGAAAACATGTATAACATTCTTAGGTATAGCCAGCATGTAGTGGGTACTCACATAGCTGGATTCAAAGATGCCAAGAGAGAGAATCCAGGGCTCCTTATTCCTTCTTGTATCACAAGATTTGGAGAATTTTGGTTTGTTTTTTTAAACTGTTATGAGACTCCAGTGTACTTTGGGCATGAATAAAAATGAAAATGTTAGTCACTCAGTTGTCAGATTCCTTGCAACCCCATGAACTGTAGCCTTCCAGGCTCCTCATCCATGGAATTCTCCAGTCAGGAATACTGGAGAAGATCCCCTTCTGCAGGGGATCTTCCTGACCTAGGGACTGAACTCAGGTCTCCCTCATTGCAGGCAGATTCTTTGCTGCCTGAGCCACCAGGGAAGCCCTACTTTGAGCATTTCTTTATGTAATTAAGCAGGGAGGTCAATTTAAAGCTTCTGTCATTAGCTTTATTTTTAATTAAGTGACTTGTTGAAAGGCAGACCACTAGGTCTCTCTGGTCAGTAAGTTTATCATATACTAAATCTAATCCATTGATATTGACCATTTAGGACATGGTAGTGAGGATTTTCTAGGCCAGATTGAAAGAATCTAGGCTATGATTGATTAGTGATGTCAGCCCAAGACATGGTTAGGATTGTGACTTAACCTCTTCCACATATGTGCTGACTCTGTATAGACCCTGAGGTCACGGATCACAGATGCAAGTCAGAGGCCAGAAAATGTTACATAAATTGCAGAATTGCCAATGCTCATGGAGAAGTTACCTGCTGATTTGAAGAGGCTAAAGCAGTGGCTGTCATTAAAACCAAGGGCACTGAACCGTGGATGGCTATAATGAGAAAGAGACAGCATTTGCAGTCTTGTACTTGGAGAATGACAGTGCATTGTGCATGTATAAATCTGGAGCCTCTAGAATTGACAGGTTTAAGACTGTGTCTGCACAATCTCAGGGAAATGTTTACAGAGTTAAAAAAAAAAGTGCCAATCAGCTGGTTGATGGCATCAGGACTTGCCTGATTTCCCGCTGCATGTCTGCTCCTCCCCAGAGTTGGAATTATTTGGGTCCCATGTGTAGCTCAGCTGGGGCCACCCCATACCCTGAACCTAATTCTTGCTGCTGTCAACAGAGATTTTAAGAACTCTAGTGGGCCTTGAGGTCACCTAGCACCACCGACCCTGGCATCTAAGCCAGCTGTGGTCTGAGTCTGGTCTTGTTGCCTTGAGCCCTCAGGGGTTGGGATCCGCCTGATGTCCTTGAAGGCAGGCCTATCGTCACCGTGTTGGTCTAGATCTCTAACATGATTTTTTCCACTGGATTTTACATACACCTGTAAGGGTGTCTGTCCTCTTTCCTCTTTCTTTCATGTATCAGAGGCTTTCTAATTATACAGCCTGCATCTTATTAGTGAGGGTTTTCACTTCCACAGGGGATGTTTAGGTGACGGAAACAAGGTGAGCTTTGAAATTAGCCAGACCTAGCTTCCAATTTCAGCTCAGCATTTTTTTAACTACGTGGCATTTAAGCACATGGGTCCATTTTCTCATTTATAAAATGTTAATAACACAGCAGGGTGTTATATCCTGAAGGAAATAGACAAACACATTGGAGGACCTAGCATATAGGAGTTGCTAACACGTGAACCACTGACAACGAAATGACACTACCAATGGCTGTTATTTATTGAGCACTTGCCATGTGTGAGACGTTGATCCAAATAGTCTCCATAGTAAAATTAATACTATATTTCACATTTTATAGACAAAGAATCTGAGGTTTGGCAAGGTCAGTAACTTATCCAACCTTACCCAGAGAATCCAGGGCAGAGCCTGGGTTTAAGTCAAGAGCTGCTTATCCAACCTAAAGCCTGACCTCCTTTAATCACACTACAGGGTCAACAATAACATAAGCATCTTCCATCCATTTGGGTGAATGTTCTTGTGTTCTCTGAAGCTGACTTTGTCCCAAGCATTTACTGTGCCCCTCTGGACATAAATGATGGCAGTTTTCCTCAACCCACTCCCCTCAGTATGCCTCATTCTGTTCCCATGGAACATTTTACGGCTGATCATGTCAAAAGATATGACACCCTCAAGTCTATTAAGACAAATACATTTGAGTTTAAAAATACTGAGTTGATTTTATAAACAGTCCCGGAAGCAGTTTTCAAATCTGGGCTCCCAACTAACAAAGTATCGATACTTTCCCTTTATTAATGGGAAAATAAGCATCTCCTTGGAAAAGGAAATGGCAATGCACTCCAGTATTCTTTCCTGGAGAATCCCACGCACAGACTAGCCTGGCAGGCTACACCCCATGGGGTTGCAAGAGTTGGATATGACTTAGCCACTAAACTGCCACCATCAAACATCATCTATAAATGGGTTTTTCCTTCCATGGCCCTTCTCATCAGATATACAGGACTGAATGGGCATATTTCATGCGTGAGGATGTCATGTGAGACTAGGTGAACAGGTTGTCGATCCAGAACGGACCTCACGTATGAATCTGCTTGGCCCTGCCCTATGATGGTTCTTCCTGCTCCCTCTGTTCCTGTGGGATATTGTTTCATTAAAGGTTAGGCAGAAAAATGAGCATTTGCTGTGACTCCAGGAACTCAAACTGGGACTCTGAAAAAAACCTAGTGGGGTAGGATGGGGTGAGAGCTAGGAGGGAGGATCAAGAGGCAGGGGACATATGTATACCTATGGTTGATTCATGATGATATATGGCAGAAACCAACACAATATTGTAAAGCAATTATCCTTCAATTTTGAAATAAACAAATTGCCAGTCCAGGTTCGATGCAGGATACAGGATGCTTGGGGCTGGTGCACTGGGATGACCCAGAGGGATGGTTTGGGGAGGGAGGTGGGAGGGGGGTTCAGGATGGGGAACACGTGTACACCTGTGGCAGATTCATGTTGATGTATGGCAAAACCAATACAATATTGTAAAGTAACTAGCCTCTAATTAAAATAAATAAATTTAAATTAAAAAAATAAAATAAATTGAAAAAAAATTGGAAAAAATTTTAAAAAGTTTAGGCTGGAGTGATGAAAGTGAAAGGGGAGAGTGAAAAAGTTGGCATAAAGCTCAACATTCAGAAAATGAAGATCATGGCATCTGGTCCCATCACTTCATGGGAAATAGATGGAGAAACAGTGGAAACAGTGTCAGACTTTATTTTTGGGGGGTCCAAAATCACTGCAGATGGTGACTGCAGCCATGAAATTAAAAGATGCTTACTCCTTGGAAGGAAAGTTATGACCAACCTAGATAGCATATTCAAAGCAGAGACATTACTTTGCCAACAAAGGTCCATCTAGTCAAGGCTATGGTTTTTCCTGTGGTCATGTATGGATGTGAGAGTTGGACTGTGAAGAAGGCTGAGCGCCGAAGAATTGATGCTTTTGAACTGTGGTGTTGGAGGAGACTCTTGAGAGTTCCTTGGACTGCAAGGAGATCCAACCAGTCCATTCTGAAGGAGATCAGCCCTGGGATTTCTTTGGAAGGAATGATGCTAAAGCTGCAACTCCAGTACTTTGGTCACCTCATGCGAAGAGTTAACTCATTGGAAAAGACTCTGATGCTGGGAGGGATTGGGGGCAGGAGGAGAAGGGGACGACAGAGGATGAGATGGCTGGATGGCATCACTGACTCGATGGATGTGAGTCTGAGTGAACTCCGGGAGTTGGTGATGGACAGGGAGGCCTGGTGTGCTGCAATTCATGGGGTCGCAGAGTCGGACACGACTGAGCGACTGAACTGAACTGAACTGAACTGAACACTGATGGACCTGGAGATTGTCATACTGAATGAAGTAAGTCAGATTAGGAGAAATATCATATGATATCCCTTATATGTGAATCACTAAAAAGTGATACAAACTAACTTATTTACAAAACAGAAACAGACTCACAGACTTAGAGAACAAACATGGTTACCAGAAGGGGAGGGTAGAGGGAAGGGATAATTTAGGGCATTTGGGATCACCATGTACACACTGCTATATTTAAAATGGATAACCAACATTTACTGTGTAGCACAAGAAACTGCTCAATATTATGTGGCAGGCTGGATGGGAAGGGAAGGGAGTTTGGGGGAAAATAGATACAGGTATGGCTGAGTCCCTTTGCTGTCCACCTTAAACTATCACACCATTGTTAATAAGCTATACTCCAATTCAAAATAAATTAAAAAAAAAATAGGTTAGGCTGGAGTCATGGGGAGTGAAGTCTTTTTGTAGGGTGGCTGTAATCAACCAATGAATAATGAGGAAGTTGTTAAGATTTGGCTACCAAAATACCAAATGACCATGAAGGTGATCTGTCAGTGGAGAACAGAAAAAAAACTTTATTGATCCAAATACTATCCCAAGTACTTTGTGTACATTATCTTATTTAATTATCCAATAATCCTGGGAGGGAGTCATTATTATTTCCACTTTTACAACACTGTGAAAATTAAATAACCTGTTACTAAACAGACTAAACAGTTACTAAATAACGCTACAACCCAACATATTTTATTAGAAAACCTACTTTTTGATTCCAAAGTTCAAATAGTGAATAATGAATGTAAACTCTCCAAATTGGTGTCAGAATTTCTCACTGATTCAATACCTATTATACCAGATGCATAATTAGAATCTACCCAAAACTGATGTGAGTTTACAGCCAGACTCTGAAATTGAGAGATGCCATTCAGCTATTTGCATACAAATAGACTACAATTATTATGAAGGATGGTCCATTACAGAATTCAGTTTAGCTTGCATTTTAGCGAAAACCATAAAGTCAGCTAGGAAAGAGTTAGCTTTATCAATTACACTTTTTGTAAGCCCAGTTTTGTTTTTGAAGGTTTCTGAATTGATGTGCTCAAGGGAAAAAAATTACCCATGGGCTAAAATTGAATAATCAACATTGTGGGTAATGAGACTGAAGTTTTTGAAAGTTTTGGTCTCTTTCAAAGGAAAGTGCCAGAAATCTCAACCATCATTAGATTTTGCCTCTGATCTCAGTGTTAAATCAGTGCTTGACTGTCAACTTGTGGGACAAGCGTTATGTAGGATAATCTCCTTGGAGCATCAGAAGATTCCTGGATTCCAGACTCGCCACTCTGGCTCTTTCTCTGTCTTTGTTCTGTACTGACAAAGGTCTGTATAATCAAAGCTATGGTTGTCCCAGTATTCATGTATAGATGTGAGAGTTGGACCATAAAGAAGGCCTAAAAACTGATGCTTTTGAACTGTGGTGCTGGAGAAGACTCTTGAGAGTCGCTTGGACAGCAGGGAGATCCAACCAGTCCATCCTAAAGGAAATCAACCCTGAATGTTCATTGGAAGGACTGATGGTGAAGCCGAAGCTCCAATACTTTGGCCACCTGGTGCAAAGAGCCGACTCATTGGAAAAGACCCTGATACTGGGAAAGATTGAAAGCAGGAGGAGAAGCAGGCAACAGGATGAGATGGTTGGATGGCTTCACTGATTCAGTCAACATGAGTCTGAACAAACTCTGGGGGATAGTGAATAGTGAAGGAGAGGGAAGCCTGGTGTGCTGCATCTATGAGGTTGCAAAGAGTCAGACACGACTGAGCAACTAAACAGCAGACAATAATAGTCATGGAGGCCATTCTGTTGGGGTTACCATAAGAGATAAAGTATGGGATTTAGAGTTGGAAAATATGGGTCTGAAAGCTATATCATTACTTGTGTCTGTGGAAATATTTATTTTACCTCTGTCTGTTTTACAGCCTCCTCTGAAAAACGAGAATTATAATGGCATATTACCTCAAAGGGATGCTATAAGAATTAACTGAGATAAGAAGATGAAGTCCTCAGCATCGTTCATGGCATAAGGTAAATCACTCTGAATAAAGATTGTTAATAATTGTTAGAGAATTAACTTAGTGTGTGTAACCTAATAAATTCAGTAATGTATGTGGTCTAGTCAAAGAGTTGTGTGTCACATCCAAGGAAACTCAGTCCTAAACTAAAGGCACTTAAAAGCAATAGAAATCTCCTATTTGCATTTCTTGGAGAAGATCAAAGAGAATGTCATTACTAAGCCACCTTGACGCTTTGTAACATCACTTTTCCTTTTTTTCTCCCATTCGCTTACACCCTGTAGCTGCCTCAATATCTCTTTTTTTTTATAACCTCAACTCCAAAAGAGACTCTTCCTTGATAACTAGGCTTCAAAGTTTTTTGATCTCTCATCTCCTTACCCCTCTTTCTATCATTTTATTATGTAGGTCAACTTAGCTTCTCTCTCAGTAAGCAAAAAATCCTTTCTTAGTAGAATTGAGAAGGAGTGGGAACTGAACAGGCATAGCAGGATTATTTTTAAGGGGCTGGAGGTGGAGTGGGGGTGGCTGTGAGCACTCATGGACAGAAAGGTTTACTTACACCCACAGTTATAATCTCTGGAGCAAGGAAAGTTCTGGCTTCTAAGCTGTTTACCCTATACCTGAAGCCCTACTTTGTGAAGAATGTCATTCCACTTAACTGTGTATGCTGCTACTGCTGCTGCTAAGTCGCTTCAGTCGTATCCAACTCTGTGCGACCCCATAGACGGCAGCCCATCAGGCTCCACCGTCCCTGGGATTCTCCAGGCAAGAACACTGGAGCGGGTTGCCATTTCCTTCTCTAATGCATGGAAGTGAAAAGTGAAAGTGAAATCCATGGGATTTTCCAGGCAAGAGTACTGGAGTGGGGTGCCATTACCTTCTCCATAACTGTGTATAGAGGGAGTAATCCATAAGAAAATCCTGTGCTATGACAGCTGCTTTTAGATATTTTTTTGAATATCTAAAAGCAGCTGTCATAGCATCCTTGAGTTTGGCCAGTTCATATGGAATGACCATGCACTGAAACAGGATTTTCTTATGGATAACTGTGTATAGAGGATAACTGCCTAATCTGTAGTTCATGGCATCTGAGAAGGAATTTTTTGGGGGGTGGGATTCTGTGGTCTAGTGCTTTCTCTGATTCTGTCTCTTCTTTCCTTGGCTTTAGTAGCGTAGTTCTTGTCCTCACCCCAGTGCCTGTGTAATTCCTATGAAATGGCTGGTGTGATTTCAGACTTCACTGGTCTCTTCCTGCCAATCTAGAGGTCAGAGGAAGTATGAGTCCAGGAGAGCAATATTATGGGACGGGCCATATAATGGCCACATGTCTGGACCTTAGGAGCTCTGGGCTCTTGTCCAGGTTCTGGTGCTAATTCTGTAAACCCCATCTCATGTCTGAGTCTCCATTTCCTTATCTTTAAATGAAGTACAACATAGCTTCTTTCTAATGTTCCCATGGTTTTTTCAGCTCATGATACTCAGGGACTAAATCCCCCTCTGGTAAGAAGTGAAATGACTTGTGGAAATTGTTAATAAGCTGAAGCAGCATTTGGAATCTCAGTATTATGCTGTTCAACTAATTTTCATTATGGGTTTCCCTGGTGACTCAGTGGTGAAGAATCTGCCTGATGGTACAGGAGACACAGGTTCGATCCCTGGGTTGGTAAGATTGCTAGAGAAGGACGTGGCAACCCACTTCAGTATTCCTGCCTGGGAAATTTCATGGCCAGAGGAGCCTGGTGGGCTATAGTCCATGGGATTCCTAAAGTGTCAGACACAACTTAGCAACTAAACAACAATATTCATTCTGCACCTACTATATGCCACATACTCTTTTAAGGCATAGAAGATGTAGCAGCTGACAGGGCAGATAAGGTGCCTGCCCTCACAGAGATTACATTCTGGGGTCTACAGAACCTCTTGACAGGTCAACAAATAGACAAGCTCATCTCATATTGTGAAAAAGATAAAATAGGATGTTAAGTTTGAAACTGATCCTGGAAGTCTAGAACAGCCTGTCTGAGGAAGTCCATTTGAGCTGATTTTCTATTTAGGATAGGGACCAACTCTAAGAGGACACAGGAGAGAGTGAAAAATAAGGGCAAAGGCTTTGGGTTTGTTTAAGGAGCAGAAGGAAACCTGCTGTGTCTAGAACATGATGGTAAGGAGGGACCAAGATGCTCGAAAAAGTAGGCAACACGCAGATCATCATCAGAAGAGTTAATACTTAATTTCATGTGTACGGGGCTAGTGCATTTCTTGAAGGACACCACAGGGAATCCCATTGCTAACCACCTCAGCACTTGTAACTGCCCGAGATGGTGGTAAATTCAGGTGAGGGGCTAGAACTGGCATGACTGTGGCCTGGGCCAGATGGCAGCAGGAGAAGTAGAGAGAAGAGGATGCGTTCTGGAAACATCACAGTGGAGCCAGTGTGACTTACATTGGAGTCAGTATGAGGTACGGGGAGTACAGAAGGCAAACTTGAAATCTAGAACTACTTTTTGCTTTTTCTCTCTGAGCATTTGAGAATGGATGTATCATGGGAGAGGAATAGGGGTTATTAAAAATAATGGAAAAAATAACAATGGCTATTATTTATTAGACATTTAGTACATGAGATCTGTGTCTGCCTTATGTCTCCAGCTCTATAAATTTGTTGAATTCATTGTATGTCAGGCATGATTTTAAGAACCTTGCCTACATTATTTTATTTGATTCTTAGTCAGTATTGGTTTACACAGTGACTCAAGAAGATGAAGTAACATAGCAAATAAACTACAAAACTAGGATTTAAACCCAAGTCAGTCTAATTCTGGAATCTGGTTTCTTAATATCTATACATTTATTTCCTAGCATATCAGAGCATATAAAGGGAACTGCTAGCTAGTTCTGGGGAGCTGAGCGGCCTCCCAAGAGGCATCCCCAGGTAATATCAGCAGAGAGGCACACCTACAAGAAATGACTTCAATAAAAATTGAAGAAACATGGAAGTCGATTTGAGGATCTGAACGAAACAAAGCTTCCATACTATGTATCCTCCTAACACGACCATAGCAAGACTCTAATGCTCTTTCCAAAATCTGGTTTGGAATTCCCCAGTGTTATAGGTACACAGTGAAGCCTGAACTATCTGTAAGATAAATAATGACAAGTCTAGTCCATGGATACTTACTGGCTTTTTTTATCTGACAGAAAAAACTTTTTCCATATAAAAAGGTGGCTGAACATGTTAGTATCATTTAATGATATCAAACAAGGAGAATATATTTTTGTTATATGTCATGGTTACCAAGAGCTAGGCACACGGGGTAATGTGTTCTGATTTTCTGTAATTGTGTAGCCAGTCATATTCTCAGAGATCAAAAGAGCCTTTAAGAGAGAAACTTGTAAGCTGATTTCAGGAACAGGAATCAATGTGAAGTTACATGTTTAGCACATTAACTCAATGCTAGGAAGATGTACTCTTTTCCTTTCTTTAAGATGTATGGAATAATGACAAAAACTGATGAAGATGTGAAAATTAAGCCAAGTTCTATAGGGATAGGTTGGATATATTGCCAGTTTCTCATTGTTTAACCATCGTTCCTTGACTGCCCTTCAAGGACTAATGAAAATTGGTGAATCTACCTCTCTTACATCTTTGCCAACTCCTCCTTCTTCTGATCTGCCTTTATTTCTGGAATGTTTTTCTGCTCTACTCAACTAATAAATTGCAGTGCTATATGATTTCATGTTAATGCTTGGCTGTGAGCTCTTTGAGGGTTTTTGTATCTTATTTATCTTCATCCACCTTAAACTTATGTACTCCATTACATAACTGGAAACCCAGATACAGGACAGAAACCTGAGTTAATGTGGTAGTACTGCCCTGGTTCCCTATAGTTCTTTTGACCCTTGGTTTTCCTGTCATTAAGCTGGTGGCAAGATGTGGGCGGCAGTTATGAACTTCACATCCATATATGGCCATAATCAAAACAAAAGGTATTCCTGGTGGCTCAGCAGAGAAGAATCACCTGCAATGCAGGAGTCGCAGGAGACACAGTTTCAATCCCTGGGTCAGGAAGATCCCCTGGAGGGGGGCATGCAGCCCAGCCTACTCCAATATTCTTGCCTGGAGAATCCCATGAACAGAGGAACCTGGTGAGCTACAGTCCAGAGGGTCACAAAGAGTAGGACACGACTGAAGCAGCTTAGCACACAGACAAGCCTTCCTGTGATGGTTTCTTCAGACCAAGGAAGAACTTTCCCAGAAGCCTCCAAACAACCTTCTTAGTCTCAGTGGCCAATGAGGAATAAGTTGCAGTCAAGATGAATGAGTTTACCGTGACTGTTTTAGATGAATTAGCTCCTGTAACTGTATGGAGGTGATGGAATTCTAGTTGAGCTATTTCAAATCCTGAAAGATGATGCTGTGAAAGTGCTGCACTCCATAAGCCAGCAAATTTGGAAAACTCAGCAGTGGCCACAGGACTGGAAAAGGTCAGTTTTCATTCCAATCCCAAAGAAAGGCAATGCCAAAGAATGCCCAAACTACTGCACAATTGCACTCATCTCACACACTAGTAAAGTAATGCTCAAAACTCTCCAAGCCAGGCTTCAGCAATATGTGAACTGTGAACTTCCAGATGTTCAAGCTGGTTTTAGAAAAGGCAGAGGAACCAGAGACCAAATTGCCAACATCCGCTGGATCATGGAAAAAGCAAGAGAGCTCCAGAAAAACATCTATTTCTGCTTTCTTGACCATGCCAAAGCCTTTGACTGTGTGGATCACAATAAACTGTGGAAAATTCTGAAAGAGATGGGAATACCAGACCACCTGACCTGCCTCTTGAGAAATTTGTATGCAGGTCAGGAAACAACAGTTAGAACTGGACATGGAACAACAGACTAGTTCCAAATAGGAAAAGGAGTATGTCAAGGCTGTATATTGTCACCCTGTTTATTTAATGTAGAGTATTTAATGCTTATTTATATGCAGAGTACATCATAAGAAACGCTGGACTGGAAGAAGCACAAGCTGGAATCAAGATTGCTGGGAGAAATATCAATAACCTCAGATATGCAGATGACACCACCCTTATGGCAGAAAGTGAAGAGGAACTAAAAAGCCTCTTGATGAAGGTAAAAGAGGAGAGTGAAAAAGTTGGCTTAAAACTCAACGTTCAGAAAACGAAGATCATGGCATCTGGTCCCATCACTTCATGGGAAATAGATGGGGAAACAGTTATTTTTGGGGCTCCAAAATCACTGCAGATGGTGACTGCAGCCATGAAATTAAAAGACGCTTATTCCTTGGAAGGAAAGTTATGACCAACCTAGATAGCATATTCAAAGCAGAGACATTACTTTGCCAACAAAGGTCCGTCTAGTCAAGGCTATGGGTTTTCCTGTGGTCATGTATGGATGTGAGAGTTGGACTGTGAAGAAAGCTGAGCACTGAAGGATTGATGCTTTTGAACTGTGGTATTGGAGAAGACTCTTGAGAGTCCCTTGGACTGCAAGGAGATCCAACCAGTCCATTCTGAAGGAGATCAGCCCTGGGATATCTTTGGAAGGACTGATGCTGAGGCTGAAACTCCAATACTTTGGCCACCTCATGAGAAGAGTTGACCCAGTGGAAAAGACTCTGATGCTGGGAGGGATTGGGGGCAGGAGGAGAAGGGGACGACAGAGGATGAGATGGCTGGATGGCATCACTGACTCGATGGACATGAGTCTGAGCGAGCTCCGGGACTTGGTGATGCACAGGGAGGCCTGGCGTGCTGCGATTCATGGGGTCGCAAAGAGTGGGACACAACTGAGTGACTGAACTGAACTGACTGAACTGAACCGACTGAACTGAACCGTATGGCTATTATCCCATACAGGACTGTAAGAAAGAAAGATCACAATGTTCTCCACCCAGGTAAAGCCTACTATAGAACTTGAGGCTTAAATAATGCTCAATGAGTGTTTTTTTGAGTAAATAAGTGAATTACGATGACCCACTGCCTAATAAGCCCTTTTCAGAACTTCTGTATTTATAATCAACACCATTTACTTGGCTTGGCTGTTAATTTTATATTTTGTATTGTTCTTTGATAGTGTCATATGTGTTAGTCTTGTCTTAAGAATTGGTATTAACTATCTAAAGGCAGGATCCATAGCAAATAAATGTTAGTTGATTGAATGAATCTTGCTTTCTTGGTATGTTGTCAAGTGTGAGACCAAGAGTGGACATGTAAGACATGTAATGGTTTATTTGTGAGCTTTACTCTGCAGTGAGGAGCAAGACACATGTTTCTCTAATAGGAAACCAGGTAAAAAGGAGAAAAGTTTCTGTTATATTTAATTTAACTAAAGCTGTATGGAACTCAACTTAAATTTAAGCTCAAGTCAACAAGAAATTAATCACTGGGATAAAAATGTCATATGTTATGTGTGTGTTAGTCACTCAATTATGTCTGACTTTTCGTGACCACATGGACTATAACTACTAGGCTCCTCTGTCGATGGAATTCTCCAGGCAAGAATACTAGAGTGGGTTGCCATTCCTTTCTCCACAGGATCTTTTCAACCCAGGGATTGAACCTGGGTCTCCTGTATTGCAGGCAAATTCTTTACCATCTGAGCCACCAGGGAAGCCCTTAGACATGCCTCACTCTGCATTAGGTACAGAGTGTCTATTTAAGAGCAGTGTATGCCCTCTTCACTGTCTGCTTGAGTGAGCCTGGCCTGGCTCATCAGATGTAAAGAACCTGGGAGTGGAACAGCATTGAGAGGATGAACTGCCCCAGGCTGACTAAAGTATCCACGTGGCCGTAGCAGTGGCCGAAAAAGTGCCTCACAGCTGTTGACACTTATTGAGCAGTGCTACAGTGTCAGGCATTGCTTATTTGTTGTGCATATAAACCATTTTGTCTTCTCAGCAATTCTAGGAGGTAGGTGCCATTATGAGCACCATTTTTCAGTTAAGAACATTAAGGTTTAGAGAATTAGAATGGCCTGCCCAGGGTCATACTGTTAGTAAATGTTAGTGTGAGGATTTGAATTCAGGAAGCCTGTCTTCAAAATCTATGCTGTTTCCCACTGCTAAAGACGGTCTTGAGTTCAAAGCTAAATGCACAGAGCAAGGAGAGGTGAAAAACCAGGTTTAGAAGGTTAAAACAAGGGGACTTCCCTGGTGGTCCAGTGGTTAAGAATCTGCCTTGCAATGCAGGGGACTCAGGTTCGATCCCTGGTCGGGGAGCTGAGGGGCAACTAAGCCCAAGCACCACTGCTACTGATCCTACATCAAAGATCCCAACACATCCAAGTAAATAAATAAATATTTTTTAAAAAGAAAATTAAAACCAGGAAAATTATCAATAGCTCAGGAAGGAAGATTGAGATGAGTAACAGCAAATTGTTCAGGACTCAGTACAAAAAAAATAATGCAAAACATTGAACGAAGGTGGTCTTTTATTTGAAGCCAAGCATAACATATGTTGAAAGAAGGTGTCTTAATAGCTTAAATTTATTATATAGAGCTTGATGGCCTTTGCTCTCTTACAAATTTTGATCTAGCTAAGAAGATATGGACATCATATATATGAAATGGGGCTTCCCTGGTAGCTCAGACAGTAAAGAATCTGCCTGCATTGCAGGAGACCTGGTTTCAATCCCTGGGTCAGGAAGATCCCCTGGAGAAGAGTATGGCAACCCACTCTGGCATTCTTGCCTAGACAATTCCATGGACAGAGGAGCCTGGCAG
The DNA here is from genome assembly GCF_032452875.1 of Bos javanicus. NCBI lineage: Eukaryota > Metazoa > Chordata > Mammalia > Artiodactyla > Bovidae > Bos > Bos javanicus. The sequence goes on from NC_083881.1 coordinate 46,699,036, forward strand.
GCTACAGTCTGTGGGTTCTCAAAGAGCTGGACACAACCAAGTGACTAACACTTTCACTTTCATATATGAAATACTAATAAATTATGTAGGAAAGTAGATACTCAAGGGCGACTGAATGGCATATGGACTATAAAGAGATTGTATGAGAGGTTTTTCTATGTTGTCATCACTCTGTATTTTATATGGATTGGATTCCCAGGCAAAAACTGCGCATTGTCTTCCCTAGAATCAGATGTTCCAAGTGCCAGGGACTATTTCTCTGCAGTCTATGGATAGAATCCGCCTGTAATGCAGGAGACCCCAGTTTGATTCTTGGGTCAGGAAGATCCCCTGGAGAAGGGATAGGCTACCCACTCCAGTATTCTTGGGCTTCCCTTGTGGCTCAGCTGGTAAAGACTCTGCCCATAATATTGAAGACCTGGGTTCGATCCCTGAGTTGGAAAGATCCCCTGGAAAAGGGAAAGGCTACCTACTCCAGTATTCTGGCCTGGAGAATTCCATGGGCTGTATAGTCCGTGGGGTTGCAAAGAGTCAGACACCACTGAGTGACTTTCACTTTCACTTATGGAAATACCTTTATGAGTGGCACTTAGATAAGGCAGGAACACAGCAGCTCTGGCTTGCCTGGCTGAAGCATGCCCAATGGTGCTGTATCATGGAAACCTTCTCAGCCTGTTTGTAGTGTTGTCTGACCCTGCTTGTTGAATGTCATTCTTGTGGGCCTTCTGTGAGAAGGCTTATTTCCTTTACTGTGTTTGGCTGAGACAGGAGTACCGTGGGTGGCTTCAGCATTAAGTTTGGAGCAGAGGAAGTATTGCAACGCATGCCAAGAATTGAATTTTATTTTTAAAAGCTACTTTTCACAGAATTGAATATCTTGACCCTCCCTGGTTACAGCAGACCCATCACACATGGGAATTGGTGGAAGGTGGGTGACTTGAGCATCCTTTAGTGGCAAGTACATTTTCTTTATAGGACTAATCTCAAGAGATAACACTTCCTTTTGGGGACCCTTATCTCTCAAATCCTTTTCTATGGCTCCCTCTACCCGCTGTTCTCATTTCTAGCACTGTTTTAGCATCCTGACAAGCTTTGTGACTGAGGTAGTTTGCTTTGCTTTGTGAAAGAGCAGATGTATTTTGTGATTTCACACTTAAGTGTCCTGTCCTCTGTGTGGCCACTGGGATGAAACAGTTCAAATGTAAATCTGGGAAGTGGGGTTGATGGAGAAAATCAAGACCACCAAAAGCTTAACCCTGTGGCCTTCGGAAAAGCTTTCACTTAACTTCCCCTTCAAATGGTTCTAGATGATACAGGATGAGAGCATCCTTGGAAGATGTGGTGAGGCAAATGATGAGGCATGTAAGACACTCAAGATGTCTGCAGGTACAAAGCCTCGAAGCATCAGTGGCACCATTACCCTCCTATCCACTGGTCCTCGGGCTTTATTTCTTAGTTGCAACAATGCCTGGATTTTTAGGAGATGAGTATGGAGTCAGCATTCTTGCCTGGGAAATTCCATGGCCATAGGAGCCTGGTGGGTTATAGTCCATGGGGTTGCAAAGAGTTGACACGACATAGCGACTAACAACAACAAGAAACACTCATGACTTAGAGGACAGTGGGTAGAAATTCCAGGTCTCAAGAGTGCAAAGGCAAAGCTGACCCACTGAGCGTGAGAGAAGGCATATGTGTTTTCTCAGCTGTAGCAGGGGAATCCTGATGTAGCTCCGTGAAGGCTACAGGCAGGATCAATGTGCTACTGTGGTTGCAGCGTTAGGGAAGTGTGTCATAGTGTTTTGGCTTGTGGGTGGTCTACCTTCCCTTCCTCAGCTTTGGCTCCTAGACCTGGAGGCCTCTCTCTCCAACAAGACTGCGGACTGCCAAGCTGCCTGCTGGGAAGGACTTTGGAAGCCTTACAAAGCATGGTCTCTGTCAGATACCCGCCAGGGCAAGTTTTGCTCAGGATTGCTATCAAGTAGGCTGTATCTTCCTTTGAAATGTGCTTTAAGAACTGATGTACTTGATTTTTTTAATTCTATTTATCTGTTTGTGGCTGTACTGGGTCTTTGCTGCTGTGCACAGGCTTTCTCTAGTTGCGGGGGGTGGGGGCTACTCTCTAGCTGCAGTGCTTCTCCTTGTTGCAGTGGCTTGCATGTCCTAGAGGCTGTTGCATCTTCAGGGAGGTGCAACTTCTTGTTGCAGTGGCTTCAACTGCAGAGTATGGGTTCTAGGATACGAGGGCTTTAGTAATTGTGGCACGTGGGCTCAGTAGTTGTGGCTCCCGGGCTCTAGAGTGTGGGTTCAGTAGTTGAGTCACATGGGCTTAGTTGGCCCTCAGTATGTGAGATCTTCTCAGACCAGGGATCAAATTGGTGTCTCCAGCATTGCAAGGCAGATTCTTAACCACCTTACCACCAGGGAAACTCGATATATTTGCTTTTTGACTTTGCTTAACATTGGGTATTAACTCAATGCTCAGTCTTGTTGGCTGTTAGTCAGTGCTCTTTGGAGAGAGGTCCTCACAGTGAGGCTTTAAACATCTCTCCTTTAAACATCTGTCCTTACTCAGGTGCTTGAAATGTGCGGGGTGTGAGGAGCAGGGAGAGGCACATTTGTCTCTTCCTTTGAAGGTTTAAATGTTTCAGAACTTTCAAGTGATTTCAAGGATACTTTAAATCCATGTAAATAAGATGTCAGAAAAGGTAGAGCCTAAGAGAACAATACGTTCTGGGTCCAAAATTCATAATTATCAACTAAAGACAAAAGGATGCATATAGCTTTGATGATTATTTATGAATGTGTGCACTTATTTATTGGTATCCACCCTCCAGCAAGGAAGACATGAGAAAGGAAAGTGAACCTGTGAAGATCCCAGAATTCATCGACAGAAAGGTCCTGTTCTCTCTTCCCAAGACTGGAGCCACAGAAGACACCAGGTGTGAGGGATGACTCACACGTTGAGTCAAGGTTGAGGTGGATGGGACTGGACATATAGAAAAGCTAGAAACTATAGAGCAAATGTGCCGTGGATCAAAAGCAGGTAGCAGGTCTCAGGATAGGTGTAACTTCAGAGCCGTCTGGCTTCTAGGAATGTTCACAGCCTCTCTCCTACTCCAAGTTCCAAATTTTACCCTCAAGGAGAAATATTGGTAAAGGATTAAGGTCAAGATCATTTACTGTGCCTCAATGCTAGAGGTTGGAACATCTTTCCTAACAAAGAGGATGATCCCTGGGTCCCCTGTGGCAGGAGTTTCTCTGGAGTCCTCTGGCATCTCCTGGAATCTTCTTTCCTCTCTTTCTTTCTCAAGACATATGCAGAAGGAAGGCCTGAATTACAGGTTCAGGAATTGCCCTGCTCTAGGAATGTCCTCGAGTTGATGACTAGATCAGCTGACAAGGACAAATGCTAACTCTCTGGCTTGGCTTGGCCTTGACGTGATTTTCCGTGGATCTGCTTTCCCTCTTCATGGCTATGGGCCCAGGAGAAGAAGAGGAGGGAATTGCCTTTATCCTAGACAGGCTTTCACATTGTCCAGCTTTGCTCTGGGAACTACAGATGGAGATTGATGTTGGAGTGAAATTCTCATGGACTAAAATGTCTGTGTTACACTTTTATTCTCTGTACTTCTTGAGTTCCTTGTAGAGGGCATTTGTAGGAGGGCAGGATTCAAGGATTTGGGATTCTGTATCTTGGCCAAATACAATTTTCTCAATGTCTTCCTGTCATGTCATGATTTATGGCCCACAGAAACTGAAGAGGCAGAACAAAGAGTTTGGACACAAGGCAGGATGCCAGCAACTAGGAGAACTGTAGAAATTAAGAAAAATTGGTCATTCATTCTCAGTCATTAAAAATATATATATGTTGATGCTGTACAAAATGGAATTGCAGATTTACCTAAAATGGGATCCCTTTTGTTGAAGGGTTCACTATTTAGCAGCGTAAGTGTACTTACAAATGAATATTTATCATCAGTGGGAGAAGTGCCATATTGAAGAGGAGTATTGTAGTAAGTTACAACCACTGGGCAGAACTCCAAACTCTCCCTCCTAAAACCCTGCCCCATTCTCCACTCCTTCCTGTCTTTCTATCTTTGTAGTTATAATTTTTAATATCTGTAAATATATAACACATCTCCATGAATGTAAAAATTCAGCTGCTCAAAGCTTTCTCAAAGCCAATGTGGGGGTGGTAGATGGTAAAGACCAGCCCAACCCTGGGCTCCATTTTCCTTTAGTCTCTTCTGGGACTTCTTTTTTTCTTTCAGCGGCACTGGTTATACACACAACCAAATGATAGGTGTGGTTCTAAGGGGAAAAGGAGAAAGGACACAATAAGGGACTTTAATGCCAGCACATTCTTGACATGTCACGTGACCTAGGCTCCTCACCAAGAGTGAGTACTGGCATATGGGGAAGAGGCCTCAACCAGTAAGAACATTGCCTTCTCCTGGCCTCATCACCTGTGAACATCAGGGAGGATGCCTGTGACAGGATAGAGGGCTGGGCGTTTCCTCACTGGGGACTCCAGCTCTCCAATGGAGGGGAAGTGGGTGGGTTGTGATTGGAGTTACACCAGGGATGAGAATCCTGTAAAATATGATGTGTTGAAGAGAATAGGTTCCTTTTCCTTTCCCTCCCAGAAGAGAGAAGTTGTCCGTTGCTTGGCATCTACATCTCAAAAATAATAAAAGTATACTTGGGAGGTTGGGAAGATAATGTCTAAAGACTGTGGAAAGATTAATAGGATCCCTTTATCCCTGCTGGCAGCAACAACAATAAAGAAACAACCTACCAAAAAACAAGGCCCAGTCTACCAGTGTAAAGTTTCATGAGCCACAGAGAGCCACTGTACAACATTGTATCTATAGTCAACAGTAATGTTTGTGTAGTTAAACTTGGGTTTAGAGGGTAGCTCATGTTAAATGCTCTTACATAATAAAATAAAATTTAAAATAAATAAATGAGACTTCCCTGGCGGTCCAGTGGTTAAGAATCCGTGCTTCTATTGCAGGGGGCATGGGCTCGATCCCTGGTCCAGGAGCTAAGCTCCCACATGCTGCATGGGATGGATAAAAAATAAATAGATAAAAATAAATCTTTTAAAATGCATAAAGACAAAGGGAAAAAAGGGAAATGCAAGGCATAGGCTGTGAAGTTGTGTCAACAATGCCTTCCTGGTGTGAAGGAAGCATGTCCTGGGTGGAAGAGGTTTCAGCAGTAGAGGACTGGTTGGAAGCCTAATTCTACCACTTACTGGCTGGAACATCTTAGGCAAGTGACTCAACTTCTCCAAGACTGTTTTCTCATATGTTGCATACTGTTATTTCTATTCTCAAAGAGCTGTTACATGGACAAAATGATATTCTATATGTGTGTGCATGCGTGCTCAGTCGCTCCAGTCATGTCTGACTTATTGCGACCCTATTGGCTGTAGCCTGCCAGGGTCCTCTGTCCATGGGATTCTCTAGGCAAGAATACTGGAGTGGGTTGCCATTCCCTCCTCCAGGGGATCTTTCTGACCCAGGGATTGAATCTGAATCTCCTGCATTGCAAGTAAGAGATTTACTGCTGAGCCACCTGTGAAGCCCAATATGCTAAATACCTATACACACACACACACACACACACACACACACACACACACACACATATATATATATATATACAGCCCTGGCACAGTCCCTGGCATTTAGAAAGAGCTCAATAAATGATGCTTTTGCTGTTGTGATTAAAAGTACCCTTTTTGGGGATAGCACTGCCTGAGCCAGCCTTCTCAGACTCTCATTGGAGAGGAAGAGGCAGGCTATCTTCCTCTTGATGGTTCAGAAAAGTGGATATTGGACTGGAAAAGCAGAGTTCACATCTTTGCTGGGTTCTAGGTTCAAACTCCTGTTTTGGTTTTCTAAAGCTGCATAACAAAATACCCCAAAACAGTGATTTAAAATGACATTTATTGATTTATTCATTATTCTGCAATTTGGACAGGATTTAGCAGGATCAGCTCATCTCTGCTCTGTGTCACACTGGCTGCCATGGCTCATCTGGAGAGGTTCAAGTGAGGCTAGAGGATTTTCTTCCAAGATGGTTCACTAGTGAGTTGATGTTGGCTGTTGGTGGGAGCTTGACTGGGACTCTCGGTGAGGACCTCCATTCTCCTCATGTGGTTAATTTGGTCTTCTCACAGCATGGTGACTGGGTTTTGAGAAGGTGTATCCCCAAAGCACACATTCCAAGGGGACAAACCTCTCCTTTCACCAATCTTGCTAATATCCCATTGGCCAAAGCCAATTGCATGACCAAGGCTAGGAAGTTGAAGAGGTGGAAGAAGGAGGGAATGACACCAGTCATGGATGACATCATTCATGGTTCATTGGTGGCCACCAAAGTAAGGTTCACTAAAAGCAAAAACAGTGAGATGTAAGAATTTACAACCAAAATTCTGAATTCAGAGCAGATTGTCTATCCACTAGCTTCTATTATTCATTGTAACTGATTCTTATGAATTATTCTTTGGATTGATGCACTCACAATCTTCAAATACCCCTGGAAGATGCCAAGCAGGCTTTGCTAATGTGATACTTCCCTCACCCTTCATTTTCCAAAATATAAATATTTTAGATGAATGTACAAGGAGTCCAGGGCTGGGTGGATCAATGAGTCAGGTCTAATATGTGCAGTTTCGTGAGTCTGAATTGAACCATCTAAAAACATCCTCAGATCTGCTCACCTCCCCACTGTTCACCCTGGATGAACAAGTTTTTTTAAAAAAATTATTTTTATTGACAAGGAATGAATTCTCTGAAACCAGCAGAAGAACCATTGTATTTTACCAATAGGTGTGCATTACCTGAATAAATGGATAAAAGACTTTATTTGCAAGAGGGAAAAAATCCATTTAGTGATTGAAACAACTTTCTCTTTTATAGCTAGTAGTATTAATTAGCCTCCCCTTCCTCTCCTCTTTTAAAAAGAGCATGTTTTAATTGTTACCTTTTTTCATATCCTTTTTTTTTTATGTCTGCAGTTTCCAAATTGATACTTGGCCTACTAGTAAGATCTTAAAAATAGGTTTGCATTACTTTTGAGAAAGACAGTTTTCAATTAATTAAAAATAATTTCATTTCAAAACTTAGAAACCTACTGTGAATTCCAAACCTAATACTTACGTTCTTTAATTGCATGAAGGAGGAATGCAGAAGTAAATTTGGTTGAATGTGTAATTGGCATGCTCATAGTAAGATTACTGTTTCACCCTCTTATGCTTCCCAGGGAATATACAGAAGTCTCAACTTCCACCAAAAGCTTTTGAATTCTTTGGCATCAAGTGGTTTAGGAGTGAAAGTGTGCAGAAAGCAAGTGGGGTACCCACGGGTGGGCTGAAGGAAGAGAAAGATGAAGCAGCCTTCCCTTGGGGTTCTCCCCAGATTTCTTTGTATAGAGGAAGTACGGCAAATGTTCCATGTTTCTGATTTCTCCTAGAGCTAGAAACCTGAAAACAGCTGTAACATTCCCACACAATCAAAACTGTGTTGCTTTCACCTTTTTCCCTCCAACTGAACCTCCTTCTTTGTCATAGATCTGCCTCAATACACAGTACTCTAAAGAATGGTATTATTGATTAAGCCCTTATATTACCGGAAGGGGGACCCATTCCAGGGCTTGAGAACAGACTCTTGTCCAACACACTGAAATGAATTGTTCAAGGAGACACACATGGTGACACAGCAAGAGATTTTATTGGGAAGGTGGAGAGCACCAGGGCAAGGGAAGCCAGGAGAACGGAGCTGCCATGTGGCTCTCAGTCTTGGGTTTTATAGCCACATGGTTAGCTTTCCAAGTTGTCTCTGGCCAATCATCTTGCTTGTGCCCATATTTGGTCCCATTTAAGGCTCTTCCTGGTGGCACACACATCTCTTTGTCAGATGATTTCTAGCACAAGAATTTCTAAGAAGTTGGTGTGTGTATGCTAAGTCGCTTCAGTCGTGTCTGACTCTTTGTGACCCCATGGACTGTAGCCTGCCAGGCTCCTCTGTCCATGGGATTCTCCTGGCAAGAATTACTGGAGAGGGTTACCATTTCCTTCTCCAGGGGATCTTACTGACCCAGGGATCTAACCCATGTCCCTTACAGCTTCTGCATTGGCAGACAAGTTCTTTACCACTGTGCCACCTGGGAAGCCCTAGAACAATATTATGGGTTGATGTCTCCTCCCTTCTTTTGACCCCTCCCAGATTCTCCTGGCTGGTGGTAGTTTATCAGTTCTGCATTCCCTGTTTGGGTCCTCTTCTTGTGAGACAATGCATGCAAGTGGCGATTATCCTGCCTGGCCAGGGCGGGTGGTTTCAGTCAATGGTTCCCTAACACTTATGGGAACTTGGACTGGATAATGCTACATACATTTATTATCTCTCAACTCTAAGAAGTAGATGTCATTATTTTTCTCTTACAGATGTGGAAATCAAGACATAGAAAGGTTAAGTGATTGGTCCAAAGTCACACAGCTTGGTTCTGAGCTTAATTCTAAAGTCTTTTTTTTCAACCATTACTTTATTGCCTTTCATTTCAGTAAGGAGAAAGTTACCAAAACACCCAAGTTTCCTTTTCCCTGTGTAGGTAACTTCTCCTAGGAGAGACATGCTTTGCAGGCAGGATAGTACTTTTGAGAGCATAGTTTGGGATCAGCAGATGCCAGATGTGTCTTTGGTTGTCTGTGTGACCGTGGGCAACTATTTCATTTCTCTGAGCTTCAGTGGTCTTGTGTTCAAAATAAGAACCAGAGAGGAGCACACTGGACTGGTTAAGACTGTCACCTACTTGAAAAATGAAATGAAGTAATCGTACATGCTACTACATGGATGAACCTTGAAAATATGATACCAAGTGAAAGGAGCCAGTCAAAAAAGACTGTCTATTATATAATGCCCAGAAGGGGAAAATCTATAGAGACAAAAAGTAGATTAGTGATTGCCTAGAGCTGAGAAGAAAGGGGGAAATTGGGAGGTGACAGCTAAATGATATAGGACTTCTTTCTGGAGTAGAGAAGATGTTCTAACATTTGTTATGGTTGTGTATCTCTATGAATATCCCATTAGCCACTGATGCACACTTTAAATGGTGAATTGTGTGGTATGTGAATTGTTTGTTGTTCAGTTTCTGAGTTGTGTCTGACTCTTTGTGACCCCATGGACTGCAGCATGCAGGCTTCCCTGTCCTTCACTGTCTCCCAGAGTTTGTTCAAGTGCATGTCCATTGAGTCGGTGATGCTATCTAACTATCTCATCCTCTGTCACCCTCTTCACCTTTTGCCTTCAATCTTTCTCAGCATTGGGTCTTTTCCAATGAGTTGGCTCCTGGCATCAGGTGACCAACGTATTGGAGCTTCAGCATCAGTCCTTCCAATGAATGTTCAGTGTTGATCTCCTTTAGGATTGACTGGTTAGATATCCTTGCTGTCCAAGGGAGTCTCGAGTGTTCAGCAATACAGTTCAAAAGCATCAATTCTTTGGTGCTCAGCCTTCTTTATAGTCCAGTTCTCACATCTGTACATGACTACTGGAAAACCCCATTAATGGGGCCTCTATGCCTCAGCATCTTCACTTGTAAGATTGGGATCAGAGTACTTACTCCATGGAGTTGTTGAGAGGATTGAATACTCTAAAGTACACAAAAGCATGGAACAGTGTCTGGCACCCATAAATTCTTTTGTTTTTAATTGGCGTGTTTTTAAAATTGGGGTTTAGCTGCTTTTGCTACAATACTGGAAAAGATCAGTTTTCATTGTAATCCCAAAGAAAGGCAATGCCAAAGAATGTTCAAAGTACCGCACAACTGCACTCATTTCACATGCTAGCAAAGTAATGCTCAAAATTCTCCAAGCTGGGCTTCAACAGTACATGAACGGAGAACTTCTAGATGTTCAAGCTGGATTTAGAAAAGGCAGAGGAACCAGAGATCACATTGCCAACATCCGTTGGGTCATGGAAAAAGCAAGAGAATTCCAGAAAAACATCTACTTCTGCTTCATTGACTATACTAAAGCCTTTGACTATATGGATCACAACAAACTGCAGAAATTTTTTTAAAGAGATGGGAATACCAGACTACCTTACCTGCTTCCTGAGAAATCTGTATGCAGGTCAAAAAGCAACAATTAGAACCAGACATGGAAAAATGGACTGGTTCCAAATTGGGAAAGGAGTACGTCAAGGCTGTATATTGTCACCTGGCTTATTTAACTTATATGCAGAGTTCATCATGCGAAATGCCAGGCTGGATGAAGCACAAGCTGGAATCAAAATTGCTGGGAGAAATGTCAATAACCTCAGATATGAAGATGACACCCCTATGGCAGAAAGTGAAGAGGGACTCAAAAGCCTCTTGATGAAAGTGAAAGAGGAGAGTGAAAAAGCTGGATTAAAACTCAACATTCAAAAAACAAAGATCATGGCATCTGGTTCCATCACTTCTTGGCAAATAGATGGGGAAACAGTGGAAACAGTGAGAGACTTTATTTTCTTGGGCCCCAAAATCACTGCAGATGGTGACTGCAACCATGAAATTAAAAGACGCTTGCCCCTTGGAAGAAAAGCTATGACCAACCTAGACAGAATGTTAAAAAGCAGAGACATTACTTGGCTGACAAAGGTCCGTCTAGACAAACTATGGTGTTTCCAGTAGTCGTGTATGTGCTCAGTCGCTTCAGTTGTGTCTGACTCTTTGCGACCCTGTGGCCTGTTGCCCATTGGGTTCCTCTGTCCATGGGATTCTCCAGGCAAGAATACTGAAGTGGGTTGCCATTTCCTTCTCCAATGGATGTGAGAGTTGGACCATAAAGAAGGCTGAACAGTGAAGAATTGATTCTTTTTAAATGTGGTTTTGGAGAAGGGTCCCATGGACTGTGAGGAGATCAAATCAGTAAATTCTAAAGGAAATCAATCCTGATTATTCATTGGAAGGACTGATCCTGAAGCTGAAGCTCCAATACTTTGGCCACCTGATGCTGGGAAAGATTGAAGGTAAATGGAGTACAGGGTGACAGAGGATGAGATGGTTGGATGGCATCACCGACTCAGTGGGCATGAGTTTGAGTAAGCTCCAGGAGATGGCGAAGGACAGGGAAGCCTGGTGTGCTGCAATCCATGAGGTCTCAAAGAGTTGGACAGGACTGAGTGACTGAACAACAGAATAGTTGCTTTGAATTCTCAGATGGCTCAGTGGTAAAGAATCTGCCTGCAGGTTTGATCCCTGGGTCAGGAAGGTCCCCTGTAGGAGGAAATGGCAACCCACTCCAGTGTTCCTGACTAAGCATGCATGCTGCAATAGTTGTTTTACAGTGTATTGGTTTCTGCTATACAATGAAGTGAATCAGCTATATGTATACATATATATGGAGAAGGAAATGGCAACCCACTCCAGTATTGTTGCCTGGAGAATCCCATGGAAGAGGAGCCTGGTGGGCTACAGTCCATGGGGTCACAGAAGAGTTAGACACGACTTAGTGAATGAACAATACAAATATCTCCTCCCTCTTGGACCTCCCTCCCACTCCCCTACACCATCCATTTAGGTTACCACAGAGCACCAAGATGAACCCCCTGTGCTATAATACTTCAGGTTCCCAAAAGATATCTGTCTTACACATGGTAGTGTGTGTATGCAATAAATGTCATATTTCTAGTATCGGTATTAATTTAGTACAACATCTGACTATGTCAACAAAGGTCTGTCTAGTCAAGGCTATGGTTTTTCCAGTGGTCATGTATGGATGTGAGAGTTGGACTATAAGGAAAGCTGAGTGCCGAAGAACTGATGCTTTTGAACTGTGGTGTTGGAGAAGACTCTTGAGAGTCCTTTGGACTGCAAGGAGATCCAACCAGTCCATCCTAAAGGAGATCAGTCCTGGGTGTTCATTGGTAGGACTGATTTTGAAGCTGAAACTCCAATACTTTGGCCACCTGATGTGAAGAACTGACTCATTTGAAAAAACCCTGATGCTGGGAAAGATTGAGGACAGGAGGAGAAGGGGATGACAGAGGATGAGATGGTTGGGTGGCATCACCAACTCAATGGACATGGGTTTGGGTAGACTCTGGGAGATGGTGATGGATAGGGAGGCCTGGCATTCTGTGGTTCATGGGGTCACAAAGAGTCAGACACGACTGAGCGACTGAACTGAACTTACCTATGAGAAATGTTTTGTGAGTGGCAGCTATTGGTAATAGAAACTAGGACATCACTGTTTAAGGGAATTATCTGAATTTGAGAAATCCTGTGATGGGACTGCTTTTGGAAATCAAACACGATGGACTTAAAGAGTGCTCTGCTCATCCTGCTGAGAAGCCCTGAGTTTTGGGTTCTAGTATTACTCTCTTGATGCTGTGCCCTTGATCACATGGATAGACATTCAGAGGTGTTTGGCATCACCCACCATCATCAGGAAAGTCCCAGGGGTGACTTCATCCTGTCAGCCCCTGAAGCTTTGTGCCCGTGGGCCCTCTCAGTCCCAGGCTGGATGGGGGAGTCCTCTCACTGCCCGTGAAGCTCTCTCAGGAAAGAGATGCTGGGACTTACCTGGTGGTCTAGTTGTTAAGACTCCATGATTCCAATGTAGGAGATGTGGGTTCAATCCCTGGCTGGAGAACTAAAATTCCACATGCCACATAATGTGACCAAAAAATAAGACTATTTAAAAAAAATAAAAAGGAAAAAGATGCTAAAACCCTCCTCCCAGCTTCTCAATATTTGAATTCCTCAGCGCTGACTTGCATGCACTTGCAATCTGTTCCTTTTTCTGGCTTAGCTTCAGGAAAACTTTGAAGCCAACATTTTGCCCAAGAATGATAATCAACTTCATTCAGGCTACAAGTAACACTTACCCCTTCTGTTTCCTTCAGATGAACTCTGGTCTGTTTTCTTCTTAAATGGTTAGCATTGTTTCTCAGATCCTGTCAAGAGCAGACGGTGATAAAAACCCTAACTTAATGCAAACATAAACATTTTGGCATCTCAGCCTTGTAATATGTGGAAGTCAAAATGATGTAAGGGGAATTATTTTTTAATTCCTCAACATGAAGGTCATTCAGAACCTACATAGATGATTCAAAGCCAAAGAAAGTTTAAGGAGGAGGACAAAGATGAGGACCCAGCTTCTTCACTGTGTTCATGAAACTTTTGGGAGATTTGAACATCCTTAGCTACTTGAGAGCAGACTGGAAGCCCATGCCTTTGGTGAGGCTCATCACTCACCTTGTTATTTACTGGGGAGGGAAGTTGAGTGCTGTATGAATGACTGACAGAGCTGGGCCTTTTATTGGGCTGCATTTAAAAAAAAAAATGGGTTGAGTTCCTCTGAAATCCTTCGTTCCTCACATGGCCGCTATGAATCATCACTGGAGCTAGATCCATCATGGAATGCCAAGAGCCTGATACAGGCTGATGCATTGCCTTGGCCAAGAAATCTGGGGAAGCGGCATTGTGATAAAGTTGCTTCTTATTTGACTGCCTTTCTTTTAAAATAGAAACTTCTGTTACTCACAGGAAGGTGCCAGAGGCTGTTTTCATCCCCTTTTTCTGTGCAAAAATGCTTGATTTTTAAGCAGCCTATTTTTATCATCCTTTCCCACCATTCCCAGACTTCATAATGCTGTTTTGAGGACACAGGAGTATGGCTCCTGGACTTGAACCCCGTTGTTGTGCTGTGAGGCCGAGGGCAGAGGAATGGACTGTGTGGTTTGCTTGGTTTCTGTCCTATTTGGAAACTGGAGAAGAAGCCACATTCACAGTGCAAGTTAGAGTAGCTGAATGTGAAACGATCGCTGGGACCATTTCCCTTGAAACGGCTTTCATTTCAAACACTTGTACTGAGTACCTGCTAAGGACCAGGTGCTGTACTGGGGGCTTGGGTGTTTAAACATTTAATGTGGTCTCTGTGCTCCAACGAGGAGCTAATGGTGATGTTGTAAAGGACACAGGCATGTAACTAATAGGTGTAAGTTATGTTTGGGGTGCAGAGGAAAGGGTGTAGTCAGTTCTACCTATGGGGTGTCAGGGAAGTCGTCATATTGGAAGTGATACTTTGGAGCTTTAAAGAGGAGTAAGTGTTCCTCTTGGACTGCAAGGAGATCCAACTAGTCCATTCTGAAGGAGATCAGCCCTGGGATTTCTTTGGAAGGAATGATGCTAAAGCTGAAACTCCAGTACTTTGGCCACCTCATGCGAAGAGTTGACTCATTGGAAAAGGCTCTGATGCTGGGAGGGATTGGGGGCAGGAGGAGAAGGGGACGACAGAGGATGAGATGGCTGGATGGCATCACTGACTCGATGGACGTGAGTCTGAGTGAACTCTGGGAGTTGGTGATGGACAGGGAGGCCTGGCGTGCTGCGATTCATGGGGTCACAAAGAGTCGGACACGACTGAGCGACTGAACTGAACTGAAGTGTTCCTCTCATGGATGGGCTTGGAGGGCATTTTTATTCCAATGATTCATCCCAATATGATATCAGGGAATTTTTTTTTTAATGCAACAAGGATTCTCCACAGTAAACCACAGGGACCATGCTTGATGTATCACTGGATTCCTGACATATTAGATAGAAATCAAAGAGGGACACTAGGGTTTGTATATGGCAACAAGATGGGACTGCGGCATTCTTAACGTTTGGGACGGGATAATTTCTTTTCATTAAGGGGCTGTCCTGTGCATTGTAGGGCTTTTCACAGAGATCTTGCCTCTGCCCACTATAGACCAATCGTACCCCACCTCCATCAGTCATGAGAACTCAAAAGTGTCTTTGACATTGCCAAATGTCCCCTAAGGAGCAAAATTACCCTCGATTGAGAAACTCTGGGCTGGAGAGACATTTAGAACAATTCTGGAGCTGAAGAATGGCAGGGTGGTTGGCAGAACTTTAGAAATACTAGACACATGGAGCCTACACGGGTTGGCTTGCGAGAACTGTTTATTAGTATATAAATAACTCCTTGGAGCTGCTCATCTGGGGATCTGCTTATCACATGAAGAGAAATGTATGGGGCTTGCCAGGTGGCGCTCATGGTAAAGAACCTGCCTACCAATGCAGGAGATGTAAGAGATGCAGGTTTGATCCCTGGTCAGGAAGATCCCCTGGAGGAGAACATAGCAATCCATTCTAGTATTCTTGCCTGGGGAGTCCCATGGACAGAGGAGCCTGGTGGGTAATATTCCATGGGGTCACAAAGAGTTGTACACAACTGAAGCAACTTAGCAGCAGCGGGAATATAGAGTATGAGAAGCGGCTTAATAACGTATTGCTGTGCTGTGCTTAGTCATTCAGTCATGTCCAAATCTTTGTGACCCCCTGGACTATAGCCCGCCAGGCTCCTTTGTCCAAGGGGATTCTCCAGGCAAGAATATTGGAGTGGCTTACCTTGCCTTCCTCCAGGGGATCTTCCCAAGTCAGGGATCAAACCCAGGTCTCCCTCATTGCAGGTGAATTCTTTACCATCTGAGCCACCAGGGAAGCCCAATAATGTATTAACATCTGCAATTCAGAACATCTGTCCAAATGACTTTCCACTTGGAACTCATAATTGAAATTACCTTTGGTTTCCTTAGTCTGAGTCCTAATACATTGAGGAGGTCTCTCCCAATTGGCAACCAAACCAGCTTTGCATTGCAACTTCTCTGAAAGCTACCAGCCTTTCTTTAAGAGGTAATCCCAGAGTGTCACCACATAAATTTCCCTTTTGAGTCAGACTCTCAGAAAATGTGCTCACCAAAGTTGACCAAATTCATCTGGCCATTTCTGCATGACTTGGTAAGATACAGAGGATGTTACCATTTTATAAAACAAAGTATGAAGATCTATTCAAAGCATCAAGATAGAAGCCATTTTTTTTAGAGCCAACCAGTTATGGGGCATACAAATATGAGGGGCACAGAGTCTCTGTTATACAAGGGTTCTCAGAGCTAAGATTATTAATAGAATTCATGGTGATTTGAAAGAAGTTAATAATCTCTCTGTATCCATTTTTTTTCCTTTGTAAAATGAGGTAATATAAATATGTATCTTTTTATGGGGTTGGTAAGAATTGAAAGGAAATCATCCAAGAACGATATCAGCGGAGTGCCTGGTGTGCAGTGAGCACTTTACACATGTTAATGGAAATTTATTGTCACCAGTATTTCAATGCCATCATAATATGCTTGGAAGCTCTGAGAGCATCAAGACGGGATCCTTCATTGAGGGCAGACAGTGAAAATCAGCGAAGGCTCTCTGTAATGGGAGAAACCCAGTAGGAGTCCTGAAGGAGGAAGATCTAGAAGCTGGGCAGAATGAGCAAGACAAGGGGGTGTTTTCAGCCTTCCTGTTCTCTCTACTGAACCAACCATCCCCAGATCTCTGAAAGACTCACTGCCTCCCTCCAGTGGGACTTTGCTCAAATTTTCTTCTTTCTCATTAAGTCGTTCTACCCACATCCTGCAGTCCATGGGGTTGCAGAGTCAGACACAACTGAGTGACTGAACTGAACCCACATCCTGTGTAAAACTGAACTTTTCATTCTTTCACAACCTATCTCCTTGCTTTATGTTTCTCCTGGGAGTATGTCACCTTCTGACATTTTGCTTATTGATAATGTTTATTGTCTGCTGGAAGGTAGGCTCCAGGAGGATGGAATATTTCTAAAGTTCATTCACAGCTATACAACTACTCTCTAAATTCTAGAACAGAGTAGGGCACAGGGCTGGAGTTTAAGAAATATTTGTTAAATAAATGAATTCCAGGCATGCAGTCTGAAGCATAAGGGTGAAAGAGAACATCTGTTTAGGGAAATGAAAGCAAATTGATATGGCTTAAGCGTAGAATGTACGTTTTGAAGAAAGAAGAAATTAGGCTGGGGAAGTAACCAGGAACTTGATCATAGAAAGCTTTTTTTGACCTTGACCTTTACCTGAAGAACCATTTGAAGGATTTAAAGGATGGTCATCATTGTATTCTATAAATCTCACTCTAGCATCAATAAGGGGCTTCCCAACGGGCGCTAGACCTCGAAGCTGGGCAGAGTGTGCAGGACAGGAAGGTGATTTCAGTCTTGCTGTTCCCTCTATTGGACCAACCATCCCCAGATCTCTGAAAGACTCACTGCCTTTCAGACAGGAAGGATGCAAAGAAGAGGAAGCTGACTAAGCACAAGAGGAGCAGTCACTTGACCCTTGTCTGTTAAGATGAAAATGAATGAAGGTCTGACCTGGACATAGGTGATATGGATGACGAGACATCTTTGAAATGAGGTTGGAAAGGGCAAGAAGTTGACAGTTAATTGGATGAGAAAGGTAAATGGTGAGTGGGGAACCTAAAATTATTTCAAGGTTTTAAACTTGGACATTACCCAAGCAGGCAGGTGCCCAAGACTGGATCCATCTTATACTTTATTCTGAGACTTTATTCATTTATTTTGTAATTGGAGGATAATAGCTTTTCAATGTTGTGTTGGTTTCTGCTGTACAACAATGTGAGTCAGCCATAAGTATACATATATCCCCTCCTCTTGAGCCTTCCTACCCCTTCCCTCCCACCATACCCCTCTAGGCCATCACAGAGGGCCAGGCTGGCTTCCCTGTGTTATACAGAAGCTTCCTACTAGCTGTACATTTTACACATGGTAGTGTACATATGTCACTGCTACTTCCTCAATTTTCTGGAGTAAGGTGTACAAAGGCAATGCACCCCCTGCCCCCGGAAAGTTTCAGGACCCCTGAGTCAGCAACAGAGGTAGCCATCCTGATAAGATGATTCTGATATTTTTTTTTCTTTCTGCTTATTTGCCCTATGACTCTGCTTTTGTCTTTGTTTGTATTAGACCCAGAAGCAGATGCTGAGCCTAGGATTTGAGTACAAGCAGTTTCTTATGGAGATGATGCCTGAAAACACAGATAGAGAAATAGGTACATCTAACAGAGAAGGAAAAGAAGTCTAGAACGAGCGTTTGATTGAGCAGGTTACCATTGTGAGCATCTGGGACTCGTCCACTGATACCTCTGGGAAATTGGGTAAGAAGTGGTTCTCAAAATATGGACCGAGGCGCAGCAGTATTGGCATCAGCTGTGAACATGTTAGAAGTACAAGTTCACAGGCTCCATGCTGATCTACCACATTAGAACTTCCAGGGATGGAGCCCGTGAAGGTATTTTAATAAATGCTCCAGGCAATTCTTCTGTATATTAAACTTTAGAATCACTGGTATAGAATATGTCTTAACATTAGCCCCCATGGACAGCAAAAAGCTGGGTGTATTTTTCTACCAACTCTGATTCTTTGGGGTCATTAAAAATAAAAGTAAAGAGTAAATGGGAGATGGATGGTTGTCCTGAAACCTTCAGTGAATTGATTTTTAGGTATATTCTGTGCTATGAACTGCTTTCCATGATTACACCCGAATTTGGCTTACAAGGTGATGTTTTCTAAGCACTGTGGGAAAAGTTGAAATTAGTTTTATTCTATTTTATCCCCTTGCTGGAGCCCTGCTTCACCACCTGTCACATATTTCTTCTCACACTGAGACCTCTTTTCCTTGTGCTTGACCTGTGGTGAGTTGGACATCATTTATAAGAGTCATAGAGAAAAAAAAAGAAAAAAGAGAACAGGAATTGGTACATATTAAAGTTGGCATAATTGAAACAAGCTGAATGACAAAGACCCACTGGCTCTTGATGTGAAGTTTTGAGTAACCTTGGTCAGATTTCTGAAAAGTTTCAGAAAACATCATAGACTTGAAGGTTTTTGAAACAAAGACTTCAGTTGTTGCCCCAAAACCAACCTCAGGACTGGTATACTGTTTGGAATTTGACTCTTCCTTTTGTGATGAACTGTTGAATTTCCTAAAGCTTCTGAATTGTAGGATTTGATCACTACTCTCTGGCTCCTTGCATGAAGATTTCACTTGGTTAACAGGGGGCACTCATGGAGAGAAAAACCTAATACCCAGAAGTAAATAACACACACCCAACAGAGTATTTCTCTATTCACATTTAGCAAGGCTCCTTACATCCCAGTGTGCTGTACTTTTGTGGATGAATTTGAGATGGTAGCTGCTGAGGTGACCAAGTCATAAGCATCCTCCCTTCCCCTACATCCTAATCTCATCATTTTAATGGAAATAACATCTGCCCATTATTCTTTAGAAACTCAAAACCAAGCCCTCCACAGTGACAGTTAATAATAGTTAATTCTGTTGGTAACCACATCTCACTCCTTCAGTCTCTTCTCCATTTTCACTCTCCCTAGAGACGTCCTCACTCACAGGTCTTTAAATATCACCTTACAGTCACTCAGTCAGTCACTCAGTTATATCCGACTCTTACAGCCCTATGGACTAGAGATGCCAGACTATTCTGTCCATGGGATTTCCCAGACAAGAGTACTGGAGTGGGTTGCCATTTTCTTCTCCAACGGATCTTCCTCACCCAGGGATTGATTGAACCCACGTCTCCTGCATTGCAGGCAGATTCTTTACCACTGAGCCACTCGAGATTCCATGTTGATAAATTCAAATTTTCTATCTTCATCTCATTCATCTTTATCTCAGACTTCTGCTGACAGCTCCTGTGGCTGGCTCCCAAAACTCAGTTCATCTAGAAAGAGGTTCCTGATCCTCTTCAGGGGTCCTAAGTGTGCTCCTTCGGCAGTGTTTCCCATTTCTAAAGAGCATGCCTCCATCCATGCTGTTGCTCAAATCAGAAATTTGGGAATTGTCTTTATCGGTCTCCTTTTCCTTGTCCTCTGCATCTCTTCATTTTCTTAGCTTTGTTGATTGTCTCTAGACTGTGTCTTGAATCCATCTACTTTTCTCCACGGTCACTGCTCCTACAGTAGGGCAATCAGTGGCCTCTGAACCAGTCTCTCAGTAGTCTCTCTGCAATCTCCTCATCCCATGGCAGCTAAGGTGAACTTTATGAACATAAAACTGATTGTGTCCCTCTCCTGCTTAAAATTCTTCAAGGATTTTCCGTAGCTTTTAAGATTAAGTTCTAAAGGTCCACAAGGTCCTCTAGGATATAGCTCTCCAGCCTCAACTGTTGTTTCTCTCTCACTCAAATTCTCTCCAAACTCAAGGTCTTTCCCCTGCTCTCAGTCTGGGTAATGCCTATCTCACTCTAAGTGCTGTTTTTCCAAAGGAAGCCTTCCCTGGTTCCACTGAGCAGGTTAAAATTGTCCTGTTCATGATGTCCTGCTCACACAACTTTTCTCTCACAGGAAGTATCAAAAGTGATTCATTTTCCATGTGATTATGTATTTACTATCTATTGGCCAAACTAAGCTGTGAATTTGTAAAATCAGAGACCATATCTGTTTTGTTTGCTGCTAAATTGTTAGCGTGTTTTACAGAGCTGGACACTAAGTGAATACTCAAGTGACCGTTGAATGGATGGATGAGAGATGTTGGCAGTAGTTAAATTCCAGAGTGATTGAAGATAATTAAGGTGTCCAGGAAGGCTTGGGAGAGAGGGCTGACCTGGTGAGCCAGTGTGAGAAGTTCAAAATGGAGAGGCTAGGATACTTCCTTCCTCTGTTCTGTGTACTAAGCTATAGAGAAGAGATTTAGGGATCACCAAACAAATAGGAGCAGAGTATCTTCTTAATGAAGTTATTCAAGAGTCAGTCATCTCATACAATTCAGAGCTCCTGGTAACCTGGTTAGAGAAGCTTGTCCACTTAGAACCTTGGGCCTGATTCACACACCTGGTGACTGGTACAGGATGGAAATGGGGATGGAGAAAGGAGGGAGATGAGACAGGGAGAGTCGGAAAGAAAGATCCCGTGTGGTGGGGGAAGCCCTTCCCATACTGAAACAAGAAGCAGAGAAGAAAGACCTTTCTGCCTAAGAGCCCAGATGTCAAGAGATCAAGAGACCACATTGAGGGGGCTTAATGAATGGCAACTGACTACCTGGCCTGGATACTCCCTTTATTTGGGGAAGAGAATAAGGCAGTGGTTAGTGGAATAAGAGGGCTAAGTGCTCTTTCTCATATACCTCCCTTATTGGAAGTAAACAAAACTTCCTTTTCAAGAGGAAAAGAAATAAGTTTTCTCCTCCTGAGGCCAGGAGGCTGAATGTGATCACATGCCCCAGTAGCACTTCTGGAGCAGAACCTAAGAATTTCCTCCTTTGAACTATTAATTTGGTGATTTTCCATTGTGAAACACTCCATTATTCTTACCTGGAGAATCCCATGGACAGAGAAGCCTCGCAGGCTACAGTCCATGGGGTTGCAAAGAGTCAGACAACAGTGAGCAACTAACACTTTCACTTTCCCCATTATACTTTATATCTATATTATGTATATCCCTTATATTATTAGACAGTTATTACCTCTTTATAAATCAGTATCTCCCAGTAGTCTTTGAGTTTTTTGGAGGAAAGACCACACCTTTTTCACTATTGTAACTTCTAGGTCTATGAAGATTTTTTATACTCAATAATGTTTACCGTATGCATATGCACACAAGAAAGTGGTCAGGATTGAAGATGATGAGATACTGTTCATAACATTCCAGCTTTGAGGAGATTCTCTGTTTTTGTTGGTCTTTGTGTCATTCCCATACTGTTCTAAATCACTAATCAATCCATGGTCATTACAATTCTGTACTTCTCCAAATAATCCATGAGTATGTATTTTAATTTTCTCCCTAAGTAATCCAGGGAGAGACAATAGGAAGCCATGATTTTAGGTATGCAGAGTTCACATAGGTTTGCAGGAGCATTTCAAGTTTGTAGAAAATCCCTGGAGGTTGTTGCAAATTATTTATAAATAATGAACCAAAGTGATTAACCTCTTCATGTGTATGTGAATGAGATTATCCTTTTTATTTTTCAGCCCAGGTTTTGTGTGTATATGTGTGTGTTGGGAGACACTTGGAAATTAGAATGTTAATAACTATACCCTGCTTTTAATGAGGACCTGGAGATAATGAGATCATGGCAGCATAAACCTAATGCTACACAGCTAATTTAGTCCAAGGATTTCTATACTACACAACAAAATAAAGGCCTTAAACTCTGTTGAGTTCTCTCTCTTTTCTAATGATGGATTTCCCAAAACACAAGGGTGTATGACACAGCCGCTCATGTTCAAACTAAAAGACTATGTTTTTCTCTTTGCTGTATGATCAATGAAACGTGTCAGTCCCCAAGACATGACCAAACAGCATCAAAGCAGGAATGAAAATGCAGACGTTGTCTGCATAATACTTCTGAAAGCCACCAGGAGACTATTAAGGGATTTGAGACCAAACACTACACTAGTAAGATTCTTAAGAGGGGACAGTTAGTTGTTATGAGAGTCACATCTGTATGTTTGGGAAGTGGAGCATTGTTACATGTAGAGCAAAGAGAGAAAGAAAGCAGATTAAGGTATTCAAAGATGGATTCTTGGGGATTTTTTAAAAAATGGTTGTTTTAATTTTAGATTTTGTTTTTTAGATCTTAGATACTTTAAAATTGTATATATCACATTTTAGGTAATTTCACATATTTAGGTATTTTAGTGATTAAAAAAAGGAGTGGGAAGACTTTTGACACTGAGTTCTGTTAGCCAAGTAGCTGTACATTTTTTTTTTTTTTTTTACTGTGCAGTGCATCATGTGGAATCTTAGTTCCCTGACCAGGGACCTAACCTGTATCCCCTACATTGAGAGTTCAGAGTCATAATCACTGGACCACCAAGAGAGTCCTGGTGTCTGAGCTTCTCAGTGCAGATTGAGAGATGGAGGCCTCAGGTGAGTCTAAAACAAATTCAGGCTATCCAGGCATATCTATGAAGTGGTGGGTGCAGTAGCCTTCAGCGGTCTATTTATCTGAGGTGATTTATGTGAGATGTGAGATTGAGGAGTTTTTTTTTTTTTTTTTTAATCCTTATTCCACGGAAAACAAAAGGATTGAGGGACATGTGGAACATCAGAGTGTCTGAACCCAGACCCATGGATTCATATTGGTGGGGTAGGGGTGAGTAGAGGGGCTACTCTGCTACAGGTTAGAGGACTCATTTCTACCAGTGAGACTTGAGAAAATAGTCCTGTCTTGGGGAAATGTGGAATGGTGATATAGTGGGGACTGTGAAAAAGAAATAACTCCCTAGCTCCCTATAATGTTACTGCTTTAGCATTATAAAGATTTGCTTATGGATCACAAGGAATTAATGCTTGGCATGGACACCAGTGTTAGCATGTCCCTGGGCCACTTGTTTATGTTAGAGAAAGGAGGAACTCAGTGTAGACCTGATGTTCTTAAAACACTATGACAAATGAATGTCATATTGTCAGAACTCCATCCCTTGGACAAGACTGTATGGACCAGGGTTCATACTCAGCATGTCACCAGGCTCACACTGTCTTTCATGGAAACTCCTAGTATGTCTCATAAAATTCCAGGTTGAAAACCACCACAATCAATACGATTTAGGATGGTTGTTGCTGATGTTACTTGAGAGAAAATATTAGTCATCTAAGTTCAACAAGTGTTCTACCCAGATTGAGTACATCAGAACACAGAGAAAGACTTCAGCCTTGTTCTTCACAAGCCTCTCCAAACAGGAGGATGGTTGAAGTGAATGTTACAGAGGAGGGATTGTAAGTAGCCACAGTGTTGGCCACACAGTCTCTTTCTTCCTTGGGATTCTTTTCCTCTAACATGCAATATTCCCGAGATAGGTAAACTGCATAGTCATTACTACTGGGGACATTAGATGATATGAAAAAAGTGGGACTTGGGCTTCCCTCATAGCTCAGATGGTTAAAGAATCCACCTGCAATGCAGAGGACCTGGGTTCTGTCCCTGGGTTGGGAAGATCCCCTGGAGGAGGGCATGGCAACCCACTCCAGTATTCTTATTTGGAGAACCCCATGTACAGAGGAACCTGGCAGGATACAGTCCATGGGGTCGCAAAGAGCTGGACATGACTGAGCGTAACTAAGCATAGGGAGTGGCTCATTTGATGAGGAAGAAAGAATGTAGGAAGAGAAGGGATAGAACAGATCACAAATTTCGCTGACATTACAGGTTGGTGTGGGGCAAGCTCTGCTCATAGTCATCCTCACTTTTTAGTGTGTGAGATCCATCTTTGGTGTTTCCACCTCAGGATGCAATTTTGCCATCCCTGACTTTACGTATTCAGAGTAAATGTATTCCCGTGAACCTTGAAGTTGATATATTACAACACAACGTGGACTTCCCAACATTATCGATTCTAGTTGTGCATTGGCCATGAAGCAGGATCTTTCATCCAAACATGACAAGGTGCTTTATATGTAGTCTGTATTTTTCTCTACTTTTTACAGTTAATAGAAAGGTATTGGGTTGGCCAAAAAGATTTTTTGGGTTTTTTCATACCATCTTATGGAATAACTCAAATGAATTTTTGGGGCAACCCAATAGAAAGCTGCCTGGCTGGCTAGAAAACAGAAGCAGAGCTAGAAATAGAACCTAGAAGTCTAACTTCTCTTTTTCACACTCTTTCTAAAATTATGGGACTGTTTGCTTCCTCCTCCTCCTTGTCCCATTGCTCTTCCCACTTGTGACTGTTGTTCACACCAGAACTTCACAGAAAGACTTCCCTGGAAGTCAAAAACATAGAATTGTGAAAGCAAAGTCCTGAATTTTCAACAGCCTATATTCTTGGAATACCAGGGAAGGATATTTCTCATCATTGAGAGAGCTGTTCAGAACTCATTATGAAAGTGTTACTGAGAGGTTTATATTCATATCTAAGTCAGATATTATTGGACTGTGTTTCTTATGTTAAAACTTGATATTATGACCTGTAAAAATGGGGTTAAATTATATCCTTGGTAGGATTTTCTGAGGATTAAATGGAATAGTTTATATTAGATGCTCAGCTACTTTTTATTTTATGTCTGTAGATGAAAGGAGAAAAAGGTACCATTTTGAAACCTTCAATTTAACATAATTCAAATAATTTGAGTTCCATAAATATTTCCTGTGTATCTATTTTGTGTGAAGAAGTGCCTTCTATTCCCAGAAAGATGAGATGTTAACTGAATTATATCACATTTGGTTCTGTGTGGATACCTATGGGAATCATTGTGCTGCTGCTGCTAAGTCACTTTAGTCGTGTCCAACTCTGTGTGACCTCATAGACAGCAGCCCACCAGGCTCCACCATCCCTGGGATTCTCCAGGCAAGTGCACTGGAGTGGGTTGCCATTTCCTTCTCAAATGCATGAAAGTGAAAAGTGAAAGGAAAGTCGCTCAGTCGTGTCTGACTCTTCTTGATCCCGTGGACTGCAGCCTACCAGGCTCCTCTGTCCATGGGATTTTCAAGTCAAGAGTACTGGAGTGAGGTGCCATTGCCTTCTCTGAAACATTGTGCAGGAAAACAATATGCCAACAGTAATATTGGTACCATCTTTGTTGGGCATTTCTTTAACATAATGGCTCAGAGCATGGGTTCTAGAACTGCCTTAGATCAAATCCTGCTTCTGACCCTTTCTGGCTGTCTGACCATGGTACATTTCTTAATCTGTGCTGCGTTTCTTCATAATATTAATAGTACTTACTTCATAGAATTGTAGAGATTTTACTTTTATTTTTTAAAAATTTATTTATATGGCTGCACTGGATCTTAGTTGCAGCACTCAAGATCTCTTAAAAGTTCAATTTATGTAAGACATGAAGAGTCATGCTTGGCTTGATGGTAAGCTCACTCACTGTTAACTCATCCCTATGTGTTGCAGCTTGACCAGTCAGGGTGTACTGTCTGTCACTTAGAAGTTTTGGCTGGCTCTCCATCACAGCTTCAAAGGAGGAAGTACCCTGTTGGGTCATGGTATTATAGAGTCTATTCCTCCATTTACACGTTCAGACTCACAGTTTTGTAAATGCACTGAAATTTATCTGAAGGCTGATTTACTAATTTGCCACAAAAATATAACCACTGTATACTGTAATGGTTAAAAGTCTGAACTCCAGAGAAATGTTCTAACTTAGCTTTAAGCTCTGACATAGCTGCCTGTCCTTGGACAAGTTGCTTATCCCATCTGAGCTTCAGTTTCCTCTCCTGTAAGATTAAAATCATAAGTATACCATTTTCTGTGGAATGTGATGAGGATTACATGCTATAAATCATGTAAAGCACTTAGTACATGGGGAAGAAGCTGTGAAGATGTCAATTCCTAGGTTCTCCTTTCTGAGTTCTCGGCTTCCCTTGCAGTCAGATGAGACCATGTGCCTGAACTCTAGCCACCGGAACGTGAACACAGGTGATGTGCATGAATTCCAGACTCGCTCACCAAACCTCCATGTGCATTTTCTGTTCTCTTTCTCTATCCACAAGTTGCCTAAATAAGTCTCTGTAGACTCAGGGGACAACAATGCCAATGACAGAAGAAGCTGAGATTCCTGATTAAGTGCAGGCTAGGGCCTCCCTGTTCTCTCCAGCCAAAACCCACACACCAGCATAAGTGAGGGAGAAATTTTAAAACTCTTATTGGGTTAAGCTGCTGAGATTTAAGGTTTCTGAAACAGGATTTTTAGCCTAGCCTGGGTAGCACAGTAGCTGACTGATCAAAATGATCAGCAAATGTTAGCTATTAATAGTAACCATCATCAGCAATCAGACCTTGATGTTCATGGTCACAGTTCTCTCCCTGTTTGTGGCTCCATGTGAGAAATTAAATAATAGCGCTCTACATTTCTCAAAACGTTTGTGAGTAAAGGTACCAGAACAAAGGCACATGCTTGTTAGAGCCAAAGCAACAGTGATTCTGACAAACAACTGAGAAGCCGTAATACAAACCCACTGGTTCCTCAGTAGTGAACTTGGATTGACCATGATGTTTCTACTTTCTGATTCAGTCAGGACAGGGCTAGGTAAACACTGATACATTTGTTCCCTTTGGAGTAGTCTTTTCGAGATGGTATGTCCATCAACCTCACAGTGCTTGCATATCCTTTCTTCAAGCAAGGTCCAATGCAGTCGATGCAATAAAATGCTCTAAGTTACCAAAAATCTGTTTTTTCCTCAGTTACATTGATTCACCCTGACATACCAAATTGATGCTATGTGTATGCTGCTGCTGCTAAGTCGCTTCAGTCGTGTCCAACTCTGTGTGACCCAATGGACGGCAGCCCACCAGGCTCTCCCGTCCCTGGGATGCTCCAGGCAAGAACACTGGAGTGGGTTGCCATTTCCTTCTCCAGTGCATGAAAGTGAAAAGTGAAAGTGAAGTCGCTTAGTCATATCTGACTCTTCGAGACCCCATGGATGCAGCCTACCAGTCTCCTCTGTCCATGGGATTTTCCAGGCAAGAGTACTGGAGTGGGGTGCCATTGCCTTCTCTGTATGTGTATGCAGTTGGAGATATATTAGTATAACTTATGCTTCCTTGAGACTCTTGCATATCACCCTGATTGGAATTTTAAGCATTACTCTAAACTCTTTTAAGAACCAATTGGTTGATGTTGGCACTTGGGTTGGGTCATATTTGAGGGATAGATTTTAGTAATTAATTTTCAGGGAATAACCTTGACTATTGCCCATAATATTGTCTCGCTGCTGTGCTTTCCATTTATATTTTGTGCCCTTCAAACCTTTACTGAGGCCACTTGACATCACTGGACATTCTTTTTTTTTTTAATATTTGTTTAGCTGGGATCTTCAATCTTCACTGCAGCCTGTAGGACCTTTAGTTGTGGTCTGTGAACTCCTAGTTGTCACATGTGGGATCTAGTTCCCTGACCAGGGATCGAACCCTGACCCCATGCATTGGGAGCATGGAGTCTCAGCCACTGGACCACCATAAAAGTCCCCTCATTGGGTATTCTTTTACATCTCACCTTTCTCAGGTATCTTCCACCTCCTAGGTTACTTTCAGAAGCTTGATTAAGTCCCTGTGGTAGCTAGCATGATGTATTGGCACAGCACAGTGGAAACAATGGATTTCTAGAGATTTACCATCTACCATCAGAGGAGTTAAAGAGAGCCCTCTAAAAGGGGAAGCATGATAAACTTATGCCCTCATATTACTGTAATTCTGCGTCACTCAACGGGCTTCTCTTTTGGCTCAGACGGTAAAGAGTTCACCTGCAATGCAGAAGACCTGGGTTTCATCCCTGGCTCAGGAACTTTTGTACCTTTTAACCGAGACATGGTTCATATACAGTGAAGCACACAAATCTTAGGTATGCTGCTGCTGCTGCTAAGTCGCTTCAGTCGTGTCTGACTCTGTGCAACCCCATAGATGGCAGCCCACCAGGCTCCCCCATCCTTGGGATTCTCCAGGCAAGAACACTGGAGTAGGTTGCCATTTCCTTCTCCAATGCATGAAAGTGAAAAGTGAAAGTGAAGTCGCTCAGTCATGTCCGACTCTTAGCGACCCCATGGACTGCAGCCTACCAGGCTCCTCTGCCCATGGGATTTCCCAGGCAAGAGTACTGGAGTGGGGTGCCATTGCCTTCTCCAAAATCTTAGGTATAATGCTCAATAAATTTTTATATGGACGCTCACAGAACTATAGCTCAGTTCAACATACCCAGCACCTCAGAATATGCACCACCCAAAAGGATACCTCTGATACTATAGATTAGTTTTGTGGTTTTGAATTCTGTAGAAATGTACTTATATGAGCCTCTTGTGTCTAGCTTCTATTGCCTAAGATTATCTGTAAGATTGATGTTACTGAGTGTTGTCATAGATTCATCCATCTTGCTCTTGACTCTTGGTTATTTATAATTTGAGGACTTTATGATAAAGCTACAGCGAACATTCCTGTATAGGCATTTGCGGGTTATAAGCACTCATTTTTGAGGGTTATAGACACAGGATTGTAATTACTGGGTTACATATTTGCTTTAGTAGATTCTGATAAACAGTTATCCACAGAGTATCAATTTGTATTCCCTCTAGTAATGAGTAAGTAAGTAATGAGTCTAGTAAGGAGACAGGGAGCAAGACCATCCCTAGGAAAAAGAAATGCAAAAGCAAAATGGCTGTCTGGGGAGGCCTTACAAATAGCTGTGAAAAGAAGAGAAGTAAAAAGCAAAGGAGAAAAGGAAAGATATACCCATTTGAATGCAGGGTTCCAAAGAATAGCAAGGAGAGATAAGAAAGCCTTCCTCAGCGATCAATGCAAAGAAATAGAGGAAAACCACAGAATGGGAAAGACTAGAGATCTCTTCAAGAAAATTAGAGATACCAAGGGAACATTTCATGCAAAGATGGGCACAATAAAGGACAGAAATGGTATGGACCTAACAGAAGCAGAAGATATTAAGAAGAGGTGGCAACAATACACAGAAGAACTGTACAAAAAATATCTTCATGACCCAGATAATCACGATGGCGTGATCACTCACCTAGAGCCAGACATCCTGGAATGTGAAGTCAAGTGGGCCTTATTCAACCATTTTTTCCATTCATCTGTAAAACATCAGTGGAGCATGTATTCCAGTTCTGGGCTAATTGCTTAAGATAAAATGATTAAAATGAAATAGACATAGTTCCTGGCCTCAAGGAACTCATAGTCTCTAGACAAAGCATATATATATATATATATATATATATATATATATATATATATACTATAAACAGATATGAATAAGGTCTCATTTAATTCAGAAGAATGGTTTGAAATTTAATTAGGTCACCCATGTCTCTAAAAATATCTAATCAATTTTGATTAGACTTAGAAAAAATCTAAATCTTTGAGGTGGTCTGCCACTGCCTGTCTCTGTCTTCATCTTTTATGGCTGCTCTCCCATGCACTGTTTCCCTAGGACCCAAATTCATTGCTACCTCAGAGTTTCTGCCCTCATGGTTCTGTCAGTTTACAACATTTGTCTCAAACTTGCCACAAGACTGATTTCTTCACACCTTCAACTCTCAGCTTAAATGTCATGTCCACATGACATGTGTCATGTCCATCTGACACATGTCAGATGTTGACATGTCAGTCAACATCTGACCACTCCACCTTAATTCTGTCCACCTTGCCAAGTAATTTTCACATTACCGAAACCTGAAATCATCTCATTTATTAATTTTTTCTGCATTCCCTCTACTGGGATGTATGTTTCATAACAGTAGAGATCTGTTTTTCTTCATTTCTGTATCCCAACTTCATTGTATATGGTGGGTGTTGAATTCATGAGGGCTTAGAGTAGAGTGTGACACCTCCCCTCCATGATACTCTATTCTTACTCTCTTGAAGTTCCTTCATTCCAAGGTTTTGACAATAGTTGGTGCCAGGATTCTGGAGGGAAATTCTTTGCCATAGACTGTGTGAAGAATTTGAGACATTATTCTACTTATAAGAGATAAGGGGAATGTGGTAAGGGTTGGAGTAAAGAAGATATTAGAGGCAGAGTGCTATACTACTTGTCTCCTTTGGATGCTCTTCCCTCCAAATTATGAGACTCATGAATAGTTGCTGTTGATTATAGAAGTCAAAGTGTTGAATTTCATCCCAAAGTGGTCTAATGACGGAAAAAAGCAAAAATCAAAAATCAAGGAAGCTAAAGCTTGAGAGATAGAGCAGAGGAGATGGGTGTTGGGCTTCACCAAAAAGGCCAGCAAGCTGTACTTTCCCAGCCTCAAGTCCACCCCCCCGCAAAAGATCCTGGAGTCAGCAATAGAGACATCGATGCTTTAAGTGATAGGGAGATCTTATATGTTTGAAGCAAGGTCCTGGAGTGATACCCTGCTGTGTGCAGCAGATGGCAGGCAGGACATGAAGACATGGCAGCAGTCTTCACTGGGGTATGCTGGGAGGTAGAGAGAGGGGTTACCAGTTACAGGGGGAATTGAAGTCGGGTTGGCTCATTGCTTACCAGGGAAACCAGCAGAGGAGCAAGCCCCTCACTGCCCTTTTGATGAGCTAGTCTGGTGGAGATGTTCTGATATAAATATTAGAACAATCATTAGCTGGGACTAGGGGCAGGTATGTAGACATTTGCTGATTAGGCTCTATGATTAAGAGGAATGATCAGTCGTGTGAGTAGGGTATGGGTGAGGCAGAGGCAGGTCAAGTGAGGATGTTCAGAGAGCAGGAGAAAAGTCATCATGAGTGGCCTGATCATATGCAGAAATATTGAAGGGACACTTCTCAAGGCCACAGAAATGGGAAGTTCAATACAATCTTGCCTAGCTTTTGTAGGGTAGGGAGAGAATGATAATTAAAATCTTTGCTTCATAAAAGAATTGTGCATTAAAAGATATTCTAAAATGGAGGAAATGATTGAGAAATGATTAAGCCTGTCCACTAGATGCAAGAAGGGGGCTGTTCTGTAAAGTCTTTTAATACTGTATGTAATGACTAAGGTAAGTCTTGAAGAATCAGTCAATGTTTTCCAGGTAGACAAAGCAGTTGTGAGTGAAGAGTGTTTCAAGAAGAGATAGCAACATGTGAAATAGCATAGTGGTGTGAATCAGTATTCATTTAAAAAAAAAATAATTCAATCACCTTTAGTGAGTTCCTACTAATTGCCAGGCTCTGCACCAATCATGGAACTGCTGGGATTCCATTTTGCCCTGCAGGCAGCAGACCAAGGTAGAAGTTCAGAGCATAAGTTCTGGTGTCAGATGGACTTGAGTTCAAATCTTGGCTCTACTACTTCTGAGTTGTGCAAACGTGGGCAAATTACTTAATCTCTTTGTGCCTTGGTTTACTTGCTATGAGTATACATATGAAAATGCATGCTGGGCACTTTGCCCAGTGCCCCGAGCTCGTGCTTAGTCATTCAATCATGTCTGACTCTGTGACCCACGAACTATAACCCTCTAGGCTCCTCTATCCATGGGATTCTCCAGGCAAGAATACTAGAGTGAATTGCCATGCTCTTCACCAGGGGACCTTCCCAACCCAGGGATTGAACCTGGATCTCCTGCACTGCAGGCAGATTCTTTACCATCTGAGCTACCAGGGAAGTGCCCAGTGCCTATATGTGACCAAACTGTCAGCCACTAGTCCTTCTATCATGTTGTTAATCTGGTATAAATGAGTACAAAATACTTGTGTGGTGTACAAGATAATGAACTTTGTAACTGTTGCAGGAAGGGGGACCTCTCCTAGGGCCTAAGAGGCGGCCCTTGTCTAACACTCAGAAATGACTTGTCTGAGGAGACACACGTGCTGACACCCTCTATTGGGAAGAGGGTGCCTGGACGGAGAGCAAGAGGGTGAGGGAACCCAGGAGGACTGCTCTGCCACAAGGCTCACAGTCCCAGGCTTCATGGTGACAGGATTAGTTTTCAGGTTGTCTCTGACTAATCCCTCTGACTCAGGGTCCTTCCTAGTGGTGCACACATCATTCAGCCAAGATGGACTCCAGAGAGGAGGATTCTGGAAGTTTGGTAGAACATGTGGCATTTCCCTTTGACCTTTCTCGAATTCTCCTGGTTGGTGTTGGTTTGTTAGTTCTGAGTTCCTTACCAGACCTCCTGTCGTAAAATAACTCATGCAAGTTACAGTGCATGGCCAGAGGAGGTGGTTTCAATCAGTGTTTCCCCTAACATAACCACTGGCAGGTCTTTTTTGTAGTACATCATTATGGGGAAAGCTAGAGTTTTTCCAAACTCTTCTCCTGGGGCCAGGGGTGGGGATTCTTGATCTCATTCCACTGGTTATGAAAAGTTTTCACATAGAGGCAAAGCATCCTTGTACTTCTCTCCCGGAAGGTGGGGAGAGCTGCTGGCTGGGTACATCTGCATCACAGCTTTCTGGGTAAACTGGCCACTCCCTACAGATTTGTTATCATGCTAAAAGTGTCTCCTCCCTTCCTTTCTGGAGCTTTTGCAGCTGTTCCTGGAAGGAGACCCAGTTGAAAGGATTGTTATAGACCCGGCACAGCTGGGATCTTTAACGATCTGTCAGCGGCTCACAGCGAAGTTCCAACACCCTGAGGTAACCAGGAGGGTGGTGGAAGGCTCTGAGGAGGAACTGATTCTGCAACAAGCTAAAAGCTCCTTGGAAAGCTTGTGACACAGCTATGGAGAGGCCAGAGGCCTGGAGAGGGACGTGGGGAAGGAGGAGAGGAGAGGTTCTTCTCCAGAGATGTCTGGAGGGCAGACAAATGAGATCCTAGGGGAGACTTCCAGTGTGGGCAGTGGGGGAGACATCCCGGGGCCAAGAAATTATAGCCTCATAATAAACTGGTCAAAGCAATCAATAGTCACATTGATTGTCATTTGCTCACAAATTGCACACCTGGTGTCCCTCAGAAAATCTTGGCCACAAGACATAGACTGCTGTTCTGAAGGTTATGGACAGTAATTACTCTCTGTCCTATCGCCAGTCACAGTGTCAGCCCCAAGACCCTTGGTCTCTTGATTCCAAAACAGGGCACAAAGGACCCAGCAAGTTAGTATGGAGAGTGCTGCTTCTTGCATGGCTGCATGGTCCGATGGCCCCATTTGTTTGGTTTTTAGGAACACTAATCATAAGCTAAGAGATCCAAGACCCTGTTATTTTAAAATTTCTTCCATAACCCGGGATTCCCCCCTGCATTTTTCACACTTTTTTTGGCTTTTGTTTGTTTTGTTTTCCATGGTCAGGATTAATGACACAAATCCAGCCATAATGAATAAATACATTGTTTGTGTCAGTAAAAATTTAAGTCAGAAGGGATTTTGTTTGTTGGTGAATTCAGATGATGACAAGCTCTGGATGTGGCTCTACCCAGAAGCACATGATGTCTTCGGGTCTCTGTATGTCTCTATTGTCATCTCTCAGTTTTACATTTTTCTGTTATTCTTTACATGAGAGGTTTCCTCCAGAAGGCGGCAGAAAAAGTCACTAGTGGCTCTGAGCCTTTATTCTACTAGCTTCCACAAGTCCAATGTACAGAGGGAGCCCCTTGCTCAAAGGCTTTAGTGTAGAGGACTCTCACTGGTTAAACTGCCATGTGTACATCTTGGAACCAGTCATGGTGCCGCTTATCAGCAAAGCGTGTGTCACAGATGAGTCTATCCTTGATAAGGGTAATAGGGCCATTTGTATATGAACAGCTTTGAATGAAAGTAAGAGTTGTGGTGGTTCCCCAGTGGCAAACTGGGGTGCAACAAGCAGAACATGAGTAAATGTGTGCAGGGGAGGTAAAAATTCCAAATGTTTTACTTCATACCGAAACTAGGTTTCAAGTCTGTATTGCTCATCCAGCTTTGATAGGCAAACTCTTTACCACTGAGCCATCAGGAAAGCCCATACTGCTCTTCCAATCATGAGTCCCCACAACAGTGGATAGATTTGGTTCAATTCAATTCCACAAACATTTACCAGGCACTTACTATGTGCCAAGATCTGTGGGAGGCCCTGGGAAAGCAAAGAGGAATGAAACATAAACTCCGCTGTCAGAGATCTCACAGTTGATGACTAAGACTATAATAGATAGTATGGATGAGGTTCTGTAGAGTGGGGATGGACAAAATCCACAACAGCACAGAGAAGAGAGTATTTATCATTGATCAGTGACTGACTGGGTACTGAGAAGACTCTCTCAGAGGGTCTTCAAGACTTTGAGTCTTTAAGGGTGAGGAGGGTTTTGTTGGAAGAGTTAGAATTGGGGGAAACAGAGCTATTGGCATGTGCAAAGGTACAGAGGTATGTTGTGTGGTTGAAACTGGATGAGACACAACAGGGAAAGAAGGCTCATTAGGCTATGTCAAAAGCTTAAGTGAAATTATGAATTCCCAAGTTTGGGAGGGGAGAGTGGTAGGCAGGTTCTAAGATGACACCCAGTGGTCAATTCCCTTGTACAGTCTCCTCCTCTGTGGGTGGGTGGACCCTATGTATATGAGGACATGTTACTCAATGAGGAGGTTATGTTCCATGGCACAGTTGACTGTAAGCAAAGGAGACCTAGTGGGATAGGCCTAATCACATGAACCCTTTAAAAGCAGAAAGTTTTCCCCAGTTCAGTTCAGTCGCTCAGTCATGTCTGACTCTTTGCAACCCCATGAATCGCAGCACGCCAGGCCTCCCTGTCCATCACCAACTCCCAGAGTTCACTCAGACTCACGTCCATCGAGTCAGTAATGCCATCCAGCCATCTCATCCTCTGTCATCCCCTTCTCCTCCTGCCCCCAATCCCTCCCAGCATCAGAGTCTTTTCCAATGAGTCAACTCTTCGCATGGGTGGCCAAAGTACTGGAGTTTCAGCTTTAGCATCATTCCTTTCAAAGAAATCCCAGGGCTGATCTCCTTCAGAATGGACTGGTTGGATCTCCTTGCAGTCCAGGGGACACTCAGGAGTCTTCTCCAGCTGGTAGCAAAAGAGGAAACCAGAGATTTGGATGCATATGGTCATATGGAAAATTCTGAGAGTGGCCTTTGGCAGCTAATAGCAACACCCAGCTGATAGCCAGCAAGAAAACAAGGACCTCGATCCTATAACCACAAAAAACTAAATCTCCTTATCCATAAAAGAGCTCCAAGTGGATTCTTCCCCCAAAGTCTTAGCTCAGCTTGGCTGGCACCTTGATTTTGGCCTTTGTAAAGCCTTCAGCAGAGAACTCAGTTGAGTCTGCCCAGTTTTCTGAGATCCTAAACTGTGAATTAGTCAGTGGGTGTTGTTTTAAGCTGCCAAGTTTGTGATGGTTGGTTCTTTATTAATAGAAAACCAATATAGATGAGAACAGTGAAGAGCTTATCATAGAATTGTACCTAATTGATTCCAAGACTCTCACAGAAGTGTAGGCTCCCTGGGTCTGGGCTTGTGTCTTGTGTTTAGCAGTCTATAACCAGCACCCATTGCTCTGCCTGGTACACAGAAGACAGAATGCAAGAATCACTTGAATGAACGGATTTGTGAACGATCAGTTCTAACCACTATTACACTTTGCACACTCTCTAGATGGCTAGTGAGCGTATAGCCCGTCTGTGTGTGTGCCACTCTGCCTGCCAGCCTGAATTCCTAGGATGAGCCAACAGCAGCCAAATGACTATTTCCTAAGCCAACAAGTTGTTTTGGAGTATCAGTTCTACACACAGTGCTATGTTAGCTTTTCTGCAGGTAAAACCCAGCAGCTTAAAGCTCCAATCTTCAGGAAGATTGTTGACTTATTGGGGAGTGAAGATCATCAAATAGAATGTAAGTAGAGGCAGTGTGTTATGGGGAGACAATCAATGGGTTTGTAGTGAAAGGACCCGGGTTTGAGACCTGGCTCAGCCACTTACTAGCCTTGTGACCCTAACCTATTATATAATATTTTTTGAGCCTCAGACTCCTCATCTCTTGGGCACCATGGTAATATTTATATCTCATTGCTGTTGTGACACTCATACAAAATGTTGGAGAAAAGCAATTTGCAAGCTGTAAAGTTATGTCCATATTAGTAGCAAAATGAAATCCTAGTAAAGTTAAAGATAACCCTAGAAATTGCTAGAGAGTCTGGGTTGGGTTGAGATTTCAAAGAATTCATGGTGGCAAGGGCATGGAAAGGGTGGGGGTGACTTTGGGGCAGAAGTAGATCTAGAATTCATTTTTAAACCATTTAATGCATAAACTTTTCCTGGGAATCAACTGCATTCAACGAGTGCTGAAAATTTGACAAACAAAGAGCACAGAGACCTTAATATTCTTGTATTATTCAAGGATTCCATCCTTTCAGCATGGCTGGAGCAATCCAGCAGTTACGAAGATTTTAGACAATGACTCTGATCTCAATAAAAACACAAATTGCTTGATTAGGGTAATTACCAAGTGCTTTCTTGGCAGTCTGATGGGGTCAGTCAATAAGGTCAAACCAAATTTCTTTCCTGTCAGAAAAGAATGACTCAAAGCAGAGTCCCTTTGTGTGATATCCCCAGGGACTTGCTTCAATTAGTCCAGACTGTAGGTTTGAGGGAGTCAGGAGGCAAAGCAGCTTCCAAAATCTTGGGATCCCAACTCTTTTCCTGTTTGGTAAATTCTTAACCACACTTTGATGGTGTGGGGCTGGGGCAAAGGGAGATGCTGAAGAAATATTTTAAGGTGACTGCAGAATAATAATGGTAACAAATAGATGGTAAGAAGAAATAGAGAATGGTGTGAATTTCAGCCCACAGCATTGAGCAGACTGAATTGAGGAGGAGGTACCAACTATGGGATGATGGCAGACTAATCTGTTGGTTTGTCTATATTACATTCTTTCCCTCTTCTTCTGATAATATAACTCTTCTTTTCTCTGGAGGCTGAGTGAGGCTAACTCATCTGGCTCTCCCCTCTAGTCACAGTGTTGGGCATGGGACCTAGATATGTCCAGTAAAATTCCCGTACCTTTTGGTCAAAGTGATTTAAGAATGAATACACTCTGAACCCTCTCTGATTCCCTTTAGACATAGGTATCAGGGAACATGTCTTTTGTTAGGCTGCCAGGGTTGCTAAACTAGATCTTGGGCTTCTGGAAACCATCGTAGAAGAGATACCATAGAAGACGTACCTAAAACATGGAGAGGAAGAGACTGAGCCCTGATGACTTATGTTGAACCTCTGTGTCCAGTAACATTTGAAGTCACTCATTTGACTTCCCTGTTATAAACACTAATATTCCTTTTTGCATGTGTGTCAAACCTCTATTCCTTGCAATTGAAATTAGCTTAACTTACATAAATACCAAATCTAAGGATCAAAAAACTTCCCACTTGCCAATGCTCACATTAATTCATTAGTCTAGAGCCATCTAGGCATTAAGTACAAGGCATTATTCTAGATGTTAGCAGCTACCAAGATTCCTTTAACTATC
Source organism: Bos javanicus (assembly GCF_032452875.1). Taxonomy (NCBI): domain Eukaryota; kingdom Metazoa; phylum Chordata; class Mammalia; order Artiodactyla; family Bovidae; genus Bos; species Bos javanicus. Next base: position 46,736,750 of record NC_083881.1, read on the forward strand.
AGTAAGCATTACTGAGGAACATGCATGAAACAGATGCCAGAAGTTATTGTGGCACATTCTTTTTTGCCTTTGAGGACATCCCAATTTAGAAAGACATATAAACAAATCACTAAGTCTGCAAGTGTTTTGAGAGTTCAGAGCATGATGCTTCATGGTTAAAGATTACTTCCAAAAGCAGGAATACAAAAATATGATTAAAATGTCTAAAATGTGATTCCTGCTGTTACTGAGTTTGCTGTTAAGATAAAGAGGAAAGGCATTCAAGAACTGAAAACTCATGTGCTAGAAAACAATGTGAGATTAGAACACAATGGCAGGTGGTATAGCCAGTGGCTATGGAGTTCAGACCAGGGAATGATCCCGGAGAACTCCATTCATCCAGGAGGGCTTCCTGAACAAGGTTAACCCTGGAAGGGGCTTTCAAGACCAGATTAGATTCTGATTGGTTGCACATGATGTAGCTAGGAACTTTAGATCTAGATAGACAAGTTAGTAAGAGGGTGTACCTTTGGCCTCAGCCAAGATCAGCCTTTTTTGGTGGCTGGGAACCTTTCAGGGAGGCTGGAAATCCTAAAGTGAGGGTTTTTCATTAACAAAGCTTGGATATTCAGAGATCTCCTAACACCTTCCATATTTGACCAAATTTACTTTCATCTGCAATTATGAAAAAAATGAAGACCTAGAATATCAGTGGTTTAAGCAAGAGAGATGTTTATTTCTCTCTCAGATGACTAAACATAAGCATTTGGGGTCTGGCATGGTTTCTCCAGGGTTCAGAGACTTAAGCTTCTTGTTGTCTGCTTTCTAGAGGGTAGTGTCCTTGTCCACGTTGTCACTGCTACGTTTGAGTCTCATAACAGGGAGTGAGGAAGAACAAAGAGGGGACTCACATCCCTTTCCTATGAAGGCAGGACCTAGAAGTGCATTAGTCATTATTGCTCATATTCCATTGGCTAGAACTCAGTCACATGGCAGAGAAGGAAATGGCAACCCACTCCAGTATTCTTGTCTGGAGAGTCCTGTGGATGGGGGAGCCTGGTGGGCTGCTGTCCATGGGATTGCACAGAGTTGGACACGACTGAAGAGACTTAGCATGCATGCATGCATTGGAGAAGGAAATGGCAACCCACTCCAGTGTTCTTGCCTGGAGAATCCCAGGGACAGCGGAGCCTGGTGGGCTGCCATCTATGGGGTCGCACAGAGTCAGACACGACTGAAGAGACTTAGCAGCAGCAACAGCAGCAGCAGTCACATGGACACAGCTAGCAGCAAGAGAGGCTGGGAAATGTAATATGAGCATTCATGTATTAAAACCCAGGGATTCTAGACTTAAAGAAAAGAGAAGCATAAATATTAGGACACACCCAGTCTGTGTTACATATTCCTTTTCTAGGAGGCTGTTGGGTTGATGACTAAGGAACACATGCACTGAAACCCTTAACAAGAGCTAATCCACTTTCTTCTTTTTCCCAGCCCCACCCGTTAGCCTCCAAATGAAACTGAGAAAATGTAAGAAAAGAGAGAATGTTTGTTAAACACTATTTAAGGAACTTTCTGAGGCAGTTTAATCACTACATCACTATTATGAAATAGACATAATTATCCCTACTTTAAAAACAATGATCTGAGATAGAAAGGTGGGGAAGTAGCATTATTGACCCATTAGAAAGAACCAGGCACTTTATAATGATTAAATATGCCCAGCATTTAATGTTTGTTAACTCATTAAATCTTTACAATGTAGTCAGATAAATATTATTTCTTCTTGCATATATTAAAACCAACATTGGGAAGATAAGCCTGGAATTTGAATTCAGTTCTAATTCCAAAAGCCAGAATATTTCCATTGTACATACTACTTCCCACCATTGTCAGCTACAACTTTTTCAGTATGAGTTGATCCTTTTATTCACTTACTAACTAATTAATCAATCTATCACTTTAACAAAAGAGTTTTAAGCACTCAGTGTGTCAGGCTCAAGTCTCTGACCTTTTATGGCTCACGTTCTAGACAGGGAAATATAATCATTGAAACAAACACTTATTGTGTGTTTATTATGACCAAGTCTGGTGTTATAAAGACAAGTACAATCCTTGGCATATAGTAGTACTCAATAAATATTGAATTAATTAAAGATATAACCCTAAGGGACTTCATGGTCTATTAGTTCAGATTCAGAACAATGTGAATTGGGGAAAGGATGCTACTTGCCTACAGCTCTAAACCGAAAGACAATCTTTAGATGTACTGGGTGTGAAGAACTGTTGGAGTCAGGACCATCTTCTCAATGTCTCCCTTATACACTCTTCTCTGAGCTCTGAGCTCTGAGCTTCTCTGAGCTCCCTGTGAGAAGCATGCTCTGAGCTCCCAGTGAAAACCAAGCAGAACCCAGGCTGCTGCTGCTGCTAAGTTACTTCAGTCATGTCTGACTCTGTGTGACCCCACAGACAGCAGCCCACCAGGCTCCCCCGTCCCTGGGATTCTCCAGGCAAGAACACTGGAGTGGGTTGCCATTTCCTTCTCCAATGCATGAAAGTGAAAAGTGAAAGTGAAGTCGCTCAGTCATATTCAACTCTTAGCGACCCCATGGACTGCAGCCTACCAGGCTCCTCCGCCTATGGGATTTTCCAGGCAAGAGTACTGGAGTGGGGTGCCATTGCCTTCTCCGAGAACCCAGGCAAAAAACACTGTTTGAGCTTAGAGCCAGTGACTAGCAAATGAGTTCATTCCTTGGCTTGCAGGAGTTGCCTAGTACTAAAAATCTGGTCATGGTTTCAGGGTGACTAAGGGCAGCTTGAGAAAGAGGAAAAAATGACAAGAACCCCTTAAATACATCTGTATCAAATCAACCCTGGATTTGGTAATGAACACAAGGCATTCCTGAATCAGAAGGGCCCAACATGGGGGAAATGTTGCTGGATACATTCTATGTATTGCCCTTTTGGTTTTTCCCCCACCTATCACCCTCCAGGGTACTTCTGAACCACATATCTAAGAGTTATCTAGGTGAGAACCAAGGGTAATGATGGCTTCCTGATGGAGATTTCTTAAAAGAAGAATGAATTTTAATATTTGGATGGATGCCCAGATGGAAAAAAAAGTATGAAAAGAAAGAGCATTGAAATAGAATGTTTGTAGAATGGAAAATGAAGTGAAAGGGTGCAAGAATTCTCATTATTCTAGGCACCACTATGGGGCTGCTGGCTTTTTAGTGGAATGATCGGTATATCTATTCCTATTGTGCTGATAGCTGACAGGAGAATCTGATTCTGAGAGAGGAAAAATTGACGGTAATAATAATTCTTGTTGAAATTTGGGGTCATCTTTTAACCTGTCTCATAATGTAGTTGTGTTTTGAGTTGGGGAAATGGCTAAAAATGATTTCTTTAAGGGTAGAAACTTTTGGTCGCAATTTGGGTGCACAACTCCAGAGTGGTATGAAGTTTGGAAGATCTTTAAGGGGGAGGGGAAATAAGTAGAATCAACCAAGGAAAGCAATCAATCCAAATATTTATATCCAAAATGAATGGTGTCATTAACTTAGTCACCTCGGAAAGTTATACACTGATTCCTCTGAAGCTCTCACAGAAAGAGTATTTTTGTAAGCTTTCTTCTTTTCTTTTATATTATTGTCATTATTTAGAGGAGGAATTGCGGCTGTGCTATACACACATGTGGGATCTTAGTTCCCCAACCAGGGATGAATCATGCACCCCTTGCAGTGGAAGTGCAGAGTCGTAACCACTGGACTGCCAGGGAAGTCCCTTATTTTCTTTTCTTCAAAATGCCTTTATAACCATTATCTGTGCTCTTCAGTAACGTAATTCTCATTGCTTTCTGGTTTCTCTTTGTTTAAAAATACACCAGCATATTAGGAAGGGTGGTAAGGAAATAGAAAAAAGAAATATAGTTAATATGTTAGCATGAAAAAATCATGTTGCATTCCTTGAAATGATCAAACAACGCTTGTTTATTGTAGGAAATGTCTAAAATTAACAAAGAAAAAAAAAAAAGAGTTTTCTTGTAATCCCAGCCACAATGAAAAACACTTGTAACATCTTTCAGGCTTTTTAATGCCTACCTATGTGGCAGATTTGATGACTCATTATCACAGCTGAGGTAGGAGAGAATAAAAAGATAATTAATTTCCCCATTTCACCCCTTCCCTTTCTACCCTCTTCTCTCAAGACATTCAAATTCTACTAAGGGGAAAAAAAGCACTCTTGTCTTTGTCTTCCAAGGTTTAAGCTCAATTGTGTTTGGATTTGTGTGTGTGTTGAATGTGTGTATGTGAATTGGGTTTGAGGGATGAAAATTGAGATGTGACCAACCAAGGCTTTAGTTTCAAAGATTAGGCTAGTGGAATTAAGAGACAATTGTGCTATGTCGGGGAGGAAAGAGATAAATTGGTGCTTTTGTATAAAGGGTGGGGATAGCCCTAGAAGAGAGCTGATGTGCCCAAGGGAGGTTGAAAGGAGAGAATGGAGCTTGAAAGGGTCTGAAGCTGCACCCGCCCACCACCCAGCACCCCAGAGTGGCATGATCTCTGGGGATGTTTCCCTAGGCAGAGAGCACTGAACAGCACTGTTTTGAGATTAGTGGCAGAAACTGCCTGTAGCCAAATCTATCACAAGTCCAGGGCTCTGAGGGGCATCTCTCTATTCATCTCCAGGACTGCTGCCCTTGTCAATATCAAGGTGTTCTATGAGGAATTATGGTAACAGAGGCACTTGACCGTAGTCTAGAGGTAGGCACCTTTTCCATTTCTTGGTACCACATAATCCCTGGGCTAATAGGAAGGTCCAAAGGAAAGGATGTGTGTAGGTGGGGGTGGGGGAGGGGTATGAAATAACAGTCCCTGACATGGTTCTTCCTTTCAGCTAGGCAAGATGGGACTCTAAACCAGATTTCATCCAATTTAGAAAAAGAAAAGTGGTAATTCTTGCATCTGTATGGAAGGAGCAAATTCATGCCTGATATAGATGTGTTTTTCAAACACAGTCAGAATGAAATCACACTGTATAATGTATCACGATCATTCCATGCTGTTAAATATTCTTTGCAACATAATTTAAAGTAGCTGCATAATAACTCTTTGTGTAGCCAAAGTATAATTTATCTACTTCCCTGTAACTAGATATTTAGGTGGTTTCTACTAGTCTTATAAAAATTTCTGAGATTAAACAATTATACTGCTATATGTCTTTACTCACATCCCTTATTTCATTAATTTCCAAAAGAATTCCTGAGTTGAAGATTTTCCAGAATTCTAAAACTCTTGAACTCTTGATGCATATCAATAAATTTTCCCACAGAGGGAGTGTCTTACTTCTCACCAGTAGAATAGGAAGTTGTCCATTTCCTGGCACTCTGCTCAAGCCTGGGAAGTAGTGTTTTAAAAATGTTGGCAATTGGATGGGTGAAAAATGGTATTGCCATGTTTTAACACTCCCTTTAAAATAACAGGGCCATCATTTCTGTTCATCAATCACCTTAGTTTCAGACTTTTAACTAATTTGTAGACCTGATCTTCCTCCATAGATCATAGATTGCCCTGCTGAGCACAAATCACAAGATGTGTTACATAATAATAAAATGGCTAATAAAATGACTCCACCTAGATGCAAAGGAAGTGGGGGTCAGGTGTGAGACAGAAGTGTTCCTGGCTTAGCTGCTACTACCTGGCCATGGTTCTCTGTTATCAAAGAGGAGACAGGTATCTTGGGCGGCAGGTAGCCATCTTTGTGACAACTACTTACACACTATGCATCTGGATGGGTTACTTCACCCCTCGACGTGTCCATGTCCTCATCTGTTAGATGAGAAGGTAATCATTTAGAGAAGGTAATACCTACCTTGTTGGAGGACTAAATGGGACAGTTTTATAATGCTGTGAGCAGAGTGGTGACATATAGTAGGATCTCATGAAGAGTCAGCTGCTCTTATAAATATTTAAGTCTTTATTTTGGGATCCTATTTGGGGTACACCTTTTACAAAATTGTAGACATTATCTGTGCTTCATTTATCTGTATACGTATAATGACTTGTTTTCCTTAATAAAATTTTGGTTTTCAAGAAATGTACATTACAAAAATTTTAAAGTTTAAAATAGAGGAAAAGGAGGAGAAAAAGAAATCCAAACTGTGATTCTTTTCTGTATTCTTTCCAGTCTTTCTTTATTTGCATATGTTCACATAGCTATAATCATCATGTGTATATAATTTTGTACCCTAGCTTATACATTTATGTTAATTTCATATTGACATCTTGTCCTTATATTTGCCCTTTCTGGTGTTGTCTATATTGTTCCCTTGAATGAATGTCCTGTAGTTTCTGTGATGATTCCTGTAATATCAAACATTTGGGGGTGTTTCTAATTTTTATTGCTATCCTAAATAGCATGATTGTAAACATTGTCTTTTGCATGGTGTTTTACATATTTTGACTTATTCCTTAGGATTTGGAACCAGAAATTAATTGCCAAATTGCATTTACCAACTGACAATGTCACCAACAAGCTGAAAATATATTTTACTGCACTCTAGGTAGCAAGGCTTTCTAGCTTTCAGTTATAAATATCATACAGACTTGCAAAGTGTAACCTCAATGCCTTTTTAAAAAAATTATCTTTCCTTTATTTTTTTCTTTTTAAAAAATATTATTTATTTTAATTGGAGGCTAATTACTTTACAATATTATAGTGGTTTTTGCCATACATTGACATGAATCAGCCATGGGTGTACATGTGTCCCCCATCCTGAACCCCCCTCCCACCTCCCTCCTCATCTCATCCCTCAGGGTCATCCCAGTGCACCAGCCCTAAGCACCCTGTCTCATGCATCAAACCTGGACTGGCAATCTATTTCACATATGGTAATATACATGTTTCAATGCTATTCTCTCAAATCATCCCAAAGGACACATACAGACTGAAAGTGAAGGGCCGGGAAAAGATATTTCATGCAAATGGAGACCAAAAGAAAGCAGGAATAGCAAAACTCATATCAGATAAAACAGACTTTGAAATATAGGCCGTGAAAAGAGACAAAGAAGGACACTACATAATGATCAAAGAATCAATCCAAGAAGAAGATATAACAATTATAAATATATATGCACCCAACATAGGAGCACCGCAATATGTAAGGCAAATGCTAACAAGTATGAAAGGGGAAATTAATAGTAACACAATAATAGTGGAAGACTTTAATACCCCACTCACATCTATGTATAGATCAACCAAACAGAAAATTAGCAAGAAAAAACACAAACTTTAAATGATACAGTGGACCAGTTAGACCTAATTGATATCTACAGGACATTTCACCCCAAAACAATGAATTTCACCTTTTTCTCAAGTTCACACAGAACATTCTCCAGGATAGATCACATCCTGGGCCAAACATCTAGCCTTGGTAAATTCAAAAAAATTGAAATCATTTCAAGAATCTTTTCTGATCACAGTGTGGTAAGATTAGATGTCAACTACCGGAACAAACTACTAAAAATGCAAACATACGAAGGCTAAACAACATGCTTCTGAATTACCAACAAATCACAGACAAAATCAAAAAATAAATCTAAATATGCATAGAAACAAATGAAAATGAAAACACAACAACCCAAAACCTCTGGGATTCAGTGAAAGCAGTGCTAAGGGGAAGGTTCATAGCAATAAAAGCTTACCTCAAGAAACAAGAGAAAAATCAAATAAATAACCTAACTTTACACCTAAAGCAACTAGAAAAAGAAGAAATGAAGAACCCCAGGGTTAGTAGAAGGAAAGAAATCATAAAAATTAGGGCAGAAATAAATCAAACAAGGGAGACTGCAGCAAAAATCAACAAAACTAAAAGCTGGTTCTTTGAGAAGATAAATAAAATAGACAAACCATTAGCCAGACTCATCAGGGAAAAAAGGGAGAAGAATCAAACCACTAAAATTAGAAATGAAAATGGAGAAATCACAACAGACAACACAGAAATACAAAGGATCACAAGAGACTACTATCAGCAACTATATGACAATAAAATGGACAACTTGGAAGAAATGGACAAATTCTTAGAAAAGTATAACCTTCCAAAACTGAACCAGGAAGAAATATAAAATCTTAACAGACCCATCACAAGTATGGAAATCGAAACTGTAATCAAAAATCTTCCAACAAACAAAAGCCCAGGACCAGATGGCTTCACAAGTGAATTCTACCAAAATTTTAAAGAAGAGCGAACACCTATCCTACTCAAACTCTTCCAGAAAATTGCAGAGGAAGGTAAACTGCCAAACACATTCTTTGAGGTCACCATCACTCTAATACCAAAACTCAGTGCCTTTTAATTTGCATTTCTTTCCTGACTTGTGAAGAATACTTTTCTCTTTTACTTTCTAGAGCTAGATATTTTTCCTCTTTTGTGATTTTTTTTTTTAAAGAACCATTATGATAGCTTCTAGAATTGAATTATATTAAAGCTGGTTTTCTCTCTACTTCAGAATGCTATTACATTGTCACCAATGGTTATTTAGTACCTACTTTATACGCAGCTGTGAAGACATACCCCACATCCAGGGTAAGAGAAACCCAGGGTAAGATGGTAGGTGTTGCAAGAGGGCATCAGAGGCAGACACACTGAAACCATAATCACAGAAAACTAGCCTATCTGATCACACGGACCACAGACTTGTTTAACTCAATGAAACTAAGCCATGCCATGTGAGGCCAAACAAGACGGATAGGTCAGGGTGGAGAGGTCTGACAGAATGTGGTCCACTGGAGAAGGGAATGGCAAACCACTTCAGTATTCTCACCTTGAGAACCCCATGAACAGTATGAAAAGGCAAAATGATAGGATACTGAAAGAGGAACTCCCCAGGTCAGTAGGTGCCCAATATGCTACTGGAGATCAGTGGAGATATAACTCCAGAAAGAATGAAGGGATGGAGCCAAAGAAAAACCAATACCCAGTTGTGGATGTGGCTGGTGATAGAAGCAAGGTCTGATGCTATAAAGAGCAATATTGCATAGGAACCTGAAATATTAGGTCCATGAATCAAGGCAAATTGGAAGTGTTCAAACAGGAGATGGCAAGAGTGAACGTTGACATTCTATGAATCAGCGAACTAAAATGGACTGGAATGGGTGAATTTAACTCAGATGACCATTATATATCTACTACTGTGGGCAAGAATCCTTTAGAAGAAATGGAGTACCCATCATGGTCAACAAAAGAGTCTGAAATGCAGTACTTGGATGCAATCTCAAAAATGACAGAATGATCTCTGTTCATTTCCAGGGCAAACCATTCAATATCACAGTAATCCAAGCCTATGCCCCAACCAGTAACTCTGAAGAAGCTGAAGTAGAAAGGTTCTATGAAGACCTACAAGACCTTTTAGAACTAACACCCAAAAAAGATGTCCCTTTCATTATAGGGGACTGGAATGCAAAAGTAAGAAGTCAAGAAACACCTGGAATAACAGGAAAATTTGGCCTTGGAATATGGAATGAAGCAGGGCAAAGACTAATAGAGTTTTGCCAAGAGAATGCACTGGTCATAGCAAACATCCTCTTCGAACAACACAAGAGAAGACTCTACACATGGACATCAACAGATGGTCAACACCGAAATCAGATTGATTATATTCTTTGCAGCCAAAGATGGAGAAGCTCTATACAGTCAGCAAAAAGAAGACCAAGAGATAACTATGACTCAGATCATGAACTCCTTATTGCCAAATTCAGACTTAAATTGAAGAAAGTAGGGAAAACACTAGACCATTCAGGTATGACCTAAATCCAATCCCTTATGAATATACAGTGGAAGTGAGAAATAGATTTAAAGGACTAGATCTGATAGACAGAATGCCTGATGAACTTTGGATGGAGGTTCGTGATGTTGTACAGGAGACAGGGATCAAGACCATCCCCATAGAAAAGAAATGCAAAAAAGCAAAATGGCTGTATGAGGAGGCCTTACAAACAGCTGTGAAAAGAAGAGAAGCAAAAAGCAAAGGAGAAAAGGAAAGATATAAGCATCTGAATGCAGAGTTCCAAAGAATAGCAAGAAGAGATAAGAAAGCCTTCCTCAGTGATCAATGCAAAGAAATAGAGGAAAACAACAGAATGGGAAAGACTAGAGATCCCTTCAAGAAAATTAGAGATACCAAGGGAACATTTCATGGAAAGATGGGCTCGATAAAGGACAGAAATGGTATGGACCTAACAGAAGCAGAAGATATTAAGAAGAGGTGGCAAGAATACACAGAACTGTACAAAAAAGATCTTCATGACCCAGATAATCACGATGGCGTGATCACTCACCTAGAGCCAGACATCCTGGAATGTGAAGTCAAGTGGGCCTTAGAAAGCATCACTATGAACAAAGCTAGAGGAGGTGATGGAATTCCAGTGGAGTTATTTCAAATCCTGAAGGATGATGCTGTGAAAGTGCTGCACTCCATAAGCCAGCAAATTTGGAAAACTCAGCAGTGGCCACAGGACTGGAAAAGGTCAGTTTTCATTCCAATCCCAAAGAAAGGCCATGCCAAAGAATGCTCAAACTACCGCACAATTGCCCTCATCTCACACACTAGTAAAGTAATGCTCAAAATTCTCCAAGCCAGGCTTCAACAGTACGTAAACCATGAACTTCCAGATGTTCAAGCTGGTTTTAGAAAAAGCAGAGGAACCAGAGATCAAATTGCCAACATCTGCTGGATCATCAAAAAAGCAAGAGAGCTCCAGAAAAACATCTATTTCTGCTCTATGGACTACGCCAAAGTCTTTGACTGTGTGGATCACAATAAAATGTGGGAAATTCTGAAAGACATGGGAATACCAGACCACCTGACCTGCCTCTTGAGAAACCTGTATGCAGGTCAGGAAGCAACAGTTAGAACTGGACATGGAACAACAGACTGGTTCCAAACAGGAAAAGGAGTACATCAAGGCTGTATATTGTCACCCTGCTTATTTAACTTATATGCAGAGTACATCATGAGAAACGCTGGGCTGGAGGAAGCACAAGCTGGATTCAAGATTGCTGGGAGAAATATCAATCACCTCAGATATGCAGATGACACAACTCTTATGGCAGAAAGTGAAGAGGAACTAAAAAGCCTCTTGATGAAAGTGAAAGAGGAGAGTGAAAAAGTTGGCTTAAAGCTCAACATTCAGAAAACGAAGATCATGGCATCTGATCCCATCACTTCATGGAAAATAGATGGGGAAACAGCGGAAACAGTGTCAGACTTTATTTTTGGGGGCTCCAAAATCACTGCAGATGGTGACTGCAGCCATGAAAGTAAAAGTCACTCCTTGGAAGGAAAGTTATGACTAACCTAGATAGCATATTCAAAAGCAGAGACATTACTTTGCCAACAAAGGTCCGTCTAGTCAAGTCTATGGTTTTTCCAGTGGTCATGTCTGGATGTGAGAGTTGAACTGTGAAGAAAGCTGAGCGCCAAAGAATTGATGCTTTTGAACTGTGGTGTTGGAGAAGCCTCTTGAGAGTCCCTTGGACTGCAAGGAGATCCAACCAGTCCATGCTAAAGGAGATCAGTCCTGGATGTTCATTGGAAGGACTGATTTTGAAGCTGAAACTCCAATACTTTGGCCACCTCATGCAAAGGGTTGACTCATTGGAAAAGACCCTAATGCTGGGAGGGATTGGGGGCAGGAGGAGAAGGGGACGACATAGGATGAGATGGCTGGATGGCATCACTGACTTGATGGATGTGAGTCTGAGTGAACTCCGGGAGTTGGTGATGGACAGGGAGGCCTGGCATGCTGCGATTCATGGGGTTGCAGAGTTGGACTTGACTGAGCAAATGAACTGAACTGAACTTATACACAGAATTGTCTGGGCATTTGGTCTGGGTATAATAAGGGGAGAGAGCTGGATCTGATACAGAGAACGGCATTATAGCAGATAAAACCCAAAGGAAGACATAATGAGGCTGAATATCTTCTTGGATGTTTATTGGCATTTGATTTATTTTTTTCCCTGAATTATCCATTTAAGTCATTTGTTCATTTTTTTCTTGATCACTTCTGGATACTCTGTATATTTTGATTATGTTTTGAAATGTTTTGCTGTATGTGTATGAGACTAAGGAAGTTATATATAAATTGCTTTAAACTATTTTGTTATGGAGCCACTAACAAACTTCCACAGACTAATGGCTTAAACAACAGACATTTATTTTCTTACAGTTCTGGAGGCTCAAAGTCCAAGATCAAAGTATATGCAAGTTTGGTTCTCTGAGGCCTGTCTCCTGGCTTTCAGGTAGCTGCTGTGAAATAATAGAAAATGTACATATTGGTCTCTGTCCCCATTTGCTGGCACAGACCTCCCAAAACCTTTGTAATGTCCTAAGTGATAAGAGTACTACAAACATCTTTTGTTCTAATATTTGGTCTTTGACCCTGGTTCCTGACACAGAGCTCCTAAGGCCTTTGGGATTTCCTAGGTAACAGGAGTATCTTTTGTTCTAAAGAGGCAACTCCTGGATGGCTTTAGGATGGGGTCTTGTCACAAGATAGACCAAGTCATGATTCAAAGCTTGGAAATTTCAGCTCATCCCCCATTCTCTGGGAAGGGAAGAGAGGGACTGGAGACTGAGTTAATGATTGATTATGCCTATGTGATGAAGTATCCAGAAAAATTCCCCAAGGTCCCCAGTGGCTCAGATGGTAAAGAATCTGCCTGCAATGCAGGAGACTCAGGTCCCTGGGTTGGGACAATCTCCTGCAGAAGGGAATGGCTACCCATTCCAGTATTCTTGCCTGGAGAATTCCATGGACAGAGGAACCTGGCAGGCTACAGTCCATGGGGTTGCAAAGAATCGAATATGATTGGGTGATTAATACTTTCACTTTTTCATGTGATGAAGTCTCCACAAAAATTCCCCAAGGTGGGGGGTTTGGGAAGCTTCCAGGTTGGTAAACACCTCTTTGTTCAGGGAGAACAATGAATCCAAGCTCCACGAGAACAGAAGCTCCTGGGCTGAGGACTCTTCCAGACTCTATGTATCTCTTCATCTGGCTGTTCACCTTTATCCTTTATCGTATATTTTATTATATAATCAATTGCTAAATGTGTTTCCCAGAGCTCTCTGATCTGCTTTAGCAAATAATGGAATCCACAGAGAGGGTCATGAGAGCCTCCAGTTTGCAGTCAAGTAAGACCGAAGTTGCAGGTAACCTGGAGACCTACTACTGGGGGAAAGCCTTGTGAGACTGAACCCTTAACTTGCGGGGTCTAATTTAACTCAATTTAGTTTCAGAATTCAAATGACTTGTAGTTCACCCAGCTAGTGTCAGAGAATTGGTAGGTATGGGGAAAAAAATTCCACATATCTGGTGTCAGAAATATTGTGTTTGAGAAAAAGGAGAAACACAGGGAGCTTTCCCTAGGCAGCTGCCTCCTCATTGTGTGTTCACATGGTGGTCCCTCTGTACAAGTGTTCCCTTGTTTGTCTAATTTTCTCTTCTTAAGAGGGTGTCAGTTAGATTGGACTAGGGACCACCCTAACAACCTCATTTTAATCTAATCATATCCTTTAAGGCCTTATTTCCAAATGCAGTCACATTCTTAGATACTTGGGGTTAGTACCTTAATGCATGAATATTGGGGGTGGAGAAGGTGATGGCACCCCACTCCAGTACTCTTGCCTGGCAAATCCCATGGACGGAGGAGCCTGGTGGGCTGCAGTCCATGGGGTCCACGACTGAGCGACTTCACTTTCACTTTTCACTTTCATGCATTGGAGAAGGAAATGGCAACCTACTCTAGTGTTATGGCCTGGAGAATCCCAGGGACAGGGGAGCCTGGTGTGCTGCCATCTATGGGGTCGCACAGAATCAGACACGACTGAAGCAACTTAGCAGCAGCAGCAGTGAGACAATTCCACCCATAACATACATACCTATATTATATATGTATACATGTATAGATTTTTATACATGCATATATACATAAATAAAAACATCTTTTAAAATTTATTCATGATAGCTCTCCACATAATACTTATTTGCATGTTTATTTAGTTGAATCAGAGACAAGGTGCTCAGCGCTGGTGCACTGGGATGACCCAGAGGGATGGGATGGAGAAAGAGGGGGGTTCAGGATGGGAGAACACATGTACACCCACGGCTGATTCATGTCATTGTATTGCAAAACCACTACAATATTGTAAAGTAATTAGCCTCCAATTAAAATAAATAAATTAAAAAATATATATATATTTTAAAAGATATTATAGTTGAGTTTCCTAGAAGCAAAGGCTGAAATGGCAATTTGTATACAGGTGATTTATAAGAGAAATACTCCCAGGAGAAAACTGTAAGTGCAATGAGGGAATTAGGATGGAGAAGGGGAAGAAGCTGGGATGTGATTTGTGGTTAGGTCCAGACTCAGCTTTAAGAGAATGGGAAGAGCAGACAGCAGCTTTGGCTGAATTGGTAGATTGTCCAGAGGACGTTTGCAGCAGTACCTGCAGAAGCTGGGCTAGGGCACTCCCAAGAGAGAAAAGATCCTGGACACCTGGACTAGACACAACGGCATCTGCAGTATCACCTTTTGCTTCATTTTGCCTGACACTTGGCCCATAGGTAGAAAAATGGTCTCCTACATTTGCTGATATTTTCTTCTGATATTTTTATGGCCTAAAAAATACTTGAAATTTATTTTCCTATCTAGTATGAGGTAGAAATATCATATAATATTTTCCTAATGGCTTATGAGTTTTCTCAATACCAGTCATTGAAATAGATTACTGGGGTCTAACAGGGGCCATAGTAAGTGGGAAATTGCTATTTGGTGCCAACATGGGCACCTCTCTGAGGTGAGAGCACAAGCTTTTTTATGATAATGAAATATTTTATTTATTCTGCCTCAAATAACTACTGTTTGAGAACACATAATATTTATAATATTAATGGAACTTAATCCCTGGTAGGTCAGATGGTAAAGAATCTGCCTGCAGTGCAGGAGACCTGGGTTTGATCCCTGGGTCAGGAAGATCCCCTGGAGAAGGGAGTGGCTACCCTTCTAGTATTCTTGCCTGGAGAATCCCAGGGACAGAGGAGCCTTGCGAGCTACAGTCAGTAGGGTCACAGAGAGTCAGACATGATTGAGCAACTAACACACCATCTAAGAGAAGTCCAACTTACATTTTTTTTCACATTTCAATACTGGATATTAATCAGAGAGATAGTCAAAATAATTATGGTCAAAGTTATTTGGTCAAAAACTTACAATAAACGTTGGATATTAATTTTGTTGTTCTTCCTGTTTAGTCACTAAGTCATGACCAACTCTTTTGTGACCCCATGTAGCCTGCCAGGCTTCTTTGCCCTTGAAATTTCCCAGGCATGAATAGTGGACTGGGTTACCATTGCCTTAACATACAGTTCAATTTTTGGTATACAGTTATTTGGCTACAAGAAAGAACTTTTGCTTTACTCCATTAATAGGAATATCTCAGTGCTGGAGTGGCCTCTTCTTATTTCTTCTGCTGTTGATTTTTAGCATAGTTATTTGTGATTGTATGAATGGAATTGAGTGGAAAGGTACTCATTGTGTTTATTCTAAATAAGAGAACATAGCCGATTACTATAGTAATAAGGAAGTAGAAGATCAGTGCAATTGCCCAATATTTTTGAAGCCAACAGGTTAGGCCTAAGAGGCTCTAGCTAGTTATTATTGATCTAGGATCAAGCATTTATCCCAGTTATGCTCCCAGAGTGAGCAGGTAATAGTGGCAGAAGTGATGAAATTGGCCATTAGGAAGGTGCTTTATATTCAGCATTGATGTTCAACTCAAGCAGTGAGGTCCTATCACCATGTTTGAGAAGGTTTGTTCTTAGAGGGTGCCTGGTCCCTAACCTCCTGGAACTGAACCTCTGAGAAGATGGAAGGTTAAGTCTGACTCCGTGATCCTCATTCCTATCGCTGCTTCTCTTTCCTCTCAGGAGATCTGGTCCACATGAACTTCCATACTCTCTTCCTGGCTCTTGCCCCAGTGGCTGTCACTGCTGCATTTTCTTCCTTAAGGAAAGCACATCTGCCTTGGCTCATGGTGTATTTTCTTCCCTGGAGAATCCTAGGAAGATGCTTTCGTCCATCTTTCCTACAACGTCCAACTCCTCCAGCAAGTGACCTTCCTTCTAATCTTGGCAAAACCTTGCTGAGTCCTTAGTTGACCGCTTATTCCTTTTACAGTAGAAAAAGAGTTGTTCTATTATTTATCTTAACTTCTCATAAAATCTTCATTTTATTCTTTGCTTCACTTTTCTTTTTTTTTTTTTTTATTCTTCCAATTTTATTTTATTTTTAAACTTTACATAATTGTATTAGTTATGCCAAATATCAAAATGAATCCGCCACAGGTATACATGTGTTCCCCATCCCGAACCCTCCTCCCTCCTCCCTCCCCATACCATCCCTCTGGGCCGTCCCAGTGCACCAGCCCCAAGCATCCAGCATCATGCATCGAACCTGGACTGGCAACTCGTTTCCTACACTTTTCTTATCATGTTGGTGCACTCCCTTCACCGCCAGCAAACTTCCCCTTCCTCCCTGGGAAGGATACCTGCTGTGTATGTTTTTATAATTCCTGTGGCTTTCTCTTATCTTGGATGACTTCATGTTAAATTAACTCAGTCTGGCTTGGGCATTCACACCCATGATTGCTTTAGTGCTACAGTGACCTTGCTGGAAAGATCTAGTATTGCTGATGAACTCTCTAAAAAATGCTGACTTTAGCTTAGTGTGTGACTTGTCAGGGATGGGAGTTGGACATATCCCTGATTTTAGACCTGAAATTTGCTTGTTCAGTTGAATCAGAAATGAATGTAACAGGGAATGAAGTCTCCTAGCTATAGTAAAGAAGGAAGTAGGGTTACTATCCAATATAAATTATACCATGCGACCATTAAGTAGGAGAATGTTCAGAGAGGTTGATGAAATTGAGGCTTGGTTCCTTTGAATTAGCCTACAAACGACTCTATCAGGGTCATAATCAGTGAACGAGACAGGGTCAGTGATATTTGGGTCTAGCTGTGGATATCGAATACCAAACATATCCTGGGTGGCAGACGTTCTTCCTGAAGCTATTTGTTGTGTAGCTCCAGTAAGTCAGAAATGTTTGGAAGGTAAGATCAATACAACCTACCTGATCCAGTCTCTTCACAATTTAGATCTGTTATACTCATTCATTTATCGTTCATTTTAAAATTTTTATATAACAGGACCAAGTTCACCCTCGACCAACACTGTGAAGTAGATAGTTAATTATTTTTGTGCCAATCGCCTCCTCTTTTGAAATATTCTGCTTTCCCCCACCTTTCTCAGGTGCTGAGGGTCATCATATTTGCTCTTTCCTTCCTTCTAACATGGCATTGCTTCTCTTGACTCTTGCTACTTCTCTAAAACATACCCCTTCATGATTCTCTTCCCACAGAACCCTGATATTCAGGGTTAAACAATCTAGCTAACCCCAAACTCACTGGACAGTCTGGCTAACCATTCATCTAAGGTGCTGTAATATTGCAGACTCAATTTCTGGCATCAGGGGGCCTTTTTGGAGAAGTCTTTTTTAGAAGGTGCTGGTAAATTGAGAGGGTCAGTGGAGAATATGCAAGTGGCTGCCTACTTTCAAAGCATAATTGTTAAAAAGTTTTTTAAAAAAGACTTTCCTATAAAATACTATGGATTTGGGTTAGAAATAGATATTAGATAAAATACCAAACTGCATCATATCCTACAGGGCAATGTAACCATAACTTTAGGGGTTATCCATACTACTGGATAGAAATAATTTGCAAGTGTATTGTATAAAAATGTACAGGTTAACTTGTGAGAGTGTCCCCTCTAAACAATAGCAAGAACAATGTCAAATGGAAGTATATTCTCCTAGATAATTAAAAAAATCTTTGGGTAGGCTTGTGAAGCAGTGTTGTAATATCACACTGACAAGGACATATTTCATTTTTTCCAGGGGTTGAAGATACAAACACACACTGATGTTTTATACATGTATGTATATATAATACTATATGTTGTATATAGTATTATATATGCTATGTATGTATAACATATAAAATGATATATATTTATACAAATACATGCATATATATTTCTATTTCTCTCTCTCTATATAACCACTTTTTAAAAATTGAAGTATAATTGACTTATATATTAATTTGAGATGTAAAACGTAATGATTTGATGTTTTAATAAATTACAAAATAATCACCGTGATCATGCTAGTGACCATCTGTCACCATACAAAGTTACCACAATATTATTGACTGTATTCCCTATGCTGTACATTACATCCCTGTGACTTACAAGTAGACGTTTGTACCTCTTAATCTCCTTCACCTATTACGACCATCTCCCCTACTGACCCCCTTCTAGGAACTACTGGATTGTTCTCTGTATCTACGAGTCTGTTTCTGTTTTGCTATGTTTGTTCATTTGTTTTGTCTTTCAGATTTCACATATAAATGAAGTCATATGGTATTTCTCTTTCTCTGTCTTGTTTCATTTAGTATAAGGCGCTCTGGGTCCATACATGCAGTCATAAATGGCGAGATTTCACTTTCTTATGGCTGATTTCTCATATGTGTGTATCTTCTTTCTCAAGATTGCTTTGGCTGTTTGGGGCCTTTTGTGGTTCCACACAATTAGGATTATTCGTTCTAGCTCTATGAAAAATATC
Source organism: Bos javanicus (assembly GCF_032452875.1). Lineage (NCBI taxonomy): Eukaryota > Metazoa > Chordata > Mammalia > Artiodactyla > Bovidae > Bos > Bos javanicus. The sequence goes on from NC_083881.1 coordinate 46,755,478, forward strand.
CTTGGCATTTTAATATGGATTGCCCTGAATCTGTGGATTGCTTGGATAGTATGGACATAAGAACAATATTAATTCTCCCAGTCCGTGAGCACGACATATCTTTTCATTTCTTTGTGTCATCTTCAATTTCTTTCATTAAGGCCTTATAGTTTTCAGAGTATAGGACTTTCACCTCTTTGTTTAAATTTATTCCTAGGTATTTAATTCTTTCTTTTAGAATTGTAAAAGTATTGATTTCTTAATTTCCCTTTAGGATAATTCATTATTACTGTATATTAATAGAAATACAACACATTTCTATATATTAATTTTATATTTTACAACTTTAATAATTTGTTACTTCTAATAGTTTTTTGTGTGTGTGTGACACCCTTTTATAGCATCATATTGTTGGCAAATAGTGACAGTTTTACTTTTTCCCTTTCAAATTTGGATATCTTTTATTCTTTTTATGTCTGATTGCTGTATTTAGGACTTCCAGTACTATATTGAATAAAGTCGTTAGAGTGGGCATCTTTGTCTTATTCCTAATTTTAGAGGAAAAGCTTTCAGCTTTACACTGTTGAGTACGATGTTAGCTGTGGGTTTGTCATATATGGTTTTTATTACATTGCCATATGTTTCTCTCACACCTGCTTTGTTGAGGCTTTTTTAAAATTCATGAATGGATGTTGAATTTTGTTAAATCATTTTTATGCATCTATTAAGGTGATCATACAAATTTTATCCTTTGTTTTGTGAAAGTGAAAAATGAAAGTGAAGTCAGTCATGTCTGACTCTTTGCAGCCCCAGTGACTGTAGCCTACCAGGCTCCTCCATCCATGGAATTTTCCAGGCAAGAGTACTGGTGTGGGTTGCCATTTCCTTCTCTAGGGGATCTTCCTGACCCAGGGATTGAACCTGGGTCTCCCACTTTGCAGGCAGACACTTTACCATCTGAACCACCAGGGAAGCCCCTAGTTTTGTTAATGTGGTATATCACATTGATTGATTTGCAGACATTGAACCATCCTTGCCTCTCTGGAATAAATCCAAACTGATCATGGTATATGATCTTTTTAATGTATTGTTTAGTTCAGTTTGCAATATTTTGTTGAGGATTTTTGCATCTATGTTCACCTGGGATAGTTTTTGAGGTTCTTTTGTCTAGTTTTCATGTCAGGGTAATGTTGGCCTCATATAATGAGTTTGAAAGTTCTCCTTCCTCTTCAATTTTTTTGGGAGGGTTCTACTTAAGACGGAGTGTTATTAATGCTTTACAGTTTTGTTAGAATTCCCCTGTGAATGTCTGTTCAAATTTTCTATTTCTTCTAGTCTTGGAAGATTGTATGTTTCTAGTAATTTATCCATTTCTCTAGGTATTGTTCAATTTGTTGATATATAACTCTAGTACTAACTTATAATTCATGGTATTTATGTGGTATTGATTGTAATTTCTCTTTTATTTCTGATTTTATTTATTTGGGCCCCTTTTTTCTTGATGAATCTGGCTAAAGGTTTATCAATCTTGTTAACTTTTCAAAGAATCAGCTTAGTTTTATTGATCTTTTATATTGTTTTTGTCTGTATTTCATTTATTTCCACTCTGATTTTATAATTTCCTTCTACTAAATTTGGATTTTATTTGTTATCTTTCTAGTTACTTTAGATAGAAAGTTAAACTGTTTATTTGGGACCTTTCTTGTTTCTTGAAGGTAGGTTTGTATCACTATGAACTTTCCTCTTTTTCTATGTTCCATAGATTTTGCATCATTGTGTTTCCATTTTCCTTTGTATCAAAGTTATAAGAAATTTCCTCTTTGATTTTTTTCATTGACCCATTGATTGTTTAGTGGTATATTGTGTAATATCCATGTGAAGACATTGTGTATCTTCTGTTATTTGTCTTCTCTTGGTCTCCTTGTGGTTTTGTAATTGTCTTTACTATTAATATTATGTTTCTCTTGTGTGTGTGTGTATATCTTTTGTATTGTTTTCATTTGTGGTTGCCATGAGGATCATAGATCAGTTCAGTCACTCAGTTGTGTCTGACTCTTTGTGATCCCATAGACTTCAGCATATCAGGCTTCTCTGTCCATCACCAACTTCTGGAGCTTGCTCAACTCATGTCCATCGAGTTGGTGATGCCATCCAACCATCTCCTCCTCTGTCATCCCCTTCTCCTCCTGCCTTCAATCTTTCCCAGCATCAGGGTCTTTTCCAATGAGTCAGTTCTTCACATCAGGTGGCCAAAGTATTGGAGCTTAAGCATCAGTCTTTCCAATGAATATTCAGGACTGATTTCCTTTAGGATTGACTGGTTTGATCTCCTTGCAGTCCAAGGGACTCTCAAGAGTCTTTTCCAATACCACAGTTCAAAAGCATCGATTCTTCGGCATTCAGCTTTCTTTATGGTCCAACTCTCACATCCATACATGACTATGTCAGCAAAGTATGTCTCTGCTTTTTAATATGCTGTCTAGGTTGGTCATAGCTTTTCTTCCAAGGAGCAAGCATCTTTCATTTTCATGGCTTCAGTCACCATCTGCAGTGATTTTGGAGCCCAGGAAAATAAAGTCTCTCACTGTTTACATTGTTTCCCCATCTATTTGCCATGAAATGATGGAACTGAATGCCTTGATCTTAATTTTCTGAATGTTGAGCTTTAAGCAAACTTTTTCACTCTCCTCTTTCACTTTCATCAAGAGGCTCTTCAGTTCCTCTTTGCTTTTTGCCATAAGGGTGGTATCATCTGCATATCTGAGGTTATTGACATTTCTCCCAGCAATCTTGATTCCAGCTTGTGCTTCATCCAGCCTGGCATTTCACATAATGTACTCTGTATATAAATTAAATAAGCAGGGTAACAATATACAGCCTTGACATACTCCTTTCCCAATTTGGAACCAGTCTGTTGCTCCATGTCTGGTTCTAACTGTTGCTTCTTGACCTGCATACAGATTTCTCAGGAGGCAAGTAAGGTGGTCTGATATTTCCATCTCTTTAAGAATTTTCCACAGTTTGTGGTGATACACACAATCAAAGGCTTTGGCATAGTCAATGAAACAGAAGTAGATGTTTTTCTGGAATTCTCCTGCTTTTTCTATGGTCCAACGACGTTGGCAATTTGATGTCTGGTTCCTATAGGTTGATATCTACTATCCTCTGGTTATCCAGGAACCAGGAATCAGAGGATAATAGATATCAATCTATAAATATAGCCGTTTATTTTAAGCTGGCATTTGTGTTTGAATGTGTTCTAAAAGCACTACATATGTCACATGTACCCTTCTAATATCTTGACATCATTTTTTATATCCTTTTATCTTGTGTAACCTTTATTTATTATAGTTGATTTTACTACTTTTGTTTTTTAGCCTTCATAGTAGCTTTTTAGTGGCTGATCCACTGCCTTTACTATATATTCGCCTCTACCATGATGTTTTTTAATTTATTTTGTTATTTCTAGGTCACAGTAGAAAAGTGACCTTTAATTTTCCACTTAAAGAAGATCCTTACCGTTTCTCGTAAGACCAGTTTAGTGATTTTAGAGATCAGTTTTGCTAATTTCCAGTACTTTGTCTCTCCTTTACTTCCGAATGATAACCTTGAAAGGTAGAAAATTCTTGATTGTAAGTTTTTTCCTTTCAGCACTTTAAATATATTGTGCCACTCCCTTCTGACCTACAAAGTTTCTGCTGAAAAGTCTGCTGCTGACGGTCTTCGGAGTGTTCCCTTGCATATAACTAGTTGTTTTTCTCTTTCTGCCTTTAAAATTCTCCCTTTTTAGCATTTGTCATTTTAATTACAGTATGCGTTGGTGTGGATCTTTTGGGGTTCATTTTGTTGGGACTCTGTACTTTTTGCATCTGGATATCTTTTCTTTTCCTAGGTTAGGTAAGTTTTCAGTCATTATTCAAATAAGTTTTCTACCCCTTTCTTTCACTGCTCCTTCTGAGCCTCCTTAGTATGCTTGATATTGTCCCAAAGATCCCTTAAACTGTCCTTATGGTTTTAAATTCTTTTTTTCTTTCTGCTGTTCTTATTGGGTGATTATTATTCTTTCTTCCAGATTGCTTATATATTTATCTAATCTGCTATTAATTCTCTTCAATTTATTTTAAAATTTCACTTATTATATTCTTCGTCTCTGATTGGTTCTTTTTTTATTGGAATGTAATTGCTTTACAATGTTGTGTTAGTTTCTGCTGTACACTGAAGTAAATCAACTTTATGTATTGGACCTACCCTCTTGGACCTCCCTCCTCCCCTCCACACCCTAACTCACCCATCTAAGTCATCATAGAGCACCAAACTGAGGTTCCAGTGCTTTATATTTATAGTAGGTTCCCACTAACTATCTATTTTACACATGGTAGCATATATATGTTCATCTCAGTCTCCCAATTCATCCCACCCTTCCCTTGGCCCCTATGTCCACATGTGCATTTCTCTAAGGAAATATGGACACAGATAGTCACATACATATAAACACACACAGAACTCCACGTGAAGATGAAGGCAGAAATCCACTGATGCATCTACAAACCAGGAAACACCAAAGATTGCCAGTAAACCACGAGAAACTAGAAGAGAGATGTAGAAGAAATTCTTCCCTCCTAACTCTCAGAAGGAACCAACACTGCTAACACCTTGACCTCGTATTTCTAGCCTCCAGAACCGTGAGATAATCAATTTCTGTTGTTTAAGCTACTCAGTTTGTACCCTCTGTCACTGCAGCCCAAGGAATCTAATACAGGGACCCCAGAGCATGGGGCCCCTGCTTTCTCTTCTCTTTGTCCCTCATGCACCAGAGCAGTTTCCTCCAAACTGTGTTCCCTGGAGACAGGTGCTTCCCCAGATCTTCCTGAGGGACCAGAGGAGACCAAGCCAATAGGTAAATAGGCCCATATCTCAGCAGAGCAGCCTTGCATTCTGTGTTTTTATACCTTTTGGCCTCCATGTAAAAATTTGCCTTCAAAAGCAATTCATTTGCCAAAACAGTTAGAAACCCCTGTAGCTACCCTAACAGTGGGGGCTCCTTTTTTTCACCACTTTGTGAACCTTCCAAATGTTCTTGTGCAGTGTTTTCTTAGTCTGTGCTGGACTATGATAAATTCCCTCTTGTGATCACTGTTTGCAAGGCTGAACAATGGACCTGCTCCTGGAAATGTGAAATCAGGAAAGAGGAAGTCTCCAGGCACTGAATTAACAGGGCTGTTTTTCCCCACCCAGCTCCAGAAGGCCAGGTTTCTAAGCCCTCCCCAGAGAGCAGGGTCTGCCAGAAGCATGGGCTTGGGCAGGGAGGTGGGGGTGATTATAGGCAGGAAGAGGAGAAAGAGAATGACATGACTTGTCCTGACCCCATGATGGTTTTTGAAAAGCAGTTTTATCTGGCTTGGGTTCCTGCCTCACCCCTCTGACCCAGTGTGGTGCTCATCACCTTTGCTCTCACCTGTAGGTACTGCTCTCCTTTTTCCAGAATCAAGGGCTCATTTGCTCCATTGTGTGGTGAGTACTTTGGGTCATCTCCGCTGTGGGCTGGTATGGACCTAGAGACATACTCTGCCCTTCTACTAGCCTCCCAGAAGTCTTCACTCTTCTCTTTGCCCCATGGTCCAACTGCATCACACATTCACGGAGCAGCTGATTAGGCCTTCATGGTCAAGTCTGTTAGTCGCTCAGTCATGCCCTACTCTTTGCAGTCCCATGGAAAGTCCTGGGACTGCGGCTCACCAGGCTCCTCAGTCCTTGGGATTTTCCAGGCCAGGATACTTTAGTGGTTTGCCATTTCCTTCTCCAGAGTCATGGTCAAGGGTACTTCCGTAACTACACCTGTGACCACAGGCCATGGAGAGATGAGAAGTAGAGCAGTCTTAGTAATGAGATAAAAATTAGCCCTGTTCTATGCATGGTTCCAAGGGCCCTAGCAATTCTATTAGGTAGGCACTACTATCCTCATCTATTACTGTTGTTGTTTAGTTGCTAATTCGTGTCTGGCTCTTTTTGCAACCCCATGGACTGTAGCCCTCCAGGCTTCTCTGTCCACGGGATTTCCCAGGCAAGAATACTGGAGTGGGTTGCCATCTGACTAATGATGAAATTGAGGCTCAGAGAGGTTAAATAAGTTATCTAATGTTGCATGGCCCATAAATGAGAGAGCAGGAATCTAACCCAGGCAGTCTGGCTCTAGAGCCCTGCTCTGAAGCACCATGTACATCACCCTTAATGGAGACTCACAGTAGAAGGCCTCAGTTACAGGCCCAGGAGAATGAATGTTTGGGTGTGTTTCTGTGGTCTAAGAGAGTGTTGAAAATAATAGGGAAGGTGCAAGTTAATAGTAATCCACAAATTAACATGGATGTTACCTGTTATACAAAGAGCATAATAAGAACTACAGTAATTACTGAGGTAAATTGCCATGGTGACTTTTTATTTTTAATTTTTGCCAAACATAAACAAGTGGCAGATTATTACAACCTCTCATCAGGCCTTAGGCTAACCTAAAGGAAATGTTAAAGTATTGAAGGGAACCCCTTCCCTCAACCACAGTAAGGTGGCTCGGCATCACTAAAGGTGATAAATAGCCAATACATTTTATTGTCATTTCCATATCTGATTTCCCTGGGAAGTTAGACGTCTTTGCCAAGAATGTCCTAGAAATGAATGCAAGCAAAGAATTCTTTTCTTAGTACCTATTTTTAATGCCACATTGGTTCTATGGTCCTTCCTCTCCAGGTTGTGGAGTTGAACGCCTTTGCTGGGTGGTAGCCTTTGCCACCTGTGGGGTTAGCCCTCCTCTGGAGATAGGTTTCAATGTGATTTCCATGGCAGGGTCCAGGTGGTGACCTAAAGCTGAGAGCCCAGGTCATACTTGATTGATGGCCACCACTTCCTGGCTAATTGGTGCGTGGGCCTCCCTGCCACAACGGACTCTAGCTTATGGAATGCTATTCTTTGCTTGTCCTCGCACTGGTGGAAAGTGCAATTTCCAGCTTCAACATGTGGGACCATGAGCTCCAGTTCACCCAGGCTATATGCCTGTGAAGTAATTGAAGCCGGAGCTTCCAGTGGACTCTCACTGCCGGGCTGAGTGGGAGGTTAAAAGACACAGCTGCTAATAGGCACTGAAAGCTGTGCTGTCTCCCTGGAGGCACGAGGCACTCGCACAGGAGATCGATATGGCAGTGATTATCCCACTTCTATCATTGTCCCCTTTCACCCAGACCAGATAATGGGAGGGTTGTCCCCAGAGTCCGCTATTAATATTACGTGGAGAACTGGAGGTGAGACCAGAGGAGGCAGTGGCCTCATTTCCAAGTGCCTTCTCCTGCGGACTTTTGATTATAGGACTATTGACCAGTCTATTCTTCTAGACAGATCTTCTCCTAAAAAAGAAATCCTCCATGGAAATTCAATTTATGAAACAGCAACGAGCAAAGGTGGCAGGAGTCATTGATGCCTCATTCCGTGTTGCCATGGCCCAGCTTGGGTTCGCCAGCCGAGGGGGGCAGCGTGTGTACCTCCTCCTCTGTCTAGGAGTTTTCTTCTGCAGCCGCTATAGTGGCTCTTTCAGCTGACCCACAGGGTCACAGGAAATTGAGGGGTTTGTGATGCCCCAGGGGCCACCCTCAGGCTTCCCAGGTGGTGCTAGTGGTTAAGAACCCGCCTGCCAGTGCAGGAGACATAAGAGACACAGATTTGATCCCTGGGTCAGGAAGATCCCCTGGAGGAGGTCATGGCAATCCACTCCAGTATTCTGGCCTGGAGAATACAATGGACAGAGGCGGCTGATGGGCTACAGTCCATAAGGTCGCACAGAGTCGGACACGACTGAAACGACTGAGCACATGCGCACTCAGGGCCACCCTCAAACAATTAGGTTCCAGACATGGCTGAAAAATACTCCAGTTTTCTGTCACTCACTGGGAAATATTTGAGATGAGTTCTACACAGATCTTCAGAGTATCCCCAGTAGATTGTGGCCCTGCTGTTCTCAGAGATAATCTACTTATGAACACACCCTTTGTGGCTTCTTTTACCTTCCTAGTTTCTCTTTCCCCACCTGTGCTTCCCGGGATCATCTTTGAATATATTATACTACCCATGTCTTAATCACTTTCTCAGGATGTTCATCTGGGGGCATCAAGTCAAGACAGCAGGGAGAGAGGCTCAGAGCTAGATCATTTGGCTTCCTCCTTTCCCCTGCCCCTGGGCCCACTCTCCTCCTCCCTGAAACTCCTGTGGAATTCCAAGCATGCTACCCAAGGGCTGTCTATCCCCTTTTCACACTGAAAACCCCCAAGGCTTAATTGATGTGTTCCCCCCAAGTCCTGCTCTTTTTCTTGCTTTCCTTATCTTTGAAAATGGCCTCCAGTTCCCCAGGGCCAGAAACTCTAGTCTTATACTTCTTATGGTCCATCGACTAAACTCCTCTTGCTCCTCATATATCCTCCCAATTCTATCATCTAAATAGTTCTTGAACACTATGGTTAGAACCCATCCTAACCATCTCCACTACCATAATCCTTCAGACCCCACATGTCCTGGGAAGGGTATTTGCTTGGTGTTCTCTCCAGTAGATGCTGTTGGTGCCATATCCAGAACTCCTTGACAGCTGTTCTGGGTGAGTTCAGCGAGTACTGCAGGTAACAGCTTAAACCTGTGGACTTCTGCAAAGAATTATGCTTGTCTCACAATCTATCTAATGCAGGGATGCTGGGAGATTAGGCCCTCTTACTCCCCAGGAGCATCTGATGACTGATTCAGAGTTCAATGATGCCCAGACCCTCATGTCAAGGTGGGACCACTGTGTGCTGCAACCTGAACCTTAGCACACTCCGTGGATCAAGTCAAAGGTGGGCTATCTGGGACCAAGCCTTTGCTGTGTTTCTCTCCTTTACTTATTCTTTTCTCTTCACTCTTTTATTTTTTTCCTGGATAGCAGTCCATTTAAATCACATGGACCAGAATACCCATCTAAGGCTCTGCCTCTAGGTAGCTCAACATGAAAATCTTCATGAACTAGTGGCACTAACCCTACTCTTTATAAAATATTCTCTGCTGCAATCAAATGTTTGGGAAATTTTTATAGGCAATGTTATTTATTCTTTGCTTCAATCCTTCTTTGGAGTAAGTTTCTCACTTGTCCTTTTTGCTGTCTCTTTCTTGAATTTTCTTCTTCTCTCCATCCCCTTTGAATCAGTAGCCCTGTGAAACCATAAAATTTTCTTGCTAAAACTGTGTTAAGAATTTTTTAATCTGTTTTTCAAAGTATTTATATCAGTCTATTAGTTTTCTTCTTTTGAAATATCCTTTTCTAGTTTGGGTATCAGAATAATGCTGGCCTCATGGAATGAGTTGATAAGCAAGGCAAAATTAGTGTCAGTTCTTCCTTGAATACTTGATGTGTGCACAGTCACATCTGACTCTTGCAACCCCATGGACTGTAGCCCACCAGGCTCCTCAGTCCATGGAATTTCCCAGGCAAGAATACTGGAGTGAGTTGCCATTTCCTCCTCCAACTATATACCTGGTTTGCCACTTCTATCTTTTCTCCATCCCCAACATCCAGCCTGCCTCTGAATTCCAGAATGCGGCAAGGCCTTCTGTAGCCATGTTGTAATATGCTGGGATTTATTTCCTGCATGTATAAACTGAGAATGGTAAAAATATATAGATTTCTGAATCTCTTGTTGTGCTAGCATTCTATGTTTTCCAGATGGATTTTCATGCTGTTTACATTTTTACCTTTTTAAAGAAGAGGATTTCCCATCTATCCCCAGTAACCAAGAGTCCTGATTGATAACAGACTGCAGACACACTGCAAGTATATAAAGATCAAACAAATGCATATTTCTAATGAATTATTTACATTGTGTATAAGCATTAATGCAAGTGGTTTTGTTGAAATGGAATCACAAGTTAAAAATCAGTGCTGGATGAAGGGAGGGGAATATTTCTCATTTCCAGTTAGATGGAAGAAAAGACTTCTGGGAAGAGCAGAGATTTTAAGGACTTTTATACTAGGGCAGGGAGAAGGCCCAAAGGCATTTTAGCAAAGAGACAAATCTTCTAGTCACAGGATATAGAGCAAGAGAAAAACTAAGATGAGGAACAAAGAAGTATCCATTTAGATCTTTTGCCCATTTTTTGATTGGGTTGTTTGTTTCTTAATATTGAGCTGCAGGAGCTGTTTATATATTTTGCAAACGAAGTTCTGGTTCCCAGGAGTGGGGAGGAGGGATAAATTGGGAAATTGATATTTGACATATGCACTATAACTTATAAAATAGATAGCTAATAAGGACCTATTGTATAGCACAAGGATCTCTAGCCGATATTCTTTAATGACCTATATGTGAAAAGAACCCTTAAAAAAGATAGATACATGTGTATGTGTAACTGATTCATTTTATAACATACCTGAAACTAACACAACATTGTAAATCAACTGTATTCCAAATTAAAACAGAAAGAAAGAAAAGATGAAGGAAAAAGAAATGGTAAATGTGGTGGGCTCTATGTCCATCCTGAGCAAAGCAAAACCCAGGGACTCCTGCATTGTCAGTCACGTTGCATTTATATTGAAAGTAGGAGTTAAGTGCTTCATAAAGAAAGTGAACTTGAAATGTTGTGGAAATAGTAGTAATAGGGAATATAAGTACAGCCAACATTTACTTACTGCTTACCGTGTGCTCGATTTTGGACCAAGTGCTTTACATGTAAGACCTTGTTTAATCACCCCAACATGGAGATGCAAAAGATAATATCATGATTTCCCCTTTATCCATGAAGAGACTGAAGTATATTATTTCTAGCAACTTTTCAAAGGCCATGCAACCGTTAAACGTTGCAGTTAGAATTCAAATGAAGTTTTGTCTAACTCTAAAATATGATACTGATTCTGATTCACTAACATAAATCCTAAAATAAATAAATAATGTGCATACTTAACAAGTTACAACAAACTTATCCAGGAGGATATTGACTGAATTTTCTGGTTGAAGTGACCTCAGTTCGAAATCTGAGATTTTTCCCTCTACTGAACATGAACTATTTAAATCCTCAGCACATTCTAAAGATTCAAACTGTTTTCTCAGAAATCGACCGGTTCATTTCCTCGCTGAGAATTATAATTGGGGTAACTTCATCAGTGGTAGCCAAACTTTTCAAATTACATAAATATAAAGAAATGTTGATGTACTTTTCAGAAGAGGAAAGATTATCTTTTTCTTTCATATTTTCCCCTTTCTTCCTCCCTTCCTTTCTACCTTCTTTCTTTCTTGCTATGCCAATCTTAATAAAGTCTATCGTCTGCCTTTCGTGTTCCAAAATAAGTCTTGCCTTACAAAAGAAATAGTACCTGCATGTTTAATTTTTTACCCTGAAATGATATGAGAAGGACAATTTTAAATAACCGAATCTGACATCATTCCTTGTGAAATCCTTATTAATAACTGAGCGTCTCTTACATGTCAGACACTGTGCTTAGCACATATTTTATTTCATAACATCCTTTGAAACTGATTATTCTCATATCACACTATGATTCTCATGGGATTAAGTGATAGTATTCTTTCCAGTTTAAGAAAGAATAAACTGAGGTTGAAAGTGAAAGTGTTAGTCACTTAGTAGTGTCCGACTTTTTTTTTTCTATTCTTCTTTCCTTTATTTTATTTTTGTTGTTGTTGTTGTTGTTTTTGTTTTAATTTTATTTTATTTTTAAACTTTACAATATTGTATTAGTTTTGCCAAATATCGAAATGAATCCGCCACAGGTATACCTGTGTTCCCCATCCTGAACTCTCCTCCCTCCCCATACCCTCCCTCTGGGTCATCCCAGTGCACCAGCCCCAAGCATCCAGTATCGTGCATTGAACCTGGACTGGCGACTCATTTCATACATGATATTATACATGTTTCAATGCCATTCTCCCAAATCTCCCCACCCTCTCCCTCTCCCACAGAGTCCATAAGACTGATCTATACATCAGTGTCTCTTTTGCTGTCTCGTACACAGGGTTATTGTTACCATCTTTCTAAATTCCATATATATGCGTTAGTATACTGTATTGGTGTTTTTCTTTCTGACTTACTTCACTCTGTATAATAGGTTCCAGTTTCATCCATCTCATTAGAACTGATTCAAATGTATTCGTTTTAATGGCTGAGTAATACTCCATTGTGTATATGTACCACAGCTTTCTTATCCATTCATCTGCTGATGGGCATCTAGGTTGCTTCCATGTCCTGGCTATTATAAACAGTGTTGCGATGAACATTGGGGTACACGTGTCTCTTTCCCTTCTGGTTTCCTCAGTGTGTATGCCCAGCAGTGGGATTGCTGGATCATAAGGCAGTTCTATTTCCAGTTTTTTAAGGAATCTCCACACTGTTCTCCATAGTGGCTGTACTAGTTTGCATTCCCACCAACAGTGTAAGAGGGTTCCCTTTCCTCCACACCCTCTCCAGCATTTATTGCTTGTAGACTTTTGGATCGCAGCCATTCTGACTGGCGTGAAATGGTACCTCATAGTGGTTTTGATTTGCATTTCTCTGATAATAAGTGATGTTGAGCATCTTTTCATGTGTTTGTTAGCCATCTGTATGTCTTCTTTGGAGAAATGTCTATTTAGTTCTTTGGCCCATTTTTTGATTGGGTCATTTATTTTTCTGGAGTTGAGCTGTAGGAGTTGCTTGTATATTTTTGAGATTAGTTGTTTGTCAGTTGCTTCATTTGCTATAATTTTCTCCCATTCTGAAGGCTGCCTTTTCACCTTGCTAATAGTTTCCTTAGTTGTGCAGAAGCTTTTAAGTTTAATTAGGTCCCATTTGTTTATTTTTGCTTTTATTTCCAATATTCTGGGAGGTGGGTCATAGAGGATCCTGCTGTGATGTATGTCGGAGAGCGTTTTGCCTATGTTCTCTTCTAGGAGTTTTATAGTTTCTGGTCTTACGTTGAGATCTTTAATCCATTTTGAGTTTATTTTTGTGTATGGTGTTAAAAAGTGTTCTAGTTTCATTCTTTTACAAGTGGTTGACCAGTTTTCCCAGCACCACTTGTTAAAGAGGTTGTCTTTAATCCATTGTATATTCTTGCCTCCTTTGTCAAAGATAAGGTGTCCATATGTGCGTGGATTTATCTCTGGGCTTTCTATTTTGTTCCATTGATCAATATTTCTGTCTTTGTGCCAGTACCATACTGTCTTGATTACTGTGGCTTTGTAGTAGAGCCTGAAGTCAGGTAGGTTGATTCCTCCAGTTCCATTCTTCTTTCTCAAGATCGCTTTGGCTATTCGAGGTTTTTTGTATTTCCATACAAATTGTGAAATTATTTGTTCTAGCTCTGTGAAGAATACTGTTGGTAGCTTGATAGGGATTGCATTGAATCTATAAATTGCTTTGGGTAGTATACTCATTTTCACTATATTGATTCTTCCAATCCATGAACATGGTATATTTCTCCATCTATTAGTGTCCTCTTTGATTTCTTTCACCAGTGTTTTATAGTTTTCTATATATAGGTCTTTAGTTTCTTTAGGTAGATATATTCCTAAGTATTTTATTCTTTCCGTTGCAATGGTGAATGGAATTGTTTCCTTAATTTCTCTTTCTGTTTTCTCATTATTAGTGTATAGGAATGCAAGGGATTTCTGTGTGTTGATTTTATATCCTGCAACTTTACTATAATCATTGATTAGTTCTAGTAATTTTCTGGTGGAGTCTTTAGGGTTTTCTATGTAGAGGATCATGTCATCTGCAAATAGTGAGAGTTTTACTTCTTCTTTTCCAATTTGGATTCCTTTTATTTCTTTTTCTGCTCTGATTGCTGTGGCCAAAACTTCCAAAACTATGTTGAATAGTAATGGTGAAAGTGGGCACCCTTGTCTTGTTCCTGACTTTAGAGGAAATGCTTTCAATTTTTCACCATTGAGGATAATGTTTGTTGTGGGTTTGTCATATATAGCTTTTATTATGTTGAGGTATGTTCCTTCTATTCCTGCTTTCTGGAGAGTTCTTATCATAAATGGATGTTGAATTTTGTCAAAGGCTTTCTCTGCATCTATTGAGATAATCATATGGTTTTTCTTTTTCAATTTGTTAATGTGGTGTATTACATTGATTGATTTGCGGATATTGAAGAATCCTTGCATCCCTGGGATAAAGCCCACTTGATCATGGTGTATGATCTTTTTAATGTGTTGTTGGATTCTGATTGCTAGACTTTTGTTAAGGATTTTTGCATCTATGTTCATCAGTGATATTGGCCTGTAGTTTTCTTTTTTTGTGGGATCTTTGTCAGGTTTTGGTATTAAGGTAATGGTGGCCTCATAGAATGAGTTTGGAAGTTTACCTTCCTCTGCAATTTTCTGGAAGAGTTTGAGCAGGATAGGTGTTAGCTCTTCTCTAAATTTTTGGTAGAATTCAGCTGTGAAGCCGTCTGGACCTGGGCTTTTGTTTGCTGGAAGATTTTTGATTACAGTTTCAATTTCCATGCTTGTGATGGGTCTGTTAAGATTTTCTATTTCTTCCTGGTCCAGTTTTGGAAAGTTGTACTTTTCTAAGAATTTGTCCATTTCTTCCACGTTGTCCATTTTATTGGCATATAATTGTTGATAGTAGTCCCTTATGATCCTTTGTATTTCTGTGTTGTCTGTTGTGATCTCTCCATTTTCATTTCTAATTTTATTGATTTGATTTTTCTCCCTTTGTTTCTTGATGAGTCTGGCTAATGGTGTGTCAATTTTATTTATCCTTTCAAAGAACTAGCTTTTGGCTTTGTTGATTTTTGCTATGGTCTCTTTTGTTTCTTTTGCATTTATTTCTGCCCTAATTTTTAAGATTTCTTTCCTTCTACTAACCCTGGGGTTCTTCATTTCTTCCTTTTCTAGTTGCTTTAGGTGTAGGGTTAGGTTATTCATTTGACTTTTTTCTTGTTTCTTGAGGTATGCCTGTATTGCTATGAACTTTCCCCTTAGGACTGCTTTTAAAGTGTCCCACAGGTTTTGGGTTGTTGTGTTTTCATTTTCATTTGTTTCTATGCAAATTTTGATTTCTTTTTTGATTTCTTCTGTGATTTGTTGGTTATTCAGCAGCCTGTTGTTCAGCCTCCATATGTTGGAATTTTTAATAGTTTTTCTCCTGTAATTGAGATCTAATCTTACTGCATTGTGGTCAGAAAAGATGCTTGGAATGATTTCTATTTTTTTGAATTTTCCAAGGCTAGATTTATGGCCCAGGATGTGATCTGTCCTGGAGAAGGTTCCATGTGCGCTTGAGAAAAAGGTGAAATTCATTGATTTGGGATGAAATGACTTATAGATACCAATTAGGTCTAACTGGTCTATTGTATTGTTTAACGTTTGTGTTTCCTTGTTAGTTTTCTGTTTAGTTGATCTATCCATAGGTGTGAGTGGGGTATTAAAGTCTCCCACTATTATTGTGTTATTGTTAATTTCTCCTTTCATACTTGTTAGCATTTGTCTTACATATTGCGGCGCTCCCATGTTGGGTGCATATATATTTATAATTGTTATATCTTCTTCTTGGATTGATCCTTTGATCATTATGTAGTGACCATCTTTATCTCTTTTCACAGCCTTTGTTTTACAGTCTATTTTATTTGATATAAGTATTGCTACTCCTGCTTTCTTTTGGTCCCTATTTGCATGGAAAATCTTTTTCCAGCCCTTCACTTTCAGTCTGTATGTGTCCCCTGTTTTGAGGTGGGTCTCTTGTAGACAACATATGTAGGGGTCTTATTTTTGTATCCATTCAGCCAGTCTTTGTCTTTTGGTTGGGGCATTCAACCCATTTACGTTTAAGGTAATTACTGATAAGTATGATCCCGTTGCCATTTACTTTATTGTTTTGGGTTCAAATGTATACACCGTTTTTGTGTTTCCTGTCTAGAGAATATCCTTTAGTATTTGTTGGAGAGCTGGTTTGGTGGTGCTGAATTCTCTCAGCTTTTGCTTGTCTGAGAAGCTTTTGATTTCTCCTTCATATTTGAATGAGATCCTTGCTGGGTACAATAATCTGGGCTGTAGGTTATTTTCTTTCATCACTTTAAGTATGTCTTGCCATTCCCTCCTGGCTTGAAGAGTTTCTATTGAAAGATCAGCTGTTATCCTTATGGGAATTCCCTTGTGTGTTATTTGTTGTTTTTCCCTTACTGCTTTTAATATTTGTTCTTTGTGTTTGATCTTTGTTAATTTGATTAATATGTGTCTTGGGGTGTTTCGCCTTGGGTTTATCCTCTTTGGGACTCTCTGGGTTTCTTGGACTTGGGTGATTATTTCCTTCCCCATTTTAGGGAATTTTTCAACTATTATCTCTTCAAGTATTTTCTCATGGTCTTTCTTTTTGTCTTCTTCTTCTGGGACCCCTATGATTTGAATGTTGTAGCATTTAATATTGTCCTGGAGGTCTCTGAGATTGTCCTCATTTCTTTTAATTCGTTTTTCTTTTATCCTCTCTGATTCATTTATTTCTACCATTCTATCTTCTAATTCACTAATCCTATCTTCTGCCTCTGTTATTCTACTATTTGTTGCCTCCAGAGTGTTTTTACTTTCATTTATTGCATTATTCATTATATATTGACTCTCTTTTATTTCTTCTAGGTCCTTGTTAAACCTTTCTTGCATCTTCTAAATCTTTGTCTCCAAGCTATTTATCTGTGATTCCATTTTGATTTCACGATTTTGGATCAATTTCACTATCATTATTAGGAATTCTTTATCAGGTAGATTCCCTATCTCTTCCTCTTTTGTTTGGTTTGGTGGGCATTTATCCTGTTCCTTTATCTGCTGGGTATTCCTCTGTCTCTTCATCTTGTTTAAATTGCTGAGTTTGGGGTGTCCTTTCTGTATTCTGGCAGTTTGTGGAGTTCTCTTTATTGTGGCATTTCCTCACTCTGTGTGGGTTTGTACTGGAGGCTTGTCAAGGTTTCTTGGTTAGGGAAGCTTGTGTCGGTGTTCTGGTGGGTGGAGCTGTATTTCTTCTCTCTGGAGTGCAATGAAATGTCCAGTAATGAGTTATGGGATGTCTATGGTTTTGCGGTGACTTTGGGCTGCCTGTATCTTGGAGCTCAGGGCTGTGTTCCTTGCTGCTGGAGAATTTGCTTGGTATGTCTTGCCCTGAAACTTGTTTCACCCAGAGAGGTTTACAGCATTATATGGAGAAGAGAAGAGTGAGGAGGGAGTTAGAGGTGACCCGAATGAGATGAGGGGGAATCAATAGAGGAGAGAGTGGGCTATTCAGTAATCTCTTCCTTATGTGCACTCCTCAACTGGCCTGTTCAGAGTTGTTCACAGAGTTATACAGAGAAGAGAAGAAGGAGGAAGGTGGCAGAGGTGGCCAGGAGGATAAATGGGGGGAATGAAAAGGAGGGAGACAGATCCAGCCAGTAATCAGTTCCCTAAGTGTTCTCCACCGTCTGGAACACACAGAAATTCACAGAGTTGGGTAGAGTAGAGAGGGGTTAGGGAGGAGACACAGGCGACCTGGTGGAGAAAAAGGAGAGTCCAAAGGGAGAGAGAGCAGTTAAGCCAGTAATCTTGCTCCCTAGTGAAAAATGGGTACTGAAGATTGGGTTCTTAAAGGTACAAAATTTGTAACAAATACATAAAAGCAAAAATTAAAAATCTAGAGTAGAGTTTGGAATTTCAAAAATACAATGTTAAAGAAAGGAAGAAGGAAAAGAAAGAGAGAAAAAATGAACAAACAAAAACAAACAAGGTCGCGAAAATTATAAAGAAAATATAGGTACAGAATTGATAACTAATACCAAAAAGCAAAAGTTAAAAATCTAGAGTAGAGTTTGGAATTTCAAAAATACAATGTTAAAAAAAGAAGAAGAAAAAGAAAAGAGAGAAAAAAAAACAAACAAGAACAAAGTCGCCTAAATTATTAAAAAAAAAAATACAGGTACAAAATTGATAACAAATACCAAAAAGCATAAATTAAAAATCTACAGTAGAGTTTGGAATTTCAGATATACAATGTTATTTAAAAGAAGAAGAGAAAGAAACAGAGAAAAAGAAAAAGAAAAAAGAAAAAAGGATCACAGAAATTAAAGGAAAAAAAAAAAACTATAGGTACAAAATTGATAACAAATACCAAAAAGCTAAAATTGAAAATCTAGAGTAGAGTTTGGAATTTCAAAAATACAATGTTAAAGAAAAGAAGGGGAAAAGAAAAAAAGGTCAAAAAAATTATAGAAAAAAAATATATATGAAGTTTGCTACATGTATACCTGTGGCGGATTCATTTTGATATTTGGCAAAACTAATACAATTATGTAAAGTTTAAAAGTAAAATAAAATTAAAAAAAAATAGGGTCTTCTTTTTTTTTTTTTTTGCAAAGTAATTGGTTATAAAAGTGGAAATTAAAGGAATAATAGAGGACTTAAATTTTTTTTTTTTAATTAAAAAAAAAAGAAAGAATGATCGTACAAATAGTAAAAATATATCTAGGACTTTCTCCGGTTTTGTTGTGAGTATTGTGGGTTCAGTTCTATTTTGGCTAGTTCCTTGGTCCGACTTATATTTCTCAAGATCTATAGGCCCCTTCCTATGTAGTTGGTAGTAACCACAGGGTTTTAATCTATTGCCTGTAGCTTCCAAGGCGGTTTCCTCTGTTATAGCTTCTTCTGTTTGCTGGTCTCTTCAGTGTCTGGTTTCCACCCTGACACAAAGGGGATGGTGAAGGACACTTTTTTTTTTTTTTTAGGCTCACTTGTTCAGTCGCGCTGAGGGGAGGTAGGGAGGGATGCTGCAAACAAATAACACTGGCGTGTGCTCGCAGTGTCTCAGCCACACTGGGTCTGCCCCCCGTTCACAGCGCGTGTAGCCTCTCTGCTCATGCTGCTCAGGCTCTAGGTTGCTCTGCCGGGAACCATCCGTGGCCAGCCCTGGGCTGCCTGTACTTCCCAGGTCCAAGCCACTCAGGTTCAGGCACTCGGGTAGTCCTCAGAGGTGCAGACTCTCCGTTGGGCCTGCGTTTTGTGCCCTTCCCAGATCCGAGCAGTTCAGGTGATGAGGTGTTTGGTGCACGTGATTGCTGCGACTTATTGCCTCCTCTCCACTTGTTTATCTAGGTGTGCACCGGCACACCTTCACAGGCAGATGTTGACCGTCCAGACCCCCAATAAGTTTTAGTTAGCAAAGAAGCCTGCTTACAGTTTTATAGATAATGTCTCTCTGGGGCTGCGATTGTCCCCTTCCGGCTCTGGCTGCTTATCACCGGAGGGGGATGGTCTGCCTCCGGCTATCTCTGTTCAGTCCTTTGTTCCGTGTGTGGGCCTGGCGGTGTCATAGGTTAGGGCTGGCTTTTCGCGTGGTAGATATCCCACAGTCTGGTTTGCTAGCCCAAGTTATTTCACTCAGGTAACGCTCGGGGTATTCAGGCCAGATTCTTGCGATGCAGCCTGCGCAGCGCCTCCCTGCCCAGCCCCCGCTTGCTAATGGCGTATGCAGGCGTCTGCGCTGCTTCTCCGCTGGGGGAGTTACCGTAGGGCTCGCAATGTGCGGGTTTTAATTGTTTATTTATTTTTCCTCCCTGTTATGTTGCCCTCTGTGCTTCCAAGGCTCGGCACAGATTCGGCAGTGAGAAGGTTTCCTGGTGTTTGGAAACTTCTCTCTTTTAAGACTCCCTTCCCGGGATGGAACTCCATCCCTCCCTCTTTTGTCCCTTTTTTTGTCTTTTATATTTTTTCCTACCTCCTTTCGAAGACTTGGGTTGCTTTTCTGGGTGCCTGATGTCCTCTGCCGGCATTCAGAAGTTGTTTTGTGGAATTTACTCGGCGTTTAAATGTTCTTTTGATGAATTTGTGGGGGAGAAAGTGTTCTCCCCGTCCTACTCCTCCGCCTTCTTAGCTCCTCCTCCGTAGTGTCTGACTTTTGTGGCCCCATGGACCGTATCCCGCCAGGTTCCTCTGTCCATGGGATTCTCCAGGCACTTTCCTTTAAGAAGTGGGTTGCCATTCCCTTCCTTCTCCAGGGGGTCTTCCCCACCCAGGGATTGAACCTGGGGTTCCCTCATTACAGGCAGATACTTTACCATCTGAGCCACTAGGGAAGCCCAAACTGTGGTTGTTGGAGGATAAATCACTTACTCAAGGTCACACAGATAGTAAATGGAGGTAAGATTAAATCTAAGCTGCCTGACTTCAAGGTCTGTGCATGTAATCCTAACATCATATTGTATTTCACCACAGGAAGAGGTAGTCCTACCAAATTCACAGGAGACTATTCATCGCTTTGTCCATTCTTTCATCCATGCATGCATCTATCAATCCATCTATCCAAAATGTATTCATTACGTGCAATGTACTGGCTTTCCAAACTAGCAGAGAAATTAGCTGCTTGGAGTTTTACATCCCCTTAGTATTCTGCGATGTTTCTATAAGATAGAACTTGAGGAAGGATTTGCTAGAAGAAAAAAAGTTGAATGCTTTGTTCCTCCAAATAATTAAGATAGTGTGTGACTCTTTTTTATTTTAAAGTAGTTAGATTTATTCATTTATTTATAGGCTAACTGACTTAGTTCCCCCATCAGGGATCAGACCTCCTGCATTGGAAGCATGGAATCTTAACCACTGGACCAGCAGGGACGTCCTGATAGCATATGACTTAAATAGGCACAAGATTAAGGAGCAGGGCAGAACATAAAAAGAGAGGTCAGAATAATGCGTCTCTTACTCTACTAGCACTTTCCTTTAATGGGGATGGAAAACTTGACATGACTCACTCACTCTGTTCCACTTCCTGCTGTAGCAGGCTCAGCAGAGTTTTCCTTGCAAACCCTTGCTTCTGTGGAATTCTTCAACCTAAATATACTCAGCAACATTCTGTACCTGCTATATGCCAGGTGCTGAGTCATACAGAGTCCCTTCTCTTCAGTAGAGCTCAATAGATGATTATTTTCGCATGTTTCGCTGTGCCTTGCTTTCCAAACGCCAGTCCAACTGGACTCATCAGAATCACCCAGGGGGCTTTCGTAGCCAGTTTCTGTTTTTGAGAATCAATGGAGCAAAATGATCGAAGGCAGACTCTGAAGGCTGAGTACCTGGGTTCAAACTCAGAAATTGTAAGGTCCATGGCCTTAGTCAGGTTACTTAAGCTTTCTGAGTTGTAGTTTCCTCATCATGAAGGAGAATAATAATAGTTCCTAATTCACAGAGTTAGGAAGAGAATTTAGAGAGTTAATATTATGCATAAAACACTTAGAAGGAGTGTCTGCCAAATAGTGTTATTGTTTATTAGCCATTATTATTATTAAAAGTGCAAATCATGAAACTCTGCTCAGATGGACTGGATGAGAATTTTTGGAGGCCAGGCCCAGGATCCCTTTTTGTTGCTATTGTTCTGTTTTCCAGATGATTCTGTTTCTGGATCTTGTTTTAGACTCACTGACAGAGTGAAGTGAAGTGTTCTTAAATGTGAGTCTGAGTCCTAAGTCTATCTCTCTTTTTAATCAATGCTTTTATTTAATTAGGTCCTGTTGTATGCTAAGTTGCTTCAGTCTTGTGAGACTCTTTTCGACTCTATGGACTATAGCCTGTCAGGCTCCTCTGTCCATGGGATTCTCCAGGCAAGAATACTGGAGTTGCCATGCCCTCCTCCAGGGGATCTTCCCACCCCAGAGATTGAACCTGATTCTCTTATGTCTGCTACATTGGTAGGCAGGATCTTTACCACTAGTGCCACATGGGAAGCCTCTATAGGATCTCATTTTTTTTTTCCAAACATCTTTTTCTTGTCTGGACTCTACTGAGTCACCCTCTTAAGATATGAGTTGATCAGGGACTACGACTCAGAAACTATCAGCTGATTAAATCTACCCCTGCATATGATCCATCTGGTTATTATTCACACAGTTTGGTTCTACCTGTGAGATTATAAATCCCTTGGTATAGATAAATATATCTATATATTTGTATTTAAATATAAATCCCCACATCTGTGGGGTTGTATAGCCAAAGCTCAATAAGTGTCAAGTTCAGTAATGAACCAGACACATAGTTCAAGCAGGTACTCTCATTATATCTGCCACAATCATTTACAAAGGCTTCCTTCCACTGATAGGAATACTTTGCTTGATATTAGTCATGATGAATAAGTATTCTATTTTATAAATCTTAAAAATATAAAACCAGTGTGAAAAAGTCACATAGTGAATAAAATACCACATAGTTTGGGTTACCTGTCTCATATATATAGGACTCTTATCTATGTGATGTTGACCACAAAGCCTAAGTAAGACAAAGAAAGGAAGGAGAGTTCTATGAAAAGCAAGTAGGTTGATTAAACTTGCTGGTACACTATATCCCCAATGACTCAAGCGTGAAAAGTGATGACTTTAGGAGATACAAATTGGCTTCCTGGTCAACAGTGATCTCCATAGGGCTAGGGAGCAGTTATTCCTCTCCCTCTTAAAACCACTGATTTTACAAGGGACTGCCATTCTGATTTGTCCACAGTGTGGACACAAGACACTTGTTAGGAGTCTGAGTTTGGGCTGCTATAACAAAGTAGCAAAGATTGTGCGTGCGTGCGTGTGCATGTGTGTGTGTGTGCGCGCGCACATGCTCAGTTGCTTCAGTCCTGTCCAACTCTTTGAGACCCTGTGGACTGTAGCCCTCCAGGCTCCTCTGTCCATGAGATTCTCCAGGCAAGAATACTGGAGTGGCTTGCCATTCCCTTCTCCAGAGGATCTAGATGGGCTTGCTTATAAAGAGCAGAAATTTACTTCTCATAGATCTTGGGAGTGGAAGTTCAAGATCTGTACCAGTGTGGCTGGTTCTGGTGAGAGCCCTCTGCTACATTGCAGATGGCTGACTTTTCATATCTTCACATGGCAAAAAAAAAAAAAAGGATGAGAGATCTCTCCAGGGTACTTTTATAAAGGCACTTATTTCATTTTTGAGGCTCCATACTCATGACCTGATTACCTTCCAAAGGCCCCACCTCCTACTACCATCACACTGGGGGTTATAATTTCAACATCAGAATTTTGGGTGGACACATACATGCAGTCCATTGCACTGGTCAAGAAGAGACTTTTGTCAGAGTTCCTTCTTTTTTTAAAATTGTGTTGATTTTTTTAAATTTAATTTTTATTTGAATATAGTTGGTTTAAAATGTTGTGTTAATTTTAGGCATACAGCAAAGTGAATGTTATACATATTGTTATTTTAGTCGCTAAGTCATGTCCAACTCTTTGGAACCCCATGGACTGTAGCCTACCAAGTTCCTCTGTCCATGGGACTTCCCACTCAGGAATATTGAAGTGAGTTGCTATTTCCTTCTCCAGGGGATTTTCTTTACTCAAGGATCAGACTGGCATCTCCTGCATTGGCAGGTGGATTCTTTACCACTGAGCCACCAGGGAATATATGTACATATATGTACATATATCCACTCTTTTTTAAGACTCTATTTCCATATAGGCCATTACAGAGTATTGAATACAGTTCCCTGTGTTATACAGTAGATCCTTATTCATTGTCTGTTTTATATATAGTAGTGTGTATGCCAACCCCAACCTTCCAATGTATGCTCCTCTTCCCTCTGCCGACACAGTTACCCACTGGTAACCATGTCTGTTTTCCACATCTGTGACTCTTCTTCTGTTTTGTAGATAAGTTCATCTGTACCCTTTTCTTAGGTTCCACATACATGCGATATCATACGGTATTTTTCCTTTTCTGTCTGATTTACTTCACTTAGTGTGACAATCTCTAGGTCCATCAGTGTTTCTGCAAAAAGGAATTTCTGAATTGAAAATGTAGATGAAGATCGCTGTATGGCCATGGCCAGCCTCATGCAGTTGGTGGCTTAGAGAATAAATCCAGCAGGCAGAGAGATGTCTTGATAAGAGATAGTAAAGGGGAGGGATGGAGTCAAAGCAGCAGTTGAGGCCCTGATATTTCTTTCAGCCTCACTCCAACCCCATCCTCTCTACAGTGTAGTATGTGAAGTCACTGCTTTCTCTTTTTTGCTTATGTTGCTATGAATTGGTTTCATTTGAGTACCATGGAATTCTGACTTGGTAAAGTGGTATTAAGTTTAGAGTTTTACACTTAGTATTCTATTAATAGAGCTGTATACCAATATCCATATTAGTATACATTTTTGATGTCTAAACATGGTTGGCTCACAACAAAGTTGGGGTTAACTAACACCCCCAGATATTTTTTGGATAACTGCTGTCTAGTTCTATTTCTGTCTCTCTGCAATGGGCATTTAATTTTTTCAACTAAATGGAAGATTTTATCTTTCTTAAATTCTATCTTGGTGATTTTAATAGCTCCGTATTCTAACTTACTAAAGTTTGAACATTGATTTTTGTCATCTATCATATCATCTCTCCCTTTAGAGTTGTGTCATCTGCAAATTTGACAAATGTATGCTTTACATCTTCAAATGTGTATATGTTATACAATATTAAAATTTTGAAGAAGTTGAGTAACTTTGACCTTGCAGTTTCCCTTCTAGAAACTTGCATATGCATAGCTTCTCACATATGCATAAGGGGATATGCTGAAAGCTATCCCATGCAGCATTGTTACAAAGAAAAGTGAGAATAACTACCATATCCAGTAATTGATAAATAGATGTTTTATTCAATGAATTACATTGTTACAATTAAAAGAAGTGGATTAGAATGTTAAGTATAAACACTGATTGTTCTCAAAACATATTGATGACAAAGTCAATGTGCAGAGTGATATGTACAGAGCAGTATGATATCAAAAGAAAATGTTATGTGTCAAAATGGTAAAAGATAGTGAATTTGGAGCAGTAGGAACATGGGTAGTTATTATTGCTATAGACTAAATATTTGTGTTCCCCAGAGTTCATATGTTAAATCCCAACCCCTAATGGAATGGTATATAAATGTGGGTCCTTTGGGAGTTGTTAGGCAGAGCCCTCAAGAATGGGACTGTTCTCTAAAAGAGACCCCATAGAGTTCCCTTGCCTCTTTCAGCCATGAGTGGTTATAGCAAGAAGAAAACCCTCTATGAATCAGGGAGTAGGCTCCATCAGACATAGAAGCTGCTAGCACCTTGATCTCGGACTTTCCAGTCTCCAGCATTATAAGAAATGAATATCTGTTGTTTAGGCCACTTGTCCTTGGTATTTTGGTATAGCAGCCTGAATGAACAAAGACCATAATACTATACTTGTGATTTTCTGAATTTAAAAAATTCTGAAAGATAGTCTTTGGCACTCCAATAGTAGCATCCATCAATGTGATTGACCTACTTAATCAACTTACAAGAAAGCAAATGAACTTGGTTTGACTTGCCAAGTTCTACAGAGACTGGCTGGTCTGTTCCCAACTTTTTTCTTGGGTGTCAAGGAAGATTACACTGACCAAGGTCCTTGCAGTTGGGTCAGGGTCACCTGACTGTGTTCTGGTCAATGGGATACAGATCTGGCTGTCAAACTCCCTGCATGATCCTCTATGTTCACTCTTCCCTTCCACAGTGACTGTGAAGCCAAGGGATGAAAGGAGTTACCAATCAGAAGACAGCCATTCAGGGCAACTGCCCCTACTACACCAGACTATCATGTAAATGACTGATAAACCTTAATGGTGTTACGTCATTGAGAACCAGGGGTGTTATTTTAGTGGTTAGTGCTGTTTATCCTTTAGATGCACTGTCTGTTCTACAAAGATTTATTTATTGAGAGAGCGATATTAAAATTATAATGGAAAATAGATAGCTTTCTACTATCCTGTCATCTTTTAGCATTTTTCCCTCTTCACTTTCCACTATAATCTGTAAATGCATTTAAAGAGAGCTGTAATTAACTCATTGCAAAATAACTTGGAAATAACTATTCCCTAGGGACAACATTTTTGTTTGTCCCTTCTTTTGAGAGTTATTTTAAATCTTTTTTCCTTCTTTTGAGAGTTATTTTAATATACATTCTTGAGGCACAGAAATATTTACTTTTTTCAAAATAATTACATCAATTTGCAATACTATCTGCAGTTTTCCTGTAATATTACAAGTACTAGCTTTTAGCAATTTTGTTTTTTAAATGAAAATGGTTGTATCTTTCTGTATATTAAAAAGAATATTAAAGTCTCCATTGGGAACTTCAGACAGTACAGAAAAAATTTATGTGTGTGAACACACACATTCATGCACATACACAAAAATGTCAGTTATAAATCTCCATGTAACCTACCTCAGCAATATATTATGGGCACTTTTTATGCCAACAAATACAGATCCACAATATCCTTTTAAAACATGAGCTGTCCTTATCATAAACCACTAGTCAATGTGGCTATTTTAATTAAATTAAAATTCATTAACACAAAATTAAATTTAAAAATCACATTCCTGTAATATTGTCACATGTGGCTAGTGACTGTTGTATAACACAAATGCAGAACATTTCCATTAATATGGAAAAATCTGTTTGTACAGCACCATCATAAATTTATAAAGGTTTGCATAGGTTTATTGAACAAATCCTCTATTTTGATATTGTTATCCCCAGTGTATTCTTTTTTTATATAAATGTTTCAGAGCAAACATTATGCTCTAAATGCAGTTTTTGGTTCTTATAACTTGGTGATACTTATCTTTTGTGATTATTTTTCTTCCAGTTTTATTGAGACATGGTGGACTGCAACACTGTGTAAGTGTAAGGTGGACAGCGTAATGATTTGACTTCATACATCATGAAATGATTACCGCAATAAGTTTAGTGAACATCTGTCATCTCATACAGCAAAATTAAAAATACAGAAAATAATTTTTGTGTGTGTGATGAAAATTTTAGTAGTCACTCTCTTAACAACTTTCATATATAACATATGGCATTATTAGTCATCTTTGTACATTACATCCCTAGTATTTATTTATCTTATAACTGGAAGAATGTACCTTTGGACCACCTTGATCTATTTCCTTTTCCTCAGTCCTCTTGCTTCTGGTAAACACAAATCTGATCTCTTTTCTTATGAATTTCTTTGTATGTTTTGAATTATAATCATTCTATAATTCTAAGTTTATGTTATACAACACGGTGATTTAGTATTTCTATACCTATCAAAATGACACTAGAATACATCTTGTTATGCTATGTCACCATGCAAAGACAAGGCATAGTTTCTATGTTCCCCACACTATACAGTTCATACTCATGACTGATCTATTTTGCAGCTTGAAGTTTGTGCCTCTTAATTTTTCTTATCTCTTTCTTTCTTTCCTTGATCTCCTTCCCTTGAGGCAACCACCTGTTCTCTGTATCTATGAGTCTGTTTCTGTTATGTCTGTTCATTTGTGTTGTTTTTTAGATCCCACGTATGAGTGAAAGCATGCAGTATTTGCTTTTCCCTGTCTGACTTATTTCATTTAGCATTATATCCTCTGGATCCATCCATGTTGTTACAAACGGCAAGATGGAACTGCTGAGTGTTATGTGGCAGCCTGGAGGGGAGGGGAGTTTGGGAGAGAGTGCATATACATATAAATATACGATACATACATGTATATGTGTGGCTGAGTCCCTCCACTGTCCACCTGAAACTATCACAGTATTGTTAATTGGCTATACCCCCATACAAAATAACAAAGTTTAAAATAAAAAAAAAAATAAAAGATGTCATTCCTTTTTATGGCTGAGCAATCTATTGTATAATCTGTCACATCTTTATCCATTCCTCTATTGATGGACAGTTGAGTGGCTTCTATATCTTGGCTATTGTAGATAATGCTGCAGTGAACATAGGGGTGCATATATCTTTTCAAATTAGTGTTTTTGTTTCCTTTGGATTAATACTCGAGAGTGAAATTCCCGGGTCACATGGTAGTTCTATTTTTAATTTTTTGAGGCATCTCAATGCTGTTTTCCATAGTGGCTGCATCAATTTACATTCCCAAAAACAGTGCACAAGGGTTTTCCCCACATCCTCCCCAACGCTTGTTATTTGTTATCTTTTGGATAATAGCCATTCTGACAGGTGTGAGGTTATATCTTTCTGTGGTTCTCATTTGCATTTGCCTGATGATCAGTGGTGTTTGACCATCTTTTCATGCACCCGTTGGTCTGCATGTCTTCTTTGGAAAAATGTCTATTTGTGTAGGTTTATTGAACAAATCCTCTATTTTTGATATTAAGTAATCCATAATGTATCCTTTTCTCTATTCTAAACAATATTGCCAGGAATATTTTTGTAGCAATCTTTGGGCAAATCTGTGATTACTTTCTGAACTCCGAGGTGGGGCTCCAGCAATGATGGCACAGGCAGTTTCACCTCTGATCCAGCTCTTGCTACATTTATTTCCTGGTTTTCTTTCTTTGACTTCACTTCCTCACTGTTAATGACATCTGGATTCTGTCTTAGTTCATTTGGACTGCTGTACCAAAATATCATAGACTGAGTGGCTTAAACAACAAACATTTATTTCTTTCAGTTTTGAAGACTGAGAAATCTAAGATCAAAGTGCTACTAGATTCTGTCTGGTGATGGTCCTCTTCTTGTATCACAAATGTTTGTCCTCATGCTGTAACCTCACGTGGTCTAATGAGGGCAAGAGAGCATTCTGAGGTCTTTTTTGTGAGTACTAATCTCATTCATGAGGGCTGTACCTTCATGATCTAGTCACCTTCCAAAGGCCCTGCTTCCAAATACCATCACACTAGGGATTGACTTATCAAAATTGAGGGGACATACAAATATTCAGCCTAGAGCTGATGCTTTGTCATCTCATTTTTGAGCTGTTGTTCCATAGACCTATTTGATCTTTAATGTCTCTCTAGGTATAAAAAAACAATTATTGTCTACTTTTTGCTTTTTTCTGGAGATAAGTTTTCAAAAATATCCCCCTTATTTATTTCTGTATAAGTCAGTATAGACTAAGTTGTGCTACAGTAACAAAAACCCAAACTTCTTAGTGACTTAGCACAACAAGATTTTCTTTTTCACTCATAGCTGGTGGCTGGGGCTCTGCTTCAAGTTATCCTTACTCCAGGATACAAGTAAGATGGAACGCCCACTGTTTGGAAAGAGGAGAGACGGAGGGAGAAAGAGCTTGGCAAATTCACACACTAATTCTTAAAGCTGTCTCCCAAAAGTGTTACATATGACTTCTACTCACATTTCAATGATCAAAACAACTCACATCATCCTGCCTAACGCTAAATGAGATGGAAAGTACATGTGCCTAGGAGAACAACCAGAAACACTCAGTAAAAAACATTAACAATGCCTCCAATAGTATTTCTCTTTTACTAGTTGTGAAATTTTTGCAAAGGCATAGTAATATAAGGATGATATTATAAACCTAACATTTACCATGTGTCAAACATTTTGGTAAGTATTTTATATACTTATCCCACTTAACTGCCACAGTCTTTATTTTCCATAGTGATTAACCTCAGTTTATAAATGAAGCACAGAAAAAACAATTATCTTGTCCAAGGTTGCATGGCTAGAAAATGGTGGAACTTGGATTCTGATTCTAGAGCTTGAATGCTTAAATGCCTCCTCCATTACTTTGTGTGGTTTTTTCGATTCATAGTGGTGGTTTTCTCCTCATGTGTGCTCAATCTGTTCAGTCATGTCTGACTCTTTGTGCTAGCCTGCCAGACTCCTCTGTCCCTGGGGGTTCTCCAGGCAAGAATACTGGAGTGGGTTGCCATGCCCTCCTCCAGGAGATCTTCCCAACCCAGGGATCAAATCCACATCTCTTATGTCTCCTGCATTGTAGGTGGGTTCTTTAACCACTAGTGCCAGCTGGGAAGCCTCAGTTTTTTCCTTATTCATCTTTGAATGGATGAATTCATTTGAATTCAAACCCCCCTCTTTGAATGGGGGAGGTTCTGTCCAGACCTGTTATCTCTAAATAACTCACAGGAGAGCCTCCTTCTGTGGTTATTTGGGTGCTACCTGGTTTTTCCCCATAGAAATTAAGTAGAAAGCTGGATGAAAGAGCATCTTAAGAGTAGAAAAGTCTTCAGCAACCTGCGAAAAGGGAGAAAGGCCCTATAAGTCAAGGGCATTGGAAACCTGGGTACTTCACCTAATTTGTCTCTGTTGAAACGACTGCGGAAGTGGTGGCCTCACTGAGGCTAGTTCCTTAGGGAGGTCTTTTTTTTTTTTTTTCAATTCAGCAGAAGAATAATATTAAAAATAGTTCAGTTAAGAGAAAAAAAGTCTTTGGCCTCTGGGTTTTTTGCTTGATGTGGCTACAAATACATTCTCCCAAACAGCTGCTTTTGTTATTTATATTTGATTAATCCCAGTCTCTCTCCAATATGCCTTTGCTTCTAGACCTTACTCCTTCAAATCACAAGAATTTTTCCCTCGCAAGCCTATAGTCCTCTGACTAGTGTCACTTCCTAGTGAAAAATGGCTTGGAATGGCACAATGATTTCTCTTTCCTATTTAGCCAGAAGAGCTGTGGCTTGGCCCCAGCTATAGAGAAATTGACTCCAAGTGTGGCCATCTTCCATCTGCTCTTGACCTGCTCATGAGCTTTGTCATGATTACCCTCCTTTCCTTCCTGTAACTGCCTTAGAGGAAAGGTAGTTATTGCTTTTCACAGTTGGTACTGAAGCTGGCAGGCATTCCTCAATTTGTGGTTCAGATGGGGTTGGCACCATTCCCTGGTTCACAGTGGGTGATTCTGTGTTCTCCCCCAGCCCCATCTTTTCTTCCACGGTCATTTCAGTGATTTTCCTTGGGGAGGAGTGGAAACTGTTTATGTTGTCATCCTTCCTGTAAGTCTGTTTTCTATTTTCTCAAACTTTTTTTTTTTTTTAACTTAGCAGATGTTGCAAAGTTGCTTAAATTTGCATTTCTTGATTACAAGTTAGCTGGAACATTTTCCCAGACATTTGTTTTCTATTTGTATTTTCTCTTGTGTAAATTTTGTTTGAGATTTGATCATTTAGCTATTGAAGTCCTATGGGCAGTTTCTAAAAATATATGAATCCATTCTGAGATCATTAAGAATTGTTCCTTTCTATAATTTTTGATGGAAATATTTTCTTTTCAATTATGGTCCCTTTTCATTTTATGTACAGTTTATAATGACTTTTTGGTCACGTTATTACTCTCCTGAATTGTTTTCTTTCCTAATCTGTTTACCTGTTTAGCGCTTGGCTCTTCTCCCTAGAATGTAGGCTCCTTGAGAGCATGAGTCTTGTGTGACTTGCTTATCACGGATTCCCTAGGACCTAGAATAGTGCCTGGCAGAACAGTTGCTTAGTAAATATTTATTATATAAAAATATATTTAATTGCAAAGTAATCATCTCTTCTTAATGGCGTAAATGTTGGACCTGTTTTTTCCCCAGATTATTTGATTAAAAGAAAACATTTAGGTTTTTTTTAGTTTTACTGGAATATATATATATTTTTTACCCTTCATATTATTATCTTAACTCCATATATTATGTTTGTTTTCTTTCTTTTTTATAGGAAGTATTTTAAAATCATATATTAAATTATTGTGTTCTATAATTTTTCTAATTTTGAAATATTACCATATGGGTTGCAGAATTATTACTTAAAATAAGTTTTAAAATAAACCTCATAAATGTCACCTTTTGTCATAGTTCTTTTAAGAATATTCTTTAATAATGATACTCATATTCTTTCATTTTAATTTTAGAATTTTGGGGGGGAATTATTACTGATGGCTCCTCATAATTGCTACCATCTTTTCTAAATGCCAAGAAACTAGATTAATTTGGTTGTGGATTGGCATCAACCTTACCTGTTTGTCATGTCCAGCATGCCTCTTTCCCCATTTCTAAAACTCTAAATATTTCCCTATCTCTGAACTTTTGAACCCTCTTCCATTTTTCACAGCTGCTTGGATGCTATTAACAATTGCTTTGAGATTGTAACTGTGAGTGTCTTTAGCAGTCTGGAACATAGTTCTCTTTGTATTGTTGATTCAAATGTATTAAATGAGTGAGGTGCATTTTTGTTTTGATTGGTTCTTTTTTAATTGGAAAATATTTGCTTTACAATTTTGTATTGGTTTCTGGGGCTTCCCTGGTGGCTCAGATGGTAAAGAATCTGCCTGCAATGTGGGAGGCCTGGGTTTGATCCCAGGATTGGCAGAAACATAACGAGGTACATTTTGAATGGTCTTCATTGATATCTTAAGTTGTAATTTTCATCCCATATGCTTTCCAACCTTCTACTTTAAAAACTTGAACCACAGTTAAATCAGAAAACTAACTCATTCCTCTTTTATATAATCTATGTAGTCATCCATTCACATTCTCCATTCATTCAATCAAAAAAGTACTTCTTTTCCAGGTTTTATACCTGGCTCTGGAGGTTATGACCATGGACAGTATCCATGCTTTTATGTAGCTTAAATGTGGAAGTCTTTTCATTCCTCAGTACTAAAAATAACTAGAATAAGGGATAAAAAAGGATAAGAAAGAGGAAACCATTGAAATTTTCTTATCTTCAGATTTTTAATCAGAATAGTAGAATTTTTAGAGACACATTTCAGTTATTTCCCCCCAGTTTTATCATTTATTCCAAAGTTAATCATCAAAAGCAAATTGTGGGCTTGATAACGTTCTCTGCCACATCTTGAGTATATATTCCAAGACCACAAACCTACACTATTAATTGGTCAGGTCTGAGCACCATAGAAGGGACTACCAACCACCCTGATGAGTCTTTTCCTTTTTTGAGGAACTACCTGTGTTCTTTCACAAAGGATCAGCCTTTGATTTCTTCCTAGCAGTTGGTACAGGATGGTCTTACTTCATTAGGAGGTTTGAAATTAATCTCCAAGTGGAAACTCTATTGTGCTTTACTCATTATCTTTCCTTCAGTCTCTCATTCTTCAACTCTCTTAATCCTTACCATTCATTTCTCTATTCCTTATCAATGGCATTATTGATTTCTGTTTAGAATTTTTCTACTGTTCTCTCTTAAGAATCTATCATTCTCTCCTATAAGGGTGGTATGGGAGGGCATTCCCCAACACTTGCATTCACTTTCTTCTCTAACAGAGTTCTGGCAAAAAGTGGTCCACTGGAGAAGGGAACGGCAAACCACTTCAGTATTCTTTCCTTGAGAACCCCATGAACAGTATGAAAAGCCAAAAAGATATGACACTGAAAGATGAACTCCCCGGGTCAGTAGATGCTCAATATGCTCCTGGAGATCAGTGAAGAAATAACTCCAGAAAGAGTGGAGAGACAGAGCCAAAGCAAAAACAATACCCAGTTCTGTATGTGAATGGTGATAGAAGCAAGGTCCGATGCTATAAAGACCAATATTGCATAGGAACCTGAAATGTTAGGTCCATGAATCAAGGCAAATTGGAAGTGGTCAAACAGGAAATGGCAAGAGTGAATATCGACATTTTAGGAATCAGCAAACTAAAATGGACTGGAATGGGTGAATTTAACTCAGATGACCATTATATCTACTACTGTGGGCAAGAATCCCTTAGAAGAAATGGAGTAGCCATCATAGTCAACAAAAGAGTTTGAAATGCAGTACAAGGATGCAATCTTGAAAATGACAGAATGATCTCTGTTTGTTTACAAGGCAAAGCATTCAGTATCACGGTAACCCAAGTCTATGCCCCAACCAGAAATGCTGAAGAAGTTGGAGTTGAATGGTTCTATGAAGATCTACAAGACCTTCTAGAACTAACACTAACAAAAAAGATGTCCTTTTCATTATAGGGGCCTGGAATGCAAAAGTAGGAAATCAAGAAACACCTAGAGTAACAGGCAAATTTGGCTTTGGACTACAGAATGAAGCATGGCAAAGGCTGATCGTTTTCCCAAGAGAATACACTGGTCATAGCAAACACCCTCTTCCAACAACACAAGAGAAGACTCTGCACATGGACATCACCAGATGATCAACACTGAAATCAGATTGATATATTCTTTGCAGCTAGAGTTGGAGAAGCTCTACACAGTCAGCAAAAACAAGACTGGGAGCTGACTGTGGCTCAGATCATGAACTCATTATAACCAACCTCAGACTTAAATTGATGAAAGTAGTGAAAATCACTAGACCATTCAGGTATGACCTAAATCAAATCCCTTATGATTATACAGTGGAAGTGAGAAATAGATTCAAGGAATTCGATCTCATAGACAGAGTACCTGAAGAACTATGGACGGAGGTTTGTGACATTGTACAGGAGACAGGGATCAAGACCATCTCCAAGAAAAAGAAATGCAGAAAAGCAAAATGGCTGTCTGAGGAGGCCTTACAAATAGCTGTGAAAAGAAGAGAAGCAAAAAGCAAAGGAGAAAAGGAAAGATATACCCATTTGAATGCAGAGTTCCAAAGAATAGCAAGGAGAGATAAGAAAGCCTTCCTCAGTGATCAGTGCAAAGAAATAGAGGAGAATAATAGAAAGGGAAAGACTAGGGTTCTCTTCAAGGAGATTAGTGATACCAAGGGAACATTTCATGCCAAGATGGGCACAATAAAGGACAGAAATGGTATGGACCTAACAGAAGCAGAAGATATTAAGAAGAGATGGCAAGAATACACAGAAGAACTGTACAAAGAAGATTTGCATGACCCAGATAATGATGATGGTATGATCACTCACCTAGAGCCAGGCATCCTGGAATGTGAAGTCAAGTGGGCCTTAGGAAGCATCATTACGAACAAGGCTAGTGAAGATGATGGAATTCCAGTTGAGCTATTTCAAACCCTAAAAGGTGATGCATGAAAATGCTGCACTCCATATGCCAGCAAATTTGGAAAACTCAGCAGTGGCCACAGGACTGGAAAAGGTCAGTTTTCATTCCAATCCCAAAGAAAGGCAATGCCAAAGAATGCTCAAACTACCGCACAATTGCACTCATCTCACACGCTAGTAAAGTAATGCTCAAAATTCTCCAAGCCAGGCTTCAACAGTACGTAAACCATGAACTTCCAGATGTTCAAGCTGGTTTTAGAAAAAGCAGAGTAACCAGAGATCAAATTGCCAACATCCGCTGGATCATAGAAAAAGCAAGAGAGTTCCAGAAAAACATGTATTTCTGCTTTATTGGCTCTATCAAAGCCTTTGACTGTGTATATCACCACAAACTGTGGAAAATCCTGAAAGAGATGGGAATACCAGACCACCTGACCTGCCTCTTGAGAAATTTGTATGCAGGTCATGAAGCAACAGTTAGAACTGGACATTGAACAGCAGACTGTTCCAAATAGGTAAAGGAGTACATCAAGGCTGTATATTGTCACCCTGCCTATTTAACTTATATGCAGTTCATGTTGAAAACATGAGTCAAGTCAAGGCTATAGTTTTTCCAGTAGTCATGTAAGGATGTGAGAGTTGGACTATAAGGAAAGCTGAGTGCCAAAGAATTGATGCTTTTGAACTGTGGTGTTGGAGAAGACTCTTGAGAGTCCCTTGGACTGCAAGGAGATCAAACCAGTCTATCCTAAAGGAAATCAGTCCTGAATATTCATTGGAAGGACTGATGCTGAAGCTGAAACTCCAATACTTTGGCAACCTGATGTGAAGAACTGACTCATTTGAAAAGACCCTGATGCTGGGAAAGATTGAAGGTTGAGGAGAAGGGGACGACAGAGGATGAGATGGTTGGATGGCATCACTGACTCAATGGACATGAGTTTGAGTAAACTATGGGAGTTGGTGATGGACAGGGAGGCCTGGCATGATGCCATCCATGGGGTCACAGAGTCGGACATGACTGAGCAACTGAACTGAACTAAAAGAGTGTCTTTGGTATTCATCATTTTTTTTTTTTTTGGTATTCATCATTTTGCTGCTCAGATTAGTGAACTCCCACCACCCCCCACTTGCTCCACCCACACCTGCTTCCAAGTTTTCTGTAAAGCCTGCAAAAGAGTATAGAAAAATCAAGTTGTTTTTCATGAAAATTATAAAGTTGAGAGATACAAATACAGACTGGGCTTCTGGTATATGTAGGGGTTGATAAAGGAAGTTAGAAGAAGGTTTAAGCTATATAAAAATGGTGCCCTTAGATGAGAGAGACCAATTCACTCTGATCTGCTTAAAAGGCCAAAGAGAGGCTTATTCTGGTCAGTGCCCCAGGAATGCCTGAACCTAGAAAAGTTTGTACCACCGATATCGCTCCAGAATTGGAGGCGAATCCACAACCAGAATAATTAGCATTGGCATGTCAGCACATCTCTTTTCTGTTGTCAAATTGTATTAATCAATTCAACACTTTTTCATTCAGCATCTATAAAATATCAAATATTGTAATAGGTTCTGAGGTTATGGGAGACAAAAGACCCCTCATACAGAAATCTTAAGGAGGTATTGAAGTACTGAGGTGCAGATGATAATAAACTGGATAAGCAGGGCAATGGTAAAGGAAGTGCGAGATGCTATACGAACCTACAAGGGAGGCATCAAATTTACATCAGATGCATTAGAGAAGGTTTTCCAGGAATAAATCACTTCTCCATAACCTAACGGTTAAAAAGTCCTTAGCTAGTCAAAGGTGAGATGATTATGGGTTTGAGTGGTGATCCTGGCTTAGCGAGCAAGGGTATATTGATGTCATTTACCATTTAGCTATATTATATTTGAACCTCTATTTCATCATAAATAAGTTAAAACTGAGATCATTTAAAATCTGTTGTTTCTATCCAGCTACATATTGGAGTTGGGCTTCCCTGGTGGCTCAGACAGTAAAGAATCCACCTGCAATGTGGGAGACCTGGGTTCAATCCCTGGGTTGGGAAGATCCCCTGGAGGAGGGCATGGCAACCCACTCCAGTGTTCTTGCCTGGAGAATCCCCATGGACAGAGGAGTCTGGTGGTCTACAGTCCATGGGGTCACAAAGGTCTACAGTCCATGGGGTCACAAAGAGTCAGACATGACTGAGTGACAAAGCACACATATTAGAGTTATATTACCCTACTGACTAGAATATTCTGAATCCAGTGGCCAAGGCTTGGCTGGGCACTGCCAACATTGGCCTTGATTACTTCCTTTTTCATTTTTTCTTATAATTGGCCAACTTTCTCCCTTTCTCCATTCCCAACTCCAAGCTGGACATACTCTCAAAGCAATGATAATGTATTCCAACAGGGTTGTCTCAAAGTTCTGTTGGCTTAGAAGCTCTCCTGCCTCCGTCAAGGGTCTCTGTATACGTATGTTCTGACCAAGAGTTCTTATTTTGAAATTTATCAGAAGAAAATCTATTTTTCTATTGCTAGGAGTCATCTGATTGTAGTTTTCCATCTTCTCATACCCCAAACTTACGATTTGCTTTCTTTTCAGTAGATAGAAAAGAGTACATATTTAATTTGGAATGAATAGGTCTTCTACCCAAAGGACCACTGTCCAGTAATGGATGCTTCTCAACACTAAAAATACTCATTCATATTCAAATATTGTGATTGTCTATAAGAAATGGTACAATTGTGATTCCAGCAGTTGAGAGGAAATTGACTCTGTTTTCTTAAGATCCTTTAAATCTTAGATTCTTTGAAATTAATCTCCATGAGGGAACACTTGTGCTTTTCCCACTTAAAAC
This sequence comes from Bos javanicus, assembly GCF_032452875.1. NCBI lineage: Eukaryota > Metazoa > Chordata > Mammalia > Artiodactyla > Bovidae > Bos > Bos javanicus. Next base: position 46,792,996 of record NC_083881.1, read on the forward strand.
TAGAAGATAAGTCATCAAAAGATAAATTAGAGTTGATATAGTTCAGTAGCACAGAGTCTCTGAAATGAAGATAAAAATGTCAAAAACAAAAGATTATAAAGACTATTGCTCTTACTGTATGGAAGTGGGGAAAACATATCTTTATGAGATTCTTGCCACACTAGCACTGCAGAAAAATCAGGTCATGCTGCACTTTAAAAACTCTTAGATGACCTTTCTGGCCTGTCAGAATTAGTGGAGAAAATTTTAATGATACTCAGATCTATTGACGTTTTATGTGGTGAACTTTCTTGAGAAATCAGGGGACAACATGCCATTTTAATTTTCAGTTCTACTTTTCTCTTACTGTCATAACTTTTGATCACACCTATTTTTTTCTTTGCCCTTTTTTTTTGGGAGGGGAATAAAATGCTTTAGAAAGTGTCATCCTTGAAAGTTTTGGTTGATGTTATCAGAGACTGTCATTTTTGTTAGTCATCAGATGGCTCTGTGTCATTTATGTCAATATATGAAAGTAACTAACCAAGAAATTTCATCAACTGACAGTGTGGATCCTTCATATACAAGCATCTAGACCTCTCTGCCATAATTTTTTTTTTTTTCAGAATAAAGCATTCCCTAACTTCCCATTTTCAGCCCCCAAGAAGTGACTTGCTCTTTAAGAGTTACATGACTTTTGACCTCTCTGCTTGAGGGAAACGATGGGTGACTTGTCTGTGGGTAACCACGAAATGGTCCTTTGGTTATGAACTCATCCAGAGTTGACTGGCCAGTGTGTGTAATAGATACACAGAGCCTCGAACACTGTGGGTGGATTGAGAGGTATCTGGGAAATGTAATATTCTTTAAATTACCAAGAAGTAATTTGATCTGAATAAGGCAACTCCAAAGAGAGCTCATTATGGTTCACCAAAATGCAATTGCAAACTGTAATTGGATTTCTTTTTAAGATGAACAGCACGCCCAGGGAAGTGGTGCATTTATCATTTTTGTCAATCCCTTTCTAGAACTTGAGCACTAGGGGCGATGGCACACCATGTCATCCCCTTAGGAACAGAGCGTGCTCTCTAACTCAGATAGGGTAAGCAGACATGCTCTTTCCATACACAATAGCCAATAATGTGTTTTGAGCAGAGGAGGCATTATTCAGTGGACACTTTTAGAAGGTTAACCTGAGAGCAGTATTTAGAGCAGATTGGAGGTCATGAAAGAAATTTGAGCATGGTAGAATATAAGACTGTTGTATAGCCCAAACTTGTCATGTTGGGGGGTCTCGACCTAGGAGGAGGTGATGGGATTGGAATGGAAGATGGGAGTGTGAGGGATAATTCAGTGTGACTGCACCCAGAATGATTAATAACTTGTTTCATATTAGAGATAGTGTTTAATGGGAAGAACCCTGGTCTTAGAATCTGGAAGAATAAAGAGATTTCCAAGGCAAGATTGAGGCTTCATTTTCTATTTTAAGAAAGAAAGGAGTTAAAATACAATGATCTCCAGTTCCTTTCCAGGCCTAACATTTTAAAATGGGAAGACTTTAAGGCATTACAGTTTTGCCATTCATCCCTGTCAGGACGCTTAACATTAGGAGACAGCAAAAGACACATTTGTTATTTGGTGTATCTCTGACTTCCCACTGGCACCCTGACACCTTTAATAGATCCCTGGATAAGCAAAACCCTCAGTTTTACAACTACAACAAGTTTTCTGATCCCTTCCAGAGTCAAGATCAACTGTCTTATATGTACGTATATTGGTGGATGGCATCTCATAAACTAATTTTGTGGTAAGGAATAAATAGCCTATAATGGCTAAAGCAGAGCTTTAGGTGGTGCTATGATAAAGAATACACCTGCCAATGCAGGAGACTCAAGAGATGCAGGTTCAATCCTGGGTCAGGAAGATCCCCTGGAGTAGGAAATGACAACCCACTTCAATATTCTTGCCTGGAAAATTCCATGGACAGAGCAACCTGGTGGGCTACAGTCCCTGGGGTCACAAAGAGTCAGACATGATTGAGCATGCACATTCCTCGCCCCAGTGGCTGAAACATTTTTTATTAGAGCTGATAATATTAATCTTTGTATAGTTGGCCTAATTTTTAGAAATATCCCCTTATCATTTAGAATTCTCAGAAACACTATGAGGCACATCAACATTGGAGGTGTCAGTAAGTCTATTTTACAGATGAGAAAACTGAGGTTTGGGGCAATTTAAGTAGGTTGCATAAGATCACCTAGCTAATAAGTGGCAAAGAAACTGAAACGCAGACTTTCTTACTCTAAGTCTGTTGCATTTTCCATTCTATTAACATTTTAAGTCCCTAGGCAAGAATATAGAAGAAGTATTTTTGGTCCAGGGGCATTTGAAACCATCCAGTGATCACCATTTGGTCTTTTTTTTTTTTTTTTTCCTACTTTCAGATATGGTGCCTGCAACAGTCTCATTTGGAATGGTTCTGACAACATTCTACCTAGTAATCCATAGCAATAATGATCATAATCACACTTTCTTCCCGACCATCCCAAAGAACATTTAGTGTATTAATGCTGTTAATTAATCTTCATGACATCTTAGCAAATGAAGCAGACTGCAAGCAGGAGGTCCCACTTGGCTGACTGGGAAGCTGAGGTAGGAAGGAATGCTAGGGAGCTGCCTCAAGGTGAGAATAAATCAGCAGAGTTGGTGAGCCAAGAATAGCCTTTTCACAGCTGAAGCTTAAGAGTCTATTGGGAAGGGACTTGTGCTATTCTCCTTAGGAGATTACTGTTCAGACACTAGAAAAAATTGCCACTTTAAAGCCAAGCTTTCCTTTGCTTACTTATTTTTCAGTGCTTTTGAATTCACTGCTTCTTTTCCTTTGGGGTCTGCACCTTTTTGCAACTGGGGTGACTTCATTGTTCTCTCTTCTGGGAGAACATGCCTAATTGTCCGGCAGATGACAATCTGTTTACCCCTGCAGTGACTGTCTCAGAGACCAGAGCACTCCAGTTTTTAATAGTTTCTCAGGAATTTGTCCCCTGAGTCTCCCCCTCCTCTGTTCAGGGCCCTAGGGTGGAGTCTTGTCTTTATAGCTCCCACATCTCCATCAGGATGAAGAGCATTTGTTTCTGATGTTGTATTTCAATAGTTTATTTTCATCAGAGAGAAGACTGAGTGACTTCATCTCTCTGTGTTAGAAATGATGACTATGTCCGTAACCACGTGCTCGGTCCAGACCCTGAGTGGTTTCTGTGGTTACTGCAGCACTGGGGATGGGGACTTGGGAGCAGTGACGGATTGCCCTGTGGCCAAGCTAAGGAGAGTGGTGTTTCTCTGTGGCAGGGAGTTTGGTTACACTGGGGGGAAAGGAACAGGATTCCTGTAGGCTGACAGGAAGACCATAGTTATCTGTGGGAAAAGGAATGATTATGTTGCTCTGTTGTTGGGAAATGAGGTAGCCTTTAACCTTGAGCTCAAATGAAGAAGCCTGTTATGATTTACTTTAGCACAGCATTTAAATCCTCCACAACAATTAACCATCTTTCAGACACCACCAGGATATTAGTTATCCAAAAACCATTATCCTGATGGTAAAAGTATCTGTAAGAGCCTAAGCCACTTAGTTCAGCAAAGATAACAGGACCAAAACAAACCCCACACTAAAACATTTGCTCTGCTGCTGCTGTTGCTGCTAAGTCGCTTCAGTTGTGTCCGACTCTGTGTGACCCCATAGACGGCAGCCCACCAGGCTCCCACATCCCTGGGATTCTCCAGGCAAGAACACTGGAGTGGGTTGCCATTTCCTTCTCCAATGCATGAAAGTGAAAAGTGAAAGTGAAGTCGCTCAGTCGTGTCTGACTCTGTGGGACCCCATGAACTGCAGCCCACCAGGCTCCTCCATCCATGGGATTTTCCAGGCAAGAGTACTGGAGTGGGGTGCCATTTCCTTCTCCAGGTATTTGCTCTACCTCTTTTCAAATCATTGTCTGATGTTTTCTTAAAAACATCATGAGATCCAGGCAGGTGGTAAAAGCCTGAGGAAGAGCCTAGATAATCCTTTTTTTAAAAAAAAACAAAACATTAGTTCACTACTTATTTTCTATGACTGGAGACAAATGAAATGGCAGAGGATAAGATTAAAATGCTGGCAGATTTCTAGCAGCTTCAAGGCCAGGGATAGGGAAATAAATGCTATACATGTTGCCACCTGCCATTCTCAAGTCCATGGCAGACATCACTAATGGATCACATTGTTCTTCCCTGCTGAGTCTGTCCTCGGTTCAAAATCTGTCCTCAGTTCAGTAGAGTTCAGTTCAGTCACTCAGTCGTGTCCAACTCTTTGCGACCCCATGAATTGCAGCAGGCCAGGCCTCTCTGTCCATCACCAGCTGGCGGGGTTCAACTCAGACTTATGTCCGCCGAGTCAGTGACACCATCCAGCCATCTCATCCTCTGTCTTCCCCTTCTCCTCCTGCCCCCAATCCCTCCCAGCATCAGAGTTTTTTCCAATGAGTCAACTCTTCGCATGAGGTGGCCAAAGTACTGGAGTTGCAGCTTTGGCATCATTCCTTCCAAAGAAATCCCAGGGCTGATCTCCTTTAGAATGGATCTTGCAGTCCAAGGGACTCTCAAGAGTCTTCTCCAACACCACAGTTCAAAAGCATCAATTCTTCGGCACTCAGCTTTCTTCACAGTCCAACTCTCACATCCATACATGACCACAGGAAAAACCATAGCCTTGACTAGACGAACCTTTGTTGGCAAAGTAATGTCTCTGCTTTTGAATATGCTATCTAGGTTGGTCATAACTTTCCTTCCAAGGAGTAAGCGTCTTTTAATTTCATGGCTGCAGTCACCATCTGCAGTGATTTTGGAGCCCAAAATAATAAAGTCTGACACTGTTTTCACTGTTTCCCCATCTATTTCCCATGAACTGATGGGACCAGAGGCCATGATCTTCATTTTCTGAATGTTGAGGTTTAAGCCAACTTTTTCACTCTCCTCTTTCACCTTCATCAAGAGGCTTTTGAGTTCCTCTTCCCTTTCTGCCATAAGGGTGGTGTCATCTGCATATCTGAGGTTACTGATATTTCTCCTGGCAATCTTGATTCTAGCTTGTGTTTCTTCCAGTCCAGCGTTTCCCATGATGTACTCTGCATATAAGTTAAATAAACAGGGTGACAATATACAGCCTTGACATACTCCTTTTCCTATTTGGAACCAGTCTGTTGTTCCATGTCTAATTCTAACTGTTGCTCCCTGACCTGCATACAAATTTGTCAAGAGGCAGATCAGGTGGTCTGGTATTCCTATCTCTTTCAGAATTTTCCACAGTTTATTGTGATCCACACAGTCAAAGGCTTTGGCATAGTCAATAAAGCAGAAATAGATGTTTTTCTGGAACTCTCTTGCTTTTCCATGATCCAGCGGATGTTGGCAATTTGATCTCTGGTTCCTCTGCCTTTTCTAAAACCAGCTTGAACATCAGGAAGTTCACGGTTCACATATTGCTGAAGCCTGGCTTGGAGAATTTTGAGCATTACTTTACTAGCGTGTGAGATGAGTGCAATTGTGTGGTAGTTTGAGCATTCTTTGGCATTGCCTTTCTTTGGGATTGGAATGAAAACTGACCTTTTCCGGTCCTGTGGCCACTGCTGAGTTTTCCAAATTTGCTGGCATATGGAGTGCAGCACTTTCACAGCATCATCCTTCAGGATTTGAAATAACTCCACTGGAATTCCATCACCTCCTCTAGCTTTGTTCATAGTGATGCTTTCTAAGGCCCACTTGACTTCACATTACAGGATGTCTGGCTCTAGGTGAGTGATCACACCATTGTGATTATCTGGGTCATGAAGATCTTTTTTGTACAGTTCTTCTGCGTATTGTTGCCACCTCTTCTTAATATCTTCTGCTTCTGTTAGGTCCATACCATTTCTGGCCTTTATCGACCCCATCTTTGCATGAAATGTTCCCTTGGTATCTCTAATTTTCTTGAAGAGCTCTCTAGTCTTTCCCATTCTGTTGTTTTCCTCTATTTCTTTGCATTGATCACTGAGGAAGGCTTTCTTATCTCTTCTTGCTATTCTTTGGAACTCTGCATTCAAATGGGTATATCTTTCCTTTTCTCCTTTGCTTTTTGCTTTTCTTCTTTTCACAGCTATTTGTAAGGCCTCCCCAGACAGCCATTTTGCTTTTTTGCATTTCTTTTCCATGGGGATGGTCTTGATCCCTGTCTCCTGTACAATTTCACAAACCTTAGTCCATAGTTCATCAGGCACTCTATCTATCACATCTAGTCCCTTCAATCTATTTCTCACTTCCACTGTATAATCATAAGGGATTTGATTTAGGTCATACCTGAATGGTCTAGTGGTTTTCCCTACTTTCTTCAATTTAAGTCTGAATTTGGCAATTAGGAGTTCATGATCTGAGACACAGTTAGCTCCTGGTCTTGTTTTTGTTGACTGTATAGAGCTTCTCCATCTTTGGCTGCAAAGAATATAATCAACCTGATTTTGGTGTTGACCATCTGTTGATGTCCATGTGTAGAGTCTTCTCTTGTGTTGTTGGAAGAGGGTGTTTGTTATGACCAGTGCATTTTTTTGGCAAAACTCTATTAGTCTTTGCCCTGATTCATTCCATATTCCAAGGCCAAATTTGCCTGTTACTCCAGATGTTTCTTGACTTCCTACTTTTGCATTCCAGTCCCCTATAATGAAACGGACATCTTTTGGGGGTGTTAGTTCTAAATGGTCTGGTAGGTCTTCATAGAACCGTTCAACTTCAGCTTCTTCAGCATTACTGGTTGGGGCATAGACTTGGATTACTGTGATATTGAATGGTTTGCCTTGGAAACGAACAGAGATCATTCTCTCGTTTTTGAGATTGCATCCAAATACTGCATTTCATACTCTTTTGTTGACCACGATGGCTACTCCATTTCTTCTGAGAGATTCCTGCCCACAGTAGTAGATATAATGGTCATCTGAGTTAAATTCACCCATTCCAGTCCATTTTAGTTCGCTGATTCCTAGAATGTTGATATTCACTCTTGCCATCTCCTGTTTGAACACTTCCAATTTGCCTTGATTCATGGACCTAATATTTCATGTTCCTATGCAATATTGCTCTTTATAGCATCAGACCTTGCTTCTATCACCAGCCACATCCACAACTGGGTATTGTTTTTGCTTTGGCTCCATCCCTTCATTCTTTCTGGAGTTATTTCTCCACTGATCTCCAGTAGCATATTGGGCACCTACTGACCTGGGGAGTTCCTCTTTCAGTATCCTATCATTTTGCCTTTTCATACTGTTCATGGGGTTCTCAAGGCAAGAATACTGAAGTGGTTTGCCATTCCCTTCTCCAGTGGACCACATTCTGTCAGACCTCTCCACCATGACCCACCCGTCTTGCGTGGCCCCACAGGCATGGTTTAGTTTCATTGAGTTAGACAAGGTTGTGGTCCTAGTGTGATTAGATTGACTAGTTTTCTGTGAGTATGGTTTCAGTGTGTCTGCCCTCTGATGCCCTCTTGCAACACCTACCATCTTACTTGGGTTTCTCTTACATTGGGCGTGGGGTATCTCTTCACGGCTCTCCTACTATGGCCCTAAACATAGTCACAGTCAAGCTTTAGGACTTGGTTCCCCAGTTGAAACTTCCCTGGTGGCTCAGATGGTAAAGATCTGCCTACAATGTGGGAGAGCTGGGCTCGATCCCTGGGTCAGGAAGATCCTTTGGAGAAGGAAATGGCAACCCACTCCAGTACTCTTCCCTGGAAAATCCCATGGATGTGGGAGCATGGTAGGCTACAGTCCATTGGGTCACAAAGAGTCAAACATGACCGAGCAACTTCATTTTTCCCTGTTTTAGAACAAGCTGACTTCCCTTTCTTTCCTCCAGAGTATAACCAGAGGTACAGAGAAACTGGGCATGTGTGGTGGGTGGGGTGGATTGGTATTAATATAATTAAAATGTTTTTCAAGAGAGCTAGCTAGGCTAATGTGGGAGAAGGCAATGGCAACCCACTCCAGTATTCTTGCCTGGAAAATCCCATGGATGGAGGAGCCTGGTAGGCTGCAGTCCATGGGGTTGCGAAGAGTTGGACACGACTGAGCGACTTTACTTTCATTTTTCACTTTCCTCCATTGGAGAAGGAAATGGCAACCCACTCCAGTGTTCTTGCCTGGAGAATCCCAGGGATGGGGGAGCCTGGTGGCTGCCGTCTATGGGGTCACACAGAGTCAGACACGACTGAAGTGACTTAGCAGCAGCAGCAGGCTAATGTGAAGTCTGCAGCTATGATAGAATTATCTCCAAGTTTAGGACACTTAAAATTGCAGCACTAATGAAAGAAATGAAATTTAAAACATCAAAATTTTATCTTTTGAATTAAAAATTTGATAATACAGAGTTTGGGGAAGGATTGTGGAAGCATGTAACCTCGTAGATATAGTATAGTTTGATACATAATTTGGAGGGCAATTGAGAAGTATCCCCCCAAATATTAAATGCATACACCATTTTCCCTAGTAATTCTACATCTACAGATGTTTCCACAAGTATTTAAGAATATATATTTAAAGGGTATGCATGATTTTGTAATACACTGATTGCAAAATAATTGATTGAGGAATTAAAGATTACAATCTCTGTATCTCTCAGTAGAGTACTATGTAGGCATTCAGAATATTGGGATAGGTATGAAATGGTAAATGGCTTTGTTTCTTTACAAGTCTTCAGTTCCTAGCTAATGTCTCCCTGCCAGTTGTCTTCATGCGTGGCCATATCACATGCGTTGCCCATGAGATGTGGATGGGTATGATATTTGTCGCATTCTGAAATGTGATTGCCTAACTTGTCTGGGACTCTAGTTCCAACTCTCTGTCACATGAGCACAGTGTCACATAGTGGCTCCTGTCCCAGTTTGGGTTCCAAAATGAGAAAGTGAGTTGCGCAGAAATTATTAAAGCACCAGATGACTCCAACTAAGTCAAGCCAAGTGTAAGAACTACAGTTGATCTACTACTCTTGGTGACATAAGCAATACATAAATGTGTAGCCACTGAGAGTTTGAGGTTGTTTGTTACATAGCATTCCTGTAGCAAAACCTGACTGATATATCTCATGTAGAAAAAATGTCATGAATATGCTGAATGAAAAAAGCTAATTATATAGCAACATAATCAATATGATTTGCATTTAAAATATCTATCTATCATCTATCTATCCATCCATCTTTGCTTGTATTTTTTGTTTGTTTGGATTTTTTTCTGTAACATCTTAAGAAAGTTTATTTGTTTTTTGTTTTTTGTTTTCTCTAGCATCTTAAGAAAAACCCAAATGACCTTTTTGGCCAACCCAATATATGTATAGAAAATATCTAAAAAGATATAGTGAGAACTGTCAACCGTGGGCACATCTGGAGTAGCTGGGGGCAGGAGGATGAGAAGGAAAAGAGACTTAGTATTTAATTGATATTTTTACTGTTTGACTTTTTCACCAACATGGGTTACTTTAATAATAAAAATATTTTTAAAAGTTTTCATTTTTAGTATTTGCTATTTCAGGTACTATATTCTAATTTTGAGCATTGCTTTTATCAAGTCATTATACCTTTAAAATACCATGATTTCTGGTGGGAAAAAAAATCCACAAGAAATGCCCAAGCACTGATAAAACACAAATATGATCTGTATCCTTTCAACAGAGACGTAATCTCTAACTCTCAGAGATTAGTCCCCAGCACTGAGGAGGTCAGTGGAGAGGAGTGGGGGGAAGTGCCAGTGACGAGCTGCTACTGGGTTTGTGTTCTTTTGTCACCAAGCCAAAGGCAAATACTGAGAAATTTGAAGGCAGAGTGGGAGATACTTTCTCTCTCACTTTCTCTCACTCTCTTTCCATCTCTCAAGGCCAGAATTGACTATTTCCCTGTAAGAAGCAAGAACTCATATTCAGAACGTGTTTAACTTTTTTCTTTCTAATTTGAGAAATTACAAAAAAGGCTGACCCCAGATGAACCTGAGAAGTAACCCTTTCCCTGTTCTATCCCAGACTAAGAAAGCTAGTCTTTACTTTGTCTTATTCCTTTGTGGGAAAAACAAAGCTCTCTTTTCCCTTGAGGCCCTTGTCTGACTGTTTCCTCTCAGAAGATCCCTCCCACACCTTTACCTTTCACCTCGTTAGTTCCTGGTCACATTCACAGCTCAGAGGTCACACCATTTAGACCCCTGCTGTGTCCCCCAGGCCAGGAATGGTCCTCCCGTGTGTCCCAGTCCTCCTTACCATGTCTGAAACACAAGCGTGGAACCATCACCTGCTGCTTTCAGCGCCTGTTTATTTGTCTTTCTCACCCATTAAGGTCTTTAAGGTCAGGCACCGGGGTTTGTTTATCATCATACGCCTACTAACCCATCTTGTGCGTGGAATATAATAGCTGCTCAATAAATATTTCCTGAACATTTGATGAAAAAGAGTGCCGACAGGATAAAGTAATTTGTTCCCAGATGTTACTGTCTTGCCCTTTAGGAATGTTTGCTTTTTAATATTGGTTTGGCCAAAAAGTTTGAAAAAAAAACCAAAAACGAATGAACTTCTTGCCCAATAGAAAAGGGAAGGCAGGAATTTTGGACTCTTCTACTAACAGGCTGGTAGGATAACTCCTTTTTTTCCAAAGGAGTCTTCTGATTCCTAGGGTGACCAAGGGTCTGGATTTGGCTGAAACTGAGAAGTTTCCCAGCATGTGGGACTTTGCACTGCTAGTATGGGTGTGCGTGTGTGCGTGTGTGCTCAGTCATGTCGGACTCTTTGTGACTGCATGGACTGTAGCCCTTCAGGCTCCTCTGTCCATGGGATTTTCCAGGCAAGAATACTGGAGTGGATTGCCATTTCCTCCTCCAGAAGATCTTCCTGACCCAGGGATAGAACCCGGGTCTCCTGTGTTTCCTGTATTGACAGGTGGATCCTTTACCACTGTGCCATCTGGGAAGCCCCAATATAGGGATAGTCTTGGGCCAAGTGGGATGACTAGTCATTCCACTTTTAGATCAATCACGTAAGAATTAACAAGTCTGCTTATATACAGATCAAGGCAAACTGTGCTATTCCCCTCTCACTAGAATTCAGAAAGAGTACCACCACATGTTGTTGACAATATTTTCACTTCTGATCCCCTAAGGATCATCACATTTAATTGATAAGATTCATTTGGTTTCTCCTTGGATACATCAAAGATATAGATTGATCCCTTTCCATCCCTTCTTGCTGGGTCCACAGAAGGTTGTCAATCAAATAAGGAATTTAAAGGGCAGGAGCTGTGGCTGTTTTTATAGTGACAGGAATAGTACTGAACCAATGCACCTTTCTTACCATAGCCCTTTCATGCCAGTAGTGGTGCTGAGAGAGAAAATGGTTCAAGATTATTAGGCATACTCTGACTTACCATGAGTTATTCAGTCTGGCTAAGAGTCAGGACTCCTACGTAAACACATCTCAAGTAATCCTCCAAAGGATGTTTATATGCTGGAGCCAAAAGACAAAGCTCTTGTCTTTGTCAAATTTAAAGTTTTCTACCAGAAATCAAACTGCTTTACCCAAAAAGAGAAGGGTTGGCTAAGGCAGCTGCTGGGCACAGCTGTGAAACCCAGGGATTTCTAGATCCAAACTATGTCAAGAGATCAGCTCTCTGGCCAGCAGCTGTGCCCCAGCTGTGATGAAACATGAAGGGCTCCCCCAGAAGACAGCTGAGACTGAACCAGACTCCTGCTTCCAAGAGCTCAGTCTTCTCCGGACACTGAGGTTTACTCTGGAAGCATCAGATTGCACCAAGTAGGGATGTTCTCCAAACTGTGCCTTGGCCAACCCTCTGACCTCTTCAGAGACTTTCTCCCTTCTGTGATTTTCTGTAGAACCTATGATCTGGGTGAAAAGGGACAGAAAGAACACATTATTTAAAAAGAAAATTGCCTTGACCCCCTACTCAGTCACCTTCTCTGTGCCAGTGGGCACATCATAGGCAGTTTTATCACTTTCCTTGCTACTTCTATCCACAAAGTGAGGCTCTTAAGCAAGCTTGGGGAGAATACCAAGGTGGTATGTTTCTAAGTGGAAGCACAGTTTACAAAAGAGATGTACCAAAACACTTTTTTAGGAGAACAGTACAGAGATTCCTTAAACAACTAAAAATAGAGCTACCATATAACCTAGCAATCCCACTCCTAGGCTGATACCCAGAGAAAACCATAATTCCAAAGGATGCAAGCACCCCAGTGTTCATTGCTGCACTATTTACAATAGCCAGGACATGGAAACAACCTAAATGTTCATTGAAAGAGGAATAGATAAAGAAGATACGGTACATAACAGTGGAATATTACTCAACCATTAAGATGAACAAAACAACGCAATTTGCAGAGACATGTATGGACCTAGAGACTGTCAAACAGAGTGAAGTAAGTCAGAGAGAGAAAGACAAATATCATATAATATTGTTTATATATGGAATCTAGAAAAATGATACAACTGAACTTATTTGTAAAGCAGAAATAGAGTCAAAGATGTAGAGAACAAATGTATGGATACCAAGGGGGAAAGGAGGAGTGGGATGAATCGAGAGATTGGAATTGACATATGTTTAAACAGATTACTAATGAGAACTGACTGTGTAGCACGGGAAATCTACTCGGTGCTCTGTGGTGACCTATATGGGATGGAAATCTAAAAAAGAGTGAATGTATACATATGTATAACTGATTCAGGCTTCCCAAGTGGTGCTAATAGTAAAGAACCCACCTGCCAATGCAGAAGACATAAGAGACGTGGGTTCAATCCCTGGGCCAGGAAGATCCCCCTGGAGGAGGGCATGGTAACCCACTCCAGTATTCTTGCCTGGAGAATCCCGTGGATAGAGGAGCCTGGCGGGCTACAGTCTATGGGGTCGCAAAATGTCAAACATGACTGAAGCAACGAGGCATGCATGGCATGCAACTGATTCACTTTGCTGTACAGCAGAAACTAATACAATGTTGTAATGCAACTATACTCCAATAAAACCAAAACCAAAACCACTGTTTTAAAGATAACATGTTGACAGGATGGTTATTAAAACTGTGATAATAAGCTATTAGAAGGAGCAGTATAACGGATGACAGTAAAACAGAGAGAGTAGGAGGTGAAGGGAAGGACATTAAGGACTGACTGTGTAGCCCATCCCTGCCTCCTTTCCTTACCTTCGTATTAGGTTTGAGACCCTGACCTTACAACTTGGTTAAGCCTCTTATTCCAGGGATGCTTATGATGCCTGCTTTGTTTGCTTCTCCTGTGGCTCTTGGGTAGAGGTGACCCCTTAGATTGGGAGTGATCACTAACCATGAATGGTGTCATGGCAAGCAACATCTCTCTCCACAGTAAGAGAAAAAGGAATATCTCCTGCACTAGCTACCATTGCTGAGTTACAAACCACCCCCAAACTTAGTCTCATAAGACAACCTTTCTTTTTGCTCACGGATTCTGTGGGTGAGGAATTAGGACAGGGCAAAGCAGGGGTGACTTTTTTCTGCTCCATTGTGTCTGGTACCTCAGCTGGGGACACCTAAAGACTGGAAGTGATGTGATGGACAGAGGCTGGAATCATCTGGCTGCATTTTTACTTACATCTTGGGAGGTGGATGTTGGCTGTCAACAGGACCTCAGCTGGGCTGTTGGCTGGAGCACTTACATATGATTTTCTCTCCATGTGGTCTCTTGTCATGGGCTAGTTTGGGTCTCTGTATCACATGGTGACTGGTTTCCAAGACCGAGTGTTTCAAGACAGCAGGAGTGCTGGACATTTTTGATCTTCCCTTGGAGGTCACTTCTGTCCTTCCCTGTTGGTTGAGACAATGACAAAGTTCTATTCAGCTCCAGGTGGAGGGGATGTACACTTTATCCCTTAATCGGGAATTTTAAGGTCACATTATAAGATGAGCATGTTGGATGGCTGGTGTTGCTGTCATCTTTGAAAAATATTACCTGCTGCATTCTTCTAAGTTAAAAGTTTTAGAAGAGTGGTTAGAATTTAGGAAAGGTTGGGGGACTGGAAGTCATGATTGTTTTCTTTGACAATTCTTCTGAGCTTTCTTCCTGAATACATTCTATTGGTTAAGCTCCTTACGTTTGTCCTTGCAACTCACGCCACCATGAATGTCTTTCTTGTCTTCTTTGTCATACATACTTTGATTGAATGTTCCAGAGAATTCTATTGGTAACTCATGGGTAAAATCTTCTCTGGTGAACCAAGGTAGAATTAGTCACACATTTCTCTGTGCTTCAAATAATAACTAACGTGTAGTGAGCACTTTTCATGTCTGAGGCACAGTTCCAAGTAATTTTCATGGTTTAAATAATTTATTCTTCCCAGCAAGGCTGTAAGGTAAAAGATGTTATTATTATTTTAACTTTGCCAATGAAGAAGCTGAGGCACAAAAATTACATAACTCGGCTGAGGGCACATAGCTTTAAAGTGATGGAGCCAAGACTGAAGGCAGAGTCAGATAGTATGCCACTCCTAGAGGGACAATTGGGAAAAAGGCTTCAGAATGATGTCTATAGAAAATATTTACTAAGTAATTTGGCCAAAGAGTGTAGGTAGGAAGTGGAATAAAATTCTTGAAACTTTGTTCAGTTCAGTCTTTTCAATAACCTTAGACACCAACTCCCTCCAGTGAATCAATTAAGATCAGGTATTGAAGCACTAACAAGAAAAAATTTTCCAGCGATGTAAACCAACTTATACAAGGGGAGCATACAGGGAGCCTGAAAACACAGTTTTAAAATCATTATCTCATAAATGTTTCTGCAAAGTCAGGGAAGAGTTAAGGATATGATTTTCTCTTTTCTCCTTATGGAAGAGAAGGGGAATTTTAAACAGCTTCTCTTCCCCAGCTTGGCAGTATTCTGATTTTGGAAGATGTCTCTAATTGCTCAGATGCACAACCTTCTCTCCTTGAGAAACCTGGAAAATGCTTTAGGCTCTTTCTTTTTTTTTCTTTGCATTCTTTCTGACCCTCTCCACCATCCTTCCACTCAACACACATCTGTGCATTTACTAAGATGCACATTCATGTTGATTTGCCTGACCTCAGACTCCAGGTATCTTTTTACTTTTAGAAGTTTCCAAAGTGAAAGGGTAAGAGGTGGTTCAATGTCATTGGGCCATTCTTAATTTTTCTTGAGAGATAATAATGGTAACTGTAGTCTGACTACATGGGTAGTTAGCATCAAATATGCAAATACCTCGTATGTTTGGAGAGTGTTAGTTCTCAAGACGCCAGGAAAAGCAGAAGCTCCAGCAAGGAGAAAACTCAGACTTCTCAGATGCAGAAATTTCATCCAAAAGTCATCCTAGACTTTCATGTCTTGTAAGAGGTTTTGCAAAGCCTTCATGGTCCCATTTTTCTGCTGCCCATACTGATACTACTGTCTCAGTCCTGAACTCCCCCTCTGACATCTAAGTGAGATTATAGGCAACCATGCATTCTGTTTAACTTTGGACATCCAACACTCACTCTCTGAGGTCTTCAAAGTGGTCCAGTACTCAAGAGGCAGTTAAAATGATTACCTGCATTCGTGCTGGAGGAGCGCATCAGGAGGACGTGTCAGCCAGTTGACATTGGAGCTAGACCACGGCAAGCAGGAAGGTTCTTACCTCCTTCCCTGTTCTTGGAAGGTCTGATCTGTCAGCAGTTTCCAAAGTGGGAGCTGCTCCAAGGATGCAGCCTTGAGAGAATAAGGGGTTGCTGAAACCATATGGATAGATGAAAGGTGTATGTGACTGAATCCAGTAAGGCTTCTATATAAACTTTTAAGATTCTGCTGGGCAGGTGCAGACATCTATTCATTTTGTACTCAAGACAAGCCTTGCATATGAGTTCTCTTGATTGTAAAGACTGCCACCTACCAATCTGGAGTAGCTGCCTCTTTCTTTAATCTCTCCTTGTCCTCCATGCATGGGGCCAGTTTATGAACCCACACTCCATGTGACCAAGTCACTCTCCGCCTCCCCCAAGCCCAAGATTCCAAGCATGGTGCTCATCTGAATGCCATGCTTGTCCTCTCCAATTCATCTTTTTACAGCCCTACTTTCTACTATTTTCCTGTGATTGAACAGTGGAAGTTTATAGAAATAATGCTTCCATCAAACTGTAGGGTTTGAGACAGAATATATAAGACTTCAGCATTTACAGAATTTTCATTAAGTATTGAATTGGCCAGAGTGTTCAGTAAGATCTTACAGAAAAGTCCAAATGAACTTTTTGGCCAACCCAATATTCCCTAAGGGAACTATTAGCTTTCAGAAGTGATCTTTAGAGACCAGCAGTTTCTTCTTGATGAGTTTCAGGTTCCAACATGGCTGTTTCAGCCATTTTTGTATGCTCCTTTTCTGGGTCTTCGCGAATTAATTAATCGATTGGAAATTCGTTCTTTGGTTTAAGTATTATCAATGTGCTTTTTTCTGTCTTGATTTTTATTTATTTATTTATTTTTTGCTATTCATTTGAATCTCGAGAAGAATTTCAGATGTGCCCTATTGGTTCTGCCTGTGGCTACTTCATGCTCAACGCAATCCAAAGATCCAGTTTTGGAGAAGAGACACAAGTCAAGAAATGTAAATTGCTGTGCTCTGCTCCGTGGCCATCAAACATCCTTTGTTAACATTCTCATTTTCTACTAAATGAGCTATTGTGGCTAAAAGTCAGTGGTTCCAATACAGAATTTGTAGCACAATAAACAAAGTGTAAAATGTATGTAATGAGGACTGCCTCTAATTTCCCTTAATTGCACTTTGAATTACAGCCAGCACGACCCTGACACCAGCATTACTTCCTCAATACATAGCCTTGATGTACAGCAAATTTTTCTTGTATGACAGGTTTATTTCTTTGTTGAAGAACTATTTAGGAGGTATTTCATTGTATGTTGCAAAGATGTAATTGGGCTCTGGCTGGTCTAGTCACTTAATAGGTATGGTCATAATGATATGTCAGCTCATAGTATATGAGCTCCTCATTCCTTTCCAGGTTGATTGCTTTATCTCGGAGACATCAAATGGAGTCCATCAAAAGTAACACCTATGGGAAGATGAACTGGAGATTTATTTCTCACTTTAAGTTTGGGGCTTTGGTATATTCAGAGAAGGCCGGTAGCTTCATATCAAATAAGGCTGAAAAAAGAAAGTTAGTGAAATCTATGAATAAAATTCTTATCCCTTAAGATTTAAAGTGTATTTTACTTGAATGACAGGGAAAATCTGTAGAGGTATTGACTACCCACCCTTTAACCATCAGGCACAAAAGGAGTGAGGTGCTTTGGATTAAATTCCCAGAAAAACATTTATGGAGACAGTGATATCACTTGCAACGTATCATTTAATCCAAAATTAGTTTATTTTATTGTTTGTATCACCAACCTTAGTACTAATTGCTAATTCAGTCTGAGTGCTGTTCTTATTTTCTTTTTGTATTTGTCTCCATTTGCTTTCATCACTGTATTTATCATAAATGAGCTATATTTATCATAAAAACTCAGAAATAAGAACCTAAGTATTGAGGGCAGGTAGATTCAAGAGAAGGAAAGATGTGAAAGTTTGGAAGGGCCAGGTGATTTTGGGCATAGCACAGTAGGACTCAATGAATAAATCCCCAGTGGTCATCTGATCTGAAGGGACATTGTTTGGGTGATGGCCAAGTGGCATGGTTTTGAACAAGTGTAACTATAGTAACATTGGTGGTGACAGGAATATGGCTGGCTGTGGTCATCAGTGGTGGCTGCTGCAGTGACCTTGTGGCTCCATATGTATATTCAGCAGTAGCAGCATCAATAGCAGAGCCTCTGTCAGACAAAAGCATTTGCCATGATGTCTTCAGTGGGTACCGATGACATGATTGACAGTTTTAATGTCTGGAGTGACTTATGATATCACCACAGCAGTTAAAGAAAGTGGGGAAGAAAAGAGCTGAAACACTGCTAAAACACTGTTTAATTGGAAATGAGTGCTCCAAGTGAGATACCTGCTGTGGATTGTCAGAGGCTGAGCGTCAGGTGTGGGGTAAAGAGACTATTTTTCCAGGAGAGTTGATAGGAGCAAAGTCAGAGAGGACTAGTATGTATCTTGTAAGATGGTATTAAATTGAATAGCAAGGTGTAAAGCAGGAAAAACCATGTCTGGTGTTTATTACAAATTAGCTAATTTTACTAATAAAATATAGTAATAATATTATATCATAGTTTCCTCTTGTTAAGCAATTATTAAGTTCAGGGGCTGAACCAAGGTCTTTATTTGTAAAATACAGACAACATTTTTGTGCCATGACTCTAGTTTATAGACTATTATAGACTGAATTGTACCCTCCCCATCCCAAATTCACATGTTGAAGCCCTGACTTCCAGTAGAACTGTATTTGGAGATGAAACTTCTAAGGAGGCAATTGACTGAATGAGATCATAAGTGCTAAGTCACTTCAGTTGTGTCTGACTCTGTGCGACCCCATGGACTGTGGCCTGCCAGGCTCCTCTGTCCATGGGATTCTCTAGGCAAGAATACTGGAATGGGTTGTCATGCCCTCCTCCAGGGGACCTTCCAGAACCAGGGATTGAATGTGCATGCAGCTCTTGTGTCTCCTGCATTGGCAGGCGGGTTCTTTACCACAGGGTTCTAGCGCCACCTGGGAGATCATAAGGGTGGGGCTGTAATCTGATGGGACTGCTGTCCTTTCAACAAGAAGACACCACCAGAGCGCTCTCTCTTTCTGCTCACACAGAGCAATGCCCGTGCCAGGACACAGTGAGAAGTCGTCATCCACAAGCCAAGGAGGGACGTCTTGCCAAAACCAACCCTTCTGGCACCTTGATCTTCAAGCCTCTCAAATGGTGAGAAAAACAATTTCCATAGTTTAAGCTGCCTAGTTGATGGTATTCTGTTGTGGCTGGTTGAACAAACTAATACATATACCAAAAAACAAACATAAAAACCAACTCTTTCTCCCCAATCCTTTATTTTCCATAATTCAATTTCTATGACCCTACTTGCTCTCCTACCCAACTGACAGGAAGAACACTTGATCTTGCCAATTAAAGCTTTCTCAGCTTTCTGATTTTTTTTAATTTAATTAACTTTTACTAGATTATAATTGCATTATAGTGTTGTGTTAGTTTTTACTGTACAGCAAAGTAAATCAGCTATATGTATACCTATATCCCCTCTTTTTTGGCTTTCCTTCCCATTTAGGTTCCCACAGAGCACTGAGTAGAGTTCCCTGAGCTACCTAGTAGGTTCTCATTAGTCATCTATTTTATACATAGTATCAGGCTTTCTGGTTTAAAATGAACTATTTGTATAATTACTCTGCCCTCTGTTTTCCCAAGATGGCTCGGGGGAGCAGAGTGACATTTCTTTTTTTTTTTTTTAGCCTGGATTTTTAAAAAAATATATTCTTTCCCACTGTGGTTTCTTATAGGATAGAGAATATAGCTCTCTGGGCTGTTGTTTATCTATGCTATATATAGTAGTTTACTTCTGCTAAGCCCAAACTCCCACTCTATGCCTCACCCAACCCCCCGGCAAACGTCAGCTGTGTCTGTGTCTGTGGTTCTGTTTCTGTTCCGTAGATAGGTTCGTTTGTGTCATATTTTAGACTCCGCATGTATCATACGGTATTTGTCTTTCTGACTTGGTTCACTTAGGATCATCTCTAGGTCCCCCCATATTTCTGTAAGTGGTGTTACTTCATTCTTTTTTTATGGCTCTGCATGTACCACACATGCTCTATCTGTTCACCTGACAATGGACACTTAGGTGCTGCTATGAACATAGGGGTGCATGTATCTTTTCGAATGATAGTTTTGTCTGGATATATGCCCAGGAGTGAGGTTGCTGGATCATATGGTGATTCTGTTTTTCGTTATCTGAGGAATCTCTGTACTCTTTTCCACAGTGGTTGCACGAATTTACATTCCCACCAACAGGGACACTTCCTTCTGCTTGAGGTGTTGAGGTCTGAGGTCCTTCTGGTCATCTTCAGGAAGGGATTTGTGCTGTATCCACTGTCGAAGTATCTGCAGTGGAGGAACTTGTTTGCATGTCACTTTCAGGGCCTGGTGATTCCCCCCATAGTGGACGTGGGCCTCATCTTAGCTGTCCCTGGGACTGCTGATCCTTAGGGTCTGACTGAGACTCTTCTTCCATCACTAGGGTTCCTGGGAATGTTAGATCCCCCACAGATTCTGGGAATGGGGTGAGGGCAGGGTTGTGGGTGGAGAGTGGAGGACTAGTCTCTTAGGCAGTTTTATATGGTGCTTTCCTGGGTCATTTCTACTCCACCATCTAGACGCCATGTTGATCTTCCTGCCTCATAGACTCAGGGCATCTGTAAAAGGCAGGAGCTCTGGGAGGCAAGGGATACTCGTGTTACTTTGTAACCCTTGTCTCTAACTCGAGGCTTTTAGATTTCCCCCAACATTATCCTCAGAAGCACAAGGAAATGAATTCACTTCTATCTGTCCTCCAACTTTTCTTCTCTCATTCTCAGGCTCTAACTGCTTATTTTCTACTTCAACTCCATTAACACAAACTGCCCTTCAGCCCAGTCCTCTCCCTTCCTCGCCTCAAGGCTTATGCTAAGACCCTGGGCCCTGGTCTTTCTAGCTTTGGCTCTTGATTTATAAAGCTCAGCTTTCAGGGTTCAAAGAAAACACCTCATCAAAGCCCGAGACTCTGAAAATTAAAAGCACTTGTCTTTAGCCTATCATCCTACAATGAACAGCATCAACAAATTTATATTTTAAAACTCAAAGCCAAGCAATGATTTACTTGATCAAGAGTAGTCTATCTTCCCCCTGAAATATTGGATGTTTCAAGGGTGACAGGGAAATGAGCAATAATTAAGGGTTTAAAAGGAAAGACAATACATTGATTAAATATTTTCAAGATACTCTAACTGCAGTCATTTCTTGTTAGTAAATCTTTCCACATTCAACCTTTCCCCACAAAGTATCTTTGCCTTTATATCTCTCCTGTTTCAAAGAAAGTAGGAGCTAATGTTTGTTTAGATTCTGTTTTGATCCCCCCTTTTCCACAGAGTTCAATCAGCAATAGCAGGCAGAGTTTTTGCAGGGAATAGAGATAAGCCTTGAAATGACCTTGAATTACTAGAGGGTGTTAAGCAGCTTTTTGGGGTTAAAATCTAGAGAAAGCCAAAGGTGCCACTCTGACCCCAATCCCATCACCTCCCAGCCTTAGTTACTGTTTTGTCTCTGGCAACAGGAAGCCAAAAGGCAGCACTGGCTGAACAGAGGCCACTTACTTCTATGTAACCCAAGTTATGGGTTGACCTTCCAGCCAGACTTTGGAATCTGATTTCTTTCTCTGAAACACAACTTGCCCAAATCAGTGAACTAATGATGTGACTTACAGCTGCCAGAATCATCCTTGCCTTTCCAAGAAAGGTTTTGGTTCTTTCAAATATTTAGATTTCAAGAAATCAGCTTTAAAGCTGCTTCCCCTGCTCATCCTTTTCTTCTTTCTCTTGGTTATCTCTGTATACTGTTCCCCAGTAGGTGCATTCATTCTCTTAGAGAAATCCCATTATTGGCAACATCCAATTTCCAATATGGTAGAGTAAGCATGGAGCAGCAATGGCCAAGGGATGGGCATGTGAGGAAAGCTTCAGGTAGCCTCCCAGGGTCTTATCACTCTAGTAGGGTATGAATGAAGTAACTGAGAGTTCCTTAGACTCTCAATGGGGCTACAGAATTGGAGAAAGGACTGATGGATAGGAAAATGTCTGTAGTCCGGAAAAGGAAGCTGAAGAAGGCAAGAATCTTTTGACAGAGGCTTTGGCTGAGAGTGCCAGCAAGACATCACAAAGATTAGACCTGATCAGTCCTATCTGAATGGATGTCAGATCTTGATGCCTAGGACTTGGTGGATCCAATTTTGGCAGAACAGATGAACAAGGAAAGAGGCCAGCTGCCCGAAAGTCATGCATAATATGATGCCTCAGCTGCAAACTGGCAAAGGTTAGAAGCTAGAACATCATATAATATTCCCCTCCACAGACTTATGTATACTCAGATAGAAGGTGAGATGCAGCAGGGGAAACCTTAGAAATAATGAATTCTTACCCAGGTGGTCTAAGATTTGAATGGGATAAACACTGAGAAAGGTATACTTTAATTTGGATTTATAAAAATCACTGCATAAGAATGGAGTGGACTAGAATGTGATAAAAAATATCTTTTGCTATAGACAGATGGACAGTTTATAAAGTTGGTTTCACTGATTCAAAAAAGTTATTTTTTTTTCAAATTTGAGTTTTTATACTCACCCACTGTACTTGTTTATTACTTTAATCAATCCTGTAAGGAAATTAGGCTCTGAGAGATCAAATAATTTGCTCAAGGTCATAGTTAGTAATTAGAAGAGCCAAGACTTTAATTTAATCTGAAATCAAAGCTTGTGATTCTAACTACTATGCTTATACTTCAGAGTTATATGGCTATTATTTTTAGACCCTGTGTGATTTTCATCTGTAGGAGGGTGTGGCCTGAAAAATAAGGTATTAACTATAGCCTGTTGTAAATGTCCTTTGTTTGCCTTTGTTCTTAGTTCTTGTTTTTTCTTACCCTTTACTTCTTTCGTCTCTCTGATTTTGTCGCCTTTATCATGCTAATCCTCTGTTTTGTCCTTTTTTTTTTTCTTTTAACCACTCCACTGAGCCCCCACGGGTGATGATCAGTTCCTCTCAAAGCCTTCTATGCCTACAACAAGCTGTATGGCCCTCAGACCATATCATGTAGAGCCACCTGGCCTGGCATCTTCCCAAATCTCAAGTAGGAAGCAGGACATGAAGACCGCACTGCCATTGGATTTAGAAGCCTCCAAATTAAGAGTTCATTGTGTTTGAGAGGGCCAGGAGGATTGAATTTCAGATGAATGGAATAATCATCTTCCAGAGAAGTAAATTTACTTGGCAGGTTTCCACTAAAATGGATTTTAAAAAATGTCAGATGGAACTAAAACATTTAAGACATATGGTGCATTAACTAAATGTTTAAACATTTGCCTTTAGCTGCGTGAACATATCATTGATGAGATGAGCTCAGTGAGCTGTGCTGAACATCTTTGACGGAATCACTGTCCAGTAGAGAGCTCTATTTCTTGAATCTATTTAATATAAACCATCCCCAGATGCTTACAACAGATACCAAATATGTGTTATAATTTCACTGCTAAATGCAAATGCACAAAAAATGAAGGATCCAAAATGAGAAAATCTATCTGTAATCTCAGTCATTACCTTTTATTTGAAATTGCTTCTCTATGAGAAGGGTGCAAAGAAGAGCATCATTAGGCATGAAGCAGTGAAAGTTCTGGGGTGCCATCATCCCATTCTACTGTCTTCCAAAAACCCCTTGGTACTTTACTGCAGAGTCAGCTTACATGCAGCAAGTGTGGGAGTACACCCCCTCACCCCATGTCCATAGCAGACACTGTTAATCAATCACAACACTTAATTTTCCTGCTGAGCCTGCCCTTGGCCTGAGACTTTTTCTCCACCCAGCACCAGGCAACCACTATCCATTGATCCAAGTTGGCACTTAAAACAAAACTTATCTGCAATCTCCAGACACAGAACAATGCTGGAAAGGTGGAGTGTTTCTACATCTGATATACCTAACAGATATGATAATTGTGGGTCCTAGGCCATTGGATACTGCTGGGGCTCCTTGGGTTCTGGAAAAACCCACCAGGAATAGGACAGGCCTCTATCTAACTGTATAAAGGGCCGGTATTCTGTCTCGAGGCAGACTGATTCCACACATATCTATATCCTTTCCTCCTTCACATTCTGAGTTTCAGATCCTCAAGCTGAGAATTCTAAGCCCATTTGAAATAGAATGAGTCAGGAACTACCAGAGAACCTGAAACTAAGGTAATCATTTAAATTCTGGATACCACAGAGAACTTCCTAGAGTAAAAGTACATGTACATTGATGGACAGATGGAGTGGAACTTGTTTTTAAGATGTGATCTCATATGTGTTCACATTTCCTATGTTGACTATAAATAACAGCTACTATTTATTTATCTGACAAGGTATTAAGTACCAAAGGACACGCACTTTCTTTGTAAAAAATTAGTTTACTTTTTTTAATTGGAAGAAAATTGCTTTACAATGCTGTGATGGTTTTTGCCATATATCAACATAAATTAGCCACAGGTATACATGTGTTTCCCCTGCAATCCTGAACCCCACCTTCTACCTCCCTCCCCACTCTGTCCCTCTGGGTTGTCCCAGAGCACCAGCTTTGGGTGCCCTGCTTCATGCATTGAACTTGTACTGGTCATCTGTTTTACATATGGTAATATACATGTTGCAGTGCTACTTTCTCAAATCATCCCATCCTCACCTTCTCCCACTGAGTTCAAAAGTCTGTTCTTTATGTCCGTGTCTCCTTTGCTTCCCTGTATGTAGGATCATCAGTACCATCTTTCTAGATTCCATATATATGTGTTAATATACAGTATTTGTCTTTCTCTTTGTGACTTACTTCACTCTGTATGATAGGCTCCAGGTTCATCCACCTCATTAGAACTGATGCAAATGATTCCTTTTTATAGTTGAATAATATACCACAACTTCCTTATGCATTCATCTGCCAGTGAACATCTAGGTTGCTTCCATGCCCTAGCTATTGTAAATAGGCTGCTATGAACATTGGGGTACATGTGACTCGTTCAGTTTCAGTTTCCTCAAGGTATATGCCCAGCAGTGGGATTGCTGGGTCATATGACAGTTCTTTCCTCAGTTTTTAAGGAATCTCTACACTGTTCTCCATAGTGGCTGTATCAGTTTGCATTCCCCCCAACAGTGTAAGAGGGTTTGCTTTTCTCCATACCCTCTCCAGCATTTACTGTTTGTAGACTTTTTGATGATGGCCATTCTGACTGGTGTGAGATATCTCATTGTGGTTTTGATTTGCATTTCTCTAATAATGAGTAATGTTAGGCATCTTTTCATGTGTTTATTAGCCATACGTATGTCTTCTTTGAAGAAATGTCTGTTTAGGTCTTTCCCCACTTTTTGATTGGATTGTTTGTCTTTCTGGTATTGAGCTGCATGAGCTGCTTTTATATTTTGGAAATTAATTCTTTGTCAGTTGTTTCATTTGCTATTATTTTTCCCATTCTGAGGGTTAGGACATGCACTTTCATTTAATCTTTGTATTATCTCTCTGAATACAACATCCCCATTTTATCACTGATGAAACTGAGGCCTATGATGCTGGGGATCTTAATTAAGATCAGACAGACTGTATATGTCTGTGTCGGACACAGTCTTGATGGAAACAGATGGCTAATTCTAAAAGATAATTGAAGACAGTTTAATGAAAGAACTTTTTACAGAGATGAGGATAGGATTCCTGAGAAATCTGTATGCAGGTCAAGAAGCAACCATTAGAACCAGACATGGAACAACAGACTGGTTCCAAATTGGAAAAGGAGTACGTCAAGGCTGTATATTGTCACCCTTCTTATTTAACTTATATGCAGAGTACATAATGACAAATGCTGGACTGGAGGAAGCACAAACTGAAATTAGTTTGCCAAGAGAAGTATCAATAACCCCAGATACACAGATGACACCACCCTTATGGCAGAAAGCAGAGAGGAACTAAAGAGCCTCTTGATGAAAGTGAAAGAGGAGAGTGAAAAAGCTGGCTTAAAACTCAACATTCAAAAAATGAAGATCGTGGCATCTGGTCCCATCACTTCATGGCAAATAGATGGGGAAACAATGGAAACAGTGACAGACTTTACTTTCTTGGGCTCCAAAATCACTGCAGATGGTGACTGCAGCCATGAAATTAAAAGATGCTTGCTCCTTAGAAGAAAAGCTATGACCAACCTAGACAGCATACTGAAAAGCAGAGACATTACTTTTTGACAAAGGTTTGTCTTGTCAAAGCTATAGTTTTTCCAGTAATCACGTATGGACGTGAGAGTTGGACTATAAAGAAAGCTGAGTGTCAAAGAATTGATGCTTCTGAACTGTGGTGTTGGAGAAGACTCTTAAGAGTCCCTTGGACTGCAAGGAGATTAAACCAGTCAATCCTAAAGGAAATCAGTCCTGAATATTCATTGAAAGGACTTATGTTGAAGCTGAAACTCCAATACTTTGGCCACCTTATGTGAAGAACTGATTCATTTGAAAAGCCCCTGTTGCTGGAAAAGATTGAAGGCAAGAAGAAAAGGGGATGACAGAAGATGAGATGTTTGGATGGCATCACCAACTTGATGGACATGAGTTTGAGTAAACTCCGGGAGTTGGTGATGGACAGGGAACCCTGGCGTGCTGCAGTCCCTGGGGTCTCAGAGAGTCAGACATGACTGAGCAACTGAACTGAATTGGATAGGATTGAGGGAATCAATGCAGAATGATTCCAAAGCCTCCAAAGATGGGCAATGATTGAATCCTTTTTCCACTCTAGACATCATGTTGCTGAAATGGCAAAAACTTGTGTGAGAGATCCCTGAATATGAGCTGGTGCCTTAAGGGGAGTAAGTTCCTTATTGCCCAAACCAACCATGTCTTGTCTGGCTGCAAAGGATATGGGAGAGGACAGAACCTGTATCTCCAGATTGGTCAGATCTAACTGGAAGCTAGAGTTGAAGGAACTCAGACCTCCACAAAATCAGCACAAAGCAGAAAGAGGATCTGAGGGGCAATGAGATAAATGAGCTGACTTGTGGACCAACAGTGAAACACAGTATTACTCTGAGCCCATTCTTATAAATGCTACTGTGTATTCACCCTTTGCCTGAGGTTTAGGAGGTCTCCATCTAGAGGTTCCAGCCAGTGCTTGCTGTCACTCCAGAGAAGAGAGAAAGAAAACTTAACCATCCTGAGCAAACCATGGTAGTACACGCTGTCCTTGTCCTTCACATAACAAGTGTTCCATGAGTGCTACTTATGATTATTTCTTCCTCTTCCTTTTTCCTCCTTTTGTCTAATTCCCTCTTTTTGTGCCTTAATTATTTGACCAAAGATTTGGTACTCAGTGCACAGGAAACTGATTTATAATTTCCAATGCTTTGCTTACAGTGTTTAATTTATAATAAGATGTGAGTGTGTTAGTGTTAGTCACTCAGTCATGTCCAACTCTTTGCGACCCCATGGACTGCAGCCTGCCAGGCTCCTCTGTCCATGGGATTTTCCAGGCAAGAATACTGGAGTGGGTTGCCATTCCCTTCTCCAGGGGATCTTCCTTAACCAGGGATTGAACCTGGGTCTCCTGCATTGCAGGCAGATTCTTTACAGTCTGAGCCGCCAGGGAATGTGAGGTGGGTATTTATTCCCAATTTCTAGAAGAGGAAATTCAACTTCACTAATGTGATAGCCAGTATTCTTCTTCAACATGAAATTTCCTGTAGCAAGTCAGCAGTAGCATACTCTCACAGGATGAAAAAAGAAAGAAGATGACTATTGATAAAACAAAAACAAAATGCTAGCTATTTTAATAATTGTTAAATTTACCCAAGATGTATCAAGGCATAGATACCTTAAACTAAATCACAGGAGGTTCTGGGGCCATCATCCATTCTACATCTCTTTCTCTCTCTTCCTCAGTCTTTCCTCCTACTGCTAAGTCACTTCAGTTGTGTCCAACTCTTTGTGACCTGTATCCTGCCAGGCTCCTCTGTCCATGGGATTCTCCAGGCAAGAATACTGGAGTGGCTTGCCGAGCCCTCCTCCAGGGGATCTTCCCAACCCAGGAATGGAACCTGTGTTTCACGTCTCCTGCATTGGCAGATGGTTCTTTAGCACTGGTGTCCCCTCTACCATTTTTACCTTAATCCCATCACCTTCCATTTACCTACCACCTTTCCTCATGCTTTCCTCCCCCCCAACCCCCACCCCGCCAACCCTTTCTTCTTCTTTTGCTTCTTTCCTGCCCTTTGACTAGTATTGATGAGCTACATCCTAGGGGTGATGCTTGCAAGCTCCAAATTCAAACTGTCTAGATTCAAGTCCTACTTCTGTCATTGTTAAGAATGTGACCCTGTATAAGTTATTTCATCTCTTTGAGTTTCAGTTTCCTTATATGTAAAATAGGATAATAAAAGTATTCATGATGGAAAAGTTAATAATGAATATTAAGGACTTAGTATCATAATTATTATTTCTCTCTCTTCCTTTGTCCAACTTTCCTTTCCACATTTTTCCCAAAGTTGTAATCTTCAGTGTCAAATGTTTGCTGACTTATAACTTCATAAAAAGGCCAAAGACTGGCAAATTTGATGACTCATATTGTAGAAGAAAAATGCAGTGAGGGAGTTAGCAGCTTTGGAAATGTGGTAAGGAATGCTTACAAATGAGAAGTTGCTTGTTCATGTGTGTTTTGAAAACGTGTGTTTTTGTGGTTTGAGAGACTTCTTGAAGGCAGTGTCCCTGTTGCATTCAGTTGAAAGATGGCAGCAGCCGCAACCTCCAGGAAGAGCAGGTATTACTGGAGAGGCATCCTTTCAGATGGGAGCTGCAAAGACCCACGGGTTGACAGAAGAGTTGCATAATTGCTCAGTATTTAACTCTCCCCAGAATGGCTTAAAGAGGGAGCTATGTGCGAGGTGAACTTGTGGATAAATAACTGGCACAGAACTCTGCACCATCTGCAGACGTTGCAGAAATGAGCAGGGGAAGCCAACGAGCTGTGAGTGACAGAGATTAATCTTCAAAGTCACAAAGGCATGTAGTTCTCTTTGGAATTCAGGCAACACTGGAGAGCGTCACAGCCCCAGAACATTTCTTTGAGGCAATGAAGACATTTATCAGCCATAACTCTCAGGTGACTGCATGTCCTGGAATCCTTGATACCACAGAATCAAAAGAACCCAGAAGAAAGACACTTCCTTTTAAAAGTAGGAGAAGTAGGAAAATGATTATGTTCAATTCTTCACTTGAAACGACTCACCGTGGTGCCTTAGAGGAAGTTGACCTACCACATCCAAAGGGCTGGGAAGGACACAGAGAGGTCACCACAGCCTACAGGCTGCTCTTCTTTCCAGTTGGCACATGGATTCCCCATTTGGGATGTTTGGAAATTATACTTTTTGGAATATTCACTTATTGATCAAAATGTGTTTTTAGAAAACATATTTATAATGATAAAACAGTTCTGTTGAAAAATGCTTTCAAAAATAAAATTCTTAAAAAAATTAAAAATTAAATAAAATTCTTTCTAAAAATAAGAATAGCACATATCTATTTACATTTAAGAAAACAAAAAATTTTTATTATGTTGATTATATGAAACATTAAAAATTATATACAGAGTGTGTTTGATATCCTTCTCATACACTAATCAATTTCTTGGTATTAACTGCTTCTAATACCATTTTTCTGGCATTCTCAAAAATGTATTTTTTTTCAACTTTGTCTCATTGAAAAATAGGAGTTACAACAAGAGTCTCACTACAAGTTGAAACATTCCAAACTACATTATAGAATTTTAAATTTAAATATTTTTCACAGCAAGAGGATTCATCCTTTTATTTGTTCACTTCTTTCTGTGATATTTTAAAGATAACTTTAGTGATGTTTCATTAAGTCATGACTTTTTGGAAAACCTACACCAAGTAACTGTTAGGTTTTGAAATCATTGCTGCTGTTTTTGCAGAAGATTAGCACTTTACAGTTTCATACGGTCACAGATACCATTATGGCTCCCAAGTTAGACAAATGCTAGCAAACATTTTGTGCAAGTAATGTGTTCATTAACATTCTCAAGAAGTTTAGTGCTTAAATTCTCATTAAACATGTGATTTCTTTCCCCTAGAATTCACTGCTGCTAAAGAGTTATTCAAATATTTTTAAAAGTTGCCAAATAATAACAGAACTAAAAAGTTATAGATTTAGAGCATATAATAAATAATAAAACCACTGTAGTATGAATTATTCTCTACATACTATATGCAAAGGGCCTCAGTCTCTATCTCCCATATGTTTTATGTTCACCTAACCCACAGTTTCTCAGGTCTCGCCTTCCCCTGTGCCCTGGGACTCTGGTGGCTTCATGTGTCTTGCTTGTAGTGCTGGCCATGGCACCATTTGCATGTGTGCCCATTGACTTGGAAGGGGCGATAGTAGTAAACACTTTTGTCACTAACACCTCCAAAGACTGAAGGATCTTGCTTCCCAAGCCCTAGTGTAGAAGATCACTTTATTTCCTTCCAAGAAAGGTATTATTACACTGCATCTAGAAAGAAAGAAGAAAGAGAGGTCATCTCTGGTTGGTTTCCAAATACAACCAGCTATTAAGTTAAGAACTCTCTTTATGGCACGTGCAGTTCACATATGGACTACCTGAAGTCATGGCAGAAGCTAAATTTTAAAGTGAAAAGCCTAGAAAATTCAGAATATTTTAATACAATTATTAATAATAATACTTTTATAAAAATGAAAGTCTATGCCCCAACCAGTAACGCTGAAGAAGCTGAAGTTGAACGGTTCTATGAAGACATACAAGACCTTTTAGAACACCCAAAAAAGATGTCCTTTTTATTATAGGGGAATGGAATGAAAAGTAGGAAGTCAAGAAACACCTGGAGTAACAGGCAACTTTGGCCTTGGAATACGGAATGAAGCAGGGCAAAGACTAATAGAGTTTTGCCAAGAAAATTCACTGATCAAAACAAACACCCTCTTCCAACAACACAAGAGAAGACTCTACACATGTACATCACCAGATGGTCAACACCAAAATCAGATTGATTATATTCTTTGCAGCCAAAGATGGAGAAGCTCTATACAGTCAGCAAAAACAAGACCAGGAGCTGACTGTGGCTCAGACCATGAACTCCTTATTGCCAAATTCAGACTTAAATTAAAGAAAGTAGGGAAAACCACTAGACCATACAGGTGTGACCTAAATCAAATCCCTTATGATTATACAGTGGAAGTAAGAAATAGATTTAAGGGCCTAGATCTGATTGATAGAGTGCCTGATGAGCTAAGGAATGAGGTTCATGAAACTGTACAGGAGACAGGGATCAAGACCATCCCCATGGAAAAGAAATGCAAAATAGCAAAATGGCTGTCTGGGGAGGCCTTACAAATATCTGTGAAAAGAAGAGAAGTGAAAAGCAAAGGAGCAAAGGAAAGATATAAGCATCTGAATGCAAAGTTCCAAAGAATAGCAAGAAGAGATAAGAAAGACTTCTTCAGCGATCAATGCAAAGAAATAGAGGAAAACAGCAGAATGGGAAAGACTAGAGATCTCTTCAAGAAAAAGAGAGGTACCAAAGGAACATTTCATGCAAAGATGGGCTCGATAAAGGACAGAAATGGTATGAACCTAACAGAAGCAGAAGATATTAAGAAGAGATGGCAAGAATACACAGAAGAACTGTACAAAAAAGATCTTCATGACCCAGATAATCACGATGGTGTAATCACTGACCTAGAGCCAGACATCCTGGAATGTAAAGTCAAGTGGGCCTTAGAAAGCATCACTACGAACAAAGCTAGTGGAGGTGATGGAATTCCAGTGGAGCTATTTCAAATCCTGAAGGATGATGCTGTGAAAGTGCTGCACTCCATATGCCAGCAAATTTGGAAAACTCAGCAGTGGCCACAGGACCGGAAAAGGTCAGTTTTCATTCCAATCCCAAAGAAAGGCAATGCCAAAGAATGCTCAAACTACCACACAATTGCACTCATCTCACACGCTAGTAAAGTAATGCTCAAAATTCTCCAAGCCAGGCTTCAGCAATATGTGAACCGTGAACTTCCTGATGTTCAAGCTGGTTTTAGAAAAGGCAGAGGAACCAGAGATCAAATTGCCAACATCTGCTGTATCATGGAAAAAGCAAGAGAGTTCCAGAAAAACATCTATTTCTGCTTTATTGACTATGCCAAAGCCTTTGACTGTGTGGATCACAATAAACTGTGGAAAATCCTGAAAGAGATGGGAATACCAGAACACCTGATCTGCCTCTTAAGAAATCTATATGCAGGTCAGGAAGCAACAGTTAGAATTAGACATGGAACAACAGAATGGTTCCAAATTGGAAAAGGAGTACATCAAGGCTGTATATTATCACCCTGCTTATTTAACTTATATGCAGATTACATCATGAGAAACGCTGGACTGGAAGAAACACAAGCTGGAATCAAGATTGCCGGGAGAAATATCAATAACCTCAGATATGCAGATGACACCACCCTTATGGCAGAAAGTGAAGAGGAACTAAAAAGCCTCTTGATGAAAGTGAAAGTGGAGAGTGAAAAAGTGCTTAAAGCTCAACATTCAGAAAACAAAGATCATGGCATCTGGTCCCATCACTTCATGGGAAATAGATGGGGAAACAGTGGAAACAGTGTCAGACTTTATTTTTGGGGCTCCAAAATCACTGCAGATGGTGACTGCAGCCATGAAATTAAAAGACGCTTACTCCTTGGAAGGAAAGTTATGACCAACCTAGATAGCATATTCAAAAGCAGAGACATTACTTTGCCAACAAAGGTTCATCTAGTCAAGGCTATGGTTTTTCCTGTGGTCAGGTATGGATGTGAGAGTTGGACTGTGAAGAAAGCTGAGCACCAAAGAATTGATGCTTTTGAACTGTGGTGTTGGAGAAGACTCTTGAGAGTCCCTTGGACTCCAAGGAGATCCAACCAGTCCATTCTGAAGGAGATCAGCCCTGGGATTTCTTTGGAAGGAATGATGCTAAAGCTGAAACTCCAGTACTTTGGCCACTTCATGCGAAGAGTTGACTCATTGAAAGACTCTGATGCTGGGAGGGATTGGGGGCAGGAGGAGAAGGGGACGACAGAGGATGAGATGGCTGGATGGCATCACCGACTCGATGGACGTGAGTCTGGGTGAACTCTGGGAGTTGGTGATGGACAGGGAGGTCTGGCGTGCTGCGATTCATGGGGTCGCAAAGAGTCAGACATGACTGAGTGACTGAACTGAACTGAAAAATGAAAAACCCAAAACACATGCTTAAACAGATGGAGTGCCAGGACACTAGACTAGTTATCAGTTCAGTTCAGTTTAGTCGCTCAGTCGTGTCCGACTCTTTGCGACCCCATGAATCGCAGCACGCCAGGCCTCCCTGTCCATCACCAACTCCCAGAGTTCACCCAGACTCACGTCCATCGAGTCGGTGATGCCATCCAGCCATCTCATCCTCTGTCGTCCCCTTCTCCTCCTTCCCCCAATCCCTCCCAGCATCAGAATCTTTTCCAATGAGTCAACTCTTCATATGAGGTGGCCAAAGTATTGGAATTTTCAGCTTTAGCATCAGTCCTTCCAATGAACACCCAGGACTGATCTCCTTTAGAATGGACTGATTGGATCTCCTTGCAGTCTAAGGGACTGTCAAGAGTCTTCTCCAACACCACAGTTCAAAAGCATCAATTCTTTGGTGCTCAGCTTTCTTCACAGTCCAACTCTCACATCCATATATGACCACTGGAAAAACCATAGCCTTGACTAGGTGGACCTTTGTTGGCAAAGTAATGTCTCTGCTTTTTAATATGTTGTTTAGGTTGGTCATAACTTTATAGTTTGAGGCAAACCTGGATATCTACGTCCCCTACTTGGCAAGTAAGAGGCCAGTCTTCAGACCATTCTGGACCAAATTCTGGCTGTGTCAATTAATAGCTGCATGACCACTAGCAGATGTCCACTCTCAACCTTCTCATTAGCAAATTGAGAACTAAACTTCCTGCCTTACTGGGCTGTTGTAAGAATGCATGGAAAGTGTCCAGAGCAATGAGCAGGTATACAACGCAGCTGCTCACTGCTTGAAACAGAGTTGTTATCACCATGCTCCTTTTGTGTTGTGTTATGCTAAGTCGCTTCAGTCATGTCTGACTCTTTGCGACCCTTGTGCGCTGTAGCTTCCCAGGCTCCTCTGTCCATTGGGTTTCTCCAGGCAAGAATACTGGTATGAGTTGCTGTGCCTTCCTCCAGGGGATCTTCCTGACCCAGGGAGCAAACCCTCTTATGTCTCCAGCATTGGCAGGTGGGTTCTTTACCACCTGGGAAACCCATGTTCCTCTTACCAATGACTTATTGGGTACAAATGTCATGGGATAATTGCTATCCAGGTTGATTTTTCCCATCAAATATGAAGCAGGATCAGAAAGAATCAGGAAGAACAGAAAAAGTAAGAAAAGAAGGTGGTTGAGTGATATAACAGCCTTGCAGTATTGGTAAGGTGGTTTAGATTTGTGTTGTTATTCCTTCAAAATAAGAGGAGAACCACTGTTTATCAAGCCCTCTCTAAGCCCAGCCCTTGAGTAAATATTTACTCCTTCTTATAATGGGACTCTATCATTGTCACTGGACTTCCCTGGTGGCTCAGATGGTAAAGCGTCTGTCTACAATGTGAGAGACCTGGGTTCGATCGCTGGGTTGGGAAGATTCCCTGGAGAAGGAAATGGCAACCCACTCCAGTACTCTTGCCTTGAAAATCCCATGGACGGAGGAGCTTGGTGCAGGCTACTGGTATGCTGCAGTCCATGGGGTCACAAAGAGTAGGCCATGACTTAGTGACTGAGCAGCAAATCAGTGTGACTGGTGCTTTCCCTATAATTGCCTATGGGGCACAGTTATTATCTCCATTTACAGATGGGGAAACTGAGGCTTCAAGAGTTTAGAGAACAAAGGACTTCCCTGGTGGGCCAGTGGGTAAGAATCTGCCTTCCAATGCAGGATATGCTGGTTCGATCCCTGGTTGAGAAATAGCATCCCACATGCTGAGGAGGAACTAAGTCTACCCACAATGTCTACTGAGCCTGCGTGCCACAGTTAGAAGCCCGTGCATCGTGAGGAAGAGCCCCATGCTGCAACTAAGATACAACACAGCCAGAAGTAAATAGGTATTAAAAAACAGTTTAGAGAACAAGAGCTAACACAGAATGTGAAAAGTGAAAGTGATAGTTGCTTAGTCAGGTCCGACCGTCTGCAACCCATGGACTGTAGCCAGCCAGGCTCCTCTGTCCATGGAATTCTCCAGGCAAGAATACTGGAGTGGGTTGCCATTCCTTTAGATATAAAACCCATGCTCCTAAGTCTATGCTTTTTAATCTACATTACTTCTCAGAAGTTATAAGTGCCCCTACTGCACTCACATCTGGAGTGTCCTACCTATAGTTATGTCCAGCAACACTAAGTAGTATTTTATGAGATTAGAAAACTAGAAATCCTTAAAAGATGGTTCATCTCTAAATTTATCTAAATGCTTTTCAGACATATTTTTAATTGTTAGCTATTGGCAATAGCAAGTTTTATAATGTCTCATCCAATAAGAATAAACTATTAATAGTCTATGTTGCAGTAACACATAACCTCCACATCTCAGCTGTTATGGTAGCAAAAGATTATTTCTTGGTCATGTTACCTGTCAATTGCAAATCCTCAAGGTAGGGACTCAGGAAATGGGATTGATAAGATAGTCACTGTCAGTTACCAGCCAAAAGGAAGAGAGCTTTTGAGAATCTCATGTTGATGATCCAGCTTAGAAGTGATACACTCACATCCCCAGAAAATTCCCTGGGCAGAACTAGCTGCATGGCTTCAAGCACAAAGGACCTAAGGAGTACAATTCTGCCATGTGTATGGGAAAGGAGAAATGAAAATATTTTGCAAAAGCAACAACTGTTGATACAAAGGAATCATTGATTCCTACAAATGTTGTAAATTATTATTTTCTCTTAATTTTTGTAAAATGTTCTGTTTCAAGCTTCATATGGTTCCCTCTACTCAATGTATTCTATTGTTAGGTAAAGAAATCCCTGTTCACATATTTTAACAAAATTTCCACCTTGTTTCCAATGGAAGAACGTCAGGATGAAGAGTTACTTCTGTCTTTTTGAAGAAGTTCGATTAAAAAAATGACATCAACTCCTACAAGGGGGATTCCTTAAGGAAATGTGTCATTTTCTTGTCTGGAAGTCAATGAGCTCAAAGAAAAATGAGGGTAGGGCTGGCTGAAAGGATGTGGGATAAAAGATCCAGTTAATGCCTAAAAGACACCAAATGGAAAGTGTTACTGTTCCTTGTATCATCCATCACTGCAAATGGCTCAGCAGGAAAAAGACCATCTCAAGCTGGCAGTCTTGCCATAGAAATAGATCATTTCAATACTGGTGGCAGAACTGCAGAGCTCAACATGGCCAGTGACATTCCATCGACTAGTGATGAACGAAGAAAGGTAAGAACTGAGTGAATGAAAATTCAATCATGCCCTAATCAAAATAATGTTCAATAAATCTGGGAAATACTCTTGTGTTGGATTTTTTTTTTTTGGTCCCTAAATATTAATCAGCTATAAATTACTTTCAAGTTATCCATTCAGCTTTTTAAAATGGATTGGGCTTTTCATAGAAATCTGTATTCAAAAGTAAAGATGGAATTTAATGTCCTTAGCTTAGATGTACTTCAAAAAGTGAGTGGTCTTTTTGGCTGCATTCTTAGCACATAATAAGGAATGAGAGTACAGGAGACAATTCAAGTGCATGGAGCTGGAGACATGCAGTGTAGAGACTGGGAACAAACTCAAATTTCAGGGCCTTCAACACCACCCACAGATGATTCTTTATTGTTTCTTTATTAAACTCCTATTTGGTGATCAAGAAGAAGTAGGATAATTCAATTCCAAATATAATTATTGAGCACCTATGAATATGCCTGAAAGTTCTTTGCATACTTCAGTGAACCATATGAGGGGAGAAGTACTATTATTGTTGTAATGGCACCACATTTGAAACTGCAAAGGCAATGCAGGTCAACAGAGTAGGCAATGAAGAGAAAAGTGATGAAATAATCAGCCATTAGATTGGAGTATTGATCAAGGTTTATGTTTTGCAGAGTAAATGTAAGTCCAGAGTAAGTATTGGTTAAAAATTAGTTGCTTAATTTGATGTCTATGTCAAAGCACATTTAAAATATTATAAAGAAAACATTTAAATCTCATTTTATACCTGTGTAATTCTAATCTGTAAAATATTAATACTTTATCCCATCAGCTGATTAGTTAAGATTCTCTATGTGATGTTAATTAAGTTGGCATTCATTTGCAGCCACATGAATGGACCTAGAGATTACCATACTAAGTGGAGTAAGTCAGACAGAAAAAGACAAATATCATATGATATCACTTACACGTGGCGTTTAAAGTATGATACAAATGAATTTATTTACAAAACAGAAATAGACTCACAGACATAGAAAACAAACTTACAGCTACTAAGGGGAAGTGGGTGTGGGAGGGATAAATTAGAAGTTTGGGATTAGCAGGTACAAACTACTATATATAAAACAGATAAACAACAAGGTCCTACTGTATAGCACATGAGAACTATGTTCATATCTTATAATGACTATAATGGAAAAGAATATGAAAAAATATATGTGTATATGTGTGTGTTATATAATCACTTTGCTGTATACACCTGAAACTACCATAACATTGTTAATCAATTGTACTTCAAAAAATAAATTGTCAGCATATTTAGTTATCATTCAAGACATGGACATGATTGTGGGTGGTTAGCACTTCACAGCTAATAGATTTTTTTAGAGACTTACAGCAATATCAGATGCTCTTAAAAAATATTTTAATGAAAATTAAAAATTTTCACCTTAAAGTTTTTTAATTCCCCAAATTATTATTGCTATAACAATGGTCCATTAAATATAAAAGAAACTTAATAAACTTACAGTATTAGTTGAAAATATATGATTTCAGCTAACTGATATATGTATATTAATATATGACAAAATATATTTTCAGAAGGAAGAATTATTAGAGATAAAGATGACCATTAATCAATGATAAATCATTCAATTTACCAGGATGTAATAATTCTAAATTTGTATATACCCAGTAACCTCAAATATATCCAAAAAAATTAACAGGACTACAAGAAGGAAGTGGCAATTTCACAATGTCTGAAATTTTAGTGTTTTCTCTCAATTGACACAACAAGCATAGAAAAAAAAATTAGTAAGTGTGTTTATGACTGAATGAAACCTGCTAGAGATTTATAAAACACTATCCAACAACTGCAGAATACATATGACTTCTAATTAAACATAAAAGATTGATGAAATTTTCCATGGCGAAGCCACAAAATTAGTCTCAACAGATTTCCAAGGGTGGTAATCAGTGGCACAGATTAGTTAGACGGTTACTAACTATGCTTCCTCTTCCTGCGTCCACCACGTTTTAGTCTCCTTGCACCCAGATGGGAATATGGGATTAGTTCTGGTTAAAGGAAAGTAGGTGAAAGTGAATGCTATTTTCAAACCTGATCACTGACTATATGCTATGCGATCTCTAACTACTCTTTCTCAGCACTCATCAGCTAGCTCAGTGCAGCAGGGTGTTCAGTGAGGCCCTGGGGGACAAAGCACCTAGGTACATCTAGGCTACCTAGATGTAGCCTAGATCCCTGCGTTGTTATTTGGAGGGGAGCCACTCAGGAAAGTCCAGTGAACAGTAGCTCAATGTGAGAAACTTTTGTGTGTGTGTCAAGCCACTGAGATTTTCAAGTTTCTCATTCTACCAAGTAGTTGACTAAAATGGTATTGTGCAAATTGCATTCTCTGACAAAATTGCAATTAGGTTAAAAACGTAGCATAAATAATAATGAGAAGAAAAGCTGTAAGCTCAAAAGTTTCAAAACACATTTTATAAACAACTCAGGTACAAGAATAAATAATGATGAAAATTAGAATGTACTCAAAGCTGCATAATAATTTAAACACCAATTATCTGGATGTGTATGAATACCTTAAACAGTATTTATAGGAAAAATATTGCCTTAAGTATTAACATTAAAAATAATGAGGGCTCCAGAAATAAATCCATACACCTATGGTCAATTAATCTATGACAAAGGAGGCAAGGAATACAATGGAGAAAAGACAATCTCTTGCAAGTGGTGCTAGGAAAGTTGGACAGTTGCATGTAAAACAATGAGATTATTAATAGAACATTCCCTCACACCATATACAAAAATAAACTCAAAATGAGTGAAAGACACAAATACAAAACATGACACCATAAAACTCCTAGAAGAGAACACAGGAAAGACATTTTCAGACCTAAATCATATGAAAATATTCTTAGAGTAGCCTCCCAAGGCAAAAGAAACAAAAGCAAAAATAAATGAGATCTAATCAAACTTAAAGCTTTTGCATAGCAAAGAAAACCATCAACAAAAATAAAAGACAACCTATGAAATGGGAGAAAATATTTGCAAATGATGTGACCAAACAAGGGATTAATATCCAAAATATACAAAGAACTCATACAACTTAATATTAAAAAAAAAAAAAAACAATCAAAAAATGGACAGAAAACCTAAAAGGACTTTTCTCCAACAGGCACATGAAAAGATGCTCAACATCACTAATTATTAGAGAAATGCAAGTCAAAACCACAATGAGGGGCACAAATATAACAAACTAGGTTTCTAACTTAAAGAATTAGAAAAATAACAGCAGACTGAAGACTGGAACAAAAATTAATGAATAGAAAACAAACACATAGTTTAAATCAACTCATGTGAAACGTAATTTATATACCACGAATTTGCCATTTTAAAATTGACAATTCACTAATGATTTTTTTAGTATAGTCCCACTACATGCAACCATCATCACTAATTCCAGAACATTTTCATTACTCCAGAAAGAAATACCATATCTACTTGCAGTGATGCCCTGCTTCCCCCACCCCTCAGGCCCTGGGAACCACCAGTCTACTTTCTATTGTTCAGGTTTGCCTATTCTGGATATTTCATATACATGGAATTGTATGATAAGTGGCCTTTTGAGTATGGTTTCTGTCACTTTGCATAATGCTTTCAAGCTTTATCTATGCTGTAACAACTATCAGTCCTTTATCTTTTAAAAACTTTTTAATATGTTCACCTGCCTCTTAAGAAACCTGTATGCAGGTCAGAAAGCAACAGTTAGAACTGGACATGGAACAACAGACTGGTTCCAAATAGGGAAAGGAGTACGTCAAGGCTGTATATCGTCACCCTGCTTATTTAACTTCTATGCAGAGTACATCATGAGAAACACTGGGCTGGATGAAGCACAAGCTGGAATCAAGATTGCTGGGAGAAATATCAATAACCTCAGACATACAGATGACACCACCCTTACGGCAGAAAGCTAAGAAGAACTAAAGAGCCTCTTGATTAAAGTGAAAGTGGAGAATGAAAAAGTTGGCTTAAGGTTCAACATTGAGAAAACTAAGGTCATGGCATCTGGTCCCATCACTTCATGGCAAATAGATGGAGAAACAGTGAAAGCAGTGACAGACTTTTTTGGGGGAGCTCCAACATCACTGCAGGTGGTGACTGCAGCCATGAAATTAAAAGATGCTTGCTCCTTGGAAGAAAAGTTATGACCAACCTAGATAGCATATTAAGGATTCTTTGTTTAAACCTAGATAGCATATTAAAAAGCAGAGACATTACTCTGACAACAAAGGTCTGTCTAGTCAAAGCTATGGTTTTTTCCAGTGATCATGTAAGGATGTGAGAATTGGACTATAAAGAAAGCTGAGCCCCAAAGAATTGATGCATTTGAACTGTGGTGCTGGATAAGACTCTTGAGAGCCCCTTGGACTGCAAGGAGATCCAACCAGTCCATCCTAAAGGAAATCAATCCCGAATATTCATTGGAAGGACTGATGTTGAGGTTGAAACTCCAATACTTTGGCCACCTGATGCAAAGAACTGACTCATTTGAAAAGACCCTGATGCTGGGAAAGATTGAAGGCGGGAGGAGAAGGGGACAACAGAGGATGAGATAGTTGGATGGCATCAGTGACTCAGTCGACATGAGTTTGAGTAAACTCCAGGAGTTGGTGATGGACAGGGAGGCCTGGTATGCTGCAGCCCATGGAGTCGCAAAGAGTCAGACATGGCTGAGTGACTGAACTGCACTGACTGAATATGTTCACTTATTTGCATATTTATTTATTCTTAATACTTTTATAGTTAATATTTCACATATGGCTATTTCACATTTTGTTTTTCATTCACCAGTTGACAGATATTTGGGTTGTTTCTACCTTTTGGCTACTATGAATAAAGGTTTTATGAACATTCATAAACAAGTTTTTGAAGGCAATGGCACCCCACTCCAGTAC
Organism: Bos javanicus; assembly: GCF_032452875.1. NCBI lineage: Eukaryota > Metazoa > Chordata > Mammalia > Artiodactyla > Bovidae > Bos > Bos javanicus. Next base: position 46,834,208 of record NC_083881.1, read on the forward strand.
TCTTGCCTGGAAAGTCCCATGGGTGGAGGAGCCTGGTAGGCTCCATGCTGTTTCTTTTTCAATTTTGGTTTCCTCAGGGTATATGTCTGGTAGTGGGATTGTTGGGTAATGCTGCTGCTGCTGCTGCTGCTGCTGCTGCTAAGTCGCTTCAGTCGTGTCCGACTCTGTGCGACCCCAGAGACAGCAGCTCAACAGTTTCCCCCGTCCCTGGGATTCTCCAGGCAAGAACACTGGAGTGGGTTGCCATTTCCTTCTCCAATGCATGAAAGTGAAAAGTGAAAGTGAAGTCCCTCAGTCATATTCGACTCTTAGCAACCCCATGGACTGCAGCCTACCACGCTCCTCTGCCCATGGGATTTTCCAGGCAAGAGTACTGGAGTGGGGTGCCATTGCCTTCTCCAAACTTATGCTTAAATCTGTATATATCCAAGGGTATAAATGGGAATTCCCTTGTAGCTAGCTGATAAAGAATCTTCCTGCAATGCTGGAGACCTCGGTTCAATTTCTGGGTTAGGAAGATCCACTGGAGAAGGCATAGGCTACTCACTTCAGTATTCTTGGGCTTTCCTGGTGGCTCAGCGCTGGTAAACAATCTGCCTGCAATGCGGGAGACCTGGGTTGGATCCCTGAAATGGGAAGATTCCCTGGAGAAGGGGTAGGCTATCCACCCCAGTATTCTGGCCTGGAGAATTTCATGGACTCGATGGACGTGAGTCTCAGTGAACTCTGGGAGTTGGTGATGGACAGGGAGGCCTGGCGTGCTGCGATTCATGGGGTCGAAAACAGTCGGACACGACTGAGCGACTGATCTGATCTGATCTGATGGTAATTCTATTTTTAACTTTTTGAGGAACTGTCAAACTGTTTTCCAAAGAAGCTCCACCATTTTACTTCCCTACCAGCACTTCATGAGGATTCCAATTTCTCTACATTCTCACCAACACCTATTAGTTCTTGTTTGTTTGTTTTTTAATTACAGCCAGAGTAACTTTGAAGTGGAATCTCTGTGGTATCCTGGATGGGGAAGATCCTCTGGAGAAGGGAATGGCAACCCACTCCAGGATCTTGCCTAGAGAATTCCATGGACAGAGGAACCTGGCAGGCTATAGCCCATGGGGTTGCAAAGAGTTGGACACCACTAAGTGACTAACACACGCACAAAATTTAAATCTTTTTTTTTTTTTTTAATGTGGACCATTGTTAAAAGTCTTTATTGAATTTGTTACACTATTGTTTCTGTTTTATGTTTTGGTCTTTCAGTCTCAGGCATGTGGGATCTTCGCTCCCTGACCTGGGATTGAACCCACACCCTCTGCATGAAAGGCTGAAGTCTTAACCTCTGGAAAGCCAGGGAAGTCCTTGTGTACACTGGTTGATGTGAGCCGGTGTTCCCAGCACTGCCGGCTGGAGCTCTGGCCCTCCTCACAAAGCTTCGACTTTTGGCTTCAACACCCTTAAAGCAGATGTGGTATAGAGACACCCAGGGGAGGTTTATGGAGAAGCTGGAGAAACCAGAAGAAACTGCCCGCCCTTTCCCCAGCAAAAGTACACTTTAAAACGGAAAGACACTGAAAAAAAAAAAAAAATCTGAAGGGAAAAACTATTGCAAAAGGGGAAATCAGCATCCCTAAAATCAAAGTGCTGTACATGCTTAAAACATTAAGTAAAACTATTACATTGAAGACACTCTTAAGACAAAAAGTACAAATTTCAGGACGCCTTCATCGGGTCTCCCCGCTTGACTGCAGTGCTTTGGGGCCCGAGTGGCACAGAGAGGGCACACTGCTGGGCTCACCCATCGTGCCAATGGACCCGTCCTGTCCACGCTCCTCAAACGCTCAATCAGGGGGCGGGTTGCCCAGTCTAGACTGGAGACCACGTGGGGCGTCCTTCGGCCCATCCTGGGGTGCTCAGGGGCACTGGCTGAGACCCTGCATCTCCCCTTCAATGTCCTCGGCTCCCTGCCCTGTGGTCTCCCTTAAAATATAACGCCCCCACCTCCATTCAGTGTCAATGGGATGGCCCCGGGGGATGGGTGTGGGGGAAAGCCTGATCAAGGCGCACTAGCGGCTCCTCCCCGCAGGCCTGGTTGGAGCAGGGTCACGGGGCTTTTCCTCCCCCAGCCCGCAGGCCCTGTGGGCGCAGCTGCAGTTGGTCTCACTGATGCACACAGCTCCCAGAGGCCCTTGCTGGCCGGCTTGGCGACCCTATCTTTGGGCGCGCAGTGGCTCTGGAGCCAGCCCTTGAGGTCTTTGTGCATGGGCTTGGGTCACAGCGTGAGTTTGGTGCTGCCAGGCTGGCTCTGGCACCAGAGCAAGCTGACCTGAGCGATGCCACGCATCTCCGTCACCGCCCCCCACGCCGTCACGGCCTTGACCAGCAGGCTGACCAGCCAGGACAGCAGCTCAGGGGGCGTGGCCATCCGCAGGTGCTGCAGGTGTACCTTGCAGGTCACGCGCTCCATTTGTGCAGCCCGAGGAGGGCAAGGACGCCCAGGGCGGCTCCCGGTAGGTCCAGGTGAACACGCCTGGCTCGCGCACTAGCTGGACGCCCCGCTCCAGCGTGGTCCAAGAGCGGAAGAACAGCTCGGGGGCCCCCCAATGCAGGAGGAACTCCCAGCCCTGGCGCCAGGCCAGAGGCCGCCAGGTGAGCTGCTCAAGTCCTGTCCGCCGGTGCTCCGGGCCAGGCAGCCAGAGTTGAAGATGGCGCCGCTGGTCAGGTCTCTCCGCATCACCAGCTCCCCAGAATTCAGAATTCAGTGTCAGCTCCTCTATCTGCAGGAACCAGGTAATCCTTAGCTTTTTAGGGTTCTGCTAGAAGCCGGGGACTTGGTGTATGTGTGGTAGCGTCCCCTTCCTCCAACTGGGGGGGTGTCGGCGCTCGCTCAGCTGAGGCCCCAGCCACCCTGGGCAGAGAAGGTCAGGGAAGCCCGGACAAACCCTGCCGCAGGAGCAAGAGGGATGGCTGGGCCCTTTGACTCCCGAGGAACCACCCAGAGGGATGCCCAGACCCTTAGACTCCTGTTGGACCCACCAATATGGAGTAGTGGGCAGCTCCTCTGCTTGAAGATACCCAGGCCTCTTTCTCATTAAGGTCCAACCCATTTAATTTTTTCTTTCCTTGCTTGTGCTTCTGGTGTCATATCTTTTGTATATGATATGACATAGTGGTCCAATTTCACTAAAGTCTTAGCACCACTTGTTGAAGAGAATATTTCCCCCCATAGAATTGTCTTGGCACCTTTGCTGAAAATGACTATAAATGGATCTACTTGTCAGTTCAATCCTAGTGATCAATTTGTCTATTCTTTTGCCAATGCCAAACAGTCTTGACTCCTGTATCTTTGTACTGTATGTTTTGAGATTGGGAAGTGAGAGTACTTTTAAGTTTGTTCTTCATTTTCAAGATTATTTTGTCTTTGCCTAGCCATTTTCATTTGCATAGGAGTATTAGGCTAAGTTTGTTACTTTCTGGGGGAAAAAAAACGTAGTTGAGATTTTGATAGACATTCCATCAAATTGGTGAATAATTTGGGAAGAATTGCTCTTTTTTTTTTTTTTTTTTTTTGCTATGTTGGGTCTTAGTCGCAGCAGTGGGATCTTAGTTGTTGTATGGAGGATCTAGTTCCCTTACCAGGAAAGGAACATGGGTCCCCCACATTGGGGGTGTGGAGTCTAAACCCCTAGACCACCATGGAAGTCCTAAGAATTCCTAGGTTAAAATAGTCTTTCATGAACACAGATGTCTTTCTGTGTATTTAGGTCTTTAGATTCTTCTGATGCTGTTTTGTAGTTTTTAGTGTATAACTTATTAATTTTATTACCAACAATGTTATTCTTTTTGTGGGGTTGTAAATGAAACTGCATTCTTAATTTCATTTTTGGCTTTTATTGCTAGTGTAAAGAAATGCAGTTGTTTTTTGTGTATTGATCTTAAATCCTGCAATCTTGCTGAACAAGTTTTATTAATCCTAGTGGTTTTTAAAGTGGATTTCCTTAGGATTCTCTATATACAGAATGATGCCATCAGTAAGTAAGAAATTTAAAATTTTTCTTTTCAATATGCAAGGCTTTAGAATTTTTTTCTTAAACTACTTCCTCACTAGAACTCTAGTATTATGTTGAATAGGCATTTTTGTTTTGTTCCTGATCTTAGCATGAAAGCAATCAGTGTTTCACTGTTAAATACAGTGTCAGCGATGGGTTTTTCATAGGTGTCCTTTATCATATTGAGGAAGTTCTCTTTTCTTGCTCTTGAGTGTCTTTATTATAGATTACAACCATATTGGGTTTGTCAAATGATTTTTCTACATGTATGGACATGATGTTTTCGGTCTTTTACTCTATTACTTTGGTGCATTACATTGACTAATTATATTTTATGTGTTGAACCAACCACCTTGCATTCCTGGGATAAATCCCATTTGGTTGGAGTGTGTAATCCTTTTTATATGTTTCTGGACTCCGTTTGCCTCTGTTTTATTGATAGTTTTTGCAACTCTGTTTATAAGGTATATTGATTTATAGTTTTCTTTTTTTTTTTTTTTAACTGATTTCTGTGTCTGGTTTTCACATCAGGGTACTACTGGTCTCAGACGGCGACTTATGAAGTGTTCCTCTTATTTTTTAAAAAAATTTGTGAGGGGTTGTTATTAATTCTTCTGTAAACATTTGGTAGTATTCACCAGCAAAATCATCTTGGCCCTGGGTTTTTCTTTGTGGGGAATTTTTTGTTTACTAATTCAGTCTTTTACTTCCTTAAGCTCTATTTAACTTTATTTTCCCTTTGAGTCAGTGTTGTTAGTTTGCATCTTTATAGGATTTTGCTTATTTTGGTAAAATATTTAATTTGTTGGCACACCATTGTTCACAGAATTTCCTTATAATTTTGTCAGTTTGGTAGGGATGTCCTCTTTCTTTCTTGATTTTAGTAATTTTAGTCTTTTCTTTTTTCTTTGGTCAGTTTAGCTAAAATTTTCTCAGTTTTGTTGATATTTTCAAAGATCCAACTTTTGTTGATTAGTCTCTATTAAATTTTTTAAATTTCCTTTATTTCCACTCTATTCTTTCTTATTATTATTTTCCTTTTGACTTTAGGGTAGTTGGCTTTATTGTTTTATATTTTTAAGGTGGAAGGTTATTAATTTGAGGTCTTTCTCTTTTAAAATACAGGTATTTATAGTTGTAATTTCACTTTAATCACTGCTTTATCTGCATCCTATAAATTTTGGTATGTTTTGTGCTCACTTTTATTTTTTTTTTTTTTTAAGATCTTCTCTCTAATTTTATTTTATTTTTAAACTTTACATAATTGTATTAGTTTTGCCAAATATCAAAATGAATCCGCCACAGGTATACATGTGTTCCCCATCCCGAACCCTCCTCCCTCCTCCTTCCCCATACCATCCCTCTGGGCCGTCCCAGTGCACCAGCCCCAAGCATCCAGCATTATGCATCGAACCTGGACTGGCAACTCGTTTCCTACATGATATTTTAAATGTTTCATTGCCATTCTCCCAAATCTTCCCACCCTCTCCCTCTCCCACAGAGTCCATAAGACTGTTCTATACATCAGTGTCTCTTTTGCTGTCTCGTACACCGGGTTATTGTTACCATCTTTCTAAATTCCATATATATGCGTTAGTATACTGTATTTATGTTTTTCCTTCTGGCTTACTTCACTCTGTATAATAGGCTCCAGTTTGATCCACCTCATTAGAACTGATTCAAATGTATTCTTTTTAATGGCTGAGTAATACTCCATTGTGTATATGTACCACAGCTTTCTTATCCATTCATCTGCTGATGGACATCTAGGTTGCTTCCATGTCTTGGCTATTATAAACAGTGCTGCGATGAACATTGGGGTACACGTGTCTCTTTCCCTTCTGGTTTCCTCAGTGTGTATGCCCAGCAGTGGGGTTGCTGGATCATAAGGCAGTTCTATTTCCAGTTTTTTAAGGAATCTCCACACTGTTCTCCATAGTGGCTGTACTAGTTTGCATTCCCACCAACAGTGTAAGAGGGTTCCCTTTTCTCCACACCCTCTCCAGCATTTATTATTTGTAGACATTTGGATCGCAGCCATTCTGACTGGTGTGAAATGGTACCTCATAGTGGTTTTGATTTGCATTTCTCTGATAATGAGTGATGTTGAGCATCTTTTCATGTGTTTGTTAGCCATCTGTATGTCTTTTTTGGAGAAATGTCTATTTAGTTCTTTGGCCCATTTTTTGATTGGGTCGTTTATTTTTCTGGAGTTGAGCTGTAGAAGTTGCTTGTATATTTTTGAGATTAGTTGTTTGTCAGTTGCTTCATTTGCTATTATTTTCTCCCATTCTGAAGGCTGTCTTTTCACCTTGCTAATAGTTTCCTTTGATGTGCAGAAGCTTTTAAGGTTAATTAGGTCCCATTTGTTTATTTTTGCTTTTATTTCCAATATTCTGGGAGGTGGGTCATAGAGGATCCTGCTGTGATGTATGTCGGAGAGTGTTTTGCCTATGTTCTCCTCTAGGAGTTTTATAGTTTCTGGTCTTACGTTTAGATCTTTAATCCATTTTGAGTTTATTTTTGTGTATGGTGTTAGAAAGTGGTCCAGTTTCATTCTTTTACAGGTGGTTGACCAGATTTCCCATGTGCTCACTTTTATTAACCTCTACATATTTTCTAATTTCTCTTGCAATGTGTTTTTTGACCCATTGGTTATTTAGTACTGTGTTGTTTAACTTTCACCTATGTGTAAATTTCCCATATTTGCTTCTCTTATTTATTTTTGTTCCACTGTGGTCTGAGAACATAATTTGTATAATTTCAGTTCTTTTAAATTGACTGAGATTTGTCTTATGGCCTAACAAATGGTCTGTCCTGAAGAATGTTCCATGTGCTGTTGATGAGAATATATTTTGCTGTTGTATATATGTCAGTAAGGCCACCCAGAATGCTGGTTACCTCTGGATGGGAGGAATTTGATTGGGGTGGATTCACAGGGTGCTCAGGGGGTTGCCGTGCTGGATATCTCTAATCTTTGGTGAGTACATGAGCATTTTATTATTTCTCTATTAGATGTACATGTATATTTTTATTCACTCATATATTTTATGGTTAAATATATTCAGCCAGCCACGAGACTATATTGTGTCAGTCCCACTTTCTGCTTACAGAGAATATGGCTTAAGGACCAGGATAAGCTACAAGCATTCTGGATTTTTGAGAGTATCAGGAAGAAAAATAAATGTTTGCTATGAGCACAAAAGTGGCTTTTGCATTTGCCTTTTCACAGCTAAATGAGATGGTGTTTTTAAAAGTTAGCTTTGAGAAAACAAGTGCGTGTTAAAGGAGATACTCACTGAATTCTTGCAGTAGTATTAGAATCTGAGCAGACCTTACTGTCCCCAGGAGGATTTGATGTCAGGTATCATACATAAGTGGAGAAGGCAATGGCAAGCCACTCCAGTACTCTTGCCTAGAAAATCCCATGGATGGAGGAGCCTGGTGGGCTACAGTCCATGGGGTCGCCAAGAGTTGGTCGCAACTGAGCGACTTTACTTTCACTTTTCACTTTCACGCAATGGAGAAGGAAGTGGCAACCCACTCCAGTGTTCTTGCCTGGAGAATCCCAGGGACAGCAGAGCCTGGTGGGCTGCTGTCTATGGGGTCGCACAGAGTCGGACACGACTGAGGCGACTTAGCAGCAGCAGCAGCAGCAGCATACATAAGGGCCTTCCCAGCTGGCTAAGTGGTGAAGAATCCACCTGCAATGCAAGAGATGTGAATTTGATCCCTGGGTCAGGAAGATCCCCTGGTGAAGGAAATAGCAACCCACTCCAGTATTCTTGCCTGGGAAATCCCGTGGGCAGAGGAGCCAGACGGGCTACAGAGTCAGACATGACTTAGTGAGTGCACAGCAGCAGCAGCATTTATAAGGCAGTCACTCTGTAAGTTCCTCTGCAGGTACAAAACGATAATCAGTGCTTGATGTTAGAGTTTTGTATTTAGATTGATCATCCTACCTTCCAATTGTCTACACACAAGTGGTCTGGACACATTATAGGTTTAGAGAATGTTTTCAGAAGCAACCAAAACATTATAGACACAGGCAAGAGAGGTTTGCAGTGTGACCAAGCGAGTGTGGGCTTTTACATCCTGGGCAAATCAAGAACTTAATGCTGAGAAAATTGATGTCATAAGAAAAGATGATATCCTGAAGTGACTTTTGCAGTGTGAAAAGAATTGAGATAACATAGGGCATGAAATGAAATTTCTGAATAAATATCTAAATGGGCCAGAGAGTTAAATTAATGTCAGATGCCTTTGCATTTTGTTTCTAGAAGCAGTCTCCACTCACAATTCTTTTGACTGCTATGATCAAAGGAAAGATCCTTTGACACACCAAGAAAAGTTTGATGCAGGCACAGCTTAAGAAATATTAATGAGTTACTGGATAGGTAAGTGTGAAAATAAAGGCTACAGTTGGGCTTCACCACAGAGCTGAAAATTTTTCTTACAAATTACACAGACAGAAAAAAAATTCTCTGGGAAAAAAATGTGAATCAGGAAAAGAGAGTAACTGATACGGAGGTTGGTTTCTAATTATAGTGCCACAAATTAAACAAGAAATCTTTACTTACAACAATGCCTAGGGCAAGTCAGTCAGCTTTATTGGAGGGAAGGTTTGGCAAAATTAATGCTGTTAATAAATGACAGAAATTTTAAGTATTATATTGTATTAACATTTAAATGTGGATTTTTCCAGGTTTCTGGGGAAAAGCAAAAACAAATCAAATGAAAACATTGTATGTACTCAGCACTATAGTAAGTAGTGGGGCAAGTCAGATGAATAGTGAATGAAATATATTTCCTTCCTGTGTAGACTTTATAATCTAGTTAAAGAGACACCATCTGGGTGAAATAATGAGATAAAAATATGAGGCTGAATCAGGGTACTTGCTCTTGTGGATGATTCTTAGCAACCTCACTCTCTGGGTCCTGATAAAGAACCAGGCAGTGGAAGCATTTGCTGCGTGACCACCCAGGGCCCCTCATTCATTCTTACTGATTTCTAGTTGTACCTCCTTTAGCTTGTATGCAAAAATCGCAATGCCTCCTAGCGGCTCTTTGTTATAGAGCTTTCTACAAATTAAAAACAGGAATTTAAAGGAATGAAAATTGCTTGGAGCAGGAACATTGGAAATGATAAAAGGGCAACTAATACTGAGAAAGGAAACATAAAGTCTTTCATACGCATGACTTGGAAAGCATAACCGACCGAGAACATTTAGCAAAGGAGCAAGCAAGCAAGCCTTCCCCTCCCAGGCCTTGCTCTGACTGTGCTGTTGCCCAGAGTGATGGCTGATAGCCACATGCTGACTTCATCACTAACAATATGTTAATAGCTTTTGTATATATTTGATTAAGCCAGAAATTGTGTAATACGTTTGGGAAATCTTTCCATCAAAATTAGTTCAAACACAACCTTTTGGCATGCAAAGGGAATAAGCTTTAGTTCTCAGGACGAATCACAGTGGACCACCTCATTACCCAGCCATACTGGATAAATGAGGCATTACTCCATATCCTTGAGTCTGCTATTGTGTGGTGCAGGACATATTTTCTGTATTATTATAAAATAAAATTATAATACGATTTTTGCAATATCATAACTTTTATAGTGGTTCCTAAGGCAGCAAATTAGCCAGATTTCAGTCACACTAATGGAAGGATCTTCTGGATCAAATGGCTTATTAAATAAACTCAAATGAAAATAAGTATATATTTCATGTAGGTCTTCTGTTTTAATATTTGAATATAGAGTTTTTCAGTGTTCTGGGGGTAGTGCACAGCACAGTAAAAGGCAATGGCAAAGAATATCACTGCCCATGCATATTTTATTACAAAAAGAAAACTGTGCATCTAGATTTGTGATTGGAACAGAGTCTAAGGGGTATTTATCATGATGGCAACACTGATTTTGGAAAAACAAAGGAAGGTGAAGGGAGCAGAAACCCAGGCTTAAGCAACAGCAGGTTTTTCTTTTATTGATTATTCATTTATTTTGTGGGATTTCAACAGTGAAAGAGACCTGAGAAACCATAAAATCAATCCCTCAAGTTGAAGTTGAAAGAAGTGAATCATTTCTTGCACCCACCGAGTGGTAGTAATTAATTTGAGGCTATCTCAGTTACTCTTCTATTAAACAGTTCTCTTAGGGAATCAAATTTATTTTAGTTTACTTATTGGATTCATCCTCAGCACTCAAGGTGCTTTTGAAGGATATGATGCAAATTGTCGGCATCATTTAACATTTATTGAATTATAGCATCACATGACTTAGAGCAGACACTAGACTTAATGAGAAAAGCAAGACGTTCCATTCCCAGTTTACAGAGAGAGAGTAACTAAGACAGGTGGGAAGGGAAAGACTTGCTCAAAGTCAGACATAATTTTGAGAGGCGATTAGAACCCAGTTTGGTTATCCTTGGTAGATTGCTGTTTTCACTGGTACATAAGCTGAACTTGCTGGGAAAATATATATCATGAAGAAATAAAATGTACTGAGAAAAAGAAGAGCTAATTTTTGAACTTGGGAATGTAGTTGGGATGTGTAAGCATAAATAATTGCAGGAGTGGTGGTTAAACTCCTGTATTTACTTAGCTATCATTCTGTTTGCATTTGTAATCAGTCTCTGCCAATTGGTGTTTGTTACTAGCCAACATGAGAAGGGAGGGACAGGAATGGGAAATAGTAAACCCAGATTATCTTTTATAAGTGTGTAAATTGATGGATATGGTAGATTTTTTCAGTGTGGAAACTCAAAGTTCTGTACCTCGTTCTGTTTCAGAAAACATTTTGGTTGTGTCAGTAGATCCAGAGCCAAAGGGTTTATTTACAATCCTCTTTTCCAACTGGAATGAACAAAAGGGAATCCTAGATCACAGAGGATTTTAGTCTCTCAGTTGGGACCCTTCAAACCCCTAACATACACAGACAGAGCTGACTCTGAGCTCTTTCTACGGTGTTTCTGCTGTTTCCGTGGTCACGGCTGCCCACTGTTCTGTTCCAACCCAAACTCTGCTATGATTTCGACCCTATGTCTCTGGCTGAAGCAGGCTGCTTGGAGTTCTGGGTTGATGTTTGGGTGTATATGGAGGGGCATGTGTCTTTCTTTCTTTGGGTTTGGCCCTGCCACTAAGTCTATAAATAGGATTTTAATTCTCTGTACTTCTTCCTGGGAAATTCCAACTTTGGCTGGAATTTTGTATTTTAGAATTTTCTGTCCATGTAATTAAGTCTTTTTGGCCTCCTGTTCTCTGCCCCCAACATCTTATTTTATCCTTTTCTTTTATTTCAAATAAAGGCATTACTACTGAAGGAGAAAGAAAGTGGGACTAGGGAATGATGAATACTAGAGATCAATTAATGTATTACAACCCAAAATGATTCTTTTTGACTCATGACTTCTGAAAATGTACATGGTAGATGTTTAACATTAGGAAAAAGGTGAACAAAAAGAAAGAGAAAATGTTTACTGTGTTATTGATCTTCCTTAACTGAATTCTTTCATCTCAGAAATAAGCTTGCACAAAAGCTTCTGCTTGTACCTGCTGGGTAGATGTCTGCTTCTGAATCCACATCGTTTCTATTGCTTCTGCCATTTCCCAGCCCTTGTCAATGGCCGCCTCTTCTCATACAAATGGAACCATACGAAGCATCTAAAGGTCTCCTGGTTTCTAAAGGGATAAGAATTTGTTTATGAACTGAAAGGAACTTTTTCCTGACAAAATCTGATCAGTTGAGGATAAAACATCTAACAGGTCAATACTGCTTTCCTGGTGACAGCCCTGAGTGGGTGACCCAGGAAAAAGAGCCAGTACAAATGAAAGGCAAGAGTAAAAGGAGTTACTATGCTCAAGCACAGGAGGGGTGAGGAACACACCAATAGTGATCATATATATTCCAAGTTTGGTTAGTATCATAATAGATTGGATTAGAGGAGAAATTTGTGAATGTTTGGGGAACCAAGGAGACTTGAATGAAGAGAAGGCTTTAGAGACGGGTGTAAAAAATGTCTGAGAAGGAAATAGAGGTTGGTAGTGTCAGACACAGAGGTGGTTACGTTGAGTGTGTCTGGGGAAAACAAACTGTCTCAGTGTAGATACATGAGAGAGTGAAAGATGAGTCCAGGAAAAAAGCCTGTTGCAGAGGTCTGAAACACGTGTACTCGAATTGGTTGCCAATGGATTTTAAGCATGATTGTAAATCAGTTTGAAGTTGGAGGAAATTGAAGGGTGGACCAGGAAGACTGGAAGGGAAGTAGAATTAGCAATCAGGAGACTTTTGTAGTAGCATAAGTGAGAAATCTTGAAAATCGAATCCCCAAATTTCACTGGCTGTGTCTTCATGAAGCCAACGAAGCTAGTGATCAAATAAGCCCTAGATCCCTTAGTAAATTTAATAAAAATCTCTGGAAACCCTCCAGAAAAATATCACATTTGCACATACTTAGAAAACGTTGCTTATATTTCAGGGTGTTTGTAGATCCCTGGGAACCAGGAAGCATTTAGGAAAATATGAGCTACGAGATAAGCACCTTTGAGGCTGAATGACTTGATTGGCATTTGAAAAATGAACCAGCTATATAACAAAAATTGTTTACCATTTTGACATAATGTAGATTGGCATTTCACAACTTTAAAAAAAAAAAACCTGATATGGAGGTCGTGGTCAAACAATTTTGGCAGTGACTGCATAACTCTCTTATCCTCTGGAAGATGAATGTCACATACCGTCATGTTAAATGTTCTACAGTAAAGAACACTGGCTTAACTCTGTTTACTCCAGGGCTTCCAGCCATTAATCCAACAGTTGTCAGAACCCGTCCACGCAGGCTTCACCCAGAGACACCTGCTGAATTGTCTCACAGTCTTTAGATATAAATGGAACTTAGGCTCCAAGGACGCCAAGTCCCTCTGGATCTGCCTTCACCTCTCTCAACCCTCCTTCCTGTGAACCAGGAGATGCACGTTCTGGTCTTACTAACTAGCTGTGTGATCTTGGGAAAATTATGTGCCTCAGAATTCATTTCTGGAAAAGAAGAGGGTGACTATCTATGCCCTTTATCAGTGGTCCTCAAACCCGAACGTTCGTGAGAATCACCAAGAAGACTTCTCGGAACCCCAGCCAGAGTTTCTGAGTGTGAAGGCAGGGCTGAAACTTGAGAATGTGCATTACTGTGGAGTTCCCAGGCGATGCCACTGCTGAGGGTCCACAGACCAAGCTTTGAGAACTGCTGCTCTAGTATGTTTAAGGTCCTGTGAACACTTACACTCTTCAAGTCATTTCTTCTCCAGAGCTGGTGACTCACTCACTGCCTGCTCCTGTTTTGGGTCTGCAGGGCCACACAATTCTCCATGTGTTATTTTGTGTGATGGTCACTATTGATGTTTTCTGAGGAAGGCTGTATCATCATTCCTGTTGCTCTTGCCATTTCCCAGCCCTTGTCAAAGGCAGCCTGTCTAATACAAACAAGATCATACAGAACATATGCTTTTATAATTTATGATATGAATGAGCTTCTTCACAAAACAGGCAGACTTAGAGCACAAACTGTGGTTTCTGGGGGGATGAGATATAGTTAGGGAGTTTGAGATAGATAGGTACACATTTCTATATTTAAAATGGACAATCAACAAGGACCTATACTGTATAACACAGGAAACTCTGCTCAATGTTACGTGGCAGTCTGGATGGGAGGGGAGTTTGGGGGAAAATGGATACATGTATATGTATGGCTGAGTCCCTTTTCTGTCCACCTGAAACTATCACAACCTTGTTAATCAGCCAATGTATTTGTAAACTCCAATACAAAATTTAAAAGTTTTAAAACAAAAAAAAATTCAAATGTGTAGAGAGGACACTAAGGAAGTATGTCACTGTTGCTGACATGGTATATAGCAAAGTTTTTTTTTTAATTAGAGGATAATTACTTTACAATAGTTTGATGGTTTTTACTGTACATCAGCATGAGTCGGCATTAGGTATACATATGTCCCTTCCCTCTTGAACCCCCCTCCCATCTCCCTCCCAATCTCCCACCCCTCTAGGTTGTCACAGAGCACTGGCTTTGGGTTCCCTGCATCATACATCGAACTCCCACTGGCTGTCTATTCATATACCCTGAGGAAACCAGAATTGAAAAAGACACATATACCCCGATGTTCACCACAGCAGTATTTATGATAGCTAGGGCATGGAAGCAACTTAGATGTCCTTGACAGATGAATGGATAAGGAAGTTCTGGTACATATACACAATGGAATTACTCAGGTATAAAACGGAATGCATTTGAGTCAGTTCTAATGAGGTGGTTGAACCTAGAGCCTATTATACAGAGTGAAGTTAAGTCAGAAAGAGAAAAACAAATATCATCTATTAACACATGTGTGTGGAATATATAAGGATAGTACTGATGATCCTACTTGCAGGGCAGCAAAGGAGACATAGACAGTTTGGACACAGAGAGGGAAGGAGTGGGTGAGATGAGTTGGGAGAATAGATTTGAGATATATAGCAAACTTTTTTGGATACTACATATTTGATGAATCAAGCCAACATGCAGTTAGACTTGGTAATACAAAGGACCTATCTACATGACATTTCTGTTAGGGGAACACTGCTCTGTTTAATGTGTATGTGAGTATAGATGCTTCTCAAACATGGGAAGGATTCCCTCTATTCAAAATGCATGGAAGCAGCTTCTGCAGCCAGGGCTGGGACAAAGTGATGACATTGATAAAACTTGACTTTGGGGCCCCTTCACTTTGTGTTCGGTCATTTAATAAATATTTACCGATCGTTGGCATATAAGGCATTAAGCTAGATCCTTTGGGGGATGCAAAAATAAATCAGATCAAATCCTTGCCCGCAATGGAATTTATAACCTAGTATGAGACTTAAGATGTGTGCATTCATGGAGACAGTGAGCAGGGCTGCTGCTTTATCGGCTGGGCTCAGTGACAGCAAATCTAATTACTAGCTATGTGACCTTGGACAGTTTATGTAACCCTGTGAGCCTCAGCTTCATAATGGTGGGTGAAATTATGCCCCATAGGATCAATTATGGCTTCATTGTAAAAACCCGTATAAAATGTTTTCTGCCATGTTCAGAATATATTATATATTCAATAAATGTAGCAGTTTTTAAAACTATCATCCTAAAAGTAGAGTGATAAATATAATAGATAATTTTTTAATGCTTATTATGTGTTGGATATTCAACTGAGAATTTCTCAGTTAAATGTATTACTTCATTTGCCCTATACCAACCCTTAAGAAACAGATAGCATTTCGTTTTGAAGATGAGAAATAGAATTCAGGGACCTTAAGTAATTGTCCTAAGGTGCTACAGCTTACAAACGCCTGAGCTGTACTTTAACAACAGCATTCTGTTGCTAGAGCTTGTACCCTTAACTCCTGTGTATAGAGCGACTTAGTGGCTTCCCAGGCGGCTCAATGGTAAAGAATCTACTTGCCAAACAAGGGACATGGGTTCACTCCCTGGGTCAGGAAGATCCCTGGGAGAAGGAAATGGGAACCCACTCCGGTATTCTTACCTGGAAAGTCCCATGGACAGAGGACCCTGGTGGACTACAGTCCATGGGGTCGCAAAAAAGTCAGACACAACTTAGTGACTGAACAACAACAGATAAATCAATGCTCGAAGAGGGATAAACAAGATGTTTGAGGAAGTCAGAGATGGGAGCAAAAACGTCTGTCTAGGAGGAACTGCTATTATGATAAAGCCTTAAAATTTGAGCTGGGGCTTGAAAGAGAGGGGATTTTGGCTCTACGTGTTCTCACCTGCTCTTTTCTTATTAAACATATTTATTGATTCCATAAATGTGTATCCAGCACTTATTTTGCATCAGACATCATGGGATGTCAGAGATGCAGCAAGGGAGTAAGAAGGGCACAACATCACTGATTCAGTGTTCATACCTTCATGCAACCTCTGATCCATAGGGGGAGGTGCCATTAATAGACATTTAATGAGTAATTATGAGGGAGAAATTTAGAATGCTGTTGAATTTAGGAACTATGAACTCCATCCTGGGCTGTGCTACGTGTCATGGAAGACAGACATGAAGTGAAGATGTGGGTCTGTTCTGTTCAGTAGTTAGACTTCCCTGGGAAGAACTTAAGGTTTTCTTCATCTTTCTCACAGCTGTATATTCCCTCTTGCAGTAGAAATGTTTCCACTCTGAAATCCATTCATTGGTAGTCACTTATGAGCTCTGAATTTTTAAATAAACTAATGTCTAGTCAAGGCTATGGTTTTTCCAGTGGTCATGTATGGATGTGAGAGTTGGACTTTGAAGAAAGCTGAGCACCAAAGATTTGATGCTTTTGAACTGTGGTGTTGGAGAAGACTCTTGAGAGTCCCTTGGACTGCAAGGAGATCCAACCAGTCCATTCTAAAGGAGATCACCCCTGGGTGTTCTTTGGAAGGAATGATGCTAAAGCTGAAACTCCGGTACTTTGGCCACCTGATGCGAAGAGTTGACTCATTGGAAAAGACCCTGATGCTGGGAGGGATTGGGGGCAGGAGGAGAAGGGGACGACAGAGGATAAGATGGCTGGATGGCATCACTGACTCGATGGACATGAGTTTGGGTGAACTCCGGGAGTTGGTGATGGACAGGGAGGTCTGGTGTGCCGCAGTTCATGGAGTCACAAAGAGTCGGACACGACTGAGCAACTGAACTGAACTGAATGTGATTGGATAACATTATAAAACTATTGACCTATTTCTGCCCCTCCCCTACTTTTATTTTTGATCACTGTCTTCTACCATACCCCTCCATTCATGTAGCTAGAGTTTGGTCCACACATTGCCTAAGAAAATGGATATTACATGGCAGGAAATAGGGATAGGTCAGTCTTTCTGGCTCTAGTTTCTAAGAGCCTGTTCCCTGAAAGGAAGGGATAGGACTCTTGGCATAATCCACTCCAGTTGGAAAGGCTCCCTGGGAAGAGAATGCCATTAGCAATGTTGGACAATGACTGGGATTAAATTTCTGCTTTATCTCAGCTGTGAATGAGGCACTGAAAAAATATTCAGTTAATTTATAGAAAAATAAAGGTTATTACTTCTTACTTGATGGCTTTAGTAGATAATATTGGAATCCATTGCACTGATTCATGCTAAGATTTATAATCCTTGCCAGGTATCTTTTAATATGATATTCACTCATTCAGCAAATATTTCCTGAACATCTCCCTACCATGTACCAGAGAAGAGGTAGAGACTAGTATGAGAAGTTGGAGCAAGAATAGACACAGTTCTTGCTGAGTAATTTTTATTTTCAAGGCAGAAAGTCATTAATCAACTAATTAACAAATAGATGCAAAATTGCAAGTGTGGAAATTGCCACTGGGGAAAAAGATACAGGGACTATATAGCAGGGGGCTCTGACCTTTCCTGAGGGGACTGAGAAGTCTCTCTGGGAAGTGACATTTGAATTGAGATCCTGAAAATGATCAGTAGCTAATTAGGTAAAGAGGAGAGAGTCAACGTTCTTGGCAGATAGAATATTTCAAGCATTCATGTGATGGCAGAGCCACTAGGAAAAAATCTTGGTTGGAGGGAGGTGGAAGAGAAACTTTTGATCACAGAATGAGGGCAGCTGCCGACATGAAGGGCTTTCCTGGGTGTGAAGACATATTCTGTACGTGGGTGCTGCCTGAGTATGTCTCCCATTATCTTTGTGTGCTTCTCTCTGAAGCCTCAGAGCTCAAAGTGTCAAAGGCTGAACTCTTCATCTTTCCCCAAATCTGCCCCTGCTCTTGAGAATCCCATCTTGACAAATGATGGCCTTGTCTTTGCATTTTGTATGAGCCAGAACCCTCAGCTTCATCCTTTCCTCACCCTCCTTCATCACCTATGTCCAATCAATCTCCAAGTTCCATCAATTCTGTCTCATTAATTTCACTTGCAACTAATTCACTTCACTCCACTCTCACTCCCACTGCCTTAATGGGGGTCAGCACCCTTGCACCTGGGCTCTGTGCATATTGAGCTACTTTACAGTCTTTGGAGAAGCTGCACGTTTCCCTGTCTCCAGGTTTTTATGCATCTCTTTCCTCTGCCCCGAATCCTCCTTCTTTCCTTCTCCCAGTCTTCAGCTAAGCGCTCCTGTTCACCCTCATGACGTCTCTCCTTAGAGAAGCCCACTCTGGCCCTTAGTCACAACCACTATGGAAATTGAGGTTGGCTTTTCCTCATTTGTGTTCACTCTAAAGTACCTTGTGCTTATTCCCATCAGCCAACTGTTTATTCATCTAGACCTGGCTGTCCAACATGGTGGTCACTAATTACTGTGGTATTAAACATTTGAAACATAGCTAGGATAGAGTGAGATACACTGTGTAAAATACCATGTTGCAAAAACAGTACAAAAGATGTGAAATATCAATTAATTTTTTAATACTGGTTGCATTTTGAAATAATAGATTCAGGAAGTCAAATAATTATTATAATAAAATTCACCTGATGCTTTTTTACTTTTTAAAACATGTCTACCAGAACATTTAAAACTATAAGTGTAGCTCACCTTTGTGCCTCGCATCTTATTCCTATTGGATGTCACTGGCCTACATGCTAAACAGCTAGAGCAGGGGTCAGCAAACTCTGGCCCATGGGCCAGATCTGTTCTGTCACCTGTATTTATAAATAAAGTTTTATTGGAACACAGACAGGCTCATTCACTTACATATTCTTAGTGGTTCTTTCCCAGTAGGGCAGCAGAGTTGAACAGTTATGATAGAAACTATATGGCCCACAAGCCTAAAATAGTTACTCTTGGTCCTTTTTAGGAAAAGTTTGCCGACCTCTGTCCTAAAAGGCTGATATTGTATTTTATTCATCACTGTATCTCAAATCACTGCGTGATACCTGGCACTCAGTAAATGCTGAGTGAATAAATATCTAACCAGTAGATGTTTGTTGAATGAATACAAGTTTGAGATTATAATGACAGGATCGTCATTCACATCAGTTTATCATCCACAGCTTTGGTGACCATGTAACTAAAACTAAAAATTGAAATATGACCTGATAAACAGTTATATAATGGGACAAAAATCATATACAATATTTAAAGTTAGAACTCCCTGTAAGAACCCAGAATACATGGTCCCCACTTTCATCATCTTGAAATATCTTTTTTTTTTTTTTTGACCATGCTGTGCAGGATCTTATTTCCCCAACCAAGGATCGAACCTGTGCTCCCTGCATTGGAAGCGGAGAGTCGTAACCACTTGACTGCTAGGGAAGTCCTCATCATGAAATATCTTGACTTTGGAGGAGACAGATATTTTAATTATGCCTGAAAACAGGGTGGAGTGTTGTATCAATGAGAAAGAGAACTGTCTTAAATGTTAGATATTAGGATTAAGGGTTTAGGTCCTAACAACCTTTTCTGTCCCATGGGTGCTTTATTGATATTGTAGAAAGGAACCTGAAAGCTAGAGGGCAGAGTGATGATGGAGGCTAAAGACCAGCAAAGAAAAGACTCCCAGAAAGACAGTATTTCAGTCTTTTTGCAGGAGATCCTGATCCTCCAGAAAGGATTCCCAGATGCAATTTCCCTGTAGGTTCATCCCGTGAACCTACAAGCTTTCTACAGGCAGTTTTTTTTTTTTTTTTAACATTTATTTATTTTTTAATTGAAGGATAATTGCTTTACAGAATTTTGTTGTTTTCTGTCAAACATCAACATGAATCAGCCATATGTATACATATGTCCCCTCCCTCTTGAATCTCTCTTCCATCTCCCTCCCCATCCCACCCCTCTAGGTTGATACACAGCCCCTGTTTGAGTTCCCCAAGACATGGAGCAAATTTCCGTTGGCTATCTATTTTATATGTGGTAATGTAAGTTCTCATGTTACTCTCTCCATACATCTCACCATCTCCTCCCCTCCCCCCGTGTCCATATATCTGTTCTCTATGTCTTTTTCTCCTTTGCTGCCTTACAAATAAATTCATCAGTACCATCTTTCTAGATTCCACATATATGTGTTAGTACATGATATTTATCTTTCTCTTTCTGAATTACTTCACTGTGTATAATAGGCTCTAGGTTCATCCACCCCATTAGAACTGACTCAGATGTATTCCTTTTTATGGCTGAGTAATATTCCATTGTGTATATGTACCACAACTTCTTTATTCATTCATCTGTCATTGGACATCTAGGTTGCTTCCATATTCTAGCTATTATAAATAGTGTTGCAATGAACATTGGGGTACATGTTTCTTTTTCAATTTTGGTTTCCTCAGGGTATATGCCTGGTAGTGGGATTGTTGGGTCATATGTTGGTTTTATTCCTAGCTTTTTAAGGACTCTCCATACTGTCTTCCATAGTGGCTGTATCAGTTTAAATTCCCACAAATAGTGCAAGAGGGTTCCCCTTTCTCCACACCCTCTCCAACATATATTGTTTGTAGACTTTTTGATGATGACCATTCTGACCTGTGTGAGGTGATATCTCATTGTAGTTTTGATTTGCATTTTTCTAATAATGAGCGACATTGAGCATCTTTTCATGTGTTTGTTAGCCATCTATATGTCTTCTTTGAAGAAATGTCTGTTTAGGTCTTTTTCCCACTTTTTGATTGGGTTGTTTGTTTTTCTGGCATTGTGTTGTATGAGCTGCTTGTATATTTTGGAAATTAATCCTTTGTCAGTTGTTTCATTTGCTATTATTTTCTCCCATTCTGAGGGTTGTCTTTTCACCTTGTTTATAGTTTCCCTTGTGTTTTACAGGCAGTTTTTGCTGGAAATGTAAAGCAGAAAATCACATGGAAATCTGAATTGGTTTGTGTACATAGAAATTAATTCTTATATCTTAAAAATGGCATTGAGTGTTGGAAGAGAATTAAGTACATCTTCACACTTTCATCCAAATATACTCCTGTCATTTACTCTCTGTTCACAAATCTGCAGCTGTTAAAAAGACACAAAATAGTTCTCTGTTGCTTTCCTCTGTCAAATTGTTGGTGAAAATTATTTTACAAAATTGAAACATCCAAACTTACCATAGATGAGAATCAAATTTTGGGTCTTGGTTATGCAGCATCATTTCATCTCATAAGAACCAGTTATTTTTTAAAAAATTGTAACATCTCTCAGTGTTGAATTTTTTTCTTTTTTAGTAATTAAAGTTGTAAAAGCAACTCAATATCTTCATTGGGGCAGGTAGATTCCACAGGGCTTTTCTGAAGGGAGGCAGAGTTTTCCTTTATTAGAGCATATTTGGGAAGCAAACAAAAGAAGAATGAGTGTAATATTCATTAGCAGCGTATGTAATCAGTATAGAAAAAATATTAAATATTTAATAGTTTTTACTTCAGCTGTTTCAGAGAAATGAAGGATTATAAAGTTAATAAGATCACAAAACTGACTCTGTCCGTTCATCCTCCTACCCATTCATTCATCTATCAATCTAGCAACAGCTTTTTATTAAATTACATTTATTAAAGTACTATTTGTCCAGCTCTGTAGTAGATGTTATAGAGATATAAGGAAAACAAAAGACATTCATAGGATACATAGAATTCTAGGTGTGAAATAATGTTATGGTAATTCAACACTGTCTTTTTGACATAAAGAAACAGCTGTTAGGTGCTCTGTGTAACTGTATTCACAAAGAATTGTATGGTGGGCCACAGAACCATAGTTCCTAGTCTGATAATTTTCTACTGATAATTGGTTGGGTAAGTCAGATATATTTATCTATCTACAGAGCTAGAGAGTAAATAATTCCATGTCATCATGTAAGAAAGTGTGAGATGACTGGATGTGCCTAATCTATAGGGCTTTGAAAATTATCCATCATTAATCAAGTAAAAAGAAGGTTGAAAGATAGACTGGGATGTGGAGCTGGCCATAAAGGAAATACAGAGCTTGGAATCATAAATGGTAGAGACAGGACATTCTAGAAGACCAACAAGAAAGACAAATGCAAGGGGAGAGTAATTAAGCAGAAGAGAAGGGAAAGAGGTTAGAGAATAGTCAACCGAAGTGGTGGAAGTGGCCTTGTATGGAGTAGAGGTCACCATGGGGAAGTTGGTGGGTTGAGGTTGGGTCAGTGAGGTGATATCATTAATGTAAGAAGGTTGAATGCCTACTAGAGAGATTGTTTTCTATTAGTAAGAGGCTAAAATGTAAGCCAGGTTTGGGGAAGATTCATGCACTGCACTCCCACTCTAGAGAAAGACAGAGTATTCCTTCTGGAACCAGAGAGAAACCCAAAAGGAAAGAAAATCATTCTGGCAAATTAAATAAATATGGCAGTAAGTGTATCATGTTTCCTTTTTGCATATTTTTATATTGCATATCACTTCCTGATGTTCGATCAAAATTTACTAGTTTGGTGGGAAAATCTAAATGAGAAAATTTGAAAAAACCCACAGAAAACTAGTAACATTGAGGATATGCACACATTGATTTTCAGAAATAGTCAATTTCTACTCCACTGGGGTTTGAATTTTTTTCAAGGTTTTGATATACTGCTCAAATTATGGTTTATGTAGGATGAAATGCATCCTTAAACACTACACTGTCACAGTAATAGCTACAAATCACTCAGAACACCATCACTGGCAGATAGTAAATATTTTATATCTTATTGAAAAATAATATTTTTCTCATAAAGCATTAGAATCATATTCGTTTTAGGCTCTTCCCAAAGGTTTCCCTTGAAAAGCATAAAAAATAATTATGACTATTAGCCAAGGGCTTTTACCAATAGACTTTGCTTCTTCTCTTCTGGTTCATCTTATCTGACAAACTCTTTCTTTGAGACACACTGACGTACTGAACTAAAGACGACTTTAAAAAATAATAATCATGCCTAAAGTTTCATCATGCAAATTTTCCAGTGAATTTTTAGGGTAGGAGTTTTGGGTTTGGATTTTAACTCCCACAGATTTGGCATACCTTATTTGGTTCTGTGTCATCACTGGGTATTGCCACTGCATGTACATGTGTAGTTGGTAGGGAAAATGGTCTATAGCTCTTCTTTTCCTTTCTCATTTCTTATAATGTAAGAAGAAAATTTGTGTGTGTTCTCAGTTGCTTCAGTCATGTCTGACACTTTGCGACCCTATGAGCTGTAGCCTGCCAGGCTCCTCAGTCCATGGAATTCTCCAGGCAAGAATACTGTAGTTGCCATGGCCTCCTCCAGGAGACCTTCCCGACCTGGGGATTAAACCCATATCTCCTGCGTCTCCTGCATTGCAGGGGGATTCTTTACCACTGAGCCACTGGGAAAGCCCAAGTAGAAAATTGATATCTACATGTTGTGTTCAGTTGCTCAGTCGTGTCTGACTCTTTGCGATCCCATGGACTGCAGCACACCAGGCTTCCCTGTCCATCACCATCTCCCAGAGCTTGTTCAGACTCATGTCCATTGAGTCAGTAATGCCATCCAACAATTTTGTCCTCTGTCGTCCCCTTCTCCTCCTGCCTAGTGCCAACTTTCAATATCTATCCAACTCTTTTTATGAATAGAGGAAAATAATAGTATCCTCATATCACAGTCTAAAAATATGTTTATGTTCAGAAGAGTGTGCATCAAGAAACTAAAATGAGGAGGCAATCTTCTCTGTCAATTTAGAAAAGGGGGCAAAACATGGAAGTAAAGATGACAGTTCTGCTGACAACTCATCGGCCAGATCTAGTCACATGTCCCACCCACCCAAAAGGGAGCAAGTTATTATAATCTGCTCATGTAATTGGGGGTGAGAGTTAGAAATATTTGCTGAGTAGCACTAAGAATACCACTTACAGTATCAATATTCAATACACCTGGTTTGTCTCTAACGAGACAATCCAAAAGTCATATCCAATCAGGGGATCAAAGTCCAAGCCTATGATTTCAGGGTGGTGCCAGATGGTCTGGATGTGGCTCCTTTTGATCTTCAAACCTACTAAAAAATAGATGATCTTTGCCCTGTAACACATATACAGAGTGGGAGAATAGGGGCAGGGTGTCTACAACACTACCATTTGGAAAGGGAAAGTAGCTGATTCATATCAATCCATATGAATTCATATCAATTCATATCAGTATAACTTCAGGTTACAGTCTCCTGGTGATAAGGAAACCTTCTTGGTTAGGTTCTGATGGGCTCCTGGGAAAGGGTTCTTCAGTCCATTGTTGCATGTAGCCCTTGGATCTGCCCTTTAGAGGTCTTTATTTTTCTATCATTTGTCTTTGCTCCATTTGAAAAGTGCACTGCAGAATATGCTCTGCTTTGAGGGTGAGAAGCTTAGACTGAAAATGCTCTCGGAAGCTCATAAGCCCAACTGTTGTTAAAGTTTCTGTCTTTAGACTACAAAAAACTGTCATAGGCATTTTTAGAAGGCTTATAGTTTCTTTGGCTGTACAACTTTCAAAAAAATTAATCAGCTTCTTCTTATACTTGATTCTGGTCAGTTCCTTCTGCTAAAAGCCACGTGCACAGTTCTTTATTGAGACATTGCCTCTCTCTGCTTCACCTTTACTGCAGTTATCTTAAACTGACCAGGCTTCATTGGAAGAGCCACAAGGTCAGGCTTTTTTGTTTGGCCTATTTTGTCCAAATGAAAGACTAACTAAGTGCCATCTTAACTCATTCAGATGTTTAAGAGTGGGTGTGAAAACCATACCCTTGGTTTATTCTTTGACATCTGGCTGTATTTTAATCTTTCAGTCTTTTCAACAATTTGCATCTTCAAATTCTGCTCCCTAGGTTCTCTGGACCATCTCTGTTACCCTCTGTACTTGCTTACAAATCACTTAGTGGTGTTCTTCGCTCATTGCTTTTATTGTCTGTACCTTTTCAGAGGCAGTCAACAACAGTCAACATCTGCTAGAAAAGTTCTCGTTCCCAGTCACCTACTGTAAAACTACAAGTTCACAAAGTATATTACCTTCCTTTTAAATTACCACAAATGACATTTTCACAGAATAGATTGTCTGTGCATGAATTGTTATGTGTCTAGCTACAACCAAAGATTCTTTGCTGCCGGCCACCTGACTGCCAACCCAATGTCATATGCCTTAGATTTCTGATATGGTATTACTCCAGTTATAGGCATTTATTTTGTATTGACCAGAATAAGAGAGATCTAGTCCTCAGTTTTGTAGGTCTCTGAAATTTTATTGTCATCAAATAATTTTGTCCCAGTTTGAATGAAACATACAAACTCATAAGAAATGATGAATAAAAATGCTGATTTGTTAAAGTTGAAAGTCTATTTAAGTAGCTAAAATATCTGTTTTCTAACCAGAACATATTCTGAGTCAAGAGATCCTAGAAACTATTACTTTAATCTGAATATTTCTTGGTTACTAAGTGTTAATGGATTGCTTGATCATGAGTGGATATCACTGTAGAATAATACATCCAGTCTCTAAAGAGACTTGACCTCCCTTGTATCACAGTAGAGCTCAGCACTTCATTAAGAGGCACGTGAAGAGTTAGATAGGGCTCTCCTCTTGTAGCTTATATTATAGGAGACAGAGACAGACAACAAATGATGAACACAAAATAACACATAGTGCAACTGTGTTTTAAATAGTAAACCTGAGTCATGGAATGGAATGTAACTTGGAGGAGGGAACGGAGGAAGATGTATTACCTAGAATGGCTGGTGAAAGTCATTCTAAGGTGATTTCAATAGAGCCAAGACTCAAATGAGGGGGAAGGGGAAATCACAGAGGATCTGATGAAAGGACATTCTATGCAGAAGAAACAGCAGATTCAAAAGGCCAGTGGCATGAATGGGCTCAGTGTTTTGGAAGGATAGAAAGAAGGCCTGGGAATGAGGAAAGCCGTGAAGAAAGAGGTATGCAGTCACGTCTGAGAGATTGACTGGGGATGTATTGTGTACAGCTTTGTCGGTCATGTTGAGGAGTTGGTGTTTTACTCAGTCCAGTGGAACCACTGGAGACTATTAAGCAACAGATAAATTTGATCTGCTTTATGCTTTAAGAAGATCACTTTGGCTGGCTGTTTGGAGAAAGAACTCTGGCAGGAAAAGAGTAGAAATAACCCACTGAAGCCAAGGTATGAGACATTGGTCACTTGGGTTAGATCTGCATAGCAGTAGAGATAGTGTTATATAGTGGGATCTTGAAAATATTTTGGAGATAAGAGTTGACAAGTTTCACAGATTGAGAGACATGAGGAAAAGTAAGAAAATGAAGGTTATTTCAAGTTCTTTGGCCCAAGAAACTTGGTGGTAGTGATATCATTAACTATGATAAGGAAGACAGCTAGGGGTAAATCAAGAATTTTATTTTGGACATACTAAATTTGAGGTGTCTATTAGACAGCTACAGAGGCGACGTCAAGTAGGCAGTGGGATATATAAATCTAGAGCCCGGGGGGGTGTTAAGAGCTGGAGATAGAGATTTATGAGTCATCAGTACAAAAATGTTATTTTAAGCCATAGAAGAGGATGAGATCACCTAGAAAAGGAATTTGGAGAGAAAAGAGGGTGGACAACAGAGTTCAGGGTTAGCAGAGGAGGAGGAATCAGAAATGGAAATTAAGAAGGAGCAAAGTTGAGGTTGGAGGAAAGTCAAGAGTGAGGGGTGTTGTGAAAACCAAGCAGAGATATTTCTGCGAGAAGGGACGTCAAGTGCTGAGAGTTGATGAATACCCTGATCCAGCTTCCTGCTTTATGTTTCTCTTGAGCATCCACAATACCATGCCCATCTCGCTAGCTTTTGATCCTCCTGGGAAGAAGGATTAGTTTATGATTATGGAATAGTTAATTGTTTGTATTATTATTCCCTGTGGTCAGTTATATTAAGAAGTGGGTGAAATGGCATCTTAGTTAATCCGGAAGCACTTGGGTCTCTGCTCCAACATTGACATCACTGGTGGTAACTACATACTTGCTGGGGGAGGTCATTTAACATCTCAGAGGCTTGGTTTTCACTTTTGTTTCCTGCCAATAACAATACTCACATTAGAGTCTTGTTGTGGGAATTAATATAATGTATACAGGGGACTAAGCTCAGTGCCTGGCAAAAGGTAATTAGATCACAAATGGTAGTTTTTATTAGCTTTTCCCCAGATGCTAATTTATTAAGTATGGAAATAGTTCACCATCGAGGTATCCTGGGAAGATGAATTGGTGATTGTTTAGGACAATGTTGAAGAGGTGGTATCTGCATACTGTTGCTATAGCATAGAAGCCAGTCACTCAAACTCTAATTAAATGCTTCTTGCTGCTTCAGCCCCGACTAGCACGCACTTATCCTTTTGAGTAAGGATGTGTAAAATTCAGATAAGTGATGTTTTAAGAGATTGCTCGTCAATGGTAGAAATGTGTCTCTGTGCTTCTCTGTGAAAAATTATCCAGCCCTGTAGGTACATCAGGCTGTGAGGGAGCAGATAAAGTAGGGGTAGGGGCCTCTGCAGAACCGAGAGAGGATTGTGAACTTCATTAAAATAAGCAAGCATTTCCCCACCTTCATCAACTCACAAACCTGTCTTAGCCTCTGAAGCCCAACAAAGTGGGTCAGGGATATAACTGAGCAAGTGTCTTGGATTCATTTTCCAGAAAATGAGGCTGTTAGCCCTAGCTGCTCTCTGAGAGGTTTTCGTTAAGCTGTGTACAATTCCTCTGAAACTGTTACAGTTCGTCTCATGGTCTCTCTGTATCAGACCCTGTTGTGGGTGGAGGCGGCTGGGTGGCAGTGGCCGCCCTGGAGTAGGGTAGGGAGTCGGTACTGATGGAGATGTAGCAGTGCCTTCCTCCCAGCTGACACCCCGAGTCTCTTCCAGGGTATCTCATCTCGAGTTTTGAAATAGGACTTTCACCACACCTTCCTTACAAACACCAATTTTTTAGTTCAAATTGACCTGTTCAGTTAATTTTCCCTTAAGAGGAGACATCATGTTGGCTTAATTGCCAAGAAGGTTATAAGCTAACTGAGGAACTATACCTCAGTTTGAGTCTTGATTCTGTCACTTAAGATCTCTGTGATCTTGATGAAATTGATTAGTTGCTCTAATCCTTGTTCTTCATCTACAAAATGAGACTGATTAATGTTGCTTAGCCTATTGTTTAGATTAATAAATTAACCCATATTAAGGACTTAGCATTATTTACCTAACATTATTGAGTCTTTGGGCTTCCCTGTGGCTCAGATGGTAAAGAATCTGTCTGCAATGCAGGAGACCCGGGTTCAATCCCTGGGTTGGGAAGATTCCCTGGAGAAGGGAATGTCTACCCACCCCAGTATTCTTGCCTGGAGAACTTCTTTGCAACCCATGGAGTCTTTGCAATCCATGGAATTCTCTCGGCCAGAATACTAGAGTGGGTAACCTTTCCCTTCTCCAGAGGATCTTTCCAGCCCAGGGATCAAACCCAGGTCTCCAGCATTGCAGGCAGATTCTTTATAAGTGAGCCACAAGGGAAGCACAACTGAGTCTCTAATAAATGTTGAGAAGATATTTGTCTCTATTATGTAAGAATAAGGCTTCCCAGGTGGTGCTAGTGGTAAAGAATCCACCTGCCAATGCAGGAGACTGAACAGATATGAGTTCAATCTCTGGGTTGGGAAGATCCCCTGGAGGAGGAAATGGCACCCCACTCAAGTATTCTTGCCTGCAAAATTCCATGGACAGAGAAGCCTGATCGGCTACAGTCCATGGGGCTGCAAAGAGTTAGACTCAGCTGAGCGACTGAGCACATGTAGGAATACTGAGAAGCTCGTTTTAAGAGGCTTCTTCATGTTGTTGTTTTCACTAGTGGTATTTTACATGTTGTTGGTGGTTTCAGCATTTTATTCCTTCTCTCTGATGCTCTGAAGAGCTACCATGTTGGAAGCACCTAGGAAACGAACTTTATGATATAGTGGAGGAAAATGACACATCCTCTAGTTTTATATTTATAATAATGGCTAACCCATCAATCAAAATGTCATCACAGAGGTAGAGTCATTTAACTGAATATGTTTATCTTTAGGGTGTTTTCAGCTGCATGTGATAGAAAACTGACAGAAACTGGCTTAAATAATAAGAAAGTGTGTCTCACAAAGCTCCAAGGCCAGAAGTAGGATAAACTCAGCCCAGTTCTGAAAGATCCACTGTTTCCACATCTATGCCATCCTGTCCTCAGAGGATGGTCGTTCCTTTCAGACTTGTCCCTCTCTGGCCTCAGGTGGGCTGGTAGAATCCTAGGCATCACCTGTAGATATAACCAAGTCTAGAGAAACAAGGGCCATTTTCCCTCATGTCTCTTTCTCGTAGGATCCTACTGATGACTGTAAGAAATCACTAGCATTTGCAACCTTCTGGGCGATTCCTATGCTTTTCACTCATACAACAGCTTCCGTAGGCATGTCGATGATCTCAGGGGTTCAGCTCAACAACTTGCCAGCCCAGCATCCCAAGGTCCTCTCTTCCCTCTGTGTCTATGTTTTTCCACATGGGCAATTGCACATTTTAAAGTCTTTTACTTGCAGAACCTCATTCCTTGTTCCAGTTGTTTTATCAATCTGGGTTGTCTGTCACAAGCAGCAGAAAACAACTCTGGCTGATTTAGGCAGGAGATAAATTTACTTTAAATGTACTAAATAGTTCCAGAATGATCCTGAATTGTCTTCTGCTATAAAGGACATTATGGAGACCCTTGGCAAAATCTGAATAAAGTCTTTTGCAAATTAGATAATAGTATTGTATCTATATTTATTTGGTGATTTTGAAAATTGTGCTGTGATTATATAAGAGAATTTCTTTTTATTGAATACACTATGACATTTTAGGGGAAAGATATCGTGTCTCCAATTTACTACTAAGCAGTTTAGGAAAAATACACACACAGACAGAAGCATAAAGCAGTATAGAGTAATAGTAACATAGAGAAATTGGGTGAAGGGTAGTCAGAGATTTTTTGAACTATTCCTGTGACTTTTGTGTGGTTTCTTATTAATTATTTTTATTGGAGAATAATTGATTTACAACATTGTGTTGGTTTCTGCCCAACTGTCAACATAAATTAGCCGGAAGTATATATATGTCCCCTCCCTCCTGAACCTCCTTCTCACCTCCCAACCCATGCCACCCCTCTAGGTTGTCACAGAGCATCAGATTTGAGCTCCCTGCATCATACAACACATTTCCCCTGGCCATCTAATTTTACATGTAGTAATGCATATGTTGCCATGCTACTTTCTCAATTCATTCCACCCTATCCTTCCCCCAGTGTGTCTACAAGTCTGTTCTCTGTCTGCATCTCCATTTCTGCCCTTCAGATAGGTTCATCAAGTACCATCTTTCTAGATTTCCATATAGATGTGTTAATAGACGATATTTGTCTTTCTCTTTCTGACTTACTTCACGGTGTATAATAGGCTCTAGGTTCATCCCACTCATTAGAACTGACTCAAATGCGTTCCTTTTTATGGCTGAGTGTGTTGGTTTTTATATCCAGTGAAAAAATTATTTTTTAATGACGCAATGAGATACTGGCTAAGGTAGCAGTGTTGTAGCAAATCCAGCAACTTGTTATAATAAACCACTGAAGACAATGAGGACGATATTTAATGAATAGCTCAGGAGTGGCCTAGATTGCAAGAGATTCAGACTGAAAACATTCAGAGTCAGAAACAGTGCTCCAGATGACTCCACGGAGCTCAGCCCTGTGGACAGAGCCGTCACCTCCATGGTATACTGCTGGCCATTGAGGTTTGCACTGCCGCTGTGGCTGGTGCATGGCACTCTGCTCCACCATCCACACGGTTGCAGCTGCTGCTCACGGATCATCTTTTTACCATGGCCACCACTGCCAGGGACTTGTCTCAAGGGCCTTTGTATTTTAGTTTCACCACATTAGGTTTCAAGTCTGGGATGCAGGAATCAGTTTAGGAGAGTCCAAGTCATGGGTCTTTTATCAGTTCAGTTCAGTCGTGTCCAACTCTTTGCAACCCCATGAATTGCAGCATGCCAGGCCTCCGTGTCCGTCACCAACTCCTGGAGTTCACCCACACTCATGTGCATCGAGTTGGTGATACCATCCAGCCACCTCATCCTCTTTCATCCCCTTCTCCTCCTGCCCCCAATCCCTCCCAGCATCAGAGTCTTTTCCAATGAGTCAACTCTTCGCATGAGGTGCCCAAAGTATTGGAGTTTCAGCCTCAACATCAGTCCTTCCAAAGAACACCCAGGGCTGATCTCCTTTAGGATGGACTGGTTGGATCTCCTTGCAGTCCAAGGGACTCTCAAGAGTCTTCTCCAGCACCATAGTTCAAAAGCATCAATTCTTCGGTGCTCAGCTTTCTTCACAGTCAAACTCTCACATCCATACATGACCACAGGAAAAACCATAGCCTTGACTAGACAGACCTTTGTTGGCAAAGTAATGTCTCTGCTTTTTAACATGCTATCTAGGTTGGTCATAACTTTCCTTCCAAGGAGTAAGCGTCTTTTAATTTCATGGCTGCAGTCACCATCTGCAGTGATTTTGGAGCCCCCCAAAATAAAGTCTGACACTGTTTCCACTGTTTCCCCATCTATTTCCCATGAACTGATGGGACCAGAGGCCATGATCTTAGCTTTCTGAATGTTGAGCTTTAAGCCAACTTTTCCACTCTCCTCTTTCACTTTCATTAAGAGGCTTTTTAGTTCCTCTTCACTTTCTGCCATAAGGGTGGTGTCATCTGCATATCTGAGGTTATTGGTATTTCTCCCGGCAATCTTGATTCCAGCTTGTGGTTCTTCCAGCCCACTGTTTCTCATGATGCACTCTGCATAGAAGTTAAATAAACAGGGTGACAATATACACCCTTGACGTACTCCTTTTCCTATTTGGAACCAGTCTGTTGTTCCATGTCCAGTTTTAACTGTTGCTTCCTGACCTGCATACAAATTTATCAAGAGGCAGGTCAGGTGGTCTGGTATTCCCATCTCTTTCAGAATTTTCCACAGTTTGTTGTGATCCATACACTCAAAGGCTTTGGCATGGTCAATAAAGCAGAAATAGATGTTTTTCTGGAACTCTCTTGCTTTTCCATGATCCAGCGGATGTTGGCAATTTGATCTCTGGTTCCTCTGCCTTTTCTAAGACCAGCTTGAACATCAGGAAGTTCATGGTTCACATATTACTGAAGCCTGGCTTGGAGAATTTTGAGCATTACTTTACTAGCTTGTGAGATGAGCGCAATTGTGCGGTAGTTTGAGCATTCTTTGGCATTGCCTTTCTTTGGGATTGGAATGAAAACTGACCTTTTCCAGTCCTGTGACCACTGCTGAGTTTTCCAAATTTGCTGACATATTGAGTGAAGCACTTTCACAGCATCATCTTTCAGGATTTGAAATAGCTCCACTGGAATTCCATCATCTCCACCAGCTTTGTTCGTAGTGATGCTTTCTAAGGCCCACTTGACTTCACATTCCAGGATGTCTGGCTCTAGGTGAGTGATCACAGCATCGTGATTATCTTGGTCATGAAGATCTTTTTTGTTCAGTTCTTCTGTGTATTCTTGCCACCTCTTCTTAATATCTTCTGCTTCTGTTAGGTCCATACCATTTCTGTCCTTTATCGAGCCCATCTTTCCATGAAATGTTCCCTTGGTATCTCTAATTTTCTTGAAGAGCTCTCTAGTCTTTCCCATTCTGTTGTTTTCCTCTTACCTAGGCACAGATCAGGCTTGTAAAAATTGCCATCAGTATATTTCAGTCTCTAGACTGACACACAAGTCATCATGCTTTGCCACAAAGGGAGGGATTCTTCAAGGAGGAGTGTATTTCAGACACCACACAACCCACAAGAGTGACAAATATCCGTTGTCTGATAGTGTTTGCAGTCCTCTCCCTTAAGGTGTCAGAATTCTGGATGTTGTTCCATTGAAGGTGGGAGCAAAAGAAAATGTGTTTCTTTCAAAGTGGAAAGAGTGAATTATTCACAGATGTTGGAATCTAACTGGCGTGTATACTCACAGTGGGGGTTAATATGGAAGAAATTACCATTGGTGAGGTTTAACCCTCTGACATTACATGGAAAAACTGAAACTTTTGTTTTCAGTTGGATTTCATTTATTCTTGATATTCTTTATTCTGGACATTGTTTTTTTCATTCTGTCTCGCATGCTTTTTAAAATTTTCCCCTCTTCTTTTCTTTTCATAAAGATGATTTGGTTATTTTACATAAGGCTGTTGCTTTGTCTCAGAAGATATTCAGTTCTTGTCTCTCAAAAAGAAAATCCAGTCCACAGCTCCAGTCCAGTATTTAGTGCAAAGCAGAGACTCCACACACTTTCATTTCCTACTCAAACCTCGTTTTATTATGTAATATAAACGTGTATAACATAATATTGAGGTCTTAAGTTCTAATCGGCTAATAGTGTATTAAGTGCTGTTTGTGCATTAAGCATTAAGAATACTTTTTTGCTCCTCATATCTAGTTGGAAAAGAAAGACTCATACTTCAGTTAACGAAAAAACAGCAGTGTCATATAATTCTTAAGAGCATAATATTTTATTTTTATAAATGCTCCCAGTAAAGAAGTGATTAGAGGAAAGTAGAAAGATATGAGAAATGGTACTTTAAAAGCATTTGACATCTGGTTGGAATTGTTATGTTAGTTGATGGTCCAAAATTTCTTCAGAGGGATTGAGGGAATTTTAACGTTTCATTTGGCAGTCAGATGTGGAGATGAATTAACTGGCCTTCAGTAGTCCTGGCCTGTTCCTGAGAGAGAGAAATGATTGAGAGGGAGGGGTGGAGAGGAAGAAGAAGCCTTTACTTACACTCCTTCAGGGATGATTCAGGTGGACAGTCTGAATTATGGGTCTTATTGGCAGCAAGTCAGTATTGCCAGAGTAGATTACTGAAGGATGCTTTAGCTGGGGACCACTTTGAAAACCACTCATCATTACAGTTGGTACCTGGCATAGTAGCATGGAGTACCCTTGATGGCTTTTGTCAAGGAAATTTGAATAAACCTGCTGTGTCTGATCTCATCTAACCACCTCTTCCTTCACGGATGACCCTTCTTACCTTATAGACCTCAACTGTTGATCCTAGACCTGCCAGTCCAAGCTGTATCAGAACAGATCAGATCAGTCGCTCAGTCGTGTCCGACTCTTTGTGACCCCATGAATCGCAGCATGCCAGGCCTCCCTGTCCATCACCAACTCCCGGAGTTCACTGAGACTCGCGTCCATCGAGTCAGTGATCCCATCCAGCCATCTCATCCTCTGTCGTCTCCTTCTCCTCCTGCCCCCAGGAGGAGATTAGAAGTGACCAAGCATCAGAGTCTTTTCCAATGAGTCAACTCTTCGCATGAGGTAGCCAAAGTACTGGAGTTTCAGCTTTAGCATCATTCCTTCCAAAGAACACACAGGGCTGATCTCCTTCAGAATGGACTGGTTGGATCTCCTTGCAGTCCAAGGGACTCTCAAGAGTCTTCTCCAACACCACAGTTCAAAAGCATCAATTCTTTGGCGCTCAGCCTTCTTCACAGTCCAACTCTCACATCCATACATGACCACAGGAAAAACCATAGCCTTGACTAGACGAACCTTTGTTGGCAAAGTAATGTCTCTGCTTTTGAATATGCTATCTAGGTTGGTCATAACTTTCCTTCCAAGGAGTAAGCGTCTTTTAATTTCATGGCTGCAGTCGCCATCTGTAGTGATTTTGGAGCCCAGAAAAATAAAGTCTTACACTGTTCCCACTGTTTCCCCATCTATTTCCCATGAAGTGATGGGACCAGATGCCATGATCTTCGTTTTCTGAATGTTGAACTTTAAGCCAACTTTTTCACTCTCCACTTTCACCTGCATCAAGAGGCTTTTGAGTTCCTCTTCACTTTCTGCCATAAGGGTGGTGTCATCTGCATATCTGAGGTTATTGGTATTTCTCCAGGCAATCTTGATTCCAGCTTGTGTTTCTTCCAGTCCAGCGTTTCTCATGATGTACTCTGCATATAAGTTAAATAAACAGGGTGACAATATACAGCCTAGACGAACTCCTTTTCCTATTTGGAACCAGTCTATTGTTCCATGTCCAGTTCTAACTGTTGCTTCCTGACCTGCATACAAATTTCTCAAGAGGCAGATCAGGTGGTCTGGTATTCCCATCTCTTGAAGAATTTCCCACAGTTTATTGTGATCCACACAGTCAAAGGCTTTGGCATAGTCAATAAAGCAGAAATAGATGTTTTTCTGGAACTCTCTTGCTTTTTCCATGATCCAGCGGATGTTGGCAATTTGATCTCTGGTTCCTCTGCCTTTTCTAAAACCAGCTTGAAAACCACTAGACCAAGCTGTATGTCAATTATTAAAGCCCAGTGCAGGACAGTGACTTTATAAATAGTCTCAGCAATGATCAAGACCAACATTAGTATCTGTTAAACCACTGAGTGATTCTGTGGTCTCTAGTCCAAAGTGAAAGGATCAAACTTGAGATTTCTAGATACCTGACTCACGTTAAGGTAAAGCAAAAGTCCAGACTTTTTTAGAGTTAATTTGGCTATAGCTGTTGCTTATTTGGGGCTTGCTCGGTGGGTCAGCTGGTAAAGAATCCCCTTGCCAGTGCAGGAGATAAAAGAGATGTAGATTCGATCCCTAGGTCAGGAAGATCTCCTGGAAAAGGAAATGGCAACCCACTCCTGTATTCTTGCATGTGAAATTCCATGGACAGAGGAGCCTGGTAGGCCACAGTCATAGTTAGGAACTACAGCTGGTGAACTTATTCACAAAACAAAAACAGACTCACAGACTTAGAGAATGAATTTATGGTTGCCAGGAAGGGAGGATGGGAGGAAGTGATAGGGAGTTTGGGATCGACATGTGTACTTTGGTATATTTAAAATGAATAACCAACAAGAATCTACTGTGTAGCACAGGGAGCTCTGATCAATGTTCTGTGGAAGCCTGGATGGGAGGGGAGTTGAGGGAGAGTAATACAGGTATATGTATGCCCGAGTCCCTTTTCTGTCCACCTGAAACTATCATGACGTTGTTAATCGGCTATATCTCAATATAAAATAAGACGTTTAAAATAAAAAAAAAAGAACTAGAATTGAGTAACCACAAATAATAAAAAATGTGTTTACTCATACATCTCACAAAATGGAAGAATATCCATGTTATATCTTCTTTCTCATAGCTTCCTGTTCCTTCATCCCATAGCTGTTCTACACAGGGGAATTCTCCATATTCTCTGCCCCCAGTCCAGACTACTTACTTTCTTCTCTGTGGCCTCCCTTCAGCCTTGGTCCTTACTGTGTGGACTGACTTAGTTGCTTTGGCTTAGTCCTTCCTCCCAGCTTCTCTTTCTGGGCCTACCCCTCTGCAGCCATATCCCAGATTCTGCATGACAAATGTTCTAGTACCTGGACTGGGAAAGACTCCAAGCAAAAGAGGTGAAATAGAGGGGAAAACAGGAAACACACAGTTGCACATGGCAGAGTTGATTACATGAAATGAGTGATGTTTCTCGTTTCTTAACTTTAAAATCATTTAAAATGCCTCCCAGGTAGTTTTCTGATTTGGAAAACCACAGAAGAAAAAAAAAGGAAAATATGTAATGCTCTCTAGAATTCTTTTGTCAGAGTTCTGCTTCAAATTGTGGAAACTAATTTGCCAGTGAATCTGATCCTGGATGTAGTTTCATGAATAGGAAGTCTGTCTCTTCTATCTGCACTCGGAGTTGATGGGCTCCTGTGAATCTTCGCACCTGTGCTCACCAGGCAACGTGCTCGACACGGGTGAAATGGGAATGTAAAGCTACATCCCATCTTCAGGACCGACTGCCTGATGGACAGACAGACAGAGGGATGATTGCAGCATGTGAAGAAAAATGTACCAGTGGGGTTGTATGTATCGGGCAGTGGGAACACAAGGTGGGAAGCATCGACGTTTGTCTGCAGGAGGTGAAACTTAAATTAACTCCCGCAAAATGAGTCATTCTGCATTACACAGAAAAGGAAGGCATGAGAAGACATAAGAGGCTGGAAGAAATGTAGCTGAAAGAAAATAATTGAAACCAAATGTGACTGGCCAGGTTCCCTTTAGTCTACACAGTAAGGGATCTTGGTTTTCCTCATGGGGAGTTCAGAAACTTTTGAATCACTTCTACAGTCACCATGGTAGCGGTTCTCAGTGTGGCCTGCTGGCTAACTAGTAGGCTCAGGCCCAGGGTCTCAGAGGTTTTCTTCTTGCTGGTAGAGTGCCATTGAACAGTGCACCTGGCTTCCCTGTGTATCTGTTTTCTCATCTATGAAATGAGGATATCCCCTTTCCCAGGGTTGTAGTGAAGATTTAATTCATCCCCTAAGACATTTAGAGCTGTACCTAGCATAGGTATTAGAGTGAAAAAAGAAAAAAAATGAACTGTTTTGTGCATTCTCTTTCAACCATCAATAAATAGAATGTTCTGCAACATTCCAAGGTTTGATCTTCAAACAAGGTTGGCCTTGGGAGTAATTAGGTCAATCAGACAGCTCTCTGTATGTTGCAAGAAGGGTCGTGTCAGCTGTCCTCTGTTCTGCCATGTCTCCCCTATTTAGGAACGTCGTGATACCTGCTGGTTAAACATTACTAGTATCTGAAGATAGTTGACAATTAAATCAGTATTAAACACTAATATCTGGATGTAATAAAGTTATCAGAGATGAGGACATAGCCTAGAGAGGATGGGTCACAAACCTGGTAAGCTGCAGGCCCAAATGAAAAAGGAATAAAAATTAATTTTTGTCTGTAGCATAATATATGATTTAAACTTTGTTCATAATATAAATATTAATTATTCTTTATGAAACACTTTAACATGTTATCTTGTTAGAGAGTTAAATTTATCTTAAGAGATGTAGGTAGAGCATCTTTCACTATTAAGAATGTTTCCAAAATAAGAAAATCAAGCCACAGGTGAATACTAGTCTGGCAACTTTTTTTTCAAGTGTCTCTTCTCTGTATGTAGCTCTACAGTGTTTTTATTGATAAGGGAGGAAAAGCCTAAAATCCACTTTGGAGAGTTTCTGGTGGTGCATTTGCTATGAAAGTGAAAGTGTTAGTCGCTCAGTGTGTCCGACTCTTTGCGACCCCCTGGGCTGTATTCACCAGGCTCCTCTGTCCATTCTCCCATGGACAGAGGCAAGAATATTGGAGTAGGTTTCCATGTCCTACTCCAGGGGATCTTCCTGACCCAGGGATTGAACTTGAGTCTCCTGCGCCTCCTGCATTGATAGGCATATTCTTTACACACTGCACCACCTATATTTATCAAGAAATTGTGGTCACTGGTAGTATCTGCTGCCTAGGGTGGAGAACTTGCTTGGGTTGTATAACATTACTCACGGTTACAGGCTAGCCTGTTATAACAAGGCTTCAGAGTCTCTACCTTATGTTTGTA
Organism: Bos javanicus; assembly: GCF_032452875.1. NCBI lineage: Eukaryota > Metazoa > Chordata > Mammalia > Artiodactyla > Bovidae > Bos > Bos javanicus. Next base: position 46,872,630 of record NC_083881.1, read on the forward strand.
GATACATAACAACAACGATAGACAAAGAAATGGACTCAGAATTTATTTCATGAATATTTCTGTAGCCTAAACTGTGTGTAGAGTCACCGTGGAGTGACTCAAGGACCTTACAGATAAATTGAGAAGGTGTAAACTGCACATATAAAGAGTCCAGTAAAAATAAATGATGAAAGAAAATAAAACAGATGAAAATATCTTTAGCTAACATACTTTCTAAAGCTACTACGAGTTAAGTGGTAATGAGTAACTGGCAGAACATCTCATAAACTCAACTCCCACTTTAAAATATGTACCCTATACTCAGGAGGCTACAAATCTCTTACTACTTACTCTTACTACTCTTACTCTTACTACTGAACAAAACCCTTATAGAATAAGCATGTGGAGAGAAAAGAGAGACCTAGATGAAAACACCAGAGCATAAGCTCCATGAATTCAGGGGAAAGACTTGAATTATTTGCTGAATCTCCAGGGCTTAGTATAGGACATTAGTAGATGCTCAAAAAATATTTGCTCATTTAATGGGTGAGTGGATGCATGGATAAATGCCAGAGATAGTCATAGAAATGAAAGAGTATATTATAAAGTACTCCAAGATGATACAGTGTCTTTTCATGTTTTTATTCTCAGCATGTAGCACATAATAAGTGTTCAATAAATGTAGTGGAAGGAAAGGAAGGAAGATGGGAATGAATATCATAGGATGATAAGACTGAAGGGAAATTTGTAAAGTTTTTGGCCTTTCACTTAAGAAAAGGTCTGAGTATGGAGCCAATCTAATCAACCAATCAAACAAAAAGCCTCATAGAAGTGACATTTAAAAGTGTTAATCAGTCTAACAGAAAGAAGTAAGGGGCTAGAGTTTGAGAAAGAGTTCTGAACTGAAGTCAGTTTGAATCCTAGCTTTGCCAGTTTCTCCGTCTATGACCTTATACAAGTCATTATACTAGGGTCTCAGTGTTCTCATCTCTGCAAGAGGAATTACTGTGCTACAAAATTTTTATAAAGATTAAAGGTAGTGTATCAAAAGGTGTTCAGTAGCAGAGTAAATGTTTATATAAAGAAAGAAATTCCTCAAATATGTTGAACTGCTAAATATTAATAAATATACTAAGGAAAAATTTTCTTTCCTTATTCTCTAGGCTAGAATACTGGAGTGGGTAATTTTTCCCTTCTCCCAGGGATCTTCCCAACCCAGGGATTGAACCCAGGTATCCTGCATTGCAGGCAGATTCTTTACCAGCTGAGCCATAAGGGAAGCCCAAATGTTAATAAATATGCTAAGGAAAGATTTTTCTCTGGAATATTTTAGAAGGAGAAATGCTAAGTAAAATTACAAGTATCTTGTCTTAAAATTTAATTTGTGGAAAACCCTAGTTCTTTTGATTGGTGGCATGTCTAAGAGGATTTTGCATACTAGTGAAAGTGCTTAAAAAATAATATAATGTGATAGTGTAAATTATCTGTCATGTTGTGCCACAAAAATTCTTAAATATTTAATTAAAAGCTCCGATAACTGAGAATTCAAGAATTGTCAGGAACACTCATTGAGGGTATAGACTAGTGGTCGGAGGACTTTGGCTGTCAACTCCAAAGCGAAACTTTCTCTCCTGGTTCAGATTACTGGGAAAACTTGGAAGGAATGGCTCCAGCTGCTAAAATAGATGCCTAGGGTTTCAGCAGGAAGTGTAGACATTAGTGTCTGTTTTGATGTGCTGTCCTATCTGAGTTCCAGGATAGGGTTTTTTTTTTGGAGAGTCAGTAATAGAAGGAAATGAGAAGCCTGTCACAATTAACAGTCCAGGAGTCTCTAGGGGTTGTGTCAAGGGTAGCCTTCAATCCTGCAGGGGTTACAGCTATGCCAAGAGAAATGTAAAGTTTTAAAAATATTAAATAAATGAGAACAGTCCTTTTAGTTTCTTATACTATACATAGTGCCAGCTCTGGGCTCAGGGACAAATCCACTGACAAGTGATTAATATCAGGGAGAACCACCCAAATCCAGAGACATGCATAATTCTGCCTCCGTCTATTCTTGGTTGGCAATCACTTGGATAAGACACAGTCACTTGGATAGGATATACCAGCCAGGTCAAGTGTGGCCATGGCAAAGGTTGATTTCCAGTTTATCCTTGCCAACAGTGTTCTGTCATTTAAGGTATCCCAGTGGGGTGGGAGGTTTGTTTTCTAGACACTGCCTTTGGGATCTAGGATGACAGTTTCTCTCTCTTGACCCTTTAATGCAATTTAGTCAAGTCACACAAGAAAATATCCAGGCACCTTGCCCCCAAGTCTCCCTCTGCCTTCTCTGACCTAAAGTAACCCCAGCACTCAGCTAAAACCAGAAACATAGAAAAAAATATTACAGCTAGCAGGGTCCATTATGGTGATCCAGTTACCTACTCACACTTTGTTTTACAGAGGAAAAAGATGAGGACTTGGGAGGTGATGTAGTCATGTAACTGGCTTGTGATCAGAACCAAACTAAAGCCCCAAACTCCTGGCAAACAAGCTAAAGTATTTTCCAGCATTCACAGCTTGAGAAGCAGGATGCTCTGAAGATGTTGAGTTGAGTAGCAGAAAAGAAGGAAAATAGGAGAAGCCTACAAAGATAAAGTTTGAGCAAGAGATATTTGCAGACAATGCAATTTTAAAAAATAAAAAGAATTTAATATGCATGATGTAAAAATTAAAGGAATCTGTTAATGTTTCGTTATTGTTGTTGTTGAGTCACTAAGTTGTGTCTGACTTTTTGTGACCCCATGAACTGCAGCACACCAGGCTTCTCTGTCCCTCACCATCTCCTGGAGCTTGCTCAAACTCATGTCCATTGAGTCAGTGATGCCATCCAACCATCTCGTCTTCTATCATCCCCTTCTCCTCCTGCCTTCCGTCTTTCCCAGAATCAGGGTCTTTTCTAATGAGTCGGCTTTTTGCCTCAGGTGGCCAAAGTATTGGAGTTTCAGCTCCAAAAGACTGATTCCCTTTAGGATTGACTGGTTTGATCTTCTTGCAGTCCAAGGCACTCTCAAGAGTCTCCTCCAATACCACAGTTCAAAAGCATCAATTCTTCAGTGCACAGACTTCTTTATGGTCCAATTCTCACATCCATACATGACAATGGGAAAAACCATAGCTTTGACTATACAGACCTTTGCTGGCAAAGTAATGTCTCTGCTTTTAAATACGCTGTCTAGGTTTGTCATGGCTAACCAAGTTATATGAGAATAGCTCTAAATTCCCTGGGATAGGCTGATTGGTGGAAATATCACACATCCTTTGATTGTCTATGAAACGGATTCAGTCATCCTGCCAACTGGTCAACCATTCTGTTAATGGTTCAATCCAAATGGTTAACTGGTGGGATATGATGAATATAGCCATTGTATCTCCTCAACTGTAGGTTCTGGGCAATGCCAACTTCCCCTCCTAGTCCTCTGAGGTTATGATGTTGATATGTACTGTCTTATGTGGTACATCTACAGGGTGACTATTTTAAATGAAAAGTGAGGACGATTTGGCAGTAGTCCAATTTTGAATAGGGAGCTTACCACTGAACCAGGTAGGCTCCAGATTAGACAAATCATGGGAAAATGTTCTTTAGAATATTGCCTAAGGTAGCAGGCTTCACGTATAGACTGACTAGTGTAAATCATGGCAGCATCCTTTACTGGGTCTTTGAGCTAGTCACTTAACCTTTTGCTGTGCCAGTTTTCTTATCTGTAAAATATAGGAATAATAATTCTCCCCTCCTCAGAACACTGTAAAGATAAAATTAGGGAATATTTACAAAGAGCTTAAAAGAAGGTGTAACACAAAATAAATGGTTAATGTTAAGTGTTAATATTATTAATCAATTAATGCTAGTGGCTAACATTAATATTATTTAAATGTAGAAAACTATGTTGACATAAGGCAATTACAGATGAACATGCTATATTCTTTAAACATGTATGCAATGATATAGAAAAATGATATAAAATTATTAGTGGTAATTGTAACATTACTAGAAGCAGTGATTGAAGAAATACTTTCTGGCTGTCTTTTGGGTTATTCAGTCTTCTTAGGACAACAGGTAACAATTAGCTTGAAACTTGGCACCATCTGGCTTTTTCCTTGAGGTTGAAGCAGAAGGTAGCTGACTCACTGGTTCAGTGGGCACAATAGTGCAGTGGCAGATACCATGGAGCCCCTGCTGTAAGCCCAGAGGTGGAAGAAACAGGTCAAATACGGTTCCTGTCGCCCAGGTCTATGTAGAATAATGAGGGAAAGAATGTTCACACCACTGGCTGTAATCCAAAGAGTAAGAACCATACTATTTTCTCGGAGAAACCCACCTTTGGTTCTTTTAACTACACCATCCGCCCCGATGGTTATCCTCCCTTCTCTTTCTCCACCTAGTTTAGGAATCCTTACTGTACATTGACAAACCACATGTTCGTATCTTTTGTAGCCTTTGTTGTCATTGTAATTTAAAAAATATATTTTTACAATTTAAAGTTGTCTCATCCCACTTGACAATAACTTACCAAAAGCCGAGACCGTATCGTCCCTTCTTGCTGCTAAGTCTTCAATCCTTAGCACAAGGCCAAGTGCAAAAGTACTTTATAAATTTCATTGAGAGAATAAAAGTGGGGGGTTCTGAATAGTAGGACTGGGGAAAGGTCCACAGGGAAGGAACTGTGTCTGAAGGTAGCACAGAGAGATACCATGGAGGAAACACAATTCAAACCTTTAAAACCAACTGCCTGTTCCCAAATAACTGTCTGACTTGTTCCTACCACATGGGCCCTTGTTTACTTGAATTGTGTAATCATTTTGACATTTTGGAGAAATATTTACTAGACAAAATAAGCCTACTGCTCCAACTGGGTCAGGCATCTGAATTCAACTGTTATTTCCTCCAGTCAGGAGCTCTGCACATGTAACTGCATTCACCTGAGCATCAGCATCCACATTGACATGAAGTAGCACCATCCATCCCCACTGAGCTGTCGTGGGGACTGAACTGGTACATGAGGGGAATCCTGTTGTCAACTGCAAGCACATCTGAGCCCTGCTTATTAGTATTCTTGGCCATAACTGTATTTGCAAAAGTAATAACCACAATGAAGCAAACAGCTCTTAACAACTGCCTGTCATCAAAGGAGGTCCCGTAGAAGTCCCAGCAAGTGGCAAGTTGATGTGCTTTACAAACCCAGGTTCTCAGAGAACCTAGGAAGCAGCTCCTCGGCAAGACAGGAGCATGCCAGCTTTCCGTCCCTCTGAATCTGGGCCAGGTCCAGTGCCTGAATTTCATGGATGATAATAAAAGCATTGACATTAAATATGTTGCCAGGAATCAACAACCTATTCAGGGTAAGATATTATGGCACAGCAGTCCCCAAACAATATGTGTTTTTAAAAATATGTTTAAAACTCCAAGTGCTTTGTGTGGCTGCTTTGCAAAATCACTAGAGCTGAAGTATTTGTATTTTAATGTTTATCCCCAAACTGACCTGCTGTTTTCAAATTGCCCAGGAAACGAAATGTCGAAAATGGAAGGAAATCAGCACAAGCTACATTTAGAAATGCAGTGTTAGTGAGGCAAGCTGCAGGGTTCTGATACCTTAACAGCACCATAAAATGCTCATAATTAAATAACTGTTTTTTTTAACATAGCCATTCCTGATTTTTTTCCCCCAGCCACTTATGTAAAAGCATTTAATGTTCATTCTTTCATTACCAATCAGAGACTCTTGTAAAGAGGTAACTGGTCCCAGAAATTGTTAAAAATGTTTTAATAATGGTGTCCTTTACAAAGGGGAAAATGTATTAGAAAACAAAGTCAGCCTCTAGATACTTCCTGTGGTTAGTCTTATTGGCAGTTGGCCCACAAATAATTTCTATGGAAGAATATTGTGCCATGGAGCTACTACATGAACAAAACTGCTAAAAGCGGTAACAAAATGCAGGCGGATTATCAGTGTCCCAGACACAATGACAGAACAAGAGGCTGCCAGCAGCCGAAACAAGAGTGACAGGTTTGCTGGGGAACCGTAAGGTGGAGCAGCTAGGCTTCCAGGTTCAGATGGTCCGTGACTTACAATGGTTTGACTTGTGATTTTTCAACTTTGTGATGGTGTGAAAGTGATATGCATACAGTAGAAACCATACTTTGGGTTTGGAATTTGATTTTTCCCCCAGGCTAGTGATACACAGCATGATACCCTCTTGTGATGCTGGGCAGCATCAAGATCATGAGGGTAGAAAACTGTTCTCTGTCCATACAACCATTTTGTCTTTTGCTTTCAGTAGGGTTTTCAATAACTTACATGAGACAGTCAATGTTTATCATAAAATGGGCTTAGTGTTAGATGATTTTGTCCAACTGTAAGCTAATGTAAGTGCTCTGAGCACATCTAAGATAGTTGAGGCTAAGCTGTGATATTTGGTTACACTTTTGACTTAGGGCACTTTCAACTTGAGATAGGTTTATCTGGATGTAACCCCATCGTAAGTTGAGGAAGATCTGTAATTAAATGGGAGGAATAGAGGAAGTGGGACCAAAAACAAGCTAGGATTTATAGTCCTCCTACCATGTACCAGCATAATTCTTACAGTATTTTGAAAGCCTCACATCAACTGTGTGAGATGAATATGTAGCTGACACTGAGGTAGCTTAAGTAACCATCTCAAGATTGCACAGGTAGGAGATGGCAGAGCTGGGATCACGTCTTCTATCTGTGTGACTTAACCCCATTTATTCTCTGTTATTCAGTGAATAATATTGAGAGAGCAAGTTAAGCTATCAAGGCTTGAATGAAATGGGGAAGTGTTCTGAGTTGAGTGGAAAGTGCTGTACACTGTCACTTCTCCAAGTATGGTCCTGCATCACTTCACTCAGAATCACGCAAAGACTTGTTAAAATGCAAAATCCCGGGTCTTTCTACTTTACACTATGGAGTTAGAATCCCTAGGTGTGGGGCTAAAGGATATAAGGATATTCATTTTCCCCCAAGAACATAAATTGGTTCTCATGCCTATCTGGGAACCAACCATAACCACCGAAACGCCTGACTTTGTTCTCTGTGCTTGCCTTAATGGGGGTATTCTCCAAGAAGATCTCTCCCATGGCACTGTTTTTTAGTGAAACACATTTGGAGAAACTGGTTTATACCTAATGCAATTACAGACTCCTCTGACTCATCTACTGTGTGAAAGGAAAAATCCTAGAAATGTGAATTTGAGGTTACTGTAAATTTCTGTGGTATGATGGGCATCTATAAGCGTCATTCTGTAAGTGTTTATGTTCCTATACCCAAATGGAAGATCTTTTTTCAGCTCAAACTCTAATCCGCTGTAATTTTTCCCACAAGAATGACATATTTATTAGTTGTCTATCGCTGTGTAACAAATGACAAAACTCAATGACTCATAACAAAAATCTTATGAATATGAAAGACATTATGAGGAATGAAAACATCAACCTGAGAAGATTATATATGATTTAAATCATCCAATGTTTTTGAAATAACAGAATTATAGATGTGGAAAACAGATTAGTAGTTGCCAGTGGTTATGGGTGGTGTGCAGGATAGATGTGACTCTAAAGTGGTGGCACAAGGTATATGTTCGTGGTGATAGAGCAGTTCTGCATCTTGATTGCCATGGTGGTTATACCACATACACAGTGGCTAAGATGACATACAACTCTACTCTAAATGGTACCTGTTTTTGCTTTTGGTTTTGATACTGTGCTAAAGTTATGTAAGACGTAACTATTGGGGTGAAGTGTACAGGAGGCCTCTCTGTGCCATTCCCGAAATTTCCTGTGAATATATAATTATTTTAAAATAAAAAGTTAAAAACAAAAAACATTAAAAAACCCATGAAAGTGAAAGTAGTGAAAGTCACTCAGTTGTGTGTGACTGTTTGTGACCTCATGGACTGTAGCCCTCCAGGCTCTTCTGTCCATGGAATTCTCCAGGCAAGAATCCTGGAGTGAGTAGCTATTGCCTTCTCCAAGGGATCTTCTCAACCCAGGACTCAAATTGGGGCTCCTGTATTGCAGGCAGATTTTTTTGCCATCCGAGCCACTAGGAAAACCCATAAACAGTGATTATTTCTTAGTCCCCATTGATCAGGAATAGAATGGTGAGTGTGTCTGGCTCTGAGCCTCTTGTGAGTTTCCAGGGAAGTGGAGGACTGGAGCTGAGGAATCATCTGAAGGTTGGATTGGAGGATAATCCACTTCTAAACTCATTCATGTGGTTCTTGGCAGGATTCAGTGCCTCAGGGGCTATTGGACTGAGGAACTCAGCTTCTCACTGGTTGTCAGTTGAAATTCCCCATCTGTTCCTTACCACTTGGGCCTTTCCATAAATCAGCTTACAACATGGCAGCTGGCTTTTCTTAAAGCAAGTGAGAGAGAGTGGATGAGTACCTGGGTGGTAGCCACAGTCCTTTTAGAAACTAAACTTTATAGAATCTAAACTCATATTCTCTTCCTTAGGAGTGAGTCAGACAGCCCAGCCAACACTCTGAAGCAGGGTGTTACACAAGGCAGGGTGTTACACAAGATGTAACACCTCTTACATGAAGTGTTACAGGGTGTTAACTTCTTACATGAATTTCTGGGGATGGGGATCATAGGGACCCATCCTAGATGTTGTCTACCACAGGGCATTTTAAAATACCCTTCTTTTTGACACAGTATGGGGAGAATGATAGGCAGAATACACACTGATCATATTAGAGGAAGAATGACATAGCTCGAGCACGCGTAGTCTTTCTGAGGTTTATAACTGAGGCAGCCAACTGGTATTTTTCCGTCTATTTAAAGAAGCAAGCCTCCACAGCAATAACAATGTCAAAGACTATACTGGAAGGGATGTCAGTAAGTTCATACACAAATTCATAAGCAAATGTCAGAGATTTCTCACAAACAGTGGTAAAGGCCCTTGATATGAAGAGTAAACATTATGGATATTTATTTCAAGATATGCCTGATTATGGCTTTGTAGGTTGGGGAGGCCAAAACCAGGGCGAGGATAAGTGACAAGAAGTGTATCCCCATGCTTAATTGGCAAAGACTGTTCTCATGGGGACTGGTCTCTTCAATAGGGGGAAGGCCAGTTGTCTTCTTCAGTCAGGTGAGAGACTTGTAAAGCCTTACAGTCTTTCTTCTTCTCTAGGTCCCACTGAGACATAAACATACCATTCGCTGTGGCCAGAGTTGAACTTGGACTAAGAATTGGAATAGGGCTGTCCGGCCCTTGGTGGGCTAGGCGGGCCCCTGGTAGTTATGTGCTGTATGCATGGGCTGCTGATGGGGTTTTGTGCTGGTCCCCAGACTTTCCCTGTATCAGCTCCATGGAAAAGGCTTTCTCCACCTCTTTATCCTCAAGGTGCTTGATCAACAGTGTGACAGCCTCACCTAACTGTTAGCTATTATAAATGAACTCTGAACAGCCTTCTCTGGAGTATTGCGCATTTGAGGAACAACTTGCACGTTTTCTCCAGAATTTTTTCTAATGTTGCCAGACGTATTGGATCTACTATAGTGATCCCACTGGGACTCTGGAGCGGGTTTTCTCTTCAGTCAGTAGGTGCCGAATGCAGTGATAGAAGGGATTTGCTGACAAAGGGGGCCAGAGGCATGATAATGATAACAAATGTATGTTTGAGTGTGTGTGTGTGTGCATGTGACATGCATGCCCAACTGTCCACCATCCTGGTGGCAATAGTTGGGAAATACCTGGACACTTTGTGGTTATAAACTTCCAGCTGTGTCTGGAAATGCCCTGTGAGAACTGACCCCTGCTAATCCCTCCAACCACATGAAATACCCCTTTCAGCTTCACCCTTGCATGTTAAGCTCCAGCCACACTGCTCTGGGTTTAGTTCCTCAGATGTTCTAGGGTTTTTCTAGCCGTGGGCATTTCCAAATGATGTTCCATTGTGTGTGTCCTTCATAGTTGTCTTCCAAGCAAAAGTTGTATTTCATCTTTATTATTAAAAATCATAATTACTACTTATAGACCTGTTACATTAAAATTGCACTTTAAATTGCATCTTTGAAGCTACTTAAATGCAAATTTAAAATGTAATTTTGGGCCCCAAATGCACATATCACTGCAGCTCCCTGGTGTAGTGTCCCTCATAGTTTTTAATCACAACTTACAATTTTTTCACTTGAGTGCTTACATTTGAGGGAGGTGGTTTCTTCCCTTACAGGCTGTGAATTCTGCAATGGTAGGACCATGACCCTCTTGTTTGTTATTATGTTTTGGTGTATGTTAGACATTCAGTAAATAAGCTGAATATATTCTTGAGAATCTCACAAACAGTTTCCATTCTTTTAACACACAAAGGCTGAGGAGTCTGGGCCAGGTAGATAGCTGACCACTGAGTTGTCTTTGCTAGTGTGGATAGGCAATGAGATAGCTGGAAGGTATAAAGCGGGATTAGAGACCGACGGGGAATCCTGTGAAGGAGGAGGCTGGACACACATTGTCAGGTGTTTCCTAAGCTAGATTCAGAGTCTCAGCCTTACCTTCCCATGATGGCAGACGTGATGGTGATGGGTGTATGTAAAGGCCTGGCCAGACAAAAAAGAAATGACAATTTAGTTAAATCAGACTGTTCCCAAGCAATAGAAACTTATTTTGTATCAAACTGTGTTGAGCCAGGGGTGCTGAGATTAGCAGAGTATTTTCAGAGTGACAGCTGTGACATGTGTTTATCACTCCATTGACAACGACAGGCACACCTTGAAGATACTGTGCCTCCTCTTCCAGACCCCTGCAATGAAGCCAGCATCACAGTGCCGTGAGTACATGAATGTTTTTGGCTTCCCAGTGCGTATAAAAGTTACATTTACACTCTGCTGTAGTCTGCGAAGTCTGCAGTATGTCTAAAAACAATCTACATACCGTAATTAAAAATGCTTTATTGCTAAAAAAAAAAATGCTAACCATCATCTGACAACACAGGGTTGCCACAAATCTTTAATCTGTAAAAAACTCAGTATCTGTGAAGGGCAGTAAAGTGAAGGGCAGTAAAACAAGGTATGCCTGTATTATGATCAAAGCACCAAAAACGGAACATACGACAAAAGCTTGAGGGCCTAAATAGTTAACTGCACTATTTTGTTTCCAGAACCGCAAGTGTTAGAAACACCTATTACTGAGATCCGTTTGTCTCAGCTGCTTAACACTGCCACTGGTAAAGACAGTTGTGTATTTTGGAGAAGAAAAGAGAATCAGTTTCCTCAGAGGCCCTTCCTCCTGCCGTCTGTGTAAATGTCTCTGGAGGCTGGAAAGAGCACAATACTTAAGTGGAAATTTCACACTGGCAGAGGCAGCTGGCGCTCACAGTGTCTTTGTTTCTGCCTTTCTTTCCGACACCAGTATTAAATGACATTTCCCAGACCCCTCTCGTTTAGGTGGAGCCACGTGCCCTAGCGTGGGCAGTAGGGAGGCATGCCGTTTCCTGTACCGGCCCATAAAATCTTCCATGCATGATTCTCCGCCTGTGATGTGAATAGGAAACAAACTGTTATTGTGCTAAGCCACGGAGATTGGGGGATATTTGTGACAGCAGTTAGCCTTCCCTGACTAATACAGCCATTGTTCCACGAGACAGGGTCTAAAATCAAACATTTTCCCAAAGTATCCGATGGTTCCAAGGTCATGCTTCATTGCCTTGAATACGGGAACACACGGCAGGATGCCCCTAGCTTCTGTCTGCAAACAGAAAACAGTTTAACATAAGTGAGTGAAATGAGTCAGTTCACAGTTGAACACTGTCAGGTAACCCGTGGTTTCATTTGCACATGTGTGTATATCTGTACTCATGTGATGCCAAAATACTGGCGTGATTAAAATGTAGGCATTTCACAGTTTGGTTACAGGCTGGTCAGTCATAATATTTAGTGTGAGAGACATTGTTCTCCTCAAAATGCCCTTTCAGCATTTCATACCCTTGCTTATATGAAAAATACAAAGTCGTCTTGAACCTAAGATTCAGGGGTAGTAAAAACACTGGTAATAAACAAGCCTCTTATTTCAGTGTAAAAGGACCAGTGTTAAGCTAACTGGAAATACAGACATTGAAGGCACTAGAGGCAAGTCTTAGCTCATTTTGTACAGAAGTAAAGGGCAGCATTCAAAAAACAAGATCATGGCATCCGGTCTCATCACTTCACGGCAAATAGATGGGAAAACAATGGAAACAAAGAGAAACTTTATATTCTTGGGCTCCAAAATCACTGCAGATGGTGACTGCAGCCCTGAAATTAAAGGACACTTGCTCCTTGGATGAAAAGCTATGACAAACCTAGACAGAGTATTAAAAAACAGAGACATCACTTAGCCAACAAAGGTCTGTCTAGTCAAAGCTATGGTTTTTCCAGTAGTTGTGTATGGATGTGAGAGTTGGACCATAAAGAAGGCTGAGCAATGAAGAATTGATGCTTTTGAGCTGTAGTGTTGGAGAAGACTCTTGAGAGTCCCTTGGACTGCAAGGAGATCCAACCAGTCCATCCTAAAGGGAATAAGTGCTGAGTGTTCATTGGAAGGACCGATGCTAAAGCTTCTGAAGCCCCAATACTTCGGCTATATAATGTGAAGAGCTACCTTATTGGACAAGACCCTGATGCTGGGAAAGACCAAAGGCAGGAGAGGAAGGGGATGACAGAGGACAAGATGGTTGGATGGCAGCACCGATTCAATGGGCATGGGTTTGAGCAAACTCCGGGAGATAGTGAAGTACAGGGAAGCCTGGCGTGCTGCAGTCCATGGGGTCTCAAAGGGTCGGACACAACTGAGCGACTGGACAGCAACAAAGGGCAACTGTGTGCTTACCAGGTTGCTCTGTGGTAAAGAATCAGCCTGCCAATGCAGGAAACACCAGTTCCATCCCCGGGTTAGGAAGATCCCCTGGAGAAGGAAATGGCAACCCGCTCAAGTATTTTTGCCTGGAAAATCCCAAGGACAGAGGAGCCTGGCAGGCTACAGTCCAGGGTTTCACAAATAGTCAGACACAACTCAGCGACTGAGCGCACATCCTAGGTCAGATTGCCTAGAGACTGAGTCTGAGCTGGTGGTTCTTGTGGAAGTGGGTTACTGAGGCTGTTCTCTTAAAGAAACCATAAGAAATGAGAGAATTAAGATAAAGCATAGAAAGAAGACAGCAAAGATATGGTTCCAGGGGAAGTCCAGCCCCATCTGATCTCATGGAGAGCCCTGAAGCATGAGTGATACCACAAAGTTATTTCACCTCGAGGAACCAGTCAGTCATTTACTGTGGACCATCACCCAGGGTGAGGAGTGTAACTTCTCAGACATTCCCATGCAAGGTGGCTCCCACTGACCATGGGAAGTTCTCCAGAGAAGGATATGGCCAGGTATCATCATTAGCCATCATTCACAGTTTTCAGGAGAAGAGTACACTGCCCTTGTGAAGGGAATGGGAATGGAACCCCCATCATCTTCACTAGTTCCCCGCTTGCATTGTTTAGAGCCACTTGATTCTCACATTACATTTATGCCACTCATGCAGAGCTCCTCTAGGAGTCTCACTGATCATAGTCTCTAATAGTCCAACATCATATCAGTCCACAGCATCTCTACTCCACTGCCCTTCAAGAGTCTCCTCCCTCTCACCCAGCGTCTCTGCTGGTCAAGATAACGCTTGGTAGGGTGACCTCAATCCATGTCCTACAATCTGGTAGGGTTCTAAGCCCCGGGTTCCTAGGCCCTCATCTGGCTATGGTTACTGTCTTTGCCTGCCATGCCATGCTCAGTTGCTTCAGTCGTGTCCGACTCTGTGACCCCATGGAATGTACCCCACCAGGCTCCTCCGTCCATGGGATTTTTTTCAGCCAAGAATACTGGAGTGAGTTGCCGTGCCCTCCTCTAGGGGATCTTCCTGACCCAGGGATTGAACCCACATCTCCTGTGTCTCCTGAATTGCAGGCGGATTCTTTACTGTTGAGCCACAGGGGAAGCCCTGATGTCCTTGCCTATTTACAACTAAAACTGAGCACCAAGAGCCCAAAGTGGCCAGACACAATAATTTTAAGTTTAGTGAAATTCTTAATGCTTCCCTAATGGAAAACATTCCCCCTCTGGGAACCAAGACCCTCTATAACCACATGAACTAAAGTTACATGGATAAGAATCACAAACTCCTAACTAGGTCCCTGGGAATAATGGAGACGATGACTGTTCATGCTGTATTCTGTGGTTCCTGGACCCCTGTGTATTCTACTGCTTGGACATAAAGCACTGTAGCTCTTTCTGCTGTTGCCCTGGGATTTGATAATTGTTTTTAATTTCTGTCTGGGATGAGAGATTTCTGCCAACTGTTAAAATGTCCGTTCTGATTATACATTTGAGAACCAGGTGAAGAGTACTGTGTGGTTCCCTGTTTCCAGTGGACACATTGTGAAGTTGCTCTGTGCAGAAGTTCACTTCTTCTTGCCTCCTGGGGAAACCCTGCACTGTTTTGTGTGTGAGAGAGAGTCGCCTCCGTCATGTCCAGCTCTTTGCGACCCCATGGAGTGTAGCCAGTCAGGTTCCTGTGTCCATGGAATTCTCTAGGCAAGAATACTGGAGTGGGTTGCCATTCCCTTCTCCAGGGAATCTTCCTGACCCAGGGATGGAGCCCGGGTCTCCCACAAAGCAGTTAGGTTCTTTACCATCTGAGCCACCAGGGAAGCCTTCTGCCCTGTTGCATGGACATAGATAGTGCTTTGGGTCTCCAGGTGTCAGTATAAAATTGAACCCAGCATCCAACAACCCTCAAAGTACTTGGGTATTTTTCTTTCCACAGTATATTGTTACTCAAGGAAATAACTCCAGGTCACATTGGGGAAAGACTGTTTTCTTGCTGTGGTGTCCTAGAGTCCTTCTTCTCCTTTAGTTGCTAGAATCTGGGTTTGAGAACTATCTCCACTTTGGAAACTGGGCAAAGGATTGTGATTTTTCTCTAAGGCAGCTGACCTCAGTCTTGTGCTTATCCATTCTTGATTTATTTTGATTATCTATATTAAGCAGTATCTTTGCTGATTGTCTGTCTTTCCCTTAATAACACATGTTCTTTTAGCCTTATCTCTGGATCCCTGTGTTCCAGAACCTCCTGGCAGCAGTTCCAGCCTGTGTGCTGGTTAAAGCCAGCTATGCCCACCTTCCTTCTGATGGTTTAGTGCTGCCACCTGACCTCTGTCATTTGGACTGTTACCATCCCCACTGCTACCAAGGAGCCCAGCCCTCTACCAGCATGTCCTGCTGTCAGTCCTGTTCTCTAGACACTAATGAGCTTCTCAGCAGTGCTGCTCTGCCCCTCACCAGAGCCTTGGATAAAACAAATTGTTCTTTGAGCCCTCCAGAGGAACATAGTTGTCCGGTGGATTCCTGGTCATATAGTGTACATACATTCTTGAATGCTCACTTCTTTGAGCTTTTTGGTCCTTTCTTTTATAGTTTGCCACTGAAATCCAGACATCTTCTCTGCATTTAATATGAGCATTACTTTTCCCCAAGCTTCTGAGGGCCATCCCTGCAGTGTATCAGGAACAGTGGCAAGGCTTTTACCAAGATGTTAGGTCCTGTATCAGGAGAGGTGTCCCTCTATTGATATCAATATCAGCTGTGTATTTCACCTCCCTTGACAACACCCTCAAGATTCTCTCCTAGGCTTATGTTCAGTGTCAGGGTCTAACTTTTCCCTGTCAGTGCACTGACTTTGGTTTAGGACACTGTGTTTAGGCTGGTATTCAATCTCCTCTGAAGTTTTCCAACTCTTGCAATTAGGTTCTGAGCTCAGTTTTTAGCACAGTCAGCCCTCCAGCGACAGAAGGTAGGGGTCTTTTTGAATATCACTAAAGAGGCTTTCTGATATTCACACCTAGCTTCAAGTAGATGATTAACTAAATCTTCATTTTTCTCTCTTTACAATGCAGGTACCCAATTCTATAGTCCTTATGGTTACCACTTCCTCAGTACCTCTAAGATGCCAGGGACATTACCCATAAACCTGTGTGCGCCCTTTACCTGTATCACAGCCTAATTATTCAAGGTGAAAAATACTAGTACACAGCTGCACATGCCAGGGACTCTCAATTATCTATCTCTGAGAATGGGGCTTTCATTACCATCCAGAGCTGAAAATGGGATTTTTGTGTAATTAATTGATTAAGGAAGTGCTCTCTGGAGACACCTACAATGGCGTGAGGGTGCAGGATATAACAAAGGATGAAGCCAAGCAAGGATGAGGGTTGAGATACAATCAAGTCTAATCTTGTTCCCACAGGGAACTATGGTGACTGAATGACAACTCAGAATTGCTCCACTTTGAGGCCAAGGGGACCAGACTTTTGTATCCTTGAATCATTTTGTCATTGGCCATCTACCGCTCCCAGGGACGGGTTATGTAACCTCCCAGACGTCAGGTGAGGCAGCTCTTGTCAGCTGAGGACAGTTCTCTAGAAAACGGTGTGCCCCCAGAGGCTGACACTGGCAGAAGCTGGAGGATGGGTACATCAGCCTTGTAAAGGGATCTGGGCAAGGTGCCAACGAATCTGTTGTAGTGAAGGAGATCGCTGCATGCTGAATGGTCAGGGAAGCTACCATAATTAAGGAGAGGCTCAGACTCTGTGCCTGAGGACACAGTGTTATGACCACGATTGTTGATGTGCCAATTAGTTTGGTGATGCATTAATTCATTCACCCATTCACTTGTGCGTTTATTCAGCAAATCCACATTGAGTGCCTGTTGTGGCAGACACTGCTCCTCTTGGCACTGGATATACAGCATGGAAATAGAAGATGTGGTCCCTGACTTTCTTAAGGTGCTCTTAGCCTAGTGACAGATACCACTGCACCACCATCTCAATGGAGTTGACTGTTGACACAAGTCAAACGATATACGCTCAGAACAAAAACAGTTTAACGCTATAGATGGTGTGGGCTGTTTTGCCCAACATCAATTCACTGAATGCATTCCCTGAATTCAGTAGGAGACAGCAGATATGACATGGCTGTTTTCTCAATCACAACTTATCCTAAATAGAAGTTAACCTGCTATGTTGAATATTAATCAACATAGCCTAAATAGAACTTAACCTGCTATGTTGAATATTATTCTACTGAAACTCATTAAAAATGGATTTCGGTTTAATTTTTAAGGTCAGCGTATTCCAACTATCATTTCTTAAACATGAGAACACAGCTTATGAGTGAAGGGGTCCAAATTTCTGGAATCTTCTGAGTAGATCTGTTGCATGTAACTGGATATAAAATTTAAGCTGGATCTGGGTGTTCTTTGGAAGGAATGATGCTAAAGCTGAAACTCCAGTACTTTGGCCACCTCATGCGAAGAGTTGACTCATTGGAAAAGCCCCTGATGCTGGGAGGGTTTGGGGGCAGGAGAAAAAGGGGATGACAGAGGATGAGATGGCTGGATGGCATCAGCAACTCAATGGACGTGAGTCTGAGTGAACTCCGGGAGTTGGTGATGGACAGGGAGGCCTGGCATGCTGCAATTCGTGGGGTCTCAAAGAGTCGGACACGACTGAGTGACTGAACTGAACTGAAGGTATCTATAATCTAGATCAGTCATCCTCAACCTTTTTGGCACAGTGACTGATTTCATAGAAGGCAGTTTTTCCATGGATTGGGGTTGGGGGGGGGTGGTTTCAGGATGATTCAAGTGCATTACATTTATCATGCACTTTATTTCTACTCTAGTGCTGCTGCTGATTTGACTAGTCTGATTTGATTTGGAGGTACTGGTCTGTGGCCTGGAGGTGGGGGACCCCTGATCTAGTCTACCAAATTCTCATAGGTGCCAGCCAGGCCCATTGATAAGCATTTTTCTTAAACTGCAGCCTGTGTGGAGCGATTTGAGTCCTGGGATGGGCAGACTTTGGGTAGGGAGAATGCTGGTTTCTTTAAGAGTCCACATACAAATAAGTCCTCTTAGTTTTGTCCAAGCCCAGACTGATTTGCTGATTCCAGGTCCTTGGCCTCTGCTTTCCGCTGGAGGGAGGGAGCTCAGTCTTTGTATCGATTAGATAAAGGCAAATCGGAGTCAGCTGATGTGCCGCAGTGGCAGTATTGAGTTGTTGAGTTGAATTTGTGGCTTGCCTTGAAATGAGAGCTTTTTATTGGATTATTGTGAGGATGGGTAATGAAAGCAAGTCGTCATCGAAGTTATTGATGGCTTTGTGTTTGGAATCAGTGACTAGAGTACACAGGGCTAGTTGATTTGCTAGATTAAGACATAAAGGATGAATGTTAATTGGTAAAATGGTTGTGAATAGATCATCATAATGCATTCTTTCCTTGACTGTTGGAGAAAATTTCAGTCCTTGAAAAGGAATTTAGAAAAATCAATATTCTGTTTGAAGCTTATTTTTACAAAAAAAAAAAAAAATCTATCAGGGTCAGAGAAACTATGGAGTTACATGACATCTACTGACGGTGGGGAGAATCACAATTCAGTCTGTGCTGAGAGACTCTCTCTCCCACCCATAAATATTTGTAACAAATATATGCTTGTGGAAATATTGTGGCTCTGGCCCATGTAACTAGAAACCCAGTGCCAAAGTTCCTTAGTCAGCTCTTACTCTTGCTGGGGATCGGATGGGAAGTTGTCGGGCCCAGGAGCTAGTTTTCGATTTAACTTCTTTCAGGTTGAAGGATGATGCTAGCAGCCTGCTTCTAGCCCTGCCAGGGAGCAGCCTACAAGAGATTTGTGGGCTGCATTGTACACAGGAGCAAAACACATCACTGTCTTTCTACCAGAAGGGTGCTGCTCGGTCTCACAGAACAACCATCTAGTGTAACTCCGAGAAAGCCCTCGACTCTGTATCTAGACAGAGAAAATTAGATTCTTAACATAGGGAAGGAATTACCATTCTTGCTCTATTGGTTATCTATTGCCACAGTAATGCTGCATTAAAAACAACTACAAACCTCAGCAGCATGTATTAATAAACATTTTCCTCTGTTCATGCATCTATGGGTTAGTTGAGTGGCGATGCTAATTGGGTCAAGCTAGACTGAGCTCAGCTGGGCTCACTCATGTGTCCATGGTCAGCTGGCAGGGTATCCAGGGCTAATAGCCTGGGCTTTGCTCCACGTGGTCGCTCATCCTCCAGCAGACGAATCCAGGGTTGTTTGCCAGGCAAGGTCTAAGAGAGCAGAGGAAAGCTCTCACAGCCTGTTGAGGCTTGGAACTGGCAGGGCTTTGTTGTTGTTCAGCCATTCGGTCATATCTGACTCTTTGCGACCCCATGGACTGCAGTATGCCAGGCTTCCTTGTCCTTCACTATCTCCTGGAGCTTGCTCAAACTCATGTCCATTGGATTGTTGATGTCATCCAACCATCTCGAACTCTGTCATCCTCTTCGTCTCCTGCCTTTAGTCTTTCCCAGCATCATGGTCTTTCCCAGAGAGTCAGCTGTTTGCATCATGTGGCCAAAGTTTTGGAGCTTCGCTTCAGCATCAGTCCTTCCAATGATTATTCAGGGTTGGCTTCCTTTAGGGCTGACTGGTTTGATCTCCTTATAGTCCAAAGGACTCTCTAGAGTCTAAAATTATTTATTTATTTTTGGCTGTGCTGGGTCTGCCTTGCTGTGTAGGCTTTTCTCTGTGATACAAGGGATTCTCACTGCAGTGGCTTCTCATGTAGCAGAACTAGGACTCTAGGGTGCATTGGCTTCAGTAGTTTAGGCTCCTGGGCTCTAGAGCACAGGCACAATAGTTGTGGCCCACGGATTTAGTTGTTCCACGGCATATGCCATCTTCCTGGATCAGGGAGCAAACTCTTGTCTTCTGCATTGCCAGGTGGTGCCACCAGGGAAGCCCAAGCCTTTATCTTTCGTGTGTTCAAATGACTGAAGCACATCACAAGGGCAACCCAGATTCACAGAGATGGGGAGAGCTTCAAAGTCACCCATAAAGAGCATGGAACCACGAAGGGATGAAGAACTGGAGCTGTCTTTGCAATAAACTTGCTGCTAAGTTGCTTCAGTCATGTCCAACTCTTTGTGACCATATGAACTGAAGCTCACCAGGCTCCTCTATCCATGGGTTTCTCCAGGCAGGGATACTGGAGTGGATTGCCATGCCCTCCTCTGGGGATTTTCCCAACCCAGGGATTGAACCCTCATCTCTCGTGTCTCCTGTATTGGCAGGCAGGTTCTTTACCATTATTGCCATGTGGGAATCCCCAATTTATCATACTTGATTGTGCACCAAAGTTCCAGGTGGAAGTTCCAAAGTTCCACTAATTGATTCCTCAGTGGTCCATGATAAGCCCATCAAAATCGGAGTAAGAGGAATCAGTACTTCTGTGTCAGTGTTTCCTGAACTGAATTCCTAGAGTGGTCGCTGACTGACACAGGCAGAGTTTGTCTTCTGTACCCTGCTCACCTGTCTTTGAGCTGGCTTTCAGCTATTTTCCACTTTTCAAATCTGCTCTTCAGCAGTGTTTAGGAAAGAAGCTTTTAAATTATGTCCCCCCACTGAGGTGAAAATGACTGCTGAAGGCAAAATGCATTGAGTCTCACTGTGCCTTTTCATGGAGTGAACCAAAAGGATGGAGTGCCAGGTCTAGAGTTTTAGGCATTGGACAATAACTTGCTACGGGGCAGGAAGTGTCCTTCTCCTGGAATTGCCTCCCTGTGGAAGCACAGGGCTCTGCTGCCTGCGATGTGGATTCCGAAGGAACTAAACTGCTCAGTAGGTTTATTGGGAATTTACTTGTCCTTTCTGAGCCACCTGTATCTTCATCAATAAAATAAGAATATATACTTCAAGACTTAATGTAGAATCCAAAAAGGTGATATAATGGACTCTGCTGTTCCTGGCAAAACGTAGACTTATAGCAAAGTTCCTTCCTGCATCACTCCATTCTGTTCGACTCTCTATATTTAGCTACATATACAAGGTTGACTCTAGATTTCTGTCTGAGAATCACTGTCAGGGTAAGAGAAAGCAGCAATGGGTATCTCCTTGTTGGCGTGTTGTAGTTGTTCAGTCACTCAGTTGTGTCCAACTTATTGAGACTCCACATGGACTGCAGCACGCCAGGCTTCCCTGTCCTTCACCATCTCCTGGAGCTTGACATACTCCTTTCCCAATTTGGAACCAGTTTGTTTGTCCCTGTTTGATTCTAACTGTTGCTTCTTGACCTGCATACAGGTTTTTCAGGAGGCAGGTGAGATGGTCTGGTGTTCCTATCTCTTTAAGCAGTTTCCACAGTTTGTTGTGATCCACATAGTCAAAGGCTTGAGCATGATCAATGAAGCAGAAGTAGATGTTTTTCTGGAATTCTCTTGCTTTTTCTGTGGATGTTGGCAATTTGATCTCTGGTTCCTCTGCCTTTTCTAAATCCAGTTTGAACATCTGGAAGTTCATGGTTCACGTACTATTGAAGCCTGACTTGGAAAATTTTGAGCATTACTTTACTAGCATGTGAAATAAGTGCAGTAGTGAGGTAGTTTAAACATTCTTGGCACTGCCTTTCTTTGGGATTGGAATGAAAACTGACCTTTTCCAGTCCTGTGGCCACTGGTGAGTTTTCCAAATTTGCTGGCATATTGAGTGCAGCACTTTCATAGCATCATCTTTCAGGGTTTGAAATAGCTCAACTGGAATTCCATCACCTCCACTAGCTTTGTTCATAGTGATGCTTCCTAGGGCCCACTTTACTTCGCACTCCAGGATGTCTGGCTCTAGGTGAGTGATGACACCATTGTGATTATCTGGGTCATGAAGATCTTTTTTTGTATAGTTCTTCTGTGTGTTCTTGCCACCTCTTCTCAATATCTTCTGCTTCTGTTAGGTCCATACTATTTCTGTCCTTTATTGTGCCTGTCTTTGAATGAAATATTCCCTTGGTATCTCTAATTTTTCTGAAGAAGATCTCTAGTCTTATTCTGTTATTTTCCTCTATTCCTTTTCATTGATCACTGAGAAAGGCTTTCTTATCTGTCCTTGCTATTTTTTTGAACTCTACATTCAAATGTGTATATCTTTCCTTTTCTCTTTTGCCTTTTGCTTCTCTTCTTTTCTCAGTTATTTGTAAGGCCTCCTCAAACAACCATTTTTTTCTTTTTGCATTTCTTTTTCTTGAGGATGGTTTTGATCACTGCCTCCTGTACAATGTCATGAACCTCCGTGCATAATTCTCCAAGCACTCTATCAGATCTGATCCCTTGAATCTATTTGTCACTTCCACTGTGTAATTATAAGAGATTTGATTTAGGTCATATCTGAATGGTCTAGGGTTTTCCCTACTTTCTTCAATTTAAGTCCAAATTTGGCAATAAGGAGTTCATGCTCTGAGCACAGTCAGTTCCCGGTCTTGTTTTTGTTGATTGCATAGAGCTTTTCCATCATTGGCTTCAAAGAATACAATCAGTCTGATTTGGGTATTGACCATCTGGTGATGTCCATGTGTAGAGTCTTCTCTTGTGTTGTGGAAGAGGGTGTTTCTTATGACCAGTGCATTCTCTTGGCAAAACTCTGTTAGCCTTTGCCCTGCTTCATTTTTTTCCCCCAGTGCCAAACTTGCCTGTCACTTCATGTATCTCTTGACTTCCTACTTTTGCATTCCAGTTCCCTGTGATGAAAATGACATTCTTTTTTTTGGTGTAGTTCTAGAAGGTCTTGTAGGTCATCATAGAACCATTCAACTTCAGCTTCTTCAGCATTAGTGGTTGGGGCATGATCTTGCTTTACTGTGATATTAAATGGTTTGCCTTGGAAATGAACAGAGGCCAATCTGCTATTTTTAAGACTGTACCCAAGTACTGCATTTCAGACTCTTTTGTTGACTATGAGAGCTAGTCCATTTCTTGTAAGGGATGCTTGCCCACAGTAGTAGATATAATGTTCATCTGAATTAAATTTGTCCATTCCAGTCCATCTTGGCATCACTCCTTGTTGGCATACACTGTGTTTATTGATCATTGAGGGTCTGTTTATGGTCCCTGCCCACGAGGAATTTACAATTTGGTGGTACTTAAGAGTGAGACTGAGCAGTTGAGCCTCTGGCTAAAGAGTTCTTGTCCCATCTCTTCTCACTGACTTTTCCATGTCCTTCACTAAAAATCTGATAGTCTAGAGAACAGAATGCCTCACATTGAGAACTGGATGAGTCCATTCATGAGTTCAACAGTGGGCAGGGACCCATAGATGGAAGATCCAACTCATGTTGGATAAACATATATTATAATAGGGCAAGGCTTTTAACAAGATGCCTAGTATACAGTATGCGTACATACCTGTAGTCCATCAAAATGCTGGCTCTCTCTCTTTCCTGTAGTGGCCTCATCTGAGACTAAAAAGCAACAACTTTAGTCCCAATATAACTAGTTAACAGTTTAATAAATGCCCAGTCATTTCAAACAACTAGATTGTGCATTTTTTGAAGGCCAAGACTTGTATTTTTCTTCTGCGTTTCTTTGGAGTTGACTTCATGTACACTTTTTAAAAAAGATGTATTATTCTAAAGGATGTATTATTCTATTCTGTAGAACTTAGATTCTAAGTTCTTTTGTGGTGATGAGTAGTTCTGCGTCTTGATTGTGGTGATTGTTACACAGTATGTACATGTTATAAAATTGCATAAAACTATACATACATACATATACATATGAAAGCATGCAAAAATCAGTGCAATCTCAATAAATTCCATAGACTATACTAGTGTCAGTGTTCTCACTTTGATATTGTTCCATATTCATGTAGGATACTACCGTTGACTGAAGCTGGGTGAGAATACATCAGACTTATCTTGTTCTATTTTTTAAACTTACTGTGAGACTAATTCAGAATGGAAAGTTATTTTTTTAATGTATTAGTATTTTCTATTTGCTCTTAAAAAAGATGGAGGATCATTGCTTTATGGTGTTGTGCTATACAACAATGTGAATCAGCCATATGTATACTCCCTCCCTCTTGAACCTCCCTACCCCTCTCCTGCCATCCCACCCCTCTAGGTCATCACAGAGTACCATACTGAGCTCTCCGTGCTGTACAGCAGCTTCCCACTAGCTAGCTATTTTACACACAGTGGTGTATATACTGAATAGCCTCTTGATGAAATTGAAAGAGGAGAGTGAAAAAGTTGGCTTAAAACTCAACATTCAAAAAACTGAGATCATGGCATCTGGTCCCATCACTTCATGGAAAATAGATGGGGAAACAATGGAAACAGTGACAGACTTTATTTTCTTGGGCTTCAAAATCACTGCAGATGGTGACTACAGCCATGAAATTAAAAGACATTTGCTCCTTGGAAGGGAAGCTATGACAAAGCTAGACAGCATATTAAAAAGCAGAGATAATACTTTGCTGACAAAAGTCCGTCTAGTCAAGGCTATGGTTTTTCTAGTAATCGTGTGTGAATGTGAGAATTGGACCATAAAGAAAGCTGAGCGCTGAAGAATTGATGCTTTTGAACTGTGGTTTGGAGAAGACTCTTGAGAGTCCCTTGGACTGCAAGGAGATCCAACCATTCAATTCTAAAGGAAATCAGTCCTGCATATTCATTGGAATATGAATGATGCTGAAGCTGAAGCTCCAATACTTTGGCCAACTGATGTGAAGAACGGACTCATTGGAAAAGACCCAGATCCTGAGAAAGATTGAAGGCAGGAGGAGAAGGGAATGACAGAGGATGAAATGGCTGGATGGCATCACTGACTCAATGGACATGAGTTTGAACAAGCTCTAGGAGTTGGTAATGGACAGGGAGGCCTGGTGTGCTGCAGTCCATGGGGTCACAAAGAGTCGGATACGACTGAGTGAACTGAACTGAGTGTATGTATGTCAGTGCTACTTTCTCAATTCATTCCAGCCTCTTCTTTCCCCATCGTGTCCACAAATCTGTTCCTACATCTGCATCTCTCCTGTCCTGCAAATAGGTTCATCAGTAACATTTTTCTAGATTCCATATATATGAACTAATATACGATATTTGTTTTTCTCTGAGTTACTTCACTCTATATGACAGACTCTAGGTTCATTCACATCACTACAAATAACCCATACCTATGTGCTCTTACAGGAACTATGTTACTTCTTCAATGTGACTTAACCTGCTGTTTGTGTGTCTTTTCCTCTTGAAGACCAGAACCCTGTCTTGCTTAACCTTGTATCTCCAGGTAGAACCTGGCATTCAGCAAATGGCTATTGAATTACTGAATGCATACTTTCATGAATGAATGGATGAGTAAGTGAATCTCCCTTTTTGAGGAATCTAAGGCTTGGCTTAATTAACTATAGCCAATTAACCAAAATGTGTTAAGGCCGCTTGCCTTGGCTCACATAGTTAGTGGTGGTTTTGTGGTGGTTAGTGAGGTTTTCCTGACCCTACTGCTCTATACTGTCCATGAAGTGACTGTCTTCGGAAGGCAGGTCAGTTACATGGTGTCTAATGACTATGTATGAGTGCCCATCCTGACTGTTCTCCATGGGACAACATTTATCTGAAATTAAAGTGAAGCAAACAAACCTTTACTCACGCTGTTGTTCTCTTCCCCCAGAATGGTCTGTGCTTATCTATAGCAGTAGGCAGGACTAAATGATCTGATGTGGTGAAAACACCACAGAAGAAAAGCTTGCCCCGAGGCTCCATCACCTGGCAGTGCTCACACAGGGTCATTTTAATAATATTTTCCATTTCACTTTCCATTCACAAAACACTTTGCAGCCATCAACTAATTACTCTTCTCTGATCAGAGTCAATAGTTGTCCACTGCATTACCTTTAAATATTTAACTGTGTTCAGAGAAGAACAACAGAATCCCCAAATCAGCAGTCGCCTGACATTATCAAATGACAGATAACACTTTCTGGGTTCCTCTAACCAGGACTATGATGCTCTGTATAACAAAGCTCCTGCCCCCAATCCCTCCCAGCATCAGGGTCTTTTCCAATGAGTCAACTCTTCGCATGAGGTGGCCAAAGTATTGGAGTTTCAGCTTCAGCATCAGTCCTTCCAAAGAACACCCAGGACTGATCTCCTTTAGGATAGAATGGTTGGATCTCCTTGCAGTCCAAGGGACACTCAAGAGTCTTCTCCAATACCACAGTTCAAATTTCATGGCTGCAATCACCATCTGCAGTGATTTTGGAGCCCAGAAAAATAAACTCAGCCACTGTTTCCACTGTTTCCCCATCAATTTCCCATGAAGTGATGGGATCAGATGCCATGATCTTAGTTTTCTGAATGTTGAGCGTTAAGCCAACTTTTTCACTCTGTTCTTTCACTTTCATCACGAGGCTCTTTAGTTCTTCTTTGCTTTCTGCCATAAGGGTGGTGTCATCTGCATATCTGAGGTTATTGATATTTCTCCAGGCAATCTTGATTCCAGATTGTGCTTCGTCCAGCCCAGCATTTATCATGATGTACTCTACATATAAGTTAAATAAGCAGGGTGACAATATACAGCCTTGACATACTCCTTTTCCTATTTGGAACCAGTCTGTTGTTCCATGTCCAGTTCTAACTGTTGCTTCCTGACCTGCATACAAATTTCTCAAGATGCAGGTCAGGTGGTCTGGTATTCCCATCTCTTGAAGAATTTTCCACAGTTTATTGTGATCCACACAGTCAAAGGCTTTGGCATAGTCAATAAAGCAGAAATAGACGTTTTTCTGAAACTCTCTTGCTTTTTCGATGATCCAGCAGATGTTGGCAGTTTGATCTCTGGTTCTCTGCCTTTTCTAAAACCAGCTTTAACATCTGGAAGTTCACGGTTCATGTATTGCTGAAGCCTGGCTTGGAGAATTTTGAACATTACTTTACTAGCATGTGAGATGAGTGCAATTGTGCGGTAGTTTGAGCATTCTTTGGCATTGCCTTTCTTTGGGATTGGAATGAAAACTGACCTTTTCCAGTCCTGTGGCCACTGCTGAATTTTCCAAATTTGCTGGCATATTGAGTGCAGTACTTTCACAGCATCATCTTTCAGAATTTGAAATAGCGCCACTGGAATTTCATCACCTCCACTAGCTTTGTTTGTAGTAATGCTTTCTAAGGCCCACTTGACTTCACGTTCCAGGATGTCTGGCTCTAGGTGAGTGATCACACCATCATGATTATCTGAGTCATGAAGATCTTTTTTGTACAGTTCTGTGTATTCTTGCCACCTCTTCTTAATACCTTCTGCTTCTGTTAGGTCCATACCATTTCTGTCCTTTATCGAGCTCCTGTTTGCATGAAATGTTCCCTTGGTATCTCTAATTTTCTTGAAGATATCTCTAGTCTTTCTCATTCTGTTGTTTTCCTCTATTTCTTTGCATTGATCACTGAGGAAGGCTTTCTTATCTCTTCTTGCTATTCTTTGGAACTCTGCATTCAGATGCTTATATCTTTCCTTTTCTCCTTTGCTTTTCACTTCTCTTCTTTTCACAGCTATTTGTAAGGCCTCCCCAGACAGCCATTTTGCTTTTTTGCATTTGGTGACTTCTATTTCCCATATCCCTTTATCTTAATGGGATGGACTTATTCTTGGGGATGGAATGAACTAGTTTTCTGGATAAGGACCTCCAAGAAAACCCTACTGAATGGAAGCAAATAGTTTATGTGAGTTGCTTGTTAAAATCCTTAAAATGATTCTTTGAAAAAGGTTGACAGGAATCAAAGGACCAGACAGATCAGATGTAGCAATACCATGAAACCATCCATATATATAATCCTTTATTATCTACTGCATGTGGTGTATAAATGCTTTTGGACAGAAAAATGAATATGCCAGTATAATTATTTTGTCCATAGAGAATCATTTTTGTATTCTGAGTCAAATTTTATTTTATTTCTTTTGATATGCAAAAACTTCACTTTTTTAATGTATGTATTTTGATGAGTTTAGACATAGTCATATATCTATGAGAATCACAGACATTTTTGAAAATTGTGCTTGGGGAATGAGGGAAGTAAAGAAAATATTCAGTATTTGAAAAGAAAAATCCTCCATTTGACTCTTGGCTCAGAAATAAAATTTCTCAGTTTTAGAGAAAATGTGTGGTATCCTGACTTTACAGTCTTTCAAATGGGAAAAAATATACATCCTCCACTGAATTGCAATAATGGCTAACAATGCATTGAGAGCTTATTATGTGCCTGACAGTGTCTGCTGGGCTTGCCTTCTTATGGAATTTTAAATGTTACTCGAAAGACTGCTGTTCCTCTAGCTGCAAATTCAGATCCTCTCAGTCAGCCGTGGGTAGTCCGCAAGGCTTACGGCTACTAACTCTGCAGAAATCTGATAGTGTGCCAGCAGGCAGGACCTGTCTTTGCAGCTTTGCTTGTTCGCAGTTGGGGAAGGGACTGTCTTACACGATTCTCATTTTGTCATGTCATTTTCCTTGGGTGCAGTGCCCTGTCATATGACGCTATGACATGGGGAGCAGAACCCGAGGCTTACGTTTCCAGTGTCATGGCTGCCAAATGCACGCTCCCCAAGATGTTAAATCAAGAGGAGGTGACTACGTGCTTGGGAGAGACTTCGATTCGTGGGTCCTGAGACTGACACTAATCCAAAGGCAGCTGTAGGCAGCTATTTTGGATTTGATGCAAATGTGAATCACAGCTGTCAGGCACTCTCTGATTGTGATTGACATATTTACTGTTGACAGTACAAGGTGAACCTGGCATTCCTCTTAGACACGTGGCCCTTTGCCTCAAGACAATGTTCAGGATGAGAATAGAATGTGGGATTTTGTTCCAGATGTGCATCTGCCCGGGTATATTTTTTAAAAACTCTCTTGAGAATTCTCCAGGCTTCTCTTGACTGACAGCTAGCACAGAAGTCTTGTCATCCAAACATGTAAATCTTCTGACAACTGGCACACGTGTTGTTTATAGACAGGGTTTAAGATCTTGAGCGTGAGGGCTCTTCATAGCTGTTGGTTCCTTATATTATCACAATTCTTTGTAAGTTTGGGTTCCTCATTGACCACTGGATACTCTCTGACCAGAGCTGATGAAAGGGCATAAGTTCCTGAAATCATAGTAACAAAGAATGGTCCGGAGAGGTTTTTTATCTTACTTGGTAAGGTCCAGTATTCTGGATAATCTAAAAGTTTCTAACACATTGGAAAGATTGAAGGTGAGAGGAGAAGGGGATGACACAGGATGAGATGGTTGGATGGCATCATAGACTCAACAGACATGAGTTTGAGTAAACTCCGGGAGTTGATGATAGACAGGGAGGCCTGATATGCTGTGGTCCATGGGGTCGCAAAGAGTCGGACACGACTGAGCGACTGAACTGAACTGAACACATTGCTCAGGACACATGGTTTGTAGAATGTTAATGGGTGCCAGGAAAGACTCTGTCGTCAAGTAAGTCTGGAACTTGGGAGGCTCATGATGCCTCACTCTTGGAATGTCTGGTGCTTGATATAAGTTCTGAGAGGCTTCCAGCCAAGGTGCTTGTAAAATGTCAATCATATGACCTCAAATAATTGTGGAATGCTTTCCAATAGTATTTCTTGTATCTTTTAACATCTGTTAACACTGTTTAGGCTGCATTTTAGAAAATACTCATATGTATATGAAAAAGACTTTCATTCCCTAAAGCTAATTTTCCAAATGTGACCTGGCAACTCTAATTATGAAATGAGAGGAGAAGAAATGTGCAATTTGTCTGGAAATGGCAGGATAGAAGCCTTGCAAGCAAGAGGACAGCTGGTGATTTAGCAGCTGGGCACTTACTCTGCAAGGCTCAACTCAGGTCCTCCCTGCTGACGATGGCTTCTCTGGTGACCCCATCACCTCTCTTTCCTGCTCATACCACTCACTTGACCAAACTGAGTCATATTCATGAAGAGTAAGCATTTGAAACTGACTTGAAAAACACAACTCCTAACCCTGACTTTTCTTTTAAAATCCTGAGCTCAGGCCTCTTGTTTTAAGTGATGGAGAACCAGAGTAGATATTTTCAGTTACTTTTTATATGCATAGATCACATCACTACATTTTTTTTGATACTTGGAATTACTGGTTAAAAGGGTATGAATTTTGTGAAGACTTTTGCTACCTACTACCCGAAATCCTTTCAGAAAAGTTTTACTAGTTTACATTTCCATTGGTTTTGTATGAAAGTGACTCTGTTGATGGACAGGATGTACCTTTACATATTATTAAGTTATTATTAACTCATCATATGATCATTAGTCCCTGAGAACAAGAAGGAACAAATAGGCTCCCAGTATATACTAGAGGCTATGTGCTCTCAACTGAGTAGGTAACTCTGGGGCTTTCAGTTGTTTATGGCTGCCTGGTGATGGTTGCTTGGTGATGGCAGGCTGCCATCAACTGGCTCAGGAGTAACCAGTGTAGCATCCAAAAGCCTCTGGCATTTCCAGCAAAGAGTTTTCCTTGTCAGGTCCCATCTACACACTTTAACTGGGCCTGCACATGGCAGCTGTACAGTGGCATGATAGTTGCATGTTTGATCACCTCACCCTGCAAGCCCAGGGAGTACCCTCACCAAGGAATGCAGCCAGGTCTGTCAGATCCCGTTATCTAGGTGGGCAGCCCGTTCTTCAATCTTGCAAGTCCTTCTCATAAAGTAGAGCTGAGAAAAGGATTTGTCCTGTGGGTCCTGATATTCCCTAGACCCTATAACACCAAAACTAAGAAAAATAGTAAGAATAAAGCTCACATTTTTCGAGACCAAACCCTATCCCCAAAACTGTCTGACCACTCCATATGCATTGTGCTGTGCTGTGCTTAGTCGCTCAGTCGTGTCCAACTCTTTGGGACCCCATAGACTGTAGCCCACCAGGCTCCTTTGTCCATGGGAATTCTCCAGGCAAGAATAATGGGGTAGGTTGCCATGTCTTCCTCCAGGGGATCTTCCCAACCCAGGGTTCGAACCCAGGTCTCCCACATTGCAGGTGGATTTTTTACCATCTGAGCCCATGAATACTGGAGTGGATATCCTATCCCTTCTCCAGGGAATCTTCCCGACCCAGGAATCAAACTGGGGTCTTCTGCATTGCAGGCAGATTCTTTACCAGCTGAGGTACTAGGGAAGCCCCATATGCATTAACTGGCAGCTAAATGATCTCTTTAAATCAGTCATCCACTTATGAAACTTTTCAAAAACTTTCCAAATCACTTTGAGTAAAAGCCAAGAGTCCTTCTTAAGACCATCAAGGCTCTATGTGGTTCTCCCATCTGGCCTCCCACTTCCCCTACTGTAACCTGTAGTAGGTGAGGGATGTGAACTCAGCCCTCACTCTATTCAGGACAACTGAACCTCCTCACTTTTCCTCAGATATGCAGGCACATTTTGGCTTCTGGACCTTTGCATATGCCCTCTCTCCTCTGCCTAGAATATTTTGACAATGGATATCTCTGGCTGAATACCCACTTTCTTCTCCTCTTTACTCAAAAGTCAGTCACCTTCTCAGTGAAGTTGTCTTTGGACAATTTACTGATTTGTTATTCAAATGTGTTTTTTTTATTTATTGTAACTGCATTAGGTCCTTGTTGCTGTGTGTGGGCTTTCTCTAGTTGTAGTGAGCAGGGGTTCCTCTTCATTGTGGTGCTCAGGCTTCTCATTGTGGAGTGCTTCTCTTGTATAGCAGGGGCTCTAAACCGCAGGCTCAGTAGATGGGGCGCATGGACTTGGTTGCTCCATGGCACATGGGATCTTCCCAGATTGAACCCGTGTCCCCTGCATTGACAGGCAGACTCTTAACCACTGGACCACCAGGGAAGCCCCTCAAATCTGCCTTTCTTGATTGATTGATTTTTTTTTTCCATAGCACTTAACATGATCTATATGCTTAATTTGTCTGGTGTAAAGTCTGTTTTCCCCTATTAGAATGTAATTCTCAGAGGGAATTTGTCTCTCTTTGTTGCAGTGGTATCACCAGCAGTTGGAAGAGCGTCTGGAATATAATAGATGCTCAGTAAATATTTGTGCATAATGAATAAACTCGCCTAACTCTCATATCAGCCCTGGGGGAAGTTTCTGTTGTTTTCTTCAGTGTTTTTGAATGAAACATCTTAGACTTTGAGAGGTTAAGTAATCATCCCAGCAAGCAGCAACACTGGAGTTTGAGCCCCCCTCTTAGCCACTCCTCCCCTTGAGAGCTGTGAGAAATTAAAATCACCCATGTGCACCAGGTGGCACTAGTAGTAAAGAACCTGCCTGCCCATGCAGGAGACATAAGAGACATCGGTTCAATCCCTGGGTCGGGAATATCCCCTGGAGAAGGAAATGGCAACCCACTCCAGTACTCTTGTCTGGAAAATCCCATGGACCAAGGAGCCTATACAGTCCATGGGGTTGCAAAGAGTCAGACAGGACTGAAGTGACTTAGCACACACGTGCACCTAATGAGTTTTAGCCTCCAGAGCCAAATATTCAAAACTCCAAGCTGGGCCCAACCTAACATTCTAAACAGAGCATTGTATTCTGCCTCACAGGACTTCCCTGATGGTCCAGCAGTTAAGACTCTACAGGTCTTCCCCGGTGGTCCAATGATTAAGACTGCACTTGCAGTGCAGGGTCATGGGTTTGATCCTTGTTTGGGGAGCTGAGATCCCACATGCTGCATGGCATAGCCAAAAAGATTTCTGTCTCATGTTCTGACCTTCAACCAAACAAACTGTGGTGGTGCCTCTTCTCTGATTTTGCTCACTCTGCTTTCTTCCTCTCCAGTGAACCAGTGAAGTTGCTCAGTCGTGTCCGACTCTTTGTGATCCCATGGACTGTAGCCTACCAGGCTCCTCCGTCCATGGAATTTTCCAGGCAAGAGTACTGGAGTGAGTTGCCATTTCATTCTCCAGGGGATCTTCCCAACCCGAGGATCGAACCCAGGTCTCCCACATTGCAGGCAGACGCTTTGCTGTCTGAGCTACCAGGGAATCCCTCTTTCTCTCAACTGATTGAAATTCTTTCCATACATCTAGGCTCAAGTCAAATGCCACATCTCCCCGAAGCCCTCTGATGATGGTTCTCTTGTTCACGTAGTTGTACATCACAACTTTCTTCTTTCTACATTTCTTACAGCAGAGGCCACATCTGTTTGACTTTTGTCTTTTCCGTGATGTTGTATGGACACTCTCAACCCCCAAAATCTATTTACCAAAAATACAGATGCCTCATGCCACAATGGGGTAATATATTCTACTGAAGGTCACTTAAGTCATGTCTGACTCTTTGCAACCCCATGGAGTATAGCCCGCCAACCTCCTCTGTCCGTGGAGTTCTCCAGGCAGGGATACTGAAGTGAGTTGCCATTTCCTTCTCCAAGGGATCTTCCAGACCCAGGGATTGAACCTGAGTGTCCCACATTGCAGGCAAATTCTTTACCATCTGAGCCACCAGGGAAGCCCCAACATATTCTAAGTGGGGAATATTTCCAAACATGAACATCTTAATCCATGAAAATAGAGTTTGATGCTGAACATGAAGCTCAGTTTAGGAAAGAGAAGGACTAGGTGTCTCATTGGTTACATAAAAATCACCAATCCACTTAACCAGCACAATCTAGAAAATCAGTCCAGCCAGGGGTTCAGTTGTTTGACATTTGTGGACAGAACAGCAAATATAGATTGAATTTCCTCTGCTTTATATGGTGTTATTTTGCTGTTATATAAAATGCCCTTAGACATTGAAGGTGCTCTACAAATATGAACCTGCTATTTCTTTCAGGAACACGTAATCGAGTCAGAGTGTGGTATGGAGAATGAGAAAGGGAGGATGTATTGAAAACAGATACACATCTCATGATATTTTACATCCTCATAAATAAGAATGCACTTTAAAGCCATATGTGTAACGTCATCTTACATGTAACAGCAGAGTTCAGTGTATTGGATCAGGAGGAGGACTTGGGAAACTTACCCTTTCTTGTGACTCCGTTTGTAATTTTGGACTGCTGACTCACTGGGTAAGCACTGTGATCTCAATGACTGAATGGGACAGGCGTATCTTAAAAACAAGATATTTTAAAATAAAATAAATTATACATATATGTATATATGGGCTTCCCTGGTGGCTCAGGTGGTAAAGAATTTGCCTGTAATGCAGGAGACCTGGGTTCCATTCCTGGATCTGGAAGATCCCCTGAAGAAGGGAATGGCAACCCATTCCAGTATTCTTGCCTGGAGGATTCCATGGACTAAGGAGCCTGGTGGGCTACAGTCCATGGAATCGCAGAGTCAAACACAACTGAGCGACTAACACTTTTGAAAGTTATGACCAACCTAGATAGCATATTGAAAAGCAGAGACATTACATTGCCAACAAAGGTCCTCTAGTCAAGGCTGTGGTTTTTCCAGTGGTCATATATGGATGTGAGAGTTGGACTGTGAAGAAAGCTGAGTGCTGAAGAATTGATGCTATTGAACTGTGGTGTTGTAGAAGACTCTTGAGAGTCCCTTGGACTGCAAGGAGATCCAACTAGTCCATCCTAAAGGAGATCAGTCCTGGGTGTTCATTGGAAGGACTGATGCTGAAGCTGAAACTCCAATACTTTGGCCACCTCATGCGAAGAGTTGACTCATTGGAAAAGACTCTGATGCTGGGAGGGACTGGGGGCAGGAGGAGAAGGGGACGACAGAGGATGAGATGGCTGGATAGCATCACCAACTCGATGGACGTGAGTCTGAATGAACTCCGGGAGTTGGTGATGGACAGGGAGGCCTGGCGTGCTGCGATTCATGGGGTCACAGAGTCGGACGCGACTGAGCGACTGAACTGAACTGATAAAACATTTATGAAACAACCTTAAGTTTTTAGCATCTGAAATATCATAAGAAGCCAAATGCAGTTTCCCCACCCCCCGCCCCCCCGTGAGGTATTGCTTGGCATAATTAATCAATTAATTAACTGATTAATTGTTTAATTAAATTACCCGTCAGTTTAATCCAATCTACCTACCCCTGCCTTTTCTCACTTTTTCAGGAGCTTTTCATTGCCTGTTGCCTCCCTGCGTCTCCCTCAAAGCCCAAACAACAGACTGATGGGGATTTGAGAGGAAGGATAGGCACTAGGCCCCCCGAGAAGGCACCCTAGATCCTGCCTAGATGAACGATGAAATCAGTGATAAGGACTTTTATGAACCACATTACTATTTGTACTGCCAGCGCTATTTTAGAAAATTACATTTTCTAGTAGATCAAAAATATGCATTTACACATGTCTTAGCGGAGGTCTTATACTTTAGATCAGGAAACCATGACGGCCAGTCATTTTCAATCCTGACACACCTCTGAATCAACTCAAAGGTCTTAATTAAACCAAAGTAGTCTTGCCTGAAGCACAAATGCTGACATATCATTAATACACCTTGAAATTGTTTTTCCTCAGCCCTGGGCTTGAATAAAAAGCTTTAGCATCTGCTTCTGAAGCTAGATCCAAACCTGGGTCTCTAGACTGTCATCTTTGGGGCCTTTTAATAAAGGTCCATGAAGGAAGGTATCTATTGAGAAATTGATTTTTGAAATATGGGGTTAAACTCAGTTAAACAGGTTTTTTCCCACTTTTTTTTTTTTTTCCTGCTAAATTTCTCTGAGTCATTAACATGCTATACCAGGCATTGTGAATCTCCGAAGAGAGAATATAGCATGTATGTTCCCAAAGTTATTTGACCAGGGAATCCCCACGCCTCTGGTTTTTTTTAAGGGCATCTGTAAGACTCATTTCTATGGAGCACATTTTGGAGAATACTTATGAGAATTATAAACCCCGTAAAACATAAAATCCTCATATAAATCATGTGTATAAATAAATCCTTTCTGTAGAAATGTGAACAGTAAACATATCTCTTATATGGGAGAAGGAGACATCCATGGATGAAAACTCTGGGCACCCACGATCTTTAGGAGGCAGAGTTGAAACATGAGCCAAGAGAAAGCCAAATAAAGAGATCCTGACTTTCCTAACAGTACAAGAGAGAAGACAGGACATCAGGTTCAGTTGCTAATTGAATCATAATTAACATGGATTTAATTATAGTAAGCATAAGGTCAGACAGATTTGATCATGAAGACCAGAAGACTGTAATCTGTTTTTACAGTACCAGGGTGGAACCAGACCTTTTAATTCTCATCTTTCTTGCAGAAATTAACTACCATTCATTTTCCATTGAAATTCCACGTGATGACAGCTCTAGGATGTGCACCTTCAGTGTCTACTTAACATTCGTTGCTATTGAGACAGATGCCTTATGGGGCTCTTTTTGTGTCTGCAGATGTGACTGGTCAGAGTGACTGGTCAGGGTGACTGTTCTGAGAGGTTGCTGGAGCCGTGACAACTCAGTATGAAAGGAAGATGAGCTCTCATCTGCAGCTTCTCCAACTGCTAATCTAGTGATTTCACACTTTTCAATTCCCTCTAAGTAACGAGCTAACTACTTAAATGTTCCTTTTGAAAATAGGTTCATTTATTGGCTTAATAGCTTAGGGTGCATTGTGTGCAAATTCAGCCCTGAGGGCCCAATCAGAAGATGACAAATGTCTGGCTTGGCCACTGCAGGAATTGATTGAAGGAGCCTCCTGCAAGCTTCTTGGTACTCTGCCGAACAGGAATTAAAATGCAAACAAGACATTGTCCCTAGCTTTAGCGATACCGCTGAGAGGTTTTCCACCTGCTAAAGTGGAAGGAACTGAGGCCAGTTCAAAGGAACATCTTGGCTTAAAAAAATAAACAAAAAATAATAAAGGTTTTCAAATGGATGTTATTTTGAAACAGAGCTATATGTTTCCAAATATGGCAACTTTGCAGGGATTCGAATAAAAATTGTGCAGTGCGAATTTTACCTTGCCTGTCTGGTAAGGTAACACTGGGCAAGGCTACTCAAGGTCCTTCTTTCTCTGCAAAAATTGGGAGTAGGATTGGATTGTCTGGGAAGTGTCTCTGGCTACAGAGACTGTGTGATGCAAGCTGTAGGGAGTGACCTTCCTTCTCCTCCTGGCTCCTGTTGAGACCAGAGAAAGTGGAGCTTCATGCCTCCAGCTGAAGCAGGGCACCAGAGACCTCACCTGCCTCTTCTACCACTTATTCCATCTCCTCTATGATCATGAACTCTGTTTAGCTTCTCAATTCAATCTGATCCATACTGTTTGAGTGGACCATAGCACAGAGAAAGAAAAAGTCAGTCTCAAGTTCAGAAACTACTCAAATTGATTTCCAAAGAAAAATCATAGCAATAGAGAGTGAAAGAGATTGTATTATCACTAGTAACTGAAAAATACAAGAGTTTCCTTCAGGTACAGCTGTATCCAGGTGCTAAAATGGCTTTGACAACATTTTCTTACAGCTCCTTTGTCTTCTGGTTTGGCTTTATTCTCAAGCAGGTTCTCCCTTCATAGGAGTAAAATGGCTACCAGTAGCTCAAGACTTCTATTCCAGTATAGCAACCCCAACAAAAATAATTTCTTCCTAAGTCCCAAGATTCATTTAACATTTGTCAAACAAGTGGTAGGAGATATAGCCATGGGCAAACAGGTGAAGCCTCTGCCCATGCTGGTTGGAACCTCACTAGAGGAACTTGGGTGGAGTGTGTGTCCCTGCCAATTCCTGTGTTCAGGGGGTTGGGTCTCCTCTCTAGCCGGGTTAGGTCTGGATGACTCCTGTTGCCATCCAGCAAAGTTGATGTTTCAGAGGAGTCCTCCCTTGTCCCCACAATCTCACTGTCTAAATGATGCTTTCTGTTTCTCTCCTCATGAGGCTCATTATCAACTCCAGTTTCGGAAGTAATGACAATGATAGTAAATGTTTATTGAATGGCTTTGCATGTATTAACTCATGCAGTCCTGTAACTATAAGGGTTAATTTTGAATCCATACTGGATTCTGCTTCTGTGACTTTAATTCTTATTCTGCTACCTTTGTTATTATTTATTATTGTTGTTCAGTCCCTCAGTCATGTCCACCTCTTTGCGACCCCATGGACTGCAGCACACCAGGCTTCCCCGTCCTTCACTATCTCCCAGAATTTGCTCAGACTTAGTCCATTGAGTCCTTGATACCATCCAACAGTCTCATCCTCTGTTTCCCCTTGTTATTATAGGCATACATAATGGTCTGCCTTGGCGGGCCCTGCCCACCCCTCTCTGCCTGACCCTTGAGTTAGGGTGCCTTTGTTTGGCTCACAGGGAGATAGCCTGACCCTGCCCAACTGTGAAGGGCTGTAAGGAAGTGAAACTAACACATCCCCCTGCCTGAGACTTGCCATTCTGGGAGATATTTGCAAGAATTAAATAGTCTTTTTACTTTGTTTCCTCACCTGTCCCCATCTCTGATCCATAAAAGAACCTTGCTTCCAGGCCCTGACAAGATGGCTCTTTTGAGGCACTAGCCTACTATCTTCTCGGTCAGCTGGCTTTCTGCATAAAGTTGTCTTCCTTGCCTCAACACCTTGTCTCACGAGCAGAGTGAGCTCGGACCCAGTAACGGTCCTCACCACAACCCAGAGGTTACGTGCTCTTTGTGATGACCACGTAAGGATGAGTGAACAGGGGTACCGAGAGGCAGGGAATGTTGCCGCGGTGCCCAGTGAGGCTGGTTCCTCATTGAGGATAAGCCGGCAGTTATTACTCTTTTCCTCCCATCTGATTCCTTTCCTATAGCAAGGGGACAAGGTGACCTAAAGAGAGTTCAGGGGAAAAAGAGTGTCATCCTTTCTAAGCAGCAACCCCTTGAGGTGTATTTCACCTCATGTAATAGGTATGTTTCTGAAACATGTTTGAAACTCTCCCTTCTACAAATCAATTCCTTTTATAGTCTTTGACAAAACACCCAATGTATCATAGACTCTGCCTTTAATGGAATTTTCTTTCTTTTTTTTTTTTTTAATGGAATTTTCTTGAATGGATGATGACTTGAACGAATTAGGCACTGTTTGGAGCTTGGGAGTCTTTTTATGAGATGGTGGTTTTTGTTACAATGGGTGCTTGTTAAAAATGGGTTCTCACCTATAAGCCATCTAGCTCATCCTAATTGATAAGTTGACTCCATCTTTATGACTATTGCGCCTCTGTTCTTACAGAATTGGCCACCTTCTGATTTACTCAAAGGGAATAGTATGGCTTTGTACCACTTTTGCGGATTTTTTAATATCTTTTCTGCAGCTCAGAAACATACCAGCTACTTTCTAGCCTCTCTGTAAAGGTCACTTGTGTTCTTGTGATGCTTCTAGTAGAATAAGTTCAGTTCAGTCGCTCAGTCATGTCCGACTCCTTGTGACCCCATGAATTGCAGCATGCCAGGTCTCCCTGTCCATTACCATCTCCCAGAGTTCACTCAAACTCACGTCGGTCGAGTCGGTGATGCCATCCAGCCATCTCATCCTCTGTCATCCCCTTTTCCTCCTGCCCCCAATTCCTCCCAGCATAAGAGTCTTTTCCAATGAGTCAACTCTTCACATATAGTGACCAAAGTACTGGAGTTTCAGCTTTAGCATCATTCCTTCCAAAGAACACCCAGGGGTGATCTCCTTTAGAATGGACTGGTTGGATCTCCTTGCAGTCCAAGGGACTCTCAAGAGTCTTCTCCAACACCACAGTTCAAAAGCATCAATTCTTTGGCGCTCAGCTTTCTTCACAGTCCAACTCTCACATCCATACATGACCACTGGAAAAACCATATCCTTGACTAGACAGACCTTTGTTAGCAAGGTAATGTCTCTGCTTTTCAATATGCTATCTAGGTCAGTATGCTACGGTCATAACTTTTCTTCCAAGGAGTAAGCATCTTTTAATTTCATGGCTGCAATTACTATCTGCAGTGATTTTGAAGCCCCCAAAAATAAAGTCTGACACTGTTTCCACTGTTTCCCCATCTATTTCCCATGAAGTGATGGGACCAGATGCCATGATCTTAGTTTTCTGAATGTTGAGCTTTAAGCCAACTTTTTCACTCTCCTCTTTCACTTTCATCAAGAGGCTTTTGAGTTCCTCTTCACTTTCTGCCATAAGGGTGGTGTCATCTGCATATCTTAGGTTATTGATATTTCTCCCGGCAATCTTGATTCCAGCTTATGCTTCTCCCAGCCCAGCATTTCTCATGATGTACTCTGCATATAAGTTAAATAAGCACGGTGACAATATACAACCTTGACGTACTCCTTTTCCTATTTGGAACCAGTCTGTTGTTCCATGCACAGTTCTAACTGTTGCTTCCTGACCTGCATATAGGTTTCTCAAGAGGCAAGTCAGATGGTCTGGTATTCCCTTCTCTTTCAGAATTTTCCACAGTTTATTGTGATCCACACAGTCAAAGGCTTTGGCATAGTCAATAAAGCAGAAATAGATGTTTTTCTGGAACTCTCGTGGTTTTTCAATGATCCAGTGGATGTTGGCAATTTGATCTCTGGTTCCTCTACTGTTTCTAAAACCCTCAGTGATCAATGCAAAGAAATAGAGGAAAATAACAGAATGGGAAAGACTAAAGATCTCTTAAAGAAAATTAGAGATACTAAGGGAACATTTCATGCAAAGATGGGCTCGATAAAGGACAGAAATGGTATGGACCTAACAGAAGCAGAAGATGTTAAGAAGAAGTGGCAAGAATACACAGAAGAACTGTACAAAAAAGATCTTCATGACCCAGATAATCACGAAGGTGTGATCACTCACATTCACCTAGAGCCAGACATCCTGCCTGGAATGTGAAGTCAGGTGGGCCTTAGGAAGCATCACTATGAACAAAGCTAGTGGAGGTGATGAAATTCCAGATGAGCTATTTCAAATTCTAAAAGATGACGCTGTGAAAGTGCTGCACTCAATATGTCAGCAAATTTGGAAAACTCACCAGTGACCACAGGACTGGAAAAGGTCAGTTTTCATTCCAGTGCCAAAGAATGCTCAAACTACCACACAATTGCACTCATCTCACATGCTAGTAAAGTAATGCTCAAAATTCTAGTAGCATAAACTTGAACTAAAGATTAATCCCTGTAATTCTATTCCTGACTAAGTTTGGTGAACCCAGGTGACAACATTGTCTTTAGGTGGCCAATTACTGAGCCTCTCAACTAGGTAATGATAGAAAATGGAAGCAACCTAGATGTCCATCAGCAGACGAATGGATAAGAAAGCTGTGGTACATATACACAATGGAATATTACTCAGCTATTAAAAGAATACATTTGAATCAGTTCTAATGAGGTGGATGAAACTGGAGCCCATTATACAGAGTGAAGCAAGCCAGAAAGAAAACCACCAATACAGTATACTAATGCATATATATGGAATTTAGAAAGATGGTAACGATAACCCTGTTTGCGAGACAACAAAAGAGACACAGATGTATAGAACTGTCTTTTGGACTCTGTGGGAGAAGGTGAGGGTGGGATAATTTGAAAGAATAGCATTGGAACATGTATATTATCATATGTGAAACAGATCGCCAGTCCAGGTTCAATGCATGAGACAGTGCTCAGGGCTGGTGCACTGGGATGACCCAGAGGGATGGGATGGAGAGTAGGGTTCAGAATGGGGAACACATGTACACCCATGGCTGATTCATGTCAATGTATGGCAAAACCACCACAATATTATAAAGTAATTAGCCTCCAATTAAATAAATTAAAAAAAGAAAAATGAGGGGAAGTAGTTGTTAGATGCCCATTGGCTTTGACTTACTCTTTGAAATATTGATTCTGACAACTGGTTTTTGTATGTTATTGACACAGCAGAGCCTTCAAATGTGCAGTAAATCAGTCTGCAAATGTGAGGTGTAACCCACATGAGTAATCATCTTATACCGGATACATTAAAATAATTTTGTCTTTCCTAAGTGAAAGTGAAAGTGTTAGTCACTCAGTCATGTCTGACTCTTTGTGACCTCATGGATTGTAGCCTACCAGGCTCCTCTGTCCATGGAATTCTCCAGGCAAGAATACTGGAGTAGGTTGTCATTTCCCCCTCCAGGGGATCTTCCCGACCCAGGGATCAAACCCAGGTCTCCTGCATTGCAGGCAGATTCTTTACCATCTGAGCCACCAGGAAAGCCCCTGTCCTTCCTAAAACCTTTAGAAAAGGCAGACAAAGGTTTTTGAGAAGAACTTATGTTTGTCAATTGATTAGGAAAATGAAAGATCTATCCACTCTCCCTTTAAAGGAGTTGATGTTTCTTGGCGCTTTGGAAACAGAAGACAAAATGCCTTTGACCATCAGGTCATCAATTTCAGAGGCTGTTGTTTTCTGGGTAGTTAGAGTTCAAGATTTGTTATGTTTGACAGTCATTTGTAGCTTCCTTCTGAGTAGAATAGATTTTCAAATTACAAATCACCAGGCAAGCATCAAACTGAATGCAAAAATCAATGACCCATCACAGTTACAAGCATGTTGATGGCCATGGCATGGTGAGTAGACCATCGCAGACAACGACATGCTTGAAGAGGAACAGACAAGGGCGGCTTTGTTTACCCACTTCTTATCTCTGCCTTCTGCTCCACCACCCTGACCTGCCATAGAAATGTGTCAGTGAATTTAAGTCAAGTAATAATCTGTGACTAATCTATATGCAGCTTCTAAGCCATTTCCTTCACTTCATTTTAGCAGAGGCTTCTGCTTTCCACAAATGCCCTCCATTCACAGACTCCCTCCTGCCATCCTAATTTACATACGGGCTCATCCTTCCAACAGCTTCTTATAACCCTGAAGCTCTGTTGGCAAGAAAATGGAACTCTATTTTTTAAGATCTTCAACTGGAAGCCTGTGGCTGCTCAACGGGAAAAGCCAAGCTTCTTTTATTATTACTTGTAACA
This sequence comes from Bos javanicus, assembly GCF_032452875.1. NCBI lineage: Eukaryota > Metazoa > Chordata > Mammalia > Artiodactyla > Bovidae > Bos > Bos javanicus. The sequence goes on from NC_083881.1 coordinate 46,915,381, forward strand.
ACCGCTTCTGTTTCTGTTTCGGAACCAAACTTGGGTCTCCCCACCTGAGCAGTAAAGCCAGTCTACTGACCCTGGGTTGTGGTGAAGGACAACTGCACCAAGCAAGGAGTTCAGGACAGAGAGTCCTCAAAAAGGCTGAATTCTCTGATGGGCTTCAGCAAAGCATTGTTAAAAACAAAGTGAGGGAGCAGGGTCTTGGGGTGTGTGAGCAGCTTGTGCGCAGTTCTCTGATTGGTTGATAGTGAGATAACAGGGCTGTGTCACAGGAGTTAACATTATTTATCCTGAGGCACCAGCAGGTCTGGGGGCTACATGCTCATGATCATCAAGTAGTTAATTTCTTCTGTTGGTGGTGGTTTTAGCATCAATAAAGCAATTCAGGATGTGTACATCATATACTGTTGTCTAGGTCCTTCAGAGAAGACCTACAGCAGAGAATGTTGGGGAGGGGTCTGTCCCAGGGACGCCCTGTAGGGTCCTGTGCCATTTCTGGGGACACGTTCTACTTGCAGGCACTGTGGTAGCATTTTTGAACCTGTCTCATAGATTCTCTGGAGGCGTCTGTTTGGTCAACATGGTTTCTCCCATTCGATAGATAGATAAGGAGACGGAGCTTCCGAGGAATTAAGTAACTTGTCCAAAGTGGTTTAAGACCAGGTGTACTCTCAACAACAGCACAAAAATCAGAGACCTGGAGACGAGTGTCCCTTTCAAAAGGACTCCTTCTTTATAAAAGCTCATTTTAAAACTTGTTTTAGAATACTTTTAGAGTTAAGCAAGTTGTAAAGATAGGACAGAGAATTCCTTTATATCTTGAACCCAGTTTCCCCTGCTGTTAACATCCTGTGTTAGCTTGATACATTTACATAGTATGATACACTTATCATAGCGAATGAAGCAGTATGGGCACATTATTATTCACTGATTTTTCATAACTTATTTTTATTTCTTGAGTGTTTGCCTAATATCTTCTTTCTGTCTCAGCATCCCACCCCAAATACCACATTTCATTTAGTTATCACGTCTCCTAAGGCTCTTCTAGATTATGACAGTTTCTCAGACTTCCCTTGTTTTTGATGACCTTGACAGTTTTTGAGGAGTTGTGAGCAGATATTTTGCAGAATGTCCGTTAATATGGATTTATCTGATGGTCTTCTCTGGGATCTCAAGACTGCTGCACAAACACATGATCGCTTCACCAGGAAAACTTGAATTAGCTTTAAATTGTCAGAGCCTAGGCACACAGATAAGGACAGGAATTCTCTGCTACTTCAGGGTCAGTTTCAAATGAGTCATTTAGGCAAAGTATGTATATTTACCAGGTGGCTCAGTGGTAAAGTATCTGCCTGTTAAGCAGGAGATGCAGGTTCGATCCCTGGGTTGGGAAGATCCCCTGGAAAAGGAAACAGCAAACCACTTCAGTATTCTTTCCTGGGACATTCCATAGACAGAGGAGCCTGGTGGACGACAGTCCATAGGATCGCAAAGAATTGGACACGAATTTAGCAACTAAACCATCACCACCACATATATATGTACAGCAAGGACAGCTACATTCATCTGGATGAGCCAACAGAAGAACACATTTCATAAGAAATCTTCCACCCCAGAAATCTCTCTCATACCCACACACAATGCACCAGATATTTATAAGAAAGTTAGAAGTTTACAGACTAATAAGGTGAGCGAAGCCATGATTTCAATTAATGATAAAATTGTCATTGTAAATGACATGTTTGTGGCCAACAAAAACAGATGTCCATGTAACAATTTGGAGCCATCCAATGCATAAAGCAATTTGTAGATAATCTGCTAAGCAGATATAGTATCAAAATGTATTCATTGTCAATTAGATGTACATCCAGGCTGTTTGTCTAATTGACCAGTTAATTTCCAGGCTGTCTCAGGAGCTACTAAACATGGTTTACAATAGAGCCCTTGGTACTGCACCTCAGAGTGACCTAATGTTGATAAACAAAGGAACAGATTCCCTGCTTGTTCAAAGTACAGAGAGTTCAGGGTGCTGCGTTCTGTATGCAGAATCAGGTGCTTCAACAAGCTGTTGTTGACTCAGTCTGAATCGGTAATGCAATAGTGCCATAATGTATCATCCCATTTGAATGCCTGGCAACTGAAACCATTGTTAAAAAAAGACATCTTTCACCAAGATTGGAGACAGAGAAGAAAAACCTTTTCTGTGAAGCTTTTTATGATGGATGTTCTATAAAACAGAACTGATATTGGCCATTTGAGTGAATGACAAGGTCTCTCCCATTCTCCCCCAGCTCCTGCCTTCCAGGAGCTTCCATCTCAACTCCTGGTGTTCAATTGAAAGTTCTTCTTAATATCAGCTACACTCATTGTCTCCCACTTTGATAACTGCAAAGAAAAAGAACAATTTCCACTCCACCCTCCAGAAAAAGAACAATCCAGGCTTCCCAGGCTTTCCAGTGGTTAAGAGTCTGCCTTGCATGTAGGTGACACAGGTTCAACCCCTGGTCTGGAAAGATCCCACATGCTGTGGAGCAACTAAGCCCCTGGGCCACAACTACTGAGCCCAAGTCCTAGAACCCGTGCTCCACAATAAGAGAAGCCGCCGCAGTGAGAAGCCCACACACCACAACCACAGAGTAGCCTCCACTCGCTGCCACTAGAGAAAGGCCCACGTGCAATAGCGAAGACTCAGTGCAACCACAAATAATAAAATTAATTTAAAAATTTAAAAACAATTCCAATTTCTTTCTGAAAGACTATCCATTAGAATAAATAGACAAGATATATTACAAAAGGGATAGGATCCTCTGAAGCAGCAGTCAAGGTGATTTTTCTAAGCATCCCACTGATGGCATAGGCTCCTGTTTGCGGTTCTCTGCCACTTCTCCCAGCTGCCCTTGGCTCCAGGTGTAGCCATGATCCTGGAATGCAGCCAGAGAAAGAGTTGGAAGAGATAGGAGGTCTCTGATTGTTGAGCAGCACACAGGCTTTCTCCTCCACTAAAGGGCTCTAAATATTCTTCATGGCGCTTGGTTTTGAAGCCCCTTGTCATCTGGAAGCCTGCATCGCATCAGAAGTTGGAAGCAGTCTGTTATTGATTGCAGCTGCGTCCTTGTTTGGCAGAGGAAGAAGGTGTAGAAAGCAAATGTAGTCCCATTTGGCAAGGACACCTTCCAGGTGAACAACAGTCAGGAAAGATGTCTAGAGGCACAGTTAAGAGCTGCAGAGACAGAACTGACAGGCCCCGGGGTAGATAATTAGTGCCTTGTCTTTTAAAGGGAACCTCCCTCTCAGAAGTGCATGCATGCCTGCTCAGTCACTTCAGTCCTGTCCAACTCTTTGTGACCCCATGGACTATAGCCTGCCAGGCTCTTCTGTTCATGGGATCCTCCAGGCAACAATACTGGAGTCGGTTTGCCATGCCCCCCTCCAGGGGATCTTTCCAACTCAAGCATTGAACCCGTGTCTCTTGCATCTCTTGCATTGGTGGGTGGGTTCTTTACCACTAGCACCACCTGGGAGCCACCCCCCCCCACCCCGCCCAGAAGTACTGGGAACAGAAACCAGCTTCCCCTGTACCCTTGGCTTACCAGGACCTAGGACAAATTTGTGCATTTGTGTGTGTGTGAATGTGAATGTATCACAAGCCCTCAACAAGCTTGTCTCACCTCCACATGCACTGGCATTTCGAAGGCTCAGTGTATTTCACACTTATCATCAAATGCCATCTCGCTTGATGTAGAGAAAACAAATAGTAATTGAGTTCCTCCTCCTGCCTCCATCTCTGAACTGGACCTACAGACAGGTATTTGGGGATTCGCCTCAGAGGTGTTCATCACTCAGAAAAACCCCTAAAAATTCCTGATATGATGCTCTGCCTTTTTCCTGAGACACATATTTGAATTTTTTCCTTCAAAGTATGAGTTATTTATCTGCTGAGTGAACCTAACTGCCAGCCCAGCAAGCACGTGATAGTGGAGTTTTGTTGTAGAAGGACAGCAACTCTTAAGATAGAATCAAGACTCGATTCCTTTGTCGGAAACAAGAAGTCCTGAAATGTATACTGTTTGCTGGATTGGAAATGGCAACATAGATAGAGTCAAGAGGACTTCAGGTTAAATGTGGATGATTACACGTAAATGTGTATCTTCTCTCCTGCTTGAAGAGTCACTGAGACCGAGGAAGGAAATTTATAAAGTGGAAACTAATGAGAGCCAAGAGAACAAAACAAGAGGCAATAGGAGGCAAAAAATGGTAACAGTTACTTGGGAAATGGGAGTGGATGAAGGAGCAGTGACCGAGCAAAGTAGAGGGAGTTATGTGCTGGGCGCCTGCTGATGCAGGTACCGCATGAGTTAGATGGCCAGCATCCTCGGAAGCAGGAGAGAGGCAAGGACTGAGTGCAGGCGGGGACTGGCCGTGGGAGACATTGTACTATGCATCCGGATTCCCAGGTCTTTTTCCAGTCCTCAAAGCCAGGTGTTTTCTCCCCCCACCTGCCCCAAAACACACACATACATACGCATCCATATTCACATGAAAGTTTATTTCTTGGAAAAACTTAAACTCAGGATCAGAACCTGTGATGGAACTGAACCACAAAATGGAACCATATACAGCAGAAAAAGTGGGTGAGGGTGAGGCTGAAAATGGGGGTGGGGAACGAAGTGAAAGCCTGCAGAACTGTAGGGCCCAGTCCTCACATCTCCACAGACTGGCGGATAGCCAAGTAAGAGATGCAAGGATTTGCCAGCAAAGAACCTAAACAGCTATAGAGAAGAGACTTGCAGCTATTGGTACTTAAAGATCCTGAAATGTTGACGTTCAGTTCACTGCTCAGTCACCCTATGGTAAAGACTGCCAGTCAACAAGCCCCACTTACTCACACAAAATTGAAATTTTAGTACCTCCTCCAAATATTGCCTGGTATTTGAGGAAAATCTTCAGTATGAAAGACTGAGGCCAAAATAACAAACAGACGAAAGGAACTGGGATGAGAGTGACGTGAGTGGAAAAAGAAATGCTGGAAGGAAATACACACATTGACCTCAGGGAGATGTAATGATATATTGCTCCCCTGCTTTGGGAGGGGAACAATCAGTGGAAAAAAAGAACATGGTTGCTAAAATTAAAAATTTAAATCAAAGTTTTGAAAATAAAATGGAGGAAATATTCTAGAAGACAATAAAAAGACAATACAAAGAAAATTCAAGAAAAATATAAGAAAATTAGAACTCCAGTATTAAAAATTTTCAACATGTAGAAATTCCAGAAGAAAAGGGAGAAATTAAGCAGTAATACCAAAAATTTGCCTAGCACTGAACAAACATCAACTACCAGATTAAATTGGCTCATTCAATGCCTAACACAGTGAATAAAAGAAAAGCTACACCAAATACAGTATGATAATATTTCAGATATCAGATATACAGAGAAGATCCTAAAATCAGAATGAAGTTGGGCCAGAAGACAACAAAAGGATATCATAAACATTCTTGAGGAAGCATATCTTCACCTTCACATTCCAAGTCCTTCTAGGTCTTGATCAAATGAGAGAGTAGCATTAAAAATATTTTCAGATATGCAAGGACTCAGAAATTTTACCTCTCAGGCTCTGTTACGTAGAGAGGTACTGGAAGATATGCTCTTACTAAACAAGGTAGTAAAAGAGGAAAGCTCAAAATGTGAAATCAAGAAACAGACCATTGAGTATAAAGATGAGATGAAGAGAGGTCCCCATAATGTCAAGAGAGCTGGCCAAGAAGACAACTGCTCAGATTTGGGCAGGAAGATGAGGGGTCTGGGAAGGGGATGGAGCTCATCAAACCTGCATGCGTGCTAAGTCACTTTGGTCATGTCCAACTCTCTATGACCCTATGGACTATAGCCTTCCAGGCTCCTCTATCCATGGGGATTCTCCAGGCAAGAATACTGGAGTGGGTTGCCATGATCTCCTCCAGGGGATCTTCCTGGCCCAGGGATTGAGCCCATGTGTCTTATATCTCCTGGATTGGCAGATGGGTTCTTTACCACTAGCACCACCTGGGAAGTTCCTCATAAACCCTCATGCAAACCAAGTGTGCAATCAAATGCATTTGACGTTGTGGAGAATTGTGTGTATGTGTGTGTCTGTTCGGAGAGGGGTGTAGGGAAGAGTTACTGATTCATACATAAGAAAATTAATTTTTAAAAAAGACAACATAAGCTCCAGGAAAAACAAAAAGTTATATAAGAAAGGAAACTTTGCTTAACAGAGAACAATATGCTTGTAGTCATAACGTATAAACACACAGTCTGACTTAACCAAAAAATGTGGACAGAAATACTTTGAAGGACAGACATATAAGTGAAACTTTGTGTGTTAGTGTCTGCGAGGACTGCAGCTGACCTTTATCTACAGGAATGTAAGTAGTCAGTGTCTCAAATTGATGCATGAAAAGATAAATCAGTACATATTGAAATTAAGGAGGTATAGTCTAGAAATCGGAGAAGGCAATGGCACCCCACTCCAGTACTCTTGCCTGGAAAATCCCATGGATGGAGGAGCCTGGTGGGCTGCAGTCCACGGGGTCACTAAGAGTCGGACACAACTGAGCAACTTCACTTTCACTTCTCACTTTCATGCATTGGAGAAGGAAATGGCAACCCACTCCAGTGTTCTTGCCTGGAGAATCGCAGGAACCGGGGAGCCTGGTGGGCTACTGTCTGTGGGGTCGCACAGAGTCGGACACGACTGAAGTGACTTAGCAGCAGCAGCAGCAGCAGTCTAGAAATAACAGCTGAGTGAATCAAAAGTAGTTGCTATTGAGAAGCAGAACAGCTATTTTCTTTTATAAGCCCTTTTCTACAATTTGGCTTTTCAACAATATTTATATATTGCTTTGATAAAAATCAAAATTCATTAAAAAATTAAGAGCATGGATAAAAAATGTATTGAATAGGTCTGGGCTTCCCTGGTGGCTCAGTGATAAAGAATCTGCCTGCAAAGCAAGAGTTGTAGTGGCCGCAAGTTCCATCCCTGGGTCAGGGAAGATCCGCTGAAAGAGGAAACCAACCCACTCCAGTATTCTTGCCTGGGCAATCCCATGGACTGAGGAGCCTGGTGGGCTACAGTACATGGGGTTGCAGAGTTGGACATGACTAAAGTGACTGAGCATGCACGCAAGCATTGAATAGGCCCATGCAATTGATAACTGGTTCTTATCTACAACATAGAAGTCTGGAAGAAATTAAAAAGTAGAATATGCTATATTAAAAAAAAAGTGTCACTTAAACTATTTAGTCATAGTTTGGTAAATTTTATTGGGGCCAGAAGCAGAGAGTATGTTATAATGACTCTTTTACATTTGGAAATTCTTGAAGATCTCTGATTATATCTCAGTAATGTCAAAGATTTATTGAACTAAATCCAAACTAACAAAGCAAACAAATTATGAAGAGATTTTTTGGCATCAGCAAGAATTCCTTCATTTTTTGAAGTGCTTGTGAGGATTCTTTAAATAGCAGCCTCCTCTGGTACACTGAAGTGTTAGTAGATATCAACCTCTAGCAAAGAATCTAGGGAAGATCAAAAGAAGAGATACTTAAGTCTAAAGAGCTCGAAGTTGCTACTGGTCCTTGATTTCTAAGAAGATAAGATAAATCAGCGCTGGCACTGCAGTGTGAGTTCACAGGAAGAGACTTCTTCACCAAAGTCTGACATCTGTGCTGCTGTGAGGAGAGACCCACTGCTTTATTAAGCAGAGTGCATATTTACAGCTGTTGAGTGTAGTGACCAAACAGGTGAACTCTTCTCAGCTTGACTTGGAAACTGCTGAGATTAAGAAACTTCCAAACCACTGAAAACATTTTTTTTTTTTAAAGAAAGAAAAATCAGTCCCCTTGAACAGTGCTAAAGGTGAAATTTATGTCACTTTTGAAAATTTTCTGACCCTTCTTGTTGCAAAAGTAATGTAACTTGAGAGAGTTGCCTTAACTGGCAGGAGAGTAGCAACCTGTGCTGTCTTGAGGGAGTAACATAAAGGGTAGGTCATCTTGCAGCCTCATTAGGCCAGGCTCGCTAAGACTGGGTCCCCAGGGCTCTGTACGAATGGATGACAACAACCAGCCCCTTTTCTCTCACTTGAGCCTGAAAATTCATCCCCAAGTAATAAGAACACAGAGCCAGCTAAAGAGCAAAGCTGAGAACAGCTCCCTGGCAGTGCATTTTTATCTTCTTTGTAGAAAGACATCATCTGCTGGACCATCGGTACCTCCAGCGCATCCAGATGTCTACTGGAGGCATTCTCGGTCGCCACCCCACCCCAACCCCCCACCTGCAGGTGAGGCTGATGCATCCAGTTTCCTCAGAGTGTTTGGGAAAAAGAACAAGAAAATTGAAGCAGGCAGCCTCTTTTGTTGACATTCCAGAACATAAGGACATTTCAGTCTTTAAGGCATCTCACCAGGGAGAGAAGATTCCAGTGTAGCAGGAGGGAGGCCGTCAGTGTTCTGCAGCAGATTTAGATTTATGCAAGGCCAGTGAGGAACAGCTGCTGCCTCTGTCAGTGCTGAAAGGACATGGGAGCCCTGAGCAGCAGCTGGGCAGCCTCTTAATACAGGGAACTTAGAAGGAGGCCTAGCATTTTTTCCCTATGAACCTGGGCACCCCACCCTTCCCCCGCTTCCCTTGTTAATTTCAAAGGCCCTCATGGATGCCCAAGCCAGCAGCCAAAGGTTGCCAAGAAACTTCAGCAAAAGAAGAGCTTGAATGATTCAGGATGATGATTCCTTCTCCTTTGACTGCTGGGTGTTAATAACAGTCACTGCTTCATGGGGTTGTTGTGAGGATTAAAGGAGTTATTAATTAAATGGAAGATGATTATAAGAATGTGTGACCCAATGAATGTTCAGTTCAGTTCAGTTCAGTCGCTCAGTCACGTCCGACTCTTTGCGACCCCATGAATTGCAGCACGCCAGGCCTCCCTGTCCATCACCATCTCCCAGAGTTCACTCAAACTCATGTCCATCGAGACGGTGATGCCATCCAGCCATCTCATTCTCTGTTGTCCCTTTCTCCTCCTGCCCCCAATCCCTCCCAGCATCAGAGTCTTTTCCAATGAGTCAACTCTTCGCATGAGGTGGCCAAAGTACTGAAGTTTCAGCTTTAGCATCATTCTTTCCAAAGAACACCCAGGGCTGATCTCCTTTAGAATGGACTGGTTGGATCTCCTTGCAGTCCAAGGGACTCTCAAGAGTCTTCTCCAATACCACAGTTCAAAAGCATCAATTCTTCGGTGCTCAGCTTTCTTCACAGTCCAACTCACATCCATACATGACCACTGGAAAAACCATAGCCTTGACTAGACAGACCTTTGTTGGCAAAGTGATGTCTCTGCTTTTCAATATGCTATCTAGGTTGGTCATAACTTTTCTTCCAAGGAGTAAGCATTCAATGAGTGTTAGCCATCTTTAATAATAGTAGTCCTGGTAGTATTTGAAAGATCAATGAGAGTGTGAGAGATGAAATTGTACTTTGTCTAAGGAGGCAGTTGGGTGACTGGATGACTGGATATTATCTGACTGAAGTGTATTTTTGTTTTTATTTTCATTACTCTAGGAGGTGGGTCAAAAAGGATCTTGCTGCAATTTATGTCAGAGTGTTTTGCCCTAGTTTTCCTCTAAAAGTTTTATAGTGTCTGGCCATATGTAATAAGGTCCTTCATCCATTTTGAAATTATTTTTGTGTATAGTGTTAGGAAGTGTTCTAATTTCATTCTTTTACATGTAGCTGTCCAGTTTTCCCAGCACCTCTTATTGAAGAGGCTGTTTTTTCTCCATTGTATAGTTTTACCTCTTTTGGCAAATATAAGGTATCCATAGGTGTGTGAGTTTATCTGAGAGATTTCTATCCTGTTCCATTGATCTATAGTCCTATGTTTATGCTGGTACCATAAATGTCTTGATCACTGTAACTTTGTAGTATAGTCTTAAGCCAAGGAGCTTGATTCCTCCAGCTCTGTTTTTCTTTCTGAAGAGTGGTTTGGCTAATCGGGATCTTTTGTGTTTTCATACAGATTGTAAAATTGAAAAACAATTATTTATTTTGTTCTTGTCTGTGCTGAGTTTTCATTGCTACATGGGCTTTTCTCCTGTTTTGGAGAGCGGGGCTGCTCGTCATTGCAGTGCTCAGGCTTCTCATTGTGGTGGCTTCTCCTGTGGTGGAGCACGGGCTTTAGGGCACGTGGGCTTTGGTAGTTGCAACTCGGGCTCAGTAGTTGCAGCTCCCAGGCTCTAGGGCTCAGGCTCGGCAGTTATGGTGCACAGGATTAGTTGCTTCTTGGCATGTGGGATCTTCTTGGACCAGGGATTGAACCTGTGTCTCCTGCATTGGCAGGTGGATTCTCTACCACTGAGCCACCAGGGAAGCCCTAAATTTTTTTGTCCTAGTTCTGTGAAAAATGCCATTGGTAATTTGATAGGGATTGTACTGAATCTATAGATTACTTTGGGTACTATAGTCATTTTCACAATAATGATTGTTCCATTGAAGTCAAGTGTCACAGATCTGAATGAGGATTTCTGCACTGGAGGAAATGGTTCAACAGAGACCTGCCAATGAAGCCTAGCAAGATTATAGAAACTGGACCCATCAGGGTTGGGTATTGAATACAGATTTCATTGAGTGTCAGAGAATAAATGTTATTAACTTATTTATTTTTGAATATTTTGGAGACTTTGGGTGAAAGCCTTCTTGAATAGTTGAGAATATTGAGGGGCAAGGTTAGATCAACTTTTCCTAAGGACATGCCTCCCAAGAAAGTAGGAGGCCCTCAGAAAGCCTTTGTACTTTATTACATGCCATGTTCTCTTATGAAAAGAAGGCTAAGATAAAAACTATATGATAATCTCAATAGATGCAGAAAAAGCCTTTTAACAAAATTCAGCACCTGTTTATGATTAAAACTTCAAAAAATGGGCATAGAAGGAACCTACCTCAACATAGTAAAGGCCATATATGATAAGCCTACAGCAAACATTATTCTTAATGGTGAAAAACTGAAAGCATTCCCCTAAGATCAGGAACAACACAAGGGTGTCCACTTTCACCACTGTTATTCAACACAGCTCTGGAAGTCTTAGCTACAGCAATCAGAGAAGAAAAAGAAATAAAAGGAATCTAGATCGGAAAAGAAGAAGTAAAGCTCTCACTGTTAGCAGATGACATGATACTGTACATAAAAAACCCTAACGATACTATCAGAAAATTACTCGAGCTAATCAGTGATTTCAGCAAAGTCACAGGATGCAAAGTCAATGCATAGAAATCACTTGCATTTCTATATACTAACAATGAAAAGTCAGAAAGAGAAATTAAGGAATCAATCCCATTCACCATTGCAACAAAAAGAATAAAATATCTAGGAATAAACTTACCAAAAGAGTTAGACACGACTGAGCGACTGAACTGAACTGAAGGAGACAAAAGAACTGTACACAGAAAATCCAATCAAAGGTGACATAAACAGATGGAGAGATATTCCATGTTCCTGGGTAGAAAGAATCAATCTTGTGAAAATGACTGTACTACCAAACACAATCTACAGATTCAATGTGATCCCTATCAAATTACCAATGGCATTTTTCACAGAACTAGGACAAAAATTTCACAATTCATATGGAAACACAAAAGACCCTGAATAGCCAAAGCAGTCTTGAGAAAGAAGAATGGAGCTGGAGGTATCACCCTTCCTGACTTCAGATTATACTACAAAGCTACAGTCATCAAGACAGTGTGGCACTGACACAAAAACAGAAATATAGACCAATGGAACAAGACAGAAAGCCGAGAAATAAACCCATGCACCTACGGGTACCTTATTTTTGACAAAGGAGGCAAGAATATACAATGGGGCAAAGACAGCCTCTTCAATAAATGGTGCTGGGGAAACTGGACAGCTCAATTTTCAGTTCAGTTCAGTCATTCAGTCATGTCTGACTCTTTGCAACCCCATGGACTGCAGCACGCCAGGCCTCCCTGTCCATCACCAACTCCCAGAGTTTACTCAAACTCATGTCCATTGAGTCAGTGATGCCATCCAACCATCTCATCCTCTGTCATCCCCTTCTCCTCCTGCCTTCAATCTTTCCCAGCATCAGGGTCTTTTCAAATGAGTCAGTTCTTCGTATCAGGTGGCCAAAGTATTGGAGTTTCAGCTTCAGCATCAGGCCTTCCAATAAATATTCAGGAGATTCCTTTAGGATGGACTGAATGGATCTCCTTGCAGTTCAAGGGACTCTCAAGAGTCTTCTCCAACACTACAGTTCAAAAGCATCAATTCTTTGGCACTCAGCTTTCTTTATAGTCCAACTCTCACATCCATACATGACTACTGAAAAATCATAGCTTTGACTAGATGGACCTTTGTTGGTAAAGTAATGTTTCTGCTTTTTAATATGCTGTCTAGGTTGGTCATCATTTTTCTTCCAAGGAGCAAGTGTCTCTTAAATCATGGTTACAGTCACCATCTGCAGTGATTTTGGAACCCCCCAAAATAAAATCTCTCACTGTTTCCACTGTTCCCCCATCTATTTGCCATGAAGTGATGGGACCAGATGCCATGATCTTAGTTTTCTGAATGTTGAGTTTTAAGCCAACTTTTTCACTCTCGTCTTTCAGTTTCATCAAGAGGCTGTTGAGTTCTTCTCTGCTTTCTGCCATAAGGGTGATGTCATCTGCACATCTGAGTTTATTGATATTTCTCCCAGCAGTCTTGATTCCAGCTTGTGCTTCATCCGCCCAGCGTTTCTCATGATGTACTCTGCATATAAGTTAAATAAACAGGGTGACAATATACAGCCTTGATGTATTCCTTTTCCTATTTGGAACCAGTCTGTTGTTCCATGTTCAGATCTAACTGTTGCTTCCTGACCTGCATACAGATTTCTCAGGAGGAAGGTCAGGTGGTCTGGTATTCCCATATGTTTAAGAATTTTCCAGAGCTACATGTAAAAGAGTGAAATTAGAACATTTCTTAACACCATATACAAAGATAAACTCAAAATGGATTAAAGACCTAAATGTAAGACCAGAAACCATAAGTCTGAGAGGAAAACATAGGCAGAACACTTGATGACATAAAGCAAGATCCTCTATGACCCACCTCTTAGAGTAATGGAAATAAAAACAAAAGTAAACAAGTGGGACCTGATTAAACTTAAAAGCTTTTGCACAGCAAAGGAAACCGTAAGCAAGGTGAAAAGACAACCCTCTGAATGGGAGAAAATAATAGCAAATGAAACTATGGACAAAGGATTAATTTCCTTTGGCCACAAGGCATGTGGGATCTTAACTTCCCCACCAGGGATCAAACCTGCACCCCATGTATTGGAAGGCGAAGTCTTAACCTCTGGACAGTCAGGGAAATGCTCTTGTTTATGTTTTGATAGTACCTCTTCATCCAGAATGAAGGCCAGATGTTTAGTTCTTAAACATTCTGAAAGGAACAGTTCATTAGTGGTGAAAAGAGTCAATAAAGAGTAGGGTACCTTCCAGGAGAGTTGTGGAAAACTTCAAATTTTAAGTGAACCTGATTCCTATGTGATAGAGGTATACTTTCAAGCATGATAGCCTAGCTGTCCATCAACCCTTCTCTGCTTGGGGGTTGGAAAAGGAGGAGGAATTGTACATAGGTAATTCAAAATAAGCAGGAGTTTGTTTGACTGATATCTGAAAAAACTCATAGAAAATTAACTATTGTCCATGGCAGGGCAGTAGAAAAAGGAGACAGGAGCAGTGGTTGGCCTGAAAAAAATTACACCAGTATAAAAACTTGTCAGACGCAGTCCACAAAGTGGATAATCCACTGTGAGTAACCAGTGACTGAAATACAGCAGTAAGACAGCAGTTGCAATGAAACAACTAAAGTGATTTTTTAAAAAAGAAAACAAATTGGCTTCAGCCTCCTAAAATAGGCAGCATTTCAAATTAGAGGTGGCTCAATGGTAAAGAATTCACCTGCCAGTAAAAGAGACTCGGGTTCAATCCCTGGATCCTGAAGATCCACAGGAGAAGGAAATGGGTACCCACTCCAGTTTTCTTGCCTGGGAAATTCCATGGACAGAGGAGCCTGGTGGGCTACAGTCCATGAAGTTGCAAAGAGTTGGACACAACTGAGCACAGCACAGCTAGCTAGTCTAATTCATTTGTAAATTCATATAAAGCAAACTATTGATTTAATGATCTCAGGAGGTTAACACAAGCCTTGCTCTGGCTTTTTCCTTCTCGTTGCTCTACTTGTTGCAAAAGCTGTGGTCTCTGGATTGCTGATTAGGAATAGCTTTGCTTTTAATGGCTCAGAATCCTCCCCATTCTGTGGCCTTGATGTGGAGAAATCCCTGGTATTACAATGCCTTTGTACCCTTCTGAATCTCTGAGCCACCAGTGTGTGCAGTCCTGATTCCTGGACTTTTCTACTATAATCATTCTCAATCCTGAAACACAGGCACTGGGTCTTCAGAGGCCAGACTTTGGAATCAGACTGCCCATATTTAGACCTTGGCACTGAATCCTGGCTCCATATTTACTGACTGGGCTTGAATATACCTAGATTTCCTCATGCATGAAATAAGGGAAAATAATAGGATTCTTGTAAGATCTCACTGTAAACACACACACACACAGACACACAGAACGGTGCATAATGAAAAGAGTTCCTTAATGCTGACTACTCATATTATTAGGGATATGTGCTTCTAGTTTAGTTACTTTTCTTTAATTCCTGTCTTCTTTTTTTTTCTCTTCTTCTTCCTTCTTTTATTAAGATTTCTCCCTTGTTGTAGTTTCTTTTTCCTTATTGCCATCGTTAACCTTCACCTGTCACTATTGTTATTGTATCCAAAGAACAGGCTATAGACCCACTTGATTTTGGCAAATAAAATGGTGCTATGTATGGTGGCGAGTGGAAAGTAGACAGGGTCAGTGTTAGTACTTAGATGATACAAAGGCTAATGAATATACCTTCTTAACCCCTGGCCCAGAAGGAAGGCGGGTGGAGACAGGGGCAACAGAGGGGAGCGTGAAAGAGGAAGAAGGATGGAGAAGATGGGAGGAGAACAGGGTGAAGAACAGCCACAGAAAACCCCGAGGGAGACATCCCCACAATGTCCAGGACATAAGCATGAATTATTTTCCAAAGTGCTTTACCATCTTATCATGGGGAGAATTTACCCTTGATTATAAGCACTACCGTAGTTAACACCAAAGTATAAATATGTGCATCAGGAAAACCTCCTTTTGTATGAGTGAGTGAGATGGAGACCAAGAAAACAATGGAAGCTTTAGGGGAACAAGATGAGCAGGTTGATGCAATATCAGGAAATGGGGTGAATCTGACACAGATGAAAAGAGCACTGACTCACAGGCGGAAAGTCAGAAACCATTCCACCTTTGGGGTGGGGAACAGCCATGTCGTCTTGGTCATGACAAGCTATGGGGTGTCTTGCTGCCTGGATGGCATCGAAGAGACTGAAAAAGCCTTATTTTGGTTTTTAGGTGATACCGCAGACTGCAGAATGAAACGTTTTCATCTGGAACTGGGGAGATGGATCTGAAACCCAGAAACACTGACCCACTATTTAAAGATAGTGGAATGAGCTCCCTGGCTGGGAGAGGGGTCGAGAGATGGACCACCAGGTTGGTACTCGGACTTGTGTTATCCCACTAAGCTCCAGCATGCTTCATCAGCCTCCGGACAAGACTGTGCACTTTCTCCTCACTCGCTTATAGCCTGGCCCTGTGACCTGACCCCTGGGAGAAGGAGAGTTTGGGTTCTGGCCCATCTCACCCTGGAACTTAGGAAAACTGTTTACCCCTTCAACAACTCAGCTTCGTCGTCTGCAAAACGGGTGATGGAAGAATCCCTTCATATCAGGTTGGTGTTTTTAAATTATTTATTGTTG
Organism: Bos javanicus; assembly: GCF_032452875.1. Classification (NCBI taxonomy): domain Eukaryota; kingdom Metazoa; phylum Chordata; class Mammalia; order Artiodactyla; family Bovidae; genus Bos; species Bos javanicus. The sequence continues at coordinate 46,931,314 of NC_083881.1, forward strand.
ACTACGCTGGGTCTTCGTTGCTGCTCAGACTTTTTCTCTAGTTGCGGTGAGTGAGGGCTACTCTATTGCGGTGCGTGGCTTCTCATTGTGGTAGCTTCTCTCGTTGCAGAGCTCGGGCTCTAGGGCTCGCTGGCTTCAATAGTTGCGGCTCCCGGGCTCTAGAGCATAGGCTCAATAGTTGTGGCACATGGACTTCGTTGCTTTGGGGCTGTGGGATCCTCTCCCATTAGGGACTCAACCTGGGTCTCCTGCATTGGCTGGCAGGCTCTTTACCACTGAGCCACCAGGGAAGCCCAGGTTAGTGTTAAAAAAATGGTGTCCTCTGGAAACCCGTCAAGGACAACTGTCTGAGGGGATGGCCAGAGTGGGAATAGGTTGTGTTTCAGTTTTCCTTACATCCCGCCCGCTGCCACCAGCCCCACCACCGTTGAGAGCAGCTTTTTCTTCTGTGAACTACATGTTTGCACTGCAGGGCAATATTCGGTCCGCAAATGGCATTTCAAGGCTAAGACTGAAAACCCGCCAGTGTCGGCCATCTCTAGCATTGCTTCTGCCTCTTACTTTCTCTTTCTGTTTCTTACGAGGTGACATGAGAGTATGCTGTGCTGAAGACATGGTGGGAAGAGGGCCCGGATAGAAATAAATTGGAAAAATGAGTAAGTGGGGGGTACAGTGGCTTTGGCTGAGGGAACCTGCGGCACGTGCTTGGGAGGAGGCGAGGAAAGGTCTGTCTTGCTGAGGGGTTTGTTCTCCCCCCACCTCCTTCCCAGTGGGGTCTCTCAAATGCAGAATTAATCCCTCCTGCTTCCAATTATGGGCAGAATCCAGTTTGGAGCACCTATTTCTTACTAAGAGTCTGCTATGTAGTCTGTACAAGGACAATGATAAAAATAGGTGCTGTTAATTGCCCTTTTGGGATACACGTTACAGGATTGAGTCACTGCAGGGCTGGTTGCTGTAAATGTCCAGCTCTCTCTCTCTCTTTTTAAATTACATATTTATTTATGTTTGGTTGCACTAGGTCTTCAGTGCTTCACATGGGCTTTCTCTTGTTGCAACCAGTGGGGGCTACGTAGCCTTCGTTGGGGTGCACGGACTTCTCAGTGTGGGGGCTTCTCATGTTGCAGAGCACAGGCTCTAGGGACTGTGGGCTCAGTTAGATGTGCCCAGTGGCGCCCAGGCTTAGTTGCTCCAAGGCATGTGGACTCTTCCCGGACCAGGAATCGAACCCACTTCCTCTGCATTGGCAGGCAAATTCTTACGCACTGTACCACTAGAGAAGTCCTACTGAGCTTTCTTTCTCTCCAGTTGATGGCAGAGGTTCAGATAGTAGCATATTTTTGTTGATCTAATGGGTTTACATTGATGAAATTACTGGCATTCAAAATATGTGGATTCTAGAAGTCTCATAAATATTGTGGAAACCCCTCTTGTATTTGCATAGAGCATAGCAATCCAGGGAACTCAGCAGTCTGAACTCTTCACAGAGGGGCCCGCAGCTTGATTCTGAAACTGTCCTTCGTCTGGCAATTGTTTCTGCGATTGCTTGATTCATCCTCTAAAATTAACAGAATCTCTGCTTCCAGAACACTGCAGCTTTGGTTTATGCAATGGCATGGTCAGAATAAAAGGGCAAAGTTCTGGGAGTTCATCCAGGTTATAGAGCAGGTTGTATACCTCTTTTGTCCCTTTGTCAGCTTTGGTTTAAGGTCTGTTTCTAATAGAACCTGGGAGCAAACTTTTAGGAGCAGAAACATACACGTTTCTGTAAGCAATTTACACATTGCTACTCAAACTGTGATGGATGCAATCAGCAGCATAGTTTTTCCCTGGGAGTTTGTTAAAACTATAGAATCAGATCTACCCCAGACCTACTGAATCAAAATCAGTATTTTAATGAGATCCTGGGCATTCATGCATGTTCTGTTACAGACTTCACCTACCTTGGAGTTTTAGTTGTTGATACCAAAACAGTCCATTAATTGTGAAGCGTGAGATTGGCTTAGGCCAGTTTGGTTTAAGAAAGCAAGGAGAATTCCCAAGGATTTTATGCTGGGATCTTTCTGCAAGGAGCTAGAAAAGAAGAGGGGAAGAGAAGCAGGGATAGAAATAAAGCTTAGCTGAGGTTGCAAACTCACAGGCTTCCATAGACAAGGTCAGTAAGGGAAAGGGAAAGTAAGGGGTCACGGGGGACCACTGAGAACCAGAGAATGCGTGCCTCTTTCAAACACAGCTGCCACTGCTCCGATCTGGATGGTTGCTGCCCTGAAATGTGGGCTCAGTGTTGTCAGACCTTCTGACTTTTTCAAGAGCCTGGAATATACATTTTAATGGAGAATTCCCTGATTTTTATTCAGTGAGGTCCAGTAGACTAAATATAATTCTATCAGCTAATAACAACTGAGTGTACTCAGTTACTCCTTAAAAGGGCTGTGGCAAGTCATTTCTTCTCTCTGTATTTCTATGGGTGCATTCCTTCCATGGGTTATTATTAGAGAACATGTAATTTTCCACATGCATTAGGATAATAACCACATGCTTGGGGGAGAGACCTGAGCCAAAGGCTCTGAGAATATATCCCTGGTTTCAGTTGGAGGTGATACCCCTTGGAAAGCCCATTACCTGCAGTTTTCTAATGGGGTCTCAATTTTCTGATGGTGAATCCAAGGGTTTCACATTACTTAACCATCCAATGCTATGTGAACCGGTTACTAAGCTTTGCAATTTGAGGGCATATACCTGAGTTCAGAGTTGAGGTGTTTGATAGAGTTTTATTTCTCTAGAGACATAGCAGGCATGGGGGGAACAGTGGGAAAGGGTGGGAGGGCTCAGAACCACCAGCTGAATGTAGTGAGCAGCTGCCCTGGGGATGTGCCTCATAAGGGAATCATTTTCAAGATGTTGTCTAAAAGATCCCCTGTATTAAAATAACCTGGAGTGCATTTTTGAAATGCAGACTCCTAGGTCTATAGGAGTAGATAGATGCAGACTCCTGCAACTACAAATCTGCTAAATAAAAATCCAGGGAATGAAGCCATGGAAAATAATCTCACAGATACTCCAGATTATGTGTATGTATATTAAAATTTTAGAGCAATAGCATTTCAGTGAGATAATGCTAAGTGGTGTCTGATTGTTCTTTGTTTCTACTGAGCATAGAGTAAAAAGAGAAGCACTTATCTACTGCGAAAAGAATGAAGGTGTGTTGGAAAGGACAATGGAATTGAAATGCTTGAGTGATAGTATCGTGCCATCGAGAGAGCACCCTGACTTAGATGTACCCGTGTTGCGCAGTAAGCCAGTTCTCCAGGGGGAATAATGCTCTGATTTGTAGTGTCTCCCTAGTTTTGTTGTATAGATACTCCCACCATGGCCAGTGTCTTGCCACCAACATGTCGTCACTGAATGAGAAGTTGGGAGGGAACATGAAGAGCTTGCTTTCATGAGCCTGTGCCAGCTGGCTCTGGCTGACCACAGACAGCTCCTCACAGAGCAGCCCTAGAGGGAAATGGAAGTGCAGGGAACAAATATAAGGCTTCATAAAGGAAAAAAAAATATATATATATATATATATACACACCATATTCCATATTCATGTAGATATAGCACATATATATACACACACATCATATATGTATATTCACATACCATATATATGTATACACACACACACACACCATTTTAAATGGTACATATGGGCTTCCCTGGTGACTTAGACAGTAAAGAATCTGCCTGCGATGCAGGAGACCTGGGTTCAATCCCTGGGTTGGGAAGATCCTCTTCTTATATATGGTATATATATATACATACACCATATAGTAAAACCACATAAAAATTTGCACGAAATCCCAGTGTAGTGCTTCAGATAGCTAGGTTGGACTAGGTGGAAGGCTCCTTTACCTTAACGAAGTTGATATACACACCTGGGCTAGGCTTCCCAAAACGTCCATGTGAGTCACCGGTGGATCTGGCTAAAGAGCAGATTCTGGTCTAGTCGGCTCTGGAACGTGGCCAGAGAGAGTTTGTGTTTCTAACAGGCTCCCAGGTGAGACGGCTGATGCCGGTCCATGGACTGCTTTGAGAATGTCACCTGAGAGTCAAAGCAGGTTAAGTCGTTTTGCTCCTTTTCCTTGAACACTAACCAAAGCCTCAAAGCTTATACTCCAAAAGGGTTGAAAGGCCATACCCTAGTTAGCACCAGAGGAAATGGAGATAAAGAACTCCAAACGTGAGAAAAATTGTCCTGGTATTTGGTCAGCCAGTTCCACAGTGTTCTTCCTCAGGAAGAGAGTAATTGGAATGGGAAGAAAGATTTCTTTTGCCTAGAGACCAAAATCAAAGGGCAGTTCCCTGCTTGTGTGGGTGACTGAAAATGGAGATCAAGAACAAAAGCTGGCTCTGAAATCTGCTTTGCAAGAGATGGCTGCAAACATGATAAATCGATTGCCCACCACAGGCATAATGAATCAGTTGCCTATAGAGGTCATATTAGATTTGGGAGGACCCGGGGCAGCCACTGTGGTTAGGGGTTCTGCCTGATGTCGCTTTTTTATATGTACCACTTTAGTGTTCCTAAGGCATCTTTGAAAGATTAGCACTGGTTTTTGGAGCCAAGAAAACCATTCTTGCTAGTAAAACAATAGGTCTCTCTCTTTTGACGTCCGGACAATAATGGAGTGAGTGTATTTGAGTTTTTCTGGGTATTAAGCATTGTGGTAGTTCACTTAATTTTTTTTCAAATCTCTCACCAATTATGTGGGAAAGAATTACTGTCCATATAGTCAAAGCTATGGTTTTTCCAGTAGTCAGGTATGGATGTGAGAGTTGGACCATAAAGAAGGCTGAGCACCAAAGAGCTGATGCTTTTGAACTGTGGTATTGGAGAAGACTCTTGAGAGTCCCTTGGACAGCAAGGAAATCAAACTAGTCAATCTTAAAGGAAATCAACCCTGAATATTCCCCTGAATATTCATTGGAAGGACTGATGCTGAAGTTCCATCCTTTGGCTGCCTGATGCGAAGAAAGACCTTGATGCTGGGAAAGATTGAAGGCAAAAGGAGAAGCGGGTGACGGAGGATTAGATGTCTGGATGGCATCACCAACTCAATGGATATGAGTTTGAGCAAATTCTGGGGGATAGTGAAGGACAGGGAAGCCTGGCATGCTGCAGTCCATGGAGTCACAAAGAGTCAGACATGACTGAGTGACTGAACAACAACAGATTACTGCCTTAATTCTCGAGTGAGAAATTGAGGCACAGTGAGATCACGCAGTGTGCCTGCTGTCAAGGAACAAGTTTCAGAGCCAGAATTTAAACCCAAGTCTGTTTCTGCATTTTCTGTGTACGTTTGTCCTTTTTGCTTCTTAATTGTAAACTTCTGAGAATAAGGATTATGCCTTCTCTCTTTATTTCATCATGGAATACCCAGATAGGATCGTGTCTGTGTGTGTATCTGTTGTTTATATACACAAAATATCTATACACAATACTGTGTTTCTTGGAGCTCTTGGGGACTGAGAACTGTGCAAATAAAAATCCACATTATTTATCTACTTATATGTTCATATAAATCAATATGTTACAAATAATTCCAAGCTATTTTATGATTATTGCATATAATTTTCAGTATGTCACTGGTAGAATTCACTAATAACGTACAAGAAAATACATGCAGTATGGTATGAGCACATATCTGGACCACTCAGGGAGAAGCCAACAAGCCCAACAGCAGAATAGAGTTGGAAAAGCTCTATGTATCCCAGTGGGTATAAGACTGGAAGACACTTAAAAGCTTAGCATGATCAGATCAAGATGATAGAATGGGAGAACCTGTACTCACTTCCTCCTGCAGACATACCAAAACTAAAACTGTTAATGCATATAGAGTAACTATTTCTGAGAACAACCTGAAGATGAGCAGAACCGATTTTCTATAACGAAGGATAAAAACAAACTGTTGTGGATCACAACAAAATGGAAAATTCTTAAAGAGATGGGAATACCAGACCACCTTACCTTCCTCCTGAGAAATCTGTGTATGCAGGTCAAGAAGCAACAGTTAGAACCAGACATGGAACAATGGACTGGTTCCAAATAGTCAAGGCTGTGTATTGTCACCCTGCTTATTTAACATATATGCAGAGTACATCATGTGAAATGCTGGGCTGGATGAAGCACAAGCTGGAATCAATATTGTTGGGAGAAATGTCAATAACCTTAGATATGCAGATGACACCACCTTTATGGCAGAAAGCAAAGAGGAACTATAAAGCCTCTTGATGAAAGTGAAAGAGAAGAGTGAAAAAACTGGCTTAAAACTCAACATTCAGAAAACAAAGATCATGGCATCTGGTCCCATCACTTCTTGGCAAGTAGATGGGGAAACAGTGGAAGCAGTGACAGACTTTATTTTCTTGGGCTCCAAAATCATTGCAGATGGTGACTGCAGCCACAAAATCAAAAGATGCTTGCTCCTTGGAAGAAAAGCCATGACCAACATAGACAGTATATTAAAAAGCAGAGACATTACTTTGCTGACAAAGGTCTGTCTCGTCAAAGCTATGGTTTTTCCAGTAGTCATGTATGGATGTGAGAGTTGGACCATAAAGAAAGCTGGTCAATGTGGCTTCATATAAACCTCAAACTCAAGTGACACTCGGGAGAGGGAGTTGAATAACCCACGCTCCAGAGGGAGAATCCGAGGTCCACAGCATTACTGGTCTTCTTGACCACCTTTCATTTGTTCAAGAGCAGAGCACTAATGCTTGAAGTTGTGGACTGCTCCCATCTGGGAAAGGGCTTTCCTTCCTTGTGTTTCTGCTTGCCATGGGTTAAGGGGTCTGTGCTTCTTGAAATGAGAGCCAGATCTGTCAAACTCTAAGCTTTGGAAATGTGCAGACACTGTGGATGTTGGTCCAGTTACTATTTTCTGCTTCCTTCCTGGCAAAGCCAGCCTCTGATGACAATGGCTAAAATGTTAGATACCCACTTGCCCAGTATCTCTATGGCTCCAGGTGGTCATGCCCTTCATTCCTGCCAAATAGATTTAAAGAGAAGTATATTAGGAAGTGGGGCTTCCCTGGTGGTTCAATGATAAAGAACCTGCCTGCCAGTGCAGGAGTTGGGGGTTTGATCCTTGGGTCAGGAAGATTCCCTGGAGAAGGAAATGGCATCTGGCTCTAGTATTTTTGCCTGAAAAATTCCATAGACAGAGAAGGCTGGCAGGCTACAGTCCATGGGGTAGCAAAGAGTCATACATGTCTGAATGACTGAGCACACACAAACACACACATACGTGTTAGGGAATTCAGGATAAAATTTTCCTCCCTGATGAAAAATTGTGCTGTGACCAAGGAAGTCCTAAATTCCCTCTGTCTTGCCTGTGGTCTGGCGGTGTAAACGTGTAGTGTCTGGAACTATAGCAGCCATCACAACACCACTGTGAGGCAAGGAGCCTAAAGACTGTGAGCGAACATGTCAGGGGTGGAAGGGAGGAAGGATGAATACAGCCAGGGTCCTTGATGTCATTGTTCATTTGCTGACCCAACCCTGGGACCCAGACTCCTTGTTCTGGAGGGTAACTAAAAGTGTTTTTGTTTAAGCCATTGTTAGATGTTCTGTTGCTTGTTATTCAAAGCATCCTAAGTGACACACAACTTACGTACTCTCTCTGAACCTAAAATTTCTCATCTAAAAAGTGAGGTCAGCACCACCTAGGAGAATTGGGAGTAACTAAATAATTTGGTACATAAGTCATCTGACAAAATGCCACCTCAGAATAGATACTCAGCACATTTTAGCAAATGCAAAGAAAAACTGGGAGTGTGCTGCACTGTATTTGGCCAAATGTGAATGTTGCCACAGCTATTTGATGAACCTTCTCATGTATGGAGTGAACATACAATGATTTTTTTTTTCTTTTGCTTTACATTGGTTTATGTTATTACTCTAGAGAAGAAAATAACAGCCCATTCCAATATTCTTGCCTAGAGAACCCCATGGACAGAGGAGCCTGGCAGGCTATGGTCCATGGGGTCCCAGGAGCCAGACACGACTTAGCAATTAAAGAGAGAGGTAAATATGCATACCCACATTTGCGGTTTTTTCTCCAGCTGTCATTTTCACTGCTTAGTTGGGGAGCAGGCTATTTCTCCTTTGTCTGGGAAGGAAGGGAGATTATCACAGTTGCGTTTAAAGGCTCAGAAAACAGTCTGGATATATACAATAGCTACCCATTTAAGAACTCTTTCTACAGCTGTCTAGGCTGGTTTAAGCCTCATCATATCAGGTTTTCCTGGTAACATTTTCCGAGTTTGTATAAGCTTCCACAGACCAGACTTTACCAGAACCTTGGACAAGATGCTCATTGACCTACTATGCAAACACTGTGAAACCCAGTTTTCCTCCCAGATGGAGCAAATACATTCCCTGGTGAAGCTTCCTCTCTTTTGTTACCCAGCTCTTTGTCCTTTCAGAAGTAGCTGCTCTCACAGACTCCTGGGTGGTTGCTGAAATTGGCTTTATTTTTTGCTTCTTAGAAAGCGATCAACTTTCTATGAAAATCATCTTCCATTGTCAGGCCAACAATGGCTCTTGCAGCCTCTTCTGTGTCTTCAAGTGGAATTCAAAAGGCATCGGTCTCTTCGAATTCTGAAGGGCCAGAAAGCGGCCGAGACTCAGCTCCTGGAGTACCTGATGAAAGTACTCCTGTGTCTTTCTTCCTTCTCAAGGAAGTATACAAAATGGCCCTTTCTCACTGGAAATTTTCAAGAGGGGTGGAGTACACCACTTCTTGTATGTTCCTCTTACCCACTTTTTTTGCAGCACAGTACACTTCAAGATGCAGAGACCCACATCTTTGGTAACAGTGGCTGTGGGCTGGTCTGGCATAGGCTGGTGCTGAATCGGACCAGCTTCCAAGGGAGGCAGCCCTGGGCCCCATACCCATATTTTCCTTGCAGATTGAGGTCATATGGTTGTGTGTGTGTTAGTTGCTCAGTCATGTCCTACTCATTGTGACCCCATGGACTATAGCCTGCTGTCCATGGCATTCACCAGGGAAGACTACTGGAGTGGGTTGTCATACCCTTCTACAAGGGATCTTCCCCACCCAGGGATCAAACCCAGGTTTCCCGCATTGCAGGTAGATTCTTTACCATCTGAGCCGTGAGGGAAGCCCCATATGGTTGTTCTCACCAAATTCAGAACCAGAACATGGCTCAAAACGCATCTTTCATAACTAGTGTGAACTCCTGGAGGCAGATGCTCAGTATAGACGGTTCAAGTCTTACGACTTCTCAATTTCATGATGGAACATGATACACATTCAGTAGAAGCTGTACTTTGACTTCTGATCTCTTCCCTGGCCTAGGGATGTGCAGGGTGATACTCCCTGTGATGCGGGGCCCCTACAGCAAGCCCCAGACCCTAGTCAACCACATGGTCACAAGGGTAGACGGCTGATCCACTGCTGTACCCACTGATCCACTGCTGTACCCACTGCACCGTTCTGTTTGTCACTTTCGGTACAAGTGCTGCTGAAGGCAGTCCACCCTCTACCAGGAGGTAAAACCTCTTCTCACTCAGCTTTTTGTTTTTTTAATTCTGTGGCCAGTCATGGCTTAGAAGAGCATATCAAACACCACCCAGAGTCCTTAGAGCACAGGTCTTACTGATTTCTAGCTAACAGACCTTGCAGAGTGAAGTGCTGTGCTCTGCCAAAGAATTGCGCTCATTTGCTAGATGCATTTGGATTCTCCTTACAGTGAAATGCCTTGAGTATGCCTGGTGGCTTCTGAGCAAGGATGTCGCTGGAGACAGGAAAAGACGGGAAAACAGGAGGAAGAAAGTGCAAAGGATACCTGGGGGCAGGACATAAAAAGGGAAATGTTGTTACTTCTACTTTTTGATAAGGCTTTCTTTTACCTTACCATGACCTACCTGTTCAAATAGTCCTTTTCACTACAGAAGGAGAAAATAAGATATAGAGTAATACATCTCCTTCTGTGAAAGCAAGCCAGATTCCATTCTCATGTTCTAGCGAGTCAGTTCTTAATGCTGGTCCTTCCACTGCAGCTAAGGGAAGATAATGGCCACAGCAGGAATGCTTGACATTTACTAAGCACTTGTGTGAACCAGGCCTGTGCCAAGTGCTGGACAGATATCATCACACCGAGTGTTTATGTGTCTGTCTGTCTGTAAGGGTTCAACCGATTGCTAAGGTCGAGGTCTTCCAGAGGCATTCAGATTATAATACTGCACACCTCAGTCTATGTTTTACTTGTTTTTGCATCTTTTGTCTCATATACTGGTTAAGAATGAGGACCTCAGAGGCAGACTGAGATTTGAATCCAGTTCAAGTACTTTCTAGCTGCATGGCCTAAGGCAAGTGTTTTAATGTCCCTGGGCTTCCATTTCTTGGTTTATAAAGTAGGAGAATTAATAGTTCCTATTTCATGAAGTTGTGTAGATTAAATGAGTTACTACACGGGCCTGGCACACAAAATCTGTTGTTTTCATTGATTCATCCTCCAAGGAAAATAGAGTCATTGCTTTCAGTACTCACCTCCTTTCTAGTATGTGCTTATGGCCCTTGATCTATAAAAAGGGAATAGAGTGTGTCTCACGCGCATGTATGCTCAGTTGCTCAGTTGTGTCTGATTGCAGCCCCATGGACTGTGGTCCTCTAGGCTTCTCTGTCCTTGGGATTCTCGAGGCAAGAATACTGGAGCAGGTTGCCATTTCCTTGACTATGCCAAAGCCTTTGACTGTGTGGATCACAACAAACTGTGGAAAATTCTTAAAGAGCTAGGAATACCAGACCACCTGACCTGCCTCCTGAGAAATCTGTATGCAGGTCAGGAAGAAACAGTTGGAACTGGATACAGAAAAACAGACTGGTTCCAAATTGGGAAAGGAGTATGTCAAGGTTGTATATTGTCACTCTGCTTATATGCAGAGTACATCAAGCAAAACGCTGGGCTGGATGAAGCACAAACTGGAATCAAGATTTCTGGGAGAAATATCAATAACCTCAGATATGCAGATGATACCACCCTTATGGCAGAAATTGAAGAAGAACTAAAGGGCTTCTTGATGAAAGAGGAGAGTGAAAAAGTTGGCTTAAAACTCAACATTCAGAAAACTAATATCATGGCATCTGGTCCCATAACTTCATGGCAAATAGATGGGGAAACAGTGACAGATTTTGTTTTATTGGGCTCCAAAATCACTGCACATGGTGACTGCAGCCATGAAATTAAAAGATGCATGTTCCTTGGAAGAAAAACTTTGACCAACTTAGACAGCATATGAAAAAGCAAAGACATTACTTTGCCAACAAAGTTCCATCTAATCAAGGCTATAGTTTTTCCAGTGGTCATGTATGGATATGAGAAATGGACTATAAAGAAAGCTGAGGCTGAAGAATTGATGCCTTTGAACTGTGATGTTGGAGAAGACTCTTGAGAGTCCCTTGGACTGCAAGGAGATCCAGTCTGTCAATCCTAAAGGAAATCAGTCCTGAATATTCACTGGAAGGACTGATGCTGAAGCTGAAGCTCCAGTACTTTGGCCACCTGATTCGAAGAACTGACTCACTGGAAAAGACCCTGATGCTAGGAAAGATTGAAGGCAGGAGAAGAAGGGGATGACAGAGCATGAGATGGCTGAATGGCATCACTGACTCGATGGACATGAGTTTGAGTAAACTCCAGGAATTGGTGATGGACAGGGAGGCCTGGCATGCTGCAGTCCATGGGGTCGTAAAGAGTCAGACACAATCGAGTGACTGAACTGAACTGAATGACTTAGGGACTTAATATATGTAAAGTATTACCCTCTATATGAAGTATGTAAAGTATTACACTTATATGTTCACAGACTGCCTTCCATAAATGAGTTTGATCTTCTCTTGATGTCATAGTATGGAAACTTACTCTAAGATTTTTGTTTTATCTTTAATTTTATGGGTGCCAATCAATAATACTGGAGTGGGTTGCCATTTCCTTCTCCAGGGGATCTTCCCAACACAGGGATCGAACCCAGGTCTCCCACATTGCAGGCAGACACTTTAACCACTGAGCCACCAGGGAAGCCAATAATGCATTCATTAATGTGTAAATGTACTCATTAATATGTGAATTACTTTGACTTCAAAAGTATTGTTTCTTGCATCAAGTATAATGAAAAAAGAGAAATAACTTTTTAAGGCAATATGTAAAGTTGAAAGGTCATTTCCTAATCAGTAAAAACTTATGAACCAAAATGAACTTTGATTCAGACAAAAGTGAAAGTGTTAGTTGCTCAGTTATGTCTGACCCCATGGACTGTAGCCTACCAGACTCTTCTGTCCATGAGATTTTCCAGGCAAGAATACTGGAAGTGGGTAGCCATTCTCTTCTCCAGAGGATCTTCCCAATCCAGGAATCAAACCCCCAGACTTGACCACTACTAATTGAACATCTGTGATGGTCATAGTACTCTGTTGGATAGAGAAAGAGGGAAAATTAATCCAAACCCCAGAGAGCTTTCCATCTCTCCAGGCAGACAAAGCACACACATGAAGCCGCAACATAAGAGCAGAAGGTAGGGCATGATTGACCTAGAAGTCCACTGAGTTCAGAGATGGTGGAAATCAGTGTGAACGCTGTTAGGGCCAGCAGTGGGTTCCGAGGAGCCTTGAAGAATTATTAAGGATTTAACCAGACAGAAGAAGAGTGTGCAGGGCATCCAGGTTGAGGAAGAGGATAAGCCAATGCTGGATTCACCAGCATGTGACATAGAAAGGCTGGAAGTAGAGCCTTCTGAAAGGGAGCTGTCAGCTGTCTGGGTCTGTCCCAGGAAGGTTAGTGTTTAGAATAAAACAGCCAGGGATTGGAGACTGACGGGACAGAAGTGATAGACAGAAACAGATGGAATCGAAAAAGCTCAGGGTAAGGGGAGGGTTGGGCTTCCCAGGTGGCGCTAGTGGTAAAGAACCTGCCTGCCAATGTAGGAGACCTAAGAGGGACCCAGGGTTCGATCCCTGGGTCAGGAAGATCCCCTGGAGGAGGGCATGGCCATCCACTCCAGTATTCTTGCCTGGAGAATCCCCATGGACAGAGGAGCCTGGAGGACTACAGTCTGTAGGATTGCACGGAGTCAGACACAACTGAAGTGACTTAGCATGCACCAGGGGAAGAGTTAGGGATTTGCTGACAGAGAAAATGACATTGGCAATGCATCTACTTGAGCTTTGCAATTTCCTCAGTGTGAGGAAACTTGAGTGCTGCTTTGTCGGAGGCAGTTGGAGGAAGAACTGGCTGCAGAGAGGGGGAAATAAATGATGATGAATTGCAACCTTTATTCTGAACTGAACTCCACATAGAGATAAGGATATCTGACATCTAGGTATTCCTTTCCCTTCTCTGTGGAGACACAAGACTACACCCTTATTTCATCTTATCCTTGTAAATGGCCAAGTGGATTGTTAAGCGAAGCAGTGGTAGATTTAAAGTATTTAGCTTTTGTAAATATAAACTTTCCAGTTTTTAAAAAACGAAGATCATGGCATCTGGTCCCATCACATCATGGCAAATAGATGGGGAAACAATGGAAACAGTGACTCTAAAATCACTGCAGATGGTGACTGCAGCCATGAAATTAAAAGATGCTTGCTCCTTGGATGAAAAGCTATGACCAACCTAGATAGCATATTAAAAAGTAGAGACATTACCTTGCCGACAGAGGTCCAACTGGTCAAAGCTATGGTTTTTCCAGTAGTCACGTATGGATATGAGAGTTGGACCATAAAGAAAGCTGAGCACTGAAGAGCTGATGCTTTTGAACTGTGGTATTGGAGAAGACTCTTGAGAGTCCCTTGGACTGCAAAGAGATCAAAGCAGTCAGTCCTAAAGGAAATCAGTCCTAAATATTCATTGGAAGGACTGACGCTGAAGCTGAAGCTCCAATACTTTGGCCACGTGATGTGAAAAACTGACTCATTGGAAAAGACCCTGATGATAGGAAAGATTAAATGCAAGAGGAGAAGGGGACGGCAGAAAATGAGATGGTTGGATGGCATTACTGACTCGATGGACATGAGTTTGAGCAAGCTTTGGGAGCTGGTGATGAACAGGGAAGCCTGGCGTGCTGCAGTCCACGGTTTCGCAGAGTTGGACATGACTGAATGACTGAACTGAACTGAAATATAAACTTTTCAGTTTTCCCATCTGTTAAAAATAAGATCCATATAACATACTATTTGTCCCTTGTACAGAGAAGAAAACCAAGTCACAATTAAGCTGAAAAATTTGCCCAAAGGAACAGCTGTGCATGATCAGTCACTCAGTTGCATCTGACTCTTTTGAGACCCTTTGGACGATAGCCCGCCAGGATCCTTCGTCCATGGAATTTTCCAGGCAAGAATACTGGAGTGGGTTGCCATTTTCCTCCTCCAGGGGATCTTCCCAACCCAGGTATTGAACCCATGTCTCCTGAGTCTCCTGCATGGCACGCAGATTCCTCACTTGCTGAGCCATCGGGGAAGCCCAAAGGAACAGCAGGTAAGCAGCAAAGCTGGAATATAGGGAGTTTGTCTTTAAGACTCACTCCCTTGCCAACTCTTCAGCACTCAGTCTCCTAGGGTGAGAATTCTCTAAAAGCTGAGATATTACTCTCATGATCTAGAAGCATGAGACTCTTCACTATCTTCTCCTATCCTCTTCTCCACAAATACAGTGTCTTGTAAACAAGTAAGTAACCCAGAGCTTGTGCAAAAATCCTTCAGAGTTTCAGGGAAAAAAATACATGCTCAAAACAGAAGCTAACAGGTCCAGGAAATGCCTCAAACTTTCTGACCTCACAAGGCCAACAGACTGTATTTCTCCAACCTTGCGTGGATTGACAAGAGCAAGCAACATTTAGGAATCCATCAAAATGAGCAAGGTAATAAACATGCTACAACTCTGTTTTATGCTTTGGTTATTTCTCACCTGGACTACTGTTAGCACCTTGGCAGGTCCTTTTCTTTCATCCATCTTGCTTTTACTGTCTATTCAAAACATAGAAGCGCATTTATTTTTTTTCTCCCCCACCAACTGTAATTCTCAAACCACCCTTTGTGCAGGCAATTACACCAGTTTTCTATTTCATCAGAGAATTCAATTTAAAATTTTAGTGCCAGTGGTTCAAATACTTACTTCATACATAGCTTCAGGTTTGTATGCGGTTAATTACATTTATGTTTCCGTTCACACCTTGCATTCTTTAATTGATTTATTTGTTAGTGATACCATCTGCAGATTTTAAGTACTGAGCTTTCACAAATGACTTTTCTTCCCCTTCCCAAAGCTGTTTGGAAAACTATTTCCCTCACCTTATTGCAATTAAAGCTGAGCTACATTCTTGTTTTCAGAGTGGAACATTTTAAAGGCATTGCCTTCTTGTGTCTTTAAGTTGTTACAAGTCTGGGCATAGATAGTAATTTTTTAACCACAGAGATACTCTTTTCCTGTGGAACCCCTGGGAAGGAGACCTCTAGCTTGAGCTCTGTTATCTGCTCTATAGGCACCAAGAAAATCTAACTCCCTGTACTGTAAAACCAGGCCATTGATTCTTTGGATTGGTTGCTGGGCCTCTAATTTGTAAAGAAGAAATCATCTGAGAAGCCTGGAGTTTGTGTATATGGACAGCTCTCTTCTAGCTTGTATTCTGTAACATTTGAGAAAGGGTCCTTTCTCTCTTGGTATATCCACTTCCTAATCTGGGGCCCAGAGTCTGTAGGTGATCTACAAATGGCTGTTAAATGAATAAATTATAAATCCAGGTTAGTTATTTTATCAGTCTTAAGACATGGCCATGTTCAGCATGAAACGAGGGACAAGAAGTGTTATCTTCCTTTTGTTTTCACTCAGCCTCTCTAATGTCTTGAAATGATTATGACCTGTAAGGATAGAAGATCATGCATCAGCCTGCTTTTCCTTTGCCTCTAAAAGTTGTTGACTTTCTTTCTTCAGTTTTTCCCGTCAGTTTGATTGTGACTGAGTAGAGTGAGGGCTCTTTGCTCCTGACATATGAGAGTGTACAGTCAAAAATACCTTGGTTTCCAACCTAGAACCTATTACACAGAATGAAATAAGTCAAAAAGAGAAAGATAAATACCATATTCTAATGCATACATAATCTAGAAAAATGGTACTGAAGAATTTACTTACAGGGCAGCAATGGAGAAACAGACATAGCAAATAGACGTGTATACTTGGGGAGAGGGGAGGAGAGGGTGAGATGTATAGAAAGTGTAACATGGAAACTTACATTACCATGTGTAACATAGATAGCCAAGGGTAATTTGCTGTATGGCTAAGGAAACTCAAACAGGGGCTGTGTATCAACGTAGAGGAGTGGGATGGGGAGGGAGATGGGAGAGTTCAAAAGGGAGAGGATATATGTATACCTATGGCTGATTCATGTTGAGGTTTGACAGAAAACAACACAATTCTGTAATGCAATTATGCTTCTATAAAAAATAAATTTAAAAAATACCTTGGTATATAGGTGAGTTTTAGGATTTTGTCCTCTTTAAGATCTTTGCTCCAAATATGTAACTGTTACTGGAAAAATCAATCCTTCCAGATTATTTCCATGCTCATAAGTCTACATACAGCAATGCCTCTTACCTTGGCTGAAGGTTGGAATCACTCGGGAGCTTTAAAATACATTGCTGCCTGGATCCCACTCAAGCCATCCTGATTGAATTGGCCTGGGACATGGCTTCTGCACAGGAGTTTTAACATTTTTCCAGTTGATTCTAACGTTCAAGCCAAGGTTGAGAACTACTCATGTAGAGCATTATTTTTAAATACTTGAAAGGCTAGAACTCTAAATATGGCGTGAAACATTTTATATCAATACTGCTATTTTTAAGAATTTTTTTATGTTAAAATACTCATGACTATCACTGAACTGCATAGAAAAAAATGTTTTTCCAATGCACTTGGATATCTTGTCATTAAATATGCATATATTTAGACCCTACCTTAGAGATTCTGATTCAGTAAACTTGTGCTAAGTCCAAAATCAGCATTTTTAAGTGCACCCCGCTTGATTCCTGTGTTCGCTGAGCTTGACGAGGTACTGCTTCAAAAAGGCATAAGTTAAAACAAGGTAGTTCTGGACAACCTTAGGCTCATGCCACTTGGTGATCTTGTGATCCTGTGTCATAGAAGAGTAAGATCTCAAAGTACAGAGAAAATATAGGTTTACTTTTTCCCTTTAAGTTTTGAACTGTTTGGGGAATGCAAATTACATATTGACAACAGTAAGAATTTTCCCCCAAAAATACATGTATGAATGAATCATCAGTACATTCATACATTTAGTGATATAAATGCATTAGTGTACAATTCAACCCTATGTAAAAAGATAAAGATATTAACTTAAATATATTAACTCTACTTCAAATTTTAAAAAAAGATATGAAAAAATTTAAGACTGCTTCCATGTTAAAAATATATATATACATCTGGAATACCTTTCAATTTAGTCTTAAAAAAAACAGTCCTTGGACCACAAATGTTTTAAAGGAATAGGAAAAATTTTAAGGCATCCAGTTATGTTGCACAAATTTAAGAATACTCAGGATAACAAAGTCTTTGAGCTTTAGGACAAAGTACACATTTTAGTTTAAGGCTGAAAGACTCCTCTATCTAGCTTAAACTTCCTTGGGAATTCAAGGAAAAGAAAATGAAGTACTCAAACTGGAACTACATCAAAATGTCAAGTTAACACATTTTGGCTTGTAATGGTGCCAAAGGATCTAATGCCTGAGTGATGAGGGCCTTAGGTTTCCAAATCATTTTAAAGATAATTTCATTACCAGAATGCTGGAGCTTTCATTTTATGTTTTTCTTAGCTCTTTTCTATTTCTATTTTAACCCATGCAAGGCTAGCCAAGACCTGATAAGATCACATTGCAATTTATTGAAAAACTTGCAAAACCAAACAAAAGACTGCAAAGAAAAATATCAACACAGAAAACTACAAATCGAGAAAGAAAATTAACAATTTTCTCACAATAATCAGTGATGCATTTAGTTTTCTCTAAACGTTTGTTAGGTTTTTGAGAGTTGAATACGTTATGTTGTCTGTATTAGAAGTATTAGAACCAAGGAAGAACAGCAGTGGACTGTGGTTGCCATCGTTAGGTTTTTCTTACAAATTTTTCTGATTGGTTCTTTTCCCCCTAGTATGTGTTCCGTGCTCAGTAACTTTTCCATGATTTTCACACCCAATTCTGAGAGAGATGGGCTTATAACCTGGGTGATCTAATCATAGTATCCATGTACATAACAGTTGGTCCAAAGGTTGGCTACATGACCCAGGCTGTGCTCATCAAGGTCCACTGTAGTTCTTAACATAGAGTGGGAGAAGGGGCCCAGACTCTGGGGTCAGGGCATGGAAAAGATGTAATAAGCCAGTGGGAGGCCGTCTTTCCCAACATATGGAGAAAGCTTGTCTACAATAGGAGAGGATGAAGCAGAGAGAGAGTGGAAATTAGGGGTAAGCAAAGAGAATCCTAGGGCATTGATTCTGGGTTCTATTTCTTGAAGCCTTGGTTTCTGCAGCTTTTCTATGCTGCTATGAGTACTTCTCAAGCATCATTTCTTGCTACATGAACTAGTAAGTTCCCTTTTTGGCTTAAGCCATTTTGAATTGGGTTTCGAACATTTGCAACTAAAATCCTAACATAGAATATAATATCTGTATAATTAATATAACTAATCCCACTTATCATTGTACAGACAGGAAAACTGAGATTTACTTGTGCAAGGCCACACATCATGACTGAATTGGCTTTCTGGCTCTTCAGTCTCTGGCATGCTCTCCCTCAAGAAAAAGCTGAAATTTTGTTAGGGGAGTCTGTGTTTTTAATAACCCTCGACACATAAGCAGGGCTTCCCAGGTGGCACTAGTGGTAAAGAACCTGCCTGCCAATGTAGGAGACATAAGAGACATAGGTTTTATTCCTGGCTCAGGAAGATCCCCTGGAGAAGGGCATGGCAACCCACTGCGGCATGCTTGACCAGAGAATCCCATGGACAGAGGAGCCTGGTGGGCTACAGTCCATGGGGTCGCAGAATTGGACATGACTGAAACAACTTAGCACAACACATAACCAGTCTCAAGCAGACTAGTGAGTGACTAGTTTTGAGGACTTTGAGAGCAGAGAATTCAAGGTTCTCAGAATTTGGGGCTCCTGCTCTGTAGCTGAGTAGCTGCATTGATTCTTGGCTCCACAGAGAGGCTAGCTATAGAATCAAGCCCCCAAAGATGCAATTTCCACATTCCCTTCAAGAGCTAAGTTTGTGACACCTTGAATGATCTAAGGAGTTGAGTATGATTTAAAAACAAACAAACAGAAAGCCCCACTTGATTAAAACATTTTTTACAACTGTTTTATAAGTTGTCAGTATCAAAACATTAAATTCCCAGTAGTAATCTGCAATCTACTATGCAAAGAACATACAGTGAAAACCTGTAAGAAAAACCCTTACATGTCCACCTGATGATAGGCTAAATAAACTGTAAAACCCTTAGATACTGCAGACTACTGGGGCAGATTGAATAACTGTCTTCTTGTCATAACCTCATATACCTTTGGGCTTCCCGGGTGGCTCTAGTGGTAAAGAATCCACCTGCCATTGTGGGAGACACAGGTTCAATTCCTGGGTCAGAAAGATCCCCCAGAGGAGAAAATGGCAACCGCCTCCAGCATTCTTGCCTGGAAAATTCCATGGACAGAGGAGCCTGGTGGGCTACAGTCTATGGGGCTGCAGAGAGTCAGACGTGACTGAGCGACTAAGCACGCGCAGCACGCCTATACTTTTACCTTCTGCTTTATAACTGCTGTGCTTTGCACTGTGGGCGGAGTCAGCTCCCCGTGACTAACACCGTGTTTGCTCAGGTGAACTTGTTCTGACGAATGTACAGTTAGGTCTAAAGATGTCTCCATGCTTTGGCTTGTCTTGTGCTTCCGCCACTTGTTAAAGGTGGGCATTTGCATAACTTAACATGAATAGGCAGTATTTGCAAATGCTGAAAAATGCCACAGGTACCTAAGGGTATACACTAAAAAGTAAGCATCTTTACCCTCATCCTCAACCACCCAGGTCCCTCCCCAGAGGAATTTGGTACCCTCAAGAGATTCCAAATATTACCAAGTCAAATAGCGGTATTTATTGAGTCAGAACCAAGGCCAGGGGGTAGGAGCTACTGGATCAGACTGGAAAAAGTCCTTCCTGAGGAAAATCTGACTCTCTTATTTGAGGATGCACTATTTATAATCTGAGAGTCCAGCTGCTTGTAGGCAGACCTATAAAGGACTTATTACTGTAGAACCAACTACAAAAGAAATTTGTCATTTAAACTCTTAAGAATTCACTGTTTCCAAAATTTGCTTAAGGTTACTTTAGGGTATACTTGAAAAATCAGATAGGGGATTGCTTCGTGGCCTAAAGCAGGTAGCAAATAAACACACAGTTGGCGTTTCAACAAAATTTTCTCTCCTTTTAGAGACAGAGCATGCCAAGTAAGAACCACAATAAAAGAAATCTTAATTTTCATCTACTTACAGCAATAGATAAGCTAACTGTTCTTCCATTCTAACTTTCAGTTCAGTCACTCAGTCATGTCCGACTCTTTGCGACCCCATGAATCGCAGCACACCAGGCCTCCCTTTCCATCACCAACTCCCAGAGTTTACTCAAACTCATGTCTATTGAGTCGGTGATGCCATCCAGCCATCTTATACTCTGTCATCCCCTTCTCCTCCTGCCTTCAATCTTTCCCAGCATCAGGGTCTTTTCAAATGCAACAGCTCTTCGCATCAGGTGGCCAAAGTATTAGAGTTTCAGCTTCAACGTCAGTCCTTCCAATGAATATTCAGGACTGATTTCCTTTAGGATTGATTGGTTGGATCTCCTTGCAGTCCAAGGGACTTTACTGGGACTCAAACTAAAATTTTTAAATTGAGCTCAAATGGTAACTTTTATGTTTAATTTGTACCACAGATGGACTGAACTTGATATTTTCATCTGCAAGAATGTTTAAACCTTTAATTTTCTCCTAAACAGGTAATGAAATGAACAAAACAATCAGTGTCAAATTTAGAAATTTATTTACAAAAGTTAATTATTTTTGCTTTTAAAAAACAATTATTCAATTCATGAAGAGTAACCAAAAACAAATCTCATCAAAATGTATTACAACAGTCTTTCACAGAATCAATAGCTTCTTAAAAAACCATCAGTGAATACTTTAATATAAAACCACAGTGTAAAAAATAGAAATTTTAATTCTAGCGACTAGACTGAAAGCCGATAAATAATCTTCTTCAAAGGGAAAAAATACTTGAGGGGAAAAAAAACAGTGTAACATGTGTAAAGCCGCAAATTTAAATATCAGTTTAGTTCCTCATTGCTAACATGGCATTTATATCCCAGATGAGATTTCGTAATTGATCCATAATTTGCTTCAGCTGTTGATTCTTCTGTTTGAGTTTCTGCAGAAACAAAAGAATTTATCAAAAAATGTTTCATGAAGTACAGACCATGAAGATATAAGATTAAAATGTCATTAAGTCAGAACTCTAATGAACCAGACAGAAATTAAGCTAAACACTTCCTTAAGGCAAAGTAGGAATAGGAAATGGCACCCACTCCAGTATTCTTGCCTGGAAAATTCCATGGACAGAGGAGCCTGGTGGGCTACAGTCCATGGGGTCCCAAAGAGTCAGACATGACTGAGGGACTAAGCACGCACTTCCTTAAGGTCTCAATACTTTTCTGGCCGCAAACATCCACTGAAAGGCGTAATAAATTCTAATTCGGCCTACAGAGCCTATGGCTCCAGCCCCCTACCTCCTTTTCCTCCTCCACTCGAACCACCAAAGAAAATAAGCTAAATATTCAATTATAAGACCTAAGCATATAGGTTTCCACAAGGCAGTGTAGCTTAATGGTTAAGAACACAAGCCCTAAAGCCTGGGTTCTCTGGATTTACGCTCAGCTCCTTCACTAGGTAAATATTACTTAATCTCTCTGTGCGTCAGCTTCCACAACACAAAAATGGGGATAATAACTGAACCTATTTCATAAGGGTTGTTATAAAGAGTAAAAGACCTGATTCACATCAAGTGTTAGCAGTGCACCTAGCATACAAGTAAGTGAAAGTGAATGAAAAGTCAAAGTGTTAGTTGCTCAGTCGTGTCGGACTCTTTGAGACCCCATAGACAACAGCCTGCCAGGCTCCTCTGTCCATGTGACTCTCCACCAAGAATACTGGAGTGGGTAGACATAAGCATTCAACAAATGTTATGGTAGGCACAGAGCATAGACTGTCAATAGAGAATGTAAAGTATAATAGAAATGCAATTTATCCTTCAAACATGTGGCAGAAGTCACTGATTTCTCTAAGCACGAAGTGCAATCTACTTCTAATTCTGAAAAGTGAAGACAGGATGCCACAGCCCCGATAGAATCTTCTTCATAACTGAGATTTGCTGGATGCCCTGAATGCACATAGAATGTGTCTGTTATCTCCAGATCTGGCTCTCTAACAGGCCACAGTTTATCAACTTCTTATTAAGCATCTTTTCTTCAAATCGTATGTAGTAAATGTCTGTGTAGATAAAACAAGATCAAAACAGAGAATTTCAAAGTGTTCACTAGTTATTATGATAATCATTACTGTTAAGTGACCTCTTGGAAATATTACGTTTGGAAGTAATATAGTTAGTTAGATAATTTTAAAGACACTACATTAAAATACCTCTAGAT
Source organism: Bos javanicus (assembly GCF_032452875.1). Classification (NCBI taxonomy): domain Eukaryota; kingdom Metazoa; phylum Chordata; class Mammalia; order Artiodactyla; family Bovidae; genus Bos; species Bos javanicus. The sequence goes on from NC_083881.1 coordinate 46,954,129, forward strand.
TAAGTCATACATGTTCATTATAAGGAGACCTAGAAATCTTAATTTTGATTTATTAAAGAGCAAACTGAGATTAAATAAATTGTTCATATTCTATCTAGAGTCAGGGAACAGGAGGAAAGAAGCCAAAAGGGAGGAGGAAGAAATTCCTATTGGTATTCAACTTCTTGAAAGGCCAAGTTTGGTGAAAGAAGCTTAGTGATCACATTTTCAGTATTCATTAAGAAGTAACTGGAACTAATAAAATTATATTAATGAGTGGTTAAAAAGAGACTTTCAAATCAGTATCAAAACAGAGGTTACAGATGGCTCCCACAATGGTTTCATCAATGGAATAAATGCTACTTTAAAGAACACTCACTTGGAAGTATAAATTCTGATATTAAAAAATTTAGCTTCATTAACTCAAAAAATAAAGATAACTAAAAAACGGTAGGATATTTTCAAGGTAATACTCAACTTTGGGGAACAGTAAAAATTTTTTATTTAAAGAATGCCATATTATAAGGCATTAGGATAGTTTGTCTCAAAGAGACCACTAAGTTTTAAATTAAAAAAAATTAGCATACAACTAAAAAATACCTGGGGCCAAAACACATCATGAAAATATCAACACCAAAGCTGACAGCTATGCTTATTAGTGGTTAAACTGTAAATACATTTTCATGACATGATACAGGATTTAATATATACAATCTTGCCACTGATTGGTTTTAACAGAGGTTGACAGCTGCTATTATCAAAATCCATCAGCTGTGCCTAATTTGTTACATTAACAGGTGAATGTGTAAGTAGAGTACTTAAAAAATGTTTATGCTAAGTAATACTATGTAATTTAATATTCACCCAAAAGCTGTGACAATTGATCAAAGCAGACTGTCCTCTGTATCCATGGTTCTGCATCTTTAGACGCAGTCAGCTGCAGAATGTGCAGTATCGTAGTATTTTATTGAAAAAAATCTGCATGTAAGCGGACCTGCACTATCCAGACCTGTGTTGGTCAAGGTACAACTGTGGTTGAAAAATCAAACCAATTAATTTCGACTTTTAATAGCATCTGTGTAATTATGTAATTAAATTGTTGTTTAGTCGCTCAGTCATGTCTGACTCTCTTGTGACCCCATGGACTACAGCCTGTCCATGGGACTCCCTAGGCAAGAATACTAGAGTGGGTTGCCATTTCCTTCTCCAGGGGATCTTCTCAACCCAGGGACTGAACCCACATCTCCTACATTGGCAGGCAGATTCTTTACCACTAAGCTACCAGGGAAGCCTGTAATTAGATTAGACCAACATTTTGCCATCTGAAGGTGGTTATTTCAAATAAACATTTTTCACAAAAACACTCAGGTATGTGTGCCATTAAGGCAGAAAAATATATCCATGATCATGAGTTTACTCAGTATTTTATAATTTTTCAACTATATTTTAATCTTATATTCCAGAAGGGAGGTACAAAATTTGAATAAGTAGAGGAAAGGAAAAAATAATTAGTGGCACTAATTATACATAAGATAACTTGGTTAATAGGATATGAATTATGTTTAATTCACATTTATGATGCTTTATTTAAGGAATGAGTTAAAAACCTCTTTGGGTCAAAAAATCCACTTTGGTTTTTAGCTGTTAACTTTATTCTCTTTTGCTTTTTTAAGGGGAATTTCAATTTGAGTTAACCAAAACTTAGGCCTCTCCCCTTTAAAAAAAAAAAATATATATATATATATATATTTTTTTTTTCAAACTTTAAACTTTTTAGGATGGACCTACAGAGTGTCATTCAGAGTGAAGTAAGCCTCTCCCTTTTTTTTTTTTTTATTGGTCTGTTTATCACTTAGTTCTTCAGTCTTTCCTCAAATTAGACTAACAGTTTCCAGGAAATAAGAGAGAGCCATGAGGCCAATCAAATGAATACTTCTCCTGCCTCTCAAGAGAAGATACATTCTCTCTAAATTCTCTTTAAAATTTTTTCCAGTGGAAATATAGGGCTAAGCTTTAAATCTGTTTAATTTAAAACATTTAATGGATTCTTTCCTTTTTGTAATAATCTTCAGTTCAATACCATGTTAATGAAACAAGTTTTACCCCAAAGCCAGAAGCACATACAACAGCAAATTCAACAGATTCAAACGGTTTAATCAAAATCAAAAAGCGTTCTCAAATGCCTGAAGTAGAAATGGGAACAGAATTTAAAATATGGGCTTTTATTCCAAAAATAAACCTTCAGAAATACTATTTTGTGTATTGAAATAAACTTACTGCAGATAAACACTGTGGACTAAACACGTATTTCTTTTTTTTCTCAAACCCTAATAAAATGGCAGGAGGGGAATGAAAAGGCTATAAATTCACATGGAGAAAAATGATCAGAAAGGAGACAATAGTAGATGCCAAGTGGCACATTTTAAGGTGGGGCATAGAAGGGGTATAGTAAATGAGAGGAATGGTAAATGAATGGGAGGAAACCACTGTCCCACCCAGAAGGATGCCCCTGAGAATGGCTGATCTCCATGGAGGCAGGTGCCATGGCAAAGTCTGCTGTGAGGCCTGGGGACGGAAGCTGGAGGGGAAGAGCTACAGAAACAAGCAAGAGCCTAGGCTGCTCATTCCTACTCCTCACCAACACGGGACTGAGTCCCCTCTCCAGACTTCCGTACCCACTCCCCCTTTCAGGGAACCAGGTTTGTTTCTTATGAACCGAATAGCTGGGGATTCAGGGATTCAGTGCCACCAGCACAGCAGAAGGCAAGAAGACAAGAGACTATCCCTCTGTGTAGGACACTGGAAGATTCTGAACAGCCCTAAAGAAAAAAATGTCAGTAAAAGATCCTTGGGGATCCTCCAAAGAAAAAAGCCAGCTTGTTTCCAATCTTGCTATGATGAAGGCCAATTCACAAAGCCTATGATTAGTGTCTTAGTGCCTCACTCCCAAATAGAAACGCCTCATGTTTAAGCATCTGATGCTCCACAGATCTTTGATCCTCCATCTACAAAGACAACAAAACGTAATAGACAAACTATGGCACGTGACCTGTTTTTGTAAGGCCTGTGAACTAAGGATGGTTTTTACATCAGAACAAGGCTTTTTGTCTCACAAAGCCTAAAAATATTTATAACTAGGCTCTTTAAAATCTACCAAATGCCATATGAGAAGATTATGGAAGAACACCTTCTAATTCCTGAGGGAAATTAATTTACAACATATAATTTTATATCCAACCAACCAATCATCTGGACAGATACACAAAGACTAAAAACTTAAGTCCCTGCATTTCTCCTGAAGAAGCCACTGATGTATGAACCTTACAAACAAGGGAGGAAATAAACCAAGAAAGAGGAAGATGGAAGACGGAGGAGATAGTAAAATTAACTGAAGAGGTGAAGGAAAGGCCCCAGGACAGTAGTTGAATACCAGGCTTAGTGAGCATTCAATTCAGACCTAGCAAGATGGTCCCAGCAAGAAGGAGGACTCTGGGGGCAGGGTGGAATTGGGGGAACAAACCTATAAGTCATCTGATAATTTGATGCTGGAAAGTTGGAAAACAGTACTGAGCTGCTCCCACAGATCCATAAAGAACTAATCAAAAATTTTCAAAATTACAGAACTATTAACTCTAGGAAAACAAAAAATTGTTCCAGGAAATATAACTCTGGTTTCCTATGTGGTTTAGCAATAAATAGTATCTATGTGCCATAATAATATGAACACAGAATATTTACTGAATCCCAATTATGACATAACCACACTGAAACAACTGGGGGAAGGAAAGAGGTAGGTGGGTCCTAGACAGAGACCATAAAGAGACCTACATCCAAATGTGGAGAAAAACATATCAAATGCTTTGTATCAATTATATCCTTATCTTAAAATTCACAAAATTCTAGCTAGTAAGAGTGTTTTGATTACACACTGTCAAGGAATGACTATATTCTGATTATTTGAAAAGAAAGTGAAAGTGAAGTCGCTCAGTCGTGTCTCTTTGCGGTCCCATGAACTGTAGCCCACCAGACTCCTCCATAGAATAGGCTATTTCAAAACCATATTAGAAAAAGGGAGAAACTTAGAGAAATAGGAAGTGTAATGAAATTTATCTTTAGAGAAATGATCTCATTCTGAAGCTTTTCTCTCCCCTGCCCCACCAAAATATCATAATATCTTCTAGGTTAGAGAACAAACTATATTTAAGTCACACGTAGCATTATGAAATCAAAGTAATCATCACACACAATGGTGTTTCATTTACCTATACATTTCATTCTATAACTAACATCCTTACTACAGAGAAAAATAATAGGATATATCCATTGTGAATTAATATATAAGATTATCAACCTTAACATAAAACACTTAATATATGGATGTCTCATCTCTGGACTACCAAACACCACTTACTCTTCAAGATCTAACTTAAAAGTTTCCCCTCCTAATCCCTAAATTCTTTATGCTTATTACTGTCAAATTTGCTGTAAATATTCTTAATGTATAGTTCACCTCATAAAATTTTCTTAAATGTTATTTTAGAAAAATCTTTTTTTTCTGAGTTTTTATATATATTTTTCTTTTAGTTTTCTAGTATTTTGTTTTACAAGTCTTATTTTCAACTGTGAAATTCATTTTGACACATGGTATAATGTAAAAACTAGCTAAATTTTCCCCAAAGTGTCTATTTTTAAAGACTAATTTTCCACATAATCCCTCTTATGTCATATTAAATTGTCACATATTAATATAATAGTAAAACAGTTTTTCTGAATATTATTTCACTAATCTGTCTGTATAATCATAAGGGATTTGATTTAGGTCATACCTGAATGGTCTAGTGGTTTTCCCTACTTTTCTTCAATTTAAGTCTGAATTTGGCAATAAGGAGTTTGTGATCTGAGCCACAGTCAGCTCCCGGTCTTGTTTTTGCTGACTGAGTAGAGCTTCTACACCTCTGGCCGCCAAGAATGTAATCAATCTGATTTCAGTATCGACCATCTGGTGATGTCCACGTGTAGAGTCTTCTCTTGTGTTGTTGGAAGAAGGTGTTTGCTATGACCAGTGCGTTCTCTTGGCAAAACTCTTAGCCTTTGCCCTGCTTTGTTCTGTACTCCAAGGCCAAATCTGCCTGTTACCCCAGGTATTTCTTGACTTCCCACTTTTGCATTCCAGTCCCCTATAATGAAAAGGACATCTTTTTTGGGTGTTAGTTCTAGAAGGTCTTGTAGGTCTTCATAGAACAGTTCAACTTCAGCTTCTTCAGCATTACTAGTCAGGGCATAGACTTGGATTACTGTGATATCGAATGGTTTGCCTTGGAAATGAAAAGAGATCATTCTGTCGTTTTTGAGATTGCATCCAAGTATTGCATTTTGGACTCCTGTTGACTATGATGGCTACTCCATTTCTTCTAAGGGATTCTTGCCCACAGTAGTAGATATAATGGTCATCTGAGTTAAATTCACCCATTCCAGTCCATTTTAGTTTGCTGATTCCTAAAATGTCGATATTCACTCTTGCCATCTCCTGTTTGACCATTTCCAATTTGCCTTGATTCATGAACCTAACATTCCAGGTTCCTATGCAATATTGCTCTTTACAGCATCGGACCTTGCTTCTATCACCATTCACATCTACAAGTGGATGGTGTTTTTGCTTTGGCTCCATCTCTTCATTCTTTCTGAACTATGGATGGAGGTTCATGACACAGTACAGGAGATAGAGATCAAGACCATCCCCAAGAAAAAGAAATGCAAAAAAGCAAAATGGCTGTCTGAGGAAGCCTTACAAATAGCTATGAAAAGAAGAGAAGCAAAAAGCAAAGGAGAAAAGGAAAGATATACCCATTTGAATACAGAGTTCCAAAAAATACCAAAGAGAGATAAGAAAGCCTTCCTCAGCGATCAATACAAAGAAATAGAGGAAAACAATAGAACGGGAAAGACTAGCGATCCCTTCAAGAAATTTAGATACCAAGGGAACATTTCATGCAGAGATGTGCTCAATAAAGGATATAAATGGTATGGACCTAACAGAAGCAGAAGATATTAAGAAAAGGTTGCAAGAATACACAGAAGAACCATACAAAAGAGATCTTCATGACCCAGATAACCATGATGGTGTGATCACCCACGTAGAGCCAGACATCCTGGAATGTGAAGTCAAGTGGGCCGTAGGAAGCATCACTATGAACAGAGGTAGTGGAGGTGATGGAATTCCAGTTGAGCTATTTCAAATCCTAAATGATGATGCTGTCAAAGTGCTGCACTCAATATGCCAGCAAATTTGGAAAACTCAGCGGTGGCCACAGGACTGGAAAATGTCAGTTTTCATTCCAATGGATGTGAGAGTTGGACTATAAAGAAAGCTGAGCGCCGAAAAATTGATGCTTTTGAACTGTGGTGTTGGGGAAGACTCTTGAGAATCCCTTGGACTGCAAGGAGATCCAACCAGCCCATTCTAAAGGAAATCAGCCCTGAATATTCATTGGAAGGACTGATGTTGAAGCTGAAACTCCCAATACTTTGGCTACCTGATGCGAAGAACTGAATCATTGGAAAAGACCCTGATGCTGGAAAAGATTGAAGGTGGGAGGAGAAGGGGATGACAGAGGATGAGATGGTTGGATGGCATCACCAACTCAATGGATATAAGTTTAAGTGATGGACAGGGAGGCCTGGCATGCTGAAGTCCACAGGGTCACAGAGTCAGACACAACTGAGCGACTGAACTGAATCTGTCTGTTCTTATGCCAGGATTTCACACTTACTGTTTTTATAATATGCTTCATCTAACATTTTAATTTTTGAAGCAAAGAGTCTGTTCGTTTTATTACTCTTACTGGAATTTTTTTTATTATATATATTTGAGTATGCTCTCAAGGAAAAAAGTTCCAATTTTTTATTTGTTTTTTGATTGGTATTGCACTAAAATCTTACTATTTTGTGCAATTTCAAGAGAATTCACATTTGTACTTGGAGTGTTGCTAACACTATTCTGTAAAGCAATTATCCTTGAATTAAAAAAATAAATAAATAACTATGAAATAATCAAGACTGGCATTTTTAGAGTAGTTATTGCCCATGTAAGAATGTCATGTGTTTTTTCAGCTGTTCAAAATTTCTTTATGAGTCTGGCAAAGGGTTTATGAATTCTGTTTATCTTTTCAAAGTACCAGCTTTTAGTTTCATTCATCTTTGCAACTGTTTTCTTTGTCTCTATTTCATTTATTTCTGCTCTGATCTTTGATTTATTTCCTTCTACTAACTTTAGGTTTTATCTGATCTTTCTCTAGTCCTTTTAGGTGTAAGGTTAGGTTCTTTATTTGGGATTTTTCTTGGGAAGGGACAGTTAGGGAGTTCGCGTTAGACATGTATACACTTTTGTATTTAAAATGGATAACAAAAAGGACCTACTGTACAGCACATGGAATTCTGCTCAATGGTATGCGGCAGCCGGAATGGGAGGGCAGTTTGGAGGAGAATGGATACATGTGTAAGTATGGCTGAGTCCCTTTGCTGTTCACCTGAAACTATCATAATATTGTTAATCAGCTATACTCCAATATAACATAAAAAGTTTTACCAAAAAAATCCTTTTATATATACTAAGTTTAGTCTCATATATTATGGAAATACTAACAACTTAATATTTGTTGTTGCAATTGTGAATAGGATCTTATAATCTAACTGGTTTATGACATTATAGGAAAATGGTATAAATCTTTAAGCTCTTTTATCAAATACTTATTGCCTCTACTTGTTAATCAGTGAGCTGCTTTGAGCTTCAGAAGCTTAAGCTATAATGTTATGTACTACCTTAATAAATTTAACAAATTTTTATATAATATTATAACTTCTGTTTCATAAAGTTTGTTTCACTGGCTATAATTTCTAAAATAGCATCAAACACAGTAGTATAAGGCATCTTATTTTCTGCCTGTTTTTAATATGACTGGAGAAGGAAATGGCAACCCACTCCAGTATTCTTGCCTGGAGAATCCCGTGGACAGAGGAGCCTGGTGGGCTGCTGTCCATGGGGTCGCACAGAGTCGGACACGACTGAAGTGACTTAGCAGCAGCAGCAGCAATATGACTAGTTTTGTATTTCATTTCTATGAAAAATGTTGGCTACATATCTGAAATAAAAAGTTTTTTTTTAAAGACTATCACATTAATAATTGTAAGCATTCTTTGAGTCCTCAACATTTGAAGTCTATCAAATGTCTTCTGCTGCTGCTGCTGCTAAAATTTTTTTTCAGTTTAGCCTACAGACCTTATATAAGTAAACTAAGTCTTCCTCCTCTACCTCAGAAAACCCTCTTTGGCTGTGGTAGATTAATTAATGTCCTGATGAATTCTATTAACTAGCATTAGGAATTTCAGGAGTGAGGCAGGAGGTGGGGGCACTTATTTGTAAGTAAAGCACCAAGACTGGTAGTTTTATTTTGTGTGCTATTTGTTAGCCACGCTTCTATCCCAGAATGGACCGACAACATCCCTTATTTCCCTATGCTTCAAGAGAACTATCTGAACATTATCTTCTGAACTTCTGAAAGTAATCAGCATTAAATTCAAGTTAGGAACTTTTGTGGGGTGAAGGGTAGGATGGGGTAGTGCTTTGATAACTCTCAGTTTCTTATTCAGCTTTTGAGACATTCACATCTCCTACTTGTAAAGTATTATCATTTGCTGCTCCTAACATGCTGTAACCTAGAGAGCTACAATTCTGCCTAGAGAAGAAAATGTAAATGGGCTGTGACAGAGCGCCTATGAGGCCTTTCTAAGAGCTTTACTGCCTGAATTCTGTGATCTTCTGACTAACCAGATGGCATTTCTGTTTACCTCTGAGTTTTGAGTTGTAATCTGCTGCTGCTGCTAAGTCGCTTCAGTCGTGTCCGACTCTGTGCGACCCCATAGGCAGCAGCCCATGAGGCTCCCGTCCCTGGGATTCTCCAGGCAAGAATACTGGAGTGGGTTGCCATTTCCTTCTCCAATGCATGAAAGTGAAAAGTGAAAGCCAAGTCGCTCAGTCGTGTCCGACTCTGTGCGACTCCATAGACTGCAGCCCACCAGGCTCTTCTGCCCATGGGATTTTCTAGGCAAGAATACTGGAGTGGGTCGCTAGTGCCTTCTCTGGAGTTGTAATCTAAGTAGGTTAAATTTGCCAAGAAACAACTTCATGTAATTCTATAATTCAAATTATGTTTTTGAGTTATATAGACTCCCTTTTAATTTTTATCAATATTCAGAAATGTAAGACATACAGACTAGCAACTCACTTTATTGACTTCAGCAATTTCTCGCCTCTCTTCACTAGCAAAACGAGGTGGGCCAGCCCGGTCATCTTTTGAGCCATCTTCTTCCACATATGGAATAAGTTGCTGAGAGTGACAGACACAAGTTAAAAGTCAAAGATATGACACACAATTTCCAATTATACTGGCATAGATAATACATCTAATTAAGATAAATTTTTATACTTTTATCTTAACAGTACAAAAATATATTTTAATTCAAGTGATGGCCTAAAATAAAAGCATTAGAAGTATATATCATTTCAATGAGTTCTATACATTTGCTTTTTGGGTTTCTTTTGCAAAACAGTCCTTTTAGCAAAATTAGTTGTCACATGTAATTAAGTAATATCCTACTCAGTCAATCAGCAAATATTTAATTGGCAGACACTGGGTGAGCAGACACTGCAAAAATAATGCCAAATAAGATACAAGTCCTACCCTTAAGTACTTTATGTCCATTCAGCTAGAATAGGCTTCCTTGATCTATACTAGAAAGAAAGGAACTTCATGGACATATATAATTGTGATTTACTTGCTATTGAAGTGTCTATGTAGATTTCTAGATGTCTTATATTTGGGAGAAAGTTTTTTTGTAAGAGAAAAAGTTTATATAGCAATGAAACTTCCAGCAGAATTATAATTAAATATGTATAGATTTGTGATGACATTTGTTTGATGAAACCCCTTGTACAGTCACCAGAGACTTGTCTCTTCCATCTTATATTACCAATGCAGGAATAGGACAGAGGTAAGTAACTAGTATAACCAGTAATCAATCTAGCCAAACTTCTGTGAATTCTTGGGACAAATATAAATTTGCCTACATCCACAACTACTTTCTTCCTTTCCTCTCTCCAAATGCGGACAGTGGTCCTTCATCTCAAATACATTTAGTCTTCATTCCTGTACACTGATTCCTCTGCCCTCCCGACTTCATTATTTATTTCCCCTGACCTCACCTGACTGTTTTCTTCCCTTTTCATCTAAACAAGTTCTCCCATTTGGAAGGGGCGGGGTGGGGGGTGGTGGGGGGGAACCCAAACTCTATCCCTCCTACCACCTACTTCTTCTTTTGTTTTTAGTCTAAGCTTCTTGAAAGATGGATATCCACTTTTTGGCTTCAGTTCCTTACCTCCTGTTTAATCTTCAGCTCACTGTGATCTGACTTCTGCTGCTATCTTTCTACCAAAGCTCTGACCAAATATACCAACAGTCTTCCTCTAGCAAAATCTGCTGGACAGTTTTCATTCCTTATTTTCCTTGACTTTTCTGCAGCCTCTGTCAGAGTCCACTATATTTCTGACCCTCCACATCTGACCACTTTTTTTCAGGCTGTATTGCAGTTTACTCTTTGTCTGTTCACCCCATACATGCTGATCACTCAAATAAGAAAGCACTGACGACATGGAACTGTTCTTTATATAGAGTGAGAGAACATCTAACCCCACTCTCTGCCACCAGCTACCTCTGGTGGCAGAGATTATCACTTGTCAACAGGAAAGGACCACCTATAAAAATAACCGTATACCTGATTAACTAAAATATACCTACGATCCAAGATTAAACTTAAAGAAATATATTTAAAACTAGAGTGATTCTACTAAGATAATTTAATAATGATGAAAATGGTCATAACCTTTTATCCATAAAGAACTTACATGAAAACCACTGTAAAAGTATTTTACAATACTATTAAAATGTCTACTAAGACATCATACACTGACTTAATTAAAATGAGACACTGACAGCAATAATAGAAGTGCCACAGATAATCTCTGATAATCTCCCCCAACAACAAAAATTCACCATCAGCCTGGATGCTAAAGTCTGCAAGAAATTATCAACATGAAAAGACAGTTCTATATATATATATACACACACACATATATCTCACAATTGAATCTTTTCTAGTCAAAAGTGAAACCAGTATGATCAAAATCTGAAAATACTGTGAAAATAGAAGAGAAAAAGGGAAAAAATTACAAATGTCCTAAGACTCTTACATTCACCCTCCCTCGACCACTAAAACTTGCCTCTACTGGAATGGGATCCATCCCTCCGCAGTTTTCATTGCATTTATCATAGACCAATCTCAGCTTCCTGAAGAGAATAGAAAGTTGGCGAAGGTGATCCTGTAGTTTTGCTAACCGGTCTTGGTATGTTCCAGTATGGTAAGTGACACCATTTGGCAGCTTCTCGGACAAAAACCCAGAAACAAAAAGTAATGAAAATCAAGATTTTCTTTAAGCAAAGCTAACGAACAGAAACAATCTTTGAGCAATGCATAAAAGCAAGCTGTTCCTCACAATGAATCAAGTGCAACTTTAAGAATTTAACAGTAATACATGCTCATTTATTAATTAGCTCCTTAGCATACTGTCAAGCAGTTCTACCAAACTTTGTGATAAGCCTTTCTGATCAGTTGAAATGCTTTCTGCCTCTAACTTTTGATTATATTTATACCATAGCTTTGTATTATAACTAAAAAGAATACACAATTTTAATATCACTTAAGATAATGTAAAAGCAGCAGGGTGCTGAACTCAACCAGGAGCTGAATTCATACAACTCAAAATACAATTTTAAGAAAAAGAAGAAGGAAAAAAATGAAGATAGGACTTTTCAGTAGAAGAAAAAGAAGAGTATGCTGCCGTTGTTGCAAAAATAATCTCAAGATACCTTAACTATTATAATTAAGATGTTCTGGGCATGCATTAAAACATAAAGCTGTCACCAAAAGTTTTACTTTAAAAGAAATCAATAGCAGGCGATATATAGTAACAAATCAATCTGTACTTGAATATTATTAATAAATTATTGCAAATAACTGCTATGATCATAACTCTGTCTTGGATGCTTATATATTTTTAATTCAGGAATTTTACCAAAAGAAGCCAAAATACATACTGAAATGACAAAAATCACAGATAAATGGAAAAACTACTACTTACTTACAACTAAATGCATATTTTGTGCAGTGCTGAAACTTACAAAATCTTCCTCTCTGTGTACATCTTTACAATATTTTATTCCCACAATTTGATCTGTGAAATTATCCTAAAACTAGAATTAACAAAGTTTGTACAATGGTTTCTAGTATACAATTTCATTAAAATCACTAATTCATACACTTAGGGATTACAAAGTGACTTAAAATCAAAACTCCAAATAATGTTTAAAGCTAGAAGATCAATCCAGTCTTTTCTAAACCTCACTTCATCCTTTTTTTCTTTCCTAAACAGCTGAGGTAGGAATCAAAAAAAGCCTGATACAGTGTTCAGAGAAGAAAGAAAATAAGAGCCACTATTGTTCCAAGTAGGTAAAACCATAAGCACAGAGGGGGAAAAAAAAAAGACCAAAGGTGTATACGTAATTATACATATACAGTTATTAAAAGGTGTGAGTCAAGTTGCTCAGTCGTGTCCGACTCTTTGCGGCCCCATGGACTGTAGCCTACCAGGCTCCTCCCTCCATGGGATTCTCCAGGCAAGAGTACTGGAGTGGGTTGCCATTTCCTTCTCCAATTAAAAGGTGTAATAGTTCATAAAAGATTTAACAGGAAGATAGGCTTAATAATTGATTTTCTTCTTTTATCTCACTTCTAAATTTCCTGTAATGTTATGGTTTACAATTTAAGGAGATGGATCTTTTAAAATTCTTTGAAATTAGTTTTTATAATATTAGGATTTTGGGAAATTTTCAAGCATTAAAACATTCTGAAGATGATATCTCAAAGAAAAGGGTTAAAGTATCAAAGACTGAATTAGTGAAAACAGTTTAAAGGACAAAAGCATTGAGAGTTCACCCTCCACAATACTATGTGGGATTTCTCATGATCTTTCAATTTATGAAGTTTCAAAAAATTAAAAAATAAGAAAAAATTTTCAAAGGGTCACTGCTTTCTTGTTTGGGTGACAATAAGAAATATAATAATTACACTTTACATACAGAAGCAGGCTATACCTTTCTTATGGTACTACATTTTTTGTACCTACATTGTAGGTACTACATACTTTGCCTATATTTTGTATTTAATAAAGACTAAAGATACTCATGATGTACTCTGCATATAAGTTAAATAAGCAGGGTGACAATATACAGCCTTGACATACTCCTTTTCTTATTTGGGACCAGTCTGTTGTTCCATGTCCAGTTCTAACTGTTGCTTCCTGACCTGCATACAGGTTTCTCAAGAGGCAGGTCAGGTGGTCTGGTATTCCCATCTCTTTCAGAATTGTCCACAGTTTATTGTGATCCACACAGTCAAAGGCTTTGGCATAGTCAATAAAGCAGAAATAGATGTTTTTCTGGAACTCTCTTGTGTTTTCCATGATCCAGTGGATGTTGGCAATTTGATCTCTGGTTCCTCTGCCTTTTCTAAAACCAGCTTGAACATCTGGAAGTTCACGGTTCACGTATTGCTGAAGCCTGGCTTGGAGAATTTTGAGCATTATTTTACTAGCTTGTGAGATGAGTGCAATTGTGCGGTAGTTTGAGCATTCTTTGGCATTGCCTTTCTTTGGAATTGGAATGAAAACTGACCTTTTCCAGTCCTGTGGCCACTGCTGAGTTTTGTGCTGGGCTTGAAGACGCACAAGCTGGAATCAAGATTGCCAGGAGAAATATTAATAACCACAGATATTCAGATGACACCACCCTTATGGCAGAAAGTGAAGAGGAGCTAAAGAGCCTCTTGATGAAAGTTAAAGAGGAGAGTCACAAGGTTGGCTTAAAGCTCAACATTCAGAAAACTAAGATCATGGCATCTGGTCCCATCACTTCATGGGAAGTAGATGGGGAAACAGTGGAAACAGTGTCAGACTTTATTTTTGGGGGCTCCAAAATCACTGTAGATGGAGATTGCAACCATGAAATTAAAAGACGCTTACTCTTTGGAAGGAAAGTTATGACCAACCTAGACAGCATATTAAAAAGCAGAGACATTACTTTGCCAACGAAGGTCCATCTAGTCAAGGCTATGGTTTTTCCAGTGGTCATGTATGGATGTAAGAGTTGGACTGTGAAGAAAGCTGAGCACCAAAGAATTGATGCTTTTGAACTGTGGTGTTGGAGAAGACTCTTGCGAGTCCCTTGGACTGCAAGGAGATCCAACCAGTCGATTCTGAAGGAGATCAGCCCTGGGATTTCTTTACAAGGAATGATGCTAAAGCTGAAACTCCAGTACTTTGGCCACCTCATGCAAAGAGTTGACTCATTGGAAAAGACTCTGATGCTGGGAAGGATTGGGGGCAAGAGGAGAAGGGGACGACAGAGGATGAGATGGCTGGATGGCATCACTGATTCCATGGACGTCTCAGTGAACTCCGGGAGTTGGTGATGGACAGGGAGGCCTGGCATGCTGCGATTCATGGGGTCGCAAAGAGTCGGACACGACTGAGCGACTGATCTGATCTGATCTGATCCTTCTGGATTAATAATATAGAAGGTAATTTAAAAAATTTGAAATTAAAAATGTATTAACAAATAGTTTATATGTAGTCTTGTTTGTACCACTTCTCCTCCCAGCTTTCTATAAATTAAGGAGCACACTGTTGCTTAATTTACAGCCAATTATGATATGGCCCAAAGGTTCTTAGTGAGTTAAAACACAGAATTCACAAGCACAAAGAAAAAGTTATTGTAGTCCTTACAAATTGGTTTTGAATATATGTCCACATGTAATCTAGTTATTGATAGTATCTTTTGAAAGAGTTCAGTTCTTTCACTGTCAGTCATGGATGTGTATTAGATCTCTGTTAATAATACAAACTGTTGATAGCAAGTTAGTATAATAAAAAGGTTAGTAGAAAAAGCTACCAGTCATATATGATGTTGAGTAAATTCTTCAAGTCTCAGTTTCCTTAATTGTAAAATAGAGATAAAAATACTTCTTAGAACTGTTCTTACAACAATGTTCCTAAGGAAAGTATTTGATAAATGTTAGCTAGTAGCTCTACTAGTCCAATACAGCAGCTTAAAAATAAATATTTGCTAAATTCTAAGAGATCATTTAATCTATTTTAATCATCTTACATTTTAATCTATATATTTTTAAAACAATTGCCAAAGATTTCATATCTCCTCTTGGATTCCCTTTTTATCTCACAGTGGCTTATTAACAGGGTCTTAAAATATTTCCATACAGTTGTATTACTTCTAGAATCAATAGGAAAAACACCCCAACCATTGTATTTAAAAAGGCAATAAAACAATCTTTAGTGCAGCTGAAATAAGAGTTCGAAAGTTCTAAGAGTCTGAGGACCTGGTTTCAAATTTACCCTACACTGACTATCACCTCTGTCACTTCACCTCTCAGAATAGAGAGGTGAACCCATAGAATCCTCATCCATAAAACAAGAATGATATCCACATCACACACTAGTAAGATAAGCCTTAAACATGGGTTAGTAAAACATTAAAATGGTGCTGGACTGACATGATATCCAAACGCAAAAAAAAAAAAAAACAGATCTATATCTATCAGTATTTTAAAAAAGTAACTCCATGTGGATCATAGACCTAAATGTAAAACCTAAGACTATAAAACTTCAGAAGAAAACATAAGAAATCTTTGGGTTAGGCAAAGACTTCTTAGGTATGGTACCAAAACCCAAAATCTGTAAAAGGACAAATCAATAAATTGGATTCCATTAAAGTTTAAAATATCTGTTCTTCAAAAGACAATGTGAAGAGAATAAAAAGACATGCCACAGACTGGGAGAAAGTACTGATGAAACAGAAAGACATACAATTCCAAAAAAAAAAAAAAAAACCAAGGAAAAAGACAGTAACAACTACTGGCAAGGATGAGGAAACTTTTGGAAAAGTTTCTTAGAATAGTAATCAATCATTTCCCTCATAACCCAGCAATTCCACGCCTAGGCATCTACCTACTCAAGAGAAATGAAACATATGTTCACACAAACATTTGTAGCTGAACACTCAGAAGTGTTATTTATAATAGCTCCAAAGTGGATACAGACCAAATGGCCATCAACAGATACACTAATTGTGATATATTCATACAATAGAATACTGTTCAGCAATGAAAAGGAATGACCTATTGATATTTGTTGAGTGAAAGAAGCCAGATCCGCATCCCCCCTTTTCCCGCCCCCAATCATAGTGTATGATTTCATGTGTAGGAAACTCTAGAAAATGCCAACTAGCTATGATGCCAGAAATCAAAAGAGAGACTGCCTGTGGACGGAAAGCCAGAAGTAAATTTAAAAGGGGCACGAGAATGTGCTCACTTCTCCACAGAGGGAACTGTGGGGTGATGGACGTTGGTTTCACAAGTACACATGCGTCAAAACTTTGAATAAATGCATTGTATTGGGAATCAGTTATACCAAAATAAAGCTGTTTAGCAAAAATGGTTAGCAGAATCTGAATTCAACTCCTTGAACCATCACAAAGTATTCTGTGGAAAAATATGAGATTAAAATAACCCAAAGAGCGTGGAGGAGTGAGGCCCACCTCTACCTTGAAAGATACAAGAGTTCACCTAGAGCCTACAGAACCTGGTCGAATCTAGAAAATGCGGCTTCATCCTTTTCAGAAATCCGGTCTGGAAAACATCACCTTCACATCTTGGGGACAGACACTTTATCGGGGAACACTTCTGAATGTCAATGGGGGCGACTCCATACTCGTGGATTGCCCAGGGCAGCCGCATCGACGCCGAGGGACCCCAGGTAACAAACAAGCTGCTCCTTCCCTCGCAGAAGCACCTCGCTTTCTCCAAGCACGCCCCGGAGAGGGGCCCGCCCTCCTTCCCACCTGCATGTTCCTCAGGAGCTGGAAGATCTCCATGGTGCGGTACACGATGTCTTGGACCGTTTCCTGCCCGATTCTGCAGAGCGATGCAGTGTTGACCTCTCGGGCCGCCTGCTGGGCCTGGGGCCCGGCGAAGGGCCCGGGCGCCATCCCCGACGCCGCCAGCGGAGGGGTGGACATGGCGTGGCAGCGGCGTCAGGTCAGCAGGGCTGGAGGATAGGTGTCGGGGATGTCCCCCGACGCTGCTCGACCTCAGGCCTCGGCGTAAGCAGGAGCTTGTGAGACTCGAGCGGTCTGATTTCAAAACAGCGGCCGCGACTTCCGCCACGGTGACGTGAAGCGCCGTCAGACGTCACAGGGCCCGCCCACTCGGCTGGTCCCTGGGAACTTGCGGTTCAAGGACGGCTGGATTGGACTGGACGCGCGGGGGGTCGGATCGGACATGTTGAGCAGCCAATCACCGGGTGAACTCCAGACAGAGGGGGCGGTGCGCGGGGTGGAAGACAGGTGGGCTTTCCCACAGTTCGTTTCCCAGTCTCAGCCAGTGGTTAAAATTCTTAATAGAACTCTGAATTCGTGTTAATTTCCTTGCTGATTATTGCCTTGTCACGAGCCTACGAAGTTTGTAGTATTACTTTCCTTTCACAGCTAGAAGGCAGACTCAGAGGGGCTAGTTCGACATGTTTCGTCACAAACAACTTGCAACT
This sequence comes from Bos javanicus, assembly GCF_032452875.1. Taxonomy (NCBI): domain Eukaryota; kingdom Metazoa; phylum Chordata; class Mammalia; order Artiodactyla; family Bovidae; genus Bos; species Bos javanicus. The sequence continues at coordinate 46,971,893 of NC_083881.1, forward strand.
GAAAACCTGAAATTTGAGTTTTTGATAGTCCAAGCTTTACTGTGACGTGACACTAATTTCCCATTTGTTGTTGTTTCCTGCTAAAAAGTCCGTTTATTTGACAAGCTTTCCTGATCACAGAAAGTATAAAATTAACACTTCTGTCTTTCATGGCACACAATTCCTCCACTTCCTTCTCTTTTCTGACTTTGGCACTATGTTATATATAATTTTCAGTCTGTCTTCTTTCTGACTTATCCTTGCCTTATTCACACAGACCAGATATCCTGGACTAAAATTCAAAGTTAGCACTGCCCAACTGTGGACAAATCACATCAGCTTCCATGTAAAAGCGTGGGAGTAACCATCAGTTCAGTCCAGTCTCTCAGTTGTGTCAGACGCTTTGAAACCACATGGACTGTGGCCAGACTTTCCTGTCCATCACCAACTTATGGAGCTTGCTCAGACTCATGTCCATCCAGTCGGTGATGCCATCCAACCATCTCATCCTCTGTTGCCTCCTCCTCCTCCTGCCTTCAACCTTTCGCAGCGTCAGGGTCTTTTCCAGTGAGTCAGTTCTTCGCGTCAGGTGGCCAAAGTATTGGAGCTTCAGCTTCGGCATCAGTCCTTCCAATAAATATTCAGGGCTGATTTCTTTTAGGACAGAATGGTTGGATCTCCTTGCAGTCCAAGAGACTCTTAAAGAGTCTTCTCCAGCACCATAGTTCAAAAGCATCAATTCTTCGGTGCTCAGCTTTCCTTATAGTCCAACTCTCACATCCATACATAATTACTGAAAAAACCATAGCTTTGACTACGTGGACCTTTGTTGGCAAAGTAATGTCTCTGCTTTTTAATACGCTGTCTAAGTTGTTCATGGGCTTCCCTAGTAGCTCAGATGGTAAAGCATCCACCTGTAATGCAGGAGACCAGGGTTCAATCCCTGGGTCAGGAAGATCCCCTGGAGAAGGAAATGGCAACCCACTCCAGTATTCTTGCTTGGAGAATCCCACGGACAGAGGAGCCTGGTGGGCTACAATCTATAGGGTCGTAAAGAGTCAGACACGACTGAGCAACTAACACACACACAAGTTGTTCATAGCTTTTCTTCCAAGGAGCAAGTGTCTTTTAATTTCATGGCTGCAGTCACCATCTGCAGTGATTTTGGAGCCCAAGAAAATAAAGTCTGTCACTGTTTTCATTGTTTCCCCATCTATTTGCATGAAGTGATGGGACCAGATGCCATGATCTTCGTTTTTTTGATGTTGAGTTTTAAGCCAACTTTTTCACTCTCCTTTTTCACTTTCAAGCAAGTTTTTTTTCATTCTTCTTTGCTTTCTGCCATAAGGATGGTGTCATCTGCATATCTGAGATTATTGATATTTCTCCTGGCAATCTTGATTCCAGCTTGTGCTTCACCTAGCCGGGCATTTTGCATGATGGGAAACCTTTGGGATTCTTGATAGTATTAAGTGAGATTCTGAATATAAAGTACTTATAGTTCAAAGCATAAGTATTCAATAAATGTGTTCACATGTGTAACAGTGAGAAGAAATAGGTAAAGTGAGAAGTAAGGAATAAAGTTGTCCCAGGACAGAGGCGATAGGAATACTAAGAGACAGAAACAGGAAAAGAAGACCATAATAACAAAGTTGACAATAGCCTGAGAGATTGAAGGAAAATCAAGATTATATCATACCATGGAAGCCACAGGAAGCACAGGTTAGGAAAGGAGCTCTTGGTGAACAGTGTCGAATACTACTGTAAAAGGAGGTATCTTAATTTAAAGAATAGGAATGCTGCTGCTGCTGGAATATTAAGTGGAAAATTCTTGCCTGACATAGTGTAGAAAAAATGGTGAAGTGAGACAGCAACTATGTGTTCAATCCAGGAGCTATGCTGCCTTTTTCCTTTGCAACATAATGTCTGATTTTAATAGACATCAGGGTGAATATATGTCTCAGTTTTCATTACATGTTGGCAAGGCTGTTTTACTTGGTCATAGCCAGTGGGTTAGAAGCATGGGTGACATGTGAGGCTATTGGCAGTTATGTCTAAAAGAAGGGAACCATCTGAAGAGCATGATAACCAATGAAACAAACAGGCAACCTGTGGAATGGGAGAAAATATTTTGCAAACCATAATATTCACATAAGGGGCTAATATCCAAAATATATAGGAACTTATACCACTAAATAGCAAAAGGACAAATAATTCATTTAAAAATTTGACAGAGGCTCTCAATAGATATTTTTCTAAAGAAGACGTAAAAATGGCCAAAGAGTCCATGGAAAAAATCAAATCAAAATCATCAGAGAAATGCAAATCAAAATCACAAGGAGATATCACCTCACACCTATTAAAATGGCTATTATCAAAGATAAGAGATAAGAGTTGGCTATAATGTAGAGAAAAGGGAACCTTTGTGCACTGGTGGTAGAAATGTGAATTGGAACAGCCACTGTGGAAAAGAGTATGGAGGTTCCTCAAAAACTTAAAAATAAAACTACCATATTATATAGCAATCACACTCCTGAGTATATATCAAGAAGAATTGAAATGAGGATTTCAAAGAGATATCTACATTCCCATGTTCATTGCAGCATTATTCACAATAGCAGAAATGTAGAAATGACCCAAATAGTCATCAACAAATGAATGGATAAAGAAAATGTGGTGCGTGCATGTATTTCAACCTTTAAAAAGAAGCAAATTCCATCCCTTGTGATAACAAGGATAGACCTACAAGACGTTATGCTACGTTAATTAAGTCAGTCACAGAAGATCAAATGCAGCCATGATTTATGTTATATGAGGCGTCTAAAATAGTTAAATGTATAGAAGTAGATAATAGAATGGGAGAAGGAAATGGCAACCCACTCCAGTGTTCTTGCCTGGAGAATCTCAGGGACATGGGAGCCTGGTGGGCTGCTGTCTCTGGGTTTGCACAGAGTCAGACACGACTGAAGTGACTTAGCATAGCATAGCATACCAGGGAATGGAGACAGAGGTTTATGGGGAGTTGTTCTAATGGATAAAGGTTAATTATGCAAGATGAGAAAGTTCCAGAGATGTGATGTACAATATAATCTGTATAGTTAATAAGATACTGTATACTTAAAAATGTGTTAAGAGGGTTAATCTCATATTGTATCCTTAACACACACACACACACACACAACCCCAAAGGGACACAAGGAAATTGCTGGAGGTAAAAAAAAAAAAAAAAAAGAAATTGCTGGAGGTGATGAATATATGTATTACCTTGATTGTGATGATGGTAAAATGAGTATATACCTATTTCCAAACTCACCAAATTGTGTACATTAATTGTGTGCAGTTCTTTGTATACCAGTTATTCTTCAATAAAGCTTGAGGGGTGGACAAAAAGAAGAGAGCCTCCAATTTCTCCTTCCAACTGGAATTCAGACATTGTGGCTACAGCTCAAATGAGCTCTTATTTGGGGACATTTTTGGTCACATGCAGCTGAATCTAATTCTAGCTGCTGAAGTGGCAACTTTGGAATTAGACCTGAGCTCCATTTAGTTCTTCTTGATTCCAACGTAGTTTCTCCTAGTATTATGATTTACCGCCTCTCCTTTAAATGATCCAAAAAAACAGACCAGAGCCCCTTTTGACCTGGTCCACCATCCCCAATGGTGCCACGAGCTCTTGTGTACTTTCAAGAGTGGAGTTAGCTTTGCTTCTGTTCCCACAGAAAGTGCTCACCTCTGCACTTTCTAGAACCTGGGCATGCTCAATTGTTCAGTCATGTCCAACTCTTTGAGACCCCATGGACTATAGTTTGCCAGGCTCTTCTGTCTGTGGAATTTTCCAGGCAAGAATCCTGGAATGGGTTGCCATTTCCTCCCCCAGAGGATCTTCTTGACTGAGGGACTGAATGCCCATCTCCATCTCCTCCATTGGCAGGTGAATTCTTTACCATTGAGCCACCTGGGAAACCTAGCACCTAGGAGATGAACGATCCTGGGATGTTTTGTGGAGTTAGGATACTGTGCTAGTTAAATCAAAGGTTGTAAGTCACTGCTGTTAGTCTGAACCTAAAAGCCAATATTTGAGAGTACACTGACTGGAAAGCAGTGGACACTCAGGGTAGGGAAGAGAGAAACATAGATTATGGAAAGATATAATGAAAGGAAAACCCCTCTCAAGTCAGCACAATGGAAACCAGATTTGCTTTGTCTTTACATAGTTTAGTGGGCTTAAGCTGGTCTATCGGCCAAGGCAATGGCATCCCACTCCAGTACTGTTACCTAGAAAATCCCATGGACGGAGGAGCCTGGTAGGCTGCAGTCCACAGGGTCACTAACAGTCAGACACGACTGAGCGACTTCACTTTCACTTTTCACTTTCATGCATTGGAGAAGGAAATGGCAACCTACTCCAGTGTTCTTGCCTGGAGAATCCCAGGGACGGGGAGCCTGGTGGGCTGCCATCTATGGGGTCGCACAGAGTCGGACACCAGTGAAGGGACCTAGCAGCAGCAAGCTGGTCTATAATCTGTTTCACTCATAAACTCTAACACTTTTCATGAACTCACACATGCCATAGAAAAGCTTCAAACTAACCTAGGGACATTTGGAAATTTTACCACATAGGACCTAACAAAGCAAAGGATTGGGTGTAAACCATCATTGACATGACCTTGGCCTGCCAGTAGTGATGTTGAAATGCCCATTTGTGCACAATTTATTCATGACTAATAGACTATATTTTTCACTTCAGCCACTCATGTCAAGAATATTCCCTCTGGATATAGAGTTATTGAATTTAAACAAACACTTATTGGGCACCTGTAATTGGTCCAACTAACAAGCATTTAGGTTGATTTAGACTATTGCCTACACATAATTAGTATTCCAATTTAACAAACTATGCTAACTGGTCCCTGAAGATTCATTAGTAAAGGTTTTCTTTGCTTCACAAATGCTCAGAATTCCATACTTAAGAAATGCATGAATTAAATCACCACTTCACACCAAAGAATGGTTCCTCCCCCAAGTTTAGAGAACTTGTGTGCCCTGGTCAACTGTTTTGGGTATTTAAGCACTTAATGTCTCTTTTTTCCCTACGTGTCACATATATTGCCATCCAAAGTCTGCTATTCAGACACATTTAGCAGGGATCAGGAGATGTTTTTAAATACCAGTAGTGACAGCATGAGGCTTTAAATAAGCAAACATGGTTTGGTGGAAAGGCTCAAGTTGTATATGAATTGGCCTATTGTTTGTGGTGGGTTGTCTCACAATTACATAAGCTGATAATGGTTGATAGTTATTCTTTTGTTGTGCTTGAAGTCAGTATTCTCCTTCTTTTTGAGTTGTATGACCATCAAACAAACTAGCAAAAACTTATTATAAGGGCTTTGTGATCATTGATACTTCAAGGTGAGTTGTAAGTGAAACAGAATACAGTGAATAATTCACCTGTCAGAATTTTCAGTACCCTTGTCTGCTACGACTTCTTTTAAAGTTTGTTTGTTTCAAACTTTTTCATGGAGTACTGGATGGAAAGCCTTCTGCATTACTGTTAATGCCTAAAGCGTGATCTTCAGATTCCTTAGGATATTAGAATGATTGGGTGTGATCATTCACCTAGAGCCAGACATCCTGGAATGTGAAGTCAAGTGGGCCTTAGAAAGCATCACTATGAATATAGCTAGTGGAGGTGATGAAATTCCAGTGGAGCTATTTCAAATCCTGAAAGATGATGCTGTGAAAGTGCTGCACTCAATATGCCAGCAAATTTGGAAAACTCAGCAGTGGCCACAGGACTGGAAAAGGTCAGTTTTCATTCCAATTCCAAAGAAAGGCAATGCCAAAGAATGCTCCAACTACCGCACAGTTGCACTCATCTCACATGCTAGTAAAGTAATGCTCAAAATTCTCCAAGCCAGGCTTCAGCAAATATGTGAACCGTGAACTTCCAGATGTTCAAGCTGGTTATAGAAAAGGCAGAGGAACCAGAGATCAAATTGCCAACATCTGCTGGATCATCAAAAAAGCAAGAGAGTTCCAGAAAAACATCTATTTCTGCTTTATTGACCATGCCAAAGCCTTTGACTATGTGGATCACAATAAACTGTGGAAAATTCTGGAAGAGATGGGGATACCAGAGCATCTGACCTGCCTCTTGAGAAACCTGTATGCAGGTCAGGAAGCAACAGTTAGAACTGGACATGGAACAACAGACTGGTTCCAAATAGGGAGAGGAGTACGTCAAGGCTGTATATTGTTACCTGCTTATTTAACTTACATGAAGAGTACATCATGAGAAACGCTGGGCTGGAAGAAGCACAAGCTGGAATCAAGATTGCCAGGAGAAATGTCAGTCACCTCAGATATGCAGATGACACCACCCTTATGGCAGAAAGTGAAGAGAAACTAAAAAGCCTCTTGATGAAGGTGAAAGAGGAGAGTGAAAAAGTTGGCTTAAAACTCAACATTCAGAAAACGAAGATCATGGCATCTGGTCCCATCACTTCACGGGAAATAGATGAAACAGTGGAAACAGTATCAGACTTTATTTTTGGGGGCTTCAAAATCACTGCAGATGGTGATTGCAGCCATGAAATTAAAAGACGCTTACTCCTGGGAAGGAAGGTTATGACCAACCTAGATAGCATATTAAAAAGCAGAGACATTACTTTACCAACAGAGGTCTGTCTAGTCAAGGCTATGGTTTTTCCTGTGGTCATGTATGGATGTGAGAGTTGGACTGTGAAGAAAGCTGAGTGCCAAAGAATTGATGCTTTTGAACTGTGATGTTGGAGAAGACTCTTGAGAGTCCCTTGGACTGCAAGGAGATCCAACCAGTCCATTCTGAAGGAGATCAGTCCTAGGATTTCTTTGGAAGGAATGATACTAAAGCTGAAACTCCAATACTTTGGCCACCTCATGCGAAGAGTTGACTCATTGGAAAAGACTCTGATGCTGGGAGGGATTGGGGGCAGGAGGAGAAGGGGACGACAGAGGATGAGATGGCTGGATGGCATCGCTGACTCGATGGACGTGAGTCTCAGTGAACTCCGGGAGTTGGTGATAGACAGGGAGCCCTGGCGTGCTGCAATTCATGGGGTTGCAAAGAGTCAGACACGACTGAGTGACTGAACTGAACTGAAGTGTTTAAAAATGTCAGTATTGGCTGCATTCACGCTGCCCCAATCTACTGCTTCAGTATCTAAGGGGATGCCTGGGAAACTCTTTCAAATTACACCTTTTTTGTCTCTCTTTCTTACCCTAGCCCCTCAATTCCATTTGTATTTTGATATAATTTATTTCCCCACCTCTCACCTTAGCTTATTGAAAACTTCTGATCTGAAAAACAGATTCCTTCATCGATTGCTTTAGAGAGAATCATCTTACAACCAATTTTGTTTAGTTAGGGTAATAATGTAAAGTGAAAATACCTGTATTTTAAAATGTTAACACATATTCTGAGAGGTAAAACTATTAAGGTATGGTAAGCCAATGCATTTCTCTTAGGAGAACATCATGTACAGATTGAATTTTGAGCAGATTTTTGAGAGAGGAGTAACAGATAATGGTGTGGCCGAGGAGCGGGGAGGCATCTCGTGTTTTGGCAAAGGATGAAACAGACAAATCAGGGGTGAGGAATTGAAAATGTTCAGGAGAGCAATAATGTTGGGAGAAAGTACTGACTGGTCACTGGCCAAGTTTTCAGAAAGAACCAATTTGACAAACAGCTCCTACTTTCACTCACTTTTTCCCAAGGTCAGGGAGGTGAATGAGTGATGAGACTGGATCTAGGATCAATTAATCAGTCTCCCCTCCCCCTACCTTCTTTCTCTTCCTTTGGCTAGCCTCCACAGTGCCTTATTCTCACCTCGCCCTCAGGCGCTGTCCCTACCCTGCCTGGGACTGGTTGGCAATTCCAGAGAAAGGCAAAGGAAAACCATATTCTATAACCTAGCTGATACTCCAGGAGAAGGCTAATATTTTGCCTTTATTCCTTTGAATTTTCTGTACCTACTTCTCATTGTATTTGTTCTGCTGGGTTAAAAGAAAGGCAATATTATGTCCTTTAAATCTCAACGCCTGGTCTAATTGCAAAGAAAGTAGAGAATTAAGATAAATCTACTTATTTATCTCCCTGAAACTCCGCTTTCACTATGTTAGTCTCTGTTTATCTCCTTCATATGATTCCAATCATCTCCATAAAAAGTCTCAGTTTCTCTGACTTCTCAAGGCCTCCCATTTTTTACTTCTACTTTGCATAAGCAATGTTATTTCTCACTGTGTGGAGTGGATCAGTCATGGTCCTTGCCATCCTCAGGGCCCTTTCTAAGGGAAACTGTTCTTCCTACTTAGGTGGCAGTCTTAGGTATCCATTTCCATACCATATGACTCCTGGTCCCAGCTGAAGATTAGGGATAGGCATGTGACCCAAGGGCAACCAGTGTGTACGCTGACCAGCAGTATGTCACCTGACTTTGTACAAAAAGCTCTGCTCAAACCAGGATGAAAGTAATAAACTGGGATGATCAGGAAGTGTTTCTCACGACTTTGAAGGGGAAAGAAAGAGTGAATCAGGCAGTAATCTAAGGGAACAGGGTAGTTGGGAGCTAGACAAGAAATGAACTCAAAGAGAAGCAGAGACTGACAGAGGCTGGTAGTGTTGGAAGGGACGACTGGAAGAAGCTTGCATTTCAGGACCATGAGACCTCATGCACCATCTTTCTACCATAATTCATTTGACCTCAGAGGATGTGCTTTTCCACACAAGTTGCTCACAAATTTGCACAGAAGCTCTGGACTCCTGAACATGCCTGATGGGGTCCTGCATGCTCTGTTTATGTCCTACCTTTTCTTAGCTCTTGCCTCTTTTGCACCCATGCACTGAGCATTGTCACATTGTCCTTGAAGCTTTTCGAAGGCGCCAAGTTCTTTCCAACCTCGGAGTTTTCCTACAGGTTCTTTCCATGCTGTGAATTACTTTTCCCCACCTCACTCATTCCCAACACTTATTTCCCTCCTGGCTTCCTCTTCATTTAAATTCCAAGTGAAATGTTACTCCCTTGTACTTTCCCAAGTGAAATGTGATCTCTGTCTTATTCTGAGCACTTCCTGTTCCATCCTTTCATAGCACCAGTCATCGTTTGCAATGATATCTTTACTTGCACATTTATTTATTTGATGACTACTCCTTCCAAGTCTAGAAGCTACATGTGGAATAAGGAGAAGGGATATTTCTTCACCACTGTGTTCTTTGCATTTAGCTCAATGCCTAGGACATTGTAGATTTTTAATAGCCATTAAATGAATGAATGAATGAAATATATTAAATGATTTCCCCACTTTGGCTCAATCCTAACTACCTTTCTTAATTCAGATGTCAGATCCTTCACTCCTTTCTCTATCTCAGTGCTTCTTTTTTCTCCCATCTTTTAATTACGTTTATAGTTCAATCACTAAAAGTGTATTTGACATATATTATTATATCATTCGTTATTCCTTAATTGTTTTATGCATGCTTGGTTAATTTATCCACTGATTAAAGCAGGGATTGTGACACATGCCATGGATCCCCTCCTTCCTCAAAGTGCCTAGCACAGTACTAGACATGTTATGAAAATTTAATAAATACTTGGCAGCCTGAATCAAGTCCCTTTCCGTGATTGCACCAAAACACAGATATGAGATGCTATGCAGTTCTAGAGACTTACACTGAAGTCTCACGTGTTAGGAAAAAGTTCATCAGGATAAGAAAGTGATAAGAAAGTGAAAGTGAAGTTGCTCAGTCATGTCCGACTCTTTGCGACCCCTGGACTGTAGCCCATCAGGCTCCTCCGTCCATGGGATTCTCCAGGCAAGAATACTGGAGTGGGTTGCCATTTCCTTTTCCAGGAAATCTTCCCAACCCAGGGATTGAACCTGGGTCTCCCGCATTGCAGGCAGACGCTTTAACCTCTGAGCCACCAGGGAAAGGCCCACAGATGAAGATCTGGAATAAGCCCTGGGGAGGTTTTAAAGTCCATCTAAAAACATAGTCCTAATGTGTTTTTCAATTAAAACTTAGCCAACTAAGACCTGCTTTATGCTTTGAATACTAATAATCAGATTCATTGGTTCCCTTTGCATGAGCAAAGTCATAAGTGGGGAGAAAACCCTGTTTATTCATCTCAAATTAGACTTTAACATTTCCTAGCATAAGATTCAAAAGTATTGCTTTTAGTTCTACTTTTTGGACCTAGCTACCTTAATTTAAAAAATCTTATCTTTATCTCACCTCCATACCTAGATTATAAAAATCTTTGAAAGCAGGCACCGTATCTTCTTTCTTTTCAAAGAAATGGTTTTTATTAATTTAGTTTTACATGCAATAAAGCTGCACATATTTCAAGTGTACAGTTTGAGTTTTGACATATGTTTATGGAGAAGGCAATGGCACCCCACTCCAGTACTCTTGCCCAGAAAATCCCATGGACGGAGGAGCCTGGAAGGGTGCAGTCCATGGAGTCGCTGAGGGTCAGACACGACTGAGTGACTTCACTTTCACTTTTCACTTTCATGCATTGGAGAAGGAAATGGCAACCCACTCCAGTGTTCTTGCCTGGAGAATCCCAGGGACGGGGGAGCCTGTTGGGCTGCCGTCTATGGGGTCACACAGAGTCAGACACGACTGAAGTGACTTAGCAGTAGCAGTACACCGAATAACTACCACAGTCAAGATGCTGAACTTTCTTAAAATTTTATTTATTTCTTTCTGGCTGTGCTGGCTCTTTGTTACTGCTCAGGCTTTTCTCTAGTTGTGGCGAGTGGGGGCTCCTCTCCAGCTGCAGGGCACAAGCTTCTTACTGTGGTGGTGTCTTTTGTTGCAGAGCCCCGGCTCTAGGGTACGTGGGCTCCAGTAGTTGGCAGCTCACAGGCTTAGCTGGTCTGGGGCCTGAGGGATCTTCCTAGACCAGGGATCGGAACTGTGTCCACTACATTGGCGGGTGGATTATTAACCACTGGGCCAGCAGGGAACCCCAAGACACGGAACATTTCTAACACCTCCAAACTTTCAATGTGATGTTTTCCCTCGTGCCTCACTGTGTGTCCCTTATGTTATGAAATCACTTACCTATTTCTATTATTATAGATAAATGTTCATTTTATAGACTTTTATAAAAGTGTAAACATCAGTATGTGCACTTTATTGCCTGGATTTTTTTCATTGAGTATAATAATTTTGAGTCATTACCTGTTGATGCAAATATTAGTGAGTGGTACCTTTTGACTGCTGAGTACTATTCCACTGCATGGTCATACCATATTTTGTTTATCTCTTCACTCCTGATGGATATTTGGGTTATTTCCACTTTTAGAATATTACAAATGAAGCTGCTATGAACATCTGTAAACATGTTTTCGTATAGAATCAGGTTATAGATGGTGGATTCACTGGCTTATAGATAGTGCTTGTTTAAATTTTAACAAATCCACTAAACTGTTTTCTAAAGCGTTTGTACAATTTGACATTCCCACCAACACTTTCTGAGGTGAGATCACCCCCAGCACTTGGTGTTGCCAGTGTTTTTAATTCTAATTGTTATGAAAAGTATTTAATTTATGTATATCATTGTTTATTTTTTTCTCATGATGAGGAACATTTTTTTTCCATGTGCTTATTATCCATGTCTATCTTTTATGACGTGTCTGTCAAATCTTTTTCACATTTGTAAACTGGCACGTTGTTTGAGTTCTTTTTAAATTCTGGATTCAAGTTCTTTGATATAACTTTCAAATTTTAGCTTCTTGTGGAATTTCAGGTCACTGAGAATTTGTATTTTTCTGCTTCTTTGTGTTTTGGGGTATTTTGGATTCTACCATGGGCATTCTGAAAGTTTTGTTGTATAGACTCTGGGTTCTATTATATTCCTCTGAGAAACTTTGTTGATGTTTCCTTTTTTTACCATCAAGTAATTTGGTACAGCATAAGCTATAACTCTTTTCTTACTTTCTGTGGGCAGTCATCTAAATTTTAGTTCAATTCTTTAGGCCTTTGCTGTATTGTTTTAAATCTGTCCCACATATGCTTGGTTAAAGTGTCAACATGAACCTTTTAAAAAAGTTTTCATGCATAGGATTAGAGATTTACCTAATCCTCTGGGATTCTCTTTCCACCATCCAGTGTTGGCTGCTGTACAGGCTCTTTCCTTGGTTCTTCTTTCAAGGAAGATGGTGGGCCTTCTCTTATAGTTTTAGCTTCTTGAGTTTCAATAAACTCTGTTCAGTTCAGTTCAGTTCAGTCGCTCAGTCGTGTCTGACTCTTTGCGACCCCATGAATCACAGCACACCAGGCCTCCCTGTCTATCACCAACTCCTGGAGTTCACCCAGACTCACATCCATTGAGTTGGTGATGCCATCCAGCCATCTCATCCTCTGTCGTCCCCTTCTCCTCCTGCCCCCAATCCCTCCCGGCATCAGAGTCTTTTCCAATGAGTCAACTTTTCGCATGAGGTGGCCAAAGTACTGGAGTTTCAGCTTTAGCATCATTCCTTCCAAAGAAATCCCAGGGCTGATCTCCTTCAGAAGAGACTGGTTGGATCTCCTTGCAGTCCAAAGAACTTTCAAGAGTCTTCTCCAACATCACAGTTCAAAAGTATCAATTCTTCGGTGCTCAGCCTTCTTCACAGTCCAACTCTCACATCCATACATGACCACAGGAAAAACCATAGCCTTGACTAGATGAACCTTTGTTGGCAAAGTAATGTCTCTGCTTTTGAATATGCTGTCTAGGTTGGTCATAACTTTCCTTCCAAGGAGTAAACTCTGTTACTGCAGCCCAAGTCTGGGGCAAAACCATAGGAAAATGCAGAACTTACCCCATGCTTGTTGCTGCTCCACATTTCTATACTTCCCTCCATAATCTGCCTGCTTTTGTTTACTCTTCGGAATCTTCAGGTTTATTTTTTTTTCCAGAGTCTATAATTGTTACAAGGGGGAAGATTAGTCTAAAAGGGGGTTATGCCCCCATAACTGAAGGGAACTCCATTATATTCTTATCCCTTATCTGTTATCTTATCCCTTGCTCCATCTCTGTAAAGCTATGGCAGGAGCTTAGAGATCAGGTCTCCATTTTTCTTTCTGCTTCTTCATGAATACACATAGCCAAGACAATTGAAAAGACATACAGGATTCAAACAGAAGTTGGGAGGTTCGGGATGTTGTTAAGGGAGAGAGCAGAAGTGTCAAATTTTTCTAAGCATTGCAGAATAGATATTTTGGTTCTTAAAGTCTCAATTAGTGGACTATATCCACTTTTTTCCTGCTTGTTTATACTACCTACCAGTGTTGAGTTTCTACTGTGTGCCAGTAGAAATTGTGCTTTATATACATTATCTTTAATTCGTACGTCTACAACAACTAAAGATTTTTTTTTTTTTCAACTCTGTCTCCTCACATTAGGGAATAGGTCTCAGGAAAGTTAAACACACTGTGCAATAGTCACATAGTTCCTTGTGCTTAGTCACTCAGTCGTGTCTGACTCTTTGTGATCCCACGGACTATAGCCCGCCAGGCTCCTCTGTCCATGGGGATTCTTCAGGCAAGAATACTGGAGTGGATTGCCATGCTCTCCTCCAGGGGATCTTCCCAACCCAGGGATCAAACCCAGGTCTCCCTCTTGCAGGCATATTCTTTACAATCTGAGCCATCAAGGAAACCCAAGAATACTAGAGGGGTAGCCTATCCCTTTTCCAGGGGAACTTCCCGATCCAGGAATTGAACCAGGGTCTCTTGCATTGCAGGTGGATTCTTTACCAGCTGAGTTACCCTTGAAGCCCTTGGAGCACAAATCCTCTTCTTTCTATTATGAAGCCCTATCCCATTCCCCTCATCACTCTACTTTTCAAGCTTGGATTCAGTGTTAGTGTCTTTGCCTCTCCATAATATTTTGACATGGGCATCATTTCTTTTGTTGACTTAGAGAGCTGTTAATTTCTCCCAGAGGAGTTACCATCTCTGCAACGTATGCTCAGATCTAAACAAAAATTGGGAACTGAAAAAAAGTCTGTATTTGTGTTACAAAGGGAAGGCCAGTCTCATTCCCGCCCCCCCTTTTTTTTTTTTCCTTTTCCCTTTTTTATCAAAAAGTGTGCTTCAGGTATTTGCTCACACAAGCCTTCAATAAATGCTTGCTGAAATGAATTGAGTCCTTGGGAAAGTGTTTAGGAAGATCAAGCAAATCACTGAAATAACCATGACAGTTCAAAATCATATACAACTTAAGATCTATTAGCACTTTCAATTGTACCTTAACACATACATTGTAGCAACTTGAAACTCATTAGCAGCTTGTTTTCTGACTTGTATGATCAGTGTTTGCTTTCTACTTACAAGATTTTTCTCCTTGCTCTGCTTCACAAAAGAAGAGATGAGAGCTAATGGATCAGTTCAGTTCAGTTCAGTTGCTCAGTCGTGTCCGACTCTTTGCGACCCAACCCCATGAATTGCAGTACACCAGACCTCCCTGTCCATCACCAACTCCCAGAGTTCACTCAAACTCACGTCCATCGAGTCAGTGATGCCATCCAGCCATCTCATCCTCTGTCGTCCCCTTCTCCTCCTGCCCCCAATCCCTCCCAGCATCAGAGTCTTTTCCAATGAGTCAACTCTTCGCATGAGGTGGCCAAAGTACTGGAGTTTCAGCTTTAGCATCATTCCTTCCAAAGAAATCCTAGGACTGATCTCCTTCAGAATGGACTGGTTGGATCTCCTTGCAGTCCAAGGGACTCTCAAGAGTCTTCTCCAACACCACAGTTCAAAAGCATCAGTTCTTCGGCGCTCAGCTTTCTTCACAGTCCAACTCTCACATCCATACATGACTACTGGAAAAACCATAGCCTTCACTAGATGGAGCTTTGTTGGCAAAGTAATGTATCTGCTTTTGAATATAAACATACCCAAATCAGGGAAGTTTTATGCATTCTTAAGAAGCTTCTTAACATTTTTTAACATCTTTCAGAGTTAAAAACATAGGGGCTTAAGTCCATGAGTTCTTTTCTTTACATAATATTATCATTCTGGTTATTTCTGAAAAAGCTACAGATTTTTCTTTCTATGACTCATTCAGTGTTTATTTAACAAACTTTTATTGAGCACATGACTTGTGCCTGACACTGTTCTAAGCCCTGGAGCTAATGAAATGAAGAAAATAAATAAAAATCCTGGCCCACCTGAGCTTACCTTCTAGTTGGGGGAAGAGACAGTAAACTGTTGTTGTTCAGTTGCTAAGTCGTGTCCAACTCTTTGTGACCCCATGGACTGCAACACATCAGGCCCCTCTGTCCTCGACTATCTCCTGGAGTTTGCTCAGATTCCCTATGGATGGATGTCCCTATCCAACCATCTCATCCTCTGCTGCCCCCTTCTCCTTTGGCCTTCAATCTTTCCCAACATCAGGGTCTTTTCCAATGAATTGTCTCTTTGCATCAGGTGGCCAAAGTATAGGAGCTTTAGTTTCAGCATCAGTCCTTCCAATGAATATTCATGGTTGACTTCCTGAATACACTAAGACATTAATAAAATGACAGACAAAAAAAGTGAAATATATACTATGTCAATGGTGGAGAAAACCAAATCAGAGAAAGGAGATAGACAATGTTGTTTAATTAAACTAGCCAGAGAAGACATCACATAGTAGATAATCTTTGGTGACCTGAAGGAGATAAGGAGTCAGGCTCTGATGTATTGAGTATTAACTTTTCAGCTTGAGAGTGACAGCTTGTCATCTCTCTTGCCTGACCAATGGTTTGAGGGCCTTGAGCAGGGAGGTACTGAGAAGGGAGCTGCCTGGCATGTTCAAGACCCAGCAAGTAGGTCTGTAGGGCTAGCACATTGCAAACATTGGCAGGTGGAAAGAGGTTGGCATATCATTCAGTTCAGTTCAGTCACTAAGTCATGTCCAACTCATTGAGACGCCATGGACTGTAGCATGCCAGGATTCCCGGTCCATCACCAACTTCCAAAGCTTGCGCAAACTCTTGTCCATCGAGTCAGTGATACCATCCAACCATCTCATCCTCTGTTGTCCCCTTCTCCTCCTGCCTTCAATCTTTCCCAGCATCAGGGTCTTTTCCAATTAGTCAGTTCTTCACATCAGGTGGCCAAAGTATTGGAGCTTCAGTGTCAGTCCTTCCAATGAATATTCAGGGCTGATTTCCTTTAGGATTGACTGGTTTGATCTCCTTGCAGTCCAAGAGACTCTCAAGAGTCTACTCCAACACCACAGTTCAAAAGCAGCAATTCTTTGGTGCTCAGCTTTCTTTGTAGTCCAACTCTCTTGAAGAAAGTAGGGGAAACCACTAGGCCATTTGGGTATGACCTAAATAAAATGGCTTACAATTGTATAGTGGAATTGACAAATAGATTCCAGAGATTAGATCTGATAGAGTGCTTGAAGAACTATGGATGGAGGTTCATGACATTACAGGAGGCAGGGATCAAGACCATCCGAAGAAAAAGAAAGGCAAAAAGGCAAGATGGTTGCCTGAGGAGGCCTTACAAATAGTTCAGAAAAGAAGAGAAGCTAAAGGCAGAGGAGAAAAGGAAAGATATACCCATTTGAATGCAGAGTTCCAAAGAATAGCAAGGAGAGATAAGAAAACCTTCCTCAGTGATCAGTGCAAAGAAATAGAGGAAGATAATAGGATGGGAAAGACTACTAGAGATCTCTTCAAGAAAATTAGAGATACCAAGGGAACATTTCATGCAAAGATGGGCACAATAAAGGACAGAAATGGCATGGGCCTAACAGAAGCAGAAGATATTAAGAAGAGGTGGCAAGAATACACAGAAGAGCTGTACAAAAAGATCTTCATGACCCAGATAATCACAATGGTGTGATCACTCACCTAGAGCCAGACATCCTGGAATGCAAAGTCAAGTGTGCCTTGGGAAGCATCATCATGAACAAAGCTAGACGTGGAATTCCAGTTCATATAGCATATAAGGCACTTATTCTAGAAAGAAATGGGGGTGCAGAGCTGGTTTGAACAGAGGAGGGATGGTCTGACTTTTATTTGAGCAGGATTTCTCTGAATAGAATAGACTATAGGAGACCCCGGAGAAGGCAATGGCACCCCACTCCAGTACTCTTGCCTGGAAAATCCCATGGACGGAGGGGCCTGGTGCGCTGCAGTCCATGGGGTCGCTAAGAGTTGGACACAACTGAGCGACTTCACTTTCACTTTTCACTTTCATGCATTGGAGAAGGAAATGGCAACCCACTCCAGTGTTCTTGCCTGGAGAATCCCAGGGACGGGGAGCCTGTTGGGCTGCCGTCTATGGGGTCGCACAGAGTCGGACACTACCGAAGTGACTTAGCAGCAGCAGTAGCAGCAGCATAGGAGACCCAGATTGGGGAGGGTAGGGCATAACAGACAAACAACAGTGCAGACAGCTAAAATAATTCAGAGGCAGCCCATCTTGAAAAATATTTCACACAATGCACGTTGGGATGAAGGTGCATTCCACTCTCATTGACAGTTTTTTTTTTTTTTTTATTAATTTTTATTGGAGTATAGTTGCTTTACAATGTTGAGTTATTTTCTACTGTGAAGCAAAGTGGATCAGATTGGGACTGACATCTACACACTACGATATATAAAGTAGATAACTAATAAGAATCTGCTGCTGCTGCTGCTGCTGCATTGCTTCAGTCGTGTCCGACTCTGTGCAACCCCATAGATGACAGCCCACCAGGCTCCCCCGTCCCTGGGATTCTCCAGGCAAGAACACTGGAGTGCATTGCCATTTCCTTCTCCAGTGCATGAAAGTGAAAAGTGAAAGTGAAGTCGCTCAGTCGTGTCTGACTCCTAGCGACCCCATGAACTACAGCCCACCACACTCCTCCATCCATGGGATTTTCCAGGCAAAAGTACTGGAGTGTGGTGCCATTGCCTTCTCTGAATAAGAACCTACTGTATAGCATAGGGAACTCTTCTCAATATTCTGTAATGACCTATATGAGAAAAGAATTAAAGAGTGGAGATATATATATAATTGATTATCTTTGTTGTACAGCAGAAATATAACATTGTAAATCAACTTACTCCAATAAAAATTAAAAAAAAAAATGGTTCAGAGGCAGGATCTGAAAGGTTGGACCAGGGTAGTGATAGGGGCAGAGGAGAGGAGTGGTCACACTCTGGATTTGTTTTGAAGGGAGAGCCAGAAGGAACTGCTGAGTGTAAGGAGAGCAAAAGAGAGGTCAGGAATGCATCCAGAGCTGTGGCTAGAGCACCAGGACTGATGTGGTCATCAGTAACTCAGAGAGAGAAGGCCTTGAGAAGAGTACATTCTGGAAAAATAAGAGGATAGTTTTAACCTGTAATGTATGAAATGTCCATCAGACATCCAAATAGTTAGACACAAGCATGCAGAGGTTAGGAGAGAGGTGGGCCTAAAGTTATGGTGGTGACAGTTTTCAGAATATAGATGATGTTTAATACCACAAGGATGATTAAGATTGCTGCCGATTTCTGGAGTGCTGTAAAATTAAGAGATCCAAGAGATGAGGAATGATAAGGACAATAGGCTGAGAAGGTGAGGACAGTGATACAGGTGGCAAACAAGGAGAGTGTCCTGAAACCCAGATTAAGAGAGTATTTCAAGCAAGTGAGCAATCAGTGAGTCAGATGCTCCTCACGGGTCAAATAAGGTGAGGAACAACAACACAGAGGCCATCAGAGATCATGATCACGTTAAAACAGTTTAATTTGAGTGAAGACTGGTTGCGAAATATTATAGAGGTAATTGAAAGAGAGGAACTGTTGCTGGTGAATATAGAGAATGTTTTCCAGGAATTTTCCTCTAAAAGAAAGAGAAATAGAGGGTACCTGGAGGAAGCTGGAGGGTCAAGAGATTTTTTTTTAATTTCATAAGATGGGAGAAATTACAATATGGTTATATGTCCCTAGAAATGATCGAACAAAGAGAAAGAAATGATGGTGCAGCAGAAAGTGGGGGAAATTACTGCCAAATTCTAGGAGCGTGTGCTAGAAATGATAGAAAAAAGAGAAAGAAATGATGGTGCAGCAGCAAGTGGGGAAAGAAAGGGGATGGAATCTAGTGCATGAGTAAAAGAGTTGGCCTTGGATGAGAGTTCATCCAAGAGTAAAGAGGAGAGAGGAGGGAAGACTGAGTGTCTTGGCAGAGATACAGGCGCATGTGGAATTTTCATTCTCATTGCCAAAACTTTAGTTGGTAAGAGGAAGATTAAAAAATTTTAAACTGTGTTGGCATGTAACATAAAGGCATAGTAAATATTAATAATTTTTAATTGAGAAAAATCAAAGCTGGAAGATGTCAGCTTCTCAGGTCTTTCATTTTTCAAGATGATAAACCAAGACCAAGACATTAACAAGCTAGTTGGTGCTTGAATTGGTTTCATCTCATAATCCTGTGCTTAGCTCATGATGATGTTTTACTTTGTTACCTAAAAAAGGTACCTACCATCTGCATTGGTAAATGCAACATTTTAAATGGAGTATCTGTTTGTGAAAAAAAAATTTACATCAATAAGAAATACATATACCAAGTAAGTACATAGTATTAGGAAATCCTAAATTATAGTCTTTTATATTATTTCACCCAGCCATCACAACAACCATGAATTATGCATTATTGTTACCAATTTTGCAGATAAAATTAGCATCTCAAAGCAGTTAGCTGACTTGGGTAAGAATTCACAGCCACAGGTAGCAGAATCAGATCTGAAATCCAGGTTTTCTGACTCAAAACCTATATATTCTCTAATATATTTTGTTATTTTTGGTAATGAGATCTCAATTCATATTCTTGAGCTATCCAAAAGTTTCTATTATCTTTAATGTCTTCTATTAAGATAGGAAAATAAAGTCAAATGGAGTTAAAATGAATGTGCTAACACTTGAGGGAGTCGTTTCAGTTGTATGAAGATACAGCTTGTCCAGAACTCCCCTTTTCCCCATGATAAATGAAACGTGGAAACATGAAAGAGAACTGATGTTTAGAAGGCGACAAATGAAAATAAAACTTTTGGGGAGTGGATTTAACTTAAAACTGAAACAAACACACTTAAAAGTTACTGATGCTTTGTAGAATGGGAACATTTTTAATATTTCTTAGACCTTGAAGTCACTGGTGGAAAGAAAATCTGATATTTGAGAGACGTGATAAAAGAGATGATTCCAGTGTATGTAGCTTGCAACCCAAGAAGCTGAAAAATCCAAATATTTCAGAATCAAAGTTTTTGCATTAGTTTTATGCCTGATACCCACGATCCAGCTAATGTGAGCAGAAGCTGGCTTTCTCAGGACTGCTGAAGTAGAAAGTTGATTGGAAAACATTGCCCTACTTCCTCTCATTTAACCTTGAGACACATGCTATCTATCCCTGGGTCAGTTTATCTCAGTCTGGATGCTAGACTGTTCCTCTGGATCTTTTGTAGAATTTTTGTGGTCTTTTGGGCCAGTCAGTTATCTCTGTGATTGAAACTGAGGTTTTGCCATCTTATTGATAGGAATGTATCTCCTAACGACTTTCTCATCTTAAACTTTTGGTAGCTCTTTACTGTGGTGAAATGTTTTTGTCAAGAAGTAATAAAATAATGACAATTTATGGGGTATTTACCAGATGGTAGTCATTTTACAGAACACTTTAAAAAATGTTTTAAAGTGTAAAAACCCTTTAAAGAAAAGGTTCATTTTCTTCTACCAGTGATCTTATGTAAGTAGTATTTTTATCCTTCTTATTCTACACATGAGTAATGTGAAGTTTAGAGAAGTTACATGACTTGTCCAGGGTCCTACGGCTAGTCAACATTGCTTATTTAACTCTGGGTATTCTTTCATGAAGGGAGGACTTAGGGGAGAGGCTTCGAACTGCTTTGCTTTTGTGAGAGAGGCCTGGAGAGAAAGGTGGAAAGAGATAACAAGTTGACAATACAGTCTTTCTAGTAGTTTATGGTCTCCTCGCTGGAAATCTCTGTAGTCCTCAGAAAGGCAGTTATTATGGGACCATCAGCTGGGAGATGCACCAAGAAAGGTTTGACTTTCCCTTGTATACTCCAATCTGCAAGGTGAGAATCCCTGTTCTAATTGAGTGTGGACTTCAAACTCAGGTTGGTATTATAGTCAATGCTTTAATGGAAATGAAGACTAGACAAAAGAAGTTAGAAGTCAATTGAGAGAGTACATTGACATATATACACTACGATGTGTAAGGTAGCTAGCATTTTGGGACAGAATACACAAACTTACCACCAAAACTAAACAGCTGTAGCACATATTTTTTCAAGAACAGATTGATGAGGAAAAAAGTCTTAAATACTGTATTGTTAAAATAAGCACACACACACACACACACACACACAAATCCCAGAGCTATTTTGGTAAATAATTTGATTTTTAAAAGACCCCCAGTCATGGCACTGTGCAATTACAATTTTAATAAGTAACTACAAACTTTAATTAACTAGCTGTGAAATGCAAACTGTCTAAGCTACATAGGCATTATGTGTTAAACATGACTTCAGAATGAAACAAGCTAATTTAATTCTAGTAATCAAGTTAATACATAAGAGATTCATTGAGTATTGCCTTTTCCTACATTCTATTAATGGTTTGTGTAAAACTCAGCCGCATAAAATGTAAAATTGCCTCAAAATTGCAGGCTACATATCTAATTGAATCAAGAGAAAATAAATATCAATAAAAGGCTGACTCGTGGAAACAATATCCACTATTCAAATATGGTTGCTTGGTATGTGTTTTGCTTATGCACTTTCTTCTTCATATTCACTTTGATATCTGTGTTTTTCTTGGAAGTCCAGAATTTATATCTTGGGGATAATATATGAACAGTGGAGAATCTGAATTTAATGACTTACTACATCAGAAAATCTTTTTTCTTTTAGAACGTCATACACACCTACATATACACGCACATACACATATGTGCTATGTGTGCATGCTCAGTCATGCCCAACTCTTTGTGACCCCATGGATTGCAGCTCATCAAACTCCTCTGACCTTGGGATTTCCCAGGCAAGAATACAGGAGTGGGTTGCCATTTCTTTCTTCAGGGGATCTTCCAAAACCAAGGATCAAACCTGTGCCTCCTACTTTGGCAGGCGGATTCTTTACCACTGCTCCACTATATAAATACTTTAGTGTAACTCATTGTGACACCAGATTTATTAATAGTCAATAAATATTTGTGAAACTGAACTTGATCTTGCATGTCTCCATCCAAATGATAATTGTGCTATATTTCCTACCCCTTTCATTGTGTATGAAGTAAAGCCTATCCATACTGTATCTACCAAATCTTACAGGCTATTGACAACTCAACATATCCAGGAGAAATTCACCCTCTTTTGAACCATAGATGGTTCATGTCATCAACATCTGCCTAATCATGCAAGCCAGGAATTTGAAAGTCATCTTTTCTTTGCTCTCTTTCAATCATCCCTGTCCATCCATTTCTGTCAGCTTTGTCGCTACTCCATATATGACCACTGCCTTATTTTAGTGCACCATATTTTTATTTTTTATTTTTATTTTTTTTAGTGCACCATATTTTTATCCAGGCTTCCACAGCATGCTCCTAAATGGCCTCCGTGACTTCTTTTGCCCCTATCATCCTACACCCTGTTACTAGAGTTATTTTTCTAAGATACAGTTTTCATCCTTTCCCTTTTGGAAATTTTTTCAAGTAAAGTGTGTGTTAGTTGCTCAGTCATGTCTGACTCTTTACAACTCCATGGACTGGTATAGCCTGCCAGGCTCCTCTGTCCATGGAATTCTCCAGGCAAGAAGACTCGAGTGGGTAGCCATTTCCTTCTCCAGGGGATCTTCTGATGCAGGGATTGAATTCCCATCTCCTGCATTGCAGACAAATTCTTTACTGTCTGAGCACACAGGAAAGCCCAAAAGAAAGTATTAGTCACTCTCTCAAGTATAAGATGGAGTCAAAATTCTTCAGCACAACAGTTCAGAAGTCTGTCTCTTTCAGCCCCATCTATGGTCTCTTTCTCCAGCACTTACTTCAAGCTCACTGAAATTCTTAAGTTCCAGAAACATGCTATAAACATCTCTACATCTATTCTTTTACTCATACTGTTTTCTCTGGCTGGTAAATTTCTTTTTTCCAGTCTTGGTTTAAACATTATTTATTGTTCACTCGCTCAGTCATGTCGAACTCTTTGTGACCCCATGGACTGTAGCACACCAGGTTTCTCCTTCACCATTTCCCAGAGTTTGCTCAAACTCATGTCCATTGAATCAGTGAGACCATCCAACCATCTCGTCCTCTGTTGTCCTCTTTTCCTTCTGCCCTCAATCTTTCCCAACATCAGGGTCTTTTCCAATGAGTCAGCTCTTCCCATCAGGTGGCTAAATTATTGGAGCTTCAGCATCGGTCCTTCCAATGAATATTCAGGACTGATTTCCTTTAGGATTGGCTGGTTTGATCTCCTTGCAATCTAAGGGACTCTCAAGAGTCTTCTCCAATACTGCAGTTTAAAAGCATCGATTTTTTGGCGCTCACCCTTCTTCATGGTCCAACTCTCATATACGTACACAACTACTGGAAAAACCAAAGCTTTGATCATACTGACCTTTGTTGGCAAAGTAATGTCTCTGCTTTTTAATATGCTGTCTAGGTTTGTTATAGTTTTCCTTCCAAGGAGCAAGCGTCTTTTAATTTCATGGCTGCAGTCACTGTCCATAGTGATTTTGGAGCCCAAGAAGATAAAGTCAACATTATTTACTTCTAATGAATAAAGTGTGGCACAAGTAATGCATTACCTTCCAAGACTTGGTGATACAAAGCTTTGGTTGTTGTCTTGGTGCTCAGCTTCTCTTGCTCTCTCACTTGCTTTCTCTGAGGGAAGCCAGCTGTCAGGTTGTGAGTTACCCATGTAACTCGGAATTGAGCATGGCTTCTGTCTGTAAAGAAGTGAGGCCTTGGGTCCAAGAGCCTGTGAGGAGCCAAATCCTATCAACAAGTATGTAAGGGAGCTTGGAAAAAGATATTTTCCCAGCAGTAGAAAAACAATATACTCTCTTTGATATCATGGTATCACTATATCACATTGCCCTTTGAGGAAGATTTATTTGAGGTCTCCTTCCAAGGGTTACCCAGGTACTATGCTAGGCAGTAATTCAAAAATCAAAAAGGATAGGTTTCTTCTTCTTCCTCTTCTTTCTAAAGCTGCTTCCTGTCTGCCTGCAGGCAAGCTCAGGTCTTCCCTGTCCTATACAAGTAAAAATGAAAACCCTGAAAACTCTTGCCTCAACACTCATCTCTTCATCTACTTTTCAACTGCATGATGAATCCTTAGAACAAAAAGACTGCCAGTGTGATATGGACACAGTAATAAAGGGAATAATACATGAGGTGGGGCCAGAGGAGAAGGTTATTAAGACTCACATAGAGCAATATAGGTTATGATGCAAAACTTGAAAGTGAAAGTGAAGTTGCTCAGTCATGTCCGACTCTGTGACCCCATGGACAGTAGCCCACCAGGCTTCTCCCTCCATGGGATTCTCCAGGCAAGAGTACTGGAGTGGGTTGCCATTTCCTTCTCCAGGGGATCTTCCCGACCCAGGGATCTAACCCCGGTCTCCTGAATTCCAGGCAGATGCTTTAACCTCTGAGCCACCAGGTAATACTGTGAGAAGATAGCATCATTAGTGGTAACCAAATGGCAGTTTTATCTATTAGGCATTATAACCTTAGTGGCTAGACTAGTATATGAGCTTGTCAATAGCTTTTTTAAGATCTGGAAAAAAATTCAGAAGGTTTCTAAAAATTTCAGAAACCTCTCAAAAAATTTTTAGAGAAGCTGTATTTAGCAAGTGACATGGGTGTGATTTTATATGTTTGAAATGATATTGGGTGGGAGCCTCTAAACTTTAGAAACTAAGGAGGTCTCTTAATAGCTGTAGATCAGCTTTCAAATACCTAAAAAGAGCAAAGTATCTCAGGGGACAAGAATGAATCAAAAAGTGAATAACATATATGTATATAAGTATCTGTGAATAATATCCTGTAGTCCTCTGAGATAGTAAAAATGTATGCATATACATAATATTGGATATTAAATATCAGATATTAAATATACATTTCAGGCAGCTGTCATTTTTTATTTGTATATAAGATGCATGCAGTCAAGACTTCAGTTACAATATATACATCACTAATATATAATCCTTCCCCTTGAGTAAGGATCGAGTTTATTTTCAATGTCATAACAAGATATATCCGGCAGTTCTTAAAACTAGACCCAATAAATATTTACTTGATATTTTCCTTGACAAGTATCTGAGAATTTATTTTCTAGTTGACTAGCAAACTGGGCTACTTTTTCCCTTTGTTAATTTTTGCATCATATTTATTAGATACATACAAAAACATGTTCTTATGCACAAATACACACAAACATACATATAAACACACAATTATAATGATCAGGCATCTCACATCGCCAAAGAAAATTGAAGTGAGTTTTTGCTTTTTCTTTATGTTTTAATATAACCTGGAACCCTGCCAGCCACATCAGAATTGGATACCATCTGTGAAATTAATTTGAAATTCACTAGGTTTAATTTGCTTGCCTCTAAATCAGCCATGGCATCCTTCCAAATTTATTTTTCCAAGTTTAGACTTTAATTTTATTCTGAGATCCTTCTCCTGAGTGTATTTTGGTCCCTTTCACTAGAGAACTCTCCGTTTTCACCTTAACCATTTATATTTCCTGTCTTCCTAGTAGTTGAGTCAGTAGTTTGTGTCTCAAACTAAGCCTTAGTAAAGTTAAAAAGGAACCATGTTCTTTAGTTCCATAATTCCCAAGTCATTAAAAATTTTAGTTTTTTTAGTTGCTGGTTTCTACACATGTTCAGGCTTCCCCAGTGGCTCAGTGGTAAAGAATCTGCCTGCAATGCAGGCAATGTGGGTTTGATCCCTGGGTCAGGAAGATCCCCTGGAGAAGGAAATGGCAACCCACTCCAGTATCATTGCCTGGAAAATGCCATAGAGAGAGGAGCCTGGTGGGCTACAGTCCATAGCATCACAAAGAGTCGTACATAACTGAAGCGACTGAGCATGTGCCCACTCTACAAATGTTCAGCTTGATTTGGAAGTTGTGCATGGCAGGGAAGATAATGAAGGGTGAAAAAAAATCAACGCAGCCATTTTTAACCTTTTTAGCCCAGGAAATCCTTTGGCATAATTTTAAGGTCCCAGGGAATTCCTGTATAAAATTATTATATCTATAGCTGTCAGTAAATTAGTTGAGTCAGTGAGTTGTAGATATAGGAAACCATTAATAATCCTCAACACTTTTTTGAGCGTAGAAACGTGCTTTTCTCCAGGTCAGTTTATTTGACCAGCGTTTGAGGTATTCTTTTTGTACGGTTCTCCCTTCTCACGTTCTAATACTAGTCAGTAGTGAAGGTGCAGTAAACATCAGTTCTTTTGGCTCTTAAATTCTTGCTTGATTTTTTTTTTAACTTCATCCAAGTAGGCTTGACTAATTTCTACCACTGAGTTGCTGAGGATCTATTGTATAAGGCAGATGACATGTAGAGAGTAGTTTTACTTCCTACTTAAAACTGAAAATATCTTTGTTGCCAAACTTTCCTAAAAACCTCTAGTAGGTAAGCTCAGTTAAGCTTTTTTGAAATTATTTTTTCTTTCTTTTTAATATTAAACAAACTCATAAGGCAAAGATAATAAATTTCTGTAAAATAATTGACTTGAGCCAGAAGAAGAGTTTAATTTGTTGAAAGGTAGGCTTGGTAGATTCAATAAAAACCCGAATAGATTTTTTAACATGTCATTCATATATGAAAATTGTTGGCAAGTATTATTAATACATTGACTTATTGTACTAACAGTGAAACCTTTACAGCTTCTGATGCTACATATGTCCTCATATTTTACCCACTTGAACATAACATCCTGGCATTATTAGGTTCTTAACTTTTATGGGCAGTACATTCTACCACTGAATAACTTGGCTCCTGCTCCTTTTCATTGGGAAAAATTATATCTCTATATTTCTATAGACATTGATTTTTTTTAACAAAAGCATTGGCATTCCGTTGTAGCGCCAAACTTTATGTACGTGTGTGTATGTCTATTTCACTAATGCAGTGAAATGACTCACAAGATTATAAATCTTCATCAGTAGACATAGACTGTTTATAAACCAGAGAGTAGAATCCTTATCTTTCACCTCATACCTACCTTGGAAACTTAACCACATTACATCATCAGACATGTTTTTAAACCCAAACATTAATAATATATAAAATATAAAGGTATATAGAAAGCCAAATGAGAAAATCACCCAATACGTAAAAACTTTATAACAAAATTGCATTAGAAGTTACACAATTCATATTCTGCAACATTCACAATAGTAAAGTGGCAGGAGGTGGCTAGGCCATAAGATATGAAAATTCCTTCTTAAAGATAGAAATTTCTCATAAGTTGGTTGGTGACACATGATGGGAGGTTAGGGGAAATAAGCTGACACCATCAGTCTCCTGTCCTCTTTGCGCTTTAGTGCAGTTAAGTGTTCACCAATTATCAGCAACCTCCTTTATCCCACATCAAAAACTGAAAATTGACTCAAACAGATGAACTCACAATCCTACTGAACTCTCTTTCAGGATTGACAGACCTCTGTCAAAATACCTAACAGGGCCATTCAGTCAATACTTATCTCTGCGAACACTAACACTAAATGGCCCAACACGTTTAAAAGATACAGTGTTTTTTTTTCCTTTCCAATTACAATCTCTGTTGTAGAACCCTTAACTACAGGGAATCCTTCTGAGAAATACTGTTTTACAATTGAACAATCCCACCTCTCCCTCCTTCCCTACTTTGACTAAGAAGTCAAAGATTCTTTTGTGCATCTACTGAAGATACACATATTTTTCTGGTGATCTAGAGCTTGACCTATGACCCAATGTATTTCTGTGAGTGGATACAAGTGTGGCCAATGTGGAGATGCACTACTCAGTTCTTTCAAGATACAATTCCCAGCCCAGCTGACAGTCTGCAGTGCCATGCATCCTCCTCATACACTGCAGTATTTGAGCCAGAGTCGTTATTCTCAGGTCAGTCCCTGGCCAGTGACCAAGCAGGGTGATGGAATGAGGTGTTAGCCATTTCCACCCAGTGACAGGTTCCTCCAACGAACAGTCTTTGTTCCAGAGTTCTCCTTTGGACTAGCAGAGACTTGTGACTTCTATATCACAGTCTAATACCAACTGCCCCCATCTAACCCAGCTTCCTTCCTTTTCCTTTTATAGGAGTTAGTCTCTAAAAAACAGCTAACATTCCAAAGTCCATCTCAGCCTTTCCCTCCTAGAGGATCCAACATAGCACAGTTGGTACCAGGAGTGGCTGAATAAACAGGCGTGTAAAATGGTGCTTTGGAAATGGACCATTCACTGATTGGCTGGTAATGAGGATCTTATCCCTCACAGATACCCACTAATACAAGGTAGTGGCCTAATTGTTAAAACGTTTACCCGTGGGGAGCAGGAAGTTGAGCTGGGATGGGACGTGTACTGACCAGGGCAATAGATCAGAGTTTGACATGTACCAAGAAATAATAAAGATCAAGACAATGGAAATGGATGGTTATTACTATGTTGCATTGAATATCTTTGCTAACTTATAAACAAACTTTCATCTTATGCAACAAAAGCTGATGGTTGAGTTCAAGATTTGATACAGTGGCTGAACTCCGAAGATGAGTGAAGGTTCAAATGAGGCAGACCTGTTATGTCAAAGTCAAGACAAGTTGAGAAATCCTAGGACCCTGGTTGGACTTTTGGCCTAAAGATTTGATTTCCCAGACTGATCTGGTCTTCTGGCCTTGAAGAAGTTACCCACTCCTTCCCTTAAGAACTAGCAAGTCCTGCCCCAACTCCCACCAAACTGGAAGACTAGACAAGAGGTTTTCCACAATAGAAGCAGCTTTGACTGCTTTCCTGATTCCAGGTCCTTAACCAGGGTTAAATAGCAGCATAACTCAGCCAGGGATGAAATGCATCTGATAAAGAAAAATAGAGCTATACTCCCAAGGAGCTTTAAGACCAGCCATCATAGACAAGAAGGGGCTGGGGTGGACCTTTTCTTTCTTTTTTTTAAAAAAGTAAAACTAGGAACATTTAAAATAAGAATTATGAACTTAATTATAAATAATGTTAATGACAAGAACACTTAAGGACAAAAGGTAGGAAAAGATAAAATTAAAAAAAAAAAACTTAAAAAAATATTCACATTACAAACCCAAGGTATACATGGCAATGGATCCATCCACTCCCACTTTAAAAGTACTATAATCTGAAATATAAATATAATTGTTCTTGTCCCTTTCAAAGAAAAAAATTTTCCCCAATGTCCCCATTCAGTCATAGCCTTGAGTGTGTTCTGGAGGCTAAGGGTGCTTGAACAAAGCAGTTCAAATATAAGATTGGTAATTGGAGAGTTTATTGACTTGGGGACACTTGTTTGGGGTACAGGATTTAACCTTGTAACAACAGCCCCAGAGGATGGTGCAAACTTGTGGCTAGGATGGCTTCTACAGCCTAGATAAGGCAATGACTCATATTGAGTGAGGTTGAAATGCTTAACATTGCCTAGTAAAATACACTAGAGAAAGGAATTAAAAGACTGAGTGAAGTAGACAAGCTGGAATGCGTATATTATGTGAGGCAAGAAGAATCAGCATAGAGGACTATGGTCCATGGACAGGTCCCCAAATCAAACTTTCACCTAGGTGGTCAGGAATTCACTGGTGAGAAGAATATTAACATCACTGTGGAGTCCAGTGTTGGCTGTCTTCTGTAAACCAGAGCTGAAGGCAGAAGAAGCTGTCATTGAAATTGGCTCACTAATAGCAATGCAGATATTTGAGATCCAATATAATGGTGTCCAGTCTTACATTTAAGTTTTTAATCCATTTACAGTTTAGTTTTATGTATGGTGTTAGGAAGTGTTCTAATTTCATGCTTTTACATGTCGCTGTCCAGTTTTCCCAGTATCACTTATTGAAGAGAAAGTCTTTTCTCCATTGAATATTCTTGCCTCTTTTGTCATAGATTAGGTGACTATGTGAAAAGTGAAAGTGAAAGTTGCTCAGTTATGTCTAACTCTTTGGGACTCCATGGACTACACAAGTCCATGGAATTCTCCAGGCCAGAATACTGGAGTGGGTAGCCTTTCCTTTCTCTAGGAAATCTTCCCAACCCAGGGATTGAACCCAGTGTGGATTTATCCCTGGGTTTTCTATCCTATTCCATTGATCTATATTTCTGTTTTTGTGTCAATACCATACTGTCTTGATCACTGCAGTTTTGTAGTATAGTCTGAAGTCAGGAAGCCTGATTCCTCCAGCTCCAGTTTTATTTCTCAAGATTGCTTTGGCTATTTGGGGTCTTTGTGTTTCCATCCAACCTGTCTGTCATCCAGTGTGAAGTAAGTTAGAAAGAGACAAAAAGATATCATATATTAACACGTATATGTGGAATCTAGAAAAATGGTACAGATGAACCTATTTGTAGGACAGGAATAAAGATGCAGAGGTAGAGAATAGATGTGCGGACATGAGGGCCAGGGGACAGGGAGGTGGCATGAACTGGGAGACTGGGATTGACATATATACATTTGATTTGGTTCAGTTCAGTCTCTCAGTCGTGTCTGACTCTTTGTGACCCCGTGAATTGCAGCACGCCAGGCCTCCCTGTCCATCACCAACTCCCAGAGTTCACTCAGACTCACGTCCGTCGAGTCAGTGATGCCATTCCAACCATCTCATCCTCTGTCATCCCCTTCTCCTCCTGCCCCCAATCCCTCCCAGCATCAGAGTCTTTTCCAATGATACCATGTGCAAAACAGATAAACTAGTACAAACCTGCTATATAGCACAGGGAGCTCAGCTCTGTGCTCTGTGGTGACCTAGATGGGTGGGATGGGCGATGGGAATGGGAAGAAGGTCCAAGAGAGAAGCGATATATGTATACATATAGTGATTCACTTTGATGTACAGCAGAAACCAACACAACATTGTAAAGCAACCATACCCCAATTAAAAAAAGGGAATATATTCATTTTATTGTAGGCAATAGGGAGTCATTAATTTTTAGGTTTTTTTTTTTTTTTTTGTAGAAGACTAGCTTAGCAATAGTTTCTTTAGAAAATTTGATAAAGTCCTATGTACACAATGGACTAAGGATGTTGGGTGCTCTTAGACAGATAGTTTAGCCTTTTACAATTTGTTATTCCTCCCCCATCTCACCTCAAATATACTCATCCAAAACATTTGTTGAGAATTTCCCCAGTGGTTCAGTGATTAAGACTCCAGGCTTCTACTGCAGAGGGCATGGGTTTGATCCCTGGTCTGCGAAGTTCTGCTTGCCACGTGGTGTGGCCAAAAAGAAAAAGAAAAAGGAAAAAAAAAAAAAAAGAAAGCAAAAGCAAACCATGTGTCAAATTGAGGGCCTTGGAGAAGAGGGGTGAGGATGGGATTGTGTGCATGACCTTTTCTATTTTGTCCCTTCTTGATTCAGAGCTAATTTTTTCTTACTTATAGTTTGCAGTGGAGTGGCTGTTTCATCCCCTGCTCCAAAAGACTGGAAAAGTCATTTCCATCAGTGCCTTTGTTACTGCTCAGATCCACTACAACCAAATTGCATGTCTTGGGGAATTCATTAACAGTGAGCTTTTACCTGTATATTGTAAGTACTGCATTGCCTGCAAAGGACTTTTGAGTTCCTTGGAGAATCATGTTAGTATTTATTTTTTGCAGCTCTTTTAGAACCTCTTCAAAGTGTTAGACTTCCAACAGACTGGAAATATTTTCTAACAGGAAAAGTAGTGCAATTGTTATTAGACACAGAACAGTGGAACATTTTTAGTAATCAAGATAATCAAAGCAAATGAGGTCTTTCAATACAAAATTTTGCTTCCATGATCAGGATAATGGAGTTAATCTTGTTGTTTGCTTGCAATAATAAATATTTGTGGAATTAATATATTAGTCATATAATTTGTATTAGAAAACAGTAAAACAGTTTGCCAAGTATGCCTTAATTGAGGCTGAGAGAGAGAGAAATTACACTTTGCTCTCCAAACTCTCTTTTGTCTTTTAATGAAATCTTGTTATCAAACAATGTATAAATATAGGCCCAGAGGTGACTTCATAGGTTGGTATTACTTGCTTTTTCCCTAAGTGTAGGTCATTAGTCAGGAATTGTCTTCCGGTTTCCAGTGCGTTTCTCCTGGGATTAAGGCCAAGTTACTACTTGCCTAAGAGCTCCCTCCACTGGAGGCTGAGATTTAAAATTCTTTCTGCCTAGTGTTTGCCTTCCTTCAAGACAGTCCCCTTCCTGCATACCACCTAGTGCTGGCAGATGAAAGCAACACAGCACTGAGCAATGTCACTCAGGAGAGCGGCACGTAAGCCCATTTATCAATCCAAGGAGGCTGAACTGGAGAGAACAAGAAAAACTCTTACAGCTCTTCCTGTCATTCTCAAGTCACATGGCTGCACAGAATATGTTCTTGGAAGCCTGGAGCATAAACTGACGGTAATCACATACCTTCAAGGTCTTGGCCCGGTTTTTCATCAAATGCACTTTTTCATGAATTATTGCTTTCAAGGAACGTTAGAGGTTTACATCCCCAAAGCGCTACCTCAGGGTCAACTGTTTTCTTTAAGAAAGTTGACAGATTTGGCTGTATTTCTGAAAAAATGAAAACTTACTATATTTAACATTATTTTAGGGCATTTGGGTTAATCAAATAGTCTAGTTAATCCTGAGTGACTGCTTTTGTCATACTTGGATTGCTTATTTTCAATGGATTGGAATAAAATAAGACCAGGTAATTAACACAAACTATATAGGTCATGTTCAACCATTCTTAGGAGGTCTAGGGTTCACCATTATGAATATTCATTACTAGCTGTATAACCTCTGTTAACTTACATAAGCATTTTGAAAATGTTTCTTTGTCTAAAAATGGAGCTATTTAACACGTTACTTACCTCTTGTACCAAACAATAAATTAAGTAATGAATGTGAAGCGCTTTGTAAACCATGAAACCTTTTATAGGAGGTATGACTATGAGGTAGATGTTTTCAGAGTGACTGGCTGAACTTTGTAATAAAATGCGTGAATGAGTATCATGTGTAGAATTAATATCCTTTCTATAGAAACACACTCCATGCCATAGAATGTACAAGAGCTGGTTAATAAAGACAGTTGGTTAGCCAGATAACATTTGGCCCAATAGAAGGTACTATCTTTTCACAGAATAGAAACACATTAATGATTTTTTTTTAAACTGATGCTATTTTTCTGAACTCAGTTCTTTTCCATTTGAAAGGAAAGAGAAAAGGTGAAATTTCACCTTGCAGAGTTGATTTGCTCTTTTAAGTGAGCAAATGTTTCTAACCTATCATAGTTTCATAGGGTCTGTGAAATTTGAGTGTCTTTGCATAAATTACACTGTCAGAGTCAACATAAACCAACTGATGCATACAGTCCTCCAAAAATAAATTGGGTTGTATGATCCCAGTGCTGCATGTATATGTGTATGTACTCATTTAAATTATCTACTTCCTAACACATTTCTCCTTCCCCCATGTCACAAATCCAATCACATCAGTGGGAGCTCAATAAATCTTGGTGGAAGGTAGTCATTATGCTTACATATCATAGAAATACCAGGCTCCCTGGAAGAAGATTACAATTAAATATTAGAATTTTTCATATATCGAAAAAACCAGAGGCACCTAGCATGTGAGCTACTTAAGTATACTTCAGGTATTTTTTCTATAGAGTGAATACTTCTTCTCAACTGGAAATCATTGTATAATTTGCTCAATAAATGTTTGCTGATGACTCCGATATTATATTATTTCAGAATTTATTTCATTTCCTATGACCAGATAAGGTGAGAACCAAACAGTCTTTCTTTAGAGGTTCAAATTTCATTATATTTATGTATTTTTGAGAGTTGCATCTCGTTACCTCCATCTTTTCCTTCTTTCCTTATCTTTCCTGGTAGCGTGATGGACTTCCCTGTCAGTGTTAAAATAATTCTTTGTAAATTCCACAACACATCAAATCTTTCTTTTTTTACTTCTTTTTCAAGGAGACTCTGACTCCTTGGAGGTATTTTTTTATTTTTTTACTACCTATGTCCGACTATGGACTGCAGCACGCCAGGCTTCCCTGTCCTTCACCATCTCCTGGAGCTTGCTCAAACTCATGTCCATAAAGCACCTCAATATACCATTGCTGTATAATGAGAGAGTAACAAAAGAAAATACATTGATTCTCGCACTGTCTTGTTAAAATCCTTGAAATGTGACAAGGTAGTATCCTTGAGAAAATATTCTTAAGCATAGGAGCAACCACTTGCTTGATTCAATAATTTGCCTATAAAATCTAACTAGAAAAATCTGTACTTCCCGGGGGATAAAAGTAAAT
The DNA here is from genome assembly GCF_032452875.1 of Bos javanicus. Classification (NCBI taxonomy): domain Eukaryota; kingdom Metazoa; phylum Chordata; class Mammalia; order Artiodactyla; family Bovidae; genus Bos; species Bos javanicus. The sequence continues at coordinate 47,006,409 of NC_083881.1, forward strand.
GATAATTTGGTTGTTGTTGTTTAGGGCTGGAACATTTGAAGTGAGCAGCTGGGATGATAACCTCCTTGCACTTTGTTCATACATAAGGAAAAGTGAAAATTCTGAAAAGATATCTGTATTGTAAATCAAAATACACTGCTGAAATCAATGTAGAGTTGACATTCTGCTTGCAAATATTCTTTTGAGATTGGTTCTTGTAAATCTCTTTCCCATCTGGTTTTTATGTCTGCTCCGGGACTTGTATGCACATAGTTGTCTAGGATCTGCTCAGAATGTTGAAATAAAGTACGTGGTTTTTAATAAAAAGTTAGCCGGGAGGGGAAGACATTGTCTTGGTCATGTCTAAACTGCTTGTATATCTTGTGGTTCGGCTTTACTTTTAGAAACTTTGGGACATCTTTTCTTAGAAAAAGAAAACTTATTTGAAGTCATGAAATAATCCTACCCTACAACTTATATCTTTATAAAGAACATTTGCCAGAAGGATAATTTCTATTTTTAAACACAGGAAGAGGGATCAGCAGGGAAGAGTTGGTGATTGCAATTTCCTCTCTTACCATAATCACACTATTTCCATTAAATTAATGATGGAGAAGAACAATTGTTTATATAAAAGTTTCTTTTGTTATTGAAAGTTAGCTAATTTGGGAATGTCTACTACTTCCTAGAAGACAAATGCAATGATGACAAAGGAAAACAAATCAATCTGATATGTGTCATAATTTTTAAAAGCCCATGATTATAAAGTAACATCTGGAATTAATATTCCTCCTTGAGTTTTGTGAAGGAATGGCGTTGCGAATGGACTCTTCCATATGAGAACATAATCACCATTGTCATCACACAATGTTTACTCAACTCCAGTCTCCAGTTGCAGGTTGATGGTTAATCTTTATGCAGCCACCCATCTAGGATTCATACAAAGAAAAAGAGAGATCATCCTGCTCCTCAGAAGTATGAAGTCGCGTGTGTGTCGGGGCATCCCAGAGGTCACCCACATCTTATAGCAACAGCAAGACTGTCATGTATCAAGGATTTAGATTTATTTTTCAATCAAAATGGGTAAACCATTTGCAAAATGGAATATTTAAAAATTCTCTACTGATCCTTCATTTAGCATTAGTGATTTCACAATGATCTTAAAAACAGAGTGGCTTTCATGCCTTGACATCTGAATTTAGGGTTCTCTTTTCTTTCTTTAGTGTAGATCAGTTGTTTTCAAACTTTCATATCAATAAGAAAGAGATCATTGTTTTTGTTGTGCGTGTCCTTCTCTTTGCGACCACATGGACTGTAGCCTGCCAGGCTCCTCTGTCCATGGGATTTCCTAACCAAGAATACTGGAGTGGGTTGCCATTTACTCCTTCAGGGGATCTTCCCTGCCCAAGGATGGAACCCACATCACCTGCATTGGCAGCAGATTCTTTACCTCTGAGCCACCAGGGAAGCAAGAAAGAGATTATTCAATGGCAACTTTGTCTACATATCCTTTTTTACTTGTTGATTTAAGATTCGCACTGTAACTCCCCATATTATGCTTTCCAATGAGTCTATATTCTACAAGCAGTTTAATAGGATACCTGCTCTGTGTTGGTCTTTCAGAGGGATTTTATGGCTGGTATCAACTCACAATCCACTGTCTTTACTTACCACCTGTGCGTGACAAATATTAGCTTCTCCTGAGCTCAGGAGTAAGCCCAGCCTGCAGCAGGCATTTCCTTCCTAAGCCTAAAGACAACAGTGTCACCACACGTATCCTGCTCCTTACAATAAGATTGCAAAAGTGACAGTTATACTGAAACCCTACAAAGCATACCTGTTAGATTACAAACGCTTACAATTAGGACTCTCCAGCATCACACAGTGTCAAAGTGAATGACAAGGTGGGGCTTTCACTCCTACTTTTTAACCACTTTATCCAGATAGCTTGTGAAGTAAATATATTTCCTTGAGGTTACTATTGCCTTATTTTTTTTGAACTGTTTTTTAATTAAAAAAATTTTTTTTGTTGGAGTATAATTGCTTTGCAATGGTTTGTTAGTTTCTGCTGTACCACAAAGTGTATCAGCTATATACAGTATATATACATACATCCCCTCACTCTTGGACCTCCCTCCCACCTCACTACCCATCCCACTCCTCTCTGTCATCACAGAGTACAGAGTTGAGCTCCCTGTACTATACAGCAGGTTCCCACTAGCTGTCTATTTTAAACAGGGTCGTGTATTTATGTCAAAGCTAATCTCCCAGTTCATCCCACCCTCATCCCCCCGCACCACACCACATATCCATTCTGTATGTCTGCATCTCTATTCCTGCCGTGCAGACAGACTCATCTGTACCATCTTTCTCGACTCCATACATATGTGTTAACACACAATATTTGTTTTTCTCTTTCTGACTCACTTCACTCTATGACAGTCTCTGGGTCCATCCACCTCTCTACAAATGGCACAGTTTCATTCATTTTTATGGCCGAGTAATATTCCATTGTATATGCATACCACATCCTCTTTAGCCATTCATCTGTTGATGGATGTTTAGGTTGCTTCCATGTCTTGGCTGTTGTAAATGGTGCTGCAATGAACACTGGGATACATGTCTTTTTGAATTATGCGTTCTCAAGGTATATGTCCAGTAATTAGATTGCTGGGTCATATGGTAGTTCTGTACTACTGCATTTTAATTCCTCCTTATTCATTTGTTAGTCTGTCTTTAACTTTGGACTTTACTCACCTTGCCGTCTTCCGTGATTCCATCCACTATTTCACGTGGCACTTTCTTTAACTTTCTCTTACCTGTCATTAGAGCCACCTGCTCATTGCCCAGTAATCTCTAAATATGGTGAACCTGCTCTGAAATAGAGACGCTTCTTGTTAATTGGTCACATCACCATTGCCTGACATAGTGAGGTTGCCCGTGAATCTGTCCTGTAATTGGTAGATGATTGAAAGGTTGTATGGGCATATGTGTGGAGTCAGTGTGCAGTATGCAGTAGTGTGTCTCTATTCTCTTAATTAATGATGTTGTAGAACAGACTCTGTGCCTGTTTGTCTCAGGAGTTGTTTGGGATGGAGTTTGCACAAACAGGTCACTTTAATGCCAGGCACTTTATCTTTCTATTATGCCATGACATAGCCCCATTTAGATGGCCATAAAGGCAATAAAAACTAACAATATAGATCAAGTCACTTCTGAAGTGGTCCCTGTCCAAAGTAATTGAAAGCTCTCAGCCCATTGGGAGTTCTTCTTCTACCATCAGATAATATAAATGGTGTCAGTGGTTTACCACTCTTCAGAAACTGATTTATTTAAATGCATGTTATAGAACAGAAATATATCCTCAAAGTAAGTTGATATAAAGACTGTTTGTAAACTTGATCCTTCTTTGTTCCTCCACACTTGAATAAATAGGTAAATATTTTGCCCTGCTGAGCCTCAAACATCTGGGCAAATGTGCAGATTGGTGAGCGGCACTAAAAGGTAAGCAATAGGGTAGTTCTTCTGTTCAACACTCAGCTTCAAAGGATGGAGATCAGCCTCCAGTGAATGGTCCAGCTATCACAATATTTATTTGGGGCCAAACAGAATAATGGTGTAGAAAGGAGCAAAAGGGAGAATTTATGAATGTCTCATCAGACATACGGACAAACACCAAGAAAAACCACACAAGTATGGAGCACATTTTTTACACAAACTTGTTTCAGCAAATGTCACTGCTTCTATCAAAATTCTATTGGTGAAGATGCAAAGGACATTTTTTCCTCCCAGATTGATCTGTATATCAAAAAAGTAGAGCCCAGACAATCTCTGTAATAACTTCTGGAGAGGCTCATTTGTCTCCTGTCATGAAGCATGGTTTCTGTGAGAGAAACAGAGGTGAGGAAAGGAGAGAAGAAATCCTGTGATGTTCTCCAGCATCACGGCCTATTGGGATGCTTTAGGACTTTCTTCCTGTGTGAAGGCTTTTAAGCCCTTAGTGAAATACATGTTAAGTGCTAAGGACAGACACTCGAAATATGAAAAATGGCAATTCTGAGAAGTCTGAATCCAAGCTGTGATGTGCCTCCACGCATGTGTGCTTATGAATGACAGTGTGCATGCATATAGTCACTGCCCTATGGATTTTAAATTTCTTAATATTAAAGGTAAATAATTTTTATTCACAAATTTATTTACAAAATTTACATATACAAATATACTTTGTAGGTTTAGTAAATGCAATAAGTTAGCTTTTTTAGGGCTTTAAGAATCATATTGACAATTTTTGTCTTCATAAGAGACATACAGTATCTTTCAAGTGCTGCTGAGTAGAAAATAGATTGAAAAAGGATAAATGTAAGTGAAGTAGAAGTGTGAGGAAGCTCTTTGGTGGGTGGCTTGCTTGACCTTGGCCAGTAGAATTGGCGATTTTGAGAAGTGAAGATTTGTGAGATGTAGTTAAGAGGTGGAATGTACGGGACTTTGGTTTTGGGGGTAGGAGATAGGAAGGTGCCAAGCACAGTTCCCACATTTCAGCATAAGCAACTGGATGAGTGGTGTTGAATACTGGAGAAAGAGTGCATTTGAAATTTGGGTGGTGTTTAGGAAGAAAGGTTCTGATTGGCACACATTCAATTTATAATACTGGTGAGATGGTCAAGTGGAGATTTAAAATAAGTTGGTTGTATTTGTCTAGAAGAAGGTCTTCCAAGGAAACACAAAGTTTAAATGGTATTTGAAGTCATGAGAATGGACAATATAATCAATGAAAATGAAGTAAGACACAAGAAGTGATCAAGGGCTTCCCAGGTGGCCCAGTGGTAAAGAATCAGTCTGCAAATATAGGAGACACAGGAGATGTGGGTTTAATCCCTGGGTCAGGAAGATCCGCTGGAGGAGGAAATGGTAACCCGCTCCAGTATTTCCTGCCTGGAAAATCCCATGGACAGAGGAGTTTGGCGGGCTGCAATCCATAGGGTTGCACAGAACAACTGAGCATGCATGTAAGAAGTGATTGGGCTTCCCTGGTGGCTCAGATGGTAAAGAATCTGCCTGCAATGCTGGAGACCTGGGTTCGATCCCTGGGTTGGGAAGATCCCCTGGAGAAGGGAATGACAACCCACTCTAGTATTCTTGCCTGGAGAATCCCATGGACAGAGGAGCTTGGTGGGCTACAGTCCATAGGATCACAAAGAGTCGGACACAACTAAGTGACTAACACACGCAAGACGTGATCAGGAATGAGAGAGAAGATACAAAGAGAGCCAAGACCAATGAAGACATACTGAATGTCAACGTTTAAAAGATAGATTGAGTATGCTGCTGCGTCACTTTAGTCGTGTCCGACTCTGTGCGACCCCATAGACGGCAGCCCACCAGGCTTCCCGTCCCTGGGATTCTCTAGGCAAGAACACTGGAGTGGGTTGCCATTTCCCCCTCCAATGCATGAAAGCGAAAAGCGAAAGCAAAGCGCTCAGTTGTGTCTGACTCTGGCGACCCCATGGACTGCAGCCTACCAGGCTCCTCCGTCCATGGGATTTTCTAGGCAAAAGTACTGGAGTGGGGTGCCATTGCCTTCTCCCAGATTAAGTATGAGAAGTTTCCAAAAGAAACTGAAATGGAGTGGCTGGAAAGGCAGGAGGAAAATCAGAAGGGCTGATAATTGTGGAATTGAAAGGAGAAGAATATTTCTAGCAGGAAGAAGCTGATGATGAATGGCCTGAGATAAGGACTGGAGAACATATGTTCAGCTTAGGAACATGGACGAAAGTCATTTATGAGCTAATAAGAAAGAGCAAGTGTAGTTGAATGGTGGGAACAGATGCCAGGATGGAACCACCTGACAGGAAATAAGAAGTGTGGACATGAAGACTGCTTGCAAAGACATTCTTTAGATAAAAGTTGTTAGAAGGAAAGAGGGTTCAGCAGCTTAAGAGGCCCGGATGACTCGAGGAGCCCTTTACTATTGCTGTGCTGTTTATTGTTTGTTTGCTTTTAACGGGAGAGATGGTAACACATCTGAGTGCTGAGAGCAAGTGTCCAGGAGGTAATGAGAATTTGAGGATATTAGCAAAGAGTGGAGAAAGCCTAGAAACAGCTGGCCAAAGGCAGGACAAAAAGTTCTAAGGCAACACACACACACACACACACACACAATTTCTAAGAAAAGAGTATCTAGTGAGAAGCATTCTGAAGGACATACTGTTCATAGCCATAGTTACCAAATATGCCAGGGCCACACTGATTTTCTTATTTAAATCAGCTCAACCCGTGCGCCACATTAGAATGGAAGTTCTATTTGGCCAGGATTTTTCTACACTCTGTTTTTCATTGTGTTTCTGGTGCCTAGAACTGTGCTTGGCACATAGTACGTCCTCCATGAGTGTTTGTTGAATAACTGAATGAGTTAGGTTTGGTTGTTCCAACTGTGTAAGTGAAAAGACAGAGTACTAAAGAGGTTAACTTGCCCAGCCACAAAGGCAACAAGCAAGAACATCTGTATTTGTACCTAATCTAGGATTTTGACTAACATGTGAAGTCATCTCTCTTTTAAGATCATATTAGATGAAGCAGATTTTTTTTTTAGAATTCTTGTGTTTTCACACATTACTTCTATAATGTAAAAAGACTTTCAGATATTAGAATCAGATTTATCAGAGTTTTAAGAAAGTATTGACGTTAATGTCTGCCCAACATTAGTTTGATTATCCATGAAGGGAAGATGTTACTAAGCCATCCAGGCGCTTATTCCAAAAGCAGCCAGCGAGTGTAAACCCTCTTTTCCCTTCGAACCACGGACCATGCGACATTCAGGCAGCCCATGTGCTTAGCTGTGGATGTACTTTCTCCTCTCTCAGTCCAGGCCTGCTAGATACCTTTGCCTACATCTGTTTACTTGTACCCATAATAATCATTGTCTTTATTTTTCCTTTTCTCTTTCCACCTCTTCCCCAACTACTGTATCCCCAGATTACATCCAATTTTTCAAGGAAACTAGCATCTTAGGAAATTGTAAACTCCTAGGACCCCAGAAAACCAGAGATTCTATCACACTGAGCAGCAGACTTGATCACTCCCTACACTTAAAATGTGAGCCTTGAGAGGCAGAATCAAAGCAGTCCTTGATACGTGCAGACAGCCATGTCAGCAGAGGACAAAAAGAGAGGAAAGTAGTTCAAAGTTCAAAGACGACGGTCAGTGAGATGTGAGACCTCCTGATAAAACAAGAAGCAAAGTATTTCCTTTAAACGTGCTGGGCTTATTTTTACTGAGGAAAGTTTGGAATTTAAATATTATTTACAGTTTATATGATTATGTGAAGATTAATTCTACAGCAAACTGTATTAATTCTCATTCTCAAACGGGAGTTCAGTTCTCAAACAGTTGTTTTTCATTTTGATAAAGGTGCATTAGAGACTTCTTCAGGTATTACACGCAGAAATCTTTGGCAGGCTTCTCTCCAACTGACTCCTGAAGTCAAGATACTTATGGTAGTCTCACGGACCATGTAAACAGTAACCTTACAAAATTCTGCATGACAGAGTCTTATTTCTACCTGGATGTACAATGGGCCTCTATAGACTTTCTTAATCCTCTGTTTCTGAGGTAGTAAAAAATGGACTCTGCTTATTTCTCCCTGTTGTCTCAACTCTGTGTTTTTAAGACCTCTTATAATGGCCATACCTCCCACTCCTAGGAATTACTATTGTGATGCTCATCTGATAAAGTTTTACAAATGAAAAGGTCTCAGAGAATCTAGAAAGGAGAAAAAACTGCTTCCTTCCTCCCATCTTAGCTTTACTGAAATATAATTGCCAAGTAAAAATTATATATATTGAAGGCGTACAATGTGATGATATGTAATACATACACATTGTGAACTAATTACCACAGTCAAGTTGATTAACACATCTGTCACCTCACAGTTACTCTTTTTCTCCCCAGCGGTGAGAAACTCAAGAGCTACTCTTCCAGCAAATTTTAAATATATAGTACAGCACTGTTAATGTAGTCACCATGCTGTGTATTAGATCCTCAGAAATTATTCATCTTATAATTGAAAGTTTGTGCCGTTTCACCAAAAGATGCTTACTCTTAAAAAAGTAATTTCTTCATAGTTTCCAGACTAGACCTTACAAATTTTACAGTTTTTGTGCTCCTGTGCTTCAATCTTTGATCACCAAATTATCTGAAAGAAGATTCAGTTGCATTTCTAATTCAGAGATTTCAAGATGGTTAAATCCCTAGAGCTGTATGAAATTCTATTATATGGCTTCTTCTCCCTAGTTTCCGATATGATCCAATGGCTCTGTGTGTGTGTTGATTGTGAAGTAGATCATCTTTAAGAGGAAACCCAAGGCTACTGGTTTTTATGACATATTTGCATAAGCTGGTGTAAATTCACCCCTGAATAACTTGGCTGATGAGAGAATAAAAACAACACATTTCTTCAAGTGAACAGACATCCATGCATAGATACCTTGTTGAGGCAAGGTCGTGGTAGGATGTGATATGCATACCTCTGTAGGGAAATATACCTATTTCACCACGAAAACTCGGTATATGAAATCCCCTAAGACATAGGACACTAGGGAGAAACAGAAGGAAATCAGGAGATTTGATGTCAGAGCCTGGGAGATATTAGGATTACACTTCTAAAATAGTGGATTATACAATTTTCAGGAAGCGTTTTCTAATTATGACAGACTCAAATATAAAATTTTCGAGATGGGCAATACTGACTCCTATAGGGTATATGGACACAGTTGGAGAATGTTTTCTGCCTGCCAGAGAAAAATTATATCTTCATTTAAAGTCGAAAGAACACCTAGGTTCCTACCTGACTAGATTCTAGAGAGGTCAGTTCAAATATCAAAACAACACATATTTCCCTTGCTTTCAAATTTTCGCAATATAATCAGTAGCCAGACAAAATATTAGTTCTTTTTTAGCCAGAGACAGTAGCATAAAAAAGAGATATGGGTATTTCTGTTATAATGCCAATGTTTGCACTATTGGAAAACCTTCCATTCTGCAAAATTGAACACTAAAAATAACAAGGCCCATGAGGAAAATAAAACAAGGGGAGACCACTCAAAACTTGGAATTTGAAGAGCAGAGCACTAAAAAAATAAAGTTACCATCCTAAACACACACACACACACACCCCCGCACACAGCCACCCTGGTATCATTAACACACTAATAGCATTTGTACCCGCCTTCAAAGTCAGTTGGTTATCGTTAGTCCTAAGTCCTGGAGCTCCTACTTGGTCCTTTGAGATGTCGGTTTTCCAAAATGAATCATTTTTCTCGAAACTAAAAATCCGATCTACTGTTTAGACTTTTTCATTAATCCATTGTTTTAACACAGGGATTGATGTCTTTGCAGTTTCTTAATCTGGACTGACAGCTTCACCAGTGAGTTTAACATAGTTGCACACCTAGAGATGGTCTGTTTTTCTTCTTTTTTAAAAACTTTATTTTTAATTTGGGGGAAATTGCTTTATAATGCTGTGTTGTCTTCTGCCATACAACAACATGGATCAGCCATAATTATAAATGTATTTCCTCCCTCTTGAGTCTCCCTCCCCTCCCCCATCCCACCTCTCTTGGTCATCACCATAGAGTTGTCCTTGAAGCACCAAAGGAAAAGGCTTCTGTAGCCTTTAAAAAAGCTTTTAAGCTTTTTTTCCTGAAGGTCTTCCTGTGTTGCTGTGATTTTTCTTTAATTGTGACAAAACTTGCTTGGGATAACTTTAAAACATTAAGCTACCGGCAACCTACATAAGAACTAAGATCACTTCTGATGTTTTAAGAACATCTTTCTCTTTACCAGTCATCCGTGGAATAATTTACATCAAAGAATTGGCCATTTTACAAAAACAAATCCTCCTAATTCATGTGCTGTGTAAGGTTCCTACATCATGTTGTGAATGCCAGATTAGTCTCTATAAACCTCTGTCTCCTTGGCTGTATTCCGAACTTGATTCATCATTAATCCATGCCAGAGTTTTACAATAATAATACAGTAAACAAGATTTTGCATGTTGTCTAGCAGTGTAGAGTTGCTGTGCCTGGTGGTGGTGGCCTTTAAGGAAGGACGAGGTAATATCTTGGAAAAGAAGAAAGAAAAAAACCACCTCTGTAAGTAGTTCTAACAGTTTTAACTGTGATGGTATATTTGACACCAAATAACTACACTGTTTCTTTTCCAGCTAAACGTTTCATCCTTTCTTCTTTCCCTCTTTCTTTCCTTGCTTTCGCGCCTTCATTTTTTAATCTCATGTTTTCTTTTATCTGTGTCGTTTTTTTCTGTATGTACTACACATCAAGTATCTACCATGTGGGAGGGACACTGCTGAAATAATGGCAAAAACAGAGTTTAGAGTGTTGTGGGAAGATGTACATTAAACATGTAATCACACAAGCAAGCTAACAGGTGATAAGTATTACCAAGAAGAGGCTCTGTAAGTGACTGTCAGACGAGGAATACGTCTTAGATATGTCATCTAGGCTTCCCTGAGGAAATCAACTCAGAAAAAATGAGTGGGGTTAATGAGGCGAAAGGGCTTCCCAGGTGGTGCTAGTGGTAAAGAACCCGTCTGCCAATACAGGAGACCTCAAAGACACAGGTAGAATCCCTTGGTTGGGAAGATCCCCCTGGGGGCGGGGATGGCAGCCCACTCCAGTGTTCTTGCCTGGGGAATCCCATGGACAGAGGAGCCTGGTGGGCTACAGTCCATGGGGTCGCAAAGATTAGAACATGACAGAAGCGACTTAGCATGCACACAGTGAGGCTAAAACAGGAAAGAAGGACTTCCTACCAGAGGGAACTTGTGTGCAATGACCTCGCAGCCCTGGTGAGGACAGTGCTTATGAGGAACTGAATGAGGGCCAGTGGGGTTGGATGACAGAGCTCATGGAGAGGACTCAGGGTAAAGATGAATACTGTGGGGCCTCGCTAGCCTGGGGTGACATAAAGATCTTCATCTTTAACTCCAGAGAAACAGGAATCATTGAAATGTTTCCAATCATGAAATGTATGATGTGATCAGATTTTCATTTTGAAAATATGTCTCTGATTATAACATAATCAGACCAATATATCATTTTTGTGCTTGCTACAATTTTGCATCTTCAAGACATCTCTGTAAGGAAAGAGCAACCCTGATGTTGACATCCTTAATTCCATTTTGCAGATAGACAGACTGAGGCACAAAGAAGGAACCGTCCTTTGCCTCGTTAGGCCTGCTTTGCTCTTCACATTTTTTCTGTCATGTGGGGTGATAGGATAGCTGTGAAGCAAAACATATATGTGTAATCATTTGACCTTTCTTTGAACAGAAGTCCCTGAGTCCCTCATTTTCCCTACTTCCAATCCAGTAAACGGCTTTTACTCCTGCCTGAGCTCTCATTTACAAACTACTTCTGTTTCTGTTTTACTGGAGGGGTTTATAGGTTTTTCTGTCACATTAAACACACATCTTTAGGGATCTATCACCAAAAAGGGAATTTTGAAAAGACCACTAGAATTAACAAAAGTGAAAAAGAAGTTGGAGTTTTGGCAGTAAATTACCTACCTGAGGCCACATTGGCTCATTCCCTTGGCAGCCATGCTTATTATGAAAAGTTTTCATAAATAATTCAAGCCTCCCACTTATACTCTCCATAAGTCCTCTTAGGGAGACAACACGGTTTTTTTTTTTTTTTTTTTATTCGTTTTGTTTTGTTTGCCACACCACTCTACTTGTGAGATCTTAGTTCTCTGACCAGGGATAGAACCCAGGCTTGTGGAAGTGGAAGCACAGAGCCCTAACCACTGGACCTCCAGGGACTTCCCTACAGTGTGCTTCTTTATTGAAGTGTTTCTGGCTAGGCAAGTCATACTCCCGCCCCTCCACATTTGCTGAAACCATTAAGGCATAGTATTAAGAGCTCCAGCAATATGCTAGGTATTGTGCGAATGCTAAAGAAATACTGGATACTTCCCAGTAAATTTTGCATTCAGTTTGCCACCTGAGTTTCTGCCCTGAACCTCCTTTTATGATACGTTCTTTCTTTTAGAAGGCAGAGTTGTTCTGAGAGGGCACCATCTTAGCAACTAATGGTTTCTGTACAAACAGTAGTTAACAGTCCACTTGGCATGCAGTGTCTGCAGCAAAACTGCTTGAGTGTGAGAGCTGGATCCCAGGCCAGAAGCAAGAAACTGAAGGAGAAGGTACCAGTTGTAAGCTTTCCACTTGTCTAGCAGACTGTATTTTTAGCGTCAAAAGGCAGTGGCTGGTGAGAAGGAATTGCCTTTTTACAAAATGTTTGAAGCAATAGTTCTCTTCAGTCTTTCAGTTCAGTTCAGTCACACAGTCGTGTCCAACTCTTTGCATCCCCATGGACTGCAGCACGCCAGGCTTCCCTGTCCATCACCAACTCCCGGAGCTTGCTCAAACTCATGTCCATTGAGTCAGTGATTCCATCCATCCATCTCATCCTCTGTCGTCCCCTCAGTCTTTAGTTGTGATCAAATCTTCAAAACTCCCAGAATAATAAATGGGCATCATATCAACTTACCTAGGGTTAATCACTTTGAATATGAAATGTGATCATAGTCTGATGATGTGAAAACACAAACCAAAACCACAGTTCATCAGGTCAGGGCTCAGCGAGGTCTTCATTGTACACAAACACACATTCCTGGCAACCATGTCCAGAGACTGAAATGCTTAGTAGGCAGTGAGTAATGGACAGACCTGGGTAGAGAATGAGCATGTTTGGGAACATTTTACAACTTTGAATTACTCCTCCTCTGAGACACTCAATGACTTGGACATTGGCATGGAGACAGAAGGAAGATAGAATAGACGTAAAGGAATTGAGTGGAAGGAGAATGGGAAGAGAAGGTCCAAAAACAGAAAGGATTAAAGGGAAAGGAAACTAATCAAAGGGATGCTTCCTAAAGCAGGTAAGAATATGAGGGACTGAGACCATGGAAGACACCACGATAATTTTGACTGGGAGCAACCAAGAGTGTTTATTGGTCTAAACCTGCTATTTATATTCACGCTGTACGGCTTGTAATCTGTTTCTAAATATAAACTTTAATCCTTCTTAAAATGAGGTACAGTAAAAGTAAATAAAAGCATTTCTAAAATGATTAGAATGTTAAGCTATACCAAAAAAAGGGGGGGGGGGCAAATAAAAATAAAAGATTCAAGAAATGAAATGAGAAGAGGCTTCTGTGAACTTCCTATTGCATAACTATATACTTAGCTTTGGATTCTGTTTTATAAGGCAAAGGGAGAAGTGATGTAGTACTGTTGAGTTAAAACTGCAAGAACAATCAACACAACAGAACAGTTTAAAATTTTAGCAGAACATTAATGCTTTTTTTTTCTGGTCCTGAAAAAATTATGCAGCAGATAAAATAAAGGGCAGTGTTTTCATTATGTTTTTTAAAAAAAGAAAGAAAGGAAGGAAGAAAGGAAAAGGAATCTTATGAAACTGTTTTATATGTATATAGCATCTTATAATTTATGCACTTCTTGTTGTTCAGTCACTAAGTCATGTCCGACTCTTTGCAACCCCGTGGACTGCAGCACACCAGTCTTCCTTGTCCTTCACTATCTCCCAGAGTTTGCTCAAATCAGTCACTATTGATTTGGTGATGCTATCTAACCATCTCATCTTCTGCCACCGTCTTCTCCTTTACCGTCAATAGTTTCTAGCATCAGGGTCTTTTCCAATGAGTCAGCTCTTCCCATCAGGAAACCAAAGTATTGGAGCTTCAGCATCAGTCCTTCCAATGAATATTCAGGTTTGATTTCCTTTGGGATTGACTGGTTTGATCTCCTTGCTGTCCAAGGGACTCTAAGAGTCTTCTCCAACACCACAATTTGAAAGCATAATTTCTTCACTGCTCAGTCTTTTTTATGGTCCAGCTGTCACATCTGTACATGACTACTGGAAAAACCATAGCTTTGACTATATAGACCTTTGTCGGCAAAGTGCTCTCTCTGCTTTTAATACAATGTCTAGGTGTGTCCTAACTTTCCTTCCAAGGGGTAAGCAACTTCTAATTTCATGGCTGCAATCACTGTCTGCAGTGATTTTGGAGCCCAAGAGAATAAAATCTGTCACTTTTTATGCTTTTTCACCTTCTATTTGCTAGGAAGTGATGGGACCAGATGTCATGATCTTAGTTTTTTGAATGCTGAGTTTTAAGTCAGGATTTTTACTCTCCTCTTTAACCCTAATTATGAGGCTTTTTAGTTCCTCTTCACTTTTTGCCATTAGAGTGATATCATCTGCATATCTGAGGTTATTGATAATTCTCCTGGCAATCTTGATTCCATCTTGTGATTTATCCAGCCTCGCATTTTGCATGATGTACTCTGCATATCATATAAGTTAAATAAACAGTGTGACAATATACAGCCTTGACGCACTCCTTTCCCCATTTTGAACCAGTCTGTTGTTCTATGTCCAGATCTAACTGTTGCTTCTTGATCCACATACAGATTTCTTAGGAGACAGGTAAGGTAGTCTGGCGTTTCCATCTCTTTTAGAATTTTCCACAGTTTATTGTGATCCACACAATCAAAGGCTTTCATGTAGTCAGTGAAACAGAAGTAGATGTTTTTATGGAATTCCCTTGCTTTCTCTATGATCCAATGAATGTTAGTTATTTGATTTCTGGTTCCTCTGCCTTTTCTAAATCCAATTTGTACATCTGGAAGCTCTCGGTTCATGTACTGTGGAAGCCTACCTTGAAGGATTTTGAGCATAACCTTACTAGCATGAGAAATAAACACAATTGTATGGTAGTTTGAACATTCTTTGGCATTCCCCTTCTTTGGGATTAGAATGAAAACTGACATTTTCCAGTCCTGTTCCACTGCTGAGTTTTCCAAATTTGTGCATGTATTGAGTGTAGCACTTTAACAGCATCATCTTTTAGGATTTGAAACAGCTCAGTTAGAATTCCATCACCTCCACTAGCTTTGTTTGCGGTAATGCTTCCACTTGACTTCACACACCAGGATGTCTGGCTCTAGTTGAGCGACCACACTATGATGTCTTTCCTGGTCATTAAGATTTTTTAAGCATAGTTCTTCTGTGTATTATTGCTACCTCTTCTTAATCAATTCTGCTTCTGTTAGATAATTACCATTTCAGTCATTTATCATGCTCATCCTTACATGAACTGCTCCCTTGATATCTCCAGTTTTCTTGAAGAGATCTCTAGTCTTTGCCATTATATTGTTTTCCTCTACTTCTTTCCATTTTTCATTTAAGAAGGCCTTCTTATCTCTCTTTGCTATTCTCTGTAACTCTGCCTTCAGTTAGGTATATCTTTCCCTTTCTCCCTTGCTTTTAGCTTCTCTTCTTTCCTCAGCTATTTGTGAAGCCCCCTCAGACAATTCACAGTTTAAATCCTATATAAGTCCTATGACTTACATAGGAAACATAAAATGATCGTTTTACAGACAAAATTTGCAAATATAACACTTTTTGTAAAATTGATGGACTCAAGTCTTCTGACTCTTAATTCAGTTCTGTTTCTTTGAAAAAGTTTTGGGTTGAAGGTAAACTATTAAACTAGTAATTCAACTTGTTGAATTGCCTCAAAATTAACTGACATTTTTCATATATATGGAGAAAACCATAATTTGAAAAGATATAGACACCCCAGTGTTCATTGCAACACTATTTACAATAGCTAAGACATTGAAACAATCTAAATGTCCTGTCCATTGGTGGATAAATGGATAAAGAAGATGTGGTGTATATATAATGAAATATTACTCAGCCACAGAAGAGTATGAAATAATGGCATTGGCAGCAGCATGGATGGCCTAGAGATTGTCATAGTTGAGTGAACTAAGTCAGACAGAGAAAGACAAATATCATATGGTATCGCTTATATGTGGTATCTTAAAGAATGGTAAAAATGAGCTTATTTACAAAACAGAGTCACAGATGTATAAAATAAACTTATGGTTGCCAAGAGGGGAAGGGGGAAAGGACAAAGTGGGAGACTGAGGATTGACATGTGCTCACTACTAAATATAAAATAGCTAACTTACGGGGATATTCTGTATATAGCACAGGAAACTCTACTTAGTACTCTGTAATGACTACATGGGAAAAGAATCTGAAAAAGAGTGTATCTATGTATATGTATAACTGATTCACTTTGCTGTACAGAAGAAACTAACACAACATAGTAAGTCAACTATACTCCAATAAAAATTAATTTTAAAATATATAAGAAAAGAAAATTTCAGTTTCCCTATTTTGAAAACCAGAGCATAGAATTTAAGGCAGTCATGACCACTGGAAAGCAAGATAGGAATTTCACAAAGAGAAAACTGGAGCAGAGAGGTAGGGCAGAAGCTATTCAAATTCTCTATATAAATCATTTGAAATCTCTGGCTACCCATGAACCATGTGTATGGCGAAGACAGACTTCAGTCAGCCCAGCTAAGGAAAATAAGAAACTGAGATTTAAATTACTGCCCAAAAGGTAGAGTTCATGTTTGAATCTATTCAAGCTAGTTTCCTGCTAAAATAAAAATATCAACAGTATTTGTAGGAAAGTATGGAATCCAGAGAATCCTCAACATAATATTCATTAGGTCTAGGATACAACTAAACATATTTGTGATGTAAAATTAACATGGAAAATATGGTCTATTCTTAAGAGAAAAGACAATCAGTGGATGACCTAGATATTGGAGTTAGCAGACCAGTACTCTAAAGAGGCTATTATTACTATGCTTATACTGAAGGGAAAGATTGAAAATCTCAGGAGAAATGTTTTAAAAAGAAACCGAATTCAAATTACAAAAATGAAAACTATATTATCTCACATAAAAAGTCACTGGATAGCATAACTGCAGAATTAAGACGACAGAGGAAAGAGTCAGTAAACAAAGAAATCTAGGGAAAAAAGAGGTCTAAATGAAAGTCAATAGATAAATTAAAATGAAAATCTGGAAAATATTTAAACAAGCCAAAATGTGCAGGCAAAGAAGAACAAAGAAAAAGAAAAGGAGGGTGTGGCAAAGAGAAAAAAATCCAAAAGATAGATGGAAGTCCAACACCATCAATAATTACATTAAGTACTAGTAACCTAACATTCCAATTTAAAAGGCAGATAAAATAGATTTTAAAAAGCAAGGCCCAACATTATGCTTTCTAAGGGACACTTTAAAGACACAAATAATTTAAGTAAGAGGAGATCAGAATATTTTACTAATATTAGATAAATATACTTTAAGACCAATAATATTACCAAAGATAAAAATGGAGATATAATTATGAATCAGTTCACTAGGAAGAAATAAAAATCATAAACAGAACTTCAAAACACATTAAGCAAAAGTAACAAAATTATAAGAGCACAATAGACAGTTACCCAAATTAGACTAAGGAGATTTTACCATTCTTCTCTGAACAATTGGTGAGTGAAGTGAGTGAAGTCGCTCAGTTGTGTCCGACTCTTTGCGACCCCATGGACTGTAGCCTAACCAGGTTCCTCCGTCCATGGGATTTTCCAGGCAAGAGTACTGGAGTGGGGTGCCATCGCCTTCTCCAGAACAATTGGTAGAAGAAGTAAACAACAAAGACACAAATGTCCTGAACAACACTATTACCCACCTTGACTTAAATACTACCTCAAAACCGAAAAATATGCATTCTTTTCAAGTTTACATGCTGTGTATAAAGAGATATATTTGAGAGTCATAAAATATATTTCAAATTAAAAAAAAGCTTACTTTATATTGAAGCATAGTTGATTAACAGTGTTGTATTAGTTTCAGGTGTACGGGAAAGTGATTCAGTTATACATACACATCTATCCTTTTTCAAATTCTTTAAATATTCATATAAATGAAATCATATAATGTGTACTCTCTAAATAAAATGGAATTAAAACCAGAAATTAGAACCAATAAAATATGTAGGAAAATCACACATATTTGGGAATTAACTAACATGCTCTTAAGCAATTTGTGGAAAATAATTTTAACTGATTGACTGTGAAAGTATCACATATTAAAATTCGTGGGATGTAGCTAAGTAAGTGTTTAGAGTCAAATTTATAATTTTTCAGCTTTATATATGTGTGTATATGTGTGTGTGTATATATATATAATATATATATTTTTTTTTCTTTGCTGATTATTTTCCATTATAGGTTACTGAGAGATAGCAAGTATAGTTCCCTGTGCTACACAGTAAATTGTTGTTGCTTATGCTATTTTATGCAAATTGTTTCTGTTTAACCCTAATTTAGAAATTAGAAGAAAAGCTATGACCAACCTAGACAGCATATTAAAAAGCAGAGACATTACCTTGCCAACGAAGGTCTATCTGGTCAAAGCTATGGTTTTTCCAGTAGTCATGTATGGATATGAGAGTTGGAATATAAAGAAAGCTGAAAGCTGAAGAATTGATGCTTTTGAACTGTGATGTTGGAGAAGACTCTTGGGAGTCCCTTGGACTGCAGGGAAATCAAATCAGTCAATCCTGAATATTCACTGGAAGGACTAATGCTGGAGCTGAAACTCCAATACTTTGGCCACCTGATGTGAAGAACTGACTCATTAGAAAAGACCTTGAAATTGGGAAAGATTGAAGGCAGGAGGAGAAGGGGACAATAGAGGATGAGATGGTTAGATGGCATCACAGACTGGATGGACATGAGTTTGAGCAAGCTCCAGGAGTTGGTGATGGACAGGGAAGCCTGGTGTGCTGCAGTCTGTGGGGTTGCAAAGAGTCGGACACGACTGAGCAACTGAACTGAACCCCTAATTTATTTTCCCCCCTCCCTTTTCTGTTTGGTAACCACAGGTTTGTCTTCTGTCTGTAAGTCAGTGTCTGTTTTCTACATAGATGAGTTTGTGTTATTTTTTTAGATTTCACACGTATCACATAATTTTGCCTTTCTCTGCCTGACTTACTTCACTTAGTATGGTATTCTCTAGGTCCATCCATGCTGCTGCAAATGGCAATATTTCATTCTTTTTTATGCTGAGTAATGTTTCTTTGTGTATATATATCACATCTTTTTAAATCAGTCATCTGTTGCTGGGCACTTGTTTTCATGACAGCTATTGTAAATAGATCTCCCTGGTAGCTCAGATGGTAAAGAATCTGCCTGCAGTGTGGGAGATACGGGTTAGATCTTTGGTCGGGAAGATTCCCTGGAGAATGGAATGGCAACCCACTCTAGTATCGCTGCCTGGGAAATCCCGTGGACAGAGGAGGCGGCGGGCTACAGTCCATGGGGTTGCAAAGAGTCAGACACAACTGAGCGACTAACACTAGTGTAAATAGTGCTGCTGACAGCATTGCAGTGGATGTTATCTTTCAAACTGGGGCTTCCCTGGTGGCTCAGTGATAAAGAATCTGCTTGTCAATGCAGGAGACTTGGGTTCAATCCTAGAGTCAGGAAGATCCCCTGGAGAAGGAAATGGCAACCCACTCCAGTATTCTTGCCTGGGAAATCCCATGGACAGAAGAGCCTGGTGGGCTACAGTCCATAGGGTCGCAAAAGAGTCGGACGTGATTTAGCAACTAAACAACAAATCTTTCAAATTAGAGTTTTCACCCTTTCTGGATATATGCCTACAAGTTGGATTGCTGGATAGTATGGTTTCTCTTTTTTAGTTTTTAAAGGACCCTTCATGCTGTTTTCCATAGTAGCTGCACTGATTTACATTCCCACCAACAGTGAAGAGAGTTCCCTTCTCTCCACATCCTCTACAGCATTTATTTTTTGTAGACTTCTTGATGATAGCCATAGAATTTATTGTTTTCATATTTGTATCTAAAATTATTTTTCAAAATTTTCACCATAAGAAGCCAGATTTTAAAAAGAGCAGAGTTAAGCAAAGAAAGAATCTGGGGGCAAAGTAACCTTAAAGCTACAGTAATCAGAGACTGTAGTATAGGCCTTAAGATCTACAAATAATCAGCAGAACAGAACAGATAGCTCAGGAATGGACCCCTACCTGTATAGTTATATGATTTTTATGTGTTTTTTTTCCTTTATTGTGGTAATAACACTTAACATGAGATTACACTCTTAACAAAGTTTTAAGTACTCACTACACTATTATTACCTATATGTACAATGGCATATAAATTTTGAGAAAGTTGCTGATAGTGTTCAGTGGAGAAGGAAAAGTCATTTCAAAAATGGTACTAGAATGAATAGAAAGCTATATTGGGAGAAAATGAACTATAATTCTTGCTGCATGTCATATACAAAAATAAATTAGAAATAGCCCTAAATATTAAAGCTAAATCCAGAAAGCTCTTAGAGGAAAAAATAGAAGAATATATTAATGATTTAGGCATATGTAAAGGCATTGTATTCAGTAACAGAAAGAAATAACCATAAGAAAAATATCAATAAATTAAAATGCATCAAAATTAAAATACTTATCAAAAGACATTATTAATAATATGAATAGGTAAATGACAGGCTTGGAGAAATTAATGAGAAAATATCTCTTTGATCATATAAGGCAACATCAAAAAACAAACAACCCAATTAAAAAATTGGCAGAAGATGTGAGTAGACATTTTTCCAAAGAAGACATACAGATGGCCAACAGGCACATGAAAAAAATTCTCAACATAGCTAATCATCAGAGAAATGAAAATTAAACCACAATGAAATATTGTCTGACATCTATCAGAATTACTATCATTAAAAAGAATACAAATAACAAATTTTGGCAAGGATGTAGAGAAAAGGCAACCCTCATGTACTGTTAGTGAGAATGTAAAGTAGTGCAAGCCACTATGGAAAACAGTATGGAGATTTCTCAAAAAGCTTAAAATAGAAGTACTGGATGACCCAGAAATTTCACTCGTTGATATACATCTGGAAAAAATGAAACATGAAAACACTAATTCAAAAAGATCCATGCACCCCAGTGTGTATAAGTGTTTGCATATATATGTTTGGAATACTACTCAACCGTGCAAAATAATGAGACTTTGCTATTTGCAACCACATAGATGGAAGGTATTATGCTAAATGAAATAAGTCATACTGTATGATATCACTTATAAAATCTAAAAAAATAAACTAGTGAATATAACAAAAAAGAAACAGACTCACAGATATAGAGAGTACACTAATGGTTACCAGTGGGGGGACCTGCTAGGGGTAGGAGATTAAGACACAAAAACATTATGTATAAAATAAATAAACTACAAGGATATATTGTATAGCACAGGGAATACAGCCATTATTTTATAATAACTAAAAATGGAGTATAACCTTTAAAGAGGTGAATCACTGTATACCTGTGGTGCTTCCATGGTAATTCAGGCCAAAAAGAATCTGCCTGCAATGTGGGAAACCCAAGTTCGATCCCGAGGTTGAAAGATCCCCTGGAGAAGAGAATGACAACCCACTCCAGTATTCTTGTCTGGAGAAGCCCATGGACAGAGAAGCCTGGCAGGCTACAGTCCATGGGGTGTCAAAGAGTTGGACACAACTGAACAACTAACAACACAACACATATACCTACAATTTACATAATATTGTACATTAACTATACCACCATAAAACATATGCATATTTGTTTGACAAAAGGCTGAAACTCAAGATGTACATAGAGTTCACAAAACTCAATAATAAGATAAACAACTAACCCAAGGTAAAATGTTTGAAAAGTCATTTCATGAAGGAAGATATATGAATGACCTATAATTATATGAAAATCTGTTCAACATCATTCACCACATTATGCAAATTAAAACTGTAAAAAAAAATAAACACTGAACGCCTACTAGAATGGCTAAAATTGAGGACTGTAAACACCAAATCCTGGTGAGGATGTGGAACAAACGAAACTATTTTACATTGTTGGTAGGATTCCCATAATTTACCATCACTTTGGAAAACGGCCTGGCAATTTCATATGAAGCTGCTGCTGCTGCTACTAAGTCGCGTCAGTCGTGTCTGACTCTGTGTGACCCCATAGACGGCATCCCACCAGGCTTCCCCGTCCCTGGAATTCTCCAGGCAAGAACACTGGAGTGGGTTGCCATTTCCTTCTCCAGTGCATGAGAGTGAAAAGTGAAAGTGAAGTCGCTCAGTCGTATCCGACTCTTTGTGACCCCATGGACTGCAGCCCACCAGGCTCCTCTGTCCATGGGATTTTCCAGGCAAGAGTACTGGAGTGGGTCGCCAGTGCCTAATCATGTACAAATTCTATGACTCAGCAACTCTACTTCCAGATAGATATTTTCCCAACAGACATAAAGTATGTTAACAAAAAGAACGTGTATAATAATATTCACAATAGCTTTATTCATATTTGCCCCAAACTGTCTCAACTGTCTCAACATATATGAGAATGGATAAACAAATTTTGGAATATTTATATAATATGTACCATATCTCTCTGTCTAAAAATAAATGAATTATTGGTACATGAGAAAACAGGGATATATGTAAAAAATTTATACTGAGTGAAATAAGCCTTACATTCTATAAAATAGACCACATAATGTCTATATACTGCATGATGTCATATTTATTAAAACTGAAAAAGTCTATGGTAGAGTTGATATGCATACTATTCAAATGGTAGAATGTTCATAATTTAAAAAGAAAATCAACCCACCTGCTCCTTTACTTGATATGCTAGAAGGACTATTTATATCCTTAGATGGACCTTTGTCTAAGTGGAAACACTTCTGATTCTGTATGTGGATGGGCTCAAGAGGTGGTTTGGAACTGCACAAACCCTTGCATTAGGACACAACCCAGACTTCGTGGCTCCTCACCAACATAGAGAGCAAATGTTACCAATTGTTCATCCACTGTAGAACTTGAGCCTATATTGCAGTGTGATTTTGAATAGCATATTTGGATTGGCCTCTTAGGATGTGGGATGTTGTTCAGCTGCCAAGTCCGACTCTTTGCGACCTCGTAGACAGCAGCATGCCAGGCTTCCCTGTCCATCACCATCTCCCAGACTTTGCTCAAACTCATGTCCATTGAGTTGGTGATGCCATCCAACCATCTCATCCTCTGTCACCTCCTTCTCCTCCTGCCCTCAATCTTTCCCAGCATCAAGGTGAGTTTGCCACAGAATGTGTCACATATTTGAATATTTCAAGTTGGTAAATGGAATATATCAGTTTTTTTCACTTAGATGTGTTTATTTGTTGAAAAGTACGATTTTAATTTTAAGTATACTCGGTTTATCAATAATATACCTATGTCCTTAGTAAATATTTTTCTTCCTCTGGGTCTGTTTCTTAGCATAGTCATAGATTGTGTAAAAATATTCTGATATAAATAAAATAGATAACCATCAAGAACCTATTATATAGCACAGGGAACTCTGCTCAGTGTTATGTGGCAGCCTCAATGATAGGAGTGTTTGGGCGAGAATGGATGCATGTATATGCATGGCTGAGTCCCTTCACTGTTCAATGTTTTGAAACTATCAAAACATTGTTAATTGGCTATATCCCCCCCCCCAAAAAAAATTAGTTTACTTAACTCTTATCTGTTTTAATATTGGGTTGGCCAAAAAGTTCTTTTGAGTTTTTCCATAGAATGGCACAGAAAAACCCAAATGAACTTTTTGGCCAACCCAATATTTACTTACATAGGTTTGTTTGTTTGTTTTCCAATAAACTCCTCTGTGAACCAAGGCCTATATGACCTTTGCCAGATATTTATAGTCCTATGAACTGGGACATTTTCTGGATTGTGTATTACTATTTCCTTAGTGCCTGGAACAATCCATGGCATATAGTTGATTATCAATAAAAGCTTGTTGAATAAGTTAATAATAAAAGGTCTATTTTAATATATTAAGTAGATGTTGTCAATGTTCCATACCTGTTTCTTCTAGAGAAGGGTGTTTTTTTTGTTTGTTTTTGTTTTTTTAAAAAAAAAACAAACAAAAAACTGTGTAGCATTTTTAGATTACAAGTTTGGTAAAGGCCTCTGGCTATCATAGGTATATTAACATTACTGAAAGGCCAAAGGTTAGTTCATAAATAATGTTCTTCAACTCTGGGCCATAGATGGCATTTATTACATAAAAAATACTGTGCAGTAGAACAAATATTATCAGTTAATAGTCCGGAAAAAGGCGTGCTCTATAAATGTCTTTTATAATAGTCAGATATGTAAAAAACAACACTTGAATTAACCAGGAGTCTGTTTTCTGTAGATCTCAAACTGAAAAAGGTAATGAAGTTGGTGGGCTTCCCCAGTGGCTCAGCGGCAAAGAATCCACCTGCAGTGCAGGAGGTGGATTCCATCCCTGGATAGGGAAGATCCCCTGGAGAAGAAAATGGCAACCCACTCCAGTATTATTTGTGTGTATGCTCAGTCTGTATATCTATATTTTTATAGGAATATTTTGTTTCATCTAGACTAAAAACACAAGAGTGGGGAAACAAGTAACCATGATGGTGACTGTGATTCACAGTGAAGCAGAAGGTGGAGAATTACTCTGTAAAACCCAGAGCCTGGAGACATTTAGTATAAGGACAGACACCTGTAGGTAAAGATGGCCTCGTTGAGCATCAGGGCACAGTATAATGATTACAATTAATAATGAAGACCTCGAGATATCAAGGAATGAGTGAGATTGTAGTCAAATCTGCAGGTGGGTTTCCTTTTCTTTCTGGGATTCCAGCTATACTATGTTTCCAGCCTTCTTATGCCCATAGTGTTAGTGATGGACAAGGCATAGTGTTAGATACTCGGTCGTGTTCAGCTCTTTGCAGCCCCATGGACTATAGCCTGCCAGCCTCCTCTGTCCATGGAATTCTCCAGGCAAGAATACTGGAGTAGGTAGCCATTCCCTTCTTCCAGGGATCTTCCTGACCCAGGGATTGAACTCTGGTTTCCTGCATTTCAGGCAGATTCTTTCCTGCCTGAGCCTCTGCTTCTGCTGCTGCTAGGGAAGCCCATAACACTGAGTTGTTTCTAGTCAATAAGATGTTAACAGGAGGAATACGTATTTCTCATAGTTCTGATCCATAAAATCTTTTACCTTCAATGGTCTTCCCAATCTAATCCGTACATTTGAATGCTTAGTATGATTTAGAAAACTGCATTTTGAAGATAGCAGAGATTTTGTCAGCTTGGAGTTTGAATGACTGTGATCATCAAACTTCCGTTGCCTATTATCTAGAACTCCTGTTTTGGTCTTTACTTGAGTGAAAGACAAACTTAGGTTTTGTCAAGCCACTGAGTGTTCTGTCAAGTCGACTGGCCACTAGCTACGTATGTCTTAGAATATTTCAGATTTAGCTAGTGGAGCCAAGGAGGTGAATTTTAAATTTTATTAGATTTAAATTTAAATATCCATATGTGGTTTATGACTACCATATTAGCACAGATCTAGTAGGGCTTGGATACATTTATTTTTTTCATTTGAAGAAGATTTGGACTAAGTAATGGCAGTTTTTGCCAATAAAACCAGATCCTGTATCTTACATGTGGTGTAGAGTATTCTCGGCCATGTGTTCTCTGTGGACTTCCCCAGCATCCCTTTAACCATGCCTCATCTCACACAGGGTGCCACATTCACTCCCAAATTATGAATGCTGTTTGTCTATCCCATACCCTTCCCCTCTACTGCCTGACATGCTTTGCTCCTTCACGGCCACTGGCAAATAGCCTCTTATCTTTCAAAATTTAGAGGTCATGTCATCCCTCCTATGAACATTTTTTCGATGCATTCCAGGAAGAATTGCTCATTTTCTGCATTGTGTCACACTGAAACCTTCTAGATTTCTATTATATCACCTTCAACACTCATTGCATTTATTTGTTACTGCATTTCTCTCTCTTCATATTAGACAGGAAGCTTTGGAGAATGGACTGTGTCTATTTAATATTTGTTTTTGTAGCACTTAGGACATCAGTTTCGATGTAGATCGTCAATAAGACACATGAATAGGAAATTTTGGAAATAGAATTCTATGATAATTCTCTACTGATCTCCCTCTTTGATTTGCATTATCCCCCAAGATGGTAAGAACTGACTAAGGCTGGACCAGTGTTTTCTGCCCTTTATTTATATTCAAAAGGATCTACTTCTGAGACTTTACCCTTGGTGAGCACAGAATCAATGGTAATGGTTTACAGAATGAAACTACAATTGCACATTGCATTTCTTTCTGTGTTAATTTCAGACTATGTGTGTGTGCTGAGTCACTTCAGTCATATCTGATTCTTTGCAATCCCTATGGACTGTAGCCTGCCAGGTTCCTCTCTCCATGGAATTCTCCAGGCAAGAATACTGGAGTGGGCTGCCATTTCCTAGTCCAGGGGATTTTCTTGACTCTGGGATCAAACCTGGGTCTCCTGCAAAGGGGGCAGATTCTTTACCATCTGAGCCACCAGGGAAGTCCTAATTTTTTTTGAGGAGCCTCAATTCTGGTTTCCATAGCTGCTGCACCAATTTACATTGCTACCACAGTGTATAAGGATTCCCTTTTCTCCACATCTTCACCAACACTGTTGTATCTAGTCTTTCTGATGGTAGCAGTTCTAATAGGATGGAGGTGATATCTCAATGCAGTTTTGATTTGCATTTCTCAGCTGATTAGTGATGTTCAGCACCTTTGCTTCTACCTGTTGGCCATTTGTATGTTTTCTTTGGAAAAGTGTCTATTTGGTTCTTCTGCCCATTGTAAAACCAGATTGCTTTTCTTTGTCTGTTGTGTTTTTGTTATTGAGTTACATAAGTTCCTTATATGTTTTGGATATTAATCATTTCAGTTCAGTTCTGTCACTCAGTCGTGTCCGACTCTTTGTGACCCCATGGACTGCAGCACACCAGGCCTCCCTGTCCATCACCAACTTCTGGAGCTTGCTCAAACTCATGTCCATCCAGTCCGTGATGCCATCCAACCATCTCATTCTCTGTTGTCCCCTTCTCCTCCTGCCTTCAATCTTTCCCAGCATTAGGTCTTTTCCAATGAGTCAGTTCTTCGCATCAGGTGGCCAAAGTATTGGAGTTTCAGCTTCAGCATCAGTCCTTCTAATGAATAGTCAGAACTTGTTTCCTTTAGAATTGACTGGTTGGATCTCCTTGCAGTCCAAGGGACTCTCAAGAGTCTTCTCCAACACCACAGTTCAAAAGCATCAGTCCTTTGGTACTCAGCTTTCTTTAGGAGAAGGAAATAGAAACCCACTCCAGTATTCTTGCCTGGAGAATCCCATGGACAGAGCAGCCTGGCGGGTTACAATTCATGGGGTTGCAAAGAGTTGGACATGACTGAAGTGACTTAGCTAGCAGCTTTCTTTATAGTCCAACTCTCACATCCATACATGACTACTGGGAAGACCATAGCTTTGACTTGAAGGACCTTTGTTGGCAGAGTAATGTCTCTGCTTTTTAATATGCTGTCTAGGTTGGTCATAGCTTTCCCTCTAAGGGGCAAGTGTCTTTTAATTTCATGTCTGCATTCACCATCTATAGTGATTTTGGAACCCAAGAAAGTAAAATCTGTTACTGTTTCTACTTTTTCCCCATTGATTTGCTATAAAGTGATGGGACCAGATACCATGATCTTAAGTTTATAGGATGTTGAGTTTTAATTCAGCTCTTTCACTCTCCTCTTTCTCCCTCATTAAGAGGCTCTTTAGTTCCTCTCTTCTTTCTGCCATTAGAGTGGTATCACCGACATATCTGAGGTTGTTGGTAGTTCTCCTGGCAATCTTGATTCCAGTTTGTGATTCATCCAGCTCTGCATTTTGCATGATGTACTCTGTACAGAAGTTAAGCAGGGTGACAATATACAGGCTTGTCATACTCCTTTCCCAATTTTGAACATTGGCAGGCAGCTTCTTTACCACTGAGCTCCCTGGGAAGTCCCTCCATTTTTTATAGAGACTATTTTTTCCCCATTGAGTATTCTCGGCTTCCTTGTCAAATATTAATTGACCATATGTACATGGATTTATTTCTGGGTTTCAGTTCTGTTCCTTTGGCCCTAGTGTCTATTTTTATGCTGGTACCATGTTATTTTACTATAGTTAGTAATATAGTTTGAAATCAGCAATGTGATGCCTCTGGCTTTCTTCTTTCTCAAGATTTTTTTGGCTATTTGGAGTCTTTTTGTGGTTCCATATACATTTTAAGATTGTCTTTCCTATTTCCATGAAAAATACCATTGGGTTAACTGAAAAGGAAACACAGAAAACAATCTCATTCACAATAAAATAAAAATGAAAATTTTGACATGAATTTACCCAAGGAGGTGAAAGATCTGTACATTGAAAACCTCAAGACTATGTTGAAAGAAATTGAAGAAGGCACAAATAAATGGAAAGATACATCCATGCTCATGAATTGGAAGAATGAATATTGCTAAAATGTGTATACTACCCAAAGCTGTCTATAGATTCAATGTTATCCCTATCAAAATTCCAATGATATTTTTTAGAGTAGACTTTACTCCCTGTGCATGGTTTTTACTCCTACAGCATGGTTCTCCTATGGTTTCAGCTAGAAGGCTGAGATGTTCACAAAGATCTCTTTGCCCTGATTGGACCTGATATCCAAATTTTTCTCAGCACTCTACAGCCTCAAAAATCTCTGCAGAGATCCCCAATCTCCCAGTGAATTTTCCCTGCTAAACTTTTTGGAATCTTACCTTGTAGCAATTCTAGAATTAATGAAGAATTCTAGGGGGAATTTGTCAGGCTTTGATGCTTCTTACCTTTACATCCTTACTATATAATAACCTGTCTTCAAACTCTAGAGTATTGGAAGCTCCAAAGTTTACTCTGTTTATACAACCCAGCAAGAATACCACTCTTCACCGGCTTTATTTCTCTGTGCCATAGCTTAGGAAGTCTTATCAGGGAGAAAACCAGGATAAATTTGATATACTCACCTTTATGCTTCCCTTCTTTCAATGACCAGAGCCCTGTGTTAATTGTTAAACTCTGTCTGTGAATAGTTATTTAATATATTTTGTCCAGTTGCTTATCATGGGAGGTAGATTTAATACCAGATACTCTGCCAAAGGGCTTCCCTGGTGGATTAGATGGTAAAAAAAATTTGCCTGCAGTGCAGGAGACCTGCCCAGGTTCAATCCTGGGTGAGGAAGATCCCCTGGAGAAGGGAATGGCTACCCACTCCAGTATTCTTGCCTGGAGAATTCCATGGACAGAGGAGCCTGGCAGGCTACAGTCCATGGGGTTGCAAAGAGTCAGACTCAGCTGAGCAAATCACACACATACACACACACACACACACCCCACACACACATACACACTGCCAAAACCAAAATACCCTACCAATATTTCTTGTTTCCATGATCATTCCTTGTCTATGCCAAGGTCTCTTATTTTCTTCCTTGCTTCTTAACATTCTTCAAGAGCAAAAGCATTCTACCCACTTTTTCTATGAATAGGTGACCTTAGACAAGTTTCTTACTGTATTCATCTAAAAGAATCATGTAATAGGCAATGTTTCTCACATTGTGTTCCATGTAAATACAACCTACCTCAGCATTATCAAGGGGAGATGGTTTAAATCCCTGAGATCTTTCAAGATTTTCTGAAACAGAATCTTGGCTTAGTGAATCCTGAGGATTTGCCTTTTTACCAAGCTTTATGGATGGTCCTTATATAGACTAAAGTTTGAGAACACTGTGATAAGGCCATTGTGAAGTTTAAATAACTTGTATTTTATGAAGTATCTGAAATATAAGTACTCAATAAATCCTAGTTTCCATCTATCTTCCAACCCATACATTTTAGAAAGATGTTTTAAATAGTTGTGCCAGTATACGAAATATTGAAGCTATTCAGATAGTAGAGCTATATACATTCAAATGATTGCTGTTATTAACTTAAATATTCCATTATCCAGCTTTTTTGTTATCTATTGTACTATGCAATAAAAGAAAGTTCACCTTTAAATCTGATATAGAATATAGAGCTGAAAAGTTAATAGGCAGAATCCATCAAAATATTTCAACCTTGTGATATATACTGAAGAGTTACTATTTCTTCCCATCCCTGGAAAATTTGGGACTTCCCTAGTAGCTCAGCTGGGAAAGAATCTGCCTGTAATTCAGGAGACCCCGGTTTGATTCCTGGGTTGGGAAGATCCCCTGGAGAAGGGATAGGCTACCCACTCCAGTATTCTTGGGCTTCCATTGTGGCTCAGCTGGTAAGGAATCTGCATGCAATATGGAAGACCTGGGTTTGATCCCTGGGTTGGGAAGATCCCCTGGAGAAGGGAAACGCTATCCACTCCAGTATTCTGGCCTGGAGAATTCCATGGACTGTATAGTGCATGTTGTCGCAGACTCGGACACAACTGAGCAGCTTTCACTTTCACTTTTTTTGAAAATCTGTAAGGGAAACTAAGATTCAACAGGGATGATACACAATGTGTAAAAAAGGGGAGCAAAATACACACTGTTCTGACTTGTGGTTTATCAAAGTGTATTCTTGTAAAGGAAGAAAATATCAGAAACTGAAAGAGTGAAGTGAGGTCCAACTTCACGTTTCCACACAAAGCTAATTGTCTTAATTGTTGTAAGTGATTTAGAGGTTCTTAATGTTCATTAATGTAAAATAAAAATGAATAACCCCCCAAGTAATATCCTCCTTGGCTTAATGACATAGAGAATCAATTGTGTGCAACGGTTAACATGCAGTTTTTAGAAAATTGGCTTCCTTTTTAGAAATGGCATCCAAGACATAGCTGCAAGGCAATTACCATCAATTACTCAATTATTTCTGTTTTAGTAATAGCATAATTCTCGCTGGAAATAGATTACACTGTTGGGGTTTTAAGGTGATAATTAATCATGCATTTCCTACCCCCAGTACAAGTTTGGAATATTTGCTAGGCATCAAAATTCTAGCTTTATTTTTAGTAAACATAGATCAGGAAAAGTTTCTTGGGTCTGTAGCCACAACTGGGTTTCTACTACCTTTTATCCCAATTGAAACAATACAACTGAAGGAGAGTTTGGATCTGCCAAGTAGGTTCACTCACCTAGAATTGTTGCCTTACATCTGGTGATCTCTCTTAGTGGCGACTGAGAGAGGAAGGCCTATAGACTTGTATCTAGAAGAAATTTCTTGGTCCTGACCTATGTGTGTTTATCTGAAGGATGCAGGCACAGAGCACACTTTGCTTCCCATGGGCAGGGGGATGAACCCATAGAATGAGGTAGCACATTTGTTTCCTTTACCAAATATTATATCATACATTTTCACTTCAGGGTCAGAGAGGAAGTTAGGATGCAAGGGATTGAATATGAAGCTTTTTTAAAGAACAAAGCACTATCCTTGCTTGTTCATCTTCCTACTCCCCATAGATCTGTCCACTCTAGTGCCTACGCTCAGTCACTTCTGTTCATTGCGACCCCCTGGACTGTAGCCCTGCAGGCTTCTCTGTCCATGGGATTATCCAGGCAAGAATTCTGGTGTGGGTTGTCATGCCATCCTCCAGGGGAATCTTCCTGACTCAGGGATCAAACCCATGTCTACTGCTCTCCTGTGTTGCAGGTGGATTCTTTAACCACTGAGCCACTGGGGAAGCCCACTCTAGTGCCTAGTAGAATTTAAAACATCTAAGAGAACTTAGAATAAATAGCTAAAAACCAAATGGTAGCATCAAAATACACAAATACTCATGCCCATATGCCCATACTGCATCCATATTTGGATAGATTTCAATGAAGATATGTATATACCTACTGTATTACTAAAGCCCTCTTATGTGTACTACAGCTATATGTATAACCCACATGTGAACTTACCTTTAAATTTCAAATGAAGTTGACTGAAACCTCATCCAGTGAACAGTGGCAGAGATCCTGCATGTATGTATGTATGTATGTATGTATGTATGTATGCATGTGTATATATTATATATACATGAATGGTTGGGCCCTGATGCTGGTCCTGGTCATCTCTGGTACTAAGACCTTGCTTTTGATCAATCATTTCAGTGTCTGGATTATCCTGCACTACCAGGTGTGCTGTCCAGTTCCATGATGTGTACATTGAATGCCACATCTTTCTCCCATTTCCGCTGAAACTATGGAAATGAAAACATTCCATGAGGTGTTTAAGTGGATTCAGCCTCAGGTGCTTTATTAAGAGTTTGTGAAGATGGAGATGGTTTATACAGTCATAAAATAAGCTCAAATTGAATCTTTGCATTCCTTCTTTACACATCTTTTCATTATCAACACTAGCTTACTTTCCATTCTCCTCTCTTCCTTTCCTTTTTCTCTCTTCCCAGTATCCTTCCCCTGAGGAATAAACTCTACTCCTCCCAAAATTATTTTCACGTTTTCTTAAAGTTTTTTTCCAGCTCCCATTCTGAAACTCATGCCCAGGCCATCAAAGTCCATGGACTGCTTCCTTACGGTCTTAGTTCCCTGAGCCTCTGCAAGGATATGAGAACAGAGGGACCACATGAACATTCACTTCCCCAGTGATATGAACTATACCACAAGGAGTTAGGAGCTTGTTTTTTGGAGTCGATTTAACTCTAGTGCCTTTGCTTCTGAAAATAGAAATTTTTAAAATATAAATCTGGGTTATATTTTCATTCAGTACTTTTGATAAACACTTTCTTTTGTCTGCACATTTTACAGTTTGATCCAAAATCAGTAATTTGGATACAGACATAGTAAGCCATCTTAGAGGGTTCATAAGGAGATTGGCAGAGTAATTTCCCAGAGTACATAACAAATGCCCAGAAAATACTTTCTGTGTCTGGGAATACTGATGAGAGGATCCTTGTCTAATCCTATCCTAAACAGAATGGGGAAAAGTGTTTCCTCTTGATTGGATAAAAAGGTTAGTAAATTGATAACATTCTGGGAGCAGTTTTCATCTTTCCAGTTCATTAGTTGTATCCTGTTTCTTTAATATATAGAGAGATTAGATTTTAAAAAAGAAACAGCTTTGGTAACTTTTAACTATCAGTGGAATTCTAGAACGAAATCTAGTATTTTCTATCAAATGTTGAGAGGTAGTTAAAAGAGTCCCAGACTAGCAACTAAGAAATAAGTAGCACAAATGCTTAAAATTCAAGACTAGATTTAAAAGTTTTTCTAAAGCTCTGTTAGCATGATGGGGGCTTCCCAGGTGGCTCAGTGGTAAAGAATACATCTGCAGTGCAAGAGCTGCAGGAGACTCCGTTCAATCCCTGAGTCTTGAGGATCCCCTGGAGGAGGAGGCCGTGGCAACCCACACCAGTATTCTTGCCTGGAGAATCTCATGGACAGAGGAGCCTGGCAGGCTATAGTCCATGGGTTGCAATGAGTCAGACATGACTGAGCAACTAACACTTTCACTTTCATTAGCCTGATGCCAAGAATCACCTGGATGTTTATTACAATAAATACACAGATTTGTGGGCTGACCCCAGACCTCCTGAATCTAACCTTCAGTGAAAGGGTCCAGGAATTTTGTGTGTTTAATAAGAATTCCAGACAATTCTTATAAGGTAAAATTTTAATTCGCTTTAAGAGTGAAGGATGCATGAGAGTCTCTTGGGTGTGTCCTCCAAATGGATTATCCCTCAAATCAAGATATTGAAACATTTCCCCCCATGCCTAAGCAAACCACTATCATTCATTGGATATGTCGTATCCCTCAGGTGCTTTGCTGGGTAAACCAAGATGTCAGCTGCTATTGAATAAAATTAATATTAGAAAGGACTTTAGGAAAAAAAAACCACTGGACACTAGGAAGGAAAATTATCTTCCATATTTTTTATTTTTCATGATATTTATTCTGAAGTATCACTATTTAAACTTAGCATTCCTCCTTTGCTGCCCCAATTACTTGCTAAACTCTTTAAGGGTGGAGATAGTTCTCTAGTCATATTTGTATCTCCAGCCCTAACAAAATGTTTGGTACCTTTGTTATTGAGTAAGCGAATAGCTTAATAAATACTAAAGTTGCTGTGTTAAATACTTTTAACAAAAAAAAAAACTGGTGCCCAAGGATGAGATGTTCTTGGCATGCATTCATAAATAGCAAGTACATCCCAAGTGAAGGGATTATAAAACTGAGGCTCAGACAGCAAAAAGCAAAGTCACAAGGTGACAGTTTTGTGACAGTGGTTATACACATTTGATTCCATTGCTTAGACAAGTGAAAATCTCCCCAGCTGGGTCTTTACTTCAAATTAACCTTCGTCTTTAGCAGCAGGAGCAATTATTTGGACCTGAATTTAGAGACAGGAAAAGGAAAGAGATTCTTCTTTTATGCCTCATTAGGCTACAGAATAAGTAACACAATACAAATGTCCCTGAAAGGATTAATGATACAGCTCAAGATAGCTACTATTTGTGCTAATTGGAAATACAATCATCATTTCCTCTGATCTTCGGATCTGGGGATGAGCAAGGATCACAGCTGAACAGTAAGTAAAGAGGCAACTGGAGAGAGATGAAATCACCCTGAAGTCAGCTATTACCAGTTCATCCAGCACTGCTTCCCAATTACACACTTTCCTGGAAGCAGGGCTTCTGGGTGCAGTTCCAATACTGAGTGGTAAACTATTGTCCTAAGACTATGAGTACTCTGGGCATGTTAATAGAATCTTGCAAGGGGCCATTTGGAGATTTTGAGAACCTAAGCAGCTGTGTAGAATTTGGGGTGAAATTGTTCTTAGCTGATGTGTTCCAATTCCTACAGAATTCTCTCTGTTTAGCAAAAGAATTAAAAGGAAGAACTGGTTATTTGAGACAATCCACTGTATTTCTGATATGTGTAGGAAAACCCCAAACATGATACTATTACTCATAAAGAGTATAATGATGGGAAACATTTCTAGTCATATTGATCAGCTGTCTAATTACTTTCTATCACATCAACCCATTATAGAATAGTCCTTAAGAGTGTGTCTGAGGGCTGGATTGCCTAGGCTTAAAGTTTAGCTCCTCCACTGCTGAAGTATAACTCAGGACAAGTAACTTAACATCTCTCTGCCTCAGTAGGGCTTCCCTGGTGGCTCAGACGGTAAAGAATCTGCCTGCAATGCAGGATACCTGGGTTCAATCCCTGGGTTGGGAAGATCCCCTGGAGGAGGAAATGGCAACCCACTCCAGTATTCTTGCCTGGGGAATCCCATGGACAGAGGAGCCTAGAGGGCTATAGTCTATGGGGTCCCAAAGGGTCAAACATGCCTGAGCAACTAACACACATATGCCTCAGTATTCTCATCTGAACAATGAGGATAATGGTATGCTCTGCTTCATAAGAGTTGTTGTAAGAGTCAAATGAGTTGATCTATACAAAGTGCTGAGTCATCTGGTCCCTAGAAAACACTTCCTGGTGGTTAACAGTAAGACATTTGTCCTGTTTGTTTAAATTATTTGCTTAATTGTCAGTATGAGGTACTCCACTGGAACACAACCTCTGAAAAAGCAGGGACTGCTTGCATCATCACCATTGTATCCCCAGAATTAGGGTAATGTCTAATGGGAGAAGATGACCAATAAATACTTTTGAATGAGTGTGTTAAGAAGAACCATATGGGATGTGAATGTTCAACCATTATTGAACTACAGAACAGTGGCTTTGTGTGTTTCCAGTGCCTAGAGGGAATGCCTTGGACTTGGGGACAGTCAGTTCAGGCTCTCGCTATAACTAAGCCACCTAATAGCTATGTGGCCTTGAGCAGGTTTTTTCATTTTTCTAATTTATGGTTTAGAGATGGTATATACTTACCTTCAATGGTTGTTATTGGGAATAACATAAATCATGTATTTCGAAGCAACCTGCACCCAGTAAACAGTTTTTTGGGGAGGGAAACCAAGTAAATTCTAACATTAACACAGCACCTCAGAATTGCCAAAATGCATTTGCAAGTTTTATCTCATTTGTTCCCTATAACAATATGAAGTGGTACAGATAAAAGAGAGTCTTATTATGCAAGGATAATTATTCACTACAAGAGAATCCACTTAAAGCTGCAACAAAAATTTCATAGTATTTAAGAGAAAAAGGTTTCAATTGAGACTTTATCTCGAAAAAATGGAGTTAAAGTAGTGAAAATAGTATCTCATAAAGTAATTTAGTTATAATGACAACTAAGGCTAATTATTGAAAATAGCAAGGTTTTTTTTGTTTATTTTTTAAACCATGATTCTGGCAAAGCTGTATGAGAATGCAGTGTAAGATCCTTTCAAGTCCAGGTTCGATGCACGATACTGGATGCTTGGGGCTGGTGCACTGGGACGACCCAGAGGGAGGGTATGGGGAGGGAGGACGGAGGAGGGTTCAGGATGGGGAACACAGGTATACCTGTGGTGGATTCATTTCGATATTTGGCAAAACTAATACAATATTGTAAAGTTTAAAAATAAAATAAAATTTAAAAAAAAGAAGGCTACTTTTGAGAAATATTCTTGGACTTATCAGTTTTTTCAAGGACTTTTATTCTTATGTTGATGCTGGAATCTTTCTCCTATGCTGACGTGTGATCAACCTCACCTTTGTTCTCTTCCACTTTTGAGCTACCTAACTAGACCAAGATCCTTACATGTCAGTGGCTTTGTGTGTGGTTTGCCCTGTTTTGCAGCACTGGTCTCATTCATCACTTGAAATTCTGAAACTTTTCTGAGATGTGTAGTTTTGCTTTGCAAAGGATTTGCATTATACTCACAGACTAATGATCAAAGACATTGATTTAATGGTTAGAGATAGATACGTATCTTCAGAGAGAAGAGATGTGGAGAACAGACTAATTTAATAAATGATCAGCACATTAGAGAAAATGTTCATGTTTTGATGGCTTTTGCTTTCCTATGAAGTATCATTATTGTGCAGATTCAGATAGTAAAATTTAGATAATGAGGAACTTCTGTATTAACACTATCTTCACTCTATAGATGATTAAAGTGCAGCTTGGAGAAGTTCAGTGACTTTAAGGCAACACAGCAAGTAAATATTCTCCCCTAATCCATGCTCCTTATGCAAAGGAGTGGATAAAATGGGGGTTAAGAGTGAATCTGTTTCCCCTGTTGTACTTAGCTGCTCAGTCGTGTCTGACTCTTTGCGACCCCATGGACTATAGTCCGCCAGGCTCCCCTGTCCATGGAATTCTCCAGGCAAGAATACTGTAGTGGGTTGCTATTTCCTCCTCCAGGGGATCTTCCAAACTCAGGGATTGAACCCAGGTCTCCTGCATTGCAGGCAGATTCTTTACCATCTGAGCCACCAGGGAAGCCCAAGAATACTGGCCTATCCCTTCTCCAGAGGATCTTCCAGACCCTGGAATTGAACTGAAGTCCCAGGGAAGCCCTTGGTTGACTGTAGTTTGGATTATTGTAATAAAAAAGAGTTTCTTTTGTAGAGATGTTAGGATTTCTGAGTACTCTAAGGTTCCAGACTCATGTCTTTTCATCTGCAGTTGCTTTTGGCCTCCCCATAAAGTGAATGCTAACCCCTTGTCTGAGAATTCCTTCTTGAGAAGATTGAATGGATTAATGAAAAGAGCTTTGAACTGAGAATCAAGATTTATGGAGGTCTAAGTTTAGCTGTGATGCTGACGAATTGTCAAAAATCAAGTATGACTTTGGGCAAGAAGCTTTCTCATTCGAACTTTGGTTTCCTAAACTTTGAGATAAAGATCCTGAACTCATTTATCAATAGAGCCCCTTCCATGGCAGTATTCTACATGTCTGTCTGTCTCCTACAATCCGCCATAGGCCAGTAGAAGACAAATACTGTTAATATATGCAAAACATTGGTACATAGGAGAAATTTGGTAAAAACTAGTTCCTTCTGTCCAACTCCACCTTCTCCATACACACACAAGATGTAAAGCACATTTGGTTTAGGGCTACCACACGCCCTTCACTGGGAGAACTTAGAGATGCAAGTGGTTAAGAGAAAAACGTTAACTAATTATTAATTGCAATGGGTTTAGATACCTGTTTTTAGCCAATGTGTATTTAAAAGGAAAAATCTTGAGACTGTCATCAGTTGTATATGCATCTGCTTGGAAGTCCCTGAAGGAAGCACTAATGTGATTATGTGTAACTCAGCATCTTTTTATTGAACTTGGACTTGGCTCTCCTGTTATTCTCAGAAAGCTTGATGTTTGTATTTCCAAAGACAACTCAGGGGATCAGATATGCTTCTAAAAGATCTTCTTAGTGTTCCACTCTCTTAGTTCCTTCAGAGGCCTGGATACTAACATTCTTGGCTGATGGTCTTGGCTTCTTCGAGCCTTCCATTGGCAACTCAGTTTGTATTATTTTTATCTAACCATCCATCCATCCATGTATCATCTATCTGTCTGCTATCTACCTATCCCTATTTATGCCTGTACTTCACATTGATATCAAATATTATTTTCTTGATCTGGACCTGAGTAGAAAGCTCACGGATAGGTTTTTGGAGTGAAAGGTAAGCCAATTACTCTAGTCATTTTGTAATCTTTCAGGGTATCTTAATTAAATTTGATGTAATGAAATGAGTTCCTACCATGTGCTCTTGCCTATGATTTCTTTTGAAGAGATCCAGACAAAATGGTTCCTATTCTCAGAACTCCAGTTTAATTACTCAGAAAATGCAAAGCTGTCCAGGAAGGAATCCAAAGCCAGGCCAATCTCCAGGTGTGCCCCAGTCCACTTCACCGTCTCTGTCACTGTCGTTCTGCAATTCTGACACTTGCATAGTAGGGTTCTTTAAGCAGGATTTGGGTTGAAAGGCAGGAGATATGCCTCTGGTCTGACAATTGAGTGTTTTAAGAAGCTTCTCGTCTTCAAGGTTTGGAATAGTGACCAGTTACAAGTGACCAGTAACCTAAAAGTGGTGACGAGTAGAAAGGCGTATTAAAGATTAGAGAAGCAGATGGATCAGAAGAGGTCAAATTGGAATAAGGTGAATTTCAGATACATAAGATCTAGCACCCAGAGTACAGAGTCTGAAACTAGTATAAACGGGAAGCTGTTTTAATCTAGGTACATCGATAAGCATCCTTGCCGTTACTACCTTTGTTGCATGATACAAAATGCATGTAATCATGATACAAAAGAATAGATAGTAGCTCCTGAGAGTGATCATGTTTGTTTGTTTGTTTTATGCAGCAAATGTCAAATATCACCTGTGATATTTTTAAATTGTCATCCAAAGACAGTCATTTTCCTGTTTCAAATAAACATATCTTTGACACATTCATGGACTTTCGGGTAAATCATTGTTTTACTGCATTCAGTGCAAGAGTTCAGAGAGCAAAAATGGTGCTTCCTTCTCCTTCGAATGCTTTGGTCCCTGGCATAGACCCATAGGCCCTGGCAGATTCTCTTGTACACATTTTTTTGTTTTTTCAAACTAAGGTGATTAGGTTCAGATTGTTAAGAGCAAATCAGGTCAAGCCATTTCTGTTATGAAACACTGTTGTTTGCCGTAAGCTATCACTTTCCCTGAGTTGGAAACTTTACTTGATCAATAATGACTTTTTGGAAAGCCATTAGGCCAGAACCCTGTAGAGTAGCGTTCAGGGCTGCTGGGCACCGCACATCTGTCACTCCTTTCTGACAGTCTGCAAGATGCGACTGCAGCATCTGTAGAGAGTGGATTAGTAATTCTGTCCTGCTTTGTGTGAGAATTCCCAAGGTAGAATAAGGGGAGGCTGCTCAACACAGAGTCTGTACTTGCTTAGCATGCTGGCTGGAACTAAACAACCCATTTGAAAACCAAGACACACAAGGAAGGAAATGGAACAAATTCCTTGCTTTCAACCACATTGCAAATAGGACTGAGTGAGGTTTAAGTGTAGGAGTCTGCCTGGATTGTTCTGAATAGGAATGCTTCATTGCTTGCAGGAGAGGCCTTGGGTTTGGTGTTTGAAACTAGGTAGAAACACCAAGTGTATCAGCTAATTTATTCTTACATTTCAACCATTCATTTGCCAAATACCTATTTGACACCCATTATGTGCCCCAGATGAAGCAGAGAATAAAAGAAACCCCCTATCCTCATGGAGCTTATATTCTGGTGGAAATGAACAAATAAACGTATCACATAATGTCAGCAATGAATAGTAGCAACTCAGAGTGATGCTGATATGTTGTCGTCGTTGTTCAGTTTCTGAGTCATGTCCAACTCTTTCTGACCTCATGGACTGCAGCATGCCAGGCTTCCCTGACTTTCACTGTCTCCTGGAGTTTGTTAAAATGTATGTCCATTGAGTCAGTAATGCTATTTAACCATATCATTCTCTGCTGCCTACTTCTCTTCTTGCCTTCAGTCTTTCCCAGCATTGGGGTATTTTCCAATGAGTTGGCTTTTTAAATTAGGTGGCCAAAGTATTGTCTGGTACCAGATATTTTGATGATGGTGACAAATAACGGTCAGGAATGGCTTTTCTGAGGAAGTGCCTTTGGGGCAGAGACAAGAATGGAATGAGGGAGGGGACCATGCAGATATATAGGGAAGAGGTTCCAACAGCAAAAAGAACTTTCAGAGGCTCTGAGATGGGAATAATCTTGGCACTTTAGGGACAGCAAGAAGATTGGTGAGACTGCATAAAATTTAGTGGGAGAGGGTGATGGGGGGATAGAATAAGGAAGTAGACATGAGCACACAGTTCAGGAGGAGCGTGTTTGCTGGGGTAAGATTTTAGGTTTCTAAGTGTGATTAAAAGGCAATGCTGCTGCTGCTGCTAAGTCACTTCAGTCGTGTCCGACTCTGTGCGACCCCATAGGCGGCAGCCCACCAGGCTCCACTGTCCCTGGAATTCTCCAGGCAAGAACACTGGAGTGGGTTGCCATTTCCTTCTCCAATGCATAAAAGTGAAAAGTGAAAGTGAAGTCGCTCAGTCGTGTCCGACTCTTTGTGACCCCATGGACTGCAGCCTACCAGGCTCCTCCGTCCATGGGATTTTCCAGGCAACAGTACTGGAGTGGGGTGCATTGCCTTCTCCAAAGAAGGCAATAGAGGACATAAAAAGAGGGAAATGCAATCTGATTTACATGTTTAAAGATCATACTGTGTGGCAGGCAGAATAATGTTACCTTACATAGAAAAGGGAAATTAAAATTGCAGATGGGATTAAAGTTACTGATCAGCAGATCTTAAAATAGGTTATCTTGTTTTCTTTTGTTTTTTTTTTCCCGTGGTCCTTAAAGATGGAAGAAGACGGTAGACAAGGTCAGAGTGGGGAGATGTGAGGAGGACTCAATTCATCAATCCTGGCTTTGAAGATGAGGGATTGAGGTCACAAGCCCCTGAGTAAGAGCAGCCTGTGAAAATTGGAAAGAAGGAAGTGGATTCTTCACTAGTGCCCCCAAAAGGGAATGCAACTACCCCACACCTTGATTTTAGCCCAGCGAGACTTATGCTAGATTTCCGACTTACAGAAGAATAACAAGATACATCTGCATTTTTCAAATCACTATGTTTGTGGTAATTTGTCATAGTAATGATAGAATATAAATACATTCTTACTTCTCTCTATGGGGAGAGAAGTAAGAACTTCTGAACAATCTAAGTGTGGAAATTAGTCCAATTAGGTTGCTATTGTGATTTTGTAATCTAGGGAAAACAACAGCATAGATTAGAATGATGATGGTGGAGCTGGTGGGAAGTGATCAGATTTGGAATATATTTCCAAAGGGGCAGAACTTGTCTTGACCTATTCCCAGAATTTTGGTTTGAGTCATTGAGTCTGAACAACTGGTTGATAGTGGTGCCCTTTACTGACATGGGGAAGACCAGGGGAGACATGATTTAGGGGAGAAAAACAAGGGTTCTATTTTAGAGATTTAAGTCTGAGATCCCTCTCAGATATCTGAATGGAACTGTTGATTAAGCAACTAGGTAAGCTGGTCTGAAGCTCAGGAGACATGTCAGGGCTAGAAATACAAATTTGAGATGGCAAAGCTGCCAAATAGAAAAGATTTTTGGCTTAGGTATTATGTTGCCACCGAATCAACCCCAACTGCTTATTACCTGAGATGTTATGTGACGAGAAAGAATGGTTCTATTTTAGTTTTTCTTGTTTGTTTTTTAA
Source organism: Bos javanicus (assembly GCF_032452875.1). Lineage (NCBI taxonomy): Eukaryota > Metazoa > Chordata > Mammalia > Artiodactyla > Bovidae > Bos > Bos javanicus. Next base: position 47,048,428 of record NC_083881.1, read on the forward strand.
TAAAATTTTCTTTATTTATTTTCGGCTGCACTGGGCCTTCATTGCTACAAGTAGGCTTTTTCTTTTTGCGGTGAGTAGAGATCATTCTCTCCAGTTGCGATGTGTGGGCTTCTCATTGCGGTGGCTTCTCTTGATGCAGAACAAAGGCTCTGGGCACACGGGCTTCAGTAGTTGTGACACACAGACTCAGTTGCCCCGTGGCACATGGAATCTTCCCAGACCAGGGATCAAACCTGTGTTCCCTGCATTGGCAGGTGGGCCCCTAACCACTGAACCACCAGAGAAGTCCTGTTTTGTTGAGACCACTGTTATTTGGGATCCTATAGTAATTGAACTGAACTGATATCCTAGCTAAACTTCCAAACTCTTTCATCATTTCATATCCAACATAATTTGAATTACTCAAATTGCCCAATTAAGTCCAGAGAACAGGGGAATCTTGCTTATTTTGTCACAGGCTAGGGTAGATAGCCGTAAATCTTTCCTGATTGTATGCTCTTGTCTGTATTTGCTGGGGTGAACTGGGTGACCAAGATTACTGTAGTTTCAGTGGAGTGGTAGTTGTCGCCTTTATCTGTGCAGGTGAAAATGGCTCGTCACAATGTTGACATTTGGAGCACCCTGAAGAAGAGATGGGAGGATGCACCACTTCCTTTTTAGGACTTGCACACATCTCTTCCATTCATATCCCATTACTCAGAAATGAATATGTGGTCTTATTGATCTATAAGGAGATTTCTAGTCTGCTTGGCCATGGGTGCAGCTGAGATTTGGGGATTTTGTTGCTAAAGGAGGAAAGAGGTTGTACAAGTTGGGAGATGATGATTCTGGAATAATGATTCTGACCCCAGACTGTTTCTCTGACCACTCTAACACTTGAGTGCATCCTTCTTGCTGATCTGAGAACACACACACCCCTCCCTTCCCACCACCAGCTCCAAGCCCGGGACTTGCAGGTGAAGCATAGTCTTTTCCACCATCACTTGGTGCTCTGCTCCTGGTCCAGTGAACTGTAACCTAAAAGACCACTTATTTGACCCCTTGATGTAAAATAGCAAATTGGGAGCTGTATAGCTGCAATTAAACATCCCCCTCCAAATCTCCCATTTAGAAAAAGGAATGATACAGTAATCACTCTATGTGTTCATGCATGCTAAGTTGCTTCAGTTGTGTTTGACTGAAGCTTTTGTGACCCCATGGACTGTAGCCCACCGGGCTCCTCTGTCCATAGGATTCTCCAGGCAAGAATACTGGAGTGGGTTGCCATGCCCTCCTCCACAGGATCTTCCTGACCCCAAATCAAACCTATATTCCTTATGTCTCCATCATTGGCAGGCAGGTTCTTTACCACTAGTGCCCCGTGGGAAGCCAAATCACTTTGTCAGTTCAGTTCAGTTCAGTCACTCAGTCGTGTCTGACTCTTTACGACCCCATGGACACCAGGCTTCCCTGTCCATCACCAACTCCTGGAGCTTGCTAAAACTCATGTCCATTGAATCTGTGATGCCATCCAACCATCTCATCCTCTGTTGTCCCCTTCTGCCTTAAATCTTTTCCAGCATCAGGGTCTTTTCCAATGAGTCAGTTCTTCACATCAGGTGGCCAAAGTATTGGAGCTTCAGCTTCAGCATCAGTCCTTCCAATGAATATTCAGGGCTGATTTCCTTTAGGATGGACTCGTTGGATCTCCTTGAAGTCCAGGGGACTCTCAAGAGTCTTCTCCAACACCACAGTTCAAAAGCATCAGTTCTTCAGTGCTCAGCTCTTTTTTTAAAAAAAAATTATTTATTTTAATTGGAAGCTAATTACTTTACAATATTGTGGTGCTTTTTGCCATACATTCACATGAGTCAGTCATGGATGTATATGTGTTCCCCATCCTGAACTCCCCTCCCACCTCCCTCCCTATCCCATCCCTCAGGGTCATCCCAGTGCACCAGCCCTGAGCACCCTGTCTCATGCATCAAACCTGGACTGGTGATCTGTTTCACATATGATAATATACATGTTTCAATGCTATTCTCTCAAATCATCCCACCCTTGCCCTCTCCCACAGAGTCCAAAAAGTCTATTCTTTACATCTGTGTCTCTTTTGCTGTCTTGCATATAGGGTCATCATTACCATCTTTCTAAATTCCATATATATGCATTAATATACTGTATTGGTGTTTTTCTTTCTGCTTACTTCACTCTGTATAATAGACCGAGAAAGTATAATAGACTCCAGTTTCATCCACCTCATTAGAACTGATTCAAATGTATTCTTTTTTTTTTTTTCAAATGTATTCTTTTTAATGGCTAAGTAATATTCCATTGTGTATATGTACCATGGCTTTCTTATCCATTCATCTGCTGATGGACATCTAGGTTGCTTCTATGTCCTGGCTATTGTAAACAGTGCTGCAGTGAACATTGGGGTACACGTGTCTCTTTCAATTCTGGTTTCCTCGGTGTGTATGCCCAGCAGTGGTATTGCTGGGTCATATGGCAGTTCTATTTCGAGTTTGTTAAGGAATCTCCACAATGTTCTCCACAGTGGCTGTACTAGTTTCCCACCAACAGTGTAAGAGGGTTCCTTTTTCTCTATACCCTCTCCAGCATTTATTGTTTGTAGACTTTTTGATAGCAGCCATTCTGACTGGTATAACCTCATTGTGGTTTTGATTTGCATTTCTCTGATTATGAGTGATGTTGAGCATCTTTTCATGTGTTCGTTAGCCATCTGTATGTCTTTAGAGAAATGTCTGTTTAGTTCTTTGGCCCATTTTTTGATTGGGTCACTTATTTTTCTGGAATTGAGCTGCAGGAGTTGCTTGTATATTTTTGAGATTAATTCTATGTCAGTTGCTTCATTTGCTATTATTTTCTCCCATTCTGAAGGCTGTTGTTTCACCTTGCTTATAGTTTCCTTCATTGTGCAAAAGCTTTTAAATTTAATTAGGTCCCACTTGTTTATTTTTGCTTTTATTTCCAATATTCTGGGAGGTGGGTCGTAGAGGATCCAGCTATGATTTATGTCAGAGAGTATTTTGCCTATGTTTTCCTCTAAGAGTTTTATATCTTCTGGTCTTACATTTAGATCTTTAATCCATTTTGAGTTTATTTTTGTGTATGGTGTTAGAAAGTGTTCTAATTTCATTATTTTACAAGTGGTTGACCAGTTTTCCCAGCACCACTTGTCAAAGAGATTGTCTTTTCTCCATTGTATATTCTTGCCTCCTTTGTCAAAGATAAGGTGTCCATAGGTGTGTGGATTTATCTCTGGGCTTTCTGTTTCGTTCCATTGATCTATATTTCTGTCTTTGTGCCAGTACCATACTGTCTTGATAACTGTGGCTTTGAAGTATAGCCTGAAGTCAGGCAGTTGATTCCTCCAGTTCCATTTTTCTTTCTCAATGTTGCTTTGGGTATTCGAGGTTTTTTGTATTTCCATACAAATTGTCAAAATATTTGTTCTAGTTCTGTGAAAAATACCATTGGTAGCTTGATAGGGATTGCATTTATTTATAGATTGCTTTGGGTAGTATACTCATTTTCACTATATTGATTCTCCCAACCCATGAACATGGTATATTTCTCCATCTATTTGTGTCATCTTTGATTTCTTTCATCAGTGTTTTATAGTTTTCTATATATAGGTCTTTCATTTCTTCACATCCATACATGACTACTGGAAAAACAATAGCTGTGACTAGATGGATCTTTGTCAGCAAGGTAATGTCTCTGCTTTTTAATATGCTGTTATGTTGGTCATAGCTTTTCTTCCAAGGAGCAAGTGTCTTTTAGTTTCATGGCTGCAGTCACCATCTGAAGTGATTTTGGAGCCCCCCAAAATAAAGTCTGTCACTGTTTCCATTCTTTCCCCATCTATTTACCATGAAGTGATAGGACCAGATGCCATGATCTTCATTTTCTGAATGTTGAGTTTTAAGCCAACTTTTTCACTCTCCTCTTTCACTTTCATCAAGAGGCTCTTTAGTTCTTCATTTTCAGCTATAAGGGTCATGTCATCTGTGTATCTGAGCTTATTGATATTTCTCCTGGCAACCTTGATTCCAGCTTGTGCTTTATCTTGTCTGGCATTTCTCATGATGTACTCTGCATATAAGTTAAATAAGCATGGTGACAATATACAACCTTGATGTACTCCTTTCCCAATTTGGAACCAGTCTGTTGTTTCATGCCCAGTTCTAACTGTTGCTTCTTGACCTGCATACAGATTTCTCAGGAGGTAGGCAGGGTGGTCTGGCATTCCCATCTCTTGAAGAATTTTCCACAGTTTATTGTGATCCACACAGTCAAAGGTTTTGGCATAGTCAATAAAACAGAAGTAGATATTTTTCTGGAACTCTCTTGCTTTCTTGATGATCCAATCTTGATCATCCAATCAATTTCTTGATCGTCCAATTTCTCAATGATCCAGTCACTTTATAACACTTATCAAATACTGCTGTGAAGGAATACCAGAGACTCCTGTATCAATTTGCCTGAGCTACCATAGCCAAACACAAGAGAAATTAATTTTGTCACAGTTCTGGAGGCTGGATGTCCACGTTCAAGGTGTCAGTAGGTTTGGTTTCTTCTGAAGCCTCTCTCCTTGGTTTGTGCATGATTGCCTTCTTGCTGTGTTCTTTCCTCATGCACCTCCCTCCTTGGTATCATTTTGTGTGTCCAAATTTCCTCTTCTTATAAGGATACTGATCAGATTGAATTAGAGCCTGCCCTATGGGCCTCGTTTTCTGTGAGGCTTCTAATCACGTTTTTAATAGCCATGACTCCAAATAGAGTCACATTCTGAGGTCCTGGGAGTTCAGACTTCAGCATGTAAACTTTGTGGGGACACAATTCAGTGTGTAATTCCGTTCCTCATAAGTGGAGTTAACTCCTTCTTTAGTTCATCTAGAAGACCTGGGTCTGCTCTCAGGGCAAACTTTCTGGACTAATGTCTGAGTCTCCCCCAGGGCCCAGATTAGAGTAAGGTGAGAGGGAGAGGAAGCACTTGTCTCAGACACAAAATATGAGGAGGGTATAAAAGTTACAGTAATCAAGATAAAAATGTTTTAATAAAATTTTGAACACATAAAAGTAATGTAAAAAATACATGATAAAGTATCAATTTTTAATAAAGATAGGGTCAATATTACTGAATTTTCCTTTTACTTCAGGCTCCTATATTGCTTCCTACAGCACTGTTAATTGATCCTGTCATTAAAAACTTTGATATTTTATTCATCAAGGATCTTTTTGCACTAATTTTGATTTTCCAAATCATTTGCATTAAAATATTATTTATCTTGATTACTCATTTTTTTTTTTTTTTTTTGCAGCATCTTAAATTTTTTGTACGTGAGGTCAGTGCTTCACTCTCATCCTTCTCCCACCTCCCCCAACTCTTTGCTTTTTCTTCAGGGAATTTTACCTTGTTCATTGTCCTTCTTCACTGCATTCAAAGTGGGCACTGATAAGATAGATTCTCTTTCTTTGCAGCTAAACCACCTTCTGCTGGTGCAGGTTCAAAGATCTATAAGTGTTTTAGTGTAGAACAGCCTAAGGTTTGGCCAGCCATGTTGTCCATCATTTGGTAGCATAATTCCCTCAAAAATCTTGTCAAATTTCAGTTCTATTTGCTTTCAGTCCTATAAGGTAGTAGCCGATAGTTTCATGTAAAAGTTTTAAACATGAAAATTTTAGTCTTTTATTTTCTGTCCCCTGTGCTCTGTCCACCTCCACACTGGTCTTTTTCTGAGAGGTACCCAAGGCCATTAGAAAACAGACTTGGGTGGGAAGGAAATATTCTTAGTCAAGTTTGTGCCACAGTGTCCCCTCCTGTCACCTGGCAGAGGGCACTTCCTGGGAAGTACTTGAGGAAATCTTGGGTTATGGGCTTATCTCCTGCTAAGGCTGCTTCTTCAGAATCACCAGAGTAGCGGTGCTATTGCCTTTACAACCCTGTGAGGCTCCACATATCTGGACCCTGCCCCAAGCCAATAAAAAAGGAAAAAAAAAATTAAAAGTATCTTCCTAAACAGAGCTGAATTCCCTTCCGTCTCTGCTTTCAAGTAGGCTGACTCTTTCTAGAGCTCAGCTTAGGCTTGTAGGGCTTTGTTGAAAAATGGCAAGAAGTAGACAACATACAGTAATATTCTGAAAAAGTTTAACACTTCCCTATGGTAGGCTCAGTTAGCATGGGTTTTGATTTCCAAGTTCTCACAGGAGACATCGTGATAGGCAGAGTAGTGGCTCCTCAAAGATGTCCGTGTCCTAATCCCCAGAACCTTGAGTATGTTACCTCATGTGGCAAAGAGGAATTAAGGTAGCAGATAGAATTAAGGTCAATAGTTAGCTGATCTTAAGAGAGGAAGTTCATCCTGGACCACAAGAGCTCTTAAATGTAGATGAAAGTGGCAGGAAGAGGGTCAGAGTGATTTGATGTAAGAAGGACTTGACCTGCTGATCCTGGCTTCAAAAATGGAGGAAGGGACTGTGAGCCAAGGCATGCAAGCAGCCTCTAGAAACCTGAAAAGGCAAGGAAATGGAGTCCCTCCCAGAGTCTAGAGAACAAAACACAACCATGCCCATCCCTTGATTTTAGCCCAGCAAGTCCCATTTCAGATTTCTGACCTCCATAACTGTGTAATAATAAGTTTGTGTTGGTTTATGCCATTAAATATGTGATGGTTTTTTTTATAGCAGCCATAGGAAAAATGAAGCCTTTTTTAAATGTATATAAAATTTTTATTGGAATATAATTGCTTCACAATTTTGTTTCTGCTGCACAATAATGTAAACCAGCCTGTATATACATATATCCCTTTCCTCTTGACCTTCCCTCCCTACCCCTCACCAATTAAGCTTTTTTAAAAAATGTTTTACTTAGGTTTCCAGCCTCAATTTTTTATACTCTCACTACCCACTGCTTAACCATCGTTGTTTTTCAGTCACTAAGTCATGTCCGACTCTGTGACCCAATGGACTGCAGCATGCCAGGCTTCCCTGTCCTTCACTATCTCCTGGAGTTCGCTTAGATTCATGTCCATTGAGTCTGTGATGCCATTCAACCATCTCATCCTCTATTGCCACCTTTTCTTCCTGCCCTCAATCTTCCCTAGCATCAGGGTCTTTTCCAATGAGTCAGTGCTTCATATCAGGTGGCCAAAGTATTGGAGCTTCAGCTTCAGCATCAGTCCTTCCAATGAATATTCAAGATGGAGTTCCTTTAGGTTTGACTGGTTTGATCTCCTTGCTGCCCAAGGGACTCTCAAGAGTCTTCTCCAACACCACAATTCAAAAGCATTCATTCTTTGGCACTTAGCCTTCTTTATGGTTCAACTCTCACATTAAGCAAATGTGATATGTGTTCAATTGTGTTACTCATTATCCTATTCCTAGGTACCAAATTCTGTATTCATAAGTACATTGCTTCATAGCTTGGACAAAACCTAAACTAACTGTGACTTAAACAAGATAGAGCTTGTTTCTGTTTTACCTAGGTTGCATGAGAAGCATATCAGAGCTGTTATGGCTGCTCCACGGATTAGTAATGCAGAGTTTTCCCTTGTTCCTCTGCTATTCCCAGGCATTGTTTCCATTCACGTGGATGGAGGAGAGTCACTGTCAAATTTTAGTTCCTGAGATGAAGAAACAGAAAGTAAAGAACACACACCTTTTCTTTAGGGCCACAACTTGGAAGTTGCATGCATCATAACATTCATGTGCTATTGATCTGAAATTAGTCACATGACACATATAAGTACAAGGGAGGACAGCAAAAGCAGTCTTTATTTTGGCAGCCATGTGCCCAGATAACATTTGAGGATTCTATTATTAATGCTAAAGAAAAAGGGAGATAACGAAATTATTACTTCCTTCTACCCATAGGAAGTGGCATCACATTGTACAAAGAAAGGATTGATTTCAACTTGAATTACAAGTAGGGGGAAAAAAAAGAAAAACTAGCTTTAAAAACTTTTCTCTTGGGCACTGGAGCAACAGAAATTCATCCCAGAATCAGCATTACTGCAAAGATAGTGGGAGTATAGCATGTTCAAACCAGACGATAACTTCAAAGCATTGGTCTAAGCATTCAGATCAAGCAGGATTCATGTAAAGTCTCAGTGAAAGGCTTCTACACCAACAAGTTGGCATCCCAGAGCAGAAAGGAGGCTCCAGAGAAGACCAGCCTTTAGTTATTATAAACCTTCTGGGGAAAAGAAACCAGAGACTAATGCAAGAACCCACTGTGTATCATTTATGGGTTAAACTGTGAATGGTTTTCATCTTGGAGAATAGATTTAGTCATTCTCAACAAACCTTTTTTGAGAAAATCTTACGAATTTTATCATACATAGATACTTTCAGGCACCTGTTAGAGACCAGATTCAGTTGTTCCAAGAGGAAAAAAAAAAACAAAAAACCAGGTAGGCAGCTCCCCTCGAGCATTCTGATCAAATATGTTACACCGTTAGCTTAACCTTTCCAAATCACTAAACAGCAGTGAAGTGTCCTGGCAGTTTAGGTCACTGTGCTCTTTAACTCTCAGAAATTCTGACATTTGTGTTAAATATCATTTGTTATTTGCTCATTGTTCTATGAAATATCAACAATTCAAAAACATCTCAATGTCTTATCACTTAGAACTTTTATCATCTTTGTTGGCCAATTGTATGTTAGCTAACACAGGTGCCCAGAGAGAGTGCCCAGTGAATTTTCATAGTAAATGGTTAGTTATGGACAGAGTCAAGCCTGGAGTTTCAGTCTTCTGACTCTTGTTGAAAGAAAGCGTCAGTCGCTCAGTTTGGAACTCTTTGTGACCCCATGGACTGTAGCCCACCAGGATCCTCTGTCCATGGGATTCTCCAGGCAAGCGGGTTGCCATTCCCTTCTCCAAGGAATCTTTCCAACTCAGGGATCAAACCCAGTTCTTCTGCATTGCAGGCAGATTCTTTACCACCTGAGCCACTAAGACTGACTCTAACTCCACTGTTATATTCTTCATGTTATGCTTGCTTTTCTAGTTGATCCTTCCCTCTTCTTTCTAAATTTTTTAATCACCCAGGTAATACATGTGTTTATTATTTTTAAAAATGTTACATTATAGATAAAATTATGCATTATTAATTTTAGTTACTCTTGTCCTCAGAAATAGTCACTCTTATGAATTGAGTATCCATGCCCTTTAATATGTATACACATATGTTTGTTTGTGTTTTTCATAGAAAACATAGGGTATTGCTTGTCAGTTTTGCTTTATTGCATGGATTAGATCATACTATACCTATTATTCTGCAGTTAGCTCTTATTCACTCAACAGTATATTTTTATGATAAATCCATACTGATACACAGGTCCAATTTTTTGCTTTTATTTAATGTATGGTATTCTGACATCCAAATAGACCATATTTAATTTACATTATTTATCCATTATCTTTTTGGCCCCATTTCTCTTTTGGTACATATTTTATTTATTTCCAGTATTCATTAATAAAGGTGATTAATTATGCATTTGATATTCAAGATTTTTCTAATTACTCCAAAGCTTCTGAAATGGGATTGCTATTGTTTGAGTGTTTAAACCCCACCCCCTCCAAATTCATATGTTGAAATTCTAACCCCCAAAGATGATGGTATTAGGAAGGAAGGCCTTTCGGAGATGCTTAGGTCCTGAGGGTGGCACCCTCACAAATGGAATTAAAGTGGTAAAGAATCCATTGCCATTGCAGGAGACTCTGGAAACACGGGTTCAATCCCTGGGTCAGGAAGATCCCCTGGAAGAGGAAATGGCAAACCACTCCAGTATTCTTGCCTAGGAAAGTCCATGGACAGAAAAGCCAGGCAGGCTACAGTCCACGGGGTGGCAAAGAATCAGACACAACTGAGCACAAGTGTGCGCACATGCACACACACACACACTTATACAAGAGGCTCAGACAGTTCCCTAGGCCTTCCACCAAGTAAGGACATGGGGAGAAATTGCTGGCTCTGAACCAGGAACACGACCATGCTGGCACCTTGATCTTGAACTTTTCAGCCTATGAATTGTGGAAAGTAAATTTCTCTTGTTTATAAGCTATATTTTGTTATAGAAGACCAAACAGACTGTGATATGATATTTTTTTGATATTTTGTACAGCAGCCCAAACAGAGATAAACAGCCAATTAAAATTGTGGTCCATAGAAGAAGACGATTTTAATTTTAATTACTTGGTTTTACATTAAACATGTTAGGAATCTTAGAATCACAGATCATTAAAGTTAGAAGAAACATCCGAAATCAGGTTTTCCCTCCTCCTATTTTAAATGCAATAGTAGGTGTGAAGAATTTAGTTATCCCCACCCCCAAATTGACTATCTGTGGTTTGTGCCCTCAATTCATCTTTGTTTTGTGGGCCATTTTCCTCGCCATGTTCCAGGTTAGAAATCCATGAGTCACCCTTGGCTTTTTCCCTGTGCCTTCTCCTTTTTAAATTTATCATGCCAATTCTGAAAACCCATCAGTATTCTGGATAAGTTCTAGAATTCTGTCTTCCATTATAGTCCACTCAGGACTACCTCTCTGTGATAGCAAAAACCAATTCTACTTTGTCTTGACAGATAAGAATACTCTATGATACTATTATCATCTCAGATGAATCTTCACAATTACCAATACAACCCCAGGATATTTCTCAACATTGTTATATAAAAAATCAAATTAGCAAGTGTGATGAAACCTATTTTTTATCTTTAATGTGAAGTTTTGGCTGTCTCGAGGCCAGTCACTTATGGTTCCCTGCAGATGGTGGTTTATGGTTTATAAATATCACTTAGCTTGTGCCTTTGCTTCACTTTTATTATCCTTTTTTAGCATATACTGCCCCATGAACCGGAGAAGGCAATGGCACCCCACTCCAGTACTTTTGCCTAGAAAATCCCATGGACGAAGGAGCTTGGTAGGCTGCAGTCCATGGGGTCGCTAGAGTCGGACACGACTGAGTGACTTCACTTTCACTTTTCACTTTCATGCATTGGAGAAGGAAATGGCAACTCACTCCAGTGTTCTTGCCTGGAGAATCCCTGGGATGGGAAGCCTGGTGGGCTGCCGTCTATGGGGTCGCACAGAGTCGGACACGATTAAAGCGATGCAGCAGCAGCAGCCCCATGAACTTGAATTATTCGAATCCCACCCATCCCCAGGATCTGGTTCAATCCCCACCTCTCTTTGCAGCCTGCCTCAACTATTCTGGCCCCAAATGCCCTCTTTTCTCTTCATTCCTATATTACTTACCTTATCCTGGTGTATAAATAACTCATGTATCTCACTCTTCTCCGAGATGGTCTGACGATAAAGGCCATGACCTTCATTTTCCTGTCTCCTACGTAACATCCACTGTACTACAGAGAACCTAATGGAATCCAGTGACTTATTACATGAGCCAATGACAATTGGGTTCAGAAGGCATTAAGTGAATGTCTTCCATATGGAAATGTGTGCAAAGGACAGATAATAATCTGTCAAAAGTTAGTACCGTATCCTGGCAAATGACTTTGGCATTTTGAAAAATGCACTATTTAAAATAATTTTCTTTCCTCATAACAAAAGTAAAATATGTTCATTGTAGAATTTTTGGAAGGTACACAGGAAAAATAAAAGTAATTTCTAATTCCATCACCTGGAGATAACTTCTGAGCATATTAAATTCTGCTTTTTTTTTCAAGGTTATGCATCTGTACATTTATTTTTTAGTTTTAAGACAGTCCAGAAAATTCAGCAAATACAGTTTTGATTCTTACTCTTTGCAGTTAATATTAAAGTTAACCCTCGGACAGCATGGATTTGAGCTGCATGGGTCCACCCGTTTATTTTCAATAAATATATACTACAGTACTACACCACTCATGGTTGATTGAACCACAGAAATGGCGGGCCAACTGTGAAGTTATACACACATTTTCTATTGCACAGAGGGTTGGCGCACCTAATACTGGCATTGTTCAAGGGTCAACTGTATATCATCATCATTTTCTCCACTTAATAGTCAATAAAAAGGTTTTTATGGCTACATAATAGTACACTGCATGATGTTTCATAATCTCTTCAATCACCTACTAGAACTACTAGGTAATTCTAGATTTTCACTGCTACAAATGAATGAACTGAGAATTACTGAGCACTCACTACAGCCCAGGTACTCTGTTGAGTCTTTTATATTTAGTGACACTTACTCCATAACAGCCTTACGTGGGAGGCACTTCTATTATACCCTCTTTTTGGATGAGAAAACTGATGACTATAGAGGTTAGGTTCCTCATCCAAGATCACAGTTAGTGATAAAGCCAGAATTTTAACCTAGGTTAGAATGTCTCAAGAACCTGTGCTAACCATTATGAATATAGTCATGATAAATCTAATATAGAATTATTTGTCTATGTCTTTAACAATTTCTAATGAAAAAATGACAACAGTGGAATTACTGAATCAAAGGATATGAAGAAACTTCCCATTGTCAAATTGCTTTTCAAAAAGATTTTGTACAAATGTATGTACTAAATGTTTGCAGTATATAAGCTTGCCCCCTTTCCCTGAGAGAGACTTGGAATCTTTAGTCCTACATGTCCACTTTTAAACCCTTTATTCTAAGTATACCACAGTATCAGTCACATTGTATCTTTTCATTCATATTTCAGTTTGTGTTAGTATATTGTGAAACCTTTGAGAGCAAGACTATCTCATTTGTCTTTTAATTCATAGTACGTTGGGCTTTCTAAGTGGCGCTAGTGGTAAAGAATCTGTCTGCAAATTCAGAAGACTGAGGTTTGATCCCTGGGTCAGGAAGATCGCCTGGAGGAGGACATGGCAACCCACTCTGTATTCTTGCCTGGAGAATCCCATGGACAAAGGAGCCTGGTGGGCTATAGTTCATAGGATCGCAGACTCGGACATGACTGAAGTGGCTTGGCATGCATGCCACATGCACGCACCTACCATTGGTGCTGTATACACAGTAGATTCTCAGGATGGCTTTTGTCAAAAAAAGTGCACCATTACTTGCAGTTTTACTGTGCACAGGTAAATATCACTTCACTTTCCTTTCCAGTTCCCAGGCTTCCTATATACAGAGTTCCAGCTCTAGAAATTGTGGTCCTTCCACTAATCCTATCTGCCCTCTCACCTCTTTCCTTGGTGGTGATTTAGTCGCTAAGTCGTGTCCAACTCTTGTGATCCCGTGGACTGTAGCCTGCCAGGCTCCTCTGTCCAGGAGATTCTCCAGGCAAGAATACTGGAGTGGGTCATCATTTCCTTCTCCAAGGGATCTTCCCGACCCAGGTATTAAACCCAGACCTCCTGCTTTGCAGGCAGATGATTCACCAACTGGGCTCTGAGGGAAGCCCAACCACTTTCTTTCCGGCAGCCTAATTCCCAGGTCTCCAAATCCAGGTCAAACATTTCCAGGAAGCCGTTGCTCTATCTTCCTTTTCAGGATGAGCTCTCCCCTTGTAGTCCCATAAAGGATTGACTCTTTATAATATGTACTATGGTAGTAGGTTTGTTTGAATTTAGCAATTACCCAGGTAATTTCTTTAATGAATCTTTAATAGTGTAATCTTAGTGTCACTTACTCCTCATACTTATTATTTCTTGCACACCTTAAGCACATTTTAAGACCCTGGGCATTTGCAGCCAGTCATTCTCCAAAGTTTATGGAGATGGTCTACTGGAAGCACTCAGAACTCCAGGCATTGAGGGATGGGTCAAGGAGCTGTCCTATTTCCAGCCTTCTCTCTCAATGGGTTTGTGTGTCTTCTGCCATCGAGATATTTTGAAAGAAGTTTCAGGAGTCATTGATTTTTCTCATATCTCCTCATGAAAATATTTCATCACAGTTCCAACTAGGGGCTCCTAGAATCCTGTAGATGAGTTTAGAACATTTTGCAATGAGAGGGGTTTAGGGAGATTTTAATTAACTGGTTTCCTTGGCAATCTACTAGAACCTTGATTACTAGCATCTTTGATCAACATGAAATCAGAATTTCCTGTAGCTGAAAAAATACTGTCACATAATGAAAGCTGGCTCCAGTTTCATGCTCCTGTCCCCATGTGAATTTTGTTCTCCATCAGTTTCTATTGCATTTCATGTGAATGTTATTTTTAGCATAGTCTGTATTTCACAGATTACCATATGTTTTTTTTTTTTTCCTTCTCGGTATCAACACAGCCTTTAAAGTTAAAAATTCTTTGGCATATTAATATGCCCTAATAAATCAAGTACATATGTCTTTAAACCACAAACACAAATACTCCATTTGCCACTAGATTTGTTGATACATTTGATCTGATAATATTTTTCTATTTTACTGTCACCAGAACTTGCCAACTTGCCTTTTGAAATCTGCACTTATGGAAAATTAATATTTAATGTGGAAATTGTAGAGCCTGGAGGTTGGTGGGTATGAAAAGAGGCAGCAGGGGCTAGAGAATTTTAAAAGGAAAAAGGGGAAGAAAGGAAAATCTGAAGCTAGGATACCTTTGGGTTTTTGGCATTCTCAACATAGTGGAAATGAAAGAAGCAAAGACACCACAGAAAGAAAGGGGCTGAGGATAAGAAGCCAAGAATGGAAAAGAAATATTAGAAGTGATGGAAAAGTTCAGAAGAGCTGATGGGGAAAAAAAAAAAAGAGAGAGAGAGAGAGAGATGATGGTGAAACAGTTGGCAAAGATGAAAGTCACTGTCAGAATGAAAAATCATTAACAGAGAAGAATAAGAATTCAGAATTTAAAGAAGAAGCTATATACTTTTCCAGCCTCCAAATTCCTAGTACTTTCAGTAATTCTTAGGAATTTAACAACAGCTTTCACAGCCAGAAAACTTTATTAGACAGAGGGAAAGTGAGTCGGGAATGAAATTGTTTACTGATGATTTCAGTGAAGATGCATTCAGATGACTACTGTGATTCCAATAGCTCCTATGGCTCCTTTAATGAAAAGATTGATTCCAGATTTTGGCAGAAAATAGTCTGGCAAAAGCAATAACCGTTTCTTGAGCTTGGCGTGAAACTCCACCACTTTCTCGGCTCTCTCTGTCTACTCTATTTTGCCAGGCCAATCCCACGCTTAGAAAGAGAGGCAAGAAACTGCTGCTTACACAGGAGGGAGCCTTTGTGTTGGAACAGAGAGAGGGAAATCTGAGAGTCATGATTTAAACACTTATTATATTTGTTATTTGGGTTTCCCAGGTGGTGCTAGTGGTAAAGAAACTGCCAATGGAGGAGACTAAGAGAGGCGGGTTCGATCCCTGGGTCAGGAAGACCCCCTGAAGGAGAGCATGGCAACCCGCTCCAGTATCCTTGCCTGGAGATTTCCATGAACAGAGGAGCCTAGCAGGCTACAGTCCATTGGGCCACACAGAGTCGAATACACCTGAAATGACTTACCGTGCATACACACATATTTGTTATTAATTCACTCCTGCAGTGAATTCTTTCTGAACACCTTTTAAGTGTTAAGTTCTGAACTCAATTGTTTGAATGAAAAGCTCATTGATATTTAAGGAATCATGGTGAATTAATTCAAGAGTGGGCAAACTGTGATCTTGGGACCAAATTTACCCATGGCCTGTTTTTGTAAAGTATATTGGCTCATTTATTTATGTATTGTCCATGGCTCCTTTTGTGTTATGATGGCAATGTTGAATAATCACAACAGGGTATGTATAGACTGAAAGAGTAAAACAGGTTTGTTATCTTGCTCTTTACAGTTATTCTGTAACTTATTGTTTGCTGATTGCTGGATAAATGCAGCTGGTATAATGAAGTTGTATTGGAGTTCAGTCCCTTTAGTCAAAGCTATGGTTTTTCTAGTAGTCATGTATGGATGTGAGAGTTGGACTATAAAGAAAGTTGAGTGCTGAATAATTGCTGCTTTTGAACTGTGGTGTTGGAGAAGACTCTTGACAGTCTCTTGGACTGCAAGGAGATCAAACCAGTCAATCCTAAAGGAAATCAGTCCTGAACATTCATTGGAAGGACTGATGCTGAAACTGAAACTCCAATACTTTGGCCACCTGATACAAAGAAATAACTCATTGGAAAAGACCCTGATGCTGGGAAAGATTGAAGGCAAGTGGAGAAGGGGACGACAGAGGATGAGATGGCTGGATAGCATCACTTACTTAATGGACATGAGTTTGAGTAAACTCTGGAAATTGGCTATCAACAGGGAGGCCTGGCATGCTGCAGTCCATGGGGTCGCAAAGAGCTGGACACGACTGAGCAACTGAACTGAATTGAACTGAAGTTATAGAAGAGGAGCCAAGGATGTTAGTGAAAGCTTCAAAGAATTGATCTGTGACATTTGATATCAATTTTGAAAGACATAAAGGAGCTTCTGGGTGTGAAGGCACAAGAGTGGTGGTTTGGGAACAGCCACGACAAAGCTAGTACTGTGACATAGTTTGTGAATTTTAGGAATCTACCCATTGTTTGTTCTGGGTGAAGCATAGGTTGGGGTGGATGACTAACAACTGGGGATTGAGGCTGGAGGGGCCAGTGGAATCTAGATCATAGGCAGAAGGGCCTCAAATTGAGAACTTCATATGCAAGCACTCTGCATCATAAGATATCCAATATTAATAGCACACAATCTCTGCCCTCATGAAACTTAATCTCCAGTAGGATATATAAGACTTATTAAATAAATCACAAGACAGAATGAGCTATGTACTCTAGAAAAGTCCAAATAAGATACAATAGGAACTCTTTTTAGCAAGGAGAAATCACATTTGATTGGAAAGATCAGAAAATTAGTTTATGTTAAAGCATGCCTTGAAGGATAGCTATAATTTTTCTGGGGGTGAGGGTTGGTGTGGCAGGTGAACACAGGCAGAGAAACAGCATAAAGAGATACAAGCAAAAAGTAATGTTCAGAAGTTTGGGATGTTCCTGAGCCCAGATTCCATAGAAAACAGACTCTGAGGCCAAAGCTTTGTGCTGATGCTTTATTCAGTAGTGCAGTTTCAGAGAAGTAGAAAGCAGGGATAAAGGGAGTAAGAAGATATGACAGGAGCATCTCCCAATTTGGCCACAGCTGTGTAACAAGTGGACTGCTTGTAGGGGCTGGATGTAGGGCGACTCCCTAGAGACTGGATGAATTTTCATGTCTCTGAACCATCCATGTGATAGGTTAAAGAGAAGAATAAGGGATGAATTTATCCATGGTACCATTGCAGCATTGACATTTCACCCTTTGGGACATTAAAATCCCTGCACTGTTGAATTGTGCCCTCTTAGCCACTCAGACGGAGAAGGCGATGGCACCCCACTCCAGTACTCTTGCCTGGAAAATCCCATGGATGGAGGGGCCTGGTGGGCTGCAGTCCATGGGGTCGCTAGGAGTCGGACACGACTGAACAACTTCATTTTATTTTTTCACTTTCATGCATTGGAGAAGGAAATGGCAACCCACTCCAGTGTTCTTGCCTGGAGAATCCCAGGGACGGGGGAGCCTGGTGGGCTACTGTCTATGGGGTCGCACAGAGTCGGACACGACTGAAGCGATTTAGCAGCAGCCACTCAGAAAGTATAAGCCTTGCGTGTTCAGTCTGGTCAGGGTAACGGCATGCCTGTCTCTCCTTGCCAGTCAGGGCTCCTTAATCTGTAGTGGTGTCATAGTGGCAGAAACAGTGACCTGGTTCCATGACCTTGGGGACAGTGCAAAATGTTCCTAGGGCATTCCAATCAGAGAGCAAGTGGGCAGATTTGGGGTGGCATGTAAGCTGAGTCTGGTACAGAGCATCAAATGGCTTGTCTGGAATACAGGATAGGGAACTACTGGGAGTGAAGGTCAGACAAGTTGGAATGCCTCATGGAAAGACATTGGTTGTTGGATGGAGACCATGTAATTGATTTATCAGCAAATGAGAAGCAATGGGGAATATTTTCCAGAAGGAGATGACATGATCAAAAGTGTGTTTTGGGGGGAATTAATTCAGAAGTGGTATTTGAAATGGATTTAGAAGGTATGGAAATTAGAAGCAAGATTATATGTGAGTTAGAGAGAGTCTTGGCAGATCAAACTGTTCAGTTGCATACTCCAGACGTTTAGACTGGGCCAAGGGACTCCCTAAAGACGCCCCTCCCGAGCCCTGCACTATGAATCATCCCTGCTCTTGAAGGAGGTTGAATAGATACATATGTTTTGTTCCAGGAGACAAAATGACACTCAGCAGTATCTGTTTCTAAGTAGCATATGGTTTTTACATGCTTATACATTGAAGCACTTTAATTTTTAAACACGAAGTAATTAGGCACTTATTATTCAGACTGTACCTATTTAAATAAATATACCTGGTTCTCATTTTGTGATCTAGAGTTCCTCCAGCCTTGAGAGACTATTGAACTACACAGTTAGAGAGAAGGCGGCAGACTGGCCGCTGAGCATAAATAGACCCTGCATTTCCCTCCTCCTTCCATAGCCTTGCATCTGACTAAAGGCCTCAAAGACAGTATTGGTCAGTCTGTCGACCAGTAAATAGTGGAGTTGTGTGATGTTATTCTGTCTGCGTACCATGTTCCTAGACTAAAAGCCCCAAATTTCCAAATTCTGAAACACAGTTGCCCAAGAATTTTGGATAAGAGATTGTGCACCTGTATTACTTAGAAGTATAAAATAATAATATGAGGATTAATACTAATATCTCCTATCCATCCTACAACAAAAGCACATTAAAATTTCTTGAGAAACTTTCAGTTGCTTTCAAAACATAACCCAGTATGTGAACTTCTGGAAAGTATGTTTCTGTATAATATTAACTGAGACAAAAATTTTTATCATCTCCCCATCATTTTGCTCCAGTCTCATCCCATTGGTGTAACAACCAATGGTAACATTTTGGCATTTGACTTTTTATATCTTGAAATATTTTTAAGGATACCCTGGATTCAAACAGGGAAGACTGTTAATTTAATGATAAGTTAATTTAAAAAATTACATAGTATTTAAGGAAAGCCCATTAAGAATTCACTCATAAAAGTTGTTTGATTTCTGTCCTATGGGGACACGTTTAGTGTAAATTTTAATGACACTTCTTAAGTCTAAATATATAGAGTTGAAGGCTTTCTTTGACATAGACCATTAAAACCAATATCATTTTGGTTATATAACTTATGTTTCTTCGTAAGAGCCATTCAAAATGTTCCTCAGCAAAACCACATCTCTGAACACCTAGTAATCAACATTTGGATTCTGGCCCTCAGTAAGCCGGGTGGCGGTGGGGGTGGGGGGAACAAATTAGTTCCAGGGCCCTCTCACAGATCCCAAAATTCACAGATGCTGAAGTACCATAGTCAGTCCTCTCCAGCCATGGATTCCCATGGACTGTCCATGGATTTTCCAGGCAAGAATACTGGAATGGGATACCATTTCCCCTTTTAGGGGATCTTCACGACCTACGGATCGAACCTGGGTCTCCTGTGCCTCCTGCAT
Organism: Bos javanicus; assembly: GCF_032452875.1. Classification (NCBI taxonomy): domain Eukaryota; kingdom Metazoa; phylum Chordata; class Mammalia; order Artiodactyla; family Bovidae; genus Bos; species Bos javanicus. Next base: position 47,067,886 of record NC_083881.1, read on the forward strand.
TGGCAGGCAGATTCTCTACCACTGAGCTACCTGAGTGTAGTAGTACTGTTCGTATATATTGAAAAAAACCCACATATAAGTGCATCCCTGCAGTTCAAACCCATGTTGTTCAAGGATCAACTGTAGTTGCTGCTTTATCTCCTTCAAAGCTGGATTAAAGCCTACTGATGTTGCTTCTTGTCCATCTAAACTATAGTTTCCATGTTAGATGCCAAACAAATATCTGCATTTTCTAGTCTCATCAAATTAAGGTATGCGATGATTTTCATTCCAGAATGCTTTCTTCTATTTCAGCTTCCGCCTCTACCCTTCCCCTAAGTCTTCTAGTTTCTGGAATAAATATTAAATTGATACTTAAGGTTTTATCTTTCATTTTGTAAATTCTCACAGCTTTAAAAATCTGCATTTTATCTTGCAAAGAAGATAAACACTCTTTGATTATTTTCTATAAATTTACTGTTGGCCAAATTTTCTGATTATCTTAGTTATTCTCTGGTCATTCATCAGACATGCCTTAAAGGTGTCTATCACTAATACTCCAAGACAAGGGATGCCTTATAACTTAAAAAAATTAAGACGATATTATAAGGGGTGAGACCATAATAGGACTATGTTATTAGATACATAAATGTACGTATCCCCCACCTTTTAAAAGTTCACTTTACACTACTTTTATGAAAGACCTACATTAGTACCTGTTTTTGCAAGCCTAAAGAAATCTGAAGAGGGTTTTTGCTTTTACAAAAAAAGGCAAAAAGTGAAAATAACATTTAGTGTCAGCCACTACAGAGGCAGTGAGCACCCAGAGCAGTGAGAGTTGCCCTGCCAAGCTCTTTCCCCAGGGACGACACTCAGCATCTCAGCATCAAGCCTCCATACCTTTGAACTGTGCCTGTGAGCATCTGTGCTTTATCTCGATTTATGCATTCGTTAGCAAGATGTGTCCTAAGGTAATTGCTTCTTTGCTTTTACCGATTCAGTAAAACTTACAAAAGATTTCATAGGAATGCTCTACTTTTGGATGGTGGGGGAAATCTGTGTCTCCCTTTAAAGCAGTATTTATGGTGCTCTTTGGCTTCACCATGGACAGAACTTGGCAAATCTATACAATGTAAAAATTATTGATGGCATATGTTGGGGTTTTAGGCAGCCCAACATATGTTATTTTGGTCCTTGCCTGAGTTCTGTGCTAAAAGAGAAAAGGAATCAGGCAGATGGAGCTTAAAGTGTCTGGTTCATTACTGATGGAGATTTTAGAAAATGAGGCTTAAGCATAAGGCAACAATAAGCTTCCTAACACTTAACCCTGTTAATACAGGCTTAGTCACGCAATGTCAGGTTGTACTGGTCAAACACAGGCCTTCCACACAAAATGTCAGGGCTGCTACTCTGAAACTCATTGAGTGACCAAGAAGAGAGTAAAGGGTGTGTTTCTGAAAACAGGTAGATCCAAAGAAGAGGAGGAGAAGGGAGGGAACTCAGTCATACATGCCCAGTTTCTTCTCCTAAACTTATAATTCAGATACTTTAATCTTTTTCTTATGATGGAAAATTAGTGAAGATGTACAAGAAGTCATGAATGTTACTTTGATGTCTCTCTTCATGGAACGATGATTCAGTGGTAAAGGCAGTATCATTCAGTAATTCATGGTCCCAATAAAACAAGAGGAAGGGTATAGTCAATACTTACATCAGCATTTTTGCCTCCACCTTCTGTATCCAAGCACACATACAGATGGCCTGGAATCAAGCATTTATCTTCTCGGTCAAAAATTTGAGGCATATGCTCTGAAAAATTCCACTAATTGTCAGACATTGGTAAGTATAAGTGCCACCGAGTAAAACTCCCGTCTTTTAGAGACTTAGCCATTTAGACTGCTTGGGACATCCTTTAGGATATTTAGATCTTAAATTTCAGCAGCAGAATCCTAGTTTTTCAGTCTATACGCCATATATATTCACATATTTGTCAGGGTACCACAGTAATATCAAAGAACCTTAGCAATATTTGGCTCAGAGAGTGAGAGTAGAAGCCTATGCTAGGGCCCATCAGGAAGATACATGATACACACACTTAGTGGAAAAGGGACCCTCCGTTGTTGTAACTTCCAGAATGCATCTCATTCTCCCAGCCTGACCACAGCTGTAATGAAAAATGGTACCAAGGAGCCTGGCTTCTGCTCTTTCACATAAACATTCTTTTCTACTTTTACATCCTTTTCTACTTTTACATCAAAACCACATCAATAAAATCCCAAAGCAGAACATCAAACCCAGTGTAAGATGAACGCCCTTATATTTTTGAGGCAATACTAGCATTCTTGTTTGGTTGAACCATCTCTGGCAAATCTATGACCTACACTTGAGGCTATTACCATGGAAGGTGATTCACTCTGTAATACTGTGGAGACCTATCTCCAAGAAATTGTGTGCCCTCTTTTTTCTTGAAAATAGTCCTTTGTTGTACTATAGAGGGTAAAAGAGATGGAGGACACACAGAAAAAGGGAGATGAAAAAATTTAGTAGATTTAAAGTACCAGAAAAGCCAGTGTGTCAACTTTAACTGAAAATCACAGGTAGCATGTCTGGGAGCAAAATGAGATCCCAGAGAAATATCGTGATCAGAAAAGAAATCATTCTTCTCTAAGATAGTTTTATTGGTCATTCAGATAGAGTGGATACATGAAATACCACACAATTACGCTATCCGTCCCTTATAAAGAAAGTGAAAGTTGCTCAGTCATGTCTGATTCTGTGCCACCCCACAGACTGTAGCCTGCCAGGTTCCTCTGTCCTTGGAATTTTCCAGGCCAGGATACTGGAGTGAGTAGCCGTTCCCTTCTCCAGAGGATCTTCCCAACCCAGGGATTGAACCCAGGTCTCCCACAATCCCCAGAATCTCCCAGGATTCTTTACTGCCTGAGCCAACGTAAAGGGCCTTGCTATAACCGTGATGCCGCTGTTCTCTATTCTGTTTGATCAGAAAACGTATGTGCTCTGTGTGGTTACACAGACAAAATTTCCATTTTGTTAATAAGCTGAACTTTTATCTTGCTCTAGTAGCCTCTTACACGTATAGTAGCTTTTTAGTAGGTAACTTTCCAAATCATGATTACCAGAAATGCCACTTGTATTTCTTGGGGAAAAATGAGATAATAGATATATTTAGTCTGTGTACACGCATGCTAAGTCACTTCAATCATGCCTGACTCTTTGCAACCCTATAGACCATAGCCAGCCAGGCTCCTCTGTCCATGGGATTCTGCAGGCAAGCATGTTGGAATGGGTTGCTGTGCCCTCTTCCAGGGGATCTTCCTGACGCAGGGATCAAGCCTGTGTCTCTTACATCTTCTGCATTGGTTGGCAGGTTTTTACCACTAGCGCCACCTGAGTAACCCATATTTAGTCTAGCACCTGATATTAGTATATCCTCAAAAAGTAGGAACTGCTAAGCACCATTTGCTAAACCCAGGCTCATATCATACCCTGAGGTAACTGATGAGGGAAAGAGATAGATGAGCAGCTTTGCCCTTTCCCGCTCTATACAGTGGCCCTGGGAACTAAGTCTCATTTCTCAAACCACACATCTGGTGTTTGAGCAATGACTGCATATCACATCCCCTCCGAGTCACCTTAATACCAACCTGATACAAGATCCCATGTACCAGGAATGAGCTCTGAGCATCTGCAGAGCCCTATACTCTTTCTCTATATTACAGGTCCTAGGCATGGGTTCTTTATTTTATCATTCATGGCTTCTTCTTAGTTTCCTTGTTTAGTACCTGCTTCAGCTTTGGATATTTCTCTGAATTCCAGCCAGCATCTTGCCTGGTTCTTGGAAGCCTTCTTTCTCAGAGCTGAATTCTATTCCCCTCATATTTCTACCTGAATGCAATACATTTGCATAGACAAACTTTGGTCCAACTGCTCTTCACCTCTCCCAGGTGTCATACGCTGCTGCGATCTACATTCCTACACGCCACATGGGCACTGAAGATGGATTCATCTCATTCTCAGTGTCCCTCAGAGTTTCTGTGTCTGAGCTACTCTCACTGTCACCATCCTGTATCCTGGTGACACTGATGCTCCTGACATCTGGCTTCTCATGTCCCCACAAAAGATGTATCCGTGACTCAGCGTGCACCTCACCTCACCTTGTCTGTGACAATGCTAATTCTCCAGATTGAGCTGCGAATTAATTGAGAATCTCAAAGTATGGGGGTAGAGCTACAGAGTCATAAGATTCATTACTCAAAGATGTTTATGAGTTGAGTCCTGCCCCTGAACCCAAATGAGCTAAGGAAGTGCTTTTCCCTTCGTACCTGGTTTCTAGAATCACTTCAATATTCCTTCAGTATTTTATCCATTAGATTTATTTTCCTTACATTTTCTGAACTCAGAACTTCTGTGTAAGATGGACAGAGAAAACTGCAGACCCCTTCAGGCCACAGATCAGGAATTATTTCAATTATTCCTTTTCCTGATGCAGCCCAGGATATAGGTCTTGATGAGGCTACATCAGCACTTTTTCTGTTTTCCTTACAGAACCAATTGCCAGCAGGGTTCCTGTTTATGAGGATAGCAATTGCCTTGTACAAATTTGCCATAAGGATTCTGACAGTAGCTTCTCTCTGCTCAGGCAGAGAGTATCTGTGTCACTGATGTTGGGCACGACTCCAGAATAAGTCTGCAATCTCTTATGTCTACTGAGATACCCTCCGCCAAAACTGTACAGTCTGATTTGTTTGAGAAACTCAGTTTATTCCTGTAATTATCTCAGAAGGGAGAAGTCTAAGTCTGCATAATTATGGTGTTCATGCATATTGAGGATTTTTTCAAGGTTGGGTGACAGGAGGGTGCCCAGGCAAGGGCTGAAAGCTGAATGGGAATGCTGAGGCTCCCAGAAAGATGGGGTGGCGGAGGCCCTACAACATGTTAAAGGCCAACTCCACACTGAATAATGCCACTCTGAGGGGCTGGGAAGAGCAGCAGCAGCAGCAGTGGAACAGCCAGCCATCCTCCCTAGGCTAATTCACCTGAGCAAAAGTAAGAGGAGAATGAGGAGGCTTCTGTGGTGACAGCCCAGATTAGAACAGTGACTGTCTGACCAAGGAAGTCTTCACATATGGTGCACAGTGTACATGAACAACAATATTCACAGTCATAGCCTTTTAAAAAGCATTGAATATATTAGATTCAATATATTTGAAGGTTCAGGGCCTCCCTGGAGGCTCAGGTGGTAAAGAATCTGCTGCAGTGTGGGAGATCCAGGTTCGATCCCTGGGTCAGGAAGATCCCCTGGAGAAAGGAATGGCAACCCACTCCAGTGTTCTTGCCTGGGAAACCCGATGCACAGAGGAGCCTGGTGGGTTACAGTTCAGGGGGTTGCTAAAGAGTCCGATACAACTTAGCAACTAAACAACAACAATATTAAATGTTCCATCTATATTGCATTTGCAATATTTTTTTCAAGCTTCTTCTAATTGCCAAACGCTCTTCTCAACACCAAGGATTCAGCAGGGAATAGACAAAATAGACAGAAAACAGATAAAGTCACTGCCCTGGTGGATCATCTTTTGTTGTTATTGTTCAGTCCGTTAAGTCATGTCTGACTCTTTGTGATCCCATGAACTGCAGCACACCAGGCTTCCCTGTCCTTCACTATCTCTTGGAGCTTGCTCAAACTCATTTCCATTGAGTCGGTGATGCCATCCAGCTATCTCATCCTCTGTCATCCCCTTCTCTTCCTGCCTTCAGTCTTTCCCAGTGGGCTCTTTGCATCTGGTGGCCAAAGTATTGGAGCTTCAACTTCAGCATCAGTCCTTCCAATGACTATGCAGGTTCGTTTTCCTTTAGGATTGACTTTTTTGATCTCCTTGCTGTCCCAGGGACTCTCAAGAGTCTTCTCCAACATCACAGTTCAAAGGCATCATTTCTTCAGCACTCAGCCTTTTTCATTGTCCAGCTCTCACATCCATATATGACTCCTGGAAAAACCATAGCTTTGACTATACGGACCTTTGTTGGCAAAATAATGTCTCTGCTTTTTAATATGCTGTCTAGATTTGTCTTAGCTTTTCTTCCAAGGAGCAAGCGTCTTTTAATTTCATGGCTGCAGTCACCATCTGAAGTGATTTTGGAGCCCCCCAAAATAAAGTCTCTCACTGTTTCCATTGTTTCCCCATCTATTTGCCATTACGTGATTATGTGATGGGACTGGAGGCCATGATCTTAGTTTTTTGAATGTTGAGTTTTTTAAGCCAGCTTTTTCTCTCTCCTCTTTCACCTTCATCAAGAGGCTCTTTAGTTCTTCACTTTTGGCCATAAGGGTGGTGTCATCTGCATATATAAGGTTATTGGTATTTCTCCTGGCAATCTTGATTCCAACTTGTGCTTCATCCCACCAGCATTTCACACGATCTACTCTGCATATAAGTTAAATAAGCAGGGTGACAATACAGCCTTAACATACTCCTTTCCCAATTTGGAATCAGTCTGTTGTTCCGTGTCTGGTTCTAACTGTTGCTTCTTGACCAGTATACAGGTTTCTCAGGAGGTAGATAAGGTGGTCTGGTATTCCCATCTGTTGAAGAATTTTCCATAGTTTGTTGTGAGCCACACAAAGTCTTTAGCATAGTCAATGAGGCAGAAGCAAATGTTTTTCTGGAATTCTCTTTCTTTTTCTATGGTCCAGCAGATGTTGGCAATTTAATCTCTGGTTCCTCTGCCTTTTCTAAATCCAGCTTGAACATCTGGAATTTCTCAGTTCACATACTATTGAAGCCTAGCTTGAAGGATTTTGAGCGCTGCCTTGCTCGCATGTGAAATGAATGCAATTGTGGGGTAGTTTGAATATTCTTTGGCATTGCCCTTCTTTGGGATTGGAATGAAAACTGACCTTTTCCAGTCCTGTGGCCACTGCTGAGTGTTGCAAATTTGCTGGCATACTGAGTACAGCACTTTATCAGCATCATCTTTTAGGATTTGAGATAGTGCAGCTGGATCATCTAATACTCATTAAATGTTCCTAAAGTACTTCAAAGTCCAGGTTCTTTCTGCTGGGCACTTCCTCATGGCTAAAGAATATTTGCCACACAGGCAAGCACTGTCACTAATGGTGTGTTTTCATTTGTGGAGAGAAGGGATAGAGCAGCTGTCAGTTTAAAGCATTTACCTCTTTCTCAAGGACTAAGTATTGTCCCCAGCTGGTAACTTAGCTGAGACTTTAATAGATCTTCCCATCAGTATATTAGTCTGGGTACTTCTGAGTGAGATGGAATATGGTAAGGTTTCATAGATTTTATGGTTAGCAGCCCACTGTTGTAACTCCTATGCTATAGCTTTTTTAATAGACAAAGCTGTCTGGGATCCCATGTCTATAAATCAGGCATTCTGTAAGCTCCTGGGTGGTGGCACTGGAGGAAGCACAGCTTGCAAGGGTGGCTAAGTAAGACACATCTGGAATAAATGTCCATTTACTTAAGGATGAAATGATGCACCCTGGATGATGAAAGAGGTCTGATACAATCAAGTTCTACAACATGGCTGGCAAATATTTGGGGGAGATGGTGCCATATCAAGGAATGAAGTGTTGGTCTTTTGATGACAGTTTGGGCATTCAACAGTTTCAAAAGCTAGGTCAGCTTAGGTCAAACCCCAATAGAAGAGACATGAGACAGATTCCTTCCACAGCAGACAACTGCTTACCATTGGAAAAGTACTTTCTGGAGTGCTGCTGAGTCCTAGTAAAGACTGAGCACCTAACAGTAGTCACCAGGTAAGTGCAGCCGTCAAATATGAGCTGGATGGTATCATATTCCCCAAATCCTAATACTGGGTGGGCACAGCAATGATCTACTAGACATTGAACAATACAAACTGTATACTCAAGATCAAGCTCAGACCTGGGGTTTGACCGAGGTTCCAGACAGCATCCTTATCTCTCACAGATAGTTCTAGAACCATTGGTCCTGCCAGGTTATATAGCTCAAGTAGCAGGTCAGCTAGCAATCAGCATAGACCTATTACAGAGCTTTCTCTTGCTCTGGGCTCCATTCAAAACTGTCAGTCTTTCAAGTCACCACATAAATGCATTGGAGAACTATTCCCAAATGCAATCAGAAGTCCCGGACCCAAAGAGGCACACTAAATGCTATATCTCCTTCTTAACAGGAGACAGTATAAAATACAAAACGTGTCTTCATCCTTGGAAGGGATGTCCCAGCATGTCTTAGACCATTGGACCCCAGTGGTCATCACTGATGACAACAACATCACTGATGTAGTAGGCAGTTAATTCTTGATGAGATTCATCTCCAGCCTTCTGACATGTATTTATCTTGCTTGGGGTACTTAATCCTTTCTGTTCACCAAGCCTTATTTGCATGATATGATCAGTATTGTGGGCCCATATGATTCTTGAGGCAGGTCAATATGATCAAGGATCCTGCTGACTATGTTGTGACAGAGAGCAGCAGATTTAATAGAGCCCTGGGAAAAGAAAGGGAATGTATAATGTCCTTCCCACATACAAGCAAACTGTCTTTGATTGTCCTTCCTGATAGAATTAGAGAAGAACACATTTATAAGATCAGTAGCCTCATACCCAGTACCAAAGTCATTGTTGTCTGTTTCTTTGCTGACTGGGAACAGCAAATGAAAAATGGTTGGTAAGCATTTACGATAAGGTGGTGCCAGTGAGTTAAAAACTGTTAAGAACTCTTTGTGGGCTTCTCTGGTGGCTCAGTGGTAAAGAATCTGACGGCCAATGCAAGAGAAACAGGTTCAATCCCTGGTCTGGGTGAAGATTCAGGCCTCAGAGAAACTGAGCCTGTGTGGTACAGCTCATTGAGCCTGTGCTCTAGAGCCCAGGAGCCGCAACTACTGAAGCCTGAGTGCCCTAGAGCTCCCTAGCAAGAGAGGCCACTACAATAAGAAGCCTGAACACCACAGCTAGAGAGTATCCCCCACTTGATGCAACTAGAGAAAAGCCTGCTCAGCAACGAAGACACAGCACAACCAAAAATAATTATTTTTCAAAAAGAACTATTTGCTATAATCATAGCTGAGGTCAGAAGTGAGGTCGGGAGAATGTGAGACAGTATGCTGAGGAATCTGGAATAAATAGAAAGAAGAGGAAAAGGAAGACTGGTCTAAGTTAAGCAGATTGTCCAAGATGATACATCCCATACCTGATAGAGAATTGGACTAGATGTCATCTTAACTGTTGTTTCCTCCATATGCCATCTGTTAAACACTGTTACATCTTTGGAGCACATCAAACAGAAAATACAGGAATGAGCATTTTGACCTACAAGTAGGAGATAGAACTTGGCTTGGCAGTCATCTGTGACTGCTGCACCATTAGCTGTCAAGAGCATAGCTGCCTAGAAAGCTACTTATCCAAAGTCTCAGCACCTTCTGGACATACTGATAAGCGCTTACTGCCTCATATGGTGAAATCCCCTAAGGAGCTCCATGGTCATCGCAGCCTTCCCTAATCAAGCCTAAGTATTTGTCCTTTGAACATCAAACTTGCTCTCACTCCAAAGTCTTGCTCTACTGTTTACCTCTGTCAGGAACTGTCTTTTCCTGTCCCTTTGCTTGGTGGGCCCCTTTTTATCCTTCAGGGATCTGCTCAAGGACCATCTCCCAGAGAGAGTCTCTTACTACATCATCTAAAGGAGTACATACCACCCTTCTTATCTGTTATGCTCCACTGCCTGGATCTTGTCCTTCATAGGCCCAGAACGAGCTTAAGCTCTTCTGTACTGATTTACAAGCTGCTTGTTTGATTTCCTCGCTAGAATACAAACACCTTGAGGACAGGCACTATGTCTAAGTAATTTACCATTATGCCCCTTGTTTTAAATTGCACCAGGCACAGAGGGCTTCCCTGATAGCTCATTTGGTGGAGAATCTGCCTGCAATGCAGGAGACTCTGGTTCGATTTCTGGATTGGGAAGATTCACTGGAGAAGGGATAGGCTACCCACTCCAGTATTCTTGGGCTTCCCTTGTGGCTCAGCTGGTAAAGAATCTGCCTGCAATGCGGGATACCTGGGTTTGATTCCTGGGTTGGGAAGATCCCCTGGAGAAGGGAAAGTCTACCCACTCCAGTATTCTGGCCTGGAGAAGTCCATGGACTGTATAGTCCATGGGGTCACAAAGAGTTGGACACGACTGAGCGGACTTTCACTTTACTTTACTTTAGGCACTTAGCAGACACTCCAGACATAATTGCTAGATGAATGAATGAAAGCCATTAAATAAACAAAGTGAATAACTGTTTCATGCCTAATACCTATGCATGGAGAAATTATCAGATCACTTAGAGACCGTGAAGACTTGATAGCATCAGTGGGCCAGGGCTGTATCACCAGTCTACTGCACAGAATGCAGAGCAGACTTTATCCGCTACTGCCTATTCTTCTATGTAAACATGACAGAATATGGAGCAATCAGACCAATACTAATACTACCAAACGTACAGACAAAAATTCAGAAGCTTAATAAAATAGCTGCCTTTCAGGAATATGGTACCAAGATTTTATTTCTTTATCTGGATAAGTGTTGAGGTGATGCTGTCTGTTAGCAAGTGACATCGTTGTCTTTGGCCCTAAGGATGGATTACAAAACAGAGTTGCATGCTAAGAGGGTGAGTGTGTTCTTCTGTGCCTTGCTTTTTAAATCTATTCACACCACTTTTGACATTTCTTGCTTGAAAATGGTCATTTTAGCTTTCTTTATTGATTTCCTCCTCAGTTCTCGGCTTTGACTTGATTTAGAAACTGGCTCCAGACCGTGTTGCCTCATCATTGCCTTTGAAATTCCAGAGACGTCCTCATAGATAGTGAAGGAGAGGGAAGCCTGGTGTGCTGCAGTCCATGGGGTCACAAAAAGTCGGACACGACTGAGCAACTGAACAACAGCAACAGAAGTCTTAAGTGAGTGTGTGTGCTAAGTCACTTCAGTCTGACTGTTTGTGACCCTATGAACTGTTGCCAGCCCAGCTCCTCTCAGGCAGGAACACTGGAGTGGGTTGCCATGTCCTCCTCCAAGGGATCTTCCAGAGCCAAGGATCGAACCCAAGTCTCTTTTGTCTCCTGCATTGACAGGCAGGTTCTTTACCACTAGTGCCAGCTGGGAAGCCCGTGGAGTTATCCTAAACCTCATAATCAACTGAATCCCTGTCCAGCTTCTGCTTCTCAGTTTCATAGGGCAGAAATGCAGTTTAGCCCGATAAATAGATGCATATTTTAAATTTGTAATACCCAGGTAGTGACTAGGATACTGGATTTCACATTCAGAGACAACCTTGTCCAAATGGTAATAAACTTAGAAAAGATATCACAGGATTGTTGAGTAAACATCAGATTAAAACAGAAAATAGTATTGTTTTGGGAGATGTTTCATTTGGGGTCAAGAGGACCAGAATTCCAATCCACCCTGCCAGTCATTAGCTATATCAACTTGAAATACAACATAAACTTTTTAAAAATATTTTAATATTACTGACATATAGTTGACTTGCAACACTGTGTTAGTTTCAGGTTACAGCAAAGTGATTTGGTTATACATATACATATATTCATTCTTTTTTAGATTCTTTTTTCATGTAGGTTATCATAGAATACTGGGTACAGTTCCCTGTGCTATAGAATAGGTCTTTGTTGGTTACCTATCTTATATGGATTAGTGTGCCTGTGTTCATGCCAAGTTCCTGATTTATCCCCCCATACACATTTTCCCTTTGGTAACCATAAGTTCGTTTTTTATACCTGTAAGTCTGCTTCTGTTTTGTTAACAAGTTCATTTGTATCTTTTTTTTAAAGATTAGATTCCACATATGAGTGATATCATATGATACTTGTCTTTCTACTTATTTCACTTAGTATCATATTCTGTAGGTCCACCCATGATGCCACAAATGGCATGATTTCATTCTTTTTTATGACTGAGTAATGTTCCATTGTCTGTATGTACCACATCTTTATCCATTCCTCTGTTGATGGACATTTAGGTTGATTCCATCTCTTGGCTATTATAAATAGTGTTGCAATGAACATTGGGGTGCATATATCATCTTGGACTATGGTTTTCTCCAGATATATGCCCAGGAGTGGGATTTCTGGATCATATGGTAGTTCTATTTTAACTTTTTAAGGGAACTTTCATATTGTCTTCCACAGTGGCTCTATGAGTGTACAGTTTACATTCCCACCAACAGTATAGGAGAATTCCCTTTTCTCCACATCCTCTCCAGCATTTATTGTTTGTAGATATTTTTGGTGATGGCCATTCTGACTTGTGTGAAGTGATACCTCATTGTAGCTTTGATTTTCATTTTTCTGATAACTCAACATTTTGATTTCTGATAATTCAACATTTTGTGATGTTGAGCATCATTTCATGTTCTTTTTGGCCATCTGTATATCTTCTTCAGAGAACTGTCTATTTAGATCTTCTGCCCATTTTTCAATTAGATTGTTTGTTTTCTGACATAAAGCTGCATGAGCTATTTGTATATTTTAGAGATTAATCCCTTGTCAGTCACATCATTTCCAAATATTTTCTCCCATTCTGTGGGTTGTCTTTTCATTTTGTTGACGATTTCCTTTGCTGAGGACTTAAACTTTTCTAAATTTTTAAAATATATATATAATTTATTCTCTTTAAATGTTCCAATGTTAAAGATGAAAGTATGAAAATATAAACTAGACTAGACTTAAGTTCTAAAGAAAGATTATGTTTCTTATGGACTTTGTATAATGTTCATGAATTTTATGGATTTTTTTAAAATAATATAAATTTTTTTTTCTCATGTCATGAGAAATCTAGGGGAGGCAAATGCTGACATGGGTTTATTGTTGTTGTTCAGTTGCCCAGTCATGTCCAGCTCTCTGTGACCCCACAGACTGCAGCGGGCCAGGCCTCCCTGTCCCTCACCATCTCCCGGAGTTTGCCCAAGTTCATGTCTATTGCATCGCTGATGCCATCCAGCCATCTCATCCTCTGATGCCCTCTTCTCCGTCTGTCCTCAATCTCTCCCAGCATCAGGGACTTTTCCAATGAGTCATCACTGGAAATGAGGACTTTTGAGTTTTCAATTCCATCATGTATTAAAAAAAGAGTGAATATAGTATCTACCTTATGAGGATGATTTGAACAAATGCACATAAAGCCCATAGTACAGCATGTGGCCATAGAAAATGTCAGTCAATAAATGTTAGCATAAATATGCTTGGAATACCTTTCCCTATCTCTCCACCAGGAAATCTTTCTTTTGTTCTTAGAGATGGTTTTGCTCTGCTTTCCCCACAGATGGCCTTAGTCATCCTCCTTGCTGTGACACCATTGTTCGTACTTCTGTACTACCGATGATATTGTTATTCATATCTATACTACAGGGGCTAACCCATGATAGTTATTCAATAAATCCTGACTGAATGATGCATACCCTCTCCACATTACCCTTGACCTCGCCTGAGTCTAACAGTGGCTTATTACCAAGTGAGATTTCTGAAGCTCTAAATTGTTGGAGAAATGACTGTTGTACAGAAGTCAGAAGCACACAGACAGGCCTTCACACTCAGTGCCTGGCCAACTCTATTTGTTCTCCGGGCTTTGCATGGGTGGGAAGAGATCTGTGTTCCACCCTAGAATAAAGTTTTAACATCGCTGACATATTTTGAAAAATGCTGGCCCGAGAAGCAAAGACAGGATATTGAATCTACTCTTAGTAAAGGCTTCTGCTTGGAATTTGAAAAACAAATTTGCAGTGAAAGTGCCACTAAGTTTAGTAGATAACACATGCATTTTCTAAAATACCTGCTGCTAAAGTCACCCAGTAGTTAACTCATTATTATAGTCTTAATATTGAATCAGTTAACCACCTGACTAGTAATCATCTCTATCAGCCTAAATCTATTCCCCTGGACTGTCGTAAGATTTTCACAGGTTCAGAAACACATAACATTCCTCATTCTCCACCATGCTCAAAGCAGAACAAGGACTACACGACCTTTAGGACTCTTTAAACTCTGAAATTCTGCAATTCTGTGATTCTTTCAACCAGATAGCATGTTGTTAGTTTCTGTGATTCACACCTGGATAAGAAAGGGCCATCTTACTGATTCAGGACTAAATTGTGATGCTGTTAAAAAAATCTATTGGGTGATTCAAAAGGAGATGACACAGAACTCTTTAAATAGTGCAGCTACAGCAATTTGCCAAGAGGAAGATGCTAGAAGGGCCCAAACTCAAACCCTCAAGGATTATCAAAACCAAATGAACTTCCAGTGTATCATCTCAAGACAAATTCAAGTTCAGTGTGCTCAGCTAACCAACTTTGTAAACTTTGCATCTAACATCAGTTTACCTCTCTTTAGACTATATATTCCCTATAAATAGCACCAGATGAAAGATCAACAGCAAATAAATCTGATGAATCACTTTGATCCCTCTCTGTTGGTCTCTCTTTTTTTTTTTCCCTGAGAGGTTTTATTTCTGACAGTCTCCCCAAGAGTCATCTCATGAATCATCTTCGTTCCTTTGAGAATATCTGCTCTCAGAGGCTACGAGCCCTCCAGGGAAACTTGTTTCTGGCTGAGGTACAGGCTGTGCAAATCACGAAAATGATTTAGCTTTAGCTGAGAAAGCATTGCTGAACCTGCAACACCAGCTCTTTTTTGGCTGCTGTGTTCAGCCAATGCAACTTTGTATCCATTCACTTATTCATACCTTCATTAACTTTTTCATTCACCTTTGACACACTCATTTACTCTTTCAATCAGAATTCACCACGAAACAACTCCAGAACCTTTCACTTCTTACATTATTCACATATTACCTGATTTACCATTTTGTCTAAAACTGGGTATACAAACTAAAGGATGCGTTTCTGCCTCTTACATTTACATTATACCTCTTTCTTATACATTATACTAGTAATGTGGCTTTTTAAAATATGAAATATACGTGCTGTTTATTGAGTCATTGTTGAGATCCCAACAACAAGCATCTTATTAAGTACCCAGTTCTCTGCTCAGCTGTTCTTATAGGAGTCTCTTGATTTCTACAATAATCTTGTGAGAAGTCTTCATTATTCCTTGTTTCCTTATTAGAAGTTCTGGCGAGGGTAAGATCATTGCCCTGTTCCCCATTCTGTCCTAGATGACTACACCTAGTCACATTTACGCCTGGCAAATGTGAAAGTCGCTCAGTCCTGTCCGACTCTTTGCGACCCCATGGACTATAGCCTGCCAGTCTCCTCTGTCCATGGAATTCTCCAGGCAAGAATACTGGAATGGGTAGCTGTTCCCTTCTCCAGGGGATCTTCCCAACCCAGGGATTGAACCCAGGTCTCTTGCATTGCAGGCAGATTCTTTACCAGCTGAGCCACCAGGGAAGCCCTTATAGTATGTGCTTATTTATTTATACATGCGTTTATAAAAAAAGTATCACTAGTTCACCATAAACCAGGCACTAAATTGACCCCCAGGGATGAAGTGCCAGGTGGATGTGGTCCTGCCTTTATAGACCTTAAACTGTAGTAGGAGAGATAAATGTTTGATGAGTGAATAAGTGAATGCAGAGACTAAGGTTAACAGAAATTAAGTAACTTCTGTAGGTGTGTATATGTGTGTACTCAATCGTGTCTGACTGAGACCCCATGAGCTGTAGCCCACCAGGCTCCTCTGTCCTTGGAATTTCCCAGGCAAGAATACTGGAGTGGGTTGCCATTTCCTACTCTAGGGGATCTTCTTGACCCAGAGATCACTGTGTCTCTTGCATTTCCTGCCTTGGCAGTTGGATTCTTTACCACTGCGTGACCTGGGAAACCCCAAGTGACTTCTAATAAGTAACAAAATTGAGAATCACATTCAAATCAGTAGGACTCCAGGTCCTTCCATGATATCTCATATAGAACAGTTTTAGGTGGAAAGCTTGACCTCAAGTCAAGAGAAGAGGCAAAGTGTAAGAGGGGGAGGAAAGTGAGTAACCAAATATTTCCAGTGTAAACTGTTTGATATCTAGTGAATCCCTGCTATATACCATGCACTGTTTGAATAGCTTTATGGATATTGACTGTTGTCTTAAAGCAACCTTTAGGACAGGTAGTATTTTATCTATATTTAAAGATTATGAAAAGAGGCACAGAAATTAAATAAGTTTCCCAAGATTACCCAGCTAGTAAGTGGTAGAATTTGAATGCAAGGAATCTGATGCAGCAGTGGACTGTCGTTTCATCATTTTGTACTACCTTTTTCAGTGTGACAGTGTGGGGAGCCGGCGTGAGGACCTCCACCAATGGCAAAGGTCATGAGGAAGGAGGCTCGACATATGCAAAGGCGGGATCGAGCCTCAGGAGTCCCCCTGGAAATTCTCGAGCATCTACTCCCAAAACCAGAGTCTGCCTACTTTACTACTTTGTGCTCTCACCTACACCTCTGACTTTACGGGGGGCCTGTCCCCCACCACCTCTTTCAGAGAAGGAGTTAACTTAGAGCTCCAGTTAATAAAAATTCCTGGGCGTGACAAGAGTGGTTTAGCCTACAAACTCCTCTGAAGGTTCTCTAGCCTGCCTGACAGGCTTGTCCAGCCACATGTGATTGCTCACAGCCTCCCAACCGTGAGAGGCACGAGATGCTTTAAACCTTCTAAAAACAGGTTCCTTAGAAAAGTTAGAAAACCATTAGTATAAGTATAGTGGGCTGATTAGAAATTGTATTGGTGAAGGGTTTTTCATTTGTTGAGTCAATGTTTGTTGCTAAGTCTCCACATCCCCTGCCCTTACACACATTAATGAATATATAGACGAAATAAGTATTAACCTTTGATATTAATCACGTTAGACCTTAGGCTAAGTAAATTCTTTCCTTAATTAAAACCCACTACACCTTCACCCTATAGGAATGTAACTTTATCTGGTACCTTCGGAAGGTGGAGTCTTTTTTAAGAATAATCACCCCTGGAGAAATAAGTGTCCTGGTTGACTGACCACTGTCACAAGGAGAGGGTCATAAATTGTCAGCAGGCCCCCTGGCCAGAAGATGATGTAACACCCCTAAGACCTCTGTATACATTTGTATGAAGCACCTGACTTTGATAAAAGTCAGGACTGCTGACCCTGCGTGACTTTTGCATAACATCTCAGTGTATAAAAGTAGACCATGGAAAATAAAGAATTGGGATCAGTTTCTCGAAAGACTGGCCTCCGCATGTTGCTCTCTCTCTCAAACTCTGGCTGAGTCTCCATCTGGAGCGCGGAACCCGCCAAGCTTACTAATTTTGCCTGGGCTTCTAAGATCCGACCGGGGAGGCCTCAGTGTCTCCTCTCCTTCGGGAGAATGGAAGGACACCTGCGGCCTACGTAAGTGGTGCAAACTTCTTGTCTTGAAGTTTTATTGGTTTCCCGCGTAAACCAAGCTGCTGCTGCTGTTAAGTCACTTCAGTCGTGTCCGACTCTGTGCGACCCCATAGACGGAAGCCCACCAGGCTACCCCGTCCCTGGGATTCTCCAGGCAAGAACACCAGAGTGGGTTGCCATTTCCTTCTCCAATGCGTGAAAGTGAAAAGTGAAAGGGAAGTCGCTCAGTCGTGTCCGACTCGTAGCAACCCCATGGACTGCAGCCCACCAGGCTCCTCTGTCCATGGGATTTTCCATGCAAGAGTACTGGAGTGGGGTGCCATTGCCTTCTCTGAAACCAAGCTACTCAACCTCTTTTCTCCACTGAATTTTCCTGCTGAGCTATCCTCATTCTATTACTCTTTACATCTCTAATTAATATCTAATTGAAGCTATTGTATCCTGATCCTCACTGACGCCGTCCCCGCTTCAAACTCCCTGGATCAGCCGGGGCTGGACCTCGGCATGACAGTGTGCCAGAAACTATTGTAGCCTATTTGCATTCAAAGACAAATAGGATATTCCCTCCATTCTTTAGTGTTTTTTTTTTTTTGAATATACTTACCATGCAAAAAGTTGTACATACTTAATATATACATTTTGATGAATTTGAACATATCAATATAACTGTGATACTATCACTACACACAAGGTAATAAACATAAACATTGCTTCTGAAATGTTTTTTTGTGTCCTCTTGCTTTTTGTGGTAAAAGCACTTAACATGAGATCTATTCTCTTAACAAATTTTTAAATGCACAGTACAGTGTTGAAAACTGTATTCACTGTGTTATGCAACAGTTCAACAGAACTTAGTCATCGTCTATAACTTTATGCCCAATGAATGATAACTCCCCAATTGCCCCTCCCTTCATCTCTTGGCAACCATCACTCTGTTCTCTACTTCTACCAGTTTGACTATTTTTGATACCTCATATAAGTGCAGTCATGGATTATTTGTCCTTCTGTGACTCACTTCCTTAGCATAATGTCCATTTGTGTTGTCAGAAATGACAAAATTTCCTTCTTTTTCAAGTCTGAATAATATTCCATTATATGCATGGATATTCCACATTTTAAAAAATCCATTCATCTGTCTATGGACATTTCATTTGTTTCCAGAAATCTTGGCTGTTGTGACTATGCTGCAGATACCACTTTGAAATCCTGATTTTAAGTCTTTTGAAAATAAACCCAAGAGTTGTAGTTTTGGTTCATATGGTAGCTCTATTTTTAATATTTTGAGCAATCCCCGTATTGTTTTCCATAGCAGCCGTGTCATTTACATATCTATCAACAGTGTACAAGAGTTACTTCTTTTCTATAACCCTTCCTATCTTTTGTCTTTTTGATAATAGTCAACCTTACTGATATGAGGTGGTATCTCATTGTGATTTTGAATTGGATTTTTCTATGATTAGTGATATTGAACACTTTTTAACATACCCATCCTTGTCAGCAATTCCTATTTTTTCTTTGAAAAAATGTCCGTTCAAGTCTTCTTCTGTTTTTTAATCAAATTGTTTTATTTATTTATTGCTATTAAGTTGTAGGAATTCCTTATATATTTAGAATAGCAGAAGGACCAGAATAACCCAGGCAATCTTGATAAAGGTGAACAAAGCTGGAGGCATTACAATTACTGATTTCAAAATACATTGCAAAACTATAGTAGTCAAACAGAATGATATGGACATAAAGGCAAATATATAGATCTTATTTGACAAGACAGTGGATATTATTTGATAATTCAAAGACAAATATCTTATTTGTCTTTGAATGCAAAGAGGCTAGAATAGTTCCTGGCACACTGTCACACTGAGAAAGGTAGTACAAAATGATGATAAGACGGTCTACTATTGCATCAGATTCCTTGCATTCAAATTCTACCACTTACTGGCTGGGTGATCCTGCGGAACTTATTTAACTTATCTGTACCTCTTTTCATCATCTGTAAATGCAGATAAAATGGTATAGAGGGTCCAGAAGTAAACCCATGCATATTCGCACAGCCGATTTTTGAGGACACCAGGAATACATAATACAGAACTGATAGTCTCTTCAATGAATGATATTGGGAAAATGATATCTGCATGAAAAAGGTTCTGAGTTTTAACAGATCCATGTTCACTCCCACCTAATTTTTCACTTCCATGATTTTTTTTTTTAAGTTTCCCCTTTTATTTATTAGTTGGATGAATTTGTTCTCCAGAAAATTCTTTACAAAGGGCACCTATTTGGTATCCCTTTATTCTTGCATGTCTAAAAATATATTTCTGTAACCTTGATAGTTCAAGGACTGCTTGTCTATGTATGAAATCCTTTCTTTCCTTGAGATTTTTTTTTAATAGTTCTTTTTTTTTCTTTTTTAAAATATAAATCTATTTATTTTAATTGGAGGTTAATTACTTTACAATATTTTATTGGTTCTGCCACACATCAACATGAATCCACCACAAGTGTACACGTGTCCCCCATCCTGAACCCCCCTCCCTCCACCCTCCCCGTACCATCCCTCTGGGTCGTCTCAGTGCACCAGCCCCAAGCAACCAGTTATCATGCATCGAACTTGAACTGGCGATTCGTTTCATATATGATATTATACATGTTTCAATGCCATTCTCCCAAATCATCCCACCCTCTCCTTCTCCCTCTCCCACAGAGTCCAAAAGACTGTTCTATACATCTGTGTCTCTTTTGCTGTCTTGCATACAGGGTTATTGTTACCATCTTTCTAAATTCCATATATATGTGTTAGTATACTGTATTGGTGTTTTTCTTTCTGGCTTACTTCACTCTGTATAATAGGTTCCAGTTTCATCCACCTCATTAGAACTGATTCAAATGTATTCTTTTTAATGGCTGAGTAATACTCCATTGTGTATATGTACCATAGCTTTCTTATCCATTCATCTGCTGATGGACATCTAAGTTGCTTCCATGTCCTGGCTATTATAAACAGTGCTGCGATGAACATTGGGGTACACGTGTCTCTTTCCCTTCTGGTTTCCTCAGTGTGTATGCCCAGCAATGGGATTGCTGGGTCATAAAGCAGTTCTATTTCCAGTTTTTTAAGGAATCTCCACACTGTTCTCCATAGTGGCTGTACTAGTTTGCATTCCCACCAACAGTGTAAGAGGGTTCCCTTTTCTCCACACCCTCCCCAGCATTTATTGCTTGTAGACTTTTGGATTGCAGCCATTCTGACTGGCGTGAAATGGTACCTCATTGTGGTTTAGGAAATGTTACTCTACTGTTGTCTGTCTTTGCCTATTACTGTAGGTAAATCTTATGCCAAATTGATTGTCTTTCCATTGTAAATGACATATTGTTGCTTATTTATTAGTTTTTCTTGGTGATTTTGTTTTTTAGCTGTAGGCCACGGATCTTTGTAAAGCCTTATTAGGATATAGCTCAGATATGACTATTCTGGATCAGATCAGTGTTCTCTACACAGTCCTTTCAGTAAATGAAAATGGGCCTTCTTTTACTTTTGGAATAATTTATTGGTTTATAGTTTAAGTGGTGTTCTGTTACATTGTTTTATTTTTCTTCTTCAGAGACTCAAATTATATGTATATTACCTCTTCTTTCCCTCTACCAATGCTTTTTCTTGATTCTATTTACTTCTTTTTTCATTTTCATTCTCTGCTAATTTTATTCTCTTACTTGCCTACTTGTCCTTGTTAAAGTTCAATTCAATGTTTTATTTCTCTGGCAAATTGTAATGTTTTCACTTCTAAGGTGAATTTGGCTTTTTCTATTATTTCTTCCCTGAGTTCAGTCACTTTGCCTCTTTCTGGGGTTTTTGCTCATATTGGTTAGGAGTTTTTAATTTCTCATTTGAAGTATTTATTTCACATTTGTAAGTTTTTGTCCTCAGGTATCTAATTCAGGTGAGAATATTATGTTGTACTATTCTACTCCACAGTTGACCTTTTGAGGATTTTTTTCAACAGTGATATAGTTAGATTTTCATTTTTCCATTTTGTTTCTTTTAGCTTTGTATGTAAATTCATCTACTTTTTCTGTTTATTTTGAATATCTAATTTCTTATATCAGCAGTGGCAGTTGTATATAGACCAAAGAGATAGTTTAGAGTGGCTTAGTGGATTCCTTAGCTCAAAACTATCCTCTTCTGTTGCCATGGTAAAATGCCTTTTTCTCATTGATTTTTCTATTTTGGAGTGGAAAGAATTCATGTTTGTTCTGATTTGTCATTCATTCTCTCTCACGTGTGCACATGCGTATGTGTGCATGCACGCGTGCTCACACGCACACAGAAGTGTTTCCTTTTCTCTTCACCACCAAATCCCCAAGGGCCATGTCGCCCTCTCAAGTTCCCCATTCTCCTTGCTTTCCAACACTGCTGCTTTGGGTTCTGCTAACATTTAAATCCCTTCCTTATGATTTATTTGTAACCAGCACTCTGATCTACCAGATTTTAAATGTATTCTCACTCTTTTCCAATCCTTGACAGGACTTTCATGGTGGGAATTATTTTAGGACAATTGTTATTTGGATTCTTTCTCCGTATAGTCCTTGCTCCTTTTTTTTTTTTTTTTGGATCTCTTTAATACCTGTGCCTGGCTCTTCCCCAAAATATGATTTTTTAGAAAATTTCCCACTTATCAATATTTTAAGTTCATAGTGTTATATATTTTCCATCCCTTAGATGTGCATAAAGTATAGATTAGGTTAGTTTAATTTTCTGCTCTTATCTAGCCAGATAAGTTTTGGGGGAAGAGAATCAGATTTCAGAGGCCAGCATTATTCTATGTCAAACTAGAAAGACCAGACGATTACAATTTAAGCAAAAGCATGTCAGAAGTAGGACAAGAAATGATAAAGCTTTTGACAGGGCTCAGAAATATGTTTGACTGCCTGTTTGCACCTCTCTGATAAAGAAAAAAAAAAAAAAAATGAGCTCAGGTGCAAGCAGTCCTCCAGGGCAGCCACTCTTACTCACCAAATCCATCTTAACCTCACCCTGGCTCAGAGGGTGAGGCAGAGAATTAATCACTGGTAGGGTTTTCATGAGTAACATTCATGAGTAATATTACTTCCGTTATGCTCGTGCCTGACTGTGCAGTTTCTCACGTGTTCACTTTTTCTCTTCCCAGGCTAATATTGACCCAGGTTTTCTCAGGCCCTTTCAGTGAGAATATTTTTATTCACTTTGAGATTCTTTTTAAATACCAACTCTTTCAGGAAGGCTTCCATGACTTCCTGCAAATTGGATTATGGGTCTTTCCTCTGTGCAAGAAGAGCAAACCATGCACATCCCCGTCACTGAACTTGACATGTCATTCTGCTCGTGCATGTGTCTTCACCTGAAAGGTGTGAAGACATCACGATTCTGTCTTCATCTGTATTTCCCTGGTGTCTCTCACAGAGGCTGACATTTAGTAAATGCTCAATAAACATTGGTGGAATGAATTGATGGCAAAAGAAATGAACATAACTGCTCTAGCAGTTATTAGAATGTAACTGCTCTAGCCTGCACTCTGCATGGGTCTAGTCAATGGGAAATGGTCAACCTTAATTTTATTATTATTATTATTATTATTATGGTGAAGAGTTATTGGTCCCTAAAGAACAGTTTCCTCCACTTGCAGCCCTAGCTTCAGGGCCTCTTGGACATAAATGTTGACCACACCTTCCTCAGAGCCTGGAGGCACAGAACATTTTGCTGAGAGAACTCTCAGATCTTTCTATTCCTGTCTCCAGCCATGTCCTATTGGGAACATACAAATGATGATGTCTTCTCTGTACAAAGCGAACTGGAAAGAGCATATCTACCCCCAAAGTCTGAAGAAGGAATTTTTCTCTTAAGATAGAGGCAGAATAAAATTCATATAACCTAGTTTTCTGCCTTCACTCACTGGATCTTTAATTGTGTTTTAGAGAAGTATTTTGATAGTGAAGTGCTTTTGTCCAAGATCAGTTTAAGTCTTGGAATTCAAAAGCCTGTTCATTTCCTCTTCTCTAGAGATACCTACTGGAGAAGGCAATGGCAACCCACTCCAGTACTCTTGCCTGGAAAATCCCATGGACGGAGAAGCCTGGTAGTCTGCACGCCATGGGGTCACTAAGAGTCGGGCACGACTGAGCGACTTGGCTTTCACTTTTCACTTTCATGCATTGGAGAAGGAAATGGCAACCCACTCCAGTGTTCTTGCCTGGAGAATCCCAGGGACAGCGGACCCTGGTGGGCTGCCGTCTATGGGGTCGCACAGAGTCAGACGCGACTGAAGTGACTTAGCAGCAGCAATGGCAGAATGAGTAGTAAAACCAAAGTTTCTCAACTCATAGTTTTATGTTCTTTCTGTGTGAGAAAGTGAAAGTGTTAGTCGCTCAGTTGTGTCCGACTCTTTGCAACCCCATGGACTATACCTCTACATATTATAAATATAAATCTCTCGCTCACTCGCTCGCGGGCTCTCTCTTCCCCCCCCCCCTCTCTCTCTATATATATATATTTTTTTTTCCCCCCTCTGGTTCAGGTCAGCATGGTAGCCTCTCCTTTAAAGCCCCTGACATATTCTGCTTGCCTAGGGGTCCTGAGAGGAAGTTTAAAAACTCTTCTCCTTACTGCACTGTGCAGCCTTGAGATTATATCGAGTGCTTGCGCTCATACTCGGTTGTTCAGTCCTGTCTGACTCTTTGCGGCTCTGTGAACCATAGCTCTCCATGCTTCTCTGTCCGTGGAATCTTCTAGGCAAGAATACTGGAGTGGGTTGCCATTTCCTTCTCCAGGGGATCTTCACGACCCGGGGATTGAACCCACATCTCCTGCAGCTCCTGCATTGGCCCACAGATTCTTTACCACTGAGCCATGTGAGAAGCCACTGAGATTATATTGGGTTTGCCAAAAAGTGCATTGGGGTTTATTATGAAAAACCCAAACGAACTTTTTGGCCAGCTCAACAGATGTTATAGATCTCCTTGCCATGCCCCACCAAACACTGTTTAAAATTTGGAAACATTTTTTTTCTTCCTTCCTTTCATTTTTATCATGAAAAAGGGAATAAAATATTCTTTTAAAAATGAGAAATAGCCAAGAATTCTGAGTTTCTCCAGACCTTTACATCACTCTCCATAGGCTACAATTTTCTCTTCCATTTATGCAAGCAGAGTTAATAACCAATTTGGGGTCTTGTGGAGAATTTGTCACCTCAAAATGCCACCTATTCTTTCCACCTGGGTCTTCTCATAAAAGGACAACTCCAATTTCTTTGAACATAGAGGATAATTCACAGCCCCAGTTTTGCCATGCTCCAGAGTGTCTTCAGCCATAAAGCAGTGTCAAGAGATTGTCAAAACAGAATTAATTGAAATTGAAACAATAAATTCCTGCCATATAACGTCTTCAGAAGGTGAAAGTCAAGGTGTGTCTCAGAATAAAGCAGAAGGAGACTGCCCTAAAGGTGGGAATTGTGGTTCCAAAGGGAGGAAGAAACAACTTCTACTCCTAACATCATCTGTGTTTTTAAAACCCTGAAGGTTTTAAAAGGAGGAAAAACCAGAATTGTCAAAACAAGAAACCACATTTTCTTACAAGTCAGGGCCCTCCACAGAATTTCTGACAGTTTGAACACCAACTGAAGTTTTTTTAACACCAAATTTAACATGCACAGGCATTTCAGATCTGTCACTAGAAGCGGGATGATGTCAGTGAGAAAATCTGGTGTTGTTTCATTTTCACAAGTTTTTCAGCATCCGAGATGGAGCTGTTTGTTGAGCATGTCACTGCAGAGAGGGAGTAATAATTAGTGATCTGAGAAACAAGCTTGTTGCGAGGTTAAGAATCAAAAAAAAAAAAAAAAAGCTTATTAACAAGGAGAAGAGCTGTCAAAGGGAGGAAGAAAGTGCGACAAACACAGTGCCTATTACTCCTGAAAGCTCCAATTTATTTAGAAGGTTTGGAATTCTGTTCTCCGGGCCATATGCAGTATGAATAGGGTCAGAAATTCACACATCGTGGGGGTGCCATTGCAGTCATGTTTGAGAAACATATCATGCATGACATGGGCGTCATGTCATCCCAAACCATTTATTTGTATCTTGCCTTTTGGACCAACGTTGCTTCTCAACTTTAAATTTTTAATTGAATCAAGAATGAAAGCTCTATGCATGAAACATGCATGAAACTGAAGACGCTTCTAAAATGCATAAGATGATTACAATGATAATGAGGTTTTATGGAATCTTTCGTTATTCTGTGCCCGATTGATTCTCTGCATCATGTTATGGGGCAATATTCTTCCTTGTTGAATTTCCTTTCCTCTAAATTAACATTTATGTATTTTAAAATGGATTGATTTATGTTAATCTGGCATCCTTAGGAAGAATTTGGTGTTTCATGTAATTTAGCTAGTATCTTTCTGTGTAAGAAAGGAGTTGGTGGGCCCTCAAATTCCTTTAGCTTCTTTTCCTTAGTAACAGAATCCAAGTTTTATTTCAGTGTCAATGATTCTGGCTGAAAGAAAACATATCCCAGCCTATGCAATTTTTTGCTGAGTGTAACCATGACATGGAAACAAAAAAGTTGCATGAAGGTAGATAAGGTTTTGAAAAGTTAACTCATTTGCAAATATGCCCATTTAATTCACCTTTCTCCTCCCTGCAATCTGGTATTTGGTTCCAATGGTTGGAGCTCTAGCAGCCAACTTGATCCATGAAGTAGCTTTGAAATTGGAAAGTATGCTCTAGGATAATAAAGCAGAAAGTATATAATATAATAATATAAAGTATATAATATAATAAAGAAGGGCTTGGCTTCTGAAATTTCATGCATGACTATGTATATCATGGGGCTAAACTCTGGGACCTCAAGTCATATGAGAGAATAAATATTTAATTTGTTTAAACACTGTTATTTCTGCTCTTTGCATTTCTGGCAGCTGAATGTAATTCTTACTTAATACATAGCATTGCTGCACATAAGTTCAGGGAAAGCAGAATGACCAATAGTTAAACCTGTCCTCAAAAATCAGGCCATCTACATCAAAAGATGGGAAAATAAGTATACTTTTTTTTTTACATTTATAAAATGTATACTTTTATAATTTCTCCTTTTAAATGATTTACAAATCTACTTACAGTTTCATTTACCTATAATATGAGCCTTTCCTATGTAAAATCAATGGCTTTGATGTTAAGACACTATTAATTTAGTGTTGGATTCAGATATTTAAGAAAATAGTGATGAAACAGTCTCATAAGTATTTACATTGGGACCTTTTTTTTCTTTTTGCAAATATAAATAACCTACCTTAGACCTATTTGGGCTTCCCAGGTGGTACTAGTGTTAAAGAACCTACCTACTAATGCAGGAGACTAAGAGATGTGGGTTTGATCCCTGGGCTGGGAAGATCCACTGGAGGAGGGCATGGCAACCCTCTCTGGTGTTCTTGCCAGGAGAATCCCATGGACAGAGGAGCCTGGCAGGTCCTACAGTCCATAGGGTCGCAGAGTTGGACATGACTGAATGACTTAGCATATACAGACATATTTTAAGCTGAAAGGTAATTCATTAGTTTAGGGGCTGGAAAGTCCAAGGTTACATGGGCTTCCTGTGAGGTGAAATCCAGGTGTTAAATTTCATCAGTCGATATAGTGTTACCATCTTCTAGCTCTGCTTACTAATTTTTTCCCTTTAAGCCTGTTGGCTTCTTTCTCTCTCCTATGGAGAGACTCTCTCTGTGTGAAGGAAAATTTTTCCATAGGCAATCCCCCAGGCAGACATCATTGTTGTTCATGTTATTGAGAAAAGAGAGGCAGTCTGTCCCAAATTTAATTGGTCCCTAATGGATCCTGTGTTATTGGACTGTTCATTGTGAACAGATTTGGGTCTCCAAGTCTATGCATTCAGATTACAGTTGAGCCAGCACCACTTGGAATGAGGGGATGGTAGCCAGTCCCAACCTCTCCATTGTTTCAGAGGTTTCTATTTCTGGGCCTCATAAACACTGCCCTTATTCTTCTGTGATTCTGTTTTGTCTAAGATGCTGGGACTATTTGAAATTTTATTAGCGCATTCAAGGGCCAGCAGAAGGTCCCCTCCACCGCACATCAGAGGATTTGTGTGAGAGTCCTGTGGCCCATTAACTGACTTTGTATCCTTAAGAGTTACTGAACTTTCTGAATTTTAGCTTTCTGGCCTCTGAAATGAAGACATTGGACTTGGTACTCTTTAAGATTACTTCAAAGCCTAAAATTCTACAACTGGACGTCAACACTTTTGCTTAAGCCATATATCCTGCGCTAGGAATATTTCTGCTTTTCCAGATTTACATATGTAAACTGTATCTTTGATAAATAGCCTGATGCCCTGCATCAATCTACAAAGACTCTAGGAATAGTTTTTTATTCCTTGGCAGTTTTTACTACTTTAATCTAAGAAAAATAGTGCCCCCCTCTATAACAAAACCTGTGTTTTCCAAAGGCTCCTCAGGTGGTTCCATGGTAAAAAATCTGCCTGCGATACAGGAGTCATGGGTTTGATCCCTGGGTCGAGAAGACCCCCTGGAGGAGGAAATGGCAACCCACTCTAGTATTTTTCCCTGAAAAATTCCATGGACAGAGGAGCCTGGTGGGCTACAATCCATGGGGTCACAAGGAGTTGGACACGACTGAGAAACTGAGCACACGTTTTCTAAGTAAATCCAAATTAAAGATAAAAAAATATTCATTAAAGAATGAACCATTACAGGAGATGAGAACAGGAATATTGGCAGGTTGGGGAAGAAGCTTGCATGTGCTAAAGGTGTGAAGAAACTTCTCCAGTCCTTCTACTTTGAAGAGAGAGATTTATTCATCCAAAGACATTCAGTATGAACATTGGGTTATTTTGAAATAAGAAAAGAAAAATTAACACTTAGCATTTACTTTATGCCAGGCACTGAACTAAGTTTTATGGTGGTGTTTTTCTCATTTGTTTTTCATGCCGACTCCATAGGGTAGGTGTGTATTGTGTATGCTCAGCTGCTCAGTCGTGGCTGACTCTGCAGCCCATGGACTGCCGCCTGCCAGGCTCCTCTGTCCTTGGGATTTCTTAGGCAAGAATACTGGAGTGGGTTGCCATTTCCTACCCCAGGATCGAACCTGAGTCTTTTCTGTCTCCTGCATTGGTGGACAGATTCCTGACCACTAGCGCCACCTAGGAAGCCCCATAGGGTAGGTATTATCTTTTAATTAGGACCACTCAGATGAGAAAGGAGTGATACATGATCAACTAAGCAATAAATGATAAAGGTGGATTCATACTCAGGGAACCTTGCTCCCAGTTGATCCTGACCTCAACCCAAAGTGACTTCATGGTTTGGAGCATATCTGTCACATTTCCTCCTTGTTCTCCTCTGCTTCCTGATTTCCTCTTTTAGAAGACAGCCCAACTCCACCCCATTGAAAGGAAGATCTTGAGGCATAAACATAATTAGAAAGCTGGACTTGAAGTTCCTAAAGAAACGTAGCTGCTTAATTATAACTGAAGAAAATGAATGAGTTTGGTACAGGGTCCTCCAGCCAAGGGCAAGAGAAAGAGGATCTTCTTGATGGCCAGGTGGTCCTTTTAGAATGTATTAATATTTATTTGGAAGCTGGTTTTTTTTTTTTTGGAAAGAGAAAGGAAAGAATGTTTCCATGAGCCTTGCTCTCTTCTATAAGGTCCATCTGGTATCGCAGGTATGCATGCCAAATCACACTATTAAAATAACACATACAAAGGGCTGTTCCTTTTATAAGTTGAAAATCTGTCTGATTTTTCACACTTTCACCAAATCAATGTCTAGAGAAACATTTTATAAGTTAAAATATGTCTTCTGCTACTGCTGCCTCAAGTTATGATTTAATTAGTCATAAATCTCATTTGGAGGCTTAAAATTTTTCCCAGAATAGGATTCTACAGACCTTACAAGCTAAGTCTTCCCTAAAGGTGGACATTTGAGCCTTTCTTCTGCAGATTAGCAAATTGCTTCCTCTGCTATTAATCCCATAATATGATTTCTTTTTAAAAAAATCCCTCAGTCTCCAGATCCATCTCCCAAGATGCCAGCTTTTCTCCTCGTTCTAGACTACTTTCTCTTGTTACATCTATCACCAGGTACCATGATGATTTGTTTTCCTGCTGAGAGACTGTGAGCTCCTTGAGAAGAAGGTCTGTTTCTTGTTCCTCACTGTCCTCAGTGTCTAGCACAGCACCTGGCATGTAGAAGCTTCTCTACTAGCATGTGTTACTTTGAAATGCTTCTAAGACAGAGTTTGCCTCCATGACCAGGAAGGACAGATGAACAAGTGAACAATGGTTGTGACTATGGGTCAGAGTTCAAAGCTAATCTTAAGAAGCACATCAGAAAGCATGACTATACTAATGGTATTAGTGGTGAAAGAGCCTGCTTGCCAGTGCAGGCAGAGGTAAGAGATGTAGGTTCAATTCCTGGGTCGGGAAGATCCCCTGGAGGAGGAAATGACAACCCACTCCAGTATTCTTGCCTGGAGAATCCCATGGACAGACGAGCATGACAGGCTATAGTCCATGGGGTCACAGAGTCGGACATGACTGAGTGCACTTCAATGTCAGTGAACGATCAGCTTGGTTTAGCTGAACTCTAGTCATAAAATTCTTCCTCCTGATAGGAAAGCTCAGAAAGGCCCTTCCTCCATTCTGTGGTTCAGGCATTTGGGACTGTGGTGGTGGGAACAGAAGAAATTAAATTTCACAAACACACGGAGAATGGATTTTTATTGTTTTGGTTTGAAGTGATGTGTTTGCCTGGTAAATATAGAATTGAAAAGATTCACAACAGAGAGTGGCCCAGACAACAATGATTTTGACATTTCAATGGAAATATTTCTTCAAGCATCGTGTGGGGAACAATCTTAATAATAGTTGTTAGCCCCCTGTGTTATTTCAGGGCTTGAGATTCTTGTCCCACAAATACAGCTTTATATCATGAGATGATATTTTAAAAACATTTTCCAGATTTCATGTTACCTCGTGATATATTTATGGATAATTTAAATGTCATGATAAAAGAAGTTTTTCATTCTGTTTGGTTTTATAACTGTCAGATACTTTTACAAATAAATACAAGGAGTAACCAATTTTTTGTAGTATCACTTTTTAATCAAATATATTTTCTCTTATGATAACCCATTTAATCAACCAAGTTCTATATTGCCATCTTCTAAGTGACTAATTCGGATAAGTGATTTAACTTCTCCAAACCTCCATTCCTTCTTTTGTTTTTTGTTTTATATGTTTATTCACTTATCACTTGGCCACACCAGGTCTTGCTTGCTGCCTGAAGGATCTTAGATCCTTGTTGCAGGGCATGCAGAATCTTTTAGCTGTGGCATGTGGGATTTTTTTTTTCTTTTATCTGTGGCATGCGAACTCTTAGTTGTGGCATGTGGGATCTAGTTCCCTGACCAGGGATCGAATCTGGGCTCCGTGCATTGGGAATGCGGAGCCTTAGCCCCGGACCACCAGGGAAGTCCCGCCTCTTTTGTTAACTATGGTTCTTATGATGATAACATGAAAGAAAATATGTAACGGCCCAGGGTACAGTACATGAAATATATTAGAAACTCAATAAATGTTACTTTCTCACTTGGCTTATCCCCTTCTCCTATAACAGCTGTAAGAAACTCAAGAAATGGGGTGGAAAGTGGGTGTTACCCATCCTACCGCCAATCTGAAAACTATTTTCAATTTACATATTCTTTTCTAGCCTCTGTGTATATGTTTTTATGCAATTGTAATTATAGCTGTGGATAATTGCTTCCTGATTTTTCTACTTAATAAATATTATTATAAAGTCCAAAAAATGGTACTTTGTCATAAAAAGAAAAAAATACTAGGAATGATCACTATGTTGTCTCTCAACCTTCTCCCCTTTAACTAAATAATTCCTTTTAGATATTCTTCCAAGTTTCCACTACTCTTATTATTCTATTCTATCCCGAGCCACATTTTTTCCCTCATTGCTGTGAAATTTCATAATCAAAAAAAAAAAAAAACTAAGAGTTTTCAGCCTTTAAGACAACTGATTTTTTTTATTCAAAATTGAAATTAAATAAATTGCCCAAGTCGCTACATTTCAAGTAGATTAGCATTGGCTAAGGGTGCAGCATTTAGGAAAACTGAGCAAACCATGTTTTTTTTCTAAATAACAACAATAAGCGTATTGTCTAAATTTACATTCAAATAATTTAAGTACCTTTTCATGCCTTCTCCTAAACTGGGGTCACTGAGGATCTATAAAAGTATATTATGAGATAAGCCCAGAAAAAAAGATGATATTCCTGGACTCTGGCTCATACTGAAAGGGGAGGAGAGAATGTGCCTGTGTGTGTGCATGTGTGCATGTCCACACATGAGTGTCAAAATCCAGAGCCAGCCCTTTCACCCAATCAAAACGCCTGTGACAATAATTATTGAATGCCTTATTCTACCTCAAAGACACTCCAGGCAGCCACCCGCACTGTAGAGACAGTTTATCATTATGTGTGTTAGGATGTTGTGAAATAAGAGTAAAATCACTCAGAGACACAGTGCTTCGGTGAACAGCATTGTGTTTCAGTTCCTCATATTGATTTCTTGCTGATCATCTTTGCTCATTTCTAGCCTTTAGATGATTTCTATATCTTCGGCAGATTTGAGACAGCGTGATAATTTAGGGAATTGTTAGTGAACTTAACATTTCTGCTGAATATCAACCCTTCCTGTAGAAAAATTAATATTGTGGCAGTTACTGCCACATCCCTGACACAGTATGTGTCATAGCATAAGAGCAGTTAATAATAATTAGCATTAATTGACTGATTTTTTAAAATTTATTTTTAATTGGAGGATAATTGCTTTACATAATTTATTGATTTTTATTCCATTATACTAGATACTGTTTCAAACTCTTTTCATGTCTCACACAGCTGAATCCTCAATGACCTCTAATTAACATAACCCCCATTTTAATGTGAGAAAATGAAGAGCAGAGAATTTAAATAATTTTCTCACAGTGATATAGTGATTAAGTGGTAGACTTATCATTCAAACCCAGGTTATCTGACCCCACAACATAATTTCTTAATCTTCTTTGGCAACCAAATATTTTGTATATTTTCACTGCAGGGATCTAGGACTTAATGTGCTCACTCAAGGCCTCAGTTAGATTCTCAACAGGAAAAATTTTCAGAGACCTGTCTGCCTTAGTGTCAACATAGCTTTGCAACCTTATCTTGTAAATCTTTTATGAATGGGATGGTACCAAAGTGGATTACTGACTTTTTCTCAAATCTGTCCTAGGCTTTTCATATCCATTTTTAATTTCTTTTGCTCTATTTTATGTTTTTTCTTTATTATCTCTATCAGTATGATTCCTGTCCTTATCTACAAACCCTCCTTAAGTATAAATGCTTTCTATAAATTCTTCCAAGTCTTTTTCTCCTCTGTTGAAATCAACTTTTCCTCTTTGCCTTTGCTTGGACCTCTCTTGAAATGGTGGTCTGTCCTCCCATCTGTGCTCCCATCTGATCTGCTTTACTAGGTTATAAAGTCTTTAAAGCCAGTGGTGACCCTTAGGCAGAGTTGGTATCTAATGACTTGAATTGATGCTGAAGATCCTGGCTTGTGTTCAGCAGTTGAGTCACACAGGCAGTGGGACAGCAGCAGGTAATCTCACCCTCCCACGTCAATGCCAAGAAAACAAAGCCGAGTCCTGATGTGTGATGGGCCAGGGCAGCAAGTTCTTGTTCTTGTTCAGGTGGCTCAGATGGTAAAAGTTTGCCTGCAATGCAGAAGTCCCAGGTTCAATCCCTGGGTTGAAAAAAATCCCCTGGAGAAGGGAATGGCTACCCACTCCAGTATTCCTGCCTGGAGAGTCCCATGGACAGAGGAACCTGGCGGGCTACAGTCCTTGGGGTCACAAAGAGTCGGACACGACTGAGCGACCAACACTTCCGCTTTTTCTTTCACTTTTCTCAATCCAGGAGGGGCTGTTTCTCTTCCCTGCAGCACACAGGGAACATAATATGCTCTCTCTCCTTTAATGCTCCCACCACCCATTTTAGCTTTTGGGGTTCTTATTTCACAAGAAAGAGGTCATCCCCCTAAACACTGTCCTTTTTGTTTTTGTTTTGTGTTGTCTTATGTGCTGGAGTATAATTGTTTCACAACGATGTGCTAGTTTTTACTACAGCAAAGTGAATCAGTCACATGTATACATGTGTCCCCTCTTTTGGGGGGTTTCCTTACCATTTAGGGCACCACGGAGCACTGAGTAGAGTGACCTGTGCAGTACATTTGGTTCTCATTAGTCTATTTTATACATAGTAGTGTATGTGAGCCAGTCCCAATGACATTATTCTCCTTGTTGCGGCCAAAGACAGGCTCATAGTATCTTTTGCCTGTAAAGGTCCTTATTTTGGAGAATACAGGGGATATAAAACAAAATGTGAAGAAAATAAAAAGCTTAAGTAATCCGTTGTGTATGTTTGAGTACAGTCCCTGATGGGTTGTTCTTCTCCCATGCTAAAGTTAAGGGGCTTCCCTGGTGGCTCAGTGGTAAAGAATGTGCCTGCAATGCAGGAGACAAAGGAGCCAGGCCCGGGTTGGATCCCTGGATCAGGAAGATCCCCTGGAGGAGGACATGGCAACCCACTCCAGTATTCTTGCCGGAGGAATCCCATGGACAGAGGAGCCTGGCAGGCTACAGTCCATAGGATCAGAAAGGGTCAGACTTGACTGAAGCAACTTGGCACGCATGCTAAAGTTAGAGATTCAAAGTTACCTTAGACTTTTCTGAGTCTTTATTCTTGGGGGAATGTTTCCTGAGAGACACAGTCTTGGAGGAATGGAGATATCCATTCAGATGCCCATGCACATCTAAGGAGGTAGAATGGTGTTGTGATTAGAAGCACATGTTTGGGGACCTGTGTTTGAATCTTAGCTCTGCCACTTTTGTAGGTATGGAACACTGAGAAAGTGAAAGTGAAGTCACGCAGTCGTGTCCGACTCTTAGCGACTTCACTTTCACTTTTTACTTTCATGCATTGGAGAAGGAAATGGCAACCCACTCCAGTGTTCTTGCCTGGAGAATCCCAGGGACGGGGAGCCTGGTGGGCTGCCGTCTACGGGGTCGCTCAGAGTCGGACACGACCAAAACGACTTAGCAGCAGCAGCAATACTGGGAAATTTGTTTAATGACTAAGACCGAAGTTCTTTATTTGTAAAAAGAAAGTGATATGGTGCTTGCTTCACAGAGTGGTGGTAAGTTTACATGAGAAATGTTAAGTAGAAGGCTTCAGGTAGGCATGGCTACTCTTCACTATTATCTGGTTTTCTATTTCTAGGCATAGGGAAGTTTGTCACTTGCCCAGGCCCTTGAAACTAGGAGCAGTTATGTGAAAATGGTCAGTGAAATATGAGTGTAAATAACGTGTGTCACTTCTAGGGAGAAATACTTAATTGCTCGTGCCAGTCTTTCCCATCTGCCTTTTCCTGGGCAGAGATACATATGACAGTGCCCTGAGGTTAAGATGCTTGGAAAACGGAGAAGTCCAGAGGAGACTTTGCATGAGCAGGAAATAAAGCCTTGATGTACTTAGCTTCTGGAATCATAGGTTTATCTGCTATCGCAGAATAACCTATCTTAATACAGTGTTCTATGAAATCTAAGACAGAGTAAATATTTCCCTGAACCTCTAGAATAGGAAGTGCCTGTGTTAATGGGCCCCAAACCTGGTCCCACACAGGAGTATTTCCTCATACTTAGCCTCAGCATGTTTCCCTGACAACCTCAACCTTGTCAGCATCGTATAGCATATTTCCTATAACACTCACTTGCATAGAGTTTCTTTACTTTGTTTTGTGTTGTTTTATGTGTTGGAGCTGAGTTTCTTTACAACACTGTGCTAGTTTCTGCTGTACAGCAAAGTGAATCAGCCACACATTCACATATTTCCTCTCTTTTTTGAATTCCCTTCCCACTTAGGTTACCACAGGGCATTGAGTGGAGTTCCCTGTGCTATCCAGTGGTTTCTCATTAGTCATCTGTTTTATTCATAGTGTATATATGCCAATCCCAATGACATTATCCTTAGAATTAGAAACCTTTGGGGGTAAACCTTCTAGGGAGACACAGTAATATTTTCCTTGCACACAAAGACCATTAACAATCCTCCTGACTACATCTCTCTGGCAGCTTCATTCCATGCTGTCCAGAATTTAATCTTTTTTCTTCTTTCTTCATATGAAAAAGTCATTATGTGTCCACTTGCCACAGACATCCTTAGTAAATCTTGTGTTTCATTATTTTTGTAGATGAAAGTGATTTTTTAAAATCTTATGGAATTCACAATTTATATGTCAGTGGATCTCATGACTGGAGTTGGGTCAGTCTTTCAAGTGAATGGTATGGATGGTAATTTTGTGATAAAGGATGGCCTAGAGGGAAGAACTGTGGCCTACTTCTCAGTCACAGGTTATAGGACTGATTCTAGCACAGTGTTGCTATGTGACCTTGGTCAATTTCTTTCTTCCTTGAGCTACCTAGAGCTTTTCTTATTGACCTGTAAAGTCTTTAACACAGTGTGAGCTTTAACTCCTAACTCCTTATGTTTCTTGCTATCTCCTATACACATATGCACCTGCAGTTTGCGTTCCAATAATGTTTGTATTTTTGTAGAAACAATCTTGTTTTCCATCCTATCCCTGCCCTTGCCAACTTAAGTAATCCAAGATAAGCAGTTTAACGTCCAAGTGTCTGTTGCTCCATCTATAAAAATGGGAATAATAATACCCAACTCCCTAGACTGATGGTAGGGGTGCATGGAGCAACATTGGAAGCGACCTGATAATGTGGGAAGAAGGCAACATGCGGTAGTTTCTCTTCTCTTGATTTCCTCTCTCTCCTGGCTTATAAAGATTCTGGATCTCATATTCTATACAGTCTAAAGAGGATCATTATGAGTGATTGTTCAGTTTTAAAAAGGTCTTTGAAAAATTATTTTGAAAAAATATTTTTTTAAGTCTTTGATATTTCTCATTTCAGAAAATGTAGGTAGATTTAACTCCTTCTTCCTTATATAGCTCTCACTTTTTTGATGCCTTGCAATTTGCAATTTGGATGTACTTGTTAGCCATAGTCAGCCAAGTTCTGCTCATCAAGATGCCAGTTCTGAGCAGTGCTATTAATAGTATTACTGTTAATAAAAATAGCCAATATTTATTGAACATATACTATATGCCATATACTATTCTAAGTACTTTATATAAAAATATATTTATATGGTAATATATATATAAGACATAATTATATAGAGAAGTGTTTGGAGCATATAAATATAGAGCACATGTATTTTACACACATATACAAACAATTCTGTGAGTGTTACTGTTGTCCCCATTATCTCAGTCTGGATTCAGTCAGTAGAGTTACTTATTTTGACAGAGAAACAGAAATTTTAATACAAGTGACAAAAAAAGTGACACTGATTTATCACAGTAAGAGTACCTCGAAGGCTAAACTTAGAGGAGAATGGAAAAAGTTGGAATTATTTAAACTAAAGAGTTTGAAGGAAGGGCCTTGTGGATCCGAGACCAGACGTCTGTAAGGGGATGCTGTTTCGGGTTGTATTTGCATTCTAGTCTTGAAAAAGTATGCTCAGCTGATTCTAGGAGCCGGGAGAACCGCGCCCTGGAAGCAATGCTGCTGCACAGACCTTACTGAGGAGCCGTTGCTGCAGGGACAAGACAGGAACAGGAAACGCAGCAGGAAGGAGTGGGTGCTTCTTCCTCTTCCTGTCTGCGAATCTGCCCTCTGGCATCCCCAGGTGGAGAGCACAATGGGGATCCAGCCTGCAGAGGAGACACGTGGCTCTTACAGTTCTAACTCCAGCCTCAGGGAACAGAGTAGAGCAGCTGAGAGACAACTCTCACTAATCAACACACTCCAATAATAATAATCAACAAACTCTACCTCTTTAGCCATTTGCAATCTATGTATACACCCTTGAACACATAGTTAGATTTCAGTACAATAATAAAACAGCTTTATGCTTCCATGGAAGAAGATGCAACTCTCTCTTTATACAAACAAGATGCTCTCCCCCTCTCAATAAAGTGAGGAGATGCAAAGTTCCAACAGTTACTGTGTGTATCTCTGAGAGATGGTCATGGTGTTCACCTCTGAAGTTCTGAAAAGCAAGCCAGGTAATTTCCATCAGGTTGTGCTGAGGCACTTGCATTCAATTTCAAGATAGGGGATCCAGTGAACTGTGCTGGGAAGGCAAACAGTTCTTCACAATGATTTCCCTTGTCCATTGACTTGCAGATAAGTTTAAACACTTGGTGCTTGGTGAAGCTCTTCAGGGCATTCATTTTAAGATTTATTCTCGGCTGCACCTGTCCCCAGTGCGGTCACTGCCAACTTCTCCTTTTCCTCTTCTCCTCCTCCCCTTCCTTTCCTGTTCTTCCTCCCTGTCATCCACTTCCTCCTCCTCCTTCTTCTCCTTCTCCTCCCCTTTTTATATTTGTATATCCTTTAAATCAACTTGAACATTTTTTTCTGGAACAAATAGGTGTATGAGTATACAGAAAACAAAATATTGCCATTTTTTCCCAGAAAGGTTATGTATTTGCGTACACACTTAATATGATAAAAAAAATGTTTGTGGTGCGAGTGTGCTCAGCCATGTCTGACTATGCAACCCTATGGACTGTAGCCTGCCAGGCTTCTCTGTCTATGGAATTTTCCAGGAGAAAATACTGGAGTGGGTTGCCATTTCCTACGCCAGGGGAATCTTCCCAACCCAGGGATCAAACCCAAGTCTCTTGAGTCTGCTGCATTGGCAGGTGGATTCTTTACCACTGTTGCCACCTGGGAAGCCCTAAATAAAATGTTTATCTCACTCTAATCTTGTCAATAACATGTTCACATCCTTACTAATATGATGGGTAAGTAAATTGTATCTCCTGATTTCTATTACTTTGCTTGTTAAGTTGCACATTTTTCATGTAGAACCCATTTCCCTTTTCCTCTTCTAGAATTTTTATCTTCAAATTATTTAAATACTCTTCTTCTAGAGTCCTTAGTGGCTTGTTATTACTAGTGGCTTGTTTTTATGTGCTCCTTTTATATTGGAAACGCTTGTTCATCATACCATAGTTGCAATTTTAAACCCAATTTTTATTTTCCTTAAAATTGCATTTCTATAGTTTCTGCTATATTAGATTTGCATCTTGGATTGATTAAAGCAGTTGAAATGTCTGCGAAGGTATTGCTGATATCACTGGAAGGATATAGGTTAGGGATCACCAATCAGACATTCAACCTGTTCTGAAGACTGTCGACATGATGCTGACAGACATGTTAACCATTCAGATGTGGTTCTCTAAGTTCTTGGTCTACCAGTGGGTGACATTTTACCATTTAAAGGGAAACTTATGTATGACTATGTGGCTTCATCTTTTAGAGTGAGAACATAGCAACAGCTTTTGTTAGTCTGCAGGAACCAGAAACAGATTGAATTCTTGGCAAGATATAAGAAAAGAGCTTTCACAAACTCAGCTGGCTATGGTGCTCCCTGTGTTGTAACTGCCACTGAAGACAACCTCTGTGAGTGAGGCTTCCCACACTGTGAACAACACATCACTCAGCAACAACCATCCTCTCACGGGTCTGATAGGGAGAGTGAAACATGCCAAGGTGAAGATACTAGGAAAGAGGGTAGAAACACTGGCAAATTGCTTTCTTTTCTAAATGGAACACTTAGGGGCAGCAATAAAACATAAACAGACACACACATCACCAATTTATTTTCACTATTGAAGGTGAGCAAATTCACAACAAGGCTATCCGTAAACATTGAGTGTCTGTTTCATCACAGACTAGAGGTTGGCAGAGATGAAAAAGGTGATTTGGTTTCCCAATCAGGATTAGGTCAGCTCTGAACCATACTAAAAGAAAAGCTTGTTAGTCTGATTGCCCCGTCCGTGACTCATCTGATATTCTTAGGTGCCTATGCCATGCTCACTCAGTGACCACTGTTTTTCAGTAATAATATGTAATCTACTTATCATCGGTGATTCATTGATCATCTAAGCATTTGCTATCTATCTTTTGTAGGCACCTCTACTATGCTAGGTATAGAGAGTTCAGTATTACAGATGTTAGGTCAGAAACCCTACTCAAACCCTTTTCTTATGTTTATTCATGACTCATAATTTGGTGACCAAGATAAAATTCCAGTTAAACTATCCCATCAAGTTTGTCTCTCTCTCTCTCTCTCTGTTTCATCTCAGGAAGTCTCTATCTACATGACAGCAAAGCAGCTATGTATAATGATATAGGGGAAAAATCTAAAAATCCTGTGTAGGCTTCACAACAAAATGGAGAATACAAAGGAAACAGTCTGCAAAAGAGTGCCTTGAGGCCTGAGGGACAATGCCAAAAGTCTGATTCATGCGTAACTGGAACTGCAGAGGATAAGAAAGATACAAGGAATCAAAAAAAAAAAAAAAAATGAAGACACAAAAGAGCAAACAAAAAGATAAACTAGACTACATCAAAATTAAAAACTTGTACATCAAAGAACACTGTCAAGAAAGTGAAGAAAGAGCCTATAGGATGGGAGAAAATATATAGGTTGCAAATCATATATTTGATAAGGGTTTATCCAGAATATATAAATAACTCTTATAACTCACAACAGAAAGGCAAATAACCCAGTTTTAAAATGAACAAAGAACTTAAATAGACAGTTCTCCAAAGAACATGTGTGTGTGTGTGTGTGTGTGTGTGCGCGCGCACACACTCAGTCATGTCTGAGTCTTTGTGACCCCATGGACTATGGCCCACCAGGCTCCTATGTCCATGGGATTCTCCAGGCAAGAATACTGGACTAGGTTACCATTTCCTCCTCCAGGGGATCTTCCCAACCCAGGAACTGAACCCACATCTCCTGTGTCTCATGTATTGCAGGCAGGTTCTTTACCAACTGTACCACCTGGGAAGTCCACAAAAGAAGATATACAAATGGCCAAAAAGCACATAGAAAGATGTTCAATATATTTATTATTAGAGAATTGCAAATCAAAATTGTAATAACCTTTCACACCCAAGAGGATGGCTATAAAAATAGAAGACACGTGTTAGTGAGCATATGGAAAAATTGGAACCCAGGTACATTGCTGATGGGAATGTCTAATGGTGCAGCCTCTGTGAAAACATATTCAAGGAAGAGGTATCCCAACCAATTCTGGTACATGGATGCTCACAGAAGCCCTAGTCACAGTAGGAAATGGTGGAAACAAACTAAATGTCCACCAGTCAATACATGGACAAACAAAGTGTGGTATAGCTGTCTAACGCAACATTTAGCCGTAAAAATAACCAAGTACTGGTGCATGCTATAACATGAAAGAACCTCAAAAGCATATTATGCTTAGTGAAAGAAGCCAGGCAAAAGGTCAGTTGTTGTACAATTTCATTTATATGACATATCCAGAATAAATAATCTAATCCATAGAGACATAAACCAGGTTAGTGGTTGTCAGGGGTTGGGTAGAGGGAAGCCTGGGGACGGGTTGCATAATGGGAACAGGATCTCCTTTGGGGTGATGAAAGTACTTTGGAACGAGATAGAGGTGATGGCTGCAAAACACTGAGAACAGACCAAATGCCATCAAAGGGCACACTTTAAAATAGTTAGCATTATGTAAATTTTGCCTTGATATAAATTTGAAGAAAAGATGGTGGACATTTTCCCAAATTTTGTCAAAAACTTAAATATGGTAATTCAAGAAGTCCAGTGAACCCTTAGGAGAATAATTATGAAGTAAACCATGCCTAAGAATCATATTCAAACTACTGAGAACCAAAGATGGAAATAAATCTAAAAAAGCAGCTAGAGGAAAATAATTCAGAATGTTCAGAAAAGCAGCAAGCCAAAGAATGGTTTTCATCAAAAACTAAGAAGACAGTAGGAAGACATCTTTAAAACTTGAAAGAAAAACAAAATTGTCAATCCAGAAATCTACTTTCAAAGATAAAGGCAAAATAAAGACATTTTTGGATGAGATAAGATTAAGAGTATTCATTGACAGCAGACACAGACTGCAGGGAATGTGAAAAAACATTCTCCAGGCTGTAGGAAAATGATACCTGGAGGAAACTCAGAACTTTTATAACAAGCAAAAAACATAAATATTCTACTTTTTTTCTTAATAAATTTTTAAAATTAGATTTTATTATTGAAAGCAAAGTTATAAGATTTTATTATCAGTTTTTAGGATAGGAACATAGGTAATACATATGATATCTGTAGCATAAAGAATAGAGTGGAGTGGGCGATGAAAATGAAAGTCACTCAGTCATGTCCGACTCTTTGTGACCCCATGGACTATGCAGTCCATGGAATTCTCCAGGCCAGAATACTGGAGTGGGTAGCCTTTCCCTTCTCCAGGGGATCTTCCCAACCAAGGGATTAAACCCAGCTCTCCCGCATTTCAGGAAGATTCTTTACCAGCTGAGCCACAGGGAAGCCCAAGAATACTAGAATGGGTAGCCTCTCCCTTCTCCAGCAGATCTTCCTGACCCAGGAATCAAACTGGAATCTCCTGCGTTGCAGGCAGATTCTTTACCAGCTGAGATATCAGGGTGGGCTATCAAGAGTGGGTGATGGGTCTACACAATTTTAAGCTTTTCACATTTTACAAGAAGGGGACAATAGTAACTCAGATGCTGAAAAGTTAAGGGCGTGTATTGCATTCTCAGAGTATCAACTTTTTACAAATTACAGAGGCATAACTAATCATCCAGTAGAAAAATTGAAATGAGATTCTAATGAAATATTCAAATGGCCCCAAAGAAATCAAGAAATGCAGAACAGAGATTAAAATAAAGACGAAAAAAGCCCTTCTTTTCCAGCCTCTTCTGACCCTTCACATTTATCTAAATTGTTGTTGATTAGTTGCTAAGTCATGTCCAACACTTTTACGACCCCATGGACTGTAGACCACCAGGCTCCTCTGTCCATGGGATTTTCCAGGCAAGAATACTGGCGTGAGTTGCCATGTCCTCCTCTAGGGTATTTTTCTGACCCAGGGATTGAACCGGAATCTCCTGCATTAGCAAATGGATTCTTTACCACTGAGCCACCAGGGAAGCCCTTTCATCAAAATTAGAGAGACTATATAGTTTTCCAAAAACACTCTGCACTTCCCCCCTCTGCATCTTCAAGCTCACCATCTCTTTCATCTCAAATATCTCTCCTTTTATTCCTGTGCAAACCCTAGACATGGCACAAGTCCCACTTTACTGACACTTATGAGATGGCAATTACTTTATGCTGAAAGACCAGAAAAAATGTCACTCTTCCTCCAGGCAGCCTTTCCTGTCTTGTGTTTTGCCTCATCCATTTCCTTCAGCCCAATAGAATTTACCACTTATTTCAATAAAATCCCATAGTGTCTTCTTAAGAGAGTGTTTAGGGCAATTCTCTTGTTTAATCTGAGCAATAAGTCTGGGTAGGAGTTTAAATTCTGTTTACTTCATAAGTTGCTTTCTTGCCCAGAAAGATGCTTCAGGAAAGAGAACAATATTAGTAGTTAAACAAGGACTTTTGGGTAAAAATCTCAGGGTTTGAGTACCAGATTGACCACTCATTAACTCTGTGATTGTGAGAAAATTCCCCAACTCTTCTGAGCCTCAGCTTGCTCATGTCTCAAATGGGAGTAATTTTAGTTTCTAACTTATAGATCTGTTGCAACACGTAAGTATGATAATGTATCTAAACCTTTTAGCACATGTCTAAGAACTCAGTAACCGTAACGATTAAAAAGGCAGAAGGAAGGAATGATATCAAAA
The DNA here is from genome assembly GCF_032452875.1 of Bos javanicus. Taxonomy (NCBI): domain Eukaryota; kingdom Metazoa; phylum Chordata; class Mammalia; order Artiodactyla; family Bovidae; genus Bos; species Bos javanicus. The sequence goes on from NC_083881.1 coordinate 47,111,166, forward strand.
CAACGGTGAGGCTTATCACCTCTCACACCCTGTATCCCTGTTCCCCATTGCCCAAATGGTTTTTCAATCTCCAGTAATTGTCAACATTTTCCAGAGCTCTGAGCTATTGCATGTTTTTGGATTTTCTCCTAAACCCCTAAATCTCCTTGGGCAACTGGCAGAATCTGATTTCTGCTGAGCAGGTGTTTTTTGTCCCCATAGTCTAAGTTCTTTCAGTGCTTGAGGCCCTCTCTTTATTTTCTTATGCAAGTAGATTTTTTTTTTCTCTTCTGCCCGCCCCCAGGGAGCACATCAGTGCTGGCATCGGGCCAAGGTTCCCTGGTGGAGTCTGGCATACTGGCTTGGATTTGATGACAGTCTTTAACTTTCCCAGGCCTCTCCCTCAACTACTGACCCTGCGGCTCTGTCATTGCTTGGGTAGTTTTATTTCAGTTCTTAATGTAACCTTTCAGTATAGTGCAAATGGGCTTCAAACAGTATTAAAATGTTCATACAGAGCCATTAGTCTACATTGTCTGTTTGGTCTTGCAGCTCGGTTGTGTGTCCCATTTTTTTTTATCAGAGATCTGAAGTCAAGTTGACCAACACCAGTTTAAACCCCAAAGGTCACTACCAAGTGATTGAGGTGAAAACCATCTTCAGAATATGTCCCTTCCTCTCCAGCTTCATGCCAGACTCCTCCTATGGCCTTTGCTCAATCTGCATTCTCGATATAATGCAAAAAGATGATGACAATTCAGCTTCAGAAGGAACCTCTTCGGCAGCGCCTGATTTCACATTGTCAACGTTTTGTACCTGACTTGCCTTCCTTGTTCTTCCTCTCTGGCAGACTGTTAGATACAAGTCACCATGCAGGCAGAATGAGATAAATTAGAAAGACTCTATTGGCAATTTATCAGGAAACTGCTGCAAGGCAGACCATGAATTTCCTTGCTAACCCTCCACTTTCCATTCTCCATTCACGCTACGGTAATAATGCTTTGTAACGATGTAACGGCACTCATCCTTCAGTCTCAGTGACACTGCCCACAGCTAATTGGCTCTTACAGCATCCCTGTAGGGTAAGTAAGCAGTGCTACCACGGTCCCCGGTTTGCCAATAACTGAGATGCAGAGAGGCCAAGTGTCTCTTGTAAGGCCATAAAGAGTGTCACTCAGAGGATCCCTCCACTCTTACCTGTTTGCCCCATTCACTAGGTTTCCCTGTAGCTCATATCTCCTGATGAAAGCCTGCTAATCAGAGAGTCTCCGGGCAAACCCAGGGAACGAGAGCTTGAAGAATGGATGCTTCTCAAAGTCCCTCAGTTGTTGTTGTTGTTTTACATTTTTAAAGTTATGGTCATTAGCAGCTTCGAAAAGGACATAATCTCTCATTCTCCACTGCGACCTGTATTGTAAAAGGAGCTACTGAAACTCATGGAAGAAAAGGAGCTACTGAAACTCATGGGAGAGCTGTATTTCTGACAGCTGGGAGAGGGAGACTCATTTTCCCAGAACCCAGAATGAAGCCTGATGTGTCTTCTGGCCCCCACAGCTGTCCTCCCACCATGAGATTCACTGTCCCGATCAAACCCAACCCACTTGGGTCTCCGGGAGCAGTTCTGCCAGCTCAGGACTCCAGGACTCAGCTTCAGGTGTTCTGGTTTATAGTCTATTTGCTTGGGGACCTTACCAAAATTTCAGTAATTAAGAGAGGCCAAATTGGATTCTTCCAGGACACCAAGTTACAACAAAGCCCAGTTCATGAGTTATCTATTCATTCTTAGAACTAATAAGCATCCATAAAAAGTCTCCTGTGTGCCAGGCACTGTGGAATAAGAGTGAATAACACACACAGTGTTTCCCCTCATGAATCTTCAATTCAGTCCTTCCCCTGTTTCCTTTATCCACTTATTCTGGCAATGCTAAGTAATGTTCAGTCATCCCAGAATTACCTTTCTGTCCTCTTCTGAACATGGGCTTTATCTCAAAATTCCAAGCACGGTAGGAAGATGGCATGTGTAGTGGGTTACATGGTGACTCCTCAAAAGATATGTCTGTGTCCAAATCCCTGGACCTGGTGAACGTGACCTTATTTGGGAAAATATATAATTTTATATATTTATATATCTTAATTATATATATATAAATTTGGGAAAATATATAATTTTCCCAAATGTATAATTAAGATATAATTCCCAAAGATATAATTAAGGATCTTGAGATGTGATCCTCTTGGATTATCCAGGTAAGCCTAAGTCCCATGACACATGTCCTTAGAAGATATAAAGGAGAAGACACAGAGAAGGAGGCAGTGTGAAGATGGATGCAGAGACTGGTGTATGCAGCTCCTAGTGAGGCAGCTATAAGCCAAAGAGTACCAGAGATTACCAGCAGCCATGAGAAGCTAGGAGAGGAACATGAAATGCATTCTCTTCCTAGAACCTCTAGAGAGATGTGGCCCAGCTCACGCCTTGATTTAGGGTTTCTGGTTTCCAGAACTGCAAGAGAATAAAGGTGTTCTATACCACCTAGTTTGTGGCAACTTTTTCCCCCCTAGTTACAGGGGCTTACCCAATGACGCAGCATCAAAGAATCTGCCTGCCAGTGTGGGAGATGCAAGAGAGGCAGGTTCAATCCCTGGGTCAGGAACATCCCTTGGAGAAGGAAATGACAACCTACTCCAGTATTCTTGCCTGGAAAAAAATCCTATGGACAGAGAAGCCTGGTAGGCTACAGTCCATGGGGTTGCAAAGAGTTGGACATGACTGAGCGACTAAGCATAGACACAGACAGGCAATTAATCCAGCATGGCACATTGGCCTTAGAAGATGTACACAGAAACATTTGTCTATGACCAGTGGGCACACTCGGGTGACTTTTTCAAAGTCAGAGTCCTGACTCTTTTAACACATGTCCTGAGGCTGAAGTGATGAGCCACAATAATGTCCAGTCATTAATTTTGTTCCATCTTTTGAAGGCCGTTCTCTCACTTTTCTCTAAGAGCAACTTAACAATAGAAAGCAAGTGATGTCTTTGGACTGTGGTGTTGGAAAAGACTCTGGAGAGTCCCTTGGACAGCAGGGAGATCCAACCAGTCCATCCCAAGGGAAATCAGTCCTGAATATTCATTGGAAGGACTGATGCTGAAGCTGACTCCAGTAGTTTGGCCACCTTGATATGAAGAACTGACTCATTAGGAAAGACCTTGATGCTGGGCAAGATTGAAGGCAGGAGGAGAAGGGGACGACAGAGGATGAGATGGCTGGATGGCATCACCAGTTCGATGGACACAAGTTTGAGCAAGCTCTGGGAGTTGCTGATGGACAGGGAAACCTGGCGTGCTGCGATCAATGGGGATGCAAAGAGTTGGACACGACTGAGCAACTGAACTGAACTGAACTGAAAATATCAAACTGGTTACCAAGAAATACATACTCCTTTTGCTTTGGTTTGCATAAATTATTCTCTGGGAAAGGTGCATCCAGATTATAGGACAAATTATGTCAATAATAATAGATCAACAGCCGCAATTTGCCAGTTCCACCTATTTGTTGTCCAAGAGAAAGGCAGAAAATAAATATTCATGGGACAAAAGTTGGGGAGCTCCCACGTCTGTAAAGGGGCTTGTGTGAGTCAGTCTCCCAGAACACCCCTCTGTAGATGAGGAGAATTGTCTGGTATTGTTTCTAACTAAAACCTAAGTTCCCCAAGGATGGGGGCATCTATGTTGCTTATCACTGTCTTCCTCCCCATGCCTAGTATAGTTTCCGACTCTTGGTATTAACAGTGTTAACTATAACTCACCTTTCTTGAATGTTTAATATTTCAGGTTTATTCTAAGTGCTTTACATGTATTGACTAATTTGATCTTCAGAGCAATCCTGTGAAAGAGATTCTTATATGACCCCTATTTTACAATAAGAACACAAAGTCAGGTTAATAAGTATTTCTTTTGCTTATGATGCAAATTATCTCACTGACTGAATTTCTAAGCAGCTCTAGCTACTGGGTTGTGTATTACTTTTTACTCTCTCAGTTTATAGACAAAATCTCTCCTCATAATTGTTTTATCTTATCAATTTTATTGAGATAAAATTTGTACACAATAAAATAATCCAAATTTACTTGTACAGTTTAATGAGGTTTGAGAAATGTGTTTGGTTATTTCCAGCACAATAAGCATAAAAAATATTTTCATTACCCTTAATTTTTCCCTCATGCCTCTTTGCAGTCGACTCTCTTCTCAAAACCCAATCCAGACCACCTTTTCTGTATATAAAAATTAGTTTCATATAAATAGACTTGCACAATGCTGTTGTATCTAACTCAGCGTGCTATTTTTGAGATTCATCTGTGTTGTGTGTCTGTGTATGTGTGCTCAATCATGTCTGACTCTTTGCAACCCCAGGGACTGTAGCCCAGCAGGCTCCTCTGTTCATGGAATTTTCCAGGCAAGAAATACTGGAGTGGGTTACCATTTCCTTCTCCAGGGGATCCTCCCAACCCAGGAATCAAAACTGCATCTCTTGCATCTCCTGCATTGGCAGGTGGATTCTTTACCACTTGCGCCACCTGGGAAGCCCTGGAGATTCATCTTTGTTGTATATATTAGCATGCTTCTGTAACTGCTGGATAATAACTTGTTGAATGAACGTACCACTTCTTGATACATGTGTGTGTTGCTTCCAGTTTGTGCCTATTATGAATAAAGCTGTTGTGAACACTATGTGTAGGCAAGTGTTTGCATTTCCCTTGGAGTGGAATTTCTGCGTCATGCGTAAGTATATGTTTAACCATAGAGGAAACTGCCAAGTTGTTTCCCAAAGTAATTATGCATTTAACACTTCCGTTAACAATGCAGGAAAGTTCAGGCCTTGTCCACATGTAATAGTGTCAGTCCTTAAACTTCAGTTATTCCGCAGAGTGTGTAGTCTCACTGTGATTGCATTCCTTAAGAGTAATGAGGTTGAACTTTTTTTTTTCTTGTGCTTGTTGGCTCTTTAAATGTATTATTTTGTGAAGTGTATGTTCAATTTTTTGCCAACTTTTTATTGGCTTGCTCATCTTATTACTGAGATGTAAACTTTACATATTTTGAAAATGTCTATTGCCAGATCAGGTTGCAAATGTCTTTTCTCAGCTTTTAGTTTGCCTTTTCGTTTTCTAGACAGTGTCTTTTAAAGAGAAAGTTTTAATTTTGATGAAGCTCCAATTTATCAATCTCTTCCTTCCATTGTGAGTGTTTTTTATAATCAAAAAAGCCTTGCCTACATTTGAAAAGACCCTGATACTGAGAAAGATTGGGGGCAGGAGGAGAAGGGGATGACAGAGGATGAGATGGTTGGATGGCATCACCGACTCAATGGACATGGGTTTGGGTAAACTCCGGGAGTTGGTGATGGACAGGGAGGCCTGGCGTGCTGCGGTTCATGGCGTCACAGAGTCGGACACGACTGAGCGACTGAACTGAACTGAACCCAAAGGTCACAAAATATTTTCTCTTATGTTTTCTTCTAGGAATTATATAACTTTTTAAAATTGGGAGGTCATCAATTTTAAGTTTTTATTGTTGAGATAATTGTGGTCTGAGTTTTTTTTTTTGTTTTTTCCTATATTGTTATTCAGTTGTTCCAATACAGCTTATAGAAAAGAGTATTCTTTTTCCATTGAATTAACTTACAAACTTCCTCCCAAATCAGTATTCCTATCTACTGACCTGTATCGCTGGGCTTATGTCCATACTACAGTCTTCTAACTACTACAGCTTTGTAATGTATCTTGAACTTAGGAAGTGGGAGTCCTCCAACTTTGTCTCACTTTTTCAAAGTTATTTTAATTTTTCTACATTTTTTTCCAAAGCTAATCAAATGTTGTAATTAGCTTGTCAATTTCAGAAAAAGTCTGCTAGGATTTTGATGGATATTATATTGAATTTAGACATCAATTTAGGTAGAATTGACATTTTAACATACTGAATAGTCTGATCCAGGAATGTGGTCTATTTCTTCATTTATTTAAGTCTTTATTAATATCTCTTAGGAGTGTTTTATCGTATTCAGTTTAGAGGTCTTGTGTGCTGCTGCTAAGTCACTTCAGTCAAGTCCGACTCTGTGCAACTCCATAGATGGCAGCCCACCAGGTTCCGCCATCCCTGGGACTCTCCAGGCAAGAACAATGGAGTGGGTTGCCATTTCCTTCTCCAGTGCATGAAACTGAAAAGTGAAAGTGAAGTCGCTCAGTCGTGTCTGACTCTTTGCGACCCCATGGACTGCAGCCTACCAGCTTCCTCCGTCCATGGGATTTTCCAGGCAAGAGTACTGGACTGGGTTGCCATTGCCTTCTCCGAGAGGTCTTGTGTAACATTTGTCAAATTTCTTCCTAGGAGCCTCATAGGGTTCCAAGTGCCCGTTGCTAGTATGTGGAAATATAATTGATTATTTTTTACATATAGTCACCTTTGTTCAGTAACTCACCAAGTGGTTCTAGTAGCATTTTGTACGTTACTTGGGATTTTCTGTTGTCTGTAATAAAGGTAGTTTTACTTCTTTCTTTCCAATTTGGTTGTTTTTTTATTTTTTATTGCCTTATTAGACTGACCCGGACCACCAGTACAAGATTGAATAGCTGAGTCTACTCATGTTAGATCACTTGAATTGTTCCATGGTTAGTGAGGCTGTATGAATTTTGTTCTGCCCTTGTATCTCTGTGATTCAGTTTAGACGATTTCTTTCTAATAACCTTTTCTTCTGCAGTAGAATCTCTTACATACATTCACTGAATTTTCCAATTCAGTATTGGATTTTCTATTCTATAAATTTTATTTCATTCTTTTTATAGTTTTTCACTTTTCTCTTTACTGTGTTCATGTTTCTCTCTATATCACTGAACATATTTGAAATAACAATTTTAAAGTCATTAATATTTCCATAATTTCTGTCATTTCTTAAGCTCTTTATATTGACTTTTCTTCTGTTTGTGGATCCTGATTTTCTGCTTCTTTATGCACTTAGTAATTTTTTAATTAGATACTAAGTATTATGACTGTTACCTGGTTGAGTACCTGCATTTTGCTTTCGTCCTAAAAAGACTGTCATCTTTTGTTCTGGTAGCCAGTTCCTTTGCTTCTAGGTCAACTTGATCCTCTCAAGCCTTGTTTTTAAGCTTTACCAGGGATTGTTTAGTGCAGTGTCAGATCTTTGGCTAGCATAACACTGATCTGAATGAGTTGTCATTATGGCATCTCCCTCTTAAATGCCTCGAGTGTTCAGTGAGGGCTCCCAACTCTTCTTGGTCAAAACTCTAATTTTCTCAGCCTTGTGCAAACTGAATTCGTTGTTTGTTTTACAGTCAGGGTGTACCTCATTTGTTTTCCTTTGTTTGGGAATTACACAACTTTATTGTTCTTTGTCTAGTGTCTGAATATTGTTTTTTTGTTTCATGAATTTAGTCCAGTGTTCTGGCTGTTGTTGGTGGAATGAGCAGTCCAGTCTTTCCTTTGGGAATTACAGGGCTGTGCTATTCTTTGCCTACTGTCACTGAATATTGGTTTTTTTTGTTTGTTTGTTTCATGAATGTAGTCCAGTTTTCTAGTGGACTAGATGGTGGAATGGGTAGTCCAGTCTTTTCATCATAGTCGAAAGCAGGTACTCAGCATACTTGTTGAGTGAAGACCCTCGAGTTCTCATTTCATGATACAGAGTAAGTGTAGCACTGTATCCCAAATTTCCATTTTTCTGGGGACATTTTTTTCTACTTATTTTCTACTTATTTTACTTATTTTCTTGGTTCCTTATCTACTTTCCTTCACTCCTGAGGAATGTTTTGATCTCTCTTAATGTCTTTTCTTTTGTCCAATTCCCGAAAGATCACCAATACAAGTATATTGTATATGACAGTATATTACTGAATACTGGTTAACAGAGCAACAATACACTATACCAGATGACAAGTAGATACTTAAAATAGAATATTTGCCATCCACAGTCTTTCAGGTACTTGACTGTACCTTGACTGTACCTGTGCTTTGCAGGAAATTTCTTTCTGTACATCTACCCCACAGAGGCCTCAGTCTGAGCCATTCCTTGAGATTCACTCATTTTCCTTATATAATTCCTATGGCTATATTTTCTCTTTATCCAATTCCATAATTCCTAGCCCTGATCTCTCAAGTTATCAATCCCAAACTAAGTATTTTTATAACTTCCTTAAATAGAGCAGTGCAGATTTTTCTCCTTAAACTTGTCCTTCTAGACCAGAGCTTTTCAATTCTGGCAGCTCTTTAAAAATCACTACAAGATAGGAATGTAAATTCTGCTTCCTAGGTCTTATCCAAGCCCAACAACATCAGAATTTCCTGGTGAATCCTGGGCATCTCTATTTCTACTTTTAAAGATTCTCTAGTGATTTTCAGTTGAGAACCACTGCTGGATATTGTACCCATAGGGCTGTCTTTCTCAGCTGGAAAGACTTTTTCAATTGTGTTTATCAACCAATCACCACATACCTCATCTCTCCATCCTGAAGAGCACAGTAAATCAGCAGAAAGTTTGAAATTTCATTTCTGTTTTTAAGCTTACCTTGTTCCAGATCACATATTTAAGCTGAGTATCTTCTTCTAATGTTCTGACAATGAGAGAAAGGGAGTGTGTTGTGTATGTGTGCTAGGTAGCTTCAGTCATGTCCAACTCTTTGCAGAGTTGCCAGGCTCCTCTGCCCATGGGATTCTCCAGGCAAGAATACTGGAGTGGGTTGCCATGCCCTCCTCCAAGGGATCCTCCCGACCCAGGGATCGAACCCACCTCTCTTACATCTCCTGCACTGGCAGGCAGGTTCTTTACCACTAGCACCACCTGGGAAGCCCAAGAGAAAGGGAATAGAAAGATTTATTTCTACAGAGCAAAATCTATAAATCGTATTTTTTCTTATCTTTATAACCCTCATGTTTTTATCTTTTATGCGCTCTAAAATGTAAACAGATTCAGTTTTAGCACTTCAAATTCTGTCAGTTTTTAGTCACTCTTAGTCTATAAAAGAAGCTGATGTAATTATCTCATGGTGAAGTTTTCTATAGTTGCCTAATCCTTAGTTTTATCCAAAAACAGAGAGGGTGCATCACGTCTCTTTTCACCACCTAGTTCTGGGCCACTTTCTTAATCTGAGTATATTTTAGAGGGTGGGATGTAAAGTCCTTGGGCTGCAGGTTTTAAACCTTCAACTTATCTTTATCTAGACTTTTTAATTTATTTCTAAGAGAAGAAAGTGTGAGTCTCCAGATAACTGTCTTGTCAAATTTTTACACTATTTCAAAGGCTCCTTGGAGAAGTGTCAGTGTTGGCAAGAGTAGATAGAACATTCTTAAGGATTTATACCAAGGAATGCACATTTCCTTCACGGTATTTCATTTACAAAGACAGCACATTTGGACTCTGGAATTGAACTGTACATTAACTGGTCCTTTATTCGAGATTAAGGGGAAAATTGTTAATTGTTGTCAATATCTTCCCCTTCAATATGGGGCTCTTTCTCTATCACCTGATGGTGATACTTAAAAAATTCTTAAAATACTTAAGAAAGCTGAGCTTCAAAGTATCTGATTAACTTTGTTATTGGTCTCTCTTGTGAGCATCAGCAAAGTTACTGATCTTGTGGCTCCCAGATAATATTATTTCCACTATAAAATTGTGATATTCATTTAACAGATTTTTTTTTTTTTAAAAAAAAAGCTTAAATGTGGCACAGTGGTTCTTAAACTTTGTCATCTGACCAAACTATGGTCCTCCTTCAGCAAATACCCTCACGGGCACACAGAGTATGTATGCCTTCTTACAATTTGCATATACTTTCAGGGACTTCTGGGGTCTTAAAACCCATTCATGGATTCCTCATTAACAGTTCCTCACCCAGATGTAGATTCAGGGCAGGAACAGAACGTTAGATATTTCAGTACTGACTTTCTGAGAGTTGTGGTGGAAAGGGTTACCTCTCCAATATTGTCACCTTAAGAGTCAAGCAAATTTTCTTCCCAGAAGGCAAAACTGTTTTGTTTTGTTTTTTATTTGGTGTTTTAACCTCAGCTAATTCTTAAATATCAGCCAGCCTGGAAACATCAGCCAGCCAATTGACGCCAAGATAATTCCTGGCTTAGATTGTGTGACTCTTGCAGAATTTCCTTTTCACACCTTGTTGGCCCTTCTGTGCATGCACATTTTTTTCCTTCTTTTCCCTATTTTTTTAAAATAAAAAGTAATTCTAGTCTGTATTCTTAAATGTATTCTGTCTTCATTGGAAGAGTTTCCTCCAAGAACTTTGTTGTTGTTTGCTTGCCCTGTCGTGTCTGACTCTTTGCGACGCCGTAGACTGTAGCTGCCAGGTTCCTCTGTCCATAGGATTTCCCAGGCAAGAAATACTGGAGTGGGTTGCCATTTCCTTCTCCAGGGGATCTTCTTGACCCAGGGATCGAACCCATGCATCCTGCATTAGCAGGCAGATTCTCTATCACTGAGCCACCAGGGAAGCCCCTCCAAAAACATTAGCTGATGGAAAATCAAAAACAGAGGGTTAAGAAGCTGTTTCCCTCCACCAGAGGCAAGAGTGATAATATCCCCTCAGTGGGTGTGTTTTGGACTGAATCTGAGTCATTCTCACAAGACATTAAATGTGCCCAGAAAAGTAGATTCTCACTGTGAAAGGTGACTAAGAAACAGGTAAAGCGTATCCTGAGGACGTAGGATAGAACCACTATTAATAGCAGGATAACTCTCCTTAGCACTTCGAGACATAGATGATTGGATAAAGAAGATGTGGTACACAGGCACCCAAGATGGAATACCACTCAGACATAAGAAAAGATGAAAATTTCCCATTTGTTACAACAGGGATGGGCTTGGAGGAAATTATGCTAAATGAAATAAGTCAGAGAAAGACATCAGTGAAAGACAAATACTATATATGTGGAATCTAAAAACCACGACAAGCTGGTGGGTATAACAAAAAAAGAGGCAGACTCACAGATAGAGAGTACAAACTAGTGTTTACCAGTAGGGAGAGGGAAAGAAGGAGGGAAAATACAGGTGTAGGGGAATAAGAAGTATAAGCTATAATGTATAAAATAAGCTACAAGGGGAAGTTCCCTGGATGGGCCAGTGGTTAAGAGTCTGCCTGCCAATGCAGGGAGCACGGGTCTGATGCCTGGTCCAGGAAGGTTCCACGTGCTGCGGGGCAACCAAGCCCGTGTGCTACAACTCCTGACTCGGTGTGCTGCAACTCCCGAAGTCCATGCATCCTAAAGCCTGTGCTCTGCAGCAAGGGAAGCTACCACAGTGAGAAGTGCACACCACGGCTCGAGAGTAGCCCCCGCTCGCCGCAACAGGAGGAAGCCTGTGCACGGCAATGAGGACCCAGTGCAGCCAACAAATAAATTTTTAAGAAAGCTACAAGGATATATTGTACAAGAGACTAAAAAGAGGCTGACGTGAAACATGCCAGAAATTTGCCAAGATGGTTGTTGCTGGCCTTCCTGTTGGCCTTGGCCTTGGCTGTCTTGGAAGCAGCGTCTTCCTACCACTTGATAGATTGAGGTTGCATCAAGTGCTACAAGGATTTTTCTTTCCACGCGAAGGCAACTTCTTATTTCCTAAATCTAAATTTGATATAGGAAGGCCGTAGATAAGTCTTTGAAGGCTTCAGTACCCAGACTCCCTTACACTGGATCCATTTAACTCCCAGAGAAAATGTGTGGCCCTCATTCATGGAGGTGATGGGAACATTGCCTGTTTCTATTTTCCAAGGTAATTTAGAGTTTAGAGGAAGTAGTGTTGCAGAAACCATACTCGAGAAACCAAATACCACACTCGGAGAGTTGGAGAACTCAGGTTTATTATGCCTGTGGGCCCAGAGGAGTTAACACTCCAAGCTCTGAGCCCCGAACAAAAGGGTTACAGAGTTTTTATACACAGACAGGCATGATTAAGCAGGTTTGCCGGTTTCAGGGGCTGGGAGATTGCAAAGAGCAGGACAAGGGTGAGTGAGATAAGCTCCAGTTCCTAGTATTGTGAGTCCCCACTTTCTGAGACCTATGTGATCCAGACTTTGCAAGGAGCATGCTGAGTTACAGAGGCAGAAGGAGCAGGAGGTTATGTAAAATTATAACTTTTCCTCTTCAGCAGTGCTTAGCCCAGAGGTGGTAAAGCAGTTTACTATCATAGTCATTAACCTCATTATTTGTCCCCTTTTCAATGTTGCTCTTTTACTTGCATTCTCTCCTTTTATCCTCACAATAGAGCTTGATATGTTATATATATCCCTATTTTACAGACAAAAAAACTAAGGCAGAGAGAGTTAAAGCATCTTGTTGAAGGACACACCATAAGCAGTAGTGTGGAGAGACCTGGGATGAAGTGTTCTGAGCTGAACACCTCTTCTCTCTCTGCTCCTGAGTGCTGTCTCCTGCACTGAGAAAAGGAGTTTGTGGCGGAAACATCCCTGGTGTCCTTTAAAATTATGACGGGGAGCAGTAGTTGACTCTGCCCACATTTATGGGATTCTTACTTTGCATGTGGTGTTACATTGGGGGCTGAAGATGCACCAAAGAGTCAGATTATCTTCCCTGTTCTCAAGGAATTTACAGAAGAATAAACAACCACTTTGGGGGGATTCATTACGTTCCATGAATTTATTGATTGATGTATATAGCATTTCATGGGCTTCCTTGGTGATTCAGAGGGTAAAGAACCTGCCTGCAATGCAGGAGACCCAGGTTCCATCTCTCAGTTGGGAAGATCCCCTGGAGGAGGGCATGGCAACCCACTCCAGTATTCTTGCCTGGAGAATCCCGTGGACAGAGGAGCATGGCAGGCTACAGTCCATGGGGGCACAGAGTCACGACTGAGCAACTAACACTAGCTTTTCCCCATCTGTGGGACTTTGCTGTTGATAAGCGGCTCATCTTTACACTGGACTTTATGCCTTCATGTCCTGAAATCTTACTACGCCCAGCACAACCCTGAAACAAGGCAGGTGCCCATAAATATGAGTAGATTGATTGACTAAATGGAGGTATCAATAACAGCAGGTTTTTGCATAAGTAAAATAGGGGAAGTTCTGCTTTGGTACTTTTTAACATTCTGATCCAATTCCTAACTCCCCACTGTAAACAAAGGCATCCTTCCTGGTTCTGGGAGACGCACAGGCCCTTGCAGCCCAGGGACAGACAGCCTGAAGCCCAGTCTGCTCTTGCTGCCCCGAGGCAGACGAGGGTCCGGGTGGTAAGAATGGGGGTCCAGATGCTCTGCTGTGGTTCCAGGGCATCCTCGAGCCACTCACAGCCTTCACTGTCCCATCTCTTCTTCTGCCCTCCATCCCATTTCAGTCTGATCTGCCAGCTCCCATTCCTCGTGTTTATACATTGGCTCTGGTATCGACACCTTCGCCAGCATCTCTGGAAACCTTAACTAAAGGAGGCCTGTCTTTGAAGACCGTGTCCGTCTTCAAAGAGATCACAGAAAGGAAGACTGTGAAGGGGAGAATGGCCGGTCATTGCAACTATTCTTCCCTTTGATCCTCTAAAATAGATTGTGAGTGTGACTGCCAGGCATCTGTGACTTGAGCCCCTTCCCCCCGCCACCCGCCTTTTTTTTATTAATGTTTTGCCGGTTACTTCACAGCCTGAGCTGTTTATGAGCTTGGCACTGAGATGGGGGAGCTGGGAGTAGGGTAGGCTGGGGGCTGGGGAGGAGGAAATGTTGAAAGAGAGGCCAGACAGGGCGGCAAGACCCTCAAGATGCTTAAATCCTTTCCTCTGCACCTCCTCCCCCCACACATCACTGTTAGGCAGAGGCATGAAAATATCAAGGAAAATTCCTCCATTTCTAAGGAACTGCCAGCTGACAGTTCTCGAACCTCTCACCTTGGTTTCCGGTATTATTGGCACATTCTCTAATTTGTCCTCCGGGATGTTAGTAATTAAAGGTTATGAGGTTTGGGCAATTATCCAACATCGTGCTTCTCTGCAAAGACTGCCGATATTAAAACGCCAGCCTGCGCTCTCCTCTCTGCCTCCCTGCCATCAGCCACCAGGTTCCCTTTCATGGGGATCACATCCTGGAATGCCACATTTAATTGGGAAGGAAAAAAGCCCTTTCATGCTCTCATTCAGATCTCTGGTTTTCATACCTCGCTTTTCATTTCCTGGGGGAGGAGTGCGATGCTGTGTCAGCCCTGCTGTGCCCCCTCGGTGCTGGCTGGCCTTGCTCTATCTTATTGCCACATAAATATTTTGCACTTGAGGGGCTGTGTGTGCCTTTCGCTTTTGTTTTAAGAAAGCTCCTCACATGCCCAGCCTTGGGATTTTGCCGCTGGAGAGTGGGAGGCAGCACACGTTTTAATCAGGTCTTATAGGTCCATCTGGAGAAGGTGATGGCACCCCACTCCAGTACTCTTGCCTGGAGAATCCCATGGATGGAGGAGCCTGGTGGGCTGCAGTCCATGGGATCGTGAAGAGTCGGACACAACTGAGCGACTTCACTTTCACTTTTCAGTTTCATGCATTGGAGAAGGAAATGGCAACCCACTCCAGTGTTCTTGCCTGGAGAATCCCAGGGACGGGGAGCCTGGTGGGCTGCTGTCTATGGGGGTGCACAGAGTCGGACACGACTGAAGCGACTTAGCAGCAGCATAGGTCGATCTGCCACTCTGCCCCGAGGCTCCCAGGTCCTCTGGGGGAGCATTCAGGCCACAAAATCACCTGCAGGCTCTCTGTGCTGTTTCTTAAAGTTTGGGGTGATGCCTTACTTTTTTTTGTAGCAGACTGTTCCCCTCGCCCATTGCTAATGGCTCTCTAAAGCCCATCAGTGGATGAATGAAAGAAGTTGGTTTTAATGAACTGAGTCCTTATCCTTACCAGTGCTTATTGTTTATTAAGCTAATGTTGACAGGCACTTGCATTGTTCTCCTCTTCTCAGCTTTCCTACTGGACAGGGATATTTTGCCTCCATTTTACAGAAGAGGAAATGGAAATGGAGAGGTGGAAAACGTTTGCAGGATCGCAGAGTAAGAGATGGAGCTAAGAGCAGATACAGGTTTCCTCCTCAACCACGCTGTGATGAGGCAGGAGCAGAGATGTGTCTGATTTGTTGTTGTTGTTGAGTCCCTAAATCATGTACGTCTCTCTTTGATCCCATGGACTGCAGCACGCCAGTCTCCCCGTCCTCCACCGTCTTCCAGAGTTTGCTGAAGTTCATGTCCATTGAGTTGGTGAAGCCATCCAACCATCTCATCCTCTGTCATCCCCTTCCCCTTTTGCCTTCTGATATTTCTGATATCAACCCCAAAGATACATTTCTCCTTAGAAAGCATCACGAGGCTGAAATGCACCCTTCCTGTCTGACATGTACAGAAACTGTAACTTTTTTCTTTTGAATAACAGGCCTCATATTGCTCTGAAATTCTCATTTCTGATGATTGTATGTGTACATGTGTGTATGTGTGGTGTGTAGTTGAAGGATGAGATATGGGAGGGAATACTTAATAAATGTAACTTAGTCTCTCCTGGTTTAAAACATTCTCTCTGATGAAAATTAACATATGCATACAACACACATATTATATATACAGACATACATTGAATGTTGTATATATGGTGTCCTGATCCATGTTTAACAATCGTCTTTTGCGGGGTGCATTTCTGATTTGTAACATTTACCAGTCTCTGTGGTGTAAATACCCCCACTGTGGCCAGTTTCAAGCTATCAATGTGATGTTGCTAAATGTGTAGCTGGGAGAAAATGTTTTCAATTTGCTTTCACTAGCCAGTGTATATTGGCTCCACAATCACAATACATAAATAAACACACAAATGTATGTATATATGTATATGTAAAACAACTTTTAAATATATATTTAATGTATATATATAGGGTCGGACATGATTGAAGCGACTTTAGCAGCAGCAGCAGCATACACACACACATATGTGTACCAATAGCCCACCATATCTAGTTGAACCAATTGTAAATTGAAAATATTCAGAAAAAGAATTCTAGAAAGTTCCAAAAGCAAAACTCGAATTGCTGCCCACCAGTAACTATTTACATAGCATTTACAACTATTTACATAGTATTTACAATCATTTAATAGCATTTACACTGTATTAGGTGTCATAAGTAATCTGGAGATTTAAAGTATAGAGGAGGATGTGTGGAGTTTATGTGCAAATATTACACTCTTTTGTTTAAGGGACTTGAGTATCCTCATTTTGGTATCTACCTCCTTAGATACCAAGGGACAACTGTGTATGTGTATATGTATGTATGTAAATATATATGCTGCTGTTGCTCCTGCTGCTAAGTCGCTTCAGTCGTGTCCGACTCTGTGCGACCCCATAGACGGCAGCCCACCAGGCTCCCCCGTCCCTGAGATTCTCCAGGCAAGAACACTGGAGTGGGTTGCCATTTCCTTCTCCAATGCATGAAAGTGAAAAGTGAAAGTGAAGTCGCTCAGTTATGTCCAACCCTCAGTGACCCCATGGACTGCAGCCTTCCAGGCTTCTCCATCCATGGGATTTTCCAGGCAAGAGTACTGGAGTGGGG
This sequence comes from Bos javanicus, assembly GCF_032452875.1. NCBI lineage: Eukaryota > Metazoa > Chordata > Mammalia > Artiodactyla > Bovidae > Bos > Bos javanicus. Next base: position 47,127,730 of record NC_083881.1, read on the forward strand.
TGCCATTGCCTTCTCCGGTAAATATATATAAGTATATATATATATTCAGTCTCAAGTTGAAACTCCGTATCAGAACTGTTCACCCCTTTCAGGGGTTGTCCTGCTTCCTCCTCTGAAGGCGTCATCTGGGCGCAGACTTGGGTTAAGTACCTTCAGTTGAGCAGGAGGACAGCATGACCTCTGGTGCAGGGTCCTGTCCTCTAGGAAGGCTTGCCCTAAGAGGTCCCAGGTCCTTCTTGGTCACTAGTGTCCTGTGCTGGGTGTCCCCAGAGTGCCCCTGGTTCATGTATCTGCTGGATTTTATCCTGTAGTCAGGCATTCTGCCATCACCTCCAGTTGAAAGGTTGTTGCTTTCTGCAGTTCTATTTTCCTGCCCCTTTGGACTGCCACTCCTTCTAGATGTTTCTCTACCCAGTGCTGCTGGTGAGATAACCTACGCAGCACCCTCAGGTCTTTCCTTAGCCACTCCACTCTGAGTCAAGTCACTGTGGCACCTTCCTGAACTTGAAGCTGCTCTGAGGGACTTTTGCACTATCTCAAGTTCCAGATTGGAATTCCCACCAACCAAAGCCCACCTAGGTATTTCTAACCCAGCTTTTGATTTCTAGCCGCAAGGAGGAGGGGGAAGAAAGTGAGGCCATTTGTTCCTAAGGCCATACTCAAAGCTCCTCCCCATCCCCACATCCAACGGGTTATACATCTCTTTTGTGTTTTCTCTGAATTCTCCCCTCTCCTATCTGTTCTGGTGTCAGTTCTCCAGTGTCTGGCTTCTCACAACTCTGAAATCCCTTCATCACTCAGCAAAACTTTGGCTCTTGCAGTGTAAAAACACTTGCCTTCTGACAACTGGCTGGTTTGAGACTTCAGTAATTTCATTTTGAAACCCAAAGCTTGGGAAACAACTTTATTCTCAGTGGTGTTATTTCTCCCTGAGTGGATAAAATGCCATATCTGTAATGGGTGTGACCTGGCAGGGCAACATATTTCACAGGGATTGAGAATCCATCAACTTAATATGACTAAAGATATGATGACCTATGGGCTGCCCAGTTGGCACGAATGGTAAAGAACCTGCCTGCCATTGCAAAAGATAGAGACGTGAGTTTGATCCCTGGGTTGGAAAGATTCCCTGGAGGAGGCCATGGCAACCCACTCCAGTGTTCTTGCCTGGAGAATCCCGTGGACAGAGGAGCCTGGTAGGCTATAGTCCATGGGGTCGCAAAGAGTTGGAGTGACTTAGCACGCATGCATGATGGCCTCTGATCATGATGAGACCAGATCTTCACTTGCTTTCGAGAAAGCAAGGAATGGCTAAAAAGTGAAAAAGTTCTCTAGATACGATTGAATTGTGCCTGATGTATGGAAACTCCAGAGCTGACAATAGGGAAAATACTTCTGACAAGTCCAAAATGGGTGGGTGGCAGCCATAGGCTGGTTGAATTCCCAAGAGAAAAGAGTGTCATCCAAAACCCAAAAGCACACATAACTTTGTTACCATCCAGTTACTAAGTCATCTGTTACCATGCATCTCTGGTCCGGCAAAGCCCTCCTCTCTTAGCTCCATTCTATTCTGCTTGGCCTGTGAGGCTGTGAGAGCTTTGAAGGTGGCCACCAAGTCTTTTGTGTCTTTATAATTGAGCGTCTAAGAACAGTGTTGACACATAAGCATTTGTCAAATGGATGTCCCACACAACAAGGGAATGTTGGGCTGATTCTGAATCACGTCTCACAGATTGTAAGAATTTAGAACAAAACCATCAATCCGTAATAAGGCAAGAAGGGAGAGTAAGAGGCCCAGGGGCAGCTCAATACAGAGCAGGGGAAAATAAAGCTTTGCCCTACTTTACTGTGTGGTTTCCTCCAGATGCTGGCCTGTCACTCCCAAGCTGCCTCTGGACGCCTGAGAGTCTGATGGGGACCCACTCATTCCTTAATCTCCTAGGGTCCATTACCATGGACCTAAGACAAAGCCAGTGCTTACTGTCTGTTATAGAATGGATCAGGAAATTTCACTCATTGGATCAATGCCAGAGAGATGTCTGGGTCTCAGAATCATCTTTGAACACCCTTAAAAACACATACACGTCACATTGGCTGGAGAAAGAAATGGCAACCCACTCCAGTGTTCTTGCCTGGAAAATCCCATGGACAGAGGAGCCTGGAGGGCTACAGTCCATTGGGTCGCAAAGAATTGGACATGACTTAGCGACTAAACAACAACAAAAACACATACACATCAAATTGATACTTGATTTTACCATGACATACATTTACATAATCAATTCATTGGTGAAAATATTTTTGCAGAAGGTTAAACCAAATAGTTCCTCCAAATACATGAAACTGAAAGTATAATTTTATTCATATTCGTGTGTGTGTGTGTGTCTAGCAATTTTTTCCAGCTTGGACTAAATTCAGGAGAAAAATCCTACTTTTTGTTTGGAAAGTCTCTGGCTGGTTTGGGAGAGCCTGTCTTTCTCCCCATCTGCCAGCAGGCGGAGCTCGTGCTCCACACCCAGCTCGGGGACCAGCCTGCCTTCCTGCCCAAATGCCAGAGCCACGAAGAGAGTGGAAGGCTGAGGTGGTCAGGAGAAAAGAGACGAGATGCAGATTTGTGGAGGGGGACGGGGTGTACTTGCAAAAAACCACCTGTTTCTCTCAAATGTCACCACTTTGGTGAACCGTTTTCTGACAGATAGAAAATGAGTACTATCTATAGGAATAAGCCTGTCTCTACCCATCTTCTTTCTGCGCGGCTTCCTTTTCCAGAGGAAAGCACTTCTTTCTGCAAAGTGTGGGTTTTTGTTTGGGGGTTTTGTGTGTGTGTGCTAAGGCAATGGCACCCCACTCTAGTACTCTTGCCTGGGAAATCCCATGCACGGAGGAGCCTGGTAGGCTGCAGTCCATGGGGTCGAGAAGAGTTGGACACGACTGAGCGACTTCACTTTCACTTTTCAGTTTCATGCATTGGAGAAGGAAATGGCAACCCACTCCAGTGTTCTGCCCTGGGAGAATCCCAGGGGCAGGGGAGCCTGGTGGGAGGCCGTCTCTGGGGTCGCACAGAGTCAGACACGACTGAAGCGACTTAGCGGCAGCAGTAGCAGCTGGAGTTACATGTTTTTCTGAACTGTGTGTTGTAGGTTTCTCTGTGACATTTACACTGAGGTTCTAAGTGCTGCCCTGGTAACTGACCAAATGTGCTTAAAGACAGGAGGAAAAGGTGAAAGTCGTTTAGTCGTGCCCAACTCTGTGACCCCACGGACTGTAGCCTGCCAAGCTCCTTTGTCCATGGGATTCTCCAGGCCAGAATACTGGAGTGGGTAGCCTTTTCAGGGTACCTTCCCAACCCAGGGATCGAACCCAGGTCTTTTGCATTGTAGGCCGATTCTTCCATCTGAACCACTGGGCAAGTCCTAAAGACAGGAGGCTGGTACCCAAGTAGCATTAGAGCTCTCTGGGATAAAGGTGCAGCCTTTGCCTGTGAGTAGATTTCAGGAGAGGAGGATCAGGCAGGCATCTCCTCCGCCACGGGACATGAAGCGCAGTGCATTGTGATTCAGGTTATCCAAAGGGCAGGGCTTTGTGTACACGTGTGTGAGAGAGCGTGTATATGTATGTTTTCTGAGTCAACAGTCAAGCACTGCTAAAAATCTGTGGTAGAAACTCTGACAACCAGTTCATCTCCCCAGCCCCCAAAGAGAAATGTGAATAAATAAAATTCATCACAAGCCTGGAAAATTTCTCTCAATAGACAAAGCATCCTTGCTTGCTTTTTGACTCATAGGAACAGTGTCTCAGAAACACAGCATAAAATCTTTCATAAAAGTGGTTTGCGGTATTATTCTTTTCAATAGTGAAAGTTTTGCATACCATGTGTTAAAGGATCTATGATTAAATATTTACTAAAATTCAGGATGAAGTAGCTCATAATTCAAATATTTTATTTTTCTTATGTCTGAAAGTGAAGTGAAGTCACTCAGTTGTGTCCGACTCTTTGCGATCCCATGGACTATAGTCTACCAGGCTTCTCTGTCCATGGGATTTTTCAGGCATGAGTTACTGGAGTGGGTTGCCATTTCCTTCTCCAGGGGATCTTCCTGACCCAGGGATTGAACCCAGGCTTCCTGCATTGCAGGCAGATGCTTTACCCTCTGAGCCACCAGGGAAGCCTCCTATAAAAGCAGAGGTGGCTGATTTATGGTATCTTTCAGTCAAGGGGAAAAAAAAAAAAGACTGGGACAACTCCCTGTGTTTTTTGCCTGCAGCTCTTCTATGTACCTGGGGGCCGGGCCTAGAGTTCTAAGTTAACAGTTGGAGAGGAGCGCCACCTTGTGGTCACACGAAAAATTAACAAATAGCTGGCAGAGAGTTGGCCACAATTCAGCAACTGAACAAAACACAGTGGCCAAATATTTGAAGTACTTCTGATTTGTCAGGTACTAAGGCAGAATCAGTTGAGTTAGAGACCCCTTCCATAGCCTGGCTAAGAGCCCTTTTTCTAGGGAACCTGGATGTTTCTCACCAATTCTGGGGACTAGCCTTTCACTTATGTGGATTAGTTTAAGTTTTTTTGTTTATTAAGGAAAAAGTTTAACTTATGCTTTGAAGACTACTCATTAGGCTTTAAAAGCCCGTTTCCAGTTTTTTGTTGTGCAGTCACCAAGTCGTGTCCAACTCTGTGTGACCCCTTGGACTGCAATACACCAGGCTCCTCTGTCCTCCACTATCTCCTGGAGTTTATTCAAATCCATGTCCATTGAGGCAGTGATGCCATCTAACCATCTCATCCTCTGCTGCCCCCTTTTCCTCCTGCCCTCAACCTTTTCCAGCATCTGGGTCTTTTCCAGTGAAGCAGCTCTTCACATCAGGTGGCTAAAATATTGGAGCTTCAGCTTCAGCATTAGTCCTTCCAATGAATATTCAGAGTTGATTTCCTTTAGGATTGACTGGTTTGATCTTGCAGTCCAAGGGACTCTCAAGAATCTTCTCCAGCACCACAATTTGAAAGCATCAATTCTTTGGCACTCAGCCTTCTTTATGGCCCAACTCTCATATTCATACATTACTACTGAAAAAACCATGGCTTTGACTATACGGACCTTTTATCACCTCCATTAGCTTTGTTCGTAGTAGTGCTTCCTAAGGCCCCTTGCCGGGAGAAATATCAATAATCTCAGATATGCAGATGACACCACCCTTATGGCAGAAAGTGAAGAACTAAAGAGCCTCTTGATGAAAGTGAAAGAGGAGAATAAAAAATTGGCTTAAAACTCAGCATTCATAAAACTAAGATCATGGCATCTGGTCCCATCACTTCATGGGAAATAGATGGGGAAACAGTGGAAATAGTGACAGACTTTATTTTGGGGGGTCTCCAAAATCACTGCAGATGGTGATTGCAGCCATGAAATTAACAGATGCTTACTCCTTGGAAGAAAACCTAGACAGCATATTAAAAAGCAGAGACATTACTTTGCCAACAAAGGTCCATCTCGTCAAAGCTATGGTTTTTCCAGTAGTCATGTATGGATGTGAGAGTTGGACTATAAAGAAAGCTGAGTGCTGAAGAATTGATGCTTTTGAATTGCAGTGTTGAAGAAGACCTTTGAGAGTCCCTTGGACCACAAGGAGATCCCATCAAGTCCATCCTAAAGGAGATCAGTCCTAAATATTCATTGGAAGGACTGATGATGAAGCTGAAACTCCAATATTTTGGCCACCTGATGCGAAGAACTGACTCATTAGAAAAGACCCTGATTCTGGGAAAGATTGAAGGTGGGAGGAGAAGGGGATGACAGAGGATGAGATGGTTGGATGGCATCACCAACTCAATGGACATGAGTTTGAGTAAACCCTGGGAGTTGGTGATGGACAGGGAGGCCTGGTGTGCTGCAGTCCATGGGGTCACAAACAGTCGGACACGACTGAGCAACTGAACTGACTAACTTACTGACTGAAGGCCGCTTGATTTCACATTCTCAGATGTCTGGCTCTAGGTGAGCGACCACACCATTGTGGTTATTCAGGTTACTAAGACCATTTTTTGTGTATGAGTACTTCTGTGTATCCTTGGCACCTCTTAATCTCTTCTGCTTCTGTTAGGTCCTTACCATTTCTGTCCTTTATATTAAGTTCTTACCATTTTTATCCTTTATATTGCCCATCCTCGCATGAAACGTTTTCTTGATATCTTGCATGAAATGTTCCCTTGATATCACACTTTCCACTTATTGTGAGTTTAAAATCTAATCCTGACAGTAGTTTCTGATAAAAGGAGAGGCTTCTTGTTGAAGTGGGAGGAGACCCAACATATTTGAATTGGGATTGAGACCTGAAAGCAAGTAAAGAAAAGGAAACCTCATGTACTGTAGGAGGAGCTGTTGCCTCACGGTTCACTTTACTTGGCCTATTTTGTTTTTTCTTCACCTTTTTAAATCTTAAAAGAGAACTGCAGAATTTTTCTCTGTTAAGTGTTCTGAAATTGAAAGGTTTGTAAGTCTATCTTGTGAAGTTATTCTTAATAGGTTGTATTTTTCAGATCTGTTTATCTCACCTGGTAATATTTGTCATCACTATTGACAGCAGTTTTCTGAGACAGGCTGCCTTCTCGTGAAATCAAGAAATATTTAGAAATCCTTAGAGAGCACACCCTTTCTTTGTGAAAGATGTTGGTAACACATTTTCTGCTTTGTTCTATCCTATTGCAAGTTTCTGATCGCAAAGCCATGAGACTTATTTTTGATCAACAAGCAATATTTTTCTTAATGATTGCAAATTTAAACATTTTTGTAGCTAGGTATAGTGATGAATGTTAACTAGACTTATTGTGGTGATCATTTTGCAATATACAAAGATCCATTCATTAGGTTATACAATTGAAACTAATATAATGTATGTCATTTATGAGTAGGATTGATATATATACACTGCTGCTGCTGCTGCTAAGTCGCCTCAGTCGTGTCCGACTCTGTGCAACCCCACAGACAGCAGCCCACCAGGCTTCTCCATCCCTGGGATTCTCCAGGCAAGAACAGTGGAGTGGGTTGCCATTTCCTTCTCCAATGCATAAAAGTGAAAAGTGAAAGTGAAGTCACTCAGTCGTGTCCAACTCTTTGCGACCCCATGGACTGCAGCCTACCAGGCTCCTCCGTCCATGGGATTTTCGAGGCAAGAGTACTGGAGTGGGGTGCCATTGCCTTGAAATAGATAGCTAGTGGGAAACTGCTGTATAACAGAGGGAGCTCAGCCCTGTGCTCTTTTGATGATCTTGAGGGGTGGGATTGGGGGTAGAAGGGAGGCTCAAGAGGCTCATAAGTATACACGTATACTTATGGCTGATTCAGGTTGCTATACAGCGGAAACTAACATAATATTGTAAAGCCATGTACTCCAATTAAAAACAAATTAATTACAAAATTTAATTGCAAATAAAGGTAGATAAATGAGAGCCTTTATGTTCATTTAAAATATGTTCCTATATAGCCCATAGATGCACATAGGTCCTCTTGCAGAAGTGGAGGACTGGTAATACAGCACTGGGATCCCGTGGAATCAGATGAGACCTATGCACATCTCAGCAGAGCTGGTGAACTAGCTGTGTGAATCTGGACAAATTGTGAAAATGTACAGCATCTCACTTGTAAAACTGAAGCAGAATAGCCAGTCACAGAGGGCTTTTGTACATTTTTTTTTTTTTTTTGTCATTGCAAGATCCAAAATCAAGGAATGAACTTCTCTATTAGTTAAGATAATGCCAGCTGCTATAACAGAAAAAAAGACTTTCAACCCTTAATTCCTTAACAAAGATTTATCTTTCCTTACTGCAACAGCCCAAAGAGAGTGGATCCAGTCACATGTTCTGCTTCCAACAGTGATCCAGGATTTCAGGCTTAGTCCATTTTATGAGTCTGTGATACTTAGAATTCTCTGAGGAATCGCCACTTTGTCAAAATGTGGTTCAAAAGACAAAGTGGATACATATTCAGAAAGGTTTTTTTTGGCTCAGTCTGGAAGTGATAACCATTTCTTCTGCCATATTTCATTGATTTCATCAGGAGAACTCAGTGACTTGGCTACAGAGAGCTGTAAGGGCAGAGGTGCAGACATGCAGACTAATTGTGTATCCAGTTGGAATACAAAGTGGGTTTTGGTGATCATGGTTGTTTAGACAAATCAAACTGATTTTTTCCTCCATAAAATACTGTTGTTTTCTTTTCTAAACAACTTTGTTGAGGTATGTGCATTCATGCTAAGTCTCTTCAGTTGTGTACAACTCTGCAACTCCATAGGCTATAGCCCACCAAGCTTCTCTGTCCATGGGATCCTCCAGGAATACTGGAGTGGGTTGGCATACTTTCCTCCAAGGGAACTTCCCGATCAGGTATTGAACCCATGTCTCTTATGTCTCCTGCATTGGCAAGTGGGTTCTTTACCACTAGTGCTACCTACATGCCATAAAACAAACTGGTTATATATGCAAATATATCCAAATATATATGTAAATATATTTAATATATTTATTATATATAATGTGTTTATATAATGTAAATGTGTGTAACGTATACATATGTATAAGGTAATATAAATATATGTAAATATATTTACAATTTTATCAGATCAGTTGCTCAGTCGTGTCCGACTCTTTGCGACCCCATGAATCGCAGCACGCCAGGCCTCCCTGTCCATCACCAACTCCCAGAGTTCACTGAGATTCATGTCCATCGAGTCAGTGATGCCATCCAGCCATCTCATCCTCTGTCGTCCCCTTCTCCTCCTGCCCCCAATCCCTCCCCGCATCAGAGTCTTTTCCAATGAGTCAACTCTTCGCATGAGGTGCCCAAAGTACTGGAGTTTCAGCTTTAGCATCATTCCTTCCAAAGAAATCCCAGGGCTGATCTCCTTCACAATGGCCTGGTTGGATCTCCTTGCAGTCCAAGGGACTCTCAAGAGTCTTCTCCAACACCACAGTTCAAAAGCATCAATTCTTCGGCACTCAGCCTTCTTCATAGTCCAACTCTCACATCCATACATGACCACAGGAAAAACCATAGCCTTGACTAGACATCTGAGAGATATGTGAAACCATCAACACCGTCAAGAAAGTGAGCATGTCTGTCATCTCAATATGTTCCTTGGACCCTTTTGTGATCCAATTCTTCCCCATTGATCTGCCTTCTCTCAGTCTAAATTAGTTTGTGTTTTCTAGAATTTTATATAAATGGAATAATAGAGCATACTTTTTGTGTATGTTTATTCATGGAGTATAATTATTTTGAGATTTAGCCATGCTGTTGTATATATTTGTAGTTTGTTTCCTTTTATTGCTGAGTGATATTCTGTTATATCCACATGTCACAATTTAGTTATCTATTAATGTGTGGTTTTTAATTATTTATTTCTTTATTTGGCTATGGCAGATCAGTCAGGATTGAGGACTTGATATCTTCAGTCTTTGCTCTGGCATGGGGGATCTTTAGTAGGTACAAGCAGCATCCTTAGTTGTGGCATTTGGGATCTAGTTCCCTAACCAGGGACTGAACTTGGGCTCCCCGTAATGGGAACACAGATTCTTAGCCACTGGACCACCAAGGAAGTCTCTATTCATTAGCTAGTTCCAAGTTGGAAAAGGAGTACGTCAAGGCTGTATATTGTCACCCTGCTTATTTAACTTATATGCAGAGTACATCATGAGAAATGCCGGGCTGGAAGAAGCACAAGCTGGAATCAAGATTGCTGGGAGGAATATCAATAACCTCAGTTATGCAGATGACACCACCCTTATGGCAGAAAGTGAAGAGGAACTAAAAAAACTCTTGATGAAAGTGAAAGTGGAGAGTGAAAAAGTTGGCTTAAAGCTCAACATTCAGAAAACGAAGATCATGGCATCCGGTCCCATCACTTCATGGGAAATAGATGGGGAAACAGTGGAAACAGTGTCAGACTTTATTTTTGGGGGCTCCAAAATCACTGCAGATGGTGACTGCAGCCATGAAATTAAAAGACGCTTACTCCTTGGAAGGAAAGTTATGACCAACCTAGATAGCATATTCAAAAGCAGAGACATTACTTTGCCAACAAAGGTTCGTCTAGTCAAGGCTATGGTTTTTCCTGTGGTCATGTATGGATTTAAGAGTTGGACTGTGAAGAAAGCTGAGCGCCAAAGAATTGATGCTTTTGAACTGTGGTGTTGGAGAAGACTCTTGAGAGTCCCTTGGACTGCAAGGAGATCCAACCAGTCCATTCTAAAGGAGATCAGTCCTGGGTGTTCATTGGAAGGACTGATGCTAAAGCTGAAACTCCAATACTTTGGGCACCTCATGCGAAGAGTTGACTCATTGGAAAAGACCCTGATGCTGGGAGGTATTGGGGGCAGGAGGAGAAGGGGACGACAGAGGATGAGATGGCTGGATGGCATCACCGACTCGATGGGCATGAGTTTGAGTGAACTCTAGCAGTTCGTGATGGACAGGGAGGCCTGGCGTGCTGTGATTCATGGGGTCACAAAGAGTCGGACACGACTGAGCGACTGAACTGAACTGAGTGAATGTTTAAGGTTTGTCTGTTCTTTACTATTACAAATAAAGCTGCTATGAATATTTGCCTATAACCTCTTGGTTGGACATCTGCTCTAATTCTTTTGAGTAAATACCCAAGAATGGAATGCCGGGTCACAGAAAGTTATCTTTAATTTTTTTTTAATTTTATCTTATTTTTAAACTTTACAATATTGTATTAGTTTTGCCAAATACCAAAATGAGTCCGCCACAGGTATACCCGTGTTCCCCATCCTGAACCCTCCACCCTCCTCCCTCCCCTACCCTCCCTCTGGGTCGTCCCATGTTTCCTGACCATTTTACATTTGCATCAGCAATGTATGAGAATTTAGTTGTTCTGTAGTCTCATCAACTTTTGGGATGGTAAATTCTTTTAAATCAAGTCAATCTAAGTATGTGTGTTGTGGTGTGTCATTGTTGTTTTCATTTAATTTACAGAATACTTGCTGAGAATACTTCATGGGCTATTTTGCCATCCGAATATGTTTATTCAATTTAATTTTCCTCTTTTTCTTTCCCCACCATGCCACTTGGCTTACAGGATCTCATTTCCCGAGCAGGGACTGAACCTGGGCCACAGCAGTGAAAGCACCAAATCCCAATCACTAGCTCATCAGGGAACTTTCTGCTTGCCTCTCTTTTTATTAGGTTGCCTCCCTCTTCTTACTGAGGTATAGGAACGTTTATATATTCTCCTGAAAACCAAACATATTTAATTTTGATTAAGTCGAATTTATTGATGCTTTACTTTTATAGTTTGTGCTTTTGATGTCCTACTTAATAAAACTTTGCCAAATTCAATGAAACTAAGATGTCCCCCTGTGATTTCTACTGAAAGTTTCATAATTTTAGCTCTTAGGTCAGTGACTCATTTTGAGGAAATTTTAATACAGGGAGGGGGGTAAAGGTTGAGGTTTCTTTATTTGCAGGTGGCTACCTGATTGTCCCAACATCATATTATTGAAATGATTAGCTTTCCCCCATTAATTAATTCAGCACATTTGTTGAAAGTCAATGAACCATATATACATGGGTCTATATCTGGACTCTGTTCTTTTGTTATTGAGTAATCTAGGTCTTTTAACATTTCCACTTAAGTTTTAGAAACAGCTTGCTAGTTTACCTGCACCCACACCCCCCCCCCCCCAACACACACACATACACAAAGCCGGCTACAGTTTTGATTGAGATTGCATTAAATCTACAAATCAGTTTGGGAAAAATTGATATTTAAAAAATACATGATATAATGTCATTCTTTAATTTTTCTTTCCAGTGTTTTATAGTATTCAGTGTACAGGTTGTACATATCTTTTGTCAGATTTATTCCAAGTATTTCCTATATTCTGATGACACTGTGTTTAATTTTACTTTGGGTGTTTTCAGTATGCAAAAATGCAATGGATATTTGTGTATTAATCTTCCATTCTAAAATCTTACTCAATGTATTTGTTAATAGTTGGGATCAACAGGTTTTTGGTGAAATCCTTAGATGTATTTATATGGTATTCTGGTTTCCCTCATCTTTGTGTAGATTCAGATTTCTATCTGGTATCATCTTCTTCTCTCCCAAGGTCTTTCTTTAACATTTCTTATATTTGAAGCCCTGCTGGCTCAGATGGTGAAGAATCTGCTTACAGAGAGGGAGACCTAGGTTTGATCCCTGGTTGGGAAGATTCCCTGGAGGAGGACATGGCAACCCACTCCAGTATTCTTGCCTGAAGAATCCCTGTGGACTGAGGACCCTGGTGGGCTATGGTCCATGGGGTCACAAAGGGTCAGACATGACTGAGCAGCTAAGCACACACACTAATAATGGATTATTTCTCCTTTCATTCTATCTCACAAAAATTTAATTTCATCTTTAGTTTTGAAAGGTATTTTCACGGGGAATAGAGCTCTAAGTTGAAACTTTTTTTCAAGTCTTTGAAGATGTTACCCTGCTATTGTCAGGCTTGCATTCTTTCCAGTAAGAAGTCTGAAATCATTTTTCTTTACTTTTATTTTGGATATGTCTAATATTCTCTGTTTTTAATATTTTCTGTTAATCACTGACTTTATTTTATTATGATGACCCTTATTGTTGTCATTGTTCAGTCATAAAGTCATATCCAGGATTGATTTCCTTTAGGATTGACTGGTTTGATCTCCTTGCAGTCCAAGGTACTCTCAAGAGTCTTCTCCAGTACCACCATTTGAAAGCATCAATTCTTCAGTGCTCAGCCTTCTTTATGGTCCAACTCTCACATGCATATATGACTACTGGAAAAACCATAGCTTTGACTACACAGACCTTTGTTGGCAAAATGATGTCTCTGCTTTTAATAGCCTGTCTAGGTTTGTCATAGCTTTTCTTCCAAGGAGCAAGTGTCTTAATTTTGTGGCTGCAGTTGATGTGCCTTGGAGTAGCTTTATTATGGTTGGGGTCAATGGGATTCTTATATCTGTGAGTTTACAGTTCTCATCAAATTTGGAAAAATTTTGATATTTTTTTTCTTCACATATTTTCCTATCACCCCACTTTAGCATGTCAGGCTCCTCTGTCCTCTGTTATCTCCTGGAGTTTGCTCAAATCCATGTCCACTGAGTCAGTGATGCTATCTAACCACTCATCCCCTGATGTCCCCTTTTCCTCCTGCCTTCAATCTTTCCCAGCATCAGGGTGTTTTCCAGTGAGTCAGCTCTTTGCATGAGGTGGCCAAAGTATTGGAGCTTCAGCTTCAGCATCAGTCCTTCCAGTGAATATTCAGGGTCGATTTCCTTTAGGATTGACTGGTTTGATCTCCTTTCAGCCCAAGGGGCTCTCAAGAGTCTTCTGTAGCTCCGTAGTTTGAAAGCATCAATTCTTTGATGCTCAGCCTTCTTTTATGGTTCAACTCTCACATCCATATGTGACCACTGGAAAAGCTATAGTTTTGATTATACAGACCTTTGTTGGCAAAGTGATGTCTCTGCTTTTTAATATGGTGTTGACCAGTTCAATGGCTCAGTAGTGTCCAACTCTTTGCAACCCCATGGACTGCAGCACGCCAGGCCTCCCTGTCCATCACCAACTCCTGGAGTTCACTCAAACTCATGTGCATTGAGTCAGTGATGCCATCCAGCCATCTCATCCTCTTCTCCTCCTGCCTTCAATCTTTCCCAGAATCAGGGTCTTTTCAAATGACTCAGTTCTTCACATCAGGTGGCCAAAGTATTGAAGTTTCAGCTTCATCATCAGTCCTTCCAATGAATATTCAAGACTGATTTCCTTTAGGAAGGACTGGTTGGATCTCCTTGCAGTCCAAGAAACTCTCAAGAGTCTTCTCCAACACCACAGTTCAAAAGCATCCATTCTTCGGTGCTCAGCTTTCCTTATAGTCCAACTCTCACATCCATACATGACTACTGGAAAAACCATAGCTTTGACTAGACGGACCTTTCTTGGCAAAGTAATGTCTCTGCTTTTTAATATATTGTCTAGATTAGTCATAACTTTTCTTCCAAGGAGCAAGCATCTTTTCAGTTCAGTTCAGTCGCTCAGTCATGTCTGACTCTTTGTGACCCCACAGGCATGCCAGGCCTCCCTGTCCATCACCAACTCCTGGAGTCCACCCAAACCCACATCCATCGAGTCGATGATGCCATACAACCATATCATCCTCTGTCGTCCCCATCTCCTCCTGCCCTCAGTCTTTCCCAGCATCAGGATCTTTTCCAATGAGTCAGCTCTTCACATCAGGTGGCCAAAGTATTGGAGTTTCAGCCTCAACATCAGTCCTTCCAATGAACACCCAGGACTGATCTCCTTTAGGATGGACTGGTTGGATTTCCTTGCAGTCCAAGGGTATACAAATATCCTCCCCCCTTTTGATCTTCCTTCCCATTTAGGTCACCACAGTGCATTAAACAGAGTTCCCTGTGCTACACAATATGTTCTCATTGAGGCTGTGTTCGTTGTTCAGTCATGTCCAACTCTACGACACCAAACTCCTTTGTCTATGGGACTCTCCAGGCAAGAATACTGGAGTGGGTTGCCATTCCCTCCTCCAGGTGATCTTGCAACTCAGGAATTGAACTCAGGTCTCCTGCATTGCAGGCAGATTTTTTACCATCTGAGCTATCAGGGAAGCCATGTTCTCATTAGCAATCTATTTTATACATAGCATCAATAGTGTATAAGCGTCAATCCCAATCTCCCAGTTCCTCCCACCCTCCTTTCCCTTTTGTGAGAAACGATTATTTCTATGTTTTGTTTATTTAGTTTTTTTAAGATAACAGAGTAAATCCTCTCCCTCATACACAATCACAACCAAATGTAAAATTCCTTAAATACGTGATGGATAGTGATAGCTTGTAGGTCTCCAGAGAATGCCTCATAGGATGCCACTCCATGTGACAACCCTATCTCATCCCTGATACCCATTTGCAAGTTGAGGTAAATACTCAGAAACCATCTTTTTCACTTTGGTATCCACTTTCTCTGAGAGGTTCTATTCTATTTGAACTCTTAATACATGTTATAATAGCTTGCATTTTTGTTCACACTTTGCAGCACGAAATCACCCTTGCTTCACCTGAAATGGGCTGAATGCCAACCTATTGCTTGGATCATTGCCTACTTCGATTTGGCTGTAAATATAAGTAAAATACAGGTTTCACACCTGGTTATTTTTGGCCTTTATAATATAAGCAGATACAATCTGCTCCTGGCTGAGTATTCTGATGGTCACTAGTCACTGTAAAATGTCACTATGGTCATGCTTTATAGAGATGACCCTTAGTGTGCATAGTTGATTTTTTCTGGCATTGTGGAATTGGAACACACCTGCAAATCACAGCCAGCAACTTTTATGGTTAATCTAGGCAAGGGAAACTGGGCCAGAGAATGGACATCCAAAAAGAAAAAAAAATCCAAAACAAACGAAAAAACCTAAAACATAACTGGAACCAAGAGTTGGTATAGAAGTTCCAGTTTATGAATTCATTTACGTAACATCTCCTTGAGTAAATAGTGTATAATGGTAGAATACAGTAGAGTGTATTAAAAGCCTGTCATGATGAATACACAAAGTAGTATTAAGCAGTGTTGTATCTTGCAATCCTAGGCTTTCCTGGTGGCTCAGATACTGAAGAAGCCACCTGCAACACTGGAGACCAGGGTTCAGTCCCTGGGTTGGGAAGATCCCCTGGAGAAGGGAACGGCAACCCACTCCAGTATTCTTGCCTGGAGAATTCCACGGGTTCCAAAGAGTTGGACACAACTGAATGACTGACAGCTCCGCTTTTTCCCCACTGGCACTTTCATCTTTTTCACTGTTTTGCAATCCAGGGAACAAGTACATACAGTTGTAAAGGAAAATAATTTTGAAATATCAACTAATGTAGGTTTGTGGTTGCTTTTCTTGGAATTGCCTGTTGCCCTTTGACACTTTAACCAACTTAGGCCACAGTTGGGATTTTGCATACTCAGTGTTTCAAGGTAGTAAAGATCCACATCAAAGAGAGTAAAGAAAAGTTGGTCTCGGCTTTTGAGTTTCAAAAGTCTAGATCTCTCAGCACAACAGCAAAGCTCTTCAGCTCTGGTAGAAAAAGCACCCCAGAGTCAAAGAAATGAGGAGAGCTAGAAGAAAACATTTTGAGTTATTTGGGTTCCTAAGAAACAGGACGCTCATCCCACTATAGTCCATGCTCAGTCCAGGCAGGGGCCTCAGGAAGTCTAGAGAATCTGCATGCAGAGGGACTCATGCTCCCTCTTCTGAGAGCCTGGAGTGGAAATGTCCACCTGGAACTGCCAGACAGACATGTCCAAGACCAACGCATCCTATTCCCCTTCACCCGAGTGAACTGCAGATACTGTAGAACAATCCTTGCATGTCTGTGAGCAGCTCCGAGCCCCCTTCAGTTAAGAATAATCATAGGCTTCCAGGAGGTTAGCTGAAAAGAAATCAGACCTGGATCCTTGCTCACATAGACCAAGACATTGCAGCAGAGACCTGAAGAGATTGACAACAGGAACAATGAGGTCCAGGTGGTCCCTCCCACCCCCCTGGCTCCTCCTCCTCATGCTCTATGAAAAATCTCCAAAATTTAAATACAGTCCTAGAGGGAGAAGAAATCCGGCACTGATCTAAGGATAGTTCTGCTCCCCAGCAGAATAGGGGATTTATTATAATAGGGGATTTACAATAAATCCCCTATTTATATAGGGGATTTATAATAAAAGTGGCACAAAATAGGTCTCATCATAAAAAGCTGCTTTTCTTGCACACCTGAATTCAGAAATTAAGATTTCAAAACTATAATACAACAGAGGTTTCATTTAAGATTACTATTTTCTGAGCCTAATCTGTAATATTAGCACTGCAAAAGATTCATTCAATAAGTCCTGGGTAGAGCATGCATGTGCGTGCATGCTGATTTGCTTCAGTTGTGTCTGACTCTTTGTGACCCTGTGGACTGTAGCCCTCCAGGCTCCTCTGCTCATGGGATTCTCCAGTCAAGAATACTAGAGTGGGTTGCCGCACCCTCCTCCAGGGGATCTTCCCGACCCAGGGATAGAACCCATGTCTCTGTGTCTCCTTCACTGATTGGCGGATTCTTTACCACTAGTGCCATCTGGGAGGCCCCCTGCGTAGAGATCAGTTACAGCTCAGAGACGGAATGTGAGATCATATGCTTGTGAGATACTGCAACCTAAACTAACTGACCTCAAAACTCAGTGGTTACAAACATTCATTATTCTCACTCAGATGTCTTTAAAGATGTTGGATGAAGTTTGAATGCTCTGGGCTTGCTTGACTTGGTGGCTCTGCAGATGGGCTGGGACAACCCTGCTCCATGTCTCTTTCATTCCTTCTTGGACCCAGTGGGGAAGCCAGTGTGTTTTACTATAGGGAAGATGGAGGTGCAGAGGGCAACTAGAAACATGTAATGCACCGAGGCCCATTAAGTCTTTTCTCAGAAGTCACTGTTACATCTGCCCACATTTATTGGTCAAAACAAGTCATGTGGTCAACCCCAAAGCAAGGGGTAGGAAAATGTACCCTACCCAAGATGCAGTGAATTCAGGCAGCATGAAGAATTGGGACCAATTATCCAACTGACCACAGATGGAAATGGACACTTTTTTTTTTGAGTGCCTACTAGTAGCCTGATACTGTGCTAGGTTGTTAACATCTGTGCACCTAAAGTCTGTAAAACAGTATCATGTATACAGTTCACATTATTTTACCTCTTTTATCAGCATGTAGGGAAACTGAGGCTCAGAGAAATCAAGTGACTTGCCTATTGTGCACAGTGGATTTGAGATTTCAACCTATGTCTGTTAGAATGCAAATCTTGTGATCTGGAGGAAGCATGATGATGGCCAGATCTCAGGTTTATTGACATCCAATCAAGTCCCTTTTTCCTAAATGACCCTCACTCTTTCAAAAATTTTTTTTATTTTTAAAAATTTTAAATTTTATGTTGCAGTACTGCTGCTAAGTCGCTTCAGTCGTGTCCAACTCTGTATGACCCCATAGATGGCAGCCCATCAGGCTCCCCCGTCCCTGGGATTCTCCAGGCAAAAACACTGGAGTGGGTTGCCATTTCCTTCTCCAATGCATGAAAGTGAAAAGTGAAAGTGAAGTCGCCCAGTCATGTCTGACTGTTTGCGACCCCATGGACTACAGCCTACCAGGCTCCTCCGTCCATGGGATTTTCCAGGCAAGAGTACTGGAGTGGGGTGCCATCGCCTTCTCTGATGTTGCAGTACAGTTGATTAATAATGTTGTGTTAGCTTCAGATGTACAGCAAAGTGATTCATTTATATGTGATTCATTTATATATATACATATATATATATATATACATATATATATATATATATGTATCTGAAAGTGAAAGTGAAGGTCACTCAGTTGTGTCTGACTCTTTGGGACCCCATGGACTATACAGTCCACAGAATTCTCCAGGCCAGAATACTAGAGTGGGTAGCGTTTCCCTTTTCCAGGGGATCTTCCCAACCCAGGAATTTTTCAAATTCTTTTCCCATTTAGGTTGTTCCATAATATTGAGCAGAGTTCACTGTGTTATACAATAGGTCCTTATTGGTCGTCCATTTAAAATATAGCAGTGTGTACATGTCAGTCCCAAACTCCCTGATATCCTTAGCCCCCCTCTTCTCCCGTTTCCCCCAGAAACCGTAAGTACTTTTCTAAGTCTGTGAGTCTGTTTTTGTTTTGTAAATAAGTTCATATGTGTCATTTTATTTTAGATTCCGAGTATAAGCAGTATCATACGATATTTGTCTTTTTTGCTCAGTGACCTTGACTCTTGATTAGAGAGCTCTGGGGTTCCTTCTTTTCCTTCTTTCACACACAATCCTGCTTCCTTTCCTTTTTGACTTGCTAATTAATTCCGTTACTTTTCCTTGAATCCTATTAGTAGGTAACACCATGATAGATACCATCTGGAAAACATTTACCCAAGTCTTGAGTGGAAGGTTTACAGAACAGGAGATGCAAAAGCAGACCCTCCAAAGGAGCTCTGCCTGTGTAAGTGATAAATTACCAGCCCTTGGATTATCTGCCAGGAGCTCTCCCTCCAGGTTTAGGAGCAGCACCTTTCCTGCTGCAGTGCCAGCTGTATTATGTGCCAAATGTTCAGTAAAGCATGTGCCCTCGGAATAAAGCAGGGAGGCAGAACCACTATGCTTGCGTAAACCAGCTTTCAACAGAATCTGTTTCCCTCCGATTGTCTCAAGTGCCTTCTCCCTAGATAATCATGCTTCATACTTTTAGAAGCCCAGATCCCAACAGCTGGAGGTAAAAGTCCCAGTGTAATGGAAGAAAACATGTTGATAGTTTTAATTGGTCCCTGAAGTGAAACCCAAGGAAAGATTTATTGGTTGATGGATTTGAGGCTTTCAACTTAGCAGAACTGGGAAGCGTATGGTAAAAATAAACATATTAGAAATTTGTGACTAATTATTAGAAAGTTAATTTTATTTCATTTAGGATATGATCATCAAGTGAGAAAATCACTTTAATTTATTGCTGTTGAAGTTAATGACGCATCCACTTATACGTAAGCATGGCCACCTGCATCTTGGGCCATTCTCTGGCTTTCCATCAGTCTTGACTCCTCTGAAGGTCTTGAACTCAAAATAAGCAAATCTTCTGTTCTCAGCCATGTAAATCCATTGCTCAAGTGGGAAAGATTTGGTGAAGCTAAGGATCTCAGAGCACTGAGAGGCTGGCCATCAGAGATTCATGAGGACTTTAAGTACTACACATCTGTAGTGTTAGTCAACAGCTCTTACAGTCATTGTTGTCATTTGATCGCTAAGTTGTGTCCGACTCTTCTGTGACCCCATAGACTGTAGCCCGCCAGGCTCCTTTGTTCATGGAATTTCCCAGGCAAGAATACTGAAGTGGGCTCCTTCTCCAAGAGATCTTCCCGACCCAGGCATCAAACCCGTATCGCCTGCCTTGGCAGGTGGATTCTTTACTACTGAGCCACTGGGGAAGCCTGGTTGCAATAACACTGTATAAAAGGAAAGCTCCATATATTAATGGCTTATAACAACAAACATAGCAAATACTCTGAAGTACTTTCTTACTCATGAATATGTAAATTAGTTTTTGCTTACAGACTGCAGGTGAGTTGAGCCCAGCTTCTCTTCAGGTTAAAGGTCAGGTTCATATCAGTTCCTTGCACCTTTCCTTCCAGGATCCAGGATCATGGGGCAGCACCTACCTGGGTATGCTCTTTCCATGGCAAAATGCAGGAACACATCAAGGCTGCAGAAACTTGCTATGTATACTTTTTAAAACCTCAGTTTGGAATAGGTACAGCATCACTTTTGCTCGTATCCTTTGGACAAAGCACATAGTGTAACCTTGTATCAGTGGCCTGGGAAAAATACACTTCACTCCAAGGGAGGGGAAGGGTGAATATTTGCTGAAAAATAGTTCAATAATATATACCTTTATTCATTTTTATAGGCTATGACCTTTGTTTTCCTCTTCTACACAGTTTAGAGGAATTGAGTGTACACTAGTAGGCATATAGGCATTTGAAATAATTTAGGAAGAAATAGAATAAGAAATGTGTAAAAATTGTGCAGTGTCATGCAGTAATTTTCTTTTTTGTGGTTTCTTTGTTTGGTTTTGGTGTCAGGGTTATGGTAGCCCCATAGAAAGAATTTGAAAATGTCCCCTCCACTTCACCTTCTGGAATAGTTTGGGAAGATAGGTATTAGCTCTTGTTTATGTGTTTGTTAGAATTCCCCTGTAAAACTATCCAGTCCTGGAATTTTGTTTGCTGGGAATTTTTTGATAAGTAATTCACTTTCACTACTAGTTACCAGTCTGTTAAATTGTCTATTTCTTCCTGAATCACTCTTGAAAGATTGTATGTTTCTAGAGATATATCCATTTCTTTTAGATTGTCCAGTTTGTTAGAGTGTAACTGAATATGGTATTTTCTAATGTCTTTTTATAGCTCTGGGATTCAGTTTTAATTTGTCCTCTTTCATTTCTTATTTTGTTTATTTGGGTCCTTTCTCTTTTATTCTTAAAGAGCCTGGCTAAAGGCAATTTATTTATCTGGCCTGGCAATTCTATCTCTTCCTTTTTTATTGAAGTATAGTTGCTTTACAATGTTGTGTTAGTTTCTGCTGTACAGCAAAGTGAGTCAGCTGTATGCTTACATATATCCCCTCTTTTTGGGGTTTTTCTTCCTATTTAGGTCACCACAGAGCGCTGAGTAGAGTTCCCTATGTTATCCGGTAGGTTTTCATGAGTTATAAATTGTATACCTAGCAGTGTGCATGTCAATCCCAATTCCCCAGTTCATCCCACCCTCCCTTCCACCTTTGGTATCCGTAAATTTGTTAGCCATGTCCGTGTCTCTATTTCTGTTTTGCAAACAAGTTCATCTGCGCCATTTTCCTTTCTGCCAGTCTCCAGTTCATTTTCAGTCAGAATTGATCCACATATAGATGTATTTTTGATATGTTACTGGAGGGAGTTGCTGTCTACATCTTCCCACTCTGGCATCTTCATCTCTACTCCAACTCACTTTTTTTTTTAACCCAAATTTTCTATTCTTTTTTGGAACAAAAGGCTCTTTGCTGTTTACAAGTTTATTTCTGAATTGAAAAACTTCCCCCTCCTTGTTTTTCCCTGTGTTATTATGATTTTCCCCTGTCTTTCCCCATTCAGTCTTGTCTGCCACAATCAGACAGACAGAAAGTGCAAGGACAATTTTTTTCTTGTATATTAGTAGAAACTTTAGGAGAATATAGTAACTGCTCCACGTTTGTCAAATAGATACATTTTTAATTGATTTTTTTAAATTTTCAGCATACTTAACAGTGTCTGACCCATAGCAAATACTTTATATTTGATTTTATTTAGTCACTAAGTAGTGTCTGACTCTTTTGCGACCCCATGGTCTGTAACCCACCAGTTCCTCTGTCCATGAGATTTCCCAGGCAAGAATACTGGAGTGAAGTAAGTTGCCATTTCCTTCTACAGGGGATATTCAGGACCCAGGGATCGAATCTGCACCTTCTGCTTGGCAGGTGGATTCTTTACCACTGAGCCACTAGGGAAGTCCTATAAATATATGATAATGAATTTAATTAAACATTTGGATGCCTAGTAGGCTTTGGGTATATGAAAAAAGACATTTGAAATATAGACATATCTTGGAGTATTTTGAAATCTAGTCAGGAATCATTATGTAAGTAAAAAGTTACAATACAACATGAAAGTGTCTATAATAAAGGTGTACAAACAGGTTAACAAAAATATATACTGTGAAAATAAATGAAAGGAGATCAGTGGACAGGAATCTCAAGGACCACAGAGATTTCCTGAAGGAACATTTGCAGTGAACCCTGAAAGATGGATGGGAATTCACATAAAGAAACATGAGCAAACATTTGAATGTTTGGAGTTTTTTTCCCCCACTTGTCCTATGCATGTCATGTGACTTACCTCAGAAAATTCTATGTGATGGAATCCAGTTGCAACCTTCCCTCCCTGACTGCTTGTCAAGAAATGAGTTAATTTTCAATCCAAGAGATCAGTGTCTTTAGGGACCAGCAACTCTACAGCATCAGTGACAGAGAAAGAGCAGGCTGGAAGGAGCCCATGGCCTTAACAGAAATTGTCCGTGTGTTCCCAGATGTGAAAACTGCATAGTAAGTAAAAACCTAAGTAAATAAATCTGAAAAGAACTGGGGAAAAATTAGAACAGTCCTCAGAGGGTTCCTTTTTGCATGAGTAAGTGCAAAAAAAAAAAAAAAAAACCTGTGGGAAACTATTATAGAAACCATAGGAAATTCAAACAGTGCTGTAGCAGCCCATGCTTCAAGAATCCCAGAACATCCCATCAGTAGGACATAGACCTATGCTAAAAAACCTACCTGGAACCAAATTCATGTTGCTTAAGGTGGGAACACCATTAATCCCAGTGATAATGCAGGTTCAAATACTTGTGAGACAGAGAGATCCAGAGGGCATAGTCCAAAACAGAACTGTACAAGCTGGCACAGGTGAGGATGACACTGCAAGACAAAGCTTTAGAAAGAAGATGAGAGAAACAGGAAGCGTTGCTGAACTAGGCTGAGCCCAGAGAGGCAGAGAAACAGATTTTTAAAATGCCATTTTTGAAAAACCATAGAAGAGTGCTCCCTTGAGCTGTGAATCTGAGAATGCTTCCCTGGCCCACCTTCAACTTTTGCAAAAGAACTTCCTCCTAATAGTGTTATTTAAATAAGGAAAAAGAAAGAATTTCAAAAAGATACTATAAGGTAAAAGATGAAGATGAACCACAGACCTCCATGCACATAAAAACATTGGGGAAAAACACATTTTCCACAAAGAATATTAAAACTGACACCAGGTATTTCAAATTCAATAAAAAGAAACTTAGATATCACCAAAACAGTGTAAGAAAAACAGAAACAAGACTTAAAGCATTTCAGAAATGAGGTAGCTGAACAGCAGAAGATTTTTTTTAAAAAGAGATGAAAGAAATTGTGTGAATTGTTTCAGAAAAAAAATACTGAATTAGAAGGAATGCAAAAGCAAGTAGACTAAGAAAGCTTAATGTGGGAGCTATATATTCAAGGGAAAAGAAGTGAGAATAATAAAGTGGAAATAGAGACAAAAAATATTCAAGAAAATGTGAAAGATAGGCAGAATAGAACCAACATATGTGCTATTGGAGATCCTAAATGAGAACATTTACAGCAGTATGTAAAAAAACAAAACAAAGAAACCAAAAAAAAAAAAAACTTTCCTGAAATGAGATAAATCACAAACCTACTACTAAAAGGACACTTCCTGGGTGATATAAACTTTGTAGTTTGAATCCAGGTAAATTGTTTAATAAAACAAAACACCAAACTCCTCAGATACTCATACCAGAATTCAGAGTTGCTCTAAGATATTCGTTTTAATATGTTTTATTGAAGTATTGTTGTTTTACAATGTTAGTTTCTTCTGTACAGCAAAGTGAATGAGATATGCATATACATTTTCTCTCTCTTTTGGATTTCTTTCCCATTTAGTTGACCACAGAGCACTGAGTAGAGTTCCCTGTGTATATAGTACGTTCTCATTAGTTATCTATTTTATACATAGTATTGCTAGTGTATATCCCAATATATTGGATAGTGTTTATCCCAGTCTCCAAATTCATCCCACCTTCCCTTCCTCCTTGGTATTCATACGTTTGTTCTCTAAATCTGTGTTTCTATTTCTGTTTTTCAATTAAGATCATCTATATAATTTTTCTAGATTCCACATACATGCATTAATATACAATATTTGTTTCTGTCTTTCTGACTTACTTCACTCTGTATGACTGTCTCTAGGTTCACGCACATCTCTGCAAATGACCCAATTTCCTTCTTTTCATGGCTGAGTAATATTCCATTATATATACATACCAAAGCAAGAGCATTAAACAATTATCTTGCCTTTCTGATTTGAGGTGTATTTCAGAAGGTAACACATAGCTTTCATGGATAAAGGAAAGTTCTTCTACACAGAATAATTTCCACAGACAAGTGCAAGCCAAAGGATAAAATTAGAAGTCATCATTTCACAAACCCAATGAAATGACTGATTCAGACAGAAAGTGGTAATCAATCATCTCACAAGTGGCTTTCAAATTGCACTCTCCTTTAAGCATCATCTGAGAATTTCTTAGAAATGAAAAATGCTGGTCACTAGCCCAGACTTACAAATCAAAAACTCTGGGGGTGGGGCCCAGGAATTCTGTTATAACAGATTTTTCAGTTAGTCATGATGAACTGTAAGGTTGAGAATGGCTTTATGCCACACTGCTCACATGATTTCATTCTTTAGAGAAATCAAGGAGGATTAGGGCTAATCCAGGGGGCTTCCCTGGTAGCTCAGCTGATAAAGAATCTGCCTGCAGTGCAGGAGACCCTGGTTCAATTCCTGGGTCAGGAAGATCCCCTGGAGAAGAGATAGGCTACCCACTCTTGTATTCTTGGACTTTGGGCTTCCCTGGTGGCTCAGACAGTAAGGAATCCGCCTACAATGCAGGAGATTTGGGTTCAATCCCTGGGTTGGGAGGATCCCCTGGAGAAAGGCATGGCAACCCACTCTAGTATTCTTGCTTGAAGAATCCCCATCAACAGAGGAGCCTGGTGGGCTAGAGTCCATAGGGCCTCAGAGTCAGACTCGACTGAGGGACTGAGCACAGAGCACAGGGACATCCGAGCTTCCTGCTGAAATCTTTGATTTCATTGTTTTCTTACTTTGGCCTGAGTGTTCTGAGGCGATAGAAATTTCTTTGTATTTTGAAGGCTCAGTATTGCTATTATGTCTCTTCTTCTGTTGGCTCCAACCCTTCAGGTAAGATCACGTCTCAAAAACAAGCGTAGAAAGGTCAGAGAGGTCTTTTCAATTCAAATTGACTATTTGGACTATTAAACAGTAATTTTGATTTCTGAAGCTTCCCTAAGGAACTGGGGAAAATTGAGTTAATCAAATTTTCTGGACTGCTTTGATTCCCCTACAGCCACACAGACCTGGCTCCTGTCATTTTGAATTTCTTAGCTTTTATTTCTGTCAAGAAAATTGGATAATATATTCATGTGCTTAAAAGCAGCTTGCAATCCTCTTAGCAAAATGACCTATATGTGACAGAAATGTGCATTGCTTTGAGGTTTCTATATGGCTGTTAGGATGTGTGCAGGTATTTTGAATTTGTACACACTCCTAGAGGGCTGAGGCTGAATTCTGTTGTATTCCCTTTGCGGGAAGCCAAATGCTGTAAGCCATCAGTTATTCAGTTAGTGCATTTTGATGATTAAGCTGCTATGAAGAAAATACTGTTTCTTTTTTGAAGTATACTTTGTGGAGGTATGTGTTTCACTGGGGGGGGGTCCTTTAGGTGAATGTCCCCAAGTTAATAATATCTTCAAAATGCCTGCAACCTTAATTTCTCCATCCATATAAGATATATCACACTAATATAATGGCATTTCTTCTCAGCTCTCCCCAAATGCTTCCCAGAAATTCCTGCACACAACCCCAGTATTTCTCCAAGTATTTCTGTGAGTTCTTAACTGGTGTTTCACTTGTGAGTGATTAACCTTGTTCCCTTCTGTGCCCTGTGGGGTCTGCCTTTTATTTGTCTCTCTTGTCCTCCTGGTTCCTGCAGTGACATCTCCCAGTGGAGTCGATCCCAAAGCGGCAGCTGAGTCAATGGTGCCTGTTTAGGAAAAGGATGAAAGGTTTCAAAATAGCTTTTACTCCCTGGTAGCTCAAAATCTGCCTGCAATGCAGGAGACCTGGGTTTGATCCCTGGGTCTGGAAGATCCCCTGGAGAAGGGAATGGCAACCCACTCCAGTATTCTTGCCTGGAGAATCCCATGGACAGAGGAGCCTGGTGGGCTACAGTCTGTGGGGTGGCAAAGAGGTGGAAACAACTTTCACTTTCAGTTTCTGGTCTCCACTCATACTGCCAAAGAGCCTCGCTAACCATGTGAATAAGGGACCCCAGTGCTTGATACTTGCATCATACCATGATTGCTTTCTCAAATTAGCTTTTTGGTAGTTTTTACTGGATCTTCCATTGTAGCCCATTTGCACTTAGAAGGTGGTAGGTCAGACTGGACTGACGAATCATCAGAGTGATGAATTCAGTATTCATGATCTTCAGTTCAGTTCAGTTCAGTTCAGTCGCTCAGTCGTGTCCGACTCTTTGAGACCCCATGAATCGCAGCACGCCAGGCCTCCCTGTCCATCACAAACTCCCGGAGTTCACTCAGACTCACGTCCATTGAGTCAGTGATGCCATCCAGCCATCTCATCCTCTGTCATCCCCTTCTCCTCCTGCCCCCAATCCCTCCCAGCATCAGAGTCTTTTCCAATGAGTCAACTCTTCGCATGAGGTGCCCAAAGTACTGGAGTTTCAGCTTTAGCATCATTCCTTCCAAAGAAATCCCAGGGCTGATCTTCAGAATGGACTGGCTGGATCTCCTTGCAGTCCAAGGGACCCTCAAGAGTCTTCTCCAACACCACAGTTCAAAAGCATCCATTCTTCAGTGCTCAGCTTTCTTCACAGTCCAACTCTCACATCCATACATGACCACTGGAAAAACCATAGCCTTGACTAGACGGACCTTTGTTGGCAAAGTAATGTCTCTGCTTTTCAATATGCTGTCTAACTTTTCTTCCAAGGAGTTATCGTCTTTTAATTACCTCCCTTCTATTTTTTTATTTTTTTCAATTATTTTTAATTGGCAGATAATTGCTTTACAATGTTGTGTTGGTTTCTGCCATACAACAATGTGAATTAGCCATAAGTATCCATATATCTCCTTTCTCTTGAGCCTCCCTCTCACCCTCGCATCCCACCCCTCTAGGTCATCACAGAGCACCAGCCTGAGATCCCTATGTTATATAACAACTTCCCACTAGCTATCTAGTTTAAATATCTCTCTGTCCTCAGTCACTCAGTTGTGTCTGATTCTTTGTGACCCACCATGCACCTCTGTCCATGGGATTTCCCAGGCAAGAATACTGCAGTGGGTTGCCGATTCCTTTCTAGGGGATCTTCTCAACCCGGGGATCGAAACCAAATCTCTTGCGTCCCCTACATTTTCAGGCGCATTTCTTACCACTAGTGCCACCTGGAAAGCCCCAGTTTTAAACCTGTTACTGTATGTATTTCAATGCCATCCTCTCAATTGATGAGCCTATTTGCAGCACAGGAATAGAGCTGCAGAGGTAGAGAACAGATTTGTGGACACAGTAGGGGAAGGAGAGGGTGGGATGAGTTGAAAATGTAACATTGAAACGTATACATTCCTTTCTATTTTGACTAGCTGTCTTAGATCCAAACTCATGTACTCAGATTACATGCTTTGGAATGCAACTCTGAGACCCACTCTACCAGTCCTCCAGAAGTGTCCAGATGTCCTGAATGCTAGGATAAACCCAGCTTGAGGGCAGCATATTTTTATCCCTGCTTTAGGTAATGCTGGAGGGTGGTATGATGCATCTAAATTAAAGAACTATATTGGATCTGACTCCTTGGAATCCATCTGAGAAAACAGAAATAAATTTAAAAAGAAGACTCTAAGTGTAAGGGGGAAGGGGACCAATGAAGTCCCATAATCTCTAGAAGTATGTCTTCATTTATTTGTGCATTTCAACACGTATTTATTAAATGCTTACAATGTTCTAGAACAGGGATTGCAAATAGATTCCATCTTGTGTGCCAGCTCTGATCAATTGGCGGTTACTGTCTGGAGCAGCCTGCGTCTACATGTGGGCTCAGCAGGAAGATGTCATGAGTGATTAGTGATGTCAGCTAGCGAGGAAGGAAAAGGCAGGAGTGGCAGCAGACTCACCAGGTATTTGTGGTGCCTTTTCCAGTCCCCGGAGATACAGCAATAAGTAACACACATGCATATTTTTTAAATAGCCAAAATGCCCCAGCAACTGGAATTCACAGTATTTTAATTTTTTTTGCTTATGTTCCTTTTCCAAGAACTGTCCTCAGTCACTCAAGCTCTGCCCGTCTTGGCATGCACCTGTTTTTGTCTCCTACGATTCCACATTTTCATCTCAATCTACAGGCTCTGCAGCCTGTCATATCGCCTCCCTCCTTGTGGTTAATGCACAAGACTAGTTCATCTCCTGCCCACAGAAATTGGAAGGAAAAATTGACATTACAAAGAAAAATTGTCCCCCCAACTCAATAAAAGTCTATCCTGGAACAATCTCAAAAAGTTTAGCTCCCTAAAGTATGATACAATTTGACATCCTAATTAAAGTAAGCTTGAAGAAGAGTCAAAGAGGGAACGAAAGGAAGAAATTCCTATTTCAAGCAGCAGAGGGAATTCTTTTAGTTGACTTGCATGCAGATGAAAGAGACCTCAACACCAAGAGCTAATTACCTACAGCATTAATTCAGGATGTGAGAGACAAAGGATGCACCCTTTTTATAAAAAATGCCCCAAGATAGACAATTGAAGCTGATTAGCAAAAGCAAAGTTGCTAGAGAGGGCTGGGGAATGTGTGCTGTGAGTTGTGATTCATGATGTCTTGTCTAGTTTCTCAAAGAAATTGCCAGCATGTGAGTTCTATAAAAATTGATTAATCATTTGAAGCCAGATGCATCCTTTATTGAACCTGGCTCTTCCTTATTAAATATAGTGATTAGAACCAGAAATAAGGAAATAATACTTAGACTGATCCATCATTATCCCTATATACTTTACTGCTAATGAGGCAAAACTACTTTTTTTATTCAATAGGTATCAAGATAATCACATATAAAACCAAAGCGTCTCTTCAATTTCCTGGTACAATTAATGGACAAATACAATGTTCATTTAAAAGCAAGGCTGTCCTTCACCTCCACAATCAAAGTAATTAAGGCATCTGGGTTGCTTTCCTTTTGATTTTTAGTAAGGGAAAAAAAGTCATCCTGGTTTTGCAGTTGGCAAAGTTTCACGTCGTGCTTGATCTGCTTTATAAGAATAAAAAGCCTTTGCTGATGCGTATATGTTGTCTGTGTTATGTCGTCACACTGTTTCTTCCATAAAAACCTCCTGTTTTGTTTTCCTAGCTCCTCTTCCTTTTTTCCTGGGGCAACACCACCACTGTCCCCTTTTCTGGGAGCGCTTCTCCTCCCCTCACTTCCGGTATTGTGATTTTTCAGTAGAAATGCCCGTATTCAGTCATGATCCTACTCCCCTCATCCCCACTATAACTCCAGGAGTGGCACTAGACCCAGGATGGGTCAGAGTTCCTTTCCTGATATTTTAAATCTTGGAAACAGACAGAAAGATGTAGGCTTGGGTGAAGTTCTTGAAAGGCATGTTTCCCGCCAGGTGACGCGGCAAGGCAAGGGAAGCTAATGTATAGAAAGAGAAGAAGGAGAAAACTCAAAACGAAGGGCAGACCGTCCTGATTGAACCTCACTTCCTGTAGAAACCTAGCGGTATCCACTCCTGTGACTCAAGTATTCAAAACTTATATGAGATGCTCCAATATTTCCTCTGTTAATTCCTCATTTTGATTAAGTGAATTTGAATTTTGGTAGCAAAGAGCCCAAACTATCGAACTATCTACTAAACATGCTAACAGTTCACCTGGTGTCAGTAATACTCAGTTGTTGGGACTATTTCATGTAAACAGTGGGTGGACTGGTTATTAGGAGGATGCTAAGGGATGGTGAAGATCTGGGAACATTCCCAGGGATAGCTGAGAATGGGTAAGGAGGCTAGGGTCTCCAAGCACAGCATGGCAGTTGGCATTCAAATGACCAAAGCCCATGCCCTGCCCATTGCAGGATTATTAGGAAGCCCCCAGACCAGGATTTATACAGCTGAGAAATCAGATCATGTATCTCTTGCCTCCTATCCCTCCCCAATCACTCGCTCTCCATGCCTTCCTCTAAATTTGGCATCACGTATTTGCTTTGACATCCATGTTCCTTCTTCATCATCCCCTTTGATCAAACTTTACATTGCCCTGACTTTCAGCTTCCTGGGTGAATTCCCCTCAGGTTTCATGCCCAAGGCATTCATCCATAGCCAACTGACCTTTGTTCCACAACTGCCCTGATCAATATTGTGGCCACCAGCTGCAAGTGTCTATTTAAGTTTATGTTTTTATTCATTAAAAAAATGTTTGTAAGTTAAAAATAGTCTCTTCAGCTACATTTCAAGTACTCAAAAGCCACATGTGCCTAGTAGCCATTGTAGTAGATGTTTTCATGTTGGCAGAAAATTCTGTTAGTCAGCATTCTTCTATCTGGTGACCTATCAAGTAGCCCAAACCAAGTTTGTCCAGGCCACCCTTGGTTACTCTCTCAGCAGCTACAGAGAGGAGATGCAGGATAGAATAATGAAATTAGTGCATGCTAAGTCGCTTCAGTTGTGTCTGACTCTCTTCTGTGGACTGCAGCCCACCAGGCTCCTCTGTCCATGGGATTCTCCAGGCAAGAATACTGGAGTGGGTTGCCATGCCCTCCTCCACGGGATCTTCCTGACTCAGGGATCGAACCCACGTCTCTTTTGTCTCCAATATTGGCAGGTGGGTTCTTTACCGCTACCTCCACTTGGGACACCCCTCCTCTAAGGATAGCGGGAATGTTACAAGTGCCGCGCCCAACTGCCCTTGGCAGACATCACTAGTCAATCACAGCATTATTTCCCACTGAACAAGATTTGGCTTTTGCAGTCATTTTGAGGACTATGCTCCTGGAAACCTCTAACAAAAGTGATTAGGGTGGGCATTGGAGATGAACCATTTGGAACCTGATTCATCCCTTGCTAGAGCCAAAGAGGACACGAACGTCCAGTGGAGCCAATGAGTAATAGAATGTAGACTAGCATTGAAGCCTTCTGATTAAAAGCAGTGAAGCGTGTAATAGGGTAGTAAGTTCTAGAATGAAACTGCTGGGGTTCTCATCTCAGTTCTACCTTTTAATTTCTGTGTGGTCTTGCACTAACTGTGTTGATCCCGTTTTCCTACTTATAAACTGGGAACTTTAGCAACAATACTTTTCTCATACGGTTGTTTTGAGGAATAAATGGGATCATGTAAGGTACCTGGCATAAAGCACTGAATAAATGATAGTTAGTATCACTACCTGTGTGACTTTTAGAGTTCTAGTTATTATTCCCACCATATAGACGAGGAAGCAGAAAATAAGAGCTTAGCCCACATGTCAAGGTTGCACAGCTAGTTTGCTGCAGATTAGGGGTTTTATCTATTTTTATTCCAACTCTACTGCTCTATTTACTAAAAGATGTTCTCAAAATAATTCCTGATTCCTTACATGCACTATTTTTTTTCACCCTTCCAGTGTAAGATAAAAAATTCATGTATTGGTGTACTTACATAGCTCTTTGACATAGCTGACAAAGATCTCGACAGATAAATTGGTTGTGAACCTTTCTTGTGGAGACCTTTTTGAGTAAACTTTTCCCACAGTTTGTCCATCAGCTGCTTAGAAATGGACATTAAGGTCAAGGTCACAGTCAGCTTGCTCCATTGCTTCCCAGGTTGATGACAGTTGCAACTTACTAGGTAGAACTCATAAACTGCTGACATTCAATTGTTCCTGCCTTACAAAAATTGCATTTTCTAGCCTGATAATTATTTTTATTTTTACAAATAAGGAAAACTGGCTGAAAAAAATGTCAGTAATTTGCCCAAAGACAAATAGCTAATAGGTAATAGAACTGAGATTCAAATCTAAATAGGCCTGACTAGGCTAACCATGGTTAGTTGCTATGCTTGGCCTGGAGGCTGGACACCCTGTGACCAAACCCTTAAGGGTGTCATAGGGGAGGGGTGGAGTGGCCAGTCTCAGCAGAAGAATATCACTGACACTTTGATGACCACAGCCATCACTACAAAAGAAAATCAAACATCTTGCCTGACAGCCTGTTCACTGAAAATGTCATGCTAATGTAACTATATTTTAAGCCACTTGTTCATTACCTGCCATCGCAGAATTAACGGAGAAGCCTAAAGCTTTTGCAACTTGGAGTTTGTTATTTAAGCATATTAATTTAAGCATGTTATTTAAGCATTTTGATTCCTTTTGCATTTCTCGGAAAACCTTAATCCAATCTTTATATCCTTACTGGAATTTCCTTCTGAATTTCCTGCTTTGTGGCAAGGAATACCTACCGCTCTCTAGGAGTAAGGCTGTCTGCCCGTGAGATAAATGGTTGGTTGATTTATCCTTTTAAAAATGAAACTTCCTCTAGGTGTCTTGTGAATATGAGTGCTTTTACAAACCGAACATCAGCAATCATCTTTTATTTGTCTAGAAAGATGAAGTTGATCATTTGTCCTACAATCGTATGTCCTAACCTAGCTGAATGACTTTCCCAGACTAAGAAGATGTTCGGCTGGCTCCAAAAGAGTGGTTTTTATACAAAATGGAAATATCCCTTGTTGCCAGCCAAAATCTTGGCCTTCTCTGCCTACCAAAGCCGAATGAAAAATACAGAGTTTGGAGGAAATCGTAAGGTGGCTTTTATTCTCAGCCAGCAGAGAGGGGAACACAGTAAGCTCATGCCTCAAGAACTGTGCCCTTGCTCCATGAAGAGTCTAGGGGCTTATATAAGGCAAGGGATCGAAGTCGGAGTCGGTGATGAGGAACGAAGGTGATAGGATCCTGATTTCTTCCTCTTGCATTGTTTCAAAGACAGAATAAACCGGCACCCGTAATCCAGTAATGGAGTCCGGTAGTTCCGTGGCTCTGTGGTCTTCTTTCTGATATGTAACTACACGGGGAAGGGTGTTGTCAGGGTAGACACCAGATACGGGGTGTATTTAGCAGAGAGTCAAAGGAGAAAATGTGAATTGTAGCTCCTGCAGAGTTAGGGGCAGAAAAGCAAACTTAGCTACAGACATGCAGAGTTAGGAGCAGTAAAGGTAATAAAAAACTAGGAACTGTTCAGGACTGCTCACTGTTCTCTTTATCTTCTTTCTGTCAGGAAAGGGAAAGAGAAAAATTCGTTCCTCTATTTTCCTTTTCACTGCAACACCCTCAGGCAGTTGCCAACCCAAAGATAGTGCTGACTAAAAAAATGCACAATGCGAGAGTGGCAAGTTAAACTTTATTGGGGGCTAAATGAGGACTGCAGCCCAGGAGACGGCGTTTCAGATAGCTCTGAGAAACTGCTCTGAGGAGGTGCAGGGGGCAGCTAGGGTACTTAGGAGTTTTGCAACCAAGAGCAGGTAGTCAGAATGTCAAAAAAATTGTTTCATTTAAAGAAAACTAGATATCCTGTTATAGAATTTAGCACTTTTCTGTGGATGGAAAGATGCAAGAGGCTGGGCTCACCTTTGATATGCACCTCAGCTCTCTGGGGCCAGTACCTGTGTTTTTACATCCTGAGTTCCCTCAAGGCTCATGTAGGAACAGTCTGATGGCTGCTAGATGGCAGGTATTCATTGCTTCCTGAGTTTCCTCCGGACTTATCTCATGAACTGGCTTCTGTTGGAGGGCTACAATAGTTGATGACTGTGACATCCTTTGTTTACTGATGTGGCAGAAAATATTCCATTTCTCAGTAGTTCTTTCTAACATAGGCAATGTCAACATGGTCAGACAGCTTATTTAAATTTTTTTCATGAGCAATGAATTGATTCTTTTATAGGATATCAAACAGTTGGATGAGCTGATATTTTTTTTCTTAGAAACGCATCTATTTTTAAACTCAATTTAATGATTCTTGTATCTTTCAGGCAGGCCCATCCTCTTTATATGTTTTACTAAACAAACAGCAAACTTGTTTCAATAGGGACTATACAGGAAATGGGAATCTCATGAAAATACCAAGTGGGGTGTGTAACTGAGCCAGCTGTTAGCGGGTTTCCGCTGTGGGTCTCTGCACTGTTGGAAGCTGTGATATGCATACAACGAGGAGCACTGAGAAAGAAAAAAACAGTTTTTAAATCAGCTGCAGTCTCTCAGGAGTCCATTTATCTGTGCCCCCATCGCTGCTCTGGGTGTTGGTTTTTTGTAGAGGCAGGATGTAAGTTTTCTGTATAAATAAAAATCTATTTTCTGCCTGAGAAATTCTGCTTTCCTCCAGCTGGTGGTGAAGACTCTTGTCCCTTCTGTGTGGCTCTAGGCCAGTGGCTGCTCTGTTGTCTTAAGAATTGCTCCAGGCTCGATCTTCTCTGGCTGAGAGTATGTGCAGACAAGACCCGTGTGTCCCTCGTGTGGATGTGATTCTGTACAGCTGAATCCATCCCAGTTTACCACCCCAGAGCAAATGGAGACTATTAATATTTTAATGAATTACCTTAGGGGGATCATGGGGGGAAAAAAAAAAAGAACAGTAAGAGCACCAGCTTCCCTCTGGGACTAAAACCAGGAGCATTTCGTCCATTGCCAGTCCTGCTCCCTGAGCTGTTTTCCTTGTTACATCTCAGCTCTGTCATCTTTGGTTGTTTTCAGCATTTGTGTGCCCAAAGTAACAGACACATTCTTGGCCTTTTTTCTTTCAGTTTTGAAATTCTCTAGTTCGGTGTTGGGGAAAAATGATTTCTAGGCAATATTTGCAACTATTTAGAACCATTTGCAAGAAGGGAGAAAAGCATAGTCAACCCACCAATAAGCTAAAGTCATCTCTTGTTTCCCAGTGAAATAAAAGCTATTTCCAAATGTGATTTCACTCTGACCTCGGTTGTGACACAGCCTTCAACCCTGTATTCCGCGGAACACCGGTCAGGATGATCTCTTTTCAAAAGATCTCAAAGGACAAAGGGACAGAAATAGCAGTGTGGTTTTCTGTTTCGATGTTGGTGGTACTTGTGCATGATTTTAAGTCTGGCTTCCTGGTTTGGTTCTGCTTCTGGGTTTTCAGTACAGGAGATCATTTCTGCTCAAGGCATTTTGGAAAGTGAAAGGAACCACTAGATGGCAGAAGTGCACTGCCTAAAATCAGAGTGGCCATCGCCGCAGCATACCCCTGGATGCTGGCGGGCAGGGGGTGGGGAGGAAGGTGCACTGATTATTGACCCACGGACCCCCATCTCCCCCTTCTCTCCTCCGACTCTACCTGCAGTCCTGGGTGCTATTCTCCTATAGCTTGTCAAACACACTATTGGGATGGATGGCTCTGAGACCGTCCTCTGCAAGCAGATCTGCTAGACAACACTGCAGCTTTAGTTTAAGGTGGCCTGAAAGTCTTGTTAACGTTCCTCAGCATCCCCAGCAGTGTGGTCCTGGCAACTGTTTGGAAAAGGTCCTAAAAATGCCTGGGATGAGGACTCTTAGCTTCTTCTGGGAAGAATGCAACAGATCGATAAGGCTTAATTCGAAGAAATAACTTGTTCTTTGCCACCATTCATTTTTCTCCTTCCTTAAATGCATAATTAATTCCTACCATGAGCTAGGCACTAAGGATGCGAGCCTGAGTGCTCTGTCTCATTCGATTCCTTTGTGACCCACCACCATGGACTGTAGCCTGCCAGGCTTCTCTGTCCGTGGTATTATCTAGGCAAGAATACTGGAATGGTTTGTCATTTCCTCCTCCAGGGGATCTTCCACACCTAGGGATTGAACCTGCATCTCCTGCACTGGCAGGTGGATTCTTTACCACTGAGCCACCTGGGAAGCCCCAGGCACTAAAGATACAACTGTAAGTAAGATAAAGTCAGGTTAGGCAAGAAACCTGTAGTGCAGTTATGAGAGACACCTAGGCAGTTAATAGGCGATTAAGACAGGTGACAGTTGCTACAATAAGAATGAACACAGGACGCTTCAGCATTTTCTGCTGGGAGTGAAGACTAAGGGAAGATCTCAATTAGGAATGAGCCAGGGGGAGCCAGGGGGAGTCTAAACTAGAGAAAAGAGGGTGCTAACCCAACTACTATGGGAGGCAGAGCTGTCACTTGGCCCCTTAAGAAGCTGTCTGGCTGAAATTTAGAGTGGATGCTGACAGTGGAGGAATAAGGCAAGCATGTACCAGATAAAGAAGGGTCTTGTGTGCCCTACCAAGGAATTTACATCAATGAGAAGCCATGAAAAATTGTTAAAAGGCAGTATCTTGATCACATATGCTCTTAGATGGGTCATTCTGGTGGCATTTAGAAAATGGATAGGAGGGAGGCAAAGGAGAGCAAGTTAAGGTGAGCATTTCTGATAGTCGCAAGGTATAGAGGAGAGAGTGAATGGTTAGCATTATTAGGAGGGTAGAAAAGATGTCTGCAGGTTTACTATGTGTAGGGGGCAGGGAGCAGTGGAGGGATCAATAATAATCCCTTAGCCTTTCTCTGGGGTAACTTCAGAGACTGTGTCACCATTAGTCAGTTGTAGTACTGGGCATAAAGTTCATACTAAACCCCAACAATGTGCAAAGAATAGCATGAAACTATATTTAGTATCCATTGATCAGTTCATTTATTCAAACAATATTTGTGGCTCATCCAGTCTACATAAGGGATTACGCCATGTCTTATGTATATCAGCATGAACAAAAGTGATATTTTCCAATCTTAAATTTAGAGAACACTTTTTTCCTTCTGAAAGTGTTTTTCCTGTCCTGTTTATTGCTACTATTCTACTCTTTGTATACGAATTGTGTTAGTTTAACAATCATTATTATGTAACTCTCGTTGCTTTACCTAGACTAAAAACTGCTTGGAGGCAAGTCAGCAACCAAATCCCCACACACACAAAAAAATATTGAAAATTTGCGTCAAATGAAGTAATGTAGCTTTAATTCCTAAAGCTATTTTTTACACACAGCTTGGAACACTCCTGCCATTAGTATCATCGTGGAAAAGGTGTCATGAGAATATTTGCTGAGCTCCTGTGTGTCAGCACTGTGACACAGGTTCACACAACAGGCACAGACATTCTCCGGAGCTTGAGATCTCATGAGGACAACAGACTGTGAGTGAGAAAACACACAGGCAGTGTATTCCTGTAATGATATGAACCTGTGAGAACTCTCCGAGCTTTGTCTCCCTTGTGATAACACATTTCTGGAGGAAATGTGCAGTTACACTTAGGAGACAGGGAAAAACTGACTGGATTCTGAGGCCCTCACTCCATTGCCTTGGTCACTGTTACTGAGCTAAATTTTTGGCTGAATTCATGGTCAAACGGAATAAACAGCTAATAAGAAGAGACAGGGAATCTTCTAAGTCTTTAGAAAGAGCCTCTGCACCAGAAATGGCAGAGATGCTAGGCTGCATCTCATGTATCAATTCAAGCTGGAAGTGGCTGCCTGGAGGGCCCCGCTGAGCAGGCTTTCAGGGGAAAGGGGTTGTTTTCAAATGAACGCTTGCTCAGGAAGGGAGGGTGGCCACACACGGTGTCTATTGGTGCGTCCCTCATGGCTTAATCAATAATATTGACATATCTCGAGAAAGAAGGCACAGAGAGATTAGAATGTGTCGTGTAGAAACACAGGGTTCAGAGAAGGAGCTTTGGGTAGAAACTGCTCATTTCAGAATCTGGGAGACTCAGATGGTCGGAGTGAAGGCTGCTAAGGGTCAGTCATATTTGATTAGCCTTCATCATGGCACTGAGACCCTAGAGAGTCTGTTTTTCTTTGCTCAAATACTGTGCTCAGAAGGGCCTTTGGATTCATCTGTCAATCTCGCCAATACCAGAAGGAAGATAGTCCATAAGAAGTTTAGGATTAATTTTTTTGTTGTTTAGTTGATAAGGTATGTCTGACTCTTTTGCCACCCCATGAACTGTCGCTAACCAGGCTCTACTGTCCAAGTGGGTTGCCGCTTCCTTTTCCAGGGGATCTTCCCAATCCAGGGATGAAACCTGAGTCTCCTGCATTGGCAGGCGGATTCTTTACCACTGAGCAACCAGGGCATTATTAGAAACAGTTAAGATCTGCTCTCTGGAATTGTAACCCTCTCTGGGCCTGAGGGTTAGGCCCCTGGTTATAGTAAATTCATTCTAAGGTTATGTTCTCCTAAGGTTTGTTAGCCAGCTTGGTATGGCCACATGCATTACCTGCAAAATGCCTTTCTTTTGACTTTGGTGAAACCCACATAAAGTTTTATCAGTTAGCCAAATCAGCTAATTTGTAAAACTTATATAACCCGTGCAGAAAACTGATAATAACAATAAATTATTCAAGAAACTCATAGTTCTATTTTGAACCAATATACTCTTTAAAAATAAATGTGACAATTAAAGCATATATAAATTCAGTTTCAATGATTTTTGGCAAGGAAGTACTGTTTTCTTGCCACTGGCATCTTCCCCTGATCTACTTGCAAGTTTTACAGAAATTTTTGTTTTTGAATGTGTTTAAATGCAAATTTTAAGTTTACCCACACATTCTGTTAATGATGTGAGAGTTCTAATGTATTTTATTTCTGGCTTAAAAGATGATGCAAAATGCAAATTTGAAGAACACTGAAGGAGTTTTCTTTCTGCCTTTTTAAATGCCTTCAACAAGTGCTACCCTTCAGGTTAAATACTCAGAAAAAAAATGCCTAATAACAATTACTGCTAGGACTTGACAGCTGGCATTGTATTTCTTGCAAGTGAATATCTCGGGGTTGAGTCACAGAACTATCTGCCACATAAAAGTGCATGGATACTAACTTCCTCCAAGGGAAAGGAAGGCTTGAAAACACTGTGGAGTCTGTAAAGCCCTCATGGCCCAGTGGCTCAGCATTCTGAGAAGTTCACTTGGAAGCAGTGCTCGGATGGGAAAGAATGGGAAGAGGAACACAGTTGGCAGAAGGCCAAAGACAGAGCAGAAAAGAAAAAAAAAAGTCATAATCTGAATTTTAGCCATAGCAGAGTGGTGACTGACTTAGACATTATGGAATATTTGACAGGAAAATCAAAACTTTAAGCACTGGGCTAGGAGACTGAATCAAAATGTTAAGATTTTTTTTTTTTTTAAACAGAAGCCAAGTTACTCACATAGAACATATTGTTTCCCCTGAGACAGATTTAATAGCCACAATTTCCTGCCATCCCAACGTGGAAGCTTGAGACTTCACCACTTTTCCTTCAAGAAGTGGAGTCAAAGTCCCTCTCACGTGGACTCTGGGCTTGACCATGTAACATGTTTTGGCAAAAGGGATTTCATACAAGCATGCGCTTTGGAAATATTATATGCAGTTTCTCTGCCTCTCTGGAAACACCACTCAAGACGTGATACAGCTTGTAAAGAAGAGGCTATTATTAGTTTCCTATTGCTGTTCTAACAGAGTACCACAAACTCAGTGATCTAAAAGACCCCACAAATCTACTGTCTTATAATTTTCAAGGCCAGAAATCTATCATGGGTCAGCAGGATTGAATTCCTCCTGGAGTATCTATGGGAGAATTCATCTCCTTGCCTTTTCCAGTTTTTAGAACCCATCTGCATCCCGTGGCTGGTTAACCTCTTCCTTGCATCCCTGTGACCACTCTATCTTTGTCACATCTCCTCTGACTCTCCTGCCCCGCTTCTTAAAATAACTCTTATAATTAGATTGGGCCCACAAGCAGAATCCAGGATAATCTTCCCATCTCAAGATCTTTATCTTAATCACATCTGCAAAATCCCCTTTCTCCTGGAAGGTAACATATCCATATTCACAGGTTTTGAGGATTAGAATTTAGATGTCTTTTGGGGACCATTATTCTGTCTACCACAAAAGCCAAGTACAGGAGAACCAAGGAGCTCCATCCCACAGCCAGCACCAAAGAACCAGGTATGGGAATGAGGCCCTCCTGGCTCTTCTAGTGCAGCCCAGAAAGCAGGCATGTCAATGAACCCAGCTGAGATCAGCAAAAGAATTACAAGAAATGATATGCCATTGATTTTTACAATATATATATATATATATGTATTTGGTAGTGCTGGGTCTTAGTTGTGGTATGCAGGATCTCTTAGTAGAAGCATGTGAAATCTAGTTCCCTGGCCAGGGATAGAACTCAGGCCCCTTGCTTTGGGAGCATGGAGTCTTAACCACTGGACCACCAGGGAAGTCCCTTTTATTGATTTTTAACTCGAGTTTTTGGGTGGTGGGCTATGAAGACCTCAAATCCTAAATTAAATAATTTATTTTCACAGTAATTTAAATCAACCTTCTGGAATTGAGGCATTTTACCTCTGTACTGACAAGGGTGAAGTTTGAAAGAGGGAAAATCACTTTATGACTTCCACAAATAGCTCCCTTCCTCATGGTATGAGAACTCTTAGCCGTTGTATTTTCCAACCTATTTCTGAATACCATCAGATGTCACAAATGAAAAGGATTTTTTAATTCAGCATCCTGATTGATTCCCTAATGTGTGTCTGATTCTTTTCTCCTTTTTTGACATAGTTTAACATGCCAAAAGGTGTTTTTGATCCTTATCAGTACCATTAGCAATTGTTTCAGTTTTCCAGTTTCTGAAATCACAAATGCTTGAAAATATCCCCTTATTCATCTCAAATCTTGGACTCATAGAAGTCTATAGTACAGGCTCCTTGGTGTTTTTATGGACCGAGGTATTTACTGACTACTCTGTTCCAATTAAATCATCTATCTGAAATTTGATAAGCACTAACCTCCACATTGGGCTCTATGGAATGCCATACAAGTTAAATTAAAGAGACAGAACTACCACTCTCCAAGACATTCCATAAAATTTAATTCAACAGACTCATGAGGGGAGTGATAAAAGGTCTCTTTGGTCCTTGATTAGCTCAAATGTGAAACACTTGATTTGCAGCTCAAGTTCCTGACCTTGAATATTATTATTTTGCCTTCTATGTCATCTCCTTTTTAGAACTTTATGCTGAATGTCAATCCCATTGTCTTGGAAACTAGGCAAAGCTGAACTGATCACTCAGTTACATTTCCTGTTGTAAGATGTGAAGATGATAAACAAATGCAAGAGTACATGTCCTAGATTCCAGTTTCTTTGGTGGGCGTAGGCAGATCAGTTCTTCTAGCTTTATATCATACCTCCTAAGTGAAAGTGGAGAGTGAAAAAGTTGGCTTAAAGCTCAACATTCAGAAAACAAAGATCATGGCATCCGATCCCATCACTTCATGGGAAATAGATGGGGAAACAATGGAAACAGTGTCAGACTTTATTTTTTGGGGCTCCAAAATTACTGCAGATGGTGACTGCAGCCATGAAATTAAAAGACGCTTACTCCTTGGAAGGAAAGTTATGACCAACCTAGATAGCATATTGAAAAGCAGAGACATTACTTTGCCAACAAAGGTCCGTCTAGTCAAGGCTATGGTTTTTCCTGTGGTCATGTATGGATGTGAGAGTTGGACTGTGAAGAAGGCTGAGCGCCAAAGAATTGATGCTTTTGAACTGTGGTGTTGGAGAAGACTCTTGAGAGTCCCTTGGACTGCAAGGAGATCCAACCAGTCCATTCTGAAGGAGATCAGCCCTGGGATTTCTTTGGAAGGAATGATGCTAAAGCTGAAACTCCAGTACTTTGGGCACCTCATGCGAAGAGTTGACTCATTGGAAAAGACTCTGATGCTGGGAGGGATTGGGGGCAGGAGGAGAAGGGGATGACAGAGGATGAGATGGTTAGATGGCATCACCGATTTGATGCACATGAGTTTGGGTGAACTCTGGGAGTTGGTGATGGACAGGGAGGCCTGGCGTGCTGCAATTCATGGGGTCGCAAAGAGTGGGACACGACTGAGTGACTGAACTGAACTGAACAGGTAGACATTGTTTTTGTAATAAAAACAATAATGACTTAAGTATATATTATCCAGCTAAAGAGATAAAATAGAAATCATTTCTCATGGTTTTTATTCATTCTTTGTACTGCTTGCCACTTCACATTGAATAGAGGTTTTTGTTTTTTTTTCACCTAAGTATATTATTGCCTAACATTATCTTACTGTCTGTGAAGATTAATCAAAGTTTGGTGGACAGTGGCTGTGTGATTGAAGGATGTTGTATTCTGTGACAAGGGAAATGCTATACTGAGATGTTCACAAAATGCTAAGTGAATGAAGAAAAGGAGATAATTAATTTTGAGTGGAGGAAACAGATCAGGCTTCTGAGGGGAGGTGACATATGAGTTGAGCTTGTCAATGGCAGAGCTAGAATTTTAACACTTCTGACCACTCCACCCCACCCAAAAAACCCTCAAGATCTTAACCCTGCCTGTACTGTCTCCACAGCCACTCTACCACCCTCCTCATCCCCCCTGCCAACTGCCCAACCAGATCTACTGTCTCTAATCTGATGTCTGCACATCAGAACCAGCTTCATTCTTGTTGCCTTCATGACTATGGCAGGTAGGATAACACTAATATTTTAACATTAGCAGTAAAACTAATACCCAGCACTAATTAAGCACTCCCTCGATGTTAGGTCCTTTATTAATAGGGAGAGCTAATAATTTATCACCAACCAGAGACATCTTTTTTTAAAACAATTCTCCTGGAATATTGTTGATATATACAATAACCTATGTATGTTAGAATATAGAATTTAGTAAATTTTGATTTATGTATTCACCCTTGAAGCAAATCAAAGTGATACTATTACCCCTGAAAATTTTCTCATGCTTTTTTATAATCCCCACCCACCACTCACTTCTGTCTCCAGGCAACCCCTCATCTGCTTTCTGTCGCTAGGGGTTAGTTTTCATTTTTGAGAGTTTTATATTGATGGAATTATGCAGTGTTTACTGGTTTTTGTCAGGCTTTGTTTATTCACTCCAAGTTGTTGTGGGTACTGATAGTTTCTTCCTGTATGTTGCTAGATAGTATTGTATTGCTTGAGTATGCCACAGTTAATTCATCTATTCACCTGTTGATAGGCATTTGAGCTATTGTCAGTTCTTGAATATTGACAATAAGGCTACTATGAATATTTATGTTAAAAAAGTGTATTTTTTAAAGCATCCAGGTTTTATAAGCAGAAAAGGCTAGACTCTTTTTAGACCCTTGCGTCTATCATTTCCATCTTTCTCTGGGTCTTAGCAGATGCCATTTTCCAGGCCTAGAATGCTCTTCTCTGAGTGCCTCCTCAGCCCCCCAACTTTCATGTGAGCAGTGCCATTTCACTTTTCCTGTCTCTACAAAAGCCTCACTTCTTTCTAGAATAACTCCCCTGATTTTCTGTCATCAGTGAGTTGGGTACCACTGTATATATCCTCCCATAGATACATTTTGTATCTTCCCCCATTATAGGACTTATCACCAGGTATTTTAACTGCTTCTTTACATATCAAAGTTTCTCTAGAATTAACATTGTCTGGCTAAATACATGTTAAATGATTGAATAAATAAATGAATGAATAGTAAAGAGATCAAAGTAAGCACAGCAGGGAATTAGTCGTCTATAATTAGATTGTGGTGACATTGCACAACTCTGAATATACTAAAAATCATTGAATTGTACATGGCAAGTGAGTGAGTTATGGTATATGAACTATATCTCAATAACTCTATTTATAAAAAGGGAATTGACAGATAGGAAGTCATCCTGATGGAAAATACAGTAAAGTGAAAGTCGCTCAGTCGTGTCTGACTCTGTGACCCCATGGACTATACAGTCCATGGGATTCTCCAGGCCAGAATACTGGAGTGGTTAGCTGTTCCCTTCTCCTAGGGGTCTTCCCAACCCAGGATTTGAACCCAGATCTCCCTCTTTGCAGGTGGATTCTTTACCAACTGAGCCGCCAAGGAAGCCCAAGAACATTGAAGTGGGTAGCCTATTCCTTCTCCAGTGGATCTTCCTGACCCAGGAATCAAACTGGGGTCTCCTGCATTGCAGGCAGATTCTTTTTCAGCTGAGCTACCAGGGAAGCCCATATTATATTAAGGAGTGACCAAAAATGAGGCTGGGAAGAATTCTTACCTTTTCAGTGTCAACTGTAAATGTCCT
This sequence comes from Bos javanicus, assembly GCF_032452875.1. Classification (NCBI taxonomy): domain Eukaryota; kingdom Metazoa; phylum Chordata; class Mammalia; order Artiodactyla; family Bovidae; genus Bos; species Bos javanicus. The sequence goes on from NC_083881.1 coordinate 47,172,138, forward strand.
AAAAGACTGAATGATCAAAACTCAACTTACCACCAGGTTTTTAACCTCAATATTCTTTTCTTATTTGATTCACTTATTTACTTATTCATTTTTGCTAGCAAGTTTCAAAGTATGTTAAAGTTAGTTTTCTAACAGCTATTGTGTTAACTGTCCCATGGTGAGTAGTAATCTAATCTAGAATGGATAGCATAATAAACTAGGAGCAAGGAGGAACTCATTCTATACTTGGAACCATCCCTCTCCAGGAGACTTGATGCAAATCAGGACCCGTATTTCCTGTCATGAAGGATGAGTGAGGCTTTACCATGATGATAAAATTGAGAAGTGCATTTGAAGCTGAGCTATAATCTACACACACACACACACGCACGCACGCGTGCACAAAGGCAGGAGGACATTAACCATCAAGGTAATCACTGGAGGATTTGTCCTGTGGTGTTCATCTGCAGGGTGAGGGTGGGTAGGGGCAGGAATATAAGACTAGAAAGGTGAGTTGGTATAAATCTCTTTGCCCTGGAAAGAGTTTTGAATTTCATTCCATGGTCAAGGCAGAACCAACATTTTAAAAATTAGCTTTGTAAGGAGAAATGAAGGACCGAATGGATCATTGTGAGGGTAAATGCAATCACAGCTATGAAAGAATTTGGCACCCCTGGGAAGAGAATGCAGTATAAATCAAAATCTCCTTCACTCAACTAACTTGAGCATAGCATTAACTTAGCTTCTCATTTGGATTCAGGCTTTCTTATGCCCACCTCTGTTCTCTCTCCTGCCTTCCCTGAAACCCTCTGGTTCCAAGCATAGTTTTGAATGTGTGTTCAGGGGTCTTATTTTGTGTGTTCGGGATCAAGAAGAGATGTATACTCTGGCTCTTGTTTTTTGAGGACTATCTTTTATCATTATCTTTTATCTTTTATCAGAAATTCCACCTTGAATTGAAGGTATCCGAAACAGTCAGTCTTGGAGGGAACAATGTTTTTACCACCCTGATTTTCTTTTTTTAATCTATTTGAGCCTGTTTGACTTTTATCCGTAACTATTTATTGATTTCAGTGCTTTGTAAGAAAGAAATTTATACCTGTCAGTAGGTTATGTGTGAGACAGTGTATGTGTGTGAATTTATGTACGTGTGGGTAGGTGGAGGGTTGTATTCAGTTTTTATTACTCCCTAACACATGTCCACAATCTTAATGATTTCAAATAACACTCCTTGGTATACATATGTATATACTTGTGGCTGATTCATGTTGATGTGTGGCAGAAACCAATACAGTGTAAAGCAATTATCCTCCAATTAAAAATAAATAATTTTTTAAAAAATCACCCATTTATTGGCTCACAGTTGTGAAGGTCAGAAGTCTGGGCTGACTAAGCTAGGTTCTCTGGTTAGGATTTAATAAGATTGAGTTCAGAGTATTCCAATGGGCCAGGCTCTTACCTGAAGGCTCTGGGGAGAAATCCACTTCCAAATTCATTTAGGTTGTTGACAGATTTCAGAACAAAGACATTCTCTTATATAACTGCTGTGCAGTTATCAAAATCAGGAAATTAAATGTTGATCAAAATGTTATGACATTTTGATAGTCAAATTATTTCCTTTCTGCCGATAAGTCTATTATAACTATCTTCTTCTGCTTCAGGATCCTACTGAGAATCAGACATTGCATGTGGTTGTCATGCCCTGTAGTTTCCTTTCATCTGTATTATTATTTCCTCAATTTATCTTTATCTTTTTTTTTTTAAGGCTTTACAGATTTTGAGGTTGCAGCATTCTCTCTAAGGTAATAATTCTTGGGCATAAGATCTATCGTTATCTTAGTTTTTAAATTTATTTATTTATTTATTTTTGGCCATGCCACATGGTATGTGGGATCTTGGTTCCCTGACAAGGGATCTAACTTGTACGGCTTGCATTGGAAGCTCAAAGTCTTAACCACTGGACCACCAGGGAAGTCTCTCTCTTGACACTGACATCTTTTAAAGACCACTTTATAGAATGCTTCTCAGTTTGGATTTTTCTGATTTTTTTCTTGATTAAATTCAGGTTAAGTACTTCTAGCAGGAATAGGAGACATGCAATATAATCATATCAGAAGACCTGTGACACTAGTTCCTCCCCGTGTTGGTGAGGTTTGCTTCGATCGCCTGCCAACAGTGGTGTCTTCCATGTTTCTCCACTGCAAAGTGTCTGCCTTCCTCTTTCTAAGTAATTTGTGGGGAGTTTTTTTGATTTTTATATATATCTGTTCCTCATCAAACAAATTTTAGTATCCAATGATGACTTTTTTAAGTCATTCATTTTCTATTTGTTAGTTAGCATTCTACTGTAAAAAAACTGAGTTATTTATTTGTATTACTATGAAATTATATTCTTTTTATTCAATGTATTAATACTATAAACTGTTTACAGCCTTATTTATGTTGAGGCTCAGTTTGACTCGGGTTTGGCCAGTGGAGTCCTTTCAAGCTCACTCCCATGTTCTGTTTACACATTCTCATCATCTTCTGTATTTTTAGGTGTGGAAAAATATTCCAGGCTTGTCTTGCACTTGAGCCCTGGAATCCACCTTTTCTCCAAGGAGACTTGTTACTTTTTAGAGGAGAATGTAATTAGAAACCAGTCACTAGGTACACTTATTGCTTCTGGAGAGTTATTACTTTTGTGACTTCTCAGTAGAGAGCTAGGATATAATATACAAATACACACATGTATTTCTTTGTTTCAACATCTAGTAGCTTTGTTTAATTTTAGAAAATGGGTGGATATTTATTTCCACTTTGCAGAAAAATAATATTTAGAACCACTTACTTCATGCTGAAATAACTTTATTCAGCAATAATAACTAAATCTATTTTTTTAATAGACTGTATTTTTTTAGAGATTTACAGAAAAACTAAGATTTGGGAAGATAGTACAGAGTTCCCTTGTGTTCCATGCCCATTTTCCCTATTATTAACATCTTACATTACTGTAGTGCATGCTACAATTAATGAACTAACATGGATACATCATTGCTAATTAAAATTAGTAGTTTATTCAGATTTCCTTAGCTTTACCTAGTGTTCTTTTTATGTTTTAGAGTCCCATCCAAAATACCGTATTACATTTTAGTTATCATGTTGTTTTATGCTCCTCTTGACTTTGGTGGTTTCTCAAACTTTTCTTTTTGACTTTTTTTACGATCTTGACAGTTTTGAGGTCGACTAGTATTTCAGAGGATGCTCTATTAGCACTTGTCTTTTTACCTTATGAATAGACTTGGATTGCACGTGTTTTTAGAGAATGACCTCAGAGGTCCATTTTCATCATATCATATTAAGGGTACATACTAGAAATATAATTTTTCACTGTTGATGTTGACCTTGATTACCTTGCAGAAAAAGGTTATACCATGATCACTCAGACTTTCTCCCTTCTGCAGATTAGGGAGAAGTAGTCTGTGCAAGTTAGGGATTTCACTGAGCTAGTAAGGGAGCCAGAGATTGGAAGTGCCAGTTTCTGAAGTGGCTAGAATTTGTAGGACAGGATACCTGATAAGAGGGAGCTGCAAGGAAATTGGGGTGGGAGAGTGTATTTCCCTACTCATGAGGATTGCAATACTGCACTACTAGTTACTCAATTGAAAAAAAACACTCAAAACACAGAGGTATTACATATATTATATTTATTATTGATCTTAATTTCCTAATTTGTAGCCCCATTTGTTGTGAGAGCAAATTAGTACAGCTACTCTATTATGCCTGGAAGGAGAGATACCCAAAAATTCACTTAAGCACATCAATAAAAATTCCATAGACTGTACTATAGTCAGTTATTCTGTAACTTGTGTTTTCTTTAAAAAAAAAAAAAACTTTTTCCAGCTTTCTTGAGGTATGATTCACAGACATTGTACATATTTAAGGTATACAGGGTGATTTTTTTGATATATATATGCATTGTAAAATGTTTTCCCCAATTAAGTTAATTATGTAAGTTGTGTTTGACAGATAAATTGCAAAAAAAAATTTTTTTCTACTGCTGAATTACCTGAATATCCTCAGATAAGGTTTCCAATCCTTTCAGATAACTAAAATTCTGACCAAAGACAGAAAAATAGAAAGATGTATGGTGAGAAAGGAAATGGAGTTTGTTTAACACAGTGGCACTTTGTACTTTCCAAGTCCTTTCACACGCTTCTCTGTAAGCACTCTGTTGGTTACAAGTGACAGAAATCTAACCCAAAGTGAATTAAGCATAAAGGAGAATTTATTGGATTGTGTAACCGACATCCCAGGGTATCTGGCTTTGGTTATACTATTGGGAATCTGTCCCTCTCTATTTCTCAGCTCTCACTTCTCTTGTTGGCTTTTTAGCTGACAGTTTGACACTAGCAGCTCCTGGCTTATATCCTGCCAACTTAGCAAACCCAGCCAAAGAGAGTCCTCAGCCAAAAATAGTTATTGAGAGCCTGATATATATATGAAATAGGAGATACATACAGTGATCAACTAGATAATTAATGTTCTTGCCCTCAGAGAGCTTACATCTGATCCTGTGAGAGCTCTGATCCTATGAGAGAGAATAAATAAAGTAAACAAACAAAATCATCTGGGCTCTGGTCATTAATATGAAAAAATAATACACGGTAACGTGGTAGAGGGCTTCCCAGATGACTCAGTGGTTAAAGAATCCACCTGAATGCAGGATACGAAGGAAACGTGGGTTTGATTCCTAGATCAGAAAGATCCTCTGGGGGAGGCCATGACAACCTACTTCAGTACTCTTGTCTAGAATCCCATGGACAGAGGAGCCTGGTGGGCTACAATCCATAGGGTTGCAAAGAGGCAAACACACTGAAGTGACTGAGTGAGTGAGCAAATGTGGTAGAACATAAATATGGTGGCTATTTTTGTTTCATTATCCCAGGATTCCTATCATCTTAAGGGGCATTTGACTTAAGACAAGAACTATTATGAGAAAAGGCAACCAGGTGATCTAGGGAAAGAATATTGCATGGAGAAAGAAGAGTAGATGCACAGCTTCTAAAATGGAAATCGGTGGGGCCTGTTCTAATTAAAGTGAAATGAATGTAAAGAAATAGCAGACGATCAGATACATGAGATAGGCAGGAATTAGATTGCAGGGGCTTTATAGGCCATGGTAGGTGTTTGGATGTAATCCTGGCTACAGTGAAATGAGGACAGCTAAGATATAGTGTGACCTTTTAGAAAGATCGTTCTGGAGGCTGTGTAGAAAATTTGCCAACCATGAACCAAGACTGAGAGCGTTCATCTGGCCTGGATCACACGCCCCCCCTAAAGCAGTTGATGTGGCCAGGGTGGCGCAGTGCCTTGTTTGTCCATCTCAGGATGTGCTAACTCCTGGGGTCATCTGAACTATATGAACTACAAGTAGAAAGGGGTTGCCCTCTCACTCTGAGGTGTTATTTCCAGAAGAAAGGTGAATGGCTAATTACGAATAGCAAAATACCTGTCTACTCCATTATCCAACGTATGCAAAGCATAGTTGCCATTACTGGAAAAGTCCTGGAGCCCTGCAGGGTTCTGGGACTGACTGCTCCTCAAGGCAGACTTTCTCACCAGCTTCCAGGGTAGCATCTGAACACTGGGCAGGAGTCTGAACTCTGAGCAAGGTCATTCGGGTCCTAAAATAATATGGGAATGTAAAATATGTCGTTAAAATTATGTTGTCTGATATTTTATTTTTGTAAAAGGTGGCCAAAGATCCCAGGAGAGGCCACATTCGGGGGAAAACACATGTTTGATACCATGTTCTAACACCAAGAGCAGAGGCTGAAATCTTTATATTTCTTTTACTCAAATAGTCTTTATAGGAAACCCGATAAGAAATTCGAGTGTGTCTTAGTCTCTAAGGATTCAGTTCCTGACTAACTTTAAGGAACTCAGATACAGTAAATCCCTAGTATCCTCTGGTATTCATCTGAGAATTCTTGAAGGAAAGAAACTGTAATACAGTGGTACTGCCAGTTGGGACACAAGATGTCCTTTACAGCAACTCTCAAAGCCTGGAGGAAAAAATTGTTAATGCTTCACTCACCAGGGGAAAGGGGTGGGGGAAATAAAAGGAGATTCCAGAAATTTTGGGTCATTGGATCTCATCTCATCATTTCAGTTCCCAGGAAGGTGATTGAGGATTTAATTAAGTTTGGATAGTCGAATAAGTATAACCAGAAAGTTTCACTCGCAGAATTTCCATACAGCATTTGGATTTGTATAACAGAATCTGCCTTAAGGGAAAACCTGATTCCTGGCTGGGAACTTTTATAAAATTGGTCATAAAAATGTATATAAGAATGTTTGGTTTCTTTTATGTGGTCTCTGCTGCTGCAGATAAAGTCAGAGCTTGGATATTTCTCAACACTTTTTGTTTCTTAATAAACAAAGTGTTGGGGATGCCAGCGATCTGGGTTGTTACATTTGCTAAAGCTCCTTGTCTGTTACAAGCTTGCATTATCTAATGTCAAAACAGGTAGTCATCAATTATCCGCAAATATTTATTGAGTACAGATCCATGCAAAGCCTTGTGTGAGATACAAAGGCAGAAAGAAATCTGCTCCCAATCTTTAGGAAATCTAAATCATTTGGAAGCAAATATTTTTCTTGATTCTCTTCTCCCTTCAATAGCTATATGAAAAGGGTAGGAGTTACAGGGGTTTCTAAGTACACTAAAATGGCATAAACCCACATATTTCATGGGGTGGGGGGAGGTACATAACAAACCAGAATTACTGACAAAATGACTTTCCAGTATGTCCAGTATACCAATGCACATTATAACTAAACCTAATGTAATAGTAACACCATAAATACTACCCTTAATTTTCTCCCGGAATCTATTTTATTCATTCATTTATTTAACAAATATTTACTTTATGTTCCTTAAAAAAATCTGGTGACAAACAGTGCATGTACTGCGTCCTGAGAGGAGAGAGTAGCAGGGGCGTTGGCAGTTACGTGGGTGTCACTGAGAAGCTGGGATGTGGTTTAGGTCTTAAAGAAATGAATAACCCTCTGATCTGAAAATAGAAAAAGGCTGAGTAACTGGCGCTGTGTCATCCTTGCTTTTTCTCCAGTTTCTACCTGCTCCTCCAGGGTTATCTCTTTTATTGGTACCATTTCAAATACTTTTTATATGTTCTCATGATGTCCTACTTTACATTCCTATATTCCGGGCCTCTCTCTGGAGCAGATTCATGTTCTCCTTCCCAGTGTACATTACTACCATAAAAATGTTAATAGAACAGCCATATGGAAAACAGTTTGGAGGTTCTTCAAAAAATTAAAACTAGAACCATTGTGTGATCTAGCAATCTCTCTTCTGGGTATATATCCAAAGGAAATTAAATCAGTACTTCAGAGAGGACATCTGGGCTCACATGTTCATTGCAGCATTATTCACAAAAATCAAAATATGGAAACAACGTGAGTGTCCATTGATGCATAAATGATTAAAGAAATTGTGGTAAATATTTTTAAAAAGGAGATTTTTCCCTTTGCAACAATGTAGATGAAACTAGAAGACATTATGCTAAATGAAATAAGCCAGAAACATAAAAGAAAATATATATATAATCTCATTTCTATATGAAATCTAAAAATGTCATTTGTATGTGGAATCACAGAATCGAGGAGTTGAATGGTCGTTACCAGGGGTGAGGAGGCAGGGGAGATGGGAAATGTGGCTCAAAGGGTACAAAGTTGCAGTTGCATAAGATAAGTAAGTTTTGGAGATCTAATATACAGCATGGTGACTCTTGTTAATAATATTATATCATCTATTGGAAATTTGCTAAGAGTAGATCTCAGGTGCTCTGACCACACACACACGCACACACACACACACACACACACACACACACACAACTGTGTACAGAGATTTAATTCACTGGACTATACTAATCTTTCACTATATATATGAAAACATCGTGTTATATACCTTAAATATAAACAACTTTTATTTTAAAAGAGAAAAGAAAAAAATGACCCAATGTGTCCTTTCTCTTAGACTTGCATTTCCTTCTGTATTCCATATCTTGGCTGATGGTACCACCAGTCATTACCAAGCTGCCAACCTCACAACCTCATTCTGGGTTCTTTATCTTCCTATACTTCCTTAACTTGCCCAGGTGGCACTAGCGGTGAAGAGCCCACCTACAAATTCAGGAGACACAGAGATGCAAGTTCAGGCCCTGGGTTAGGAGGATCCCCTGATGGGGCATGGCAACTCACTCCAGTATTCTTGTCCAGAGAATTCTATGGACAGAGGAGCCTGGCGGGCTGCAGCCCACAGACTAGCAAAGAGTTGGACGTGACTAAAGTGACTTAGCATGCATGCACTTCTGTAACTCATCACCATCCAAGTTTAGCAGTTTGACTTCCATTTGTTTCCCACAGTGTCCTTTGCATTTGGTATTTACTTGTATTGACATTCTAATCATGTAGTGTTACATATATGTATTAACGTGTGTGTGAGTTCTGGGTAGCCTGTGGCTTCTTAATCTTTGATTCCATTCCCAGTGTCTAATGAAGACTCTTGAGAGTCCCTTGGACTGCAAGGAGATCAAACCAGTCAATCCTAAAGGAAATCAGTCCTGAATATTCATTGGAAAGACTGATGCTGAAGCTGAAGTTCCAATACTTTGGCTACCTGATGGGAAGAACTGACTCATTGGAAAAGACCCTGATGCTGGGAAAGATTGAAGGTGGGAGGAGAAGGGGACGACAGAGGATGAGATGGTTGGATGACATCACCAACTGGATGGACATAAATTTGAGCAAGCTCCAGAAGTTGGTGATGGACAGGGAGGCCTGGCGTGCTGCAATCTCTGGAGTTGCAAAGAGTTTGACACAACTGAGCAACTGAACTGAACTGAATGCCGTAGCCAGCGACATAATGTACATGGGATGTATGTCAAAGGAATGTTTATCAAAGGAATTGTGTTAGATGTCTATTGTCTAATCAATTATCTAACAATTCACCCAACATCCATTTATGGAAGACTTGCTTTGTTGTTCGAACTGTGCTTACTTGATACTGAGGAGACAAAGATGAAGAGACACACCGTCCTCACTCTCTGGTAGCTCACAGAGGACACGGAAGAACAAACATTTAAAGAAGTGATATTGAAAAATTAAAATTAAGATAGACCCATAATCTTAACCATGTATCGTTTTTAGTTTCAACATATGTGTATATATGTGTTATCTTGTTTGATAGTGATGTTGCAGATTTTGCAATGATATTCTCTCTCTCTGGAATTATTATTTCTATGCATAATTAGTTAAAATTTGGTAAGATCTCAAGTTGAATTATCACTAGCAAAGTACTTGAGAGAATAAAAACATTTCCTCTTTAAGGAGTGTGTTCCTAAGAAGAATATGATCCTTGCTAGGAAAACGAAAATATCATGGGATCCTATAATTAACTATAGTCCTAATAGAAATACAAATTCACTTTGTGGCTACCAGGCTTGAGCATAAATCAAGATGCAGTGAACTTAAGGACTGTAGCCAAAAACTAGTGATAAAACTCTGAGAATACTGATTATTCCAGGTAGACTGAAAACCTGACTTAAGAAAATTAATTAAACACCCCAGAAAGGCCAAGGAAAAAAAAGCAGACCTTAGAGTTTTCCCCTGAAATCATCTTATCTCAACCACTTTCTTGCAAGCTTATGTTGAAAAGACTCTTTCAGGAAAGTGCTAATGTTTACCCCAAAAGTTTCACTTGTTGTCTGACTGCCTCCAGATTCCCTTTGAAGATTTTTCTGAGGTCAAGTAAGGTTCTAGTAGCTCTTTTGAAGTACAAAAAAGGAAGAATGTTCTTCAGGTTGAACCAGCTTGCAGGTTATTATTATTACCACTGAAAAATTGAAAAGGTTCACGATGAACTTTCAAAATGGAATTAGTCTGCACAACCACAAAAACCAAATGTAATTTATGTTCAGAAAGGGAGAAATGCTATCCAATTTTTTTCAAAGACAGGTTATAGCACAAAGTAGGCAAGGTACATTAGATTAGGAGTTAGCACAGTATTTTATTTTAGCACACCATTAAAGAGATTAAAAATCTCTTTTCTCCAAGCCCCACTACACTCGGTCTCAGTGGACATTGCCTCTTTCTTCATCCTAAAAGTTGAAGCCATGAAGTTTAATCTACTTTAACAGCCCTACCTCCCTCCCCATAACTTATCTATATCCACTTCCATCTTCTGATCCTCTTCCTTCATTCCAGACCCTGTGGGAAGGGAGCACTACTTTGGGCACTTCTTTGGCTGTTCAAATAGAGTCCAAAAAAGCAATGGCTTAAACAACTTAGGGCCCTCGTATTACGAAGTTTAGCAAGAGACATTCTCGTTCTGCTACAGAAACTCTGTAGTGGCACCAATGGCCCAGGCCCCTTTGATCTTTCTGTTCTTCCTTGCTTTGCACTTGACTCCCTTCCAAAGAGATGCCTCTTGATCAGAGTGGTCACAGCCGTCATGTCCGCATGCCTGAGAGTAGGAAAGAAGAAAGGAGTGGAGTATCAAAAGGACATCTTACAGCTTAGGGAGTCATCCTTTTGAAGGATAGTCCCTAGACCCAACAATTTCTTCTTATCTCATTGCTCACCATTCTGTCATAAGGGCAGTAGTATCTCCAAGGAAAGACAAGAGACAGTTCTTCTGAAACTTGGCACATTGCTTCCTCCAAAAAACCAGGATTCTGTTGAAAGGGAAAAGATGAATAAACAACTCAGTCACTACCATGGTACCTTAAATCATTTCTTCTACAAAGTTAACCCTTTTGAAACGTTACAAAAGCATAGTGAGGCAAAGGAGCTGAAACTTGGGAATCAGACAGATGTTCAGTTCTCAGTTCATTGCTAATTAGCTCTTGGATCTTGTTCAAGTTATTTAACATTCCCAAGCCTTAGTCAATCTATAAAGTGGAAATAAGATTACCTATTGTGCATACCTGTTTGGGGAACTAAGTATAAAGAACTGCTACAGTGCCTGGAACACAGTAAGTCATCTGTCATTTATAAATATATGTTGTTGTTCAGTCTCAGTCGAGTCTAACTTTTTGTGACCCCATGGACTGCAGCACACCAGGTTTTCCTGTCCTTCACTCTCTCTCGGAGCTTGTTCAAACTCATGTCCATTGAGTCGGTGATGCCATCCAACCATGTCATCCTCTGTTCCCCCTTCTCCTCCTGCCCTCAATCTTTCCCAGCATCAGGGTCTTTTCCAGTAAGTCGGCTCTTCGCGTCAGGTGGCCAAAATAATGGAGCTTCAGCATCGGTCCTTCGAATGAATATTCAGGGTTGATTTTCTTTAGGATAGACTGGTTTGATCTCCTTGCTGTCCAAGGGACTCTCAAGACATTTAGATACCATGAAACAATGCTTTGATTTTCTCTGAAACATCCATATCTTCTTATTGCCCTGGTAGGCACCTTTTCCACTGCTGTTAATCAAGTAAGTATTTATATCCCCAGGTTTTGTTCTTGGCTTCCTGACACCCTTCCTTCTATGTTTCTCATTCATTATCTTGGTTTCAATTACACTCAAATGCTGATTATTCTCAGCTTACTCAGATCCCAGCTTCTGACTCACCCCTTGGGTATTCCCAAAGTATCTGTATGGGTAAAAGAATAGTCCCCCCAAAGAAATGCCCACAGAAACTCCAACTGTGACCTTACTTGGAAATAGGATCTTTCCAGAGGTAATTATGGTAAAACTCTTGAGATCAGATCATCCTGGATTAGAGTAGGTGCTAAATTCAATAGCAGGTGTCCTTACAATAAACAGAAAAGAAGAAGACACACAGAGACATGGGAGAGAAAGCCAGGTGCAGACAGAGGCATAGATTGGAGTTGCTACATCCAAGCCAAGAAACACCAAGAATTATTGGCAGCCACCAGAAGCTAGGAAAGAGACATAGAACAAATTCTCCCCAAGAGCCCCTCAAAAGAATTAACCCTGACATCACCTCAATTTTGAATTTGCCCAACTATGAGAATATAAATTTCTCTTGCTTTAAGCTCCCTGATTTTTGGTAATTCATTGTGACATCCCTAGGAAACTATTCTAGTGTCCCACGCTAAACTCACTGACCTCTCCGAATGTTTCTTTGCCCATATTTTCTAACTTACAACACCACTATTTATGTGGACAATTCAGCTTGTTTTCCTCAACATCACCTCCACCATCTCCTTCATCATGCAGTCAATTACCAAACCTCGTATCAGACCCATTTCTAGTATCTGGCCTTCTTTCTCCAAATTCATTGGTCCCTTTTTTTATTTTGAGCTACTGATGTCTCTTATTTGGAGGTATATGAGCCTCCTGGTGTGTCTTCCTGCATTTTAGATTATGCCACTGGAAGAGATCTGGCCAAAGCACATAACTCATCATGAGCCCAACTTACTCAAAACTGTGATGCCACTCAGTGCCCTGAAAGTGAAGCTCAAGAACCAAGGTGGTGGTGACTCTTCTCATTCCCTCGTGTCCATGTGCCTTTGTCCACACTGGCCCCACTGGTGCTGCGTCTCTCTGCTCACCACCATGTAACTTCCTTGCCAACTAATGCTGTTTATTACCCACTACATCTTTAGTCACACAGGGTCTCTACAGAGACCTAAGGGGCAGTGGTGTACAGGCTCCAGAGTCAGTGGGGTATGTGCATGCTCAGTTGTGCCTGACTCTTTGTGACCCCACGGACTGTAGCCCACCAGGCACCTCTGTCAAGGGAATTTTCCAGGCAAGAATACTGGAGTGGGTTGCCATCTCCTACTGTAGGGGATCTTCCTGACCCAGGGATCGAACCTGTATCTCTTACATTGCTAGGCAGATTCTTTATCACAACGTCACCTAGGAAGCCCCACAGTCAGTGGGGTTGGGGTCAAATCATGGCTATACCACTTTCTAATTCTGTGACCCTGGTCGTGCTTCTTGAGCTTCATCTGTGTATTTGTAGAACAGAAATGATCAGAGTACCTACATCATAGGATCACTGCCCTTTACTGATCACTAAAAAACACATGCGTGAGATAAAGATGGAGGACGTATCAGATGAACTGAGAATCACACCACTCTCCTGGCTTCAGTTCTCTAAGTTCAACAGGTCTGTTACAGAGACATGGACTTTGAGCTAAACGTTAGATTTTACTGGTTATTGTTTCTCCAGGGGTGCATAGGTAACCACAACACCTGACATCTCTTCTTCCATATGGTCTGCAAACCTTGTTGAGGTCTGAGCCTTTTTTCCATCCCAGAATGATTTCAGTAGACTCTGAGGTACTCTACTTCCCTTTCCTCTATTCCCTTCTCATCCTCAACAAGATTCCTGTCCCAAAGTGTCATTTCGATCATAATACCTCTCTTCATGGAAGGGAACAAAATCTTCTGGTTCTCCATCAAAGGCAACTCCAGTGTTGTCTTGTAGGCTTGAAGGTCCTCACCCAAATGCTTTTCCTACCACACTCCCCTCCCCTGCTTGTCCCTCTTATCTTCTAGCCAATCAAACTTACCTATGGTCCACTTCAAACAGCGTGCCTGATGATGGCCTCAAGGCCACTATACATTTTCAATTAGGATAAGGTTCTGGGAAAATACTAATGTGCTTTTCTCCTTTGTCTCTTCAGGTTCATGGGCCTTTCCCTAGTGAGGCTGAGGCATCCATCCACCAGGAAGAAATCGCATTGCTACCACTGGGGGGAACTGGAAGGAACAAGGTAATGTTGAACTCTAATTCTTTTTAATATTTATTTATTTCACTGTGCCAGATTTTAGTTGATGAGTGCGGGATCTTTGATCTTCATTGCGGCATGTGGGATCTTCAGTGGCAGCATTCAAACCCTTAGTTGTGGGATGTGGGATCTAGTTCCCCGACCAGGGATCAAACCTGGGCCCCTGAATTGGCAGCACAGAGTCTCAGCCACAGGACCACCGGGGAAGTCTCCTGAACTTCTGACACTTCAGATAGTACTATCAGGAGGGAGAAAACTTGTGACTAGGTTTTCTGAGAAATGCGGAGTTTTCAAAATTCCTCTAGTTCTATTTTTTTAATAAGAAAATCAAAGCCCCAAAGCTGTGTGAAGTGTCTTCTGTGATGGCCAAGCCATGAGGTTTGCTACTCTGTCTGGAAAGAACGTGTAACAGTGAAAGAGGGAAAAGCCCATCTTTTTTGGCTTTAGTGGCTCCTGAGAGATGAATGGTAGCTGAAGCTAAAGCAATCCATTGAGGCTGTACAGTTAAGACACACGTTGAAAGGAGAGTGTCTGATAAATCGAGGCATATGCTGCCCTGGTTCCCAGCTTCAGTTCTCTGAATCATTTAAGCAACTCCATCACATAGATAAAGCTTAGGGGTTTTGTCTTTTCAGTTTCATTCTCTTCCTTCTTGTAAAGCTGTAAGATACTTCAGGGAAAAGAAACACTTCCAACATCCCATAGTTTGGTTTCTGATTTATTGGTGCCAGAGAACGGGAAGTTCTTTCCAATAGCTATGCAAATCATCATTGAATTACCAGGTCGAGGCTTGAGAAGAAAACACATCAGTAAAATCTGAAAAAAAGATGCAAGGATCTTATTTATACCTTCAGGCTAACAAATGTTCGTTGCCTTCCAAAGAACTGTGGTCATGATCAGGTGCTGGTGAGGAAAGACCACAGACTGGTTTAAATCTTATGGCAAAGCTATTTAATTGTTGCATTTAAGAGCCTCGAGATTGACCGAGAATCAAAACAACTATTTATGCTAAGAGTTGCTGCAATGATTATGGAGACTGTGGCCAGACAGATTCAGTAATAAATAATTTATGAAAAAGCAAAATGGGAAAAATGTATTTTGAGTGAATTGAGTTTATATTTGTAGAGTGTGAACTGTAGGCCAGGAATTGTGCTCAGGGTAAGCTCACAGAGATAAATGATGTTTGGTGCCCTCACATAGCTAATATTCATGGAACACCATCCTAAATACTTCATGGGAATGAATTAAGAACAACTTCATATGAACTATATTATTGCTTTTGCCAGATGTTGGTCATACAGTTGGTAATATGTGAAGCTGGAATATGAACCAAGGCAACTGGCTTTGAAGTTTGTGGTCTTAACCAATATGGTTTTACGGCTACATGCAGAGGGTTGGCATCACAGAGAACTGAGAAACCTCCAGAAGAAAATTTAGGAGGATATTTTTTATATGTTGCAATAGGGCAGGATTTCCTAAGCATGGACCAAACTCTAAAACCATGAGAGAGAATATTGTCATATATGGCTATAATGCAAATAAAAACCTTTGTATGTTCAAAGAAGCCATATACAAACTTAATGTGTAATGACCTACCTGGAGAAAAATATTTGCTATATACTTAACATATAAGAGGTTAATGATATTTATAGGAATTCTATAAATCAATGAGAAAAAAATTCATCAACTAAAGAGTGAAAAGGTAAACTCAGTTCAGTTCAGTTGCTCAGTTGTGTCCGACTCTTTGAGACCCCATGAACCACAGCACACCAGGCCTCCCTGTCCATTACCAACTCCTAGAGTCCACCCAAACCCATGTCCATTGAGTCGATGATGCCATCCAACCATCTCATCCTCTGTCGTCCCTTTCTCCTCCTGCCCTCAATCTTTCCCAGCATCAGGGTCTTTTCCAATGAGTCAGCTCTTCGCATGAGGTGGCCAAAGTATTGAAGTTTCAGCTTCAAAATCAGTCCTACCAATGAACACCAGGACTGATCTCCTTTAGGATGGACTAGTTGGATCTCCTTGCAGTCCAAGGAACTCTCAAGAGTCTTCTCCAACACCACAGTTCAAAAGCATCAATTCTTCAGCACTCAGATTTCTTTATAGTCCAACTTTCAAGAGGTAAATTAAGAAAAGGCAAATATTTAAATACAATGGCCAGTAAGCAATATTTAAAAATGCTTAGTATCACTGGTAATCAAAGCAATGCAAATTAAAGCTTTGAGATACCTCCAACTGTTTAATTGAAAGTATCTAAAAGTTTGATAGGAAATAAAATGCATATCCTTGTTTGAATCAGAGATTGCAGAGACCTCCATCAAAATCTCAGAAAAGAGGCAGATGGCAGATTGCAGTCATTTTCAAACTTACTGAAAGAGCCATGTTCCTTTTTCTCTTTCCTCCTCACTTAATTGATATTGTGTCATTAATAAAGCTCACAATAAACCACATCAGAAAGCTGAAACAAAACACAAAATCAAAATACCTTCAGAATGCTTACTGCATTCTGTCTATTGTGACTTGCTTCCTCCGCACAGTACATCTTCATGGAAAGAGCATTTGTTACCATAGGCTGTTTTCTGTTTGATCTTTGTTTTTTTGTTTTGCTTTATTTCTATTCACAAGACATTTGCTATCCCAGAGACCTAAGTTAATCAGGAGGTTCTGAAAACTGATGAAGTGTGAGGAGAATGTGAGATTGGCAATTGTTCATGTTATTCTGAATAACAAAATCTCTTGAGTTTTTGGAAAGAAGATAAGAATGTACTTTAGGTAGGGGCCTCAGACCCATTTTCTCTAGGAAGCAGAGAAAACCAGGAAAGAGAAAAAGTTGGGCACAGCAGAGAACTTTGAGAACTGCTAGCAACAGATAAGTAATCACTATATGATAAACACCATGCATTTCACAGAGCAGCTCTTTAACGAGATTCACTTTCTGCTGACTCATTCAGATCTACCTAGTGGTAGAACTTCAAAAATAAAAAATGAAGAGAATTAAGGCATGATCCCATTATCCTCCCGGGAGAACTGCTGACTTCACTGGCATCAATCCTCTAAAGACTTATGTAAATTTTCAATTGGGTAGCTAGAATTCTATTTTTTTTTTTTTTCTTGTAAGTATTTTTACTGAGATGCTCTCTGGATAACTTCCATCTTCTAACATTTTCTGGATGAACACCCTCAAGAAGGATCAAATGGCTTTTATTCAGTTTGGCTTTCTTCAGAAGTTAAAGAAAAATAACCCTTTGTAAGATACATTATGGAGAAGGCAATGGCACCCCACTCCAGTACTCTTGCCTGGAAAATCCCATGGACGGAGGAGCCTGGTGCGTTGCAGTCCAGGGGGTCGCTAAGAGTCAGACATGACTGAGCGACTTCACTTTCACTTTTCACTTTCATACATTGGAGAAGGAAATGGCAGCCCACTTCAGTGTTCTTGCCTGGAGAATCCCAGGGACGGGGGAGCCTGGTGGGCTGCTGTCTATGGGGTCGCACAGAGTCGGACACGACTGAAGTGACTTAGCAGCAGCAGCAGCAAGATACATTAACTCTTTCCCAGTGTACAGGTATCACCAAGCAGTGGTAATAACACAAAAAGGCTCTTGAGAGTTGGGTTAGAAAGATGCTAGGCTGAAGCTTGATAGATGGGGTGTTTAACATTAGTTCAGCCCTTGAGTTGCTGAAACGCCATGGGAAAATCAGCTCACTGCTGCAAAACCCATATTTTTCATCAGTAAAGTAAGGAGGTCATTCTTGATGACCTTTGTGATCACTTTATACCTAAGCTTCTGAGGTCTGTGAGGAAATGAGCTCTAGAAAGTATCCAAACCCTCTGAAATATGAATCTCATACCTTCAATTAGATGTGCTTTTAATTGTGTTTTTATATACCATCAATGGCTTGTTCTATGAAACTTGACATTAACCAAATTTTATCCAAAGCACTTTCTCTGTTCCAAGTTTTTTTTTTGTTTTTTTTTTGTTTTGTTTTCTTTGATATTGATTTCTAATTAGTTTGAGCCTGCTTATAAAGTCAACAATTTTGTATGCCAGAAAGATGATTTTCTGGCCTCAAATATTTGTGTTACAAGGGGCACAGTATGCTTGGTTATGCTGCAGAAACGAGTTAACTCAATAAAATCATAGTTTATTCACAGTCTGGTACGAGTCCTGTAACTCCAGGGCAGGTTTCTGCCCCAGGAAGACTCAGTGTTCCTGGATCCTCCCACCCTATGGCTCTTCTGTCTCAACATAGGTCCTCCAATTATTGCCAATTATTGCCACGAGAAAGGATGAGAAAGTCATTCACTGACTCTGGCTGTTAAATGCTTTGGGCCAGAAGTCACATACATCACTTCTGCTTATAGCTACTGGCCATATCTAGTTATACATCGCTGCTGAACAGCAAAAGGGCTGAGAAATGTGGGTCTGAGGGCAGAGAGAGTCAATGAGTGATATATCTTACATTTCTTCCATACCCTTCTTTTTTTGTAATTTTATTTATTTTTGGCTGTTCTGGGTCTCTGTTGCCGTGTGAGGGCTTTCCCTAGTGGCTGCAAGCAGGGGCTCCTTCCTGTTGTGGTGCATGGGATTCTCACTGTGGTGGTTTCTCTTGTTGCGGAACACGGCTCTAGGCACTTGTGCTTCAGGAGTTGTGACAAATGGGCTTAGTTGCTCCTTATCATGTGGAATCTTCCCGGACCAGGGATTGAACCCATGTCCCCTGCACTGACAGGTGGATTATTAACCACTGGACCATCAAGGAAGTCCCCCTTCTTTTTTATCCACCATCACCTCAAGCTTGTCATCCATCAATCCATTCATTGTCTTGTCTTCCTTAAACACTGGGTACTTCCTAGATAACTTAGGTACCATTTTAAAAAATGGTACAGAATGAACTTATTTGCAGGTCAGGAGAAGAAATGCAGACATAGAGAAGAGATAGGTGGACACAGGGGAAAAGGGAGGGTGGGATGAATTGGGAGCTTGGGATTGACATATATTCACTACCATGTGTCAAGTGGATGGCTAGTGGGCGGCTGCTGTATAGCACAGGGAGCTCAGCTCCTGCTCTGTGACTACTTTGATGGATGGGATGGGAGGGAGGGGACATATGTATACATGTAGCTGATTTACTTTGTTGCACAGTAGAAACTAACACAGCCATTGTAAAGCAACTAGACTCCAATGAAAGAAAATAAAGATGAGCAGAATCCATACCCTTCACTCAAAGTAAGAAATCTACCATAAACTACATAGATATGATTTAGTCTTATCTCATTTAGTCTTTCCTTTTAACACTAGTAAGGCATCAATATTTTTTTTTCATCTTTACAGACAAGAAGCTACTTAAGAGATTAAGTAGATTGCCCCAAATCACATGGTGAATATGTGACTAGTCTATAATTCCTGTTCTGGTCTGTGTGAAGACTGTGGTTTGCTTTTTCCATCAAAACCCCTGACTTGTCAGTCTTCAGTTAATTATCACAACAGACTGGCTTGACCTGGAGTTTAGATGAATCAATTGCTCTTGTTTTTCTCACAGAGGGACACAGTGGAGTGGGAGATAGGTCACTGAAGTCATCAAGAAGTCAAAATGCCCAGAGTTTCAAACTTACTTTGTTTACTTGGGCAAATTATTTAACTTCTCCAAGTTCCATCTTCTTCACCTGTAAAATAGATTATTCAGATAGTTAAATGGAAAAATAATCTGATATGATTGACACACTCCTAGTGGTATCATCGTCAGCGTCACTAGTGTCACCGCCTTTTTAATTATTGCTGTTACTGTGATTCAAACTCTTGCCTAAGGTGCAGGGCTAAGGGTCCTCTGCATGTGATTCTGTTCATCTCGGTTGTGACCCAGTTTCTAGTGGATTTTTTTTTTTCCTGGAGCCAAGACTCAGCTTGCTATTGCACGGGGCATTGTTAATTTATTTCAGGTCTTTAAGTCCAGGTAAAGGGTCCCTGTTGGTACTTTAAAAAGTTAGAATTCATCTTATCTGGTACCTCATGCTGCTGCTGCTGCTGCTGCTAAGTCACTTCAGTCGTGTCCGACTCTATGTGACCCGATAGACAGCAGCCCACGAGGCTTCCCCGTCCCTGGGATTCTCCAGGTAAGAACACTGGAGTGGGTTGCCATTTCCTTCTCCAATGCATGAAAGTGAAAAGTGAAAGTGAAGTCCCTCAGTGTGTCCAACTCTCAGCAACCCCATGGACTGCAGCCTACCAGGCTCCTCCGTCCATGGGATTCTCCAGGCAAGAGTGCTGGAGTAGGTTGCCATTGACTTCTCTGGTACCTCATGCTAGCTTTTATTTATTTTCTGTTAATTTTTAACTTACTCTTAAATCTTTATTCTTTTAAGTAGGTAAAAAATACTAATATCAGAAGACATATGGAAATCTTAACTCACAACATGAGAGGGCTGGATCTTTTTACCCCAATAGTGTCACAAAGATCGAGCAACTTGAAGCTTTTTCAGGGACACGCTCTTGACCTCATCCTTGCCAAATGCCCAATCTCTCATTCACTTTCTGACCACTTCTTCTGGAACTTCCAACACCCTTGTACCAAGATTCTAACTGCCAATTTCAGATCTTAATGAAATCTCTAATCTTGGCCATCACGGCATGTTCCTGTAACCTTCTCATATTTTCACAGCTCTTCTTCCTAGCTTCAATTGTTCATTATTATCACATCCTTGCAAATACTTTAACTTCTTGGCAGCTCTTTCCTCTCTTCCTATGTTGTGCTTACTTGGCAAAGTGTCAAGTCTAATTAAATCAAGCTATCTACCTATTTTTGCTTATACTAAGTAACATTTGCAGAGAAAAAAACGAATTTGCTGATGACTGCTTTCATCTGAAACTCATGGTTCCAAATCACATGGGGTACTCAACACTGCTGTTAAACTTTACATCACTTCCCTAGCTTTTCTCATTTCCAAGACAGCTATTTGATAGCTTCTTTTCTCACCTCAAATCCTTTGACCTCTTCTTGCCAACATCACACTCTCAGCTACTGTCTTTACATCATTGAAAACCAGAGGAGCTGCTAGAGAGGAACACTGTCTTTTTCCTACCGCAGCAGCTACAGTGCCACTTGCTTCTGTTCCTATGACCTCTGCCTTCCCTTTTCTTAACTCTGAAAGAAATGCCTTCACTCCCATCAAAAGCCAAACCCTCCACTTGTGCTCCAGGTCCCGTTTCCTATAGATTCTGTAAGGATGATATATCTGAAATTTTACACTTTCCCTCTGCATTCTCAATTTATTCTTGACTCCTGAATGATTTCCATCAGCATACACACCTATTGTAAGATCACCTATATTTGCTTTTGTATGTCCTCCTGAGAATTACACATTTTGTTAGCAGTTTTCTTTGATTCCTCCACGTGTGCTTTCCCATGTAGCATTTGGAAAATGTACACATGGAGGAATCAAAGAAAATTGCCAACAAGACGTCTAATAATTCTCAGGAGGGGATCGAAAAGTAAATATTGTTGTTCAGCCGCTGAGTCGTGTCTGACTCTTCGAAACCCCCATGGACAGCAGCACACCAGGCTTCCCTGTCCTCACTCTCTCCAGGAGTTTGCTCAAACTCATGTCCATTGAGTTGGTAATGCCATCCAACCATTTCATCCTCTGTCGAATAGAAAGCCTCTTATTCTCTGTATTAAATCCCTTTTGTTTAAATACCTAGAATGATTTTTGCTCTCCTGTCCAAGTCCTGACTGTGTCGATCTTTATTGTCTTAAAACTTCACTCTGTCTGGCCTTTCTCTTGGAATGTTTTTTCCTCTATCTTTACATAATGCAAGTGATTAAAAGTCATTTGTCTTGCAGCTTAAGTAGCACTCCTTTGTGCAGCCCATTCACTATCACGTTATCTTAATTTGTGATATACTATTTATGACTATATATTTTTTCTTGTTTATTTGCTCACCAGAAGATAAGTGATCTCATTATCTATGCATTCCCCATGTCTAGGACAGTGTTGGACACCCAGATGGTATCCAATAAATATCTGTGGAATAAATAAATGAAAACTGACCATCATATAGCATTTTTCCTAGGAATATCAATGATTGAAATGTTAGGTTCCTCAATTTTATTTATTTGTTTATTTTTGATTGAAGGATAATTGCTTTACAGTATTGCATTGATTTCTACCAAATGTCAACATGAATCAGCCATTAAGGGAAAATCTATTAAGGGGGAAAGGCTATTTTAGGTCCTGTGAGAGATACAAAGTTGAATTAGAGCTCAGTCCTGCCTTTGAGGAACCAGCAGAGGAAATGAGGGGCGTGATGCCTATGTGGCCGTTGTGTAACATAGAACGTGGTGTCATTATGCACACGTTAAAGCTACAGGAGTTCAGAAGCAGATTTCTGCTTCCATTTGGGGATACAGAGAAGGTTTTCTTAAGGAGGTAATGTTTGAATTGGGCCAGGAAGGATACTTAGGACTTACGCATGCAAAAATGGGTGGGAAGAACGTTCTTGAGCAGCCATTATCAGCGGCTCAAAGTGGAGGTGAAGCACATTCAGAATGTAGGGAATTTGGGATCGTTTCCCTTGGCTGGAAAGTAGGGTATGAAAAGAGGAGTCTAAGATGAAGGACTATACTCAGAAAACAAAACATCTCAAATAAATCCCCAGACAGGCAGGAGATCTACCGTTTTTCATTGAAAAACTTTTTATTCAGATACACATGCAGATTTTAAATTTACTTAAGGTGGGTATTAAGTTTGCAGTTAGAGCTCATTGACGCTAAAAGCCTTGAGGCTATAGGAATTCTGTTTATTTGTTAGGAGCTGCACCATGTTTTACATTCTAAATGCTCTGGTTCGAATTCCATGTTGTGAATCTCTGCTCCCTCTGAATGTGAAACAGGCTGCATGCAAATACGTTTGTTCGTAATGAGCTTTTAACATCTCCCCCCTTCTCTGAGGATGAAATTAGTGTATATTCTGCTTTAGTCATGTTAGTAATCTTCCTGGAGATAGCAGAAAATGATTAAAACTTACTCTAAATCATTATCAGCCCACTGAAAGATGTTCTCCTCCTGAACTTCTGCTTTCCTCTAAAACAACCCAGCAATTGAATTGGAAAGTGTCTGAGCGTGAAGTTCAAAGAACATATAAATCTTCCTTGAGGTTCTTTAACATCGAATAATAAAGCGATTGTTGCTGTATTGAGGCTTTATTAGTTTCTTAGACACTCTCTTAGTCACCACCAATAATCATCCTTCAAACGTGCATTTTCCTGCCTTTTTGTGCTAAACAGACTGCCTTCAGCAGTTATATTACAGTGCTGTATTAGTTAAAACAGTGATTCCAAGTTGGCTATTTGTTTAGAGTGATAGAGGTAGAATAGATCAGTGTATTTTGTTTCCTGTAGGCTTTTATGTCACTGGAAATGAGTACTTATATGCATGTAGACAAAATTCACAGCTAAGACTCATAGGTTTTAAGTTAATCACTGAAGGTCAAGGACTCACTTTAAAAAAAACCACTTAAAATACAGTATCACTGGGAGTGATGATACCAGTAAAAAAAAAGAAAAGAAAAAAATACAGATTCTGCCAGTTTTTTTAGTGCAGAAAATAGGGCAGTTAATTATATATTCAAATACGTGTACATTTTCTCATGTAAAGATGCAAATATCATAACATCCAATGCAGGTGGAAAAGGATGATCAAGACAAGTTGGCTATTTGCATGTGAAATGCTGAGTTTCCTAAGTCCAGGGAAGAATTCCAGGGAGTCATCAATACCATGGAATTCTAGTTTCCTCCTTGAAAGCAAAGAAACATGATTCATGGTCTTAAAATGACCTTTTAGAGACATTCCATTCATCACTCTTCCTCTTAGGCTGTAGTGTAGATAGGCTACGTCTCTGATGATCTCCACTGTTCAGAAATTGTAAGAATTTTTGATACTTACAAAGCATCAGCAATAATAGGCAAATTGGGCTCTGTGACAGGGAGTCTATTAAAGTCATTTATCATAGACAAGCCCGTTTCCGATGAATCCTAGCAGGAGGAAACTAAAAAGATCATCAAAGTGAAGGCCGTTGGTTGGACCGCTTTTTTTAAAAAAATTTAAATTAGTTGCCAACATAATATCATATCCAACTGGGTTTTAATCCCTATAATAATACTTTCTATTTTGTTGTTGTTGTTGAGGAACTAGATTCTCAGAGAATTCAGGAGTTTCATTCCAAGTTACACATCTTACTGATAACTAAACAAAGAGTTTATTAAGATGGAAAAATT
Organism: Bos javanicus; assembly: GCF_032452875.1. Taxonomy (NCBI): domain Eukaryota; kingdom Metazoa; phylum Chordata; class Mammalia; order Artiodactyla; family Bovidae; genus Bos; species Bos javanicus. The sequence continues at coordinate 47,196,166 of NC_083881.1, forward strand.
TAGTATGTTTTATTCCATCATCAGTTCAGTTCAGTTCAGCCGCTCAGTCGTGTCCGACTCTGTGACCCCATGAATCATAGCACGCCAGGCCTCCCTGTCCATCACCAACTCCTGGAGTTCACTCAGACTCACATCCATCGAGTCAGTGATGCCATCCAGCCATCTCATCCTCTGGCGTCCCCTTCTCCTCCTGCCCCCAATCCCTCCCAGCATCAGAGTCTTTTCCAATGAGTCAACTCTTCACATGAGGTGGCCAAAGTACTGGAGTTTCAGCTTTAGCATCATTCCTTCCAAAGAAATTAATATTCCATCATATTAATCCCCAAATTCACATATCTGCCATTTAAATTACATAGCTATGAGTTTGAATATCTGTAAACTAGCAATAGGTTAGAGTTGGGGAAAGTTGACTGCTTTTCCAGTAGTTGTCACTTGACATATTCTTTCCCAAAGGAAAACAGAAAACTAATTATCCTTTTCAAATTTACCACAGGTCACATTTTTAAAATATTTATTGGAGAAACATGGTGGGAGATATATAAAATGCCTAAACCATGGGGAAAGAGAAGAGTCAGCACAGCAAAGAGATAAACACAGATAACACAGAGTAAATACCTGCTTGTTCAATCTCAATTGTTTCGGCATTTAGGAAAACTGGGACAAGACTGAGCTTATCAATGGAAAATAACATCTTAAAAGTTTCCACCAGGTGCTAGGTTTTGTGAATACGTTATCCCATTCACACAACAATCTCTCAGGAGAGTATTTTGTCATCATTTCTCCAGAAGAGGGATCTGAGGCTTCAGAGAGTTTACAGGAACATTCCAGATTCCACCCAACCAGGCATGGGCAAAGTTGGAATTGGAACCAGGTGAGATCCCAAAGTTTGTCTGATTTCCAGGACACAATTTCCATCTCTCCACACTATTTTCTTCCTTCCTTCCTTCTTCCCTTCATTTTCCCTCCCTCCCTCCATTCCTCCTCTCCATCCCTTCCCTCCCTCCTCTGACAGCATATGGGATCCCAGTTCCCCAACCAGGGACTGAACAGTGGAAGCACGGATTCTTAACCACTGGACCACCAGGGAAGTCCCCCCGTTACTATTTTCTTAAACACAAATTTTGTGCAGTTGAAAAGTGTAAATAAGTTTGTAGAAGGAGTAGTTTTAAACAACAGTGAGACAAAGCATGAGTCACATTGTTGAAGTACCCCCGAGAAAACATGTCCTATATTACTGGGAAGTTAATCTAATTTTAAGCAATCCTTTTTTACTCCTAAAAACCAGTTCCCTTAGGACTTTCATTAGGCACAGTTTTCTTAGTCTGAATTAATTTTATGCTGGGAAGTAACAAAAGGACATTTCTTTGGTGCTGAATAGTCCTTAATTCAAACTCTTCCAGAATATTCAGGGAGTCTTATTAAAATTTATACAAAATTTTGATTCTTTTCTCCCACAGATATTGAAGTGATCATCACACACACACACACACGTTTCTAAACACGCACACTCACACACAGACGTTTCTGAATTTCCAGAAACATCTCCAAGTCACTCACAAAAACATGTAAACGTGACCCATTTCTTTATGGTCAACAACACATCTCCCTTCCAGGAGGGCTGCTGAAAATGTTTTCTTTCAAACTCCTTTGACTAAGAGCTAAATCTCCCCAGACAGGCTGAGGAGGATTAGAGTATATATTCCTTTGGATAACAGCCTTTCAGGGTCAAAGGAGGATAAGAGGATTTTCAAATAAGGTTCTGATGAAGAAGGCATCCAGAATGAGTGGTCTAGGGACACATAACATCTAACCTCGGAGTCTGTCAACCCCAGTCAAATCCCAGAGGGGCTTCTCCTGCAGAAAGCTGCGTCCTTTCTCCAAGCCTGCTGAAATAAACTCTGTGCCCCTTTCACAATGGATTTGAATGGCGAATTACCCCATTTGGAGATGGAAGAAGAGTAGGAGAGCTTTTCTTTTCCCACGAGGAAGCATCTCTGTTTATAAACGGTAATGAAATTGACACTGGTAAACTGATTATGCCAAGCACACTGGGTACGGAGCACCGCTGAATACTGTTTCCTTTGCCTGCTCTTTGGGGTTTAAATAGAAACTTGTGATTCTGGAGACCAGAAGCTCAAGTCCCAGTCAGTGAATAATTTATTAACCTTTAATAAGTTGCTGATCTCTTTGTACCTCAGTCTGAATGACAAAGTAATAACCTTCTTAGTAAATTGTTTTGAGATCTCTTATTGAAAGGATAAATATGTAGTAATTATGAAGCCTTTTTAGCAACATTCTGATGAGGGATTCCAAAGTAAACCCCAACGGACAGAAACTGTTTATTTTTATCAAGCTGGAAATAAACTACTTTGAAATAGTGAATGATGAAGCATAGTTGGAGTGATTTGTTGTTGTTCAGTCACTAAGTCATGACCAACTCTTTGTGACCCCATGGACTGCAGCACACCAGGCTTCCCTGTCCTTTGCTGTCTCTCAGAGTTTTCTTAAATTCATGTGCATTGCGTTGGTGATCCCATCCAACCACCTCATCCTCTGTCTCCTGCTTCTCCTCCTGCCTTCAGTCTTACCCAGCATCAGGGAATTGGAGTGATATTTCCTAATAAAAAATGATATAGAATCATTGAAAGCAAAATGTACAAGAAAAGCAATAGTATATTGGGCACTGCGGAGAAGGCGATGGCACCCCACTCTAGTACTCTTGCCTGGAAAATCCCATGGACAGAGGAGCCTGGTAGGCTGCAGTCCATGGGGCCGCGAAGAGTCGGACACGACTGAGTGACTTCCCTTTCACTTTTCACTTTCATGCATTGGAGAAGGAAATGGCAACCCACTCCAGTGTTCTTGCCTGGAGAATCCCAGGGACGGGGGAGCCTGGTGGGCTGCCGTCTCTGGGGTCGCACAGAGTTGAGCATGACTGAAGCGACTTAGCAGCAGCAGCATTGGGCACTGACCACAGGCTAGCTGCTGCAGTTAAAGGTGGATAATGCACCATCTCTGACCGCAGGGGGCTCACAGTCTGGAAGGACTGATAGGCACACAAGCAAGTAGGTACAACAAGGTCGTATACACACCCAGCACCAACACCGAGGGCAGTCACCAAGTAGTAGAGCATGTCGGCTGGGTTTTCATGTCCAAACCCAAGAATTTTCAAACTGTCAGGGACCCTAGAAATATTTAATACAACCCTTTAGTTATCTGAGGGAAGACCATTCAAACCTGAGAAATTAAGGGGCTTGAAAAAAATAGAGGAACACATCTTCGGACTTCCAATCTAGTTCTTTCTTTGTTACACAGATTGAAACCAAGTCAATTAGTCAGGTCTCTGAAAAAAAAAAATACTGTCTGAGCTTCCCTGATGGCTCAGACGGTAAAGAGTTCGCCTGCAATGTGGGAGACCTGGGTTTGATCCCTGGGTTGGGAAGATCCCCTGGGGGAGGGCATGGTAACCCATTCCAGTATTCTTGCCTTGAGAATTCCAAGGGCAGAGGAGTCTGCAGGCTACAGCCTATGGGATCACAAGAGTCGGATACAACTGAATACACATGAAAAAAATACAGTATACATATTGAGATATACTGATATTTATATATCATAATATGTGTGTAAGTATTATGAATATATATGTTAAAGGTCTGTGTAAAGTTGTACATTCATATCAAATTATTTATAGCATATATATTACATAATATACTGTGCCTTACATATTATGTGATATGTAAAAGATATTAGTTTACTTGCATAATATTGTATTATATATTATACATAGATGTTATCATTAAAAGGGATAGATATGCAACAAAAATGTTGCTTGGCAATCAAGAGGGAAGTTACTAGGCGATAACGTGGAATCCTCATTTTTTCCCATTATTGAAGCCTGAGGAGACACCCCGTCTTTCTGTTTAAATCAGGTACTTCCTCCTAACTCCCAGCATAAATGACAGTTCCTCCGTAACCTCTCTTGATGACCTTAAATCACTTCTGGCTGTTAGCAGTCTGTCCCCATCCCACACCACTAGATGGTGAATGCCTGACGAGCCCTTAATTGAGAAGCAGTCCACACCCTCACTGAGAACCTGACCTTTAGAACAGGCAGGTGCATAGGTGGGGGTCCACTCTGCTGTATTCCAGACACAAGAGTTAAGAGCAGTTTCCCTCACATCTCCAGACCTCTTTATTTCTTCATCTACAAAATGATAAGAATTGGACCTACTACCTTTCGTCTTTGCAGGATTCTAGTGTACGTGGGAGCCAAGCACTCAGCAATTATATAGTCTTTGTATTTTTGCACACTGTGACTGCTCAATAAATATTTGTTAGGCCAAATCAAGTTTTATGTTTTCCTTCAAATATATTTTATATGTCTCTCTCTTCAGTCTTGGTGTTATTCCTTTAATTTTGTCATGCAGAAACAGACAGATCATTTTTTAAAAGCTATTTTAAATTATTTATATTCACCTTTGCATCCTCCAAGAAAACAAACAGCCAGCTGCATCAGATTTTGCCAACAGCGTTCTCTTTCTTGTCAACACAGAGCAACAAAGGCAAGCTCTGGAAGTTCGCAAAGGCAGTTTTGTGGGTTTTTATTTCTGGTGGCTCATCTGCAGAGATGTGAGACACAGACATCAAATGGTAACATGAACCACCTAAATAAGGAACAAACAAACTGTGGAGCTTCTGAGGCTTTCTCTTGCAGAAACACATCAAGTAAAGGAGTGACGAGGTGCAAGAATGCCAAAATGAAAAAAACCCCTTGGAAATTTCCAGATAACAATTAGAAAAAATGGTTGTGGGCTGCTTTAACTTGAATTCTCTAACTGCCCTCATTCCGCTCTTGAATCTTCACTAGAGACTGCCTTCCCTCTCAGCTCTGTTTTTCACCTCTCTGGATCATTATTCCTATCATAGCCACTCTCAGATATTGGGTTGGCCAAAAAGTTTGTTTGGGTTTTTCTGTACTATCTTCTGGAAAAACTCGAATGAACTTTTTGGCCAGTCCACTGTATCACAGTTCCATCCACCATCTCAGCTTCTTCATCTCTTAGAATTCTTGTCTGAGCAAATGAGCCTGTCCTAGCTATGCCTGTATCCCCAGGCCACCCCACTGCCCCTTGCACCCCCACCCCGCCGCCACAAGAGTATATCACAGGAGTATACCACTGTCGTCTCACCTTCAGCTCAAACCTCCTGTCTGTCTCTTTCTGTTGTTTTTCAGTCGCTAAGCTGTGCCCAACTCTTTTGTGACCCCATGGTCTACAGCATGCCAGGCTCCTCTGTCCATGGAATTCTCCAGGCAAGAATACTGGAGTGGGTTGCCATTTCCTTCTCCAGGGGATCTTCCTGACCCAGGGATTGAACCTGCATATCCTGCATTTGCAAGCTGATTCTTTACCACTGAGCCACCAGGGAAGCCTGCCTGTCTCTTGCTACTCCTGCCTGTTACCACCTGTTCTCCACTCAGTTGCCAATGCAATGATATTTAAATTATATAGTGTCTCCCTATTATTTCTATTTTATTTATTTTTAGACTTTTTATTTTGTATTGGGGGTACAGCTGATTAACAATGTTGTGATAGTCTCAGGTGAACAGCAAAGGGACTCAGCCATACTTATGAAAGTGAAAGTTGCTCAGTCATGTCCAGCTCTTTGCGACCCCATGGACTGTAGCCTGCCAGGCTCCTCCATCCATGGGATTCTCTGGGCAAGAATACTGGAGTGGGTTGCCATTTCCTTCTCCAGGATATCTTCCCAACCCAGGGATCAAACCCTGGTCTCCTGCATTGGAGACAGATTCTTTACCAGCTGAGCCACAAGGGAAGCAGCCATACTTACATGTGTATCCATTCTCCTCCAAACTCCTCTCTTGTCCAGGCTGCCACATAACATTGAACAGAATTCCATGTGCTATATGGTAGGTTTTTGTTGGTTATCCATTTTAAATATAGCAGTGTGTACTTGTCCCTCCAAAACTCCTTAACTATCACTTCCCCTCATCTTTTTCCCCTAGCAACCGTAAGTCCATTCTGTAAGTCTATGAATCTCTTTCTGTTTTGTAAGTTCATTTCTGTCATTTCTTTTTACCTTCCACATATAAGGGATATCATATGATATTTCTCCTTTTCTGTTTGATTTACTTCACTCAGTATGACAGTCTCTAGGTCCATCCATGTGGCTGCAAATGCCATTATTTCATTCTTTTTAATGTCCAAGTAGTATTCCATTGTATATATGTACTGCATCTTCCATTTTTCTGTTGATGCACATTTAAGTTGCTTCTATGTCTTGGCTATTGTAAACAGTGCTGCAATGAGTATTCAGGTGCATGCATCCTTTCATGCATGTTTTTCTCCAGATATAAGCACAGGAATGGGATTGCAGGTCATATGGTAGCTCTGTTTTTAGTTTTTTAAGGAACCTCCATACTGTTCTGCATAGTGGGTGTACCAATTTACATTCCCACCAATAGTGTAGGAGGGTTCCCTTATCTCGACATCCTCTCCAGCATTTACTGTTTGTGGATTTTTTGATGGTAGCCATTCTGGCTGATATGAGGTGATATCTCATTGTAACTTTGATTTGCCTTTATTTAATAATTAGCAATATTGAACATCTTTTCTTGCGCCTCTTGGCCATCTGTATATCTTCTTTGGAGGAATGTCTATTTAGGTCTTCTGCTCACTTTTCAATTGAGTTGTTCATTTTGATGCTGTTATGTATCATGTACTGTTTGTACATTTTGGAGACTAATCCCTTGTCGGTCACATCATTTGCAAATATTTTCTCCCAATCTGAGAGTTGCCTTTTCATTTTGTTTATTGTTTCCTTTGCTGTGCAAAAGCTTTTGAGTTCAAGTAGGTCCCAATTGTTTTTATTTCCATTATTCTGGGAGATGGATCGAAAAAGATATTTCTGTGATTTATGTCAGAGAATGTTCTGACGGTGCTTTCCTTTATGAGTTTTATAGTGTCCAGTCTCACATTTAGGTCTTTAATCCATTTTGAGCTTATTTTTGTGCATGGTGTTAAAGAATGATCTAATATCATTTTTAAATATTTATTTGAAAATAGAAGCAAATGGCTCAGATGGTAAAGAATCTGTCTGCAATGCAGGAGCCTCAGGTTTGATCCCTGGGTTAGGAAGACCCTGAAGAGCAAAATGGCAACCCACTCCAGTATTCTTGCCTGGGAAATCCCATGGACAGGGGAGCCTGGCAGGCTACAGTTCACGGGATCGCAAAGAGTCAGACATGACAGAGCGACTACCACACAGATACACAAACTTGTTACCCTGGCCTCCAAAGCCCTCAATGATCAGGTCCCCTTCTGTTTGACCTCAACTCTTGTTGATTTTTCCCCCTGTTGTTTCCAGAAGTTTCTCAAATGCACTAAGATCTGAGCCCAGGGCTTTTGGTCTCCTGGCTTTTTGCATGGCTCCCATCTTTGAAAATTCAATTAGAGCATAAGGAGGGGTTTTGGTTAGAGTGTTCAGAGGAGCACCCTAAACTAAATGCCTGTCTTGGTGTCTCATTACCTTCACCTGAGTTTATTTTCTCATTATCATCTATTTTCTGAAATGAATTAATAAGTTACATATTAACATTGTCTGTGCCTGCACTAGCCTGTAAGCTCTCCGAAGTGTTAGCACTGGGGCCTACCTAGAACAATGCCTGGCACATAGTAGGTGCTTTAAAAATATTTTTTGAATGAAGTACATGAAATATTTGTAGTGTTTTGTAAAGTTGTAATATTCGTAAAGCTACAAATATTGAAATATTTGTAAAATGCTTAGTAGAGTTTGGGCATCTGCAAAAGAAATAGTTCTTTAAAAAGTAGACAATTTGAAATATAAGATCAGAGAAAATCCTACCAGGATGGGATGACCTCAAATGTCAGTCAAGGCAAAAATCTCCAGATGTCAGTAAGTGGAAAAGAGGCCACTGATGATTTCTCTGTTTATATTCATTCCTATGTGAACTGGATTCCACACAGGCTGTACTAAATTCTACCAGACAAATGTTTTCGTATCTTAGATGTTGACCGGGGGTTCAATCTGATAACAGAGTTTGCTCAGCTGCGTCTGGCATGTGCTGAGACAGCTCCTAGGCCAGGCCTGACTCTGATGCTGCTGGTAGAAAACCAGACTCTCAGATCATCTTCAAGACCAAAGAAAGTTCGATCCTGGCACCCAGATCTTCTTGTTTTATGTAGACACTTCAGAGATTTAACAGTGAAGGCATTTGGGGACAATGCACAAAGGCTCAGAAAATCAATTTCTATCGCCGAAAGATCAAAGAGTACGTTTTTACCGATTGTGAGCCTGCGAACATTTCCTCTCCTGCCACCACGTTTGAAAGCTTGTTCACCCTGACACGCAGGCAGAGGCTATTATTTCAATTTGCATCTCTAGAAGACAAGCCTGACCTAGATTTCCTTCTAGTGTAGTGTCCATGTGAGGCTGTGATTCTAGTGGCTGCTCCCTTAAGCCCCGGTAGATAATTAGCTACTTCTCAGCCTGAAACAGAGTAAAGAGAACAGGTAAGGAAGAAAAAAAGAAACGTGGCCTTGCCTCATGCTACCTCTGGAAATGACATGTATTTGTTTCTTTGACCAAAAAAAAAAAAAAAGGTCTCCCCACGTCCTTGGCAGAGGGCGCCGGTAGACTTTCATGTTCGTGTTGGAAGTTGTCTGCAGTCCAAGACCCAAGGACTGCAGTTCAGCGTGTGCGAGATCAAACACAGGTGCAGCTGAGCTGCTGCTGTGCGGTTCAGCCAGTCACCCTGGAGAGAGAGCCGAGCGGAAGATTGTGGGGGGAAAGCTTTTCATATTTTAAAAGACATTGAAGTACTACTGCCTGGAGATCTGAAACATTTAAGGGACCTCTTGGAAAATGCCTTATCATAAAATGTTGGGGATAAGATGCCGAATAAGAATCATTCCTTCAGAGAAGCTCTGTTTTCACCTCCACCACAGCCCTTGCGGAATCGGGGGTAAAAATAAACCCAGCTAAAATGTGAGATCCCACAGCTTTGTAAGGAGAGCTGGAAACTTCATTCCAGTGACATAATTGCTTGGGTCGCATGTACTTTTGGTTCATGAAGTACTTATTCACTGCCTGCTATGTGCCCATAGGTGGTGGGAAGCAAAAATTGAATTTCCCTCATGGTGTCTACAGTCTAATTTCAAAACAGTGAAGGTGCCTTTGCCTTCTTGCTCCAGCTGTGGAGGGTGATGAAATGCCATAGGATTCCTTGCCTGGCATGTTAGTGCCTAGTTACATCTAAAGGAATGGAATCCTACTTCTGTTTCTCCCTGCTTCTATTATCATTCCTCTACATTGGCGTCTTCCCTAGCACTTGCAAATGTTAAATTCAAATACTTCCCTCAGGAACCTTCCCTCCTTGATCCAGTGTACTGCCAGAGCCCTTGGGTGTCCTTCAAGACATGGAGGAAAAGAACATGGATACTGGCATCAGACGGAGTCAGGTTCAGATCTTGGGAGTCTTCAGAGGCTTACCACTTGCATGCTATGGGACTATAAATAATTAGATTTGAATCAATGCACTGTTCTTCTAGTGTATAAATTTTAGCTGCACTTGAATCTTGTTCCCATGTATACCAGAATTATTCTTTTCAACCAACTTTTATTACGTCCTTACTTTACCCAGGCACCGGAAATACAAAGCTAAGTGAGATGCTTCTGACCTTGAGAAAGATCATTATGGTCCAGTGTGGTTAGTGCAACTGACACTGACAGGAATTCACAGTTTACAGTGTGCATGTGCACGTGTGTCCTCAGTTGCTTCAGTCATGACTCTTTGTGACCCCTTGGACTATAGCCCTCCAGGCTCCTCTGTCCATGGGATTCTCCAGGCAAGGATACTGGAGCAGGTTGCCATGCCCTCCAGAGGATCTTCCCGACCCAGGGACTGAGCCTGCATCTGTTATGTCCTCTGAATTGGCAGGCGGGTTCTTTACCACTAACGCCACCTGGGAAGCCTGTGGCATGTAGGGGAGCATAGCCAATTCTGTCATTATGAGGGGTCAGTGGGAAGGGCTAGGGCTGGGGAGAAGCAAGATCAGGAATGACTATAAGAGCCAGTCCAGGTTTGATGCATGATACAGGGTGCTCGGGGCTGGTGCACTGGGATGACCCAGAGGGATGTGATGGGGAGGGAGGTGGGGGGGTTCAGGATGGGGAACACATGTACACCTATGGCAGATTCAAGTCAAAGTATGGCAAAACCAATACAATATTGTAAAGTAAAATAAATAAATAAATGAATTTTTAAAAATTTTAAAAAAGAAGAGTTAATCTTATAGACAAAGTGGGAGGGATGCTCAAAGCAGAAGGAACAAAGGTAGACTGAGACGTTAGAGGTTGGACAGCCTTAAGTATTTGGAAAAGAACAAATATTTGAGTTTGGATACTGCACTGACTCTTATTCTGTGTTTTGCAGGATTTTACCTTAGTCACTATGTTTATAATAGTACATATACCGACAGGTCTGCGATTGTTAACTCATTTACTTATTCAGCAATCATCTTTGAGTATCTGCTATGTGTTAGGCAATGAAGAAAGTTTGGTCCCATTCAGTTCAGTTCAGTCACTCAGTCGTGTCTGTCTCTTTGAAACCCCATGGACTGCAGCACGCCATGCTTCCCTGTCCATCACCAACTCCCAGAACTTGCTCAAACTCATGTCTGCCAAGTTGGTGATGCCGTCCAACCATCTCATCCTCTGTCATCCCCTTCTCCTGCCCTCAATCTTTCCCAACATTAGGGTCTTTTCCAATGAGTCAGTTCTTTGAATCAGGTGGCCAAGGTATTGGTCCCATAGTGAAGTGAAGTGAAGTCGCTCAGTCGTGTCCAACTCTTTGTGACCCAGTGGACTGTAGTCTACCAGGCTCCTCTGTCCATGGGATTCTCCAGGCAAGGATACTTGAGTGGGTTGCCATTTCCTTCTCCAGGGGATCTTCCCAACCCAGAGATCAAACCCAGGTCTCCCACATTGCAGGCAGATGCTCTACCCTCTGAGCCACCAGGGAAGCCCCATATGACCATATGACTATACATGGTCCCATATATGTAGTCAAATCTCTCATAATTATAGTCCAACAGTTACATGGACAATAATCATAAAAATAATTTTTCAAAGTCTTACACAAAGTTTATGTGATTCTGTTTTACAGGTCAAAATCAACCTAGCACTTTCCAGGACACATCAATTCTAGCACAATAAGTATACTTTGAGACAGCCCTGTGCTCATATATGTACTGAGCTAAGAGTGAACTCAATAGATACCTTCTCCAGAGGGTTTCACAGAATACCAATAAAATAATTATCAAGTGTTTTTGTAAGATGTAGAATGTTCAGTAACAGCAAAAACCCTCTTACAAATAACAAAGCCCCTTCAGAAGTGACTATTTCTAATCAGATTGTGGTATCTTTTCAAACAAGACATTTCAAGGCCATAAGTCAAATATATATGCTTTCCAATCTCCCAGTGTGATACAAAATTTCTGTGAATAAGGACCCAAGATATTGTTCTTGGGTCTCACTTAGAAATAGACAACCAAGGTATCACTCTCCTGGGCCTGCAGTTTTTAGATGTTAATAGCTTCTTGGGTTGTGTCAACCTGACACTGGGGAGATGATGACAGATGACAAACTACATGCGTGCTAGAGAGGTAGAAATGACTTGTCGCCAAGGCAATGGTTATCGTGACCTGGCCTTGTCATTTTCATTGGTAAGTTGCAGCCATCCTCCCACCCTTCCTCACTGCCTACCTCAACCCTGTGTACCAGATAGACCTCATTTCCTGCTATGAGCATCTCTGTAGAACCAGATCACTAGCTGCTGTTTATGTCTAATGAGAATCTATATGGAAGACTCTCTCAGTGATGAATGTTTCTTTGTAGTTATCAGGAGTACAGAGCAGAAGATCCCTGCCTTCGGGACCTCAAGTATTAAGAGGGATGTGAGTTGATCTGAGAGTGGAACTAGGAAGTAGCCATGACACTCAGCTATGACCCAGGGCCAGAAATGAATTTTGTCTTTGTAAGGAAACAGCCTCTCTCATCTGTCTTGCACCCAACCTGTCATGAGATTAGTTGTAAAGAAGGAAGGCTCAAAGACATGCACTGTGTAACCCCACAGTAACCAGTCAATTCTCATTAGCAAATTAAGTCTTGGTAAAGTCACCAAGTGTGCTCCATATATAGCCATTTCCCCTTAATTTATTCACTTAATTATTAACACTCAACACTCATTTATCACTTACTATGTGTTAAGCACTATGCTAGTTTCTGAAGATGCAGTGAAGGACTCTTCACATTTAAAGTGATCAAACTTTAGTATGAAAGGAAGATAAGTAAATATACAACTGTAATACAAGAGGATCAATGTGATAGTTTGTTTCAGCAAACATCAATTTGGGCATCTACTGTGTGCCAAACATATGTCAGACAATGTGGATAAACTCAGAGAGTTTAGTAGAAAATGCATAAGGAAAGAAAGACATAAGAGTATTGCAAGTCCATGAAGTGTATCTCAGTGATAGTGAGGATATTTAGAGATGACTCGAGAAGACTTACTAAGTGAAGCAACCCCTGTTTCTGTTGTGAGATGCATAGGGGTTCTTTCCTGGACTGTTAGGGGAGGGTTTCAGCATATGAACAGCATAGGTTCTGGAAAACATTGCATCTTTCACCCCAGTGGTGAAAGTAGAGGGAACCACTAAACCTTGCTTATGAAAGATGAAACATCCTGAATTCTCTTCTGCAGATGAAGGGAAGGGAAGGCCTTTAAAATGAGGAAAGATGTAATTGTAATTATATTTTAGAACAATTTTTTCTGATAAAAGGATAGAAGTTGGACTGCAGAGACTTTCCCTTCTCTCTGCCCACATTAATTGGTCCAGAGGTCATTGTGGGTACTTGATGAAAATAAGAATCATTTTTGGGATGGTTTTATTCTGAAGCTAAGAGAGGTATCTTCTGTATCCTCTTGCTTTGCTAAGTTGGGTCAACAGAGTTTGGTTCTGCAGTGTCTTCTGCTGTATAGAACAAGCCCATCTGTGGTAAAAGAGAAGTAATACCAAGAGACTGTCAAGGATAAGAGAAACAGGGGTGGAGAAAAAAAGAGAGAAAGCTAGCTGAAATCATTCTCGCCTGTGGATGTTATTGAGTCTCAAGATTGCTCCACCTCTGTTCCTAAATTCCTTTCTGTTTAAATGATTCGTTATGTGTCTGTCACTTGCAGCTAAGGGTCCTGACTCATCTAGAAAGGTTAGACTTGATTGATGTGTAGAAATTTAGCACCCAACTGAGAATATAAAAAGCATTCCGGGCAGGAGGGCCAGCATTTGTAAAAGGACAGCGCCTGTGATTTTATAGGCGAGAACGTAGTGCTGTGAAGGGAGGGGAGTGGCAGGTGGTGAAGCTGAAGAGCTGCAGAGTCGTGCAGGGATGGGGCACCTGTGACCTTGCAGGTCTTACAAAGAGCTGGGACTTTATCCTGTCAATCAACACTTCTCAAACTTTTTTGGCCAAAGACCCATTTTTATTTCTTAAATTTTTATTCTATCACTGACCAATCAAATATATTTGTGAAACACAGTAAAATGAATAATTAGAAAAAAAGAAAGACAAACTACTAGCCAAATTTTTAATTATGAGATTCAACTGACATAAAATCACTCTTTCCACTAACTATACTTATTCTCAATTTCTGTACTGACCTTGATGCAGACTGTAAATAAGCACCTTATCACACTGAGTGAAATAAGTTAGACAGAGAAGGACAGATACCATATGATACGGTTTATATGTGGAATATTTTTTTAAAAGGCTACAGATTAACTTATCTACAAAATAGAAATAGAGTTACAATTGTAGAAAACAAACTTACAGTCACTGGGAGGTAAAAGGGAGGAGGCATGAATTAGGAGATTGGGATTGACATACACACATATACAAAATAGATAACTAATAAGGACCTCCTGTATAGCACAGTGACTCTATCCAAAAAGAACCTAAAGAAGAGTAGATATATGTACATGTATAATTGATTCACTTTGCTGTACAGCAGAAACAAACACAACATTGTAAATCAACTATGCTAAGTCACTTCAGTCGTGTCCGACTCTGTGCAACCCCATAGACGGCAGCCCACCAGGCTCCCCTGTCCCTGCGATTCTCCAGGCAAGAACACTGGAGTGGGTTGCCATTTCCTTCTCCAATGCATGCAAGTGAAAAGTGGAAGTGAAGTCGCTCAGTCGTGTCCGACCCTTAGCAACCCTATGAATTGCAGCCTAACAGGTTCCTCCATCCATGGGATTTTCCAGTCAAGAGTACTGGAGTGGGGTGCCATTGCCTTCTTCAGTAAATCAACTATACCTCAATAAAAATTTTTTTTAAAGAAATTAACAGCTTGCAGTCCAACTCTAGTTCATAGAACACACTTCAGTTACACAAGGGAAGATGACGGGAGCCGTTGAAATGGTTCAAGCAGAAGTGCTGAAACGTAAGTTGAGCTTTTTAGAATGACTATATCCAGAGTATCGATTAACAGAGATGTCTTAAGAGGTACATTACCAGCTCTGCTCTGAATTATGATATATCCCATCCAAGATTTTCTCAGGACCTTTTCTGTGAACCCACAGAAGGCATCACGATAAAAGACTGATGACACAAGTTGTTAGATCTTGCTAAGATTTTGAATGGCTGAGTTAGAATTTGATCTTTTTAATGGTTACAGGTACCCAAGCTCTAATGGAATGAGCTGACTTTTGAAAATGCCACCTGATTCTTGACAATGGCAGTAGAAAGAGAAGTAAGAGGTGGAAAGGAGGAGTGTGTGTGTGGGGGGGTGCACACACGCACGTGTGCACACGTGTGTGTGTATACAGGCACATGTTTGCTAGATCTAGAGGATGGAGTCCTAGTGAAAACAAATGTGTTCTCTTCTCAATTCTGCTTTTCATCAGCCTGACTAGAAAGCCATTTAGTCACATGTGCGGGAGAAAGAAGGACGCACACCATGTAAGTCTTTCAGCCCTGATCTAAATGTATGTGTCTTTCTTTCAGGACTGAGAAATGTGGGCAGTTGGTTTGTGTCCCTAGTATCTGGTTACTGGAAACAAATGCTTCCTTATGCGGAAAGCAGTACCTCAAAATGGCCACTCTGCGTTCTAGTCACTCAGTCATGTCTGACTCTTTGTGACCCACTGAGCTCCCCTGGCTCCTCTGTCCATGGGATTTTTCAGTCAAGAATACTAAAGTGGGTTGCCATTTCCTTCTCCAAGTCGCTCAGTACAGTACAGTTTCATAAAAGTTACTGTTTATTCTATGGCATATATTCTAGGTTAAAAAAATTGTCTGAAGGGCAAATAAATACCCCAAGCTCCAGAAGCTGAAACACGAATCTTCTTGGAGTGAATTTTGAAGAGTTATTTTCAAAACTCTGCAGGTAACAGGAAGAGTTTTTCACATGGGGTTATCATATAACATCAGTCTTGTACAGGACTCTTAATTCAGTGAAAGTGATCCCTCTGCCTGACTCCTCCTCCTCCCCGCCAAATGCTGACTGATTTTCTCAACCACAAGCCATCAGAGATATTTTTGGAGTCATCTTTGAGGATGATCTTGATTGAGTTAATCAATCAATTCCCCACAGTGTTGATAGTCTGACTTCCCACTAAAGGCATTAGCAGGAAGGTACATAATTAGACTCCCGGCACACAGGTAAACTACACTATTGCACTAGAATACACAATCTGCTTCTCAGAATTTTTGAGTTAGTGGAGTGTCTGGAAAGATTTTCAGGTCATTTAAAGTTAAATATGCAAAACATTAGTAATAATCACCACCTACTTTTTATGGGGTGTTTATTGTGAGCTACACAATATGCTAAATATCTGAATATATTAGATTTAGTATCTGATTAAATTTTAACAGTAACTCTGTTAAGGAATATTTCACTATCAACTCCTTTCTACAGATAGGGAAATTCAAATATACAGAAAGATGAGGGAACTTGCTCAAGGTGAAAACACTACAATCTAAGTAGAAGTGCATTATAAATTATGAAACTTCTAAGTCATTAGAGGAGGGAAATAAGTGGATAAAGAAAATAAAACAGTCTAATAGAAGGCAGAAAAAAGAGAAAAAAAAGCCTAAAATATGATTTGAGAAATAAACTTGTATTGATCAGTGACAATTATAAATGCATGTAGAGAGATCTATATTCTTTTAGAGACACAGTTAAATATAAATACCCCCCAAATACAGAAATAAACTATTTTTAAATATAAAAATATAAACTATTTTATGAATATAAAATACTAACCTAAATAAAGCTGATATGACTCTATTATTAGAATATTGCTTTAAAATCAGTGTTAGGAATAAAGAAAATTATTATATAATAGTGAAAGAAATAGTCCAGCATAAATATACATAAGGTGCACAAAAGATAAGATTGAAACATGGAAGGTAGGAAAAATTAAAATAATAGTGAAGAAAATTTCCACAACTGAAATATATCAGTTTTTATTTTAAAAGGGTCATCAAGTGTCTGACATAAGGGACATAACAGACCCACACCACGGTGCTTTATAGAGAAATTTGAGAACACTGGGGACAAAGAGAACATCCTATAAATCTCCAGAAGGACATAAAAAGTCATGGTTAAAAGATTTTTATCAAAAGAAAGGCTGGTAACTAGAAGGTGATGGACAAGTACCTTCAAAAATCTAAAGGGAAATTATTTTCAACTTCAAATTTGAAGTTGAGCCAAACTGTCAATTAAACATCAGGATAGACTAAAAATATTTTAAGACATACAAAATTTCGAGAGACTTATTTCTCATGCAACATTGCTTTGAAAACTACTGGAGAATATGTTTCACAAAATCTATGGGGAAAATCCGGGGTAAAGAACACACCAGATACAGAAGATCAGCATGGAAAGTATATAAAAGTATATATACATACATACACACACACATATATACACACTCTATAACAAGTGTATAAAAGATAAGCAAACAAGACCAAACTCATTATTCACTATAGGCAAAACAAAAAGTGATCATAAATGGCTGAGCTGTGAATATCACTTGCATAGTCACAATATGTAAGCAGTTACCATTAATGCTGACAAAAGGATGATATGAGAGAATGGGAGAATGTGTAGGGCTCATGAAGGATTAAATATCTAGAGAGAACTGTATGTCTTATAGTGGTAATTCAATAGATAAAGCATAAAACTAAAATTGTAAGGAATGGCAATTCAAGGATGTTATTTTGAAATATGGAGTTAAATAACAAAATAATCAGACAAAGCATTAAAATTTTGTCTCTAAGGAAGGCAAAGAGAGGAGATGAACATCATCTTTTGGGTCCTAGAGAGTCACTGAAGTTTTCAGCAGGGGTCTAAATGATCAGATTTGTGTCTTAAAAAAGATCCCTGCCATTAAACAGTTGATGTACAAGGGGTGACCTGGATTAAAATACTCAGGATGGGAATAGCAAAAATGGATGAATATGATAGAGGCTCAGGACCCAGTCTCTAGCAGTGGTTCTCAGCGTGTGGTCTCCAAGTTAAAGCATCACCTGGAAATGTGTCACAAACCCAGATGCTCAGGCTTATCCGAGGAACTCTAAGGCTGGACCCAACAATCTGCCCACTGGGTGATTCTGATGCATGCTAAAATTTGAGCCACTGAGCTGTGGGAATGGGTGATTGATTGGATGTTTGCGTTGAAGAAGAGGAGAAAGGAGGATAATGTCCTATTTCCAGCTTGAGCAACTGGGCAATAAAGAAGCAAATAAAGTTCAAGATAAACAATGCTCAAGTGCTTTATAAGTGAGTTATACGCACAGTCCACTGATATCTGGGCAGGGACCCGGTCAATCTTGAGCAGTCTCTGAACAACAGTGTACCTTCCAAGCCCATGAAAATGCTGGAGGTTTTACACCGTCTTTCACGTTTGACTTCCCCTATGCTAACTTCAGTTGAAAGTCAATTTTTGTTTTATCACAAATAGCTATGAAGCCAGAATCCTTTACAATTCCTATTCCGATGTGGGTTCTGACCTGCTGCTAAGATGCCACATGGGAAAGAGTTTAAAGAGGCAGGAGATTGTTAATGACAGTTTCCAGGAACTTGATCTCCCTTCTTTCAATGGTCTGTCTGAGGCTTTTAAAGACGTCCCATAAATCTTGTCTGGCCCAGTAACTTTGGGGCACCAAGGAATAAGCAACAAATGAATAAATAATTTATCTGTTTTAGTGACTAGCTCAGGTTTTAGATAACAAATCACTAAAAGAATTATTATTATCATTTTTAAAGCCTGATACAATAAGCATCTCTGAGCATGTCACATCATTCCTGGATTCCAGCAAACCCTCCCTATACATTTTTTCTTTCTGCTTCATCTATCTTGCACACCAATGCCAGACCCGTCTTTTGGAAGCCCCTGGAACACAAGTGGCTCAATAATGGAGTTTTTGTGCTCTTCCCTTTTCTGAACACAACATTAAAATGGGGGGTGGGGGGGGTACGTTGTATGTCCCACCAGGTGAGGAGTAGGCCTTGATGAAGACTCAGTGAATCAATAAAGACAGAGAATTTAATTCTTAGCTTTTTTTCTCTCTTACTTACTTGAAAAATCTGTTGGAAAAATCTAAAGAAAGGTTGGTTAGAAAAGTGCTTTGAGTGTTGGAAATTTATATGCAAGTATAATATGGGACACGTGTACCTGAAAGACATTTCTGCCTTGGGTGAATTGATCGAGCATGTTGCAAAAGTAAGAAGTAGACAACGCTTGGGGCTGGGGTTCTGGATGCCAAGGGGAGGAGGTGAATAGGGCAGAAGTAGACAGGGGCCAGGCAGAGTATCAGGGCAGAGAGTGGAGACATTCCTTTTGACTCCTTTTGGGGTGATCAAGGAACAGCATGCTATTGACCATCAAAGGACAGGAAATTCAGCTTTGAGGCAGCAGCCCTTAGGAGGTGACCATCCCAATGGACCTCATGTGTCACCTCAACCTCCCAAGGGCTTTTATCTATGGATGATGGGCGGTGCCCTCTTGAGAGGAGCCTGGTGACCTGCACGTCTGGATCTTCTCACAACCTGTGCTTCCTGCAGATCCAGCCTTATTGGCTCAGACCATCTATACTTATATATGTGAAGTTGACTCTAATTCCTTTAGCTCTGGTCCTCTCCCACGTTTTCCTGGGTCCAGTGAATCTTTTTTCCCCTCCCAGCTAAGAGAGGGGTTGATTTATGTACTTGGTTGTGCCGAGTCTTAGTTGTAGTGTGTGGGATCTAGTTCCCTGACTAGGGATCGAACCACGGCCCCCTGCATTGGGTGTTCAGAGTCTTAGCCTCTGGGCCACCAGGGAAGTCCCAGAGAGCGGTCTTTTTTTTGTTTTTGCTTGTGCCTAAAATATTTTTCCACAAACTTTTACCTGTTCCTTAAGTTTATTTTTTCCCTTAAACGTTCACCCTTTTGAGACCTAAAAAGGCAGAAAATGTTCTTTATCCTCTGCTTTCTGTTATCAGCTTTTATTTTGGGAACTGAAGCAAGCAGTTAGCTAAGACCAGCACAGTTTCTTGAATGAGAGGAAGTGAAAACTGGGAAAAAGCCATCTCTACAAAAATGATGGTTAAGATTGAGCTGATTCATATTAAATTGCTGATATTCTGCCCTTTTTACTTACAAGATAATGATTTCAAATTGTTTAATATTTTAAAAACCATTTCCTACTACATGAATGTGTATTCAAAAGCCTTCACTATAGTAGCTATAATAAAATCAGTAGTTTTAAAAAATGCAACCCAACATGTGCAAACTATGACCAACCTAGATAGCATATTAAAAAGCAGAGATATTACTTTGCCAACAAAGGTCCGTCTAGTGAAGGCTATGGTTTTTCCAGTGGTCATATATGGATATGAGAGTTGGACTGTGAAGAAAGCTGAGAGCCACAGAATTGATGCTTCTGAACTAAGAAGACTCTTGTGAGTCCCTTGACTGCAAGGAGATCCAACCAGTCCGTCCTAAAGGAGACCAGTCCTGGGTGTTCATGGGAAGGACTGATGTTGAGGCTGAAACTCCAATACTTTGGCTACCTCATGCGAAGAGTTGACTCATTGGAAAAGACCCTGATGCTGGGAGGGATTGAGGGCAGGAGGAGAAGGGGACGACAGAGGATGAGATGGCTGGATGGCATCACTGACTCGATGGATGTGAGTCTGAGTGAACTCCAGGAGTTGGTGATGGACAGGGAGGCCTGGTGTGCTGCTATTCATGGGGTCGCAAAGAGTCAGACATGACTGAGCGACTGAACTAAACTGAAGAATTAAGAACCTGTTAGTCTAAAAGTGGGGTTAATTAAGGTAGAATTAATCAAGGAGAATTTTCTAGAAGAAGTGAGCTTTCCTGCTCTTAAAATAGAGTTATGGGCTAATGGGAAAAGTCAGGGCACAGTAGGGGCAGGAGTGGCCTTGTTTTCAGAGGTAAATTGATAGAGTCAGAAAAGGGACTTTGTATTTATTGCTATCAAAAGATATGGTTAGGGGAATTCCCTAACGGTCTAGTGATTAGGATTCTATTCTCACTGTCAAGGGCCCAGGTTCAATTCCCAGTAAGGGAACTAAGATCCCATGAGCATTAAATGGAGAATTAAAGGCGTGATTTTCAACCCCAAGTTTCATACAATGATCTAGGAAAGCTCGGAAAACTCATTGTGTGCATGCGTGCATGCTAAGTGGCTTTAGTCGTGTCTGACTCTGTGACTCTATGGACTGTAGCCCACCATGTTCCTGTATCCATGGGATTCTCTAGGCAAGAATACTGGAGTGGGTTGCCATGCCCTCCTCCAGGGGATTTTCCCGACCCAGGGATCGAACTCAGGTCTCCTGCATTGCATGCAGATTCTTTACCACTGAGCCACCAGGGAAGCCCCTGAAAAGCTCATTAGACTTTGTAAATCTATATTAGTGTGTGTGTGTTAGTCACTCAGTCATGTCCAGCTCTGCGACCTCATGGACTGTAGCCTGCCAGGCTTCTCTGTCTATGCAGATTCTCCAGGCAAGAATACTGGAGTGGGTTGTCATTTCCTCCATTGAAAAAAAAGTGAAGATAATAATAACCTCCTTTTGCCCCTCACACAGGGTTGTTGTCAGGATCCAATAAAATCATGTAAATAACTATAAAAATGCAAGAATTTCTTTATTTAGAGTAACAGCTTTTGAGGCCTCATTTAGGCATTGTGTGGCTTCATGAATATTATTGATATAAAATTCAGAAAAGATGAAAATAAATTAGGCTTATCTTCAGATGCCCAAGAAATGTCAATAACATTTCAATTATGAATGATAAAAGAGAAACGTGAGCAAAACCTCAGATTATTACCCCAGGCTCGAGGTTGATAAACATGCTTCTGGTGGGGGAAAAAAAATACAGTGTGATGGTTTTGCTCACAAATTTCTTTTCCCTGTTCCTCTTCTTTCTCTTCCCCTTTCTTTTTTTCTTCTTTCCTCCTCCTCCCGCCATTTCTCCCTTCCCCTTTTCCTCCTCCATCTTAATTTGTTGAGCATCACATGAAGTCAGAGTCTATCTTAAGTACCTTATACAATTCCTCCCTTTAATTATGTATTATTCTCTTTTCAGTGCTCTTTCCATTTCATGAGCTAGCCTGTTGTGCTGTTTACTTCAAAATGTAATATATTTAATGGGAAGTCCATCTCTTCCTCCCACCAAAGCACCCCCTGCACCCTGCCATACCCTGTGGGTTTCTGCAGTCAGTAGAGTTGTCAGGATCCATAACTTCTGCAGTCCGGTTCTGCAAGCCTGATTTTCCACCCCTCAGGGAAGCTTGGCCTGAGCTCTCAGGCACTGGCCTGGCCAGGTTTGGCCCGGGTCCCGTCCTCCACAGCTGTCCTGTGAGCCCTGTGGGCACCCCTGCTTCTGTGAGGTTATCTCACGAAGCCCTGGACACAGCCTTCTCCGTGTTATTTCTCTTCCTACCTTATTCAACCTTTCATGTTAGTGGCAGTAACAGTCTCTTGGATGTGGGAGGCCATCTGTGAGGGGCTAATTGATTTCCCTCCATCATTCCATATTTATTTTCCTTCCCCTCGCCTCCAGAAGCATGCTCTGAACCAAAGGCCATGGCAGCAGTAGCAGCTCATGCTGGCAGAATCCTGCTTTTATTATTTCTTCCCTGGCAACAATTATTTATCCAGCTTGTCAAGTGACTGAGGACATCGCAAGGACCATCTGTTTCCCTCTGCCTGAATCCTCTCATGCAGTTTGACTCCACGTTCAGGACCATCTCACTAGCACAGCTCACATTTTTCTCTGTGTGCCTGTGCCACCTTTGGCAGGATTTCTTCCCTTGGGTTGGCATTTTCACTTCACACTTGCTCATTTGATTAGCATCCTTCTCCTATTAACTGTTTAGCTTCTAGCAAGCTTCTCTTGCTTAGCTTCCCCTCCATCCTTGAAGGGGTTACTTTCATCACATCTCTGCTGTTATCATCTTTCTTTGGAACCAAATGCTGTGGGTTTAACATCCTAAGAAGCTCTCACCTGCCCTCCCACTTCTCCTGCCCATAGCCTCAGTTCCGGCTCTCATGTCTTCTTGCATGGAGGGCTGAAACAGCCTGTTCTCCTTGCAGACATGCCTAACCCTCTGCGAACCACTGCTGCCAAGTAATTTTCCCAAAACACAAGGCTGTGTTCATGGCCCTGCTCGGTTTCAATCCCTCAGGGATTTTCCCACTGAGCTCAGGTTAAGCCCATCCACTTTGGCCATGACGCACATGTCTTTTGACCTTTTCCCTCTGCTTTCTCCTCTAGCAGCATCTTGTTTTATGTCCCTGTATTTTTTTTTTTTTTCTCTCTTCACTGGAAAAACCCTGGCAGTGGGTCTGAATTGGCAGGGGGAGATCATTTGGCAGTATCTGGGGGCGTCTTCGATGGTCACGGTTAGGGGCGAAAGGGGGAATTGCCTCTGGTATCTACTGGACAGAGGCCTCGGGTGCTGCTAAATATCTTGCAATGCATAGAACAGCCACACACGACAAAGAATTAGCTGCTAAATATCCTGCAATGCATAGAACAGCCACACACGACAAAAAATTAGCCAAAATTAGTGCTGAGGCTGAGAAACCCTGCTCTAGCCAGACCAACCTACTTGGAGCTGCCTGCATGCACTGCCCTCTCTCGTGCCTCCATTTTTTGCCCAGTGACCTTTCCGCTCCAGTGCGTCCCTCTCTCTCACCATTGGCCTGTTGATGTCCAATCATCCTTCAAGGCTCAGCCCAAGGATCGCCTTGTTTTGATTTCTTGACCATGTGCAATATCTGGAGCCCTTCTGAGCTTTTAGTGACTCCAAAATTTCAGGCAAAGTATATTTATAGGATATCTGCTAAGGACCAGGACAGTGTTAGGTTTTAGAATTAAGATAGCAAAATTAGCCTTGTCACTGCATTGATAAGCTCAACAATCTGGTAGGGGAGACAGAAAGTTGTCAAATAAACACACAGATAAATGTGCTACTCACCTGCCTGAGCTCCTCTCCTCTCCGTGTGGAAAAATCCCTGACTTTTATTTCATTCTTGAGTTTTGTTTAGGGGTCTCCCCTAGACCTGCTTGATGTTGGCAGAGTTTTTGCTTGCTTGATTTTTGATCACTTGATTTTGGGATCTTGTGTTATATCTTCTTAGAAACCTCTCTTGAACACACAACCAGAATTCAAATTCTGTCCCATTGTCCCCCAGGCCATTCCCAATGGGCCTGCCCATTCCCGTCATCCCTGCCCCCTCTCTGCACCCACAGTCCTATCTGGTCATGGCCACACCTCCCTGGTTTTGAATGCTTCCTCCTCCCCTTCATTCTTTGGCTGTTTTCCTTCTTCTGTCAAGACCCTGCTTGTGTGCCACCTCCTGTCCACAGGTTCTGAAAACACAATGATTTCCACTGTATGTGGGCTCTCTTAGCATATGGTACATATTTGTATCTCCAGCACTCAGTAAAGAAAAATGGTAAAAAGCATAGTTTCTGAAGTCTGACGGATGTGAAGTTAATCTTTCAAAGCCTTAATTTCTTCATCTGAACAATAAATACAAGTTTCTTACGTTTCTTCAAGAACTTATGTCTACCGCATAAGTTTCTGAAACGATTAAATAAAGCAATCCATATAAAATGCCCAGCATAGTATTAAGGACTCAATAAATGTTAAGGTTATTACTATCTCTAACCATATTGTAGTCTACATAAAGGATTCTGTAGCTCTCCCCTGGTCTAACTGCTTGCTCTCTGAGGATAGGCACTGTAATTTATTCATTGCTATAGCTCAGAGACAAGAAAAGCTTGGATAGTAGATGCCTGTTGCATATTTGACTCAGGGATGGGAATGCAATTACAAGGTCTCTCCCATAGCAGTTAAATACTTAACATTAATTGAGCTCTTCCTACATACAGCAGCAGGTGGGTAAACACACAAACTGCCTCACTGAATCCTCATAATCACCCTAGGAGATTGGTACCCTTATCATTACTTCCTATTTTACAGAAAACTGGGGAACAGAGAGATAAACAGCCTGCCCAAGGTTACATAATTAGCAAGTGGCTTATTTATAAAACACAGAGAATTTAAATCATTAGATCTTTACTAAGAATTTAGTTAATATTTATTTTGAGGATTTACTGGTGATGTAGTACAATAGACACAAAGAAGGATTTTGGCTAGATGTAGATGATGTAAAATACTGACTTCTCTCCCAGAGCCACCAAATTATGGCAAGTTTCAGAGCCCCTCCCAGTAAGACTCAGTAGGGTATAGGATGGCAGGAGGTGTTTATCTTCTAATCCAAACCAGACATTCAGACAAGGCAACTGCTCATGTTTGCCTTCTCTGTTTTCAGAGATCTTCTATACTAATGTGGGGAATATGTAAATGAGAGCAGGAGAGAATTAGAGAGATGACTGTGTCACAGCAAGAAAATTGAGAGAAAAAGGGTTTATTTGCAGATGAATGAGGACCCATCAAGTAGCATCTCTAAACAGGGATGACTCTGTCCCCTAATAATACAAGGCACCCAACTGCTGGGTTTTTACTGGGAAGTTGGGGAGAGAAGTCTTAATAAAATGTCTTAAAGAAGCAGTCTCTGTGGCATTTCGGTCACAGGTAGCTCCTCTACCAGGACTTTCCAGAACATAACTCAACCGTAAAGAGGACCCAGGGAGTTCTTAAACTACCTGGGCTCCAAAGGCACCCATTTAAATTCTTAATTTTAGCCAAATGAGAATTATTCTTGAAGCCAAGTAAAGTGAGCTGCTGAGTTTCACAATTTGCTCTTAGAGAAAACTCTAATTAATCTCCGAAAAGTCACTGGGATGTAAAACTTGCAGTGTAGCGAGCAAATGTTATTAAAGCATCAAGCTTCTCCTGTGGGTGAATGATGCTGCCACCTCCTCCTAGGACACAGCTCTGGGTCCAGGCTGCAGGCTTGGGTTACAGGTGACACTGTATAATGAGGTCTTTCGGCTTAACCTACTGATTGGATCTCCCAGCTTAGAGAGGACTGATAGCTCAGGTATATCCCCAAACCTATCAGAACATTTCTGAAGGGGGAGCCTCAGGGATATCCCTGTTCAACAGGCTGAAGTGTCTCATGCTATTTTCAACTTCCTTTGTTCTTTACTTTTCTGATTGGAGAGAGTGAAGGTCACAGAGGCGCCAGTAAAGGAAACTCAGTGGAAATAATGAGCTCTCAGAAGGGGGGTGGGGGGGAGCGTGAAGCAGATAGAGAGGAAAAGAAACACTTGGATTATGAACTTGAGAAAAAGATTGCCTCAGCAGCCTCAATTTCACTGATTTGTGGGGAAGAAGGAATGTATTGGGAAGGAGACAAAAGGGAACCACCTGACCTGCAAATAATCCAAAAGGAAAAATAAGTTAATTGTTCATGGAGGCTATTTGATTATATATTTATCCTTTAAATATGTATTATATCACTGCTTGCAATGGGGTAGGGTAGTTCTCCAGAGATGAATTGGGATACAATTCACAATGAGGAAGAAGACATGCCGGGCAGACAAAAACAGCACATGTACCTTGTACAGATTATAATATATCAAACCATATATGATCATTCAATGTACAGCCTTCAAGAACTAAGAAATGAAAAACCAAATCTGATCCTGTATGTGCATTCAAATCTTTGATAGTTAAGATTATGGCAGAAAGTGAAGAGAAACTAAAAAGCCTCTTGATGAAAGTGAAAGTGGAGAGTGAAAAAGTTGGCTTAAAGCTCAACATTCAGAAAACGAAGATCATGGCATCCGGTCCCATCACTTCATGGGAAATAGATGGGGAAACAGTGGAAACAGTGTCAGACTTTATTTTTTGGGGCTCCAAAATCACTGCAGATGGTGACTGAAGCCATGAAATTAAAAGACGCTTATTCCTTGGAAGGAAAGTTATGACCAACCTAGATAGCATATTCAAAAGCAGAGACATTACTTTGCCAACAAAGGTCCGTCTAGTCAAGGCTATGGTTTTTCCTGTGGTCGTGTATGGATGTGAGAGTTGGACTGTGAAGAAGGCTGAGCGCCAAAGAATTGATGCTTTTGAACTCTGGTGTTGTAGAAGACTTTTGAGGGTCCCTTGGACTGCAAGGAGATCCAGCCAGTCCATTCTGAAGATCAGCCCTGGGATTTCTTTGGAAGGAATGATGCTAAAGCTGAAACTCCAGTACTTTGGGCACCTCATGCAAAGAGTTGACTCACTGGAAAAGACCCTAATGCTGGGAGGGATTAGGGGCAGGAGGAGAAGGGGATGACAGAGGATGAGATGGCTGGATGGCATCACTGACTCGATGGACGTGAGTCTCAGTGAATTCCAGGAGTTGGTGATGGACAGGGAGGCCTGGTGTGCTGCGATTCATGGGGTCACAAAGAGTCGGACACGACTGAGCGACTGAACTGAACTGAACTGACTGAAAATATTCTTAACATGGGAACTAACTGAACACAGTTTGAAATTCCAGGTTTTATTTTGCATACAGAAGTTTCTTAAATCTTTGGTGAATGACGAATGAATTTCTATGGTTATTAGAGCTATGCTTTGTAGTTTAACTGAACTACAAGTTCTTTATTATGACTATTTGTATTACATATTACTTATTACATACTCAACTTTACACCAATCAGATCAAATCAGATCAGATCAGTCGCTCAGTCATGTCCGACTCTTTGCGACCCAATGAATCGCAGCACGCCAGGCCTCCCTGTCCATCACCAACTCCCGGAGTTCACTGAGACTCATGTCCATCGAGTCAGTGATGCCATCCAGCCATCTCATCCTCTGGCGTCCCCTTCTCCTCCTGCCCCCAATCCCTACGCCAATAGTTACATATTATAAATGCAGTAGGTATAGCATATGATATATAACTAAATGATGTAACACATCCATACTATATGATTATATGCCATGTAATTACATATACATTACATATAGTATATATCAAATTATACTAGCAAAGCACCAACAACAGAGATTTCTAAGAGAATTCTCTAGTTGACAGAATTTTGGTAAGAGGGGTTATATTTTTACCATTGGACAAGCAAGTGGCTTGAATGATCAGGGAGTATGGGAAGGTGAATTTTACTCCAAGATTTATGTGCTGATCCCAATTATACCTGAGAACCTAACTCCTGCAGTATCGATAGATGCACTCTTCCCTGGAAGAAGAGCTTTTCGTCTCTGAACCCAATTATCCTCTGTAGTTCAGCCTTTGCTTCCATTTCAGAGCTCGTCCAGACGAGTGTTTTCTCTGGGATACATTTATTCCCTTTTAAATATGAACAAAATGAATCGGCAATCAGAAAGACAGCCAGGGTATGATTAGCCAGAGTGTACAGGATAAACAGTGTTTTAGTTCCCCACGTGTTGACAAAATTTACAATATTGCAAATTACAAAATTCACTCTGGGTTATTCAGGGGAAATTAACATTAAATACTGAGCACCATAACTTTACTGCCCTCCTGGCCAGAGTTGGACATCCAGATGGCATTGATTCATCTGGTAGTACATCATTGTGGGCCTCGCGGAGCCCTTTATTGGGGATTATCAGTAGCAGCACCTGGCTCCCATATTTATTCCAACAGCGCTCCTGTTGTAACCATAAGACCCTGATGCGAGATGATGGTACTGCCTCAAGCATTAGGATGGTGTTTCAGTCCCTGTTTTAAACCTTCAAACGAAGCAAAGACAGCGGGAACTCACTGGATAAAACTGGATGGAACAGGACCAAGCATGCGATCAAGTGGGCTCGTCCATCAGTAAGGAGGCAGAAGTGGGAGAGAAGAGAAAGAGATGAGACAGGATGCTTGTAAGGCAGGCAAGCGGAGGAAAAGGCAGAAAGAGATTGTAAAAAGGATGAGGGGGCTAAGAAAAACCTGTTCTATCAGGCAAAGGAGAAAAGGCCAAGACAGAGTGGGTGAGGCAGTGATGCCACAGGAGAGGGAGGCCAGAGGAACAAGACATTTGACCCAGCCTGCCCGCAGGAGCAAGGCTGGGTGCTCTTCTGCACATGCATGTCTGCGTGTGCTTGCGTGCCTGGGCCCCAGCTTGTTAACAGAGCAGGATAGGCTGGGACTGGTGGCTGCGTCCAAGCTGGTGGTGACAGTAGGCGGAATCTGAAAGTGAGAGCATCCTGAAAGTAACAGCAGTAAAACAAAAGCAAAGCAGGGACAAGTTGTATATGTTTCAGTATAAAGAAATGTAAGAGCCTGAAAGAGGAGTGAGAAGGCCTCTAGACTTAGTTCTGCCATTAATAAGAAAAACAGTATGGCAACGTTTGCTGGGGATTGCTATTTTCCAGGCATGGTGTCGAGGGTTTCACTTATACCCTCTTGTTTTATGTTTGCGCTGAGTCCGTGCAACAGGCACTGCTGTCTTACTTTGTGAGCACAGGAGGACACAGTGGGGTACCCAGCTACTTGCCCAAGGTCATAGAGCCACGTGGTAAGGGGAAATGGGGGATGAGGAGAAAGCTGGCCTGGGATCAGAACTTACTTCACTCATTCCAATCTGGGCTGTGGGTTTTGTTTTGTCTTTTTTAATGTGGACCATTTTTTTGTTGTTGTCTTTATTAAATTTGTTGTAATATTGCTTCTGTGGTTTATGTTCTGGTGTTTTGGCCACAAGGCATGTGGGATCTTAGCTCCCTGGTCAGGGATCAAACTGGCACCCCGTGCATTGGAAAGCAAAGCCTTAACCACTGGACAGTCAGGGAAGTCCCTGAGCTAAGGTTTTTGGCCAAATGTTCAGCCATTACCAACATCGCGAGATCACTAACCAGACGCCTGCTGAGATTCCTTCCTGCTTTTTAAGCCGATGCAACACATAAAGTCCCCTACTACCAGGTGGCCCAGGGGTCCTTTCCTAAATCCTTTCTCCTTCAAAGCAACTTTTCATATCATGAGGGAAGAAGGTGACATGCACACAAGTAAACACCAGAACTAATTTTCCGATTTGTTTTAATCAGGATGGCTGATGAGGAGACAGCTTTGTTCTACAACTGTAAGCGACCAAGTGATGGACAGCTGATAAGGTTTATGGAAGAGAGGAAAAAAGAGAATTCCTGAATGTGAATGAGGCAATTAGTGTAAGAGTAGAAGAAAGTATCACGCTCATGTCTGGGAGCTCTGGTCATGCCCACTCGTTCCCAAATCTTATAAACAACCTCCTTAGCAGAGAACCAAAGTCCTGCCTGATGCCAGAAGTCTAAGCCAGTGCAACAGTGCTGCCCACAGCAAGCACTGAACTATAAGTACCGTGTCTCTAAAGTAGACCCTCCATGAAAATGTGACCCATGATAGTTCCTGTCTCTGGTGGGATCTTTTCTTACTGGTGTGGGCAGTTGGGACTGTTCATTTCAGTTCAGCTCAGTCATTCAGTCATGTCCAACTCTTTGCGACCCCATGAACTTCAGCACGCCAGGCCTCGCTGTCCATCACCAACTCCCAGAGTTTACTCAAACTCATGTCTGTTGAGTCAGTGATGCCATCTAACCATTTCATCCTCTGTCGTTCCCTTCTTTTCCTGCCTTCTGTCTTTCCCAGTATCAGGGTCTTTTCAAATGAGCTGACCCTTCACATCAGATGGCCTAAGTACTGGAGTTTCAGCTTTAGCATCAGTCCCTCCTATGAATATTCAGGACTGATTTCCTTTAGGATTGACTGGTTGGATCTCCTTGCAATCCAAGGGACTCGCAAGAGTCTTCTTCAACACCACAGTTCAAAAGCACCAATTTTTCGGCACTCAGCTTTCTTGATAGCCCAACTCTCACATCCATACATGACTACTGAAAAAACCATAGCTTTGACTAGACAGACCTTTGTTGGCAAAGTAATGTCTCTGCTTTTTAATATGCTGTCTAGGTTGGTCATAGCTTTTCTTCTAAGGAGCCAGTGTCTTTTTAATTTCATGGCTGCAGTCACCATGTTCAGTGATTTTGGAGCCCAGAAAAATAAAGGGACGGTTCAGTGGATAGAAATTGGATAAGGGCTTTGCAGGGAGACACAAGAGCAAGAAATACAGCCTCTCTTTATGTAGGTGGTATTGAAGAAAGTACTCTGCAAATCACAGGAAAGCATCTTAAGATCTTATGGGCTCATTTTCCTGAAATCTTCATGGGTGTTGTTCACAAATCTCTTGTCCCAGATTCTCCCAGCTGATCTGGGTCTGCACTGTGCCCCGAGCAGCCCTGGGCCTCCCCTCTGCTTCTCTCCTGTTCCTTCCAGAGCCGTGGCACTGGCAGTCACATTGCTGCCCTGGGGCTGTTGCCAGTATTCAGGAAGTCTAGTCAGGTCTGATTGCTCATCTCTGTCTGGGGGCAGCCCCCTGGAATACTGGTGAATAGAATTTTAAATCTCATTATAGAAAGAAAGGAAGAAATAGAAATTGATAAGAAGAAGACTTGGAATTCTGGGAGAATTAACAAGAAGGCTTAGGATCAAAATGATACGCAGATTCATGGATTTTTTAAAAAATAATTTTATTTGAAGATGGCGGAGGAGTAGGACGGGGAGAACACTTTCTCCCCCACAAATTCATCAAAAGAGCATTTAAACGTCGAGTAAATTCCACAAAACAACTTCTGAATGCCGGCAGAGGACATCAGGCACCCAGAAAAGCAACCCAACTCTTCGAAAGGAGGTAGGAAAAAATATTAAAAACAAAAAAAAAGAGACAAAAGAGGGAGGGACGGAGTTCCATCCCGGGAAGGGAATCTTAAAAAGAGAGACGTTTCCAAACATCAGGAAACCTTCTCACTGCCGAATCTGTGCCGAGCTTTGGAAGCACAGAGGGCAACATAACAGGGAGAAAAAAATAAATAATTTAAAACTCGCAGATTGCGAGCCCTACGGTAACTCCCCCAGCAGAGAAGCAGCGCAGACGCCTGCATCCGCCATTAGCGAATCGGGGCTGGGCAGGGAGGCGCGGCGTGGGCTGCATCGCTGAGAGTAAGAATCTGGCCTGAATACCCTGAGCGCTATCTGAGCGAAATAATTTGGGCTAGCAAACCAGACTGTGGGATACCTACCACGCGAAAAGCCAGCCCTAACCTAAGACCGCCAGGCCCGCGCACGGAACAAAGGACTGAACAGAGATAGCCGGCTGCAGATCTTCCCCCTCCGGTGACAGGCAGCCAGAGCCGGAAGGGGGCAATCGCAGCCCCAGAGAGACATTATCTATAAAATTGTAAGCAGGCTTCTTTGCTAACTAAAACTTCTTGGGGGTCTGGACGGTCAACATCTGCCTGAGAAGGTGCGCCGGTTTTACATCCAGATAACCGAGTGGCGGGGAGGCGATAAGTCGCAGCATTGGCGCTCGCCTGGGAAGAGCAAATTGGCGCTCGGACCTGGGAAGAGTACAAAACGCAGGCCCAACTGAGTCTGCGCCTCTGAGGACTACCCGAGTGCCTGAACCTGAGCGGCTTGGACCTGGGAGGTGCATGCAGCCCAGGGCCAGCCTCGGATTGTTCCCGGCGGAACAACCTAGAGTCCGAGCAGTGTGGACAGGGAGGCTACACGCGCCGTGAGCGGGGGCAGACCCAGGGTGGCTGAGGCACTGCGAGCCCACGCCAGTGTTATTTGTTTGCACCCTCCCTCCCTCCCTCCCCACAGCGCGACTGAACAAGTAAGCCTAAAAAAAAAAAAAAAAAAGTGTCCTCCACCGTGCCCTTTGAGTCAGGGCGGAAACCAGATACTGAAGAGACTAGCAAACAGAAGAAGATATAACAGAGGGAAACGCCTTGGAAGCTACAGGCAATAGATCAAAACCCTGTGGTTACTACGGACTACATAGGAAGGGGCCTATAGATCTTGAGAAATATAAATCTGACCAAGGAACTAGCCAAAAATGAACTGAACCCACAACACCCACAAAAAAAGAAACAAAAAAGTCCTAGATATATTTTTATTATTTTTACGATCATTCTTTCTTTTTTTTTTTTTAATTAAAAAAAAAAATTTTAAGTCCTCTATTGTTCCTTTAATTTTCACTTTTATAACCTATTACTTTGCAAAAAAAAAAAAAAAAGACCCTATTTTTTTCTTCTTCAGCAAACTTCATATATATATATTTTATAATTTTTTGACCTTGTTTTTTTTTGTTGTTGTTGGTTTTTGTTTTTTTCTTCTTTTCTTTAACATTGTATTTTTGAAATTCCAAACTCTACTCTAGATTTTTAATTTTTGCTTTTTGGTATATGTTATCAATTTTGTACCTATAGTTTTTTTTTTATATAATTTCTGTGATTTTTCTTTTTTTTTTCTTCTTCTTCTCTGTTTCTTTCTCTTCTTCTTTTATATAACATTGTATATCTGAAATTCCAAACTTTACTCTAGATTTTCAATTTATGCTTTTTGGTATTTGATATCAATTTTGTACCTGTATTTTCTTTATAATGTTTGTGACATTGTTCGTATTTGTTTGTTTGTTTTCTCTCTTTATTTTTCTTCTTCTTCTTTTTTTTTTTTTTTAACATTGTATTTTTGAAATTCCAAACTCTACTCTAGATTTTTAATTTTCGCTTTCTGGTATTAGTTATCAATTTTGTACCTGTACTTTCTTTATAATTTTCGCGACCTTGTTTGTTTTTGTTTGTTCATTTTTTCTCTCTTTCTTTTCCTTCTTCTTTTCTTTAACATCGTATTTTTGAAATTCCAAGCTATACTCTAGATTTTTAATTTTCGCTCTCTGGTATTAGTTATCAATTTTGTACCTGTACTTTCTTTATAATTTTCGCGACCTTGTTTGTTTTTGTTTGTTCGTTCTTTCTCTCTTTCTTTTCCTTCTTTTCTTTAACATCGTATTTTTGAAATTCCAAACTCTACTCTAGATTTTTAATTTTCGCTTTCTGGTATTAGTTATCAATTTTGTACCTGTACTTTCTTTATAATTTTCGCGACCTTGTTTGTTTTTGTTTGTTCGTTCTTTCTCTCTTTCTTTTCCTTCTTCTTTTCTTTAACATCGTATTTTTGAAATTCCAAACTCTACTCTAGATTTTTAATTTTTTGCTTTTATGTATTTGTTACCAATTTTGTACCTTTAAGGACCCAATCTTCAGGACCCATTTTTCACTAGGGAGTGAGATTACTGGCTTGACTGCTCTCTCTCCCTTTGGACCCTCCTTTTTCTCCACCAGGTCGCCTGTGTCTCCTCCCTAACCCCTCTCTACTCTACCCAACTCTGTGAATTTCTGTGTGTTCCAGACGGTGGAGAACACTTAGGGAACTGATTACTGGCTGGATCTGTCTCCCTCCTTTTCATTCCCCCCTTTTATCCTTCTGGCCACCTCTGTTACCTTCCTCCTTCTTCTCTTCTCTGTATAACCCCGTGAACATCTCTGAGTGGTCCAGTTGTGGAGTGCACATAAGGAAGTGACTACTGGCTAGCCCACTCTCTCCACTATTGATTCACCTCATCTCATTTGGGTCACCTCTAACTCCCTCCTCCCTCTTCTCTTCTCCATGTAACCCTGTGAACCTCTCTGAGTGACCCTCACTGTAGAGAAACTTATCATCTTTAATGTAGATGTTTTATCAATGGTGCTGTATAGAAGGAGAAGTTTTGAAACTACTGTAAAAATAAGACCGATAATCGGAAGCAGGAGACTTAAGTCCAAACCCTGACTCCAGGGAACTCCTGACTCCAAGGAACATTCATTGACAGGAGCTCATCAAATGCCTCCATACCGACACTGAAACCAAGCACCACACAAGGGCCAATAAGTTCCAGGGCAAGACATACCAAGCAAATTCTCCAGCAACAAAGGAACACAGCCCTGAGCTTCAAGATACAGGCTGCCCAAAGTCACCCCAAAACTATAGACATCTCATAACTCATTACTGGACATTTCATTGCACTCCAGAGAGAAGAAATACAGCTCCACCCACCAGAACACCGACACAAGCTTCCCTAACCAGGAAACCTTGACAAGCCACCTGTACAAACCCACACACAGTGAGGAAACGCCATAATAAAGAGAACTCCACAAACTGCCAGAATACAGAAAGGACACCCCAAACTCAGCAATTTAAACAAGATGAAGAGACAGAGGAATACTCAGCAGATAAAGGAACAGGATAAATGCCCACCAAACCAAACAAAAGAGGAAGAGATAGGGAATCTACCTGATAAAGAATTCCGAATAATGATAGTGAAATTGATCCAAAATCTTGAAACTAAAATGGAATCACAGATAAATAGCCTGGAGACAAGGATTGAGAAGATGCAAGAAAGGTTTAACAAGGACCTAGAAGAAATAAAAAAGAGTCAATATATAATGAATAATGCAATAAGTGAAATTAAAAACACTCTGGAGGCAACAAATAGTAGAATAACAGAGGCAGAAGACAGGATTAGTGAATTAGAAGATAGAATGGTAGAAATAAATGAATCAGAGAGGATAAAAGAAAAACGAATTAAAAGAAATGAGGACAATCTCAGAGACCTCCAGGACAATATTAAACGCTACAACATTCGAATCATAGGGGTTCCAGAAGAAGAAGACAAAAAGAAAGACCATGAGAAAATACTTGAGGAGATAATAGTGGAAAACTTCCCTAAAATGGGGAAGGAAATAATCACCCAAGTCCAAGAAACCCAGAGAGTACCAAACAGGATAAACCCAAGGAGAAACACCCCAAGACACATATTAATCAAATTAACAAAGATCAAACACAAAGAACAAATATTAAAAGCAGCAAGGGAAAAACAACAAATAACACACAAGGGAATTCCCATAAGGATAACAGCTGATCTTTCAATAGAAACTCTTCAAGCCAGGAGGGAATGGCAAGACATACTTAAAATGATGAAAGAAAATAACCTACAGCCCAGATTATTGTACCCAGCAAGGATCTCATTCAAGTATGAAGGAGAAATCAAAAGCTTTTCAGACAAGCAAAAGCTGAGAGAATTCTGCACCACCAAACCAGCTCTCCAACAAATACTAAAGGATATTCTCTAGACAGGAAACACAAAAACGGTGTATAAACTCGAACCCAAAACAATAAAGTAAATGGCAATGGGAACATACTTATCAGTAATTACCTTAAATGTAAATGGGTTGAATGCCCCAACCAAAAGACAAAGACTGGCTGAATGGATACAAAAACAAGACCCCTACATATGTTGTCTACAAGAGACCCACCTCAAAACAGGGGACACATACAGACTGAAAGTGAAGGGCTGGAAAAAGATTTTCCATGCAAATAGGGACCAAAAGAAAGCAGGAGTAGCAATACTCATATCAGATAAAATAGACTTTAAAACAAAGGTGGTGAAAAGAGACAAAGAAGGTCACTACATAATGATCAAAGGATCAATCCAAGAAGAAGATATAACAATTATAAACATATATGCACCCAACACGGGAGCACCACAGTACATAAGACAAATGCTAACAAGTATGAAAGGAGAAATTAACAATAACACAATAATAGTGGGAGACTTTAATACCCCACTTACACCTATGGATAGATCAACTAAACAGAAAATTAACAAGGAAACACAAACTTTAAACGATACAATAGACCAGTTAGACCTAATTGATATCTATAAGTCATTTCATCCCAAAACAATGAATTTCACCTTTTTCTCAAGCGCACATGGAACCTTCTCCAGGATAGATCACATCCTGGGCCATAAAGCTAGCCTTGGTAAATTCAAAAAAATAGAAATCATTCCAAGCATCTTTTCTGACCACAATGCAGTAAGATTAGATCTCAATTACAGGAGAAAAACTATTAAAAATTCCAACATATGGAGGCTGAACAACACGCTGCTGAATAACCAACAAATCACAGAAGAAATCAAAAAAGAAATCAAAATTTGCATAGAAACGAATGAAAATGAAAACACAACAACCCAAAACCTGTGGGACACGGTAAAAGCAGTCCTAAGGGGAAAGTTCATAGCAATACAGGCACACCTCAAGAAACAAGAAAAAAGTCAAATAAATAACCTAACTCTACACCTAAAGCAACTAGAAAAGGAAGAAATGAAGAACCCCAGGGTTAGTAGAAGGAAAGAAATCTTAAAAATTAGAGCAGAAATAAATGCAAAAGAAACAAAAGAGACCATAGCAAAAATCAACAAAACCAAAAGCTGGTTCTTTGAAAGGATAAATAAAATTGACAAACCATTAGCCAGACTCATCAAGAAACAAAGGGAGAAAAATCAAATCAACAAAATTAGAAACGAAAATGGAGAGATCACAACAGACAACACAGAAATACAAAGGATCATAAGAGACTACTATCAACAATTATATGCCAATAAAATGGACAACGTGGAAGAAATGGACAAATTCTTAGAAAAGTACAACTTTCCAAAACTGGACCAGGAAGAAATAGAAAATCTTAACAGACCCATCACAAGCATGGAAATTGAAACTGTAATCAAAAATCTTCCAGCAAACAAAAGCCCCGGTCCAGACGGCTTCACAGCTGAATTCTACCAAAAATTTAGAGAAGAGCTAACACCTATCCTACTCAAACTCTTCCAGAAAATTGCAGAGGAAGGTAAACTTCCAAACTCATTCTATGAGGCCACCATCACCCTAATACCAAAACCTGACAAAGATGCCACAAAAACAGAAAACTACAGGCCAATATCACTGATGAACATAGATGCAAAAATCCTTAACAAAATTCTAGCAATCAGAATCCAACAACACATTAAAAAGATCATACACCATGATCAAGTGGGCTTTATCCCAGGGATGCAAGGATTCTTCAATATCCACAAATCAATTAATGTAATACACCACATTAACAAATTGAAAAATAAAAACCATATGATTATCTCAATAGATGCAGAGAAAGCCTTTGACAAAATTCAACATCCATTTATGATAAAAACTCTCCAGAAAGCAGGAATAGAAGGAACATACCTCAACATAATAAAAGCTATATATGACAAACCCACTGCAAACATTATCCTCAATGGTGAAAAATTGAAAGCATTTCCTCTAAAGTCAGGAACAAGACAAGGGTGCCCACTTTCACCATTACTATTCAACATAGTTTTGGAAGTTTTGGCCACAGCAATCAGAGCAGAAAAAGAAATAAAAGGAATCCAAATTGGAAAAGAAGAAGTAAAACTCTCACTATTTGCAGATGACATGATCCTCTACATAGAAAACCCTAAAGAGTCCACCAGAAAATTACTAGAAATAATCAATGACTACAGTAAAGTTGCAGGATATAAAATCAACACACAGAAATCCCTTGCATTCCTATACACTAATAATGAGAAAACAGAAAGAGAAATTAAGGAAACAATTCCATTCACCATTGCAACGGAAAGAATAAAATACTTAGGAATATATCTACCTAAGGAAACTAAAGACCTATATATAGAAAACTATAAAACACTGGTGAAAGAAATCAAAGAGGACACTAATAGATGGAGAAATATACCATGTTCATGGATTGGAAGAATCAATATAGTGAAAATGAGTATACTACCCAAAGCAATTTATAGATTCAACGCAATCCCTATCAAGCTACCAACAGTATTCTTCACAGAGCTAGAACAAATAATTTCACAATTTGTATGGAAATACAAAAAACCTCGAATAGCCAAAGCGATCTTGAGAAAGAAGAATGGAACTGGAGGAATCAACTTACCTGACTTCAGGCTCTACTACAAAGCCACAGTTATCAAGACAGTATGGTACTGGCACAAAGACAGAAATATTGATCAATGGAATAAAATAGAAAGCCCAGAGATAAATCCACGCACATATGGACACCTTATCTTCGACAAAGGAGGCAAGAATATACAATGGATTAAAGACAATCTCTTTAACAAGTGGTGCTGGGAAATCTGGTCAACCACTTGTAAAAGAATGAAACTGGACCACTTTCTAACACCATACACAAAAATAAACTCAAAATGGATTAAAGATCTAAACGTAAGACCAGAAACTATAAAACTCCTAGAGGAGAACATAGGCAAAACACTCTCTGACATACATCACAGCAGGATCCTCTATGACCCACCTCCCAGAATATTGGAAATAAAAGCAAAAATAAACAAATGGGACCTAATTAACCTTAAAAGCTTCTGCACATCAAAGGAAACTATTAGCAAGGTGAAAAGACAGCCTTCAGACTGGGAGAAAATAATAGCAAATGAAGCAACCGACAAACAACTAATCTCAAAAATATACAAGCAACTCCTACAGCTCAACTCCAGAAAAATAAACGACCCAATCAAAAAATGGGCCAAAGAACTAAATAGACATTTCTCCAAAAAAGACTTACAGATGGCTAACAAACACATGAAAAGATGCTCAACATCACTCATTATCAGAGAAATGCAAATCAAAACCACTATGAGGTACCATTTCACACCAGTCAGAATGGCTGCGATCCAAAAGTCTACAAATAATAAATGCTGGAGAGGGTGTGGAGAAAAGGGAACCCTTTTACACTGTTGGTGGGAATGCAAACTAGTACAGCCACTATGGAGAACAGTGTGGAGATTCCTTAAAAAACTGGAAATAGAACTGCCTTATGATCCAGCAACCCCACTGCTGGGCATACACACTGAGGAAACCAGAAGGGAAAGAGACACGTGTACCCCAATGTTCATCGCAGCACTGTTTATAATAGCCAAGACGTGGAAGCAACCTAGATGTCCATCAGCAGATGAATGGATAAGAAAGCTGTGGTACATATACACAATGGAGTATTACTCAGCCATTAAAAAGAATACATTTGAATCAGTTCTAATGAGGTGGATGAAACTGGAGCCTATTATACAGAGTGAAGTAAGCCAGAAGGAAAAACATAAATACAGTATACTAACGCATATATATGGAATTTAGAAAGATGGTAACAATAACCCGGTGTACGAGACAGCAAAAGAGACACTGATGTATAGAACAGTCTTATGGACTCTGTGGGAGAGGGAGAGGGTGGGAAGATGTGGGAGAATGGCAATGAAACATGTAAAATATCATGTAGGAAACGAGTTGCCAGTCCAGGTTCGATGCATGATGCTGGATGCTTGGGGCTGGTGCACTGGGACGGCCCAGAGGGATGGTATGGGGAGGGAGGAGGGAGGAGGGTTCAGGATGGGGAACACATGTATACCTGTGGCAGATTCATTTTGATATTTGGCAAAACTAATACAATTATGTAAAGTTTAAAAATAAAATAAAATTGGAAGAATAAAAAAAAAAATTTTATTTATTTATTTATAATATGTGCTGGGTCTTCGCTGCTGCACAGGCTTTTCTCTCGTTGTTACTAGAGGGGACGACGCTCTAGTTGTGGTGCACGGGCTTCTCATTGTGGTGACTTCTCTTGTGGAGCACGGCTCTAGAGCACAGACTCAGTCGTTGTGCACAGGCTTAGTGGCTCTGCGGCATGTGGGATCATCCCAGATCAGGGATTGAACCCATGTTTCCTGCATTGACATTCTTTACCACTAAACCACTAGGGAAGCCCCAATGGGTGTTTTAATGAGTGGTAAGTTGGAATACGGAGAAGGCAATGGCACCCCACTCCAGTACTCTTGCCTGGAAAATCCCATGGATGGAGAAGCCCGGTGGGCTGCAGTCCATGAGGTCGTGAAGAGTCAGACAGGACTAAGTGACTTCACTTTCACTTTTCACTTTCATGCATTGGAGAAGGAAATGGCAACCCACTCCAGTGTTCTTGCCTGGAGAATCCCAGGAACGGGGGAGCCTGGTGGACTGCCATCTATGGGGTCGCACAGAGTCGGACACGACTGAAGCGACTTAGCAGCAGCAGCAGCAGCAGCAAGTTGGAATAAGGCAAAGAAGAGACAGGAATAAAGAACAGTTAGGGTATTTTAAACATAAAATAAAGCAAAAAGAACTAGAAAAAAATGACATCTTCTTGTTTATCTTAAAACAGATTAAACAAAATGACCATAATTTTACATAATATAAAATATAACTATAAATGTTATTCATAGTATCCAATAGAAAAATTATATTTTAGCCTAGGTGCCTTTAGTGGAATTGAAAAAGATGACCCCACAGTTTGCTACCTTTGAAAAGAGATTTGTAAGAAAGTCATAGAACTTAATGATACAGAGCCTACACTGCGATGGCGTAGGGGAGGGGACCACATCTTCACTTAAGTACTTCCTACTTCCTCCCTCCCTCCCATCCCTGCCAAATGGAGGTCAGACACATGTGTCAAGGGGACTCGGTCACGTTGTCTGCATATTAACTGTTATATTAAGATTTGCAAAAGGACAGTCCATTAAAGTTTTGCTTCTGAAGAGAGAAAGGAGTGGAAATAAATTATCAGCTGAAGGACATTTTTACAAGAGATCTTTTAGCATCCGTTATGAGTATTTAAGACTAATTGAGATCAATCGTTCCAGTGCCTCAGCTCTACCCGGTTCAGTTTTGCCCTTGGGAGAGCTTGATTTCTTCCCGCCTCTGGATCAACAAATAGTGTTCTGATTTGTTAGCTCTGTAAAAAGATCCAAGAGGCCTCAGTGAAGTAATTCAGCTTTTAAAACAGACTGTTTCACAAGAATGCAGAACTGGAATGGACTCCCATTCTCATGAGAAGCAAGGGGCAGGCCAGATGCTGTGGGCTAGGATGGAAACAAGACGGTCAAGGAAAAGTAAAATGGGCCAGATCAATGGCACACAAAGCTGAGAGCAGTTTCCTGAAGCAGCATCTAGATGGTACCAAGAAAGCCATTTGCAAGGGAGACGTTATGCATCCTATGTCTTCCACAAGCCTGCCCAGAACAGTACAGCCCAGCATCACGGGGTGGTTCTGTCTTTATACTTGCTATACTCTTGAGTTCGTTTCCTAGTCTGATGTACAGTCGGATTATGAGATTTGAGAGCCAGTGAGGAAAGGCTTGCAATTGAAATGTAACCTATATGATCTCTCCTTTGTGCCTGATTTGTTGTTAATTGAAGCTGAATTACATTATCATATTAATTACAGGAGAGACCAGGATGAAAAAGAATGGGACACAGTTTTGCTGGGAAATTAGAGGGTATGTTCTTCCAGAAGAGTGGGTACTGGAAAGAGCATTGAACCAGGAATCTGGTCTGGGGTTTGAGTTTTTTCTTTGTTTGTTATTAATTACATAACCTTGGATAATCCATTTGGAATTTTATAATCTCCGTTTTCTGATTATAAAATTGGGATAATAGCATCTCCCTTAACAACCTTACAGGGTACTGTGTTTATAACTCAGGGTGATCAGGGGAAGATCCAGGTTCTGTGGAGTCTGCAGCTTACAGAATTTGGGGTACCCTGGTTAAAAAATAGAATTACCAAATCATAAAAAACAAAATTACATATAATGGAATTTAGAATAAGAAATCACCGTATGTTATGAAAACCATATTCCCACCTCAAATTTATTTTAGCCAGATGTCAAAAATATTTCAAAGAATGTGGCCAGGAAGAGACTCTTGAAAGAGGAGTCAGAGTAAAGAGAAAGCATGGTCATAACAAACTGCACAGTTAAAATACCTACTTTTGCAAATTTTACAAAAACACAGAGCGTGTGAACATATTGCCAGGGTCTCGGAAGGCGCTTGTACCTGTGAGAGACCTAGCAACCAAAGCATTTTTAGCTTCATGGTAACTCTGTTTCTGAGATGATGTTTGTTAAAGATCTTTGTGAACTGTGGAGCGCAACATAGAGGAAAGGCATCGTTTCCCCTTTTCCATTTCCAGAGTTGTTCCCTGCCGGGAAGTCTATTTAACTGGCTACTATTAGAATTCTGTTTTAGTAAGCTTGATGCAAATTGGGGTTTAGATGATATGTATCACAGCCACAACCTAAATTATTCGGTTCAAAGAGCATATTTGTTTAAATTTTCTTTCTCTGAATATATATACCCCATTGCATTTATAAAGCAGGCATTAGCTTTATAAATGACTCATTTACAGTTTCTAAAACACTTTTTATGTGAGCCTTGTTTTATCTATCATTGGGTAACAAATCATCCCCAAACTTCATAGCTTAAAACAATAACATCGTGAATGATTTCTCATGCTTCCTGTGGGTCAGTTACTTGAGAATGGGTTAGATGAATGATTCTGGCATGAGGTCTCTTATGTTGCTACAGCAGCATTTTGGTTAGAGCTGCAGTCATCTGTAGTAAGCCTACTAAGACTAGAGGGTTTCTTCCAAGGTGCTCACATAGTTGGCAAGTTGGTACTGACTTTTGGTCACCTGCCTGGTTTTCCACATGTGATACTTTCCCAGGCTGCTTAAATGTCCTCCCAGCATAGTGACTGGCTTCTCCCAGAGCAACCAATCAAGGGGGAGAAAGAGAGAGCCCATAAAAGTCATCTTACCATTTATGACCTAGCCTAGGAAGTCATCAGCATCATTTCCCTTGCATATTTTTGGTTCAGGAAGTTATAAGTCAGTCCAGATTCAAGTGAAGGCAACAAAAGCCTCTTCTCTCAGTAAAGGATTATCAACACCACATGGTTGAAGGAGAGGTTACAATGCAATATAAATTGAAGCAACCATTTTTGGAAAAGATGTATGTACAAGCCTCATATAAACTTGGGAGATTGGTCAAGCAAGCATTTTCATCTTTATTCACTCAGAGGGAAAACGTCAAAGCACTTTGTCAGAAAGAAATCTAATATGCCTGGGTCCAAAACCACCCTCTATACTATAGCTCATTTCTCTGAACTCTTCTGAAAGGAAGGTACTTAACCTCTCAGGATTTCTCTTGACATGTTTGTTAACTCTAATACATGATTCTCATAAGACTTAAATGAGATAAGTTCTATTAGGGGGTCAGCCCTGTGCCTGGCACAAAGTACATGCTCAATAAATGGTAGGTATGGTTTGGAGATGAGAAAACACAACTGAAACATTAAGTAATTACTCACTGAATAATTTTTCAAGGTTATAAGCTACAAAAAAATCAAAGTATCGAAAATCTTTTAACCTAAAGAGGAATAATTTCTTCATCATAATGGGGTCCTTCACCAAACAAATAAATGACTGACCTTTGTGTTTGCGTGTAACTCATATATAACTTGTTCATATAGCTTGATTATAAGTAGAAGCCCTTCTTTTAGTCTAACTTCAAACACCAAGGGGAAAGTTAAATCTCTTCAGTTCCAGATGCCCATTGTTTACATTTGGATGATAAATGTGATTCACATTATTGATGAAGGAAGCACTGAACTTGTGAATCACTTTTTAATTATTCAATTGGATAGACTACACAATATGTACAATTAATAGGAGCCTCAGTCTGGAGCAAATTTCCATTTTTTTCCCCTTAGTTAACAGACTCGGTATAAACAATAGCATAACTGAGTTTAGCACACAGGAACATGTGGCCATAGTTTTCAATTGTTAGACATATGGACCAATTATTTTCTCTTTTCTTGAATATCAAGGTGATTAAGGGGCTTTGTTTACCTAACATTATTCTGGCCATGTTTGTTGGGAGGTTGAGGGGAAGGGTTAGTAGAAAGTGTTTAATGCGCTAAACATAAGGTTTCCATAATTCATTAGCTCCACTTTTGCACACCTTCCTGTGCATTTACAGAGTCTGCATTCATTACACAGTGATGGATGGGATGCTGATTAAATACTTTGTGTTGCTCTTGTCCAGAATACCTTTTTTCACATTAATTTAAAAAATTTTTAAATGGTGTCCTTAAAAATGACTGAATGTTTACACCAGAATTGAACAGCAGACTTAACCAGAGTTATCAGGAATTTGACAAATAAAAAGTCTGCTTTCCCTTGACCTCTGTTTACTCTTTCCCATTAAGACTAAGAAACAATGCACATGAAAAGATGAAGCCTTGAATTAAGCTTTTAGCAATTCTTGAGTTCTTCACAGTGTTCATAATACTGTGAAGGGTATCTTCCACCCCTGGGAAAGTTAGTGATACTTGGAAAGCTTG
The DNA here is from genome assembly GCF_032452875.1 of Bos javanicus. Taxonomy (NCBI): domain Eukaryota; kingdom Metazoa; phylum Chordata; class Mammalia; order Artiodactyla; family Bovidae; genus Bos; species Bos javanicus. The sequence continues at coordinate 47,240,699 of NC_083881.1, forward strand.
CCTATTTCATCTCCCTCTAAGAGAATCACTGGGAACCTTCACATATTAAAGGTTCTCAGAAATCAAGTAACAAAATCCATTTCGTTTGTTTTAACTCAGTGTCTCTGAAGTGTGTTTGAACATGGAGTTCTTTTTTGTTCTTTGTTTTTTCAAAGAACTTCAATTGACACCTCCTGGACTCTCATCCTCTTTTATGGGCTACATTCAGTATTCCAGTGTATATACGTAATACCATTTTACTTAGCAAAGCTCATACTGATGGATATTTCAGTTGTTAGCAAGTTTTTGCTATTTTCAACCCCCCAGTTTGTAAATGGTAGCATGTATTCATAATTATTGTCACTAATAGACGTCCAAAAGTAGGATTCACAGCGTTGATCCAGTCTTGATATATAAGCCACAAATCAGCTTCCTGAACATCTCTGAAGTTGCTTCATGGAAACCCAAAAACAGTAATCTCCATTCTGCAGTGGGAATGTCATGGTGGTTCCATAGTGACAATTAGAGCAAGAGGCCCTGATGTTCAGGGACAGACAAAGCCCCATATGCTGTATTTCTATGGAAGCCAGCTCTCTGCTTCACTCCTGCTTCTATTCTGGGTGTGGATATTTTGTTTTCATCAATTGTAAAGTTTGCCGCAGAGTTATCAGCTGAACACCTCTGACTCCTGGCTGAGAAAACCTTGGGATAATGTGCCCTACTTTTACTCAAGTAGCCCCTGGAATGTATGAGTTAACTGCACAAGGAATCCACTGAGCACTCTCCTTCTGCATTGCCCTCTGTCCAGTCCTTACTCATTTTCTGCTGTTGGCTGGTTACAAAAAACAGCAGTGCCTGGAGCTCAGGAAACAACTCTCCAAAGACCATCTGTTTCTGGGGCACTAGTGAAACTTGTCTCTACTTAGTTTACAGCTCATGTTTCCATTGGTGAATATACTTTCTCAGTGAACACTTGGCCAGATAATTTGCAGTTGGGAATCAGATATATTCTTATGGATAAGCAGGATCATCATTTCATGTATTTTGGAAAAACTCTGAACCCATCTAATTCTCATTATGGCTGTGACTTTGCATAAACCCTGACCTAACCATATGACTGATTACTTTCCAGAACAAACCTGCTTTGTCTGTGCTGCTGTGTCCAAAATCACTAGCTGACATTGTACTCACTCTTATATCCGATCTTCACTAGTTGCCACCATTCCTTCTTCCCAAAATAACTGCCATGTTTCATCCCTTTTCCTCACCCCATATCCTTTCTCTCCAATGTTATGAATTTTATCTGTTCATCAGGACTTAGATCCTGTCTACAGCCTTCCAGAAGCCTGCCCTGCTCTCCTTACCCCAAAATGATCATTATTTTCTCTTTTTTTTGGCCTTCTCCATATTTAGACTTATATCCTCATGTATCTTTTTTTTAAAAATTCTATGTACTTTGTCTTCAACTGGATTGTAGGCATTTTGAAGTCAGTGACTGTCTTTTCACCATTTCAGATGGAAGAAACATACATGTCTCATTTCTAGAGAATAGCAAATAATCCCCACCCTTTTTGGCACCAGGGACTGGTTTCAGGGAAGACAATTTTTCCATGGACCATGGGAGGGAGGGGGATGGTTTCGGGATGATTCAAGCGCGTTACATTTATTGTGTACTTTATTTCTGGTATTATTACATCAGCTCCACCTTAGATCAGGCATTAGATCCAGGAGGCTGGGGACCCCTGGACTATAGGACAAAAGCACAGATGACTTATGCTGAAATAGACATAGAAGCTAATGAGTGATTCTTATGAACTTCTGTGGCTCTCTTCATCTGTATTTGAATATTTGAAAATAACATATGGCATATTCACACTAAGCCACTGTGCTTGGAGTTTTCTTTCATTTTCTCTAAGGTGGAAAATGTTTTCCACCTTAGTTTTCTGTCCTTAAAAACTATGTGTTTATACAATCAGAAAATTAGAATGTCTCATTGGGAATATTTCTCAGAATTTTGAGCCAAGAGAGTGAAAGGGATACTTGTCTCGAGTGTTGACTGATTTACTGAGTCAAACATTTATTGAGATCCTCCTATATATCAGAACCCATCCTAGGTTCTGGAATCTAGCAGTGAATAAGACAGACACAGTCCCTACCCTCAAGAAACAAAGGCACTGAAAATCTTTTGCTCTTAAAAAACTATGAACCCAACCTTGAAAGCTGAGAGAGAAAAGAAATATGAGTGGCCATTTGGAATTCTGGACATAAAATATATGCATCACCTATTTTATGCATACGTGCTAGTACGTGGTTGCATAAAATGGAGCTTTTTTTATTATTCTTTTATGGATTGGCCATAGACTATGCAGTGCAAGTGGGACATAAAAGAATAATGGAAAAGATGAGACCTGACTAAATAAATCCCTTGAAAGCTTTTTTTAAAACACTCTGTCATGAGAATAAATTCCCCTTGCACCATTTTTTTTTTTTTTTGCTTTTGTTCTTTTCTAGGTCACCAGAAATGAAAATATATTAGGAGAATGGCATGTGCATTAAAAATCTTTGCAGTATCTTCAAGTCAACACTAGACCTTTAAAAACCCGAAGGAAATACTCAGAATGAATACATTGGGGGAAGGGCACTGAATAGCATTTGAAAACCTGAAAATATCTATGCATTTGTCTAGACTGGTGGTTATTACTGTAATAAGCAACTGAAGCCAAACAAATGAGACCATTTTTCGTGATAGTTTTCAGATTGTAATCATGCACATTGAGAACACAGAATGCATATTAGATAAACCTCACGATAAGGGATTAGGGAAATAGTCTACAGAATAAATAAAATGAGGGGTTTAGAGCCAGGCAACATTTACTGTAAATTTGGGCATATATATGAAACATCAGGCTGCAGATGTTTCATTTCCATAATATGCTATAAAATAATTCTTCATCGTTAGAAATTTCCAAGCCACAGTGAATGATAGATGAACAACTGACTGGGAGGTAGAATCAGAAAGCTCTATGATAAAAATGAGGTATTGATTCTGTGAGATTTTAATTTAGATTAGTTCACTTAGAAAAAGTAATAAATTGATATGTACTCGACACAGCTTACATTCAAAATGACTTATCAGGATTCCAAAACGAAACCTTAAGCAAGCAATAATTTTAACTGTAGTTCTCCCCCAAGTTGCCCGCAGTAAATTACAGCATCTTTGCAAATAATTGGGACAAGAACAAGACAAGTAGTATATCTCTGGATGACGGATGGGAGTTTGAGCTTCAGTGCCCAAAGAAAAGATGGGAAAAGAACTGGAAAGAAGTGTCTGGCCATAATAAATTAGGAAGACAAACATCTGAACTATTATAAAAGTAATTCAACATAAGCCATACCATATATTTGCTCGAAGCTGTGTTCAATTTGGTGGTTTCAGATGGTCAGATGTGAGGCATCATCTGTAGGCAAATACAGAATTGGACCTTTTTGATTCATATCTAGATTTCTTGAGATTTTAATTTGTTGGTGTTCAACTTCATTTTGAAAGAATGTTTCACTCAGTCTTTTTGACCTCTATTCTATGCAATTAAATCAAATAGCACATGTAAATCTGCTAACACAAAGTTTGGTCTATAAGAAGATAATAATAATAATCATGATAGTTAACAGTGTTTGAGCTCTTATTACAAGCTGGGAACTGAGCTAAATATTCTTATTATGGGATTTCTTGTGGAGTTCAGAAACCATTATGTCCCTTTCTGTGCAATTATATCTCACTTTGCATTTGGTTTTACTTTTGCTATACTGAAATCATGACCATAGAACTAGAAACTCTTCAATGTTTCATTTTCATTCTGCAGTTGAAGGCTCTAGGGTCACTTCCTATGCATTTATTGTTCTCCATTGCTTTTTCAGTCAACTCATGCCGTTTTCAGGATGAATATTTTGCTAACACGGCACACACAAATACACACATGCACATACAGGTGTTCTTATAAATCTTCCCAGTTTAAGTGTTTTTTCCTCCTGACCCTTTCTGTGCATCTGTTCACTTTAAGATTCATTCATTGCCAGGGGACCATGATGAAGTGATTTTCCCAGGATCCACAATCGTAGTATCTTATCTCTGAAATTGTTAACTGTCCTTAGTAAAGAATGACTTAGCTTCTGTTCTGGCTCTTTCATAATAGCTCAGCTTTCTAATCTCCCCTTTAAAGAATTTTTCTTTTGTAGGTTCAATACTTACCTCTTAGAAGTGAAGTTCTTTGTTAAAGGTTTAGCTTCTGTAGCATCCCAGGATGCTTCAGGGGCCATTAAGCTTAATGAGTTAACAATTTTTTCCCCAAAGTGTATATGAGGTGCCTACTGAAGGTAACTTTAACAGGTCCTCCTGATTTATTACAAAGAAAGTCTCTTTCAACAAAAGCTTTCAGGCTGAACTTTCATTCTAGTCTAAGAGAAGCAAACTTTTGGTCTCAAGTGCTGCATAATACATCACATGCTGTGTCTGTATTCTTGGGCTATTATATAACCAAGCTATCAGTTACATCAAAGCTTGTCTCCCCACATAAAGATGCATTGACAATAGATAAATCCCCTTTCTCTCCAGCTGGATTTTTTCCCCAAAGAATTCCATTGAACGAGGATCACTTTCCCCCTTTGAAATGAGATTTTAAATTTCACACATATTTATCAAGAAACTCAAAGCAGAATAGGTAATTTTTATTATAAAGTTTTTTTTTTTTTCTATAGCTCCTCTAAAAGACAAACCCCATGGAACCATCAGAAGACTTTTTCAGAAATAAGTCTTCAAAGCATTCTTTTAGTCCAGTGGTGCTCATCTCATAACAGAGACCCCAAAATTCCCTCACATCCTACCCACCATATTTGGTACTTCAAAGGGAACTCCTGACCCAGAGAAGGGCAGAAGCAAAGTCTCTTCATGGAAAAAGCAGAAAGAGTCCCTTTCCAGCTGGCTGAAGATGACATCCATATAAGGCAGCTCTGGAAGGGGTGGGGGATCACCATCCTACCACCTGTCATGACAACGGGAGTCCATTATTTCCAGGACTCTAAAGGGCCCTGCTGACCTTTGTCAGCCCTCACTCTGATTCAGGCTGTTAATATTTCTAGAAAGATGTGGTCCAGCATACAGCCTTCAGAGTCATAAACGCTGTCTATTGCCTGTGAAATAACCAGCCAAGATCATCATGGCACACAAGCCTCTGTAGCACCTGGAACAAGTTTCTTACTCCCTCTCTGACCCTCATTTGTAAAATAGCAATAATTTATTCACTTTTTGAGTGCATATAATGTGTCAGATTCCTGGGTCGGGAAAATCCGCTGGAGAAGGGATAGGCTACCCACTCCAGTGTTCTTGGGCTTCCCTTATGGCTCAGCTGGTTAAACAATCTGCCCACAATGCAGGAGACCTGGGTTCGATCCCTGGGTTGGGAAGATCCCCTGGAGAAGGGAAAGGCTACCTACTCCAGCATTCTGGCCTAGAGAATACCATGGACTGTATAGCCCATGGGGTCACAAAGAGTAGGACATGACTGAGCGACTTTAACTTCACTATGTGTCAGAAAATGTTTTGTGTACTAAGAATATATCAATGACCAAAAAAAAAAAAAAAAAGAAGATCTCTATCCTAAATTAGCTTACTTATTACAAGAGGCATTTTTTATTTTGCTGTGCTGGGTCTTTGTTAGAGCATGCGGTCTCTTCATTGCTGTTCACAGGCTTCTGTAGTCACAGCAAGCAAGCTCTCTAGTGGCAGTGTGTGGACTGAGTTGTCCTGCAGCATGTGGGATCTTAGTTCCCTGACCAGGGATTAAACCTGTGTCCCCAGCATTGAAAGGCAGATTCTTAACCACTGGACCACTAGGGAACTCCCAGTCAGTTGTTTTTTTTTTTTTTTTAAGTTAAATGAGCAATATATTATGGTGAAGAGTAAAGCAGGGACAGTGGCCATTGTGTAGGTGAGAGTTGCAGTTTTAAATAGGGGACCTGGTGGCCTGTCTTTCTGAGCTTGTGACATTTTAGCAAAGACTGGAAAGAGGTGAGGGGATGAATCATGGAAATTTCTGGGGGAATGACAAGGAAGGAAAAGAGCCAGATTGGCAGAGCGTCTGAGTTCCAGGAGAAGCAAGGAGCCTAAGGAGATGGGAGAAAGTGGGAAGTTGGGAGGGGAATAAAAGAGGAAGTTGAAGGTCTGACACAGGAGCAGATTTTATAGAGCTTGTCCTCCTTTGTACCACTGGACATTGAGTGACATGGGGCTATTTCAAGGATTCGAGCATAGTGACATGATCTTAGAGTTTCAGAGGGTCATTGTGATGATTGGTTTGGGAGCAGAAGGGGACAAGTCAGGACAGAGGCAGAGAGAGAGCTTAACAGGTGGCAGTAGTTATCTAGACAGGAGGCGATGGTGGCGAGGACCAAGGGGTCATGAGAAATGCTGAATGCTGGGCATAGTTTCAGTGGAAAATCAGTAGGATTAACTGACAGTTAAGATACATGATGTGAAGAAAAGAGAGGAATAGAGAATGGCTTAAACTTGAGCAACTGAATGTATGAAGATGCTGTTTACTGAATCACAGAAATCTGCAGAAGCAGCAGGTGGGTAGGGGGAGGACAGGAGACCAGTTTTATACACATTGTTTAAAAGGCCACATAGGCTTTCAAATGGAAATATGGAGGTGACATTTAGATAATAGTAGTGCTTATTATGGCGACCCACTCCAGTACTCTTGCCTGGAAAATCTCGGACAGAGGAGCCTGGTAGGCTGCAGTCCATGGGGTTGTGAAGAGTCGGACACGACTAAGCAACTTCACTTTCACTTTTCACTTTCATACATTGGAGAAGGAAATGGCAACCCACTTCAGTGTTCTTGCCTGGAGAATCCTAGGGATGGCGGAGCCTAGTGGGCTGCCGTCTATGGGGTCGCACAGAGTCGGACACACGACTGAAGCGACTTTGCAGCAGCAGCAGTGCTTATTATTCATGATGATATTGAGAATTAAATGGGCTTTATCATCTTGCCCTGCCTAATTCTCCAATCATATCTGCCAACCCATCTTACCACCTACCCAGCACTCCTCATGTCAAACATTTCTTGCTTTCTCCTATCTCCATACCTGGGTACATGTAGTCTTTCCCTTCTCACTCATTCCCTTCCTTCTATTGGCAATAAGAAATGGGAATTTCTTACATCAGATCTTTCCAGTTCTTCCCTTCTTGTATGTTGTGCGTGCTCAGTTGCTTCAGTAGTGTCCAACTCCTTGTGACCCCGTGGACTGCAGCCCACCAGACTCCTCTGTCCATGGGATTCTCCAGACAAGAATACTGGAGTGGGTTGCCATGCCCTCCTCCAGGGGATCTTCCTGACTCAGGGACTGAACCCATGTCTCCTGTCTCTCCTGCATTGCAGGTGGATTCTTTACCACTGAGCCAACGAGGGAAGCCCCTCCCTTATTGTCCAAGTCTGACAAGAAGAAACAATTGGTATTCTTTGTCTAAGACGGCAACTATTACCTCCTCCAGGTAGCCCTCCATGACCTCTCTGGGTAGAGAGATGAGATGTCCTCCTTTGAGCATTCATAGGGCCTATCTAGAGCTTTAAGGACAATGTTTATTATACTTATTACTAGTTGTTGTTGTTGTTCAGTTGCCCATTTGTGTCCCAACTCTTTGTGACCCCATGGACTGCAGTATGCCAGGCCTCCCTGTCCCTCACCATCTCCCAATGTTTGTTTAAGTTCATGTCCATCTAATTATTATTGATTACTAACTTATTACTTATCATTGTACTTTGACATACATGAGTCTCTCCTAATAGGCCTCACGGAAGATGAAATTGTCCCATGTTATAGTAAGTATTTAATAAATATTTCAGAGAAGGAAATGGCAACCCACTCCATTACTCTTGCCTGGAAAATCCCATGGACGGAGGAGCCTGGAAGGCTGCAGTCCATGGGGTCGCTAAGAGTCAGGCACGACTGAGCGACTTCACTTTCACATTTCACTTTCATGCATTGGAGAAGGAAATGGCAACCCACTCCAGTATTCTTGCCTGGAGAATCCCAGGGACAGAGGAGCCTAGTGGGCTGCCATCTATGGGGTCGCACAGAGTCAGACACGACTGAAGCAACTTAGCAGCAGCAGCAGTAATAAATATTTGCTGAATGAATGAGTAAACAAATGAATGTTTTGTATGGCAGAAATAAAATGGAGAAATCATCACTTGAAAAGGATTTTTGTAATCAGAACTGTTGTCATGAAATTGACTTAAGTAGCAAGTGTTGAGTGATCTTAACTGTTGAAGCCTTCCCTGAGCCAGTCTGTTTAGCCCTAGCCTCTAACATAGTGCCTGGTACCAAGGAGATGCTGATTAGAGTTTGTTGAAAGAGGGGTTGAATGAACTTTAGAAGTGACTCCCAAAGGAAGAGTCTACCCCCACGGTCTGGGTCAGTGAGGGAGATTAGTCACCAGAACGAAATTTGGAACTGAAGTTTCAACCACTATGATTAAAAGTACCTTTTAGAATTATTGCACAATAGTAAAGTGTCCTTCTAAAAAGAACTTATTCTTAAACATTTCTTGAAAGTGCCAGGCATCAAAGCCACCTGCCAACATGGGTTTGCCAATACCAGATAGTTAAGAAGCAAATGCCTTTATAAATAGCAGCTGCCAAGCATTTCTGAATGAGGGGCACAGGTGTTCTGATGAATACTGAGCAGCAGCTCCTCTCCTTCCCTAAACATGCCACGTTTTTCTCTCGGGCCACTCACCTACCCAGAATGCCATTCTCTTCCATCTCACCTGGCCAACTCCTCCTCCCAGCTTCAGCTTGGTGTCACTTTCACTGAGAGCACTTTCTTTTATAATTTTTATTTATTTTATTATTTATTTACTTATTTCTGGTTGCTCTGGGTCTTCGTTGCTTCCCACGGGCTTTTTCCAGGTGAGGCAAGCAAGGGCTACTCTTTGTTGCCACATTCGGGCTTCCCACGGCGGTGGCTTCTCTTGTTGCAGAGCACGGGCTCTGGGCACACAGGCTTCAGTAGTCGCAGCACTCGGGCTCAGTAGGTGCGACACAGGGACTTTAGTTGCCTCACGGTGTTGTGGAATCTTCCCCGACCAGGGCTCGAACCCCGGTCCCCTGCACTGGTAGGTGGATTCTTACCCACTTACCACCAGGGAAGTCAAAGAGTTCTTTCGGGATCCTCCAAGACACTGGTGGGGCCCTTCCTACATGTCCCCACAGCACCTCCACCATCCCCCTATTGAAATGATGATCCTTCTTCATTATGTATTCTTGGTCAGTGGCCTGCATTTTCCCTTTTTTATAATTTTAGCACATTTAACCCAAAGACTGCAATATTGGTAGTATAGAAATAAAGTGTTTCAGGAGTCAGAAATCATGCTTTTCCTATTCTACAATTCAGTCTGGGCCAGTTCCACTAATAACACCCTGTAAAGCCATGGTGGCTGAGTAGCTATGAAATTCCTTATATCTCTTTTAAAAGGTATTGTTGTTGTTCAGTTGCTAAGTCATGTCCAACTCTTTGTGACCCCATGGACTGCAGCACACCAGGCTTCCCTGTCCTTCACTGTCTTCTGGAGTTTGCTCAAACTCATGTCCGTTGATTCACTGATGCCATCTAACCATCTCTTAATGAGAGAACGTGAAGGCCTAAACCATGTTGTCTCTCCTTTACGGCTCCTCAGGGTTTTCAAGATTGAATAGGAATATCTTAAATTCAAATTTGGCAATCTCATTTTTCCCATTAAAGAAAATTTTATAATCACTGCCACAGAGCTTCAGAGATTTCTGAGACTTTCCAGCTACATCCATTCTAAAACTGTTTCCCCTATTTTTTGTTCCCATTCACTCCACAGAGGGTCATTTCAAACTCTAATTTGGGGTGGAAAAGGGGAATCATAGTGGATTTCGTTAAGATTCCTTTTCCTGATCCACATGTCTTCCAGAAATGCACCTGAGCAAAACTTGACTTTGAGTTTCTTTGCCTCTTTGCCAAGATTGTTTATGCCCGCAGCAAATAACATATGAGGTCCTTGAAACTACTGAACTCACATTAGTTGCTAAAGCAGTAGACTGAGCACAAATTACAATTAGGGCACCACTGGAAAAAGAAATCAGTTATAAAGCAGCCTTGAATCCATTTAACATAATATTTGGTGTGTGATATAAAGTAGGCAAGGTCATTGCCATGTTGTACCAATTATCTCATGATTCATGCAGAAGATACATGGGCTCAGCCAAACAATACCTTTTACTGTTTTCACAGGAAAACTCCTTTTAGTCAAGCTGAAAATTCCCACAATTTGACTATGGAATAAAATTTGAATCAGATAATAAAAATTTACCAAATTTAACTTGGTGTTCAGAAATCTATTCTTGAAATAGGCATTGTTAAACACACACAAACACACATACTACATGTGCTAAAAACACTAAAGCCTCTTATGGGATAAATAATCCAAAATTAAATTCTAATTTCTGTAAGACATAGATTAATAATGCTGACCTCTTAATTTATAAAATTTTATTTTCAAGTTAGACATGATATTTGTATTTATCGCACCTCAAGAGCAAGAGAAATGGTAGAATTAGAGCTTTCTGAGAATGATATTGTAAAACAGAAACTGTGCTACATTATTATTATTTTGATCTATAAATAACTATTATTTATAAATGATTGGAATATGTGTATATCGCCACAGTGCCTTTACCATTTCCATTGGTCTTCATTCCTCTGTGTGCATTCATATTTCCATCTGTAGATCATTTTCCTTCTGTTGGAAGACTGTATTTCTGAAGTACAGGTCTGCTGGTGATAATTTTTTTCAGTTTTGTATGTTTGAAAAGTCTTTAGCTTCCTTTTTGAAAGATATTATCACCAGGTATAACTGGGTATAATATGTGACATAAATTAAGAGTTTATGTTTGTTTTTAGAAGGTACTTCCTGGGGCCACTTTTTATGTTAAACTCTGGGATTGGAGTTCCCAGACCACACAGGTGGTATAAATTCAAAATATAAACCTGAAGGATGCATAAACCTAAAGTTTTAAATTATATTTTCCTACCATAGACCAGGCCTAGACAGACAAAAACCTTTACTTTTTTCCCTGTTCCAGCAAGTGGATGTTCTTCTAACTCTAATACTTCACAATGTGTCTAGTTCTTCAAGGTTCCCAGAATTATGCAACAGTCCTAACTTCAGCTCACAGCCCTATAAATATATGAAAGTGAAAGTGAAAGTTGCTCAGTTGTGTCCGACTCTTTGCGACCCCATGGACTATATAGTCCATGGTATCCTCCAGGCCAGAATATTGGAGTGGATAGCCGTTCCCTTCTCCAAGGGATCTTCCCAACTCAGGGATCGTACCCAGGCCTCCCACATTGCAGGCAGATTCTTTACCAGCTGAGCCACCAGGGAAGCCCCTAGATATAGATATAGATAGATATAGATAAATAGATATATATCTGAGACCGTTTTGCCTGTGACTGTCAGGCAAAATATATAGAGATATATAGATATAGACAGATATAGATATCTGAGACCTTTTTGCCTGTGACTGTCAGGGCCCTAAAATTCCAGATAATAGGTCACTGATACTATTATCTCCCTCCCCCTTCTCTCCAGTCACAACTGCATCACACTAGCCTTTAGTTCTTTGTTTCTGACACCTGAAGATTTCATGTCGTGTGCATGTCTGTGTCTTTGCGTGCGTGTATGTGAGCTCACAAATGTATTTTAAGAATGTTGTGCTTTAGTCAACTTTCCAAGTGTTTGTAGCACCTGTTTTCAAGTCTAGACTTAGTACATAAAAATAATGTAGAAGAGAAAGGAAACGAAGAAGGGGAGATGGAGGAGAGGCAAAAGGGAAGAAAACTCATAATCTTCTGGTAAGAAAGTCGAGGAGTAAACAGGCAATTAAATTTGGAACAAAGATGTGAGGAGATGAAATGCTGCCAATTCCTGACAGTACAGGATTAAAATGAAAGGAACAATCTCTGCAAAGTTGGTATAAGCAAAGTTTTCTTGGATAGAACCCAGAAGGCACAAATAATAAAAGAAAAAATTAATAAATTGACTTCATTAAAATTGGAAATGTCTGCTCTTTGAAAGACAGCATTAAGAAATTAAAAGTACAAACCACTGACTAGAATATATCTGCAATGTATATATCTGACAAAAGACTTATGTCCAGAATCTATAAAGAACACCTACATTTCAAGAGTGACAAAATGGGCAAGATTTGAACAGATTTCACAGAAGAAGATAAACAATAAGCTAATGAAAAGATGCTCAAAATCATTAGTCATCAATGAAATGCTAATTAAAAGCAAATTGAGACATCACTACATATTGATTAAATGGATACAGTAAAAAATTAAAATACCATGATTTGGTTATGAAATGCAGGAGCTCCAATTCCCCAATATTGTTGACAAGATTGTAAAGTGGTGTCCTCACTTTGGAAGAGTGTTATCAGTTTCTTACATATTTAGACATACAATATGACTTAGTAATTCTAGGCTTTTTTCCCTGAATAGAAATGAACACATGTCTACACAAAAACTTGTCTTCAAGTGTCCATGGAAGCTTTGTTCAAAATAGCCAAATGATAGAAACCACTTAAATCCCTGTCAGCAGGTAAGTGGATTAACAAAGTGTGGTACAAGTATTCATCGGTGTACTGCTGAAAAATGAAATGAACAAACCTCAGATCCACATAATAACATGAGTTAATTGGAAGAAACACAATGCTGAGCAAAAGAAACCAGAGCAAAAGAAGAGGTACTATATTCTTTTCATTTGTATGAAATTCTAGATCTAAAGTATAGTGGTGGAAATAGAGCAGTGGTGGCCTAGGGCCAGAAGTATAAACCATAAATTCCCTACAACTCTGTACCAGGGTACTTTGGGGAGTGATAAAGTGTTCTATGTCTTGAGATGGTAGTAGTTGTGTGGTGTGCACATTTGCTCAGGTTTGAGCCATTTGAGACCCAGAACAGCCAAGATAAAACAAAATTTCCTTGATAATGACAGATATTGGCTATCCCACCTTGGTTCTGTGAGTACTCAGAACCATTTAATTTGATTTTGGAAAACAAAGCAATGAGATATTTCAAATGCCTGAATATTGTGAAGCAAATATCTGTTGCATGCCATTGATTAATACCATCTTTCCTGAACAAGAAAAGGGCTAATCCACAAGCAGGGTAAATAACCCATGCAATCCTGTGATATTCTCCAGACCATACACTGTCTTGTAGCCAGGGCAACTAGCACCAAATGAGCAAAACTCAGTATTTTCTGTGTTTTTCCCCAGTCTGTGTTCCCTTAGAAATGAAAAGGGCTTTATAAATTTTAAATGGCATTATCACCATCAGGGTATAAAGGTGCCATCCAACTTCTCATGATATTACAGTAAAGCAGCTTCAACCCTTTGTTTGTCACAGACATCTGTCAGCCTATACTATGGTGACTGCTTCTACTTGGGGGTTTTATTATTTTTCTTCCTGTTATTGGAAGTGTGCACCCCTCCATCACAGCCTTCTCTGGTGTTTGGTAGATTCTGCCATGGAGATGACACTGGCAGGTTGAAGCTTGAAGTGTGAAATAACATGTCAGTGTCCAACCTTGCTTGGCAATGAGAAGTGGCATTTCTAGGAGCTCAAATACTCTGGCTCAAATTCAGAGCCAGAGCCTTTTGCTGAGAGTGGATAAATATATAGATGGAAAGAGCCCTGATCACTCCTATTCCTTATCTACTTGATTGCATATTGTTTTGTTTTGATTTACAACCCACTCTCAAATTCCTGCTTTGATAGTATCTATTATCTGTGGCTGTCACTTGCAAGAATTGAATTTTATTTTCTTTTGCTCTTACATACCTGGGGTGGATGAGAAATGGCCTCCTCTGTACTTTCATTTTCACAGACTTTTCATAAAAATGTTGACAGGAAAGTCCCTCAAATGCACATATATAGTGTCTGTAACTAAGGGGTGGGAAAGCCTAGAAGGAAAAATAATGAATAGACCTTGAGTGCTGAAATAAAAAGAGAGGGGAAAACATGCTGCAGTGAAGTTTTTATTGTTTGGAGCAAAGAGAGGTTAGATAAAGAACTCAGAATGGGGTGTTGGGCCCCCTGGGCCCCCTGCCACTTTCTAAGTTAATTAATGTTTCAGAAATGAATATTTCTCATGTTTAAAGCAGTGATGCCTACCCACAATTTTGTTTTGAAGATTAAATCAGAAAATGTGCAGTGCCCAGCACTGTCTAAAAATAATTAATTGATTCATTGATTTATCTTTGGTTGCACTGGGTCTTGGTTGCTATGTGCAGGCTTTCTCTAGTTGTGGCGCTCGGGGGCTACTCTTTGTTACAGTGTGTGGGCATCTCATTGAGGTGGCTTCTCTTGTTATGGAGCGTGGCTCTTGGCTCACAGGCTCCAGAGTGTTGGCTCAGTAGTTGTGATGCGTGGGCTCAGATACTCCATGGCATGTGGAATCTTCCTAACCAGAGATGGAGCAACTGTCCCTTGCATTGGCGGGCGGATTCTTAATCACCAGATCATGAGGGAAGCCCAGAGCCCGGCACCTCGAAAGTATTATTTCAGCTTTGTGCATGTGTGTTCAGTCACTTCAGTCATGTCCAACTCTTTGTGACCCCAGGGACTGTATGTAGCCCACCAGGCTCCTCTGTTCATGGAATTCTCCAGGCAAGAATACTGGAGTGGGTCACCATTCCCTTCTCCAGGAGATCTTCTGAACCCAGGGATCAAATCTGGGTCTCCTGCATTGCAGGCAGATTCTTTACCCTCTGAGCCACCAAGGCTCTGGACACTTTTAGTAAACAGCACATCGAACAGAGTCAATGTGTGATGTCTAACCATTGGATGCATCACAAAGATAAGGGTAAAGTGTAGGCAGTTAGGAAGGGAGCATACAGAATCCCAGGACTGGCAAGAGTGGGAGCCTCTACCAGTCCTAGCCTCCAGCAGATGAGGGTGGTACCTGTGCTGAGTAGAATAGCAGCCCATCCAACCAGAGCTGGAGTGTGCTAGAAAGATCCAGTTGACACATGATAAATTAGCCCACCATATTCCATCCTTTTTCATCTTAACTTTTCTGGAAAGGGAAATCACATTTTCTTTATCTTTAAAGCCAAAGAAATTTCTCCTAATCTGCACCTAAGAAAAAGATGTTCTGTCTTCCCCTATCATTTAGTTGCTGTTTGATTCGTAGACCTGACTGCAGTTTCCCCCTTCCTGCTATGTGACTGTGCAATTCTAATCGTTTGGATCTTTAATGATAGGGATGGTGTCTCTCTCATCTGTGTATTCTCATCAGTGTCTAACAAAATTGGTGCTCAATGAGTTGAATGGGAGACAAAAATTTGTTTTACCCACTGGACTTTCATGAGCTCATTGAGTGTTACGTCAGGACTGATGAAAAGATAAAGGTGTCAGACAAAATCACTGGGGATAAAGTAGCAAAGATGAGAATTCATTCATTAGAGATGATGCAAAGCATGCAATCTATTTTACTGAGTACTATTTTTGTGTCAAATACTCTTTTTCCAGTTTTCTATGGGGCAAGACAACTATATTGGCCATCCATTCATTTATTTGTTATTTTCAGTAATATTTATGCACATGATCAAGATAGGGAATAGGAGAAAGAGTGGTATATCCAGTGTGGATCAAGTGTGAGGTGGCTTTTATTCAACTTGATGAAGACCAGAGGTAAAGAAAGAGTACAGTGAACTCACATAAGAGACTAGAAGGGCGTGACCATGAATGCCAAAAATGAACACTTCTTGTGGGTGATCAGCTGTCTCCGAGCATCTATGATTAACAATGAGGAAGAACAGCAACAGCGTTTATCATGGAGACAAACCAACTACAACCCCTATTAACACAGAAGGGCAGACAGAGGAAGCTTCAAATGGTAATTCAGGCAGAAGCGGTGAAAGAAGTATGGCTGACAGAAAAACAAACAAATTGATGATGACAACAAAACTTCCCAGATGTAGGGTGATGTTTCCTGAACATCAAAAGGAAAAGGAACGCGTTCAGAGCACTTAAATGAGATTGTTCTAGTCTGCAGGAGGTAGAAATTTTGAATTGCCAAGGGGCTGAGATAGACAGCTACTCCATTTCTAATGTCTTGAGTCATTTTTAAGGACTAAAAACCCTGGACAAGAGTTTCTTTGATAAAAATTGTATCAGGAGAAGGTCTCATAAATAAGATTTATATACAGATCAGGTTTTGCCTGCAATTTAGAATCATGCTTAGAAACAGCTACCTTGAGTCTTGAGGGGTTCCTCACTCTGAAGAGGATAACTGCCCTATCTCTGGGGTGAAAGCACTTTGTTAATAAGTATCTTAAGGACTGGAGTTTCCTAAGGACTGGTCAGCAGAATGAAGTTAATTTCCCATCCCTGAAGATGAGTTCATTCAAGGGAAACTACAAACATCCTGATTCTGGTCCTCTTGAGAGAATCACATGGAAACGCCGGCTTCAGGGGCGAGTGCTAATGTCAGTCACCCCTGGCTGCTATGGCAGTGACAAACAGATCTATTAGCTCAGTGCAGCGCATGACCTCCGTGCCCTGAAATAGAGGGAACTTCTGAGAAGAGCCAATTGAGCATCCTTCCGTGAGAAGCAATATTCCTTAAAATAGAAATGGTGTGATAGCCAGGCAGACATGGGTTTGAATTCTGACTCTGACACATTCAATAGTTCTATAACCACGGGAAATGGGGGCTGGGGCTGCTGGAAATAGCAAGCAAACTAATATGTTCATTTAGTCAACTTCTGTTTATTTAATGAGTAAAGAATCTGCCTGCCAATGCAGGATACACAAGAGACACAGGTTTGATCCCTGGGTCAGGAGGATGCCCTGAAGGAGAGCATGGCAACCCACTCCATTATTCTTGTCTGGAGAATCCCTGGGGACAGAGGAGCCTGGTGAGCTACAGTCCATGGGGTCGCAAAGAGTCAGACGTGACTGAAGCGACTTAGCATGCACACGCACTCACACATGTTTGGTGCTGGGGACACTGTGATGAACAATAGAAAAGTCTTAAAACACACCTTTGGAGATTTTATTTCAATTTCAATCAGATATTATGCAAGAAAGTGAATAATTATGATGGTTCCTAGAGCTATGAACAAGAAGATGTGCTCAATAGTAACTACTTAAGAGCAAGGGGAAGGGCACCACTATACATAGTGTGAGCTTAGCTGTGAAGATGTAAATCATGGAAAAGAGTGAGGGAAAGTATATTCTCAGCAAAAAAGAAGCAGTAATTCCAAAGATGCCTTGAGCAGAGTTATCTGTACTCTCGTGCTCATTGCAGCACCACTCACAATAGCTGAAACACAGAGACAGCCTAGTGTGCATCAACAAATGAATGGGAAAAAGAAATGTGTTATATCCATAGTGGGGATATTTTTTAGCCTTAACAAAGAAGGAAATTCTATCATTTGTGACAACACAGATGAACCTGGTAGACATTAAGTGAAATAAGCTAAACACAGGAAAATGACTACTGCGTGATCCCACTTGTACGAGGTATCTAAAACAGAAACTCAGAAGCAGAGAGTACATTGTGGGAGGGAGGAGGTTGGAAATGGGGAGTTGTTTACAGTTATACAAGACAAAAATTCTAGAGATCTGCTGTACTAAACAGAATGCCCACAGTTGACAATATTAGTGTTGTGCACTTAAAAACTTGTTAAAGGTAAATCTCGTGTTAAGTGCTATTGCCACACACACACACAACAAACAAACAAAAGCAAGAGGTCACAAGAAATCTTTGGGAGGTGACAGATATGCTTATTACCTTGATTTTGGTAGTGTTATCATGGGTATATGCTTATATATAAACTCATCAGTATATATACATTGTGTCTGTACTAAGTCCCTTCAGTCATGTCCAACTCTTTGCGACCCCATGAACTTTAACCCCACCAGGCTCTTCTATCCATGGGATTCTCCAGGCAAGAATACTGGAGTGGGTTGCCATGCCCCCCCCAGGGGATCTTGCTGGCCCAGAAATCGAACCTACATCTCTCGGGTCTCCTGTATTGGCAGGAGGGTTCTTTCCCACTAGCACCACCTGGGAAGCCCCATGTATATATTAAATATATGCAATTTTTTGTATATATGCAAATAAAGCTGTAAAAAAGAATAGAAAAATTGAAAGTATATAAAATAAACAATTATTTTAATAGCACATTCTGTATTTTTAACAAAAGATTAATACTACTACTATTACATTGATAATATATGCATGTTTAATTCTAGTTTAGAAAAAAACAAAATAAAAAATAAATTTAAAAATCTTGGATTTTCACACTACTACAATTTTTTTTTCCCCTCCAAACTCTTCTGCATTCTCCTTTCCAAAGCAAAATCTGAGAACATTACCCATAATGTGCATTGGGTCAACACTATGGTATCATGCTACATTAGGTGCCAATGTGTCAACTGGCACCATCTGGACTGAAACACGTTTTCTTCGCTTGATGTCAAAAGAGCAAAGACAGCAGAAGTCATATTTAGTGTGCTGGAAACTTCTAAGTATCCATCCACAGAAGGCTTCTGAGGTTGAGAAAGCAGAATCCTAAGAGTCACAAATAGCCTGAGAGTCCTGGAGTTGGCCAGGAAGCTTGATGGAAGACGTGGACCGAGAACACAGCCTGCAGTATTAGGTGATATCACTTCTGTCACCTGTAGAAGCGGAGAAGGCAATGGCACCCCACTCCAGTACTCTTGCCTGGAAAATTCCATGGACGGAGGAGCCTGGTGGGCTGCAGTCCATGGGGTCACTAAGAGTCGGACACGACTGAGCGACTTCACTTTCACTTTTCATTTTCATGCACTGGAGAAGGAAATGGCAACCCACTCCAGTGTTCTTGCCTTGAGAATCCCAGGGACGGGGAAGCCTGGTGGGCTGCCATCAATGGGGTCGCACAGAGTCGGACATGACTGAAGTGACTTAGCACCAGCAGCAGCACCTATAGAAGTGGAAAAGCTGCATTTGTCCTCCACCCCTGGTATAGACAGCCTCAATGGGATCTGTGAGTCGAGGGGTTAAGTGGAGACCAGAATCTCCATAGTTATGTTGGGAGGAGGGGCTCTAGAACTTTCTTTGGGATTATTGTCAGGCTGTAACGACTCCAGGCCCCAGTGACTTTAATCCCATGTCTAGCAGCTACTGTTTCCCCATCTTGTTTTGAAATGCTTTTAAACATGTTTTATTGAATTTGTCATAAATAAATAACCACTTTTGGTGTTAATTTTTATGATTTATTTATTTTTGGCTGTGCCTGGTCTTTGTTGCTGCACGGGCTTTTCTCTAGTTGCAGTGCGAGGGCTTCTCATTGAGGTGTCTTCTCTTATTGCAGAACACAGGCTCTAGGGCCCGCGAGCTTCAGTAGTTGTGGCCCGTGGACTCAGCAGTTGAGGCTCGGGGGCTCTAGAGCACAAGTTCAGTCACTCTGAGGCATGTAGGATCCTCCTGGATCAGGGATAGAACCCGTGTCTCCTGCATTGGCAGGCAGACCCTTTACCACTGAGCCACCAAGGAAGCCCTGATGTTTATAAGCACCAAGTATTCCATTGTATAGGAAATTTCTGACTTCCAGGAAAGTAACTTCTGAGTCATCAGAATCATGTATCACTAAGCAGTTGGTCAAACATGCATTAACTTCCCCATGAGACTCTCACAGCCTGTGCTCTAACATGGATATTTCTGAAAGTATCTGAGTTTTGTGCAGTGGGCAGGTACATATACAGCAAATCATAGACAATTCTTATCACCAGAGAGAGTACACATTAGATATTGCTCTTCCAAGTAGCCCATTTTTACTTTATTTTTTAAGCAATTAGTAAAAATTTACTAATTGCATTACATATTTTTACACCATTAGGAGCATATTGTGTGTGCAATTTAATGTCATATTTCCACTTTCCTTAGTATTTTAACATACTTTTTTCTATGTAATTTTTAAATTGAAGTTTAATTTACATTATGTTAGTTTAAGATGTACAGCATAGTGATTCAATATTCTGTAGGTTATACTTCAAAGTTATTATAAAGTATTGGTTATGTTCCCTGTGTTGTACAATCTGTCCTTGTAGTTTATTTGTTTACTTATTTATTCATGCATTTTATTGAAATATAGTTGTGTACAATATTGTATGTTATAGGTGTACAATATAGTGATTCACAATTTTAAAAGGCTGTACTCCATTTATAATTTCTTTAAAATGCTCACTCTACTTCCTGTGCTATACAATATATCCTTGCAACTTGTTTTATACATAATGGGTTGTACCTCTTAATCCTCTAATCCTGTATTGCCTTCCTTCCCTCTTTCTAACCACTAGTTTTTTCTCTATTTTTGTGCATATGCTTTTTTGTTATATTCACTAGTTTTTTGTATTTGCTGCTTATTTATTTAATACATAATAGTTAAGCCTCTTAATTCCATACCCCTATCTTGCTCCTCCTCACTCCCTTCTCCTTGCTGATAACCAGTGGTTTGTTCTACTATGAATCTGTTTCTCTTTTGTTATATTCACTTGTTTCATTTTTTAGAATTCAAGTACAAATGATAACATAAAGTATTTGTCTTTTCTCGATCTGACTTATATATCCCTAAGCATAATACCCTCCAGATCATCCATGTTGTTGTAAATGGAAAATTTTCATTCTTTTTTATGGCTGAGTACTATTCTGTTGTATGTATATTTCACATTTTATCCATTCATCTACTGATAGACGCTTATCTTGGCTATTGTAAAGAATGCCACTATGGACTTTGGGGGTGCATTGTATCTTTTCAAATTAGTGTTTTTATTTTCTTTGGATATATACCCAATAATGGAATTGTTGGATTATATTCCAAGTAGCCCATTTTTGAAAGTAGTGGGGCTGAAAGTAATTTTAGCTATCTATACCCACATTCCTCTCTTATTCTGCATTCAACATAGTAAAAAATTACAGGGGTTTAATGATCAGCTACCCCACTGACAGTTATATTTTCTATATTTTTTTTATAGCTCCTTCTCCAAATTTCTATATGCTTAGCTTATTTTCACTTATATGGTGACTTTTCAGAATGGTACTTACAAATCCGTAGGACTCACACTTTGTTGGATCCCAGAGTGGGGCACCCTGATCATGCTAAACAAGATTGAGATGAAGCACAATGGATCAAATTACCAGGGCCCTTAGGAGAGGGAACTTCTCAACCAAACCAATAGTTTCTAGCCTCCAGGTACAACTGTGCTTGAGCAAGAGCGCTCATAACAATTTAAAGACACAGTATGACCTGACCTACAAGTTCTCTGAAAGATGAAGTATAAATCAGCATGATGGTGGGTCCCTTGTCCAGAGGAGGTGAGCAGGGAAGCTCCACAGGTAGATAAAGTAAATGTGCCCCTAACCTAGTCTCACATCTGGAATAGGTAGTCAAGACTTGGGTCAGTCACTTTACCATCAACACGCATGCCCAGCTGAGCAGATTAAAACTTCAAACAAGCCATCCAAGATGGAAAATTCTGTATGTACCATTCTATCTTGAAATTCCATAAGAAACACCCTTATTAGTGGCTCCTCTGCTTTAGGAGCCTAAAGTGCTGCTCAGACCCTGACACCGGGAGAAAGGCCCTCCATTTGAAGGCTACAAGTCACGATTTGGCAGGAGGACAGGGTGACAACCATATCTAATGAAGGTCACCATGCTGCTGTCTGTTCTTCACTGGTCCCAAGAGCCCTGGGGTGAAGTTGTCTATGCTCTCAAAGGATAATTTTAAAAATCGACTCCCAAACAGGAGCCTGTATGTTTGTAAAGGAAGATATATCATATGTGTGTTTATATACTTACAAAATGGATTATTATGAAAAGGAAGAGTGTCCACAAGAAACTCACCAAAATCCTGCTTCCCGCTGACTTGCTAGTTGGTGGAGCTAAACTTTTAGGAAATTTAAAAAGCACACTAATTTGTGAAATAGACAGCAAGGGCTTCCATGTGATTCTCAACTATAACTTCCAATTTACAAGTCTTTCATCTGTCTTCACTTATTATCTTCCCTTTTCTCTTTCAACATTATTTGAACCACAACATTCCCATCAGCATGGAGATTCTGAAGAATTGCCTGAAGGCTTCCCTAAGGAGTACAGAACCATCTATTCAGATATTTTAGGGTACTTTCAACCATAGGACAATGGTGTCTGGACACATGCCATATGTCATATCGATTGGTGAAATCCAATCAGCTCATGATCAACTTGAAATAATAATAATCGTAGTACGTATTAATAACAGTAGTAGTGGTAGTAGTAGTAACAGTGGTAGTGGTAATAATAATAGTAATAGTAGTAGTAATATTTGCCACCATCTTGATCATTTTATACACATTGTCTCATTAAATGCTGTTGACAAGCTATAAGATAGCACTTTTAAAAATAGAAGAAACTGACTTCTAAAGCCATGTAGCTAATACATGGCAGAGGCAGAATTAAACCCAGGCTCAGTTACTCATACTCTTAACTGCTTCTCCATGTTTTTCCTTGAGAAACAAAGATCAGGCTAATTTGCACGTTGCACAAGTGCTAGACTGCAACCCTGAGATTATTGGCGGCTTTACCCAGAGATGCTCAAGCTGCAGCTCTTAGGGACCCAACAGTCACAGGCAGGCAGAACACAGACAAAGATCAACCATACACCCGGCATGAAGCCCCATCATGGAGCTTAGATCATGCCTGGGAAGAAAGACACATTGGAGGATGTGGAAACTTGAGAGGCTGACTCTGAGTGGAAAGTATTTTGAGAGCAACCAGAACAAAGGAGCAGAACAGAGTGACAGGTGACATGCAGCAGAGGGCATGGCTCCTTACCAGGAATGTGGCATGGCCAGGTCAGATGCCATGCTGTTAGCCTTGGGCGCTATCAGCACTCAGATCGTTGTAAGTCACAACACCCCTAAAATGTCAACTTCTAATTTGAGTTCATGCCCATCAGACTTTCCTTTATAGCTGTGATTGTTGTTCACTAGGCCAGGTGGCTGTGTAGAACACAGGTTAACCAACCTTGTTATTATTTTTCATTTAAATAATTACTGCATACTTTATATTAGATTCAATATATTTCCGCCCCTGGCTTCTGTCTTTGAAGACTATAGAATCTAGTGGGGAGTTAGACACATAAATAGCTACTAGGATCTATAAAACATGTTAGAAGCAGTGTAGTTGAATTTTTTTAGAACCACTTTCTTGAGTTATAGTTGACATACAAACAGCTGTACATATTTAATGTGTACAACCTGATGAGTTTGGAGATAAGTGTACACCCATGAAACCATCACCACAATTTATGCAGTAAAGCTGTCTACCATCTCAAAAAGTTTCTCCAAAGACTTGTAATAACAGGTGCATATTGATAAACTGAAAACTGTATTTATTATTATGTAACACAGGTAACCAACCATAGCCAAATAGCATTTATTTATTCAGCCAAAATATATTTATCAAGTCTCTGTTAAATGTCAGATACTGCACTCATTGCTTGTATATACTTACAGTCAACATAGGGTAACAGGGAACAGACATATTTAAGGTCTATATTTAATTAATGCTACAGAGAGAAGTTCAAGAAGCTATGGGGGTGCAATATGGGGGAATCTACAACCAGGCCTAATTGAATGTCGTTTAAATCAAGACTTGGCTGAAAATTTAGCCCCTTTTTTTGTGAGAAAGAAGATAAGAATCTTCCATGCAGGGAAATAGAAAATGCCAAGTCCCTGAAGGAGAAGGCTGGGATGAGTAGAAATGTGGCTGAAGTAAGAACAGAGGGAAAAAAGAGGTACCGGGTGAGGCTGGAGACAAGGGTCATGGAAGACGTTGTCAACCATAGTTTATCCTATGGTTGACAAAGGACTTTATTCTAAGAGCACTTTATATATGTTAACTTTATGGGTGGAAATCTGATCTTCTGTCTTTTGTACTTGGGGAAGCTCATTCTTGGAAAATTTCGGTGAGAACTTGGATTTACACCAAAGACCCAGCTGAACTTGACACGACCTGTAATGATTAGCTTTGTGTTTCAGAGAAGAGTGCATGGGTAAGCATGTTCTATACATCAGTCATATCAGTTGGATTTGTGAGTGAACAAGAGTAGACTCAGATTTCAAGAAGAAATTACTGTTCATCTATCTGCCTTGAGTACATAAAGCTAGGGGAGACCTTTTGACAAATGCAACCATCACCGGCCAAAGTACTTTCTGTGTCTATAAGACATTTTGCACTTAAGAGACTCTGCAAAAATAGGAGTAGTCCATATTTCAGAACTTCCATTAAGCTGTCATACACCTTCTCTGCATTTTCTGCCTTATAGCAAACCTTGGATTAATAACATTTTCTATACTTAGTGAGGGTTTCCCCTCTCACCTGCCCAACCCTCCTGCGCTCTGCTTCCACTATCACCGTCTAATAATTTTAATGTGAGCTGCACAAGATCAAACCCAGATCTTGGGCCCTTGAGTGATTGTGAATCATTTAGCAACTGCAAGCCCATCTTTAATGAAGGCTCGAAAGGATTGAAAGTTTTGAGCTTTTCTTTTCCCCACATGAACTGTGCCATAGAGTAGTGATAATCATTCTGATAAGCAAATGTGCCTTTTCTGAAATTCTAGATAAAACTCCTCCCCACCCCAATACCTGAGTATGAGAAATTGTAAATAAAAGCTAGTCATTTAATTTTGTTTTGTGTATTTTATATATATGATAAAGTTGAGACACTATAGATACTCTATAGATGTAAATATATTTTAATTAAGCACTTCAAGCTATTGAAAGTGACTGGTTTTCAAAGTGTGTTTTTCAATAAGTAATACAGTCACTCAAAACAATTTTCCACCCATCTCACTGAAACATTATGTATATTTATATCCAAATACATATATATATATACATATATATGTATATATATACACCTATGTACATAAGCCGGAGAAGGCAATGGCACCCCACTCCAATACCCATGGATGGAGGAGCCTGGTAGGCTGCAGTCCATAGGGTCGCTAAGAGTCGGACACGACTGATCGACTTCACTTTCACTTTTCACTTTCATGCATTGGAGAAGGAAATGGCAACCCACTCCAGTGTTCTTGCCTGGAGAATCCCAGGGACGGGGGAGCCTGGTGGGCTGCCGTCTATGGGGTCACACACAGTCGGACACGACTGAAGCAACTTAGCAGCAGCAGCAGCAGCATGTACATAAACAAAATTCTAGTTTCTCATTCTTTAAGTAGAAAAATTGAGTCC
Source organism: Bos javanicus (assembly GCF_032452875.1). NCBI lineage: Eukaryota > Metazoa > Chordata > Mammalia > Artiodactyla > Bovidae > Bos > Bos javanicus. The sequence continues at coordinate 47,266,063 of NC_083881.1, forward strand.
ATATTCAAGATCAATGAGTTATTTAGGTCATTCAGTGTTTTCAAGAATGTGTGGGTTGCATTTATAATTCTATAGCTAATGACCCTCAGTAATATTGTGAGTGTTATTCAACAGCTGCTAAAATTTTCTCTGAAGGTGTATGGTCATCATCATCACCATTATGATCAGTACAATTGCCTTTTTCAAATGAGGCAGAATTCACTACTCCTCAGGATAGTGGGTCCAGGAGACAGAATGCAAAAAAAAAAAAAAAAAAGCATTACTTGACTTTCTTCACTTCTAGTCTACCCACCTTGTCACCTCACCAAGAAATTTTGCTTCTTTAATGTTAAACAAGGGAACTGAAGGCCATCTCTCTATCTCTCTCTCTTTTTTTTTTTTTCGGCCACACTGTGCAGCATGTGGGATCATAGTTCCCCAACCAGGGATTGAACCCTCACCCCCTGCAGTGGAAGCACAGAGTCTTACCCACTGGACAGCCAGGGAACTCCCTGAAGTCCTCCTCTTGACCCTCAACTCAGTGTTCATGTTATTTATGTAGCTATAACAAGCTGGGGGAGGAGTATAAAGTTTAGAGCGTGCATTTTGGAATATCACAAACATGGGCTTGCATTAGTTCTATCATGTGTTAGCTTTGGGAAGTTCATTTATACCCTCTGAGCTATTTCCCATCTGTAACATGGACGTTGGGCTTCCCAGGTGGATCAGCAGTGAAGAATCTGCCAGCAGTGCTGGAGACCCAGGAGACTTGGGTTCAATCCCTGGGTTGAGATTCCCTGGAGGAGGGCATGGCAACCCACTCCAGTATTCTTGCCTGGAGAATCCCATGGACAGAGGAGCCTTGAGGGCTACAGTAAATGGGGTTTCAAAGAGTCGGACACGACTGAAGCGATTGAACACGCATGCACGAACAACATGGAGGTTATCATACATACGTCATAAAATTTAGCTGACAGTCAAATAAGAAAATGTATTTAATTCCTCAACCCAGTACCTGACACCTTGCCAGGCCGTAATAATGTTATTTTCAACGTTATTGTCAACAACGTATCACTATTGTGACTATCCTTTAGAAAAGGTTAACCGTAGTCTCTCCTTCCAGCCATCATTTCCGTGTCTCCAGTCCTTTCTCCAAGACTCCTGAAGGGACATGCCAATTTCAGGCTGTTAGTGAGGACTCACTGAGCACTAAGATGGGGTGGCATTTGTGGGGCACAGAAGGAGGTGGGGGCAGCCTCTCTCGCTCTGAGTGAAGCTGGAACATGAAGCTGGCTGGATGTGTGGCTGAGGGTAGCACAGCCAAAAAAGGCCATCTGGACCAGTGCAGACAGGGCCTTCAGGAAGCCTGTGGGGCCTCTGACTAAACCAAGTTATTTGGCTTCTAATCAACTTAATGTTAAAATTCTCCAAGCCCTCCTGTCTGAGATGCTAATTCCTCCTAAAGAGGTGTGTGATGCACCAAAGCCCACATCAATCAGGACGGTGATTTTTCTTCTGCTTCACTTCACTCCTGTCAGCTGGACTGATTCACTGGAAAGCAGAGATTTTCCTTTATAATAAAGCAAAACCCTAATTTGAATAAACACTGCTGCCAGACCCTCACTTTAAGAGCCTGAACACGTTTGGGGTGGGGAGGTGGTTTGTGGCTTTGTCACTCCAATAATACTTCTCATAGAATAGATGCCAGGTTCGTTTTCTTGTTAGGAAAGTGGTCAAGCTTTTTTGAGCCAACCGTACCTTCTGGAAGCACCCAGCCCTTGACTTCCAAACCTTCTAAAAATTGTCTGAAGGTCAAGAGTATCCTGAATTCCAATATAACATTAGTATAGAAGCTGTCTCCTCCAACATGTTAATTAGTGGTAGAATTCTATTTTAAGTCACAGAATGCATCCTGTAATTACTTTCTTAACTTCATTACCTGCTTCAGCCAGGTATATGGCATTCAGAGATGTCTAATTGTGTCAACGTTCTCACAAGTGAATCAAGACCTTCCAATTAGAACCCTGTATTATAAAGTTAGCCTCTGGTGCTGGGGCAGGGGGAATTTGAGATCAGACACTCTACCTCATTTTCCATTGCATCACCTTGAGTTCTCCAGATACAGGGCTAGGCATATAAAACTGCTCAGCCAATGTTTACTGAAATGATAACAACAGTTGCCACCAGAAGAATTATTTCTGAGTCTCCATGGATTTGCAGCCTTATGGTCAAGTAGCCTTAAAGGAAGATCTCAGTAAGCAATTCTGTGCGACTCAGACAAGCAAATAGTGTGTATGTGTGTGTTTTAGGTAGATTGAAGGTTGGAGAGGGGAGGCAGATATATTCTTGTGGAAAGAGATAAATCTATTATATAATCTCTACAATATAGTGCCTATAGTAATTGCTGCAGTTAGTAATAATAATAATAGCTGCTGATTATATGATGGTTTGGGGCTTTGATATGCAGATGATACCACCCTATGGCAGAAAGTGAAGAACTAAAGAGCCTCTTGATGTAAGTGAAAGAGGAGAGTGAAAAAGTTGGATTAAAGCTCAACATTCAGAAAACAAAGATCATGGCATCCGGTTCCATCATTTCATGGCAAATAGATGGGAAAACAGTGGAAACAGTGGCTGACTTTATTTTTGGGGTCTCCAAAATCACTGCACATGGTGATTGCAGCCATGAAATTAAAAGACGCTTACTCCTTGGAAGGAAAGTTATGACCAACCTAGACAGCATATTCAAAAGCAGAGACATTACTTTGTCAACAAAGGTCCGTCTAGTCAAGGCTATGGTTTTTCCAGTGATCATGTATGGATATGAGAGTTGGACTATAAAGAAAGCTGAGTGCCAAAGAATCAAGGCTTTTGAACTATGGTGTTGGAGAAGACTCTTGAAAGTCCCTTGGACTGCAAGGAGATCCAGCCAGACCATCCTAAAGGAGATCAGTCCTGGTTGTTCATTGGAAAGACTGATGTTGAAGCTGAAACTCCAATACTTTGGCCACCTGATGCGAAGAGCTGACTCATTGGAAAAGACCCTGATGCTGGGAAAGATTGAGGGCAGGAAGAGAAGGGGATGACAGAGGATGAGATAGTTGGATGGCATCACTGACTCAATGGACATGAGTTTGGGTAGGCTCTGGGAGATGGTGATGGACAGGGAGGCCTGGCGTGCTGCAGTTCATGAGGTCGCAAAGAGTCAGACACAACTGAGCGACTGAACTGAACTGAACTTAGGGCTTTGTGAGTGGCACTAGTGGTAAAGAACCTGCCTGCTGGTGATGTAAGAGATGTGAGTTCGATCCCTGGGTCAGGAAGATCCCCTGGAGGAGGGCATGGCAACACACTCCAGTATTCTTGCCTGGAGAATTCCATGGACAGAGGAGCCTGGTGGGCTACAGCCCGTAGGGTTGCAGAGTCAGATACGACTGAAGCGACTGAGCATGCACACATGCACATGTGACGATTTACAGTTCACCTATGATATCCCATTTGGTCTCCATAACAACTGAAGGGAGATTCTTATTCCCATCTTAGTTATGGGGAGATAGCACTCCAGAGTTAGCTGTGAATAATTTACAGAACACAATTGTCTCTGTTGATGGCTATCCCAATTAACTTACTTCCACCTATTCCCGTCTGCTCCCTACACTCCTTTTCCTTAAGGGTGTGATCAGAGATCATGAGCCATTCCTATGTTTTAGAAGTTGATGATGTGAACTTGGGCAAACATTGGGAGATGGTGAGGGACAGAGAGGCCTGGCGTGCTGCAGTCCATGGGGTCACAGAGTCGGACACAACTAGGCGACTGAACAATAACATATTCCATAATCATTCATTTGACAAACTATCCCATGATTACTTAGATGCTAGGCACAATGATAGTTTCTAGGGGAAAATAAAAAGCTAAATGAAAAGCTACCATGGTCTTTCTTGGTAGCTCAGCTGGTAAAGAATCTGCTTGCAATGCAGGAAACCCCAGTTCGATTCCTGGATTGGGAAGATCCACTCCAATATTCTTGGGCTTCTCTGGTGGCCCAGACGGTAATGAATCAATGCAGGAGACCTGGGTTCTATCCCTGGGTCAGGAAGATCTCCTGGAGATGGGAACAGCTACCCACTCTAGTATTCTGACCCGGAGAATTCCATGGACAGAGGAGCCTGGTGGGTTGCAGTCTATTGGGTCGAAAAGAGTGACTTTCATTTTAATATAAAGATAATTGCTTTTAAGGGACTCAAAATCTAATTGGAAAAGTCATAATTATAAATAAATATTTTTGTGGAATGTGATAAGTGCCTACAAACAGTCAAACAAGCAAGGAAGGTAGATGAACTAACTTTCTGAGAGAATAAGGCAGAAAAACACCAGCTTCAATCTTTGGCAAGACTCTGGAGGATGAATAGGAGATTTTGTTGTTTTGGTTTTCTTCCAGTTTTATTGAGATATAATTGACATATAATATTTTTAAGTTTAGGGTGTATAACATAATGATTTAACTTATGTACATGTTGTAAAATGATTACCACAATAATTTAGTTAATCTCAATCATCTCACATAGTCACTTTTTTTTCTTATAACGAGAACTTTAAAGATCTACTCTTTCGGCAACTTTCAAATGTATAATACATTATTGTTACATATAGTCACCCTATTGTACATTATATCCCCAGAACTTGTTTGTTGTATAACTGGAAATCTGTAGAATATGATTTTTTTAGGAAGAGAAAAAGGGAAGGGAGGGCATGTCAGGGAGGGAAATGAGCCAAAGCCCAGAGCTGTGAACTGTGATGGCCTGCTCATGAACAGCTGAGATGCTCAGTGTGTTACAAGTACAGAATACTTGTGAACAGTGATAATAGATGAAACTGGAAGGTGAAACCAGACCAGACAACCTCAACTGAGCAGGCTAGTTTTTAACCCTGTGTGAGATTAATATATTCAGAATGTAGTTTCTTAAAAGGCAATAAGGTTTGTAAATAATAAACTTCACAGTTCCTTCTTTAGAGAAAGGCCATGTCGTCCCAGATCAGGTATGGATAGGATGTGGGCCTTGAAGTCAATGGTGGGGATTGTATGGGTACTATGACTTTTCCTTGGTGGTTGCATGGAGAAAGGGGACAGCTCCTACAGACCCAGAAAAGGAACTCATGCCTTAAAATTCACACACACACACACACACACACACACAGTAAGCTAAACACCACACTCAGGGAACTACAACCCATAACCAGTGTCAGGAGGGTCATTAGATAGAGGTGGGAGCCAGGTTGACTAAATGACTAGTAAATCTCCACGCTCCTGAGACGGATCTCCCCTCCAGAGCTTTTGTGCTGTCTGCCATCAGCACCATTTAAATAAGATGGTAATAAAATAAAGGCTTCCCTGGTGGTGCTCGTGGTGAAAAACCTGCTTGCCAACGCAGAAGTCATGAGGGACTCAGGTTTGAGCCCTAGGTCAGGAAGATCCCCTGGAGGAGGGTATGGCAACCCATTCCAGTATTCTTGCCTGGAGAATCCCATGGACAGAGGAGCCTGGTGGGCTACAGTCCATGGGATCAAAAATAGTCAGACACGACTGAAGCGACTTAGCATGCACATACGGGTGTAATAAAATAAACCCATACTTGGTTTTATTTTTCCCTGTTTCATTTTATTTTCACTTTTAAGGCATATCTGTGTCTGTGTGTGTTTGTATTTTTAAAAACAAAGCATTTCTTTACAAGGGATTTTTTGATACTTGGTAAATCTTTGATGAATTTGTTTGAAAATATATTTTGCCAAAACAACAAAGCTGCAGAATTGTAGCAAACCACTTTTCTGCTCAGATGGTAAAGAATCTGCCTGCAATTCAGGAGACCTGGGTTTGATCCCTGGGTTGGGAAGATCCCCTGGAGGAGGGCATGGCAATCCACTCCAATATTCTGGCCTGGAGAATCCCATTGTCAGAAGAGCCTGGCCGCTACAGTCCATAGGGTTGCAAAGAGTCGGGCACGACTGAACAACTAAGCACAGCGCACACAGGACGTTTCTGCTGTAATCCTCCTTCCATCCAGTGGAGGTCTTCCCTTTGACTAAACTTCCAGCTTTTATCCCTGCGGGGTGCAGGGCTCTGTCCAGCTGAGCCCAGTGTGCCCCTCTTCCCCTGGCCTTATTTTCTTTTCTTCAGACACGCCCAGTTCTTCCTGCCTCGTGCCTTCACACGTGCTGCCTCCCCTTCCCTCCACCATTGTGCATGACTGGCTCCTTCCTAACATCCGGGCTAAGCCAGGGACCTACATAAAGGTCCTACATGATCATAAAGGACCTATATGATCACCCTGTGTAGATATCCCACACCAGTCAGTACCATATCATCTGCTTTCATTTGCTTCTTACCACTTGGCACCATCTGAAAATGTCTTATTTATGTCTTTATTTCTTTATTGTCCATATCCCCTACTAGAATATGGGTACCATCATCATCCCTGGATCCTCACATCTACCACAGAGCCTGGCACATCCTAACTGTTAAAATCTCACTAAACAAACAAGTAGATTAAAAAGCAAAATCACTTTTAGGGTGACTTAAATTCTGCCCTACCCTGGCATTAGTATTAAACTGCTCCAGTTTCTATTGGCTTTGCTAGTAATGGAGGGAAATGGCCGTCTGTTACTGTACTTGCATCAAGTTATTTCAATGTCCTCTATCCAAGATATGTGTAACTTATGAATCATTTTACTCTATTATCCTCAACCTCCTACCCTTCTGTCTACTGTATCCCATTCTCCATCCCATGTCCCCAATTTCCCAGTTTATTCTATTTTTGTGCACACTCAGATCAGATCAGATCAGTCGCTCAATCGTGTCCAACTCTTTACAACCCCATGGTTTATAGCACGCCAGGCCTCCCTGTCCATCACCAACTCCTGGAGTTCACTCAGACTCACATCCATCGAGTCAGTGATGCCATCCAGCCATCTCATCCTCTATAGTCCCCTTCTCCTCCTGCCCCCAATCCCTCCCATCATCAGAGTCTTTTCCAATGAGTCAGTTCTTCGCATGAGGTGGCCAAAGTACTGGAGTTTCAGCTTTAGCATCATTCCTTCCAAAGAAATCCCAGGGCTGATCTCCTTCAGAATGGACTGGTTGGATCTCCTTGAAGTCCAAGGGACTCTCAAGAGTCTTCTCCAACACCACAGTTCAAAAGCACCAATTCTTCAGCGCTCAGCCTTCTTCACAGTCCAACTCTCACATCCATACATGACCACAGGAAACACCATAGCCTTGACTAGATGAACCTTTGTTGGCAAAGTAATGTCTCTGCTTTTTAATATGCTATCTAGGTTGGTCATAACTTTCCTTCCAAGGAGTAAGCGTCTTTTAGTTTCATGGCTACAGTCACCATCTGCAGTGACTTTGGAGCCCAGAAAAATAAAGTTTGACACTATTTCCACTGTTTCCCCATCTATTTCCCATGAAGTGATGAGACCAGATGCCATGATCTTCGTTTTCTGAATGTTGAGCTTTAAGCCAACTCTTTCACTCTCCACTTTCACTTTCATCAAGAGGCTTTTTAGATCCTCTTCACTTTCTCCCACAAGGGTGGTGTCATCTGCATATCTGAGGTTATTGATATTTCTCCCAGCAGTCTTGATTCCAGCTTGTGTTTCTTCCAGTCCAGTGTTTCTCATGATGTACTCTGCATATAAGTAAATAAACAGGGTAACAATATACAGCCTTGACATACTCCTTTTCCTATTTGGAACCAGTCTGTTGTCCCATGTCCAGTTCTAACTGTTGCTTCCTGACCTGCATACAAATTTCTCAAGGGGCAGATCAGGTGGTCTGGTATTCCCATCTCTTGAAGAATTTTCCAGTTTATTGTAATCCACACAGTCAAAGGCTTTGGCATAGTCAATAAAGCAGAAGTAGATGTTTTTCTGGAACTCTCTTGCTTTTTCCATGATCTAGCGGATGTTGGCAATTTGATCTCTGGTTCCTCTGCCTTTTCTAAAACCAGCTTGAACATCAGGAAGTTCACGGTTCACATATTGCTGAAGCCTGGCTTGGAGAATTTTGAGCATTACTTTACTAGTGTGTGAGATGAGTGCAATTGTGCGGTAGTTTGAGCATTCTTTGGCATTGCCTTTCTTTGGGATTGGAATGATAACTGACCTTTTCCAGTCCTGTGGCCACTGCTGAGTTTTCCAAATTTGCTGGCATATTGAGTGCAGTACTTTCACAGCATCATCTTTCAGGATTTGGAATAGCTCAACTGGAATTCTATCACCTCCACTAGCTTTGTTTGTAGTGACGCTTTCTTTTCTTTTCTTTTTTTTTTTTGTAGTGATGCTTTCTAAGGCCCACTTGACTTCACATTCCAGGATGTCTGGCTCTAGGTCAGGGATCACACCATCGTGATTATCTGGGTCGTGAAGATCTTTTTTGTACAGTTCTTCTGTGTATTCTTGCCATCTCTTCTTAATATCTTCTGCTTCTGTTAAGTCCATACCATTTCTGTCCTTTATCGAGCCCATCTTTGCATGAAATATTCCTTTGGTATCTGATTTTCTTGAAGAGATCGCTCGTCTTTCCCATTCTGTTGTTTTCCTCTATTTCTTTGCATTGATCACTGAAGAAGGCTTTCTTATCTCTTCTTGCTAGTCTTTGGAACTCTGCATTCAGATGTTTATATCTTTCCTTTTCTCCTTTGCTTTTTGCTTCTCTTCTTTTCACAGCTATTTGTAAGGCCTCCCCAGACAGCCATTTTGCTTTTTTGCATTTCTTTTCCATGGGGATGGTCTTGATCCCTGTCTCCTGTACAATGTCACGAACCTCATTCCATAGCTCATCAGGCACTCTATCAGATCTAGGCCCTTAAATTTATTTCTCACTTCCACTGTATAATCATAAGGGATTTGATTTAGGTCATACCTGAATGGTCTAGTGGTTTTCCCTACTTTCTTCAGTTTAAGTCTGAATTTGGCAATAAGGAGTTCATGGTCTGAGCCACAGTCAGCTCCTGGTCTTGTTTTTGCTGACTGTATAGAGCTTCTCCATCTTTGGCTGCAAAGAATATAATCAATCTGATTTTGGTGTTGACCATCTGGTGATGTCCATGGGTAGAGTCTTCTCTTGTGTTGTTGGAAGAGGGTGTTTGTTATGACCAGTGCATTTTCTTGGCAAAACTCTATTAGTCTTTGCCCTGCTTCATTCCGTATTCCAAGGCCAAATTTGCCTGTTACTCCAGGTGTTTCTTGACTTCCTACTTTTGCATTCCACTCCCCTATAATGAAAAGGACATCTTTTTTGGGTGTTAATTCTAAAAGGTCTTGTAGGTCTTCATAGAACCGTTCAACTTCAGCTTCTTCAGCATTACTGGTTGGGGCATAGACTTGGATATACTGTGATATAATGCTGAATGGTTTCCCTTGGAAAGGAACAGAGATCATTCTGTCGTTTTTGAGATTGCATCCAAGTACTGCATTTTGGACTCTTTTGTTGACCATGATGGCTACTCCATTTCTTCTGAGGGAAACCTGCCCGCAGTAGTAGATATAATGGTCATGAGTTAAATTCACCCATTCCAGTCCATTTCAGTTCACTGATTCCTAGAATGTTGACATTCACTCTTGCCATCTCTTGTTTGACCACTTCCAATTTGCCTTGATTCATGGACCTGACATTCCAGGTTCCTATGCAATATTGCTCTTTACAGCATCGGACCTTGCTTCTATCACCAGTCACATCCACAGCTGGGTATTGTTTTTGCTTTAGCCCCATCCCTTCATTCTTTCTGGAGTTATTTCTCCATTGATCTCCAGTAGCATATTGGGCACCTACTGACCTGGGGAGTTTCTCTTTCAGTATCCTATCATTTTGCCTTTTCATACTGTTCATGGGGTTCTCAAGGCAAGAAAACGGAAGTGGTTTGCCATTCCCTTCTCCAGTGGACCACATTCTTCAGATCTCTCCACCATGACCCGCCCATCTTGGGTTGCCCCACGGGCATGGCTTAGTTTCATCTAATTAGACAAGGCTGTGGTCCTAGTGTGATTAGATTGACTAGTTTTCTGTGAGTATGGTTTCAGTGTGTCTGCCCTCTGATGCCCTCTTGCAATACCTACCGTCTTACTTGGGTTTCTCTTAACTTGGGTGTGGGGTATCTTTTCATGGCTGCTCCAGCAAAGTGCAGCCATTGCTCCTTACCTTGGACGAGGGGTATCTCCTCACCGCCGCCCTTCCTGACCTCAACGTGGGATAGCTCCTCTAGGCCCACAGTAGGAGAGGAATTTACACTTATTATCTGGGCTAGTGACCTAGCAAACCTGATACTATGCTAAGCATTTTATATGCATGACCTCAATGCAGTTTACTTTAAACACCTTCCAAGTTTTGTCAGGTCCTACAAATTTGCATTACAGTTGCCTTCGGGGTTATATCCAAAACAGTTACTGCCCAAACCTATGTCAAACGTTTTTCCCTATGTTTTCTTCAAGTAGTTTTATAATTCCTGATCTTCCCTCTAAATCTTTAATCCATTTTGAGTTGATTTTGTACACAGTGTGAGATGAAGATACAATTTCATTTTTATGCACATGGATCTCCAGTTTTCCCAATATCATTGATAAAAGAGACTATACATTCCAAATTGTGTGTTCTTGGTACCTTACTGGAGATCAGTTGGCCATAAATGCATGGACGTATTTTGGGGCCTTTATTCTGTGGTGTTGGTCTATAGTTTGTTTTTATGCCAGTAGCATATTGTTGATTCCTATTGTTTTGTGATGTATTCTGAAATCAGGAAGTGTAATGCCTACAGTTTTGTTTTGCTCAAGATTGTGATTCATTTTTTCAGGGTCTTTTGTGGCTCAGTATGAATTATAAGATTTTTTTTCTATTTCTGTGATAAACTGCAATGAAATTTTGATAGGAATTACATTGAATTTATAGATAATTTTGAGTAATATTGATATTTTAACAGTATTAATTCTTCCAATCTATGAACACATGATACATTACCATTTATCTGTGTCTTCTCCAGTTTCTTTCATCAATATCTTATGGTTTTCAGTGTACAGATGTTTTTTTACCTCCTTAGATAAATTTATTACTAAGTATTTCATTCTTATATATTCTAGCACTAACATTCCAAGCTTATCTAATCCTCGTCATTTTCCAATAATTTCTATTGTACAGTGAGAAGCACTGATATCTCAGTAATTGGAGAGAGAAATGAAGTGAAATATTTTAGAGCCATCAGTAAAATTTCATTAGGAAATGGGACTGATTTCATGATTTGATTGCACCTGAGCAATGCCTCTATAAAATACATTTTTTAAGGAAGAATGCAGATATGTTTACTTCTCAGAGTTGATGTCTAACATATGAGTATTAAGGTGTTTTTCAGGACCTCTGAGGTTTATTCAGTCATTTCTTAATCTTCGATATAAAAAAAGTCTTCTAGATTATATATCTAAGCAATATTATACTCCCTTACACTATGCCTGGTGTGTTCAATCAGTAAATATTAGTAAAATCAGTTGAAAAAATGGATTACATGAGTTAATAAATTAATGACAAGTTTCAGGGTGGAATTAGAAGTTTTCTTTAAAATCTGTATACTGAAGTATATATTGTGCAAATGTTTATACCCACATAAAACACCATCCATAGTTGGAGTATAAATGGTAAAGTCTAGGGTGTTTAAAAGCTATCAAAATAATATTAATTGTGATAATAAGAAGAAAAACAATTGATCCTCTCAGAATTTTCTCTTTAGTCAACATTAAAGATGATCTCATCTCAAGATCCTGAAAAATCTTCTCCATGGTTTTCTGTTTATGAAGGAAAGGTGATTTAATGGAAAAAGAATCTGCTTCTTACTTATGAATTCAGGGCTTACTGAGCCAGGGGAATCTGAAATGTCCTTTCCTCATCCAAATTCATACAAGGTGCTGAACTCTATGAGACAGTAGAAACCAGAAAAGGAGGCTTCATCTTTTTGGGCTATTAATTATTCATAGAATGTATTCCACTAATGAAATGTCAACACAGGGTACTCATATCTTTCTGGTTGTGGATTCTGCCATGTCAGAGACACATTTGGAGTGGAGAGTGGGACAGTAACAGAAATTATTGTTGATAAATCCCAAGTTCAGGCCAAAGAAAATCCCCTATTTATCACTGCAAAAAATAGGAGAGGGGATGGGAAAGAAACAGGGAGTTAGTTGATGAAATTCCTACTGAATTCCATTTGAAAAATGCAGTTCAACTCCAAACAAAACCCCCAAATCACATCTGATGCTGATTTTATTGTACAGGTTAACTCACCATGCTTTACAATATCTTCAGAATGGCTGGCACCCTTGCTTCTGTAATAACCCCAAACACTCTGAAACTCTACAGGTCTAGGGACATAACATTTGATGGTGCCACTGGACTGTGTACAGCGATCACATGGTTTTAATGGCTGCAAATAGGACAATTATGTTTTCAGCAAATGGGCACCCCTTTGAGGAAAGGAAATGTAGGGCAATTATATTGATACATTGTCCCCTGGGGCTTCCGTGGCACACCTGAATAGGGTGCAATTCAGCTTGACGTCTCTCAGCACTTCCTGGCCTTTATGGCCGAAGAAGCTCAAGTGTGTTTCAGTTTTTAACAACTTTCAAGGGCTATCATAGATTCTGACCACCAATGTCTAACCCCCACTGGGGATTCAAAGCAATGACCAGCATGTTCAAAAGTGCCTCTGATTCTTAGATCACCTTTGATCTCTATTAGACCAATCCGCTCCTCAAATGTGTTCTTCCCTCCATTAAAAGACTGAGAGTGGACATGTATGTCCTCTCAATACAGTCCTGATTGATGTCACAATAAATATTTTCTGTCATGATTTTAGTGATCAAAAGATGACGACTTAATTCAAACTCTCTTTTTCCTCATTTTGTCTTAAACATACATTAACATTTTAAAATAGAATTTAAACAGGTGCCCAGTAACAGAATGACAAACGTTAAGTGTGAAATCTGAAAGTTAGGAAACTGAACCACATATGGTCACCTTTTTTTTTCCCTTAACATCCGCCTGCGCTGGACTGTTAAGTGGTTTCATCACTGTCAGGCCAGGCAGGACTTGTAAAACTGGGGATGTGGGTATTCAAAGACAACATTTGCTTGGTGCCTTTAATGATTTCTGTAATTAGTCATTTAAGCAGATTGCCCTGTGATCCCAAACAGGGAATACAGGGAGATGAGCTGAGAAAATGATTTCCTGAAGGTACTTGAAAGCTAATTGTGGAAAATTATGTCTGTCTCTTTGCAGGGTTCTCTGGCTCCCATTTCATTGGGTGGGGATGGCACTGGAGAGTGACATTCTCCAATAACCTATAAAATGTGTATGCCCAGGCACACTTTTTTTTTTATTTTTTGATACTAGAGTGCTAAAAGCCTTTGTTGGCTTTCAAAATTAACAGGTAAATATGTAAAATAGGTGACCAGTGCAAGTTCAAGGCATGAAGCAGGGCTTCCAAAGCTGGTACTCTGGGACAACCCAGAGGGATGGGGTGGGGAAGGAGGTAGGAAGGGGGTTCAGGATGGGGGGACACCTGTACACCCATGGCTGATTCATGTCAATGCATGGTGAAAACCACCACAATGTTGTAAAATAATTAGCCTCCAATTAAAGTAAATTAATTTTAAAAAATTTAACAGGTAAGTAAATGATCCAAATATGGCAATGACAACTGAGAGACGAGCAGAAGGAAATGCACCTAGCAAGAGCAAGTGTCAACTGCATGAGAGAAAGAGACACCAAAAAACCAAGGAAGTGATGTTTCATAGGAACAGTGTACAAGGTCTGGTCGGGGGAGGGGTCCTGTGACTGCCTTCATGGAATTGGGCAGTTAAACAGTGCTAATAAATGCACTTGGAATGCCTCATTCAGCTTTTACTTCAAAGATAAAAGTAGAAGTTTTCAGAGCATGTCAGAAAGGGACTTAACTATTTTAATGATTCCAGGACTCCCTTACTAGGTAACGCTCTCTCAGATAAGCCTTTATCTCAGCAAGCCTCAGTCGCTCCCTGTGAGAGAAAGGGCTGTTTAATTCTCACCAATAATTTGACCACTCTCTTGCCGGAGTGTGTTGATGACTCAAAATCTTTTAATAGTTGGCATGATACGAATCTCTGTGACATATACATACAGACTCACTTTGTACACAACAACAGTACCAGTTAAGATACTGAGTGCTAACTACCCTCTATACACAAATCCAACCTCTGAGTCCTTATTTATGAAATTCTCATGCATCCCAATAGGGAGGTTTTACTGATCAGGAAACGAGGCCAGAGCATTTAAATCACTAGCTGGAGGTCACGGAGCTAATGAAGGGAAGGGCTAGGACTCAGACTCAGGCAATCGACAGAACTGCTGTTCAAAGGGTAAGCATTCTTTCCTTCATGTCCTTCAGCATTCCCGTTTTCCATCTGTAACCAAACATACGGAACACATACATTTCTTTTCTGGGCCCTAACCTCACCACGGAGCCCTAGATAAATCTGGACCGGATACTGGATAACAGTGAAGCACAGTAAGGATGGAGGGTGGCAGTGGCGTTGGCTTGATGTTAGTATTCTGCAGAATAAAGCCTGTTGCTTTGAAAGACATGAAAGATCATTAATGTTTCAGTAGCCAGAGAAAATACCATGCCACAAAGTAAGGAATTCTACTGCACTATTGCAGTCAGTTCAATGGCTTGGAGTTCTGACCATGCCAGGGAGGGGGGCAGAGAGAGAGGGGGAGACCTTGGGCACTGATGCCTGGCACATGAAATCCCCTGGTGGTACTGCTCTTTCATCTCAAATCCTTAAAAACCCCACTTCAGGTTGTCTTGACTTTAACACAAAAACATCTACCATCCAGAATTTTCAATCAAGTTGACTAAAGACGGAGAATTTCAGGCAAAGAGCAGAAATGGCTGGGAGCCCGAGGCGCTGCCTTTGGTTAACATACAAGTCCATCTCCCTTGGGGTGACCTGGCATTCGATGTATTTGTGACATAGAATTGAATATTAACACAATTTCAGAGAAAAGCAGAGCAGACAGTGCCCCTAGAACTTGGGTGCTTGCCAGGTCGTCTATCCGTTAGAGCTCCGTCCTGCACAAAGTATGGAAAAGCAAAACCACACGGCAGTCCTTGAGATGGGAGACTGAGTTGGCGTGAACCATTCCTCCTGTTTCGAGAGCCAGCTGAGGCAGAAGCCACTAGGAACCCCAGCACCTCTCGTTCTGGTTGCCTAAGCTTGTTTCCTGAGGTGGGGGGCATGCCTGGCCGTCTTCACGGAGCAGGGCGAGCCCTCAGCAGAATGCTAAGTAGGTCTTTTGGCGGTGTGGATTGATTTGCAGAGATGGCACATGTGTGACCTCCTCAGTCAAAGTCAATGTTTGCTTGGCCCTCAGAATTTCAGAAAAACACAAACGTAAATAAAAAATAATGACAAGGTCCCAGAGTCATTGCCTCAGCAATTATTAATGCCTGCCAGGTTTTCAGCACCCTGCTAGACGCTGACAATGTCAGAAAAATCATCAAAGGCAGAACTCCTGTTCTCCTCAATGTTAATAATGATAAAGTACCAAAAATTACATTTTTAAACATCACAGAATTGATCGTTTTCTTTGCCACATATATTCTGCTTTTCAAATTAAAAACCAGCAGGAAAACACAAGCATGATTTACACGTAGCTTTCTCTGTCTAGAAGACCTTTTTCTTCATCTGCCTGGAGAAACTTCCTATATCATTCAAACTCCAGTGTGGCTGTCAGCTTAATGACGTGAAGTCTCAGTCGCCAAGCCCACAATCCTCACCACTCGGTGTTCCTTCCTACCCTGTCCACATGGTTGCAACTTTAGATATCATTGTAGGTTCCTGGCTGTGTGTCTGAATCCCCCACTTAGTGACTTCATTTAGCTGAGGCTCTTCTAGACTCTGTTCTTTAGAATCATCTCTGGGTATGTTAAAACATACAGAAGTTCAAGTTCCAAACCAGACCCATTGAGGCCTGCACATCTTTACTTTATGCTACTCTCTACAGGTGAAAGACACGCAGAGAATAATAGCAGAATACAAATCAAAGTTCCACATCCTTAAAATCTGAAGCAGGACCCAGTAACCCAGTGAAGTGCCTCCTGCTTTAGAACATACTGCTCCAGCTGGAAGCTGAAGTGAGACTTCCCTTTCCTTTCTACTGTTTGAATCTGAATCTTGAAACCAGCACATTCAGTTCTCCCTGGACAAAGACGGAGTGGGCTGGGGAGGAGAGATGGATGGCCAGATTTGCACAGAAGGCCTTGGCCTGACTCACCTACTCAGCTTTCTGCTCAGAGGGGTTGGAAAAGGAAAAAAAAAAGAAAGGAGAGAAGCGTGACTGGCCTGGAACAAGGAGACACTTTTGTCTGGGTTTATCTACCAAAAAAGCAAGGAGAGAAAAAATGAGATTGTGTGTCCATGGCAGTAGACACAGGAACCCTGTCTAGGAAAAAACCACAGCCCAGAAAATGTTCTCGCCTCAGACGAGTCATGTTAAATGCTCCTGTCCCCTTGTTGGAGAGTCTGGAACGTGCACAGAAGTGGACCTGGCACGTAAGGAGCAGCTTCAGATTATTTCCTCTTATCCCACTGACTTCTGGTCCAAAGGCACCTTTAGCGGTGCCTAAAGTGCCACTTCTGAGTCATCCTGAGTGCCAAGACCTCCATGCCCCATTTTCCTTTTTAGTCTGTGTGTGTGTGTGTGCTGGAGAGTGCTTGCAGTAATTAGTGGGTAGAGCCCAGGGTTGCTGCTCAACCTCCTATGATGCACAAGAATAACTTTCTGCCATTGTGTTGTAACAGTCCATCCACAACAAAGAATGATCCAACCCCAAAAGATGATTCCACTACGGTTGAGAAACTCTGGATTGAGAAGAATATCTATGGAGCACTCAATTTTTACCACACAAAGAACCTTGCTCTTTACATTTTTATCCCACATAGTTCTAACAGAAACCCACTGATGAAAATGTGATTCCCATTCTCAGATGAGGAATCTGAAGTTCAGAGAAATGGAATGGCAGTGGAAGGTCACAGATCTGGAAGGCAGCGGAAGGGACTGACCAGATTTCTCATTCCTTCTAACGTTCATTCCTTACCACAGAGTCCCCTGTTTCCACCGCCTCGCTCCTCTGTCCCTTTCATGTCCCACGTCACTGGCATGACTCAGGGTCTCCGGGGTCGAGGTTGGCCCACAACCACTTCCAGTCCTTTAGGCTTCCTCCTTCTTTAGCAGACTCCTGCGTGGACACAGTACTAGTGCCTCCTAAGACAGGATGTATTACAGAAGCACCTGTCAGGCCTTTACTGTTAAACACAGCAGTTTGTTCATCTCATTCCTCTGAGGAACATAGGCTCCTCTTTTGCAGGCACTTCTGAAATAATGGCTGATTGTCAATGCAGATTACTTGATCAAAAAGAAACAGCCCCCTACCCAAAATAAAGCAAAAGTGTTCAAAGAGAGAGCATAGATGGGATTTTGGTCAAAATAGATCTGGTTTCAGCTACTTTCTTACTTGTACTTGCTTGTTTGTCCTGTCTTTTTTAAAACTCTTTTAGCCATGCCATGTGGCATGTGGGATCTTAGTTCCCTGGCCAGGGATTGAACCCTTGCCTCCTACATTGGGAGCACAAAGTCTTAACCACTGAACACCAGGAAAGTCCCTCTCCAGTTTCTGGTCCTTCATATTCTTTAACTCACTCTTTACTTGGTACATTCTAGCCACAAGGACCTTTCCCAGTTCCTCAAATGAACCCTCTTCTTTCTTCAGGGTGTCCCCTCATTCTCTTGCTTCTTCTGGAATGTGCTTCCTTCTACAGTGCATTTGGCTTTCACTTACCTCTTAGATGCCATTTCTTAGAGACACCCTCCACTGACCTCCCCAACCTCAATCAGCCCCTCTTCTTTCATATCCCTTGCTGCTATTAGTAGTATATTCTTGGTGGTGTTTATTAGTATAATGACTATCTCCTCCCAAAGGGGAAAGACTTCTGTGAGGGCAAAGAGCATGTCAGCTTGGTTTACCAATGCTCTGCCCATAGTCTGTGTTGAAAAAGATGTTTAAATGAAAGAATAAATGACATTGGTCGATTCACTTAACCTTTATGGCTTTATCTATACAATGATGGTATTAATTTCAAATTTTTAAAAGTCATTAGAATGAAATATGGAGAAGGAAATGGCAGCCCACTCCAGTGTTCTTGCCTGGAGAATCCCAGGGACGGGGGAACCTGGTGGGCTGCTGTCTATGGGGTTGCACAGAGTTGGACACAACTGAAGAGACTTAGCAGAATGAAATAAGGGGATATATCTAAAGAGCCATGCATGCATACTTGTGTGCTCAGTCATGTTCGGCTCTTGCAATCCCATGGACTATAGCCTGCCAAGCTCTTCTGCCCATGGGATTCTTTAGGCAAGAATACTGGAGCTCCAGATTTGCTTTTACCCCTGACTCGGCTCTCCTTACTTTTGCTTTTCATGTTTTGGGAAAATTTTTGTGACTCTTTCCTTGCCACTGATTCCTGGTAAGACTCCTTCCTGAGTTCAGCTTTGCCCGTTCAGCCTGGGGACGCGTTACTGAAGGGAGGTGAACTTTCTATTACCTGTGGTTACAAATAGCTGTTATTTCAGCCCCAGGCAGGAATAATCTATACATACATTTCTAGAATGAACACAGCTACCGATGAATGGAGAATCCAATTGACTGATGAATCTAAGCACGTTTTCATTTATGGTGGATGGAGCTACAGTGTGCATCGTACTGTATCATGAGTTTCTCAGACTTCTTCTGTTGGTTTCTTAGAAACTGTGGAGCAGCACACAGTGGCCTGTCAAACTTGGGGAGCTGGCAGAGCAACTGGCTAGTCCTGAGGGTCTTCGGATAAAAGACAGGCGGGATCCTGGTCGGCTAGCAGCTCATCTGAATGGTGAGTGAGTGCACAGGAAAGCGACTGCTGAGGACTTTCTCAATTTCTCTCTCAACCACCTGGCTCTCCCGGCTGGCTGCTGTTGATAAAGAACTGAGAGAGATTGGCACTGATTGCACACACACAGGCAACGGCTCATCTCCGGCTTCAAGTACTTTGTCTCTGCTGCTGGGGTAGGGCACAGGCAGTGCACTTGAAAGGAGCCATGATGGGTCTGACAATCAGCTACACTTATACAGACACAGCTGCAAAGCGCCCTGTCACTATGGGAACTTCCTGCCCACAGTCCTCTCTGGGGTCTGGCATCCCTAGGGGCTGAGTGTGACAGAGGAGATAAGCCATGAAAAAGCCAAGTCAGAACTACTGTTTCTTATACAGCCCTGCTCACTGGCTCCCTGGGTTCTCTGAGTTTTCACCCTTATATATAATCACAATTTATCTCAAGGATGGTGACAAGAGCCAGGAAACATTTAGAGCAGCAGCCTTCTCTGCTGTCTTTTTCTCCTTTCCCTAAAGGTATCAGGAGGCTGTGAAGTTCCCTCCATAGTAACCTGAGTGTTTACTCGATCCTTCCATTTGCAGTGAAATATTGGTGTAGGGGAGGCTGTAAATTCCCTGCAGCCAGACCCAAGCCTCTCAGCTGAGATGAGGATGTCTGAGAAAGCACAGTCCTCCAATGACTCTTCCTGTATCCTGCCTCTAAGTAACTTCATGAGTTATTTCTCAGCAGCCTAATATATCATTTTTGGTCTGAGCTGTCTCCCGAGCCATTGCCCATTTTCTCAGCCCTAGGATGTATCATGAGCAAAATCACCTTCTACTTGACAAAGTAGTTTTTTAGGGTAAACCTCACATCCCAAGAGTTATCTCACATGGTTACAGAATTGCTAACCATCCAGTCATGGAACCATCATTAATTCTGACTAGTATATCTTTTACCTTTTTGGAATCTTAAGGATGGGACCTGTGTCTCCTTCACCTTTCTCTCTTTGATGCTAGGGTAAAACATCTCACACACTAAAGATAATCAGTGAAAGTTTCTTGTTAAATTCATTCCACTCCTTTAACCAATAGGACATCGAGTCAAACAGAATTTAAGGCCTTGAAGCTTGGGTGGCTTTTTATCCTTTTATTCTACTCTCTAAAGCTCTACCTCCGACCTCCAGGGTGGTCATAAGTAGCACTGTTGCCATGACGACATTGGCATGGGGAAGGGGGTTTCAAAGGCCCTTGGTCACACAAAACACATTACAATTGTTTTGGCATGCAACAGACACTCAGGGCTGCTCCACCAAGAGGAGGGAAATTACAGACGTTATAGGATATGACTGAATTTTTGTCCAGGATGTTTACAAACTCACTGACCTGCAGCAGCATGAACAGAGAGAATCACTTGGTTCATTGTTAGTGACCAGACATGCAAACTACACAGACGCCACCCCATCCGCTGCTGAGATGAGCTCTTTCACACCATTGTAGCTCAGGTGCTTTGGCACACCCACTAAGAGGAGAGAACAGGAGGCTGGGGTTAGTAGGTTATCTCATGAAATATGGCTCAGTGCAAAGATTAATTGGGGCTGCAAAGTCCTTACTAAAATACTACCTTGCCCTCTCCATCTATGGTTTCTTTTTTTAAATGTTTACAAAAGCAGATTCACCTGTTTCAAAGGATTTGCCATCAGCCACAGGTTCACAAAGAGCATTTGCAGATTTTACTCTGCAACCATCAAGACAGTCATCACCCTTCACTTCCAGAGTGTATTATTTCCCCCAATTACATTTGTAATTATCTGGAAAGCAAAGTGAAATCCCGTGGGATTTGGTATTGAATAATCTTGGGTTGGCATTCTGACTACAACTATTGTGAATTTGACCCAGCACTTGGAACTAATCCTCAGAATATTTGTAGCAAAATAGGTATAATAAAAGCAATATGTAGTTAACAGAGTCCTTTGGGGACTCTGAAAACATCTCAGAAAACATCTGTCTTTTGTAAACTCTAATGCTATACAATTGATAGTTATCCAACCAGTCCCTTAGCGAACTATGATAATAGGAGATCCTAATGTTATAATACCATCTCATTATTCTGTCTGTAGAATTTCTATGATTTTAAGTACATTAGTAAGGGTTTACTATTCAATGACTCTCATCATTGTTTCTAGAGGAATGGTGTGGGACATGCATGAAGGTGGGGAGTTTGGCAGCCAGTCAGCTATGTTTTGGGGCTGAAGGAACTGGAGTATCTCTACCTGGATATGGGAAGGTGAAGGGAAGTAGAATTACCATTTTCAAACATTGCAAGGATTGTCACAGAGATGATAGGATTTGAAAATATAAGGGCATTTGCTTTGGCTGGCTACAGAGAGAAAAACCAAGTCAATGGTTGGTTAAAATCATAAAAGGTATCAGGTTGATATAAGAATTTTTTGAAAATCAACTCAATTAGCACCACAGTGGTAAAGCCATTTGATGCTATAGGTAAATCTGTCAACTAAAGATGATCCAAATAGGATTCTGTAGGAAAGTTTTCTAAGGATGAACATTTTTTAGCTGCCACTTCAATTATATACATACAACATAAACACCTGGTGTGTTGGTTGTAAATAAATATGCCTTGGCTCCATCAAAATTCTCCTAAAGAAAACATCTTCTGGATGAGGCTCTGAAATCTATATGCTTTCAGAGTGGCTCTTGACCTTGGATGTGCATTAGTGTCACCAGAGATTTAAGAAATCCCAATGACCAGGTTACACCCAAGACCAATTAAATCAGATTTTCTGGAGATAAGACCAGCATCAGCATTTTCTTAACTCATTTGTTGATTCTAACAGAGCCAAAGTAGAGAACCATTGCACGAGTATTTACAAGCTACTGGGCACCACTGCTTGGAAGTGGTTCTCAAGCTTGCCTACATGTTAAAAAAAAAAAAAAAATCAAAGCCAGCTTCTATTAAATCTGTCAAAATCTGTCAAGATCTATCAAGATCTATCAAGAGATCTATCAAGATCTCTGGGTCTAGGGCCTGGGCATAAGTATTTTTCAAAAGCTTCTTGGATGATTGTAATGAGCTGCCAGTTTAGAACCACTTTCTTAAAGGGAATAGGGAATCCTTCACCCTCCTTTTCCAGGGTTTAAGAACCTTGCTCATAGGGATTCCCTCCTTGGAGCTAACTTAAAATTCAGTACAGTTTGAGTTTAGTTTTATCCCATTTTATATCTTTTCATAGAACAAACAGCTGGTCAACATGATTTTTTACTCTATGAGCGCCACAAAGCTCGGGGTACTAGAAACAAAGAAATTCTTATCTCAGATTAGCCATAGAATGTGCATATAGTCATGGGTGAAAATGTTACACAATAATAAAATAATTAATAATATTAGCACCTTTATTGAGAACCTACTATAGGCCAAGGTTTGCACTAAGCACTCTCTAGTAATGATCTTATTTAATAGTTATAAAACTTTAAGATCTAATCAGTGTTAGAACTGTTTGACTGGAGAAGAAATTGGGAGTCAGAAGGGTTAAGAAGAATTTGTAAGGCCACATGGGTAAGTGGGATGCCAGACTCTAAGATCCCTCCTCTGGGTGTGAAGTGTTATGTAAACATTAGACCCTAGGTATTGTAACCCAAAGGTGACAATTATGCCTAATGTGTCATCCCTGGAGAGTTTCCTTTGACCTTCTGCTGTCATTCATCTGGGACCCTTGAGATTAAGTCAAGATCCCACTCCTCTTTTTCTCTTGCCTCCTTTTATCACTTTGCTTTTATGGAGAATGCAAGTCTGCTCCTATTTATTTTCCTCTATGAAATAATACTGACAAGCAAGAGGACAGGTTCCCGTGGACCTCAGTGTTCATCACATCCTAGAAACCTTTTTCTTTCTGATGGAGAGCCTGCAAAAATATTAATGCATCCAGAAAAATACCAAAATTAGTGTTCAAAAAAATAATTACCCAGGCTAATAGGTATATGAAAAATCACTCACTAGGTTTCATAATTAAAGATTCACATATATAATCAATAAGGTATAATATAATCACCTATCAGATTAGAGGAGAATCAACAGTTTGATAATATCCAGTGACGGTGAGGTTGGGAAGAAATGAGCACTCTCATACACTGTTGGTGGGAAGAAAAACTGATATGGTCTCTTTGGTATAAATGACAGTATCTATCAAATTTTAAAAGGTCCATAACTTCTGAAACAGCAATACACGTCTAGCAATTATTCCACAGGTATAAGTGCTAAGAATATAATTGAAGCATTATTTGTAATGTCCATCAATAAGCAAGTGGATGCTAACAATAGAATACTTTGTACCCATGAAAAAGAAAGCGGTTATCTATGTATTTACTAATATGGAAAGATTTCTAGTTGAAAAAAACAAGGTGCAGAACAAAATACGTGTATAATCTTGTTTGTATGAGAAAAAGACATATACACATACACTACACACACACACACACACACACACACACACACTCATGTATATAGACACACACATGTATACACATATTTAGGGTTTCCCTGGTGGCTTGGTGGTAAATAATCTGCCTGTCAAGCAGGAGACATAGGTTCAATCCCTAGGTCGGAAAGATCCCCTGGAGATGGGAATGGTAACCCACTCCTGTACTCTTGCTCGGGATGGGGTTGCAAAAGAGTCAGACACAACTTAGTGACTAAGTAGCAACAGCATACACACGTGTATGTGTGTGTGTGTGTGTGTGTGTTTTATTACATATACATATATATGTAAATGCATAGATATTTTGGAAAGATATATGTAACCTTTTACCTTATTAGTAGATATTAGGCTTGAAGAATAAGATTGAGAATTTAAAGGTGAAAAAATGGGGAGAAGTCTTATCATTTTATGCCTTTCCATTTACACATATATGTGTATGTATGCCTTTCCATATATATGTATATATGGGTTTACCTTGTAGCTCAGCTGGTAAAGAATCCACCTGCAATGCAGGAGACCCTGATTCAACTCCTGGGTTAGGAAGATCCCCTGGAGAACAGATAGGCTACCCACTCCAGTATTCTTGGGCTTCCCTGGTGGCTTAGGCAGTAAAGAATTGGCCTGCCATGCGGGAGACCTGGGTTTGATGACTGGGTTGGGAAGATCCTCTGGAGGAGGGCATGGAAACCCTCTTCAGTATTCTTGCCTGGAGAATTCCATGGACAGAGGAGCCTGGCAGGCTACAGTCCATGGGGTTGCAAAAGTCAGACATGACTGAGCGACTAAGCACACAGCACACACACACACACACACACACACACACACACACACACATATTTAAATTTTATCAAGTACAAGTATTATTTTATGCTAACCTAATTTGAAAACCTAATTTAAAAATAAGTATATTCCATGTAGGAGTTACCTGCCTATCTGATAGGACTTTCAATAATTAGCTACACTTTTCCTTACATAAAAAAAGATAATCATGAGAGAAGAGCTGTACCGAGAGAGAACACTGAATATAGTCATCCTAAATTGTGTATGCATTTGTCTGTTTTCGATAGCTTCTGTAAAAGCAGCAACAGCTGCAGCTCGGCACTCAGCCCCCAGGACAGGAGGTGGAATCATCCGGGACCTAAACAAATACACTGTCCCCTGCCAAGCGAGGGCGTTCACTTGTCACACAAGGACTTTCGATCCATTTCCTGTTTCATGTGGTCAGCACCATCACCTACCAAAGATTACAGTGCCGGCCGAGAACAGAAGCCTTCATGTGTCCTCTGCAGTGAAAGCTAAGCTAGGCAAGGAGGAACTGTTGCAAAGGCAGCTGCCCTCTGAGACTGTGTCCACCTTCTATCACAGTGTGCTGGACAGAAGAGAGCAGCTCAGCCAACATCTGGGTGTTTTTGATCATCTGAATGTTTGATAGGGTGCAAACCTCTAGCTGTGATTGGATTTTCCAAGGACCCCTCCCCGTGCCCTCGTGGAGGAACCCCTAAAGTGGTATGAAAACACTTGTCCAGTGGTTCTCATAGTACAGTCCCCAAGGCAGTAGCATCAACATCTTGTTAAAATTCAGATTTCTCAGGCCCCCTGCCATCCAGGTCTACTGTCTCAGGAACTGTCCGGTGGGCCTCACAGTCTGTTTTAACAGACCCTCCAAGTGGTTCTGATGCCACTAATGTCTGAGAACTGCTGGCCTAGTCTAACAAGCATTTTACTTTTTCAGTATCATAGTAGTTATAATGCTGCCCAAGAGACAGAGTTACACAATCTTTCTTAGGTAATTTCCATATATTTAGGAATAAACGTATAATTTTGCTGTTTCTGCCTCACTGTCTCTAGTATCTGTACATATTGCTTTTATACTGTGCCATATGATATGATAGTTGCTAGAGAAGAAATAGAAGCCAATTCTTTTTTGTTTATTCCCATATGAATAAAACTCATAGTACTTGGATTCATAAAAATTCCTTCTCAGTTTACATTTTCCTTATAATGCAGGCTCACAGTGAGCATGCCTTGAGGTCATTTCCTTTTGTGGTTATAGGGAAGAGAAAACACACATGCTGGAAATAATACGAAAATCACTCCTACCTTCCATGAGTAAGATGGAGAAGTCCTTTAAGAGAGTGACGGTGCTGGCCAAAACCAGGCCAGAGAAGACGAATGTGCAGATCGGGTCTGCCATCCTATACTCTGGCTAGAAAAAAAAAAAAAAAGGAATTTCAGTTCATTGAATCCAGGCCTCCCCTGCAGAGAGTCTGATTGATAAAATAAGTAAAGCCCCACGCTTCCTTCCTTTCCTGTCACCCATTCACTCTCCTGACACTTAACATCCCAATCAGAGACAAGACTTCCTAAAGACATAATTCTTCTAAGCTTTCAACTCTCGATGACTAAAGAAAGGGACACCATAGGACATGTTCTCCCTACAATTTAAGAGGTAAGGAGAGGGATTTTCCCAGGGGTCCAGTGGTAAAGAAGCTACCTTCCAGTGTTGGGGACTAAGGTTTGATCCCCGGTCAGGTAACTAAGATCCCACATGCCATGGAGCGACTAAGCTCACACAGCGCAACTACAGAAAGCCTGCTCACTGCAATGAAAAGCCAGTGCTGCCAAATTTTTAAAATGAATTTATTTATTTTAATTGGAGGCTAATTACTTTGCAATATTGTGGTGGTTTTTGCCATACATCAACATGAATCAGCCTCAGGTATACATGTGTCCCCCCTTCCTGAACCTTCCTCCCACCTCCTTCCCCACCCATCCCTCTGGGTTGTCCCAGTGCACTGACTTTGAGTGCCCTGCTTCATGCATCGAACTTGCACTCTGTTTTACATGTGGTTATATACATGTTTCAGTGCTATTCTTTCAGATCAGGAAAAGCCAGTGCTGCTAATCTTTTTTTTTTAATGAGGATGAAAAAGAAGAGGAGAGATATCCTTGAGTGCTCCCTCAAAAGGCCTTATTTAATGTCTCTCAAATTAATAGAAGTAGAGAGGATGGATGAAAATATGCACACATGGGCACAGCATTCAGTGACTTTTCAGCCTTAATTATGATAAGAAAGGAAATCATCTGCTCAGAGGTTGCATATGACTAAGGTATAGCCAGAGCTTGGTCTTGGCAGATGGGGTCAGTTTATATCTTTCTCTCTTAAGTATGTTGCAGACTCAAGGTAGGCATCTTTGATACAGTCCAAAAAGTATACACTGAGGCCTCATTCTCACGCCCTCTCACCACTGGAGCCCTTGGCCTCAGGGTGAAACATTTGCAATTCTGCCCTTGATGAAGTTCTGTGCCACAGAAAACTCTGTGCCCCATTACTTCTAAGAAACTCAGCCAGGGGTTCTTGATAAGAGTACTCTCAAACTCTACTCACCTGTACAACTTGAAGAATTTTGCCTTAAGCTTAAAGCTTTCAGTGAGACTTCCTCAGTTGAATTCAGACATGTCTTTGTAATTTTTGTTTACATGTTTTAGTTTTTTAGTAAAACAATAGAGTCCCTGTGAAATGGACAGTCATGATGCAAATGGACAGAGATAAATGCCCCTCTCCTCCATTACCCGCCTGCCTGTACCTCTGGCCTCACCCACCTCTTCTAGTTCTTGTTATTACCAAACAGGGAGCTATAGTGAATATTTGCTTAGGGTCAGAGGCTCACCCAGATCTACTCCAGGTTTCCATTAACACAGTCCTTTTGGGAAAGAAGTTCTCTCTCTCCCATTG
The DNA here is from genome assembly GCF_032452875.1 of Bos javanicus. Taxonomy (NCBI): domain Eukaryota; kingdom Metazoa; phylum Chordata; class Mammalia; order Artiodactyla; family Bovidae; genus Bos; species Bos javanicus. The sequence goes on from NC_083881.1 coordinate 47,293,253, forward strand.
TGGAAGAGTCAGTCAACGGCTCTACCCTCCCCAGCCAAGCAACAGATACAAGACCCAATCTACGTCAATCGGGTTCCATTTCCCGGAAACATGAATTTTCAGCAGAGTGACAAGAAGAGGAAAAAAAATTAGCTGAATCACATTCATTTCAGGCTTCCCAAGTGGCTCAGTAGTAAAGAATTCTCCTGCAAATGCAGGAGATGTGGATTTGATCCCTGGGTTGGAAAGATCCACTGGAGGAGGAAATGGCAACCCACTCGAGAAAATCCTGGAAAATCCTATGGACTGAGGAGCCTGGTGGGCTACAGTTCATAGAGTTGCAAAGAGTTGGACACCACTGAGTGACTGAGCATGCACACACATGTACATTCATTTCAGCATGGTGCCTGGGATAGAAGTTGGATAGTTTCTGACATTTGAATACCAAAAGTTTCCCTTATTTCTACCTTGCTTTCTTAGAGGAGTACCTCTAATAAATTTCAATCAGTGAATCTATGTTTTGCTTAAGTGAGCTAGAGACCTTTTCTGTTGCTTATAACCTAAGAACCCTAAGTTTTTCATGGTCCTGTTGCTGTCCACCTTAACCCCAGGACAAAAGAACTGCTTTCTTAAAAGACTGGCAGCTGTATAGTTAAAGACATAGCTCTTATGAATTTGGAAAATCTAAGTTTTCAAGCTTCGAATGTTTTGTTTGTTTACACCTTGTAAAGTAATTTGTGTAGGCAAATCGGCAGTCCACCCCCATTTAAAGTAATAATGGGGGGCCAGATCTTGTACCACCTAATCTATAAAGTCACTGGAACAGTGAGTTGACTCCGATATACTCACCTTAAAGTAGATAATAAGCACGCTGGCTAACACACCGATGCTCTGAAATAGATCTCCAAGGGTATGTACAAAAGCAGCTCTGACACTGACATTGGCTTGCACTTCTTTGTGATTGTGGGCAGGGCATTTCTGGTGTAAAATCACACTTAGTCTGAAAGAAAAAACAATATTCTTGGCACACATGAGATTAACCCTTAAAAATCTTTGCAGTATCATGTTGACAACAGCCTGTGTTATCCAAAATGGCAATGGATGAAACATTGCTGCTTTATAATGGACTATTTTGGAGTAATTTTGAACACAGGGGTATCACAGAATTTAAACATTTTCACCCAAGGACAGACATTGAAGATTCACATCAGTTTTCTCTTTCTAATTAATGCTGTGCTTAGTTGCTCAGTCATATCCGACTCTTTGTGACCCCATGGACTGTAGCCCGCCAGGCTCCCCTGTCCATGGGGATTCTCCAGATAAGAATACTGGAGTGGGTTGCCATGTCCTCCTGGAGATCTTTCCAACCCAAGGATCGAACCCAGGTCTCGCACATTGCAGGCAGATTCTTTACCATTTGAGCCACCAGGGAAGCCCAGGAATACTGGAGTAGGTAGCCTATCCCTTCTCCAGAGATCTTCTGACCCAGGAATCAAACCGGGGTCTACTGATGGCAGGCAGATTCTTTACCAGCTGAGCTACCAGGGAAGCCCAGTTAATGCTACTGTGTTTCATTTTAAAACTAGAGAGTTACATCTGTTAGGTAAATGCCAAGTATTTAACAATGAGGTGGGGAAATATCATTTATCAAGTGTCTACGGAGCTAGACTTAAAGCTGAGCTTTGGTGGGAGCTTAATTAAATGTGCTGGTTTCAAATGCAAAAAGCAGCAGAAAGCAATACAACAAAATAAGCAGTGAATTTCATCAAGGTTGAATTTTTTAAACTTTTATTTTACTAGATTTTATTCATTTCCACTAGAACTTGAAATGTGAATCACTCCCTAATGGCCAATGATGAGAGTAATGTGCTTGTGTAAATATGTAGCTATTTATCAAAACTGCAATATATTCATGTATATAAATGTTTTATGTTTGTATAACATATTGCAAAATTTAACGTCTCTAATCCATTCCAAGAGATTAGTGGTAGGCTCTCTAAATTATGTACCCAATTCTGTTTATCTACAACTTTAGGAGTAATATCTCTTACGTCTTGCCTAGAAACACTTTCTGAGCATTTTGGAACAAAGGTGTAAAAAAATAATTTTTCAGTGCCACATACCCCAGTCTGTTTGCAGGTAAAGTGTCTATTAAATTCAGGCCATCGTCACAAAGCAGAGTGACTTCTATTCATCAAGATTTGACCATTACATAATCTAAAAGGTTTTATATTGTTAGTGTTTGAGCAGAAATTCACCTTCTATTAGAAGCTACCATTTAAAGTTCTTCAGACAGCCGTGTACGCCTGGCATTTTCTAGGCCTGCCATGTATGCTCATTCCATTGTCATTCATTCTTTTACTCATTTTATATTAAAAAAAAACTTATTTAGGGATTTTATATGCCAGGCACTGTTAAGTACTTGGAGCATAATGGTGTAAACAGACATGGCCCCTCCCCATTATAACTTTAAGTATGATGGAGATGGCGGAGATTCTAAAAAGACACACATAAATGGAAAATTCTAATTATACTAAGCCTATTAAGAATTGGTGCTACAGATAGTACAACAAGGGAGTCTGATTTAGTTAGACAGACAAAGCAATTGAGTTGGGTTTGAAAGGTTATACTAGAGTTAAATGGGCTAGGAGAGGAAGAAATGTTTCAGGCAGAGAAAACTTAGCCTTAAGGTTCTATCAATAACCTTCATCCTAGAATCCCTTAGCAACTTCTGTTAGAACTTTCTGCCCTGATTTTGGGCTCCCAAGGAATAGATGTATTCCCAAATTATGGTTCAGATATCTCTGTAGTCAGACAATGCAGCATCCAGCACTTAAAATCTGTAATCCCAGTTCTCTAAGTAAACGTTTTAGTCACTCAGTATGTTTATCCATAAAAATTACCTCCTTGTGCAGGGAAGTCCGTGCTTTTCAATTCCCTGGTCTTTGCAAGTATGAAAATCACCTGCAATGTTAGGCTCAGAGTTTGAAAGCAGTCGCAGTAAAAAGAAGATGTGCATGGTATCTGTTCAGAAAGTCAGCCTCAGTCATAAGGTGCCAGATTTATGTGGTGGTTAACTGGTGCATCTTCATCTTGAGGCAGCATGGACCGCCTATATGACGACTCTTGGGAAATTATTAATATTTTTATTGTTACTGCTGTCCTGGGGACGTATTGTTCTGCTTATGCAAAGATGATGACAGTGAGCAGGACATGTGGCCTGGCTTATTTGTCTCCTAGGACACGATTGAAGCGACTTAGCAGCAGCAGCAGGAGTGATAGACTTGCATTGATCTCCATACGTTTTCTCCCACTGCCAATGTGAAATGCATTTTCAAGTTAACTGGGTGGAATTAGGGATCTCATCAGTGACAGCAGATCAGATACCACTCTTCTGATTGTTAATCTTAAAGATTTTGAGCAATGGGTCCCAAACTAAGAAGGAAGGAACTGAAGCAGGTACAAGGTCAGGATATGAGAGTACCTACAGGAACTTATTCAAAGTATGCATGCTCAGGTTGTCCTCTAATTCCAGGGACTCCTTTAATACCCTCTCTTAAAAAAAAAAATCTGTTTAAAATGCCACTCTACTCTCACTGTCTTCTTCACTTTTATGCGTGAACCTACCTGATTGCATATATTATGTTACATTGCAAGACAGTTGATACATAGATGGAATCTGGGTTTCCTGTTGCTGCCATAACAAGCTACCACAAAGGCTTTGTGGCTTAGAACAACATAAATGTATTATCTTATAGTTCTGGAGGTCAGAAAGTGGGCAGGACCGCATTCCTTCTGGAGGTTCCAGGGGGAATTCATTTTCTTACCTTTTCCAGCCTCTAGAGGTCACTTATGTTCATTGACTTCAGGCCCTTTCCTCCATCTTCAGAGTCAGCAATACATCATCTTCTCTCTCCTCTGACCTATGCTTCCCTCTTATAAGGATTTTTGCGGTTATGTTGGGCCTGTCTGGATAAACCAGGATAATCTGCCTGTCTCAAGATCCATCCTTAACTTAATCACATTTGCAAAGTTTCTCTTACCATGTAAATTGACGTATTCAGGAGTTCCAAGGGTTAGAATGTGGAAACCCCTGAGGGGTCGTTATTGTGTCTACCATAGATGGTAGGTAGGTAGGTAGGTAGATAGGTAGATAGATAGATAACAGAGTTTTAAGTAAGGTTACCCCAAATCAGACTATCAAATAGGAAAGATAAAATCAACCAAAAAGGGTTGAAGTCCTGGCCTCAACTCCCCATTGTCATGAGTAATCAAACAGGTCATCTAGGAAGACCACACCAATATGGCGATGATCAGATGTCCTATGAGAATGATTCAAGACTGCCTGGATAAGAGAATGGACCAATAGATGGAAACTAAAGAGAGAATTTAGCTAACACAGTTTAAGGAAGAATTTTCATGCAGTCATAATGATGCAAAAATAAGATAGATTACTCTTGAGAGAAATAAATTCCCTGTTATTCTGTTAAAATATATATAAAACTAATGACCATTTGGGCTTCCCTGGTGGCTCAGAGGTTAAAGTGTCTGCCTGCAATGCAGGAGACCTGCGTTCAATCCCTTGGTTGAGAAGATCCCCTGGAGAAGGAAATGGCAATCCACTCCAGTACTCTTGCCTGGAGAATCTCATGGATGGAGGAGCCTGGTGAGCTACAGTCCATGGGGTCTCAAAGAGTCAGACATGACTGAGCAACTTCACTCTTCACTCAATGACCATTTTATGGGGATATTGCAAAAGGGAATTCAAAAGTAGAAAGGGGCTGAAGTAAACAAATTTATGATCCTTTCCAACCCAGGTCTCTGGGAACCCATAATGTGTTCATGTAACAAAAACAGGAGAGGGGTAAGTCACATCCCACGTGGAACTCTCACACTGTTTGTGTGAGAGAGTAGAATGGCTAGAAGCTCAATTCTGGGTTTGGTGGATCTACTTTCAAATCCCCCTCTGCACTACCTCATTGGCAATTTATTTAACCTTACTGAGCTTCAATTTCCTAATCTGTAAAGTATTTGTGTTGTGAACATTGAGCTTGATAATGTAGATCAAAAGATCTTAGCAGTCTCTGGCACACAGGAAGCATTCAAGATGGTAGCTTTAGAAGAGGATATTAAAATGCACGTTAACTAGCACAAGCAGCCTGATCTTCGGTCATAGAGCCATTTGACCACTCTGTCAGGTCTCTACCATCCTCACTAGTGGAGGAATTAGAAACAAGCAATAACAACAACAAAACCCCCACAAATCTCTGTCCTGACAAGCTTCATGGGCAGAGTGTGGGGCTACTTACATATTGTTGGCTGCCACTGCACAGCTCGAAACGATGATCATCAGAGTCGCCTGGATCTGGTAATTGGGGTACAGCAGGCGTTCACATGCCAGGTACACCAGCACACCTGTCACCACCCAGATGCATAGGATGGATAGCAGGGCCCAAGGATCTCTAGGGATATAAGCACAGAGACACCCATGCACAAAGAATCTGCAAACCACCTTAATTTCCCCAAGACTCAAAGGACATTAATGCTCCACCTCCCCACCAAAGAAAAGAGGCCTCACAGTACTTCACTTAGTCATTTACAAAGCAGAAGTGTGGATGAATTTTAGTACTAAGATGAGACACTTTCTTGTTGCATTCATAAAATACTAGTTCATTATGCTCCATATTACTAAGTAATTTTCAGCAAAATTTTAAAGCATATTAATTGCTGCCTGCCCTTGCTGTTTTCCTGAGAGATTTTAATTTAAACAGGTGCTAAAATGATTGAAAGTTATTAAGAGATGAAATAATGAGACACAAAGGGTAAAATGTGTTTAGAAACTCTTAATTCTGCCATAAAACATTTACAACTTGCCAGCGCTGTAAAATAGTAAAAAGGGAAGGTTTCAGAGGCTTAATGAAAATGAGTTTCATTTGCCAACCCAACATACTATAAATACAGAGGCAAACTCCAAGGTATGTCAACTCTCTAACTGCATTTTATGGGCAAGAGTAAGGAAGAAAAGTATCAGAATAGAGGCATTCGCATGACTATTTAAAGATAAGACAGTGTTCAAGTTTTCCACTGAGCAAAGCATGCTTGCTTACTTAGAAGCTCCTTAAGCCTCACCTTGATCTTTCACTCAACCTTTTCGATCAGTTCTAAAACCCTACAAGGCTCTAGAAAAACTCTGTGAGTCAGTGGTCAGGCACATCCCATAATTTTGACCCTCCCCCCTTCTAAGTAGAGCAATGTAACATTTCATTTCCCAGACTTGCAGTTATTTACATACACAATTTATGATTTTTGCTATATCCACATGCCCCCTGTCTCATTGGCCACTTAGCACTCTATTCTTTTATTGAGGTATGGTTGATGGACAAAGTTATATAAATTTCAGGTGTATGAGATAGTGATTCAGAATTTTTTAAAGTTTTATTCCACTTATAGTTATTGCAAAATGTTGGGTAGATTCCCTGTGCTGTATAATATAACCTTGTAGCTTATTTACTTTATGTATAATAGCTTGTACCTCTTAATCTCCTATCCCTATCATGCTCCTCCTCCTTCCCTCTCCCCTACTTTGTTTTGTTTTTTAGATTCCACATATAAGTGGTATCATATAGTATTTTTCATTCTCTGTCTGGTTTATTTCACTTAGTAGAATGTCCTCCTTGTCCATCCATGTTGATGCAAATAGCAAATTTCTGCTTTTGTTATGGCTGAGTAGTATTCCACTGTGTGTGTGTGTGTGCGCGCGTGCGCACGCCCATCTTATCTTTATCACCTCATCTGTTGATGGACACTTTAGGTTACTTCTATATCGTGGAAATTAAAATATTGTTGCTATGAACATTGGGTGCATGTATTAACATTATCTTTACCTAAACTCACTTTTTATACTTACCTTCTTCCTAAACAAAGTTATCCATGAAATTATATGTTTGATGTACTAGTTGATTTTCACCTATATGTCTGTGGCTGCTGCTTCTAAGTCACTTCAGTCGTGTCTGATGCTGTGCCACCCCATAGACCACAGCCCACCAGGCTCCCCCGTCCCTGGGATTCTCCAGGCAAGAACACTGGAGTGGATCGCCATTTCCTTCTCCAATGCAAGAATGTGAAAAGTGAAAGTGAAGTCGCTAAGTCTTGTCTGACTCTTAGCAACCCCATGGACTGCAGCCCACCAGGCTTCTCCATCCATGGGATTTTTCCAGGCAAGAGTACTGGAGTGGGGTGCCATTAAGTGCTGCCTAATATGGTAGCCATCGATCCAATGTGGCTGTTTAAATTTAAAGTAAAATAAATATCCAGGTTTTCACTAGCACTAGCCACATTTAAATTGCTCCATGGCCATAGTGTACTATCTATTGTACAACATTTCTCTTGAAACAGAGAGTTCTGTTGAGCAGCCCTGGCCTTCTGGAGTGTCAATTCTCACTGACCTCCATGGCCAGGAGGAGAAAGTTCAAGTAGCAATCTAAATTCCGAGTCCTCCCTGTGTTTACAAAACAGCTTTGACCAATGGTATCAGAAAGGGTAAAATACATGTAAAAATTTATGAGGATCAATGATGGGTACTCAGTCAAAGGTACATGTTTGCCAAATGTAGCCCTATTAGGGACTGAAAAGCATCTTTAACTCACAATGTCACCAAGTCCTTTTATTGATGTTTATTTCCTCAATCCTCCCTCTCCCTCTCTTTCTCTGAATGTTAAAGGAAAGACAGTGCAAAACACCTCTGATGATAAATTGTTTGGCATGAAATTGTTGTTATTGTTCAGTCAAGCCAAATCATGTCCAACTCTTCGCAACCCCATGGACTGCAGCATGCCAGGCTTTTCTGTCCCTCACCATCTCCCGGAGTTTGCTCAACTTCATGTCCATTGCTCAGAAATGGCACTCAACCATCTCATCTCATGAAATTAGAACTTTCTATTGTTCTAAGCGTGAAAAACCACAGTTCATAATCGTCAGGCTACAACCTGTGATCTGCGTCTAGTGGCACCTTTTAGTGAAGGCTGTCTGTGTTAGCATGTTGGCCAAAGCTCTGCCCTCAGGTCTCTTTCACGTTGATCTTCTCAACTGGTGTGAAAATATGGAGTTGTAATATTGTGTTAGTTTCAAGTGTGCAGCAAAATGACTTAGTTGTTCATATGCATATACCTATTCTTTTTCAGATTCTTTTCCCATATAGATTATTATGGAATATTGAGTAGAGTTCCCTGTGCCATACAGTAGGTCCTTATTGATCATCTATCCTATATATAGTAGTGTGTTTATGTTGATCCCAAACTCCTAATTTATCTCCCCCCTACCTTCCCCTGGCTTCCCTGGTGGCTCAGACAGTAAAACGTCTGCCTGCAACACAAGAGACCCAGGTTCAATCCCTGGGTCAGGAACATCTCCTGGAGAAGGAAATGGCAACCCACTCCAGTATTCTTGCCTGGAAAATCCCATGGACAGAGGAGTTTGGCAGGCTACAGCCCATGGCGTCTCAAGGAGTCAGACATGGCTGAGCAACTAACACACACACCTTCCCCCTTGGTAGCCATAAGTTTATCTTCTGTGTCTGCAAGACTGTTTCTGTTTTGTAAATAAGTTCATTTGCATCATGTTTTTAGATTCCATGTGTAAATAATATCATATGATATTTCACTTTCTCTGACTTATTTCACTTGGTATGATCATCTTGAATGCAGCAGCAATCCAGTAAAGCATAGGAAGGGAACCCAGACCATAGGAGACCTGCCTTGTTGTCTGTTTGGTTTGTTCCCTGCACTCCCGTTCAGTTCTCCGTTGAGAAAAGACCTCCAACCTCTAAAACAGAAGTCAAAGAGCAGCTTTGTCTTTTCTCAAACAGGGCTTGTTGCTTGAGTGCAATAACCTTTATTGCTCTTGTTCCATCTTCCCAGCAAAGCGCTTCTGCTGATGGATTAGTCCTCCCAGAAGCTGTTTATCGCCTTGTGTATTGCAAAGTGATGGAGTCTGTCAGTCATCAGCCCCTCCATCATCAGACTCACCTTGTCTCAACTAATGATTTTTAAAAATTACATATAAGGTTCATAATTGCAGTAATCCCCACAGATTGCTGGCTCTAGCTGTAGTTAATAACTGGTTTGTCAAAGTTTAATGGTCTGAAGCAAAATCGTCTTCAAGCTTGTTACTGAGCTGTCAGGGCAAAAATCGGAATGATTCATTAGCCAAAAAGCAACATTTTGCTAACAAATCAGTTGTCCTTCCAATTATCCTCTAATGTTGCTCTGTCTGCCAAACTTGGGCCTGATAATAAAGCTGTGTTAATAATGCATTATTTCTTCCCAGAGGAATGACTACATGCAGATAAGCAGCATGCTACAATCTTAGCAATGAGTGATGGTGATGATTCTGTATGCTGGGCTAAAATCGTAGCTTCAGTCAAGGAAATGACATCTTATAGGAGTTCTTCCACAGACTCAGCCAAGTCAGGAGGCACCCAGGAAAGAAAAAGGACTTACTTTGGAAGAAGCATGTTTGTATGGAGACCCAGGAACTGAGAACCATTTTACAACCATCTGAGCTTCTTATAATAACAGTCCAGAAAACTGTGGGCCCTCACTCTGAGTCTTATGGAGTAAATTGTTTTTAAGAGGTCAACTTGGCTGAACTGCCATTTGCTTCTGAAAGCATGGGGATATTATCGACAATTAATTGAATCATCCCGCCTGGATGTATGGAGCCCTTATGGTGCACAGTGTAGGGGGAGGGTGTACAAAGATAAACAAAGTGAAACGAAGCACAGGCCCTCTCTGCAGTGATCTCATCGTTTGATGCTCAGTGTCCAGAAGACAGGTGACATGAGCAAAGGGATCAGAAAGCCACTGTCACTGGGAGCCCTGAAGAACTTTCCACAGAAGGGATGAGTAAGAAATAACTAGAAAGGAAGTGTTTTTCAGGAAGCGATAAGAGCACGAACAAAAACAGAGAATTGAAAGAACAGGGCACCTTCGTTGAAAAGTAAAAGGGGTGAAACTTTGCCGACAAAGGTCCGTGTGGTCAAAGCTATGGTTTTCCCAGTAGTCATGTACAGATGCGAGAATTGGACCATGAAGAAGTCTAAGTGCTGAAGAATTGATGCTTTCCAATTGTTGTCCTGGAGAAGACTCTTGAGTGGTCCCTTGAGAGACTGCAAGGAGATCAAACCAGTCAATCTGAAAGGAAATCAACCCTGAATATTCATTGGAAGGACTGGTGCTGAAACTGAAGCTCCAGTACTTTGGCCACCTGATGCGAAGAGTTGACTCATTGGAAAAGACCCTGATGGTGGGAAAGATTGAAGGCAAAGGGAGAAGTGGGTGGCAGAGGATAAGATGGTTGGATAGCTTTACTGACTCAATGGACATGAATTTGAGCACACTCCAGGAGATAGTGGAGGACAGAGGAGCCAGGCATGCTGCAGTCTATGTGGTCACAAAGAGTCAGACACGACCTAGCAGCTGAACAACAACACCAGGAGGGGTGGAGTGTTGGAGGAATAATGGGCAACGAGACAGGAAGGGTGACTTGGGCCCATTGTAAGGTGTCACACATCACACTAAAGGACTTGAATGTTATCCCGTGGGGGAGAGGGATCTTTCTATGATTTTGAGGCAAGGTTATGCCATGCTCAGGTCTGTATTTAAGCAGGAGATCTTTGCCAGTAATAGGGAGGATGACTCGGAGCCGAGAGAAGCTGAAGGTTAAGACACAGCAGGAATAGCCAAAGGGAATTGCAATACAGGCATGAAGCGAGGCAGCAACAGTCATATTCCTGAAGTACTTGACACAGTGTAGAGAGCGAGGCACTGAGAGCAATGTAGGAGAGGCGCTAAGGACTGCGTCCTGGAAACAGACTCTTCTAGGGCCTGGTGGGTGGAGACGACCTTAGACAAGCAGGGGAGATGTTGGGTCTGGGTCTCATATTCACCTCAGATCTGGAGAGTTCGTGTCACACACTCGTGATGTTCTTCATGAAGAGCAGAGGCATGCTGACAGGAAGGAGAGAACTGAGTGTTCATCTGACAATTGCAGTCTTGTGTCCTAGAACTAGACTACTCCCAGTATATGTTGTTAAGTCATATTTTAAAAATTGTTTATGAGTAGCATTATTACGCTATATATAATGTTTTGTCAGAAATTCATGATGTCATTGTTTTAGAAGTATTTCACACACATCACAGTTTGCTTTGGCACATTTTCTTAAATTTTTAGTACCAGGAACCTCAAAAAATATAAGTAACCTAAGCCACTAAGACACTCTGGCTCTAGTACAAAACAGGTACCCTTATTAATCAAGCTTGTGGTTGTCACACCACCCAGCTTTGGCCTTCTCATATTAAAAGAGAATTTTTTCTGCCTCTGAGATACTTACCATCTTCCCCAGCCTGCTGCCAGCTCTGTATTCCTGTCCAGCAAGTTAGTGCTTCCTCCATCCTTGCTTAACTCTTAACAGTCCTACCTCAGGATGTCTTTCCCTGGCCACTCTCATTTTCTTCCAGAAATGGCCATACTTGAGCTTACTTCTGTGGGTTCTCTGTGTCTGTATATCTGTCTTCTTAAGTACAGATGCATATTTACATATGCAGTATAACTCTGCTTAATGGCCTTTCTACAGTTAGGACCTTTCACTAGCAATCAGAAAGTATTCCAATTCCGTAGGTTCAGAGGCCCATTCGCAGTGGACACGCTGATGCTTGTGGTCTCCTTTAATTCCTTCTTCCTATCTGCCCTGTACCCTGTGGCCAGTTCTTTCTCTAAACACAGCTCTATGACCTTGTTCTCTCCTGTTGTAAATGTCAGTTACTCCCCAAGGCCTCCAGAATAAATCCAGATTCCTCAGCCAGGCTACTCAGCCTTCTGGAACCCTCAACCACCATTCTAGTTTCATTCTCCACTAACCATGCTGTACCACGTACCACTGCCTCTAGTTCTCTCAGTTGTTAAGTCATAGACACCCAACACAAACCACTTTAAACAGCAAAGTGATCATTTATTGGCTCAAATAACAGAATAAATCTGGGTGGGATTGGATCAGGTACAGCCTAACCGTAAGATTCAAAAAATCTTATTGGGGCTCTGCTCTGGCTCCAATTTATTGCTTTTTATTTTTCTGCTGAAGACAAACTTTCTCCTCTTCAGCAAAAAAAAAAAAAAGTGGGTCTCTGAGTTTGTATCATTTCAGCGTAGTGTTTTAAAGGAAAACGAGAGAGCTTTTTCCCAAATCTCCTTGTATAAAGACCGAGAGACCCTGATTTATCCAGCTTGGCATCTCACATCCCACTGTGCCTGTGAACTTGAAGTGCTGGGGCCAGAAGGACCAGAGCTGCCACCAGGACAATAAGTTTGAGAAAACCTTATTGGACAGGTAATGCCAGCCCAATGCAAACAGGGGCACCCAAATATAGCTACACATCAGAATCACTTGACTTGCTTTGTAAGAATACAGATTTCTTGTCCTGATGCTGACCTACCCACTCAAAATCTTTCCAGGTGAAGCTGATATTTATGATCTCCTGGGCCACATGCAAGGCCCTGAATGTGAAAGGCCCTTCTCATCTCCCTCTTGGCCACCTTTCAACTCCTACTCATCCTTCAAGGCTTTGTTCAGACCCACATCCTGCAGGAGGACCCTCCAGATTCCCAAAAGTCATCTGCTAACACTACTTGCTTTCTCTGACTTGGTCAAAAATGGTTTTAGAAAGGCAGTGAGCTGTGAGTTGGGGTCTTGAATGATGGTCAGGGTTTTGACGAGTAGAGAGAATGAGAGGGCTTTTTCATATAAATCAAAAGGCATAAGCAAAGGTTACAGAGACCTTAAAGTGCAATGATTATTTTGCACAGAATGAATAAATAGCTGAAACAGAAGAAACGTCACATAGGGAAGTAGTAAAAGTAGAAGATTGATAGTTTGGCAGCCAGATGGTGGAATAACTTGAAAGCCAAAGTCGAATTTTTCACTTTGTCCAGGATGCCAGAGTTTTCCAATGTATTGATCTCTTTTCACTTGGGGCAGCCAAGTAGAGCTTAACACAGAGAAAGCCCCGGAGTCAGCCTCTTTCTGCTGCAAGGATACTTGTCAGTTTATCTCTGTGCTCAGGAAAATTTCCTGTGCTTGCCATGATGGGGAAAAGGTTGTGAAGGACTGAAATGGCAAAGGTGAGCCACTGGAGAATTTTGAAGACAGAATTAACACAAAGAGAGCAGTGTTTTAGGAAAATTAGCTCAATATCAATACAATTCGAATTCCAAATGATTTTCTGTCAGTAGCCATTGAATTCCTTTACTGACAACATCACTTTCTTCTGACTCTAAAGCCAGATTTGAACTTATAGACTATTAGAAATGAGAAGGAAAGGAGGAGATTGATTTGCTTTCTCAAAGTGAGTAGCTTCTCATTTCCCCTCTAAAAATATGTCATTTTAGAAACAAAGTGACAGGGCATGGAAAGGTACTAAGAGGAAACTGAGTTTTGTGAATGAGAGACCATCTCATTCCAGAATATTAATTAGACATCACCTGGGGAGATTATGTGTCTGTTCTCAGCATCCACATGATTTCAGGGCAAAGCAATAGAAGAAAACTGTGGAGAAAACAAGCCAGTTTATACATCCTGCGAGGTGTGTTCACATGGGGGTGGTGTGTGTGTGTGTTCAGTTGCCAAGTCATGTCCAGCTCTTTGCAACCCCATGGACTGTGGTACACCAGGCTGCCCTGGTTGCTTAGATGGTATGGGGTGGGGTGGTACCAGTACTTCATCTGTAAGGCTATGAATTTCCAGAATATCACTTTTTCATATCATGTTTCAAATGGATTCTGTTTTTTAGATTTTCCATGTTGTTGATCTCTTATACAAGCAATTGAAAGTTGTGTACAATCTCATGAAATTTCCTTAATAAAAAAAAAAATGCCTCTCCAGTATAGATATCAGTGGATTTCCAGAAGGAGCTTTCCAGATTGGAGCTGCTAAAAGTAACTGCTTGGCAGCTCTATCAAGTTATTAAGTCATTCATTCAAAAGACTTACCCTGGCTCTAAAAATTATATGGCATTAATTTTTTTTAAATTTGACTAGAAGGTTATTTACCAACTCTGGATTCATCTTGAATTTGATTAAGGGTCTAGGCTCTCTTCCCTGATGCTGGGAAAGATTGAAGGCAGAAGGAGAAGAGGGTGTCAAAGGATGAGATGGCTGGATGGCATCACCAATGCAATGGACATAAACTTGGGCAAACTTCAGGAGATGGCATCCTGCAGTCCATGGAGTTGCAAAGAGTTAGACATGACTGGGTGACTGAACAACAACAACAAGCTTTCCTCAAGTTTTCTAGTTTCCAAAAGCTATGAAAGTCTATGTGTATAGGTCAGAAGACTCAATAGCTTGAAGAAACAAATTAATTCTGATTGCTTGCTATTGTAGTACAAAAAAATAGCTTAGCAAATTCTCCTTTAGCCTTAGATTATTATTAATTTAGCACCCATTTGGGATAATAAAGAGAAAATGAAACCAAAATATCAGTAAGAGAATGTAACAAGTAATAGTGGTAAGAGAGGTATTGAAAAATGAAAATGTTAGTTGCTCAGTCATGTCTGACTCTTTGTGACTACCTGGACTGTAGCCTGCCAGGCTCTTCTGTCCATGGAATTCTCCAGGCAAGAATTCTGGAGTGGGTAGCCATTCCCTTCTCCAGGAGATCTTCCCACCCCAGGGGTCAAATTCAGGGATCAAACCCAGGTCTCCCACATTGCAGGCAGATTCTTTACCATCTGAGCCACCAGAGAAGTCGCAAGAGTACTAGTTGCTGCTGCTAAGTCGCTTCAGTCTTGTCCGACTCTGTGCGACCCCATAGATGGCAGCCCACCAGGCTCCCCCGTCCCTGGGATTCTCCAGGCAAGAACACTGGAGTGGGTTGCATTTCCTTCTCCAATGCGTGAAAGTGAAAAGTGAAAGTGAAGTCGCTCGGTCGTGTCCGACTCTTCACGACCCCATGGACTGCAGCCTACCAGGCTCCTCCGCCCAGGGGATTTTCCAGGCAAGAGGACTGGAGTGGGGTGCCATTGCCTTACTACTATATAGGTGGTTTATAATGTTACTTTAAATTATTTTGGTAAAAAAATTATAAGATAACATAGCATACCAAAACCTCTAGATTGTTCTTGACTATACATAGCTTTGTTATTAATAAAAAAGGATACAAATATATTAAATAAGAATATAACTTAAGATATTAAAAGATCCAGTAAAGACTAAAGCTCTAACAAAGAAACATAGAGGAAGTAAAAATATTTTTAAAGCCAAGGATTGTGAATTAGAAAACAGAAGGAAAATTAAAATAATATATTCAATAAAAAAATTTACCAATAAAATAAATAGACACCTACTATATGCAGATCAGGAAGCAACAGTTAGAACTGGACATGGAACAACAGACTGGTTCCAAATAGGAAAAGGAGTACGTCAAGGCTGTATATTGTCACCCTGCTTATTTAACTTTTATGCAGAGTACATCATGAGAAACGCTGGGCTGGAAGAAGCACAAGCTGGAATCAAGATTGCCAGGAGAAATATCAATAACCTCAGATACGCAGATGACACCACCCTTATGGCAGAAAGTGAAGAGGAACTAAGAAGCCTCTTGATGAAAGTGAAAGAGGAGAGTGAAAAAGTTGGCTTAAAGCTCAACATTCAGAAAACGAAGATCATGGCATCTGGTCCCATCACTTCCTGGCAAATAGATGGGGAAACAGTGGAAACAGTGTCAGACTATTTTGGGGGGCTCCAAAATCACTGCAGATGGTGACTGCAGCCATGAAATTAAAAGACGCTTACTCCTTGGAAGGAAAGTTATGACCAACCTAGATAGCATATTCAAAAGTAGAGACATTACTTTGCCAACAAAGGTCTGTCTAGTCAAGGCTATGGTTTTTCCAGTGCTCATGTATGGATGTGAGAGTTGGACTGTGAAGAAAGCTGAGCACCGAAGAATTGATGCTTTTGAACTGTGGTGTTGGAGAAGACTCTTGAGAGTCCCTTGGACTGCAAGGAGATCCAAACAGTCCATTCTAAAGGAGATCATATGAGACTATCATGTTCCATTGTATGATAATATATTTTACAATTTCTGAGATGAATCAATTTAGAGATTTATAAATAACCAAAATTTACTCAAGAAGTAGAAATTTTTGATATGTCCATGAATGAGAAAGAAGCTAAAATATATCAAAAGATTATATCCAAGAATGTCTCTGAAGTCAGAAAATGTATTAGGGAGTTCTTAAAAAGGAAAAGATAATTTCAACGCCATATAAACTTTTAGCTTTTTTATATAAAAAGGAAATTATTAAAACTAAATGCATAATTCAAATTCAAAAACCTAGAAAAGTAGTTCCAAACAGAAAGCTATAGTTAAATTTCAATTACGAAAAAAGGTATAAAAATCCCAACAAAAGGATCAGTGACTCAGATTGAGCAAGGCATTGAGAGGATGGTCCACCAAGTCAAGTTCAGAGGCACCACATGGGAGCCTAAGAACATAAGCTCTGGATTCAAACTGCCTGCCACTGACAGGTATGTTACTAGAGTCAATACTTTACTCTTTGTGCTTCAGATTTATGGTCTATAAACTGCAATTTATAATAGGACCTATCTCTCAGGAATGTCGTCAAGGTTAAGTAAGGTACTTCATGGAAAGCACTCATCGCAGCTCCCAGCACATAGTAAGCATAAATAAATATTAGCTGTTGTCATCATAATGTCAGAAATGCATGGTGTCTCTTAATACAATGCACATCGACAATAGGCCAAACGTTTTAAAACAGAATGAACTTAAAAGGTTTTTGATAAAAGGCAATACTCATCCTTGATTATTTGTTAACCATTTAAAAACTAGAAGGACAAGAAGAATACTTTGTTAACATAATAAAAATACTTAACCCCTCAGAAAATATTTCACTTAACAGTTAAATAGTTGAACATATGACTTGATTTAACATATTATTTAACATGATAAAAATATGAAACATACAGAAGAGAAGTAACTATTGAAAGCAAGGAGAAATAAACATCTTTGAACAAAAGAGGGTTATCTTCTGGGATGGGGAGGAGGGATGACAGGAACAAGGAAAATTAACTGAGATACATTTGGAATGGCAATAGTTCAAATACATTATCGAATTCAAAGTGAATATACAAAATGAAAACTTTCCAAAATACAATAAGTAATGATCTACAAAGCAGGACGTGAGAAAAGGGAGACCCCACTCACCTCTGGAAAGAATAAACCAAACACACAAAACTACTATAAACCTTGCAAGAAATAGATTGGCCATATCTTTAAACAAGCAAACTAAAACCACAGAACCTTGAAGAGAGATGTAGAGTACTGGGGTAAATGGGGAAACATACCATATTCCCAGAAGGAAAAACTGAGTATTTTAAGAAGATTTGTGTTCCCAAATTAATTCATATACAATGAAATCATAATTAAATTTTGAAGGAAGCTGAACAAAATTATTTTCATGTTCAATTAGAATAATAAACAGGAGTGAACAGCTTAATGCATTTTTTCCTGTTAAAGCATAATGAGGGAAGAACAACAGACATTACAACATGTAAACCTACATTAATATGTTAACTGCTGACAGATCAGCAACACAGGTCAATAAAACACCTCAGAACCGAACTCTATTAAGTTCAAGAGGGAGGTGATGTATGTCTACTTATGGCTGATTCACGTTGTTGTTCAGCAGAAACCAACGCATTGTACAGCAATTATCCTCCAATTAACAATAAATTTAAAGAAAATAAAAAAGTAATATGGCGAAAAATCAATGGAGGAAATAATGAACTATTCCATAAATGATGCCGAAATCTTTGTTAGCTCGTTAGAAAGAGAATTTTCAATCCTGAGAGCATATATAATTTCATATCGATTTAAAATTAAATGTGAAAAATTGAACAACACAGTGATATTTATCTTCTCCATAGATAGGAAAGGCTTACTAAGCACTAAAATAGTGGAAGACTACTATAATAAAATAAATCAGTTCAAAATGAAATGTTTGATAGAATTACCTATATAAAATTGGAAACTTCTCTAAGGCAAACCAAAAATTAAACCAAAATTTTAAAAAAGTAAATGACAAATTAGAATAGTGCTTATAACAAATGTAACAGAAGTTTAAGATCCTAATATATAAAGAGCTCCCAGAGATCAATATAGAGAATTACAAATTATCTGACAAAATACAGATCACTAATACATTAGCAGAGGGAAATAGAGATCACTAATAAACATGCAAATAATATTAACAGTAAAAATAAAAGGAATGCATATTAAAGCATATTCATCTATACATTAGCAAAGATTTTTGAAAGATTGAAATAAATTCTAGTAATGATTTGGAGAGAGTCATTCTGCAAAGGTGGCAGACCCAGGAATTGTTTCAAGCTTTCTAGATAGCAGTTTGACAATGTGCTCAAAGAAGTAATAAAAATATTCATATTCTTCAACTAACAATTTCCACTTTCAGGAATCTCTTTGAAGGGATAAACCAGAAAAGCAGGCAGTTTTATTCAAGATTTTTCACTGCATCATTGTCCATAAACAGGCAAAAAACTCCCTAAATTTCTAACAATGGAGAGATGGTTATGAAAATCACAAGAGCATATTATAGAATATTGTTCAGGCATAGAAATGTTTTTTGAAGATTATTTGATGGCATGGCAAAAAGCATTCAGCATGCTCTCAGTTATATTTTAAAAATGTGTGAGCTATGAATAGAAAATATATTGTACAAAAATACTCCATAATGTTATTGGAGATTATCATTCAATTGTAGGATTTTGATGAATATTATTTTGCTTCCTTCTATTTTCCAACTTATCTACAATGAGCATATTGTTACTTTAAGTGTACAGAAAATACTTAGTCTCTTTTTAAAAGAAACATTTTAGACAACCCTCCTGTAATGATGCGGGGGTTTCGTTTGTTTGCTTGTTTAATTGGAGACGTTTTGAGAAGTACTCACCCACGACCTCTGCAATCATGAAAACTAAGCATCCTCCTGAAGCAGCGCGGAGCTTCTACTTGGCGCAGGTTTGCTCCTGCGCCCTGTCCTCTGTGGCCTTGCGGTAGTGGTGGCAGTGATGGATGGCTCCTGCCTCCAGCTCCTCTGGCTTTTCTCCACGACACTGATCTTTATTCAAGGGTTTCTGCTGGAGTTCCAGGCTGTGGAGGAGTTTGACAGAAGCAAGAAGCCAACATGGTTGCAAACAAACTTCTCACTGACAGCCCTACGCATTCTCAGAACAGCTACGAGGACATTTGCTGACTAGCTCGGAACTTAGAATTCACAGCTCCTTCCAGGTGAAACATCCAGTGTAAGGAACAAGCAAGACATTCTCTTCTGAATTCTCAGTTTCAAGAAAGTTTTGTTTTTATGTAAGCAAACTCATATTTAGTGACTCTTGAGAGTCCCTTGGACTGCAAGGAGATCCAACCAGTCCATTCTAAAGGAGATCAGTCCTGGGAATTCTTTGGAAGGAATGATGCTAAAGCTGAAACTCCAATACTTTGGCAACCTCATGCGAAGAGTTGACTCATTGGAAAAGACTCTGATGCTGGGAGGGATTAGAGGCAGGAGGAGAAGGGGATGACAGAGGATGAGATGGCTGGATGGCATCACCGACTCCATGGTCGTGAGTTCAAGTGAACTCTGGGAGTTGGTGATGGACAGGGAGGCCTGGCGTCTGCAATTCATGGGGTCGCAAAGAGTGGGACACAACTGAGTGACTGAACTGAACTGAACCCCTGATTAGGGCTTCCAAGGTGACTCAGTGTGTAAAAGAATCTGCTTGCAATGCAGGAGACGCAGGCAGATGCAAGTTTGATCCCCGGCTCAGGAAGATCCCCTGGAGGAGGGCATGGCAACCCACTCCAGTATTCTTGCCTGGAGAATGCTATGGACAGAGGAGCCTGGTGGGCTACAGTCCATAGGGTCATAGGCATGACTGAAGCAACTAAGCACTCACATACACCCACAGCTCTAATTAAGAGGGAGCAAACGAGGGACTTCCCTGGTGGTCCAGTGGTTGAGAATCTGCCTAACAATGCAGGGCACATAGATTTAATCCCTGGTCCAGGAAGATTCCACGTGCAGTGGGGCATCTAAGCTTGCGAGCTACAACTACTGAGCCCAAGCACCCTAAAGCCCATGCTCCACAACAAGAGAACCCACCTCAACAATAGAAGCCACCACAATGAAGAAAAAAAAAAAAAAAGCCTACGTACCTGCAAAAAGGAGTAGCCCCCGATCGCTGCAACTAGAGAAAGCTTGCACACAGCAAGGAATACCCAGTGCAGCCAAAGATAAATTCATTTTTTAAAAGAGATCAAAAAAAAAAAAGGAGAAAGGAAGCAAATACAGTTTGATTCATTTCCTTCCCAGCTACTTCACTGAAAAGATTTTGGGCACTGCTATAAATTTAGAAAGGGGCAGTGATGACATTATTATTACTATTAATGAGTAATGTGTGTATGAGCCAGCCTGGTGATGGAAATACTCACTGTGGCATGCCATCACTGTCCTTCTTCCCAACAGTCACATTGTTAATAGGTTATAAGCACTTTTTCCTGCTGAATCCATATGGACAGCTTTGTAGAAATCTCTACCAATCTATCAAAATTGTAATGAGAGTTTGTTGTTGTTGTTCTTTAGCCGCTAAGTCATGTCAGACTCCTTTGAGACCCCTTGGACTGTAGCCCACCAGGCTCCTCTCTCCATGGGATTTCCCAGACAAGAATACTGGAGTGGTTTTCCATTTCCTTCTCCAGGGGATCTTCGCAACCCAGGTATCAAACTCACATCTCCTGCATTTGACAAGCAGATTCTTTACCACTGAGCCACTAGGGAAGCCCCATGAGAGTTAAACCTACTTGTACTTCCCAAAAGAGGCAGTGCATTTTTGTTCTATTCAAGTATAAAGAATTCATAGAAATATGGAGCCATTTATAGAAATATAGAATTTCACAGATGCAAAGATTGTGGATGACATTAACCCAGTGCCACAGAGAGGAGCCTGTCGGTTACGGTCTACGGGGTCACAAAAGATCAGACACAACTGAACAACTAAACAACAAACAACACATTTCTTACTGAAGTAACTAGGATTCAGAGACTTTAAGTGATTTCCTGAGGTCAGATAGCTGGGAAATGGCAGAGCTGGGACTCCAAGCTCAGCCTTGTTTGCACTGTGCCCACACTGCCTCTCTATCTAAACATCGGTACGCTTAAAACCAAAGTTTACCTCCACAGTCATCTCGAACTACTCAGGCTTATGGTTTTACTAAACTTATTAGAAGGCATTAATAAGATTCTTAGAAGAACTTGCATTCATGGCTTTGAAAGGCATAAAGATAGAAATAAATTATTTTCCTCTTATCACCATCCAGAAAAAAGATCTGATGGCTTTGGCTTAAATGATATTTATGATTATAATTCTCAGTTCAGTTCAGTTCAGTCACTCAGTCATGTCCGACTCTTTGCGACCTCATGACCTGCAGCACGGCAGGCCTCCCTGTCCATCACAAACCCCGGAGTTCACCCAAACTCATGTCCATCCAGTCAGTGATGTCATCCAGCCATCTCATCCTCTGTCGTCCCCTTCTCCTCCTGCCCCCAATCCCTCCCAGCATCAGAGTCTTTTCCAATAAATCAACTCTTCGTGTGAGGTGGCCAAAGTACTGGAGTTTCAGCTTTAGAATCATTCCTTCCAAAGAACACCCAGGACAGATCTCCTTTAGGATGGACTGGTTGGATCTCCTTGCAGTCCAAGGGACTCTCAAGAGTCTTCTCCAACACCACAGTTCAAAAGCATCAATTCTTCGGCACTCAGCTTTCTTCACAGTCCAACTTTCACATCCATACACGAGCACTGGAAAAACCATAGCCTTGACTAGACAGACCTTTGTTGGCAAAGTAATGTCTCTGCTTTTGAATATGCTATCTAGGTTGGTCATAACTTTCTTTCCAAGGAGTAAGCGTCTTTTAATTTCATGGCTGCAGTCACCATCTGCAGTGATTTTAGAGCCCAAAAAAATAACGTCTGACACTGTTTCCCCATCTATTTCCCACCAAGTGATGGGACCAGATGCCATGATCTTCGTTTTCTGAATGTTGAGCTTTAAGCCAACTATGTCACTCTCCTCTTTCACTTTCAGCAACAGGCTTTTTAGTTCCTCTTCACTTTCTGCCATAAGGGTGGTGTCATCTGTATATCTCAGGTTATTGATATTTCTCCCAGCAATCTTGATTCCAGCTTGTGCTTCTTCCAGCCCAGCGTTTCTCATGATGTACTCTGCATAGAAGTTAAATAAGCAGGGTGACAATATACAGCCTTGACGTACTCCTTTTCCTATTTGGAGCCAGTCTGTTGTTCCACGTCCGGTTCTAACTGTTGCTTCCTGACCTGCATATAGGTTTCTCAAGAGGCAGGTCAGGTGGTCTGCTATTCCCATCTCTTTCAGAATTTTCCACAGTTTATTGTGATCCACACAGTCAAAGGCTTTGGCATAGTCATAAAGCAGAAGTAGATGTTTTTCTGGAACTCTCTTCCTTTTTCCATGATCCAGCAGATGTTGGCAATTCGATCTCTTGTTCCTCTGCCTTTTCTAAAACCAACTTGAACATCTGGAAGTTCATGGTTCACGTATTGCTGAAGCCTGGCTTGGAGAATTTTGAGCATTACTTTACTAGCATGTGAGATGAGTGCAATTGTGCAGTAGTTTGAGCATTCTTTGGCATTGCCTTTCTTTGGGATTGGAATGAAAACTGACCTTTTCCAGTTCTGTGGCCACTGCTGAGTTTTCCAAATTTGCTGGCATATTGAGTGCAGAACTTTCACAGCATCATCTTTCAGGATTTGAAATAGCTCAACTGGAATTCCATCACCTCCACTAGCTTTGTTCGTAGTGATGCTTTTTAAGGCCCACTTGACTTCGCATTCCAGGATGTCTTAGCTCTAGGTGCATGATCACACCATCATGATTATCTGGGTCATGAAGATCTTTTTTGTACAGTTCTTCTGTGTATTCTTGCCACCTCTTCTTAATATCTTCTGCTTCTGTTAGGTCCATACCATTTCTGTCCTTTATTGAGCCCATTTTTGCATGAAATGTTCCTTTGGTATCTCTAATTTTCTTGAGTATAATTCTAATTATCATTATATATTTTTCTGAATAAAACAGCATACATATTCATTATAGAAAAACTGAAATTACAAAAAGGTACAAAACAGAGGGAAAAATCACTAATAAACATACTTCCAAGAGACAAATACTATTGATAGTTTTGTTTAGCTTTGTAATACATAAACACACTTTTTTAACTTAGTTGTTGCTGTCGTTCACCCACTAAGTCGTGTCCGACACTTTGTGACCCCATGGACTGTAGCACACCAGGCTCCTCTGTCCTCCACCATCTCCTCGAGTTTGCTCAAATTCATGTCCATTGAGTCGGTGATACTATCTAACCATCTCATTCTCTGCCACACCCTTCTCCTTTTGCCTTCAATCTTTCCCAGCATCAGGGTTTTTTCCAGTGAGTCAGCTCTTCACATAAGGTGACCAAAGTATTGGAGCTTCAGCTTCAGTATCAGTCCTTCCAATGAATATTCAGGGTTGATTTCCTTTAAGATTGACTGGTTTGATCTTGCAGCCTCTCAAGGGACCTCTCAAGAGTCTTCTCCAGCACCACAATTTGAAAGCATCA
Source organism: Bos javanicus (assembly GCF_032452875.1). Classification (NCBI taxonomy): domain Eukaryota; kingdom Metazoa; phylum Chordata; class Mammalia; order Artiodactyla; family Bovidae; genus Bos; species Bos javanicus. The sequence goes on from NC_083881.1 coordinate 47,317,015, forward strand.
ATTCTTCAGCACTCAGCCTGTTTATGGTCCAACTCTCACATCCGTACATGACTATTGGAAAAACCATAGCATTGACTAAGCTCACTAGGGCTTCCCTGGTGGCTCAGATGGTAAAGAATCTGCCTGCAATGCAGGAGACCCAGATTCGATCCCTAGTTTGGGAAGATCCTCTGGAGAAGGAAATGGCAGCCCATTCCAGTATTCTTGCTTGGATGACTCCATGGAAAGAGGAGCCTGGCAGGCTATAGTCCATGGGATTGCAAAGATTCAGACATGACTGGGAGACTCACACTTTCACTTCTTTGACTATACAGACCTTTGTTGGCAAGTGATGTCTCTGCTTTTTAATATGATGTCTAGATTCCTCATAGCTTTTCTTCCAAAGAGCAAGCACCTTCTAATTTCATGGCTGCAGTCACCATCCACAGTGATTTTGGAGCCCAAGAAAATAAATCTGTCACTGTTTCCACTTTTTCCCCTTCTATTTTCCATGCATTGATGGGACTGGATGCCATAATCTTAGTTTTTTGACTGTTGAGTTTCAAGCCAGCATTTTCACTCTCTTCTTTCACCTTCATTAAGAGGCTCTTTAGTTCTTCTTCACTTTCCGCCATTAGAGTGATAATATCTGCATATCTTGAGGTTGTTGATATTTCTCCCAGAACTGTTGATTTCAACTTGTGATTCATCCAGTCTGGCATTTCGTATGATGTACTCTGCATACAAGTTAAATAAGCAGGATGACAATATACAGCCTTGACATACTCCTTTGCCAATTTTGAACCAGTCAGTTGTTCCATGTCTAGTTCTAACTATAGCAATAGTTAGAAGCATCTTTTAACTATTTAGCTTCCTGTTAAATAGTTAATAGTCTAACTTCCTGTTTCTCAGGAGACAAAGTAGTCTGGTATTCCCATCTCTTTAAGAATTTTTCAGAGTTTGTTGTGATTCACTTTTTTTTTTCGAGTCCATATAAATTAGAATATTTTTCATTGCAAGTACAGAAAACAAAGCTCATGCTAGGTAGATCAATACATGGGGATTATTGGTTTTGCAGCTGAAAACATCTAGAGGCATCAGGCCTGATTTATCAAAGCTCCAGAGCCATTGCTCTGCAGTTCTCTACTACTCTTACTGCAGGCTTAACTTTTATCATAAAGTGGAACAGTTGCCCACGGTAATCAGGACTGTGTACTTGTATTTTCTTATACAGGGAGAAAGAGTGTTCATTCTCCCAACTGCTAAACAGGAGTCCTGAGTTGCATCCTGATTTGGCCAGCCTTTAAAGCCAGAGGAATATGGATGGGCTAATTGGCTTAGACCTTGTTACAGCCAGAAGACTGGCTAAACCCAACCACACTGACTCCTAGAACTGAGAGTGGGGTAAACTCTAACCAGATCACATGACTGCAACTCAGTAGGGGTGGGCTGGGGATTCCACCAAAGATACAGCTTTGGGACCTAATTTTTAGCTGTATATATTATTAACGTTTTCTCAATTTATTAAATATTCTACATCATTAGTTCAATATAGAGAACATTATATTTAGTATAGATATGTCACAATATTTCCTAAAATTGAATAATTGACTCATAATTATTTGCTTGTATAAGCTCTTCTGTGATTCATATTCTTATATTTAATCTTTACTCAATATATTATTATTTCCTCAAAATGTAATCCTGAAAGGGGAATTACTTGGTTAAAGAATATCTACATTTTTAAGGAATTTCATGTATGTTGACAAATTGGCTTCAGAATGTTTTTGCTGGTAATGTTAATAGCACTCAGGATTTTGAAGAATTCTGAATAATCTAATTGAAATAAGAACCGTTTGGCAAAAGACACATACAGTTCCTATATCTATAGATTTCCACCTTTGTAATGTGATACACACTGGTAATTAGCAACCCTATAGCATAGTAATGTTAGTCACCGATGGTCATTGACTCAGAGGAGCCAGAGAACTAATAGGAGAGCATGGTGGAGGCTTCCTTTTTCCTTGTGCTGAGAAGGCAGTGTGAGACGGACAGGGTCACCGAATGTTCTGGCATTGTTCGTATGAACACTGGTTTACTTCGCTTTATTTTCTGTTTTTCATAACCTTGTAGGCAGAGAAACCCAGGTGGTGAGTGAACTTACCTTGGAGCATTTTTGAGGGCAGAACATGACAGGACTCCTACCAGAGGCACAGCCTGTGTGCAATGCCACAAGAGGAAAAGTGCACAAAACCTGGCCAGTTTGTACTTTTAATACTGCTACCTTATCCTAGACAAGGACAGGAGCTGAGATTGTTTCTTGAAGCGCTAGGCCAGAAATCCAAAAATGGTACTGAAAATTGGATGCAATGTGTTCATACATGTATATGTATGTGTTTTATGGGGAGAGGCAGGAGCCCACCATCTTCACTGAACTCCCCAAAGGGTCTACAATTCCAAAAGAAGTTAAAAACCGAAGTTAAAATATATTCCTCATCGTCTCATAAGACCAAAGTGATCTAACTATCTCTAGACGTAGGACAGACCCTCAGTCTGAAAGTGATGCAAATTCTAAGAATTTTAAAACATAGGTTCTAGAAAGCAAATGCTAGAATATATAAAAAATGAAATGTGAATCTGTCAAGGAGTAAATCACCAGAATTCCCACCCATTCAAATATGGCTGAGGCTTTGAAGAGCACGAGCAATAGAGTAGAGCAAAGAAATTTACTGTAGTATCAAAGAGGAAAAAAAAAGGCAGGCGGGGGGGAGGTAGAAACAGAGAAGAAAAATAACGAAATATTAGAAAATTTGATATCAGTAGCCTAGAACTTTGAGTTCATCCCTTTAAAAAGGAATTAAAGAGTGGAGCTTTATTTTGTGACCTTGGAGCATCATTTTTTTTTTAATTTGTGTCTTATTTTCATTTGGTTTTAGAGGTTAACGTTTTTGTTCCTATACCTTTGAAGTGGAACTGGTAATATCAGGCTGGCCAAATAGATTGTTCAACATTTTTGGCCAACTAGATAATTTTTTAACTTCTTATTTATACGTTGACTACATAAAATCACTTTGTTTTTGTACTTTAACATTACTTTTCCCAAGAACCTCAAATCACTAGTCCTGTTGGGAGAGGAAATAAAAGCTTCGGTCCCACCATGGCCTTTCCACCACTTCATGTATTCATCCATTCAACAAATGTATTGCATGTCTACCATACAAATGCCCCATCAAAGGTGCTAATGATACCATGTCCTTGATACAAACAAAGCTCTTGATCTAAGAAGCTTTATGTCCTAGCAGGGGGGGGACATGGCAAACCAGCCGACAGTAACAGAGGCCATGTGGTATCATGGACAGTGACTGGGAGAGGAAAGGTTAAGAAGAATGGTATATGGGAAAGTTGAGAGACTATAGATGTAAGTGTATTTTAATTAAGCGCTTCAAGCTATTGAGAGTGACTGGTTTTCAAAGTTTAGTTTTAAATAAGTAATATAGTCACTCAAAACAATTTTCCACCCATCTCACTGAAACCTTATATGTATGTATATTCATAACCCAATAGGCTGCTTCCCTGGTGGCTCAGTTAGTAAAGAATCTGCCTGCAATGCAGGAGACTCCAATTGGATTCCTGGAATGGGAAGATCCCCTAGAAAAAGGATAGGCTATCTGCTCCAGTATTCTTGGGCTTCCCTGGTGGCTCAGACAGTAAAGAATCCACCTGCAATGTGGGAGACCTGGGTTTGATCTCTGGGTTGAGAAGATCCCCTGGAGAAGGGAATGGCTACCCACTCCAGTATTCTTGCCTGGAGAATCCCCATGGACAGAGAAGCCTGGCAGGCTATGGTCCATGGGGTCACAAAGAGTTGGACATGACTGAGCAACTAATCTGATATCCAAATAGAGCTTCCCTGGTGGTTCAGATTATGAAAAAATCTGCCTACAATGCAGGAGACCCCAGTTCGATCCAATACTTGGGTTGGGAAGTTCCCCTGGAGAAGGGAATGGCACCCACCCCAGTATTCTTGTCTGGAGAATCCCATGGACAGAGAAGACTGGCAGTCTACAATCCATGGGGTTGCAAAAGTCAGACTGGACTGAGCAGCTAACACACACTCAAACAACCATCACCACAATCTAATTTAGAACATTTTCATCACCCCAAAAAGAAATTCCATACCCAGTAAATCCCCAATCTTCTCACAGACAGTACTACCTCAAGAAACCACTAGTCTACTTTCTGTCTTTATAAAATTGCCTATTCTGGATATTTTCTACAAAGAGACCCGTACATTATGCAGTTCTCTCTCATTTAGCATAATGCTTTCAAGGTTTATTCATGTTATAGCAAATATCAGTACATCAGCACTTTATTGCTTTGTATTTAGTGTGTCTGCAGGAGAGTGGGAGGGGAGGGGAACAGAATTTACAAACAGGAGGTGTGAGTCCACATCCCAACTCTGCTATAATCAGACATCCAGCCTTAAGAATGGTATTTATTCTCTTTGGAATTCCCTTTCCTATGTGGCAAAATGAGGGATTAGGATAAATAATGTTATGTAGGTTCAAGTGTCTTTGGAATTTTTTGTTGTTTTTGGCAGCACCCATGTGGCTTATGGAATCTTAGTTCCCCCACCAGGCTCTAACCTTGGGAGAATCAGGCCATAAGAACAGAGAGCTATGCGTCTTTCCCTTAGAGGACTGATACTACCTCAGCTAAAAGTTTCCTTGGCAGTGAAAACAAGGAGTCCTATAGGTTCTATTGTTTCTATTTGAAAAGAAAGTAAAAATGAGCTTGGCAGTTTTTATCATCACTGTATCCTGAAAACTGTACCCATATATGAGGTGAATGAGACCCTATAACCATAAACAGTTGCTTTATTTGCATCACAGAGAGCTAAATGGTCTATTTTAATGAGAAGGGAAATACTATTAATTCCACCATGTAGAAATGCTCTATTAATAGTGTCCATAGTGTTAACAATTTGTTGTTTAAAATTTCTGCTGACCTAACATGAGGCTTTATTGTTTATGATCTCAATAAATCACATCTAATATTATTTTCCAAGAAAAAATAATTCTTACAATATGAGATAATGTGCTAGATTCTTTATTGTATATTTTTTAAGCAAAGTTATAAATATCCTAAGGAAAAGTCCCTTTGCAGTTGCTCGAATATTTGATGCTATCAAACACAATGCCACTACTCTTTGGAATATTAATTTGGCTTCATGAATGCACAAAAACATTAAACATACTATTATGGGTATGTATTCTCTTAAATTCCAGTCCTAACACAGATTCTCATTCATTTATCTATGTATTCTGAGTACGTTTCTCTTGGACTGAATTCCCCAAACGCAACAAAATCTCATTTTATTTGCCTCTATCTTTACCGGGAAATTACCTCAATCAGGCAAACTTTTGTAACCCTACCTTCTATGTAGGGTTTCCCTAACTTCACTCTAACTCCTTTTTCTTTTTCAATTCTCAGTCTATCACTGCTGAAAAGCTTTCTCTGGCTCCCAAAGTCCAGCAAAGACCTAGGTTCCCTTGAGATATTCTTACTGAATGCTCCTAGAATAAACACATGCCATTTTGTAATTGCCTATTTCTCAAACACATTCTACATTAGACTCAAACTTTCAAGAAGACAGAGATCTGTGACTAGGAATGTTTTTGTTTTCATTATATATCCAGATGTGTTCAACCAGTAATTGCTAAATAAGGGGGAAATGAATGAATACATTGCACATGGCACTGTGGAAGATAATGAAAAGAACTAGAGCTAGGTAGAACATTAAACTCAGCTATATTTATTCTAGGTGTGAATATTTGATGATGATATTATGTAATTAAGGAAACAGCAATTAAGATCAGTGTAACCACAATTTGCCACATAGCTGAAAAAAACCTTAATTCTTTCTAAATATAATTTACTAAAATTTACCATCTTAAAAGTGGGAATAATTGAGGGAAAGAAAGGTAAACACATTAGATTGTATATATCAAATTTTTTAGAAAATCTGCAGATAAAAATATATTAATAAGATGTATCCTTCATGCACTCAGGATATGTAAGGAATCAAATCAACTATACAGAGTATGACCTTTTCAGAATATAAGTTATACAAGTCGATCAGGGGTTGATAAAATTTTGCAAAATGCCCCTGGGTGGCAACAGCAGAAGTCTCCAAGTCTGAAGCAGTAGGATCTAGGGACTTTGTGAATATTCAGGACACAGAAAATTGTGAAGCAGAATCAGATGTCTGTTACCTGTCTAGTGTGAAGGCGTACATCTTGGTGGCTTTGTCGTTCACAAGGTAAGTTCTTCCAAGAAACTCCATGGTGGCCAGAATAAAAGCTTTGGCTGCTGTTGTTACTGTTGTTGTGTCTGCGGCTGCTGCTCTTTAACTCACTGTCCAGTTTTGGAAGCGAAGCAGCATTACAATTATTCTCACACTTTCCAAAGGAAAAATGAAAAGACTTACCGGGATTACAATAAGAAGCCTCCCGCATCAATGTTCTTGATAGATCTGCTAAAATTACACTCTGAAATATCACCTGGCCTCATTCTCTCACCCACAGAAACTTGTTTCCTGCAGGTAGGAATATATGGATTGTGTGTGTGTGTGTGTGTGTGTGTGTGTGTGTGTGTACTTCCCATGATACCTGATTCTGTTGTGCTTTCTGGGAGGTAGAGGAGCTCAAGGGTCAACTACTAATCACGATGTAGAGGGTTGGTCTGCAGAGCACACCTGAGTGAGCTGCAAACAGTGACCTTCTGATGCTGCTATTCCCCCCTCTCTTTTCATTTTCTTTTTCTTCAGTGGGGAGTGGGGAGGTCTCTCTCGGAACCTAAAAGCATTTCTCCTGGGATTTAGTTCTAAAATGCCCTCTAAGCAGCTGTCACGATTTACTTCTCTTCTCTTCTGGGACCATTTGGGGATTTCACCATGAAGCGAGGACACGAATCGTTAGTCACTGAAATCTGTAATCTGAAACACTTCCTGGTGCGGCAGCTTTGAAACCCTTTTGACAGGCGGGAGGAGGGCAGTCTCAGCTTCTAAATAAATAACAGCCCTCAGTCACACAAGAACTAGAATGATCTGTGCTCTGCCTGGCCAGGGGGCCCTTGGCTGAGGATAAAAGACTGGCCCAAGCCGATCCTACCAGGCAAACCCATCACAGATCTTAGAAATGGAGTCTTCTCACTTGATCTTGAGAGAACTTCAACCCCCAAATTCCTGTGAATTGACCTTTTATTTCATGACAAAGAACTTTCCAAATAAGAGAAAGGACCATGGCCCAAGGACAACAGCCTGGTCACCCAGCAGACCTTTACGTGTGAGCCAAACACCACCCAAGAACTATGGAGATGCAGGCAGGGGCAGGCGAGGGCAGAGTGGAGAAGAGGGCATAGACCCTCCACCTCTGAGTCCTGAGCTCCTTCTCCCTCTGTCAAGACTAATTCCCTAGTGAGAAAACTCAGAGTGGTGTAGCCCTGGAGTAGCCCAGTGGCCCAGCACCCTGGAGATTTACCCATGTTACTGAGCAGAGATCTCCCACCATTAAATCAATATTATCTCCTGGAAGGAGAGTAGAATTCAATGGCAATGACTATAGACAATGAGGGGAGAAGTCACCTTTCACTGAGTGGCTGAGGTTTTCTATGACATCTGCTGTAAAGCTGTACCTCTTGTCTCTTTTAAGCTTTCAAACACTCTCCTCTCTAACATGAATTCTAAGGTCTCTTCATGTGGCCCCACTGCCTACCTGATCATTAACTTTGCTCTGACAGATGGAAACCAGAGAAATGGCTCTGGGAGGCCATTTTTCTTCACAGGAGAAATTCTGGGTCTGGTGTTAAAGTATTTCCTTCTCTTACATCCTTATTCTTAACTTTGCAAAATAATGGGTTATTTTATGGAGGCAGAAGTAAGAAACGAGGAAAGAATGACTAATCGATTGTGTGACCCGTTGCCATACTTTACAGCTTGAATATTTGTGATTAGTTTCTAGCATATAATAAAAGAAAGAGAATTCAAGTGAATGAGTATCAAAAAAGTGAAGCAACTACTTAAAACCAGGCTAAAATCCCTTAAAGATAAGTGCCAAGAAAAGGAGATAAGTATTATTCAAATGCAGGAATTAGAGTATTTAGCGATAGCCTTCAACAGAGAAAAAAGCAATCTGAAAGTTTGAGGTTTCACATGATGAATTTGGTGGCTGGCATGCATACAGATGCACAGATATATTTGTACCTGTTTGTGATTCCATGGGCCTTCCCTAGTGGCTCAGACAGTAAAGAATCTGCCTGCAATGCAGGAGACCTGAGTTCATGATTCCATGAGTATGGAGATATATACATACATGGTTATTAATGTGAATTGCCATGAGAAGAGGATAGCGTGGGGATATGTGAGAAGGGCAGAGTAGAGCTGATATAGACAGGGTAAGGTGGAAGTGGGAAAAGAGGAAACAGGGATCCAAGCAAAAAATGTTGAGAGAAAAAATGTATTATATGATTGCTCATGAGTTGAAGTATATAAAATTGCCATTTTTGTAGACCCAGCAGTTTCATATGATTTTACTTAAATATATATGCACATGTCTGTGTGAGTGTGTGTGTGTTTGTGTGTGTTAGTCACTCAGTCATGTCTGACTCTTTGCGACCCCATGGACCGTAGCCTGCCGAGCTCCTCTGCCTATGGAATTCTCCAGGCAAGATCACCGGAGTGGGTTGCCATTTCCTTCTCCAGGGGATCTTCCCCATCCAGGGATCGAATGTGGGTCTCCTGCATTGCAGGCAGACTCCTTACCGTCTGAGCTACCAGGGAACCCCACACACATGTAGCCATACTTCTAAAATGCATTGCGTGCATGTGTGACACATTTAAAAATTAAAAGTTAAGTGTGCATTACTTTAAAAGTACTGGGAAATTAGGTAGTATTTTCATCAAAGATTTGTGAATTCCCAAGTACTACCCTTGATGATAATTACTTGACTGCAAATCAAAGCTTTTGGTATAAGTAGCATAACAGCAGGGAATAGTGGATTACAACAAATAAAATTTTCATATTAAAGAAAAGTAAGTTTTGCTGCTATAAATTTAGTTGTAAAGTTATGATCAAGAATTGCATGCATGTTATGTAAAATTTTCACCTATTGATTATCTTATCTTATAAACCCCTTTTAAACTGCACCATAATTCCCCTTCCCCCAATATGTTGTCAGTATATTGTTTATGAAGAATGTCCCACCCTCCCCTACTAACCTTTGGCCCACTTAGGCCTACACTGACCACTAGGGGTTAATGGCCCAAATCAGATGCCATTCCACGTGAGACACAAAATACGTATTTGGAAAGCAACACAGATCAAAAAAGAAAACCCCCTATCTTGTTGACAGTTGGTTTTGGTGGGCATTTTGCTGCTTATCCCAGTTTCCTAGGCAACAGGCTTTCAAACCATCCTGAATTACAGGTTGTCCTCTCCGCCCACTCTCCATCACAAGCTTGTAGCAACTGAAGGGGCAAAATGCAATTTATAACAGTTAACTCTGGGAATAAATATTCTATCAGCCACAAGAACATAACTGACACAACCAAAGATCTGGTTCTGCTCCCCAATGCTAGCTGTTGTCAACAAAAATTTCTTAATAGGATTTTACACGTGGTAGCTAACACATCTGGAAAAATAATTTACATGTGTGTCTTACACATGGTTTGCTATTTTACTTGCAGAAAGGATGTGTGTATGCGAAAGCATTGTAATCATCCCTACACACTAAAGTACTGAGTTCTCACAATCTGCCTTCCCCAAATTTAAATTCTTATTTCAGGAATACTTCATGTTGTTTGCATATGACTGTTCTTTACAAAGACATATGAAAATGTGCTTGTTTTTAAATACAAATGTGGATTTTTGCTCTGTTTATATCCTTGTTGTGTGTAGAGGCAGTGGAATGGAGTGATTTTGTTTGTTTTTCAATTTCTCTTGTCCTCTTGTCCAGACAGTGGCCTACCCCACAGAAACAATAGCTTTGGTTTCTGTCACCATTGATTAGTTCCACCTGTTTTGGAACTTCATAAAAATGGAATCATATGGTATTGACAGTGTGCAATATTTTGTATATGGTTTCCTTCTCTCAACATAATGTTTTGAGGATTCATGCATCAGAGTGGTTTAACGTATGGACTTTCAAATGTATGCATGCTAAGCTGGTTCAGTCGTGTCTGACTCTTTGCGACCCCTTGGACAGTAGCCCTCCAGGCTCCTCTGTCTATTCAAATGTATAGACAGACTTGGTTTTGGTTTCTGGTTTGACCCTTTTCTTCTTTCCTTGAACAAGTTTTCTGACTGCTGTGGTTTTCACTTTCTCATCTGTAAAATGAGGACATTGTTTAGAATCTATCTTACAGAGCTCTTATGAAGAGTAAAAGAGATACTGTGTATAACAGTACTCCATGTAGTATCTGCCATGTAACCAATTTTATCTAGATGTGAGCTGCTATGTAATTGGCCATGTCTGAGCATAATACGTTGGCTGTCCAGTAGAAATTAACCCCGTCTTAGTAGAGGCTAAGAATAACTCAAGAAATGGAAGTAGAGGTTTCTGGGGAAAAGACCTGGGAACTAGAACCTGCCATTAGCTGGATGACTCTGAGTAGATGCCTCAAATTCTCGGGCATGAACTTTCTCAAATAAGAGATTTGTTCCTGCCCTCTCCTTCCCGTGTGGTAGTAGAGTGCCATTCAGATGTGTCCTCAATAAAGAGGACACAACAGGAGAGAAAATGCAGACTCCATCAATATAATCACCTAGTAAAGATTCTAGACTTATGCATTCCCATACAGACTGTGAAGGTATTATTTCTAAGTTGGGTAGCATTTGCTTAGCAAGGTGGTTTTATGGTTATTACTACAGTGTGAGTTTTTCAAAAGTTCCATCCAGGAGCTTGTAAACACACTGGAAATTTAATTGGATTGTATTTTAAAGAACATTATGAAAATTTCATTTTACTCTAAAGCGAACGTGTATAAAAAGCATCTGCCAATATTTCGTACTTTACTTGAAAATGTACCGAAAGCCATCTGAGTTTTATTTTTTTTTCCTGATAAATTGGGACTATATAATTCCTTGGGCAGGGGAGGGGGTCGGGCATTTTTAATTTTAAAGAGATGAGCTGTAACAGTGTTCCAGTGCAAATGCAACTGGTATTTGTTGAGAAAAAAAAGGCTTGATAAAATATTGATGCTAAAACAATAAAAGAAACATTTTATTAAGTGTGATAGATGCAAATAAATAATACAAAAATAAACAAGCAGTGTTTTAGTGGGGAGAAATATTGAGGCTAGGTGGTTTAAATGTTTACAAAGTGTATATTTTATTGATTAGTCTACATGTCTCATGCTTCCTTTTCCAAGTCTTCTGCAACTTAAAGTAGTTAACTCTTAAACACACCTCCCAAGTTACATATGATTGTGCTTGCAAACTCTGGGGCAGTTTTCTGCTGGCTTCATATTCTCATCACAGTGCATGTCTCTTTTCTTTATTTTATTTGCATTGGCAAGCAAGAGAAGGCCCCAAGGACCTAAGCCATGATTTTAAGGTGTTGGAATAAGAAAGGCAAACAAAAGCATGCTTCCTAATATTCCAGCTCTTTGATCTATAAATGCACAGAGCATCACTGAAAACCAAAGCACTGAATTCCTGAATCTAAAAAAAAAAGAGAGGGAGAAAGAAAGAGAGCCCTCTTTCATTATCTAGAATGCCTCCATTTAATTTTCATGAGTACAGTTTACTTTGCTTTAGTGCAGTCTTGCGGGGCTGATTATTTGTCCTAGGAGAAGGATTTTCACAGCAAGTCCCCAGATGAATGCCAAGAGAGCAAAGGCATAGCTCATCTTCTCCTCCAAATCGTGAAGCCTGGATTTATTTGACTCGAGGCTGACAAGCCTGCCTCTCAGGAGATAGTCCAGGAGACAAGACAAAAGCCTCCTCAAAGCTTTCCCCTGAAAGACTGAGCCATCGCTTTTTACGTCAAACTCAAAGTGCATCAGGGGACAGCAGCTGGGTTTTCTGCTTGGAAGCGCAACTACAGGGCATCTCAGCTAACTCATCTCTTCTTTTGGCATTACTGAATTTGCATCCAGTGAATCCACATTTTTAAATGCTTCTAATCTAATTGGAGCAAAGCTCACCACCACTGCCAGGGTAGGAGTCCTTTGAAGTCGCATCCAGTACAGCAAGTGAGGCATCGTATTACTTTTTGCACCCCAAGACTCGCTATTCATTCACCCAGATATTGTCAGTGAGAAATGATGGGAATTTCAACTTCCTTCACAGTCAGCTAACTCTGAAAAAGAAGAAAAAATATATAATTATAACAAGCTAACAAATAGCACATCATTGAAAAATATTGTCTTTGGCAGCAGATTTTTATGTGCCTAAGATAATATTCTCCTTTAGCCTTCAGAATCTAAAACTAAGATTTTTCTCTGAGTTTGCACCAAAATTGTGATAATTCATCATTCACTGAATAAGCATTTCATTTTAAACTTCATAAACATTCAGATTAAACTGCTATAGAAATGATACCCAAGGCAAAGACAATGGCAATTAATGTCCTTCTATAGTTTAAGCTTTATTTATGCAACAAACATCAATATGGCAAAACCGTCTGGTGAATTTTTGATACAAGTTGGTTAGAATGGAATTTGTCATAACCTGCATTTCCTAGTCACAAGTTAGTTTCCAAGAGAGCTGGTAAATAGTAAACTCAGATACCCCTTGGCCATTCTCTACTGAAGGAAACAGAAGGAGAAATGTATTCTATGATTAATGTAATGTCCCAATGAGTACTAACTCTCCATCACTTCTTAGAATCATCATTGTTATGGATGATGCTGTCCGCAAATGGGGAATAGTTCTTTTTTAATTTATTTTTTATTGAGGTAACATTGGTTTAAGCATTATATAAGTTTCGTGTGTACAATATTGTATTTTTTAACATTATTTAGTTAATACTAATTTTGGCTGTGCTGGGTCTTTGTTGTCACAGGAGCGTTTCTCTAGTTGTGGTGAGTGGGGGCTACTCTCCAGCTGTGGTGCATGAGCCTCTCATTGCGGGGGCTTCTCTTGTTGCAGAGCACAAGCTGTCGGGCGCAAGGGCTTCAGTAGCCGCAGCACGTGGACTCAGTAGTTGCGGCTCCCTGCCTCTGGAGCACTGGCTCTGTCGTTGTGGTGCAGGGGCTCAGTTGCTCCACAGCATGTGGGATCTTCCTGGACAAGGGATCAAACCTGTGTACCCTGCATTAGCAGGGAGACTGTTTACCACTGAGCCATCAAGGAAGCCCCTAATATTTTATTTTTATTTCTGTATATCCTATAGCATGCTTATCGCCCCCAAATTTAGCTTTCATTCTGCACTATATAGTTAATTCCACTCTACCCATTCTGTCCTTCCCTGACCCCCTTTTCCTTCTGGTAACCAATACTCTGTTCTCTGTATTTATATGCTTGTTTTCGTTTGGTTTGCCTGGCGTGCTACAGTCCACGGGGTCACAAAAGAGTCAGATACAACTTAGAGACTAAACAACAACAATATGAAATAGTCATATCTCCTCTTTAATAAGGACCAGGCCCCCCCACTAAGGTGAGGTATACTGGTTAGTTCTAATATTTGAACATAGTGGAGTCATTGTCTGCCCAAATATACCCTTTCCAATATTGGCTGATCAGATTACAGGCCTCGGGCATCCCACTTGGTTATTTCCTACTAATTCAAACTCTTTGCTTTGAAGATGCAATTTAATTTCTACCTAATGGCTTAGACAGTAAGATATACTCACCTGCATTACCCTCTTCTGAGAAGATACTGCCCGCAGGGCTCGCTTATCTGACACCTGCATCCAGCCCAGCCACCCAGTTTTAACTGATTTCACTGCTGCACTGGCCATACTGCAGTGCTGAATGCACCCCGTTTGTAAATTTGGCTGCTGCAAGTTCTCATTCTGTCCTTTTTACAAATTTTCAATATGTCAGTGAATACATTTGCTCCTTTCTACCCCAATTTCCTAGCCAGAAAATGTTGAATGATAGTACTAAGCCACTTCAGAAGACTCTTCTGAGTAAAAATAATCCCTTTCTTCCTTCAGAGATAACAAAACACTTCCAAAGTTTTAATATTGTTAAATACATTAAATATTGAGAAGTCATTTATGGATAAAAGCAGTAAAACATACCAGAAATTAAATACCACCTATATAAAAAAATTTAACATTTTAATTTAAAAATAATATATATACACAGCAAAACATCTTTAAAATTCAAGAAGATTGACAATTGATGGTAAATCCTCCTGCCTAACATCCTAGGCTAAGATAGAGGGAATAAACCAAGTTTAAGAATATTCTGAATATCTTCATGAAATTTTTTGTGCATTTATGGGCACACATACACAAACTTTTTTTGCAGTCCAAATTGATGTGTATTTGAGGGATGACTTATAAGCTTGTCAGTAGTTGATTATTTACATGTCATTTCTTAATTGTTAATAGACTTTCTTTTCTTTGATGGTTCACATGGTAAAGAATCTGCCTGCAGTGCAGACCTGGATTCAATGCTTGGTTCAGGAAGATCCCCTAGAGAAGGGAATGGCTATCCACTCCAGTATTCTTGACTGGAGAATTCCAAAGATAGAGGAGCCTGGCAGGCTACAGTCTTTGGGTCACAAAGAATCGAACACGACTGAGCGACTAACACTTTCACTTCACTTTTTTTTCTTTTCTACAACAGTTTTAGGTTCACAGAGAAATTGAATGGAAGGTGCAGATTTCTCGTATACCCCTGCCCGACGTATGAGAAGCCTCCCCCATTCTCAACATGCCTCCCAGAGGGGCACATCTGTTGTACACACAAAGTGTTTCCATTAGGGCTTAACTCTTGGTGTTGTCCATTCTCTGGGTTTGGACAAATGTATAATGGGATGTGTCCACTATTATAGGAACACACACAGTTTCACTGACCTAAAAGTTCTTTCACACACACTTTTATTTTTAAATTTTTAAGATTAATGTACTTATTTATTTTAGGCGGCACTGGGTCTTCATTGCCTCACCTGGACTTCCTCTAGTTGCAGTGAGTGGGGTCTGCTCTCTAGGTGTGGTGCCCGGCTTCAAATAGCAATGGCTTCTGCTATTGTGGAGCAAGGGCTGTATGGCCCACGGGCTTCAGTAGTTGCAATGCGGGGCTTAGTTGTCCGGCTACATGTGTGATCTTCCTGGGCTAGGGATCGAACCCATGTGTCCTGCATCAGCAGGTGGATTCTTATCTACTGGACCCCCAGGGAAGTCCTACACACACTTTTTAAACCAAATTCACCTGGTTTTTATGAGAGTGCTATCTGGTGAATACTAAGGTTGCAACAATAATAAAGCTATTGTCTTTCCTTTTGCTCTTGCTGGGAGACTCCCAGGCTTGTCCTCTCCCTACTGGACCAAGACAATCTGATAGTTGTGGCTGCTGTCCCACAACCTCCACGAGCCAGCAAGTCCAGTTCCACGTCCCACCTCATGTTCTGTTTACCAGCAAACTGAGCAGGCTAAAGTTCACAGCAGTTGCTCTTCATTAGGAGAAAAGTAAAAGAAGACAGCCAGAGGCCCCCAGAGACAACTCAGCTCTTTGTTCAGTCCAACAGTTGACATTCATCTCATCCTCCTCTCCCTCTCAAGCCTTGATGAAATTTCTGCTGCTAATGGCTAAGCCCCAAGCTCATCCTAAGCTCTAGTGAATTGGACAGACATGGTTCCTGCTTTCTAAGAATTTATAATCTAGGGGAGAACTGCCTTTGAAAAGCAACCCAGAGACTTCCCTGGCAGTCCAGTGGTTAAGACTTCCCTTTCCAATGCAGCAGATGCATGTTTGATCCCTGATTGGGGAACTAAGATCCCAATGCCTATCAGCCAAAAAAACAAAACGTAAAACCAAAGCAATATTGTAACAAATTCAATAAAGACTTTTAAAACGGTCCACATCAGAAAAATTTTTTTAAAAAGCAATCCATTTGGTCCAGTACTGGGTGACATACCATAGTCATTACAAACCAGCGAACACATCCCAGGACATATTTATATTTGAATATATATATATATATATATATATATACATACATACATATATAGCATGGGCTTCCCAGGTGGTGCTAGTGGTAAAGAACCTAACTGCCAAAGCAGGAGACGTAAGAGACATGGGTTCTATCCCTGGGCAGAAAGATTCCCTGGAGAAGGGCATGGCGACCCACTCCACTGTTCTTGCCTGGAGAATCCTATGGGCAAAGGAGCCTGGCAGGCTACAGTCCATGGGTTGCAAAAAGTCAGACACAACAGAGAGACTTATATATATATATATATATAAGACTTATATATATATATATATATATATATATAGTTGGACTTTACTATGTGTATATGTATATATATATATATATAATACTCTCCCACAAAACCTGAACAGAGTGAATATTAAAGTGAATATCACCATCCCCAGTCATTTTGTACACCAACATTAAAAATTAGCAGCTCTTATCTTAGCCTCTTGGATTATCAGATCTGGCTCTGTCAATCAAAAATAATACCACACATCATGCGTTATCTTACAGTTGCTTACAGCTCTGAAAAGAAAATCTCTCTCTTAGAGCCTGAAATGACAGACACTGATGCTTATAACATTGTTCTGAAAGAGTTAGACAATTTCAAATGAAACATTTATTTTGTCGTATGAATCCAAATACGTTCTTGTCTTTCAGGGGAATGTCACAGGAAGGCGGATGGATCTTGTCTGGCTTCATCTAATTGTGGGAGTAATGACAGTGCACAAGATGCAGTATCTCTTCCAACACCCTGAGGGCAAAATTACCCTGCCACTCCACACTGCAGATCTCTTTTATGGAGAATTTCAGTCATTACTCTTCAGCACAGTGTTTACAAACACTCAGCAACTTATTATTCAGTAGATGAGAGGAAATGGGAAGGCTACCAAAAAGTAACTAAGACATTAAATAATTTGAAAAAACTAATTAGATGTGTGACTTGCCCATTATTTTCCCCTAAGAACTCCCACATGAGGCTCCTTTCTCCTAGGTCTCAAAAATAAATGTACATACATAAATAGGCTTGAGAGTTATCTAAAGTGAACACCTGAAGATGTAATGGTGGTCTTAATTTAATCAACAAAAACTAGAGGACACATTCAGTGACCTGTCTTCTAGAAAAGAGCATGGTGTAGAATTGATTGTGGATACTTTCCACTGAACAAGTTATCTGGATTTTTAAATGGGCACTCATAAGAATAAGCTTCCATTGCCTGGAATTGGCCCTCCTAGACACCTCCCCAACCCTGCCTGCTCTTCTGGAACACTGCTCCTTCTGGCCATGCACGTGGATGCTGCCTTCTCATCTTGAGGGTCTCAGCTCAGTTAGCCCCTCTTCAGAGAGCCCTTCTCAGACCTCCCTGTGAAAAGCAGTGGGGTCTCAGCCACACCTAATCTCTCTTCTTCACAGTGCTCTCTTCATTCCTTTCAGAGCTCTTCTCACCATGCATGTTACCCTCTTTGTTTTCTATTTCAGTTCTCATCTACTGCTACAAGAATGTAAGCTCTTAGGGGATCAGGGACTTTGCTGTTTCACACTGTTGTATCCCCTATTCTTGGTACACAGTATCCGGTTTATGGTGGGAGAGTGGGTGAATAATAAGATTTTTTAGAATTCAATGAATGGAAAAATAAATGATTGCATGAATGGTTGGATGGATGAATGAAAGATACAAGTAAGAATTACATTCAGAGTACTGTAATTACTTGTGATTCAGAGTAAGCCTTTTTTTTTTTTTTTAAGTGTTGAAAGTACAGTATTAGGTGCTCATTTGTGTTCGACTCTTTGTGACCCCATGGACTGTAGCCCATCAGGTTCCTCTGTCCATGGAATTCTCCAGGCAAGAATACTGGAGTGGGTAGCCATTCCCTTCTCCAGGGGATCTTCCTGATCCAGGGATCAAAGCTGAGTCTCCTGCATTGCAGGCAGATTCTTTGGCAGGGATCTCTTTATTCATGTGATGATGAAGTTAAAATTAATTTGCATGATACCATCTCTGAGAACTCTGCTTACCTGCTAGTTTTTGTTTTTGTTTTTTTTTAACTTTTCATTTTATATTGGAGTAGAGCTGATTAACAACATTGTAATAGTTTCAGATGGACAGCAAAGGGACTCAGCCATACATATATGTGTATCCATTCTCCCCCAAACTGCCCTCCCATCCAGGCTGCCACATAACATTGAGCAGAGTTCTCTGTGTTATTCAGTAGGACTTTGTCGGTTATTTATTTTAAACATAGTGGTGTGTACATGTCGATCCCAGAGTAAACCTTTTGAACTCATGTAGACTTGTGTATCTCTCTACTCACTAGCCAGGCTATGATAACCTTTATGAACCTGTTTTCTTATCTATAAAATGGGGACAATAAAATTTTTCTCATAGGACTGTGATAAAGATTAAATTCAATTATTTATAATAAATGAATTTCACATTTAAAGCTAATAGTAATTTCTCAGTGAACAAAGGATATCCATATTAATTCTTCATTTGTAAAATCAGCCTGTAATCAGATAGGCAATTGTGCTTTATCAAATATGAAAAAAAATCACAAAGTACTTTCAGATCTAGTTGTCAAGTTTCAACTAGGATGGAAAAAAGCTACAATAGAGTGAACTTTTCTGCCTTAAAAAAAAAAAAAAAAAAAAAAAACTGGAGCTGCCAAGGGTTTAATTCAGTTCAGCCACGCAGTCATGTTCGACTGTGTGCGACCCATGGACTGCAGCACGCCAGCCTTCCCTGTCCATCACCAACTCTCGGAGCTGGCTCAAACTCACGTCCATCGAGTCAATGATGCCATCCAACCGTCTCATCCCCTCCCCTTCTCCTCCTGCCTTCAATCTTTCCCAGCATCAGGGATTTTTTTTCTAATTAGTTAGTTCTTCATCAGGTGACCAAAATATTGGAGTTTCTGCTTCAGCATCAGTCCTTCCAATGATATTCAGGACTTATTTCCTTTAGGATTGACTGGTTTGATCTCTTTGCAGTCCAAAGGACTGTCAAGAGTCTTCTCCAACACCACAGTTCAAAATCACCAATTCTTGTATTAAAACTTGAAATGGCATTGCTAGCTGGTAAATCTTAGATATATCTATACTTCCTTTGAATGCAAATGGAGACAGAAAGAGGGAAGAGAAAATCATGAAGAACATATTTATGGAAGCAAAAAAACCCACAACTCTGATATTTACTAAATTACTATACACCTAGATCATATTATAATTTTCTTCTTAAAATTCAGAAACTTTATTGCTTATTTCCTTTACTTTACTAAAACTTACAGAATATTCCAGTGCTATTTAAATTCTAAGTACATTTGGACAGTATATACACATCTTAAAAATATATGCGGAAAGAGCCAATTTTATAAGATGACATGAGGAGCTCTGCATTATTTCTCATTGGTGCAAAACTAATTGGCTTTTCCCATTCATTGCACAAATACTTGTTTTTCCATTTTACTATCCTTATAATTGCAGCTGAAATTAAAAGAGGGCACAGCTACCTGCCAAAATCTGGTGCAGGATGCTTTGCATTTCCAAGTGTCCTAGCCGGGCTGTTTTCCCAAGTCTTGGGAGCCATTGGTGATAGAAGTCGTTACTCCATAACGCCACCCCATTGATGGCACTACTTTTCCAGGTGTGTATCCGGTTACACCAGCAGCTGGTGAATTGTTTTGAGCTGAAAAGGAACTCCTAAAATATACCTGTTATCTAAGACTCCAGAAGTAATGATGAAAAAATGGTGGCATAAACTCCTGGTTGCTCCACTGGCCCACATTAGAATCATGAAAAATCTAGGGTGGTGTCTCTTCATGTGAAGTGGAGAGGAATAAGGACAAGTAAAAGAGGATGGAAAAAGTAAAAAGGAAAGAACTATAACACTTAAAACCAAGTTACATTTCTAGATTTGGTGACCAGATCCAAGAATCTCAATAAATGCAACAAAAACTTTCTTAAATACCCACATTTTTTATCCTGATAAAATCCTGAGTTTATGTGGATATAACCAACCGGGAATCTCCTGGCTCCTTGAAAGATTTGGCTTTAACCCCCAATTCCATAGTGTAAATCTATAATCTTCCCTTTATTTTGGCAACTTTCTGTGGAACAGAAAGGACATGAGGAAGAATGGGAGAATGTCTGCCTTCAGGTTCTGCTTCTGTGTTAAATCAGAAAAGAAACTCCCCTTCATTTTTTCACAGAAGAAATCTGTGCGTACAGTGCGTAGATGAAGGTAACAGACTTACTGAAGACAAAGATGAAGGAAGTTAAGTTGCAGCCATGTGAAAAATCTAAACTGGAACTGTAGTCATCCTTGTTCTCATGACTTCAGTTATCTTACTGAAGGGTTTAAGGTTTTCCATGAACTTTTACACATCTCGTCTGTCTCTGCATCTTGCTGACATCTGTCTCTTTATTTTTTTTTTTCTCTTCTTCCTCATAGATCATAGCAAATTCTTAAATGTATCACCCTTGGAGTAATCCAGGGATTATTTTCTGTTGCCTGGTTAGTCAGCTCTCAACCCTCACGCTGAGATGCTTATTGGGGTATTTCCCAAAATGAGAAGAATTTTCTTACTGAATGTAATTCTGATGCTAGAATTTTAGTATTACAACATTTCCCCTCTCACTTCATTAAATAGTGCTATATATGTGGTGATGTTTACTGCCATTTCCTGATATTTGATTCTCCTCTCTTTCTGGACACATGGGTAGACTTCTCTGCCCCCTTGGGACTGGATGATAATTCAGTGCAATGGGCTGAGATTGAACGTCATGTGGATTACTTTCTGTTTGAGATATTGAAATGCCAGTGTGAGGCCCCCCAGTACTGTTTGCCCTGCTGTGACATCCATAAAAACCTGTGTATAACTTGAATCTGTCTCAGCCTGGGTGCCTGAAAGACAACAGTGAATCAGCAGAACCTCCCTCCTGACCTGCACTAGATTTATAAAACAAGGAGAAACAAATCTTTGCTGCTGTGAGCATCTGGGATCCGTGGCTTGTTTGTTTTTGCAGCGTTACCTGGCCTCTTCTAACTTATACAGGTAGGTCCTCCACTTAGAATGAGTTCTGCATGTTTGTACATCCAACTAAATCAGCTCAACAGTACTGTACTGTAATAGGTTTATAATACTTTTCACCCAGTTCAGTTCAGTTCAGTCTCTCAGTCCTGTCCAACTCTTCACAACTCCATGGACTGCAGCACACCAGGCCTCCCTGTTCATCACCAACTCCTGGAATTTACTCAAACTCATGTCCATCGAGTCAGTGATGCCATCCAACCGTCTCTTCCTCTGTCGTCCCCCTTCTCCCAACTTCAATCTTTCCCAGCATCAGGGTCTTTTCCAAAGAGTCAGTTCTTCACATCACATGGCCAAAGTATTGGAGTTTCAGCTTCAGCATCAGTTTTTCCAATGAATATTCAGGACTTACTTCCTTTAGGATGGACTGGTTGGATCTCCTTGCAGTCCAAGGGACTCTCGAGTCTTCTCCAACACCACAGTTCAAAACCATCAATTCTTCAGTGCTTAGCTTTCTTTATAGTCCAACTCTCACATTCATACATGACTACTGGAAAAACCATAAATTTGACTAGATGGAACTTTGTTGGCAAAGTAATGTCTCTGCTTTTTAGTATGCTGTCTAGGTTGGTCATAGTTTTTCTTCCAAGGAGTAAGCATGTTTTAATTTCATGGCTGCAATCACCATCTGCAGTGATTTTGGAGCCCCCAAAATTAAAGTCTCTCACTGTTTCCATTGTTTCCCCATCTATTTGCCATGAAATCATGGGACCAGATGCCATGATCTTAGTTTTCTGAATGTTGAGTTTTAAGCCAACTTTTTTCACTCTCCTCTTTCACTTTCATCAAGAGGCTCTTTAGTTTTTCTTCACTGTCTGCTGTAAGTGTGGTGTCATCTGCATATCTGAGATTATTGATATTTCTCCTGGAAATCTTGATTCCAGCTTGTGCTTCATCCAGCCTGGCATTTCACAAGATACACTCTGCATATAAGTTAAATAAGCAGAGTGATAAATATACAACCTTGACATACTCTTTTCCCGATTTGGAACCAGTCTGTTGTTCTGTGTCCAGTTCTAACTGTTGCTTCTTAACCTGCATACAGATTTCTCAGGAGGCAGGTTAGGTGGTCTGGTATTCCCATCTCGTGAAGAATTTTCCACAGTTTGTTGTGATCCACACAGTCAAAGGCTTTGGCATAGTCAATAAAGCAGAAATAGATGTTTTTTCTGGAACTCCCTGATGTTTCGATGATCCAGCAGATGTTGGCAATTTGATCTCTGGTCCTCTGCCTTCTCTAAAACCAGCTTGAACATCTGGAAATTCATGGTTCATGTATTGCTGAAGCCTGGCTTGGAAATTTTTAAGCATCACTTTACTAGCGTGTGAAATGAGTGCAATTGTGTGGTAGTTTGAGCATTCTTTGGCATTGCCTTTCTTAGAGATTGGAATGAAAACTGACCTTTTCCAGTCCTGGAAAAGTGGCCACTGCTGAGTTTTCCAAATTTGCTGGCATATTGAGTGCAGCACGTTCACAACATCATCTTTTAGGATTTGAAATAGCTCAACTGGAATCCCATCGCCTCCACTAACTTTGTAGTGATGCTTCCTAGGCCCACTTGACTTCACATTCCAGGATGTCTGGCTCTAGGTGGGTGATCACACCATTGTGGTTATCTGGGTCATGAAGATCTTTTCACCCAAATAACACATAAAAAACAAACACAAAAAATAAAACATTTTAAAATCTTACAATGTAGTTCCTTGAAAAGTATAGTAGTATAGCACAACAGCTGGCATACAGGGGCTAGCATCAAGTGAACAAGTGAGAAGAGTTACTGACCAGAAGAGGGAGTGAAGGTGGGAGACAGTGTATAGTCAGCAATAGGAGATGGAGGCCAAGGTGAAATTTCACTCATGCCTGACATTGATGGCACAGCTTCTGGTGCCTTGCTAGAACCAGAAGCACATTCACATCTTTGAAAGTTTGCAACTTGAAAGTTCATATGTAGGAGGCTTACTGTACAGTGTTCTTATCACAAAGGCTTGGCACAATCCTTACTTACTTCTCCCTCCAGTAAAAGACTACATCCCCTACCATATTTTACTCTCAGGGGACTGAGCACCAAAAACAGTTTCTACCTTTTGACAATGTTCTCTCTGAGTCTCAAGGCCTGAAAACACATCATTTTGGAGAATTTGTTCATGGGAATTAGTGGATCATTCTGCTCATCCATTGGCTTCCTGAGCTTTGCCTCTGCTTTGCACATTGCCTATCAAGAGCCTATCAATTTGCAACTAACCAAACACTTGATTCTCAAGTGCAAACAGAGGGGAGGTTTCTCCACGGCAGGTCAATATACAGGTTTACTGGCCAACAAGACCCAATGCAGGTTCTTTGTTCATTTTCCTCATTGATAGTTCCCAGTATCTTCAGTGTCCATTCAGTGGTCTGTACTACTACATCTCAAAGTGAATTGAGAAATTAAAATAAGCAACTATCTTGTATGTGAGGTATATTAAGAATGAAACATTAAGTTCTAAATTAGAAAGGGACTATATCCTATATCTGTATAAATGTACTAAAAAGCCTTGAAGTGAACACATAAAACAAGTAATAAATCATACCTCAAAAAATCTGTTAAACATGATGAAGTGAAATATTTCTTTAAGTATAATTTTGAAAACCAAATACTGCTCTATGTTATGACATTTTCATGATGCTTTACACACAAAAAATACCATAAACTTTCATTTCAGTATTTCAAGAAGTATGATCATGTCCCCAAGGTATTAGTGGCTAATAATGAAATTAGTTCAGGTTTCTAATTAATTTACATTTAAAGATTCCATCGTGTTATTTTAATATTGATAGTCTGTTTATATAAATATCATTAGTCTCATTCTGGTGTCTATTTATTCATTGCATAAAATCAAGAAGCCATATTTTTAAAACATGAAGGCTGGTGGTCAGGGGAAGAGACCTTTAGTCTCTGTGTCTTCTGAGTAAATGGGAAAGCTTAAAAGTTGGCGCATCATTTCTACCGTCATGTATTAAAACTTGAGCCCAGGAGAGGGTGGTTAATTATTCAGTGGCAAGGAGTAAATAGTGAAGGTGGAGGAGATGGACCCTGACCTGAAACCTGCCCTCTAAGGTGAGACAGAAGATGCCAAAGCTTCTCTTTCATTCATTTGACAAATGTTTGTTGCATGTCAACTCTGTGCCAAGCAACATGCTCACTGCTGATGCTGCAGCGGTGACCAAGTCCACAAGTTCCCTGTGCTGTGCAGTGTGTGTTCTGATGGTAGATACAAATGCCCAGGACAGTTCAGAAACCCTGGCAATCTCAGTAATGATTTAGGGAGCAACTGATTCAAGGATTCCCATACAGAGGAGCAGAGCTCTGTGGAGGAGAATGGAGACTGAGGTCCTCCCCGGGATAAAGGCAGACTGTGATCATCATTAAGGACACAAGGACCCTGCAAGGCTCTTTGGTCCACAGTTGTCAGAAGGGAGACTTGGGCTTCCATGAGTGATCAGGAGAGCACGTAGAGATCAAGTGTTGTGTAGAACCTAATGCCAAGTCCTAATAAATGAGAGCGTGAAAGTCTTCAAATTTTCCTGTCTCAACTATGAGTTCATCTGGGGCCTTCAGTGGGTGTCAGACCTCTCAGGAAGAGTCAGAGATGGTGAGCCAGCTGTTGGAGGCTATGATGATACAGACAAGAAAGGCTGTATGGCAGTGGTTAAGGGTATGAGTCATATGAGCAGAAAACCTGGCTTGGAATCCCAGTTCTGCCCTGCATGAGCTAAGGAACTTGGGGCAAGTGGTATAATCAAGGTCTTTAGCTGTAAAAGGTCAGTGATTATGACAGAATCTAATTTACTGAATTGTTGTGATTATTAAATGAGATAATGTATGAACAGTACTTAGAACATTGCCTAACTCACCTCAAAATATATTACCTGTTATTAAAGGTGCCAGGGCCCAATCTTTGCAGCTGCAAATAGGTCTCTTGATCTCATTTCCCCCACATTAAGACCCTAGTGTAAACCAAATAGAGTATGTAGGCCACACAAAAGCCAGTCTCATCACTGCGTCTAAGCCTTAATTACTAAAAAGTAACTAACATGAATATAAACACCCAATGAAGCAGCATCAGATGCAAATGGCAATTCTGACACCCAGTTTTCCATTTCAGTAAAAGCCCAAATACCATAGACAATGCTGTAAAAACACCTTGCATTTTATGTTCAGATAGCACCATGCCTTCCTAGTACTGTAGCTTCTACCACCTCTCCAGACACTAGGCCTCCTGAGAGCATCTTAAGAATGGGGTATTAGCCATGCAGAATGAAACTTAGGCTTAATGACCTCACTTAGGACCAGATGATGTGATATTAGAGTGGGGAGCAGGGAAGGTTGCAATACAGAGGAAGGAAGAAGGGCTGAATAGGTGGTCAGGTTAAGATGGTAGAACAATTCCTGAGAGAATGTATTCTTCTCACATTTCCCTTAGCTTCCTCTTTGATTAAACTGAAAAGTTGCAAATGCAGAGAGTTACTTCAGCAGCCAGAACGCTGACACTGGCCAGAAGTCTTCTTTCTTGCTTGCAAACTCAGTCTAAATTCTGAAGATGAGGGACTTCTGGTGGCCCTGTGGTTAAGAATCTGCCATGCAATACTAAGGACACAGGTCTGATCCCTGGTTATGGAAGTATTAATAAGATCCCATATGCTGCTGAAGAAAAGTTATGACCAACCTAGACAGAATACTAAAAAGCAAAGACATTACTTTGCCAACAAAGGTATGTCTAGTCAAAGCTATGGTTTTTCCAGTAGTCATGTATGGATATGAGAGTTGGACTATAAAGAAAGCTGAGTGCTGAAGAATTGATGGTTTTGAACTGTGGTGTTGGAGAAAACTCATGAGAGTTCCTTGGACTGCAAGGAGATCCAACCAGTCCATCCTTATTCATTGGAAGGACGGATGCTGAAGCTGAAACTCCAATACTTTGGCCACCTGATGCGAAGAACTGACTCATTGGAAAAGACCCTGATGCTGGGAAAGATTGAAGTTGGGAGAAGGAGGACAACAGAGGAAGAGATGGTTGGATGGCATCACTGACTCGATGGACATGAGTTTAAGTAAACTCTGGGAGTTGGTGATGGACAGGGAGGCCTGGCATGCTGTGGTTCATGGGGTCGCAAAGAGTTGGACAGGACTGAGCGACAGAACTGAACTGAACTGACATGCTGTGGAGCAATTAAGCCTACCGGACACAACTACTGAGCTCGCGCACTCTAGACCCCAAGTGTGTCAATGCAGCCAAAAATAAATCAATAAAAATAAATCATGAAGATGGACAAGAGCAGTGTGAACTGACTCCCAAAGAATTCTAGCTCGGGGTTGGTCTCAAATGTTTAATTAGCATAAATTGTCTTAGCTTGTAAATAGAGCCTACCTGGAACCTTTTCCAGAACACTCTTATTGATAAAGGTGATCAAAACTGGATCTGTCCTTTTCAAGTTAAGGCTTCATTATTACTTGCCATGGAAGCCAAAGAAAAGGGCCATACTTGTTTTCTACCGTCTCTGACTCCCCATGACACTGGGCCTGTCATGACTTTGGGCCTCAGAGGTACTTGCCAGATTTCCAAACTCTGAGTGAGTTTCAACTTTAACTGAATTGTTTCCACTATTTTCTCTATATAAATTCACCAGAATTTTATCATCACCTAATAGCAGCGAAAAGATGAATGACTTAGATTGTTGTTCAGGTAATAAAAGACCAGGCCGATGAATAGCTTCACACATCAAAAGAAAATGATGATGTCTTTCAAGTGAGAAGGTATGCATAGAGAATGAACAGGATATGTTTGGAGACATTTACACTTTGGTTGACTGATCTCTTTTAATATGTTTGCACAAAAAAGAGAGGGGGGACGTGTAGTGAAATACTACTCCAAATCTACATTAGTTTGAGGGTTGCTGTAGGCTTTCAAGTTCTGAAAATATGACTTATCCAGTCTGGTAATGCATTGAGAATGCTCTGAGGTTTAAAAAAATGAGCTATTGATCTTAGAAGATTTTAATTTAGATTAGTTCACTTAAAAGTGTAATAAATGGCAGGGCTCACATGTTGAATCACTAAGGCAGCAATTATTTTAAGAGGATCAGTTGTCTGTGCTTTGAATTTAATAAAATCTCTTTATAGAGCTTTTAGACAGTATTTGAAATAACCACATAACCTGTCTGTGAAAAGATGTTTTGAGTTGTATGTCAAAAATTGAAGAGAAATTATAAAGACAACTTATAGTTTTCTAAGACCAATAATAACAGATGGGCAGTTGCTTTTACTCTATTTGTGAGCAACTGTTGTTTTGAAAGGTTTTTTCTTTTTTTTGTGACAGAAAGAGAAAAAAAGGAGAGGGGGTACAATATCTGGACCCAGAAGGTTTCTGAGTTAAATTTGCAAGAGCTAAAATTCTTCACAAAGGTAGGATAAAAGTAGTGATACAATTTGGTAACCTCTAGCAAATGAATTCTTGCTCATGTTCATAAGGAAAAGGCAAATGTAATAAAAAGAGAAAAATGAGAGATACCTTGCTGGTAGCATTAACTTGCAATTTTACCTTAAAAGCCAAATATTTAGGTCGCAAGGCCTTCTACCTCTGACCGTTTTAGGTTTCAATGAAGATTTCATCATCATGGTTCTTGATATGCTAGTGGCTCCCTGCTGAGATAAAACCAGAGGGGTCTTCATCTCTAAGCTGAGACCTCTGGTTCTCCTTTTCATCTTATAAAATTCATTTAGAGCCATCTTTCCTGACATCTGTACATAAAGCAATATAAAACATTACAATATAAATTACATCTGAGGGATTCATCTGAAATTCTATTTCACTGTTTAATAATTAAAAGTCAAAAACCTCTCTGTGGCTTTATAGCAGTCTCTATCGAGAATAAATTTTCTTGATAAGGCATCCTCCTCCCCAACAATGGAGGCCGTTGGCATATTCTGCAGAAATGAGTTTAGTTATTAATAAATCCTATCCTCTGGAATGTGACTCCATGTCTGAACCTCTTTGGAGGTGGTGTTACATATTCAGAGTTCCCAGATTATCCACCCATTTACAAGTGTTGGAATTTAACATAAGTGCCTCCATGTTTTTCATTCATAAAACGATGTTGGGCAGTTACCTGCTACACATGGTTGTGCAAGGACTGAATGAGTCAGTATGAATGAAGTGCTCAGAATAGAGCCTGGAAAACAGAAAACACTAGGTGCTGGCTGTTATTTTAACTGCTATGTTTTGTGTTATTCAGAAGAACCTTTCTGTTTCACATGAATGAGAAATTCTCCAAAGGAAAACCCTTCTAGGAGGACAAGCATGATGATAGCTAAAAAATTGTTTTTCATTGTTTTATGAAACTATTTGGGGAGGGTGATTCCTTTTTTATTGGACTGTAATTGCTTTACGGGCTTCTCTTGTGGCTCAGCTGGTAAAGAATCTGCCTGCAATGCGGGAGACCTGGGTTCGATCCCTGGATTGGGAAGATCCCCTGGAGGAGGGAAAGGCTACCCACTCCAGTATTCTGGCCTGGAGAATTCCATGGACTGTATAGTCCATAGGGTCACAAAGAGTTGGACAGGACTGAGTGACTTTCACTTTCACTATAATTGCTTTACAATGTTGTATTAGTTTCTGCTGTACAATGAAGTGAATCAGCTATATGTATACATATATCCCCTCCCTCTTTGGCCTCTGTTCCCCTCCCCTTCCTTGCCACTCCCACCTCACCCCCCATCTAGGTCATCACAGAGCACCAAACTGAGTTCCCTGTGCTTTGTAGCAGCTTCCTACCAACTATCCATTTTACACATGGTAATCTATACATGTATCAATCCTAATGTCCCAATTCATCCCACCCTCCTTAAGCATTTCTAAAATGACCCAACATTAATCTTTGAGAGCCTAAAATCTACAAAGTAGTAGGG
Organism: Bos javanicus; assembly: GCF_032452875.1. Classification (NCBI taxonomy): domain Eukaryota; kingdom Metazoa; phylum Chordata; class Mammalia; order Artiodactyla; family Bovidae; genus Bos; species Bos javanicus. The sequence goes on from NC_083881.1 coordinate 47,346,174, forward strand.
ACAGGGAGCAGTGTCCTAGGCTTTGCACCTGCCATTCCTGTGTGGAAGGATTTTCTCCAAATCGCAGGATGCCTGGCCTCTTCTCATCACTTACTTTTCAGTTCATTTCCTATAGCCTCAATGAGCATTTACCCAACACTCTAGAAACTCACTCCCAACCCTTGTCTCATCTTCAGTCCTGTAGCCATAGAACTGTCCTTCTACCTGTTGCTAATGAAAAGATTTCATCTGTTTATTTATTTAGCATCTGTCTCCCTTACCCAAAAAGAATCTCAGGGAGAGAAAGGACCTTGTCTTCTGCCTAATACATAGAAGGTGCTCAATGCCTACTTGTGGAGCAAAGGAAAGTGACAATCATGAAAGAATGCATATGACATGAACACATACTGCTATTAAAAATAGCACAAGGCTCTTGAAAGACCAGGGGGTGTGACCAGAAGGATCCAGGGTGAAGGGTGCACAAGGGAATAAGTAAGTTCCCTAAAAGGAACCAAGAGAACTGGAACAGAAGACTGATGGGAGGGCAAAGTAGGGGCGATACTTGGCAAAGATAACCTGTAGCTATTTTACAAGTCTGCCTGCAGTGCTAGGGAAGGCCCTCTTGCTGGTGTTCCACTTAGAGATCACTTACAAATCACCAAAGATGGTGATTATCTTATACAGCCCAGAATGTAATTCAAATGTCCTCATTCTTATTTCTGATGCTTCCTTGGCAGTCATTCTGGAGGACTGGGTCATTTTCATATAGCTATGGGATATTCCGTGGCCAGGGAAGCATAACCTACAAAAGGATAGCTTTCTGTCACTCTGTCCCTACTCGTTTTCTTAGTAGCCCCCAGTCTCGGGGGCTCGTGTGGCTGAGAATCTACTGAAGTAGAAATCATGAGCCTCTGGCTCGGGAAACAGCCAGTTAATTCACTTTTAAAAAATGAAACACTGTTTAATAGGAGGGCCAGGGATTTAAGGCTGACAGGGGTCAGCTTAATCTTTGACGGGAGAATTCGCTCTAGTGATTACCCCACAGCTTAAGTGTTCAGTCATACTACTTAATTCCTCCAGATTGATTTTCCAGATTCTATCATCACCAGATCGTTGCCTCTCCACCAAGTATACTCCCTTGGATTCTGGTGCCCTGCTGTGGAATCTGATTAGCAATTCAGAAGAAGGGCCAGTGGAGAGGGTTCAGTTCAGTTCAGTCACTCAGTTGTGTCCGACGTTTGCGACCCCATGAACCACAGCACGCCAGGCCTTCTTGTCCATCACCAACTCCCAGGATCTACCCAAACTCATGTCCATTGACTCGGTGATGCCATCCAACCATCTCATCCTGTCATCCCCTTCTCCTCCTGCCCTCAATCTTTCCCAGTATCAGGGTCTTTTCAAATGAGTCAGCTCTTCGCTTCAGGTGGCCAAAGTATTGGAGTTTCAACTTCAACATCAGTCCTTCCAATGAACACCCAGGACTGATCTCCTTTAGGATGGACTGGTTGGATCTCCTTGCAGTCCAAGGGACTCTCAAGAGTCTTCTCCAACACCACAGTTCAAAACCATCAGTTCTTTGGCGCTCAGCTTTCTTCACAGTCCAACTCTTACATCCATACATGACTACTGGAAAAACCATAGCCTTGACTAGACAGACCTTTATTGACAAAGTAATGTCTCTGCTTTTTAATATGCTGTCTAGGTTGGTCATAACTTTCCTTCCAAGGAGTAAGTATCTTTTAATTTCATGGCTGCAATCATATTAAGTACCCAGAATACAGGGGTTCCGTGATAGTCCTTGTCAGATGAACATTGTTTTTCTCATCCAGATTTTAATTTAATTTCCCCTAACAATTATTTCTAGCTGTAGACAGGCAATATGATAGCACTTCCCTGGGAAACTTTATGAAACATAGAGGAAGAAAAGAGCCCCTGTTTTTAAGTGCTATGTATCTGAATTCTCTAATTTGATGATGAATTAGACAAGGTGTGTATTCCCACCTGGAACTGGGTCATCACTTTTTAGTGATCTAGGGATGGATTACTCTACTGCCTGTGGATGTCCTATGCCCCAGCTGTGCTGAGAGCTTGTTAAGGGAGCAAATGAGAAAAATACAGTCTCTGTAATCTGTCGTGTTCTGGTTTTACAAATCGCTTTGCTTTTATTCTTCTACCAATGTCCTCACCTATTGTCTGACCCTCTCCCGGAGCAACTACATTATTGTACCATGAATTTTAATGATTTTGTATATTATATCATCACACTAAAATAAACTTTTTGTGGGTGCAGGGGGAACCAAGCCTGCATTACCCAAGAGTTCTTCCCAGTAGTCAAGTCCTTAAAAAGTTTTACTAAACTGAGTTGAATACCTAAAATGTCTACCAGGACTATCTCCATAAATGCATAGCTAAAAAGCACCAAAACCTGACAATGTGCTGGCGCCTTAACAAACCCATTATTCACATCTCTGAATCTGAGAGATAAGAATGCCTTAACGGAGAATCATAATGCAGGCAATTGTTAAATCAGAATCAAATCCCAGTTTCTGGCAATGCAGCCAGGCACAATACACAGAAACTTCTCTAACCCTTCGATGTTGTATACAACAGCAATCCTTTTCTTTTGGGTGCCACTAACACTTTTGAAACTAGTTTCTCATCTGATCTTCACAATAGCTCCAGAGAGAGGAAAGGCAAATATTATTATCTCCATTTTGAAGATAATGCATTGAGTCATAACATAGATAAGTGACTTGCCTTCAGTTCTATAGCCAGCATCAGAGCAGAAAGTTGGCAACCACTAGCTCCCAGGGTTCTGGACTACTAGTCCATTCTTTTTCCAATAAACTCCATTATGACATATGCCTTCCTATTGCTGCACTTTTCATATTTTCATGAGCACACAGATTTCCTGCAGATCTTGTGAATACACAAATTCTGAGTTAATATTGTCTGAGGTTGTACTTGAAATTCTGTATTTCTGACAAACTCCTAGGGGATATTGATACCATCGTCCTTCATATCTTTATATCTCCATTGCTTGGCTCATAGCAGGTGCTCAATAAATATTTGTTGCATTAATGAAATAAGGAATGACCAACCTTTCCTGTCCCACTTTGGGTGTCTCTAGTGCTGCTTGAAGGGCTTCACAGGTGACATTAGTGGTAAAGAACCAGCCTATCAATGTAGAAAACATAAGAAATGGATGCTCGATCCCTGGGTTAGGAAGATCCCCTGGAGGAGGGCATGGCAACCCAGTCCAGCATTCTTGCCTGGAGAATCCCCATGGACAGAGGAGCCTGGCAGGTTATAGTCCATAGGGTCACAATGAGTCAGACATGACTAAAGCGACTTAGCACAGTGCTACAGTGTAGCACTGTGTAGCACAGTGCTACACAAATAGTTAAACACTCAGGAAATAAGCAGTAAATGAATGAATTAATCTAGCAGTGAAGCAAGGTGCTGACTGTGCGGAACTCCATGTGATTAGAGTTGATGAAAAAATAGAGGACTTGCGGAGCAGGAGCATTCCTGGGACACACCCCAGTGTTCAGCCTGTGATAGCTTGTGAGTTCATAATAACACATTTTGCTCACATAATTGCATCCATCAGAATATATCCTTGACCCCCTAAGTAACATGAAGATTTTTTTCCCCAAGTTCTTTGTGTGCTTTGAAGACTCTGTCTCCCTAATACCCCCTGCCAAGGCTCAGTGAAATAAACCCGTTTCAGCATTCTCATTTTTACTCTGGAAAAGAAGTCTGAGTTGCGCCCAGCCTTTCAAGCAGTGCTGACATTAAAGCTTGGGCTTTCTGCCTCTCAGACCAGATCACGACACTTGGCCGAGTCTCTCGGAGTTTTTCCTCCATTCCAACACTTTCATTTCCTAATAAGTCAAGGTGGTGAACAGAGGATTGCACTTCAAATGAAATATTTAATTGTTCTGAACTGAACTATGAAAAAAAGCCTTGATTCAGAGAAGGGATACATACAACAGAGCTTAATTAAAATGTTCTTAACAGTTGGTGAGATAGAGCGACAGAAACCACAGTAAAACATTTTCTAAGAATCCCATCTCTCAAGGTCTGGGCACAGGACACTCTCTCGATATGACTCTGCCTCAGGATATCATTTATAAAAAGCCCTTGCCATTTATAAATTAACCCAGGAACACTGTTACTTTAGCAAACGCTTAGTAGCAGGTACATTTTTCTGGAAGTGGGGTTGGCAGGGATGGCGGAGGACAATAACTAGAATGGAGGGGAAGGAAAGTTGCCCGCTCTTTACAGAGAGACCCAGGGCAGCTGCTGCTGGCCACTTAACTTCCACAGCCTTCCTTTCACCCACCTGGGCACAGGTTAGCCTCATTATCTAGGACACTTACAGATGTTATGCAAGAAAGACATTTTGGAACTGAGAATTAAAAACTCTCCAATTGTAAAGGGGAAAAGAAGCCTCAACCAGGAGCAGAGCTGGTTTGCTGTCCAGATTCCTCCAACTGTGTAATTGGGATCAGTTTCCCTACATCCGTCAGCTCCATGTTCCTCCAGGTCGACATCACTATTAGGAAGGCATCCCCTCAGGCGGCAAGACCTGCATTGTACTTGCTCAGCAGCCCCAGTGGGAGAGAAAGGCCTCTTATTCTATTCATTCACAAGAAAGTCTCAGGACTCACTCTAATTGGGTTAGCCTCATCCACCTGTTGCTGTTCAGTTGGTAAGTCGTGTCCAACTCTCTGTGACCCCGTGGACTATAGCACTCCAGGCTGTCCTGTTCTTCACTATCTCCCAGAGTTTGCTCTAACTCGTGTCCATTGAGTTGATGATTCCATCCAACCATCTCATCCTCCGTTGCCCCCACCGCTTCCTCCCCTCAGTCTCATCCACCTGCTCAAGGCAAAACCCATCAGGGCCAGAGTGTGGTTTCTATGTAGTCGGGTCTCAGGGAGTGTCCAACCCCCCTAAAGCACAACCACCAAGAAGTTGAAGGAGGAGGACCCTAAAAAAAACTTGGGGAGTGTGCCTGAACGAAGAGGGAAGAGATATTGAATAGGCAAGCAACAGAGGCCTTCTACTTAGTCTGATCTTATATTTTGCCTGACTTCTGATAACTTGGTTTCTCCTTTGTTCCCAAATCCCAGAGCCCCAGACCCTAACTTGAACACCATTTCTGATAACTGACTCCTTATCTTTCCTATCTTTCCTATCTTGCTGCTGCTAAGTCGCTTCAGTCGTGTCCGACTCTGTGCGACCCCATAGACGGCAGCCCACCAGGCTCCCCCGTCCATGGGATTTTCCAGGCAAGAGTACTGGAGTGGGGTGCCATTGCCTTCTCCATCCTACCTTGCTAACCTGCCTGAAAACAGTAATTATAGCTAGTCATGCTGACCAAATACTCACTTTGGGCCAGACTTTGTGCTAAGTGCAATATGTATGTAATTGTATTATCCCCAACAGATCTGAAGATGTGTTTTATCATAACCCGTTGTTTAGTTGAGACAACTGGGGCTCAGACTGAGGTGACTTTCCAAGGTAACATGACAGTTATGGGAGAACCAGGACATAATGTCTAAGCAATTAGACTCTAGACTTCATTTCAGAGTCTAAGCAGTTAATCATTATGCTATGTTTCCTGACTACATTTCATAGACTCGTCTGCAGTTAATGCTGGCAAATCAGTGAATGTCAGTTAATCTGTTAACATCAGTTAACAGACCTTAGCATCCTCACTTGTACAGTAAGAATGGTGTTACCTGCCCTGATCTGCCTATCTTATCTGTCAGGGCTATCGTGAAGCTCCAAGAAGGGGATATACATGTAGCTTTGTGATTATGATTATTCCTTAAATAGTCAAGCAAAATTGCAGAAATGGGTATAAATTTGAATATAGAAACACATATGCCACATCAGTCCCCATAGTCACTTACTTTGAGCTTTGTCAAGAACACACACTTCTCAGCCAGTTCCCTGATCCTCTTGGAAGCACTGGGACTTGGTGTACTTTATCCCCTAAGAGGGGAAACTTCGTTGTGTGCCGCGTCCATGTCCTGGTGTCTTGTTGCCTCATGAAGATCCCTCACTCCCAGCTTTTTCTACATTCTTGCTCTGCACATCTGCTGTCCACACCTGGGAGAGCATCTTGTCGTTCTCTGGGTCACCATGCTCTGCCTCCTGGTGCACAGGCACACGTGGTAACCTGTCATTGGTCCTACTTGTATTATCTTTTTTGGCATTTATACCCATCGGACTGGAAGTTCAGTTCAGTTCAGTCACTCAGTCATGTCCGACTCTTTGTGACCCCATGAATTGCAGCACGCCAGGCCTCCCTGTCCATCACCAACTCCCGGAGTTCACTCAGACTCGTGTCCATTGAGTCGGTGATGCCATCCAGCTATATCATCCTCTGTTGTCTCCTTCTCCTCCTGCCCCCAATCCCTCCCAGCATCAAGGTCTTTCTCAATGAGTCAACTCTTCGCATGAGGTGGCCAAAGTACTGGAGTTTCAGCTTTAGCATCATTCCTTCCAAAGAACACCCAGGGCTGATATCCTTCAGGATGGACTAGTTGGATCTCCTTGCAGTCCCAGGGACTCTCAAGAGTCCCCAACACCACAGGTCAAAATCATCAATTCTTTGGCACTCAGGACTGGAAGTGAAGTGAAGTGAAGTCGCTCAGTCCTGTCTGACTCTTTGCAACCCCATGGACTGTAGTCTAACAGGCTTCTCAGTCCATGGGATTTTCCAGGCAAGAGTACTGGAGTGGGTTGCCATTTCCTTCTCCAGGGGATCTTCCTGACCCAGGGATCGAACCTGGGTCTCTAGCATTGTAGGCAGATGCTTTACCCTCTGAGCCACCAGGGAAGCTGGAAAGAAGGACTGGAAAGAAGTCCTCAAATCTGTCACCCTGAATGAGCAACAATGAGAGAATGCACATGGTTAGACTACTGTTTCCACTTAATTTGATGGCTTTTCTTTAAGTGAATGTTGCTGAATTCCTATAAAATTCAGAGGAGAGGAGAGAATTTGAACAGTCTCAGCATCTCTCTCTGGAGCCCACCCCAGATATCAGTAGCAGCCAGGTCTTCTGTCATCCTCTCAAAGTGAAGTCGCTCAGTCGTGTCTGACCCTTTGCGAGGTCTTCTATCATCCTCTCAAGGAGGGTTTTAATCAACATATTTTTATTCTAAGACTCTTACTAGGTATACATATCTCAGAAACTGTAATGGGGACAAAAAAATTTTCAGAAATTCTTTAAGTGAACAAAATGCTTTGCACTTCAGCTTTTTTTTTTTTTTCAAAAACAGAGAGGGTTTGGAAAAGTCAATAAAGAAAGGGTAATTCTAAGCTTCTTAATCACTATAAATGCTGAGCTGGCTCTTCTATGAAGCTGTTTTCTGAATGATATCCAGAGTGGTAATTCTTCTTAGATTATCCCCTCAAAAGAATGTCTTCTTTGAATTCTCAGTATTTGTCCTTAACAGCACTAAGGCTTTCTGTTAACGACTTTTTACCTTGGTAGGCAAAGTTGAAAGCACACAAGACTGTGGAGATAGCAATTTTTCAACTTATAACGGTGTGTCTTCAGCAAACGTAAACACAGATGTTGTAGTTTAAATGAGTGCTTCAGCATTGTCAAGTAAGAGGCCATTCGTTAAACATGGTGAACAAAAACTTTTCAGCCAAAATAAATTAGGGACTCCTGGATGTTTATAAAATCTGGTTAGTTATTTGTCTTGTTTTTTCCTATGTGCAGTGCATGGATTTAAAAGATGTTGTTGTTGTCCAGTCACTAAGTCATGTCTGACTCTTTGTGACCCCATGGTCTGCAGCATTCCAGGCTTCCCTGTCCTTCACTATATCCTAGAGTTTGCTCAAACTCACGTCCATTGAGTCGGTGATGCCATCTAACCATCTCATCCTCTGTTACCCCCTTCTCCTCTTGCCCTCAATCCTTCCCAGCATCAGGGTCTTTTCCAATGAGTCAGCTCTTCACGTCAGGTGGCCAAAGTATTGGAGCTTCAGCATCAATCCTTCCAAAGAATATTCAGGGTTGATTTCCTTTAGGATTGACTGGTTTGACATCTTTGCTGTCCAAGGGTCTCTCGAGAGTCTTCTCCAGTACCACAGTTCAAAAATATCAATTCATCGGTGCTCAGTCCAACACTCAAATCCATACATGACTACTAGAAAAACCATAGCTTTGACTATATGGACCTTTGTTGGCAAAGTGATGTCTCTGCTTTTTAATACACTGTCTAGGTTCATCATAGCTTTTCTTCCAAGGTGAATGAAACACTTTTTCTTAACCTCAGGAATCAGGGCCTCAGTGATCAGGTCCTTAGTACTAAGGACTTTGTCTCTACTGATCCTCACTGTCTTTTTCTTAGTCAAGCTATTTGACCCCTCTGAGTTTTGTTTTTCTCATTTATAAAATGAAGATTGTGTTAACTTACCTCTAGAGCACAGTTGTTCCCTGTCCCATCATTATTCCCTCCTTTTTCTGATAACGATATCTTAATTTTCTTTGGGGAATCATTCCTTCCCCATTCTAATGAAATTAGAGAGTTGCCACCTCATGGAGAGGGCCTGCCAGCGAGTGACACTGATATAGATGGAAGAGAATTATCAAATGAAGTGGTGACACTGACACCAGGAAATAGGGGCTTTTCTTTTCATAATAGATGTTTGATTTGTTAGTGGAGTCCATAAGGACATTTTAAATCTCATGTTGCTCAACTCTTAGAAATGTGGCTCAACATCTTGACAATTGTTTTATCTTCATGCATGGAGCCAATAGTACTAAATATCAGAGGTCCAACCTTATCCACCCAGGGTTAAGTTTTCTCAGCAGCTTTTGGAATCCTCTGTCCCAAAGAAATTGTATGATTGAGGCAGGCTACCTACCTGGTCCTCACTTTGGCATCATGATCACTAAAGGAGGGATAGTGGTGGTTTTCTAAACTTTTTAAGGACAGCTGTGAGGATCTAATGAGACAGTGAGGGGAGGGGTCATTCTCCATTCATCGGTTCAGCAGGGCCCCTCCTTTGAGCATCTTCCAGTCTCTTGCTAAAGCAGTACTAGCAATTCACTCCTTGAAGCCATCTCTGGAGTTTCTATCTAAATTAAACAAGAAAAGGCTTCATGTAATATATTACACCAGCTGTGGCCATTGTTACATATCACTCTAAACACCATTCTGTTTATTCTTGCCATTTGGGAGCATTTGATTTTAATTAGCCTGTTTAAATATTGGCCTCCTTTATAGATTTCCCATCCAGCAGTCCTTATGCAGGCAAAACTCCCATTAACTTAAATAAAAGTTAAAACATTAAATATTGTTAGGAGGTGGTTTATATTTTATTCATACTGCCGAAGATTATTTTAAATGTTTCCATTGTTCCATCGGTGCCCCAAGGTTGGTTTAGGGAGAAAGATAGTTTTACTTATCAAAATAAAACATTATACAAATATAAAATGATGCTGATAAATATTAAAGAATAAATTCCCTTAAATCTTTTTGCTCTAAAAAGTCAGGCACCTTATACATCACTAAATATTTACTTCAAAGCAAATTGTTAAATAGATTTAAGGGACTAAATCTGATAGACAGAGTGCCTATGAACTATGGATGGAGGTTCATGACATTGTACAGGAGACAGGGAGCAAGACCATCCCCGAGAAAAAGAAATGCAAAAAAGCAAAATGGCTGTCTGAGGAGGCCTTACAAATAGCTGTGAAAAGAAGACAAGCAAAAAGCAAAGGAGAAAAGGAAAGATATACTGATTTGAATGCAGAGTTCCCCAAAATAGCAAGGAGAGAGAAGAAAGCCTTCCTCATTGATCAGTGCAAAGAAATAGAGGAAAACAATAGAATGGGAAAGACTAGAGATCTCTTCAATAAAATTAGAGATACCAACAGAACATTTCATGCAAAAGATGGGCTCAATAAAGGACAGAAATGGTATGGACCTAACAAAAGCAGAAGATATTAAGAGGTGGCAAGAACACACATAAGAACTATACAAAAAAGATCTTCACCAGCCAGATAATCATGATGGTGTGATCACTCACCTAGAGCCAGACATCCTGGAATGTGAAGTCAAGTGGGCCTTAAAAAGCATCAGTACAAACAGAGCTAGTGGAGGTGATGGAATTCCAGTTGAGCTATTTCAAATCCTAAAAGATGATGTTGTGAAAGTGCTGCACTCAGTATGCCAGCAAATTTGGAAACTCAGCAGTGGCCACAGAACTGGAAAAGGTCAGTTTTCATTCCAGTCCCTAAGAAAGGTAATGCCAAAGAATGCTTAAACTACCTCACAATTGCGTTCATCTCACATACTAGGAAAGTAATGCTCAAAATTCTCTAAGCCAGGTTTCAACAGTTAGTGAACCATGAACATCCAGATGTTCAAGCTGGTTTTAGAAAAGACAGAGGAACCAGAGATCAAATTGCAACATCCACTGGATCATCAAAAAAGCAAGAGAGTTCCAGAAAAACATTGACTATGCCAAAGCCTTTGACTGTGTGGATCACAATAAACTGTGGAAAATTCTTCAAGAGATGGGCATACCAGACCACCTGACCTGCCTCTTGAGAAACCTGTATGCAGGTCAGGAAGCAACAGATAGACCTGAACGTGGAACAGACTGGTTCCAAATTGGAAAAGGAGTATGTCAAGGCTGTATATTGTCACCGTGCTTATTTAACTTATTTGCCGAGTACATCATGAGAAATGCTGGACTGGAAGAAGTACAAGCTGGAATCAAGATTGCTGGGAGAAATATCAATAACCTCATATATGCAGATGACACCACCCTTATGGCAGAAAGTGAAGAAGAATTAAAGAGCTTCTTGATGAAAGTGAAAGAGGAGAGTGAAAAAGTTGGCTTAAAGCTCAACATTCAGAAAACAAAGATCATGGCATGTGGTCCCATTACTTCATGGGAAATAGATGGAGAAACAGTGGAAACAGTGGCAGACTTAATTTTGGGGGGCTCCAAAATCACTGAAGATGGTGATTACAGCCATGAAATAAAAACACACTTACTCCTTGGAAGAAAAGTTATGACCAACCTAGACAGCACATGAAAAAGCAGAGACATTACTTTGCCAACAAAGGTCTGTCTAGTCAAGGCTATGGTTTTTCCAGTGGTCATGTATGGATGTGAGAATTGGACTATAAAGAAAGCTGAGCACCAAAGAATTGATGCTTTTGAACTGTAGTGTTGGTGAAGACTCTTGAGAGTTCCTTGGACTGCAAGGAGATCCAACCAGTCCATCCTAAAGGAAATCAGTCCTAAATATTCATTGGAAGGACTGATGTTGAAGCTGAAACTCCAGTACTTTGGCCACCTGATGCGAAGAGCTAACTCATCTGAAAAGACTCTGATGCTGGGAAAGATTGAAGGCAAGAGGAGATGGCTGGATGGCATCACTGACTCGATGGACATGAGTCTGGGTGAACTCCGGGAGTTGGTGATGGACAGGGAGGCCCGGCGTACTGCAATTCATGGGGTCGCAAAGAGTTGGACACGACTGAGTGACTGAACTGAACTGAACTGAATGGATCATGGATGACAGAAAATCTCTTGTTGGCAAAACATGTTCAAAATGATATTATTCAATCAGTCTCATCCCAGAGACATGGTCCATCTGCTTCCCTAATCCAGTGCACATTCCAAGACATGAGTCCATTCATGCAACTACAAATTGCCATTATTTTTTTTTTAATTTACTTTATCTAAAAACAGTGAGGCAGACTTTCCTCTGAGTGCTTTGTGGCCTATATTTTTACTTAGATAATACATTAAATGCAGAGTCAATATGACACCCCACTTTCAGTTCAGTTCAGTTGAGTTGCTCAATCGTGTCCAACTCTTTGTGACCCCATGAACTGCAGCACACCAGGCCTCCCTGTCCATCACCAACTCCCGGAGTTCACTCAAACTCATGTCCATCTAGTTAGTGATGCCACTCAACCGTCTCATCCTCTGTCATCCCATTCTCCTCCTGCCCCCAATCCCTCCCAGCATCAGAGTCTTTTCCAATGAGTCAACTCTTCACATGAGGTGGCCAAAGTATTGGAGTTTCAGCTTTCGCATCGTTCCTTCCAAAGAACACCCAGAACTGATCTCCTTCAGAATGGACTGGTTGCATCTCCTTGCAGTCCAAGGGACTCTCAAGAGTCTTCTCCAACACCACAGTTCAAAAGCATCAATTCTTCAGCGCTCAGCTTTCTTCACAGTCCAACTCTCACATCCATACATGACCACTGGAAAAACCATGGCCTTGACTAGATGGACCTTTATTGGCAAAGTAATGTCTCTGCTTTTTAGTATGCTATCTAGGTTGGTCATAACTTTCCTTCCAAGGAGTAACCATCTTAATTTCATGGCTGCAATCACCATCTGCAGTGATTTGGGAGCCCAAAAAATAAAGTCTGACACTGTTTCCACTGTTTCCCCATCTATTTGCCATGAAGTGATGGGACCAGATGCCATGATCCTAGTTTTCTGAATGTTGAGCTTTAAGCCAACTTTTTCACTCTCCTCTTTCACTTTTCATCAAGAGGCTTTTCAGTTCCTCCTCACTTTCTGCCATAAGGGTGGTGTCATCTGCATATCTGAGCAGTACAATGCAAAATATTTTCTAGTTTATTTTAACAAGGATGGTGTCCAGGCAAAGGTATCTATCAGTGTAAATCTGTCTACTTTGCACAGTGGAAATGAATGAAGAAAGATTTGTAGTACAAAGGTTAATCAGTAGCCAAGAAAAAAAAAATTAGGAGAATCTACAAAAAGAAAAAATCTGTTTTTTCTATTACTTAGAGATTTATCAAAGAAAGTACCATGTCAAAAACTGTGTCACGTGGGCCAAGTAGCATTTCCTCCAAAGAAAATACTGAAGATTAAGTTCTATGCAAATAGAATTGTTTTCTGTCTTCAATAAAGCGTACAGGGGTCACTCATGGCTAGGGAGAACATCCCATTGGCAACAGTGCAGAGGCGATACATATGTCATAAGCCAACTGGCTTCTGAAAGATAAAATGCCAAATCATTCCAAAATGTAATCATTCTGAAACCATGTGTGTGGTTGAATTACATTTTTAGAAGCATTTGTTATAGTCAAAATGGACTGGAGATTGAAAGTGGAAAATCAAATGGTCTAATTAGATGGAGAGATAGCACAGACGAAGGGAATAAACACTGGATTGAGACTTAGTCAATCCAAGCTCTGGGTTATGCACTGCTGCTAACAAGCTCTAACCTTCAGCAACTCGTTTGACTTCTGTATCCCATCTATAAAAGCAGGTTGGCCAAATGACCCCTGAAGTCCCTTCTAACTCTGACATTCTCTGGAGCAAAAATTAGAATCTCTTATGCATAGATCTTAGTAAAAAGAAACTCAGTAATTTAGAATTACACTGCCTAATGCCATAATCTCATTTGGGCATTTGAATGTAATCTAAATTAGTTAAAATTAAATGGAAATAAAAATCCAGTTTCTCCATCATAAATAGGCATATTTCAAATGTTCAATAGCCACATGTGGCTAGTGGCTACCATATTAAATAGTATGGGTTTAAAACATTTCCAGCATTGCAGAAAGCACTGATTTATGAAGACCTTTCCACCCCCTAGAGCCTGGTGGCATTTAATAAATATTTATAGAATGAATATATGAGAAAATGAGAGATGAAAAAAAGCCAGTACCAATACCAGCTCCCAAAAGAGCGACCACTGAAGAAATATCCCCCAAATAATGATGAGCATTGAAAATGGAAAGAAATTCGTGTTCTATTCTTAAGATTCTTGAATAAGTCACTCCTGAACTGTCATGTGTGCTTTTCCTTTTTACAAGTTAAGAGAAGTAAGCAGGAAATGGAGAAAGTATAGAAACAAGCACATACAATGGTTAGTCTTATGTGTCAACCTGGGTAGGCTCTGGTACCTAGTCATTTAATCACCACTAGCCTAAGTGGTATTATGAAGATGTTTTGCAGATGTGTTTAACATTTCCAGTTGATGTTAAGTGAAGGAGATTACTGTCAATAATGTAGATGGGCCTTTTCCCATCAATTAAAAGGCCTTAAGAACAAAAACGGAGATTTTCCAGAGAAGAAGTTCTGCCTCAAAGCTGCAGTGTAGAAATCCTGCTTGAGTTTCCAGCCTGATAGATTTCAGGTTTCCCACACAATCGTATGAACTATTTTCCTTAAAATAAAGTGGATAGCTAGATGGATATATAGATATGTAAATAGTTATGATAATATGTATAAAAATATATTAGCATTATATATAGCATATACATAGCATCATAAATATAGGATATGATTATGTATGTGATTATTTCATACTTAACCCACTTCCTGGTACCAAAAATTATATCAGAAACTGATGATTAGCTCTTAGAAGTCCTATTTATAATTATTTTGGTAAAACTTATAGAAAGCCCAACCATTTGGCATTCTATAAACTGGTGGCTCTCACAGGGCCCCATTTATTTTTGCCATAAAGCTTCCTTCAGGATACCCCAGATGATGACTTGTAGTCTCCAGGTACGCTTTCTTTTTGGTTGACCTTTCCCAGACTTATGATGGGAGGGTCTTACATCTCTGTCTCCTATGATATCAATAAACTATTTTTTCTTTAACTGAAATATTACTATGTATTTCTTATGGAGTAAACCAGCATTGAGACTGGAATTGCAACCCACTCCAGTACTCTTGCCTGGAAAATCCCATAGATGGAGGAGCCTGGTGGGCTGCAGTCCACGGGGTCGTGAAGAGTCGGACACGACTGAGTGACTTCACTTTCACTTTTCACTTTCATGCATTGGAGAAGGAAATGGCAACCCACTCCAGTGTTCTTGCCTGGAGAAACCCAGGGACAGCGGAGCCTGGTGGGCTGCCGTCTATGGGGTCGCACAGAGTCAGACACGACTGAAGTGACTTAGCAGCAGCGGCAGCAGCAGAGTGAGACACTGTGTGATACTTGTCAACTTACTCAACCACTCAAAACTTCATTTTAAAAGATGGGAAGGTGACATTTTCACAGAAGCATGAGACCTGAATAGGAAGAAGGAGCCAGTCTCTCAATGGGGAGGGAGATGAAATCAGTTCAGTTCAGTGGCTCAGTGTCCGATTCTTTGGGACCCCATGAATCGCAGCACGCCAGGCCTCCCTGTCCATCACCAACTCCCGGAGTCTACTCAAACTCATGTCCATCGAGTCGGTGATGCCATCCAGCCCTCTCATCCTCTGTTGTCCCCTTCTCCTCCTGCCCCCAATCCCTCCCAGCATCAGAGTCTTTTCCAATGAGTCAACTCTTCGCATGAGGTGGCCAAAGTACTGGAGTTTCAGCTTCAACATCAGTCCTTCCAATGAACACCCAGGACTGATCTCCTTTAGGGTGGACTAGTTGGACCTCCTTGCAGCCCAAGGGACTCTCAAGAGTCTTCTCCAACACCACAGTTCAAAAGCATGAGATAAACAAGGACTAATCTAGACAAAAGAAACAGCAGATGCACTCAGGAGAGAACAAATATTGTTTGAGAAAAAAGAAAATGGTTTGGTTGGAGGCATCCCGTAACTGAAAGTGTATGAGAAAAGGTACATACCTTATACTTTGTAGGAAGCTGCTCCTACGTCTAGCATGGTGACTCAATTTGCTGATAAACTGATTCTCTCTACTAAAACTTTAGTGCTAGTGTAACCTATTTTCTGATATTTTTAATCATATGCAATCATTTTCCACCAAATCTCTGTGCATCCAAGTAATTTCACTCCCCACTAGGTGTCCCTGGTTTCTAGCGTTGTAACAGGGAACTATTATGATAGTCCCTCAAAAGCATTATACATTTTCACCTTTTCCCCTAGAAGCCAATTATTCATCTCAGTCATCGATGTGCTCAGAAGGTCCCCCAATTCATCTCCATCCTTCTGCTGCTGAGCTGACAAATGGAACAGCATTTTTTCTAAGAAGAGTATTGCTAAGGACCAGAGGGACCGTCTGCCCAGTGTGCTGTGACTTGGAGTTTTATTGTGCCCCATCCTGCACACTCTGTTTATTTTCTGTGACTGGATCCCATGACAAACACCAATGGGGTTTTCTGCCCTTGACTAGCATGCTATTCTTGCAGCCAGCTTTCCAGGATTTCTCTTGGCCACTTATAGTCTATTTCAGACATCCTTTCCCCAGGTGGTAGTGCAGTTTTTCTAACTGAAACTCAACTTCAATTCTGCCCATACTTTCTGCCATTTTATGTCTAGAGGCACTTCTCAATTATTTCTGTATTCAGTAGTGTCTTAGAGAATCCAGCCAACCTAAGCATCTAATCCTAAATGAATAGAATTAGAAATTTTTGACTGTGCTGTCCCTCAGACAAAAATGCACTAGAAAAGCTGTTTTCCTGAGAAAGAGTTCGAAGCCAGAGGCAGAACATTCTGAGAACAGAATTCCAAGTGTCTTGCCTCGGAGTCTGGAGGCCTGGGTTGTGTTGTGTCTCAGTGTTCTGTGTGGCTTTGATCAGCTGATTTCCCCTCTCTGTTGCTGTTTCATCATCTGTAAAACAAGGGCTGGAACACTTAGTGATTTCCAAACATTCTTTTAGCACTGGACGTTTTTTAGTGACACATTCATAGGCTATCCCAGTTGAATTCAACAGACCAGAATGGCACTGTTGGAATTTGGATTTGGGACAGGTCAGTCCATATATCTCTTCATCCTTTGGATAGTCCTACATGAGTCCCTGGAAACCCTCAAAAATATAATTTATAAACCACTAGACTAGATGATCCTGGGGGCCCCTTTCCACACTCAGGGTCTGTAAGTAATAGGTTATACCTGGGGAAAAGATATATTCATACATATATAAATGAATACAAGGGGGAGCTAAACAGTAAAGGGTAAAGAGGCAAGCTAGCACTATTTGAGGATGTCTTATGTCCAGGCATTGGTAAGCTTGAAAGGTGGCCATATGGCTTTCACTAATAGAAGGAGATTCATGTGGGTTGATTCCCAGCAAATGTTTATACCATTACCATGGATCTCTCCCAACAGATAACCAAAACAGCCCTGATGTAAAACCTAAATTATATTTCAATTATGTATCCAGATGTTTCCTTGATTACAATATGCCATGTACCCTCTGCCATAAGACCATTACTGAGCAGTTATTGTTCATGTAGTATTTTCAGTAGCAGCTTGGCCCTGATATGGGTTTGGGGAAGGGAGGAAGCCATGTCCTTTCCCAAGACTCTGGTTCCATATGAGGACAAAGGTTTAAAATAGGACTGATGCAAACAGAGTTTCAGCCTTCATGGAGCTTAGTCAGCTCATAGTCTAGTGGGAGGTATATAAAATTTTCAACTGAT
Source organism: Bos javanicus (assembly GCF_032452875.1). Classification (NCBI taxonomy): domain Eukaryota; kingdom Metazoa; phylum Chordata; class Mammalia; order Artiodactyla; family Bovidae; genus Bos; species Bos javanicus. Next base: position 47,363,530 of record NC_083881.1, read on the forward strand.
CTTAAATTGAAATACTTACGAACTGTGCTTAGTTCTATAAAGTAAATGTATATTAAAAAAAAAAATCCTGTAGTATCATAGAATGGGCTTCCCTGGTGGCTCAGTGGTAAAGAACCCACCTGCCAGTGCAAAAGATGTAAGAGACACAGGTTTGATCCCTGGGTTGGGAAGATCCCCTGGAGGAAGGTATGGCAACCCACTCCAGTATTCTTGCCTGGAGAATCCCCATGGACAGAGGAGCCTGGCAGGCTACAGTCCATGGGGTTGCAAAAGAGTAGGACATGCCTTTGCAACTAAATAGCAACAATCATAGAATTATTGAATATGAGGTCAGACTAGCAGAGGAAAGAGAATTCAGGGAAAATTTTCCTAAGGGTGTGTGACAAGCTAAAATACTGAGCCACTGTAGAGAAAGCAACTCTCAATTCTTCTTTTGCACATTTTTGAGCTCATCTTTTCATCATCTCTTTTTCTTATAACACCTCTGTTACCATATTTTTGGCCAGGGCTTCCCTGGTAGCTCACACAGTAAAGCATCTGTCTGTAATGCAGGAGACCCGGGTTTTATCCCTGGGTTGGGAAGATCCCCTGGAGAAGAAAATGGCAGTCCACTCCAGTATTCTTGCCTGGAAAATCCCATGGACGGAGGAGCCTGGTAGGCTACAGTCCATGGGGTCGCAAAGAGTTGGACATGACTGAGCAACTTCACTTTCACTTTCACTTTCTGGAAGAAGGGAAGTCTTGCTGTTACCTTCTCTCTTCTGTGTAGATAAGGTTTGAACTCCACCTTTTTCAAGCTGTGTGGCTGGGAAGGAGAATTCATCTTCTCTGCAGAAGTGCTAGTTTTGGTGAATGCAGTAGGAGACCACTGTCCTCCTCATCCACGTGTGTGGCAGACATTGTTAATCAATAGAGGTATTTGCTGAACTGAGATGAGTGATTCTTACAATGCCCAGGTAATTGTAATTCCAAATAATTAGAGTAAAAAAGGAATAAAGTCTAGGTCACATCCACATCCCACATTTCTACCTCACTGGAAAACTGGAACACAATTGATTCCATCTAAGCTTGGGACAACTGGATGCTTCTAATGTCATGGTACAGTGCTGACTTAGGAGTCATTTAATCTTCAGGTCAAGGAAATCTCTTTCAGATTTCTGGAAGTCAGACTCTGACACAATTCCAGCCTCCAGGGAACACAAACATGTTATATAATTAATAGTATAAACTGCTTAGAATAGTATTTGGCAGTATTTGATTAAATTGACATAAATTGGGCTTCCCAGGTGGCACTAGTGGTAAAGAATCTGCCTGCCAGTGCTGGAGTGCAAGAGACACAGGTTCGATACCTGGGTCGGGAGGATCTTCTGGAGAAGGAAACGGCAACCCAGTCCAGTATTTTAGCCCGGAAAATCCCATGGACACAGGAGCCTGGCAGGCTACCATCCATGAGGTTGCAAAGAGTTGTAGATGAGTGAGCACATAGCACAAATACTTATTAAAGAACAATAAATGTCAGTTTAAACTCTCATCATTATTAGTAAAATTATTGTAAGAGAAAGGGCAATACTGCCAGGCAGCAGTGAGAGTGGGGGCCAAAGGCAGAACTATAACAAAGAGTGAAGCGTATTGTCCTGTAAGCAGAGGCAGAGTTTTCTCATCAATATTTTTTAAATTAATTTTTATTGGAGTATTGTTAATTTACAATGTTGTGTTCATTTCTACAGTACAGCAAAGTGAGTCAGTTATACATATATATATAATCCATTCTTTTATAGATTCTATTCCCATATAGGTCAGAGTACTACAATTAGAGAGTACTGAGTAGAGTTCCCTGTGCTATAAGGTAGGTCCTTATTTCTATTTTATATATAGCGGTGTATATCTGTCAATCCCAGTCTCCAGTTTATTCAACCCCCTTTCCCCCTGGGTAACCATAAGTTTGTTTTCTACATCTGTGACTCTCCATTTTGTAAACAGATTTACTTGTACCGTTTTTTTAGATTCCACATAAAAGAGGTATCATATGATATTTCTCTTTCTCTTTCTGACTTACTGCTCTGTGTGACAACTCTAGGTCCATCCATCATGCTGCAAAGGGCATGATTTCATTCTTTTTATGGCTGAGTGATATCCCGTTGTGTATATGTACCACATCTTCTCTATCCATTCCTTTGATGATGGACATTTAGGTTGCTTCCATGTTTTGGTGTTGTAAATAGTGCTGCAATGAACATTGGGGTGCATTTATTTTTTGAATTATAGTTTTCTCTGGATATATGCCCAGGAGTGGGATTTTTGGATCATATGGTAGCTGTATTTTTAATTTTTTGAGGAACGTCCATACTGTTCTCCATAGTGGCTATACCAACTTACATTCCCTCCTTAGAGGGAATAGTCTTAGTCTTAGAGGGTTCCCTTTTCTCCAGACCCTCTTCAGCATTTATTGTTTGTAAATTTTTTGATAATGGCCATTCTGACCAATGTGAGGTGATATACCTTTGTGCAGTTTTGATTTGCATTTCTCTGATAATTAGTGACATTGAATTCTTAGCAATATTTTAACTTCACATTCTACTTGTGCTTGAAGCCTGCACCTCTCCACACCTCCCTTCCACACATAAAACCCAGGGGGTCATGAATATTCTGGCCTCTTTGCTTTTCCAGAGCCACCAGAAACTGGGGATATTAAGGAAAATTATCCTAGCCCCTGTCTTTAGGGAACTCTCATTCTAGTGCATGCAGAGGGAGAGAAGTAAAGGAAAATAGTGAATAAAATAGATTCTGTTTTTTCCTTCATGGAGCTGGCAGTTTGGAAAAGGAAGAGGTATTAAATAAATAAACACATAATTTAAAAGGTACATAATTTCTACGAAGCTCAGTAACAAGAGTGCAAGAGAGAGAATGACAGGGAGATCTAATCTAAAATTGGAGTATCTGGTTAATGAAGACTTTTCTGGAGAGTAGAATTTGAGCTGAAGATGGTCACATTTTTTTTTATGAATATATGGTTTGTGGGATAATGTTTTCTCAAGGTGTTCCAATAGTTTGATCACATATAAGTTCATAAACATGCATTCAGATCAACCAGGACAAGTCAGTACACCCTGTTCTCTTTGTCCTTCCCCTCATGTTAACAATGGGAATGTTATCCACACTCTATTATAAAGCTCTGATAGAGTCTGAATACTTTCCACCTCACTGCCCAGCGAGCCCTCAGTAAATATTGAGTATGTGACTAAATGAATGAATGAAGCAATGGAATTTTAGAAATGCTTGCTGAGAGCTTCTGACCCTCTCACTATCTCATGGGACATCATTTGTACAGCGTCATTGTCTTTTGATTCACTTGTGATTAACTCAGTTTGAAAAAGGGAGGAAAGCAAAGTGAATGCTAAGTGTGCTTATACCAAGCAAGTACCCTTCAAAGAAAAAATAGGAGCATTTTTCTAACAATATATCCTGTCCCAAGAAAGTTTTAGTTCTTAGTATTACTGAAAATTATTTTAATAGGACAAAACAGTTGAGCAGCTAATAAAAAATAGTCCACCACTAGCAATGATCAAACTTTAATAATATATGAGGCAATATAAGTTCCTGCATCTGAGTCAACAACTCTGGGGCCTATGGGCCATTGAGGAGAGAAATATTCTAGAAGAACCATGATTGGATAGGACTGATAAGAATGGGGACATATTCAGCTTATTTGGTGAGGACTCAAATTCCATCTCAACTTCTTGAATTTTTTTTCTATTAATAAGTAAGCTGCTGAAGTCAAGGATTTCAAAACTGTCAGCCACAGTCTAAGAGGGGTTGTGTAGTTGTCACCAGCTGCTTTGATTCTAACAGAAGGAGGATATCTAAGCCACGAGAGTATCTTACCTCATGACTAAGTGTTACCAACCACAGTTCTTGACCTTTCTTAATTAATAGAAATTGACAAGGAGACAGACAAATAATTCAGGCAAAGCTGTAGGGCCCCTGCTGCAGCAGGAGAGAGCAAAGACAAGTAACAGGTTCCCTTGCTTGTTCCCTGAGAGGGGCACAGTGAGCTGGTTCCTTTTATGGGTGAGGGTATGAGCGGATCCATGGGTTGGGCTGAAGGGGTAGTTTAGGTGGTTTGCCAACCCCTTGGGTGGTATCATGTGCAGGGGGCAGGCACTGTACCCTGCTTTTGCTGTGGCAGTTGGGTTTTTGGTCTTTTTGTATTTTGTGGTCTATAGTTTGCCCCAACCGGGCATGCACACAGCTATTGTTAGTCCCATATGATTTCTTTGTATTTTCTTATACCAGAAGACATTTGTCCAGGTGCAAGCACTGCAGCAAAGTGTCCCAGGTCCCAGATCCCAGCCTTTCTCACAAGGAGATTAGGACAGAGAGGAGACTGACTATTTAACTTGAGGAAGCAGAGTCCTGAACTTCCGTGATGGTCTGGTGGTTAAGACTCTGCACTCCCAATGTAGGGGGTATGGGTTCCATCCCTGGTCAGGGAACTAGGATCCCACATGTGGTGTGGCCGATAATAATAATAATAATAAAGGAAGCAGGATCCTGTCCTTTTTCAAAAGCATGTTATTAAGAGCTTGATTCTATCAGCTCCTTGTAAGGATGGGTTAGGAAGGAATGAGATGGATCAATAGCCCATGTTGATACCTTGATACCTTCAGTTAATTTAGGAGACATCTGAAACATGTACCAGGGGGGTGGCAGGCAATACTAGGAGTAGAATAGAACCCAGAATAATCAGTGACAGACTCTAGTGATTTAGGTAAGTGGTCTCTCATGCCATTTCCAAACAAGGAGACTCAGCACAGATTCCAACACTAAATGGAGACTTGCTCCAGGTAGCATCCATACGAATCTTCCCTCAGTGTCTCCCAGGGGCAACAGAAGCAGCCACCCCAACTTATGACAGAGTCTCACCTTGAGGACACTTGTTTGTGCCCCCCAGGTTCAGTTTCTCACTTTCTACTTCGTAGACTCAGTTCTTCTCTCTCTCATCTAACTCCTTAGGTCTGGGCACTAGTGGTCACTCATTCAATGTCTGTTGAGTGAATGAACATTCTCATCACCAGCCTATTTACCTGGGTCAGCAACAAAATTTGAAAGTCCCAGTGTAAAATGAAAATATGGGGTCTGTAGTTTGAAAACCAGAGGGCAAAGTCCCTTTCTACCATGTCTTCTCTCTCACTTTGTCATGATGTTTATTTGCTACTTAATTTGTTCTCAGCAAAGAAAAATTTGAAATCGAAATTATTTGCATGAATTTTACTGTTTATCTTTTATGGTGCAATGACAGTTTTAAAACACAAATATAAGAGCATTTAGCTCATACATAGAATCACTGAAATTGCACAATTCCTATTTCTGTAGCTCATACAAGCATTTGTATTTTATTCTTAACAGAACAGTGGAAATTGTGCACAGAATGAACTCAACTGTTTTTATTTCCCTCCTTGTTATAATTCTACCAACTTCTACCTTAGGCTATAGATGATTATGGATGAGTAAGGAAACTGAAAAGAAAAAGAACAATGGGTCATCCTATCTTTCCCCGATCTGTTATCATTTCAGCATGGGTGATTGGCTAATACAGGGAAGTAAATGAGCAAAAAATGTATAATCAGATTTCTTAGGTTTTTATATTTCTTTGAACCCCATTACCGGTCATCATGAGAACCCTGTGAGCACTCAGTCTAATGCTCCATAATATACACAGTATAGTAGCGACCAAAACATCCCCAAATGACCACCAAACTCTAATCAACTGTATTGTTTTCACATAGCCACTAGAAATATCTTCATTATTTTATAAGATTTGTGTATGTGGCTGGAGATATAGAGGAGAAAGACAATGAAGGAAATACATGACAAGAGATTGCTGTGGCCAATTTTTATCCATCATATTTCCAGTCCCAAGGGTTCTAAATTGATTAAATATAAACATACCTCCTAACCAATGTGGCTTTTGGAGCTCTACAGAATTCATTTCCCTTACCACCAAGATAATTCAATTCAACAAATATTTATTGAGTTTTACCATATGCTTGCTGTGAGACTGCCAAGACCAGCTAAGGAGGCAGGGCGCTGGCCGTAAATCAAACTTTCCTCCCTGGGAGCCACACGAATATTTATTAGCAAAGGGGAATAAAAGGCTTCTGAAAAGTAAAGGGAGCTGCTGTACAGGAAACCATGTCCCTGTCTTTAGTGGGTGTGTGGTGACACACTCCCTCATCCTAACGTCGGCTTTGTTAGTACTCTTTGAAGATAAATTACAGAAAGGAAAGGGGACCTAGCGGCATGTTAAGAAAGCTTTGACTTTCTGTCTTTGGACTCTTAAAGCTAGAAAGGTTACATCTATCCTTGGACTCTTTTTCTTTCTTTTTTTTTTTTTTTTAATTTACTTTTTATTGAAGGATAGTTGCTTTACAAAATTTTGTTGTTTTCTGTCAAACCTCAACATGAATCAGCCATACGTATACGTATATCACGTCCCTTTTGAACCTCCCTCCCCTTGCCCTCCCCATCTCACTCCTCTAGGTTGATACAGAGCCCCTGTTTGAGTTTCCTGAGCCATACAGCAAATTCCCGTTGGCTATCTATTTCACATATGGTAATGTAAGTTTCCATGTTACTCTTCCCATACATCTCACCCTCTCCTCCCCTCTTCCCATGTCTGTAAATCTGTTCTCTATGTCTGTTACTCCATTGCTGCCCTGTAAATAAGTTCTTCGGTACTATTATTCTAGATTCCATATATATGTGTTAGAATATGGTATTTAACTTTCTCTTTCTGACTCACTTCACTTTGTATAATAGGTTCTAGGTTCATCCACCTCATCAGAACTGACTCGGATGTGTTCCTTTTTATGGCTGAGTAATATTCCATTGTATATATGTACTACAACTTCTTTATCTATTCATCTGTCGATGGACATCTAGGTTGCTTCCATGTTCTAGCTATTGTAAGTAGTGCTGCAATGAACAATGGGATACTTGTGTCTTTTTCAATTTTGGTTTCCTCAGGGTATATGCCTAGGAGTGGGATTGCTGGGTCATATGGTAGTTTTATTCCTACTTTTTCAAGGACTCTCCATACCATCTTCCATAGTGGCTATATCAATTTGCATTCCTACCACCAGTGCAAGAATATTCCGTTTTCTCCACACCCTCTCCAGCATTTATTCTTTGTAGACTTTTTAATGATGGCCATTCTGACTGGTGTGAGGTGATATTTCATTGTAATTTTGCTTTATATTTCTCTAATAATGAGCAATGTTGAGCATCTTTTCATGTGTTTGTCAGCCATCTGTATGTCTTCTTTGGAGTAATGTCTCTAGGTCTTTTCCCCAATTTTTCATTGGTTGATTGTTTTTCTAGTATTGAGTTGTATGAGCTGCTTGTATATTTTGGAATCCTTTGTCAGTTGTTTCATTTGCTATTATTTTCTCCCATTTTGAGGGTTGTCTTTTCACCTTGCTTATAGTTTCCTGTGCTGTGCAGAAGTTTTGAAGTTTAATCAGGTCCCACTTGTTTACTTTTGTTTTTGATTCCGTTACTCTAGGAGGTGGGTCATAGAGGATCTTGCTGTGATTTATGTCACTGAGTGTTCTGCCTATGTTTTCCTCTAAGAGTTTTATAGTTTCTTGTCTTACATTTAGGTCTTTAATCCATTTTGAGTTTATCTTTGTGTATGGTGTTAGGAAGTGTTCCAATTTCATTCTTTTACATGTAGCTGTCCAGTTTTCCCAGCACCACTTATTGAAGAGGCTGTCTTTGCTCCATTGTATATTCTTGCCTCCTTTGTATCTTGTTCCATTGGTCTGTATTTCTGTTTTTGTGCCACTACCATACGGTCTTGATGACTGTAGCTTTGTAGTATAATCTGTCTATATGTATCTTTAGGTCTGAAGTGGGTTTCTTGTAGACAGCATAAATATGGTTCTTGTTTTTGTATCCATTCAGCCAGTCTGTGTCTTTTTGTTGGAGCATTTAATCTATTTACATTTAAAGTAATTATTGATATATATGTTCCTATTGCCATTTTCTTCATTGTTTGGAGTTGATTCTGTAGATCTTTTTTGTTCTCTTGTATTTCTTGACTATATAAGTCCTTTTAACATTTGTTGTAAAGCTGGTTTGGTGGTACTGAATTCTCTTAACTTTTGCTTGTCTGAAAAGCTTCTTATTTATCCATCAATTTTGAATGAGATCCTTGCCGGGTACATTAATCTTGGTTGTAGATTTTTCCCTTTCAGTACTTTAAATATTTCCTGCCATTCCCTTCTGGCCTGCAGAGTTTCTGCTGAAAGATCAGCTGTTAAGTCTATGGGATTTCCCTTGTATGTTATGTGTTGCTTCTCCCTTGCTGCTATTAATATTCTTTCTTTGTGTTTAGTCTTTGTTAGTTTGATTAGTATGTGTCTTGGCATGTTTCTCCTTGGGTTTATCCTGTATGGGATTCTTTGTGCCTCTTGGACTTGATTGACTATTTCCTTTTTCATGTTGGGGAAATTTTCAACTATCATCTCTTCAAAAATTTTCTCATACCCTTTCGTTTTCTCTTCTTCTTCTGGGACCCCCTATAATTCAGATGTTGGTGCATTTGATATTGTTCCAGAGGTCTCTGAGACTATCCTAAGTTCTTTTCATTCTTTTTACTTTATTTTGCTCTTCAGAAGTTATTTCCACCATTTTATCTTCCAGCTCATTGATTTGTTCTTCTGCTTCAGATATTCTGCTATTGATTCCTTCTAGAGTATTTTTTAATTTCAGTAATTGTGTTGTTTATCTCTGTATATTTATTCTTTAATTCTTCTAGGTCTTTGCTAGTTGATTCTTGCATTTACTGCATTTTGTTTTCAAGGTTTTTTTTAATCATCTTCACTATCATTATTCTGAATTCTTTTTCAGGTAGTTTGCCAATTCCTTCTTCATTTATTTGGATTTCTGTGTTTCTAGTTTCTTCCTTCATTTGTGTAGTATTTCCCTGGCTTTTCATTATTTTTTTTTAACTTATTGTGTTTGAGGTCTCCTTTTCCCAGCCTGCAAGGTTGAATTCTTTCTTTCTTTTGGTTTCTGTCCTCCTAAGGTTGGTTCAGTGGTTTGTGTAAGCTTTGTATAGGGTGAGATTTGTGCTGAGTTTCTGTTTGTTTGTTTGACTTTCCTCTGATGGGCAAGGCTGAGTGAGGTGGTAATCCTGTCTGATGATGATTGGGTTTGTATTTTCGTTTTGTTTGTTGTTTAGACGAGGCATCCTGCACAGGATGCTGCTGATGGCTGGGTGATGCCAGATCTGGTACTCAAGTGGTTTCCTTTGTGTGAGTTCTTACTAGCTGATACTCCCTAGGGTTAGTTCTCTGGTAGTCTAGGGTCTTGAAGTCAGTGCTGCCACTCCAAAGGCTCAGGGCTTGATCTCTGGTCAGGAACGAAGATTCCACAAGTGGTTTGTTATGGCATTGAGATTAAAAGCAAATATCCAAAAACGAGAAACCAAAGATGAACCCCAGACAAATGGCAGTTACAAAATCAGGTAAATAATAATTAAAATAATGGAATATACACATATACATATACACCCAAGAGCAAAGTCAAAACAGTCCAACAAAAATAAAGTACAGTAGATTGACCCAGCAAACAAAGGAAATAAAAAATTATATTTACCAGTTAAAAACAAAACTAACTAAAGCACAAACTGGAAAAAAAAAACTAAAGCAAGATGCCAAGTAGGGAATAAAGCAATGAAAACAAAACTAACAAATATGTTGAGAGGAAAGGAAAGAAAGAAAAGAAAGAAAGAATAGATATGCAAAGTTAAATAGAGGTAAATGAAGAAGATTTATATGCATTAAAGATTAACTGAAAGGGGAAACGAACAGTAGGAAAGGCAAACAAAGGAATAAATGTAGGAAAATATAATAGGTTTAAAAAATTAAAATTATAAAAAAGAGGAAAAAACAAAAACAAAAAACAGAAGAAGAAAGGAAAACTCCACAAAACTGCAAAAGCCCAATGTAGAGGCAGAGGTTTATAACAACAATAAAAAGTGTGACTGAATATACACATATACATATACACCCATAAGCAAAATCAAAACAGTCCAACAAAAATAAAGTATAATAGATTGACTGGGAAAACTAAGGAAACCAAAAATTATATCTACCAGAACAAAACTAACTAAAGCACAAACTGGAAAACAAAACTAAAGCAAGGTGCCAATTGGGAATAAAGCAATGAAAGCAAAACTAACAAATACATTGAGAGGAAAGGAAAGAAAGAAAGGATAATAGCAAAGTTAAATAGGGGTAGGTAAAGAAGATTTATATACATTAAAGATTAACTTCAAGGGGAAAAGAACAGTCATAAAAGCAAACACAGGCATAAATGTATTAAAAATAATAATAGGTTTAAATATTAAAATTAAAAACAGAGAGAAGAAAAAAGAAAAAAAGTAAAACTCCACAGAACTGCAAAAGCCCAATGTAGAGGCAGAAGTTTATAACAACAATAGAAAATGTAAGCTTAATTAGATTTCTTAGTGGCAATAAAATTGACAACTACAACAGAGGCGGGGGTGGGGGGAAGGAAAGAAAAAAAAAAGTCCAAAAGAATCTATAGAACAATTCAAAACATAAGAATAATAAATGTTTTTCTTGAGTCACTGCTGTCAGAGTCCTTTCCCTCGCTGGGAGTCACAGTCCACCTCACCTCCCTAGGATGCCCTCCAACACTGTGCTGATCTCTGGACCTGCTGTGGGGGCAGCTCAGATTCTAATCTGGTCCTACTCCTGTGTGTTCTTGCTTCCAACAGCTGATGCCTCCATGGCTATCAGAACTAGTGTGTTTTCTTTTGTGGGAGCACTCAGTGACATTTTATATATTCCATAGGTACAGAGTCTGCCTAGTTGATCGTGTGGATTTAATCTGCAGCTTGTACAGCTGGTGGGAAGGTTATGGGTCTTCTTCCTTAGCCATGCTGTCCCTGGGTTTCATTTGTCATCCACTGGGGTTTGCTCCTGAGGCTTCCCTGGAGGACTTGGGTTTGCCCCTGTGAGGGCCAGGTGGGAAGGTGGTGCAGCTGCTTAGGTTTCAGGGGTTCTGGCAGCACCTGGTACTCAGGGGAGGTGGCAGCTAGGGCAGCAGGAAATATAGTGCTCTAGAAGGGCATGGCAACCAGTATTGGCCAATACACTCCAGTATTCTTGTCTGGAGAACCTCCCTCCCTGACAGAGAAGCCTGGCAGGCCACCGTCTACAGGGTTGCAAAGAGTTGGACACTACCAAAGCAGTCCTGTGTGCATAGATGGAAGACATTTTTTTTGCCTGTGGTAGCTCTGCCCCAGTGAGAGTTGAGCATAAAGGTGGCACAGCTGCTTGGCTTGCCAGGACCCTGGAGACACCAAGTGTGCAGCGACATGGACTGTCTCCACCACAGGAGTTCTGGCCCTATCAGAGCCTTTTTTCGAGCCTCTTGTAGCCAGCGATCAGAAGGCCTCTTTGGCCAGTCTTTCTCTGTAGCTCTGCCTATTCAGGCACTTAGAGGGCTCCCTTGCCTGGGGTCCTTCTCTGTTGTTGAGCCTATCAAGCACATAGAGGGGCCCCCCTGACTGGGGTCCTACTCTGTAGTTCAGCATATCAGTCACTTAAAGGAGCACCCTAGGTGGGGTCCTACTCTGTAGTTCAGTGCCTCAGGAGTTTGATGGGCCAGTCTCTCTGTTGTTCAGCTGCAGATGCTGGCCTGTGGAGAGAGCGAGCTACGGTGATGGCTTCACCCCCTATGCATGACTCAGCAGTATCACCTTGCTTCCATCCACAGATCAGCTGTTTCACTCTAAGCCTTCAATGTTCCTCCCTGACTCAGACAATTCCCCCAGTGTGGGGATCAGACCCCTGCTTCAGTTCCCCCACCAGCTGAGGGCAGGTCCAGTCCTACTAACACTACTGTTTTTCCCCCTAGTTCCCTCGTCCTACTGAGTTTTGCATGGTTCTATATATTCTTTGGGCTTCCCTGGTGGCTCAGAGGGTAAAGTGTCTGCCTACAATGCAGGAGACGCGGGTTCAATCCCTGGGTCGGGAAGATCCCCTGGAGAAGGGAATGGTAACCCACTCCAGTACTCTTGCCTGGAAAATCCCATGGACTGAGAAGTCTGGTAGGCCACAGTCCATGGAGTCGCAAAGAGTCGGACACGACTGAGCACCTTCACTTCCTATATTCTTTTCCACTGGTCAGGTACTCCTGTCCGCTCTCAGCTGGTGTTCTGCATACACTTCTGGGTCTGAAGGTGCATTCCTGATGTATCTGAGGGAGATGTACTCCACAATCACCAATTCCTCCACCATCTTGTTATCCTGCCTGTCCTTGGACTTTTAAAGCTAGGAAGGTTACATCAGGAATAGCTGGCTAGAAATTCTAGAAGGACTGCTATGGTTTTACCTGGAGGGCAGGTGGCCAAACTTCTGCTGAAATAAAGGATTCTCCTAACCTACTGGCAATAAAAACGAAAAAAAAAAAGACATTTTAAGATTAATTGTGAACATAATCTGATTGCTTATCTTCTAGAAGTGAAGACAGAATTTGAGAAGAAATGGTTCTTCCATTCATTCATTCTAGAAATATTTTCTGAATTCCTATCCTTATGTCAAGCATTGCAACTTCAAATGACATTGTGTTTTCCAAGATGGTATTCTCAGCCTAGTAGGAGAAATGTTTACATAAAAAGCAATTGCAATACAGTGTAACAAGTACATAGAGCTAAATATGGGCATTATAGGACATCCTGGGGGCTGACCCAAAACCCTTGTCCCAACACTAAGTAGCTTCTAGCAGAGTGGATGCTTAACAAATATTTGGTGAATGCATGAATGAACAAGTAAAGAAAAAGCTTCTCAGAAGAGTTAGTAGTTATGGTTAGTCTTTCAAAAATGTATTAAGAGTTATCAAGATTGTTCTGTGCAGAAAGAACAAGTGCAAAATCCCAGGTGCCAAAGACAGAAAGGCATGTCAGAGAAAATCCGAAGAGATCACTATGGTGGATTATAAGGTGTGGTGAGAGATAAGAGACATGCCCGCAGAAGTGAGCTTTCGATGTCATCTAAGAGGGACTGGACTTTATACAAAGAGCAAGGCAGAGCTCCTGAAAGGGTGAAGAAGGAAAGGGATGTGATTAGATTTGTTATTTAGGAAACTCACTCTGGCTACAGCATGGAGTATGGACTTTTAAAGCAGGTGTGCACTGCTGCTCAGTCGCTTCCGTCGTGTCCTACTCTGTGCGACCCCATAGATGGCAGCCCACCAGGCTCCCCCGTCCCTGGGATTCTCCAGGCAAGAACACTGGAGTGGGTTGCCATTTCCTTCTCCAATGCATGAAAGTGAAAAGTGAAAGTGAAGTCGCTCAGTCGTGTACGACTTTTCGCGACCCCATGGACTGCAGCCTACCAGACTCCTCCGCCCATGGGATTTTCCAGGCAAGAGTATTGGCGTGGGGGTCACAGGTGCGCACTATTGGAGAGCAATGGCCAAAATGTCACAAGTGTATAGGCTTTCAACTCCCTTTTCCTAACTTCTCCCCAGGAACTAACACACTCCTCTCTGCAGTGGAGCCCTGGAAGGAACCCTTCTCTTCTCTCAGCAGGATTAAGTTTCCTTGCTGAGCAATCTCTTGTCATGTATTTCCCTCATTGTCTTTCTTCTCTTTACATCTAGCCATATAGACAAATCTTATAAAATAACAAGGATATTTCTATGGGTTATGTGAAAACATACGACTTCCCTGTAGTTCAAGTGGTAAAGAATCTACCTGCGATGCAGGAGACCAGGGTTCAATCCCTGGGTCGGAAAGATTCTCTGGTGAAGGGAATGGCAATCCACTCCAATATCCTTGCCTGGAGAATTCCGTGGACAGAGAAGCCTGGTGGGCTACAATTCATGGGGTCGCAGAGTTGGACACGACTGAGTGACTAACACACACACACACACACACACACACACACACACACACACACACATGTGAAAACAATTAGTTCCCAGGAAGATGAAAAAGAGCATCAGAGAGATGATCCTGGGGTCTCTGGGGTTTCCAGACAGTCAAGGACCAAGTGTAACAATACCCATCCTTCTACAAAATTTGGTTTCAGAAATGGAGTGTCTGATTTTAGCTAAAAGTAAAAGTCATTCAGTCATTTCTGACTCTTTGCGACCCCATGGACTGTAGGCCACCAGGCAAGAATGGTGGAGTGGGTTGCTGTTTCCTTTTCCAGGAGATCTTCCCAACCCAGGAATTGAACCCTGGTCTCCTGCATTTCAGGCAGATTCTTTACATCTGAGCCACCAGGGAAGCCCTGAATTTTAGTTAATCCTCTATTTTTAGGACATCAAATGTGAGAAACATTCTCAAAAGAGCCATGACTCATTTCGTGTGTAGGGAAGAGAGAGAAGTTCCAGAGTGTTCATTTATCCATCATCCCTTGTCAAAAATCCTCAGATTCTGTTGGAGTTACTTTGTTCTTCATGCTTGCCCAACAGTATCTTAATCTTTCTTATGTATCCACAAGAACTTTTCTTTTTTCTTTTCTGAGATAAGACTGCATTTTATTGTGAAGGAATTTAATTTTTGATTAACTTTTTTACATTAGCACAGTTTTCGATATACAGAAAAATTGTGAAGGTAATCCAGAGGGTTTCCATATACCTCACACTCAGTTCCCCCTCTTTGTAGTGTATATTTTTGTCACAGTTAATGAGCCAATATTGATACATTACTGTTGATGAAAGTCCATCCATTATTTAGATTTAAAAACCAAAGCACTTTTAAATTTCTTTGTACAACTATCCTACAAAAGCTCCTTATACCTAAGGGCACATATTTGGAGTTAGACTGCCCGAGTGCAATTCTGGGTCCACCTCTTAGCTCTGTATGCATGTATGTGAAGTTGCTTCAGTCATGTCCAACTCTTTGAGACCTGTAGCCTGCCAGGCTCCTCTGTCCATGGGATTCTCTAGGCAAGAATACCAGAGTGGGTTGCCATTTCCTCCTCCAGGGTTGCCACTTCCAGACCCAGGGATCAAACCTGCATCTCTTATGCCTCCTGCATTGACAGGTGGGTTCTTTACCACTGAGCCACCTGGAAAACCCCTTATTAGCTATATGACCTATATAATTCAACTCTCTGTATCTCAGTTCCCCATCTGTAAAGTGGGAATAATAGCAGTTCTTATCCACTAGGATTGTCCTGATAATTAAATGACAATTCATAAGAACCCTTTAGCACAGCCGTAGCCACAGAATAAAAGCTCAGTAAGTGAAAGTTATGCAGCTGATGGTATTTGTCCAGTTAGAAGTCTCAGATTTTTCTCAATATTTTTTCTGTACATACTCTTTTGTCCTATGACATTCTAAAAGTAGTTTTAAAGTAAGTTGCTTCAGGTTTGAGTAACTGTAATTGTACTTCTCACACTCAGAAATAACTTGCAATCCCATTTAATGTAGACATCAATAATGAAATCTCTAAAGGATAAGTGATTCCTACAAACTTTATTCATTACAGAGAGGTGAGTGGGTATAATGGTGAGAAGGATTGATTAGTAGATAAGAGAGACATGCGTTTTAACACTCACTATGCTGAGTACAATGAATAATAGAGTGACCTTAAGAAACTTAATTAACCTCTGGTTTTTCCCATCTGTAAAAATGAGTTGCTGTGTGTATTTAATAGTGAAGTGTATGTAAACTTGCCAGGTGGCACAATGGTAATGAATTTGCCTGCCAATGCAGGAGACACACGAGATGCGAGTTTGATCGCTGGATTGGGAATATCCCCTGGAGTAGGAAATCGCAACCCACTCCAGTATTCTGGCCTGGAGAATTCTGTGGACAGACGAGCCTGGCTGTCACAAAGAGTCGGATACAACTAAACACCTGAGCACACACACACAAACTTCCTGGAAGATAGCAACTACTCGATAAATAAAATTATAATTGTTTCTTAACTTACTAAAGATCCAGGGGGAAAAAATGAAGATTTTGTAGCCTAAGCTGTTTCTCTTTCTCTGTAATGTACACATTTGTTGCTGAAACAGAATGAATTCCCAACACCTCATCAAAAGAAATATTTGAATGTAGAAAAATAATCAATCTCTTTGGAGTTGATACCATTTGTTTCACATAGCTCAGAACTTCTTTGCCTAGTCTGAACCTCTATAATGTCATCAGGAAGGAATCAGACTTCCTTAATCCAGTAATTCTTTGGTTATTATTTCAAAGGAGAGGAGTCAAAATTAGATTCACATAAGGACTCTCCCTTCTTCATTATCCATGTGGTAAAATGTACTTGATTCCAAATAGCTCACGTAGAAGCCAGTTATAAGTCTTTGATGAAGAGACCATACTGGAATCAGAGAATCTTCCTATTGGATTTAACTCTCCCATCTACCTACTTTTGAGCAACCATTCATACCTAGGAAAAGACTAAAATGCAAAGGTTTACAAAACACAAGAAGAACCGAAGAGCTGAACTTCTACCTGGAATAGGTAGTCCTTCCTTAAGGGGACAAGAATGGAATTTCTAGAGAACATAGCTTGGCTTGACCAAGGCTATACAAGGAGGAACTGTGGGTGGGGGAAACCAGATGGTATATTCCCTTGGAACACCCTGATAAGACTGCAAGCTTTTCCTTATTACTTAGTTTAGTGTGAAACAAAGGCCAAATTAGATATATTAAGTCTTAATACCCGACCTGTACTGCTCAGGAATTCAGCCCTACTGCAAACACTGGGGATGACTTCTGCCACACTCGGGTGAAGGGCCATCAAAGTTTTTCCTACAGATAACTCATAAAGAAATCCTGACTGTCAGATGCTGTAAGCATTGAGGCGTAGGGAGCCAATTGCCCTATTTCTCTCCTCTTCTCCACCTATCCCCTTCCTCCAACAAACTTGGGAGAATCACAGAATATAGAACAGACAAAAAGCCTTGGTATACTTTGTTGGCCTGCAGTGATCTTGTCTATTAAGTAGATCATCACATTACTGACAGAGAAAATTACAGCCAAAATTATTTGAAGTCTCATGGCAGAACTGAGTTATATACAGGCTCTATTATTTAATCTCTGTATTCTTGTCTTGGGACTGACAAAGGCTAGTGGGAACATTTTGAAGATGGCCTGAAAACAGGGACTCAGATGCTTCTGGCAGAAACCCACCCAGAGGACTAAGGACATGGGTAATACTGAGAATATATGTATTAGTCAAGACAGGCAAGGTTAGGCTGCAGTGGCAAAGTACCCCAAATCTCAGTGGTTTAATACAATAAGGTTTATTTCTCACTTATGTCACATGTCCACTTCAGATCTACAAGGCTCTGTTCCACTCACAGACCCAGATGAACTGAGGCTTTGCCATTTCATAAGCTTCTCTTATCAGCAAGAGAAGAGAAATATCTCAGGTCAGGCTACCTTGGAAACAGACCAAGATGATTCTGTGCAGAACAGAGTTAACTCAAAATTGAAGTCTATGAGAAAAAAGGAAATTGGTTGAGCAAAAAGAATTACTGAACATAAATAACAACAAAAGTCTTGGCAACATGCAGGGAGTTCTAGAGCTGAAATGGTTGTTCAGCATTTTTTAACCTTAAGTCAAAGGATTGGAGCACTTATTATCCCACATCAACCCTCTCCATCAACTCAGAGTCCTGGACCCCACACTATTCTGTGAGTGAGTGAGTGAGTGACAGTTGCTCAGTCGTGTCTGACTCTTTGTGATCTCATGGCCTATATAGTCCATGGAATTCTCTAGGCCAGAATAGTGGAGTGGGTAGCCTTTCCCTTCTCTGGGGGATCTTCCCAACCCAGGGATTGAACCCAGGTCTCCCACATTGCAGGCGGATTCTTTACCAGCTGAGCCACAGGGAAGCCCAAGAATACTGGAGTCGGTAGCCCATCCTCCAGGGGATCTTGCTGACCCAGGATTATTCTAGTACGTCCTGTCACCTGGCTTTCAGTTCTCTTCAAGTTGCCTACTCTCTTACTTCACATCATCATGATGAACATCTTTGCCTGGACACCTGCCAATTACCTTCTGTTGCATCTTTCAGACAGGTCTCTCTAACCAAGTGCCTTTTTAAATTTCTGATACCCCAAACCCTGAAACCCCAAAATTCAGCCAAGACCATTAAACTGGAAAAGAAAGAAAAACTGCTCCAGCTTAACATTCTTTGTTAAGGTGCATTTCTGTGATGAACTAGTTTTTTTCTTTTAATTACTTGCTTCTTTCTCACTGTCCCTGTATATACACATTACTTTTTATCATTAGGAAGTCATTACTTACTTCATCTAGACAATGCCCTGTGTTTTAAGGACCTAGACCAATCATAATTAAAGCAGGGTATGGATCACTGCATACACAGCATTAGTCCTTGGACATGCAGTAGCTATTAACCTACTTTAATAATTGACTGAGACTATTGATTCTTTAAATATAGTATATGTTTCTATCTCAGTGGAACCAATTACAGTTTATAAGTCTGTTGAAGAATAGCTGACTCCTCAAAACTCAACTCACTCAATCTCAGGGACTTGGGAGATAATGAATAACAACTAAATTACCTCTGACCCATGGATGAGAGGGGCTGGGCTACTGATTTAGTACAACTCAAATACTCTATGAGTATTTCCACTGAAATGGTACCTAGGGATGGAGTATGTGAGGAGCAGGGCAGTCTAATGGGACAGGCCATCATTATAAATCTACTGTGATTGCCTACTTAGACCAGGCTTCACAAATGAGTAGCCAGCCACAGACATAGTGTTGAATTAGTGCCGATCTTTAAAATTGGAAAATTTCTCTTAACGGTTTGTATTCCAAGCATGAATCAAAAAGTCAGCCTTGACAGTGCCGAGCCATCCTTGTGGCAGAACTGAGAGGTCAAGGAGTGGCCACTTCCCACAGGACACTCACTCTCCAGGTCACGAGGGTGCCACGACTCCCCAGTGTTATGGACTGAACTATGTCCCCCTCAAATCCATGTATTGGAGCTCTAACCCCCAGTATGACTGGAGGTGGAGATTGGCTGCTTGAAGAGATAATCAAGGTTAAATAAGGGTCTTAAGGGTGGAGCCCTAATCCATTAGGACTGATGTCCTTCTCAGAGGAGGAAGAGACACCAGGGATGCATATACACAGAGGAAAGACCCCGGGAGGACACAGCAAGAGACAGCCATCGGCAAGTCGAGGCGACAAGCCTCAGGAGAAAACAAGTTTGCTGACGCCTTGATGTTGGACTTTGTGCCTCCACAGCTGTAAGAAATAAATTTCCACCACTTAAGCTGCTCAGCATGTGGTATCTTGTAATGGCAGCCTGATCCCACCTAGACACCCACTGTGCTATCCACACAGTCCATGACTGGGCCTGTGCTGTAGAGTTAGCGCTCACGCCCCAATCATCTCACTCATTCCCTCTCTGGGTCCAGGAGGAATTTCATCTGTGACCCATGGGACAATTATTTTGAGCAACAATAAAATGTAGATGGCTCTGCAGTTTTTTTTAAAAAGTGACTTTGGGAGAAGATATTGAAGTAGGTAAAATGGAAATCAGGTTAAATATTTAGGTAAAAACAGTTTCAGCAAAAGCAAACATCCGTCATACAAAACACACCTCCATGGACAAAATTTTAACAGTTTGTAAAATTATATCAAGTTTAAGTTTCAGAAGAATATAGCAGTTATGATTATTGATTTTGAAACAAAAAGTGGAGGAAATTCTGAGTCCATGTCTTGTCTGTGCCACCTTCTGATTCTGTTCTCTTGATCTCCATTTCCTCAGCTTAAAAAGAAAAAAATAGTAGTACAGGGATGTGTATTAGCCATCCAAGGACCTAGCAAGGGCCTGGAACATGAAAGAGCAAAGTAACTGAACCTACTCATTCTCTTAGGATGCTCTCAATAACAAAGAACAGAAATTCCAGCTTAAGGTGGTCTGAATAATAAGGAATTGGCTCAAAGGCTGGAAATCCAAAATCTGGGTGGGTTGCAGGGTTGACTTAATCCAATAGCTCCAACAAGCTCTGCTTCTCTGCAGTTACCTTAATTCTAGTCTCATTACCCTGTGTCATCTTCATCCTCAGACTGCTAGCTAAATGGCTATATCGCAGATCTGGGTTCTAAAATGTCTAGAAGAAACAAGTAGGTTTTTTTCCTATGACTTTCTCCATAAATACCCACAAATTTTTTTCATGCCCCACTGAGTCAAATGCTCCTGCTATTTACTTGTTGCTAGCCTTCGAGGTTCCTCCATGGCATTTTCCAGGCAAGGTACTGGAGTGAGTTGCCCTTTCCTTCTCCAGGGGATCTTCCTGACCTAGGATTGAACCCGGGTCTCCAGCATTGCAAGCAGACGATTTATACCGTCTGAGCCACCAGGGAAGCGGATTCTTGAACCCATCATTAGTAGAGAGAGTGGTGCTATGAGTAGTTTGAAACAAAGATCCCTCCTAGAGTTCTTACCAGTTGGAGGAAGAGGTGGCAGATGCCTTAACAAAATCTGAGTCCTGCTGTGAGGGAAGTGGATAATAGAAGCTGTGCAGGTGACCAACAGTGACCACTATGTTAATATTTTCTTAGTGAAAGAAAGAGAAATCATAATTCGTGGAACTGAGGTCTTCCTTAGACCATTTTTTAATCTTCACATCAGTACTGTGAGGTGGGCTTTTTTATGCCCGTTTCATAAGGAACTACCAGAGAGAGGAGCATCCTGGGTCACAAATCTAAAAAGCCATCAAGAGGCAGAGTCTCACCTCTGAGACTTTGCTCGTTCTCTGTACGGTGAATGTAGCAGCAGCACTTATCTCATAGGACACTGTGAGAACTGAATGAGTTAATACATGTGACATGCCTGGAGAGGGTCTGGTACACACTGAGGATGCAGTAACATCTAGCATCCTAACTTCATTTCATGGGATCTGAGTTCTTCAGTGGTAAGAAACTCCATTGTTTTGGTGAGAGAGAGAGAGGCAGGGAGGAAGGGGAAAAAGGAAGGAAAGAAGGAAAAGAGAAAGGAAGAGAGAGGGAGAGGAAGAAAGAAGGAAGAGAAGGTGAGGAAGAAAGAAGAAGGAAGAAAGAGGAAGGAAGACTATTAATTAAACTGTAACCTAAGGCATTCTTATCCCTTAAAATTTTATATGCATTGGCAGAATACTTTTGACTTAATGAAATATAGATTTCCTTATCATAAATCACCTTTGTGTATACATTAAAAGAAAATGTAAGTGAAATAAATTGGTTAAGGTATTCCTAAAACTACTTCAAAATTCAGAGCTTTAATCTTCATCACTTTTCCACTTAGTCATCAGTATCCAAGTTCTTCCCATGATGTCATTCCTCAGTACCATGAAGAGTACTTTACTTCTAAATTAACTGCTAAAATCATAAAAAGCCTTTTCTGAGGGCCTTCCTTAACATGGTTTTGTAGCTATGTAGAGGCAGTCTTCATGGACTCTGGCTGTGGAGAAATTGCCCATAGTCTGAACAAAAATTGATTTCTAGCAGTTGAAAGAGTACTCCACTCCTGTCTCCAGGATTTTCTTGCAACCTTTTGACACCCATTCAGCAGGTTTTGCTGCTGACACTTTTTTAAAAAATTAATTTATTTTAATTGGAGACTAATTACTTTACAATATTATAGTGGGTTTTGCCATGCCTGCTGACACTTTGAATGCATGTATACATGATGCCAACCACCTCACAATAGCTGCCCTCCTAAGAGAGATTGTAAACTGCCATCAAGTAAACCAGTCCACCCTAAAGGAAATCAGTCCTGAATATTCTTTGGAAGGACTGATGCTGAAGCTGAAACTCCAATACTTTGGCCACATGATGCAAATAACCGACTCATTGGAAAAGACCCTGATGCTGGGAAAGATTGAAGAGGATGAGATGGTTGGATGGCATCACCAATGCAATGGACATGAGTTTGAGTAGGCTCTGGGAGTTGGTGATGGACAGGGAAGCCTGGTGTGCTGCAGTCCATGGGGTTGCAAAGAGTTGGACATGATTGAGCGACTGAGCTGAACTGAACTGAATCAGGTAAAGATGTATTCCAGTTTCAGAGTTCTTAAAATATGAATGATGTGACTCTTGCAGTTGATAAAGCACTCTGATTATTAGTTTTATTCTTGTTTTTTAGCTGTTTATCTACAAAGAATATAAGCCTGACAGTAAAACCAAAATCAGATGCAAAATAGCAACAAAGTGGTAATCAAATACAGACAAAAATTGAAAACAAGTTGAGTTACACTTAGCTCCTACTGAGAAATTTTAAAAGTCAAATGATAGAGACCACAAAAAAGTTTATTTGAAGGACTTCCTGGTGGTACAATGGTTAAGAGTCCTCCTGCCAATGCAGGCGATACAGGTTCAATCCCTGGTCCGGGAAGATCCCACATGCCTTGAATCAACTAAGCCTGAGTGTCACAACTACTGAGCCCGTGCTCTAGAGCCCGTGCTCTGCAACAAGAAAAGCCGCTGCAATGAGAAGCCTCGCAACTAGAGAGAGTCCCCTGCTCATCACAACTAGAGAAAGCCCACACACAACAACGAAGACCCAGTGCAGCAAGAAATAAAAATAAATAATTTTTAAAAATCCATCGGAGAAGTAGCTTATCTTATTGGTTAGAGAGAGTAAGCACAGAGACTGACTCTAACAAGTCATCCTGAGACTCTCTTTTTCTTTTGTAAATAGTGAAAGGAATCAAAAACTTGAAGTGCAGAAGCATTGAAATGTCCATCTAAGCCCATCCCTGCAAGAGCCCTGATATCTGTATTTTTGTTTAAAAAGGACGCTTATCTGTGTATTTTTGGCTGCACTGGGTCTTTGTTGCTGGGCATGGGCTTTCTCTAGTTGTGGAGTGCAGGCTTCTCATCGTGGTGGCTTCTAGGGTCGCCGAGCACAGGCTCTAGCACACCAGGTCTCCGTAGTTCTAGCACATGGGCTTAGTTGCCCCGAGGCGTGTGGGATCTCCCCAGACCAGGCATCGAACCTGAGTCCTCTGCATTGGCAGGCGGACTCTCGACCACTGGATTTCCATGGAAACCCTGATATCTGTACTTTCAACAAGCTCCTCGAGAGACATTGAGGCTCAACCTGGGGAGGGTGAATGGACCACCAGGGGCCAGTACTCAGCTAAGCCACTTAGGGGACCTGAGACAGGAGACACCCAAAAGAACAAGCCAGTGAGAAGGGGCTTCTGCCTCAATGCTTTAGTTCATGGAGAACTGATGGAGAAGGAAAGACATTGCTCCTCACGTTTACTTTTTAAAACCTTCTCAGTGAAATAATGATAAATTGCCTTTCTGACTTACTGTGAGACATTTTAATGAGAAGATTTAAGATCTGTCCTTTGAATGAAAAATTGGGATAGTTCAAATTTTGAAGTTCACAGGTAGGATGATACCAGTGTCTGACAGATATAACTACCAACATCTCAAGATGCATAAAGATAGACAGGTCTCTTAAATGCCACATCTGTTAATAACTTTGCAGAGTTCAAAAACATCTCTGTAGTTCTTTAAAAGTCTTATAATTAGCTATGTCAGCTGAGAAGATTTAGCAAAATAGAACATATCCTACTAAGAGTTGCTGCATGAGTAGAATGTCTCTTCTACATGAGTAGATATCCCTTCAGGAAATATTTCACAGATCTCAAGATCATGTTTATTAATTTCTGCTGCACTTCATTAATTTAGTCCGTCAGTCAGTCCATCAATGAACATCTTTAAATTCCTACTCTTTGCCAGACACTGTAATAGATGGTGCCAGAATAGAAAAATGACCAAGAGTTGACTCTTCTTCCTTAGGAGATCAGAGTCTAGTGGGGACAGATAAGTAGAATAATGATCTAAAAAGAGTGTGGTGTGTGGTTTGCTAGAAAGAAGCAGAAGAGGCAAAGAGTTAACTAATCACATACTTAAGAACTGGAATAAGTCTATCTTAGAGAAAAGAATACTCTTTGTGGTTAATTATAGCCTGGTTCTTCCTGGAAATACCCAATCCATATTTCCCTTCTTTCTTAGGTAATCTGAATATAAGAAAAGTGGTATGATGACTATGGGCTTCCCTAGTGGCTCAGTAGTAAAGAATCTGCCTGAAATGCAGGAGACCTGGGTTTGATCCCTGGGTTGGGATGATCCCCTGGAGAAGGGAGCAGCTACCCATTCCAGTATTCTGGCCTGGAGAATTCCATAGACTGTATAGCCCATGGGACTGCAGAGTCAAACATGACTGAGAGACTTTCACTATTCACTATGAATTTGAAAATATTGATCCTTGTTTTAGCCTTTTCCCTTTTTGGAAAATGCATAATTCCAAGAGATTTATTCTAAACCAAAAAGTCTATTTCTTCCACAATGACAAGGATCCTAACCTAGAACACAGATGGTAATAGAGAGGAACAGATGGAGTTAAGTGATGTTATAGAGGCACATAAGTGGGTCTGACTCATTTATAGGTGATGAGTGATAAGAGAGAGTAGAGGATACTTCCCAGGGACCTGTATCAAGTGATAAGGAACATAGTGGTGTCATTAACCAAAATACAGAAGCAAGAGAAGCTTCAAAAGACAACATGTGTCTCTATTTCTATTTTGCAAATAAGATAATCTGTACCATTTTTCTGGATTCCACATATATATGTTAATTTACAATATTTGTGTTTCTCTTTCTTACTTATTTTACTCTGTGTGACAGTCTCTAAGTCCATCCACTCTCTACAAATGACCCAACTTCATTCGTTTTTATGGCTGAGTAATATTCCATTGGATTTATGTACGACATCTTCTTTATTCATTCCTCTGTTGATGGACATTTAGGTTACTTCCATGTTCTGACTATTGTAAATGGTACTGCAATGAACACTGGGGTGCATGTGTCTTTTTGGAATATGGTTTTCTCTGGGTATATGTCCAGTAGCGAGATTGCTGAAACATATGGACACCCAGCAGGTAAAATGCAGGTAGGATGAATTGGGAGATTGGGATTGATACGTATACACTATTGATACTATGTATAAAATAGATAACTACTGAGAACCTACAGGATAGCTCAGAGAACTCTTCCCTGGTGCTCCACTAGTAAAGAATCTGCCTGCAATGTGGGAGACGGGGGTTCAATCCTTGGGTTGGAAAGATCCCCTGGAGAAGGGAAAGGCTACCCACTCCAGAATTCTGGCCTGGAGAATTCCATGGACTGTATAGTCAGTCCATGGGGTTGGAAAGAGTTGGACACGACTGAGCAACTTTCACTTTCACTTTCAACGAGAGTCTACAGTATAACTCAGAGAACTCTACTCAGTGCTCTGTAGTGACCTAAATGGGAGGGAAATCCAGAAAAGAGGGGATATATGTATACATATGGCTGATTCACTTTGCTGTACAGTAGAAACTAATACAACATTGTAAAGCAATGATACTCCAATAAAAATTAATTTTAAAAAATTAAAAAACTAAAGGAAACCAAAGACAAAAATAAAAAAGAAAATGCACATTGTTTGAGGCATATCAAATTGAAAGTGCTTTTAGTTACTATCATTCCAGGGGATGTTGAACAGATAATTTAAAGTATGGGCTAGAGCTCAGCAGGGAGAATGAGTTAGCCGCAGAGATTTGAAGATCATCAATGTATTAGTGACAACGGTATCTATGACATCGATACCCACTGAGGTAAGAATCCTTTGCATTTGATGGCATGTGGTGATTTTATAAGCACATTTAAAATATAATATCCATCTGAGGTAGGTGGTTCCAAAGCAGTTATTCCCATTTTACACATGAGTACAGTGAGAACAAACAGGTTAATACTTCCCCAAATTCACATGCCCACTCCAGAACTCAGATGCAGTGGATCCAATCCCAGTGTTCTTCTATTGTCTCATGTTGACTCATAATGAAACCACTGACTATAAGTCGTGGGGAAGGCCGTGGGGCTAAGTACTGTGCTCTCCAACTCAGGTAAACCTAATCACTCAGAAACAAATTTCAAATTCTCCATAGCATAAACGCACAACCACTTAAACACACACAAACTTACATGTGCTTCATTCTGAGAGTACCGTAGGTACTTCCTCCCCAGGAAGTACTGTTCCTTCCTCCCACAGTTGACATCTGCCTGCTTCACGTTGTACTTTTAGAAGTCTCCCACCTCCTGTCCCAGGGAAAAAAAATTTCCAGTTAACCAAGTGTTATGTCTCAGACGGTAAAGAATCTGCCTGCAATCAGGAGACCCCGATTTGATCCCTGGGTCAGGAAGATTCCCTGGAGGAGGGAATGGCGACCCACTCCAGTATTCTTGCCTGGAGAATTCCATGGACAGAGGAGCCTGGTGGGCTACAGTCCATGTGGTCGCAGAGTCAGACACGACTGAACGACTAACACTTTCTTTTTCACTTTATGTTGCTGTCTACTTGCTCTCCAGTGGCAAGAAGAATCAGTTGCCCTGCGCCGTGTACCTGAATTCATAAACATGCTGAGGCTACAGACCATCTGAGTAGATTTTCAGATCCCACATGCCATCCTTCTATCCACGGAGGGCTGACAGGGAGCTTCTTCTTCTTGTTGTTGTTGTTTAGTAGCCAAGTTGTGTCCAACTCATTGCGACCCCATGGCCTGTAGCCCACCAGGCTACTCTGCCCATGGGATTTCCCAGGCAAGAATACTGGAGTGGGTTCCCATTTCCTTCTCCAGAGGATCTTCCCGACCCAGGGATTGAACCTTCATCTCCTGCATTGGCAGGCAGATTCTTTACCACTGAGTCATCTGGGAAGCTCTGACAGGGAGCTTAGGGGCATAGAAGAGCAATGTTAGTGACTGAATCATTGGGGTGTAAGACTCAAGTGACTCAGATCAGAATATTCTCTAACCTAAATTATATTTCATGAGAAACCAATTACAACTCTTAAGGAAAAGGTTATTTATTTTTCAGAGGGAAAGGGTTTTGAATATTTGAGGTGAAATGGTATTGAATGAATGGGATGAATAGGATTTCAGAAGGAATTTTTATAAGAATTGGCCTATCTCAAAGCAAATAGCAAGAACTATTTGTGGAATAGGGAGAGGCAGTGAAGCAGCTCAGAGAAGGAAGCAAAAGCAGGACTACCCTGCCCGGAAACCCACTAGTCTTAGAAGCAGTGTGTGCTCAACCATGAAGAACTGCATCTACTTCCAAAAGTGCAAAGTGAACAACATTTTTCAAGTAAAGCCACAATGGTGGCTAGTAAACAGCAGTAAAATGATCGAGAAATCAAAAGATATAAAGCAATTTCAGCAACTGAAATAAAGCTCCAGACATGACACTCCTGTCACATCACAAGTACATGTCAGACACTGTATATTTTTATATACAACACCATTAAATTTAATGGGAATTTTGCATGCACACAGGCCCTGGAGTTTAGGTACATGAAACAATGATTTGAATTGCTAATACCAAAAATGGATCAGAAGGGCCTCTACAGCCTTGGAAAGGTAGTTTGGGACATGAGCCATTTTTCTTAATAGGGATGGAGTGAGTGCTATTGGGCTCTTGGTTTACTAGGAGAGTCTCAGTTAGACTTCCTTTATTTTAAATTTTTATTTATTTTTGGCTGTGCTGGGTGGTCATTGCTGCAAGCAGGCTTCCTCTAGTTGTGTCTGGCAAGGCTGTTTTATAGAGGAGCACCAGTTCTAGGGCTTGCAAGCTTAACTGCCCCGCAGCATGTGGGATCTTCACGGACCAGGAATAGAAGCCATGTCCCCTGCATTGGCAGGTGGATTCTCAACCACTGGATCACCAGGGAAGACCATGGACTCCCTTTTTTATTACTATATCCCTTTAATGTAGACACTGACAAAACAGCTCATTTAGATGGAAAGTGAATGGGGAAAATTTCAAAGATAGGCAGTGACAAAAAAATAAAATACTTTGTGGGACACATTGAAGGAGAGTCAGGAAAGGGATTTTGGTAAGGAACATAAGGGCTTCTCTGGTGCCTGCAATGCAGGAGACCCTGGTTCAGTTCCTGGGTGGGCAAAATCCCCTGGAGAAAGAAATGGCAACCTACTCCAGTATTCTTGCCTGGAGAAGCCCACAGACAAAGGAGCCTGATGGGCTACAGTCCATGAGGCCACAAAGAGTCAGACACAACTGAGCGACTAAACACACATACACAAGGAACATTAAGAAATGGACAATCTTTTTGTGGTGATTTGGTCAATTTTATTCTTGATTAGATATATGATGGTATTAAATAAGAGCTATCTCTTTCAAAATACAAAAAGAAATAAATATAAGCATATTCTAATAGTGTCATTAGGAATAGACTTTTTAATGCCTTTGCTATAGTTTGCATTTTCCAAATAAGGATGTTTGTTTCTATGATGGGAAAATGACCTAATTTAAATATACATGACTGCTTTCTAAGTAAAACCTTAAAGTTCAGTCATCATCAGCTTTTTATAATAATGGAACAGCCCAGAGCTTTAGCCTCCACAACCTCCACATTGCAGAAAAGAGCTGAATATGAGTTGGAAGATCTACTTCCAATGCCTTTAACCAGCTATAGTGTTTGGGTAAATCACTTTGTGTCTCTAAGCTCTGGTTTCCTAACAGGTAAAATCAGGACAGCAGTGGTAACCCACTCACTTCATAGAGATAGAAAGAACAGAGGATAATCTGTGTTTTCAACTACAGTACCATCTACAAAGTGTTAGTTGTGGTGTAAACAATACTAAAATGCACATTAGCTCAATCTTAAAGAGTCAGTTTATAAAAATCTTTATCTTGTTTTCTTTTTATAATGCATTATAATGTATTCCTGTGTAAAATAAAAATGTGAAAGTACAAAAAAATTTATAGAAGGAACTAAGAATCAACCATAAATACTGCCATCCAGGAAAAAAAAAAAAAAACTACTGTTCATGTATTCTTTATCTTTATATGTTAATTATATATGAATGTTGTGTAATTCACAAACTTGGTACAAAATTGAATTCAAATAAAGATAGTTCAAATAAAGAGACTTCATGAAGGGACTGCTTTCAGAAGTGTGGCCAGGGAAGGTGAGGCACACCAAACATAGCAAAAATGGCAAGCTGTTGCATCTATTTAGCCTAAGGCCAAAGGAAGAGAATACAGCTACTCGGCAGGAGTTGTAGTCAGAGTCACAGATTTGATGTCAAAGGAGAAAGAAATCAAACATCAGAGCACTTTCTTCTCCAACCGTCCAATCTTAATCCCATACCTTCCACTGGTCACAACCAATTGGAAGGCCATTGATGAAGAACCACCCAAAATACAGTTTATAGAAGTCAGCCAACCCTGCAGGGCACACAGCAAGGCAGACAGGAGAGTTGAAAACCTACCTGACAGGAGGCAGGAAATTAAGGATCAACTAGTATGCACACAAAAATAGGAAATAAAATATGCAGATACCTTTGCAAATTACACTTTTGGTTAACATTACATCAATGACCATTTTTGTACGGTATTACAAGTTTTCCTGTGGCAGAATTTTTTATGACTTGTAGCATTTTGTCAACAGAATATGTCATAATTTGAAGTGTATAAATTATTTATTTTTTCTCCTCCAAATATTATCATGTATCAAAATTTTTATATGTATCCCATAATTATATTATAAATTCCTAGAGTTACTAGATTATAAGGTCTGAACACATTTTAAAGTTCTTAGTACATATACCAAATTCTCTTCCATATAATACACAAGAGTGCCCATTTCAGTATTAGCATTCAGTATTAAATTCACCAATAGCAGGCATTTTTATATATTTAATTTTGCCACATCAATCAATGAAAAAAATTGATCTTATTTTATAATTTTCATTTATTTTATTACTAGTAATATTGAACATGTTTTAAATTTCATTATTTCTTTTCTAGAGAATTGATTCCTGTCTTTTCCTGAGTCTTCTTTTAAACAAGAAGTCATTTGAAATAAAATATTTTGGTGTCAATGTATTCTCTAGATGTTTTAGGTATAAATCTCTGGCTGCCACAAATTATTTTCTACCATTATGGTTCTATTTAAATGTTCAGAACACAGCTGTGCTGTGCTTAGTCATATCTGCCTCTTTGCAACCCCAAGGACTGTAATCTACCAGGCTCCTCTGTCCATGGAATTTTTCAGGCAAGAATACTGGAGTGGGTTGCCATTTCCTTCTCCGGATCTTCCTGACCCAGGGACCAAACCCACATCTCTTGTGTCTCCTGCACTGGCAGGCAGATTCTTTATCACTAGCACAACCTGGGAAGCCCGTATATTTATAGGTGAATTCCAATTTTTAAAAATCTTAGCAACTTAAAATTCCATATTATTTTGTAATCATTGAATCATAATTTTGCTATTATAATCCACCACTGACTTCTGAAATGAGTTACTTTACATTTAGGAAGGTAGAAATATAGAATGATGATGGAAAGGTGATTTGCTGAAACCATATAAATTATACTTTTAAGTAATCTCTTCTACAGGTAAGCAAAGAAAGAAACTCAGATCGTATGGCAGGTTGGAAAAACATAGCCACAGTATTTTGTGACTACTCCTATCAAAATGCAGAATATATTCCCCACCCTTAACTATGGGCTGGCTTGTGCCCTGCTTTGACCAATAAATAGAATGTGACAGGAGTGATGTTATGGAGATTCTAGAGCTTAGGCTTTAGGAGACTTCACAGCTTCTGCTTTTGCCTCTTGAAACACTACCCTGACCAGCCATGAAAGAAAGGTGGTTTAGCTTAGCAGAGGCTAAGAGGCCACATGGAGAAGAACTGGGCACTTTTGTCTGCAACCAGCACCAACAGCCAGGCATGTGAGTGAGGCCATAGTGGATCTTCCAGGCCAGCCTGCTCTGCAATTGAATGCAAGCTTGTGAACTGGCTCAGGCAAAACAAGCAGTAGAAATGTACCACCAGTCAACAGAATAATTGAAAAACAAAGTCATTGTTTCAGCCACTCAATTTTGGAGGGGACTGTTTCTCAGCAGTCATTAACAGATATAGCTCTCCTAAAAGGACATCTGAGCCACTGATTAATTCCAGCTTTATCCTGCAATACAGACACTACAGAATACAATACAGAAACAGTTGAGCATGAAAATTTTCTCCCAGGAGTAAATGAAGAAACTGAATGTGAAAGAATTATGTAGAAGCAAATAAAAGTCAAGATGTGTTAGTTTGGGAAAGGAAGGAGTGATTAATAAATTTAATTATGTGCAAACCACACCAGAGCTGAAGAGTAAACGCACCCCCAGGGTGTGTGTGTAAGCTTCTTGGAGTCTCTTTGCCCATGGGCAGACCACACTGCCAGTGCCCTCAACTCTAGGCAACCAAGGTGCCTTAGAACACAGGACACAGCCACTATGGGGAGACAAAGCCAAATGATTCATGGTTTTCCCCAGCACCATCAAATTCCAGAGCAGAAGCCTGAAGAATTTGAGAATTCTAAATCCAATCTGGCCTTGCAAGTTATGATAAAGGCATATTATTACCAAGATAAGAAAACATTTGAAGTTTGTTCATTTAATTTAAAACTAAAAAGTTTAAACTTATGTTTTCCAGGCCTTCATTGTACCCTTCTCCAGGTCCCCACAAATGTTAGAAGTACTCCCTAATCAGGGTCCACTGACCCCTAAGACCCCATAAGAATATTATTTCATGTTCAAGTGATAACTTTTCCATCATTTGAATTTCAGTTGAACAAATACTGTCCTAGAGCTTGCAATGTGCTGAAGATTCTGAAAGGTAGTACTTGACAATTACTGAAATAACTCTTTGGTTAAAAGTAAATACCTCCATATTTTAAATTTTGGAAAACTGTGAGTTAGTTTTGCAATAGTTTATATAACTTTAAGAAATGTTGTTTGTGTCATAGTCTTATTTCTAATCCTTTCTAAAGAGGAATCTGAAATGTAGATGGGGTTATAGCTGTTCTTTATAGTTTTCTATTATTGTGTGTGTTTTTCTTGTATGTTTTTTAATAATGCATTTACATTGCTCTGTAATAAAATAAAAAGGTAAAAAAAAAAAAAAAAACAACACTCAAACAGTATACAAAACTAGGAAAGTATTCTATGGCTAATTCCCTGAGCCAAGAAAATATGAAAATGGATAGCAAGAAAGGAAGGACTCAAGAGATATTTGGGAAGAAAGTCAGACATGTCATGGAGATAGAGTGGGAGGTGAGAGCTGAAAAGTAGAGGAGGCGTCAAGGGCAGCTGATAAGAAGACAGAGTGGTTCATTAAGACGGAGCGAACAGTGAATTGGAAAGTGATTGAGAAAATAAAAACAATAATTAAATCCGCAAATGCTGCCCGTTCAGAACAGATGAGGTAGGAGAGAATACCACCACAGTATGACTGCTTCCAATTATTTAAAGCCATGATCATCCTCGTTTTGAAATAATTGCCCCATTTGCTCACTTTTAGCAAGTCTATTTGGATCTGAAGCCCTTTCTTGCTTTTATTTGGCCTGACGTTAGATTTTGCTAGTGAAATCTCCTCCCCATGCAACACTGCAGGCAGGCTCTGAGGAGCTGACTCCTAGAACCCCTGATGGAAACACCACAGGGAATGAAAACTGGGTTCAAGTCTGGCCGGCTGCAGTGCCTCCTGTTAATGGGTAGAAATGCAATATTCATTAAAAAGAATTCAGACTTCAATCGTTCTAATGATCATGAAACTTCTTTCATCAATGCATAATAGAACAAAAAGATTGATTTTCATTAGGAATGACTTTCAACATTTTTTTTTTACTTATATAAAAAATAAATCTGTTCGAAGTCTTATAAGGTCCAAGGTATTTCTGATCTGCTTAGAAACAGTAGGTAAGTTTTTACAGAGTTGTTCTCTTCTCCACTGTAGTCAATTTGGAATATTCCATTAGCTGGTGAAATTAGTCACCTAAAATTACTTTCCATTAAGAAGCCCCTCACTTCTCTCCCTCTGATCATTAAAATAGTACTTTTGAAAAGGACATTTGATTTGACCAGGACATTGCATAATTTCTTTTTTTGTTCTATAGAAGAAATGAGGAACAGGAGACAGTCATCAATGCAATTACTACACTGCCCATATGTAGCCACCCAAACTTACAAAATGACTACTTAACATTTTCTAAGTGTCAACAAAAGAGTGAAAAGCTTCATCAGATTAAGACCTTGCCCATCAGCACCTGCATTTTCAGGGTGTCAAATGTGTGTCCATGACCACTTTAGACTGTAAAAACCTCCCTTGTGCTGTTAAAATGTATTCTTGTTAAACTTGAAAGCCAATCTATTTACACACTTAAAAGGGTAGAACAGAAGGGCCCGTAGAAATCACACAGTCTGACTTGGTCAATTAGAGTGCCACATTCTCCCGGCCATGGTGAGTGATCCAAGGATTGGCACGTGACCCAGATCCGTGAGACACCTGAGGACTGAAGCTGGGACTGTGGGGTGGGACTCATGCATGCTCTCCTCTTCAGTTTACAAAACTTCTGAGCATAGTGAGTGAGTCATGTTTGTTAGTATGTACTCAAGTTTTATAGATCGAATGAAGGAATGAAGAAATTGAGCCCTGCAGAGCTGGCATATTTTTCCCAACATCACAGTAAGATGATGAACTGATAGAACTCTTAAAGAGATTTGTCTTAAAGTAAAAACAGGGCTTCCGTGGTGGCATAGTAGGTAAGAATCCACCTGCCAATGCAAGGGACACAGGTTCGATTCCTAGTCTGGAAAGATTCCAAATGCCTCTGAGCAACTAAGCTGGTGAGCCACAACTGCTGAGCCTGAGTTCTAGAGCCCACGAACCACAACTGAAGCCTGTGCACCTACAGCCTGTGCTCCTAATGAGGGAAGCCCGTGCACCGCAACCAGAGAGTAGCCCCTCCTCTCCGCAACTAGAGAAAGCCCTGGTGAAAAAGCAACAAAGACCTAGGGTAGCCAAAAATAAAATAAATAAATAATTAAATTTAAAAAAAAGTTACTCCAGCATGAAAATCATCTGTTGATTTGTATGGCTAAAATCCAGTAGAGGAGGTTTGCAGGAAAAACTGGATACAAGAGCTCAAAAGATGCTATCAAGCATTGGCTTCTCTTTATCTCTCAGCTTTGCCTTTCCAGATCATTGGGAATTAGCTTCAGCCTCCACAATGTAATCCCTAAAAATCTAGGCCAGCTTCTTCTTCATTGCCAGAAGTTCCAGAAGGAAAAAAGAAAAAGTGTGTGTCTTTCCCAGAAGTCCTAGAACAAGCCTCATTGGATCTCATTGACACTGGTGGGTCATGTGACCAGTCTTCCATCAGTCACTCTGGCCAGAAGATTGGATGTTCTGATTGGTCTGGTCTGTGTCACATGTTCTCCCTCATCCAGTGGGAGTCAACACCATCTGAAATACACGGAGTGAGAGTGGGATCAGAGTGGTTCTTCAAGAGGAAAGCATCGTTCTGTTACCAGAAAATGCTGAGTGGTTTCCCAGGTGGCACTCGCAGTGAGGAACCTGCCTACCAAAGCAGGAGACAAAAGAGATGCAGGTTTGATCTCTGGGTCAGGAAGACCTCCTGGAGGAGGAAATGGCTACCCACTCCAGTACTTTTGCCTGGAGAATTCCATGGACAGAGGAGCCTGGTGGGCTACAGTTCATGCAGTCACAAAGAGTCAGACACAGCTGAACGACTAACACACAAAAATCACAGAAGCCGACAGCAAGAAGCATCTGGGTCATCCGGTCCCCGTCTTCAAGAAAGGGGCTATTTCCACCACTTCTCCTTATCTTGTGACTAAAAATCTCTGAATAAGCTTAGAGAAAGAGAAGATAGCAAATGAGCAATCAGTGGATGGTATAGGGAGACTTGGTAGACTAATTCCTAAAACCATAGAGCTCCTCAGGGCCACTCAGCAGTGGGACAGAGAAAGAAAGGGCTCACCTTCTTGCACTCACTTCCTAGTCTTGTTTGAGCTGGTGTCTCTTCCCCTGAATTGCTGTTCCACTCAGTGTGAAGGTGCAAGTTTGACATCCGTGGGTGTATGAGAGTTAGAAAGAAGATGATTCCCCCTATACCCAAGGTAAAACCTTCCTGTATTCTGTATTATGTGTTTCACTAGCATATGAATTAATAAGTGAAAGCAGAGAGGTGAACCATCAATTAAGAGCAAACAGAGGACCCAAATGAAGTGCTAAGGAAAGTATGGTAGCAGTGACAGATGGGGCAATGGGATCCATCAGTAGCAAGCTTCCCAGTTTTGTCTGTTTTGCTGAGGACCAGTCAGACCAGCCTCTGCCAGCCCTAGCCCTGTTTATACTTGGGAGTTCTATATCCCACGGGACATCTTCTTCAACCTCTGCCTCTGATTCCGTGTGCCCACACAGGATCATCTGCTAACCTGCTTCTTAAGGCTTGGATTAGCCATAGAGGAGACTGAGCTCTCTCTCTTCCTTCTTGGTTTCAGCATTCCTGCAGAAGGAACCAGTCAGCCCAGTCTGTACGGTTTGTCCAACATAGACCATCCGATTGTAGCCAGAGAGTGAGAACGTGGGGAAATTGGTTGCTCTCATGGTGACAGTGTGAAACTAGGGAGAGGATTTCAAACAACTGGAATGAGAGAAGAGCAGCTAGTACAGAAGGTGTCCAGGTCAGGGCAATTTCACTGCCTCTGGCTGGTGCTCCTGTGGCTCCTGCCAGCAGAAAACTCTAGATCTTAGGTCAGGACAAGCTATACAGCAAGCTAATAATTCGGGGTCCTTTCATTTATTTACCAGGTGCTGTGCTTAGTCATTCAGTTGTGTCCGACTCTTTGAGATCTGTTGGATTGCAGTCCGTGATGCTCCTCTGTCCATGGAGATTCTCCAGGCAAGAATACTGGAGTGGGTTGCCATTTCCTTCTTTAGAGGATCTTCCCAACCCAGGGGTTGAATCCAGGTCTCCTGCATTGTAAGTGGATTCTTTACCATCTGAGCCACCAGGGAAACCCTTATTTACCTAAAAGGAAATAAATATTTTGTATTAATATGAATCACATTCTTCCTTTTTATGGTCCAAATAAGTAATTTATTGGGCTTCCCAGGTGGCACTCGTGGTAAAGAACCCACCTGCCAATGCAGGAGATGTTGAGAGATGCAGGTTCGATCTCTGGGTTGGGAAGGTCCCCTAGAGGAGGGCATGGCAACCCACTCCACTATTCTTGCCTGGAAAATACCATGAACAGAGGAGCCTGGCAAGCTACAATCCATGGGGTCACAAAGAGTCAGACAAGACTGGAGCAACTTAGCACTTAAGTAACTTATTGCATGATTTTTAACTCCCTTAATTTTTCTATCAGGGAAAACTCACAAATATTAGACACACATTCTTAGAGTATGTATATATACCTCTCTGTATATGTACACATAATGCAAGCATAGGATTTTTAAACTTCATTTCCAGGTTTAACGTTGAAACCTCTTTCTCACTTTCAAAAGACTCATCTTTCACTTCTTTGTAGCTCACAGTCTCCAGTTTACTTTTGCAATTTTTCTTACCCAGATGACTTCCTAGGAGATACATTAAAGTTCTTAACATTTAGATGATAAAATAAAATGGAAAAATAAATAGAAAACATGATTGACATAGTGAGGTAAAAATTAATAACACACATTCAGATGTATAAAGACACTGAGCTTCTGCATTTCCCAGTTATCTTCCTCACAGGTCCTTAACTTATTGGATGGTAGAGGAGAAACAAAATCAATTTTGTCTATTAAATTTGACCCAACCTGATAAACAGTCTCTTTACATGATCCTAACTTGGGCAGATAAAATTCCTTCCCCTTGCATATTTCCTTCCCGCCCCCTTGTTTCTCTCCAAGATGGCCACTGATTATTGAGGGGATGGGGAAGGGGGGCTCACGCAGCCTCTTAGAGGCAGGGAGAGGAAGTACCATTTTCCCACACTTAAACCCTTGTGTTCTCTGGTATAGTGGATGACTGCGATAGTGGTCTTTGGCAGCTTGGTTATGAATCACCCTGCAGGCACCAAATGATAAAATCTGTGGGGGTTCTCTGACTTTGATCAGTGTCCTCTGATCACTCCTGCTAAACTGGCCCCTCCTTGGCATTTGCTGCTGCTGCTGCTAAGTTGCTTTCAGTCGTGTCTGACTCTGTGCAACCCCATAGACGGCAGCCCACCAGGTTCCCCGGTCCCTGGGATTCTCCAGGCAAGAACACTGGAGTGGGTTGTCATTTCCTTCTCCAATGCATGAAAGTTAAAAGTGAAAGTGAAGTCGCTCAGTCATGTCGGACTCCTAGCAACCCCGTGGACTGCAGCCCACCAGGCTCCTCCATCCATGGGATTTTCAAGGCAAGAGTACTGGAGTGGGTTGTCATTGCCTTCTCCGTTGGCATTTGCTGGTGTTGTGTAACCCCTAAGATCTCACTGTAGCTCTCTTCTGATCCCAAGCAGAATGGTCTTCTCACCAGTAGTCAACTGTTAGGCTCACTTTACACTCTATGACATCCCTCCTTGTTCACTCCCCAACAAGGGCCAGCATCCTACATCCCTGCAGAATGTGTGAGAATGTCTTGATACCTTCCATACTGCACAGATGGAGTCCTCCCTTTGCATAAACACTGTCCACCAAGGATTTTGTTCTGAGATGGCCACCACAGGTTGGCATGGGAGGAGTTACTGTGACAATTGGTCTCTTCTCAGACCCTGTGATGGCAAAGTAAGTCAAAAAGTACCTCAACTTTTAGATCTTACCTAACTCACCTAATACATCGGTGTTAGATTTTTTTTTAGTTTTTCTTTTATTGAGGTATAGTTGATTTACAGTGTTGTGTTAATTACTGATGTACAGCAAAGTGGTTGTTTTATATGTATAGCTTCCCCAGTGGATAATCCACCTGCAGTGCAGGAGTCACAGGAAATGCGGGTTCGATCTCTGGGTTGGGAAGATCCCTTGGAGGAGGGCATGGGAACCCACTCCAGTATTCTTAACTGGAGAATCCCATGGACAGATGAGTTTGGCAGGCTACAGTCCACAGAGGTGCAAAACGGCTGGTCATGACTAAAGTGGCTTAGCATATATATATACACATTCTTTTTTAAATATTCTTTTCCATTATGGCTTCTCATAGGATATTGGATACAATTCTCTGTGCTGTACAGTAGGACCTTATTGTTTATCCATTCTCTATATAAAAGCTTGGGCTTCCCAGTCAGTTCAGTTCAGTCACTCAGTCGTGTCCGACTCTTTGTGACCCCATGAATCACAGCACACCAGGCCTCTCTGTCCATCACCAACTCCTGGAGTTCACTCAAATGCATGTCCATCGAGTCAGTGATGCCATCCAGCCATCTCATCCTCTGTCGTCCCCTTCTTCTCCTGCCCTCAATCCCTCCCAGCATCAGAGTCTTTTCCAATGAGTCAACTCTTTGCATGAGGTGGCCAAAGTATTGGAGTTTCAGCTTTAGCATCAGTCCTTCCACTGAACACCCAGGACTGATTTCCTTTAGGAAGGACTGGTTGGATCTCTTTGCAGTCCAAGGGACTCGCAAGCGTCTTCTCCAACACCACAATTTTCAAAATCATCAATTCTTCGGTGCTCAGCTTTCTTCACAGTCCAACTGTCACATCCATATATGACCACTGGAAAAACCATAGCCTTGACTAGATGGACCTTTGTTGGCAAAGTAATGTCTCTGCTTTTCAATATGCTATCTAAGTTGGTCATAAATTTCCTTCCAAGGAGTAAGCATTTTTTAATTTCATGGCTGCAATCACCACCTGCAGTGATTTCGGAGCCCAAAAAAACAAAGTCTGACACAGTTTTCACTGTTTCCCCATCTATTTCCCATGAAGTGATGGGACCAGATGCCATGATCTTCATTTTCTGAATGTTGAGCTTTAAGCCAACTTTTTCACTCTCCTCTTTAACTTTCATCAAGAGGCTTTTCAGTTCCTCTTCACTTTCTGCCATAAGGGTGGTGTCATCCAGGCTAGTGGTAAAGAACCTGTCAGCCAGTGCAGGAGACATAAGAGACACAGGTTCAATCCCTGAGCAGTATTCTTACCTGGAGAATCCCATGGATACAGAAGCCTGGTGGGCTACAGTCCATAGGTTTGCAAAGAGTAGGACACAACTGAAGCGACTTATTGCACATGCACACATATAAAAGCTTACATCTGCTAACCTCAACCTCCCGTTCCATCCCTCTCCCAGCTCCCTGCAGATTGAGACTGGCAATCACCAGTCTCATTTCTGTGCCCATGATCCTGTGTCCCTACAATAGATAGGTTCATTTATGTCACAGTTTAGACTCCTCATGTAAGTGACATCATACGGGATTTGTCTTTCTGTTTCTGACTCACTCCACTTAATAAGTAATCTCCTAATCTCTAGTTGCATCCATGTTGCTGCATATTGCATTATTTCATTCTTCCTGAATAGTATTCCACTGTATATATGTACCACTTCTTCTTTATTCATTCCTCTGTCAATGGGCATTCAGGTTTTTCCCTTGTCTTGGCTATTGTGTTCATAGTGCTGCTATGAACATAGGAGTGCATGTACCTTTTTTAATGATGGATTCATATGGATACATGCCCAGGAGTGGGATTGCTGGATCATTTGGTAATTCTACTTCTAGTTTTCTGAGAGACCTCCTTACTGTTTTCCACAGTGTTTGTATCTGCTAGATTTTTAATGCAGAATGAGAAAGTCAGGACAAATATGTCTTACTTCCACTCTCTTCTCCTTTTGATGATGAACTGGGAGGTGAAAGAATTAAGGTTTCTACATTCTCTTCTTTTCAAATCAGAACTCCCCCTGCACTCCCTCCTTCTTCTTCACAAACTAGAATTTTCCATGCCATTTTCTCTGAATTTGTACCATTAGATGGCTACCTGGGAATATGACATGTGAGAGCGAGGAATAGAAAAACACACTATTTAATATGTTCAAGGTATTATCCCATTTACACATATGTGTTTGCTCTCAAGTTGCCCTTTTCTTTTCATGTGAAGTTGTTGCCTCCTTTGGAAGGAGCTAGCCTGCTTTATATTTTACCTGTTTTGTAAGAAGTCACCTGTAGAATCTTGGATAAAAGAGGCATTTCTATTTGATTCCTGTGGGGGTTTCATATCCTTTTATAATGGACACCAAAGAAAAGTCCTCTGGCTGACCTTCTCTTACTCCAGCTCTTCCTGGCTCATAACTTCTCTGATAAAAAGAGAGCTTTAGCAACTACTAAAGAAAAAAATGAGACATTCTCCCTACAGTAATTAAATGAACTGAGAAAAGGCAGCATTTGGGAAAGATGCTTTCCAAAGGTGAGCATCCATCCAAAGCATTTCTGCCAAGAATAAATATTTATGCACTTGTGTATTGATGGGACACTCTAGCCCCTGGTTATCATCTGGTCGGTGTTGGTCTCTAAATACTGCCCCAGAGCTCACGTTGTTGGGCGTGAAGTGATTAAGCATTGTGTCAGCAGCAGCTGTTGCCTGGAGACCTCTAATGGTGCTACACTGGCAAGGTCTCGCACTGGGAAGTGGAGGGGATCTGGTTTTTAAGTGAGGTCTTCAATCAGGAAAAGACTATTTCTGCCAAAGGAGCTTTAAATCCCCTCTAACGCCACCACTATGGACCAAAAGCATAGGTTAAGTCCAGGAAGAGATCAGAGGCATCTAAGAGACTCTGTCCTGAAGTAAGAGAGAGGAGGACAGCCCCGCTCAGCCACCCCCAGAGTCAAACTGGACTCTGAAGTCCACACGCCTGCTGCCTCTCCTCCCTCCAGTCTCCTAGCTCTGACCTCAGGTTCATGGCCACATCTGTGTGTCGTTCTGCACAGAGGCTGCTCCTCTGCTGTGTCCCTCCTGCCACCAGCTCTCTGCCTTGCATCCAGTGAAATTCACATTCAGCCCTAAGCCCAGCTGTCTGGGTCCAGTGCTTCAGTATCAACATCTACCTGCCTGAACCCCATCAACATTTACCTACCTGCTTGGGTTTCTTTATGAAGACCTAGCTCTTTCCCAGGCTATGTCTCTGCTTTAATAACTCCTATTTTTTTTAATTATTTATTATGTTATTTATTTTTGGGGGGCTGTGCTGAGTCTTTGTTGCTGTGCACAGGCTTTCTCTAGGTGTGGTGGGCGAGGGCTACATTCTAGTTGAGTTGTGCAGATTTTCATTGCAGTGGCTTCTCTTGTTGCAGAGCATGGGCTCTAGGGTGCACAGGCTTCAGTCGTTGGGGCACACGGGCTTAGTTGCCTCACAGCATATGGAATATTCCTGGACCAGAGATCAAACCTGTGTCCCAGGCATTGGCAGGTGGATTCTTAACCACTGGACCATTGGGAAGTCCAATAAGATACACCTAAATGGTTTCAAGAATGTGGGGAAAAGTGTGAAGGCAGATGGGGACCTAGGCTAGAAAGGAGGTTAGTCCTAGTCTCAATAACATAACACCCCACCACAGTATTCACTCCACCTTGTGAGGATGTTGATGGTTGCTCTGCTATCCTGTAATGTATCAGTATTCTGTACCAAGAACTTCAGTCTCAGCTTAGTGGTATAAATAAGAAGTGTAAATTTCAACTAACAATGCAGCCATTCAGTCAACGCAACGTATGCAGATTCAAACTGTTTAGGGAAAAGTTAGTCATGCTGTTGGATATTCAGTCTTCCATAAGTGTAACTCTGTATAAAAGAATTGCACATCTTATTTTATTGTGCTGCATTTTAATTATGAGAAGCAGGGACTTAGAGGATCCACAGTGGGGGGAGACTTCTGCCTTCATGACTAGGCTGGTGAATTTGGCTGAGAGAGTAACTAATCATTCTGCAGACCCATGATTCCAACCTCAGCACTGCTGGGGTGAGTCTCAGAAACTGGACAAGTAAAATTTTAGCCATTTGCTGATACTTCCTTCTAGGTCTCCGACAAAGCTGGTATCTGAACACACACCCAGGTCTCTGCCAAGGGTCTTGGCAGTGTAGTCCACAGCTTGGACAGCCCAGATCTGGGCTTATAAATGAAAAAGACTTGTGCTGGTTATTACAACCTAAAGGAAAGTCATTGTCCAAGGGGCTTTTTAATATTTTTATATTATTTTTAAATGGAAATAATGTTATTTTCATCTTTGCAATGGAAAATGCCTAGAGTATATTTTATGAACTGCTGTAGAGCTGCTTCTGAGATAATCTTTATTTTAAACAAGTTCATATTTGTAGGACTCATTTGTAGGGCAAAGATAAAGAGGCAGCAACTTGGTCTGTGAATTTTCTGTACTGTGCCACTTATCAGTAATAAGGAAGCTGAAAAGGCTTATCCGGCTAGGTTTGTACACCTTTTGCCACTGACACCGCATGAATACATGCATGCTCACACACTTGTGTGTGTGTGTGTGTATGTGTGTGCATGCACACCCATATACTTTCCCAATCCGCTGAGTATATACAAATAGATGATGAGTAGTTAGATGATTTCTGATTTTGCTATTTAGACTTTTATCACTGAAAAATCAAACGAGTCATAGTGAGAACCATTGAAAAAAAGACTTTAATCATGAAAACCATGATCTGATGTAATTGACCAAAGAGCTCATCAATTTCTGCTGCTTCATCTATTGATTAAAACAATACTAGCTATCTCTCTAAACAAAAGAGCGAGCTTTCTGAGTAAAGCGTGGTAAATAGCAGGGCCCCAGAAGTCTTCTAACTCTTTACAGTCCCAGAAACCTCAATTGTCACTCAGAAAATAGGGGAGGGAAAAAAAGCAAGCATGGAAAAAGAAATATGAGCATGAAGCTCATTTGTAATATATCCGTTCCCCAAATGGACTCCAAACTAAAAGAACAAAAATAAAGTGATGAGAGGCAGAGAACCAGGGGAGAACAAAGCCTGCTATGAACTACCTGGTGGTTTGATAGAGGAAAAGGAATGTTTTCCTTTAAAAAATTCGCTTCCCCAACTTTTGGCGACTGGGAAACACATGTGATAAAACAAAGACATAACTGAGTCAACAGGGGATTTCAGTCTAATCAGATTTAAGAAAAGCCAAATTGTCTCCAGAGTGGAGAAATGGGAGGAAGAAGGCTTATAGAGCATGTTGGGAGAACATTATTTACTTCTCTCTGGAACACTGACGAGCTACTAGGTAATGAAATTTTTATTGCAATGTTTACTACAAACTGGCTTTGTGTCGCACATCTCTATTTTGACTTTGTGGAGTCCCTCTGCTGACCTGTTTTGGTTTGGCCTTGTATTCTTTACTGCTCTCCCTCCCCATGCCATCCTCTCCTCCACAATTTCTCTTTCTGATCAGCGTGAACACTACTAGCTTGTCCTTCCTTTGTTCCTTGGGTTTCTTAAGGTGAAACTCTTTAATCTTTATCTGGTTTCCTACTTTGTTCCCACTCTCTTTCTTCCTGTCTTGCTATCAGCATCTGAGCTCAGTGTCAGAGTAGACCTGCCCCTCTTTTTCCATCCTCTACCACTATCTTTTGGGCTCTGGAATGGCATCTCCACCCTCTGTTCTAACCACTCAACCTGCATGTCCTGCTGACACTTTCAACTCAACATTATCCAAAACGAAACTTACTATCTCCCTCCCAAACCAGCTCCTCCTCATTCCCCTGCTTCCATTAATGGCATCCATAGCTCAAAGCTCTTTTTCCTTAACTCCCACATTCAATCAATTGCTTCTGTAGTGATTCTTAATATCTGTTCCCTCCATCTTATCCCCTCGGCCCCCACACTAGTTCAGCGCCTCATTAGTCTTCGCCTGGTCTACTGGGCAAAACCACTCCATTGATCTTCCTGCCTTCACCCACTCCAATCCATCCTACACACCCAGCTATCAGATTAATCATCCTGAAAGACAGCCCCAATTCCCTTGTTCACCCCCAGTTATAAAACTTTAAAACACCTCACTGTCTTTGGGATGAAGCACAAACATTTCATCCTGCCACTCAAGTAACTTTACAATAGAACTTCAACCCATCTGTTGAGATTTATCAACCACTACTGCCTTATTGCCCATCTAAACCAATGTCATAGCGAAGAACTCAAGAAAAGTCCAGAACTGGGCTTTTGTCTAGAAGTTCAGGCATGCATATTATTCATGGGTAGGGGCGTGGGAATGTCAAGCAGTGGCCCAAAGGCAAAGAGGGTTGTCCAAGACAATACCTGCCAGTTGCATAGTTCTTTCCTCAGCCTATTACTCTGGAAACAGTAGATACTCCAGGAATTCTTGCTGAGCAACTTGCTTTTACTACATTTTAAGCTAGGATGTTACATTTGGACAAATCTCAATCAAAGAGCAGATGTTTTCTTATGCTTCTATAAATCAGTGTGGCTTATTATTCTCA
Source organism: Bos javanicus (assembly GCF_032452875.1). Taxonomy (NCBI): domain Eukaryota; kingdom Metazoa; phylum Chordata; class Mammalia; order Artiodactyla; family Bovidae; genus Bos; species Bos javanicus. Next base: position 47,407,894 of record NC_083881.1, read on the forward strand.
ACTTTCTGTTAATATGCACTGTGTTACAAATACATTCCCTAGGCAAGGACTCAGCTATATTTTTAATGGGGAAGAAGGAATGACTTTCACTGCAGCCAGATTAGAAACAGCAGACCTTCTCTTTCATCTCTCAACAAACAATTCATGCAGAAGTCAATGAAAAGCCTGCAGAGTCAAATTGTTTAGGGGTCAGTTAGTCATACTGTTGGATATTCAGACTCCCACAAATGTGATTCCAATATAAAAACAAAAGCAACAGTAATAATTACAATTTCCCAGGGTCATAAGGGCTTTGCATGATGAAAAAATCTTTCACAAGCTTTGCAGACTTTTCTCCCATCAACTAGTTTTTAAGTTAGGCAAAGAGGGTGTAGTGAAGGGTTTGGCAAACTTTTTCTATAAAATGGCTAAGTAGTAACTATTTTAGGCTTGTGAGCCAGATGGTCTCTCCCTCAATCCCTTTTGGAGCACAAAAGCAGCCACAGACAATGTGTAAAATTACAGGTATGTCTGTGTTTCCCCCAACATGTTATTTATGGATGCTGAGATTTGAATTTCATCTGATTTTTTTTTCTGTTTTACGATTTTTTTTCATATTTATTTCTTTGGCTGTGTCAGATCTTTAGTCATGCGGGATCTTTCATTGCGGTGCACAGTCTGATTGTGGTTACAGCATGCAGGCTCTCCAGTCGTGGCACACAGGCTCTGGAGTGTGCGAGCTCAGTAGTCGCACCAAGGCATGTGGGATCTTAGTTCCCCATAACCGTGTGCATGCGTGCTAAGTCACTTCAATTGTTTCTGACTCTTTGTGACCCTACGGACTTTGGTCCTCCAGACCCCTCTGTCCATGGGATTCTCCAGGCAAGAATACTGGAGTGGGTTGTCATGCCCTCCCCCAAGGGGATCTTCCCGACCCAGGGATCTCTTGGCAGGTGGGTTCTTTATCGCTAGCACCACCTGGGAAGCCCCTTATTCCCCAACCAAGGATCAAACCCATGTCCCCTGCATTGCAAGGTGTATTCTTAACCACTGGACTGCCAGGAAAGTGCCTTCATCTGATCTTTATATGTTACAAACTATCATTCTTCTTTTTATTCAACCATTTAAGGATATAAAAAATATTCCTAGTATATGGACCATATGAAAAGAGGAGGTGGACTGTATTTCACCCATGAGCCAGAGTTAGCCAATTCCAGGGCTTCCCTGATAGCTCAGTTGGTAAAGAATCCACCTGCAATGCAGGAGACCCCAGTGTGATTCCTTTCTGGGTCGGGAAGAGCTGCTGGAGAAGGGATAGGCTACCCACTCCAATATTCGTGGGCTTGCCTGTGGCTCAGCTGGTAAAGAATCTGCCTGCAGTGCGGAACCCCTGGGTTCAATCCCTGGCTTAGGAAGATCCCCTGGAGAAGGGAAAGGCTATCGACTCCAGTACTCTGGCCTGGAGAATTCCATGGACCGTATAGTCCACAGGGGTCACAAAGAGTCTAACATGACTAAGTGACTTTCACTTTCACTTTCTGGTTATAGTGCTTTCCTCAATCTACAGATGAGATTCTGTAGCTCAGAAGTTGAAATGACTTGTGTCTGAAATCACACAAGATGACACCAGTATTAGGTGTCTAGGCCATGTCATCTGATGAGAAGTCTATGCCCTGGCTCTCCAGCAATGTTTCCCTACATTTGTAAACATCTAAGAGTAGCTTATTCCTTGGAAGAGAAGTTATGACCAACCTAGATAGCATATTCAAAAGCAGAGATATTACTTTGCCAACAAAGGTCCGTCTAGTCAAGGCTATGGTTTTTCCTGTGGTCATGTATGGATGTGAGAGTTGGACTGTGAAGAAAGCTGAGCGCCAAAGAATTAATGCTTTTGAACTGTGGTGTTGGAGAAGACTCTTGAGAGTCCCTTGGACTGCAAGGAGATCCAACCAGTCCATTCTGAAGGAGGTCAGCCCTGGGATTTCTTTGGAAGGAATGATGCTAAGCTGCAACTCCAGTACTTTGGCCACCTCATGCGAAGAGTTGACTCATTGGAAAAGACTCTGATGCTGGGAGGGATTGGGGGCAAGAGGAGAAGGGGACGACAGAGGATGAGATGGCTGGATGGCATCACTGACTCGATGGACGTGAGTCTGAGTGAACTCCGGGAGTTGGTGATGGACAGGGAGGCCTGGCGTGCTGCGATTCATGGGGTCGCAAAGAGTCGGACACGACTGAGTGACTGAACTGAACTGAAGAGTAGCTGCCTATTTTCTAAGCAAGGAACACTACACCCAACATGGAGAAAAGCATCTGAAACAATATCAAAGAATCACAACATTCCATCTTCCCCCGAAAGGCTCATGGGTGGTCTGTGACATCTCCCCAAAACTAAACGCAAAAATGATGTGTGGGTTTTCATTAACAAAGACTCCCTCCTGGACCAGACTTTAGCCCAGCTCCTCTGGATCTTCTCCTCAATTAGACCTCATTCTTGGCCTGCAGCCCTTACCTGCCATGCCCAGTTTTTGGGGCGGGGGAGAAGATTGAGCTTGTGCTATTGCTGGGATCTACCCAGTCTTCTAGTTAGGATGGTAAACTCCCCTTCCAAAGGGACTGGGAGTGTTAAAGGCCCAGTGGCACAGAGCCCTGACTTTGGCCAGAAGCCTTTACCCTAATAGTTACCACCATGGGGATGGAAAATGAGCATGGCTGGGGACAGCAGCTGAACTAACTGGTTGGCCTCAACTTGGATGTCAGTGGTGGAGACCAGGGGAGGAGATTGGAAGAAGGGGTATTCCAGAATCACCCTGAACCTGAACGGTTCCCCTTGACAGGATTGACTTCATCATTCATAGTCAGATGCTACACTACCATTTGAAAATGGGGCTCGGTAATATGGAGAATGCACTAATATCCTAATATATTCTTGGGCTTAAGTCAACACAAACAGGGCTTTCTAGAGATACTGCTCAGGTACGTGGAGGATGAACAGACTGTGGGTACACTGCACAGCTATGTGAATCAAATCATTACTTTCCTGACACATTTGGTGTTTGATCCCCCAGGCTACTACTGCTTATGGACATGGAATTATTGTAAAGGTCCTGACTAGTCAGATCACTGAGAAGAGCATGTCCATGCTTAGGGTCTGCAGATCTTTCTTCATTTATTTTTATATTAATTTTGAGTCTTTTCCTTGAATGGCAGAGCTGCTTCACTGACTCCTTTTGTTAGGCATTCCTTCCACTTTGGTGTTTTCCCAAAACAGGCTTCCCTAGACCATGCTGTCAGCTTTTTCTGTTTTAAGTAATCCACCCACCCACCTGTTAATGGCAAGTTTATGCCAAGTAGCATGATATAAATTTTTAAAGGTCAAGAAATTAGTTCCAGCCAATAAAAATCTTAATGATATCCAGTGGCCTGTATCAGGACAATGAACTATTTTAGAGTCTGATAATATTATTTTAATAAGGAGAAATGCATAGACATGTTTAGAGCCTATATAAGTGAATTTGGGTATCAGGGCTGTGTGTGTGTACAGGGAGTGGGGAGGACTGAAAATGGTGTGGCCCTGCCCTTGGTCAGAAGGGGGCGACAGAGGATGACATGGTTGGATGGCATCACTGTGGACTGTGAGTTTGAGCAAAGTCAAGGGAAGCCTGGTGTGCTGCAGTTCATGGGGTTGCAAAGAGTTGGACACGACTTAGCGACTGAACAACAATTCTCTTGGTCATGCCCAAGAGATCCTCTAACTAACCTTGGCCTTGCTTTGATCTATGTCTCTCTGGAGACCTGACTACTATCACACATTGAAAAAACAGAGACATTTGCTAGAATCTCCTGACTCTCTATTTCTGGATTGGACCCGACAAGAAATTGTTTTTCCCTGTGTTAACCCTTAGTCTTTTCCCTTGGTCAGAGTTTTGTCCTTGACCTTCATCTGCCTCCAGTCAGATTTGGATCCAAAGCCTATTCTGCAGACCCACCTCTCACCCTCAGCTGCAGAAGGGGCTGGATGGACTTCCCTCCCCTCCATTGCATGTATTCCTCTCCTCACTTAAGATTTAGCCACCTTCTCTTTTTAGGGAACTTACATTTGAACTTTCTTGTCCATGGCATACTCTATATTAGACTCTAATGGCAGGCATCAGTTTTTTCAGGTAGATGCTGGTACTACAGACATTCAATCAGTAAAACTAAAAACAAGCTTTCAGTTGCATTGTGCTTCTATTCTGCAGTCTGTTTGGTAAGTTACAGGATAGAGGTAAATCTGATATTCTACCTGTCTGAAGAAAAATACAAGCTACAGCTGGGAGGTCAACATGAGAGTGCATTCAGTTCAGTTCAGTACAGTTCAGTCGCTCAGTCATGTCCGACTCTTTGCGACCCCATGAATTACAGCACACCAGGCCTCCCTGTCCATCACCAACTCCTGGAGAGAGTGCATTAGAATGTATATATGTGGATTCAATCACGGGATAACTGATCTACATCTTATAACCACAAATACACGTAGAATTTCTTTATGCTTTTTCCTTATGCCTTTATACCCCCAGACCCTACTGAATGTCCTTACAGAAGGACATATTTACATACATTCTCTATTACACTCATTCATATTAGTGGTCATTTCATTTTTATCATTATCTCGCCATTTCATGTGGGATGCTCAAATGGCTCTCACAAGCCTGTGGAACTGAAACAATAATGATGATCACAATAGGGTAAGAATGCACAGAACATAGAAAAGAAATTCTAGCTAACTGAAGAAGTAGGAAACAAGGAATGCAGATTTGAAGTGACATTTGGGACCCAAATCAAAGTGATATCCTAAAAGGAGCGAAAGAGGGGACCATGCTGGCCCTGTGACAGCTGTTGAGGGGATCAGAAGTCACTCTCTGCAGCCCAACAAATGCTGCTATGTTTGGAGGAGCCAATTCAGGATGTGCTTCAGTAGCTGTAATTTAAGAATAAGGGCATTGGGATTTGAAGCTGAGCTCTCCACGTGCATATAATAACCAAGGATATTTCTATCCAAACTGCAGAACCTTGGGCTCATGCCACAGCTTTTCTACTCTCTGTCATCTTTTTGCAATTAGAGAGAAGATCACATATGAAAAAATGATCACCCACCAGCCCTATCTAAAAATCATCAGCTCTGAGCCCCTATGTTAGCTTTTTAAGTTCCACTCCCTGGGGACCGACCGTAACTGGGCATTTCCAAGCACTGATTGAAGCTCATTATCACCAAAGTGGTTCTGTAGTTCAATTTTGTCCACCCCATTTCACAGATGGCCAAATTAAGGTCCAGTGAGGTTAAATAGTTGGCATGGTCTCCCAGAGACTGAATTTCAAGGACCTTGAACCGGAGATCAAGGTCTACCCTTTCCTCACCAAAAGCTATTTCTTTTTCTCCCTCATCAAAACATTTGGAGAGAATCAGAGTTAAGTAAAAAAAAAAAAAATGTGGTAGGAGTCTTAGGGCTCTGAATAAAATGTTCTGCAGAACCCACATGAGATTTGATAGCAAACATTTTCTGTTGAGCTATCAAAAATAGACTCTTGCGACTCTTGACTAGCTCTGGATAAAATTCTTTTTTCCTTCTCCTCTGCAATCCTTTACCATTTTCCTGGCATGCTTCATATCTAATTAATATTTTCTGTAGTTCTGACCATTTTAATCCTTCCCCTCCATTATTCTATTCTCACCACTCTCACCAAGATGAAAGGGGAAAAATTTCTCACCAGTCATACCTAGTAACTTGTTGAGTATTGTTCAGTCCAACAAGGGAGGGATTTGAGCATTGTCCTGTCTATTTCCAACATTATCATTGTTGATAATGATGAACTGGATTCTACTTAGAATTTCACATCATTTGCTCTTATTAGTTGTCTCACCTACAAAATGAGGTTCCCACCCATAGAGTTGTTTGAAGGTTAAATTTTATATTCCTGGTGATACAGTGGGTAAGAATCCACCTGCCAATGCAGGGGACACTGTTCAATGCCTGGTCCAGGAAGATTCCATATGCTGCAGAGCAACTAAGCCTGTGTACCACAGCCACTGAGCCTGTGCACTAGAGCCCTAGAGCCGAAACTCCTGAAGCCCTGGCACCCTAGAGCCTGTGCTCTACAACAAGAGAAGCCACCACAATGAGAGGCCCACGCACCACAACTGGAGTAGGCCCTGCTCACCGCAACTAGGGAAAGTCCATGCGCAATGACAAAAACCCAGCAAAGCCAAAAATAAATACATTTAATTAAGTTTGGCCACCTGATGTGATACTTTCGGCCACCTGATGGGAAGAACTGACTCATTTGAAAAGACCCTGATGCTGGGAAAGATTGAAGGCAAGAGGAGAAGGGGACGACAGAGGATGAGATGGCTGGATGGCATCACTGACTCAATGAACATGAGTCTGAGTAAACTCCAGGAGCTGGTGATGGACAGGGAGGCCTGGCGTGCTGCAGTCCATGGGCTCGCAAAGAGTGGGACATGACTGAGCGACTAAACTGAACTGAATTAATTTCAAAAATCTGATGGTATATGTAAAGGATTTAGCAGCACATCTGCTATACACTAGGCATCTTTCAAATATGTATTATTTTTAATGAACCTTTCATGGAGGCAATATGGTAGAAAGAGCATAAAGTTAGAATTAATTCAGAGATTTGTGTTCCAGTTGTGGATCTGACATTGAGTGCCCATTTGTTTAACTCCAAAAGACCTCCTTCTGCTCTCTACCACGGGAACCAATCCCTGTTCAGGCTTCTCAAATTTATAGAAAGGATCAAATATGCTGGTAGTTTTCAAGTACATTTGAAAACATTTAAAGTCTATACACACAAGTGTGTGTAATTATTTTAGTCATTCTTGCCATTGCTGTATGTAATAACAATGAGTTCATTCCCTTCATATTGGAGGGTGTGAGTCATGGTAGAATAATGTAGCAGACTTGGGCTCCAGACAGAATGGAATTCAATTCTAGTTCTACCACTGACATCCTTTTCGACCTTGGGAATGTCATGAACCTCTCAGAACCTTAATTTGAACATATATTAAGTGGGGATAATAAGTAGTAGTAAAAATCGCTCAGTTGTGTCCGACTCTTTGCATCCCCATGGACTGTAGCCCACCAGGCTCCTCTGTCCATGGAATTCTCCAGGCAAGAATACTGGAGTGGGTAGCCATTTCCTTCTCCAGGGGAATCTTCCTGACCCAGGGATTGAACCCGGGTCTCCTGCATTGCAGGCAGATTCTTTTCTGCTGATCCACCAGGAGACAATAAAGTCCGTAGTAATAGAGATTCCTAGAACAGCTGGGTTAGGGCTAAGGCTCAGACATCCCATAATTTGAATCTGGGCAACACTGCCTCTGTTTTCTGTGTGCATCCTCTCTTTGCCTGAGACACAGAGAAAACGTGAATCCAGTCTATACCTGGGGGTTAAATATACACAGTTATGATTCTCTGACTGGACTGGTATGGGTGGAAGTCAGATTCCAGAAAAATAATATTGAACTCCTAGAGAGAAAAATCTTAGTGAGAAAGAGCCACTACAATTGACCACTAAAAACAGAAGGCTTTTCATTTCATCCTAATATGAGATTCAGAGATAATAGGACCTATCTACATACATAATGTTTTTTTTAAAATCAATAAAATGGCCTACCTATAATATGAAGAAGTAAAAGGGAAAGTAATTTATAATAAAATCCTTTGCACTTCATAAAGTAACAGCTTGGAGGTGATAACACTGGGATATTAAATGAAATAAGCAGAAGCGTGTACCTTTTTATAGAATCACACTGCTACAGTCCAGCTGACCCACAAGTCTGTAATATTGGCAACTCACACTTCACAAGTGGTGTTGCCACTGGTGATGTAATTTTCTGAGCTAAACAAATCCTAATGATGTTATGAAAAGACAAAATGTAATGTTCTCTCAGTTTATATAGTTGAATTGTAACTCCCCCTGAATTCTTAGAAAATTCAACGTATATTAAAAGAATGCATTGTGCTGACAAAAATAAGTTAGTTGCTAGGCTTGGAAAATGATAAATCGGCTTTCTTTATCTAATAAATGTCCAGGTGGACATTCAAAAGTTAGATGGGTATGGGACAATTCATTTGGGGCAAGAGTGTAACACATATCACAAGATTTCCAATATTTCTGCCCCAACCACCAAGAGCTTCCTTAGTCATTGTAATAACCAAAACAGTTCCATGAATTTAAAAAACACTTTTTATGGGGTGGTACCCTCCCCATAGAAAATTATTGTTCCAATGAGTCAGTACAGTCTGACCAAAATTTAAAACTATAGTAATCAAGTAACTTCATAATCTATCCCTTCCTCTGGGCTTCCATCTCATCCTAACAATCCCAGACCACTGTCCCTCTTTCTGTCTCTACTTTTATCTTAAATGATCTTCTTAGATTGTGCTCTGATCACATTGAGATCATATTTAGCAACAATACTGTGCCTTTTCTCTGACTCGTGCATCTTCCATGATCAGTGGGTACCAGGACCCAATTTATCAGTACTTCTAGTCCCATTTCACAGAGGAGAAGCCTGAGGAAATGAATGCAGGTAATTCACCCAACCTGCTTGTAGGGATTGACTAGACTCTGTATCTTTCAGATCTGACCACTGAACCCCTGTTCCACCCACTTCCCTCATAGACCTTGAGTTCATTAGCCCTTTAAGAAGGAGTGGGCAGGGACTTCCCTGGTGGCCCAGTGGTTACGACTTTGCCTTCCAACATAGGGGTCACAGGGTCAATCCCTGGTTGGGGGCCTAAATCCCACATGCCTAGGGGCCAAGAGAAATAAAACATAAAACAGAAACAATATTGTAACATATTAAATAAAGACTTTAAGAGAGAATGGGTCAGCAGGTAAAACTGCAGTTGCTGTTTGGCTCTTTGTCAGCTTGGTAAGAAATCAGTGATGGAGGTGGAGACTCCCCAAATGAGTTTCCATTCATCCAACTCTTGCCCTCCATCATTTGCGTGATTAATTGCACCCTAGCTCTCAGAGAACTTCTGGCCACCACCAAGGCTGCAACTCCAGTGAGTGCAGATCCATCACAGAACCTACTTAAGAGGAGGAGCGGATGATGAACACATCCAAATATGCTGAAGCAGGGTCAAACCGCAGACTCATTCAGCCCAGCGACAAGCAGTGTACCAGGTTTCCTATCTCCCTCCTTTGCAGAGATGTGGCCGGGAGTGTAATAAAAAGTAATGATGTGGAAGAAAGCATGCTGTTGCCTTCCAAGGGTCAAGTCAGTACAATTTGTGCAAGGTCCTGACATTTTTACTCTTTTCCAGTAGAGAAATACTGAGCTGGAAAAAAATGCAGTGCCCAAGGGAAAAAAAAAGACACAAGCCAGGGTCACTTCACACAGTTTAAAATAGATCCCATATGAAGCATCCCAATATATCATGAAGATTGCTTTACAGAGCAGGAAAGGAAGCTTGGGGGGACTGCCATCCAGCAGCACCTCCATGAGTGACGATAGACTCACTCGTCTTAATCACTGTGCGCCATTCTTGTGAGCAGTTATACATGAGCTCTCACTTCTGGAAAAGCCGTTTTCTAATGGGGCAGCTGGGTTCTTGCTAATGCTGACAAAGAGACCTATCATTTCATGAAGTGAGTCAAAGGATTTATTCAGTGTTTTCAGAAGGCGAAGGGCACAGTGCCCACTTGGAAACACACATCATACAGCAGGTAAAGAAGACGGCAATTTGTAAAAGAATTTTCAAAACCTCCAAACAACTGATGTATTCCTGAGGGCTCTAAAATGATAAGTGGAAGTTTGCAGCCTCCAAATTGCAATGGTTGTAGCTGTGACCTCCTTGGAGAGAAAAGGGGTCTTTGAAAGGCTTCACTGGAGACTGTATTCTCGTATTATTATCCCCTAGATGGTAACCTAGCTTTTAAGAGCCAATGTGTGCATGCATGCATACATGCAAAGTCACTTCAGTCGTGTCCAACTCTTGTGACCCTATGGACTGTAGCCCGCCAGGATCCTCTATCCATGGGGTTCTCCAGACAAGAATACTGGAGTAGGTTGCTGTACCCTCCTCCAGGCAATCTTCCTGACACAGGGATGGAACCCACGTCTTCATGTGTCCTGCATTGCAGGCAGATTCTTTACTGCAGAGCTACTGGGGAAGCCCTTAATCTTAGTTAACCCACCCTAAAATCCTGTGAAACTGTCTAATATGATGCTAATCAGTAAAAATCTCCAGTCTTTTAAATTAAGATGTATGTTTCTATTAGTAAAAGCCCCTTTTTAAAATTTTCAGTAAGGTCTACATGGATGGGAATTTAACTATCTCCATGAAGGCAGCACGTTAGGATCAAGACTTATTAATCGTTTTGCTATTCTTATGCTCTACCTATAAAAGAAATGGAGCTGGGATTGTTTTCTAATCCCATAGGGAATGTTGCAAGGGTAATGGTCTTAGAATAACACAGTCTTATTTTTAGCAATGAGCATTGTGTTTTTAGGTGAAGATTGATTGCATTCACTCATTCAGCAGATACTTGTTGTGTACCCGTGCTGGGCACTTTGCCAGGTAGTGGGGACAGATCGGGCAGCATGTTTGCCCAAATACCTACAAGCTATTGGGCCATCCTACTAAACCAGACAGAAAAAGAAAATTAGAAAGAATAAGGTCAGACTGTTTTAGAGACATTGAAAATAATCACAATCAGCAGGATCTAGTGATTAATGAGGCAATTCCACAGAAAGATGGGAAGCATAAAATGGTAGCACCACAGGTACATCAAGATGCATTTTTGAACAATTACAGCAATTAAAGCACCTGAAATAAAACTTTAAGGATATAGAAGGACAGCATGAGAAAATAGCTTGATGCTTTTCTAGTCTTCACTCCTCCTCCACTGCCTCCCCCAACACCCCTCCCCGCCCCCAACCCAGCCATCTGATTCTTATTCCAATAATTATCCATTTACTAGCCTCCTGACAGCAAATCTGATGAACACATTCAATCAATTCTTTCCATTCTGGTCAGTCACACTGAACACATGCAGTATGACCACCCTTGGGAAAGAATGATCCACCAAGGTCAAACGAGCCTGAAAGATCTGTGGCCTGCAGAGCCATTCTCAGATCCTGATCCTTTTGACTTCTTAATCATAAAGATAGAGAGGGACCATCTGCAGTACTTTCCAAGGTCATCCTCCTTGCTGGGCTTGGGAATTGATGTCAATCACCATGAAACTGTGCCAACTCAGACTCCTCAGAAGGGCTCTCAGATTCTGAACCTCCTGCACTACGTGGGACCCCAAAGCATTTTTATAAATATTATTGACATCCCATTCACTCTCTTTAGGGAAGGGTTGGGGAATACAGCTTGAGCGACTTCTCTGGTGGCTCAGATGGTAAAAACATCTGCCTACAATGCGGGAGATCCCTGAGTTGGGAAGATCCCCTGGAGAAGGAAATGGCAACCCACTCCAATATTCTTGCCTGGAAAATCCCATGGACGGAGGAGCCTGGCAGGCTACAGTCCATGGGGTCGCAAAGAGTCGGACATGGCTGAGCGACTTCACTTTCTTTCACTTTCGACCAAATCCAGGACCTGTCACTTAATAGCCTTCTGGTCTCAAGCAGATTACTTCACTAGCTGAGCCTTGCTCTCCTCATTTATGCTGCTGCTGCTGCTGCGTCGCTTCAGTCGTGTCCGACTCTGTGTGACCCCATAGATGGCAGCCCACCAGGCTTCTCGTCCCTGGGATTCTCCAGGCAAGAACACTGGAGTGGGTTGCCATTTCCTTCTCCAATGCATGAAAGTGAAAAGTGAAAGTGAAGTCGCTCAGTTGCATCCGACTCTATCGACCTCATGGACTGCAGCCAACCAGGCTCCTCCATCCATGGGATTTTCTAGGCAAAAGTACTGGAGTGGGGTGCCATTGCCTTCTCTACTCCTCATCTATAAAGCCAAGCAAACTCAGCTACACTCAACAGGTCACTGTGAAGATTAAATATGGCAATACTTGGGAGGATACTTTCACAGACCTTGGTATCTAATTTTCCAGACATGCTTAAAGTACCCATCCCTCCATATCCCTCCCACAAAGGAAAACTGGGTCCCTGTAGTCTCTGCAGTTTCGCTGTGTAACGTCTGTGTTGATGCTCTGGGATGCCACCTTCCACTCATCCACAATGACTGGACCAAAGTAGTCACCTGACCCCAAAGCAGACAATGCATAGGCTAGTCAGCAGCCATCGCCCATTGGCGCAATTCAAAAACAAGCATACAAATTAGCGAGTCGGGCTGATCAAATTCTTCTCTCTGGATTTTTAGATTTAGAAAAAGAGGAGGATGAAATAACTAACAATGAAGGAGAAGGTTTAAAAAAAAGAGAGAGCAAGAGGGCTATTTTGGTGGTATGACATGCTGAAATCATGGATAGGCATACTTTATGAACAAGCAGAAAATTTTAAATGGAGACTAAGAAAAACATCTATAGAAAGAGGAAAACAAAGCAGACCTGCAGAAAAAGAGAATGAACAATGGACACAACTTTCTCTCAGTTCCTGAGCTTCCTGTTCTGATTCCATTTCCAGTCTATGGGAATCCTTAGAACAGCTTCCTTTTTTATTGAGATAACTTGGGTGGAACAAACGAGGTCTGATTAGGCACTCAGTAAGTGTTACTTCCCTTGTCTTATTTACTTGTCTGGTTGTCTCATCACTTATTCATGCATCCTTCCCTGGCGACTCAGGCAGTAAAGAATCCAGAGTGTAAGAGACCTGGGTTCAATCCCTGGGTTGGGAAGATCCCCTGGAAAAGAGAATAGCTACTCACTCCAGTATTCTTGCCTGGAGAATTCCATGGACAGAGGAGCCTGGCGGGCCTACAGTTCATAGGGTCGCAAAGAGTCAGACACAACTGAGTGACTAACGCTTTCATTAAATTATGTATTAAATAGTTCTTGACCACCTACTATGTTCCAGGTATATCGTGTCTTCCATATTTTTTCTGAGGGTTTAACTTGTAACTTTCCCAAATGCTATTTTTGCATTTATCTGGGCATAGGAGAGAAAGACAAGACACATACTAGTGACTGTCATGGTGGGGGAGATATTTAGAGAATTATGGAAGGCGTATTAGATTGTCCCTGGGGGGCAGGAGGCGGGCCACCCTCTCTAATTCTGAGCAGCTGAGCCCAGCGAGCTTCCACATCATCCCCAGAGCCCAGAGTTAACTACCAGGATAAGGTCTAAAACCACTCTTTCTTCTATGTCTCTCCCAACATGCCCAGCCTCAGAGAGGAACCTTTACAACATTTTCCTCTCATCCTGTCCTCCATGGCTCATAAAGCGTCTCTTTTCTCCTGCTCAGTCCTCAGACTTCCTCATATACCATCATCTGTCACAGGGATGTTGACAGCTCAGAATGAACCTGCTTTAATTCTCTGGATTAGTTTCCTCTGGGTTTAAAAAAGAAAGGGGAAAAAAATGGGAGAAAATCTTCTCAGTCTCTCTTAAAGAGAGGTAAAGACCCAGAGGCGCAAAGAGACAGTGTCAGAGATCCTGGGGACACTGGCTGGCCTGAAGAGGTCTACCAGCTCAGGTTCACATTCGTGTCCACATGTTAGACAGATGGCTCTCCTCGCGAATGGTGATCAGTTTCACACTCTGCATTGCTGCTGCTACTGCTAAGTCGCTTCAGTCGTGTCCGACTCTGTGCGACCCCAGAGACGAGAGCCCACCAGGCTCCCCCGTCCCTGGGGTTCTCCAGGCAAGAACACTGGAGTGGGTTGCCATTTCCTTCTCCACTCTGCATTAGCCATGCATTAGAAGAACTGTCGCTGACAGCAGGAGAGACACCGTGGTCCACCCCTGCAGAGGCCTGGGGCTCACGCACCTCGGTCAGGCACTCCAACCTGGTTCTTCAAAGACGCCCCTGGGAGTGGGTGGCCTGTTCTCAGTGTCTCCCCGGCCTGACAGATCCAGCCTGTGTAGCCACAGTAAGGCTGCACAAGCTGCCAGAACTTCAGACCTTTTCACTTTGGCCTGAAATGGATTATTAACAGGCTGGCTGAGTCTGTCATTGCCAAGTAACTAGAAACCTGACTTGGCAACAGGGGCCTCTTTGATTAATACCAAACAGGCAGTCAGTGAATCGTTTGATTAAATAGAGCTAATTTGGTGAATAGGTGAAAATCTCTCAAAGATAGGATGGGACAATAAAAGGAGAGCTTGGTGGGGAGAGAGAGGGAAATATGCTTTCAGGATTTTATCGATAGAGCATTTCAGCTTTCCTGAATTCAGGCCATAAAAAGCACCCTCAGGAGATCCCTTCAGGCAAAACACAAGACCCTTCCTAAGGGGGAAAGAGTGAAGTTAATGGCCTGAACTACCACCCTCCAGCCTGCTTTAAAAGGTCAAATTGTGGCTTCATCAAGCAAGCCCGGGCTGGCTTCCAATCACGCTGCTGAAAGAACGAAATTCTGCTTTTTCAAGACAAAAGAAGAGGATGAAGAAGGGAATGTTGTCTGCGGGGAATTTAACTCCTGGCAGGCCACAAAGTGTTAAATCCCCTGCTGGATTCTCTGCCTTGTATTTGTTTAATGCGTCTTGCTGATGAGGCCATAAGGATCACAAGGAGAAACAGCAGGCAGCTCCCAGCTCGTGCTGAGGTGGAGCGAGCCTTTCCACCACGAGATGGCAGCACGAGCCTGCATTTGAAGCAAGGGCTGTACCTGAGGGCCGCAAGCTGCAGCCCCCACCGCCGCCCCAAGAGGTTTTTATTCCCCTTGAATTTTAACCAATTGCATTACCAATTGCATTACATCTTTTGTCTCCAGAAGGACAGAAATAGGTTTCATTCCTTTCCCTCTAAATGATTTTAAGTTTCCTTTTGTTCAAGCTCTGCTCAAAAGAGAGAGCCCTATTTCAAGGGTTGACCTGCTTGAGACTTCTATTAAGTGGGCCAAATGATTATACCCCAAAGACAAACATGTTCTCTGAAAGGCACTCTCCGTGTTGTCAGGAGCAATGCTAGTGCTGTGCTAACCCGCCGACAGGACACCAGGGAGCCGTCATCTTCCCCCAGGGAGGTTTTAGCCTTCTCTCCAAACCCAATTGTTTGTTTATGGAACAAGAATCACCTGCTGTTACCTTCCTCTCAGGACTAGTTGGCATATTTTAAAAGGTGATGAATTTTCCCTTTGGCTTCAAGTTTCTATGACTAGATTTTCCATTGCCTTTTTTTTTCCCCCAAGTAATAGCATCACTTAATGAAGATACATAGCCTCAAATGTGTGTTAGCTTTTTGTTCAATAAATAAGCAATATTACTGTTTTCATGGTCTCCTTCCATACTGATTCCCTGTGGCTTGTAACAGCAGCCCCCCAAACACAGAAGAATCCTCAGACATAGCTCCCTCTAACTTCCAGAACTTGGTGTGTGCAGCTGCACTCTGCTGAAAGCACTCCTGCCCTCTCTTCACTTGGCTAATGTCACTACCTTCTCTAGCTCTCAATCTAAGTGTCACTTCCTTTGCTGGGTATGTCAGTTGTCAAGGCCAAGTCCAGATGAGATAGCCTGCATATGACTCTCGTAACAGCCTGAACTTTCATCGTTTCAGTCCTTCTAACATTAGGAATAACCTTAGGTTGATGAAGCAGTGGTCTATCTCCCTTCCCTCATCGAAGAATAAAAGCTCAACAGAGGCATTTCCACCTGGCTTAGCTTACCCGACAGCCCAGTAGTTGTTGAATTAAAGAAAAAAAAACTGTAGAATTAAAAGCATACTAAAATTTGTGAACTTGCTTTTATAATTTGTAGAAATATTTTACTTTGGTAACCTATCTGCAGCGCTTCTGCTTATTCTCTTACCTCCTAATGTTTTTTATTCTTTTGTGTAATTTTCAGTACACACGCAATGTCATGCAAAGCCTAATTTGCCTCTAATTACAAGCTCTAGAAGAATCTACTATGACCTTTAGCCTGCTGCAGTGAATTAAGATCACTTGTGTTCTGCTACTTGTTTTGAAAGATCCAGTCTCCTTTCCCCCTGAAGTCTGCCTAGCCAGGGCGTCAGCTGACCTTGCTGGTTTGAAAGTTCAGGCAGAGTTGTCAGGCTATTTGAAAAGCAGTAGACTTTTAAAATTCATAATAATAAGGGGCCAGCTCCCAATTTTGAGAATGTAAGAAGTCTCAGCATATGTATTTGTTTCCTCTGTTTTGCCAGCGTGGAGGGATCTACCATTTGCCTTCCTGAGATGACTGGCTTGAAGAACTGCAAGGAATGCTTTTATCTACATGAAGCTCGGAGCACTGGGCTCCAGGCCCTGCAGGGGCCATGTGGTGGATTGCCTCGACCTGGATCCTGAGGATGTGGAAGCTTTGCTGGAAACTCACCAAGGGCTTTGGTGCGTCTGAAAGGATACATGGGAGACAAGGAGGTAAATGGGGCTGTGAGAATGAAGGATACAGATACTGTCTACAAGATTCAGTTTGGCAGAGAGTGTGCTGATGCGGAATGGTTGTGTTTCGGGCTTCAATTCATGGTGTTCGTGAGCTTCACGCTTCAGCTGTCTGGTGAGTGACTGATGAACCAAAGGCTGGTTTTTTTCATTGTTTGTTGTTTTCTTATTGGAACTTTGAGCTACTTGCTGGTCTGAGTAGTGAATACCCCCTTGTCTGAAAGAATACGGCATGGTGCTACCCACAGTCCTCTACTGGGTTTGAATTGCCTCGAAATTTCAAAAGTAGTGGGGTTGTCATGGCACCCCCAGGAATAGGAGACCAGTCTCCTTGTTTTTGGATGCAAATTCGTCTTGAGAGAGCATGGAGCCAGGAAGAAACAAGATCATTTTGCTAGTTCTTGTGTATTACAAGGTGTTGTGGTTTTCAGTTTAAAAATAGGGAGAATTCTGAGGCATTTGAAAATCAGTGTGGTGTGATGGGAATGGTTGAATCATGAAACAGAGGCCTAGGTGTGAATATTTCTCTGCTAACTTGGTGAGTCCTTGAGCAAAGCATTTACGATTTCATTTTCCTTATGGGTAGAACAGATAATTATGTCTAGTTTAGAAGATAATAGTAGGATTTTAAAAATGATGTATATCCATGCTGCAAATGGAAGAACCTTGGAAATACCATGTTCAGTTCAAGAAGGTGGTGAACAAAAAGGTCACGTTTTGCTTGTTTTTGCTGACATGATATGTCCAGAGCCAGCAAATCACAGAGACAGAAGGTAAACTAGAGGTTGCCGGGGGCTGAGATGTTGGGGAGAGTGGAAAGTGACTGCTAAAGGGTATGAGGTTTCTTTTTAAGGTAATGAAATTGTTCTAAAACTAGATAGTGTGGAAAGTTGTACAGTTCTGTGAATATACTAAAAATCACTGAATGGTATACTTTTAAAAGGTGAATGCTATGGTATGTGAATTATATTTTAATAAAACTGTTGTTTCAAAAACTCTCTGCCACATTAGGAAAAAACAACGTAAGTCAAGTATTTTGTATGTGGCACATAGTAGGTGTTCATAAATGTCTAGTTCCTTTTTTTTCATTTTTTTCTATTAAGGGATAATTAACAGATTACATTCTAGTAGTTTCAGGTGTGCAACATGACGATTAAATGTTTATATTATGAACTGATCACCGCAAGTCTAGTTAATATCCATCATCTTATAGTTACAATTTTTTTTCTTGTGATAATTCAGTACTCTTTCAGCAAGTTTCAAATATGCAGTATAGTATTATTAACCATGCTGTGCATTACCTCGCCATGACTTATTTATTTTATAAGTGTGTACCTCTGAAAGTGTGTATCTTTCGACCCATTTCACCCACCCTTGCCCTGACAACCACCAATCTGTTCTTTGTATCTATGAACTTGTTGTTTCCTTTGTTTTCTTTCTCATGGGTTTTTGTTTGTGTGTGTGCATGTTTGGATTCCACATATAAGTGAGATGATACGGTATTTGTCATCTCTGTCTGCCTTCTTTCACTTAGCATAATACCCCCAGGGTCCATTCATATTTTCAAAAATGGCAAGGTTTCACCTTTTTATGGCTGATTATCATTTCATTGTCTAGGCAGATAGGTTAAATAGATCGATAGCACCTCTTCTTTATCCATTCACTGAACTTTTACGGTGTTTCTGTATCTTGGCTATTGTCAATTGTGCTGCAATGAACACAGCGACGCACGTGTGCTCTCAAATTAGAGGGTTTTTTTCTTCAGGTAAATCTTAGAAGTGGAATTGATGGATCATACGGTAGTTTTGTTTTTCTTTTTTTTTTTTTTTTAGGAACCTATGTACTGTTTTCCATAGCGGCTGACCAATTTACATTCCCATTAATGGTATATGAGAATTCCCTTTTCTCCATATCCTCACCAACACTTGTTATTTGTTGTCTCTTTGATAAATAGCTGTTATAACAGATGTGAGATGGTGTCTCATTATGGTTTTGATTTGCATTTCCTGGATTACTAGTGATGTTGAGCATCTCTATGTCTTCTTTAGAAACATGTCTACTTGGCTCTTTTTAAATCAAATTGTTGTTCTTTTTTTAATTGAGTTGTGTGAGTGCTTATATATTTTCAATGTAGCAGATATATGATTTGCAAAATTTTCTCCCATCTATTAGGCTATCTTTTCATTTTGCTGATGGCTTTCTGTGTTGTGCAGAAGCTTTTTAATATAGTCCCACTTGTTTATTTTTGGTTTCAGCTTCAAAAAATCACCTCCAAGACCTATATCAAGAACCTATGTTTTCTTCTAGGGATTTTATGGTTTCAGGTCTTTAATCCATTTTGAGTTAATATTTGTGTATGGCATAAGATAGTAATCCAGTTTCATGCTTTTCTTGTGGCTGTTCAGTTTTCCCAACACCGTTTATTGAAAAGACAGCCCTTTCTCCAGTGTGTATCCTTGGCTCCTTTATCATGAATTAACTGCCCATATATGTGTGTGCTTATTTCTAGGCCCTCTATTCTGTCCCAATTATCTATGTTTCTGTTTTATGCCAATGCTATCCTGTTTTTATTACCATAGCTTTGGAACATAGCTTGAAATAAGAAGGCTTAATGCCTCCAGCTTTGTTCTTCTTTCTCAAGATAGCTTTGGCTATTTGGAGTCTTTTTTGATGATTCCGTATACATTTTAGGATTGTTTGTTCTATTTCTGTGAAAAACACCATTGGTATTTTTGATAGGAATTGCATTGAATTAGTAGATTGCTTTGGATAGTATGACATTTTAATCATATTAATTCTTCTAATATGAACGCAGAATATCTTTCCATTTACTTACATTTTCTTCAATTTGTTACATTAATGTCTTTTACACATTTAGTATATGGGTCTTTTACCTCCTTGGTTAAATTTCTTCCTAGGTATTTTATTCTTTGTGATATAACTGTAGATTACACTCAATCAAAGGAAGATGTTTTCTTAGTTTCCCTTTCTGATGGTTCATTATTACTGTGTAGAAGTGCAGACAACTTAATATATTAATTTTTTTTTATTCTGCAACTTTACTGAATTTATGTATTAGTTTTAATGGTTTTTTGATGGATTTTCAGGGTATTCTGTAAGATCTTATCATATGTGAATAATGACATTTTTACTTTTTCTTTCTGAGTCCTTTTGTTTCTTTTTATTGCCTAATTGTTCTGGCTAGAACTTCCAATACCAAAGTGGCAACAATAAAGGGGCAAGAGTGAGCATCATTGTCTTGTTCCTAAGAGGAAAAATTTGCAGGTTTTTTACTGTTGAGTATGATGTTAGCTGTGCAATTGCAATATATGACTTTTATTATGTTGAGGTATATTCCCACTATGCCCACTTTTTGCATGTTTTTAATCATAAGTGGATGGTGAAGAACTTACTTTTTCAAAAAACCTAACTATGGATCCATTCTGCTTTTTTCAACAGCTCTCACTTGACTTTCAATGTATTGTTTTAACTGAGTGGGGGGATTATAATTAGAAAACAGAATTGTGAAAATCTCTGAGTAACTCATGGGAATGTGTCACAATATCATCTGCATTATATTTTTCTATAGGATAAAAATATGTCTGAATAACATAGCTCACAGGATCAAGTAAATTTCCTGCTCAGCAGTTGATGGATTCTAAAATCTTGCCCTAGCTTTACCTCCACCATTATTGCCCAGTTGGTACTTTTTCTATCAGGTGACTCTCATTCTTCCAGACACATACCAGTCTCCTCTCACTTTTGTGACTTGTTCTGACCACTCCATTTTGGATGACTTCCCTGCTGTCTCTCTATTCCTGCAGTTCCCACTTGGCCTCACAAATGTGCTCTGGTCCTGTCTCTGCCAAGAAGCTTCTCCTCAATATTGAAGCCCACAGTGATCCCTCATCTCTGAAACCCTACACCTGAAGGTCTGTATCCAGAGACTGTGACTTCTGAAATCAAAATCTCAGCTAGATTAAAATGGATTATGCTTGGATCCCAGAAAAGCCTGCATGCTAACTGGAAATATAAACTGTTCATTCTGCAGTTATTTCCTGCCATAAGCATATTCTCCCCAACCAAAACAATAAGCTACACATAGAAAGCTTGTGTTATATGTTTTTGATATCCAGAAAGCATGTTATTTGAGTCTTGGCATAAAGTAAGCACTCCGTATGTTGATTTGTATGGAGCAAGCCACTCTTTTCAATCTGTACATTGACTGATTCATATGAAAAAAAAAAATCTATCATTGTTCAGCCTATTCCAAATCTTGGCAGTCTTATCACAAGAACAGAGTTAGACCTAAGAATCTGAGGGGTCCCAGGCCTCTTCCTGGTCCCAGGAGGACTTTGGGCTAGCACTTTAATAGGAATTCAGTGTCTCCCAGAGGGCAACACTCAAAGCATCTTAAAAGCAACGGATGGAATAGCAGTGGATTGCATGGAGACAGACCAGAGGACACCTGAGATTCCTTTCCCCATCACTGTCCCACCTCCCAGATACAGATGTGTGAGAGTCTGCAGCATCCTTTCTGATTTAGGCAGTGACCGAATAACCCTGCCTGTTAGTGGGATGGTCACTCCATTCTACTCCATTTTCTGAGCACTCAATCAGAGGAAGAGTAAAGTATTCTGGCCATGTTTCTAGAGAGCTCACAAATTAAAAACCTTAAAGTTTTCTGGAGTTCCCAAAGCAAAACCAGAAAAGCTGAAAGATGACTGGTATGATTAATACATTTATCAGCACTAGGACATTGTTATTTTATTGCTGGTATCAGAGTGACATCATTTTTCATAAAGACACCATAATTGTCTTTGAATGTCATAAAAGGTGAAATTCATTCTCATGGAAATTGAAGAGAACATTGCAAAGGCTTCCGTCAAAGGGGAACTAAATGATTTAGATGATAAAATATACTGGCTTTAAATTTCTGTCTGTAAACCAGGAGTGAAACCACAGAGAATTAGGCTTGAGATGAAGATTGTAATAACCTGGAATTAGTTTGGGCATCCCTCTAATCTCGTTTTTCATGGACTACAGCTATTCATTGGGAAATCTGTTTTCTTTCACTGGCCAATATTTCAGCTGTCTAGTTTCCAAATGAAAATACTAGAAGGGGGAAGAGATGAAGATACTAACTTAAATATATCTTATTGGAGATGGCAGAAGCAACTTACTTCTCACTAAAACACACAAAACTCAAGATATAAAGCAACTTATATGCATAAGACCTTAGCTCAAAATAGTTATTTTCTTGTCTGCTAAGTGGTCAGAATTTCTTAAGGACAAATCCTAGAACCATCACATACAAATTCGTTTTTCAACAGGCTGAGATGATGAAAGCTGGACAAATATTTAGGAATTCCTTGCTATTATGTTATATGTCAAACTTCCTTCCTTTTCCACCCCCACCTCAATATGAACCCACTGGAAATTCCTTCTGCTGCCAAGAGCCTTAGAAAACCTTTACATTATTAATTTTTCCATGGATTTGTCGTGTTTTGGGAGCCTCACAAGAAGCTGAGTGCAGAGTTTGAGGGCAATAAAACAGTCAGAACAAATGGCAAGCCTTTCAGTTTGGCACTGCAGAATGGAGCATGCATCTGTGCATTCCTCTCTGTGTGGCTGGAAGGCTGGAAACGTCTCAAATTTGGCCCTTGGTTTATGTTACTCAGGCAAATGGTCTTTCAGTTATTCTACGGGGGGAAGCCCTTTAGAAGAAAGGCAACATTCAAGGGGAAGGATGGAGGAAGGGACAGTTAGGGAGTTTGGGATCGACATGTACACACTGCTATATTTAAAATGGATAACCAACAAGGACCTGCTGTATGGCTCAGAGAACTCTGCTCAATGTTATGTGACAGCCTGGATAGGAGGAGAGTTTGGGGGAGAATGGACACCTGTATATGTGTGGCTGAGTCCCTTCACTGCTCCCCTGAAACCAGCACAACATTGTTAACCAACTGTATTCTAATACAAAACAGCTTTTGAAAAGATTTAAAGAAAATAAAGGCAACATTATAGGCCAGTGATTCTCAATTTCCAAGTGCATAGACATCTTGCTAAATGCATTTTCTGATTCATTAGGTCTGTGTGTAGAGCCTAAGACTCTGCATTCCTAGCAAACTGCCAGATGATGCTCATGATGCAGGTTCATGGATCACACTTTGAAACGAAAGGGGTTAGCAAAACATAGGGTTGACTCACCCTATGGGCTGCCCTGGTGGCTCAATGGTAAAAAACCCACCTGCCAATGTAAGAGACATGGGTTCAATCCCTGTGTTGGGAAGATTCCCTGGAGAAGGAAATGGCAACCCACTCCAGTATTCTTGCCTGAGAAATCTCATGGACAGAGGAGCCTGGCGGGCTACAGTCCATGGGGTTGCAAAAAGGAGTCGGATACAATTTAGCGACTAAACAAATCGCCCTATACCAGGCTTGGTTTCCAGCAATTTAATCAGTGCTTATGTTTGACTTAAAATAAATTTGAAATTAGTCCAACTCACAATGTTTGTGAAAATAAAATCCATTTGATTTCCATTTGAGGCCAGTATTTACTTAGAAATAAAATAGGTTATCAACGAATGCAGGGAATGAGCTGGGTGTAAAACAAAGAATTCCTTGGTCTTTTACTTAAGCATTTTTCTTTTGTGTGTGTGTGATTCTTTGCGACCCCATGGACTGTAGCCCACCAGGCTTCTCTGTCCGTGGAATTTTCCAGGCAAGAATACTGGAGTGGGTTGCCATTTCCTTCTCCAACTTAAGCATTTTTCATTCTCACTTTGCAACTGTATATTTTGCTTCCTTGTTAAAAGTAGCTAATGCCAATTTTATCTTGCCTTTTTATTAACAAGCTTATCTTCACCAAGTACAAATCAGTCCCAGAAATGTCACTGCGGCTCATGTGCATCAGGCACAAGGATTAGATAGGGGAGAGCTTGGCATGGCCTGTTTTCTTTTGCTCACCCGAAAGGAATCTCATGCTCAGTTCCAAGCCAGATGTCATTTGGGGTGATATTATATAGAAATTCCAGTAATCAAACTCACTAAACTATGACCAGCTGGTATTAACCCTCTTGTTAGGTCACAGATTGCTTCCTTCTCTTTTGTTTGAAAATATATCTAAGAGCTCCTCTGTGTTCTGAATTAGTTACAAGTTCTTAGAAAAATGACCTCCAAAGGCATGAGTTTGGCATGCCGTAGTGATCAGAGAGGGATTTGTGTGTGTGTGTGTGTGTGTGTGTGTGTCTGCTGTCCGTGGGTGAACGCACATACCAGGCTAAATGTGTTAAGGCAAAACTTGTAAAGCCTGAATTTCAGATGTTGGTGCAGAAATGTTAGCATCAGAACCTAAAGAGAGCATCTTTCTTGGGGGCTGGACAGGGGGGCACATAAGAAAGTAGGTTACCAAAAGACATGGGAAAGCCCAGAAAAGGTCAGAACAAATCCAAAATCCATTAAAAACTGGCATTGGAGACCATTTTGCCTTATATCCCAGACAACACTTAAAAAGTGAAGGTATTTATTAAGCACTGTGTCATATGCATACTAGTCATTCAAGTATAGTAACGCCAAAAGCAGCGTAGACCGAAACGCTCACTCAGCTAATATGTACAGATGGCTGCCTTCCAGTAGGCAGATAGCCGCTGCCCTCAGGGGACCTCTGGATAAGGGTATTGTTTAAGGCCTCAACAATGTCTTCTCCTGATCTCAGCAACTGGAGCTCAAGGAAGGTGTGAGTTTAGGACAGCTGTGTCACATGTCTGTGTAAGGTTTGGAGCACACGTTACTGTGCCATACATGTCTGGATTCAAGAGTGAAGTAGGACTTGAACTCCATAAAATGTGCAGAGTAGAAGTAAAGAAGTAGCAAAACTGATAAGAAGTATTTGCCCATTGGGATAGTTTTATCTATTAAGAAAAGACAAAAATAAAAATGCTTATGACAAAACATATACACAACAATATAAATAACGTAATGTGTGTGTGTCGTGTGCCCAGTCGTGTTCAACTCTTTGCAACCACAGGGACTGGAGCCCACCAGGCTCCTCTGTCTATGGGATTTTCCAGGCAAGAATACTGGAGTGGGTTGCCATTTCTTTTTCCAGGGGATCTTCCCAACCCAAGGATTGAACTCATGTCTCCTGCATCTCCTGAATTGACAGGCAGATGCTTTACCAGTGTGCCACCTGGGAAGCCCATAAATAATGCTTTATAGATATATATATATAATATATACAACATAAATTATGTATAGATATAACTAAACACTGTGCTGTTGACTAGAAAACAAGTGTGCTCTCAGAAAGGATAAGCAAGTAAAATGATGGCAGGAAATACATCTTTCTCACTCTTCTAGCCCCAACATCCAGCACAGGGGCTGGTACATAACAGGTTTACAAGATTGTCTGAATAATTAACATATAGATCTTCATTTATTCGTTGAGTTAGGTCAGAGGTGAGATGCTCCATGGGTATTTCTAGACTCACTCCCCCAATTCCTCCCCCACCCCCACTTGGGGGCTTCTAGCCTATCTGTCTACTGTTTTAGCAGACACTGCTTTCCATTCTCCAGTACTCTTGCCTAGAAAATCCCATGGATGGAGGAGCCTATTGGGCTACAGTCCATGGGGTCGCTACGAGTCGGTTGCAACTAAGCAACTTCACTTTCACTTTTCACTTTCACGCAATGGAGAAGGAAATGGCAACCCACTCCAGTGTTCTTGCCTGGAGAATCCCAGGGACGGCGGAGTATGGTGGGCTGCCGTCTATGGGGTCGCACAGAGTCGGACATGACTGAAGCGACTTAGCAGCAGCAGCAGCAGCTTTCCATTCATCAGTGGCAGCTTCAAATACTCTACAACCACACTGGAAGTTCCTGAAAGCCAAGAATGATTTCTGATGCTTCCTCAGTGATCCCTTTAAACCACAAGAGCCAAATGCTGATGGGATGGTTGCAGTGACCGAATAATCTGCTATCTTTTAGTTTAAGATCATTTGATTCACTCTACAGTGCAAACTGGGGCTTCCCCAGTGACTCAGCAGTAAAGAATCTGCCTGCAATGCAGGAAACTCAGGAGATACAGGTTAGATCCCTGGGTCAGGAATATCCCTTGGAGGAGGAATTGGCAACCCACCCCAGTATTCTTACCTAGAAAATCTCTTGGACAGAGGAGGCTGGAGAGCTATAGACAATGGGGTCACAAAGAGTCAGACACAACTGAGCTACTGAACACACACACAGGGAAATTGTGTTGAAAAATAGAGACTGCAGAAAGAAAATAATTCTGGACAAAGTACCTTAAGATTGGCAAGGGTGTCAATCATCATTCTCAAACATGATTGATAGAATAGCTTCATCTCTTTGGTGTGCAGTCTTACTACACCTGTTACAAATTTAATACACTTTTTTTAATATTTCTGGAATTTTTTCAACAGTTATGCCCAGCATTGCTTATGGTAGCAAAAATCCTGAAAGTAAACTGTGCATTAGAGTAACAATGATTCAATAATTTCTGGTATGTTCATCTGGTAAAAGATGAAGCAATCAAGAAAAGGAAGGAAACAAGCTCCAAGACACCCTGTTAAACAGAAATCAGAGTGCAGAGCAGTAGACATCCTTGGTGGTTCCAAAGGAATGTATGTAGTACATAACTAATTATACGTGCACAGAATATGTTTTAAAAGATGCACAATAAACTGGAAAGAATAATTGCCTCTTGTATGGGAAACTTGGAGTGAAAAAGAGAGCCTTAAATACCCTGTGGACTTTTTTGTATTGTTCATATAGTTTTGTTTTTACTATGTATCCACACTGATCTTTAAGATCAGTTTTATAAAACTACTGCTTAGGAAACTAGAACAGCTTGAGGGTATTTCAATACCATGGTTGCTGCTGCTGCTGCTGCTAAATCGCTTCAGTCGTGTCTGACTCTGTGCGACCCCATAGACGGCAGCCCACCAAGCTCCCCCATCCCTGGGATTCTCCAGGAAAGAACACTGGAGTGGGTTGCCATTTCCTTCTCCAATGCATGAAAGTGAAACGTGAAAGTGAAGTTGCTCAGTCGTGTTCGACTCTTCGCGACCCCATGGACTGCAGCCCACCACGCTCCTCCATCCATGGGATTCTCCAGGCAAGAGTACTGGAGTGGGGTGCCATCGCTTTTCTCCATCGATACCACGGTATCAGTGCCAAATTGGGCTACAAACACTCCGGAGCACTTCAATCACCATTTCCTAGCATTCTGCCTCACGATGGCAGTCTAGTTCTTCCATTTTTTCTTTCTCTAGCAAAAATTTAATTTGGTTTCCTCTGAGTGTTCTCTGGCTTTACCTGCAACTTCGGAGTCCACAGTGAATTGAATTATTAAGGAGCTCCTTTCCCAGAAAGAAGACTTTGGTTTTATTATATTTAACTCACCCCATCTTTTCCTCATCTAACTTTCTTTCTCTTTTAAATTCTCACAACACAATCTGGCTTCCCCCACCACGGCATGTACAGTGGAGTTTTCCCCTTAACAGCTTGATGGGTGGTCAGATTCTAGAATCTTGCCTTAGCTGAAGAATATTATTTAGACACCCGTCTTCGATGTATGTGCCTTATTTTCTTATTATTGTAAGTGGTGTTTTTATTTTATTCCCTTATGCAGATGACACCACCCTTATGGCAGAAAGTGAAGAGGAACTAAAAAGCCTCTTGATGAAAGTGGAGAGTGAAAGAGTTGGCTTAAAGCTCAACATTCAGAAAACGAAGATCATGGCATCCGGTCCCACCACTTCATGGGAAATAGATGGGGAAACAGTGGAAACAGTGTCAGACTTAATTTTTCTGGGCTCCAAAATCAGTGCAGATGGTGATTGCAGCCATGAAATTAAAAGACACTTACTCCTTGGAAGGAAAGTTAAGACCAACCTAGATAGCATATTGAAAAGCAGAGACATTACTCTGCCAACAAAGGTCCGTCTAGTCAAGGCTATGGTTTTTCCAGTGGTCATGTATGGATGTGAGAGTTGGACTGTGAAGAAGGCTGAGCACCAAAGAATTGATGCTTTTGACCTGTGGTGTTGGAGAAGACTCTTGAGAGTCCCTTGGACTGCAAGGAGATCCAACCAGTCCATTCGGAAGGAGATCAGCCCTGGGATTTCTTTGGAAGGAATGACGCTAAAGCTGAAACTCCAGTACTTTGGCCACCTCATGTGAAGAGTTGACTCATTGGAAAAGACTCTGATGCTGGGAGGGATTGGGGGCAGGAGGAGAAGGGGACGACAGAGGATGAGATGGCTGGATGGCATCACCAACTCGATGGACGTGAGTCTGGGTGAACTCCAGGAGTTGGTGATGGACAGGGAGGCCTGGCGTGCTGTGATTCATGGGGTCACAAAGAGTCGGACACGACTGAGCGACTGATCTGATCTGAACCCCAATTTCTCTGGTTCTACATATTCTTTACCCGCAATGGCATTTTTTTCCTCAATAAAAAATTTTCTTCCAACGACATACTGTGGGAAGATCCATAGAGTTGGACTTCCCAGGTGGCATTAGTGATAAAGAACCTGCCTGCCAGTGCAGGAGATACAAGAGACCTGGGTTTGATCCTGGGTTGGGAAGATCCCCTGAGTAGGTACACCAGCCCACTCCAGTATTCTTGCCTGGAGAATCCCATGGACAGAGGAGCCTAGGGGGGCTACAGTCCACAGGGTTGCAAAGAGTCAGACACAACTGAAGAGACAGCACGCACGCATCCATAGGGCCACTGTGGCTTCTCTAGGTTAAGTGAGGGTGGCGATGCTGACCCACATGCATGCCTTTTCTTCCTGCTGCTCTCATACCCCTGACTCTCCACTCTCCTCACCCCAACCCTACATGCAATTTTGAAATATCCTCCAGGGTGCCTGAGGGTGCACAGTCAAGTTTGAAAACCTCTGTCTAGAACAAGAAAAGGCAGCTGTAAGGGAAATTTAAGTCACTGTTGTCAGAAAGAAGGCAGTTACTCTGGTGAGATAGGAGACATGTAGCTCCAGGACCCATGTCTTCTGGCCTGAGCTACAGAGAATGCCTCAAAGCATTTTGTGCACCAGCCTCTAGCACAAACACAACACAAACCTTTAAAGGGCAGCTGAACAGATTTCTGCTTTCCAAAAATCTGTATTTTTTTTTAAGAGAAAATAAAAGGATTTTAATTTTTTATGACTCCAAGAAAATATGTTATCAAAAAAAAAATTAGACCTTTAAAGCCTGTTTTTCTGATTTTAAAAACACATTTTAAAAAAAAATGGTGTACTAGAAAACTTTGGTGGTTGTTTTTTTTCTAGAAGGCTGTTACTTTCAACCAGCTCTCCCTCTCTAATCCCAGGCAGGGTTCTCTCCCTTCAGCGGACAGCCAATTTCTGAGGCAAAAGATTGAGCAGAGAGCTCCAGAGCTTTAGGAGCTTCCCAGGTGGCGCTAGTGGCAAAGAACCCACCTGCCAGTGTGGGTGGACGTAAGAGACGCGGGTTCAATCCCTGGGGCAGGAAGATCCCCTGGAGGAGGGCATGGCCACCCACTCCAGGATTCTTGCCTGGAGAATCTCCATGGACAGAGGGCGATAGTCCATAGGGTTGCAAAGAGTCGGACACAACTGAGAGACTTAAGAACAGCACAGAAATGAATGCTATTCGTGATAAGTCCTTCTGTCTGCTATGATGTGATTTTTTTAAATTATCATTCATGTACCTTCATTACTTTGATGTTTTTAAATACTTAAAACACAGTATTAGATATGAAGTAATGGTCAAGTTACTTAATTTCAGTGAATTTGTTTCTTCTCATAAAATTAGAATAATAACCCCATTCATTGCTTCTTCTCTTCCTATCTCTTTATTTTGAGAAGGAAACATTGTTGTTGTTTTTTAAATAAATAGGACAACTAGCTATGTGACCTTGAAAAGACCATCTTTCTCACCATATTTCCATCAGGATTGTACTAGATCTGGGAAGTTCTTTTCAGCTGTGATGCCAAGGCATGATATTTTGTTACCTTTTTTAGCTTCGAAAAATACAAATGTATTATTTTACTGTGCTGGAGATTAGCTGTGGAAGGCTGGTCTCGCTGGGCTAACTTCAAGGTAATGGCAGACCTGTGCTGCTCCTTGGAGCTCTAGGGGAGAATTTGTTACTTGCTTTTTCCATTTTCTAAAGGCTACCTCCTTCCTTGCTTTTGTGTTACTACGACTTCAAAACCAGTATTAGCTGGTCATGTCCTCACTGCATAACCCTCTGACCTCCTTTTCTACTTTTTTTTTTTCCTTTAGTCCCCTTTTATTTTATGTCTTTCAATTGAGGTCATATTCATATAATGCAGAATTAACCATTTTTAATTGAAGTGTAGTTGATTTACAATGTTTCAGGTGTACAGCAAAGTAATTTAATATATATATTCTTGTTCAGGTCTTTTTCCATTATAGTTATTAAAAGATACTAAATATAGTTCACTACACTATACAATAGGTCCTTGTTGTTTAGCTATTTTATATATAGTAGTATGTATCTGTTAATCCCAAATTCCTAATTATCCTTGCCCCGCCCAGGTTTTTTTTTAATTGAAGTATAGTTGATTTACAATGCTGTATTAATTTCTTCTATATAGCAGAGTGACTCAGTTATATTTTTTTTATTAACAGGATATTGACTATAGTTCTCTGTACTATACACAGTAGGACCTTGTTGTTTATCCACCCTATGTATAATAGTTTGTCTCTCCTAACCCCAAACTTCCAATTTTCCCTCCCCTACCTGCCCTCTTGACAATCACTAAAATTAACCATTTTAAAGTGAACAATTCAGTGCATTTTTGTGCATTCACAATGTTGTACAATCATCACTTCTGTCTAGTTCCAAAACATTTTATCTCAAAAGGAAATTCCATGCTTATTAAGCAGTTGCTCCCCATTTTCTGCTCTCTCTACCCTCTGCAACCATCAATCTGGTTTCGATTTCAGTGGATTTACCAATTCTGATACTTCATAGAAATGGAATCATCTAATATTTGACCTTTTGTTTCTGGCTTCTTTCACTTAATATTTTTGAGCTTCATCCAATATTACCATGTACAAGCACTATCATTCCTTTACATGGTTGAATAATGTTTCACTGAGTGAATAGACCACAATTTGTTTATCCATCCTTCCACTGACGGACATTGGACTATTTCCACCTTTTAGCTATTGTGAATAATGCTGTTATGAATATACTTATACATGTTTTTGAGTACCTGTTTTCGGTTCTTTTGGATAGCTACCAAGGAGTAGAATTGTTGGGTCACATAGTAATTCAGTATTTAATTTTTTAAAGAACCACCTATATTGTACAACCGTTGGGCCAAGTTACCCTTAATTTTAATACATCTCCAGGGAGCTACACTCCCTCTCTCTAATGTGACCCCCTTTTGCTAATACCTCCCGTGATTGCAGGGGTTCCTCTGACATTTACTAAAGTAAGAAACCCTCTTAATGAATGTTCTACATGTGGAAAGCTGCCATAAACTCCTAGGAGACTGGAAAGCCCTTCTAAAGGACTGTAGACCTTTGGACACTTTGATGAAACTTCCCTGTGCTGTCACAGACACATGCTCAAAAATATGGTAGATGCTTTGTAAATGTGAGAAGCTATGTAAGGTCAAATGAGTCAGCTGGCTTTTAGAAGTTGAAAAGGAAAACAACTACAATTTCACAGTCTTTGTAAAATATTTCTTTATATCAAACCTTTTATTTGCTTGGCAAAAGCATATTAACTGCCTGCTATGGTGCTTAGCACTGATTAAATAACATGATCCGTGTTATCAGAGAACTCATGAGCTAGCAAAGGAAACAGATGGTAAACAAATAATCGTGTTAGAATCTGACAAGTGCTAAAAACAAGCCTGGACAGAGTGCTGTGGGGGTGCAGTAGATGGAGGAGTTTATCATACCTAAGAAGCTGAAAAGCTGACTCACTGGAAAAGACCCTGACTCTGGGAAAGATTGAGGGCAGGAGGAGAAGGGGATGATAGAGGATGAGATGGTTGAACAGCTTCACCGACTCAATGGACATGAATTTGAGCAAACTCACGGAGATACAGAAGGACAAAGCCTGGTAAGCTGCAGTCCATGGGGTCTCAAATAGTCAGACAGGACTTAGTGACTGAACAACAACGACAAAGCTGAAAAAAGGCTTGACAGGAAAAGAGATTGTCAGCTGGGTTATAAAGCATGGTAAGAATGTGGTCCTCAGAGAGAGATGCTACGGTCGAAGGCTTGGGAGTACCCAACCACAAGACACAGTTAAGTGAATCTTTACATAATTCAAGAATATCTAGGAATAATAGGGTTTATGAATGTGGGAATGAGAAGGGAATTGGAAAGTACATATTGTATCTTTTTAGCAGCCAGAAATGAATTGACCCTACCAGCCTGAGACTGACCCCTTGGAGAGCAGCCCCCTCCTGACATTCAGAGTCCTCTGGGGTATCACTCACCCACACTGGCTAAGCATTGCCATTAGGCATATGTAGCAATGTATGACTTACTTCTGGGGGTGCCATTTAAAAGATTTCAAGACCTCAGAATGGCATTTCTCTAAATTTCTAAATGCATTTGTCAAAATCCTAGAAAGCTCTGCTGTATAAGCATATAAGCCTTGCAATAAAACAGCCTTAAGTGACTGCTTTTATCCCTCTAAGCATCAGTTTTATTATAAAATGGGCCTTATGAAAAGACCTGCCTTGTAAAGTTGTAAGAGGATTAAATGACGAAAATGAATTAATTAGTTCTAATCTGGTGACTCTGGTAACCTGCCTGCCAATGCAGGAGATACAAGAGATGCAGTTTGCATCCCTGAGTTGAGAAGATCCCCTGAGGAGGGCACAGCAACCCACTCCAGTCTTCTTGCTTGGAAGATTCCGTGGACAGAGGAGCCCAGCGGGTTATTGTCCATGAGGTTGCAAAGAGTCGGGATAAGTGAGCACATGCACACGCACACACACTCACATAGTAAGCATTTATAAATGTGACTTAATATTATTCTTAATGAGAAGCTCTAGAAATTCAAACTGATTTGGTATCTCAGGAAACTATATTCTTCACCTCTCTTTTAGGAAACATTTGAATCAAAGGGTCAGTTCTAGTGATGAAATCTTTATCACCAATATCATGAAAAGATCTGGACTTTTTGTTAATTGGCTTAGAAAGGAAAAAAAAAAAATCTGTGATTTCTGGTTCTTTGTAGCATCCTAAACAGATTGCTTCTCTTGGGAATTTCCCAAGACCTGGTCTCAACAGAGACAGCTCTCATCTCTGCGATGACAGCCCCCTCTACTTCTTGAAAAAGTCCCTGGAAAAAAGATCAAGAGTGACTAAGGGAAAGAACTCAAGGTTTGAATAATAATAGTCTCCTGTCGGCTAACAGAATTTCACATACATTTCATGAGTGCTTGCTATTCAAATCCTTGCAACTTGGAGAAGTTTTTCATCCTGGGCTACCTAAAGAACTCAGCAAAAGCTAAACCTACCTTGACGAAGCTCTATCCCAAGGTGAAATTACATTTAGAAATATGGAGATGATTCCGACACAGCTTAAAGACTTTTCTCCATAATCTGTCACATTTAACAACTGTGTCCAGGCAGATGTTTATACTTTTCAGCATGACAAAGTAGAAGACAGACCAAAGAGATCAAGTTCAGACATCAGGCATACCTTGGCTTCACTCAAAAGAGAACTGGTAAGAGCATTAGAAATGTTATTAAATTTACATAAAGGGAAATATGGAAGGCAACATAAACAGATCAGGGGAGCCATACCTGGGAATTAGGAAACATGCCTGGTCAACAATTAGGAACAAGTTTGAGAGAGCAGAAAACACTGTATTTTTACATGCAGAGCATCTTTTTCTAAGGAAAGGTTTTTTGGTTTTTTTTGGTCTTCGTTTTGTTGTTAACAAAAGCAAGAAATGCCTACCATCATAGCAATGTATGACTGACTGATGTGCTTAAAATTCAACAATTGGTATAGTCATTAGTGATTATATGATGGCACTTGTGGTGAAGAACCTGCCTGCCAAAGAAGAAGACATAAGAGACTCAGGTTCGATCCCTGGGTGGGGATGATGCCCTAGAAGAGGGCAGGGCAACCCACTCCAGTATTCTTGCCTGGAGAATTCCATAGAGGAGTCTGGTAGGCTACAGTCCTTAGGGTCTCAAAGAGTCAGACTTAGCACGCACGTAAAGCAGGCCATGGAATTACATATCCTCTGATAAACCAGTGAGTGACCCAGGATCACTTCTTCATGTGCTGTACTACTGTTTCTAGGCTATTCTTAGATCTGTAATCTGTCAGGAACTTCCTGTGCTCTGAAAATGTCGATCTGCCCTTATTATTTGCTGCATTTTCATCAAACTTAAACAATAAGGCATAATGAACTTCAGTTTAAAAATCAAACAAATGTTGCAACCTTCTGGAACTTCCCTACTTGAAATCTTGTCATTGTATTTGTAAAATCATCCCCTTCGTCCTGTTTAAT
Source organism: Bos javanicus (assembly GCF_032452875.1). Lineage (NCBI taxonomy): Eukaryota > Metazoa > Chordata > Mammalia > Artiodactyla > Bovidae > Bos > Bos javanicus. The sequence goes on from NC_083881.1 coordinate 47,441,889, forward strand.
AATTGATTTCCTGATGACTGCTCAAAGAGTGATTTTATTCCTTCAATGTCAAATACTCTGACATTGGACTGAGTCATTTTGAATCTGTTCACAGTCTTAGATGACCTCAAACAAACAAAAATTTTGTACTGAAGAAACACCATGCCCTGAAATTGGTTTTCCTTTAAATTCCAGTAATTCACTTCTTTATAATTATCTTTTCATTACTTTGGCTGTTTGTCTTTATGTAAGAGACACTGAACTTCATTAGCTTTTGCAGTGAGTAAAGAAAATGTAGAACTATTGATCCACCAACAAAACATCTGAGTGATGTAAGAGATGTTAGGATTGTGGGTTGATGAATTTTAGAACTTTCACTTTAGTTCTCAAAGCAGGTCAAAATTTTTTTAACAGAATAGTTTCTGTGGTTGTCTTTTTTTTTTTTTTTTTTTTTGAGATTTGCGCTGATGACCTAAACTTTAAGATTTATCTCTGAAACTAAATTTCTGATTATGCTCTAATTCTCTTTAGTAAAAAACTAAATAGTCTATGCACTAGAAGCACTAAAAGCTCACAACTGGAAGGTGAATAGATTACCAGAATACAGTGTTATATTTTGTATGACAGTTGCAAGGGCCTGAGTAGTGAAAAATCAGTCATAGGTCCATCTTGTAGCTGATAGAAAGGTTCATATCTTATCTATTGTTGTTGTTCCATCTCTCAGTAGTGTCTGATTCTTTGCGACCCCATGCACTGCAGCATACCAGGCTTCCCTGTCCTTCACCATCTCCCAGAATTTTCTCAAACTCATGTCCCTTGAGTCAATGATGCTATCCAACCATCTCATCCTCTGGTATCTTATCTATAATTCTTATCTATCTTATAAAGTTTCACATCTTATAAATAAGGTAATTAAATCATTGGAATGGTACTTCCTGTGAATAAATGGAAAAAAACAGTGAGAAATCCTGGCAGAGACAATGCAATTTACCTTAGGAAAATGAATAAGCTCAACACCATGGGCAGAGGACACCTATCCCAGTTTAAAATGTTGAAAATAACAGTTTTGCCCTTACCTGGCTTTGCTGTCTGACATTTACTTAAATAAATGTGTTTTTTCCATCAATATTAATTTCTTTTCCCATCACTTACAGGAGATAAAAATAATACTGGCATTATTTGCTCAAGAGAAAATAATATGGCAAATGAAAACTAGTTCTGATTATCTTCTTTTTTAATTTCATGTTTTAAATGAGAATGTTTTTAATTTTTATTAGAATATAGTTACTTTACGATGTTATGTTAGTTTCTGTTTTACAGCAAAGTGAATCAGTTATGTGTATATAGGTGTCCCCTCTTTTTTAGATTCTGTTCCCATTTAGGTCACCAGAGAGCACTGAGTAGACTTCCCTGTGCTGTACAGTAGGTTCTCATTAATTATTTTATACATAGTATTGTTTATATGTCAATCCCAACTCCCAATTCATTCCACCCCCCGCCTTTCCCCCTTGATATCCCTAAGTTCTCTACATCTGTGTCTCTCTTTCTGCTTTACAAAGAAGTTCATCTGCACCATTTTTCCTAGATTCCACATACAAGTGATATTATACAATATTTATTTTTCTCTTTCTGACTTACTTTACTCTCTATGACAGTCTTTAGGTCCATCCATGTTTCTGCAAATAGCACTATTTCACTCCTTTTTGTGGCTGAGTAGTATTGCATTTATGTGTGTGTGTGTGTGTGTGTGTACCACATCTTCTTTATCCATTCTTCTGTTAACAGACATTTGTTGTTGTTCAGTTGCTCAGTCATGTCCAACTCTTTGCAACCCCATAGACCACAGAGCCCTAGGCTTCAGAGACATGACTGTTGCCATGAGTTTTACATAATGGATAAAAAATGTCTAGGCGGTCATCATTCCACACCTGGATTACTGTAACTGCCTATTATTGGTTCTCTTCTGTCCCTTCCCAAATTTAATCCATCCTGTATATGGCTGCCAGATGAGTCTTTGGATATTTATCTTTTTCATCATATCAAAACCTACAGCATATCATCACTTACGAGGACTAGCACATCTGGTGTAAGCTCTTTATGACATCAGAGTCTTTTACATACAAACCTTGTGGGTTTGTGCTCAGTTGCTTCAGTTCAGTTCAGTTCCATCGCTCAGTCCTGTCCGACTCTTTATGACCTCATGAACTGCAGCACGCCAGGCCTCCCTGTCCTTCACCATCTCCTGGAGTTTGCTCAAACTCATGCCCATTGAATGGGTGATGCCATCCAACCATCTCATCCTCTGTTGCCACCTTCTCCGCCTGCCTTCAATCCTTTGCAGCATCAGGGTCTATTCCAATGAGTCGGCTCTTTGCATCAGGTGGCCAAAGTATTGGAGCCTCTATGTCCAGGCTATTGTGAATAGTGCTACAATGAGCATTGGGGCACAGGTGTTCTTTTGAATTATGCCTTTTTCCGTATATGTCCAGCAGTAGGATTGCTGGGTCACTGATTATCTTCTAAGTTGATACTATCTCAGCTTGTCCTTCACAATGTCATTTACTGTTACCTTAGAGAAACTTATCAGTAATTTGATAACCTTTATCTACTACTACTACTAAGTTGCTTCAGTCGTGTCCGACTCTGTGCGACCTCATGGACTGCAGCTCACCAGGCTCCCCCGTCCCTGGGATTCTCCAGGCAAGAACACTGGAGTGGGTTGCCATTTCCTTCTCCAATGCATGAAAGTGAAAAGTGAAAGTGAAGTCGCTCAGTCGTGTCCGACTCTTAGCAACCCCATGGACTACAGCCTACCAGGCTCCTCCATCCATGGGATTTTCTGGGCAATAGTACTGGAGTAGGGTGCCATTTCCTTCTCTGAACCTTTATCTACTAAGTATATTTGTTCTTTATTTATAAACCTATATATCATGTGCATTTTCCTTTATATATATATATATGTACAGGTACATATATATATAAAGACATGTCTATCACATATAATTCTTTCACCTACTAATTTAAGCTAAGAGAAAGATCCCCATGCTCAAGGGCTTGAGGTTTTTATAGGATCAATGTCAGAAGGATTATCACTTTTTTCTCTTCAACAAAAGAACCCTTTCTGTTTAATAGTCTTCCTAGTCTAGTATTACATACACGAAAAAGAACCTGAATGTGTTAGAAATTTGTAGAAATCCATATGTGTCAGAAAACCCCAGGAAAGCATTGAAACTAGATGTTTGTTTTTTCTTTTTTTTAAGTTTTATCAAGATACAATTAATAAAAATACTGCACACATGTAATCTATACCTCTTGATGAGTTTGGACATATGCATATACTTGTGTTACCTAATCCCAAGATTTCCAGTACTGTACAGCAACCCTTTGCAATCTAAAGACTGTCCCCAAAGGCTGGGGACAGTAATGCTGTGTTAATGCTTCTTAAGCTTTTTTTGTTGTTGTAACCATTTCATAAAATCTTTGTTGTATTCATATTTTAGGGCAATAATTTAATTTGTTCCTTAAACAAAAGATTTAAAATTTTTAGGATTTTTTTTCAAATCACTGCCTAAATTTCTCACTCTTTTTCCATGCCTATTAATAGCCTAACATGTATAAGTGATGTTGATATGAGATCAGACAAAAATCCTTGCCCACCAGGAGATCATAATATCATCTAAAATCATCCATTGTCTCTTCCTCTACTCTTTGTTTCCTCCAACAAAAACAAATTAAACAGTAACCAACTGACAGGCAGAATCCTCCAAGATCAAAATTTATTTTCAGGAAAGTTAAATTCCTTGGGTAAAAGGAGAAAACAATTTACCAGACTCCGTTACGAATGCTTTGTAAACATCTTATTTAAGCAAAAATAATCCTTTGAAATATTTTATACATAAAGAAACTTAGGTTCAAAGAACTTGAATGACATACTCAATATCACACTATAAATGATAGAATTAGGATTTAACCCCAGTTCTGTGTAACCTCAAAGGTCCTACTACTCTTTCCTATAACTGACACCTTCTCCAAGGACAGAAGCAGGGTGGCAGGCGAACATTAGGAAGGAAGGAAAATCTATTCAGAAGTGAAGAAATGAGAATTTCATTATCTTGTTCTTCAAATAGAAATGATCAGTAGGAATCCCAGTGGGACTTAAGGGTATAAGTTAGCATGACCCAGGACCCAGGTTTCACTGGTCTCCTCTGAAGCACTGCCATTCACTTATTCACTCAGCACTAGTTTATTGGGGGTCTAGTAAGAGCCTAACACTGTTCAAGTCACTAGTATAGCACAGTGAATAAGGATCTCTGTTCAGAAGACCCAAACGATTAACAGGTAGACAAACAAAAAATAAAGTAATTGGGTTATCTGGGCTTGTCTATGACGTTGATATTTGGCTTGAGGTCTGAAGAATGGAAGGAAACAGAAAGGTAGAAAGGCTCTCCTAGAAAGAACAGCAAATGCAAAGGCCCTGGGGCGGGAAAGAGCTTGACTTGGAAGAACTGGAAAGCAGGCCAGTGGTGTAGCCTTGTGAGCACCAGGGCGGGTGGTAGGAGATGATGCTGGAGTGAAAGATGGGTGCTGACCCCAAGACAGGACTTCAGGCTAATGTGGCGGGGTCATTCCTCTCCCTATATTCTACTGTCTTCCGTTTGTCAGTGGCCAGCACAAAGCTTTTATTTTGGACAATGCCCGCAATCAGGAAACACACTGTACTCTTGTTCCTTGTTTACACTTATTTACTTTTTTTTGGCTGTGTCAGGTCTTCGTTGCGGCACATGGGATCTTCGTTCTGTCCTACGGCCTCTCTAGTTGCGATGTGCAGGCTCAGCAGTTGCGGTGTGCGAGCTTAGTTGCCCCTCGGCATCTGGGATCTTAGTTCCCTGAGCAGGGATGGAACCCTCATCTCCTGCATTGCAAGGCGAATTCTTAACCACTGGACTACCAGCGAAGTCCCTGTACTCTGATTCTGATTACCTGCTGTAAGTCCAAGCCCTCAGTAACCACTCTGAGTGTTACTCGGTGATAATGCCTCACATTTTGGTGGGATTCATTGCAATGGACTTCCTGGCACCCTTTCTTCTTTCTCACAACCAGAATAAGTAGCGTAGTCTAGCAGCCACGTGCCTGGGCTGTCACACATGGGCACCAACAAAAGTTCTGCTACTTCACAGTTGTGTGACTTCCAACAGGTCACCTCACCTCTCTAGATCCCAGGTCTGTCATTTCAAAAAGGAAACAACTATCTTGCTGCATTCATTCTGTGGGGAATAAGCAAGATAAAGTGTCAAGATTGTCCAGCATAGGGCCTGGCAGGTAGTAAATGCACAATATACTTGTACATATTTCAATCCCGGGCTTCCCTGGTGGTTCAGATGGTAAAGAATCTGACTGCAATGCAAGAGACCTCGGTTCAATCCCTGGGTCAGGCAGATCCCCTGGAGAAGGGAATGGCTACCCACTCCAGTATTCTTGCCTGGTGAATTTCACAGCCAGAGGAGCCTGTATCCCACCCCATTCTGCAGATAGAAGAACCAAAAGAGATAAAGTGATTTGTCTAAGTTTGCACATTTAGGAAACGCTAGAACCAAAACTTTGGCTACTTCATCTAGCTGCTTTTTCCGCTCTATGGCCATGAATCACTGCAAAGGAAAAGGAGGTTAATAAACCTGCTTCCACCATCACGGGAGAGGGTATCATGTACAGGGAGAGGGAGGTCAGTTTCTGGGAGCATGGGATTCATCTGAGCATTGATCTAAAAACTCTTCAACAAGAATTTCTTAAGGGCATACTTGACTCTATTAAACATTTCTCTTTGCTGTTTCTGCTGAGCAAAAGAAGAAGGGAAAAAACCAGCCTGCCCTATGCTCTCTTAAAACAAACGAAAAAAAAAAAAAAAAATGAAAGTTTGATGAAATCATGTGGGTGCTCTTGACTTATCTTTATCCATCACCCGAAAATGTGCCCATATGGAAGATAAATAGTGCTATTACATCCAGTTCTCTGTACTAAGTTCCAGAAATGCCGACAAGACACTAATCCCAACAGAATGTATGGAAGTTAATTATAACTGAAGCGCAACAGAAGTCAGCCAAAAGATTGCAATCAACAAGATTCATGGAATGAACACTTTGTTCTTTGCTGGGAAGGAGACATGCCGCTCTCTCCCCTCATCCCCCTTCTGCAAAGCCTCTGCCTTGCCTACAGAACTCCTAAAGCACACGACTCCATCCTAGGAACAAGGACGGAAGCTGGAAGCTGAGAAGGAAAGGAAACCTTCTCATTGGCTCATGCTCAGGGGACTGCAGAGACCCTAGTCCTATCTGTGTCAGCTTAAACTTGAAGCCATTTACTGCCACTTATCTTCTCCCAAGAAGGAATCCATCAGGCATTCAGTGTAGTAGCATCTTTCCCTGAAATATGATTGGCTGTAAGGCCACCAGAAATTCAAGTTTGCTATTAAAGCCTTGTTAGGAACGCTAGTCAGATTTCAAAAGCTATAGTTCTTGTAAGATAGGCAACTAAATTTTCTGCCAAAAAGAGAGAAGGTCAGGATTTCCCTAGTGGTCCAGTGGCTAAGATGTCATGCTCTCAGTGCAGGGGGCCTGGGTTCAATCCCTGGTCAGGGAACTAGATCCCGCATGCCACAATGAGGAACTGGCATAGATAGAACTGGCAACGTGGCAACTTGGATAGAAAGAGATCACAGAAGACTCTGTAGAAGAGTCTTAGCACTTGAGACAGGATCTTGAAGGGTCGGTAAACATATTTGAAAGTCAGAAGGCTTTAGATTTATAATAGATTAAAGAATTAGCTGAAAATTCCAAAAGAAAAATACAATGTATCCAAATGGAAAATATGAAAAAATATTTCTCAAAATTGTTAACCACTTTAAAACACCTTTCATTTTTGCAGTGTTTTGGGGGAAATAGCATCATGTAAAGGTCTTTTTCTTCAAAATATCTCAGCAGTTTTATTGGCTGAATAATATCTACTCAACAGCAATTTATACTCAATATCTAATACTGGACATTTAACTATGAGTAAAGATTTTGCGATTGCATTATTAGCAATGCATGAGCAAGTTTTACTCATGGTTGTTCTACCTGAATGATGCCATGTACAGATGGGAAATGAAAGGCAAATATTTTTATATTGGCCAATAGATTGGCCAAACTAGTCACTTTGGAAATTTTTTGAGCTAGCCAGAATGATAATGTTTTTTAGTGATGGTTTATGAAACCAGCTCCTCTGGTTATCAGAGAGCCCAATAAGGCTCTCTAGTTTATAAGGTCCCTCTTATATATGGTTTTCTAAGAGGGACTTTGGTTTTATATATATGGGTTTATAAGAGAGGCTATGGTTTATAGGAAGGACCTTAAGGTACCTTCAGAGGGTTGTTTCTTCCAACCCTCTCCTTCCTCTGTTTCTCCCCCTGATTGAGTCTTGCATATAATTCCTTGCACTGAAGCTAGTTAGCAATTTTCTTTCATATTGTGCCTGGCCCATGCCTCATCTCACCTGCCTTTGCCTTGCAAAACTTGACATCTGAGCCTTCAGAATTAAGCCTACAAGTGTTGTTATGCCCAAAAGTCCTTTGGAGATGTATGCCAGACCAACCTCTGGGCCTCAGTTCCTTTATGCCTGTCCTGCCCTCAACATTCCAGCCTATTCCAACATATTCCACTATTTTCAGTTTCCGAAACCAATCTAGATTTCTTCTGACCTGCTCCTCAGTGCCTTTGCTAATGCTCTTCACTCTGTCTAGAATGGTCTTCCAGCACTCCATCCCCAAGGGTCATTTCACAGATTTCAACATTTTTTCAGTCTGTTCAACATAAAGCATTTTTATATAAATCTATTCAATTTTTTAAAAATATGTTGAGCTTCAGCTCTTTCCAGGCATTGTGCTGATTATTAGGGAAAGATAATGGAATAAGATGGGTCTTGTTTTCTGGGGCCTAACAGTCTTTGTGGTAATTATTGTGTTTTTGTATATCAAGCATCTGAAATTGTTTTCCTAAAAGGCCAGAGACTAAATATTTTAAGTTTTAAGGGAAAACCAAAGCTGATATGTAAGTATGTAGATGACCATTTAAAACTTAACCATGTCTACTGTATAGCACAGGGAGCTCAACTTAAGACTCTGAAATGGCCAAAATGGGAAAGAAAATCTGAAAAAGAATAGCTTTATGTGTATGTATAACTCCCTTTGCTGTACACCTGAAACTAACACAGTATTGTAAATCAACTATAATACAAAATAAATTTAAATTAAAAAAAACACTTAATCATGTTAAAATGTAGAAAAAAAAATGATGCTTGGCTGATAAGTCTTAAAAAAAAAACCAGGTGGTTTTCTAAACTTGGTTCAAGCAGCCAAATTCTATCAACCTATGGTCTAGACCTGTGGTGTCCAGTAGCAGCCACTCACCACCTGGGACTGCTGAGCGCTCACAAGTGGTGAGTCCAAACGGAGATGTGCTCCAAGTCTCCACACTCAATTTTAAAAACTCGATTTTAAAAACTAGTACAAACAAAAATAATAATAATATAAAATATCTCAAGATTTGTTTCATGTAGTTATGAGAATTGGACCATAAAGAAGGCTGAGTGCTGAAGAATTGATGCTTTGGAATTGTGGTCCTGGAGAAAACTCTTAAGAGTCTCTTGAGAGACTGCAAGGAGATCAAACCAGTCAATCCTAAAGGAAATCAGCCCTGAATATTCACTGGAAGCACTGATGTTGAAGCTGAAGCTCCAATACCTTAGGCCAGCTGATGTGAAGAACTTCATTGGAAAAGACCATGATGCTGGGAAAGATTGAAGGCAAAAGGAAAAGGAAAAGAGGGCAACAGAGGATGAGATGGTTGTACGGCATCAGTGACTCAACAGACATGAATTTGAGCAAAATCCAGAAGATGGTGAAGGACAGAGAAGCTTGGCATGCTGCAGTCCGTGGGGTTGCAAAGTCAGACATGATTAAGCAAAGGAACAACAACAAAATGCATTAAAATAACGATATTTTAGATACATTGTTTTAACATATATTATTAAAATTTCACTTCTTTTTTTTTTTTTACTTTTTTAAATATGGCTGCAAGAAACCTTTAAATCGTATAGCTGACTCACTCACATTAAATTTCTGTACAGAACTGGTCTGGATAAATTCTGTTTTGGGCAGAATGCCATAGTTTAAAATGAACTCATTAAAAATAACAAAAAACAAAACCCCAAACCCTCATTTTTTCATAATTCCCTTCCCAAAAACTTCTTAGCAAAGTTTTCCCTAGACTGGGAAATTTGAACTTCTCTCTGTGATTCAGTAACCGTCATATCGTATTTCTTTACTTTCTCCGCAGACATTTCTGGAATTTTATATATGTTGGTTTCCTTACTTATTCTCTGCCTCTCTGAGTTAGAACATCTATTCTACAAGACAAGACCCCTTTCCAATCTTCTTCACTGTGGTTCCAGGACAGGTCAGCCATCTGGTACTGCCTTTCGCCTTGCTTCCATTGGGTCTAAAGCTATGCCCTAGTTGGTATTATGTTTTATTTCACTGGTGTTATAGAAATGGGTACTTTTGGAATAGTCATGGGATCATTAATAGAGTATTCAGAACAAAACACAGAAACATCCATTAGTTTATTAGTCAACTTTGAGCCCAAAAGATGGATGTCTAATGGTTTTGGTGAAGAAGAAGGGGAAATAATGGAATGTACTTGGATAAGAAGCACCAAGAACAGACATTAGGAAGAGAAGGGAGATAATACTGGAAGGATGGTGATGGTTTAGTCGCTAAGTCATGCCTGACTCTTGCAACCGTGTGGACTGTAGCCCGCCAGGCTCCTCTGTCCACGGGATGTTCCAGGCAAGAATACTGGAGTGGGTTGCCGTTTCCTTCTCCAGGAGATCTTCCCAATCCAGGGATCAAACTCGAGTCTCCTGCATTGCAGGCAGATTCTTTACCAACTGAGCCAATTATCAAGAGTTAATATAACCCAGTGGAACATAGACCATCTTAAATCAGGTGAGCTAATCCTGGAGAAGTCCCCCAAGAGACTAAGAAAAATTTAAAAAGAGATTCAAGTTGGTTTTGAAGCAAACACTTGTCTTTTCACTTCTATCCCTCCTAAGACAATTCCTAGGTCCCTTTAATCTCCCCTAAGAAGGATTTCCAGTTTTACCAAAAAGGCTGGCACCAGCTCTAGGTATATTTATGGTTGTGATTTTTAAGCTATAAAATGTTGTATAATACACCTTCCACATTTTTGGCAACTGCTGCTGCTAAGTCGCTTCAGTCGTGTCCGACTCTGTGCAACCCCATGGACTGCAGCCTACCAGGCTCCTCCGTCCATGGGATTTTCCAGGCAGAAGTACTGGAGTGGGTTGCCATTGCCTCATTTAATGAGAAAAATAGGTGACTAGTGGTATTATTTTTCTTCTTGTGTATTTTACTCTTTTATCTATCTAGAACGAGACTAGGGACTGTTCAAAAAAGGGTACCTAAATTATTTGATAATATTTCCTACTTAATATTCCTGTTGCTTAGACCTTGTGTCCTACTTTTGGTCACTAAATACTTTGTGCTTTGCAAAAGCTATTTCTAGTGTGGAAATGAGAAGGCATCGTGCAATGGACACAGAGGTACCTGAGCTGTAGAAAGCAGAGTTCTCATAGAAACAAATTCTACAATGGCAAAAAAAACGCTCTTACATTTTCCTTATACCATACTATCCATTCCTCTACTCCTCTTATGTTTCTAGACTTTCCTCTCCTTACGCTGAAGGAATATGAATCCATTTTGCTAATATTCTTTATACAATTGAATTCTCACAGCTATACCTCTTCTAACGAGGAGGTAATGACATTTCCAAGAAGTTATAAGAAAACTGATAGTTAAGGAGACAGTGAGAGGAAGTGCCAGGGTTTGCTTGCTCTTTCATGAGACATAGCCCTGTTAGAATGAGAAAGTCATGCCAATGTTGAATTATTAGATGTTTTACTTAAGTCTGCAAGATGATGCATGTTCATCATAACAATTATAGTTAAAACGCTGCTTGCTGAGTCCCTACAAAGTACAAAGTACTATTTTTGGCACTGGGGAGTCAAAAACTTACATGAAATACATGATGTCTGCCATTGAAAGTTTACAGTCTATTTGAAGATACTGTTCACACATAGGTGTACATGTGCATATATGTGTATATAACTTGGGATTGTGTGCTTTATATTTAACTATATAATTGGGATACATTGTGTATGCATGATTATAATTGGGAAAATTAAGTTTGGAATTAAAAAGTTAGACTTGGAAGATTAACTAGTAAAATATTACAATTGGCCATCATTTTAAAAATAATACTAACAGAAAATATAGAATAGAACAGTCTGTACCAATTAAAAATAAGAAATAAGGGAACTTATACGAACAAAATTCGTATTTTTTGTATGTCTGAAGTTTTGCATACCCTTCAAATTTTGAAAAAAGTTAAAATGTAAGAAGCATATGCTAAATATATGATGAGTGATGTTTGTACAGGCAATTAGTACAAAAGCTCAGAAGAGAAAGCAGCTTGGGGATTATTCTGGAATATCTCCAAAGTAAGCTAAGTACATACAGTTCCTGTGTGTTTTATGGAGAGTGAAACTCTTTACTCCATAGTTAGCCACTATGTGGAACCAGAATGTGGAACCAGAAAATCTTTAATTTAATGAAATCTACATTGTACATAGTCTTTGGAAATTATTCAATCTTAATAGTCCATAAATATATATGTGTGTGTTCAGTTCAGTCACTCAGTCGTGTCCAATTCTTTGCAACCCCATGAATCGCAGCATGCCAGGCCTCCCTGTCCATCACCATCTCCCATGGTTCACTCAAATTCATGTCCATCGAGTCAGTGATACCATCCAGCCATCTCATCCTCTGTCATCCCCTTTTCCTCCTGCCCCTAATCCCTCCCAGCATCAGAGTCTTTTCCAATGAGTCAACTCTTCGCATGAGGTGGCCAAAGTACTGGAGTTTCAGCTTTAGCATCATTCCTTCCAAAGAAATCCCAGGGCTGATCTCCTTCAGAATGGACTGGTTGGATCTCCTTGCAGTCCAAGGGACTCTCAAGAGTCTTCTCCAACACCACAGTTCAAAAGCATCAATTCTTCGGCGCTCAGCTTTCTTCACAGTCCAACTCTCGCATCCATACATGACCCCTGGAAAAACCATGGCCTTGACTAGACTGACCTTTGTTGGCAAAGTAATGTCTCTGCTTTTCAATATGCTATCTAGGTTGGTCATAACTTTTCTTCCAAGGAGTAAGCGTCTTTTAATTTCATGGCTGAAGTCACCATCTGTAGTGATTTTGAAGCCCAAAACAATAATGTCTGACACTGTTTCCACTGTTTCCCCATCTATTTCCCATGAAGTGATGGGACCAGATGCCATGATCTTCATTTTCTGAATGTTGAGCTTTAAGCCAACTTTTTCACTCTTCTCTTTCACTCTCATCAAGAGGCTTTTTAGTTCTTCTTCACTTTCTGCCATAAGGGTGGTGTCATCTGCATATCTGAGGTTATTGATATTTCTGCTGGTAATGTGTGTGTAAGAAGCTTTAAAAATATTTATCAAGTAGTATCCTGTTATGTGTTATTTAATAACTTAAAATAATTTGCTGTTACCTGATTATTCAGTTCATTTCAGTTCAGTCGCTCAGTCGTGTCCAACTCTTTGTGACCCCATGAACCACAGCACACCAGGCCTCCCTGTCCATCACCAACTCCCAGAGTTTACCCAAACTCATGTACATCGAGTCAGTGATGCCATCCAACCATCTCATCCTCTGTCGTCCCCTTCTCCTCCTGCCCTCAATCTTTCCCAGCATCAGGGTCTTTTCAAATGAGTCAGCTCTTCGCATCAGGTGGCCAAAGTATTAGAATTTCAGCTTCAACATCAGTCCTTCCAATGAACACCCAGGGCTGATCTCCTTTAGAATAGACTGGTTGGATCTCCTTGCAGTCCAAAGGACTCTCAAGAGTCTTCTCCAACACCACAGTTCAAAAGCATCAATTCTTCGGCGCTCAGCTTTCTTCACAGTCCAACTCTCACATCCATACAAGACTACTGGAAACACCATAGCCTTGACTAGACAGATCTTTATTGGCAAAATAATGTCTCTGCTCTTTAATATGCTGTCTAGGTTGGTGATAACTTTCCTTCCAAGGAGTAAGCGTCTTTCATTTCATGGCTGCAGTCACCATCTGCAGTGATTTTGGAGCCCAAAAAATAAACTCTGACACTGTTTCCACTGTTTCCCCATCTATTTCCCATGAAGTAATGGGACCAGATGCCATGATCTTCATTTTCTGAATGTTGAGCTTTAAGCCGATCTTTTCATTCTCCTCTTTCACCTTCATCAAGAGGCTTTTTAGTTCTTCGCTTTCTGCCATAAGAGTGGTGTCATCTGCATATCTGAGGCTATTGATATTTCTCCTGGCAATTTTGATTCCAGCTGTGCTTCACCCGGCCCAGCATTTTGCATGATGTCCTCTACATATAAGTTAAATAAGCAGGCTGACAATATACAGCCTTGAGGTACTCCTTTTCCTATTTGGAACCAGTCTGTTGTTCCATGTCCAGTTCTAACTGTTGCTTCCTGACCTGCATACAGGTTTCTCAAGAGGCAGGTCAGGTGGTCTGGTATTCCCATCTCTTGAAGAATTTTCCACAGTTTATTATGATCCACACAGTCAAAGGCTTTGGCATAGTCAATAAAGCAGAAATCGATGTTTTTCTGGAACTCTCTTGCTTTTTCCATGATCCAGCAGATGTTGGCAATTTGATCTCTGGTTCCTCTGCCTTTTCTAAAACCAGCTTGAACATCAGGAAGTTCACGGTTCACGTATTGCTGAAGCCTGGCTTGGAGAACTTTGAGCATTACTTTACTAGCATGTGAGATGAGTGCAATTGTGCGGTAGTTTGAGCATTCTTTGGCATTGCCTTTCTTTGGGATTGGAATGAAAACTGACCTTTTCCAGTCCTGTGGCCACTGCTGAGTTTTCCAAATTTGCTGGCATATTGAGTGCAGCACTTTCACAGCATCATCTTTCAAGATTTGAAATAGCTCAACTGGAATTCCATCACCTCCACTAACTTTGTTTGTAGTGATGCTTCCTAAGGCCCACTTGACTTCACATTCCAGGATGTCTGGCTCTAGGTGACTGATCACACCATTGTGATTATCTCAGTCATGAAGATCTTTTTTGAACAGTTCTTCTGTGTATTCTTGCCACCTCTTCTTAATATCTTCTGCTTCTGTTAGGTCCATACCATTTCTGTCCTTTATTGAGCTCATCTTTGCATGAAATGTTCCCTTGGTATCTCTAATTTTTTTGAAGATATCCCTAGTCTTTCCCATTCTGTTGTTTTCCTCTATTTCTTTGCATTGATCGCTGAGGAAGCCTTTCTTATCTCTCCTTGCAACAAAATGCTGTAAAACTTCCTTAAGAGGATAGGCTATTTTATTTTTCCCAAAGAAGTCCAACATCAGTATCACCCTTAGCTATTTTTTTCATTCTCAACAAAATAGCACACAGGTGTTTTGTCTTTGTCAGTGCCCACGGGTAGTGCGAAATTATCCTTTGTCCGTCCCAAAGCTGCAGAGTCCACCCTAGACTCTGAATCAACAAGTCTGAGGCCCTGCGGCTGTCAAGCAGTAACTTCTGCTGTCAGCTCTCCAGGCTTCTCACTGACCCAGGCTTGGAATGCAGAGCAGAGTGGAAGTGTTTAATTTGGAAGTTATCTGCTCCTTGAAAGTTTAAATTTACCTCAGGGGTTCAGAAATATTGAGCTGCTTGGCAATGGAAGAAACCTCCCAATAAGAGGGCAGGCTGAAAAGATTAGTTTCACTGAGGCAAGGAGGGCAAAATCTGAAGCATGAAACACTGGTCACTACTCTTGATCTCATGTGATAAAAACACAGTGAAACAAGTTTAATCAGAAAGAAAATTGGTTCATGTTATTGAAAAGTCCAGGAGAGAATCTGGCTTCACGGTCTCTAGATGATCAAAACTTTTGGCTCTCACTATCTCCTGTTCTCTTTCTTGCTCCTGTTCTCATAGCTGTTTCTCCAAATGAATTACCTGTGTCCTCTCAGACTGTAACCTGTGGATGGAGTAGACAAAGAGTTGAGGATAGGAGAGTGGACTTAGGGGGTTTGAGATCGACAGGTATACACTGCTGTATTTAAAATGGATAACCAACAAGGACCTACTGTACATCGCAGAGAACACTATTCAGTATTATGTGGCAGGCTGGATGGGAGGAGAGTTTGGAGGAGAATGGATTACATGTATATGTATAGCTGAGTCCCTGGTGGCTCAGATGGTAAAGAATCCACCTGCAATGCAGGAGACCCCAGTTCAATTCCTGGATTGGGAAGATCCCGTGGAGGAGGGCCTGGCAACCCACTTCAGTATTCTTGCCTGGAGAATCTCATGGACAGAGGAGACTGGCGTACGACAGGTCACGGCGTCACAAAGAGTCAGACATGACTGAGAGACTAAGCACAGCACAGAACTGAGTCCCTCTGCTGTGCACCTGAAATTACCACATTGTTAACTGGCTATACTTCGATATAAAATACAGAGTTGAAAAAAAAGAAACTGTGACAAAACCAGATATAAGAAGTAAGTCAGCCATCAGATATATGAGTACAGAGGACAAAAGGCTCAATGATTTTCATAGATCTCCATGCAATAATGACAGTAACATTTATTGAGCATCAGCTGCACCTTTACTTTACCAAGCAGTAAATCTCATTAAACCTTCAAAATTCTATGAGAGAGTCTCAGAGATCTAAATGTCTTGCCCAAATTCACATAACTGTTAAACCATGCAGCTACCATATTTGAAAACCCAGGTCAGTACATATCAATCCATTACTGGACACTCTGGACATTGGCCAAAGTGTTGACTGCTAAAGACTCATAACTGCCTTCTCCTAAAATCTCCTTTCAGAAAGAGAGTTCCCTTAAGAAAGGGAGATGCTTCACCCAAGGCTTTGCCCCTCAATAAAAGGTACCAAGATCCAGTCACCTCACATTAATTTGAGAGACTGCAAAGAACTTCCCATGGGATCTTCAGGGGCCTCTGTTACAACTGTGTCACTGTTAAACTTCAGTTTCTGCCCCATTTCACTCCCCACTCTTCCATATGTGTGTTGTTCCCAAGCATACCCATCGTAAGATTCACATGCACAAAACTCCATTTCTGATTCTGTTTCCAGGGAACCAAACTTAAACAAGTTGAAAGCCTGAGCCGTTGACCTTTATCATAAACTACCTCTTCACATCAAGTTTGTTGACTCTACCTGCTTAACTCTAAAGAGACAGTGGGAAATGAATCATGAAGTTTTGAAAATGAGCAATTTCCAAACAGGGAACCAAAAAAAAAAATGTTCGCATGACGTACTCAGAACAGTAGCATAATTTTATGTGAATTGCGGACCTAGTCAACAATTTTTCAAGGTAAATATTTTATGTTCTCTATTACAAAGCTGAGCAGAAGGCCTTCATCATATTGGTTTACTCTTTCCTGTCTTCTTGGCAAATTAAACTGTTTGATGAACAGCTTGCATTTAGCAGTTTCTCCTTTGTGGTGTTTTACAACATTGAGCTTGCCTGCCTGTCAGAAATGGTTTAGATACAAATTGTTTCCTTGAGGAGTAACCATGCAGTCCTGTACTCCTAGGTCACTGGGAATTTGTTAATATTCATCAAGTCCTGTGGTATGTCAAATAGACACAAAATTTCCAATACCCAGCTTCAATCTGAGTTGCAACAGAAACCACTATAAGAAAGAGCACTTTGTCCATCTAGTCCTTGAAGGATGTTTCAAGTTCATCTAGTCCTTCTAGAACTTTCAGAAAATGGTCATTTTTCCCTTCCTTCTCAGTATTTTTCAGTATGAAAGACTGGCCTCCATGTTTCGATTTCTTCAGAATATTTGCAGTTCCACTGTTAGAAATTCTTTCTCTAGTAATCAGTCAAAGGTGACTAAAGCAATAGCAAACTTTTAAACCTTTTTATTGCAGTTCAGTATAAGGGTGACTGGGTTTACAAGCAACTTTTGAAACAGGTGGTTTTGATGACTAAGTTCTATAGAGGGATAGGGTAGGAAGCCAGCACTGGTAGAACAATTATTTGTTCATGATGCTTGGCAGACATGACTTTATTTGGTCCTCAGCTAACCCTAAATTATTCCTGTGTTATCCCCCTTTTGGGCTTTCCTGGTAGCTCAGCTGGTAAAGAATCCACCTGCAATACAGGAGACCCTGGTTCAATTCCTGGGTTGGAAAGATCCCCTGGAGAAGGGAATGGCAACCGACTCCAGTATTCTGGCCTGGAGAATTCCATAGACTGTATAGTCCATGGGATTGCAAAGAGTCAGACATGTCTGAGCAACTTTCACTATCCCCTCTTTTACTGGTGAGGAAACTGAACTTTAGAAAAGGTTGTCCAATATCACATACCTAGAAAGTATCAGACATGGGTTCCAGGTGTGAGCCTGCTTAACAGAACAGCATCATCCTCTCAAAACACTTGACTCATCAGGGGAGACGATCATGTAATCATGGTAGAAAAGTGAAGAATGAAGAGGAAGTAGGAACCAAAACACAATTATTTAGCCTCATGAGCATCACTGTACTAGGCTCTCGGGCCTAAGGTAACACAGACTACACAAAGCATGACATGAAGCTTTCACCCTGGTGAAAAAAGCTCCTTCCCAACAAATAGACTAATAGTTCCCATGAAGTAAAAAGGTCACCTCCTGTGCATCAAGGCCAAGAACATCTGTAAACTCATGAAATTCTCTGGTGCTGGAGAAAGTCCAATCTGGTTTATAGATTCTTTGCTGTTTGGTACATCAGCCTGATATTTCTTCAGCCCACACTCAGAATTAGGGTGCTCAGAAAAGGACTGTGGAGATACTTGGAGAGGGGACTCACCTGTAAGTACCTGATATATGTAGTTCTCCATAGGAGGCTGGGCTCCCCAGGTGGTGCTAGTGGTAAAGAACCTGCCTGCCACTGCAGAAGGTGTAAGAGACACGGGTTCAATCACTGGGTAGGGAAGATCCCCTGGAGAAGGGCCTGGTAGCCCACTTCATATTCTTGCCTGGAGAATCCCATGGACAGAGGAGCCTGGCAGACTACAGTCCATAGGGTCACAAAGAGTTGGGCATGACTGAAGCAATTTAGCACACACACTACATGAGGCTACAGATTCATTTCCAAATAAAACAGCATTTTCTTTGGGACTGTCTACTGCTACATTATCCACAGTGTCTCTCCCTAAAACACCAACAATGCTTAAGTGTTTGAAATAGAAAAGGTACTCCCAGGTAAGGTTCTCCAAGTATAATAGGTTTTACTTATATCATTGGATTTAGATAAAATTCACTCAACTTAGTATAAATTCAGAAGAGCCATGAAAAGATATAACTTTCATTGTGCTAAATGTAAGAGAAAGCATAATTTTTTTATCTCTGTTTAAAGATAGCATTTCAATCAAACCTTTTGATGATTGAATGATTGATTATTCACCATCAATAAGTGGATTTTCTCCTAGAGCTCCTTTTCAGGCACTAATTTCCCATGGTAAAGAAGGAGTTTCATAGCACCAGGCTGGGCTCCCTGTGTTGTATAGCAACTTCTCACCAGCTATCTGTTTTACACGTGGGTAGTGTATATATGCCGATGCTATGAGTTCACATGCAGATGTATGTGTAATGTATATGAGTGCTAAGTCCCTTCAGTTGTGTCCAACACTTTGCAAGCCTATGGACTGTAGCCCACCAGGCTCCTCTGTCTATAGGATTCTCCAGGCATGAATACTAGAGTGCATTGCCTTGCCCTCCTGCAGGGATCTTTCCGACCCAGGGATCGAACCCAGGTTTCTTACATCTCCTGCATTGGCAGACAAGTACTAGTACTACCAATAGCACTACCACTAATGCTACCTGGGAAGCCCATATATACATAATGTAATACATGCAATTTTGTATAAATCATTCAATTCAAGAGTAAAGTAGCATGATATCTGCAATTTATATTCAAATTGTTTAGTTAAAAATTGTGTTATTTATATATAGAAATGTAAAGGTGACCAAAAAAAAAAACCCCACAAAACCCGATAATTAAAAAAAAAGAGTTTCTGTCCACTGAGATGGGGACACGTTTGTGGATGCTGTCAAAGGCTGTTGTATTGATACATTTGATGCCTCATGTCAGAGAAATCAAAGATCCCAGAAGGAATTACTTTCTACCAACTCATATGTGCTCAGCTTAAGTATGTATTTTACAGGATTTTCTTCAAACACAGGACTTTATGACAACTATTTTGACAAGAACTGAAAAAGATACATTCAGAATGTATCTCTCAGCTCCTTGTCTAGTTAGGTTTATCCTACAATACCTTTGTGACATTTTAAATAGCATATCCTTTATCTGTGATGGGAATTTCACAAGGAAATCTCTTGAAGAACCGAAAGGAGTATGTGTACAGATTGAAAAGGCAATTTAAAGGGCTATTGTTACCATGGATATCCCACTGGACTGGATACAGCTGTGTAAACCCAGGGTGGGAGGTGTGTAAACAGAGGTTTTGACAATGAGATGCTGCTGAGTTTGGCTGGAGCTCAGATCACACATGTCAGGTTTAATTATCAATATCTCCCAACATGTCTTTGACCTAAACAGAATATATGGTTGTCTCTTCCAACACATCTGTGTAAAGTCATTTTGGATAAAGTGAGTATTTTGACATACAGCATCTGAAATTTTTACTTTAATGGAGGCATTCTTCTAAGGATCAAAGATTAACAAAAAGGAAAAACTACTTGTACAGAAAAGTAAGCAAAGGCAGAGATACCAGAAAAATTTCCTTCTCGTCCACTAATCAATACCGGCACTCTGTCAATGAATTATTGTAAATAAGTTAGTAGGGAAACCCACTTGTCATTACTCTGTATGCTACTGAAATTCTATAGAGCCTGAGGATAAACTGATTCGTTTCCATTTATCAAAATCCTACTCACACTTTAAAACCCAGATCAAAGATCATCCCTTCCATGAAACCCTGAATGTCCACGACCTGGAATAGGTTCGCCCTGCACCACATCCCACCATACCAGTTTTCTCTGTCATATGAAAGAAAATTGTCTGAATACAAAGGGTATCTTGATAGACTTTATATCAGAGTTTGAATCCTGGCTCTTCCACTCCTAGCAGAGTGACACTAAGCAAGTAAGTTTGCCTTTCAAATCTAGTAATGAAAACAATGATGACATGTATTGAAACCTTACCATACACAAAGCCTCATATGCAACATGGTATTTCTAATCCTCACCACAACCTACAGTGTGATCAGCATTGTTCTCCACTGAGGAAACTGAATGGTTAAATAACTTAAGAAAGAAAAGAAGAAAGTGAAATCGCTCAGTCATATCCGACTCTGCGACCCCATGGACTGTAGCCTACCAGGCTTCTCTGTCGTAACCCATTCAACAAGCTTATCTTCCAGCTTCAGCAGCTAGGCACGTTCCATTCATTATCCTTTCTCACTTCACCTACCACTTCGGGAGCAAGTAACAAATAGTAGCTCTTATTACACACATGCTGACAATACCAGGCTGTTTATTGATTAACCACATAGGCTAGGTCCTAATGGGAAGTTTTAAAGACAATATTAACCACTGTGGTCTCTCAGGACCTGGGTTCTTCATTTACTGTGGACAACCCGGACCTTGAATTTTACACTGTGAAGTAAAAACTGCAGCATCAAAGGCTCTAAAATGCAACAAGATCTCATACATCTCATTTATCTCTTTTTTTCTTGATGAAAATGACCACTCTCCGTAGATGTAGAACATTTTGACCATAATTTACTATATGGGTTCCACATTGATTAATCTGAGCATGATAAAATATTTCAAAATATTGTAATCTAAAAATTAATGGATGCTTAAAAATAGACTTTCTCAATTCCAACATTACTGAAACATTATAAATTGAATATTTTGAGCCTAGATTTTTAAGAAAAATTGAAAGAAGTATATTTTTATATTCATTTCAAAGTTGGATAAGAATTCCAAAACTTTATTTAGAATAACCACTCTTCAGTCTGGAATACAAGTATTTCAGCTCTTTTTGAAGTCCTTGGGCAAGGTTTAAAATGTCAATTTAAGGCATGTAATTTATAACAGAAGGAATTCCTTTGGGGGCTACAAACTACTTAAGCTTAGCAACCTGGAGTTTATATATCTTTTCTTGCTCTTGGCAGTGATCTCAGAAGTCTAGCTTCTGAAAAGATAGTAAATGTGTTCAAATTAGGAATTGACCCTGATGAAGCTAGACTTTCTCCATTGAAAGCTACTTGCCTTAGACACCAATCCAGTCAATTAGACCTGTGAACACACTTACTAATAAGGATGGAACTGTTCATGCGTAGAGGCAACGTGGTACAATACAGGAGCAAAGACTTTGAAGGAAAGAAGACAGAGTTCTGCACCCTGGCTTTGTATGTGTTAGGAGAGTTAATTACTTCCCTGGTGGCTCAGCAGTAAAGAATCCATCTGCCAATACAAGAGATACGGGTTCAATCCCTGGGTCAGGAAGACCTCTTGGAAAAGGAAGTGGCAACCCACTCCAGTATTCTTGCCTGGGAAATGCCATGGACGGAGAAGCCCTGTGGGCTACTGTCCATGGGGTCACAAAAGAGTCAGACACAACTTAGTGAATAAGCGGCAACAACAAAGCAGTTAATATGCAGGAATGATTTATTGAGAACTTGGCTTGTGCTGGGTACTATTCTGGGTATTAGGCCTTAAAACCATTCTCTAAGCTTCTTTTTCCTCATATTAAATCTAAGAAACAGTTCTTGAAATAAAGTAGGTGACTGATAAATAGTGGCTGATATGATATTTTTGTTTCCATGGCCATGGAGGTTGTCTGAATGAATCTGACCTTTACAGCTTGATTTTTCTTTCTTCTTCAACTCCCAATCAATGTGACTGAAGCTCAATTTATTATTTTAGAAATATTATTAAATGCTCACATGTAAAAGTAAAATTTAGTCATTTGAATATTTTGTCAATAATATTAACCTGAAGTAATATTTTGCCAATAAGTATCATCGTTTTAGAATGAGTCAATTATTCAACAGGTTATAATAATAGTACTTGGATCAGGATGCTTTCAGCTGCAGTTAAAAGAAAAACTCCACTCAACACAAACAATAAAGGAAATTTATTAGCTCATGTAATTGAAAGGTAGAGATAAACAGTATATATTATCACATATAAGTCTTACAATGTACCCATTTATCATCTCCATTTTATAAGAAATAAATGAAGCCTGGAGAGGTTAAATAACTTATTCAAGGTTCACACAAACATTATGTGGGAGTCAGTAGTTGAGCCCATGTCATCTGACTCCAAAGTCCATTCTAGATTTTAAGCCACTTAGAAAAATTCCTGGTATAGAGCACACAACTAACATCCCCTTTTCATAAGAACTGCTAGGCTCTTTTCTGAAATATGGTGACTTTTTCTTCCATTTTCTATTTTAACAGTACAGTGTCATATAGATATAACCAAAGAATTTGGATTAATATAGTACATCACAATCAGTTTCATTATTCAAGCCAACAAATACCTAGATCCAGGTGCAAAGCCAGGTACTCTGAAGGAGATAAGGTATTTGCTCTTCATTTTATTTTATTTACAGCATATACACTTATACACTTCCATCGTTTTTCAGGGTTGACGAGGCATAGGACCTACATTATAGCAAAACTGGTCAGAATTTCTATAAGCCTGATCTGGACTGTCAAGGGTCAAGGCCCACAGTAATTGTGGGCTGGCTAGCAATCTTTACACAAAATGTGAATATGTGCTGTAGCCCAGGGCTAGACCACTGGGCCACAGTAGCTTTTGCCAGCTTCCCTCATCGCTACCCACCCTTACCTCACTCGCCCCACTCTTGACTCTAGTGCTAATTTCAAGAAATGCCAACCGCATTTGTAACACCAGAGTCAGACTAACACTCCTTGGGTCTGAGTCAGACACTTAAAATAGAGAAACATGTTCAAGCAGCTTGAAATGGAAGCTTGCTTCATCATTTCTTTTCCTTTGTGTGACTGTAAAACCTTAGTTGATCTCTTGAAGCATCCTAAACACAATTATTTTAAAGTCCAGATCAATATAAACTATCATAAAATTTATGGTGTAAAATGTGGAAAATGTCTTTGTCAGACATGCTATAGAATTCATGGTGTCTCTAGTACATTCATGTCTCTATGTTGATTTTGTTTCTTAAAGCTAGTTTTCTTTATGTGTTTATGCATCTGGGCTCATTTTGAAAGGAAGCCTTTTGGCTGGGGGTTTGGATTTGACTTTGGCTTTCTCACATCTGCCTGTGAACATGCTTTCACTCACTTTCTGTCTGGATCCCCCTGCTCTCATCTCTCTCCAAGTCCCTGTGTGTTTCCCTCTACAATTGCTTCAGCGTGCCCCACACACCCACCCACCCCTACTCCAAAGCAGGTCTTTTAAGGTTTGGAGATCTGGGCTATATGTTGGTTTTCTAAGGGTACCGCAATAAACTACCACAAGCTTGGTGCTTTCAAACAATAGAAACTAATACCCTCATAGTTCTGGAGGTCAAAAGCCTAAAATCACGGTCAACACGTGCAAATCCTTCCTTGCCTCTTCCAGCTTCTGGCAGTTACTGGCATCCTTGGCTTGCAGTAGCTGTGTCACTCCAGTCTCTGCCTCTGTCTTCGTGTGACCTTCTCCCCAGTGTGTCTCTGTGTGTCCTGCCCATCCTATAAGGACATCTCAGTCACTGGGTTCAGGGACCATCCGAAGTCCAGGATACTTAACTAATTATATCTGTAAAGAGCTTATTTCCAAGTCAGGTCACATTCTGAGGTTCTGGATGGCCATGGAGTTTTGCAGGGTTGGGGGAGTGTCTATTCAATCCCGTGCAAGTCACAGGCCCTACGATGATATTGAGAAGAACAAAGACACAGTTACCAAGCCCTTGTATGGTTTTGTTCAGCTCCCAGTCACAAAGCTGTTTATAAGTACCTTGACCCAGCCAGTAATCTACAGTACTTTTTCCAGCTGTTTGTTTTGGCGTTGCAGGGATGCTTGTCTCATGTAGAGGATGCTCAGTCCCTTGAAGAAACCAAATTCCTGGCACCACTGCCTGTTGAGGGCACAGTGCATCTTCCCTCTAGCCTGCTACCTGTTCACGGGTCTATTCCATTTCTGCTTCTTGAAGATACTCACATTGTTTTTGAACCCAGTTATGTGTGCTAAGCTTGCTTCCTTTACATTTTTCTCTCTCTTCACTATATGTTTCAGTACATCTAAGCATCAGTTAACCACATCATCTTGATGGGTTTCTCCTTTCTTTTTTGTTTTTTTAAACTGCATTCTGTGTAAGTCAAACAAAGTAAGCATCTGTCACTTGGCAACCTCTGCTGAGGTCAAGTATCCCCAACTCTGGCAAATCTTCTCAGACTCCACAGACAGACAGTTCACTCTGCTTTGTAATCAGCTTCTTTGCAGCACTGGCCAAGGGTAGTGCTGTTTTCAGGAGCTTATCTCCTCTTTAGACTGTGGACCACTTGAGAACAGAGACCCTATTTTCTCATCTTTATATCCCTGATATGTAGCACAATACCCGGTTCCCAGCAGTCTCTTATATGCTGAGTGAATGAATGAATGAGCAGAGCAACTTCAATAAGTTCATGAGTCTTGGGTCTCATTTTATCCCATTTCTGTCTCTGCTTGCCTTCCAAAGAAAATTCCTTCAATAAATATTCTTCATTTTCAAAACACCATCTGGGGTATTGTGCTCTGTACCCTGACTCACATAAAATTTCAAAGCCCTCTTTTTAGATCAATTGCACTTGGCAATTAGGTTTTGGTAAATAAATTTAATTTTCCTGTTCTGGTTTTAATTCAATGCAAAAACACCTCAGAAACAAGTTACCTTTTTTAAATGGCTTTAATTTTCTAATGGCTAAATTGTTATAACTGTTCATTAACCCCCCTATAAATAATCTAGCAGCTGTGAACATTCTATACATCTAACAAAGAAATACTTTTAATAGAGGACAGGGGAAATGTCATAAATAATGAGGGCTGTTGTAAAAATTAATGTTTCTGCATTTTACAGTTCATCTGCAATGAATTATAGATTATATTTTAAAGCGTGTTCCGGACTTCCACCTCATAAAATCCATCGCCAGAATAACAGGCAAAGTGTTCAGTTCCTCATTTTGTAACCCACTGCCCTCTGGGTGGTCTGGCTTCTAGAGGTGGATGTTAAGAGGGGGATGGGGTATTATAAAGCCTATTTACAAGGGGGGGTATTATAAAGTCTGTTTACACTCTTAGTCTTCTGCTTCTGGCAGTAAAGTTTCTCAGAACCTATGCCCAGATATCCTGGTCATAGACTCCTTTTGAAACACAAATGCTGCCTACATTTTCTTTGCTAAATTAGACTTTGAAAGGTGAAGTTATGCTTAAGGACATCTCCACCTGAATGAAACACTCCAGGTTTCTATATTTAAATTATTTTCTATTTTGGAAACAGCACAAATAATGGAGTTTGGGAGTTGGGCCATGTTTTCCTTTGCTTTTGTGCTTTTCTTCTGCTGAGATGGTTCTGTATCCCTTTCCAAATACCTGAATACCACTGAGTAGGAGCCATAGGTACCTGCAAAAAACATCAAGTTCTCAAGGTTTCAAAGCTACCAGATAAATATACTTGCTACCAACATGTCTTTCATCCTACGTGTTCTCATGGAATAGTGTACACGGAGTGTGCCTTGTGGGGAATGTATCGTGGTGGTCTGTGACCTGCACAAGATAAAAATAAGATCATCCACCGTGGTTGGGAAGAGAGAAGAGGAAGAGACAGAGACAGAAAGAAGGATAGTTGGGGTGGGGAGCAGGAACATAGGAAGGTGGTGGGAACCTAGGTAAAGATAAATTTAAAAGTGGGATAAATTTAAAAGTGATTTTTCCCAAGTATCTGGGACTGAAAGATTAAAGCACGAAGTCCTTATCCAGCTCAGTCTCTGAGCCTCAGCTTCCTCATGTAAAATGAGAGCTTTGGGTCCCATTGGATCCAAAACATTAAAATTACCATCTATTTTACTTATTAGAAACTTTTCTATCGATATTTACACTCTGCTGTATTTAAAATGGAGAACCTATAAAGACCTATATATAGCACAGAGAACTCTGCTCAATGTTATGTGCAGCCTGGATGGGAAGGGAGTTTGGGGCAGAGCGCATACTTGTGTATGTATGGCTGAGTCCCTTTGCTCTTCACCAGAAGCTATCACACAATCAGCTACACTCTGATGTAAAGTAAAAATTTTAAAAAGGAAAAAGAAAAATCCTTGGGGAGACCCAGGAGGCAAAATTAAAAAGTAAAGATATGAAGACTTGGAGATAGTGGCTGCTTAAGTATCGTCCCCTCCACCTCCCTCCCCATGCCTGAGATATATCCAGCACCTGCCATATCAGCCTCCCCTCTAGGCTCTGACCACATAGAATGTTCTCACCAGAGTGGCACACGACAGTCACCAGAGGAGCTTTCTAAAGAGACACATCCCCTGGCTTTCACCTCCAGATACAAATCCCATAGCCAGGGAAGGGGCCAGGGCTCTCATATTATTATAAATGTGGTTCTTCAATATGTCAATGGAGAACCACGTGGGAAATGAAGTTCTTGTACGTTTAAGGCATCATTAGGATTTGACTAAATACAGATAGAAACTTGACTGTAAGCAACCTATTTGGGTGGCTTATTTGGCTGAAGAATACTTTAGGTCCAAAGTCCATATCTCTTTCAAATGAATCCTTGTCATTTCAACAGCTCCCATACCTGGGCATCTCCCAGTACTTTACAAGTACATATTGAACCTCATTCTAAGGCAGAAAATGTCATCACAGCCGTCGTGGAGTAGGGCAAAATCAGTTTAGAGGTGAACTCTGTCTCCTAGGGAAACCCTGCGTCAGATGTGTGCCTACATGCTTTGTCATCAGCATTTGAAGAGGCATTAGAGTGATCTTCCATGCCTTTACTAACCACAAACAAGAACACACATACGTAACTGGAAAAAGGAGAGAAAGAGAAGCAAACCAATAAATTAATGTTAATTCATACTACATTTTAGCAATCATCTTCCATAGTCAGGGTTAGTCATTCATTCAGGGAGATGCCTTCTAAAACCAGCTAAGACACATACATGTCATTTTCTCATGGCCTCAAACAGTAGGGATTATGCATGTTCAGATTTTGAGGATTTACTTTGCTTTTTGAAAAGAGAGGAGAAGGGAGTTTCTTAAAGAAGTATAATCCACAGAGAAGGATTTGTAAGTCATTAGGTTACAACTCATTGAGTTTTTACAAAGTCATTCAGGTGTGTCACCACCTCCTGGATCAAGGTATAGTTTACTACCAGGAGCCTGGAAGTCTGTCTCTTCATGCTTCCTGGAATTACCTTCCAGGTAGCATGAGTTTTATGGCTATGGACACATGTATACCTGTGGCCAGTTCATGTTGATGTATGACAAAAACCATCACAATATTGTAAAGTAATTATGGCATCACTGACTCGATGGACATGAGTCTGAGTAAACTCCAGGAGTTGGTGATGGACAGGGAGGCCTGGTGTGCTGCAATTCACAGGGTCGCAAAGAGTCAGACACGACTGAGCGACTGAACTGAAATGAATTATTCTCCAATTAAATTAATTTTAAAAAGCAAACCAAAAAGTGTGAACAGGGCTTCCCAGATAGCACTAGTGGTAAAGAACCTGCTTGCCAATGCAGGAGATGCAGGTTTGATCCCTGGGTTGGGAAGATCCCCAGGAGGAGGGCAGGGCAACCCACTTGAGTATTCTTGCCTGGAGAATCGCATGGACAAAGGAGCCTGGCAGGCTACAGTCCACAGTGCTGCAAAGAGCTGGACACAACTGAAGTGACTTAACATGCAAATTAACATGAACAAGTAGAATCCTACTGCATTTTAGGCTCTTTTTGCATCTGCCTTCTTTCAGCTGACAATTTTCTGTGAGAGTTATCCATACTGAAATGTGTACTGTAATTTATTTTTTTAATAGATAGTATTCTATTGTTTGACTATACCACACTTTATTTATCCATTTGACTCTACCTAAACATATGAGTTATTTCTATCATGAATAATGATGCCATGAATATTCCTGTGCATTCCTTTTGATGCACATATCTAACTTATATCTGTTGGATCCATATCTAAAAGTAGTATAACATGATCGTGGGGGCTCCACAGTTCTGGTTTGGTAGATAGTGGCAAATAATTTTCCAAGACAGTTGCATCAGTTTACACTCCCACAAGCAGTATATGAGAGGTCTAGCTGCTCTGTATCTCCTCTATTTTATGTTCTCTTGGATAACTTCTGTGAGATTAGTTTTATTTCTTCTTTAAAAGTTCTGAAAAATCCACCAGTGAAGTTATCTGGGCCTGGAGGATTTTTCTTTGTTTGAGGAAGATTTTTTGTTACAGATTCAATTTATTAAGCAGATGTGGAAATGCTAAGATTTTCTACTTCTGTCCATTTTGGCACATTGCGTTTTCAAGAGATTTTTCCATTAACTCTAACATTGCAAACTACTGTCAGAAATATGCGGGTCACCTTTTATGCTTTCCTTCTCTCAAGAATTCCTAAGGGGAAAGTTCATAGCAATACAGGCATACCTCAAGAAACAAGAAAAAAGTCAAACAAATAACCTAACTCTACACCTAAAGCAACTAGAAAAGGAAGAAATGAAGAACCCCAGGGTTAGTAGAAGGAAAGAAATCTTAAAAATTAGGGCAGAAATAAATGCAAAAGAAACAAAAGAGACCATAGCAAAAATCAACAAAGCCAAAAGCTGAAAGGATAAATAAAATTGACAAACCATTAGCCAGACTCATCAAGAAACAAAGGGAGAAAAATCAAATCAATAAAATTAGAAATGAAAATGGAGAGATCACAACAGACAACACAGAAATACAAAGGATCATAAGAGACTACTATCAACAATTATATGCCAATAAAATGGACAACGTGGAAGAAATGGACAAATTCTTAGAAAAGTACAACTTTCTAAAACTGGACCAGGAAGAAATAGAAAATCTTAACAGACCCATCACAAGCATGGAGATTGAAACTGTAATCAAAAATCTTCCAGCAAACAAAAGCCCCGGTCCAGACGGCTTCACAGCTGAATTCTACCAAAAATTTAGAGAAGAGCTAACACCTATCCTGCTCAAACTCTTCCAGAAAATTGCAGAGGAAGGTAAACTTCCAAACTCATTCTATGAGGCCACCATCACCCTAATACCAAAACCTGACAAAGATCCCACAAAAAAAGAAAACTATAGGCCAGTATCACGGATGAACATAGATGCAAAAATCCTTAACAAAATTCTAGCAATCAGAATCCAACAACACATTAAAAAGATCATACACCATGACCAAGTGGGCTTTATCCCAGGGATGCAAGGATTCTTCAATATCCACAAATCAATCAATGTAATACACCACATTAACAAATTGAAAAATAAAAACCATGTGATTATCTCAATAGATGCAGAGAAAGCCTTTGACAAAATTCAACATACATTTATGATAAAAACTCTCCAGAAAGCAGGAATAGAAGGAACATACCTCAACATAATAAAAGCTATGTATGACAAACCTACAGCAAACATTATCCTCAATGGTGAAAAATTGAAAGCATTTCCTCTAAAGTCAGGAACAAGACAAGGGTGCCCACTTTCACCATTACTATTCAACATAGTTTTGGAAGTTTTGGCCACAGCAATCAGAGCAGAAAAAGAAATAAAAGGAATCCAAATTGGAAAAGAAGAAGTAAAACTCTCACTATTTGCAGATGACATGATCCTCTACATAGAAAACCCTAAAGACTCTACCATAAAATTACTAGAACTAATCAATGATTATAGTAAAGTTGCAGGATATAAAATCAACACACAGAAATCTCTTGCATTCCTATACACTAATAATGAGAAAACAGAAAGAGAAATTAAGGAAACAATTCCATTCACCATTGCAATGGAAAGAATAAAATACTTAGGAATATATCTACCTAAAGAAACTAAAGACCTATATATAGAAAACTATAAAACACTGGTGAAAGAAATCATAGAGGACACTAATAGATAGAGAAATATACCATGTTCATGGATTGGAAGAATCAATATAGTGAAAATGAGTATACTACCCAAAGCAATTTATAGATTCAATGCAATCCCTATCAAGCTACCAATGGTATTCTTCACAGAGCTAGAACAAATAATTTCACAATTTGTATAGAAATACAAAAAACTTCGAATAGCCAAAGCTATCTTGAGAAAGAAGAATGGAACTGGAGGAATCAACCTGCCTGACTTCAGGTTCTACTACAAAGCCACAGTCATCAAGACAGTATGGTACTGACACAAAGACAGAAATATAGATCAATGGAACAAAATAGAAAGCCTGGAGATAAATCCACGCACATATGGACACCTTATCTTTGACAAAGGAGGCAAGAATATACAATGGATTAAAGATGATCTCTTTAACAAGTGGTGCTGGGAAAACTGGTCAACCACTTGTAAAAGAATGAAACTAGAGCACTTTCTAACACCATACACAAAAATAAACTCAAAATGGATTAAAGATCCAAATGTAAGACCAGAAACTATAAAACTCCTAGAGGAGAACATGGGCAAAACACTCTCTGACATACATCACAGCAGGATCCTCTATGACCCACCTCCCAGAAAACTGGAAATAAAAGCAAAAATAAACAAATGGGACCTAATTAAACTTAAAAGCTTCTGCACAACAAAGGAAACTATAAGCAAGGTGAAAAGACAGCCTTCAGAATGGGAGAAAATAATAGTAAATGAAGCAGCTGACAAACAACTAATCTCAAAAATATACAAGCAACTCCTACAGCTCAATTCCAGAAAAATAAATGACCCAATCAAAAACTGGGCCAAAGAACTAAATAGACATTTCTCCAAAGAAGACATACAGATGGCTAACAAACACATGAAAAGATGCTCAACATCATTCATTACCAGAGACATGCAAATCAAAACCACTATGAGGTACCATTTCATGCCAGTCAGAATGGCTGCGATCCAAAAGTCTACTAGCAATAAATGCTGGAGAGGGTGTGGAGAAAAGGGAACCCTCTTACACCGTTGGTGGGAATGCAAACTAGTACAGCCACTGTGGAGAACAGTATGGAGATTCCTTAAAAAACTGGAAATAGAACTGCCCTATGATCCAGCAATCCCACTGCTGGGCATACACACTGAGGAAACCAGAATTGAAAGAGACACGTGTACCCCAGTGTTCATCACAGCAAAGCCAGGACATGGAAGCAACCTAGATGCCCATTAGCAGATGAATGGATAAGAAAGCTGTGGTACATATACACAATGGAGTATTACTCAGCCATTAAAAAGAATACATTTCAATCAGTTCTAATGAGGTGGATGAAACTGGAGCCTATTATACAGAGTGAAGTAAGCCAGAAGGAAAAACACAAATACAGTATACTAACACATATATATGGAATTTATAAAGATGGTAATAATACCCCTGTATACGAGACAGCAAAAGAGACACTGATGTATAGAACGGTTTTTTGGACTCTGTGGGAGAGGGAGAGGGTGGGATGATTTGGGAGAATGGCCTTGAAATACGTATAATATCATGTATGAAATGAGTCGCCAGTCCAGGTTCGATGCACGATACTGGATGCTTGGGGCTGGTGCACTGGGACGACCCAGAGGGATGGTATGGGGAGGGAGGAGGGAGGAGGGTTCAGGATGGGGAACACATGTATATCTGTGGCAGATTCATTTCAATATTTGGCAAAACCAATACAATATTGTAAAATTAAAAAAAGAAAAGAAAAGAACAAGTAAAAAAAAAAAAAAGAATTAAAGCCCTGTGTTAGTTGCTATCCAGTGGCTGCAAATAGTTATTTTACGCATTTTGTCCAGCTCTGATATACATTTATAACAATAGTGTGGGTCCAATACCAGATAAGAGATGTCTCTGCTCTGTAGGTATTAGCCTCTTTACTGTCTCTCTCTTAGTTTCTGAGCCTCTTATTGCATGCATGCATCCTTTTGTAACTAATAGATGCCTCACAGGGAGACTGCATATATACTTTGGGGCTAACATTTTTGTGACTGCCGTGGTACGCGTGCTATACAATTTTTGTCTTCCCTACATAAGGCTGTTACAAGTTTCAAGAGATCACTTTTTCTTAGCATCTAAAGCTCCTGCAGCTGCTAAGCCACTTCAGTCGTGTTCAACTCTGTGCAACCCCATAGACGGCAGCCCACCAGGCTCCCCCGTCCCTGGGATTCTCCAGGCAAGAACACTGGAGTGGGTTGCCATTTCCTTCTCCATTGCAGGAAAGTGAAAAGTGAGAGTGAAGTCGTTCAGTCGTGTCCAACTCTTAGCGACCCCATGGACTGCAGCCTACCAGGCTCCTCCGTCCATGGGACCTTCCAGGCAAGAGTACTGGAGTGGGTTGCCGTTGCCTTCTCCAAAGCTCCTATTATTGATAAATATAAGCAAGTGCTTTGAGGGGATAAGACCATGATAAATTTAGCATTTACTATGTGTGTTCATTCCTGTCTGAATCATGGCCACGTATTTCTGGTCATCTTAGTTGATTTCCAGTACTTTCATACATCTTCTTTTTCCTTTGTTTTGTGTTTTAACTCAACTTACGGAGTTAGTCTCAGCAGAAGAGTTAGTCAGATACAAGTTACTGTTGATGCAAAAATCCCTTGCTTGCGTTTTCATTGTAACTGTCTACCAGAACCATTTTTTTGGTTCTGGCGTGAAATTTAAATCAAAATCAAATCAAGGGAAGAAATGGCATAACTGAGTTTTCCAAGCTTTGTCATCCTGTTATTTTTGAATCGCCTCCTACATAATTTATACTGAGTTTCACCTATAATATAGTTCATTGACGCAAGCAATTTCAGTGCATTTTAAGCAAATAAATCTCCCCCGTGAAATATTCTTAGTTAATAACTAACACATAAAAAGTCAGAAGTACTGGCCAGAACCATAAATTTTGAGTTAATTTTATAGTTGTTGAAGAGCAGGATGTTATTCTAGGCGTAGACCCTGCACCACCAGCCTCAGGGCCACAAGACACTTACTGTGGAATTAAATGGACTTTGCTAAGCATCATCAAATGTGGCTTTTGTGTTCCTCTCTTTCCTTGTTAGCAGCAGACCTGCACGTGATTTCACAGGCTGCAAGTCAGAGGGAATATATTTTCTAGTCAGGGAAAGTAATTTAAACTCCAATATTATGAATCTGTACCAACTAATGTCAGCAGGAAAGTTAAAGATAAAACAGCTGAATTTACATATCTATTGTCACACCAAATCTTTTATTTTGCTTAAAGATTAAGATTCACAACTGATGTCATGAGTGATAAAAGTGTGTCTGAGTTTTGCAAGTAAATTGGAAGAAAATAGAAACTAAAGCAGTTCAGAAAAACATATAAAAATGCAAGTGAACATCCAGAAAGGAGAAACTTTTGATAGAAGATAGCAGAGTAGTATTTGAAATTAGAGGGAGTATAAGAGAAATATGGGAAATGCTGAGTATTACTCTAGTACTTCATTTATAAAGAGGAAAGGAGGAAGAAAAGTTCTAACTATTATAAGGTAAAGGTGACTTAAAAAATTGAATGGTAAATATTGGGTAGGCCAAAAGTTAGTAACTAAATAAATTACCAACAGCATTTCCCTGGCAAAATTCTCCCCAAATAAAACTGTATTCTGAAGCCTGAATTTCATGTATATTATTTGAACAAGGTTTTAGTTCACACACACAAACATACACATGCACACCCCAAACAAGAATACATATATCTCACTAATAAGTGTTGTGTAGTGGCTGGTTACTTAGCAGTAGCAGCAGCAGTGGCTGGTTAAGCGAACTTTTTATTTTAGAATAATTAGAGATTTACAAAAAATGTTGCAAAGATAATAAGGAGTTCCTATGTACCCCTCACCTAGTTTCTCTTAATGTTAACATCTTCCATTATCTATGATACATTTGTCAAAGCCGAAACCAACACCGGTATGTTTGCTATTAACTAACTTCAAATTTATCTGATTCACCAGTTTTCCACTAATCTTCTTCTGTTCCAGGTTGCCACATTGCATTTAGACATCTTACCAGCTTATACAACTCTTGGCTCTGACGATTTCTTAGTCTTTCCTTATTTTTGCATGACTTTGACAGTTTGGGGAAGTACTGGTCGGATGTTTTGTACAATGCCCCTTAACTTAGGGTTGGCTGATGCTTTCTCATGCTTAAACTTGGAGTTAAAGGATTTGGGGAAGAAGACAACAGAGGTGAAGTACCCTATCACATTGTAGCAGAGTACATGATATAAATATGGCTTATCACAGGGAATGTTCACCTCGATTACTTGGTTAGGAAGTATTTGGCCGTTTACTTGCCATGTGTGTACACACACATACACACACATTTTTTTTCCTTTCCGTATGCTCTTCTTCGGAAGCCAAACCTCAAGGGAAATGATAGCGATTAGGCTCTACCTCCTTACAGGGGAAACAAATGTTTCCAAAACCTAGATTTTTAGAAATAAACATGAAAGAGCCCATAAAGGGACTTCCCTGGTGATCCATTGGTTAAGAATCAGCCTGCCAATGCAGAGGAAATGGGTTTGATCCCTGATATGGGAAGATTCCACATGCTGTGGAGCAAGTAAGTCCCTGCGCCGTAGCTAATGAGCCCGTGAGCCGCAACTACTGAGCCCATGGGATGCACGTAGTGAAGCCCGCACGCCCTAGAGCCCGTTCTCTGCAACGAGAGAAGCCACCACAGTGAGAAGCCTGTGCGCTGCAGCAGAGAAGAGCCCCACTCACTGCAACCAGAGAAAGCCCATGAGCAGCAACAAAGATCCAGCACAACCATAAGTAAATAGGCAAATTAAAACAAATACAAATTTTACTCAGTGTTTTGTAACACCCAAACTAATATAGAGTATATCTTATATCATACCCAACAGAATAAAAACCTACATACCATGGTTTCAACCTCAGGTGCAGGAAGTTAGTTTTCAATTCTTGCTATCCAGTTGAATGACAAAGTAGATGGCGCAGTCCTGAGATGGTAAAGATATGGGCATGCCCTCCTCATTTTCATGGCAGATACCACTGATCAATCAAGACATCTTTTCTAACTTTATCCAGTATAGTTTTGGAATTCTTTCGTTGTCAACTATGCTGGCAATAGATATGTAAATAGAAGCCTAACAACCTTTCTTATTTTGTTTCTGACACTGAAGAACACAGTCACAAAATTTATCATTACACTTCAGCAAACATTTTAACATTGGCCAGTGGTCTTTTTTGAGGAGCTATAGTTGTGTAGCACATTCAGAGTTACCTGCAAATCTCTATTTGTCCCTTCCTCCACATTTAACTCAGCAAAACTATGCTCTAATTCTCGGAAATCAACAAATATAATCCTGCTTATTATCTATTTTTTATGCACTCAAAATTATTTTTTGAATATCTACGTCACTCAGTGACTTGTGTTAGGTTCTGTGGGGGCCATAGTTCCACTGAATAGCGTTACTGCCCTCAAGGAGTTTATATGAGGAGACTGTGCATAAATCAGGGAACACAATGAAAAGTCTATATGGATGGGAAAACATATTTCAGGCATTAGGAAGATGGGGATCACCTTCCCCAGAGGAAGAAGCAGAGAAGGAGAGGATAGTTCCCCAAGGCAAGCCTGAGTTTATCCAGTCATTTTACAAAAGCAGAGGCTAAGGATTGTAGTACGAGAACAATAGCAACTATAATAATATGAATAATTACTTTTAATTCAACCTTTCTTTGTGCTAGATGAACAAAATTACAGACATGGTCTTTAACAACGGTTCTGAGAGAGTCATGAGAAGGGTGCCAAGGAAATAGAGGAGTATCATCTAAAATGGAATTTATGGAAGAGAAAGGCAAAAACTTTAACAGACTTCCCGGAAGAGTGACTCCAACCAAGTTTTTAAAGCTGAATAGGAGGTAGCCATCTGTATGGGGCCAAATCACCACCCCCAAAGAGAGAAGAGCTTGGAGGAAGACCCTAAAGCCAGAGAATCCATGGTGCATACTGAAAAAGACTGGATGCCGTGAGGGGAAGGGCATAGTCCCAAAGGAAGATTGGGCTGGAGGGACTTCCCTGGTGGTCAGTGATTAAGAATATGCCTTCCATTGCTGGGGATGTGGGTTCAATCCCTCGTCAGGGAGCTAAGATCCCACGTGCCACAAGGCAACTAAACCCTCACTCTGCAACTACTGAGCCTGTGCACTCTGGAGCCCATGTGCCACAACTAGAGATAAGCCCACACCCTGCAACAGAGATTCCTGCATGCAACAAGGCCTTATGCAGCCAAATTAAAAATTTAATTTAATTTTTATTTAAAAAAATTAAAAATAAAAAAGATAGGGCTGGAGGATGAAGCAGTATATGGAAGGAAGAATGAAGACTTGAGCTTCATAGAATTTAACCTTGTCAGCTGACTGTATAGTATAACATGACAACATTCAAAGTGAAGTTTACACCTGCCTGCCACATGCTCTGCTGGATTACGGGATTGCCTCCACATTCCCCTTTCATGAGTTGCCCGTCAGGATCACCCATTATCACATCTGCATGGATGAGTTTGTCAGAGGAAGACTGGGCAGAACAGGGACCCTGATAGGCAAGATGTGAGTCAGGGAAATCCCAATGGTGAGGAGTGTCATCCTATCAGATAAGTCTAAAAACATGGACCTCAACCCCAACTAGTGAAATGCCAAGTGGGGATATCTAAGTTGAAGAGTGAAGAGAAAAAGATCACCTACCAAAAAAAAAAAAATAAAAATAAGTAAAAGTATTAGAACACTCTTCATCTAGCTCATAGGCAATGGATATTTTCTTTTCGGCCTATGGTGTAAGATGCCTGGGTCAGATGATAACTGAACAGCTGATGAATTCAAGACTTGAAAGAGGAGTACAGAGACTTCAAGTGAGAGGAATTTAATTTCCCTAAGTCCAGTCTTTTTTTCTTGGGGATGGTCTTGATCACTGCCTTCTGTACAATGTCATGAACCTCCATCCATAGTTCTTCAGGCATTCTGTCTTATCAGATCAAATCCCTTGAATCTATTTGTCTTTTCCACTGTATAGAGGTAAGGGATTTGATTTAGGTCATACCTGAATAATCCAGTGGTTTTTCCTACTTTCTTCAATTTAAGTTCGAATTTTGAACGGTGGTGTTAAAGAAGACACTTGAGAGTCCCTTGGACAGCAAGGAGTACCAACCAGTCTATCCTAAAGGAAATCAGTCCTGAATATTCATTGGAAGGACTGATGCTGAAGCTGAAACTCCAATACTTTGGCCACCTCATGCGAAGAACTGACTCATTGGAGAAGATCCTGATGCTGGGGAAGATTGAAGGCGGGAAGAGAAGCGTACGACATAGGATGAGATGGTTGGATGGCATCACTGACTCAATGGACATGATTTTGAGTAAATTCCAGGAGTTGGTGAAGGACAAGGAGGCCTGGCGTGCTGCAGTCCATGGGGTCACAAAGAGTCAGACACAACTGAGCAACTGAACTGAAGTCCAGTCTAGAAGATATTTATTTTAATCTTCTGTTTTTAATAGAGCTATCCTCTTATTATAAAGAGACTTTCAGAAAAAATACCCTGTAGAAGAAGTTCTATTCCATGACATGAATAGAAATTGGGTTCTCAGACTTAAGCAATACTTATCCTGTTACTCACTCTAAAAATGAATTTTTTTCCTATGTCAATACACTATTGTCAGTGGAGTTTCATACTGTGTAATTTACTTACAAATGTGTCTTAATATATAAAGACTAACAGTGATAATACAGACCAGTAAAAAACTGTGTGACGTATCATGTTATTTACGTTTTCTCTATAGAAAATGAAAGGTGATAAGAGAAATATCAAGTACTAACTTTGATTCTTCTCAAGTCTAAATTTTTTCTTTATCATAACTGGTTTTTAAAAAAATAGAAAATATTCATTCATAAAGACCATCCTTGTAAGTTGCAATAAAAATCCACTTTACACCCCCTACTTGTAAACCCCTGTGTGCCTGCCCTGCCTGTCCCCCAGTCTTACACTTGTTTGCTAATAGCTGAGAAGGTGATCATTCTTTATCATGCAGATTTCTTGGCTGGGGAATGACAGATGAGCTGCTAATTTGCTTGTTTTTAAGTCTATCTTCTGACGTGGTGATTGATTCCTACCTCAGATCACCAGTGGAAATAAACTGTTCTGATCCAGCTCTTAATTTGTATTTTAATTAAGTTTTCGATCCAGCAACAAAAATCTCCAATAGGTAGAATTGCCCTTTGTCTCTACTTGTCTGCTCATCATTATGGGATTTAAGTTTACCCTGCTCTGTCCTTGCCTAACTTCCTGTCCAGGAGGGCTCTTAGCACAGAGGAGCCTGGTAGGCTGCAGTCCATGGGGTTGCTGGGAGTCGGACACGACTGAGCGACTTCACTTTCACTTTTCACTTTCATGCATTGGAGAAGGAAATGGCAACCCGCTCCAGTGTTCTTGCCTGGAGAATCCCAGGGACGGGGGAGCCTGGTGGGCTGCCATCTGTGGGGTCGCACAGAGTCAGACACGATTGAAGCGATTTAGCAGCAGCAGCAGCAGCAGCAGACATCTGTTCAGACCCATTTACTCTGTTTTGTCTTCATCCCCACATCAGACTGTGGGTCTGTGGACACAATCCTTTTGTCTCCAGTGCCCTAGGCCAATGCCAGTTAGGTGGTAAATAAATATGGCACAGCGGTAAAGAAAATGCCTGCCTATGCAGGAGACCCAAGAGATGTGTGTTGGAGCCCTGGGTCAGAAAGATCCCCTGGAAAACAAAATGCAACCCACTGTAGTATCCTTGCCTGAAAAATTCCTGTAGACACAGGAGCCTGGTGGGCTACAGTCCGGGAAGTCATGGAAGAGTTGTCCACAACTGAGCATGACAGCAAATACTTAAATGAATGAGCAGAAAGATATATGGATGACTAAATAATAAAGAAAACTAAAATGATACTATTTATTAGGTATTTCTCTGTTTACAGACAAATCTTCCCTCACTTGAAAACCTGTGGGTGATCGTTAGACTTCTAGAATTATGTGGTGGGTGGGACATTTCCTACTAATGACACCAATGATGAATCCCATCCTCTCTGTTAGCACAGCGAGGTAGAAAGTTGCTGACTCTCCAGAAAGTAAAATTCACCTCTGTTGGCTTTAGAAGCATATCCTTTCTTTTACTGTAAAAAAACCTTAGCACATATTCCAAAGAATTTGAATTTTCTAGGGTGAAACGTAAAATTGTGTTTATTAACAACCTTATACTGATAACAAACACATACATGCACACAAATTCACCATCTCTTAAGTCTATTTAGAATTCAGAAAAACAAGAGAACAATGTCTTACTTGTCAGATAAGCAGAGAATAAAAGCTTAGGTAGTTCCAGAATAGGTGTTAGGATATTGGAAAATTGGCACTTTCATACATTGTCAGCAAGAGTGTATTCTGATGTTTCACTTTTAAAGGACAGCTTGCCAATAATATCAAAATTGTAAAAGCACATACCCTGCAAATTAAGAAATTTACATCCAGGAATGTAGTCTTCATAAACACTTGTAAATAATATGTACAGGAAATGTTATTGCAACTTTATTTTACATAGGAAATAAAACTCCTGTAAGTAAACTAATTGTTTATTATTGGTAGAAAAGTTCTATAAATTATGGTTTGTCCCTGCAGCTGTTAAAAATAATGAGAATGATCTTTACTGTAGAAATACATCAAGTGGGAAACAGTGTTACAAAAGAAAACATACATTATGATCCCCTTTGAGTTTAAAAAAGATAATTTGTGAGTTTGTGTGTGCAGGGTTGTATATGTGTGTGTCTGTGATTGTGTGTGCTTAGAGCAATTCTACAAAGATATACAAGAAATAATTGACAATGTCTACCTCAAGAAATAAAGCAGGCAGAAGTAAAGGCAACTTTTTCTTCGAATTTTACTTTTTGAAATTTTACATTTTGAAATTTCTAATGGATATGTTTACTTTTATGGGCTTCCCTGGTAGTTTAGCAATAAAGAATCTGCCTGCCAAGGTGGGAGACCTAGGTTCGATGCCTGGGTTTAGAAGATCCCCTGGAGGAAGAAATGGCAACCCACTCCAGTATTCTTGCCTGGGAAATCACATGGACAGAGGAGCCTGGTGGGCTGCAGTCCATGGGGTTGCAAAGAAACATGACTTAATGACTAAGCAACAGTTACTTTTATATTTTTAAAAATAAGTTAATAAAAAACACTTGTGTCCAAAATAATAAACACAAAATAATTTTTATAATCTGGGGGTAGAGTGGGTCTTCCTGTGGAACACACAAACCCAGAAACCATAAATCAATAGATCAACAGATTTGACTATGTTTATTTTAAAATTTTAACATCAAAGGGAAAAAATAAAAGGCATTGTCCAAGGCTGGGTCAGCAGTTTTTAGAGACGACACCAAGAGTAAGATTCATAAGAGGAAAAAACAAATGATAAATTGGTTTATATCAAGATTAAAAATTTCCTCTGTAAAAGATGCAATACAGAGGATGAAAAGACTAACTGTAGACTTGAAGAAAATACTTGCAAATTACATATTGGACAGAGATTATATCTAGAACCTATAAACAGCTCTCAAAGCTCAACAGTTCAGTTCAGTTCAGTCGCTCAGTCATGTCCGACTCTGCGACCCCATGAACCGCAGCACACCAGGCCTCCCTGTCCATCAGCAACATCCGGAGTCTACACAAACCAATGTCCATCGAGTCAGTGATGCCATCCAACCATCTTATCCTCTGTTGTCCCCTTCTCCTCCTGCCCTCAATCTTTCCAAGCATCAGGGTCTTTTCAAATGAGTCAGCTCTTCACAAGAGGTGGCCAAAGTATTGGAGTTTCAGCTTCAACATCAGTCCTTCCAATGAACACCCAAGACTGATCTCTTTTAGGATGGACTGCTTGGATCTCCTTGCAGTCCAAGGGACTCTCAAGAGTCTTCTCCAACACCACAGTTCAAAAGCATCAATTCTTCGGTGCTCAGCTTTCTTTAGAGTCCAAATCTCACACCCACACATGACCATCCTAAAAACCATAGCCTTGACTAGACGGACCTTTGTTGGCAAAGTAATGTCTCTGCTTTTGAATATTCTGTCTAGGTTGGTCATAACTTTCCTTCCAAGGAGTAAGCGTCTTTTAATTTCATGGCTGCAGTCACCATCTGTAGTGATTTTGGAGCCCAGAAAAATAAAGTCTGCCACTGTTTCCACTGTTTCCCCATCTATTTGCCATGAAGTGATGGGACCAGATGCCAGTTTTTTTTTTTTTTTTAAAGAAAGCA
The DNA here is from genome assembly GCF_032452875.1 of Bos javanicus. Classification (NCBI taxonomy): domain Eukaryota; kingdom Metazoa; phylum Chordata; class Mammalia; order Artiodactyla; family Bovidae; genus Bos; species Bos javanicus. The sequence goes on from NC_083881.1 coordinate 47,483,517, forward strand.
AATAACCCAATTAAATGAGCAGGTTTCTCACAGCCCTCTGCTAGCCCCACTGGTCTTCAAAGCATCTCCTGGGTGTCAGATTCCAGGACTGGGACATCCAGTATGTGGTCCAGTTGCTCACTCCCCAGGAAGGATGTCTGAGCCTCTGTGGACCCCTCCTCCTCTATGTCCCCTCCTAGGGTTGCAGGTCCTGATCAAATGGCCTCTCTTCCCTTCCTACTTGACTCCATATGGGTCTCTCTTTAGAGCCTTGGTTGTATTAGGGTTTTTCTGACAGTCTTCAGTTTGTTTTCAATGAGAGTTGCTCCACATGAAGATGTATTTTTGAGGTGTTCGTGAGGGGAGGTGAGTGCAGTGTCCTCTTTCTCCACCATCTCGATCTCCTCCTGAGACTCTGTTCTTGCTTCAATTCCCCATTTCTTTTGCTCCCTTAATTTCCTGCTCCTGAAAGCACTCTGCTAACAGATCACTTAAACAAGAATCCCCATCTCAGACTTAGCTTCTGCAGAACCACTGTAAGATAAATATGTGTTATTTCTATAACCCAAACATAATAACAACAAACCAGGAGCAATAAAAATTTGTTGAATCAATTTCCATAGAGGCAATAAAACTAAGGCAATAAGCACTTACCGGAAATTTCAGTGGTCAAACCATAAAGTCTAACTAAGTTTATGTGAGGTAAGAATACTGGAGTGGTTTGCCATTCCCTTCTCCAGTGGACCACATTTTGTCAGGCTCCAAAATCACTGCAGACTGTGACTGCAGCCAGGAAATTAAAAGACACTTTTTCCTTAGAAGGAAAGGAGCAAACCTGGACAGCGTATTCAAAAGCAGAGACATCACTTTGCCGGCAAAGGTCTGTATAGTCAAAGCTATGGTTTTTTTCCAGTAGTCATGTACAGATGTGAGAGTTTGACCATAAAGAGGGCTGAGCACCGAAGAACTGATGCTTTCAAATTGTGGTGGCGGAGAAGACTTTTGAGAGTCCTTTGGGCAGCAAGGAGATCAAAGCAGTCAATCCTAAAGGAAATCAACCATGAACATTCACTGGAAGGACTGATGCTGAAGCGCCAATACTTTGGCCACCTAATGCCAAAGAGCTGACTCATTGGAAAAGACCCTGATGCTGGAAAAGATTGAGGGCAGAAGGAGAAGTGGGCAACAAAGGTTGAGATGATTGGATGGCATCACTGACTCAACGGACATGAGTTCAAGCAAACTCTGGGAGATAGTGAAGGACGGGGAAGCCTGGCATGCTGCAGTCCATGGAATTGTGAAGAGTTGAACTCTTAGCAACTCAACTCAACAACATTTATGGGCAGTTTCCCATGCCTCAGAAAGAGCAGTGATCAAGAAATCATGTCCACCATAGTTTTCCTTGTTTGCATAATGCAATTTTAAGTATTAGTGTTCAGATTTCTATACAAATTCAACCTCATATTAGGCCTTCTTCTTTTACTTCCTCTAAGTGTTCTGTCCCTTTAGAAATGATTCTACCTTCACCTCATGAAAGTTTTTAATTTTATTTCTCATCTTACCCCTGCTAGCATGGAACTGATTTTTGTTGGCATAGTTCAAGCAACCAAACCCCTGGGGGAGTCATGTCCGGAGTGTATCATAACAGACTGCTTTCACAGGTAGAAGCATCTTGAGAAGCTGATGTCTGCAGTGGTCCTGGAGGGAGGCACTCACTCCTCCTGGGGCAAGGGGGTACATGAAGAATTCACTTGGGTTGCCCTGTGCTTCTGTTGTGTGTTTCAGTAGTCCCCTTCATCGTTTGCCCTGTTTTTTTCCTTAGCTAGCTGCTTGCATACAATATAAGGAAATTCAATCGTAAGGCTTTCAAGATTTTGATAAATATCTCCCAGGAATGGACCTCAGGCCACTGGTTCCCAAAGATGCATTAAAAAATCATCCTAGGGCAACTCATCTCTTGTCTTGTCTGACCTTGGCAGAATGGAAACCAATGACAAGGGATGGGAAAGGCATCCCACTCCATTTCCCAATTCCCTGAGACATTCAGTCTCTCTCCCTTCTCTGTTACACAACTTTATAGGTTCTTTGGGGATGTGTGATGTTAGAATGAATTGTACCTGAGTCACCCTAGGATTGGCCTTCCCTGATGGCTCACTGGAAAGAATCTGCCTGCATTCCAGGGGACAAAGATTCAATCCCTGGGTTAGGAAGATCTCCTAGAGAAGGAAATGGCAACCCACTCCAGGATTATTGCCTGGGAAATCTCATGGACAGAGAAGCCTGGAAGGCTACGATTCATGGGATTGCAAAGAGTTGGACATGACTTACCAACTAAACAGCAACAACAATCATAAGGCCACTGGCTAGGTCTCAAATTTTCCCAGAAAAATTAAAAATTTCTCCAAGGGGAAATACAGATTGTGTCTGAGCATTTGGACACATTTCTCCCAAATACATAGCATGTGACTTTCTTTCATAATATTTTTTGCACGATATTTTATTTAAACTTTTGTACATTTACTAAGAGAGAGGGGAAATGAAGGGAAAAGAGAGTAATAGTTATCACTGATGAGACTTACCAGCATTTTTATCCTTGGTTTGCAATATGACTGACTGATCATCTCAAATTAAGAGCCTGCTAAGAGGAGGTCATAGTTCTGGTTACATTTTATAAAGCATTAAGCATCATGCATGCTCAAAATGAACCTTGTTACTGCTTCATGGCCAGGGCTTTTCTATTTATTTATTCTGTTTTCCATAAATGATGCAAATGCTGTTCAAAAATTTCCACCTACCTCTAAAAAAATTTTAATGGTGATATATATTTTTCATCTCTGTTCTCCATTCATTCAGTCAATGGGCATATTTATTACTCATAATAATAGCAAACATTGAGTGAGAACATAAAATATGAGAATATACAATAAAGTCTTAGACCAGTGCCAGCTTCTGCTCCTTCTTTATTAGCTGCTAGCTCAGCTCTCCCTATTTCAACAAGAACTAACCTGATGCCTGGCTCAGAAGGCCATAATTACCTCCTGATAGCTGAACTGTCTTATGGAACTTCCTTGAGAAAGGCTATGAATGAATCTACCTCCTGCTATTTCAGGTATAGATAAAATGGACGTTCCAACCTTGCAGAACCCATTTCTAGACCTGAGATTTAGCCTATAGACCAAAAGCAGGGAACTTCCCTGGTGACTCAGATGGTAAAGAATCCACCTGCAATGCAGGAAATCTGGGTTTGATCCCTTGGTCAGGAATATTCCCTGGAGAAGGGAAAGGCTACTCACTCCAGTATTCTTGCATGGAAAATTCCACAGACAGAGGAACGTGACAGACTACACTCCATGGGATTGCAGAGAGTCGGACATGACAAAGCGACTAACACTTTCATTTCTCACCAAAAGCAGGAAAAAAAACTCCATTAGTATAGTTATACTCACATTCAGAAAACTAAGATCATGGCATCTGGTCCCATAACTTTATGGCAAATAGATGGGGAAACAGTGGAAACAGTGGCAGACTTTATTTTTCTGGGCTCCAAAATCACTGCAGATGGTGACTGCAGCCATGAAATTAAAAGACGCTTACTCCTTGGAAGGAAAGTTATGACCAACCTAGACAGCATATTCAAAAGCAGAGACATTACTTTGCCAACAAAGGTCCGTCTAGTCAAGGTTATGGTTTTTAGGGTGGTCATGTGTGGATGTGGGAGTTGGACTATAAAGAAAGCTGAGCACTGAAGAATTGATGCTTTTGAACTGTGGTGTTGAAGAAGACTCTTGAGAGTCCCTTGGACTGCAAGGAGATCCAACCAGTCCATCCTAAAGCAGATCAGTCCTGGGTGTTCATTGGAAGGACTGATGTTGAAGCTGAAACTCCAATACTTTGGCCACCTGATGCAAAGAGCTGACTCATTTGAAAAGACCCTGATGCTGGGAAAGATTGAGGGCAGGAGAAGAAGGGGACAACAGAGGATGAGATGGCTGGATGGCATCACTGACTTAATGGACATGGGTTTGTGTAGACTCCGGGAGTTGGTGATGGACAGGGAGGCCTGGTGTGCTGCAGTTCATGGGATCGCAAAGAGTTGGACATGACTGAGCGACTGAACTGAAGTGAACTCTCTTCCATCTTCATTTACAAAGTGGCCAATAATCATCCAAGCTCATTTCTTTCTTCTGAAATCTTTGTAAAATCAACAAGAAATAGTCAACATATCTGATAGTCTACCTTCTTCTAACCACTTCTCTAAAGTTAAATGCTCTTTCTTTCAAGTCAGTGCATTTAAGTTTTACCAAAAAAATTCTCAAAGTATTTCAGAAAGGTTATAAGCCTTCCAGCCTTGATAAGTTTCTTGGTCATCTTGCTTTTGACACTAAGGCCATATATTTGAGGTTTTCATTGCAGCTAAAATATAGTTTCAGATACTAATTTTTATAGTGGGTAAAGTACAGGTGAAGATTTATAGCAAAGATACCAAGATATACAGTGTTTTAAATTAATACAACTTATTTTTCTTCTGTGTATTATCCCAGAACTAAGTAATCTAATGCTGCTTGATTAGCCCTGATATCCAAATTGTTCCACTAGTTGCCTCTTTCCATAAGGAAAAGAAGGTCTAGATAAAGCACCTTAAAAATAAAAACAAAAACCAGAAAGGGACCCAGAAGGTACATATAGCACTTCCACCCACACCTCATTGGTCTGAATTTAGTCACATGGCCACACTTAACTGCAATGAAAGCTTCGTCATGTAGTCACTAGAGGGCATCCATATGACCAGATGAAAATGAGGGGGCTTATTATTAATAAGGAAAACAAGAGGGTTGGAAACCTGTGAACACTTACTGGTCTCTGAACAGGCATAAACAGAAAACAAGATATTTGATTTTCATAGATCAGCATCTGCATATCAGCTCCAGGAGGCAGCTTTTCCTCTGACAATTTGGATGAAATTTCAGGTCAGTCCTATGGGTTTTCTGGTCACTCTCAAATTCTAAAAAGTCTACAAAGTCACTCAGTCATGTCCGACTCTTTGCAACCCCATGGATTGTAGCCTACCAGGTTCCTCTGTCCATGGGATTCTCCAGGCAATAATACTGGAGTGGGTAGCCATTCTCTTCTCCAGCGGATCTTCCCGATGCAGGGATCGAACCTGGGTCTCTTGCTTTGCAGACAGATTCTTTACCATCTGAGCCACCAAGGAAGGCCACTGGTCACTTTAGTCCCCCAGAATGTTTTGTCAGTTCACTAATTCATATGTGCAGCATAATAATTAAAACTCAGACTCCATGAAAAGTTAAGTCTTCTCTTCCTGTGAGCTCAGGTCTGCTGAAGCTGAGAAACATACATTGAGGAAAGAATGCATGCTACTGCTGCTGCTAAGTCGCTTCAGTCATGTCTGACTCTGTGCAACCCCATAGACAGCAGCCCATCAGGCTCCCCCATCCCTGGGATTCTCCAGGCAAGAACACTGGAGTGGGTTGCCATTTCCTTCTCCAATGCATGAAAGTGAAAAGTGAAAGTGAAGTCGCTCAGTCGTGTCCAACTCTTAGCGACCCCATGGACTGCAGCCTACCAGGCTCCTCCGTCCATGGGATTTGCCAGGCAAGAGTACTGGAGTACTGGAGTGGGTTGCCATTGCCTTCTCCAAGTAACTCCAGAGGTAGGATAAAAACCCAAAGTCCATGTTCTTACCCACCATCCAGTGCAGCCTCTCTAGTAATAGCAATAGTTACTGTGATCATAATATAATGCATGTGTATTCAGTCATATCTGACTCTTTGTGATGCCATGGACTGTAGCCCTCCAGGCTCCTCTGTCCGTGGGATTGTCCAGGCAAGAATGCTGGAGTGGGTTGCCATTTCCTGCTCCAGGGGATCTTCCCAACTCAGGAACTGAGCCCAGGTCTCCTGCATTACAGGCGGATTCTTTACTGTCTGAGCTACTAGATGCATTATTATTCCAGTTCACTCTCACTTCCTATAAGAGATTAAAATATACTTATTCATTGCCATGAGACTTGCAATGGCTTTGGGGGAGAAGTGTACTTCACTTCTTCATTAATGGCAAGCTTTGTCACATAACTTACTTTGGCTGTTTGTTTGTTCCCACAAGAGCATATAGAAGCATAATGTACTTCCTCTAATTCTCTTTCTCCCTCCCCCTCTGCCATGAATAATACAGGTCTCACATAGATGCTGCTCCATCTGACCTGCAGCTATTGACAAGGAACACAGGCAAGAATAAATTTTTGTTGTCCTAATCCACTAAAACGTGATGGTTAGTTATTGCAGCACAGCTGATTAACACAGTCACCTCTCCTGTGTGCCAATAGGAGTTGAAATTAATTCTCAGATCTTGTAAGTATAATATGTCATCCTTCAGAATTCACAAGGGTAGTTAGTATGTATTTGAATAAACCAAGGGGTTTCATAGGTTTTATCGGGAAAGTATCATTACTCTCACCTTATAAAGGAGAAAACAGTTTTCATATTAGGTTTTTTGGCTGACATCACAGAATTAGTATTGGGAAACGATCCCCATCCTCTTTTGGTCTGTGATACGAAGGCACAAGCCTTTCTTATGATAGTATAGTGCATCTTCTTCCAGGAGACCTTTAGAGAGTTTATGACACTGAAGTTTGAAGATTTTGAATCTCCAAACTTCAGCCAGCCTGCCCTAAAATTACTGGGTGTGTCACACAATTTGTTCCTTTACTAATCTAAAAAGTACAACTGTAAGTTATATCTTATCATGTAGAAAGAACTATCACTTCTAACTGTAGCTGGTTATACTTTATAAACATATCTGCTACCATGAGGAAACTACAATACATCTTAATATGAATCATCTTCCCGTATGGACTTGGTTTACTCAGGTACACACTAATTACCTCTGTGAACTCTTAAAGACAAACCATTACACTTTGAAGATTAGAAAATCCAACTGAACTTGGTGGTTTCAAAGTTATAGAGGTGAAATGTAGCTTGATCAGTGTAGAAATCAGAACACATCAATCCTTGTTAACTATCAATGTCCTGAGTGGACAGTTTCCATGACAACATGGAAAAATGTATGACTGAACAACATGCTTCAATTAGATATAGACTATTCAAATTAAAGTAATTTCCTATGTGCTTAGTCACTCAGTCGTTTCCAACTCTTTGTGACCCCATGAACTCTAGCCCGCCAGGCTCCTCTATCCAAAGGGATTCTCCAAGCAAGAATTCTCCATGGCAACCCACTCCAAGAGTGGTTTGCCATGCCCTCCTCCAGGGGATCTTTCCAACCCAGGAATTGAACCCAGGTCTCCTGCATTGCAGACGGATTCTTTACCATCTGAGGCAAAATAATTTCATACGGATTCTTTACCATCTGAGGCAAAATAATTTCATAGACAATTTAAAAGTCATATAGAAAAGATAAGGTGGTTCTTCAATTTTTTATGCTAACTTTCCATTACCAATTCTCTTCTCTTCCATCTGCTTTTTAATATAAGCTAAGTTGGACTCACCAGGACTACGTTTTTTATATTTTTAAATTTATCCTACCACTTCAGACAGAGAAATCCTAAAAATGTTTTCACTCTACACTTCTAAAAGTTGATTCCTCAATCCTGAGGGATATTTGAGTCACAGCACTGTCTTAGTCCTTTATAAAATGCACATCCTTACTTTTCTCTTATAAGAATGACAAAATATAGCTGTTTATTATTTTTAAAGGTTTAAAAGAAGCAGTTTAACAGCCAGAAACATTCAAGGGGTGAGGATAGATTACTGCAAATTGCCCCAAAGCTCCCTTTTGTGAATGAGTCAGAGACTTGTGTTATTCAAGTCTGGTTCTTGTATTTAGACACACGTTTAAAAGACAGGAAGCTAGTAGTAAAGTGTTTTTTGAAACTTAGTGTTATTACCTTCATGGCACTGCTGCTGCTGCTGCTGCTGCTAAGTCGCTTCAGTCGTGTCCAACTCTGTGCGACCCCATAGACGGCAGCCCACCGTCCCTGGGATTCTCCAGGCAAGAACACTGGAGTGGGTTGCCATTTCCTTCTCCAATGCGTGAAAGTGAAAAGTGAAAGTGAAATTGTGTCCAACTCTTTGCAACCCCATGGACTGCAGCCTACCAGGCTTCTCCATCCATGGATTTTCCAGGCAAGAGTGCTGGAGTGGGGTGCCATTGCCTTCTCTGTCATGGCACTAAAGGGCTTTTATTGTCATCATTTTGTACTTGAGTGTTAACACCCTCTCCTCTGGTAATTTTTTTTTTAATTTTTAAAATGTTTATTGGGAGTGTAGTTTGTTTAAAGTGTTGCATTCGTTTCCAGTGTGAATTAGTTATACATATATTCACCCTTTTAGATTCTTTTCTCATATAGGCCATTAGAGAGTATTGGTAGAGTTCCTTGTGCTATACAATAGGTTTTTTTTTTTTTTATAAGGTGTTTTTTCTTTTTTTTTTTTAATTTTATTTTATACAGTAGGTTTTTATTAGTTATTTATTTTATATATAGCAGTGTGTGTATGTCAATCCCAATCTCCCAATTTATCCCTTCCCTCTCTTTATCCGGTGATAACCATAAGTTTGTTTTATACATCTGTTTATACATTTGTTTCTGTTTTGTAAGTTCATTTGACTCATTTTTTTAGACTCCATGTATAAGCACTATCATAGGGTATTTCTCCTTTCTGTCTGCCTTACTTTATTTAGTTTAATCTCTAGGTCCATGCATGTTGCTGCAAATGGTATTGTTTCCTTCTTCTTTATGGCTGAGTAATACTCCACTGTATTCAAGTACCACATCTTCTTTATCCATATTTTAGTAACAACACCCTCTCGTCTCTTACTTACCTGGTAATTTTTTTTTTATAATTGAGCAAGCATCTCTTATGATCACAACAAAGTAAACTATAAGGAAAAACTGCAAAGACACACGTGGGGTCTAAACAATATGCTGGTAAACAATTAGTGGGCTGTGGGAGAAATCAGAGAGGAAATTTAAAAATACATGAAAACAGATGAAAATGGAAACACAATGATCCAAAATCTATAGGATGCAGCAAAAGCAGTTCTAAGGGGGAGATTATAGCAATACAAGACTACCTCAGGAAACAAGAAAAGTCTCTCTAAGAATCTAACTCTTCACCTAAAAGAACTAGAAAAATAAGAACCAAAACACAAAGTGAATAAAAGGAAAGAAACAAAAAAAAGAGTAAACAGAGACAATAAAATAAATAGGGACAAAAAACAATAAAAAAGATCAATGAAAAAAAGAACTGACTCTTTGGAAAGAGAAACAAAATCAATAACATTTTACCCAGGCTCATCATAAAGAAACAAACAAACAAAAAAAAAAAAATAGCAAGAGCCCAAATCAACAGAAAAATCAGAAATGAAAGAAAAGTTACAGCCATCATCATATAGGAGATAATTGTGAACAATTATATAGCAGTATAAATGGACAATCTAGAAGTACTGGATAAATTCCAGAAATACACAATAGAAGAGTAAATAGAAAATATAAACAGACCAGTTACTACTAATTAAATTGAGTTGATAGTTAAAAAAAAACAAAAACAAAAAAAACTCCTGACAAACAAAAGTCCAGAATCAGATTGCTTCACAGGTAAATTCTACAAAACATGTTAAAAAGAGTTAATATCTATGCTCCTCAAACACTTCCAAACTCATTCTACAAGGACAGCATCACCCTGCTATCAAAACCAAAGACTCTACAGAAAAAAGTGAAATTACAAGCCAATCTCACTGATGAATATAGATGTAAAAATCCTCAACAAAATATTAACAAACTTGAGTTCAATAATTCTTTGATACTTTCATAAAGTGGAATTTATCCCAAAGATGCAAAGATGGTTCAATAGCCAGAAGTTTATCAATGCGATGATAGCTTTAACATATTGAAGAATAAAGATCATATGATCATCTCAATAGATACAGAAAAAGCTTTTTGACGAAATTCAACATTCATGATTAAAAAAGTAAAAACCTCTCAAAAAATGGTGTAGAGGGAAAATTGTTGTTGTTATTGTATACTCGCTAAGTCTTGTCTGAGTAGTTTGTGACCCCATGGACTGTAGCCCCCCAGGCTCCTCTCTCCGTGGTATTTCTTAGGGAAGAATACTGGAGTGGGTTGTCATTTCCTTCTACAGGGGATCTTCCCAACCCAGAGATCAAACCCAAGTTTCCAGCACTGGCAGGCAGTTTCTTCACTGCTGAGGCACCTGAGAGGCCCATGGAGAGAAAATACCTCAACATAATAAAGACCACATACGATAAACTCACAAGTAACATCATGCTCCACATAAAAGCTGAAAGCGTTTTCTTAAGAACAAGACAAGGATGTCCACTGTTGTTGCACTTTTCGTATTGAAAGTCCCAGCCACACCAGAGAAGAAAAAGAAATAAAAGGAATCCAAACTGTAGAAGAAGTAAAATCATCACTGTTTGCAGAGAATATGATATTATATGTAGCAAATCCTAAAGATTGTCAAAAAACTGTTAGAACTAATATATAAATTCAGTACAGTTATGGTTACAATATTAATATACATATCTATTGTGTTTTTATACACTAACAACAAACTAAGAAATAGAAATTAAGAAAACAATTCCATTTACAAATTCATGAAAAGGAATGAAATACATGGGAATAAATCTAGCCGAAGAGGTAGAAGACTTGTTCTCTGAAAACTGTAGGTTATTGATGAAAGAAATTGAAGATGACACAAACAGATGGAAAGTGTCCCAGGCTCATGGATTGGAAGAATTAGTATTTCACAACTAAAATAAATAATTCTAAAATATGTATGGAAACATTAAAGACTCTGAATAGCCAAAGCAATTTCAAAAAAGAAGAACAAAACTGGAAGTATCACACACTGATTTCAAACTACTGCAAATCTATAGTAATCAAAACAATATGATACAAGCACCAAAAACAGATATATAGATCAATGTAAGAGAATAGATAGCTCAGAAATAAACCCATGGTTAATGGTCAGTTAATCTAACAAAGGAAGCAAAAAATATACAATGACGAAAAGACCAGTCTCTTCAATTAGTGATGCTGAGACTACTGGATGCCTACATGTAAAAGAATCAAACTGGACTATTTTCTCACACCATACACAAAAATAAACTCAAAATGGACTAAAGACTTGAATGTAAGACCTGAAATTATAAAACTCCTAGAAGAAAGCATAGAGAGTACTCCCTTTGACATAGATCTTAATTATATATTTGGACCTGTCTCCTCAGACAAGGGAAACAAAAGCAAAAATAAATAAATGGGACTACATTAAAGTAAAAAGCTTTTGCACAGTGAAGGAAACCATCAACGAATGAAAGGTCAGCCTACTGAAGGGGAGAAGATATTTGCTAAATACATAATAAGAGGATAATATCCAAAATATTAAAAAAACTCATACAACTCAATATTTTTAAAAAAAACTGATTAAAAAATGAGCAAAGGACCTGAATAGATTATTTTCCATAGAAGACATAAAGATAGCGAACAGTCTCATGTAAAAATGCTCAGCATTGCTAATCATCAGTTCAGTTCAGTTCAGTCGCTCAGTCATGTCCGACTCTTTGTGACCCCATGAATTGCAGCACACCAGCCCTCCCTGTCCATCACCAACTCCCAGAGTCCACCCAAACTCTTGTCCATCGAGTCGGTGATGCCATCAGCCATCTCATCCTCTGTCATCCCATTCTCCTCCTGTCCCCAACCCCTCCCAGCATCAGTCTTTTCCAATGAGTCAACTGTTCACATGAGGTGGCCAAAGTACTGGAGTTTCAGCTTTAGCATCAGTCCTTCCAAAGAACACCCAGGACTGATTTCCTTTAGAATGGACTGGTTGGATCTCCTTGCAGTCCAAGGGACTCTCAAGAGTCTTCTCCAACACCACAGTTCAAAAGCATCAATTCTTTGGCACTCAGCCTTCTTCACAGTCCAACTCTCACATCCATACATGACCACTGGAAAAACCATAGCCTTGACTAGACAGACCTTTGTTGGCAAAATAATGTCTCTGCTTTTGAATATGCTACCTAGGTTGGTCATAACTTTCCTTCCAAGGAGTAAGCGTCTTTTAATTTCATAGCTGCAGTCACCATCTGCAGTGATTTTGGAGCCCAAAAAAATAAAGTCTGCCAGTTTCCACTGTTTCCCCATCTATTTCCCATGAAGTGATGGGACCAGATGCCATGATCTTCATTTTCTGAATGTTGAGCTTTAAGCCTTTTTCACTCTCCTCTTTCACTTTCATCAAGAGGCTCTTTAGTTCCTCTTCACTTTCTGCCATAAGGGTGGTGTCATCTGCATATCTGAGGTTATTGATATTTCTCCCAGCAATCTTGATTCCAGCTTGTGCTTCTTCCAGCCCAGCGTTTCTCATGATGTACTCTGCATATAAGTTAAATAAGCAGGGTGACAATATATAGCCTTGATGTACTCCTTTTCCTATTTGGAACCAGTCTGTTGTTACATGTCCAGTTCTAACTGTTGCTTCCTGACCTGCACATAGGTTTCTCAAGAGGCAGGTCAGGTGGTCTGGTATTCCCATCTCTTTCAGAATTTTCCACAAATTTATTGTGATCCATACAGTCAAAGGCTTTGGCATAGTCAATAAAGCAGAAATCGATGTTTTTCTGGAACTCTCTTGCTTTTTCCATGATCCAGTGGATGTTGGCAATTTGATCTCTGGTTCCTCTGCCTTTTCTAAAACCAGCTTCAACATCTGGAAGTTCACGGTTCACGTATTGCTGGAGCCTGGCTTGGAGAATTTTGAGCATAACTTTACTAGAATGTGAGATGAGTGCAATTGTGCGGTAGTTTGAGCATTCTTTGGCATTGCCTTTCTTTGGGATTGGAATGAAAACTGACCTTTTCCAGTCCTATGGCCACTGCTGAGTTTTCTAAATTTGCTGGTATATTGAGTACAGCACTTTCACAGCACCATCTTCCAGGATTTGAAATAGCTCAACTGGAATTCCATCACCTGCACTAGCTTTGTTCATAGTGATGCTTTCTAAGGCCCACTTGACTTCACATTCCAGGATGTCTGGCCCTAGGTGTGTGATCACACCATCATGATTATCTGGGTCATGAAGATCTTTTTTGTCCAGTTCTTCTGGGTATACTTATCACCTCTTCTTAATATCTTCTGCTTCTGTTAGGTCCATACCATTTCTGTCCTTTATTGAGCCCATCTTTGCATGAAATGTTCCCTTGGTATCTCTAATTTTCTTGAAGCCATCTGTGGTCTTTCCCATTCTCTTGTTTTCCTCTATTTCTTTGCATTGATCAGGGAAATGCAAATCAAAAGCATAATAAGATACCACTTCACACCTATCAGAATGGTTATTATTAAAAAGACAACAAATAAAAAATGTTGGTAGGGGATGTGAGGAAAAGGAAACTCTCATTAACTGTTGATAAGATTGTAAATTGGCACAGCCACTTTGGAAAACATTGTAGAAATTCTTCAAAAAAATTTATATAGAGCTTATATATGATCCAGCAATTCCACTTCTGAGTATTTACCTAAATGAAACAAAAATACTAATTTGAGAAGTTATATGCACCCCTATGTTCATAGCAGCATTGTTTATAATCACCAAGATATGGAAGCAACCTGAGTGTCCATCAACAGATGAAAGGATAAGGGAGACACAGTAGCCCACCAGGCTCCTCTGTCCATGGAGATTCTCCAAGCAAGAATATTGGAGTGAGTTGCCACGCCCATTCCAGTTCCGCCTGCAGTGCGGAAGACCTGGGTTCGATCCCTGGGTTGGGAAGATCCCCTGGAGGAGTGCATGGCAACCCACTCCAGTATTCTTGCCTGGAGAATCCCCATGGACAGAGGATCCTGGCTGGCTACAGCTATGAGATTGCAAAGAGTCAGACATATCTGAGCGACTAAGCATACGCAGCACATACATATACTCACATATGTATGTATGTATATACATATATATTCCACACAATGGAATATTACTCAACCATTAAAAAAGAATGAAATATTGCCATATGTGACAACACAGATGGATCTAGAGGGTATTAAGCTAAAGTGAAACAAATCAGAGAAAGATGATACCATATGATCTCACATACATATGGAATCTAGAAAACAAAAACACAGCTCATAGAAAATAAATGGGTGATGACCAGAGGAGGAGGTTTGGGGGCAAAGAAGGTGAAGGGGATTAAGAGGTACAGACCTTCATTTATAAAATAAATAAGTCACAGCAGTATAATATACAGCATAAGGATTATTGTCAGTAATATTATAATAACTTTGTATGGTGATAGATGTTACCAGACTTACCGTGGTGAGCATTTCATAACGTATCAAATATCAAATCACCAAGTAGTGCACCTGAAATTAACAGTGGTAAAGAATCCACCTGCCAGTGCAGGAGATGCAGGAGACATGGGTTCAACCCCTGGGTTGGGAAGATCCCCTGGAAGAGGAAATGACAACCCACTCCAGTATTCTTGCCTAGAGAATTCCATGACTGTATAGTCCATGGGGCCGCAAAGAGTAGGACACGACTGAGCAACTTTCATTTTCACATGTGAATGTACCACCTTTCCCAACAAAGTGCTTGAGTAGGTTATGGAGAGATTCTATATAGCATCAGGCATTTTTAAATGATAAAGACAAATTGAGGCAGGGCTCTTGATGTCTTGTTTTGGCTTTGGAGCCTGCTGTGTGAGCTTCCGCTGCCACCTTGATCCACTGTAGCTAGTCTTGGGTTGATTCAAGCCGAGGATACAGGTTTTTCTCAAAGTCTGACATCCAGGAATCCAGATGCTGTGGGGAGTGGTCTACATAAATACTTTACGTTGATGATCTTTCCTAAAGCACCACTGTGAGCCAAGTATATGATAGGAGCTCAGACAAATATGTAATTGCCTGCTGTTTTCAATAGAGTTTTCAAAACAGTCTGGAGCCATAAACAGCTCAGATTTGCTTTTTACCTGGTTATCTCTCAGAGACCATTATGAAAGTTGGCTGGAACAGGGCAAATGTCATTGGTTCATCCATGCTTGAGCTTCTACTCTGGATTAAAGCAATCTTGGATTTCAGTTCATGAGAATGTCCTGAATAAAGATAGCTTAATTAATGGATTTAACAACCGCAGTCAGCATGCCCATACTTCAAAAGAATTGCACTTTTTTGTGCCTCCAATAGCTCATTAGGAAAAACAGGTCAGACGGTGGCAAACTAATTCAACTCAATTTGTCTCCTTTCAGCTTCAGGTTTTCTAAGATTATAAAAGCTCACACCTATAGAGATTGAATTTCATATAAATTTATTGAACTATCAAACTTCTTGTACACTATACTGTAATGAATGCCTGAATACATAATACCTCTAATTTAAATATATAAAGGCTGCTTTCAGAATGCCTTTAATAGTTTCACAAAAATTATTAATCCTCCAAGTGAGCTTTTAAAGTCAAGAGAGAAAAAATTAACAAAGCACATGATAGCCTTGAAAGAAATGCTTTCTCATTAAAAATAAACTCAGTAAAATGCTGTAGCTGCTGTGGCAAGTAGTTTGTGGTTCTATCAAAAGCTAAGCATAAAATTACCATGTGGCCCAGCAATTTCATTTCTCATTCCAAATTCATAAGAACTGGAAACAGGTGTTCATAGAAAAACTTACACACAGATGTTCATAGCAGCACTGTTCACAGTGGCTAAAAAGTTGATCCAGACGTCCATCAACTAATGAATGGATCAGTAAAATGTGGTATATCCATAAAATGGAATATCATCAACCACAAAAGAAAGAAATATACTATATGCTGATATATGACACAATATGAATGAACTTTGAAATTATTATGCTAAGTGAAAGAAGTCACACACAAGAAGTCACGTATTTCATGAAATATGAAATATTCATATCATATGAAATATAACTCATGTCATATCATCAAATATTATGTATCATAAGAAATATCCAGAATTGGCAAATCCATAGAATACAGAAAGCATTTTAAAGGTTACCAGTGTCTAGAGGGAAAGGAAAATGGGCGTGTGACTATTTAATGGGTATTGCATTTCATTTTGAGCTGATGAAAATGTTTTGGAACTAGACAGCTGTGATGGTTGTACAGTATTGCCAATGTGCTAAATATCACTAGTAGTCAGTTTTATGTTATGTGTTTTTTAACCACAGTTTTTTAAAAGAAATTATTTCTGTAAGTTTGATTCTCATGTTTCTGGAAGGGTATAACTACAGTCCTGCCTGAAATCTAAGAGGGAAACTTTAAATACCTCATGGTTCCCTTCAGACCTGGTATTTCAGGGAAATAAATGAAGCCCAATTTAAGTAATTTCCTCAATTCCATGAAATGAGCTTTCTCTGTTAGTCTAAAGACCTCCTAAATTTTTAAGGAAAGCCTTCCCTGACCTCCCCAACTCCCAATACAATTTAGATGCCTTATATAACACCTATTATACAATACCTATATTAACACCATCATATTGCATCATTTGCTGCCTTATCTCCCTTCCCCACCAGACTCTGAGTTCCTTGAGTCTTGCAGTTTTTTCTGTGGTCCTTGCACTCTACCTTGGCACATGGGAGGGACTTCAGAAATTACTCTCTCTTGTGTATAAAGTGAAAACTGTACGCTGTTCCCAAATTATGAGCTGTTAATGCACTGAGTAATACTTCATAAAGCAGTGTGTCAGTTTCCATAAACTGAAATCAGATCTTTGCTGGACAGTGTCATAAATGAAGTGTGCCTTTAGACAGGGATATGGTTATATTTTTTACTACCTGGTGAATAAATGTATTAGAAGCAACATGAGATTTTTGACACATGTATTGATCTTGCTTCATTTTTTAACTTTTAATTCTGTGAAAATGAATCAACTCTTGGATAAACTGAATAAACTCAAACTATTCCCAGGCTATTGATGCCCATCAAATGACTTTAATGTCATGGCCGAAGTGAGTATCAGTAAGAATAGTTTTGTGATGAACTGAGGAGAGTGAAAATTACAATGGGGTAAAATCTATCTCAAGGTCTTGACATCAGTGTAGAATAAGAAAGGATAAAATGGAGGCAGGAAGAAGGAAGATTACTTAAAATAATTAAGATAACTGTTTTTTAATATGCAGGTAGCCTGGCTTTTATTTTTTTGTTGTTGTTGTTCACTCACTAAGTCATGTCTGACTCTTTGTTACCCCATGGGCTGCAGCACACAAGGCTTCCCTGTCCTTCACTACCTCACCGAATTTGCTCAAATTCATGTCCTTTGAGTAGATAATACTGGACAGAAATGGTATGGACCTAACAGAAGCAGAAGATATTAAGAAGAGATGGCAAGAATACACAGAAGAACTGTACAAAAAAGATCTTCACGACCCAGATAATCACGACGGTGTGATCACTCACCTAGAGCCAGACATCCTGGAATGTGAAGTCAAGTGGGCCTTAGAAAGCATCACTATGAACAAAGCTAGTGCAGGTGATGGAATTCCAGTTGAGCTATTTCAAATCCTGGAAGATGGTGCTGTGAAAGTGCTGTACTCAATATACCAGCAAATTTGGAAAACTCAGCAGTGGCCACAGGACTGGAAAAGGTCAGTTTTCATTCCAATCCCAAAGAAAGGCAATGCCAAAGAATGCTCAAACTACCGCACAATTGCACTCATCTCACATTCTAGTAAAGTAATGCTCAAAATTCTCCAAGCCAGGCTTCAGCAATATGTGAACCATGAACTTCCTGATGTTCAAGCTGGTTTTAGAAAAGGCAGAGGAACCAGAGATCAAATTGCCAACATCCACTGGATCATGGAAAAAGCAAGAGAGTTCCAGAAAAACATCGATTTCTGCTTTATTGACTATGCCAAAGCCTTTGACTGTGTGGATCACAATAAACTGTGGAAAATTCTGAGAGAGATGGGAATACCAGACCACCTGATCTGCCTCTTGAGAAATTTCTATGCAGGTCAGGAAGCAACAGTTAGAACTGGACATGTAACAACAGACTGGTTCCAAATAGGAAAAGGAGTACGTCAAGGCTGTATATTGTCACCCTGCTTATTTAACTTATATGCAGAGTACATCATGAGAAACGCTGGGCTGGAAGAAGCACAAGCTGGAATCAAGATTGCTGGGAGAAATATCAATAACCTCAGATATGCAGATGACACCACCCTTATGGCAGAAAGTGAAGAGGAACTAAAAAGCCTCTTGATGAAAGTGAGAGTGGAGAGTGAAAAAGTTGGCTTAAAGCTCAACATTCAGAAAACGAAGATCATGGCATCTGGTCCCATCACTTCATGGGAAATAGATGGGGAAACAGTGTCACACTTTATTTTTTTGGGGCCCCCAAATCACTGCAGATGGTGACTGCAGCCATGAAATTAAAAGACGCTTACTCCTTGGAAGGAAATTTATGACCAACCTAGATAGCATATTCAAAAGCAGAGACATTACTTTGCCAACAAAGGTTTGTCTAGTCAAGGCTAGGGTTTTTCCTGTGGTCATGTATGGATGTGAGAGTTGGACTGTGAAGAAGGCTGAGTGCTGAAGAATTGATGCTTTTGAACTGTGGTGTTGGAGAAGACTCTTGAGAGTCCCTTGGACTGCAAGGAGTTCCAACCAGTCCATTCTGAAGGAGATCAGCCCTGGAATTTCTTTGGAAGGAATGATGCTAAAGCTGAAACTCCAGTACTTTGGCCACCTCATGCGAAGAGTTGACTCATTGGAAAAGACTCTGATGCTGGGAGGGATTGGGGGCAGGAGGAAAAGGGAACGACAGAGGATGAGATGGCTGGATGGCATCACTGACTCAATGGACGTGAATCTGGGTGAACTCTGGGAGTTGGTGATGGACAGGGAGGCCTTGCATGCTGCGATTCATGGGGTCACAAAGAGTTGGACACAACTGAGCGACTGAACTGAACTGAACTGAACCATCTCAGTCTCCGCTGCCCCCTTCTCCTTATGCCTTCAATCTTGACCAGTGTCAGAGTCTTTTCCAATGAGTTGGCTCTTTGCATCAAGTGCCCAAAATATTGGAGTTTCAGCTTCAGCAACAGGTGGTGGTTTCATCACTAAGTCATGTCTGACTCCTGAGACCCCATGGACTGTAGCCTGCCAGGCTCCTCTGTCCATGGGATTCTCCAGGCAAGAATATTGGAGCGGGTTGCTGTTTCCTTCTCCAGGTCAGCAACAGTAATTCCAATGAATATTCAGGGTTGATTTCCTTTAGGATTGACTGGTTTGATCTCTTGCATTCCAAAGGACTCTCAAGAATCTTCTCCAGCACCACAATTTGATAGCATTGGTTCTTTGACACTCAGTCTTCTTCATGGTCCAATTCTCACATCTGTACATGACTACTAGAAAAACCATAACTTTTACTATATGGATCTTTGTCGGCAAAGTGGTGTCTCTGCTTTTTAATATGCTGTCTAGGTTTGTCATAAGCTTTCCTTCCAAGAAGCAAGCATCTTTTAATTTTGTGGTTGCAGTCTCCCTCCGCAGTGATTTAGGAGCCCAGGAAAATAAAATCTGTCACTGTTTCTACTTTTTCTCCATCTGTTGGCCACTAAGTGATGGGACCAGATGCCATGATCTTTATTATTTGTATCTTGAGTATTAAACTACCTTTTTCACTCTCTTCTTTTATTCTCATCAAGAGGCTCTTCGCTTTCTGCCATTAGAGTGGTATCATCTGCATATCTGAGGTTGTTGATATTTCTCCGGGCAATCTTGATTCAGCTTGTGATTCATCCAGGCCTGCATTTCACATGATGTACTCTGCATAGAAGTTAAATAAGCAGGGTGACAATATACAGCCTGATGTACTCCTTTCCCAGTTTTGAACCAGTCCATTGTTCCATGTAAGGTTCTAACTGTTGCTTCTTGACTCACATACAGGTTTCTCAGGAGATAGGTGAGGTGGTCTGGTATTCCCATTTTTTTAAGAATTTTCCTCAGTTTGTTATGATCCATACAGTCAAAGGCTTTAACTTGTCAATGAAACAAAAATAGATATTTTTCTGGAATTCCCTTGATTTCTCTGTGATCCAGTGAATGTTGGCAATTTAATCTCTGGTTCCTCTGCCTCTTCTATATCTAGTTCTGGAAGTTCTCAATTCACATACTGCTGAAGCCTAGCTTGAAGGATCTTGAGCATAACCTTGCTAACATGTGAAATGAGTGCTCTTATGGTAGTTTGAGGCATTGCCCTCCTTTGGGATTGGAATGAAAACTGACTTTTTCCAGTCCTGTGGAAGTTGGCCTAAACAAATATATGTATACATATAGCTGACTTATTGTTGTACAGCAGAAACTAACACAACATTGCAAAGCAATTATACTCCAATTTCTTAAAATATTGATTCTTGTTTTTAATTATAGCTCTATGAGGTTAATGTTCCATGCTAAAGGCAAAAGTCATCATTCTGGAAAGCCTTCATTGAACCCAATTGTTTTCCAGTTAATGAATTAACACAATGAGCTAACTTATTTTCCTAGGCATATATATATATATATATATATATATATATATATATAATTTGTCCTTGATAATTCTCTAGAAATAGATTTCAATGTTAGTTGTTGGAAAGCTTAGGCTCAATATTTGACCTATTGCTTAAAAATACTCAAAAATTAATATTTCAAGTACTGATCTTACCCTGGTGTCAATTATCCACCCGGTTTTATTTCTCTTTGTCCCACTTTCTCATTTGTATCTTTATTTCTGCCTTTACATCACATATATCTTTGTAGGTTTCCATAAACAAGATAGATTATTATACATAAATAGAAGAGATTCAACTATATCTTGAATGAACGAGTGAATAAAATAAATGGCTGTATTTAGCTTTTCTTTCTTCTTTCCATCCTTCCTTCCTTTATTTCATGTTTCCTTTATTTTATTTTCCTTCCTAAGGATATTGAGGAAATCTTAAGGGTATTTATTATTTAAGATACCAGAGCCATGAAAAGTGGGAGCATAAATCAAATCACAAAGTATAGAAGCATTAATATCCTCCACATTCTTTAAGACAAAAAATCAAGAGAGACATCTTCCTAACATTGAACTCTCATTAAAGATGTGAAATCTGCATTTCCCTCAGTTCAAGTGTGGTTGTTTCAATTTCTGTAAAATTCTTCTAGATTCTAACTATTTCAGTTTCTTAGCTAAGTAGACAGAAATTATGAGCACACATATATTATCCCAAAATACTTAGCCAATTATCTTAATGAACTTATAAAGTTGTCTTAAGAATAGCTGAGATATGACTAAATCCAAACATTCAGTATTCCTTTCTATTGTGCTGTGTGTGGAAACCTGCCTGTAGACTTCTACAAAAAGGTATATTCCCCCTCCCACCCCATTTTAATATTGGGAAGAGTAAAGGGATTAGAAATAAGAGAGCTAGAATTCTTCTCTGTCATAAGAAAGCATAATGTCCAAAAACAACAAAAGAAAGAGGCATTATTTTGAAAGTAAAAGAATTGACAGTGATTTCCTCTGGGATGGTATCAGGGCAGGGGTACCATTTCAGGTATAGGGCACTGAAAGTTTTTGAGTAAGGCTTTTAGACTTTACTGTTTTTATATATTATGTGCATGTATTATTATAATGAAAGTTGAATTTTAAAATATTCTTTAATGGCTACCTTGCTTTTAAGGTTAAAGTCTGAAAACCAAAGGGAAGCTTGCAACGTTTGTCATCATAAACCCACCTCTCCTTACGACTCAAGCCCTACTCCTCACATCTTACTCTTTCCTTCTAAGCTTCAGTTATACTCCAGTTATACTCCTTATAAGCTCCAGGAGCCTCTTCACCTCCTCCTAGTAGATGATGACTTTGCTCACCCCTTGGCTTTCCATGAGCAGTTGCTTTTGCCAAAGACTGTCTGTTCCTCCTCTTCTCTCCCCAGTCACCTCTTCTGGAAGCCTTCCCCTTCCTGTCTCACCCAGGTTAAGTGTGCTTCCCATTTACTCCCTCAGAACTCTAAATTCTCCCCCGTTACAACATTGATCACATTACACTATAGTATCTTAATGAATTATCTGCCCCCTCATCCAAGGTATAGACCCATGAGAGCTAGAACACCTTCTTTCATGTTCTTTCTCCTATGCTTAGCACCAGCAAGATGTTCATTTCAGTGTTGATGTTCAACACATGCCTAGAATAGTGCCTGGCACCCGATAGGCATAACAATAAAGTTAAGTGAAAAAAGGAAGGGAAAGTGGAGGGAGGGAGGGAGAAAAAAAAGAATATTTGGACTACTACATTCATGCCTGTCAATTGACCTGAAGGCCAAATTATAAAGTGCAAAGAATTTAAATTTTATATTTTTCTTTTTTTTCTATTCTCTTCTTTAATTGTTCACTACAGATACTCTAAAGGTTAGTGTTTTCATATCACCACCTAAAATAATCCACGCCAAAGAACTGGTGTCAGCATGGTTTCCAAGGGTGATTCCAAAAGCATCAGTTGGAGACAATATGCTTAACCCCAAGAATCTTAAAGATCATTTTGAGTTCAACCTCTGACTTTATAAATGGGGAAATTGAAGCCCAGAGACATCAACAGTTCACCAGATATCACACAGCAGGTTCAACTCAGAGCTGACTCCCATAGCTGGATTTTCTGACTTCCAGAATGGTACTTCCTCCTGGAGGTAATACTGGCCATTTAGAGAGAGTGACATCTTGGGAAGCAGGATGAGGATGATGTTCCCAAAGTCAAACAAGCTTTCTTGCTGCCCCTCAAATTTCAACAGCCTCAAGCAACATACCCCCAGAAGGTTATTGTGGGTTTAATGAATATTTGGCTATGACAACAAGTGGTAAATTATACACCATAAAGAACTCGGTAAGCTGTAGGGTTCAGGGTAAACAATAAACCATCAAGTCATTGGTTGTGCTCTCAGTAACCCGACAATCTCACCTCGAAATCTTGAGGAATTTCTTTGCATGACGATTCCTAAATGAATCCTTTAGAAGTTTAAAGAGACGAGCATCCTTAATACCAATTCAGAAGCAATTTTTGTATAGACTTGATTTTGACTGGTTTTTATTCTTTGGACAGTTTGCTAAACTTCCCTGAAATAAAATTTTAAAGCTGACAAACAGTTTACTGTACTTTGCTGCCAGTTCACTCTTCAAACACGTTAGAAAATTATTTCATTCCAATTATTTCAACTGCTGAAAAATAAAATGGCTTCTCTGACAGAATCAGATAGGTGGTAGGTTCCATAGGCGTTTGGGTATCCCTCATGGAGTGTGTTAAAAGATAAACTGAGACATATTGAAACATTTTAAGAGTTTATTTGAGAAAAAATCAATTTGAAGCAGACAGAATCCAATCTTGCAGATAGGAGCTTGCAAAATGAAAGACTTTTATAGCCAATAGGGAGTAGAAAGAAGGAAGTTCTATTAGGCCAAAAAAAAAAAAAAAAAGTGGGTTGGTTATTGCAGGGTCACTTTCTTTTAGGGGATGGCAGGGTTCTATCAGACAAATTACCTGATTAGCGCTGATCACATGATTACTGGTTGACTGGTTTAAACTTCCATTTCTCAGAGGCCCTAAACTGTAATTGAGTTAAGTCTCAGTTTGATGGCATGGGGCTTAACATAAGTGACTCCATTTTGGACCTGCTGTCTTTCTCTTAACAAGTGTGAGTATGTGGAAATATTTTCATTAGAACCTTTACTGCAGAATTCCAGAGTCTCCACAGCATTAGGGAGAGAGTCTCTCTCAGATGCATTTTACTCTGATATGCTTTGATTGGTCTCCTGTTGCATGAGGTGGGTCCTCATTACAGGCTTTTAAGCAACTAAATGATGCTTCTGGAATCCTTTGCATGTAGCTTCTGATATCTAAGGTTGCAGTCAGATATACATCATCCTGAGCCTTCATCCCAGGAGGTTGTTGGGATTCAGGTGTGTCAGTCAGTGATCCTTCATTGTGTTCATGGAACTAAATACTTAAATAAAAGTGATGAATAATTCAGTTTTATCGATGTTGTTCTTCTATTAGAGATCAAGACTAGCCACAGGTAGGCAGTCTCAGGGCTGGCTCAGGACCTCACTGGTGGCATCAGAACCATTGCTTCTCTTCATCTTGCTGTCTTCCCATCCTCAAAGAGTCCAGGTACCTCCCACCTTGGTCACAGGGTCGCTGCTGCAGGTGCAGGCTTTCCCACCTCATGTGAGAGTGTTCCTCAGCAAGGACATAAGGAGAAAGAGAGCTTACTCCTATTCCTCATTTTGTAGGAAGAGAAAATGGTGCTGTAAAGGTGAAAGTCACTCAGTTGTGTCTGACTCTTTGTGACCCCATGGACTATATAGTCCATGGAATTCTCTAGGCCAGAATGCTGGAGTGGGTAGCCTTTCCCTTCTCCAGGAGATCTTCCCAACCCAGGGATTGAACCCAGGTCTCCCGCATTGCAGGCAGGTTCTTACCAGCTGAGCCACAGGGGAAGCCCGGTTCTCAGGAAAACCCCTGCAAATTTCCTTTATGTCTTATTATACAAAACTGGATTTCAAGAGACACTGATGTATAGATCAGTCTTATGGACTCTGTGGGAGAGGGAGAGGGTGGGGAGATTTGGGAGAATAGCAGTGAAACGTGTATAATATCATGTATGAAATGAGTCGCCAGTCCAGGTTCGATGCACGATACTGGATGCTTGGGGCTGGTGCACTGGGACGACCCAGAGGGAGAGTATGGGGAGGGAGGAGGGAGGAGGGTTCAGGATGGGGAACACAGGTATACCTGTGGCAGATTCATTTCTATATTTGGCAAAACTAATACAATATTGTAAAGTTTAAAAATAAAATAAAATTTAAAAAAATTAATATTTATCTTTAAAAAAAAAAAAACAACTGGATTTCATAGCCATCTTAAACTCCCAGAAGATCTGGGGAAAGTGAAACTGTCCTTCTCAGTCTCTCTTGGAATTGGGCACTTCCAGTAGACAAGAAGGCTGAGCAGGATGTTAGTTAGGTGGGCTGTTAAAATAATAAACACTACTTGAGAGCATTCTAAACACTTCACATACCTTAATCTATGAGATCGCCACAAGTCCATCAGGTGGGTAGGTGTGACTATTATCACTTTATAGAGAAGAAGCAAACTGAACTTCAGCAGTAAAAGCACAATGAGGCATTGAAGAAGCCAAGATTTCCACCTCTGTCACCGGACTCCAGAGACTGCACTCCTAGCTACATATTACACCGCTCTCAGCCTGCCGCGTCCCCCTCAGCAGGCAATCTGCCAGGCTGCTTCCAAAATCTAACACATAAAAGGTCTGAGCGATACTTGTCTCCTTGTGAAGTGCAAATGTGACATTTTCCCCTGGCTGCAGTCACAGTGCGGGTGAGAAGAGCAGAGAGGCATCTGAGAGTGACAAGAATTGCTTCCTGTTGTCATCAAGGCTGCCACAGCCAGGGCGTGATGGGGTCAAGGACCGGGAGAGTACAACTCACAGCCCAGGGCCAGTGATTAACAGCCAGCAGCCCGCCTCCCCTCCCCCACCCCAACCACAGTTGTCAGGCAGTCTGGGTGAGTCAGAGGTAAGTGATGGAGGGTCCAGGTACAAGCAGGCAGCATTGGAATAGAGTCTCCAAGTTAGAAAAGTGCTTTAGAGACCACTCCACTCTTCCTCTCATTTTCCAGTAAGTAAAGTCAAAGTCACTCAGTCTGTGTCCGACTCTTTGCAACTCCATAGACTGTAGGCCACCAGGCTCCTCCTCTGGCCATGGAATTCTCTAGGCCAGAACACTGGAGTGGGTAGCCTTTCCCTTCCTCCAGGGGATCTTCCCAACCCAGGGATCGAACCCAGGTCTCCTGCATTGCAAGCCGATTCTTTACCATCTGAGCCACCGGGAAGCTCTCCAATGAGTAAAATGAGGCCCAAACAGAGTGGAGTAGTGTGTTCAGATCACCCAGCTTGTTTATGTAGAATGTAAGGCACAGAATGAGGGCTTTTTTCCAGGTGAAACAGAAAGAACTTAATAGCATGTCCTCCAAGGAAGTCTTCTTTGTCTGACCCTTGCAGAAAATATGCCTAGCACCTCGTACAGGCTTCCATTACAGCTGAGCCACAAGGGAAACCCTCGGGAGGATCTCAAAAACCTCGCTACACCCAGCCCTGGACCAGAATCTTGACAGTTCCACTCACCTAGCCTCCTTGATACTCATCTCCTCCTCGATAAAATGGATAAAGCAATAGTTCCAATCTCACAGTGTTGCTGGGATGACCAAGTTTTAAATGCACATGGCACTGTGTGCCAGGCAGATTCAGGGGTTGGTAAGTAGCAGTTACTGGTGACTTCATATCTCCCTTGGAGAAGGCAATGGCACCCCACTCCAGTACTCTTGCCTGGAAAATCCCATGGACGGAGGAGCCTGGTAGGCTGCAGTCCATGGGGTCGCTAAGAGTTGGACACGACTGAGCGACTTCACTTTCACTTTTCACTTTCATGCATTGGAGAAGGAAATGGCAACCCACTCCAGTATTCTTGCCTGGAGAATCCCAGGGACGGGGGAGCCTGGTGGGCTGCCGTCTATGGGGTCACACAGAGTCGGACACAACTGAAGTGACTTAGCAGCAGCAGCAGAAGAGGCAACATCACAACAGAGAGCAGGCGGCAGAACGTTAGAGAGTCACAGTGAAGACATGACGAAGAAAGAGGCACAGGGAAGGTCTGAGTCCAAAAGTGCAGTACGATCATGTAGAACTGAAGATGTAAAAGAAAGAAACACAGGAAGTTAAAGAGCCTTCACCACTCACTCTGTCTCCCAAACCTGCTTCAAGGTTCTTTAACTTGAGCTCCTCAGGTTTTAAATAAGACAGATACTATTTTGACTTGGGGCTTCAGTGGCTCAGCAGTAAAGAACTTGCCTGCCAATGTAGGAGATGTGGGTTTGATCCCTAGGTCTGGAAGATACCCTGGAGAAGGAAATAGCATCCCACTCCAGTACTCTTAACTGGGAGATCCCATGGACAGAGGAGCCTGGTGGGCTACAGTCCACACAGTTGCAAAGAACAGGCATGACTTGGCCACTAAACGACAACCCATTTTGACTAGCTTCTTTTGACAGATCTAAAGAGATTAAAAGCAGTTTACTTTAGGTTAGAAAGCTGGCAAGTGACAGAGCCAGGGCTAAATATCAAGGCCAGATGACTCCAAAATCATGGTCTACATGCATACCAATCATCATGGGATTAAATAAACTAATACATACTGTTCCATTCCTGGAACAACACTGGACACAGAAGAGGGTGGCCCAGTGTCATTGCTGGTTTCATTATCATTACATCCCAAGGGTCCCTCCTGCACTGGTCCCAGCACAGAAGGATGGTAGCCATGTGTTCTTTAAGGAAGAGGTAGAAATTTGTAAGCCCCAGCATTCATCAGAGCCAAGACCCAGAAGCACTGATGGTGCATGGCCCCCTGAGAAGCAGTACCTGGCTCGGGCTGCTATGAGAGGCCCATGCCCATCTCTGAGTTACAGCACCTGGTCCAGGTGAAACAAGAGGTTGCCAGACGCAGAGGTAAGCAGAGTGGCATAGGTTCAACCTGAAACCTACCCATATTTCTAATCTTCCCATAACCTTCGTTAATGACACAGCCAAAGAGGCAGGAGAGGTAGCGACAATGAACGAGAGGAAGCAGCTGGCACCGGACGGCCCTGTGCCAGGCTCAGGGCTGGGAGGGACTCTGGCAGTGATAACAGTGGTGAATACACCAAACTGACGGTTGCCTGTTGGCCCGGCACCCTGCCAGGGCAGGGACCAGGGGAGACGGCATTCTTGCAGTTACCCTGGTACAGGCTCAGCCATCCCAGGTTTACCCACAACACACTCTGCCCAGGCTGGTGTTCCAGAAGCACCTGTTATAATAGCAGAAGCAGTCTGGCAAGCAACCAAATGTGGATTCATCCAGGCCACCCGTAAAGGGATTTAATGCCTAACAACCTGTGCAAAGCTCCTAAGTGTCATAATTAATTTGGCACCTCTTCTCTGGTAGGTCCTAACCAGGAACCATAGAGTGAAAGCCTGTTCCCAACTAACATGGTTTCCCCTGTGATTAAAGCTGTGAGAAATCAGCATTTTGGAAAACCTTAACACCGTATTTTCCTCACTTAACTGTTTTCTCAGTTCTCGTCTTTGGCACTCTCTATCCACTACTGGGGTGAACATCTTACGTACTTTGACTTACCCAGTTACTGCTTCCCTGCTGCATCATTTAGGTTATAATTATTTTCTCATTTTCCCCTCCAGCTGGCAGTAGTTTGGTCCCTTCCACCTCGTATTTCTTGAAAATGTCACACAGTTGCTCTCACTTATTTAAACACTCTGAAAAGTGAGGAAGTGTAGCCACTGGAAGTGCATTCCCACATCCTGTAGAAAAGAGTCCCTGTTGTCTATGAGCAGCGAACAGAACCAGAATTCAGCAAACAATAAACAGCTGAGTGCAGTTGCAAAAATACATCTATATATGAACACAATCTGGCTTCTGCTACTTAAAAAAAAAAAAAAAAAGATGAAGGCTATGGTATGAGAGCAGAATTCACTTCATGAGGGGAAACAAAGCAAAAACATTTAATAGCAATAGTGTCCCATGTATTGAGTTCTCACTGTATCTCTTTGTGTCAGCTAATATCACAAGCCACCTCCTCTAATGAGGGCTTCAAAAAATAAGAGACTTTTGAAACAAAGAGTTTCTTTCTCTGTTTCTCCATCTGTCATTCCTAAAAGATATGGTGATCCAAAGTTTATCACTGAAAGATAGGACAAAAAAC
Source organism: Bos javanicus (assembly GCF_032452875.1). Classification (NCBI taxonomy): domain Eukaryota; kingdom Metazoa; phylum Chordata; class Mammalia; order Artiodactyla; family Bovidae; genus Bos; species Bos javanicus. Next base: position 47,512,339 of record NC_083881.1, read on the forward strand.
TGGTGACCAAGAACTTTACAATAAATTGTGGACTTTTTATCTGACAATGTCAAAAACAATGCATCCATTTTCAAAAGTTCTCTTTTTTAGTTTCTTTTGATTCCCAACAGAGCACATTTAGTGGAATCAAATCATTCACATGAATGCTAACTAACATCAGTTTCTCTGCATTCTGTAAGGAATTGCACTTATAAAGTGAAGCATCCTGAATATCTGCCAAACACAAAATCTCAAGAATTTATAAATGTTAAGTTGTAAAATGTACTTTAGAATGACTGCTCCAATATCTGATTAGTCTCTTTTGAAGAACAGATCATGAGGAATTCCACTGCCTCTTTCTTCAGAATTTCTATAACTTTGATGAAGAAACATATATGAAACCTGTTTTACAAATGCAATTTAAGAAATCAGCCTGTATATTTGGAAGGCAGGAGCACATATGCAGAATATCTCAAGAAATCCAGGGACTAGGTCTCAGGATATTGCTGACACCTCATTGACAATGTCCTGGAAGTTGAAACCTAGTGGTACCTCAGTTTCACAGAGAGAAGAAATTAAGTACCAAAGAATTTAAGAATTCATTAATCAGATCAGATCAGTCGCTCAGTCGTGTCCGACTCTGCGACCCCATGAATCGCAGCACGCCAGGCCTCCCTGTCCATCACCAACTCCCGGAGTTCACTCAGACTCACGTCCATCAAGTCAGTGATGCCATCCAGCCATCTCATCCTCCGTCATCCCCTTCTCCTCCTCCCCCAATCCCTCCCAGCATCAGAGTCTTTTCCAATGAGTCAACTCTTCGCATGAGATGGCAACCCAAAAAAGTTAAGGACAAACTAAAATTTGTTCAGAAAATCCTCAAATCCTCACACACATAAAACTTTGTATTTAAGAGAAAGACCACATCCATTCTGTTCTCCTTTGTCTTCCAGAACTAATTTTTATTGTTAATTAAATGTGCAAATAACCTGCTTTATAAATTAATTTTTACAGATGATTATTATGAATATGGAAACTATTTTTTAAATTAGCTTTATTTTTTGCATCCAGAAGGCAGCACTTTTAAGGCAGAGGTAGCTATTCTAATTCAACATGAGCGCTTTAACTCCTGAAAGCTTAATAACAAAAGAATTGTGTTAGTTAGGAATCTTTGGAGTACAAGTCGTACAACTCCAACTCAGTTGACTTGGCAAAAGGAGATTGTGATAGGAGGCTAGGAGAGAATTTTCATGTATCCTAATGATAGCCAGGACTGGGGATTTAAACAGCTGGACCCCAAAGCCAAGGAAGAGCAGTTCTCTCTCCCCTTTTGGGCTCTCAGGGGTGCCCTTTCAATCTTCTGCAAAAAGCGCAACCTTCTCACTTGGTAGCCGCCAGCAGCTTCCAAGCCCCTCTGCTGCTTCCACCATCACCTTCTAAGATTCACCTGCTCCCTTAGTTCTAGTTCAAAAGCTCCGGAGAACAATCTGACCAAACCGCCTTAATTCGCATGACTATATCCAAGGTGGTGAGTCACCCTTAATGGCAGACTCTACCTGAAGGGTATGGTTGGAATCCAGGCAGAAGTAATTCTTCAAAAAAATGGGGGTGGGGTGGGGTGCGGAGGGAAGACTACTAAACAGCTGGCTGGGCAGACAAACGAAGTATAATCAAGTAGAACAAAAATTAATGAGACTCTGAGGAAAGTTCAGAAAATCAAGATAGCACAAGAGAAAATGCTGGAAATTGGCACTAAGACATTCTTCCGTACATTCTTCTTCTACACTTGATTTATTTTGGCTGTGCTGGATCTTCATTATTATGGTGGCTTTCTCTACCGGAGGTGAGAGGCTATTGCACAGCGAGTTGCGGCACTTGGGCTGCTTGTTGCAGTGGCTTCTCTTACTGCGGAGCGCGGGCTCAGAGCGCGCAGGTTTCAGCAGTTGCGGTGCGTGGCTCAGCAGCTGCAGCTCGGTGCTTAGTTGCCCCACAGCATGTGGGATCTTCTAGGACGTGGGATCAAACCAGCATTGGCAGGCAGATTCTTATCCACTGGTCCAACAGGTAAGTCTCAGTACATTCTTTTACTTCTATGTCCCACACAAAACAATACATAACTTTAAAACTTGTCAACACACCATTTTCTCTCTCCCCTCTCATAGCACTGGCACTTCCCCATGGCCTAGAAGATTTTGGTCTAAAAATTGCCCCTAAAATCCTATGCTAAGCATCCATTATGTTACTGTTAGAACTGTTTCAGCGTTGTCTGCATTATTCTTAGGGTTCAAAGCTTCATCTGTGCATTTACTCATTCCAGATTCTGAGCATTATCTTCAGAGCTCTGCGATTCTAATGCAGTTTCCATTTCGTCCTCCTTTTTCAGTTGTTGCATTTTCATGTTTAAATCCAGCAGAGTTCTGGCCAGCTGACGATTCTGGAAACGCATTTCCAGCTGAAAGTTAGAAAGAGAATAAAGGTTTTTATTAGCCTGAGATATGGATCAAATGAACCTGCTCTCTGCACATGAAAAATATAAGGATTTTGTAGGAAGGAAAATAAGACATCAAGAAAGATGTATTTTTCATCTTATTCTCCAGTTCTGACTATTTGGCCTGACTTTAAAACTGACTTTCTATACGACAAGGTAAAATCCAGATATACAAATAGCTTTCAAAATGGCCTTGCAATGAAAACAAAAATAGCTGATACACAGAGCTATCCATTTGAAAAATTCCTGTCCTTGGAAGGCTGTTTCCAAGCAATGGCATGTGATTTGCGAGGAAATCACTTATCTTTATGAGCTGTCTGAGCTCCAGGATAACTGCCCAGGGCCACCTGAGCTTTCAGGACCTGGGCCCATTTACTTGATTACTTGTCATTTCAAGTTCTTAGGATTTTAAACAGCCTCCCTGTTGAGCAAAACATTTAATGACCCCTTAGAGGCACATGTACAGTTATGTGTACTTATAGAATCTAACAATTTTCACTCTAGAGTGAAATCTGTTGTAGAGCAAGGTTGATTTATAACCTCCCACCAATGGGAGTTTGTGAAGGTCCTCATGTATTAGAAGAAAAAATAGATCTTTCGGGCAGTGTACCTAAGAGGCAGTCCAGCATAATCTTTGCATTATAGTTGAAAACTAGTAACCAACTCTGCATATTTCTTCAGTTAGGGTCTTGTTTAATGCAGTTCAGGAGAACCCTGTTCTCTCTGCTGAAAACCCCACATCAACTCCCCATCAGAAATCACCCAAGGGTGACCCAGGACATTCCATTGGTAAAAAGCAAACATGAGTGGTCCCCTCCTAATTTGCAAAATAAAATCATCGGATATAATTTCGTTCAGTTTTCCTCTGACATATTTTTCATTCTTCAGCACTTGGAACCATTTCTCTAATAGCAAGAGTTTGCAGAATAAAGTAAATGAACATCCAGGAAACAAACAGTGACAACACAACCACCAGCACGAGAAGCCCCTACACCCTGCCTACAGGAAGCTTCAGTTCTCCAGTGTGGCACAGAGGCCCTATAAACCTGCCCTGCTCTTCCAGCTTTATCTGCTGGCCCTCTCCACACACACACACACACACACACACACCCAGCCACCCACCCACCCACCCACCCCTGGGGCAGCTGGTCAGAAATCTTGCCTGTCCTGGAATAAACACGTCATACTGAGCCACATCTTCTGCCCTTTCTGCCCCTTGCCACCCACTTCCCGTTGAGCCCAGCCAAATGCCAGCTCTTCTTAGAAGCCCTCTCTGTCTCATCTTATCTGTGCCTCCACAGCATTCTGTACGTGTCCCTCTCCTAGCACACAGCCTACACTAAACTGGTGATTTTGAGCACAAAGTCTGTTCCTATCCTTAATTGTATCCTTAACCATGGGTGCACTGCCTGTGCATACAACATGTTGGGTTCTCTGTGTATTTGTTTAAAGACTGAGTGAAGGAATGAATAAATGGATGAACTGATGAATACCCATCCTGTACTTTCATGCCAAGAATCAGTTAAATTATTGATAATAGCTTACCATCTAAGTTAAAAAAAAAAAAAAGTACGTGTAACTCATAATTCTTTAGGAAATCTGAACACCAATGGTTCCTTAATTTTCTCTCCTCATGGATCCATTGAGAATCTAATGAAAACTATTAACTCACTCTGGGGAAAGATGTGAATTTTATGTGCACACAAAGCTTGGCATACAATTTGAAGTATATAGAACCCCTGAAATTCACACACAAGCTCCCAGAATTCAACCCATCCCATTAAGAAGACCAATTCAAACAAGTAGTAGCATAAATGACATCTCAAAAATAGCAACATGAAAATAAATGAAAACAAAAATAGCAACGTCTGTAAATTAACTGAGCCTGTTCATCATTGTTCCTTACACAAATACCACCCTAACAAATAAGGTGTGGATGGGTGTCAAGTCCTACAGAAATCTGGCTAAGAGACCATTATCAGAAATGGCTTGTTCTGGCTAGTGTGATAATGTTAGGGATCCACACTCTCTTGCTGCTTCTTCATGACTGGTCACATACAACGATGAAGTGGTGGCCAAGACAATGACCATGGTCTGTGTCTCGGGAACACAGCATCTGTGTGACAATCTCTGCCTCTTTCCAGCAAAACCCTTGATCTTTCATGCCTATGTATCTGCCATTTGAGGGGGCACAACCAAAAAACAGTAAAAGCCAGTCTGAATAGTGTCTATATTCTAGGCACTTCCTGTAACATTTATCTTGTATAATATTTAGAGCCATTCTATGGGTTTATTATCTCCATTTTACAGATGAAACCTAAACTTGCTAATTAGCATTCCTAAGGTAACAGGAACAATAAGAGCAGAGACTGTAAATATTAATGCTGGGCTGTGAACCGTCACCTGTTTGAAATTTTATTTTCTGCTTTATCCCCACCCTGGTACATTACTTGCTTAAAACTCCTTCTGGTGGAGTGACTAGTTAGAAGCTAAAGTTCAACTGTCTCGGAGCTTCTTGAATATACTTTCTTCGCCTGATTTAAATATGAGTCAACTGAGGTATGATGGGGTGACACCCCAGGTCAGCAGCAGAGGGTTGGCTCAGCCCAGTCTCCGCCATCCAGTTGGCATCCTGACCGACAGCATGCCCCTCCAGGCCATCTCTTCTAATAAGGGGTTTCACCCACCCACTGCTCAGGTGTTGGAAGAAAATCATGTTTCTTTGATAGTGAAGTGAAGTCGCTCAGTCATGTCTGCACCCCATGGACAGCAGCCTACCAGGCTCTGGGTCCATGGGATTTTCCAGGCCAGAATAATGGAGTGGACTGCCGTTTCCTTCTCCAGGGGATCTTCCCAACCCAGGGATCGAAACCCGGGTCTCCTGCATTGCAGACAGATGCTTTATGTCTGAGCCACTATATGGCTGGGTCAAAATTAATACATTCTTTGTCAAATTCAAATTGTTAACACAGGTAAAATTAAATGAAAATTTAATGTACTACCTTCTTGCCCTTCTTAAACATAGAAACAAGGTAAAGTTTTAAGTTTCAGACAATTAACTGATGGTTGAATCAGTTCTAAAGTAGGTAGTGCTTACTATTTTATTAGCATGCAATGCAAAAGAGTATAACTTTCCAAATCTCCACTATGCATATTCATGGTGATGGTGGTTTAGTCGCTAAATTGTGCCCAACTCTTGGGACCCCATGGACTATGCAGCCTACCAGGCTCCTCTGTCCATGGAATTTCCCAGGCAAGAATACTGGAGTGGGGTGCCATTCCCATCTCCAAGGGATTTTCCCGACCAAGGGATTGAACTGGGTCTCCTGGGAAGATATCCTGGAGAAGGAAATGGCAACCCACTCCAGTACTCCTGCCTGGAGAATCCCAGGGACGGAGCCTGGTAGGCTACAGTCCACGGGGTCGCAAAGAGTCGGACACGACTGAGCGACTTCACTTCATTTCACTTCTTACATTGCAGCTGTATTCTTTACCGCTGAACCACCAGATTCCCACGCATAATAATAAGTAGCACCATTTTAAAGCTTAAATTGCTCTTATTTCAAATTTTGCCTAACTCGAAAATGGTTTAAATTACAAAACAGTAACTAAACTATTTACCTACTGTTCTCCTGCCTAATGTTAAAAAGCTACAATTTTACAAAATTCCTTATTACCATTTCCTGTTTTCTGAATTCTTACCAAGGAGAAAGGAAATAGTAAAACTTGCAGAATAAAAGAAACATTTGCTAATGGACTCGCTCAACCCATCCCCTAAGTTTATTTCATTGAAATTTCCGCCCCAGCCCCTTTCATGCTCAAACACTGTAAGTGCCCTAGAAGGAACTTTCTATTTGGTAGAAAAAAAATAGAGAACAAGCTGAGGAGGAGTGGTTGCGGGGGTCTTGGCTGTGTCACCAGTAGACTCAGCCCTCACCAGAGACAGTCAGCTAGCACCTGGGCTCTGCAGAACTGGTTCCCTCCCGGATGCTGCCTGGGAGGCAGTAGCATCAGTGCCGTCGGGAACCCAGCTCGCCCGCGCTGCACGGCCTCACCGTCTGCCCGGGAAAAGCTGCCCTCGGCCTCCCCAGTCCTCGGTGGGGCACGTGCGCGGCCTACAGCCGAGGGCCCCGGGCGAGGACCAAGGCGAGGTGGCCCCGAGAGCCCGCCGCGGGCGCGCTCACCAGCTCGGCGCGCAGCCCGGCCAGGGCGCTCTCCACGCGCGCCCGGCTCTGCGCCTCCCGCGCCGCCGCCTCTTCCCGCAAACGCCTGGAGCTGCCGCGCAGCACCGCCCGCTGGAAGGCGCGCACCAGCCGCCGCTTGAGCTCGTCCAGCCGCGGACCGGCGGCCTGGGCCTCCTCCGGGCCGTCCACGCCCCTGCCGCCTTCGAGGAAGCCTCGTGAGGGACGCAGGGTGGAGGACCGGAGCCCGGCCGCGTGGAGGATGTTGTGGGGCCCCCGGGAGGGGCCCTCTCTGCGGCGGCCGGAGTCCTCTAGGCCCATCTCAGAGGTGCCGGCTCCCAGGCTCCAGAGCTGTATGGCAAAGGGTTTCTTTCCAAGTGTGAGAATTAGGGCGGGTGACGGCGGGGGCGGGGAAACGCGTGGGACGGGGCTATCGCTCGCTACTCAGAGGCGCTCCACTCCTACAGCCTCACGTCTGTCCTTCCCTCCTTAGCAGCAGAAGGAAGTGTGTTCCCATGACCCCGAGAAGAGTTTTCAACTGGATCCCTTTTTCTCGCTCCTTGAGTGTCATTCCAAGGAGAGACTGAAGTCCACTCAAGTAGGTGGAAGTGAGGTCCGGATGGAACGTCTGAGGCCCAGGTTGCTTTGATTATTTAATATTTCAGAAGCCCTTAAAATGTTTTTCTCTGGCTTTCTACTTTACGGCCAGGCATTGTGACAGGTGTTGAGAATATTAAGTTTAATTAGACCCCTTAGCCATCCCAGGGAGAAGGCAATGGCACCCCACTCCAGTACTCTTGCCTGGAAAATCCCATGGACGGAGGAGCCTGGTAGGCTGCAGTCTATGGGATCGCACAGAGTCGGACACGACTGAAGCGACTTAGCAGCAGCCACAGCAGTAGCCATCCCAAACATTGCTAAGACAGCCTAGTGGGAGAAGCTTGGCCCTATTGGCAAGTTAGAATAATCTTTCCACAATTCCAGGCTTGTGGGAACCCACAAGGCTTCCCTGGTGGCTTAGCTGGTAAAGAACCCGCCTGCCAGTGTAGAAGATGCAGGTTTGATCCCTGGGTCAGGAAGATCCCCTGGAGTAGGAAATGGCAACCCATTCCAGTATTCTTGCCTGGGAAATTCCAAGGACAGAAGACCCTAGCAGGCTGCAGGCCATGGGGTCACAAAGAGTCAGACACAGCTGAGTACACACACACTTGTTTCCACAAGCCCAGCAATGTAGAAGAGACAGTTTCTGAAACTCCATGTTCTTTTCTATACTTGAGACCATTCTGCCACTTTCACATTATGAAGAGGTTAAAATGAAAAGTAAACCTGGCGTGATGTGGTCCACACGCCACATCACGTGGCGGAAAAGAGTCGGATACAACTGAGCGACTGGACAACAGGCAAAGTCCTTTACTCCAAAGTGTGTTATTTTCTAAATCCCAATTCAGTGTAATCATGTGCCAATATTACTTGTATATCCTTTATCATTGAACATAATCAGCTGCCTCTTTGGGGTCTAATGAAGAATTTCTAAAAAGGAATAAACAAAAGTTTTATGTGATCATAGAATGCAAACACCTCCCCCCCACACACACACAAAAGGGGCAGAAATATCTATATAGTACTCTCAGAATTAATCATTTAATAAAGATTTACAGGTTACCCACAATTCCCACAAACTGTTCCAAGTTTGTGATTGGCATTGAGGGCAGTAAGAGCTAACTGCTATTAGTATTTACTGTGTGTCAGGCCCTTCCCATAGATTAACCCATTTTATCTTCACAGTAACCCTGTGAGAAAGGTACTCTTAGTGTCTCTGTTTCACAGGTGAGAAAACTAAGGCAGTTGTTGAGCTGTAAGTCTTCCCAGGTGGTACTAGTGATAAAGAACCTGCCTGCCAATGCAGATGTAAGAGACACGTTTTAGATCCCTGGTTCAGGAAGATTCCCTGGAGGAGGGCACTGCAGACCTCTCCTTGCCTGGAGAATCCCATAGTCAGAGGAACCTGGGCTATGGTCTGTAGGGTCGCAAAGAGTCGGACACGACTGAATTGACTTAGTAAGGCAAAGATCACCAAACTGGTAAGTGGTAGGGCTGGGATTTGCACTGAGAAAGTCTAGCTTGTATTCTAAGCCACTGAGACACACCCTGGATACACACTACCTCCAAAAGAGGAAAGACATTGCTCAGTTTACATGTTGCATGACTGAATGTGAAAATTCCCTCTGCTCATAAAATTCAACTCTACAGAAATGAATTAAGGCTATAACTGGATAAAGTGGAATGCAGGTTACTGCTTCTGCAGATAATCTGCCAATTTCAACATGTTTCAGGAGTTTACAACCTGAACATCCATATATCTATCATTGTATATTGTTCTATCAAGATTCTCTAGAAACGTTTGAAGACGTGTTCTATTGGTGGAAATTATGAAAATCCATATGGTCTACTATGAACCAACTGAATATAAATTTAGAGATTTAGGGGTTTCTTTATTTTTGTGTAGTTTTTATTGCATGTATGTGATAGGTGATAAGGCTTAAAAACCAGCACCCATCAACATGCAGTATAAATGTTTAAAATTAGTTTTCTGTCATAATTTTTCACTTCTGCTTCTAGATCATTTTCTTCAACAAGGATTTCAGCTAAGTTTGATTTAATTCAACAAATAGTGAATGGAGCATGTTCAGTTAAGCATTGTTTCATACAGGATAAAAAGGGGACTAAAACACAGTTTTTGTCCTCTAGAAGCTTAAAACCTGAAGGAACAAATTCATTCATTCACTCATCAGCATATTTATTTAATATCTTATTATATACCAAGTATTAGAGTGTTCAAGCTGTGAAAGTAAATCAGTAAGACAAAATGGTGTTTTTGAAGGCTAGTTTTACCACAAATTAATAATTTTCTCCATAGATAGATATTTTTCAGTGTGGTGCATTTTGGCGCATTTTTTTTAATTTAAATTTATTTATTTTAATTGGAGGCTAATTACTTTACAATATTGTGTTGGTTTTGCCATACATCAACATGAATCTGCCACGGGTGTACACGTGTTCCCCATCCTGAACCCCCTCCCACTTCCCTCCCTGTACCATCCCTCTGGGTCATCCCAGTGCACCAGCCTCAAGCATCCTGTATCCTGCATTGAACCTGGACTGGCGATTCGTTTCTTATATGATATTATACATGTTTCAATGCCATTCTCCCAAATCATCCCACCCTCCCTCTCCCACAGAGTCCAAAAGACTGTTCTATACATCTGTCTCTCTTGCTGTCTCGCATACAGGGTTATCGTTACCATCTTTCTAAATTCCATATATATGCGTTAGTATACTATATTGGTGTTTTTCTTTCTGGCTTCACTCTGTATAATCGGCTCCAGTTTCATCCACCTCATTAGAACTGATTGAAATGTATTCTTTTTAATGGCTGAGTAATACTCCATTGTGTATATGTACCACAGCTTTCTTATCCATTCATCTGCTGATGGACATCTAGGTTGCTTCCATGTCCTGGCTATTATAAACAGTGCTGTGATGAACACTGGGGTACACGTGTCTCTTTCAGTTCTGGTTTCCTCGGTGTGTATGCCCAGCAGTGGGATTGCTGGGTCATAAGGCAGTTCTATTTCCAGTTTTTTAAGGACTCTCCACACTGTTCTCCATAGTGGCTATACTAGTTTGCATTCCCACCAACAGTGTAAGAGGGTTCCCTTTTCTCCACACCCTCTCCAGCATTTATTGCTTGTAGACTTTTGAATAGCAGCCATTCTGACTGGCGTGAAATGGTACCTCATTGTGGTTTTGATTTGCATTTCTCTGATAATGAATGATGTTGAGCATCTTTTCATGTGTTTGTTGACCATCTGTATGTCTTCTTTGGAGAAATTTTTTTGATTGGGTTGTTTATTTTTCTGAAATTGAGCTGCAGGTGTTGCTTGTATATTTTTGAGATTAGTTGGTGCATTTTAATGTTGAATTTTACAGTATTTTTTTCTTTTATACAAATAAAGTGAATTAAAGCATTGATAAATCAGAATAAATATAGCATGCAGAGACATTTGAGTTAGGAGATGGATTATCCATTGCTGCATAACAAATTATCCCAAAATTTAGTGGCTAACAACAACAATAAACATCGTGTCTTATGGTTTCCGTGGGCAAGAATTTGGGAACAGCTTAGGTAATGATCTGGGACTTTCGTGATATTGCAGTCAAATGTCAGCCAGAACTATAGTCATCTAAAGTTGGGTGTGACTGGAGCTACATGCAAGGTGGATCATTCACATAGCTGGCAGTTGGTGCTGGTGTTTGGTAGGAAGCCTCAGTTCCTCTCTTTAAAAAAAAAAAATTATTTATTTTTGGCTGTGCTAGGTGCTCGTTGCTGAGCGGGTTTTTTCTGTAGTTGTGGAGAGTGGAGACCACTCTCTAGGTGCAGTGCACTGGCCCCTCATAGTGGTGACCTGTCTTGTGGAGCATGGACTCCAGAGTCTACAGGCTTCAGGAGTTGTGGCATACGGATCCAGCAGTTGTGGCTCTGGGGCTTAGTTGCTCCGAGTTATGTGGGATCTTCCTGGACCAGGGATTGAAACTGTGTCTTTTGCTTTGGCAGGTGAATTCTTTACCACTGGGCCCCCAGGGAAGCCCCTCGGTTCCTCTCTATGTGCATCCTTCACCAGGACTGCTTGAGTGTCCTTATGATGTAGTGGCCAGCCTACCTCAGAACAAGGCAGAGAAAGAGACCGTCAGATGGAAGCTCTGTATATGTGTTCTAGTTTATGATCTAATCTTTGAAATCACACAGCATCACCACAGTCTGTTTACTAGAACCAGGTATCTAAATCTGGACCCCATTTAAGTGGTGGTGGATTAGGTTCCATGTTTTGAAGTAAGGAGTATCAAAAAATTTGCAGACATGTTTTTACTCTGCCACAGGAAAAAAAATATCCACATGTGTAAACAACCATCAAGTGACTGCTGACTTCCTGTCAGGAAAGAAAATGAAGGCCAGAAGATATTAGAACAATATTTTTTTAGATTCAGAAGAAAAAAAATTAACAGATTTCTGTATCTAGCAAAAATAGCCTTCAAAGGAAAAATAAATGTGTTTGACATAAAGAAAATTAGGAGAATCTTAGTACCAACCTGAAGTGAAGTGAAGTGAAGAGAAAGTCACGTCAGACTCTGTGACCCCATGGACTATACATTTCATGGAGTTCTCCAGGCCAGAATACTGGAGTGGGAAACCTTTCCCTTCTCCAGGGGATCTTCCCAACCCAGGGATAGAACCCAGGTCTCCTGCTTTGCAGGCAGATTCTTTACCAGCTGAGCCATGAGGGAAGCCCAAGAATACCGGAGTGGGTAGCCTGTCCCTTCTCTGGATCTTCTCGACCCAGAGTCAAAGCCGGGTCTCCTGCATTGCAGGCAGTTTCTGTACCAGCTGGGCTATCAGAGGAGCCTTTGGCTATTAGAAATACTGAAGGAAACAGCTCAGGCTGAAATACCCTACCCCCAACTCAGTAAATGGAAATTCTGTTCTGTCAGTTACCCAAACCATAAACCTGGGAAGCACCCACACATTTTTTTTTCTCCCTCTTTCTCCCTGCCTGAAATTCATCAGCATATGTTGTAGGCTCTGCCTTGCAATGTATCTGGAGTCACAACGAAACTCTTTTAGTTCATCTCAGATCCTCCCTCTCTCTCCTTTGCTTACTCCATCCTGCCACCCTGTCTGCTTTACTGTTCTGACTTCAGGGCCTTTGCTTCGCTATTGTTTCTTCCTAGGAGTCTCTTCTTCCATATACGTGAATGGCTAGTTCCCTTACTGGGTTTGGGTCTCTGCCCAAATGTCACTTCATCAGAGAAACCTTCCTTGATCTAAATTAGCATATGTACACCCCTCGATTCCTGTCATTCTCTGTGTCTTTGCCCTGCTTTGTGTTGCTGAATACCTATACCAACTGTCGTATACTTATTGTTTTCTCATGTATTTTCTACTGTCTGCTAATATAATCTGCATGAGAATAGGTACTTTCTTTTGTTAACCTCAATACCTAAAATGACATCTGGCATTTAGTTGTTCAGTTGCTAAGTCATATCCAACTCTTTGCGATCCCATGGACTGCAGCACACTAGGCTTTCCTGTCCTTCACTATCTTCCAGTTTGCTCAAACTCATGTCCATTGAGTCAGTGATGCCATCCAGCCATCTCATCCTCTGTCGCCCCCTTTTCCTCCTGCCCTCAAACTTTCCCAGCATCAGGATCTTTTCCAGTGAGTCTGTTCTTTGCATCAGGTGGTCAAAGTATTGGAACTTCAGTTTCAACATCAGTCCTTCCAATGAATATTAAGGGATGATTTCCTTTAGGATTGACTGGCTTGATCTTGCAGTCCAAGGGACTCTCAAGAGTCTTCTCCAGTGCCACAGTTTGAAAGCATCCATTCTTTGGTGCTCAGCCTTCTTTATGGTCCAACTGTCACATCTGTGTGTGACTACTGGAAAAACCATAGCTTTGATTACATGAATCTTTGTCAGCAAAGGGATGGCTCTGCTTTTTAATACACTGTCTAGGTTTGTCATAGCTTTCCTTCTAAGGAGCAGGCGTCTTTTAATTTCATGGCTCCAGTCACCATCCATAGTGATTTTGGAGCCCAAGGAAATAAAGTCTGTCACTGCTTCCACTTTTCCCCATCTGTTTACCATGAAATGATGGGACCAGATACCATGATCTTAGTTTTTTGAATATTGAATTTTAAGCCAGGTATTTTACTTTTTTCTTTGACCCTCATCAAGAGGCTATTTAGTTCCTCCTTGATTTCTGCCATTGGAGTGGTATCATCTGCATATCTGAGGTTGTTAATATTTCTCCTGGTAGTTTTGATTCCAGCTTGTGCTTCATCCAACCTGGCATTTTGCTTAATGTACTCTGCATATAAGTTAAATAAACAGGGTGACAGTATACAGTCTTGTTGTACTCCTTTCCCAATTTGGAACCAGTTCTATGTTCCATGTGAGGTTCTAACTGTTGCTCTTGTCCCATGTACCAGTTTCTTAGGAGACAAGTAAGGTGGTCTGGTATTCCCATCTCTTTAAGAATTTTCCACAGTTTGTTGTGATCCACATCATCAAAGGCTTTCATGTAGTCAGTGAAGCAGAAGTAGATGTTTTTTCTGGAATTCCCCTGCTTTCTCTGTGAGCCAATGAATGTTGGCGGTTTGGTCTCTGGTTCTTCTGCCTTTTCTGAACCCACATTGTACAACTGTAAGTTCTCGGTTCATGTACTTCTGAAGCCTAGCTTGAAGGATTTTGAGCATAACCTTACTAGCATGAGAAATGTAGGCACTGTGTAAAAGTTTGTTAGATGAATGAAAAGAAGGGAGAGAAAGAAACAGAGGGCATCAGAACAAAGAGAAGGATGAAGGGAAGAGAAATAAGGCAGAAGGAGTTGAGTAGACCAAGCAGAGAGCTAAAACAAATGTGAAGTAATCACGTCAGTTTATGATATTCTCCAGAGTGACTCCAAATTGATATATCAGAACTGCTTAAAAAGAGCAAAGCATCCTCTAATGAAAAGAAAAATAGTTTCTGTCCTTGTAGCATATTTCTTCAGTACATTTGTGCAATATGGATTGCATGATGCACTGACAGGTCATGACAGCGATCCCAAGTCTATCCAGCCGACAGTGCCTGAATGTAGAAGTCTCAGCTAACTTTTTGAAACCATGTGATGTCTGGAATCATGTGGTCTATATATCTATTTCTCCTTTAGCTTCCTAAGGACTGTGTCTCTGTCTTCATCACCTTTTCATCATCTTCAGAAACTATCACAATGCTAGCATGAAACAAACACTTAAATATTGGTTAAATGCATTAGCAAATTGATTAATACAGCAAGGCAGAAAGCAATTAACATTCATACAGCACCTCTTAAGTAGTATATAGATACAGATGTGGACACAGGTACAGATACAGATATATTTATAGATACACAGATAAATATAGACACAGATATAAATAGTATACAGTTTACTTAATCTTCACAAAAATCCCATGTTAGTTTTGTTTTGGTCTGTTTTTTTGTATGGGAACCTGGAGTTCAAAGAAAGTAAGAGACTTGTTTAAGGTCATATAGTAGACAAAGGAAATGGCTGAGTTAAGATTTGATACCAAATCTTTGTGTCTCCAAGGGTTTTGCTCTTTTCTTTTTTCTGTATCAGGCAATATACAGTTACAGAATCCTTTAAAATCTGCTAAAGTAGGTTAGAACTTTGAATTTCTTTTATTCCAGTTACCTAAACCAGTTCTTCCCTGGCCTAAGTGCCATCCTGCTTCCTCCCTGTGTTTAGCAAGGCCACCTTCTCTCAGCCCTTTTGAACAGCAGGAGGTTGAATGCACATATGTATGTGTGTGTGTGTGCACGCGTGTGTGTGCCTGTGTGTGCATGCTCAGTCTTGTCCGACTCTTCATGACCCCATGGACTGTAGCCCGCCAGGCTTCTCTGTCCATAGGATTCTCCAGGTGAGAATACTGGAGTGGGTTGCCACTTCCTTCTCCAGGGGATCATCCCAACCCAGCGATCGAACCTGTATCTGTTAGGTCCTCCTGCATTGGCAGGCAGATTCTTTACCACTAGTGCCACCTGGGAAACCTTGACTACATATGTCATCCTCCTAATTTATACAGAACAGCAACAAAATAAAAGTCAGAAATTCCTTATGCAAAATTCTAGGCTCCTCTCTCAATCCTTTTACGTAAATTCACCAGTTAATACCCACCTTTGTTGCAACTCATTTCTACTTTGTTTCCCTGCCTAATCGCTGTTCCCTGGGAAGCCTGGATCCCAGTTCTTCTAAGTGTTCTTTATCTGTACCTTGAAAACCTTTAGCTCTAATTTCACTTCTTCGTTTCATCTTCAGCCATCCACTCTGAACAATTATTCTTTTAAGCAATGGGTTCTCTGTGTTCCCACTGCAAACAGAATGTCCTCAAGTGTTCTGTGCAAAAAAGGAACAAATATTTCTCTATCAAGTGTTCTGTGCAAAAAAAGAAACATATTTTCTAGGCTTCAGAGAAAGGAGACTTTCCTTATAAGCCTTAAAATAAATATTTTGTAATTTATTTCAGTAAACAGGTTAGTGATTTGAATCACTTGAGAGCCTGTGGGGAACATGGTCATTCTGTTTCCTGGCTAACTAATAGTTGCCAAAAATTTCTTTTATGTTGTGGAATGTCTGGAATGTAGTCACTATCTTTCTTCCTTAATTTGCCAGAACCTTGGGGTCAAAATGTTGGCTTCAGATCCCAGCTTCACCCCTTGCTGGCCATTTGACTTTGTGTAAGCTCTCTGGGTCAATTTGTTCACAAGTAAAAAGAAAATAATCTTTCCCTCTTCACTCAGTTACTAAAGAGAGTAACTACAGCACACAGGAGCCCACTGAACCATTTATGGCCCTTCGTATATGTTATCCATACTTCTCACATGAGGGATGTGATGGGGTTCTTGATGTAGAGGCATGTTTCTGAACATTACATCAGCGAAAATCACAGTGCCATGATTCTGAAAGATACAAGAGAATTGGTATTAGAGTTGCAAGGGAAGCTGAGTCAAGTCTGAACTACAAGAATGAATTCAGCCTGGACACAGTCCATTCTGATGGGTTGGATGGCCATTTTAATCTGTCAGTGATCACCTGGCATCAGTATAATCATCTCATTCACATCTTCTAAGTGTGTTTGGTGAGTTTTATTGCTCACAGTATTCTCTGCTTCTTGCAATGGAAAGATTATATTTCTACACTACGGCGACTTCAGGCTTGGCCATAGGACTAGCTTCAGCCAATGAACTGTGAACAGATGGGGCACTTGTGATGTGCGAGCGAAATCTGTTGATGGTGTCACACAACCAACCCTCTTCTGTTTTCTAGCACTATCTCTGGGCAGGCAACTCCTCACCCTGAGTCGTAGAAAAAAAGATAATCATGGCTAGAGGAGAAGCTGGCCTACTGTGGCTATATAGTTTGAGTGAGAACTAAACCAATGTAGAAATCCAAGAAGATGAGTGTATTTTCTTTTTTGAAAGCCTTGATATCTGATTATCCTTTTGCTTTATTTCCTTTTTCTAAAAGTAGAGTGCAGATGTAAGCATCCAGAAGACTGTGAGTTTTGGCTGAATCATTTCTGAGCAGAGATGTGCAGAAGCGTATTTGCCTCAAACAGGAAAAATCTAGTTGTTGGGAGGTACAAAAAATGTCTAGTAACTGTTCAAAAACACTTCCTCTTTTATTAGGTTAAATGAGTTATGAGTTACATGTGAGATATAGATAACAGTAACTTTTTTATTGACAGAGAGTATATAGAAGCAGATATACAAGGCACTGTAATTTTAGACTGTCACTTTATAGTCTGAGTAGAGCATCACAGCTTCATTTCCACACCAAATATAAAAGGGGTATGTTATTTTAATATAATTTTGACTATTTATCTTGTCTTCAGGCTTTGTTTCTTGAAGACATTTCAATTACAACCTCCTTTTAAGATTCAGCTAAACATGACACCAGAAAAATACAGAAACTAGAAAACTTATGACATTTTTCTTCCTTTTATGTACTATGATATTCAAGAGTTTTGAGCAATAGAATAAATGTCAAATTTGTCCAACAGCAACTTTGATACCCATTCCAATAGATATATTTTTACATAAGATACACGAGTTAACTATTTTCTTTGGTAATTTCAATTTTCAGAATAGTTATAAATACCCAGGAAGAACTCAGGAAGCAAAATCTGCTGGTGAATATTATTACCTTCTTTTAAGATTGAACTTGCCAGTGAAGTTTAAATGTTATTCAATCAACCAACATGTTCGTTGAGCCGTATTTAGTGCAGTGTGCTTCCCAGATGGCTCAGTGGTAAAAGAGTCTGCCTGCCAATGCAGAAGACACAGGAGATACCAGTTCAATCCTGGGTCAGGAAGATCCCCTGGAGGAGCAAATGGCAACCCACTCCAGTATTCTTGCTTGGAGAACCCCATAGACAGGAACTTGATAGGCTACAGTCCATGGGGTCACAAAGAGTCAGACACGACTGAGCAACCGAGCACACACAGAAAACACTGTTCAAAGACACCCAAGCAGAAGAAATAAGCTAGCAAACGCACGCTTTTTGTGACTGATGACACAGATTTAAATTGAAATGCTGGTAATGGTCAGAAACATTTTTAGTAGTTGGGGGTGTGCATGCCTGGTGCTAAGTCACTTCAGTCGTGTCTGACTTTTTGTGACCCACTGGACTACAGCTGTCCGTGGGATTTTCCAGGCAAGAATACTGGAGTGGGTTGCCGTGCCATCCTCCAGGGGATCTTCCTGACCCAGGGATTGAACCCAAGTGTCTTACATCTCCTGCACTGGTAGGCAGGTTCTTTACCACTAGTGCCACACTGGCCCCTTGAAATGGGATGTCACTTCTTAGATTCTGTTCATGCTCAGTTGCTTCAGTCATGTCTGACTTTTTGCAACCCAATGGACAGTAGCCCACCAGGTTCCTCTGTCTATGGGATACTCCTGGCAGGAATACTGGAGTGGGTTGTCATGCCTTCCTCCAGGGGGTCTTCCTGACCCAGGGATCAAACATACGCCTCCTGCATTGCAGGAGGATTCTTTACCACTGACTGGCCTCTTGAAATGGAATGTCAGATTAGGTTATAGAAAGACTGAGTTTGACCTTGCTCAGTCTTTTGTACTTCCTTGCTTGCTTCTTCTGAAGAAAGCGAGTTGCTATGCCATGAGCTGACTTGTGAGAAGCCATGAAGCAAGGGCTGGAGGACAGCAATGAGCCCTCTGTCCATCAGCCCACGAGAGACTGAAACTTGACACAACCATGTGAGTGAGCCTGAATGAAAATCCTCGCTTGGCCAAGCCTTCAGATGACTGCAGCCCCATCTAGCACCTTGACTGCATCCTCATGCGAGACCTTGAGGCAGAAAACCCAGCTGAGTTACACCATATTCCTGAACACAGAAATCTTGAGATAATAAGTGTTTGTTATTTTAAACTTGTACTTTTTTTTATGTTGAGTTTTCTGTGAATTGTCTCTTCTTATCTTTGAAATGTCTCTTTTTCTATTGGGTGATTTGTCTTTGATTTATTTTTAATTGGAGTATAAGTGCTTTACAATGTTGTGTTAGTTTCTGCTGTACTACAGCATGAATCTGCTATACGTATACATATATCCCCTCTCTCTTAGACCTCCTTCCCATCCCACCCCTATCCCACCTCTCTAGATTATGACTGAGTACCAAGGTGAGCTCCCTGTGCTATATGGCATAAGCTTGTACTGATTTTAAACTGTTTTCTTTTATCTAAAACAAACAAACAAAAATAACATTTTATTGAGGTATGATTCACATACAGAAAGCTGTATACAACTTGATGAGGTTTTTGGTATTGTTGTTCACTTGCTAAGTTGTGTCCAACTCTTTGTAATCCCATGGACTGTAGCAGGCCAGTTTCCTCTGTCCTCTACTGTCTTCCAGAGTTTGCTTAAATTCATGTCCATTGAGTCCGTGATGATATCTAACCATCTAATTCTTTGCCGCCCCCTTCTCCCTTCTCCTTTTACCGAAAGTCTTCCCCAGCATGAGGGATTTTTCCAGTGAGTTGGCTCTTTGCATCAGGTGACCAAAGTATTAGAGCTTCAGCAACGGTCCTTCCAGTGACTATTCAGGGTTGATTTCCTCTAAAATGGACTGGTTTGATTTCCTTGCAGTCCAAGGGACTCTCAAGAATCTTCACCAGCATAACAGTTCAAAAGCATCAATTCTTCAGCTGTCAGCCTTCTTTATGGTCCAACTCTCAAATCCATACAACTACTGGAAACACTGTAGCTTTGACTATTTGGACCTTTGTCAGCAAAGAGATGTCTTCGCTTTTGAATATGCTGTCTATGTTTGTCCTAGCTTTCCTTTCATGGAGCAAGTGTCTTAATTTCACGGCTGCAGCCACCATCTGTGGTGATTTTGGAGCCCAAGAAAAGAAAATCTGTCACTGCTTCCACTTTTCCCCTTCTGTTTGCCATGAAGTGATGGAACGAGATGCCATGATCTTAGACTTTTTGATGTTGAGTGTCAAGCCAGGTTTTTCACTCTCCTCTTTCACCTTTATCAAGAGGCTGTTTGGTTCCTCCTCACTTTCTGCCATTTGAGTGGTATCATCTGTCTATCTGAGATGATTGATACTAATATCTTTCCCAGAAGTCTTGATTCCAGCTTGTGATTCATCCAGCCTGGCATTTTGCATGATGTACTCTGCATTTAAGTTAAATAAGCATAGTGATAATATACAGCCTTGACATACTCCTTTCCCAGTTTTGAACCAGTTGGTTGTTCCATGTCTGATTCTGTTGCTTCTTGACCTACATACAGGTTTCTCAGGAGACAGGTAAGGTGGTCTGGTATTCCTATCTCTTTAAGAAAAATAAAATTCTTAAAGAACAGTTAAAAGGCAAGATGGAATGCGAGATTGGCTTCCCGTTGACTCTGTGACCTTGGAGATGTCACACAGCATGCAGGTCTTCTCCTACAAAGGAAGGTGTGTTAGTTTCCTATGACGGCCAGATCACCACAGACTGTGATTTATCCTCCCACAGTTCTAGAGGCCAGAAGTCCCAAATCAAAGTGTCAGCCCTGCTGGGATCCCTCCAGAATCGAAGGAAAGATTGCTTCTTCTAGCTGTTTCTTCTTCTAGCTTCCGGAGGTCACTGGCTATCCTTGGTGTCCCATGGCTTGCGCTGCACCTCTCTAATCCCTGTCTTTTAAACCATGACACCAAATGAAGCTAGGACTTAGCTTTTGCCAGCAATAAGAAAACTAAGCAAAGTACAAAAAAAAAAAAAAAAAGGAGCCTTGCTTGCTGCTTTCCAGTACCTGGGGGCCCCCTGCTGTCCACAAAAAGACATTGCAGCCTCTCCCCAGGCTAACGGGAGTTAACTTAACATGCCATTTCCTAAAAACTTACTTTTAACCGCTTGACATACCAGATCATGACTATCATATGCTTTTATCAATCTCATTCTGGATCAGCCAAGCCCTCTCTCTGGGTTTCCAATTTTTCTTAATGGTACCACCATGATCCAGATCTTCCTGGCCCCAGCTCTCCTTCCTGCTGCTCCTTTTTCAGCAGTATCATTGTCATGTATTAAACTTCTGCTGTATGTCGGGCACTGTGCCGAAATCTTCACATGTATCATTTAGTCTCTCAATAACCCTTATAAGGCAGACAATTGTAATTGTGTTCCTCTTAGGGAAATGAAAACTGAAGCTTAAGATCACTAAGTAACTTGGGTAATAAATATGACAGGGGTCAAAGCTGGGACTTGAACCAGGAATTCTAGCTGCAAAGCTGTTAATCTTCCAAGCTTATTGCATCCAGCCTGAGTTCTACTGAAACTAACTTCCACCTGTGATAGCATTCACTAGAGGTGTTTTGTAAAGGGTGATATATAAGCATGCAGAATAATCGTTAGATAAACTAACGTTGTAAAAGAAAATATACATGACATTAATAATAGTTTAGGTTTTAAATTGTTAAATTGTTCTACTAGCAAAATGCATTAGTATGTGCATGCCAGTTGACTATATTAATTTAATAGATTGAACAGTTATTCACTTCGCTAATTTTTAACCTAACATCTTTTAGCAGATAATTTCCAGTGAATGACTAGCTCACACACTTGAGCATTTTGATTTGATTTTTTAAATCTCTATAGAATATACATTTCAAAACACATGAGTATACTAAGCTAATCCTCCTCTCTCAATCCCCAAATTATCTTCTCATTCCCATCACACACACAAAGATGGCTCCAGAGTTCTGCATCTAGCCAGAAAGAGGGGATGAGGGGTAGGAAAGAAGGGACCACGTGATGGACAAAGATGGTCCAAGGCTTTCAATACTGTAAACCCCTTATAACTTTCCTGGCTGTGATAAAAGTTTTGTTTTAGAGGCAGAAACCAACTTGAGAATACCTAATCAATTCTAAGTTGCTCAGACGTATTATAGTGACATGGGTATTACTGAGTCTAGCTCTTCTGTCTGTGGTTGCCCGTTTTAAAGCACCTTTGGTTAAAATTGTATCAGTTCAGTTCAGTCGCTCAGTCGTGCCCGACTCTTTGCCACCCCATGAATCATAGCACGCCAGGCCTCCCTGTCCATCACCAACTCCCAGAGTTCACTCAGACTCACGTCCATCAAGCCGGTGATGCCATCCAGCCATCTCATCCTCTGTCGTCCCTTCTCCTCAGCATCAGTCTTTACCAATGAGTCAACTCTTCACATGAGGTGGCCAAAGTACTGGAGTTTCAGCTTTAGCATCATTCCTTCCAAAGACATCCCAGGGCTGATCTCCTTCAGAATGGACTGGTTGGAACTCCTTGCAGTCCAAGGGACTCTCAAGAGTCTTCTCCAACACCACAGTTCAAAAGCATCAATTCTTCGGCACTCAGCTTTCTTCACAGTCCAACTCTCACATCCATACGTGACCACTGGAAAAACCATAGCCTTGACTAGACGGACCTTTGTTGGCAAAGTAATGTCTCTGCTTTTCAATATGCTATCTTGGTTGGTATACCTAACTTCTATTTTCTTATCGACTGATTCCAAAGAAAGAGGACCTGGATAAAGAGAATGTTAGACGAGGACACAATACACATGTGAAAATTGTGTATTTGATGTTTATTGTTGAGAAATACCTTCCTAGTGAATGTGTTGGAATGGGGACTGGAAAGTGGGACTGAATATTCCATAAGTTGGAACTTGACTTTGAAGCTTAGAGTCAAATATCATATTGTCATTTTGTATCAAAAAATACATGAAAAACAGCGTGAGCTTTGGGTGATGTTTACTACTCAATAGTGATACCTAGTCATCACTTGGAGAAGGCAATGGCACCCCACTTCAGCACTCTTGCCTGGAAAATCTCATGGACGAAGGAGCCTGGTGGGCCGCAGTCCATGGGGTCGCTAAGAGTCGGACAAGACTCAGCGACTTCGCTTTCACTTTTCACTTTCATGCATTGGAGAAGGAAATGGCAACCCACTCCAGTGTTCTTGCCTGGACAATCCCAGGGATGGGGGAGCCTTGTGGGCTGCCGTCTATGGGGTCACACAGAGTCGGACACGACTGAAGTGACTTAGCAGCAGCAGCAGCAGTCATCACTAGACCCACATCTCCTTCCAGAAAGAGGCAACTTATGAAGATTTTTTAAGTTTCCACCTATAGCTCTATGAGAAATCTCTGATGGTAGCTCACTGAGTTCTAGGAAAATATAGAGAGGGGGAAACTAATACAGACTGAATGAGGGTCGAGAACTTAGAAGAATTGTGAAGAAAAGTCAAGGCCAGATGAGTAAATAGAGGCCAGTCATGAAGACTTCTTTCTACTCAGCCAAGAGGGTAACATAAATAACCAACACACAAAAAATGCTTTCATTAGTGATCAGAAACCAACTGTGTTTGCCATTTTTTTTTATTGAAATATAATTGATTTACAATGTTGTGTTAGTTTCTGGTGGATAGCAGAGTAATTCAGTTATATATTAATTATATATAATTCATATTATTTTCCATTATGGTTTATTACAGGACTGAATATAGTTCCCTGTGCTATACAATAAGACCATGTTGTATATTCAGTCTGTGGATAATAGTTTGCATCTGCTAATCCCAATGCAACACTTCCCTACCCCTGTCCCCTTGGCAACCGCAAGTCTATATCAGTGAGTCTGTTTCTGTTTCATAGATTCATTTGTGTCATATTTTAGATTCCACATGTAAATGCTATCCTACGATATCTTTCTGTTTTACTTCACATCATATGATGGTCTCTAGTTCCATCCATTTAGTTGCAAATGGCATTTCATTTTTTGTGTGACTAAGTACTATTCTCGTGTGTGTGTGTGTGTCTCACATCTTCTTTATCCATTCATCTGTCAGTGAGTATGTAGGTTGTTTTCATGTCTGCTACTGCTGCTGCTGCTAAGTCGCTTCAGTCGTGTCTGACTCTGTGCGACCCCATAGACGGCAGCCCACGAGGCTCCCCGGTCCCTGGGATTCTCCAGGCAAGAACACTGGAGTGCGTTGCCATTTCCTTCTCCAATGCATGAAAGTGAAAAGTGAAAGTGATGTCGCTCAATCACGTCCGACTCTTTGCAACCCCATGGACTGCAGCCTACCAGGCTCCTCTGTCCATGGGATTTTCCAGGCAAGAGTACTGGAGTGCGGTGCCATTGCCTTCTCCTGGGCTATTGTTAATCGTGCTGCCATGAACATAGTGAATGTCGCTCAGTCGTGTCCAGTTCTTTGTGACCCCATGGACTGTAACCTGCCAGGCTCCTCTATCCATAGAATTCTCCAGGCCAGAATACTGGAGTGGGTAGCCAATATTCTTCCCCTTCTCCAGGGGATCTTCCCAACCCAGGGATCTAACCCAGGTCTGTTGCATTGCAGATGGATTCTTTATGATCTGAGCCACCAGGGAAGCCCATGAACATAGGGTGCATGTCTCTTTTTGAACTATACTTTTGCCCTGACGTATGCCAGGAGTGGGATTTCTGGATGGCAACTCTAGTTTTTTGAGGCACCACCATACTGTTCTCCACAGAGGCTGCACCAATGTACATTCCCAACCAACAGTGCAGGAAGGTTCCCTTTTCTCCAGACCCTCTCTAGCGTGTGTTATTTGTAGACTTTTTAATGATGGACACTCTGACCAGTGTGAGGTGCTACCTCATTGTGATTTTGATTTTGTTTGCCACTTTGAGTAATCCTCAAACAAGCAAGTAGCAACATAAAAGTATCTCCCAGGGAATTCCCTCGTGGTCCAGTGGTTAGGACTCTGCACTTTGACTGCCAGGGGCCTGGGTTTGATCCCTGTTGTGGGAACTAAGGGTTAGGGTTAGGCAATGGCAACCCACTCCAGTACTCTTACCTGGAAAACCCCATGGATGGAGGGGCCTGGTGGGCTGCAGTCCATGGGGTCGCTAGGAGTCGGAAACAACTGAGCGACTTCACTTTATTTTTTCACTTTCATGCATTGGAGAAGGAAATGGCAACCCACTCCAGTGTTCTTGCCTGGAGAATCCCAGGGACAGGGGACCCTGGTGGGCTGCCGTCTATGGGGTCACACAGAGTCAGACACGACTGAAGCAACTTAGCAGCAGCAGCAGCAGTGGGAACTAAGATTCCACAAGTCGAGTGCAGTGGCAAAAAAAAAAAGAGTCTCTTTCAGTGGTCAAAAAGTCTTACTTTCCTAAGCATCAGTATTGTGTCCTGATCTTGGGATATCAAAAACCTAAGCTTCCATAGGCTCAAGGACTCACCATCCTCAAAGCATACTAAATCTATTTTTATCTGTTCTGCCTGTTAACATTCTTCACCAAGGAGAGGAATATTGGCTGATATATTTCAAAAGATCTCAACGGGGACTTTTTGAGTTTTCTAGTTAATTTTAAGTTAGAAAAAAAAAATGTTTCACGGTATCTGGGTACCTTATTTTTCTAGAAGTTTTATTTCATCAAAGTTTTATTTCAGTGATTCAGGGCTTTAAATTGAAGCACTAAATATTCATCTGAGCTAGAATAATGGGGAAGATTCTTCATTACACGTTTAAGTGATCAAATAATTAGAAAGAAAATGTTATTAAAAAATAAGTCAAGGTACAGTACGATGACTATAGTAATAATACTGTATTGCATATTTGAAAGTTGCTAAGAGTGTAGATCTTTTTTTAATTGAAGTACAGTTGATATATTAGTTTCAGGTGCATATCAGTGATTCAACATTTTAATAGATTGTACTCTACTCAAAGTTATTTTAAAATAATGGTTTTATTTCCATGTGCTGTACAGTATGTCCTTGCTGCTTGTTTCAGTTCAGTTCAGTCCCTCAGTCGTGTCCGACTCTTTGCCACCCCATGGACTGCAGCACGCCAGGCTTCCCTGTCCATCACCAACTCCGGAGCCTACTCAAACTCGTGTCCATGGCGTCGGTGATGCCATCCAACCATCTCATTCTCTGTTGTCCCCTTCTCCTCCCGCCTTAATCCTTCCCAACTTCAGAGTCTTTCCCAATGAATCGGCTCTTCCCATCAGGCGGCCAAAGTACTGGAGTTTCAGCTTCAGCATCAGTCCTTCCCTTGCTGCTTGTTTATTTTATGCATAGTAGTTTGCATCCCTGATCCTCCATCCCTATCTTATCCCTCTCCTTATTGATGACACTAGTTTGTCCTCTGTATCTGTGAATCTGTTTCTGTTTTGTTATATTCATTTGTTTAATTTTTTAAATTCCACATATAAATGGTAACATAGAGTATTTGTCTTTCTCTGTCTGACTTATTTCACTAAGCATAATACCCTCTAGGTTCATCCATGTTGTTGCAAATAGTCCATTGTAGATATATGCAAAAGTTCTCATCACAGGAAAAAAATTGCAACTAGACTTACTGTGGTGATCATTTTCTGATATATACAAATATCAAGTCATTATGTTGTATATCTGAAGCAAATATAATGTCTTATGTCAGTTATACATAATTGACATAATTAATTTCAAAACTTATTTCATTTTCTCAATGAAAAAAGAAATTTTTTTAAAAGTCAAGTCAGAGGAAGAAGACTAAGACTATAGGTATTATGTGAAAAGTAAGAAAGCACTCAGTAAATGCATTTTGTTCTCTAAAAGAAAGGTTTGTGATTCTACAATATCTTTACGTTTTCTGATAAAAGGTAGTAAATATTTATTGAGGACAGCTTAGAAAAAATAAAGAGATAAATAAATAGCACCCAAATTTTACTATTCAAACGTGATTGATGTTAATATTTTGATATTATCTTTCAAAGTTTCTTAACCTCTCTGAGCTTCAGTTTCTTTATTTGTCAAATGAGGTTAATAATGGTACCAGCCTCATAAGGTTATTCAGAAATTAAATAGATAGCACATGTGAAAACTTAAATCTTTGGTACAGAATAAGCACATGAAAAAAGATTAGCTGTAGTTATATTTTAGTGCATATATCCGTTTTATATTTTATAAATTGGGACCATACTTATTTTGTTTAATCCTGATTTTTTACTAAAAAATATTTTGAACATTTTCCAAGGTCATTAAATTTTTTTACAGGCTATTATTAATAGCTTCATAGTCTGGCATTCCAAGTGGGTTGGTGGTCAGCAGGAGATGCAGGTTTGATCCCTCGGTCAGAAAAATCCCCTGGAGTTGGCAATGCAGCCCCACTCCAGTAGTCTTGCCTGAGCAGTCCCTGGACAGAGGAGCCTGGCAGGTTACATTCCGTGGGGTCACAAAGAGTTAGACACAACTGAGCGCGTGGTATTCCATCCTGTAAACCAGTCATTCCCACCAAGCGTGGTTTTGCCCCCCAGTGGACATTTTACAGTGTGCTTTTTGATTGGCACAACGGGGAGAAATGGGGTACTCCTGGCATCTCGTGAGTTAGAAGCTGGGCTGCTGCTAAACATCCTTCAAAGCACAAGACAGTCCCCCAAAACAGAATTCTGCAGCCCAAAATATCAAAATGTTGCCACTGAGAAATCCAAGAATGTGTCGCATCTAGTGAGTTAGAAGCTGGGCTGCTGCTAAACATCCTTCAAAGCACAAGACAGTCCCCCAAAACAGAATTCTGCAGCCCAAAATATCAAAATGTTGCCACTGAGAAATCCAAGAATGTGTCAGGATTTCTTTTTGAATCAAGCCATTCTTACTCAACTTTAATTTTTTTTAATTATTGTAATAACACTGGAGTGAAAATACTAGTAGTGTCTTTTTGCTGAGGCTGCTCTATGGCCTGTGTGATCATTGATTTTAAGCTACAGCAATATAAGAATTTTGTGGTGTGTGTGTATGTGTGCACGCATCTGTATGTAGGCTTGTTCTCGAGAGCATAATGCAAATTATCCCTAAGCCACATCCTTTGTTCTTGTTCAGTCACTCAGTTGTGTCCACCTCTCTGAAGTTAAGTAAGCAAGGGGACAATACACAGCCTTGATGTACTCCTTTCCCCCAATTTTGAACCAGTCTGTTCCGTATCCGGTTCTAATTGTTGCTTCTTGACCTGCACACAGGTTTCTCAGAGGCAGGTAAGATGGTCTGGTATTCCCATCTCTTGAAGAATTTTCCACAGTTTGTTGTGATATACACGGTCAAAGGCTTTAGCATAGTAAATGAAGCAGAAGTAGATGTTTTTCTGGAATTCCCTTGCTCTTTCTATGATTCAACGGATGTTGGCAATTTGATCTCTGGTTCCTTTGCTTTTTCTGAATCCATCTTGAACATCTGGAAATTCTTGGTTCATGTACTGTTGAAGCCTGGCTTGGAGGATTTTGAGCATTACCTTGCTAGCATGTAAGATGAGTGCACTTGTGTTGTAGTTTGAACATTCTTTGGCAATGCCTTTCTTTGGGATTGGAATGAAAACTGACCTTTTCCAGTCCTGTGGCCACTGCTGAGTTTTCCACATTTGCTGGCATATTGAGTGCAGCACTTTTACAGCATCATCTTTTAGAATTTGAAACAGCTCAGCTGGAATTCCATCACCTCCACTATTTTTGTTCATAGTGATGCTTCCTAAGGCCTATTTGTCTTTGCACTCCAGGATGTCTGGCTCTAGGTGACTTATCACACCATAATGGTTATCCAGGTCACTAAGATCTTTTTTGTACACTTCTGTATATTATTACCACCTCCCAAGGACAATTAAATGGCACTTGAGATGTCCTAAAAAGGATCAACATTTTCAGAGTAGATTATTTGGTAAAGTATTCTTATTGACATCTATACCAGAGGATGTGTTAATTAGCATTTTTGTTGTTCAGTTGCTAAATTGTATCTGACTCTCTGTGACCCATGGACTGCAGCACGCCAGGCTTCTCTGTCCTTCAGTATCTCTCGGAATTTGCTCAAACTCATGTCCATTGAGTCAGTGATGCTATCCTCTGTCGCCCCCTTCTTGTCCTGTCCTCAGTCTTTCCCAATATCAGGGTCTTTTCCAGTGAGTTGGCTCTTATCAGGTCGCTGAAGTATTGGAGCTTCAACTTCAGCATTAATCCTTACAGTGGTGTAATGAGTGACGTTTCATATAAGTGATTGATAAGAATTTAAAAGATACACTGCTCTTGGATGCCAGGAATAGGATAAGCCAGGAATCCAGTACCATTATTAAAGTATTTGAGGTTAATCCCTGCATCCATGAGAGACCCTGAGATCTGTTGGGCTCTGCACTCACAGTCCTGCCTTCAGGCCATATGGTGTTAGCCTTTCAACCAGGGTGCTGGTGACCATAACATAAAAGAGAGAGCCGGCCTCTCTGAAGATTGTAGATGGAATGTATTCGGACTGGTTTTGGGGAAATATAACTGACATCAAAACTGTGATTTCCCTGACGTTGCTTAGGACAAAACTACTTTGAAACACACACAAGGACAGACACACCACACCACACACACACACACACACAGAGGCTGAACCCTACTTTGAAACACACACAAGGACAGACACACCACACCACACACACACATACACACACACACACATGCTGAACCCAAAAGTCAAGGTCATCAGATTTTGAGTTGATCTGGACTTTACCTCATAGATTGGTGACTTGGGGCAATTTCCTACTTTGAGCCTCAGTTTCCCTCGTAAAAAAAGGATTACATCACCAACCTCACTGATGACATGAGCTACATAGCACATTGGAAGCATGCTACAGATGTTTGTATTATTTGCATGTTTTGGCACCCAACTCTACTTCATTCCTTAGGACAGATTTCTAGAAATGCAGTTTCCGGTCAATATATCACCTCTGAATGGAACATGACTACCAGTATTTTCTCAATAAAGCACTGATTGCCTCAGTGATTTAATGATTTTTTTTCTTTTCTTTTTTTCATTTTCTTCTTTTAGGGGAAGAAAAGGCCAGTCTTTGGATTGTTCTTTTCTGATGGGAGTCAACTCTTCTATTTGGTTTTAAGAATGTCTTTTGGGAGCCTGGTATTCCCAGTTACCTGCTATCCACCCAGTGTTCAAGTACAACCAGCACCCCGCCACCTGCCTCCTGAGACAGTTCTAGAAAAGCCTTACACCAGGTCTTGCCCATGGCAGGATTAGAGTTTGTGGGACTAAGAGAAGTAGAGCTTATTCTTTGCCTTCAGAAAAGAAAGCTTATTTGCATTTTATAATGAGAAAGACAAGACACATTAGACAGTCCTTCAAAATAAAAAAGCTAGTAATGAAAATGTCGGTGTGTATGTGTGTGTATGATGATGTGTTTATCAGTTGTAACAAATGTCCTACCCCGGTATCTGACAGTGATTGTGAGGCAAACTGTGGAGTTCTGTGTGTGTGTATACGTGTGCATGCATAGTCGGGGTGGGGACAGGGGACAGGGGAACTCTTTGTACTTTTCGCTCCATTTACTGTGAACCTAAAACTTCTCTAAAGTCTGTTTCTTTAAGAGTATTTATTTTTTTGGCAGCACTGTGTGGCACATGGGATCTGGTCACAAGTGACCAGGAGATCGAACCCATGCGACCTGCAGTGGAAGCGTGGAATCTTAACCACTGGACCGCCAGGGAAGTCCTAAAGTCTACTATTTAAGTGATTAGTAGTAGGCTTTAGGGGGAAAAAAATGAATTGGGTAAATATGGGCAAAACTCTTAGCACAATGCCAAGCATGTAACCGCTCAAGCAGAGTTTATCGTTGTTATAGCAGAAAATACAAACAATGGCAGGAATTGCTTTAATCTATACATCTATTTCCCCATAATAATAATACAATAATCTGAATACTTATTTTTTAAAAAAGGGGGAAGGAGAGGGCTCTATGTGGAATACTTGGTACTAAAATTCAGATGTCCTGCCTATAAATGCCCCTATCATTTCTTCGTTCAATAGACATTTGTGGCCCACCTGCAATGTGTAAGGCACCCTACCCAGTGCTGAGAATGTAAAGATGAGTGAGACCCAACCAGTCCACCAGGCAAACAAGCATGAGTAATCAAGAGTCATAGGGCGAGAAGTCTATGTCAGACCAACTGCATGTTCAGATATTAGTCATTTTAAAGTGTCAAGGTAGAAAATATCTTATTCAAGTAACTTAACAAGAAATGGGGAGAAAACTATAATACTTTACTATGGGATATAGTGATATTGTTAGTCACTCAGTCATGTCTTACCCTGCGACCCCGTGAATAGCCCGCCAGGCTCCTCTGTCCATGGAATTCTCGAGGCAAGAATACTGGAGTGGGTTGCCACTCCCTTCTCCAGGGGTTCTTCCCAACCCAGGGATCGAACCTGGGGTCTCCTGCATTGTGAGCAGAGTCTTCACCGTCTTAGCCGCCAGGGAAGTCCATTAAGGGATATAAAATAAGACAAATACATGTCCATCAGCATTCCCTTCAGTTCAGTTCAGTTCGGTCACTCAGTCATGTCCAACTTTTTGCGACCCTATGAACTGCAGCACGCCAGACCTCCCTGTCCACCACCAACTCCCAGAGTCCACCCAAACCCATGTCCATTGAGTCAGTGATACCATCCAACCATCTCATCCTCTGTCATTCCCTTCTCCTCCTGCCCTCAATCTTTCGCAGCATCAGGGTCTTTTCAAGTGAGTCAGCTCTTCGCATCAGGTGGCCAAAGTATTGGAGTTTCAGCTTCAACATCAGTCCTTCCAATGAACACCCAGGACTGATCTCCTTTAGGATGAACTGGTTGGATCTCCTTGCAGTCCAAGGGACTCTCAAG
This sequence comes from Bos javanicus, assembly GCF_032452875.1. Taxonomy (NCBI): domain Eukaryota; kingdom Metazoa; phylum Chordata; class Mammalia; order Artiodactyla; family Bovidae; genus Bos; species Bos javanicus. The sequence goes on from NC_083881.1 coordinate 47,543,792, forward strand.
AGTCTTCTCCAACACCACAGTTCAAAAGCATCAATTCTTCAGTGCTCAGCTTTCTTTATAGTCCAACTCTCACATCCATACCTGACTACTGGAAAAACCATAGCCTTGACTAGACGGACTTTGTTGACAAAGTAATGTCTCTACTTTATAATATACTATCCAAGTTGGTCATAACTTTCCTTCCAAGGAGTAAGTGTCTTTTAATTTCATGGCTGCAGTCACCATCTGCAGTGATTTTGGAGCCCCCAAAAATAGTCATCCACTGTTTCCACTGTTTCTCCATCTATTTGCCATGAAGTGATGGGACCAGAGGCCATGATCTTCGTTTTCTGAATGTTGAGCTTTAAGCCAACTTTTTCACTCTCCTCTCTCACTTTCATCAAGAGGCTCTTTAGTTCCTCTTCACTTTCTGCCATAAGGGTGGTGTCATCTGCATATCTGAGGTTATTGATATTTCTCCCAGCAATCTTGATTCCGGCTTGTGCTTCTTCCAGCCCAGCGTTTCTCATGATGTACTCTGTATATAAGTTAAGTAAGCAGGGTGACAATATACAGCCTTGACGTACTCCTTTTCCTATTTGGAACCAGTCTGTTGTTCCATGTCCAGTTCTAACTGTTGCTTCCTGACCTGCATATAGGTTTCTCAAGAGGCAGGTCAGGTGCTCTGGTATTCCCATCCCTTTCAGAATTTTCCATAGTTTATTGTGATCCACACAGCCAAAGGCTTTGGCATAGTCAATGAACAGAAATAGATGTTTTTCTGGAACTCTCTTGCTTTTTCCATGATCCATAGGATGTTGGCAATTTGATCTCTGGTTCCTCTGCCTTTTCTAAAACCAGCTTAAACATCTGGAAGGCCACAGTTCACATACTGCTGAAGCTGGCTTGGAGAATTTTGAGCATTATTTTACTAGCGTGTGAGATGAGTGCAATTGTGCGGTAGTTTGAGCATTCTTTGGCATTGCCTTTCTTTGGGATTGGAATGAAAACTGACCTTTTCTAGTCCTGTGTCACTGCTGAATTTTCCACATTTGCTGGCATATTGAGTTCAGCCCTTTCACAGCATCATCTTTCAGGATCTGAAATAGCTCAACTGGAATTCCATCACCTCCACTAGCATTGTTCCCTAAATTAATCCATAAAATCAATGTAATCCAATTAAAATATGCCCAATGGATTATTTTTTTGACAAAACCAGTTTTTCAGTTCAAATGGAATCATAAACCTGTGAAATATCTAGAAAAAAATTAAGCATAGAGATAAGCTTTGGATCAGATCAGATCAGATCAGTCACTCAGTCGTGTCTGACTCTTTGCGACCCCATGAATCGCAGCGCGCCAGGCCTCCCTGTTCATCACCAACTCCAGGAGTACACTCAGACTCATGTCCATCGAGTCAGTGATGCCATCCAGCCATCTCATCCTCTGTCATCCCCTTCTCCTCTTGCCCCCAATCCCTCCCAGCATCAGAGTCTTTTCCAATGAGTCAACTCTTCACATGAGGTGGCCAAAGTACTGGAGTTTCAGCTTTAGTATCATTCCTTCCAAAGAAATCCCAGGGCTGATCTCCTTCCGAATGGACTGGTTGGATCTCCTTGCAGTCCAAGGGACTCTCAAGAGTCTTCTCCAACACCCAGTTCAAAAGCATCAATTCTTCAGCGCTCAGCTTTCTTCACAGTCCAACTCTCACATCCATACATGACCACAGGAAAAACCATAGCCTTGACCAGATGGACCTTTGTTGGCAAAGTAATGTCTCTGCTTTTCAATATGCTATCTAGGTTGGTCATAACTTTCCTTCCAAGGAGTAAGCGTCTTTTAATTTCATGGCTGTAGTCACCATCTGCAGTGATTTTGGAGCCCAAAAAAATAAAATCTGACACTGTTTCCACTGTTTCCCCATCTATTTCCCATGAAGTGATGAGACCGGATGCCATGATCTTCGTTTTCTGAATGTTGAGCTTTAAGCCAACTTTTGAGATAAGCTTAGCATTTATTAAATACACTAGTATATTCCATTAAAAAAAAAAAAAAAGGCTGAAGCCACATGGATGTAGCTGTGTGGATTTATGCCCTGTCTTGATTTAAGTAGGCTTGCTAGTGTGTTTTCTCTTTTTAGCCTAGGGGCATTGCAACATAGTAAGATTTGAGATGGATGAAAAATATGCCTCTTCCTCCGTATCCTCTTCCTCCTTCTAATGTTGAAGAATTATTTTGAACTTTGGCTCCTTCTCCAGAAGATCATGTTGAGAATCTGGAATCTGACCATCAGTATACATACCTCAGTTTGAAGACTATTAACTTATATGAAAGAGAGACTGATGTGCCAAGCAAGGAATTTTCAATTTATCCCCATTTACAAAGGTTTCTGAACCTCCACACTGTGGACATTTTGGAAATTGGGGGAAATTCTTTGCTGTTGGGGGAGGCCATCCTCTCTAGTACAGTGAAGAATGTTCAGCAGTGTCCCTGACCTTTAGGCACCAGATGCCAGGAGAAAGCACCCCACCCCTCCAGCTGCAACAACCAAATGCCTCCAGATTTTGCCAGATGTCCCCTGGGGGATGGGACAGCCCCTACTTGATCACCACCACAGTAGACAAAAGGTAAGTCATTGAAGGGCTTGAAGGAATAAGACATAATCAGAATTATAAGATTATTTGTATTGCTTTTAAACATAATTGCAATATGAATATGGGGGAAGGCCTAATAAACTTTTTATAGACCTGATGAAAAAGGAGGAATCTTTGGAGACATTTGGCTGTTCAATAGCAAAATACACTCTAAAGCTTTGTTATTTAAACTGTGGAGTACTTGGTTAGGAATTGATAAAGAGATCTGAGAAATGGAGCAAACAGTCCAGAAATAGGCTAATATTAGGAAGAAGAATGAAATAAGCAATCTTCTAATACGACGGTGCAAGTTGGTACAATCTTTGGATAGCTATTTATATGCATTAAGTTAAAAAGTTTTTTATATCTTGCGATTGTATACACTAGTCAGAATACCATGAATGCGTTAAGAATTATTTTTATCAACAGGATGTTGTAACATGCAAGCATGCTTGTATTATACTAAGTGAATAAAAGTACAGAAGACAATATATATATACACAAACATATCAGATACAGAATACAATATACATTTTGAATGTATATTCAGTATAGGCACAGTTAGCTTAAAGAAACAATGAAAGTTTGGAGAGGTATAGAATAACAGAGTGCTTTTCTTTAGTAAACATTTCTCAGGCTACTTTTCTGCTTTCAGTTTCTCTCTATTTTTTTTCTAAAATAAGCCTATTAATTTCCTCTTACTAATTAAAGGGAAATTTTACAAAAGTTTTTAAAATAAATTATAATTTAAAATTGAAAGAAAAAATTAAATAAAAATAGCCCTATGTAATTTTTTTGCTTTTCTTGAATGTGTCTTTTGACAATTTATCATCACTTACCATAGCCTTCCTGGGGAGATATTGTTTTTGTTCGAAGACCCCATGCTTACTGACAATTGAAAGCTGAAGAATATATAACAAAGGCTTACTTAAGCCTGATTATGAGTCAGTGTTTTGAGGATGCTGGTGATACACATTAATTTTACACTTATTTGTTTTCTGTTCCCTCATATAGATGGCATTCTATCCTAGGAGGAGTGTCCTGATGGTTTAATTCGTCTTGCATTGTCATTCTTGACAGGATTCATCAGTAAATGGAGACATATTGCTGCAACTCAGGGTAAGAAAAAAATCTAAATTGAAATTTGTCGGCTTGAAATTAAGTCTAGTAATAGTTATGAGTTTAAATATTTCTTTATCTGGAACTCAACTCTACCCATTCACCTTGCTAGATTTAGAATGCTATTTTTCTTTTTTATTTGACATTCACATTTTTCTTCAACTCATGTAATTTATTTTTGTGATTGGCATCTTGGTTAGATTAATTTTTTTTCTTTTAGTCTCAGATATGTTAACACTCACACATAACTTTATTATTTCCTGTCTTGACATAATACAATTTACACTTAGTTGATGAAATACCCTACCTAGGCTAAATGATATTCATAGAGAATTGTAATAAAAGTATCAGAGAAATGAAATACATTAAGAGTTATTTTAAGAAAGTGAATCAAGATAAATTTTAGTCATGAAAAGCATTATTTTATATATCCACCCCAACCTTAATAATACTGTCTGATTCCTATTACTATTAAACCTGTCTCTACAGTATCTCTTAATTAATATAATAAATTATTTCTACTGGATTTCATAATCTCTAGTAGTTATTAGAAAGACAAAATTTGATTCCATCATCCAAGAATCATAAATATCTACTGAGAGGTGCTTAATAATTAACTCCTGGAAGAACATCTTCGGCTTTTAACTTTTCTATTTAAGTAGAAATGTTTCTACTCCAGTGAAGAATTTTAAAATATAACATAGAGCCTATTTATAATGCTGGCATTAGGCTTCCCTGGTTGCCTCAGTGGTAAAGAACCTGCCTGCCAATGCAAGTGACAGGTTTGATCCCTGGATCGGGAAGATACCCCAGAGAAGGAAATGGCAACCCACTCCAGTATTCTTACCTGGAGAATTCCATGGACAGCGAAGCCTGGCAGACTACAGTCCACGGGGTCACAAAAAAGTTGGACATGACTGAGTGACTGAGCATGCATGCATATTGGATAACTCTTCTTACTAATCATCTTCATCTGTCGTTCAGGATACACTGATGTGGTCTTGTTTTCCTAAGGCAAAATTGATTTCCCCGCAGTTTTAATATCTTGCAGGTTTTCATTTTTTGAACTAGTCCTTACTGGCTTGAAATGTAATGTTGTTAACACTTGGATTCTTTCTATTTTGTTTCAACATGCTCTGTAACACCTGCTTTGTCATAAATCATCACAGTGCTTGAGGGCACAGTCTTCCTGACCTTGATTCCATAGAGAGTGTGAAGCATCTGCAGACACACACAGTCTCTCTCTATATAATATTCTCATAAATACATACCTGTGACCTCTACATGTGGAGGGCTAAATTTGGGTTCATTAGTAAGACTGAACCAAACCACATATTTTTTTAAAAACCAGAGTTGTTTATATATACAAGACCACATTATGTCTGTAAAAAAAAAAAAATGTCCAAACTTAGTATGGAACAGAACCCCATTGAACTGGCCTTCTGTTGGCCTTTTGGCGTGCATCATGCTGATAATGAAATCCTCCAAAAATTTCTTTAAAAACATCTCAAAACCTCCATTAGCAAGTCAGAGTTTACAAAAGATTCTTCTAGTAAAGAAGAGAGCAAAAATAAGTTGATAATTAAAGTGCAGCATAATAAATTCCACTTTACAGGTATGCCCATTGTGCCATGAGGATGGAGGGAAAGTGCTGAAAGCAGACGGGGGCCAGCTTACCACACGAGAAACTGAAGGTAGGAGAATTTTTGTGAATATTTTATGAAGTGTTTTCATTCGTTGTGTGTGTTTGATTTAATTTTTAGTTTTAAGACAGGTATCATTTCCTGTTTTGGCTAAAAGTACATTGTTTCATCCACATTACAGTTCAAACAGGCTTTTGCTGAAATAACTGGGAATTTAACCACCATGGTAATATTATTACTAGGGGAAATATGTTACAAATTCTAACTAAAACAATCTCAAATTGACGTTTGAATCACAACCAATTGGTAAATCGGATTTCTTGTTAATCTGTATGAGTGAATACAAAAAGATGAAATAATTCTTAGGTATATTAAACTTGATTTTGCTTTGCAAGATCATTTGCAAAACATTCTTTTCTGATTATTGAGTTGGAGTCCCAGATATCTTGATGATAATAATAAGAATTTCAACTATGGACATGATGATAACATTAGTCACAGCAGTTAAATCTTCTGTTACAAATCAATCCATTAGCCTTCTGGTATGTGAATTAGTCTTTTGTTAGAAAAGTGTACATTAATACTGAAGTTGGGTCTATGTAAATATACACATGGTAACAGAATCTATCTAACTGCTTTAACTATGTATGTATTGACTCTGTCCTTGGTGCTAGCCAGTTAATATTTATTTGCTTCATTGTTTATTGTTAATGACTTGGATAAAGTTACATACCCCAAATTTTCAGATGACACTGTTGACAAAAACAAAAGTAAAAAATACTGATGTGTACTAAGATGAACCAAAATACACTAATAAGAAATTAACTAAGGATAAATGTAAGAAGCAGTTGCACAAATATGGAAAGATATGACTTAACAGCAGCAGATATAATAATAATTTTTTTAAATCAGAGAGGCTTTTATTGACAGTAAACTTAGTGTGGGTTAAAAGTGGTCAGAAAACTAATATGAATTCAGCCTGTTTTCAAATGCAATTAAGATTCAGTCCGTTCTTATTTTGCATTGTGTTTGGGTCGTCCATATCATTAAAGGTTTATAATGAGAGAGGGGATCAATCAGGTCTTTTCTGTGAAAGTTGGACCCCATCCAGAGGACAGTGCTATGTTTAGAACAAAAGGGAATAGTCTTGTATGTTGGAGTTGCATGCTTGGGCTTGCCAGGTTTTAGTGAAATAAACTTTCCACACAAAATGTTTAAAAGAATATATATTATAGAAAGGTTTTGAGAGAGAATTTCATGTTGACCAAATGTTTTGAATTCCAAAAGGTGAACTTGTAATATAAGGGAAGAACTCATATGGAACAGTGTTCAGTTTTTACCATCAGAAGAGTGCTCTTGAAAAGTCTCCCAATCTCAGGTCACTTCAGCCTGGCAGTCTAATGACTGGATCAACAGTCTCTGATATTAGCTAATAACTAATTCCTCCTGCATCATACCTCTGTTTAAAAAAAATTCACTTCATCCCATAGAGACATCATCTTAAAGTAAAATAGAATGAGAACCACCCAATTAAATCCATGTGCAAAATGCAGTCTTGAGCAAAACCTATCTCAGCACACCACTGAACGTTTTCCATCAGGGAAAAGGACTTCATCCTACTGTGAATTTAGGACAAACTCTACAGTTCATGGAATTCCATGAACTGTTAATTTAACAGACAAGAAGTAACTCCCAGATGTTTCATGCTATTTAAAGTGAAAGATTCATTTGCCTCTGAGCTACACTTAGAAAACTTCAGATAGTGAAAGGCTCCTGAACTGAAATGAACTAAGAAAATTACAGGAAAGTCAATTTGCTTTCCTACTTGGAAACTTTTGATTTCTGAGATGAAGAAAATGAGTATAATTTTCTAGAAATTTATGGATTCAACTCTGTGAATGCAAGCACCAATAATACATGTTCATGGAAACACGGGAAGTTATTACTAGCATCCTCCACTTCCCCATTAGAAAACCAAAGGCTCCTCCTGCCAGCCCATATTTCATGAAGCAGACTACTTAGTCTCTGTGGCCTGTATGTATTTTTTGCATGATTTTTTAAAATTAATTTTTTAGAGTGTACTTGCTTTACAATATTGTGTTAGTTTCTATTGTACAAAAAAGAGAATCAGCTATACATATACATATGTCCCCTCCTTTTTGGATTTCCTTCCCAGTTAAGTCACCACAGAGCACTGAGTAGGGCTGCTCAAGCTGTACAGTAGGTTCTTATCTGTCATCTATTTTATATATAGTATCAGCAGTGTATGTATGTCAACCCATTTCCCAATTCATCCCATCCCACTTGGTGTCCATACGTTTGTTCTCTGCATCTGTGTCTCTGTTTCTGCTTTGCAGATAAGATCATCTGTACCATTTTTCTAGATTCCACATATATGCATTAACATATGATACTTGTTTTTCTCCTCTGACTTACTCAGTATGACAGTCCGTAGGTCCATCCATGTCTCTACAAATGACCCAATTTCATTTCTTTTTATGGCTGAGTTATATTCCATTTATATTTGTACCACATCTTCTTTATCCATTCCTCTGTTGATGGACACATAGGTTGCTTCCTTATCCTGGCTTTTGTAAACAGTGCTACAATGAACATTGGGGTGCATGTGTCTTTTTGAATTATAGTTTTCACTAGGTATATGCCCAGGAGTGGGATTGTTGGGTCATATGGTAGTTCTATTCTTAGTTGGTTTTTAAAAAATATTTATTTTTTTAATTTTTTGGCTGTGGTAGGTCGTTGCTGCACTTGGGCTTTCTCTAGTTGTGGCAAGTGGAGGCTACTCTTGGTTGCAGTGTACAGCTTCTCACTGCGGTCACTTCTTTTGCTGTGGAGCACAGGCTCCAGGCGCCTGAGGTTCAGTAGTTGCAGCACTTGGGCTTAGCTGCTTCAAGGCATGTGGAATCTTCCCAGACCAGGGGTTGAACTGATGTCCCTTGCATTGCAAGGCAGATTCTCAACCACTGAACCATCAGGGAATCCCTATTTTTAGTTTTTAAAGGAAACACCATACTATTCTCCATACTGGCTGTATCTATTTACAATCCCACCCTCGGTACAACAGGGTTCCCTTTTCTCCACACCCTCTCCAGCACGTATTGTTTGTAGATCTTTTTAATGATGGTCATGCTGACCACTGTGAGGTGATACCTCATTGTAGTTTTGATTTGCATTTCTCTAATAATAAGTGAATGGGTGAATTTAACTCAGATGATCATTATATCTAGTACTGTGGGCAGGAATCCCTTAGAAGAAATGGAGTAGCCATCACGGTCAACGAAAGAGTCCGAAATGCAGTACTTGGATGCAATCTCAAAAACGACAGAATGATCTCTGTTCATTTCCAAGGCAAACCAATGAATATCACAGTAATCCAAGTCTATGCCCCAACCAGTAACACTGAAGAAGCTGAAGTTGAATGGTTCTATGAAGACCTACAAGACCTTTTAGAACTAACACCCAAAAAGGATGTCCTTCTCATTATAGGGGACTGGAATGCAAAAGTAGGAAGTCAAGAAACACCTGGAGTAACAGGCAAATTTGGCCTTGGAATACGAAATGAAGCAGGGCAAAGACTAATAGAGTTTTGCCAAGAAAATACACTGGTCATAGCAAACCCCCACTTCCAACAACACAAGAGAAGACTCTACACATGGACATCACCAGATGGTCAACACCAAAATCAGATTGATTATATTCTTTGCAGCCAAAGATGGAGAAGCTCTATACAGTCAGCAAAAACAAGACCAGGAGCTGACTGTGGCTCAGATCATGAACTCCGTATTGCCAAATTCAGACTTAAATTGAAGAAAGTAGGGAAAACCACTAGACCATTCAGGTATGACCTAAATCAAATCCCTTATGATTATACAGTGGAAGTGAGAAATAGATTTAAGGGACTAGATCTGATAGATAGAGTGCCTGATGAACTATGGACTGAGGTTCGTGACATTGTACAGGAGACAGGGATCAAGACCATCCCCATGGAAAAGAAATGCAAAAAAGAAAAATGGCTGTCTGAGAAGGCCTTACAAATAGCTGTGAAAAGAAGAGAGGTGAAAAGCAAAGGAGAAAAGGAAAGATATAAGCATCTGAATGCAGAGTTCCAAAGAATAGCAAGAAGAGATAAGAAAGCCTTCCTCAGCGATCAGTGCAAAGAAATAGGGGAAAACAACAGAATGGGAAACACGAGAGATGTCTTCAAGAAAATTAGAGATACCAAGGGAACATTTCATGCAAAGATGGGCTCAATAAAGGACAGAAATGGTATGGACCTAACAGAAGCAGAAGATATTAAGAAGAGATGGCAAGAATACACAGAAGAACTGTACAAAAAAATCTTCACGACCAAGATAATCACGATGGTGTGATCACTGACCTAGAGCCAGACATCCTGAATGTGAAGTCAAGTGGGCCTTAGGAAGCATCACTATGAACAAAGCTAGTGGAGGTGATGGAATTCCAGTTGAGCTATTTCAAACCCTGAAAGATGATGCTATGATAGTGCTGCACTCAATATGCCAGCAAATTTGGAAAACTCAGCAGTGGCCACAGGACTGGAAAAGGTCAGTTTTCATTCCAATCCCAAAGAAACACAATGCCAAAGGATGTTCAAACTACCGCACAATTGCACTCATCTCACACGCTAGGAGAGTAATGCTCAAAATTCTTCAAGCCAGGCTTCAGCAATACGCGAACCGTGAACTTATAGATGTTCAAGCTGGTTTTAGAAAAGGCAGAGGAACCAGAGATCAAATTGCCAACATCCGCTGGATCATGGAAAAAGCAAGACAGTTCCAGAAAAACATCTATTTCTGCTTCATTGACTATGCCAAAGGCTTCGGCTGTGTGGATCACAATAAACTGTGGAAAATTCTGAAAGGGATGGGAATACCAGAGCACCTGACCTGCCTCTTGAGAAACCTGTGTGCAGGTCAGGAAGCAACAGTTAGAACTGGACATGGAACAACAGACTGGTTCCAAATAGGAAAAGGAGTACGTCAAGGCTGTATATTGTCAACCTGCTTATTTAACTTATATGCAGAGTACATCAACAGAAACAACAAGAGTAATAAATGCAGTCTGGGATGAGTTGTAAAGCCACACTGGATGTCCTGGAATTGTACAATTTAAAGGAGACTTTGGGTTTTGACCTATCTTTGGACTCAAGCAAAAGAGTTGCTTTATTTCTCTTTCTTAGGAAAGGCCTATAGGTTGCAGGAGAGACCACTCGTAAAATGAAACTCCCTAAAGTTAAGTAGTAGCTGACAGTTGAACCCATGGGTTATGGAGTCAGACAGACTTCTGTCCAAAGAGTGCATCAGCCGCTTACTAGCAGATGCTAAACCTCCCTAAGTCTTAGTTTGTCCATCCATGAAATGCGGTGAAAAATATTACCTATAGCATAATCAATAATATATATGCATATGTACATATGTAATATAATATATTTCTTTTTAAAAACTAAATGATATCATGTCCAGTTTAATTCACCACCCCTCAAAATGCCTTTAATATAGCAAAGCTCAAGAAATAGCAGTGATTACCAGTATCATTATTATACTTATTGGCAAGAATTACTGGTAGTTAAGAAGTATAGTCTACAAAGCTTTCAGCTCAGTTTTCAGTTTAGTTCAGTTCAATTGCTCAGTCGTGTCCAACTCTTTGGACCCTGTGAATCACAGCACCCCAGGCCTCCCTTTCCATCACCAACTCCCAGAGTTCACTCAAACTCGTGTCCATTGAGTCAGTAATGCCATCCAGCCATCTCATCCTCTGTCGTCCCCTTCTCCTCCTGCCCCCAATCCCTCCCAGCATCAGGGTCTTTTTCAGTGAGTCAACTCTTCACATGAGGTGGCCAAAAGTATTGGAGTTTCAGCTTCAGCATCAGTCCTTCCAATGAACACCCAGGACTGATCTCCTTCATAATGGACTGGTTGGATCTCCTTGCAGTCCAAGGGACTCTCAAGAGTCTTCTTCAACACCACAGTTCAAAAGCATCAATTCTTCAGCGCTCAGCTTTCTTTATAGTCCAACTCTCACATCCATACATGACCACTGGAAAAACCATAGCCTTGACTAGACAGACTTTGTTGGCAAAGTAATGTATCTGCTTTTCAATATGCTATCTAGGTTGGTCATAACTTTTCTTCCAAGGAGTAAGCGTCTTTTAATTTTGTGGCTGCAGTCATCATCTGCAATGATTTTGGAGCCCTAAAAAATAAAGTCTGACACTGTTTCCACTGTTTCCCCATCTATTTCCCATGAAGTGATGGGACCAGATGCCATGATCTTACTTTTCTGAACGCTGAGCTTTAAGCCAACTTTTTCACTCTCCTCTTTCACTTTCATTTAAATATAACTTCTACCCTTTCCTAGTGACTTTTGATATTACTCAGCCTCTCTGCTGTCAATTTCCTCCATTCAATAAATAGTATTGGAACAACTGGATATCCACAGGCTAAAAAGAAAAACAAGTTAGACATAGACCTTACACTCTACACAAAAATTAACTCAAAAATGGATCACAGACCTAAATGCAAAACACAGAACTGTGAAACTCCTGGGAGAAAATATAGAAGAAAATTAAATGACCTTGGGTTTGGTAATGACCTTTTGAAATAATTTTATTTCTTTCTTTATTCATTTTGGCTGTGCTGGATCTTTGATGCTATGCGGGCTTTTCTCTAGTTGCTGTGAGCAGGGGCTGCTCTCTTGTGTAGCATGTGGGCTCCATAGCTGCAGTTCCCTGGCTCCAGAGTTCAGGCTCAACATTTGTGGTGCACGAGCTTAGTTGCTTTGTGGCATGTGCAGTCTTCCTGGATTAGAGATCAAACCTGCGTCTCCTACATTGACAGGTGGTTTCTTTACCACTGAGTCCCCAAGGAAGCCCTGGGGATGACTTTTTAGATAAAGCTACAAAGCCAGAGTCCACACACAAAAAAATAATTGATAAGCTAGACTTCATTAAGATTAAAAATTCCTGCTTTGCAAAAGATATTGAGAAAATAAAAAGACTAGGAGAAAAAAAAGCTTGCAAAATACATATCTGATAAAGGGCTGTTATTCCAAATATACAAAAAGTGTTAAACTCAATAATAAGAAACCTAGTCAATTGTCAGATAGGTATTTTGCAAGGTTTTTCTCCTAGTCTTATATTTTCTTGGTATCTGTAATAATGCTAGTGGTAAAAAACAAAACAAAACAAAACAAAAAACCCACTTGCCAGTGCAGGTAGATGTAACAGACACAGAGTCAATCCCTGGGTCAGAAACTCACCCCACTATTCTTACCTGGAGAATCCCATGGACAGAGGAGCCTGGCAGGCTACCGCCCAGAGGGTCGCCAAGAGTCAGACACAACTGAAGCAACTTAGTGCACGTGCACATGCACACACACACACACACCCACACACACTCTCTCAAGCATGCACGCACTCAATTATAAAATGAGCCAAGGACCTTAACAGATCCCTCACAAAAGAAGATATGTAGATGGGCAAATAAGTGAGTGAAAAAATGCTTCACATCATCGAACCCAGATCTCCCACATTGCAGGCGAATTCTTAACCAGCTGAGCCACCAGAAAAGCCCTCATATGTCATCTGGAAGATACCAATGAAAATGCCAATGAGACGCCACTACACACTTACTAAAATGACCAAAATCCACAACATTGCCTCCACCAAATGCTGATGAGGCTGTAGACCAACAGGAACTTGCATTGCTGATAGGAATACAAAATGGTACACCCACTTTGGAAGACAGTTTGACAGCTTCTTACAAAACTAAACACGTTCTTACCATATGATACAGAAATTCTACTCCCTGCTGTTTACTCAGAAGAGTTAAAAACTTATGTCCACATAAAAACTTGTACACAGATATTTAACTAATGATTTTTACCAATAATTATTTAACAAAGGTTTCCAATAATATTAAAATTGCATCTAAGATTCAATTTTAAATTCTTTAGGTCTCTGTTCAGAAGGTCCTTTTGTTCCCAGATCCATAGGTGGAGATTTCTCTTCCAGATTTCAAAGTCAGATCAATTTTGTAGGTTGTTTCACTCTTCTGATTGTAATTCAGTGATCCTCAATCCAGAGACGCTTAGGGCTGTCACATAAGGAGGGAGAGGGAGATATTACTAGTAGACAGAGGCCAGAAAGCTGCTAAAGACCCGGAGCACTGGACAGCTGCCACAGATGGCACAAGAACAGTCACGCCGAGTCTGGGAAAGCCTGCTCTAACACGTTCTGTCTCTTAGATGTCTTCTGTGTTGTTTCCTCCTCAGCCTAGCTCCCATGTACTCCTCTAAATCCCTAGGCTAATTCTTGATTATAATGGCAATACAATGGTTCTTACAATAAAATCACTTGTGTCTCAGATAAAAACCAGCATTCTTAGAATATGCATGTTATTTCTTATAGTATTTTGTCAAATGGAAGTTTCTATCTCACACAGATGTGAGTTCATTATTTCACGTTTAGCCTTCCGTTGAAAAGAGATATTTGTCAAAGCTGGCCTACTTATTATTCTCCATCCTTAAGATATGTTTCAGTGATGCATCTGACAACTTAGATTTTCTTTCGGATGTAATAATTGTACCATAATAAAGATGAAGCCAATTGTAAGAATCTCCCAAAGCGTAGAATTTAATCATGTAACTGATTAATTCTTCACACAAAACCATTCCATCAAAGATGGGTGTTTTTAAATTCTTTATGATAAAACTTAAACAATACAAAGAAAAAACACCAAACTAGATATGATACCTTAAGTACAGAATATTATTTGAAAGCACAATAGCTTCAAATAGATTAATATTAATAGATCTGTTCTTTCAAGTAGTATGTGTTAGTTTAAAATCTGTCCAAATCTTTAATATCCTAGTTCAAAATACATAGTCTATATAGCAAACCAAGCAATGAATTATTTAAGAAGCATCTTAAGAAATTTCTACTTTGGAATAAGTCTGACTGTCTCGTAAAAGGCTTATCCCCTCGCTCTACTCCACTCCAGCCACGCTGGTCTCCTTTCTGTTCCTTAAAACTTCCAGGGAGCCTCTTGTCTCAGAACCTTTGCACTTTCTGTTTCCTCTCCTAGATACTCCTTCCCTAGGAACTCATGGGGCTTATCCTCTCACTTCCCTCAAATCTCCACACAAGTATTAATATCATTGTCATTCTTTTTTTTTTAATTTTTGGCCACAGTATGTGGCATACGGAATCTTAGTTCCTCAATCAGGGGTTGAACTTGTGCCCTCTGTAGTGGAACCGCCAGGGAAGTCCCAAGTATCATTTTCTTAGGGAGCCTTCCTTCACCCACTTGTTACGCTCTACTTGCCCTACATTATTTTTCTCCATGGCACTTATCACCTTCTAGTGAAAGTCACTAAGTCGCGTCCAACTCTTTGCAACCCCATGGACTAAACAGTCCATGCAATTCTTCAGGCCAGAATACTGAAGTGGGTAGCCATTCCTTTCTCCAGGAGATCTTCCCAACCCAGGGATCAAACCCAGGTCTCCCACATTGCAGGCGGATTCTTTACCAATTGAGCCACCAGGGGAGCCCTGTCACCTTCTAATGTACTATATATTTTAGTCATTTGTTGTAGTAGGAAAGAAAGAAAGAAAGAATTGAAGTCTCTCAGTTGTGTCCGACTCTTTGCGACCCCACGGACTATAGCCCACCAGGCTCCTCCATCCATGGGATTCTCCAAGCAAGAGTACTGGAGTCGGGTGCCATTTCCTTCTCCAGGGGAATCTTCCCAACCCAAGGATCAAACCCAGGTCTCCCGCATTGTAGGCAGATGCTTTAGCGTCTGAGCCACCAGGGAAGTCCTGTGCACTCAATAAATATGTGTGTGTTCACTTAGTAAATAAAAGGAAGGAAAGGTGAGGATGCCAGTAACGTGGTTTTGCTGGAGTGGATGTAGTAGGCATGGTCAGTCTCTGGAGCTCTAATGCTGGAGGAAGCTTCTGACTCCAGTCCGTAGCTAATGTAGCATGATTCTGGAAGTGCGCCAAGAGGGCCTTTCTGATTCCTCAGCTTCCTGACAGTTGCAGAGGTAGCCCTTGTTTTAGAAGATATTCTGGGTGTCTCTCCTGGAGACCTGAGAGAGTCAGCTTTTCTTCACCATCTATCTCATTCATCTTCAGTTCAGTTCAGTTGCTCAGTCGTGTCCGACTCTTTGCGACCCCATGAATCGCAGCATGTCAGGCCTCCCTGTCCATCACCAGCTACCAGAGTTCACTCAGACTCACGTCCATCGAGTCAATGATGCCATCCAGCCATCTCATCCTCTGTCGTCCCCTTCTCCTCCTGCCCCCAACCCCTCCCAGCATCAGAGTCTTTTCCAGTGAGTCAACTCTTTGCATGAGGTGGCCAAAGTACTGGAGTTTCAGCTTTAGCATCATTCCTTCCAAAGAAATCCCAGGGCTGATCTCCTTCAGAATGGAGTGGTTGGATCTCCTTGCAGTCCAAGGGACTCTCAAGAGTCTTCTCCAACACCACAGTTCAAAGGCATCAATTCTTCGGCGCTCAGCTTTCTTCACAGTCCAACTCTCACATCCATACATGACCACTGGAAAAACCATAGCCTCATTCATCTTAGTTTATCCAAATGTGCCCTGTTATCTAAGACTGAACCCTGACTAATACTACACCCCCATCTGACATCAAGAAAGCTGATCATCAGGAACACTGAAGGACCGCAATAACTCATGCCTGAGTTTATTTGATCCCACAAACTAAATGAACAATTCTAGAATCCTCTTCCAATGAATGAGTAACACCTACTCCATTCTAGAAATTTCTCTTCCTAATCCCTCAGAAACACGGATTTCTGGAACTGATGAAAAAATACATTCTTTCCAGCCCAGCCCTCTGTCTGGAATAGTTTGCACCTGCTGTGGATGACTGTTAAGACTGCTCCCCAGGGACAAGAAAATTGTGCATCTCAATATTTGAGCATTTTGCATAATGTATCCTGTAGGATATTTTGTGGAATTTTCAAGATATGTTGCACTGGGTAACTCAAATTAAGTCACAAAAACCAGCTGTTTGGTTATAAACCATCCATTGTGGATTTACAGTGCATATTATGGATTCAAATCTTCTTTCAACTAAAAATGGCTTGTTTTCCTTTTCTGATTACTCAGTTGATGACTTGTGTGATTTGGGACAATCAGAGCCTGAGAATCTGGCTCTGGCTTCCTGTCTTCTGTACATTCTGTTCAGCAGCTAAACTGTGTGTCTAGTGTGGTTTTTTCCTTCTTTTTTTTTTTGTATATCTGTGGTGTTTGCCTTTGAAACTGAAAACATTTTTCAAAGAGAAAACCATCTTAGAAAAACATCATAGAGGGAAAATCCTCTTCATTGTATAATTTTATAGAGGCAAGCCAAGGACAGGCTACTCCTCTGAAAAGACAAACCTGGTAAGAGGAGATTTCTTAATACAGAAAGCGGGTGAAGCAGAAGGTATCAGAGGATGGATAGGGCCAACATATTTTTTCATGGGTATGAAAATTTGTAATACAAAGTTATTGAATAACATGTGAGTCAATTATATTGCACTTTTAACACACTGTGGGGTTTTTTTCTATTTATTAAAGAGTTATTGTACGAGTTTTTAAGAGTTGGTTCCCAGGGAATTCCCTGGTGATCCAGTTGTTAGGATTCCATGCTTTCACTTCTGAGGGCCCAGGTTCAGAACCTGGTCAGAGAACTAAGAACCCAGAAGCTGCACAGCACAGCCAAAAAAAAAAAAAAAATTGGTTCCCAAAAAGTACAGAAAGGACTGTCCCTTCTAAAGTTGTAATTTATATCATGAGAAATTGTCATTATTATTGAACATTATTTTTCAAAAGAGAGTTTCTCTTTTGGTTGTCCTAGTCAGTATATTTCCCATTTCAGATGAAAGTCAGACCCTAACAACAAAGAGAATACTCTTTAAAGATGGGAGTCTCATATCATCTAACATAATAGCTTGTTAGGTTTTGAAGACAGAAGAAGAGAGAAAGCAGGAGAGAGAATAAATACTGTGACAACCACTAATAAAATTTATATTTTTTAAAAGGGTTTTACATTAAGGAATTCTGCCACAAAGCACCATTACATAAAATATTATCCTAAACATATGATATAGTGAGTATAAATAAGGTAACTCCCAGGATGTACCAAGAAGACTCAGGACAGAGGAATATTCCTACTGTGAGTATGCAGGAGTTCAAGATAGATTCTGCTTTGTGCAGTCGGGCATGAATGAGGTGGGAAAGGAAACCCTTGGAAGGAGAAGCCTCATATTTGAACCTGTAGGATTTGTTAAAGGGCCCAGAATATACATATTTTAATTAATCACTAAATTCCACAGTCTGATACATTGCCACACACATGATGTTTCAATAAATGTTGGTCAAACAATTTGATACCAACGATGCCTGTTGAGCACATATATAGATGTCAATTCCTTTCTTCCTTCTTCTTGACTTAAAAGATGAAATGATACCTACCACAACAGGTATCATATTCCAGCCATGAAGCCAGTATTCTTAGGCTGATAGGGCAGGAAGATGTAAAAGATGTGAGGCTTTGAGTTTATCAAGGAACTGTTTGCTCCAGATGTTTTCTTATGTTAATATATATATTTTTTTGGCTTCCAAGTGCAAATTTATATTTTTTCTATTTTTTTTTATTGAAGTATAGTTGCCCTATGATACTGCATAAGTTTCAGGTGTGCAAAACAGTGAATCACAGTTGTTAAGCGTTATACTTCCTTTATAGTTATAAAATATTGGCTGTATTCCCCATATTGTACAATAGATCCATGCAGCTTCTTCTGTACCCAGCAGTTTTTGCCTCTTCATCCCTGCCCCTATATTGCCCCTCTCCACTTCCCTCTCCCCACTGGTAACCACTAGTTTGTTCTCTGTGTCTGTGAGTCCGCTTCTTTTTTGTTATATTCACTAGTTGGTTCTATTTGTTTAGATTTCATACTTAAGTGATAACATGTAATGCTTGTCTTTCTTTGAATTATTTCACTTTGCATAAAGTCCATCATGTTGCTGCAAATGTCAAAATTACATTCTTTTTATGGCCAAGTAGTATTCCATTGTACGTGTATGTGTGTGCGACATCTTTCTTTTTTTTTCCCATTCATCTGTTGCTGGGTACTTAGGTTGCTTCCATATCTTGGCAATTGTAAATAGTGCTGCTATGAACATTAGGGTGCATGTATCTTTTCAAATTATGGTTTTCTGCAGGTGTATGCCCATGAGTGGGATTGCAGGATCATATAGCAACTCTATTTTTACTCTTTTAAGAAACCTCTATACTGTTTTTCACAGTGGCTGCATCAATTTACATTCCTACCAACATTGTACAAGTTTTCCCTTTTCTCCACATCCTTGCCAACATTTGCCAACTTATTTATTTGTTTGTTTGTTTTAGCTATACCACAAGCATTAAGAATCTTAGTTGCCTGACCAGGGATCAAACCCATGCCCCTGCAGTGGAAGCACAGAGTTTTAACCACTGGACCTCCAGGGAAGTCCCTGTAGACTTTTTATGAGAGCCATCCTGGAGAAGGAAATGGCAACCCACCCCAGCATTCTTGCCTAGAGAATCCCATGGACAGAGGGGCCTGGTGGGCTGCTGTCCATAGGGTCGCACATTCATAGTGTCACACAGTCGGACACGACTGAAGCAACTTAGCATGCATGGATGCATGCATTGGAGAAGGAAATCACAGCCCACTCCAGTATTCTTGGCTGGAGAATCCCATGGACAGAAGAGCCTGGTGGGCTGCCGTCTATGGGGTAACACAGAATTGGGCACGACTGAAGTGACTTAGCAGCAGCAGCATTCTGACAGGTATAAGGTGATATCTCATTGTGGTTTTGATTTGCATTTCCCTGTTAATTAATGATGTTGAACACCTTTTCATGTGCCTGTTAGACATCTGCATTTCCTCTTTGGAAAATATCTATTCAGTTCTTCTGCCCATTTTTTAATTGGGTTGTCTGATTTTTTTTTTTTTTGATGTTGAGCTGTATGAGCTATGAAGATAAAAAGAGCTGTACTCAGAAAACTATAGCACACTGATGAAGGAAATTGAAGATGGAAAGATATACTGTGTTCTTGGATGGGAAGAATCAATATTGTTCAAATGACCATATTACCCAAGGCAATCTACAGATTCAGTGCAATCTCTATCAAAATACTAATGGCATTTTCCACAGAACAAGAACAAATAATTTTAAACACAAAAAACCCAAACAGCCAAAACAATCTAGAGAAAGAACAGATCTAAAGAAATCACACTTCCTGGCTTCAGGCTATGCTCCAAAACTGAAGTAATCAAAACAGTATGGTAGTGGCACAAAAACAGACTCATAGATCAGTGGAACAGGATAGACAGCCCAGAAATAAACCAACACACTAACGGTGAGTTAATCTGAGGACTGAAGTGATAATTCACAAGGAAAAAAACAGTCTCTGCTAAGTGGTGCTGGGGAAATGGAACAGCTATATGTAAAAGAATGAAATTAGGGCATTCTATAGCACCATATACAAAAGTAAGAGTCCAGGTACTGTAAAATTTCTAAAGGAAAACATAGGCAGAGCAATCTTTGACGTAAATTGCAGCAATATTTTCTTGAATCTGTCTCCTAAAGCAAGGGAAATAAAAACAAAAATAAACAAATAGTGCCTAATTAAATTTTTAAAAGCTTTTACACAACAAAGGAAACCACTGGCAAAATGAAAAGACAGTCTACTGAATGGGAGAAAATATTTGCAAATGATATGACCCATAAGGGATTAATATCCAGTGTAAATGTTTTATTCTTTGTCCCTGAAACCACTGTTATTGTAGAAAAAAAGGAATTCTTCATTGATAAACCCCTAAAAGGAAGAGTGCATCTTTTTTCCAGGTCCTGAAAGCTAGGCCTGATCTGATGTCACAATAGTCCTCCTGGATAAAGAAAAACACAAAATCATTTGTTTTTTGATATCTCCAATTCTTCATGCAACAGAACACTGCACCTAGAACATGTGATCTTGACTCATACATATTTGTATAGTACCTATTTTGGCATTATCTTTGGATCTGTTCCAAGAGAGAATTTCCTGTTTGGGGAAGTTCTTGGCTCACAACTTCAGATAACCTGCAACATAATCTATTTTTCAATTATTACAGGTTTCCTGCTTCAGCCATCGCTAAGCTTTTGTTCTCAGACTAATCACAGTGCTACCACTAATTCCACAAATGACCACCTCCGAAACTTTTCTTCACAAACCCTAAACCTGGGTTCTCCCCTCAAATACTCACAGGTCACCATCTATGCCAGTTATCAATTTATTGTCTCTGAGCTCCTAACTCACCTTTGTTTGTTTTGCTTTGTGCTAGCTGGCCCTGCAAACATTTCCCCATGTCAGCTAGTGCAATGTTAGGCTTTGTCAGCAGAGGGCGAGGCAGTGATATTGCTGGAGGCAGGGACTGCTCTTTTGGGTTCTTGTGTGAAGATGGAGGGTTGGGGTGGTCGGGGGAGGTTGCTCCTACAGCTCTTGACAGAAAACAACATATAGGACACCCATGCAGCACATAGGCACTCATGCACCAACATGTTTTGCCAGCGATATGCAAAAATCAGAAAGTGACTTCCCAGTGAGTTTCACCAGCATCCCAGAGGGCTGATTCCCAACTAGTTTTACTAGGGCCCCAACAGGTAGTTTCTGGCCAGCCCTGGCTGGTGGCACTTCAGCAAACTCTCTGTTATTAAGTAGGCCACAGCCACACCCTCTCCAACAGGGCCTGTATGTCAGTGTTGGCTTCTTTCCAAATCTTCTCCTTCCATGGGTTTTAGCCTCAGCAAGACTCTTGAGAGTCCCTTGGACTGCAAGGAGATTCAACCAGTCCATTCTGAAGGAGATCAGCCCTGGGATTTCTTTGGAAGAAATGATGCTGAAGCTGAAACTCCAGTACTTTGGCCACCTCATGTGAAGAGTTGACTCATTGGAAAAGACTCTGATGCTGGGAGGGATTGGGGGCAGGAGGAGAAGGGGACGACAGAGGATGAGATGGCTGGATGGTATCACCGACTCGATGGACGTGGGTTTGGGTGAACTCCGGGAGTTGGTGATGGACAGGGAGTCCTGGCGTGCTGCGATTCATGGGGTCGCAAAGAGTCAGACACGACTGAGTGACTGAACTGAACTGAACTGAACTGTAGAGGTAGTAGCCGCTCCCTACGTCTGCTTTTCTTGTATTCTGTCAAGTTTACTTTATTGCTAAGATGTCATCTCCTCTTATTTAGTTAACTATTATTTATCCCTTAATTACTTAATTGCTATTAGTAGTTCATTACTAGATAATAATGCTTTATATTTAAATGTTCCATTCAATTTTCTGAGTGGTTTCTATCTCCTGGCTAGACCCTGACTGACACATCTTCTGTAGGTCATTCATAGCAATTCTGCATGGGCTGTCTTTATTTTTCAAAAATTTCAGGAGTCTACTAACTTCCAAAATAAATCAGCCTATCAGTTGTAATGTTAGACATGTACAACCAAATTTCCAAGCCTGATAATCCAGTACATTAAATTTAAATTCTTTTGCAAAGGTTCAGAAATCAGGAAAGATTCAGAGACATTGAATTTCTGTTGGTGGCCTTTCTTAAACCCATTAACATTTATTTTAATTATGGTTCCATGGTCATATTTCAAATAGTCTGAGAACTAAATTTCATGTGTAAAAACTCCAATGTTTAGGGAAATATTTGGATATTAGATATATGCTCTAGAATTGCCTACAACTAAAGGATCTGAGAGGATGAAAGTGAAAAGCTGGCTTAAAACTCAAAAAAAAAAAAAACTAAGATCATGGCATCTGGTCCCATCACTTTATGGCAAATAGAAAGGGGAAAAGTAGAAGCAGTATTAGATTTTGTTTTCTTGGGGTCCAAAATCACTGCAGATGGTGATTGCAGCCATGAAATTAAAAGATGCTTGCTCCTTGGAAGAAAAGCTCTGACAAATCTTGACAGCATATTAAAAAGAAAAGACATCATTTTGCCAACAAAGGTCCATATAGTCAAAGCTATGGTTTTTCCAGTAGTCATGTACTGATGTGAGAGTTGGACCATAAAGAAGGCTGAGTGCTGAACATTTGATGCTTTCAAATTGTGGTGCTAAAGAAGACTCTTGAGAGTCCCTTGGACTGCAAGGAGATCAAATCAGTCAATCCTCAAGTAAGTCAACACTAAGTATTCACTGGAAGAACTGATGCTGAAGCTGAAACTCCAATACTTTGGCTGGCGACATGATGCAAAGAGCTGACTCATTGGAAAAGACCCTGATGCTGGGAAAAATTGAAGACAAAGGGAAAAGAGGGTGGCAGAGGATGAAATCGTTGGATAGAATCACTGACTCAGTGGACATGAATTTGAGCAAGCTTCAGCAGATAGTGAAGGACAGGGTAGACTGGAGTGATGCAGTCCATGGGATTGCAAAGAACTGGACACAACCTAGTGATGGAATGACAACAATGAAAACAAAGGATTTCAAATTTTGTATCTCTACTAATAATAAGCCTGTAGGCAAACTAAATTAAAAAAAAAAAAAAACTCTACTCTCAACCCACACAATGGAATATCATAACATTTGAGATTTTTGGGTTCTGTGCTAATCTTTGTCAAGAATGACCCATAGAGAGAAAATATCTACAAATAATATACCTGATGAGAACTTAGAGTCCATAATATATTAAGAATTCATACAATTCAGCAACAGAAGACCAACAATCCAATTAAGGATGGACAAAGTATTTAAACAGACATTCTCTAAAGCAGAAATATAAATAGCCAACAAGCAGGTGAAAAAATGCTCAGTGTCATTAAAGAAATGGAAGTCAAAACCACAATGAGATACCATTTTACATCCACTTGGATGGACAGAATTAAGAAATAAAACAGAAAATAACTAGTGGTGGTGAGCATTTAGAGAAATTGGAACCTTAATACATTGCTGGTAGGAATATAAAATAGTGCAGACACTGGAGAAAGAGTCTGGCTATTCCACAGTGATTACATACGACTCAGTAATTCCACCTCTAGGGATAAACCCAAAAGAATTGAGAACAGGTGTTCAAACAAATGACTAAGCAAATGTTGATAGCAACACTATTCACAATAGATAAAAGGTGAAAACAAGCCAAATGTCCATCAGCTGATGAATATGGTTAAACAAAGTGGCATATCCATACAATGGAATATTATACAGATATAAAAAGGAATGAAGTACAGATTACACTACAATGTGAATGAACTTAGAAAACATTATGCTAAGCTAAAGAATTAGGTATGGGAGGTCACAAGTTGTATAATTCCATTTATATAAAATATCCAGAACAGGAAAATCCAGAGATTAGTGGTTTCCAGGGGCCAGAGGGAAGATGGAATAGGGAGAGATAGTTGAATGGGTATAGGTTTTCCTTTTTGGTTGATAAGAAGGTTCTAGAATTAGACAGTAGTGATAGTTGTATGACATTGTAATTACACTACATGCCACTGACCTGTACACTTTAAGGTGATTAATTAAATACAGTGAATTCTATATCGCATATATTTTACTGCAATGAAGAGATTGTGGAAAGGAAGGAATTGGAGGTGCAAAACATGAACAATTCTTTAAAGAAATTTTGATGTAAAGAGTAGTTGAAAATGGTGCAATGGCAGGAAGGGGATGTAGAGTGAATGGAAAGTTTTTAAAATATTAAAAAATTTTAAAAATATATTGAAAAGTGTTATCATATAGTAATTATCAAATAGGTACTTGCTGAATGGTAATTAGGTGTATGGTTACCACACAGACATAGAGGGTGGCAGCACTGGATGAAGAGCCATTGATCTATTAGATCCCAAACATAAGATACAATGATCACCTTTGCCTCTGATTCTCATGGACTCACTGCATGAAAGCAATGAATGATAACAGTAGGGAAGCAATATAAAAGATAGAAGACTATAGGGACTAACTGTGTGTTCGTAGTTACTCAGTCATGTCCCCATAGATTGTAGCCCTCCGGGCTCCTCTGTCCATGGGATTCTCCAAGCAAGAATACTGGAGTGGGTTGCTATTTCCTTCTTCAAGACCCAGGGATCGAGCCCACCTTTCCTGCTTGGTAGGTGGATTCTTTACCACTGAGCCACCGGAGAAGCCTCAATCTCAGGGGTTGACAAATTCACATTCCCACCTGGTCCAGAGACCTGCAGCATCCCTAGGGCCACTCCTGGCCCCTGGCGATATTTCTTTGCAGACACCTACCTGCCTGAACAGACCCGTAGTACGGCCTTGACAGGGATGTTTGGAGCGCCTCTCCAGAGCAGGATCCTGATTCAAACCCACATGCCTGAAGCTGAGCATGTGATTGTGAATGAAATCTAACATTTCTGTGATTTAGCTAACTTAATATCTTAATATGATATTTCAATACCAATGTTTTGTCCTTAGTCCTGCTGCTTCTTAAATATAATACATCTGATTATAACATTTTTGACTATGTTGTCCTTAGAATGTGTTCCCTTTTTGATCAAAATAGTACCATCCTCTTTAGAGATAAAAAATATTGTTGACATTAGAAGAAAAGTCAGAATCTAAACAGAGAAAAATGGATGGATAATGACTGGAAAATGTTTATACCAAATCTTAAAGGGTTTATTCACTCTTTCTGGACTCTAATGAACTTTAGTAACCTCATAAAACAAATATTTTTTACTTTGATTTTTTATTTATTTAAATAACTTTTAATTCTGTTACAACATACTTAACACTCATACTTAACACTCCATTATTAATCCTGAAAATCTGTCCATTTGCCTTATTGCTCTCTTAATCTAATCTCTCCTACTTTTAATCTAACCTCTCCTACTTACACTATATATTTTGTCATAGAGAATTATGCTTTGAAAGTCTAGCAATTCTGATGATTAAGTCTATGAAATTGTGTTTAAATCTTAAAGAACTCTGTTACTGTGTGTTGATCATCTACTTCTGTAACAGTTTTGTTTTTGTTTGTTAGCTGAGCCGGGTCTTCATTGCAGCACACGGGCTTTCTCTAGCTGTGTGGAGGGGAGCTGCTCTCTAGTTGCAGTGTGTGGGCTTCTCATTATGGTGGCTTCTCTCGTTGAGCCCAGACTCTAGGTGTGCAGGCTTCGGCAGTTGTGCTTGGGCTCGGAAGTTGCAGTTCACAGGCTCTAGAGCATGGGCTCAGTAGTTATGGCACATGGGCTTAGTTGGCAGCACTGCATGTGAAATCTTCCCAGACCAAGAATCGAACCCATGTGCCCTGCATTGGCAGGTAGATTCTTAACCACTAGACCACCACAGAAGTTCTGTAAATGTTTTAAACATTTAATCTGTATTGGTTGAGGGAAATAACATTGAAAATAATAACAGTGCTCGCACCCCTTCCCTACGTAGCTTGGAATTTCAACAGCTATCCTTATTGCCTCTTAAAGTCCCCATTCAGTTCAGTTCAGTTCCGTTTAGTCGCTCAGTCGTGTCCCACTCTTTGTGACCCCATGAATGACAGCACGCCAGGCCTCCCTGTCCATCACCAACTCCCAGAGTCCACCCAAACCCATGTCCATTGAGTTGGTGATGCCATCCAGCCATCTCATCCTCTGTTGTCCCCTTCTCTGCCTGCCCTCAATCATTCCCAGCATCAGGGTCTTTTCAAATGAGTCAGCTCTTCGCATCAGGTGGCCAAAGTATTGGAGTTTCAGCTTCAACATTAGTCCTTCCAATGAACACCCAGGACTGATCTCCTTTAGGATGGACTGGTTGGATCTCCTTGCAGTCCAAGGGACTCTCAAGAGTCTTCTCCAACACCACAGTTCAAAAGCATCAATTCTTCAGTGCTCAGCTTTCTTTATAGTCCAACTCTCACATCCATACATGACTACTGGAAAAACCTAAAAGATGATGCTGTGAAAGTGCTGCACTCAATATGTCAGCAAATCTGGAAAACTCAGCACTGGCCACAGGACTGGAAAAGGTCAGTTTTCATTCCAATCCCTAAGAAAGGCAATGCCAAAGAATGCTCAAACTACCGCACAATTGCATTCATCTCACACGCTAGTAAAGTAATGCTCAAAATTCTCCAATACATGAACCGTGAACTTCCAGATGTTCAAGCTGGTTTTAAAAATGGCAGAGGAACCAGAGATCAAATTGCCAACATTTGCTGGATCATCGAAAAAGCAGGAGAGTTCCAGAAAACCATTATATCTGCTTTATTGACTATGCCAAAGCCTTTGACTGTGTGGATCACAATAAACTGTGGGAAATTCTGAAAGAGATGGGAATACCAGACCACCTGACTTGCCTGTTGAGAAACCTGTATGGAGGTCAGGAGGCAACAGTTAGAACTGGACATGGAACAACAGACTGGTTCCAAATAGGAAAAGCGGCACGTCAAGGCTGTATATTGTCACCCTGCTTATTTAACTTATATGCAGAGTACATCATGAGAAACACTGGGCTGGAAGAAGCACAAGCTGGAATCAGGATTGCCGGGAGAAATATCAATAACCTCAGATATGCAGATGACATCACCCTTATGGCAGAAAGTGAAGAGGAACTAAAGAGCCTCTTGATGAAGGTGAAAGTAGAGAGTGAAAAAGTTGGCTTAAAAGTCAACATTCAGAAAACGAAGATCATGGCATCCGATCCCATCACTTCATGGCAAATAGATGGGGAAACAGTGGCTGACTTTATTTTGGGGGGCTCCAAGATCACTGCAGATGGTGACTGCAGCCATGAAATTAAAAGACGCTTACTCTTTGGAAGGAAAGTTATGACCAACCTAGATAGCATATTAAAAAGCAGAGACATTACTTTGTTAACAAAGGTCCATCTAGTCAAGGCTATGTTTTTTCCAGTAGTCAAACTCCCCATTAAAACATAAGAAATAAAAACATTGCCCAACTAAAATAGGAGTCACCTGATGAAGCTTTGAGTTCCTGCTGCCATGACCACTAGGCTAATGGACTCCAGCTTGTGAGTTGAACCCTGCCCGAAGCCAAAATCAGGTGACCCAGAATAAGTGGAGGAGAAAGCTGCTCACTTTCTTATCCACCTGTTGCTACAACATAAGAAAGTTAAAAGTGAGTTGTATTGTATAGTGTGAAAACACTGGAAGGGCCCAGGGCAGTTGAAAAACTAGCACACAACTGGGCTGGATTAAAAGCGCTAGGTGTCCACATCCAAAGATGATGATCCTACTCTCCTCCTCTGGCTTGGAGCATTATGTCTAGCTCAGGGTGACATTCATTAGGGGGAAAAAATTATAGGGGAGAATAATTTTGATAATGATAATGAAGATAGTAATAAAACTTAGATTACTTGTAATAGGCCATGCGGCATTCCAAAATCTTCTACACATATTAATTCATGAATCCTCGCAACAATCCTCTCAGGTGATAAACCAAAAGCACAGAGAGAGGCTGTTACTTACTCATGGTCATACAAGCAGAAACTGGCAGGGCCTTGTTGTAAAGCCCTTAAGTTTGGGGCAGGATGAAGACCTTTTCTTATAGTAATAGTGTTATCCTACATAATACAGAGGATCAGGGAAGACTCTTGAGGTGGCTTTTCAACTAAGATGTGTGAGATTATCTAACAAAGCAGAAATAAAGTTAGGGATGTAGGAAACAAACTTACGGTAACCAGGGGGTAAGAGGGTGGGGGATAAATGGAAAGATTGGGATTGACATATACACACTACTATGTATAAAATAATAAGGACCTACTGAAGCACAGAGAACTCTACTCAATACTCTGTAATGGCTATTTAGGAAAAGAATCAATGAGTGGATAGACTGTGTGTGTGTATAACTGATTCACTTTGCTATATACCTGAGACTAAAACATTGAAAATCAACTATACTCCAATAAACATTTTTAAATTAAAAGCAAAAGAAATCAGACAAAAGGGGAAGGGATGGAATTGCAAGACTGTTCTAAGCACGGGGGCCAGCGAGTGCAAAAATCGTGAGGCAGGAGCGTTCGTAGTGCATTTGGTACTTTAAAAGGCGGAGTGACTGGAGCACAGTGAGGTAGAGGGGCCAGGAAGCTTGAGCAGGAGGCGGGGGCAAGACCATTGTATTTTCTTAAGCACTTTGGGAAATAGCACTTAGGCAGATATTATCTCATATAGTCCTTAGATTCCAGACCTTAGCATGTGTTTCAGAGAAGACCGTCTATAAATATAGGTTGAATGAATGAATGAACCCCTACATTTTAAATAACTTATATAATGGTTTTATGCTACCTTAGTTGCTACAGAATCATTAAAATGAATGTGTCAGGGGCACATAAAACTGCACAGAGACAAGTTGTTGTCTTTTTTTTCCCCTTTAAAATAAGCCAAAGAATAAAACTGAATCCAATTAGCGCTTCAGTGGCAAGCACTGTGCGTGAGCCACTTGCCAGTGTCGCGAAACTAGAAGACCCTCTAGCAAGAGAATTCCCTTTGCGCTTGCTCAGTCCGGGGCTGCTTAACCAGAGGGCGGGTTCCTAGGAAAAGGAAATGGTCGCTGCGCCTGCGTCGCTCCTTTTGGGTCCTAGGCTGGCTGCGCAGGCGCACAGGTGCCATTTTTGACCGTAAACATCCTGCCGATTTGAACCGAGGATTTGGGCGGCAGGAAGAGCCGCGGCGTAACGGCAGCCATCTTGTTTGTTTGAGTGAATCGGAAAAGGAGGCGGCGGCTGTGGCGGCAGCGGGAGCTGCTGCGAAGCTACACCGCACTAGGGCTCCCCTCCCTTTCCCCGCCCCCTCCCCGACCCTTTTCCCCTCCCCAGGCCACCCAGCCCGCCCAACTCCCGGCGGAGAGCAAGGTAAGATAATCGGCCGACCCCTTCTTTTGCTCCAGCTTCCCCCCCCCACACCCGTTCCCCGCCGTCTTGCCGTCGGGGAGCAGGACTCCGGAGCGGGGCGGGAGGACGAGGGAGACCGCGGCACAGCCCGCGCCCCGGGACGGAGCCGTGCTGCCTCTCTTCTGAGCTGCGGGACGGCAGCGCCGCCCGCCCCGGGTCCCTGGCCCCAGGCCCGCCGTCGGCCGGGACCCGCGCCGCCTGGGCCCGCATCGTCTCTTGTTAGGTAACAAATGGTCCAGGTCTGTTTCTAGGCCAGAGGAGCCATTACTCGGCGGGTCCCTCGGGGAGCAGGGGAAAGCCTGGGCCGCGGAGGGCGAGGAGGAGGTTTGAACGAGCCCGCTCTCGGACCGGGCCGCCTACTCCTCGGGTGAAAATGGCTGTCTGGGAGGACGCGGGATTCGGGGCGGGAGGCGGCGACAGCCCGCGATGCCAGCTCCGAGGGGCCGCAACCGTCTTTCGCGCGCGGGTGCCGGGATCGGAGACACGCGGGCCCGGAGGATGCGGCGGGCCCCCAGCCGGGGACTGCTGCTGCTCCCCCTTTCCCCGTTTTTTTTTTTTTTTTTTTTTTTTTAAAGGAAAATGGTTACGATGGGGATAGCAAATGTTAGACCAATAGAAAACGCGACCAAGGGAAGTTGCCTCTGATTCTTGGGAAATTAACATAATTGGTTTTCCTCCCAGACTTTTCCTGGAGATTGAGGATATTGAATGTTGTGTTTGGGAGGGAGGTGTGTGTTTCTGACAAATAGGAGGTGTTTTTTTCCTCACTGAGAAAGGCTTTGAGAAGGATCTGTAATAGTTTAGTGGTGACACTGTCGAGCTGTGCTGCCAGACTTCGCGACCTTCTTCAAAGAGGGAAATGCTGGAGGGTTTGGCCACCTTTGGATTTGATAGATAGGCTTCCAGCGTTCAAAAACGCTCTTGTGTTTTTAAGGGTTTCTGGTAAAGGCTAGTGTTTATCGGCTTCTCTTTGCAAGCCAAAGTTTAACATCTGCTCTCCTTACGCTGTTTAGAGTAATCATTGAATTCCAGAAAATAAATTTCTGTTTTCTTCCAATGAATGTCAATGCCAGTGAGCTGTGTGATTGTGCAGAATGTTGAAGACAGATTGGGGAAGTTTTTTGAAGTTGCAGGGTCATTAAATTTCTTTGCTATTGTTGGAGGCTGCTAATCAATTACTTTTAAAAAGACGTTGATGGGGACCTGTGCCATATCCAGTGATTAAATTATTTAAGAGTTTGCAGATGAGGTGACAGTAGTGAATAACTCAGTGGACTTTGTGCTTTTTATATACAAGTCAATTATGCTGGTAGCGCATAATCTTCACCTTTTTTGTGTTTAGAGGCAACACATTACTGCACTCTAGAATTAACTTCTTAAGGATGAGATTCTCCTGGTGAGTTCCAATTTATTGGAACACAAAGATTCTGAGTTTTCTCTCTTATAATTTGGTACAGAAAGGAAAGTTCTTGATGTTGAAAATAAAGATTTTGTGTTTTATGTTTAAATGTTGTGATATCAGAGTTGTTAGGCATGATCTTGATAACTTCTATATATTCTGGAGGAGATTTTTTCCCAGAGTAACTGCGTCTATAAAGGCATTGTGTTGGGTATGATGTTTTAATTCTCAAAATCCTTTTTGGGAAACATCCCCATTTTAGAGCTGAGAAGGCTGAGACTCACATGTTAAATCACTTTTAACAGTTACAGAACAGCTAAGGAGGGAGCTGAACTTGAACCTAGGACTATCTGGTTGTAAAACGCTCCTTCAGAGATCTTTAGTATCAAAAGGGACGCAGCTCTACTGTGTTAGCATTGCAAATACCTTTTGTTCTGGAGACCCTCCCCCCAAACACCCCCCAGAAGACAGTTCATTCTTACCTGAGTTAGATGTTGATGTTTTCCAAGGTTAGTAATCACTGAATTTCCACCTTCCAGTTTTTTATGGTTAGGAAAAATCAACACCACAGAATAACCAGCCTAATTCACTAGTGACTGGAAAAGCATTCTCAATAGAATTGTTTTTACTTTGAATAGGTGACATTTGTATATGCCTTTTGTTAAAAAAAAAAAGCCTGTCAGTGCAGAAGGGTAGGCCTTCCTTTCTCACCGGACCTACTTTTCAAAGGTGACCAGTTTCATCAGTTCTGTTTTCATTCTGCAGGTATTTTATGCTCCTGCAAGTGCGTGTTAACATACACGTATAGAGAGAATTCTCTTTTTCAATACTTGATCATCGTTTTGAGAGTGCATAGAATTCTATTGCATGATTGTATTGATTTGCTTAAAATCACTTCTTAGGGGCTGCTGCTGCTGCTAAGTTGCTTCAGTCGTGTCCAGCTCTGTGCGACCCCGTAGATGGCAGCCCACCAGGCTCCGCCGTCCCTGGGATTCTCCAGGCAAGGGTACTGGAGTGGGGTGCGTCCCCACTTCTTCTCCAATGCATGAAAGTGAAAAGTGAAAGGGAAGTTGCTCAGTTGTGTCCAGCTCTTAGACCCCATGGACTGCAGCCTACCAGGCCCTGCCGTCCATGGAATTTTCCAGGCAAGAGTACTGGAGTGGGGTGCCATTGCTTTCTCCGTCTTAGGGGCTAGGTAGGTTTTTTTCTAATACTTTTGTTGTAGTCAAGCTGGCAAGGCAACAAAACAGTTAGACTTGTGGGCTCTGAAGTTCAAGCTGCATTTGCATTGAATACTGGTGACCTTTGCCAAGTTCCTTATACCTCTCCTTTTCTTTCTTGGTCTATAAAATGGGCCAGTATTTATCTTCTAAGACTGTCATGAAGAGGATGGACACACAAAATCCTTAGAGCTTAGTAAGTTTAATTTTTGGTCTATCATTATTATACATCAAGTATACCTTTGGCTTATTAATGGAAGCCCAGTTTCTGGCTGGAGAGTATAAGATTTTGCCAAATTGCTCTTCAAAGAGGGCATACCAGTTTATACAGCCACTATCTTGCCCTGCTTTCTAACAGATGAGTGAAATATTAGAATGATTTAACATCATTGTAGAAACATGAGCTGTAATTTGACTTTGGTTTTTTTGAAATATCTTAAATTGCCATTTTTTGCATTCCTGAATATGTTCCTAAATACTAGTCTGCCGTTTCATATCAGATTTTTTACATTACTTTTTAGGATCAGTTTTTAAAAGTTGTTTGCTGCTTTAGAAAAAAATTGAGAAATTACGAAATTGGTAAGCTATGTTTCTGGTGAGCAGAAATGTAGGCTTTCTGCTAAGATCTATTGTAAGGGATTTCCAAAATTTAGAATCTTGAGAACTTTTAATCAGCCTTTTTTTGTGGGGGCGGGGGGCAGGCTAAAGGTTTGGTATCAGTAAGGGAAAGAAATGCTGCAAAAGGCGAGGATGATCAAATTTTACTCTTATTTAGATATAAGCCAGTAGTTGATCACTACTGTCCATCAGGCTTCCTTTAGTTATTAAGGTGATTTCCTGTTGCTAATTGTTTCCCAGATTAATTTTAGCACCACTCTGCTTTAGTTACTCCCCATCCAATGCCAAGAAAGCATCTGTTTAGGAATCTCTGCCTGGACATAGCTGGGATATTTTAAGCATGGAACTCTTAACCAGCAGCTGAAGTGCTGGCTGTGAGCTACTGACACCTGTTGAGACATGCCAGTTTCAATTTCTAAAATTTCCGAAATTTTTTACATGTATCAATTATGAGATCACTTGGTATATTTCATTTTCATTAAATACATATTTAGTATTTGACTGCAGCAGAGTGTTGTAGGAGCTAAATAGTAAGAGTTCTTTTAACTTATTTGGAACATGACTATCTTCTGTAGTAAAACTTGGGGCTTATTGTGCGTAACAGTGACTATATTTCTAAGTCAGTGTTTTTAGTAACATTTCAAAGCCATATTGGATTTCAGCAAAATCCTGTGGGCTATATTTATAATGCTATAGAGGCAGCCTGATTTTTATGCTAACAAACTTTAAGGCTCGAAGTAGAAGTGCTACAACGTAGGGGGCTCTTTTTGATTATGGGAAGCATATTTTGATTTACTAGGGTATAGGGTACACTTGAGGTGCTGTTCTTTTGTTTTTTTGATTGGGGGGTGGGGGGGGGTTAGTCCTTTTACTTTAGGGTGACCTGAATTCTTCTTTAGTTCTTTTCTTAACTCCGCATGTGCAAGAAAAACTTCACAACTTTAGGCAGTTGATGAAGCCTATTTTTTCTTTTGAAAAAATTTTCCTAGTGTGAATTAATGATCCCCTGAAAGCGTCTACTTCAGAGAATGAAAATTCCATCAAATTATTGGCATCAAGATGAGGCAAACCTGACCTGATTACTCTTGTACCACCACCCTCCCAAACATTTTTGACAGGCGTGAAATCTCTTGCCTGGAATATGTTTGATATATATGTGTTTTCTGTACCTTACTGCAAAGAATGAGCACAGTTTTTAATTGAAAGTACAGTAAGCAAAGTTATTTAAAGTTAGGGTCCCTTTGTGAAATCATGAAAATTCAAATTTAGTCTGGATCTTTTTTTCTTAAGCTAATTCAAAAGGAAATTTTGCATTCCCAGTAGCCATTTATGAGATATGCGGCTTCTCTGTACCCTCACCAGCATGAGCTGTTGCCGTTATTTTTTATTTTAGCTCTTAAAAGAGGTGTGAAGTGATATCTCAGTGAGTCTTAATTTGCATTTTCTTAACTAGCAGTGCTGAGCTTGTTCTTAATTTGCCTTCAGTATATTCTCTTCCTTGAAATCCACCCCCCTTTTCTAGTTGAATTTTTTTTTTTTTTTAACTCTTTAGTTTTGAGAGTTCTTTATTTATACTCTGGATCCAGGTCCTTTTCAGATATGTGGCTTGCACATATGTTTTCTCATTTTCTGTCTTGTCTTTGCATCCTCAGTGGGTTCCTTCATAATAGGTTCTTCCCCTAAAATTTATGGGACGTGTTTTTGGTGTGATGTCTAAAAATTCTTACGAAGCTTTAGGTGTTCAAGGTGTTTTCTTGTGGTTTTCTTTTTCCCCTTTAAAATTTTATAGTTCTGTATTTAAGTCTGTAATTTTATATAATGGGTGAGATTTGGGTTGAGGGTTTTATGTTTTTGTTGTTGTTTGTTTTGCCTGTGGGATGATATCTAATCACTGAAGTGTCATTTGTCAAAAAGTAGTAGACTACCTCCTTTAAACTCTGCATCTTTGTGAAAAATGAGTTGGACTTAATTGTGTGGATATATTACTGTGTTCTCTCCTCTGTTCCATTGATTTGTGTGTCTTTCTGACTATACAGTAATTGACTATTATACCTCTAAAATAAGTCTTAAAATTGGGTAGAATGAGTCTTCACAGTTTTGTTTTTCAAATTAGTTTTAGTTATTCTAGGTCTTTTGCCTCTCCTTATGAATTTTAGAAAAATCTTGTTGGTAGCTTATTTTAAAAAGCCTCACTAGAATTTTGATAGGAGCAGTGTTAAAGTTTCTTTAAAAATTAAAGGAATATTCATTGTGCTGTCCAGTTACAGCTCAGACTATTTGTCTTAGAAAGTGAAAACTTATATTCACCAAAAGTCTGTATACACAGGTATTTATAGCAGCTTTATTTGAAATCGTCAAAAAACTTAGAAACAACCGAATGTCCTTCAATAGGTAAAATGGCTAAGCAAATTGTGGTACCATACCCGTCCCAGGGAAGGCTACTCAGCGTCGAAAGGAAACAAACTATTAATAAATGCACCAAACACCTTGATAGATGTTTTAACATGATGCTGAATCCAAAAAGCTATTCCAAAGTCAGATACTGAATGATTCCCTTTATGTAACATTCTCAAAATGATAAAGTTTAAAGAAGATTTGGTGTTTGCCCAGAATTTAGGAATGGTAGAGAGCAAGGGATAGGTGTGAAATAAGTTTTAAAATTTTACTTACTTTTCATGCTTTCTGTAGAAGTATGACTTACCTTTTTCCAGTTACGGACATTTTCGAAAAAAATAGGAATTCATTTGGTGAAAGATTTTTAAAAATCTGTGGAAAAGAAAAACTACATGGTATAAGGGAAATTACAGTTTTACACAGTTCATGTGTTCTCTGAGCTTGAGTATTTCAGGCTGTTTTTTTGCCTTAGTATTTATACATTAGATTACTAAAAGGAAAATAACATACTTGTATTTCTACTAAGAATATTTCAGTCACGATGAATTGTATACTGTATCATTGTTCTCGATTTAGTATTTAAATTATAAGAGGGCAAGTGCTTTCCAAATTCCTGAGTTGAGAAAACTTAGGTAATGCTTCTTTTTAAGGCTCAGCTTTTCTAAACTACTCACTTGTGAAATGGGGCCAACCCACTTACTTATCAACTTGGTGAAATGTAAAATGCTTGACATGAGGTAGCAATTATTGTGTAATGCATTTGGCTGAGAATCTCATTTTTTAAATGGGGTTCTAAAATGGAAATTTCCTCATTGATTAATATCTGTGCTTGAGTGTTTTTCTTCCTGGACATTTTTTCCTTATCATGAGGAATAAATTTTCTAACTTTTGGCCAAAAGCAAACTTACTTCTTACTTTAACAGTTAGTAATCTGGATTGGAATAGAATTAACACTGGATGGAACTTCAAAAAGGGTAGGTTTTCTGATGACAATTTTTACTTACAGTGAAAAAACATACTAGCACTTTTATTGTAAGATAAAAAAGTTTTTTCACTGTAAGTAAAAATTGTCATCAGAAAACCTACCCTTTTTGAAGTTCCATCCAGTGTTAATTCTGTTCCAATACAGATTAGCGTGGCATGAAAGTGATCTGACCTTTGTCCCCTTTTCACCTTAGTATGGGGGGAGCAGTCTTTTTCTTAATGCTATCAAAATTAAACAATAGGTTTTTGGTTTTTTTTGTTTTTTTAATTTATACTCTACTTCACTTGAGCCTTTCATACATAGTTCTCAGATTTAAAAGGAAACTTCAGATTTTTTGTGAAAGTCGCTCGGTCATGTCCGACACTTTTGAGACCCCATTATACAGTCCGTGGAATTCTCCAGGCCAGAATACTGGAGTGGGCATCCTTTCCCTTCTCCAGGGGATCTTCCCAACTCAGGGATTGAACCCAGGTCTCCCTCATTGCAGTTGGATTCTTTACCAGCTGAGCCACAAGGGAAGCCCAAGAACAGTGGAGTGGGTAGCCTATCCCTTCTCCAACAGATCTTCCCGACCCAGGAATCAAACCAGGGTATCCTGCATGGCAGGTGGATTCCTTCCCAACTGAGCTTTCAGGGAAGCCTGATTTCTTGTACATCTTGATAATTCGGTTCTCATGTGGCATTTGTGTTAATTTTTCTTCCCCCTCAGGTTTCCTCCTGTTTCATAGTCAACCAGAACAATGTTCTACGCACATTTTGTCCTCAGTAAAAGAGGGCCGCTGGCCAAAATTTGGCTTGCGGCCCACTGGGATAAGAAGCTAACCAAAGCCCATGTGTTTGAGTGTAATTTAGAGAGCAGTGTGGAGAGTATCATCTCACCAAAGGTATGTTTGATGTTGATGTTTTTATTACTTTGTGGATTGTTCACTGATGTGTGAAATAGAATTCTGTAAAAATGATTTCTTAGGCAGGCATCTGTGTATATTGAGGGTAAAGAAAATCCATAAATTAGCCAGAGTTTCAATTTGATACTCTCTTCTCTAAAAATTCTGTTTCTAAAAATTCTGTTGTGAGTACAAAGATAATTTTCATTTGCCTTTTAATGACAGATAAGCATGGTCTAGCAGTACCCAAATATTTTATATTTGACTTTCTAGATGTTTTTGTACTAAATATGTGTATAGGTGTTTTTGATTGAGGGATTTATAGAACTTATATAAAGTTTTCAAAATAAAGACCCATCATTTGGAAAATTTTACAGGAGCCAGATCTAACTACTTTATCCATATGGTGGACAGTGTCCAGAACACTTGCTCCACCTCAGCTTCACAAGCCTGCTTGCTGTTTCTTGAAGATACAAACCTTTTCCCCATCATAGAACTTTTGTACTTGGCCATGCACTTTCCCTAAATATTTAATTACTGTGTGCCACTAGAATGGAAGGCTTGGGAATGTCCTAACCTTATCTGCTTTGTTTGCTGCTCTGTTTCTAGAAATTTTCTTGATATCCTCTGAAACTTCTGAAGCAGTGGTTTCCACCCTTGGATTTCACAAATAGTATGCCTTAATACATGTTTTTTGTGTTGCCAACGAAGGACCATTAAAACACACAGACACAGAGCTACTGACATCATTAGCATTTCATTGAGGAACAAACAGGTTGATTTAAAAAATGTATGAAGGGCTAATCTCAAAATAAAGGTATAGTCCTTGAATGTAATTTTTTTATACATATATTACATCTGTGTTTTAAAGGTCCTTTCCTGGATGTTGTAGTTTTACATATGCATATACACATACATCTACCAGTTTCCCTGTTTTTAAAGATTCCAGATCTCTGGATCAGCATTGGGAGCTATTAGAATTGACAGTTAAATGAGAGTAGTTCTTCATTGCTGAAAGAGCAAGAGGATCCAGGAATAAAGCTGGGATGTAGCAGAGACTTGTTCAGAAAAGTTATATGGAAAGATGTTTTACAGGGGAGAAGTGAAAGTTTGATTTGGAATTAGAGTACGTTATAAAGTTTCTATGGAATTTCAGCCAGTTTTAGAGTTATTAATGTAGAATTTGTTGGTGTTAAAGATGTTTTATTATTTCGAAGACAATAGTAATTAGAAAACTTTCTGCAAATGGGAAAATAAGTGACCTTTAGTTCTACCACCTAGAGAAACCTTCAGTGTTTTGGTATGCCTTCTAGACCTTCATGGGTGCGTGGGTTACACATGTAATTTTTCCCCTTTTAATGAATGTATACAAAAACTGCATTGTATGTTTTGTAACAAGACTGCGTTCAGGAAAAGCTCTGTTCATAACTCTGCCATCATTTTAGCAGTTGTATTGTACAGTGTCATAGTGTCTTGCGCACAGAACTTAAAATACACAGGAAAACCCAGAAACACACTTGACTGTAATTGAAGTGAGGTCATTTGTGTTTTCGTAAATTCACTGCAGAAACACTAATGTGTATGATTGGGGGTGGGGGGGGGCTGTTGCAGACACTTCTGGGAATGTTTTGATAAATGGCATGCGTACTGCATTAACTTCATAATATTCAAAAAAGCTTTGAATTCCAAAACACATTTGACCCCTAGGACTTCAGATAAAGGATAATGGACTTGTAATTTATAGTTGTGATTGTGCATGATTTATTTTCCCAGCTGCATTTTTTGAAAGGAGGGAGCTAATCCATAGTTTTTCCCAAATTTTCTGAATTGCTCTGGTCTTTTAATGCAGCCATTAAAAATTACAATAATACTATAGACAGAGCTTTTCCTGGATAAAGGCTCATTACAAAACAATATGCAGTTTTAGGTACACATACACACACAAAAAGGAAAATTGTGTGTATGCACATATAAAAGCCTAGAAGGCACGCTAAAATATTACTAAAGATTGCTTTAAGTGGTATGATTATAAGTTTTTATTTTCCTCTTTAAAAAACAACCATTTGGTAACCGTTATTTGTAAAATCTTTTGTTCTGTGTCTTTCTTTAATGTTGATGTTTTAGGAATATGATTGTTGGAACAGGTGACATACTTATTTTTAAGATATCTGATGCATTAACAATGTATTCTGTGGGGAAGTTGTACCAGTGTGCACTGCTGGTCAAATTGAGAAATGTTTTGTTTTTATAGGTATGCTTACTGAATTAGTAAATGGAGAAAGGAGAAATTGAACTCTTTTCTGGAAATAGATATGTGTGGCTAATCTTTAACAAAATCCATAAGCAAATACTGAAGCTGATTTGGCTTTTAAAAAAACACATTTTTTCATGATACGTGCAGAGTATTTTGTACGCCATTAGGGACACTTATAACTTTAAAATCCTTTCTAAATCTGTTTTTCTTTGATTTTGGTTTATTGTGATAGAATGTATCACAATAGATACCTCCACAGGGTGAAATGACCTAAAAATTTCTAATGTTTGTTCTCATTGTGCAGTTCTGGCGGGGAAATGTTGATTTAGTGGTTTAGAACAAGTGTCAGACAGATGGTACACTCAGAACTCCATGCCTTTCCCCGCTCTGGTTGGAACGGTCCCTCTTAGCCCCTGTAGAGCTGTCCTTGGATGTATATAGCCTGTGTTCTTCATCACACCCACACGCTTAATAATGAGCAAGCTCGGAAGCAAAAATTCCACATCTCATTTTACCTCCTTCTAGACTAAATTATGAACCAAACTAATCTAGAAAGAAAGAAAGCCTTTGTCCAAACACTACCTTTTTTTAAACTATTATCTTCATTTTTAAGTACTTTACTTTGAGGTAATATTGATTTATAACATTATATAATAGATTTTTTATTTCAACTTTTGTATACCATGCAACGTGCTCACCACCTAAAGTTTTGTTTCCATCCATTCCCATGCAGTTGATCCCTTTACCCCTTTGCCTCTCCCCCATCCCCTTCTTCTAAGGTAACCACTACTCTGTTTTCTGTGTACCACCTTCTAAAAGTTGCTAATTCTGGACAAGATAATGGCATACCATGGTTGAGTTTTTTGCCTCCTTTTTTTCTCACGTGAAGGATTAGGCGTAGTCATTATTAATTTCAAATTTCCTAAGGCAAACCATAAAGGGAGAGTCTCATTTTTCGGTTAAGAGCAGTGTTTTAATTGGGTAAGAGATTCATCATCGGATATGTCTTAGATTTAGTCAGAAATTTATTACAGTTTTAAGTAAGAATTTATAACTCTAAACTTCATAAGAATCCCTTAAGATTATACAGTAAAAGTGAGAAATAGATTTAAGGGACTAGATCTGATAGATAGAGTGCCTGATGAACTATGGACGGAGGTTCGTGACATTGTACAGGAGACAAGGATCAAGACCATCCCCATGGAAAAGAAATCCAAAAAAGCAAAATGGCTGTCTGGGGAGGCCTTACAGATAGCTGTGAAAAGAAGAGAAGCGAAAAGCAAAGGAGAAAAGGAAGGTTATAAGCATCTGAATGCAGAGTTCCAAGGAATAGCAAGGAGAGATAAGAAAGCCTTCCTCAGCAATCAGTGCAAAGAAATAGAGGAAAACAACAGAATGGGAAAGACTAGAGATCTCTTCAAGAAAATTAGAGATACCAAGGGAACATTTCATGCAAAGATGGGCTCAGTGAAGGACAGAAATGGTATGGACCTAACAGAAGCAGAAGATATTAAGAAGAGGTGGCAAGAACACACAGAAGAACTGTACAAAAAAGATCTTCACAACCCAGATAATCACGATGGTGTGATCACTGACCTAGAGCCAGACATCCTGGAATGTGAAGTCAAGTGGGCCTTAGAAAGCATCACTACGAACAAAGCTAGTGGAGGTGATGGAATTCCAGTGGAGCTATTCCAAATCCTGAAAGATGATGCTGTGAAAGTGCTGCACTCAATATGCCAGCAAATTTGGAAAACTCAGCAGTGGCCACAGGACTGGAAAAGGTCAGTTTTCATTCCAATCCCAAAGGCAATGCCCAAGAATGCTCAAACTACCACACAATTGCACTCATCTCACACGCTAG
Source organism: Bos javanicus (assembly GCF_032452875.1). Lineage (NCBI taxonomy): Eukaryota > Metazoa > Chordata > Mammalia > Artiodactyla > Bovidae > Bos > Bos javanicus. The sequence goes on from NC_083881.1 coordinate 47,584,737, forward strand.
TAAAGTAATGCTCAAAATTCTTCAAGCCAGGCTTCAGCAATATGTGAACTATGAACTTCCTGATGTGCAAGCTGGTTTTAGAAAAGGCAGAGGAATCAGAGATCAAATTGCCAACATCCGCTGGATCATCGAAAAAACAAGAGAGTTCCAGAAAAATATCTATTTCTGCTTTATTGACTATGCCAAAGCCTTTGACTGTGTGGATCACAATAAACTGTGGAAAATTCTTCAAGAGATGGGAATACCAGAGCACATGATCTGCCTCTTCAGAAATTTGTATGCAGGTCAGGTAGCAACAGTTAGAACTGGACATGGAACAACAGACTGGTTCCAAATAGGAAAAGGAGTAAATCAAGGCTGTATATTGTCACCCTGTTTATTTAGCTTATATGCAGAGTACATCATGAGAAACGCTGGACTGGAAGAAACACAAGCTGGAATCAAGATTGCCAGGAGAAATATCAGTCACTTCAGATATGCAGATGACACCACCCTTATGGCAGAAAGTGAAGAGGAACTAAAAAGCCTCTTGATGAAAGTGAGAGAGGAGAGTGAAAAAGTTGGCTTAAAGCTCAACATTCAGAAAACGAAGATCATGGCATCCGGTCCCACCACTTCATGGGAAACAGTGGAAACAGTGTCAGACTTTTTTTCTGGGCTCAAAAATCACTGCAGATGGTGATTGCAGCCATGAAATTAAAAGACGCTTACTCCTTGGAAGGAAAGTTATGACCAACCTAGATAGCATATTCAAAAGCAGAGACATTACTTTGCCAACAAAGGTCCGTCTAGTCAAGGCTATGGTTTTTCCTATGGTCATGTATGGATGTGAGAGTTGGACTATGAAGAAGGCTGAGCGCCGAAGAATTGATGCTTCTGAACTGTGGTGTTGGAGAAGACTCTTGAGAGTCCCTTGGACTGCAAGGAGATCCAACCAGTCCATTCTGAAGGAGATCAGCCCTGGGATTTCTTTGGAAGGAATGATGCTAGCTGTCAGAGATGGCTGGATGGCATCACTGACTCGATGGACGTGAGTCTGAGTGAACTCCGGGAGTTGGTGATGGACAGGGAGGCCTGGCGTGCTTCGATTCATGGGGTCGCAAAGAGTTGGACACGACTGAGCAACTGATCTGATCTGATCTGATCTGATGCTTTCCAGTCAGGTAATAAAAACTAAAAGGGGCTTAGACAGGAAATTAGCGGTCTTGTTTAACTAGAAGTTTTAGAAGTAGGAAGATCTAGGATTGGTTCAGCAGTTAAAACATGTCATGCAAGGACTCACCTAGACTCATCTTTCTTAGTTTGTTGGCTTCTTGTCCTTGTCTTCACGCCTGTGCCCTGTGGTTACAGGGCTACTGCAAGCAGCTGTAAGCCCCACCTGCTCACAGCACAGGAGGGGAGAAGGAAGAGAGTGTTCAGTTTTTTTGTGGAGATTTTTGTTTTGTATTTTTAATTGGGAAAGTCTCAGAATTCTCTGACCTAGTTAATACTCCTTGTTAGTTGAACTAGGCTATATGCCCACTCAGAAACAAGCATCAGCACAGATGAACGAGACTGTCATCTTTCAAGTCTGGGGATGTTCACTTCCCACATAAAATCAGAGTTCAGTTAATTGACAGGGAGCAGTGACTCTGGATTGGCATCCAAAAGTGTCACATACTTAATGTGCTAATGGTAACACTTCATGGGTTGCCTTAATACTTGCTTAATAGCTACATTCATTAATAGCTACATTCACATCCATGTTCATTCATGGATTTCTGTCAGTCTGTTCTCGTGTATACTCAGGAAATTTACAGGTGAGAAAAAATATACATGATTATGCCTCTGCTGCTAAGTTGCTTCAGTCGTGCCCGACTCTGTACGGACCCCATAGACAGCAGCCCACCAGGCTCCCCCGTTCCTGGGATTCTCCAGGCAAGAACACTGGAGTGGGTTGCCATTTCCTTCTCCAGTGAACGAAGGTGAAAAGTGAAAGGGAAGTCGCTCAGTCGTGATTATGAGGTAACTTCAAATAAATGGTTAAAAGTATGAAGAGAGATAAACTGCCTATAAATTGCACAATATACAGGCTTTGAAATTTTCTCTAAAACCAGAACATTACTGTATAAACTAATGTTAATCCGCAGGTGAAGATGGCACTCCGAACGTCAGGACATCTCTTACTGGGAGTAGTTCGAATCTATCACAGAAAAGCCAAATACCTCCTGGCAGATTGTAATGAGGCATTCATTAAGATCAAGATGGCTTTTCGGCCAGGTATTGTTGACTTTTTTGTTTTAACTTTGAAGTTCATTGTGTTCAGGGTGAAAACTGCTAAGCATGTATTTCTAGATGGGCATAGTTTGTTTTAATTGCAATACAAGGAGCCCTTCAAAAATGGGCAAAGCTTGGAGAGGCAGTGTTTCAAGGGAGATAGCCCATTTCAGTTTTGTTCTATGAATGGAATTATGGCAGACCTTTTTTGTTATTCCTTTGGAGCTGCCCTTTTAACTCCTTTTTCAGCAGTCATCAGAGGTTGAAGTGTTGAAAACTCATTGTTTTATGTTTTTAAAAATACAGCTCAGAAAAAAAATGTTAAAATTTTAATGTAGTCTTAAAATCAAATTCACTTTTAACTGAAGTTGTTAAAACTTTTAAAAATGTTCTCTATATTTCTTTGTTGTTTTGTTTTAGGTAATAGTTGATTTCTAAAACTGAACCCTTAGAACCAAACTTCGATCTGCATAGATAATTACAATTGTATAATTTTTTTAAGTATTGATGAAATTTTATTCTGATTAAAACAATCTCAGTGTGTAGGAGAGCTGCTTTATACTGTTAATTTCTACTGATGTTGTATTCTTCTATTTCAAATTATTGTAACATGAATAGTGCAATCTTTGAGATTCTAAGATTTGATTAAAAGTAAAATGCTTAGGCAGAGGCCATGATACTTGATTGTTTTCTACTTTGTGGCTACTAAGCGTATTTTGCTAAAATAACATTTTGTTTCTTTTTATCTTTTAAATCAATGCATGTTTATTGTAGACCACTTTAAAATATAGGAGGAAATGTAAAGAAAATAAAAATAATTTAATCCCACTTTTCTAGAATAACTAATTCCTCTTAGCATTTGGGATACTCTTTTGCAGTCATTCCTTTTCCTCATAAATTTCATGCTCATATAGAAAGCTATTACTAATACTTATTTGATGCTATGTCCTTTTATCAAAGATTTCTCAGTTTAATTCATAATTAGTGCTTTGACCTTTTTCTTGTGATTCAAGTAGTGTGACTTAGGATTATAGAACAAGCTAAAGTACTTGTGCTTCAGTGGTACTGAAGCAACCCTCCTGGAATATAACCTTAGGAAATTAAACTGACATTTTACCTTCCTTGACCCCTTGGTAAACTTTGCTTTAGCCAGGGCTTGAAGCCTACTGTTACTTTTCCAGGTGTTGTTGACCTGCCTGAGGAAAATCGAGAAGCTGCGTACAATGCCATTACTTTACCTGAAGAATTTCATGATTTTGATCAGCCACTGCCTGACTTAGAGTATGTCTCTCTCTCTCTTTTTCTTTTTCTTTAGTTATTGACTTGGTGTACCAAAAAACATTACTGGCTTACAAATAACATAGTTTTGGGGGGATGTTTTGACATTGAGTTAACATGTAGCCAAAATGCATATGCTGTATTTATGATAGTATATAAATATGAAACATATAACCCAAAAGTGTTTCTTCTGTAAGAAAACCATGTAAACAATGTCAGCTTTAACACTGCTAAAGAGAATTCTGATTTGCTTAGGCCATTATGTAAATTGAACAGCTGTCTAGCTGTTTGCTTTACATGATGATATCAATAAACTTGAACTGTAGCTTCATGATTTTTTTCCAGAGGTATTTACTAAAGTCTTCTACCATTTTATCATCTTGACCAAGCTATACTCAGCCACAAGTTTTGTTCTTTTCTTCTTTTAATAAACATGTGAGATAACTTTATACAAAGAGCGAGTGAAGGTCATTGTCACAACACACGTTTGAGAACAGAAAGGTTGTCCAGAGATGACCATTGTAACAGAGCACTGTGCTGTGTTGTCTGCCTCCCTCAAGTCTTCAGAAGCCAGCTATCATGACCATGACAGGGAATGCGACTGTGACTAAGTGATTAAGTAGCACAATTAACCAAGAAACCCTCTACATCAAGCCCCATTTATTGTTTAACAATGTTTTGGGGTTTTTTTGCTTTTTTAAAAAAACAATCTGTGACTTAAATGTAAATTTATTACTTACTTTGAATTTATTGTGTTAATTAGTGCTCAGCACTATTTGACTGCTTTACTTTTTCTCTTTATACTTCCGTGTTTTGTTTTTGTTTTTTTAATTTTTATGGTGGAATTTTTCCTTTTTAAACACAGCTAAAAAGGAAGAGTGATTAGTATTATGAACTCCAGGTGCTGATCATCCAGTTTCTTTCTTTATCGATACATTGCCAGTTCTATTTAATGTGTACAGTTGACCCTTAGTTTCACCTGCAAGGGTCTGCTTATGTGCAGGTGTTTTTCCCCCACTAAATGCATGCTGCACTATCACCCGATCTGAGGTTGGTTCATATTAAACAGAGTTCCAGAAAAGCCAGTTAACGTCAGTGTTCACATAGCCTAGCAGGGCCCTGATGAAAACCCAAGCATCTCTAAGTTCTTCCTCTCTGTATACCATGTTGCTTTATGTAGTGATTTCAGCATACTATATTTTGCTCACTGGTCATTAACATTTTTAAAATTTAAATACAAATGAAATTCGCTTCTAAATCATGTAGATTCTTGGATTGTATTTATTTAATGTCAAATATTTAGGCTCCATAGGTTGTGTGTATACTTTTTCCCCCCTTATAGAATAGAATTGAGATATGTTTTCCCTTATAAAACAATACAGTGAGAATTAAGACTAAACTGTTTTTGAAATTCTTTTATAGTGACATCGATGTGGCCCAGCAGTTCAGCCTGAACCAGAGTAGAGTGGAAGAGATAACCATGAGAGAAGAAGTTGGAAACATCAGTATTCTACAAGAAAATGATTTTGGTAATAGAGAAGGAAATCATTAGCCACTAGCTGTAATGTTGAAGTTATGTCACTAAACGTATTTAGGATAACCTAAATTTGGATCTTATTTGAATTTTCTGATCACGCCCCAGAATCGGTTTATGCAATGTAGATCCTGAAGATTTAAAGTTTAAACCAGATGTTTTAATATTCAAAGATACATAAGACTTTATTAGGCAAATATGGCATTATAATTAAATCATAACGCATTTTCTTTTGTATCAGCAGTATTTCGAACTTTTTTCAACTAATGACTGACTAAAATTTGTTTAGGTGACTTTGGAATGGATGATCGTGAGATAATGAGAGAAGGCAGCGCTTTCGAGGACGATGACATGTTAGCAAGCACTGGTGCTTCTAATCTCCTATTAGAGCCTGAGCAGAGCACCAGCAATCTTAATGAGAAAATTAACCATTTAGAGTATGAAGACCAGTATAAGGATGACAATTTTGGAGAAGGAAATGATGGTGGTATATTAGGTAAGTCACTACAAGGCGATAAATTCTTTATTTAGTTGCAGTGTTTTAGAGTGGCTGCTAATCTCAGCCTTGAGCATCTCTCTAGGTATGTATGTGTGAGTTGTGACCAGTTGGTTCAGTTGAAGTTTTCTGTAAGCCTGTAACCTTAAAATGTTAGCAATACCTAATTTTGTTTATAAGTGCTTGTCTTGGAATTTTAAGTTTTACTAATTCTTCAGGCTTCTCTATTTGTGTCTGTAAGTATAAGTTTTAAAATTAAGAAGGAGACTTTTTTCCCATGTGTGGAAGTATTTAATACTTCCATATACTACCATGAAGAGAACAGATGCATATTGAATACAGATTTAAATTTTTTAATTTAATCCATTTTGACATAATTTTATTTTCCCAGTGATTGGCTATTGATCTTTCAGCATTTCTTTTCTAAACTGCAACTAAGTTACATTCCCTATTTCAGATGACAAGCTGATTAGTAATAATGATGGTGGTATCTTTGACGACCCCCCTGCCCTGTCTGAGGCGGGGGTGATGTTGCCAGAGCAGCCTGCACATGATGATATGGACGAGGATGATAACGTGTCAAGTAAGCATTTCATGCTCGGTGATTGCGTGTGACTGTATGGCATCCAAAAACATATTTCATGTAGAAGACCAAAAACTAAACATTTCAGCTTTTAATGAACTGTGAATCTTAAACAGTGCTTATGGTTGAGTCTCTCATGTGTTTAACCCTGTGCTCCTCCCTGTGTTTTGGCCAGTAGGTCAACTGGAAAGACCTTATAATTAGAAAAATGTTTTCTCTTTGGTACCAGTGGGTTTCTTTCAGTTACTCAAAGGGGTTTTCCCCTACCATTTGTTGGATGTATAGTAAATTCCAAATTCCAAATTTACTTTTGTGACCAAATTTCTGCTTTTATAGTGGGTGGGCCTGATAGTCCTGATTCAGTGGATCCTGTCGAACCAATGCCAACTATGACTGATCAGACAACGCTTGTTCCAAATGAGGAAGAAGCCTTTGCTTTGGAACCTATTGATATCACTGGTGAGCAAACACACTTTCTAGTAATCTCCTCATTTTAAATAATTTTTCTCCTTTGTCCGACATCTATCGTAGAATCTTTAATCAATGACAATTTTAGTATCTTACAGAATGTTTTTACAAGTTGCTGTGAAATAACTTCCAAAGGATGAAACAGGCTTCCTGCACATATGTATCTCAGTCTTTGGGGGTTATAAAAATGTGAACAGGTCACATGTATAACAGTTTAAAAACACCGCAAGGCATTTTTCAGTAAGATAATAAGATTGACTAGTCAGTTATAGTTCTTAAATAAGAAGCATAGCAAAGTATAATTGGAGGTGCCTCTTCTGAGTAGAAGAGGCAATATGTAATTTGGATGTGAAACTTAAAAATTTCTAAATGGTTTATGGGTACAGTGGGATGGAATAAGCTATTTACAGTGTGACTCAAGATATTGTTATTACTTCTAAGTTAAAACAAGATTAACTTTCGAGATTTCCTACGTAGAATCTGATGACCAGAATTGGTACATGGCTTCTGGTTTAAAAAAGAGTACTTTTCTATGTAACGAACACAATTTAGGAACTGAAAATATAAAAATGAACGAGTCTTTCCTCACGGAACTTCAGTAGTAGGGTAACCTTGGTAATTAAGTAAATTATGTACTGTATTATTAACAGATATCACAGAGATCTATTAAAAAAGGTAAGGACAAATACTGCATTGTTTAAGACAGCTGAGTGTAGCCAGCTGTTAAAAGAACTTGAACTTGTAATTTCAAGAAAGGAAACTCAGTAGTGGAGGTCAGGGGCTGGACAGAGGCCATCACTGTGTAACAGCTTCTTGACTTTCGAACCACGTGCATATTTTATCTTTAAAACCAATAGAGTTATATAACGTATGACAGAATGAAATCTTGAGGAATGTATTTAATACCATGAGCCTTTCTGTATCTTAAGAAACTGAGATAATGTTACCTGCTTTTTAAGAATTTAGTAAGGATTAGAAGTGAACACACAAAAGTGTATAGGATGGAGTTTCAGGTTCATTTAAGTGGGTTTGGGCTTGTTTCACTTCATCAAGCTGCTTATGCAGCTGCCATATATGAATTGTAACTTTTCTAATAAAAATCATAGTAATTGCAACCATTTATGGAGTCCTCAATCTATGCCAGACACTATACTAATTATTTTACAATCCCTTGTAAGTTGTTGGCCATATTTCAGATGAGAAAATAAAGACGTTAGCAAAATGAAGTTAATTTTTTTTAATGGTCACTTAGCTAATTGGCAAAACCTAGTGCTTGGGTCTAACTCTGAATGAGGTGAGGTATGTTTCGTGTTTACAGTATAAAACTACACGGGCAAAAATGAATTGGTTCTTACTTTTTTTTTTTTTTTGCCCATTTTGTGCTAAAAATCTATACATACTCATTCAGCAAATTTTTATTGAACATTTATCATATGTCAGCTTCTATATGATGCTTGGGAAGCATCAGTTAAAATAGATTCTGTACTCATGAAAGTTTAACATTTCTTCTAGACATGTAGAAAGGCAGAAATACAATGAGACCAAAGTTGTACGGTTCTTGCTCGCCTCTCAGAAAGATGATCTTATTTTCTTTTATCATGCCAGTCAAAGAAACAAAAGCCAAGAGGAAGAGGAAGCTCATTGTTGACAGTGTCAAAGAGTTGGATAGCAAGACAATTAGAGCCCAGCTTAGTGATTATTCTGATATTGTTACTACTTTGGATCTGGCACCACCCACCAAGAAATTGATGATGTGGAAAGAGACAGGAGGAGTGGAAAAACTCTTCTCTTTACCTGCTCAGCCTTTATGGAATAACAGACTACTGAAGGTAATAGCGTTTGCAGAATTTAAAATTTCATACAGATTTTGATCGTTTTTTAAAATAAACGTTAAAACCTTTTGTTTAAATCATTTTTGATCAGGTATTGTTCAGCCAGCCATATGGCATCTTTTTTCTCCCTTAAACCACAGTATACTGAACATAAACCTGATCTGGAAGATTATAAGTGACACCTACATTTCTAAAAGATGTGGAATGAATTTTCACTATTCTAAAAAGCCACTGGTGTTTTTAATAATAGTTCTTCCTCAGCTTCCTATGATAAATTATTAGTTCTGTTGCCTTACTGTGTACCGTGGTTCAAGTCTACATTCTTTAGATGATGCTTTCTGGCTAAAACATGGCTTGATTCTGCTTTTCCCACAATACAGATTTCTGGCTTTATGAGAATTTCTTTTAATTTACAAGCCGTTTTCTAGAGTTGAAATATTCTTAGAACCGATTGTTTAAAAACAAAGTCTTTAAAGCAGCAAGCTTTGTTAAAACTGCTGTTTTTTCGGTGTACAATCATAGTCATTTGGAAGAAGGTTCTTAAGTTTTTTTTTTTTTTGACTTAGTAGTTTCATTTTCAGTAATTTTTCCTGAGATAATTTTAAATATGGGGGAAAAAACTCTATGAAGATGTTAAATAATTATATTTACAGTTAAATTTTTCTAAAGAACCTTAAAATATTAAAAAATCTTTCAAGTGTGGCATATATATGCACAAGCATATATATTTCCACTCAGTGGAATATTCAGTCATTAAACATACTAGAAATAATATAAAATTACTATATCATTAAGTGAAAAGGGTACTATGTAAAGCTATTGGGTATGATTTCAGTTAGATTGAGTTTTAAGTGTATGAATGTGAAAATAAACTGCAGGTCAATAAATTTAAAACTAAATCCCCAAGTTAAACAATGGATAAAAAAATTTCATCCTCAAATTATCTAAAATTGCTGCAATGAAAATCTTATAGGACTTCACATTACAGAATGGAGTGTGAATATGGTGTAACATTAAGTAGAAATCGTGCTCAATTTTATGTATATATACACCAACTATTAAAACATTGTAATGTTAGTGGTAGGGTTTCATTTCTTGTGATTTGTAATAGAGATTATATAATTGATTTTTTAATTTTTTATAGCTCTTTACACGCTGTCTTACACCACTAGTACCAGAAGATCTTCGAAAAAGGAGGAAAGGAGGAGAGGCTGATAATTTGGATGAATTCCTCAAAGAATTTGAAAATCCAGAGGTTCCTAGAGAGGACCAGCAGCAGCAACATCAGCAGCGTGATGTTATCGGTCTGTTTTACTAGAATAGTTCCCTCATAAAGTTTAAGTGAACATTTGGGTTAAATTTTACCTATATATTGCCCAAGTAAAAGAAATCAGGAACAAAGAAGTGTACTCAAATTTTGAACAGGGAAATACATGCTTTATATTCTCTGATTGCTTAGAGGTTTAGGAGTTGGCTGAGTGCTAGTCTGCTAAAGGATTGTCCTGCCTTGGACTGGAAGTGGCACCTGTCCTTTTAAAGCTCCCTCCCACTTTTAAATGTATTGTTATAAATTGACTAACTTTTGTGGAGGTAAAATTTTATTCTGCCTTCCTTACTAGGGAAAGTACCTATGTTGTAGCATATTACTATTAAATGGTTCTAAAATATTGTTAAGGGCTGTATGACCTAAGTCTTCTCTTCATGTGACCAATTGTAGATGAGCCCATTTTGGAAGAGCCCAGCCGCCTCCAGGAGTCGATGGAGACCAGCAGAACAAACTTGGATGAATCCGCCATGCCCCCACCACCACCTCAGGGAGTTAAACGAAAAGCGGGACAGATTGACCCAGAACCCATGATCCCTGTAAGCACACGTCTCCATCAAAATGTTTGGGATGTTCAGACAATATTTTAGATCCCTAGTAGTAGCAAGTGTTATTTAAGGAGACCTTTTGAAGTATCTTGGTTTGGGCAGAAAAGGAATGGATCCAGAGAGAAAAAATGGCAGCCAGGGATCTAAATATTGTGTGCCCTGAGTGGGAGTTGTTTTTAGTGTAGAAGTTTTTGTTTTTTTCTGACTCTTCTTGGATAGTGTTGCTTCAGAGTGGCCTGAACATCCTTGGCTAATATGGATTCCTTGATACTAGGTTCTAATTTTATTTTATTTCTCAAACATTAGCCCATGGTGAATCAGACAGTTCTAGATAGAATAAGAAAAGCAACATAAGGAACCTGTTAAATACATTTTGAATAAAATAGAACAAGCTTCCTGCTAATAAATAACTGTTAGCAAGATGGAACATTTTCCCTCCATTTTTATTGAGATAAAATTGACATATAAATTGTATTAGTTTGGGGTGTACAGTATAATGACTTGATACATGTATATATTGTGAAATGATTACTATGATAAGTTTAGTTACTATCCATCACTTTATACAGAATTAGATTTTTTTCTTGTCACACAACATCTACTCTGAGCAATTTTCAAGTATGTAGTTATAGTTGGTTGAAGCTCCTTATCCATGGATGTATACTGAGGGCTGTCTGGAATAAGTGTTTTATGTAAGATACTTTAGTATCCATGAATTTTTCTATTTAGAAGGGATCCTGAAACTAATCCCTTGCAGATACACAGGGACAGTTGTATTGTTCATTGTAATCATCATATTGTGTATTAGATCCCCCAAACTTACTTATAACTGGAAGTGTATACTCTGACCAACATCTGCTACATCTCATTTCCTCTGCCTTCTAGCCTTCATGACCACCATTTTACTCTTTGCTTCTGTGAATGTCAGCTTTTTAAGATTGCATATGTAAGTGATACAGCTGTCATATAGGACTCATCTTTCATTTCACTTAGCATAGTGCTCTCCAGGTCCATCCGTGTTGTCACAAAAGGCATAATTTCTTGTGATGAATATTATATCTGTGTGTGTATCATATTCTCTTCATCCATTTATGTGTTGATGGACCCTTAGGTTGTTTTCATAGCTTAGCTGTGAGCAGGGAAGCATCTTTTCCACATAGTAATTTCATTTCCTTTGGATAAGTACCTGGAGGTGAAATTTCTAGTTTTAATTTAAGTTTTAATTTTTTGAAGAACTTCCACAGTTTCCGTAATGGCTGAGCCAGTTTACATTTGCACCAGCAGTGCATGAGGGTTCCCTTTCTCCTCATCCTTGCCAACACTTGCTGCTCTCTCTCATCTTTTTTGGTGTTCTGACAGGTTAGTCATTCAGACAGGTGTCAGGTGATACTCTTGGGGTTTTTATTTACACTGACTAATTAGAGATGTTTTGAGCACCTTTTCTTGTACCTGTTGGTCATCAGGTATATTGTCTTTGGAAAAATTTGTGTTCAGATCCATTGCCCATTTCAGTTTGTTTTGCTCTTGAGCTAAGTTGAGTTGTTTATATATCTGGAATATTAGTCTCTTATCAGATAAATGATTTGCAGATACTTCCCCGTTCTGTAGGTTGCCTTTCCATTTTCCTGATGGTGTCCTTTGTAGTGTGTTTTAGTTTGATGACGTGCAACTTGTTTATTTTTGCTTTTATTGCCTTTGCTTTTGGTGTCAAATCCAAAAAAGTCTGTCAAGACCAATAAGTTTCTTACCAGTATTTTCTTCTAGGAGTGTTATGGTTTCAAATCTTAGATTCAAGTCTTTAATCCATTTCATTCTTATACATGTGGCTGTCTGGTTTACCCAACACCATTTATTGAAGAGATTGTCCTCTCCTTTTTGTATACTCTTGGCTCCTTTGTGCTAAAGTAATTGACCGTATAGTGTAGATTTATTCCTAGGCCTCTGTTCTCGTCCAGATTCTGCTTTATTGTTTAGCAAACATTCCTGCATATCTATAGTACAAAGTAGTTTCAGGCTAACTCGTTAAGAAACTAGAATATATTTGTCCAAAAAGTAAAGTAGCATCTTGCTACTTTGTTTAAGCTGGCTACCATTAAGTTCATTTCAGTGTGCTATTGTAAGTGAAAAGGAAGGTGGTCTGGTTTGAAGCTTCCCAAGCTTAAGTCTATAGAATACATTAATTTGGACAAAGGGAGACTTTTTGGTACCTTAGGCTCTTGGTTCAGCCTCCATGAAGATACTGGCAAAAGAATATTCCTTGCCAATTTTAAGAACTAGTTCTCTAAGCTCCCCCCCTCCCCACCCCAACCTGGTGTTAAGGAGTTGTAAAAGGCTGGGCATATTTTTCTCTTTGAGTTGAGGAACGGGAGCAGGTAATGGGTGGGTTGCTTTAGTACCACTCTCTGGATAATTGTTTCCTTGTCAGTATTTTAATGTTCTCGTTTGTTTGTATTAAGTCAGAGAAGAAAATACAAGAAATGGATCCAGAAAAATAGTCTCCTCATTTGTATTATTTGCTTCAGGAAGAGCCCAAAGGCCTATTTAGCACTCAAGCTGAGTTGCAATGACCTTAAGGCAGTCTTACACAGTAATGGTTGCCTGTGCCAGGCTAATTAATGGTAGAGTCTTTTTGCATTGCCCTTGGAGTTCAGTGGATTCTGTTTATTCCTAAAATGTTAATACAGAAAGTTTTGAGGGTTTTTTGTTAAGTGTTTGCAAATAGTAAGTATAAAAACAAAGCACCTTTGCTCTAGGATAGTAAGACAGTGAATGGATTTTCTTGTGTAAACTAATGCTGAGACTTGTAATCAGTTTTTGATTATGAGGAAGTGTGGAGGTGTGACTCCAGTATTTCTTTTCATTTTGAGAACTGCAGCAACTACATACTTAGAAGAAGCTACCTTTAAAATGTGCATCCTTAAATTGCCTTGTTTTTATTGCTTTAAGCCTCAGCAGGCAGAGCAGATGGAAATACCTCCTGTAGAGCTGCCCCCAGAAGAACCTCCAAATATCTGTCAGTTAATTCCGGAGTTAGAGCTTTTACCAGAAAAAGAGAAGGAGAAGGAGAAGGAGAAAGAAGAAGATGAGGAGGAGGAGGTAAGGAAATGTAAAAAGATCTGATGAGTACATTCCCATCCAGATTTAGTGAAAATCTTCCACCAGCTTGTTGTTATTTTTCATATTGGAGCTGAGTTAATTATCAGAGTGATGAAAAATGTTTGAATAAAAGCAAAACTTAGCAAAATTCTTAGTGGTCTAGACCAGGGGTCCCCAACCATTGGTCCAAGGCCTGTTGGGACCCAGGTAGGCCTCACAGCAGGGGGTGAGCGGCAGGTGAAGGAGTGAAGTTTCATCTGTATTTATAGCCATGCCCCATCCTCACACCACCTGAGCCCTGCCTCCTGTCAGATCAGCAGTGGCATTAGATTCTCATTGGAGTGCAAACCACTGTGAAGTGTGCATGCAAGGGACTCCTTATGATTATCTGATGCCAGTAGAGCCAAGGTGGTGATGCTAGTGCTGTGGAGCGCCTGCCACTGTCTCCCATCACCCCCAGATGGCAGCGTCTAGTTGGAGGCAAACAGGCTCAGGGCTCTTTACGTTATGGTAAGTTTTATAATTATTTCATTATATATCACAATGTAGTAATAGAAATAAAGCACACGATATATGTAATGCTCTTGATTCATCCCCAAATCATCACACCCCACCCCATCTGTGGAAAAATTGTCTTTTACAAAAACCGGTCCCTGGTGCCAAAAAGGTTGTGGACCACTGCGCTAGACCATCAAGACCCTCAAGTTTTATGCTGTGTTAAAGAACTCACTTGGTCCCTTGTGGGTTTTGGAGTACAAGAGGTTTGCCCTTTCGCTGATTTCTTGACTTCTAAATTGTAAGCTGCTCTGAGACGTTCTCTTGTGGTTGAGGGTCAGTTCTTACTGCTACTAACATCTGCCTCTCGTATAACCCCTCTATTTGTGAGGGGTTTGTTTTTTCGTTAGAGTGGAGTGGGATGTGACTTGGCTGATCTGGTTTTTATTTTTTAAAAAAGTAGAGGTAGTTTGGGAATGGATTTCCTTTTCCTCATGCACACTTTGGCTGCTCAGGGTCTTTTGTCTTCCCAACCCCCGCCCCTGCTTTTGTTGGATCTTTAAGATTGTTACAGAAGACTTAGATATTTTTCTGTTTGATGTCCTGTCAAATATTTTATTTAAACTTTTATGTTTAAAGTTTCTTCCAAGACTAATTCTCATTACCATCTGTTCATATTTGTAATTTATGCCAGCATAGGTTTCATAACCACTTAGGGCTTGATTATGAGCCTTACATTGTTTTAAAGTAAGAATTTAGCCCCAGAGTTCTTCCAGCCTGTGTTCTAGAGAATCTCAGACTGTGTTCAATTAGTATTTAAAATTATACTTTCTGATGTTTTTGAAATTGTTAACTCCTGGTCCTTTGGATATTATGTAGTTCCAATATAGTTTGGGAGTATCTCAGCTCTTGGCCGGTGCCAACCTCAGTCTTGTAGGTGGCAGGTGACTGGGAACCAGGCTATTACAGTTAAATATAAATTATAGCCCATTTCTTTTGAAACACTTGATGTAAGTTTCTTAGAGCGGCCAGTAACCCATTGCCTGCCAGCATTAGTCCATGGACCACACTGTGTAGACCCACGCTTCTAGATCAGTACAGCATCATGTAGTCAGCTAAATGCACAGAGGACGTTCTTCTGTGATTTAAGAACAGACTGAACTAAATGCTAAGTGTTTTTTCCACTAACCAAAATGCACAATTTAGAGCTTTCAGGAGATAAGTTTGTCAGTTTTTTGTCAGTTTTTGTGTGGGGTCATTTTCACTTAGGATGAAGATGCTTCAGGGGGCGATCAGGATCAAGAGGAAAGAAGGTGGAACAAAAGGACCCAGCAGATGCTTCATGGTCTTCAGGTATGCCAGTGAAGGCTTAGAGAAAAATTTCATCAAAGGCTTCTGGCATTGTTTCCTTAAAAGGAAAAGTTACATGCTGTATAACCAGCAAGTCTGCCTTTTGTGAAACTTCTTCCAAAAGCACATACCTTAAACTACTTTAATACATAAGCTGTTAGGCTAAAATCGAGCCTGGAAAGCATCCAGGTGAATACTTTCCCTTTGTTACTCTGCAAAGCAGAGCTTCTTGGTGTGTGTATACATCTTATTTTGGGTTGAGCAGATTTAATGTGTTGAATCATTAAGTTTGTCAAATCATTGTACAGGGTTAGAGTGTCACTTATCCTTGGGCCTTCATGTATCAGATACAGAGGAGATTGCTTGAGTGTCTATGAAATACCAGGCAAGATGCTCAGGGTCTCCTAAAATAGATTCAAAGGATAGTTGAAAGTTTGGGAAACTGTAAGTGCTACATTTTACTATTTTATCAGTTCGATTAAATCTACAAAGAAAGAAATGAGTCTGTGTTAACATTGTCCCTTTGCTTTTTTAAAACATGAGAAACATTCACATAATATACAAAAATAGTATGCTTCTAAAATTACTGCTTTGGTCTGCTGATTACTTTCATTTAATCCTTCCTCTTTGGTTTTATTTCAGCGAGCTCTCGCTAAAACTGGAGCTGAATCTATCAGTTTGCTTGAGTTGTGCCGAAACACGAACAGAAAGCAAGCTGCAGCAAAGTTCTACAGCTTCTTGGTTCTTAAAAAGCAACAAGCTATTGAGCTGACACAGGAAGAACCATACAGTGATATCATTGCAACACCGGGACCAAGGTTCCACATTATTTGAGCAGCTAGAAGCGTTAGAGCTAGTGTTCATTTCACTAGTGTGTACAAATTGCCCCCGTGTGTAGGGCACACAAAACCCTTCCAGAAAATTTAGATTTTTGTCTGTACAAAGTCTCTGCCTTTTTTCATTTTTTCCAGTATTTTAAATTTACCCATTTCCTCTTTAAGCAGAACTGCTCGTATGGTGTTTGTGTTCTGGTGGAGAAAGCAAGCACCCCAAGATCAGTCCAGAACAGATGTGTGCAATATTGGCGCATATAATTGAGTAGCAACGGAAGGTTGGAGTTTCTCTCTTAGTTCTCCATTACTGCATTCTAAAGGAGAACGTTTCAGGGAAAACCACCTGCCAGTTAAGAACAGTAGTGTGAATCTTTGACAGAAATTGTGTTTTCTCATCAGCAGCACCCGGCAGTCTTAGAAGGGACCATTGGCCTTCGGGGATGGTGCCCCAGACAGACTGTCTTCTCGGGATAAGTTTTAAAGTATAATTTCACAATTCACCACTGGGGGTGGGGGTTGGTATGTGAAATTGTACTGTAACTATAAAAAGGTAGGACTTGGTTTAAAGTGCCCTATTTTGTAAATCATTCCATTTGAAACTTTTTAACTGTGCTGACATCTGTTGTTTTAGTGAGACTCTAAAATGAGCAGAAATAGACTTTTAGAGTAGAATGAGTATAAAAAGCATCTCTGATTTTCCAGGAGCTGTAAATCAAGGTTTTAAAAAGATGTTTGGACATATTTGAGTATTCAGATCATGAAAATAGAAATTGCTGTGCTAACTGAAAGGACAGACTGATGGGAAACTGTACAACTGGTAGACTTAACCTTTAAGCAGACAGTGCTGTAAAAACTAATGGCTTCTTTGATATTTATTGTAAGTTTTAGTACTGATCTTTTTTTCCAAAGCTTGCACACTCCTTTGGAACTGTAATAGCTTTGCAACAGAAATCCCATAGTTTCCTATAAATTAAGTGAAAAACATCCAAATAAAGGCTTTAAATATTAACAGACCAGGTAGCACCAGAAATTATGTGACTGTTATGATTATCAAAACATGTCTTAACTTTTTAGGGCAAAATTACACACTAAAAGTTCTAGCTTAAGTGTTGGCACTTGTGTGGAAAAAAAAATCACTCAGACTTCAGTGTATACCCAATAATTTTAAATTATGTGAGATGTTTTAAATTTGTGAACTCGTAATTCCTGTTTTGATGATTCAGTTTCTTGAGATGGTAATTGTATAAATTGCTATTGCCGCTTTATTTCAGTATCATGTGCCTGTAAACCATGGATTTTTCTCCCTTTGTATAAAGACATTGTAGATAATTGAATGTTTGATTATAGAAAGGTCATTAGTTTCTCGTTACACATTTTGTTAGTCTGGTTTTTGTTGCTTATCGGGTTTAATATTGTTCTTGAAAATAGTTGATGCTATGTTATGTATAACTTTTCTAATAAAAGTTGTGTTATAAGCTGTAAATTTTGGAGTATTGTTATTCAGTTGGTGGCATTCCCCAAGAATATTGCTTCATCTTTTTTGCCTTAACTAGAATAATTATCCACACAAATAGTGAATTTTTCAAGAGATAGAGTACAAAATAATAAGTCTTTACAAGGTGTATTGGTGTATTAGAATGTATTAAGATTAAAATGAAACTAATAAATGGCTGATGCTGAGGAATCTTTTGGGGCATAGTTACAGTCTTGTAATTGCTAAGTACATAGAAATTATGACATGGTGGGTGGGGGTGTGTCCTTGGGGGTCTAAACAAATGTAGCCAATTAACAACGTTCTGGAGATTTGCTGGATCCATCTAAGAAATCTACTTTAGCCAGGGCATTCAATAGGTAACTTGCAACGTACCCATCTTTACATTCAAGCATTTGACTTGTCCCACCACCATCTGTGAACTTTTAAGACACTTAAGACTTCATGCACTCAGGAAATAAAGAAAAGCTTCTGTTTGAAAGCTGATGCTTGGTAGAGATGCAGAGGTACAGAGCACCTGTGCACACAGCAGGGGAAGAAGACGGGTGGAGCAAGTGGAGAGAGCACTGACATACGTACAGTACCACGGGTAAGATAGCTGGTGGGAAGCTGCCACATAACAGGGAGCTCAGCTCAGTGCTCTGTGATGACCTAGAAGGGCGGGACGGAGGCTCAGGAGGGAAGGGATGTACGTATGCATACAGTTAATCCATGTTGCTGTACGGCAGAAACCGTCAAAACACTGTAAAGTAGTTATATTCAAAAATATCTTTTTAATATAAATACACAGAGGGGAGAAAAAAAGCTGATGCTTAGGGTTCAGGCTTCTAATTTAGCACTCCTGTAGGGGCTGACTGTGATCCTCTTCAGAGACTAGGAAAACCAACAGACACGTCTAGCTTGCTTCAAGTCACCACTATATCCCTGAGACGAGATCATACACATGTCTGATGCCTCAGCTTTCATGGCTGCTGCCTGAGGGAAGGACCCTTGATCAGCTAATTCTGATAACCAGCAGGATTCACAAGCTGACATTCAAACCACAGGACTGTAGCAAACAGCAAAGGAATTAACCGACTCAGGAGTGCACGTGCACACAGAGCCAGGCCCAAATCAGAGGGAGCAGACAAAATGCCCACCTGGAAGGTGCCTAGATACGAACTTTACCAGTTAACTTACAACCAAGGAGCCAAGAATATACAATTGGGAAATGACGGTCTCTTCAAAAATGGTATTAGGAAAACAACCACCACGTACAAAAGAATGAGGCTGGAAATTACAGAATTTACTATAAATCAAGTAAAGTTTGAAAGACGTAAAGCCATAAAATTCCTGTAAGAAAACAGGTGATAAGTTCCTTGAAATCAGTCTCAACTAAGATTTTTTTGGATCTGACCGTAGAAAGCGACAAGACTACCAAGTAGGACTATATCAAACCAAAAAGCATTTGCACAGCAAAGGAAACTGCCAGAAAAAATGGAGAAAACATTTACATTATATATCTGATAAGAGATTAATAGGTAAAACTTGAAGAAATCATACAACTCAATAGCAAAACAATCATTTTAAAATGGGGAGAGCATCAGACATTTTTCCAAAAAAAATATGGCCAACAAGTACATGAAAAAAATCAGATCATTTCTAATAATCAGGGAATTGAAATCAAAACCACAGTGAGATAGCATGTCACACCTGTCAGAATGGCTATTATCAGAAAGACAAGAAATTACAAGTGTTGGTGAAGATGTGGAGAAAAGGGAATACTTGGTACACTGTTAGACTGAATAGGTGTAGCCACTATGGAAAACAGTATGGAGGGTCCTTTAAAAATTAAAAATAGAGTCCACGTATGATCTAGCATATCTGCTTCTGGATATTTATAGGAAGAAATAAAAAACACTAAAGA
Organism: Bos javanicus; assembly: GCF_032452875.1. Taxonomy (NCBI): domain Eukaryota; kingdom Metazoa; phylum Chordata; class Mammalia; order Artiodactyla; family Bovidae; genus Bos; species Bos javanicus. The sequence goes on from NC_083881.1 coordinate 47,604,228, forward strand.
AGACACACATCCAAATTTATTGCATCATTTTTTATAATAGCCAACATATAGAAGCAACCTAAGTGTCTATGATGGATGAATAGATAAAAACCGTGTGTGTCCTTTATACACACACACACAGACACACAATGGAATATTCTTCAGCCATAAAAAATGACACAAAACCTCACCATTTGCAAAAATGGATAGAACTTCAGAACAGTATGCTAAATGACATAAGTCGGAGAAAACCAAAGACCATGTGATATCACTTATATGTGGAATCTAAAACAACAAAAACTCCCAAATTCACAGATACAGGGAGCAGATTAGTGGTTGCCAAAGGTACATGGGGAAGGAGGGATTGGTGAAATGGGTGAAGGAGGTCAAAATGTATAAACGTCAACTTAGAAGTCATAGGGATGTCATACATGGCACAACTGTGACGACAGTTGTTAATGCTGTACTGCATAAGTGAAAGTGCTAATAGTGTATCTTAAAAGTTCTCACAAGAAAAAATTTGTAATTACATATGGTGATGGGTGTTCACCTGTGATCATTTTGCAGTATATACAAAGATCAAATCAGTATGTTGTGCACTTAAAACTAATGATATATTCACCTCAAGAAGGCAAAGTGGTTGTCTGAGGAGGCCTTACGAATAGCTGAGAAAAGAGAAAGGGCAAAGGAGAAAGGCAAAGATAAACCCAAGTAAATGCAGAATTCTGAAGAACAGGAGAGAGAAAGTCTTCTGAGTGAACAATGCAAAGAAATAGAGGAAAACAACAGAATGAGAAAAGACGAGATCTCTTCAAGAAAACTGGAGATACCAAGGGAACGTTTCATGCAAAGATGGGCATCATGAAGGACAGAAACAGCAAGGACCTAACAGAAGCAGAAGCGATTAAGAAAAGGTGGCAAGACTACACAGAACTATACAGAAAAGGTCTTAATGAACCAGATGACCATGATCACTCTAGATGTGGTCACTCACCTAGAGCCAAACATCAGGGAGTGTGAAGTCAAGTGCGCCTTAGGAAGTATGACTATGAACAAAGCTAGTGGAGGTGATGGAATTCATGTGGAGCTATTTCAAATCCTAAAAGATGATGCTGTTAAAGTGTTGCACTCACTATGCCAGCAAATTTGGAAAACTCAGCAGTGCCCACAGGACTGGAAAAGGTCAGTTTTCATTCCAATCCAAAAGAAAGGCAAGCCAAAGAATGTTCAAATGACCATACAATTGCACTCATTTCACATACTAGCAAGGTAATGCTCAAAATCCTTCAAGCTAGGCTTCAACTATATGTAGTCACTGAGAACTTCCAGATATACAAGCTGGATTCAGAAAAAGCAGAGGAACCAGAGATCAAACTGCAAATATCCGTTGGATCATAGAAAAAGCAAGGGAATTTTTTTTTTAATCGATTTCTTCTTCACTGACTATGACTATGTGATCACAACAAACTGTGGAAAATTCTTAAAGAGATGGTAATACTAGACCACCTGACCTGTCTCCTGAGAAACCTGTATGCAGGCCAAGAAGCAACAGTTAAAAACAGACATGGAAAAATGGATTGGTTCAAAATTGGGAAAGGAGTACATCAAGGCTGCATACTGTCACCCAGCTCATTTACTTATATGCAGAGTACATCATGTGAAATGCTGGATTGGATGAAGCACAAGTTGGAATCAAGATTGCTGGGAGAAATATCAACACCCTCAGACATGCAGATGATACCACCCTAATGGCAGAAAGTGAAGAGGAACTAAAGAGCCTCTTGAAGAGAAGTGAAAGAGAAGAGTGAAAAAGCTGGCTTAAATCTCAACATTCAAAAAATGAAGATCATGGCATCCAGTCTCATCACTTCATGGCAAACAGATGGAAAAAAAGTAAAAATGGTGACATTTTATTTTCCTGGGCTCTAGAATCACTGCAGATGGTGACTGCAGCCACAAAATTAAAAGACATTTGCTTCTTGGAAGGAAAGCTATGACAATCCTAGAAGAGATACCACTTTGCCAACAAAGGTCCATATAGTCAAAGCTATGATTTTTCCAGTAGTCATGTATGGATATGAGAATGGGACTATAAAGAAGGCTGAGAGCCAAAGAATTGAGGCTTCTGAACTGTGGAGCTGGAGAAGACTCTTGAGAGTCCCTTGGACAGCAAGAAGATCAAACCAGTTAATCCTAAAGGAAATAACCCTGAATATTCATTGGAAGGACTGAAGCTGAAGCTCCAATACTTTGGCAAAGAGCCGACTCACTGGAAAAGACCCTGATGCTGGGAAAGACTGAGGGCAAGATGAAAAGGGGGTGACAGAGAATCAGATGGCTGGATGGCATCACCGACTCTATGGCCATGAGTTTGAGCAAACTCCAGGAGATGGTGAAGGACAGGGCAGCCTGGGGTGCTGCAGTCCATGGGGTTGCAGAGATAACAACACCTCAATTTAAAACAGAAGTAACAGCTGAGAACTTTCCAAGTCTGGGTAGAGAATTATATATCCAAGTATACAAAGCTAATATAACCCTATTAACTCAGTGCAAATAAAACCATATCTAAGACACATTATAATGACCCTGTCAAAAATCAAAAATAAAGAGATAATCCTAACAGCAGCCAAGGGAAAAAGATAATAACCTATAAAGAAATTCCCATCAGGCTCTAAGCAGATTTCTCAACTAAAAGTCTAGGTCAGGAGAGATGCAATGACATATTCAAAGTTGAAAGAAAAATAATTGCCAGCCCAGAATTTTCTAGAGCATAAAAAAAAATCTGGCGGAGCTCATCAGCCCTAGACCCACTTTGCAAGAAATGCTAAAAGTAGTTTTTCCAGCTGAAATGAAATAATGTCAATCAGTAACATGAAAATGTACAAAAGTATATAGCATATGGGTAAAAGTAAACATTCAAACTTAGAAAACTAATTCTGTAGTAGGACGATGTGTTAGCCACTTAACTACAGTATAAATATCAAAAGAGTATTAAAAATAATTGTAGCTATTATAATTTGTTAATGAACACACTATATAAAAAGTAAATAATGCTTCAAAAATTTAAAGGCAGAAAAGCAAAAAGGTGAAGCTCTTGTAGACAATTAAAGTTTCTATCATCTTAAAATAGACTGTTTTATGTATCAGATGTCTTATGTAACCATCTTAGTAACCACAAAGCAACAGCCTATAGTAAAAGTGTAAAAGATAAAGAAAGGGGACACAGAATAAATGATCATAAAAAATCACCAATTTACAAAAGTAGCCAGAAATGAGGTAAAAACAAACAATGGAAACATAAAAAGAAACTGATAATGATTAATAAAACTGCATTAGTTAAGTCCTTGCATATCAATAATAACTCTAGATATGTGTGAGTTGAATTCACCAATGAAAACACCCAGAATGGCTGAAGGGATTAAAATCTAGACCCAAATATATACTACCTACAGCAGACTCACTTCAGAGTGAAGGGATGGGAAAAGATATTCCTTACAAGTAGAAACAAAAAGCATGTGGAGGCAACTAATCTTGTACCAAACACAATAGACTTTAAGCCAAAAACATTAATAAGAGACAAAGAAGGTCAAGGCATAATGATAAAGAGGCTCAATTCACCAAGATATAGTAGTTATAAATATTCACATAGCCTACATCAAGGCACCCAAATATACACATTATGCGTCCTCAGTCGCTTCAGTCGTGTCCAACTCTGTGCGACCCCATGGAGTGTAGCCCTCTAGGCTCCTCTGTCTATGAGGATTCTCCAGGCAAGAATACTGGAGTGGATTGCCATGCCCTCCTCCAGGGAAACTTCCCAACCCAGGGATCGAACCCAAGTCTCTTAACGTCCTTTGCATTAGCAGGTGGGCTCCTTACCACTAGCACCACCTGGGAAGCCTTTGCTTTACAGCAAATACTAAACATCTCTGCAGGGAGAAAGAGGCAGTAATAGTAGGGAGTTCAGTACCCCACATTCAACACTGGATAGATCGCCTAGACCAAAATTCAAAAATGAAATGTTGGACTTAAGTGATACATTAGACAAGATGGATTTAGACATTTAGAGAACATTCCATCCAAAACCAGCAGAATACACATTCTTCTCAAGTACACATGGAACATTATTCAAGAATAGCTATATATTAGACCATCAAACACGTCACCAAATTAAAGAAAACAATATCAAGCATCTTTTCTGACAACAATGGTATGAAATTAGAAATCTACTGCAAGAGGAAAACTAGAATATTCACAAATATGTGGAGATAAAATACCCTTGAGCAATGAATGGGTTGAAGAAGAAATTGAAAAAGAAATAAAAAATAAATTCGAACAAATAAAAATTGGAAATAGATAAAACCAAAACTTACGGGATGCAACAGAAGCAGTTGTAAAAGGGAAGCTTATAGCAGTAAATAAAAATACCTATAAAAGAAAAAGATTTCAAATAGCCAACCTAACTTTACATCTTAATAAACTATAAAAAAGAAAAAACAAAGTCTAAGGTTAATAAAATGAAGGAAATAATAAATTCAAGTGGAAATTAATGAAATAGAGACTAAAAAAGATATTAGGGAAAAAAATGAAACTAAGAGCTTTTTTTTTGAAAAGATAAACAAAATAGACAAATGTCTAGGTAGACTACTAATGAAGAGAGGACTCAAAATTAGAAATGAAAGGGGAGACAAATTTATAATAGAAATACAAAGTATTATATGGGAATATTATAAACAATACATGGCACCAGAGTAGTGGATAAATTTCTAGAACCTACAAGACTGAATTAGGAATAAAAAATCTGAATAGAAAAATCACAAGTGGTGAGATTGAATCAGTAATCAAAAACAATCCACTATATATAAAAAAAAAAAAAGCCCAGGAGGAAATGGATTCACTGGTGAATTCCATCAATCATTTGAAGAATTAACACCAAACTTTCTCAACCTTTCCAAAACATAGAAGAGAAGGAACACATGCAAATTCATCTAACCAGCCCAGCATTACCCTGATACCAAAAACAAACAAGGACACTACAAGAAAAGAAAACTATAGGCCAATACCCCTGTGGAATATAAATGCAAAAATAGCAAAATATTAGCAAACTGATTATAACAGTATATTAAGAGGATCATACACCACAACCAAGTTAGATTTTTTCTAGGGATGTAAGGATGGATCCATATCTGCTGATCAGTCAATGTGATACACTTCAGTAACAAAAGGGTAAGAATCAACAGAGGTACAGAAAGCATTTGACAAAATTCAACATCTTTCATTATCAAAACTCTCAACAAAATGGCTGTAGAGGCAATGTACCTCAACATAGCAAAATCCATATAACAGGCCCACAGCTAGCATCATACTAAATGGTGAAAGGCTGAAAGCTTTTTCTCCAAGATGAAGAGCAAGGCAAGAACGCCCACTCTTTGAACTTTTTATTAAAAACAGTACTGGAAGTCCTAGTCAGAGCAATTAGGCAAAATAAATAAATAAAGGCATCCAAATCAGAAAATTAAAAGTAAAGCTGTATCTACTTACACATGATAATATATATCAGTTCAGTTCAGTCGCTCAGTCGTGTCCGACTCTTTGCGACCCTATGAATCACAGCACGCCAGGCCTCCCTGTCCACCACCAACTCCCAGAGTTCACCCAAACTTATATGCATCGAGTCAGTGATGCCACCCAGCCATCTCATCCTCTGTTGTCCCCTACTCCTCCTGCCCCCAATCCCTCCCAGCATCAGGGTCTTTTCCAATGAGTCAACTCTTTGCATGAGGTGGCCAAAGTATTGGAGTTTCAGCCTTAGCATCAGTCCTTCCAATGAACACCCAGGACTGATCTCCTTTAGGATGGACTGGTTGGATTTCCTTGCAGTCCAAGGGATTCTCAAGAGTCTTCTCCAGCACCACAGTTCAAAAGCATCAATTCTTCAGCGCTCAGCTTTCTTCACAGTCCAACTCTCACATCCATACATGACCACTGCTAAAACCATAGCCTTGACTAGACGGACCTTTGTTGGCAAAGTAATGTCTCTGCTTTTGAATATGCTATCTAGGTTGGTGATAAATTTCCTTCCAAGGAGTAAGCGTCTTTTAATTTGATGGCTGCAATCACCATCTGCAGTAATCTTGGAGCCCCCCAAAATAAAGTCTGACACTTTTCCACTGTTTCCCCATCTATTTCCCATAAAGTGATGGGACCAAATGCCATGATCTTAATTTTCTGAATGTTGAGCTTTTAAGCCAACTTTTTCACTCTCCTCTTTCACTTTCATCAAGAAGCTTTTTAGTTCCTCTTCACTTTCTGCCATAAGGGTGGTGCCATCTGCATATCTGAGGTTATTGATATTTCTCCCGGCAATCTTGATTCCAGCTTGTGCTTCTTCCAGCCCAGCGTTTCTCATGATGTACTCTGCATATAAGTTAAATAAGCAAGGTATATATAGATAACCCTAAAGACTCTCCCCCTTAAGAAAAATGTTACAATAAACAGATTTAGTAAAGTTGTAAGATACAAAATAAGTACACAAAAATCAGTTTCATTTCAACACATTAACAATAAATTATTAAAATGAGAAATTAAGAAAATTGTCTGATTTACAATTATATCAAAAAGGATACAATACCTAGGGATAAATTTCATTAAGGAAGTGAAAGAGTATACATTGAAAACTATACAATATTGATGAGAAAAACTGAAGACATGAATAGATGGAAAGATACTCTGTGCTTATGAATTAGAAGAATTAATATTATTAAATATCCATACTACCTAATGCAATAAACAGATTCAATGTAATCCCTAACAAAATTCCAACAGAAATAAAATAATCTGAGGAAAACAACAGACAGGCAAAGCCTAGAGATCTCTTCAAGAAAATTAGATATACCAAGGGAACTTTTCATGCAAAGATGGGGATAATAAAGGACAGAAATGGTATGGACCTAACAGAAGCAGAAGATATTAAGAAGAGGTGGCAAGGATACACAGAAGAACTCTACAAAAAAGATCTTCACGAACCAGATCATCATGATGGTGTGATCACTCACCTAGAGCCAGACATCCTGGAATGTGAAGTCAAGTGGGCCTTAGAAAGCATCACTATGAACAAAGCTAGTGGAGGTGATGGAATTCCAGTTGAGCTATTTCAAATCCTAAAAGATGATGCTGTGAAAGTGCTACACTTAATATGCCAGCAAATTTGGAAAACTCAGCAGTGGCCACAGGACTGGAAAAGGTCAGTTTCCATTCCAATCCCAAAGAAAGGCAGTGCCAAAGAATGCTCAAACTACTGCACAATTGCACTCATCTCACACACTAGCAAAGAAATATTCAAAATTTTCCAAGAAAGGCTTCAATAGTACATGAACCATGAACTTCCAGATGTTCAAGCTTGTTTTAGAAAAGGGAGAGGAACCAGAAATCAAATTGCCAACATCTGTTGGATCATCAAAAAAGCAAGAGAGTTTCAGAAAAGCATCTATTTCTGCTTTATTGACTACACCAAAGCCCTTGACTGTGTGGATCACAACAAACTGTGGAAAATTCTTCAAGAGATGGTAATACTAGACCACCTGACCCACCTCTTGAGAAATCTGTATGCAGGTCAAGAAGCAAAACTTAGAACTGGACATGGAACAACAGACTGGTTCCAAATAAGAAAAGGAATACGTCAAGGCTGTATATTGTCACCCTGCTTATTTAACTTATAATGAGAGATGCTGGAGAAATGCTGGACTGGAGGAGGCACAAGCTGGACTCAAGATTGCCAGGAGAAATATCAATAACCTCAGATATGCAGATGACACCACCCTTATGGCAGAAAGCGAAGAAGAACTTAAGAGCCTCTTGATGAAAGTGAAAGAGGAGAGTGCAAAAGTTGGCTTAAAACTTAACATTCAGAAGACTAAGATCATGGCATCTGGTCCCATCACTTCATGGCAAACAGATGGTAAAAAAGTAAAAATGGTGACAGATTTTATTTTCTTGAGCTCCAAAATCACTGCAGATGGTGACAGCAGCCATGAAATTAAAAGACGCTAGCTCCTTGGAAGGAAAGCTATGACAATCCTAGACAGTGTATTAAAAAAAAGAGACACCACTTTGCTGACAAAGGTCCATATAGTCAAAGCTATGGTTTTTCCAATAGTCATGTATGGATATGAGAGTGGGACCATAAAGAAGGCTGAGCACCAAAGAATTGAGGCTTCTGAACTGTGGTTCTGGAGAAGACTCTTGAGAGTCCCTTAGACATCAAGGAGATCCAACCAGTCGATCCTAAAGGAAATAACCCTGAATATTCATTGGAAGGACTGAAGCTGAAGCTCCAATACTCTGGCAAAGAGCTGACTCATTGGAAAAGACCCTGATGCTGGGAAAGACTGAAGGCAGGAGGAGAAGGGGGCAACAGAGGATGAGATGGCTGGATGGCATCACCGACTCAATGGACATGAGTTTGAGCAAGCTCCAGGAGATGGTGAAGGACAGGGGAGCCTGGCGTGCTGCACTCCATGGGGCGCAAAGAGTCAGACACGACTGAATGACTGAACTGAAATGAACTGAAAATTTTGTATGGAATGACAAAGGGCAGAGTAGAAGGACATGTGCTTGTCTCCTGTGAACTCCAAAATTACAATTCGCTGCTGAACAACCATCGACAGAAGAGTGTTGGATCCCACCAAAAAAAGATACCCCACGTCCAAGGGCAAAGGAAAAGCCCCAGAAAGATGGTAGGAGAGGAGAAATTACAGTTAGAATCAAACCCCATACACACCAAAGACGCTTGGAGGGCTCAAACAAAACCTTGTAGACACCAGGAGACCCCACAAAAACTGAGCCAGACCTCCCTTTGAGTAGTTGAATGTCTCCTGTAGAGGTATGTGTCAGTGGTGGCCTGCTGCAAGGGCAGGGGCTCTGGATTGCAGCAGTCCTGGGTGTGGCAAAAGCCCTCTTGGAGGAGGTCGCCATTAACCCTACCATAGAGCCACCAAGCAAATGACCCACAAACTGCAGAACAGTTATAGCAAATAAATTCTCATACTGTTAAGAAAGTTCTAGGACCCACAACAGATTTCCCAACTTGAGGATCTGGCAAAGGGACTGAGAACCCCCAGGGAAATTGACTTTGAAGACACCAAATAGCTAAAGAAATTTTGAGAAGAGCAAAGCTGGAGGAATCATACTTCCTAATTTCAATTTATATTTCAGAGCTATAGTAATTAAAATAATACAGTATTGGCAATAAAAACAAACAGATCAAAGAACTAGAATACAGAACTCAGAGATAAATTCACTCATATATAAATCATTTGATTTACAACAAAGGCACCAAATAAATAACATTGGGATATCTGGGTTGTTGTTTTAGTTTCTAAGTCATGTCCAACTCTTTGCAATCCCATAGACTGCAATCTACCAGAGTCCTCTGTCCATAAGATTTCCCAGGAAATCTGCAAAAGAATGAAAATGGGCCCCTATCCTATACCACACAGACAAATCAACTCAAAAATGGATTAAAGACTTGAACTTAAGACCTCAAACTGTAAAACTCCTTGACAAAAACACAGGGTGTAAAGTCCTTGACATTGGTCTTCACGATTTTTTGGATTTGACTCCAAAAGCAAAAATAAGTGGGATTACAAAGTAAAAAGCTTCTGCACAAAGGAAACCATCAAAAAAATGAAACGGTAACCTACAGAATTGGAGAAAATACTTGTAAATCATCTGTTTGATAAGAAGTTAATATTCAAATTATACAAAGAAGTCACACAACTTCAAATCAAAAAAGAAAAAACAGAAACCACAATGAAATATCACCTCGCACTAGCTAGAATGCCTATCACCAAAGAATAAGCCAAGATATGGATTGCAGCCATGAAGTTAAAAGATCCTTACTCCTTGGAAGGAAAATTATGACCAACCTAGACAGCGACTCGATGGACGTGAGTTTGAGTGAACTCTGGGAGTTGGTTGGTGATGGACAGGGAGGCCTGGCGTGCTGCAATTCATTGGGTCGCAAAGAGTCGGACACGACTGAACGACTGAACTGACCTGAACTGAGACAGCATATTAAAAAGCAGAGACATTACTTTGTCAATAAAGGTCCATCTAGTCAAGGCTATGGTTTTTCCAGTAGTCATGTATGGATGTGAGAGTTGGACTATAAAGAAAGTTGAGCAGAGAATTGATGCTTTGAACTGTAGTGTTGGAGAAGACTCTTGAGAGTCCCTTGGACTGCAAGGAGATCCAACCAGTACATCCTAAAGCAGATCAGTCCTGGGTGTTCATTGGAAGGACTGATGTTGAAGCTGAAACTCCAATACTTTGGCCACCTGATGCGAAGAGCTGACTCATTTGAAAAGACACTGATGCTGGGAAAGATTGAGGGCGGGAGGAGAAGGGGACGACAGAGGATGAGATGGTTGGATGGCATCACTGACTCAATGGACATGAGTTTGGGTAGGCTCCAGGAGTTGGTGATGGACAGGGAGGCCTGGCGTGCTGCAGTTCATGGGGTCACAGAGTCGGACATGACTGAGCAACTGAACTGAACTGAACTGAACTGATGGAAACCACTTCAGTGTTTTTCAACAACAACAAAAAAAAATGGGGAAAAAATATGAATATACAATGTAAATACAAATGTATGTAAATATACATCACACACAATGGAATATTATTCAATCATAACGAGGGAATCCTGCTATTTACTCCAACGTAGGTAGACCTTGAGGACCTTATACTAAGTGAAGTAAGTCAGAGAAAGACACATACTGTATGATATCACTGACATGTGGAATCTAGGAAAGCTGAACTCACAGAAGCAGAGTAGAATGGTAGGACCGCAGGCTGAGAGGTGGGGGAAAAGGGGAGTTGTTGATCAGAGAATAAACTTCAGTTATGACATGAGTCTGGGAATCTAATGTATATGATGGTGATTATCATTAATAATATCTTCTTATATCCTTGAAAGTTGCTGAGAGTATAGATATTAAATATCTTCCCTACAAAAAAAGAAGTGGTAATTATGTGAAGAGATACAGGAACTAGTGAACACCATATTGGTAATAATTTTGTAATAGATAGGTGTATCGATCAACATGCTGTGCTCTTTGTACAATGTTATATATCAATATTATCTCAATAAATTTACAGAAAAAAATGAATGAAATGAAAGAATGATCATTATAGTTAATTGGCAAAACTTTCCCACTTTCTTTGAAAGAAACTGCAGATTTTAATACACTTTCGTTTAACGATCTTTTTCCAAAAATATTAAACCATACAATGCTAAATAAGTGAAAAATAATTATAAATTCTTAGAAGTTAGAATGAGTCATCTGTGATCGTCCTAACCTAAAAGCAAGTAAACATTCCTATTATTTAGAAAAATGCTGTTAAATTTCTAAGGTGGCATGACCTACTGGTTAGTATAACACAATCCAATAAATACCATTATATATGTCTTCAACCATAACATGTCTCTTGAAACCATGAAAAAAAAAATGAGAAAATATAACATTAGACTCCCTGGTAGAAAAACTACTGACTTCACAATCAGACACAGTTGAATTTAAGACCCCAGCTCTGTCACTTCACCTTTCTACACAGAAGAACTGTACGAAAAAGATCTCAATGACCGGGATAATCATGATGATGTAATCTCTCACTCAGAGCCAGACATTCTGAAGTGTGAAGTCAAGTGGACCTTAGGAAGCACTACTGCCCATAAAGCTAGTGTAGGTGATGGAATTCCAGCAGAGCTATTTAAAAATTCCTAAAAGATGATGCTATTAAAGTGCTACACTCTATACATCAGTGTCTCTATAGAACAGTCTTTTGGACTCTGGGAGAGGGAGAGGGTGGGATGATTTGGGAGAATGGCATTGAAACATGTATAATATCATATATGAAACGAGTCGCCAGTCCAGGTTCGATGCACGATACTGGATGCTTGGGGCTGGTGCACTGGGATGACCCAGAGGGATGGTATGGGGAGGGGGAGGGAGGAGGGTTCAGGATGGGGAACACATGTATACCTGTGGTGGATTCATTTTGATATATGGCAAAACCAATACATTAGTGTTAAGTTAAAAAATAACATAAAATAAAAATAAATAAATAAATAAAGTGCTACACTCAATTGTCAGCAAATTTGAAAAACCCAGCAGAGGACACAAGATTGTAAAAGGTCAATCCTCATCCCAGTTCCCAAGAAGGGAAGTACTAAAGAATGTTCTATTCTTTAGTACAATTGCACTTATCTCCCATGTGAGTAAGGTTATGCTCAAAATGCTCCAAGCTAGCCTTCAGCACTACATGAACCGAGAACTTCCAGATGTTCAAGCTGGATTTAGAACAGGCAGAGGAACCCAAGATCAAATTGCCAGAGATCAAATTTCTCACTGGATCATAGAGAAAGCAAGGGAATTCCAGAAAAATATTTACCTCTGTTTCATTGACTATGCTAAAGCCTTTGACTGTGTAGATCATAACAAACTGTGGAAAACTCTTAAAGAGATGGGAATACCAGACCACGTTACCTGTCTCCTGAGAAACTTGTATGCAGGTCAAGAAGCAACAGTTAGAACCCTGTATGGAACAACTGACTCATTCAGGATTGAGAAAGGGGTATGACAAGGCTGTTCATTGTTATTCTGTTTATTTAATTTAAATGCAGAGCACATTATGTGAAGTGCCAGAATGGATGAGTTACAAGCTGGAATCAAGACTGCCAGGAGAAATATCAACAACCTCAGATACGTGGATGATACCACTCTGATTGCAGAAAATGAAGAGCTAAAGAGCCTCTTGATGAGGATGAAAGAGGAGAGTGAAAAAGCAGCTTGAAACTCAATATTAAAAAACTAAGATCATGGCATCCGGTCCCATCACTTCATGGCAAACAGAAGGGGAAAAGGTGGAAGCAGTGACAGATTTCCTCTTCTTGGGTACTAAAATCATTGTGGATGGTGACTGCAGCCATGAAATTAGAAGACGATTACTTCTTGCCAGGAAAGCTATGATAAACCTAGACAGTGTGTTAAAAACAAAGATATCACTTCGCTGACAAAGGTCCATATAGTCAAGGCTATGGTCTTTCCAGTAGTCATGTACAGATGTGAGAGCTGGACAATAAGGAAAGCAGAGTGCCGAAGAATTGAAGCTTTCAAACTATGGTGCTGTAGAAGACTTCTGAGAGTCCCTTGGAAAGCAAGGAGATCAAACCAGTCAATCTTAAGGGAAACCAACCCTGAATACTCTTTGGAAGGACTGATGCTGAAAGCTCCACTGATACTTTGGCCACATGATGCAAAGAGCCAACTCATTGGAAAAGACCCTGATGCTGGGAAAGATTGAAGGAAGAAGAAGAAGAGGGCAACAGAGGATGAGAAGGTTGGATGGCATCACTGATGCAATGGACATGAACTTGAGCAAACTCCAGGAGATGGTGAAGGACAGGGAAACCTGGTGTGCTGCTGTCCATGGAGTGGAGAAGAATTGGATACAGCTTGGCGACTGAACAACTGTCACTTACCACTAATATGCCTTAAGCAAACCTCTTCTTTTCTCTGAACCTCAGTTTCCTTATCTTTAAGGTTGGGTAGCAAGATCTCACAAACTCATGGGGTTTGTGAGAATCAAATAACATACTCTATGAACACAACAAGCATCAAACCAGACCAACAGCTCATACCTAGAAAGTATCGGGAAGTATGTAACTACCTGCGTCAAAACATTTTTCTTTTGTCACTATATACACAATATCACACACACACACCAAAAAAAATTCATTTCTACAAGTCTCTAAGTCTCTTCTATAAAAGTAATTTATGGCTTCCCTGGTGGTAAAGAATCTGTGGGAGATTCTGGTTTGATCCCTGGGTCTGGAAGATCCCCTGGAGAAGGAAATGGCAACCACTCCAGTATTCTTGTCTGGAGAATTCCTTGGACAGAGGAGCCTAGTGGGCTACAGTCTGTGGGGTCGCAAAGAGTTGGACACGACTGAGCAACTCACACTTTCGCTTTCATAGATATAATTTAAGAATTTATCACTTCAGGAAAACAAATACTGTATATTAATGCATATATGTGGAATCTAGAAAAATGACATAGATGATCTTATTTGCAAAGCAGGAAGAGACACAGATGTAGAGAACAAATACGGACACCAAAAGTGTGGGGGATGAACTGGGAGACTGGAATTGACATATATACACTTACCACATATAAAATAGATAACCAATAAGAATCTACTGTATAGCACAGGGAACTCTACTCAGTGCTTGGTGGGGTCTAAATGGGAAGGAAATCCAAAAAAGAGGAAATAAATACGTATGTATGGCTGATTCATACTGTACTTTGCTGTACAGCACAAACTGTCACAGCAGTGTAAAGCGACTATGTGTGTGTGTTGGTCACTCAGTCGTGTCCAACCCTCTGCAACCTCATGAACCCCATGTTTGCCAGGCTCCTCTGTCCATGGAATTCTCCAGGCAAGAATATTGGAGTGGGGAGCCATTCCCTTCTCCAGGGGATCTTCTCGACCTAGGGGTTGAAACCGGGTCTCCCACATTGCAGGCAGATTCTTTACCAACTGAGCCACAAGGGAAGCCCAAAAAGCAACTATATTCCAATTTAAAAAAGAAGAAGAATTTATCATTTATAAAACCTGGAGGACAAAGACATACATAGACAACCAGCCTTGCTCCATAAATATGGGAAGCGACCCCTGGATGTGACCTCCCAGGCGGAGCTGAGGGCCCTGGGCATTAGGAGGTGACTGGAGCCACTTACTTTGACTACTTTCTGGTCCTTCCTTGTCATCTTGCTTTCATGCTGTTTCCTCTAAACATTTACATTTTTTTCAACTAGTGAGTCAACATAGGAATTTAAAATGGTGGGGGGGCTCTTATTCCAAGAACATGCTTCCAGGAGCCTCTGCTTCCTGTTCAGTATTCCTCCCACTTCTCTCCCAGCCATGCATTGTCAGGAGGGTATGTGCTTAGGCACGTCCGGCAGGTAATGGAAACGAGTGACAAGGTCGGGTGTGCAGCAAGACAGCAGGGGGAGGATAGTGGTGAACTGGACAAACAGAAGTGGGAGGGGTGGGTGGTGTCTGTTAAAATCTCATCAACTGCTGGTTCAGAAAATAGGACCCAGTGATGCCACATTTAGAGGTTTATCAAGAGAGGCCATGAATCCAGATTTTCTTGAACACTGATTTTTAAATGTGATATATGATCCAAAATTGCTTCCAACATCATGCAGATCCAGCCCCAGCTGTGTGGCTTCTGTTGCGTGGAGTATAAAAGCTGGAAGGAAAGCAAGGCTTCCAGGACTGTTTTCTCTGCCACCACTTCAAAGACCACAGGCTGGCTGCTTCCTCTTTAAATAACACTGTCTTCATTTCTCCCAGGGCCTTTATTTGATTCTCCAAGCCCAACAGGAGAATTCTTACTTGACTTTATGCTTCAGCTCATGGCCTCTACGACCTTGTATGATAACCACTGTATAACCATTTTATAAGCATAAACCTAACAGAAACCTCTTCTTAGAAGCAGGGCTAGAAAAAAATTACACACAGAGACAAAAGTCTCACCCTCTCAAATTTCCAAAAGCCCAACAATGCAGTGTTTCTCAGATGTTATGAATGCAAGAGGCATGTGGGAGATTATGAATCTATAGGCTTGAAATCTGGCCCAGGAATCTGCATTTTTAACAAGCATTCCTGTGGTTCTGAGGCAGATGATATTTTCAGATACCACAAGTTAGCCCCAGCCTTAGAGTTGTCATGTCAAACACTCGGCCAGCATCTGGAGCCCCAACTGGAAGGAGGAAGAGCCCTCCCCGTGGTCAGTTATTATTTATGCTCTAGGACTAATTAGTTCTCAAATGGCCAACAGCTGTGCAGTGGGAAATTCCCACACAATTCAGAGATGGAATGAGGTTGTCCAAGTTGAGCAGACTGATACAGTATTATTTCCACAGGGCATCTGGCCAAAGGGGTTCTCAAGTCCCACTCTAATTATCCCAGTTGCTGGCAGTCTCCTACACAGTAGGAAAATAAACAAGAGAACCAACTCATGGATGGATAATAATCATGTAAATAGCAATCATCTAAACATTGATAGGTGTACTAAGTCAAGTCAGAGAAACACAAATGTCATATGACATAATTCATACAAAGCATCTAATTTAATGATATAAATGAACTTATTTACAAAACAGAAATAGACTCACAAATTTCAAAAACAAATCTATAATTACCAAAGGGGAAACACTTTGAGGAAGGAGGAATAAATTAGGAGCTTGGAATAAACATACACTACTATATATAAAATAGATAACCAACAAGAACAGGGATCTCAAGGCAGTATTCTGTAATAAACTATTAGGGGGAAAGGCTCTAAAAAAGAATAAATATATGTATCTGTATAACTGAATCACGGTGCTGTACACCTGAAACTAATACAATATTGTAACTCAACACATTTTTTTTAATTGATAGTTTCTCTTTATTGAGAGAGTTTGGTTGCGCTGAGGGTATGAGATTGGAATAAGAGAAAGGTGAATTGAGTAACAGCTCTGTCTCTAACTAGAAACCAACCATGGGACTGCCTTCACTTCTCTACATCTTGGTTCTCTACTGCAAAAACTAGTCAAGGATCCTATGAGGATTAAATAATACAATGCAAGCAAAGCACTTACAGTGCTTGGCCTGTGGTCATTGCTGTTTATCTATTAGCTATTATGCAGGGTACATCATGAAAAACGCTGGGCTGGATGAAGCACAAGCTGGAATCAAGATCACTGGGAGAAATATCAATAACCCCAGATATGCAGATGATACCACCCTTATGGCAGAAAATGAAGGAGAACTAAAGAGCCTCTTGATGAAAGTGAAAGAGGAGAGTGAAAAAGCTGGCTTATAGCTCAACATTCAGAAAACTAAGATTATGGCATCCAGTCCCATCACTTCATGGCAAATAGATGGGGAAACAGTGAAAACAGTGGTTGACTTTATTTTGGGGAGCTCCAAAATCACCGCAGATGGTGATTGCAGCCATGAAATTAAATGATGCTTACTCCTTGGAAGGAAAGTTATGACCAACCTAGACAGCATATTAAAAAGCAGAGACATTACTTTGTCAACAAAGGTCCATCTAGTCAAGGCTATGGTTTTTCCAGTAGTCATGTATCGATGTGAGAGTTGGACTATAAAGAAAGCTGAGCACAGAAGAATTGATACTTTCAAACTGTGGTGCTGGAGAAGACTCTTGAGAGTTCCTTGGACTGCAAGGAGATCCAACCAGTCCATCCTAAAGGAGATCAGTCCTGGGTGTTCACTGGAAGGACTGATGTTGAAGCTGAAACTCCAATACTTTGGCCATCTGATGTGAAGAGCTGACTCATCTGAAAAGACCCTGATGCTGGGAAAGATTGAGGGCGGGAGGAGAAGGGGACGACAGAGGATGAGATGGTTGGATGGCATCACCGACTCAATGGACATGAGTTTGGGTAGGCTCCAGGAGTTGGTGATGGACAGGGAGGCCTGGCATGCTGCAGTCCATGGGGTCACAAAGAGTCAGACATGACTGAGCAACTGAACTAAGTTGAACTGAAGGTTAAACCTTGATATACAAGTCAATTTCACAGAAGGTAAGGGAATACCATGTAGTTAGGGATGATGTCTGGGAGTAACTATTTCAAGTTTAATAAACTTGAAAGTTTGGGGGAATTTCAATATTTAATGTTTTTCCTGATGAGATTCTGGGGCAAAAACAACTTTCCACAAACTCTGACATAGTCGATGGCTTCCAAAAACATAAACTAAAGGATAAAATTAACGAAGAGGGAGGTTTTCAACTTGACACACATTTATTAAACACCGGACACTGTTAATACCACAAAAACATAGTCCTTACAATGACATCTTCAAAGATTTCAAGGAGGCAGTGAGCAGCATTTGAACCAGACCTTGAAGAATGAGTGTGATTTCATTTGGCAGGTAGAATACAGATGATAGATAGAAGAGCAGGGCAGGGAATTCTCTGATGGTCCAGTGGCTAAGACTCCACATTCCCAATGCAGAAGGCCCAGGTTTGATCCCTGGTCAGGGAACTAGACCCCACATGCCACAACTAAGAGTTTTGCATGCTGTGACTAAAGGTCCTACGTGGCACAACTGAGACCTGGCCTAGACAGATAGATTTTAAAAGATAGATACCTATTACATACATAATACATAATTGCATAAAAAAGAAGGGGAACATCCCAGATGAGCCAATGACAAATAATCTGCCTGCCAACACTGGGAAAACAGGTTCAATTCCTAGTCCAGGAAGATCCCACGTGTCGTGGGGCAACTAAGCCCGTGCACCACAACTACTGAAGCCCACGCCCTAGAGCCCATGCTTCCCCCAAAAAAGAATCCACTGCAATGAGAAGCCTGTGCACTGCAACTGGAGAGTAGCCCCTGCTCGCTGCATCTAGAGAAAGCCTATGGGCAGCAACAAAGACCCAGCACAGCCAAAAATAAATACAATTTTTTAAAAAGAATTAGGGCGTGGAGGTAAAAAAGAGCAGGACTGATTTCAAGGTCAAATGTAAGGAAGCAAAGCCTAGGTAGCAGACAGTGGGCAGGATTAACTCTTGGGCTACTCAATCTTGCTGGACTTTGTAGAGAGTCTAGGCTCAAAGGACCACTTGGCATTTCTCCTTCCTTCAGTACAGTCTTCTCCACATCCCTATATTTAACAACAAATAGGGCTTCTCAACAGACCTTTCTGCTTCTAAATCAGGTCATGTGGGATCTTCATACCTCGACAAACCAGATAGAAAAGAGAAAGTTGAAAAACATTTCCAGACAAGAGTAAGTCTGCTTGTCAAGTAGGACCATTTTTTTAAGTCCACCTCATTCCATTGTTTACAAGGGAGCCTGACTGCCAGGAAAACTGAGCCGCCCCTGCAGCCTCCCGTGTCTCACACTCTGAGAGCCTGGACATGTAAGAAGTGCTCTGGACCCTGGGAAATCACTTAAGAGGAGAAAGAGCTAAATGCTTCCAGTATCTTCAGACTTCTTCCTGGGTTGCCGACAGAGGCATTTGTGGCCAGGAATACTGGCAAAAAGGGTAGGCCAAGGGAAGAAGGTAAAGAGAAGCCGTCTTCAATTCCAGTTTTCCTGGAATGTTTTTGTCAACAGCCCTTGTCTTGATCCTAAGCCAAACTTCAGGACAGAATGACTTTACAATGACCCAAAAGTGACAAACGGTTAAGGGCTTAGGCAAAATCAGTTTTGCTCTTAAGAGAATCACAAAATGATGATGATGATAATAACAAAAGAACAATTTATCGCCCACTTTATAATAAAAATAAGTCATATCCGACTCTTGCGATCCCACAGACTGTAGCCCACCAGCCTCCTCTGTCCATGAGATATCCCAGGCAAGAACACTGGAGTGGGTTGCCATTTCCTTCTCCAGGGTATCTTCTCAACCCAGAGATTAAACCCAGGTCTCCTATGCTGCAGGCAGTCTTCTGCTTTGCAGGTGGCTTCTTTACCGATTGAACCACCAGGAAAGCCCTATTAATAATAATAATAATACATTTATTATGTCTAGAACTTGTCCAACATTTGTTAGGAGTCAGGCTCTATATTAAGCATGTCACCTGAATTATCTCACTTAATCCTAACATCTGAGATAAATAATAGTATTATTATGAGATAAATAATCATATGTCCATGATAATAACAACAGTATTGCTATTAATCATAACAGATATAGAAACTTAGCATGACCTAGACTACAATGGTCAGTGAAGATTTCATTTGTTTCTTTACGCTTCATGACTTGACGATAGTTAGGTGAGGTCACAAAACTAGCTTTCACCCATGGGCTTTGAGCAGAAATGAAGCATAGTTCTTCAGAACTGAGGAAGTGAAAAACTCATTTGCACTTTCTTCTCCCACTCCTGTTCTTCTCTTCCCCTGAGCTCAAGGGATGAAAGAGGGTGGGAGTGTGTCAGAAGCTACTAGCTGGTGGGACCTCCATCAAGCTGGTCCCTGAGTAACTAGGGAGAGTAGAGGCTGCTCATAAACTTGGGATAAATATATACCAGGAGCAAGGGATAAGCCTTTGTTGTGTTAAGCCACTGAGATTTTACTGCTAATTTATTAACAGCTGTATAATCTAACCTTTCCTGATAATATACTAAGAAATTTAGTAACTTACCCTAAATACCAGATCTAAGTAAGTGATGGAGTTAGCACTAGAAACAAAATCTTCTGGTTCCCAGGCAAGTCTCTGCTGAACGAATTCCAATCTGACTGTGATAAAGGTCATAGTTTCTACTGCTCCATTCACCATGTGTGTGGCAATGACTCCAAAAACCTATCCATGAAAGACCCAGCCCAGATGGGATATCTCATAAAGCAGCTAATAGATTAGCTCTGACAGGGCAGGCTGGTTAGAGGCACATGTGAAGACTGAATTCCCAGGCAGGCCCTGCACGTGACAAAGCCAAACTATGGTTAAAAGCAGATACAAACAGGGATTGCCAAGAGCCTCACAAGGCCCCACGAATCCATTACAGTCCAAGGTCTGACCCTCATGTTACCCAATTTGGTCAACAGACCCAACGCAGTTTCATTGCTCTAGGTTCAACTTGGAGTATCCAGCTCACAGAAGATTTGAACCAGAAATCGTTCGTCATTTTATACTCAGTAATAGGATTATCACAGGGTCAATAATGATTTTGCTGGCCTGACAACAATGATTTTGTTGGCACATTTGCTCCTTTGACCACTTGGTTCGTCTTTGAAATATATTCCTGACCTGGCTTCTGGGGTATTTCACATTCACTCTCTTGCTGTTTATTTTTTCCTCTTCACTAGAAGCTCATTCTCAGATTTCTTTGTTACTTCCTCCTCATCTTCCTATCCTTAGCATTGGAATACCTCAAGGCTCAGTCCTTGAAAGTCTTTTTCATTTGTGCACATTCCCTTGGTAATTTTTTCCAGTCTCGTGGCTTTAAATAGCACCCACATGCTGATGACGCTGAACCCTATACCTCTAGCTGACTTTAATCTTTAGCTCTTGGCTGCCCGCCTGACCTCTCCCCTGAGATATCTATCGAACCTATCATATTTAACATGTCCAGAGCTGGCCTTCTGAGCTTCACCTACAAACAGGTTCCTCCTGCAACTTCACCATCAAAGTCAATGGAACTACCATTTCCTCAAACCCGCAACCTTGGGGTCCCTCCTTGACTCCTTAATGTCTCTCATACATCCTCCATCATACCCTCCAACAAATCCTGCTATTTTGTTTTCAAAATATAGCCAGAATTCAACCACTTTTACCACCTTTATGGCTATCATCCAAGTGTCCATTATCTCTTTCCCTGGATCATCCCTCCCAACTGGTTTCCCTTGCACCTTAGCCAACTCTCCCACATCAAACTGTCCTCAAGGCAGAAGCCAGAGTGATCCTGTTAAAACCTTCGCCAGATGCATGACAACTCGGTTCGATACCTTCCAATGGCTTCCTATGTCACTCAGAGTAAACGTCAGTCACTTGTAGGCACTGGTCCCAGGTAACTTCACTCTCGCCCATTACCTCCCTGATCACATTTCCTACTTCCTTTCCCCTTGTTCACTGCACTCCAGTCAGTCAGGCTTCCTTGTTATGCCTGGACCAAGTCAGGCCCATCATACTCCAGGAATATTATGCTGGTAACTTTCTTTGTCTGGAATGGCTTCCCCTCAGATGACCACATGGTTTGCTGCCTCACCGTCCTCAGAAATTAAGGCCTGATTCAGTAGGGATGGATCACTGCTGCTCCACGTGGTGTCATCTTTGCTCACTCCTGTTTTCATGCTCAACTGGTGGTCAATGACCTCAATGGTTCATTTTTTGTAGAGAAATGGGTATAACCAGGCCATGCCATTCATAATCTAGCACATTAACCAGGCCTAAAAGGGTTCTCAATAGCAGTAGGTGAAGGTAAGCCCCAATGCCCACATGTTTCAAGCTTCTGTTTTGTATTATTGTCCAACTGGCCAGAACAAATCAAACCACCAAGCCCAGAGTCAGTGCGGGAGGAAACTACTTAACCAGTATGGATTACTGGCACTAGTGGTGAAGAGATGTGGGTTCAATCCCTGGGTCAGGAAGATCCCCTGAAGGAGAGCATAACAACCCACCCCAGTATTCTTGCCTGGAAAATCCCATGGACAGAGAAGCCTGGCGGGTTAATCCAGATGGTCGCAGAGTCAGACATGACTGAAGTGACTTAGCATGCATGCGTGCTAGACTTTTTTAAAAGAATCTAACATGGTGTTAGATTAAAACAAAAAGCCCTGTAGTTTGGAACACCTGTACTATAAATCTTTTCTTCAAAGTAATTTTTTAATTATAAGCATTACTACAGAGGAAGGGACTTCTTTCCCGTATAATTTTGTAGGAAAAAATTTATTAAAAGTTGCTTTAATTATATAACGCTTATATACTATTTTTATTGTCCTAGAATCCCAAGAACCACTCTTTTCTTCTCCCTGTGGATGGTTCTGGTGAGGTTGTTAGTGCCATATCCTAGTCCCTTCCCCCAACCCCATGACCAATCAAATGCCTTCCCTGGGAATAATATATGGATCTGCAGTTGGAGGGGGTGGGCAGGAGAGAGAAAGCCCTTTGTCTGCTGGAGGATGTGAATCTGGAGCTTAAAGTCCGTAGCCATATTTCCCAGCACATAAGGGAAACCCATCTATAGAATGAAACATCAAAAAAAAATTCATTGAATTCTGGTTCTAGTTTGTGAGTCCAGGTTCCGACAGTAATCCTTCCTATCCTGCTTTACCCTTTCTGATACATGAACCAATAAATTCCCTTTTTCATAAGCTATGTGCATGCATGCTCAGTCATGTCCGACTTTTTGTGATCCTATGGACTGTAACCCATCAGGCTCCTCTGTCCATGGAATTTTCCAGGCAAGACTACTGGAACAGGTTGCCATACCCTCCTCCAGGGGATCTTCCTGACCCAGGGATCAAACCCACGTCTCTTGTGTCTCCTGCACTGGCATACAAAGTCTTTACTACTGGGAATTCCTTCCTTAAGCTGAGTTGATTTTCCATCATTTGCCACCAAGAGCTCTAATGTGAAACCCTGGGATGGCTTTTCAATAAGCTCATCTTCTCATTCAGCCCCATCACCGTCTTCAGCTGTCAACTCTTGAAATGCTTCAAAACTTCACGACAGAAAGTGCTGTCAGGAAGTGGGGCATGGAGGAGGAAGGAAAGGGAGCCTGAAGGAAATGAATGGACCACTGGGATAAGGAAATAGACAGGATGAAAAATTACCACTCAAAATGGCCTGACACAAGAAAAAGGAGACAGATAAATGGAAGACGCTTGGCAGCCAAGAAAGCAAATGACGGGATAAGAAAGATGACATTGAATACGAGGAACAGTATTACCTGAGAGGCTTATAGGAGTCAGAGCTCTGAACAATGGCTTTAGGGTTGTCAGTGGTTGCTTTTTGGAAAAATATACTTAGGATCGTTAAGAGAAAGAAAAAAAGAGTGATGAGCAAGTCACTGTACAGAACATTAAAATAAAAAATGAGTTATGAGGAGAATTACTTCTTGATAGCAGCACAGCCTTGTTACTTTAAAATTTTGGTATTCTATCAAAAATCCATTAAGATGATACAGGCTTATCCTTACACAGAAGTTATATACAGCCAGCCCAGAGGATCATATTGTAAAGTATAATCTAGGGCAATTATGTTCCAACCCTCTGTTCCCTTTGGCATATAACTAAATTCCTTTTCAAGCTGCCTATCTTGTTTTCTAACACCACCCTAATTTTTTTCTCTGCAACATTTACATTTGTTTGACCAAGTTTCCCATAATCTCACTAGCCTCTCACTCATCAACCAACCAGGTTCAGACCAAATTTTTTACTTTTAACACAACAGCCTTCATCCCACCCCAAGCCACTTTTATGGTGATGCTCACATAGTGTCAATACTCTGCCAAACTTATCTTCAGTATGAATACTATTAACTGATTTTTTTTAATATTATTTTTTATTCCATCATTCCTCTCTTTTAAAATTTTATTTGTTTTTAAATACTTTTGATCACTCCATGTAGCATGCATCATCTCAGTTCCCCCAACCAGGGGTCAAATCCACGCCCCCTGCAGTAGAAGTGAAGAACCCTTTTTTATAATTTTTATTTATTTTTGGCTGCACTGGGTCCTCACTGCTGCATGGGCTTTTCTCTAGTTGTGGTGAGCAGGGGTTACTCTCTAGTTGCAGTGCAAGGGCTTCTCACTGTGGTGGCTTCTCTTGGGGAACACAGGCTCTAGGGCACAGGCTCAGTAGTCGTGGCACACAGGCTTAGTTACTCCGAGGCACATGGGATCATGCCAGACCAGGGATCGAACCCATGTCTCCTGCATTGGCAGGTGGACTCACTACAGCTGAGCCACCAGGGAAGCCCCGAAGTGTGGAGTCTTAAGCACTGGACTGCCAGAGAAGTCCCTATTAAGTGACTTTTTTTTTTTTTTTTACAATGTTTTAGTAGAGAGGAAGGGGTTCTTGACAGTCTATGGGGAACATAACACACAGCAGCTATTAACAACCCCTGACCCACTTTAAGTACAGAATCTCTGCTTAGGCTATCTGTAGTATACACACCTGAGCATGAAATAAAACCACATACACAAAATTGCTTTGTGGAAAGTAACTCCAAATGAAATGTCATTATATTCCCTACTTTTATTTGTTTACTAGGCATAGCTTGTTCCCAGAAGCCTCCATATGGCAGTTCCCGGCAGGTGCCCCCAGAAGCTGGAGCTAGGTCCCTCCACCCTACTCGCCTGGTATTAACCCCACCCTATATGCTGGTTCAAGCCTCAGGAGACCTGACCAGACCAAAGTCTTCATTCAATGAAACATTAACAAAATTGGCCATTGTTGTTCATTCGCCAAGTTGTATCTGACTCTTCGTAACTCAATGGATTGCAGCATGCCAGGCTTCCCTGTCCCTCACCATCTTCTGGAGTTTGCCCAAGTTCATGTCCATTGAATCAGCGACGCCATCCAACCATCTCATACTCTGTCACCCTCTTCTCCTTCTGCCTTCAATCTTTCCCAATCCTGGGGCCCACACCTGAAGATTCTGACTCAATGGGTCTGTCTGTGGCACAGCCCAGAGTCATGTATTTTTAAAAATCTTCCAGAATGTTTACAATGGGCATCTAGATTTGGGAACAACTGTCTCCATAAGGAATCACACTCAAATTCCTACATGACTCAGGCAATTAAGGCTAAAAATGAACAAATTTCTCTAGGCCTAGATTTCACTTTCCCACTTTTGAGATATAAATTTAAGAGTTGTTTTCCATTTCTCTTTTAATTCTACTATAAGAAAAATAGAACAAAGATAATAATAAATGACAACTGATATTCAGCCTCAATGCCAGGACTCTACAGGGAGTGGTGGGGACTGTGGCAATCTAGGTAATTCACACACCATCTAAAAGAAACCTCACTACTCAGCTCTAGTTAATTATTGCCTTGCAGTATTGTATACCCTACATACAAACCTTTTAGTTCATCCAGAGAGGGAAAAATTCAGGAACCTGGATTTGATGTGAAATTTACAAATTTGTAAATGTTAGGAATGCATATGAATTCTTTTAAAACGTTGTCTGAAAGAAACAAAACCTCAGTGCAGAACACAAACAGCTAACAAATCACAAGCTTGAGCATTTACTTCTTTCTACAGTAGAAAGCTTCCCAGGTGGCGCAGTTGGTAAAGAATCTGCCTGCCAAGGCAGGAGACATGGGTTCGATCCCTGGATCAGGAAGATCCCCTGGAGGAGGAAATGGCAATCCACTACAAGTATTCTTGCCTGGGAAGTCCCAAGGACAGAGGAGCCCGGTGGGCTGTAGTCCATGGGGTGGCAAAGAATCAGACAGGACTGAGCATGCACATACATAGACTGCAGAAAGTACAGGGCAGTGAAACTGGCATTGCCTCTGGAGTCAGAAGGCCAAGGTTACCTTCCAGCCAGTGCTTTTACAGAGATAGCCTTAAACCTATCAGGGCTCAGACATCTCTGTCACATGGGAGCAAGAACACCTGATGGACACAATTGCTCGGAGGGCAAATAAAATCATAATTAAGAAAGCACTTCCGGACTTCCCTGGTGGTGCCGTGGGTAGGAATCCACCTGCCAATGCAGGGGACACAAGTTCAGTCCTTGGTCCTGGAAGATTCCATATCCCATGGAGCAACTAAGTCCATGTGCCATGACTACTGAAGCCTGCTCTCTAGAGCCTGCATGTTGCAGCTATTGAAGTCTGCGCACCTAGAGCCTGTGTTCCGCAACAAGAGAAGCCACTGCAATGAGAAGCCCATGTACCACACTGAAGAGTAGCCCTCACGCGCTGCAACTAGAGAAAGCCTGCATGCAGCAATGAGGACGCACAGCCAAAAAATAAATAAATAATTTTTTAAAAAAAGCACTTCAGACATTATAAAATGTTAGTTCTCATTACTACAGTTAAAACAGAAGATGGAGTTGCGTGCGGTAAAACGTTCTTTGGTAGCAGAGACTGGGAAGTCTTAATATCGGGTTGATCTGTAAGTAAGGGGGTTCTGGATCAGACAGTTTTGTGTTTAAAAAAAAAAAAAAGACAAGATCAGAGACTTCAGCTCAGCACAGCCTTTGCTTTCGGCCTGATTTTGATTCCATTCTCTTCTTCTCAGATGGTGAAAGCTGATAGCTGGTCCTGGCAGGGGCCTGCAAGTCTTGGATGCTGGAATCCTCCAGCCCCTTGGCACCATCACCTGCCGCAGCTGGAGGGGATGTGGACAGAGAAGAAGCCGTTTGGGAGGGCAGAAGCGAGTCAGACGATAGAGGCCTTGGGCCCTGAATGCAGTGGATTCAGACAGGATGGAATTGGTGCTGGTGAAATGAGAAGAGGCCCCAAGCCCAGAATGTCAGCTTTAAGGATATTTCACTGATATGAGAAGTCATCTTGGCACCAGCTCATAAGTTAAGAAGAGAGGCAAATTTGTCAACAGCCAAGGCTTGCAGAGCAGTTTCAGGCCCTCAGACCTAGTAAACGCTGCTCCTGGTGGAAACTGTCAAGTCAGACAGATAAACTGCTGGACTCCTGTGGTTTATTGAGCCTGAAATGACTGTACAAGGTCAGATCCTCTCAGAGTTAAGTTACATCCTCAAATCTTCTGGCTGAGGAGGAGCTGGAAAAGAAAAGCTAGGAGCTGCCTTATTGCTATCTTGTCTCTTCTTGAGGTGACTCCAGCCTGGAATTTAACCAAACAGGCACTCCTAAATTGTTTTATGCCAAGAACATATTTTACTATCTACTGAAGCCTATGGGCCATTTGTCAGGATAATGTCTGCAAATGCTCAAGACAAAACATACGAACACAAAGAAAACAAATTATGTTCAAATATAAATTACCAAAATATTTAAAATATTTGTGATACAGTAATAGTGCTTACTTGTTAAATAAATAAGAACATTAAGCAATAAATCTATAAACTACCACAATTTGGGGCTTCCCTGGTGGCTGAGTGGTAAAGAATCCACCTGCCATTGTAGGAGATGAGGTTTCGATTCCTGAGTTGGGAAGATCCCCTGGAGAAGGACATGGCAACCTGCTTCAGTGTTCTTGCCTGGGAAATCCCATGGACAGAGAAGCCTGGTGTGCTGCAATCCACGGGGTCACAAAGAGTCAGATACTACTCAGCAACTAAACAACAACAAGTAGTAAAGAGCATGTTGATACACCTGTAGTAACTGTATTATGAGATAAAAATCTGTGTGAGGTCTATTGTTGATGAAATGATAAATATTGCTAACACTTCTAAGGTTTGTTGCAAACGTTTATAATAGAAAGAAATTCTATATTTCAATTAGAAGTTATTGAAGATGTAATCTTTTTGCCTTCCAATTTCCTAGTGATCTGAGGGATCACTTAGGTATCTAAGCATTCAAATTAAAAGCCCTGTGATAAGGTGACAGAAACAAATTCAGTTGAGCCACCCACCCTCTCAGCAGACAAGCAAATGAATGTATCTCTTCAAATCCCTCACTTGGGAAACTACAAGTTTATGTTAACCATTGCTCATAATATTTGAAAAAAAAAAAAAGTAGATCTCATCTAAATGTATACACCATATTTATTTTTCTATAAACTTCAAATTCAAGACTCTATACAACCAAGTTGGTAAGAAACCGCATATCATTCTTGGTGTTTCTACCCAACCAGCTTGGGAATCTTTTGATTCCAAGTTCTTCCTCAGTCTCACATCATACAGGAGGGGCTCTCTGTGTTGATCATCTGTCCACACAAGCTACCCATATGATATCCACTGTTCCTCTCTGATGGCTTCCTCAGGTTCAGTGGTTCTCTGTTGCTTGAGACATAGAAACTTTTCTTTATAAGTCTGCTGAAGCTTTTTCTTGCTAAAAGGTATCATTAGCTATTTCTCTCTAGAGCCATCAACCTTCCCATGGTTGGTCATAGCCGATTTCCTCCAAGGCTATAAAGTCCAGAATAGACTCCATTTTTTTTTTTTGGTCACGCCACATGACATGCAGGATCTTAGTTCCTTGACCAGCGATCGAACCTGTGCTCCCTGCAATGGAAGCATGAAGTCTTAACCACAGGACTGTCCCCAGACTCCCTTCTTAAGTGGGAAAAAGGAAGGAAGGAACTACAGTAGAAGGGAAAGTTAATATTTAAAAATATTATCCAGCTACATATTTCTAAAATTCCACTTTGGAATCAACTTCAGAAAAATGTATGCATTTGATATAAAAGCCAATCTCTTAACTACACAAAAACATTGTGATTTAATCAAAATTGTCATTATTCAATTTGCTGTCCTACCTTATTCATCAGATTTTATTCCAAATAATTTTAGGCTATTGGCAAATATAACATCCATTCTCAGTAGGCAAAGAATTTCAACTCTGAGGATATTAAAAATATGCATGAGGACCAGAAGTCCTTTCTAATATGACTCAAAATCCAAATGTAATAAAAGAAAACATGAGTAAATTTTACCTCATAAAAATGAAAACCATATGCATGGGATTAAAAAAAACACCATAAACAAAGTGAAAATATACACAAGATACTGGAACAGGTTTACAGCAAGAGGGGGCTGATCACCATGTCTAAAAAACTCGAAGAATTGAAGACAGGAAAATGCCAACTCCTCAATGGGGAAAAAAAGTCAAATAACAGGAACATACAGAAAGGCAAATGACCCTTAAATATAATACAAGATTTTCAATCTCACACATAAGAAGAAAGCAAATGAAAACCCCACTGAGGGATATCACCTTCTAGCCAATAAGGAACACTGGAGTGTGCAGCCATTCCCTTCTCCAGAGGGTCTTCCTGACCCAGGGATCAAACCCAAATCTCCTGCATTGCAGGCACATTCTTTACTGCTTGAGCCACTAGGGAAGTCCATATTTATAATGGAATATTACTCAGCCATAAACAGAACAAAATTTTGCCATTTGCAACAACATGGATGTACCTGGTAGATATTATGCTTAATGAAATAAGTCAGAGAAGCACAAATACTTTATGTTATCACTTATATGTGGAATCCAAAAAGACGAAAGGAATGAATATAACAAAACAGAAACGGACTTGCAAATACAGAGAACTAACCAGTGGCTACTGATGGGGAGAGGAAAGGGGTGAAAAGAGAAAAGGAAATAATTAGGAGCAGAAAATCATGAACTAGTCCAGAGAAAAATAATAGAGGAAACATTAACAACAACAAAAAATATAGACCAATATCTCTCATAATCATAGATGCAAAAATTCTCAATGAAATGTTAGCAAATTAAATCTAGTAGTATATAAAAAACTATAGCACACAATTACCAAGTGGGGTTTAATCTCAGAAACTCAAGGTTGTTTCAATATTTGAAAAATCAATGTCATTCACCATTTTAACAGACTAAAATCAAAATGTCATATCATTTCAGCAACTACTGAAAAGGCTTTTATTTAACAAAATCCAAAATCTATTCCTGATAAAAATTCTCAGCAAACTAAGAACAGATGAAAATGTCCTCCACCTAATAAAGGGCATGTATAAAAAATTTATAGCAACATTTATAGGGGATGACTGTGTAAAAAAGTCCCCAAAATACATATTAAAATGCTTTGATAAAGTTGTAGGAAACGACATCAATACACAAAAATTATTTACATTTTTATGTGTGAGCAACATATCAGAAAATTTAAATTTTTAAATATCTTTGACAATAGCATTTAAAAATATGAAAAATTAGTGACATATTTGGCAAAAGGTAGGTAATACCTGTGTGCTGAAAATTATAAAACATTGCTAAGAGAATTTTTTATTTTTTAAATATTTGTATTGGAGTATAAATTTAAAGAAGACATAACAAATGGAAAAATATACTGTGTTCTTGCATCAGAAGACTTCTCATTGTTAAAATATCAATTCTTTCCCAAATTGATATATAAGTTCCATGTACTCCCAATCAAAAGACCAACAGGATATGGAAATACAAAGAACTGAGTATGGCTGAAACAAGTTTGCAAATGAATGAAAATGTTAAAGAATATACACTTTTTAATTTCAAAAATGTGTATGCTCACTCCTCAGTGGTGTCTGACTCTCTGCAGCCCCATGGACTATAGCCTGCCAGGCTCCTCTGACCATGGGATTTTTCAGGCAAGGATACTGGAATGGGGTGCCTTTTCCTTCTCCAGGGGATTGTCCCAACTCAGAGATCAAACCCCTGAGTGCTGTGTCTCCTGCATTGGCAGACAGATTCTTTACCACTAGTGCCACCTGAGAAGCCCTCAAAGATCTCGTAAAGCTACAGTGATCATTACAATGTCATACTGGATCCAGTGAGACAAATCAGGAGAATGGAACAGAGAATCCAGAAATAGACCAACAAACACATACAGTTTAGACTGATTTTTGACAAAAGTACAAGGACAATGCAATGGGAAATGGATAATCTTTTTAATAAATGGTGTTGGAGTAATGGGGAAGCCATTTGAGGAAAAAAATGAACCTCAACACCATAACAAAAATTAACTTGAATCCTAGACCTCAATATAACTGAAACTATGAAACCATGAAAAGAAAACACAGGAGAAAACTGTAATGATCTTGGGTTTGGCAAAGGTATCTTAAATACCAAAAGCATGAATTATAAAATAAAAAAATCAACAAACAACTTCATCAACATCATAAACTTTTGCTCTTCAAGAATTGTTAAAGTGAAAAGTCAAATCATAGACTAGGAGAAGATATTTTATATATACATACATAGAAATCGATTTGTAAACAGAATATACAAGAAGCACAACTCTACAGTAAGACAAGAAATCCAGCTAAAAAGAGACAAAAGACTTAAATAGTAATCTACCAGAGAAGAGAGATTTGGAGAACAAATAATGCCATGAAAAACTAGTCAAGATAATTCCTCACTAGGAAAGCACAAATGAAAACCACAACGACACGTTACAACATACAACTTCCGCTGCTGCTTAGTTCCTCAGTCATGTCCAACTCCTTGTGACCCCTTGAACTGGAGCCCGCCAGGCTCCTTTGTCCATGGGATTTCCCAGGCAAGAATACTGGAGTAGGCTGTCATTTCCTTTTTCAGATCAGGGATGGAACCCATATCTCCTGCATTGGAGATTTTTTACCACTGAGCCACCAGGGAAACCTCTGGAAAAGTTTGGCAGTTTCTTAAAAACTTGGATATTTACCTACTATATAACTAAGTTCAATCCCAGGTGTTTACCCAAGAAAAATAAAAGTATAGGTCAATCTATAGACTTATACACAAATGCCCATAAAAGTTCATTAACAATGAAGAAAACTCTGATGTCCATTAGCAGGTGACTGGATCAACAAATTGTGTTATACCTATGCAGCAGAACACTATTCAAGTTAAGAAGGTTCAACTATAAATACACATGATAACATCAATGAATCTAAAAGCATTTAGTTCAGTTCAATTCAGTCGCTCAGTCGTGTCCGACTCTTTGCGACCCCATGAATTACAGCACGCCAGGCCTCCCACTCCATCACCAACTCCCGGAGTTCACTCAGACTCACGTCCATCGAGTCAGTGATGCCATCGAGCCATCTCATCCTCTGTCGTCCCCTACTCCTCCTGCCTCCAATCCCTCCCAGCATCAGGGTCTTTTCCAATGAGTCAACTCTTCTCATGAGGTGGCCAAAGTACTGGAGTTTCAGCTTCAGCATCATTCCTTCCAAAGAAATCCCAGGGATGATCTCCTTCAGAATGGACTGGTTGGATCTCCTTGCAGTCGAAGGGACTCTCAAGAGTCTTCTCCAACACCACAGTTCAAAAGCATCAATTCTTTGGTGTTCAGCTTTCTTCACAGTCCAACTCTCACATCCATACATGACCACTGGAAAAACCATAGCCGTGACTAGATGGACCTTTGTCGGCAAAGTAATGTCTCTGCTTTTGAATATGCTATCTAGGTTGGTCATAACTTTCTTCCAAGGAGTAAGCGTCTTTTAATTTCATGGCTGCAGTCACCATCTGCACTGATTTTGGAGCCCCAAAAATAAAGTCTGACACTGTTTCCACTGTTTCCCCATCTATTTCCCATGAAGTGATGGGACCGGATGTCATGATCTTCATTTCTGAATGTTGAGTTTTAAGCCCAACTTTTTCACTCTCCGCTTTCACCTTCAAGAGGCCTTTTAGTTCCTCTTCACTTAGGTTAAGGGAAAGGCACAAAATGGAACATACTACATAAGTTAGTTTCTATAAAACTTGAAAAAAAAGATAAACAACCTGCAGTGACAAAAAAGCAGGAAAGTGGTCACCTTACCTGACTGGGGGAATAAGCAAGGACAGATTGCAAAGGTCCACAGGACAATTTTTGTTGTGATGGAAATTTTTTGTATCTTTATTTTGGCAATAGTTTCACAGGTGTGCATATTTGTCATAATTCATCAAAATGTATAAATTTGATTTACTGTATGTAAATTATACCTTAATAAAGTTAATTCTAAAAAAGAAGAGATGTAGCAAACTATTAAAGAAAAATCATTTTAAAACTGAAAAGCAAAAGTTGAAAAACACTCTGAGCTGTTTTTATCAAAATATAAACTTGCTGAAGACAACTGTCAAAATGCCAATATATTTTAGATAAATCATAACATTGTGATTTGGGGGAGAAAAGATTCCCCAAGGTGACTATTTTGAGGACAAAACTATTGGAAAATTTTTAAACTATGTGGACACATTTATAGTCTACTCACATTTTTAGGCATGTGCTTCTGTGAGTGGGTGAGTTCAAACACAAAATAATCAATCATCAGATCCATCACAGAATCAGACCTTAGAATCTTAATACCCGATCTTATCCACTGAAGTTCAAGGGTAATAAAGAGTCTGACTCCATTTTTTATATTTGACTGCTGACAGTTTTCAAGCCCTACCACTTCCTTTTCCCCTTCTACTGTACATCTGGGAAAACTGATAAGAAAGCCCACATGTGGCATCCTTTGCTGCCAGCAGGCAGTTCAAACCACATAAGCCTTGACCCCCACACAGGGACCCTCATCCCACTCACCCCCTAACCACCATAAAACTACATATCAGTCTCTTCTCTTTGCTCTTTCAAGTCTTTTTTTTTTTTCTCCTTTACTGGACCAGCTTGGGAACCAGTCCTGATCTCCCTAGAAAGCATCATTATGTGAGCAATAAATCATTTCATATTCTCCTGGTGCATGTGCAGTGGCCTCAGTTTCAACATCTGAACCAAATTTAGTGGGGTGAAGTTTGGGAGAGTATAGCTTGTCTATGCAGAGTGATGACAACAATGAGCTATAGCTGATTTACTATTGCTGGTTGCAAGGGGTTAGCGGGGAGACACCAGTGTGACTGTGGCAGGCAGTTCCGAGAATGGTCCCCAGAGATCCTCACCTCTTTTTATTATTATTTATTTATTTGGCTGTGCTGGGTCTTAGTTGAGACATGCAGGATATTTAGCTGCAGTATGTGGGATCTAGTTACCTGATCAGTGTTCAAACCTGGGCCCCCAGTGTAGAGAGTATGAAGTCTTAGCCACTGGACCCCCAGGGAAGCCCCACTCACCTCTTGATATTCAAGTTTCTCCCTATACTTGAATGCGGGATGAACCTAGTGACTTATTTCTAATGAATAGAATATGGCAAAAGTGATGAGATGTCACTTCTAAGATTAAGTTACAAAAAGACTGACTTCTTTCTTGCCTCTCTTGCTCACTGAGGAAGCCAGCTACCAGGTTGTGAGCTGCCCCATGGAGGAGTCAATATGGAAGTTGATGGTCCCCCAGGAGAGCTTTCAGATGAGACTGCAGCTCAAGCCAGGACTCCTTTGTCGCCTTGTGAGAAGCCTTAAGCCAAAGCCATCAACTAATCTGTTCCCAGACTCTTGACACAGTAACTATGAGATAATAAATGTTTGTTGCTTTAAGCATCTAAATTTGGGGGTAATTTTGATATTCAGCAATAACTAATACAAAGAGTGAGTTCCTGAGTAGGAGAATTCCTGAAAAACAGAAATGATTGCGAATGAGAAAAAATTAGTGTCTCAGAGAATATTGGGAAGATAAAGAAAGGGTGCAAAAGCAAATTTTGAGTAATAAATTAGAAGCAGATGTTAGATTGACTAGAACAATATAGTTGGTGATGTTAGTTAGAGCAGCATCTGATTGCCACAAGTAACCAGGAATCACAAGTGACTTCCTGGTCTAAGAAAGTCAGTGACTACATACATCACTTTGGGAGGGAAGATGTCCTTTTTTTCCAACTGTCTTGAACCTTTGGTTGATCCTTTAGGAACATCAAGGCATGAAGCAATTGCTTTGTTCCAGTAAAAGTAGTTAATGAAAACAGCCTACGTCAGTGCTCTTTCATCAAACAAGACCTCCTTTTCCTGACAGTGTCACAGAGAGAAATTTCACACTAATTATATCCCAGTCTTGACTACCTGTCATTGTTATTGACTGCCTACAAGAAATGAATGTGCTAAATAAGGTGAAGTTCGGTCCCCTGTTCCCTGTTTCAGTAGTGGCAAACCATCATTTTATCTGACATCATTTTTTAAATCAGAGTTTTCTTAAGTATCATCTGCAGAGACCTTCATCCTGCTATTATCCTGGGAAAATCAAGGGAGGGCATGCAATAGGGTCTTTGTCAATTTCTCTGTACTTCAAATCTCTCTGCATTATTACCAGCCATCACCTCCTCTTGCCTTTTTCAGAAGCAGTGGCAGTCTTCCACCTTCTCAGAGGTTGGCCCCTTCACTGGCTCTCTGAACCAGTTCCTGTCTCCCTTTGCCGAGTCATCAATCACCTCCACTCACATCTTCCTTCCTCTTAGTCTGTAAATCTTTCCACCCACAGACACCTTCTTCTACCACTGATACCCCTTCCAGCTACCATTCTGTATCTACTTCTTGACTTTTTTTTTTTTTTAAGACAAGAATATAGTTTGCAATTAATACAAGTTCCAGAACGTAAAAGTCTTATTAAACTGTAAATTTTCTATGG
The DNA here is from genome assembly GCF_032452875.1 of Bos javanicus. NCBI lineage: Eukaryota > Metazoa > Chordata > Mammalia > Artiodactyla > Bovidae > Bos > Bos javanicus. Next base: position 47,639,864 of record NC_083881.1, read on the forward strand.
CTATAACAAAAGGAAGTGGGACACAGGCCTGTATAAAATATGACTGATTATAGCGAAAGAAAGAGTTACTATGACCACGACTCGTCCCTATGAAATGTCCGGTCCAAGTTTTAAGTTCTTCGGTGTCCTGGTGTTCGCAGCAAGTTTCCAAATGTCCCATTGTTCAGGCCCACTCTGTTTATCGAGGATGATCCTAGGATGAGGTAGGGCTAATTCACCGTCAAGCCACTCAAGAAGTCCTTTGTCATAGTAACGTTCCATCATAGTGTCAGTGACCTTCCATATCACACACAGTGCTGTTAATATCATCTGAGCTGTCAGATAACCCATACCATGGAGTCCCCAATCAACAATTGTATGATTAGCCACAAACATTGATTTTTTTTGATTTGGCTTGACATTTGTCCCAATGAACAGGAGTATAAGTAAAGTTTTTATAAGTAAACCCTTTGTATAATGTTTTTTTATTTTTTCCTAACTCTTTCCCTAAAGTCTCAGTAGTATAAACATGGTTTACAGACAAAGAAAGGGCAGTAAATAATCCAAGCAATGTCCGAAAGTCTTCTTTTGGAGGCAGGCCGAAAGCCCAAGTTTGTCGGTTGACGTTTATGCATAATTTCTCTGGGCCCAGGCACAGTGGAAAGACTTCATAGCCTAAAGAAATGTTAATTAGTTTTCCTTCCTCCCCAGGGTGTGAAGGGAGGGGGCATATGTATAGAGTCATTAGTTGAAACGATTGGTCCTCTCTCTGTCCATTCGACCACCTGTAATAGAGGGGGTTTGGGTATTAGTCCGAGCTTTAGCAGGGGTGGGTGGAGGGGAGGTACAGGTCAAAAGACTGAGCATTGCCAGGAGAATGTATTCAGGACTCCGAGGCAATCCCCATTGAGAGACCAAATTTTCAGCTCGATTAGTAAGGGTTTTTATTTGTCCCCAAGTGGGGAGATCATAGGGGTGATGCTGCCGAGGGCGGTGCTTTCTGGAGATCTTTAGAGTGGACATAGCCCATACTGGAATTTCTTCTTCCTGAGGTTCTTGTTGTTTCATCTCCATTTTGAATGTCGAGGGGCCCCTTGGGTTGAATTGGCCTCAATAGGCCCTGGGGTCACTCTGTCCGAATCTGCCTATGTGTACCAAGCCCCACACTGGGCACCACTTGTTGAGGTCCTTTAATGGACCAGAACCTGGTGGTCCGGAGTCGACCAATAAGAAGGTAAAGGAGAGAGAAAGAGGCTGATATTCCTTGGCTTATGTAGAAAGCCAATAAAGCCCCTGCACAGGGCTTGCTCTGTTCACAAAGGCCTCAGGCATCCTTTCGATGGGGTGAAGGCACAGAGCGCCTTCTAGAGAGGGTCTTAGAAGCCTGGGCAGGAAAGTGAACACAGAGGACCTCTGTGCTCCAAAGAAATAGCCTGAGAGAGAGAGACAGAGAGAAAGAGAAAGAAAGCAAGACATGGGGACCAAAGTTCTGATGAAGCAAAGGGTGACTTCTTATGCATTCTTTAGCCTAGAGAAATCTGTTTTATATACCTACCATTTACTATACTGTATTCAAAAGCACCACTGCAAGCAGAATTACAGCAGGATGGATCCTGAATAGTGGCCAGTTCCGATGAACTTACAGACATGCCCATGATTCAGTCATTTTCATTCAGTGCAGAGCTATTCGCTGCCTACTGTGTGCCAGGCAGTGTTCCATATTTACTAGTAATTCATAAATGTGTCAGGAATAAGTGTCAGGGACACAGCAGTAAAGAAAGAAGATAGAAACCTCTGCCCTCTTGGAGCTTATGTTTCTAATGTAGGAGGATAAACCAAAAAGGAAAACAAACTAACAATTAAACAAGTATAAAGTACGGCAGCATTGAGAAATGCTATGGTAAAAATAAAACAGGGAGGGGCCTACTCATTGCAATGGAAGTGGGAGAAATAGTGAGGCAGGATTTTATAGAGATGCTTTAGGGCACAATAGTTAGGGGAGAAGATTCTGGAGCCAAAGGACATAAGCTTTTATTCTCCTTCTCCAATTTTCTAGCTGTGTTCTTGGCGAAGTCATTCAACCTCTTGGTACCTTAGTTTCCTCATCTGTGAAATGGGAAGGATGTTAGAACCTACCACAAAGAGCTGTTATAAGGACTAAATGAGTATGAGTGTGTGTGTGTGTGTGTGTGTGTGTGTGTGTGTGTATGTGTTAGTCGCTCAGTCGTGTCCAGCTCTTTGAGACCTCATGGACTATAGCCCACCACACTCCTCAGTCCATGGGATTTCTCCAGGCAAGAATACTGGAGTGGGTTGCCATTTCCTTCCCCAGGGAATCTTCTCAGCCCAGGGATTAAACCTGGGTCTCCTGCATTGCAGGCAGATTCTTTACCATCTGAGCCACCAGGGAAGCCCCTAAATGAGCTCACCATATATTGAATATTTAGAACACTGCCTGAGTTCCCAGTAAGGGCTCAAAAAAATTTTAACTACTAACCCTATTATTCATTCAATAAATGTTTACTTAACACTCATTAACCTGCTAGATGCTATGAAGTATATTAAAATAATGAGATGCATTCCTGATCTCTCAAGAAATAATGTATGTGGACATACACAAAAGCATAATACAGGGTGGTATAAACCCTCCACTCTTTCAGAGGGAGACGCCAGCTCATATCGCCACTCTTTACATAATATCAAGGTACTCTAAAAGTATCTTCTCATCCAGCATGTCTCCTGTCCTTCACCACAATGACGACAGATACCACTGCCCTCCTTACACCTGCTGGGGAATAGCAACACATAGGTATCCATTGAATCTTTACCTGACAACATAATGGCTCAGCCTGGAGATGGAGCTGAGGTCAGGTGGCAAGCGCACTGGCTCATAGTATGACCTTTTACACAGCACGAGGCTGCGTTTAAATCAAGAACTATAAAGGTAACCGTGTGACCTTGGACAAATCACTTCACCTAGAAGAGCCTCAGTTTTCTCATGGGCAAGATGAAGACAATCAATTCTAGCCTCATCAATCTCATGCAAGGATGAAATGAGCTGTATATGAAGCACTCTGCAAATCCTTCAGTCCTTAACAAGCACCCAGCAGAATGGTAACTTTAAAAGAAAACAAGGCAAAACCACACATTTCTCTCTCTTGATTCTGTGAGCTTGTACCTGTATGAAGCCTCAAGTCACCTTCAAATTCATAAGATGACACCATGAATATGACAATGTGTTCAAAAATGAAATACAGGAACTATACGTGAGTCCGTGAGAATTCACTTCCTCTCAAACCAAAAATTTTGTGGACTTGTCTGCTTGTAATATGGAGTATCAAAAGACCATATTTTAAAAATATGGATGTAAGGGATCTTTTTTTTTTTTAGATCTGCATTTAAACTATGCTAACCAATGATTTTGAACATAAATAATAGCATTTTACTCAAAATATGTTTCCCAAGTGGCACTAGTGACCAAGAACCTGCCTGCCAATGCAGAGACATGGGTTCAATCCCTGGGTCAGGAAGATCCCCTGGAGGAGGGCACGGCTACAGACTCCAGTATTCTTGCCTGGAAAATCCCATGAACAGAGAAGCCTGGCGGGCTACAGTCCATAGGGTCGCACAATTGTGTCCCACTGTGTCCAACTGAGTTGGACACAATTACAGCAACTTAGCACACACTGAAAATATAAGTTCTAGAAAAGTTTTGTGTAAATTGGGTTTTCTAGATCACCTTAAAGCTTCAAGAAAAGCTTTTAATGTAAAGAATCTCTGGAGTGAATCCTTGCAGAAAAGCCATGGATTGCTGCTAGATTGACTCAGTTTATCTGTTTTGTCTCTCTCTCTCTCTCTTTTTTTTTTTTTTTTGCTGTGTAGATTTTCAAATATCCAGGAGTAAGACAGCACACATGAGACTTGGGTGGATACCAGGTTTCTTTATCTGGAGAAAATGACATGAGAGACTGCTAAAGGTTGGGTATGTCTTCATGAGAAAAACATGTGTTTTGATGCAAAGCTTAGAGAACTCAACTTCCACAAACTTAGGAAGGCTGTCCATAGCAGACTTTTGGGCTGGAATAGGTCCCAAGTCTGCTTTGAGATGATAAACAATGATCTGGGATGGCACAAATTTCTGACTTCAGTGCCCTAGAAATAAGCTATATCAATAACTTACTCCTAAGTTCCTTCAAGAGTCCTAGCTTGCAATAGAAAAAGACAGTGTGATTAGTAATATTTCACACTTGTATCAAACAGCCTGTGATCTTTGTGCTTCAGAGAAAGCTTTGTGAAAGATGGCAACATCCATCTTAACACTCAGCAGCATATGCAGAACTTAACTGAAAGGCACAACGAAAAATGAGACCTGATATTTACCAAGTTCCAGCAGGACATGAAGGCGATGATGTAGAAATGGATAAGCTGAACACACACAGGCCATGTGTATTCAAAGTATATTCTCCTCTAAGAGGCTTATACGGTTCAGCTAAACATGGTTGAGGCAACTGCCATTTGAAACCTTTTCTAGATCATAGTCTTATAATGTTTTGCAACCTGCTAAATTGGATCTTTTGTGTCGAGGCTTCTACAAGCAGGTCTAAATCCCTGAAAGAAGAGGATGAGGAGGAGAGACAACGTGATGGACAGGACGGCTGGGAGAAGAGATAAAGGGAGAAGTGGGATCATTCTCCTGCACACTGAGGGAAGGACACCTGCTAGGTCCCAGCACATCCTCCTGTGTGGCACTAGACTAAGGCTCTCAGAAATCCAAGGCAGCTCTTGCTGTTGGAATAATGAGACCCTTCCAGCCAGTGTCCTACTAGAAATGACTGGCCGCTCTGGTCACTGGCTGCCTGAGCAACAGCCTGGATTATATCCATGGGCATTAGAGCTAGGTAGTCCTGGTTCCCCTACTCACTAGCTGTGGGATATGGGGCAGGTTGCTCACCATCTCTCACCTCTGTGTCTTCATACTTAACACTGGATCATGACACTGTCTGAACTCAGGGCCTCGAGACTCTGCTGTGCAACTGAAGGACGGAATGCACACACAGCTGTGGCACAGAGCACGGGCTCTGCATGTCAGCGACAGGCACACACGCCGTTCAAGCAGCATCAGGGACTCTAAGAGGAGCTGCTTCGTAGAGCTGTTCTTGGCATGATAATAAGATGCAAGTCATAGAGTACTTACTATGTACCAGGCAGGCCATGTTCTATTACCAGAGGTTAACGTATTTAATCCTCACAATACCACTACGAAGCAACTATAGTTGTGATAATCACTTAATAGAGGCAGGGAGATTCGGGGATGAAGCATTTCTATTCCTTGCCCCAGGTCAGCCTGCAAGTGAGGCATGGAGACAGGGTCTGTGCCCAGGTGGTGTGGTTCCAGATCCTAGGAACATAACTTCACACCGTACTGCTGCAGTAACATGTCATTAAAAATAAAGTGATATCGGCTTCCCTGGTGGTAAAGAATCTGCCTGCCAATGCAGGAGACACAGGTTCAGTCCCTGATTGGGGAAGATCCCACATGCTGCGGAGCAACTAACCCCATGTGCCACAACCACCGAAGCCTGCATGCCCTGGAGCCCGTGCTCTGAAACAAGAGACGTCACCGCAGTAGAAGCCTGTGCATCACAACCAGAGAAAAGCCCCAGCAGCAAGGAAGACCCGGCAGAGCCAAAAATAAACAAATACAATTTATTTTAGAAAAGTAAACAAAGTGATATCTCACAGGATAGGATTTCAAAAGTAGTGGCTGGCACTAACTAGGCAGGGGCTTTAGCTCAGTGTAGAAGGAGTTTAAAGACCAGGTGTCTGGGTTAGACCTGTTTCTAAGTTAAATTTGGGAATAGTTTAAAGTGAGTACATAGAATATCAAATGTAAAACTAGATTATTAAACGGTAGGAAACCCCATGAAGTAATGCAATTTCAATTTTAATAAGCAACATTTAAGTGTTTACCTACCTGTAATTTTGTACATTATCTGTATTTTCTTGGAAAAAAATCTGGAAATCTTACTGTGGTTATCTCTGTATGGTGCTGTGTTGATTCTTTGTTATGCTTCTCTGAAATTTCCTGGGTTTTTTTGTTAATAACGAACATGTATTACTTTTGAAATTAGAAAACCACAACAAATATTTTAAAATGAGAAAAAAATAAAGTGGTATCTATAAACACATGCAGCGGTCACTTAAACAAGCAGGGTCAGTATTGGTTAGGTCATATATATACATACAGGTATATATACTTGAAAAAAAGTGAAAGTTGTATCTGACTCTTTGCAACCCATGGACTGTACCCCACCAGGCTCCTTTGTCCATGGGATTCTCCTGGCAAGAATACCGGAGTGGGGAGCCATTCCCTTCTCCAGTGGATATTCCCAACCCAGGGATCGAACCCAGGTCTTCTATGTCAAAACTATCTTCTGAGCCTAAAAGGACTTGCACAAGTCAACTAGCTGTCTGCCTGCACCATGGACAGTGATGACTTCTTCAAACAACCTGAAAATTAGCAAAGGCACATACAGGGTAATATCCTATGGTCTCTTTATGATACCATCAAGTATCCACAACTTAAGTCACTGAAACCAGACACCTAGGGTTCACTAAATTCGCCCCTAATACTCCTGAACGAAGTCTCCAGCAAACATTCTAAGGTCTACAGATTTTATATCCAAGATTTCTCTTGAATCCATCCCTTATTCTCTGTTCTCAACCCCACTGTTTTTAGTTCAAGCACTTATCAATTTCCTTTTGGATAACTGGATCAGACTCCTAACCTAACCTTTCTTTCTGACAACATTCTTGCCCACTTCAGTCCCAAAGAAATCCATTTTTCTCATTGCTACTGAAAAATCATTCTAACATATAAGTCTCACAATGTTGAGCCTCTACATCTAAAGAATGAAGTCTAAACTCCTTTTTAAGGCACATAAATCCCTTTCTGATCTGATCTTTTCATCTCTTCCCACTCCCCTCAGAGGTAACCACACATGCATTGGCAGATGCTGCTTCCTCTGATTGGAAAGCCCTCTCTCTCCCATCCACCCTCTCCCATAGCTTCTACCTCCATAGCCTTCATTTGCAAAGACCCTCCTCAATCATTGCTGTTCACTCAGTCATATCTGATTCTTTGCGACCCCATGGACTGTAGCCTGCCAGACTCCTCTGTCCGTGGAATTTCCCAGGCAAGAATACTGGAGTGGGTTGCCATTTCCTTTCCAGGGGATCTTCCTGACTCATGGATCCAATCTGAGTCTCCTGCATTGCAGGTGGATTCTTTACCACCAAACCACCCAGGAAGCCCTACTCAACCATTAAGGCTTAGCTTAAACATCACCTGCTCTAGGAAGTCTTCCATGATTTCCCCAAGGAAAGTTAGCTACCATCACCTCTATGCCTATAACTGCCAAAACATAATTCTTCCCCTAACACTAGCGTATGAACTCTTGATGGCAAGCGCTGTGTGTACACAATATAGTCTCAGCTCCACAACTGTCTCTGGCATGTTGGAAGAGCTCAACAAGTAGTTACTGTGTTATTACAGGCCTGTTATATTATAGTAGAGTTGTCGGTTGACGAGTCAGCCTCCTCCACAGAAATGTGAGCTCCCAGGGTCAAAGACCATCCTTACTATCTCAACTCCAGCACCTCTGGCAGCATCAGTGTCTGGCAAAAATAAGTGAGTACTTAATGTTTATTGAACAAATCAATACACAGGCCAATAGATGAATAAACCACACAGGCCTCCAGGATCCCTTTTCCTGTCAGCATAACCTAAAATTATGTTCAGTGGTATGTCTAGAGGCCTAGCGGTTTCTCTAGTATATCTACTAGTGTTTAGGGGGAGTTCTCATCAGAAACAAATCAAGTCCTGTTGGAAGGTGCTGTCATAAAACAAACCAGACTCCGAGAGACCAAAAGGTACATTGGTTGCCTATGTCATGAATATAAATAAAAATGTTTATAAGTGAAATCTAAATTTTAACTTGAAAAAAAAATACAGCTCCTTTAGGATGTCTACCCAGGTGTACTTATTCATCAAAAGGAACTTGAAACGCTGTGATTTGAAGTATGGTCTACAAAGGACAAAAATCCCATTCAGGTGAGCGTTTATAGAAAAAACTCATTTCACAACAGCTCTTGAGAATGTTCAAGACGTTCAAGAGCGTTCATTTGTTACGTCATCTCCCTGTGAGGTGGGTGTTAGGATCGTCATCACTGCAGACGAGTAAATGAAGACTCAGAGTTTCAGGTTACAGAATAAATTCCTGGTATAGCAGAGCTTGGGTTCTATAATATATAGGGTGTCAGTGGACCAAATAAATTCAGCTATGTCATCCAAACTCCAGAGTTACAGGTTGTTGGATAGGAAAGTTGCCCTAAGCTGGGACCTCATTTCCTGAAAGAGGTCTTAGAACATCTTGCCTTAACATCTGAGCTCACTGTGGGGACAAGTGAGTTGTTCAATTCCTGTTACTTCATTGAGCACCTACTGTGTACATGATGCACCTACAGTGCCCACCCCATGGTATGATTTCTATAATCCAAGGAGGGCATAAATGGCCCTGAAAAGCATGGATGCTGCACCAAAGAATGTGAAAAATTCCTGGTAACAGATTGCTGGTCAGGCAAAGACAAACCTGAGGGAGTATTTAAGGATAAAGGAGATTTTAAAAATTAGAAAAACAAGGGTATGTTGATGGTATATTATTAAATGTAAAACTTGGTAACAAATCTGTGAGTATCATATTCTTATATACACACATACTATACAAACACAGACATGTACACACGCATGATGACAGGAATGGAAATGTGCACACCAAAACGTAATCACTGCTTCCTCTGTATAGTGAGATGACTCATTTCATGGGCAGACCAACCCATAATACCATTTTTGAAACAGTGAGCTGTGAAATCAGTTTAGTAGGTCTCCACCACTATTTCTTAAATAAAATGCAATGAAAAAAACAAAAAAAAAAAACAAGATAAATGTATGGAAGCTTTGTTTTGCTTATGCACATATGGGTGTATGTAGCATATTACATTGTGATAAAGATTGTTGTTTACTCCAGGCTGCTGCCAAAATATTTGAAAACCACCACTTGAAGGGACAGTTATCAAGGACCTACTGTATAACACATGGAACTCTGCGCAGCGTTATGTGGCAGCCTGGATGGGAGGGGAGTTTGGGGAGAATGGATACATGTCTATGTATGGCTAAGTCCCTTTGCTGTTCACCTGTACCTGTCACAACATTGTTAATCAGCCATGTGAAAGTGTGTTAGTTGCTTCAGTCATGTCCGACTCTTTGCAACCCCCCAATACAAAATAAAAAGGTTTTAAAATAATAAAAAAATTACAGTTATTGTGAAATTCAACTTATAGAGGTTCAGAGATCTTAAGTAATCCACCCAAAGCCACATGGTTAGTAAGTGGCAGAATCCATTTTTATCAATACACACAACATACCTTAATTTCTTGGAGATGGCAAGCCTCATGATGAATAAATAAAAGATGCCTGCAGAAAGATGATATAAATGTTTTAATAATTACTACTTTTTAATAACACTAGTCGAATGAAAGTATTGCTTCCTAATTTTATTGTTGAGACTGAACATTTTCCAGATGCACTGATTTATTAACTGTCATAACCTTAGCCACAGTTTGGACTCCAGCTAAAATTTTCTTTTCACTTTCATCACTTCTAAGCTTGGTTGGAACTCCTATGCTGCGGGTTTGTTTTGTTTTTATTTCTTTCCTTTGTTATTCCAGGCACATCCTTTCTCCACGAGGAACCACAGGCCCCCCTCCCAGGCTCCCCTCACTTTCCTGCGAGGTGCGAGGTGCAACCCACCCCCCACCCCCAGGCTAAGCCCACCAGCCCAGGGCACAGCTGCCTGTCTTGGCAGACCCTAGTGGCAGAGCGGCTGAGTGCACGCATTTGCACACAAGTGCTGCACCTGGACAAACAGGACTCAAACCCTTCAAGTCCAAGGGCAATATTTCTCCACTGGATCATCTTACTGACTACAACCTCAGCATTCTCACTAAGAAATTCTTTCCCAATCCAGGGTCTGTAAAACCCCAGGAATGCTTCTCCTTAGCAAGTGACACTTCAGAGTGGTTTTGACAACTTGGAAATACCACTAAAGTGATAGTTTAATGATTTTATGCGTTTTTCTTCCTGAACCTCCTCTGTTTCTTCAAGACCCACAGATTCTCTCTTTTTTTAAACTGTGGCAAAGTAGAGCCCTGGTCTTGTCCAAAAAACTCTTCCGCCTAATAAAAAACTGATCAAGCACAAGTACCTAAACCCACAAATTTGGAGGAAAACCCTCTACAGACGACCCCACCCATACTCATGAAACCAAGGAGGTTTCCACTTAAGGGTCGGCGTTACTTGTGGGGGTGGGCTGGGAAAGTATCTTTGAATGAGGAGATATGGGGCCGCGGGAGACCAAGTCTGGGAGGAGAACTCCCTCTACTTGAGTTGAACGTACTTCCCAGGACTACTGGGGAAAAGCAAGGGAGGAGGCAGAGACTGGTCTATCTTACCTTCTCCAAGGGGACATGGGCTTTGATTAAGGAGGGATAGGTCTGGCTACATACATTTTGGGGACGCTGCAAAAAAATGGGTTCCTTGTTAAAAAAAATTAATAAGAATTTCAAGATGGTGACCATAGCACATTAAACCAAACAGGGGACCCGGGGGGAACTGTCCATACACGTCATGTGCCCTGAGGAGGAAGGTTACATTTTTAGTGCTCAAGGTGCTTGGACACTGAGGCACTAAATAAAATGAATCTTCCATCTAATCTACTCCCTGCTACCATGTACACACATTTTTCACATGGATGCTCTGGTTACCGTGTTACAATAGGTTGTATAATTAACATTTAAATAGAATTTACACCTACTGTATAGCTCAGGGAATCTATGCTGTGTGGTGACCTAAATGGGAAAGAAATCCAAAAAAGAGGGGATATGTGTATACATGTAGCTGATTCATTTTGTTGTACAGTAGAAACTAAGACAACATTGTAATTATACCACAACAAAAAAAAATTTTAATAAAACAAATAGAATTTGCTATATACTAGGCCCTGGACTAGTTATTTATATGCATTATCTTGCTTAAAGTTGACAAAAACCCCGCTGCTGCTAAGTTGCTTCAATAGTGTCCGACTCTGTGCTACCCTAGAGACGGCAGCCCACCAGGCTCCGCCGTCCCTAGGATTCTCTCTCAGTCAGTCAGTTCAGTTCAGTCGCTCAGTCGTGTCCGACTCTTTGCGACCCCACGAATCACAGCACGCCAGGCCTCCCTGTCCATCACCAACTCCCGGAGTTCACTCAGACTCACGTCCATCGAGTCAGTGATGCCATCCAGCCATCTCATCCTCTGTCATCCCCTTCTCCTCCTGCCCCCAATCCCTCCCAGCATCAGAGTCTTTTCCAATGAGTCAACTCTTTGCATGAGGTAGCCAAAGTACTGGAGTTTCAGCTTTAGCATCATTCCTTCCAAAGAAATCCCAAGACTGATCTCCTTCATAATGGACTGGTTGGACCTCCTTGCAGTCCAAGGGACTCTCAAGAGTCTTCTCCAACACCACAGTTCAAAAGCATCAATTCTTTGGCACTCAGCCTTCTTCATAGTCCAACTCTCACATCCATACATGACCACAGGAAAAACCATAGCCTTGAGTAGATGAACCCTTTGTTGGCAAAGTAATGTCTCTGCTTTTGAATATGCTATCTAGGTTGGTCATAACTTTCCTTCCAAGGAGTAAGCGTCTTTTAATTTCATGGCTGCAGTCACCATCTGCACTGATTTTGGAGCCCCAAAAAATAAAGTCTGACACTGTTTCCACTGTTTCCCCATCTATTTCCCATGAAGTAATGGGACCGGATGCCATGATCTTCGTTTTCTGAATGTTGAGCTTTAAGCCAACTATGTCACTCTCCTCTTTCACTTTCATCAAGAAGCTTTTGAGTTCCTCTTCACTTTCTGCCATAAGGGTGGTATCATCTGCATATCTGAGGTTATTAATATTTCTCCCGGCAATCTTGATTCCAGCTTGTGCTTCTTCCAGCCCAGCGTTTTTCATGATCTACTCTGAATAGAAGTTAAATAAGCAGGGTGACAATATGCCTTGATGTACTCCTTTTCCTATTTGGAACCAGTCTGTTGTTCCATGTCCAGTTCTAACTGTTGCTTCCTGACCTGCACACAGGTTTCTCAATAGGCAGGTCAGGTGGTCTGGTATTCCCATCTTTTTCAGAATTTTCCACAGTTTATTGTGATCCACACAGTCAAAGGCTTTGGCATAGTCAATAAAGCAGAAATAGATGTTTTTCTGGAACTCTCTTGCTTGTTCCATGGATCATCCATGATCCAGCAGATGTTGGCAATTTTATCTCTGGTTCCTCTGCCTTTTCTAAAACCCATGGAAAAGAAACGCAAAAAAGCAAAATGGCTGTCTGGGGAGACCTTACAAATAGCTGTGAAAAGAAGAGAAGTGAAAAGCAAAGGAGAAAAGGAAAGATATAAACATCTGAATGCAGAGTTCCAAAGAAGAGCAAGAAGAGATAAGAAAGCCTTCCTCAGAGATTAATGCAAAGAAATAGAGGAAAACAACAGAATGGGAAAGACTAGAGATCTCTTCAGGAAAATTAGAGATACCAAGGGAACATTTCATGCAAAGATGGGCACAATAAAGGACAGAAATGGTATGGACCTAACAGAAGCAGAAGATATTAAGAAGAGGTGGCAAGGATACACAGAAGAACTGTACAAAAAAGGTCTTTACGACCCAGATAATCACGATGGTGTGATCACTCACCTAGAGCCAGACATCCTGGAATGTGAAGTCAAGCGGGCCTTAGAAAGCATCACTACAAACAAAGCTAGTGGAGGTGATGGAATTTCAGTTGAGCTATTTCAAATCCTAAAAGACGATGCTGTGAAAGTGCTGCACTCAATATGCCAGCAAATTTGGAAAACTCAGCAGTGGCCACAGGACTGGAAAAAGTCAGTTTTCATTCCAATCCCAAAGAAAGGCAATGCCCAAGAATGCTCAAACTACCACACAATTGTACTCATCTCACACGCTAGTAAAGTAATGCTCAAAATTCTCCAAGCCAGGCTTCAGCAATATGTGAACCATGAACTTCCTGATGTTCAAGATGGTTTTAGAAAAGGCAGAGGGGATTCTTCCCAGGAGGTAACAATTACGGTCATTCCCATTTTGCAGATAAGGAAACTTAGGCTTAGGGGACAATCATTTGTTTGCTGAAGATTATGTACTAGAAAGTGGCATTTAGCTTGTATGCCTTTGGTGTGGGAGAGGCAAGAGAGGCACTTGCCAAGGGAGAAAAATTCAAGGGGATGTTAAAAAACTCAAAAAACTCAAGATAACTGCTACTTTAATACAATCTTTTAAAATTCTGATTTTCAGATCCCTGTAGATTGATACGCAATTATAAGAAATAACATTCTTGGTACTCTTTGTCTAGTTTTTTCCAATGGTAACATCTTACAAAACTATGGAAAATATCATAATTAGGTGATAGATATTAAAACAGTAAAGACACCATTTTCTTTCACACAAGGATCCCTCATGTTGCCCCATATTTCCTCCTCTTGTCCCACCTCCAGTCCCATCCCACCTGTGTTCTAAAACATCCCCATGCTTCATGTCCTGTTGGGAGAATCAGAATGAAAATAGGGCGGGATCCACTGAGCATCCTATGTTGCTAGAAAGGCTGGTCCCATCGTCAAGTCCATTCAGTATGTCTTTGTTTGTCTAAGCCAATCATGAGGACCTGTTTTCTTTGCTACTGGTGTAGACGTGACACATGATGAAATTTGGACCAGTAGAATGTAAGAACTGATGTCTGGAACAAGTGGCCATCTTGTTGTTACTCTGAAAGTCACTCAATCGTGTCTGACTCTTTGGGACCCCATGGATTATACAGTCCAGGGAATTCTCCAGGCCTGAATACTAAAGTGAATAGCCATTCCCTTCTCCAGGGGGATCTTCCCAACCCAGGGATAGAAACCAGGTCTCCTGCATTGCAGGCAGATTCTTTACCAGCTGAGCCACCAGGGAAGCCCAAGAATACTGGAGTGGGTAGCCTATTCCTTCTCCAGCAAATCTTCCCGACCCAGGAATCAAAACAGGGTCTCCTACATTGCAGGCAGACTCTTTACCAGTAGAGCCACCAGGGAAGCCCAAGAATACTGGAGTGGGTAGCCTATCCCTCCTCCAGCAGATCTTCCCAACCCAGGAATCGAACCTAGGTCTGCGTTACTCTAAATACAAAGCCAACACAAAGGAAGGCAGAATGAAAAAACAGAGACAAAGCCCAGACATCCAGTGGCTAGAGCAGCCCTCCCTCTGAACAGCTGTTAAGGTTAGAGGCTCAATGCCCCTATTACTTAATCTGGTTGGACTGTGAGTTTTCTGTTACCTTATCTCCAGAGCTCCAGTGCTAAATCGCTTCAGTTGTGTTCAACTCTTTGCAACCCTGTGGACTATAGCCTGCCAGGCTCCTCTGTCCTTGGAATTCTCCAGGCCAGAATACTGGAGTGGGTTGCCATGCCCTTCTCCAGGGAATCTTCCAAACCCCAGGGATCAAACCTGTATCTCCTACGTCTACCTGTATCGGCAAGCAAGTTCTTTACCACTAGTGCTGCGTAGGAAGCCCTGTTACCTTATCTGATAGATCCTAATATCCTCTCTAGGCTTTGGACCCAGGCACAGAAGGTTCTGTATCTTGACTCTGTGACAATACAGCTGTACCAGATGCCAAAGTCCACATTGCCCCTGTACTAACCCATATATGTGTTACCAACTTTTTTTGGGTGACTGTGCCATGAAACACGGGATCTTAGTTCCCCAACCAGGGATCAATCCTGTACCTCCTGCATCACTGCACTGGGAGCACGGGGTTTTAATACTGGAGTACCAGGGAAGTCCCATGTTACCAATTATTTATTATATTTGGGATCATTTTTAAATCATTCTGCAAATTCCTGTAGTTTTCTTTTTAGGTATTATTCAAAGCTGGACGTTTCCTGGCTAGCAAGAGTTTGTAAACACACTTCTTAACGGGAGAAGAATCACAGCAGGCCCAGATGCCGGTGTCCGTAGGTGGTGTGTGTAGAATAAGAAAAAGCTCACGGGTAATCCATTCAATGATACTACATCACCCTTGACTACCCATTGTTTTTACTTTAGTAACAAACATACAGGAGGATGACTTGGCTGATGCTCTGGGGTAAGCCAGGCAGGGGCAGAGCCCAGACCAGAGGGACCTAAGATTTACTTGACAAGGCCATATTTTCCGGGGGTGCTTTAGACAAATTTTGGATGCCACAGCTGCAGATCTTGGCTGTTCTAGTTTAGTTTCCCGTGAGGTCAGAAACCATTGTGCAGCGGTAATGACCAGTTGGTATGAGTGTGATTCCCGATGCCTGTGGGGCTGCTTGTTTTCATTGTCTCTCTGGTCCATCCTCACAGCAACAAAACTCGATTGCCAGGCAGTCAACACAGGCTTTGTCAACATCCACCAAAACAGAAGCACAGAAATAAGTTATGATAACAGTGCTTCTCAAATATCCATGGGCATGCAAGCCTCCTGGACTATTGTTAAAAGGCAGATTACAAGGCTGGTCCCATCTCGTAATCTATAACCAGCCTTTCTAGAAACGTAGGACGCTCATTATGTCCTGAGTGGGGCCTGAGTTCTGAATTTCTAACAAGTACCCAAACAATACTGATGCTATTGGTCCATGAACCATTCTAAATAGCAAGGACCTCTACTACCAGGACCTGCAGTTGAATTCCCTGAGATTAAATTCAGACTTTAATGAGACTGGGAGTTTGCTTTCTGTTAGGGAATTTGCACTGGCCAGGCTAGACAGAGGGCTTGTGGTCATCCAGCCCCTCTCTAGTGGATGAAATCATGACATGGGGGAAAATAGCAGGCTTCAATGAAAGAGCATTTAAGGGCTTCTGAAGCCCTGCTGAAACCCACAGAGCCTGGTTGTTCAACCCTTCACACTTCAGACTGCCAGAGTCAACTTTCTCTTTGTTTCCACCAACTAGAGTTGGCTTTCTATTACTTACAATCAAAGTTCCTAACAAAAATTATAATATAATGGCTAAAAAAAATTATGACATAACCCCATGGAAGAATAATGCTGCTATCAAAAATCATTCTTTCAAAAAACTATATTAAGATGAATAAATAATATAAGATTAAGTGAAAAAGTATAAAACTGAGGGAGTTCCCAAAACTATATTAAGATGAATAAATAATATAAGATTAAGTGAAAAAGCATAAAACTGAGGGAGTTCCCTGGTGGGCCAGTGGTTAAGACTTTGCCTTCCAATGCAGGGGGTGCAGGTTCAATCCCTGGTTGGGGAGCCAAGACTCCACATGCCTCCCAGCCAAATAACCAGAAAATAAAAAAACAGAAGCAACAGTGTAACAAATGCAGTAAAAACTTTTAAAAATGCTTTAAAAAAAAAAAGCATAATACCAATGTAGATATAGAGAATAATCTGAACTGTATAAATTTTTGAAGAATATTAAAAGTCAATCCGGAAACACATAAACAGCAGTTATGGTAGTCTGAATAATGGGATCCCTGAATATGACCTAATTCCCAGAACTAGTGAATGTTACCTTATTTGGCAAAGCGGGCTTGCCAATGTGATCAAAGATCATGAAGGGAAAAGACTATCCTGGAGTGCTGGAGTCAGCTTAATATAACCACACTGGTCCTTGTAAAAGGGAGGCAGGGTCAGGGTCAGAGGAGACAACACGATGACAGAAGCAAAATCAGAGTGATGTACTTTCAAGAGGGAGGATAAAAATTACAAGCCAAGGAAACTGGTCACAGAAATGGGAAAAAGCGAGGAAATATGTTGCCTTCAGAACCTCTAAGATGGAACCACTCCTGCCAACACCTTAACTTAAGCCCAATGAAAGTGATTTCAGATGTCTGACCTCCAAAACTGTAAGATATCATCCATGTGATCGTGTTACAGCAGCAATAGAAAACAAATATAGTGGTTGTCTCTGTACTTTCCTTTGATCAACATCTTACTTAAAAAAAAAAACACAAATTAATTTTAGAGAAGGATTAAATACAACTTGCTATAAGAGGTGATATTAATCATTATTTTTACATTTTAACATAGCTTGGTTCCTGTTGTTTTCTAGGACTGTAGAATGTAATCAGATTGAAGTCTTATTTCAATATATATTTCAGGAGAATCTTCTCTGCACTAACAGAATCCTGACCCCATCATCTCCTAGAAGAATTCCTGACTTCTGTTAATATCCAACAAGTGACTTAAAATGCATTCACAAGGGGCTTCCCTGGTGATCTAGTGTTTAAGACTCTGCCTGTCAATGACGGGGACATGGGTTCAATCCCTGGTCCAGGAAGATCCCACATGCCACAAAGCAACTAAGTCCATGCCACAGCTACTAAGCCTGTGCTTTAAAACCACACTTCACAACAAGAGAAGCCACCGCAACGAGAAGCCCTTGCACCATAATGAAGAGCAGCCCTGACCTGCGCCAAGTAAAGAAAGCCCAGGTGCAGCAATGAATATCCAGAGCAGTCAAAAAAACAAATACATCTTTTAGCGGTGGCTCAGACGGTAAAGCGTCTTGCTTACAATGCAGGAGACCTGGGTTTGATCCCTGGGTCGGGAAGATCCTCTGGAGAAGGAAATGGCAACCCACTCCAGCACTCTTGCCTGGAAAATCCCATGGACAGAGGAGCGTGGTGGGCTACAGTCCACGGGGTCGCAAAGAATCGGACATGACTGAGTGACTTCCCTTTCACTTTCACTTTTTAAAAAATGCACTCACAAGACTGACACCTGATCAAACCCAAAAGGCCCACTGACATATTCAAATCACAAAGCACATCAAAGACAAACTCATAATGCCATGTGGAATTCTCCACTCTCCTCTCAGTGACTCTGGGTTCACATATGGGACCACCACCACCACCAATGTGGCACGGCTGCTACATGCCTGGGAGCATCTAGTATAACTGACCAAAGACATATCAATACGTTTTTAGAGAGTGATATAATTAACAGCACCATGCAAAGTCATTAGAGCTTAAAATTGATCAAGGGTTCATCATACAACTTATGATTTTGTTATCATTCACATTTTGCTCCATTAGGTTTTTGTTCCAACTCTGTGTATATCATAATACACACACAATTTTCAAAAATGACACATCACAAAATTTTGAGTGAGGAAGAATTTTTCAGTGAATCTCATGCAGACACTTTGATTGTCTGAGTGACATATACTAGTGTCTCAGAAGATGATAGTTCTTCAGAATATAGTTCTGATTCAGATGAAGTGAATATGAGACCAACAAAAAAACCTTAGTGATTGATTCTGGTATGGAAAGTGAAAATGAAACTCATGCTGTTGGAGAGTGCTCCTCTGCTTCTAGAGATGAGTGGATTGAAGACAACGTTTCACAAAAAATTGGAAGACTTTACAGGTGCGTCACGTGTAACTATTGAATATAATAACCCACAAAGTGCTAGTGAAATAACAATTTGGGGCCAACCAAAATTAAAATCGCCAGCCATTGGCATTAATTTCTGCAAAAATACCCCAGTCAATAATAAGTTAAAGGTCTTGAAACTCTGCACACGGCTCCTGAAACCAGCTGAAGAGTCCTGGTCTAACATTCTCAACCTCAGGCCAGGACCACTTGCCCCTCTTTTGAACCCTCATAGTCTTCTGTGCATATGTTCTGTTGTACTTAACCTGCTGCTAAGTCACTTCAGTCATGTCCGACTCTGTGCGACCCCACAGACATCAGCCCACCAGGCTCCTCCGTTCCTGGGATTCTCCAGGGAAGATCACTGGAGTGGGTTGCCATTTCCTTCTCCAATGCATGAAAGTGAAAAGTGAAAGTGAAGTCGCTCAGTCGTGTGCGACTCTCAGCGACCCCATGGACTGCAGCCCACCAGGCTCCTCCATCCATGGGATTTTCCAGGCAAGAGTACTGGAGTGGAGTGCCATTGCTTTCTCCTGTACTTAATCTACCTAATCATAATTATCTGTTTATCCATCCACCTCCCCAGTTGGACTTTGATTTCCTCTAGGGTGTGGTCTATGTCTCACACCTCTTTGATTTCCCAACCTAAGTGCCTGGTGTAGATAGAGCATTGAATCAGCATTGAATAGCGAAGAGTCGGACACGACTGAAGCGACTTAGCAGCAGCAGCAGCAATAATGTCTATTGAATTAAATTAAATTAAATCCTAGCCTTAACAACTGAGGCTCTGAACTCTTACCCAAGATGATAAGAACTCAATTTTCTTGATTCTATTAACACAGAATAGAAAGAACTTGCTAAAGTGGAACTATATGACATCCTGACCAACTCTCCTCCAGGCCTTGGATAAACATGAGATGCCTTCTAGAGGAAACCTGACAGTCTGTCTAAGGTGAGTTTAGATTTCAAAGGGTAAAATCCAGACCGTGCCCTGGATGTCCAAATGGATTCATGATGAATGAGAGCTCCATCAAGTCCCTTAGTTTGTCTTTTCCAGGACTGATTCAAGCCAGGCCAATACTGGTTATGCATGACAACTTCCTCCTCAAGATGCTTTGCGGAATTTGGGTACCAAAAAACATCCCAAATTCTTAGTCCCTTAGCATCTTCTCCAGAGGAAACTAAAGTAGCCAGCTAGAGTCCTTCAGCATGACATAGTATATAAGCATTTTGGCTTTGGGATAATACTGATTTGGGTTTAAATCCCAACTATAACTTTCAATACCCAAGAGACATGGGTCATTTTATTTATCTGAACTTTGATTCCTTCATTTAGAAAATGATGATAAAATACCTACCCACAGAGATTGTTGTGTATTTACATCAATTGTGTCAGTTCAGTTCAGTCGCTCAGTCATGTCTAACTCTTTGTGACCCCATGGACTGCAGCACGCCAGGCTTCCCTGTCCATCACCAACTCCCAGAGCCTACTCAAACTCATGTTCATCCCGTCGGTGATGCCATCCAACCATCTCAGGAATTCCTGCACATAGCAAGTACTCAAGAAGTAATAGTTGCTATTGTTATGAATAATGACTATTATCCCACACAAGAGGCTCGAGAGAAAGGTCTGATTCGACATATACCCAACGGCCCCTAACTTTTATGAAGGGTACATAGAGGTTTATTACTTCTTCTACATTTTTTTATTTTTCTTACATTGAAGTACAGTTAATTTACAATGTTGTGTTAGTTTCTGGTGTACAGCAAAGCGATTCAGATATATATATATATATATATATATGCGTGTGTATATATCCTTTTCCATGTTTTTCCATTATAGTATATTACAGGATAGTGAATATAGTTCCCTGTGCTATACAGTATGACCTTGCTTTTATCTATTTTATTTATTTATTTTAAACTTTATTTTATATTGAAGATTAAAGTATAGCCAATTAACTGTGATAGTTTCGAGTGCACAGCAAAGCGACTGAGCCACACAAACACATGTATCCATTCTTCCCCAATTCCCCTTCCATCTAGGCTGCCACATAATATTCAGCAGAGTTCCCTGTGCTATACAGTAGGTCATTGTTGGTTATCCATTTTGAATTCTCCAGAGGATCTTTCCGACCCAGGGATCAAACCCAAGTCTCCTGCACTGCAGGTGAATTCTTTACTGTCTGATCCACAAGGAAGCCCCTTGAATACAGAGAACTGCCCCCAAATTTGGAAGACCCATCTCCCCAGGTATTTTTTTCTCCCACATAGCCCCATCTAGTGGTGAGACCTTAAGTAAAAATGATTTCATCTTGGTCCACAGAATGTCCACCATCAAAAACAGAAGACTCATTCCTAATAGTCCAATAATCCTAATATTCACATTTGGATTCACCTTACGCATATCCACGCATTTCCTCCCCTTCTTTGGAAACTAAACCATGATTGACCTCTTTCCTCTAGCTATTCCTTCCCAAAGTTTACTAACATTTTAGGAATAACGTCTCAAAAACACTACCCTTGAGAAACTTCTATTTCTCTACTCAGCCATAAATGAAAAGAAATAATGAATGAAATAATGCCATCTGTGGCCACATGGATGCAACGAGATTTTATCATGCGAACTGAAATAAGTTAGAAAGAGAAAGACAAATAGCACATGAGATCACCTATATGTGGAATCTAAAATATGAAACAAATGAACCTATCTACAAGATAGCAACAGACTCAGACATTCAGAAGTAACTTGTGGCTGTTGTGGGGAAGGCGAAAGGGAGAGCTTTGGACTGGGAGCTGGAGTTGGTAGACGCAAACTATTACATTTAGAATGAATAAACAACGTCCTACTGTATAGCACAGGGAACCCTACCAATCTCCTGGGATAAACCATAATGGAAAAGAACACAAAAATAATGTATGCATAAAAATAAAATTAGAAAAATTTTAAGTAACTTATATTTCTAACCAAGATAGAATAACAGCAACTAGTACTCTCTCACCTGAAATAACTGAAAAACTGGACAATATATATGAAACAATTGCTCTCAAGTCATTGTACATTGGCAACAAAGGACTATGTTCCCTGAGAGCTGGAAGAAAGAATTTCCTCTAACTGCCATGGCTTTCTGTCTGGAGACACTTTCTAGGCTCCAGGGTATAAAAAAGGAACCTAGGAAGAACTCAGCAAACCTTCTGGAAGGAGGAGATGAATTAGGGAGTCCAGAGACTAGAATTCAGAGGACAGAGAACCAGAGATGAATGAGAAGCAGAGAACAAGCTTCAGAGATCGCCAGAAGACGTTCCTTGAGTCTTCAACTGACGATCAGCACGTGTATGTAAATAAACTACCAAGGGCAGGAAAAGAACCATCTGAAAGCATTACAGGGAAGAACACTTGGAATTCAAACAGGGCTAAAATATAGTTCCTACCAGCCAGAAAAGAGAATATAATAATTTACAGGGTACTGTGCTGATACTTAAAACAGATCTGTCTCAATAGTGGGACAGAATTCGCCTTAGACTAAATATTGCTCTGGTCTTACCTAACAATGCTTAAAAAACATACTTAAAAGGATTAAATTTCTTCCAAGGAACTCAACTGTATTTTAAAAATACTTTTAGCAATACAAAAATATCTAGTCATTCAACAAGATCTAACAGTCAGTATATGGAATCCAATTTAAAAAATTCTAAGCCTGCAAAGAAGCAGGAAATATAACCCATGACAAGAAGAAAAAGAAATCAATGGAAACAGGCCCCAAAGGACACAGATTTAGAATTAGTAGAGAGGGGCATTAAAACAGTTAATAAAATATATCCCATTATTTTAAGAGCTAGAGGGAAGATGAAGCACATTTAGTAGAGATAGGGAAAAGAATTTTAAAGAACCCAATCAAACATCTAGAAGTGTAAACTATAATGTCTGAAATAAAAAATCAGACAAGCAACTGAATGGGATTCAGGATATAAATTAGGGAATTCTCTGGTGGTCCGGTGGTTAGGACTCTATGCTTCCACCACAGGGGGCCCTGGTTCTATCCCTGGTTGGGAAACTAAGATCCCATAAGACCCCCATGTTGTGTGGTGTGGCCAAAAAACAAAAAAAGCATTAAGTAGAGATAAACAGAAAAGAAGACAGAAGATCACATACTGAAAACAAGGCAAAGCCAGGAGAATATAGATCAAAATATTTTAATTCTCAGAGGGAAAACAATGTGACTTGAAGAGAATTAGGAGACAAGCCACAAATTGGGAGAAAATCTTCCCAAAAATCATATCTAACAAAAGACTGTTACACTAAATATACAAAGAACTCTTAAAAATCAATGGTAAGAAAATAAGCAACCCAATTTAAAAATGGGCCAAAGATCTTGACAAACATCTCACTGAAGAAGATAAACAGATGGCAAATAAGCATATGAAATGATGCTTATCATCATATAGCATCAAGGAGACACAGATTAAAACAACAGTGAGGTACCACTATATACCTATTCAGTTCAGTCACTCAGACATGTCCAACTCTTTATGACCCCATGAACCGCAGCATGCCAGGCCTCCCTGTCCATCACCAACTCCCGGAGTCCACCCAAACCCATGTCCATTGAGTCGGTGATGCCATCCAACCATCTCATCCTCTGTCGTCCCCTTCTCCGCCTGCCCTCAATCTTTCCCAGCATCAGGGTCTTTACCAATGAGTCAACTCTTCACACGAGGTGGCCAAAGTATTGGAGTTTCAGCTTCAACATCAGTCCTTCCAATGAACACCCAGGTCTGATCTGCTTTAGGATGGACTGGTTGGATCTCCTTGCAGTCCAAGGGACGGACTCTCAAGAGTCTTCTCCAACACCACAGTTCAAAAGCATCAATTCTTTGGTGCTCAGCTTTCTTCACAGTCCAACTCTCACATCCATACATGACCACTGGAAAAACCATAGCCTTGACTAGATGGACCTTTGTTGACAAAGTAATATCTCTGCTTTTTAATATGCTGTCTAGGTTGGTCATAACTTTACTTCCAAGGAGTAAGCATCTTTTAATTGCATGTCTGCAATCACCATCTGCAGTGATTTTGGAGCTCCAAAAAATAAAGTCAGTGCTAAAAATAAGCAAAGTGGGACTTCCCTGATGGTCCAGTGGCTAAAACTCTTTGGTCCCAATGCAGGGGGCCGGGGTTGGATCCCTGGCCAGGGAAATAGAGCTCACATGTCTCAACTACAAGTTCACATACCACAGATAGAGATGCCCTGCATGCCACAGCAAAGACCAAAGATCCTGTGTGCCCCAACCAAGACCTGCTGCAGCCAAATAAATAAATATTTTTAAAAATAAATAAACTATTAAGGTAGGAAAAGACATGGAGGAAACTTAAGTGCCTATTTCTAAGTGAAAGAAGCCAATCTGTAAAAGCTACATCCTGGATGATTCCAACTATATGATATTCTGGAAAAGGCAAAACTATGGAGACAATAAAAAGATCAGTGGTTGCAGTGGGTACAGGGAGATGAATAGGCAGAGCACAAAGGACTTTTAGGGCAGTGAAAATACTGTATATGATAGTTTAGGCATACCTAGTTTTATTGCACTTCACTTCATAGCGCTTCACACATATTATTTCTGGATGTGTCTGGAGAGTATTTTCAGGAAAGATTAGCATTTTAGCCAGTAGACTGAGTAAAGAAGATGTCACCAATGGCAGTGTTGTTGCTGTTCAGTCACTGAGTCGTGTCCAGCTCTTTGCAACCCCAAGAATGGCAGCATGCCAGGCTTCCCTGTCCTTCACTATCTCCTGGAGTTTGCTCAAACTCATGTCGATTGAATTTGTGAAGCCATCCATCCAACTCATCCTCTGTCACCCACTTCTCCTCTTGCCTTAATCTTTCCCAGCATCAGAGTCTTTTCTAATGAGTTGGCTCTTTGCATCAGGTGGCCAAAGTACTGGAGCTTCAGCTCAGCATCAGCCATTCCAATGAAATCCTTCCAATGATGCCTTTCCATGGGGATGTGTGTGTGCTAGTCAGTCATGTCCAGCTCTTTGTGACCCCATGGACTGTAGCCCACTGGGCTCCTCTGTCCATGGAATTCTCCAGGCAAGAATACTGGAGTGGGTTGCCATTCCCTTCCGAGGATCTTCCCAACCCAGGGATCGAGCCTGGGTCTCCTGCATTGCAGGTAGATTCTTCACCGTCTGAGCCACCAGGGGATGGGCATCACCTAATTCCTTCAGGGCCCGAATAGAACAAAAATGTGAAGGAAGGGTGAATTCCCTTTCTTATTGAACTGAAATATCTATCTTCTCTTGCCCTCAGACTCTGAAGCTCCTAGTTCTCAGGCCTTTAGACTCTAAGACTTCAACCAGCAGCCTCCAGGTTGTTAGGCTTTTGGACAAGACTGAACTATACCACCAGCTTTCCTGGTTCCCCAGCTCACAGAGGCAGACTGTGGGACTTTTTGCATCCATAACTACAGTAGTCAAGTCCTTTAATAAATCTCTTCTTATATGTATTTTATTGGTTCTGTTTCTCTAGAGAACCCAGACTAGTATATTATGGATATAGAAGACTTGAACAAGACTATCAACCAACTTGACCCAACTGATATTTATAGAGCTCGTGACCTAACAACAGCTGAAAACATCTTTTCAAATGCTCATGGAGTATTTACAGAAACAGATCACATTCTGTTCCATATAACAAATCTCAATAAATTTAAAAACTTTCAAAATACACAAAGTACACTCTCTAAACACAACAGAATTAAATTAGAAATCCATTAAAAATGATATCAAGAAAATCTCCAAATATTTAGAAACGAAAAAATTTGGAAAGCAAACAATACATTCTAACCCAACCAAGTGGGAAATTACCAAGTGCTTTGAGATAACAGAAAATGAAAAACACCATGTCAAAATTTATGGCACACAATCAAAAAAGAACTTAGAAATTTATAGCATCAAACATCTATGCAGGCATATCTTATTTTATTGCACTTCACTTTTTGTGCTTCACAGATGTGTGTTTTTTTTGTTTTGTTTTGTTTTGTTTTAACAAACTGAAGGTTTCTGGCAGCCTTGTGTTGAAGTCTATTGGCACCAATTTTTCCTAAAGAATTTTCTCACTTGTCTCTGTGTCATGTTTTGGTAAGTCTTGAAATATTTCAAGCTTTTTCATTATATTTGTTATGGTGATCTTCAATATTACTATTGTAATTGCTTTGGAGTGCCACAAACCACCCCATATAAGACCACAAATTTAATGGATAAATGTGCAAGTTCTGACTCCTCCACCCACCGGTCGGTCAATCCTGTTTTTCTCCCTCTCCTCAGGTTTCCCTATTCCAGAAGAAATAACAATATTGAAATTAGGCCAATTAAAAACCCTACAATACCCTCTAAGTGTTCATGGAAAAAAAGAGTCACATGTCTCTTACTTTAAATCAAAACCTAGAAATGATAATGCTTAGTGAGAAAGGCATGTCAAAAGCTGAGACAGGCCAAAAGCTAGGTCTTCTGCACAGTGAGCCCAGTTATGAGGTTATGAACACAAAAGGAAAAGTTCTTGAAGAGGATTAAAAGTGCTACTCCAGTGAACACACCAACTGTAAGAAAGTGAAACAGCCTTATTGCTGATAGGGAGAAAGTTTTAGTGGTCTGGAAAAATCAAATCAGCCACAACATTCCCTTTAACCAAAGCCTAATCCAGAGCAAAGCCCTGACTTTCTTCACATCTATGAAGGCTCAACATGGTGAGGAAGCTGCAGAAGAAAAGTTTGAAGCTAACAGAGGTTCATAAGGAAAGAAGTCATTTCCATAACATAAAGTGCAAGGTGAGGAAACAAGTGCTCATATAGAAGCTGCAACAGGGTATTCAGAAGATCCAGTGAAGATCATGAATGAAGGTGGTCACAGTAGACAGCAGGCTTCCCAGGTGGGGCAGTGGTGAATAATCTGTCTGCCGATGCAGGAGACATGGGTTTGATCTCTGGGTTGGGAAGATCCCCTGGAGTAGAAAATGGCAACCCACTCCTGTATTCTTGCCTGGGAAATCCACTGGACAGAGGAGTCTGGTGGGCTACAGTCTAAGGAGTCACAGAGAGTTGGACGTGACTGAGTGACTGAGGATGAGCACAAGCACTAGACAACAGATTTTAAATGTAGATAAAACAGCCTTACATTGGGAAAAAATGCCATCCAGGGGCTTCATACCTAAAGAAAAGTCAGTGTCTGGCTTCAAATGTCCACAGGATAAGCTGACTCTCTACTTAGAGGCTACTGTAGCTGGTGACCTTAAGTTGAAGTCAATGCTCATTTACCATTCCAAAATGGCAAAATTCTTAGGATCCTTAAGAATGATCTGTCCGCTCTGCCTATGTGCTATAAATGGAACAAAGCCTGGATGACAGTACATCGCTTTACAACATGGTTTACTGCATATTTTAAGCCCACTGCTGATACCTACTGCTCAGAAAAAAAGATTTCTTTCAAAATATTACTGCTCATTGACAGCATTTCTGGTCACCCAAGAGCTCTGAGGGAGATGGATAATGAGATTAATGTTGTTTTCATGCCTGCTAATAAACATCCTTTCTGCATCCCATTAGGTCTTCATAGAACTGTTCAGCTTCAGCTTCTTCAGCGTTACTGGTTGGGGCATAGACTTGGATTACTGTGATATTGAATGGTTTGCCTTGGAAATGAACAGAGATCATTCTGTTGTTTTTGAGATTGCATCCAAATACTGCATTTTGGACTCTCTTGTTGACCATGATGGCTACTCCATTTCTTCTGAGGGATTCCTGCCCACAGTAGTAGATATAGTGGTAATCTGAGTTAAATTCACCCATTCCAGTCCATTTCAGTTCACTGATTCCTAGAATATCGACATTCACTCTTGCCATCTCTTGTTTGACCACTTCCAATTTGCCTTGATTCATGGACCTGACATTCCAGGTTCCTATGCAACATTACTCTTCCCAGCATCGGACCTTGCTTCTATCACCAGTCACATCCACAGCTGGGTATTGTTTTTGCTTTAGCTCCATCCCTTCATTCTTTCTGGAGTTATTTCTCCACTGATCTCCAGTAACATATTGGGCACCTACTGACCTGGGGAGTTTCTCTTTCAGTATCCTATCATTTTGCCTTTTCATACTGTTCATGGGGTTCTCAAGTCAAGAATACTGAAGTGGTTTGCCATTCCCTTCTCCAGTGGACCACATTCTGTCAGAATTGGGAAAAGCAAAAGTAGGAAGTCAAGAAACACCTGGAGTAACAGGTAATTTGGCCTTGGAATACAGAATGAAGCAGGGCAAAGACTAATAGAGTTTTGCCAAGAAAATGTACTGGTCATAACAAACACCCTCTTCCAACAACACAAGAGAAGACTCTATACATGGACATCACCAGATGGTCAACACCGAAATCAGATTGATTATATTCTTTGCAGCCAAAGATGGAGAAGCTCTATACAGTCAGCAAAAACAAGACCAGGAGTTGACTGTGGCTCAGACCATGAACTCCTTATTGCCAAATTCAGACTTAAATTGAAGAGTGTAGGGAAAACCACTAGACAATTCAGGTATGACCTAAATCAAATCCCTTATGATTATACAGTGGAAGTGAGAAATAGGTGTAAGGGGCTAGATCTGATAGAGTGCCTGATGAACTATGGAACGAGGTTCGTGACACTGTACAGGAGACAGGGATCAAGACCATTCCCATGGAAAAGAAATGCAAAAAAGCAAAATGGCTGTCTGGGGAGGCCTTACAAACAGCTGTGAAAAGAAGAGAAGCAAAAAGCAAAGGAGAAAAGGAAAGATATAAGCATCTGAATGCAGAGTTCCAAAGAATAGCAAGAAGAGATAAGAAAGCCTTCCTCAGTGATCAATGCAAAGAAATAGAGGAAAACAACAGAATGGGGAAGACTAGAGATCTCTTCAAGAAAATCAGAGATACCAAGTGGACATTTCATGCAAAGATGGGCTTGATAAAGGACAGAAATGGTATGGACCTAATAGAAGCAGAAGATATTAAGAAGAGATGGCAAGAATACACAGAAGAACTGT
Source organism: Bos javanicus (assembly GCF_032452875.1). Classification (NCBI taxonomy): domain Eukaryota; kingdom Metazoa; phylum Chordata; class Mammalia; order Artiodactyla; family Bovidae; genus Bos; species Bos javanicus. The sequence continues at coordinate 47,668,479 of NC_083881.1, forward strand.
ACAAAAAAGATCTTCATGACCCAGATAATCACGATGGTGTGGTCACTCACCTAGAGCCAGACATCCTGGAATGTGAAGTCAAGTGGGCCTTAGAAAGCATCACTACGAACAAAGCTAGTGGAGGTGATGGAATTCCAGTGGAGCTATTTCAAATCCTGAAAGATGATGCTGTGAAAGTGCTGCATTCAATGTGCCAGCAAATTTGGAAAACTCAGCAGTGGCCACAGGACTGGAAAAAGTCAGTTTTCATTCCAATCCCAAAGAAAGGCAAGGCCAAAGAATGATCAAACTACTGCACAATTGCACTCATCTCACACACTAGTAAAGTAATGCTCAAAATTCTCCAAGCCAGGCTTCAGCAATATGTGAACCATGAACTCCCTGATGTTCACGCTGGTTTTAGAAAAGGCAGAGGAACCAGAGATCAAATTGCCAACATCTGCTGGATCATGGAAAAAGCAAGAGAGTTCCAGAAAAACATCTATTTCTGCTTTATTGACTATGCCAAAGCCTTTGACTGTGTGGATCACAATAAACTGTGGAAAATTCTTCAAGAGATGGGAATACCAGACCACCTGACCTGCCTCTTGAGAAACCTATATGCAGGTCAGGAAGCAACAGTTAGAACTGGACATGTAAAAGCAGACTGCTTCCAAATAGGAAAAGGAGTACGTCAAGGCTGTATATTGTCACCCTGTTTATTTAACTTATATGCAGAGTACATCATGAGAAACGCTGGGCTGGAAGAAGCACAATCTGGAATCAAGATTGCCGGGAGAAATATCAATAACCTCAGATATGCAGATGACACCACCCTTATGGCAGAAAGTGAAGAGGAACTCAAAAGCCTCTTGATGAAAGTGAAAGTGGAGAGTGAAAAAGTTGGCTTAAAGCTCAACATTCAGAAAACGAAGATCATGGCATCCGGTCCCATCACTTCATGGGAAATAGATGGGGAAACAGTGGAAACAGTGTCAGACTTTATTTTTCTGGGCTCCAAAATCACTTCAGATGGTGACTGCAGCCATGAAATTAAAAGACGCTTACTCCTTGGAAGGAAAGTTATGACCAACCTAGATAGCATATTCAAAAGCAGAGACATTAGTCTGCCAACAAAGGTTCGTCTAGTCAAGGCTATGGTTTCTCCTGTGGTCATGTATGGATGTGAGAGTTGGACTGTGAAGAAGGCTGAGCGCTGAAGAATTGATGCTTTTGAACTGTGGTGTTGGAGAAGATTTTTGAGAGTCCCTTGAACTGCAAGGAGATCCAACCAGTCCATTCTGAAGGAGATCAGCCCTGGGATTTCTTTGGAAGGAATGATGCTAAAGCTGAAACTCCAGTACTTTGGCCACCTCATGAGAAGGGTTGACTCATTGGAAAAGACTCTGATGCTGGGAGGGATGGGGCAAGAGGAGAAAGGGACAACAGAGGATGAGATGGCTGGATAGCATCACTGACTTGATGGACGTGAATCTCAGTGAACTCTGGGAGTTGGTGATGGACAGGGAGGCCTGGTGTGCTGTGATTCATGGGGTCGCAAAGAGTCGGACACGACTGAGTGACTGATCTGATCTGATCTGATCTGCATCCCATAGACCAAGGGGTAATTAAGACTTTCAAGTCTTATTATTTAAGACATACAGTTTGTAAAACTATCACTACCATAGACAATGAATACTCTGATGGATCTGGGAACAGTAAACTGAAAACTTTCTGGAAAGGATTCACCATTGTAGATGCCATTAAGAACATTTAGGATTCATGGGAAGAGGTCAAAACATCGACATTAATACGAATTTGGAAGAAGTTGATTCTAACTTTCATGGATGACTTTGAAAGGGCTCAAGACTTCAGTGGAAGAAGTACTTACAGATGTGGTAGAACTAACAAGACAACTGGAATTAGAAGTAGAGCCTGAAGATGTGACTGAATTGCTGGAATTTCCTAATAGTTACTGAACTGCTGCAATCTCATGATAAAACTTTAATGGATGAGGAGTTGCTTCTTAAGAGTGAGCAAAAAAGTGGCTTCTTAAGATGGACTCTACTCCTGTCAAAGAAGTAGAAGACTGTTGAAATGATGACAAAAGGATTTAGAATATAATGTAATCTTAGTTGATAAAGCAGTGGTGGGGTTTGAGAGGACTGATTCCAATTTTTAAAGAAGTTCCACTGTGGGCAAAATGCTATTATGCAGCATGGCATGCTAGTGAGAAATTGTGCGTTCAAATTTTTAGATTCCACAAAGCTGGAGGCATCACACGTCCTAATTTCAAACAATAATACAAAGTTACAGTAGTCAACACAGTATGGTACTAGCATAAAAACAGACATATAGACCAAGAGAACAGAATTAAGAGCCTAGACATAAACCCCATATATATAATCAAATACTGTTAGACAAGGGAGCAGATAATCCTCAACAGGGAAAGGACACTCTTCTCAATAAGTAGTGCTGAGAAAACTGGATAGCCACAGGCAGAAAAATGAAATTCAACTCTTCTCTTATACTACTCATACAAATGAACTTGAAATGGATTAAAGACTTAAGCATAAAACCAGAAATCATATAACTTTAAAAGAAAACATAGGAAAGAAGCTCCTTCCCATTGGTCTTGTGAATGGCTTTTCGGATAGGACACCGAAAGCACAAGCAACAAAAGCATAAATAAATAAGTGGCATTATGTCAAGTTAAAAAGTTTCTGCACATCAAAAAAAAAAAAAATGGCAACCCACAGAATGGGAGAAAATATTAGCAAACCATATACCTAATAATGGATTAATATTCAAAATATATAAAGAACTCACATATAACTTAATAACAAAAAATGAGTGCTTAGATTTAAAATGGAAAAAGAAATTGAACAGACATTTTCCAAAGAAGACATCTAAATGACCAAGAGGTACATGAAGTGCTCAACATCACTAATAAACAAGGAAATGCAAATCAAAACCACAATGAGAGAGCACCTCACTAATGTCAGAAGAGCAATCACCAAAAAGACAAGAGACAAGTATTGGGAAGGGTGTGGAGAAAAAGGGAATCCTAGTAAAGGGAATCTCATCCTCTGTTAGAGAAGGGGATGACAGAGAATGAGATGGTTGGATGGTATCACTGACTTGATGGACATGAGCAAGCTCTGGGAGTTGGTGGTGGACAGGGAAGCCTGGCGTGCTGCAGTCCATGGGGTCACAAAGAGTCAGACATGACTGAGCGACTGAACTGACTTGACTATGCTGTTTGTGGAAATGAATATAGCCATAGCCAGTATGGAAAACAGCAGAGAGGTTCCTCAAAAACTTAAAAATAGAACTCCCATAGAATATAACCCAGAAATTCTACTTATAAATCCAAAAACTAAAACAGGATATCAATGAGATATCTACCCTCTCATGTCCACTGCAGCATTATTCACAATAGCCAACGTATGGAAACAGCCTGAGTGTCCATCAGCAGATGAATGGATTAGGGAGATGTGATAGTACAGTTCAGTTCAGTCACTCAGTCATGTCCAACTCTTTGCCACCCCATGAATCACAGCACGCCAGGCCTCCCTGTCTATCACCAACTCCCGGAGTTCACTCAAACTCACGTCCATTGAGTCGGTGATGCCATCCAGCCATCTCATCTTCTGTCGTCCCCTTTCCCTCCTGCCCCCAATCCCTCCCAGCATCAGAGTCTTTTCCAATGAGTCAACTCTTCACATGAGGTGGCTAAAGTACTGGAATTTCAGTTTCAGTATCATTCCTTCCAAAGAAATCCCAGGGCTGATCTCCTTCAGAATGGACTGGTTGGATCTCCTTGTAGTCCAAGGGACTCTCGGGAGTCTTCTCCAACACCACAGTTCAAAAGCATCAATTCTTCGGCACTCAGCTTTCTTCACAGTCCAACTCTCACATTCATACATGATCACAGGAAAAACCATAGCCTTGATTAGACGGACCCTGGTTGGCAAAGTAATGTCTCTGCTTTTCAATATGCTATCTAGGTTGGTCATAACTTTCCTTTCAAGGAGTAAGCGTCTTTTAATTTCATGGCTGCAGTCACTATCTGAAGTGATTTTGGAGCCCAGAAAAGTAAAGTCTGACACTGTTTCCATTGTTTCCCCATCTATTTCCCATGAAGTGATGGGACCGGATGCCATGATCTTCGTTTTCTGAATGTTGAGCTTTAAGCCAACTTTTTCACTCTCCACTTTCACTTTCATCAAGAGGCTTTTGAGTTCCTCTTCACTTTCTGCCATAAGGGTGGTGTCATCTGCATATCTGAGGTTATTGATATTTCTCCCGGCAATCTTGATTCCAGCTTGTGTTTCTTCCAGCCCAGCGTTTCTCATGATGTACTCTGCATAGAAGTTAAATAAGCAGGGTAACAATATACAGCCTTGATTTACTCCTTTTCCTATTTGGAACCAGTCTGTTGTTCCATGTCCAGTTCTAACTGTTGCTACCTGACCTGCATATAGGTTTCTCAAGAGGCAGGTCAGGTGGTCTGGTATTCCCATCTCTTGAAGAATTTTCCACAGTTTATTGTGATCCACACAGTCAAAGGCTTTGGCATAATCAATAAAGCAGAAATAGATGTTTTTCTGGAACTCTCTTGCTTTTTCCATGATCCTGCAGATGTTGGCAATTTGATCTCTGGTTCCTCTGCCTTTTCTAAAACCAGCGTGAACATCAGGAAGTTCATGGTTCACATATTGCTGAAGCCTGGCTTGGAGAATTTTGAGCATTACTTTACTAGCGTGTGAGATGAGTGCAATTGTGGGGTAGTTTGAGCATTCTCTGGTATTGCCTTTCTTTGGGATTGGAATGAAAACTGACGTTTTCCAGTCCTGTGGCCACTGCTGAGTTTTCCAAATTTGCTGGCATATTGAGTGCAGCACTTTCACAGCATCATCTTCCAGGATCTGAAATAGCTCCACTGGAATTCCATCACCTCCACTAGCTTTGTTCGTAGTGATGCTTTCTAAGGCCCACTTGACTTCACATTCCAGAATGTCTGGCTCTAGGTGAGTGATCACACCATCGTGATTATCTGGGTCGTGAAGATCTTTTTTGTACAGTTCTTCTGTGTATTCTTGCCATCTCGTCTTAATATTTTCTGCTTCTGTTAGGTCCATACCATTTCTGTCCTTTATCGAGCCCATCTTTGCATGAAATGTTCCCTTGGTTTCTCTAATTTTCTTGAAGAGATCTCTAGTCTTTTCCATTCTGTTGTTTTCCTCTATTTCTTTGCATTGATCACTGAGGAAGGCTTTCTTATATCTTCTTGCTATTCTTTGGAACTCTGCATTCAGATGTTTATATCTTTCCTTTTCTCCTTTGCTTTTTGCTTCTCTTCTTTTCACAGCTATTTGTAAGGCCTCCCCAGACAGCCATTTTGCTTTTTTGCATTTCTTTTCCATGGGGATGGTCTTGATCCCTGTCTCCTGTACAATGTCACAAACCTCAGTCCATAATTCATCAGGCACTCTACCTATCAGATCTCGTCCCTTAAATCTATTTCTCACTTTCACTGTATAATCATAAGGGATTTGATATAGGTCATACCTGAATGGTCTAGTGGTTTTCCTTACTTTCTTCAATTTAAGTCTGGATTTGGCAATAAGGAGTCCATGGTCTGAGCCACAGTCAGCTCCTGGTCTTGTTTTTGGTGACTCACAGTCACCTAGGGTGCTTATTAAAAAAATCATACTTTCTTGCCACAAAAAAAAAAAAAAAGGCTTTTACTTGGTTGGTTTGAGTGGGGCCAGGAATCTGCATGCTAAGCAGGTGATGGTCCAGCTAAGCTGATGCTGCTGGTCCATGAACCCCACTGGAGAAACACACATTGGTCCCATTGGAGTTAAGTCAGAACAGGAGTTATTCTGCTATAATGGTGATGCTCAAGCTTAATGAAGTGTGAATGAAGAAAAGAGTGGCCCAGCTCTTGTTATGATCCTGTCCTGTGACTTCATGGGGAAAGGCCTGAAAATACTCAGAAAATTAGCACTAAAGGGCAGTTAATCTTGAGCAAATACTGAGTATGTAAGCTAGGAAAGTGTTAAGTCCCTTAGATCTTGGCTTAATTCTAGAAAGTCCTTAGAGATGATTTAATGAAAGACCAGGGGCATGAAACCAAGGCTACTGGACCCTGATCATAACTGTCAAGGCTCTAGTGTGAGCAACATAAATCTATTTGGCCTACATTTAGTAGTTTATGCTATTAATACAGTCATTTATTCATTCAGTTAGCCAACTGTGCCTACTTTAGAATGAAGCTTCAAAAAGACTTTTTCTACCAGAGTACACTTAATTTAAATAGGGCAACCAGCTTTTATAAAGGCTCAACACTATATATACCAGCGTCAAGAAAGACTGGTGCTTCCTTATGTCACTGATTTAAGAGACATTTATTGAATACCTCTTTGTCTCTGGCATATATCTGTTTTTTCACTTCTTTTTTAACTGGAGGATAATTACTTTACAACGTTGTGTTGGTTTATGCTGTACAACAAAGTGAATCAACTATATGTATACATATATCCCCTCTCACTTAAACCTCTCTCCCCACCCCCATCCCACTCTCTAGATCATCACAGACCTCAAGCTGAATTCTCTGTGCTATACAACATCTTCTCACTCAATAGTATTTTACACATGAAAGTGAAATTGAAAGCCACCCAGTTGTGTCCGAATCTTTGAGACCCCATGGGCTATACATACAGTCCATGGAATTCTCCAGGCCAGGATACTGGAGTAGCCATTATCCTTCTCCGGGGGATCTTCGCAACCCAGGGATCGAACCCAGGTCTCCCACATCGCAGGCAGATTCTTTACCAGCTAAACCACCAGGGAAGCCCAAGAAAACTACTGGAGTGGGTAGCCTATCCCTTCTCCAGTGGATCTTGCTGACCCAGGAGTTGAACCAGGGTCTCATGCATTGCGGGAGGATTCTTTACCAACTGAGCTACCAGGAAAGTCCATTTTACACATGACAGTGTACATATCTCAATGCTACTCAGTCTTCAAATATTGCTTTCTCTGTCAAGCCTTTCTGAAAGCCTTCAGGTTGAATGAATCTTTAAAATTTATAAATTTACTTTCTTATTTATAGGTATACCTTGACTCGTGCCCCCTGAAAAAAATTCAGATATTACATATTATATAATCAAAGAATCTTATGGCTGAGAGGAATTTTACTATAACACTAGTCTCAATGTAATAAAATTTACTCATTATGTGTCTGTTCCCCCAGACAGATCACAAACTTTAGAAAAGGTGGCTATATCTCAATCACTGAATCCTAGCACATAAGGTACTGAGTAAATGAATACATGTACATACATAGGAGCAACTCCACATGAATGCTGTACAAGGTCACAAACCTCCCTCCATAGTTCTTCAGGTATAGTTCTTCAGGCACTCTATCAGATCTAATCCCTTAAATATATTTGTTACTTCCCTTGTAAGGGATTTGATTTCGGTAATATCTGAATGGTCTAGTGGTTTTCCCTACTTTCTTCAATTTAAGTCTGAATTTGGCAATAAGGAGTTCATGATCTGAGCCACAATCAGCTCCTGGTCTTATTTCTGCTGACTGTATAGAGCTTCTACATCTTTGCCTGCAAAGAACATAATCAGTCTGATTTTGGTATCGACCACCTGGTGATGTCCATGTGTAGAGTCTTCTCTCATGTTGTTGGAAGAGGGTGTTTGCTATGACCAGTGTGTTTTCTTGGCAAAACTCTATTAGCCTTTGCCCTGCTTCATTCCATATTCCAAGGCCAAATTTGCCTGTTACTCCAGGTATCTCTTGACTTCCTACTTTTGCATTCCAGTCCCCTATAATGAAATGGACATCTTTTTTGGGTGTTAGTTCTAAAAGGTCTTATAGGTCTTCATAGAACCGTTTAACTTCAGCTTCTTCAGCATTACTGGTCAGGGCATAGACTTGGATTACTGTGACATTGAATGGTTTTCCTTGGAAATGAACAGAGATCATTCTGTTGTTTTTGAGATTGCATCCAAGCACTGCATTTTGGACTCTTGTTGACTATGATGGTTACTCCATTTCTTCTAAGGGATTCTTGCCCACATTGGTAAATATAATGGTCATCTACATTAAATTCACCCATTCCAGTCCATTTTAGTTTGCTGATTCCTAAAATGTCAATGTTCACTCTTACCATCCCCTTTTACCACTTTCAATTTGCCTTGATTCATGGACCTAACTCGAGGTTCCTATGCAATACTGCTCTTTAAAGCACTAGACTTTACTTACATCACCAGCAATATCCACAACTGGGTGTTGGTTTTCCTTTGGCTCTGCCTCTTTATTCTTTCTGGAGTTCTGACCTGGGGAGTTCATCTTTCAGTGTCCTATTTTTTTGCATTTTCATACTGTTCATGGTGTTCTCAAGGCAAGAATACTGAAGTGGTTTGCCATTCCCTTCTCCAGTGGACCACTTTTTGCCAGAACTCTTCACCATGACCTGTCCATCTTGGGTGGCCCTACATGGCATGGCTCATAGTTTCATTGAGTTAGACAAGGCTGTGGTCCATGTGATCAGATTGGTTAGTTTTCTGTGATTGTGGTTTTCAGTCTGGCTGCCCTCTGATGGAGAAGGATAGGAGGCTTATGAATCTTCCTGATGGGAGAGACTGACTGAGAGGGAAACTGGGTCTTGTTCTGTTGGGCGGGGCCATGCTCAGTAAATCTTTAATCCAATTTTCTGTTGAAGGGCAGGGCTGTGTTCCCTCCAGTGTTATTTGACCTGAGGCCAAACTATGGTGGAGGTAATGAAGATAATGGCGACCTCCTTCAAAATGTCCCATGCATGCACTGCTACATTCAGTGCCCCCAACCCTGCAGCAGGCCACTGCTGACCCCTACCTCTGCCAGAGACTCCTGGACACTCACAGGCAAGTCTGGGTCAGTCTCTTGTGGGGTCACTGCTCTTTTCTCCTGGGTCCTGATACACACAAGGTTCTGCTTGTGCCCTCCAAGAGTCTGTTTCCCCAGTCCCGTGTAAGTTCTGGTGGCTCTATGGTGGGGTTAACGGTGACGTCCTCCAAGAGGACTTATGCCATACCCAGGTCTACTGCACCCAGAGCCCCTGCCCCAGAAGCAGTCCACTGCTGGCCCATACCACCTCAGGAGACACCCAAACACAGTTCTGTCTCAGTTTCTGTGGCGTCTCTGGGTCTCCGGCACAAGGTATGTTTGAGCCCTCTGAGTATCTCTGGTGGGTAGGGGGTTTGATTCTAAATGCAGTTTCACCCCTTCTGCCATCTTGCTGGGGCTTCTCCTTTACCCTTAGAAGTGGGATAGCTGGTTAAACATTATGCTGGGTGTGTCTGTGAGAGTATTTCTGGATGAAATCAACAATTGAATTAGATTAAGTAAAGCAGATTGCCCACCCCAACTTGGAGAAGGGAACGAGGATGAGATGGTGAAGGACAGGGAAGCCTGGCATGCTGCAGTCCATGTGGTTACAAAGACGGGGACATGAGTTAGCGACTGAATGACAACAACGTGGAGTGAGGGAGAAATCATGTTGACTATTTTCTAGCTGAGATACAGGCCACCTCCTGCCTTCAACTGAAACTATACCACTGGTTTTCCTTGACTCCAGCTTGCAGATGGCAGGTCAAGGGACTTCTCAGACTCCATAATTATGTGAACCAATTCCTTATAAATAATTTTTTCTTCTTTCTCTAATCACCTATTGGTTTCTCTGGAGAACTCTAGTATACTCATTTTCTTTATCTGCAGAACAGGGAAAATAAAAGCCATATATTTCAGAACTGTGCTAAATAGTGCATATGTTCTTGTTGTTTTTCAGTCACAAATCACTTTAGTATTCTTGCAGTGAGAACCCCATGGACAGTATGAAAAGGCATAGAGATATAAAGCTGGAAGATGAGCTGCCCAGGTCTGTAGGTGTCCAGTATGCTACTTAGGAAGAACAGAGAAATAGCTCCAGAAAGAATAAAGAGGCTGAGCCAAAGCAGAAATAAGTTCCAGCTGTGGATGTGTCTGGTGGTGAAAGTAAACTCCAATAAATACTGTATTTGATTTAATCCTTTAACCTCAATAAGATATAGGTACTATTGATATGATTATCCCCTGCATACTCAAAAGTTCTTGCTTCCTCATGGCACTGATGTCCCTTGGGGTAATATTCCCCCACCCAGCAAAGAACCAATTTTTTTGCATCTCAGTCAAATTTCAAGGGGAGAGAATCTAATGGGTCCAAATTAATGACTGGTCCTTGTTGGGCAAAATTCTCAGAAAAGTTTATTCTATCAATTGACCTACAGATTGGTTTGTTTGATCATATTTCCATCCTTGGCCTATTCAGCTTTGTTCAGGGAAAACTGGGGGAGGGAGAGGCAGGAGGAACCTTAAGTTAACACAGTATCAATTTGTATTTAAGAACCACCTGTGGAGTGGTAGAGGCAAGACTCCCTGGGATTACAAAGAGGCTACAGACCTGGCATGCTTGCTGAGGTTGGACCTGTATTGAGTTTCTTTAGAGACTAGGGCAGAAAAGGAACCTTATAGTAGGGTGTCCTCTTTCAGTTCAGTTCAATTGCTCAGTTGTGTCCAACTCTTTGCGACCCCATGAACCACAGCACGCCAGGCATCCCTGTCCATCACCAACTCCCGGAGTTCACTCAGACTCACGTCCATAGAGTCAGTGATGCCATCCAGTCATCTCATCCTCTGTCGTCCCCTTCTCCTCCTCCCTCAATCTTTCCCAGCATCAGGGTCTTTTCAAATGAATCAGCTCTTCCCATCAGATGGCCAAAATATTGGAGTTTCAGCTTCAGCATCAGTCCTTCCAATGAACATCCAGGACTGATCTCCTTTAGGATGGACTGGTTGGATCTCCTTGCAGTCCAAGGGACTCTCAAGAGTCTTCTCCAACACCACAGTTCAAAAGCATCTATTCATTGGCACTCAGCTTTCTTCATAGTCCAACTCTCACATCCATACATGACCTGCTATCACTTGTTTACTGCTGAATTTCAAGCCTTAGATCTGTGCCTGGCAACTGCCAAGCATCCAGATAATATATATTAAATAAGTAAATACATCCAACAACTCAAGGTCTTCCTAAGAGAGGCAGCTCCAGAGATCAATAGCCAAGAACCAGTCTTTCTATGGCTGTATGATCAAGAGAGAAACTCACACCTTGAAAAACATGTCAGCAGATGCTTTTGTCATTTGCAGATTTTCAGATCTTTCCTTTAGGCATGCATGCGTGCATGCTAAGTCACTTCAGTGGTATCTGACTCTTTGTGATGCTGTGGACCATAGCCCGCCAGGCTCCCCTCTCCATGGGATTCTCCTGGCATGAATGTTGGAGTGGGTTGCCAGGCCCTCCTCAAGGGGAATCTTTCTGATCCAGGGACTGAACCCATGTCTCTTATGTCTTCTAACTGGCAAGCAAATTCTTTACCACTAATGCCACCTGGGAAGCCCAAGAAGATGGTCATACCCAGCTGGGTACTGAGGGTACAATTTTATTTTTGTATGTGTGCTCAGTTGCGTTCAACTCTTTGACCCTATGGATTGTAGCCAGCGAGGCTTCTCTTTCCATGACATTTTCCAGGCAAGAATACTGGAGTGGGTTGCCATTTCCTCCTCCAGGGTTTCTTCCAGACCCAGGGATCAGACCTGTGTCTCCTGTAGCTCCTGTGGCTCCTATGCTGGCAGGCAGACAATGAGGTTTTACCACTGAGCCACCAGGGAAGCACTTCTCTAGGAATGGAATAACAAAATCATGGAGATTATTGATGAGGGGACCTCTAGAGGAGGTTGAAGCTCCTCTAGGGGCCAAAAGAAGTATTCTCTGGAGAAGGAAATGGCAACCCACTCCAGTAATCCTGCCTGGGAAATCCCATGGACAGAGGAGCCTGGTGAGCTACAGTCCATAGGGTTGCAAAAGAGTCAGACACAACTTAGTAACTAAACAAACAGCTTCCACTGCTGCCATTCCCTGGACCCGGAATGCCTTTCTCTCTCTCTCTGTTGACTCTGTACGTAACTCCTCTGCGCAGAGTTGGCTGTTCCTGACCTTTGCTGCCTGCATTGCTCATTGCACCCCTGGCTGACATCAATATCTGTGTATGTGCACATGCGTGCAGCTGTGTACATATGCAGACAGCAAGGAAAAAGATTTTACTGTGCTGTCAGCTGAGCTGGGGTACTTTCCCACCTGCAGAATAAAATGATTAGGTCCTACAAATGAACACATCTATGAAACAGAAACAGGCTCACAGACAGAGAATAGACTTGGGGTTGCCAAGGGAGAGGAGAGCTTGGGAGGGAAGGATGAGAGTTTGGGGTTAGCAGATACAAACTATTATATGGAAAATGGATAAGCAACAAGGGACCTACTTATGCACAGCACAAAGAACTATATTCAATATCATGTGATAAACCATAATGGAAAAGTATATGCATATATATATGAGTCACTTTGCTATGGTCATGTATGGATGTGAGAGTTGGACTATAAAGAAAGCTGAGCACCAAAGAATTGATGCTTTTGAACTGTGGTGTTGGAGAAGACTCTTGAGAGTCCCTTGGACTGCAAGGAGATCCAACCAGTCCATCCTAAGGGAGATCAGTCCTGGGTGTTCATTGGTAGGACTGATTTTGAAGCTGAAATTTCAATACTTTGGCCATCTGATGTGAAAAGCTGACTCAATGGAAAACACCCTGATGCTGGGAAAGATTGAGGGCAGGAGGAGAAGGAGATGACAGAGGATGAGATGGTTGGATGGCATCGCTGACTCAATGGACATGGGTTTGGCTGGACTCTAGAAGTTGGTGATGGACAGAGAAGCCTGGCATGCTGCAGTTCATGGGGTCGCAGAGTCGGACACGACTGAGCGACTGAACTGAACACTTTGCTGTACACCAGAAATTAACACAATATTGTAAATCAGCCATATTTCAATGAAAAATTTTTTTAAATATTCTCAAAAAGGCACCACTGACAGTGCAAGCAAATTTCTTGACGAAAAAAAAGCTAATGTTTTTTTTTTTTTTTCTTCCAATTTTATTTTATTTTTAAACTTTACATAATTGTATTAGTTTTGCCAAATATCAAAATGAATCCGCCACAGGTATACATGTGTTCCCCATCCCGAACCCTCCTCCCTCCTCCCTCCCCATACCATCCCTCTGGGCCGTCCCAGTGCACCAGCCCCAAGCAACTAGCATCATGCATCGAACCTGGACTGGCAACTCGTTTCCTACATGATATTTTACATGTTTCATTGCCATTCTCCCACATCTTCCCACCCTCTCCCTCTCCCACAGAGTCCATAAGACTGTTCTATACATGTTTTAAAACATAGCAACATCACCATAACAACAGAGTAGCAGGTTTAACAACGCTCCTTTAACAGCCATCCAGCAAAATAAAGTATCTTTTATACACCAGGTTCTGTGTAAAGTACAGGGTATTTGGATGAAGTTGCGAATGGGGAAATATGTAGAAAAAGGAACCCTTGTACACTGTTGGTGGGAATGCAAACTGGTAAAGCATTATGGAAAACAGTACAGATGGTCATGGAAAATTAAAAACACAATTACCCCATGATATGGCAATCCCACTTTGGGATATAGATCCAGAGGAAATGAAATCAGTACCTCAAAGTGATACCTGAACTCCCATGTTCACTGCAGCATTATTCACAATAGCCAAGATATGGAACAACCGAAGCATTCATTGACAGATGAGTGGGAAAAGAAAATATGATATGTATATAACATAGAAATATCATTCATCATTCAGCCTCCAAAAAAACAAAAAAGAAATTCTGTTATTTGTGACAACAGAAATGAACCTCGAGGACGTTATGCTAAGGAAAATAAGTCCCACACTTACAGACAAGTACTATCTAGTACCACTTACATACAGAATCTAAAACAGTCAAATTCAGGACTTCACTGGCAGTCCAGGGGTTAAGAATCCCCTGCCAGTGCAGGGGACATGGGTTTCATCCATGGTCTGGGAAGATCCCACACGCCTCGGAGCAGGAAAGCCAATGCACCACAACTACTGAGCCCGAGCTCTGGAGCCCATAGGCTGCAACTACTGAGCCCCTGCACCTAGAGCCGTGCTCCGCAAGAGAAGCCACCACAATGAGGAATCCGTGCACTGCAACTAGAGTGTGCTCTCCACTTGCTGCAACTAGAGAAAAACCTGTGTGCAATGAAGACTCAGCACAGCCAAAAAATAAAAACAAATAAATAAAAAATTTTAAAAATAGTCAAATTCATAGAAGCAGAGAGGGGGAGAGGAAAATGAAGAGGTTATTAGTCACAGGGTACAAAGTTTCAGTTATATGGGGTAAATAAATTGTTGTTGTTCAATTGCTCAGTCGTGTCTGAATCTTTGTGACCCTATGGACTGCAGCACACCAGGCTTCCCTTTCCTTCACTATTTCCCATAGTTTGTTCAAACTCACGTGCATGGAGTCCATAATGCCATCCAACCGTCTCATCCTCTGTCGCCCCCTTCTTCTTTTACTCTCAATCTTTCCCAGCATCAGGGTCTTTTCCAATGAATCAGCTCTTCACATCAGGTGGCCAGTACTGGCCTCAGCATCGGTCCTTCCAATGCATATTCACAGTGGATTTCCTTTAGGACTGATTAATGTACAGCATGGTGATATTATCAACTCAATAGTACTGTAGTGTATACTTGAAATTTCCAAAACAGGTAGATCTTAGTTGTCACATACAAAAACTGTTAACTACATAAGGTAATGGCTATGTTAATAAGCTTGATTGTGGTGATTATCTCAAGAGCATAGGATACAAAAACATTACACTGCAGACAGGGTGACAGCATTGGGGCAGCATAAGACATTCCTCCTTTAGTCGCCCCTTTCCAACAAGGAATTGGACATCCATCCATGAACCACAGAGCCTAGAACAGAGCTATGAGATCCAGCGACATTTGCTCAGGGAACCAGGAGGGGTCTCACCAGCTATGCTATGCTAAGTCGCTTCAGTCCCGTCAGACTCTTGGCAGCCCTATGGATCACGGCCCACCAGGCTCCTCTATCCATGGGATTCTTCAGGCAAGAATACTGGAGTGGGTTCCTGTATCTGGTAACAAGCAGCCAGACCTCATTACAGGGTGGAGCAGCTGAGCAGCAAACCTGTCTCAACCCCTGACTTGCAGTCAGGAAAAAGCCTGGAGAGGGCTGAACAGGGCAGAAACCCACAGTCAAGAGAGACATTTTATTAACATAAATAGAAATGTATCATATTTAAATTATTAATAACATCATTCAAGATGTTCCTATTCTTTTTTCTGCACTTGATAGAATATTCTCAGAGAAATATTAATATGTCTCAGAGAAATGTTAAATTTTTAATATAATAAAAATATTATATATTTTTTCTCTTTCCCCTTATATTTCTTCTGATATTTGGTTTATGTATCTCTGTTTCTTTGTTGTTAGGTATCTAATGGTTTATGATGTCTTATCTTCTTTGTGAATTGTACCTTTTATCATTAAAAATATTCATTTTTGTTTCATTTAAAAATAAATAAATAAATTTAGTTTTAAAAAAGGCAGACATATTAGTCCAGCATACCTGAGGAAAGATTCCAGTACCTCATCTGAGGGAAAAAAGTGTTTGAATGTAGCCAAGACAGTAAGAACCTGACCAGCACCAGTCTCCCCACCCCAAACACCATGTGGGTGGGGGTTACCTATCAGAAAGAAGTGAACCCCCTGCAGGAAGAGAAGAGAGTGGTGAGTGAGAATGCAGCTATCCCAGGGGTGCAAGACGCAGCTAAAGAAACCTGTTTCTCTCCAGCGGCATCAAGAGGACTGAGGTGGGACCTCCATGTCTCTGAGGAGACAGATCAGCAAAGCGACAAGTAAGACTGTCAAGGGGCATTAAAGCAAACACAGTCAGCAGGAAGCCCACCCACAAGCCTCTGGGAATCTCACAGCCAGAGAGCTCCCTACCAAGTCCTCTGTCCATGGGGATTCTCCGGGCAAGAATACTGGAGTGGGTTGCCATGCCCTCCTCCAGGGGATCTTCCCCACCCAGGAATCGAACACATATTTCTTATGTCTGCTGCATTGGCAGATTTTTTTTTTTTTTTTTACCACTAGTGCCACCCAGGAAGCCACCAAGTCCACAGGCACCCCCAACACCTAGAGTGCTAAACCCACACCCCCCTACCTCCCTCCACTCTGCAGCTGGCTCCCCGCATGCTTCCAAGAGGAAGCTCTGCAGATGGTGAATGTGGTTAGAAAACAGGCAAGGGGTTTTTGGCAAGGGGGAAATTATAGCTTGAGCTTTTAGAAAACAAGAGAGGTTTCCAGGAGCCGGCATAGTGAGTTGTTAAGAACCAGAGAAGAAATAAGAGTTTAAGAATTCCGCCACAAGAGGGAGCAAGATGAATAGAACAGGTGTACCCACACAAAGGCAGAGAAAACCCCAGAAAATACTAGCACCAGGGAACTGAATATCTATCTGAAGGTAACTAGCACAGATTTAAGGACACGTCTGCTTCTTCAAATGCAAAAGCAGCAATGCGCAACTATAAGGAACATAAAGTTTCAAACAAATATGTTATCACCAAAAGATAAATATAATCCTCTAATAACAGAGCTCAACACACAAAATTTTGTAGTGTGATTGATAAAGAATTCAAAATAGCTGTTCTGAAGAAACTCAATGAGCTACCCAAAGAAAAATATAACCCAACTCAGAAAGACAATTCAGTGAAATTACACACACATATGTGCAAAAACACAGGTTCAAAATGGCAGATGGTTTTTTTTTTTTTTTTTAACCACTAGTGCCACCCAGGAAGCCACCAAGTCCACAGGCACCCCCAACACCTAGAGTGCTAAACCCACCCCCCCTACCTCCCTCCACTCTGCAGCTGGCTCCCTGCACGCTTCCAAGAGGAAGCTCTGCAGATGGTGAATGTGCTTAGAAAACAGGCAAGAGGTTGTGGGCAAGGGGGAAATTATAGCTTGAGCTTTTAGAAAACAAGAGAGGTTTCCAGGAGCCAGAATAATGAGAAGAACTATGAAAAAAAAGAACCAAACAGAAATTCTAGAGCTGAACAAGTTAATAAATGAAATAGAAAATGCAATAGAGAACATCTGCAGTGGAGCAGAGCACCCGGAAGACAGAACAAGTGAGGTAGAGGACAGGAATTTTGAAATAACCCAGTTACAGGAAATAAAGAATAACCCAGTTATAGGGAATAAAGAAAAAGAATGGAAAAAAAAAAAAGAGAAGAAGGCATTCATGATCTATGGGACACCACTGAAGAACAAATATTAGAATAATCAGAGTCCAGGGACTTCCCTCGTGGTGCAGTGGATAAGAATCTGCCTGCCAATGCGGGGGACATGGGTTCAATCCCTAGGCCAGGAAGATTCTACATGCTGCAGAGCAACTAAGCCCACGCGTCACTACTACTGAACCCATGTGCTGCAACTGTTGAAGCTCATGCCTCTAGAGACTGCGTTTCACAACAAGAGAAGCCATCACGATGAGAAACCCACACCCCGCAACTAGAGAGTAGCCCCTCCTCTCTACAACTAGGGAAAAGCCCATGCAGCAGCAAAGACCACAGCGCAGACAAAAATAAATAGGATAATCAAGGTCCAGATGGAGAAGAGAGGAAGAAGGGGACAGATTTAAAGAAACAGCAGCAAAGAACTTCCCACACCTGGGGAGAGAACTAGACATCCAGGAGAGAGTGGAATGATACATTCTTAATGTTCTAAGAAAAAAACTGCCAGCCAAGAATACTCTATCTGGCAAAGTTATCCTTCATATATGGAGAAGTATAAACTTTCCTAGGCAAACAAAAGCTGAGGGAGTTAATCACCACCAGACCTGTAAGAAATGTTGAAAGGAGCTCAAGTTGAAATGAAATGACATCAGATCAGATCAGATCAGTCGCTCAGTCATGTCCGACTCTTTGCAACCCCATGAATCGAAGCACGCCAGGCCTCCCTGTCCATCACCAACTCCCGGAGTTCACTCAGACTCACATCCCTCGAGTCAGTGATGCCATCCAGTCATCTCATCCTCTGTCGTCCCCTTCTCCTCTTGCCCCCAATCCCTCCCAGCATCAGAGTCTTTTCCAATGAGTCAACTCTTCACATGAGGTGGCCAAAGTACTGGAGTTTCAGTTTTAGCATCATTCCTTCCAAAGAAATCCCAGGGCTGATCTCCTTCAGAATGGACTGGTTGGATCTCCTTGCAGTCCAAGGGACTCTCAAGAGTCTTCTCCAACACCACAGTTCAAAAGCATCAATTCTTCGGCACTCAGCCTTCTTCACAGTCCAACTCTCACATCCATACATGACCACAGGAAAAACCATAGCCTTGACTAGACGAACCTTTGTTGGCAAAGTAATGTCTCTGCTTTTGAATATGCTATCTAGGTTGGTCATAACTTTCCTTCCAAGGAGTAAGCATAAAAACATACAAAAGTATACAATACACTGGCAAAGGAAAATATAAAGTCAAACTTAGAAAACTAATTCTGTAATTGCATGGGATATTAACCACTTAGCTACAGTATAAAAATCAAAGGAAAAGAATACTAAAAATAATTATAGCTACTTTAATTACAACTAATACCAATATTGAGATATAATTATAATACCAAAATTGACATAAAAAAATAAAATGAAGAAGTAAAAGTTTGAAACTTCTGTAAACAAAGTTAAGTTGCTATCAGCTTAAAATAGACTTTTATCTATGAGATGTCTTATGTAAGCCTCATAGTAACCACATGGAATAATCCTAGAGTTGATGCACAAAAGATAAAAGAGGAAATAGCACATTGCCATGGAATATCACCAGTTAACAAAGGTATTCAGCTTTGTAAGTGGAGGTTTCCATTAATCAAACCTAAATTGTGAATGCTTTCATTAAACTCCACACACACATTGCAGATCTAATCTTCGTTATAATTTCTTTGCATTTTCCAAAAAGTTTCCAAGAATCAGACTATTATTTCCAGTGTTCAATTTCTAACATATAGCTCAGCACAAATGATAAAGCTTTTCAAAGAAATAAAAGATCGAGAAAAAGAAAAAAAGCCAAAGCTATGTAGAAACTAGAGAGGGGAGAATGGAAATACAAAACAACCAGAAAACCACCAGAGGCGTTAGCAAGTCCTTACATGTCAATAACAACTTCAAACAGAAATAGGCTGACTTTACCAATCAAAAAGCACCGACTGGGTGGATGGATTTTTTTAAAACTCAACTGTATGCTTCATGAGGTTTCCCAGGTGGCTTAGTGATAAAGAATATGCCTGCCAATGCAGGAGACGCGGGTTTGATCCCTGGATCAGGAAGATCCCCTGGAGGAGGAAATGGCAACCCACTTCAGTATTCTTGCTGGGATAATCCCATGGACAGAGAAACCTGCCAGGCTACAATCCATGGCATCACAAAGAGTTGGACATGACTGAGCATGCACATATATGTTTCACACAAGAGATTCACTTCAGCTCACAGAGTCTCAGAGTAAAGGGATGTACAAATAGATTTCATGCAAGTGGAAACCAAAAGAAAGCAGGGGTAGCTGTATTTAAATCAGACAACATAGACTATAAGCCAAAAAATAGAAGAGACAGAGAAGGTCAATACATAATGATAAAGGAGCCAATTAATCAAGAAGATCGAGCAATTATAGACACCCAACATTGAAGCACCAAAATAGATTTAAGCAAACACTAACAGATCTCAGGGGAAAAATAGACAGTAATAGTGGGGAACTTCAATACCTCACTCTCAACAATGAACAGATCATGCTGACAGAAAGCAAACAAGGAAATGTTGAATTTGAACCATACATTAGACTAAATGGGCCAACCAGACATTTATGGAAATTCCGTCTCATGGAAGCAGAATATGCATTATTCTCTAGTGCACACGGAAAAAGCCCCAGGATATGATATAAAGGGCCATAAAACAAGTCATAGCAAAGTTAAGACTGAAATCATACCAAGTACCTTTTCTGACCACAACAGTATAAAAATAGAAATAAGTAACAAGAGGAAACCTGAAAAAATCTACAAAAATGTGGAAATTAAACACTATACTGTTGAACAACCCATGAGTCAAAAAGAAATCAAAGGAAAATAAAAAACTGTCTCAAAACAAAAGTGGAAACAGAATATCCCAAAACTTACAGGATGCTGCAAAAATGTTCTGGACGTTTATAGCAGTAAATGTATATATTAAGAAAATCAGAATTTTAAACAATCTAACTTTACACCATAACCCAGAAAAAA
Organism: Bos javanicus; assembly: GCF_032452875.1. NCBI lineage: Eukaryota > Metazoa > Chordata > Mammalia > Artiodactyla > Bovidae > Bos > Bos javanicus. The sequence goes on from NC_083881.1 coordinate 47,688,797, forward strand.
AAAAAAGTCCAAAGGAAGCCAAAGGAAGAAAACAGTATCTGAGCAGAAATAAATGAAATAGAATCCAGAAGACAATTTTTTTTAAAAATCAACAAAAACAGCTGGGATTTAAAAAAAAAAAATGGACAAAACTTTACCTACTCTAAGATTCAAAATCAGAAACAAAAGAGGAGACATTACAACTGATACTACACAAATACAAAGGATCATAATGAACTACTGTGGATAACTAAAGGCCTAGTGAAATGAAAAAATTTCTAGAAACAAACAATTTACAAAGACTAAATCATGTAACCTTACAATAACTAGTAAGGAGACTAAATCTGTGATCAAAATCTCCCAATACAGAAAACCCCATGACCAGAGGGTTTCTTGTGAATTAATGACAATCATTCACAATCTCTTTCAAAACAAACAAACAAAAGAGAAGGGAGCACTCCAAACTCATTTTAGGTCAGCACTATCAAAGTGAGATAATGACATCACAGGAAAAGAAAACTATAGGCTAAAATCTCTGATGAATATACTATCAAAGAAAAATTAATCAGTCAACCTTGAAAGATATGAAAAAATATTTTAGTCAAATTGAGGATTATAATGCAGGAACAGCCTCTCAGAAAGTTCTGAGAACTCTTCTGTCCATTAAAAGTCCAAGCACAGTCAGGCATGTTTCTTCAGACAGTGGGCTGCACATTAAATGCTACTGACAGTTTCCGCAAGTACAAAGTGGTGGGTCATGTGACCCCTTAGGAGATGAAAAAGGACTTATCTTTTAAGGAGTTGCCTTGGTGATGCTAAGAAAATGTTGCTCTTTATGGTTGAGCAGTTATTTCTGCTGATGTGGAAGTTTGGTTGATACATGATGCAGATACCCAATGCACAATGAAAGGGAGAGAGGAGACCAATGGGCAGAGAAATTTTATGTTTAAATTCTTCTTGCCATAAAATATAAATTTTATTTCACAATAGATACAATAATTCTCAACAAAATATTATCAAACTGAATCCAACACCACATTAAAAAGATTATACATCATGACCAAGTAGGATTTACCCATGGCATGAAAATGAGTCAACATACACAAATAAAAAATGTGACACACACATTAATAGAATGGAAGATGAAAACTAAATGAATATCTCAAAATATGTATAAAATGCATTTGACAAAATACAACATCCTTTTATGATTAAAAACACTCAACAAATTAAACACATAAGGCACATACCACAGCATCATAAAGGCACATATGACAAGCCCACAGATCACATTACACTTAACAGTGAAAGGTTGAAAATCTTTAAGATCCGAAAGACAGCAAAGGTGCCCACTCTCACCACTCTTATTCAACATAGCACTTGAAGTCATACCTAGAACAATTAGACAAAATAAAGACATAAAAGGCATCCAAATCAGAAAGAAAGAAATACTATTGTTATTTGCAGGTGGTATAATCTTATATACAAAACCCCTAAAAACCCAACCCAAAAAACCGTTGGAAATTAATAAATTCGGTAAATTTGCAGGATATAAACTCAACATTCAGAAATCAGTTGCTAAACACTAATATTGAAACATCTGAAAAAGGAAATAAAACTTTCCATTCACAACTGCATGGAAAACAATAAAATCCTTAGGAATAACTTTAATCAAAGAAGTGAAAGTTTTGTACAATGGAAATGAAGCTGGTTTTTTGGGGGGGGCGGGTGCTGCTCTGGGTCTTCGTTGCTGTGCAGCTAGAGGGTTTTCTCTAGCTGCAGTGAGCAGGGACTACTCTTCAATGCAGTGTGCGGGCTCCTCATTGCAGTGACTTCTTTTGTTGCAGAGCATGGGCTCTAATAGTTGCGGCTTGAGGGCTGGAGTTGCTCTGCTCATGTGGGATCTTCCTGGACCAGGAATCAAACCTGTGTCCCCTGCACTGGCAGGTGCATTCTTAACCACTGGACTACCAGGGAAGTCCAGAAACTAAGATTTTTATTAAAGAAACAGAAGATACAAATAACCAATGATCAGAATCAGAGGAATGAATACTGTTCAAATGTCCATACAACCCAAAGCCATCTACAGAATCAGTGCAACCTGTGTCAAAATTCCAATAGCATGTTTCACAGATACACAAAAAACAATCCTAAAATATATATGGAAACACAGAAGACCCCAAATAGCCAATTCAATCATGAAGGAAAAAAACAAGGACTTCCCTGATGGTCCAGTGGATAAGAATCCACCTACCAGTGCAAGGGGTACATGTCTGATCCCCTGGTGCAGGAAGATTCCACACATCATGGAGCAACTGAGCCTGTGAGCCAAAACCACTGAACCCATTCACTGTAGCTACTGAAGGCCGTGTGCCTGGAGCCTGTGCTTCGCAACAAGAAAAGCCTCAGTGAGAAGCCAGGCACTGCAACCAGGGGGTAATCCCCACTTACCACAACTAGAGAAAGCCCATGCACAGCAACGAAGACCCAGCGTTTTTCAATTTCAATTAATTGAAAAATAAAGCTGGAGGCTCACATTTCCTGATTTCAAACTATATTGTGATGCTAAGCTACAGTAATAAAAAAAAGCACAACACTGGATAATAAACAGACACACAGATTAATGTAACAGAGTCAAGAACACAGAAATAAACCCCTTTACACTCAACTAACATTTGACAAGGAAGCTAAGAGTGGGGAAAGGATAATCTCTTCAATGTTGAAAAAACTGGATAAGCACATGCAGAAAAGTGAAATCTGACCCCCAACTCACAAAATTAACTCAAAATGGATTAAAGACACAAAGACCTGGTACTGTAAAGCATGTGGAAGAAAACATAGGAAAGGAGCTCCTTGACATTGGTCTTGGCAGTGATCTTTTTAAGATATAACATGAAAGCAAAAGCAACAAAAGCATAAATTAGTAAATGTATATATCAAACTAAAAAACTTCTGCACAGTAGGACAAACCACCAAAAAATGAAAAAGCAATGCACAAAATGGAAGAAAATATTTGCAGATCATATCACAGCAGAGGTTAAGATCCAAAATATGTAAATAATTCATACAACTTAGCAAAAATAATCTGACTTTAAAATTGGCAAAGGAAACAGTTTCCCAAAGACAATATCCAAAGGGCCATGAGGTATATAAAAACATGCTCAACATCACTAATCATCAAAGAAATGCAAATCAAAACCACAATGAGACATCACTTCACACCTGTTAGAATGGCTATCATCACAAAGACAAAAGATAAGGATCGTGTTGAGCAAGGGTGTGGAGAAAAGAGAACCCTTGTGTACCATTGATGAAAATGCAAATTGGTTCAGTCACAGTGAAAACATCATGGAGGTTCCTCAAAAAATTAAAATTAGAACTACCATATGATCCAGAAATTTCACTTATGAATATATACTCAAAGAAAATGAGAACAGGGTATCAAACAGTTATCTGCAACCCCATGTTCAGTGCAGCATTATTCATAATTGCCGAAATACACAAACAAACTAAGCATAAGTCAACAGATGAATGGTTGAGGGAGAGAAGCAGCACATATTATTCTATATACAGACGTACACACACAGTTGACTTTTAAACAATGTGAGGGTTTAGAGGCATTGATGCACTACCTCCCCGGTCAAAAATCCATGTATAACTTTACAGTCATCCCTCCACAGCCACAATTCTGCATCTACAAATTCAACCAATTACAGATTGTGTAGTACTGTAGTATAATTTATTGAAGAAAATCCTTGTATCAGTGGGCCCATGTAGTGCAATCCATCTTTTCCAAGGGTCAGCTATGCACAGAATATTATTCAGCCGCAAGAAAGAGGAAGTTCCATTTGCGACAACATGGACAGACCCTGAAAACATTATGCTAAGGGAAATAAATCAGACAGAGTAGACAAATACAATATGATATCACTTATATGTGGAACTTAAAAAAACCAAATTAATACAGGCAGAGAATAGAATGGTATTACCAGGGGTTGGAGATGTGGGAACTGGGAGATGTTGGTCAACAGATACAAACTTCCAGTTAGAAGGTAAGTTCTAGAGAGCTAATGCAGAGCATTGTGATTATAGATAATAATAATGCATTATATAACTAAAATTTCCCATATTACATAATCATTTCTAATATTAAGACTACACTAGAGGTCCTTCGGGGACGGCAATGGCAACCCACTCCAGTACTCTTGCCTGGAAAATCCCATGGACGGAGGAGCCTGGTAGGCTGCAGTCCATGGGGTTGCTGAGTCAGACACGACTGAGCAACTTCACTTTCACTTTTCACTTTCATGCACTGGAGGAGGAAATGGCAACCCACTCCAGTGTTCTTGCCTGGAGAATCCCAGGGATGGTGGGGCCTGGTGGGTTGCCATCTATGGGGTCTCACAGAGTCGGACACGAGTGAAGTGACTTAGCAGCAGCAGCAGCATCAGAGGTCCTTATTTTGGGATTTTTAAAAAATACCTACATGTTTAAAATTCTTTGCAATAGAGTTTCTAAAAAGGACTGGGAAGAAAATGAATTTAAGCTTCTTTTCTAGAATGCAATCCTACAGAAAAGCAAATGCATTCATCATTATACTGCACCCCCCAAATTATACACGTCCTGCAAGGACGTATATAATTTTACCAAGGGACTGAAGCCAAATGAAGGAAATAAGAATGAACAGCAGTGAGTGAAAGTTCTAAATTTCAATGGTGAGTATGATCTTCACATGATTATAATAATACAAGACTCAATTGATCATACTGAGGGTTGATAGTAAGTTATACTATATTTTTATACAAACTTAGATGAGAATTAAAGAATTAAATAATCCAAGTGACAATTTAATAAATTCTAATGTACAGATATCAGTGCACAGAGGTGATTTCTTCTATGCTCCATCTCAAAACTGCAGATTCTGGAAGCCACCAAGTATTGAACACTTACCTGAGAGTAAAACCCAAAGAAAGAAAAGCATAAGTGAAAGATGGAATCAGAGAGTGGTCTGAATAAAATCAAGTACCTGGAGCCAGATGAGACAAGCTAAACATACCCCTGAACTTTTCAGTTGTGTGACCCGATAAACTGTCTTTTAAACGGAAGTCTTCTGTTACTTGTAACCATAAGTATCCTGCCTAGTGTAACTTCCATTTTTCACCAATTCTAAGTCTGTGGATTAGGAGAAGGGGGTGGCAGGGTATAAGATGGTTAGATAGCATCACCAACTCAATGGACATGAAGTTGAACAAACTCCGGGAGATAGTGGAGGACAGGGAAGCCTGGAGAGCTGCAGTCCATGGGGTCCCAAGGAGTCGGACATGACTTAACAACTGAACAACAAAGTCTGTGGACAGTTCCTCTTCCAGGACCATCACCCTACACCTAATTTATTCCTTTTTGACTGAAATACACAATATGACTAAGATAATGGTATACTCCAAAAGCACATGGCTTCATTTCCTATCCCCCAAGGGAATAGAATGTATTTATACCGTCATGAGATTTCATAAGACTGAGATTCATTCAGGTTGTCCTAACTCAGTCACTGAAATTCTTTTAATCATTCAGATTAAAAACTTCAGAATGGGAGAAAATAATAGCAAATGAAGCAACTGACAAACAACTAATCTCAAAAATATACAAGCAACTCCTGCAGCTCAATTCCAGAAAAATAAACGACCCAATCAAAAAATGGGCCAAAGAACTAAACAGACATTTCTCCAAAGAAGACATACAGATGGCTAACAAACACATGAAAAGATGCTCAACATCACTCATTATCAGAGACATGTAAATCAAAACCACAATGAGGTACCATTTCACGCCAGTCAGAATGGCTGTGATCCAAAAGTCTACAAGCAATAAATGCTGGAGAGGGTGTGGAGAAAAGGGAACCCTCTTACACTGTTGGTGGGAATGCAAACTAGTACAGCCACTATGGAGAACAGTGTGGAGATCAGATGAATGGATAAGAAAGTTGTGGTACATATACACAATGGAGTATTACTCAGCCATTAAAAAGAATACATTTGAATCAGTTCTAATGAGGTGGATGAAACTGGAGCCTATTATAGAGTGAAGTAAGCCTGAAAGAAAAACACCAATACAGTATACTAATGCATATATATAGAATTTAGAAAGATGGTAACAATAACCATGTATATGAGACAACAAAAGAGACACTGATGTATAGAACAGTCTTTTGGACTCTGTGGGAGAGGGAGAGGGTGGGATGATTTGGGAGAATGGCATTGAAACGTGTATAATATCATATATGAAACGAGTCGCCAGTCCAGGTTCGATGCACGATACTGGATGCTTGGGGCTGGTGCACTGGGACGACCCAGAGGGATGGTATGGGGAGGGAGGAGGGAGGAGGGTTCAGGATGGGGAACACATGTATACCTGTGGTGGATTCATGTTGATGTATGGCAAAACCAATACAATATTGTAAAATAATTAACCTCCAATTAAAATAAATAAATTTATATAAAAAAAAACGACTTGATGGAGAGAACCCTGCTTCCCAAGATAAAGTAAAAATATCCTGAAAGTAGATTTTAAAGTCTCTGTGTTACTTCTAGTCATTGTTTTGCTACCCATGGTTAGGTGGTCTGTAAACATTGTTGTTATAAGAGTTAACGAGAGAGTCCTGGCTGGAACTGTCAGCTTATTGATTTGTTTGGATGAGATCTTTCATGATATGAATATCTGGAAAAGAGACAAGGTTCAGGGACTGAGTTCCGGGACACTCCAGCCTTTATGATTGTCAGCTACAAATTGGCACTTGCTGTGGGTGCTTGCCATCTACCTCTACAAGGATTAAATCATGTGCTGCTGCAGCTGCTGACCTTCAACACCCACCGGAGGAGTTCAAGGTGAAGAGCAGAAATGAGGTGCTCTGTGCTCTCGGAAAACTGGCAGCACAGTCTTCAGTTTGTTAGATATTCTCAGGAGCTGATATTATGAGCCCAATTCTTGTATTTCCTCATATCTACAAAAGCACTAGAATCCTTCATTGTGACGACTGTTTCTTATGACTAGCAGAAGCTTCATGAAACCAGCAGAAACTTTCTAAAAAATAAATATGCTGGATTGCACGTACTCCTTTATCAAAATCACATGTATGCTGTCCTTCCCCACTACTCTTTGGAGTCGTTTCTTAGACCTAGCTGTCTCCCTGGCTGCAGCCCTCATTTTGCCCCCAATAAATCTTAACTTGAAACTTTAAAAAAAAAAAACAAAACTTTGGCGGTGTCTTTGCCTCCCTCTTTCTCTCACCTTACATCAGCCCTTCAGCAAATCGTTAGCTCTTCTTCAAAATATATCCAAAATCTTACCACCTTTAACTTACTGCAACCTACATCTTCTCAGGATCTTCCAGTATCTTCTCAAATACTCTCCCATCTTCCATTTTGTATTGCTAGGGTTGTTTTCCCACACAATTTCCAGAGAGAACCTTTTAATGTACAGCTATGTCATTTTATTGCACGCATGCTTAGTTGCTTCAGTCATGTCTGACTCTTTGTGACCCTATGGACTGAGCCAGCCACGCCCTCTGTCCCTGGGATTTCCTAGGCAAGAATTCTGGAGTGGGTTGCCATGCCCTCCTCCAGGGGATCTTCTCTACCCTGGACTGAACCTGTGTCTCCTGCATCTCCTGCACTGCAGGCAGATTCTCTACCAATGAGCCACCAGAGAAGCCCAAATCATTTTATTATTCTATCCTAAAATTCCTAAGGGCTTCCTATCCCCCTTAGTTCACCCATGTGGCTTCATTTTTAATAAGATTAATGCATTTTAAATTCCATTAGTAAATTCATGATTAAATGAATAAACTTCACTTCTGCTAATTAGAAGTTTTATAGGCAAACCAAATGGCCTACTCTGCTGAACTGAAATTCAGTTCAGTTCAGTTCAGTCGCTCAGTCGCGTCCGACTCTTTGCGACCCCATGAATCGCAGCACGCCAGGCCTCCCTGTCCATCACCAACTCCCGGAGTTCACTCAAATTCACATCAAGTCTGTGATGCCATCCAGCCATCTCATCCTCCGTTGTCTCCTTTTCCTCCTGCCCCCAATCCCTTCCAGCATCAGAGTCTTCTCCAATGAGTCAACTCTTCGCATGAGGTGGCCAAAGTACTGGAGTTTTAGCTTTAGCATCATTCCTGCCAAAGAACACCTAGGACTGATCTCCTTGCAGTCCATGGGACTCTCAAAAGTCTTCTCCAACACTACAGTTCAAAAGCATCAATTCTTCGGTGCTCAGCTTTCTTCACAGTCCAACTCTCACATCCATACATGACCACTGGAAAAGCCATAGTGTGACCTCTAAATAGATAGATATAACATGACAAGATGCATAAACTTGCAACTGATGGTTATTATGGATACTAAGGAAAAGGGAAAAAACTGCAATATGAACAAGAATGCTCAATAGTAATTGGATTTGGACTTAGTACAGGGTCATAAAGTAATACCACAAAGACCTCAGATTAGTTCTTTAATGACTTCAAAGAACCTTGGACATTTTGAAGAATTTTATTGCTGGAAATAGGGGAACTAATAATTGAAAAAGTTTCCAAAGGAGCCACAGAAGATGGTTATCAGTAAAGCACTGGTTTGTCTGCCTTTTTTTCTTGTTGACACCAGTGTGTCCACTACACACAACAGGACAAGTGCTTAGGTGGTAGGGATTCAGTAGTGACCAGAATAGAGAAAATCTCTGGACTTTAGAGTTCACAGACTGTAAATTCAAAAACAAAGTATTATAGTGAGATTGCATACTTTAATGGAACTATATCCAATGGACACTGTTGGATATTGAAAGGAACAATCAACTCTGTTTAAGGGGATGGATGGTCATAGCAGTCTTTACAAGGGTTGGTCTTGAAGGATTTTAGAAGAGACCCTTAGGAAAATTCACTATAATGGACCTGGGACACCTCCTTATCATCATCATCACCACCAACATCAAAATTTTCCCTTCTACTGGCAAGTAGATGTGATTGAGAGACCACAACTTGTGTCATCTCTTGTAATTCTCTACCATCACCATCACAACAAGTACCTTTCAGACAATGTAAGTTAGTGGTTAAGACCACAGGTCCTACTTTCAGATCCTGATTTCATCACATGCTAGTTCAAAGAACCTGGGAAAGACACTGAAGCGAAGTATCTAACTCTAAAGGCTGACACACTCTTTTTAAAGGATAAGCTGTATATCTGGAGGGGGAAGAACTTGTAATTCCCACCAATCCTCTGCTTGAGGCCCTTTGGTTAAAAAATCTTGCTTGCTTACTCATTTGAAATACATATTTCCATGAATCAGAGTGCCTGACATCTTACATACAAATAGGCTGATGAAAGTTGAGACTGGCAATCTCTATGGACCTATCGTTTATGTACCAGGAAAGGCACTAAAACTAGTTCAAACCCCCCAAAATCACCATCACCAGGAGTGCCTTAGAAAGCGCGTGACTTAGTGATTGTTCCACAGACTCTACATTCAAATCCTGGCTCACCACTTGCCAGCTGAGAGACCGAGAGCCACTCACTCAACCTCTCTGCTAAGTTTTCTCGTGTGTAAAAATGAGGACCTTCTCCACCGACTGGTAAGGATTAAACAAGATAACAGACATAAAGTACTTAAGCCACTGCAAATCAACATTGCAAATCATCAAAAAATTCAACTGATATTGTTAACAATTATTTGATGGAACAACTGCCTGGTCCACTGAACTGAGGTTTCACTGTAGAGTGAATCAGCCCCTGCCCTGTACCTACTTCCATCATAAAGAACTTTATTAGCTGGGACAGGAAAGGATAAATGACATTGTAATGTCTCACTTTCTGGCAAAGAGGGGATTACTTGGCTTGGTATGGAATAAAGGGAAGGCGAATCCCTTAACTTGTAATTGCAGTCAAAAGAATCAAAGTACGACCTAGTGCAGAGAGATGTGACATCTCTATTTTCGGCAGATCCCCAAACAGGATACTCTTCTAGGATGCCTGTTAACCTTTCTCTAACACCATCCTATTTCACGCACATCTACACAGGATGGAATGCAAGCACCAGTGCATTTTCAGCTTCATAGACGCTGGAGAGTATGGTCCCTGCAGCACGCATAAAACCTATAAGAGCAAGTAGCACGTGATACTCTCAGTCAACATTTGTTTAATTAGTGCATGTGAACATTTCCCTTCTACTCAGCTGACTGGATCAAGACTGAATTATTTCAGACCCTGGGGCCAATCAGATTCCCTCTTGCAAAAGCTCAATTCAGGTTCTGGAGAATATGGATATTTTTTCATTGGAGTATAATTGCTTTACCATGTTGTGGTAGTTTCTACTGTACAACAACGTGAATCAGCTGTATGTATACATACATCCCCTCCCTCTTGAGCCTCCCTCCTACCCCCACCCACCCCACCTCTCTAGGTCATCAGAGAACTGAGCTGAGTTCCCTGTGCTATATAGCAGCTTCCCACTAGCTGTATATTTTACATATGGTAGTTAAATATGTCAGTGCTGAATATAGATTTATGAGCAGTCTGTCCTGGCTTTATAATGTGGTATAAACTCTGAAGTTAAGGACATCAGTGAATGGAGGAGGAAAAAGGCAAGCTTGGAAACAGGCAACTGGTCATCTGGGAAGTGAAAAAAGCAAAGCAAATGTACAGATAAAATCCAGAGACAAGAGCCCTTAAAATCCTAGAGAGAAAGACACAGAGCTGGAGGGAGTAGCTATGTTGGATTTATATTTCTGATTCCAATTCCTAGTTCCTGGTCTTCATAAAGCTGAGCTTCACACCCTTCCCTAGGTATGGGGACATATTACTGTCTCCTCCATTGAATCCACCCTTGTTTTCATCATTTTGGACTAGTTTCAGTTTGCACAGGGGGCTTCCTGGTGGCTCAGATGGTAAAGAATCTGTCTGCAATGCGGGAGATCCAGGTTCAATTCCTGAGTTTGGAAGCTCCGGAGAAGGGAATGGCTACCTGCTCCAGTACTCTTGCCGGGAAAATCCCATGGACAGAGAAGCCTGGTAGGCTGCAGTCCATGGGGTCGCTAAGAGTCGGACACAACTGAGCGACTTCACTTTCACTTTTCACTTTCATGCACTGGAGAAGGAAATGGCAACCCACTCCAGTGTTCTTGCCTGGAGAATCTCAGGGACAGCGTTGCCTGGTGGGCTGCTGTTTATGGGGTTGCACAGAGTTGGACATGACTGAAGTGACTTAGCAGCAGCAGCCAGTATTCTTGCCTAGAGAATTCCATTGACAGAGGACCCTGGTGGGCTATGGTCCATAGGGTCACAAACAATCTGTACAATCAAATCCCTAAAACAACAGTAATTTGCCAAGGTGTGCAAAGAATGATGCAAATGACACTGTCTCAAAGCCAGGAACATTTAGTAACTTTCAAATGAAATATTATAATGGCTTGGGTGCCTACATCTAATTTACATAATGAGGTAAATGTTTCCTTAGATTCATCACCTCTGCCTTTCTAAAGACTTCAAAAAAAGCTTTTTATAGATTTTCAGAGTTTTTTTTCTCCCTGATATCTAAACTATCTGCATAATAAAGGTGAATTAAAAAAAAGTTCTGATAGAAGTGAAATGTAATATTTAGAGCTTCCAATTAATTTAAATAATTAAAAATTTTTTATTCAGGGGACTGAGTAACTATTTTCAGAATAGATAATATGATTTTTCTTATGAGCACAGTTACTCACTGGGTTTTTACTTCCTGCTTGGCCTACTGTGGCTCTCCAGTTTTTCTGAGTAAAATCCAGAATGCTCCCAATATTCTATGAGGTCTGTCTTCCCTTGTCATAGGAACACTCTCCCATGACCTTTCCTTCTGCCTTCAGTCAATCAGTCTCTCTCCCTCCTTCCCTCTTCCCTCCTCCATTTTCCCACCTGAACTTACCACACAGCCTCACACCTCAGAGCCTTTGCACCAGCTGCCCCCCTGTCTAGATCACCCCTGCCTTAGACATCGAGAAGTCTTGCTTCTTTCACCTCCTTCAAATTTCTGCTTAAATGTCATCTCAGAGCAGTCCCACCATCCCGTTTAAAATTACAATCTCTCCTACATTCTCAATCCATCTAGTTTTTTGTAGCACTTATCAACTTCTTGGAGACGGGGAAGGCCACCCACTCCAGTATTCTGGAGTTCAGTATTCTGGAATTCATGGAGAATTCCATGGACTGTATAGTCCATGGGGCCGCAAAGAGACATGACTGAGTAACTTTCACTTTCTATCAGCTTCCACTATATCATATAACTCATGTGTTAAATATGTTTATTGTTCATCTTCTGTCTCCACCCTCCCCAAAAGAATGTAAATCCCATAGGCTTGGAAATCTTTGCTTTTTTTCTGTTTCCCAAGCACCTGTACAGGAGGTGGTCAATGAATAGCTGTCTGTTGAATGAATGAATATCAAAAGGAGACACCAGGACTTTCCTGGTGGCCCAGTAGTTGAGAATCCGCTTGCCAATGCAGAGGACGTGAGTTTGATCCCTGGTCAAGGAGGATTCCACACGCCTCAGGGCAACCAAGCCCTGTGCCACAGCTACTAAAGCCCGAGCGCTGTAGAGCCTGTGCTCCACAAGAGAAGCCGCCGCAATAAGAAGCTAGCTCACAACTACAGAGTGGGCCCCGCTCACTGCAACCAGAGAAAACCCATGCACAGCAACACAGACACAGAACATCCAAAAGTAAAAGTTAAAAAATTTTTTTAATAAATAAAATAAAATTCTACTTTTTAAAAATACGGAGACATCCGCTTCAGGCTTGGGACAATCCTGCACTAATGTACTCAGGGTATGCTGGAGCCTGCTCACACCAGTCTGCACCTCTTTCCAGCTCCTCCTCTGGTTACATCATGCTGGTAGTTGGGAATCAGTGATGGTCGGAGTATTTACATCATAGAACTGACAAGGTTTACAAATCAGAGCCTTTTTCTTTTTTTTCTTCATCCTCAGGAGAGCTGGATGGTAAACAGTTACCAGCACACCGCCTCGGCCTAACATTGTGAAAAATATTATGAGAATTGCTAAGTTTTAGCTGAGAGAATTGATCAATCAGAACTTATCTCATCTGGCCTGCTTTGCTCCTCAGACGCTAAATACCACTGAACACAAACACCATACTCTTGTCAGGGTTGGTGTGACGGTATGTATCTGTTATCACTACCAAGAAGAGCAGTGGATTAAACATGGTCACACTCTAACAATGTATGTGATCTACTGCTCAATCTATATTGAGGACACAAATAAAAGTGTGTAGGTTCTCCATTTGAATAATTCCTCAGTTTAACTCTTGCAGAATTTAACAGCACAACCATCAACTTGATATTAGATTTTAGTTTAGTTGAAATGTTTGACAAGCCCCAAGCACTGTGATAAGAAATGAAGACACTAAGGCTAATAAAACATGTCTCTGGTCCTCAAGGTGCCCAGTCTATGGAGAGAAAAATACAGATAAAGCTAAGATACTTCAAGATATAGACACACACAAATAATCAAAATGATTCATTCTTGTTGTCACCTGCAATTTTTTCATTTTTCCAAAATACAAGCCTAGGGATGAAAATTTTGATATAATGCAAATGGTCACTGGATCCTACCTTTGGTTCATCTCCTGAAGGGGGTCAGGCTAACATTCATATCTTCTGGTGTTGTTGGAGGAATGGAGGAGAAGAAAAAGTAGGGAAGGACCAGGAAGTGGAACCACCCCAACACACATGGCAAGGAGGCAGAAGATGGATCATAATAACTCTGGCACCATATTTTAGAATCAGATCAAAGGAAGCAAGCATCAACTAACCAGGAAACTTCCGGAAACTGAGCTGAATGCAGAGACCCAGAATGAGAGTGACCCTGTGCTTCAGCTTGCTCAGGACTATCCTGATTTACACCTGTTCCCCTAGTACTGGTCTGGTTCAGCATTTGTATGAGATAAAAGTCAATCAGCTTAGATCATTAATAATCATCCTGAGAAATATTAAGACAGAGCAGACATAGACCATTGGGTGGTACCAGATGAACCCGCACTTACCCCTGGAAACCCAAGCCAGTTAGCCTAGTTGTCTCTTTAACTTTGCAGCAACATGATACTATATACCAATCCAAAACCCCATCTACTGTGGAAAGCTGGAATATATAATGGATGCCATCTGCTGTCTTTTATCTTCCGATACACCTCTCTTCTCTATGTGAAATACGTCCACACACACCCACGGTGACCCAGCCTGAGAAGTAGCACTCAACAGCATCCCCAGTTCTAGGTCTTTTCTCCATAAGCCTAAAAGTGCTGGGCCATCTTTCTGGCCTTGTCTGGAGACCCTACCTCAGAATGAAGCCAATAAAAAGATATGAGACAGGACGCCAGGGCATGAAACGGTAAGCTGGTGGTGATGGATTTACTACAGAAGTAAGGCTGGAGCAGATGATGATATAGCTTTTAATCTTTATTTTTTTCCAAAAATGAACCTTATCCAAGATTCTACATTTTTCTCACAACTTTATTCTGAAGAAGGTACTACATAGCTCTCAGAATTGACCCACTCATTTCTACGGCTGCTGCCTCTCATTTCAGACCCCCATCATCTCTCAGCTGGAGTTTTGCAATAATCTCCTTAATGGTCTATCCATCACCACTGTCCACCCCACTACCTCTTACCCTATACTCCTCAGAGTTACCAATGTGATTTATTCAAAATTCAGATACAGCTCTTCCTTGACTTATGATGGAGCTACATCCTGATAAATGCATAGTAAACTGAAAATATCTTTAAGTACAAAGTACACTTAATAGAAAACCATACTCAATATTTTGTGCTACCTTATAAGGGAAAAAAAATCTGAAAAGGAATATATATATGTATATAACCAAGTTGGGCTTCCTAGTGGTGTTGCTAGTGGTAAAGAACCTGCCTGCCAATGCAGGAGACATAAGAGACACGGGTTCTATTCCCTGGTTGGGAAGATCCCTTGGAGAAAATGGCAACCTACTCCAGCATTCTTGCCTGGAGAATCCCATTGACAGCAGAGCCTGGCAGACTATCCATGGGGTCACAAAGAGTTGGACACAACTGAAAAAAATCACTGAAGATAGTGGTTGCAGCCATGAAATTAAGAGACACTTACTCCTTGGAAGGAAAGTTATGATCAACCTAGATAGCATATTCAAAAGCAGAGACATTACTTTGCCAACAAAGGTCCGTCTAGTCAAGGCTATGGTTTTTCCAGTGGTCATGTATGGATGTGAGAGTTGGACTGTGAAGAAAGCTGAGTGCCGAAGAATTGATGCTTTTGAACTGTGGTGTTGGAGAAGACTCTTGAGAGTCCCTTGGACTGCAAGGAGATCCAACCAGTCCATCCTAAAGGAGATCAGTCCTGGGTGTTCTTTGGAAGGACTGATACTAAAGCTGAAACTACAATACTTTGGCCACCTCATGTGAAGAGTTGACTCATTGGAAAAGACTCTGATGGACAGGAGTTTGAGTAAACTCTGGGAGTTGGTGATGGACAGGGAAGCCCGGCGTGCTGCGATTCATGCGGTCTCAAAGAGACAGACACGACCGAGCGACTGAACTGAACTGAGCGACTAACACAACAACATCTAAACCTTCCAAACATCATAGTTTGGCCTGCTGCTGCTGCTAAGTCACTTCAGTCGTGTCCGACTCTGTGCGTCCCCATAGACGGCAGCCCACCAGGCTCCCCCGTCCCTGGGATTCTCTAGGCAAGAACACTGGAGTGGGTTGCCATTTCCTTCAATGCATGAAAGTGAAAAGTGAAAGTGAAGTCGCTCAGTCGTGTCCAACTCCTAGCGACCCCATGGACTGCAGCCTACCAGGCTCCTCCATCCATGGGATTTTCCAGGCAAGAGTACTGGAGTGGTGTGCCATTGCCTTTGACCTTAAAAGTGCTCAGAACACTTACATTAGCCTACAGTTGGAGAAAATCATCTAACAAAGCCTATTTTATAATAAAATGTTTAATATCTCCTGTAACTTACTGAGTATTCTACTGAAAGTGAAAAACAGAATGGTCATATGGGTCCAGAATGATTATATGGATACAGAGAGGTTGCAAGTGTGTAGGTTGTTTACCCCTGTGATCACATAGATGACTGGGGGCTTCTGCTCAACACCACTGCCCAGCATCATAAGGGAATGTGCCTGCTTAGTCGCTCAGTTGTGTCCAACTCTTTGCAATCCCACGGACTGTAGCCCACCAGGCTCCTCTGTCCATTGGGATTCAGGCAAGAATAGAGGAGTGGGTTGCCATACTTTCCTCCAGGGGATCTTCCCAACCCATGGATTGAACCCATGGCAGGTGGATTCTTTACTGGCTGAGCCTCCAGGGAAGCCTATCATAATGCATACTGCTTGCCTTGGAAAAGATCAAAATTCAAAGTATGGTCTCCATGGAATATGAATTGCTTCCCAGGTGGCTCAGTGGTAAAGAATCTGCCTGCCAATACAGGAGATGGGGGTTCGATCCCTGGGTTGGGAAGAATCCCTGGAGAAGGAAATAGCAACCCACTCCTGTATTCTTGCCTGGAGAATCCCATGGATAGAGGAGCCTGGCGATCTCCATGGGGTCTCAAAAGAGTCAGACACAACTGAGCGACTAAACAACAAAGTGTTTTGGGTTGAACCATCGTAAGTTGGGGGTCATCTGTTTATACCACTCTCCACACTGGCTCTCCATGCCTGTTGGAGCATGGAGGTAAAATTCTGCAGGGACTCACAGAGCTGCCTCCTGTCTGTCTCCCCACATGTACCAGCCTCTTTTGTAACCACACCCCGTCTGTTCTCCAAACTCCAAGCCCACACAACTGCCTACTCTGAAGCCTTCATATTTCCACGCCCTGCTCAACTACTCCAGCTACACAGAACACTCACTCCTCTCTCATCTCAGTTGTAGAACTACCCCTTCATGTAAACCACATGACCTCCAAGGCCCCAGAGGTGGAATTTAACACGTCTGTCCACTTGTCACACCTTACTGCCTTACTTGTCAGTGTGTGTCTTTCTCTAGGGTTAGACCTAAACCTTTTGAGGGTAAGTCTCTCCCTGGGACTAACTTTCTTGCTATACCCCCTTCGCCTCCTCAGCCCACCCTCACACATCTTATCTCCACTCAGGGGGATGTATTTCTTTACACCATGGGGTCCTCAGCTCCTCCTCAGGGAAATCTTTGGTTCTCATGTTTAGTTAAGGCTAGGTGATAATGAGAGCACTATTATCTTGAATCTGTGAGACAGTTATTATTAATCTTTTCTTTTACCAGAACAGAACAATTACTCTTACAGAATTTTCTCATACAATTTCCACAGCTCCAGGATATGCCATTTTACATTATGAAAACAATTCCTTTTGGCCCTTCAATACCCAATGGACTATAACCTGAGTCACTATTAAACAATGCTGAGAGAGAAGCACTTTCCCAAATGGGTTTATCTGTTTCATGGTGAACAATTACAGATATGAGGCTAAAATAAAACATGTAAAAGTAATTAATTATTTGAAGCTAGAGTTAATTCTAGGTTATAAATGAATCTTTTATTATAAAAATAATTGACTTTCTTTTTTTTTTTTTTCTTTTTGGTCGTGCCTGGCTTGTGGGATCTTCATTCCCCAATCAGGGATTCAAGGTGGCAGTGAAAGTGCAGAGTTCTAACCACTCGACTGCCAGTGAATTCCCACTATTTTCTTAATACAAAATAGCTTCAACCACCACTTTAAAATCAATCAGCTTTTCTTCCTGAGTTCAGACACCACTTTAAAATCAATCAGCTTTTCTTCCTGAGTTCATTAAATTTGCATTGTTTATTTTTTGATAGAAGAAACATAATTTTTCACAGACATAGAAAACTTACGCTTACCAAAGGGGGTAGTGTGGTGGGGGATAAAATGGAAATTTGAGATTAACTGATACATACCACTATTTATAAAACAAACAGCAAGGACCTACTGTATAGCACAGAGAACTATTTGAACACATCATAATAATCTATAAGGAAAAGATTCAGAAAAATAATCTATGTAACTGAGTCTCTGTGCTATATACCTGAAACTAACATGATATTGTAAATCAACTATGCTTCAATTAAAAAAAAAGATGTAAAAAAGAATTTTTTGGGTCACATTTGCTGATATATAATTTATATACTGTAAAATTTATATTTAGGTGTACAGTTCTATGAAAGATGACAAAAAATACAATTTTGAAGAATCAAGAATATCTCCCTTATTCCAAAATGTTCCCTTATGCTCTTTCCATCATTCTTCTCTCACTCTCAGCCCCTATCAACCACTAATCAGTTTCTCTTCCTATAATTCTGTCTTTTGCAGAATGTCACATAAATGAAATCACATAGTTTGTAGCTTATTTTTTTTTTTAACTCGGCATAATTATTCTGAGATGTATTCATCTTACTGCATGAATTACTTCAGTAATTCATTTCTTTTTGCTGCTGAGTAGTATTCCATTGTATGGCTGTAACTGAATTTCTTCATCCATTCTCCTACAGATAGACACTTTGTTTCCAGTACATTTTAGTGACTGTGACTAAAGATGCTGTAAGTATTTGCACAAAACACAGGTTTTCGTGTGGACATACGCCTCAATTTCTCCTTGATTAATACTTAAGAGTGGAATTACTGGGTCTCACAGTAAGTGACTGTTTCCAAGCAGCAGCCAACTGTTTTCCAACATCGTTGGACCATTCTGCACTTCCACCAGCAGCCTACCAGAGTTCCCGTTGTTCTATGTCCTCGCCACCATTTGTTTGTTTTTTCAATTTCATCATTTTAATAGGTGCATAGTGATACCACGTTGTGGTTTTGAATTTTATTAGTTTCAATCCCTTGATTTGAATACTGTTAGAGTCATTGAGTCAAGTCTAGCGATTTTTCATACAAAAAATTCTCAGTCCGTTGTGACTGTGGGACCAGAAAGAACTTATAGTGCCAAACATGTGCACCACTGAGTTTTAAAAAACATTTTTTATTCTTCTTATTAAGAATAGCTATTCTCTTTTTCCATAAAGAATAACCCTGTTTCACAGCATGTAAAAAATTTACAGTAAAAGCAACAAATATTTATTGCACCAAGGCAATGGCACCCCACTCCAGTACTCTTGCCTGGAAAATCCCATGGACGGAGGAGCCTGGTAGGCTGCAGTCCATGGGGTCGCTAAGAGTCAGACACGACTGAGCGACTTCACTTTCACTTTTCACTTTCATGTATTGGAGAAGGAAATGGCAACCCACTCCAGTGTTCTTGCCTGGAGAATCCCAGGGATGGGGGAGCCTGGTAGGCTATCGTCTATGGGGTCACACAGAGTCGGACACGACTGAAGTGACTTAGCATAGCATAGCATAGCATACTCTGAATAAGGCTATATGCAGAAATCATTGTCTTGTTCGCAATATCCATTCTTCTCTTCCTCCTTAGTAATAGATGCTCTGATTTAGCTGGGTATATGGCTAAGTAGAATAAAGGTTATGTTTTCAGTCTCCCTTGGAACCAACAGTGGCCACATGATGTACAAGTGTCATGTGACAACTACTTGGAACCTCCCTTAAGTGACAGTTGGCCTGTGCCCTTTGTCCCCTTTGTCTTGTCCCTTCCTCCTACCAGATACAGAGCTAAGAAAGCCACCTTAATCCACGAGTTAACCCTGACTATGGGGCCACGCACCAAGGACCAACAAGATAGAAGCAGGGATTCCCTGGCAGTCCAGTGGTTAGGACTCCACACTTACACTTCCTGGGGCCCAGGTTCAGTCCCTGATGGGGGAACTAATATTCTCACAGGCCACACAGCCTAAAAAAAGAAGCAACCTGAGTTCCTGAGAATTTTTTGAACTTTTGGACTTTTAGATGAAAAAAAATTATATCTTGTTGTGGCAGAATGAACAACTGCCCCTAATTCTTTGCTCCTCCCTATACCCCCATCCTTTTCATGGCCTTGTCATGGGCATGTGTCTTGACCCTTTGACTGCAGGCTCAACCATGTGACTTCTTCGTGAGTAGAAACAACAGGGGCTGATTCTGAGACCAGGCCTTATGGGGCCTGCTTGCTGCTTGGTGTCTCTTATTTTACCAGAAGAACAACCCTGGTTAGCCTTGCCCCCACCCCAACCCAAGGAAGAAGGAGGCCATCCCAATCAAACCACAGACCTCAGCGAGTGGCAGAGTTGCCTCAGCTGCCAAACCTGCGAACAATCCCATCAACTTCAGCCTAGGTCAGTCAAAACACAGACAACAACTGTAGAGGATTACTGATTTAAGCCAGTGAGTTAAGCATGGCTTGTTATTTAGGAATACCTACCTGACTGATACACCTGGGCTTCCTATGTGGCTCAGTGGTAAAGAATCTGCCTGCCAAGGAGACTCAGTTCGATTCCTGGGTCAGGAAGATTCTCTGGAGAAGGAAACAGCACCCCCACTCCAGTATTCTTGCTTGGGAAACCCCATGGACAGAGGAGCCTGGTGGGCTCCAGTCCACGGGGTCACAAAAGAGTCAGACACGACTTGGCAACTAAACAATAACAGCTGATACACTCATTCAAGACACTATCATTTTTACCTATTATTCAGAGCCAAAGCAAATCCTAATTAATTTAGATAAAAAGGAGTATAAGATAAAGTCCCAAGTCTTTTAGGAGTGTGCAACCAAAAAGGAAAATAGGCAATCTCTATCAAAATACCAATGACAGTTTTCACAGAACTAGAACAAATTATCTGCAAAATTTGTATGGAAGCACAAAAGACTCCAAATTGCCAATCTTGAGAAAGAACAGAAATGGACATGTCACACTTCCTGACTTCAGACTATACTACAAAGCTATGGTTTTGTGGCACAAAAACAGACATGATCAATAGAACAGAATAGAGAACCCAGAAATAAGTCCACGCACTTATAGTCAACTAATCTACAACAAAGGAGGCAAGAATATACCCTGGTGAAAATACTATCTCTTCAATAAGTGGTGCAGGGAGAACTGGACAGCTAACTGTAAAAAATATGAAATTAGAACATTCCCTGACACCTTATACAAAAACAGACTCAAAATGTATTAAAAACCTAAATGTAAGACCTGAAACTATGAAAAAAAAAAAACCTCCCAGAATGAAACATAGCAGAATACTTTTTGAAAAACTGTAGCAGTATTTATCTTCTAAGGCAAAGGAAACAAAAGCAAAAACAAATGAGACTTAGTTACACTTAAAAGCTTTTGCACAGCAAAGAAATCCATCAACAAAATGAAAAGATAGCCTACTCAATGGGAGAAAATATTTACAAATGATAATATAACTTACAAATGATATAATCTTTGTGTTACACTGATGATTAGTGATGTTGAGTAACTTTTCATTGTCTGTTGGCCACTTATATGTCTTCTTTGGAAAAAATGCCTATTCAGATCTTTTGCCCATTTTAAAATCAAGTTTTTTTTTTTAATAGAATTTTGTGAGCTGTTCATACATTTTGGATATAAACAAGGTTGACTATGGTTCCAGCCAATCAGATATCTCCTATTTTTCTTCCTCATTTCTTACTTTTTACCCTATAAAGTTTTTGCTTTCCACCCCATTTTCCGGCTTTCCAAAGGAGACTTTGTGAGGTGTTAAAATTTGTTTGTATCACCTAAAATATTTTCTTTAACCATTTAACGCCAGAAACATAAAGCACAAAGATTATAGTTCCTAATTAAATTGAACATCCCCAATTAGCAATGTGCTGCTGCTACTGCTAAGTCACTTCAGTCGTGTCCGACTCTGTGCGACCCCACAGACAGCAGCCCACCAGGCTCCGCCGTCCCTGGGATTCTCCAGGCAAGAACACTGGAGTGGGTTGCCATTTCCTTCTCCAATGCATGAAAGGAAAAAGTGAAAGCAAAGTCGTTCAGTTGTGTCCAACTCTCAGCAACCCCATGGACTGCAGCCTACCAGGCTCCTCCACCCATGGGATTTTCCAGGCAAGAGTACTGGAGTGGGGTGCCATTGCCTTCTCTGAAAACAAAATTCATATAATTCACTAAATACTTACTACGGGCCAGACACTAACCGAAAAACACTTCTGCCAGCATCATTTTTGTTTCATCCTCAAAAACAAACGCCATAATTCCACACCCCCTCCATATTTGTAGGGAAGAGCCATGTTTTTAACTAACGTTCATTCCCCTTAGTTTGGAAACACCACCAGTTTCCTTGAAAGACCCACTTCTCCCTTATACTTACTCCTTGGGGTGTCTCTGGCTCTAGCCTTGGACTCTGGTTCCTTGGTCATACATTTGAAATTTCGGTGGCGGTCCCAGATTCCTGGTGGTGCCTTCTGTCCTGGTTTGGCGTTCTCTTCTCATCTAATGCATGGTTCCCACATTAGCCAGCATAAGGATCCCCTGGAAGACGTGTTAAAACCCAAGTTCCTAGACCCCGCCCCCAAAGATTCTGATTGGTAAATTCTGGCTTTCAATTTGCATTTCTAACAAGCTCCCAGCTGATGCTGATGCGGCTGTGGCCTTAGGAACTGAGCTTGTTAACCATATACTAAGGCCCAGAAACTATCTTATTTACAATCCACATTTACCCAAATGGCAACCCACTCCCGTATTCTTGCCTGGAGAATTCCATGGACACAGGAACTTGGTGGGCCACAGTCCATGGGGCTGCAGAGAATGGACATGACTGAATGACTAACACATACGCTCATGGGGAAAAAAAAAAAACACTGAGGCTGACAGTTACCCCATTTTATTGGACCTGGAACTGCCTGACTCCCAAACCCAAGTTCTTTTCTATGCTGGGTTCTCAATCTGATGGCACATTAGAAACACATAAGGAACATTTAATTTACACAAATCTCATCAGACTAGAGGAATCTAGGTCTCTCGGGTGGGTTTGGGCATTTATTCATTGTTTTTACTATTCCCCATGATTCTGATGCATGTAAGACTAAGCCACTGTCTCACAGCATTGTTTCTCATATATACCTATTTTTTTTTAAATTAGTATTTATTGGAGTATAGTTGCTTTATAAATGCTTCCACTGTACAGCAAGTGAATCAGCCATATATTTACATGTATTCTTTCCCTTTTGGGCTTTTCTATTCAGGTCACAGCAATGCATTAAGCAGAGGTCCCTGTGCTATACAATAGGTTCTCATTAGTTAACTATTTTATGTAGTATAACTATATATTTTATCTAGTACTGATAACATGGTATCAGTGCTATATATGTGTCAATCTCAATCTCCCAATTCCTCCCACCTGTGTGGCAGTCCTAACACAGGTTGGAAAAGAATTTTCAGACACAGAATATTGCAGAAAGGATTGAGTTTATTAAGAACAAAGAGCAGAAATAATGTGGGCACTGCTAGTGCAGTGGGCTGACACCTCCTGACAGGCCAGGGAGAGTCGATGTTTTTCCTGGATTCCTTGAGGCTGCCAATTTTTATAGCCTCAAGCCAAAGAAAATTCCTGCTGGCAGATTGGCATTACGTGATTGGTTATGGTAATAGGGTGAGTACCAGGATGAGAATTTTTGCCTAATTTGGGGTCAGGAAGCTGGCTGGTAAGGATAGGGGAGGGGGGTGGGGCGGCAGGGGGGTGGTATTTTGAGCAACAGTTACAAAGGGGTTTGCTCAGTTCCAGAGGTGGGCTCCTCTGGAGCCCTCTGGTTTGTTCTTGGCTCCATGTCTGTGGCCTTGGCGCAGGACTCCGTATCACCACCATCCTTTTCCCCTTGGTATCCATATATTTGTTCTCTATGTCTAGAAAAATACTAAAGGTGATCTTACTCGCAAAGCAGAAATAAGAGACGCAATCATATATACCTATTTCTGAATTCCCTTTTCCTTTTTCGGTTTTAGCAGAATCACTTTCTTCTCCTTTTGTTACCTCTCCAAAGTCACCCCTAAAATTTCAGATGGTCTGGAGTGTGTTTAGCCAGAGCACAGTAGGGACCAGGTACATGATGACAGGACATTACATCCAGAGACTAAAATGCTTTCTCACTGCAGAGAGGAATAATGAGGAATGGTATGAAAACTGTCTTTTCAGAATGTCAGAGCAGAGTGTGTATGAGTGCAAAGGATAATGACACAGTTGGAAGGCCACTGAATCAGACAGCACTGTTGAATGTGGTTAGATGGATGTTTCCTTATAATAGGCTTTTCTTTTGGTTGACAGAGATGGAAAGGAAAGATAGTGTATCTTTGTCCTCTGGGAAGTACTGATGACCTCTGAGAAACGGAGTTCCAGAATTGATGAAGGGGCCCCATGGGTAGTCACGCACTGCAACCACACTTGTTCTAACAAAGAATGTGTCTTATGTGCAATGAAGTGGACACTCTCAATACCCCCAATATGTACCCATTGTCATTTTACCACAATCGGAATAATTCATAACACAGTGAAGACAGAAGTAGTCAATGATTTTAGAAGCATATGAAATAAACAATTTTTCAGTTAGGATACATGATATTTTGCCAATCAAACGTATTTCTAAGTATTTCTTCCCTTTCACCAAAATATAAGATTCTTTTTTCTAACAACTGGTTATTTCCAAATAGCAAAGTGCTCAAGGAATAAAGTTTGGAGCTATGTATGTGCTATGCGCTGTGCTGTGCTGAGTCACTCAGTCACATCCGACTCTTGCAACCCCATGGACTGGCCCGTCAGGCTCCTCTGTCCATGGGGATTCTCCAGGCAAGACTGCTGGAGTGGGTTGCCATGCCCTCCTCATGTATGTGCTACATTGGCAAGCAAATTTAAACAGTCCCTATTTTGTCACACAATAAAGAAACAGTGTGATACTGACAGTCATGAGTTAGGAAGGCTAGAGACCCTGGAATACGGGTGATTAAAATAATAGAGTTCATTCCATCCAGTTTGATTCATTCATTCATTCACTCACTCACTCAACATTTAGTAAGGACCTAGGTGCTAGAAATGACATCAAGCACTACTGGAAAACAAGGGTAAAATAAAACCGTCGTCTTTGAACTTTAATCAAAGAAAAGCCTAGTGATAACTAACGTGTAAAGGTACTTTTTGAGGAATCGATGAGACATACAAACCCTAGTAGTTCCCTGGTGGGATAGTGGATAAGAATCCACCTGTCAATGCCGAAGATACGGGTACGACCCCTGATCTGGGAAGATTCCACATGTCAAGGGCCAGTAAAGCTTGTGTGCCACAAATACTGAGCCCGCACTCTAGAGCCGTCAGGGTGCAACTCCTGAGCCCACGTGCTGCAAGTGCTGAAGCCTGTGTGCCTAGAGTCTGTGCTCTACAGCAAGAGAAACCACTGTAATGAGAAGTCTGTGCACTCCCACGAAGGGTAGCCCCCGACTCGCAACAACTAGAGAAAGCCTGCGTGTAGAAACAAAGACCCAGTGCAACCAAAAATTAACTTACTTTTAAAAAAACACTGAATTATTCTAATCAGGGATGCTACCTACCTGCCCAGATGTCTGGGCTTGCCATCATTCTAACAGGCACAAACATGGACAGCATATGCTAACAACAAATATGACTCTTCTAAACATCCATGCGATTCCCAGATAATTTCCTTTCATGGCCTGCTCTTCCTGAATACAGAAAACTTTCTAAGTGCCAGTATGGACATTGTTACATCACACAGCTAAACAGCACCACGCTCATATTGCTCACCATGTAAAATACTGACATTTGCTAATTCGGTTTTGGAGATTAAATATTTCATTACCTAGGGATTATCATTTTCACATCAAGTTAAACAAAGTATCATTGTACAACAGTTACAGAAAATGATGATCATTTGGAAGATGTACCTTTTCAGGATTTACTACCTGTGGAAAGGTTTAGATAATTTGTAACTTTTTGACAACTGAAAGGAACAGATGGTATTTTTCTGACTGCATCAGGGAGTGGCTAATGAGCATGAGCAAACTGGCAGAGAGCCACTTCGGATTCATTTCTAGGACAAAAAGAAATGAAACATTACCACCCAAAGAACTTGCTGGTAATTTTTTTTCCTTTAAAGAAACTGGAAACAATTCATACATTTTTTTTTCTTCTTCTTTAGCTGCTCCTTTAAAATATTCAGAGCACAGAAATATATTTTGTTCAATTCACTTGGTTGTATGACTAATTCATGAATAAAAAGTATGTATTGTACACCTGTTGTTCAGTCGCTGAGTTGTCTTCAACTCTTTTACAACCCCATGGACTACAGCCCACCAGGCTCCTCTGTCCAACTGTAGTGGGTTGCCATGGCCTACTCCAGGGGATCTCCCTGAACTGGGGATTGAACTTGAGTCTCCTGCATTGGCAGGTGGATTCTTTATCAGAGTCATTGTATGGTAAAGAATGTACCACTGGATGTACCACTGGGAAGTCCACTGTATACTTTTGTGCAATACTTTTTAACAGTTTTACTGAGATATAATTCACATAACACAATTCACCCATTTAAAGTGTACAGATTCAAGGATTTAATATGCCCACACTGTTGTACGTCTAATCACCATAATCAACTGTAGAATATTTCATTACTCCAAAATCCTGTACCCCTTGCCTCCATCCTCTCACCTTTTCCAGCCCCTAGGTATCTACTTTGCCTCTATAGATTTGCCCATTTTTAACATTTCATATAAATGGAATCATACACTATATGATCCTTTGTGACTGGTTTCTTTCACTTAGCGTATTTCCAGATTCATTCATGTTGTAGTACGCATAGGTATTTCTTTTTATTGCCAAATAAATTATATGTATATATATATATATATCACATTTATCCATTATCAGTTAATGGACATTTGGGTTGTCTTCACTTTTTGGTATTACGAATAATCCTGCTATGAATTTTTATGTTCAAGTTTTGTGTGGGCACATGCTTTCATTTCTCTTGGGGATATACCTGGGAAAGAATTGCTGGATAATACGGTAACGCTATGTTTAAGCATTTGAGGGATTGCCAAAGCAGCTGCACCATTTTACACTCTCACGAGCAATGTATGTGGGTTCCAATTTCTCCACATCCTTAACAACACTTGTTATTTCCTGTCTATGTGATTATAACCCATCCTAGTGAACGTGAAATGGCATCTGATTTCCATTTGTCTTTTCACTTTCACAATGATTTTATTTGGGCTATTTTTATATGGGAGAAGAAGGTTGTGAAAACTTCTCATTATCTTTAAAGATTATCCTCATATTCAGATGTGATTTTTTTGCCTGATCCCTCCTCACCTCTCTTTATAATAGTGTCCCATTTTTCCTTTGAGGAGGACTAAACCTTATCCAATCTCAGTCTATACAATTTGAGTAGAGCTGACCCCTTCACCTCTAGCTCCAGAATGAACACCTGAATCAGGCCTGGCTAATTGGAACCCTTAGACTGGGGACTAGTTGGGAGAGAAAAACCACACCAGTCATGTGAAAGAGATAATTTAATACAAACACATATTAATCAGGTATCAAGTTGTTAACCAGGACACTAAACAGTAGAAAGAGAACCCTAAAAATTCTGGAGGTAGCAACTGCAGGAACCAACTTCTGCCCTTAAAGCAAGGGGATGGAGTGAAGAGGTTAGAATTATTAAAACAGGACTTCCCTGGTGGCCCACTGGATAAGAATCCATCTGCCAATGCAGACTGGGGACATGAGTAAATCTCCAGTCTGGGAAGATTCCATGTGCCTCAGAGCAACTAAGCCTGTTTATCACAATTGCTGAAGCTCTCGCACTCTAGAGCCCACATGCTGCAACTACCGAAGCTTGCGCTCTACAATGAGAGAAGCCACCACAACGAGAAGCCCACACATCTCAACAAAGAGTAGCCCCTGCTGGCCACAACTGGAGAAGGCCCACACAAAAAGCAGCGAAGACCCAGAACAACCAAAAAAAATTTTAAGAAATTTTAAAGATTATTAAAACAGAACACGGAGAAGGAGCCCTTGGAGCTGAAACAGCTGAGAAGGCAAACTCCAATGTCTCTCAGCTCAGAATGGGCTCCAGCCAGCTAGTGCCGGCTTTCTGGTCAGGGGTAAGGGCTGCAGGCAAGAAACTGCAGCAGCTAGAGTGAAGAAGTGGCACTCTCAAGAACCCCAGGCACTCAAGGAGTCTATAGTAAGTTCACAGGAAGAAGCACACCCTTTCTTCTTCCATGCTCCTTCCAGGTCCTGCCTTAGTGCCCCTCATTGGCAGAATCTAAGAGAAAACTGCCACCAGACAACTGTGGTTTGCAAAGCTCCAGCGCCACAATACAGAGCACAGAAAGGTGGACTTGGAGCTGCCTCACCTTTGGCTACTCAGCATTCATGTGTACCCTTCTTTACACTTTAAATTTTCATACAATAATTCAACAACTCCCAGTTGTATGATGCAACTGTCCTTCATACAAAAGAAGTTATTCTCACACTTCACAAAATCAGAAGATGCAAAATACTAATGGTCATTGCAGCTACACAGGCTATGCTAATTACCCCTTAATTTCAATCTCAGTCCCAGCTGAAATTCTGTTACCAAAAGATTAAATGGTAAAGTTAATCTCAAATAAGAAAAACTTGTAGTGGGTGGGAGAGCAAGGGCCTGGGAGTTTGGGGTTAATAGATGGAAACTATCACATATAGAAAGGATAAGAAACAAGGACCTAATGTATAGCAGATGGAACTATAGTCAATATCCTGGGATAAACCATAATGGAAAAGAATATTAAAAAAGAATGTATATATGTGTAAAACTGAGTCACTGCTGTACAGAAGAAATGAATACAACATTGTAAATCAACTGTACTTCATTAAAAAATAAATTTAAAAAACATGTAAAATTAATTAGGAAAAGGAAAAGATAGTATTATGTGAATGTATGATTCTTTTATATATATATTGTACATTTATACATAATGTATATGCACATATATTTATATATGTATAACATTTATATAATGTATGCTACTGCTAAGTCAATTCAGTCGTGTCCGACTCTGAGCAACCCCATGGACTGCAGCATACTAGGCTCCTTCGTCCATGGGATTTTCCAGGCAAAAGTTATATAATGTATATGTGTATGCATATTATATATACATATACACATATAGTTATTGGGCTTCCCTGGTGGTTCAGATGGTAAAGAATCTACCTGCAATGTAGATCTGGGTTCGATCCTGGGTTGGGAAGATCCCCTGGAAGAGGGCATAGAAACCCACTCCAGTATTCTTGCCTGGAGAATCCCCATGGACAGAGGAGCCTGGTAGGCTGGCTACAGAGTGGGATACGACTGAGCGACTAAGCACATATAGTTCTAGATACATACACACATAACAAGAAAGAAAATACTCATAGCTGTTAGAGGCACAATTTATGTAACTGGTCACAAGGTCATATTTGATATTTTAAACTTCCATTATTATATTAGTTGTTTTGCTACATAACAAACTATTGCAAAATTTATTTGCTTACAACAGCAAACATGTATTTCACATAGTTTCCATGGGTTAAGAACTCATGAGTGACTTAACTGAGTGGTCCTGCCTCACATGAAATCAGCCAAGATGTTAGCTGAGGGCTTCCCTGATGGCTCAGTGTTAAAGAATCTGCCTGCCAATAAAGGAGACACGGGTTCAGTCCCTGATCTGGGAAGATCCCACATGCCGTGAAGCAACTAAGCCCACGTGCACCACAACTACTGAGCCTGAGAACTCTAGTGCCTGTGCTCAGTAACGAGAAAAGCCACTGTAATGAGAAGCCTGCGTGCAACGATCAAAACCCAGTGCAGCCAAACAAAAATAAATGTTTAAAAAAAGAAGCCCCCAAATGACCTGGTGGCAGTCTCATCTTCCAAATTAATGGAATTATTGTTCTTCCCTTGGTAGAAGCATTTCTCCTTTGGGTACTAGACCCCCCCAAGCCAGCAAAGCTCAAAGTTTGAGGGCAATTAAAAATTCTGAGTGGGTTATAAAACATAATAGTAAGAGGAAGTACTCCGACTTCCATTCTTTAATTTCTGGACCCATATATTCTAGCTATGGAAGTGACACACCATATGTTGACCTCTGGTTCAAATCTTATACTGTGTCTTGTAAGATATTCTTCTAAGAGAATATCCATCCTTTCAAAGTCTTGTCTCCAAAATAGCATTACTTACATAATGACATATTAGAACAAGACCACTTAATACCACAAATTCCTTGATCAGAAGCAGTGTTGACAGAATACCACGTTGGCAAATAAGGCATTTTGTTAAGTGATACTGACATAAGCATAATGGGAAAGAAAAGAAGATTCATATATAGAATAGGCTCTATTCCATTAAGGATAAATTTCTACTCCATCCATGATGGAAAGGATCCAGTGTAATCAACCTGCCACCAGGCAGCTATGACTGGTTCCTTTTAGAAACGGCTGTAGCGCTTTGAAAATACAGGGAATATAGAATCTGAAATCTGGCAAACTTCAGAGAATGCAAAAGCACATGTATTTTATCCCCAACAACACAAGTTGCTAACCTGTAAAGAGGTTCTTAACATTTTCTTTTCCAAACCACAAAATGGATTATATGTGCGTACTCCTATGGCCCACCACTTCCTTCTCTAATTTGTACAGAGAAATAAAGCAAGTAGCACTAGCAATTTTCAGGTGGTGGCAATGGGTAATATTCACTGAAGAACTAGTACAAAGATATGAGATCCTTTTGTTACATTTAGAGTAAACTTTGCCAAGAAAAAATACATATGACTAATCAAAGTTTTAAGATATTAAATGTTTTATAATGCATTGTACTTTTTATATTTTAAAAATTACTATTTTATAAAAATGACTTGACTTTCCCAGCTCACCAACCCACTCCAGTACTCTTGCCTGGAAACTCCCATGGACGGAGGAGCCTGGTAGGCTGCAGTCCATGGAGTTGCTAAGGGTCGGACACGACCGAGCAACCTCACTTTCACTTTTCACTTTCATGCATTGGAGAAGGAAATGGCAACCCACTCTGGAGAATCCCAGGGACGGGGGAGCCTGGTGGGCTGCCATCTATGGCGTCACAGAGTTGGATACGACTGGAGCAACTTAGCAGCAATCAAAATTTTAAGATATTAAATGTTTTATAATGCATAGTACTTTTTATATTTTAAAAATTACCATTCATTAAAAATGACTTGACTTTCCCAGCTCACCAGTTCTATTAATAGGCAATCAAACCTTGTTAAAAAGAAAAATACCTAAAATTTATGCATTTGAGAACGTTGAAACAAGTATTATCAGTGTGCATTTCACTTGCTTTATCAGTTTGTCTACATTTAGTAATCTCAACTCTTGTCATTACTGACAAATGTTTTCTCCTCACAAAACTATAGAACTATATTCACCTTTTTCTAGTACTTTCTCTTTCCTTTTAAAAAAAATGTTCCCACATAAACAATTTAAACAGAATCATGAAATGACAACAGAAAACACTCACCTGGCTTGAGAGGTAATACAGCCTATGTGGTGCTCCTGGTGTAAAGCTAAAATTCCACTTTCCATCAAAAAAGCATCTCTGAATTCAACTTAGAATATTTCTATAGGAATAAATTTGAATTGTCTCATATTTTTAAAGTCATTTATTTTAGCCATGAATAAGAACTTATTCATGAAGTACTTCATACATGATCATGATATTATAAGGATACAGATTAAGAACCACTATTTGAAGGTATCACAGACTCTTAAGTCAGGAACTACTGATTAATCTAAGAACTTCATACTTCAATCTTACAGTGTAAAAACATTTTAATTTTGGCCTGATTGATGATTGAAACAATTTGGGAGGGGCCTAAAAAAGAAAAGTTAGATTATTCAATTCCTAATTGAACTATTAAGACATTTTAAAAACAATATTTAAAGCCAATCTGAGACAGTATTATTCCAAGAATGGAAGAGAATTCTTGTCATTGAAGTTAACATGTATACCTGAAAGAAAATCATCCTCTCCACTGGACAAATGGAACTCAAAATGAGTAAAGGGATTTTTCCCCCTAGGGTCTTATAAACAATTAGGAATAGAGAATTCTTTATCTTGCTAGATTATTGGTACAATAAATATAGGTTTAGACACACTGGTTGAGCCTCAAAAAATGTACCTCCTGCACACTCTATGCTCCACCACAGAAGAGGAAACCAAGAAGGAAGAATCTAGGCTACAGAATAGATTCTCTGGATAAGGACAGGAAATACCTAGGTGATAGCTGAGGAATATACCTGGCAGAAAATGTTTCCACATTGGAGGTCAGAGAGCTGGCTCCAGAAGTATCACCAGGGGAAAGAAATTACCTGATATTATGGTTTTTCCAGTAGTCATATATACACATGAGAGCTGGACCATAGAGAAGCTGAGCACCAAAGAACTACACCCGTGGCAGATTCATGTTGATGTATGGAAAAACCAATACAATATTGTAAAGTAATTAGCCTCTAATATTAATAAATAAATTTATATTAAAAAGATACTTTCTAATCATGGTGCTGGAAAAGACTCTTCAGAGTCCGTTGGACTGCAAGATCAAACCAGTCAATCCTAAGGGAAATCAACTCTGAATATTCATTGGAAGGACTGATGCTGAAGTTGAAGCTCCAATACTTTGGCCACCTGATGAGAAGAGCCAATTCATTGGAAAAGACCCTGATGCTGGGAAAGATCACAGGCAAAAGAAGTGGGAGGCAGAGGGTGAGATGATCAGATAGCATCACGGACTCAGTGAACACCAATTTAAGCAAATTCCAGGAGATAGTGAAGGGCAAAAGAGCCTGGTGTTCTGCAGTCCATGGGGTTGCAAAGAGTCAGACATGACTTAGCAACTGAATAACAACAATCATATAAAAAATTATGAGATCCTTTCCAGAATTATTGAATATGGCAAGATCAAGTCAGATGCTAGAAGAAAATAAGCCCATTATTAACTTCTGAAATAACAAAAAAAGTAATATAAGAAATAACGTCAACCACAGCATGCTACTTGGTTCAGTAGTAAATTAAGTTGGTAGTCTTCATAATGAAAATACTGAATTTGGGATGTAAAAATACTGAAATATTAATATACTAGAAAAATGGTTAAGTAAAATAAGCAAAATTTTCACTCTTTCTAGTAGAAATTTAATAAATAATCAGCAGATCAAAAGATAGCAACATATTCATATTATTTGGAAACATAAAGGTAAATTCTACAACCACTATATAAGTTGCAAGAGTAAGTTGCTTCTGTGAACATGAAAGAAGGATGAGAAGGATTACCTCTTTTTTAGTCACAAGCATTTTGGTACTATAAACCATCTCCACATAATGTTGGAGGGTGGGGGACAGCACTAAGACAGAAAAAGATTAACAGTTTTACATTTAAAAAAAAAACCCTCTAAGTTCTGTAAGAAAAGTAAAAATGATTACACCTAAATACATCCACTGGTTTTTAAAAAATAATTTTATAAAGGCTTGTGGGTCAATATTCATTTATAAAAATAAGTACTTTCAGTTTCTAAAAGAAATTTATTTTCATATTTGAAAGTCTTTAAAAGTAACCAAAGGACTTATTACCCTTCTGCATTCTGCTTCTCAGAAAGTACTTTTGAGGTAGATCTGTTTCGGATTCTTTTTCTTTTCCTTTTCTTTTCCGAGGCAGATGAGTTCGTATCCTGTGTTTTTTTCTTTTTCTTCAAACAGCTAAGAGGATTGGGGCCACTTACTTTCTTGCGCTTTTTTCTTCTTCTCTGTTCTGGGTCTTTTACTAAACCCTGTTCCTCTTTGAGTTGCCTGATACTCTGTTTCTCATGCACTGAGACAAGCTGACCGGACTCTACTGCTTTAACAAACGCGATCGTTTTGGGAGAAGGTTTGTCCAAGACTATAGTGTTCTGAATAATAAACATGAGAGGAATTCCAGGCTTTTTCTTTACTTTCATAGACAAATTCTGATCCTATTAAAGAGAAAAATAGAATTATTTAGTTCAAATATAATAATTAGATACCTTAAATAGATTTCTAAGAACTTAAAGAGGACTATACTAAAAATAAAAGATCACCGGTTTTACTTCTCAAATCAGTATGTCCCCCTAACGGTAGTATATTTTATGACAAAAGAAGAAAAACATAAAAACTGAGCACAGTTAAGCACCAACAATGTGAACTGGAATTATCAATATTCTATACTGATCAATATTCTAAGACCACTAATTTTCTAGGACCTCAAAATACAAACTAATGCAACGGTAAATATGTTAAGTGATATCCATCATTCCTACTCTGATACATGTTTCAAGAATGCTCACAGAGATCGAAAGAATAGAAATAAAGTAGGAACTAGCTGACTCAGATTCTTCACTTAGCTCTGCCTCTAACTGTGTAATTTTAATATTCCACAAGCATATTTAAGGAAATCTGTACGTATGTGAACTTATTAATATTCACCCAGAGAGTCTCTCCTCCCCTGCATCCCAGTCTTTAAAAGCCTGAAAGAGTTCCATACTGGTGGTATGGTCTTAAATAATATGAAACACAACTTTCTGAATATATGTATTCATATGTAAATATGAATACACATGAATATATAAATACATATATACATAAATAGTATGAAATATAGACACATGAAAAAACATGTATAAACATAAAATGTAAAATCTTTGCTCTACTTACTTTCCTTTTAAGAGCCCTAAAACATATCATCACATCTCTATGTCAATAATTTTTTATTTAAAAGGATATTTTAGTAATGAAGAAGAAAACCATTATGCTTAATCCATCTAATTTCTTCTAATGACAAATAGCTCCACATAAAGTATAAACAGAGATGATTAAAACTGACTCTGGTTTTAAAACGTGTCACCTGTGTTGCCAGGAAATAATGGTGAGGATTTCCATCTTCCACCATGGAAAGCAGACATTCTGATCCACTCACTGCATTCTTGAAATGGGGACAATTTCGAACCTGGCATTTCTGAGCAATTAGCTTTGCCCCATATAAGTCCTTTCCCAATGTTTCCAACTCTTTTAACACACATCTGGAAAATAAAATGTTATTAGCAGCTCACAATTATAACAGATGC
Source organism: Bos javanicus (assembly GCF_032452875.1). Taxonomy (NCBI): domain Eukaryota; kingdom Metazoa; phylum Chordata; class Mammalia; order Artiodactyla; family Bovidae; genus Bos; species Bos javanicus. The sequence goes on from NC_083881.1 coordinate 47,723,872, forward strand.
ATATCAGTTATTCACATAAAGCAAGTATAAAAAACAATCTCAGTTCTTTTTCAAAAACTACAAGCCATACAGTAACCATTTCACTCTCAAAAGACCTGGAAAAATGCATACACCAAGTAGAAGGAACTTAATGAATAGCCGAAATGTACTGAGCATTTATCATATGCAGGCAGCATGCTAACTGCTCTTGACATAAATTCTCCCTTATCTCAAAACAGCCCTACAAAGTCGGGCAGCTTCCTTTAAAATTATCCTTATTTTAGAACAGCTCATTCTGGGAGATTTCAAGTAACATGCCCAAATTCAAACAACTAAAAGTGGTAGAGTGAAATGTGAATCTAAGTAGTTTGACAACAGATGCCCCAACCAGAGTGCTAAAGGCTTCTGTTTCAAGTACAAATCGATAAACCTTTAAAGTATTTTCAGCTCAGAAAAGTAAACATTCTCAACTCACCAGCTTGTTTAAAAGCAATCACAACTTTCTTTCACTTTGCATTTTCATATTAAGGTGCTGTTTTTCAAACTGTTACCAATGTGTGTGTGCTCAGTGATTCAGTCATGTCCAACTCACCCATGGACTATAGCTCACCAGGCTCCTGTGTCCATAGAATTTTCCAGGCAAAAATACTGGAGTGGGTTGCCATTTCCTACTTCAGAGGATCGTCCTAACCCAGGGGTTGAACCTGAGTCTCCTGCACTGGCAGACGGATTCTTCACAACTTTACCACCTGGGAAGCCTAATTTCTCATCCACAAATCTGAACCTCTTATGGAGGAGTCAAATATTAGCATTTTAATAAGATCCTCAGGTACTTCCTCTATCCCACTTAAAAATTATGAGAAATAGTGAGTCGAAAGGTTCTTCAACCTGAGCCAACCCTTGCCTGTCTCTACCTTGCCTCATCCCTTTATCATCCCATTAGTTTATTTGTTTGAAGAGATTTTGCTTTCTACAGTTACCCATTTTGAATGCTATTCTGAATTTCAGGAGTAAATTGGCAAACATTTACTGAATATTTCCCATGGATGGCCTACCATCAGCTCTTCATCAAATTCACTATGTCTAAAATCAAACTACTTTCCTGTCTCCAAACTTCTCCAGGGCTTGCTAATGCTTTGAATTTATTATCTTCTCAGATACCTTGTTTAGAAATCCGAAATCCTATTTGATCTTCGCTTTCTCACTCCCACCTCTACCCTGTCCCATAGGTGGGTAGTTCTATCTCAGCTTGGTATTTACTTCTGTGACATCTCCTTGTAAAACCCTGGGGTTCCTGCCTTTCCTCTCTCCCATTAGTTCTTGACTAGACAACCAAAAAATGGGTTTACCTGTTTTCATTCTCTTGCTTCTCCAACTCACCCCTTACATAGCTGCAGTTATCTTTTCTAGAAGATATTTATCATGTCTAATGCATTTACCTCTTGACACACACCAAGAATTAACAGAACAATATGCTTTAAAATAACCTATCAATAAGGTTAAGGGGGGGTGGGGGAAATAAATGAGTAAGAATAGTCATGTCAATAACTGCAAAAGCTGGGTGGTAGATATTTTGTCATGCTATTCTATTTTTGTGCATGAAATATTCCAGAAGTTCAGAAGCTAAATTCTTTATGGGGAAAAATGGAGCAAAATATAATTTCACCCACTACTTTTCAAACACATGTATATTACAGACTGTATTAAAAATATTAATATTTATGACAGACAGAGCTAAATGGACAAGGTTTGTAGACAAAAGAAATCAACTCTGGAGCACAGGCCATTAGGATCTGGCAGTCCTGAAGGAAAAGGGGATCAAAAATTAAGGATATCTATGTCCCATCTGAAGCTCTCTAACTGGATGAAATCTGTATGAAGTTCTGAATACAGAAAGCTGTTTATGGAGTACTATTAGGTGAGAAGCGGAGAAGGCAATGGCACCCCACTCCAGTACTCTTGCCTGGAAAATCCCACGGACAGAGGAGCCTGGTAGGCTGCAGTCCATGGGGTTGCTAAGAGTCGGACACAACTGAACGACTTCACTTTCTCTTTTCACTTTCATGCACTGGAGAAGGAAATGGCAACCCACTCCACTCTTCTTGCCTGGAGAATCCCCCGAACGGGGAAGCCTGGGGGGCTGCCGTCTATGGGGTCACACAGAGTCGGACACGACTGAAGTGACTTAGCATAGCATAGCATTAGGTGAGAAGGGCAGGCCATTAATATCATACGCAGAGTAAGAGCCCATTCTTATGTGTGTGTGTGCAAAGAACTGGATGAATGACAGTAGTAAGTCACTGGTGTGGTCTTATAGTCATTTAAAATTTCTTTTTTCACTTTTTAAAGGAAATATTCTACAAACGAAAAAAAAAACTACTATGTTTATGAATAGTAGTTCTTTGTTATGCAGCCTCTATCTTCTTCCCAGCTTCTTTCCTGAGTATACACTGTGCTCTAACCTCTTTCCCTTTCATTTCACAACTTCACTCCTTCGTTCAAGAGTTCTACAAGGGATCTTTCACTCAAAAAATGTCCTTCCCTTCAGAACTGAACTGTGACTGAGCTCAAGTCACTTCCTCTATGAAACCTTCCTTGATTCCACCCTCTCTCTAAACAACCCCACATGGTTTCATCTTACATGCTCCCACACTTTGAGGAAATGGGGAAACTACACTTGGAGTCAAACGTATCAATTAGCGGTTGATTTATGCAACCCACTCCAGTATTCTTGCCTGGAGAATTTCACGGACAGAGAAGCCTGAGAGGATACAGTCCATAGCGTTGCACAGAGTCGGACAGGACTGAACGACTAACACTTTATACACTTAGCTGGCCATTCGGTTTGGGAGATCATCCTGTTCATCCAGTTATCCTCTGGCTAGAGCAGTGCCTGGCATATTGTTGGTGCTCAAAAAAGGCAGCTGAATAAACAGAGGACCTTGCACAAAGTTCTTAACATCGAGTCTGGCCTTATCTTTCTGGGAATCGAAGATGTTACACCATGAGGCAGTTGTGAAGCTTGAAAAATTCTTAAACTGGGAAAAGCTTTGCAAACAACCAGCAACCACTTCGAGAAGATAGGTTTTGAGATACCAATAAACGATCTCCAAATACTATACCTCGTCAGACTTCTATAGCAAATGTATAAGTAGTTACGAGCTTTTTTTTTTTTTTTTTTTTTAACAGATGAGTAATTCTAAGCTCAAGAGATTAAATAACTTGCCGGAATCACAAAACCGGTAGCACTGGGGTCGGAAGCCAGGTTTAACTGCAAAGGACATGCGCTTGTCCTCCAGACTAACGACAAGCAAATACCCCCACGACACTACCATCTGTCTACACGGTAGATACTCGCCCACCCTCCTCCGCGTCCTGGCTGAACGGTCAGCTCCTACTGGGCGGGGCGCTTTGCCCCTGCAGGGCTCGCAATGGATGCCTGCGAGCTGCGGCCCGGCTGCTACCGCACCCGCGGGTCCCCCGCGCCTCCACCCGGACCGTCCAGGCCCACCTGGTGGTGCACAGCTGAGTCTCCGCCATGAGGTAGCGGGGCAACTGCTCTCGCAGCTGGATGCGGCCCCGTAGAGCCGCCTGACAGAAAGTGCCGTCCAGCAGTATCTGGTATGGCTCGCGGACTCCAAAATTATTGCGGAAGAAGCCAAGATGCTTCTTCGCATGTTTCTGCCTAGTGATCTTCATGCCTGGCTTCCCGGACCCAGGCCACCCGACCAGGAGGCAGCTTCGAACCAAAAAACTAACCCACGACCGGCAATATCTATTTCCCCGGAAACAAATACCCTTGGCCCCGGAAGCAAACGCCCTATCTGTCGCCCCGATTTACGTCACACCTAGTCGAGCGCGCGCTTCATCGTGGTGCCCGCGCTCTAAGGGACACGCCCTCGGAGGCGGAGCTTGCACTTAAGCGGGAAAACAACTAGATGTGCGATTAGGAGCGAGCATGCGCAGTCGGGTGTCAGACTAAAAGTACTACACGCTGGTGGCGCTAGTGGTAAAGAACCCGCCTGCCAATGTAGGTGGATGTTAAGGGAGGACGGTTCAATCCCTGGGTCGGGAAGATCCCCTGGAGGAGGACATGGCAACCCACTTCAGATTCTCAAGAATTTGCCTTGAGAATCCCATGGACAGAGGTGGGCTACAGTCCATAAGGTCGCGAAGAGTCGATCACGACTGAAGCGATTTGGCGCCCGCGCACGCGAGCACACACACCCCCTCTTGCGTGTTATTTGGTGCAGCAGCTGAAAAATTGGCGTCATAGTAATCAGTGAAAATATTGAGACTTAATATAGCCTAGGCACTGTTCTAGATAAGTTACTTTGTATTTCCTCCTTTAATGTTCAGTTCAGTTAAGTCGCTTGGTCGTATCCGACTCTTTGCGACCCCATGAAACGCAGCACACCAGGTCTCCCTGTCCATCACCAACTCCCGGAGTTCACCCAAACTCATGTGCATCGAGTCCGTAATGCCATCTAGCCATCTCATCCTTTGTCGTCCCCTTCTCCTCCTGCCCTCAATCTTTCCCAGCGTCAGGGTCTTTTCCAATGAGTCAACTCTTCCCATGAGGTGGCCAAAGTATTGGAGTTTCAGCCTCAGCATCAGTCCAATGAACATCCAGGACTGGTCTCCTTTAGGATGGACTGGTTGGATCTCCTTGCAGTCCAAGGGACTTTCAAGAGTCTTCTCCAACACCACAGTTAAAAAACATCAATTCTTCGGCACTCAGCTTTCTTTATAGTCCAACTCTCACATCCATACATGACCAATGGAAAAACCATAGCCTTGACTAGACGGACCTTTGTTGGCAAAGTAACGTCTCTGCTTTTGAATATGCTATCTAGGTTGGTCATAACTTTCCTTCCAAGGAGTAAGCATCTTTTAATTTCACAGCTGCAATCACCATCTGCTGTGATTTTAGAGCCCCCCAAAATAAAGTCTGACACTATTTCCACTGTTTCCCCATCTATTTCCCATGAAGTGATGAGACCAGATGCCATGATCTTAGTTTTCTGAATGTTGAGCTTTAAGCCAACTTTTTCACTCTCCTCTTTCACTTTCATCAAGAGGCTTTTTAGTTCCTCTTCACTTTCTGGCAGAAGGGTGGTGTCATCTGCATACTGAGGTTATTGATATTTCTCCCGGCAATCTTGATTCCAGCTTGTGCTTCTTCCAGCCCAGAGTTTCTCATGATGTACTCTGCATATAAGTTAAATAAGCAGGGTGACAATGTACAGCCTTGACGTACTCCTTTTCCTATTTGGAACCAGTCTGTTGTTCTATGTCCAGTTCTGACTATTGCTTCCTGACCTGCATATAGGTTTCTCAAGAGGCTAATAATTCTCAAATGCGGGAAGAAAGGGATCAAAGTGTTTTGGATGACTGTGATTGGGCCGGTTTGCAATGGTTACCTTCCTATAAAGAAGCTGAGCCTGAGTACTAAGGACACCTGGTCCTATAGTGTCAGAACTACCAGTGGAACCCAGGTCTCCTGACTGAAGTTCAAGTGTTCTGGCACCCCTCCACATCTCCCCCATAAGACCACTGTCTCTAAAGAGGCAAATGTCAGGGCAGAAAGTACTACCATTTTGCATTTCTTCTGGAGACCATCCTAAATGACCTGCAAGGAACGTTTCAGGAGGACTTCTCAAGAGCTTCCTTTTCCAAGAGTCAGTGTCCCTAACTAGAGTTCTCATTCTTTCCCTAACCCAAGTTATTTGACCTTGAGCAACTCCCCACAAAAGCTGGGTTCAACTTCCTCACTGGCAAATAGGTCGGCAGGACTAGATGACTTTTAAGAACCTCTTTTATGTCTATAGTCTCTAAGGTAGGAAGATTACCTACTGGGCTACTAACAGGGAGGTACGAAGCAGACCAAAAGTTTAGAAATTACTTGGTCAACTTGATTAATGAAGAGGGTGAATCTGAAAATTTTGAGTCCCGATGACTAATTGCTACATATCTACTTCAATTCTAGGCAAAATAATTAGAGAGTGGGAGTATGGGATTTTGCATTTTGACCTGGATCTGTCCCAGATCTAGTTCTAGCTGAAGATTGAAAGAACCAACGCAGAAGAATAACTTACAAAATGATAGAGATGTGTTATTTGCATTTGCGGTTTTATTTGAAGACACAGGTTTATGAAACTGAAATTGAAATTTATAATGCAAACCCTGTCTTGATTCCCAGTACAACATCATTTAAATGGCTGCATCTTTTAACCGAAAATAAATCTAGGAGTTGGAAGCCATGAAGAGTTACTGTGGGACTGGAATCACAGTTCTTGAGTAGAATTCCTCATGACCTTTCAATCTGAATACTCTCTTTATCCCTGTGTGCCAACAACCCCACTCTGACTATAATCCCACCACAGACAGAGAAAATATACTATCCCAGTCCTGCAAAACAGTTAAAACAGTTTTAAAAACAGACTCACAGATTTATCTACCATCCTGTTGGCCACATTTCACTAGTAAGAAATATGTGGTTCAGGACTAGGGTTGAGTCATATTATTTTTTTGTATTTTTTTCAATTTAGTAAACTGTAGCAATTTTTTTCAAGGTCTGTGTATGTGAGTGCTATTTACACAACCATCCCTTATTTCACAAGCAAGAAGACAGTAGATACTGGTGATTATCAAGTTTAAAACGGAATTTTCTGTTACATCAGTGTTTCTCAAAACATGATCCTGGGACATGCAGAAAGGCTGCAAGTATGCTTGTTTAATATGCCCATTTGATTCAGAACAAGTATTGAGGGAGAAGGATACTATTCAGAGAGGAGGTGACATTTATTACAATCTCCTGCAAGTCATTTATTATGCATATTAGTGTTCCAGAAGGACTATCTGCAGTAAAGTGGCACTGTTTGCCCAATGGGACGTTTTCATTAAGTGGTCTACTGAGTATGCTGCTGCTGCTGCTGCTAAGTCACTTCAGTCATGTCCGACTCTATGCGACCCCATAGGCGGCAGCCCACCAGCCTCCCCAGTCCTTGGGATTCTCCAGGCAAGAACACTGGAGTGGGTTGCCATTTCCTTCTCCAATGCATGAAAGTGAAAAGGGTAAGTGAAGTTGCTCAGTTGTGTCTGACTCCTAGCGACCCCATGGACTGCAGCCTACCAGGCTCCTCCATCCATGGGATTTTCCAGGCAAGAGTACTGGAGTGGGGTGCCATTGCCTTCTCCGGGTCTACTGAGTATATCTTTGCCTGATACCAAATGACCTAGTATTGAAAAATCAACATTTGGCCACAACAAAGGCAGGAACCAAATATTGCCATTATTGGACAAACTATTTGGATATAAGTTTGAACCTGAAATTTTACTTTGAAAATTATTATAATATTATTAACTTTTAAAAATAATTATTGAAAATTCTCTTGAACTTAGAGTGCAGGAACAGTAATGTCTCAGCATTGCTAGCTGCTGTTTTTTTTTCCCCCTCAGGTCACTCAAACACTGGACATTTTCCAGGCCAAATAGACATTCAGTTGCAGTAGGGGATTAATTTATTTTTCTTTATTTTTTCATAGTCTTCATATTCTTTATTACACCTGGATCAAATATAATTTATATGTTGTTGTACACAATTGTGAAGCTCTTTCTTCATGAAATTTTGATGAAGCCAAGTTGACATAAGTATGATTTATTCTTGCAAGCTATGACTAATTCCCAAACCAGACTTTTCATGAAAGATTCATGTCCTAAATGGAATTAAATAGGTAAATATTAAATACAGTTCATAAAGCTTATTTTGTTTAATTTCATAAATGCTCATATTCCAATAATTCAGCAAAGATATCTGTCATGATATTATTCTTCCTTATATTCATATTTAAATATTTACAAACATTTGTTAACATCCATTAGCTCCAAAGGAATGCACTGTTCCCCTACTTTTACCCAGCTAACATATTCCTTAAATAAGTAATTTCCCAAAATAAATAATTTAAAGCAACTTAGGTAGACTGGTTTGCATTGAGAGACTATTAGTCCTTCACTATGATCCTCTAAACTCCATCTGGGACCTGCTTACTGTGAATTTTTATATATAAAGGAAGGTGTTACAAAGGTTGGTTCTGCTGCCATATTTTAAAAAAACATTTTATGGTTTTCAAATTATAAAAATAACACAGGCCTACTATAACAAGAGGAACAATAGAACAACACAAGACAGTCATCTCCTCTTCCTTGCCAAAATAATACACAATAATCTACTGGGTACCCTTCTGTGACTTTTTTCATATTCACATACTCATTTGCATGTACACTGCATACATATTTAGAGATTTTTGTCACTTTGCTATTCAAAAATGAAATCATATTTTATAACTTCTGCCTATTTTAGTTTTCTCACCTAATGATCTTCGTAAAAATCCTCTCCACGCATATTCCAAGTTAATTGGCATAGTACTTTTTCATTATTTTTAATGACTGCATGAAATTTCCCACAAAATCCCACATGTAACATAATGGATGTGACACAAATTGTGAATTGACAATATCTCTTCTCTTTTCTTTAGTAATAGGATCCTAATTTCATTCTGGACAGTAGTGCGCCCAGAAAAGAGAATCCATGTCCCAGACTCTGTGCAGTTAAGTATAGTCATAGGATTAAGTTTTAGCCAAAGATATGTTAAGTATAAATGTTACAAGGGACTTCTGGGAAAGCTGCTTAAAGGAAATTGGTTTCATTTGGTGGTGGGCACTTCCGTTTGTTTTTTTTTCCATCATCTTTCTAACCACTCCCAGGATTTGGATGTAATAAAGGGGACTTTGTAGCCTATTTTAGAGCAAGAGGTAAATGAGAGGATGGAGGCCATGTGCTAAGCTAGCAAAGTAGAAAAGAGAAAGAGCCTGGGCCATCAGTGACTATGAAACTGCCTTTCCAAATCTAGCCTTTTTACCTCTGAGCTTGTTTTACATAAGAAGAAAAATAAACTTATATTGTAGTTTAAAAATATTATTTTTGATTTCTTTTCATTTTTGAAACTGTATTTTTTTTAGAGCAGTATTAGGTTTATAGCAAAATATAAAGGAAAATACAGAGATTCCCCATGTAGCTCTTGCCTCCACACATGCAGAGCCTCCCCCAGTATCAATACCACTCACCAGAATGGTACATTTTTTTCACCCAAGAAGAACCCTATATCGAAACATTTTTTCTTTTATATACAGCCATAACCAAACATTGACAGACTAAGTTAAAACTTAGTTAAACCAAGTTAAACCTAGTTAAACTAAGTTAAAACTGTGTGTGTACTCAGTCCCTCAGTCCAAATGGACTCTTTGCCACCCCATAGACTGTAGCCCACCAAGCTCTTCTGTCCATGGGATCCTCCAGGCAAGAACACTGGAGTAGATTGCCATTTCCTTCTCCAATGCATGAAAGTGAAAAGTGAAAGTGAAGCCGCTCAGTCATTCCGACTCTTAGCGACCCCATGGACTGAAGCCTGCCAGGTTGCTCCGTCCATGGCATTTTCCAGGCAAAAAAGTGCTGGAGTGGGGTGCCATTGCCTGCTCCGGTTGTAAGGGCATGCAAGTATGCTGTTGTTTGTTGTAGCTGTTGTTTAGTCACTAAGTTGTGTTCGATTCCTACGATTCCATGGACTGTAGCCCTCCAGGCTCCTCTGTCCATGAGATATCCTTGGCAAGAATACTGGAGTGGGTCGCCATTTCCTTTTTCTGGGGATCTTCCTGACTCAGGGATCGAACTCCCGTCTCCTGCATTACAGGCTGGTTCTTTTACTTTTACTGAGCCATCACAGAAGCCCAAGTTAAAGCTACTTGCCAGAATCAGAGAATTTTATCTTGGCAGATGTCTTTGATGAAATTTCGATGTTGGTTAGTTTTTGCCAATATAATTACCCTTTCTTTGAACAGTTTCAAAATCCTAGTTTATAAGTTTTTTGTTTTTGAAATGTAAAATCACTTCAGTCCAGTTGCTAAATCATGTCCAACTTTGTGATCCAATGGACTGCAGCACACCAGGCTTCCCTGTCCATCACCAGCTCCTGGAACTAGCTCAAACTCCTGTCCATAGAGTTGGTGATGCCATCCAACCATCTCATCCTCTGTTGTCCCCTTCTCCTCCTGCCTTCAAACTTTCCCAGCATCAGGGTCTTTTCTAGTGAGTCAGTTCTTCGAATCAGGTGGCCAAAGTATTGGAGTTTCAGCTTCAGCGTCAGTCCTTCCAGTGAATATTCAGGACTGATTTCCTTTAGGATAGACTGGTTGGATCTCCTTGCTGTCCAAGGGACTCTCAAGAGTCTTCTCCAACACCACAGTTCAAAAGCATCAACTCTTTGACGCTCAGCTTTCTTTATGGTCCAACTCTGACTACTGGAAAAACCATAGCTCTGACTAGATGGAACTTCGTTGGCAAAGTAATGTTTCTGCTTTTTAATAAGCTGTCTAGGTTGGTCATAACTTTTCTTCCCAGCAGCAAGCGTCTTTTAATTTTATGGCTGCAGTCACCATCTGCAGTGATTTTGGAGCCCAAGAAAATAAAGTCTGCCACTGTTTCCACTGTTTCTCCATCTATTTGCTGTGAAGTGATGGGACCAGATGCCGTGATCTTAGTTTTCTGAATGTTGAGTTTTAAGCCAACTTTTTCACTCTTCTCTTTCATTTTCATTAAGAAGCTCTTTAGCTTCTCTTCACTTTCTGCCATCAGGGTGATGTCATCTACGTATCTGAGGTTATTGATATTTCTCCCAGCAGTCTTGATTCCAGCTTGTGCTTCATCCAGCCTGGCATTTCGCATGATGTACTCTGCATATAAGTTAATAAGCAGGGTGACAGTATATAGCCTTAACGTACTCCTTTCCCAATTTGGAACCAGTCTGTTGTTCCATGTCCAGTTCTAACTGTTGCTTTTTGATCTGCACACAGATTTTTCAGGAGGCAGATAAGGTGGTCTGGTATTCCTATCTCTTTCCACAGAAAATTCCACAGAATTTTCCACAGTTTGTCATGATCCACACAGCCAAAGACTTTGGCGTAGTCAATAAAGCAGAAGTAGATGTAAATGTAAAATACTTTTTCAAATAAAATAAACTAAATCTTTTTACATTCTATAGAGGCTATCTTGACATTTGCTTATTTTGAAAGTATAAACAATTTGATTTGAACTAAGAGTGTCAGTGGGATGTATCTCCTGTTTGGAAAAGTTAGCTAAATATGAAGACCCTTAGCTGCTTGGGCAAGAAACATCAAGGAAATGTTTGTGTCACCCAGCTGTCAATTAAAGGAAGCAAGCAAAATTTCTGTCTGTTGGCCTAGCTAGTACCATGGACTCTTCCTGAAATGATGAAGGAGAAACTGTGTCTTAGAAAAAAAATCACAAGGGATTGCTCTTTGTCAAGGATATTTCTAAACCAGACAGTGATCAGCACATAATTCACCATTGGTTATCAGATGGCTGTTGTCAGGTGGGTGTAAAATTAGACTAGCAAATTTGCTTGCTAAATAGTTTATTTGAATGAAATTATACAGAGAAAAAATACTGCCATGTGAGGTAAGTTAAAAGGAATTAAGTATTTCACAATAGGTCTGAATAATGCTCTCCACTGGAGTTTCACTAACAAAGTGTTCAGTAATTAAAGTAGTAAAAACATACAATGGGAGAGAAAAGCAAAAAGTTGAAAAGCGGTAGCAATGTGCAAAATGTTGTACTTTGATACATGCGTAATAAATAAACCATCATTTGAAATTTAATGAAATCATAACTGAAACTGCCAGAGAAGTTCATGCTGTATGGGGTCATTTTTTTTTAACCTATCAAAGCATTTTTAGAAGATTAATGAATCCTTATAAAATTACTCTAGGTAAGCAAATATTATTACTATTACCTAAAGGAGTTTAAAAATTGAGAATTATGTCAAATATGGCATTAAAGGATTTTCTAAAAACATTATCTATTTATATTAAACAAAATTTTGAAGACAACCCTTTCACTCACGGTTTAGTATATATTTTTAAGCAGCAGGGAGACTTCAGGGCAGAAACTGAATTTCTGGTGGCAAGAAATTAAACAGGCTTTAAATATTTCAGTAGAATACTATTTCAAAGTCTTGTATTTATAACTGAATTACACCAATACAAGGTATTAATTGCATGATATTATACCAAATAAAAGTCACTCTTAGAATCTGTGCTAATGTTTTCAATGGGACTCATTTTCTTTTAATATTAGTTGGTAGGTCATACATCAAAATACTGGGATGAGAAGATCAAATATCATTTAAAAAACTATTATTATTTTAACAAACATATAGAAAATACCTACATGCTGATTCATAGGTAATATAATTCATAGTATTATTTTCTTTTCATTGGCTCTCTCTTTACCCTCTCTATTGTGACTTTTCATAATACTGAACAAACCATTTGGTTCTTCAAAGTATAACCTCCCTTAATCTCATTCCACATAAGTATACAGAAGAAGGCATATGATTTAAATCAATCTAAGATTAAAGAGAAAGACTTTTTTCCCCATAGTTGGGGAATAGGTTTTCTTTTTCTTACAAGAATTATAAAAATGAAGTGTACTGTGTTCTTTAGTACTAGCAGCTATTTTGAGGTTATAGGGGTGGCTAGCCAATTCGTGTTGTTGTTCAGTCGCTAAGTTGTGTCCAACTCTTTGAGACCCCATGGACTGCAGCATGCCAGGCTTCTCTGTCCTCTAATATCTCCTGGAGTTTGCCCAAACTCATGTCCATTGAGTTGGTGATGCCATCCAAACAAGAGATCCTCTGTCATCCCCTTCTCCTCTTGCCTTCAATCTTCCCTAGCATCAGGGTCTTTTCTAGTGAGTTGGCTCTTCCCATCAGGTGGCCAGAGTATTGGAGCTTCAGCCAGGGTGTGGACAGAACCAAAACATGACAGAAGACAGACAAGAGACTCATGAAAATGTAGAACTGGAGTCTTTATGCTGCTTCATTTGTAGTGTGCATACCTCTAGACATTTAATTGTGTGGCAGAATACATCTCCTTCTTTTTTAATTAATTTATTTTTTAATTGAAGGATAATTGCTTTACAGAATTTTGTTTTCTATCCAACATCAGCATGAACCAGCCATAGGTATACATATGTCCTTCTTGTTTAAAATAATTTAAACTGTTTTTTGTTTACTCATTTATTTTTGGTTGCTCATAGCCCAAACCGATGGGCTAACCTAACCGATGGACTGTTTGTTAAATCTAGACAACAAAATCTATTTTTAAAGGAAAAATAATATTACCTGTATAATGTTTTACCTTAAAGACATTTAGGATGTTCTGTATATGTTCTTGTTTTATCCCAGATACCATCGTGAAGAGGCTGAACGCAGAAGTGTTGCTATTAGCTGTTTTCAAGTATCTCCCAAAGGCATCTTTTCCATTCTAGTTAAATATTAAGCCAAGTGTTTAGCGTTTTAAGCCAAATGATTTTCTTCGGTCAAGCAAATATTTATGAACTTCTAAAGAGTGTGTGAATTTAATTCACAACTTCAGTTTTGCCCCATTTGTATGTTTTTTTTTTTTTCTGGCTTTGCTTACGTTTGATTTTTGTTCCCCGGGCCTTGTTCAATTGTGATGGAACTATGTGTTCTTTTAGAGGGGAGGAGATGAGACAGCGCTTGCCCTTTCCTCTCATTTCCAGAGTAGCGTGTTTCTGATCCTTCCTTATAACTGAGTAGTGTTAAAGTAGACTTTCTGTTTCTCTATATACCTTCTTACTTATGACACCCTAACAATGGAGTTAGGGTTAAAAAGCAGAGACGTTACTTTGTCAACAAAGGTCCATCTAGTCAAGGCTATGGTTTTTCCAGTGGTCATGTATGGATGTGAGAGTTGGACTATAAAGAAAGCTGAGCACCGAAGAAGTGATGCTTTTGAACTGTGGTGTTGGAGAAGACTCTTGAGAGTCCCTTTGACTGCGAGGAGATCCAACCAGTCCATCCTAAAGGAGATCAGTCCTGGGTGTTCATTGGAAGGACTGATGTTGAAGCTGAAACTCCAATACTTTGGCCACCTGATGCGAGGAGCTGACTCATTTGAAAAGGCCCTGATGCTGGGAAAGATTGAAGGCAGGAGGAGAAATGGACGACAGAAGATGAGATGGTTAGATGGCATTACTGACTCAATGGACATGGGTTTGGGTGGACTTGGGGAGTTGGTGATGGACAGGGAGGCCTGGTGTGCTGCGGTTCATGGGGCCGCAAAGAGTTGGACACGACTGAGCGACTGAACTGACTAATCTGATATTTGGGGAGAACTTGTAACCATCCCGTAACAGGGGATGAAAGGAGAAAAGGAGATTTTTCTGTTCCTTTCCTAGAAAATAATCTACACAGATGAGATAAAAGCATACACCCTTACAGGCTCCCACTGAAAATTTTATTAAAAATGGTGGTTTCTTTGTTCCTAATGGTTACCAAAGAAGAACCATCCTTCACTTGTATGTCATGAGCATATAGTTACTTCCCAGAGAGACAGTAAATAGAAAGGTCAGAGGACTTTCTACCCTCTTCCTTCAAACCAGGGCTGGAACCGATGCTAAGTTGGCTCTATAGAGGTTGCCTAAAAGCCCTTGCTCAACTCAGACTGTCAAGATGTCCAAAGGAAACTTGCCTTCCGTAGAGGGCTGGAAAAAGCCAACAACTGAACAGGAATAAATTGACGTTCAAAAAAAAAAACAAAACAAAACAAAACACAACCCTTTGGCTCATCCTAATACTGAGTAGGAATAAAGTGACATTTTAAGAAATTCTTTGCTTCAACTTTGGTGTCTATTTTATTGCATTGAAGGGTATTTAGGTAAGTCTTAGCCAACTGAGAGGAAACAGCTCTAATACTGTATTAGAAACAGCTCTAATGCTGGGTCTAAGGCATGGACTGGTCACAGTCTGACATTCACTGGGCTGTGTTTTCTGAGTGGGTTGAGTTACCATGCCACAAAAGCAGACCCAGTCAGACTGTTTATTTTTTCATTTTTTCACTCATGTATGGCAGGCTCTCCTTTGGTTCCTGTCCCCATGTGGTAATCAACCCACAGCTTGCTTTGGAAGGTCCTTGCCATCCTCTCTCTGTGCCTCTGACTAAATCTGAAATATTTCCAGCAAATATAGAACTTTGCTGAAAACTTTAATTCCTTGGATAGAGAGAATGAAGAACATACTGTTGGGAATATAGGGTAAATTTGTCTTTTCCAGTATATGAATATCCATAGTGAAAATAACAACCACAACATCAAAACTGCCTTTTGGAGGGCTGCAAAAGTACAACTGAATGGTTGTGAGCAACCTTCTTTGGATGATCAAATATGTTTAGTGTTGTTTAATTTCTTCTGCATGTTGCAGGCTTGTTTTGGTCTTATTTTTTTAGGATCTTGAAGAGGAAGATTAGGTTATTGATTTGAGATATACCATCTTTTATAAAGTTCAGTTCAGTTCAGTCACTCAGTCGTGTCCGACTCTTTGCGACCCCATGAATTGCAGCACACCAGGCCTCCCTGTCCATCACCAACTCCCGGAGTTCACTCAGACTCACGTCCATCGAGTCAGTGATGCCATCCAGCCATCTCATCCTCTGTCGTCCCCTTCTCCTCCTGCCCCCAAGCCCTCACAGCATCAGAGTCTTTTCCAATGAGTCAACTCTTCGCATGAGGTGGCCAAAGTACTGGAGTTTCAGCTTTAGCATCATTCCTTCCAAAGAAATCCCAAGACTGATCTCCTTCAGAATGGACAGGTTGGATCTCCTTGCAGTCCAAGGGACTCTCAAGAGTCTTCTCCAACACCACAGTTCAAAAGCATCAATTCTTCGGTGCTCAGCTTTCTTCACAGTCCAATTCTCACATCCATACATGACCACTGGAAAAACCATAGCCTTGACTAGACGGATCTTTGTTGGCAAAGTAATGTCTCTGCTTTTCAATATGCTATCTAGGTTGGTCATAACTTTCCTTCCAAGGAGTAAGTGTCTTTTAATTTCATGGCTGCAGTCACCATCTGCAGTGATTTTGGAGCCAAAAAAAATAAAGTCTGACACTGTTTCCACTGTTTCCCCATCTATTTCCCATGAAGTGATGGGACCAGATGCCATGATCTTAGTTTTCTGAACGTTGAGCTTTAAGCCAACTTTTTCACTCTCTTCTTTCACTTTCATCAAGAGGCTTTTTAGTTCCTCTTCACTTTCTGCCATAAGGGTGGTGTCGTCTGCATACTGAGGTTATTGATATTTCTCCCGGCAATCTTGATTCCAGCTTGTGCTTCTTCCAGCCCAGAGTTTCTAATGATGTACTCTGCATAGAAATTAAATAAACAGGGTGACAATGTACAGCCTTGACGTACTCCTTTTCCTATTTGGAACCAGTCTGTTGTTCCCTGTCCAGTTCTAACTGTTGCTTCCTGACCTGCACACAGGTTTCTCAAGAGGCAGGTCAGGTGGTCTGGTATTCCCATCTCTTGAAGAATTTCCCACAGTTTATTGTGATCCACACAGTCAAAGGCTTTGGCATAGTCAATAAAGCAGAAATAGATGTTTTTCTGGAACTCTCTTGCTTTTTCCATGATCCAGCGGATGTTGGCAATTTCATCTCTGGTTCCTCTGCCTTTTCTAAAACCAACTTGAACATCTGCAAGTTCACGGTTCACGTATTGCTGAAGCCTGGCTTGGAGAATTTTGAGCATTACTTTACTAGCGTGTGAGATGAGTGCAATTGTGGGGTAGTTTGAGCATTCTTTGGCATTGCCTTTCTTTGGGATTGGAATGAAAACTGACCTTTTCCAGTCCTGTGGCCACTGCCGAGTTTTCCAAATTTGCTGGCATATTGAGTGGAGCACTTTGACAGCATCATCTTTCAGGATTTGAAATAGCTCAATTGGAATTCCATCACCACCACTAGACTATCCCCGTTGAAAAGAAATGCAAAAAAGCAAAATGGCTGTCTGGGGAGGCCTTACAAATAGCTGTGAAAAGAAGAGAAGTGAAAAGCGAAGGAGAAAAGGAAAGATATAAGCATCTAAATGCAGATGTATACATTTAGCTATAAACTTTCCTCTCAGTACTGTTGTAACTGTGCGCCATGAATTTTGACATTTTATATTAATATTTTCATATTCATTCAGTTTCCTCTGAATAAATTCAGTGTGTTTTAAAAGTTCCCTTAAGATTTCCTCTTTGATCCATGGGTTATTAAAAGCATGTTGTATACAATGTTATAAAGCAGTTATCCTTCAATTAAAAATAAATTTTAAAAGAAGCTTTTTGTATAGTTTTCAAGTATTTGGAAATTTTTCAGTTACCTTTATATTTTGACTTCCAGTTTGAATCCATTCTGCTTGATGAACATGCTCTGAATGATTTTTTGAATAATTTTAATTTCTTTAAATTTGTTGAGGTTGGTTCCTCATTCAGGATATGATCTCTGTGTTCCATGGGGTTCTGTGTATCTTGTTGCTATTGTGTGGAGTGTTTTATAAATGTTGATTAGATCCTTTGATTGATGATTTTGCTGAATTCTTTTATATCCTTGCTGATTTCCTCTGTAGTTGTTCTATCAATTGTTAAAAAAGGAGAGTTGACATCTCTAACTATGACTGTGCATGTGTCTATTCTTTGAGCTCTATGAGTTTTTTCTCCACATAGTAAGTTCAGCTTTGTTGCTAGAACATACACATTTAGAATTGCTGTGTTTTTGGTGATTGACCATTTCATCATTATATATGTTCCTCCATCTTTGCTGATTATCTTAGCTCAGAATTCTCTTTATCTGATATTAATACAGCCAGTTCTGCTTTCTTTTGATGAATGATATATTTTTCCATCATTTTACTGTCAATGTGCTTATATCATTATATGAGTTTCTTTTAGACAGCCTATTAGGTTGTTTTTATCCATTCTACCAGTTTTTTTTTAAAACAATTTTTCTTATTTATATTTGGCTGCTCCAGGTCTTTATTACTTTGTGAGGGCTTTCTCTAGTTGTGGCGATCAGAGGCTACTCTTCATTGCGGTGCGTGGGCTTCTCATTGCAGTGGCTTCTTTTGTTGGGGAGCATGAGCTCTAGGGCCCACTGGCTTCAGCAGTTGTGGCGCACGGGCTTAGTTGCCCTGAGGCACATGGTATCTACCTGGACCAGGGATTGAACCCATAGCTCCTGCACTGGTAGGTGGACTCCATCCACCGTGCCACTCTATCAGTGTTTTTATCCGTTCTTCCAACTCAGTTCAGTTGCTCATTTGGGTCTGACTATTTGTGACCCCATGAACCGCAGCTTGCCAGGCCTCCCTGTCCATCACCAACTCCTGGAGTTTACCCAAACTCATGTCCATCGAGTCAGTGATGCCATCTAACCATCTCATCCTCTGTCATCCCCTTCTCCTCCTGCCTTCAATCTTCCCAACATCAGGGTCTTTTCAAATAAGTCAGCTCTTCGCATCAGGTGGTCAAAGTATTGGTGTTTCAGCTTCAACATTAGTCCTTCCAATGAACACCCAGGACTGACCTCCTTTAGGATGGACTGGTTGGATCTCCTTGCTGTCCAAGGGACTCTCAAGAGTCTTCTCCAACACCACAGTTCAAAAGCATCAGTTCTTCGGCGCTCAGCTTTCTTTATAGTCCAACTCTCACATCCATACATGACTACTGGAAAAACCATAGCCTTAAATAGATGGACCTTTGTTGACAAAGTAATGTGTCTGCTTTTTAGTATGCTGTCTAGGTTCGTCATAACTTTCCTTCCAAGGAGTAAGCACCTTTTAATTTCATGGCTGTAATCACCATCTGTGATTTTGGAGTGATTTTGGAGCCCAAGAAAATAAAGTCAGCCACTGTTTCCCCATCTATTTGCCAAAGCAGAGATATTACTCTGCCCAGCGTTTCTCTTGATGTACTCTGCATATAAGTTAAATAAGCAGGGTGACAATATATAGCCTTGAATTACTCCTTTTCCTATTTGGAACCAGTCTGTTGTTCCATGTCCAGTTCTAACTGTTGCTTCCTGACCTGCACACAGGTTTCTCAAGAGGCAGGTCAGGTGGTCTGGTATTCCCATCTCTTGAAGAATTTTCCACAGTTTATTGTGATCCACACAGTCAAAGGCTTTGGCATAGTCAATAAAGCAGAAATAGATGTTTTTCTGGAACTCTCTTGCTTTTTCGATGATCCAGTGGATGTTGGCAATTTGATCTCTGGTTCCTCTGCCTTTTCTAAAACCAGCTTGAAATTCTTCCGATAGTTGTATTTTAATATAGAACATTTATATTAATCTAATTATTGATATGTTTAGGCTTAAGACTATTTCATTTTATTTATTTTTTAAGACTATTTCATTTTAAAAATAATTTTGTTTATTAATTTTTGGTTGTGCTGAGTCTTCACTACTGCCTGGGCTTTCTCTAGTTGCAGCGAGCAGAGGCTGCTCTCCAGTTGCCCTTTGAGGCTTCTCATTGTGGTGGGTTCTCTTATCATGGAGCATGGGCTCTCGGGCACCTGGGCTTCAGTAGTTGCAGCTCCCAGGCTCCAGAGCACAGGGTCAATAGTTGTGGCACACAGGCTTAGTTGTCCTGCAGCATGTGGGGTCTTCCCGGATCAGGGATGGAACCAGCGTCCCTTGCATTGCAAGGTGGACTCTTAACCACTGGACCACCAGGGAAGCCCTTGAATACATTTTTAACATGGAGTTTACACAAGCTTCCAATGAATCACTGGTCGAGTGTGAAGGATACAGAGGAGTCAAAGATGTCCCAAAAGCTTTGTTCTTATCAAGTAGAAGAAAAGAACTGCCATCTAATGACTGGAGAAGATTGGGGAAGAACATTTTTTTCAAGAGGGGGAGGTATCTGGAGCTTAATTTTTGAAAGGTTAAGTTGGAGCAAGTGCTTGTGGGACATTTAAGTGAAGATGTTGAATAGATAGACATGCCATTGTGGAGTTGAGTGGAGAGGTCTGGGTAAATATAAATTCAGGAATCGTCGGCATTGCAGGAGGAGTATTGAGATACAGAGTAAAGATAAGGGAATGAAGATGTACAAGGGCTGAACACGCTCCAGTTCTTAAATTAAAAAATTTAATTAAAATTAGGTGTTCAAGTGAAGGACATGTCATTCCTTCTGAAACCCGTTAGGCGTCAGGGCTCCAGAAGAGCTTCAGTCTCACAGTCCTTTATGTCTCAACGCAGAAAGGAATTTATCGAGAGGCAATGTGATAGATAAGAGGTGATTTATTTGAATAGGATGCTTGTAAGATTCACAAGCATGCAGGCAAATGTAGCACTGCCCTGAGTGCTCAGTGGATTACATTTTTATAATGAGAGGAAGAAAGAGGAGGGGGAGAAGATCTTTGTTTTTCTTAACTAAGCTTCATGTTTGGACACCAGTTCCTACCTGGGTAGGGCAGGGAAGTTTATTTGTCCCTCCCCATATGGTCAAGCCAAGACTGTCACAGCGCTTTGGAAACATATTTTTAGGTTTCAGTATATTGGTGACTTTCATTTTGAGAACTCATCTTCCCATAAATGATTTTGTGTGTGTGTGTGTGCAGATCCTGTTTTGGAAGTCATTAACTTGATAGCACTGGACAGATTGTAGTTATTTTCTACAATTTTTTTATTATTTGGGGGGAATGGCACAAAGAACATGTCTTAGGGGCCAAAGAACAATGTTTTGGGGGGTTATTAATTCCCTTAGCTTACTGGGCAGGATGCAGGTCTCATGGCACCATTGTTTTATTGTTTTGGGGCATGTCTCCTGTTTTTGTTGCATGGCTTTGTTGCCAGCAGGTTAGCTTGATTTTATCGTTAAGCAAACCAATCTGACTTTGATGCTAAGTGACTTGCTTTGCTTTATGATTCAAGTAGGCTCACATTGTTTCAGAAAGTTTTCCATTACTTTCTTGAGCAGTCCTTAGTCTTACTGTAGTCTCCCAAATCCCCCTAAAGTTCCCTCTCTATCTACAATTCCCTAATGGGGTTTCTAAGCTAACTATTTGTTCATCTTATTGGGCTTCCCTGGAAGGTCAGCTGGTAAAGAATCCACGTGAGATGCAGGAGACCCTGGTTCAATTCCTGGGTTGGGAAGATCTGCTGGAGAAGGGATAGGCTACCCACTCTAGTTATTCTTGGGCTTCCCTGGTGACTTAGCTGGTAGAGAATCCCGCTGTAGTGCGGAAGACCTGGGTTCAATCCCTGGGTTGGGGAGATCCTGGAGAAGAGAAAGGCTACCTACTCCAGTATCCTGGCCTGGAGAATTCCATGAACTATCTAGTCCATGGGTTCACAAAGAGTTGGACATGGCTGATCGACTTTCACTTTCACATTCTGTCCCTGAGCTTCCCATGTGGCGCTAGCTATAAAGAACCCACCTACCAACGCAGGAGATGTAAGAGATGTGGGTTGGATCCCTCGGTCGGGAAGATCCCCTGGAGGAGGGCATGGCAACCCACTCCAGTATTGTTACCTGGAGAATCTCATGGACAGAGGAGCCTGGGGGCTACAGCCCACAGGGTTGCACAGAGTTCAATAGGACTAAAGCAATTTAGAACACACGCACGCATTCTGTCCCTATCACTTCTAGGCCCTTTCTAGTTAGGGTTAGATTACAAAAACCCAGTGGTAGGGACAGAATGACAGGATAAAATAGGTGATTAAATAGTTAATCCCACTAGGGATTTTCTATAAGTAGAAAAATATGGGAGACCCCTGTAAGTTAATGATTACTTGAGAAAGCAGGTTTGCCTCACCACAAAACCAAGCAGGCTTGCTTAGCAAGAAAACCATGCAGGAGAAGCATGGGACACACCAACAAACAATAAAACAATGGTGGCAAGAGACCCACATCCTGCCCAGTGATCCCTCCGAAATGCTCCCTGCATGCATAAAAAGTAATTTGTGGACCTAGCTTGACCACACAGGGACAAGAAAAACTCCCCTGCTCAGCCTAGAGGAGCTAATGATGAAAACATGATGTCTACTCAAGAAAGACAAGGGAGGTTATCTCCTCTTTCCCTCTTTTCCTTTGATTATAAAGCTGTAGCCAACTAGTTCTTGGGGCATGGCATTTCTTGCCCACCTGCTTGTAAGCCTCACAAGTGTTCTACTCTAACAAATCACTTTTTATCTACCACTTTGCTCTTGTTGAATTCTTCTGTGTACTGAGACATAAAGGACTATAGTACTGGAGCTCTTCAGAGCCCCCCTGAAATGACATCAATCAGTTTCACATGTAGTGTGATTAACATACATGACTGGAAAATCTTAGATATTGCCAAGGACAAAAATTGGAAAGAAATTAAAAAAAACCTTCAATATAAGCTCGCCATTAATGAACAGAATGACGTTTGACAAATCATGTCTCAATTGCCAAATATGCTATTGAAGTAAGTACAGCTCTTCATAGTTTGTCACATTGGGACTACCGATTAATTAAAAAAATTAGAAGTGAAAGCACTTTATACGAATGACACGCTACATGAATGCTAGCTATAAAGCAATTATGATTCACTACCTAGTGAATACCGATTAAACATAAAGGGGAAAACACTTTCAAAAATTTCTTTTTGCCTTTCTTAAAGTTTTCAATACGAAAGAAGCCCCCAAAAGCACAATGCACATGCTCAAGGCGTTCCACTGCCGAAGAAAGGCTGGAAAAGAGAAGGGAGCGGGGCCTCCCCCGCCGGCCTTTCCTAACAGCCCCGCCCGCCTTCCCTAACAGCCCCGCCCGCCTTCCCTAACAGCCCCGCCCGCCTTCCCTAACAGCCCCGCCCGCCTTCCCTAACAGCCCCGCCCGCCTTCCCTAACAGCCCCGCCCGCCTTCCCTAACAGCCCCGCCCGCCTTCCCTAACAGCCCCGCCCGCCTTCCCTAACAGCCCCGCCCGCCTTCCCTAACAGCCCCGCCCGCCTTCCCTAACAGCCCCGCCCGCCTTCCCTAACAGCCCCGCCCGCCTTCCCTAACAGCCCCGCCCATCGAACGCCAGACTGCGCCTGACGTCAAGTGAAACTTTACTTCCGCTTCCGGCAACTCACGTTTCTCTTTTCCTGTCCGGCTGGAAAGATGGCGTCCCGCAAGGAAGGCACCGGTTCATCTGCCACCTCTTCCAGCTCTACCACCGGCGCTGCAGGCAAAGGCAAAGGCAAAGGAGGATCCGGAGATTCAGCCGTGAAGCAAGTGCAGATAGATGGCTTGGTGAGTGGGGTTCCTTTTCTCCCGGCCCACGTGGGGAGCTCAGTTCCCAGCCCGGTCTTGCCAGGCGTGCTCTCCGACAGTCTCCCCTCTGGGCTTGCTGAAGCTGGGCCAAGGATTTCCTGTAAAACCTTCTGTCTTTATCTTCACTTTATGTTCGGAAGACGCGGCCTCCTTCTCTGCCGTCTCATCGGGGAGTTGAGGACTCAGAAAGTGGACCTGGGCTCGGGTGTGTGTGTGTGTGACAGATTTCTTGGGGGCTTGTTTTGAGATGCTTGGGACAGGGTATTTGGAGAATGACTATTCTGGGAGGCAAGTATGTGACGGAGGTGTCGATAAGGAT
Source organism: Bos javanicus (assembly GCF_032452875.1). Taxonomy (NCBI): domain Eukaryota; kingdom Metazoa; phylum Chordata; class Mammalia; order Artiodactyla; family Bovidae; genus Bos; species Bos javanicus. Next base: position 47,747,371 of record NC_083881.1, read on the forward strand.
ATAGGGCTTTTGGAAGGGAAGAGTAAACTTTGTTTCCCTGTTGGGATCTGACGTCTGTAACTTTCCAAGTGGAGATTAGTTTGTAGCCACTTTTGAGCCTGTGGTTCAGCGGTTACGTGAAACCGCGTTATTGGAATAAATACCTTATGTTGACTTCTTTCCCTCTTTGTGAATATTGGAGTGCCTTGGGATTTGGGTTTAGGCGTCCTTCCACCTGGTCTCTGCTTGACAAAGCAGATGAAAGCGCAACTCTGATGTCAGACGGCTTGGCTTGAAATCCAGCGCTAAAATTAGCTGAATGACGTCGGGCATATTATTAATCTCTTTGTGCTTGGTAAGTTAAATGGTAAAAGGTGTTAACATGTACTTTTAGCTGCTGCTGTTACATTTGCAACAGTTATAGTAGTAGACTTTCTTTAAGGCCCTCTTTTCAAGATTTTAAATATTAAATTTGTATTCTGATAACTCGTAGGTTTATGTTTCTTGTCAGAGGTGGTTCTTGAATGCTACTCTTACGCATCTTGCTGTCACTGTTAGGATATCTCATAGGAACTTCAAACTTAATGTGTCCAAAATAAAATTTTTGACTCTTGCCCTGCTTCTCTTCCACGCATCAATCTTACCTCACTCTTTCCTATCTTAGTAAATGGAACTGCTATCTACCTGTTTGAAAAGTCAAAACCTGAGCATTAAGGTATGCTTGTTCTTATTTTACCCTTGGCGTCCAGTCCCTCAGCAAATTCTGTTGGTTCTACGTCCAAAATATATCACATTTCATTTGCTTTTCTTCTAGATTCCACCAACCAGATCCACTTAAAATGTAGTATTCTTACTCAGTCTTCAAGGCCCTGCTATTATTGTCTCTTTCTTCAGACTCACCTACTTTCTTCTAAGCCTCAGTCACAGTCAGCTTTCAGTGTTTTATTTTCTCAGCCTGAAATACTGTCTGAAATATATCTTCCTACTCCGTGGCTTTTTTTTTTTTTTTTTTTTTGAGCCTTTAAGGTATTGGCTTAAGTGTCAGCATCTCAAGAGAGGCCTTGCCTAACTACCGTGTAAAACATAGCTTCATTCCCATTACTCTCCATTACATCACCTTCATTTCCTTTATAGCATTTTCCACTACTTGCAATTGTTTTATTTGTTTTCTTGTTTTTCTCCCCCAGTAGAATGCAAGCTACTGAGGGCAGACAGGTATTACGACTTTTCATCTGTTATGTTCCAAAACTGAATTAGTTAATTGAGATAGATAGGATAAATTGATGAAAAAAGTATTTTAGTTTCTTTTTTGTAGTACTTCCATTTCATGTTCTGATATCTTTTTCTGTAGATTATTTTCATAGCGTCTTTAATTGTTCTCTTAGCCTGCTTCAGTCCATCCTTCATACTTTTATTAAAACATGCACTTTAATGTGAAAGTTCAGACATGGTTAACTTCCCTCTTGAAATGTTTTTAGTGCCTTTGCAATGAGTTCAAGGCTGACCAAGATGTCCTTGGCTTTTGTGTTCAGGTTAACTTGCCACTATTCCCATGCTTCATAGGAATGGCTCATTCCAGCCACCCAGGACTAATTTGCTTAGTCTGATGTTTAATCACATTTGTTTCTGGCACCTTGGTGATAGCCAGGACCAGATTTCCTTTTCTTCTTGAGCCTTTCTTTTCGAACCTTTAGTTTTGTTTCATCAATCTTTATACCTTTCTCTTAATACGTGGCGATTGTCAGGCTTTTCCATATTAAAATGTCCAACCCTGTCTCGTTTTACTTAGCACTTTGCATTCATTCTTGGGCTTCCCTGATAGCTCAGTTGGTAAAGAATCCATCTGCAATGCAGATGCAGATGCAGTGCAGAATTGAACCCTGGTTCAATTCCTGGGTCGGGAAGATCCACTGGACAACGGATAGGCTACCCACTCCAGTATTTTTGGGCTTCCCTTGTGGCTTAGCGGGTAACGAATCCACCTGCAATTGTGGAAGACCTGGGTTCGATCTCTGGGTTGGGGAGTTCGCCTGGAGAAGGGAAAGTATGCCCACTCCAGAATTTTGGCCTGGAGAATTCTGTGGACTGTGGAGAATTCCATAGTCCATGGGGTTGCAAAGAGCTGGACACGACTGAGCGACTTTCACTTGTGTTCATTCTTAGTCCCCACTTCTTTTTTTTTTTTCTTTTTTTTTCCCCACTTCTTTCCTTTGATGTCAGTGGTTAAATAATTCATCTGTATTTGTGGTCTTCCAATCTTTCTTCAACTCAATGCTACTAGAATCTGCCATCACCAGTTTCTTGATTTAGTTTTTAATAAGATCATTGGTAACATTAGTAAAAAACTGTAAAACAACAGGATATACATGTAAAATAATGTCTTTAATACATAATTTAAGTAATCACAGAATAAATATCCATTTACCTGGCTTTTAACTTGAGAAATAGAATTTTTAGTCTCTAAGAAGTCCTTTCCATTTCATGCTTTTCTCCCATCCCTTTTTTGTACCTGTAATCACTCTTGTGAGCTTTGTTTCAGTAATTTCTTGGTTTTCTTTATAGCTGTATCACACAGAGTATCCCCAAACGCCTTGTTTACTTTGGTGTGTTTATATTAATAAAAAGGATGAAGTGTTAGTTAAATCATATTGCATGTTCACCTGTTTCTTGAATCATATATATATGTATCTCACACCATGATCTTGAGATTATTCTGTTCTAGAGTGAGGAGCTCTCATTCATTCATTGTCATTACTACTTAGCATTTCATTGCATGCGTAGAACATAATTTTCCTCTTCTACAAGTTAATGGACAGTGAGATGACTTGCTTTCCTTGTGTGAAATGGTATCCCTCGGTAATGTTAACTGTCCATTCCAATAGACTTGACAGCCTGTTTTTTATGTATGTTGTGCAGTCGGTACTCAGTGTATCCTTATAGAATGGACGAGTTAATTGTCATTGTAGTCAGGTGATCTCTTTATTCCTAGGTAAGATCAAGCTAATTCTTCCTATTGGACTTTTCATGTAAAAACCCTCTTTGATCCCCCTAAACCAGTCTGAATCTTAACCTTCCTTATGTATATTACACTTTTGATACTCTAGGTCTGGTCCAAGGACCAGCAAGACAAGCAGAATTGGCCTTGCCTGGTAGCTTGTTAGAAAGACAGAAACACAGTATCTCAGAATTTCTCTTGATCTGTTGTTTCAGGTGATTTATAACATTTTAATATTTGAGCAGTGCTGCTCTGGGCCACATCAGTCTCTTCTTTTCTCTGAACTTTTTATTTTTATGGTGAGAACTTGTGTTACTCATCTTGGCATGTGATCATATGGTGTTAATGAATGATCTACGTATGTTAAGGAGAGTCAGGAAGAGTACTAGTTCAGTTTAGTTGTGTCCGACTCTTTGCGACCCCATGGACTGCATGCAGCATGCCAGGGTTCCCTGTCCATCACCAACTCCCAGAGTCCACCCAGGCCCATGTCCATTGAGTTTGTGTTGCCATCCAACCATCTTACCCTCTGTTGTCCCCTTCTCCTCCTGCCTTCAGTCTCTCCCAGCATCAGGGTGTTTTCCTGTGAGTCAGTTCTTCACATCAGGTGGCCAAAGTATTGGAGTTTCAGCTGCAGCATCAGTCCTTGCAATGAACATTCAGAACTGATTTCCTTTATGTACTGGTTGGATCTCCTTGTAGTCAAAGGGACTCTCAAGAGTCTTCTCCAACACAATAGTTCAAAAGCATCAATTCTTCAGCGCTCAGCTTTCTTTATAATTCAATGCTTGTATCCATACATGACTACTGGAAAAACCATAGCTTTGACTAAACTAACCTTTGTTGGCAAAGTAACGTCTCTGCTTTTTAATATGCTGTCTAGGTTGGTCATAGCTTTTCTTCCAAGTGTCTTTTAATTTCATGGCTGCAATCACCATTTTGGAGCCCCCCAAAATAAAGTCTGTCATTGTTTGCACTTTCCCCACCTATTTGCCATGAAGTGATTGGACCAGATGCCATGATCTTAGTTTTCTGAATGTTGAGTTTTAAGCCAACTTTTTCACTCTTCTCTTTCACTTTCATCAAGAGGCTCTTTAGTTCTTCACTTTCTGCCATACGGGTGGTGTCCTCTGCATACTGAGGTTATTGATATTTCTCCCGGCAGTCTTGATTCCAGCTTGTGCTTCATCCTGCCTGGCATTTCGTGTGATGTACTCTGCATCTAAGTTAGATAAGCAGGGTGACAATATGCAGCCCTGACGTACTTCTTTCGTAATTTGGAACCAGTCTGTTCTTCCATATTGTTCCATGTTTCTTCTTGACCTGCATACAGATTTCTTAGGAGACAGATCAGGTGATCTGGTGTTCCCATCTCTTTAAGAATTTCCCACAGTTTGTTGTGATCCACACAGTCAAAGGCTTTGGCATACTCAATAAAGCAGAAATAAATGTTTTTCTGGAACTCTGTTGCTTTTTCGATGATCCAGCGGATGTTGGCAATTTCATCTCTGGTTCCTTTGCCTTTTCTAAATCCAGCTTGAACATCTGGAACTTCTTGGTTCATGTACTGTTGAAGCCTGGCTTGGAGAATTTTGAGCATTACTTTGCTAGCATATGAGATGAGTACAGTTGTGTGGTCGTTTGAACTTTCTTTGGTATTGACTTTCTTTGGGATTGGAATGAAAACTGACCTTTTCCAGTCCTGTGGCCACTGCTGAGTTTTCCAAATTTGCTGGCATATTGAGTGCAGCACTTTCACAGCATCATCTTTCAGGATTTGAAATAGCTCCACTGGAATTCCATCACCTCCACTAGCTTTGTTTGTAGTTATGCTTCCTAAGGCCCACTTGGCTTCACATTCCAGGATGTCTGGCTCTAGGTGAGTGATCACACCATTGTGTTTATCTAGGATGTGAAGATCTTTTTTGTACAGTTCTTCTGTGTATTCTTGCCTCTTCCTCTTAATATCTTCTGTTTCTGTTAGGTCCATACCATTTCTGTCCTTTATTGTGCTCATCTTTTCATGAAATATTCCCTTGGTATCTCTTAATTTTCTTGAAGAGATCTCTAGTTTTTTGCATTCTATTGTTTTCCTCTATTTCTTTGCACTGATCACTGAGGAAGGCTTTCTTACCTCTCTTTGCTATTCTTTGGAACTCTGCATTCAAATGGGTATATCTTTCCTTTTTTCCTTTGCCTTTAGCTTCTCTTCTTTTCTCAGCTATTTGTAAGGCCTCGTCAAACAACCATTTTGCCTTTTCGCATTTCTTTTGCATGGGGATGGTCTTGATCCCTGTCTCTGTACAGTGTTATGAACCTCCATCCATAGTTCTTCAGGCACTCTATCAGATCTAATCCCTTGGATCTATTTGTCATTTCCACTGTATAATGGTAAGGGATTTGATGTAGGTCATATCTGAATGGTCTAGTGGTTTTCCCTACTTTCTTCAATTTAAGTCTGAATTTGGCAATAAGGAGTTCATGATCTGAGCCACGGTCAGCTCCCGGTCTTGTTTTTGCTGATTGTATAGAGCTTCTCCTTCTGGCTGCAAAGAATACAATCAATCTTGTTTTTGGTATCCACCATCTGGTGATGTCCATGTGTAGAGTCTTCTCTTGTGTTGTTGGAAGAGGGTGTTTGCTATGACCAGTGCGTTCTCTTGGCAAAACTCTATTAGCCTTTGCCCTGCTTCATTCCGTATTCCAAGGCCAAATTTGCCTGTTACTCCAGATGTTTCTTGACTTCCTACTTTTGCATTCCAGTCCTCTATAATGAAAAGGACATCTTTTTTTTGGTGTTAGTTCTAAAAGGTCTTGTAGGTTTTCATAGAACCATTCAGCTTCAGCTTCTTCAGTGTTACTGGTTGGGGCATTGACTTGGATTACTGTGATATTGAATGGTTTGCCTTGGAAACAAACAGAGATCATTCTGTCGTTTTTGAGATTGCATCCAGGGACTGCATTTCGGACTCTTGTTGACCATGATGGCTACTCCATTTCTTCTAAGGGATTCCTGCCCACAATAGTAGATATAATGGTCATCTGAGTTAAATTCACCCATTCCAGTCCATTTTAGTTCACTGATTCCTAGAATGCTGACGTTTACTCTTGCCATCTCCTGTTTGACCACTTCCAATTTGCCTTGATTCATGGACCTAACATTCCAGGTTCCTATGTGATACTGGTCTTTACAGCATCGGACTTTACTTCCATCAGCAGTCACATTCACAACTGGGTGTTGATTTTGCTTTGGCTCTGTCTCTTCATTCTTTCTGGAGTTAGTTTCCACCGATCTCCAGTAGCATATTGGGCACCTACCGACCTGGGGAGTTCATCTTTCAGTACTCGTAGGTATCCCTAAGTGAAGTTACCCGCCACATGTAGGCAAACCTAAGTCCATCTGACTTTTTCATCTCAGGTTGCTTTCAAGACTTGGATGACCCTGCAGACATCCTGGCCATAGTTTCTTGCCCTTAAGGTCAGAGAGCTTGTTGAAATCCATTGCCTTTTTATAAGGTTGCTTCTCTGTCTTGGCTAGTGTCAGTAGTGTTGCAGTGGAATTTTTTTTTGGAGTATAGTTGCTTTACACTGCTGTGTCAGTTTCTCCTATACTGCATAGAATCAGCCATATGTATACATACACATGTCCCCTCTTTTTTAGATTTCTTTTCCATTTAGGTCATCATGGAGCCCTAGTAGAGTCCCTGTGCTATTCAGTGGATTCTCATTGGCTGTCTATTTTATATATACTAGTGTATATATGCGTTCTCAGGTGGTGCTAGTGGTTAAGAATCACCTCGATCTCTGGGTTGGAAAGATTCCCTGGAATAGGAAATGGCATGGCACTCCAGTATTCTTGCCTGGAAAATTCCTTGGTGCAGAGCAACCTGGTAGGCTGTAGCCCATGGGATTGTAAAGAGTTGGATGTAACTGAGGGACTAAACGCAAAGCGCAAGTGTATGTACGTCAGCCCAATCTCCCAATTCATCCCACTGCCCTTCTCCTTTGTTATTAATAAGTTTTTTGTCTACATCTGTATGTCTGTTTCTGCTTTGCAACTAAGGCATCTATACTACTATTCTAGGTTCCACATATATGTGTTAATATGTAATATTTGTTGTTTTTCTTTCTGAGTCTGCTTGTATGACAGTCTCTAGGTTCATCTACTTCTTGGCAAATGACCCAATTTCATTTCTTTTTATCACTGAATAACATTCCATTGCATTTATGTACCACATCTTCTTTATCCATTCCTCTGTTGATGTCTATTTAGGTTGCTTCTGTGTCCTGACTGTTGTAAATAGTGCTGCAGTAGACAGTGGGGTGCTTGTATCTTTTTTTGCAAATAATTTTTTTAAAATTAGTTTTAATTGGAGGATAATTGCTTTAAGTGTTGTATTGGTTTTTGCCATACAACACTGTGAATCAGCCAGAATTATACATATGTCCTCTCCCTCTTGAACCTCCCTCCCAGCACCTCTCAGGCCCCAGCCATCTGACCCCCTAGGTTGTCACAGAGCATCAGGTTGAACTTCCTGTGTTATACAGCAATTTTTCCAATGGCTATTTGTTTTACATATTGTAATATAAAGCATTCTGTGTGACAGACTTTAGGTTCATCCACCTCAGCTCAGCTGACTCACATCCATTCCTTTTTATGGCTGAGTAATATTGCATTGTATATATCTACCACAGCATCTTTATCCATCCGTCAGTGGACATCTATGTTGCTTCTGTCCTGGTTGTTGGAAATAGTGCTGCAGTGAACATTGGGGTTTATGTGTCTTCTTTTTAAACGTCTTTTTTGAATTATGGTTTTCTCTGGGTATAATATGCCCAGTAGTGGGAATGCTGGGTTATGTGATAGTTCTGTTTTTAGTTCTCCATAGTGGCTGTGTCAGTTTACATCGCCACCAACAGTATAAAAAGGTTCACTTTTCTCCACACCCTCGATGGCATTTATTGTTTATAGAGTTTTTGATTATGGCCATTCTGATTGGAGTGAGGTGATACCTCATTATATTTTTGATTTGCATTTCACCAGTGATTAGTGATATTGAGCACCTTTTCATGTGTCTGTTGGCCATCTGTGTGTCTTTGGTGAAATCTCTCTTCACATCTTCTAAACATTTGATTTGCTTGGTTGTTTTTTTTTTTTTTTTTATATTGAGCTGCGTGAACTGTTTGTGTATTTTGGAGATTAATCCTTTACAATGTTTTTTCCCATTTTGAGGGGTTTCTCTTTGTCTTGTTTATGGTTTCCTTTGCTTTTAAGTGCAAACACTTTTAAGTTTAATTAGGTCCCAATTGTGTATTTTTGTTTTTATTTTCATAACTAGGAGGTGGGTCAAAAAAAGATCTTGCTGTGATTTATGTCAAACAGTGTTCTGCCTATTATATCCTTAAAGAATTTTAGAGTGTCTGGCTTTATATTTAGATCTTTAATCTATTATGAGTTTATTTTTGTGTATGGTGTTAGAAATGTTCTAATTTCATTCTTTTACATGTAGCTGTCCAGTTTTCCAACCACCACTTATTGAGATTGTCTTTTCTTTGTTCTTCTATTCTTACCTCCTTTGTTATAGATTAAGTGACCATAGGTGTGCGGGTTTATGGCTGAGCTTCCTAGCCTGCTCCACTGATCTTTCTCTTTTTTTTTTTTTTTTGTGCCAGTACCATGCTGTCATGATGACCGTAGCTTTGTAGTACAGAAAGCCTGATCCCTCCAGCTCCATTTCTTTCTCAAGATGATTTTGCTGTTTGGAGTCTTTTGTGTTTCCATAAAAATTGTAAAATTTTCTGTTCCAGTTCTGTGGAAAATACCATTGGTGGATTCATAGGGATTGCATTGAATCTGTAGATTGCTCTGGGTAGTACAATCATTTTCAGAATATGGGTTCTTCCAGTCCAAAAAGATGGTATATCTTTGTGTCATCTTTGATTTCTTTCATAAGTATCTTAATAGTTTTCTGCATAGAGATCTTTTGCCTCTTTAAATAGGTTTTTCCTAGGTATTTTGTTCTTTTTGTTGCAATGATAAATGGAATTGTTTCCTTAATTTCTGTTTCCAGTCTTTCATTGTTAGTGTAGGAGTGCAAGACATTTCTGCTTATTAATCTTGTATCCTGCAACTTTACTGAATTCATTCATTAGCTGTAGTAGTTTTGTGGTAGCATTTTTAGAATTTTCCGTGTATACTATCATGTCCTCTGCAAACAGTGACGGTTTTACTTCTTTTCCAATTTGGATTCCTTTGATTTCTTTTCCTTCTTTGATTGCCGTGGTTAAGACTTCCAAAACTATGTTGAATAGTAGCGAATGTGGCACCCTTGTCTTGTTCCTGATCTTAGAGAAATGCTTTGTTTTTCACCATTGAGGATGATGTTTGCTCTGGGTTTGTAATATAATATATGGCCTTTATTTATGTTGAGGTAGGTTCTCTCTATGCCTACCTTGTGGAGAGTTTTTTTTTTTTATCATTAAATGGGTGTTGAATTTTGTTGAAAGCTTTGTATGCATCAGCTGAAATGAACATACAGTTTTTGTTCTTCAGTTTGTTAATATGGTCAATCACATTGATTTGTATATCTTGAAGAATCCTCACATCCCTGGGATAAATTCCACTTGATTATGGTAAATGATCCTTTTAATGTGTTGTTGGATTCTGTTTTCTAGTATTTTGTTGAGGATATTCGTGTCTATGTTTATCAGTAATATTGGCCTATAATTTTCTTTTTTTGTGATAGCTTTGTCTGGTTTTGGTATCAGGGTGATGGTGGCCTCCTAGAATGAGCTTGAGAATGTTCCTCCCCCTCTGCAGTTTTTTGGAAGAGTTTGCGAAGGATGGGTGTTAGCTTTTCTCTAAGTATTTGATAGACTTTGCCTGCAAAGTCTTCTGGTCCTGGACATTTGTTTGTTGGAAGATTTTAATCACAGTTTTAGTTTTATTACTTGTGATTTATCTGCTCGTATTTTATATTTCTTCTTGATTTCAGTCTTGGAAGTTTGTACCTTTCTAAGAATTTGTCCATATTTTCGAGGTTGTTCACATGTATTAGTCTCTTATGATCCTTTGTATTTCAGTCGTAACTTTTCCTTTTTCACTTCTAATTTTATTGATTTGAGTCATCTCTCTTTTTTTCTTGATGAGTCTGACTAAAGGTTTATCAATTTTGGTCATCTTCTCAGAGAACCAGCTTTGCTATTGTCTTGTTTCTATTTCATTTATTTCTGCTCTGATCTTTATGGTTTCTCTCATTCTTCTAACTTTAAGTTTTATTTGTTATTTTTCTAGTTGCTTTAGGTGTAAGGTTAGATTGTTTATTTGAGACTTTTCTTGTTTCTTGAGGTAGAATTGTATTGCTATTATATAAACTTTCCTTTTGGAACTGCTTTAGCTGCATCCCATAGGTTTTGGTTCATTGTGTTTTTTTGGTCATTTGTTTCTAGGCTTTTTTACATTTCCTCTTTTGATTTCTTCGGTGATCTCTGGGTTGTGTGTGTGTGTGTGTGTGTGTGTATGTTAGTCACTTAGTCATGTCTGACTCTTTGCGACCCCGTGGACTGTAGCCGGCCAGGCTGTTTTGTCCATGGGATTCTCCAGACAAGAATACTGGAGTGGATTTAGTAGCATATTGTTTAACCTCCATGTGTTTGTGTTTTTTACGGTCTTTTTTTCCCTGTAATTGGTTTCTAATCTCATAGCAGGGTGGTCAAAAATGATGCCTAATATGATTTCAATTCTCTTAAATTTACTGAGACTTGACTTGTGACCCAAGATGGGTTCTGCCCTGGAGAATGTTCCATGTGCCCTTGGGAAGAAAGTGTATTTTGCTTCTTTCAGATGGAATGTCCTCTAAACATCAATTAAGTGTATCTGGTCTAATGTGTCTGTTAAAGCTTGTGTTTCCTTATTATTTCTTCCTGAATAATCTATCCATTGGTATCAGTTCAGTTCAGTCACTCAGTCGTGTCCAGCTCTTTGTGACCCCATGGACTGCAGCACTCCTAGCTTCCCGATCCATCATTAACTCCGGGAGCTTAGTCAAACTCATGTCCATTAAGTCGATGATGCCATCCAACCATCTCATCCTCTGTCATCCCCTTCTCCCGCCTTCAATCTTTCCCAGCATCAGGGTCTTTTCTAGTGAGTCAGTTCTTCACATCAGATGGCCAAAGTATTGACGTTTCAGTTTCAGCATCAGTCCTTCCAATGAATGTTCAGGACTGATTTCCTTTAGGATTGACTGGTTGGATCTCCTTGCAGTCCCAGGGACTCTCAAGAGTCTTCTCCAACACCACAGTTCAAAAGCATCAATTCTTCGGCGCTCAGCTTTCTTTATAGTCCAGCTCTCACATCCATACATGACTACTGGAAAAACCATAGCTTTGACTAGACTGACCTTTGTTGGCAAAGTAATGTCTCTGCTTTTTAATATGCTGTCTAGGTTGGTCATAGCTTTTCTTCCAAGGAGCAAGCATCTTTTAATTTCATGGCTTCAGTCACCATCTGCAGTGATTTTGGAGCCCTAAAAGATAAAGTCTGTCACTGTTTCCACTGTTTCCCCATCTATTTCCCATGAAGTGATGGGACCGGATGCCATGATCTTTGTTTTCTGAATGTTGAGCTTTAAGCCAGCTTTTTCACTCTCCTCTTTCACTTTCATCAAGAGGCTCTTTAGTTCCTCTTCACTTTCTGGCAGAAGGGTGGTGTCATCTGCATATCTGAGGTTATTGATATTTCTCCTGGCAGTCTTGATTCCAGCTTGTGCTTCATCCAGCCCAGTGCTTTTCATGATGCATATAAGCTAAATAAGCAGAGTGACCATATACAGCCTTGATGTACTTCTTTCCCAATTTGGAACCAGTGTGTTGTTCTATGTCCAGTTTTAACTGTTGCTTCTTGACTTGCATACAGATTTCTCAGGGGACAGGTCAGGTGATTTGGTATTCCCATCTCTTTAAGAATTCCCCCAGTTTGTTGTGATCCACATAGTTTAAGGCTTTGGTGTAGCCAGTAAAGCAGAAGTAGATGTTTTTCTGGAACTCTTTTGCTTTTTCGAAGGCCCAGCAGATGTTGGCAATTTGATCTCTGGTTCCTCTGCCTTTTCTAAATCTAGCTTGAATGTCTGGAAGTTCACGGTTCACGTACTGTTGAAGCCTGGCTTGGAGGATTTTGAGCATTACTTTGCTAGTGTGTGAGATGAGTGCAGTTGTATCCTTTGGTATAAGTGGAGTGTTAAAATCTCCCAGTGTTACAGTATTACTGTTGATTTCCCCTTTTATGGCTCTTACTAGCATTTGCCTCTTGTATTGAGGTGCTCTCCTGTGTTGGGTACATCAATATTTATAGTTGTTTTATCTAATTGGATTGATGTTTTGATCATCATGTAGTGTCTTTCCTTGTCTCTGTAATAGTCTTTGTTTTAAAGTCTGTTTTATCTGACATGAGTGTTGCTATTCCAGCATTCTTTTGATTTCCATTTGCATGAATTATCTTTTTCCATCCCCGTACTTTCAGTCTGTATGTGTCCCCAGGCCTGAAGTGGGTCTCTTGTACACAGCATATATATGAGTCTTGTTTTTGTGTCCATTCATCCAGTTTGTGCCTTTTGGTTGGAACATTTAACCCATTTACACTTAAGGTAGTTATCATTATGTATATTCCTGTTATTGGAGGAGGAAATGGCAACCCACTCCAGTCCTCTTTCCTGGAGAATTCTAGGAGCCTGGTGGACAGAGGAGCCTGGTAGGCTGCGGTCCATAGGGTCACACAGAGTCGGACATGACTGAAGCGACTTTGCATGCATGCATTGGAGAAGGAAATGGCAACCCACTCCAGTATTCTTGCCTGGAGAATCCCAGGGACAGAGGAGCCTGGTGGGCTGCCGTCTGTGGGGTCGCACGTAGTCAGACACGACTGAAGCGACTTAGCAGCAGCAGCAGCAGCATATTCCTATTATGAGTTTGTTAATTGTTTTGGGTTTGTTTTTGTAGGTCTTTTTTTTTTTTCTTCTTGTCTTTCCCACCTGGAGAAGTCCTTTAGCATTTGTTGTAGACTACTGGTTTCTTATCTTTTGCTCTCTTGTCACCTTTGGCTTCAACCAACTCTGTTATGATCAGAATTTCTGATCTTAATGTACATGATTTCACAAGGTTATCCAGCTATTTTCAGCCTTGGCAACCCTTTTCTGGGCCTTTAGCCCCAATGTTGGGAAGAAAAGCCTCTATAAAGTATTAGGCTTTGAAGAGGGTGTTTGTCAGTTCTTATTTTTTGTGGTCAGATTCTCTTACCTTACCAAGCTGACTTTAGATAGTCTTCTAGATAAAAGTTTCTGATTTTGGCACTCACATAAAAACTTGGTTGCATTTGCTTTTCTCTGGGTAATTAGTTCATAATTTTGTTGTAAAATATCATATTGACTCAGATGGTAAAAGCATCAGCTTGCAATGCAGGAGACCCAGGTTCCATCCCTGGATTGGGAAGATCCCCTGAAGAAGGAAATGGCAACCCACTCCAGTACTCTTGCTTGGAAAATTCCATGGATGCAGGAACCTCGTAGGCTACAATCCATGGGGTCGCAAAGACTTGGACAAGACTGAGCGACTTCACTTCCACTTATCATGTATACCTGTGGCCAATTCATATTGATGTATGGCAAAATCCATCACAATATTTTAAAGTAATTATACTCCAGTTAAAATCAATGAATTAAACTGTGTAAAGTGAAAATAAAAGAGAAAAAAATAAATTGTACTACTTGAATATTATTTCATTTGGCTCGACATGGGAAAATAGAGAATAGCTTATTTTTTTCTCTGCAAACTACTGTTCGTACAAGATCATTCTATAAAATGGTTATCTCCTGTAAAGATTAGACTTGACAGCAAAGTATAGTATAATTTACAAAGCCATCTATTTGATGAAAACTACTTGTTTTATCAAAACTGAAAGGGCTAAAGTGATACTGGTATATACAAGCACCATATTCTGGAGTTTATTGATTTTGGTATCAAGCCCAAGCATACAAGAAAAAAAAAATGAATTCAGTGAAATAGTGGTAACTGAGTATTAACTTAATAAAAGTATAAAGCTTTTTCACTCTTTGGGTCTGAATATTAACCGTATTTTGACATAAAATTTTAAGGATTTATTTTTCTCTCAAGTACCTAAATGCTATAGGTATTCATTGTATCCTGATGATTAATATGAAACTTTTTTTTTCTCAATACCGTTACCTTCTATCCTTGTCTCCAGCTAGTTTTCATTTGATACAAGTAGCAGATGTTTGTTGTATATATGGGATAGCAATAATTACTAACATTAGATGTTAGTAAAAACATATGTTCATAAAAATCTGGAGAAATATAAAAAACACAAAGGTAATTAGTTTATAAGCTCATAACTTGAGGGTTGTTACACCATTAAGAGTTTGTAATTTAACATTTCTGTTTTTCCAATGCTTTAATAAATTGGATAAAATGAAATACCTATACAAATAGGTTTTTAATAAATACCTATCACTGAAGTTAATGAGTTAAAGAAGGTTATGCATGTTTTTAAGCATAGTAAGCACGTTGCCAAACTGCTCTCTCAAATAGTTGTGTGGTTCCTTGTGCTTTCCCACTTACAGAGTATCAAGTGCTGTTGCTTGGCACCATTGCCAACTGAAAGTTATGATTTCTTAATCCTTCTTTTTAAAATTAAATATGCCTGTTAGTATGCTTGTTACAGTGTGATTCATCAGTTCAGTAAATATTTCCTGTCTGATAATGATAACACTCACATGTATGCCCAGGTCACCCAGTCTTCTGGTGTTATCTTTGTCCCTTAGAGTTTCCCTTGGATTCTCTTAAGATCACTTACTTAGTAGCAAAAGCCCTTTGGAAAAAAAACTCATTATACAAAATAAAATCAAAACTTTACTCTTTATCTTTTGTTTACAGCCTTCAAACGAGGACTTGTAGGTATACTGCTTTCAAGTTTGGTTTAATGGTAACCTTTAAAACAAGACCAGCATCTTTTTCTTTGGGATAGAAGAAGACCCTTTTTACATTTTGTACAGAAATGCATCATCTTCAGTTTTGTTCTGTAGGACCTCTTGAGGATAAAAAGCATGAATAATCACCTCCTCCTGGGGTTATTGTGGTATACTTTTTATGCTGGAAAATTGAAGTGTTTTTAATATATTAAACCTATTTCATTAAACAGCCATTTTGCTGGATATGCATGGTTCACAAATCAAAAGGCCAAAAAGAATAGGTAGTGAAAAGAAATTGTCACTTTCATTTCCTAAGGGAAATCCTATTTATTCTTTTTTAATGTTTCTTTCTGGACCTATTTTAGCACATATTGCATCCTGTTAAGGAAGCAGAAATAAACTATTATAGAAGCACCTAAAGATCACCTTAAGGCTTGCTGATGAAGCAGTGGTTCATGCTTCTGAATATAACAAAATTAAACTGTTAGGAAGCAGACAGCTTATAAGAACTTTGAAATTTTTTTTGTTTTGTATGAGAGGAAATTTTGTTCCATCTAAGCCTTTTACTTTAGGAAAACTATCTTTTAGCTATATGTGGGGAAATTTGCTGATTGGTTATATATATTGAGTTGGTAAAGTATAAACTTAATGTTATAAGTTAAACATCCTTATCAGTTAACATTTAATTGAAATTATACATTTGTATGTTCAATTGCATCATTGTACTTTCTCATGACTCGTTTTTATGATGAGAGCAGAGCTGTTCTGTTGACTTTCTTGAGGTTGCATTGTCCTTCTTCCTCCTTGCCCAACACTTATTAGTTGATTTAACTTTAATACTGTGGGCCGTCAATGAACGTAGATACAAGAGAATAATTACAAAATGTGTTTTTTCAACTTCAGTATTATAAAAATGATATTGATTAAGTGTATTGTAATGAATCCCATATGTGTCAGGAGCAAAATATCTTTTTTTTTCCCTTACTGAAGTTACTTGAATTTCTTTCACATCAAAACTTAACAGCAGTGATTTAAATCCTATTTATTATTTGACTCAGCCCTTTATGAAATAGAACCCCATCCCACTTGAGCCATAAAATGTGTTAAATTTAAGACTAATGCTGCTTTCTGCTTTTTGAATTTACATTTTGGCAGTAACTACCTTCTTTGTTCAGTGCTAGAAAAAAATGATCCAGGCTTAACCAAATAAGAAATCTGCCAAGTTCACAGATCAGTCAGTGAGAGAAGCCAGAATTAAATGAAAGTCTAGATATTGACTTTACTGAATATGCTAAGGGGAGATTCTGTGGCATTACAATTTCTCTGAGACTTAAATTCTTTTACTGTAATAGTTGTTCTTTGACGGTGATTGATGTGAGAAATTCAGGCTGTGGACCTTACCTCCCAGAATCTTCACAACTGGAATAAAGCCAGCTAAGAATCATGCATCCTGTCTGACCTCTTCTGTCTGGCCAGCAACTGGAACAGTTTGGACTTTGCCTTTTTTGTTTCAAACTTTTAAGAAACTCTAGTAGTGGATCTAGTATGTATTTTTAGTGGGGATAATGATGTTTTTAAAGAAACTTAACATCTGTTCATACACATACATGTAGACGCAATATTTTGAATAAATCAGTTTAATCAGACCATTGACTTTTTAAAGCAGATTAAAAATGTATTGTCCTGAAACCCTGTGGTATTGATTATTATAAGAGATGGTTCCAGGTACCATTGGACAGAGGAGCTTGTCAGGCGACGTCCTTGGGATCACAAAAGAGTTGGATATGACTGAATAACAAACAACAAAGAATAAAGCTCTAGGTACAAGTGCGTTATAAGTCTTAATAGAAAATGGAAGTTTGGTGTCGGGTGGCTGATTTTTAGTAAGTCATATTTGTTTCTTATAATGCTGAAAAAGATCTCGAAGGAATAGACCAAACATTCTGAGGAGACAAGTGTAAGCATCATGAGGATATTTGTCATATTCTAGTCACTCACTAAGTATTTGTGGGATAGATGAATGGATGAATGAATGAGATTGGTTGAAATATTTATTGTAATAATAGTAATTATAATAGTAGCTAGCATTCATTGAGCTTTAGTAGGCACAGTGTTGGAGAAGGCGATGGCACCCCACTCCAGGACTCTTGCCTGGAAAATCCCACGGACCGAGGAACCTGGTAGGCTGCAGTCCATGGGGTCGCACAGAGTCGGACACGACTGAGCGACTTCACTTTCCCTTTTCACTTTCATGCATTGGAGAAGGAAATGGCAACCCACTCCATGCTCTTGCCTGGAGAATCCCACGGTCAGGGGAGCCTGGTGGGCTGCCGTCTGTGGGGTTGCACAGAGTCGGACACGACTGAAGTGACTTAGCAGCAGCAGCAGGCACAGTATGCTAGGTATTTTGGCTGAATGGATTTTTGGTCCTCATAAGGATGCAGGGAGATCAAACCAGTCAATCCTAAAGGAAATCAACCCTGATTAACTGGAAGGACTGATGCTGGAGCTGAAGCGCCAGTACTTTGGTTGCCTGATACTGGGAAAGATTTGAGTGTGGGAGGAGAAAGGGGCAACAGAGGATGAAATGATTGGATAGCATCACCAACTTAATGGACATGAGTTTGAGCAAACTCCGGGAGATAGTGAAAGACAGGGAAGCCTGGCTTGCTGCAGTTCATGGGGTCTCAGAATCAGACACTGAACAAAGGATGCTGTGAGATAGGTCCTGAATGACTCATTTATCTTCACAGGAGAGGTGATGAATGAAAGTGAAAGTTGCTCAGTTGTGTCCGACTTTTTGTGACCCCATACCATGTAATTCTCTAGGCTGGAATACTGGAGTGGGTAGCCTTTCCCTTCTCCAGGGGATCTTCCCGATCCAGGAATCAACCGGGGTCTCCTGCATTGCAGGCGGATTCTTTACCATCTGAGCTATCAGGGAAGCCCAGGTAATAACCTGGGCACGATACAATAACCTGCCTACGGCCCCAGACCTGGCATTCAAATTTAATTTTGAATTCTAGTGCTCAGGCTTAACTATGCTGTATGATTTTCCAGTTTGTACAGACCAGAAACTCACATTTGTGTGTACTTACAAGAATTAAGTTTTAAGCTTTTACGAAAGTTTTTTCTCTCACTTGAGCATTATTTTTTTCCTGACAAAAATAAAGATTAGTTCTAGAGTTATTGTGTACTAGACAATAAGTGGAAGACAGCAGATCAAGGTTTGCACATTGGGGCTTCAGCTGGGCTTACGCAATAATAATTCACTATCTTAACTCTGTCTTACAGAGCATGTGATTCAAAGTGGGCTTCTGCTGCTGAAATGAGTTTTTTGTTTTTTACCTTTCTTAAAAAATACAATGTTCGGAATAGAATCAAAACTAAGGGTAGTGGTCAGAACCCAGCAGGTGCTTGTCTGCTTCTGTAGCAAGCAAGAGTTGGGGAAAGCTATGAATTTGATAGCTACACAGTTTAGAGCTCATATCTGTTGAGGTGCTGTTATATTTTGAGAGACTTCATTATCAGTGAGGTAAATTAGGAAGTGTTTGGTTATAAACTCTGAATGTTCCACTCCTGAAGTTGGGAGAGAACTGTACCTCCTAATGTTACAGGGCCTGTAAACCAGTGCTTTTGGAAGGTGTGAGGTGTGGTCCCTGACCTGTCTGTCCCTGGTCTGCCTGAGATAAGCATGGGATTGAGACTCGGTCTTTAGAAGCTTTGACAGCAGTTTAATATTGTTATGTAGCCAGGCTTGTGATCCCTGGGCTTGTATTCTCTTACGTCTGTTAAATTTGTTTTCTCTTTCTAGTAAATAATTTTTATTCTTTGACTGAAATTTTGGTCTGAGGTGGACTGGAGGAAAATGAATTCTTTGCCACTTGTAGTTTGAGAAGCACAGTTATAAATTAGTGACTTTTATACCTATTCTATATAATAGCATCTTCCTATAACCAGCATCTCAATAATATTGTAATTGCTAAATACCACTAGATTTACTTTTTATGATTCGATTCCATGGTAAACCATTTTAATGTCAGCATTTCTTGGTCTGTGAACTCTTTTAACAAGATGAACAAGTGGATTCACTGTTGACTCTAGGTGCACAACACAGGTTGTAACCTCTGAGCATTCTTTATGAGCTTAGCTTTGTAAAGGAAGGTTAAAAATGATCGATGGTGTAGTTCCAACAATTTGAAACTAGTTTGGTCCCGAATCATTTAAACTGGGCTTTCAACAGATCCTTTTTATGTGTATTACAAAGACAGTGGGAAACCTACTGCTTTTCCTAGGGAAGAGTTATTGTGATAAGTTTGTGCAAAGTTTGAATTGATATTTTGCTGATTTATAATTGGCTTAGGTTAGACTTCTCTTAAACAGATCTCTCTGCTTGTTGAAAACTGGTCTATATATCTAGAAGTTACCTCTTTCGTCTTGATAGCATGTACATATGGGTATTTTCTGGTAATTTGTATATGTGTGTGCAGCGACATCTGTGAATTGAGTTGGGGAGTAACTATATCAGCAAGAGATTAGAATTTAAAGTCAGCAGGTGCTCAGGCTTATAGTGTGTGGATTTTTCCTTTTGCTCCCTTTTTCAAAGCCACTTAACCATGCTTCATTCAGTTCATATATTTTTTTAATATACCCTAAAGAACATACTAAAATCAAGACATACCTTATGTCCATAGCATTCCATCAACTCAGTAGCACTGTCAAAAAAGGAAATTAAATCAGTTCTTTGTGCAACTCCATGCAGTAAATTGCAATGATTGCTATAGATTAAAATCGTTTCCCTTAATTATTTCTTTATTCGGTGTTTTCTGAATTAAAAACAAATACTTGCTTAGTACTAAGTAATTAGAACTAAATAAATAAAATAAAAGTTCATAAAAGGTATGTCCTTCCACACCGTTGTTCATATAAACATAAATGCATAATGGCATATATATAATACATTTTTAGTACTACTTAATTTTTAAAACTCTTTCTAACTTTTTGTATGTCTTGGGCCTCTGGGAATCTGGCAAATGCCATGGATCTTTTTTCCAAGAACATGCCCTTAGGTACATACACACAAAATATTGCGTATGACTTTAAGAACTTCTCAGATCTCTCTTAGTTATTTGCAGCCTTCAGGTGTGAATGTTTGCTTTTAGTGTTTATGCACTTGGAGAAGTATACTTGTTAATGTAGAATTTTGGGTGGTGTGGATTTTAGACGTCTTTTTTTTTTTTGATGGGGCGTGTGTGCGTGTTTGTAAACACTTAAACATCCAATTTGTGGTGAATTAGTTTTTCCTAAACAGATATTTTTGGGTAACTGGAATAACATATTAATTACCTAATTAATCTTATTAAATTCTAAAATACTTTAAAGGAAAATGTCTAAATATTATACTTGGCTTCCAAAATAATACAGATTTATTTTGATTATTTAGACTTATTATAAACTTGAGCTTATATTTTATATGTGTATATATGTCAGAATGTAGCAGTGGTTCTTAATCTAATTTCTTGGACCTTCCTTGGGATCTTTGAACTCTGAAATGAAGAATAAAATTTGGAGTGGATACATACGAATTGTTTCTTCATCAAATAGGCTTTGTAAAAGTATGTCCAGTTTTTTAAAGTTAAGGTGTTATTTATACATGATAAAACTCACTCATTTTAAATTAATTTTTAATGTATTTATGTATGGCTTTGCTGGGTCTTTGATGCTGTGTGCAGGCTTTCTCTAGTCGTGGTGAGCAGGGGCTGCTCTTGTTTGCAGTGTGCGGGCTGCTCATTGTGGTGGCTTCTCTTCATGTGGAGCAGGCTTCACTAGGTGTGGCACGTGGGCTCATTAGCTGTGATACATGGGCTTAGTGGCTCCCCGGTATGTGAAATCCTCCTGGACCAGGGCTTGAACCCGTGTTCCCTGCATTGGCAGTCAGATTCCTGTTTACTGTGTCACCAGGGAAGTCCAAACCCACTCATTTTAAATGTAAAGTTTGATGAACTTTAGTGTTAATAGTTGTAAATAAATTGTATTATGGGCACCACAGTTATACAGTTATTAGAGCCCCTTTGCTCTCAGTATCTTCCCACTCACCTGGGCCCCAAGGCAACCACTTGTCAGCTGTGGTTTTACCTTTTCTAGAGTTCCATATAGGGAGAAGGCAATGGCACCTAGCTCAAGTACTCTTGCCTGGAAAATCCCATGGATGGAGAAGCCTGGTAGGTTGCAGTCCATGGGGTCGCTGAGGGTCGGACACAACTGAGCAACTTCACTTTCACTTTTCACTTTCCTGCATTGGAGAAGGAAATGGCAACCCACTCCAGTGTTCTTGCCTGGAGAATCCCAGGGACGGCGGAGCCTGGTAGGCTGCCATCTATGGGTCGCACAGAGTTGGACATGACTGAAGCGACTTAGCAGCAGCAGCAGCAGCAGGATTCCACAGAATGGATATGCAGTTGTTTATCCATTTGTGTTTAGTAGACCTTTGGTTTGCCTCCAGGTTTTGGCTATTACAAATAGTACTGCTGTGAACATTTGTGAGCATATCTTTGTGTGAATATTTTTTATTTTTCTTGGGTAAATTCTGAGGAGTCAGAATTTGGGTTATATAGTAAGTTTATATTTAATATTAAGATACCGCAATTACTGTTTTCTTCCTTCCCACCAACAATTTTTAGGGAGCTCTAGCTTTTTGGAAAGATCTCAGTTTCCACTTTTCTGAGTCAAACAAGGCCAACACCCCATTTCCTGACCCAGGACTGAAACTGGGCTGCAACCCAGCTCCTTGCTCTCGGGGATTGTATCTAAGTGTGATGTACCTATGGATATTGCTGTATTAACTCAGAGAGTTAATGCTCTGGTTTGTGAGTTCTCTCTTCTAGCTTGGTTGGCTAGTTAAGCTTTTCAGAAACGCAGTTTATTTCACATTTCTACCTGCACACAGGATAGAGAAGGTTGAGGTACTTCATAGGCCTGAAAGTTCCAGAGACAGTTCTTAAATTGCTTCTTAACTCTGAACTTCAAATTGCCACTTTCATTAGAGGAATCTTGGGTGGTAACTTCATAGACATATATTTACCAAGTAAAATAACCTTGACACTGCTCTTAGAAATACTGCTGATTATAAAAGTCATGGCAAACCTTTTCTGAAAGGATTTTATTAATATATTGACTCATAATTCATCAACAAAAACGATGTGAAATTATTAGTTTTGACTTATGCAGTAGTATCTGTGTCTGCCAGCAGATTGGGTTTCTTAATGGTGTAACAGTACTTTTAGCAGAAGCCTGAGAGTGTATTCCTGCTGCCCTCCTGTTCGTCTATCTTTAGGCCCTTTTGTACCCTTAAAATACAACTTGTATATTTTATGAAAAGCAAATATTAGTATTCTTTGAAACTAGTATTTTTTTAATCTCAGTTTTATTTATTTATTTTACTTTACAATATTGTATTGGTTTTGCTGTACATTGACGTGAATCCGCCATGAGTGTACATGTGTTCCCTATCCTGAACCCCTCTCCCACCTCCGTCCCCATCCCATCCCTCTGAGTCATCCCAGTGCACCTGGACTGGCGATTCATTTCACATGTGATAATTTACATGTTTCAATGCCATTCTCCCATATCATCCCGCCATCGCCTTCTCCCACAGAGTCCAAAAGATTGTTCTATACATCTGTGTCTCTTTTGCTAAACTAGTATTTAAAATCATAGTTAACACATACTCTCTTCACTCAGGTCTTCACAGGGCTGAGTGCTTATTCATCAGCCCTCGGCGGAGGTGTCATCTGAGAGAGGCCTTTACCAGATCGCCCCAGCTTAACAGCACATTTCTCTGTCTTTTTCTTAGTGCTTTAAACAATCTATAAGCACATTAACTTTCTTAATTTTCATTTTAAAATAGTGGTTCTTAAAGTGTGAACCCCCAGCACTCTCTGAGGTTTAAACTATTTTTGTAATAATGAGTAAACATTATTCATCTTTTTTACTCTCTTTCTTTCATGAATGTCTAATGGAGGTTTTCAGATGCTCCATTGTGTGTTATATAAGAGATTGAATGCAGAAGCAGAATGAGAAATCCAGTTGTCTTTTATTAAAGTAGACATTAATAGAATTTACAAAACTATGAACAATGTCATTCTTTTATCCTGATTAAAATTTCTTTTTGAAAAGGTAAATGGTTTACAGAAGTGTGAAAATGTCGTAATTTAAGTTAGTGTCTGATGCATTTTTTTAAGTGAATAAAGTATTTTGAGCATTTTTTTGGTTTGAATTTCAGTATGAAATATCAATGTAAAAGTTCTTTGAGGTCCACAATAATTTTTGAGTGTTAAAAGGGCCCTTTGACCAAAAAATTTGAGAACTGGTGTTCTTAAAAGTCCCATGGAAGTAAAGACCTTATGTATTTGATTTGGTTTCATATTCATAGGGCCTGGCAGAGGTAAAACTGGCCTGTGGAAATCACTGAAGTATCTGGGTGAACAGATTATGAATGAATGAAAGAAAATGACAGTTGTAGAATTCTGGTGATTCTCTGCAGGGCTTTCAAGTTTTTCTATAGTAACTGGTTTTTGTAGACATCATATTTGATAGAAAATTACTCCAGTTCATCAGAAAGCATAATCTTTATTTTGGCCAGGTTTAATTGTTCCCTGATATGGAACTGAAAGTTTTTGATGTGATTTTGGTTAGAGATTCTGTTAAATGTTCCTTTTCTAGGAAGGATGGAAGATTTTACCCATCATGCTTATTAACTAACTCAAAGTTTAAGTTGATTGACTTCTAGTATAATTTATTTGGATATTTTAGATTGTTATTTATATTTTATCTTATAAAATACTTTCTGTATTTTATAATAAATACAGAATACTTTATAATAAAAATATTTTCTGTTATGGAAGTTAAATCCTTTGTTGCTTTTAGCCTTTGGACAAAGTTAGGTTTTCATTTTTTTTTTAATGCCAGACACTTAAATAGTATTTTGTTCATTGTAGATTACAGATAGTCTGTTTTGCTTTTTCAGATTGCCCACACTGAATAATAAATGATAGTAAGGGAAAAAAAATTTATTCCTTACAGGTATTTTCAGCAGACAGGAAATCTGTTTACTGTCCTGCAAGTTGGAATTCTTTACTAAGATTTGCCCATCCTGAGAAGATGCAGACTTCAGAAAGCTAGGAGATAGTTCTAAAGACTGCTGACCTATTCCAAGAACAACACTGATTGTGTAGGTCACATCAGGGAAGTTATTTATAAGCATTTAGACCCAGAATATGACAGTGTTAGGGAGGTGTAGAAGAATTTGGTAATTTCAGATTCCGCTGGTTAGTTTGTTTCTGCCCCTTAGGGCATAATTTATAGAAGACTTTTCATTTACCCACTGATAAAAAGGATAAAGTAACCTGGCCGGCACAAGTTCATAAGTAGTTGTAGATTAGGGGGTCAAGCTATAAAGAATAAGTCTTAACTCTGATAGGGCACTTGGGTGCTTCTCAGTTGGACTGCTCACCTTATCTTTCCTCTCATTTCTTTACTGTGGAGATCCTTCCAATTAGGGCTTAAGTTTCTCTTTATGCTTTTGTAAATAAAAGGTTCGTTCTTGGGTCTGTATTTCTCAGTGTACCCAGTTTTTAGCGACACAAGGAGTCTTAAACAAAGAAGGAGACTTGTGGTTTAATCATTTGAGTTCATTGCAATCACCTGAGGTGTTAGAACAGAAACAAAGCCTGGTCCATGCTACCTCATTAAAAATTAGAATGAAGTAGGATGTTAGGCGGAGAAGGCAATGGCACCCCACACCAGTACTCTTGCCTGGCAAATCCCATGGACGGGGGAGCCTGGTGGGCTGCCGACTCTGGGGTCTCACAGAGTCGGACATGACTGAAGCGACTTAGCAGCAGCAGCAGGATGTTAGAATCACCTGGAGAATATGAAAATGAAAATAGAAACCACCCCCCCCAAAAAAAAAAAAGAAATCCCACATCCCCCCAAACCCTAAAATACAGGATAAGGAGCCCCAGGCCAGGTTAATTACCTCTGATTTTCAGAGATTGGGTTTCAGGCATCTGTATTTTTTAAAATACTGATGGCTGTAATATGTCACCAGAGTAAAGACCTCTCTTCACTTATTAAAAAAAACTCCCCTGGTCATTTTGATAAGCTAGGAACAAATGATATAGAGCTCCTGAGCATGTGGGATCATTTGTGACACTTATAAACAAAATAGAGGAGTATGCTTTTGTTTGGAGAGCTATTAAACTCCCATGTATCTTGTTTTTAAGAATAGGGAGCATGACATCCATAAGCAGGGTTAATTAAAAGTCTGTCAGCACTGTTTTGTGGACAGAAGCATATGAGTGGTTAGGGGGAGAGAAAATGAAAGGCCAGTAAGCAGGACTAGAGCAGGACTTGTGTGGTGGAACATTCCCATCTTGTGGCTTAGTGAGGAGAGTGCCGCTGAAGTACAGAGCTGAACCTCACTTAGTTATGGAAGGATTTACACAATCAGTGGCAGTTGTTCATGCTATCAGACGTCTCGTGATTAGGGCACAAAAAATGTGACCACCAGCACCATTCCGTCAGTCTTTTTGCTGCCTGTCCCTGTAAACCCTTCACTGAACTTTTTTACTCCATGTAGTAACCCTGTTTCTACAACTTTGTTATGGAGACTTCTTCTGGAGCTGTTGCCACCACATTCTGTTTCAGCTCTGTTACAAAAAACCTATTTGAAGCCTCAAGTTACTCAGTTATTGTGAAGTAATTAAATATACCTTGGTGTCGGAAGTCAGATCTCACCTCCCTGCTATAATAAATCTATGTCAGATTATCTGTTTCCTCTTCTGTAAAATGGGACTATAATATTACTGACTCTTTAGAGGGATTGTGAGGATTTAATGAGTAACTGCATTTGAGGCACTTAGTGGAGTGCTTTTGACAAAAGTGATAGACCGGTATTTACCATTCATTCCTTTAGCAAATACATTTTGAGTATCTAGACCATGAGCAGTACATGGATTCTGTCTTATTCGTAAATACCGATAATCTATGGAATGTTTTTCTAGATACAGTAAGTTCTTCATTATTTGTATAGAGTAGCAGAAGCCTATGTGTCCATGGGTTGCTTCTGCTCAGGAATTTCCTTCTGACATCTGAATGTCCTCTGAAGTTTGTAATGCAATTCCACTACTTTTTTTTGAACTAAAGAATTGAGATGTTAGTGTGTATGCGGGAAATACGAAGGCTATAAAATGTCAAAATGAAGAATGAGTTTGCTTAGTTTTGTTAAAAGTTTTTTGTTTTCTGAATGCTTTATTATATTCGACTTTATTAAATTGGCAAGATCATAAATGTTAGAGTTGGAAATTATTTTAATGATCACTAGGACTTTCCTATGGCTTTCTGTTTTGGTCACCCAGAAATGCTAGAGAGAATTCATCCTTAAAATGGATACCCTGTTTCCTGAAACTCACCTGTGGTCCTTACTTTGCTTTTCAAAGTAAGACACATCCTCTGCTGCCTCACTGGACAGTGCTCTTTGTGATTGTCCCCAGCCTGTAGAGAGAGTTTAATTCATTGAACTGGTTCTCATCACAGGGTTTTAAACTTTCTCTCTTATAATTAGTCCTTTAGGGGGTACACTTATTCATGTTGATTGTCTTTAGCCAATGAAGTGAAACCACTGCTTTTTCCATTACTCAGGTGAATACTGTTACTGGTAACTTTTCTCTTGGTCATTGTAGAGAACTGGCTGTAGCAGGTCAGTGATGCAGGAAAGAGCGGGATAATAATTTCTCTTACTTGGAGGACTGCGCTTCTGTGGATACTGTATAAATTGCACTGATTCTTGGGGCAGGCATACCAGGCTGCCGTGCCGTTCCATTACTTTGCTCTCAACCCCTTCCCAGTTTACTTTGTTTAAAGTAAGACGGTGTTTCAGTATAAGCTATTTTTGAACTATGCTAATTCATTTTTAAAGATAATAATTGTTTTTTCTCACTTCTATTTTCTTTATAAAGGGAAATAAAGTTATTTTGGTCTGGCTTTTGGTGAAATTGTGCTGGGCCCTAGTCATCAGTACTCCGTTTCCCACATGTAGGAATCAGCTGTTAGGAATCAGCTGGTGCAGAGATATACACTGAGCTCAGATATCTTCTAGCATCTCTCATTTACTTTGATTTCAGCTGTGGTTCATTAATAGGGTTCAGTATTCAGGAAACTAGGTAACCTGGGCAAGCTGATAGGTGTGTTTGTAATAACTCTTTATCAGTTTTGTTTATCCCTTCTTAGTCACCGATGTTTCTTTTATTTTTTAATTGTGAAAATGGTTGTTGTTGGTAGAGTTAAGTTGAATGGGAATTAAACAGTTTTCTTTTTATTGATAAAGTCAATAATATTGATTATTGAGCATTATTTCAGGGCAGATCCTGTGTGAAATCTTTACTGTACAGTTTTCTCATTTTTAATAGTCTTAAGTAATGCTGTGAAACGGTTCCATTTTGCAAGTCAGAAATCTAGGACTTGGGAAGATTAAATAGTTTTCCCAAGGTCACAGCTAATAAATGCTAGAGCTGGAAACCATTCTTCCTCTTCCTGCATGACCCCTAGAGCCTATTTTTGTGCCTTTCAAGAAACGGAGAGGTCTTTTATACAGAAATGTGTAAGGCTTATGCACGTTCTCCACTTCACAGTGTTGAAGGTCTGCCAGTCTAGTTGGTGTCCTTCTGTGTTGAGCTCTTCCCTGCTGACTGCTTGCTGTTCTTAGAAGGTCTGGATCTTAAACTGGTGTAAAGTCTTTCTGAGTCCATTCATCACAGAGTCTTTGCTTCATGTCTGTTCCTAACTCATGGTTTTAATAATTAAGCTGCTGATATGAGAATCATCTTGTTAAAATATGCCCATAAGCTTTGGAGTTTAAATCTTGGTTCTGCCATTTCCTGGATGTGTGATCTTTAGCCATTTACTCAACTTTTCTTTGCTTCAGCTTTCTTATTTGTAATATGAGTATAATATAGTGCTTTCTCCTAAGGTAGTTATGAGGATTACATGATTGATAATACAGGTATAATAATTAGAATACTGCCTGGTACATGATGTTCAATAATTGTAACCTGTATTATTAACTGGTTACTGATGATTTATTTCTATCAGTAATATACTTGTTTTAAGTTAAACACTAATCAGTAAAACTCTAATTCCCATTTTGTTATTAGACTTATTTTTCCCTCTGATAGCTTTCCATTGTATTTTAGACTGTATTACCCTTTAGTCTCAGGCCATGTCCTTGTACTGAATAATACAGACTACTACTCTTAATAATACTATGTGCCAAGCACTGTTCAAAGCCCATTAATATATTAAGAGACTCATGTTGTAGGAATTATTATTGATTATGACTGTTACTGTGAACTTTTAATTGCCTATTCAGTCATGCAGTGTACCTCTTCATTTTAATGGGAATATTAAAGGAGAGAGTAAATAGAAGAGCTGGCTATTCCATTAGAGGTTATTTGGTATATCCTTATTGTTGAGAAAAATTAGGTAGTGCTGGTGCCTGGGCTGTTGTTATGTTCTCTGTTACCAAGCAAGTTCTTGGATACATGTTCCTGTTGTTGCTTCCTCTGATTAATGAGATGCTCTGTCCAGGAACCGTCTTGAGGTGTTGAGAGTATGTCAGAGGGTTCTGTATTTAGATGTTCAGATAATTGATATCTTTATCTCTGTGTCTTACTGATATTTTTATCTTTTGTGACAGGATATTGCTGTTAACAAAGGTTAATGGGGTCACTTTCTCTGTAATAGTCTCAGGTTGAAGTGGTAATGTTAGATTCAACTGAAGGAATTCTTGGATGCCAGACCTTTATGCATCTTTGACTTAAAGGTTGTGAGTGTTCTACATGGACTTTTTTAGAATATAATTTTATTTGCTTATTTTTAATTTATTTTTGGCTGTGCTGGGTCTTTGTTGCTGCACGGACCCTTCTCTAGTTGTGGTGAGTGGGGGTTACTCTCTAGTTGTGGTATGGGAGCTTCTCATCGCAGTGGCTTCTTCTGTTGCAGAGTACAGGCTTTAGGGCACGCAGGCTTCAGTAGTTGTGGCTCTCCAGCTTAGTTGCTCCATGGCATGTGGGCTCTTTCTGGATCAGGGATCGAACCTGGGTCTCCTGCATAGGCAGGCAGATTCTTTACCACTGAACCACCAGGGAAGTCCACATGGACATTTTTGACACATCTTCAAATTCGAAGAGTTTCAGGTGTACATTTAGACTATGTAAGATTTTTTTTATGTAAGGGTAAAGGAAATGGTTTGTAAGAAATTTGGTCAGTTCTGTCATATAACTGTGGGTTCATCAGTATAGTTTTATTTTGTCTTTGAAATAAAGGAAGTGTAAACTATAAGAGTGATATTTAAACTTCTATTTTTTTCTTTTAGGTGGTATTAAAGATTATCAAACATTACCAGGAAGAAGGACAAGGAACTGAGGTGGTTCAAGGAGTGCTTTTGGGCCTTGTTGTAGAAGATCGACTTGAGATTACCAACTGTTTTCCTTTCCCTCAGCACACTGAAGATGATGCTGACTTTGATGAAGGTAAGGGTACTCACACAAATGGTTATTGATCCAGTGTTCACCATAACCTTTCATAATTGTTACCAGGAGTTCATCAGAGTAACCTAGTTCTCAGTCTCTTGAAAAAGATTCTACAGATTCTCTGAAATGAAGTTATATTATCAAAAACTTGATTAGTTTGGCCTTTAGTTATTCGGGATTTGTGATTCTGATAATTTGGATAGGAGCTGTGCTGATTTCTCATTGTGAAAGCAGCTTACCAATTACAGTCTGAAGGACAGAAATCGTCGCTTTGTCCCACAGCCATTTCCTTCTGTAGTTTTTTGACTTACTGTTTAAGAAGAGATGAGTTGTCTACTTGAGAAAGAAGATACTCCTTAAGCATTTCAGAATGTTTGTGCTGCAGGTGTAATTGCTTTGTTAGCAAAGGCCAATAGTAGTTAAAAAGATCCTACCAAAGGCCAAGGTCAGCATCCTAAAGGATTTTTTTTTTTAATCTAGTTGAAAATTAGGTTGTCTGAATTCTCACATTCTTGTCAGCATTTGTTGTCTTGTTGATGATGGCCATTCCGACAGGTGTGAGGCAGTCTTTCATTGTGGTTTTGATTTACATTTTCTTAATATTAGTGATGTTGAGCCCCTCTTCATATGCGTGTTGGCTGCCTTTATGTCTTCTTTAGAAGGTGAAATGTCTTTTCAAGTCCTTTGCTAATTTCTTGGGTTTTGTTGAAGGAGTTCTTTATATATTCTGCATATTTACTCCATATGGTTTGCAGGTATTATCTTTCACACTTTTGGTGTTTCTTTTGTTGAACAGAAGCTTTAATATAATTCAGCTTGTCTATTTTTGCTTTTGTTTCCTATACTTACGGTGTAATCTCCAAGAAATCATTGCCAAGACCAGTATTTTGAAGGTTCTAGTATTACAAAGCTTCTTCCATATATTTTCTTCTAGGAATTATATGCTAGGGCTGTACTCTTTTGATTATTGTTGCTTTGTCATATGTTTTGGAATCAAGAAGTGTGAGTCTCCAAATTTGTTTTTCTTTCTCAACATTATTTTGGCTATTAGGGTCCTTTGAGATTCCATAAGAATTTTAAATAGTTTTTTTCCCTATTTCTGCAAGAAAAAAAAAAGAAATGCCATTGGTATTTTGATAGGGATTGTATTGAATCTGTAGATCACATCGGGTATTATGGACAGCATAACGGTATTAAATCTTCCAGTTCATGAATACTTGATGGATGTCTTTTCCTTTTGTTTTGTCTTTCAGCACTGTTTTATAATTTCCAGCATACAAGTGTTTTGCTGCATTGGTTAAGTTTGTTCCTAAGTATATTATTCTTTTTGATGCTATTGTAAATGTGATTGTTTTTTAAATTCCTTTCATTCATTGATCACTTTTAACTTTGGTAAAATGTTATCTCATTTGACTTCATGTCCTCATAGTACCTTGAACGTGTAGTAACACAAAGTATATTCTTAATGAGATTGATACCTTGATATTGCAGTTTGGTCTGCACATCTTTTTTTAATTGAAGTAGTACTTTTAGAAACTAACCAAGGCTGTTTTATTCTAGGCACTTAAGTATTTGAATTTTTTAAAAAACTTTTTTTTTCATCTTAAGCCAGCCCGAGTCTCCCTGTTTCATTTGAACGGCTATAATATGCCTATTAAATGTGTGTAAAACACAAGATTATGGTTGGGATTTCTCTTCAGTCTATTCTGGCAGTATTTGGATATCTCTATTCCCAAAGAGTCGGACACGACTGAGTGACTGAACTGAACTGAACTGATAGGCTTCTTAGTTAGGCTTCTTTAGTTTTGACAGATATTTTTAATCCTTTATTAATAGATTTCAGGAACTAAAAAGCCTCTTGATGAAAGTGAAAGAAGAGAGTGAAAAAGTTGGCTTAAAGCTCAACATTCAGAAAACTAAGATCATGGCATCTGGTCCCCTCACTTCATGGGCAGTAGATGGGGAAACAGTGTCAGACTTTATTTTTCTGGGCTCCAAAATCACTGCAGATGGTGACTGCAGCCATGAAATTAAAAGACGCTTACTCCTTGTAAGGAAAGTTATGACCAACCTAGATAGCATATTCAAAAGCAGAGACGTTACTTTGCCAACAAAGTCCGTCCAGTCAAGGCTATGGTTTTTCTTGTGGTCATGTGTGAATGTGAGAATTGGACTGTGAAGAAAGCTGAGTGCTGAAGAATTGATGCTTTTGAACTGTGGTGCTGGAGAAGACTCTTGCGAGTCCCTTGGACTACAAGGAGATCCAACCAGTCCATCCTAAAGGAGACCAGTCCTGGGTGTTCATTGGAAGGACTGATGCTGAAGCTGAAACTCCAATACTTTGGCCAGCTGAAGCGAAGAGTTGACTCATTGGAAAAGACCCTAATGCTGGGAGGGATTGGGGGCAGGAGGGGAAGGGGACGACAGAGGATGAGGTGGCTGGATGGCATCACCGACTCAATGCACATGAGTTTGGGTGAACTCCGGGAGTTGGTGATGGACAGGGAGGCCTGGCGTGTTGTGATTCATGGGGTCCCAAAGAGTGTCGGCCATGACTGAGCGACTGAACTGATTCCCATATTCACCACCCTATCTAGAGAAGCACAGTTATAATTCAGT
The DNA here is from genome assembly GCF_032452875.1 of Bos javanicus. Lineage (NCBI taxonomy): Eukaryota > Metazoa > Chordata > Mammalia > Artiodactyla > Bovidae > Bos > Bos javanicus. The sequence goes on from NC_083881.1 coordinate 47,779,533, forward strand.
AATAACTATTTTAGATTGGAATACCATGGCTTGCTAGCATACTTTCTTTGATTTATAAGTGAGCCTAAGAGGTTCATTTGAAGTGAATTATTCAGTTTCTCTGTTAGTGGCACAGTTGGAAGCAGAATCCATTCCTGGATAGTTTACATTGTCTCGTGGTTTTCTCAAGTAGTTAATTTTGTTTTATAAAATCCTCAGTTTATTTGTTAATGAATTTTTTTGGCTGCACTGGGTCTTCATTGCTGTGTGTTAGCTTTCTCTAGTTACACAGAGTGGTTGTAGTGTGCAGGCTGCTCATTGTGGTGGCTTCTCTTGTTGCAGAGCATGGGTTCTAGAGCACAGGCTCAGTGGTTGTGACCCCGTGGCATGTGGAATCTTACCAGACCAGGGATTGTACCTGTGTTCCCTGCATTGGCAGGCGAATTCTTAACCCCTGGACCACTAGGGAAGTCCTAAAATACTTAATTTGAAATGTGAGCAAGAAATAATGTTTAGTGCAATTATGGTAGATGAACCGACCAAAGATCTTGATCATTGGATGCTAACTTCTCTTACGGACTTGAGATAATTGGCCTGTGTGCCTTTTCATTAACATATGCTTTAAGAAGCTCATTTAAAAATAACACTGAGGTAGCAACAGACTTCAATTTAGCATTAAATAATAAAAAATACTACAGGACATTGTTTGCTGTGTATTAAATGTGCATTTTCCATAATCATTTACTCTGCATAGTTGAAGGCTTTATTCATTCCATTTTCCAGGTGAGGAAAGCTAATTTGGAAACTAGTAGGACTTGCCATTTTTCTTATATATGTGAAAAATCTAAGACAGTGCCCAGTATTTCTTCTTGAGTTTTAGATTCTCTCATTTAATCTGTTTATTTATCTTAATGAACATTAGTATGCAGTCACCATTAGATTTTTATCAAACTTGATAAAGGCTAATTTTTTCCGTTACAGTTGTGCATGTTTATTGTTTTAAATCATGCTAAAGGCCTATTGTTTTGCTTACTGCTTTTCTGTTGCTTTATGGTTGCTAAAACTAATGTTTGTTCAGGGAAGGATCTTTTGCTCTGACTTTCACCCTAAGGAAGTAAAGCACTCACCAAACATTTAATAATTTTAGTGATTACATATTTTGAATTGCGTTGTCGTGTGTTTTTTTTTGTTTTGTTTTTTTTTTTTTGGTTTGTTATTGTGCCCAGTGTAAACTAGAGATTCTATGATCTGTGGGCCTGCTTTTTGTATATGAAATTTTTTTTGAAATTTTTATTTTGTATTGGACTATAGCCAACAGAGGATGAAAAGTCTGGATGGTATCACGGACTCGATGGACGTGAGTCTGAGTGAACTCTGGGAGTTGGTGATGGACAGGGAGGCCTGGCGTGCTGCGATTCATGGGGTCGCAAAGAGTCGGACACGACTGAGCGACTGAACTGAACTGAACTGATAGCCGATTAACAATGTTGTAGTAGTTTCAAGGGGACAGTAGATGGACTCAGCCATACATATACATGTATTCATTCTCCCCCAGACTCCCTGCCATCCCGGTTGTAATGTTTCTTTGAAACACTGCCGTGCCCATTCACTTGTGTATTTTCTGTGGCTGTGTTCCTGCTACAGCGGCTTAGTTGAGTAGTTGTGACAGAGATCATACGGGTACCTGGCCTGAATTTTTTTTTTTTACTGTCTGGTTCTTTAAGAAAAACTGACCATTTCTTTTTTATATATATCTTTTTCTTATTCTTTTCCCACTCATAAAGTTAGATAGTTCTTTTTATCATGAATTGATGGCTTTTTGTTTATTTCTTTTAGATGTTGCCCTTGACGCTGACAATCAGTCTAGACTGTTTGTGGGCACAATAATGAAAATGCTGGTATTATCGGGTATTTTGCTGGTGCACCTAGAAATATCAGAATGGTAGTTTTGCTTTAATTTTACTGCATTTTTCCTTTAAAAAAAAAAACCCCACACATTGAATTACTGATATTTGGGAGAACTGTTTGTAGATAATGGACTTCCTTGATGACTCAATGGTAAAGAATTTGCATGCAATGCAGGAGACACAGGGAACGCTGTTTTGATCCCTGCATAGGGAAGATCCCCTGGAGGAGGAAGTGGCAACCCACTTCAGTGTTCTTGCCTAAAAAATCCTGTGGACAGAGGAAGCTGGTGGGTTACAGTCTGTGGGGTTGCAAAGAGTCAGTCACACACACTTTGACTGAGCTCACAACATGCATCTGTAGGTAGTAGGAAAGGAAGGCTTTCACTTATGGTTGTAGATTTGTGACCAGGCATTGTGGAAAGACAGTGGTATGAGGCCAGAAAACTCAGGTGGAAATCTCAGCTCTATAGTTAGGATCTGTGTGACTCTGAATAACTCACTTCTGAACCTGTTTTTATCTGATTGATCAAGCACATATTAATTGCTCACTTACTGAATACTCGGAACATAGCTGAAGGAGAATTTGCATTTGAGGTTAACATTTTGGGTAGTGCTACAGTGGATTTATGTTACAATAAGGTGATTCAGAAAATAAGAAACTGTTGGCGTGAAGTTTCACTCTTTTTTTTTTGGCATATGTGATAACTCTCATTTGAATGGTTTAAATCTTGATACACTTTTATGTTACAGAATTTACTTTCTAGAGAGATAATGTGCTCATATTAGAGAATATATGATTTTTTAAAAATTAAGTAGGAAAACTCATATTAAAATTCCCATTAGGGGGCACTATTATCAAGCTTAGGAGAACTAGAGACTAATTTGTTTTCTCAGACACGCAACCCGAGGCTTGCTAAAAGGGAAAAATATTTTCATCTGATAAGATTCAGATACTTTTTATACAATCAAATTCCTTAAATATGGTTATAAAGTGCAGTGAATTAAACACAGATCCAATAACTCACTGTCTTGTTTTTCAGTCAACTAAATCAATATAATATTGCAGGTGATATAAGAAGCTTACTTTATTCTGAATCAGAGCCAAATCCATAATTTTCATATTTAGAATAGACAATTTTGAAAATTTTGCTCCTGTTAAGTCAGTCACAAAGGATGATCCTTGGCCTTCAAATAAGTTTCTTAGAGAAATGAAGCATGAAGACTATTGTGCTACTAAAATGGAGTCAGGGGAGTGAGCTGATGCCTAGCTAAGACTGTACTGACTGTAATTACTGAAGTCATTTCACACAGTGAAGCAGTGTGCACACACACAGAGCTCTTAACCTTTCTGTTTATTTTCAGGCACTTGAAAATTATTTTCTTTTTTGTTACTCAAGTTTAGTGTTAGAGCAAGAAACACTACTTAACACTGTGCCGTACACTATCACTTTATCATCAGGCTTCCAAAAGAAAGGTAGTAGTGTAGCCTTCAACAGACTTTTTAAAGACTAAAGTATGGATTGGCCAAAATGTAATTAAAATGAAATGTAATCACAGTAATTTTTCATGGCATAGGTGTTATTTTGGTATCACTGGATTCGGAGAGATTGGGTTTGTATAGTTACATTATTTTCCATACTTTCTACCTGGCTAAGCCGCAGTTTACATTGGAGAAAGTCTCTGCTTAATTACTTGCTTCCTGAAGTCTCACCTTCTCCTTTGCTTGCGGCCCACAGGGTGAGGGCAACATGGCTTTAAACCTAGCCGGTGGTTACTGCTTCAGCTGTGTATTGCTTTTGAGTTCAGGAAAGCACTGAGTCAGAACAGAGAAAGCCTTTCATACTTTCTCAGACCGATGGGGACATTCTGTGAAAAGACATGATGTTTAGTTATTATTTTGTATTATCTTCTATCTGTATGAACAGTCAGCGATCACTGTGATCTGTTTGACAAATTTAGTTTTTTAAAAAAACCCATTTCTTTTATTGCTTTATTTTTTCTCCCAAAGAACTTTTCTTGGTAGAAATATTGAAGGTTTATGTAGACCATATTGGAGTGTGTTTTGAAACTTATTGGAGAAGTAGGAGCAAATTTACTTTGTGGCCTCAGATCATTAAGTGGAGGAGGTATGATAAAAATGTTTAAGATATCTTAGGAAAAATTTTCTTTTCAGCTTTTATCCAGCAAATTACATTGAGTGGGTGGTGAAAAAGATACAGATACGAAATCTAGTTACTGCTTTGAAAGATTTTAGGTGGGAGAGACAAGTGTGTAAAGAATTGTGAAATAGAATTGATGTAAGTTTAGAGTGAGAAAAGGAAAAAATGATGGCAACACTCAGATATGAGCTACTCATTCCTTTTGGGCGATGACTTTACAGTTACAGGGGAGGTAAAGTTGATTATCAGTTGCATTTTAAGTAATTTTTAAGGGAGTTATGTCTTCTGAGTTTGTTTAAGTTATTCACATTTTGGGGCCCTCATATATAACACAAGCATCTCTAGAAACAAAGAACAAACTATTTAATATATATTTAATTTGGCATCTTTATTATTCAGAGCTGATTATGTCCCTTGATAGTATTTTTCAAATTTTGTTGCTGATTTTCTATCAGGTAGTGAAGTTGTCTTTGACATCTAGGCTCTTTTAATACATAAAAAGATGCCTGACGGTAGTTGAGTGCTTTGTTTATAGAAACTCAGGACCCTTGCTTCATTTAGCTCTATTTAAAATATTTAATAGGTATTTAAATAGAATGCTTAATAAATCTTAAATATTTAATAAACTATTTCATATATGTGTCATTTTCAATGAAATACTGTATAGTCAGGTAACTGGAGAGACTCTGTCCTCTGACTTACGCCGCAGTTCTCCAGGGTACTGATGCTTGGTGGTTATTCACGGTGGTGTTTTGAAAATGTTAAATCCTTCACACTGAGAAATTTATTGCTGAATATTCAGGGTAATGAACTTTAGATTATTGCTTACTTAAATTATTTTGATCACTCATAAAGCTATGGTTTGTGATTTGAAACTAACTTAATAACCTTAACCATATTTTATATGTTTAGTTTTTTTGGCTTATTAAGGTGATTAGAATATGAGAAGTAAAATCCAGATATAAAGCCTCAATCCTGATGTTTGTATGCCTTTTTCATTCTTCCAGTTTGGGTGTCTGCAGATTTTAAAATACAAGAGTAGGAGCAAGGTCTGCTTCTTTTTAAAAGCTTGAAAAATATTTTTTGTGTTTACTTCGTGTTTTAAAATTTAGGATTTTCCCCTCGCTTTTTAAGTGAATTGAGAAACTCCTGTGCATGGAAGGATATACTATTGAAAATGTGGTCAAGGGAAAAGATTTTTCTGCTTTCAGAAATTAAAGCGCTTTACACTGTACCCTCCCTTGGTCCCTGAAGCGTAAGTGCTATGGTTTGGAGAGAAGCCAAGTAAAACCTGTTCAAATTTTGTGCAGACTTAAAGTAATACTTTAAGATTTGAAAATTACAGGTGGATACAATACTTAAATAGTATTTAAAATTCCTGTTTCCCAAGTCTAAAAATGTAATCCTTAAATTACTATTCCCAGTGGTTTAAATTTTAATTAAATAAAAATAGCCTTACTTTTGAACCACAATGACATTAGGTATAGATATTTGAATTCATTATTAAACTTTAAGATAATAACCATTAAAAATGAACTGTTTGGGCATTAATTAAAATGTCAAAAAGTCACAGTTAGTGTGTAACCAAAGATCCTTGCTATTTCTGTTTTACTAAAAATTGTCCTAATCATCACATTTAAAGCTAGCTTTCTATCTTACCCAGGAGAAGTGTTACCTGGCTTCACTCCCCCAATTCAATATATTATCTGACCTGCAAGTTTTGTAGATTGATAGATTAATTATAGTTAGGTTTGATGTTTTGGTGCTAATATTGTATTTTGCAAACTGCCCTTTTTATTAAGAGTGAAGTGTTCTGTTTGTTTTGTATTCGTCTCTCTAGGTGAAACTTTCATAGCTCTTGAAACTTTTATCTGTTTGAGATTACTCTCCAAGACTTACCTATTACCAGTTTTAGATTGATCTTTTCATATCTTTATCCCGTTTCAACATGAGGATTATTTGCTGCCTTTTTTTTTTAATCAGTAATTTTTACTCAGTACATTTTAGATGCTTTCTAATATTTCTGAAAACAAAGGCAATATTTATTTCGACTTAAGTAACAATATAATGGCTGAGTTTATAATGCAACCCTGCATCGCCCCTCTTTTCACCCTCTGCACATTCACCCTTTGTTTTCTCTAATATTTAACCTACAGACATTTTAATGTACAGACAACCTTTCTCTCCTCCTTGAATGGTGAGAGGATTACAGCTATTTCAGTGGTCTTTGCAGAAATATATCTGTCTTGTTTCTGTTTTGTAGAATTGGATGGGTGAGGACCTTGAGCACATAGTTTTAGGTGGCAGGCTACTAGTCCCACAGGCAGCAGTAATGGTCGTAAGAGTCCCGCAGCAGAGTCCTCGTGGGGGCTTTGGGCTTGGGGCACACGTTAATGACCCCAGCAAGCAGTAAAAGGCGGCAGCAGCAGTTCCTCCGCAAATAGCATTTGTCCTCAAGCTACTGTAGCTTCCAGGCTGCTCTGTTCTCACTTTACCTTCTCCTTTTCTTTTCTTTCTTTATCCCTTTGTTATTCACTCATCAAGTCAGTATTTCAGGGGGAACTATGTGCCAGGCATTTCCAGTGGCCATTTCGTGTCTATACCTGCTAAGGATATTTTCTGAGGTGTTCATTATTTCAAGAACCTAGCTGTTCTGAGCAATGTTTGTGACTTGAAGCATGGGGAGATTTGTTAGCACATTATTTAGTGAAATCAGATTGTTAGTATACTAAGTGAAGATTATGTTGCTATTCAGGTGCAAGCAAGTCTCTGGAAGGTTTTTGTGTAGTTGAAGAATAGCTTAGAATTATAAATATGTGTCTGTAAATCTACACATCTATGGATTTGCGATTCAGGGTAATTCCATTATTTTGTAAAATAACATGGTTCCTCAAGATTTGTAAATTACCATGTTTTTCATTTTTGTATTAGAAATATTTTATATTTATTTTTGATATCACTTGGGTGGGGTTCCCAAATCTTTAGGTAAAACTTCCTCTGTCAATAATTTAATCTGTAAACAAAAATACTCAGTTTTAAAAGTCTGTGAGCAAGACTTGCTAAGGTGAATTATTTCTCCTTAATTTAGAAATTTCTTCTTTTCCTCCTCATACCACTCTTACCACCATTCCTACTTTGAAACACAGATAAAATAAAACATTGCAAAGATTCATTATTAGAAGAGGGTGAAGGGTTATATGAAGAGTGGTGACATAACACCTTTGTGGGTATTAGCCATTTTTTCTGACGAATGAATGAGGAATGGGATGGTATTAGACATACTGTGAACTGTTAAAATCACTGTAAGCATGTCTGGGTTACTTCCCTGCTCCTTTAGGAGATGTTTGACATGATTAACCATGAGACTAATGTATTGCTAGAATCCAGATTTGTATTTCTTTGTTTCTTGTCTCCTCATCCTATAGGCAGCTTGATAAAAAATAAGTTGCAGCCAGTTCCACATGTGTGGAAATGGTGTGTGTATACATTTACCGTTATAGCTCTTGGTTGAGAAAAATTTTTGAATCATTTATATACAGACCTTGCAAACGTTCTGAAAGACATAAATTTAGATGGAGTTCTGGTAAAGTTCTGGTTTATTACTAATTGTAATCATGGGTCTCTAGTCTCAGTTTTCACATTTGCAGAGTGGATCACAAGAGGAACTTTTGTGATTGTTTTTGTACACTTCGGAAGCTGAAGCCTAGAGAGGCCCAAGTTTAGAATAAGTGGCTAATCTAGAGCCTGAAATTCCAACCTGCTCATCTATTATGTTAATTCACCACAGTTTAGGAGGGTTTTCCATATTCCCAGTGTTTTGTTGAAATCGTTGTGAGTGAGGGAGAGATAGATGCATGTAGTTGTGACATGTAGGCATGATGTATTTACTTAAAGGCGACTTTTTGGTGTTATCATTACTATTAGCACAGCTGGATTGTTGAATTTAACACTAGATTCAGAAAGTTTCTTAAGTCTGTGCCTGTATAGGAGGTATTAAATAAAAATGAAGGGCAATTCTAACCTTCAGGTCAACAGAAAATTAGTGATGGTTGAATATATACAGTCTGCTCAGGCACTCTTAAGCCCATTTCAATGCTAAAAGGACCTAATTAAAAGTATAAATTGATCTGGTTAGGTTAAGGGAGGGAAAATACATTCTTATTAAATGCTGTCAAATGCGGTTACAAACAATAGGTTGAATAGATGGTTTAATTTAACTTTGGAGATCAATCTGTGACTGATGACACAGGAAGACTTTCTGGAATACATCGCTTTGTAGATGCCTTAAACAGACAATACTGATAAAGCCTGTCATGTGAATTTCCTTCTTTACTGAGTACACAGTATGCTTAAGTGGTATGCTGTGCAGTGCTTCCAATCTGCTGTGCCTGCCATCTGCGCAAGCAGAGTGAAAGAGAAGAGAGTGTGGAAAGGAAATAGATCTGTGAGTTGTAAGGAATCTGTGTGAACACTGGGTGCCACTCATGAAACGCTGAGTGGTGAGTGGTTTTTCTTTGTACCCAGTACAGCCAGCTGTCTGTAAACCAGAGGCTTGAAACACATTCAGCTCTCAACTTCACCTTTTGGATATTGTGGTACCTGTGCTTGAGACCAAGTAGAAAATCCAAAGACAGTAACCATGATCTTGCCACCCTGTTATATTTTTCTCAATTTTTTTGTGGGGAGGGGGATAGAATCTTTATGCTGCTTTAGGGTTTGACACCATTGTTGAGGTAGATGTAATAATGCTAGCATTTTTACTTTGCCTAAATGGAATCTTTTTGGAAAGAAATTATACTATAAAACAAGTTTCCTGAGAAACATTTAAATACTATTTTAAAAGGTCAGTAAGACCTATAAATGGGAAAATTGCTTTAAAATCTTACAAGTTGTAGCCATGTGAATGATGGAGAAGTTGTATATGGGTAAGAGGAATTGACTGGCAGAATCTAACCTATATAGCTTTGTCAGTAGGTAAATCTCTTGTTTGAATCTGAGGCTTAGAACTTGTAAAGCCGTTCTTTGCGTATGCATATGGTTACCTTTTTGATGTAAACATAGGAGCCCTTATAAAACTGTGTTAATCATAAGTCATCTGGTACCTCCTTAGGAATTAACATAACCTTATATAGATGACTAATAATACAAAGCCACTGTGGTTTCTGTGGTTTTTACCAGCCATGGCTCTAGTTCTGAAACATTTAAAATGAGACTCGCTCCCTCTTTTAAAAATTTTTTTTGGACAAAGAGCTGTCTTATCAGAAAACTGCAGTAACTTAAGCAGATCCATAACTGGAGGGAATTAATAACAGAAAGTTTTTGTTGACACCAGGAAGTAGATTAAATAGTGCAATTGTGGTAATGAGTACCATATATGATAAGCTTGAGCCACCTGGGTTTTATTAGGCTGCTTGATACTTTGATCACAATATTATTTCAAGGCTTGTCTATTTAAATTGCTAAGGTTTCTTGTCATCTTTGTGATTTAGACCATAATTTCTTTCATTGCAGAGAGATTTTTGAAAAGAAAGGCCCTGGCCAAGCTGAAATTCTGGGGAGGTGCAAGTTCAACAGCTCAGCAATCCTTAGAATGAGAAAAGCTTTTAAACAAAATTAAAAGCTTGAAAGTACAGCAGTTGAGTATCAAGTTCATCTGACTTTGCTTCTCTTTAGATTTTTACTTGGATCATAATTACACTTTTGTTTATCATATAGTAGTGGGGCACTATAATGCTGTTTGGCATAATTCAGTTAATTATTGTTTGATATAAATACATGCATTTAAAATATATATTTCATGTTTTGAGAATGTGGTACTGCTATTGGTTTCCCTTCAGCTGGTATTAAGTGGTTTTGATGAACATCTTTGAGAATTTATGGAAAGATTTTTTAACTACTTCACCCATAATGAATAAATTATACTAATCACAGAATTTGATAAATTGTCTTGCTTTTTGTCTTTGAACTTGAAAAGTTAAACTTTAGTTAGCCTGTTGATATAGATGAATGAAATTTTTAGTCATTAAAATCAACAGATATTCCTTCTACTAATTTTAGAAATAGTCTTTCACAAGTACCTAATAGTATCTTTGTTAAGTACCATCGTTAAGCAAATGTTTTGGCCTAGGGACACAAATATTCATTTTGATTAGTAAAAAGAAGACAGGGGAGATTTAATAATTTAAGATATTATTGTCCTTAGCATATTAAAAGTGCTGTTTTGAAAGTTTACATGTAAAATGCTTTGTACATTTATTGATGTGCTCATTAATTTTCACTGTCTTGAGTTTTGAGTACTCTTACAACTGTTGTTAGCTTGGCTTGAAGTTTCCATGTCCCAGAATAACTTTTAAGCCTTAAGTGGTTAAAGGCACTTAAGAATATAATGGTTTTCTTTTACTATACCTGATTTGCCTTTGGTATTGAAAGAAGCATATGGAAGTGTTAATCAATCAACAGCCTTTTTGTTTTCCATGATAAGACAAAGGAAAAACTATTAAAAATAGGAAAATATTTGATCATTGGAAAAATTGCTGACCAAGAGCTTTGTAACATTCTTATTTTAGAAAGTAGGGTAGTGCTTTTAAGTTTTAGAGGTTTGTGACTCATTGATTGAGGAAAGGTGAACTCATAAAATGCAGAGCCATAGATTTAGAAACAAGCAGGTGATACAAGCAGGGAAATATGAGGCCTGTCACTTAGAACAAAGACTTAGTTTGGGGGAATGGTCTGAAATAATAATAGAGTCAGATTATGGAAGACAGAATCCTTGAAAAAAAAGAGGCTTAAACTTGAAGCAGTTGTGTGTCATTCTAGGTTCCCCAGCAGGGGTGTGAGGATATAAAATCTGTCTGTCTATCTTGGTCTAGAAGCAGGAAAAACAGAATGGATAATGGAGGTTTGAGTGAAATGTGGGCAGTAGCAATAAGAGTGAAAAGGTGATACCAGAGAATTGGAAGAAATGGCAAAAGGTTGAGTTCAGGTTTATACACACATTTTGAGGGCTTGACCTCCTGTATCAAATAGCTTTAGTATCTGACATATTCTAGAAGAATTAAATCCTGTTTGTCATCCCTTTTCCTCTTGCATAATTTGTGAAAAGCATCTGTTCTTAGATACTGGTGTGTATCACAGAGCAGGTGGGTAAGACAAATGTGAGCTGTTGATAACCAGCAGGGCATAATAAAAGCTTTACTAAAATATTAAATATTTTTCAATTCAGGGAGCTTTGGGGGGCATTTTGAAAAGTACACATGTTGTTTGGAAGAGTCAGTGTGATATAGCTATGGATTGATATTTTCAGGGCTATCTTAAGAGAGGATTAAAGCTCCAAGGGACAGAACTATGATCTACTAAAAATAGAAATAAAGAGTAAAGAAGATTTACTTCACTATTCTGACAGAACTGTCCATTCATGGGATGGAATTCTTTAGACAGTCATGTCCTGTCTTGAGAATAGTTTTTACAAGTTGGTAGATTCATTCATTCATTCATTCAAAAGATATTTACTGAGTCCAGCTGTTTCAGGAACTTTGCCAGATATTTAGAGACAACCTAGTGAACACCTAGAGGAGAGAAACATAAGATAATTAACCAGGTGAAATAATTATACATTGTGTTAAGTAGAGTGGAAGAAATGAACAGATACTTTAGCAGTTGGCACCCCACCTTAAATGGGTCCCTGGTCCTGAGATGTATTCAGCTGTTTGAGAACCAGGACTAGAAGAAAACCAAGTGCAAAGGCCATCTCTGAGGTGGGAATGAGCTTGCTGTTGTCTAGCAACTCTCAGAAAGCTTGGCTATCTGAATAAATCCTGCTGAGTGAGAAATAAGGGGCTCTGTCATTTAGAGCCTTATAGGAATTTGGGTTTTGTTCAGTAAGTAGTAAGAAGTTACTGAACTGAAGAGTCTTAAGTTAATGTAGTTGAATTAATGACTGTCATGTTCTTTATAATACTGTGACTTAATCTCAGATTTTTCTTCTTGGTGGTGTATTTGAAATATTTATGAAACTTAGCTTGGTGATTGAATGCATTAGTGATAGTGTTCATTCCAAGAAAGTTTATCTGTGGCTACTGGATAACTTTTTTTTTTAAACTTTTTGTTTTGTACAGGAGTATAGCCAATTAACAATGTTGTGATAGTTACAGGTGAACTGGGAAGGGGCTCAGCCATACATGCATGTATCTGTTCTCCGTCAAACTCCCCTCCTATCCAGGCTGCCACATAACACTGAGCAGAGTTCCATGTGCTATACAGTAGGTCCTTGTTGGTTATCCATTTTAAATATAGCATTGTGTACATGCCCATCCGCAACTCCTTAACTGTCCCTTCCCCCCAAGCCCCCCACACCCCTGGCAGCCATAAGTTTGTTCCTAGATAACTTTTATAAACAAGTTTTTCTGAAGTTTTAATTTTTTTTTATTACATTTTTTATTTTGAAATAATGTTGGGTGTACTGAAAACTTGCAGAGATAATTTAGAGAGGTTTCAATAGACCTCAGCCAGGCTTCCTCTAATGTTATCATCTTAACATTCCTGTGGTACATAAGTCTAAGAAACCAACATTGGTACATTACTGTTAACTGAACTCCAGACTTTATCCAGATTCCACCAGTTTTCCCATCAGTGTCCTTCGCTTTTCCGGATGCGGTCCAGGATCCCACGTGACTTTTGGTCGTCGTGTCTCCCGTAGTCCTCTCTGGTCTGTTCCATTCCTCAGTCTTTCCTTGTTTTCCTTCATCTGGGTAGTTTTGAGGAGTACCAATTAAGTGTTTTGTAAAATGTCCCTCAGTTTAGGTCTGTCAGATATTTTTCCATGATTAGACTAGAGTTTTGAGGAGAAAACCCAGAATGGTGAGTGCTCTTTTTACTGCGTCCTGTTGGATTAGAATGTTATCCACATGACATCACTGGTGATGTTAACTTTGGTCACTTCGATAAGGTGGTATCTGATACCCTTTTTGAATTATCACTCTATCTTGGAAATCTCTATAATTTACAGAAATGATAGAACATTGATATTTCAGCTGAAAAAGAGTTTCTCTCGGAAGAAACAACTCAGTTAACTTTGCGACTTTACTGTCTACTCCTAATGGTTTAATATCTAAGCAACATGGGCAGAGTTGTATATTATGTGCTGTAACTTTTCACATAAGTTAGATAAACTTTTTTACTTTTATGCTGTGCCATCTCAGACATACTGTTGAGTATCTAAATTCATTCTGGCTGATTCAGATTCATCTCTTAATGGAATATGAACTGGGTGTTGGGGAATATTCATTATAGCCCACCAGAACTTCAATATCAGGAGTATTTGATGCAGAAATTAACATTTTCCCATGTGTGGTCCCACACAGTATTATTGGGAATAGTTTGTATACACTGCAAAATACCTTGTGTACAAAGGACCTCTTCAAACTTTCACATTTGGTGTCAACACAACTTAGACCACCAGCATAGCGTATGCTACCACTGTGCCACTGTGAGAGCTTCACATGGACATACAATTGGTGAAATTAAGAGATGAAGAAAAAAATGCTTGAAATAATTGAAAACCAGCCTTAAATAGCTTGTTTTTTTCTTTGGGATGTTTGAAACATTTCAGATATTTAACTTCCCAGTTAAGAAAATAAGAAAGGATGTACGGCTGTCCCTTGGTACCCAAGGGGGATTGGTGCTAGGGCCCCTGCAGTCAGTGAAGACCAGAATCCACGGATGCTCATGTTCCTTATCTTTTATATTCTTATTTTGGAACTTTTGGAAGTTTTGTTTTCCCTTCCTTGAATGCTATCTGCAGTTGATCATATGTGAAACATGGGAGATTTGGAAGCTTGATTATTTTGAAATTTCAGAGACATCCCTTTGATTTCCTCATTCTGCAGTTCTTAAAGTTCTATTTGACTGTTGACTCCAAATATCTCTTCATATCTGTTGACTAACTTTATTATGGCTCTTTGTATGGGGAAAAAAGCAGTTGTACATCAAAATTTTGCTATTATTAATAAAATAGGTATTTTTCCTAGCTATTAGTAAGCACATAGCAAGAAGTTTTTGTTTTTCTCTTTTTAACTGGGAAAGATCACTAAAAAGTAAAAGTCCTGAAAACTAGCCATGGGGAGGCAGTAATCTTTGAATATTGTCATTATCATCGTCATTGTCGTCATTATTATTGTATTGGTGATGATAACATTACAACCTCAGTCATAATGGTTAACATTTTTTGAGCACTTATTGTGTTGAGCACTTGGCTACTTTATGAAGTTAAGTTCTGTACTATTCCCAGGTGGTGCTTGGTTATGTACAATTGGCTGTATAGGAAGTGATTTCAGAAGAGGAAGCCACTTAAGCACTAGGTTGTAACTAGTTGTAACTAGTGGGATTTGAGCTAAATCTTGAGGATACGTGGTTCCTGCTTTTCTCTCTTGCGACATTACCCTCAATTCCTGCTCCCGCCCCCCGCCTTAATGCCAGCTTACTGAACCATTTGTTTTCTACCCAAACCAAAATCTGCCTTGTTCCTGGATAGTGGATTATTCTCTTCTCTTAATTTGAAATAATTTTAGATTTATAGAAATTGCAAAGAGTCCTTGTATAACCTTTACCTAGTTTCCCTTATTATTAATATCTTTTATAACCACGGTGCATTTGTCAAAACTAAGAATTGGCACACCACCATTAAGTAAACTACAGATTTCATCTGTATTTCTCTAGTTTTCCTGCTCACATCCTTTTTCTGTTCAAAGGTCAGTTCAGGATACCTGTTGCATTTAGCTGTCACGTTTCTTTAGTCTCCTGCAGTCCACCTTTTCCCTGTTTTTCCTGACTGGCACTTTGGAAAGTACTGTCAGGCCTCTTGTCCACTGTCTGTCAGTTTGGTCTGTGTGTTGCCTTCTCGTGATTAGATTGAGGTTATGGAATTTGGGGAAGAATACAGGAGAAATGCCTTTCTAATCACATCATACTGGGAAGGACATCATCTCAACATGTCTTAGTACTGGTGATACTAACCTTGGCCACTCAGTTTAGGGGATGACGGCCAGGTTTCTCCACTGAATAGTTACTATTTGTCCCTAGAAGTAAGTTACTGCTTAAGGGGAGAGTTAAGTTCTACCTCCTGGTGGGAAAAGTAGCAAAGAATTTTTGGAGATAAATGAAAATGCTTCAGTAACTAGTAAATATTATGAGGACTGTCAGACTTAATCTTAATTACCTCTTTCTCTTATTCACTTTTATTAGACTGGTTGTTTACTGAGCTCAGGAGCTAAGATGTATTGTTTCCCTTATATGTAGAATAGTGACGTAGGGTAAATGCGCAATAAAATGTTTGTTGAATGGCTAGAACCAAAAAAGGGAGATTGTAAATTACATACAAAGCTAAATTAGTTTAAGTGATCCTTTAGGTAGTGGAATAGTGTTAACAGTGTTTGAATAATGTAACAAACATTTTTAGTGTTTTAGTTTCCTTAGTTTTAGTTTTGTGATTAAAGAATATATGTTTCCCTGATTTGAACATATTTAGAAAAAGTATTTTTTCTTCTTAGCTTTGAAGGACAACTGATTAGAATAAAGAAATTTAACAAAGTAAATTTAGACCAGAAGTCTTATTATATGATTAAAGGTAGCTGGTTGAATGTTTTGAGCATACTCTGTATTTAGAAGGGTGGATTTAACTTGGGAAAGCATGTAATTTCTAAGTAAATTAGCAGTGATAGAAAAATCCCATCCCATTTCTCAAAAAAGGTGTTTAAAAGTACCAGTGTTATGTTTAACCTAACTTTTACCTTATAAATGGACTCTCTGAACTCCAAGCATGCTAAATTTAACTTCCATATTAGATTCCAGTTTTACTTATGGATGCTCTGGCTTCCCTTCAGACTGTATAAGTCTTTTTTTTTTTTTTAAGAATGTTGGTTGATTCACTAAAAACAGGAACAATAAACTATACTTGCTTTTAGCCATTGATGTTTTTGCTAAGTAGTGACTAAAAAGTCAAGAGGAGTTTTCTTTAAGAAGTTGAAGGCTTAAGGAAATTGATAGTTGGTTTTAGTCTTTTGTTTTAGCTGCTGTTGCACCATCCTACTCAGGATGAGTTTTGTTACCTTCTAGACAGTTAAGCCGGAGAAGGCAATGGCACCCCACTCCAGTACTCTTGCCTGGAAAATCCCATGGATGGAGGAGCCTGGTAGGCTGCAGTCCATGGGGTCGCTAGGAGTCGGACTTCCCTTTCACTTTCATGCATTGGAGAAGGAAATGGCACCCCACTCCAGTGTTCAGCTTTAGTTTCCGCCTCTGTAAAGTGGAGACAGTTGATACCTACAACACAGGGTATATTAGTTTTGATCATTTTGTTGAAGAGTTTGACCTTTGTACCACTGACAGTGGGCAACTATATAAGGTTTTTGTATTTTAACAATGTTCAGATCTGGTTTAAGAAAAAATATTAAACTGCAAGAAGACCAGTTTGAGCATTGGTGGTGGGAATGACCAAAGGGATAGAGATGAGAAGTTTGATGTCTTCTGGGTATTTGCATTAGTGAGTGACAGCTAAGTCTAGACTTGTAGACTAGACTTACATGATGATCTAGAAAATTGCACCTTAAACTCAATTTTGAATTAAATGTGTAGGAAATGTATAGGTTTACTTTTTTGAATAATCAGCCATGTCGAATTTATTTTATATCACATCGATCAACATGTTAAAGCTACGGTAATAATAACTGCTCTTACAGTTATTTTGCATGTGAAACCATAGATACCTACTAGCCATGATCATACCTCTATAGTATAGTGGTTCAGGGATAGGATCTTGCTGCAGTCGAATGTGATCTGCTCTTGACTGTGGTGATACCATCTACCTTTAGGGTTGTTCTGGGGATTAAGTAAGAATGCATGTAAAACATTAAGACAGTACCTGATTCATAGTAAACACTTAATGAGTGGTAGATACTGTATTTTTCACAAAAGCGTAACTCTGGGTACATTTGGGGTACAATTTAGAGTTCATTATAGCTTGGAAGTATATGAAATATGTAAAGTCTATCTTCTGTGGTAGCATAATTTAACTTAATCAGTTGCGATTATGTTTATTGCATTTCAAGATCAAGCCTTGTTGAGAGGTCTAATTTGCATTGTATAATTCAGACTAATCAGGGCAAGTTGAAATTTAGAAGATTTTTAAACAGTGTGATATTTAATAGGAACAAATAAAGATTTAGGCCCTGAGGGAAGAAACATAAACCATTAGTACTAATTCAGTGTGAGGAGGATAGGCTCAGAAAGAGGTTCCTAGTAAAGGGGGTAAAAATGTAACCTAATGCAGAAGGAGCCCCACCTCTTTGAAGTGGTGCTGTAAGGAATAGGGAGAGTGACTTATGTATGGACAATAGAGGGCTGTGGGCATTCTGTGTACCTGCCTGTGCTGTGTGCTCAGTCATGTCCGACTTTGTGACCCTGTGGACTGTAGCCTGCCAGGCTCCTCTGTCTATGGAATTTCCAGGCAAGAATACTGGAGTAGATTGCCATTTCCTTCTCCAGGTGATCTTCCCAGCCCCAGGGATCTAACCCATGTCTCTTAGGTCTCCTGAATTAGCAGCCGGATTCTTTACCACTGTGTCACCTAGGAACCATCCTGATTCCAGTTTAATTCATAAAGCTCACTGGTAGAGTAAAGCCCCATATTGTTCCCAGTCTGTAGCAAGGTATTTACTGGTAGTAGAACAAAGGAGGAAAGTGAGCAAATTTGCCAGCCTTTGGGTTGGTGAAGGCAGCAATAGATCTTCAGTATTCAGTATCCACCAGGGCTTCCCTGGTGGCTCAGTTGGTAGAGTCTGCCTGCAAGGCGGGAGACCTGGGTTCAATTCCTGGGTCAGAAAAATCCCCTGGAGAAGGAAATGGCAACTCACTCCAGTATTCTTGGCTGGAGAATTCCATGGACAGAGGAGCCTGGTGGGCCACAGGCCATGAGGTTACTAAAAGTTGGACACGACTGAGTGACTAACACACACATCCAGGTGTATATAAATAGGCATGCTTTTTTTTTTAAATGCTTTTCTAAAATCTTAAAATTCTATCCTTTTTTAATTCTTTCTTATAAAAAATTTTCATCCAGGTTAAGTATTTCCCTAGGGGTGATCTGGAACTCCTTGGAAAAGCCACAGTGAGACTACTGTGTCTGTGCCCTTATTGTAACACAGGGAGGCTTGGTGTCCTAGCCTTTTTTGTTTGACTGCATATGCTGCCTTAACTGTTCCTGTTTTGTTTCATTTGCTTTGTTTTCTTTAAAAAGGTTTTTGTTTTTGTTTTTGTGCTTTTCATTCTATTTTTGGAGCAAGGGTGTTCTGCCTCACATATTTTATAGTCAGATTTACACTTCATTAATTTTACTCTTAAATTATATGGATTTTTTTCCTCAAGAAGACTAAGCAAGATACAAGGATTAAGCATGATATGTAGTAGAAATTTGGTATCATGCTAATATCACCCCAGCCCTCTCCATTGTGTAAGTATTCTGAAGCCCTGGTCATTGGACCCTGTATTTCAGGCAGAAATAATAAACTATTTCAGAAACAATTTGTATAGTGCTTTGGGATCTCATTCTTGATGTAGTCATTGAAATATGCTGATCTTTTATCAGGTCTTAATTATTAATTATTATATCAAGTCTTTATTATTATTATTCATGACTATTGCTTATTGGGCTTCGCTGATAGCTCAGTTGATAAAGAATCCGTCTGCAGTGCAGGAGACCCCGGTTGAGTCCTGGGTTGGGAAGATCTGCTGGAGAAGGAATAGGGTACCCACACCAGTATTCTTAGGCTTGCCTTGTGGCTCAGCTGGTAAAGAATCTGCCTGCAATGCGGGAGACCTGGGTTTCATTTCTGGGTTGAGAAGATCCCCTGGAGAAGGGAAAGGTTACCCACTCCAGTATTCTGGCCTGGAGAATTCCATATGCATATACGACATGTGTATGCTATTCAATACATGAATATGAATATGGAATTTTGTGGAGAATTCCACCGACTGTACAGTCCATGGGGTTGTAAAGAGTTGGACATGGCTGAGTGACTTTCATTTTCGAAAACCAGGAAGAGTGGTGATGTCAGAGGTCATAGGAATGAGAGGTACTCATTAAAGTCTCAGAGCTACTATATAAGATGTATATTCAGTGTGGGTATCAGGTAAAGGACTTTTTGAAAAACAGATAGTACTTTTCCTGAGTCCTCCTTAATTGTGGTGTGGAATCCTGTCTTGATTCTTAGTCATTTATTATACCAATACATTCTCTAAATGTTTTGCCTAAGTTCCACTTAGGTTAGATTTTAAAGCAATATTTACTTTTAGTACAAGATAATAAGTGAGGTGGTCTTTTCTATAAATCAGCAATTTAATTGGCCCTTACTGCATTGATGCCTTATATGTAATTGAGGTCCTGAAAAAGTACATAGTTTGTATGTTTGCACATCTAACAGTCTTTTCGAATGCACTGAGAATTTGCCATTAAGAGGAATCTCGGGTAAGTTTTATGAAGGGAATTGTTCTTTTCTCCAGTTTCTATTAGTTTATTTCATATTATTGACATCATTGTAAACTTTTATTGGATTTTGAGAGCCTTTCAAAGTGTTTGCAAAGTTATATGTTTATCTTTCTGTGCTTTTATCCCTCTAGTCCTTTAGATTTAGTTCAGTCCAATAAGTAAAAAGGGTGGTGTCAGAGTGGGATGCTAGGAGGATTTCTTCAGTTCAGTTCAGTCGCTCAGTTGTGTCCCACTCTTTGCGACCCCTTGAATTGCAGCACACCAGGCCTCCCTGTCCATCACCAACTTCCAGAGTTCACCCAAACTCATGTCCTTCGAGTTGGTGATGCCACCCAGACATCTCATCCTCTGTCGTCCCCTTTTCCTCCTCCCCCCAATCCCTCCCAGCATCAGAGTGTTTTCCAATGAGTCAGCTCTTCGCATGAAGTGGCCAAAGTATTAGAGTTTCAGCTTCAGCATCAGTCCTTCCAAGGAACACCCAGGACTGATCTCCTTTAGAATGGACTGGTTGGATCTCCTTGCAGTCCAAGGGACTCTCAAGAGTCTTCTCCAACACCACAGTTCAAAAGCATCAATTCTTCGGCACTCAGCTTTCTTCACAGTCCAACTCTCACACCCATACATGACCACTGGAAAAACCATAGCCTTGACTAGACGGACCTTTGTTGGCAAAATAATGTCTCTGCTTTTCAATATGCTATCCAGGTTGGTCATAACTTTCCTTCCAAGGAGTAAGTGTCTTTTAATTTCATGGCTGCAATCACCATCTGCAGTGATTGCTGCTGCTGCCGACTCTGTGCAGCCCCATAGACGGCAGCCCACCAGGCTCCACCATCCCTGGAATTCTCCAGGCAGGAACAGTGGAGTGGGTTGCCATTTCCTTCTCCAATGCGTGAAAGTGAAAAGTGAAAGTGAAGGCGCTCAGTCATGTCCAGCTCTTAGCGAAACCATCTATTGCAGCCTACCAGGCTCCTCTGTCCATGAGATTTTCCAGTCAAGAGTACTGGAGTGGCTTGCCATTGCCCTCTCCAGTTATGGAGCCCAAAAATATAAAGTCTGACACTGTTTCCACTGTTTCTCCATCTACTTCCCATGAAGTGATGGGACCAGATGCCATGATCTTCGTTTTCTGAATGTTGAGCTTTAAGCCAACTTTTTCACTCTCCACTTTCACTTTCATCAAGAGGCTCTTTAGCTCCTCTTCAATTTCTGTCATAAGGGCGGTGTCATCTGCATATCTGAGATTATTGATATTTCTCCCGGCAATCTTGATTCCAGCCTGTGCTTCTTCCAGCCCAGCGTTTCTCATGATGTACTCTGCATAGAAGTTAAATAAGCAGGGTGACAATATACAGCCTTGACGTCCTCCTTTTCCTATTTGGAACCAGTCTGTTGTTCCATGTCCAGTTCTAACTGTTGCTTCCTGACCTGCATATAGGTTTCTCAAGAGGCAGGTTTTAGAAAGCACTACTATGAACAAAGCTAGTGGAGGTGATGGAATTCAAGTTGAGCTATTTCAAATCCCGAAAGATGATGGTGTGAAAGTGCTGCACTCAATATGCCAGCAAATTTGGAAAACTCGGCAGTGGCCACAGGACTGGAAAAGGTCAGTTTTCATTCCAATCCCAAAGAAAGGCAATGCCAAAGAATGCTCAAACTACCACACAATTGCACTCATCTCACACACTAGTAAAGTAATGCTCAAAATTCTCCAAGCCAGGCTTCAGCAATACATGAACCGTGAACTTCCAAATGTTCAAGCTGGTTTTAGAAAAGGCAGAGGAACCAGAAATCAAATTGCCAACATCCGCTGGATCATCGAAAAAACAAGAGAGTTCCAGAAAAATATCTATTTCTGCTTTATTGACTGTGGAGGATTTCTTAGCAGGTTGTTAATTTAGAAAACAGGACCTTGTCTGCCAGTGTTAAAACGTGAGCACTGGGAAGAGGGAATTTTCTATTGGTGATTTTACTAGCTGTGAGAAACCTTTGTTCCAAGAGAAATAATGTCAAAAGTAATTGTGTCTAATCTCCCAATGTCCAGTTCTATTCTCTCCCTTCTATTTTTAATAGAAGGGCATTTCTTTTGTAGCCGTTAAAAAGTTTGTTTTTAATAAAAGTTCCTGGTAGTAGTGTTCTGAAGCAAAATTAAAATTTAAATTACTGAAAAGTGCATAAAGTGTGGCAGGCAAGAAATGCAAGATTATTTAGTACATGTTAAACAACCAAAAGAAAGAACACTTGAATACATTGTTCGGAGTGCCCTTGGGGCTTTTTAAGCATGTGTCTCCCTTCTCCCCCCTCCACCCCGCCTCCCCCACCCCCGACTACCCATGCTGGGTTTGTAGGGAGCGGAGAGGGAGTGATAGTCAAAACCAAAAGGTGGCATTTGGTCTTGAACCGGAGTCTGCTCTGTGCACTGTTAGCAGCATTTCCTTCAAAGTGTGGTATGTATGTGTATCGTGGATGCAGTTGTTTAAAATAGAAAATGAAAGTTTTTCTTGTATCTCCTAACTTAAATGTTTGCTCTCATTAGGAGCTGCCATCAAGCTTATTATGTAATAAGTCATGCTTGCACTAAGATTGTTTATTAAATGCCTCTTGGGCATTACTTTTCCAACAAAGGTCCATCTAGTCAATGCTATGGGTTTTCCAGTGGTCATGTATGGATGTGAGAGTTGGACAATAAAGAAAGCCCAGTGCTGAAGAATTGATGCATTTGAACAGTGGTGTTGGAGAAGACTCTTGAGAGTCCCTTGGACTGCAAGGAGATCCAACCAGTCCATCCTAAAGCAGATCAGACCTGGGTGTTCATTGGAAGGACTGATGTTGAAGCTGAAACTTCAATACTTTGGTCACCTGATGCGAAGAACTGACTCATTTTAAAAGACCCCGATGCTGGGAAAGACTGAGGGCGGGAGGAGAAGGGGACGACAGGGGATGAGATGGTTGGGTGGCATCACCAACTCAATGGACCTGAGTTTGAGTGAACTCCGGGAGTTGGTGATGGACAGGGAGGCCTGTCGTGCTGCAGTCCATGGGGTTGCAAAGAGTCGGGGTCGCAAAGAGTCGGACACGACTGAGCGACAGAACTGAACTGGGTCTGTGAATACTAGGCAACAGTGTTTATCTGAACAGTGAGCATTGGGGTTGACTCAAAGATACAACACTGTCACTAATTTGGGTGTAAATTCCTTGCCTTAGCTATGATACTTGTTCATATCATTCTCACATTTGTCAGAGCCATTAATAGTTGAGAATAGTGGCTTTCTTCTTAGTCACTTGCTTAATTTAGCAAATATACTTAAAGCATTTTCTACCTGTATTTTAAATTTTCTTTAATGTGAATACATGGAGCAGAACTAATCTTTGAATATTTGCTGCATCTATTATGTTAAGACATTTTTCTTTTACACACTGAGAATAATAAAAGTAGGTTATAATTAGACCCTAATATAAGTTAACCTAGAAATGGTAGTCAGAATCAAAAGTAATGTTAACAGCAGTCGGAAGAGTTAATAATTTCAGTACACCCTTTCCTGGGCTTCAGTGTCTGCAATACTTAGCAAGCAAAGTAAGTTGCCTCTGCTCAGTTAGAACTTCTTTTCAAATTTCTTGTCCCCCTGAACCATTTTGTATTTTAAAGTGCTGTCGTGGTGGAGTTGAGGGATAAAGAAAGAGATGAGCTATTTTTCTTTTTAGTTATATTGCCCTCCATCTGATTGTTTCAGGTTGCTGTGTGTTCAGAATATAGACAAATAACTTCAGTAGTTAGTGATGTGTCAGAATTGTCAGCTCCAAGTTTCTAGGCTGACTTTTTGCTTCTAGGAAACAACAACAAAAAGGAGTGGGGGCCAGTAAGAAGAAGGTCCTGCCTGGGCTTAGTATTTTCTAAGAACTAGTAAGACTGACTTTTAGTAGTAATTGTGAAAATAGAAATGTTTTCAGCAGTTGTTAAAGTGATAGTGATTATTTTAGGTAGAAATATATTATCACATGTGGGAGGAGTAGATTCAGCATTAAGATGTCAGACCCCCCTGGATTTTCTGAGATATGTTCATGTTATGTATACTTTGCTACTGATGTGATTCATTTTACCTGTAATAGTTTTAATTAAAATACAGAGAATCCTGCTTTTTAATGTGATAGGGCCTCTGACTGTATTTGAGTTTTTAAGAATACGTACAGTTTTAAAAGCCTGTAGAAAGGCCCTAGATTAAAGAAATCTCTCCTAGCCCTTCTAACGTAAAAAAAGAATTAAGAGCCAAGTAGAAAATACTTCATAAAACTCATCAAATGGCTGGGTCAATTTCTCTTGAATTCCTACATCTATTTGCAGGAGAAGTACATAAAACAAACACAATTTGATGAACAATTATAGAGCAAACATCCACGGAACTGCTACTTTGGTTAAGAAATATAATATAACCCCTCAAATCTCCCTGATCACAACTCCCTTGCGTTCCCCCTAGAAATACCTAGGATTTTGACTTTTCGTGAAGCTTTATCTTGCATAGTTTTACGTGTTTTTATGTATTATTAATTTGATTTTGTCTATCTTTGAACTTTATAAATGTAATGACAGTTACGATTTCTTTGTTTTGTTTCTTTTAGTCAGCCTTAGATTTCTGAGGTTCATCCTCTGTTGCTCATTCATTTTTTAATTGCTATATCCTATTGTGTGAATATCACATTTTATTTACTCATTCTGTCCTCAATGGGCTATTGAATTGTTTCCAATTTCTATGTAAGATGTCTTGGTTTTTAAAAGCACTGTATCTGTCAAAGTGTTTTGTTTGCTGAAGTTGGCCGTATAGGACCTTTCCTTAAGATATGGGTA
Organism: Bos javanicus; assembly: GCF_032452875.1. Classification (NCBI taxonomy): domain Eukaryota; kingdom Metazoa; phylum Chordata; class Mammalia; order Artiodactyla; family Bovidae; genus Bos; species Bos javanicus. The sequence goes on from NC_083881.1 coordinate 47,803,953, forward strand.
CCAGAGAGAGTAGACACCGTTCTGTGTTTAGAGCTAGTACTGGAGCTCATTCAGAGAAAGGCATTTCCCTACTCTCTCACATATTTATGGTGAGTTTGATGTTGCTTCTTTCAGAATTTTTGAAACTTTTCCCTTGATATTCAAATGTTTCTTTAGTTTTTCCAAGTTATGTGACTATCATACAGATAAAAGTGAGGAAAATTATGGGTTAAATTGGGCTGACTAAATATAGTATTTATTTATTTATTTATTGCTTTGCGTTGACAGTAACATTTTCTTGTGTTACATTTAAGCTGTGGTCAGAAGGTGTCTCTTGACTTTCTGAAGCACTATATTTTTAACTAACCTTAACTTGTGTTATCCTCATAGCTCAGTTGTAGAGAATCTGTCTGCAGTGCAGGAGACCTGGGTTCGATCCTTGGATTGGGAAGGTCTTATCCCTTGGAGAAAGAAATGGCAGCCCACTCCAGTATTCTTGCCTGGAGAATCCCACAGACAGAGGAGCCTGGCAGGCTATAATCCATGGGGTCGCAAGAGTCGAACGTGACTTAGCGACAAGAGAGAGAGAGAGCTTGTAGTATAAGTATGTGTAGGCAGTAGTCAGGCCTGATTCCTGCCAGATTGGTGTCTTGGGCATTTTAGGTTTCTTACTTGAATGAATGATTGATTGCTTTTGTGACCAAGTTTTTGTTACAAGTATCTTTAAAAGGAATCATAAAGTACATAAATAACTTTGCAGTCCTCATTGTTAGAGATTTTTGTAAATTTAGGTGATTTTCAGTATATTTGAAAATCATTCCAGGAATGAAAGCAGTCATGGGAAGAGCAGTTTGGAAATGATGCTGTTTTAAAACCCTGTAAAAATGCCCCAGATTAAACAAAGTTCTCCTGGCCCTTCTCACTTAAAAGGAAAAAAAAAAAAATTGAGCCAAGTAGAAAATACTTCGTAAAACCCATCAAATGGCTGAAACAGTTTCTCTTGAATTTCTACATCTATTTTTCTCTAGGTAGTATAGTATAGTAACAAATAATGTAATTACAAATTATAGCAGTTATTTATTTGGAATATTTTAGGCTGCACTGTTGATTAATGTATTTTGTGATAACAGTTGGTAATTTGTGTCTTTTACTGGAATGCCAAGGTTGGAAAAGGCACAGTGTGTATTTCTAGTCCTTTTCTTGAATGTGTAAACTTTGATTCTTACTAATTAAATTGTTTTGCAGTATTACTTTAATGCAGTACACAGGCTAAAATGCCTTTTGGAATTTTGATGTTTTACTTGGTGGCTCATGTAAACTTTTTGCACAAGCCCCTTTTAAAGTCAACTTGTAAAATTGTTGAGCATATGCCATTTTTCATATTAACTACTCTATCTACATTACTACCTAACTTCGGGCTTTCATTATCATCTCTTGCTGGAATTATTGTGGTAGCCTTTTAACAAGTTTCTTGCCCAAGTCTTTCCTTTTTAGTCCATTCTTCCCTCCAGAGTGATACCTTAAAAAAAAAAAAAAATCTTGAAGTCTCAGAGTGTCACTTTCCTACTTTAAAACCGTTGTCTGGCGCCTCTGTACCCGCAGAGTAAAGCCCATGTCCCCCTGGCCTGTGACACTTTGAGATTTGGCTCAGGTGTGTGGTTTCCACCTTATTTCTTCTTCCTTTCCCTGTGCATATTATATAGTATGAGATTGTTTATAGAGCTCCTTAAAAATTTGGAGTCTTTTATACTCTATACCTTGCATGGTGGTTTCCTCAGGCTCAGCTATAGCTTTTAACTTTTTCTGCCTGGCAAGCTCTTACCCATCCTTCAAAACAGCACAGGTTTTGAACCTCTGTAAAAAAGTTTTCTTTGCCCGTCCCTGTATTCCCCTTTGTGTTAACTCTGCAACCCACACACCTTCAGTTTATTGTGTGGTATTGCTAATGGGATTTCCAGGTGGTGCCAGGGGTAAAGAATCCCACCTGCAGTACAGGATATCTGGGTTCAGTCCCTGGGTCGGGAATATCCCCCGGAGAAGGCTTGGCAACCCACTTAAGTATTCTTGCCTGGAGAATTCGTGGACAGAGGAGCCTGGCAGGCTGCAGTCTGTGGGGTCCCAGTGAGTCGGACACAACTGAGCGACTAACACAAACATTTCTAATGTGGCTTTCTTACTTACTCTGAGCTGCTTTAAGTCAAGGACTATGTCTTGATTTAAAGCTGGCTGTCAACTTTTACCTTTGTATCTGGAAATTGAGATAGGTGCTCAAGAAATAACAGGCGGAAGTCATCTGGAACTGGAGAGCTGGGATTCACTCTGTAGTGATGTTTGAATATCTTTTCACATCCTTCTATTTTTAGTGTATTATGGATGATTTGAGCCCATTTGGTCACACGTCTTTTATTTTCCAGGACCTGTAGACTTTGTTATCCTTTCTGATTAGTAGGTAGTCAAGATATTTACAGAACCATCACAATAATATGAAATTCCCTCCATAGGGCTTTATCATCGTCTTTGAACTTGGTGTAAAATCAATTCCTGATGTGATGCTAAATGTTTTATATTTTAAGTAATATGTTTTTAATTCAGAATACGGAACCCTAAACAGGCTTCATAAATAACACTTGTAAACTCTTCCCTAAGGCTTTTGTGATTCGTTGTTTAGTCCAGTAGAGAAGCGGCTGAAATGGGAAGTTTAGTATTCATTTTCTTCATTGATGACTTCCTGTGTTTAATAGTAGGATTAGTCTGTAATTGTGTTCTCTTTTCTACTGTCAGTAAAGTTTATTGTATTAAAATGCTGAGTAAAATCCATGTCCCTTTCCTGGATACTAATGGAAGTAGCTGATAGTGTGAGGTGATGGAAACATTTTATTTCTAAACACTTTTCAGTTTGCATTTGATTTCTGTTACTCGAGGGGACTGATCCTTCACAGCTGTTATAAAATGTAAGTGGGTTCCTCTCCTGCTGTGCAGATCTTTCCTTGTTTGGGAACCTTTGATGGCACAGTAGGGGCTTTTAAAAGTGTCACAAATGTAAGGCAATTTATATTGCAGTACGTGTAGAATTTTGTTGTTGCTGTTTATGGCAGAAAATTGAAAGTTAAAAGTAAATGGAGGAGGAAGGCTACTGAGCATGGTGTGCTCGTGAAAGCGGCTCTTTTTCGAATTAATAATGCCATAGCTCCTGGTCACCTGGACTTTCTCTCAGTTTTCCTCTTCCATTTCTTCTCTGGGTTCTCTTACTGGTGAATTGAAAAATAAAAGCAGAATAGATTGATGGATCACAGACAAGAAGTAGCACACATTTTGACTTGATTAACGCTGAGGTTAAAATAAGTGGGAGAGGGATGCAATCAGCAACCCCATGGTGAAAGCAGTCTATTGAATGGTCTGTGTTTTGAACTGAAGGGTGTACTTATTACAGAAATAGTTCTCCGAGTACTCTGTGAGGCCCAGTTGTTAGCACATTGCTGAGAAAAAGAACGCACTCTGTGGTTGAAGAAGATGCCTCTTCAGTACGTGAGGCTTTTACCACTTAGCGTGGAGATGACAGCCATCACATTGGAATACTAACCTTAGCAGCAGATGAGATCCTGAAGCATGTACACATTTTACCAGATGTTCCATTTCTCTTTAGGGCAAACTTCTGGTTAGTTTCTTATATCAGTTACTCTTTAAGAAATCAGAATTTGAAGTTCATTTTATGCAGACTGTGGCTATTTATAAATAAGAGAAGAGGCACAGGCATTTATAACCTGAAAGACTGGGTGATTTGCATAATATCAAATAAATTGTCCGACAGCCACATTTTATACTTTTGTCATTGATACTGTGTGTGTATATTCTGCACGAAAAGGTTTGGGAAGATACATATTTCAAGAATATACTTCTTATGAAATGAACAGTAAAGTAGTGTTCTTTGTTGGTTGTGCAACAACTATTTATGATTTACATATTCCTTCCCAAAAAGTATTTGAAGCAAATATGAGTTTCTTGCTAATTTGACAATTTAAAACATTTTATAATTGAACAAATTGTAGATATTCTTAATCATAACATCTGCAGGATGTTGATTTATAAACACTATAAAATGTTTTCATGCTATGCATACTTCCTGTAGTGTATGCTTACAGTTCAAAAGAATTATTTTCTTATCTATTTCCTTCAATCTTTGAATTTTAGCACTGGTCATAATTCTGAGTCTGGAAAAGATTTCATGATATTCCAGATTTCTGTGTTTTTCCTTCCCATCCATAATGGTTTAGCAGTTTTATGTTAATGTTAGGAGTGTTAACTTTGTAAAAGTAGTGATCATGTTGAAGAATGCATCATCTTGTTTCTTTGGAATAATATGAATATAATAGCTGCAAGGTAATTAAAAATGAGTATTAATTGAAGAAAGGGAGGAATCTGGCATCTTCTCTTTTGGAAACTTTGCTTTACTCGTGTTCATTCTACATCTTCACTTTAGTGGGGGATCCAGCAAGGACAGTTTTATAGTGCATTTAAGAAGATACACTGTGTTTCTTCCTACTTTCAATCAAATATTTTGGAAAAAGCCCTCATGTCTGCAGGACTTCCATCTGGTGAAAACTTGATCCTTTCTGCCCAGTTTCATCTTGGCTCTCTCCAGTGGTTGTAGCATAATAGCTTCTCTTTGAGATTAAAACACAGAACAAAGAGAGGCTCTTTTTATTAATAGTTAAGTGAAAGGCTACAGATTTGTGAATAGTCCTTTTTCCAGATAGAGAATTATTAGAGACAGGTTTTATTTTCTTCTTTAAAATTCTACATTCTAAAGTTGTGCTACCGTAATGGACGGTTCTTAAACTTTCCTTGTCTGTTAAATGGGGATAATAATACCTACACCATAGAACTGTTGGGATGGCTACTAATAAATGTAGACTATTATTATTCATCTTGTGGCTTCGGAAGAATAAAGATGGCAAAAATTAAAAGAATTCAATGTATGTAATCTGCTTGGGTTGTATAATCATTGAGCACTGTTTTGACCAGAGCATTTACAGAACAGCATCTTTGTGATAATCAGAGATTTTATTTTTTGTTTCTGCCCAATTTTGGTATTGTTTCCTTACAGTTCTTTTTATGGATATTAATATCAGTCTTTTTTAATAAATTTTTTATGATTTAAATAAACATTTTTGCATTTGTCATTCATCCCTATCCACACGCACCATTTACAAATTGAGAAATTTAAATAGACCTTGTTAGGGACTGAATGTCTGTGTGCCTCCAGAGTCCATATGTTGAAACCCTAACCCCTGTTGTGATGGTACTTAAGAGATGGGGCCTTGGGAGGTAATAGGTTAGATGAAACCATGAGGGTGGGACTCTGGTCTGATAGGATTAGAGCCCCTATAGGAGCTTGCTGTCCTTCTCTCTCTACCATGTGAAGGCCCAGGGAGAAGGCTGGCAAGCTAGGAAGAGAGCCCTCACCAGGAACTGAATGAGCCAACACTTTGATCTTGGATCCCCCGGCTTTCAGAACCATGAGTAAGTAAACTTCTCTGGTATTTTGTTATGGCAGCCCGAGCAGATTAGTACACAAGGAACACTCAAAATTGCAGAAGTTATGTAAGGAAGTAGGCTGATCTCTGATACTAAAGAGATAAATTCGGTATTTAGGGCATTGTGACAATGTCTGGAGTATGGCCCTATCTGTTCTTATTCCTGATAGGAGAGCAGATGTGTATTGAAATTTTTGTTTTATGACACCGTCTGTAAGATGTTACTGTTTGTGGATGGTAGGTGTTCTGAGATATTTTTGACCTTCAACAATCATATGAGTGTAGTTGATTTTCTCTGGACAGGCACTTAGTGTACTAGTCGTAATTCAGTGTCAGATGATTATCATCTAAGCAGAGGTCCTGGGGAAAGTTTGTGCATCACAACCATAGCAAACAGCATATCAACATTTCGTTTTTGTATGTTCTCTTGATTAGGTTGTTGAATCGAAGTAACTGGCAATTGGAAGCTAAGACTTATTTCCAAGAAATCAAACATTTCCTGCTCAAGTGGCTTCATGCCACCCTGCAGGTCTTTAGTAAAATTCCATTTTAATTTTGTAGGAAAGGTAAATTTATTAGATACAGACCAAGCACTTAGAATAATGTTCGCTATTTACTTATTGCAGGTAATTTAGTCAGAGTATGCATTGTCTGCCCTCTTAAATGTGACCTGTAAAGTGTTTTGTGAGGGCATTTGATCCATGGTGCTTCTGATGACAGGGATGTCTTTTTTAAAAGAGTTTTTTCATTTGGTTTTGAGAAATCCTGGAGAAAGGACCGTAATATTACTTGATCTATAGAACAGTAAAGTAGAAGAGAGATGCTTAGGGAGAAAGAAGTAAAGTAAAGCTTCTACTGCTTTTTTGGCAGTAAAAACAAATAAAATGAATATTTGCTAATTACTGTTGGTAACTTAAGTTTTTTTATGGCCTCAAATGAGACTCTTCTGACCTCTGTGCTTGGACCCCATTGCGGAGCTTCCTTTTCCCAGTGACATGCTCGAGGAAGCAGTCTTCTCATCTTTGCACTGCTTTCCTACTCAACAGCCTTCGGCTGATTTTGAGTTTTGCTGAGAGCTTAGTGTGACTTGATCCCTTCAGTGTCTTGGACAATTCTGTAGCAAATGGACCCTATTTTTATGCTCTTTGATCTGAATGTAGCCTTTGACATTATGAATTTGTCTGGTGGACCCTCTGCTGAAGTTCCATAGTAGGAACATCTGGTTTACTTCTTGAAATGCTTCTGTTACTGAACTCAAAATCTTGCATCTCTTTTTTGCCTTTTCTCTTCATATCTTATCTATATCTTTAAACTTAACTATCACTTTTGTGAGCATGCAAATTTTGTTATGAATTAGAGAACAGAATGTACTCTATTTGAACTTTCAGCCCTTGCTAAGTTTTTCTTGTTTTAAGTACACTCTTTGAATTGTAAAAAATTAATAGAACAGTATTTCAGAGAGTTTGGAAAAAGGAAAAATTATCCATCTTATATCTTTAATACAGTGATAGTTAATAATTTGGTATATTTCCTTCTAAGGTTTTAAAATGTGTTTAACATTTTTAATTTTAGAGTGTTTTTACCTTTTTTATCTTTCATATTATATTACATTAAATTATTGTATTATCGAATGATTTCCCTCATTGTTGTTTAAGCTGTATTGCTTTCCAGAAAGAATTATTTCCAAATATAATGAATCTTGTTGCTAACGATGGACAAGAGTCCCATCTATCAGAGCAGCATTCAAAGTAGCACTTCTTCTTCTTTTTTTTTTTTTTTTAAGTAACACAAGCAGAAGTCGCACTGTTGCAGAGAACCTTGTAAAAGTGACTGCAAAGTTAATGAGAAATGCTATGTTTGGAGAGAAGGTGGAGTACCTGTATCCTTCCCTTTACAAAATGACGGCTAGTTAATATTGTGTACTTTCAATTGTGTAGAATATGCAGAAGGACTTGCTGTTATATGTGCATGTTACTAGATACTCAGCTTCACTATTGATGTGCACAAAAGCATTCAGTCTTAGCATATATGTTACTCTTGTATGAAGGAAAAGTGCCAGGTGATTTTATTGTTTATCATGGGAAATCCATGATTAAAGAGAAGAGAGTTTTTACTTAACTATTTTGTGAGTTATATAGGCCAGAAAAAGTATATTAGGGTACTGATAGAATACAATTGTATTTTTGACAAGAAAAGAGCATTGCTGCCATAATGCCTGCCCACACACTGCTTTATTTACAGGTAGCAGGTTCATTGGCTTTGCATCTGAACTCTTATGAAATTAGGTGTCTTTTAATCCATGGTGTCTTGGAATTAAAATTGCCAACTCTTTTTCGTATGCTTAGTTTTAGACTTGATAAAATAATGCTATTATGCTTTCTAGCCTTAATTTAGTATGGAAGGAAATATTGAAAATAATAAAATTAAAATTTCAGTCTTTCAGTATTTATCTTTATATTCAATTAAAAATGTGGGACAGGAGATTAACTCTGACCCTGCTTTTCTAACCTGCATGTAAGGAGAAAGATGCCTGCTGGAATCTTTGTATAGATGCCTTCTCTATAACTGTAGCAAGTGCCAATAAAAACTATTTCCATTTCTTCCTTCAAATAATTTGCTAAATGGCATGTTTTAGCTAAACATACAATACCATGAGAAGCTTTACAGTATTAATTTTGAGTAAAAGTATCACACTTTTAAACATTGAGATTATGATACTGGGATGAGTAAAGTGTTCCTACTTTACTGAGCTTTGATAGTTCTAGTTTATTAGAGGAAGAAATTGAAGAGATAGCTAGGCCTATTTTAAAAACTACATCTGTAGCTCTGGAACTTGGTGAAATCAAGGATTAGAATCTAGTCTGTTACATTCATTCATAAATGTGGGATCATCTGACAGTAAAAATACTGGCTGCTTTTCCTGATGACCTACAAGTCTGATTAAGGAACTGCTAATTTAGTAGAAACAGAAGGAGAAAAGAAACTTCCTAGATATATAACCTGTACTCCAAGTCTTCCATCTCCAGGCTGTATATTTAAGCCCTGGAGGTAAATGCAAATCATCTCTGCCACTGATATACAGCAGTTTTGTTTGTTTTTAATTTTATTTAAACTTTTATGTATGTAATTAAAATTAGGGTAACATTTTAAAAACTCGAAATCGGTGGTTTTTCTGAGTGCCAATATCCATTTAAATGTTCTACAAATGATTCACGTGTGAGATTGTTTCAGTGCTTCTTAGTATGAACTGAAATTGTGTAGGGAGGAAGATCTAGTGTTTTTCTACCCTCTCCTCCTCCATTCAGAGATCAGCCTGAGGCCTGTTTTCTTTGTGAGAACCCACATACGCTCGGTAGTCTAGCTCTCTTGTCACGTCTTAAACTGGGATTCTTGTTACTTCTCCCCTTCTTCTGACCATTCTTCTTGTTAGGGTTTCACGATTATATTTTTAGTGAAACTAACCCTGCTCCCATTTACCTCTGGAATGTTCGCACCCAAAGGCCCATTAGAGATAATTGATTCCACTTTAAAAACCTGGAAAAGGAGCACGTGAAATTTTATTCATGGAGGATTTTTAGCTGGTCCATGCCTTAACTCTGAAAATGTCAGATTTCTCACATGGGTAATCACTGCCATTTTGCCACTGTTTACTGTGATCACTGTCACCATGTGATAAGCATTAATCCAAATCATTTTTTTCATTTGAGGTAAATTAAAAATTAGATGATTTTTAAGCTGTATTTTTAAGGGCAGTTTGGTTATTTGGAGGTTTTCCTCTGCCTTATTTTATTGTATATAATGGCCTAGCCATTCAAGTCTGCTGTTTTCTCAGTCTGCAACTATTCTTTCGCACTGTATTATTTTGCAAGGTAAGTAGCCAGGCCTTTGATTCCCAAGCTTGATTTCCTGGTGGTTATTAACAGAGCTAGTTTGTTCATTTTAAAGGCCCAGAAAACTGTATGGGATTACCCAGTTACTCTCTTTAGGGAACATTGAGCATTTGAGTAGACCCAGGAATGCTAGCTGTCCCCTTGTGTCATATCCGCTCCTCTCTACTAGAATGTCAGCTGCGGGGACCTGTTCTGTCTTTTTTGCCCTGTTTCTGGACAAGCATGTTATAGATTGCAGTGTGAATATATGAAGGGACGAATTTGCTATTCAAGATTTTTCTTCCCCGAAATAGAAGAAGGAAGCATCTATAAGCTGTTTGTATTGCCTTTATCTGACTATCATAGTCTTTTCTGCAAGGAATAGATACATATCCTTTGGGGATAAAAGAGGGTTTTTGTTGTTAAGGTGATACTACCTGGTTTGAAAATGCTTTGAAACATTGCAAATAACTCTGATTAAACTTATTAGCTTTGTAAGTAGGTATTGTTTGATCTGCCTTTGGCACATTTTCTAAAGCCTCGGCACAAGCTGCGGGCTCTATATCTGGATACTGCAGTGAGGGACAGTTTTTTTTTTTTTGGTGGTTTGAGTGAGGGTTGAACAATCAAGTTCAGGGAAAGTAAAACAAAGATAGCCTTTCCCTAGATAGTTATTTATGCTTCCCTAGATATTTATTTATAGTTGTGCAGTTTATTTCTATCAGTGTAGCCCATAGAGGTTAATTCTATTTCAAACATCTGGCAGGATCCTGCCTGCCAATTGTGGAAGAGAATTATTTGGTCTGTTTTGTAGCCTTCCAGCATCTTTCTATAATAATTTTTTTTTTTTTTTTTTTGCCTTTCTCACCTGTACTCTCTATTTCATCTTCTCTCTGAGAGGCCCACCATAGAAAACCATCTTCAGGAGCCTCAGATTACATAGTGGCATATGATTAGAGCAGCTTCAGTAATGGCTTCTAGAGGTTTCCTTGTGACAGCTGCCAAAGACAACAGGATCACTGGGTTGCTTGAGGAAGGCTTTCAGTGTGTGTGACTCTAGAACTGTATTCCAAGGGACGTTTGCAACATAGCAGAACACAGTTTATGCTAAGTTTATTTTTAGAATGTAACATTTTTACTAGAGACCAGCTTTCCCCAGAGTGTGTATTCATCTCAAATGAAGAAGGGTTACCTCTGTGTTGGGATCACCACTCCTTGCCTTTATTATTATTATTATTTTTCCACTCCTTACCTTGAGACCAGTCTTAGCTTACTATTAATAGCTCCAGTCATATCACCTGGTGGGTAAACGCGAGTATTTTCTCTTGTCCACCCTGGGAATTACTAATCTAAATTGCAGAGTTGTTTGGATGAAACCTCTGTCCACCTTTTCCCATGATGGACTTCCTGGTCTTGGTAGGACAGGGGTAAGAGTGACCATCTGTTGCATGTCCTGCTGAAAACTGGTGTTTCCTCGGGAACTTTGGCCTGTCATTTCTCCTTTTTCTGATGGTGTGTCTTTGGTGATCTGTTTGGCTGCCCCTGAACTGAACTGATTCCTACTTCTCATCTTGTCTCTCCCTGCTGCCCACCACCCCCCACCCCACCCCCCACCCTGCCCCGCCTCATCCCCCTCCACGGCATGCTTAGAGGAATGGTAGTTCTCTGAGAGCCAGGATCATGTTTGGCTCATTCTCCACTGTATCTCAGTGCTTGTTACTCTTTGTTGGATCTTATCCCCTTTGAGAATTTAGTGAAAGCTTTACACCCTCTCTCCACAAAAGCGTATATTCATATGGTTTTGGGAAAAGGAGATTGTAACAGGGAAGTAACAGGGCCTCATTGAAAACAAGCCACGAGAATCAAACCTCAGATTTATTGTGGTGGCTATGAGGGTTTCTGCTTGGTCATGTTCTCAGCATACACCTCATTATTCCTTACCATGTAAAAATAAGTTTGGATGAAGCTGAGCGTGTAGGGAGTTGGTGATGGACAGGGAAGCCTGGCGTGCTGCAGTCCATGGGGTCGCAAAGAGTCGCACACGACTAAGTGTCTGAAATGAACTGAACTGAGCATGTAGGCAAAGAGACAGGCAAGAAAGGGTTGGATAGAGGGTATGGTTATTTTGTTGATGTAACTAATCTGTAGAAAATTATTTCCTCTTCCTAACCTTTCCCTTTTTGTAACTCCTGTCACTTGCCATTCCTGCCAGCTTTCCCTTCTTTGGGTTGTATTTAAGGACACTCTTACAAGATTATATCCTTCAAGCTTTAGACCCCATGGACTGTAGCCCACCAGGCTCCTCTGTCCCTGGAATTCTCCAGGCAAGAACACTGGAGTGGGTTGCCATGCATTCCTCCAGGGAATCTTCCTGACCCAGGGATCAAACCCAGGTCTTCTGTGTTGCAGGCATATTCTTTGCCATCGGAGCCACCAGGGAAGCCCCTTGCTTCTGAGAACATCTTTAATACGAATTTTCTAAACCACTTGTCCTGACCTTTGAAGGTAAAGGAGGGGATCACCCCAGGAAGCAGTAGATGGCACATTGGAAAGGTGTGTGCTGTACTGAAATTGAGTCTAGTCCCATCACTTGGGTGGGCGGTATGCCCAGTCAGTGTCTTGTGTAGGGGCACGCTGCTGCTCAGTCTCCTTCCCGTTTCCACTCCTGTTCTCAGTGTAGTTTGTAAAGTCACCTGTTGTGGGGTGGGGGAGGAAGCTGATTTCCTTCCTTCCTTCCGAAGAGTTACAAATGGAATCAGGAGATAGAAACTTATATAGTACAATGCAATTATATTGTTATATACACAGTAATAATAGAACACCCAAGATTACCTTTTCTCGAAATCTAATTTCTGTAGCTTGTCTCTTTCTTTATTGAATCTGTTCTTTATTGTACTGAATATAATTAGCTTATAGTTTTAGTATCTAAGAAGTATTTTTTTCCTTTTGTAATCCTTTTTCATGGTAGGTTGTTTTTTGATCCTATTCATATTTGCACATGTGAATTCTTTTTCATGAAGTTGATGTTACAAATTCATGGACTTTCTTGTCACATATACTACCTCTGATTCTCTTCCCCAGTTTCCTGATTTCTCTGTCTTCCCAAAATGCAGATGAAAATGGGGAATTTACTCAATACTTGGGGACCAAGTTAACCAAACCCAGTTCTCAAAAACTTTCGACTCAGATAAGTTCCATAGGCTCTAGATTGTAAATAGCATTTCTGAATAATAGGTGACAGTGCAAACCTGTTGAACTCTTCTTGAGGATATTCAGTAATCCTCAGAAGGCCTTTGCTTTGTTGTGAAGGCTTTCATTTAATCCTCTTTATGACTTCACGAGGTTGATACTGATTTATTCTCATTTTACAAGAGCAGACACCTCGGCTGAGATAATTTGTCATAGATCACACAACTAATGTGTGTTAAATTTAGACAAGGTCTTATTGGGTTTGGGCTGCCATGACAGAATACCATAGACTGGATGGTTTGAACAACAGGAATTTATTTTTCAGTTTCAGCTTTGAAAGTCCAAGATCAAGATGCTATCAGGGTTGGTGTCTAGTGAACACTGTCTCCTTGGGTTGTAGCCAGCTTCTCACTGTGTCCTCACACAGCCTCATTACTCAGTACTGCCCATGGATGGAGAGAAAGGAAAGAAAGCTCTAAGGTATCTCTTCTGATAAGGGCACTTACTCCCTTCTTGTGAAGGCTTCAGTCTGATGACCTCAACTAAAACCAGTTCCTTCCCAAAGGCCCTGTCCCCACATACCATCACATTGCAGCCTTTAACCTACAAATTTGGGATGGCCGCAGTTCAGTCCATAGCAGACAGGATTCAGACCACGCTGGCTACTTCAGATTCTGAACAATCTTGTGCCGAATTCTCTGCTCCCACAGTTTAGGAGCTTTGGTATCCAGATTATTTGGTGACTCTGTTAAATGTAATAAGTTGGCCAGCAAAAGAAAACTCTTATAGATACATGTGTATGTACTCCTTTAATACGGCCCAAGTGGCATAGTGGTAAAGAATCTGCCTGCCAAGCAGGAAATGTGGGTTTGACCCCTGGGTTGGGAAGATGCCCTGGAGAAGGAAATGGCAACCCACTCCAGTATTCTTGCCTCAGAAATCCCATGGACAGAGGAGCTGGTAGGGTACAGTCCATGGGGTTGCAGGGAGTCAGACATGACTGAGTGACTAAACAGCAGCAGCAACTCCTTGAATATCATATGTATTTTACACTCCTTTTGCTAAAAACTAAGGAAAATAAAGGTAAGAATAAATAAGAAAACAGAAATCATCTCTGATCCCACACCCTGGAGAACTGTTGCCATTACCATTTCAGCGTATTTCTTTACCATTTCATCATATTTCTTTCTAGTATTTCTCTTTAGGAGGAGGGAGCAACTTTCACATGTGCTTTTTAAAATTTTTTCTTCTTGGCCTCTTATAAGCAGTTTCCCAGTTAAAATTCTAGAAAACTTCTAAGTGCTTTTTGCCTTGGAGAAAACAGATTTGAGAGCTACTGAGCAGGTAGAGTATTATATGAGCTGAATATGGGAGAAGGTGGTCAAGATTGGTGACTCAGGACCTCTCAGGGAGGGAGAAAACAAAATTAGTAGGTGTGTGTGGAGGGTGGGATTGATAAAAGTCAGTGCATGCTTTTACGGAGTGCATTACCTATGGAACTCCCCCTTGAAAATGCTCGTTACAAGCAAGCAGTCGTCCGGACTGGAGGTACGTTTTTAAAACTGCCATCATCAGATGGTTGGAAGTTGAAACCACTGTTTTCTAGGTGAGGAAATTAAGGTACAGAGAGATAAATGCGTTATTTAACCAACAGCTCGTATTGAAGGAGGGACTGTCTTTAAAGATCGTGTCAGCATAACTTCATCAAGCTCCCAGCACAGGTGATGCTCAGTAAATGGTTTCAGAATGAACAGGTTTGCTCCTACACGGCAAACAGTACTTCCAAGAAGGATCATTTGTTCTTTATTTAAAGCGTTTAGTGCTTACTCCTGATGCACCCCAGTCTTTTTTTTTACAGTAGTTCAGTAGGTAGTTTGTTAGGTAGTTTCTTATAGGATGAAACTGTTAATTCATTTCAGTAGCCCTTCTTTTCTTCTGCTGCTGCTGCTTCTTCTGTTGCTAAGTTGTACAAACTGTTTTCTGTTTTATGAAAAAATAATCATGAGACAGTCTCTCCTTGTTTTCTTTTAAAAACCTAGATTTATTTTTTTAAAGGTAAATCAGTTGTAATTGTTCTATTAGAAAAATGTTTTTGCATCTCAAAAAGCTGCATAATAGTTTTCCTTTAAAACCCCACGTGAAAATTTTATTTTAGGGTTAAGAACTAGAGAAAATCTACTTTGAGATCTTGGTTTTCCCCCTTTTGGATAATATAAATCATCATGTTTTCCATTTTGCCTTGATTGCCATTTGTTTGTCTAGTCACTAAGTTGTGTCTGACTCTTTGCCACCCCATGGACTGTAGTCGGTGAGGCTTCCTTGTCCATGGGATTTCTCAGGCGAAAATACTGAAACAGATTGCCATTTCCTTCTCCATTGATTGCCAGTGCTCAGAGCTAAATTTGTGTGTTTTAACCAAAATATCTGTGGCTTGCTTCACTTTGTTCAGGTCTCTGCCTCACCTTTAATTTCCACCTTCTTTAATTTTACTTCCCTTAGATGTGATTTCACTGATTACATTTTAATGCAAGCTACTTCCTGTGCTTCATGAACATGCTAAGATGGAGATATATCAGTTTTTATCTGTCTGCCTATCTGGGGCTTCCCTGGTGGCTCAGTGATAAAGAATCCGCTTGCCAGTGCAGCAGACTCAGGTTTGATCCGTGGGTTAGGAAGATCCCCTAGAGAAGGAAATGACAACCCACTCCTGTATTCTTGCCTGGAAAATCACATGGACGGAGGAGCCTGGCAGGTTGCAGTGCACGAGGTCATAAAAGACTCAGACACGACTTAGTAAACAGCAACATCTACCTATATATGTATAATTTTTTAATGATTGTGACCATTCCCTAGTACATTAACAACAATCACAATTTTGACATATTTCTGTTAGCACCTCACTTTGTGCCAACATTAAACAAGTACATGGTATATGTATCTGTAAATATGTTGGAGTGTTATTTGTCCTCATGAAAAGAGCATGAAATATTTATTTTTCTAAATCCAGAGATTCTCATTTGGTCTTCTAACATTTGTGCTCTTCATTGTAACAAGTCATATTCATAAGAGTATGAATTTGTTGTGTATATACATAGTATTTTCTGTGAAGAATCCTGTTTATTTCATAGGCGACTTCTTCTCCAGGTGGCGCTAGGGATAAAGAACCTGCCAGCTAATGCAGAAGGCATAAGAGATGCAGGTTCGATCCCTGGGTTGGGAAGATCCCCTGGAGGAGGGCATTGCAACCCACTGTACTATTCTTGCCTGAAGAACCCCTATGGACAAATTTACAACTATATGAATTTGTTGCAGTAGTATTTTCTGTGAAGAATCCAGTTTGTTTCATAGGATACTTCTTGAGTTACATTAAAACCCCTTAAAAAACCCTCTGGCTTCCAATAGTTTTCTAAGCTCTTGCTGGTTTTAAAAGGTAGAGTAGCACACACATCCCCTTCCCCCCTTTCCCAGATTGGCATACAGAAGAAGTTACATGTCAGAATTCATAAATACTTTAAAGAAGAAATTAAACCACCCAGGACAAATGAACAGTTTAAAGGATATTTCTGGTAAGATTAAGAAAGTATTTTTGTTATTTTAAATAGAATAGATTCATGTCTAAGTAGAGTAGAATTTATATTGGACACTTTATTGTGAGAAACTGAGCTTTTACCATAATTCTTAAGCAGTCCCAGAGTGATCTTAATAACAGGTATATTAACTGAGGGGAAAACAGATGAATACATAAATGCAGACTTGGTGAAGAGAGTATGGACGTTTAAGAAACGTGTACTCCACCCTAAGCAGCTGCTGCTGCTAAGTCACTTCAGTCGTGTCCAACTCTGCGCGACCCCATAGATGGCAGCCCACCAGGCTCCCCCATCCCTGGGATTCTCCAGGCAAGAACACTGGAGTGGGTTGCCATTTCCTTCTCCAATGCATGAAAGTGAAAAGTGAAAGTGAAGTCGCTCAGTCGTGTCCGACTCTTAGCGACCCCATGGACTGCAGCCCACCAGGCTCCTCCGTCCATGGGATTTTCCAGGCAAAAGAGTACTGGAGCGGGGTGCCATTACCTTCTCCTACCCAAAGTAGACTCTTATTTAATTGTTTTTTTCAAATGCACATTCTGTTTGCTTAAATCTACATCTGCTCCTAGCTTTGAACATTGCCTGAGACGTATGTGTCACTTGGCAGGAAATTGACATGAAGGGGAAAGCACCGAGTAGTTGGGGTAGAGCCTCACAGTTGATAACCCATCCGCACTCGCTGTGACCTGTGGCGCTGCTGGGAGGGAGCTTTGTGATAATTTTCTTACAAGCCGTCCTTAGGACAGCCCTAATGCCAGGACAGATAGGAAATTTTGATGTATTTTCCCTGTGATGCTTGTGGTAATCATCGATTTGTTTCAGAGTTGTGGGGTTTTGTTTGTTTGCTTGCTTTTAAAGCTGTTTGCATCTCTTGGCTGAGCTTAGTTTGTTCTTGCTGCAAAGAGCATGTATACTACATCTGGTCTCTCTTTGTTCCTTTTCTTGATGTGTTTGTGCATCTTTGATCTGAGCCAGTGCTTGGTTACAAAGTAATCTTGGCAGAAGTTTAAAATACTAACATAGAATGCAGTGTTTTAGGAGGTTGATTATATATTTGTGATAATTCTCAACTTTGACATTTAAAAATCCTTGATGGTAGTTTTATCACTTAAAATCTTACTGGTAGTGCTAAATTATTGGTTAATTTAGTGATCAAACATGCACACGCTATGGTTTCTGAAAACCTAGAAATTGTGTGTTTCTACTCTCTCTCTGTTATGCTTTATTGATTCAGAAATAATTCTCTCAACTTTACTAATAAGAAGAGATGAGATCCTGTAAATGGGTGGTTGCCTGGCTTCAGAGTCAAAAAGTCTGAAGTCCAGTTGAGTCCTGCCCCTTCACATGCTGTAATACACAACTTTTTAAACAGATGTCAATAATCATGATTGCTTGTCTCATTAGCGTCATCCTGAGGAATAAAGTCAAGTACCATGTGTAGACCTCTTAACAGGAAGGCTGACTTAATAAGTGCTCACTAAGTGCTAGTTTCTTTCCTGTTGCTTAGCTCTCTCCCTTTTTCTCCACACTATGTCAATACATATGCACATTTTAAAATGTGGTTTTATTGTATTTTTTAAATGATTTAGATTTATTTGCTACAATGTTAAGTAGTCAAATAATAGATCTGTTGAATTGTTTTTAATTTTTAAAATTTAAATTAGATTATTCCTTGGTTCCTTAACTGTTCTCTAAAAAGACATCTGTAAGCTCTCCCCAGTTCACTGCGTGCCCACCTCCCCCCCCCAAATCTGCCAGACAGATCGTTTTGGAGTATGTTTCAGTTTTCTTCTTTCAGCTCATCCCCACCTGGCCAACTGTGTTAATTCCTTGTTCCTGTTTTTTTGGTGATAAATTGCATTCATGAGGGCTCACTTAAAATAATAAAATAAAGATGATTTTTAAAATGAAGGTGGGAAATTTGAGGTGAAAAAAATACTAACTGATTATTCTGCTGAACTGAAAAGCTTCTAAGCCACCATCCTTCCCAGTGGTCTTAAGGAGAACTCAAAGTCTTATTTGGTTGTTTGCCAGTGTGAGTCCCAGCATAGCGTTTAAATAGAAGACTGCATATTATTTTCAGTGTTTTCATATTTGGAGATAAAAACTAGGGAAAGCCCTACAAATGTGATGGATTTTTGAAAGGAATAGTTAACTGTTGGGCACCCTGCCTCAGTTAAGACAGTTTTAGCTCTAGGCAATTTAAAATTGCCTGTTTTGAAAAGAAGATATCTGGAAAAAGTGAATATGAATATACTGGTGCCAAACTGAACAGTTATTCAGTATTGTAAACCATGCTGTCCTTTGCTTGGGAGAGGCTTAACCAATTAAGATGATTGTAGAGGTTGAAGAGATTTATAAAACTTCATTTTTATAGCCTTCCAAGTTTTGTAGCACCACCTCAGTTGCATCTAAGTGTAGTTTGTGTATTAGTAATTTGAGTTGGCTTAGCAGTAACTTTCAATTTGTCTTTGAAATTCATTTGCTATGCACTGCTTCTCCTCAGTTGAGAGGGTGTGTTTGCTTTTTAAATGAACAATGTTTAAAACATTCTTTCATAAACTTCTCACTACACAATTCTGAGCCTTTCTGTTGAGTATTATCATAAATTTTGAAGTATTTCCCTCTCCCAAAAGGTTTTTCCTTGCTATTCATCTTTGGGAAGTTCTCCAGAAATATTTAGCCATTAACTCAGAAGTGAGTGTCATTGGTTGGAGTTGCTGCCTGGGCTTCTGTTAAATCCGAGAACTTGGAGAACAAAAATGAAAGTGTCTGTAACCCTGAACCAACTCAGCAAAGTTGCCAGTAAAGGCTTGTTTATTATTTCATTAATCCGCATTAACTCCACAGTAGGGAGCTGTGGCACTTTATATCAAGGAACTTTTGGTTTTCTTTTCCTTCTCCTGTGTTTCTTTTTGCTGATTCTCTTCCTTCGGAGGTGTGAGGCAGTCCCTGGCTAGAAGTGAACCTATCTCCCTGTGTAGTCACATCTTTTCTACCCCTCTTTTAAAACTCCAGCAGGGGGTTAGGGGGTATTAAGTGAGGATGACCGGGAACGAGAAGGAAATGGCAGCAGTCCCCACTCGCCAAAGCCTGTGGGCTGGGACACCCGTCCTCACAGTCCCTTCCAGATAACATGAGCTCCTCTCATCCCAGTTCATCCAGTATCCTAGCTAAACTGGGTCTCTTGTTCATACCTCACCTACCCACCTCCAGTATCTCTCCCTTTCACCTCCAGCATAACTCCTGAGAGGGATCAGCAAAGCCACTAAAGCAGTGGCATTTGCCTGGGAGATGAGAATCTGGAATGACCATCCCTTATTTCCTATGTGAAGTTTGCTGCCATGCCACTGTGTCACAACTCTCTTCCTTCTGTCAGAGGGATAAATGTGTGTCAGCTGGTGTGGCAGCTCAGCTACGTTGATTGGTGGGAGTGTTGGGAGCACAGTTTTGAGAGAGTTTAGCTTTTGTAGGGGTTGATTTTGTACGTTTTGAGAACCTGGGTTGGAGGAGGAAGGGAAAAACTGAGAAAGGCGCCAACAGTCTGTCATGTCTTGTGTGAGCGTTAGAACAAGGACACGGACCTAAAAGACCGCAGAGATAAAAATTCACTTGGCTGTTTTTGAGTTATCTCTTGCTTGCATATAATAGGGTAAATATGACTTCTTTAGAATTTTTTTAAATTAAATCAAAGTAACTTCTTTAAGCTTTGCTTCCCTGGTACCTCAGTGATAAAGAATGTATCTGCCAGTGCAGGAGACACATTGGTTTGATCAAACCCAAGGTTTGATCCTTGGGTCAGGAAGATTCCTTGGAAAAGGAATGGCAACCTCCAGTATTCTTGCCTGGGAAATCCCATGAATAGAGGACCTTGGCAGGCTACAGTCCTGGGGTTGCAAAGAGTCAGACACGACTGAGTGCCTGACCACCGCTTGTTTACACTGTGCGTTTCCTGGAGCCTCTTGTGTAGTTGCAGCAAGGACTGGGCCTCAGTGCACCACCCAGGTTCACTTCGGAGCTCTGGCACCCCAGCCTCACCTTTTCAAGGGTCACTTGCAGTCTTTTTAGATCCTTTCTTTCCCTGTGATACCTCCAAGAAAACATTCATTTAAAAAAAAAAATGTGTTTTTTAATTTAAAAAATGAATGGTTTAAAGTCTATAAACCAAGATGAAGAATGACCTGCAACTTCACATATTTTTTGTGTAATAGTGAAATTTCAGTTCATTGTAGATTTTTCAAGAACAGTTTTATTAACTCCCCTCTCATTGTTCTTAACCCTTAAATTTGTTTTTTCATCATATGAAAGCTCTTGTGACCTTAAAAATAAATTTTTATTACAATGGTAAATCCATAAGGCAACAGGCTTCACTCATATCTCTTAGTCTCTTTTTTCGCTGAGAGAAATACTTCATTTTCCTTCTTATCCTTATTCAAGGGGCTTTGAGGAAGGTAAGACTCTGTATGAAGAAGGAATCTGGATGTTTGCTACCAATTGTAAGATGTTTTACTTCATGCTTCCTGAAAATGCTATTATTAAATCTGTTGTATTCAGGCTGTTTGACTTATTAGTAAGATTAAATATTTCTTAGAGATAGGCATTTTTATTTTAATTATTAATGCCTGCTAGAGGCCTGGCTTTAGTTTATAGAAAAATCATTACTTACAAGTAGCATATCCAGTGAGCAGTGTGGAGTCGGAGCATTTTGACTAGGATGAGCTCTCAGATCTTTTTGGAGATAGGAAAACTGAGCATCAGAGAAGGACAGCAAGATTCCTCATGAGAGAAATCCCAGCGCCAGCATGAAAACCTAGATTGCTAGATTCCAAGTCTTTTCTTTATTATTATTGCAAGTTGGTAGAATCTGATTTGTGCTTATTTTGTAACTAAATTGTATGTTGACAGGTGTTTAAGAAGGACCTGTTTTAAAAACAGCTCATCCCATACATTCGTGTTCTGCACTGTCAGTTGCTTGTAATTGATCTCTCTCTCTACTTTCCTGTCCGTTTAAAACAAATACTAAATTTAGCTCTGGCTCCTGTTTTACTGGTAATGTTAGAATTTTTCATTCATAAATTACATTTGATTAAAATTTACTAGCCAAATCAGTGATTTTACTTGAAAAGAATTGTGAAATTTTAAAACAGAGATCATAGTAGTGGTTCTATCCCAGTTTTATGTGGTTGATGGAAATCTCTTAACTGGCTAGGAAGGGGATCTCTTATATGCTTGAGAGTGAAAAAATTAAGAGAAGAGATATTTGATACAGGATCACCGTATTAATTTTAGACTGCTGCTTCTTGAGACCATCATGTCGTATATAAAAAGAAAAATTCAAAAAGCACTTAATTCTGAATAGTTGATGAGTTGGCTGCCATCTTTTATCATGAGAAATACAACTTTCGTTGGAATAAGCAGATTTATAATTTCTTTACCTAGTAACAGGAGTTGAAAAGACCATGTCCATCTGAGGAAGTTTCTTTTATATACTTTGATCCTAAATTTTGTTTGATTTGTAAAACCATAGCACTGTGACCAAGGAAATGACATTTAACCCACTTTTGCTGAAACCTGATTAAAAATTTAAAAAATGAAATGGTTCGATTTGAGTTAAACAAGTATGTTTAAGTGCATTTATTATACAGAAATAGCTTGACTATTACACTAACTATAAAATTTTCTCCTGTTTTACGTATTTGCTACTCATTATTGGGCTATATTGCTTTTTAAAATACATTATTTATTGTATTGTCAATTTGCACCGATTTTCCTGGTAATATGGCTTTGAGTTAATAATGTACATTATAGTCATTGACAATAAAAGTTAATTCAACTGTTCCGTTCCATACATGGTGATTAGCATATGACTTATCTAATAAGTAATATTGATTACTTAATGTAAAGGAACTCCCAGACAAGAAAAAAATTCTTTTTAAAATTTAGCACATGCAGCAGGGGGCACCAGACGAAGGCAAAAATGAATTCTTATATTTTTAATCAGCTGCAGCTTGTGTCCTATTCATACTTAAATCATGTGGTAGTTAACTGTTTCCCCATTAGTTTTCTTGATGGTTTTAACTTCTTAGTTCTAAAAGCTTTGTTGAAACAGTGATAACTACTCTCAACTTATTCATTCAAACAAAACTTCTTACAGCCAACCAATTTAGTAATTCATAAATTTCTTCTTAAAAGAGACCACATTTAATAAATAATTACTTGTTTGCAATAAAGCATTATTATTACTGTTAATACTACTATTAAAATTATTACTATTATACTATATTATATTACTACTAATATACTATCATTACTATTAATATTATTAGTTTTTAAATACTGTTTCTACAGAATGTTTTTTGGCTAATGAGAAAAGGAATGCCCTAATGATTTGAAGGCTTAATTTGTTTTCTTTATTGTAAAGTGAATGAATTTAAAAATCTGGAAAAATGTTCCCTGTAGATAAGAAATAGCTGTATAGAAATTTGTTTCCAAAAAGGCTTGTTTTTTCATATAGGTGATGTCATTAAACAGTTGTTCTTTTGTCCCCCTCGTGCCCATCATCTAGTCCAATATCAGATGGAGATGATGCGGAGCCTGCGCCATGTAAACATCGACCACCTCCACGTGGGCTGGTACCAGTCCACATACTACGGCTCGTTCGTCACCCGGGCCCTTCTGGATTCTCAGTTCAGTTACCAGCATGCCATTGAGGAGTCTGTCGTTCTCATTTACGGTTAGTAGGAGTTTCCTTTATTATTCTTTTCTTCCCTTAATATTATTGCTACTACTATTTTTGCTTTCTGTCTTTTTGCCTCTAAGAGCAGCCTGGCAGGCCTTCCCAAGTAAATACCAACCCTGTTTCTGCAGCAGCCTCAGCAGCAGCTAAGTCTAGACAGGGTTTCCTTCTTTCTGTTTATTTTTCTTGCTATCAGAGCCCTGATGTGTACATTTTGGAATGCTGGAGTAGCTGCTTCATTTTTATTCCTCCATCTCCCCTCCCTCATTTGAAGGGGCTGGTGGAACTAGACCAGATGTCTAACAAACCCCGATTGCTAGAGTGTCTGGCTCTGTACGTGACTGACCAATCATAACACAGTGTGCCAAGTTTTTTTTTTTTATACCTCTGACAGCAGCGTACAAAACCTGGACTGTTTCTTAGCACAAAGATTTTTTTCTTTTCGGCCGATTTAATGGTGTTTCCTCAAGCTCTCCAGACCAGATGTTCTGTGCTGTATCAGAACTGTAGGCAATTTAACAGCTTTATAGCCTTCCCCCTCCCCAAACACTCACAGTTTGCCATATCTGGCAGACTTGCATATAGTTTCCAGCTGAGAAGTAAATGTAACGTCCTGAGTATCTGTCAGAAAAAATACTAATGAATACGATCAATCTTATGAGCTGCCCCCAAATTGTTTCAGTATGTTAACAATTGGATTACAGTAAAGAACAAGTTGTTAAAGTGTACTTATATTGGCTGGAAACATTGCATCATCAGACCTTGATGAATTTTCCACTTGTTTCAATCTATTTTGGTTTTCATTTTATCACCTATTGCTAAAAGTTTCACTGTGTTAAGTTTCAGGCAACATGAATGTTAACACAGGTTTTAGGCGAATATTGGCATGCCGGAGCCGTTATCATGCAGCAAGTGCTAAGCTCCCTTACTCTTGGAGTGTTTAAGCAGTTAGTTTTGACAAAATTAGTTTCTTTAAAGCTAAAAAGACACTTGTGATTGCACCTTGACTTTAGTGGTTTTGTTTTTAGAATTTGCTTTAACTAAAAAAATGTGAGCAGTGATTATTAGGATGGATAAAGTGTTTGTAGGGCCATTCATTTAAATTAGGGACAGAGGAAATACACAAGTGCATCCAGGGAGTTTTCATATTTAATATTAGTATTTTGCTTTTAATTATGCAAGATATATATAAGATGTATGGAACATATGCTGTATTTAATTTTTGTCAAGATTGCTGGTTCCAGTTGAGTAGATCTGAAAATAACTGTATTTTGTATCTTATATTTATAGTTTCAGGTGGAAGTTATTCTGCCTAGTATAAGTAGGATGATAGTTTTTCACTTAGCGTTTGCTATATTGCTTTGAATCTGCTTCAGATTGTGCTCTGATCTTCATTGATTTTTATTTTATTCTTCATTTATGTTTATTTTGATCTTCATTTTGCTAAGATTGTACAATAATTAACAGAATGTGCTCAGAACCAGTGTCATTTGAGCACTGGTAGTGACAAAATTCTTAGTAATTTCTTTCTCTTTTCTTTATTTGAGATCCCATAAAAACCGCCCAAGGGTCTCTCTCACTAAAGGCATACAGACTGACTCCTAAATTGATGGAAGTTTGTAAAGAAAAGGATTTTTCTCCCGAAGCGTAAGTGTTTGGGGGCCTATAAGGCATATGTTAAGGACTGGGCATTTTTCTTTTAAGATACTAGTTTGCCACACGAATTGAGTCCTCGGCGGTAGTGCGGTAATGCTTCTGACATGTGGACGGTAGAAGTGTCTGCATGGCTGAGTGCCCCTTGATCTCTCCCTTTCCATGTTTAAACTGTTCTTTATGGAATGTCTCATCTGTTGTTCTCACCATGGGTGAATGCAGTTAGAATGAGAATTAATTAGCTACTGGATTTGAAGAAATACATGATTAAATAAAAGGAGATGGGATGAGTATTCAGCGGCTGTCAGATTGTAAGCTCTGTGTCAGAACAGTTGTGAGCCGTTTGTCTTATTTTCTGACCTCCTGTTTCATTGTGGGGGACGGGGTGTGGAAAGACAACGTTTTAAGGGTTTAGTAAGGAGTGTGGCTTTTGGGAACTTTTATAGGTGACAGGAATGCAGAGAACTAATTTTAAAGCTGTTTTGTGATCCTGCATAATGGCACTGGGATATTTACATTAAAATTTTTTTAAATTTCGAATTCTTTCATTTTCTGTTAATTATAGGAATATGTATTTCTTAATAAATTAAAGTTAGTGGCTTTGACTTCATTTGGGACAGACAGTTCATGACTAATTTCCCATTTGGCTCCTAAAGAAATTAACATACAAAGAATTTTAAAAGAAAAGCTAACTCATGAACATCTCCTGGGTATGGTAATTATAATTAAACTGTGAGAAGTTGTATTCTTGCTGTGTTTTCAACCATTGTGTGTGGAATAGCCTGTGAGTGTCCTGCTCATTGTTAATCTCTTTGAGTTCAGTTGGTTTTTAAAGTGAACTTTCCAAGAATGAGAGTATTTCTCTTTTCTAGCTGTTTGTTTTAAATATTTTAGATATAGATTATATAGCATAATTTCATATGACATTTGCATTTTTTAGTATGTGGAATTTCAAAGATACCTGATTATGAAGAAAGAATTGTTTCTGTGGCCAAGAGTCTTATTTTCTGGTCTTACAGCTCCAACTCAGATCATTTTCCGAATTGTTCAAATCACTCAACTTGTGCTTGATTCTGTAATTCTCTCCCTTTTTTAAAGATTGCTAATGAAACAAACAAAAACCCTGAAGAGGGCCTGTAATTAGGAAAAATGTAAAATGTATGAAATAGTCACTTTAACACTTACTTCTGACCACCAGACTATAAAGTATTTTTAACATGCTTTGCAGATTGAAAAAGGGAAATATCACCTTTGAGCACATGTTTGAAGAAGTGCCGATTGTAATTAAAAATTCACATCTGATCAACGTTCTAATGTGGGAGCTAGAGAAGAAGTCAGCTGTAGCAGACAAACATGAATTGCTCAGTCTTGCCAGCAGGTAAGCAACCCTGTCTCATGAAAAGTCCCCCCCCTTTTTTTAAAATCACTTTCTGCAAAAGATTTTTTAATTTAGACATTACCTGTGAAACAAGGGGAAAAAAATGACTTAAGCATGTTGGGAGGTTCTTAAGACATAGTAACAGCACGTAGTACTTGTCCTGCTGCTGCTGCTGCTGCTAAGTCACTTCAGTCGTGTCCGACTCTGTGTGACCCCACAGACGGCAGCCCACCAGGCTCCCCCATCCCTGGGATTCTCCAGGCAAGAACACTGGAGTGGGTTGCCATTGCCTTCTCCAATGCGTGAAAGTGAAAAGTGAAAGTGAAGTCGCTCAGTCGTGTCTGACTCTTAGCGACCCCATGGACTGCCGCCTACCAAGCTCCTCCGTCCATGGGATTCTCCAGGCAAGAATACTGGAGTGGGTTGCCATGCCCTCCTCCAGGGGTCTTCCCTACTCAGGGATTGAACCTGCAGTGCCAGGTCTCTGGCATTGCAGGCATTCTCTTTACTGTTTGAGCCATGAGGGAAGCCCGGAAGAGCACCATGGTTATTGATAAAGTGAGATGAGGTTTGAATACTAATTACCTCTTGTCATTGTAGCTGACAGCTGCCTTGCCGTGTCATTTTTGCTTTGAGATGGTAAATGCCCATGGAGGAGGGGTTTTTTGATGTGGCTCAGCCTTATTTATTGTACACGAACATTAGAGGCTATGGTATTATGTCTGGATACTTAATAATGTGTAGGAGAAAACCAGAAATGCTTGTTTGTTTTACTGTGGCACTTGCCCTTGTTCAGATGTAGACTCTGTATAGCAGTAAACTTTCCACTTGAATTTTCAATCAAAATTAGAATTTTCTGAACCTGACACTGGTTTTTGCTCTCTTAGCCAGTGGTAACATAATTTGCCCCATCCTGACTGCCTTAGCTATCTAGTTGCTAAGATACTATTTATTATATTGGTAAAATGCTGACTGAGGTGTGCCAAAACAGGGTATTTCCTTTATGGAATTAATGTTTCATTTCCCCTCATTTATTGCTTTTAACAGAAATATGAACAGAGTCAAGTATGCTGCTGCTAAGTCGCATCAGTCAATGTCCGACTCCGTGCGACCCCATAGACGGCAGCCTACCAGGCTCCCCCGTCCCTGGGATTCTCCAGGCAACAATACTGGAGTGGGTTGCCATTTCCTTCTCCAAAGCATGAAAGTGAAAAGTGAAAGTGAAGTCGCTCAGTCGTGTCCGACTCTGTGCGACCCCGTGGACTGTAGCCCAGCAGGCTCCTCCATCCATGGGATTTTCCAGGCAAGAGTACTGGAGTGGCTCCTCCTAAATGCTCTTTAAGCTTGATGCTAGTGATTGTTCTCTGTGGCGGGAGGAAGCTATCAGCAGGTAGGTGTAGGTAAACTATGAATATGCAGCTGCTGAATGAAAAACAAGGTGTGTTTTCTTAAAGCAGCCAGCTTGGAACAGAAGCTCAGGTATTCATCAGATTTTTAGTTATCCCAGATAGAAGCTTTACAAAAGAATATACAGGCTTTGTGCTTCCTCAGTACAAGCCAAGTGAGGATAAACCCGGAAGCACAGTGTGCCCAGTGCTCTTGTCCATGCACCAGGACGGGTGGGGCTGTGGTTGAAGAACCACCTTCCGATTGCTTGAACTCATCACAGAGACCATTAGAAAGTCTTTACAGAGGAAGGAGATGGAAACTGGATGGTAAACGGAGTGCTAAGTAATACAGCCAGGTTGTAAGGCTCATTTGGCACTAAAGAGTGTACTGTTTGACTGCAAACATACATTCATAATAGTCCTTTAATTTGTCTCTTTTAGAAGGTCATATTTTTCTTGATTGCTTTCACAAACACACTTGGCACACCTGTATTTAAAGCACTGAGCTAAGAACCTTTTTCAACATGCAAGGTTACAATTTGATGTATTAAGTATATAGTTATATAATAATTTTAAATTTACTATGTGAAAGCTTTTGCTTATATAATTTATGTCTTCACCTTTTCCCAAGCTTCCTTTATTGATCATACAAAACAAATATAGCCCTTCTCTGCTTTCCCATTACCAGTGAGCTGGTCTGCAATGTCTGTCTGTCCAAAGCAGCATTTATAATAGCCAAGAAACTGTTCCTAGTTCACCATAGCAACTAAGATCAGGACAAATATTTATTTTATTATAGTTTTTATCTTCTGTATTTTATGTGAAATAGGAAAAGGCCTTTGCTTTCCATGTGAAGCTATTTAAAAGGGTAAATTGCTATTCCTTTGGGGAGAAAAAAAGAAGCAACCCTGAAGCTGTGCTTATATTAATGGACTGCTACATTGACCCGAATTGATAATACTAATTTAAAACACTGAAATAAATGTAACCTTCATGCCTCTCAGATTTTAATTTCTAACATTAGTAGCACGATGATGTTAATCATCATTTGCCATACAAATTTTTTCTAAGAAACTGCCTCAGAAATCATTCTGAAGTAGCTCCATAAACACTTTGCTTGGTCTTGCTTTTCACAACCCATATGTGTATATCAGTTTTTTGATTTACCTGATAAATTTGCTCTATGCTATGAATAAAACATACTACATTCCCTTTCATTTGAAAAATTCTGATTCTCAATTTTATTAGATGGAAGTTTTGGTGTGGTTATTTCATAACAGCCTTTATTAATTTTTAAAAATGTGTTACACAAGCCTTCAGTTTTTCACACATGAAAAAAAATCTGTTTTTTTTCCTCTTTAAAAAATAAACTAAGTGCGGGCATCATACATGAAGTATAGTAAGGACAAATTGACACTGCAGCCAGAGCAGGCCTATCACTGTGCGTCCTGGTTCACATCTGTTTAAGTTATCTGTTTCCAGTTCTTTGTTTCCTGGGCAATAAAAGAAAAGACTGTGTTATTGAGACTCTGAAGAGTAACTCTGTTTCAGTATTCTGGTTGCACTGGTACTGAAAAGATCCCCATAAAGTTGCTCTCGGTAATGTACCTGATTCCCTGTGAACGTTATCTGTGAAACAGTTCTGTATTATTGTTAATTCCTTTTACCCTTCAAGACCTGAACTGTGCAGATTTTCAAGTATTTCTTGCTGGTTAGGTTTCTGAAGAGCATTCTTGTAATAGACTGTTAAGAGATGTTTACAGTCCGCATACCTGTGCTTGCGCTCTTCCAGTATAACATTTGCCTATATAACACGTGACGTTAGTACTTTACATGAAAGACAGTTTTTGGTGGTGAGGGAAGGTCTGTTCTGGTAGTACCTTTCTTGTTGCTGAAATCGGTGCAGTCAGACTACCGGATACAAGATCTGGAAACAAATACTCGATGTTTCTCTGCAGTGGCAGTAATTCTCCTCAGTGGCTTTTTCCTGTCTCTCTACCCTCTCCTCCATCACCCAGTCAAGGATTGGGGCTGACCTTTCCCTTCTCTGAATTTCTTTGCACTTCAGGATATAAATGACTTATATAACAAATAATCCTGTAGTGAATTACAGTGTTCGTATTTCTTTGGGCTTCAATTCTTTCACTGGTGAACATGAGAGTTCAGGGTCTCTCTGAGGTCTCATCTGGTCTCTCTTTTTCTGCACCCTTTTTCCTGAGTATCTCCAGTTCCTCTTTGTACTGATTCTTTTCTGTTACATTTGTTGACTGGCTTTCTCCATTAAAAAAAAATAAAAAGTTTTTTTTTTTAAATGCTTGACTCTTGAGAAAAATTGAAAGAATGTTAAATCATACAATAAACATGCACAAACCTTTACTTGTATACCTCTGCACCCACTCTCTTTGTAGACATAAATGGGTTCTTCCCTGAACCATTTGAAAGTAAATTACAGACCTGATACTTAACCCCTAAATACTTGAACGTGCATCTCCTAAGAATAAGTAAGGACATTTAAACTTGTTTAAGCTTCTCTCATCTTAAAAGACGAAGTTCCAAAAAGAACACCTTTTGACCTTGTATCAGTTTATCCATTTCCTTTCACCATTTACTTCATTTTTTCCTTTAAAACTTTTTAATAGGATTTTCTGCATGTCACTGTCTGTATTTACTCATTTCCCACTTATCCTAAACACTCAGTGTTCCATCTATTCTGTGATAGAGTTTTTGCTCAAGCCACACAAGATGACTTAATCATGATATTGCTGGATATGGTAGACTCTTAAGCATTTAAAGTGCTGATAACAGATTCTTCCTGAAATATTTTGAGTCTAGGATTCTACTACTGGGTTTCTTGTCTTTCTCCACAGTCAGCCTTCCTCTGCTCATCCCTAAACTATGTGTTCCTTGGGGTCTGTCTTCCTGTATGTGATTCCTGGGGTGATCTCATCTACATCCTTGTCTGTGGCTACCTTCGGTCAGGGGCTCATTATATCTTTTCCTGATTACTTTCACAGTCTCTTAATTTCCTGCTTCTGACCTTTTCCTCTTTCATTGCAGTTATCTTGCTAAAACTAAAGTGTATGATCACATTACTCCTTTGCTTAGAATTTTGGCTGAGACCCCTTTGTCCTTAGAATAGAATCCAGACTTCTAGCCCTGGCTTCCAAGAGTCTCTGCTGTGTGACTGTTTGCCTCTTCAGGTTCATTGCTCTCTTTTTCCCCTCATCTTGCCCTTCTTCCGAGCTTCTGATGTACTGAGTTAATT
Source organism: Bos javanicus (assembly GCF_032452875.1). NCBI lineage: Eukaryota > Metazoa > Chordata > Mammalia > Artiodactyla > Bovidae > Bos > Bos javanicus. Next base: position 47,834,528 of record NC_083881.1, read on the forward strand.
GTGGTTTTGCAGATGTGTCACACTTTTCATGCCAGTGTCTCTGAACAGGCTTCCTACATACAGTATCTGAAGTGTCCCTCCCCGTGTTCCTTGTCTTCAGCTCCCGTCTCCAACTCCTTCAAAAACTCAAAATACAGCTGTCACATAATCTGGAGGGTCTTCATCTGATCCTATCAAACTATCTTTTATGCTTCTCTTCTATTATAGTCTCCCACCACTGTGTTGCACTTCTCTCTTTGTGTTCCTTTCTTCTCAGTAGAATGTTCTGAGTGTGACTGGGAAAGTAAGTATGTACTTAGTAATGTATATTGAAAGAATGCATGCGAGAGGACACAGTATTGTTAAATTTCAGAAGTTATTTGGAAAGCAGTGTAAATAATCAGTCGATCTGGACATTTGATTAGATATTGGGGGAAAAATATTTTTAATCCTGATCTTGCACTATCAGCTCAAATTACAGATGAATTAAAATCAGACTATTAAGAAATTGGAAAAAAAACCAGAGTGAATACTTAATCTGATTTCCAAGGAAGAAGAAATATCTGAAAGTTAAAGGTGATTCACAAGATTATAATAAGATAAATATTAAATAAGATTTAATTTGCAAAAAGCACTTGATTTTTAGGTTAAGTCATCAGGCCAAGCTCTCAAGGTAAGGTAGGCAGTGCCAAACCTAGAATTAAAAGATTGATTTATACACACCCACAGAGGCCAGACCTGTGCTCTGTCTGCTATTTAAGATGAAGAGTCAAAGCTTTCTTTTTGTTTAGGTTACAGATGGAATCCATATAGAATTCATGTTTTAGCTGGATCTAGTTTTACTCATTCCCAGGATTCCCATTCTGTTTCTTCCTCAGTCTCTTTTCTGTCTTAAGTGCTGTAACCAACCATGCATCTGCTCAGGCATGGAAACTGGGAGTCACCCTTGATTCCTCTCTCAGTTCTGCCCGTTTTCCTCCGTGCTAACTGCCACGGGGCTAGTGCATGCCACTGCCACTACTGTCTAATACCACAGTGTATTTCGTGCGTGTGTGTGTGCAGTTTTAAAAGCAGAGATAAACTCACAGAAAAGGAAGGCACCATTTTAACCATTTTTAAGAAATACATTTTTAATATATTTGCAGTATTGTGCATTCAGTACCAATTCTTATCCCCCATCCCCTTGCAGTCACTTGTTACTTTCTGTCTCTGTGGATTTGCCTCTTCTGGACATTTCATATAAATAGAGCCATATGATAAGTGGCATTTGTGTCTGGTTTCTTTCACTTAGTGTAATGCCTTTAAGTTTCATTCATGGATCAATACTTTATTCTCTTTATGATGCAGTAGTATTCCATTATATGGATGTATCACAATTTATTTATCCTTTTCTTGTTCCCACTTTCTGGCTGTTTTGAATAATTCAGACATTAACATACACGTACGAGTTTTTGTACAAGCATGATTTTTCAGTTCCTTTGAGTGTGTGTGTATACATATATTTATATACACACCTAGGAATAGAATTGCTGGGTCATGTGGTAACTTTGTGTTTAACTCTTCGAGGTACCACCAAACTGGTTTCCACAGTGGCAGCACCGTTTTACATTCTCACTACAAATGTGTGAGTGTTCTAATTTCTCTTCATTCTTTCCAGCACTTCTGTCAGTTCAGTTCAGTCACTCAGTCCTGTCTAACTCTTCGTGACCGCGTGGACTACATCACACCAGGCCTTCCTATCCATCATCAACTCCTGGAGCTTACTCAAACTCATGTCCATTGAGTCGGTGATGCCATCCAACCATCTCATCCTCTCTTGTCCCCTTCTCCTCCCACCTTCGATCTTTCCCAGCATCAGGGTGTTTTCCAATGAGTTAGTTCTTTGCATCAGGTGGCCAAAGTATTGGAGTTTTAGCTTCGGCATCAGTCCTTCCAGTGAATATTCAGGACTGATTTCCTTTAGGATGGGCTGGTTGGATCTCCTTGCAGTCCAAGAGACTCTGAAGAGTCTTCTCCAACACCATAGTTCAAAAGCATCAATTCTTCAGTGCTCAACTTTCCTTATAGTCCAACTCTCACATCCATACATGACTACTGGAAAAACCAAAGCTTTGAGTAGATGGACCTATGTTGGTAAAGTAATGTCTCTGCTTTTTAATATGCTCTCTAGGTTGGTTATAACTTTTCTTCCAAGGAGCAAGCATCTTTTAATTTCATGGCTGCAGTCACCATCTGCAGTGATTTTGGAGCCCAAAAAAATTAAATCTGTTACTGTTTCCTTTGTTTCCCCATGTATTTGCCATGAAGTGATGGGACCCGATGCCGTGATCTTAGTTTTCTGACTCTTTACCATCTTCTGGTTTCTACTCTCCAGTGTATTCTTTGTATAGCAGCCAGGGTGGTCATTTTAAAATTTAAGGCAAAACGTGTCACTAGGGTGGAGAAGGCATTGGCACCCTACTCCAGTACTCTTGCCTGGAAAATCCCATGGATGGAGGAGCCTGGTGGGCCGCAGTCCATGGGGTCGCTAAGAGTTGGACAAGACTCAGCGACTTCACTTTCACTTTTCACTTTCCCGCATTGGAGAAGGCAATGGCAACCCACTCCGCGGTTCTTGCCTGGAGAATCTCAGGGACGGGGGAGCCTTGTGGGCTGCCGTCTATGGAGTCGCACACAGTCGGACACGACTGAAGCGACTTAGCAGCAGCAGCAGCAGCAGCATGTCACCAGGGCACCGTTCATGTTAGAGTCACAGGTCTCATTTGCACTGTGTTCTTGGAGTGTTGCATGGACAGCCAGCAGTTCCTCATACGTGCTTGTCTGACCTCCCTAACCTATCTCTGTTCCTCCCACATGAGGCCCCATATTTTAAAATCTGTCTAGTTGTTGCCCATCTCGGGCCTTCAGCACTTGTGCTTTCTTCCACCTAGAATACTTTTTGCATGGCTGATGCCTTCTAATCCTTTGCTTTCAACCTGTCGTCTTTTAAAAGAAATATTCTGACCATACTACCTAAGTGTCCATCTCGTCTCTTCCCTTCTTCCTGTCAGCTGTAAGCTAGTGAAGACCAAGACTAGGAACGTCTCATTCACTGTTGTCTCCTCATTAACAGCGCTCCTTAGTAACAGCACTGAGACTGGAACAGAATAGTCATTTAGTAAATAGTCTTTTGGAACGAATGAGTGAATCCTGTTTGTCAGCTAGTTATTTTTAGATTACATCTGTGTGTAGTGGGCCTCACCATGGTAGGAGATGGTTGCAGGAGGAAATCAGTGAATATCATGGGCATTGTACAAGCCGTTAGCATCACTTGATAAGAAGATTTTGGTAAGTAAGCTACAGTCGAAATTTCTGGAGAGGAAAAGATGAAAAATGACTATATTTCAGATTCTAGGAAGGGTAGAGGGAAAGGAGCCCTCTTCATTTGGCCTTGCAGAATAAATGCTGCTGTTACTCTTTCAGAACCTGCCAGGTAGAGAAATCACGTGCCAGAAGTGTCAAGTCTCTTTGCCTGGTTCTTCCTTTCTGTGACTTCTAATCTGAATGTCTGGAGCACAGTTAGGGAGGGCCGTGGTGGGGATAAGGAAGTGTAAGGAGTAGTGAGCTTAGGTTAAACTTGGTGTTCCAAAAGTACACGTTTTAGATAACCCTGCTGCTGCTACGTTTAACTGTTTACTGCTTTGACGTGTGTATGCTCTGACAGTAAGAAACTGAACTATTTCAAATACCATTGTAGTTACACTTGTGGGTTTGATACAAAAAGTTTAATAACATGCTGACTCACATTCTTTCCTCCACCCTTGCTTTCTTGTATGTGTGTGCTTTTTTTTTTTTTTTAAAGCAAATGGCAGATCACATTAGAGCAGTGGCAGAGCTTTAACTTTAAAAGTTCGACATGTCAGTGTCTGTACTTTATATTTCAGCAATCACTTGGGGAAGACACTCCAGTTGCTGATGGACAGAGTGGATGAAATGAGTCAAGATATAGTTAAATACAACACGTACATGAGGAACACGAGTAAACAGCAGCAGCAGAAACATCAGGTTGGTATCTGGGAAAATCAGCTAACATAGAATTCATTTCTAAGTGTGATGCTTCAAGAGTCATCTTCAAAATGACCTAAATTAATAAATCATTGACTCTTAGCTGGTAACTCTGTATCGTATTTTAAAAGATTATTCTTTATATAATATGTTCCTAATAGATTATTTGCAAGTTGTACTTAATAATACCTATCTTGAAGAGAGCTAGTATTTTAAGCTCAGATGGTAATGCCAAGGTTATGCAAATAAGGGCTACATTTATTGAGAAAATCAGGCAGAGAGATTCTGGAGGGTCACAGCTCATTTCTTTACTAACTATAATTGGTCTGCTAGTGGCTTATTGCAGTACAGTTATCAATCTCCAGTTCATTTTAAGAACTGAGCAATTGTGATTAAGAGCAAGCAATTTTGATAGGAAATAACCTATCAAATAACCTATCACAGACCAACTGCTGTGAAACAGATAGTATAATACAGAAAAACCCTAGGATTACCTGGATGTTCTCATACGCACATCCATACTGCTCTGGCCAATCATACTTTTCTTTGTCAGTGTTGCCTGAAGGCCACATGATTGATTCTCACAGTTCGTGGAATACTGTTTTGGACTATATTGCTCCAGAATATTCTTAGCATTTGGTTCATAGATAGTTGATTCCAGGGTGTACATCCATGCGAGTGTTTGATTAGTCTGTTCATTACAATGTACTTTAGGTGTTGGTAACTATAGAATTCTAAGCACAACTAAGTTGTTCTGAGAGTATTTTATTTAAAAATTAATTTCAATGTTCATATATTTACTGAAATTTAAAATGTATTTTTTCAGCATACATAAAATACCTTTTTTTTTTTTTTTTAACTGAAAAGATGGTGATGAAGACGGTAATGTTGAATGTCTCTGGGGAAAATAAAACCATCTTGATCCTTTCTCCTACTGGCCCTTCCTATAGTTCAGGCTCAACTGGAAGATCAAGTTGAGAATCTGTCACTAATGAGACAGTTGATTCTGGGAACCAATTTTAAGAGAGTTTTTTTGGAATTCTGTCATAAATTTTTACACTTGACATTTGTTCTTAGCACCATTCATAACCCTTTTTAGATTTGTCTAACTTCTGTTCTCATGCCTCATAGTAAATAGAAATCTTCTCAAGGCAAGTTACTTCCCTTCTTTAGGAATCTAAGAACTTAAAATTTTTACTAGCCTACCCTGGTTTGCCATTCAGTTCAGTTCAGTTCAGTTGCTCAGTCGTGTCTGACTCTTTGCGACCCCATGAATCACAGCACACCAGGCCTCCCTGTCCCTCACCATCTCCAGGAGTCCACTCAAACTCACGTTCATCAAGTCGGTGATGCCATCCAGCCATCTCATCCTCTGTCGTCCCCTTTTCCTCCTGCCCCCAATCCTTCCCAGCATCAGAGTCTTTTCCAATGAGTCAGCTCTTCGCATGAGGTGGCCAAAGTACTGGAGTTTCAGCTTTAACATTTTTCCTTCCAAAGAACACCCAGGCTGATCTCCTTCAGAATGGACTGGTTGGATCTCCTTGCAGTCCAAGGGACTCTCAAGAGTCTTCTCCAGCCCCACAGTTCAAAAGCATCAGTTCTTCAGCGCTCAGTCTTCCTCACAGTCCAACTCTCACATCCATACATGACCACTGGAAAAACCATAGCCTTGAATAGACAGACCTTTGTTGGCAAAGTAATGTCTCTGCTTTTGAATATGCTATCTAGGTTGGTCATAACTTTTCTTCCAAGGAGTAAGCGTCTTTTAATTTCATGGCTGAAGTCACCATCTGCAGTGATTTTGGAGCCCAAAAAAATAAAGTGTGACACTTGCCACTGTTTCCCCATCTATTTGCCAGGAAGTGATGGGACCAGATGCCATGATCTTCGTTTTCTGAATGTTGAGCTTTAAGCCAACTTTTTCACTCTCCTCTTTCACTTTCATCAAGAGGCTTTTTAGTTCCTCTTCACTTTCTGCCATAACGGTGGTGTCATCTGCATATCTGAGGTTATTGATATTTCTCCCGGCAATCTTGATTCCGGCTTGTGCTTCTTCCAGCCCAGAGTTTCTAATGATGTACTCTGCATAGAAATTAAATAAGCAGGGTGACAGTGTACAGCCTTGACGTACTCCTTTTCCTATTTGGAACCAGTCTGTTGTTCCATGTCCAGTTCTAACTGTTGCTTCCTGACCTGCACACAGATTTCTCAAGAGGCAGGTCAGGTGGTTTGGTATTCCCATCTCTTTCAGAATTGTCCACAGTTTATTGTGATCCACACAGTCGAAGGCTTTGGCATAGTCAATAAAGCAGAAATAGATGTTTTTCTGGAACTCTCTTGCTTTTTCCATGATCCAGCAGATGTTGGCAATTTGATCTCTGGTTCCTCTGCCTTTTCTAAAACCAGCTTGAACATCTGGAAGTTCACGGTTCACGTATTGCTGAAGCCTGGCTTGGAGAACTTTGAGCATTACTTTACTAGCATGTGAGATGCGTGCAATTGTGCAGTAGTTTGAGCATTCTTTGGCATTGCCTTTCTTTGGGATTGGAATGAAAACTGACTATTTCCAGTCCTGTGGATACTGCTGGGTTTGCCATTACCTGACCTTTTAAGGCTGTGCATGGGCTATTACTCCCTTTGCTGTTTTAAGCGGTTCACAGCTATTAGCATCTTGATTGTAATTAGAACTGTAAGTTTATAGTTGGTCTATGTCTTTATATATACTCCCACTTTTTCTGCGTTGAATCATAGAATCCAGAGTTTGAAAGTTTTTGAAGTGTTATCTGAACTAATACTCATTCTCAGCTGTGGTGGTTTATCTGTTGTTAAGAATAATAATAGTATTTACTATTATGATAATAGTATGTTGTTACAGTGATGTTATAATAGTAACATCATCAATATTATTGTTCTTTTGGTCAATAGAGATAAAGTTGAAAAAATTCTACACTGTGGTATTTCATTACTTAGTTCTGTAAGTTAGGATGCATCATACTTCTAGTGCTGTTATTACCCTGTTGTCATAAATGGTCAAGTTCCTCCCATTTTGCTCACTCTTCTTGAGCTTCTTTGCCTTTGAAGCCCCCTCACATAACCAGTTTTGCTTTTCCAAATCATTAGTTAGATTAGACTCTTAGAACTCAGAATGACACTAGAGTTTATAACAAAGTTTTCTTTGATTGGCATGACTGTCGCCATATTTAGCCTCTTAGAGGCAAGGATTAGGAAGGGTTGCGTTTATAAAACCGAGATTGGAATCAAAGCAGTGGGATTTCTGCTTATCGCATAAGTGAGGGAGGTGTTATTTTTCTCCTTGGGTAGAGAACAGTAACCCAGCCGTCCCCCGTCTGAATTTTAGTATCAGCAGCGTCGCCAGCAGGAGAACATGCAGCGCCAGAGCCGAGGAGAACCCCCGCTCCCTGAGGAGGATCTGTCCAAACTCTTCAAACCGCACCAGCCCCCTGCCAGGATGGATTCTCTGCTCATTGCAGGTACTGCTGGCCGTGCAGAGCATGGCTGGTTTTCTTTATTCTTTAGGAAGCGGAAGACGGTGGGAGGTTCACTAACAGTAAGATAGTGTATTTCAAATGGTTGAATGATGAACTTGAATCTGGCATCTGTAATTTCTGAAATTTAAGAGTTTGTCAGTCCTTGTTATTTCTAAGGTCCTTTTCAGTGCTCCACTCGGTGTTTATCTTAACAGACACTTCTGAGGTGGGATTATATCAACTTTCTAAAATGAGAAAGTTTTTATTGTGGATCATCTAACATAGAAACCAAGAGAAAATGTTTATTGTCTCATAATGGAAACGATCATTTAGCTGAAACCCCTCTTTTGGTGCTCTAGCCTGATTGAGCCTGGCCTGAATGTGGGTATGTGAAATTAATTGTAGTTTTTGACTCGAAGAAGCATCTCCCTTAATTTGACTCGTATTGTAGCAACATGAGTGTAACTCTGGATGGAGTTTCTCAGGGGATACCTAACATTTAACACTGCCTTAAGGTAGTGGAGGCCTTTTGTCCTGTGCTAGGACCTGATGTTGAATATATAACATTCATGCTCTTACTGAGCTGTAATAACTCATTTCTGTGTAAATGTGGTTGAATACTGTTTGTTTTAGTCAGCCAGTTGTCCAAGAGATTTGTTAGTGTGAAAATCCAACTCACAGAAAAGCTGATCCTCTACAGTTTCTCATTTCTGTTGACATATTTTAGAGCAGGAGAAAATTCCAAATTCCTTAAAGCTTTCTGGTACATGTATAAATTAAATTTGGGAAACTGAGACACATTTCTTACCTAAGGTCCAGTTTAAGCAAAATTGTATTTCTTACACTTTTAAGAAATGTGTAACTGTCGCATCAGATCCGATCACTCATCTGAGGACTCGGGCAGTAATGGAGCCCTCCCCTCACGTGGACTCCCACTCTGGCTCTGTCTTGGCTCTGGAGGTGCAGCAGGAGGCTGTTAATACTTCCAGAGCATGGACTCAAAACTCCTGTAGTTGTTAGCATCTGGGGCAGGGGGATCTGGTCAGTTTCTGTTCTTTGGTTGGTGTCTCCTTTCTACCTGACTGAGAAGAGCTAGTGGTGTTTTCTCACTTCTCTTAGTTACAGTGTTGGTCTGATCTACACTGTCAGTACATTTTGATTGACAACTAACATGTGCTAGTAACTGCTGATTGTCTTTTAAAAAGTTGTCGTTTTTCTTCATTCTCCATGTAACCAAGAATGGAAGATAGCTTATCTTCAAAACAACTGAAATTGTTTATTATCCCTTATGAGTGAATAGAATTCTTAACTCTTTTAAAACAATTTTTATTGCTGTATAGTTGCTGTACAATATTGTGTAAGTAACAGCTGTGCAATCTAGCGGTTCCGTTGCTTTTACGTTTATACTCCATTTGTAGTTATTATAAAATGTTGGCTATATCCCTGTGTTGTGTAGCCTCTAGCTCACTTTATACCTAATAGTTTGTACCGCTTATTCCCCTACCCCTGTATTACGCCTCCCTCCTTACCTCTCTCCACTGGTAACCCCTAGTGTGTTCTCTGTATCTTTGAGTCTGCTTCTTTTTTGTTATTGATTCAAAACATAATAAAATTCTGTATTATGCTGAGTTTATCATGTGACTAGTATTCTAGGTCATTTTGCAATTTGTGGAACATTATGACTCTTTTTCACTTTCCTGAATGCACAGGCCAGATTAACACTTACTGCCAGAACATCAAGGAGTTCACTGCCCAGAACTTAGGCAAGCTCTTCATGGCCCAGGCTCTTCAAGAATACAACAACTAAGAAGAGGAAGTTGCCAGAAAAAGAAGTTAACATAGACTCTTGAGATCACACTGGGGCAGCTCTTAGAAGAAGCACATTGGAATACTGGAAAGTCTTTCTAGCAATTAATAAAATAAAAATAAAGGAATCTTGACTGCTCGCTCATTTGGTTTTAGACAATATGTGTGTGTATATATATACACATTATGTTTAGCTTCTTATTTTTCTTTTGCTTATACCTGTGTATTTCTGACGATAAAGCAGGCTCGACCAAAAGTTTCACCAGTTCACACCTACAGGCTTCATCACGTTTGTTACCTTTTCGGTGCCACATTTCAACCACCGGTCCTGTGCTGCTTGTCCCGACGCCTGACCTGGAAGCCCTGGCACCTGCTCTGAATTCTCGGACTTCTTCGCTTGCCAGTGAGCGCAGCTGGAGCCCAGGCTTCCTGCTCCTGCCCTGGCACCCCTTGTTCTCAGGCCTGGGATCGCTTGGTGTACTTCCTGTGGCTGGCTTTTCATTTCTTCAGATGATGGTTGGCCGGTCCCCATGCTCATAGGCCATTCACAGGGCACAAGAATTAAAAAAAAAAAAATCATTTTGCTAAAGGACCATGTTTTGTATGAAAATGAAATTCATTCTGTGTGTGTGTGTATGTGTTTGAATTGAGGACTTCATGTTTATTTTTTTATACCATGAACTGTATTAATAATTCTGCTAATAGCAAGTTTTATGAGTGGAGAAAGAGGAATTGAGAAATAAGTACTACATTCAGTGGGAAAGGACAGTTGTAATAATTTTTCATTTTAAAGAAAATTTTTAAAAATCCTGCCATTTGTATAACACCAAAATCAGTGAGTCCCCAAAATGGTGGAGGTATGCCTGCGAGACTCTTGCTGTGATTTTCCCTTTGAAGACATGGCCCTAGAAAGATAGTCAAAAGGAATGGGTAACAGATAAGAAGAGAAATCCTTTTTTTTTTTTGCAACACTATTTTGGAGGCAGCACTGGGACTCTAGGATCAATCAGCTGGGTTCCACCCTGGCTCTTTTCCCTTCTTTTCCCTTTAGTGTGCCCTTAGGCAGATGGGCCACTTGATACGAAGAGCTGACTCATTGGAAAAGGCCCTGATGCTGGGAAAGACTGAGGCAAAAGGAGTAGACAGCGGCAGAGGATGAGATGGTTGGATGGCATCACCAACTCAACGGACATGAGTTTGAACAAACTCCAGGAGGCGGTGAAGGATGGGGAAGCCTGCAGTCCATAGGGTTGCAAAGAGTTGGACACTGCTTAGCAGCTGAGCAACAACAACACAGACAGGTTGTGCCTGACTCTCCTTGTCCAGAGGAGAGGAGAGAAGGAGACAGGTGTATTACTTACAGAGTGGTGTGAGCACCAGCGGGCTTGTGGGGAGCCGTGGTAGGTGTGGAGCAGCCTCCGTGTGAGCTGTGACCAAGGGTGTGCTCCGGGGCTCTCCATTGAGGATATTGGGTTTTTGCTCACATGTAATTTGTTTTCCTAGGATAAATTCCTAGAAGCAGACTTACTGGTCAAAGGGTATATACAGTTCTGAGGCTTTTTATTGCCATGTTACCTTCAGGAACATTATATATACTGCTTTGCAGTCCCTCCATGGTGATTCTTTGTTTGAGCGAGCATGTGTTTGAGTTTGACTCTTAGGCAGAGGGGATTATTGGTAGAGCCAGTCCCTGCCTTTGTGGGTGGTAGACTGTTGGTTCATTTCCCGAATTCTTGTTGCCTAGATTTAGAATTTCCTTGTGAATAAAAGCAAAGCGGCCTTGAAGGATCAGAGAGCAAACTGAAAAGAAGGAAAGTTGGTTCAAACATAGTCTCATGTAGTGTTTCCCTCGTGGCATATGGTTAACGGATTCATTCATTCATTATTGTATTTTTAAAAGATGGGAATCTTTCTGAAATTCTGTAGGACTATTTAGGTGCCCATAACTCAGTAATATGTGAGCATATACTTAACAGAAGATTTCAGTAGTTTTTGAGTTAGGAATTACTGTAGTGGGAAAAACTGTTTAGGAAAACATGTCAATGGAAATTAAATCTCCGCAGTATGTAGTGTTAGGGAATAGCTTCTGTTCGGCATTTGATTTGAGTGCTAAATTCTGACATTTTTCAGGAACAAATACATGTGGTTCATCTTCTATAAATATTTGCAGTTTCTTCAAGTTGAAATGAGAAAAGCTCATAAACTGAGTACCAGGTCTAATAAATCATTCACTTACCCAAGAACAAAAAGAACAGAAAAAGCTAGCATGTTAACCAATGGAAAATTAAATGTTATAAGCCAAGAAAAGCAAAGGCTGTTTGATATTAACCCCATAATCATAGATAATGTTTTATAAGGCTCTAGAAAAAGTAGCATTTTTCTTTAAAAATGCCCAAGAGAATGAATCTTTTAGCCTGCCCAAAGTATCTTGTCCTTTTAAAATGGGGGTAAAACTAAAAGAACTTTCTTCTTCCTTTTTTGAAGCTTGGAAATGGAGATGTGATTATCTAATGTTAACCTCATTAATGGAGCTCATGTACAGTAATTTCTCATGTGCAACATCTAAATATTTAAATTTTAGTGCCTTCTAAAATGTTACAACACTGTTCACAGTATGTTTTTATAACGTTTTTTGGAAAACCTATGTCAACTTTACTTTCAGACCATGCTGGCATTAAACTCGGGTGTGGATATGAGAATGTCATGAAAGAATTTTTTACTTAAGCTGTAAATTCCATCTTACAGTAAACATTTCTCATTCAAAATAAATATGTAATATACCATTCATAAATTTTTTCATTAGGTATCTTTTTCTACCATAATTCTATCAGAAATGGGGCTGATAATACTCAAATTGGGTCAAGATGAGGCTTCCCTGGTGGCTCAGATGGTAAAAGCGTCTGCCTACAATGCGGGAGATCCCTGGGTTTGGAAGATCCCCTGGAGAAGAGAACGGCTACCCACTCCAATATTCTGGCCTGGAGAATTCCATGGACTGTATAGTCCATGGGCTTCCCTGATAGCTCAGTTGGTAAAAGAATCTGCCTGCAATGAAAAAGACCCCAGTTCAATTCCTGGGTCAGGAATATCCACTGGGGAAAGGACAGGCTATTCATTCCAGTATTCCTGGGCTTCCCTTGTGGCTTAGCTGATAATCTGCCTGCAATGCGGGAGACCTGGGTTCGATGCCTGGGTTAAGAAGATGCCCTGGAGAAGGGAAAGGTTACCCACTCCAGTATTCTGGCCTGGAGAATTCCGTGGACTAGAGTCCATGGGGTCGCAAAGAGTTGGACATGGACTGTGTGACTTTTAACTTTTAAAATGCTTCAGTTCAGTTCAGTCACTCAGTCGTGTCCGACTCTTTGTGACCCATGAATTGCAGCACACCAGGCCTCCCTGTCCGTCACCAACTCCCGGAGTTCACCCAAACTCATGTCCATCAAGTCAGTGATGCCATCGAGCCATCTCATTCTCTGTTGTCCCCTTCTGACCCCAATCCCTCCCAGCATCAGAGTTGTTTCCAATGAGTCAACTCTTCGCATGAGGTGGCCAAAGTATTGGGAGTTTCAAATGCTTACTAGGGCTTATTTTAGTAAATAACTTAAGTGTCCATCTATAGAGAGCATATCCGAGTCATCTTTGCCAGCAGAGGATTCCTTCTTTATTTGGCATGTATGGAAGGGGTGGTTAATAGGTACGTAATGAAGGAGAGGCTGAAGATCTGAGTCTATCAGTATTAATAAAGACAGGAAAAGCAGTGAGTGGTTTCTGCTTCCTGTAGCCTGAGAATGTGCTGTGGAGAAGTTCGAACCTGCTTATCTGGCAGTGACTCCCAGACTGGAGTGTGAGCCTCTTTGGACCCATTGGGACAGGGATTGATGTGACTTATTGAGGTAGAAAAGGAGGCCTGGGGAGCTAGAGCTGTTGGGAAATTACTGATTGTGGAAGCAAACAGCTGTGGCCTAATACCCGTTGCCTTGAGCTTTCTTGCTACATAGATGCACACTCCCTATGTGTGTGTATGCTAAGTCACTTCAGTTGTGTCTGACTCTTTGTGACCGTATGGACTGTTGCCCGCCAGGCTCCTCTGTCCGTGGGATTCTCCCGGCAAAAATACAGGAGTGGTTGCCATGACCTCCTCCAGGGGATCTTCCCAACCCAGGGATCAAACCCATGTCTCTTAAGTCTCCTGCATTAGCAGGTGGGTTCTTTACCACTAGCGCCACCTGGGAAGTCCCCAGACGCATCTTAAGCCTGCTTGGCTCTGCAGTGTAACCCACAATGGCTATACTGAAACCTCAGTCATGATTTTAGGAATACAGTCCCTGTATGTGGAATGGTTTCAAAGAGCCTCCACCCCCAACTTGCAGAGTTTGGGCCTTTCTATGGGGATTTGGTCTGTCCCAGATAATTCTTTAAATACGTACATCCTCCTTGTTCTCAGAGGCTGTTAAGCTGTCACATGAACTCATGTGATCAGTTTAATACAATCAGTGTGATTTGGTGGGCTTGATTTTGAAGTCAATTGCTTTTTTTTTTTTTTTTACAAGTATGAGGTAGGCAGCCCATTTTCAATCTTTGCATTAAATCAATGGCCAGCAGACTGCCAAAGACTGGGTGCAGCCTCAGAACCTCACTAACTTAAGTATTGCAAGGAACCTTTGTGAGTTGAGGGGATGGCAGTGGGATGCTGAATCCATGCTTACTGTAGGACTTGTACTCGGTTCAGTCACTCAGTCGTGTCCAGCTCTTTGGGAACCCATAGACTTGTTGAACTAAACGCAACCTATGAACAGATAAAGTTTCTTTCCATGTGCCTTCTCTCCTATCAACCCCTCTAATTCCTCTGTATAAAGAAATTGTAACACATGGATGCTGTACTGTGAAGAAACGTAAAAATGATTTTTCTCCTGTTTTAATCCAAAAATTGCTGTTTTTACATTTGGACAAAAGCAAAGGACCACTTCATCAGACCCTTAACAATGCAGGGTGTCCGATTTCCAAGAGGCCTTATTTACAGTTGATTGCAGTAGGAAAATATTCTTACTGCTTCTAGCATTTGTGTCAACCTCAAGGCATAAACCCAGATGTCACTTTTATTTCCTTCAGTAATATTTTTTTTCATTGACCCTTTTCCAGGGCACAGCCATTTCTGGCATCTTCCATCTTCCTTTGTAGACCTGAAGGCAAAGGATTTGTTTAACTTTCAGCAGTGTTTACTGCTCCTGACGGTAAATGGTCCTTGCCTTTTCTTCTTGGGCCGGAGTCGTCTTCTTGCCAACGTTTTACTTTGTATGTATTGGAAACTGTTCTTATTTTGTCAGATCCCCTGAGTAATCTTTCCCCACCTTTGTTTATCTTGTCATTTGGCTTTCATTTCCTTAACCCATTCCTGGACTCAATCTGCTTGTGATTCTTTGGTTTTGATTTTTGCCCTTCTCTGTTTTGAGGCTTTTAAAATTGCACTTCATTCTTAAAGATTTTAATTTTTTTTTTCCCCTGACGGAATCATGCATCTCTGAATGTCATAATTCTCCAGTCAGGCAAGAGTCCCAGTAACCTCATCTCCTGGATCAAAATGGTGAGGGTCTATTTTTCTCATTGATGCGTACAGCCACCATTACTGCTAATGAAAGGTCTTCATGTGCATTAAGGGGAAACTAGGCCTCTAATGAGATACAGAGAGGAATTACAGCTGGTGATTCCCACTTCTTGCCCACTGTGCTATAACACAAATGCACTCTCAGGAGGCAGTGGGCGTAAGAAATACAAAAATGCGTGTGCTACTACACAAGATACCTAGTCTGGTCTTAATCGTTGAGTGGTGGTGTTTTGGCTTCCAGTCCCTCTGATTTTCTGTGCCTGCCTGTCTGGAGGCGAAAGCCCCAGACACGTGGAAAAGAAAGTGAATAGACTGATGACATTGCATTTGAAACAGCTTTTAAAACAATTTCTTACATTAATAAATTGTTTTACAGTTTGCAAAGTACTTGTTCATGTGTTTTCTCATTTGGGATAGGAAAGGTGTTATGAAGCCAGTGTATCTGGTACTTGGTAGTTTTTGCTCAGGGATGATGAAATCAAGCTTGAAAAAGGTGTGATTAGTTAAAGCTCACATACTCCTAGGTGGCAGGACCAGGACTGGAGCTCAGGTCTTAAATTCTCTCTTGAGTACCTGGCACAACCTCTTTGCTCAGCACAACACTAAGGAAATTGTTCTCAACTCATGCAGCTTCCGGCTTGTATGGTATCTTCACTTCTGCTGTGGTAAGCCATTCTCTCCCCATCTTCACCAATTTTGAGGAACTGTTTCCCCCTAATTTAGCCCACCCCCTAAATTCATAGGATCCCAGTGGTGAACCCCCAACATCCTTATAATTAGACCAGGCTGGACACCTCACCCAATTAGAGATCCTTTTCTGGTAAATAGTAATTGGGATGAAAGGATTCTAATGTCCATTTGGGCTCGTTTCTTCACAAGGGACTATCTAACCTCTTGTTAAACATTTTGTAGTATAGGTTACAAAACGGTGAGTAGCAGAGAGGAGCTTGGGGGGAAGAAGCAGAAAGGTACAAAGGTGGGAAAGAGCTTCCAAGTTCCTAACACTTGGATTTTCTATTTCCAGTCCTTTTCTGAAGCCTGTTTGTATTCCTGCCCTTGGGTCTTAGAAAAACACTTTTGAATCTTAATAGCACTGCCTTTTTTCCCCCTTCAAATTTGAGTTGGTTTCTGTTGCTTTTAACCTCAAAATACCTAATCCAACTCGTGTATATACCAAGGCTTATTTGCTATTAGGCCTTAGTGGGTTTGAGAATGCCTTGCAAGGTAATAGAGGAATCAAAGTTCCTTTGCAGATACATTAGTAGTATTCTAGAACAGGAGGGTACCCAGCCTGAGCTGTTGGCCACCTCACACACTCTTATTTACCGATGAGGAAACAGGCTCCAAGACCTTTAAATATTGTTTCCAAAATAGCCTAGATCATTCACTCTTGTATTATTCTGTGTCTCAACAATTTTAAAAGAGCTTGAGTGTTAAGTGTTGATCCTGCATGTTCCCACCTTTCTGTTTGTGAGATGCTCTCTGCTGCCCCGTGGAGTTCACGTATGTCCTCCTGAGCATTTGGAGCATTATGGTCACACATTCTCGGGAACGAGCAAGATGTTAGGAACTAATTCAGAACCTCTGATAACTGTCTCTTTGCCGCCCTGACCCAGCTCAGAAAAGGATGGCAGAGGTGTGCTTTTGGCACTTGGTGGAGATGAGCGGTGTAAGCAGGTGGCTGGGGATTCTACAGTTGGTCTGAAATGAAAACACTTCAAGCAAACAAAATTAAGTTAGGTTCTTTTGACAGTGAAATATTTCTTTAGAGATGCAGATGTCAGTCTTATTAAAAGTACAAATCAGCAATAGAAAAGGATACTTGACAGGGCATGTGTGTGTGTGTGTGTGTGTCTGTGTGTTTTAAACATGCAGACATGTTGGAACACCACAACTTAGCTTTGCTTCGCCTTCAGATCTTAGGGTGAAATGGCCTGAGGAGACCACTACCTCTTCTTCCCATACTTAGGGGAGAGCAGGGAACTGGAGCAATTTGTTAGAAACAAAGACATTTGCATTTGTGATGTTCATGTCATTCTGCTGCTGCTTCTGTGAATTCACAAATGTACAGAAATTCAGAAATCATCTGGGGTAAGAGAGGGAGAAAGGGAAGGTGTTGATCTTGCATTTTGACAAAGCCCTTATGTGACACATCTCAGATGACAATCTCCCATCTTGTGTGCACGGACTGTGGCAATTGTGGGCTGCTCTGCTAAAAGGGATCAGAGGCTGGCCATGCAAATCCTCCATAGCTTCCAAATATATTTAGTGTCAGCAGTAAGTAAATCACTGTTCCCAATTTAACCACACTCGGACAAATCGGACAAAATGATTTTTTTCTCCTGATGCTCTTATGTCCTGGATGCCTGCTTCATTACCTTTTGGAAGAAAAGTCAACCAGACAGCCAATTAAGAATGGCATTTTCCTTTAAAAGAATTGAGTGGTGCTTACTCCATCAGTTCAGCTCTTCTGCATCCCTCTTTGTGTCTAACTTTGTTGTTCAGTTGCTCAGTCATGTCTGCAAAACGCCAGGCTTCCCTGTCCTTAACTATCTCCTGGAGTTTGCTCAAACTCATGTCCATTACGGAGAAGGCAATGGCACCCCACTCCAGTACTCTTGCCTGGAAAATCCCATGGACAGAGGAGCCTGGTGGGCTGCAGTCCATGGGGTCACAAAGAGTTGGATAGGACTGAGCAACTTCACTTTGACTTTTCACTTTCATGCATTGGAGAAGGAAATGGCAACCCACTCCAATGTTCTTGCCTGGAGAATCCCAGGGATGGAGGAGCCTGGTGGGCTGCTGTCTATGGGGTCGCACAGAGTCAGACATGACTGAAGTGACTTAGCAGCAGCAGCATGTCCATTGAGTCAGTGATGCCACCCAGCCATCTCATCATCTGTCATCCCCTTCTCCTGCCTTCAGTCTTTCCCAGCATCAGGGTCTTTTCCAATGAGTTGGCTCTTCACATCAGTTGGCCAAAGTATTGGAGCTTTAGCTTCAACGTCAGTCCTTCCAATAAACATTCAGGGTTGATTTCCTTGAAGATTGACTGGTTTGATCTCCTTGCTGTCCAAGGGACTCTAAAGAGTCTTTCCCAGCACCACAGGCAAGTAGGTTTCAGAGTTATCAATGGAGCATCTCTGTGTGATGAAAGTGGAATCACAGACTTAACACTTTCCACACGGTGACTGTTGTGTGTTTCCTCCGTACTGAACATACTAACTTTGGAGCACTTTCTGGTGGTCATTCAGGCGACAGAGATGTAGCACTTGGTGCTCAACCCTGGGGCTGGAATTGCAGGCAGTCCTGACCCTAAGGG
This sequence comes from Bos javanicus, assembly GCF_032452875.1. Classification (NCBI taxonomy): domain Eukaryota; kingdom Metazoa; phylum Chordata; class Mammalia; order Artiodactyla; family Bovidae; genus Bos; species Bos javanicus. The sequence continues at coordinate 47,852,769 of NC_083881.1, forward strand.
ACTTAGCCATGGGCAATAGTTCTCTAAAGTGTAGTCCCTGGAGGAGCATCACCTGTGAGCTTGTCAGAAATGCCAATTTGCAGGCCCCCTGCCAGATTTAGGAATTGGGAGTTCTGAGGGTGGAGCTGAACTGGTGTTTTAACAAGCATCTAGGGGCTTCAGAGCCTTGTGAAAGATTCCTCTGGAACAGTGGCGGCTGAATCTGGCTGTATGTCATTATCGCCTGGGGAGTTTAAATTCAGGTCTGAAATAGGCCTGGGGAACTTTTTTAAAGATGATTTTGGAAAAAAATAATGCAATAAATTTAGAGTAGCCACCTTTTTTAGAGGTTAAAAGTAATAGTCGTGTCAGGTCCTGGAGAAGGATTCTGAACAGAGCAGAGAGAAGCCAAGGCTGCAGGCATGCTTGGCCAGAACCAGCAGAGGAGAAGGTGGGAGAGAAGGGGAAGGAGGTGGTGGGGGAAAAGGAGGAAGAGGGATGGGGAAAAGCAGGAAGAGGGATGGAGAAGGCAAAGGCAGGTGAGAGGCACAGGGAGCTCAGAGGGTAGCAATAGCAGAGCTTGTTTACCTGACTCCCGATGGCAGCAGAGGCAGTGGTATTAACACTTCAGAGAAACAAGCCTGTGCCACCTAACGTCCTGAAACTGAGTGAAGGCTGGGTGACTGAATTCTGTTTTTAATCCCAGCAGCAGGAAGTAAAAGAATCGTGATAATCTGTTTTCTACCTTCATCCCCAACTCCCCCTAATTAGGGTCAAGGAGTCAGATTTTTTTTTCTTTTAATGTGATTCAAATATATTTTTCTAGCAAAAATATAATTACTGAACAGTGACCCCATAGTTGATGATGAAAAGCATATTGATGTTGGGGGAAAAAATAACCACCTTGTGTACTCTCTCCACGGTCAGTTGAAATCATGCACAATTCTGTTTGAGCTAATAGCTCCGAAATATGACCCATTATATCTTTTGAGAGTTGATGATATAATAGGTCATATTTAAGTGTTACACCAGAGAATGAGAAAAATTCAGCGTTTGGTGATGGGATTTCTTCTTCAGTATCTTTATAAAATTAGCCGGCAGAGTGCATTTTTAGCAACTGCCAATTGTAGGGTGCAAAGAGTCTTTTCTGGATGGAGACTGCATGGCCAGCGTGGGGAAGGCGTATCTACATGCCTTGGGGCCATTGAAGCAACTCATCGGAGACCTTGAAAGTAGATTTCTCATCTTGCTTGCTGCCAATATCCCTTTCTTCCTCTCTATTTCAACTTTTTTTTTTTTTTGCAGTGTTTTCTGAAATTGTCTTTTTTTTTTTAGAAAAGCATATAGGAATTTAATTTGTCACAGCTTGCATTTAAAACTCGGGAAAAATGAGAAGTAACTGGAAGATAACAGTGGCATCTGCCTAACCAGTTGTTTCAAAACATGGCAATAAAATATTACACTCGAGCCTTGCTATTTTTGTGCCCTGATGCCTGTCATTGGTTATGATAGATTTCTAACCTCCTCACCAAATTAATATTTTAAGAGGGGGCAGGGGAGGAACGCATGTCATAATTATGGACTTATATTATTCCTGAAGAAAATTTGTAATAAATGAGGCCCTGACTGTAAACTTTATACTATCCATTATTTTCTTTTAAAAAGCAGAAAGAAAAACTCCACTGAGCATATATACAATACCACATTGTTTGATTGACCTGGACTAAAAGGCAGCCTCAGATTTTGGATTCTGCCTTTGGAAAAAAGCCTGCAACTGATTCGGCACATAAATCCTATAAAGAATTTGGGTTTAGAGGGAGAGCAAGCAGTTTTAATGGAAGATGCAGTTTATTTGCATTACAAATAGGAGGTATGGGATGATGAAAGTGTATTAAATGAACATCCAACATCACCCAAGGATGGAGCTTCACTGTTCTGCAAATGGAATTAGCAGCAACAGCAAGAACTATTCAGATTATTTTAGTGAAAATGAAGTTCCATTTGCCTGTGGAGCAAGGTACAGTGTGTCTTAAATTGGGCATGCCCGGAGCAGTTGTGTGGGCATTCTGGAGAGGCAGGAGGTAGCTACAGCCAGAAGACTGAGGAGGGCAACGCCTGTGAGGTGTTTGATGAGGATGGAAGGAGTGGAGGTGTTTCCTAAAATGTGTTTTGCCAAGCAAGACTAGTTTTGTAGGATGTTTATAGGTGCTACTTGGTGGCAGGGGGAAAGGGGTAAGATCCCAGAGCTTTTCTGGTCAAATAAATCTGAAAAAGCTTTGCTTAAGCAGCCTTAGACTAATTCTTTACTTCAGTATTAGCACAGCCTTTGGTACACAGAGTGTAGTTTTAAGAAGAAGTATAGCCAGTGGCTGCCCTAGCCAAAGAGCTGGTGAGTATCTGAACACTTACCTGAGTGCCAGTGGGCCCACTGCGCCTGTGTTCTCATTTTTAAAATGGAGAGTATTAGCTTGATGGACCTACGTGAAATTGCCAACATTTGACGTACAAAAAATGAGCAGTTTCATTGTGCTCAGTCCAGTGGTATTAGCATCACACGTCTTTATATAACTATGCATATGGCGCCAGTGGTAAAGAACCTACCTGCCAGTGCAGGAGACAGAAGAGACACAAGTTCAGTCCCAGGGTTGGGAAGGTCCTCTGGAAGAGGTCCTGGCAACCCACCCCAGTATTCTTGTCTGGAGAATCCCGTGGACAGAGGAGCCTGGTGGGCTACATACAGTCCACAGGGTCACACAGAGTTGGACATGACTGAAGTGACTTAGCATACACGCATGCATACCTCATAGCAGTTGGGAGAATTAAATAAGATAATGTGTAAAAATAAATAAATAGAACCCTCAGTTAGAGTCAGGAGGTCAGAAGAGGGGCTGTCACATCCAAGGACCATGGTCAAGCCTTCTCATAGAGCAACAGGAAGAAGAGGGACTTCCTCTTCTTGCCTGGCAAGAGTTCAGCCAATAAGACTGTCAAAACTCAGCCAGTGAAAAGCCACTATACTTTGAACTTTAACTTGCTCCAGTGGCTCTGTTCACTACAGCCCTTCCAACTTCCTTTCCCCCTCTGTAAAAGACTTTTCTCCTTGTTCTGTGGAGACTTGCGTACAGCTTTCTATGGTTGCAGAATTGCAATTCTTTGTTGATCCCAAATAAACCTATTTTTGCTGGACAAATAACTGGTCGTCTGTTTGTTTTAAATCAACGTGGGTAAAGCTTCTTGCACTCCTGGGAGCAAGCATTCCTGAAGGGTGGATTGACTGTGTGGGCTGTGACTGGAATCATGTGACCCCAGAGGCCTTGTCTCTACCAGTAACTCCATGTTGATCAGCCGCTCAGTTGTGTCCAACTCTGACCCCATGGACTGCAGCACGACAGACTTCCCTGTTCTTCACCATCTCCTGGAGTTTGCTCAAATCATGTCTGTTGAATTGGTGATGCCATCCAACCATCTCATCCTCTGTTGCCCTCTTCTTCTGCCTTCAATTTTCCCCAGCATCAGGGTCTTTTCCAATGAGTCAGTTCTTCGCATCAGGTGACCAAAGTATTGGAACTTCAGCTTCAGCATCAGTCCGTCCACTGAATATTCAGGGTTGATTTCCTTCAGGATTGACTGATTTGATCTCCTTGCTGTCCGAGGGGTTCTCAAGAATCTTCTCCAGCGCCACAGTTTAAAAGCATCAATTCTTTGGCACTCAGCCTTCTTTATAGTCCAGCTCTCACACCCATACATGACTACTGGAAAAACCATAGCTTTGACTATCCAGACTTTGATTGGCAAAGTGATGTCTCTGCTTTTTAATATGCTGTCTAGCAGCAGCTGTCTACTAGCGCCTTGAGGACTGATGGACTTCCAGGCAAAGGTCATTAGAGAGCAGAGGTCAGCAAATTTTTGTCTGTAAAGGGCTAGATAGCAGATATTTTAGGCTTTGTGGGCCATGTGGTCTCTGTAGTGGGAAAACAGCCTTAGACCATATGTAAAGAAATGGGTGTGGCTGTGCCCCAATAAAACTTTATTTACAAAAAAATCAGGCAATGGCCTGGATTTGGCTCCAGGGCTATAGTTTTCTGACCATTACTTTAGACAAAGGAAAGCAATGAGTTGTAAAGGCAAGAAGACTGAATTGGGTATTTGGAGACCTGATCTGCCACTGGCTGTGTCTAGTTGACTTTGTTGAGCCTTCACTGGTTTATCAAGTATTTTCTGCCCTAACAAGTCATAAACTGAAGACAGCGTGGAAGGAGAAGCTATAAAAGTGAAAGTGTTAGTTTCTCAGTCTTGTCCAACTCTTTGTGACCCCATGGAGTGTAGCCCATCAGGTTCCTCTGTCCATGGAATTCTTCAGGCAAGAATACTGAAGTGGGTTGCCATTTCCCTTTCCAGGGGATCTTCCCAACACAGGAATCGAACCCACGTCTCTTATGTCTCCTGCATTGTCAGGTGAGTTCTTTACCACTAGCACCACCTGGGAAGCCCAGTCCAATTCCTATGCAAACATACATAGTATTCGTTTTCTAGGGCTATTATCTATGCATTTATTTGTTCAAATAGTCCTTTTTTGTATCCTCTGTGAATCAGTACTCTGCAGATTTCATGGTGAATAAGACAGATATTGTCCATGTCCTTATGGAACACACATTCTCCTGGGGGTATCTATTTCTGGAATATCGTTATAAGACGTTATATGATTTAAATGGAGAGTGGTGCACTAAGTATGACTGGCTCCTCTATTTTTTACAGAAAACCCTTTGTCCTGAGTCTAAGAGAGTGAGCTAAATGAGAAGGTGAGTTCTTCAAATATAACCTAGTCCAGAGGAGAAGAGATTGACTTTTCCCAAGAGGCTCACTAAATAGGACTAAGGATGAAGTCAGGCTTAGTTGGTATTTGAGCTTTAGCTCCAGTTCTGTGTATAAGAATACTATATTCTGTTTATACAGCAGACTCCGCTTTCAGCCACAGATGTTTCCGGCACCTGGTTAATTTATCCAGGAAGGGCCAATGCTCATTAAGACTCCCAAGTCCCAGAGCTGCATTTTATGAGTGGGGAAACTGAGGTACTGAAACTGGTTATGGGATTGGCTCACCTCACTGGTCATAGGATTCTGGCCAACACAACTGGCGAATCCTAGGAATGGGACCAAGGTCTCCCTCCCTGGGACTACCTGACTCTCCACCGCGGCTGAGACGTCTCAGACCCCCGACTCCAATTAGGCTTAAGAAGCATTAGAAGGACCTGAGACCCTGCTGGGAGAGAAACCCGTTCTGACAAAGGAGAGACTTGAATCAGGAAACCAGATGTGGCTTCAGGGCGAAAGAAGTCTGGCAGCCTCAGAGCTCTGAGTTGGAAGGCTGCAGTCTGTCAAAGACCAGCGGAACAATGTGGGAACAGGGTCTCTTTTCTTTCTTTCGTGAGCTGGTTTCTTCCATCTCTTGAGTGGCTCGTATTGAGGTTGTCTCGCAGGGGCAAAATAAGCCTGGAACCAAATGGATTCCCACTAGCGCGTGTGGGTGCTAAGGCACTTCAGTCGTGTCCAGCTCTTTGCACCCCCATGGACTGAAGCCCGCCAGGCTCCTCTGTCCATGGGATTTTCCAGGCAAGAATACTGGAGTAGGTTGCCATTTCCTACTGCAAGGGATCTTCCCAACCCAGAGATGGAACCTGCATCTCTTGTCTCCTGCACTGGCAGGCAGGTTCTTTACCACTAATGTCAACTGGGAATTCCCGTCTGGAGGGCTGTGATATCACTTGTCACTGGCAGTTTTACTAAGGAGTGGGAACCAACTGGGTGGGCACAGCGGGATTTCCAGGAGTATCCACAGTGGAGTTTGAGAAGTGGGAGTGTTAGATTTTGTTTGAATACACTTTTTAATATTATGGTTTAGTTTTGTTTTGGGGGAAATTAAAAAAAAGGGAATCTGTTGGTTTTGTAACTTGCCCATCTCGATATTTGCTGAAAGGGAAGCTCAACCAAATTTTCTTGGTCACTTGTAATAATTAGTCTAAAAATTGTCAGGAGATAGAGAGATTTTCACATTTATAAGTTTTAAAAGAAAAGGAAGGCTGAAATAAAAATAGACTCTTTCCTAGTTGACTGGCTAAAACAATAAGCTCAGGGTAAGGGGATTCTGAATGCAGTCACAGAGATAATGTGAAGACTAAAAATAATAAAATGCCTCATCTTAGAAAGGGCTGATGCCAGCTTTCATCAGGGACAGGAAAGGTTAGCAAGTGGGTTTTGTACTGTGGGAAAGACAACTGAGTTAGTTTTCCTGAAACTGGTAAGAACTGGAGTATCTGTGTAAGAGCATGTCTGTTTCTACGACCTTGGGTCCCTGAAGCCCAACTTCATCAAGTAAGTCGTGGGTATTCCTGGTTGATGCGAGGTCCAAGCTAAGTAGCAACTCAGATGCAGAAGTCAGACTCAGCACCTGACACTGAGTTTTATCAGCTCCTTTGAAAGCTAGAAGAAGGCATGGGGTGTCAGGAATAGGACTTGTATTTACATACAATAATTTTAAGCCAAAAATAGTTTTTGACTTTTTTTTTAAACCATATCCTGATTTACTAAGCCTCAGTTTTCTTATCTGTAAAATGGGAGTAAAGTACCACTATCGTGAGAATTCAGTAAATCTATGCTTATAAATTGTGTGGTCAATGCCTAACACACATGAGATGCTCAGTGAAATGTAGTTATGTTGGTGCTGATGCAGTATTAAGAACAGCTTTTTTCCTCTAGCCATTGATACGGTCATTCTCAATACAAAGGCTCTGAGGAAAGCTTGATGATTGGAGCTTGCATGGCTCGTGATGAACGGCTCTGAGGAATAATGGGGCTCTAGTATCAATTCTTTAGGGCGTATTCCTGGTGTTGTTTTCCCAGAGAATGAGTTCAATCCATGCTGATTCATCCACACTCTTTTGGCTGATCTTCTCCTTGTCTGAGAGCACATATTCATTTTACACATATTAATTGAGCGCCTGTTGTACACCAGACCTTGTTTCAGGCCTTGGGGAAAAAGCAGACATTACTGCCGGTGTTAGTGTGAGTCCTCCGGGTCCTTAGGAAGAGAGAGGACAGAGAAGGGGAGGAAAAGAGAGAAAAAAGGGTGGGGAGAGCCTTCCTATGAGCGTATGAAGGAGAGAGGGAAGGAGTCTGGGTAGCAAGAGTCTTAGACTGCAGCCCGTTTCTGAGAAAGTTTTGGCCAAGTGAACAGGGAACCCTTGAAGTTGCCTGTTGGAGAAGTCCCACACCTGGCAGGAATGGCCTGCATTCCGAGCTGACCTTGGTCAGTGGCTGGAAACGGCCCACGGGAAGGAAGAAGGTCTTGTCCTAACGCCATGGTGGATGCAGATGAGCGTGGCTGCTGGGGCCTGCGGTCACTCACCTTTTCTGCAGCAGGAGACCTGAGGGGCCATCACTGCCTTCCTGGGGTTGACAGTCTGGAGGGGGAGACAGGCGTTAAGCATAGTCACAAAAGCAATCGGTGACTTGCAGTTGTGATGAGAGCCGTGGAGGAGAAGGATAGTAGGTCGCAGGGCGACATTGCAAGAGCCTGTTGCTGTGAAAGTCAGGAAGGCTCACTGATGGATTTCCTGGGGCTCAGGCTGGAAAGACCAGCAGTAGTTGTCACGGAAAGAAGGGCTAGAAGAGTATTTGAGAGAGAGTGAGAGTCTGGGGCTATGGACCTTCCAGAGAGGGAGAAGGGTGGTGGAAATGTCTGACAAAGTCATAGAAATTCTAGGGGTTTAAAAAAGAATTATTCCTGTTCATTCCTCATGTTCTGTCCTTTGGGAATGAATGTTTCTATTCTTTTTTTCAGGAAAAAGACCCCCACTCCTATCCCAAGCATACATTCTAAGGAGACCCAACTGAAACGAATTGGCTAAAAAATTCAAGTTTTCCATAGATAGTCTAGAAAAATCTGAATGAACATTTGGCCAACCCAATATAAAGTGAAGTGAAAGTCGCTCAGTCGTGTCCGGCTTTTTGCAATTCCATGGACTGTAGTCCATGGAATTCTTCAGGCCAGAATACTGGAGTGGGTAGCCTTTCCCTTCTCCAGGGGATCTTCCCAACCCAGGGATCGAACCTAAGTCTCCCACATTGCAGGTGGATTCTTTACCAGCTGAGGCACCAGGGAAGCCCAACCCAATATATAAAGTATCAGAGAAGCCTGGGTCTGTCTGCTCCTTAGGGGGAGCATTGGGACTTGCAGGTCCTATTGATGAGATTGTATCAAGTCCTTGATATCAAGGGCCTCTCAGTATTCAGAGAGGTCCCAGTCACCTCTCCTGTATTAAAAATAATGAAATACCAAAACAGGTTATGAAGTTAGTCCTGTGAGTGTGTCTCAGGGACACTCTGTGACACTCTAATATGGAAACTGACAGCAGGAGTCCCAGCATTAGACCAATGATGTCTTATCCACCCAAGCCTGCTGCCTCCCAGCCATGGGCCCTGCTGAGTCCTTGGTATGCGAGTGACCCTGTGTAGACAGTGGAGGATGCCTCTTGTGCTCTGACAAACAGATTTGTGAGATCAGTGTTGAGTGAGAGGGACCAGGAGATTTTCCAAATTTCCTTTGAACCTCTTCCTGAAATCCATGGCTTTTCTTAAACTCTACAAAGCTTAGCTGATTTCTAAAATAAGCCAGTGTCCTTGAAACCTGTTTCCCTTCACCTATTCACCCCAGCTGGACCCTCTGACCTTGATAATCAAGGACATCTGTCATTAGAGCTTCTCGGATGATTCCTGGCCTCTGGGGACAGGAGGCCCCACCTTGAGCTCCGACACTGTCTGTTTCCATTTAGTTCCCGTGCCCTGTTGGAGGCTGTTGTCTTGTCCTCTTCTGCCTCAAATATATTAGCAATGCGTAGCAATCTCAGCAGCTTTCTCTTGGAGGAAAATAACATTTCTAATATTACAAGAAATCAGTTCTGCCTGATGAAGCGTTCAATTCCGGTGTCTGCCTGTCCACGCACCTGAAGAATGAGTCTTACTAGATTAGAATGTGTTTGGGGGCTGGATAAGCATCTAGTGTTTTATCTGCTCTTTCTCCCAAGGAGGACCCCCTCCCACGCACTCCCCGTGGCTCATCTCCAAGTCGGTACATCTCATTGTGCATCTGATGTTGCTTTCTCCAGGCCTGAGTAGCTGCTGACAGTGATTGGCAGAGAAGTGTTTCCAAGAATATTCAAAAACAAACAAACAAACAAAAAGAGTAAGGAAGAAAGAGTTGAAGGAAGAGAGGGAGAAAAGCTGGAGAACTTTTGCTGAAGGATGACAGAGAACAACTAGGCCTCTGCTTGCTTCGTATGATTGATTATTCAGATCAAGACGTTGGCCCTTGAGTTACAGCTACCAGCTGGTATGTGCTATATCACCCACATGACCCCCTTACTTGGAATCGATAAATCCTGTATTCAAACTGCTGACTAGGGAGTTTCTGACTTGCATGTGTCAACCCCTACTGTTCTTGGCTTTTAAGCACGAGGATTTGGGGTTTGCAAAGCAAAGAAGGGTGTATATGGGACACAAGAGTTTCCATAGCATGCCCTACTGTGTCAGCTGTGGTTCAGGAAAGATTTAGGAGTTAGACACAATTTACGAGTCAGATGCCTAGTCCAGAGCCAGTGGGAGGGCCAGCTCTCACCTTCTGAACAATATGTTGTCTCTTTTCTCCTTCTCGCTGTCATTCCTTTTGGAAGAGAAATCTTAGGTAGTGTCTATGCAGTGTTAGAGAAACCATGTGAAACATGTAAGCCCCAGAGAATAATTCTCCAGGTGCTGGAGTAGATGGCTTTTGTAACGTGATCTTTCTAAAATGGAGCCCTGAAAATGGCCCTCCTCTTCCTGCAAATGATTCTGTGTTGGCTCCCACTGCTCCCTGGACACGTCCCACCTTGAGCTCTGACACTGCCCCCTGCAATTTGATGGTCAAGGGGTGAACTAGTCCCCACGTGCCCTCTAACACTCTCTGGGCTGCTTCCTTCTATGCCGTAAGAGATGCCAAGCAAGGTCCCACCAGGGAGATAAGGAACCTTGTGCATTCTTAAACAGAGGGGACTCAATGCAGGGAACTGATCAGACAGGTAAAGAAGAGTTGAGAAGTCAACACTGATGATGTGGCCACCCAGAGGTTAGCAGAGAGTCATAGGTGTAGGGACCACAGATGGGACCTCGGTCACCTGGCAGATGCAGGGGCCATGTGGGCCTGTCCAGTTGGAACCATTGATGAGACAAAGCTGCCTGGGTCAGGGAAGGAGGGAGAGAAATGCCCTGGCTTTTTCTTTGTCTTTCCCTCCTGTCTTAGTCAGATCAGGCTGCCATAATGGAAATGCCACAGCCTGGGTGGCTTAAACCACAGACATTTATTTTCATGGTCCTAGAGGCTAAAAGTCCAAGATCAAGGTGCTGTCAAGATTAGTTCCTAGTGAGGCCTCTCTTTCTGGCTTGCCAACTGCTGCCTTCTTGCAGTGTCTTCACGTGGTCTTTCCTCTGTGTGTGCAGAGAGAGGGCTTGCATCTGGTGTCTCTTCCTTTCTTATAAGGACCCCAGTCCTATCAAATTAGGGCCCCTACCCTTTTGATTTCATTTTACCGTCATTACCTCCTGAAAGGCCCCACCTCTAAATACAGCCACTCTGGGAGTAAGGGCTTTAACATACAAATTTTGAAGGGGACATAATTTAATCCATTACACTTCCTATCTCCTACCAGCACCTCCATGGGTCAAGTCAATGGCTGATGTGGAACCTGGGAAATGCAGCTCCCTGGGGCCAGGGGCTGTGTGACAAAGAACCAAGCATCACGTCAGTGTGTATGGGACGTGTGTACCTGAGTAGTGGGTTATGCTCAAAACTGGGGTCCCATTTGAAGGGAAATGGAAGAATGGATTATTAGTTGGGTAGCCATCAGTGTCCAGCTTCCCAGGTGGTGCTAGTTGTAAAGAATCTGCCTGCCAATGGAAGAGATGCAAGAGACCCTGGTTCTATCCCTGGGTCAGGGAGATCCCCTGGGGTGGGAAGTGGCAACCCACTCCAGTATTCTCCCCTGGAAAATTCCATGGACAGAGGAATCTGATGGGCTACAGTCTATGGGGTGGCGAAGAGTCAGACATGACTGAGCGACTGAGCACAACAGTGTCCACTTCAGAGTAATGATTCTGGAGTTAACCGAGTGTCTTGCCTTGTTCGTGTTTTCTTACCCCTGGCTTCTCTTTACTACCCCTTTGTCTGGCTGACTTCTCATTATCAATGTTATCTCTTCTGTAGGTTACTGTCTTTCATTTATTTGACATATTAAGTACCAGGCACTGTTCTAGGCTCTGGTGACATCAGGGTCAGCAAGGTTCCTGCCTTCATGCAGCTTATATTTTAGTGGTGATGGTGGGGATGGGGAACAATAAATAATAAATGAGTAAAGACATAGTATTTCAGCTGGGGATAAATAAAGGGGAAAAGTCAATTAGGGTAAAGAAGATAGGGAGTGCCATAGGTACAGGTAGTATGTCTATTTGATGCTGGATTGGCCAAGAAACTCTCAAAAGTAAGTAGTGTCTAAGCAGAGAATTTAAGAACAGGAGTCATGAGGGTTGCAAAAGACTGAATAATTGCCTCACAATTATGTCCACACCCCGTTCCCCAGAACCTGGGACTGTGCTGCCTTAGCTGGTGGAACAGACTCTGCAAACATGGTTAAAGATTTGAGATGGGGAGATTATCTTGAGGCTGTTATTTTTGTTTTTTTTTTTCAGTGGATTCAAGATCATTACAAGGATTTTTATAAAGGGAAGCAAAAAAGTCAGAGTAAGCTGTAGGAGATATGATGACCAAAGTAAGATGCTGGAAAGATGTGCAAAGGGGCCAGGAATGCAGATAAAGTTAAGGAGGCAGGTTCTCTTTTGAAGCTTCCAGAAGGAATGCAGCGTTGATGGTTCCTTGATTTTATGTATTTTCTTAAAAGATATTTACTTTTAAACAATTTTTTTTTCATTTTTTAGGCTGTGTTGGGTCTTTGTTGTGGTTTGTGGGCTTCTCATTGCAGTGGGTTCTCTCATTGTGGAGCACAGACTCTAGAGCATGGGCTCAGTAGTTGTGGCCTGCAAGCTTAATTGCCCCACGGCATGCGGGATCTTCCCAGACCGGGGATGGAATCTGTGTTCCCTGCATTGACAGGCAGATTCTTAACCACTGGATCAGTGGTTAAGAAGTCCCTGATGCCTTGATTTTAGGTTTCCAGCCTCCAGAACGGTAATAGAATGTGTTTATGTTGTGTTAAGCTGCTAAGTCTATAGAAATTTGTTACAGCAGCAACAGGAAGCTCATACGCTAGTCATTGGGGGAAGCGTATTCCCAGCAGAGGAACAGAAGATACAAATGCTCTGTCCTAGGGAGGTACCTGGTGCTCTGTTCCAGTTGTTGATTATTTCCACAGTTAAAAAATTCATTTATATTAAATCTTTTTTTGAGCACTTGTCACAAGGCAAGCACTTCTCATTTCCCCACTCCCTACTCTTGCTGGTCCTACCTCACTGTTAAAATTGCTTGTTTCAATTTCTTCTCCTTGGACCATAAACTCCTTGAGTGCAGGGGCTTTGAGTTTTTCATTGCTTTGTCCCCAGGGCTGACAAAGAGTAAATACTTTAAAAACTGCATTTTAAAAGTTGAAGACTCTTCAGCAAACTTCCCTCCATGTAGATAAATCTATACAATACATGATGGCTGGTAGAGTAATATATTAATAATTCTTAGATATTTTCTATCCATTGTGGTCTGAAAATTTGCTGATTAGGCAAAGAATGGTATACTAGGGGATTTCCCTGGTGGTCCAGTGGTTAAGAATCCACCTGCCAATGCAGAGGACACAGGTTTGATCCCCGATCTGAAAGATTTCATATGATGCAAGGCAGCTAAGCTCGTGCACCAAAGCCCATGTGCCACAACAACAGAAGCCAGCACAATGAGAAGCTTGTGCACAGCAACTACAGAGTAGCCCCTGCTCACCACAACTAGAGAAAGCCTGTGCACAGCAACAAAGACCCAGCACAGCCAAAATAAGTAACTAAATAAATGGCATGATGGGGGCACAGAATGACAACTCAAGACCTCTCAGCTGGGCTATGACATATTTGATCAGGTTCCCTCTTCATCCATGGGAGGCTAGGCCTATTCTTTGTGTGAGGGGTGTTAGTGGGGGTCATTCATTAATGGGGATGGGGTGGAGAGGACTGCTGTGTCTGGTAAGGAGGGACTTAGCCCCTCAAGGTCATCACCTCATTAAAGACTTTGCTGCTTACTTCCTGTGTAATCCTTTCTGAGCCCAGCTGCCATGGTAACTGGGGAAGTTATCAGCATCCTCCTGTAGGTCTGAGGATACACTCTCCCCACTGTGCATCTCCCTGGGGTGGTCTTTGGCTCTTGTCTGCCTCTAAGCTCAAGCACAAACCTAACCAGCTGGGGAGAGGCACTTTCATCAGAACCCTTGGAAGCTGTTCAGGGGGTTGTACGATGATTTTCAGCTGTCTGCTCACTAGTACCTTCATTATTTTACACTCTAAATACTTGAAACCGCCATTGGGTTACCCTCAGCTCCCTGCAATTAACCATTGGCTTTGAAAATCCAGCTGTGCTCAGCATTTCAGTGATGATTACAGATGCAGGGAAGGAGGTTGAGGCTCTTGAATAAGGCAGTTGTTACTGGAGGAGGGAGGGAAGGTTTCAGAAGGAAGATGAGTGTCTAGGTGTGGGTACAGGAGATGGCGGGGTGCTGGAGAGAGGGAAGGGGGAAAAGGAGAGAACGTCTAGATGTATAAGGGAAGACAGGATGGTCTAAACACTGGTTGTAACAGGATGAGGACAGGAACAGGAGAAAAGGCTCACAGTGGGTGGGGAATGCAACGAGGACTTGGAGAAGATGTGCTGGGTGCATGTGATCACATCTGTTTGTGTGTCCAGGTTGAACTTCAGGATGGCGACTCGCTGGAGGGATGTTTATGGATTACCAGAAAGACAGTGAGGGTCTCGACATTTGTTATCTCTTTTAGATTTCACTCCAAATGTGTATGTGGTAGGCATTCTTCTCAATTTTTTTTTGTCCATGCTTCGCAGCATGTGGGATCTTAGTTCCCCAATCTGGGGTAGAATGTGTGCTCCCAGCAATGGAAACATGAAATCTTTTTTTTTTTAATTAGACTATAATTGCTATACGATATTGCGTTAGTTTCTACTATACAACAATGGGGATCAACTATATGTATACAGATATATCCTCCCTCTTTCCTGGTGGCTCAGCTGTTAAAGAATCTGCCTGCAGTACAGGAGACCCGGGTTCTATCCGTGAGTGGGAAAGATCCCCTGGAGAAAGAAATGGCAACTCACTCCAGTATTCTTGCCTGGGAAATCCCATAGGCAGAAGAGCCTGGTGGGTTATAGTCCATGGTGTCGCAAGAGTCGAACAGGACTGAGGGGCTGGACCAAACCAAGCATATCCCCTCCCTCTTGAGTTTTCCTCCCACGCCCCATCCCACTCCTCTAGGTCATCACAGAGCACTGAACTGAGCCCCCTGTCCTACACAGCAGCTTCCCACTAGCTATCTGCGTGCAATGAAATATTACTCAGCCATAAAAAGGAATGGAATTGGGTCATTTGTAGTAATGTGGATGAACCTGGAGTCTGCCATACAGAGCTAAGTAAGTCAGAAAGAAAAAAAACTTGTATATTAATGCATATATATGGAATCTAGAAAAATCATACTGATGAACCTATTTGTAGAGAAGGAATGGAGATGCAGATGTACAGAATAGATTTGTGGAAAAAGTGGGGGAAGGAGAAGGTGGGATGAATTGACAAGAAGCGCAGAGTCTTAACCACTGGACCTCCAGGGAAGTCCTCATTAGTCTCAGTTTTGCATGCTAAGTCGCTTCAGTCATGTCCAACTCTTTGCGACTCCATGGTCTGTATAGCCTGCTAGGCTCCTCTGTCCAGGGGATTCTCCAGGTAAGAATACTGGAGTGGGTTGCCATATCCTCCAGGGAATTTTCCTGACCCAGGGATCAAACCCATGTCTCTTACATCTCCTGCATTGGCAGTCGGGTTCTTTACCACTAGCGCCACCTGGGAAGGAAATGAATGCCCAGAAAAGTTAAGCAGATCACCAAGACACATGGCCAGGTTATAAATGACAAGGTCAGAATTCAATCCCGACCCCTTCTGACTGTAGGCCCATGGCCACTTGAGTATTTGTCATACATTTAAAAAGCTAACAGTCATTGGGCAGTGGATCTGCCCCTTGGAGTTTCAGAGCTCTAAATAGGCTCATTTGTCATGCTGCAGTGACATGTGACACCATCTCTGTGGCCTGTGAACCAGTGGTTTATCTTGCACTCATGCTTTGTGTCCATTGGGGGCGGCTTCAGTCTGTGACTCAGACCGCGGGAGCAGCCTCTACCTTGAAAGCTGTGTTACTTGTAGTGAAAGAAAAATAGAATGTGGCAAACTCTCAGCTGGTTCTTCAAGTCTCTGCTTGGAAACAGGAACACATCTCCTTTGCTCATCATTTTGCTCTGGCAAAATCAAGGGGTCCTGCCAAGGCTGCTGCCAACAGAGCAGGGAAGTAAATCTTCCCTCAGGGAGGGCACTGGATGCTTTTGAATATCATTATATTTGCACACAGCCAGCAGGTATCCATAAGGCTTCACCATTCCCTGAGGCACTTCTAGCCTTGGCATGGCTGGCACATAGCTGGTTCCAGGTGGTCTATACCAGGATAGAAACATTAGATGGGAAGAGAGCCAGATTTCTTAAGACCAAGAACTATATTACCAAGGGGTTACTTAACCCCTTGATCCTGCTTCTTCACTGGTAAAGTGGGAGTAGTAATATCTTGTTCTCAGCGTTGCTGAGGATTAAGGGAGACTAGATACAGGGCTGCATGTATCAAGCAGTTAAGAAATGTTGTGTTTCTCAACCAGCCATTCATCCCAACTCAGCAAAGACTAAACAAGGGAGGAGTTTGCATTTTTGAAGGTGAAGGAGTTTGGCAGATGTACAGGTACTTGAAAGCCCTTTTACAGGCAAGGAGACAAAACTGATACGAATGAAAGATTAAAGGATCCAACAGTTGAATCTGTAGGTAGATAACATGTTGATGGTTTGTAGGTGGTTATTGGTGCTGCTGCAGAGCTAGTTGTGCCTGGCTTCCTCCAAAAGACTTATTAGATTGAATGATGAATTAGAATTGAATGATCCGCTTGCATTTCTAGAGGCAGCTGTGCTGTGCTGTGCTCAGTCGCGTCCGATTCTTTGCAACCCCATGGACCGTAGTAGCCCGCTAGGCTCCTCTGTCCATGGGGATTCTCCAGGCAAGAATACTGGAGTAGGTTGCCATGCCCTTCTCCAGAGGATCTTGCCAACCATGGATCGAACCCAGGTCTCCTGCATTGCAGGCAGATTCTTTACTGTCTGAACCACCAGACTTCCATGCAGAATGGAAGTCTCTTTCAAACTGTCACCTCTGTGAGGACACACTCCAGGCAGAAATAAAGCCCTAAGAGACAATTGGAGCTGGTATGTTAATCCCGCACTCAGAGGAGAGCCCTGGGATTCACTTTCTTTAGGTTTGCAGTGGGTGATCCCGTGGATGACCCAAGTACCACAAGGGATTCACCTGTGTACATATTTGGCAGTTTCATGGAACTTCTTTCACAAAATTCTCAGAATCCACGTGAGTCTCTCTACTCTGAGACTTACATTTTATAAAGACAAGATGTTTGGTATTTTGCAAAATACTTGTTGATGTCTTTCCCTTGGTCAAGAGTTTTGGATAACCCGTATCACTCCAGCCTCCTTCAAGATGCTCTCCTCAGGAGGCCTTCCCATCACCCATTACTGTGTTTGTTCTGCTTTTTTTGTTGAGGCCATGGATGAATTTATCTGGACTTTTCTGAGGGTGACCTTGAAAAAGCTGCTTTCTCTCTTCTCATCTAATTTTTTAATTGTAAAAGGGCATAATTGATAGTACCTAGAATTGTTGTTGGAGAAGGCAATGGCAAGCCACTCCAGTACTCTTGCCTGGAGAATCCCATGGACAGAGGAGCCTGGTAGGCTGCAGTCCATGGGGTCGCTAAGAGTCGGACACGACTGAGCGACTTCACTTTCACTTTCCACTTTCATGCATTGGAGAAGGAAATGGCAACCCTCTCCAGTATTCTTGCCTGGAGAATCCCAGGGACGGGGGAGCCTGGTGGGCTGCCATCTATGGGGTCGCACAGAGTCGGACACGACTGAAGCGACTTAGCAGCAGCAGCAGCAAGATTGTTGTAGAAACAGAATGAGATTATCTTTAAGTTCTCAGTGCAGTGTCTGGCACACAGTGAAACCTCAGTAATTGCTTCCTTCTCTTGCCCCTTCTCTTCCCCTCCCTCTCTCCACCTCTCCTTTCTCCTCTACTTTTTCTCCTTTGCCTTCCTCCTCCCCTGCCACTGTCTTTCTCCTCTTTTCCTCCTCCTCCTCCTTTCCCTCCTCTCCTTCCTCCTCCTACTTCTTGTGTTCTTCCCCTCCTCTTCTTCCCTCTCACCTTCCTTTTTCTCCTTATTGTTTATTCTTAGAGTATGGTAAATATTACTCCATACCAGGCCTCTTTGTGATTTTTTAAAAATATTCTCAGCTCTAAATGTGACTTGTACCAGTTTCTCAGCAAGAAACATCATGTAAATCATATCAGGCAGATGGAGGCATTTTTAAATAAATAAGCTACGAAGTCTTGGGCAGGGTGTAGGGCAACCACAAGGAGAATGGCAAATATCTGAAGCTAGTAACAGTAGGTCCTGGGTCAAACCCCTAGACCTGAAGGAATAATGAGAGTGGAGTATGAGTTGATTTTTTGCTGTGATAACAGACAACCTCAGTATTTCGGTAGCTTATGACAGCTAGCGTCCATGTCTTATGCATGTTCCCTGATGAGTGTAGGCTGGTGGTGCTTCTGCTTGACACTGCTGGCCTCAGCTGGGTTCAGCTGGGCTCAACAGAGTTTAGCTAGGCTTGGGTGACCTCCATATGTCTTCTTATTTGAGAACCCAGGCTGAGAGTAGTCTTTCACTGAGACTGCTCTCAGGATGGAGGGCAGAATAAGAGGGGCAGAGCCAATCCATGCAGGAGCACATAGAATGCCTCTGCTCTGATGAGACGGATGTCATACCTGCATACCTTCCATCGACCAAAGCAAGTGGCTGAGTCCAAAGCATCAGCAGAAGGTTACACTTTTGAGAGTGAAAACAAAACATTTGTCAAAAATGGTACAATTGGTCATGGGGAGGGAGTGATTACTGGAAACTGGAGAGGAGAACTATGAGGAGACAGCTTGCCTGACAGGAGCTGTGACTTTGCAACAAGGAAGCAGTCGGCTAGGGAGCAGAGAGGAGGGAGGTGGGGGGGGGGGGCGCGGTGGTAAATGCCTGCCTCCCTGCTGTCTCTGGCCAGCCCTTCCTGTGTCTGTACCCAACTGGAAACCAAAGGCACGGACACTTATTCTATATCTTTGCTGGTCAGTTTCCTGGGAAGGACAGCGGGATGGAAAACATTAGAAAGTAAATCTAGAGTAGCAAGTGGAAGATGATTCAGTTCTTACTCAAGGGTATCATAATCAGGTTCATGATAAGAATATTAACTTTGCAGAACGTGTACCACCAGCGTTTCTTAAAAACCAGCAACTCCTCATTCCTAAACGACTCAGAAGGAATTTCAGGCTGATGGTTCATAAAGTTAAAATGGGGGAAAAAAATTAAGAAGGCAATAAATCTTCCTGGAGATCACGCTATAAATCTAGGGAAAAACCCTTTTGGGTGACGTAAGGCATAACCTTTAACAGCTAATAGTCTAAAAACTGTTTGCATCTGACCATTCTGAGTCCCTAAGTGGTTTCCATTCCAACAATGTCATTTATCTTGTGATATTTACTTTATTGTGGTAAGTTGCAATTTTTTCCCTCCTCAGTGCGTCTGTGATAAAATAAACTCACCGGAGTAAGATGAATGCCAGCCCATTAGCAAACGTCACTTAGAAGGGAATGGAGCTAAATTGGGCCAGCAAGAGGTGTAAGAGGTTTGCATTCCGCAACACCAATCCAGAGAAGATGCTCGTTTCCACATTTAGGCGGTGTTACAGCCGCGGGATATGAGAGCTCTAAATTCTAAAAGATTCTTGAGTGTGATGGTGAAACAGAGCAAGTGATCTCTGCAATGCCCTGCATTTTTTTGGTTAACCTTTCTCTCCTCAAACATTTTTTCCCAGTTCTTCCAGAACATGGTACCCTCAGGTTTCCCCTGATTGTCTGGGTACCCTGGAACCCAGGACCTGGAGTTCCCCATCAGGTCTCCTTTCTGTAGGGAGAGGAGATGAAGCTCAGGATCTTCTCACCTCTGCCCAATAGTGGCGCAGAGCTGCCTGCCCTTCCATTCTTCATCCCACCCATTTTCTAGCTTCCTTTTTCTCACTGCAGAAAGAGCTGCAACTGGATGGTCAGAGCCTGAGGAATCGATGGTGCTCATGGTTCATTCTCTCTCTGCCTGATTCCCATGTGTGTGGTAAACTCTCCCGTGGGTCCTGTTCTGAGATGGTAACCACACCCAAGCACCCCTGTTACAGGTTCATCCTCATTGATTTGGGTGCTTAGGTCAGACATTTGGAGTCTGGTCACAGATCTTACCATCTCTGCTGGAATGGGAAGAAGCCTAAATTTCACGTGCCTCTCCAGTTTACCTAAGTCCTAGTCCTTCAGTTGTTTCTGACTCTTTGCAACCCCAGGGACTGTAGCCCACCAGGCTCCTCTGTCCATGGAGTTCTCCAAGCAATAATATTGGAGTGGGTTGCCATTCCCTTCTCCAGATCTTCCCAACCCAGGGATCGAGCCCAGGTCTCACTCATTGCAGGCAGATTGTGTACAGTCTGAGCCACCAGGAAAGCCTCAATTTACCTAAGAAGCCACTTAATGGGAATCTCAGAGGCTTGTTCTTTTTTAATATTTTTAAAATAATAGTGTTTTGTTATTTGTTGCTGTGTGAATGCTTTCTTAGCCAACAACTCCAGAGGGGAGGAGGACTTTGGGAGTAAGATTTGGGTACCAAACCTCACCCCAATCCTAAGCCCTTCCCTTAGGCTAATTTCATTCCTTCTTTCCATTCCTACAATGTGTAGTTAAGTGAATACTGAGCACAGAGAGCTTAGTGTTGAAATAACTTGGTTCTAGTACCAGCCTTGCCATGAATTCAACTCAGAGATGAGACTTTGGGTGAATTATTTAATGCCTATGAATGTTTTCCATGATCAGACAGGATTTAATGGCAGCTAACATGAGCCAACCTAGCTATATTTAATCAGAAAGGGAATTAGGTGCTTATAAAATCTGTCAATGTCTGAAAGAGTGGCCTGAGACTTCAGGAGTGACTCCAGAATGATCCTGTTGGGGAGGCTGCCACCTCAGCCACAGTCATGATGCTAGAGG
Organism: Bos javanicus; assembly: GCF_032452875.1. Classification (NCBI taxonomy): domain Eukaryota; kingdom Metazoa; phylum Chordata; class Mammalia; order Artiodactyla; family Bovidae; genus Bos; species Bos javanicus. The sequence goes on from NC_083881.1 coordinate 47,873,262, forward strand.
ATGAGGAATCAGACACAGCAATGATGGGAGCAGGGACCCCCTGTCTGAGTTATAACTGAGGCAACCACTGCCTTCAGAATGATGCTATAGCTTCCAGATCCACCTCTGCAAAACAAGAACCCCAGAACTCTCTTTCTTACCTCTGTGAGGTCAGCAGCTGGACACTGGGCCTTCTGGCATTGCTACTGCAGGCAACCCAGTGCCCCCATGAAGCTGATCAGCAGCAATATCAGAAGGACCTGAAGTGAGACTTTGACCTTCATTACTAAAGGAAATCGACCCTAAATATTCAGGAAGGACTGATGCTGAAACTGAAGCTCCAATACTTTGGCTACCTGATCCAAAGAGCTTACTCATTGGAATAAAACCCTAATGTTGGGAAAGACTGAGGGCAAGAAGAGAAGGGAGCGACAGAAGATGAGATGATCAGATGGCATCTGATTAAGTGGACATGAGTCTGAGCAAACTCTGGAAGTCAGTGAAGGACAGAGCAGCCTGGCATGCTGCAATTTATGGGGCTGCAAAGAATTGGACACAATTTGGTGACTGAACAACAACACTAAACAAATGTCAGACAGTTGTATATGGTTGGCCAACCTAAATCATGTTCAAATTTTAGCTGCAAGTGGAGTGAAAGTCACTCAGTCATGTCTGACTCTGTGCGACCCCATGGACTGTATAGTCCATGGAATTTTCCAGGCCAGAATACTGGAGTGGGTAACCTTTCCCTTCTCCAGGGGATCTTCCCAACCCAGGGATAGAACCCAGGTCTCCCACATTGCAGGTGGATTCTTTACCAGCTGAGCCACCAAGGAAGCCCTTAGCTACAAGAGATTGTGGGAAATACCATTTTTAGTTTTTCAGTCTCTGCAGTTTGAGAAGGCATGCTAAGAGAGTGGGTATAGAATTTCTTTTGCCTGGAACCCAAAGTTAAAAATACATTTTAATACTCAGATTGTGTGTGTGCGTGCACGCATGTGCACACACAGGTACCCTTGGGTTCGCGACATTTTACAAAGCAATATCAGCTTTACATGTTATGTACTTCTCATAGAGTCTATTATTCTGTTCTACTCAACTCTACTCAACCTGATGCAACTCTATCCCATTATGTGCTATTCTATTTCATTCCATCCCTCATGTTTCATTCTGCTCCAATCCATTCTATTTCATCATTGTAGAAAAGCTAGTTGGGTTAACTGACTTTTAGATTTCCTAAATGATTGTAGTCTTGAGTTGATAAACCCTCTACTACGGTAAGAGTCATTGCTGGCCCCAGTGTGACATATCCACTGCATAGGGGCTTTCTGGGAAAGTTTTTTCTACATTGCAGAGCCCTAGATTCTCTAAGATGGCACTGTCTTGGCTTCTAGTTCCAGAGAACCTCCTCCACTTTCACAAGTTGCTGGAGCAGTTTGATAGGGGAAATTATTGAATGTGTGTTAACTGGTTGGTTTGCCTTTCTTCTCAAAGAGTATATCATAGTTTCCACACTGTTCTCCTCCAGAGGTTTGCAGTGTTCTGAACTGTGGGGATTATGGAAGTGGGAGCGCATTTCTGAACCCAGTGATCACATGGCCAGCTCTCACTGCCGAGGACTCTTCTTTTCTTGCTACCAGGTGGTTGGTAGGATGGGGCTTTTATATGAACCCCTGCACTGGGAAGATGTTTTAACTGTGAGTATTTTCATGGCATCGTCTTTAAAGGTCTTTTCAAGAGTCTTGTCATCTTATTCTGCCAGTAAGTGCTCAGACCATGCAAATAATAACTCAGCTCTTGTGCTGTTTCCTGAAAAGTAAAAAGTGAAAGTCACTCAGTCGTGTCCGATTCTTTGCAACCCCATGGACTGTGTAGTCCATGGGATTCTTCAGGCCAGAATACTGAAGTGGGTGGCCATTCCCTTCTTCAAGGAATCTTCACAATCCAGGGATCGAACCCAGGTCTCCCACATTGCAGGCAGATTCTTTACCAGCTGAGCCACCAGCGAAGTTGTTTCCTAGTGAGGGGCTGATTGCCTTGGGTGCCACCAACTTGGCTTGCGAACCATGAAGTGAGAGAGAGAGAGAATGATGATGATGATGGTAATAACGACAGCCATGAGCCCCATTTCTGTACTATTTTAACTAGATACCGTTCTGCTTATCTGGTGATTCAGTGTATTAACTAAACTTTCCCTCCTGATTATTTATGATTTCTAGGTCGAATACTTAAGATTAGTTATTAATCCCTCCTCTTCCATCTAGTAAACTCCTATTTCTCCCTCAAAATACCAGTTCAAATTGTACCTTTTTTAGGGAAGCTCTGACTCCTGAGCACACATCACTGCCCGCCCCTCCCTCCACCGTGCTTCATAGCACTGTTTACATTTCTCTGTAGTGATTATTGCATCTCATGATTTGTTCTGTCTGTGCCTTCTCTTAGATTAATCATCATGAAAGGAGAGCTGTGTCATTTTCATTTTTGTGTCTGCAATGCTTGGTTCTCAAATAAACATTGAATAAGTGAACAAGCAAGTAGCTATCCCAACAGTTCCCTTCCAAGCCTGCTTGCGTTTTGTTAAAAATAGTTTGTGTGTGTAGCCTTAAAAATGTTAAATGGGGTACTACTAGGTTTTTTAAATAGAAAAAAACTTTTTTTTTTGCAATGTTATAATGCAATAAACCAAAAAAGGAGGAGATACAAAGAAGACAACTTCTTCCTCTCTGGAAACCTCTACCTAGAAGTGGAGACCAGAAATAATAATATAGAAATAGAAAAGCCTTTATTGAGCACAAAGCCATGGGCCAGACCTGCAATGGATGCTCTTCAAACATTGCTGTTAATCCTCGTGTAGCCCATCCTGGCATTACTCTCTTTATCTGGCAGGTGAAGAACTTGAGGACCAGGGAATCTAAGTCATAAGAGCATCTCAGTCTTGGTGGGAGGGGTGGGAATGGTAGGGGGTGTGCAGAGAACAGCTTGCCCAGTTCAGATATCACAGATCTGCCCCACTCGTGTTGTGACTTTACATCTTGACTCTGAGAGAAAGCACTAAAAAATATGTCTGAATCATAACAACATCAAATAATATGGAACTTGAATTAGCTCCATATATGGTGCAGTATAAGGCATGCTCCTGTTTGTTTCACCTGATTCCAAGTGAAGAAAAGAGGGAGGAAGTTTGGGTGGAAATGTCCGAGCCCACTGTCTAGCCTAAGGAGCCCTGGACAAGGCTGCTAGGAAGTCTCTGAACCACAGTTAGAACAGGAGTTTCCCGTGTTTCCCAGTAGGTTCACCTTGATATCCCCAGTGCTTGAGCAGCTCACGGGAACTGTGGCCTCAGCACAACTGTGGTGTCAGCAGCAGTGGATTTCGGAGCTGCTTCCCTTAGTGAATGATGCTTCCTGTAGTTAGAGATCTACAAGATAGGGTCTCATGGCTGCCAAACCTGGCACTCATCCTCCATCAACCCATTTTATCCTAAATACTGTTTAAACTTGTGTGCATCCAGCTAGGTGACTCAGTGGTAAAGAATCTGCCTGCCAAGCAGGAGACACAGGTTCCATCTCTGGGTTGGGAAGATCCCCTGGAGAAGGAAATGGCAACCCACTCTATTTATTCTTGCCTGGGAAATCCCATTGACAGAGGAGCCTACAGGGCTATAGTCCATGGGGGCACAAAGAGTCAGACACTGCTGAACAACTAAACAACAGTAACAACAGGCAGATAGGTATATTTCTGTTTGGGAACTGAGACGACTCTGAGTCTTCCATTTCTGATGACTTCAAAGTGGGTTTTGAGTGGAAGCAATCGAGGTGCCCTTTGACAGAGATCTGTCCAGTCTTTGAACCCGATAGATGTAGCCCTAAAGGTAAACCATGGGATCAAAGCAATCACATCACCTGTCCTTTTCCCACAGGATGGCTGGCTAAGCTCACTGACATTTTCTAGAAAGTTGCAGTAAGTGAAACCTTATGCAAATTCCAACTAGAGGCATGTGGCTCATTCTTTATCGTTGGATTTCCATATATTTCTCTGCTTGTTCCTTTGAGTCAGGGCAGATGGGAACGAAAGCGTGTTGTGTACTGTGGAGTCTGACCCTCACATGTAATCTTCAGAACACCTGGCGGGACTCATAGAGACTCAAGCCTCGTAGTGGCCACACACATGTTCTCTGCTCAGTGACAACCCAGGGTTCTCCAGACCCAGAAATCCCGTGGGCTCAGCCTGGGTGTCCTATACAGGAGGAAAGGGTCTCCAATGGGGACTGGTCCAGACAGAAGTAAAGTTTGCAAAACAGGTGCTACCCACCTACCTCCCTCTTTTCTGTTATAGCATGCTGGTGCTCATATTGCCAGGAGGAGGAGTGAATTTCCATTCAATAAACATCAATAGCACAGCACTTCCGGGGGGCCACAGAGATGAACAAAACATGATTTTCATCCTCAGGTAGCTCACGACGTGGTGGGTTGATCATTCCTAAACAGAGAAGAAAATCCAGTGTGATGTGAGCAGTGTGAGCGGAATATGTATGTGTGTGAGAGAGAGAGAGAATAAGTCACCAGACATCAGAGGAAGAGCATCCAACTCAGGCTACAGGTCTCAGGAGAGTCTTTCTGGAAGAAGCAGTGTCTGAGTCTTGAAGGAAAAGCAGAAGTTCACCAGTTAAGGATGGGCTGGGAATGTGGCTGGAGGTAGTTTGAAAGCAGGAGGATGATTGAGAGAGAGAAACAGGTGGCCAGTCAGTATAGAGCCTTCCATCACCAGGGGAAGAACAAGGAGTTTAGGTTTTATTTGAAGTTCAGGGGGAAGCTGTGGGCATTTGTCACACAGGGGAGTGAGATGATCTGAGTTTTATTTTAGAGTTTTGCCCTGGATGTTCTGTGGAGAGTGGATCATGGGAAGGCAAGAATGGGAGCAGAGAGACCCATTCTGCAAGTTTATAGTTGTCCAGGGAAAAGAAAATGGTGTCCTGGATTAGGAGGGTAATTGGAGAGGTGAATATAAGTTACCCAACTCATGACATCTTTTGGAGAATGTGCTTATGGATCCAGGTGACAAATTGGATGTGTGTGTGGAAAGGGCAGGGGTGATGAAAGAAAGGGAGTTGACTGAGGATGACTCTTAAGTTTTTGGATACATGATGGTTCCTTTTACTGAGATGGAGGAGGGGCAGGTTGTGGAAGCAGAGCCAGAAATCATGAGCTTTCATTGGGGAATGCTGAATTTGGGGTTGTCTGCAGGGGATACAATTTGAAGCGTCAGGCAACTGCATATATGACTGTAGCAATAGGGGAGGTCAGGACTAGATGGTAAATTTGGGAGTTGTGAAGACATTGGGACATTTAGAGCCTCAGGCCTGCAGGAGATCACCCCTGAAGAGGTAGTGTAGACCAAGAGGAGATCAAGAGTCGAGGCTGTAAGAGAGCTGGGTGTGCTAACGTATGGAGTTCAGACAGGCATGCTGAGAACATGCCAGGCAACGTGATACTGCTTGGCAGGCATCATTTTATTCAACCACTTAAGTCTCCATTTGTCCTATAGTAAGACCAACCGTCACCTCTCTGCTTTGCTTCTCAAATCTGACCATAATTGGATAATCTAGTCCGTGCTGCCCATGCGTTTCTTAACTGTTGGCTGTATCAAATAAAGGATGGCCCTTTTATGACTGTGAGTTTTCACACAAGAGGGCTGCTTCCTGGAACTTACTATGAGAAAAAAGAAACAAGATTGGCAGCTGGGGGAGAGAGGAAAGCATTTGACTAAGAGGAAGCCTCCTCACCTCATCTGATAGAAATGCTTGGCAACGAACCCATGAAGAAAGGAAAGCCAAGAGCGTTACTGCTGCTGGAAATATTAGGAGCAGGCTGCCTCATTCTAAATTTTTGTCTAATTTAGTCACTGACCTTACACCAGTATAGAGAGAATGGGTCACAACAGTAGAGTGTGACAGATCAAAAAGAAGGGTTTTTTGGTCTTCCTTTCCTTATCTTAGCTCCACTTTCTACTTCCAAATTAAGATGGTGCCTATGGATATAAATATATAACATCGCCCAAGCTAATTGCATAGATCAGAAATCACGGAGCAGATCGTCTTGAGGCCTAAGGGGATGCAGATTAGAAGTGAAGTTGACCGTGTGTCCTGGAAGGAGACCTGCATAGTGATGACTCCAGCAAGTGAAATACAGGTGAAATCCCTTGAGAACAGCCAGAACTGTCAAGTGCTGACATCAGTGAGAGGTTAGAGAATGGACATTGACACTCAGATTCTGCCTCTGTTAAGAATGTACCTACATGTGGGTGGGACTTCCCAGGTAGCACTAAACCTGCTACCAAGGTAAAGACTCCTTTACCTTGGTAAAGAACTCGCTTGCCAAGGCAGGGGACTTAAGAGACTCAGGTTTGATCCCTGGGTTGGGACGATTCCCTGGGGGAGGGTGTGGCAACCCCCTCCAGTATTCTTGCCTGGAAAATCCCATGGACAGAGGAACCTGGTCCATAGAGTCGCAAAGAGTTGGACAGACTGAAGTGACTCAGCACGCACAGACACGCTACCTGTAGGTGGAGAGCTGGTGGTAAGAAATACTGGAGTTCCCCTCTCCCACCTGTTCTTTTCTTATATATTTATATTTGTGTACATTTAACCATTTTAATAGGAAGATATATGTGGTCTATAGTTTACATCATGGATTAGCTGAATTCTGTATAGTTTTCATTTTCCTTTTTCCCAATAAATTCTGGACTCATAAGTAGAAGGCCCATGCTCTAGCCTTTTCTCTCTTGCTAACTGATGACCCTGGATAAGTCATTTAGCCTTACTGAGGTTTCTGCTTCTGGAATAGTGGCTAACCTTTACATCAAGCCTCATTAATCCCCCACTTTTTCCCTGTGGACCACAGGCAGGCAGCCTGTAGGCTGGGTGAACTGCAACAGCATCACTCACCTGTCTAGGGCTTGACAGGCTGTCAGCAGGATCTCCTGGATATTCCCCAGTGTGACCCTCCATGATATGACCTCTGATAATCTCCTCAGTACTTTGTCCATGGACCCTGTGGGCCAACCATGTTTCTTTATCCCTTTGCCTTCAGAGGGCAGGGACCATGTGTGTTTTGCTAAGTGCCATTCACTCTTACTGTATGAATGAGGGAAGAGTCTTTGTGCAGCTGCCTAGAATAAGCAACCCTTACTGATAAGGAAGAGAGGGAGAACACCATCAAGCCATTTCCACCTCCATTGCAAAGGACAGGCTCCCACTGTGCCTCTGCACCCCCAGGCTACCTCTTCCTTTAAGATTTGTCCAGGTGTCATCTCTCCAGAAGCTTTCATTATTCCCTAGCCAGATTCATCAGACTGTCTTCCATGTTTTCACAGCACTTCGGGCAGAGCTTTATGATGACATGAGTCACATGATTCTACTTAGTGTTTATGTGTCTCTTTCACAACTGAACTTGAGATCCTTGAGGTGGCGCAATAAGCTGGAATCCGATGCCATTGGGTCTGCACTTGAATCATTTATTAAGTGGGGTTCAGGCAATAACACTTATCTGAGAAATACTTATAGAGTTCCTGCTGTGTGCCAGGCACGGAACCGGTGCTGAGGATGGAGTACAGCTTTTGATCTAGAAAAGGAACAGACAGGGAAACACACACATCTGTTCTTCCTTACAATCAGTGATATATGGTGTGAGAGGGAATAACAGAGGATCCATGTGATAGGTGGGCCAGGAAGGCCTTTGTAAGGAGGTGACTTCTACTTTGAGACCAAAGACAAAGAGAAGTCAACCATGGGAGGGTGGGGTAAAGTGTCGTAAGTCGAGGCAGTTGGGGGGTGTGGAGCCTGAGTGAAAGAAGGAGCTGAAGGAAAGCTAATATGGCTGAAGGGTGGAGAGCAAAGGGTGTGTCTGGAGAAACAGCTGTATCCTCTGGAAATACTTGTTGAGTGAATGAATGTGTAATTGGAAGGTTGACATCAGGCCTGGTCCTCAGTGAAAAGCTGGGCTGTAACAGGGTAAGAGAGTGTTTCCTGCAGTGCTTTTCTTTGAAGGAGTTTTGGGGCTCTCGTTACTCATCTTCATCCAGGTCCCTGGGCTGGGTGCTGGCTTCCCCAGGACAGGGTTGCCAGCTCAGGGAATACTGTGTGCCTGTCTCTTTCACCCAATCACAGGACTGATGAACTGGGGTCTTCAAGGATCCAACTGTCACCTGGGAGAGCACTCCCCTCCCCACCTTAGGTCATGCTCTATTCCAATGGGTAGCGAGTCAGCACTCTCTCACCTCAGATTGTCAGACTACCACTCAAGTGGGGTACTTCCTCATCTCCCCCACAGCCACCTTACGCTCAGATACTGACTGCTGAGTGATAGAACCCGGTGCTCTGCCCAGAACTGCATCTGCTTCCCTGTGACTAGGGCCTTGTCACCGGGCCAAGCCTGTCTGCTAACCCTCTTTGCAACTGGGGTGAAAGCTTTCCCAGAAGGCCTCTTACTCCTTTATGTAAATGTTCTGCTGGCAGCCCGGCCCCACGAGCTCATTAAGTCTGTTTAGATGTATTTGAATCCCAGCGGTGAACACCGTGTAGGCTCCGTCTGGGATGCCTAGTGGGTCCAAGTCTGCTCTCGTTTCCTACCTCAACCCCTCAAAGCCTTTATTTTTTTCTTCCCTGTCTGAGGAAAAGTCTGGGAAAAGCATTTCAGACACAGATTATTGATGTAGCATAATGTTTTACATGTGCAAGAGACAGACCCAAAAGTCAAGGGAATGACGCGTTAAGTGTAGGAAGGGAGCATATTTTTGGATGCCCTTGAACTCATGTTCCATAGGCATGTGAATGAGTGTGCTGTTGGGTCCGACTCTTTGCGACCCCATGGACTGTGGCCCACCAGGCTCTTTTGTCCTTGGGATTTCCCAGGCAAGGATACTGGAGTGGGTTGCCATTTCCTTCTCCAGGAGATCCTCCCGACCAAGGGATTGAACCCACGTCTCCTGCATTACAGGCAGATGCTTTACTGCTTGAATCACATAACTTAGGCAGTGCTCCCTCTCACCCATGCTTAAAGCTGTTTCTTCAAACTATGCTTGGCACTGTTGGGGTTGGCAGAGCCGAGGCCAACAGCAGCAACTGTGCCAGGAAGCAGAGTCCAAGGAATCACTCTTCAACGAAGAGGAAGTTGGGTTGCTGTCTGTGTCCATTTGTCAGTCCCAACAAGAAAGACGTGGGCTCTGGAGCCAGGCATACTTGGTGTGGAGCCCCATCTGATCCCTTGCTAGGTTTGTGAGCATAGGTCTCATTGCCTCTCTGTACCTCGATTTCCTCATCTGTGAAATGGGTAGAATCATAGTTAAGAGCACTGACTTCAGAGTCAGACTCTGTCACTTACTATCTCTGTAAGCTTGAGCAGGTTCCTGCACCTGTTTCCTCATCAAATGATGACCAGAATAAAGTCTCCTGACATCATCAAGCTGTTGTAAAGATGACACAAACTGATACACAAGAAGCATGGTGCCTGACACAGCGTGAGCACTACAGGGGTATTTGCTATTACTATGGATTTTATTGCTGTTGTGCTTAGTCACTCAGTCATGTCTGAGCCTTTGTGACCACATGGACTGTAGCCCACAGGCTCCTTTTTCCATGGGGATTCTCCAGGCAAGATTATCAGAGTGGGTTGCCATGCCCTCCTCCAGGGGAATCTTCCCAACCTAGGGATGGAACCCAGGTCTCCTGCATTGCAGGCTGATTCTTTACTGTGTGAGCCACCAGGGAAGCCCTTATTGCCGTTAGTGCCCACCTCACAGACCATGTGAGAATGAAGCAGAGAGAGAGCTTGCCAGGCACATGGTGAATTTCAGCTGCTGTTCTTACAATCCTGGCTCAACTTAACATGTGCGACACTGCATTCAGTTCCATGTGAGCTTCTTAAGGTGACGTTTGCTAGTTTAGGAGAGGCAGGAGTTGCTTCTCCCTTCCACACTCTCTCTCTAATGACCCAGTTTTGTTCAGGATCTTCTGTGAGGAACGTCAGACTCTTTCATGGGCAGGAGCTGCCCTCATCCCTGATAAGGGCAGGAAAGAGAGGAACAGAGCCGGGTGATATGAGAGCCTGGTGGGTTTATGGTGTCACGTTAAGCATGTTCTGATTTCTCTGCTCTATAAAACACCCCATATAAACTATAAAATAAAATATTTACATTTTTACATACCTAGCAGTACTGGGTGGGTAGAGTAAAGTGATTTGGTGGGTTTCCAAACCCACGAGGCTTTGGGGATTCTGGTTTTGCTTTACCTGATGCAAACTGATACTACATAGATTCCATGGAAAGCACATTTTACTGCCTATTTTTAGCTGGGGGGAGGGGGGTGGTGGTGGTGCAGGAGACACCACCGGCTCTAGGGGAGCTTGAATAGAGGCTCCTGCAGCACTTTGAGTGAACAGTCCCTCAAGTTTTTGATCATAGAAGCAGAGGGAGAATTGATATGTAGATACACATATTAGCCTCTACCAGGCTCCTCTGTCCATGGGATTTTCCAGGCAAGAGTACTTGGGTTGCCATTCCCTTCTCCAGGGGATCTTCCTGACCCAGGGATTGAACCCAGGTTCCCTGCATTGCAGACAGATTCTTTACTGTCTGAGCCACCAGGGAAGTCTCAGTCTCTCTTTCTATATATGTAAATGGTTAAATTTCTTGTTTATATGTTAAGGAATTTTGAAGGAATGCAAGTTCTAGAAATTTCTACCTGCAGCTGGTGTAGTTTTCTGAGCCATCTTGAAGACAGAGCAAACACTCTGCCAAAGTTTAGTCATACACTGATAGCTGTAGCTTGGAAAGGGGAAAACGAAGGTCTGACTTAATAAGCCGACAGAGAAGTCAAACACCCACAAATGGTAATTTACAGCTGCAAAGGGCAGTGCTTTTAAATCACCCTAGTGAATTATATGTTTCTGAAAAAGGAACTACGCATCTGAAAAATTATGTTCCTTGGTAATACTTTAGACACTATTGTTTTGGCCCTGTCACCTCACTAAGGTTATAAATAACGCAGTCCTTCTTACTTTTCTTTTCCTAGATTAGCCGGCTGCCATGAGCTTCGGTTCCTGGCTGTAATGTAACTGTATTCTGTCCTGTTATAAATGCACTGTTATTCTCGTCACCTTGAGGGATGCTGTGGGGTGTGGCTCTCAGGTGCCCACATGGGAGCTGAAGGGCTGGGCATGGGAGGGGAATTCTCTTTTCTGATCCAGCTACCCAGCCCCTCTCCCCTCCCTACTCTGTGGGCCCCTTGTTGGCAGTGTTGTTCAGTCGTTATCGCCTGTTCACTGCAGGCCTTTCTGCTTCACTGGGAGCCTCGCGCTAGAAGGAGGGCTTGGCCTGTGCAGCTGTGCCCTGGGGAGGTGCCTCCCTCCCCCGCTGTGCACCCACCTGGAGGAAGGGGTGCCTTTGTATAGTCTACACAGAGAGGCTTCATTGGCTGGCGGAGGGTACTGGTTAGGAGCCCTGGGGGCCCATAGAAGAATCTTTGTTGCAAGGAGCATCTTTGTCTTACTGCCTTTCAGCTGTCAAATACGACAGCAGTGGGACTGGGCTTGAGGTGTTCTCTGCCTTTTCTGGGCCAAGCAGGGATTCTTACAGCATCCACAGTGACAGTGGCAACAGCAAACAGTGGCAGATTGTAGTTTCTAAGTCTGGCTGCGGCAGCGTTTTTGTCCTGCATGCACGTCTAAATGTGGATTTTTCACTCCCTTATCAGAAAATGGAGTCCATTTCTCTCTCCCTGGAGTCCCCCTAGTGCTCTGACCAGTAGAACACGGTGGGCGTGACACGGACACTCCTAGGATGGCCCTTCTTTCCTGGCCTGGCAGCTTCCACTTTCAGCCTCTTGGAGGACGGCTGTCATGGAGAGAGTGAGACTCCTGTGTGACCACCAAGGTGTGAGACACACCCAGGCCACGTGGGGAGGCCCTGGAGGAGGAGAGGCCACGTGAAAGCAGGCCTAGGAGAGAGGCCATGGGGTACAGGAGGGAGAGGCAGACACCTGCGTGGAGACGCCGTCTTCAAACAGCCCAGCTGTCCTCAGGCTGCACCCGCACAAGGGTCCCCATGGCGGATCTGTCCATCTGCAGCTGGTCAACCCACAGGATCGTGAGAGGGAACACGCTGTCATCTTAAACCACCAAGTTTTAGGTGGGCCTATTTTGCTGCCATGACAAGTAAAATACCCTCCCCACCTCCTGCCACTTCCTCTGAAAACAAAACCCTGTTTCAAATGGAATGTTCTTTTGCTTCTGCAGCTTTATTACCAGGAACCCAAGCCATGGAAGAAACAAAGAATGGCTGTGACCAGTCTCGCTGGGGTAGACTACTGGGAAGTGGTGTCCACGTCTCTCACGAGCACGTTTGGGGGCTGTATTTCCTTATTTCCCATTTTGTCCTGTTTCTGCCTGTCCCACACTTTGATATAGGACACATGGGAATGTGTGAACTGCATTCATTCGTGTATTTGTTTAGGTGTTTACCTGTGGCTGTGTCAGTCACTGGGAGCCCAGGGCTCCTGGCTGTGGGGAGTTGAAGAAGAGGAGGCATCTCCCCTGCCTCTGTGAGCCCTGCCCCTGGCTAGGGAACCTGTGCAATAAGGAGAAGGGATGACAGCTCATAGGATGCCTCATGAAAGTCACCTGTGAAGTATTTCAGAGGAAAGGAAACATCCACCTTCTTCTCCCAGGCCACAGGGAAAAGAAAACTCAGGGGAACCTAACTGGCCTGAGTCCACACGGCCACTCTGTGCCTGGGATGCTCTTTGTGAGGAGTAAGTCCTGCTGAGTGGTTGTTGGGGATGGAGTATTGTAGTCAATGGAGCGGCTGGCCACGGCTCATTAGCAGTGCCGACCTGGGCACCGATTCCCACCTTGACAGCTTGAAACCACTTTTCCTCCTGCTCCACCCAAACACCTCCAGGCTCAAGTTCCAGGGCCATTTATGGTCTAACATACTTGATTTTTCCAGCCTTGTTTGGTTCACGAATTGTTTCATAGGTACCCATTTGGCTTCCTTAATGAGGCTGGAAGTTTCTCGAGGGTCTTACTCTTTTATTCCTTGTATGGGTGGTATTGGGCACTTAGAACTCCATAATCACTTAACAGTCAATTGGTGAATACGGAATTGGGTTGGACGGATCACAAAAACTCAGAAAATAAAAGGGTTCAGGTACTGAGAGAGTCGTAGAGACATTTAGTCATTTGCAGGACTTTTAGCATTTATCAGGCAAGGGACTGAGTGCTTTCTAGTCATTAACTTATAGAATCTTTACAACTCAGTAAAGTAGGCAACATCATTCTTCTTTTATAGCAGGGGAAACTGAATCCTAGAGGTTAAATTACCCTGGTCAAGATCACATAGCTAGTTAGATGGTAGGTCTGGGTTTTGAATCCACCGCACTTCCATTCTGAGGTTTATGCTTCTACTGGGACATTCTATCCCCTTACCTTTGGGGTCTGATGTGCCAATCAAGTGGAGGGGGCTGTCTGTCAAATACAGTGCAGTTTTTATGTGTCTGGTTTCCCAATTGCCCCATACTTTCCAGCTCTAATGCTTATATGCTTGAACTTACATTTAGCGATCTCTCACTGCCAGCTCCTAAGTTAGTTTGGATATCATATCCCAAAATTTGGATGCAATGTGTATCTTTCTTGTGGAAGCAAAAAGTGCTAACCTTCCAGCATCTGTTACTTGTAATTGCTCTGCATTAAGTTACAATTTTGGATTTAAATTTGAAAAAGTGCATTTCAGTCCCAAGATTTTTAATGTGGAAATGAACAATGGTAAGAAGTAACTGATACCCTCTGTATTTTTCTTTAAGAGAGGGAGATGTGTTTTAAAAAAATCAAAGTCAAGTGAAGGTGCCCTGGTACTTAGTCTTTGGAGGAGATTATGGAATGCCACACTTGTGCTGGTGTCAAGAACACCATTTCACATGCCTCCTTAAATCTACACTGTTTAGCCTGCAAATTTTACCTCAAATGCTGCCTGATTCACGTTTTCAATCTTTTCCTGGTGGGAAGACCCTAGTAGATATCACCCAATCACGGTCTTTTGGTCAACACGTCTGTCCTTACAAATCAAATTAAGGTAGTATAGATGAGAGAAACTCGTACAAATCAATAAGCAAAAAACTAATTGGACAGAAATATGAGTAAAAGATGTAAACAGGGAGTATCAGTCTGCTTGGGCTGCCGTAACAAAATATCAGGCTTGGTATTTTAAAAAATGGAAATTTATTTCTTGTATTTCAGGAGACCCCCAAGTCCAGGGTCAAGGTGCTGGCAAGGTAAGGTTTAATTCTGAGGCCTCTTCCCTTGGCTTGTAGGTGGCCACCATCTAACAGTGTGCTCAGATGATCTCTTCGGCAAGGTAAGGTTTAATTCTGAGGCCTCTTCCCTTGGCTTGTAGGTGGCCACCATCTAACAGTGTGCTCAGATGATCTCTTCTCATCTATGTATGATGATGGAAAGAGAGATCTTTCTGGTGTCTCTTCTTATAAGGACACTAATTATCAGATCAGGGCCCCACCCTTATGACCTCATTTAACCTTTATTACCTTCTCAGAGGCCTCGTCTCAAATTCAGCCACACTGGAGGTTAGTGCTTCAGCATGAGTTTTGGAGGGATGTAAATATTCAGTCCTTAACACAGGGCACATTAAGAGTAATACAAATAGAAAACACGTATAATTTTTTTAAGTAGAAATAATAATAGCTCACATTAATTTGGAGATGACTATATTCCAAACATTGTTCTAAGCCCTTGATGTCTCTTTACTCATGAAGTTCTTATAGGAAGGCTGTGACAAGGTAGTTTCCACCACTGCTTCATTTGACAGAAGAGAAGCTTGATACACAGAGAAGTTAGGCAACTTGGTCAGTGTCACACAGCTAGGAAAAGACAGCTCCAGAATTCAACCCCCTGAGCCTGTACTCTTGACAGCCCTCTAAGATGTTCAGACTTGTCCACAGGTAGAAACCAGAACAGTACACCAATTTTTAGCTATTGGATTGATAACAATGAAAAAGCTAGGGATATTGAGAATGTGGGGAAAATGTCATTTTTACACACCTCTGGTGGAAGTGGAAACTTTTGAAGGGCAATTGGATAATATCTGTTGAAATTAAGTATGTGTGCTTTTATATGTTGAGCCAACAATTCCACTTCTGGAAATTCACTTCCTTATAAAATTCTGCCAAAATACCAGTGCAGGAATATTCACTGCAACATTATTTGAATTAGTCAAAACCCCAAAGTCAATGTCAGTGCCAATCAATAGGGCAGAGTTTAAAGAAGCTGTGATGATTTTATGAAATGTGAATCTGTGAGCACTGATACAGAAGTATCACAAACATTTACTGATATGTTACCCTAGTTTGTTAGGCCCACCATAACAAAATACCCCAGACTAGGTGACTTAAACAACAGAAATGTGTTTGCTCATAGTTGTGGGAAGTGCAAGTCCAAGGTCAGGGTGCTGGCAGGGTTGGTTTCCTCTGAGGCCTCTCTCCTTGGCTTGCAGACAGTCACCCTCCTGCTGCCTCGTCACACAGCTGTTCCTCTGTGCACGTGAACCCTGGTGTCTCTTTGTGGGTCTTCGTTTTCTCTTTGGACACCAGTCAGATTGGATTAGGGTCCATTCTAAGGTCCTCATTTTACCTTAATTACTTCTTTTTTTATTATTTTTTAATTGGTGGGAAATTACTTTGCAGTGTTGTTTTAATTACTTCTTTAAAGGCCTCATCTCCAAATACAGTCACATTCTGAGGTATTCGGAGTTGGGGCTTCAACATAGGAATTTGGAGGGAGCACAATTCATACCATAACCTGGGTGAGAAAGAAAGATGTGTTGCTTTGTGATTAGTATAATCTTTAATGTGCAATTTAAGATGTAGAAGAGCTGATATATGCATTGAAAATCTGTCTGTAAAGCTCTCCAAAGAATTCTTATACTTTCTTTTGTGGTGAAAAATTGGATGAATCTGAAGTGTGGTTGAAGGTAAACTCCTAATTTACTTTTATACTTTTCTGTATTTAATATTTAATCATGCAGAAGCAAAGTTGCTCTGTAAGAAAACTAATGGAATTGACAAAAATAAAATTATAAGAAATACTTTGGTAAAACTTTCATTTCTATTTTCTTACTACCTTGGCAGAACTTCAGTGGGTTATGTTTATTTTATTTATTTATTAAAAATATTTTATTGGAGTATAGTTGCTTTACCATGTTGTATTAGTTTCTGCTGTACAGCAAAGTGACTCAGTTATACACATACATACATCCCCTCTTTTTTGAGCATTGCTTCTTATTTTCTTATTCAAATGCCGACAAGGGATACCCAGATAGTAGCATTACACGTCACTGTAACTTTGGGCTTTATATTTTTTTCAATGAAAAGCTTCATAAATACTATTGAAATTTAAAAAATATTCTAAAAAAAAAAAAAAAAACCCAAAGGATAATGAGCGGCCTGTATGTGGAAAGATTAGTGGTTTATGGTGAACTTTCATTGTTTTCAGTGTGTTGTGATCTATCAATGGTCTTAGAAAAAGAAAAAAAAAAAAACTTCTATGAAGTTTCATAACCCATGGTCCCTTCCCCACTTTTCTGGTATTGTTTTGCTTTGTAAAGTTTTCTTGAAGTTTACCTATTTTAGGAAAATGTTATACCTTCTCTTTACTACAAATAGACTGAAAAGAAAAAAAAAGAGGTTACTATCAACTCGTATCTACATTCTGTTGATCTGCTTTAGGGATTTAGACATAGCCTATTATTGATCACAGCCCACTTTCTGTTACCAGCAGTTTCCTGAGTCACCTCAGATCATCAGCCTGTTCATTAAATGTCAAAGAGTTTAAACATTTGTTCAAAGGCCATGTAATGAGGAGGGAAACCTACCCCCAAGGAGAAGCCACACACCTTCCTCTAAAGTGAAATCTCCACCGTTTTTCCACTGCGTACTGCTGGGTATCCACATGCTACTACTTCCCTTGAGGAGTGAAGAGGCCTTTGAATGGGAATAGTTTCAGTTTTGCCCCCCAAGGAAAGGAGAAGAGGAAGAAGTGACATGTATTGAGGGATGACCGAGCACCATTGCTTGACAGATTTTTCACATCACCCACACAGCCACCCAATGAAGTGTTACTATTTCCCATTTACAGATGAGAAAACAGAATCAGAGAGGTTAAGGGACAATGTCAAAGTCTAACAGCCATGGTATGGGTGCATCCAGGTTGCATTACTAGGCCTGTGGATTCAGAGGCACGTGTTCATCCCAGCTGCTGCCAGTGTTCACGACCCGACTCTGCAGGGCCTTTGAGCTTCCAGGCTTTGGGGCATGGTGAGATGGAGCAGGACAGCCGGACAAGGCCTGCCCTTTCCTTGGACACAAGACAAGGGGGGATCCTCACTCAACCCAAGGGAGATGCTGGTTAGACCCTCCACTGGTACTGCTAGGGGTCTTTCCCCAACCCCTTCCTTTTACGGAAGGCAGCTTGAGCCCCAGCCTGGGCCCAAGCTTAAGCTTGAAGCCCAGCAGGCTTACATGAATTTTACTCTTATTTCTTATATCCCCAATTTCTTCTTTCTTTCTCTTTTGTAGTTTTAACAAATGAGCTCTGCAGTGCAGGGGAATGGTTTGCCAGTGGGTTCTCTGTGGGGTATGCGGCCTCATTGTCTTTTAATCAGTCGATTGCCTGGATCTACTTTTGCATCACCCCGTGATTTTCTCTCTAGTTTTCATTAAGAAATGAAACTTTTAAAAGGCTCATTTATTTTATTATATATATTCTCATGGTAAGAAGTTAAAAATATACAGAAATGAAAAGCAAAGTGAAATTCGATATAATTTCCCACTCTAGAAATAAAAGTTTGGTGTGTAACCTTCCAGATAGTTTACTGTGATATGAACAGACTCTATACTGAAGCCTGAGGCAAAAAAATATCAATGATATTCATCTTGACTTTGTTTAACATTTTGATATTCTGTTCTTGGATTTTTTTGGCATTACTTTGATTTCTAAAACATTACATTGAAATATTATTTATCTTGATCACTAGACTTTCTGGCACCCCTTAAATTTTGCACCTAAAGTGGAGTCTACTGTTCTCCTGTCCAGCCTTGGCCCTCGAATACACACATTATTATTAAAAAGTGTTTTGGGGAGCTTGTTTTACAAAATAAAACAATCATACTATAATAAGATGAGTTTACACATCTATACAGCACGTACTATATAATTCTGTAGCATCTTTGTGCTTGATGTGTGTTAACACACTATTATTACACTATTATTGGACTCATAATAGTCCAATGGTGTAGGTGTTGTTATATCACTTCCATTTTGCAGATAGAAAAACTGAGGCATCCAGAGTTAGAGTGCTCAAAGCCACACAGCCCATAAGTGCCTGTGTGTGGATTTGGAGTCGACTGGTGGGGCTCCTGGAGGCTTCTCTGGTGGCTCAGATGGTAAAGAATCTGCCTGCAATGCCAGAGACCCTGGTTCAATCCCTGGGTCGGGAAGATTCCCCTGGAGAACGGAATGGTAACCCACTCCAGGAGAATCCCATGGACAGAGGAGCCTGGCAGTCTACAGTCCATGCAGTTGCACAGAATTGGACACACAGAGTGCCTAACACTTTCACTCTCAGAGGGGCTCCTAGGGTGTATGCTCTAACCTACCATGCACTTCTCTCTCTTTCTCACTCTGTCTCTCTCTGTCTCTCTTTGCGCACACTGTCCTGTCACCTACATTTATTTCTAACTCTATCGTAAGCATATTTCAGTTTCAGTATGGAAGACACTACCCCATATCGAGTTCCCAATATAAATGGAAATAGCAAGACAAAAACCCGGAACCTCTCTCAACAGCTCCTTGGCCACTCCTCCCCTTTAGGCAGTGGCACGCCACCCCTCCAGCCCCTTGACTATCAAGACCATGTCTCTCAAATGGGCTTCTGACCACTGTGCTTTGTGGCTTCTCCTCTTTTGTGCCGATGCTCTTATTCTGAAGATAGTTTCCTGGTGCCGGCAGTCTGGCTGCTGTGTATGCGGAGCAAGCCACCTCTTCACGAGCCCAGGGGAAACATTTGGAGCACAGATTGCGAAGCACCTGAATCTGAAATGTTTATTTCTTGGCTGGCTTTTATTTTCTTCCAACTATCAAAGGAACTCTGGCTGAAGTTGACACATTAATCACTTGTCTAATTTCATTTCTTAAAACTTAGTTATTTTTAAATGATAAGTAACATGATTTACTGCCCTTTTTGATTTAGAAACCTGTTCAAAATGTGGAGTGGTGCCTGCCTCTTTGTTAGCAGAGCCTTGAGATGCTTTTCCTTTGCTTTTTTTTTTTTAAATTGATGATAATTAAGTGCTTATACTTCTTTCATCTGAAATATACATGTTCATTATTGATATAGTTCATATACTTCGGAATCATTTAATTTAGATATTGGTTATTTCTAGTAAAAGGCAATTCGGAGAAGGTGATGGCACCCCACTCCAGTACTCTTGCCTGGAAAATCCCATGGACGGAGGAGCCTGGTAGGCTGCAGTCCATGGGGTCGCGAAGAGTCAGACACGACTGAGCGACTTCATTTTCACTTTTCACTTCATGCATTGGGGAAGGAAATGGCAACCCACTCTAGTGTTCTTGCCTGGAGAATCCCAGGGATGGCGGAGCCTGGTGGGCTGCCGTCTCTGGGGTCACACAGAGTCGGACACGACTGAAGCAACTTAGCAGCAGCAGCAGCAGCAGTAAAAGGCAATATGGTTGGTGTTTCTAGATAAAGAGGTTAAGAGGAATACCCTGACCTGTTGTGATTATTTTGCAATAGGCTCCCTTTCCATTTGTGGGTAGTTAGCTAATCCTGTGAACAAGGTCTCCAATTCAATTCCTAGAGGACTCAGTTCCATGGTCAAAGTTGTGCTCTGACTTTGCAGTGTGGAACACTGATCACAAAGTATGTGTGTGTGTCCCTTCTAATCTTTCATCCCTTCTCATGGTCTCAGTAGGTAGCAGGCCAGGTCATAGTCTGTCCCTTTAAGCCAGGGGGGTAGGGACAAAGGCTGATAGGTTTGGGTGTATTATCATGGGAGGGTGCTTGGGATGGAGGTAGTGGGTAAGTTATGGACTAAATTATGCCCATCCCCTCACCCAAATTCACATGTTGAAGTCCTACCCCCAGCACCTCAGAGACTGTATTTGGAGATAGTGGTCTTGGGTGGGGTGGTGGGAGGGAGGCTCCAAAGGAAGGGGATATATGTATACTTACAACTGATTCATGTTGTTGTATGGCAGAGACCCACACAACATTGTAAAGCAGTTATCTTCCAATTAAAAATAAATTTTAAAAAGAGGCAATTAAAATGAGACTATGACTGGTGTCCTTAAAAATAGTGATCAGGACACAGACACACCCAGATGGAAGACCAGGGAAGACACAGCGAGAAGACGGTTCATCTGCAAGCGAAGGGGTAGGGCCTCAGAAGAAACAAGCCCTGTCAACAGTGTGACCTCAGATTTCTAGCCTCCAGAATGATGAGAAAATAAGTGTCTGCTGTTTAAAGTCACCCAGTCTGTGGTGCTTTGTTATGGTAACCCTAGGAATCTAATTCAGGTGGAAAGTGGGCAAAACAGGGTGGACTTTGGAAATGAGTTACATACATTTTTGGTAAACCGGTCAAGTGAAAGAGCTCATGAATTTTACTGTCCCTGTAATTTGCCCACCTGTAAATAGATTTCCTGTCCTTGAATTGTTGTGATTCCCCATGTTATAATGAAGTAGCTTTTGTAGCCTAAGTGGACTACGTGTACTAAGTGGTTGGAAAGTCCAGTGAATCAGCTCTGAGGAATGGGCTGTGGAGGGCTGACGCCAGGGCTCTCCTTCTAAGGCTGCCGCTGCAAAAGAGGGCACCGCTCCTGTCTGAGCGGGAGGGGAGGAGAATCATGGCTCTCATGGGACAAACCTCGTGGGTTCAGCTTGACGCACATGGTCTCCTTTCGTTTTCACTACAGACTTGGCTGACACGTCATACTATTTTTATTTTACAAATGAGAAAATCAAGGGCATGGCAGTGATAAGAACTTGTTTACTTAAATAGTTCTGCCTGTATGCAAACTCCAATTGCTTTTTTATTACACCATGATGCCTCCAATTTCTTCTTCTTCTTCTTTTTTTTAATGTTATTGCTTTGGTCCCTATGATGCTAATTCTATGTGTCAACTTGGCTAGGATACAGTGCCTAGTTGTGTAGTCAAACACGAGTCTCGGAGTTGCTGTGAAGGTATTTGTTAGATGTGATTAACATTGTAATCAGGGGATTTTGAGTGAAACAGATTACCCTCTCTTTATTGGGTGAGCCTCGTTCAGTCAGATGAAGGCCTTAGAGCAAAGACTGAGGTTTCTCTAAGAAAGATAAATCCTGCCTCAAGACTGCAGCGTGGGGCTTCCCTGGTGGCTCAGGGGTAAAGAATCCGCCTGCCAGGGCAGGACACATGGGTGCTATCCCTGGTCTGGGATGATCCCGCATGCTGTGGATCAACTAAGCCTGTGGCCACAACTATGGGGCCTCTGCTCGAGAGCCCAGGAATCAGAACAACTGAACTCACTCGCCACAACTACTGAAGCCCGTGCGCCCTAGAGGCCGTGCTCTGCAACGAGAGGAGCCACTGCAGTGAGAAGCCCGCTGCACCACAACTAGAGAAAAGCCCCCTCTCCCTGCAACTAGAGAAAAGCCCTTCTCACTGCAGCTAGAGAACAGCCTTCATAGCAATGGAGACCCAGCACAGCCAAAATAAATAAATAAATAAGATTATTTTTTAAAAACGACTGCAGCATGGTAAGCTGCTTGAGCTTCCAGCCTGCTCGCTGCCCGCTCACTTGCTTTGTGGATTTCAGACCCAAGGCTGCAACATCAACTCTTACCTGAATTTCCAGCTTGTCAGCCTGCCGTACAGATTTGGCATTTGCCAGCTCCCACAATCGTGTGAGCCAATTTAAAAAAAATGTCTCTCTCACTGTTCTATTGGTTTGGTTTCTACAGAGAACCTTGACTAATACAAGTCTTTAAATTAAATTGAGCTTCAGCTTGAAAGGTAGGAAGTTTCTCTGTTGTAAACAAACAATTCCCAAATCTCAGTGGGCTGGACTCAGTTAAAACTTTATTTCCCACATATCATGATCCAACAGAGTGTTGGCAGGTTGGCCGTCTCTGTGGTGATTAGGGAACCAGGCTTCTCCCCAGTGGCCCTACCATCTTTCAGGGGTCCTGGGTACTCCCTGGATCCTTTGCATCTGGCTGGGAGGGGAGGCCGTGGGCGTGGAGGTCCTCACCAGGGATGTTCGAGGCCAGATTCACACTTTCTCCATATTCTAGTGTCCCAGAGTTCTGCCACGTGACCACCCATGGCTGCAGGGACACTGGGACATGTCTTCCTGGGAGAGTCCAGAAAAGAGAGCGTGTCTTAGAGAGCACTGGGCTTTCTCATCACACTTGACAACTGCCAACATGGCTGCAGACAGATAAGGGTAGGAAAAAAACAACAGAATGAATGGACACTCTTTTTGAAAGGGAACACAATGTTTCTATTTGTCTATTATTTTTAAAGTTACTTTGTGGATTTAGCATATGGGCTTCCCAGGTGGCTCAGTGGTAAAGAATCCGCCTGCAGTGCAGGAGATGGGGGTTTGATCCCTGGGTTGGGAAGACCCCCTGCAAAAGGAAATGGCAACCTACTCCAGTATTCTTTCTTGGGAAATCCCACGGACAGAGGAGCCTGGCAGGTTACAGGCCACGGAGTCACAGGATCAGACATGACTTGGTGACTGAACAACAATAACAACAATTTTAATGGATAGATAACACAATTCCAATCAAAATAACCTAGGATTCTTGCCCTGGGAATTTTCCCCAGAATTCATTTGGGAAAATAATGGAGCATATAACCAAAGACAATTTTGGGCAGGAAGAACAGTTAAAGTAGAAATCTGTTTCCACTAGATATTAGAAAGGATAGAAAATAACACATTGCAGCTGAGATACCATTTAATACCAGGTGGTAATGACTGGTGCTGGTGACCTTCTGGAAAAATGAATAAGTTCATTCTCTGTTGGTAGCATTGTTATCTCATACAAGTCTTTCAAAAAGCAATGTGGGGAGATATATGTTTATTATATATATTTATCTGGAGCTGTAAAAATGTTCCTACACTTGACCCAGTAATGCTGATGCTAGGACTTTATTCCAAGGAAAAAATTAAGCTAAAAAAAAAGCTATATATAAGAATATATTCATTGTATGGTTATTCTTAATGGGGGAAAAGGTTGGTGCTAAATTTACAAATACCTAACAGTTATTTTAATGAGAGTGCTCCTCTTTTTATAAATACAGTGTCTCACCAGCCCCTGGTAGAATAAGAGCTGAAAAACAGAATTTTGCCTTCAATTGATGAGAAAAAGCCGAGGCGGAGCATGGCTGTAATGGAATATCTGCTCACCACTGTGAAATCATATCGCCTTTGTAGATCTAAGCATAAGATTCTTTTTCTCTCCCTGGTCTGGAAAACACACCATGGTCATTATTAAGACAATTTCCTAACTCTAAAAAACCTCAATCCTGCTTGCCTTCGGAGATTCTCTTGGGGGAACAGAAAAGAAAAATGAGATGAAAGTGAAGCCCAGCCTCACTCATGTTTGCCCCTGGCAAACAGAGATGCCCCGGGAAGGAACCCAGGTGAGGATGAGATAGATGTGGGCCATGATTTGTGTGTGTGCAGAAGACTCCAACAGTGAGAGAACAGTCTGGCTGCTTCCTGTAAGTCACAGACATCTCTGTGGCTTTACCCTTTGTCCTAAGATGTGAGAGGTGGGATGCTTGCGCCCCTCTGCTGGGAGCATAGAGACTCTGGTCCCCCTTCCCTCCTCCTCCTCAACTCTTGATGGAGCAGATGCTAACATGCAGAGGGCAGTGAAGAGGGTTCTGAGTGCATTGGGACACCCTCTGCCTACAGGATGTCCGTGACAGTGAATCCACTGGTAGATCAACTCAGTCGGTTGATCTACCGATTGAGGTTCTGGTTGAGCAAAAGGACAGTGGGTGGGGGAGGGCAGCAGTGAAGTCCTGGCCTTGCTGAGGAATGCAGGTCTCCCCTGGGGGTGTCTATCTTCTCTTCCACCATCTCCTGAGTTACCCCAGGGAGACCAGCCCCTCCGAACCCCCAAGGTTCTTTGCAGAGTAAACCAGGCAGCCCGGCTATCTAATACAGTTTTTGAAAAAAGGTCTCTCTGTAGAAGACACAAGTGGGAACAGATTTACCGAGAGCAATGGCAATAGAGACAGAAATCACAACAGCAAGCACAGTAATTATAGGATTGCCAAAGACACAATAACAGCTCTTTCCCAATGCCTCCCACTGTCCTGGCCGGACTCCCTGGTTCCCGGGCCCCGAGGCCTGTGCTCGTGAGGACGGCGGTCCCGCAGGCAGTGACAGGCCTGTGCCCCGACCCTCCTGCCTGACGTCCCGGGCCCGCGTGTGCGCGCACACACCACACCCGCTCCAGCGGCGGTGGGAGCTTTAAATAAACACAGGCGAGGGGAAGAGAGGGCAATAAGCAGCCTGTGTTCTCACACCATACACAACAGGCCTCCTTGTGGCTCCAGCACAGGGAGCTCCCCTCCCTGCTGCCCCAAACATTTTCTCTTCCAAGAAAGCACTTCACAAACGATACCTTGGACAACAGGAGAAGTTTTGAGTCACCAGCCACACAGGGAGCCGGAGGTTGGGGAAAGTCCCTCAGTACGGGTGGAGGCGGGCAGCCACTCGAGGCCGGGACAGGGCGTCCCTGTGGTCTCCAGGTAGGATCCAGGTGCTGGCCTTCTCTCCTCTTCTCAGGAGAGGGCTGGCATGGTGGTGGGTCCTGGCCTCCCAGCCAGCCCAAGATCTATGTGGATGTCTTAGCTTTCCCAGTTTAGCCAGACAGTCTTTGTTCTCTCCCTTCTTCTTTCCCACTTTTTATCTCTTTCTCCTTCCATCTTATTCCCATTTGTTGAGTTTTACCTAATACTGTGCTGGGGCTTCCCTGGTGGCTCTGATGATGAAGAATCTGCCTACAATGCGGGAAACCTGGGTTTGATCCCTGGGTCAGGAAGATTCCCTGGAGAAGGGAATGGTAACCCACTCTAGTATTCTTGCCTGGGGAATTCCATGGACAGAGGAGCCTGGCAGGCTATAGTCCATGGGGTTGCAGAGTCAGACGTGACTGAGCAACTAACACTTTACTTTCAGTACTGTGCTGGACATTTAGGAGGCTGCAAAGAAGTGAAAGGCATGCGTTCGTCTTCCAAAGAGTGAGAGCCTTGTACCTGTAACCTGCCCTATCTAGGAAAAAGGAGTCCTTGTTTCCAGGACTTCTCTGTCACAGAGTAGTGGTATGACCTCTGGCAGGTCACAGAAAATTTTCTGACTTTAGTTTCTCCCAAATAGGGGGTCATACAAGGTTATCCCATCCTTTCCTAAACTCTATTAGTCTTTATGGTTAGTGTCAAATAAGTAGTTTGTTCACTTGGTGAAGAAAGATGTCATTACAGAGTTCATAGAGAAGGCTTTGTGGAAGAGATGGGACTTGAGTTAACTCCCAAACGATGCATAGGGAATAAGTGTAGAGAGAAAGATACCTACAAATCCAAGAGACTAGTGGTGTTTGGGAGGAGGAAGTTAGGAGGAAGTTCTAGGTTAAGATGTGTGCAGAAGGAATTGAAGGGGCAGAGGAAGCAAATATTGTGAAAGGTAGATCTTGGCTACAGGGTAATGAGAGAAAAAGTCACACCAAGTGGTGGATTGATTTTAAACACAGACCCTCTTAATCATGGTGGTATCACTGATGGAACTAGAAAACAGTTAATAGAGTCAGTCTGATGGAGCTGATGGAGAAGATGCTGAGTTAACTTTCAGATGCGCTGAATTTGAGAGGACAACAAGACATGCATTGGAAATGTCCGAGGTGCAATTAAAAGTGCAACTAGCCCTCTGGGAAGGTCATGAATTACAAGGACTGGGGAGTCGCCTGGTTAGAGGTTCATGCTGAAGTGATGAGACAGAATGAGAACTTTGACAAAGTGTGAGAAGAAGGAACAGCAGAGCCTTGAGGAATGAGATTTGGGGATTGCCCATCAGTCAAGGAGAAGCCAACAAAGGAGACAGGAAGAATGAGAGACAGGAGTAGAGTTAGAAGGGGGAGGAGGAGTCCAATTTCCAGGCAGGTGGGGAGTGTATCTAGTACCACCCCAAGATAAAGGAGACCCTAGAAAATGCTGTGAGATGGCAAGCATGTGGTCACTGTTGAGCTTTCCTGGTTTTACTATTAATTCTGTCTCTTTTATGGAAATGTCTGATGGACATTTAGGAAGTTTGGTGGAATTAGTTGCTCTAAAGGTCTTTTTGCGTGTTCATTTATTTTTAAGAGAGAACCTGGAGGAAATTGAGTTGGAGCGTGGAAAACCCTTATTTTAAAATATTACTACTAGATTTATAGTCAATTTAGTGTGACTCCTTCATTCCTTAAAGATTAATATCTAAGTTGAGACTGAAAAATATAAAATATTTTAACTTTGGAGGAGAGGGCATGTCCACTTTGGGTATCTGAATCAAATATGACCCGTCTTGCCTAAAGTACACACACACACATATACATATATATGTATATAAATTATCATGTGAATTTAGGTGCAGATTCCCGAAAGCCCCTATGAGACCATGTACCCAAGTGAAGAACTTTTAAACATGTTCCAGCTCCCTACATTATGTAACCTGAGTCCATTTTTCTTATTTAATAAATAAAGACAATCCCTTGTACAATGAGGATTAAATGAACAAATACAAAGCGCTCAGAACAAAATGTAGCAGATGGTGAGCATTCAGTGATTATGTTATGATTACAGTATGTTATTAGATGAAATTTCTTCAATAGAATGACTGTTCTCTGGACAAAGCTCTTTTTTCTTAAAATATCCTTTTACTCATGTACTCATTCACTCATTTATTCATTCACTCGGTCATTTTCTTTCTCACTTTTTATTAGTATGTCTTAAGGCCTAGGGAGTAAAAAAAAAAAACAGCAACTAAATCTCCAGTCCTCATCACCAAGATGCTCTCAGCTTAGTGACACGTAAGCAGATGCTTATTTTCCTCCAAAGGTTTCAGCATCAGGGTTTCAAGTAAGGAAAGGGCAAAGAGGTAGATTTGGAGCAAAAGATACTTTCTTTTGGGAAGATTTTGGAAGAAGATGGGTGTAATATATTGCACGCATTGAGATTTTAATGTGTTTGGAATCTGCCAATTTGGAATCAATGAGAGTGAAATTAAATCTTAGATTGAATAGTAACAGGACCTTCTACTGTTCTCAAGTGAAATTTATTACACAAAGTAACCATATGTAAGAACCAAGGAAATGGTTTCTTAGGTATTCTGTTGATAAGACTCTGGTTTTACTTCCGTTGTAGCCTCTTGAAGCATATTGTCATTTGCTTACATTAGACTATGATCTCTTGGAGAACGGGGAGTCCATCTCATTCAGTTTTGTGCCTGTTACTGACTAATTGTATGTCTGATTGCATTTAAAGGGAGAAAGAACCTTTCCAATCATTCTTTAAGTCATTGTAACAGAATACATTTACATCTAATCATTAAGACGCATTACCAGTGACCACCTGTTCATTAAGGTGTCCACCTGGCAAACACTTTGACAATCTATGATTTAATGTATTATTCTAGAAATTATTGAGGTAACTTTAAAAATACTGAAAAGTTCAGAAGTTTCACTAACTCTAAATGACTTCTGTTGTTCAGTCGCTCAGTCATGTCCAACTCTTGGCGACACCATAGACTGCAGCACGCCAGGCTTCCCTGTCCTTCACTATCTCTACCCGTTAGATTAAAATAAGCCTCACACTCCAACTTACTCTTTTAGAAAAGCTTTTATCTTGGAAGGAAAGTGGAAGAAAAGGCTAAGAATTCACTTACCTTTGGTGTCTTTGGGGCTTATAAGGGGCTTCCTTAAACATTTTTTAAATGAAAATTCCTTTGAAATCATTTTATGTAGCACTTGAGTGCCATTATGTATTTTTTACATTAGGACTGAACAAGCTTCTGAATAGAAAATCAAACTGGGATTTGCTCCTGAACAATATGAAGGGAAAAACAGATGTTTTTTCATGATTGTATCTGGGTTTATTAGGAAAATGTACTTTGAGTTAAAACATTTTTCATAAGAACTAAAGACAAGGTGCCCAATTTTACTGAATAAGTAGAATGTGAGACAAAACCCAAACTTCTTGGTCTGGCTTCTGGGTCTGGATCAAGTGTCCAAGTTCAACTTACTGTTCTAATCTGTCTTTCCATGTCTCCCTAATCATATCCTCCAATCTACCCAGACATGTCTGTTTATGTTTCCCCAAACTCATGAGCTTCCCAGCCTATTCTCCCTAACTCTCACAGCTCACTGAGTTCCTCCCCTACTCCCAGGAGTTGACATTCAGATAAAATCCTTCCATCCTCTGAGGAATATTCTCATTCCTCACTGGAGCCCTTTTGGAAATTATACACCCACCCACGCTTCCTTTTTAATGAATGGTTATTGAGTGATTTCTCCAGGCCAGTCACTGCGCTAAGTGCTTTACAGGCATTATCATAACAACCCTATGAGGTAGGTAATGTTATTAGCCCCATTTTCCAGGTAGAGAAACAGGTTTTGAATGGCAAATTAATTTTCTCAAGATCACATAGCAAGGAAATGACAGCCAGGATGTCAACGCATTTCCAAGTGATAATTTGGTGTGAGAGGGTGGCACAAGGGGAGAGAGAGCCAAGGCAGAAATGAAAAAAAAAAAAAGGATCCCAACATTGATCCCTGTGGACCTAGAATGGATTAGGTTACAGTATAATTACAACCCCGCCTTGGTCTCAGTAGCTTAATGCTGCTAAGTAACGTCAGTCGTGTCCGACTCTGTGTGACCCCATAGAGGGCAGCCCACCAGGCTCCCCTGTCCCTGGGATTCTCCAGGCAAGAACACTGGAGTGGGTTGCCATTTCCTTCTCCAATGCATGAAAGTGAAAAGTGAAAGTGAAGTCGCTCAGTCGTGTCCGACTCTTAGCGACCCCATGGACTGAAACCTACCAGGCTCCTCCGTCCATGGCAGTTTCCAGGCAAGAGCACTGGAGGGGGGTGCCATTGCCTTCTCCTCAGTAGCTTAGCTTAATGAAACCTATTCTATTTCTCAGGCGACATGTGCAGTGCAGCCAGCAGGGGGCACTGTAACCACTCAGGGCTTCTAATCACAGAGCTCCACCTTGATAAGCACTTGCCAGATCATGGGCAATAGGAGGAGACAAAGAGGTGAATTTTGGACCAGCACTTTTTCACCTGGAAGTGACTTACACCATTCTGGTTGACATTTCACTGGACAAAGCAAGCCATATGGCCAGCCTCATATCAAGGGGGTGGAAAGTGTAATGAAGCCATCTTTTTTGGAGGGAGGAGAACCAGAAGTAGTTGCTGCACAGGACCCAAGCTACCCCAGTGCCTGGACAGGCTTCATCAGAGCGTGGATCCTGACTCAGCCCTGGGATTGTGACAGACACAAAAGACAGTGCTTCTGTTGCAGACACAAGTGGAGCTACCACGTTCTTTTCCCCTCAGGGATCGCTCATTCCAGTGGGGAAATGCAGAGAATTCACTGAGAAGATGTCCAGAAAAAACACCATCATTTAAAAATACCATCATAAAAAGGATCTCCCAGACAACTGATTATGCAGACCAAGAGCAATTGTGTGGTTGTGTGCTATCATGGGAAGCAGACTCCCCTCGTGTTTCTCTCCAGGCTTGGGACACACAAGATTTCGGCCCATTTTCATTTCCAAAAATTTCCATATGCAAGATCTCTTATTCACAATCCACAGTTCATAAAACTTTATTAAACGCCAACATTAAAACCAATTTACCTGTTTCCCTTTAAGTATCATTTGTGGCTTTTTTTTTTTTCCTCTCTACAAAGTTTGAACGAAGAACCCTCTTTAGTTTGAAAAGAAAGCTTTCATTTTCAATTTGATTGTTGCAGTTCAGTCCCTCAGTCGTGTCTGGCTCTTTTCGACCCCATGGACTGCAGCACACCAGGCTTCCCTGTCCTTCACCGTCTCCCGGAGCTTGCTCAAACTCATGTCATTGAGTCAGATGATGCCATCCAACAAGGCAGACAGGTGCTGGGACCACTGAGAGTGCCCCGAGGATTTGGCCCCCGCCTCTCCCAATTTGGTTAATAAGTGCTTTTTCAGTCATGTTTCTTTAGAATTGGAAACTATATTATTTTAGACAGTTTCTGATGCTTCCTGGCTTGTCATAAAAGTAAATGGATTTGAATCCATTTTTTCCCCTTTTCTTCCTCCTCTCCTTTTTTTTTTTTTTTTAAATTATATTCCAGGCTCCTCTGTCCATAGAATTCTCTAGGCAAGAATTTTGGAGTGGGTTGCCATCCCTTCCCCAGGGGATCTTTCCGACCCAGAGATCAAAACCAGGTCTCCTGTATTGCAGGCAGGTTCTTCACTGTCTGAGCCATCAAGGAAGCCCCAAAAATAAGAAGAAAATGGATTTGAATCCATCCTCCTCCCTTTTCTTCCTCCTCCTCTTTTTTTTCTTTTTTTAATATTTGCTTATTTGGCAATGCTGGGCCTTAGTATTAATGGGGATCTCCGATCCTCATTGTGGCCTGTAGGACTTTTTAAATTACAAAAATCTTTTTCAGTTGCGCATGCGCACACTTAGTTGCAGCACGTGGGATCTAGCTCCCTGACCGGGGATGGATTCCTGGTCCCATACATGGGGAGTAAGGAGTCTTAGCCGCTGGACCACCAGCTACGCTTCCCTTCCTCTTTTTTCCTCCCCTCATCTCCTTCCCTTTCCTGGCCTCATGCACCTCCCCTCCTCTCTCTCTCCCTCCACCCCTCCATCCCTCCCTCTCTCCTACACAGTCGCCATTTACCAGTTCCAAATCCACCTTGTACAGACCAGCTCTTATTTCTTCCTAAGGTCAGTGCCTCACATCATTTCCTTGTCTCTTCATGCCAGTTTGTGTCCCTGGAATAAACTTCTACAGTGTCAAGTACTTTCTCTTCAGAGCTGTAATGGAAACGTATTTCTCTGATTATTTGCGGAGTTATTTGTTCAACCTCTTTCTTCTAATAAAACTGTCAGCTCCGTGAATGCAGGCCCCAGGATCTCGTGTTTGTTTCTGTGTCTAGAGATCCAAGCACTACGCCTGGATTGTGGCAGGTGCTCAGGCACGGTTTCGATACCTATGTAGTCAGCAGTGTGCTCTCCTTGCCACCATCCTTATGTTTGGGTGACCCGGTGGCTTTTTTTGGAGGGGAGTTGAGACCTGCAGGCAACTCAGATGGGTATGAAGAGACAGCAGAGAACCCCAGTAAAGAGAGCAGCAGCAACAGAAGTACCTGCTCAGCACTGTCTTGCTCCTGGTGTTGATGTTTGTGAATAGTGGTCAAGGGACAGTTAGGACCAATATAAGCTTATGGCTTCAAAACTCTGAAATTTAAAAGTGGCATTGATGGAATGGTACCTGGGGTGGGGAAAGAGGGAAAAAACCCCGTTTTTTTTTCCCACTAGTTACGTAAGGTCGTTTTCTGCCTGCCAGCACGTCTGATATGATAGTCTGAAAGCACCATTTTCTTGGTAAAACAAACACAGACTTCTCTTTAAAAACACCTTTTGATACTTTATGAGTAGGGCTGGTGTATGTAACCGATCAAGACCAACATATGGCTTATTATGACATTTAGCTGATTAAAATAGTCTAGACATAAACTTGAGATTTCAGAAATGTTTAAGTTAAGTAAGAAATACATTTTAATGTACAGTAGATGTGTACTTAGTCCGAGACCACCTGTATCCCTACAGGAATTACAGAGCAGGAAGTACTTTTGACTCAAGAAGTGTGTCTGAAAATTAAGGTTGTAAATTAACAACAGCTTGTCTATTAGATTATTTCGGCCATAAAGGACTCAGTATGTTTCAAAATGCTCGTGATTTTTCAATACATTTCTGCGGTTCGATTTAATAAAGAGTGATGCTGGGAATGGCTTTGGCTTGAAAGTCTGCAAAAGCACATTTTTAGAAAATCCCAGAGAATAAATAGTAGCTGCTAGTTAGGCTGTGGTAAAACACACCTGTGGCTAATGGAAAAGGAAAAGTTTGAGCCGCCCTTGGCAGCGGCCTTGGAGCCTGAGCCTCCCCGGGGGGTGGGGGGGTATGGGGGGAGCTGCTGTGGCTTCGTGGTCAGCGCCTGCCTGGCTTCAGCCCCAGTGCCAGGAGGGCTGGGGGTGGGGTGGGGGGGTGTTGTCTCATCCTGCCTCGTGGGCCTTGGGGATGCCAGCCATGCTCCCTGGTTTTCTGGTTTTTGTTTTCCTCACCTATAACTTGTGAATAATGAGGTCTAATTAACACACAGGGTGGCTGTGAGGATTAATTGGCTAGTGTCTGGGGCCAAGCACTTTGAAGTGGAATATCTTATGAGTGGTTGTAGGGCACACCTGAGGCTAGGTTTAGGCTGTGAATTGTGACTCGTTTTTCTGTAAGTGTGACCTCTTCTGGGTGAGTAGGAGGTGGGAGAGGTCAGGGAAAGACTTGGGGTGGGGTGGTCAAGAGACCTGGGTCTCCTGGTTTTTTGAGAGAGAGAGAAAGGGATTCAAGAAGAAAAACAAGGAGGAAAAGGAGGAGGAGGAGGGAGAGAAGAGAAGTAAAGAGAAGAGAGAGTAAACACTTCATAGGTCTCTGAGGACCCAGTTCCCAGGTGGTCTCTGAGCTTGGGAAATACTGGAATTGACTGGGCTGAGGCCAGGGTAGAAGAGAACGTGGTATTTTTGCCTTTCTCCTGCAGCCAAACTATTGAGTTGGCAAGAAGACATGGAGCTCACACTGACCTGAAGCCCATTCCCTGTGCTTGTTTGGCCAAGGTATTCATTCTGTCCTTGCATATGAACTCTGCTAAGCTTGTCCTTGCTGGAGCATTCTGTGGCCAGGACAGCGGCATGGCAGCCAGGAGAATAACGTCTTTCTCCTGGCTTCTGAGTTACCATGTGACTCAGTGGTACTCTATTCTCCTCACTGGCTTCCTCCTTTGAGAAATGAGGAGGAGTGGATGAGATGGGGAGGTGTATCGGTTAGCTTTTGCTGCGTGACAAACCACCCTGAAACGTTGTGGCTTCAAACAGCTAACATTTATTTAACTCGCAGTTCTGTGGGTTGGCATTTAGGATTGGCCTCCTCTGGGTGGTTTTGTGGGTTGAGTCTGGGCTTTGCTGACCTCAGCTGGGCTTGCTCATGTGTCTGCGGTCAGCTTGCGGGGGGGTGCAGCTGTGGCCAGCTCGCTTATGATGGCCACGTCTGGAGCATGGGATGACTGGAACCTTTCTTCTTGAGCTTGCTCATCCTCCAGCAGCCTAGCCCAGGCTGATTCACGTGGTGGTCAAAGTTTCTATTAAAAAAAAAGTGGAAACTACAAGGTCTCTGGAGACCTAGGCTCAGAATGGTATGATGGAGGCACACTCTAGCCCAAATTGGAGGGCAGGGAAATAGACGAAACTTCTTAACGGGCACAGCTGCAGAGTACTGTGGCCAAAATTTTCTCCAAGCTACCACATCAAGACAATGAATAGGAATTAGAACTAATAGGTGAACAGCATCTATTTTTTTTGAGTTCAGTTTTAAGAATTTGAGGTTGCAAGTCCTGGCTGGAGTTTTGCATTTGTTAATGTGATTTTAAATGTTTTCCCACCTTTTTGTTGATTTTAACCACTGTACTAGTCTTCTTTTGCTTCTACATCCCTCAGAAAGCAATGTTGAGTAGTTAATGAAGATTTTATGGGGTAATTTGCATATCCACAGGCCTGTTAAATAATGGACATTCAATAAATAACTATGGCACACAAAATTGATAACATGTATTAATACATAGATCTTTTGAACATTTTTTGCAACATAAAAATATTACTTATTGTAGAAATTTAGAAAAAGAATATAAAGAGATGGCAATAGAAATCCTTTTTTATTCTATCACCAGTGGTAATTATGTATAATTGTTCATTTTTGGTCATAGTTCCTTTAGGATTTTTTTTTTCAGTGTATATGTGGGTACTTCTGCTGCAAACCTGGAAGCACACTGTGGTGCTGTTTTTATAATCTCACCTTTCACTTTGATACATCGACATTACTGCCTCACTGTTGATGACTGCACAGTATTCTAGTGCACACAGGCACTGTGTTTTACTGAACCTATCTCCTCTTGCTGGGCATTTAAATATTTCCTGCCTTTTAAACAGTATTTTTAAAAACACCAGATGAACATTTTAGTGTTAAATTCTTTGAAAATCTTTGTGGTATAAAAGAAGTGTATTTGGTCTTTGCCTCTGGCTCCTGGCACAGGACTCCTAAAACCCTTGGAATTTCCTGTGGGACAGGAGCATCTTTATTCATAAGGTGGCCCTTTAAAGCACACCGGACTTTATGCTGATAAGGTGAGTTAGGATGGGGACCCTGCCTAGTTTCAGAATGGAGCTGGTTACCAGAAAGACCAAGCGATTAGGAGGTTGGAACTTTCAGCCCCACCCACTGACCCCTGAAAAGGGAAAGGGCAGGGAGGACTGTGATTAGCTCTATGAAAACTCTTGAACAGTGAGATCTGATGAACACCTGGATTAGTGAACAGCATCCCCATGTCAGAAGGATGACACATCCTAGTTCCACAGGGATAGATGCTCTTCTGTTCTGGACCCTTCTGGATCTCACCCTAGGTACTTACTTTTCATCTGGCTGTTTATTGATAGGCTTAATAATATACTTTGTAATATTTTAAGGATAATAATATTTTTACTAGATTAAAAGCTGGTAATCTAGTAAGCTAACAGATTTTTTTTTTTTTTTGGAGTTGTATGAGCCATTCTAGCAAATTAATTGAATCTGAGGAGGAGGTTATGTGACCCTTTGATTTATAGGCAGTGAGTCAGAAGCACTGGTAACAGCCTGGACTTTTGACTGGCATCTGAAGTAGGGTAGCCTTCTGGTCTAGAAGTGGTGTTGCTGTGTCAAAGGGTAGGTATGTTTTTAAAACTTTTGATTCATTCTAAGAAAACTCAAGAAAATTCGATCATTTATTCACACATGACTTACCGATAAGAATGCTTACAATTCTTTGACCTACCACATTCAACACAGATTTGTAAATGGTTCTGAATCCTTCTGTGATGACTCTATATCTCATCAGAGGTTATACAACTCTCAAGACCAACAAAGTGCAGAGCTGGAAAAAATCCCAAAGGTCATTAAGTCTAACCCCATAGGCAAAGCTCAAATGCTCGCACCTTCTCATTGCATTCACCATGAAGTATTGGGTTTAAGAAACACAACAGACATAACATTGAGGTGTATCTGACAAACATCAGCCTCACTTAGAGCTGTTGAGCGTGACTGAGTTTCTGCTCTGTCTAGGGCAAGGGAAGGAGGGAGAACAGACTTCCAAATGGCCCTCGTTTCCCAAAAAGAGCAAAACAACTTCTGTAGCCCAGTTGCTCCAGTCTCCCAACCCAGCAGGCTAAAATCATTAGCAGAATCTCTGCTCAGGGCTGGGGTTTTGAGAGAAATTACAAATGGAGAGCTAGAGCATTCTTCTATCAGGAGGGGAAAATAATGAAAAATAAATTAAACACATCTGGAACAAATATAAGAAATATATTAATTCCACTAGAATTTTTCTGCCATCCTTTGCAAATTTTAGAAGCTGGGACAACCAGCAATTCTTAATTCCCTTCAGCATTCAGAGTTCTAATCTGTGTCTTTTGGTTGGCATGCAGTTTGAGCTCAGAAAATGGATTTACAAAAGCAAAAACACAGAACCATCCATCCTTCAGTCCTACTTTTTCCTGGACTCTGCTCCTTCTTTCAAAGGGAGGAGAGATCCCAAGTTGGTAGTAGCACGTGACACACTCCCATGAATATGTGAGATTGCCCATTTCTCAACAGGTCAAGTGACGGGTTCACACCTGGCAATTGTTTATTACCTCTGGAAATCAAAGCATTTTGTTGGGGCCAAACTTGTCATCCTGACTCCTTTTTCCGTTACAATGAGTTCTCTTCTAGAAAACTGTCAACCAGTACGCTTTTCTGATGGATCGACCTCACCAGATACACCAAAGTAAATCTGAATCATGCTTGGTGGACATGATTTTGCCTCAAGCTGAGGACTCTGATGTTAACCAAATGTTTTTGACCCCATTCCCATTTTCCCCTAGAAATCCCCAACAGCATTGCCTTAGGGGTTCTCTTGTTTCCTCAGGAAACTCACTGGGGGCATGGAGACTTGAATCATTTATATTAGTGACCTGCTTTGTTAACAGTCTCTCCCATTTTTAAAATAGCAAACATATAGCATAAACAGTAACTGCAGAATTTTATGTGATATGTTTTAGGTGCTATGAGAATATCATCTGCTGATACTTTCTGATTCAGCATGGCTAAACCTCTGTGGTTTCTCTGCCTTACTTGAATGAGATGCAAAAACCCTTTTTGTTTTCTTAAATACCTTTAGGTGTAGTTCACTCAGACTATGTTCTATGGCAGTGTTATTATAAGATTATTAATCACAACAACAATAGCAGCATAATGGTGGGATTTCAATGCTCCCAGTGTCCTAAAGTTTATTAACATGGAGAAGCTCTGGATCTGCCAGAGTTGGCAGAAAATGTCTCTGGGATTTCAAGATAAACTTTGAAAACATGGGAAGTGAACTTGGCAATGCTTTGATTAAAAATCTCCCAAGATCAGGGCACTTTATTTGTAAAAAACGGCTGGAAAAATCTTTTTTTGAGGGGAATTTAGAGAACATACATGTGATTTAAAGGGCTTCTCTGGTGGCTCAGATGGTAAAGAATCTGCCTGCAATGTGGAAGACCTGGGTTCAATCCCTGGGTTGGGAAGATCCCCTGGAGGAGGGCATGGCCACCCACTCCAGTATTCTTATCTAGAGAATCCCCAAGGACAGAGGAGCGTGGTGGACTACAGTCCATGGATTTGCAAAGAATCAGACACGACTGAGTGACTAAGCACAGCACAGCAGCATGTGATTTCAAAACCCAAGGCCTTGTGTGAACTGCCCATAGTGAAAAAGGAACAAGCTAATACAATAAACTATATTTTGGAACTTGTTTTTCAAGAGAAAGAGAAAAAACAATTTTAATGAATGAAGGGCTAATACAGATCCTAATAAAGGCATATTGATATCAGGGAGACCATGTGCTTGCTAAATATATATATATATATATATATATATATATATATATATATGAAACTCCAGTACTTTGGCCACCTCATGCGAAGAGTTGACTCATTGGAAAAGACTCTGATGCTGGCAGGGATTGGGGGCAGGAGGAGAAGGGGATGACAGAGGATGAGATGGCTGGATGGCATCACTGACTCGATGGACGTGAGTCTGGGTGAACTCTGAGAGCTGGTGATGGACAGGGAGGCCTGGCGTGCTGCGATTCACGGGGTCGCAAAGAGTCAGACACGACCGAACGACTGAACTAACTGATATATATATATAGCTTTGCTGTATGTGTGCTGTGCTCAGTTGCTCAATTCTCAATTGTGTCCAACTGTTTGCGATCCCATAGACCGTAGCCTGCCAAGCTCCTCTGTCCATGGAATTTCCAGGCAAGAACACTGGAGTGGGTTGCCATTTCCTCCTCCAGGGGATCTTCCCGACCTGGGGATTGAACCCTCATCTTCTCCATTCGTAGGCAGATTCTTTACCACTGCTCCACCTGGAAAGCCCACTTTGCTGGATATCAAACTCATTTTTATAGGTTTTCGTCCTGAATCTCAAATCATGTAATTAATAATTTGCCTGTTCATTTATGACATAAATTGTGATTCTTTTATTAATAAAAGGTAATGGAAAAGAAAAAAAAAAACCCAGGATGGTGTTTCCTGACTCTTCACTTTGGATGTTTTTCTCTCTTCTCTGACCCCTCAGGCACTTTGTTGCACTTCTTACATGGTAATATTCCCTCAGTTTTGTTTTAGGATTCTTTGAAGCGCGCATCTTGGCTCACTCGTCTTTCTATCCCTAGCTCATAACAGGGTCTAGACACAGTAGGAATTAATGCTTGCTGAATGAAGGAGTAGAATGGAGAAGGAAGGACTATGAGCACACACAACTTAGCCAGAGGCAAGCTCTCCAGAATATAAATAGGTGTGTGTAGGAGACAAACATAGAACAAAAGAAATGGGAAGGAGGTGAAGTCGTGAAAACATCAAGTTTACACCTTCTCAGTTGTTTTTCAATCGACTCAGTTTGATTTAATCTGTCACATACTAAACATCATTAGTGGGAATGATTGAAGGCGGGAGGAGAAGGGGCCGAAGGGGAGGAGAAGGGTTGGATGGCATCACCGACTCAATGGACATGAGTTTGAGTAAACTCTGGGAGTTGGTGATGGACAGGGAAGCCTGGTGTGCTTCAGTCCATGGGGTCGCAAAGAGTCAGACATGAACTGAGCTGAATTGAGTGGTCTTCACTGTGTGGAGTTAGCCTGTTAATAGTGATGCTATCAGCTAGGAATGCCCGAAGCACTCACCAGAGTCTGTACTACTTTGAGCCCCCGGTGGACATCCCCCACCAGAGCCAATGTTGTGGCTGGACCAAGCCTGTGGTTCTTATTACAACTGCGGGACACACCTCAGCAACAACCATCAGGGGACTCTGAGGAACAAGATTTATTGCTCGCAGATCCTGAAAGGTACATGGCATGCCCAGGGGTCACACAGTGAAGTCATGGGTCCAGCAGGAGCGTGCCGATTTGAGGCTCTCTTTTCATTAGTGTCTGAATGTGGGGTGTCTAGGGTTTAGCAGGTTTACTCTTTACTGGGAATTTAAAATATAATTGGGGCTTCCCAGGTGGTATTAGTGGTAAAGAACTTGACTGCAGTGCAGGAGACTTAAGAGACGTGGGTTTGATCCCTGGATCGGGAAGATCCCCTGGAGGAGGGCATGGCAACCTGTTCCAGTATTCTTGCCTGGAAAATTCCATGGACAGAGGAGGCTGGTGGGCTACAGTCCATGGGGTCGCAAAGAGCTGGACACAACTGAAGCGACTTAGCATGTGTGTACGCACAAAATATGAGTGGAAATTAGGGAGTGGGGAAGGGAGAGGTGGGATCATTCGAGTGGTCAATTATCTGGGTTACTAAGGGCTTTTAAACAGGGAGCTTCATTGTGGGGGTGGCGTGGTTCTTTATCTGGTTGGTTTGCTAGTAGATGGGTACTATGGCTGGCAGAAGGTTCTTTGAGATGGGTATCTTTGAACTGGATGCCTCGGCAATCATAAAGCTTAAAGTCAGGCCACAATACTATGGGGGAATATCAGTTCAGTTCAGTTCAGTTGTTCAGTCATGTCCAACTCTTTGCAAACTCATGAATCGCAGCACGCCAGGCCTCCCTTGTCCATCACCAGCTCCCAGAGTTTACCCAAACTCATGTCCATTGACTCAATGATGCCTTCCAGCATCTCATCCTCTCTCATCCCCTTCTCCTCCTGCCCCCAATCCCTCCCAGCATCAGAGCCTTTTCCAATGAGTCAACTCTTCACATGAGGTGGCCAAAGTATTGGAGTTTCAGCTTTAGCATCAGTCCTTCCAATGAACACCCAGGACTGATCTCCTTTAGGATGGACTGGTTGGATCTCCTTGCAGTCCAAGGGACTCTCAAGAGTCTTCTCCAATACCACAGTTCAAAAGCATCAATTCTTCGGTGCTCAGCTTTCTTCACAGTCCAACTCTCACATCCATACATGACCACTGGAAAAACCATAGCCTTGACTAGACGGATCTTTGTTGGCAAAGTAATGTCTCTACTTTTGAATATGCTATCTAGGTCGGTCATAACTTTCCTTCCAAGGAGTAAGTGTCTTTTAATTTCATGGCTGTAATCACCATCTGCAGTGATTTTGGAGCCGAGAAAAATAAAGTCTGACACTGTTTTCACTGTTTCCCCATCTATTTCCCATGAAGTGATGGGACCAGATGCCATGATCTTAGTTTTCTGAATGTTGAACTTTAAGCCAACTTTTTCACTCTCCTCTTTTACTTTCATCAAGAGGCTTTTGAGTTCCTCTTCACTTTCTGCCATAACGGTGGTGTCATCTGCATATCTGAGGTTATTGATATTTCTCCAGGCAATCTTGATTCCAGCTTGTGCTTCTTCCAGTCCAGCGTTTCTCATGATGTACTCTGCATAGAAGTTAAATAAGCAGGTGACAATATACAGCCTTGACATACTCCTTTTCCTATTTGGAACCAGTCTGTTGTTCCCTGTCCAGTTCTAACTGTTGCTTCCTGACCTGCACACAGGTTTCTCAAGAGGCAGGTCAGGTGGTCTGGTATTCCCATCTCTTGAAGAATTTTCCACAGTTTATTGTGATCCACACAGTCAAAGGCTTTGGCATAGTCATAAAGCAGAAATAGATGTTTTTCTGGAACTCTCTTGCTTTTTCCATGATCAAGTGGATGTTGGCAATTTGATTTCTGGTTCCTCTGCCTTTTCTAAAACCAGCTTGAACATCTGGAAGTTCATGGTTCGTGCATTGCTGAAGCCTGGCTTGGAGAATTTTGACCATTACTTTACTAGCGAGTGAGATGAGTGAAATTGTGCGGTAGTTTGAGCATTCTTTGTCATTGCCTTTCTTTGGGATTGGAATGAAAACTGACCTTTTCCAGTCCTGTGGCCACTGCTGAGTTTTCCAAATTTGCTGGCATATTGAGTGCAGCACTTTCACAGCATCATCAGTAAATATAAAACCCTGTATATGTCCTCAAAGTATCCACAGCCCAGCAGAGTGAATGAGTGTTCACATTATAACAGGACATCATAATTATCTCTACATAAGAGGTTCAAGGCTTGGAGGTAGTGCAGAGAAAGGCATGACCCTATGATAGGGAGGTGGAGGGTCTGGAAATTTCCTCAGATTCATCTCTTTGGATTCTCTGGAAGTTTTCTAGGTAGGCAAGAAATATAGGTTGTGTGGTGTGTGGTAAACTTGTTCCAGGAGGAGTTAACAGAATAAAGCAAGGCACAGAATCATGGATCAGCATGTAGTGTTTGGGGAAATAAAAATAGTGGTTGGAACATTGAGTACAGGTTGAAGAATATCAAAAGATGGAGCTTGGGAGGAAGGGAGAAGTTGGAACATGAAAGCCTTTTTGCTTCCATAAGTAGTTTAGGCAGTAGTTTTCAAATTGTTCTGCCTCTAAAGCAGGAATTTAACTTCTGTAAGCTGATATGACTCGCTCTGTTTTTCCTATATTGTGCTGTAAGAATTTATTTAAAAATGGATTTGTTCATCTTTTTCCAGGATAAAACTTCCCTGAGAGCTGGAGCTTCACCTGTATCGTGTGTTGTCATGTGATTTATCATCCCGTTTACTGGTCTTCTGGATGCAGGATAATCCTTAACTTTCTTTGTGAGAGAACTGAACTGTATATAAATTCCATAGACAAAAAGTGGTGATGCAGACAAAAGGCAAATTTGATGTTAAAATAGAATGTATGCTGTTGGCGGGATTTTAAAATGATACAGCCATTATGGAAAGCAGTATGAAAGTTCCTCAAAAAGTTATAAATAGAAACAACATATGACTTGAGCAATCCCACTCTTGGGTATATGTCCAAAAGAATGAAAATCAGGATCTCAAAGAGATATCTGTACTCTCGTGTTCATTGCAGCATTATTCATAATTGCTAAGATAAGGGTTTCTCTGATGGCTCAGATGGTAAAGAATCTGCCTGCAATGCAGAAGACCTGGGTTCAATCAGTGGGTTGGGAAGATCCTCTGGAGAAGGGAATAGTTACCCACTCCACTATTCTTGCCTGGAGAATTGCATGGATAGAAGCATCTGGTGGGCACAGGGTGGCAAAGCACTGGACGCAACTGAAGCAAGTGAGCATGCATGTCAAGCAGACACACAACCTAGGGCAGGGGATTTATTCTGAGGCTCACTTTCCTTGTTTGAAAATGAGGAATAAGAATACCTGGGACTAATGATATCTGTTTTTCATGCTTTGATGTGAGGATGAAACACAAAAACACGTATGAACAGATTTAGTGCCCTCATGCTCAACTGTAAGATAGGAAATGCTAGTTTTTTTGAAAATTCTTTGTTTTGTTTAATGGTGGTAGCAATTGCCAACCTAAAGCATTTTTAAAAAGTGCTTGGCTGCTAAGAAGTTACTAATTCTTATAAGTCCCTTCCTTTTTGTAAGTAATTCTAAGTCAAATAGTTAATTCTAGTAATCCAATTTGTTCTTGGATTAGGTGTCCTGGAGAGAAAAGTAGAAAATCACCTAAGTGATATAGCTGATTCACATTGTTCTACAGCAGAAACTAAGACAACATTGTAAAACAATTATCCTCCAATTAAAAAGCACCCTATGATAAACTATTATGGAAAAGAATATTAAAAAAAGAATATATATAGGTGTAACCGAATTACTTTTCTGTATAACAGGATTAACAACATTGTAAATCAACTATACTTCAATAAAAATAATTAAGAAAAAAAAAAGAATTAGAGGCTGCCAGAGAGCACTTCTTTGGCTATTCTGTTCATCTGTCCATCCATCCACATTCATTCATTTATCCATCCATCCAGTAGGAACACACAGCTCTTTTTCTCTATTTTCTTTACTGGAAGTTATTTCCTTGTGTTAGATAAGATTTTGAAAGGCTGAGAAAAGAATTTTTGGTAAGAGAAATAGCTGGAGAGGCTTTTGAAGGGACACAGAGTTGATTCTGTTCAATGAAGGAGGGCTTTCTGACAATAGCTATGATGAGACTTGTCCTGATTCCCACCTCTCTCTGCCTTTGAAACCCTGGGCAAATTGCTTAAATTGCTGATCCTCAGCAATCTCAGTCTCATAAATGTGAATCTGGGTAGTAAAGCTATCTGAATGCTGTGGAGAGGGTGAACTGAGTTAGTGTGTGTGGGTGAAGTCCCTGGCAGAGGGCTGAATACAAATGTAGTGTCCGCTTTGGTATATATGTATGTCCAAATCTATGTCTGTCTGTGTCTCCACCTATAAATGAGGTTTGAATAAAA
Organism: Bos javanicus; assembly: GCF_032452875.1. Classification (NCBI taxonomy): domain Eukaryota; kingdom Metazoa; phylum Chordata; class Mammalia; order Artiodactyla; family Bovidae; genus Bos; species Bos javanicus. The sequence continues at coordinate 47,916,487 of NC_083881.1, forward strand.
ATTTGTTTAGCCTCTTCAGTTATTTATCATCAATAAAGTCCTAAGTGTTAGCATGAGTTTGGTGGCAGTGCTTGCTTTTAAGATGGTCATTGAATTTACCCAGAATATGCTTATATTAATTTAACATAATTCTTGAAAGGAAAGCAAATAAAATTGATTTTTTTTTCATAGTTCTCAAAGGCCCCTAGAAATACATTCTTCAGCTTATGAACAGTCAGTGTTTTGCATATGAGAACACTGAACTAAATTATTTTAAATTCCTCTTTCAGTAATAAGATGCTCCCTTTTTTCCTCAAGGGGCTGAGGTGGTAGTGAAGGAAAAAACAGAAAGAACAGAGGTATTAGGAAAGTAGGAAATGAGTGATCTGAGTCACATGTATTCACTGTCATGTATGTTATCTTGTTTAACACTTATGACAATCTCTGAGGGAGGTATTATTATTTTTGTATCTTAAATATGGTGTAGTTTGGGGTTTACATTGATAACATAGCTTGCCTTCAGTGAAAGCGAAGGAACTTGTATTTTAGAGAGGGAGACTGACGAGGGAGGGACGTACATAAATCTATGGCTGATTCATGTTGATACGTGGCAGAAACCAACACAATATTGCAAAGCAATTATCCTTCAATTAAAAATAAATAAATTTAAATAAAGAACTTGTATTTTAACCTAGGCATATGATTGATGTGTTTTGTAACTTCACTGTTGCATTTGAAAAAGGAAACTGCATCGTGATCATTCACTCATGAGTTTGAGCAGCATTCACTTTATTGAGAAGGCACCGTGTGCAAGGCAGGGAGAGAGTGCCGAGGGGCGCACTGACTCGGTCTTCTGCCTTCCAGAATGCAGAGGGAGCGGAGGTCTTTAGAACTGCGTGATGTGGTGTCCTTACACAGATGCATTTTGCCTTTATGAAGTAGAAGGGCTTGATTGACTTTAATAAAAATTTTTATTTTACATTGGAGCATAGTTGATTTACAATGTTGTGTTAGCTTCGGGTGTACGGCAAAGTGGTTCAGTTACACTTAGACATATATCCATTGTTTTTCAAATTCTTTTCCCATTTAGGTTATTACAGAACATTGAGTAGGGTTCCTTGTGCTATACAGTAGGTCCTTGTTGCTTATCTGTTTTATGTGTGTTTATATATATTTATTTATTTATTTTGGCTGCACCGAAATAAAGATCCATGCAGCTTGCAAAATCTTAGTTCCCCAACCAGAGATCAAACCATGCTCCTTGCAGTGGAAGCTCAGAGTCTTAACCACTGGATGGCCAGGGAAGTTCCTTGGTTATCTATTTTAACCAGGCTCCTCTGTCTGTGGAATTCTCCAGGCAAGAATACTGGAGTGGGTTGCCATTCCCTTCTCCAGGGTATCTTCCTAACCCAGGGATTGAACCCGGGTCTCCTGCATTGCAGGAAGATCTTTACTGTCTGAGCCACCAGGGAAGCCCCATTTTAAATACTGTAGTGTGTATAAGAAGGGACTGATGTATATCATGAAGGATGAGAGATGAAGAATCTGTGAAAGCAGAAAATGACATATTTTACTCAGTCTGAGAATCATCTGTAAAAGTACTATCTCCCCAACACCGTTCTATAATGTTGAAGATATCTGTCCTCTTGGCACCACTTTGTCCCTACATAACGGCACTTCATTGTTTTGGGGAACAGCTTCCATCTCCCCCAACCCTAACACATCTGCATGTGATGAGAGCTGGCATGTTCTTACTGGACTCCATGTACTTGACCACAGAAATTGTCCTAGGAAAGACAGCTGGCCCAAACACAGTGTCTCGGCCTCACTTCCTCCCAGAGGGAGTAGCAGAAGGCTGGGCATGGGATCCAAGCCCAGAGTCATCCTCTGGGATTTTGCAGCTTGAAACTAAGAGAATAAGGACCCTTTTCTCTCTCATGACAAAACAGAGAGAAGTGAGCCACGAGCTGCTTGCTGGTGGCCTTGCTTTCTTCCTCCTGAGAAAACCAGACTGAAGGAACAAAGCCATAGCAGAGAGAAGCAGAAACAGAAAGTGAAGAAAATGCATTTTAGAGATTTGCCTGGTGGTCCAGTGGTCAAAACTCTGAGGTTTCAATGCAGAGGGCACTGGTTCTACCCCTGGTCAGAGAAGAATTAATAAGATCTTACATATGTGGCCAGAAAAAAAAAATCCCCCCAAAAAACCCAAACGCCAAAACAAAACAGAAGAAAAAGGAAAATCCATTTCAGATTGAGGCCTAGAAGCCCCCAGAACTGCTCCTGTCCCCGCCTTTCCCAAGCTTCTGGTCTGAGGGCCCCTTGGCATTCTAGGGGCTCCTTAGCATCCTTCCTGCAAAATCCCTTCTTCTGCAAAAGCTGGTTTGAGTCTGAGTTTTGCTACTTGCATCTGAAAGAATCCGGCTTGGAGTTGCCATGCTTGGAAATGAGGAGCAGCAGAGCTAGGGTTTCTGGGGAGCCACGTTCATCCACCCCCAGGTCTGAGTCAGGGAGGGCAACACCGAGGGAGGAGAAGACGGCTTGAGTCCAGTTGTCCTCTCCTCAGGTGCCTGGTAGGAACTGCGATGGGAGGTGGGAACTCTGTCCGTGGTCTTCAAGGAATCTCAGGCAACAGATGAGGAAACAGTGATGACACAGGAAGAAAAAATGAAGGAGCAGAGTGTTCATATCTGTTCCCTGAATCTGTTTCATTTGACATCAACCTTTCTCGTATCAGTTTTCACCAGTTTACACGGTTAGTGCTTCCGTGTGCCAGACACTGCTCCAGCAAAGCCGGTGTCAGAGATTAAGCAACTTGCCCAAGTCAGGGTCAAGTTTAATCCCAAGTAGCTAGGCTCTCAAGTTGACACTAATAACCCCATTTAGCGAGCCTGGCCTTCTAGGCCACTTCTGTTCTCTCCACCACCTCTGCTAATTGCCAATGTGTTTAGTATGTGACTGATACCACCACATACTTTATCTTTTTATTTGTTCCATATCCTCAGCCTGACACCATGAAGCCAGTGGCCATGTCTTCTGTGTTTTAGTCATCCAAGCCCCTGAATGAATGCTCAGTGTAAAGGTGGTACATGATCATAATATCATATTTTGTGCTTCAAAAATCAGATAGCTATTTTCAACTTTATATCCAACATATGGCAGTGTTAGCTATCTTTATCATGTTGTACATTACATTCCTAGTACTTATTTATCTTATAACTGAAAGTTTGTACCTTTTGACCACTTTCATCCAGTCCTCCCTGCCCACCACCCCCCTATCCCTGTAATCACAAATCTGATCTGTTTTTCTATAACCTTGTTTATCTTTGAAGTATAATTGACCTACAACACTATTAGTTCCTGTTGCACTATATAGTGATTCAATATTTCTATACATTTCAAAATAATCGCCACAAGTATAGTTATTTCACCACACAAACATATTAATGCCAATTATATTTCAATAAAACTGGAAGAATAAAAGGAAAAAGAGACAGCTCTAGACATGAATACAAACATCCTACAGAACTTTTGCTTGGATGCATGCTAAATCGCTTTAGTCACTCTTTTGGACTCTATGGACTCTAGTCTGCCAGGCTCCTCTGTCCATGGGATTCTCCAGGCAAGAATACTGGAGTGGGTTGCCACGCCCCCCTCCAGGGGGTCTTCCCGACCCAGGGATCGAACCCACGTCTCTTCCTGACCCAGGGTTTGAACTGACGTCTCTTACGTCTCCTGCATTGGCGGGCAGGTTCTTTACCACTAGCGCCACCTGGGAAGTTCTCATAGCTTTTGAAAGTAAAAATGAAAGTGAAGTCGCTCAGTCGTGTCCGACTCTTTTCAACCCCATCGACTGTAGCCTACCTCGCTCCTCTGTCCACGGGATTTTCCAAGCAACAGTACTGGAGTGGGTTGCCATTTCCTTCTCAGAGCTTTTAGAGGAGGATTAATGAAGAAGTTATTTTCTCCTTTTCCTTTCAGATTTCTTTTTGATATTCCAAAGATACACTCCAAGGAATTTTCCATAATAACAGCTTTCTCCTTCCCCTATCACCCTGCTCTCCTGTTGAATATTTCCCTACTAAGAATGTCCCGTTTGAAAAGTAGCATTGTTCCACATACTACTTTCTCAGGACCCAATTAGTTAGGGCCTGCTGACTGTGAGACTTGCTATGGATAATTTTAATGTATGACTTTGTGTTTATTTGCACTATGGGATCAGAAAATAAGCAGTTAGAAGATGTTTGCTCTTGAAAAACATGTTAGAGAATTAACTGCTGATTTGAGATGTTATCTGCCACATTGGAGCCCCAAACACATTTTATACCTGAGTTAAGTCTCTGAAAACAGGGTTTTGGTAATTAAAGTGCTGACCTGATGTTATCTCTGATAATATGCAGACAGGCCCAGCTCTCTGAGCAGAGTGAATTTACAGACCTCAGCGCAAAGAGCTGGGAGATAGTGGAAAGTTAGAAGAAACATTTAGGCACATCTGTGTCCACGGCCTCACTTGTATGAAGTAGCTGCATGGAGTCGTTTCCTTTTTTTTTTTTCCCTTTTGAGCCTGTTCTTCTTTTAACATCTTAATCTGAAAATTATACCATTCAAAATAAAATTCAGAAATCTATTCACCAAAACAGCAACACAGAGCCGTGATTGATGAGAAATCCAAAGGCCTATGTTTTGGTTGCAAAGTTTAATTCTAGGACTTTACTTTTATTTTATTTTTTACAACTTGTGTTTTTACTTCTTTTCCTTTCTCGTAGCTCTCCCCCCCTCAAAACTAAATTATATCTTAGGCTTTTGAAATAGCTTCAAAGTGAGAGCCTGTGTTATTTTAAAAAAATAACTCCATCTTCTTTCCCTGAAGGTGGGGTGTTCGAGTTTATTTCAGGGTTTGAGGTGGGACACACCTCTGGGCCACAGGAGGGAAGATGTCCAACGGTCTTGGCAGTTGTATCCCTCCTTTTTGTCGTTTAGTAGATGTCCGTCCACTAGGATCCCAAGCTCTACTTCCCCTTCCCCATCATAAGAACATGTGTTACCAGTGATAAGAGAACAGACTCTGTATGATTTCAATACCTTTAGACCATGAAATTTTTGCACCTTGTTTTATGCCCCTGGATATGTCCCAGTGTCTCCTGGTTTATAGTCTATGGGAACTTGACTAGAATTTGTACCTTGCTTTTATGTGAAAATTGTATAAGTCTTAACTGTGTTGAATTACTTCATAGAGGTTTTCAGGTCTACTGTATCCTTCTACTTTTCTGTCTATTCATTCTATTAATTTTTGAGAGTTTGATACTGAAAGTCCAACTAAAAATCTTAATTTATCTACTTAAAAAATTAATTGTAATGTAGAGTGGAACTGGGCTCTCCTGGTAGCTCAGACAGTAAAGAATCTGCCTGCAATGCAGGAGATGTGGGTTTGATCCCTGGGTCAGGACGATCCCCTGGAGAAAGGAATGGCAACCCACTCCAGTATTCTTGCCTGGAGATCCCATGGACAGAGGAATCTGGTGAGCTACAGTCCATGGGGTTGCAGAGCTGAACACACCAGAGCAACTAATATCATAGTGGACCTATATGTAATTTTGGTCTATATTTTTCAAGTCTCCTGTTCATGTGTTTTAATACTTTCATAGTTGAAAAAAATAAAGTTTACAACTTGTTCAGTGAAAAAAAAAAGAGCATGTGTTACTTTTATTCAACAGGATGTATTGATCGGCCGCAAGTGTGTGGTATCCGCTGCCTCTGCCTATTTTCATAAGCTTAAGTATTTTCACTCTGAATGGACATCTCTGTGACAGGCACTTGCCACTCCCTGGGGACTGCCTGACAGGTTGGAAGAGTCCTGCCTCACTCCTGCCCCCAAGTGCGCCTCTCCTTGCTTCCCTGATGCCCACTGGAATTTTGCATCTTGTGAGCCAGTCCAGCAGAAGCGCCAGCCGGCACCTCAGGCCTGGCAGCTGGCCAGAGGGGCTGAAGCCGGGCATGGCAGACACTTGGTTCCTTGGCAGCTACTTCCCACAGAGGGAAGGACAGCAACCACCAGCCTCCAAATGGGACTGTCCAAACAAACAAACAAACAAAAAAAACAAATGCCAAATACAAACACAAGTGAAAGAAACCACACACACTCAGAAAGACACAAAGCGAAGACTCAAGAACGCCGCTGTCTGGGGCTTTCACCAGCCATGCGCCTGGTGTCCCAGAGAGCTGATGGGGAGGACGGGTGGTTTTGGGATTCCTGTGGTCTGAATCCACACCCTCATCACCAAGATGTGCCTGGAAAAAAGTGGTCACGGTACAGACCTCTGATTTATTTCCTGATAAAATAACCTTTACTCTCTGAGGCTAAATGTCCCTTCCCAGATTTCAGAGAACCAGTCTTTATTCCTGTCCACCAAAGCCTTCTGCAAATGAGGTCATTCCGTCTGTGTCCGAAGACTCAGCTCCCGCCCTGCCTGCCAACACTACAGTGCTTCCATCTACGTGCTTCCCAGGCTCTGCCAAATGTCGATGTGGAGGATGGCACAGGCAATTAGAGAACTTCTTTAGGTGGAGGGAATTAGTTGCCATTTGGAGCCAACAGCAACAGTAAAAAAACCCCCTTGTTCGCCATTGGAAATGGGTAGATTTTGATATGGCATCTCCTTCCTACCCAGTTCTCCATCCATTTGCATTTCTTTTAGGGAATATTTCACATCTAATTGGAAGTCTGTCCTGAATTATCTTGAAGCCTCAAAAGGTGGCTGGGGCTGGCTGGACCTCACAGTGCATTCCTGATCTCTCTTGTCATGTCAACACCCTTTAAATTAGTGCTACTTACTTTCTCGTTGCAGGCATATTCCACATCTCACAAAAGGGGTGGAGATGGAAATTCCACTTGGGCAATGAAAGCGTAGATGGTTTTGGTCCTTTATTGTGTCAATTTAACCAAGTATAAAAACTTTAAGTATTGCCACTGGGCCAGACATATCTAACGACACCGGAGTATTTAAGCATAAGTACTTGAAAATTCAAGTTTCTGTCCCTCTTCCCTAAATACTTAGGCTATTGTCTATCAGTTACAGGAGAAAATTGCTATTCTTATTATTTTTTAAAATTGAAGTATAGTTGCTTCATAATGTTGTTAGTTTCTGCTGTATAGCAAAGTGAATGCCATACATATATATATATTTGTATATATATCTCACCTCTTTCTTGAATTTCCTTCTCATTCAGGTCCCCACAGAGCATTGAGTAGAGCTCCCCGTGCTAAAACAGTAAGTTCTCATTAGTTACCTACTTGATACGTAGTAGTGTATTTATGTCCATCCCAGTCTTCCAATCCATCGCCCCCACCTGCCTTGGGATCCATATGTTTGTTCTCTATGTCTGTGTTTCTATTTCTGCTTTTGCTTTGGCTCATCTGTACCATTATTCTAGATCCCACATATGTGTGTTAATATATGATATTTGTTTTTCTCTTTCTGACTTACTTCGTTCTGCGTGATAGTCTCTATGTCCATCCATGTCAGAAATGCCATTTTTACTCTCCTGTGGCCTCCTAGGGAGACTGAATCTTGGAGGGCTCGTTCCTAAGTGTTTGTGTAATGTGGTATGCATGTTTGGAAAGGTTAGGGTAAAGCCATATTTCTCTATCAGGGAGGATAGATACTAGGACTGGGGTGATGATAGGGATCCTGGGATCAGAAAAGATATGTATCTATATATCTATGTACTGTATTCAAAAACAGAGACATTACTTTGCTAACAAAGGTCCATCTAGTCAAGGCTATGGTTTTTCCTGTGGTCATGTATAGATGTGAGAGTTGGACTATGAAGAAGGCTGAGCACCGAAGAATTGATGCTTTTGAACTGTGTTGGAGAAGACTCTTGAGAGTCCCTTGGACTGCAAGGAGATCCAACCAGACCATTCTAAAGGAGATTGGTCCTGGGTGTTCTTTGAAAGGAATGATGCTAAAGCTGAAACTCTAGTACTTTGGCCACCTCATGCGAAGAGTTGACTCATTGGAAAAAACTCTGATGCTGGGAGGGATTGGGGGCAGGAGGAGAAGGGGATGACAGAAGATGAGATGGCTGTATGGCATCACTGACTCGATGGACATGAGTTTGAGTGAACTCCGGGAGTTGGTGATGGACAGGGAGACCTGGCGTACTGCAATTCATGGGTCTCAAAGAGTACGACATGACTGAGCGACTGAACTGAACTGAACTGATGTATCTATATCTCTTATCTACCTACCTACTTACCTATCTACCTATCTAGTATGGTATCTCAGAGAGGCTTAGGAGAGGAGGTTTGTTGAATGCATGAAGTTGTAGGCTTTGGGGCATGTGATGTAAACTCTTTAACCTCTTCCCTCATACCTCTCTCCCTGCTTCCCATGAATTCTGTAGTAAAATTCACACGATTCACTAATATCCCTAGTAGGGGTGGGTTACTTGGCAGGATGTGAAGTCCTGTGTGTTTGGACTGCAGGATAAAGGCTGATGTTCTCCAGCCCACTCTCTTCTCCCTTCCCTCTGTCTCTGCTCTCTGGCTCCCTGTTCAGCTTCCTCTCTCATCCCCTCTCTCTTTCTCTTTGCTGATTTAGAGGTTCTGGAGCATTAAGTTGTGTTCTTCTTTGTGCTGCATACTTCCTAAAGAGAATATAAATGAAGATCTCATGGCATGTAAGCTCATGTATCGTGGACACCTTCACTTGTATTTCTAACAGGAGGGTAATAAATGACAAGAAAGGAGAGGCTAGAAAGGAGAAGAAGGAGAGACTACAAAGAAGAAATGTGGTTAAGTTAGGCTTTTCCCCCTCTTTTAAGCAGTTTTTGGAACGAAATTGGTGGGAAGATGGCCGAGTAGACAGTGGTCGGGCAATTTGTACTATCGTGGAGTTACTCCTGGCAGAGTCACTACGCTGGAGAAGGTACAGAGCTCAATCAAGCAAGTGTGAGGAAGAGCACTGGGACCTCTGTCCTGCGGTGGCCCTGGGATGTGTCCCTGGCTCCATGTTGCATCACTGTATGTACACCAGAGATGCCCCTCGAGAGCTGGCTTTAGTGGGATCTCCCTGTGGCTTCAGATAGCACCACAGCTGATCCTGGAGGAACTTCCAAAACAGAATCTGGAGGAGCTTCTAGAGAAGAACCTAGAAGAACTTCCAGAACAGACCCCGGGAGAGCTTCCAGAACAGAACTTGGAGGCAAGAGGAAAGGGAGCCCTGAGGAGCAAGGAGACAAAAGATGACCTTTGTGGCTTGTCATTTTGCCTCAGGCATCATTAGTTGACATTAGTCCTAGGCCTACTGACCACACAGTGATAACCTCTGTTTGCCTTTTTTGGAGGGGGGCCAGGAGAGAATGAGAGTCAGGCCAGCATTGAGAAATCTGGACTCAAAATCCCAGCTTTTTTTCTTACTAACCGGGTAATCTTGGGTCATTTAAGTTCTTAGAGCCTTAGCTTCGTGCTATATATTTCTTTCAGTGAACAGTTTCCATGACCTATTTCATGAAAAAGTGTCTCTGGTTCATAAATGAGCATATAAGTTCTGCCACAGTTTTAATAGGTTTTCACTACGTTAGGTTTTCCCTATGCTGATACGAAAGGAACTACATGATAACAAATTACTATTACAATTTCGTTACCAAAAATATCAGTAAATAATTCTCAGAGCTTTATTAAAGCTGGAAATCTGTATTATTTTTCGCTATGAAGAAAGACTTATTGGCCTGTGTTAGAAAATTGCTACTGCTGAGATTTTTTTTTTTTAATAAAGCACTTATTAAAAGAGCATGCTAATTACTACACACTGCAACTCTGAATCCAGTGTACTTTAAACAAGAGAAATTGCTCAGATGTGCTGTAGAAGCAGTCTTTTCTTCTCAATGTAAACAACTCCTGGCTTCAGAGCAGCATTTGGGCTGAATCGCTAAAAGCATCTTTGTTTATTTTTCTCTGCAGAGACATAGTTAATGAGAGCGCTGAGGACTAGGGCTTTGACCAGGTCTGATATTAACCCCACGAGGCTAATTTTGTATCTGATAGCTCATGTCATTGGGTCCAGAATCTTGGGCCTATATTGCAGTCAAAGATACCACTTTGAGAGCCAGACTTGCTGTTTCCAGAAAACTGATTAAAGGAGAGCTTTAGCATGTTCTGAAAGGTTAGGGGTGGATTCGAAGGTTGTGGCCACTTCAGGGCAGACTTTTGGGTCTTGTTTGGTCTTAGAAATGGGCGACTTTTTTTTTGGTTTGAACAAGCTGGTTTGGAGGAAAATACAAACTCAGTGGCATTCATTAACATTTTAGTAAGAATTCACTTAGATACATGGCTTGAGAAAGAAGGCCCCTAAGGAATGGGACAAAGGAGAGATGATGTGGAAGGATGGTCCCACACCTGGAGAAAAGCTTCAGGGGACAGATGGGTGCACTCGTTGGCCTGAGCACCATCATCACGGGACCCCCTTAAATCTTGGAGCCAGGGAATCTGTGTGCAAGGCACAAATGGCTGCTTTTTCTTATGCAACTTTAGTAAGACACTTCACTTCTCTGGAACTTAGTTTTCTCATCTGTAAGGTGGAGATACTGTCTCCTCTGTATAACTCTCAGGGTGGTTGAGGACCTCGTAAAATGATGTATATGAAACTGCCTCAAATAATCTAAAGGACTAATCAGACATGTTACATTTATTTGAATCGTAATAGTGACTGTTGGAAGTGATGAAAAATGGAGTGCCGTTGGAGACAAATCACTTACTTTACAATTTTGCTCTGGACTACAGCTTATGAATGTAGAAACTGTCTGATGAATCCTTATCTATATGGAGAGTTTTATATCATTATGCAGATAAGAGGAGGAAAGTTAAAATGCATGTGCACAGTAGTAAAATGAGTCCATTCGTGGAATATTATTTTTATTAAAAATAAATTTAATGTATGAGTGGTTTGCTTTATTGCTAGGATATTAAACAACTAGTTTGGATGATTTTTTTCTACCTCCCACCCCTTCCATGAAATTGATACAATTTATTTATTTTGGCATGGGGCATACTCAGAAAAAAAGCACATGTGCCTAAGGCTGGCAGATTAGATTGGTCTGGGGTCATTTTCATTTTTCCACTTTATCCTTCTTTGACTTGGTTGAGATATGGTTGATCTCTGGAGAGTGGGGCCACTACGGAAATAGGACAGACCTGCACCACTGGCTTGGTTCATTTATATCAACCAGATGAACTTTAACTGAGTGAACAAAAAGTACCGAAGACATCTATCTCTTTTGATTATTTGAATATGCACCCTCCTTTTGTTAGAAAGAAAGATCTACTTTGATTTCCCAGGTGCAGGCAGAGTCATAGCATGTTTGACTAGTACAAATAATATACTCCAGCCCCCTCACTTTATGTTTAGGGAAGCTGAGATAGAGAAAGATTTAATAACTTGTTCAAGGTCATATTGCTAGTCGGTGGCAGAGCTGTAACTGGAAGCTGAGTTCTTCCAGTCCTCAGTCAGGGTAACTTCTCTGACCCTCTTCTGCGTCTAAGGGTGCAGAAGTGAGAGATATTTTTACTAAACAATTGCCACCTTACAGACTTACATACAAAATATGTTTACTGGTTTTGATAATAACAGCTTGTACTTTTCAAAAGATGAGAATCCAGTAGACTTGCTTCTTTGAGGCTAGTCCCAGTCTGTGCCTTTGGAGGAGAAGGAACACACAGTATTCTTGGGTACAGTAGCTGGTCCTCGGTGGACACTCAACCAGTGCTTGGAGTTGAGCGTTTGGTCTGTGACAACACAGGCCAGTGGTGATGCCTGCAATGAACCCTTACATCAGAATCTCTGGGATGATGGTTAAAAGCACAGATCCTTGGGTTTTATCCCAGTTCTATTGAGTAAAGCTTTCAGGGGCTATCACCTAGAAGTATGTACTATTAACACAATTTCTAGGTGATCTTTTTGTATCCTGAAAATTATTACTCTGAGATGTTCTTCATTATAAGTTCCTAAAGCTTCAGACCAATGCATTCCAGATGGGCATGTAGTAAAAAAAACTGTTCGATTTTTGTTTACATTTTTGTATCTGAAAAATTAAGGTGGAAAGAAAGCTTTCCTTACATTTAATACATGGGCTGGCACTGCACGCTTGGGTCATAGAGTCTCATTTCATGAGTCACAGATGGCAGTCATGGTGGGAACCTGTCAGTGCAGACAGGTGACTTTTATTTGCTTCCCAGGTATGGCCACAGAATTCACATTAATGGGGAGTTGCATCAAAGTATTTAATTTTATAAAATTACATGTACATACACATGCATCTGAAAGAAACACAGGCTGGAATCAAGATTGCTGAGAGAAATATCAATAACCTCAGATATGCAGATGACACCTCCCTTATGGCAGAAAGTGAAGAGGAACTAAAAAGCCTCTTGATGAAGGTGAAAGTGGAGAGTGAAAAAGTTGGCTTAAAGCTCAACATTCAGAAAACGAAGACCATGGCATCCGGTCCCATCACTTTATGGGAAATAGATGGGGAAACAGTGGAAACAGTGTCAGACTTTCTACTTTCTTTTTTTGGGCTCCAAAATCACTGCAGATGGTAACTGCAGCCATGAAATTAAAAGATGCTTACTCCTTGGAAGGAAAGTTATGACCAACCTAGATAGCATATTCAAAAGCAGAGACATTACTTTGCCAACAAAGGTCCATCGAGTCAAGGCTATGGTTTTTCCTGTGGTCATATATGGATGTGAGTGTTGGACTGTGAAGAAGGCTGAGCGCCAAAGAATTGATGCTTTTGAACTGTGGTGTTGGAGAAGACTCTTGAGAGTCCCTTGGACTGCAAGGAGATCCAACCAGTCCATTCTGAAGGAGATCAGCCCTGGGATTACTTTGAAAGGAATGATGCTAAAGCTGAAACTCCAGTACTTTGGCCACCTGATGCAAAGGGTTGACTCACTGGAAAAGACTCTGATGCTGGGAGGGATTGGGGGCAGGAGGAGAAGGGGATGACAGAGGATGAGATGGCTGGATGGCATCACTGACTCGATGGACGTGAGTCTGAATGAACTCTGGGAGTTGGTGATGGACAGGGAGGCCTGGCGTGCTGCGATTCATGGGGTCACAAAGAGTCGGACACGACTGAGCGACTGAAATGAACACATGCATTTATAGAAAATAAAATGGCTTCTATACATATAATATGAATTTTGTGTGTCAACTTGGCTAGAACATGATGCCCAGTTGTTTGATCAAAACACCTGTGTAGATGTTGCTATGAACATCATTTTTAAAGTAGTGATTAATATGTGAATCAATAGACTTCAAGTAAACAAGATCACCCTCCGTAATGTGGGTGGGTCTCATCCAATTAGTAGAAGGCTTTAAGAACAGAGACTGAGGTTTTCTAAAGAAGGAATTCTACCTCAAGACTCTAGCCTAGGAACCTACATGACTTTCAGGCCTAATGGACTGTAGAATTCAGACTCAGACTGAACATCAGCCCTTATCTAAATTCCCAGCCTGCTGCCTGCTCTATGAATCTTGGATTTGCCAGCCTCCATAAATTCAGTTCAGTTCAGTCAGTCAGTCATGTTCGACTCTTTGTGACCCCATGGACTGCAACACACCAGGCTTCCCTGTCCTTCAGCGACTCCTGGAGCTTGCTCAAACTCATGTCTATTGAGTCAGCGATGCCATCCAACCATCTCATCTTCTGCTATCCCCTTCTCCTCCTGCCTTCAATCTTTCCTAGCATCAGTTCAGTTCAGTTCAGTTCAGTAGCTCAAGTCATATCCGACTCTTGCGACCCCATGAATCACAGCACGCCAGGCCTCCCTGTCCATCACCAACTCCTGGAGTTCACCCAAACTCATGTCCATTGAGTCGGTGATGCCATCCATCTATCTCATCCTCTGTCGTCCCCTTCTCCTCCTGCTCCCAATCCCTCCCAGCATCAGAGTCTTTTCCAATGAGTAAACTCTTTGCATCAGGTGGCCAAAATATTGGAGTTTCAGCTTCAGCATCAGTCCTTCCAAAGAACACCCAGGACTGATCTCCTTCAGAATGGACTGGTTGGATCTCCTTGCAGTCCAAGGGACTCTCAAGAGTCTTCTCCAATACCACAGTTCAAAAGCATCAATTCTTTGGCGCTCAGCTTTCTTCACAGTCCAACTCTAACATCCATACATGACCACTGGAGAAGCCATAACCTTGACTCGATGGACCTTTGTTGGCAAAGTAATGTCTCTGCTTTTGAATATGCTATCTAGGTTGGTCATAACTTTCCTTCCAAGGAGTAAGCATCTTTTAATTTCATGGCTGCAGTTACCATCTGCAGTGATTTTGGAGCCCCAAAAATAAAGTCTGACACTGTTTTCACTGTTTCCCCATCTATTTCCCATGAAGTGATGGGATCAGATGCCATGATCTTCGTTTTCTGAATGTTGAGCTTTAAGCCAACTTTTTCACTCTCCACTTTCACCTTCATCAAGAGGCTTTTTAGTTCCTCTTCACTTTCTGCCATAAGGGTGGTGTCATCTGCCTATCTGAAGTTATCGATATTTCTCCCGGCAATCTTGATTCCAGCTTGTGTTTCTTCCAGTCCAGCATTTCTCATAATGTACTCTGCATATAAGTTAAATAAGCAGGGTCCACAAATTGTGTGAGCCATTTTCTTAAAATAAATCTCTTTCTCTCAATGTATTTTGTTAGTTCTCTGGAAAACCTTGAGTAATACAACACAGTAGAAATTAAACATTTTTTATTGAGATGATGAATGCCCATATTTTGTACTGCAGAGTTTCAACAATTATCACTACAAATTTTTTGTTATCAATTATAAAGATAAATTGCTAATATTTGTTTTGTTTTTACAAAGTCATATGAGTTTCAAATTTATATCAAGTGACCCTCACTAAAATGCTACGAAAGAGATATTTTTGGAAATATATTTGATATGACCCTTTAAATAAGTGTTATTTATTTATTTTGAAAATAAATAAGAAATAACCTATTTTCAAAATAAATTCTTAACATGGAGTGTTTTAAAGATGCAAGTTTAGAAGCTAGATTGTTTTTGGTATGTTTTTGTCTCCAAAATGATTACATGTTTTGTCTACAAAAATTCTTATATGTGCCTATTAAACAACATTTAGAACAGAATTTTCTAACCTGCTTGAAACTCTAGAGTTTCAGTGTGTTTTAAACCCATTTGTGAAACATAAAAATGAAGTATTTTCCAATTAGTTTGCAAGCAAAAATGAGTGGCATCAGGGAAGATGAAACTTACTAGCTGAATTTCAACCAAAACCTTTGTATAATTAATACCATAAATAATATTCATGGCTATACAAGTATAGTCAGTGATGCCCTTCTTCCACTGGGATGTATGTATCTGTGGGAGGCATCATTTTCAGCAATAAATTAGGAACCCAAATACCCAGAACTGACAAATCCATCATTGAGTTTCAATATCACCAAAATTTTAAAAAGTAGTGTCAGATTCTCAGTCCCTTTGCTTGCATTAAAATATTATTAATAATAATTGAATTATTTTGTTCCATTATTAAAATAAAACATATTAAAACACTATTTAATTTTTTTTCATTATACTTTATAAAATCATACAACTTATGGGAGCTTCCCAAGTGGCACTAGTGGTAAAGAATCTGTCTGCCAGTGCCAGAAACATAAGAGACGCGGTTTTATCCCTAGGTCGGGAAGATCCCCTGGAGGCGGGAATGGCAACCCACTCCAATATTCTTGCTTGGAGAAGCCCATGGATAAAGGAGCCTGGCGGTCCATAAGGTAGCAAAGAGTCGGACACGGCTGAAGCCACCGAGCAAGAACATGCAACTTATTTGTATAAGATGTAGTTCACAAGTATGTAGTTTATAAATAAATATATACATGTTGAAGTTGTGTGCTCAAAATCTATTTATGTTTGGAGTGAGGGATTAAAGAATTTTGGAGTACAATGCTTGTATTATTGACGAGCACATGTCTGAAGCACGCCCCCCAGTGGCGGGGGGAATGGTCACAGCCTCCTAGCCTCAGCTTCAGGGCAATACTTCCACTACTTCCGGACAGGAAGTAAGGGAACAGCCTGTGCCCAGTGGAAAACCCCAAAGGGGTAAAGCGACGCCAAGGGCAATTATGCCAAGTGGAATCTGTCCAGGAGGCTAATACCCCTCTTCTTGTAGAAATACCCTGGGACTCAGAGAGGAGGAGGGAGGGAGAAGAACTTGGAAACCTATCAGGAAATACAGGAAATTTAATTTTAAAATTAGAGAAAGTTTTCATTTAATGGGATTAAGGAGAGCATTGGGTAAGTACTGTTTAAAAATGTAAAAACGTGCACAGCGTGGCTGCCTGCCAACAACCTATAGTAAGTATTCTCCCCTCCCCCTTATCTAAAATGGCTCTTTGTCTTTTTTTCCCCTCTGAAATATTAAACTGTTTGGCTAGTTTATCCATTTTAGAACATGCTTTCAAATGAAAAAGATATAAAATGATAATGTGATTTTTTCTTCTTCTTCTTTAGACTATAGCTTTAGTTCCAAGTACTGAGGTCTGGTTAGGGTTTGAAATAAAACGTTCCCTTCCTCAGTTAACCAGGGTGTTTACTAAGGAAAAAGAAATTCTGAGGACCAAAAACCAGATAGGGATGTAGCTAGTTTTTTGTTTTTAATCTCTAATGCTAGAGTACTTACTGCCTATGAAGCGCCTTGATAAAGCAGATGTGTGCAGTGCATCCTTCAGAGGATCGTGGAGAGGGATAGAGTTTTCAAAGAGTATATTGTATTTCGTTGCACCGTGCTCTTCTTCCTCTTGGGAAATGTTTGATTATCATGCAGGGAGTGGAGGCGGGAGAGACAGAGATTATACAGGGCGCTTCAGGTAGCATTTCTCCTCCAGGCCCTCTGTGCGTTTAAGTAAAAGCAATTGAAGAGAGAGAAATAACTTCTCTCATGCTTGTCTTTATATTTGGCAGATGGTGTTACACAAGTCAGAGTTTGAACCTTTTTAAGGCTTATTTTTTTTCCTCCGAGTCTGTTTCTCAGGCTCTCTCAGCCGTGAGGACTGGGTGAGGGGCAGCCTAGCTCTGCGTCCCAGAGGACCATAGAAGGGGCCGCTCTGCCTAGAGCATGGTTGCCGATTAGGAAGACACGGAGAAACATTGGTTATGTCCTGGAGGGTTGGGTAAAAATCAAGTGTAGAATTTAGTCTCTTTCTCTCAGCTTATAGGTAATGATCAACAGACTCCTTATCTCTACCTACAAAATATCTCCAGAAGCCAACCATTTTCAACCTTCCACCATTACACTGCTGTCTGGATTTATTTTATTTTATTTTTCCATTTATTTTTGGCTGTGCTGGGTCTTTGTTGCTGTGCTGTGTTTTCTCTAGTTGCAACGAGCAGGGGGGCTTCTCTTGGTGCAGAGCACAGGCTCGGGGGTGTGCGGGCTTCAGTAGTTAATTGCAGGGTGTGGGCGTGGTAGTTGTGGCCCATGGGCGTAGTTGCTCCGTGACGTGTGGAATCCTTCTGGACCAGGGATCAGGCCCGTGTCCCCGGCATTGGCAGGTGGGCTCCTAGACGCCGGACCACAGGAAGCCTCTCCTGTCTGGATCAGTGCTACCCCACCCTCAGCGCTTTGTGGGCGCCACTGCTCGGTTCCGTGCCATCTATGCTGGGTGCTTGGAAGCCCTTTAGAGGGCAAGTTCTTGCTCATTTCTGTGTACTCAGTATCTTCTCTCTGCCCCTTTTGAGATGATTCCCTGATCCTTAATGTCCTGCCAGGCTGGATTTATTTTTATGTTATCGGAAGGCATTATTGCTCTGAGAACTCACGTTGTTTCACTTTGAGGTTCTCAGCAAATGTCATTTCAGATGTTGCTTCTTTGCCAGCGCCTGTGTTCTCTGCTTTGTGGAAGTGAAGTGAAGTGAAAGTCGCTCAGTCGTGTCCGACTCTGTGCAACAGTATGGACTGTAGCCTGCCAGGCTTCTCTGTCCGTGGGATTCTCTAGGCAAGAATACCGGAGTGGGTTGCCATGCCCTTCTCTAGGGGATCTTCCTGACCCAGGGATCAAGCCCAGGTCTCCAGCATTGCAGGCAGATTCTTTACAGTTTGAGCTACCTGGGAGGCCCCTACTTTGGGGACTGCTGTTAAATACTGGAGACTCTCATTCTCTTTTCAAAAGCTCTTAGTTGTCCTAATTTACAAAAAAGAAAACATTTTGTCTTTCTGTGTCATCTTCTGGGTGACTCCCTCAAGACCGTCTTCTAATGAATGAATTCTCTCTTCGATTAGGAGCAGTCCAAGGTTTGTTCTGTCATGGCATTTTTATTTCAATGACCACAATTTTTATTTTTTTAGGCTTCATTGATCCTTTTTCATAGCTTCTTACTCTTTTTTGATTTCTGGCTGCTTATTGGGTCCTTATAGTTTTTAATGGACATGTTGGCTTCCATTTTATTCTCTAATGTACTTCAACTTAAAGTCTGATATTTCTATAAAATTATTTTCATACTGGAGTACATTTGTGTTCAAGTTATTTATCTGTTGGCTGTCATTTTTGGCATTGTATTTCCCCATGCACTTTGAAATATTTTTTTCTGTGCTCTTTCTCAGTAGAGGGGATTTTAGTTTTGTTTATTTCTCTCTTATGGGTTTTCAGTTTCCTTCATTCATTTCTTTGAGTCCCCCAGCCATAGCCAGGCCTGATGAAGGTGGTTGTATGGATTCCTGCCTCATGATGTTTTGTGAGTAAAACCATGTCCCCTAAGAAGATATGTTGGAATCCTAACACTGGTTCCTGTGAGTGTGATCTTACTTGGAAATAAGGTCTTTGCAGATGTACTCAAGATGAGGTCATCTAGTAGCTGATGTTTTGTTAGAGAGAGGCAGATTTAGACACAGACACACTCACAAGAGAAAATAATTTTGTGAAGATGGAGGCGGAGAGTGGAGTTATACCACCATAAACCAAGGGACTTCAGGGGCCACTGGAAGCTGGAGGAGGCGAGGAAAGAGTCTTTCCCAGGGCTTTCAGAGGCAGCAGACTCTGCTGACACCTTGGACATCTAGCCTCCAACACCGTGAGAGAAGACATATCTGTTGGTTTAAGCCCCCCCAGGTGATACTTTGTTATGATAGCCCTAGGACACTGGGTTATTCTTGGGGTGATGTTGGCAGTGTTGTGGCTCCGTCACAGGGGCAGAGGGTAGATGAGTTGGCAGCTGCTTCCTCCAGCCTTCTTGGACTCACATTTATGGATATGCACTTGCTCCAGAGTTTGGCCTGAACTGTTGTTACTTTTGTGCCTCCTCTAGAGTGAAAAGATTGAGAGAAGCCACTCTAGTCCATCCCTGACATCAAGCAGTGAGCCTGACTTGTGATCCCATCCCCCTCTACCCCTAAAGAGACAAACCTCTACCTACTACCTACTGCTACCTACTACCTACCTACTGCTGCCTGGTTTGAACCCAGATCCCACCAGACCTATGATTTCAGTCCCTCCTAGGACTGCATTTTGCATTTCTGCCCCATCTGTAGTCCACAGATATACAGATGTCTTTATCTTGTGTTTGAAGCATCTCTGCCTTCTTGATTTTCCTTTCTTGTATTTTATTAATCATTTTATACATTTAGAGCACAGGGCATGATGAATGGACTTACCATGGCATCTTGACCAGAAATCTGTCTTTAATGCATAGATTTTATTCCTTAGTAAATATACATCATTGGTTTTTGTCTACTTGACAAAGATAACATTAGTGTAGTTCCAAGTCATTATGAACTCTTTATGAACATGATGTTTCTTCTTTTTGTCTTTTGGCCATGCCATGCATCATGTGGGTTCTTAGTTCCCCAGTCAGGGATTGAATCCATGCCCCCTGTGTTGGAAGAATAAAGTCTTGACCACTGGACTGTGAGAGAAGTCTGGAACATAGTGTTTAATGCCTGTGTAATATTCCATCAGATGGAAGTGGCGCAGTTCTTTAGGGAGATACTCTGTGGTAATAAAAACCTTTGCCGTAAAATAACAGCTTAAAGAATGATTATAAGCATCTTAAAGCTGGAGGTGTTGGAATGCCACGTGGCCTCTTTGGTGTTTGAGGCAGAGAGCAGGCAGTAAAGTTGAGTGACTAACTTAAGAGAAGTGTTTCTACTTGTGTTCTAAATTCCCTGAGCAAGGAACATTTGTTTAAGGGAGGGTTCACCATCCACTGAGCGGTGTGAGTGGCTTCCGTGGAATTTCATTTGCTTTCTGAATATAGCCTCAGGTTATGTGCTGCGAAGATAGTTTTGACATTTTAAGTGATGGTAACTTGAAATCAAAAACATTTTCCACTGTAGGTGGGAACCAGGCAACAAACAAACTGCCGTCTCCCACAATAGCCAGGATTCAGGGTTTGATGCTCAGAACTCTCTCCTGAGATTCTAACAGAGCGCCCTTGTGGGACTCCTTTGCCTCATCCTTCTTGAAAAGGGCACTGAAAGCCCTTGTTTGTGTCAGGGAGAGCGATGTGAGTTTCCACCCTCCTCACAATAGCAACTGCCCTGGAAATAAGCGGAACTCCCCAGCATGCTGAACTCTTTTCATAAAAAGAAAAAAAAAGATTAATTTATGGAATGTTGCAGCAATAAGGGGTTTTATTGAATTGTACTGTTACCTGTTAGCTGAGAAGAACAATTTCAGTATCTAAAATCACAGTATTGCAAGGTTTGATGGGGACTCAGTTGTACTTACACCAGTTCTTATTTAATTCTTCAATCTCTTCTACAACATTCTCCAGAAGTGATCATAAAATATTTGCTTGAGTATCTTTAGCTATAGGGAAACATTACTTACAGCGGCAGCATATTCCACTGTTGGACAACCATAATTACTAGAAAATTCTCTGCTGCTACTGCTGCTGCTAAGTCGCTTCAGTCGTGTCCGACTCTGTGCGACCCCACAGACGGCAGCCCACCAGGCTCCACCGTCCCTGGGATTCTCCAGGCAAGGACACTGGAGTGGGTTGCCATTTCCTTCTCCAATGCATGAAAGTGAAAAGTGAAAGTGAAGTCGCTCAGTCGTGCCTGACTCTTAGCGACCCCATGGACTGCAGCCTACTAGGCTCTCCATCCATGGTATTTTCCAGGCAAGAGTACTGGAGTTGGGTGCCATTAAATTCTCTATGTTGAGTAAAGGGCTGTTTCCCTCATTGTTTCTGTCCGTAGCCATGTGCGTGCCTGCTCAGTCGCTTCAGTCGTCTCTGACTCTTTGCAACCGTATGGACTGTAGTCTTCCAGGCTCCTCTGTCCATGGGGTTCTCCAGGCAAGAATACTGGAGTGGGTTGCCATGCCCTCCTCCAGGGGAATCTTCATGATCCAGACATTGAACCCAGTCTCCTACATTGCAGGTGGATTCTTTACTGTGAGCCACTGGAGAAGTCTAGACTTTCTTCCATTCAGTAGCCTTTAACTTATCTAAAGACAATGGGTGTGGGTTCCTTGGACCCTCTTTCTTCCAGGTATTATAGTACATCTTTGTTTCTTCAAACATTTCTCCTGTTTCTATAACTTCAACTGAAGAGATGATCCAGGTTGGGTCTGGAACTTAAGCCAGAGACGGTGTCTTAAAACACAGTGGAAAGCCAGACTTGCCAGAGTCATACAAGGGCCCGTGAGTGACAAAAGAGAGTTTAAAACCAGAGACCATTAATTAGGAAGGAGTTCGTGCCAGGGAGTTGCTAGAGAAGCAGGGAGAATTCTCTCTAAAGGAGAGTTTAGCAGAAGAGTGGAGTGTACTATTTAGAGGGATGGCAAGTAGCCGAGGTGAGTTCCAGATAAAAGGATTGGTTAATGCACAGGCTGAGAGCATCCAAGAGACCCTATAGAATCAGGGCAGGGGGGATGAGAGCTTTCTGGAGGCCAGACAAGATCCCACAACCCAAGAGAACAACTCTACCTTGTGTTACTTGTCTGGCCTGCTTCTAAATGGGAAACACATGTGGCCTTTGATAATATAAGATGGCTTTGTGGCTCTTCACCATCCTCTGCTTTCTCCAGGGGACAGCCTTGAGTCTAAGTCACTTTGATTCACATCTAGCAAACAGCCTGTAAAAGAACATTTTGCCTTCTGCCAACAGCTGCGGCGAATACCAGAGCCTAAATCTGTGGTTTATTGAAGAACAGCTAGAAGTCGTTTTTATCGGCAGATTCATATCTCCCAGCTCCTTCCACCCTTACCTGCATCATAAACACAGGTCCTAGAGAGATGTGGTCTGAAAGAATCTAAAGCTATTACCTTTCAGTTTGAAATAGAATTTTCTCCTGGTTAAAACCTCATGTTTTTGCAATTCAGCTCAGTTTCCTTCAAATTGAGGCCTGTGGATTTAGGCTACAATTGGAACTTCTCTCAATATCCATTTTTTGGGTTGAATTTGCTCAGATCATGAGCTAAAGAATGTAAATTTGCAATTTTGCCATGATGAATCTGTCCCTCTGCTGGGCAGTAAGGTAGTTCTGGACTAACACTCTGACTTCCAGCCAATGGACTGGTTTGGGGTGAGTTCTCTAGCTTATCTGTAAAATAGGAATAATCATGGCCTATGGGATTTAAGTGAACTGATGGATGTAATATGTTATACAATACCTGGCTTAGAATACATGCTTTATATATGTAGATCTTAAATTCTAGCCCAATCACGATAGTTTACACATAAAAATGAATATTTATTAGGTAATAAGCAAATGAATATCCTTCCTGACCAGCACCCATGATGAAAGCTGCACATCTATTGACCAAAAATGTCTCTATAATATTGTGAAAATGACTTATCCAGATTACAAGACCAGTCAATGTAAATGAATTGGTCTCTCTAAATTAAAATTACCTTTTAATAGTAACATCACTAACTGAGAGAATTCTAAGTGACAGGAACTATTCTAAATGCATATAAATATTATCTTCAGTTCTCACAACATACGTATAAGGTTGGTATTATTATCCTTTCTGAAGAAGAAGTAAGCTCAGTACAGTTAAGTAACTTTCCCAAAGGATAAAAAACTAGAAAGTAAAGTAGCTGAGTTTGCATTTGAATCCAGATCTAACTTCAAAATCTCTTTTAAATCTCATGGAGTGGATCTGTGGGAAAGATTTGAGGTTTGTGTTTAGGCTGCTTATTTCTAAAAGAATGTGCCTTCTGGAGAAGAGACTCCCTGGGCCATGGGACAAGCAATGCTGGATTCCAGGGTTAAGAAACAGTGGGGGCCAGGAGAAGATGGACCAGGCGAGGGTGGGGATGGTGGTGGGGGGTGGGTGGGTGGATACAGGTCAGAGTCAGTGCAGAATGGCCTTGAAGCAGGTGAGAGAGAGCTTGTGAGTGTTCAGAATACCTCTGTACTCCATTGTGAACCGAGACCCAACATCAGTCAGGTATCTACAGGAGCTGTTGTAGGACCTGAGCCACCAGCACGCAAACTCCATAAAAGGTGGAGTCTTTGTGTTCATACTATGAACTGTGCATGGTCTAGAAAGAGCACCCAGTAAACATTTGGGTGTACAAACAGACGATTGATTAAAAACATTTATTCTAATGCTTCGATTCTGAAACGGAATAAGTACCTGTTGCAAGACAAAGGACTCCAGTGCTCTTTGCCCTCTGTTGTAGGCATCCTTCTTAATACTATTGAGGAAGATAAAGAAGTAATGAGTGGTACCCTCACTGGCTTCAAGCAGAAGCATCATATGGGTATGATGTTTACCTTTACCATCTCTTTGTTAAGTTGCAGTTTTTAAGACTGGCCTTTATGAGGTTGTTTATTTCCTGTCAAATCCTTGGCCTCCACAGTAGGAAAATCAAAACCAAAAATCAATCCCTTAATGCAGTGTATGAATTTAAGTCTTTAAAGGGGAGCGGAGTGTTCTTTACTGAAGTTGGAAGTGATTCAGTCGAACTGGTGAATCTTTACCAGCTGAGCCACAAGGGAAGCGCAAGAAGACACAAAACAAGCTAAACATGTTGAGATGCATTTCTTCACTGGAGATTTCTGCACTTGTCCAAAGTGTAGTTTAGAAACCCAGGTATGTCTAGTTACATTAAGAAGAGTCAAATTCCGTGTTAATTTCCAGAGTCTCTCTTTCTTTAGGCTACTCAGCATTGGCCACCATCTCTTAAACAGCATTTCTTTTTCGTGTGTCCTTGACCTGTCAGTTTTTCTCATTTATGCCTCAGCTTGGTAGGTTTGGAGTGGGGTGGGTAGGGAAAGCAGAGATAAAGGGAGAGAAAAGGTTGTTTTTGATTGGAAGAGCTAGTTGGGCAGTTAGGTCCCCTTTGACCCTTTCACTTTCAACCTGGGATCTTGTCTTTGATATCAAATGGCTCATTCTAAGCAACACCTGAATGTTATTGTTTAGTTCCTCAGTCGTGTCCGACTCTTTGCGACCCATGGATTGTAGCCCACCAGGCCCCTTTGTCCGTGGGATTCTCCAGGCAAGAATACTGGAGTGGGTTGGCAATTCCTACTGCAGGGGATTTTCCCACCTCAGGGATCAAACCCACATCTCCTGCATTGCAGGCAGATTCTTGACCACTGAGCCACCAGGGAAGCCCAGCACCTTAATACTTTAACATAAATGTGTATTATAAATAGAAGAATTTTTTTTTAATCTCTTTTGTTGTGTTTCTTAATAACAAAAGCCTTTTCCTTAATTTTTTTCGTGCTCAACACACAATCGGTGGAGCAGACAATGTTAAATTTTTTTTTTTTTAACATTGTCCCAGGACATCACAAGGCAGGGCAGCTTGTCACTGGTGTATATTTAACTAGCATATTAATGAAGGGAAAATCCTCAGTATTATTGTGGTTAACGCTGTTCTTTAAAGCTTCACAGCACAAAGCAACGTGTTTCACATTACTGTTTACCCCCTTGAAGGAAACGGTGGTTTTAAGGGGACATCGTGAGACCAATCTCATTATGTGCCACCAGGGCCGCTTACATATCTCCTGGAAATCTGAAATGCTTTAAAGGCATCCACATATTTCCATGGTGAGAATTTCCATGTGCAATGCTGCCAAACCCTGCTCTATTTACAGAATGAGATTAATGATTTACCAGAGATCTCTGTTAATTACTAAAACAAATAACTTACCACCTTTTTTGGATAGGCATGACAGTATGCCATCATGGATATTAGAAGCCTTTTGTCACCTACAGTTTTAGATGTTTCTATTTTTTTAAGAGCGGGTCCTGAGTGTTCTTGTCTTTTATGACATCTGAGTCCCTCTGCCCAGAGAAGCTGGAGTTGGTGGATGGATGATCTGTTGGGTGCTGAAGCAGAGCAGCAGAGGCTCTCAGGGCCCACCCTGCCCATGCCCTCTTTGGTATTCACCTGTATTCCAAGAGGCTGGGGCATCTGTACTGGGGCATCTGTGCACTCTCTGCTTGGGGACTCTTTCTTCTGGCTGCAGAAGTTCTCTTGTGGTCTGGGGGGTAAGTTGAAAGTTCTAGGGAGCTGATTTCCCCAGAGGCACCCTCAACCAATGAAGAAGGAGGAATTGGTGCATAAAAGCCACAGCCTCCTTGTTCCTCAGTTAAGATAACTCTCAGGGAGAATGCTCACTGTCTGCCAGGGTCCTGCATAGGATCAAGCTCCAGATGCTGCCTCCCCATACAAAGCACTCTTTATGCTTCTTCCCTTTCCCTGCCCTAGTTCCCAGCTCATGACTGATGTTTTCCCAACCACTCTCCTGGCACTTGAATCCCAGAATCTGTTTCTGAAGAAATCTAGAAATCCTCAGGAACATTTTCTGAAGTAATTTGGGGATTCAAGTAGAATGCATCGGAGTTACATTGAACCAGCCAGCCCAGCCCATGAAGAAATTCTATGACTCTGCTTTAAAAAAATAGACTATATTTTTGAGAGCATGTTTAGATTCCCTAGTGGCTGAGATGGTAAAGAATCCGCCTGCCTTGTAGGAGACTCGGGTTCAATCCCTGGGTTGGGAAGATCCCCTGGAGAAGGGAATGACAACCCACTCCAGTATTCTTGCCTGGAGAGTTCCATGGAATGGCAGGCTCCAGTCCATGGGGTTGAAAAGAGTCTGACACAACTGAGTGACTAACACTTTCACTTTTCATATTTTAGGTTCACAGGAAGATTGCACTGAAAGTAGAGTCTCCCCACTCTCAATAGCCTGCCTCAGAGCAGCCCATTTGTAACAATCAAGGAACCTACGTTAGTTTGTCCTCATGACCCAAAGTCCAGAGTTTACCTTCAGGTTCCCTCTTGGTGTTTTGTCCATTCTGTGGATTGGACAAACGTATGACAACCTGTGGTGCTAGTGGTAAAGCATCCGGCTGCCAAAAGACGCAGGAGACCACGTCTGATCCCTGGGTCAGAAAGATCCCCTGGAGGAGGGCATGGCAACGCACTCCAGTATTCTTGCCTGGAGAATCCCCACGGACAGAGGAGCCTGGTGGGCTGCAGCCCACAGGGTCAGAAAGAGCCGGACACTGAGCGACTGAACGTGCACATGTGTGCCGACCTGCATCCACCATCCTCTTTGCTTCTTCTTAAGGACTGAAACCATGTTCTTTTTCAAACCCTAAATTAATATTTAAATTTCACTGCTTTAGCTTTCCATCCTGAGCTGCTGCAGAGTTGGGAGTGTCTGGTGGTAATTTGCCACATTTCACCTGCATGGCAGTGGAGGGAAGCCATCCCTCAGCAGGTCGTTGGGGGCAGCTGTGCATACCTAAATGTGGAGGGGTCGTCGTCTGCCTTGGGATCTTCAGTTGAAAAGGGCTATGTAAATATTATCTATTATTATTGCTAATAATGACCCGCAGCTGTAACGGTGATAGAGCGTGTGCACGGTGAGTCCCAGATGTGAGCCTCCCGGGCCCTTGTGCTCAACGGTGATGTGAACTGCAGTGAACTTGTCTTGTCAGACTGCATTCCCATTCGGGGAACGAAATCCCTGTTGCTCAGAAATGGTGGCCCATTGTGCTTTATTGCAACTCAGTCCTCATTTGCACTTCCGAGAAGTTTCTTCCCCTCTTTTTTTTTTTTTTTTTTATGTAGAATGGAATAATCAGCTATAGTTCTTGGTGGGAGGTGCCCTGTGTTCTGCCCTAGATTTTCAATCTGGCTGTCAGGCCAAACCAGATTGCAGATGGGGAGAGGCTTTTTTTTTATTTGTTTGATTGATTGATTGGTTTTGTTTTTTGGTTTTGGAAGGGGGGGCGCTGGCACTTTTCTTTCTCTTTTTCTCCCCCTTCCCTTTCCTTTTCATCTTTTCTCAATCACAGTGCTTGCAGCTGCAGCTTCAAAACCTGAACATCCTCCCTGCTGGGCTACAAGCAGTGAATTATGTCCCTGGGTTGGAGGAGAAAGTGACAGCCTGGGACCAGCTTAGTATCTCAACAAGTTTAATTTCCCAATCTGTTTCTGTTCATGGTTGTTGGGAGCACTGTGGAGTTCAGATCTCTCTCTCTCCCATTTCCTCTTAAAAGTCCCTCTAGGGACTTTCCTGGTGGTCCAGTGTTTAAGACTTCACCTTCCAATGCAGGGGGTGTGAGTTCAATCCCTGGTCAGGGAGCTAAGATCCTACATATCTTGTGACCAAAAATCCAAAGCATAAGACAGAAGCAATGTTGTAACAAATTCAACAGAGATTTAAAAAATAGTCCACATCAAAAAAATCTTTTTAAAAGAGTCCCTATATATTTTATTGAAAACAATTTTGATCGGGTAAGGTTGTGTTTGTCGGTTAGTTTATGTTATCGAACATCCACCTGCCTTACAGACTGTAGGGGCCACCTCTCTGTGTCCAGCACCCTGCCTGGCACTTGGGGAGGGCTCAGCAAATTCTTGTGTTGAAAGATCTAATGAATGAAAAGCAAAAAGGAATCCTAGCTGTCGCATGGCCCAGTGTTCTTCCCCTACAGACGAGAAAAACTAAAGTTCATTGAGGACAGTGACTTCTGAGAAGTTGCAGAACTAAGATGCAAACCCGGAGGACAATGCTTTAAACCTGTAACACGCCAGAGCGTATCCTTCTCCTGGTGAATGGGGCATGGCATCAGGGTGCTGATGATGAGAGAGTGTGGAGACCCAAACATGATCCCCATCTACAGAGGCATCTCCTACACATGTCAAGCCTTGCAACTATTTTTCCAAGTCTACTAGGCTGCAATAGCCGGAGTCATGGGATTTTAACAGGCTGGTTTCCTGAGCAGGAGGAAGGCACCTCCATTGGTTTTCCAGTCCAACTTCCCATCGCCATTGCTTCCTAGCCAGCTGCATGTCCCATTAGCCATCTTTCAAACAAGCACCTTCAATGGCTGCTGATTTCCAGGCAGTTAGATTTTGATTGACAGCCTTGCTTCCTGACGTGGGGCTAATGTGTTCTAGACAAATACTGGTTTCTATGAAATATGGCTGGAGCAGTGGTCACCTGATCTGGGGGTAGGAACTACAAGTGTGGAAGGATATTAAAAATAGTCTAAGGGCTGGCTGTGTGCAAGGCAGAAGTGGCTTCAGTAAGGTTACTTTATTGAAGGGAGGTGGGGTCTTGTGATTCAGATTAAGGACCAGGTGCCAAGGCTTAGAATGCCAATTAGAGAAAGAAAAATGCATTAGCCATGACTTCAGCCTGGCAGGCTCTAGACAGACATGTAATAACGACATTGCTGTACCCTTAAGCCAGTTACATGCTGAGGAAGTCAGTTCAGTTTTGGGAAACCATTCTTCTTTCAAGGTGGATTTATTTCCTTCTCTGCAGTGTTCCCCATCTATGAAATATTAATACATGCTTTTTAAAAAATCTGATATCTGGGTCAAATAAATTTTTAAAAGGGAGGGTTCAGTGAACTTAAAGAGGTTAAAATGAGGGTTTTCATGGTTTTTCTACAGTAGTGTTCTTGTGTTCTTTGGGCATTTACTCTGTTGAGTATCCTGGTCTTACAAGACCATGGAGCACTTGATGGGAGAGTGTGGTGGAGGATCCTTGTTCTGAGGAACACAGGTTTAGAAGCAGCCTTTTGGTGTCCTCCCTGCATTAAGCATGTGCCACTTGAATGTTTCCTTGGGTTCCTGGGATAATTTTTTCCTGCCTTGAGAATTGAATTCTCATGGAAACTTTTCTATTGGGTTTGTCTTCTTGCATTTATCAGAATGAGTCATTCTATAATAGTCATCAGTAAGCACAGTAGCTTTAGACACACGTAAATATTACTTGGAACTTAGGGAAATGAACACCCAGGTAGAGTCAGATAATTTACCCAAGATCACATCTGTTTTATTTTACTTCATGTCATTTCATTTTATTTGCGAATATGACAACAGCTCCATTGAAGATCTCCCCTTACACCTTTCATTTTCTTTTCCCCTGCAGCTTTTCAGAGCATCTTTGTGGTAAATATGTCTTCCCACTTTAGAACAGAGTAGGTCTGACTCCGGGGCTTTCCAAGGTGGCACAGTGGTAAAGAATCTGCCTGCCAGTGCAGGAGCCGCAGGAGACATGGATGTGGGTTTGATCCTTGGGTCAGGAAGACCCTCCCCTGGAGGAGGAAATGCCACCCGCTCCAATATTCTTGCCTGGAAAAAATCCCATGGACAAAGGAGCCTAGTAGGCTACAGTCCATGGAGTCACAAAAAGTCAGATACGACTAAGTGCACACACACACAGGTCTGATCCAGAGGCTTCGGTGCTTTTGTAAACTCAGCAAAAATGACACTTATTACTGAGGACTTTTTGGTTTTGCAAAGGAGCTTTTAGAGTAAAGTGTTTTTTGTTTTTTTTTTTCACCCTAATTCCTTTTGCATCATGAGCAATGCAGAAACCGAAATTACCAGAAAGAAGGAAAGAGAGAGAGATCACAGAAAAGCTGGGCTCCTTGGAATAATGAACCTACTTTTCCAGAGCCCAGTTGCTGGGACCTGAAGACAGGAAAGCTTTCACCTGCATGATGGAAAATGCCAGGACATGGAGTTTTCCGTTCCACTTCTGCGTGGTGGGAGGCCCTCCCAGCATACACTTCTTTCTTGGCAGAAACAGGAAGAGCCTGAAACATGGCTTTTCAACTTTCTTATCAGCAGTTGTTTTGGGAGGCTATGGTGAGTTTGGGTTTAGTTTTTCAAATGTATGATTACCATCTTCCTGGGAAGGTCAGAGAGAGAGAGCTTCCCAGGGGCAGGGGAAGGACAGATCTGACGTAGGTGTCCCTTCCTCCCAAGGAGGGGAAGCCCTAAAAGGCTCAGAAGTCCATCAAAGTGGGAATTGCCAAAGTGCATGGTCAGGAAACTTCTGGACAAAGTTTTTTCAGAGAACAGAATGCCATTGATGTCGTATGTGGGAGACTGGATGAGAGGGGAGTTTGGGAAAGAATGCATACGTGTATATGTATGGGTGAGTCTCTTTGCTGCTCGCCTGAAACTATCACAACATTGTTAATGGACTCTACCCCAGTACAAAATAGAAAGTTGAACAAAAAATGCCATTCACTGAGTAACAGGGTTCACCTTGCCAGGAGTCTATGACAGGCTTATTTTTGTTTTTTTTAATTCTTTATTTATTTGGTTGCACTGGGTCTTAGTTGTGGCGTGTGGGATCTAATTGCCTGACGAGAGACTGAACCTAGCTAGGTGCCCTGCATTGGGAGTGTGGAGTCTTAGCCACTGGATCCAGAGAAGTCCCCAGACAGAGTTATTTTGAATTGAAATGGTTTGTCAATGGCTTCTCCCATTGTCAGGAAAGTGGAATGTCTCAGATGTGTAGTAAATACTGCAGAGGTAGGTACGCATGCTCTGTGCATGTACCTTGCACGTTAGCTAGCTCACTTCTGTAATAACCCTAGTGCTTAGCCCACTGACTCACATGAAGTAGGGAATTAGTGATATTTATTGAATGAATGAATGAATAAAGTGATTGAAATTCTGATGTTGTAAATTCCTGGTTTAGAGATGGTTAAGTCAGCCCCAAAGCCTGTGAGCCTCTCTTTTCCTCCCATGTCTTCTAGTAAAAATCTGATAATTCATGATGCTTTTGTTCAGTACAGAAATCTGGCAACCTTAGCATCATTGCAATTACAGAGATGAACTGGATGTTCCAAAGCAATTGAGAACAACGGTGAGGCCACAAAGGCCCCGTCTGTGTGACAGAAGCAGCTCAAGGGAAGGACCCTGTTGGCTGAACTTGCAGCAACTGTTTGATAAACTAGTTACTAGAGACAGCGCAGCCAGATGCTCGGGGCAGAAACTCTTCTGTGATGTGGTTTTGAGAAGGTTTCGGTTTTTCATGGCACTTCCTCCTCTGAATTCCAACAGCACCTTCTTTGTACTTTGCTTATATCATCTCACTTGGGAAAGAACAAAGGGTTTGGGGTTGGAATTCCTGGAATCAAGGCTGGTTGCTGTTGACTGTCCTCTTCTTATCAGGTAGCGTTTTCCTAAGGATTAAATGAGATAAAAGAGGAAATGCTGGTTACATCACAAAGCATTGTGCAGGTATTAGTTGTGATGGTGGCATCTCGTTTTATATTTAATTTTGGGTAGGTCTGCTAGATTGTTCATTCCTTAAAAGCAGGAGGCTATGGATGATCTGTGTGAGTGTGTGTGTGTGTGTGTGTGTGTGAGAGAGAGAGAGAGAGTACCAGCAAGGGGAACTTAAATAAAATAATTGAAGAATCAAATCAGTACCTTGAGAGAATTAACAAATGAGTAAGCCTTAAGCTGAGAGCAATCTTTCTTTTGTCAGTTCAAACTAATGATCATAAGGAGGGGTCCTTAGGAGATTGGGGAGGTAGGGAGCCATGTAGGGGTGGAGGAAAGAGGAGGAGAGAAATGACATCAGAAGTTTAGGATGGTCTCTGTCATCCCCTACTCCAGGGATAAATAGAAAAGGGAAGGCTGGGAGGAGGCCTAGTGGAGGGTTGAGAATGTAAGCTCCTTCTTTCATGGTGGCCAAGGGTGCATCCGAACAGGTCATGAATGTTAGCACTGGCTCAGAATCCCCAGGCTGAAAAGCCAGCGGTGCAAAGCAACAGGAATAACCTGAAGATTTGAAAGAACTGAAATGCCTAATCCCCATGGAAGTCTGATGGAGAGGTATAGGTCCGTTGGCTAAGAGCACATCTTACCTAGAGAAGAGGGGACACCAGGAGAGGTGAGGAAGCACCATTGTTTGGCGGAATTTCATCTATATTTGAGGGCCAAATATGCATTTGGAAGATCTAGTGATTTTGCCAAACCATTTGCGGGGTCATATAGATATGTTTTAAATTAATTAGTTAATGTTTATTTGACTGCATCAGGTCTCAGTTGTAGCCTGCAGGATCTTTAGTTGCGGCATGTGGAATCTAGTTCCCTGACCAGAAATTTGGGCCCCCTGTGTTGGGAGCATTGAGTCTTAGCCACTGGAGCAACAGGGAAGTCCCTGTTTTTAGTTTAAATGAGGGTCAGTGTGATCTATTAAAGAGTCGGTGGCTTAAGTGTTCCTCTTGTCTCTCAGGGCAGCCTGGGGATGATTTCATCCTTACTGATAGTCACCCCGCAAAGTTCTGGATGAGGCGTTGCTGGCTTTGTTAAAGCATGTCCTGGCCCCATCTGCTGACCAGCCCTTTCCTCTTTCTCTGGAGTCTTGTTTCTGTATCTACTGCATTGTCCTTTGTGTCTGAGGTGGGTCCCTCTGCCTGGGAGTTCTCTCACTGTGGTTTTAGGTGTGGCTGTGGAGACAAAGATGAACATTACTCCTGGCTCCCTCCTGCGCTTCACCCAGAGGTAACAGGATAACACCTGTGGGAAGTCATCAAAGGCTACACAGGACCCAGAAGGAATAAGTCCATCTCACTGATTGCCTGCTCGAGCTTTCATTCCCTTCTACAGTCCCAGAACCCACTCTTCTCACAAGATCATCACACTCAGTTTTAGGTCCCAAAGGCTAAACCTTCTCTTGATATGAATCCATGCAGGTTGCCATCATTTGTTGTGTTGTTTCTATGTCCATTTGTGTGTTAAGCAAATATCTTCTCTTTGATTGTAAGTCCACAGCCAGGAGGATAATTTTTGATTTGATCGTATCTATCATAATGAGCTTCTTGAGAGGAGTGACAAAGGCTCATTCATGATCGCATCCGTGGGACCTGGGGGTGGAGTTACTGCTCTGGTACCGCATTGTTGCTCGATGAAGACTCAGAGGATAGGAAATTGAATGATGCCAGACTTCTGGGTATGCCAGGAAAGTGAAAAATAGTGGTCATGAATCATGAATATGTTCATTAAAGACCCAGGTGGAAATTCACGGTGGTCACACGAGTGCAGGGCTACTGATGAGCTGAGTTTCTGCTTTGCTCTTGAACTTTCTTATCTTTGATATGCTCCCCATGTCATCTGGTAGCACATGCAGGCTTGGGATCTCCAAGTAGCCAAAAGCAGGATATGAAGAGCTTATGTCTTTGGGAGACCAAGAAGGTTGTCCAGAAGTGAGTGTGAAGCCTTGAAACTGTGTTGGGCAACCTTTTCCATAGTTTCCCTGCTGGCTCAAGAGTTCTCTTGTCAGCTGTGTTATTTCCTTCTAATAAATCTGTTCATTGTGTTGTGTACACATAGTTCTTTTAATTTCTGACTGGCTCAATTACTCCTCAGAAGGTTGTCTAATTTCTATTGTGAATTGTTATTGCTTTGAGAGAGACTGGAACTCATTTGCGTCTACACCCTCTGTAAGCCAATGCCACCCTGACAACACACCACTAATTTATCATTTTTTTTTTTTAATCAATGCCATCATGCTGAGGTCAGCTGCACCCTAGGCCATGGGCTATGCTCTTCTTTATATAAGAACTTAAGGAATATATTAGGGACCCAGGAAGATAAGGGGAATCCTACAAATTCTGACTCCTCTCTCTATGTCCAGAGATGGCATAAATGGGTTGAATGTTTATAATCAACAAAGCAGTCAATCCTAAAGGAAATCAACCCTGCATATTCATTGGAAGGACTGATACTGAAGCTGAAGCTCCAATACTTTGGCCACCTGATGCGAAGAGCCAACTCATTGGAAAAGACCCTGATGCTGGGAAAGATTGAGGACAGGAGGAGAAGGGGACGACAGAGGATGAGATGGCTGGATGGCATCACTAACTGAATGGACAGGAGTTTGAGCAAGCTCCTGGAGATGGTGAAGGACAGGGAAGCCTGGTGTGCTACTGTTCGTGTGGTTGCAAAGAGTCAGACACAACTTAGCGACTGAACCACAATGTAAAAGAATATTAACACGAGGAGATTAAAAGTATAACGTTATAAGAAAATACTTCCTGAGGTTATTCTAGGCACAGTTTACTTTATACCAATTAATACTGGAAAAATGACAGCTCACAAATATCTACATTTTGATCAGATTGAAATGTGATTTAGACCGGTTCAGTCTGAACTGAGCACCTTTATACTAACTGAGCACCTTTATAGTAAACCCAGAAAGCTTACCAGGCATGTAGTATGTAGAACTGGATGACAGAGGCCATCTTCAAAGACCTCATGAGAAGCTTTGTTCCCAAGGATGAAAAATTCTACATGTAACTCTTAACATGGTTGTGAAAGAATCTAGTTTTCAGGTCAAATGTATGTCACAGTCACTACCTTCCTTCATTTTACTGATTATTCCTTGTGCTTAGTCACTCAGTCGTGTCTGACTCTTTGTGACTTCCTGGACTGCAGCCCGTCAGGCTCCTCTGTCCATGGGGATTCTCCAGGCCAGAATATGGAGTGGGTAGCCTTTCCCTTCTCCAGGGGATCTTCCCAGCCCAGGGATTGAACCCAGGTCTCCTGCATTGCAGGTGGATTCTTTACCAGCTGAGCCACCTTCAAGGATTATTCTTTATTCTTTTTTTTCACTTTAGTGTTCTCATAGTTCCCATACGATCTACAAACTGTTTACCTGGCCTTGGTCAATCTCCACCTATTGTTTTTCTTTTCTTTCTTTCTTTATTTTTTTTAACATTTATTTATTTATATTTGACTGTGTCAGATCATAGTTGCAGCATGCAGGGTCTTAGTTCCCCGACCAGGGACTGAACCTAAGTCCCTACACGGGAAGGTGGGTTCTCAACCCCTGGACCACGAGGGAAGTCCCTTCTGCTTACTGTTGATTTACGTGAAGACTGCTTGCCTTTATAGGTGCATAAACATAAAATTTTATATCAGGTTTAGAGAAAAGAAGAAGATGTATAGGCTTTAACTATTACAATGTCAGATTCAGCAATACCTTTTTTTTTTTTTTTAACATGTTTACTGTTGTCAGGGAGGTCTATCCTCTTCTCCGCTAGTCTGAGTTTTCTTCCTTTTCAGATTCAGCTCAGATCGAAAGTGTTTTCTCGGGCCTTTCCTAACTGGCCCTGCAGGCCCTTCTCCAGCTCTGAAAACACTGGTTTGTCTGACTGTGTTTTGGCACTTAGCGTGTATTTTATTGTCATTATCTCTCATCTCTGTTCTTCAATTAGCCCTGTGAGAAGCTCAGGATGCAGCTGCATTGTGTGTTCTTTGAGCATCTAGCCTAGAACCTTGCACAGAGTGTGCAGTTAATAAATAGCTCCTATTTGTTCATTGATTTTGCTTTTTCCTACGTGAGGTGTTGGTTACCCAGATTAATTAACACCCGAGGCAAAACATGTGAGAGCTACATGTGCTGGTCTAAGAAAAATAAAAATCAAAGCAAACCCTTGAAATCGGAGAGCCTAAAACCTCATCTTGATAAGAGAGAACAGTTTTATGAGCTCAGCCATCATTTAGGATTTTGGCTCCCCCTGCGTGAATTGGCATGGTACCATACCGCAGAAATGTTGGTTTACTTCTGAGGACCCTGAGACGAGAGGCACAGTGCCACTCTCCCCTGCCTGCTTTTGTCTTTTTTTTTTTTTAATGTGTGGCAATTGAAGCTGATCCAAATAAAATGTTATTTGCAAAAAAAGTTAAAAGCAGAATAATCACTGAAAAGACATTCTTTGAGGAGGGAATATCTCTGTATTTCTTGTTTGGTTTTTACATCCAGATTGGGAAATTACTGGTTTATCAGTGCTTGGCTGTTCATCATGTGGCATCTTATTGGAACAATTAAAATGGTACAGGAAAGTCGTGGCCGTGGAGCCCAAGCTGGGAGTTCCCTGGGAACCATTTAAGATACTTGGCAGATTATGCCCAACAGGCCTAGGCCATATGGAGGCAAATAACCATGCATTAAATAACTTTTTCAAATCTCCAAGTAATCTCTCTTGGACATCTTTTTTTCTTTTGTTTCCAAAAACACAAAAAGAAAGAGTCAATGCCACTGAGCATAAATCATCTCGAGTTGCTCAAGGCTGACATAATGTGGGTCTAGGTTCAGTGCCCTGGAAAGATGGAGTTCAGTATAGCAGGAATCTCAGACTGGTCCCGACTTCCTCCACATCTTCTAGCCAGAATAAGCTGCTTCCTTCTGGTTCTGATATGTATTGTATACAAGTTTATACCCTCTAAGACCTACACCTGTATATACATTTGACAACCTACAGAAAAACTTTTTATTAGGGTGGTGGGAAGAGAAACTAAATAGGTGAATCCAGTCACCCCCTGTATTATTTTTATAATTTTTTACATTAGAGGAAAATGACTTTACAGTATTGTGATTGTTTTTGTCATACAGCAACATGAATCAACATTAGGTATACCTATGTCCCCTCCCTCTTGATGCCCCCCCTTACCTCCCCACCCCATCCCTCTAGGTTGTCACAGAACACTGAATTTGGGTTCCCGGTGTCATACATCAAACTTCCACCGGCTATTTTACATATGGTAATATATATGTTTCAAAGCTATTCTCTCACATCATTCCACCCTCTCCTTCCCCCAATGTGTCCAAAGTGTCTGTGTCTCCTTTGCTGCCCTGCAGGTAGGATCATCAGTACTATATTTCTTGATTCCATATATATGTGTTAATATACCATATTTGTCTTTCTCTTTCTGACTTCATTCACTCTGTATAATACAGCCACCTCCTTTGATACAAGTCCTCTGTCTACATCCTTGCTTTGAGAATTCTTTTAGAGTTGGAAAGCAGTAGGGTAGAATCCTAGACCTGTTTCTTTTCCAAGGGAAAAAAGCTCTCATGGAATCAGAGGCTTTGGAATTTATTTGTGGCCACAGAGATAATCCTTTTTATAGGAAGAATGAACTAGCAAATAATTCCCAGCCTCGAGCATGCTTATCTCTTGCCGAATCCCCGCCCACCCCCACCCCCCCTTTTCAAGTTAAATAGAGTGTTCTTTATTGAGAAATGTGTTTGCTTTTCCAGTGATTCTATCCTTGTGCCATTTTTTTTTTTCTTTTTGACTTTGAGGTTCAAGGTTCTCATCTGGTGGAGACTTGGGTTGTTACCAAGCTCATCCAAAGATATGGAGGCAAGATCTCTGTTAAGTTCAACTGCATTTGCTTGCCCACAAGTTCACATTTGCATCTTTGCCAGCCTTTGTTTCTTGGAAAGCATTTTTCACACATGCTGAGCCTTGGTGGGAAAATATAAACTCCTGGCTTTGAAGGGTGCCATGTATGCAAATGTAAAAATGTGGTAGGATAAAATATATCTCTGTGCTGGGCCAAGGTTGGCTTTATGATTTCTCATTTCAGTTGGCATCCATGGCTTTCACTTTTCTGAGAGATGTAAGTACAGCCCTGGGTGGGGTTTGTGTGGATAGCCTTACCAGTGTAGATCTATAATCTGAATCATCCAGACTTCTGAACTTCCATTTTGATCCTATAGGAGCCTTGAGCCTCAGCTTTTTTTTTTTTTTTTTTAACATTTTGCTTGTCAGGAAGCAGCTTGACTGTCTCTGATGGGCCCCTCTTACATTTCCTCAGGGGTATAAAGGTTCTTTCAACACCAAAGGAATGGAACCTAGGAATGAGGCATGAAACAGTGGAAGCAGTTTTGGGGAACCTTATTTTCTTCCCAAGTATAACTGAACTCCTGAAAGTATGGAGAGAGGAAAATAACTTATTAAATGGTATACTGCAGTCAGGTATTTTCAAAAGACAAAATGACCACTCAGAAACTTGGAGTTCTAGCCAGTCCTCTCAGGAAGTCCTAACAAGTGACTGAAACTCCTAGGTGGAGCCATGGAAAATTGCGGCCAAATAATGAAGTGTCACAAAAGATCATTTAAAGTAACCCAACATGAACCAATGTTCTGAGGAGAGAATACTTTCATTCTACCAGAATAATTTTTCTGGTCATTGACTATAATGCTCCAAAGTGTCTATATATTTAAGACTTTCTATGTTATATTTGAATTATTCTCAAAATTGGGCCTTCCACATTGATCTAGGCACTGGAGCCCTGTTCATATTTCTGGGCAGTGTGTGGGCAGCACAGATATGTTTCCATGAAATCTGTACTTCAGAGTTAGTGACATCACTTAGGGAAGGTGCCTACCATTGTGCTGGGCATATAACAAGTGCTCATTGCAGTAGTTACTGTCTGTGCATATTCAGTCACTTCAGTCATGTTGATTCTTTGAGACCGCATGGACTGTAGCCTGCCAGGGCCCCTCTGTCTATGGGATTTTCCAGGCAAGAGAACGGGTGGGTTGCCATTTCCTCCTCCAGGGGATCTTCTGGACCCAGTGATCAAATCTGCATCTCCTGCATTGGCCGGCAGAGTCTTTACCACTGAGCCACCTGGGAATCCCTGCAATAGTTTCTCGTACATTTCAGAAAAAAAAATCATTGTCATCCAGGAGCATATAGTCAAGAAAAGCGAACAGAAAAAAGACATGAAGCTATTATTAATGATGCAAGGCTGTGTATGGTTATGTATCTGCTTTTAGAGTCAATCAGACTGAGCATTAGTGGTCCGGAGAAAGGAGACACCAATATGGACTTTGGCAGTGGGAAAGGTCTCATGGAGTAGAAATGGCCTGAACTAGAACTGAAGTTAGGAGAATTGGGACAGGTGAAGAGAAGGGGAATGAGAAGCTGAAAGTAAGAAAGTGATATGGCATGATGCGGGGCAGTGGGCCCCAAAGTTGGTAGGGTAATGGGCTAGATCTGCTCTTTTTTCTTTCTTTCTTTTCTTTTTTTTTACAATTTGGACTCTAGCTGTGCTCCAACATTGTGTTTCTGCTGTACAACAAAGTGGATCAGCTCTAGGTATACATCCATCCCGTCCATCTTTTGCTCCCCCTCCTACCCCAGCCCACCCTTTGTGCTTTGTGCACCAGATCCCTAAAAGGAACAATATTTTCCTCTCTTGGTTAGTCATAGTCACATTTTTTTTCTTTGAATAGAAAAGTAGGCTTAGCCTAAATACCTTGGATGAGGCTGAGGTACCAACTTGCCTGCCAACTATGCTTTAAACGGAGCAGCTTTCCTGGCTACACAGACTAAGGCGAGCTATCAGGAGGAGATTGTGTGTGTAGATTTCCCAGAATATCTGACCATTGTCTGGGTCACAGAACTGATATTCCAAGTACAAGTCAGATCATTTCCATTCATGGACATAATAAGCGAAATGCTTCTCTGTTAGGTAAGTTGTTTGAAAATGGCTGGTTCCTGAGCACACATTCTTTATTTTTTACGGGACAAATGTTGTATGCCCACAGCATAGGGTAGGATGTCATAAAAGATTCTTGTTCAGAGTTTAATTATTGTACACAAGACTCCAGCAGAGTGATTTCAAAGCCTTTTTGAATGACCGAATATTCAGTTTTCTGAGCCCACAGCTGTCTATTCTTATGCTTTACGGAGACCTTCCCTTCCTCTATTTGTTGAAGATATAAAACCACATCTCAAAACCCATGTAAAAATACTATAAAAAGCATCCATGATTAATAGAATGTTTTCTACATTAACTGTCTTAACCAATTCTATTAAAAGAAATTTTAAAGAATATCTGCCCCCCTTTTTTCTCCTTCCCAGTTTTAGGGGATGTTCCAAATATGGACGCCTTCTGTCAGAATTCCCTCAGATTGACAGGGTGGCTTGATGATCGTGATATTAAAAGATAGAAAGATTCTCCTTGTTCCCCTCCCCCCGCCCCCAACACACACAAAGCCATTTGACAACTAAAAATGTGCCTAAGAATTTGGTACACTGATGAAAATGGAGGTCATATACCTTATCCGAGACTGTTTCCTTTTAAAACATGACAGGAAACAGGCAAGGTGCTTTTGAACTTAATATTATTAACTCATTGCTTTGGATGCTCCTTTCTCAGGGACTGTGCCTTGTCTGAGAATCACCTCCTCTTCCTCTCTCTCTCAGTATTTTCTTTTCCACAGTCCCCTATGCTAACTTTTCTGCAGATTTCATTTTACTTACAAGAAATTGAAATGATAATGTAACTGAGATGGTGATGGTCAGTTTTCAAAGAAGTAATCCAGCACGTTGATGAGAAAGAATCACCAGAACTCAAGCACTTGTAAGAAGCCTAAGATAAAAGACTCTTGTTTTCTTGGCAAGCCCAATAGATGTTCTGCAGTGACAAATGATATAACTGTTATCTTGACACCATACTCTCCCATGTTGAAACTGTTTATGAGAAACAAACAGCATATGAAAAACAGATTGCCAGACACTAAGTAAATCACTATAAAGGGTGGTGAGTCAAGTATTGCCAGTTTTACCCACATTGTCATTGTTATGATGTAACACATTCCTGGAGACTGATATTGTATCCAAATTTGGGCACAAAAACCTCCTCTTGATCAGTTGGCTGAGATTCCTTGCAGTATAATATGTCACACACACACACG
Organism: Bos javanicus; assembly: GCF_032452875.1. Lineage (NCBI taxonomy): Eukaryota > Metazoa > Chordata > Mammalia > Artiodactyla > Bovidae > Bos > Bos javanicus. The sequence continues at coordinate 47,957,236 of NC_083881.1, forward strand.
GAGACACAGACACACACACACAGAGACTTGGATGCATACCCAACCTGAGTGAGACGCAAAAGACAATCAGGAAAGGATGGAATATTAAAAAGGTGTGCAGAGATTATACAAACTGTAAATTTCAGCCCTTGCCCAGGCAATAAACCCAGTAATCCTCTAAGCTCTGCTAGCAATGATTAATAAACAGTGGGTGTGCTAAACATATGGAAAAATCATCCCATCTGGGCCATTTAAAACTAGGACATAGACTTTATCTTTGTTTATTTCATCCTTAGCTAAAAGGCTTATTATGAATTGCAATAATCCAAGAAGCCAACCATGGAAGACAGACAAACTCTTTAGATAAAACCAAAAAAGCAAGTTCTGTAACCGAGGACCAGATGTATTTTTGGGTTTAGCCCTTGTACATATTTAGCCGAGCTTTTCAAGTGGTGAAGATTTGCATGTTTGTTTTGCAATACTAATGAATATGTTTTTGATTTACATTTTAGAAAATGGAAACTTTTATCTTCTTGGGGCTTTGTAACTTAATGACTTCCAGAGGGTGGCTCCGTGTCCTCTTTTAACCCTTCACCACGAGAAACGTATCTTTTTCAGAGGCCCAGGGCTCTATCTTGCTGAATGAGACCCTGAAGATAATGTGGTTCTGTCTTTTGTTGCCGGAATGGCAAGGGTTGAAGAGCTTTCAACTTTCAATCTAGTGAAAACGTATGTAAATGGCAAATTATTTTTAAACTGGCTTTAATGTGAATTCTGGGGGTATACAGAATGACTCCACAGATGATATTTATATGAGATGAATAAGGACAACTCTTTTGGAAAAACATTGCTTTGAGAGGTAAGATCTTGAGTATTGGTTCAATTTCCTTGGAGATAAAGATTGTTTTAGAAAGATGAGGAGAATGTCTTACTGAATTTTTTTACTTCTGGAAGATATCCTTAGGAACAGTTCTTTCTTCCTTTCAGTTTCTTTGAAGATGTTACGTGGAAAAATAAGTAAACACATTTTCCCCCGGAGACTTCCTTTGCTTGTAATTTGAATTGGACAAGGACCTTATCAGAAATGGAAAATTTATCCTTGAGGGATAACAGAGTATTTTAGAATAAGAGATAACTAGAGCTTTGAACTCTCGTTATTTGACAAATTGGACCAAAGAGATAGCTTTTCTTCCAAATTCTTCCAGTAGTTTTTAAAAATAGACTATGATAAAATAATAAGTATGCCCTTAAGAGCCTGTGTAGGGGCCATGAAATCTTTTCTATGCTTAACTTTCTGGGACAAACAAGTGAAGGTGTAATATCACACTGAACATGAAATGGGGGATGTTTTACATTAGTTCTACGTGATTAGCTGCGTTGAGGTTCAATGAAAATGTGCTAGGGAGGGCTGAGTAGTCCTTTGATAAGGAACCAATGGCGTTTTTATTATGTAATATCTGAAAGGCTTATGATCAAGAGTCCCTAAGCCGAGTTCTTCACATGGGAAATCATTTCACCCCTAGAGAATATTTTTCCCACCCAGACTCTCTTAATAACTAGTTTTAACTTTCCAGAACAGTTTTATAGTGTTGTATTAAAATTGGATACATATTTGCCTTGAGTTCTTGGTTAGCAGGCATTTTCTAACACAATTTACTTAAACCAAAAAAAGGTTGAAATACGGTGTTAGAATTCCTTATTTTCCCTTAAAAATTCCTCCAAAACTTTCAGTTCTTGTCTATTTTAGATCTGAGAGGAAAAATACTTTAAAAAAAAAAACCCAAACCTAAATGTATTTTAAAACTAGTCATTTTTCTTATTATTCAGAATCCAAGTCTAGATGGATCTTTTTAAAATGCGGTCTTAACTTAGGAGATCTTATTTTAAAAGTATTTATTAATAATTTAGCTCTTAATTTATCCTTGCTCTTCCTCTATGATAAAAAGGAAAGGAACAGATAACCAATTGATTGTGTAAACGCTATGTGCCTGGAAGTTAGTCTTTGCTACTTTATGTTCCTACAAGTAGATCTCATTACAGAGGAGAAAATCGAAGCTTGGAGAAGCTGACTAATGTAAGGTCATAGAATTAGGTTGATGCAGACCCAAGAGTCAGACTCAGGTCTTTCTGCTTTTCAAAATGATTTTCACTGCCCAGCATCATGCTGTCGTAGCCCTTATATCTCAGAGTCACTGACCCCAAATCTCATTTTTTGTTGGTGTTCCTTAAAATGAATGATTCCAGCAGACCAAGTACCTCGAATAATGTAAATCTGCTTAGGCATGGAAACCCAGCTGCTGGTGGGATTGCTGAGTGAATGGTTGTGGAACAGCTAGTGGGACAGAGTTGGGGAAGAAGACCAGAAGGAGACATGGAATAGAACAGTAGAAGCCTTGGCCAATGGTTCCTAACCTTTGCATAAAGTCATTTGAGATGGAAGTTAACAGACCCTGTCCCTAGAAAATTTGCTGAAAAACCTCAGACCTGCTGAAGCTGCTGAGATTAGCAGATTCTATGCTGAGTTTTTGCCCTTAGTCCCTGATACTCTAAAGCATGGTCCATAGACCACCAGTATCGGTGATCTCTATAAGCTTTGACAAGAGAAGGATCTCAGGCCCCACTCAAGACCTATCAAATTAGAATCTGCATTTTACAAGATGCCCAGATGAAGCCGGAGCACATTACAGCTTGAGAAAGTTTAGTCTAAATAGGCAGTAGCCAAGAGGGAATGAATGTGTGCAGCTGTTGAAGTGTCAGAGGATGAAGATAGTGAGGACTATGGTTAAAGAGGAAGAATGGGATAGAACAGGGTCTCAGATTTATCAGGAAATGGGCAGATGGCTGGAGGCTGGACCTGGAGCAGTTAACTGTGAATGTTTCTCATCTTTAGTCTTGGTCAGTGGGCAGGGGCCTGATTCTTCTTATCAACCACCTATACTTACTGAGTTTCAAATGACTAGAGTAGTTTTCACATAAGAGCCATAAAGAAGTCTTAGTTTAAAAGGAGGAAGTAGATGAGAAATGATGAAATTGTTGATTTGACTATTAGTCAAGTAAGTGACTCAATTTTGAGTTTGATGATATTAAATCATTATTGCTAATGGATGGCTTTAATATCCTGTGGAAAAGTGGTTTGAACTGTTTTCTTTTAGTTCAGAGTCTTAGATGGGTGTCCACACACTCCTTGCAGTTTTTGATGTATCCATGTGAGCCTCAGGAGAGAGCTTCAGGAAGTACAAGCAAGGGGTCTTGTACTCCACACCCATCAGAGCATTTTGTGATAAGAGTGGTAGGTCCTTGTAGGGCCTGGCCCTGGCAAGGCAGCATGAAGATTCTTAATTAGAACCCTGCCCCTTTCACTCAAAATGAGAACCTGGGTCAAATAGATGGTGGCCATAAAGATAGTTTTGCTATGGATGGGCTTAAATCACTTTTATTTAGTAGCCTTTAGACTTTATTTTTTGGGGCTCCAAAATCACTGCAGATGGTGATTGCAGCCATGAAATTAAAAGACGCATACTCCTTGGAAGGAAAGTTATGACCAACCTAGATAGCGTATTCAAAAGCAGAGACATTACTTTGCCAACAAAGGTCCATCTAGTCAAGGCTATGGTTTTTCCAATGGTCATGTATGGATGTGAGAGTTGGACTATAAAGAAAGCTGAGCGCCAAAGAATTGATGCTTTTGAACTGTGGTGCTGGAGAAGACTCTTGAGCGTCCCTTGGACTGCAAGGAGATCATATCAGTCCACCCTAAAGGAGACCAGTCCTGGGTGTTCATTGGAAGGACTAATGCTGAGGCTGAAACTCCAATACTTTGGCCACCTCATGTGAAGAGTTGACTCATTGAAAATGACCCTGATGCTGGGAGGGATTGGGGGCAGGAGGAGAAGGGGATGACAGAGGATGAGATGACTGGATGGCATCACCAACTCAATGGACAGGAGTCTGAGTGAACTCCGGGAGTTGGTGATGGACAGGGAGGCCTGGCGTGCTGTGATTGATGGGGTTGCAAAGAGTCAGACATGACTGAGTGACTGAACTGAACTGAAGCATGTGCAGCCTTAGCAAGTAGTCATTAACAGCTTTAGCCCCAAGATGCCTTTGAAATAGGACAGTGCACAAGTCTATGGTGTATAGATCGTTGTTTAGTCACTAAGTTTTGTCCAACTCTTTGCAAGCTCATGGACTATAGCATGCCAGGCTCCTCTGTCCTCCCCTGTCTCCTAGAGTTTGCTGAGATTCATGTTCATTGAGTCTGTGATGCTATATAGCTGATAACAGTGTTCTATTGGGAATACTTCTTGGGTGGGATAAGGACTTGAGACCCATAAAATAGAGTAACTGAACAAGATAAAGTATCTCTGGTTAAACTATTTCTAGATGCAATGGATTTCTGGGGAAGACACAACAAGGTTTTCAATGAGAAAATATTGGGTTGGCCAAAAATTTCACTCGGGTTTTTCTGTTACATCTTATGGAAAAATTCAAAGAAACTTATGGCCAACCCAAACAATTTGGCACACATTCATTGAGAACTGGCTATGCTGTAGGCCTTTTGTAGGTGCATGTGTGCTAAGTCGCTTCAGTCATGTCCAACTCTTTGCGAGTTTATGTCCCATAGCCCGCCAGGCTCCTCTGTCCATGGGAGTCTCCAGGCAAGAATATTGGAGTTGGGATGCCATGTCCTCCCTGGGGTCTTCCTGACCCAGGAATAGAAACTGCGTTTCTTATGTCTCTTACCTTGGCAGGCAGGTTCTTTACCACTAGCGCCACTACCTAAGAGGCCCTTGTGTAGGTGATGGACATACAGTTATGACAAGGACATGTTCCCTACCCATATGAAATTGTAGTCAAGATACAGTTATGACAAGGACATGTTCCCTACCCATATTAAACTGTGGTCAAGAAGAGTAGGTGCTATGGCAGCAGAGGGGTAGAGTGCTGTGAATGCATGCTGCAAGGTGCCTTTACCTAAATTTGTTGGGACAGTGAAGGCTTCCTGGAAGGAAGTAAAGGAAGTGAAGAAAGTGACATCTAAGTTCATGTTTGAAGTGGTAAGGGGGTGGAAGGCCCAGGGAATGGGCTGTGCAAAGACCCAGAAGTGAGAGATAAGATGGTGCATCGGACAACAAGAAACATGCCAGCACCATTAGTGTCTTGCCTGGGGATCTGGAATAAAACCTTAGAGCTTGAAGAGGTCTTTTAGGTCAACTAGTCTCAGCCCCTCGAGATGTCTTATCAAACAATCCCTCATCTTCTGTTCAGCACCTCCTGTGATGGAAAGCTGCCCACTGTAGTCCTTCCATAGGAAGAAATGGAATCCATCTTCTCTTCTCATCACGGGTCCTAGTTTTGCCCTTCCTTGTCACCTGGACAATTGGAAGCTTCTCTAATGTTTAACAGTCACTGGTCAGGGTACTCAACACCCTTTTGGGGACTGCATTGCCAAAGGAGACAAGGCAAGGTCCAACTGGACACGTCATACATGTAGCAAATACTTGCACTTCATGCATTTAAATCGTGCAATATCCCTAAACGGCAGTTTTATATAAGCTCGCAGTCAATCATGATATTTCACGGGGGAAGTGGGAGGAGGCCAAATATTTGGCTTAAAGAGCTCACATTATTACGATTATATTAAGGATTCAATTTTGTGCAAGCCTTCCTGTAAATTTCCCCTTCCCATCCACCAAGTCTCATACCATGCCACTGTTGTGCTGGCTTGAATTGTCAGCACACCTGTACTTTTTTAATGATGACGGCTAAACCTCAGTGCCAGCTGGAGGGAAAGGTCACATTTCATGGTGGTGTAATTGGAGAACTGTGTTTCTTAGGGATAGAGGTAGCAGAGCCTTGTTGGAAAGTTTGAGAACATAGACCTAGTCAAAAGCCACTTACCTTCGGTAGTGAATCACTTCTTCAATAACTGATTGGACCTGTTTTTTTATTGTGACTGCTCCCTCATATAGCTAGAGGATTAAGTGAACAGTCAGAATTAGATATGTCCAGAAACCAAAGTGGGATCTGGGTTATAAGAGGGGAAAGAGTTGCAGGTAATTGGGTCCAGTGTGTAATATAGGGTCCATAATACGCTTTCACACCTCCTGCATTTATGATTGAAAGGATGATTTTCCTCAGCAACTGGCCCTGAATCATCTTTATTAGTTAAAGCCCTGTTTGCTATTCTAATAATAAAAAAGGAACTTTTATTTATTTCTATAACCTGCCTGTTCCCTAATGCAGAATGTTGATGGAATACAGACGTGGGTAAGCATTGTCATAGTGCCTTTTGGACTGTAGAAGAATGTCCTTATGAGAAAAGATTGCATATATATAGTCACAATGCCTGAATTGTACACATGAACTTAGTTTCAGAGGAAATGAGTGACATTGAAAAGATGAAACATGCATAGCATTTGAGTTTAGAAAATTTTAGTTTCATTTGCAGCAACACAGTGAAAATATCCAAGATCTAAGCTTAAAATAAAACTTGGCTCTAAGAGGCATGTGTAATAAATTAGCAGATTAAAGTTGTTTACACCTTTGGCATTTTTAATCTCATATTTCTGCTTTAAATAGCTTTCCTGGCAATTATATACTAGTTTTTTTTCACTATATAATTCTGAAAGTTGCATATTGGACATACTTTTGATATTTACTTCAACCATTTCTTTCTGCCTCTGACTATAAGATGACTATTAGCTAATGATAATAACACACAAAATATTCTCATTTATGTTTAATTTACTTTTCATATGAATAAATATGAAAATGTACTTTGCATATAAATAATTTTGTAAAACTATTTCCTGTTTCTTTTGAAAATGCCTTCATGAGGTGTTACTTAGATACTTTGAAATAATAAATATTTAAATTAATTCAACACATTTGAAGAAATATTTACGTGAGCCTCTGGTGAGTTAGACATGGTTTTACATCCTGGACTGCAGCAGTTCCCAATCTTTTTGGCACAGGGATCAGTTTCTTGGAAAACAGTTTTACCACAAGGGGTTAGTTTTGGGACGATTCAAACGTATTACATTTATTGTACACTTTATTTCTATTATTATACATCAGCTCTACCTCAGATCATCAGACATTAGGTCTCAGAGGTTGGGGACCCTTGCTGTAGAGGATATCAAACCGAGGAAGACTTTCTTTGGCTCCACATGGGGCCTTACAAGCTTGTAGACAATTTAAGACCCAAATGACTATGATGGAAGGGCCGTGAATCAAATTCACAGCACAGTGAATCCAAAGAAGGAAAAGGTAAAATCATTATATGTTACAAATATAAGATTTTTTTTTTTCATTTTGGGACGTTGTCATCAGATACTTCCTTAAAGAAACTTTTCTTGACCTCCCCTAAAATGGATCTGATTCCCTTGCTCTTAAAGATCTCTATGTACTTCCTTAAAAAAATCAGCTTTATTGAGGGATATTTCACATGCTATGACATCCACCCATTTAAACATCCATCCATCTGTATGGTTCCAGGTGTGTGTGTGTGTGTGTGTGTGTGTGTGTGTGTGTTTGTGTGTGTGTGCATGAGAATGTATGCCTGTATGCACGGTGTGTGCACTAGACTAATTTAGGTTTGGACTTCCTCTGAGCCTACCACTCTCCCTGAAACCCTCTCTGGTTATAACTCTTTTTCTCTATCACCTCTTGGACCACTGGACCTGGAGGTGCATCTGGGTATCTCCTTAGTTCACAATTTCCACTTCCACACCATTAATTCTCCCTCCCTCTTCCCTCAATCCCTGCAGTTTGGACTCCCTTGTCATCAGATAATCGTAGCCACCACCTTCTTTGTCTGTAAACCCCGGATCACTCCTGTGCATTTGTTGTAGACTTGAACTCCTGTTGGCTGTCATTCTCTCTTAATTTTCCCTTAATTTAATAACCAGATGCTTCTTCTAACATCCTAGCCACTCAATTCCTTGACCTTTTCTCCAGTCATCTCATCCTAGCACTTTTCCTCTAAACTACTCCTTCCCATGATTCTACTCTAGGAGCTAGGCTTCCAGTGACCTGTCCATAATTTCAGTTTCAAACATCCTACCATCTGACCACCACTTCCTATCTTTTCAGCTTAATTCCTCTGGAGCCTGACGCCATCACTCCTTGAACTCTCTGGGATCTGCAGTCTGTTGATCTTAACCACGTTTCCCCCCTGCCTCCCTTCTAATCCTAATTCCTCTTCAAATTCATGCATCTTACAACCTTTCCCCTTACCCTCCTTTCTAATCACATTCCTGCCTTCCCATCTTAAATCCTGTTCTCAGTCATTGTAATCATACGCTTGTACTTCCTTTCAGTTCTCTGGCATTTCTGGCTTCCTTGAGCTAACTTGGAAAGAACCTATCCTTGATTAAATCCAACTCTGCCTATTCTATGCCTATACCCACGCCTTGAATGTGGCTGGAAAACACACACACACACACGACTGGTGTAATCGTTAAGCTTATGTGAATATGTAATACTTCCCAATGATCATACTACATTTTCTTAATGTATTCACCCTACTCTTCTGGACAGCTAATTTATCGTCCTTTCTTTCCTTTTCAAACCTCTAGCATCTCCACGTCAGCAGAGATGACTTTGCTTCCTACTTTTCTGGAAGCCTAGAAGCAATCAAAAGATAACTTCCCACAGACTTCCACCACCGTATTTACCTGCCTCTCAGCACGTGTACCAACCTATTCTTGCATCTCTGCTGTTACCACAGAGAGGAAGTGTCTACAGTCCTATCTAAAGACAGCCACTTCAGGTAGTTTTGGATTCCATAGCCTCTCACATTACTCTAGGTCATTGCTCCACTAGTTTTCTTTCTCATATCATTGTTTTCTCCCCTCTCTTGGGTTATTCCCAACAGTATACAAGTATACTGCTATCTCTCCAATAAAAGCCTCCATCATGCCACAAAAACTGTTTTCCTCAAAGTGGCCAATGACCTTATATTGCTAAATCCATTGGTCCTCTTTTAGAGCCCGTGCTTACACACAGTGGTCACTTTCCTTTCCTTGAAACAGTTTCTTCACTTGACTTCTCAGATCCTACTCATTTTTGGTCTTTATACCACTGATAGCTCCTCCTGTTACCTTTACTGCTTCTTCACCATCTCCCCAGCATACAATGGGTTCAGTGCTCATTCCTTTTCTCAGTAACCCACATCCATTCTCACTGCTCCCATCTAGTTTCATCACTCTCACTACTGTCAATCTGCAACTGTATCCTCTTCACGAACTCTAGATGTATATGTTCAGCTGACTCTGGGCATCACCTCTTGGATGTCTAGTAGACATCTCAAATGAAACATTGCTAAAAGTGCACTCCCCAAAGTGCTGCACCTTCCGTCTCTCCCATCTTGGGAATTGACAGTTCCATCTTTCCAATTGCCCAGGCCAAAGTGCTTGGAATCATTTTCAGTTATTCTCTTTCTCTCATACCCCATATCCAATTTGTCAGCAAATATTACTGGCTTTCCCTTCAACACATAATGAGAATCCTAATACTTCTCCACCTTCACCTCTGAAGGTGATGGTCCAAGCCACGATCATCTTTTATGTAGATGGTTGCAGTCACTGAACCCTTGGCTTCCACTCTCACCTCACATTGAGATTTCTTTAAATTCTAGGATGATGTCACTGCTGTTTTCAAAAATTCCAGTTTGTCTGCATCTGATACAGAAGAAAAGTTATGGTTCTTAGTGACCCACAAGACCCTACTCAATCTGCCAACTCCTGTTCCACATTTACCTCTATGATTGCTGCTCCCCTCACTTTCTCTCTTTCAGCCACACTCTAGGAACTTTAGATTTCCTTCTGACTCAAGACCTTTATTCCTATAGCCCATCGTTCCAGACTATTCCTTTCTCTCTTTCAGCCACACTCTAGGAACTTTAGATTTCCTTCTGACTCAAGACCTTTATTCCTATAGCCCATCGTTCCAGACTATTCCTTTCTCTCGTTCCCCGCTCACTTCCTTCAGATCTTTGCTCCAACATCATTTACCATACGACCTAGCAATCCCACTACTAGGCATATACCCTGAAAAAACCATAATTCAAAAAGACACATGTATCCCAGTGTTCATTTGCAGCACTATTTACAATAGCCAAGACATGGAAGCAACCTAGATGTCCAACAGCAGATGAGTGGGTCAAGTTGTGGTAAATAAATACAATGGAATGTTACTCAGGCATAAAAATGGAATGAATTTGAGTCAGTTGAACTGAGGTGGATGAACCTAGAGCCTGTTATAAAGAGTGAAGTAAGTCAAAAAGAGAAAGACAAATATTGTATATTAACACATATATATATATGGAATCTAGAAAAGTGGTATCGATGAACCTGTTTGCAGGAAAGGAATGGAAAAACAGACATAGACAACAGACTATGGATACAGTGGGGGAAGGAGACTGGGACGGATTACGAAGGTAGCATTGACACGTGTACACCACCATGTGTAAAGTAGCTAGCTAGTGGGAAGCTGCTACATAACACAGGAAGCCCAGTCTGGCACTCTGTGATGATCTAGCAGTGGTATGGGGGTGAGTGCGAGGGAGGTCCAGAAAGGAGAGGATATATACACACACACACACACATACCCACACATACATATATATGTATTTATTCATACACACACACACACGCACACACTTATGGCTGGTTCAAGTCGTGTGGCAGAAACAACACAACACTGTGAAGCATTTATCCTCCAATTTAAAATGTAAAATAGATGACCAGTGCAAATTCAATGCATGAAACAGGGCACCCAAAGCTGGTACTCTGGGACAACTCAAAGGAATGGGGTGGGGAAGGAGGTGGGAGGGGGGTTCAGCATGGTGGGATACATGTATACCCATGGCTGATTCATGTCGATGTATGGCAAAAACCACCACAAAAGTAATTAACCTCCAATTAAAATAAATAAAAAAATAACCTCTAAGATCTCTAGCCCCATTTCCTGATTTATTTCTTTCCATAATCTTTAGTTCATTCTAATATATCATATAATTTGGTTTAAAAAATCTGTTTGGATTACCAGCTCTCCCTTGACTAGAATATATACGCATAAAGGCAGAGATTCTCCTCTGTTCCATTCATTGCTGTAGTCTCTAGAACAGTACTGCCTAGATAACTACTCAGTAATATTTGTTGGGCAAATGGATGGAGCCCACTTTAGCTTGGCTGAGATGAAGCCTAGCATGGCCACTTGAAGGTTTGATTATTTTTGTAGGTGCTCTCTCAAGGACATGATTTTCAAAGCCTGTATCCCTGCTGAACTTCTTCCCATCATTTCTCTGAGGACTATTCAAAAGAAACCAGATAAACCAGATATAATCTGACTTCAGGTGCTGAGGGGGAAGAAGATGTGGGATCCTAGAGGAGGGTTAGAGTGATAGAGGCAAAGTGGGGAGAGAAGAGCAGGTCCCAAAGGAGGGGCTTTGTTTCCCTGGAGACGGGCTGACATGTGTGAGTGGCTCCTGTTCAAAAGATCAACCCAAGCCCTCCTTTCAACTCAGGGCCTCCGCATCTCACCTCCACTTCCCCAGGCACTCCAGGTTTGTCATGCTCTCACGGGAGCCTTTTCTCATAGTTGTAAAGTCAAGCTTCTTCATGGGTGGTAGAGGACGGGAAGGAAGTGTAAATCATTTTTACAAAATCGTTCTGAAATTCTTGCATGAAAGGTGCTAAACATGCAAACTGTTAGATTTTATTTTTAAATTGTGCAAGCTATATATTCCCCCCATTAAGTGTTCACTTGCCAGTTATCCTCTTTCTGCTTGAAAAAAAAAATAAAATTTTATCATATCCAATTACTGAGATAAATTTAAAATAGAAAAAGGTATTCTTTCTTGTTCCTATGAGATGCTTCCAATCATTTAAAGGATAATATTAGCCATAATGGTTTCTGTATCATCATTCTTAATGTAAGTATCATTCAGTCATAGACTGTGATCTCTGAATCAAATAAGAGTTGTTGGATGTGAGAGCAGTCTGTTTCTCCCCTAACTTGTCATATTAAGTTGCTTGACTTGTCCAAAGCCAAAATACCTCTCTACCATCTTTAAATCATCTTAACGTATTTTAATTAAAAAAGAATAATTCTCCAACAGTGGGAAAATTAGTCCCCCTTTCAGCACTTAAGGGGCCTCTCTGGTGGCTCAGACAGTAAAGAATATGCCTGTAATGTGTAAGACCTGGGTTCGATCCCTGGGTCAGGCAGATCCCCTAGAGAAGGAAATGGCTACCCACCCCAGTATTCTTGCCTGGGAAATCTCATGGACAGAGGAGCCTGGTGGGTTGCAACTCCATGGAATTTCGAAGAGTCGGACACGACTGAGTGATTTTCACTTCCTATTAAGAAGATCCTGAAAAAAAAAAAAAAAGATCCTGAACCCCATCTAATTCATCCTGCGGTTTCTTGACAGTTTTTCTTGCTCGGTCATCAGTGGGACCCTACTCAGAATATGAGACCCCTTAAGACTAGGATGCAACCGGGGCTTTTCTAAGCTTGAGCTTTGCAATAGAACAGACCCAACTTTCAACCCATTCTCTGTCACTTGCTATGTGGAGGATCTTGGGTGAGATAACTTAATCGCTCTGAATCTCAGTGTCCTCTGCTGTGGAATAGAGGTAATAATACATGCCTTATATTGTAGTTTAAAAATGAACGCACTTCAGCTGAAGACTACTGGGAAAACATCTGTAGCTACACAGGTTGGGTTTATTACTTGTTGCACCGAGGAGAACACACACTTGAGGCAAATGTGGGATTGCTCAGTAAGAGGGCATTAGGAAGAATCTGCCATAGAATTGGGGCTTTAAATGGGTGATCTGGGGAAGGGTTCACTCTGGATTATATGTTGTCAGAAAGCAGAGGTAATACACAATGTGACTGTGTATCTCAATAGTTATCTACAGGGAGCAGAGACCAGCGTGAGTATAAATCTGTGATTGGTGAATGCATAGCAGGCACTCCTTTGGGGACAGAGGAGGATGTCGTTATTTTTAGGGTTGCACGACCTTGCTTTTGTCTGCACTTGGACGAAGTTGTGAAGTGGCTTTGCTTTGTCTCATTTTATCATGGTCTCCCAGCAACCTTGTCTGAGGTTGGAATTCTGTAAGATGGTTTATGTCTAATAGGAGAATAACAAGACCTTGCTCGGAGAGCCAGGCCAGCTTCTGAATGTTGGAAGTTGCATATTTTTCCTCTTTTTTAAACATAAACCCTTGGCGCAGCATCTTGCCCCCAAGGACTGAATACATTGTGGTGATTTCCATGGTAAGAATCTAAATTACACACTCAGCCTTCTCAATTCCAGAATAAACAATTCCAGTTCCTTCACCTGAGCCTCAGGGTACTGGAGAGTAATAAAGATAACTGATATTTCTTTAAACCCTATGCCAGCATCATGCTAAACACTGTGAGTAGATGATCATGTGTAATCTTTACCATAATCTGGTGAGAGTGGTATTATTTTTCACATTCCACAGATGAGGAATTGAGTTTTAGAGGTGAAGAGACTTCCCCAAAGTCACACATACATAAGAATAAGTGAGGGGATGACATATTCCGCCCACAGGAAATCTTTCTTTAGAACTCAGATTCTTTTTTAAAAAAATTAATTAGGCTGTGATGGGTCTTAGTTGTGGTATGTGGGATCTAGTTCCCAGACCAGGGATTGAACCCAGGGCCCCTGCATTGGGAGTGTGGCGTTTTAGCCACTGGATCACCAGGGAAGTCCCTAGAACCCAGACTCTTAAACCTTATGTGATGCTTTCTATTTCCTGACTCATTGTGAATGCTCCAACCCGAAGCTTCTCTAGTACCAGTTACATTTCTTATTCCTCATCTGAATTGCAATTAACATCGTATTTCTTGCTCTTATTTTCCAAGGATTCCTTTCTAGTATCCATTCGCTGATAGCAAAGTACACAGCTTTAATTCAAGACAGCCGGATTATGCCTTCAGCATTAATTGAGGGACAAATCTGGTAGTTTTATATTGGAAAATTTCTAATCTTTTCCTTGGACTGGAGGAGAATGGCGATCCTAGACTGCATTCAAAACACATTATGGTCCCCATGCTACTTTTTTATAAACGAGTTTACAGTGTTCAAGCATAATGGTTTTTGGAGTTTTAACAAAATGGCAACACAAGGCAATATGTACCAGGCTGGAATTGGCATTTGCTCGGCCTTATTATAATGTTGCTGTATCAACATAGAGTTGATGAGAATTCTGGCATTCACACTTACACGCGTTCTATCTGCCTCTTAGAGCGCTTTGTGGAAATAGAGATCTCTGCTATAGTACAGAGTTGGAAAAAGAGAATTAAAATATTTTGAGCATCCACTCTGTGCCAGGAATTGTCCTAGCATATACACGAGCTTATTTATTCTTCGTAACAACTAGGAGAACTGTCTGTGGCTCAAGTCACCACCGTCTCACCCTGGGTTAGTGCATATTAGCTTTCTAATTAATTCTTTGCTCTTGCTTTTGCCCTCTTATGATTGAATCCAAAGCTAAAATGATATTTAAAAATTGCAGTTCGAAAGTCATCACTTCCCTGCTTAAACACTCCCCCTGGCTTTCCATTGTCCTTGGAATAGAATCCACATTCCTCCCCTTAACGTCTAAGCCTACTCTCTGACTCCTTGCTGCTCTGACTTCGTCTCAGTCACTGTGCCCCTTGCTCACTGTGCTGCAGTCACACTGGTACTCTCTTCTTCAGCACCGCAAATGTGTTCCTACCTCAGGGCCTTTGCACCTGCTGTCTTCCATGCCTGACGTTCTCTGCCCCAATTTTCTCTGTTTCCTTGTTGTCACTGAGTTTTTAGCACAAATGTAATTTTTTTTTCAGTGAAAACTTCTGTGATTATAGAATCTGTAGTAGTTCTGCATTTCCAGCCATTCTCCAGTGCACTGCCTTGTTTTCCTTCATAGCACTTCTCCCCATCTGAAATCATATTCTTCATTCATTTCTTCACCTGATTGTTGTCTGTGTCTCTGCCTTTGGAAGTGACTCCCAGGCTTGCAAGCATCTTGTCTGTCTTGTTCGCCACTGGATCCCTGGAACCTAGTTCAGTGTTGAATGAATGAATATACCTTTTTACAGATAAAGGAACTGAACAACCACACTAATAATCACAACAATAGCAACCACAACCACCATTTCTTGAGGGCCTTCAAAGTGCTAGATGTTAAGCAGAGAACTTGCAAAGTATACTTTCACTTCTTCATTGAATCTTCAAAGCCGCCCACTCAGGTATGTACAGTTTGCTCCACTTCTCAGAGAAAGACACTCAAGCCTAAAGGCTGTAACACGGTCAAGCTCACTCAGCAGGCGATGGGTACCTCGAGTGACACCTGCTTGTCTGATTTTACTGTTCCTTATCCTGTAGCCCATGAGAACAGGGCTGTATCAGGAACACATGCAATGTAGGAAAATTTCCCTCTGCAGTGAAAAGACAGACGAAATCCCATTTTCTGTGTGATAGGGATGTTGTGGCACAGAGCAAGGATAAATTGCAGAAAGCATTTTATGCAAAGGGACCAAACGCTATCCAAGTCAAGTTGGCTGGGCCTGAGTGGAGGAGCAGGACCCTGTGTATGAAGCCAGGCTGGAACTGGTTCTAGACTGATGACAGATGAGTTGGTGTAAGACCATGGCCATCCCAGGCCCTACTGATCTCCATGTGTGTGCAACTGAGAGCAGGGGTAACCCACCCACGGCCTTATCGAGTGCCAGCTACCATCTCTTGATTAGCAAAGCAACATGCTTAGACTCGCCTAGGAGGATTATTTCAAAGGTTCTTCAGCAACAATTTCCAGAGAGTCCAGGTTCCTTTCTTCAGGAAAGTGGGACTATTTGAAGGTTTCCCCCTCCAAGAAAGTTTATGGTTGACCTGTTGGGACCTGATGTGGCCTCACTTGCCCAGCTCATTTATTCTGCCGGGTCTTCAGGGCACTTAAACCCTATCTCTCAACTCCAGGGTCTAATTGCGTCTATCCTTTGGACTCTGACCTGGGCCTGAATCTGTCTGCAAAATTCTAAACTCATCTTTGATTAGTTTCAGGGTGACTCTGGTGGATGCTCTGAAGATACAGATCTTCTTGATGGAGGTTGTGGGATGTTTGACTTCTAGGCTGTACAAAAATAGAGAAAAGACATCATGAAAACGCTGAGGAAATCTGAATAAAGTCCGTAGATTACTTAACAACATCTTATCAGTGTTAACTTAATGGTTTTGACAAATGTGTCCAGGTTATGCAAGATGTTAATCTCAGGGGAAACTGGATGAGGGGTAGATATGTGGGAACTCTGTACTATTTTGTAATCTCTTGTAATTAAAATTTTTTTTTGAAATAAAAAGTTTATTAAAAAAAAAACAAGACACATTGTAAAGCATGGCATGCTGAGAAATGAGAAAGGCGGAAAAAAGAAAGAACAGGTAGGAATGGCTTTTGTGAAAAATGACCAAGTTTTCTGTGTCCTGTGTCCTGTCCTTCAGATTGTCAGCATGTGACCCCAGGTTTTAAATCAAAGGGGATATGTGGAACTGTACAACTCAGGAATTGTGTGGCAGTCTAAAGGAGGGAAGTTAGAGTCTTAGTTCATTTGGGATGCTGTAGCAGAATAATGGGTTTCTCAGGTGGCGTTAATGGTAAAGAACCCGCCTGCCAATGCAGGAGATATACAAGATACGCGTTCAGTCCCTGGGTTGGGAAGATCCCCTGGAGGAGGGCATCTCCACTCCAGTATTCTTGGCTGGAGAATCTGCCTGGACAGAGAGCCTGGTAGGCTGTGGTCCATAGGGTTGCAAAGAGTTGGACATGACTGAAGTGAACTAGCATGCATGCATACAGCAGAATACCTGAGTGCCTGGCTAGCTTATAAACAGCAGAGGCTTTTTTTTTTTCCCCATAGCTCTGGAGGCTCAGAAGTCCAAGATCGAGGCACTAACCAACTAACTCAGCGTCAGGTGGAGACCTAACTGGTTCTTAGGTGGCCATCTTCTTGCTGTGTCTTCATATGGTGAGAGAGGTTGAAGGAACTCCTGGAGTCTCTTTTATAAGAGCATGAGTCCCATTTATGGGGACTCTGCCTTCATGACCTAATCACCCAAAGGTTCTGTCTCCTAATACCATTATATTAAGAATTAACCTTCACTAGATTATTTCGATGGGAGAAGGCAATGGCACCCCACTCCAGTGCTGTTGCCTGGAAAATCCCATGGATGGAGGAGCCTGGTAGGCTGCAGTCCATGGGGTCGCTAAGAGTCGGACACGACTGAGCAACTTCACTTTCACGCATTGGAGAAGGAAATGGCAACCCACTCCAGTGTTCTTGCCTGGAGAATCCCATGGACGGAGAAGCCTGGTAGGTTGCAGTCCATGGGGTTGCACAGAGTTGGACACGACTGAAGCGACTTAGCAGTAGCAGCAGCAGATTATTTCAATATTTTTCCAGAATTTTATAAAACTGCAATGATATAATATGTGCTTTTCGTCCTCAGCATGATTATTTTGAGATTCATCCATGTTGCTGTGCGTGCCAGTCACTCAATCGCTTCAGTTGTGCCCAACTCTTTGCGACCCCATGGACTATAGCCCACCAGGCTCCTCTGTCCATGGGATTCTCCAGGCAAGAATATTGGAATGGGTTGCCATGCCCTCCCCAAGGGGATCTTCCCGACCCAGGGATTCAACCTGAGTCTCTTACTTCTGCATTGGCAGGCAGGTTCTTTACCACTAGCACCACCTAGGAAGTCCTGTTGTTGTGTGTACCAGTAGCTTATCTTTTTTGTTGCTGTGCAGTTTGATATTGTCTGGTTTTGCCACTAAATGTCGCACAGAGTCGGTCACAGCTGAAGCGACTTAGCAGCAGCAGCAGCAGCAGCAGCAGCAGCAGTGCATTTAACTACTGATGCATATTTGTGTTGTTTCTAGTTTTGGGCTATTACAAAAAAAGCTGATATGAGTTCCCATGAAAGGAAGGATGGAAAATGAGAGGAATTTGCCACTACCAAGGCACATGAAGATTTTGAGAGTGATGGATATGTTCATTATCTTCATTATGATGTTGATTTCATGTATGTATACATTTGTCAAAACTTGCCATATTGTACACTTTAAATATGTATGTCACAGACGTAGAAAACAAACTTATGGTACCAAGGGGGAAAGAAGGGGAGGAATAAATTGGGAGATTGGGATTGACACATACATACCACTATATATAAGATAGATAACTAATATGGACCTACTGTATAGCACAGGGAGTCTATTCAATACTCTGTAGTGACCTATATGGGAAAAGAATCTAAAAAAGAGTGGATATATATATATGTGTAACTGATTCTCCTTGCTGTACAGCAGAAACTAACACAACATTGCAAATCAACTATACTGCAATAAAAAATTAATTAGAATAAAAGAATTAACCTTCAACATATGAATTTGGGGGCTTCTCTGGTGACTCAGCAGTAAAGAATCCGCCTACTATGAGGGAGATGCAGGAGACATGGGTTTGATCCCTTGGTCGGAAAGATCCCCTGGAGGAGGGAGTGGCCACCCACTCCAGTATTCTTGCCTGGGGAATCCCCATGGACAGAGGAGCTTGGCAGGCTACACTCCATAGGGTCACAGATTCAGACATGACTGAAGTGACTTAGCATGACACAGTATGTAAGTTTGGGGGACTGGGAGGGGACACTGACATCCAGTTACTGGATGAAACAGTTACTGACTGAAACATGAAGGGAACAAAAACATGGGTAAGACAGCAGGCATCTTGACTCTTATTCTGGGCTTGGTCTGGAAGCAATGGTTTGGGCAGCAACTAGCTTGAGAGACAATGTGGTGACTTGTCATATCACTAAAACTGTTGACATAACTTCATCATACTAAATCCACTCCAACTATTATGTTTATTTTAGTCACTTTGACATGATTTGTAACTTGGAAAAGTAAAATCGCTCCAGAATAGCTATCAGTTTTGGGTGGGGTGGCATGGACAATTTACGCATCATCTCAATTATTATAATATTCCTGCAAGGTCAGTGTTTTTATTTCCATCTAAGGACGAGGACACTGAGACTTGGCCAAAGTGACACTATCGATTAAGGGCAGACTTGGGATCAAATACAGGTTTGTTCAATTACAAAGCTTGTATTCTAGCCCTTGTACTTCAGAGCTTTCCTCTTTGAGCTGTTCTCCATTAGCCAAATATTTTTTTCCTGCAGTGCCTTTACATAATTTAAATTATACCCTATAGGCTGATGTTCTCTTTCAATGGGCTGTCTTACCTGTATCAATTGTTCTCAACACTGGCTCTGCTAACATTTTGTACCAGATAATTCCTTGTTCAAGGAGGATGGCCTTTGTATTGTAGGATGTTTACTGGCATCCTTGGATTCATCCTACTAGATGTAAGTAGCATCTTCACACCCCTAATTGTGAACATAATAATTGCTTTTAGGCATCGCCAAATGTTCTTTTAAGGGCAAAATGTCCCTGCGTTGAAATCACTGATCTACAAAATTAAGTGATGCACTTTTTGAAGGTCAAAGCTCAGTCATGTCTGACTCTTTTCAACCCCATGGACTGTAGCCCACTAGGCTCCTCTGTCCATGAGATTTCCTAGGCAAGAATATTAGAGTGGGTTGCCATTTTCTCCTCCAAGGGATCTTCCCAACCCAGATATTGAATTTGGGTCTTCTGCATTGCAGGCAGATTCTTTACTGCCTGAGCTACCAGAGAAGCCCTTTATTTATTGGGGCTCATGGGAAGGGCACACAACCAGATAAGCCCATCTCCAAGGCTTCCTGGCTGCTCTTTGGGAACTTAATCACGAAAGTGCTCTGCACTAGTCAATTGGTTCTTTCGAGAGTAAGCCACCTTAGAAATGAAACCAAAATGGCCAGGAAAGAGCTAAATACTTGAGGTGACTTTCTCACTTATTGCTTCATTTTTCCCCAAATGTTTAAACAGGGTTTAACAGCAAGCTTAGCATGAGCTGACTGAGCTGACTCCAATTGTGTTGATAGCAAAGCCATAGCTGACATTCCCTGGCTGGGGCATCAGATCTATGAAGACTGTGAGCTGAGTTCTTTATGAATCAGACAGAAGGGCTTCCATACGCTTGAATGTGGTGTGGGTGCGTGCATGTGTGTTTGGGGTTGGAAAATGGGCTCTCTAACTTCCTTTTCTTCACTTTTGAAATTTTATTTATTTTTAATTAAAAGATAATTGCTTTACATTATTGTGTTGGTGTCTGCCAAACATCAACATGAATCAGCCACAGGTGTACATATGTTCCACCACACTATCTCAGCATTCCAACAAGCACTCTATGTGTTAATTTCTCTTGCTAGCACCCAGCAAGACTCTAAGGCTCTTTGGAAAAGCCTTAACCATTAATCAAATCCAATTTCCTCATGTGTCAACAGTCTAACCAGGCCCAGAATAATGAAGATTTTTGCCTGATGTTTATGGCATATCCAAAACGGACAGCTACTATTTACTGAGAATTAACTACATGTTGAGCAGTTTACCTACATTGTTCTAATTTTTTCAACAGCTTTGTGAGCTAGCTATTATTATCATCACCATTTTACACATATGCACACTCATTAAATAAAATGGCCCAGGTCCTAGAGCTAGTAAGTTCAAGAGCCTGGATTTAAACCAGGTCATATAGCTCCAAAGCTTCAGTTCTGTTGCCCCTGACCTGTATGCTTGGCATCCTGATTCCCTATTTCAACTGAAGTCCTGCCCTCATGTTAATCCAGATCCTCTTCTTTTCCTTCAAGCATATGGAAGCCCTTCTCTCATGTTCCCCTGAGTCATACAGCAAATTCCCATTGGGTACCTATTTTACATTTGGTGATGTATGTTTCCATGTTACTGTCTCCATACCTCCCACCCTCGCCTTCCTCCCCCCGCACAGTGTCCATAAGTCTGTTCTCTATGTCTGTGTCTCATCTCTAACTTCTTGATTTAGCCAGAGAACCCATACATTGAGATTTTTCCATGTATTTAAGAGGAGGGTCATGCTGCTAATAAACACATATTAAATTCACAGGATTACATGATTTTTAATATTTTCCTCAGTTTTAAAATTCTAATGAACATATATGTGTATATATATACATCCACTTAGTGTGTGTGCATTTTATATAGCACGTATATACATACCGTGGGTATATGTACAGTGTGTATATACAGTATGTATGTGAATATAGATGTATGGACACATATACGCAGTTAATATTTACTGCTTTCTGTGTGATACAGAAAGAACTTTCCGTGGAATATTTTATTTAATCTGCACAAAATCCAGTGAAACAGTTTCTGTTGTTATCCCCACTTTACGGCTAGACTGAGGCTTAGCAAGATTAAGTCACTTGCCAATGTTACATAGCTAATAAAGAACTTCAGGCCAGATTTGACTGACGTCAGAGTTTGGACTTCTGTCTCCTCTTTTAACTAATTATCTGTTCATCTACTGTTACATTGCTTCTCTCTCATCTTAATATTCTGAGTGGATTCAGTGGTTGAAAACAATAAATAAAATCCTCTAGATGCTAATCCTTACCCTTAGCCATCCTGTCTATTTTAAATTCATAGTTGCTTGTGCTGGTTCAAGGTGGATGGATTTGATTTCCACATTAACTGTGTTATGTGTGTTTATTCTAGTTTTCCATCATAATCTGATCACTTAGCAAATAGTCATGGAATAGCTATTATGGGGCAAGCACTGGGTTAGATCCTGAAAGCATGCTTGTATGGAATTCATACTAGAATAATGTGCTGGTTATAGGGTATTGATTTTTAAACAATTCAAAAAAAATTTAAAGCAATATGACAAAAATAATAAATTCTGATGTGGGATCTAGTATATAAAAATCAATGACAGTGAAGCTACCGGGGTGATTGAAATAGAGGCAGGAGTCTAGAAGCCTGCTCTCAGGGCCTAGCCCCAAAGGCATCTTTGTAGAACCCCCAGGTTGACCAGTTTGAAAACCACAGACCTAGTGTAAGGCATGCCGTACTTGGGCTTTGCCCTGGAGGCCAGGACTATACAGGTGATGGTGATATGCAGTCCCACCCTTGAAGAATTTGTTATTATTATTTTTTTTAGTGAAAAATAATCATCTTAACAATTATTGTTGTGTCCTAAAGAAGACTCTTGCGAGTCCCTTAGACTGCAAGGAGATCCAACCAGTCCATCCTAAAGGAGATCAGTCCTGGGTGTTCATTGGAAGGACTGATGCTAAAGCTGAAACTCCAATACTTTGGCCACCTGATGCGAAGAGTTGACTCATTGGAAAAGACTCTGATGGTGGGAGGGACTGCGGGCAGGAGGAGAAGGGGACAGCAGAGGATGAGATGGCTGGATGGCATCACTGACTCGATGGACGTGAGTCTGAGTGAACTCCGGGAGTTGGTGATGGACAGAGAGGCCTGGCGTGCTGCGATTCATGGGGTCACAAAGAGTCGGACACGACTGAGTGACTGAACTGAACTGAACTAAACTAAACTGAATGAGTGATACTCTTCAAAATCCTGAACTGAGGTCAATTATGCCTCAAGACACTTATGGAATTGCCTTTAAAACTCTTTTCTAAGAAACTCTGCTTTTTTATTTTATATTCACACCTTAAATTAAAAACATTCCTTAGTGCTGGATATTCGCCATACCAGATCCCATCAGTGTTATTTTAAAGAAATAGGATTGATTAGCTATCTTTGCTTCTTTATTTTTAATGACTATTTCATCAAGAGCAATATCTCTTATATTAATTAACATTTATACGTGTACATGACATGTATAAATTGCATCCCAGACCCTTTCTGAGTGTAGACTCGTAGAGGTTACTCATGTAATCCTCATAGCCGTCCTATGTGGTGAATACTAATAACGTCTCAATCTTAACAGCTTTTTCAAAAGCACAGAAAGGTTGTGAAACATGTTGAAAGTTACAAAACTGCTAATGGGGGCCATCAGAATGTGACTGTAGGAAGAGTGACCCCGTAGCCTCACTCTTGTTCACTCCACCTTCTGTGCAATAGCCAAGGACTGTCTGAACCACAACCACAGCTTTTGGCCTGTAGATGCATCATCAAGTCATCAGCCAAGGCGAATTGGTTTGCAAATAATAGACAGTTGATTAATATTATCAAATTGATAATAGTCTTACTACTTTACAATGTGTTCTTACAGACAAGGAAATAAGTTCTTACACTGTGTTTCCTAGAAATGAAATGATGGGATTCCCTAAAACAACCCGAAAGAGCTTTGGATGCAAGTGAAATGCCAAAAATATTGAAGAAGCCACCTCCTCAGTGGTTACCCTGTCTATTCTTCCCCAAATCTCCCTTCCTCCCAACTCATGACATTTCATATCTCTCCTCTGTATTTGATATTTTATGTTTTCTCCTCAGTACTTAATGCTCCCTAATATGCTATATATTTTGCTTTTTTGCATCTTGCTTGTTGACAGTGACCAAATGGACATAAATTCCTCAAGAGCAAGGGGTTTTGTCTCTTTTGAGCCCCGTTATATCTTTGACACCTAAAATAGTGCCTAGTGCATAGTAGAGTCTCAATAAATATTTGTTGAAAGAATGAGTTAGTGGGTTGCATGCCTCCGCACAGGACTCAGCCTCGGCGTATTTCATTTTATCCTCATCTCCCGCTGCAGACACAGGATTGAAGGATGGCAGTGACACGGGGTGTGACTTAGAACAGAGTTCCAGGTAGGCTGTGTGACCTCCATAGACCATCAGTCCCCCAGCCCCAGTTTCCACAAATGCGATGTGAAGATGATTAATAGCTGATTGTTATGAGAATGGAGTTATTTAAAACTCTTGCCAAAAGTATGTGCTTAATTAGTAGATGCTGGATCTGAAGAGAGACTCTTGTAAGGGTATTAAAAGCTTCTCTCTTTTAGAAAACATTGATTTTAACTGAGGGATAAAAGCTAAAGGCAGTGTGATATTTTTATTCTCCTAAGGGGGCCCTAAAACATTTTAGCAATTTCCCTTCTGGCAAATGCCAGAATAAAAACCGGCTGTTTGGCATACCCCCTGCCCCCTTTACTCAGGCCCACATGAGCCTGGTGAGCTCTGGGGAATCCAAAACAATTTCATAGAGGCTTGGGGATTGCAGGTGCCTTGTGGGGGCTTCCACAACCTGTGGAGGCCAGAAGAACATGGAGCTGGATGCCAGAGGACCCAGGTGATGCTCTTGATGGAGGTAGCCATGAGTGGGTTGTGAGCAACCTTTCCTTAGCTATTGCCAAACAAGGCTGCATGTCACAGCAGATTTTTGTAATTCCTGTACATGCAGTGATAGTATTAAAAATGGAAACCCCAATGAAATCCATCAGGTTGCAGACAGTGTTCAAGGTACAGAAATATAATGGGTCATAAGACCCCATGTTTTCAAATGAATCTACTTCATTCCTTTGTACAATGCCGGTGATTAGTTATGAATTATGGAGCATAATTAAGGAGAGCCATTCTTGGTGGAAGACTCTATGAACCGAAAAATGGCAGTGGCGGGGAGAGGGATCAGGGCGGAGGTGAAGCTGAGAAAGTGGTTTTGTTTATGTGCATGAGGAATCACCGGGAGCCTTCCTCGTTGTGATAAGAAGAATGAAGGGCATGTATTAACCCCCACAGGGCCAGACGAACAGAGTAAACTTGATTTCCTTTGGTTCTAGAGGAATAGATGGCTTTATACTGCTGTCCTGAAGGACTGTTTGTTAGCATCTTTGAGGAAGGGCTTTCAATCAATAAAGGTGACAATGGGAGGACAGACATAATCAAGAACAATAGAAAGAAGTGTCCTCTTTTCAAGAGAGTGACAACAGAGCCGTTTAAAAATACATTTAGCAGCCTGTCTTTAAGATGCCTTTATGTAACATGTGATGCAAAGTAGAGCAAGGGATTGAAATTACAAATACACCAGGAGAGTGTTTCCAAGATTGCTCTGTCTCATTGCATTTCTCTTGCAAATGTTATGAGAAAAATAGCTGAATAAGGAAGGCACGATTTCAATCCCCCACAAAAAGACTGTAGGTTGATGACCTCACTTGTTTGTGGGTATGGACCTGGAGAAGGTACAGAAGAGGGTAAAAGGAAAAGCATTTCAATAGGAATCAGAAAGTCTAGGTCCTGCCTGTTCTCAACAGCAGGTGACCTTGGCCAAGTTTCTTGATTGTTTTGAGTTTCAGTTTTGTCTTCTATAAAATGCCTAACCCACATTCCACAAAGAAATTTCAATAATGTACTGTCTATGAAAGACACCGAAACATTCTAAAGTGAGATACAGATACAGAAGAGAACAGTATTTTTTTATATCTTTTGGATCCCAATCATCTCTAGCTTCTGCCTACAACTCCCAGGGACCATTTACCCAAGTAGAACCATTGACAGGGGGAAGGGAAGGACAGGACAGGGACTTGAGCTTTGAAGGTACTGAGCTGATAGCATCCAAGAAGAGAAGGAACAGGCTGAAGAGCGGCGTGCCATCACTGACGGCTCCGTGGTGGATTCGTGCTTTTTCCAGCGTTCATTTGTATCGTTGTTTGGTAGTTAGAATAGGAAAAAGGAGTCCAGAATGGCGGTGGCTAAAAGACAAAGAAGGGAAAAGCCCGCTAAAATAGAACAAAGGAAGGTCCGAGGCCTGGCGTGAGGACCTCAGGTAGAACAAACAGCACTCCTGGCTAGCCCAGTTTACAGAGGGCAGGCCCAGGCGGAGGAAAAGAAAAACATATAAAAAGAGGAGCCAAAGGGCCAGGGGTCTCTCTCTCACGCTTTCTCTCTCTCTTCTCTTTGGGTTTTTTAGGTCTTCATGCCCTCATGCCTCGAGGATGTATTTTCCTTTATTTTCTAAATAAAACCAAGCTGCAACACAGAGCTGTAACACTGATCTGTCTGAGAGCTGTGACATGGTCTGTCCGAGGGCTTTAACACCAGTTCGTAGCTTCAAATTTTTGTTGTGATGAGACAGGACCGAGGAAATTGCACACTCCCCTGACAGAACACTTTTGCTTTTTGTTGGTGATGAGCCATTATCTTTTTACACTGTAAGAGTAAATGCCTAGCACTTATGGAGACGTCTTTGGAACAGTAATATAAAGAAGGGAATGGGCGGGAAGCTATATTGACTGAGTTTGGGACTGGTACTATAGACTGGCCATTTGAATGGCAAATATGAGCTTGGTTAGCCCTCATTCACCATCCACCAGAGAGGGCCAGCCAGTGATGTAGAGGGAAGTGCACCCTCTGGCAGAGAATGCTGGCTCCTGCCATGCCCCTGGGTACAAGGCTGAGGCTGTGGCTTAGGGACAAGGGGACCAGCCAAAGTCCTGAGTGGTTTCATCTTCCCCAGGCTCAAACCTCCAGCTGGAAATTGCTGAACCCTGCTTGTGTGTCCTGTGTACACCAACTGGAGCTCATAAGCATCTCTAAAAAAACAAAATCTTTGCTATCTTGTGAATGAAAGCATTCACAATGATATACTTTCTGAATGGATAAAATGAAGATATTATATAGAATACATAACTATGAGATAGAACTAAATGAAAGGAAGGGGATAAGAAATTCTGGATAGTGATTTCCTCACATGGAAGACAGGAGGGACAAATGGGGAGGGAATACTTAGAAGTGAGTTACTGTAAATTCTTTAGTTCTGTGGTTGAATGTTGGGGTTAAGGAAATTCAGGTGTCATTAGTAAAAACCACCAATAAAGGTAGATGAAATAGGTTTGTATGTGACAAGGATGATGGCAGGTTATGAACTGAAGGTTAGGGTTGATGCAATTCTGTGCACCTGATTACTCCAAATATAAACAAAGAAACAAACAGAAGGAAAATCAATGCAATGAATGATCAAATAGATGAATACACTCTATTTACAGCTCTTGTAGCATGGTAGTTTTTTATTCTAGTGACTGATCTGATGACAGTGTTCTTTCCTGGTGTAATTCATTCGGGGCAGGCAAAATCTAATATATGAAGATACTGACATGAGGAAGGGTGTTGTGATTAAAGAATAGGGCAGTTCTAACCATACTTAAAATGTTTTAGTCTGTACTGGAATCCTGACCAATCTTTGGCTCACTTTCAGTGTCACAGAACCACAGTTGCTGATGGCAATGAGTGACATCAGTGGATCAGACCACCTGAAGACATAGATGTTGGCTGCAGTTCCAGTTTTTTTTTTTCAGTACTGATTTCTTAATGCAATACACATTTAATTAGCTCTACAAGGAGACAGACACTGTTATATTTCTTTTTAGGCTGAAATGACCCAGATTTTACAAGTAGGTTTGTTCCCTTAGTCCTGTTGGAGTAACATATATACAAACAATTCTTATCTAGTAAGGCTCACAAAGAGTCAGACACAACTGAGTGACTGAACTGAAGATGTGAAATACATCATAAACCAGGTGAAGGATGGTGATGAAAGTCTAGAGAGGAAAGATGAGTAGCAAGGATAAGGGAAGTTCTCAAGGAGAATGTTAGGTGATTTGGGGAATGAATACATTTTGGGAATTTAATCCAGCTGGACCCATTTTTATGATATAGTAATGACTGGGCATCAGTTCCTTCAAATAAGGATTGTGTTAGAAAATCAGGTGAATTTTAGGGAATAAGAAAGACCTGGTCCCCAATTCTCTGAGCAAGGGGGAGAATTCTGATAGTTAAGACATAATTTCCTTTTACTGTAAATTTGCACTGATTTGTTTCTACTTGTTCCCCGCCCCCCCCCCCCTGCCCCGTGGTTCATTTACTCCTTCCTCTCCCTGCCCCACTTCTTCTTCCTCTTCTTCCTGCATTCTTAAGGGCCAAATAGATTATTTGTGAAACAGTGATTGGCCCAGGATTCATTTGAGATTCTCAAGAAAGTGAATCTACTTTGCATGAATTTTAAAAGGTATTTTCAGGCAAAACTGTGAAGAACTTGGCTGAATTATCTAATTTTAATATTTTGGCACATTTCACAAGCAAATAAAGGTCTCATTTTCATATACACAGAGTCTCTCTATATAAAATTCTACTTGTCTGTATATAGACACACATATGTGTATATCTATAAATGTATGTGTAATAACTGAAACTTTATTCTGGCAAGTAGTAGTATGCATAATATACTATAAGAGCAGTATTGCAATGCCAGCTAATGTTTATTCTTGAATAAATCTGTGCAAAAGCAGCCAGTTATCTCTTTGGGTTAAAAAACATTGACCTGTGTGTAAGATGACCAAAACAATCATGCTTTAGAGAGGAAAGAGCCCAAGGAACAAATATGTACAGGACAGAAAATTCACTATAGTTCCATAGTTTACAGTTTTGGAACATCTAGCAGGTTATTAACTTTGGGAAAAGTTGGAGAGGAATTTGGCAGTTATCTGATGGAGCAGGTTTTGTGATTTCTCTATAAAAGTAAAGAAACTTCCATTTGATATATTGCTCATTTCTTTGTTGATTTTACTGAAGCTATTATTTATCTAATCTCCACAGAATACTGCCTATTTAAAGAGTAAAAAACTTGAAGAATTTTATTCATATTTAACTTTTCTCTCTTTCTTTCTTGCCTTACCTTATTTAAAAGTCATCACAAGTCAGCCACCATTTTCCACAAAATATCTTCTTTTTTTTTTAATTTAATTTTATTTTTTAACTTTACAATATTGTATTGGTTTTGCCATATATCAAAATGAATCCTCCACAGGTATACATGTGTTCCCCATCCTGAACCCTCCTCCCCCCTCCCTCCCCATACCATCCCTCTGGGTGGTCCCAGTGCACCAGCCCCAAGCATCCAGTATTGTGCATCGAACCTGGACTGGCATTTCATATATGATATTATACATGTTTCAATGCCATTCTCCCAAGTCATCCCACCCTCTCCTTCTCCCTCTCCCAGAGAGTCCAAAAGACTGTTCTATACATCAGTGTCTCTTTTTCTGTCTCGTATACAGGGTTATTGTTACCATCTTTCTAAATTCCATATATATGTGTTAGTATACTGTATTGGTGTTTTTCTTTCTGGCTTACTTCACTCTGTGTAATAGGCTCCAGTTTCATCCACCTCATTAGAACTGATTCATATGTAAAAAATATGGAATACTTCACGAATTTGCGTGTCATCCTTGTGCAGGGACCATGCTAATCTTCTCTGTATCGTTCCAATTTTTAGTATATGTGCTGCCAAAGCGAGCACCAAAATATCTTCTTTATTTCAGAGTTTTCCCCACGAAACAAGCATGATTAGAATCATCAATCATACCAAAGGTATGAGCATAATTCTACCTTTGGTAACAAGTGATGATTTTAATTCTGTTTTCTTTATAACATGGCTGCTAAATAATATGAATATGTTGTAATCAACATGGTACTTTGGTAAATCTGAAGTCAAATTTTTCTCCCCATGGGCAGAAATCACTATTTTTTTAGGGTTAAAGGGCTATTCAGTCAGGGATACTTTGTTGATATTTGTGAGGTTGGGGGACACTGAGGACTATTCTAGAAACTTAGGTTTGTGGTGAGGTCTTAAAAGTAAGATTGAGGGATAAGCCATCCTCTGATCCTCACTTTGGTTGGGATCAACCCTTGTCCAGACATAAAATCATCTGGTAAGGGCTGCGGTCAGAGCAGCAGTGGAGCTGGGTGGAGAGATGGGCACTGTCTGTCCGTTGTGTGAAAATGACTGGCTCCCCTATACCACCCTTCTCTGGTCTCTCAACTTAGGTGGGGGATTTCTCCTCCTATGGGTGAGTTCCTTCTCTGTACTGATGCTCTGCAGTCTGCACTTTGTCCTGAGAACTGATTAGATAAAGAAAAATACTTAGGCTGAACATTTTCCCACACATGACTAGCACATTTAAAAAATCCTCTGAGTGATAGGGACCTTGCCAAAGGAAATCACTTTCCCACAGAGTGAAGTCAGTAGATCCTGATACAGCTTCATTATGATAAACAAGTTGGAGTGCCTCAGTCACAGGGCACAGAAAGGACGTGGCAGTTCCATGGTCACTCTTGTATTATATCAATATAACAGGCAAGCAACTACTGTAAGGAAGACAGAAACTGATCTGAGTGTGGACAAGGCTCACCACATCTTGGAGCTTGCTGATTATGGCTTCATTTAGGTTTCAAAGGCAGAGATGAGTTCCAGCCACAGCTGCCTGCCTTTGCTCCTGAGTTCTGTGGAGTGAAAACAGTTCAGCCACCACTCTCACCAGTGGGCAAATGGCTCAGAACTAGGAAGGAAGTTTGGCAGTGGTGAAACATGCAGGGAGAAATTAATAAAAGAGTGAATCAGCGAGCCACATGGGTCAGTGGGAAGTTGGAAGAAGATGAGGATAAAGAAATTGGGGGCAAATTCATTCATTCATTTAATCAGCAATCATTCAATAAGCTGTTCCTAAGGTTATCAGACACCAGTAAGGACAGCCAGTTCAGAGACAAATGACATGGATCTAGCCCTTTTGGAAATCAATCTGGTGGCTTTAGTGGGAAAAATGAGTAGGTTGAAAGAAGACTGGCAAATATAAAAAATGCCCTTTTGGAAATCTGGTGGCTTTAGTGGGAAAAATGAGTAGGTTGAAAGAAGACTGGCAAATATAAAAAATGGCAATATAATGTGGATAGGGGCTATGTTGGGGCTTTTCAGGGTGGCAGAGATGATGAAGATCCGTGGGTGATTGAAACTAGTTCCCAAAAGGAATGACGTCTAAGCTGACTTCAGCTGAGGTCAGGTGAAGGGTGATGGTGGTGAAGTCAGGGGGAAAAGAACAGAGCATTGTTTATTGAGAACTCACTACATAACAGGCAATATGTTAACCATTTTATACGCGTGACCTCATATAGTCTTTATAGTAACACACATAACACACGTATCACACAGCCCATTTTACAGAAACAAAATTGGGTGTAAATATTTGAGGAACGTGCCCAAGTTCACACAGAAAGTAGGGAAGGTCTGTCTGGTTGCAAAGTGTGTGCCCTTCACATGATGTCATCATACAGAGGCCAGAAATGTGATATAAAGAAAATACTAGAAAGGAAGTGTCCAGCATATTAGGTGTTTTGACTCATTCCTGCCTGACTTTTTACCTTCTGATCTGTTCTAGCTCCACACAATTCCCCCCAGATCCTGTGTTACTGTAGAAGTCACCACATTATGGATCTGTGTGGGCGGTGGTCTCCAAACTGACATATGAGTGTTTATTTAAACATTATATACATATTGCCTGGATAACATATTACATATGCTTTAAAACATAGACAAAAGTGAAAAAAAAAAGTTTAAAGAGTATGATCAAACATACGAATTCTCAGGTTTCCTTAACACATCACCTGCTAGAGTAAACGGATTCATTTGCAGACTCTATTCTAGACCACTCTCAGTTCAGTCAGTTCAGTTCAGTCGCTCAGTCGTGTCCGATTCTTTGCGACCCCATGAATCGCAGCACGCCAGGCCTCCCTGTCCATCACCAACTCCCGGAGTTCACCCAGACTCACGTCCATTGAGTCAGTGATGCCATCCAGCCATCTCATCCTCTGTCATCCCCTTCTCCTCCTGCCCCCAATCCCTCCCAGCATCAGAGTCTTTTCCAATGAGTCAACTCTTCGCATGAGGTGGCCAAAGTACTGGAGTTTCAGCTTTAGCATCATTCCTTCCAAAGAAATCCCAGGGCTGATCTCCTTCAGAATGGACTGGTTGGATCTCCTTGCAGTCCAAGGGACTCTCAAGAGTCTTCTCCAACACCACAGTTCAAAAGCATCAGTTCTTCAGTGCTCAGCCTTCTTCACAGTCCAACTCTCACATCCATACATGACCATAGGAAAAACCATAGCCTTGACTAGACGGACCACTGTAGACAGATCCTATTGCTTCTTTTATCTCTACCAAGACCTTCCTTCTCCTTTATTTTAACAAAGGTATGGTTACATTTATTTGCAAAATCATATGGGGCTTGAAAACTGTGAAAATGATAATAAACATAAAGCATAAATCTCTTAACCTGACTTAACCAAAGTCCAGTAATAACTAGCTTGGCCAAGGTAATTTACAGGAATAAGTCTGGAGTAAAGATTCCAGAACCTTATTCCTTTTCTGAATTTTAGATTCTTCGATAGATAGGGTGGAGGGAAGGAAAAATTACAGATGGTGGAGGTCTCATCAGTTATACCAGCTATGCCTGTCTACAATACTTACCTTCAGTTGACACTTGTGTGTTCTGCAAATGTTTTGAGATCTATACTTTTCTACTCGTTTTCTTTACTCTTGGTTTTCTAAGTTTCTCTTTTGAAAAATTCCATTATAATCTTGCTAAAATTAATAGCAGAGGGGATTTCTTCTACCATGATCAGCAGGGGATGAGCAGAAAGTCAGAGACATTGACTGTGCTGATAGCAGCAGCTGTTTTGGTTCAAGATGGCAGGAACTGTAGGCAGACTTGGAGCAGATTCAAGCAGGCAAAACCTGAGTGAGGGCATGAAGCAAGCTGATATGGCCACAGGGCTTTCTCTCTAAGCATCCTAATTTTGTCAGAAATCCTGGTTCATCCTTGTTCATCAATGTGCATTTAGCACCTCCCTAATTATCCCCCATAATTTCTGGAAGGCAGCATGTGTGTGTTTAGTCGCTCAGTCATGTCTGATTATTTTGTGACCCTATAGACTGTAGCCCGTCCGGCTCCTCTGTCCATGGGATTCTCTAGGCAAGAATACTGGAGTGGGTTGCCATTCCCTTCTCCAGGGGATCATCCCAACCCAGGGATCAAACCCTGGTCTCCTGCATTACAGGTAAATTCTATACCATCTGAGCTACCAGCGAAGCCCTGGAAGGCAGCTTAGTGGAAGGATAAAAATTTGGATTTCAATTCTAAGAAAGCGTTTTTGTTGTTGTTGTTGTTGAAATTGTAATTGAAGAAATTCACTTGATAGTTTTTCATTATTAGGCAGTTAAGAACATATAAACAAAGCTGAGGATCAGAAAATTCTAAAGCAATCGTTATTAAAATGAACAAAGATGTTTATGAAATCAGACAAGCAGTTAGAGGGAGTGAAATGATTAGTTCTCTGCACGTGTAGTCATCTTTTATATCTGAGGATGAAGAAGCAGATGGTCTTGTTATCAGTTTGCATATTTGTCTGAAAAAAAGCAAACACCACAGGTGTAAGACCCACATTCCTTTCCACATGGCACGCATGTGAGAGTCTGGCTCTGAGTGTGTGATTATAGATGCTGCTTACAGAGCTTGACATCATTTCACTGCATCCCAGAGTGCACCAAAGCTTTGAGCAAGAAACCACTCCACTTATAGTAGCCACACTCTGTATTCATTTGTCCAAGAACTCGTTGATGTCGCCCTTAGAGGAGTCCTTTAATAATTATTTGGCTTTATTGATTTATCAGAAATAATTACAGAACGATTACATTGCCAGCCACTGTGCAAGACACCCGCTTGTATCAACAACTTTTTTAGTGAACATAAATAAGCACACATAAACCTTGATTATTACATTTGTATATCCACCAAAAGCTATATTTGTATATCCATTATTTGTGTATCCACCAAATATGGTTTTTATATGTCATATGCAAATACTTTTAGAAGAGAGTTTTCTAAGATGACATCTCATAATTATAATTCAAACTCAGGCATCAGCAGCACAACAATACCTGAGATTTGGAACAATGAGTGGATTCTTCTGGAAGGAAAGTATACAAGATGGCTGCCCCATGCCAAATCCAACTGGCTGATGTATTTTTCTTTGTGTGTGTGCATGTTAACTCACCTCAATTGTATCTGACTCTGTGCAACCCTATGGACTGCAGATTCCTAGGCTCCTCTATCCATGGGATTCTCCAGGCAAGAATACTGGAGTGGGTGGCCATTTCCTTCTCCGTGTGTGTGTGTATGTGTGTGTGTATCTTAGTATTTGAGACAGAACATTCTCTAGTTTTCTACAGTCTTATCAATCAGCCTTTGTTTTAAATTTTAATTTATTTAGCTGTATCGCATCTTAGTTGCAGCATGCAGGATCTTTGTTGCATCACGCAGGACTATCGACCACTTTTATCTTATTCCTGCTTGGTTCACATGTTTACATTAGTTCACTGGTCTATGGGTCTTCAACTTTGTCAGTTCTGATAGACACAGCAGTGGGCGGGAAGGAATAGGAAAAAGCAATAGGAACAAATAGGAAGAGTAGAAGAGAGGGCTGGACCTGCCTGTAGGGGAGTGCATAATGCAGAGGACGGGGAAACCCAGGCTGAGTGCTCGCTCTAGGACAGATTCCACATGAACAGTACAGGGTATCAGTGTGGGGAGAGAGGAAGAGACTAGAGAGACAGTTACTGATACTTGTTAGGTATCACAGTCCAGGCATTTAACCCTCATTATCCCTTTTAATAAACCTAAAAATCTCCCACCAACTGGGTATTCCTATAATGAAGTTACAGTCAAAGATAAGGAAGTTTGGAGGTTAAGTAATTTGCCCATGATCATGAGAACTAGCAAAAGAGTGGGGTATCAAACCCAGGACTGTGTGACTCCAAGTGTGACATATTCCCACTTTTCTACAACACTAACCATCATACACTATACACACAGACACACACATAAATGTATGAAAGTGAAAGTGTAGTCACTCAGCAGTGTCTGACTGTGACCATATGGACTGTAGCCCACCAAGCTCCTCTGAACATGGGATTTCCCAGGCAAGAATACTGGAGCTGGTTGCCATTTCTTCCTCCAGGCCACCTTCCCAACCCAGAGATTGAATCTGAGGCTCTTGCACTGGCATGTGGATTCTTTACCACTGAGCCACCTGGGAAGCTCGTATTTAGCCACTAAGAACATGAATCCCTTAGGTACCAGGCTGCAGTCCACGGGGTCGCTAAGAGTCGGACACGACTAAGTGACTTCACTTTCACTTTTCACTTTCCTGCACTGGAGAAGGAAATGGCAACCCACTCCAGTGTTCTTGCCTGGAGAGTCCCAGGGACGGGGAGCCTGGTAGGCTGCCATGTATGGGGTTGCACAGAGTCGGACATGACTGAAGCAACTTAGCAGCAGCAGCAGCAGATATAGAAATACAGGTTAAAGAGCAGATCCATTTGAGTTTGAGGGAGGGTTACTCAACATATACAACATGAAATTACAGGCTGAATCCATAGTATATCCCTGATTCTGATTTTTAATCTAAAAACAAAGTTAAAAATGAAGCAGCAGAGGAGATAGGTCATGGCTTTGATTGAAGTATTTTCTCAGAAAAGCTGCTGATAGTTCAACAGTGGAAAAATGATCTTTGAGTGATCTAACCTAGGTTGTCAGGGACAGAGAGAATGAGAGAGTTAGTTAATCATATCAAAACATCAACGTAGGGGAGAGGATGTCTGACAAACAAACCCAGAAAGAAATGTTTTAAAAAATGAGAAAAAAATAGGCTCCATTAATAAAACCATAAGATGATAAAATTATGTCTAAAATCACAAAGATAGAGAAATTCCTTTTAATGCATGGTTAATAAGGCATTGTGATAAAGAAACATATAAACAATTAGAAAATAATTGAGCGCCTGTAAAAGTAGCTCTTGATAAAAGGTACTTAAAAAGCCTGCTTAGCGTGTTTGGACATATGTACAAGTGGGACATATGTGTTTCTATAAAGATGTTGGTGACAACGGTTGTTAACAGTGGTTGTGGGCCTCTGAGGACTATTATGAAAATCCATAAGAAGTGGGAAGTGGTAGCGAGTTTGTTTTACTGGTGGGCTTTATAGTAGCCCAGGAACCCATGAAAAGCCTGTTTTCCATCAAGCATCCCTTCTGATAAGTTAAATGACTTGAGTAACCCACTTGTGATAGATAGTCTCTGCTTGCCCCTCCAGAACCGCTTTCCATCTCCTTCCCCCAGCTTTGTGCCCTGGGAGCCTGGCCTGTATGAACAGCATCTGATAGCTTGCTTTCTTGGCTTGGCCCATGGAGGCAGCAGTGGGAGAGGAGAGGGCAGGGGAGTGTGTTCAGGGAGTTGATTCCTCTGGTTGCCCTCTACTGGGTTGCACATTCTTTGTTTCTCTACCAGGGACCTCTGTTCCTGTGTATGAAGGAGAGGATGGTGGTTTTCATAGCTGGAAACAAGTTCATGCCACCACCCAAGGGTGGCACAAGCTCCTGGCTGTTGAGAGTTCCCGTGGGCTTCACATTAATTCTTCCTGAATCTTTGTATCACATCCCTTTCTCAAAGTGCTCCTCAAGTTCCCTGTTGGAGTATGCCTTGAGAGTGCCTGTTTCCTGACTGATATATCACTGAGCTTCAACTTTGACCTTTGCACAGTGGGTTTTTGAAGGTCAGGTGACTTTATGAAGTTCTTCCAAAGGCTTACAGAAATAGTTTTAAGTAGCATTTCAAATTAGAGTAATAAAAGTATTACAAATGATATTAACCAAAATGTAAATATGGAAATTGCTTTAAATGAGAGGAAAGAAAAGCCATAGGAGTGTTTATATTAGAGTGTCTGTAGAATGGACTGTCACAGGAAGACCCCAGGAGGACTCCAGTGGCAGAATTTTCCTGATCCCTTTAGTTCTCTTTTCATGGATTAATGTTGGGTTGGCCAAGAAAAGGCTCAGGGTCAGGCTTCAAGGCCATGCCACGGGGCAAGGCCAAAGGTAAGATTCTGGGTGCAAAAACTGCAAATAACTCACCCTTCTTATGAATTGTGGTAAGACCCTGTGTGCATGCAAAGTGTGCGTGCTCAGCCTCTTCAGTCGTGTCTGATTCTTTGTGATCCCATGGACTGTAGCCCACCAGGCTCCTCTGTCCATGGGATTTTCCCAGCAAGAATGCTGGAGTGGGTTGCCATGCCCTCCTCCAGAGGATCTTCCTGACTCAGGGATTGAACCCACGTCTCCTGTCTCCTGCTTGCAGGTGGATTCTTTACTGCTGAGCCACCAGGGAAGTCCCCTGTGTGCATACACAAAGTCTTATTTTGGAAATATTTTTTTATTTAAAGGCATCCCTAGAAAAGGCCTTAAAATTATGTCTCAGTATCAGGTCAACACACTCAAGTTCATTCCTCATTGAAGAGCCCGGCTGAAAAACTGCATTCATTTTCACATGGAGTGGACAATGGTGACCTCAAATTGTCTTCAGTTGCTTTCATCCAGCAGGGTTCCAAAAGCTTTCCAGCTGAAACAGTAGAATGGGGAACACACAGGTTTTTTGAGGTAAAACAACTTCAGAATCAAGGTCAGCTGTTTAAGGGCACATCACAGATCACAGCACTGCTCAACGAGACAGAAATGAGGTCTGGAAAGAAGAGTCCCCTCTTTTCCCAACCTCTGGAGCTATAGACCGAATCAGACAAATACAGCATCTTATGAATATTTAACTGGTCCTGGGCCAGAGCACCTGGGCCCATACCTCTTTTCAGTGCTTTGGGTCACTACAGTAAACCCCATAAACTGCCACTTCCTTTCTCTGTTCCCTCCGCCCCAGTGTAATGTAGTGTTAGTTGCTCAGTCATGTCCAACTCTTTGCAACCCCATGGAGTACAGCCCACCAGGCTCCTCTGTCCATGGAATGCTCTAGGCAGGAATACTGGAGTGGGTTGCCATTTCCTCTTCCAGGGGATCTTCTGGACCCAGGGATCAAACCCAGGTCTCCTGCATTTCACGCAGATTCTTTACTGTCTGAGCCACCAGGGAAGCCCAAATTACCATCAGCCCCAGCTGCTAAGTCACTTCAGTCATGCCCGACTCTGTGTGATCCCATAGATGGCAGCCCACCAGGCTCCCCCGTCCCTGGGATTCTCCAGGCAAGTACACTGGAGTGGGTTGCCATTTCCTTCTCCAATGCAGGAAAAGTGAAAAGTGAAAGTGAAGTTGCTCAGTCGTGCCCGACTCGTAGCGACCCCATGGACTGCAGCCTACCAGGCTCCTCCGTCCATGGGATTTTTCAGGCAAGAGTACTGGAGTGGGTTGCCATTGCCTTCTCCGGGGGAAGACCTCAATTCTGGCCACTCTCATTACATCACAGGGTGGCCCCCGGGTTTTGTTTACATATAAGGCCCCATGTTTAATATGCTGAGCTCTGTGTAAAGCTCTCACTAGGAATCATTAAATATAAAACGTCAATTTCCCTAGTTTAAAGGCAGCCATAAAAAGGAAAATCCAGTTGTGTTTTGAATGCGCTGAGTGAAGTTGCTTCCCCAGGCAAAGAATTTCAGAGTCTCAAGATTTTCAATCAACTATTCCAATAATAGTTTAATTATTGCAACATGTAGGAAGGCTCCTGGAGAAGCAATCCATCAGTGTTACGAGATGGCCCGAGTCAGGCAAGGCCTCATTAGCTTCCACCATTTTTCACAAAACAGGGAGGCCAGTGGGCAGACATTAAAATCCTAGGGCTCATTCCAAAAGAATCATAATAAGATATATCCTCTGGGAGCCTTAAATTCAATGCCTTTCTCAAGGGAACAGGAGGCAGACCAGGGAGAGAAAATGTGTAACAATAGCATCAATGTTGGGAACCACGAGTGTGTGTATGCTAAGTCACTTCAGTTGTGTCTGACTCTTTGCGACCCTATGGACTGTAGCCCATCAGGCTCCTCTGTCTTGGGATTCTCTAGGCAAGATTGCTGGAGTGGGTTGCCATGCCCTTCTCCAGGGGATCTTCCCCACCCAGGAACTGATCCCGTGTCTCCTACATTACAGGCAGATTCTTTACCCCCGAGCAACAGGGGAAGCCCATTGGGAATCATACAACCCCATATATCCATTTTTTTTTTTTTCTCTTCTGGGGAAACAAGGGCATAAAAAGGCAGAGAAATTGCTAGTTATCGAACAGAAATAGTGTTAGATCCAGTGTTTCCTTCTCAGAGGCAGTGTTAGCTCTGTATCTTTCCAAGTCTTGCTGGCTTGACAGAATGCTGCTAAGAAATGAACAGTCTGTATGCAGGCAACGCTCTAGCTATAATCTTGCATTTAGTAGGAAAATAAGAAATTGCTTTTGCATGATTTGGTAGCCTCTGCCATAGTATCGTATTACTGAAAAACATGGTATAGTTTCCTTTTCATAGCCCCAAATTGTCTTGTTTAACAATTTAAGGAGGAATTTAAACTAGGTCTTAACTCAAAGTTAAAACAAATATTAACCTAGTTATGATTTAAAGCCAAATAATCTGTCCTAATGCATTTCCCTTGTGGGGAGGTACAGGGCAATTTAAAGAGATCTTACAAAAATAATAAATTCTACCTAAGGGAAACGGAAATCTACGATTCTTTTAAAAAGTGATTTCCATTTCCAAGGAGCTGAGTGATGGAGTCTCCCTTTGGCAGATTCCATTAGCAACGGGACCTGACATGGTAGAAGCAACCCAACAGAATATGTATATTTCTTGTTTTGATGTAATCTGAGATTTTTTTTTTTTGTCTTTGAACAATAAGCGAATCAAGTCATGACTGAATGGATATATTGCTCTGGTATTTTAATGTATTACAATTTATGGCAGTGTTTATTTCAACCCTTGGCTTGCTGACACTAAAATTATCTTAAAGAGGAATTATAAAATTAGATTAGATATACTTCAACAAGTTTATCTCTAACAATAAATATATACAAATTCTGAAATGAAATACCCTGCAATTTTCAGCCAGTGCTTAAAGTAATTACACATTCTGTGGTGATAACACATTCCTTTCTTTTATTGTGCCACAAGCTGGTGAGATACCTCTACAGCGCATGTTAATGCTAATTAGCAGATAAAGTGTAAATGTGAGGGAGCCTCGAATTCTGTTGCCTTGCCAGTTTGCTCCTGATTGGAAATTGCGGCCCGAGTCTCCTCTCATTCCAGCTCGGTCCATTCAGGCATCGCCTGAGCTGTCTTTCTGCAGTGTGTTTTAATCCATCAGATCTGTTCGCCATTGAATGCCTCGCTGTTTGTTTTCAATTCAGCAGACTCAAACAGTTTCCTCTATAACTGCCTTTTATAATCAATCATAGGAGAATTTCGACTCTGCAGAACAATAGGTGGGAATGACATGTTTATGCCATGCTCCCTCATCCCTGTCGAAGAGGTGTTTTTGTTTAGCTGCTAATAAAGTGGCATTTTGAAACATGTTCCCAAACCAAGAGGAAGGGAGGGAGATTGTATACAAGCTTTGTTTCCACTTTTGCATCCGGAGCTCTCAGCCTGGAGGGATGTGCTCAGTGAGTCCAGTTACAATGAGCCTTCAGAGAGATGCTAATATTTGGCGGGAGGGGGGTGTCCACCCTGGGGACAGAGACCAAAAAGGTGTGGTCGGCAGTTGCAGAGACCAAAAAGGTGTGGTCGGCAGTTTCCCGAGTTCAAGTTCAAGTTCACACTTAAGACTTACTTATCTGTTGATTCTATGCAAAGCTTTAGGCACATTCCATGACCTCTGCCTCTCTTCCAGCCCAGCTCTACCTTTGAAGTTGTGGGAGATCCTGTAGGAGGAGTTTTTGCTTTGAGCTGTTGGGCTTGATTTAATTCGAATTTACATTATTGCCTACAGCAAATACCTTTGGGTTTCATCAATTAGAATATGCTCTTCAAGGCCCTTCCACATTTTTTTATTTCTACCTGCCATTTTGATTTCTACCTCTACACCAGCCAGTCAATAAAAAAGTCTCCCCTGCCATTCCCACCATCTGTGTGTCCACAACTCTGGCCCTGTCTGCTAGATG
This sequence comes from Bos javanicus, assembly GCF_032452875.1. Taxonomy (NCBI): domain Eukaryota; kingdom Metazoa; phylum Chordata; class Mammalia; order Artiodactyla; family Bovidae; genus Bos; species Bos javanicus. The sequence continues at coordinate 47,997,976 of NC_083881.1, forward strand.
CCTATTGAATTCCTAACTGACCATGTGTGAACCACCAGGGTCCCAGCCATGAGCATGATGTGTCTATCAGGCACAAAAGACCTAGAAGAAGTGGTTCAGGAACATTTGGAATTCACTTGTGTGTGTGTTGGAGAGCACTGCCACTTCTTCTGTCTGGATAACAATGGGTAAGGGTTACCAAAATGATATGATTGCCTCTCAAATTAACTATGATGTTAAATATTTCTGCATGATAATAAAAATGATTTTGTTGCACCATGATGTTTGCATTAGTCAGCTCAGGTTGCCATAACAAAATACCATAGACTGAATGGCTTACACAATGGAAATTAGTTTTCTCATTAATTTCTGGAGCCTGAGAAGTCCAAAATCAAAGTACCTGCAGATTCGGTATCTGGTGAGTTCCCTCTTCCTGGCTTGTAGTTAACCACCTTCTTGCTATGTCCTTACATAACGGGGGTGGGGGAATGAAGGAAATGGGGTGAGGGGGTAGAAAGAACTCAGAGGGTACTCTCATGTCTGTCTCTCTTTTTAATAAGGACACTAATCCTATCAGATCAGAGCCTTATCATTATGGTCTTCTTTAACCCTGATTACCTTCGGAAAGCCCCAACCCCAAATACAGTCACACTGCAGGAACATCAATATATAAATTTTGGGGGGAATGCAGGTATTCAGCTCAAACAATGTTTCTTTAAGCACCAAAAGCACAGAGGAAGGAGATAGTAATACAGACCCTGAATATAAAAAAACTATTTTTCTGGACATGTGGCGAGATGTTTAATAGTTTGGAGTTATGTTTCTACTTTTACTAAATTTTAAAGGAAAGAACACTAAGTTATATTTTTATTAAAGTTCTAATGTCTTTTAGAGAAGAATTTTGAAAATATCATCAAGAAAAAGGAAGAAAAAATTATCTCTAGAAAACTTGGCACCCAAAGAGATTAACTGCTAAGACTTTGGTGAATATCTTTCTAGAATTTTCCTGTTCAAACATACACATGTGCACATACACACACACATACTAGGCATTCTGTCTTTCACTATGGATTCATGTTGCATTTGCATTTTAGAAATCTGCTCTTTCCCTCTACCAATATATCTTGAATATTTTTCCATGTCATTAAATGTTCTTTTATAACATGTGTTTCCATTTTTTTTTAATGAAAAAAAAGTGGTTTCTGCTGCAGGATTTCATGGTCAACTTGTTTAAATTTATGGCAAGAACATTTTTAATTGAAAGTGTATCAGAATGACATGCCCAGTCCTGGAGAGGAAGCAGAGCAGTGGGGAGGGAAAGAGTGTAACCCGAGGACCTGGAAACACGCAGAGGACCAACAAGCAAATCAATACTCTGAGATGTGCAAAAGTCACTGTGCCCCAGTTTCCAGCAAAATTCATCCCGTCTCTTGAAGACATTATTTGCAACATGCTTGGAACTCAATAAACTTTGTGTTCACTGATGGGATATGAAGTTGATTTAATAACCAAGGACCTGGCAATTGACTCAGCGGACATAAAAAAAGCTGATCCTGTAGTATAACAAATGTGTGAATCTGTTGGATTATATGGGAAAGTAGCAATCAGCTGCTGTTTAAATACTTGTAGGGATTACTTGTCATCTCTTAAAATCAGTTTCATAAAATCACCTTGTAAATTTATTTTCTGAACAGCCCCTGTGTGTTTGATGCAAGAACGTTGATTCGGTGATGGACCAGTAAGTGACTTGGTAGGAATGTCAGTGGCAAGAGAGCAGACAAGTTGAGGCTAAGGCTATCCTTTGGTTTAGAAAGTGTGAATAAAGACATTAAAATGTAGGCAAAAGAGAAAACCAGAGGTTGAAGGAAGAACTGGGAGTCTGGTTAGTATAATTTAGGAAAGATGACACCCAGTGGGATCTCCAGTCATGTGTCTGGAATATCTTATCCATTTGGCAGGGGTCAGATTCTTCTGAGACCATGACAAAGGGTTCACGTTCAGCAGAGAGGAGTCTGAAATGGTGAAGAGTCTGCAAACCATGGTATATTAAGAACATTTGAAGAGCTGTGTGCATTTAGTAGGTAGAAAGGAGAGCTATAGTCAGCTACGTGTACTTAGTTTGAGGTCTGATAACATGTGTGCATACATTTATTCTGTGTTACAACAGATGGCTCAGGAGTTTCTCACGTTGATGTGGTGCTGGCTGGTAACCGTTCTAGGGTGTTTGAGGCAGGTCGGCACTGTGGCTTGTTGCGATAGAAGATCTGTGTGTGTGCATGTTTGTGTTAGTCGCTCAGTCGTGTCTGACTCTTTGTGACCTCATGGACTATAACCCATCAGGCTCCTCTGTCCATGAAATTCTCCAACAAGAGTACTGGAGTGGGTTGCCATTCCCTACTCCATACAGAAGATCTCTAATATTCCTTTTAATTAGAGGTTTCCAGGGCCTCACCTTCCTGCGAATTAGCTAAAAGTTCTTTGGTAGAGATGGATGTGAAAGTTGCTCAGTCGTGTCCGACTCTTTGTGACCCCATGGACCATACAGTCCATGGAATTCTCCAAGCCAGAACACTGGAGTGGGTAGCCTTTCCCTTCTCCGGGGATCTTCCCAACCCAGGGATTGAACCCAGGTCTCCTGGATTGCAGGCAGATTCTTTACCAGCTGAGCCACAAGAGAAGCCCAACAAGCCACCTAAAGTTAGGGTTCTCCTTGCATAGTTGGGAGCAGTTGCTGGGGGGAAGGTGCCAGTCAGAGGCTCTGTCTCCCATTTCCCTTTTAGGTGTGGCCACATGCACTTCTTACCAATGGAAGGAGACCAGAAAAAATGGTGTTCTCCTCTGGATCAGGGTCAGGGTTTTTAAGATACAGCCTGGGCTTCTTTGTTCTCCATCTGCCTGTCTGCCAGTTGAATGCAGAATCCTGCGAGGCCCAGGGGATGGTGAACTACAGATGGAGGGAGCAGGTCTTTTAATCACCTTCATCATTGAATAAAACTACATACCCATCAGAAACACCAGCTCTGGACTGTGATGTGAGAAATCAGCTTTTCAAGTGTTAAGCTGTTAAAACTGGGGGGTTTATTTGTTTCAGAAGCCCACCTAATGCTTTCATCTGGGCCAATTCTGGGTGGTCTCCTGTACAAACAAGGATAGAGAAAACAGATCAGGCTTCAAATAGAATACCTATAGAATTAGCATGGGGATTGTACCTGGACCACTGAACATAAAGAACTTTGCCTAGGGCCAGAGGGAGATGGGGAAGATGAAATAATGATAATAATAATATAATTCATTAGAATTATTTAATATATTAATAAAATTAATAATAATTATTATTATTATCAGTTAGTATGTGCCAGCACTGTACTCTGTAAATTACATTTGGTCCTCACAATAACTCTATGAGGTTACCAATCCTTTCCCCATGACAAAAATGAGGAAACTGAGATTCAGAGAGGTTACAGAACTTGCTCAAGGTTACCCAGCAAGCACGTGTCTAAAGCAGGATTTGAATGGAGTCTATACAATGGCACCATTAAATTCTGAGGCTGTGACTTAAAGAAGGAAGAATCCTTTTAAATCCTGAGGTCACACTAGCTCTGGAGGGAGAAAAACAAGCAGGAACCTTTCTGTTTTGCAGAGATATTGGAACTCTATGCCATGGTGCATCATCAATCTCTTCAGCTAGTGTGTAAGACTGCTTGCTTTTTTTGGTTTTCTTAAAACATGGCTCCGGCAGAGCATCCTATGGACACATGAAATGCAACTTCAACTGGAGCTTTGCAGTGCATTCTAGAAGGGAACTTATCTGGATTCCTTTCACTGAATACGAAGTGTAAATCTCAGCCAGAAACTCTGCCTCTCACTGCTGAGGATTCCACACAGAATCCAGAGTATTCCATTCACCTGACTCTTGACTACGTGTCTTAAACCTGGAAGAGTGATTCTCTTTGTGTGTTGAATTGTGATGAACCATACAACTCATGTGTGTCTGTAGTATTGTAAACCTGTGATGTATCTTTGGCTTCTAATGTTCTCTTTGCTGTCCATCTGAAACTACCACAGCATTGTTTATCGGCTATGCTCCAGTATGAAATAAAAAGTTTAGGAAAAAATAAAAGCTCAGATGAAAGGACCGTTTTCTTACCTGCATTTAACTGGCTGTTTCTCATCATTTAACTGGCTGGATTCTTATCTCAGGTATATAGATTGGGTCATTTTGTTATTTTGTTCCTGGATTGTACCAGGCTCTGGAGAAATCTGTATAAAGTTGCTGCTGAATCAAATTGAAATTTCCTGGATCTGAAAAGGCATAGGAACCTACATATTTAATAAGCTTCTTATGCATATAAAAATTTGAGAATACTGCCTTAGACAATTGTAGAAAACATATTTCTATAAAATCTGAGTCTTTCTGCTTAAACATACAGACAATGTGATATTTTCTGAGCATCTTTCTAATGATTGAGTGAATGCTTCTATTACATTTACCAGGTCTAGAGCTCTGTTGTAGGAGCTCGAGACAAAACACTCTCCTGAAGCTTTTAGTCTACTTTGAGAAGCAAAGCCAGCATTTATAGTGCAGTGCAGTAAATTATTGCTATGTTTTGCTCTGGTCAATCTAGTAAGTTCCTTGATTTCTGTCACAGTACCCTGACTTCCTAGTTAAAATTTCCATTACAGATAAAGTGTTGGTCACTCAGGCATGTCTGACTCTTTGCAACTCCATGGACAGGAGCCCACCAGGCTCCTCTGTCCATGGAATTCTCCAGGCAAGAATACTAGAGTGTGTTGCCACCCCTTTCTTCAGGGGATCTTCCTGACCCAGGGATCAAAATTGGGTCTCCTGCATTGCAGGCAGATTGTTCATTATCTGAGTCACCAGGGAAGACTTTAGAGGGGTGAGTATTATCTCAGGAATCTTTTGCAGGGTTTTTCAACCTTGGATGTCTGTTAGTGTCACCTGGTGAATAAAGAGAATCTTAATACAGCCTGGACCAACTGAATCTGAGTCTCTGGGTTGGAATCAGTGTTTTCCCTCAGGTTTTACTTTCAGTTTCAGTCTTAGCAGGAGGTTTCTCTCCGCCTTCCCGAGGATCTGTGCTTTGGGCGCTATGAGGGTGCTTGTTTCCCAGACCCATCCACCATCAGCGGACCAGGATTTTCGTTCAGATCTGATATAAGGCCACATACTTGGCTTCCCATCTGGGATGCGAGGTTCAACTCTCTAATTAGGCTTCCCCCACGTCCGCTATTGTATATCCTTGTAATTATAACAAGTTGGCACGGCTTGAGTTTGGGCAAGCCCACGAGTGATGTGGGCCTGTTTTCTGACATTTAAATTAGAAAAATAAATTTGCAGAGAACAGAGTGCAGGGACTACCAGAGAGCCTTGGACCGAAGGTCTATCTTTAGAAATATCATTTCCTATTTGTTTGTATAAAGCATTTCAGGAAGTCTTAGGTGTTGGGATGATGAGAGAGGTGTAAAGCAATTCCACCAGCCACCCACAGGTAAGATGTTAATTACGTTGGGTGAGAGCCCAACACCAGTTGAAAACTAGATCCATGAACACGAAGACGGGTGATTTTCCACTGAGAAAATATTTTTCCATTCTGGGGGTTAGGCTGCCGACCCAAGACAGTGATTTAATAGTAGGGCCATTGAGCAGATCTTCCATCTCCTCTTTGCCCAGGACTTTGTCAAAGCCCAGGCTAAGCCGAGTGACAGAATCTCTGGCGCGGAAATGCAGGCTCTAACGTTCTCCATTGTTTGCGCCTTCCTCCAGATGCTAGTCCACTTCGGCCTGGGTGGTCCAAGCTTGTGCTGCAGGCAGCTGCGGAGGTTCCAGCAGGCTGCAAGCCTCTGACGCAACCTTCCTTGTGAGGACTGATTGGCCAAGAGCTGGCAGCCAGCCACGGGTGCTTCTTTTTTTTTTTTTACTTCGCAGCGTTTGCACTTTTATGTCTAAGCTGCTACCTCTGCTGAGCTGAATGGAAGCAAAGTGTTTGAGCTTTGTTTTCTAAACTGAAAAAGGTTTTTGAGAAGTGGATTTCTAGTAGAAAATGATGACAGTTTATTAGTTTTTTGGGGGGCATTTATAAATTCAGGTATCTCAGCATTTAGGGATTTTTAAATTTGTACTTTTGATTCACTGATTAAAATGATCTAAAGGATAATACAAGGAGGCACTTTGCTAGTTATCTTTTGCCTTCTGCATCACTGGTAGAAGACTCAAACATAAATGGAGGAGTTAATTTAAAGGGAGCCCCACTTCGTTTTCAGGGACAAATCAAAATGATCACCCCAGTGTCTTGTCTTTACAGGCTTCCATTATCCATTGAGGATATTTGGACTTGAACCAAGGGAGGAAGAAATTGCTTTTTGTTGAGTGGCATCCATGTTCCTGATGCTTTCAATGATCTGGACCAGCTAATGCTCACAGCAGTCCAATAAGGCAGGCACATGTCCTGACTTGACAGCAGAGGGAATTCAAGCTGAGAGAGGTCAAGCGGTGTGGCAAACATTACAATATAGAGACACCAAGAACTGAACCCTAGTTCCTGAGATTCCAAAGTCCATGCTTTACCATGGTCTCCATTTACCTCCTTGGCCCAGTTGAATTGGCAGCTGCTAATTTGAGAGGCTGGGGTTCAATCCTAGAATCAATTTAAATAGAAGGACTGTTTTGAACCAGGAGCACTTATTGTCTTCTTCACCACCAAAGGGTGGTATTGAGTTATATGAAAGAGGTGAAAGTGTTAGTCACTCAGTTGTGTCCAGCTCTTTGCTACCTCATAAACTGTAGCATGCCAGGCTCCTCTGTCCATGGGATTCTCCAGGCAAGAATACTGAAGTGGGTAGCCATTCCCTTCTCCAGGGGATCTTCCTGACCCAGGGATCAAACCCAGGTCTCCTGCATTTCAGACAGATTCTTTACAGTCTGAGCCACCAGGGAAACCCTATGAGAGTTATATATGTAGTCACACACACACATATATAAAATATATAGTAGATGCTCAGTTTAATTGAGTTCTAATCAATTAAACGCTTTTTAAAAAAACCTGAACTCTTACAATAGTGTTCTTTAAGAATGTAAAATTTGATCTCAATTATGCTGTTTTTTCTTTTATAGTCTCTGAATTATACTTTGAAGAAAATGAGAGGCCCTGGTGTCTGGTTCTAAGTGGTAGAGTGAACTTTAGCAACTTAAGCCCTTTTTGCTGCCCATGAGGAAACCAACTATTGGACGTGTGCCTCTAGGGGAAAAACACAATTTGTGTCTCACCTGATTCAGAAAGCCTTGTCTTGACATTCAGAAGCAAACTGGTGAAGTCTAGGCACTGTCATATTTGGTGAGCTCTGTTAAAATGCAAAACTTGTTTAAGGAGACACTGCTTACACTAGAAATGCCAATAGCCAATGGATATAAGGCCAAGTTTGTCAAGATGCAATGTTTTCCTGCCTTATTTTATGGAAATGCATTATACCACATGTCTCAAGGATTGCAGTACCTATGATGGCATGGATACCTAAATTATGTCAAACTGTTCTGGCCTAAGAAGATTTACTTAGTGGAAAGTACAAGGTAGCAGAGTAATTCAAATTATTAGTCTTTTCTGAGAAGCAAAATAATCAGTCCCTTTGTATAGTACTTTTCTTTTGATTAATCTCATGAGATATGAAAAGGTAGTTATGGTAAAATACTTTTGCAATTCATTGAAACTACTTCTAACCTCCTTTTATAAGCTTTTTTTTTTTTTTCAAGAATATTTAAGAGATCATATAGGAGTATCTTTATAATAATAATACCAAACAAAAGATCTTTTTTGTATCAATTACCATTATCAAAAAGAACTTTATCTGAATTATTTCATAGGTGGATATTTTAAATCTACATGAGTGTGAATATTGCATTTTGTGAGGCTTAAGATCACATAGCCAGGAAGATACAGAAATGGGTTTTGAGTTTAGGTTTATCTGAGAAACAAGTCCATGGCAGGCCCTTATCTGCTGGAAACACTGCTTCCAGTGATGGAATGAAAACTTTTTGGTTAGTGTGATATTCTTACTATTGTCCTTCTTGAAATATTAGCATGCTTCTGGTAGATAGGAACTACATTTCTCTAAACATTAATTAGTTTTGTACTTATTAGTTAAATTACTTGACTCTGCATACTGAGGGAGGCTGTTTGGACAGGGACACCCTATTGTATTTGGCAGAGGACGAGCAGATCCAGGAACCCGAATAACACTCGGTAAAGTATGATTAGATCTTAGGCCAACTAGGCAACACAGGCCATATATTTAGGAGGGGAGCTATGGTGACCAGGACCGATGTAAGATGTCTTAATTCATGACTAGCAATGTGATGACGTGACTTGAGAATGTTTTATGGAGAGTTTTCTTTGTTGTGTTGAAGTTTGGTCTAGTTCTGTATGATGTTGGGTCAAATTTCAATATATGTAGAATGACATGGTAAAGAAGAGTGGGGAGTCCAGGGTAAAACTGCCTAAGTTTGAATTTTAGTTCCATCATTTACTATTTGAATGCATTCCTTTAACTCTCTCTGTCTTGGTTTTCTCATCTATAAAATGTGGATAATGTCCATCTCACAGAGTAAATGGGAAGGTGAAAGTGAGATGATCTTGGCGGTTATTTTTGCCTATCACAGGGCAAGTATTAATGAAAGTTGACAATAATTGTTAAAACTGTATTTCTTTATTATTATAGTTACAGAGAGTGTCAGATGAATGTGGTGATTCCAAAGTCAGCTGGATGTTTCTAAGCATTATCGTCACCAGATGTGAGAAGCTTAACAAATGATTTTTCTCCACTATAGAGAAATGTCAAAGAACCAGAGTCTGGCATGAAGTTCCTGCTTCTCTTACAGGAGCTAAAAACTATACCCGTTGTGGCTTACTTTCCAATTTGCATTTCCTGACAGGTTGGGTGTGTCGGAAACTATGTCTTCCTGTGTTTCTCCCTTATTCTCCTGCTAGGACCAAACTCACAACCTTTCTAACACCAGATGTTTAAGGTTTTTTTTTTCCCCACACCAAGCAGTTCTCTCTGATATTAACTGGGTGTCCTACAAGCCAATTCAATTCTAACACTAACCAGAGTTAGTACAGACCCCACAGGTGAAGGGCTTAGCCCCATGAGGCCACCCCTCACTTCAGATACCAATCCCAAGTCACCAAGTTATCCACTACTTCTGACTTGACTTGACTACAAATTTGAGATTCCTATGACCCACCTCCTTGAATTTGATCAGAATCTTCCCTCAACTTCTGCAAGGAGTTGGTTCTAGGAATCCCTGTGGATACCAAAATTTGTGGATGCTCAAGACTTGTATAAAATGGCATAGTGTTTTCATATAATCTATGCATATCCTCTCCCATATTTTAAATGGTCTCTAGAATACTTTTCAATGTAAATACTATGTAAATAGTTGTAAATACAATGTAAATGTATGTAAATAGTTGCCAGCACTTAACAAATTCAAGTTTTGCTTTTCTGAACTTCAGAATTTTTTTTTTCCCTGAGTAATTTCCATCAGTAGCTGGTTGAATCTGTGGATGCTGAACCCATGGACTCAGACCCCATGATAAGAAGGGCCAACTGTATTTGCTAGAACAAACTCACAGAACTCATAGAAATGCTTACTTGTATCAGTTTATTGTATAATAAAGGATAGGATAAAGGACAGAGATGGGGCTTCCCTGGTGGCTCAGATGGTGAAGAATCTGCCTACAATGCAGGAGACATGGGTTCGATTCCTGGGGTTGAAAGATCCTCTGAAGAAGGGAATGGCAACCCATTCCAGTATTCTTGCCAGGGGACAGAGGAGCCTGGTGGGCTACAGTCCATGGGGTCCCAAAGAGTCAGACATGACTGAGTGACTAACAAAGGACAGAAGAACTGCAAGATGAGGAACTATACAGGGTGAGGTCTGGAAGGGTCCAAAACGTTGGAACTTCTGTCCCCATGGAGTTGGAGTATGCCATCATTGGTTGTACTCACCAATCTGGAAGCTTCTTTTACCCCATACTATTGGGATTTTTATGGAAGCTTCATCATTTAGGTGAGATCAATTATTATCTCCATTTCCAGCTCCTCTTCCCTCTCTGGAGAATGAGGGATGGTGCTGAAAATTCCAAGCTTCCAACCATAGCTTGGTCTTTCTGGTGACCAGGCTCCATTCAGGAGTGCACCAAGAGTCCCCACCTCATTAGAGCAGAAGACACAGCCATCACCCAGGAAATTTCAAGGGATTTATGAGCTTTGTGTCAGGGACCAGGATCAAAGATTAAATGTTGAAATACAAGATTCTCCTAGCACCACTGTTGATGAAACTTTTAGTTGCTTTTTGTCAGGAACCAGAGTTGGGGCAGTGGTGTGGGGTAGAGACCAGTGTGTGTGTGTGTGTGTGTGTGTGTGTGTGTGTGTGTGTGTGTGCGCGCGTGCGTGCGTGTGCACATGCATGCTTAGTTGCTTAGCCATGTCTGACTCTTTGTGAGGCCATGGATTATAGCCCATCAGTCTCCTCTGTCCATGAGATTTTCCAGGTAAGAATACTGGAGCAATTTGCCATTTCCTTCTCCAGGAGATTTTCCTCACCCAGGGATCAAACATGTGTCTCTTATGTCTCCTGAATTGGCAGGTGGATTCTTTACCACTGCACCACCTGTGAAGCCCAGAGAGACCAATATATTAGTATAGTTCTAATTATTTTACCCTGGGCCAGGCTCTTTTTTAATATGAGTAGCAGACTGAAATTCTGTATTCAGTGTCCAGTTCTCTGTTGTCCGCTTTGCCTTACTTCCTGTTGCCATGCTGTGTGTCTCTAATTCATCTTGTATGTATATTCATTCTCAGTGGTGTCAGATATTCCTTTTTGACACCAACATAGCACACACCTTACTGTGGATGTATAATGACTTATTGCACAGTCAGAGAAGTTGCTTACCAAAGTAACTTGTTTCTTGTATTCTCCGTAACCTAATTTAATTCTGTATTCAAAATGCTTTATTTTACTCTGTCAAGATGCTTTCTTTCTTCCCTGCCCAAATCCATTTTAGGGTCATTTTGTGCATTTTGGGGAGCCATAAATAGTTTAAAAAATGTTCAGTAGAATTTCATTTATTTTGATTCTTTGAAAATTGAGCAACACTAATTCTTCAGCAGTTTCCAGACTTGAAGTATAGTGCTTAAAAATAATTTTTCTAAAAGTACTTTATAATTTGGACCTGTCTGGTTAATACATGGTTCCTTTCCTTTTTTTCCACCCCTTCATTTGAGTTAATATAGTTTATTTTATGTCTGCTTTGATGACAAATACGTATATGTTAAAAGATATTATATTATCCCTCCTTATATTTTTTTAGTGTAGATTGTTACTAATAATAATCATCAGCATATATATTGAAAATATAGCTTGCAAGTGCATTTGCCTACAATGTTGTTATTTCCATTTAGCAGATTGGGAAATGACATTAAGTGAGAGAAGACTTGCAAATGGCAGGGTAGTCATGTCAAGCTGCTAACTCTAAAATATTGGATTGGCCAAAAGGTTCGTTTGGGTTTTTCTATAACATCTTATGGAAAAACCTGAACAAATTTTTGGCCAACCCAATACATTCTTTTTTCAAAATACCACATTGCTTTTTTGAGAGTTGCTATAGTTACGTATTGGAGAAGGCAATGGCACCCCACTCCAGTACTCTTGCCTGGAAATAAGTAAAAACAGGTGAATCTTATGGAGAACTATGAAATCAAGATGACCCATTTATCTGACTCCTTCCTTCATAAAAATGTAACATCCGTTATGGGGCTCACATTGCATATGGCGCTAAGTATATATAAACATATATACTTGTATATATGTAACCATGTATACGAGGTTAGTTATAACCTTGCTTTTATAGTCTTAAGAATGAGTGCTTCTTAATTTCTCCTCCCCCTTCCTTTGGTTTTGATATAGTGGAGATCAGACAAATTGTAGTCTGTGACCTCCTGTGACTTTGAGCAATTTTCCTGACTTTTCTGAGCTTGTTTTCCTTTTTGGATATGATCCACAGTGAGTAGCCATGAGGATTTGATACAGTATATAAAATGCCATGGAATGTGCCATACAAAAGTCATTTAATATTATTATTACGTCCTTATTGTATACTACCTATGGGGTCAATTTATAAGAATTTGGAATTAATTTGCCTTCCCAGGTGGTGCAAGTGGTAAAGAATCTGCCTGCCAACGCAGGAGACATAGGAGACATAGGTTTAATCCCTCAGTCAGGAAGATCACCTGAATAAAAAAAATGGCAACCTACTCCAGTATTCTTGCCTGGGAAATTTCATGGACAGAGGAGTCTGTTGGGCCCCAGTCCATGGGGTCACAAAGAGTCAGACATGACCGAGCATGTAAATGCTATGGAATTAATAATTTTTATGTTAATAATAATAGAATAATTCATTATTCTTTACCAGTTGAACCACAAGGGAAGCCCAAGAATACTGGAGTGGGTAGCCTATCCCTTCTCCAGCGGATCTTCCCGACCCAGGAATTGAACTGGGGTCTCCTGCATTGCAGGTGGATTCTTTATCAACTGAGCTATCAGAGAAGCCCAATCACAGAATAATTCATTGCATTATTTCAAGTTTGAATATCATTCTAGAGCTTTTGGCTTAAAGGAATCAGAGAGGCCTTCCAGTGAGCTATTTAATTAGTTAACTAATCCCTTAAAAACTATCATCTGTATTTTAGTTTAAATGAAGAAACTGAGCTCAGAGAAGTGAATGATTTGAAGTCACAGAGCAAGAAAGTGAGAGAAAACAAATGTAGGTCTTCTGATTCCAGATTAGTGGGCAACATCCTTTTGAAATAAGCGTGGATTTGGAAAGCATGTGGTACTCACTACATAACCTAGTTCAGAGGTAACTCAGTTAACATGTTCATATTCAGGCATTTTACACCTATTCCCAGGGTGGTGAGTCTCATAGGTGTCCTGCATAGAAGGTTGCTATTTTAGAGACCAAAACAATTTCCCAGATACATTAACCTAGACACTCTGGTCCACTCTTAGCCACTGTAATTACTTCCTGAGAATCAATTCCCAATATCAAAGGGTTTCCTAAACCTAGACACCAATTATCTGAAGACAGTGTAAGCAGTGTTAGCACCTTTCTTTTCATATTTAGAATAGAGAAGTGGTTTCACATAGAATTATACAACTAGCCTGAAATAAATTTTTGGATTCATCCATCAAACTTCAACCATGTGTGGAAACTGTTTATGCAGGTGACTCAAGGATTTGACACAAATAGCTTTAGGAATCACAATGCAGAAGCTGTCCTGCATGATTAGTCATTGTCTGTGTTTTTGACAAATAAATCAAAAGTAATGCCCATTTGGTTCTGTTTACTTTGAGGCCAGATTGATAAACCTGATAAGAAAGAAGGGATTTATTTAATAACATTCAGGAGCTTGGTGCTGTTTCACCAAAGTTGTTTAGCACTTCTTACTTGTTGTAATATTTGTTTGTATCTTGGGAGTCCTCTTTTCAGCATTCTTGGAAACTGATTCTGTTACAACCACATTGATCTCCCTTAATGTTGGTGATGAATGTTTATTCATGACATCCATCACTAGCTTTAAAATTTTCATAAGAAGTATGTTTGGTATTACATGTGTCTTGAATATGTGTCAGGATTAAATGTAAGAGGTATACAAAATAAGAATGATAAACTTTTGAAATGGTGATCAGTATGAATGGCTTCAGTCTTTTAGACAGTTCTGTAAAAAGTTTGTCTGTGACGGGTGAAATTCCAGTCAACTGAAAAAGGTGATCTTTTAACTCAGGTACTGTGGGATATATCTTAAAGGTTTTTTTTCCCCCTCCACAAATCTTTGCAAAGCTTGTGAGTGTGCATAGGGGAGAGAAATATCTCCATAGAAAACATGTTCAAATGACAGATTTTTATGGTCTAGACATTCCAGAATTTCATAAGATTTACAAGACTCCAGTAAAATGTGGTAGAAAAACTCATAAAACTCCAGTGGCTTGAAATGAAACATTTTCATGGAGTGGAAATCAACCTGCTTTGATTAAAACACAGTTCAAAGTGAAGTAAACCACCGTGATGTAACAGATTTCGTTAAAATATTGCCTTTTCAACATCTTCCACCATCCCTTTCCATTTACTTCTCATCAGTGGAAAATGGAATAGAAAGAAGTTGTGGACATGCTCAGTTGCTCAGTCATGTCCGACTCTGTACAACCCTGTGGACTGTGGCCCACCAGGCTCCTCTCTCCATGGGGTTTTCCAGCCAAGATTCTGGAGTGGGTTGCCATTTTGTCCTCCAGGGGATCTTCCTGACCCAGGGATTGAACCTGTGTCTCCTGCATTGGCAGGTGGATTCTATACCACTGAGCCACTTAGGAATCCTATATGAAGAAGTTGATAATTATTTATTTATTACCGTTATGATCCTGAAACCATGTCCTTGTTATTAGAAAGGAATATTGCTTCCTAGAAAAGGTATCTTGTCAAACACATTCCTGTGCACACATTCATGTATCTTTCAGACTTTCACGTAGAAGAGAAGCAGCGTATAGATCTCATCCTTCAACTTAGGAAGAGTCATTTACGCCCAACTTAAAGTAGTTTCTGTGTTGGATCACAGGTGCCTTCCCAGCCAAGCCGAATCCTTTCCCACTGAGTTTATTGTGTGCTGTGAGTTTGGAAACAGATGTAGGGAATGCAGTTAGTTTTGGTTCTTCTTGACCAAAGTCTTAAAAGTTTTCCTCTGGGGGGAAATGGGTGTGTGTGGGTGGTGAGATACAGATCTTTTTTAGTCTTTTTATGTCTTCTTCCATGGTTGATTTTTTTTTTCTTTGTTTGCATTTCTACAGAGAAGATATTATGGCTAAGAGGCTGAGCCAACAGAAGTGCCATCAAGTGGTTTAGTAGGTTGAGGAGGAAGTTTGTCAGTACATTTAGGGTTATCAGGAGCTTGCTGCTGTTTCACCAAAGATGTTTAGCCACAATAATGAAGATTTCAAGAAATCATGGTGTGCCAGAATGCCAGTTATTTAAGGAGTGAGTTTTCTAATAAGCAGATTTCTCTTGAATGTTAGCCGTGCCTCTCCATTCCAGGATCATAGCACTTGTCAAATCAAATCAGTAATCCTAAGGTTACTTCTGAGCATGGAATAGGAGCACAGGAATACCCATGGTCTACACTATGGTTCTGCTTTTAATTTGTTTTGCTTTTGCGTCATCTGGTGTGGTATCAAGCTCTATTTGTAAATTTAGCTTTAATAGAAATGAGTAACTTTATCTTTTTATGTTTGATGCATATATCTACTCTTCAGAAACAGGAGGAAAAGAGATGTGATTGTAACTCTAAAACCCCAGCAGTAGACCACCAAGCTCTTCTATGCATTGACACCAGCTTGAGGTGGCTTATTTATAGAATAATCACACATCAAGTAAAGCTTTTCACTACAGCACTGTAGGATTGAGTTCATCTAGAAGAAGGAAATGAAAATAACAATTTGTTTGCTTTGATTATTTTTTTTCTGATAAATGAACTGTATGACTCCCAGTTGTGTATCATAAAAAAGAGAACAAGAGAAGTCAAAGTCAATATATAAATGGTACTTTTGGCTACTGTTGTGGGGATTGCTCCAGCCTTGAAGACCCTAGGGAGACTTTGTAACATACTGGAAACTATCCAGGCTTTGGAGAAAGACAGAGATAGATTCAAATGGAGATTCTGCCCTCAGTAAACTGCTTCCCCTTAGGAAAACGACTTAATCGCTCATTCTGTTCATTCATAACATTGTTGGGAGATGCGATAAGATGTTGTATCTGAATCTTCTCTTACAGTCTCTGGCACTGTAGTAGGTGCATAAAACATAAAAGCCACTCATTCAGTACACTCATTCATTGCCTGCACTATGACAGTGTATGCTGAACCATGCACTAGGCGCTGGGGCTAACAGCATGAATACAACACAATCCTTTGCCTCCAAGTCTAGTGAAGGAAAGAGACACATGAACCAATAATTACAGTGTCAAGTGGGACCGAAGAAGCATAGCCTGGGGAGGCCAGATGAGGAAATAATCGCCTGAGGGAAGTCCAGAAAGTCTTTGCGGGGAAGAAAAAAACTCGAATTGGATTTCACAAGATGGGAACTAGCTTGCTCAAGGGTAGAAGACACTGTAGAATGGAATGGTATGGAATATTGGAATTCCATACCATTGGGATGGTATGGGGTATTTAAATACTATGTAAAGGGTCACCAACAAAAAATATATAATGAGTTTCTCAAAACTCTGTTTAGGCCAACCTGATACTCATATCTCTTTATAGACCAATATCTATACCCCATTTTGGTTTTATAAACTTTAAAAAAAACTTTTAATTTTATATTGGAGTGTAGCTGAATAACGATGTTGTGATAATTTAGGCAGACAGCAAAGGGACTCAGTTATACATATGTATGTGTCTGTGCTACTATCTCCCCCAAACTTAAACTCTTGAACTGAATGATTATGTGTGACATTTTATTTCCATCCCCAAACATGATTTCTGTAGGCATCAAGGAACTCTTAATGAATGATGATAAAAATTATAAAGATGTATTTAATTTAATATGGGTGTACTGGATACAACAAAGATTCAACAAAAATTGATATGCATACTTTATTTAATTTGCTTTCATTGTAATGCAGCTTAAATGAATTCAAGACCCCATGTTTACATAAATATGATGTTGGGACATTTAAGAAAAGGCTTCTTTTTGTATATTAAATAGCACTTCCTAATATATCAATGTAAATCAATACTTCCTGTTTTGGGATAGTTTAACCTGAGAAGATTATGGCTTTAAGATCTTTTAATCACAAAGGAGGAACAAATATGTGTCAAGCACTTAACATTTGTTAGATGCATCATGGTATCCTTCAAGCTTCTCTACACTCTTGACAGATATAAGGAGCAGTCATTACTGTTTGCCTACCGACTTCTACACTCCTCATTATTAACAATACTCTGACCTGTTCACATGTGTGGTGGTATAGATCCCTTTCCTAGACATTGGGGATGAATTCAGTCATCCCCAATGGACAGCAAAATTCAGTCATAGCATCATGTCCTTTTACCACTGATTGGTAAAAGGTCCACTTAGAAGTGGACATATGACCCAGTGCTGGTCACTGGGACCTGAACTGACATCTGTTGGGTGCTTCTGGGTAGTATTTTCCTCTTGGTGAAAGGCAAAACTGCATAAGGAAAGTGCTTCCCACCTTGTTCTCACTTTGGATATTTTCATGTGAGAATATAATTTTTGGAAACACTTTAGCCATCTTGAGATCATGAGAGGGGAGCCAAGACAATTGCAGAGACCAACTCAGTTTCTGAATAGTTGAGATGCAGAATCAACCCTGGAGCTTACTATCTCTGGACTGTATGATATAATAGAAAAATAAGCTTCAATTGTTTGAGCCAGTTGTATTTAGTTACTTGCATCCCAAAGTATCATGACAAATTATATCTTCTTATTTTACAGGTTAGGTCACTGAGGAGTAGGAGGCCAAATCATTTATTCAAGATCTTACTGATATCGAGCGGGGAAGAAAAAAACAGAACTTGAGTGATAAAAAATGTCTTTCTTTTCCTCAAATATCGAATTCTATTTCATTCCATTTTCTCCCCTCAGGAATTTTCAGGATTCCTGCCTCTGGTCAAGCAGTAGGGTAATCAAGCAGTTCAAAAACACATGGATGTTCCATTAACCAACTTTATAATAGCCAATAATGACAATTAATTGACAGTTTGATTTATGCTTTGTGCTACATGCTTTCCATACATCATTTTATTCTTGCAACAACCTTGCGAGGCAGATTGTTTTAGATGAGGAAAATGCATTTCTGAACGGTTAAACTACATGCCCCAGATCATACAGCTCGTAGTAGCAGAGTCAGGATATGAATCCACTTTCACCAGTGTGTTTAACCACCACGCTATACTTTGCATATGCCTATAATTCTGCTCAACGTAAGTCATCTGAAAATCCTGAGAAGAAGAGAAACAGTTCTCCAAGCTTCTTTTTCTGCTTTTACAAGGCAACCACACTGCCAATAGATGTTTCTGCAAGAATACATTTTACTTTTGCCAAGACAAAAAAAGGAATTGACTTAATATGGTGCCCAGCTGTTTGCCAATAAAGTATAGTATCTTAAGGTTGGAAGAGATGGTAAAAGCCATCTTGTCCAGTTTTTCCTTCCCAGATTGTATCTTCCCGAGCAGAAGTTATTCAACCTTTGTGGAGAAACTTCTACTGATCTTGTAATGGCTCACTTTGGCATCACTCCAGTTGCTAGAGAATTCTTTCTTTTAATTGATTTTCTTTTTCTTTTTTTAGTAGCACCATTTTAGAGACTCTAGGTCTGTCTTCTCTACCGGCTTTGGCATCACAGAGATCTGGGTTGCTCTCCTCCTGACATGGACTATTGTTTATCCTTGCTCAGTTCGTTTGCTTGTTAGTAAGATGGGCAAGAGTGGCTCTTGGCCATAACAGTCTAGGGTCAAAGTGAGGATTAAAGGAAAAGCTCACGTCTTTAGGGTACAAATTCCCAAGGGAATCTGAGTGGTTTGGTTCAGTGCTACTTTAGGGGTAAAGTTTTGAAACAGGTGGCTTCATAGGTCACTGGGCAGGAGGTAGGTTTGCCTGTCTTTGTATTAGGTGGCCTGTTGTGCTCAAGGGCCCAGTGTCTCACGACAGAATGTCCTATTTTAAGAGTACGCCCTGAGTGTGCCTTATCAGACACTGCATGTCTGACAGGTCACCTCCAGCAGAGGGCTGCAGACACGGCGGTAACAAAGAGTAGAGTCCTGTCTGTGACCCACACCTAGTTTGGTATGTAAGTGCTCAATAAATGTTTAGTTCATTTGACTCTTTCTTATTCCACATGCCAACCTTTCAAGTTCTTAGAAACGATGCTCACTCAACTCAATTCAAATATCGAGGAGCGTACTGTGCTTGGATGTTTGCTGACTCTGCTGCAACTCCCTCAATGCATGGTTCACACCTTCCAATTATTCAGTCTTATTCTGTAGACATCAGATAAATGATATATTCCAAAGAGGAGAAGCCTTCAAGTCTGACAGTCACCCCATCTGATTCCAAAATACCATCACACTGACATTTTCGCTCTTCAATGAGGGAAACAGAATTACGTCACCAAGTTATTTTGGGCCACCCCCCTCAATTTCTAACAGCCTTCACTGGATAGTGAAGGGCTGAAACTTTTAAATCCAATCGAGGTTGCCCTGGGGGTACTGTGGAGGCTTTCGACCCTTTTGCATTTTGTGCATAGTTGAGACCTGTGTCTTAAGTTAGCTCAGCTTCCAGTCTAATTGTCATCAAAGTTTAGGGTGCATAAGAATGTCCTGGGGACATTTTGAGGATTACTAGACTTCATTCCCCAAGTATCCTGATTTATATGGAGCCTCAGAGTTGACTTTTTAAAATAACAGTCTCCAAGTAATGTCATCATTTTGAGAAGCATGGAGCTAAGGTAAATATAAAAACCCTTTGATTATCAGTGCAATGATTTTCCATGAGTGTAACCTTGCTGTGGGTTCGGCAATGGCCATCTTCCTGGATTCAAATTTCGGGCTCTTGTTTTTTTCCTTGTAAGAAAATATTTGCCTTTCACCCCAGTGTTGACCCCTGCCTTGTAACTGCTTCCTTCCACCTCTCTCTGAAACTACAAACCTGGTGCTGAACCCAGTTTATTATGGCTGGGTTCATGTTCTCTGTATTCACTTTAGATATGGATTTCTGGACCAGAATAAAATAAGGAGCAGGTAACTGATGAAATGAGGATGCAAAGGCAGAATGTCTGAGTTGATGCAGCATCTTCTGTGTGATGAAACTGAATCAGAAATGAAGTAATTGCACCACTGGCCCCATCCCTACAAGTTGTTTTCCTTGAGTTTTTCTTCACCACTCAAATTGCTCTTTGGGTTCCTAGCTCATTTGGTCCTGATTCTTGGTTTTCTGGCTCTGGTTATTGACTGTGTAAACTTCTGTTTCTGCCTCTCTGGCCTGACCCTGCACCACTTCTGGACTATGTCCTATTCTGATATTCTGTCATGTATTCCTATTGAAGACTGATATAATGAAAATAATATGGTAGCCCTGCTGTATTATATGCTTCACATTCACAGCAAATGTATAAAGTGAGTCCTATTTTTATGCCAAGCTTTATTTTATTTCTTAAACAATATTTATGTATTTATTTATTTGGCTGCACGAGGTCTTCGTTGCAGCACACAGGATCTTCAGCCTTCATTGTGGCATGTGGATCTTTTTAGTTGTGGCATTGTTGTTATTTAGTCACTCAGTCATGTCTGACTCCTTGCAACCCCATGGACTGCAGCACACTAGGCTTCCTTGTCTTTCACCAACTCCCAGAGCTTGCTTAAACTCACGTCCACTGAGTCGGTGATGCCATCCAACCATCTCATCCTCTGTCATCCCCTTCTCCTCCTGCCTTCAGTCTTTTCCAGCATCAGGGTCTTTTCCAATGAGTCAGCTCTTCACATCAGGTGGCCAAAGTGTTGGAGCTTCAGCTTCAGCATTAGTTCTTCCAATGAATATTCAGGATTGATTTCATTTAGGATTGACTGGTTTGATCTCCTTGCTGTCCAAGGAACTCTCAAGAATCTTCTCCAACACCACAGTTCAAAAGCATCAATTCTTTGGTACTCAGCCTTCATTACGGCCCAACTCTCACATCCATACATGACTTTGACTATACGGACCTTTGTGGGCAAAGTAATGTCTTTGCTTTTAAAAAGCTATGTTTGTCATAGCTTTTCTTCCAAAGAGCAAGCATCTTTTATTTTCATGGCTGCATTCACCATGTTGTGGCAAATGAATCCTTAATTGTGGCGTGTGGGATCCACTAGTTCCCTGAGGGATTGAACCTGGGCCCCCTGCATTGGGAGCGTGGAATCTTAGACACTAGACCAAGGGAAGTCCCTCCAAGCTTTAAATAAAGAAACCGAGGTTAGAATTATATAGCTGTTAAGTGACTGAGCCAGAATAGAGATATAGGCAGTCTAGTTCCTGGAGCTGTGCTCTCATCAAGACATTACATTGTTCTTTCCTGTCTCTACTGCACACACCACTGCTCAAGCAAGTGTCACCAAGTGACAAGGAAGTCTCCAAAAATGCTTCCATTTTCTTTGATGTATAAGGTAAAGTGTGGAGACGGGATGAAAGTTCCCAGTAATTCCTTTAGGAACTCCTTGAGCACCATCAACTTTCAACAAATTTTTTTCCACAAATAGCATTTCTAAAGTCATGACATTCCCTGTTATCTCATCCCATTGATTCTGGGAGTGGGGGTGGGGCTTCATTGCATTTTATCAGGGGCGCCTTTGTTGCACAATTTCCACTTTTGCTCTTGAAGATACAATAAAAGATTTATGCCTGATGGACTATGATGTGGTTTGCATCTAAGAGAAAAACAATTCCTTCCAGAAAAATACCATATCCCCAAATGATTTCATAATTGCAAACAGTGTTGACGAGCTCTTTGGCTTAAATCAGTTTATAACATATTTGCTGTGTTTTTGTGTAGATATGTTTTGATGTGCTTACTAAGGAAAAATAATTAAAACCCCTCTGCCATTTCTAATTGAGAAGAAAGAAATGTATCCCATTAGTTGATGTCTACCATAATAAGATTTTTTTTCTCCCTCATTTCGTTCCAGATTTGTTTTAAGGATTAACTTGCGTTAAATGGTTTCAGGTCTGAACGTCAGCCATGTTTCTCATTATTGGAGATCAAAATGGCTTAATTCCCTTTGTGTGTTGGTGCCACTAAAACACAAGGGAATCTTAAAACTACAAACTTCTGATAGAAGCACCACATTTTCCTAGTCAATCTGCCCAGCAGAGCTTGTGTGTTTCTGCATTTACTGCTGGAACAATCGTGTGTACTGACAAATTTCAGGGTTCTGGTGACATGCACAACTGGAGCAAGACTTAGTGAACCTAGTTACTCTTATATTTTCAAATATGTTGATGTGAACTTTGCTTTCTAATGTTTCTTGAGTCAACTATTGTCTTTGATCCTTAAGCAGAATGTGGCTGTCCATTTAATGGGATGGTAAGGACTACATGCTGCGTGCTCAGTCGCTTCAGTTGTGTCCGACTCTTTGTGACCCTATGGACTGTAGCCCATCAGGCTCCTCTGTCCATGGGATTCTCCAGGGAAGAATACTGGAGTGGGTTGCCATGCCTTCCTCCGGGGGATCTTCCCCACAGTAAGAATTAGCATCTATGTTAATCCAGGGGCCTCAGGGTTTAAACAGACCTGACTTTAAATTCAGATTCCACCATTAGCTATATAGCCCAGCTCAATTAAAAAACTTGCCTCATCTGTAAGATGGGGCCAGTGAAATACCTATTTATTGGCTGTAGAGTGGCATACAAGAGAGAATGCATGTAGAAACATTGCTGAGCCAAGGAGCGTATGTTAAGTGCCAGTTAGTTGTATTTTTATGTTACCCTCTGTATGGTGATGGACAGGGACGCCTGGCATGCTGCGATTCATGGGGTTGAAAAGAGTCGGACACAACTGAGCGACTGAACTGAACTGAACTTGTCTTGTTTGTTGCTCAGTCATGTTCGACTCTTTGCAACCCCATGGACTATATAGCCCATCAGGCTTCTCTATCCATGGAATTCTCCAGGCAAGAATACTGGAGTGGGTTGACATTCCCTTCTCCAGGGGATCTTCCCGACCCAGGGATCAAACCTGGGTCTCTCCCCCTCCTGTAGAGTATATTACCCAGGAGGAGGGAGTCTCACTCCGCATCATAATATCTGGGTTGGCCTCAGTGACTTGATTAGCCAACAGAACGTGACCAAAGGGACATTCTGTGACTTCCAAGGATGAGTTACAAGAAGCCTTGCAGCTTTTTTCTGGGTGTCTTGGAATGCTTGCTTGCTCTGAGGAAATCAGCTCTGTGCTATGAGAAGCTCAAACCACATAGAAAGGCCAGTGATAGGAGCCCAGGTTGACAGCCTCAGCTGAACTCCTGATTGTCAGACCAGCCATGTGAGTGAGTCATCTCGGATGTCCAGCCTTAGAAAGGCAAGAGCTGACTTCAAAGACTTTTGGAGATTCATTTTCAGTTCTAGCATTTCATTGAGACCTTGCTAAACTTGGTTATCAGTTGAGTCAAGCTAAACAATTAGACCCAAAGGGAGACTTGATGGGGCACAGGGACATAAGAGCAATAAATAGTACCTTCTCCTCTGCTCAAGATCTGAACCAATGGAGAGAGAGTACTAAGGAGGAAGGGCGATGAAGGCCAAAATAGCACTTTCATGACTGCAGAAACTGAGAATGAAGACCATGGGATGTGTCTATGACTTCCTCATGGGAACCCCAGAAGGAACTAGGTTTATCTTTTCAGCTGGCTTAGGGCACTGACCTCACTCTAGGGGAACAAAAAACCTGACAACCTGCTCCCGAGAGGAGATAACTAGAGTCTTCGTGCTCATTCCAGACTCACCAGTCAAGGTGAAGGAGGTGGAGAGGAGCCAGCAGGATCACGCCAGCCACTGCCCTCCACCTGGAATGAAACATCAGGAATGGATGTTCTTCTGACAGAACTGACCACCTCAAAATTTACTGAGTTCAAGAAATAAGTGACCCAGGTTTTATTTTGTGAAGACACAGTTTGTGGTGATAGAGTCAGCCAGAGGCATTTTACTTGACTTGTAGGTTAAATTGGTTTCCATCAATGAGCTCATTCTTTTCTTAGTACAGAGAGCCCTTTTAGCATCAAGTCCTATGTACAAAGGTGGACTTAAGTAAAGAAGCTTCCTCCAACCATTCTCTTTTCTATCTTTCCCAAAGTGCTTTCAATTTATGACCCCAACAATGAATCTTAAACTGCTTCAGTCTTCCACCTAAAAGAACTGATGGGATGACCTTAGCAATCACACCAAACAATGAAGGTTCACTTTTAGCGTGTGCTCAGTCCCTCAGTCGTGTCTGACTCTTTGCGACCCCATGGACTGCAGCCCATCAGGCTCCTCCAGGCAAGATTACTGGAGTGGGTTGCCATCCCCTCCTCCAGGGGATCTTCCCAACCCAGGGATTGAACCCAGGTCTCCCACATTGCAGGTGGATTCTTTACCGTCTGAGCCATAAGGGAAGCCCCAGTTTTAGCATGATTTACCTTTAAATAGAGATGGGTTGTTTTATTACAAGACTTTGCAAGTCCTTGTCCAGTTATTTAACAAATGTGTGTCCTTTTCACCAATGGAACCCAACTAGGGAGTGTAGATAGACAAGTGTGAGCCTCAGTGACTACTCTTCAGACAGCCTAAAGCAGGCGTTCAGTTGATCGGGTGTGGAGATGGCAGGCAGTACAATCGAGATGCAGACATTCTGACGTGTATTTTCCATTTGTGCTTTGCAGGAGGTCTGAGCTGCAGGCACACACACTCTCTCTCTCTCTGTCACACACACGCACACGCACACACACACACACACACACACACCCCTTCAGAGCCTTAGAATTTCTCATGTACTAATCCCTTCCTTTCTATGTTTTCACTTGGAGGATCTTCTCAAGATACAAGGTCCTTACATCTGTGCTAAGACTCTTCTCCTATTACTTTATTGGAGCACTGTGTTGTTACTTTTTAATTTTTAAAACTCTTTGTCGAATGTTGCAACTAGGCTCTGAAACCTGCAGGATCAGGACTAAGTTTATCTCATTCATAATTGTAGCCAGCACCTAGCACAGTGTTTGGGCCATGGAGGGCTCAGCAGATATTTCCTTGAATTGAAGTGAATGACAGTTTGCTTCCTAAGACAGAGGAGTGCAGGTACCTTGGTTTGAGGCTCTACGTCCAGCCATAATCTGCAGTCTCAAATACAGCTTTCCATGGCTCCTACGATCCCTGAGGAATTAATCACACTAACCTTATTTGGAATAATTTCACTGCCAATACACAAGAGCAACCTAGACATGAGGCTCTCAATACTTCAATGAAAAGAGATTCATTACATCACTCCTTGAAGTCTGTATTATGTCAACCTATGTGACTGGTTCCCAATCCTTCAAGGGGAATAAAATTGAGACTCAGACACCGGTAAGAGGCACCCGACAAACTCAGTCATCAAGATAAATAATATCTTAATGCAATAATTTGAAAAATCAAAATCAACACAGACATTTCATAATAAACAAAACATCAAAATTCTAAATCAAGACTGTTTCAGTATTCTTGGTTTTCCTTTTGCCTCTGAAAGGCATTAATTTTTTGCCTCATTCCTCTTGCCTAATCTTAGCCATGGAGCTGAGAGAACTGAAGGGAAACCTCCTTGGACGTGACTTTTCTGACTTTTTACCCCTTGATTTTTTTTTTTTTAACTATATGGGATGGGGGGAGATGGTATGGGTTTCAGGTAAGTACCTAAGTGCATAAACAAAGTCATAAAAAATATAAGATGTTGTCAAATATGAAGTGTGTGTGGGAGAAAAGATTTAGCAGGGAAAATGTTGCATAGTTAATAATGGAATAATAAAAGGCTGAAATAAATAACATTTAAGTGCGTTGAACAATACGGCTGCTGTATTTATTTCTCAGATGAATTTGTATAGTTCCACTTTTATTTGGAATCGATTTTTTAAAGGGCTTTTTCTTAAATTCCTCTGAATTCCCGTTAAGCAGTACATGCAAAGTTACTTTAAGGGAGAGCAAATGTGGTTGAAATCAGCCAGAGCTCCAACTGAGCCTTCTTCCCTACTGGAAGAGCTTTCTTCATTTACATAGGAGAACGTGGAGCCAGAAGGGAAAATACAAACATGGAATCTCCAAGAGCCTTTTGGAAACACAGCAGAAAAACACATTGCTTTAGCAGAGAAGCCAAGTGGTTTTTGAGTTTCCTGCAAAGCAGCAGCTTTAGGGCAAGAGTGACCTGGGGGAACACAGTGGCCCTGGCTGAAAGATTAGGGGCTGCCCTATTTTTGCAGATTGTGAATGGGGGGTGTGTGTGGTGGGGGGAGGGAGGGAGTGGGATTGTGCAACTGTGGCGAAGCATCTTGAAACTTTACAGTTTCATTTGTTTCCAAACAGGAAAACAAAGTGCGGAAGAAGCCTTAAAGAGAAGGGAAAGCCTCGGGCAGTTTTTTTTCCTCCCCTACGGCGGCACAGCTGCCGCTGTACCGCATTTCCAAGTGCTTCCTTCGCATCTTTACCTGGTCCCAACGCTCTACCATGGAAGTAGAAGAGAGTGCTTGGTGGCATCCGAATCCCAGTCAGAATGCTGAGTTTTCCCTGGCTCCTTCTTGGAGCAAAGGGTGGGTCTGACTCACTTAGAAATGTCAGAGACCTTCCCTGTCTACCTCCCATCTTCCAGTTGTGGTGGTACAGGCTGTAGGCATGCTTCTTGCTGCACTGATGGTGGGAAGGTGTAAAACCTGGGCTTGCTGAGTCTAAAATGAGATGCCAGTGGACCCCTGTACCAGAGATCTAATTTTCTATTTTTAGCCCCAGGGCCACAGAAACGCCCCGAGATGCCAGGGTAACCTTTTCTGTGGAGGAATCGTCTCATGGCTGGTTGCACATTAAAATCATCTAGGGAGCTTTAAAAATACTGATGCCAAGGCCCCACTTCAAACTTGTTAAATTAGATGCCCTCAGGGTGGTAATCAGGCATCCAAATTTTTTTAGAGCCCCCCAGGTGATTGTAATGTGCAGCCAAGTTTGAGAAGTCATGACCCAGAGCTCTTGATCCCACTGACAGCCCTTTTCTGTCCTCTGGGTCCACTCTCCATCCAAAGAGCTCTGTGATCTCCATCTGTGGAAGCTGAGACTCTTTCAGTTCAATTTGGTTCAATTACAAACGATTCAATTTAATAAATACTTATTCAACGGCCTTCTTATCCTTCATTTCTGATTTTGTCTCCCAGGAGAGTGGTGAGAACCATGTTTCTCAAATAACATGGAGATACTTCACTTCATCTCATTTTTAAAGCCATTTTTTACATTTTTAAAAATTATGCCTTGGATTTGCATTTTTTTCCCTGAGACTCAGTGGTCTGAACAGTTTCTGTTTCCATGTATGTAAAACATCCATCTTTTAAAAATTTTATTTTATTTGGTCATGCCTCATGGTATGCAGGATCTTAGTCTCTGACCAGGGATTGAACCTGTGTCCTCTGCACTGGGAGTGCAAAGCTTTAACCACTGGACTACTAGGGAAGTCCCTCCATCTTCTAATGTATTTCTGTATTCAGTACATGTTCTAAAGCACCAAGGCGCTGAGATAAATAAGACAGAGTACTTAGCTTTTGAAGAGCTCCCAGCTAGTGGGAGACAAGAGAAGTGAACAAGAAATTAAAGGACTGTGAGCTGCTGCAGCTAAAAGAGGGATGTATCAAAGGATGGTTCAGGGGAATTCAGAAGAAGGAACTGTGCCTGACAAGGCAGAAAGGCTCACACAGGAAGCAGAAGGGAGTAGCCATTCTCCACAAAGGATTCAGGCAAGGGGAGAAGCACAGGCACTTTTTGAAGGTGAGAATTAAATGTTTGGCTCCACAGGAAACGTAGGAGGAGATAGGGAAGGAAACCAAGGACTCCCAACTCTGTGGAGCTTGATCTGTTGGAGTTTAACTTTTCTAAACCATTCTTCTCTCATGGCTGACTTTTAAATCAATATGTTTGCAGCTCTACTTGGGTGTGCAGTGGTAGATGGAACACGCTAGATGGATGAGACCGTGCTGGTCTGTTGCTGGGAAGTGATGGACAAGACTTTGAGGAAGAGCTGAGAATTGAGGCTCCATATACTAACTGTGGAACTCTGGGCAAATTCCTGAAACTCCTATAAAATGAAGGTTCTCCTGCCCACCTCGTAGGGTTTTTTGTTTGTGCTTTTGTTTTTAATGAAAACTCAGTGTATTAGGTATTGTGAAAAGTGCTTAACAAACTGCCTGAACTTAGGAAATGTAATTCCCTTTGAATTTATAAGTTCCCTTTAATTTTTCTTGGTGTATATTCATACTTCCCATCACACCTTCTTCCCAGGTACATACTCAGAGAGACCATCACCTGGCCGACAATGAGAAGGGCCTCACTTTGGACAAATGATATAAAATGTGTTTTAGGGAGTGGTTACTAAATCACCAGCAAGGAACAAACAGTTCTAGAAAGTTCTCTCGTAGACTTGTTAAGTCTCTGTTATTGATAGGTCTACTCTGCAGTCCGTTGTGTCTCTGCTTCCAAAGCTAAAACCACCACAAAAATGACCAGGCTCAGTCCATCTACGGCATCAGATCTGATGTCTCCATGGCTGGTCATCATTCTTCCTTACGTTTTCTGAAAAGGTTTATTTATTCATTTATTTGGCTGTACTAGGTCTTAGCTGTGGCACATGGGATCTTTAGTTGCTATATGTGGGATCTAGTTCCCTGACCAGGAATCAGACCCTGGCTCCCTGCATTGGGAACAATGAGTCTTAGCCACTGGACTGCCAAGGAAGTCCCAGTCTTATATTTTAAGATATGTTGAAGAGAATGATATTTGAGAAAAACCTTGACAAATGCATGGGAATGTCTTGTGGCTGAGCATAGACATTTCAGGTGGTCAGATTAATATAAGTAATGCTATAGAAATATAGGTAGGAACAAAAAGTAGTAAAACAGTTGTTTTGTTGGAATATAAGTTCTGTGCACAGGAAAAGTAGAGGGATAAAATTGAGGCTGAGGCCACAAGGATCCTCCTTAGAGATTCTGCTTTGAGAATGAAAATTCAGAAAATTTATGTATTGTACAATACACACTATAAAATAGATGACATCTCTTCAAGAACTTGACTCCAAATTTCTTTTAGAATAATTTACCTCCCCTTTTATCTCATTCTCTTTCTTTCTTTGTGTTTATTTATTTCTCCCCTTGTCTTACTGAGGGCATTTGTGGTAAGGTCCCAGCCCTGGCTTGCTGTGTGCTCATCTGCTTCCGATGCCTGTTCTTGCTCCACGTAAAGTCACAATCTGTTCCTGGGAGAACATATTCATTTGCACAATAACCAATTGTAATGTGAAAAAGGAAGGATTGTAACATCAATTGGGGTATGAGCGGCTGGCATGGAAGAAGTCCAGCAAGGCGCAGATCCTGTCTCTGTACATATGTCCTTAATAATAACGAAGAGGTAGGGGGTAAATTCTGCTTGGAGGGAGCAGAGTCATTTCTGAATAGCTGGTTTTCTGGGGGAGTGCGTGTGATGTCAGCAATTAATTCAGGCCCTCAATTCTTTTTTTCCCTATAAAAATCCTATTTTAGTTGTGGTATCTTTGACGCATCTGCTGGCATAAGCAGGATATAGGCCATAAATAAAAATTCAAAAATATCTCTTTCTTGTAGAGCTTGGAAACAGAAATTGGGAAATTGAAGGAAACCTACATAGTATCCAGAAGGACCCGGAGATTGTTTCTGAGATGTAGGGCAGTGAAGTCCATGTTAAACCAGGCCCTGAGGGGGTGATATGGGGGTTGGGGGGAAGATGCTCTGACTTAAGTCCAGGATTTATAACTGGGCAATTTCAAATCCATGTTGGAATCTTTCAGCAGCAAAGGCATTTCTGGAAGAAATGTGAAGCAGGGCCCAAAGTGAAGAATTTACCCAAGAAGGACAGTAAAAACTTTAGCTTCAAGATATTGGTAACAAACAATGGAAGATTGACAGGAGCAGGTATCATGAAGTCCTTTTCTGGCAACTTTACTTAAAATGAAGACCAGTGGATTGTAATTAGAACTCAGGTGTCCTCTTTAAAAAAATAAGCAAAGATACATCCAGAACAATAGGTTATTTGAACTGAGAGGGACTTGATTGCACATTGAAGCCAGCCTCCAATTTTATGAGGAAATTGATGTCCATTGATCACTTAGCTAATTTCTGTCATAGCCAGGGGTAGAATTATGGTCTTGTAAGAACTTTGTCCATGTTATTTTAATTTCCAGCACTCTCTTTATACATGATCCCAAGAGCATCCTAAATTTTGCTGGGTGAGTCCCACAGTAGGAATAAGGAAGAATGGGTATATTTCATGACCACTGTGGAAAATTTGACAGGTCGGTGCAAACTGCTGGGAAGGACAGGTAGCCAAAAATCACAAAGAGAGTCCAAATGGCTCTGTGGCCAGTTCAGTCCAGTTTTTCTGGTCAGCTTCACGCCTTGGGGGAAACAATAAGGATTTTTATTTGGAAATATGGAATGGAGTTGAGAATTTCCTTAAAAGCAGTGGAGGGAGATACTTCTAAGTCAAGGCAGTAGGAATGAAGGGGAGGAGACCCAGGTACCTAGGAAGGAAGCCCAGGAAAAAAGATGGGGAAGCAGGTCCCAGGCCAGCCAGTGGCTCCAGAAGGCAGGTGTTGGTTGCCATGGTGGTAGTGGTGAAAGAGCATTTGAGAAACTCTGCATATTTATGAATCTTGGGAAGGGGGACAGACGGGAGCATCTGGGGTGAGGTAGGCTGTGAAAGCAGGAGGCGTCCTCTGATGCTGACAAAACATCCCAAACTCCAGCCATCAGTCGTGTTGCTGATGTGATACGCACTGGGATGTGAACTTGCTTGTGGGATTCAAGTCCAATGATTTCTTACTAATTTCAGGTGGTAGGTGGGGAAATCAAGGTATTAGAAGTCAGAGTTTTTTAATAAGGTAACTCATCAACTGTCCATAAATGAATTCTATTTAGTGAGGGAGACACATCGAGAAAATATAAAGCTGGAAGAATTCCTTTTTTCTCACTCTTAATACATAGCATGTAAAAAATGTGTCTGCTGAGACTTAGAGAACGAACTTATGGTTGCCGGCGGGTGGGGCTGGGAGTGGGCAAGGATGGGGGAAAGGGATAGTTAGGGAGTTTGGGATGGAGATGTACACCCTGCTATATTTAAAATGGATAACCAACAAAGCCCTATTGTATAACACAGTGAACTCTACTCAATGTTTTGCGGCAGCCTGGATAGGAGGAGAGTTTGAGGTGGAATGGATACATGTATACTGGATACATGTATACTGATTGGATAATGGATACATGTCTGGCTAAGTCCCTTAACTGTTCACCTGAAACTGTCACAACATTGTTAATTGGCTGTACTCCAATGCAAAACAGAAAGTTAAAAAAAATCCTTTGCTAAAACCCTTCAGGGAACTCAAGACTTTTTAGGGCATGAGCCACTTGTCTCCTTGCATGACTCTGCAATCAATCTTTCTCTGCTCCAAAAAAAAAAAAAAATAACAAGCAATCTTAATATATAATTGT
The DNA here is from genome assembly GCF_032452875.1 of Bos javanicus. Classification (NCBI taxonomy): domain Eukaryota; kingdom Metazoa; phylum Chordata; class Mammalia; order Artiodactyla; family Bovidae; genus Bos; species Bos javanicus. The sequence goes on from NC_083881.1 coordinate 48,029,335, forward strand.
AATACTGATAATAATAATAATAATAATAATAAAGTCATCCTCAGGGATCCATGTATCAAAAATTTTCCCAGAGAATATGCTGGTGGAGAGGCTTTCCACAAAAATATTAATAATGAAGAGCCTGAGTTCTAGAATGATGGTTTTTATGAAGATGCTATTAACTTAATTTCTAACCTCTGCACAGTTGCAGAGAGAGAGATGGAATTCTCAGCAGTCAGTGTTAGTGGCAATGATCTGGGGCAGTAGTAAAGGTAGCATGGGTCAGTGTGGAAGATAATTAGAATGAGGCAGTGATCAATAGACGGCATCCATGAAGGATGTAAAGAGAAATATGACCCAGATTCAAGCAGCTGCCTCCACCTTATGCTAAGGGTTCATTCAATACTCTAGAGAAGGCTAATTTAAGACAAAAACATACCTATACTGTATTGTTTCTCCAAGGTATTTGTTAGCATTATTAAATACACAGTTAGTGGAATAAATAATAGTTTATTTCTTAATTTTTTTTTGTTGACTTCAACTAGAGGTTCATAATTTTATTTACACATATCTCAATCTGACAAACCCAAGTTTTGCATTTGGTGGGTGTGTATGGAAAAGATCATAGAAATGGTAACATAATAGTAACATATTAATTAGTTAATGAATAGTAACAAATTCATAAATATTTAGATTTGTTTCACATTAAGGGGCTTCCCAGGTGGTGCTAGTGGTAAAGAACCCGCCTGCTAATGAGGGAGACACAAGAGATGCGGGTTGGATCCCTGGGTCCAGAAGATCCCCTGTGGGAGGGCATAGCAACCCACTCCAGTATTCTTGCCTGGAGAATCCCATGGACAGACGAGCCTGGCAAGCTACAGTCCAAAAGGTTGCAAAGAGTTGGACATGACTGAAGTGACTAAGCATGCATGCATGTACATTAAATATGGTCAGGAAACTACCAGGATCTATATCATATATATATCATATGAAAAGAAGCATTGGTAATGATGACTCAATTCCTTACCTTCTCACCTTTGAATATGATCCAAATTATGATACTCAGAGGAAAAGTTAGGAAAAATTTTAAAAACAGCACAAATCTAAATTTAGTCATTTTCCTGAAGTCAAAGACATTGTGTTTTCATGATAACTTCACCCAGTAAGTAATCTTTATATCCCCTCAGTGCATACTTTTGGATTGTCACCATCGAGCTCTGAGTTGTAAGAATGCCTATCAAAGGCCTGTTAGAAATTTCCTCAAAGCCAAGAGGATCGGACAAGTCCTTTAGCCCAGTTGTAGATGCCCACTGTGGGCAGACTGAGGAAGCGGCCCTCTGACCAGGGATGTGCTTTATCAAGGCCCAGGATGTGAAAAAAATTGCAATTACACTTTCCTACCACTAGATGATATGCACGTATAAGGAAGATGAGAACCCTCCTGTATTTCCTTTCTGCATCAGTGGCCATGGTGATGATAGGTAAGTTAGGGTATCCAGAATTCAATTCCAGATGTTACTCGAAATAAAAGAAACAAATGTGAATGCAAAGAACTGCCAGCATTGATCAGGTAATAAGTGTGATCACTCCAAATTTATCAAACACTCATGCTTTCATCCAGCCATCAAAATATCACCTATAGGCCAAATTCAGTTTACCACCTCTCTTTATAAATAAAGTTTTATTAGAACACACTCATGTTCATTTGCTTAGGGCTGATTTTGTTCTATAATGACAGAGGTGAGTATTGAGACAGAAACTGAAGGACTTGTAAAATTTAAACATATTTCTATCGGGTCCTTTACAGAAAAGTTTTCCAATGCCTGGTGTTAACACATAAGGTCATACCAATTCATTTAATCTTTACAAGTCTAAGGTTGTGGGAATGTGTCATTACTATTTGTTGGACAGATAAAGAAAGTGATTAAGGACATAGTGAATGAATCCTGGTACATACAGGAAATGGCTGTAGCAGACATATATGACCAAGAGAGTGAGTAGTGATGCACGCCATGCTTGATACTATGGGGTTTGTGTAACCAAGACAAATGACAGTTGGCGTCAAAGTTGTGGGGAATCTAGAAAGAAGAAATTAAAATTATTGCAAGGTCATGCTGGCCTTCTGTGTGATCTACAGGTGGAAATGTCACTGGGATGGAGAAGCTGCCCAGGAGCACTTTCTCCCAATGTGACACTTATTCAGACATATTTTAAGAAACTATTTTGACACAATAACTCGAAAGACTGAAGATGACTCATCACATGAAAACAGAGCTTAAATTGTGATTGAAACATCAGTGGTCAAGTGGAGAGACGCAGGGAAAACGCTGTCAAAGGAAGGCTTCTTCTTAATGTCCTGGTTTCCTCTCAGTCTAAGGTGGTATTTTCTCCTTCAGTGCTGGCAATGCCTGGGCCCTCAGAATGCCTGCTGGAGATGGTGGAAGCCGGGATAGGGGCTGGGGAGCAGGGTGCTTTAGAGGGGCCGGGGAGCAGGGGTGCTTCAGCTTTAGAGTTTCCTAGGTTCCTAGTCATCATCAAGGATGTCTTTCCCAATAGTTTATTATAATGTGCAGTGAAGTATTGGGATAACCCCTGGTGGTTCATTCCACATTTGTTGATCTTTCTTTTTTTTTTCCTCCTGAAGTTGGGTAACTAATTGCCTCAGAGTCATACATCATGAGGAGGAAAGGGAAGAGTTAGGAACTGGATGAGCCAACTTAGTCCTGTGTTCCACATGAACAGATAGGGCCGTACTGTCTAGGCTCCAAGGGTTTTCTACATGGACATGCCCCAAGCTCCTGCTTTCTTCTTCCTTTGCTCTAAGAATACCTCTTTATTATTCTTCCACCTTGTGATATCCTTTTATCCTCAGGTTATATACCCCACATCCCTACAGAAAAGGAAGCCCTGCTAGACTGTTCCTTCCACTCAATCTTTGTTGACTCTAAGAAAGGGCAGGTGCTAATGATTGGTGTCTCTTTGGGGTGAGGTGGGGCTGTGGGTGGTGGACGGTCAGAAACAGGGAGCAGGAAGGAGACACTCTGAAGCTTTGCAGAGGGATGTGGGGAAAGAGCACAATCTTTGATTTCAGGGAGCTCCTGTTTTCTCATTGAGTCTGAAATAAAACTTCCTCTGGTAATAATTACTTTTTCTTCTAAAGACCATCCTATCTGAGTTACACAAGAAATTCATATTTCTCCTAATAACATGGCTTGCAACCCAGTCCCCATGCCTGTGTTTATAAATAATCATCCCAGCCTCCTTACACCAGTGGAGCCTGTGCCCCTGTTGTCGTTACAGGATGAATGTCCCAAGTCCAGCTCCCTTTGCTTTAAGACATAGGTATGTATATACATAGGTTCATATGTATGCATGTATTTATGTATTTAGAGTTGATTTTGGTCAGGACAGAGTATATGGGATAGTGTCAAGCTGAAATTGATAAAGATAATCTAACTAATTGGAATTCAGGAAAAGGCAGAGTGGCCAGACACGATCTTTTGAAAGTTAAGTGAGTTAGGCTCTGTGGGAATTTTGAATATGTAAAGGAAGGGGCATTTTAGACTATGAGGTGGAGAGGCAGGGGTCTGGGCTTGAGTGTGGACAGTTTGGGAGAAGATAACTCTGGAAAGGCCTGAATTTAGTAGTTCAGGACTATCAGGTTAAAATTTGAACTTTAACCTGTAAAGAACTCATAGTCCTGTAAAGAACCAGGAGGATTTGACTAGGGGAGTATCACTGACTATGAACTTTTTAAGGTAAAACCATTATGTTTACCTTTTCTCATCTGTGTTTAGCTAAGTGACCACTGACATGTGGTCAGGTTTCAACCAATTTCAGGCACAGCAGTGATATTTTAGGAAAAGTAATCTGGGGACTAGGTATGGAATGGATTGCAGAGTCAAGACAGAAAATAGAGAAAGAACAGGAGTGAGTGCAAAGACATACACATATTACTTTCTTTTATGAAACAGTCCTTGTAAAATGATCAAATTTAAATTCTTTTTGCTAGTCCCACAACTATAGTTGGAAATTGCTGAACATGAATCAATCATCACAACTGTAATTGTAACCAGAAATAGGAAATGTTTCATAAAAAGTCTGTTTGTTTTACTTTTGACTACGTGGCTATGTCTTACTGTGCCCAGTTTAGGATATTTCACGAATGCATCATGGTGAAACATAATTAATCTGGAAAGTAGATTTTCTGTTTTTCTCAATCACAATTTTCCCCAACTAGTGTGAATAGTTATTTAATAAATATTACTTTATTTTTATTTGTACCATCTTCAGATCTATCTCTGGGAATTAAAAATTTTTTTAATTTACTTTGTTATTAAATGAAAGATAAGAAGAAAGGATTAAGTCTGAGTTATCAAAATTGGTGTTCTTCAATTCTTAATGCCTTAGTCTGCCCTTGATATTATGTTGATGTGTTTCATTAGAAGGACTCACTTAAAATCTGTGTGTTATTGGGTGGAGAAATCAGTGCCAATGTCCATCCCTGGTTACGTCAAGTAGTGTCAAATTTGGCTTGCAATTCTCACTTCCTGTTGATTCCAAGAGAAGAGCTGCAGTTGGTGTCTGACAGTGAAAAACACGAAGCTCTGACACCAGGCTGAATTACTAATCACTACATGTCTTGTTCAGTCTAACCACTTTCCATGTGATTAAATGAATCGGCCAGGTCAGTGACTCAGCTTCCGAGGGGGTGGCCAGCAGTCCAAGCTGATCTGCACATCCCTGCTTCCACTTCCCAAAGTCTGACCCAGAGCTCCCCTCGGAAGGGTGATTTCCCCTTTGGAGTTTGTCTCTCCCGGGACTGAAAGACGGACACAAATGATGAAGTGTATAGTCTACTGGAGAAGGGCCATCTCACCATGAGTCTTTGGCGGGAAAGAGTTGCAAGAATGTCATCTTTCATCAGCTGGTGTCACTCTCTGGAACCAGTCACAAGTAGCTGGGTGTGGTAGGGTGAAGTTGTCTGAAGTCTGAATGGAGAAAAATATATTGAAGAGGAAACATGAACTTATTTTTTCTCTTTTGGCTTAACTGTCAGTAGATACAGTATCCCCTTGTTTGTTTCAGTAACTACCAAATGTTCCTGAAGACGTCACTGCTTCAGAGTGGTATATTCACTCGTCTGGTTTCTAAGTGATTAGTTGAACTTTGCTGCTTTTATGAAGCTTAATGTCCAGTTACCATAAAAAGCAGCACATGGACAGTGGTGGAAATAGGGGTGGGATTGTAGGAGCCTCTTGGGAACACAGTTCCTGGAACTCCCAGCCTCATATGCAAATTAGATTAAACTGCTCTGTGGCCAGGCCGGGACTCCCAGAGCAAATAATTCCCATTCCCACCTCTTTTCTTAGCATTGTCTCCTGTGGGAATAAAGAAATCACTTTCAATTTATTTCAGCTACTGCCTTGATTTAAAAAAGGACATCACAGGCCTGAGTGTGTCCACCTTGCTTAAGAAAACTTCTTTTCAGTTAACCTCTTACATACATGAAAGGAAAAGATTTGGAGATCTTTAGGAAAAAATACTGTAAGTCAAAAAGTCTTATTTTCTCAGAAAGAAAGTAGAGTCTTTTGACTGGCTGGTGCCACCACCTCCTTCAGGCGATTTTCATTCTTGGCGTGAAACTTTTAGTCATTTCTCATATTCCCTTTGTTTTGATTAGTTACTGCCTGATAACTTGACAACACTCAAATGTGAGAGCTTCAGAAGGGGAGGGTGGCAGGGAGGAGAGACACCCTCCAGCAAGCAATGCTTGCTTGAAAACGTCTTTTCCCCCCTTAAACATGATATTTCTCAACTATGAGACCGGAAGGTGAACTGGAAGAATACAGCCAAAACCACAACCTGAACTCTCTGACAGTGGCCATTTCAGAGTTCTCTGGAAAGAACGGGAGAGCATGTGCACACCAGAGAGCTCACGTGAAAGTTCTTTCCCAGGACACCCCAGTACTTTGGCCTTACCCGCACAGATGTGCTCTGAGCCCTGCAGAAAGCATCTGCTTGTTCTATTTGTGGAGAAAAGAAGCATGTATTTGTGAGCTCGGCAGGAGCACAACTTTTTTTTTGGATCTTCGATGCCATTAGGGTTTTTAGGATTTCGCATTTTGAAACAAAAGAATATGAGTCGCTGGAGATTCTAGATGCTTTGTAATTCCCTCTCCTGTTCATTTTTTTTTTTTTAAGTTCTAAAGGTCTGATTCATTTATCACACTGTTTTAAAATTTTTATTTCGTTTATTTTTGGCTGCACCAGGTCTTAATTTCTGTGAGCATGCTTTCTCTGGTTGCGATGATCAGGGGCTGCTCTCTAGTTTCAGCGCACAGGTTTCTCATTGCGTTGGTTTGTCTTGTTGTGGAGCACGGGCTCTAGGAGTGAAGGCTTCAGCAGTTGCAGCACTTGGGCTTGGTATTTGCAGCTCTCGGGCTCTAGAGCATGGGCTTAGTAGTTGTCATGCACAGGCTTAGTTGCTCCAAAGCGTGTGGATCTTCCCGGACTAGGGATCAAACCTATGTCCACTACCCTGGCAGGCGGGTTCTTTACGCACTTGACCACCAGAGAAGTCCTCTGTTTATTTCTTAACTGCTTCTCCTGTCTTCTAATTTCACAGAGATAAAATCAGGGCAGGAGATATGAAGAGATTTGCACAAGAACATAGAGCATTTATTCTTGGTTTCATTCATCGTTACTGATTTGTTTAATTATCAACCAGATGTTTATTGATGATCTCTTATGTCCCAGGCACATTCTGGGACTCAGTAGTGGGCAAAAATGTCACTGTTCTTTCCCTCCTGTGTTTTATAGTTTATTGGGGGAAATGCATACTAATAAGAATAATCACCCAATAATATACATCTTTATCTGTAACAAGTGCTGATTATTGCCCTAAGAGCACAAAATAGGCACATTTGAGCTGATCCAAGAGGTAACCGAAGGTTTCCTTGAAGAAATGAGGATGCTTCTTAAGTGACCCTTAGGAAGGATGAGTAGGACCTAAGAAGGCCCATAAAGGAGGGAAGGGTCTTCCTGGCAGAGGGAAGGTTGAGAAAAGACCCTGTGATGAATGGAAGCATGAGAGTATGAAAATCAGACAGAGGGTCAACGTGACTGAAGTGAAGAGGGCGGGGGAGAAGGAAGGAGATGGGGTGACTGCCGAGTTAAGAGCCAGACACATGGTAAATTATGGCTCATTTTGAGCTTTGCTTTAGGATTACTGGGAAGACCAAGTAGTGAGCAATGGTTGGGGGCAAGACTGGATGAGGAAGATCATGGGAGGCTACTGCAATAGTCCAGGCAACAGGTAATGGAAGCTTGTTCTAAAGTAGTAAGTGGTGCGGACCTAGAGAACGAACTTATGGTTGCTGGGGGGTCGGTGGGGAGGGGGTGGGGGGGAAGGATGAGGGTAGGGATAGTTAGGGAGTTTGGGATGGATATATACACACTGCTATATTTAAAATGGGTAACAAACAAGGACCTACTGTATAGCACAGGGTGCACTCTGCTCAACGTTATGTGCCAACCTGGATGGGAGAGGAGTTTGGGGGAGAATGGATACATGTATATGTATGACTGAATCCCTTTGCTGTTCACTTGAAACTACCACAACATTGTTAATTGGCTATCAGATCAGATCAGATCAGTCGCTCAGTCGTGTCTGACTCTTTGCGACCCCATAATTGGCTATACCCCAGTACAAAATTAAAATCTTTTTTTTTTAAAAGAAAGTAGTAAGTAGTGGAAGAGAGGGGAAAGGAGCAGATGCATTCAAGAGGTATTTAGAATGTGAAAACGACAGGGTATGGGGAGCGAGGGAGGAAGTGGGGGCAAGGATGACTCCAGCTTCTGAGTGGGGCTAAAGGATGGATGATGGTTTCATTCATCAAGACAAGTAAGTCCGGAAGCCAGGAGTAAAGGAAACATGATACGTTTATTTTAGGAAGTGTTGAAGTTAGATGGTAAGTTGTAGATTGACTCTATGAGTCTGGCCCTGGAAGGTAAGTTTAGGCTGAAGATAACATATTTGTGAATGAGTTGTTTATAGTTTTGACACCGATGTGATTTATTTCTCTTCAGCATCTTTCCAGGACAACATTTTTATAAGTAGAGATAAATCAGATGGTCTCGGACCCTAGGCTAAGTGAATTATTGAATGACTTACTTTATATGGCAGGGATTTGAGGGGCTGCTGGGAGGTAGGTCTAGTGTGGAAGAGTTAGAAGATATATGATCGGAAGTATATCAAAAGCTACTCCTGTGTGCAAATAATCATCTTCTCTCCGTTGACCTGCCAGAGGGCCTAATATTGCTTGTAATCATGTTGTTCTTTAAGCAGTTCTCATTTTATTTGGCTTAGAGAGATAAACCTTTAGTAAAAGTTGCCTACACCAAGCTTCTCACTTGAAACAAGTCTGCTTTACAAAACCTCTAGACACAGAGCCTCAGCTTGACCATGTCTGTGACAGGGAATCCAATATTTGACAAGGCAGTGCAGATTTTTAGTTCTGTCCCCCAGATTCTTCCCTGTATTGATTTTCCCATCCAGGATGACACACAACAGTTCTCCTGCTCTTCCACAGAGCAGACAATCAACTAGCGTTAACCCATCCATCATCGCTACTCTCAGCTCAGCTAAGAGTATGAGAGATGAATGGTTTAGATTCAACTGCGATTGGAGCCCTTGGAGAGACATCATCTCACTTAGAGTCACAACAACCCTTTGAGGTTTGTATTATTCATCTAGAAAGAAATGAGCAAACATTCTCAGAATTAAATGACTTACCCAATGACATCACACAAGAAAAAGCAGAGGCAGGATTTGAATCCAAGTATTCTGACTCCCAGTCCAGAGTCTGACCCAAGCTGCCTCGATAACTTGGGTTCGAACTCTGCTGACCTCTAAAGGTAACACATTAACTGGCACTTAGAGGCTTCCCCGGTGGCTCAGACAGTAAAGAATCTGCCTGCAGGTCAAGAGACCCAGGTTCGGTCCCTGGCTCAGGAAGATCCCCTGGAGAAGAGAATGGCAACCCACCCCAGTATTCTTGCCTGGAGAATTCCATGGACAGAGGAGCCTGGTGGGTTACAGTCCATGGGGTCACGAAGAGTTGGACATGACCGAGCGACTAACACATTCACTTCACTTTCAGTGAATGATCAGTGGATAGCCCTGAGATGGTGCTTACCAACTTGACCCTTGTGGAGCAAATGAGGTGTGCCAGGCACTTGACCTTATAACCTGTAGCTCTTTAGCAGCTGGATAGAACACTCATCTTCACTTTTTTTTTTTTTTCCAGATTTCACTCCTTGTTAGTTAAAAAACAGTGAGGATGTATCCCAAATATATTTATACATGTGCCTCTCGATTCAGTACAAATAGAATTCAATTAATTTAAAAAGTTAATTCTTTTTAAAGAAATAAATAAATTAAAAAATTTATTTATTCATTTTAGGCTGCTCTGGGTCTTTGTTGCCGCGCACAGGCTTTCTCTAGTTTCGGCAGGTGGGGGCTACTTTTCCTTGTGGTGCATGCCTTCTCACTGCAGTGGCTTCTCCTGTTGCAGAGCACAGGCTCTGGGTTCTAGGTTCTTGGGGCTCAGTAGTTGTAGCGCACGGGTTTAATTGCCCCATGGCATGCAGAATCTCCCTGGACCAAGGATCAGACCTGTGTCCCTTGCATTGGCAGGTGGATTCTTAACCACTGGACCACCATGGGAGTCCTATGATTATTTTAAAATATAAGTTTAAAAAACCCCATAAAAATATAAATGGGAGTCCTAGTATTTTCTTTTCTTATCCCAGTGAATTATCTTCATGGATCATCTCAGTCTTCTCCTGCTGGAGGGACCACTGAAAAGGAAGCAGGGGCCAGGGCAGGAGAGGAGCCCAGTGTGAGACTATGGCTAGTTAGAGTGCAACACCTGGGGAGTGTCTGGAAACATTTCAGAGGTGCTGACGACGAGTTTCCCCTCTGTGCGGCCCAGCTTCCGCTCAGTTTCTGCTCAGATCTCTCTGGAGGCTCACGGGGAGTGAAAGGGCTTATTGCTCCGGTCTGCATTGTTTGTCCTTGGCTTTAATCGCCACTCGTGTCCTGGGCTGTGTGGTAATGGCACTAACAGCTAACATTTGTTGACGGCTCACTATGTGCCACCGTGTGAAGAGATTTACATACATGACCTCATTGTCCTTGTTATACCCCTGTGAAGCTCTGCTATCCTCATTTCACAAATAGGAAAACTGAGGTGTGGAAAGCTATGACTTCCCCAGGGGGAGCATGTCTAATAAGTGGCACAGCTGGGATTTGAACCCAAGTCTGTTCTCCACGAAATCATTTATTCGAACGTGTTTTCCTGTACTCTGCCAGTAGGATTCATGTTTAGATTACTGATAGCTGTCTGGGTGTATTTCCAGGACTAATGGTGACTCAAATGGGAAGAATCACCACTTGCACAGGTGTGGATAAATGAGAAGAAACCCTCAGGTTTACAGAAGTGCAAATGTGCCAGTTGAGCCACAAATGAACTTCTCTAACCAAATCTGAGTCCTTTATTTCCAGATAACTTGGCTGTCATGACTCCTGGCTTCTGATAACAAATACATGCTGAATACTTTTCTGGAGAAATTTGGAGGGTGTAGAAGGCAATGGCACCCCACTCCAGTACTCTTGCCTAGAAAATCCTATGGACGGAGGAGCCTGGTGGGCTGCAGTCCATGGGGTCGCTGAGGGTCGGACACGACTGAGCAACTTCACTTTCACTTTTCACTTTCATGCATTGGAGAAGGAAATGGCAACCCCACCAGTGTTCTTGCCTGGAGAATCCCAGGGACGGGGGAGCCTGGTGGGCTGCCGTCTATGGGGTCGCACAGAGTCGGACACGACTGAAGTGACTTAGCAGCAGTTGTTGTTTAAGGCACCTGAGTTCCATTACAGACTATACATGGTTCAACCTTACATTTAACAGTTTGACTTTTTTAAGACAGAGAGATGTCAAGGGAATTTTTTTTTTTTTTTTAAAGAGAGAGAGATGTCAAGGGATCCAGGAGTTTTCTTCATTATCTGTCAGAAGGCCTCAGGCTAGTGGAGTCAGATAGACATGAGTTCAAATCCTCACTCTGGTGTTTATAAGCTGTGAGAACATTGCCAAATTATCATTCTTCCAATCTTAATTTCTACATCTTTAAAGAGAAAATAACAATACCTGCTTCAAGGTGGTGTTGTGAGGATTAAATCACATACTCATACAGTGCTTGAGCTCAGTAAGTGCTCAGCAGTTGGTAGCAAGTATAGTTCTCGGTGGCCCTGCTTTGTCTGAGGAGAGGCACTGGATGGTTGCTTGTGGCATGAGTCTGAGTGTTCTGCTGTGTTGTCTTTGCGTGCTTAGTAGTGTCTGACTCTTGCCGACGCTTTGAGCTGTAGGCCGCCAAGGCTCCTCTGCCCGTGGAATTCTCCAGGCAAGAATACTGGAATGGATAACCATTTCCTTTTTCAGGGGATCTTCCTGATACAGGGACCAAACTCTTGCCTCCTATGTCTTCTGCATTGCAGGCTGATTCTTTACCTGCTGAGCCATCGGGGATGTCCTGTTTGAAATGAAAAAGTTTTTTTTTTTTTTTTCCTTCTGAATCTCCTCAGTAACTTGCTTCCACAGAAAAAGAAATGTTTCCACAAAGAGGAGCAAGAACTGGAGGCATGATGGCTGGAGAAGGCGGCTCCGAGAAGAAAAGCATCTGAGGGGGCCCAGATGTAGGCCAGATGCTGCAAATCTGTAGAGACACACTGGGCTCACTGACTCTTGTGCCATGACTTTCATCCATGTGGGCACGAAGGATATTGACTGATCTCACTCCGATTATTGAGGGTGACTTCAGGGCTCTGGAAACACGGGTGTAGGAGGCTGGGACTCAAGGGTGGTCTTGACAATCCTCCCAGTTGAACAGAAGGGTTTCTGGAGCAGACAGCTAGGCTCTGGTGATACATGTCTACTTCACATGCCTCGCCCGGCGCCACCCTCAGAAGAAGGCTCAGCAAAAAACGCTGAAGGGACCTCAGTGGGATGCGATTTTCGATTTCTGTCTTGGCAGAAATCATCTCTAGCGACTTTTATTTGGTGTTATTAAAGTTGATTTTGACGTGATCGTCACTGTAGTGATTCTTCCTACAATCCCGCTCCCTTCAGTCAGCCTGTTATGGCCTGTTTTCTAGCCAGAATTTCACAACACTGCTCCGTGTTCCATTCCATGCTTTTCAAAAAATATAAATACTTTATTTATTTATTTGTGTAATTGAACTACAGTTGATTTACAAGTTAGTTTCAGGAGTACAGCATAGTGATTCAGTATTTGGTACATGATACTCCGTTTTAGGTTATTAGAAAATAGTGGCTTTAATTCCATCTTCTATACAGTATACTGTTGCTTATCTATTTTATATACGGTAGTTTGTATCTGTTAATCCAAAACCCCTAATTTACCCCTCCCCCTTCCTTTTCCCAAAACCACAGGTTTATTTTCTATATTTGTGAGTCTGTTACAGTTTTGCACTCATTTGTATTACTCTTTAGATTCCACATATAAATGATAATATTCAGTATTTGTCTTTGACTTCTTTTTTTGTTAGTTATCTGTGTTATATAGTATATATATGTGTATGACTTATTTCACAAAGCATAATATTCTTTAGGTCCATAATGCAAGCGGCATTATTTTGTTCTTTTTTCTTGGCTGAGTAATATTCTCTTGTATATCTGTACCACATCTTGTTTATCCACTCATCTAGGACATCTATGTTGCTTCCATGTCCTAACTATTGTAAATAGTGCTTCTATGAACATTGGGGTACATGTGTCTTTTTCAGTTATGGTTTCCTCAGGGTATATGCCAGTAAAGCGATTGTTGGGTCATATGGTAGTTTTATTCCTAGTTTTTAAAGAAATCTCCATACTGTTTTCCATAGGGGATGTACCAGTTTACATTCCCACAAAGAGTGTAGGAGAATTTCCTTTTCTTTACACTCTTTCTACCATTTATTGTTTATAGAATTTTTTTTTAAGATGACCATTCTGACCAATGTGTGGTGATACTCATTATAGGCTTTATTTGCATTTCTCTAATAATTGGTGATGCTGGCATTTTTCATGTGCTTTTTGGCCATATGTATGTCTTATCTGGAGAAATGTCTATTTAGATCTTCCACCCATTTTTTATTTTTTTTGATTGGATTGTTTGTTTTTTTTTTGATGTTAAGCTGCATGAGCTGTTTGAATATTTTGCAGATTAATCATCTTTCAATTGCTTCATTTACAAATATTTTCTCCCATTCTTAGGGTTGTCTTTTTGTTTTGTTTATGGCTTCCTTTGCTACACAAAAGCTTTCTAGTTTAATTAGATCCCATTTGTTTACTTTTGTTTTTATTGTCATTTAAAAAAATTTTTATTACTGATGCAGCTTTCTTTATGTTTCTTTTGCTTAAAGTCACTCAGTTTCTCAGACCTGTGAATTTATAATTTTCATCAGATTTAGCCATTATTTCTTCAAATATTTTACTGCCTCCCCTTCTTCTGAGACTCCAGTTATACATATGTCAATCCACTTAATATTGTTCCATAGTTTCCTATTCTTTCCTTTCCCCCATGATATCTTTTCTCTTGTGTTTCATGTTGTATACTCTTTTTGTTCTATCCACACCATCTACTTCTGCTGTGTCTAATCTGCTGTTAATCCCACCTGGGTTATTTTTCATCTCAGAGATGACTGTTTTTCATTTCCACAATTTGTATGTTTTCATACTTTGCACATCGTCTTGATCATAAAGTTTTCTCTACTTTTTGAAGCGTAAGAAGTCCATTTACTATCCCTGATTAGCATCCTTGACTTTTTTTTTTGCACCCTTGACTTTTATTAAGTCTATCGTGTGTGCCATTTCTGAATCTGTTCCTATTGATTGCCATGTCTTCTCATTATGAGCCATATTTTTCTGTTTCTTTGCATGACTAATAGCTTTTAAAATGATTTTTGATTTAAAGTAGATTTTGTGAATTTTCTATTGTTAGTTGCTGGATTTTTAAAATCACTTTAAACATTATAATTCAGGGCTTCTTTCCGGGACACAGTTACTTGTTGTCAGTTTTGTTAAGGGAAACCTAGAGCAGTCTTTTGTCTAGGGTTAATTTGGCCATACTCCTGAGACAATATTTTCTGAGGACTCTATTTAATGCCCTGTGTGTTAGGAGTTCTTTCTGTTCTGGCTCATGAAAGTAGCAACTCTTCTTTTTTTTTTTTTTAATTTTATTTTATTTTTAAACTTTACAATATTGTATTGGTTCTGCCATATATCAAAATGAATCCGCAACTCTTCTTTATACTGTATTCTCCCTGAAGTTGTTTTACTTGCTCCCTTTCTTTGGCCTTTATAGTTTTCTCACATGTGCTAATCAAGAGTTAACCAAAGACTTCAGGGTCACTCTCTGCCCATGTCCAGAGTTTTATCAATGAAGCTCTCCCGTCTCCAGAATTTGTCTCCAAAATACGATCTGCCTTGGGCTCTCTGAATCTCAAACTTTATTTCCTCAGCTGAAGAAGACTGCTCAGCTCTGGTTGGGTCCTCGGTCCCTAAGCTGTGGTCAATAAGTGTTCCCCAGGTGTTATGCTGGGTGACTTGCAGGGCTTATCTTGTTTGCTTCCCTTCTCTCAGACTGACTATCCTACCAAACAGTTGTCCAGTTTCTGAAAACTGTTGATCTCCTATTTAATCTGATTTTTAAAATTGTTTAAGGTGTTTAATTCTTATCATCAAGCCCTGGATCCTTTGCTATGGACAGAATTTTGACAATTATTGATTTAAAAAATCTGAAAGTGAAAGTTTGGTTTGATCTTTATTTCTTTGACTACTGGTAAGGTTGAATTTCCCCCAAATATATTTTGTTTATATTTCTTCTTCCCTGACTAGACACTACCCATTTTCAATTTTTCTATTGTGTTTACTCTGTGCCAGAGGTTCCACATTGAAAAATTTAGTTCCTACTATAGTTTGGATAGATTTATGGGACAACTGGTCATGCCTAAATTACAATGCTCTTTCTCTCTGGCAATTGGGAATCTCCTTTCAGATGAAGGACTTTTATGCCTTGAAGTTTTTTAAGAGAAGTGTTTGTTTTAGTTTGAAATATTTAAGGCTAGAAAAATGCATCAGCTATTGACTTTTCTTTCCATTACATTACTACTCAAGATCAAATGCCAGGGACAATGCCTAATTACTGAACTTGATTTCTTTTAATTAATTTTGATTCTGAAAGTATATTGGCAACTAAGTCTAAATGAAAGGGAGATGGAAATATATCATGTAATGCATCCAACATATTAAAGAGTGATTAATGAATGCTCTGCTATTGAAGTCTTTTGGGAAGAACTGATGGATGAACTAAGGACAAATGGAAACTTCACTAAATGTAGTTTCACAATTTAAGCACCAGCCTAAATCTTATCTGAAGGATGTTAGTAGATGTATTGATGTAGAAAAAGTCATTGAATTACCATTACTCAAAACTGCCCTTGATTACGCTGTATATGAAATTATCATCATTATAATGACTTTTTAATTTAGTATCATATTAGGGTCAGCCACTAACTTTTTTGTTACACAATGATTTGAACTCCTGATTTTGATCACATCTATCTATAACACACAATTTAACTGTCTCTTCTGCCAAGTCCAGAAATTATATTTTCCCTTTTTAATGTCTCTTCAAAATAAAATTATCTTCTGAGATAACAATTAGGGTAATGCAATTTTCCCACTTTGTATGCTGGCTTCATATTAACATAAAGATCAGACAACTTGCAATTTTCATCTGCACAATAGAATACAGTTCCCCAGTGTTGCCTCATTTTCATTGATAGTTTGTTGTTGTTCAGTCACTCAGTCATGTTCAACTCTTTGCAACCCCATGGACTACAGCACACCAGGCTTCACTGTCCTTTACCATCTCCTGGAGCTTCCTCAAACTCATGTCCATTGATTCAGTGATGCCATCCAACCATTTCATCCTCTGTTGTCCCCTTCTCTTCCTGCCTTCTATCTGTCCCAGAATCAGGGTCTTTTCCTATGAGTTGGCTCTTCACATCAGGTAGCCAAAGTATTGGAGCTTCAGCTTCAGCATCAATCCTTCCAATGAATATTCAGGGTTGATTTCGTTTAGGACTGACTGGTTTGATCTCCTTGCAGTCTAAGGGATTCTCAAGAGTCTTCTCCAACACCATAGTACAAAAGCATCAGTTCTTCGGTGCTCAGCTTTTTTTATGGTCCAGCTCTCACATCCATACATGACTACTGGAAAACCATAGCTTTGACTATATGGACTTTTGTTGGTAAAGTAATGTCTCTGCTTTTCAATACACTGTCTAGGTTTGTCAAGGCTTCTCTTCCAAGGAGCAAACGTCTTTTAATTTCATGGCTGTAGTCACCATCTGCAGTGATTTTGGAGCCCAAGAAAATAGTCTGTCACTGTTTCCATTGTTTCTCTGTCTATTTGCCATGAAGTGATGGGACTGGATGCCATGATCTTAGTTTTTTGAATATTGAGTTTAAGCCAGATTTTCATTCTCCTCTTTCACCTTCATCAAGAGGCTCTTTAGCTGCTCTTCACTTTCTGCCATAAGGGTGGTGTCCTCGGCATTTCTGAGGTTATTGATATTTTTCCTTTACATATTATTTATTATTTGTGGGTGGGCGGAGAGAAAGGTACCAGGATATAACACACTTTTCTTATCTTTCCAGTTCAAGAGTTGGATCTGGTTGCAATATAGATGGAGATCAATGTATCAGCTCTTTTACTGATAAAGTAATTTGGAGCATGTGACTTGTATGCTTTGGCCAAGGGAGTTTGCTAATATTCCAGTCTTGATAGACAGACTCCATCCACTTCCCCTTCAGTCTCTGACACAGCAGGAAAAGTTCAGATCACATTTGGCAGGAAGATAATTAAGAAGAGAGGAGATAGGAAAGAACTGAGAGAAGCATGCTAGTTCTCATCCCAGAGCAACTATTTACCATTGGTTAGTTAACCCCCATGGGGCTTCTCTAGTGGCTCAGTGGAGAATCTGCCTGCCAGTGCAGGAGACGTGGGTTTGATCCCTGGGTCAGGAAGATCCCCTGGAGTAGGAAGTTCAGTTCAGTTCAGTTCAGTCGCTCAGTTGTGTCCGACTCTTTGAAATGTCATCCTATTCCAGTATTCTTGCCTAGAAAACTCCATGGACAGAGGAGCCTGCCAAGCTATAGTCCATGGGGTTGCAAAGAGCTGGACACAACTTAGTGACTGAGCTTATATACACTCACTTAACCTCCATAGCCTGTTCCCTTATCTGTGAAACAGAATTATACTACCTGCTCATCTTACCTGACTGATATGAAAATTCAGTAAGAAGACACTTGATGAATGTGCATTTTAAAAAAGTAATTTATTCCTAAGTGTGTTTTTAGTGGCCAGTTGTTGCTAAATGACAAAAATCTGCTTGAAGAATATAATGGCAATGTAAATAATATCAGCTGCCCTTTCTAGATGACTTTTCATATCAAGTCACCATGCTAGGGGCTTGACATGCATTCTCTCTACATTCTCTCAACAGATATTCTCTTTAAATGCTTTTTATTTTTATTTATTAAAAATTTTTAAATGAAGGATAATTGCTGTATAATATGGTATTGGTTTCTGCCATACAACAATGTGAACCAGCCATAATATACATATATTCCTTCCCTCTTGAACCTCTCTTCTACTCCCTGCTCTCCCATCCCAGCCCTCTAGGTCATCACAGAGCACCAAGCCATATGTCCCACTATCTGTTTTACATGTGGATGCATGCATGCATGGTCACTTCACTCATGGTCCGACTCTTTGTGACGCTGTGGACTGTAGCCTGCCAGGCTTCTCTGTCCATGGGATTTTCCAGTCAAAAACACTGAAGTCATTTGCCATACCCTCCTCCAGGGGATCTTTTTGATCCAGGGATTGAACCTGTGTCTCCTGTGTCTCCTGCATTAAAGGCAGATTCTTTACTGCTGAGCCACTTGGGAAGTCATTTCACACATTGTACTGTATATATTTCAATGCTGCTGCTAAGTTGCTTCAGTTGTGTCCGACTCTGTGTGACCCCATAGACGGCAGCCCACCAGGCTCCCCCATCCCTGGGATTCTCCAGGCAAGAACACTGGAGTGGGTATTTCAATGCTACTCTCTCAATTTGTTCCACCCTCTCCTACTTCCGCTATGTCCAAAAATCCATCCTCTACGTCTGCATCTCTATTCCTGCCCTGCAAATAGGTTCATCGGTACTGTTTCATATTTTCTGTATCAATTCATCATAAAATTATAGTTGCAAGTCATTCTTATTGTCAGTTTACAGTTTGACAGAAACTCTTCTTTTCTTCTCAAATAAATGTTAAGTTTTTGCTTTAACGCATTGCAAAACTTTGCAAGAGTTTGTTGCTTTTGTTTCTTGGAAAAGGAAATCTTAACAACCCTAGACCTCCGCAAGAGAAAAGGGGAGCAGAATCTTGCTCTGTCTTCTCATCACTTAAGTTTCCACTGAAGACAAAAGTGCCTGTAATGAGTATACAAAGTGGGCTTTGAGAGCGAGATGACTGGAGGAGAGAAGTCATGTCCTGTGAGAGCATATGTTCAGTGAAAGCAGGGAAGTCTCTCCCCTCCCACCTGTCCTTCTTCACTGTTCTGTTTGCTCTCTCTGCCTCTTCTCTGCCTGGTTTGCTGGTCGTGGCTCTAACCCACTGGAAGCAGAAAGAGTCCTGAGCCTTGGCCATACCCAGCTTCTGGCTGCTCTCACTGTGCATCTTCTGTTTCTCTCTGTTCACTTCTCCCCTCTCTCCCCAGAATTGAGCCCCAAGTTACATTGCCCAGAAGGGCAGAACAACCTCTTCCTTCTTCTCCATTGTGCTTGGGACAATTAAATACAGTAGATGTATTCCATTCTGGCTTTGTCTCATTAAGAGGTCTCTATGGATTAATTCCCAAGAGATCGAATGTCGTTACTTTACTGTGGCAAAGTGAAATTAGTGCAAAGTAACAAGGAGCCAGATTAATGTGACCCCAGGAAATAATCCATAAAAAACTTATGAGGCCTTTAGCAGACTGTAAATTGGATTTCAGACAGGGTCAAGGGAGGGGGAAGAATCATGTTAAAAACAACCAGTTTGCAATGAATAGAGCTAATATTTTAGCACTTCCAAATAGAAGAAAACACCAGAGTAAATAACTCTGAGAACCCAATGGCAATATTTTCTAACATGTGTAAATAATTGAAATTGTGATTATAATCCTAACTGAATTTTTCTTGCTTTATGGCTGCTGGGAAGTGTATTGTTCATTCAGCAGCACAGAATTGTAAATCAAACGAACAAAGGAGGAGAAGGCAAAAGAAAGAAATGAAAAAGAAAAATATCTTGTCTGGGTGATCAGTTGTCTGGCTTAGTCTATAGGCAGGAGAATATGTGGTCTTCAGGCTTTTGCAACAAAGCAGTCAGGCTTTGCAAAGATATATCCCTTCACAGGTCATAGCAGTTGTAGCAGAGCCTGAACAGCAAATAAACAACTCATTAGTTATCTCTGCAGTGTTTTTCTGGGATAAAGAAACTGACTTTGAAAGAGGGAGAAAATGGCTTGGAGTCTGATAGGATACTGATTTTTCTTTTCTTCTCTTTTTAGCAGTAACAAGAATGGAGAAGTGACAGGCACTTGGTAATTTTCAGAAATCCTATGTCATCAGGTGTTCAAGAAAAGATCCCATGGATATTTTATAGAAATAGTAAAAATAATTCTAAAATGTATTTAGAACTGCAAAAGACCCCAAGCTGCCAAAGTAATTTTTAGCAAGAAGAACAAAGCTGAAATCACCACACTTCTGAATTTCAAACTATATTACAAAGCAATAGTAATCAAAATAATATGGTACTGGCATAGAAACAGGCATATAGACCAATGGACAGAATAGAGAGCCCTGAAATAAACCACATGTATATCATCAATCAATCTTCAACAAAAGAAGCAAGAATGCACAATGAGAAAAGAACATTATCTTTAATAAATGGTGTTGAGAAAATGGAATATCTACATGCAAAAGAATGAAACTGGATTCTTTACAACATAAACAAAAATCAACTCGAAATGAATTAAAGACTTGATCTTAAGACCTGAAACTGTAAAACTCTGGGAAAATGCTGTTTGACATTGGTCTTGGCAATAATTTTTCAGATACGACACCAAAAACACAGGCAACAAAAGCAAAAATAAAATAGGGACACATTAAACTGGAATGTTTCTGCACCACAGTGGAAAGAACCCACAAAACGAAAAAGCAACTTATGCAACAGAAAAAAAAATGTTTGTAAACCATAATCTGATAAGGGGTTAATATCTAAAATATATGAGGAATACAACTCAATAGCAAAAAAAAAAAAAAAAAAACCACAAAAAAAATCCAATTAAAAATAAGCAAAGGACCTTCTTCTTCAAAGAAGACATACAAATGCATGAAAAGGTGCTCAACATTACTAATTATGAAGGAAATTAAAATCAAAACCACAATGAGGTGTCACCTCATACCCTGTTAGGATGGCTACTGACAGGATGCTGACAGGATGTGGAGGAAAGGGAGCCCTTGTAATGCTGATGGTAATGTTGATTAGTACAGCTATTATGGAAAGCAGTACGAAGGTTTCTCACAAAATTTAAAAAAAGATCTACCACATGATCTAGTAATCCCATTTCTGGATATTTATCCAAAAGGAATTGAAATCAGGATCTTGATGAGATAGCTGCACTTCCATGTTCATTGCAGCATTACTTAAAATAGCCAAGATATGGAAATAGCTGAAATGTCCATTGATGGATGATTATATAAAGAAAATGTGATACATACATGCCGTGCAATATTGATCAGTCTTTTAAAAAAAGAAATCTGGCCATTTGCAACAATATGGATGAACCTGAGTAGCACTGGTAAGTGAAATAAGCCAGACACACAAAAACACATTGTATGATTTTACTAATGTAAAAGAGCCAAATTCATAGAAACGGAAGGTGGAATGAGGTTTCTGGGGTCTACAGGGAGGAGGAAATGACCATTAAAGGATACAATTTCAGTTACATAGGATAAATAAGTTCTGGAGACCTACTTTATAGCATGAGCTTATAGCCAACAATATTATACTGTATACTTAAAACTGCTAAGAGAGAAGAGCTCATGGTAATTATTCTTCCAACAAAAGTGGGGAACGATGATGGTGATGGTTTCTTCAGTTCAGTTCAGTTCAGTCACTCAGTCGCGTCTGAATCTTTGTGACCCCATGGATTGCAGAACATCAGGCTTCCCTGTCCATCACCAACTCCCAGAGCTTACTCAAGCTCATGTCTGTTGAGTAGGTGATGCCGTCCAACCTTCTCATCCTCTGTCGTCTACTTCTCCTCTTGCCTTCAATCTTTCCCAGAATCGGGGTCTTTTCAAATGAGTCAGTTCTTCACATCAGGTGTCCGAAGTATTGGAGCTTCAGCTTCAGCATCAATCCTTCCAATGAATATTCAAAACTAATTTCCTTTAGGATGGATTGGTTGGATCTCCATGCAGTCCAAGGGACTCTCAAGAGTTTTCTCCAATGCCACAGTTCAAAAACATCAATTCTTAGGCGCTCAGCTTTCTTTATAGTCTAACTCTCACATCCATACATGACTACTGGAAAAACCATAGCTTTGACTAGGTTTCTTAGGTATGTGTTTAATCCCACACTCATCAAGTTGTGTACCCTCAATATGTACAGCTCTTCATATGTTCAGTTCAGTTCAGTCACTCAGTCGTGTCCGACTCTTTGTGACCCCATGAATTGCAGCACGCCAGGCTTCCCTGTCCATCACCATCTCCTGGAGTTCACTCAAACTCACGTCCATTGAGTCGGTGATGCCATCCAGCCATCTCATCCTCTGTCGTCCCCTTCTCCTCCTGCCCCCAATCCCTCCCAGCATCAGAGTCTTTTCCAATGAGTCAACTCTTTGCATGAGGTGGCCAAAGTACTGGAGTTTCAGCTTTAGCATCATTCCTTGCAAAGAACATCCAGGACTGATCTCCTTTAGAATGGACTGGTTGGATCTCCTTGCAGTCCAAGGGACCCTCAAGAGTCTTCTCCAACACCACAGTTCAAAAGCATCAATTCTTCGGAGCTCAGCTTTCTTCACAGTCCAACTGTCACATCCATACATGACCACTGGAAAAACCATAGCCTTGACTAAACGGACCTTTGTTGGCAAAGTAATGTCTCTGCTTTTGAATATGCTATCTAGGTTGGTCATAACTTTCCTTCCAAGGAGTAAGCGTCTTTTAATTTCATGGCTGCAGTCACCATCTGCAGTGATTTTGGAGCCCCCCAAAATAAAGTCTGACACTGTTTCCACTGTTTCCCCATCTATTTCCCATGAAGTGATGGGACCAGATGCCATGATCTTCATTTTCTGAATGTTGAACTTTAAGCCAAGTTTTTCACTCTCCTCTTTCACTCTCATCAAGAGGCTTTTTAGTTCCTCTTCACTTTCTGCCATAAGGGTGGTGTCATCTGCATATCTGAGGTTATTAATATTTCTCCCGGCAATCTTGATTCCAGCTTGTGCTTCTTCCAGCCCAGCATTTCTCATGATGTACTCTGCATATAAGTTAAATAAGCAGGGTGACAATATACAGCCTTGATGTGCCGCTTTTCCTATTTGGAACCAGTCTGTTGTTCCATGTCTAGTTCTAACTGTTGCTTCCTGACCTGCATACAGGTTTCTCAAGAGGCAGGTCAGGTGGTCTGGTATTCCCATGTCTATCAGAATTTTCCACAGTTTATTGTGATCCACACAAAGACTTTGGCATAGTCAATAAAGCAGAAATAGATGTTTTTCTGGAACTCTCTTGCTTTTTCCATGATCCAGCAGATGTTGGCAATTTGATCTCTGGTTCCTCTGCCTTTTCTAAAACCAGCTTGAATATCTGGAAGTTCACGGTTCACGTATTGCTGAAGCCTGGCTTGGAGAATTTTGAGCATTACTTTCCTAGCGTGTGAGATGAGTGCAATTGTGCAGTAGTTTGAGCATTCTTTGGCATTGCCTTTCTTTGGGATTGGAATGAAAACTGACCTTTTCCAGTCCTGTGGCCACTGCTGAGTTTACCAAATTTGCTGGCATATTGAGTGCAGCACTTTCACAGCATCATCTTTCATGATTTGAAATAGCTCAACTGGAATCCCATCCCCTCCACTAGCTTTGTTCATAGTGATGCTTTCTAAGGCGCACTTGAGTTCACATTCCAGGATGTCTGCCTCTAGGTGAGTGATCACACCGTTTTGATTATCTGGGTCATGAAGATCTTTTTTGTACAGTTCTTCTGTGTATTCTTGCCAGCTCTTCTTAATATCTTCTGCTTCTGTTAGGTCCATACCATTTCTGTCCTTTATCAAGCCCATCTTTGCATGAAATGTTCCCTTGGTATCTCTAATTTTCTTGAAGAGATCTCTAGTCTTTCCCATTCTGTTGTTAGTCACACATAAATAAAGTAGTTAAAAAAAAGGATGCCATGGTAAGCCTTGTTGTGTCATGTGCCCTGAGACCTTTGAGTCTGTTCAGATTATTTTATCTCTGCATTTCCCCAGAGCCTGACTCCTACTGCCTTTGGAGTCACCCCACATACACAATGAACTGGCTCAGGGTCAGATAATCTCAGGCATCCTGGTGGGGATGAAAGGATGTGGCAAGAAGAAAGTTGGGTGGCTGGTTTGGCCACCGGGAAACGAGGCCTATCTCAGGGAGGATCCAGATGACCTTGGATCAGGGAAGCACTTTAATGAGTTGAAAGTTCACAGGGCACCCAGCCACAAAGGCCAAGGATGCCCTGTAGGCTGCCTTGATCCTGGATGAACTGCAGACTGGAGCTGTCAGTGCTACCTGGTAATCCAACAAGTGTCTGGGCAGGAAATAAGAGGCAGGTTTCTAGTGTGTAAAGGGGATGGAAAAGTTCAGGCCCACCTGCTCCACCTTACTTGTGTGTCTTTTTAGGTTAAATGAGAATTTATACCTTCCCTTAATATTTGCTTAATGCAATTTTAATATAATCCTAATTTTTGATGGAATTAAAAAAAGCCTCTGAAAATATCTGGAACAATAAACAGGTAAGAATAAGGCAATTTTAATAAATAAGAGTAATGAGGGCTAGTTATTCTGAAAGTTAACAACACATATTATGAAAGTATAATAAGTAAAAGTCTTCCCTTGTGGCTCAGTGGTAAAGAACCAACCTGCCAAGCAAGAGATGTGGGCTTGATCCCTGGGTCGTGAAGATCCCCTGGAGGAGGAAATGGCAACCGACTCCAGTATTCTTGCCTGGGAAATCCCATGGACAGAGGAGCCTGGTGGGCTACAGTCCATGGGGTTGCAAAGAGTCAGACAAACTTAGTGATTAAACAACAATAACAAAGGCAGAAGAATAGGTTACAATGGAATGTAAAAATCCAAATTATAGAATATTTGAAACTTAACATGTGGTAAATTAGGTAACCCTAATTTATAGGGAGGGGAGTCATTTAATTAATATATTGTTGTGGGGAATAGCTTTGTCATTTAAATATGTTAATATTCTCAGCTGTTATACAGAGCAATGTTCCCAGAAAGCATATAACTGTGTGTACATATATATGTTATGGAATGACTTGTGTCCTCCCAAAAGACATACTGTGTTTATAGCAGCCCCTGGAAGCCAACACTCAATATTTAAATATATATTTATATATATGATTTTTAATGGTTGATTTGCACATTGAAATGCCAAAACTGGCTAATATAATTTCATGAGGAAGCTTGAGTGGTACTTTGCTTTAACAGGTTTTAAAACATTTTTTAAAGCCGTGATGATTAAAGCAAAAAGACCAATAGATGATTTAAACAGAATGGGAATTCATTGTGTAAAGAATATGGGAGGAGAGTAAGGATGAGGGCAAGCAACTTAGTACTTTTCCATGTGAACCAACCCAGTCCAGGCTTCTTCAGAACATGGTGCCTGGGTTCTGTGAGCTACCTGAGGGAACAAGGAGGATTTTTTTTTTAATTAGTGTGATTTTTTTTTAATTAGTCTCAGAAGTCATACAGTACCTTTTCTGACCCACTTTGTTGGTCAAAGTCGTCACAAAGACCTGTTCAGACTCCAAGGGATGGAACATAGACTCATCTCTTTTATTTTTAAATTTATTTCATTGAAGTATAGTTGGTTTACAATGTTGTGTTAATTTCTGTTGTACAGCAAAGTGACTCAGTTATACACATCTATTCTTTTCCATTATGGTTTATCACAGAATATTGAATATAGTTCCCCGGTGCTATATTGTTGTACCTCATTGTTTATTCATTCTATATATAATAGTTTGCACTTGCTAATCTCAAATTCCTAATCTATCCCTCCCCATCACCCATCTTGGTAACCGCAAGTCTGCTCTCTATGTCTATGACAGACTTCACTTCCTGATGGGAGAATGGCAAAGTTCTAGGAACATGCGTGCAATGGAAAGTATTGTTGCTACTGTCATAGGAAAACAGTCGGCTACAAATTGGGACTTGGGAAATCTTTGCCCTTTCCCTATATAAACTGTATTGGCTATAATTGGCTTTGCTCTTTGGGCTTCTTGGATTGGTTCTCACATTTGGGCTTCTCTGAACTCTCACTTTTGCCTTTTCACACTGTTCATGGGATTCTCAAGGCAAGAATGCTAAGGTGGTTTGCCATTCCCTTCTCCAGTGGATCACATTTTGTCAGAACCCTCCACTGTGACCCGTCCACTCGGGTGACCCTACACGGCATGGCTTATAGTTTCATTGACTTAGACAAGGCTGTGATCCCTGTAAACTCTCACTTTACCTTTACATTTGCTTCCCTATCATTTTCTTGGGGCAAAATTCCTGGACCCTGGTGATCACTTTATTTTGTGAGGCATTTTGGGAAAAAAATTGAAATTGATTTCCGATGGGGTTAAAGCGGTTGTAGAATTAGATCCAAATATAGCAATATGAAAACTCAAATGTAGGACACATAAAAAACTGTTTTTGATGGTTTCACATGATATAAACATAAGGAATTGTCAAAGGAATTGTGAGCATGCACACAGCCACATAAACAACCTTCTCGGCATTTCTCAGTATGGAATGGCTGCAAGAATCTTGATTCTCTCTCCACACTGTTTTGGGGGTTCAAAGCAAACTCTATGCCACAAAACCTAATTCATAGCCATGGTAAATCTGTCAACTAGAAATACTGCACTGACAGCTCTATGACTTTAGTCTTGAGAAATTCCTTTTGTTCCTTCCACCCCTCCAATCCCAACGTCCTGTCAACTATATTCTCTGAGGTCCTCAGATAGTGCAGAAGAATAAAAGATAAGTCTATCTCATACAGTCTGAAGAAGCAGAAAAACTTAACCTGTATCATGAGAATCAGCTAGACCACATAGCATCTCAAGTTAAGTTCAAAGAAGCAAACTTGGAGAAAAGTAAGAATTTTCATTGTTCCTATATCACTATAGCAACCATATCCTATAATAAGTAGCTGCTATTATCAGAAAGGAACTTGCAAAATAACTTTCATTTCTGAGTGAAGTTCTGATAATCCCACACGAGTGATTTCATGGCCCATAATATGCATGGGGTAATTAGCACTTGATAACAGTTATTTGGATGAAGGTCAGCAAATTTTTGATACCAGAGATATTATGCAGTCCTTTCCATGCCCTAATACCAATAAATATAGTCAACTCAGCCAATGGGCAGATGACTCAGAGTTTCAGTTCTAGTTTATTTTATGCTTCAATCAAAAAGAAATGAAAATAGAAGTACTACAACATCGTAGATAATGGAAGAACCATTATACAAAGGGGAAAGGTGTGTGTGGCTAGCGGATGCTAGCATGGTCTCAGGACTCACATGGTGTCGGCACATGCAGAGGATCAACATCCATTCACTGAATAATGGAATGAAGGAAGGAAGGAATTGGGATTATGTTAAATAATGACCTAGAACCAACTGTGTAGAACAATGGATGCCTTGGCACTGAGACACTGCTAAATGAAGCATGAAGGTATTCATTATGATGACATTCTGGTCTTCACTTGGTACTTTGAGGGAAGGTTCAGTTTGAAATCCTTCCCTTGAGTTCACTATTCTGGATAGATCAATGCATTCTAAAACGACTGCCTATTCTATTTGTGGTTTAACTTCGAAATTCTCCTTTTCAGTTTAGAAGCCACCAGACATTTTGGAGTTTGTTCTTTTTTTTGTATCTGATGTCTCCACAGCCAATTTCAGGTGGTTTAGCAAACACATTTTGGAATTGAGTGAAGGAAGTTGTTAAGATTATATTTCAACTCATTTCTAAACAGAGGGTGGGGCAATGCAATCGCAGTCACAATAAAAATGATGAAGAAAGTCCTTACCCAGGGCTTTCCCAAGGCACTTGGGACACTTTGAAGACAGTAATTAATGCTTGTTAAAGTCCTATGGGGTAGGAAGGGGGCAAGGATTATTAACTTGTTTTATAGGGGAAATGAAGCAAGAGAGCTTTAATAAACTCCCTCATATCAAGCAGTAATTATGTAACAGAATAAAGTGTCAAGCACCAAACTCCTTTTTCTCAAGCCCTTGCTCATCACAGCACAAAGATTGCTCCTGAATTGTGGTCTCAAGTGAATTTCAGAAAGTCTCAGACTTATCTTTTACCTCCATACCTTGTGCCTAAGATCAGGTGTTCTGAGCTCCTTTTCCACTGTGCAAACCCCAGCCCTCGACTTCCTTTCCTCTCAACAGAAGAAATTACTTTCTATTTCTCAGAGATCCTTGAAGCCAAAATCGGTGAACTCTCAATCTCCTTTCTCTCTGACATAAAATTTATTTTTTATGTTCATCCATTTTCTGCTCACTTCTCTTCCTTGTTTCAGAGTTTCATCACCTTTCAGAGTCAAGTCCATCCATCCTTCTCTGGATTCCATGAATTACAGTCTTCCGGCGGGGCACTGGACAGTAGGCGATTTTCTGCTACTTGCCAGCCCCACTCCCACCCCTTGCCTCATGTCTTAATCTCTCCTCCTCCCTTAGCTCTTTCTGGTCAAGCTTACATCAGGCTCAAAACTCTCCTTCCCTGAAAATATTTTTCTTGACCCTGCTTTTCTTTCATGTGACTTCTCCATCTCTCTCTCCCTGTGATTGCTAAAATTCTGAAAGAGCAGCCTGTTCTTATGGATTCTTTGCATTGATCATTTGGACTGCTCTTGTTTTCATGGGAGATAGCAGGAGCTTTGAAATCAGACTGCCAGGGTTCAGTCCCAGTGAAAGACTGTCCTCATCACTACTCTGCTGTTGACTGGGGAAAACTGATGGTTCCTTTAATACTGCCTTTTCAAGCACCAATTTATACTGTTTCACAGTTTATAGGAGCTTGACTTGGAGAGATACTTCGTTTGCTTTTATTTTCAAATTTGAGCTCCTGTCTGATAAGAAGACTTGTCTTTCCTATAAAATTGAGCTTGTATTAATGTACTGTTAAGGAGAATGACTTACAGTTTTTAAATTTAGATTTTAATTGGGGATGAGGAAAAGAACAACCATCATGCAAAGTGAAAAATGTATCTATGCATAATGGTTGGTTACCATTCACAGCTCTTCAGCCTTTTCTATTAAAAATCTCTGTATAAACAGAATGGGATGGTCATTCTATCTGCCAGGAAGCAATTTTTCTGATGTTAAGGTAAGAATAAGGCAGTCGTACTTCACCAGTTACCTGCAGTTCTTCCACTCATTTCTTTCCTATATGTGGCTTAACATCACTGACTTGACAGATGAAAGTGGTCTAATGTATCAGGGAAATGGTTGTACAGTAAGAAATGTGCTCTGAGTAAGGGGAGAGACACGAAAGAGCAAAGGGCTAAGAATAATTACTGGTATTAGTTTTTTGGGCAAATAAAGCACTGTGATGTTAAAAATGAAGGCACTTGTAACAAAAGACTGTTTGAAGATACCAAAAAAAAAAAAAAAAAAAAGGAAGAGGACTTTCTCTTCTTGCTGCCTCTAGCTGGTGGCCAATAGACTGACATCCATCTCATTCATTCAATAAACATTTATAGAACCTTTTCTAAACTAGACACTTGGAAGGCAGAAGTAAAGAACACAGCTCTTGTGCTGAAGGAGTGCATGATATAGGGCATGAAACAGATAGTTTATGGGACTTCCCTGGCGGTCCAGGGGTTAAGACTCCATGCTTCCACAGCAGGGGTCATGGGTTCAATCCCTGGTTGGCAAACTAAGATCCTGCATGCCACAAGGCAAAAAAATAAATAAAAATTGATTTAAAAAAATCTATGATGAACCAAAAATCAAAATTAAAAAAAAAATAGTTTGTGGTGATAAACACAGTGATCCAGGTTTCCCTGAAGGTGTGATGAACTGATACCGACACAAGAAGCAGGGCAAACACCCTGGTGGAGGTGCAGACAGGTCTGTACTTGGGAGGAGTAAGCCTCACGGAGGAGTGGGAGTGGAGAGCCATCTGGGCAAAGATAGAATGGGGAAATCTGGGCAGTCAGCAGAGGGGAGGGTACAAGATAGAGATCAAAATTTAAATGATGTTGAAATAACACCAGTGGCAATAAAAATGGGGGTAAAAAATACAAATAAAGAATTAAGCTTTGCAAATAAAAGATTCTGGCTTGCAATGGGAAATGTAAACCATGACTTAAAAACCCCTGGGAAGAGGACTGTAAACCAGACTGTGTGTGGGTCTGAGTGACCTTGACCAAGCACAGTAATTCTAAGAGCCTCAAACTCTTTAAATGGTCTCTCAGGCTCCAGATTTCCATCCCAATTTCAACTATGCCATGTTCTTGTGTTTCATGGGAAACCATTTCTACCTATGTTTATTTCATCTTTGTTTCTCGTGCCCTGCTGCAGTGCAAGGAAGACTAGATATGCCCAGTGACGTGTGAGTTTGGTTTGGTCTCTAGACATTCTTTCCGATCACAAGGATAGAAGTGAAATGCTCTAGGCCGTGTTTGCCTCGTAGGAAGAAGTGCAGAGTGGCTCTATTTCCACCAGGCTCCTGGAATTTTTCCTGAAGAAGTTATGACTCGTGGAAGTGATACCTGATGCTTTCATGATCTCAAGTGGCTCCCCTTTGTTAAAGAACCTTCACAATGAAACTGGCAGTTTTACAAAGAAATAGGCACTGTTTATAAAGAAACAAAGATTTTTTAAAATCAGTTTTATAGGATGTGGAGCAACTTTTCATAAAGTTCTTGGCGAACATTTTTAAACATGGCATGAAAGATGAAAAAAAAAGTGCAGCTTCTGAGGGGGTTATTTCTTTCCTTTTTTTTTTTTAATGTTGTGTATTTGCTCTGTTGAAAGAAAGACTTAAGAACAAAGTGAGAGAAGAAGCCATATTTCCTCAGCCCTTGTTATGTTCCACTTGTTTTCACATATGTTATTTCACATATGCAACACATCCAGTTAGGCAGCAAGTATTATTACTCCCATTTTCTAGAGGAGGAACCCCCTAACCAAAAGGCTCAAGTAATCTGCAGAAGAGCAGAGAATCAGTGAAAGAGATGGGATTGTAGACCTGAGTCTAAAGCCTCAGCTTTCCACACTACCCCAAGTTACAGCAGTTGAGGGCTCCTTGTGCTCATAAGACCCTATCCTTCCTCCCTTGTCATGACAAGCGTTATTCTTTTCATTGAAGTAAAATATACACACAGAAAAGTGCTTGTACCTTACAGGTATAGTTTAATGGATTTTTTCACAGACTGACACATTTCCAAACAAGTTAGCTCCCAGATTAAGACACAAAGGATCAACACTATCCCCCAAAGTCCCCTCACATTCCAGCCCAGTTGGGAACCCCCACATCCAGGGTAATCACTATATCCTGACTTCTACCATAGAGAGATTTCCCCTCTCTCTGCTTTATACACCAGAACTCCTACAGTGTTCTGATTCTGGCTTTTTTTCACGCATTATGTTCCTGAGGTTCACTCACAATATTGCAAATCATTGATGATTGTTCTCACTGCTGCATAATATTGCATTGGGCAATTACACTGCAATTACCCATTCTTCTGTTGCTGGGAAATTGACTACTTTGCTGTTTGGTGTTTGTAGTTCACAAAATAATGGTTCCCTCAAAGACGCCCACATCTTAATCCCTGAGAATGTGTTACCTTAGGGAGCAAAAGGGACTTTGCACATGTGATTAAAGATCTTGAAAAGGGCAAAGTTTCCTGGATTATCCAGGTAGGCTCAGTGTAAGCACAAAAGTCCTCATAAGAGGGAGCCAGGGATTCTCTGGTGATCCAGTGGTTAAGAATCCACCTGCCAATGCAGGAGACATGGGTTGGATTCCTGGTCCCCGGGAGGATCTCACAAATGCCAGGGGGCAAATAAACCCATGTTCTACAACTACTGAAGCCCAAGCACCTAGAGATGGTGCTTGGCAAGAAGAGAAGCCACGGCAATGAGAATTTGGTGAACAGCAACAAAGGCCCAGCTGCAGCCAAATAAAATAATTAACTAATTAAAAAAAAAAAGGGCAGGGGAAGCAAAATCAGAGAGAAGATGTGATAATGGAAGCAAAGTTTGGAATGCGATGTATTTTTTAAAAACAGCTGGAGCCCAGGCCGGTGCCTGCTGGCTTCCAGTCTTGTGTCCCACCCTGCCCGCACTGGGGCTTGCCTGGTGGCTCAGACATCGCCCGCAATGCGGGAGACGCGGGTTCGATCCCTGGGTCAGGAAGATCCCCTAGAGAAGGAAATGGCAAGCCACTCCTGTACTCTTGCCTGGAAAATTCCATGGATGGAGGAGCCTGGTGGGCTACAGTCCATGCGGTCGCAAAGAGTCGGACACGACTGATTGACTTCACTTTTTGCCCGCAGGGACCCAGGGGCACAGGTGAAAGGTCACTCAAAGCCACGCCCTGCGACCCTACGCTGCTGCGGCGCGTCCCGGCAGTCACTGTGATGACCGGGCGGCAGGAGCCCTGCGCGTGGAGTTTCACATTTTCAGCGCCGGTCCACCAGCCCACGGCGATCACGGTCACGCTGGGCGTGGAATGCGTTTTGAATGTGCAGTCTAAGGATGGCAGTCGGCTTCGAGAAGCTGGAAAAGGCAAGTCAACAGAGTCACCCTTGGCTCCTCCAGAGCTTGACACCTTGATTTTCTCCAGTTAACCCCCCTTTAGACTGCTGCCCTCCAGGACTGTAAACTAGCACATTGGTAATATTTTAATCCATGTGGTTCATGGTCATTTGTTCCAGCAGCAATAGGAAATGGATCCAGGGCCATTATGGGTAGAGTCACCATGAACATTTAGTACATGTAGTTTGGTGAACATACATTAGTATTGAGTATATACATCCTGGGGAAGTATATATTGTGGAGTCACAGGATATGCATGTTTCAGCTTGAGTAGATAATGTCCACCGTGTTTCCAAAGTGATTATACCGATATATATTCACCACTACAGGAGAGGGGAGTTCTGGTTACTTTAGGTCTTTGCCAACACTTGAAGAGTTTGTTTTTTTCGTTTTAGAAATTTGGGGAGTGTGCAGTGGTATCTCTTTGTGGTTTTAATCAGCAGTTGCCTGATGACTGATGAAGTTCACTGTCCTTTCCAGTATTTCTTGGCCATCTGAATTTTTTTTGTGAAGCGTTTTTTCAAGTCTTCTGCCCATTTTTTTTCTCCCTACCGTCTGATTGTTTTGGCTGCAGAATTACACTCAGCTCTGCTTTCCTGAAACTGTACTTAATGCTTCAAAATGAACTTTCCTAGTTCTTTCCTATTTTTCTAGCTCTCATTTCTTTAGTTGCCCCAGGAGACATGCATCATGAGCTGATTCAGACCCAGTCGTGATTCACTGTTCAAAGTTTGTGCATATCTCTTTTAGAGCTTTGCCATTTTGAAAGAGGAGTTTTGGTCTAATTTCTTGACTGTGCTGGTGTTCATGCAGCCTCTTAACCCAGGCTTGCATGGTAAGGCCGAGCAACTCAGCCTTTAGACCACTTGAGACTTTCTGTCAAATAGAAAAGTCTGCCACATAGTCTGTCTTCTCTGTAGCCAATTTTGACTGTTGGCAAGAAGTTAGAGAAAGCTCAGGGGTTTATGGAATTCAGGCTTGGTGGACAACACTAGTTTAATTTTTATCCTTCAGTTTACTTCTAAGGAAGGACATACTGTTGCTTGTCCTGTCTTTAAAGAAGGAAACTTTAAAACATTCCATATTTGTTATTTAATATACACATTGCTCTTCATAGGTGCATGCTTTTAAATCGATTTTAAATTAACAAAGAACATTGACTTCTTTTTGTGTATAGTTCTATGATTTTTAACACATATAGATTCGTGTAAGCATGGCCACATTTAGGATAGGGTGGAGATCGCTTACCCCAGACAACTTGCTTGAGCTGTGCCTTAAATGACATCCTCCTCTCTCCTGTAACCTGGCAACCATTGATTTGTTTTCCATCTCTATAGTTTCTGTCCTTTTGAAAATGTCATAAAATGGAGTTTTACAGTATGTAATCTTTTAAAACTGGTTTCTTTCATGTAGCATACTCCCTTTGCAATTCTCCAAGTTATGGCATGATTCTTTCAATTGATCCTTTTATTGTTTCTTTTTATTTTACTATTCAGTTGTAAGGATATACCAATAACTTATCTATTTAACTCTTGATGGACATTCGTGTTCTTTCCAGTTTTTGGTAGTTTTACTGCTCTCAGCTTTTCTGTACAGGTTGTCGTGTGAATATAGTTCTCATTTCTTTAGGGTAAATGCCCAGAATGAGTGCATTAACTTCATAAGAAACTGTCAAAATGTACAGTTTGCATTCCTGCCAGTAATGTTTGAGTGTTCTAGTTATTCTACGTGTTAGCCAGCACTTGCTATTGTCAGTATTTTTTATTTTTGCCATTCTAATAAGTGAGTGATGGTGTTTCATCATGGTTTTAATTTGAATTTTCCTAATAGCTAATGATGTTGAACATCTTTTCGTATGATCATTTGCCATTTTTGTATCTTCTGTACATTTTGGTGAAGTGCTGTTCGTTTTGCCCATTTTTAACAAATGAATTATCTGTTTTCTTACTAAATTTTGAGGGTTCATTTTGTATTTGGATATAAATCCTTTGTCAGAAATATGACTTATAAATATTTTCCTGCAGTTGGTTTAATCCTCTTTAAAAGTGTCTTTCACAAAGAAAATATTTTAATTTTGATGAAAGCAAATTTATCATTAAAAAAATAGTGCTTTTGGTGTCATACTTCAGGGCTCTTTGCCTATCTCCAGACCATAAAGATTTTCTCTTGCAAGTTTTATAGATTTACATTTTCTTTAGCTCTATAATCCATTTGAGTTAATTTTTGGATCATGTTGAATAAACTTTCATCTTTACATTTTTTGCTCATAGATGCTTAATTGCTCCAAGATCTTTTATTGAAAAGAGTTTTCCATAAATGTTTTTGCACCTTTGTTAAAACAAGCATGTTTTTGAAATCATTTCTGAGTTCTCCATTTTTTCCCCATTGATAAAACCCTTTAATCGTTTCCCCAATACCATACTCTCTTGCTTATTGTGGCTTTATAGTAAATAGTAAAAACATTCCTCTTTCTTTATTCTTCATTTTCAAAATTGTTTTAGTTATTCTAACTCCATTGCCTTACTATATGAATTTTAAAGTCAACTTGTTTATATGTAAAAAAAAAAAATCCTGCTGAGATTTTGATTAGAATTGACTTAAATCTGTGGTTTAATCTGAAGGGAACTGACATCTTTATTGAGTCTTCCAATTCATGAATAATGGTATGACACTATTTATTTATTTATTTTGGTCTTCTCTGATTTATCTTACCAGCATTTTGTATTATACTTTCAATAGTATAGTATAAAGATACTTTATGTGTTTTATAAGTTTATTTCTATGTACTTAATTCTTTTGGAGTTGTTATTAATGGCACTTAAATTTTTTTGTTTTCCAACTTTACATTGCTAGTATACAGAAATAGAATCAGTTTTTGAGCATTGATCTTGCAGCCTGTGACCTTGATAAAGTCAGTTAGTAAATTCAATTGCTCAGTTGTGTCCAACTCTTTGCAACCCCATGGACTACAGCACTCACTCCAGGCTTCCTGTCCATCACCAACTACCGGAGCTTGCTCAAACTCATGTCCATTGAGTCGATGATGCCATCCAACCATCACATCCTCTGTCGTCCCCTTCTCTTCCTGCCTTCAATCTTTCCCAGTATCAGGGTCTTTTCCAATGAGTCAGTTCTTCACATCAGGTGGCCAAAGTATTGGGAGTTTCAACTTCAGCATCAGTCCTTCCAATGAATATTCAGGACTGATTTCCTTTAGGATTGACTGGTTTGATTTCCTTGCAGTCCAAGGAACTCTTGAGTCTTCTCCAACACCACAATTCAAAGGCATCAATTCTTTGGTGCTCAGCTTTCTTTATGGTCCAGCTCTCATATCCATATATGACTACTGGAAAAACCATAGCTTTGACTATACAGACCTTTGTCAGCAAAGTGATGTCTCTGCTTTTTAATATGCTGTCTAGGTTTGTCATAGATTTTCTTCCAAGGAGCAAACGTCTTTTAATTCCATGGCTGCAGTCACCATCTGCAGAGATTTTGGAGCCCAAGAAAATAGTCTGTCACTGTTTCCATTGTTTCCCCAGCTTGTTAATTTTAGGAGTTTCTGTTGATTCCTTGAGATTTTCTATTTGGACAATTATATATTTCATCTGTCTAGGAACAGTT
This sequence comes from Bos javanicus, assembly GCF_032452875.1. NCBI lineage: Eukaryota > Metazoa > Chordata > Mammalia > Artiodactyla > Bovidae > Bos > Bos javanicus. Next base: position 48,065,200 of record NC_083881.1, read on the forward strand.
CTATTTCTTCCTTTCCAGTCTGTGTGCCCTTTATTTCTTTTCCTTGCTTTTTTGCACTGGCTGGGACTTCCAGGATGGTGCTGAATAGGAATGATAAGCGTGCATATCCTTCTCTTGTTTTTGTTCCTGATCTAAGAAGAAAAGTATTCAATCTTTCATCATTAAGTGTAATGTTAGCTGTCAGTTTCTTACGCATCCTGTTATCAGGTTAAGGAAGTTCCCTTCTGTTGCTAGTTTGTTGAGAGATTTTATCATTAAGGGTTGTTATATTTTGTCAAATGATTTTTCTGCACAGTTTATATAATTATCTCATCTTCCTCTTTAGATAGTTAATATAGTATATTGAATTGATTTCAAATATAGGACCAATCTTGCATTGCCATGATAAACTACACTTGGTCATGGTATGTTATTCTTTTTATATATCACTGGATTCAGCTTACCAACATTTTGTTTAGGATTTTTACATCTCTATCCATGAGGGATATTGGTCTTTAGTCCTTTGTGCTAATTTTATTTGTTTTTAGTATGAGAGTAATGCCAGCCTTATAAAATGTATTGGGGAATGTTTCCTTAATTTTCTGAAGCAGTTTGTATTGAGTTGGAGTTTGGTGGAATGGACAAGTGAAAGCTTTGAGGCCTGTATTTTTCTCTTTTGAAGATTTCAAATTACAGATTCAATTTTGTTTACAGTTATAGAACTATTTTGGAGAAGGCAATGGCAACCTACTCCATTATTCTTGCCTGGAGAATCCCATGGACAGAGGAGCCTGCCAGGCTCAAGAGTCAGACACGACTTAGTGACTAAACCACCACTACTTAGAACTACTTAGCTTATTTGTTTTATCTTGGTTGAGCTTTCATTTTTTTGGAGTCTTGAAGAATTCTATATAAGTTGACATTTATATACATAGAACTGTTCATAATCTGTCTCATTTTATTTTTAGTAGCCATGAACCCTACAGTGATACCTCCTATTTTATTCCTGATATTGGTCATCTGTGACTTTCCTCTCTTTTTCTCAGTCTTGGTAGAAGGTTATTAATCTTATTGACCATTTCAAGTGACCAACTCTTGGTTTCATTTATTTTCTCTATTGATTTTCTTTTTTCAATTCTATTGATATAATTTTATTGTTGTTAATTCCCTTGTTCTTCTTTGCTTTCTTTGTCTTAAGTTGGAAGTTTAGATTATTTATTTGTAATATTTATTCTTTTCTAACATAAGAATTTAGTTGTATATGTTTCTCTGTAAGCACTGCTGTAGGTACATTACACAAATTTTGTTATTGTTATATTTTCATTTTATTTGATTCAAAATATTTGTAATATTTTCTAATTTTCCCTTAGACTCCCTTTTTGATCCATGGCTTGTTTGGAAATTTAATTTTAATTTCCAAGTGTGGAAAGACTTTCTTGTCATATTTCTGTAATTAATTTCTTTTTTTTTCTTTTTTATATATTGGCTGCTGCTGCTAAGTCGCTTCAGTTGTGTCCGACTCTATGCGACCCCATAGACGGCAGCCCACCAGGCTCCCCCATCCCTGGGATTCTCCAGGCAAGAACACTGGAGTGGGTTGCCATTTCCTCCTCCAATGCATGAAAGTGAAAAGTGAAAGTGAAGTCGCTCAGTCATGCCCAACTCTTAGCGACCCCATGGACTGCAGCCTACCAGGCTCCTCTGTCCATGGGCTTTTCCAGGCAAGAGTACTGGAGTGGGGTGCCATTGCCTTCTCTGTTATATATTGCAGGGGAACTTTATTTGTATTTGAAGAGAATTTTGCAAATTCAGCTTGGAATTATGCAAAACTCAAAGTTCACTCTAATTATTAAAAAAGTTTCCAGCTTAATTCAATTAAAATCTGAGGATACAGTGTGATACCAATTCATTTAAATTTATTAAAGTTTGTTTTATGACTCAAAGTATTTTCCATCTTGGTGAAAGTTACATGTGAACTTGAAAAGAACTGTCTATTTTTGAAGACATTTTTGGATATGTTATCAGCTGCCATTGGGTGGAGTTCTCCCACAGCTAGGTTCAGTTGGTTGATGGTGAAGTCACTTCTATATTCCTGCTGATTTTCTACCCACTAGTTCTGCCTACATGGAGAAGAATGTCTTAAGTCTCTGGATAAATTGTGGATTTGCCTATTTCTCCCTTTCATTCTGCCAGTTTTTGCTTCATGTATTTTGAAGCTAGAGGCATACGCATTTAAAATTGTTATGTCTTCTTGATGAACTAATACATTTATCATTATGTAATATCGCTGTAGGTGCACGGTTTAACTTAATTTTTTCATCTGAATATGGAATCTGAGAAAAGTAAATCTAGGGCATCATGGCTTCTTGAATGTAGACTCATTCCTGAATATATTGGCTGTTTCTATAAAGCTGATTTGTAAAGGTCTTGACTCTTTTGATGTTAGTTGAGGCAGTAGCACCTGCTTGGCTATGTCTTAAATATAGAAAAGTTAGAAGAGCTTGTCATCAAGAATCTTCTAGGGCAGTTAGGTCACAGACATTTGCCAGGACAAACGGGTTACTGTTTTTTTCTCTTAAACTGTAGGGGAGGAATTGTCTGTTTTCAAAAGACTTAGTTTCAGTTGATGGATTCTGAGTGGGTGAAGACTACCCAGGATTCTTGTCCAAGGATTTTCTGCTTTGGTTTTCCTTCATCTCTTGTCTCTGAGAAGAGAGGCATAGTTTCTAGGAAAGAGAAAATATCTATCTGTGAAGTGAGGAAAACCAAACCCAAGAAAGGTTTTTTTTTTTAAATTTTCCCCGGCAACCTTAAGTTTTGGTCACTCACTTCCACTGCACTTTTGATAGACTAATGATCTGATGGTATGTGGCAAATACAACAGTCTCCAGCCTGTTCCACTTAACTCATGGCTCAGCAGTGGAAATGACACAGTGCCAGTGGTTTCTGAAACAACCTTTCCTTGTTCCCAGTCTGCCTTTGGAGCAGGAAATGAACCATCCTGGAGAGCAACATGGAGATACAGTGAGAGGTTAGGAAGGGAAGAAAAAGGAGAAAAGTCTCTGAAAACATTTCTCTTGCTTCTTCTTATATCTATCAGGTTAATTATGCTTCAACTAAAATAATGGATGGTCACCAAATTGAATACCAGCCTGAAACCCATTCTCAGCATTAAACACCATGGATTAGCTGCTTAAATGGTGAGCTTTAGTTTATAGCATCAGCATAGCCCTCGAATGAGTTATGGACTTGTACCCACTCCAGAACAATCTATTACTCTCCACATAACAGAAAATGCCATTTATTGCAATTTGTGCAAACTATAAATCAACACATTATTACTTAGAGGCATGTAAGCTGTGGCTATACTGCATACTCCTGCATTTGGTAATGGTGTGTGTGTTGGGGGTTAGGGGGAGGAATATAGATTTTTTTTTAGTCTCCATTTGAGTATTTGCAAAAATTCTCAGGAGAATTAATGGTGACTGCTGTCTCCTTATATTGCAAAGTGGCTTCTCTGTTCAAATGTTCCTCCAGGTTTCAGATACTGACCAGTCTTAAATAATCAATCTTCCTGGAGAAATTGATCATATACACTCTTGAAGAAGGTAGAGTCTTTTTGCAGAGATTCCAGCCCTTGGCTATACACTAGAGCCACCTGGGAGGTGGGGCAGACTTTTGGAAAACACTGATGCTTATGCCAAACCCCAAACCTTACAATCAAAATTTTGGGTGACATCCAGACTCCAGACATTTAAAAAAGCCATCCAGATAATTTTAATGTGCAGCCAGGGTAGAGAACCTCTGCTTTACAAAATAGGAAATGGAAGAAAACTGAAGATGGAGAGGGAGGCTAGCTGGGAGCTGTAATTTTCTCAAATCAAGGTGGAAATGCATCTTTGGGATTTCAGAGACAAGCAAGTACACAGGACGCTGCTTGTAGTATTTCTGTGTACCCCCTGCAGAGTGACAAATATACAGTTAAATGTTCCTGATAAGAAGTAAATGAACGATAAATCCTTATGTTCTTCCTTAAAAATGCAGATAACTTATAGAGACCCAGCATGCGCAAACAAGCATGCACCAACCTTGCATAGAACTTTTTCCCCTTGGCTTGGTCCTTCACACAGTGCCTCCTGACTCTTTTTATATCATGGTACCCTGAGGAAATAATATTTGATATGGACACTGAACTGAACAACTGAGGCTGCAGCCTAGCTGCCCCAACTGAGGAGTCTCTATCTGGTGGGAAACGGGTGGCATTTTGTCCCTGAAAGACTGGAAGATTTGCAAGAGTTTCTAGGTATTTTCTATTTCCTCTTTGTCTCTCTCTCTTTATCTGTTTTCCCTTTTGTGGTTTGATGATTTCCTTTTGTATTATGCTTTTGTTCTCTTTTTGGTTTTTGTGAATCTGTTGTGTTTTTGATTTGTGCTTGCCCTGGTTTTCAAGTATGTTTACTTCTTAAATCTACTTGCTTTAGACTGGTAGTCATGTAGGCTCAAACACATTCTAGGAAAAAAAACTACATTTTCTTACCCTCCTCCCCAACATTTTATGATTTTGATGTCTGTTTTTGCATTTTTGTGCTCATCCTTTTGCCGTTCATTGCTTTCACAGAAATTTTTTGATTTTTAAAAAATCTATGTACCGGCTAATTTTAGTGATTTATTTTCCAATTATGATTTTCTCTTTCCTATAGATTCTTCTTTTCTATTTAGAGAAGACCTTTCACTATTTCCTTTAGAATAGGTTTAGTATTGCTGTATTCTTTTTGTTTTTTCTTGTCTGAGAAATTCTTTGTCTCTACTTCTATTCTAAATGATAATCTTGCTGGGTAGAGTATCCTAGGTTGAAGATTTTTTCCATTTCAGGACTTTGAATATATCTAGCCATTCTCTTTTGGCCTGAGTGTTTCTGTAGAGAAATCAGCTGATAGCCTTATGGGGGTTCCCTTGTAATTAACTCTGTTTTTCTTTTGCTGCTTTTAGAATCCTCTGTCTTTAACTTTTGCCATTTTAATTATAATATATCTTGGTGTAGGTCTGTTTGGATTTATCATGTTTGAGACCCTGTGTGCTTCCTGTACTTAGATATCTATTTCCTTCTTTAGGTTTGGAAACTTCTCAGCAGTAATTTCTCCAAATACATTTTCAATCCTCTTTTTCTCCGTTTTTCTTTCTGGCACACTTTATATTATCTCATAGGTCTCTTATATTACTTTCTTTTTTTTTTCATTTGGTTTTCTGTCTGCTCTTCTTATTGGGTAATTTCCATTATTCTATTTCTGGATCATTTATTCATCACTTATTCATTCTTCTGCATTATTCATTCTGCTATTCATTGCCTTCAGCTTAGCTTTTGTCTTGGTGAATGAGTTCTCTAGTTTTTCAAAACTTTTGTTGAAATATAGTTGATTCATACAGTGTTAATTTCTGCTGTACAGCAAATTGACTCAATTACATATATGTATATTCTTTTTCATTACGGTTTTTTACAGGATATTGAATATAGTTCCCTGTGCTACACAGTAGGGTATACAACAAGCTATATACTTGTTGTTTATTCATCCTTTATATAGTACTTTGCATCTACTAATTCCAAACTCCCTCCCTCCCTCCACCCCGCAACCGCAAGTCTGTTCTGTATGTCTGTGAGTCTGTTCTTTTTCATAGATATGTTCATTTGTGTTATATTTTAGATTCCACATACAAAAAATAAAAACAAGAGTTGCTTATGATCCAGCAATCCCACTTATGAGCACAATAGCCAGACAAAAACTATAATTAAAAAAGATACATGTACCCCAGTGTTCATAGCAGCACTATTTATAATGGCCAAGAAGAGAAACAGCCGAAATGTTCATATATAGATGAATGGATAAAGAAGATGTGGTGTCTATACATATATATATGTATACACACATACAGTGGAATACTAAATCATAAAATATGGAATATAGTATTCCACATATGGAGTATCAGCCGTAAAAATATAAAATAATGCCATTTGCAGCAACGTGATAGACTTGGAGATTATCATACTAGGTGAAGTAAGTCAGAAAGAAATTTCTCTAATTTTTCTTGTTTCCTTTTATAGTTTCTAGTTGCTTTTTATAGCAATTGGCCTTTCTATGAGTAGTCCTTAATTCATTCAGTATATTCATGATCTCCTTTTTGAACTTAGTGTCTGTTAGACTGAAGAGACCTGTTTTATTGTTTGCTCTTTCAGTGGCATTCTCTTCGTCATTTCATTGGGAGTAGTTCCTCTGCTTCCTCGTTTTACTTATATTTCTCTTGCTCTGTGAGTTTAGAAGGAACAATTATCTACTGTGGTCTTAGAGGACTATTTTTATGTGGGAGTGTCCCTGTGTAGGTTGTGTGGCTTTAATATTTTTGGTATGAAGGCTGTTTTTAGCGTGGATGTCTGCCACCTCTTTCCTCAGTATACGTTGGCCGTTATTCCCTTGATAGGAGGTGTGACTGGTGTGGGGACCAGAGACTGCCCTGAATGTTGAGTGGGGCCTCCTCTTTGCTCTGTGGGTGTTACTGCCCTGTCAGAGGCCAGTCTGCTTCCTGGCTGTTGGAGTAGGAGCCCCCAGATCGATTTCTGAGCTATGCTTCTGAGCTGTGGTGGGAAGTAGGTGGGATTGAATTAAGCCCACTGGGAGAGGAGCCATTGAGTGGTGTTCTGCTGGAGCTATCCACCTGTGAGTGTGCTCTGTTGTGTTACTTGTCACATGTTTTGTGGGCTCACACTGCTGTTGGCACCATGCTCGGCCCTGCTTCAACCCTGAGGATGGCAGCAATCAGCCCTGGTGTCCCTCAGATGTTGTTTTCATAAGGCCACCAGTGCAGTGAGTCACATGCCTGCACCCGCTGTGGGAGCTATGGAGAGGGCTCAACCCTGGCCCCAGCTCAGGCCCTGTGTGATGTGTTCATGCTTGCATATGTTCACAAAGCCCACCACTGCGAAGGCCTTGGAGCTGGCCCAGGCAGTGGTTGGTGTGGAAGCCTGCAGAGAAAGAGGCTGCTATGGTGGCCCTGCTCCCTCTTCGCCACTTCACAATGGGACCTTGCTTCCACGGTGGTGTCGGCTTCCTCCGTGAACACCCCAGTTGTGACCTTAGCACACTCCTGCCCCTTCAGGCTGTCTCTGGGCAGCCAGCAGCAGTCCTGTCTCTGGGTCTGTCCTCTAAACCCTGTGTTCCTGCACCCAGCCACACGAGTCTCAGGCTGGGGGGCACAGGGTGGTGACATGACCGTATGTGAGGGCCTCATCCTCCCTGCCACCACGGTCCAGTTGTCGCCCTCTTCTCTGAGCTTCTGAATGTCCCTTTCTGTCCTGGCTGGTTTCCCTGCCTATGAAGGGATTCCCAGCGTGCAGCAACCTTTCCTCTTTTTCAGCTCCCTCCCAGGGGTGCAGGTCCCATCCCACTTCCTCTTTTTTTTTTTTCCTTTTCACCTACCCGGTGACCTGGAGACTTTTCTTGTCCTTTCCAGTGTTTGAGGTCTTCTGCTAGTGTTTGTTTGATAGGTGTTCTCTGAGAGTTAGTCCATTCTTAGATGTATTTTTGATGTATTTGTGGGAGGGGAGTGAGTTCCATGTCCCTCGACTCTGCCATCTGAATTGGAGTCTCCAGGTATTTCTTGACTGAAGACTATTTTCATTTTACCTGCAGCACCAGCAAGACACTGGAAGCCAATGAGATGGCTGTCAGCACCTTAAGGTAATCGTAAGAGCTACAGTTTGCCAAATGAACACCCTGTGCATCTACTGTGCTAAAGTGTTTCTTTTCTATCAGCCCCTGTTTTCTTAACTACCTTGTAAGATAGGCTTTATATATCCCCAATTCCCATTTTCCAGATAAGTCCAAGATCCAAGAGATAAGTGATGAGCTGCACTCACACTCCTACCCATCATTGTGTACCCCTGCAAGGCCCCCATCATCTCCATTCTCTTCATTCTCCACCTCCAGTTGTTATTTACTGGATTTGCTAGTGGCAGTATTCAACCCCAGGGTTTAGCCACCTGGAGCTGTCCTCCTTTTCATTTGTGATTCAAACCCTGCCTTTTCTTTGCAACCTTCCCTAAGCATGAATTGGTTGTGAACCATCTCCTCCACATTCAAATCCTGGAGCATTTATAATCTCTATGGATGCCTTAATCATAGTAGGGCTCAATAGATATTGGTGATTAATTGATTTTCCAGAATTTAACAATTTTTTCCCTTCAAAGAGTGGAATGAAACAGAGTAAGTAGTGTACTGTCCTGGAAAGGATGACTTTTTGAGACAAGACAGATCTGGGTTCTAGTTCTGGCCCTGACATTAATCAGCTGTGTGGCCTTAGGCAGGTCCTCTGTTTTCTCATCTTTAAAAATGGCGCAATAATATTACTTTGCAGAATAATCATAAGAACATGATAGCATTATCTTATAGAATTATAACCATTATCTTACGGAATAAAGTATTTAGCGTAGAACCTGAAATTTGTTGTTAGGAATGATGTAATCATTGTCTTACAGAATAAAGTATTTAGCCTAGGAGCTGAAATTTGTTGCTAGGAAATGGTAACTCTTTTATCATTATTATTATGTATTAAAATTGGTTGCCATTATTATTTTTTATCACAGTTGTTGTAAGGACAATGTCAGGATGGAGTCTGTTAAAGTGAGAATTTGTGTATTTATGTTTTATACCATGCTCGGGGATGAGTGTTGGCAAGACTGGCAACGGGCTGGTGGCAGAGCTGGTGGTGAGAACCATTGGGTAGAGGCTGCAGAGAGTCTTGTTAAATGAGGTCCATCCACTCAGTTTTAAAAACCCATCCTTGGTGGTCAGTTGGGTGAAGCGTAATAGCAGAGGATTGGACGGGGAGTCAAGACAGCTGACTTACTCCCTGGCTCTGTCACAAACCTCCTGTGTGGCTGTGGATAACAGCCAAATCCAGGTATCAGGGTGGGCCCAGTCAGTTCAGGAAGCTCTTTCCTCTGAAGTCTGCTTAAAGACGCTTTCCTCCTTTTCTCTGAGAAATCCCTTTGTTCTCAGAGAAAACAGAAAAGACTCCTTGAGAATGAGGAGCTCATTCCCCTCTATGACACAACAGTCATGCAGGATTTATTAGGGAATTAACCTATGCAAGAGCCTTACCTTTGTGCCTCCATCTCACATTCTCCTTTCTCATAATCTGCAACTTACATGCTTATTTATCATCCAAGTATCCAAACAGAGATACTTTTGAGAGAAAAAGGGAGTGCTACTATCAATTAATTTGGAACAGCAGATATTGACTGGGATTTTCATACACCAACCAGGATGTAAGTCACCCTGCCCCTGACACTGTATTCCACCTCTCTAGTCACACCTGTGAATGTGTTCTCTCCAGAGCAGAAGGAGCGTCTGTCTCCTTCCTACATCGTCAGCACTCTATACAGAGTCTAGGACGTGGTGGTGGGTGCTCGATAGATAGTTTGTAAGTGAAAGAACTTATGAATGAACTAGTTGCAGGACACATTGGATGACCTTGAGCAAATTGCTTTAGCTCTTGGTACTGCTGGAAAATGAGCAGGAGACCAGTAATCTTCAGGGTCCTTCCAATCTCCCAGCCTCTGTCTCTTCCTGTCTTGGGCACTTTCTGCTTCCTCCTCCCCACTCCTCCCCATCCTCTTGGCTGACGGAAATGGGTTCTGTGAGCACCAAAGGGCAGCCCTGGTCCTGAGATGGAGCTGATGAAATAGCTGTTGATGCTGTCCATTCTCTGTGCCAGGGAAAGGTCTCTTCACATCTGTGGGAGTCTGAATGGCAGAAAGGAGAAGGAAATTAAGAAAACTGTGCCCGTGCCTTCCTAATTTATGGTTAGTTATTAAAAAAAAAAAAAAAAGGGGCACGGAGAGGAGGCTCCATGGTGCCAAGGTCATAGAATAAATTGGTGACCAGGATAGGAAGAGCCTCAGACGACTATTTACTCAGGGAGCTCTTTCAACCTGAGCTGGGGGGCTCTGAATCCAAGGAGCTGCTCAGCATAAGCACAGGGCAGCTTTCTTGTCAGCCTCAGCCCTTTCAGGGAACCAGAACTGCAGTCATATTGAATCATGAACTAGATTAGCCACATTAGAGGTTTAGCTACAATATATTTCAAACTTAAAACACAGGCTGTGGCAGTGGTATCAAAACCTGTAATTTCTGATGCAAATGAACAGCATGAAAAATGGCCCCTGGCTACTGGGATAGACAGAGGAATATGTGAGTGAAATAACATGGCAGTTATGTCAAAATTGGAAGAATAACTATATTCCAGAATAGTAAATTATTATCACGACTTGACTGGTAGAGTAACCCAGAAGGTAAGAGAATGTGTATGTGTGTGTGTGTGTGTGTGTGTGTTTTGGTACCTGGATAAAATTACATTGTCAGTTTTGTTTAGTCCCTCTTTAAAACCTGAACATTCATTTTTGAAAATATGTGTGGAACATAAGGTGACATTTGGGAAAAAAGCATAATTTTCAAAGAACACTGATCCCATTAGTTCTTATATTACAGATGCCGATGAATTTAACTTTTATAGTGTTGCTAACACATGGAAGGCATAGAATGGACTTTCAACTACCTCGAGTTTTCAACAGTGTCTCAGGGAAATACCTGAGCATTATAAAATGTTGTTTTCAGGGTATACTGTAGCATCAGGTTGCATGAGCACAAGTTCATGGAATCAAAAATCTCTCCCTTTCAAGTCTGAGGGCAATTTCTTGTTGGTTGAGAGACCTTATGCTACCTATGTAATTGTACTGAGCCCAGCTTTTCTTAGCTTTAGAATGGGGATAATAATACCTTTCTTACAGGGCCTCATAAAGATTAGAAGTGACAATATGGGTGAGTATTGATATTTGACATAGTACTCTTCATATAACTAGACACTCTGTGAAGGAAGACTGATATTAGCATTATAATTATCATTTAATTCTTATATATGATATGAATCTTTTGAAATTAATTAGTATTTTGAAATTAATTATTAATTTACTCAGAGGTTAAAGCAAATATAGTGAGTTTAGTGTGTTGTTTTGCATGCTTAACTTTTTTGCATGTTTTGACTCTGACAGTGGGTTGTTTGTATGGTGGGTTAACTCATCTTTCCAAAGTGAGCACTTTAAAAAAATTTTTTTATAGAGTAAGCTGTAGAATTCTCCCAGTCTGACGGAAAATACAGGTATATTTCACCTTTATTTATTCAAATGTTATTACTAAATATCAGATATTAAAATATAAAATATGAGAATTTTTTATATTTTATAAAAATATTTTAAAATTTTATAAAATAAAATGTCAAGTTTTATATCCAGCATTAGCTTTAAGTAGTTGTACACACATACTTTTTAAAAATTAATTAATTTATTTTAATTGGAGGCTAATTGTTTTACAATATTGTGGTGGTTTTTGCCATACGTTGGCATGAATCAGCCATGGGCACACCCAAGTTTTATTCAAGTTTTATGCCCAGTGTTAGCTTTATTTTACATACACACACACGAAATAAATTTATTTTGAGATTGCATATCTATCCTAAAGAGCAGCAAATCAAGATGAGCAACAGTGTGGATGAGTGAGGAGCTTTGGAGTCATACAAACCTCGGCTTGATTCTTGGCTTTTTTTCTTCCAGCTGCGTGACCTTAGATTAAGCCTCTATGAGCCTCAGTATTCCTTATGTAGGAAATAAAAGCAAAATCTACTATACAATTATTTAAAGATGAAGGGAGATTCTGCTTGGCCTGTGACTGTCAAATAACAATAGTGTTTGTTATTAAAAAGGTTATAGGGGGCCACTATAATTTGATCAGAGGGATGAGATATTTACAAGGTTATTTCATATATGGAAATCATGTAAATATCCAAACAGTTCTTTTAAGGTGTTTAGAAGAATGGATATAATTTCTGTGTAGTCAGTGGGATCTTGTGGGTCATTTTCATGACTGCATGGAATTATTCTCTTGGTGTTACAATATATTTCATAGTTCTCCAAACCATGACAGAAAGAAGAGCAAAAGGGAACATTATACATAGTACACATAATACTGTATTTAGGAGAGGTGAGACCAGATAGATTTTGTTTTAAAAGGAAACTTGCTATTTACATTACCAACAAGTAACTGTGGTCTTGGGTTAATATTATAGCTAAACTTAGTGTGATTCAGTGCAGTCAGTGTCAAAGCATTTTTCACAACCATTGTTTCAGTAGGAAAATGTGAGTATGATAAAGAAGTGCGACTGGTATTGGTAAATGTGAGGAAAGCTAGTAAAAAAATATATGTTTGAGTGGACATTTTTGTAGAGCAACATATGTATATAAATATGGTTTGTTATCTGGGGATTTGAAAAGTGGTCTACTTTGTCATCCAGTAATTTTGGTTGTGGGTCTCTTATTTCTTTTGTTAAAAATCCCTCAAATTCAACAATTTGCACTGGGTTTCCCCCCATGGTGAATATAATGCATTGCCATAATTCAAGTCGTATTCAGTCAACTCAGTGGTTTCAGGGAGCCCATACATTTCAAATTTATTTCCAAGGTCATGAAGCCATCCCCTATGGCAAGCACAAAACGCCTTTGATGTGGTGGGCACAACATCTGTGCAGACAGACGCACTTAACTCATACAGCGCTTTGATTTCACATTTTGGTTGCGAGGTAAGGTCTTTTGAACCCAAACACGTTTACATTTAATGTCAAGTCACATCAAACAATTAGGCAAATGGGCCTCGGAAGTGGAAGAGATGGCACCCTGGCTATAAAGTCGGTTCTGGGACACCTGACAAGGAGAAAGAGGGACTCCTGGGCTGTTGTTACCACCATCATCTCGGGTTAAATGCTGGTAGTAACTCAGAATCAGCTCCTGAAACACACGTTCCACACTGCACTTCTGAGCTCCCAAATCTGCGTCTCCTCTTGGTTTCCCAGTTCAGTGAGTGGCACCAGCATCCACCCAGGTGACAGTGCCAGAGCTCTCGTGTCATTCTTAATCTGTTTCGCTCCTTCATTTCCATCTCCATCTTCAATGGATCTCCAAGACTGGTTAATCTTAAAGTTGTTCACATCTGTCTAGCATTGCTTTGTTCTCATATCTTGCTTGGATTATCACTACAGTCTCCTTATTTCCTTTGTGACTTATAAGCTTGCTTCACTAATCCTTTTCTAGTCTATAGCCATGATGAAATCTTTCCTGTTTTGGCTAAAATCCATTCTTCTTTGGGGGCTCAGTTAGGATATAATTTTCTCTGGAAATTGTAATTTCCTACCTGATTGGCACTCTAGACTCCAAGCCAAGACTGAGTTAGTGGGTCCACCCCTGCGCCTTGTACTCAATTTCTGCACAAGACTTCTTTGTTGTTGCTGTTCAGTTGCTAAGTCATGTGTGACTCTTTGCAACCCCGTGGACTGCAGCACGCCCAGCCTCCTTGCACGCCCAGCCTCCTTGTCCCTCACCATTTCCGGGAGTTTGCCCAAGTTCATGTCCGTTGAGTTGGTGTTGTTATCCAACCATCTCATCTTCTGCTGCCCTCTTCTTAGGCGTATCTTAAGACTTGCTGCTGCTGCTGCTGCTAAGTCTCTCCAGTCGTGTCCGACTCTGTGTGACTTAGGTGTATCTTAATTCCTGTGCCCTGGTCCACATCACCTATTGACCATAAACTCCTCAGAGCAAGGACTTGTTCCAGGACCAAGAGAGGGGGTCACATATTCAGTGTCCAGAAAATATCTGCTAAGTAAGTAAATGTTTTAAAATCTTCTACTCCCTCTCCCTATAATTAAGTACCAGATCTCAATATAGGTTTATCCATATGTATACATCTGTGCTGGGTGTAGGAAAGATGCCTTTATAAAATGCCATTGGAAAGCTAGGTTATTTTGAGGGAATACAATATTATTAAAAGATATTGGAGCATGAAGTTCCCCCTCTAGTCTTCAGATAGTGCAAGTGGAGCAGAACTGATGTATAGCTTCTTATAGGGAATAAGCAGGTGGAAGAAGCGCTGGGAAAGCAGGCCCAGTGGAAAGGATGCTTTATGCACACATTCCTTTCCTCTTCCCCATTTATAGATCTTTTCTGAATTGTGGTTATTTCTCTGGGTGAGAAGGGAATTCATTTGTCTCATACACCAGTAATTTTCAAGTGCTGTCCTTTATACAAGCCTGGATAGGCACCAATGGGACCATAAAAGAACATGGTTTTTGCCCCCAGCAGATATGGGAAGATTGAAAAGATGAAATTTCAATGGAAATGTCAATTAGAAAAAGAGTCAAATGCCATTTATTTAGGTGATTGTGACAGTTGAGGTGGGAAATGCTGAATAGAAGAGGTGCTACTTAGTAACAGGGCAGAAATGGTAAATTCCTCAATTCCTACTCCTCCACTGCCCCCCATAAAGTGACAGCAATTTGGGTTCCAGAAAAAGTATGAACTTGGAGCCACATGAATTTGTGACTCTGTCACTTTTTGGAACAAAACTGTAGGACATTGGGAAGGCTACTCAATCATGCTGATCCTAAATTTTCTTATTAAAAATGAGGATAATACATACTTTATTGTATGCAAAAATAGAGGGAAACAATGGAATGGGAAAGACTAGAGATCTCTTCATGAAATTTGGAGATAACCAAGGGAACATTTCATGTCGCATGGACAAAATAAAGGACAGAAACGGCAAGGACTTAACAGAAGCAGAAGAGATTAAGAAGAGTAGCAAGAATACACAGAAAAACTATACAAAAAAAGGTCTTATTGATCCAGAAAACCATGATGGTGTGGTCACTCACCTAGAGCCAGACATCCTTGAGTGCGAGGTCAAATGGGTTTTAGGAAGCATCACTACAAACAAAGCTAGTGGACTGATGGAATTCCAGTTGAGCTGTTTCAAATCCTAAAAGATGATGCTGTGAAAGTGCTGCACTCAATATGTCAACAAATTTGGAAAGCTCAGCAGTTGTCACAGGACTGAAAGAGATCAGTTTTTATTCCAATCCCAAAGAAAGGAAATGCCAAAGAATGTTCAAAGTACTGCACAGTTGCACTCATCTCACATGCTAGCAACATAAAGCTCAAAATCCTTCAAGCTAGGTTTCAACAGCACATAAACCAAGACATTCCAGATGTATGAGCTGGATTTAGAAAAGGCAGAGGAACCAGAGATCAAATTGCCAACATCCATTGGATTATAGAAAAGCAAGAGAATTCCAAAAAGACATCTACTTAACTTCATTGAAGCCTTTGACTGTGTGGATTACAACAAACTGTGGAAAATTCTTAAAGAGATGGGAATACCAGACCACCTTACCTGCCTCCTGAGAAATATGTATGCAGGTCAAGAAGCAACAGTTAAAACCGGAAATGGAACAACAGTCTGATTCCAAATAGGAAAAGGAGTACGTCAAGGCTGTATATTGTCACCCTGCTTATTTAACTTATATATGGAATACATTATGTGAAATGCTGGGCTGGATGACTCACAAGATTGCTAGGAGAAATATCAACAACCTCAGGTGTGCAGATGATACCACTGTAATGGTAGAAAGAAAAGAGGAACTAAGGAGCCTTTTGATGAAGTTGAAAGAGGAGAGTGAAAAAGCTGGTTTAAAACTCAACATTAAAAAAACTAAGATCATGGCATCTGATCCCATCATTTCATGGAAAATAGATGGGGAAAAAGTGGCAGATTTTACTTTCTTGGGGTCTAAAATCACCGTGGACAGTGACTGCTGCCACAAAATTAAAAGATGCTTGTTCCTTGGAAGAAATGCCATGACAAGCCTAGACAGCATATCAAAAAGCAGAGACATCACTTTGCCAACAAAGGTCGTATAGTCAAAGTTAACGGTTTTTCCAGTAGTCATGTATGGATGTGAGAGTTGGACTATAAGAAGGCTGATCACCAAAGAATTGATGGTGGTGCTGGAGAAGACTCTTGAAAGTCCCTTGGACTGCAAGATCAAACCAGTAGATCCTCAAGGAAATCCACTCTGAATATTCATTGGAAGGACTGATGCTGACGTTGAGGCTCCAATACTTTGGCACCTGATATGAAGAGCCAACTCATTAGAAAAGACCCTGATGCTGGGAAACATTGAGGGCAAGAGGAGCACAGGGTGGCAGAAGATGAGATGGTTGGATAGCATCATTGACTCAATGGACATGAGTTTGAGCAAACTCTGGGAGATAGTGAAGGATAGAGAAGCCTGGCATCTGCAGTCCTTGGGATTGCAAAGAGTCAGATATGACTTCATGACTGAACAAAAACATACTTTATTAGGTTATTGTTATATAAGACCACATATAAATTAAAATAATTAATGTAAACTTGTTTAGCATTATTTATTTAAATGTCAGGGCTCACAGTGTACCAGAATTGCTAACTGCCCAAGACTTAGAGGAAAAACTTAGAGGAAACTCAAATTTTAAAGTAATGTTCAAGTATCAGTTGTCCAGGATCCAGGCGGCAACTTCTGTATGCAGATGAGCTAAGCAGAATAGAGCCATCATATAAGGGGACTGGAAACCTTTGTAGGGGCAACCAGGAATATGATGACCAGGACATATGCCAAGTCAGGTACTACCAGGACTGGCCAGGAATCTAGGAAGAGAATCATTTTATGGAAGAACATTTGGTTTGTTTCCAGCTTTGGGCTGTTGCAAATAGAATTGGTGTAAACATTCATGTGCAAGATTCTGAGCATAGCTCTTAAGTAATCTTCATTTCTCTGGGATAAATGCTTCAGAGTGTTACTGATGAATCTTATGGTAGTTGCATGTTTATTATTTTAAGAAACTGCTGAATTGTTTTCCAGAGTGGGTATAGCATTTTACATCCTTGCCAGCGATGTCTAAAATATCCATTTTCTCCTCATCCTTGCCAGCATTTTGTATTCTCAGTGTTTTTTTATTTTAACTATTCTGTAAGCATGTAGTGATATTTCATTATTTTTAAAATTTTCTTTTCCCCAATGTGTCATGATGTTGAATGTCATTTCATGTACTATTTGTTATCTGTCAATTTTCTGTGCTATTTGTCATTTTTACTGAAATGTCTCTTCATGTCTTTTGTCCATTTTTTATTTGGATTATTTACTTAATGTTGAGTTTCGAGAGTTCTTTAGATACTAGCCTTTTCTCAGACTGTAATTTGTCTTTTCACAGGGTGTTTCAAAGAGTAGAAGTTTTACATTTTGATGAAGTCTAATTTACCATTTTTTTTCTTTCATGATTTATGCCTTGTTTTGGTCAAATCTAAGAATACCTTTCCTAGCTTTGTATCCTAAATGTTTAAAAAACTTTTATAATTTTACACTTTATAGTTAAGTCTGTTATCCATTTTGAATCAGTTTATGAAGTGTGAGACTTAGTTTGAGGTTCAAGTTTTGCC
Organism: Bos javanicus; assembly: GCF_032452875.1. Lineage (NCBI taxonomy): Eukaryota > Metazoa > Chordata > Mammalia > Artiodactyla > Bovidae > Bos > Bos javanicus. The sequence goes on from NC_083881.1 coordinate 48,082,581, forward strand.
TTTGGATATTCAGTTGCTCTAACAAATGTATTTCCATTTGTTGAAAAGACTTTCTCTCATTCCGTTGCTTTTGCATCTTTGTTAAAAATTACGTGGGAATATTTGTGTGGGTCTATTTCTGGTTCACTATTCTGTGTATTAGGCATATTTTTGTGAGTTTGTTTCTAACTATTCTATTGATCTGTGTAACTATCCTATAACACTACTGCAGAATCTTGATTATTGTAGCCATATGGTAGGTCTTGATATTGGGTAGATGGTTTCATTTCACTTTATCCATGTATTTCAAAAAAGTTAAAAATTCCGATTTATTTGCCTTTCCAAATAAAATGTAGAATAATCTTTTCCATATATACCATAATATCTTGCTTGGATGTTGATAGAAATTATGTCAAATCTGTGTGTCTTTTAGGGAGAAGTATATTTTTGCTATGTTGAGTCTTTCAATATAGGAATATAGTTGTATCTTCATTTATTTAGATCTTCCTTGGTATATATTTCATTAGCATATTATAGTTTTTAGCAGATAAGTCCTGTAAATGTAATGTTAGATTTAATGTAAGAATTTCATTTTTGAGTGACTATAAGTGTTTATCTTATAATTTTAGTTTCCCTGACTTTGTTGCTAGTATATAGAAATAAAATTAATGTTTTTGTGCTTAACTCATGTCTTGCTGAAATTACTTAATAGTTTATATGAGGTTTTGGGGTAGATTTCTTGGCATTTTCTATGGAGACAGTGCTATCTGCAGTTAAGGGCAGATTTACTTTTACTCTTCTGATTTCTATGCATTCTATTTCCATTTCTTTTCTTACTGCATTGGCTAGAACTTATAGCTGTATGTTGAATAAAGGCAATGAGAATAGACATTCTTGTTCATTATCATAGGGGAAAAAGCATTCAGTTCAGTTCAGTCACTCAGTCGTGTCCGACTCTTTGCGACCCCATGAATCGCAGCATGCCAGGCCTCACAGTGCATCATCAACTCCTGGAGTTCACTCAGACTCATGTCCATTGAGTCAGTGATGCCATCCAGCCATCTCATCCTCTGTCGTCCCCTTCTCCTCCTGCCCCCAATCCCTCCCAGCATCAGAGTCTTTTCCAATGAGTCAACTCTTCGCATGAGGTGGTCAAAGTATTGGAGTTTCAGCTTTAGCATCAGTCCTTCCAAAGAACACCCAGGGCTGATTTCCTTTAGGATGGATTGGTTGGATCTCCTTGCAGTCCAAGGGACTCTCAAGAGTCTCCTCTAACACCACAGTTCAAAAGCATCAATTCTTCAGTGCTCAGCTTTCTTCACAGTCCAACTCTCACATCCATACATGACTACTGGAAAAACCGTAGCCTTGACTAGACAGACCTTTGTTGGCAAAGTAATGTCTCTGCTTTTGAATATGCTATGTAGGTTGGTCATAACTTTCCTTCCAAGGAAGCTTTCACAAATAGCTGTGAAAAGAAGAGAAGCGAAAAGCAAAGGAGAAAAGGAAAGATATAAGCATCTGAATGCAGAGTTCCAAAGAATAGAAAGAAGAGATAAGAAAGCCTTCTTCAGCAATCAATGCAAAGAAATAGAGGAAAACAACAGAATGGGAAAGACTAGAGATCTCTTCAAGAAAATTAGAGATACCAAGGGAAAATTTCATGCAAAGATGGGCTCTATAAAGGACAGAAATGGTATGGACCTAACAGAAGCAGAAGATATTAAGAAGAGGTGGCAATACACAGAAGAACTGTACAAAAAAGATCTTCACGACCAAGATAATCATGATGGTGTGATCACTCACCTAGAGCCAGACATCCTGGAATGTGAAGTCAAGTGGGCCTTGGAAAGCATCATTATGAACAAAGCTAGTGGAGGTGATGGAATTCCACTTGAGCTCTTTCAAATCCTGAAAGATGATGCTGTGAAAGTGCTGCACTCAATATGTCAGCAAATTTGGAAAACTCAGCAGTGGCCACAGGACTGGAAAAGGTCCATTTTCATTCCAATTCCAAAGAAAGGCAATGCCAAAGAATGCTCAAACTACTGCACAATTGTACTCATCTCACCCTCTAGTAAAGTAATGCTCAAAATTCTCCAAGCCAGGCTTCAGCAATACGTGAACCTTGAACTTCCAGATGTTCAAGCTGGTTTTAGAAAAGGCAGAGGAACCAGAGATCAAATTGCCAACATCCGCTGGATCATCGAAAAAGCAAGAGAGTTCCAGAAAAACATCTACTTCTGCGTTATTGACTATGCCAAAGCCTTTGACTGTGTGGATCACAATAAACTGTGGAAAATTCTTAAAGAGATGGGAATACCAGACCACCTGACCTGCCTCTTGAGAAACCTGTATGCAGGTCAGGAAGCAACAGTTGGAACTGGACATGGAACAACAGACTGGTTCCAAATGGGAAAAGGAGTACTTCAAGGCTGTATATCATTACCCTGCTTATTTAACTTCTATGCTGAGTACATGAGAAACGTTGGGCTGGAAGAAGCACAAGCTGGAATCAAGATTGCCGGGAGAAATATCAATAACCTCAGATATGCAGATGACACCACCCTTATGTGGTGAAGTAAAAGTGAAGAGGAACTCAAAAGCCTCTTGATGAAAGTGAAAGTGGAGAGTGAAAAAGTTGGCTTAAAGCTCAACATTCAGAGAACGAAGATCATGGCATCTGGTCCCATCACTTCATGGGAAATAGATGGGGAAACAGTGGAAACAGTGTCAGACTTCATTTTTCTGGGCTCCAAAATCACTGCAGATGGTGACTTCAGCCATGAAATTAAAAGACGCTTACTCCTTGGAAGGAAAGCATTCAGAATGTTACTATTAAATATGATGTTAGCTGTAGATTTTTTATAATGCACTTTATGAAATTGAGAAAATTTTTCCTCTATTTCTGTTTTTGTGAGACTTCTGATCTAGTGATCTAATGTTGAATTTTATCAGATCTTTTTTTCTGCATCAATTGATATGACCATGTAATTTTTCCCTTTTAAATGGTTAGCTTGATGGATAACATTGATTTTCAAATATTGAAATATGTAGTCTTGTATTTTGGAATAAACTCCGTTTGAGTATGGTATGTAGGTCTTTTCATATATTGCTGAATTTTGTTTGCTAACATTTTAAAAAGAATTTTTGTATCTATTAATTAGGAATATTTTTACTCTTTTTGATGGTTTTGATATCAGGATAATATTAGCTTCATAAAATGAATTGGGAGGTATTCTCTTTCCTATTTTCTGGAAGTGATTTTGTTGAACTTGGTTAAATCTTTTTTAACATTGGAAGTATTTTCCAGTGAAAACTTCTGGGCTTGGGGATTTCTTTTTTGGAGACTTTAAATTATGATTTGATTTCCTTAGTAGTCATAAAGCTATTCAAAATATTTCATGTGAGTGAGCTGTGGCAGTTTATATTTTTCAAGGAATTGGTTCATTTTATCTAAGTTGTCAAATTTATGTGATTAGAATTTATAGTATTTCCTAATTATCCTTTTGATGTCTGCAGATTCTGCAATTAGGGCCTTTTTTTTTTTTCATTCTTGAGATTGCTCAGTTTTAGTTCTCTGTCATTACTCCCCAGCATAAGGCGGGGTGAGAAGTCCAAGTTCCCCACTTGGTTTCCACTGACACTTTGGCAGAGATCTGATGGGCATGAAATTCCTGGCCTTCTCTTCGCCCTCCTTCATACCACCTTGATGAGTAGATGGTTTGTGAGGGGTGCGGTGCAGTCAGGTGAAGGCAGATCCTAGGTTTCCTGTATTGACCTGTGTGGTCATGGGTGGAAGTGGGAGCACGTTTTCCCTTTCTTTTTTGGTCTGTGTTTGCCTGGACTAGATTGAGTTATTGTCTCAGAATTTTCTGTTTTGCTAGGATGCCTTTTTGACTAGACAGAGAATGTTTTAATTTTTTTTTTTTTTTCTGAACCTGCAGATATTCCCAGATTGCCAGCTTCTTCAGCTGTTAAGTCTGGGGTATTTGAGGGAAAATGAAAATGCAAGTAATTCACCACTATCCCCTTCCTTGTGTTCTGAGGTCCCTTGTTGGTCTGCTTTATTCTTTCTGTATTTCAGAGTTTATTATGCTTGTTTTATATGTAAAGTTCAGGGCTTTTAACTGTGCTTAGTGGGAAATTGAGAAAAGTGCTTTTACTCCATCTTCCTGGAAATGGAAGTTAAGTAGTACTTTTTATTATCTTTCTTTTAACTGTCAGCGCCTACTGGGGGGTATTTAATGAAGATTAAGAGAGACAATGATGGAGAAATTGTTTTAAAACTATAAAGCAGAAAATTAATAGGTTGTTATTTTCTTAGTTTTTAATATTATAGAAATTATGAAAAGTTCTGCTTGTCATTAATGATGGCGGGTTTTAAGTTTATTTTTGTTTCCTCATTGCAAGTAACTAGTGAAGTGAAATAGTCATGATGGAACAGCACAAAAGGAAAGAAATACTTCATACAGACATAGATGAGCTAATGCCAGAAAGACCGATACCCACTTCAAATTAAACAGTAAACATGAAGTCCAGGAGAAATATGCTTAATGAGCACTGTTCCTTTTGAATTAAAGCAGAATTATTACTTTTGTATTAATATAGATCTGCTTTCTATTTCATCAGACAATGTCAGAGACTGCATTATTGTGAAGAGAGCATTAAACCAAGGGGTGGATAGTATGGTGGTGACCAGGGGGTGCTTTAACAGGTCAGTGTATCACATGGCTGAGACAACTGCTGAGAATTGCTATTGTGTTGAGAAAAGAAATAGAGCAAGTTTAACTTCGTGGTGTAATTATATTTACCTGACTGGTTGTCTGTAAAGCAAATTTTGGTGAGTTGGATTGCATTGTTTCATTTGATTCTATTATGTATTTAGAGATAAATCCTCAGCATACATTGTAGTTATATCAGAGTCTAAAACTGCTTGCAGGAAAGCCTTTCCCGACCATACATGACCCATTCCTGTCTTTTAACATTCATCTCACAGAATCTGGAATAATATCTGGTTCTACAGTCTTGTTTCTATTCCAAGTTAAATATTTTCTTTGAAAATCTGAGCTTTAATTTCATGAAGCCCGTTTTCATTTTGTAGTGTGTTCTCTTGACAGAAGCACATCCTTGAAGTATTTGAAGCACCATAAAATGATTTTATGCTGTCGGATATTTTGGTTCAATATTAGTGTCTCTATTTTTTCCCTGCTCTTCTATACAGTTCACAGAACCACTCAAGACAAGCATCTTCCTTCAGTTCTTTCTTGCCTTTCATCGTCTTTGCCTTCTTTTTTTATATAGTTTTATTCACTTATTTGTGGCTGTGCTGGGTCTTCATTGCTGTGCTGAGTTGCAGTAAGCAGGAGGTACTCTAGTTGCAGTGCATGGACTTCTCATTGCAGTGGGTTCTCTTGTTGTGGAGCACAGGCTCTAGGCCACGTGGGCGTCGGTAGCTGCAGCACGAGGGCTCGGTAGCTGCGGCTCTGGAACTCTAGAGCACAGGCTAGTAGTTGTGGCTCATGGGCCTAGTTGCTCTGTGGCATGTGGGATCCTTCCGGACCAGGGATAGAACCCATGTTTCCTGCATTGGCAGGCGAATTCTTTAGCACTGAGCTACTAGGGAAGCCCTGTCCATAATTTCTTTCTGCCTCTTACCTCCTTGGTGAGTTAGTGGGCTATTTTTTTTTTTTTTCTGGAAAATTCATAACCCTGTTCCCTTTGATGTACTTTGCATTTCACCATTAACAAATGGACCTTCATGATAAGGAAGGTGTCACAGGCATCTTGATTATTACCTTTTCCTGAAGGTGTAGGCTTGGGTTCTCTTCTTGGCCTCTATAAAACTAGCTACCTAGTCCTGATTCAGAGTGTTGAGCAGTCATATAAATGAGCAGCATGGAGTAACTGCAGCCACATTCTGAAGTTAATACTTCAGCTCATGTGACTTGTTGCATAGTCTAACAGGCCAGTTACGATTATTCTCCCTGCCTAGCATTTTCTTTCACACCTTGTTCATCTAGCTTAAATGTTCCCTTCATGGGGAAGTCATTGCCTTTGTTAGGCCATAGCATTTATTATTTCATTCATTCAATCAAAAAAATTCATTGTGCACCTATTATATGCTAGAAGTGATTCTAGCTTTGTATACTACAGCACTCTGCCTGTCCCTCTGTTAATAATTATTCAGATTCATATTCATCTAATAGCTATTGGACACCTGCTGCTTGACAGGCTTTGTGCTATGTAAGCTCCTGTGTATTGTGGGCATTTTTGCTTTTAGTTGCTTCTTTGTACAGATTGTGTAATTCTTAAGAGACTTTTAACTCCTAGAGGGTAGAAGCAGTGTTACATACACTTATATTGGTGTTTTACCTGAAATAGTGCCTGGTATGTAGTAGGTACTCAGACTATATTTGATGGATGAATGAATGGATAAAAAAAATATGCAGGGCTGACTACGGTCGTAGAGAAAGGCATGTGTGTCATTGCATGTAAAAAGGTAAGGTTGTCTCTACTTGTGGCATCTGTGACAAGTCGATTCCATCACAAGCAGATCCAGCCAAATAGACTCTCTTTGGGCATAGAAATGTTTTCCCTCGATCAGAGTCTGTGCCGTTTACCATATACAGCATGATGCCAAAGTATGCTCCCCTGATGAGCGTGACGTTTTATTTGCATACACATAAGCGAGTTCAGAGTTTAATTTGGAAGTGCAACCCCACTAAGAGTGCATGTGTCTATATTTATTTAGAAGCTTTATTTGGATGGGCACATGGGGGTGATCTAGGACATGAAAGCTTGGAAAAATGGATAAAAGCTAGTTCTCTCTTCACTGCATTTTTGAATGAAAAAATGTAACCTTTAATTACCCTTTGACCTCTTTTTATTTTTGTTCCAGAACATTCTCCAAGGCCTCTTCAGTTCTTTTGTCTTGATTTTTATAGACTGGTCATACAGTGTTTCCTTTGGTGTTTAAGAAAAGTTTTCTGGTGGTTAGGTAGAGTATGTTTGAAGGGAATTTACTGGTGGTCAGTGAGTTATGTTTGAGGGGCATTTGCAAGAACTGACATGCCCAGATTACTAACAATTAAGAGAAATCACCCTGTCAGAACCCTTCAGGTGAAATTCAGTGTTTACCAATCCATCGAGGTAACTTTATGCTGCCTCTAAAAAAATGGGCTGCCTTTATTTTCTGATTTCCTAAAAAAAAAAAAAATAATGTCATGAATGTGGGGGGTGAGAAGTGGGGTGTGGAACAAGAGGTTCCCTTTTGCTTTATTACAGAGTTGCCTCTATCCAGAAAGTGAGGCAGCCTGCTCTTAGTTTGTTGGGTTACAAGTATTTCCTCTGTTGGCAGGAGTTGAAAAATAAAATAAAAAGAACAAGAAGAAGTCAATTTCTGTTTCTCATATCCAACAGGGCTGTGTGGTGTCCGTATTTAATAGATGAATATATACCTCACAGACTTCTTATGTAGAGACACTTGACATGGGTAATGAAATAGGAAACTCAAAGCAAACACCGAGGGAAAGAAATGGTTAGCTTAGTACAGTCCCAAACGCCACCCAACTATTGCCTGCATTTCAAGGCAGTCAACAGAGAAGGCAGCCTCTTTCTCTTTCAGGATATCTGTTTATTTTGCAGTTAACCAGGAAGAAGAAAATTTTTCTGAACCTTTTTTGATTGAGGCCTTGTCATTTAAATAGAAGTTACTGCTTTCAGGATTAAGCACATTGCAAAGAAATGTCTCAGTGTTTTAGTTGTATAAAATCTGGGATGATTGATACTTACACAAAAGATTACCCCTGTTAGTTTGTGCTATTTTCCTTTTCTATGCCAACTTCATCACACACAGAAACACCTGAATTCTGGAATATAAAGGGTGAAAACAGACATATATTCACATATACCCAAGGACCCTTGAGGATGTTTTTCTTCTTTTGTTCCTATGAAAAGTGATTTATAACCAAATCAAGGAAAACCTCAAGTTACTGGTGTGGTGAGATTTATTATTACTACCCAAAGTCAAGTAGGTTGGAAGGATTATATTTGATGCCAAGGTTCATCCAAATCACAGTGGTTTGGAAATCACCTTAAACTTGGAAGTTTTTCTTTTCCATTTAAACCAGCGTCTTGTATTCACTCTCACCTGTAGAAGTTGAGATAATTTCAGTAGGGCTTTTGTTTTGTAATTTTATAGCCTACTTCAATTGTAAGATTTGGCTTGCAGAACTTGCTGTGGAAAGCTTCCACAGTTTTCTGACTTTTCCCACACTTCTACTGAGGTGTATATATATATATATATATGTTTATATATATATACTTTATATCCATGTATGTCCCTCAGGAAATATGGATGAAGTTGGTTAATTGCATTTATTATTTAGAAGACAATAATTATAATAGCTACTTTTGTACAGTGCTCTAGTTTCCAGGGCACTTTCACATAATTATATCATTTGATCCTTAAAATAGTCCTTTAATGTCAGCAAGGAGGATATTATCATCTTTATATTAGAGAGGAAGCAGGTTCAGAGAGGTTAAATGGCTGGTCTGAGGTCACATGATTAGTAAGAAGAACCAGGATTAGAGAGTGTGAGGTCAGAGTCCACAGCTGCTCAGTAGCCACTATGCTTCTCCACTCTGCTTTGGACTAGAACCCAAACAATAAGGTGATTTTCTCTAGAAAGGATTCTTATTGCATAGTATCAAAGTATACACTGTTGAAACTATCTCAAAAATACTTATAAAGCAATAGAACAGCGACTATGAGTAGAGTACTTAAGATTTTAGGGTGCACCTTTAGGTAATTTTTTTAAATTGATAGTTTTTATAAAAAAATGTTATCTTTTTTTTTTTTTTTTCATTTCTTTGGCCATGCCACACAGCCTGTGGAATCTTAGTATCCCAACCAGGGATCGAACCCACACACCCTGTATTTGAAGTATAGAGTCTTAGCCAGTGGGCCACCAGGGAAGTCCCACATTTACAGAATGTTAGTGAGGAAGGGTTTACTGTAGAAGGCAAGTTTGGAAATTATTGCTTGTGCATATTGCATTTGAGTCTTCTGAGAGGCAGACATCAAGCCAGGATTAGAAGTATAAGAAGTTCATTAGGGAAATGCCTGGGAAGGAAGAAGGGTAGGCAGGGAGCTGGAGGAGGTGGAAAATCCTTCAGATCATGGTGTGGGTGTGACCCCTGGGAAGGAGAGAAGTAAGTTGGGTTGATGGGTGGACAGGAAGTCTCAGACTGTAGCCCAGTTGTAAGGAAGTTTGCATTCAGGCTGACTGGGAGCCCTCAGGCCAAAATCTCCCATAGAGGGGTCCTCTATCTTGCAGGATGGGGTTTGTGTTTGTAACCCTGCTGGGCTCAGCCACTGGCTGGGAGGGACCCATGGGAAGCGTGATCCCAGCATGAGCATGGCGGTGTATTCAGAGCACAGCAGCTGCGGCTGGTCTGTCAATTATATTCCCTATGGAAGGAGATCTGAGGGTGCGCTTTCATAGTCACCATGGATGTGTACAGCATTCATTTCCCATCTTGTCACGAGTAAGGAGTAAACGAAAATACAGCAAAGATTCTTGGCAAAATGCAAGAACATTAGGGATAAAATTACATGCTTCATTATTATGGTCAACAAACTGGCCTGTTCATATGAGGGAAGGTTAGAAGAATTCTGGAACACTTAAGATTTTGGCTTTTCAAAAGTTCTATTTGTAATTGTTTTTGACAACCAAACTGTGTGCTCTGTGAAGGCAAGAGTGGTGAGATATTTTCTTTCTTTCTTTTTTTTTTTTTTACTAATAAAAGCACAGTGCCTGATCCATAGTAAATGCCCAGTCAATTGAATTGTTGAATGTACAGATAATTACAATTAAAGGGAAGGGGCATATTGTCATTTCTAAATGTTTCATTTCTTCAACATGTGAATGATACCTAAAAGTGTTTCTTTATTAAGCTTGTTACCAGTGTTAATAAGCAAATAAGTTCTTGGAGTAGAGGTGAATGCAGAAATTGTGGCTCTAAGAAATCATTAAGGTCAACCTACTCTGGTCTGATACCTTGGATCTTAGGTCTTGGGTATAGATCTTGACCTGATATAGCCCTTCCCTTCTGCACAGTAGACTGCTGATGGCCAAGTGTATTGGTCTAAAATGGTTTGCGCTGTCTTAGCATCCTTGTTTCAGAGAAGGCAATGGCACTCCACTCCAGTACTCTTGCCTGGAGAATCCCAGGGACGGGGGAGCCTGGTGGGCTGAAGTCCATGGGGTCACTAAGCTGAGCGACTTCACTTTCACGCGTTGGAGAAGGAAATGGCAACCCACTGCAGTGTTCTTGCCAGGAGAATCCCAGGGACAGGGGAGCATGGTGGGCTGAAGTCTATGGGGTCGCACAGAGTTGGACACGACTGAAGTGACTTAGCAGCAGCAGCAGCATCCTTGTTTAGGCAGAGGCACTAAGGATGGCAAAGGGGAGATAAAAACTCTGGATACACAGGTGAGGCCATTCTGCAGTTGCAAAATCAATAGTAATTCAATACTTAAAAAACAATCTGTTCATGACTTTCAGGTTGTGTCAAGGTTTATTTGTGTGGCCTTTCAGTGCATGTTTCTATAAATAAGACTTCAGATTCCCTAGGCCCTGTGAACACCTATGATTCTTCCTTTGTCCCATATCCGATTAGTCAAGGAGTATAGCCAATTCTTTTGTCTTTTGTCTGTTATGATCTTTTCTTCTGTTTTAGGAAGCGTTATTTAACCTTCCTGACTACTATGAATAATCTTAATGGATTTTCTTACCTCCAAGAGCTATGCGTACACATGATTCTCTGGATACTTGGGTTCTGCAGCACCAGGTTCAACTAATATTTGATTAAAAATATTTGAAAAAAATTTTCAGAAAGTTCCAAAAAGCAAAACTTAAATTTGCTGTGCATGGTCAACTAAGTACATAGCACTTACATTATATTTACCACCATTTATTTAGCATTTATATTATATTGCTAGGTCACTTCAGCTGTGTCCAACTCTTTGTGAGTCCATGGACTGTAGCCTGCCAGGCTCCTCTGTCCATGGGGTTCTCCAGACAAAGATATCAGAATGGGTTGCCATTTCCTCCTCCAGGAGATCCTCCCGACCCAGTGATCGAACCCACGTCTTTTATGTCTCTTGCATTGGCAGGTGGGTTCTTTACCACTAGCACCACCTGGGAAGCCCTGTATTAATTAGGCATTATAATGGGCTTCCCAGGTGGGAGCCAGTGTAGGAGATGTAGGTTCTATCCCTGCATATGGAAGATCCCCTGGAGAAGGGCGTGGCAACCCACTCCAGTGTTCTTGCCTGAAGAATCCCATGGACATAGGAACTTGGCAGGCTACAGTCCATGGGGTCACAAAAAATCAGACTTAATTGAGTGTCTGAGCAACAACAACAGGTGTTATAAGTAGTCTAGAGCTAATTTAAAGTATACAGGAGGATGTGTGTAGGTTATATGCAAATGCTATGCCTTTGTGTATGGGGGACTTGAGTATGTTCCAGTTTTGGAATCCAAGGTGGTCCTGGAGCCAGTGCCCTGTGTGTGTACTGTGTTACATGTACTGTGTACTTGGACTTTAGTCTCAAGATCTGCCTCGACCTGGTAGTTGACTTTAACGCACATCATTTACTCTCTTTCAACCTCAATTATCTCATTCAAAAAAAAATGAGGATCATAAGGCCTATCCCAGGGAATGGAAGTGGACTTGAAGTGAGATAGTGCAGAGTAAGCAGCGACCACTTGTGGGTGATGGTTTCTCCCTGCAGCCAGGAGGCCCAAATGGCAGCCCCAACACTGCTGTCTGGTTCGTCTTCTAAAAGGATTACTTCACCTGGATCTTTAAGTCACCTGTGTCCAGACTAGCTGTCCTTTTTGCAAACATCTCTTAAGGTGTGACGTCAGGGAACCTCAGAGCAAATTTCAGGGTTATCAGGTTACCACTGAATGTCTTCTACAAGCTGTTCTTTCCCTAATATGTTAATGCAATCTTCTATTATTTACTTAAAACCTCCTACTCCAGTTGAGAAATAAAAGTTTACTCATTTTATGCCACATATGGGCCCACCTCCGAACCCTAGAAACACCTCTGAAGAACTGAAGTTCCAGTTTCTCCAAACACCCCAGTCTACAACCCACAGTGATCCTAATCCCATTGCTTAGCAGGTGATCCAAGGGACTTAAAGCAGAGGTTGAGTTGGTTAGATGGCATCACCAACTCAATGGACATGAGTTTGGGTAAACTCTGGGAGTTGGTGATGGACAGGGAGGCCTAGTGTGCTGCGGTTCATGGGGTTGCAAAGAGTCGGACATGACTGAGCGACTGAACTGAACTGAACTGAACTGATTCCACTGTGTGGGTATAGCACAGTTTACCCATTTACCAGTTGAAGAGTATTTAGGTTATTTTTAGATTTTGGAAATTATGAATAAAGCTGCTTATAAACATTTATGTACAGGTCTATGCCTCATTGTAAGTTTTAATTTCACTTGCATAAATAACTAGGAATGGTATTAATATTTTGGGTTCATATGCTAAGTGTATGTTTAAGTGTATAAGGAGCTGTTTTCTCAAGTGGCTTTATCATTTTCTGTCCCACCAGTAGGATGTCAGAATTTAGTTGCTTCACATCCTCACCAGTACTTTTTATGAAAAGAGTACTTTTCACATAATAAGCACTGAATATTTTGAAAGAAATGTTAATCTCTGTTGCTTACTTTAATTCCAATGCTCTTTCTATGACCACTATCTCAACAACCTCTCTTATGAGTTAACTAACTCCTGAGTATGACTCAATTTCTTTCTGGAAGCCAGAGCACCTTTTCATTAAAAACATAATATTGGGTTTGGCAGTAAAAGAGGCCACATAGGTTTTATGCTTCATTAAAACAAGACTCAAAAACCAAACACAATAGGCAGGGGGATGGGGATTAATAATCTTTGATTTCTAGAGAGTAAAAGAATCTTCTATATTAGTTCAGCTGAAATGGGATCCCGCGCCTTAGCTCACGGCACTGGCCCCGCCCCAACCACATATTTTCCGGTTGCCTGATTGGACCATCCGGTGTTTCCTGTGAGCGGGATTCTTTCTGAGGCCAAGTAACTGCAGTGAGGGGAAGGTGGGGAGAGATACATAATGAGGCACTAACTAGGTGCTAACAAAAGGCTAGAGCCAAGAAGAAAGAATGTGGAAATGTGATAATGAAGACCTTGTAGTTAAGTTTCAGGGGAAACAGAATCTTTAAGCCCTGCCCTAAGAAGGACTGTTACATGTAACAGAGGTTCCTGTATGTGAGAGTTAACACCAGTCTGCTGGAATGAGTTGGAAAGACATGTCGAGGGAAGGCTCTTGTGATTTACTTGTATTCATAGTCATAAGCAAAACACAAATGAATTCATAGAAACCAGCAACCACTTCATTTATTTAAACTTTTAATTTTGTACTGGAGCAAAGTATCTGTCTACAATGCGGGAGACCTGGGTTCGATCCCTGGGTCGGGAAGATCCCCTGGAGAAGGAAATGGCAAGCCACTCCAGCACTATTGCCTGGAAAATCCCATGGACAGAGGAGCCTGGTAGGCTACAGTCCATGGGGTCACAAAGAGTCAGATACGACTGAGCTACTTCACTCACTCATAGGTGATTAACAAACAATATTGTGATAGTTTCAGGTGGACAGTGAAGGGACTCAGCCATACATATACATGTTTCCATTCTCCCCCAGACTCCCCTCCCCTCTGGGCTACTACGACATTGACCAGAGTTCTCTGTGCTATACAGCAGATCCTTGTTGGTTATCCATTCTAAATGACAGCAGTGTGTACATGTTGATCCCAAACTCCCTAACTATCCTTTCCCCCTTTTCTTCCGCCAGCAACCATAAGTTCTTTCTCTAAATTTAGAGTTCTTGCTCTAAACAGTTGTGAGTCTGTTTCTGTTTAGTAAATAAGTTCATTTGTATCATTTCTTTTTAGATTCCTCATTTAGAAGGGGGTGATTGCTTGGTGCAAGATATGGGCAGAAAATTGAAAACAAAGCAAAACCAGAAAACAAATACAAGCAAACCCATCTTTTCTGTCTTTTCTGTAAACTTCTCGAGTAATCTTGAGCAATTTTCACCAGGTCTTTGTTGTGCCAGTCATTCCCCCATGAAAAGAGATGGGAAGTATTAACTGATTGCTTCATTCTAAAACGAAAAGAAGCTTTAAAAGGTTTAACACTGTAACTATGGTAAATAGAGAAGGCAATGGCACCCCACTCCAGTATTCTTGCCTGGAAAATCCCATGGACGGAGGAGCCTGGTGGGCTGCAGTCCATGGGGTCACAAAGAGTCGGACACGACTGAGCGACTTCACTTTCACTTTTCACTTTCATGTATTGGAGAAGGAAATGGCAACCCACTCCAGTGTTCTTGCCTGGAGAATCCCAGGGACGGTGGAGCCTGATGGGCTACTGTCTATGGGGTTGCACAGAGTTGGACACGACTGAAGCGACTTAGCAGCAGCAGCAGCAGCAGCATGGTAAATAGAACTAGAATGAAGAGGCCAAAGGGTGTAGCAGATAGAACTGAGTGGGGATTAGAGAACCTGGGGCCAAGACCTGAGTTTGCTACCAACCAGCACTGTCACCTTGGGAAACCCTTCTTAACCTTCCTGTATCTCAGTTTCCTTGTGAATAAAATCAAGGTGTTTGAGCAGCTGCTTTGTAAGATCTTTTCTAGCTTCAAGACCCCATCATTCTAAAGAATAAACAGGATGCACAAGATTGGTTTTCTTTTGGGAAATATTTTTCTATGGCTTTTGGCTAGAGAAGTAGGATGTAGTCCTGGTTTCCATTGCTTACGGTGATGGGAATTCACGTATGAGAACTGTCCCTTTAAACTGTCTTAAAATTCTGATGCATGTTTCATGGACATTTGGGAGTTGTGAATCTTTGTAATTATTTCCTAAAGAAATTTCAGGTCTCCATTGTTTTCTGTGGGCAGATGAGCCCAGGCAAACCACAACACAACCATCTTGAGACTTAACTGGAATGCTATGCTAAAACTATTTTCCATTTTCATTATAGCTGTCATAAGAATAGATGTGCATCACAGCAGTTTTAGTTTCTCCTGTTCCTTATTGCCTCGTATGTTGTGTGAATTACAGGGGTATGTGCTGTTTCCCATATGCTCGGATTTGATTTACTGCCCCTTCCAGTTGGGCTTTTACTAACCTGTGAACAAGGAAGGCGTAACAAGCAACTGAAACTAATGATGTGGGAAAGGTCAAAACAGTACTGAATTTGGCGTAAAGAAGGAGTGTCAGAAAGCATCCATGATGAAGTTGCGTTGATTGCCACTGCTCTCTGGGCCTTCTCGTTCCCCCTGCCTTTCTTATGTGTTGCTCAGTTGTGTCCAACTCTGTGACCCCATGGACTGGAGCCCACCAGGTTCTTCTGTACATGAGATTTCCCAGGCCAGAATACTGGAGCAGGTTGCCATTTTCCTTTTCTGGGGGATCTTCCCGACCCAGGGATTGAACCTGAGTCTTCTGCATCTCCTACATTGGCAGGAGGATTCTTTACCACTGAGACACCTGGGAAGCCTCTTCTCTTCCCCTGTATTTGGATGAAAGCTGCAGAGGCAAGAATGTGGGGATCGGATCTCAAGAGCAATGGCTGAATCTCCTGCAGTGTCAGGAATAGGACTTGAAAGACACAGTGGGGTGTCTCCCTGTTATTAGGAAAGGTACCTTAATGAAGGGAATCAGAGTCTGTTATGTTGACATCACTGCCAGAGGTATAACAGAATGGAAAGGGAGACAGAGAATAAATTCATCCCCATTTGCTTATGACTTAATGACCACATCAAGCTATATTCACTGAATTGCAGACATCAAATAAATTTTTACTTACAACACTTTAAGTTGTAAAATGTATGCCATTTTGTTACAGATAGACTGATCAAATCAATAGTTAATTAAGTGACATATCCTTTTACTGAATGACATTGGAAAAACCAAATGAGTCATATTACATAAGAACATTACAGATTTTCTTTTTCACCTTAAGGCATATTTTTTAGATATAGTAATAGACAAGTTATTATAATGAAAGTATTGATTGGAATTATGGCAGGATGTAGTACAAGCCACAGGCTAGGCATTTACTTATTGAATAGAACCTTTTCTGATACAATCTACCACCTTTCAAAAGATAAGGTATCTTGGATATTTTTGCCTTTTCTGATCTTAATTAGCACTGTAGTAGAAAGAATCCTGGTCTCATAGCTATTACCCGGTTGGGGTTTTAGATTAGTCATTTTAACTCATTCAGAACTGACTTTTATCATGTACAGTAAGAGTTAATGAACTATGGCTCCCAGGCCAGATCCAGTGTGACACCTGTTTTTGCAAATAAACTTTTATTGGAACACGGCCACTGCCATTCATTTTCATATCGTTCGTGTTTGCTTTCACCTGCAATGGTTGAGTTGAGTAGTTGTGGCAGAGACCAATAGGGCAGGCAAAGCCTAACGTGTTTACTGTCTGGCTTTTTAAGGAAAGTGTTTGCTGATTCCTGATACAATGTAAGAGACAATGGGTCACCCATTTTCAATACTTTTGAACTTGTGAGACCCATTTTTCACTCTAATACACAAAATAGACAAAAACAAAGTGTCTGTGGTTGAAGAATTGGTTGGGGCTGAAGGGATTCTTCCAGTTTGGCTCTCCAGAGACCCCCAGGGCCCCAGTGTAAAAAATCCTTTGAAGAAACCATCTCCAAGGTATTGAAACTGTACATACAGTTCCTTATTCTTCAGCATATGTGGAAAAGTAGTCAGTGATAGGTTTACCTCTCATTTCTGGTCTTCCTCTCTAAGGTTGGGACAAGGCTTCGTTTGCCTTCAAGCCAATTTCGATTGGTAGGACTGTGGGGATTGTACAATACAATATATGCTGTGTAACAAATCTTAAAGTCTTCATGTTTCTTAGAAAACTTTTGTATACTGATTCAAGAGAAACAAAGCTACACTTTAAAAACAGACCCTAAGGGTAGAATCTATCAAAGCCTAATGTCTCAGCTGCGGCATGCAAGTTTTCCTTTCAAAGCATGGACCAATGGGTAAATTTTTATTTCCATATACTTTACGCCAGCTTTTCTGATGATGGAGGCAGCAGAGAATTGAATGTGGTCTAACAGCATAATAAAATCCAATTCAGTTAGTGTTTATGGAGTGCCCACAGGGTGTGGGCTATTGTATTTGACGAGATAAAGACCTCTGTGATGCTCATTTCCTCATTCGTGCATTTCTAAGGCCTATTTTGCCTTCCCAAATAACCTGGAAACTTTCAGATCGTTGGAGAAATTCCCAGTGAGAGAGATGTCCTTATTCCTTGACTTTTTTGTATGTGAAAGAATAAAAATGTAGTGAGGTAAGGGGTAGATAGGGGTAGAGGAAAGGAATTAATAGCTATGGACTACCTGATATATGCCTTCTGTTATACTCTTATAAATTTTTTCTCTTTTCTTTCTCATAACTATTTAGAGAGCAGGAATTAAATCATATAAATATGAAAATAGCGACTTACAAGGATCCTAAGTCTGAATGCTTAAATATATCCAATTGTAGTGTCCATTAGCTCTGGTTCAAACATTTAAAACACAGTATGTACTCCTGTAAATATCCATATGATTAAATAGATCAACAACCTTGTAACAGTTGGAATTGTCATTCCTAATGCGTAAGAGGGCTTTACTCTGCACAGTGACTGATCTGTATGACTTGAGAAACATTCTTAGTCTTCAGTCCAAATAGATAATAGGGGACTATCTCAGCAAGAGGTCAAGAGTGAAAAATACATCTTTCTCTAAAGACCAGGAGTAGGCAATTCTGTTCTTTAAATGGCCAGACAATATGTGGGTCACGTGGTCTCTGTCACCTACTCAATTCTGATGTATCGCAAATGTAGCCATGGCCATATCTAAACCAATGAACATGGCTGTGTTCAAATAAAACTTTATGGACAGAATTTCATGTAATTTTCAGATCATCACATTCTTTAGAGTTCTGTTAATCATTTAAAAATGTAAAAAACGCTGTTAGCTCACAGGCTACACCAAAACAGAAGGCAGGGTGGATGATCTGGTCTACGGGCCTTATTTGTCAGCCCTGCTTTAGACCAGTGCGTCACAATCACTGTGTAAACATCAATGAGAAAGCTTATTGAAAATGACACTTCAGGCTTTACCACTAAGGATTCTGATTCAGAAGGTCTGGGCTGAGGTCTGTTATATGTGTTTTTCGAAAATCCTATAGAGACATACCTCAGAGATAATGTGGGTTTGGTTCTAGATCACGGCAATAACGTGAATATTGCAAGAGAGTGAATCACATGAATTTTTTTGTGTACATAAAAAAACTCACAGTACATTTGAAAGTTACATTTACATTATCCTTTAGTCTAGTAAGTGTGCATTATGTTTAAAAAATGTTTGTGCTTGCGTGCCCAGTCATGTCCAACTCTTTGTGACCCTGTGGACTATAGCCCGCCAGGCTCCTCTTTCCATGGTACTTTCCAGGCAAGAATACTGGAGTGGGTCGCCATTCCCTTCTCCAAGGGATCTTCTCACCCCATGGATGGAACCTGCATTCCCTTGGCTCCTACATTGGCAGGCAGATTCTTTACCAGTGAGCCACCTGGAACATACCTTAAATAAAAGCTCTTTATTGCTAATAAATGCTATCATCTGAGCCTTCAGTGAGCAGTAGTAGTAACAGCAAAGGTCACTGAACACAGCTTACAATAAATATAATAATAATGAAAAAGCTTGAAATATTGCTTGTTGTACCAGGATGTGACACAGAGACGTGAGGTGAGCAAATGCCATTGGAAAAATGAGACTGATAGGACTGCTCGATGCAGGGTTACCAAAATCTTCACTATGTAAAAACACACAGTGTCTGTGAAGCACAGGAAAGCAAAATGCAATAAAACGAGGTATGCCTGTTGGTGATTTTTTTGGCAATGTAAGTCAGGTTTCCAATGGAAATAGAAGCACACTAAAATTAGAACAACTCACCGAGTTTTGTTTATGGGAGCACTAATTAGAAAGACCTGGGTGGGGTACAGGTGAGCCATAAGGAAGAATGCAGGAACCCAGGACTAGCAACAGAAGACCTGTTACCACTGGGCCTGCAAGGGTCGGGGCGAAAGGGGCACTGGAATCCAGAAGGGGAGAGTCAGTGGAGAATCAGCTCGATGCCTGTGGTGTTGAATGAACCATCACTCGGAAACAGCCTTGTAGGAAGGGAGCTGGGGCAATAATACGCTAACTTTGCTTTTTCCCTTTCTTAATTGTCTGGCAGGGGCCCTGTTGATCAGACCCAGTCAGAAAACAGGGAACACTGGAGTCCTATTGATGCCATCCATACTAGTCATCCTCCTGGCTTAGGGCAGACTGGAGAAAAAGAAAGAGTAAATCTGAAGGGGCAAACGAAAGACACCTTGAAGAGTGATACAGGCATGCTTAAGAACTTTGGCCTCGTCTCTCCTCATATTCCATGGATAACACTTTTAAACACAACTCTGTGTGACTGCCCAGGCCCTTAGATAGTCATGGCAGACCATAGCTGACACTACTAACTCCCTTGACTGGCTGCCAATCATTTGGAGGGACAATTTTGTCACATGCTCTGATGAATACACTTAGGATGGAAGTAAGTCTCAATCCCAGGCATAGGAGATACCCACCTCCCTGCTCCCCTGCCTCCCCCTCACCCCCCTCACACAAGGCTTCCCTTGTGTTGCCTCTTCTCTCCTCTCTGCACAGCATTTACAATTTTTACCACACTTCTGCCAATATATCAATAGAAGGGAAACCAGTATGGATCACATCAATTAGGTAGACCTTCTCTGATAGCTCAGTTGGTAAGGAATTTGCCTGCCATGCAGGAGACCCTGGTTTGATTCCTGGGTCAGGAGGAGCCACTGGAGAAGGCATAGGCTACTCACTCCATTAATTCTTGGGCTTCCCTTGTGGCTCAGCTGGTAAAGAATCTGCCCACAATGTGGGAGACCTGGGTTCAATCCCTGGGTTGGGAAGATACCCTGGAGAAAGGAAAGCCACCCACTCCAGTATTCTGGCCTAAGAATTTTATGGACTTTATAGTCCATGGGGTCGCAAAGAGTTGGACACGACTGAGCAACTTTCACTGATGAACACATGAGGGTTCGGGTGTAGTTCCACAGACTATGGCTTCCCTGATCGCTCAGCTGGTAAACAATCTGCCTGCAATATGGAATGCTGCTGCTGCTAAGTCGCTTTAGTCGTGTCCGACTCTGTGCGACCCCAGAGACTGCAGCCCACCAGGCTCCCCCGTGCCTGGGATTCTCCAGGCAAGAACACTGGAGTGGGTTGCCATTTCCTTCTCCAATGCATGAAAGTGAAAAGTGAAAGTGAAGTCACTCAGTCATGTCCCACTCTTAGCGACCCCATGGACTACAGCCTACCAGACTCCTCCGTCCATGGGATTTCCAGCAATATGGAATACCTGAGTTCAGTTCCTGGGTTGGGAAGATCCTCTAGGGAAGGGAATGACCTCCCACTCCAATATTCTTGCCTGGAGAAATCCATGGACAGAGGAGTCTGGCAGTCTGCAGTCCATGAGGTCACAAAAAGATACAATTGAGTGACTAGCACTTTCACTTTCATTTTTAGTCCACAAAAGGTGTAAAATTGACCCACATAAGAAGTTAGTTGAATGGTTGGGGTCTGGGACCACAGATTCCAATGTCAGCAATAGGTCTTAGCTTCTGGTTTCCCTTCTATTGATATGTTGGGGGAAGTATGGCAAAATTTGTAAATCTTGGGCAGAGAGAAGAGAAGACGGAGAACAAGGAAAGCCTCGTGTGTATGAGGGCTATTTCCTGAGCCTGAGATTGAGACTTACTTTCATCTTAGGTGTAGAGGGTTATAACAAATACCCATCAATTAAAAGGATAAATCATTTGTTGTTTGAACAATAGGTAGTTAAGACTGGAAAAATTATCTAGTGGTCAGAGAGGGGAAATATAAAATATTAATAATATATGCTATAATCTATTATATGTTGATATATTGAAACCTCTGATATTACCAGAGGGGCTGGAAGGTATGGGAGACCAGTGATTTGGAGTAGAGACACTTGACATAGGATCATGATGACTAGGAAGACTTCTGGATTTGGTTGTTAAAAAATTGATAGTGACCATCCATATAGTACAATTTCAATGGACCCAAAGGAAAGAAGCTAGACTTACATGGTTTACAGAGAGAGGGGAGGAAATGCAGACTCCTAGGCCCACAGACCTAAAAGGCTTTCATTGGATCACACACACCAGCATCCCGAGCAAATTCCACCTGACAAGATGGCCAGGAAAGGAGAAGACAGCCAGTTTACAATTAAAAAGGGCAACGGGAGTTTTAGGAAACTTTCCAGTTTCTAGAATTTAAACTTAGTGGTTGTCATCCTTGAAGAAGATAATTCCTGTAAAACATATCCGCTGAAAAGTACAGCTCCAGTTTACTTGCTAAGACCTTCTCATTTTCCAAGAAGATAATTCCATCGTGGAAAAGTCCTTTGCATGCTAGGAGGTGCTGAGTGTATTCTCCGAAGGTGCAAGGTACTTTTCTACTAGTGGTTTCATCTTTGGTAGACTTTATTTTACAGAAAATCCTATTTCTTAATTCTTTCATGTTTCCCTATAGTTGCCTATATATAGTAGGACTGTCCAATCTGGTTTAGACAAAGAAGAAACGGAAATAAATATAAGCTAAAGGCTGAAAGCTAGATCTCTTGAGTTGATTTGGGTTCTTAAGGGTTTTGAGGCTCAAAGGCAAGAGCAAAGAGAACTTTTCTTTGAGAAGGCGCCACTGTGGTCTAAGACATTTTACATATCCATTTGGCTTTTGCTATTTGCATAATAACCATCCATTTATTTTCCCATTTGTCTAAATTTGCACATTCATATGGTTTATTTTATACATAAGAAGACATCACTCCCCCTTACCCTCCATCAGTATGAAGCAATGAAGAAAATCTGTTTGCCAAATGAAAAATTTGAGAGATTTTTCAAAAGGGGCATTAATGAATTGGTGGTAGCTCTGAAAAAAAAAAGAATGGCAATTTTCAAATTAGTAAGTTTCCTTTTTGTTCTTCTCCAGAAGATTTTAAATGGATTATCCTAACCTCAAGCCAGAATATCCACTTTTCTCTTTAATATCCTGATTGTCTAATAAGTCCTTGCTGTATTACTTATTCTGCTGTTCCAGCCTTGCATTTTCACGCAGAGCCACTTCCATGGGAATGGCAGAGCAGAGCTCCAGTATTTCAAAGGAGCTCACATGTAAAGTTTGGAAAACCAGTTCTGCAAAGAAAGAGCTCCTCTTTTATTACTCTTTTCATTGACACTTGGGCAGAGTTTGAGAAATTATTAGACATTTTCCACTTGGAGATTCTTAGATAATAAGATAAAGTATATAGTTGGAATTGGCAGTGAACAGAAAAAATAAAGAAGTAACTAACTGATCAATCACCAGAGTAGCTAATTACCCAAAAATAAGTTTCCATTTTCTTTGATGAATTCTCTCTGGCTCTGGCTATCTGTTTAATTACAGTGTATAAATCGAAACTAGCTCCTAAGAGGTGAGAAGGCACTAGAAATGCTCTTATAAAATGTTCAATGAATTCTATCTGTTCCTTAAATCATGAACTGCTACTTAATCACAGGTTACTTTTATTCAGCAGTATAGAAAAAAATGACATAATAACCCTTTGGAAATTGCTGAGACTGCTTATTTTGAAATATATATATGAAATAAAATATCTTTCCTAAAGACATCTTCAAAACCAAAGATCTTTACTCTGTTGCTTCATTTAGTTTTTTTTTAATTAAAAAAATTCCTGTTTTATATTGGCGTCTGGTTGATTAACAATGTTGTATTAGTTTCAGGTGTACAGCTAAGTGATTCAGGTATTCATGTATCTATTCTTCTCAAATTCTTTTCCCATTTGGTTTATTACAGAATACTGAGCAGAGTTCCCTGTGCTTTACAGTAGGCCCTTGTTGATCGTCTATTTTAAGTATAGTAGTGTGTGATTTAGTTTTAAGACTACCCAGTCTTGCTTCCCAGTGCTCTGTTTGATTATCAGGATTTGTTTTTGTTTTGGGCTTCCCCGGTGTCACAGTGGTAAGGAGTCTGTCTGACAATGCAGGAGATCCAGGGGACACGGATTCAATTCCTGACTCAGGAAGATTCCCTGGAGTAGGAAACCAGTATTTTTACCTGGAAAACTCCATGGACAGAGGAGTCTGATGGGCTACAGTCCAGGAGGTCACGAGCTGGACATGACTGAACACATTATTTTGGTTACTTTTCATGCCTATAATTTGTATTTTCCTCAAACTGTTCTGCCATTTTTTCTAACTTATTCTGTAAGTTACTATTAAAATATCAAACTTTAAAAAATATTACTATAATATTTGATCACCTCATAACTATAATTGTCTTCCAAAAACTGAGTATTGCCAGTCAGGGCAGCAGACGTGAGAGTGGTGGGAAAAACAATAAAAAAAAACTTAGAGAAGATCACATTTATTATTGCACCCAGACATTAAATGACCTTATTTTATTTTATTTTTTAAATAAAAGCATAGTTGATTTACTATTCTCTATTGGTTTCTGGTACATAGCAAAGTGATTCAGAATATATATGTATGTATATATACATAGTATATATTATGTATATATACACAATGTATATATTATGTATATATACACAATGTATATATATATATATACAAATATATACATATATATTCTCGGGGCAAAGAAATTTAAATGGTTCTCCTGTCACTTTAGTTTTTGTTATTTTTTTAAAAACTTTGTATTTTAGGAGTTGTAGATGAAATGAGAAAGAGAGCAGGAGGTGTGGAAGAAACTTCGGTAGACTTCTCAGCTTAACAGAGGAGCATTTTAATGAATAACTTCAAACACACACACACACACAAACAGAAAACCTGGAGTGATGTTCTGATTTCCCATTTCTGTTCTTCCCATGTTCTTTGATGCACTTTGTCCTTCCACAAATGCTTTCTGAAATTCTTATCACCTTTATATCCTCAGAGTGTAAAATGACATGCCTACAAGACAAGACAGAAGCCGTGAGTAAAGACAGGCCAAGCATGGGGAGTTCCAGAGACAACCCCCCTCCTCCCGGCCCCCAGGAAGCAGCAGCGATTTGGGAAGAATGTGGGCTTGGTGTTCCAGATCTCTGTCTTTTCCAAGAAAATCTGGAAATCTGGATTTTTTATGTGAAATTTCTTGAATTTTGAATGCTGGGGACTAGTTCAATTAAAGGAAAAACATTGCATGGGCCAATGGCACACACGTGCAGGCCAGATTGAGTCTTCAGGCCACCACTTTGCAACCTCTGACAAACATCGTATTATAGGCTTTGGATAGATCCCTGCTCTTGGGACTTCAGTGCCACCAAGAAAGGAGAAATTGCCATTCATATGCTTTGATTTCAGTATGAAAGGAGAACGAAACTGACAAACTCAGACACATATTTATTTGCATGAAAGAGAAACTAGAATTCGCATCAGACTCTAGTTCATTGTCTTAGTGAGCAGAGAAATGTGGGAATTATATATCTATTTAGTTTTTTTTCCTCCCAGGAGCTTTTTCAAAAAGTCTTCATAAGCTCATGGAAATATTTTCTAATTTCACAGTGACCTTTGGTTTATATATTTTTAGTTTTATATTGAGGAACTAGGATCAGTCAAATACACTTTCATCTATTTTAACATATATAAGTAAGGCTAATTATATACTTTGGAATTTTCACAGTGTAAAAGTCTTGGCTAATGTCATCATTAATCAGAGCTAGACTCTGTGTGTGTGTGTGTGTGCCTGCGTGTGTGCAATTTATACATGTTTTGGTTCAGAAGAAAGACAGTGATTAAGAGAACCAGCTTTTGGATGAAACTTATGAGTAAAGGGTGATTAATAAGGTAGCTTTGGAATGAGAAAAACTTGAGTTTTAATCCCATTTTTGTTTTCACAGTATGTCCTTGGTTAAGGAACCTAGTATCTTTAAGCTTCTGTACTCACCCTGCACAGTGGGTCTGATTCACCATTAGCAGTATGACTTGAGTGCTTTGCAGCTACTGGATGGGCACAGACTCGGTGAGTGGTTAGATGAAGACTCTGTTTCAGGAGCAGTTAACGACGTGGGGTTGGTAGGTGGAACCAGATCATGGAGAATCTTGAATACCTGTGAGAAGTTTGGTGTCTGGTGTCCACGTTTAGAGACAAAGTTGGAATCTGAGTTTGTAGATGAGGATGAAGGATAAAAGCATTTGAGTAGGAGGCAACAGAGAGAGAGAGAGAGAGAGAGAGAGAGAGAGAGAGAGAGAGAGACCTTTAAGCAGACTCATTTAGCACCAGAGTCTGGGAAGGCTCAGTCTTGCAGTGATCCATAGGAGAGATGCTGTACATCAAAATTAGACCATGGTTGTGGAGACAAAAAAGGAGAAATGGGTTTAAAAGATATCACTCTATGTGACTTTCATATGAATAGACTCAATATGAAATGAAATTCTTGTGTTTGTGAAAGAGCTACACTGCAGCAATTATAAGAATTCCAGAATTATTTTAAATGGAATTTATGGTTGGTAAAGGCTTTCCTGATAGCTCAGTTGGTAAAGAATCTGCCTGCCATGCAGGAGACCCCGGTTAGATTCCTGGGTTGGGAAGAGCTGCTGGAGAAGGGATAGGCTACCCACTCCAGTATTCTTGGGCTTCCCTTGTGACTCAGCTGGTAAAGAATCCACCTGCAATGTGGGAGACTCGGGTTCTGTCCCTGGGTTGGGAAGATCCTCTGGAGAAGGGAAAGCTACCTACTCCAGTATTCTGGCCTGGAGAGTTCCATGGACTTTATAGTCCACGGGGTCGCAAAGAGTCAGACTTTCGCTTCACTTTATGGTTGGTCAAAGAGAAAAGTGAGTTCAGGAATGAGAACTGAATAATGTCTGAGGTTAGGAATCGAGACGGGAAGATATACTAGAGGAAATCGATAAGAAATAAGGAGTTTTGAAGAAGAAAGAGAGTATTCTAAAAATAATAGGTCTTTTTTGTTTCAACATTTGAACGTGGTCTCACATCCCTTATATTTTTAAGGTTCTTGATATGATAATTCACGTCACTCATCTTCTAGGAACACAGCAGTTTCCCTCGCGTTGTTCACATGTCCTATTTTTATGTGCCACGTTAGGGTCTGTCTCTGCTCACAGGTTTCCATCATGTGGCTTCATATTATGTCTGTCTCTGAGTCAGTGTGGTGTCATATAGGTGAACAAGATAAAAAAATCCAAAACCAAACCACGGTCTGATGTAAAATAAGATACTTCATTTCCCTGTGCATTTAGTATGTATCTAATATGAGCAAGGAGACTAATATTAGATACATACTAATATGTATGTATCTACATATGAAAAACTGATATTTTTTTCCTTAATGAGTCATCTGATTTTTTTCTCCTTAATTAGTCATATGAGTTTCATTTTGTTCAAAATACTACTATCCCGCTCTTACAGGGCTGGGGCCTTCTTCTGTTGTTGCTTCTACTCGGTAAAATTTTGTATTATGCCTTCCAATCTTGTCTCATGAAACATGAAATTGAACTGTGAATAGGTTTTTTCCTAAATTTTAAATGGTATTTTTATTTATTTTCCAAACTGAAGCATGTCCTTATCACTAACTCTATTATCTCCTGTCATACTTAGAACAAACTGTAATAAAAGATGAGGTAAAAATTTGCAAATGGGCAACTACCCTGGTGGTCCAAGGGTTAAGACTTTACCTTCTAATGCAGGGGGTTCGAGTTCGATGTCTGGTCTGGGAGCCCAGATCCCACATGCCTCATGGCCACAAAAGCAAAATATCGAACAGAAGCAATAGTTTAACAAATTCAATAAAGACTTTAAAAATGGTTCACATGAAAAACAATTCTTTAAAAAAATTTTAAATGACTGATTAGTATTTTATGGATGTTTAAATTTTTATTTAATGTTAGTTAATTAATTAGCATTGTTCATTCATTTACTCTTCTTTCTGGCCATTTAAAATATAGCTAGATTAGGTTACACTTTCCTCTGGCTTTCTTTCACATCAGCTTGACATTACTCAATTGATAATTTGAGAAGTGAGGCTTTATAGCACTCCCTTCCCTTGTCTGTCTACTCAGCTTTAATTTTGTGTTTTCCTATTTTCATGTATATTTCTGTTTCATTTTCAAATGTCTCATTTGAAAACAAAAATATTTCTTTGGCTGTGCCAGGTCTTAGATGTGGCACACAGGATCTTTAATCTTTGTTGCAGCACGTGGACTATTTAGTTGCAGCATGCAGGATTTTTTTTTTTTTTTTTCAATTATGGCATGTGGGGTCTAGTTCCTTGACCAAGGATTGAACCCAGGCCCCCCCACTCCCTACCCCCACCCCCTGCATTGGGAGGATGGAGTCTTAGCCACTGGACCAAGAGGGAAGTTGCCTTAGATTTTCAAAAGAATTTTTTTTGATACCATGTTGATTTCCTTTCTAGTGTCTTGAGGCTTGCTTTCCTTTCCTCCTTTCCTTTGATGTGATTGAATCTAAGTTCCTTGAGACTGTTTTTATGTGGCCCCAAAGCTCAAGTTAGCACAGGTGGGCAATGAATGCATTCAGCACACAAATACTTAGGATGTTTTGAGTGTAAAGTACCTCATTAGATGCTGGGATACAAATTCAAATATGTTGCTCAGGGTCTCTGCAAACTGAAAGTCCAGTAGAGAGGCACATAGATCAGTGTTTGTATACAGAATGGCAAGAGGTCTTCTTGAGAGCTGCAGACATTGGGAGTTAGGAAAGGCTTCTTGGAAGAGGCAGTGCAAGTTGAATTGTGAAGGAAGGGTTCAGTTCAGTTCAGTCGCTCAGTCATGTCCGACTCTTTGCAACCCCATGAACTGCAGCACGCCAGGCCTCCCTGTCCATCACCAACTCCCGGAGTTCACCCAAACCCATGTCCATCGAGTTGGTGATGCCATCCACCTATCTCATCCTCTGTCATCCCCTTCTCCTCCTGCCCTCAATCTTTCCCAGCATCAGTGTCTTTTCAGATGAGTCAGCTCTTCACATCAGGTGGCCAAAGTATTGGAGTTTAAGCTTCAACATCAGTCCTTCCAATGAACACCCAGGACTGATCTCCTTTAGGATGGACTAGTTGGATCTCCTTGCAGTCCAAGGGACTCTCAAGAGTCTTCTCCAACGCCACAGTTCAAAAGCATCAATTCTTCGGTGCTCAGCTTTCTTTATAGTCCAGCTCTCACATCCATATATGACCACTGGGAAAACCACAGCCTTGACTAGACGGACCTTTGTTGGCAAGTAAGTAGGTATAATTATAAGAGATACGACCTAATCTTAACTTGTGTTAGTGGGTGAAGAGATGAGGGGAGGAGGACAAGAGGAATGTTAGGAATATAGGCTCTGTAAGACTTGTGACTAATAGAATGCGGAGTGCTGGAGAAGAAGGGGGTGGAGAATGCCTCAGAAATTTCTTCCTTGGACTGTTGGGTAAGGGGTGGTACCTGTTTGGCAATGTAAGAATTAATGGAAAAGGAATAAGTTTAGAAACAAAGAGAGATGATGATTCTAGGAATGGCCATTGCTCCTCTATCTCCACTTCTTAATAGTCATTCTTCCTATTGGCAGAGTGTTTAATAACTAGATGGGATATTAACATAATCTTGGACTCTGATGAAAATATGTGGCTACCTACTTATATATTCCTTTCCTCTTGTACCTTACCTATTAGGAGAAGGAGGTCAGAATTGAGATGAGGAGCAAGGGATGGAGGGGCCCAGATCTGCTTCAAGGAAGGACTTGCTGCCTCAGCCCTCAGCATCTGGAATGACTGAGCATGATGGGGATACAACATTTGAGGCATTTTGTACCATGGGAGACACTCTGATGGAAAAATTCTTGCTCTCGAGAGCTCTGCTAGGTTGACCAAGGCTTTGTGGGATCTGTCACGCAATTTGATTTCTCCCCTGCCCCATCCTATTTCTTTTTTTCCCCCTTCCTAAGTGTGGTTTCTAAGAAAAATCTTGTACCCCAACCTCATTCTTAGTGATTGCTTTGGAGAAGCCAACTTGTAATACAGTGCCATGGAATTTTCAGAACTCTCAGCATTTTGGGGATTGCTCGAATTCACTTACCCTCTCCAGTGTTCTTGCCTGGAGAATCTCAGGGACAGGAGCGCCTGGTAGGCTGCCGTCTATGGGGTCGCACAGAGTCGGACACGACTGATGTGACTTAGCAGCAGCAGCAGCAAGTTCACTTACCCCCTGGAATTCTAGAAGAAGAAGGAAGTCAATGAATGTATCCTAGAATATAGCAGGATAAGGGACCCAGTTGTTACTGGCCTAATAGGATGAGGGAAGATTGCCTTAGCTTGGGAAGATATGAATCTGAGGAAACAAGTGATCTGTTAATTTTATGATTGGTTTAAAGATACTTCCGATCTCCAAGAGGATTTTAGTTTAAAACCAACAGATTGCAACAATTGTTCTAAATGGGAGCTTCCTTCAAATAAAGAATATCAAAGAAACCATGGGAAAGTCTGAAACAAGTTTAGTTGCTGTGAACCAGAACACTTTAATCTCTTATTAAGTGAATGCAGTGTGATAATAATATAATGATACCTCGCATTTAGATGGCATATTTATTTTCCCCAAGACATTCCTAAAGTACTATAATGTAGTCTTTTTTCCCCCTTACTGCTAACTTTTCCTGAAATGGGGGAAGGAAAAATAAAAGTGATTGAATCTTTAATAACTAATGTCCAATTTTTTTTTTTTGATTCAACTGCTTCCCCAATCCACCTGTATTAGAGCTATGAAATACTAATAGAAATGATTTTCCTTCCTGTCCCTTTAACAGCCTAGGGAAGGCTTTAGGAATAAGAAATTAGATGGTTTGTATGAACAGAGCAATGAGAGGTTGTAGGGATAAGGAATCTGGCTACTGAATAATCTACAAACAAGAATCTACCCCTTGATCATCAGACATTGACACTGAGTCCTAAAGTCTTATTCTAATTGTTAAAAAGCTATCATTATTGACAGTATATCCTAGTAGTGTGCTCAGTAGATACTCTGCTAACATTTTATGGATACTATTTTATTTATTCCTCATGATATTCCTGGATGGTATTTTTTTCTCTTATTACATAGAGTGAAAAACTCAGGCTCTATCCCCATCCAAGTGGTTGAGTAAGAGGTCCAGGGTCACAGCTGGTAAGAGGCAATGCTGGGGTTTGAATCCAGGAGATATTTCATTTTGAAGTTGGACCTTGTAACCACATTGCTTACTGCCTCCCTAATGTGGAACTCTGTTATCGACAGCTGGTATACCGACTCTACAGTTGGAACAATGGAGTGTGTGTATGTAGGGTTGGGAATTGGAGGGGAGTCTACTGAAATAGCCCCTGAGAGTCCAGCTTGCTGAATGCGCTTAAAACAAAGCAGTTTCACCAGCAAAACCTCAGGCTGCTATTGAGTATTCTGTGTTCCCAAACTCCCCCTTCATGGAAATCTTTGGCTTTCCCAATACAACTCAGCGAAGATTTGACATCGTCAAGGATGACATCAAAAAATAAAGGAACAGCAAACCATAAACATTGCACAACTATGCTAATTCTTGCCCCAAAGGGAAGACAACAGGAAAAACCTAGAGTTTGCCAAATGGAAAAACAACTGAACTGGTAGAGACAGAAATGTTAATTCAGACTTCAAGATGATAAAAGACTTGTTATAAACAATGGGAATTGGAAAAAAGAAAGTTGCACTCAGCCAAATCCCTCAGATATGTGTAAGCAGCTAACTCCCACTGAGATAGATGGATGCATCAGTTCCTTCATCTTAATGAAGACTATTTGACTTTGCATGTTCACCGTGCACTCGTATTAAAGTCTTTTTCTGGTTGGTACTGATGAAGCAACTCATAAAAATGTCAAGTGCTTACACTGCAAGCAGGGCAAGAAGGGGCTCACAATGGAAAGCACATGGCTCAGTTGTCTTGGGTTCAATACATCCTCTCTTAGCTCCTCATGGGAGGGAGGGAAGCATATGGAGAATGGCTGACCCTATTTTTGGATTCCTGCTGGGCCATTATTATTACATGTTTGTTCAATATTGTTATCCTAGGAGGCAATCTTCCCTAAATTGCTACCTTCTACATCTGATATTATTTAGAACAATATCCAATTAGCCACATTTCTGCATGAAGAACTTTTCTTCAAAGCAAACATGATAAACTTTGGTAGCATGGTACCCCTACAAATAATGCTTGATTGAGGCTGCTTAATTTAGTAATTTATTTATCAGCTTAAAATGATCCCAGTCATCTTTGCATATGTCAACATCCATTTGTTTTGTGAATATATTGGGGTCAAAATCAGCTTCTCATTCATAGGAATATTTATCTGTACCCACAGATGCATCTGAGTGTGCATTTAATACTGCCTCATGCTAATCCATAAAGAAAAATATTTCTCCTATTAAATTGCTTTTATATTTTTACTGGGAGATATGTGAATTAGTATTGTTCTAATGTAATTGGTTTTGTTTATTTTTGTCTCTCCAACCAGATTTTAAACTTTTAAGCGTAGAAAACAAAATTTCTTTTATAACCTTGTCTCTTTTCCCTATCCCAGTCATCAGTAAATGCTTTTAAAATTTTGCACCCTACAGAAATAGGTGCTAAATAAATGTTCAATAAATAACTTGATAGATTTGTATATTCAGAAAGCAAGAAAATAACCTTAGAGGCATAGTCTAGTTCCAAGTAGGTTGAGTCTTAGAAACCAAAGGAAATCCAAAAAAGAGGATATATATTAATAGGTATGTGTATAGCTGATTCACTTTGCTGTATAGTAGAGACTAACCTGACATCGAAAGGCAACTATACTCCAACAAAAATTTTAAAAAATGAGAAACAGTTTTTAACTGTTGAAGGATATTGATCGCCAAGCATGGTTCCTCTGGTATTCCCCATTCCCAGAAGAGGTGTAGGTGTCAGAAGAAGCATGCTTAGCAGCATGAATGGAGGCAATGGGACCTATATTAGTGAGTCCATAGAATAGATGTTCTCCCAAAACTCTTTCCCCTAAGTGTCTCATGCTTTTTACTTCTGACATTTCAATTATGCATTTTTCAATCATGCCTTGCATCCTCTGTTGACTTTTCATTACCATCTTTTCTACTGTCATGTTCTTATATTAGTTTACATCTGTGGAAGGTTGTCTTTTTTTGTAGTGTGCCTTGGTGAGAAAGTGTTTTCTTCCAATCCCATCTCAGGGGTCTCCCTATGGTTTTGGCTTTCCCCTGGAATTATGAAAAGTGCACTCTGAAGATGAAGTTGTGTATTTTAGAATGCATACACCACACATCTTCCATTCCTTGTTAAAGCCACCCATGCCACCCCTCCTTAAAATGAGCTCTTCCCATTTTCAGTAACTTCTGGGTAGGTCCATTGGAAGATGGTAGATAGAAAAAGCATGGGTACAGCCAGCCTTAGCTGATTGATTATTTCATACTTGTGAAACAATTTTCTGTACCAATTATGTCTTTGCAGATGACAGAAGCCATTTAGTCTAATGACCATAATAATTAATTTTCATTATGAAGCAGATTGGTTAATGATGCTGAAGCCTAGATTTCATTATGGAACTAAAACGTAAAACTTGCCCATACTCCCAGAGCATAACTTTCAAGTTTGTAAAATCAGGGAGTAAATGCAATCATTGCTTTCCCAATAAAGTCAACCGAGGCAAATGTAGGGCGAAAGTGTGAAGGGCTGTAGCAGAGGTTTTTGTTTTTGCATCAGCTATGATTCTCAAGGGCTTCCCTGATAGCTCAGTTGGTAAAGAATCTCAAAATGGTTTTCCTGACCAGTGGCATCAGCATTAGTTAGAAATGCAAATTCATGGACCTCACTTAGAACTGCTGAGCTGGAAACCCTGGAAGCGGGGGATCCACCATCTGCACTTCCTCCAGGTGGTTCTGGTCTGAGACTTACTGGTTTAGAGAACAAAGGAAATGTGGCAACACCGGCTTTCTTGTCTTTTTCGAGTCTCTTGTTTAAGGTATTGGGGATTATAGATCTTTCCATATTTGGAAGAACCTCAACCAAAAAACCTGAAAGCAATATTTGATATGCTAGAGTGAATTGTCTACCATTTGGGATATTAGACAAGCCAGAATTCAGGCAGAGATTTGTAATTTGGGGCCAAGGGACTCCCTTAACCACCAAAACATCCATTAGCTGTAATTCAGTAGACCTATGATTCCAGTGACATTGTAGGCAATTTTTAGTATTTTTATTTACTTTTTGAACAAATATAGAGCAGCACTTTGAGTCAAGACCTGTTGGAGATGCTGGGGTTTTAGCAGTGGTCAAAAAGATAAAATCTTTGCTAACCTTCTAGAGTGGAAAGGCAAGTAGCAGCAAACAAATACCAAGTCTTTATCGGCAGGTGATTTCGTGCTGTGACGATATATGAAAGGTGATGAGCAGATAGACGGTGACTGGGACGTGAAGTCCTGCTGTCTTATACAGTTGATCAAGGAGGTTGTCTAAGATGAGCAGACATTTCAACAGAATAGAAGAAAGGCAGGGAGATGTTTGGGGAAAGTTCCCCAGTAAACAAAAAATGGCATGCAATTGGTGTGTTGGCAGTGGGGTTTCAGGGAAAATAAGAACTTTGGCTAAACTCATAAAGCTAATAGGAAGCCTAAATATACTTGGCTGGCTCCACTATGGTGTATTCTCTCTTATTGAATGTCTCCAGAGTATCATTATCTGAAAAGACCCATGTCTCTGTATGCTTGATATAGGCATACAGAGACAGGCAAGACCTGTGGTTAATGTCATGGCAAGGCTACTACATTATATCCCAGGCTGGAACTTTTGTTTGAAATGACCAGCTGAGGTTGTTCTTTTGGATGTATGTCTGACTCAGTCACTTCAAATGAAAGTCACGGTTATATAACTCCTGATGCTCTTCAGAGAGAGAAGAGGAACAGACAGAGTTTCCTTGTGTCAGCTGTTGTCTGTGGTGACATAATTTTGAAACTGCCATTGATGGAGTGCTTGTTATGGTCTGTCTCCTAGCTAAGTAAATGACCCAGATTTTCCTCCTTTAAAACTCATTTTTTGTTTTTGGTGGTGATCAGAGTATGTTAATACCAGTATGTGAGCCCCACAGGGACAGCAATTTTCTCTCTTGTCACCCTTAAATTTTCCTGGAGCAGTACTTGGTAACGGTAGATGAACAGCAAACATTTGTTCAATGAAAGAATGGAGTAATTTCTGTAAGTCATACAGCTAGCAAATAACAAATCTTGGGGTTGAATGCAGTTTGTGTGATTGCAAAGCTTTAACTACTATGCTGCGCTGTGAGTTAACCTGAATGGAATGTGGGGAAGAGATGAAAATAGGAGGTTGGACATAAGAAGGGCCTGTGTGGAAGAAGCAACCCCGCTGAAGCTGTTAATAAAGAAAGCAGAATTAGCAGGTCTCCTCTCCACACGGCTGAATGTGTCTTAGGCTTTTTGGGGCTAAACAGAAAACTATAGCAGTGCCAATTCACTGCCCTCTAAAGGAGCACATTGGCAGGACTCTCATGGAATAATTAGTCAGCAGTACAATAAATGAAGTGTGATGGCATCTCATTTCATTCTGTCTACTCCAGAGCTTGCCCTCTTTGGAATCACAGACATGAAACTTGAAATTACAGATTTCCATGTTGGAAACTGAAATTATATCAGTATGACAATGGCCCTCATGCTAGTTTTAATTGGTTTCAGTTAATCCAAATGGCCACTGTTTCTATTTACTGAAGCACACGGCTCAAATATGCGGTATTGGATGTATTTGTGAATCAGTGTCCACCGCCCCTTCTTTCCCTCTCCTTTTTTCCCCCTTCTCTCCGTCCTCTTTTCTTTCTTTCCCTTTCACTCTCCCCTACCCTTCTTTCTCTCTTACTTTTAAAACGTATTTTTCCTTTTCCAAGTTTGTCATTGTAACCTTGTAATGTTGATGTGGATAATGTAGACGTAATTGTACTCACTCTACACACCAGAAAAACTAAGTCATCGCTGACGTTATGTAATCTGTGAATTTTGTGGTGAGGATGGAAAGAAACCCGCATTTCCTAACTTCAAATGTCTTCGTGCTTTTTGATACAAGTCCCAAAGGAAAATCTCAGGTTCGACCTCAGATAGTGATTCACAGAATATGATGAATAATGATGCATTTACTAAGTGAAAGTGAAAGTGTTATTCGCTCAGTTGTGTTTGACTCTTTGTGACCCCATGGAGCCTGCCAGACTCCTCTGTCCATGGAATTCTCCAAGCGAGAATACTGGAGTGGGTAGCCATTCTTTTCTCCAGGGGATCTTCCCAAGCCAGGGATGGAACCCAGGTCTTCTGCATTGCTGGCAGATTCTTTACCATCCAAGCCACCAGTGTATAAGTGAAAGAAAATGAAGGCTAGCTTGGAAGCCCTAATTGACTTATAGTTTAATTTAGGTAGCTCATTTGTCTGTTCATCTATTTTATGGGACTATTCCCATATATCAGGGTTTTGTATAGTGTTTGTGAACTTGTCCTGATAGGAGGAAAAAAGAATATGCTTGGGTGTTGGGGGAAGATAAACTCTTCAGACTCTGTGGTCAATGAGGAACCTTTAGTTAGAAGTGTTTCCTTGGCTTCTGTGGTCTCTTGCCAAGAACACAATCTCCAAATGTTTAAAATGTTATTGTTTAAAAAGTTTTGGTTTTACAAAAGAAGAAGAAAAAAAGAAGGGAGCTCTTGTCATGTTTTTTCCCCAGAATAATCAGATTACCAAAGACTTCTGATTATAGGTCAGCCGGCACCAACTCATTTTCTGGGGAACATGCCTTTAGATCAGAAGACAACTTCTCTCAAAAGATGCTCTAGGAATGAACTGCAGAAAAGCAGCAAAACAAGCTTATGGCTTCTCATGTCATAAGCATTGTCATTGTCCTGATTCTAACAAGGCTAAGATTTTTATAAGTAGGTTGTTCGTGTTGGAGACAATGCTCTTGTTTGGTTTGGGGAGAAACAAACAAGCAAACCTATCAAATAGCCGAGACACTTCAAGTGGACCATTGTGTGCGTGCTAAGTTGCTTCAGTTGTGTTCGATTCTTCGTAGCCTTGTGGACTGTAGCCCACCAGACTCCTCTGTCCATGGGATTCTCCAGGTAAGAATACTGGAGTGGGTTTCCATGCCCTCCTCCAGGGGATCTTCCTGACTCAGGGATCAAACCTGCATCTCCTGCAACTCCTTCATTGGGCAAGCAGGTTCTTTACCACTAGTGCCACCTGGGAAGCCCCAAGTGGACCGTCAAAGGTGCAGAATGGTTGTATTTTAAACCTGTTTTAATATAAAGCATCTGTGTTGTCAAAGAACCTCACTGATTGATAGGCAGGTGGTTACAACGTCAACTCTAATTAAAATAAATGTTAACATTAACGTGGAGGGGAGTTAGCCTCATCACCATCTCTTATTTTTCCTCATCAGCCTCCACCAAACAGAATGAGAAATGAAACATGACCACTGACAGTCTCACTTCCGCCTGGTCTGGAGGCAGGGTTAGGCAAAGTGGTGAATTCTGAGCCGAGGACTTCACTGTAGCTCTCTACTCTTTGAGCCCAAGGGGTTGAGTTGGAAGGGAGCCCTTGGTCATGAAGACTGTCTGAAAAAATTGGTATAGATGATCTTATTTACAAAGCAGAAACAGAGACACAGATGTAGAGAACAAATGAAAGATTGGAGTTGATATATATATAATACTATGTATAAAGCATAGCTAACGCAAACCTACTGTACAGCACGGGGAGCTCTACTCAGTGCTTTGTGGTGACCTAACTGGAAGGAAATTAGGTGACCTAATTTGGAAGGAAATCCAAAGAGAAGGGATATATGTACACAGGTGGCTGATTCACTTTGCTGTACAGCAGAAAGTAACATAGCATTGTAAAGCAACTATTGTTGTTCAGTCGCTAAGTTGTGTCCAACCCTTTGTGACCCATAGCCAGGCTTCCCTGTCCTTCACTATCTCCCGGAGTTTACTCAAACTCAAGTCCATTGATTGGGTGATGCCATCCAACAATCTCTTTCTCTGTCACCCCCACCTCCTTCTCCTCTTGTGCTCAATCTTTTCCAGCATCAGGGTCTTTTTCAGTGAGTCACCCGCTTGCATCAGGTGGCCAAAGTATTGGAGCTTCAGCTTCAGCATCAGTCCTTTCCATGAATATTCAGGGTTGATTTCCTTTAGGATTGACAGGTTTGATCAGTCCAAGGGACTTTTAAGAGTCTTCTCCAGCACTATACTTCAGTAAAATTTTAAAAATAACAGAATGAGAAATGAAACATGACCACAGACAGTCCCACTGTTGCTTAGTATAGAGGCAGGGTTAGGCAAAGTGGTGACTTCTGAGCCAAGGACTTCACTGTAGTTCTCACTGTTGCAGCACGAGGGGTTGAGTTCCAAGGGAGCCCTTGGCCACGAAGACTGTCACTCAAGTCTAGTTCAATGATTGGGCTTAAAGCCCCAGGTGAGATAGGAATGCAAAGAGCTGCTGGAGTTTTCCTTAGTTACTTGTTAAACCCAGACATGTTACAGCTTTTTTTTCCTTCAAGCATAGAGAGACTTAAGAATTATTTGCTTAGTGCTGAAATTTTTAGTTTTGGCCCAAAGTAGGATAATACTCCTCTTTCGATATCCTCCTGCTGGTGGGTGGGTGGGCAGGCAGG
The DNA here is from genome assembly GCF_032452875.1 of Bos javanicus. Taxonomy (NCBI): domain Eukaryota; kingdom Metazoa; phylum Chordata; class Mammalia; order Artiodactyla; family Bovidae; genus Bos; species Bos javanicus. The sequence goes on from NC_083881.1 coordinate 48,120,506, forward strand.
GGGGCATCCTTCTTTGCCTATCTGGCAGCCCTATTGTGAGTTATATTTATTGACTGGAAACTTGGCAAGTCTAGTATTTTTTCTTGGTAACAAGACACTGTCCTCACTTTTTTTTTTACACACAAGACTCCACAGCAACCAGGTGGAACATACATCATTAGCTCACTGAATAATGAATATATTTCAAACCTTGACTTAAAGCTGTTCATTTATAGTATATTAAACCAAAGAAAGAGTTTAATGTAAGCCCAGCTTTCTGCAGTAGAATTAACTAAATCAAAATGAGACTTTATAAATTTGGGTGTTGTTTTTTGGTCAATTTTATTGAAACTCATTCAACTTTCCAAGAACTAAAAATTAGCTTCTTGTCTTGACTGTTTGGAATTACTTACTGTCATCTGTTTCAGGCATTAAAGGATGTGATTTAATATCAGCAATAAGGCCCTTCTTCCTCATTTGGCAGGTGTTAATTATTTAAACACTACTCATTTTAATTTGTTTCCAATCACTCTTTTGAGTGATTTGCTTTACAGGTTTCATTATGTGCATTTCTTGAAAAATAAAATGAGAAGGAAGGCAAGCTGTAGCCCTGGAACTGCACTGTGCAATCTATCTATTGATAGGTGGGGTGAGGCAAGGCTGTATTTCATGTATTATGATCTTCATGATCTCTGCTGATGGAATATAATACACAATACATCATTTTTATCTTCTTTATAATAAAAAGTTGCTCTAGGCACAAAGCCCTCAGGTTCCTGCATGCTAATGATCCCGGCTGAAGAAAGCCTTTGCATTTCCTGATCTGTCAATTAGGAATGAGCCACAGACAGCCAGAGTGACTGAAAATACAGGAGGGGCATTTCTCCCAATGAAATCACTCCTTTCCTACATCTTAGGTATCATCTTCTTTGTCAGTTCCTGCTGCTTTGTTCTCTCCAGCTAAACTGGCTGCTTCTCCTGTGCTTGTTTTGGCTTCCCTGGTGGCTCAGGGGTAAAGAATCCATCTGCCAGTGCAGGAGATGCAGTTCAATTCCTGGGTCGGGAGTACCCCCTGGAGAAGGAAATGGCAACCCACTCCAGTATTCTTGCCTGGGAAATCCCATGGACAGAGGAGGCTGGTGGGCTACAGTCCACAGGGTCATAAAAAGGTCGAACACGACTTAGCAGCTGAACATCAAGCGCTTGTGTTTACCCCAGTAAGGCACTGGTCAGAGCTTCCTCTGTTCAGATGGCATGGCTGTGTGTGTGCTCACATGGGAAATTGGTTCTGTGCTGGGCAGAAATGCTTGTGTCACATAAGTCAGGTACTCGTCTAAGTGCTTGACAGAAAACTTTCTCAGAAGACTTCCATCTAAATTTGAAAAGCAGAGGAATAAGGAGAAAGAGAAAAAGATTTCACAACTCCTCTGGGAAAGGAGAAGCTGACAACCCCAGGGTTTTTTTTTTTTTTTTCCAGTTGTACACAGTGAAGTAATTTTATCTCAGTGTGAAATGGAAAAGGTGGGTGTTTGTTTAGATTGAGGCCATTCAGTAATGATTTTAACACTCATTGGAATCTCTGAGCCAAGTATTCCAGGGACAAAGTCTGTAATGAAGACTTATCCTCCCAATTAAAATTTCAGTCCCAATGAAAATGTTACCTGATACCCTCCCCTTATTTTCAGTTTCTCTATCTTTGCTCTGTTTTTACCTTCATGATTGGTGGCCTCGTTCATCATTTTTCCAGAGAAAATTATTCTTTCTCTGGCAGCCAGCAATGAAACCAAACCGGCTGATCTTCTTGTTTAAAAATCAGGTTCATCAAACCCACTGATACTTCAGATTTGAAGTCTAGAAGATAGGATTGGATTCCTCGATGAAATAGCTTCATTTTCTTGACAGAGTGGGAGAAGGAGTCATTATGTCTTTGTAAATAAAATGTTAACAAACAAAAGCCTTAAATGTTTCAGACATGACTCAGTTATCTAACTTAACTGTTATTCTGAGAGCTGTTTTCCAAATCTCTGAGATTGCTTTCATTTTGGTGATAGAGGGAGGGTTGTGGTTGAAGAGGCGGCAGAAGTGTGGAATGTGAAGTGCACTTTGTAAGGAAAAGCACTGTAGCCGCCTCGCTTGTCATTCTTTGCCAGGTGCCCACTGAGCCTGTGAAGACGCTGTGTGTGACTTCGTTGGAAATCCTCAAGGATTCGGGAGGAGGGCAGAGGCCCAAGTAGATGAGGCAGAGGATGAGAACTGAGGTCTCTGAAAACGTTTCAACGATTGTTCTTTTGTGTATTTGTTTATTCAACAATTGTTAACAGAATGCACATTTTGCATTATGGTGGGGGGCGCGGATGAGATACATGACATGCGAGATGGGTCACAATCCAGTGGATCACAGCAACCTGGGAGCAGGGAATATTCGCTAGTGTGTTGTGTGAACCATACACGCGGTGTTCCAGATGAAGCAAGAAAAGAGAGATATTCTGGGGAGTTTGACAAAGCTTCCCAGGGGAGGTAGTATTTGAATTGGGTATTGTGATACTGGGCTTCCCAGGTAGCACTAGTGGTAAAGAAACCACCAACCAAAGCAAGGGGCGGCTACTGCACGTCCAAGGTAAGGAACAGCGGCTGCACTTTGCTGGAGCAGCCGTGAAGAGATATCCCACATCCAAGGTAAGAGAAACCCAAGTAAGACGGGAGGCACTGAGAGAGGGCATCAGAGGGCAGACAGACTGAAACCACAGTCACAGACAACAGGCCAATCTGATCACATGAACCACAGGCTTGTCTAACTCAATGAAACTGAGCCATGCCGTGTGGGGCCACCCAAGACAGGCAGGTCATGGTGGAGAGGTCTGACAGAATGTGGTCCACTGGAGAAGGGAATGGCAAACCACTTTAGTATTCTTGCCTTGAGAACCCCATGAACAGTATGAAAAGGCAAAAAGATAGGACACTGAAAGATGAACTCCCCAGGTCGGTAGGTGCCCAATATGCTATTGGAGATCAGTGGAGAAATAACTCCAGAAAGAATGGAGGGATGGAGCCAAAGCAAAAACAATACCCAGTTGTGGATAGGACTGGAGATAGAAGCAAGGTTTGATACTATAAAGAGCAATATTGCATAGGAACCTGGAATGTTAGGTCCATGAACAAGGCAAATTGGAAGTGGTCAAACAGGAGATGCCAAGAGTGAACTTCGTCGACATTCTAGGAGTCAGCAAACTAAGATGGACTGGAATGGGTAAATTAACTCAGTTGACCATTATATCTACTACTGTGGGCAGAAATCCCTTAAAAGAAATGGAGTAGCCATCATGGTCAACAAAAGAGTCTGAAATGCAGTACTTGGATGCAATCTCAAAAATGACAGAATGTTTCTTTCCAAGGCAAACCATTCAATATCATGGTGATCCAAGTCTATGCCCTGACCAGTAACACTGAAGAAGCTGAAGTTAAACAGGTCTATGAAGACCTACAAGACCTTCTAGAACTAACACCCAAAAAAGATGTCCTTTTCATTATAGGGGACTGGAATGCAAAAGTTGGAAGTCAAGAAACACCTGGAGTAACAGGCATATTTGGCCTTGGAATACAGAATGAAGCAGGGCAAAGGCTAATAGAGTTCTGCCATGAGAACACACCGGTCATAGCAAACACCATCTTCCAACAACACAAGAGAAGACTCTACACATGGACATCACCAGATGGTCAACACCGAAATCAGATTGATTATCTTCTTTGCAGCCAAAGATGGAGAAGCTCTATACAGTCAGCAAAAATAAGACCGGGAGCTGACTGTGGCTCAGATCATGAACTCCTTATTGCCAAATTCAGACTTAAATGGAAGAAAGGAGGGAAAACCACTAGACCATTCAAGTATGACCTAAATCAAATCCCTTATGACTATACAGTAGAAGTGAGAAATAGATTTAAGGGACTAGATCTGATAGACAGAGTGCCTGATGAACTATGGACAGAGGTTCGTGACATTGTACAGGAGACAGGGATCAAGACCATCCCCAAGAAAAAGAAATGCAAAAAAGCAAAATGGCTGTCTGAGGAGGTCTTACAAATAGCTTAGAAAAGAAGGGAAGTGAAAAGCAAAGGAGAAAAAGAAAGATATACCCATTTGAATGCAGAGTTCCAAAGAATAACAATGAGAGATAAGAAAGCCTTCCTCAGGGATCAAGGCAAAGAAATAGAGGAAAACAATGGAATGGGAAAGACTATAGATCTCTTCAAGAGAATTAGAGATACCAGGGGAACATTTCATGCAAAGATGGGCTCAATAAAGGACACAAATGGTAGTGACCTAACAGAAGCAGAAGATATTAAGAAGAGGTGGCAAGAATACACAAAATAACTGTACAAAAACGATCTTTATGACCCAGATAATCATGATGGTGCGATCACTCACCTAGAGCCAGACATCCTAGAATGTGAAGTCAAGTGGGCCTTAGGAAGCATCCCTACAAACAAAGTTAGTGGAGGTGATGGAATTCCAGTGGAGCTATTTTAAATCCTGAAAGATGATGCTGTGAAAGTGCTGTACTCAACATGCCAGCAAATTTGGAAAACTCAGCAGTGGCCACAGAACTGGAAAAGGTCAGTTTTCATTCCAATCCCAAAGAAAGGCAATGCCAAAGAATGCTCAAACTACTGCACAATTGCAGTCATCCCACATGCTAGTAATGTGATGCTTAAAATTCTCCAAGCCAGGCTTCAGCAATATGTGAACTGTGAACTTCCAGATGTTCAAGCTGGTTTTAGAAAAGGCAGAGGAGCCAGAGATCAAATTGCCAACATCTGCTGGATCATGGAAAAAGCAAGAGAGTTCCAGAAAAACATCTATTTCTGCCTTATTGACTATGCCAAAGCCTTTGACTGTGTGGATCACAATAACAAGAGAGAGGAATACCAGACCACCTGATCTGCCTCTTGAGAAACCTGTACGCAGGTTGGGAAGCAACAGTTAGAACTGGACATGGAACAACACACTGGTTCCAAATAGGAAAAGAGTACATCAAGGCTGTATATTGTCACCCTGCTTATTTAATTTATATGCAGAGTACATCATGAGAAATGCTGGGTTGGATGAAGCACAAGCTGGAATCAAGATTGCTGGGAGAAATATCAATCACCTCAGACATGCAGATGACACCACCCTTATGGCAGAAAGTGAAGAGGAACTAAAAAGCCTCTTGATGAAAGTGAAAGTGGAGAGTGAAAAAGTTGGCTTAAAGCTCAACATTCAGAAAACGAAGATCATGGCATCTGGTCCCATCACTTCATGGGAAATAGATGGGGAAACAGTGGAAACAGTGTCAGACTTTAATTTTTTGGGCTCCAAAATCACTGCGGATGGTGATTGCAGCCATGAAATTAAAAGACACTTACTCCTTGGAAGGAAAGTTATGACCTAGATAGCATATTCAAAAGCAGAGACATTACTTTGTCAACAAAGGTCCATCTAGTCAAGGCTATGGTTTTTCCAGTGATCATGTATGGATATAAGAGTTGGACTGTGAAGAAAGCTGAGCGCTGAAGAATTGATGCTTTTAAACTGTGGTGCTGGAGAAGACTCTTGAGAGTCCCTTGGACTGCAAGGAGATCCAACCAGTCCATCCTAAAAGAGATCAGCCCTGGGTGTTCATTGGTAGGACTGATGTTGAATCTGAAACTCCAATACTTTGGCCACCTAATGTGAAGAACTGACTCATTTGAAAAGACCGTGATGCTGAGAAAGATTGAGGGCAGGAGGAGAAGGGGACGACAGAGGATAAGATAGTCAGATGGCATCACCGACTCAATAGACATGGGTTTGGGTGGACTCCTGGAGTTGGTGATGGCCAGGCAGGTCTGGTGTGCTGTGGTTCATGGGGTTGCAAAGAGTTGGACATGACTGAGCAACTGAACTGAACTGAACCAATGCAAGAGACATGAAGAGTCACAGATTCAATCCCTGGATCTGAAATATCCCCTAGAGGAGGATATGGCAACCCACTCCAGTCTTCTTGCCTGGAGAATCCCATGGACAGAGGAGCCTGGCAGGCTACAGTCCATGGGATCGCAAAGAGTTGGATACAACTAAGCCATTTAGCACACGTGCATGCAGTGAGATATTGAGTAAGCATTCATCTAGTAGACTTGGTGATGTGATGGGTTGAGGAGACTGGTGGAGGAGGGCATTCCAGGCAGAGAGGATGATGGAGCTTGGGAGAGCATTGACAAAAATGTTAAAGAGGGCTCAAGTGATGCAAGGCTGGGCTAAGAAAGTTAATATTTTCTTTCTCCTAAAGTGAATGATTGTCCAAAAGGGAGAGGAGCAAGGAAGAGTGAACATTACAGGGGTTTTAGAAGATCACTGTGATAGCTGAAAGGAAGACATATTCAACAGAGGAGAGAGAATGAAGGTGGGAGACCATTGAGGAGAATTAGAGGAAATCTGGAAGCAGATGGTCCTGACTGAAGCTGAGGCATTGGCAGTAGGTGCTAAGTCCAAAAATGTGAAGGATCTGAATTGTATCTTACTTGAAAGTTAACAAGTTCATCTGCTGCAGTTTCACAGACAAATACTGACAGAAGAGAGAAGACCCAGGATTAGTGACAGATGCTTTATTACAGCAAAATCAGTAGCCAAAGCAGCATCCTTGTGTGTTCTGTCCACCAGGGTGTCCAGTTCTGTCCACAGTGTGACTAGAGCAGGGGGTGTTACCATCATGTGTAATGGGGTGTGCCACAGAAGAGGACCCCGGCTTTGAGGACACTCTGAACTTTTATAAGGTCCCTACCCTATCTTTCATCTCCTTTCCAGAGAGAGATTATTCATTATGTATCAGGAGAGAGAAGAAAGGCCTCTCTAGGTTTGTATCCTGGGAGGTAAATAAATACCTCTAGAGAGAGGCATCTCTAAGTCTCTCTCTCTCTTTCTAAGCTGTCAGCTTTTAAACCTGTCCTTTGCTCAGAAGACCCACTGCGAACAAATGTGGAAAATCCTTAGAGGGTTGTTTCTGTGCATGAAGTTGGAGAGGAAGGGCTGAATCACTAAAATTTATGAAGAATTGTCAACAAACAAAATGAATCTCTGGAAGCTGATTAGATAGGGCAGTCAGAGATTGGGGAGTGAGGCTGAATGAGACTTAGTGTGACTGAGATTTCTGATTGGTTAGATCCAGTGGGAGGTAAGGGGTAAGAGAGGAGGAATTTGCCTTTTTATGGTGGTGGTCGTGGAACAGGGGTGCCAGTACGCAGCATAAATTAAATGTTTAGAGGTTGGTTTGTATGAATTGACTATATCTAAAGATACCATGGGAGTCTCTGAGAAGTGACTACTTCTTTGCATCATTTGCTGTTAAATAGTAGGACAGGAAAATACAAACAGTAGGCAGCCAAAATTTCACATCTCATGTGGACCCAGATTATTTTTTGGAGGGGAAGGTGGCTAGTGGTGTCCTGGCCTACAGGAAGAAAACAGCTGTATATTACTTAACTTTTATTTTGAGAAATGGGCTTCAAGGGAAGCTTGAATAGGATAGAGCACTTGAAACACCTTCCATCTTTCAAATTGTCATAGAGCAGAGTAGACCCTTGACAGGCTCTGGACAGGTGAGAAGTCAAATGGCACAGAGTGGGAATGCCCAGTTCTTTCAAAGCTTCTCATGAGCTGCTGTAATGACAGAGACTGGGAATCCTGGAATGCATTTTTCATTTTTATGGAGAGGATACACAGCAGGGTGTGGTGGGGAGAGTGCTGGACCAGGAGTTGGAAGCTTAGAGTGACGGTCTCAGCTGCATCACTGACTGTTCATGGAGGCCTGAGAATTGCTGGGCTACCTGACCCTTTCATCGTCTTTAAAATGGGGAGAAGGGTGGGACAAATTGCAAAAGTAGCACTGAAACATGTCCATTACTGTATGTAAAATATGTAACCAGTGGGAAGTTGCTGCATAACACAGGAAGCTCCACCTGGTGCTCTGTGACAACCTGAGGGGTGGGATGGGGTGGGAGGTGGGAGGGAGGGGATATATGTATTGTGATTGATCTACATTGTTGTATGGCAGAAAACCAATACTGCATTTAAAGCAATTATCCTCCCCACTTAAAAATACATTAAAAATAAATAAAATGGGGAGAAGACCACCTTCTCTGTTTGGCTAATCAGATGAGAATATTTAATAAACTGTGACCATCTTGAAGTTGTAATTATTATCACAGTTATAACCATCACCATTGCATTTGAATATGCATCCTACAGACATTCAGTGAAGATGCTTCATACATATGAGGTATTTGAAGTCAAAGATGTTGATGCTCATTTTTTCTTCTCTGCTCTCTCTCTATTAGGTACTATTTTTTTTTCCATTTTCCAGAGCTTCTGGGATGGGTAATCATGTCTTTTTATGTGTGTATGTGCCTTCCTGTGTTATGTATGGAAAGTTTTAGAAAGCTTGTACTTAAACCAATGTAAGGCAAATAGAAAACTGCATTGTAATTAGATAAGAAGGCATCTTATCATCCCTTCACTGAGTTTAAAATATGAGAGTTTCTTACAGAAAAAATTAGAGGGTGGTTTTTTTTTTTTTTTTCCTGGTTGAGGTCTACTTTTAAGGAGAAGCTTTCTTTTTCTTTGGCATCTATGGTATTTTAAATACAATTTTATTACCCGTAGTATCAAATAACTGTATATTATCCAACATGCAAAAGGTATTCTGCCTGGATTGTTATTAAAATGTCAATTATGATTGCATCATTCTAGGGCTGGATATTTAATCTGAGAAAATAAACTAAGCAGGTACCCTCCTCCTGCATTACAGGGCTTTGAGTTCTAACTTCCTTTCTGGTGTATAACTACTGGCTGCTAAATACATGAGACACTGCTTGATCCTAATGTAATATATCAAATCCTTGTTATAACTTGTCTTTGAAAGTTCACATGCTTTTCCGCTTTAGTCAGTTTTAAACATTACAAGCTACCCTTTATCTTTAATCATTGCTCTTTTATATACTAATTGCATAGGCCAGGCTGGGTGAGTTTATAGTTTTGCTACTGCTTGACCTTTTGAATCTGTGCATTTCATTTCAGCCTTGAGCAAACTAGTGAAGATGAGAGATGGAGGAAAGTTCTGTTTGGCTTCCCAGGTACAAGAGGTGATATCTAAGGTAGTTTTATTCCGATGCCCAGAGATTCCAAGAAGAATGGGGAAAAGGTTGATGAGAAGACATACAATACTTTTCAGAGAAGTATCAAGAGACGGATTAGTATCTCAAGGATTCTAGGAGATCCTTTCATCCAGCATGACAAAGAAATCAATCGACAGCAGCTTTTTATCAGGAGCAAAGGTGGGTGAAATCATCTTCCAAGTGGAATCCCGTATCATCTTTGCTCCCCAGGTTGGATTCCTCCTACCCAAAGTTTGAGAAAGAGCTCCAAAGAGGAGAGAGCCAAGGGGCAGAGAAACGTCGACTTAGGGAAGAGGTGTTAATGGAATTTAGCTCAGATTTCATTTCATGGAAAAGAGATCAGTGAGTGTTATGATCTCCTAAATGTGACTAGATTGCTTAAGAACTGGTGAAGATTTACAAACTCCTTGAGTTATTTCCTCTGAACTGCAGTAGATTTTTGTACAATTCTCCCTGTTTAGGGCAGGCTCAGTTGAGTAATAAATTGGTGATTTCGCACTCTTCTGTTTCACACCTGTTAAGAGTTAATAAATTGCAAAACACTTTCCAAATAATTTAGATACTGCCCTGCTTTGGACATTACAAACAACAAATTCTTTACACTTGACTAGTTGCTGGAGTTGCGAGAATAATCACCCAAGTTCAAAACACCTGGAATCCTCATCAACTCTTGGGAAACACTGCCACCATTGTCCTTTGGGTGGGTTGAGCTAATTGTAGAGTTACTGTGCAATAACCCTTTATTTGAGACTAATAAACTCATAACATCTTTAGAAAGTATGGTGCTTACCCATTGGACTCTGGCATATACTCAATAATGTCTGCATTTAAAAGGGAGAGAAATGGAAACTTTCTTTTCTGTTACTAATAGAAGAAAGCATCTATTTACATTTAATGGCTGTAGCCACAATATTTCTTGAGCAAGATTATGCAGTGTGTGTGCGTCTGTGTATGTGTGCATGCACACATGTGTGGACGTGAATGAGTGTGCAGTTCCATAAAGAGAAAATACAACTTGGAAGGTCTGGAACCTTGAGGTTCAGATGTGCATGGGAGTGTGTTTGGTTGTAGTGAGGACAGCTTGTCTCCAGCTCATTTCAACACAATAGGCAGGAGACAGCACAGCTGAGTTTCCCCAAATGGCTAGTGCTGTAGCTTATCCTTTTCAATGTCAGTGGATTGATCGATCATTAAGATGTCTCTAGTTTTTAAAAAGAGACAGCCTACTGACAAGCAGAATGGCTTTTTTTTTTTTTTTTTTTTAATCTCAATTGAGAAAAAAGCCAGACAGACTTAAAGAAAAAAAATACTGTTCTGGAGAACATTACTACCTTTTGCTAATCTTTTAATTCTGATAAGTAGCAATGATTTCATTGGTGGGCAAACCTCACGTCCTTGTTCAAACCTCCCCTGTCTCCTTAATGGGATCGCTTCAGTTTCTGATGTCCAGTGGCCTCTGTTGTCTATATCTCTCATGTGCCAGTGTCTTGTTATGATTGGTGCTCATCATTAAATATTTTGCTGCAGTTTGACTTTGTCTTTGCTGGTAAGTAAAGCTTACAGTCTAGTTGGGGATAATACTCTCATGTACCTTGTGTTTGCTTTGCACAGTAACTTAAACAGGGTAGGTGCTAAAAAGTATGTTTGTTGACTTCATTCTTGGAGAATAACTTCAGTAGAGTTAAAGAAGCAATTTTGCTCCTTTCCACAGCTGTAAACAGCCATTAGTTTGTTATTGTAAGGTTGCCTAAGGCCCAGTTTTCAGCCTAAAACTGAGTGTGAGCCCTCTATCAAGAAAACAGAATTATTTAACGCAATAAACATTTGGGTGTACATTTGGCCTAGAGGAAATTTGTTGTCTATCTGTATGGCCCCAATTCTTCACCTAATGACTTAGTCCTTATTCCCTGTGTTTATGTTCCTGGTTATCAAGGAAATCAAAGTCTAATGTAAGAAGGCAGAAAATGCACTCTAAATGTAGACTAATGGTGAGTAAAATGCAAGGATAATTTTCAGAGTGTCTCTTAGGAAAATATCAATAAACATTCTGACATGAATCCAGGGCTCCAGGACTTAGATCTTGGGGTGAAGGCTTGTACTCCGCTCTATAAACAATTAAGATTACAGGTTGTTTGAAGCGTTAATGTCCCGTGTGCTTCTGCTCACTAGTCTGCCTACAGTGAAGAGATTGACACCATTTGTATGCCTCACCACCCTAGGAAGTTTGAAGAATTCTTAAGCAGCCCGTTTCATGTTTTTAGGCTAATTCCATTTCCTCTTCTGAAGGCAGAAAGAAAAACATCAATGCTTAAAAAAACAGTTGAGGAGTCTTGCTTTATCTTAGAGTATGTGATTATTAATGGCTATTTTAGAAGTGTTTTTTAATTTGGAGGGTCCCCCCACCACCACCTTTTTTTATTTATGAATCTTGAAGCTGCATCCAGCAAGCCTTCTCTCTTTTCTTCCAGACTCTTCCTTCTTGCTATTTCAGACCCTTAGGCAAGCCTTTCCTCCTCCTTCTGTATGTCACAAAGTAGAGAAGCTAGTTTGCGGCCTGTAGCTTTCTGTGTATGTCAACAGAAGGGATCCAGATTTCTCTAACATGCTGGCACCCATTGGTCCATCCATTTCACTCCTTTCTGTAACAATCCACCACCCCCTGCTAAAGTCCGTTGGCACCTCTTTCTTTGAAACCAAGGCCCAAGGAGGTCAGACAGCCTCTCTTGCTTTGCCAAGCATCACTCAGCTTCAGCTGAAGTAATGTTTACATATATGATCATTCCATGCCATTTAAAATATGTAATGGATACTGCAAAAACAATAGGCATATTCAAGCTACAATGCTGTGCACAAGTGGGAGAAATATTCCAATATCCTATCAGAGCCTAATAGGTATAATTTTGCTCATGATAGAGTCATCTGCAGCAACTTTCCCAGATTGCTGGGTACAACAAAGAAGCAGTTGTCAACCTTTCAGAATCAGATGTTAATGATATTTCGTGTCTTTGTTGAGTCTGTGGAAAGCAGCTACTGCACCTAGAAGGGAAATGACTTCCATACCGACTGCCCTCAGCCGGAGTCCTCGGGACGGGAGAGCTGGACCAAGTCCATATTTACATTTCAGAGAGAGGTGTGAACGAAGATTTCAAGACAGAATTGACTGAGCTGCCTCCCACTTGCCTTCCCCTTCGTTCAATCTTATCAATGCTGTGAGGAGTCTTATTATTTTCAACATATAGAAGGGGAAAATGTAATGTAAACAAAGGGCCGACGTGTTTTGGCAAAGGAGGGAAGTTTTTCTGCATTTCGTGTATTTTTGGAAAACCCTGAAATCCCAGAGTCATACATCTTCCAAGGTTTGGAGGCGCGTTTGTCCAGGCATCGCCTTTATTCAGCAACTTGGAGAGCAGTAGCTTTGCTGTGTCTTTTGTAGCAGGCGGCTAACAATTTGCTCTTTTCTCTCCTGGCCGGTTATAAAGAGCTGCCGCTGTCAATCACTTTGTTTTTCGCGTCTTCCTAAAGGCCCGCCTTTCACTGCAAGGCTCTTGCAGTGTGCCTTCACTTCAACAACAGTCTATTTTCATGTGTTTCATAAAAAAGTATTAATTCTAATTTTAAGTCCCCTCAAAAAAGTCCCCTCAATAAAGCCTCTTAGTACTCTGTTCCAGCTGCTGGGAATCCAGCCACTCTGTTTGAACAGATGCATACAATTTTTTACAAAATTTTATATTGGAGTATAGTCGTTTAACAATGTTGTGATAATTTCAGGTGGACGGCAAAGGGGCTCAGCCTTACATACATGAGTGTCTATTCTCCACCAAACTCCCCTCTCATTTAGTCTGCTGCATGACAATGAACAGAGTTCCCTGTGCTGTACAGTAGGTCCTTGTCGGTTGTCCATTTAAAAAATAGCGGAGTGTATACATCCACCCCACACTCCCTGTCTCTTCCCTCCATTCTTCGCCCCTGACAACCACAAGACCATTCTCTAAGTCTGTGAGTCTGTTTCTGTTTTGTAAATAAGTTCATTTGCAGATACATGTAATTTTAATTTAAATCTTTAAACTCTGTACAGCTAACTATTGAGATCCGGACAGAGTTCTGAGGGTCAGGTTCACTCTGTTCATAGGAAAACCACAGCCCCTACTACCAATCTTAAAAGTAGAAACTATACTATGGTCGCTTTTTAAAGTCACGCTTATATTGAGATTCTACTTTCACAATGATTGTGATACGTCTTTCAGTGAAGACCTTCTGACAGTTATCCAAATTAAAATCAGGGGATATTGTCCCTGTCATGTGCACCCACTTATGAAGACCATGTCAGTTCATCTCTAACTGTGAAGATTTTTTTATATAAATTAAGTCACAAGCTGCATGCCTGCCAATATGGAACCTCTTATGTTTATATATATACTCCTGTCAGAATTCCATTTAAGTCCCGAGATACTCAATGGACATGATTGTGATTGTACAATGTGTCGAGTAAGACATTTTCCAGATTTGGTCAATTAACAGGACTTTGGCATACCTAATTCAATCATTTCAGTCATTTTGAAGTCTGTTTCTGATTGCCGTAGCTTAGTGTCTTGCTACTCTGAGTATTTTGTGTGAACCGGCAGCATTGGCAGCACTTGAAGCTTCTACAAATGCAAAATCTTAAACCCCAGATAAGACTGACTGCATCAACTACTCTGCTGCTGGCCTGCTGACTGTGAATGAATAGCAAGCACCTAGTGGGTCCTAAATTAGGTGTTCAGGTCATTTTGAGGTGAGACAGCTTTGGAAGTGTGTATGCATTTTCTTGTGTGTGTGGTTCAGTTCAGTTCAGTCGCTCAGTCGTGTCCAACTCTTTGCAACCCCATGAATCGCAGCACGCCAAGCCTCCCTGTCCATCACCAACTCCCGGAGTTTACCCAGACTCACGTCCATTGAATCGGTGATGCCATCCAGCCGTCTCATCCTCTGTCGTCCCCTTCTCCTCCTGCCCCCAATCCTTCCCAGCATCAGAGTCTTTTCCAATGAGTCAACTCTTCACATGAGGTGGCCAAACTACTGGAGTTTCAGCTTTAGCATCATTCCTTCCAAAGAAATCCCAGGGCTGATTTCCTTCAGAATGGACTGGTTGGATCTCCTTGCAGTCCAAGGGACTCTCAAGAGTCTTCTCCAATAGCACAGTTCAAAAGCATCAATTCTTCATTAGAAATATGATTAAATCATGTAGTAAACATCCTCTAAGTTATATAAGTTCTCAAAAACTTTATTTCTGAAGAGTATGCTCTTGGCAGAATCTTTCTCATTGATGTATTAATTTTTGAATTCCTAATGTTAGCGCTTGGAAAGAGTATGTAAAGAGTTTGTACATTTACAATCAAATATTTCAATGCATTAAATGTAATAATTAAATATCACTGCTACTGCTAAGTTGCTTCAGTCATGTCCGACTCTGTGCGACCCCATAGACGGCAGCCCACCAGGCTCCCCTGTCCCTGGGATTCTCCAGGCAAGAACACTGGAGTGGGTTGCCATTTCCTTCTCCAATGGGAATCTATAATAAACTATTGTAATAGCAGTAGGTAATATTTTTACAACACTTGGTGTAAGCTAGGTGCTCTTCTAAGCATTTTGCACATATGAACCCAACGAATCTTTCTGACAGTCCTATGAGAGGCACTTCTCAGGTGAGAACATTGAGGCATTGAGAGATAGCAACTTGCCCAAGTTCACGTCGCTAGAAGGTAGAGGAGTTGTGATTGCTCTGATTGCCCTTTTTAAACACTAGATAGCAATGACTTCCAGCTGGGATGGTCTTTCAGAGCCCAGTGCACTCTCTTGTTTTACCTGTGAGAAGAATGGGATTCAGAAAAGCCACGGGACTTGCTTAACATCACCGATAAATCTGTGGCAACTGGACATACATCTCAGCCCCTATATAGATTATGCACTTGAACTCCATAACCTCCTGGGAAATAGGCAGGTACCCTGATATCAAATGGATGACAGCCCCGTTTAGCCTCACTGCTTCAAGGGAAGAGATTGGCCTAAGGTGATAGCACTCCCACATTGGATGTTCCTTGTGTGCAGAATCTCTCCCTCGTTTTCATGCATCTAGTCCACCCTGCCCAGCTGTGTCCTGTTGCACTAATCACTCTGATTTGCATTATTTGTTGACATGTCTCCTCTACACCAAGGCTTGAGTGCTGAGGCCATACTTCATGCTTCTTTATGACCCTAATAATTACCATGGCGTATGACACACAGTGAGCCCTGAGTAGAGCTTTGTTGTGTTGACAAATGACTGTTCCTCACTTCTGCTTCAGGTATGCAGTCCAGATGGGTGTGAAGCCCAGGTGGCTCAGGCAGGAACAGAAGGGACTAAGTCCGAGGTAAACCTGGAGTGGCGGGGGTGGGGGGGGGGGGGGGGGGGGGGGGTGTATAGTTTCATGGGCTACTGGTGGTATTGGTAGTGATTTGTACATGGAAGAGCACAGTTTGCTGTTTAGGTGGTTGATTATATCTTTCCTGTATCTTTTCATGTTTATATATATATATTTTTTTTAATTCTCAAAGTTTTCTACATTCAGTGGATGTGTGTACTAAGTTGCTTCAGTCATGTCTGACTCTTTGCGACCCCACGGGCTGTAGCCTGCAAAAGTTTTTTCAAGGGATTCTTCAGGCAAGAATACTAGAATGGGTTGCCATGCCCTTCTCCAGGGGATTGTCTCAACTATACCTGACTTTATACCACATGCGGAGAAGAGCTGGTGAACACTTATGGGCATCAAAATGAAATTGTTGATTTGCACCTTGGAGAATTTACAATATTACTTTTCTCTGGGAAATATTTCCCTTGAAGATTTTTATTTATTTAACTAGAAAAATGAAGTAAGCACTAGATGAATCTGCCGTTCAAGGTCAGGGGAAATTGTTAAAATGTAAATGTTTCAGTTTTTACTAGCCCATGGTTTTAAAACAGGGTCACAGTTACTTTTAATGATCCAGTGAGTCCTTGCTTGTCTGAAGAGTCTGTGGTCAGAGTGTTTCCCAATTATTTTTAGAGGTCCCCAAAGGGTTGGTCCATGTGTCCTTGTAAACCAGTCTGTCAGCTGTAGTTGTCACTCGGCTCCTTATTTTCTTCTTTTTCCCTCCTGCTCTAACTTGTACTTATCACAGCCACTGTCTGCCAGGCCCCTATGTGAAGTGTTCATTGACTTGCTAACTGTAAAATGTATTAGGAAAAACCAGGAAAAGTTATCTGAATGAGAATCTTAGCCTATCAGATTAATTTTTAAAAATTAAACTATTTTGAGTTGATTCACATGTATTTCTAAGAAATGATTCAATGAGGTTAATGGACCCGTCATCTAGTTTTCCTCAGTGGTTAACGTCTTGCAAAACTGTAGTATGTTATCACAACCAAGATATTCACGTTGATAGTGATACAGCAAAGACACAGAACATTTCTGTCGCCAATCCTGTCTCCTATGCTGCCATGTTGTAGCCACATCCCTCCAACCCTACCAGCTTCTAAACTCCTGGCAGACATTAATCTGCTGTCCATTTCTGTAATATTTTATGTTGTGAATGACACATACTTGGAAACATTTAGTACATAGCCTTTTGAGACTGGCCTTTTTACTCAGCACACTTCTCAGGAGATATATCCAGGTCATTGTATGTGTCAATATTTTATTCCTTTTTTATTGCTGTATAGTATTCCACAGCATTAATGTGCTATGGTTTAGCTATTAATCACTGAAGAATATCTGGGGTGTTTCTAATTCTAGTCTATGACAGATGAGTCTGCTGTGAAATTTGAGTACAGGTGTTTGGGTGGACATAGTTTTCAGTTTGAGGGTAAAAGTGCTAAGGAATACAACAGCTGTGTTATTTTATAGTTACATATTTTATTTGTTAAGAAACTGTTTTCCAAAAAAAAAAGAAACTATTTTCCAGAGTAGATTTTTCATTGAGTATAGGATACTGTCAAGGAAGTTCTTTTAATTCATCCATTGAGAAACTTTTGTTTACTTCTATTAGGTCTTCAGTACTTCTGATGAGAAATTTGCTCCCCTTCCAATTATTGGTAAGGTATTTCTCTGTCATTGCTTTTAAAATTTATTCTTTGCTTTTAGTTTTCATAAACTTGATTCTGATGTATCTTGATATAAATTTATTGGGATTCATCCTATTTGAGATTCACTCAGCTTCTTGAATTTGTAAATTTGTGTCTGCCATATTTGGGGAATTTTCAGCCATTATTTATTTGAATTCTTTTTAGCCCTGCCCTTTTTCTCCTTTTCCTCTGAGTCTCTGATGACATAGATGTTGCATCTTTTGTTATAGTCCCACAGTTCTTCAGACTCTGTTAATTTTTTCAGTCTATTTTCTCTCTCTCTCTTTTTTTTTCCAGATTGGGTAACTTCTGTCTTCCAATTTAGTGATTGTTATCTTTATCTCTTTCATTCTACTCTTGAGTTCATCTATCTATCCAGTTATTTACTTTGGTTCTTGAAATTTTCAGCTCCTAAACTTCCATTTGGTTTTATTTATGTTAACTCTTTCTTTGCTGAGACTTTCCAGTTTCTTTCTGCTTCAAGTATACAAGTATAACTTGTTTTAATGTGCTTTGCAGATATTGTGTGTATTTTTTAAAAGTCGAAGGTTTGTGCTAACTCTGCATTTAGCAAAACTATTAATATGAGTGCCATTTTCCTAACAACATTCGCTTGCTTCATGTTTCTGTGTCACATTTAAGTAATTTTCACAGTGTTTCAAATGTTTTTGTTATTATTGTATTTGCTATGGTGATCTATAATCAGTAATTTTTGGTGTTCCTACTACAGCTTGCTGAAGGCTTGGATGATGGTTAGCATTTTTTAGCTAGAAAATACTTTTTAATTAAGGTATATACATTTTTTAAAGACATAATACTATTGCACACTTAATAGACTACAGCCTAGTGTAAGTAGAACTTTTATATGCACTGAGAAACCAAAATATTTGTGTGACTCATTTTGTTGCAATTGTCTGGAAATTAACACACAAGTATCTGAGGTATGCTTGTATTCATAATTGTGCATGAAAACATTTTTATAATGGCTCCTTTAAAGATCTTCAGATAATTCTAACATCCCTTTTGTCTGAGTGTTGGCATCTAATGATTGTCTTTTTTCATTCCCTCTGTGGTATTCATGATTATTGCTATGACACATAATCCTTAGTTGAAACCTGGACATTTGGGGTTATAAGACTCTGAATATTATTTAAACCTTCTGTTTTAACTGGATTATTTTGACTCTGCTCAGCAGGGAAAGAGGGAGGAGGTGCCACCCCTTGCTTGCTCTGTGAGGGTAGAAGTCCAGGTTATCTACTGGCCTCTGTTGACACTTGAGCAAGGATGGGGAATCTCCTGGATACAAGTGAAAAGGATTGGGAGTTCCTGTTGCACACTAGACTTCCATGATAATTCCCTGGCCAGCAGAGGTCAGAGTTCCTCATGATTTCTTGCCACATGGTTTCCACTGACACCACTGGGTAGGCAGTGGCCTCATTACCACTGGGTGGTGGTCAAAGTCCTGATTCTACTAGTCATCCCGTGTGTTGCGACACCACTTCAATGGGAAAGAGGCAGGGTGCCTCCTTACTCTCAGGTTGGGATGGAAACAGACTCGTTTCTAGGCCTTTTCTGGTTTGGGTGGGGATGTGGGCACAATTTTTCCCCCTGTGGTGTTCAGCAGAAGTAGAGAGACTGTTGTCTAAAAGTTACAACGTTTATCTCTAGGCTGCCCCTTTGGCTAGAGAGAGAGTTGGCTTTGTTGAGGCTTTCTTTAAAAAAAAAAAAAAAAAGTTTTATTTTTTAATTGGTAGAAAATTGCTTAACAATGTTGTGTTGGTTTCTGCTGTGTAACAACATGACTCAGTCATAATGATATATGCATATCATAATGATCTGAGGATATATATATATCCCGTCCCTCTTGAGCCTCCCTCCCCTCCCCTTATCGCACCACTCTGGGTCATCACAGAGTGCCAGGCTGGGCTCCCTGAGTTATTTAGCACCTTCCCACTATCTATCTATTTCACACGTGACAGTGTATATATGTCAATGCTACTTTCTCGATTTGTCCCACCCTCACCTTCCCCTGCTGTGTCCACAAATATGTTTTCTACTAGGCTCATTAATATGCATTTTCTAGATTCCTTATATATATTTTTCTCTTTCTGACTTACTTCATTCTGTGTAGGAGGCTCTAGGTTCACCCAGCTCACTACAACTGACTCAGATTTGTTCCTCTTTATAGCTGAGTAATATTTCATTTATAAGTATACCAGAACTTCTTTATCCATTCATCTGTCAATGGACGTTGAAGTTGCTTTTATGTCCTGGCTATTGTAAATATTGCTGCAGTGAACACTGGGTACATGTGTCTCTTAGAATTGTGATTTTCTCAAGGTATATGCCCAGTAGTGGGATTGCTGGCTCATATGGTAGATTTATTCCTAGCTTTCTAAGGAATCTCCATACTGTTTTCCATAATGGCTGCATCAGTTTGCATTCCTACCAACAGCGCAGGATGGTTCCTGTTTCTCTACATCTTCAGTGTTTATTGTTTGTAGAATTTTTTGATGATGACCATTCTGACTGGTGTGGGGTGATACTCGTAGTTTTGATTTGCATTTCTCTAATAATGAGCTTCCTGATAGCTCAGTTGGCAAAGAATCTGCCTGCAATGCAGGAGACCCTGGTTTGATTCCTGGGCCGGGAAGATCCACTGGAGAAGGGATAGGTACCCACTTCAGTGTTCTTGGGCTTCCCTTGTGGCTCAGCTGGTAAAGAATAATGAGCAGTGTTGATCATCTTTTCCTGTGTTTATTGGCCATCTATATGTCTTCTTTGAAGAAATGTTTGTTTAAATCTTCTGCCCATTTTTTGATAGGGTTATTTTTCTGATATTAAGCTGCATGAGCTGCTTGTTTATTTTGGAGATTAACCCTTTGTTAGTTGCTTTGTTTGCAATTATTTTCTCCCCTTCTGAAGGTTGTCTTTTCATCTTATTTATAGTTTCCTTTGCTGTGCAAAAACTTTTAAGTTTTATTAGGTCCCATTTGTTTATTTTTGTTTTTATTCCATTACACTAGGAGGTGGGTCAGAGAGAATCTTGCTGCAATTTACATCAGAGTGTACTGCCTGTGTTTTCCTCTGAGAACTTTATAATCTCTGACCTTACATTTAGGTCTTTAATCCATTTTGAGTTTATTTTTGTGTGTGGTCTTAAGAATTGTTCTAGTTTCATTCATTTACATGTAGCTGTCCAGTTCTCTCAGCACCACTTATTGAAGAGATTGTCTTTTCTGCATTGTATATTCTTGCCTCCTTTGTCATATAAGTTGTCCATAGGTGAGTAAGTTTATCTCTGGGCTTTCTACCTTGTTCTGAAAGAGATGGGAATACCAGACCACCTGACCTGCCTTTTGAGAAATCTGTGTGCAGGTCAGGAAGCAACAGTTAGAACTGGACATGGAACAACAGACTGGTTCCAAATAGGAAAAGGAGTGTGTCAAGGCTGTATATTGTCACCATGCTTATTTAACTTATATGCAGAGTACATAATGAAAAATGGTGGGCTGCATGAAACACAAGCTGGAATCAAGATTGCTGGGAGAAATTTCAAGAACCTCAGATATGCAGATGACACCACCCTTTTGGCAAAGTGAAGAAGAACTAAAAAGCCTCTTGATGAAAGTGAAAGAGGAGAGTGAAAAAGTTGGCTTAAAGCTCAACATTCAGAAAACAAAGATCATGGCATCCAGACCCATCACTTCATGGCAAGTAGATGGGGAAACAGTGGAAATGGTGACAGACTTTATTTTTGGGGGCTCTAAAATCACTGCAGATGATGACTGCAGCCATGAAATTAAAAGACACTTACTCCTTGGGAGAAAAGTTATGACCAACTTAGACAGCATATTCAAAAGCAGAGTCATTACTTTGCCAACAAAGGTCTGTCTAGTCAAGGCTATGGTTTTTCCACTGGTCATGTATGGATGTGAGAGTTGGATTGTGAAGAAGGCTGAGCACCGAAGAATTGATGCTTTTGAACTGTGGTGTTGGAGAAGACTCTTGAGAGTTCCTTGGACTGCAAGCAGATCCAACCAGTTCATCTTAAAGGAAATCAGTACTGAATGTTCATTGGAAGGACTGATGTTGAATCTGAAACTCCAATACTTTGGCCACCTGATGCAAAGAACTGACTCATTGGAAAAGACCCCGATGCTGGGAAAGATTGAAGGCAAGAGGAGATGGGGACGACAGAGGATGAGATGATTGGATGGCATCACCGACTCAATGGACATGAGTTTGAGTAAACTCTGGGAGTAGGTGATGGACAGGGAGGCCTGGCGTGCTGCAGTCCATGGGGTCGCAGAGTCAGACATGACTGAGCGACTAAACTGAATTGAATTTCTACCTTGTTCCATTTGTCTACATTTCTGTTTTTGGACAGTATCATACTGTCTTGATGACTGTAGTTCTGTAGTATAATTTGAAGTCAGGGAGGTTGATTCCTCTCTTTTTCTTTCTCAAGATTGCTTTGACTATTCAGGGTCATTTGTGTTTCCATACAAATTGTGAACTTTTTTGTTCTAGTTCTGTGAAAAATGCCATTGGTAATTTGATAGGGATTACATTGAATCTGTAGATTGGGTAGTATAATAGTCATTTTCACAATATTAATTCTTCCAATCTGAGAACATGGTGTATATCTCTCCATCTTTTTGTGTTATCTTTGATTTCTTTCATCAGTATCTTATATTTTTCTGCTTATAGGTCATTTGTCTCTTTAGGTAGGTTTATTCCTAGGTATTTTATTACTTTTTGTTGTAGTGGTAAATGGGATTGTTTCCCTAATTTATCTTTCTGATTTTTCATTTTAGTATATAGGAATGCAAAGGATTTTTGTGTATTAATTTTATATCCTGTGACTTTACTAAATTCATTGATTAGCTCTACTAATTTTTTGTGGTGTTTTTAAGGTATACTATGTATAGTATCATGTTATTTGGAAACAGTGAAATTTTTGCTTCTTTTTTTCCAGTCTGAATTCCTTTTCTTTTTTTTTTCTTCTCTTTTTGCTGTGGCTAGGAATTCTAAAACAATATTGAATAATAGTGGTGAAAATGAACACTCTTGTCTTGTTCCTGATCTTAGAAGAAATGCTATCAGTTTTTCATCATGAGAATAATGCTTGCTGTAGGTTTGTCATATATTGCCTTTATTGTGTGGAGGTAGGTTTCTTCTCTGCCAGTTTTCTGGAGAGTTTTATCATAAATGGGTGTTAAACTTTGTCAAAAGCTTTTTCTGCATCTAATTGAGATGATCATATGGTTTTTCTTTCCATTTGTTCATATGGTATATCACATTGATTGATTCATGTACACTGAAGAATCCTTGCATCCCTGGAATAAACCCCACTTGATCATAGTGTATGGTTCCTTTAATGTGTTATTGAATTCTGTTTGCTGGAACTTTTTGTTGAGGATTTTTGCAACTATGTTCATCGGTGATATTGGCCTGTAATTTTCTTTTTGTTGTGACATCTTTGTTTGTTTTTGGTATCAGGGTGATGGTGGTCTAGTAGAAGAGACTTTCTTTAAAAAAAAAAAAATTATCTGCACTTATTGGTGTTTCTAGATTGTTAGCATCTTCAGTTCCAAATCTGGGTATATGAGGCAAAAGAAAGCATAGGGAGCTCACCACTATGCAATTTCAGAGTCCTTAGCTACTCAGCCTACTTCTATCTGTCACTGTTTTCTTATGTTATATATATGTGTGTGTATGTATACACACACACACATATATGTTGTATTCTGTTGTTATTGTGGTTGTGGGAGGATTAGGGAAAAGTGTGCTCACTCTATCTAGATCATAAATTTAAAAAATTATTCATTCAGCCCATTGCTTTTTGGTGAATTGGATTTTGGCCAGCTGATGTTTGCTGAGTTGTCCTAGAACTGTTAAATCAATAGAATTAACAGGGAAAACTGGGTGGAAAAATTTGGAGCTGTGCTCTGATATCCTCAATTCTTTTTGAATGGCCATTGAAATATAATAGCATGTGTGTGAGTGCTCAGTTGTGTCCAACTCTTTGCGACCCCATGGACTGTGGCCCACCATGCTCCTCTGTCCATGGAATTTTCCAGGCAAGAATACTGGAGTGGGTTGCCATTTGCTACTCCAGGGAATCTTCCTGACCCAGGGATCGAACCTGCATCTGAATACTTAATATTTTTATAGCAATTTTCTGTTTAAAAATACTTTCTTAAATATTCAATATGTATAAATGATTCGTATTGAAATATGCCAACTATCTCTTTGTGAGAAGTAACTATAGTTTAATAATTTAATAGTTTTAAGAGTAATTAAGACAAACCATAGGTTCTTAGGTATGTGGATCATAGGATCCTTGGCAATAAGAAAGGTTCACATAGTTAACAAGATGACTTACTGAGTGAAAGTTAAATTCTGAGTTACTGAGTGAAAGAGTAAGTTGCTCACTGTGTCTGACTCTTTGTGACCCCATGGACTCTACAGTCCAAGGAATTCACCAGGCCAGAATACTAGAGTGGGAAGTCGTTCCCTTCTCCAGGGGATCTTGCCAACCCAGGGTTTGAACCCAGGTCTCCCACATTGCAGGCAGATTCTTTACCAGGTGAGCCACAAGGGAAGCCCAAGAATACTGGAGTGGGTAGCCTATCCCTTCTCCAGCGGATCTTCCCGACCCAGGAATCAAATGCTGAGTTACTAAAGCAAACTGAATTACCGAGATTTCCTTTCAAGGGTAACCAAACCATTTGTGATGTTAACTCTTCATTTTCAAAGGCTGCTAAACTTCATGTCCTATCTATGGTAATGATTCAGAACCTTAGAGTTTCACTGCACCTCCACACAACTCATCCTTACTTGAATCACATCACACCATAGATTTCAAAGCAGTGATGCATCAACTAAATTCAGTACACTGCTTGGCGTATTTCGTACCACAGACTGTTAAAAAAAATTTGAGAAATCATTTAAATCAGTGGATTTTACTGATTCAAGAATTTTAAGGCTAATAATAAGGATTTTTGTCTTATTCCAAAAAAGTTGAGTAATCTAGAAATAATCAATCCACATTCCCTTGGCCAAATGCAGTTTCAAATTGAAGTCTGGTTAATTCCAACCAGTCTCGTTTGTTCTACCTGTAAGTTCTTAAATGACTGAATTAATCTGATACTTTTCGAAGATCAGTAGGTCCAACTGAAGTAGGCCCATTCCTATACATAGGCTTCCCTGGTGGCTCAGCAGTAAAGAGTCTGTCTGCAATGCAGGAGACACAGGAGACACAGGTTTGATTCTTGGGTCAAGAAGATCCCCTGGAGGAGGACACGGCAACCCACTCCAGTATTCTTGCCTGGAGAATCCCACGGACAGAGGAGCCAGGCGGGTTACAGTCCATAGGGTCGCAAAGTGTGGGACACAACTGGAGTGACTGAGCATGTGTGCATGCATTCCTATACCTACCGTAATAGAAGAAAAGAATATGCTGTAAGAGATCCAGAATTGTATCCAAAAATGTTTTTGCATTTAAAATAACTATATTACGTTTCAAGCTTTTTATTGTAAGAACTAAAACCTGGAATCAATTTATTATTTTATTTAGTGAATTTCATAATTATTTAAAGATTGTCTCATCTTTATTAGTGCATTTTAAATTTCAGATACATGCTTCAATGGACAATGTGTATAAGATATGTCATTTTATTAAACGAGGTTATAGTTTAGACTCACATCATAGGAGAAATTAATACTTTTTGGCCACTAAATATATTGTAAGCACTGTGCTAAGTGGTTGTCAAAATCACCTCCCATCATCTCCCCAACTAACCTAATTTTCACCTTGGGTAGAAGGACACTAGTGAAAGTTAAGTGATTTATCCAAAATCCTCACACACAGAAAACTAGGAGTGCTGTCAGATCAGATCAGTTCAGTCGCTCAGTCGTGTCCGACTCTCTGCGACCCCATGAATCACAGCACGCCAGGCCTCCCTGTCCATCACCAACTCCCGGAGTTCACTGAGACTCACATCCGTCGAGTCAGTGATGCCATCCAGCCATCTCATCCTCTCTCCTCCCCTTCTCCTCCTGCCCCCAATCCTTCCCAGCATCAGAGTCTTCTCCAATGAGTCAACTCTTTGCATGAGGTGGCCAAACTACTGGAGTTTCAGCTGTAACATCATTCCTTCCAAAGAAATCCCAGGGCTGATCTCCTCTAATCTATTTTGGAAACCAATACACTTCCTTTAAACCTTGCCTTCTTTCTTTATCTTAATTTCCCCTTTCATTTTAGTGTACTTGTTTACAATTTTTCCTTTATCAGTTCTACATACCAGTTATTCTTTTCTATGAGCCATCTTGTGTGAGTCAAGACTATTTTTCCTAGAAGGCAATTTGTATAGTAAAAGTTGAGGATATTTTCTGACAGATCTTACATTACTTTTTTTTTTCTACCATTGTTCTCCAGAAAGCTCCCTATACATTTCGTTCCTTAAAATCCTGTGAGTTTGAACATTTCTGTTCTCCCTGTCATCACTGCAGCATCTCAGAAAAGAATCTCATTCCATATGCTTTCAGGCACTCAAGGAACCAAAACATGAAAACCTGGAACTTGTCATTACCCATTTGGCCTCTGGTCCATCAAATCCAGTAGCTTGCCTCCAGGAGAGATCAGTCCTTGACTCCTCAAAAGAATCTCTTCCCTCTCTTATATATTTGGTTAATTGGAAAAGGCTGTTTTTTAGGTAAAAGATTCTGCTTCATTTGGATAGCAACCAAGTCAGCCATATGGGAAGGAAAATAATCTAGTGAGTTGCAAAATAAGAAATCATGGTCCATGTGTTCCCCCGGATGACTTTCTATGGGATACGAGGCTCTATCTCTTCGAGTTTCAGTTTATAGCTCTTTAAATGGGGATATCCTTGGCTCTATTACTAAGATTTGAGAATATAATAAATATGCACATGATAATTAAATCTCTATACCCAGTGAAGGAGCTCTTTTGGAGTTTTCCCCCTTCCTGACCACCAAGGAATGTTATTTACTTATTTATGTGTTTCTATCTTTGGTGTTGCTGGGTCTTCATTGCTGCGTGTGGGTTTTTCTCTAGTTGTGGCAACTGGGAGCTTTTCTTTATCATGGTACGTGGGCTTCTCACTGTGGTAGCTTCTCTTGTTGCAGAGCTTGGGCTCTAGAGCATGTGGGCTTCAGTGGTTGTGATGCGTGGGCTCAGTGGCTGTGGCTTTGGGCTCTAGAGTGCAGGCTCAGTAGTCGCACACAGGCTTAGTTGCCCTGTGGTGTGTGGAACCTTCCCTGATCAGGGATCGAACCTGTGTCCCCCACTGGCAGGTGCTTCTTAACCACTGGACCACCAGGGAAGTCCAAGGAATGTTAAATCAACTGATCCAACACTGTTTACAAAGTTAGGAATTTTGCTTCTTCTCATTTCATGCACCAGTCTATCTGTGAAAATGTGTTGAGGACCTGGAAGTCTTGAATGATGGTCTTGATGCAGAAACAATTGGCCAGTAGAAGTCACTGATTCCTGTATTTGCTCTTCTATTCCTATGGATATGTCTTAGACTTACTAGCTCACTTGACCATGAAACACCCTTCAAAGAAATATGGCAGAGTCAATGACAGGGTAACAATGAAGGTATTAGTCAAATTGAGAATAAGAATTCTGTTTATCTATGCATTTCTATGGCAACTCTTTCTTTAGTGAAAGAAACACCAGAGAACAGCTGTATACTCTCTGCCTAAAAATGAGGCCTATGAAAGAAAAGAAGATATGGAGGAAACTCTGGTATCAGACCAGGTGACCAAGTGAGTTATTCAATAGGTATTATATGTTGTCAAGAAATCTTCTCCTTCCAGAAACTAAAAGGAAAATAGCCTTAGCCTTTTGTGAGAAGTGGGAGAGATTGTCAAGCAATGTATTGGAGAAATTGAAGACTGTTACATGTGTGTACAAATCAAGAGGTTAATAAAGTGCTGCTGCTGCTGCTGCTAAGTTGCCTCAGTCGTGTCCGACTCTGTGCGACCCCATACATGGCAGCCCACCAGGCTCCCCCATCCCTGGGATTCTCCAGGCAAGAACACTGGAGTGGGTTGCCATTTCCTTCTCCAATGCATAAAAGTGAAAAGTGAAAGTGAAGTTGCTCAGTCGTGTCCAACTCTTCTTGACCCCATGGACTGCAGCCTACCAGGCTCCTTCGTCCATGGGATTTTCCAGGCAAGAGTACTGGAGTGGGGTGCCATCGCCTTCTCCGTAATAAAGTGCAAAAAATGGTATTTCTTTCCAGAAACTACAAGAGTCTGAAACTATTGTAGTTGTCATTCAAATACTGAAATTGTGTAGGTGATTCAAAGTGGTAATGTCAATGAATTCATTCAAATTGTTTTCCTATAGTAATTCAGCTTTAAGAAATGTCAGGGATTTTGTAATCTCCAAAGTGGCCTGTGTCAGTCTATCTTGTTACTTATATGATGGTCATATTCTTCTAAATACAGTATGAAATTCACTCCCCTGGAGAATGGGATAACTCTTTCTAGAATGATTTAAGTAGGATCATGTCTAGAAGAAAGAGAGTTAATAGACTTAACTCTCTCATGTTAATACATAAGGAGATACAGAAAATAAGTTTTTGTATGTTGATTCAGATATTGCTATGAGATTACAAATACAACATGAAGACCACTGAGGGCTGGTGCCTACTACTACTGGCCATTAGCTGGCATGTGAGTGACCACTGAAGGGGCTAATGAATAGCCACAATTTGAAATATCACGTTTATGTGATTTAATCACCTTTAAGTACCTGAAGAACAATGAAAAGATTTGGTTCATCTACTGAGGTGTTTCATGTAATAAAACATTATGATAGACTGAGGGGTATTGGGTTTTATAGTGTCTTTATCCTAAACATATCACATCTGTCATTTCTAACTGATAAAGCTTTAATTACTCAGGTTAGTTAAATGGAGCTTTACACCTGATAATAGCTGCATAGAAGAGAAAATACGAATAACAAGGTCCCTGCTCTATACATAGGTGATAAGCAAGACCATATCTTGAAGTTTTTAAAAACTGTAATAAAGCAATAACACTTTATTGATTTTATCTCTTTTCTTTGACATCATTACTTAGTTAGGGCAAACACTCTGAATGTGAGTTTGTAAGATGTTGAAATGAACATGGAAAAATTTTGAAATTTCATCAGATTGATAAATTTAGCTCAAACAACTATGGAGTACAATATGAATATATTAGACATTAATTAATTAATTACACATTAATTTATTATATGCTCTTGTAGGTAAACTAGTAAACTCACATAATGGTAGCCAGATCATACAACTTTTGGAAGATAATTTGGAAATATGTGTTTGTATCCAATTAATTCCACTGCTGGGATGTTATCTTAAGAAAATAGTCCAATATATATGAAGAAAAGCTGTACCTTCCAGTATATGCCTAGCAGCATTATTTATACTAGTAAGTAATTGGAAATAAATTAAATGTCCAGAAATAAGGTAGCTGATATTATGGCACATTACATAACTATTAAATTCATAATTATGGAGTCTATCAGCATAAAAAATGCTTTTGTTATTTTCTCAGAGAAGACATAGAGATGGCCAACAGGCACATGAAAAGATGCTCAACATTGATAATTTTTAGGGAAATGCAGATAAAAGCCACAGTGAGGTATCACTTCACACCAATCAGAATGGCTATAATCGAAAAGTCTGCAAATAAGAAATGCTGGAAATGGCATGGAGAAAAGGAAACTCTCCTACACCATTGGTGGGAATGTGAATTGGTGCAACCACTATGAAAAACAGTATGGAAGTGCCTTAAAAACTCATAGAGCTAAACTAAATAGAGCTACTATATGATTTAGTAATCTTGTTCCTGGGCATATATCTGGACAAGGTGAAAACTCCCATTTGAAAACGTTCATTCACTCCAGTGTTAATGACAGCACTATTTATAATAGCCAAGACATGGAAATAACATAAGTGTCCATCAACAGATGAATGGACAAAGAAGATGTGGTGTATTTATATATATATTTGTGTGTATGTGTATATGCTGCTGCTGCTGCTGCTAAGTCGCTTCAGTCATGTCGGACTCTGTGCAACCCCATAGACAGCAGCCCACTAGGCTCCCCCGTCCCTGGGATTCTCCAGACAAGAACACTGGAGTGGGTTGCCATTTCCTTCTCCAGTGCATGAAAGTGAAAAGTGAAAGTGAAGTCGCTCAGTCATGTCCAACTCTAGGATGTTTACTGCTATTCAATTCTCTGGTATTTGGATTCCATTTTCCAGGATTCATTAGTGGCTTTAAGAAATATTCATTACTTACAAATAGCCATTGGCCTTTCCTTTATCCCTCTACTTTTTTACCCCCACATTCACAAGCCTTTGGTTTCGTTTAGTAACAGTTGACTTTTTCTTCCAATTAAATAGAAATAGCTAAAAGCTAGTGACCATTTAGTCTGTGCCAGAGACTGCACTGAAAGCATCAGTAGATGCTATTTCAAGTTTTCTCTCCCAGTTTAGAGCAAGGGCTCCTTCAGTGCTGGGCTTGGGTGACGGGAGTTAACTTTATCCTCTTCCATCTTGAAACCAGTGGCAGGTGCAGTTCCCTAACATGAAAAAAGAGCAGAGGAACTTGTTTTCACAGAGACAGTCATTTCAATTAAGTACAGTGGATATGGTCTTTCCTGTAGAACCACGTTTGGAGATTATGAGGAAGGAGCATGTTTTCAAAGAAGATGCTTCTGACTGTCGTACTTGTCTCTTTGTTTCTTTCCCAGCCCAATGCTAAGTGAAGTTCTGGTCATCTGATAAAGATTTTGGCCCAAGTTAGCCACTTATCTGTCCACATGGGTAATATTAAATAAGGAATTATCCTTGTGTTGTGTAGACCTGAGTAAAAAAGTATCTTTGAAAACGCCACCAAGCATCCTGGTTATCCCATTGGTATAGGGAAATTTATTACAGGAATGTAAATATCATAAATACAGAAGTTTTGAAAGTTATGAAACAAAATATAGAACAAATAGTATAACACATAATTGTTTATGTAACATATCAACATATATTTTAATATAATGTAATACATAAGAAAATATAACAAAAAGAGGTTTCTTTGTATCCACTTAAATAAGTTCAAAGTTTGAATTGAAGAAAGTAAAGGTGGAAAAAAGAAATGATGTTTCATATAAAGGTACATTCCAGGATGATTTTTTTTTTTTCATTTTATCTGTGCTGTGCAGCTTAAGGGATCTGAGTTCCCTGGCTAGTGATTGAACCTGGGCTTCCTGCAGTGCAAGCTTGGAGTCCTAACTGCTAGACTGGCAAAAATTCCCCTCCAGGATGATTTTAACTCAGTCTCTCATTTCTGCCTTTCCTTGCTTCCCAGTTTTTGCATTCTCTCTCTTCTTTCTTCCTTTTCTCTTTTCCCCTTCCTTCCTTTTCCTCATCTGTAGATACCCTTGTTGAAGTTGGGTTGCAGCTAATGTGCCATGACAATGGCCAGAAAGAGGAAACAGAGATGCTTTCAAACCTCTTTTCTCCTCCTCCCTTCCTGCAAACATCACGTTAACTATGAAGAACACACACATACAAACACCCACACACACACCCAGAGCACACACCCACACGCAACCAGAGTGCACGTGTGTGTGCACACACATACACACACACACCCAGAGCAGAGTTCCTGAAAATTGCTGCCAAGTGGCCGCTGCCCAGGAGACTGTAGAATTTCTGGCACGAGCCAGAATCGATGACTGCGGCCAAGTGATTGTTGCTGAACTTACCTGTGTCGAAAGGTCAGCTTTGCGGTGCGAAGGCTGGGCACAGTCACTCTAGGCAAATTGGATTGTCTATGGAGGCCCCGAGGCTTGTTCTGCACTTTGCAACTGGTCTGGCAGGCTCCTCCACCTCCTGAGTCCTCCACGGGTATGGGAAACACCCGGCAGGCAGGCAGGCAGGCAGCTCTGCCAAGGTACAGTATCACCCACCTTTGTTTTGCACACAAAACCTGCAGTAATGGCCACATTTTAGCAGGTGATTTTCCAGTACCCTGTGTTCTGATGAGAAAGCTCTAAATCTTTGCATGAGGCGTTTATTTCAACACTTCAACTCTGAGATCACGTATTATTTAAGCGGATCCTGTACCGACTTGTAACTAAAATATACATGTTATCAATTTGAGAAAATACCGGTGAGTCACAACACAGCTTAGACATTGTTTTGTGTACAGATTGGTGTGTGTGTGTGTGTGTGTGTGTATGTGTGTGAGATGGAGGGCTCTTAGATTAAAAAAAAAGAACTATGAATTATCTAAAGGATACCACCAATAATATTATTTAACCATTGGCCATTTTAGTCCCTCTATTCTTTCAAGTGAAAAATGGATAAAAGAAAAAAATACTATCTAACTTATAATAGAGTCAGAGGCAAGGATGACATAGCAACTTCTTTTATTTGTTAAAATGGAAGTCATCAGATGGGAACTTTTTCAACTTCCCGTGGCTGACTCAGTGCCCAAGGAGCCACCCTTTCCCCCTCCCACTTGCTCTTATGAAAGATGAACCTGCCCTCTTCTTCTGTCATCTCAGCCTAACTCTTCTGCCTTTCTTCTAGGTCAGGTACCCTTTTACCTCTTCAGGAACCATATTCTATTACAGGGTTCCTCTTTTGTAATTCAACAAGCTTCTTCCCTTTCGTATTTAAATGTGATTGAACCTTTCACAGGGTTTTCTAGGTGGCTCAGTGGTGAAGATTCCGCCTGCCAGCCAGCGTAGGAGATGCTTGAGACTCAGGTTTAATCCCTGGGTCAGGAAGATCCCCTGGAGAAGGAAATGGCACCCAGTCCAGTGTTCTTGCTTAGGAAATCCCATGGACAAAGGAGCCTGATGGGCTACAGTCCATGAGTCACAAAGAGTCAGACACGACTGAACAGCTGAGCACATATGAGTCTTTCTCAACTTGTAGGAAAGTGAAAGTTGTTAGTGGCTCAGTCATGTCTGACTCTTTGCGACCCATGGACTGTAGCCCCCCAGGCTTCTCTGTCCATGGGATTCTCCAGGCAAGAATACTGGAGTGGCTAGCCATTCCCTTCTCCAGGGGATCTTCCTGACTCAGGGATTGAACCTGGATCTCCCGCACTGTGGGAAAATTCTTTACCGTCTGAGCCACCAGGAAAGCCTCCAACTTACATGAAAACCTCCCTCAATCCCACAGTATCTTTCAACTCTCTCTTATCTTTCACTATCAAACTCATTTGAATGCTCATACCTGACATTTACTACTTTCCTTCCCATTCTGTCCTCCGCGCACTGGAGTCTGATATCCACCATGATCATTAGACTGAAATTGCTCTTACTAATGAGTTCCATGACTCCTAATCCAGCCAGACACATTGAATACTTATTTGATCATTCAGCACCACTTAATCTTACAGACTGTTCTGTCTGAGGTAACTCCTCCCTCAGTGTCTGTGACATCACTCTGCTGTTGGGGTTTTCTGACTCTCCCAAGAAACCTGTCCTTCTTGGTCTTTGTTGCATTTAGAAAGATAATTCAGGCTGATTGTCAAAGATCCAGTGTAATGGTTTTAATTTTATGTTCACAATAAAAAGATTAAAAGACTATCAGTGCATATCTATGGGATGATAATAAACTTTTGAGCATCATTTTATTAAAAAAATTTTTTTAAATTTAAATTTATTTATTTTAATTGGAGGCTAATTACTTTATAATATTGTATTGGTTTTGCCATACATCAACGTGAATCTGCCACGGGTATACACATGTTCCCCATCCTGAACCCCCCTCCCACCTCCCTCCCCATACCATCTATTTTAAAGCTATCTTATTATTACCATTACTTTATAGTGGTGGACCTAGAAGGGTCTGTTACTTGACTCTGGGTTTACTCTTGTCCCTGTTTTTTTTCCCCAGGAAATTCTGAATGTATCCTCTGTTGTTTTTGTCTAAGTGGGATTCTTCATGGAACCGTCACAATATCACCCTTAATGTCATTTAAAGGTATTGTAATAGCATCGGTGTGAAGTATCCATTGTCATGATCAGCTTACGTTTCTTGAGCACTTGCTATGTGCCAGGTATTTGAGATTTCTAATTATGTCAACTCCCTTCCGGCTAAAGATATAATATGGAAATAACAACTAACAACTGCTTGTTCTAGTCCTTACAACTAGACTAGTCTAAGTTCTTACAACTAAGACTAGTCCTTAATCTTCTAAGTTAGATATTCTTATCTCCTAGCATCACGTTATCAAAGGCAGGATTCACACCAGGTCCCCCTGAATGCCCTAATCCTATGTTCTTTCCACTGCACATACTTACATCCTTTGCTACAACCCAGTGTCCCTGTTCACAACACCATGGTTCAAGATTGTCTGCATATTAGTAGTTAAGTGATGAGTTCTTTTTCGGGTCTTTCCTATTCTAAAATAATCCTGTAACTTAAACTGTGAGAGGTGAAATCAACATTGAAGCCCTCAGACTCCCACCATTTTGGAGTCACCAGAACTATTTCTCAGATTTATTTTCTTTAGATTTTCTTGCCTGCTGGATTGGTTGCTGGTTGTTGAGTTTGACATGTCTTGGGTCAAGTCACATCTGGTTCATCTTAAAGAATTCCTGTAAAAAAAACAGCACACATCTTGACTGTCCATGTGAGGGCTTGAAATGAAAGTGAGATAGAAAGAAATGATGCACGGGGCCTATAAGAGAAGAATAGATAGAACGAATGGGCTCTAAGTTACCCATAATTGGCTAGAGGAGGGGAATGGTTTTGCCTCCCTCTTCTCAGCAGTTATTTGATAAAGTTTGGAGGCGCTTTTGGTTGTTAGAGCTTGAGGAGAGGGCGCTGCTGCTGGCAACTCGTCGGACCAAGCCAGGGAGACTGCCAAACATTGCAAAATGCACAAAACACTTCTACCCTCCCTCTCTGGACAAATAATTTTCATGCTCAGAATGCCAACAATTCAGATGTTGAAGAAATTCCTCTGTAAAGAAACAAGGGAAAAGGGAGAGAAAAGGTGACTTGGCAAATCTGAGTCTCTGTGACTGTAGACATGGAGATTTCATCGAGAGCAATTAGAAGCCCAGAAGTTTTGCTGAATTATTGGATAAGGGGATGAATCATTCCAACCAGCTTGAGCTTGAGGTTAATGTGAGAGAGACAGCTGGCAGAGCCAGTAGGCAGAAACATTGTTAAACTGAAGTGAGTGGGAGAGGAAATGTGGAAATAGAAATAATTCACCTTGGGGTGATGGTTCAGGCCACAAAAGGGGTTGAAATGTTCAAAGACATGTGGGAAAAGAAGAGTGAAGACATTTTGCTGGTATGTTAGAAACATAAATCCTTCACACAAATAGTGAATTTTTCAGTAATATACAGTAAAGATTATTCCTGCTCTGCCCATCTGTTTCAACATGAGGAATCAAAATTTGAATACCAACCTTTCTAAAATAAAGGTTCCTGGAGAGATTTAATTTTACTTTTAACAGTTTACTTAAAAAAAAAAAAACACCTCAATACCACTCTTTTCTATTTGAAGTAGAGGTTATCAAACTTAGTATTTATTTTTGCTTAGGGTTTACAAGTTAAATTACAATGTGTCAGTGGCGAGAGGGATTGGAGTTATTTTTTGCTGTAACAGAAGATCAGCAAAAAGAATGTCCATAAAGAGAGGTGTAGCTAGGATTTTTCAGTGTGTCTGCTCTCTGGCAAGTTTTCAAAACACTTAATAGTTTCAGCTTATAATTGCTAAACATGGAAACATTGAAACACCACACCCTTGTGTTAACTTATAATGAATAGTGACTTTAGCACAAACACATATTTTGTGAAAGCACAGAGACAGCCAGCCACACCTGTCACGTTATTAATCAGCCACCATCTCTGGCTGCCCAGTCTTCCTTTGGAGAGATTGTGGGGGAGCAGTCTCCTATATTAAGCAATGTGCAGCTGACTTAGTTTAATGAGCAGGCTGAGGATCACTCAATTGCATCCCTTCCTCTCTCCAAGCAAGACCCATAATCATATTAAGAAGTTCATATTTATGCATACATGTGTACACATTTATCTGATCTTAGAAAACTCCTATGTTGTTTGGAGATGTTGCTAATAAAGAATCAAGTATAGGCACCTGGCGTGCCTCCGTAATTCTGCAGAAGGATGTATTGGCAACAACAGGGCCCTCCAAGGCCTTCAGGTGCAACGAGATCTGGAATTTCCCAGATTGGAGGAACCAGTTCGGTTCTTCTTGTGTGCGTGTTAGGTCACTACAGTCACGTCCAACTCTTTGTGATGTGACTCTATAGACAGTAGCCTGCCAGGCTTCTCTGTCTCCAGGCAAGAATACTGGAGTGGTTTGCTATGCTCTCCTCCAAGAGATCTTCCTAACCCAGGGATCGAATCTGTGTCTCTTATGTCTCTTGCATTGGCAGGTGGGTTTTTTTTTTTTTTTTTTTTTTTAACCAGTTAGTGCTACTGAGGAAGCCCTTGGCTCTTTTTAGCTCCCTTATAAAAATGTCTTGACTTTGTTGCTTGTGTTTTGTGAGTAATTATGGCTTCATCTGCTCTGTCTTTTAGATAATATTTACAGTTTTGCTAGCCGTGGCCTTAAAAATAATCTTCACCTTATTATTCAATGAGATGTCTCATCATGCTGAATAAGGCATGACCCGCACATGCTAAGAATAAACTGGACGGTGCCAAGAAATCTTCCACCCACGTAACTGGAAATGCATGGAATGCAAAACCGGAGCCCAGCTGCAGCACTGTGTGCAGGGATGGCTCTTCAGTAGGTAGAGGAAGCCATCTACTCATCATTCATTAGAGGGGCCTGGAAATGTCCATGTGGAAATCTTATTTCTCCCTCAGGCCTGCCGTTGTATCTGAAAGTCTCACCATTACAGCAAATTCTTGTCTAAGACATCATTTCAGTAAAAGTACGTTTCAAATGTGTAGAAATATCCTACAAGGGTATTTCTTATAGGAACAGTGAATTCAGTTGAAACCTATTTTTACTCTAACATAAATAGGTTTTCATTATTTTCTAATTTAGTCACTTTTTCTTTGAAAGTAGAGCCTTGACAAAATAGAAGTTAGGTCAGTATTTGATTCAGCAGTGTTTAGGCCTAATAGGCATTGGTAGGGGGACCCATTGTACTGGTGGTGGGTGGGCAAGAGTGGAAAAAGTTTCCTTTGGGGCAAGAGAGCTGTCTCTGAGATACTGACTTTGGAGACCTCTCCCTGGAGACACTGCTATGGGTCATTTCTTACAATGGCAACATAAATAATGCATCAATAACAGTAGCCTCAGATATTCTTCACTGGGTTCTGAGACCTCAACTCTAGGCATCACGTTCATTGAAAGTGAAACTTAGTTGCTCAGTCGTGTCCTGCTCTGTGTGACCCCATGGACTGTAGCCTTACCAGGCTCCCCTGTCCATGGAATTCTCCAGGCACAAATACTGGAGTGGGTTGCTGTTTCCTTCTCCAGGGGATCTTCCCAATCCAGGAATTGAACCTGGGTCTTCTGCATTGCAAGCAGATTCTTTACCAATTGAGCTACAAGGGAAGCCTCTATCTTCTGGATTTTTTTTTTTTTTTTTGAGGATCAGGTGAAATGGAGAATTATCTTCTAAATTTTTTCTTTAATGTATGGTCTATTGTATTCATATCACAAATAACTAGGGAGGCATAGCTCTGTTCCTTGCTGGATTGTGAGATGTTTGAGCCAGGGATGGTTTATAATGAGTCTAACTTTGTCCACTGAACACAAGAGACAATCAATAGACAGTTATTGAATAAGTAAATTAGGTCATGGGTGACTGAGGAGTAAGCAGTCTCCTTTTAAAGTTTACAAACAGAAGATTAAATTATGTCCACCAGAATCAATTTTAGGGGGCAGGAAGTAACATAAGTACTTCTAAAAACATGGTTTTTTATTAGCTAAAATTTTCATTAGTTGTCCAGTTTTTATCAAGATCACTAATTTTCTTGTGACTGGATAATTGAATTTTATGTACATCTTCAAGTGACATAAGGGTGGGAAAAAACTGTGTATACATATATGTATGTATTTATTATAAATATACTTTTGTTTTTATATATATTTTATATATAGTATATATTTTATAAATGTATTATTTTTTTTGTTTATATCTTTGAGGGCCTGTAATTGTGAAACTTCTGCCAAAGGGGAACATGCCATAATGCAAGCACCATATGAATGAGAAAAACAAAATACTTGCCAATTTATTATTCAAGATATATATGAATAAATGATATGAATGGATATGCAGAGCTATAAATATGTATCCTACATATAGAAAAACCCGATGAATAACTTGAAGAGAGGTGCTGTAAGTGTGGGAAACATACCACATATGTCCCTGGAGATTTAACATGACACATCAGAGAAGCACCTGGCTGCTTTTTGTGATTCTGGAAACCCAAAGATGTGTGTGCATTTCTCCATTTTTAAGTTGCATGTGTGTGTGTGCGTGTGTGCTTTAATGATCCCAGGCTCTTAAAAAAAAAGTTTAAACAAGATGACTATATCCCGCCACATAGTTATACAATTTTAAACAAGAAATTATGCTGTTTTAGGGAAATCCCTGGAGAAGGCAATGACACCCCACTCGAGTACTCTTGCCTGGAAAATCCCATGGGCGGAGGAGCCTGGTGGGCTGCAATCCGTGGGGTTGCAAAGAGTCGGACATGACTGAGTGACTTCACTTTCACTTTTCACTTTCATGCATTGGAGAAGGAAATGGCAACCCACTCCAGCGTTCTTGCCTGGAGAATCCCATGGACAGGGAGCCTGGTGGGCTGCCATCTATGGGGTCGCGCAGAGTTGGACACGACTGAAGTGACTTAGCAGCAGCAGCAGCGGCAGGGAAATTCCTAGAGGACCAGGGGCTAGAACTCAGTGTTCCCACTGCAAGGAGCATGGGTTCAGTCCCTGATCAGGGAACTAAGATCCTGCAAGGTGTGTGGTGTGGCCAATAAATATATATTTTTTTATATTTAGAGAATGAACTTATGGTCACCAGGGGGAAGGTTGGGTTGACTGGGAGGGACAGTTAGGGGGTTTTACATTGACATGCACACACTGCTGTATTTAAAATGAAGAACCAACAAGGATCTGCTGTATAGCACAAGGAACTCTACTCAATATTATGTAACAACCTAAATGAGAAAGAATTTGAAAAAGAATAGATACGTGTGTGTGTGTGTGTGTGTACACACAAATATAACTGAATCACTTTGCTGTACACCTGAAACTCACACAACATTGTTAATCAAGTATTCTCCAATATAAAATTAAAGTTAAAAAATAGCTCCTAAAGACAATATTACATCTAAGTAGCAATAAAAAAGAAGTTGCTTAAAAAAGAAATTATGTTGTTTTAAATTTCTCAAAATTAAGTATGAATGGCAAATGTAAAATACTTCTGAAGTGGTGAAGAATCAGTTGGAGGAAATCATCTTGTCCCTGCAGTTTTCCCCTTCCTTTTATCCTGGGAGCTTGTTTTAATAACTTTGTTAAACCGAATCAGTCAAACTCTGTGTGTGTGTGTGTGTGTGTGTGTGTGTGAGAGAGAGAGAGAGAGAGAAAGTATATCTCACTTTGAATCCTTCTTAATATAGCATTCCAGATAACCCCTATCACCAAACTGGAACAGCATGTGAGTTGAAATCAATTTATCATCTGTATTCTATATAGTCATAAAAGATCTTTTTTTTTCTACTCTCATGAGAGAAGTCCTCTGAAAATCAGCTTTAAGAAGCCTTAACAGCAGGACATTGCTCTGATTAATCTTTCAACTTGTCCTTTTTTGAAAGGCACCTCATAACTCAAAGGTATTGTCCCTCCCAGAAGTATCTGCATTTTAACAGACTTCCTAAAAATACATGTCTTCAGAATCCTTGGATGTAGTTTTCTGATGGTGAATTTCCAGGCATCATGATACATAATGAGAGAACTTGGATCTCCCGTGATGAGACGAAATGCTCAAGGGGCCTGAAGCAAACCCAGTTTAGTGGCATTCCTTGTCTATTTGCAGGAGCAAATCTTCTCTGCAGAAAAGTTTCCCCAGTTCTTAAGAAGGATTACAGAACTTTTGCAGTTAAGATCAAGGAGTAATCTCACGTGTGTGGGTGCACATCGTTCAGTCATGTTCAACTCTGCAGTCCTACGGACTGTAGCCTGCCAGGCACCTCTGTCCATGGCATTTCCCAGGCGAGAATACTGGATGGAGGGGGTTGCCATTTCCTCCTCCAGGGGATCTTCCCGACCCAGGGATTGAACTCACATCTCCTGGATTGGCAGGTGGGTTCTTTACCACTGAGCCACCTGGGAAACCCTAATCTCACAAAGATCCCTATATATATGAGGAACTAGCCACTTTGACTTAGAGATCTAGGGCCAAAAGATGATAGAGTTAGAACCTTGAGATATTTACACTTTTCAAATACAGAATATACACAGAATATTACATAAAATGTTACATGTGGCAACTCTACATATAATGACTAAAGATGTAAAGGATGCAAAAAATTTGCCAATTAAAAACACATTAGGAAAGAACAAGTAAAAATGTAGAAGGAAAAATACTAAATATGAAAAACATTGTTGAGATGATGAAGTGAAACTCAAAAGATTGCTAGGTAGCATATTAGAGCCAAGGCTAGAAAGAAAAGGTCTAACAGAGAATGGAAGAGGGGTACTGTTTAAAGATATAGTGGATGTGAATTTTCTAGAACTGATGAAAAACCATGAATCCCTAAGATTTTGGAACCACCCTGTTCCCTAAGCAGGATAAAGAAAAAGAAATTCATGCTTAGACATGGTGTGAAATTGCAGAACATCAAGACCATAAAGATTTTTAAATTAACTAGAGAGAAAGAACAGTTGAAGTGAAACAGTAAAGGCATTGTTTTACATTTGAGCAACTTTGTCTGGCTTAATAGTAGACAGTTGGATTCTCGTATCTTCTCATTCAATCTCTCTTAATAACCCATGCCATGTAGCTTCTGGAAGACTCCACTGAGAGAGTGAGAATGAAAAAGGCCAAATTTCCAGAGCTCTTATGAAAATAGTTTTAAGATCACAGATATATCGCTTGGTAGGGCTTCCCTGGTGGCTCAGTGGTAAAAAAATCTGCCAGCCAATGCAGGAAAGGTGGGTTTGATTCCTAATTTGGGAAGATTCCCTGGAGAAGGCAATCCCCACTCCAGTATTCTTGCCTGGGAAATCCCATGGACAGAGGAGCGTGGCAGGCTACAGTCCATGGGGTCGCAAAGAATCGGGCATGACTGAGCAACTAAAAAACAGTAACAAAAATCATTTAATTATTGCTAAACTTGTAACATAAATACTCTCAGTATCATTCTTTTTGTAGTTAACAAAATTGAGGCGTGTAAAAGTAAAGTATTTTGTCTAAGGTAACAAAGTTAGGAAATGATGGAGAAACCTGAACAACCTTGCAATCTGACTCTAAACCTTGCAATCTGACTCCAGAGACTGAGTGAGAAAATGAGGTATCTAAATTTAGAAAATAAAAATGTAGAGATGGGCATAACTTTGCCAAGGCATTAGGTATTAGTGTATTAGATGCACTAATATTTAAACAGTCCCTACTGACTCTTTGCGACCCATGGACTGCAGCACACCAGGCTTCCCTGTCCTTGACCATCTCCCAGAGTTTGCTCAAACTTAGTGCCCATTGAGTCGATGATGCCATCCAACCATCTCGTCCTCTGATGTCCCCTTCTCCTCCCGCCTTCAATCTTTTCCAGCATCAGGGTCTTTTCCAGTGAATCGGCTCTTTGCATCAGGCGGCCAAAGTATTAGAGTTTCAGCTTCAGTATCAGTACTTCTAATGACTATTCAGGGTTGATTTACTTTAGGATTGACTCTCAAGAGTCTTCTCCCTAGTATAAGCTTAGTTTAAGACTCGATACAGAGGATTTATCAAAGCGCCAAAGAATTGATGCTTTTGAACTGTGGTGTTGGAGAAGACTTTTGAGAGTCCCTTGGACTGCAAGGAGATCAAACCAGTCAATCTTAAAGGAAATTAGTCCTGAATATTCATTGGAAGGACTGATGCTGAAGCTGAAAAACTCCAACACTTTGGCCATCTGATGAGAAGAACTAGCTCATTGGAAAAGACCCTGATGCTGGGAAAGATTGAAGGTAGGAGGAGAAGGGGACGACGGAGGATGAGATGGTTGTATGGCATCACCAACTCAATGGACATGAGTTCGGGTAAACTCCGGGAATTGGTGATGGACAGGGAGGCCTGGCTTGCTATAGTCCATGGGTTCGCAAAGAGTTGGACACGACTGAGCAACTGAACTGAACAGAGAATTTAAAAAGGCTGTATTCTTATGGCATTTAGACTCTTGTGAGAATAAAAGGTTTTAGGAACATGAGAAATATATACCTTACAGCACAAATTGGTGCTTTCAGAGTTCTAGGTGCTTCTAGACAATGACATTATGGAGTGAGTTGTTTGGGGACATGGAAGAAAAGGATTTGGGTATGTCTTGGAAGATGAGCAGACTTTGAATTAATAGGTAGTAGAAGGGTGTTTCAGTGGACATATGAACAATAGGAGAAAGACAGGATGGTCATGACCTATGAAAAGGGACCATAATGAAACTTACTGAACTTACATACATAGGGGAAGTGTGAGTCAGGCAGCACCCAATTTTGGATGAGACTGTGGAAATACTTGAATATTAAGTTTGAGATGAGCCTCAAAACTGAGAGAGAGAAACCAGTTTGGGCAAACCAGAACAGTGCTGTAAAAGTGGTGAATCATCTAAAGAAATAATCATCAAACAATGCAAAGTGGTTTGATGTTGTAGACACCACATTTGAAAAGTGATAAGCCTGTTACATATGATATATGAAATGAAAGATGTTTTAGATGTTTTCAAACTTCATGTCGGTTGCATCCTGTGACCCACCCCCACCAGCCTTCATCTTCGGGCAGATAACAGAACAGCTATAATGATCTCCTGTCTGTGTGGTCTTCTGCCATTTTTTCCCCCTCTTCTTCTTATCAGTTCTCTTTATATTCATCTGGTCACTAAATTTTCCTGTATGTCTTTGAGTTGTTTCATGTCGCTGAAAAATGCTTGATGTTGCTGTCTCCAGGAAATAAATCCAGTGTGGTGAGGGAGCAAACACACTTAAAACCTGGAATAACAAGACCTTTTTTTGTGTGTGTGGTCGCTCTATTGATTACACATGACCTGAATCAGCTCTTTATTCCTCAGTCTTTTCATCTCTGACCTGAAGAGAGCAGCCACATTACTGCTAGATAATGTTGAGAAACAGTGACTCTCTCTGATAAAGGAGGCTTGTTAGAAATCACTGACTAAAATCTTAAAACTTTCCATTGCCATTTTAATTTAAGCAACACTGTGCCATACGTTGTATTTTAATTACTAGCTAGGTTTCTAAATGTAGACTGTAATTTGATAAAATATCCGTAA
Organism: Bos javanicus; assembly: GCF_032452875.1. Taxonomy (NCBI): domain Eukaryota; kingdom Metazoa; phylum Chordata; class Mammalia; order Artiodactyla; family Bovidae; genus Bos; species Bos javanicus. The sequence goes on from NC_083881.1 coordinate 48,163,336, forward strand.
TGTAGGCAAGCTAGTATAGCTAAATACCCCTGCCATGTGCTTATACATATTGTATGTATACGTGTGGACCATATGCACACATATGGTGACTCTCTATGTGGCTGTAAAACTTGGATCTGTATTCGTAGCAGTTCCATTTATGGAGGTTCAGAACAGTGTTTATAGGAGTAAGAAAGATAAGAGCAGGAATAGCTTTGGCGAGAATCAAAATCTACAAATTTTCTTCCTCAACCATCCTAATCACATGCGTTCTACCCGACTCTACTGGTAGGAATAGTTAACATGGATATAGTGCTTTGAGTTTATGAAACACCACTGCATAATTTCCACTGGGACTGTGAGGCAGTTAACTGTGGGAACAAGGCCAGGGTAACGATAGCGTGTGAGTAATGGTGGGGGGAGGTACGGGTTGAGTCTGAGCTGGACAGTATCTAGGTCGTAGGACAAGTATTTGGGGATGCGGTGTTTGGCCTTTATCATAAATGCAATGGGAAGCCTCTGAAAGGTTTTAAACAAGAGAGTGACATGAATTCATCTCTATTTCTGAAAGTTTCGTAGGTTGCCACATGGAAATAGATTCTAGGAGGACAGGGTGTCAGAAAGTTACTAAAGTTGCCTGGGTGAGAGGTGGTGGTGGCCTGGGGTGGGCTCACCCTGAAGCTAGTGAAGCTTTCGCTTCAGGGCCCCTTGCTCATAGGAGCCCCTTTTCAGCTGGGTAAGAACCTGCACAATGTATTCATGATGTCCTTATGTATTTGTGATATTTGCAGAAATAGCGTATTTTGCCTGTTAACTGTTAAGACAGCTGTTTCTTTCCACTCCTTTCACCGTGTTTCCACTTGGGTGGGGTGATAGAGGTGTGATGGTGTGCATTTTTAGGGTCTGTCAGGGAGAAGTTGAGTTGGGCTTATGTCATTTTAACTAGAGTTTGGAAAGGTGTTTTGCAGTGGTTGCATCACACAAATGAAGCCTACTTCTTTCATAATCTTTGCACTTATTGGAGAGCTAAAGAAATACAGATTAAAAACTAATGAGACATGAAATCAAAGTGATAAAGATTAACTGTAAATTCACTAGAAATTTTTATGACATCTGGAAGTGAACTGTATAACCCTCATATTTTCAAATTTCATTAATTTATTAAGGAGACATATTATGAGTGGAATTGAGAGTTTGTTGATTGTTTGATAACCTAACTGAGATGAATGAGTCATATGACATATTAGGAAAATATTTAAATTTCTTGCTGTTTTGACAAGGCGAAGATACATAAAACTCATACTACATCATTCCACCATTCTCAGTTAGAGCATCAGCAACATACACATTACTATATATAAAATGGATAACCACTAGTAACCTGCTGTAAAGCACAGGGTGGCTTATATGGAAAAGAATCTGAAAAAAAGAATTGACATATGTTTATGTATAATCGATTCTCTTTGCTGTACACCTGAAACTAATGTGGCATTGTAAGTCAACTATACTCCAATAAAAATTAAAAAAGAAAAAAAAATCAACAGCAGACTGTTCAGTGAGTTTTGCTGATTCAAAGCGTATTTAAGATTAATCATCTACATAGAAAAACTTGAAATGCTCTGAAATCTTATACCTCACCTACAGAAGAAAGTAGAAAGTGATTTTTCCAAATTTGACAGAGACCTTATTTATGGAGCACTGCAATAAAGTGTGGTAATGCTGAAATAGAAATTTTAAGCTCTCAGTAATGGTCCCATCACTTCATGGGAAATAGATGGGGAAACAGTGGAAACAGTGTCAGACTTTATTTTTCTGGGCTCCAAAATCACTACAGATGGTGACTGCAGCCATGAAATTAAAAGACGCTTACTCCTTGGAAGGAAAGTTATGACCAACCTAGATAGCATATTCAAAAGCAGAGACATTACTTTGCCAACAAAGGTCCGTCTAGTCAAGGCTATGGTTTTTCCTGTGGTCATGTATGGATGTGAGAGTTGGACTGTGAAGAAGGCTGAGCACCGGAGAATTGATGCTTTTGAACTGTGGTGTTGGAGAAGACTCTTGAGAGTCCCTTGGACTGCAAGGAGATCCAAGCAGTCCATTCTGAAGGAGATCAGCCCTGGGATTTCTTTGAAAGGAATGATGCTACAGCTGAAACTCCAGTACTTTGGCCACCTCATGCGAAGAGTTGACTCATTGGAAAAAACTCTGATGCTGGGAGGGATTGGGGGCAGGAGGAGAAGGGGACAACAGAGGATGAGATGGCTGGATGGCATCACTGACTTGATGGACGTGAGTCTGAGTGAACTCCAGGAGTTGGTGATGGACAGGGAGGCCTGGCGTGCTGCGATTCATGGGGTCGCAGAGAGTCGGACACGACTGAGCGACTGATCTGATCTGAATGATCCTCTACTCGCTAGAGGAAAAGCTAGATTATCCACTGTCTTTATGAAGAAATATTCCAAAAATTGTTTTCATGTGAAGAGGTGATCAGAGAGTATGGAGCTAAAAACATGGAAAATTAGGCAAGTGTGTGAACATACCAGTAAAAGCAGTACATCATTTTTCTGAGTTTTATAAAGTTTGTAGTGTTTTTCAATATTAAAATTTATTTCATGTGTGATTTTTTTTAAAAACTTGTTTATTTTAATTGGAGGCTAATTACTTTACAATATTGTAGTGGTTTTGCCATATATTGATGTTAATCAGCCATGGGTGTACATGTGTCTTCCATCTTGAACCTCCCCCACCACCTACCTCCCCTTCCCATCCCTCAGATTGTCCCAGTGTACTGGCTTTGAGTCCCCTGATTCATGTATTGAACTTGGATTGGCGATCTATTTCACATATGGTAATATATATGTTTCAATGCTATTCTCTCAAATCATCCCACCCTGGCCTTCTCCCAAGTCCAAAAGTCTGTTCTTTACATCTGTGTCTCTTTTGCTGTCTAGCATATAGGGTCATCATTACCATCTTTCTAAATTCCATATATATGTGTTAATATCCTGTATTGGTGTTTTTCTTTCTGACTTACTTCACTCTCTATAATAGGCTCCAGTTCCATCCATCTCATTAGAACTGATTCAAATGCGTTCTTTTTAATAGCTGACTAATATTCCATTGTGTATATGTACCACAGCTTCACGTGTGATTTCTGTGCTCATTCTAAACACATGTTTATTTTCCCTATGATTTTGTATTCATAGCTTTGTATGCCTTTTCTTTAAATATGGCCTCGCACATTGGATAAGCCTTGGACCCTATAAGACCTGGATTTCTCTCTGACTTAGATGGTGGCTGTGAAATGGAGAAAAGTGGAGAGATTTAGGGTGGGTTTTGAAGGCAGAATAAATGCTTTACGATAATTTTATTCAAAGGTAAATGTATTAAAATGAGAAATAAAGTAACACCTCTAAACAACTTGGGTCTGGTTAACTAGGATTTGAATCTAGGTATTAGGTTAGAATGCATCTGTTCATTGTCATAGTTGAATCTTCAGTTTCCTTAGGTGGGTTTTGAGGATTCAGTTAGATGACACTGACAAAACGCTTCATGTGGTATCTGACATGTTGACTGTGCTTATGTGTTGCTGTTTTTAAGATGATGGGAGGTTTACTCTTTATATATATGTATATATATATATATTTAGAAGATATTTATTTTTCTGTCTACTTCCCAATCTCTCTGCAAGAGTCAGCCCATTCTGCTTAGAGCTTTCTGATTTTTTTGAGGGACAAGGGAATCCCTCTTCATTGCTCCTTGCTGCTGCTGCTGCTGCTAAGTTGCTTCAGTCATGTCCAACTCTTTGAGACCCCATGGACTGGAATGTAACCTGCCAGGCTCCTCTGTCCATGATATTCTCCAGCCAAGATTACTGAAGTGGGTTGCCATTTCCTACTTCAGGGGACGTTCCTGATCCAAGGATCGAACCTGAATCTCCTGTGGCTCCTGCATTGCAGGCAGATTCTTTACCACTGAGACACCAGGGAAGCCCTCATTGCTCCTTACTTGGCACTTATCAGCCAGCCAGCACCCAGTGTGAGGAGTGGTGCTCAGAAACAGTGGAGCCCTTTATCTGACTGGTCTGTGGAACATCAGTGGCAGAATTACTTGGGGATACCTGGACATGGGGCAGAAACTGTACTTGCTTCAGTGGGGAGTGTTGGCGGAACCTTCACATTTTTAAGAGGCAGAAAAAGAGAATCATACATTTTCTAATGATGTAAGAACAAGGTAAACTCTTAGAACTCCAGAGCAATTCTAAAATAATCTGAAATATCTAGTTGAGATTAATTTAGGCAGATTTAAAATGATAAATGAGGTGGGATGGGTCTAATTCTCAAAGATTCTACATAGCAAGAATATTCTGAAAATGATTTGTTACTGAAACCCCATATGCCTGACGACTCTTTTGAGCTCCCTCTGGACTTCTCAATTACTTCTGTAAAACTTATCTTGTCACAGTTAAGTGGGAATAATGACTTTTATCTCTTTGGGAACTAAAATTGCATTAATGTTTTTATTTTCTAAGTGTTAATCATAACTAGTTCCTGCTTTATCCTAACCCTCCCTTTGTAAAGAAACTTTTATTTCTAATTCTGAGATGAGAGAATTGAAGTCTTTTGGATATACAGATACATGCTTAAGTGCACTCACAGGCTGTTTTGTTTTGAGGGGTTCTAAACATGAGGTGTTTTGTTACGTTCGGTTCTGTGTCTGGGTAGCCAAAACTACAACTTCTGTTCTTCCAGGTCACCACATCCTTAATTGATCATAATAAATCCTTTAGGCCCCCAGGAGTTTGCCAGAAGAGATAGCATTTACTCTTGTTTGTTCTTTCTTTTGCTGGTATTCTGCATATATGGACTTCTAAATTAGGATGTGCCTGGTGGAGATTTCAGTTTTAACTTGAATTCTGCACCTTCATTACTTCTTCTCTACCTCTTCCTCAGTGAGTGGAACAGTTTATTTATTTATTTATTTTTCTATAGCAGATCCCCATTCCACACTACCAGAGCTTTAGTTCAGCTCTGGGGAGAAATGTATACCAACAGTGACTTCTTTCCTTTTAGGTCTCCTGAGTGTGGCACTTGAAATTATATAAGATATAGGTGAGTGGAAGAGAGAGGGGGATTGTAAGAAAAGAGAGATGATTCAAAACTAAAGAAGGATTCAGTCAGGACTGAGATTTTGGGTGGTAAAATTGAGTTTTTTCTTTCTGTATAATTCTGTTTAAAATATATGATGATGCCCTCCAAGTCTATCCATGTTGCTGCAAATGGCAAACATTTTTTCTGGCTTAGTAGTAGTCCACTGCATGTGTGTGTGTGTGTGTGTGTGTGTGTGTGTGTTTCCATGATTATTCATTCATCTGTTGATGGACTTTTAAGTTGCTTCCATATATTGACAATTGTATGTAATGCTGCTATGAGCATTTATCTTTTCAAATTATTGGGGTTTTTTTTTTTTTGGATATATGCTCAGGAGTGGAATTGCTAGGTCATGTGGAAGTTCTATTTTTAGTCATATGGAAATTCTATTTTTAGTTTTTTTGAGAAACCTCCATATTGTTTTATGTGGAATCTAAATAACATAACAAACTAAGGAATATAACAAAATAGAAGCAGACTCACAAACATAAGAAATAAACTAGTGGTTACCAGTGGAGCAAGGGGTGGGGCAGCGTAGGGGTTTGGGATATGGGAGACATGAACTATTGGGTATGAGAAAGGTTCAAGGATACAATACAGGGAATATGGCTAATATTTTGTAATAAGTGTAAATGAAAAAATAACCTTGAAAATTATATAAAAATAAAATAAATAGAATCAACAACAGATTTGAAAGCAAAGAATATGATGAGATCAAATGACAAGATTTTATAGCCTTAAGAATTAAACATTTCTCATTCAGATTTTATGGAAGACAAGACAGTTATCTTAGGAAGTGAATGGTTAACTGCTGTCTTTAAGCTGAAGTACCATTTAGTTTGTGAACCAATTCTGTATGAGCCTTTTATTTCTTATAACTGAACAGAATAATTTTTACTCCAGATCTCTAGTGAGATTATGTTTTTTCTTCTTCCCATGCCCCTCTCTAAAAATAAATACATATACATGTCTATGTAAATATTATTTATACATACCTTTACAAATATGCTTGTACTCACATAAAACATGTGATTTTTCTTTAGTGTGATATCAGTATTTTGTAACTACAATTGAAAAAACCCCAACAGGATCACAGAGTGTTGTCCTTCTTTATAAAGAATCAGTAGACCTACTCTGGTAACTCTGTCTGCAGTCTCCATACTGGCCCATGAGGACATGAGGGAAGTCAGAAGTCTAGATCCCAGGGACAAATGGCTTGCCTTTCACTCTGATAGTCTTGGTTCGCAGTGGTCACTTTGGGTGAATGCAGAAGCGACAGGAGGGAATTCTGGAATCAGCTCCTCAAACTTTGTATCACTTCCTCCACAGGAAACAGCAGAAGATATCCTTTCTCACTGCTTCTCCTCTGATAAAATGCCCAGTGTGAGATTAATATTTCAGTCTCTTAACCACAATAGGAAGAGGGCGGGATGGCTTGATTATTGCATAGCTCATCATTTGTTTCTGCTTCTGGCTCTGCCTCCCTCTGCCCCCTCTTGCCAACCTCCTCAGGACCAGCTTCTCCTTCCAAACGTTTTTGAGTCAGACCTATTTATTGAAGAACATGCCCAGAAATCTGATCCTGTAATTACTCCTAAAACTATCAAACATGTTCGTCCTACACCCTCTTTTAGCAGCTGTTCGAGGTAGAAGCAGTGACTGGCCTTTGATTAAGCATTAAGGTTTTTTGTTTGTTTGTTTGTTTAAATGAACAAAAATATGTATTTCCTTTCCACATCATCAGTAACTTGGTTGGGTTTCAAAGTGAAGGCTGCTCCATGACTCCTGTGACTGCATTTGAACAATTACGAGCTGTCTCCACCTTAACATTTTATCCATTAGTCACTGTTGAACCTTTGTCGTTACTTGTTAGTCTCTGAGAAAACGTACACTTCAGTTCATGGTGTCTACTCATTTTCTCCATCACTGTGATAAGATTTTCCTTATTCATGGCCAATCTGGCAGAATGGAAACACTGGGATTGGGAAATCTCACTGACATTGCTTCCCTGTGACTCCAGTCAAGATGAAAATGGAAAGTGAAAATCTGGATGATTATAAATGATGAGATATTTTTTCAAATATCTGGAGATTGACATCATAGTCCCCAAATTCTCAAATTCATGGTCCAGTAAGTCTAATTGAGTGAAAAATGTGACTGGCTTCTGTAGGACTGCCTATTTTTACTTTTGCCAGTTAAAAAAGGACCAAACTCTGCTTGCTTTTGCAGTCACTTTATAAATGAGAAGATCCATATGTATCAAAAAAGGGTCATATCTAAGATTAAAAGAGAATTCTTTTAAATGAATCCATTATACTTCGCTGAAAACACACCGCCTATTTTTCTCATTTCACATCAGAACTGTGAGAACACTGTTTTCTAGCTCAACCTGTCTGAGACTTAATTTGGGGACATAGCTCAGCTTTTGTCTGGATGCCTTATATTTTGACAATACAGACCACAGATGTGTATCAGTGTAGGAGTTTAGATGATGTGTTTTCCCCCTTTTATCAGCACATAGGGATGGTTGCTTTCTATCTGGAGAATTCTGCCTAATGGGTACAGACTCTTGTAGATGGCTTTTAACTTCATGTTATTTTTCTGGGAGGAAAACTCCACTGTGCCTGTGGGCTTAGTGAAGATTTCTCATAGTGAAACGGGATCAATCTTACACTTATATGGAGTAGGCAGTGGCTTATATGGCCTGATTTGTGGAGTGCTGAGAAAGCTTGGAAATAATTCTTCCACTCAGTTGCTACACAGCCTGAAACCCCCAAATATGGATATTTATTCTTTTGGACTCCCTGAAGGTTCCTCTTGTCTCTTCTTGCCCACCTACACTCTCCGCATAAGACATCACCATCATTCTAAAGGCTTTATATATCATTGTTATGCTGACAACCTGTTTTAAAATGTACCCAGTATTTTTTTTTTTTATTACATATATGGTCAGGTCAATAGATGAGAAGACAATGGGCGTTAGAACATTGTTTGTCACTCATTGTTCCCAAGAGAAAGGGCGTGTCGTTGTTACCTGGAGAGGTTACCTGGAGAGCACCGGGTCAGTCAGGAGGCAGAAGAAGCAAGGGAAACGTGTAGGCAGAGGGCTTTTTTGTGGTTTTCCTAGGAAGGACTGGAGGAGGCAGGAAGGCAACTTAGCAGGCTTATGATTGGATAGTTTGAATAATTTAGGTGGGCTCTGAGCTCTAGAGGTGGGCCCTAGTTGCCTGGTACCTAACTGTGGGTTGATTAGGGCAGAGAATGGTGGGTTTTTATGTATTCATTTTTGGCTTCCTTAGGTCTTAGCTGCAGCCTGCAGGATCTTTGTTGTGGCGTGCAGATTCTCCAGTGGTGGCATCTGGGCTCTCTCGTGGTGCGTGCGGGGTCTGTAGCTTGCTGCAGGCAGGCCCGGAAGTTGCTCTGCGGGCTTAGTTGCCCCATAGCATGTGCTATCTTAGTTCCCTGGCCAGGGATTGAACCCGTGTCCACTGCATCAGAAAGTGGATTCCTAACCACCGGACCACCGGGGAAGTCCTGGTGATGGTGGTTTGATACATGAGCGCCTGATAAGGAGGTCACTGGGGTGTGAGCTCTTGATTACTTGGTCTGCATATGAAAGATGTGCTCACAGGGGAGATGTTAGGTAGCTGTCTGTAGGATTGCCTCGCCCTGGGAGGGCAGTCTGTCCCTGGTCAGTGAAGCCTCAGATGGCAGATCATCAAGAGTACAGAAAATAAGAAAACATAGTTCATACACACAGTCCCCTGCGTTGGGATTTGCTGCCCAGACCTCCTTTTCATGCATATTCATCTATCCAGCTGCTACTTGGCATCATCACTTAGATGCCGTAGGGCATTTCAGAATTAACCTGCCTAAAACAAAGTATACCCATCTATCTGTAAACCTGGCCCTTCCAGGCTTCACCGTCTCAGTAAATACTGCCTCTAAAAATAAAGCTAGAATCCTGGATAGCGCCTTTTGTCCCCTTGGCGTCCCATGTCCAATCCATCTGCCGCTGCTTTCATTTTTGGTTCTAGAATATATATCACATTTATACATCTCTCGTCATAGCCACTGCTGCAGTGCTAGTCTAAAGCAATACTTCTTATTTCAATATGGAGATGATACAATCGACAATCAAAAAGACCACACTTAAAGAAACAGAAAAATCAACAAGTGAATATAAAAGCTACAAACTATACGTCCTCTACTTTTCGATTTTCTCATTCTCCTCAATCTTTTGCCATCACTGTCCTGCAACACAGGACACTACCTATTATCCAGTCTGTGCTAAAGTAAACTTTTCAAAATATTAAGCAGAGTATATCACTCCCTTACTTAAAAATCTTTGGGTTGTAAGATTTCACTCATGCTCAGAATGAGGCCCAGTTCCTGACCTTGGGCTGGAGTTCCTGCAGGATGTGACCTCACTCTAAGCTTTCTAACTTCTTTTCATGCCATCTTCACCCTCACTCACTACTCTTCGAAGCTTTTTTGTTTCTAGAATATTCTAAACTCTTTCCTGCCTCAGGAATTTGGCAGTCACTGTTAAACTGTATGTGAAAGTTTTTTTCCCTAGACTTTGTGTACATCTGGTTTCTTCTTGTCCTTTAGCTGTGGGCTTAACAATCATCTCCTTAAAGCAGACTTCCCTGTCATCCTCTCTAACCACAGTCTGCTTCTCTGTCCTCCACACCAATCATAACATCAGGTTCTTTATGTTATAGTGTTGCATTGATGGTTGGTTGTCTAGTCACTGTTAGTTCATTGTTTACTGTGTCTTTTCTGCATGAATGCAGCCTCCAGGAGGTCTGGCAGTCACATGTCCTGGTGAGTATTTCCTAGATGAATGAATTATTTAGACAGACCATGTCTTTTCTTATGATTCTTCTTCTTTTCAACTTTATTGATATGTGATTGGCATTTAAAATTAAGCTTAAGATATACAACATGATGGTTTTATATAGGCATATACTGTGAAAAGATTACCACAATAAGGTTGGTTAATACATCTACCATTGCAGATAATTACCACTGTGTGTGTGTCTATGTGTGTATATATGGTGAGGGCATGTAAGATTTACTCCTTAGCCACTTTCAAGCATACAGTATAACATTCTGTACAGTAGATCCCCAGAACTTACTCATCTTAGAAGTAGAAGTTTGTAACCTTTGACTACCATCACATCTCCCCACCCACCAGCCCCTGACAACCACCAATCTACTGTTTCTACGAGTTTATGATTCTTCTTTTAAACATTGAGGCACAACTGTTAAGACATGAAAGCCTACTGAAAATTAATATATCAGTTTGTTTTCCTCCTGGTTGTCTGAAAATAGTACAAACTCAGGGAGTAAAAGGGAGAGAAAAGAATGATGACTAGATTTATGTAAAAGGTATGAGAAAAGAAATTGGCATCAAAATGGATGGTTTTGTGGGTTTTAGGTTTTTAATTTGTTTCTTTTCAATTTTCTTAAGAACTTACTATGTGCCAGGTGGTGCTAACTATGTTTAACAAATACATACTCATCACAATAACTCTAGAAAGTAGATATATTATTATTATGATAAGATATATGAGGGCCATTTGTAAGATGGCAGCTTTCATTTGGTTTCCAGTTTTATGTTATTTAAACACACTTTGTAAAAATAGGAGAAAGAGGGTGTGGGTTCTGGAGCCATGCAGGCTTGGGTTTTCACTTCTCATGGCACCATCACTTGCAGTGTGACCTTGAATATATTACCTAACCTCCTTAAAAACTGTTTTCTTCATGTAAATAATGGGAAAAGCAGCAGTGCTTACCCGCAGAGTTGTGGTGCTCACTAATTTAGATTAAATGGTGGGTAGAAAATTATTGTAACACAGTGTCTGGCACAGAGAAATGCTCCGAAAATATTAGTTATGATGACCGCCCTCAGTTTTGTAACATTTAGGAGCAGCGCATAAATAACAAAATGTTCTGTGCTTGGTGTAAGGGAACAAGATGTCCCAGTTTAGGAACATCATAAAACTATAGCAGAAATGTCTATACTTAAATGTCTTTGAAGCAACTGTTCATACACTAACGGCTATATTTATATTAGAACAAAATAAACGGAAAAGCTGACAAGGTATCACATAAAACATATACAAATTGTAGCTTAGGGTGTAATTTCTGAATATATAATGAATACATTAATAAGAACTAATGGGTCAGCCTCATTTGTAATGACATTTAAAGAGAAAGACTCTTCTCCATTTCTGTTTTTTGGTGAAATTTTAATAATATCATTTTGGTGCTGCCGCTGCCAAGTCGCTTCAGTCATGTCCGACTCTGTGCGACCCCATAGACGGCAGCCCACCAGGCTTCTCTGTCCCTGGGATTCTCCAGGCAAGAACACTGGAGTGGGTTGCCATTTCCTTCTCCAATGCATGAAAGTGGAAAGTGAAAGTGAAGTCACTCAGTCGTGTCTGACTCTTAGCAACCCCATGGACTGCAGCCCACCAGGCTCCTCCATCCATGGGATTTTCCGGGCAACAGTACTGGAGTGGGGTGCCATCACCTTCTCCCATCATTTTGGTACTAGAGTCAAAAAAGCTTTGAGTCATTCTCTCGCCTCCCTTCAGTTGCCCCCGCTGCCTGCCATGGTGCAGGTCATACAGAATTGCTCTTCTATCTCCTAAGTTTTTGTCCAAACTTGTTTTATGGGAGCTCAGATGATGTGGCTCCTACCCCTCCTTTGGGAGCCAGCTCCATGGCTCAGTAGCTTGCTCAGTTGGCACGGATTATCGAATATGGGGTCTTCATGTTCTCTTTCATACTACCATCCTGTTACTTTTAACTAACGCATTCTGCATTATCCAAAGCAATTCACTTCTTTTCTTGATGTTTGCAGCCTTCAGGTATTAGTGGACTGTTATCACAACCCCCCCCACCTCCGCCGCAACTCCCCCCCTCCCTCTGCCCCGCTTTAATCATCACTTAGCCAGGTTTTACATATTTAGTTCTTTTTATCTTTCCCCACAAGTTCATCCCCCCAGGCCTGTAATCATTTTGTTATTCTTCTTTGAGACCTTTCCAGTTTGTCTGCCTGTGTCTGGAATTGAGGTTCCCCAAAATGACTGCATCACTACAAATATATTCTCTAGCAGAGTCCTCTGGAGTCCCAGAGCTGTTTGCTTAGAGGGATGATAGAGCATTGAGCCAGCCTCAAAATGAGATGGCACGTTGAAAGCATGTGTTGTTGAATTCTGCTTTCTATTTGCTTGTCAACATGACTAATCTCCTTCCTAGATTTCAAGTTTCTTAGGAGGAAAATACATGCACAATTGACTTCTCTTGAATGGGTAAGCGTCTTCAACCTTGACTGCACATTGGCGTTTACCAGTGATCTTTAGAAAATACTCATGCCTGACCCCCACCCCAGGTACTCTAAGTACCTTGGGATGGGATAGGAGTGGGCCATCAGAATTTTTTAAAACTCCCCAGGTGATTCTAATGTGTAACAAAGTTTGAGAATCACAGCCCTCAACAACACATGCTTAGTAAACATTTGGCAGGTGAATGAAAAAATAAATGCTGTAGTATTAGGCGGGCCAAGAAGTTTGTTCAGGTTTTTCCATAACAGCTTACAGAAAAACCCGAGCAAACTTCTTGGCCCACCCAATACTTATCTTTTCCTCAACTCATATCTCAAAGTATCTCCAGGGATCATTGTCTCACAGCTTCCTGCTACTATTATTTATGTGTACTTTATATTGGTACTTCAAACTTTTCCAGGTCACTACTCATTGAATGATTTTTTGGCCAGAGTTTCTAGAAGCCTTGAAGGAATTGTATCATGTGTCTGACCTCTCGGTTTTCTAACTTCTCAATTTTATAGTGAGCTCATGTATAAGTATGTCATTCTAAATCTTTCCAAGTGCCTGAGAATAAAATAAATCATAATTTCCCTTCTACTTTTGTTTCCATTCATTTATTTCTCTAGCACTTGTCAACCCTATAAAGATCTACTTTATTTACATGCCCACAAGCTTTTGCAGAGAATTCTTCCTGACAAATTTTGGTTCAAGAGCAGCATGTCTGTACAGATATAATTAATAATTCATTAGATAAAATTTCAAGATACAGTTTAGCATATTCATAAATACTATGTCAATGTAATGGTAGATTTTAAAAGATTGAACAGACTAGTTTTTAGAGCAGTTTTAGGTTTATAAAAACAGTTGAAAGTACAGAGAATTTTTTTGTGTGGGTATTTTGGCAGATTGAAACTCAAAGCATCATACAAAGGGAAATGTCTTTTGGATCTCTGGCAAATGCTTTAAACAGTGAATATTACATAGGAAAATTTTAAACTAGGTAGGTGACAAGAATGTGAAACTGCATTGTGCTGGACTTTTAATTATAATGATAGAAAAATGGGGCTTACCTGGCATGGTTTGGGGTTTATTTTTCTTTCATGGACTTTCAAATATTTTTACTTTTAGCACAGTCAAGAGGTAGACAGCCAAAATGTAGCTCTCACAACAAGACCACACGAATCCAGCATTCTTATCTAGAGAGGCCTTCCTTTGAGAGATGGCCAAGAGGCTGAAAGACATGTCTCTAGAATGTGGGGCAGAGAGAGCGTCACCAAAGGGGTAGCTTGTTGGAGCAAGCACTTGACCTTCAGTAACTATGCATTCTTGTCTTTAAGACTGTGCAAATTCTTGAGTTGAATCTTGCGCAAGATTGATAGGCCTGCAAGTAGCTCTCATTCATGATGTCTTTGTCTTCTGTATCCTGCTTTTTACCAAACACCGACAGCCTGGATAATCAAAGAAAACCTTATGCCTGTCAGTTTTCTCATGCAGTTATGTTTGAGACAAGAGGAAGTTCTAGGGTTTGATTAACCTCAGTAATGAACAGGAAAGAAAGGAGCAGGTCCAAAGAGATTCTCACTCAGCTGCCCAGATAGTACCAGAAAAATAATTTTCAGAGGTTAAGTCTCCAAGTAATCAATTGTCCAATTTCTATTATTTTATAAAAGAGGAAGAATGTAATATCAATATATATTAATGATGTCTTTATTAAAACTATGAAGCCGTATACAGTAACTTTCCTGTGGCTAAAATTCAGTTTCCCTACCATTTGCATTAGTCTGTCAGGTATATATCTACATGCTTTTATCAAACCACAAAAGAAGTATCCTATGTGTCTCTCTAGGGGCTTCTCTCATAGCTCAGTCGGTAAAGAATACGTCTGCAATGTAGGAGACCTGGGTTCGATTCCTGGGTCGGAAGATCCTTTGGAGAAGGAAATGGCAAACCACTCTAGTATTCTTTCCTGTAGAATCCCATGGACAGCTCCAGTCCATTGATTTGCAAGAGTCGAACACGACTTAGCGACTAAACCACACCATGTATATCTCTAGACTTAGAATAATTGTTGAGTTCCGCCACTGTTACAGTAAAGTGTAGATAAAGATAAACTTTTCAAAGACGTTTGCATAGGAAAACATCATAGTCACCTCCAGTTAGAGGTCCTTAACTAATATAACATGCATGCTCAGTCACTCAGTGGTATCTGACTCTTTGCTATCCCATGACTGTAGCCCGCCAGGCTCCTCTGTCCCTGGGATTCTGCAGGCAAGAATACTGAAGTGAGTTGCCATTCCCGTCTCCAGGGGATCTTCCAGACCCAGGGTCAAACCCGGGTCTCCTGCATTGCAGGTGGATTCTTCTACCGCTTGAGCCACCAGAGAAACCCAACTAACAACTCTTGTTAATAATCAGAGACTGGCCTAAAATATTTTTGCTCCATAAAGCAAGAGCATGAACCTATTTTCAGGCCCAGAATAGAGATGTGGATGTAGATGATGGACTTATGGATACAGCTGAGGAAGGAGAAGGTGGGATGAATTGAGAGAGTAGCATTGAAACATACACATTACCAGGTGTAAAATAGATAGCTAGTGAGAAGTTGCTGTATAGCACAGGGAGCTCAGCCTGGAGCCCTGTGACAATGTACGGGGAGGTATAGGGGTGGTGGGTGGGAGGGAGTTTCAAGACAGAGGAGGTATATGTATACTTTTGGGTGATGCATGTTGATGTATGGCAGAAACCAACACAATTGGTAATTATCTTCCAATTAAAAATAAACTAAAAAAGGAAAAAAAAGCAAGAGCAGATAACACAGCAAAATCTCAGGTTTTGGTAATTGGGATATGGTAGTTGGTTATGGGATATAGAAAGTTAAGAATTATTGGGAAAGGGCTTTGGGATTGCATTTATCTAGAAATTATTTTCCTGAGAAAAGCCAGAGGAGTTAATTAAACTGCTTACCAACACATTGTAAGTAGAAGTTTATATTTGGTATCTTTTAAAAGGTGGTCCAGGGACTGGCTACATGGGCTGGAAAGTGCCTGGTGGTTTTTAGTCGCTAAGTCATGTCCCACTCTTGTGACCCCACTGACTATAGTCCGCCAGGCTCCCCTGTCCATGAGCTTCTCCAGGCAAGAATACTGGAGTGGGTTGCCATTTCCTTCTCCAGGGGATCTTCCTGACCCAGGAATCAAACCCAGGTCTCCTGCATTGCAGGCAGATGATTTACTGACTGAGCTATGTAAATCCCTGGGCTTAACTCTAAACCCACTGTAGCAAGGTCTGTGGGAGTAAGGCCCAAAAGCTGCATTTTTAACATGATCCCTAGCTGAATTTTCTGTATGCATCTTGGGTCTACTTACAGAATATAGAATAGAATGGGTCAGAAGGTGTTAAGCCTTGTATCCTCTTCTCATTTTGTCATATAGTCTTTGCATATAGCAATGCAGGAGACCCGGGTTTGACCCTGGGTCTGGAAGATCCCCTGGAGATGGGAATGGCAACTCACTTCAGTATTCTTGCCTGCAGAATCCCAGGGACAGAGGAGCCTGGTGGGCTACAGTCATGGGATAGCAAAGAGTCAGATACCACTGAGTGACTGAGCATATAGTCACTCTTCTCATATAGTCACTTTGCTAACTATACACTGAAACAAAATGTAAGCTAGAATTATAGAAACTATAGGTGGTGAATCCCCCCATGTTAACAACTCAGCTTTAAGTAACTGCACACAGAAAGATCCCAAACTCTTTGCCTTAATATTTTTAGCTTTTGAACAATCAGAAATTACAACCAATGAAAAAAAGAATCAGAGGAAAATGATCCAGATATAATCAGTTCTCTAATGGGGACATAGAATTAAGATTAAGATCAGATGAACTTTGTAGTAAAAGTTGCTTAGTAATTGTGTAGTTTAGTATATATACTTAGAATAACTATCCATTTCTGTTGAGTTCAGTCCCTTTTAGTTGATCTCTCCCACTCTCTTTTTTAAAGGTCTGGTTAAAACAGTTTCAAGTGTTGTTAAAAAGAGATATTTTAATCCGCTGGATTTGATTAATTGTTTTTCAAAGTTCCAGTTTCTGGAGTGTTCAGAACAAGAAAATGATACTCTGCTCTGGTAGAATTTGCCTGAACAAGATCTATTTCTGTCTGTGTGTGTCATACATTACATTTAAAATACAAATAATACAGGTGAAATAACAGGGTTTATTTATTCTCATCGAAGAGCCTAAAATGTTCTAAGTAACTCAAACGTACCCATTATTAAAAGGGTACGTTTTATAAAAGGTATAAAAATGAATATATATATTCATTTCAAACACCCTGCATTCATTAAAACAGTTTAGGAATTTCAGTTTTCAGAGTTTTTTTTTTTTTTGCTAAGATCAAGTAATAGTCTTTTAAAAAATCCTCTGAGGGGAAAAAATGTTCATGATTTGAGAGTGGCTTTAATTTGGGGGTATGATTTGATGATGTGGTTGTTCATTTGGGGACTTTTAACTGATTAATAACAAGTTGCAACTCTAGAATAATGAAATCTATTTTCTCTGTGATTCATACATGGGTTCCAAAGGCGATTCTAAAAACAACATCCTACTAATCTTTTG
This sequence comes from Bos javanicus, assembly GCF_032452875.1. NCBI lineage: Eukaryota > Metazoa > Chordata > Mammalia > Artiodactyla > Bovidae > Bos > Bos javanicus. Next base: position 48,180,424 of record NC_083881.1, read on the forward strand.
TGCATTAACAATACTACTATAGTGACCAAGGATTTGCTGTGAATAGGTGAAATAATTCTGGTCTTGGTGTGTAAGAACATTTTAAAAGTCACGGCTCTGCTGCTACTTTCTGTGAAGCCTTAAGCAATTTGCTTGCTCGAAATTTCCTTTTCTTCATCTTTAAAATGAAGGTTATTATAACCTACCCCACAGGATTACAACAAGATTTAAATAAGAGGATATGTGAGAAAGTGCCTTGTAAAATAAAAACACAAATGTGTTATGTTGGTAATATTACCTATTTCTGAGCTGTTTTGAAGAATAACTGCATTTGGATGAAGATGTTCTTTATTTCTTTAAAGAAAGTTTTATGTTTTTGTGATCACTACTCAGTTAGTTAGTAGTAATTATGTTTATTTAAACAAATATTATTCTTTAAAGCAGACTTTTGAAAATTTCCATTTCAGGATGTTGGTCTCCCTTAGAAGACATTGAAAAGGACTGAAATTCTATTTTAAAATACAGAATTCTCATTCTCCCACATTTTTTAAATACAGGTAATTAGAATCATGACGTTTCCCTACTCAACACTTTGAAAAACTGATGTTTATAATATAAGGACTGATAAGTTATTTAAATGAGAAATATGAGTATCAATGATGAAAACATTGGCCAAATCTATCTCTTCACTGTAAATTAAAAGTCTATGATCTTCATTTTTCTTATTTATTTCTGAAAAATGCTTTCCATGTGTGATAATGGAAAAGTGACAGTATTAGTAATCATAATCCACAGAAAATCTTCAAAACATTTCAGATGATTTTCTCCACAATGTACTTTATTTTTGTAAATGTGATAAGACAGAAGTAATTAATTTAATATGGATCTTTGCCTTCTGTTTTTTTCTCCATAACATTAAAGTTTCCAAATCCAGTGAATGGGAAGACGGAGGCCAAAGCAAAGGTTTATTTCCTCCCCAAGTAAAAGGCTTAGCCTAGAATAATTTCATCAGGCTCTTAATGATAGTGAAAAGATTTTGACAGTGTTAAATATAATTTTGAAAGCCTTAGTGCATTCTTCTAATTTTTCCCTGTTTCATATTGATATTAAATGTCCAGTTAGGTCCAAACTTTGGGTGAAAGGTCAAGTGACATGGTTAATCTTTTCACTCCCTCTGTGAGGGCTTTTTGGAGAAGACAATGGCACCCCACTCCAGTACTCTTGCCTGGAAAATCCCACGGATGGAGGATCCTGGTAGGCTGCAATCCATGGGGTTGCTAAGAGTCAGATATGACTGATTTCACTTTTCACTTTCATGCACTGGAGAAGGAAATGGCAACCCACTTCAGTGTTCTTGCCTGCAGAATCCCAGGGACGGGGAGCCTGGTGGGCTGCTGTCTATAGGGTCGCACAGAGTCGGACACAACTGAAGCGACTCAATAGCAGCAGCAGCATGTGGGCTTTTTAAGAAAGATCCTTTGGCACTATGGCAGCAAGCCCTCTACACTTGAATAAGGTCATGACGAAAACACACAGAGTGAAGGAAGAGAATCTGGCCACAGGTGAAGATAATGTCATATAGATAACAACATGATATTTTTCAAATACTCATGAACACTCACATTCTGATTAATTCTTTATTAAATCTGTTTTTCAGCCTTGGCCATAAAACATCTCATTTTCCCAATCTTGCAGTTGTCGGCACTTATTTCACAAGAACCAAAGTAGAGACTCCGTGTGGAATCCGTGTTTGTAATCCAAGTCGACACAAAGTGGATCCAAAATATTATTACTTATCGTTAGAGGAAGGAAATAATCATTTTGTACCAGACATTTAAAGAGATAGAATTTCTTTCTATACAGTCTAAAAACAGGAATGAGAAAGTAGAATTTTCTTAAGTAATCACTTCAAAAATAAGAAAATAGGCTTTAAAGTCTTAAATTAAACTTCAAATCTTAAATTTTAAACTTTAAGTCTTTAATTAAACTCTAAATTCCAAAACGTTTTTTGGAATTTGATTCTCTTCCAAATAGAAATTTGCTACATATTTTATACTTCTATTAATTTGTGTTTTCTTTTAAAGATGTTTTTAAGAAAAGGAATCATACTTATTATCTTTTTTTTCCTCATGCCTAACACAGTGCCTTGACCCAAATTGGCTCACGTTCCATGCTTGTTCTTTATTTGAACATGTCTATGTGTTAAACTTTGAGAGGGCAAGAGGGAAATTTCCTGCCCCCCAATCTCATCTAACATCAAAGGGCATTTCCTCTTCTCTGGGGTAGAGATTATTCTACAGGCCTTTGTTAGTCTGTATCTTAGGAATCAGTTAAAAATTGTCCTGATAATAGCAGCAAATGAATACTCATTGAGTACTTAGCATGTTCCACTATACTAAGTTCCTCACCAGTATTATCTTACTCATCCTCATTAACTCATATAGAAAGCACAGTGACTTAGAAGGGAAAGTGAAGATTTGAGTATCATATTCAAGTCTACTCAGCTAGGCAGTTGTAGGTCCTCGGGTTGCATCTCTGAATTTCTTCCAACTAAGCTTTGGCAGACATAGGATGTGAGCGTCCAGGATGCTAATAAGATTAAAACGTGCCAAAGATGTTAATTTTCACAGTTTTGTTTAACTCATCCCCAAACCTCCCCCGACCCCATCTCATCCCCGTGGTGAGAGCTGTTGGTGCAAATAGAGACTCATCCTCACCTGACGTTCTCCTCTCCTACCTCTGGAAGCCCTACTCTGCATCTCGTCTTGCTTTGCCCTGAGCTGCTGCTCTGGGATCTCTGCTCAGCGGCTTCCTGGACGCAGCTCCACAGAGGCAGTGATGGCAGTTGTTGAGTCACTCAGTCGTGTCCAACTCTTTGCGACCCCATGGACTGCAACATGTCTGGCTTCCCTGAACTTCACCATCTCCTGGAGTTTGCTTAAACTCATGTCCATTAAGTCAGTGATGCCATCCAACCAACTCATTCTCTGTTGTCCCCTTCTCCTTCTGCCTTCAATCTGTTCCAGCATCAGGGTCTTTTCCAATGAGTCGGCTCTTCACGTCAGGTGGCCAAAGTATTGGAGTTTCAGCATCAGTCCTTCCAATAAATATTCCGGACTGATTTCCTTTAGTATCGACTGGTTTGATCTCCTTGCAGTCCAAGGGACTCTCAAGAGTCTTCTCCAACACCACAGTTCAAAAGCACCAATTCTTTGGCTCTCACCTTTCTTTATGGTCCAGTTCTCACATCCGTACATGACTACTGGGAAAACCATAGCTTTGACTGTATGGACCTTTGTTGGCAAAGAGATGGCAGAGACTTATGCAGTTAATGCTACTCTGTGTCACTGAAGGATTCCAGGATGAAAAAGTATTGAAAGAGTTAGTTGCTCAGTCATGTCCTACTCTTTGTGACGCCATGGACTGTAGCCTGCCAGGCTCCTCTGTCCGTGGGATTCTCTAGGCAAGAATACTGCAGTGGATTACCATTTCCTTCTCCAGGGGATCTTCCTGACCCAGGGATTGAACCCGGGTCTCCAGCATTGCAGGAGGATCCTTTATTGTCTTAGCCACACTTGTGTATATCAGATTGGGGCAACTTTGTCTGTGTAGGTCCAATGAGTGGACTCTCCTGCTAGTTTCTTTCTTTGCTGTGACCCTTCCTTCCATTTTAAAGCTCTTTTGACCTTAGCTCCATCCTCTTCTCTCTATAGACACTTCTCTTTCCTCTTTCTACTTACATTCAGTCTTGGTGCCAGCTTCCTCTCTGAACATGTTCCCTATCAAGAACACGTAGCTTCTCTCTCTCCCCCTTTCCCGATGGACAGTTTAACGGGGCAGCAATGTTCTGGCCTGGGACAGTTGAGATGGTACGTAGCAGGGAGGTAGTAACACCAGCTTACAGGGCTGGCCTGCATCTCACAACCAAATTACCTGCTATACAGTAACTGCTTTGTTTAAGGAACAGCAGATACTATCTTCTCTTTCCTAGCAGCCTCCATCCGCCAGGGCTTTTCCCAGCATCTCAGAAGCACAAGTCCCCACTAGACTGAACCCTTGGAACGGAACCCAGATACTCAAACCTGACTTTTAAATGATTCTGTTGGACTGCTTGCCTTGTACATTTAAAACACAGGCCTTTCAGGAAAATCAACTTCATGAATATTCACTTCCCTTTTGCAGATTCAAATGCCTCATTGAGCCACTACACACTTCACTTTTAGAAAAACGAATGGAAATCGGTTGATGTATTTTGTCAAGTTAGATGTATTCTTTCTCTTTTCTTTTTTTCAAGTTTAACGTCTTGTCCTCCAAAGTTTCTAGCTCTCTTTATTTCTTGTTCTCTTTGGCAATCTTCCTGGAATCAGAGGCAAATTTGAAGTGATTCTAAATTTAGGTTTTCATACTCAGCAATGCCAGATACTGTATTTTTGCATATATGAGGTGGAACCAGAATCTTTACCTGTGAAGTAAGCACTATCCCATTTCAAACCTGAATGTCAGTCTGCATCAGTTGTGTCTATGATGGTCACATTGTGCATGGAGGTTCTGATGCGTTTTCTGAATTGTCCCTAGCCTACCTCTGGGGGGAGGGGGGCAATCCCAGCCTGGGAACGGAGGGAAGACACTTGGTAATCTCAGGGTTCTCCATCCTGTGTACATACCTGGATAATTCCTCATGTGCCCACTTTCTCCAGCATTTTTACTTAGAAGGAATAAAGTTAAGCAGAGCACAGCAGTCAGGTTTGAAGTAATCAGGAGATGCTTGGAAGGTGGACACATGAGGAATTCTTCCTTTATGTTGATGATGGGGGGATTATGAGTCACCGTCTGGTTGGAAGCCTCAGGACCGCCGCAGCACTGGTTCCCCGGAGGACTGCCTGGTGGGGTGGCTTCTGTCCATTGCACAGTCCACCCACTCTACATTTTTCCCTTGTCCTTCAACTCCTCTTGCCATTCAGTCATCCATGTGGCAGATGTCCAAGTGCTAAGGGATTGGTCTTGGCAAAGATTCCCAAATCCAGTTTTAGGGAATGTTCATGCCCACCAACTGGAGAAGGCAATGGTACCCCACTCCAGAGTCAGACACGACTGAGCGACTTCACTTTCACTTTTCACTTGCATGCATTGGAAAAGGAAATGGCAACCCACTCCAGTGTTCTTGCCTGGAGAGTCCCAGGGACAGGGGAACCTGGTGGGCTGCTGTCTCTGGGGTCGCACAGAGTTGGACACGACTGAAGCGACTTAGCAGCAGCAGCAGCAGCATGCCCAGCAACATCTCTAGCACGTGGGACTTGTATGTTGTGCTCTTGTTGTCCATCTTGGCCAACCCTCCAGTGGGCCTGGGTGATTCCATTTGTAACTTGAATCAGATCATGTCACTATCCACATGGAAATTTAAAGCTGTTTCCAAGTCCTCAAAGGCTTACATGCTCTGGTTCCTGGCTTCCTCTGTCAACCAATCCCCTCTGCCCCCCAGCTTTGTGCTTGCTCACCAGTTCCAGCCCCTTGGGCCTTCTTGCTGACTTCAAACCTGCAGGCCTACTTTCCCCACAGTGCCTTTACATAGCTCAGTCTGGAACACTGGGCTGTCCCATTTCATGTAGGTCTCCACTCAGACGGCAACTTCTCTAAATGGCTTTCCTTGGCCAGTGCCTCTAAATATAAGACCAACCTGTCACTCTGTCTTCTTACCCCAGTGGCTTTCAGACTCACTCACCTGTCACCCACAGTGAGAAATACATTTTGTATCATGACCCCATGTGAAGTATACAGAAGAACTCCAGTGAAAATCTCATAAACAGTGCCTATGTTTACTATGGGAGATGCCCTCCAATACCTCCCATTTCATTCTGTTCTATTCCATTTCATCCCATACCATCCTAATCATTTTATTAAAAATGCTGCTGGCTATATCCTTTCAAACAGATTTTACCACCAACTGAATGGTTACAGTGTACCTTCTGATGGTCTCACCCTGCTCATAAAGTCAAGTCTTCCTTTTTCTTCATAGCTGTTGTGTTCTGCATACTTTTGTTTATCATCTAGCTTTCCTTCTAGAGTGTAAGGACATGAAGAACAATTAAAAAAATGCAGATTTTGACATGTTTATCACTGTTTTATCCATAGTGCTCAGGGACGTACATATAATAGGCCCTCAATAAGTATTCCTTGAATGACTGACTCAGTGAATGTGTTTATGAAAAAGAGATTTTGTTTGCAAGTAATTTGGAATAATCCAGTATATTCCACATCCCTCCCAAAGATTCATAGTTCCCATTAGAATGTTTAAAACTCCAAGATGTTCTCTAGTAAAGAAAGCTGTTTGGTTTTGTTAACCCCAGGATTCAGAAATTAATGGACTCTCTCAGAACCCGTGCTAAGAACATACATATTAAGGGGTCATGGGGCATTGCTGAGACTCATCACAGTTCACAAAAATACCTAGGTGAACAAAGCTGTAGTGGATACTAAACGCAGGCGATAGTGGGGTCCTGGAGCCGTCACCTTCTCCCTGAAATGGAGGCATTAACCCTTCAGTTACTGAATGCAGAGAAGGCCCAGGGATCCTGAGGGAGGGATTGAGAGGTTTGAGCACGAGGATGGGGGCACTTGGGTGAATTAGGACAACAGTGGCTGTATTCCAAGGTGAGGTGTGTGTGTGCACGCATTCGGTCATGTTGACTCTTTATGATCCTATGGATTGTAGCCTTCCAGGCTCCTCTGTCCATGGGGTTCTCCAGACAAGAATACTGGGTTGGATTGCTGTTCCCATCTTCCGGGGATCTTCCTGACCCAAAGATCGAACTTGTGATCTCTTGGATCTCCTGCTTTGGCAGGCAGGTTCTTTAAAGGAGATACTTAAATGTTTTTGCAACTGGGATATTTGTTCCTGTCTGTACCCTTGAATTTAAAGCCTGAGCAAAGAATTACTCTGCCTTATTTCTCTAGTCTTTTAGTTGGGGGATCATCATCCGCAACGACGTGGCCAAGGGATCAAGGGGAGAGAGCAGAAGTCCAAGACATCTTCCTTCTCTTGGCCTAGAAGGAGAGTAATGGAGAGAACCTCCTTGAGAAGCAGCAGGAAGAGGTAGGGACTCATTAGGGGCTGCTTGGGATGCAGTGGGTCATAGTGTTTGTTTTTTAAGATGGACATTTAGAAGGGCCAAATCTTTGAGTGATGAGAAATTAGGCCCTGAGTAAATAAATGTTAGTTGCCATTATTATTTCTTTTAACCATTTTAATCACAGCCTGGGATACTATATTCAGTACCTAAATTCAGTACTTTAATTCTGAAAGTAGCATCTCAGCTTTTATGATTGCAAATTTTTATTCTTTCCTAATCAACTTTGGCTCTACTTCCTTCTTTTCTTTCCTCAAAAATGTAAATTAAATGCAAATTAAGCAGTAGAGTTGTCTGTCTGCTGTTCCTGTTTGCCCAGTTCTCTGGTCCTGAGGTGGTGGTGCCCTTTTTTTCTGACGGGACAGCTATTTTATTTGCTGTGTTTCTGCAGTTGCACATTATCATAAAAGCATGATTTCCCAGGTTATGCTCATTTCCAGGAGGGAAATCTGGGCTGCACTATACCACAGTAGCGGAGACGGCAATGGCACCCCACTCCAGTACACTTGCCTGGGAAATCCCATGGATGGAGGAGCCTGGTGGGCTGCAGTCCACGGGGTCTCTAGGAGTCGGACACGACTGAGCGACTTCACTTTCTCTTTTCACTTTCATGCATTGGAGAAGGAAATGGCAACCCACTCCAGTGTTCTTGCCTGGAGAATCCCAGGGACGGGGGAGCCTGGTGTGCTACCGTCTCTGGGGTCACACAGAGTCGGACACGACTGAAGTGACTTAGCATAGCATAGCATAGCATACCACAGTAGATATTGTTTTTAAATCGGAAAACTGTTTCAATACTCCGTTCAACAATTCATCAGCTACTACTAGGAAAGATGACTACCGTAAATGGCTCAGTGGTTTCGTTCGCTTTGTCCAGTGTGAAGTGAAAGGCACAAAGGGTGACGCTGCAGGCAGAACACCCCTTCAAAGGCGACGTGCTTCATCCTAGTGTGTGGCGTGTGCATCGTCTTTGTGGACGGAAGTATTAGCTGCATGGTAGCCCTGGAGAAGGGCGGTGTCTGGGGTGTCCAAAGGAGCGCTGGAAGATGAAGGCCATAAGCAAGCCTGAAGAGATGGAACAGTGCTCCAGGATCGCTGCAAACGCTCGGAGCCTTTCACAGTGGAGCAATGTCGTGTGAGTCTCCAGTGGAAAGTGCCTCAAAGGTATTCAGGAACCATCAGGAATTCCCTCTTTCATGAACCGCAAAGGTTAACAGCATGCACAGCCCAGTAAGACTGAGAACTGGAATGGAAGTGCAGTCTGGCTCGTCTTGCATCCTCTGGTGGTTATCTCTGTGTTTTTCTCTTTGCTGAGATGGCCTTGAGTTAAAAGGCACAGCCTTTAACTTGCTTCCTCAGCGCTGGTGTAACTGGCCTTCGATACAGAACAAATTCAAGTTCATTTTCACTTTGACAATTGGCTGTGTGACTTTGGGAGAGTTACTGCACTTCTTTGTGCGATGATAAGAATAATGATTTCTATGTACCAGCCTTGCTGTGGTCATGAAATCACAAGAAGTCATGCTCTTGAGCTCAACATTCTGGGTTCAGATCCCAGTTCAGCCACTTGTCAATCGCGTGCGGTGTTGGTAGTTTCCAGCTGCTCAGTCTCGTTTCCAATGCTTGGTCTCATGTGCAAAAGACAAATCCTGACCATATCTGCATCATGGGGGTGTCTCCAGGATAAAAGGTCATCACAGTGCATGGGCAGTTCTTAGCCCTGGAACTTTTTCAAAGGAAGCCGTTGGTAAACATCAGCCATTATCAACACAAACAGTATTACATGCGAGGTTCATAGGAGGTGCTTGGCAAATCTTAGTTCTCCCATTTCTAGAATGTTTCCATTCAGGGGCTTATTTATTTATTTGTCGCCTGCTAATGAAAACTTGCCTGACAAGGGAAGTTCTTATGGCTGTTGTTAATTGTGCAATCTTCCCTCTTGAAACCTCCTTCTGTGGGAGCCTTAGAGGTCAGAGTCATTTTGGAATAAGGAACCTTTTGTCTCTGATATTCTTGCACAAAAGAGAGGATGGGCCATGACTGATTTTACCAGCAGTTAAAGATAATTGTCACAAAGATTGGGGAGGTGTGACAGGAAGGAGCACAGACTGTGGGATCAGATGAGGGGGATTGAAGCCAGTCCAACCTCTTTTTCAGCTGTGGCCTTAGGCTAGTTGGTTTGTTTTTTTTTTTTTTAACCATTCTGGGCTTCCAGCTCTTCATCTGGAGAATTGTAATGAAAATAATGCCCATATGAAAGGCTGATGAAATGAGATCTCTGATGTGAAAAGTGCCTGTTTCGCAAACCAGTAAGCACCATAGGCATGTGAAGACATAAAAATCAAGGAAGTTATTTCTATTACTATAAGTCTCCAGAAGGGAAGGATTTTGGAAATAAAATAAAAAAGGAAAGCAACAGCACTGTCTTAATGAGTCGTGGTAGCACAACAAATGCTCTGTTTGCTTAAAAACTTTCACCAGAAAATAAGGGCAAGAATCAGAAGGAATGAGGATTCAAATTTGATTGCTTCTAGAAGTGCTTCTCTATTTAAACCTTAAACTCGAATATGCTGCATTTTAAAGACAGAACATGGGCAGGTATCTGGAATTTAGTGCAATTGCTACATTCCAATTAGGTCATAACATAAAACTTGAGGTACACAGAACCAGACGGTGAGGAATGACATTTGGCCTGGCTTATTCCCTGTTCTATGATTATATCAAGACTATGGAAAAACATAGCTAGATACACCTCCCTACATAACATTTCATTTCTCACGTGGAAGGTATATAGAATTTGTTGTTAATACCTGAGTGCAATAGACATTTTGATGCTTGCCAAATATTTTCAAGATTTTATTTTCCAGGCAAAAAGTAAGATTGCAATTTCTATTTCCCTTGGGCTTGCCCACGTGACTCATTCCGGCCAGTGTGGTATGAGCAGAGGAGACATACCTTACTTCTGGACTACAGCATTTGAATCACCGCTTTGAGACACTGGTGGTCGTTTAGTCATTAAGTTGTGTCTGACTCTTGTGAACCCATGGACTGTAGCCTCACAGGGTCCTCTGCCCATGGGATTCTCCAGGCAAGAATATTGGAGTGGGTTGCCAGTTCCTTCTCCAGAGGATCTTCCTGACCCAGGAATTGAACCTGGGTCTCCTGCATTTCAGGTAGATTCTTTACTGACTGAACTATGAGGGAAGCTCTTTGAGACACTAAGAGCTCCATTTTCTTTCATGTAAAGTTACTGGCAATGTTGGAAGGAGTAGTTGCTCTGTTAGCTGGGACTCTTAAGTGACCAAGAAGAACAGAGCTCCCCTGCTGATATGTGAGGCATATATAATGTCAGGAGGAAATACACCTAACTCTAAGCTGCTGGGGTTTGGGAAGTTGTAACCTTGTCTATCCTCTTGCAGAGACAGTCAAATCTTACAAATTAAAAAAAAAAAATTCTTTTCCCATTAGGTTATTACAGAATATTGAGCAGAGTTCCCTGTGCTATACTGTAGGCCCTATTGGTTATCTGTTTTAAACATAGCATTGTGTACATGTCAGTCTCAAACTCCCAATCTGTGCCTCCCCTACACTATTGCCCTGGAAATGTAAAGGGATAAACAAGATGTGGTACATATACATTGTACAATGGAATATTGCTCAGCCATTAAAAAGACTGAAATAATGCCATTTGCAGCAACACGGATGGATCCAGAGATTGTCATACTAAGCGAAGTAAGTCAGACAAAGAAAGTCAAATCCTGTAAGTCAGACAAAGTCAAACCCATCTTGTAATTCTAACCTCTGCCACATACTGTAAGACCCTAGACACATTACTTAACATTTCTCAGCCTCCATTCCCTCATCTGTATTGTTATTTCATTGGAAGATTATAATAATGCTAAATTTGTAGCATTGTTGTGAGAGTTAAATAAAGCCAAAGTACTTAGGATAGAACCTGGCATATGGCAGGCAGAAAGAAATGAATTTCTTTTTATTATTACTATTTTATTAGAATCATAGGCTCTTATTATTTGAATGTCATTTAGATACCATCTACTCTAACATTTTTTGTTTTTCATCACTGATCGAGGATAGCAGTTAGGTTTGTTAATCACTAAATAAAGTTTTTGTTATGTAGTACTTGTGTGTGTGTGTTAGTCGCTCAGTCGTATCTGACTGTCTGTAACCCCATGGACAGTAGCCTGCCAAGCCCCTCTGTCCATGGAATTCTCTAGGCATGAATACTGGGGTGTGTAACCATTTCCTTCTATAGGGGATCTTCCCAATCCAGGGACTGAACCTAGGTATCCCGCATTGCATGCAGATTCTTTACCATCAGAGCTACCAGGGAAACCCTATGTAGTACATGATTCCCTTGGAAATTGCCAGATAAACTTGTACAAGTAGGGTTCCTAACTTCCATCTGATTCACAAAAGAGTTCATCTCCAAACGTAGAGCATCACTTTTGTAAGGACTCTGCTGGCTTTAAGGTTTTATCATTCTAAAGAAAGTGAAGTCGCTCAATCACATCCGACTCTTTGCGACCCCATGGACTGTAGCCTACCAGTCTCCTCCGTCCATGGGATTTTCTGGGCAAGAGTACTGGAGTGGGTTGCCATTTCCTTCTCCAGAGGATCTTCCTGATCCAGGGATTGAACCCGGGTCTCCTGCATTGCAGGCAGATGCTTTACCATCTGAGCCACCAAGTGCTTGTATCATTCTAAATGTCTTGTTTAAACCAAGATATGTCTGTGTAATCCTTCTGATATCCCTAATTAGAAAGAGAAAAGAAGCTATTCAGCCTGACCTATTGCACACTGCCATTGTTCTAATGGCCCTGAGTGTAATGTTTCTGGGTCTGGAGGCATCCCTCCCTTGGAGAGCAGCTCTATGGCCTTTCCTTTCGGGCATCTTCAGCCTGGGCTGTCATGGGGCAGTCAGGCTTACAGCGTGCTGGGAGAACTGGGATAACAGGATCTGGAATAAATAGGAAGCAGAAACTGAGACACTCTTAGAAAGAGATGGCATTAGGGAAGGGTAGACAATCACTCAGGATACCCCAATGCAGGTTCCATAGCCATGGTTCAGTGCTAGACTGGCCTGCAAGTGGCTATGGAGAGGTATGCTTAGCAGTGATGCAGGAGCACAGATACAGCCAAGCTTGGGAAGATCAACTAATGGTCCACTCACTTCTGGGAAATGGGGCTGAAAGGGAAGAAGATGCAGCTAGCTAGCTAAGGCATATGTTAGATGCCCCAACCCCAGGATGACAAACAGACCTAAGGACTTAGCCTTCCTGGTGTGGAACAGGAAGCAGAATGACCTTCAGGTTAATTTTTGATGATTGCATTCACTTGGAGAGAGCTAGGGCTGGAGCAGAGATGCCAGCCTTAGGGTTATCAGCTTTTTATTCCACAAATATTTGCTAAAAATGTCTTAGATACCAAGCGTTGTGGTAGTTGTTCTGGATCCAAAGGCAGGAACAAAGAACAAAGATTACCGTCTGTCCTCAAGGAACTCATAATCAAGTTGAAGATTACAAACGCACGCATAGTGCCATTTTGTTTGATAGGGCAGATAATGGGATTGAAAAATTATGGATTTTTTTTTTTAGTGTTATCAGATAACATTACCTGATTTGCTCTGGGATAGAAATATTCTCTCTCTTTTTCTCTTTGCTCCCAGGATAGCTGTGACATGCTTTCCTATTTCCATGAGCATGTTTCTGCAAGCCTGACTTCTTTGTTCTTTCCAGTCTAAGTCATTCTTTTAGGCCTGTGTTTGTTGATGGGCTGGGCTTCCTGAGTGGCTCAGTGGTAAAGAACCTGCCTGCCAGTGCAGGAGACACTGGGGTTCAATCCCTGAGTCGGGAACATCTCCTGGAGAAGGAAATGGCAACTCACTCCAGTATTCTTGCTTGGGAAATCTCATGGGCAGAGGAGCTTGGTGGGCTACAGACCATGGGGTTGCAAAAGAGTCGGACATGACTTAGCGACTAAACAGCAACAAATTGCTGCTCTCATCACTCCTATCTTAAAAAAAAAAAAAAAATCCTAAACTCATTAGACACAGCTAGAAAAATCATTGTTTTCTTTGGGCGTCTCTACTCTCACTTATACTTGAAAAGGTAAGTGATTCTGTTGCCAAATTTTTTTCTTTTTAAATAGTCTCTTATTTATCCCCCTTGGGTCTCCTTTCCTTTGAGAGTGTGAACCCAGGAAACGATACTGAAGTTTTCTCCGGCATTTTATCAATAAAATCAGCTCTTCTTAAAGCTAAAGCCCACATTGATTGTCATCCACATTTAAAAACTCCACTGGATTACTTTTATTACTCCTTGCAGAATGCTTTCTTGTTTTCTTGAGTTTTATCGTTTTTATAACATCTCAGATAGGCCATTCTACAAAGGAAGAACGTGTGCTCTAAGATACTTCATTTCAGTGACAACAGCGTCATGGGTTGCAAGGAGATAGCAATGTACAGCCCCAGTGACCTGCCCCAGTTTCTGGTTATCTGTATTTTTAAATAGCTACTTCTCTGTGATGCCCTGGAGCATAGTGTTTTTCAGAAATGTGTATGTGTGAGTTCTGCAGTAGATACAAGAAAAGAAACTTGGAAGGACCTACTGCACGAAGCATGAGTAGCACCAACTTTAGTGGTAGAAGTGAGGCAGACAAGCTGGCAGGGTCCGTAGCAACCACTATTATTGCTCAAGTAAACAGGCACATCGAAGTAATTAGTAACACATTCTCATAATTGCTTCCCAAATGGCCGAGGCATTTGGTTTTCTACAGCAGGATTCTGAAAGCTTGATAGATGCGCACTGGGACATCTATTTGCTCACAGTCTCCTCTCATCCCGTCTCATCTTTGAACTTTTGTACACAGAAAATTGATCCATTTACTCTTTGTCTTTTTGTTTGGGATGTTTGATTTGTAACTTCCTTTCATCTTTTCCCCAACGTTGACCCATCTCCTCTCCCATTTTGGAATTTTTAATTATCTTTGTCTTAAAGTTTTTGTTCATCAGACCTCCACTTTGTGGCTCTTCCACAAAACCCCTCAGATACCTTGTTATTGTTGTGTCCGGATTTTACGACCCCATGAACTGCAGCACGCCAGGCTTTCCTGTCCTTCACCATCTCTGAGTTTGCTCAGATTCCTATAGAGATGGAAATCCCATCAGATACAGTGAAGAACTCTTAGAACCTTATAGCCTTCAGGTTGAAAGTGACTTTGAACGTTTTAGGGATCAGTTCTTTGGTGTGACTTGCCAAAAGAAGGTTTCTATTTCTAAGGGGAGAAAGCATTTCTTCACAAAAGCTCAAAAGACTGGGACATCAAGTAACTCTTACAAAACATTTTGATGAGTTAAGTGTAAATGAATCAGAAGCATATGGATTGAATTTCCCTCAAAATACACATGGGTTTAAAAATTAGGGGGAAAAGTGCTTGGCAAAATTCTCTTTGGGTTTGGCCAAGTCTGATTCTTTTGAAAACTTGTTCAAGACATGATGCCAGTCTCGAAATGCTCCGCGTTCACACATCTCTGGTTCAGAGTGCTCTCTTCCTTAGAACCTTCTCTTTGACCGCTTTGCTTACTATTGTCAGGATGGTGTCCTCCCAGTAATCCTGATCAGCATGACATCTAAAAGCAGAAAGCTATGTGAAAATCCTCTACCATGCAGGAACTGCTAATGACCAGATCTTTGTCAGGATGTTGAATAGGCAGCCTGTGATTCTTGTACGTCCCAGTCATTTATTGAATATCTGTTACACAGTAGGCACCTAGATGAACCAAGTATGGTCTCCCTAATCAAAAAGCTTATAATCTGTGGATTAAGAAAGCAGACCTACATTATGATAGAAGGCAATGGGATGAATATCATATGTTACCCTGATGGGCCACAGCATTCACTCCAGGTGATTCATCTAGCTAGACTCTTGCTTCTTGTTGGCATTTTGATAGTTGCTTTCTAGTTCACATGCTCTTGAATTTGAGGATCTTATAGAGATGCAGATAGGGTTGAATAAGAAAGAAAAAGAAGACTATAGCCACAGTGGGTAGCCATGTCGCCCTAGGGTTGAAAGGACAAGGGGAAATGGAGTTAACAGAACCCAGTGAAAGTCACTCAGTCGTGTCTGACTCTCTGAGACCCCATGGACTGCACAGTCCATGGAATTCTCCAGGCCAGAATACTGGAATGGGTAGCTGTCTCCAGGGGATCTTCCCAACCCAGTGATCAAACCCATGTCTCCTGCATTGCAGGTGGATTCTTTACCAACTGAGCCACAAGTGAAGCCCAAGAATACTGGAGTGGATACCCTATCCCTTCTTCAGTGGATCTTCCCAACCTAGGAATTGAACCAGGGTCTCCTATGGGCAGATTCTTTACCAACTGAGCTGTCAGGGAAGCCCTAACAGAACCCAGGAAGTGTTGGAACCAGAAAGGGGGGTGACCTGTGGCTGGGTACACCTATCAGAGAGACAACATGAGAGCAGGAAGGGACAGGAAAGAAAAAAGAGGGAAGCTGGAATGTAGCCAGTGGTAGTGAGTAGGGCAGAGAAAGGCAGAAAATTGTTCAGAATGGGCAGTGGGTAGGTGGAGCTTGAGGCACCTCAACTATACTGGGGTAGGATTTTGGTAAGTGAATTTGGAGGGGTTGTTGGGGTGAGAGCATTTTTAGGTGCAAATATGACAGAAGGAGAGCACAAAGGATTCTGGGGAAAGATAGCTTCCATATTTGTCAAAGGACTGGTTTAAACAGGAAATTTGAATGGCATGCTATGTAAGTTGTATTAGCGGGAGTTCTCCAGATTTATGATAAGGAATTGGCTCATGTGATTATGGAGGATGAGAAGTTTCATGATCTGCTGTCTGCAAGCTGGAAAACCACAAAAGTCACTGGGGGCATTCAGTCTGAGCCCAAAGGCCTAAGAATCAGGAGAACTGATGGTGTGAGTTCTAGTTCGAGTTTAATGGCATGAGAACTAGAGGGTAGATAGAAGACATTCAAAGGCAAGAAAGGATGGCTATCCCAGCTCAACAGCCAGAGATAATTTTCTCTTCTTCTGCTTTTTTGTTCTAATCAATCCCTCATCAGATAAGATAGTGCCCACCCACATTGGGGAGGGTACTCTGCTCTATTCAGTCTACTGATTCAAATTCTAAACTCTATGGAAACCATGGTAGATTCACCTAGAAAGAATGTTTAGCCAGATATTTGGGCACCCTGTCACCTAGTCAAGTTGGATCATAAAATTAGCCATCACAGAGGTTGAGCTTTGTTCACTGAAGATAGAGTCACTGAAGATTTTTGAGTGACGGTATAAGAAAATCAAAGTTGTGTTTTAGGAAAGTTGCTCTGGGTTTATGTAAAATGGATCAGAAAGGAAGAGTTTGGGGTTTAGGCAACTAGAAGGTTCTAGAAGGCTTGACATCAATCAAGTTTGATGTCTTGATTTATCTGCTTCATACACTTATTTATTGATTTCCTGATGATACATGACATTTTATTTGGGTATACCTCCCCCCTCTCCAATGCAGTTAACATCTCTGTTTTTAGTTAAATCACAATTGGTTGTTTTAATCATCATGATTTATAAGTATTGTTTATTGATAAGCCAAATAGTGTATCAGGATTTCATCTATATATGAAATATATATGTGAAATATATATATGAAATATATACATATTATATATTTTATATATATATTTGTAAAATATTATTTTTCCTGGAGTTTCTAATTGGGTCATTTTTTAACTTGTGTAATTTGCTACTTATAAATTTTAATTGTTTTCAAATGTTCATCATATCAGTTGTCCTATCAAATTTCCTTTTCTTCGAGAGTTTTCTATTCCAGAGTCCTCAGTCCTTCTCTTCCAGTGTGAACTCTGTATTTTATGGCTTCATCCTGAGGTGGTTTTGATTCTTCTGTGATGGATTTTTGCTTTCTTTTTCTTATATTCATCATCCTTTCCTCTTCCTGTTTATTTCATTTGCTAGAGTACATTCTTTCATGGGCTTACCAAAAAAAAAAAAAACTTGTTAGGTAAATTTTCTTCTTACTTACATCTATTCATTTTTATTTACATTTGGCTGATGGCTATTGGTTTTAGAATGCTTGGTTAATGAGTTCCCTTTCCCTTTGGATTTTTTTTTCTTTTTTTAAAAAAATTTATTTATTTTCTTTTATTTTTTAACTTTACAATATTGTATTGGTTTTGCCATATATCAAAATAAATCCACCACAGGTATACATGTGTTCCCCATCCTGAACCCTCCTCCTTCCTCCCTCCCCATACCATCCCTCTGGGTCGTCCCAGTGCACCAGCCCCAAGCATCCAGTATCATGCATCGAACCTGGACTGGCAACTCGTTTCATATATGATATTATACATGTTTCAATGCCATTCTCCCAAATCATCCCACCCTCTCCCTCTCCCACAGAGTCCAAAAGACTGCTCTATACATCAGTGTTTCTTTTGCTGTCTCGTATACAGGGTTATTCTTACCATCTTTCTAAATTCCATATATATGCATTAGTATATTGTATTGGTGTTTTTCCTTCTGGCTTACTTCACTCCGTATAATAGGTTCCAGTTTCATCCACCTCATTAGAACTGATTCAGATGTATTCTTTTTAATGGCTGACTAATACTCCATTGTGTATGTGTACCACAGCTTTCTTATCCATTCATCTGCTGATGGACATCTAGGTTGTTTCCATGTCCTGGCTATTATAAACAGTGCTGTGATGAACATTGGGGTACACATGTCTCTTTCCCTTCTGGTTTCCTCAGTGTGTATGCCCAGCAGTGGGATTGCTGGGTCATAAGGCAGTTCTATTTCCAGTTTTTTAAGGAATCTCCACACTGTTCTCCATAGTGGCTGTACTAGTTTGCATTCCCACCAACAGTGTAAGAGGGTTCCCTTTTCTCCACACCCTCTCCAGCATTTATTATTTGTAGACTTTTGGATTGCAGCCATTCTGACTGGCATGAAATGATACCTCACAGTGGTTTTGATTTGCATTTCTCTGATAATGAGTGATGTTGAGCATCTTTTCATGTGTTTGTTAGCCATCTGTATGTCTTCTTTGGAGAAATGTCTATTTAGTTCTTTGGCCCATTTTTTGATTGGGTCATTTATTTTTCTGGAATTGAGCTGTAGGAGTTGCTTGTATATTTTTGAGATTGGTTGTTTGTCAGTTGCTTCATTTGCTATTATTTTCTCCCATTCTGAAGGTGATCCTCTACATAGAAAAGCCTAAAGACTCCACCAGAAAATTACTAGAACTAATCAATGAATATAGTAAAATTGCAGGATCTAAAATCAACACACAGAAATCCCTTGCATTCCTATACACTAATAATGAGAAAATAGAGAAATTAAGGAAACAATTCCATTCACCATTGCAACAAAAAGAATAAAATACTTAGGAATATGTCTACCTAAAGAAACTAAAGACCTATATATAGAAAACTATAAAACACTGGTGAAAGAAATCAAAGAGGACACTAATAGATGGAGAAATATACCATGTTCATGGATTGGAAGAATCAATATAGTGAAAATTAGTATACTACCCAAAGCAATTTATAGATTCAATACAATCCCTATCAAGCTACCAACGGTATTCTTCACAGAGCTAGAACAAATAATTTCAGTTTGTTTGGAAATACAAAAAACCTCGAATAGCCAAAGCAATCTTGAGAAAGAAGAATGGAACTGGAGGAATCAACCTACCTGACTTCAGGCTCTACTACAAAGCCACAGTCATCAAGACAGTATGGTACTGGCACAAAGACAGAAATCTAGATCAATGGAACAAAATAGAAAGCCCAGAGATAAATCCACGCACATATGGACACCTTATCTTTGACAAAGGAGGCAAGACTATACAATGGATTAAAGACAATGTCTTGAACAAGTGGTGCTGGGAAAACTGGTCAGCCACTTGTAAAAGAATGAAACTAGAACACTTTCTAACACCATACACAAAAATAAACTCAAAATGGATTAAAGATCTAAACGTAAGACCAGAAACTATAAAACTCCTAGAGGAGAACATAGGCAAAACACTCTCCAACATACATCACAGCAGGATCCTCTATGTCCCTTTGGATTTTGAAGGGATTTCAGCACTGAAGATGAGAAGTTCAGTGTCCTTTTTATTCTTTGCCCTCTGTATTAAAGCTGATATTTTTTCCTCTGGAAGCCTCTCAGATATTCTCTTTATTTTGCAAAAAATACATATCTTATAATTACATTTATAGAAAACATACATATCTTATCATTATATTTATGGAAAATTTTCAGAAAACCAAAACTCTCGTGACAAAATTAGATCAGTAGTTAGCAGGATCCAGTGTATTCTGAAATGTCACAGTGATATATACTGGTGTAGTGCTTTTCATTCATTGTGCTGAGCATTCAGCATGGGTCTTTTTCAATCTAGACATTTTGTGTCCTTCAGTTCCATGGTGTTTTCTTATCATTTTCCTGCGATAATTTTCTTCTTATTTTATCCATCCTCTCCTTTTGAAATTAATTTTAATTGGATATTAAACTTCTTTGGATGGTCCTTTTTTAAAAAATTGTAGTTGATTTACAATGTTCATTAATTTCAGAGTACAGCATAGAATGTGATATTTTTTATTTTAGGAGCTGTTTCTTGCTTTCTAATTGTTCCTTTCTCATAGCACTCTGCTAGTATTGAAAGGAAAAAAATTCTCATGAATCTCAGATACTTTTTAGAGATTTTTTTAGTATTTATTTTTATTTATCTTATTTATTTGGCTGTGCTGGGTCTTAGTTGCAGCATGTGGGATCTTCCATCATCAGTGCAGCATGCAGGATCTTTACTTGTGGCATATGGGATCCAGTTCCTTGACCAGGGATTGGACCCGGGCCCCCCTGTATTGGGAGTGTGGAATCTTAGCCACTGGACCACCAGGGAAGTCCCTCTGATACTTCTAATTAAAAGATCATTTGAGTCTTTTTTGTTCTTTTCATGTCTTCCCCCCTACCCCCACCTTTCATTCACTGTATAACCCCCCCCCTTTTTTTTTTAATGTGGAAGGCTTTTCTTAAGTGTTAGCTGATCCATTCATATTTAAGACTAAGGCATTTTAAATTATGTTGAAGTTGTGTATCCATACAGTGGAATACTTCTCAGAAATAAAAAAGATTAAACTACTGTTATAAAGAACAACATCAGTGAATCTCAAAAGCATTATGCTAAGTGAAAACAGAGGAAGACAAAAACATATATTTCTTATAATTATATTTATGGAAATTTTTTGAAAAGGCAAAACCTAGTGACAAAAGCAGATCAGTA
Source organism: Bos javanicus (assembly GCF_032452875.1). NCBI lineage: Eukaryota > Metazoa > Chordata > Mammalia > Artiodactyla > Bovidae > Bos > Bos javanicus. Next base: position 48,200,873 of record NC_083881.1, read on the forward strand.
GTTACTAGGATCCAGAGACAGAACAAAAAATTTGATTGCAAGCCAATATGAGATAAATTTTCAGATGATGGAAATGTATTGTACTTTTATTGTAGTAACATATGATCATGTACGTCGGTCAAAACTCATCAAATTTCACACATAAAATCGGTGAATTTTATTATATGCAAGTGATACCTCAGATTTAACAGAAAGTAAATCGGAAATTCTTCATGGAGGGGGCTTATTGACTTGGAATTTTGAATTGAGCTTTCCAGTAGGGAAGCCATTCATTTCATTGAGGATATCTTACAAATGGCGGTACCAAACCACCTTACCTGCCTCCTGAGAAACCTGTATGCAGGTCAGGAAGAAACAGTTAGAACCGGACATGGAACAACAGACTGGTTCCAAATTGGGAAGGGAGTATTTCAAGGCTGTATATTATCACCCTGCTTGTTTAACTTCTATGCAGAGTACATCATGAGAAATGCTGGGCTGGATGAAGCACAAGCTGGAATCAAGATTGCTGGGAGAAATATCAATAACCTCAGATATGCAGATGACACCACCCTTATGGCAGAAATTGAAGAGGAACTAAAGAGCCTCTTGATGAAAGTAAAAGAGGAGAGTGAAAAGGCTGGCTTAAACCTCAGCATTCAAAAAACGAAGATCATGGCAACTGTTCCCATCACTTCATGGCAAATAGAAGGGGAAACAATGGAAATAGTGAGAGACTTTATTTTCTTGGGCTCCAAAATCACTGCAGATGGTGTCTGCAGCCAAGAAATTAAAAGACACTTGCTCCTTGGAAGAAAAGCTATGATGTACCTAGACAGCAATTAAAAAGCAGAGATGTTTCTTTGCCGACAAAGGTCTGTCTAGTCAAAGCTATAGTTTTTCCAGTAGTCATGTATGGTTGTGAGAGTTGCACCATAAAGAAGGCTGAGCACTGAAGAATTGATGCTTTTGAACTGTGGTGTTGGAGAAGACTCTTGAGAGTCCCTTGGAATGCAAGGAGATCAAACCAGTCAATCCTAAAGGAATCAACCCTGAATATTCATTGGAAGGACTGATGCTAAGGCTGAAGCTCCAACACTTTGGCCACCTGATGCCAAGAGCTGACTCATTGTGAAAGCCCCTGAGGCTGGGAAGGATTGAGGGCAAGAGGAGAAATGGGTGGCAAAGGATGAGATGGTTAGATAGTGTCACTGAACAATGGATATGAGTTTGAGCAAACTCCTGGAGATAGTGAAGGACAGGGAAGCCTGGCACGCTGCTCTTCCTGGGGTCGCAAAGAGTTGGACATGACTGAGCGACTGAACAACAGCAACAACACCTACAGGGGAAATTTTTGGCCATTGAAGATAACCTATCGATAATCTATCTTCCACTTTGCTAGGGATTTCCACATTCAGAAACCAATATAACACTGCAAAGCAATTTACCTCCGATTGCGCACCTGTACTGTCAATGTATACATCTTTATTTCTTGCTATCTTGCTGAAAATTGAATTGTCTTTAAATTTGCTATTAATCCAAATGAGATCTCTTGCTGTTTTATTTTACATTTTTTTGATTAATAGTGTGATTGAGCATAATATATTTAATGTCCATTGTTTTTTCTTTTCTGTGAACTCAGTATTCTTTGCCTTTTCCCCTCCCAGTTGGGTTGACTGGTTTGTTTTTCTATTTGTTCCATTATTTTGTTGCTTTGTGTTTTAATTGGTGAATGATTGCTTTACAATGTTGTGTTGGTTTCTGAAATTAGAAATGACTAGAAAATGATGATATCTAATAGAGAAATTCTTCTCACACTCCATCAAAGTAATCTAATTTCTTCTTGATCCTTTGGACAAATCTGTTCAGTTGGGTTAAAACTTCGGTTTACTGTTTTCAGTTGGCTCGATTTCTGTATTCAGTGTTGACTATTTCTCTGTATTTATGTGTGCTTATTTGGACTTCACTTCTTTTTTGCAAAAATTTGAGGTAGATTTAAAAAAACAAACAAAAAAAGGCTATAACATCATAGAATGTATGTATATGCTTGAAACAGGAGAAAAGTATGCCAACTATAAATGTCATAAAATTACTGGACTAACCATAAATCCTTATTCAGAGCTTTCCAGTGAAGCTAAAGAAGGAATGTGTAATAAATATTTGACTCTTTTGTTAGAAGAAAACACACAAATTTTTGGTGGAAAAAAATGTATTCTAATACCAAACACTGTCAGAAATTCTTTATTTAATTTTATTAAAAAAATTTCATTGGAGTATAGTTGATTTACATTGTTGTACTAGTTTTTGCTGTATAGCAAACAATATAGCACAGTTATACATGTGCATATATTCACTCTTTTTAAAATTATTTTTCCATAAAGGTCATTAAAGAGTATTGAGTAGAGTTCTCTGTGCTATACACTAGTCCTTATTAGTTATCTATTTTATATATAAAAGTGTGTATATGTCAATCCCAATCTTCCAGTTTATTCCTCCTCTCCCCTCTTTCTCTGCTGATAACCATAAGTTTGTTTTCTACATCTGTGACTTTAGTTCCACTTTGTAAATAAGCTCATTTGTGCCTTTTTTTTTTTTTTAGATTTCACATTTAAGCAATATCATATGATATTTGTCTTTCTCTGTCTGACTGACTTCACTCAGTTTGACACTCTCTAGGTCTATCCATGTTGAGGCAAATGAAATTATTTCATTCTTTTTTATGGCTGAGTAATATTTCATTATATATATGTACCATGTCCTCATTTTTTCCTCTCTTGGTGGATGTTTAGGTTGTTCCCATGTCCTGGCTGTTGTAAATAGTGCTGCAGTGAATATTCGGGTGGTGTATCTTCTCCAATTACGGTTGTCTCCAGATGGATGTCCAGAAGTGGGATTGCAGGGTCATATTAGCTCTATTTTTAGTTTTTTAAGGAGCCTCCATACTGTTCTCCACAGTGGTTGTATCAATTTACATTTCCACCAACAGTGTAGAAAGTTTCCCTTTTCTCCATACCTCTCCAGCATTTATTGCTTATAGTTTTTTTTTTTTTTTCTGATGGTGGCCATTCTGACTGGTGTGAGTGAAACCTCATTGTTGTTTTGGTTTGCATTGTCAGAAAGTCTTACTTGCAGCATTTATTTCATAGGGAATATAGGGAAAAAAAAGGTTAATAAGTATAGAATTTCATTTCTTAATGGTGACAGTGAATACCATTGTAATGTTATAAAGTGAAAGTGAAAGTGAAGTCGCTCCGTCGTGTCTTGACTCTTTGAGACCCCATGGACTGTAGCCTACCAGGCTCCTCTGTCCATGGGATTTTCCAGGCAAGAATACTGGAGTGGGGTGCCATTTCCTTCTCCAGGAGATCTTCCCGACCCAGGGATTGAACTCGGGTCTCCCGCACTACAGGCAGATACTTTACCGTCTGAGCCACCAGGGAAGTCCTATGTTATAATGTTATAAAAGTTGATAGCAAATAGCTAATATGATGTATTCTATGCCCTCCCATGGTCCAACTTGATTCAGAGATAGAAATGCAAATATCAAAGCCCTTAGGCAGTTGCACTTTTTCTCTAACTTCATGATTAGAAACCAGGGCTCTTGGGTCAAATCCACCCCACTACCTGTTTTTGTAAGTGAAGTTTTATGGGAACACAGCCACACTCATTTGTCTGCATATTGTCTATGCCATGGGTGCGTCTGTGCCACCAAGGGCAGGTTTGTGTACTTACGATAAGGACCACGTGGCCCTCCAAGCCGAAGGGCTTTTACTATCTATTTACTATCTGGCCCTTTCAAGAAAAAGTTTGCCATCCCATGCTCTAAATGATCATTCTTTCAGTTATTAACTTTATATTCACCCTAGGAATATTTGAAAATTACCCCTTGCCTATTTTTTAGCACCTGAGATTCTGAGCCAAATATGTAATTGGGCACAATGGTCAAGGTGAGGCACTTGGCCAAAATGATTCGTTAATGTCTGTATTCAGGAAGAGAATGTACTCTCCCTGTATATACTCATCCTACCCAGGGATTTCATCACTCAAAGAAAAAACAGCCTAAGAGCACAAAGATAGCTTGCATTCTGAATTAAGGAGATTCTCTGTCTCGGCAACACACTCCTTCCTTTTGCTCTGCCCAGAGGGTGGTTCAGCCTATTAGCATCCACCCACCCCTTGGTCAACTAGCCTTGGCAGTACTTCCTGGACTCTCAGTAAGCAGTTCATGGGAATCTTGAGATGGCATCTTTTTCCTCATCTGGACTCAAGTCCTGGTCAACCCTGTGATTTTTGCAGCTCCTTTTCCCAGTAGACCTAGTACTGAATTACTCTCAGCTCCCTGATGTCATCTTAGTCAAAAGATTTTTTTTTTTTTCTGAAGGACTGGTTAACTGAACTGTCATGACTCCAAACTGGCAATATGTTCCAGTGGAAAAAAGCACAGAATTTAGAGCCAGCCGTCCTGTTTTTGAGTTCCTGACCTTGATACTTACCAGATGAATGACCTTGGGCAGGTTGCTATAACTCTGAGGCTGACTCTTCTCATCTGCAAAATGAGGATTCTAATGATGCTCCCCATACCTGGTAGGCTCATTGTGAGAAACAAATGAGATATGGGAGAATAATTCGTAAACTACAAAATAAGACACACATGTTCATTGTTATTACCCGTTCTCAAAGCTCCCTCCATGGTTTTTCCTAATCTCCAAAGACCTTTCATTTGTGTTTGGGAACCAGTCCACTAGTTCTCCATTGCAGCCTCCTTGCCAAAGGGCCTTGCCATTGTGTTGGCATCTTCTCTGGAAAGGAATATGCTGCTCCTCCAGGCACACCCGCTGCTAGAGATCACCATTCTAGAACCTGAGTATCTCAAAACTGAGCTCTGTGATCTTTGATAGTTTGAGAGTGGAGGTCATGGAAAGAATGTTCTCTTTGCCTCTCTCTCATTCTGTATTATCTGCTAGTCCCAGACTCCAAAGGAGTCCAGATGGTGCTGAATCTGACATACTGTTCAGTGAACACCACTCTTTAATTTCTTGCCCAGCTTCTCTGTCTGAGCTCAAAAAGAGGACAGAAGCAAAAGTGGGAATGGGGACACAAGTACCCCACACAGACTCTGCTCATTGTCCTCATTGTTCCCGTCTCTTTTCTTAGAACCCAAAAGAAATTCCTCTCTATGTGAGGCTCTCCTTCCCCATCCCTTTATCTTGCCTCTTTTCTATATCCTCGCACCATCTAGGAGCAAGGATTGTCATTGGATTTTGTCCCATTTCAGAATGAGGATGGGGTCACCTAAGAGTGGGTATAGGGTCATTCTTTATTAAAAGATATCATCATATACGGTAACCTTTAGTCCTTCTTTTCCTTCCTTGCATATTTCCTCTTTAACATATGCATTGTTTTTTGTCCATCTCCAGTATCATGGAGCCAGCTCGAGAGTGGTCAGGTTGTAAGATTTGGATTAAGCTGAGAGGGAGGTAGAGGTCCTCATTGGCTACTAGGGAAAACTGTCTACCTCGACTTAACCTTACTAGAACTCTGCACTGGATGTTGGAATAAACTTAAAATTAGATTTTTTTTTAAAAGCTCAGTTGTTCTTATTTATTGCCTCTTCTGTGGATACTTCCCCCAGGGCTCTCACAGAGGAGGGGTGACTCAAATGTTTTTGTCCTATCAATAGTCCCCAATAGTTTTATCTATGAACTCATAAATAAATTCCCAGAATGGTCACTGGTCCACTGTTTTCTGCAAATGGCTAGTCTCTACATCCTGGGTTAAGCTCAAGTGGGACACCGTGTTACAGGCTGTAAATCTAAGTTTTCGTCAATTTTGCATTGACTGTTTTCTACAGAAAGCAAAAATAAGAATTACCAAAAAAAAAAAAAAGGAAAAAAAAAACCAAAACCCAAACCTGACCGTGGTATCTTTGCCAGATAAAACATAATTTGCTTTATTTTTCCCCTTTGCACCATTAAGAGATTTATTGTCTCCTATTTATTTTCAGCACTTTTCTTCATTTCTGGGAAGTCTGACCTGCCTAAATCATTATTGCATCTGAACAGATTTCCAGTAATGGACTCTATTTGGTATTTGAATGGCCCTTTAATAACACAGAGAAGGGCAGTGTTTCTTACATGTTTCCTGAGAAACAAACACGAGTGGCCGCCCCTACCTCTGCACCTCTCACCCCTCCCCAACCCAGGGGCCTGGTGACATCTTCCAAAACAGCCCGCACCTAAATTGAAAAATTCTTTGTAGTTCATAGTCACATATTATGGAAAATGTGGATTCTACATCACAATGTATTTGTTTCCTTATATATGAAAACGTCTTAGTTTTTGTATTGACATTTCAGACAGGTGTTCCTTTTGTATCCTGGCACACGTGCGCTGGTTACGGCTTATTCTTAATTATCTCCAGCCTGATCCATATGATTTAGATGCAGAAAAACTGGATTTGAATTGAATCTGCCACTTTTAGGTTCCTAAACATGGACACATGCATAGTCTCTTAGAGCAGTAGATCCTCATCTATAAAGTGGGCTGTTGATTAAATCTGCAATTGGGGGGGTACATTTTTGGTGAAGAATTTTTCAATGTTGAGAGGGAAGGAGTGAATAGAACCAATGTGGAAGTCTGAATCCTAAAGTATTTTGAAGATGATTAAGTGCAGACTTTTTCATGAAATTTAACTGCTCTCATTTTGCAATAGTTCCACTCTATCATATTAGTTCCTTGGGGATGTTTATAGAGTTTTTCCTCATAGGAGTGCCAATGTTAGGAACAATAATTCTCATAGGAAACTTTTGAGACAGCTGCCAGCCTCAGGCTCCCAGACTCACCCCTGGTGAACCTAACTTCAACAGATACTTATCAAGGAATGTTTCTGTGTCTTTCACTTGCTGGGTACACGGCGCCATATGGAAAAATTGTCGGCTATGCTCCATACTCTTAAGGACTTGAAGTCTTATTAGAGGAAACTCACAAGGCAGTTACAAGAATTCAGGTGGCCCTAGTGGTGAAGGCCTGCCTGCCAATGCAGGAGACGCAAAAGATGCAGGCTTGATCCCTGAGTCAAGATCCCCTGGAGAAGGGCATGGCAGTCCACTTCAGTGTTCTTGTTTAGAGAATCCCATGGACAGAGGAGGCTGGTGGGCTACAGTCCATAGCATTGCAAAGAGTTGGACATGACCAAAGCGACTTTGCATACATGGTCCTTAGTCTCGAGGACTTGAAGTCTTATTAGAGGAAACACACGAGGCAGTTTTAAGCATTCATCAGTAATAACATAAGAATGTGTAAGAATATAATACATAAGAATAATATACACGTATCAAGGGCCTACTGAGTAATATACTTAGCATGTCTTCTCTAATTCTCAAAATAACACTGAAGGATAAAAACTATTATTTCTGTTTTACTGATAATGGAAATCAAGGCTGTAGCCCAAGACTGTATAATCAAATGCCAAAAAGGAAAAGTAGATTTAATAGCAGCATGTATCAGCTGCCACATTCTACTGCCTCGAGTTCCTCTCTGTAAATGGATTTGTCCCAGGCTGATTCTTTTTAGGTCAAGTGGAGGTAAAAGTGATAACCTCTGTGTTTCCAGAAGCAAAGCCTATATGAGATTTATTCAGTCCTTGCTGCATTGGTCAAAGAGGCTCACTTTGTAATGCTCAGTCACTCAGTCGTGTCTGACTCTTTGCGACCCCAGGGACTGTAGCCCACCGGACTCTGCTATCTGTGGAATTTCCCAGGCAAGAAGACTGGAGTGGGTTAACATTTCCTTCTCCACACTATTGTAATAAATAACCCCAAAATTCAGCACTGTGGCTTGTATTCTCTGTATAAAAAATTATTTTAAAATTAAAAATAAATTTAAATAAAAAGAATGTATGGTTTTATCTTTGGCTGTGATGGATCTTCGTTGCTGCCCATGGAGTGTCTCTAGTTGTAGCGAGTGAGCACTTCTCTCCATCTGTGGTGCACGGGCTTCTCACTGCGGTGGCTTCTCTTGTTGCAGAGCACAGGTTCTAGACCTCAAAGGCTTCAGTAGTTGTGGTGCTCAGGCTTAGTTGCCTTGTGGCATGTGGGATCTTCCTCCACAAGGGATCAAAGCAGTGTCCCCTGCATTGCAAGGTAGAGTCTTAAGAACTAGACCCTTGGAAGCCCCCCTTCCCCACTTGTATCATTGTGCCTCATACACAACCAGACAGCCAGAAATTTGGTGCTCACTAACGCCCGTGTGCTATTTCACCTTCCCCTGCTGCTGCTGCTAAGTCGAGTCAGTCTCTGTGCGACCCCAGAGACGGCAGCCCACCAGGCTCCCCCGTCCCTGGGATTCTCCAGGCAAGAACACTGGAGTGGGTTGCCATTTCCTTCTCCAATGCATGAAAGTGAAAAGTGAAAGTGAAGTCGCTCAGTCGTGTCCGACTCTTCGAGACCCCATGGACTGTAGCCTACCAGGCTCCTCCGTCCTTGGGATTTTCCAGGCAAGAGTACTGGAGTGGGGTGCCATTGCCTTCTCCAATGCATGAAAGTGAAACGTGAAAGTGAAGTCGCTCTTCGTGACCCCATGGACTGTAGCCTACCAGGCTCCTCCGTCCATGGGATTTTCCAGGCAAGAGTACTGGATTGGGATGCCATTGCCTTCTCCGTCACCTTCCCCAGTCGGTGGAATAACTGAGGCAGTTAAGAATCTGAGGTTCCTGCCCCATTCCCTCTTCCTGCTGTGTGTCAGCATGGTGATTCCAGAATGACCCTGGAAACACCAGAGGGCAGAGTCACAATGTGGAAGACACCTGGGTCTCTGAGTCACTGTTTAGGGCAGAGCTTCCTGGAGAGCATTCCCAAGAGGGACATCCCTATGGGACTTTATATGATTAAAAAATACATTTTTGTTGTGTTAGACCACTGAGATTTTGGATCATTTGTTACAGCAGATATTCTGTTTGACCAATCAGCAGGTGCTGAATAATACTTGCTAAGTGAAAGACATTCATGTGCTTCATATTAAAGTCACTTGGGAAATTTTTAAAAATCCTTCTGCCCAAGCTACAGACCCGTTTAATCAGACTCTTTGGGGTGGTAACCAGGCATCAATCGTTTTTTATTTTTGTTTTGTTTTTACTTTCTAGGTGACTCCACTGTGTAGTCAAGTCTGAGAACCACTGTGTTGTATCAGTGCTATTCTAAACACCGGGGTCTGTGGATTTTATTAGAAATGCAAGTTCTGACATCTGCCAATCTATGAAACTGCATCCTCTTGGAATTTATGTTTTTAGTAAGCTCTCTGGAGAAATTCTTTGGTATAATAACGTTGAGAAGCACTGTTCTAGACCATTCTGCTCTAGTGATTCTCAAAGTATGGTCCTCTGGCTATTAATCAGAGTAACTTGGAATACTTCCTATAGACAGACTTCTGGGCTCAGCCCAGGCCTCCTAAATCAGGATCTCATGGTGGAAATGCCTGAATAGCTACATCCATCAAGACTTTTCTGGATAATTCTTGGCTCACCAGATTCACAGTTACCAGCATCTTTTCCAACACACCACCAGTTACCAGTCTTTTCTCTAGAATCAAAGACTTTCCCACAACTCCTCCTTCTCACCAACCACCAAGTCCCTCTGAGTTCTGTCCATAGCATCTGGGGAGGGGAAGGTCAGTTCTTGAACCTACGTATCATGTAGTTGCTTGCCTGTTCAGTCGTCTGTGATTCTTTATGGCCCTATGGACTGTAACCATCAGGGCTCCTCTGTCCATGGGATTCTCCAGGCAAGAATACTGGATGGGTTGCTGTGCCCTGCTCCAGGGGATTTTTCGGTTACTTTAAATAGAGAACTCCTCTAATGCTTTCAAATGTTTGTTTACAGACCATTAATTATTAAATACAGACATTATGGAGCAGAGAACTTTTAACTTAAACGATGAGAAATGATGCGGGTTGAAGAGAGACAGAGTTGAACATGAGGACTCCCTAAAATATGATTCAACTGATAGAACTCTGATATCTATTCATCTTTTCAAGGATCCATACCTACTGTGTAAAGAAAGCTGCCTGTGAGACTAATTTAGATGATAAATGGACAGAGCTTAAATGAGAAGTGCAAAAGGACTATGCAGAAGCAAGAAGATGATGGAAAAAACGGCTGCGAGTCCTGTCAGTTCCTGGGCAGGGTCTGGTTTGCGAGTGTATTTTAGTCATGGCGGAAGACCTTGTGAGTTTCTAAAGACAGATTCTATGAAAGGCGTTTTTGCTCAGAGAAATCAAAATCTCATTCCTCGCCCATTTCTTTTCTCTCTCTCTTGCTTTCTGATTATTTGAAGTTACGTTTACGATGGGTTTTGGGAGGGCATGTTGGTAATTTATGTGGCTGACAGAAGATGCGGGTTCTACAAGTGTAAGACACACCAGCCTTTGTGCCTGCCGTTTGACTCCTGTTTTGTGCTCTTTTTCCTTACTTTGTGTTGCTGTCACAGGACCTTGTTGAGCAAGTCTGAGCTGGAGAGCTAGAGGTGTGGGATGTGAGTGGGGGGCTCTCTGGTCTGGCCCTAAGGAAACTTGCTGTTGAAAGAAATACGCATGCAGGAGAGAGGGTTCTGTGCAGTGTGTTGAGCAGAAGGGGTGCCTGGACTGAGCAGGGAGATGAGCAGATTGTCTGAACTGTGGGTAAAGCAGCATCAGCTTGCTGTTCTTCTTAGAACTCTTCCACTCCATCCCTTTGCAAAAGGGAATGACGGGGTGAGGACGCAGGGGTCCTCTCTGTGGTAGGAATGGTCTGGGTATGAATACATGCAGACAAAGCTGGATGGAGGAGAAGAGAGCATGTTTCCTGTTTGGTGAGACTGATCCCCAGGGCTCAGCCTCGCCTGCGGGTATTGAAGGGAGCTTTCATCTCCCACACCGAGCACGTGGCACCACAAGTCGGAGGACATCAGTGGGTTAAAATCCTGTAGGCACTTGTCCACAGAGCTCAAGTACTAGGAGGTGACTCCAAATCTCAGAAACTGACTGAATCATGACAGTTTGCAATCCTCAGGTGGTTAGGCAGAGGGGACCCTAGTCACTGTGTTAGAATTTAGAGTTTCCTTGGAGGAGGCGTGAGAGAAAGGCAGTGCAGCTTGGTAGCTGGAAACTTGGAACTGGAGTCGAGAGCTCAAGTTTATACCCTCACTCTATCACTTTATCAACTGTGTGGCCTTGAGCAAATTATTGGATCTGTTGGGACCTCTGTTTGCTGCTTCCTGAAATGGTTATAATACACATGTGTATATATACCTTATAAGGTGGTTGTGAAAAGTAAACAAGACAATGTCTCTAAAAGACTTGGCAGAGTCCCTGGTTCAGAATGAATAAACTATAATCACTGTTCCCCTTCATGATAGTTGTAAGTCTGGAAGGGGTAAAAATGGAAGGCAGCAGTACAGAGCAGGCATGTCTGAAATACTCTAGGTTATAAAAGCAATTATCAAGGCAGAAGCCCAAGTTTTCTATAGTGAGTGGAACTACTACATGCAAAAGAGGTAGAAATCTATTCACCCTAAACTGACAGCCAGCCAGGGGCAGGGCGGTGGCTAGTGTAACATATTGCTAGCCCACAGCCACATGGTTGGGGCCACCAGTACATCCTTCTTCAGGGAAGTGCTGAGTGCTAGTGAGCCATCATGAAAAGTTCATAGAGTCTGGACCTAAATTTAAACCCAGCGTCTCTATACTGTACTAGCTATGTGACAGATTCAAGTCACTTATATTACATTTGTGAAAATAGGGGTGAAGGGAGATGAAAATACTTGTCTTTCAGATTTGGAGCAAAGAGTAGAGACAAGGACTAAGTGCCAGACACGTGGTTGAAACTCACTGAGTGACGGCGATTTATTCATTTATGTTTGGTTGCACTGGATCTCCGTTGCTTTACGCAGGCTTTCTCCAGTTGTGGCAAGCGGGGGCTGCTCTTCTTTGCAATATGAGGGCTTCTCACTGTGGTGGTTTCTCTTGTCATAGAGTCCAGGCTCTAGGCACACAGGCCTCAGTAGTTGTGGCTCTTGGGCCCTAGAGCTTGGGCTCAGAAGTTGTGGGGCATGGGCTTAGTTGTTCCAAGGCGTGTGGAATCTTCCCAGGCCAGGGATCGGACCTGTGTCTCCTGCACTGGCAGGTGGATTCCTATCCACTGCACCGCCAGGGAAGTCCCAAGTGGTAGTTACTGAACAGAGGTGGAGCTCAGACTAGGCAAGGCCCCTCCTTGCTTGAGTCATCAAGGGAAAAGAGATACAGAAGCCTCCATGGCAAAGAAAGTTCGCTTTAATAATTAGGAGTAACTAAAAATGAGACTTTGTACTTTCTAGTGCTTCCTGGGATTCTCAGTATGTATAGTAAAAATTGTCAATCACTGCATACCTCTTCCTTGAATATGCAGACAGCTTGGATTCCACACTATGATGGAGGCTACTTGCAGCTCTGATTACACTTCACTTTGCTTTCCACTGTATACATAGCTTCAAAGTGATTCTTCATTCCAAGTTCAGTTTCTAGTATATCCTATTAAGGGCACTCTACTAAAGGGCAGTTTTCCTCCCCTCACTGCCCCCACCCCTTCTGCTGACATGGGGGCTTAACAGATTAATGCTTTAGTCCTTAATATTTTGTCCTTCTAAGGTCTGGTTCAAGTCAGTACCCCTTGATTAGCACCATGTTTTCCAGCACAGGATCAGACTCTTTTGTATCTCTTTCTGCTGGCATTTATTCATGAAAGGGAGGTGAAAAGATTAACCAAAAAAAACTTGTCAAGTTTGCAAGGTCACATTATCTGGTGATAAACCTCTTCAAATATTCCAAATTTTCTGACCGATTTTTCTGATCATAGAAATGGTCAATTTTCTAGCCGAGAAATTTATATAGGTGGGGAAACATATCTGTACGTACATAAACACCATGGCTGGTGGGTGCTCAAGAATATGCTTTATTTCGGCAATAGATCCTTGAAACTCAGTGCTTTCACAGAGTTATTGACGCAGTAAACTTCAGCAGTTTGTTACAACATTAGGGCCCATTGTTTATTTCAGACTATTAATCAATACACCAGCCATTAGTTGCTGGCAACTTACGATATTTTGAAAATTATTACTAATGCTTTTTATTACAATTTCTTCTTGTTTGTGTGTGTGTGTGTGTGTTTTTTTTCTCTGCATTTAGCAGAGAGGTAAGAATCTGTAGTTGATTAGATGTGCTCTCACATGCAAAGCATCCCTGGGATATAATAGGCGAGAGATTTACTTAGAGAAACATTTTTTTTTTTTAAAGCAGTCAGAAAAGCAATGTGCTTCTTAAAACTGAAGAAGGAAGTGAGTGTTTCATGTAGTGGCTCTGCTGATACATGTCTTCTTTCTGGGCACTTTGTCAGTGGCACTGAGAGTGGAACACGGATGATGATAAAACTGGCCTTCAAAGAAGCTCGGATTCTCTGTAGTGCAGTCTGAAGGCAGGCCATTTTGCAGTGAAGTATTCCCCAAAGATGTGACCCTCTGAACCTTGGAAGATTTTCTTGTTTTAATGTTTGCTTTTTTTATCTGTGAATATTTGGCTCTGTTTCTTTCCATACACTTTGGCATGGCCTCTGTTAGAACACATGTAGCTTATGCTTAGCTTTAGGGTCACGATGACTATCAAGCTACAAATCAACAGGGCAAGAAAAATGGCTGTGCAGCCAGTACTTTCTAGAGAAGAACCGAAGCTGGGACTTCCCGTCTGGGGACAGCGAGCATGAGGGGCATTTCCAATCATGGGGACATTTCCCTTGGAGGAAGCCTTTCATTTGTACTCGTGCTAATTCTGTGCTGTGGCATTCCGGCTATAAATCTAGGTGAGTCATTAAGTACTGTCCTACCTGGAGTTTATTCCTTCCCTCCTCTGTCTCTTTATTTCTGAGCTTATTCTTGATCACTTAGTAGGTGCCACAGGACTGCTTGTTTCTTGCCATATTAATAACTGAAGTGCTATCTCTATGAATAATAGTAACATCAGGCAGTTGGCTGCAAATTTCTTAATATCTGATATTTCTTAATATCAATGGTCTCTATTTCCAGTGGGATTTAGGAAGCTACTGTTGTTTCTTTAAAAAAAAAAAAAAATTCAAGGATAGCTCCAGGATGCATTTATGTACCCTCAAAATTCAAAAAGTGAAGTCAGCAAAAATGGTAGATTTTTTTGTTGTTGTTGTTTCCAGAGTTAATCTCTGGGCTTCCCTAGTGGCTCAGTGGTAGGAATCTGCCCGCCAGTGCAGGAGACATGGGTTCGATCTCTGAACTAAGACAATCCCCTGGAAAAGGAAATGGCAGCCCACTCTAGTATTCTTGCCTGGGAAATCCCTTGGACAAAGGAGCCTGGCAGGCTACAGTGAATAGGGTGGTAAAAGAGTTGAATAGGCTTAGCAATTTAGTAACAACAAGTTACTCCTTACTAAGACTTTTTCTTCTTTATTGTTAGCTCAATGACCCAAGAGTAGCTGTGCTTAAGTTCTTTTAGAGAAGAAAATTTCATTTTTCTCAGTTGACTGTTAAACTGAAGACATTAAATCAATATTATTAATAATAAATTAATGAAAAGTAAGTCCTAAGAAGCAGAATTAAATTGCCACTGAAGCATTTTTATGGCTTTTCAATTTGCAGTTAGTGTTACCAAAGAAGGATCACCAGGTACTTGAGAAATCCATATAAACATGAAACTTAACCCTTATAAAAGCATAGCATATTCAGAGCTGAGAAGGCGAAAGAGTGCAGTGAGAGGAAGTGAAAATCAGTGTCTGCCAACTTCAGGTAGAATGTTGGTATCAACAACTCTGTTGCTGTTGCTAAGTCACTTCAGTCGTGTCCGACTCTGTGCGACCCCATAGACGGCAGCCCACCAGGCTCCCCCGTCCCTGGGATTCTCCAGGCAAGAACACTGGAGTGGGTTGCTATTTCCTTCTCCAATACATGAAAGCAAAAAAATAAAGTGAAGTCACTCAGTCGTATCCGACTCCTAGTGACCCCATGGACTGCAGCCTACCAGGCTCTTCCATCCATGGGATTTTCCAGGCAACTACTGGAGTAGGGTGCCACTGCCTTCTCTAATCAACAACTCTACTTTGAAGCAAATACCTTGATGTGCTTCTCATAAGATGAAATAATGAGGGAATGGTGCATTGTCAAGCAGATGGTGATCCTCAGAGCTGAGATTCTCCATGTTACCAGAGTTTGCTTTTTCAAGAGATCGCTGACCCAGTGCAAACATTTTGCAACCCTCTCATATGCAGTGTCTTTGTTTGCATCACATTGAATCTTTGTGGGTGCTGAGTATGTTAAGTCCATGTTAAGTCCATAGCCACATTCATCGGATTCATTTTGATATTTGGCAAAACTAAACAATTTGTAAAGTTTAAAAAAAAAAATACCCCCCCCCAAAAAAAAGAATTAACTAGGTGCTGCCCTATTTACAATAGCCAGGACATGGAAGGAACCTAAGTGTTCATCGTGAGATGAATAAAAATGTGATACATATTCACAATGAAATATTACTTAGCCATAAAAAGGAACAAAATCGGGTCATTTGTAGTGAGGTGGATGAACCTAGAGCCTGTTATACAGAGTGAGGTAAGTCAGAAAGAGAAAAGCAAATATTGTATATTAATGCATATATATGGAATCTAGAAAAATGGTACTGATGAACCTATTTGCAGGGCAGGAATAGAGTTGCAAATATAGAGAACCGACTTGTGGACACAGTGGGGGAAGGAGAGGATGGGATGAATTGAGAGAGTGGCGTGAATACGTATGCACTTAGATAGCTAGTGGGAAGCTGCTGTAAAGCCCAGGTGATTCAGGTCTGTGCTCTGTGATGACCTAGAGGGGTGGGATGGGGGAAATTGGAGGGAAGTTTATGGGGGAGGGAACAGATGTGTACTTATAGCTGATTAATGCTATTGTGCAGCAGAAACCAGCACAACATTGTAAAACAATTGTAGTCCAATTAAAAAATAATAAAATGCAAAAAAAAAAGTACTGCCTAGTGTTCACATCACCCAATGTTACGCGTTGTGACTGGGTTAGCCTTTCCACCCATCACCAGACCCTGTCATCGTCCTTGATCTCTCCTTTCAGTTTTTGCCTGGTGTGTATTTTCTTCAAATGGTGGCAGAATCCTTAACTGTCCCTCAAAGTTCTGTTTGTAGTATGTCCGTCAAGCGTCTCCTTCAGCTATATTTTTTAATTGGTTAATCTAAATTCTGTATTTATTGTGTTCATTTTCTGGGACTCTGATCATTTGAGATAAACTTAGGAGCATCTCCTTTAAATTAACTAGAGATATGATTAGAGTTGGCTGAGATCTTCAGCCTTTCAAGATGGATCTGAATTCTAAAAAAAAAAAAGGATTCGAATAACTCTGCCAAAAAAATGTGTCCTTAATTATCTATTCTGAGCATGTGAGGTTTACTTTCTCATGCAAATTTTGACAATAAGCAGACATACAAAGTAGGTGTGCACATTGAAGAAATATTTTTATTTAAAAGTCTGCTTTGATCATTGCTCATTAATCATTAATAGTAAGAAAAGTGGACAATTTCAGAGAAGGCTTGGAAATTAAAAAAAAACTTCTTAACCACAAATACTACTGACCAAGATGTTCTGTTTATGCTGCAGCCTGCTTTATTGTTTCAGTTCGTCTATTTTCACTTTAATTTCTTTAATACCTAATTCTGTCTTCTTACTTACTCAGTTTCAATCAAGAACTTTTCTCTTGAAATAGTTTCCCAAACAGGAAAAATCCTTCAACTTGATAGCAAGAAATTAAAACAGTGAACAGAAATTAAATATCAACTGTCAAACTTGAGTTTAATTAGATTTTCTTACTTACAGATTTAGTATATTCTGGGTGCCTAATGGCATATTCTTATCAGTAAGAAAAAATGTCCTTTTCTGCCTGGCATATGTTCTTACCTGTCCTGTGCATGTGAATATACTCTTGTTTCCTTTGCATCAGTAACATTGTATATCTTTTGCTCATGTTCCCCTCCAGCACCCTTCACTATATTTCTCCTAGTACATAAATCAACTTTAAAAAAAAACAAAACTATTTCCTATCAAGATTCTGCTAATGTCTTTTATTTCAACTCCTACTTGTGGCTTGTTTAATTTGACTGCTTGACATTTTTCCTCCTATCTCAAGTGGATTATACATATAAATGAAAGTCTGGATTTGAGTTTTCTTTCTTCATTAGAATACACATCAGCTTTGAAAGAGTTCTGGTATATTTTAAATGTGCTTTCCAGAACTATAAGAAATGAGCTTCTTTCAATCAAGACTGTTCAGATTAAATTAATTTTTCCCTGACTTCTTGTTTCAGACTGATTTTGTTTTTAATAAAAACATCCAATGAAACCAGAAATATAAACCAACTCAACTCTGTAAGGGAGAACAATAGGATTATAAAAGTGCAGGCATCAGGATGTCGGTTAGATATGTTTGGGGAGACTGGGAGCAAGAAGTGATAGTTTCTCTTCACCTGTAATAAAAGCTCAGCTCTTCCCCATCTCCTCCTCACCATGCTCAAAATGTTGCTACACGAGAAAAGACTTTTAATTGAGTTTTAATAGCAACTTGCTGAATATTGATCATTCAAAACTCTAATCGAAATGCTCAGCAGTGGATTTGTTAGGGCCTTCCTTCCAAATCCATAAATCCTGTTTTTGGGTTGCCATTGGAAATTGTCTCTGCTAAGGACAGAAGAAGTGAAGCCCTCCTATAGGAATCAAACTTACCCATCTTTTCTGTGCTAATAACATGAAATCACAAGGCCTTCCATAGAATCCTGTAAACATGAAGAATAGATGACAGGGTTGCACTTGTTATATTAGAAATATAGTCCTAAATACCCCTGAATGTTTTGAGGCATGTTCCCTAAATTTTATGAACTGGTACGTGATAGCTTTTAGTATCCTTATGAGATTGAGGAAAAGCGGTGAACTGAAAAGCAACATTTAATCAGAGTTACTCAAATATTCATCTCAATTAGACTACTTATCCAATTGGGACTCATTCCAAGTCTTTAAAAACAATTCATGATAGAAGTTATGAATATCTTAAGATAGGCTAATCCCCACACCTACTTTTTTTGCAGCCTTACTTGTGTGTGCATGCGTGCTAAGTCTCTTCAGTTGTGTCCGACTCTGCGACCCTATGGACCGTAGCCCACCAGACTCCTCCGTCCAGGGGATTCTCCAGGCAAGAATACTGGAGTGGATTGCCATGCCCTCCTCCAGGGGATCTTTTTGACCCAGGAATACATTTCAGCAAATGTCATCTTGGCTTTTCTAGTTGTTCTTGACAAATTCTTGATGTAATCCTGGGCCCCAGTCTTCCTTGGACACCCTGTATTCAATCTATTAGCAAATTCCTTTTTCTCTGTCATAAAACTATATCTAAAGTCTTCTCATGTTTCACAACTTTACCCACTACTTGGAAATTTTAGGCCAAACCATCATCATCTTTTGCTTAGATATTTGCAGTAGTTTTTTTTTTTTTTTTTAACTACTGTCCCAGCTTCTACATTTGCCTTCTTATTCTCAGACTAGAAATCAGAACAATGTGGTTAAAAATAATCCAGATCACATCTTTCCTCAGGTCAGATTCTTCCAGCTGATTCCCATCTCTCTTAGAATAAATGCCTAAGTCTTTACCATGCCAACACGCCTCTCACTGTCTCCTCCTCCTGCACTGCCTCTCTGATCTGTTTCCTGTGAATTTATGCTCATTCACTCCATTCCGTTCACTCTAGCTTCCTTGTTTTTTTAACATGTCCAGCAGGCTCTGATTCAGGACTTGTGCCATTGCCAGTCTCATTGTGTGAGAATTGTGCACCATTGCCAGTCTCATTGTGTGAGAAAAGGCTACCAGTTCTATCAGTTAGCTCTTACAGCGTAACAAAGTACCCCCAAACTCTTTGACTTAAGATGTCAAACATTTATTACCACATCTCACAGCTCTGTGGTCACTGGGTATCCACTGATCCAGGCTAACCTAGACTGGGCATGTTATTCATTCACAGATTGGTTGTGGTCTTTGCTCCTGACTAGGTTTAGCTGGGTCATTTCCAGCCCTGGCTAGTCCTTCTCATGCTAATGACAAACATGCACGATTCAAATAGGGATATTTTTGTAAGATTATGTAAGTATTTGCTCTTGACTCTTGTCATCATCTTAGAATAATGTCTTTTGTTTTGTTGGTAGAACTTACTTGGAAGAATAGCTTTGAGCAAAATGGCAGCAGGCTAGGATTTAAGTAAATGGTGGCCATGAGTTTGTGCTTAATTGCTCAGTTGTGTCCGACTCTTTGCAACCCCATGGACTGTAGCCCGCCAGGCTCCTCTGTCCATGGGGATTCTTCAGGCAAGAATACTGGAACGGGTTGCCATTCCCTTCTCCAGGGGATCATCCCAACCCAGGGGTCGAACCTAGGTCTTCTGCATTGCAGGCAGATTCTTTACCATCTGAGCCAGGAGGGAAGCCCGCTAGTTCAGTTCAGCTTTAATACTTGGTGATCCAGGACCATGTTTTTGTTCCTCCTGGATTAACTAGTTTTAGGGACTCACCCATGAGGCTATAGATTTAAATTAAAGGAGAGGCTTCAGTGAGATGCAGAGAGATGATGTGGGATGACACCAGTTTATACAGCTTACTTGTTATCTTTAGATCTTCTCTGACTTATTCCATCATACAAGTGGGCAACTGATCTGCATGCCTGCACTTAAGACTCACTAGATCTGATTATACTCGTGTTATGATAGCAGCTCCAGCTGAAATTTTAGTGTCTAATTGTCAGTCACTTAGTCTTCACTAAGGTCTAGAAAGACTTCTTTTAAAATGGCAACTTACTCTCTACTGCTAATGGCATGGCTTTGTGGCAGAACCCTTTGCTGTCTGTATGACACTTGCATCAGGGTTTGTCAGAGATTGCAGACAGCATCTTAATCTACTGTATGTACCTCTAGCACCATCGGTCTGTTAGGTCAGACATCTCCAGTAGCATGACAGCTCCTATGATAGCTTGCACAAGTTGTATAGACCTCTGTTCTTCCTGACCATGCTTACTCTAATGAGCTTTTTGAGTCACCCGATAAATGGCTTTTTTCCTTGACTCTTTATGTATATCATAATAGCTGTGTGCCAGTGATCAGGGAATCAGCCTGAGAATTTTCTCAGGTGCTAAGGATATTCATTCCGAATATGTACTCAAGGACTAGGCAGATAAATCTAGGTTCGATCTGATTATGATTCATGCAATTCTAGTGCCAGTACTACTGCGCAAGTCCAGCGTTTTACCTTCTGCGTGCATGTGTGCTCAGTCACTTCAGTCGTGTCTGACTTTTTGCAGCCCCATGGATTTAAGTAAATGGTGGCCATGAGTTTGTGCTTAATTGCTCAGTTGTGTCCGACTCTTTGCAACCCCATGGACTGTAGCCCGCCAGGCTCCTCTATCCATGGAGGATTTTCCTGGCAAAGATACTGTAGTTGCCATGCCCTCCTTCAGAGAATCTTCCCTACCCAGGGACTGAACCCACATCTCCTGCATTGCAGGCGGATTCTTTACTGCTGAGCTGCCAGGAAAGCCCCCTTTCCTTCTGCACTTTGACTGAATTAACCACCGACAAACATCTTATTTATATTATAGCATGCAAGGGGTTATTATCAAAGGTATTCTATTGTGATTTAACCAGAGAGTGAAACCATTTCTGAATCCCATCTGCAGGGTCTGATCTTCCAGAGACACTCCTTTTAACAGTAATTTTAGCCTCAGTTCAGTTCAGTCACTCAGTCGTGTCCGACTCTTTGCGATCCCATGAATTGCAGCACGCCAGGCCTCCCTGTCCATCACCAACTCCCGGAGTTCACCCAAACTCACGTCCGTCGAGTTGGTGATGCCATCCAGCCATCTCATCCTCTGTCGTCCCCTTTTCCTCCTGCCCTCAATCCCTCCCAGCATCAGAGTCTTTTCCAATGAGTCAACTCTTCTCATAAAGTGGCCAAAGTAGTGGAGTTTCAGCTTTAGCATCATTCCTTCCAAAGAACACCCAGGGCTGATCTCCTTTAGGATGGACTGGTTGGATCTCCTTGCAGTCCAAGAGACTCTAAAGAGTCTTCTCCAACACCACAGTTCAAAAGCATCAATTCTTCGGCGCTCAGCTTTCTTCACAGTCCAACTCTTACATCCATACATGCTGCTGGTGCTGCTAAGTCGCTTCAGTCATGTCCAACTCTGTGCTACCCCATAGACGGCAGCCCACCAGGCTCCCCCGTCCCTGGGATTCTCCAGGCAAGAACACTGGAGTGGGTTGCCATTTCTTTCTCCAGTGCAGGCAAGTGAAAAGTGAAAGTGAAAGTGAAGTCGCTCAGTCGTGTCTGACTCTTAGTGCCCTATGGACTGCAGCCTACCAGGCTCCTCCGTCCATGGGATTTTCTAGGCAAGAGTACTGGAGTGGGGTGCCATGGCCTTCTCTGCATCCATACATGACTACTGGAAAAACCAGAGCCTTGACTAGACGGACCTTTGTTGACAAAGTAATGTCTCTGCTTTTGAATATGCTATCTAGGTTGGTCATAACTTTACTTCCAGAGAGTAAGCGTCTTTTAATTTCATGGCTGCAATCACCATCTACAGTGATTTTGGAGCCCCAAAAAATAAAGTCTGACACTGTTTCCACTGTTTCCCCATCTATTTCCCATGAAGTGATGGGACAAGATGCCATGATCTTAGTTTTCCGAATGTTGAGCTTTAAGCCAACTTTTTCACTCTTCTCTTTCACTTTCATCAAGAGGCTTTTTAGTTCCTCTTCACTTTCTGCCATGAGAGTGGTACCATTTGCATATGTGAGGTTATTGATATTTCTCCCAGCAATCTTGATTCCAGCTTGTGCTTCTTCCGGCCCAGCATTTCTCATGATGTACTCTGCAAAGCAGAGCCTGTGGAAAGGCTTGTGTGTGATTGGAGTCTCTTGGGAAGTGTTTCCTCTGGAATGGAGTTGGAAATGGGGAAATAAAATGGGGTAAGAGGGAAAAATCAGTCTGTGTTATACCAGGCTGATCAGCACTCTCCGGACCTGGGCAATGGTCTCAGGGATCTTCTTTGGAACAGTGGAACACATTGAAACATCATTTCTCAGAAAGACTGATAGATTATAAAAAGTGTTTTCTGTTTTGGAGAACAAACATTATGAGCAATATGAAGAAATATCATTTGAATCACAGTATAGCTAGGTGGACTTGTACTAATGTGAAAGGTTGGCATCAATCCCAAAGAAAGATATGAGTGGCAGGCCTTCAGCCTTTAAGGCCTTAAAGCCTTAAATATTCCTTAATGATGTGTTTGAAATTATAATATGTACATTTATCCAAATTGGTTTTTGTTCATTATTCATCTCATCTCTCTGCCTGTTCTTACTTTTTAGAACAATACTATCCAGCAGAAATATAACATGAGCTGCAGAAGTAAATTCAACATTTCTAGTAGCCAAGTTAGAAAAGTAAAAAGAATCTGCTGGAATTAGCTTTAATAATGTACTTTAACTTAAATATATCCAAAATATGATGATTTCAACCTACAGTCAATAGAAAAATTGTTAATGAGATATTTTACTTCCACTTTTTTACCAAGTCTTCAAAATCAGGTGTTTATTTATTTATTTTTGGCTGTGCTGGATCTTTGTCGCTGTTTGGGCTTTTCTCTAGTTGCATCGAGCGGAGGCTACCCATCATTGCCATGCGTAGGGTTCTTATTGTGGTGACTCCTCTTGTTGCGGTGCACAGGCTCTAGGGCGTGAGGGCTTCAGTAGTCATGGCGCACAGACTTGGTTGCTCTGTGTCATGTGGGATCTTCCCAGACCAAGGTTTAAACCTGTGTCTCCTGCACTGGCAGGTGGATTCTTTACCAGTGAGCCATCAGGGAAGCCGCTCACTCCTCACCTCCATGCATATTTTATACTTAGAACACATCTCAACATGCATGCACTGCATGTCAAGTGTTCAATAGCTGCATGTGGCTAGGGCTAACATGTTGGACGGCACAGTCTATAATGTCCTTTATCTGTTCTTGGCCTGGTTAATTTCTACTACACTTCAAGGCACACATCAAATATCACCTCTTCTGAGAGGTCTTCATAGTGTTGGCTTTTTATTTGTCTCCCTTAAGACTCCAACAACAAGAATAGTAAAAGTTTGTGTGTTCCTTCTGTAGGTCATCATTACTTTGACTTTATAGTCATTGTACTTACCCTGATTTATGATTCTTTGTTAAATTGTCCATAATTACCACTAGACTCTGTTCCTGGAGAGCAGAAATTGTGTCTTTCATCTCTGTAGTCGAGAATCTAACTTTAAAAAATTAAACAATTAGCTGGAGTTGGTAACATATTGACATTAATACATGTATATATATATATATATATATAAGATAAAGAAACCAAGTTCCTAAAACTAATTCCATAAATATATAATGGGAGGAATGTGACTTAGAAGCAATCACTTGAATAAGAGCTAAGGATCTTAGATTTAATAATTAGTTCAATGGGAATAAATATTAGCAGTTTCGTGCCCCAAACGTGATGACTACTAAGTTTGTATTAACAAATACAGCGAACAAAGAAAGAGTAATACACTAGACTTCCCTTTCAGCTGGTCTGATCACATTTGGAGCAATAATTTTGGTGATACTATTTTTGTAAGAGTATAAACAAACTGGAATAGAGATGAAGACATAAAATCATGTCATAAGAATAGAGAATTCAGGCACTGGAGATGTTTAGTACAGAGATAAGAATGACCAAGGAAGAGGACATTCCCTCCAAATACTTGAAGGACCGTATATAAAGGATGGATTAGACTTGTGAGCTTCTAAGAAATTAAAACCAGATTTATTAATGTAGGTTGTAAGAACTCACATTTCAACCTCACATACAGAGTCTGAAACCATGTCTGAAAATTTGAAAGGTAGTTTAAAGTGTATGAAAGTATGAATAAGCAAATTGAAGTGAGAACTGACCATCTTGGTAGGTAGGGGATTTCTCTTTCTGCAAAGTGTTTAAGTACAAGCTGGATAACAACTAGGAAATGTTGTAATGGGGATCAATGGTGAGAATAGATGTACTCTGTGGTTCCTTCCAAGCCATGAATTCTCCTTCAATAATTCTATTCACTTTAAAGAAAAACAGCATTGCTTTTACTCAAGTCAGTGCTGACAGTGTACGTAGCTAGTTATATATCAGTCATAAGAAACTCTCCAACCAAAACAATAATGTCATTTTCCTTTGAGTAATTCTCACCAGGTTTCTGCTTTTGGAAGACTCTTTTGGTTAGAGAAAGTTCATAATCAATGTTTTCAGAATACATTTCGGGACATGAAGCAAACCTCACACCAACAATGCATTATTACTCATTTATTTTTAGCAATTAGTCATGGGACAACACAGGTGCCCAGAATTTCCTGGGCACATAAACACGAAACCTCTGCCTCTGAGAGCTTCCAGTCTAGCATGAGACAAATACAAAACAGGAAACCTGAGCTTTACCACAAGAAGATGAATGGGCATTATTGATACCTGCCCCTGTGACCTCTTCCAGACAATAATGCTTTATTTATTTATTCAGGAAGCATCAACTAAAAAGCAGCTCAGGGCATATGTTGGTCTTCTAGAAAATATAATAATCAGGATCACAATAGTTGCTTTGAATACATGGACTTTGCTTTAAGACTCATGAGTGGTCCTCTTGCCTTCTTCTTCATTGTCTCTAATCAGGAACTTTGTTCTGAGTGCTTCCTGTGTTCCAGGAGTAGGGGATACACAGATGATTAAGACATGGTTCTTGCACTAAATGAAGTTCTCATCTAGAAAAGACAAGCTATACGAATATGAAAAACTGATGGTACACAAGCAACAATGTCAGTGGAAAGAAGATAAACCTTTCAGACAGCTCAGCTGGAATTTCTGAGCTTGTTTCATTGGCAATATGGTAACACCCTACTAGCATGTTGGTGAGAATTGAGTGAGATCTGGTAGAAAAAACAAAACACAAAAATTCAGAGAATTGTTTTAGTTGCTAGGTGGGTAGACTAGATTGAGAGCTGGTGAACTTCTCCTGTACAAGGTCAGATAATAAATATTTATAGCATCAAGGCTGTTTCGTCTATCCTACAACTACTCAACTGTGCTGTTGTAATATGAAAGCAGTCATAGATAATATGTCAATGAAAGAAGGTGGCTGAGTTCTAATAAATTTTATTCATGAAAACAGGGGTCTGGTCTATAATTTACTGACCTCTGGACTACACAGTGAGTGCTCTAAGAGTTAAGAAGAGATAATGATTATTAACGAACTGGGAAAGTGTCTTCAAAGAGGAGAGGGAATGTATTCTTTGTTTATTTTGGATTTTACTTTTTATCCAAGTTAAACATGCACAGAGTAGAAAGGGTCAACTTAGTTGGCAAGACTTACTATGAAAAAACATCAGCTTTCCCCATTCCCTTGTCTGGGAGCCAATTATTTTCAACTTCTGCTGATACTTCTAGTATTAACCTTTAAGTTACATATATATATATATGTGTGTGTGTGTGTGTGTGTGTGTGTGTGTGTGTTTCTCCAACTTGATTTTTCAATTTCAGGTACTATCTATGGGCTTTCTACTGTGGAAGATGGCGATTTCACACTTTTTCGCACACCCACCTCCCACTATATTAGCAACCCTGCAGTCACTCACCCTACTTACTAGCACAGTTACATCGTAATTTTGGTCAGGTCAGTATTTAGTATTTACATGATTATGATAACTACACATGTGACTCAGATCTGAATTATATAGTAAAACTATGGTTACTTGATCTTTTTCGTGTAACGTTTGTTTTCCCTGGGTTTAATCATTTCCTTTTCCTTTGCTTAGTTTCCATTGAATTACATTTACTGCTAACTTATCCTCAGCCTCTTTAGCAATTGTCCAATTATCTTCATAAATTATTCCCAAGCAGCAGATGCTCTTACAATTTTATCTCCTGGAAGAATAATCACCTAGACCAGTTGTTCTCAACCTTGCACATTCATCAGAATTACTTGGAAGGCTCATTATAACACAGATTCCTTGGCCCCAGTCCCGAAAGACTCAAGTATTCTGAGGTAGGGATAGAACATTTTCACTTGTAACTAGTTCCCAGGTGATGCTAACGTTGAAAGCCCTGTTCCTCACTCTGAGAAGCCCTGGGCAAGGGCCCTCTGCCTTGCTATATAGTTTGGACTGGATCCCTTCTTCATTGAACACAGCCACTAAGGCTGACATTGCCATTCACCATCATCATGGGAATTTCCAAGCCTTCCCTCCTGTGTTGCTACTGGAAAATCCAGAGCCATCTAAATTCTGATCCCTGTATATTACCTTCAGCTAACAGTGCCCAGCATTGTCAAATCAGCTCAGCATAATTTAGCGTGTTTTACCTTCTCTATATGTGAACATGTTTTAGTCAAGAACAGTGTCTCTGTCATCTTCATATTGCCCATGCCTGGCACATAGAGAGAAGCCAGAGCAAAGTGCTTGAATGATGATTTTCTTCCTATAATTTTACAAAAATATTTCTTTGTTCTTCGGAGAAGGCAATGGCAACCCACTCCAGTACTCTTGCCTGGAAAATCCCATGGACGGAGGAGCCTGGTAGGCTGCAGTCCATGGGGTTTCGAAGAGTCGGACATGACTGAGCGACTTCACTTTGACTTTTCACTTTCATGCACTGGAGAAGGAAATGGCAACCCACTCCAGTGTTCTTGCCTGGAGAATCCCAGGGACAGGGGAGCCTGGTGGGCTGCCGTCTATGGGGTCACACAGAGTCAGACACGACTGAAGCGACTTAGCAGCAGTAGAAGCAGTATTCTGAGAAGAGAGACTGTTAACAAGTAACTCCATATAGAGGAAACAGATTTACCTAATTTTCACATCTTCCTTCAAATTCACCCATGTGCATTTTCCCTGTTAAACGTTCCTTCGTGTGTACTCAATTGTTGAACATCCACACAGTAGATGTGTATTTATCGACTGTTTTGATAGATCTGTATTTGTTGAAAGACCTGGCACCACACCTCTATACTAGAAGAGATTCCTATAAGGAGTTCATTTTCTCCTAAGCGATGGGTTCAAGTTTGTTTGGAACTGATACAGAAAATCAGTCTAATTAAACACATTCACTCTTAACACTGCAGTTTTCCATGATAAAACACAGTTGTCTGCTGGAAACTATATAGCAAAGGATTGCACACAAGTTGCATGTAAGGCAAAAAATGCTATTAAATAATTTATTTTTTCTATTACATAATTAATGACAAGGTCCACAGAGACCACATGGATCACTGTGAATCTTGTAAAGGAGTTCTGTCTTTCATCCCTTCACATCAATATCAAAGTGCGCTCTTACATCCAAATCCATAATAATAATCTGAAAAACACCAGAAGGAGACTTAGCTGTATACAACATCAGCTTTAAGCTTTCATCCAGGGAACGCATTAGTATATTTACTTTCCTTTTCTTGTACAGCTGAAGGGGCATGTCAAACCCACTTTGCATGCAGGACGATAATACTGCACACACCTAGGAGCAAAGGAGTGGACGTGTACAGAAGATAACTAGGGCAAGGTAAGTGATAAACATCGTGATAGAACTGTGATCAGCTTCCTTAAATGGAAGATACGTCTCTGAGAGCAATGCCGGGTGTTGAATAGATGGACCATCATTCCATCATCCACCACCGCCAAGTCCTTCTGTTTCATCTAGACCGTATTGCAGCTGAATACATCTTATGAGTTATATAGCAGTTTCTTAAAGATGAAATTCTGTGTTGCAACAGGCCAAATGTGTTTGCTGTAGGCCCATCTGTCTCAGTAGTGCTTGTTCACACACTAGCTATTTTTTCATACTTAAGGCTATTTATTGCACATAAATACCCCAAAGCACAAATAACAGGCAAGAATATTTTAGACATACCCATGACATATATCAAAGTATTCAGAGAAAAGCAAATAAGTGGGCAGAACTCTCTGTTGAGTGTCAATAACTTGTATCACTTACCAAGAATTTAGTGGATGGCAATCCAAAGCTTTTAGTTCTCTTAAATGAAGGTGGTGGTGTGATGGATTAGGTATAAATCTGAATATGACACTCTTTCCAACGGGGCAAGCTATTTGCCCTAGAAAGTGTGAAATCCAAAATCTATCCAACTTTCACCCAGATAAGAACTGAAAACATAAAATCATAGAATACCAGGATTGGAAGGAACATCAGAATTCATTGAATATAGACCTCCTATTGATGTTTAAGACCCTTTTAAAGTATTGAGACTTTTGATTTTTCTAGCATTTAGTTGACTATTTCTTGTGATGGAGGGACCTTCCTGAGACTATATTATGCTGTGTTCATTCTCTGACTGGGCTGTTTGATCATTCACACATTTGTGCTATGTTGGAATAATTTAATGACTTAAGCCATTCGTATTGATTAAATGCTTCTGGTGTCCCAGGAATTGTTCTAGGAACTGAGATGTTTCCTGTACCATTAAGTATTCTTTTATTTAGAAGTACCAAACTCAGACCAACCAACCCAAATGCATTATTTAACCCAAAGGATTTAAATAAAAATCTCATATTAGTGAAAAATCCATGAGTGGATCTGATTTTGATGTGATTGGATTCTGGAGCTCAAATGACTTCATTAGAAAGAGGTTTTCATTTCTTTGCTCTCTTTTTCTCTATGCTGACTTCATTCACAAGCAGGCTTTCAACCTTGCGATGACAAAATTGCAGACATAGGTCAGGATCATATATTCTCAATCTTCCTGTAACTTTTCAGCTTGCCATCTGAAACCAGAATAAGTATAATTCTTCCTTTATATGACAGACTTCAACTATGATGTCTCTCCTTGAGTCTTTTGCTTTCCAAAGTGATTTCCCCATTCTTTCTATCTGTCCATAGAGATTATAGAGTCCTTTATATCTGCTGCTGCGTCTGCTGCTGCTGCTTCTAAGTCACTTCAGTCGTGTCCGACTCTGTGTGACCCCATAGACGGCAGCCCACGAGGCTCCCCCGTCCTTTATGTCTGCTGCTGCTGCTGCTAAGTCGCTTCAGTCGTGTCTGACTCTGTGCGACCCCATAGATGGCAGCCCACCAGGCTCCTCTGTCCATGGGATTCTCCAGGCAAGAACACTGGAGTGGGTTGCCATTTCCTCCTCCAATGCATGAAAGTGAAAAGTCATAGTGAAGTCACTCAGTCGTGTCCGACTCTTAGTGACCCTATGGACTGCAGCCTACCAGGCTCCCCCATCCATGGGGTTTTCCAGGCAAGAGTACTGGAGTGGGGTGCCATTGCCTTCTCCATCCTTTATGTCTAGTGCTTACTAAACGTTGAGTGGACAAGTGAATGAATGAATGAACGAACACTTTTTCCAAGCTAATATGTGAATCATTTGGGGATCAAGTTTAGTTGTGCTTAAGAGTTAAGGTTCTTTTCACTCCCCACAATGTCACTACTTTGTTTCCAGTTACATAAGCAGACAAGCAAAAGCAGCAGCAAAATGTCATGCTGCAGTGCATGAGGAGCTGTAATAAAGGGCGCAGCAAAGCTTGTGAATACCTTCACTTGAAGGCCTTAATTAAATACTTGAGAAGTTTCCTGACCAGAGTATGTCATTTACTACAGACTAGTAACAGATGGTGATGAGTAAATTTATAGGTAAATTAGAAAAAAAAAATGTTTACCAAGTTACATTTTCATCAGATTTTTTATGCTTTTAAATTTATATCCCCAATGAAATGAGCAGTACTCAAACTATGGTACAGTGAATAGTGCCTTTTATTAATGTTTTTTTCATTTCCTATGATTTCCATTTTTTTAAAAGATAAAACTGTGATTGAAATATAATTGAAATTATATCTAGCACTGGAGCTATGTGGTAAGATCCACATAGTCCTTGCTTCGGAGAATAGCATGAACTAAATAAACAGGGAGTCCTTCATGTTACAATGTTGGGAATAAGGAAGCACAAGTTTGCTATGAGAGCCCCTTACGCAGTCTGTGGGGAAGGTGGGGCTAGAGAAAATGTTTCAGAGGAGCTGATAGCTGAGGGCAGAAGAAGTTATAGACATTAGACTGGTAAAGAAAAGTGGCCTACTCATTATTATGACTGATTTATAGTCATGGTATGGAATTAAGACAAAGGGCTCTGGATTTTTATTCCTCATCCTTCATGACATATCTTGGACTAAACCATGCTCTGCTTGGTTTCATCCATTGGTGTAAATGGTATCTGGTTGATTGCAGAGCATGCATTCCTCTGGTAACAGCACAAATGTAGCAAACAGCCTACCATTTTTTGTCCCATGCCTCCTGCCTCTGGCCTCCTAACTACCAGTCTCAGTGTAGGAAGGGGCATGTGATTTGGCTGGGCCAATCAGAGCACTGCATTGTGGTCACCATAGTGATTGTTTACTGTAAGTGGGTGACCCAATCTTGACCTATGAGTGTCAATCTTAGAACTTTTTATGGTACCACTGTGAGGACCATACTTTCTTCTCTCTTATGGTGCTAAGCTGGCTGGTTGGAAGCCTGGTGTGGGTGGCCATCTTTGCACCATTTGGCAAATGTTTGACTGTGAGGCCTGCTGATATAGAGGACTGCAGATGTGAACAAGGAGGGAGAGGCAGAATAATGATTGTAGAATTGGAGGACCTGTATCCAGCTATGCCTGCTGAAGAAGCTCAGTGTTTGGGAATGTGATGTTTGCCAGTCTATATGTTCCTCATTCTACTTGAGCCAGTTGGGTTGGGTTCCAGGCATGTGTAACCAGTATGTCCTGCTCAGTACATTTGATTACTTTGGTTATGGTCTCAGCTAGTACTCAGGAATGCAATAATAATTAGCACATTTTTATTCTCCTAATTGAGAGAATACAGGTCTCAGAGAAATAAGGCACTTCACGGAAGCCTGGTCTGTGGTCAGCTGGACTGGACTGTGGTCCACCGGATAGTGAAAAGTGTTTTCTTTCCAGTTTCATAGCAGGGGCGTTTGAACTTCAGTTCCATCACTTGTTTTAGTGTGACTGAGCAAATCGTTGAGTATCTGCAGATTAGTTTTTGAAAAAAGATTGCTCTATGCATCATATTTATGATCTGAGTTTTTGTGAATAATCTGTGAATATCATAAGATCATATTAATAGGGCATTAATAGCACTGCCTCTGGCATTCAACCACTTATCGAGGAGTTTCATTACCCAGAAGGAAGCCCTTGAGAACTGTTGGAAGGTCTCCTGTGGTTATAGTACACCAGCTTACAGAGGGGTCCTTTGCAGATACTGAGACCTCCCAAGTGGACCAAAGATAAGAAGTAACCAGTGGTAGGATAAGAAAGAACTGTATACTGTCTTTTGTGTCACTGTCTGTTAGAGGAAACCTCAAACAGTACAGCTTAAGCTGAAATATTTCACAGATATTTTAGTATATCAGATAATTTAATCTTTATTATACTTTACTCTTCTACACAACAGTAATTAACTGGGCTTTACTAAGTACTTATCCTCTGCCAACACTATAAATTAGTCCTTTACATTAATTAATTCATTTTATCTTTGTGACAATCTATATAGTATTATTATATGTTATTAATCAAATTTCATAGATGAAGTCTCAGAAAGGTTAAGCAACTTGTTCAAAGTTACATGGCTAATAAGAGGCATAGCTGGATTACCAATCCAGGCACTTGATTCTCAGGGTTGTACTCTGTATTATATTCCTTGCCTCGAATTATCATATGGTCTCATGGAGTTCATATTTGTTGGATTTGATGGCAAGGTATTGTGGACATTAACATGCACAATTTTTCTTTAGAGGCTGAAGTTTTGTTTTTTTTTCCTGGCTCAAAATGGTCAGGTCTGGCTCCTTTAAGAGTCTTCTTCAAGGAGAATCCTCAAGCACACATGCAGAAAGATTTCTAGGGAATGCAAGTGTTGTGATTAGTCCTACCTGTTGATTACACATGATCTGTGTAATCTGAATGACATGTCTGAATCTCAAGCCTGGATCCAGTTGGAGCCCTTGCTAAGCAATTTATGGACTTTGGGTGGAGAAGAAACACATATCAGTATCTACATTGTGCCCAGACAAGCCTCTTTTCAAACTGATGAATAAAAAGTGTATAGGAAATATTTTATTAATTGGGTTTATAGAGGTGTCACCCATTCACGCGGAATGCTAGTAATTTCTGGTCTTGACCACTGTTTTCCTCAGTATGAACACAGGCCAGACCTTTCTGACTAATGCTAGGATTAACTAGTTGATCCTGGTCTTTTTCTGCATGGAAGTGTGTTATGTGTTGATAGAAACATGGCTGAAGGTTGATGGAGGCATTGTTCCGTCCCTGGGCACGCCCTTCCAGACCTTTTAAACCATACCACCTCACAAAATCTTACTGCATCAACAGAATCTGCTCTAACCCTTCTGGCTTCCAGATGTTTTTCTGTCTCACCTTAGAGTGACTGTAGACTAATCAGGGTTTGTAGCTCAATCCTGGTTTCTCGAGCTCAGTACAGTAGATATTTGGGCTGGATACTTTTTTTTTTTTGGTGAGGGCTGTTCTGTGCCTTCAAGGCTGTTGAGCTGCACCTCTGGCTTATGTCCACTAGGTGCCAGTAGCATACATCCCTTGCCCCCACGCCCTCCCCATCCTCTACTCCCGCTCCTAAAGCTCCTAAAGACCTCCAGTTGTGACAATCAGAAATGCCTCCAGACACTGACAAATGTTCTGGCGGAGCAAAATGTTCTCTAGTTGGGACCACCAACCTATGCCAAAAAATTTTAGCTTAAAATGTTCTGCCATATATTTATAATTTTCTAGTTGTCCTCATTCCTGTTTCCTCAACAAGACGGCAGATCTCTGAGACAGAGTTGGGCATTATTCTATCGCTTTGTTCTTTCAAATGTGAAGACAAAGAGAAAAGGAAGGTCAACTATCTCAATACCTGTTGAGTGCCAGCCAGTGATTTTTCCAAGTGTGTTGCATATGCCATTCGATCAGTTCTTTCTAGAAATATTTATTGAGTGCCTACTTAACCATATGGTCCTTGAGAGGCAACATTCAAATTCCAGCTCATCTGCTTAATGTGACCTTGGGTTACACTTCATCTCTGAGTGTCTCAGTTTTTTTTTGTCTGTGAAGTGGGGTAGTAATCTCACCCATCCCAGGAGGCTCTGAGGATTACACGGATTGAAATGTTCAAAACATTTAGAACAGGATCTGGCAACACATTGTATAAATGTCTGCTGAGCATTAGCTGTCTCTGTGACTACATGTCCAGCATGGATTTGGTGCTGAGAACTTGGCAGTGAACTAGAGGTCTTGTTCTCATGGAGCTTATATTCTAATCTGGTCTCACACAACCTTCATAAAAACTATCTATAGTATAACCAGGCCCCATTCCACTGGTGAGGGAAATGTAACTCAGTGAGAGGAAGTAAATTGCTCAAGGTCACACAGCTAGCTACTGGGCCAAGACGTGAACTCAGCTGTCTCTGGTAACAAAGCCACATCGAATATTGAATAGATTCTCAGTGTACTTGTCAATGTCTAAACTGAAAAGGAAGTAACTTCCCTTTTCCTTTATTCTTTCCTCTTTTTTGTTTTCTCTTTCTTTTCCAAAGACCCTTGAAAACTTTCTTCTGAGTTTTACCAGTAAATTTTGGTTCCCATTTCATGTTTGGGTATTTATTTCGCTTGTGACCATCCTGCTATCTCTGCTGGTGAATCAATCCCAGACCTGAGATACATGAAATTTCATTGAAAATGAAATGTCCACAGTGATTCATCTTTGCAGCAAATGGGTAATATGTACTTTGGGTTTTAAAAATAGAGATGAGTCAAGAAAATCATATGTTTCCTGTTTTAAAAAAAGCTTTTCAAAGATTTGGGTACCCCTCCACCCCTTACCATCAGATTAAACATGGTGACCATAATTGGGGTACACTTCCAAAGACAGCTGAAAATAGCTCATTCCTTTCCAATTTTAACATGTAGAAATACTATTTATCAAAATAATAATTTCAGCTATTTCTAGCCACGTTTCACGTCAGCTCAGGGACTCTCCCATGTGTCAATATTCCCCATCCGGGGTTTATCACCACAGGGAATGTGGTGGGTGGTTAGAGGATCCTCCTTCACTCTTCCTTGCTCTGTCTCTGGACGTGGGTAGCTGAGGCACTCAGGTCATGGACAAGGGCTGCCTTCTTGCTAAATGGCTTTTGTGTTATTATTTTCCCAGGACTGTGCCCATGTGTATTTACGTGTGTGCCACTTCATAGTGGGTGTGACAGAAGAGCAGCAGCCAGGCTGGTTAGACTGCAATCTGGAAAGCTGGAGGAAAAAACCCTATGTTTTGCACCTCTCCAATCCATGCTTAAGTGGGAATAACAGCCTGTTTGCTGTTACAGACTGCTTGTCCTGGGCTCATGCTGATGGCAACGAGACGTTGATTTTCAGGTTAATTGGAAAGAATTTTGTTTATTTGAATGGAATCTTATCAAAATGCATCCTGAAAGTACATCCTGGGCAAAACCTTCACTCTTTTGAGGTGAAGGTAAAAGAGATGAAGTTTTCAGAAATTTCCTTGAGTTAAAAACTAGACCGTATATTCACAATTACATCTTTGTTTGGAAAAAAGACTCAGTGCGCAGTGACCTTGTAGGTCTATCTTTGTGAACAAAGAGCTTATCCAGAAGAGCAAAGAAGGAAGCAAAGAAGGAAAGAAAGAAGAAAGAAAGGATGAGAGGGAGAATGACTGCATGAATGACACTAAAGACCAAATGTGGCAGCTGCATTTCTAGAAGATTCTGTCTCCTCTTAGGACTGGTCACCACTCACACTCCAGACTCTGAATGCCCTCTTGGTTCCGTGTGTCCGTGTCTGCTTCTCTCCTCATGCTGACTGCCAAGTTTGGAAAATCACACCTCAGTTCCAAGTCATGCTTCCTATCCAGGTCCCCAGATCAGCCCTCCTCTTCACCTCCAGGTGGATGCTTGGCATCCGCAGTGGGTGTGTCCCACCGCAGTACGGGAGCAGCCATGTGACATGTGGTTCAGTTATGCATTTACTCTCATCCCGCGATATAAATTCTTTAAGGTGGTCTGTCAGCTGCCAAAACTGTTGAGAGAAGAGACAGGCAGTATTGTCCCTACCCCGCCTCACATGAAGAAAACATAATCTTGTCTCTGTCTTTACCCTGCCAAGTCTCGGTATGTATTTGGCACATTTAATATGTTTACTATCAGTTATAACATGAATGATTTTGGATTTCCTACTTCACACACACACAGCACAAATACACCAAGAAAATACCAAATTTCCAATTATGAGCAGTCAGTTCTATGAGAAATACACTAACATTTAAAATACAGAAACTTCAGAAGACTGATATAGAAACAGTACCAACTTGCTCTGCTTCAGGAGAAATAAGACACTACTGGAAGAAGTTGGGTCTTCCCTGGTGGCTCAGTGGTAAAGAACCTGCCTGACAATGCAGGAGATGCAGGTTCGATCCCTGGGTTGGGAAGATCCTCTGGAGAAGGAAATGGCAACCTACTCTAGTGTTCTTGCCTGTGAAATCTCATGGATAGGGGAGCCTGACGGATTACAGTCCATGGAGTCACAAAAGAGTCGGACAACTGATTGACTAAACCGTAGCAAGGAGTTGCTAGAGATTGCCTGGCAGTGAGCAAGACATTGACAGGGGCAGATAGTTCACCAGCACCAAGCAACTTTCACTGACTCTGAATCTGCCATTTATTTTCACATCCCTGTGTCTCTGGTGCATCTTTTTCTCTTTACTCGCTCTTTAGAGACCCAGGTGAAATTCAGTTTCTCCCAAGATGTTTCCTCCTGGTTGTCCCTTTCCCTTCACAGAACCACCACTGCATGTTTGGTTGCTTCTGTGGTGATTGCAATGTCCCTCTCTGGAGTTTTCTGTATTTGACACATTAGCCTTGAATTGAGAGACTGGGTCTCATTTGCTTTTCACAGAATCACATTGCCTAGCACAGTGATGGGACTAGTCATGGTTGTTCCATAAACATTTAAGGAATAAATGGAATGAGTGCCTCAGTGTTATATTGGGTTGGACAGAAGGTTCACTTGGGTGCTTCCATAAGATGTTATGGAAAAACTCAAACTTTTGGCCAACCCAGTACTTTAAGTGTGAGGGATTGGCATGTAGGCCAAGAACTTAAACAGTGACACTCAGAAGATCTGGATTCAAATTCATGCTCTGCCTTGTACCAGCTCTTACAGTGGAGGGAGATCATTTAAGTCTTTCCCCAGAAAAACTGAGGGTACCCATGCTCAGCTGTAAGCGCCCTAGGATCATGTGAACTGTATAAATTGACGTAGGTATTGCAAATTTTGAATTGTACCTTATGAAGAGATAGTTGTTAATATCTGAGCTAGTACTTAATGCCCAGTAGGCCTCCCTGCCTTCCATTTTTCTGTTCTTCCTCATCACTCTAATGCTAACCACAGTTTGGTTTTTGGTATAAGAATGTGCAGTGGGTCTGCTGCCAGGTACAAGCGCATGATGGGTTCCGAATAGCTGGATCAGTGCCTGTCTTCTCTCTGAACCCC
Organism: Bos javanicus; assembly: GCF_032452875.1. Classification (NCBI taxonomy): domain Eukaryota; kingdom Metazoa; phylum Chordata; class Mammalia; order Artiodactyla; family Bovidae; genus Bos; species Bos javanicus. Next base: position 48,237,557 of record NC_083881.1, read on the forward strand.
GATTCCACTGTGGCCACTGAGACGTGGGTGTGAGAGTTCAGGATTGGGCTATGGGTGCGTGAAATGCCTGTGAAAGAGGAATATGAAACCTGTATGTACACACAGGGAGAGAACTTAGAGTACTGGGCTTCACATGCACTGCTCTTTGCATATACGAAACCTGTATGTACACACAGGGAGAGAACTTAGAGTACTGGGCTTCACATGCACTGCTCTTTGCATATACGAAACCTGTATGTACACACAGGGAGAGAACTTAGAATACTGGGCTTCACATGCACTGCTCTTTGCATAAATCAATCAATCAGTCATCCAGCTCCGTAATTTATTGGCTCCTCAGCACAGTCTTGAATTATTAATCAATAAACTTATGGAATATTCCCTTTTTGTGATTGCTGAAGTATTGATGGTTTTTTTCTGGTTTGGAAAAGACTAAGTTTAGCTTCTCCACAGGGTATTTTTGAGAAATAAAAGGAATAATAGAGTAAGTGCTAAAAATAATTGTTGAATGAATGAACGCCCAGTTAATCACAACATCACGGCCCTCTGTCACTGGATAGAATATTCTGTGACATCCCTTTTCAAGAGTAATACTGGTAACCTCTAAGTTGAAACAGAAAGTAGGGGGGGAATTCAGAAGTAAACATCTTCACAGAATCCACATATCTAGGATTTTTCAGTGTACCTTAGGCCTTATCAGTACTGTTATATTTTATGATATTTGGGGCAGTAATTTAAAAAAAATTAGCTTTAAAAATAGAAATCGAAATACAGAGGGCAGAGAAAAAACTCTCCATTGCATCAGTATGAAAATTTTTATGGGATTTTTTTTTTCTTCTGGCTTCCTGATTGCTTTGAAAACACTCTTCTCTCTACTTATGGGGAAAAAAATACACCTACCAACAGCCTGGAGGAATTATGCAATGTGCTTTGCACAACTCCCAATGGCCTCAGGTAACAATGTAAGTGAACCTTATTAAACAATTTTTTTTTTCACTGTGCATGTGAAAAAATTATTTTTAAATTGAGTTTTTTTTTTTTCTTTTGGATTCAGTAAAACTGCTCTCCTTGAATGAAGAGGAGCCACATGAGGAGGAATTAGGGCATGTTACAATTCAGCTGTTTGAGTCAGATGTAAAAAGAAAAAAAATATTGGCATTTCTGAGGTGGAAAAAGCTAGGTCTTCCTTCTGAGGAATCACAAAAATAACTGCTGAAAACCCTCACACTTTCCAAGAGAAACTTCTTTAAAAGTTATGTGTAACTAAAAATAGGGAGATTATAATGGAAGTCAGTGTGCATGTGTATAAAATCCCAGAGCAGCATAGGAGGCGTGGGCTGGAAACTCAGGGTTTGTGATTTTAAATCTGTTGGTAGATTTAAATCTGTTGGCCAGAAGAGCATTTAACCCTGAGTCACCTGTGTTACTTACCTGTGGAATGGAGATCTCAAAGGAGTCTCAACAAAATGAACTTTAAATTTATCATTTGGCATCAAAGGAAAACCCACTAGCTTCACAAACGAATGATGATACTCTGCTTAAAGGACTGTGACAAGCTCGGCTTCTGATGGGTAGCTTAGAGCAATGTCATGTGTTTCTGAAACGCCAGAGACCTCAACTTTGGGAGCATTTGTTTCAAGACCTGAGATCTTCATTGTGATTGAACCTCGAGAAAGCCCCTAACCCAGCCTGTGACGGGGAAAGTGACAGTTGCTCAGTCGTGTCTGACTCTTTGCGACCCCTTGGACTGTGGCCCACCAGGCTCCTCTGTCCATAGCGTTCTCTAGGCCAGGATACTGGAGTGGGTTGTCAGTTCTCCTCCAGGGCAACTTCCTGACCCAGGGGTCGAACCTGGGTCTTCTGCATTACGGGCAGATTCTTTACCATCTGAGTGGTCTTCAAATGGGAACAGCAGTGCTTACCCCATCATGACAAAGAACATATCAGGGGCTTCCCTGGTGGTCCAGTAGTTAAGACTCTGCCCTTCCAATGCAGGGGGTACGGATTCAATCCGTGGTCAGGAGCGTAGGATCCCACATGTCACTCGACCAAAAAACCCCAAGAAACAAAAGAAAAACTAAAGCATTAAAAATCTTAAAAAATATATATATATGAAAAAATACTAAAGTACGGTCATGTCAGGAACTAGGGGAATGGAAATGGAGCAGAACAGTTTAATGCATACAGGACTTCTTTAGGGGATGCTTAAAAACATTCTGGAACTGGACAGAAGTAATGGTTGTACAACATTGTGAATGTGCTAAATGCTGAAGAACTCCACTCTAAAATGGTTAATTTGGTGTTATGTGAATTTCACTTCTGTAAGAGAAAAATACATTTATAATTCAAGGTAGAAGGAGCTCGCTCAGTGCAAGCATCGTTGCATCACCTCTGGTAGATAGGTGTCGGGTCTTTTGATGATTTTAGGTAGAGTGGCTGCTGTTTATAATTCTATTTGTTCAGAAAGACGGCATGAGTAGTGTTCATTGGAAAAGATGCGTGGCTGAGCGACAGGAGACAGCTAGACATTTGGAAGAGGAGTTATGATTTTGAAAAATTGCGTTTATTTTCCCAACCAATATAATAACTGTGTTGTGACTGCTTTTGATAGGCAGAAACAAGACTTAGCAGAGTGAGGGAACAAATGGGTGAGTTTACAGCATGATTGCACGGGGCTTGAAACTTGACCTTCCTGGTATTGATGACACACAGCCCTTCGGAGGCATCTTGACTCATCCAGCTTTCAAAAAGTGTCCTGTTGAAAGGAACGCAGACTTGGGAAGACTTTAGTATGACTGGAAATTGATAAAAGAGAGCTCAAGCAGCTTGCCCCACCTGCTAGGGCAGAAACACCTTGCTCTAAACCTGCCTTTTCCCAGGACGCCACCAGCCTTTTGTGGTTTCCATTTCCTCTCCTTTTTCATGTCTATACCCCCCAAGCCCTTAGGTAAAATGGCTAATTTCCTCTTGAACCCCATTCCTTATTTCTTGCTTCAGTTGTCCTTGCGTGCTTAGGAGAAAACATTCTGGATGAGAAATGTCATATCAGGTCAGGACCAGTCAAGGATCCAGTTCCTGCAAATACATCATTTGTTTCTAATCTAATGATGAGGCTCACACCCAGGATGCTCTCAGTGGCTATGTTCCTCTCCAGGTGGAGCTCCAGACTCTCGGGTGCCAGATGATTAAGCCTCGCTTCTAGCAGGGGTTGGAAGCAGCTGCTTCCATATCAAACCTCTTTTTCTCTCAGCCAGTTGCGGCAGAGTCTACACCCAGCTGTGCTGTGAGGTGCCCACTGGCAGCTCTCATGTCTCCCGACAACCTTTCATCTCGATTCTCTATAAACTTTTCTTAATATCTGCTTGTTAAACCTGACAGAATGGCATCAGAACAAAGCTAACCTGGCTGCCGAAATGCTGGCAGCATCATCTGTCAGGCCTTTTTGCTGCTTCCTTTGATAAAGTTTTGCCCGGCTATTATTACGGAGGCCTGGTTGGAGGGTGCTGAGACCTCAGCGCAGAAAGGCATCCATCTGATGCGGAAAGCTCAGAGGGTGATGTGGTCCTGGGGTGTATCCTGAGTTGAGTCATCTATTTCTTCTCCCACATTATTCCTCGTGAATACCAAGTCCACCCTCCCCATCTCTGCTTATGTAAGTGCTTTAGAAACCTTTTCGAAATAAAACTTTCAAATTTGGTTGCTCTACTTAGAAATTCCAGAGGCAAGATTTTAGGCAGTTTCATAAAATGATCACATGGATGCATTGCTTTCTAGGGGTCTCAGAGTAAATTCACATCAGAGTGAGGATGTGAAGTCAGAGCTTCTTATATAAAGAAGAAAACAACCTTACTTGTGATATATAGGATGTTTCCATCCTTCCCTGAAACTCAGCTGGTGCTTAAACAGTCATGCTCAGAGATTAGAGGGCTATCTGAAAGTGGAACGGTGCATGCCCATTGCCGCTGACGCCAGCTTCAAGGATTTCTGTTCAAGAATGGTTTTCCACCTATGGTCTTCAGACAGACCTGGTAAAGGTTGGAAAAGAGCCATGGACACTGCCCTCTAACACTTAGCTAGCACAATCCTTGCCAGAAGAGTAGGTGCCCCACAAATGTTATTGACTTAGAAGTAGAGCTGACAAGTTAAATTAGAGGGGGTGGTAGATCAAAAGTGTTCTTCCTTGAGAAGGGCATCCATAATTTAGTTTGCCAGATTTAGCCTTTAAACTTCTGGAGCAGCTTCCGCCCCGCCCACCCCCATCCCCACCACTGGCCAAGAACAGATTACATGGTAGTGTTTATAGAATCTTCATTAGCATAGTCCTCTCACTTTTCTATATAGCTGAGCTTTCCATATTCACTTATTTTAACCTATGGGAAAGGCAAGAGCTAGAAATATTCTTTGTGATCATTCCTGCCCTTTTCCATAGAACGTAACTGGCCTTATTCACAGTTAAACCTCCTTGAATGCCTTTGGCATTACACACCTGGCTGAGGGCATCATAAGAGGCTGAGGAATCAGAGAACTCTTTTTCTTTTATCTCAAGTGCTTCTTTTATATGGTATATATTTACAAGAAGGAAAAAAGACATTCTCTGAAGAACTGTGGGTCATCACTTTGAGAACAATGCTACGGCATAATAGTAGTTAAACTCAATTTCAAGTTCAAGAACAAACAGATGAGCTGCCTGGTTCTTTGCTCCCTGACACCCATACTCTCCTCCTCATGAGCCATGCCAAGGAGAGTTCCCATCTCCAAACTTTTCTCCTTATAAGGCGTGGTTTCTGCCATTAAGAAGTCCGCTTGGACATGGAAGACTTCAAGCACTAAATTATGTATCCTGTTCCCTGCTCGCTGGCAGCAACTGTGCCAAGGTCCAAAAGGAGAATGGGGTAGGTGTGTCCGAGTAGGAGACAGTGTTCCTCCTCTAATTGCCTTCAAAGCTTTTGAAGCCATTGTGTGGTGGATCTAAGAAGATTGATCCTGAAGGTGTGAGCTCAGAGCTGCAAGTCAGGAGCTCAGAGTTGTAATTCTCCGGTTCTCAGTGACTCACAGCAGGGCCTGAGGCAAACTCATTCATCTTCTCTGTGCACCAATGGATCCTCTGCAAAACCCAGGGGAATCAACACCCAATTTCCTGATGGGGCCTATTATATGGTTTATACATTAATAGTCATGGCGAACAAATTGGATGGAATGCACCCCTAGAGGTTTTACCTCTTGAAGTCTCTACAGACTTTTAGGAGGCTTTGTCAGTCTTATTTCCAAGTCTGCACTTCCTTCTTTGGAGGTCTTTCCAACTGCAGTGAGGAAATTCAGGTTCCCTGATCCTGGTAAGCACAGATGATTTCCTTTAGGTCTGTGTTACATGGTGGTTTTGCCAAAGAGACTACTTACCTACTACAGACCACCCCCCCAACACCCCCGGCTCCGCTTTAGGACCAGACACCATGGAGGACAGGAACACCAACTTCTGTGGCAAGTCCACCTGGTTTCTGAGCCCATCTGGATAAAAGCCTCCTCGTGGTCTTGGCAGAGCTGTGGTGTCAGCCAAGAAGTGGCATAAAGACATCCTGTTCTGTTGACGGTCTTCTTCCATGTCTGATGAAACAACCCTTTGGGGATAAAAATGTCAGAATGAAAAATGACGTGTCAATAAGTGGAAATTAAATGAGTGTGTTAGTATTAATCTGTTACATTCTACATGTGCTCCTCTGAAGAAGTGGTGTTTATATTCAGGGCCAGCTGCAAGCTTCCAGGATGGTAAAGTCAGAAAGGACCCAAGAGAAATGGACCCAGCAGCCCCCACATGGCTTCCATCTCAGCTGGATCCTCCTGCAGCTTTGCTCACTTACTTCCCTCGTTGAAAAGAGTACAGTTCCTAAGTATTCCAGTTTCTGGGTGTACTGGCCTCTGTTCTCTGTCTTCCGTATTCCAGGTCTCTTGAGTCCTGAAGCATATTTCTGTCTCATCTACTTAACTCTGCTGTTAAATCTCTACCACCATGCCTGTCTCTTCAGCTCACCAGATTTCACACTCATTTGCCAGTGGCTGTGAAAGGAAATGACAGCAGAATTTCTCATGGACCTGGCTCCCAGCCAGCATGGAAAACGTACTGAGTTGATGTCTCCCAGAGCCCTGTCTTTAGCTCAGGTGTCCCCATTTCATTGGGCTCAGCAGATTTCCTACATCTGTGGTGTATGACATTGTAAAGAGTTCAATCTGGAGACTCGTTTTCCCCTTCTGCGTCCCTGTTCCATGTTTAAGCCAACAAGCCTCCCCATAGGTGAAAGAACAAAAAAGTGCAGATTGTATCAGTCCTGCTTTTAGCAGTGCCCTGTGGAATAAGACACCTCCTGCTCAGCATTCCCTCTACTGCTTTTGAGGTGTGAACAGACAAGCAGGATCCATGAGCTGACAACCAGGCTGTGTGAGCACCAGAGACGGTGAGCAGAACTCCGTTCATGGCTTAGGGCCTTGGAAGGAAACAATGGGATACAGGCATTCCATTCTCCTTCATTCATTTACTTAGTCTTTCTTTCACCCAGCTCTTATGTGCTGTGCACCAGGTTGGCCATTGAGATATGAGAGCTGGCATTTATTGAACGCCTGTCGTAGAACAGAGCCTGGGCTAAGTGAGGTCTTCTACAAGCTGAGAGACAGTACTGTGGTTTTCTCTGCTTTAAGAAGAGGCAATTGACACGCAGAGGTATTAAGTAACATGGCACAGTCCACAAGTGATGGAACCAGGATTTGAATGCAGATGGTCTCACTTGAAGTCCTGTGTTCTTAGCAGCTACACTGCGCTGCTTGAATGCAGGGATCTTTCCTAGACATTGTGTGAGATACCAGGACAATTCCTGTTCTCCAGCAGTTAATGAGAAAGAGGGAACAAACACTTGCTGCACTGCCACTGACCCAGTATAGTCTTGGCGATGTTACTTCTCCGTGCCTCAGTTTCCTCATGCTTAAAATGCATGTGATAATAATTCCTATTTCTTACGTTTATTTTGAGGGTTGAATATGTTAAAATATGCAAAATAGGACAGTGCTCTGATCACATGAGAGTTATTAGCTATTTATTGTTGCTTTTATTATTGACTATTACAGTGTTATTCATTTATGATAAATAAATGAGTAACAGTTTTCATTGTGCAGTTGTGGAGTAGCAGGCACCATGTTGGGCTTCCCTGGTGTCTTGGTGGTAAAGAACTTGTCTGCCAATGCAGGAGATGAGGGTTTGATCCCTGGGTCGGGAAGAGCCTCTGGAGGAGGACTTGGTAACCCACTCCAGTATTCTTGCCTGGGAAATCCAGCCTGGCGGGCTACAGTTCAGTCTGGAAACCCGTTTTCCCCTTCTGCGTCCCTGTTCCATGTTTAAGCCAACAAGCCTCCCCATAGGTGAAAGAACAAGAAGAAGATACTATGTTAATCACTTGGGGATTAATAGTGGATGGGATGTATAATCTGTGTCCCCTGTTGTTTCTTCATTTAAGTGAAGATGACCCAAAAGGTGATTCTAACGGGAAGAAAGTAAAGCCCTATAAGACAGTACTCACACCTGCTTAAGACAGAGTAAAGAATGCTGAGATAATTCATCCTAACTCTCCCAAGAACATAGGAGTCTCCTGAAGATTAACTTAAGGAGAAGGGGGCAGATAGAATGCTGTATTTGGAGTAGAGAAGACTGCTTGGAGGTTGCTAAGGCAGAAGGGGCCAAAGGTGAGGCATGAGCAGCTCCGGGACTCCACAGGCCATCTCGTCGTCCCCATTTCTCTAGTGGGTCACCCCAAAGCTGTCCTGAAAACTCCCGGATAGGTTCGCCCATCCTCTGTGATTGGAAAGGGGGAAAGATAGAGTCACTGAGACTCCTTGGTAAGCCCCTTCCATTGTGTGTTGTGGATCAACTCCATTGAGTAAAGGACATCAATTTTCTCTGGGCTTTCAACACAGAGTGTTGTGTAAACAAGGGGGAGGCCACAGGAGTTTAGGAGGAAATGGGAGTCTGTAGACTTACTTGCTTTGTTCCAGGAACATGCTATGTACAGGGGCAAAAGTGCAGGCAGGAACAGTCTCTGTCGTCAGTGAACTCGAACCCTTTCCTTCTCCACTTTGAACACCCCAGAGATGTAGTAACTCCACTCCTCGGTCTTACAGATAACATTGCCATGCACACTATTTGGTTCCCTTTATTCCTCCCAAATTCAATCAGTTAGAGACTGAGACTTATGTAACTGCTCTGATTCAGAAAGAAGTGTTCCCAAGCAGGAGATAGAAGTGGGATTTGAAAACTCCTTTGAAGATCATGAAACTGATTTGTCTTGGTTTCGCTGGTGGTAAAAATCCTGGAGTATGACCGAGTTGCCCAGAAATGATGAGATGACCACTTATTACATCCCTGCAATGACATGTGCTTTAGTTTCTGCAAAGAGCAAACAGAGATATAGGGTCACTGGAGTCTCAGACAGGGCCACTGCCACCAGCATGTCCTGCCTCCTCCCCTCCAAATTCCTTTCCACACTGGAAATGGGCTTCCTTTTCAGATTGCAAAATAATAGGGTCTCCCCGTTTTTTTCTACCCAGAGCACCATTTTCTGCCTCCCACAGCTTTCTTTGTTTGGAACTGTTCATTCTTGGCAGTGATATTCTTAAACCAGGGAAGAATGAGGAAATTTCACTGTCTTGGTGAAATTACCTCATTTAGGAATAATTGGTATTCACAGAAGAGATGCACATTTTCATCCACCTAGTAATGAACAAATTAACAAGACACCTACTGAGTTGTGTTAACAAAATTACCAAATGTAAAAGGAACTAATTACTCTCCACTTCATCCAGACAAACTCAAAACTGCATTCATAATGGGTTTTGTGGCTGACTTGATGTAGACTGCAGAGAAAGGAAATAAACAGGTGCCTGGTGATCAAAGACTCTGTCCTTGGTGATAGTTTTGGAGGGGTTGCCTGCTTCTCAAGAAGGCCCAGATTGCTTCTGGAAACCTTTCTTCCTTGCTGGTGCAGATGCTTATAACATGCACGCTTTCTTTTCAGAGATAACTGATTGCTATCCATTTAAACAGCAACCAAAGCATGCAGAGATGAATTTCAGAAACAAGTCATCTTCTGTGAAGCAATGTAGGCAGCAGACTGCCTCTCTGATTATGGGGTCAGCTAGCCAAATTCACAAGGGACCCCTGGCCCAGTGCCTGAAAGAATTTAGGCTGGGGGGAAGATTTCTGATAAAAGTAGAGTTCCCCTACATGTACTGGACTTTTGGTGTATACTCATACTGAATACTTCTTTTTTGGAGGATGTTTGGAATAGGCTGGTGGCAGGGTTTCAGCCTAGACAACTGTTTGGCCCTGCTTTCCTGAATTAAATCTAATTGCATGTGATAAATATGTTTTCATTAGAATTTATAGTAAGGCTCCAGAGGAATTCAAAGTAATTTTTTGGACTATTTAGTTTCAACTAAAGAGCTCAGCAATTAAAATGGGAAATACAAGAAAATATAGGTTATTATACAGGTTAGGATGAGGTAGGACATGAAAAGAGTTTTTAGTCATTGCACACATTCATTCATGTGTTCATCCATTCAACAAGTATTATTGATTGGCTGATATATGCCCATAAAGTTCTAAAAGCTGAGGATAAGACAAGAAACAAGTGAAAAAATGCTCTTCACTCAACATAAATTCCAGAGAGTAAAGAGATGATAAAGAAAAAAATAGAAAAAGAAAAAAGATAACTTCTGAGAGTGATAATTATTGGCCATTTCATACTTGTTAGTCAACCCAGTAGTATGAAGTAAAGGAAACAGGTGGTGTGATGGAGTGATGGGATGGGGGAACAAACAACATCATGACGTGAGGTGGTCAGCAGAGGGTTGGAGATGTGTTCTTCAGGTCAACCTAATTTTTGCCAGCCTAGATTTCACAAGAGAACCAGTTTGAAGAACTAGTTTCCAAAGTCTTTACCAGTACAGAGTCTTTGATTAGATTTTCTGCACTTGATTCTTCTTTCATTGCTCAGTGACATATTCTGAGGCACTGACTGTCCTTCATCTCTGCACTTTGTACCATTTCCCTCTACCACTATAAGGGGAGGTTTTCATTTGCTTCTGGGAAGTCAGTGAGGTCACTTCATTGATAGCTTCCCGTTTTGCTAAATGGTGACATATTGAGTGGATCTCAGCATTAAAACAGACATACCTGAGCTTGGAGTAAGTGTGGGTAGAAACAGAATCTGGAATTCTAGGAAGAAACTTCTGAGTTCCCACCACATAAACACACTGTCAGGTAGGAATATGGTGGGCCTGCGGACTGGGAATCAAGCCCTATGCACTGAGAGCCAGAAGAGCTCAGTGAATGCTGGTTGGTTGTATTAGTAAATGAATGAATAATGGAATGAATGAATAAATGGAATCAATCTATAGTTCTTGGAAATGTTATCAGGCATTAGGGGGTGGAATCAAAATATGCCAATAAAAAAGCCAATACCACACACATATATGCATGTTACATGCACACACACCTTATACTGAGAATTTTTCCAAAGCAAGAACACCAAGGGCCTTCTCTGAGTTGGCCTAATGTAGTAGGTTTTATATTAACATTTTTCTTCAGGGGAAGTTGCATTTGAGACTTGAGTCCTAGAATGTAACCTCCTATTTCTGAGAATAAGTCAGCTGCCTTCTCTTTTCTGATATAGCTGGGGTCATCCCAAAGTAAACAAATATGAGAACATTAGATTTTCTTCTTAATAAAGCATAGAGATGAAGATAGGGGAAGGTGGTAACATCCAAATGAGAGGACCACTTGGTGACAGCTGCGAGGCAGTGGAAAGAGCCATGGATCAAAACCAAGAGTCGACCAGTGGCTTGGAGAAGCTAACCTCCCTGAATCTCAGTTTTTAAAATGTAGAAGTTGGTTTTTTTAAATCAATTTTCAAAGTATAGTCTATTGAGAGTAGAATGCACTACATCTTTATGCCTCCCTGTCAGAAGTTCGTAATGACACTGGCAATAGAAGGCTCTGAAAGTCTTATAATAAAGATATCTACTACACTTGGTTTGAAAGAATATTTCCAAAACTTTTTTCCTTTTGATGACTGATGACTGTGAACTTAGGATGATGTTCAAGACTCTGCAGCTGATATCTGTGTACACACACACACACACACACACACATACGCTGAATATCCACATCATCTTTCCCAGCAGAATGTCATTTATTTCCCATTTTCCCTCCATGTAACTGAAGCTCACTGTAAGTTCGGTTCATCTCATTTTAAAATGCTTGTTGTAAGAGAAGTCTGCTCCTATTAAAACTCTTAGCAGGAATCACAGCTTCCTAAATATTCTAAAGATCAGTCCTCCCCAACCCCTAATCAGGATTTTAGGTAAGAGCCACAGGCAGAGGGGCTCTTATTGCTTGTAGGTCTTCTGCTAATTTTTCTGAAATGGAGTTACCCAGTCTCTGGTTATTCTTTTGTACATATAGGGAGGGATGTAGGTCAGAGGAATTCGCCTAAGGAGGTGCCATTTGCTAATGTGCAGAACCTAGGTGAGGATGCCACTGGTTTTTGAGGCTTTTCTTGATTCTGTTGGCTTTGTGATCTGTATAGCAATCCACTTTCCCTTCTCCTTCATCATTTTCTGACTTGGTCACCACTGACTCTTCAGTTCCAAACATAGTTTCTGGCATGGAAATAATAAGTATTCAGTAAAAAAAAAATGGTGGAATAAATGAGTGAGTCAGAGGAGGGAGAAAAGAAGGAAGAAAGGGAAGAAGGAAAGGAAGAAAGAGTGGGAAGGAGGGAGGAAAGAAGAAAAAAAGAAAGACATAGTCTCTTATATCCCCTACTATTATAATCTGAGTGCTTCCTGCAGATTTTCACAAGCAGCATTCTCACTTCACACTGTCTTATGCTGTACCCAGAGGGCTTCTGCTCTCACCCGAGTTGAATGCTTGTTTTACTCCCAATTATCTATAGCATCTGCTTTTAAAGCTAGTGGTGGCCACTTGTTACCAGAGACACTTTGGGAGTAGCTAAAGGCCAGTCAATAACATGCCGATACTTTTGGAGAGAGTCTGTGCCCAACACATAATTGTTGGAAATTTTATGCCATTGTTTGGCTCGAAGCACAGCATGTAGTTGTCACAAGGGGACATTTGCTCTGGGGGTGAGTGTGACATTGATAGGATCTAATTTCACACCCAGTACAACAGGTTGAAGAGCATCACTACTTTGCAGAACTTAAGGTTTGTCTGCTGCTTGGTGCCTTTTTGTTGCCAGACTCTATTTCCTAGCTTGCTCTGCCAAAACTGGCAGGCTAGCAGCTTTAAAAAAAAAAAAATGGGCAGAAGATAAAATTTTCTGTAGCATATGATGAAAGATGGGAAAAAATGAAAGCGCTCAAATGTCCTTGTACAAATGCAAAGACTATAGGAGGTTGGCAGGATGATAGCTGTGCATCTGAGTGAGGGAGGTTATGACTACATTTAAATAAACAAAATCTGCTGAGATCATGTTTGTTGCTAAGATGCCATCCTTAAAAGATAAATACCATAGAGGGACTGGAGAAGGAGAAAGATAAAGAGATGCCATCCACATCAAAGTGTTTGTACACATATGAATGGGCTCAAACTTGGTGCTTAGCATTGCTGTTTAGCCATTAGGTCATATCCGACTCTTTGCAACCCCATGGATTGTAGCCCACTAGGTTCCTCTATCATGGGATTTCTCAGGCAGGAATACTGGAGTGGGTTGCCATTTCCTTCTCCAGGGTCTCTTCCCAACCTAGGGACTGAACCATGGTCTCCTGTATTGGCAGGAGGTTTCTCTACCACTGAGCCACCGGGAAAGCCCCTCCCTTAGCATTGAGATGAGCACTAAGTTGAGTTATAGCTCTGAGACAACAGTTTGTAAAAGGTGTACAACATGTTGCCTACTTTCAGAGTGCTTCCAATATTGTGATAGTTGCTACATTCTTTGAAAAATGTCTAAGACTAGGTTTTACTTCTCCTATTTAAAATCACTGGGACCTAATTTATGCATTAAATATATTAATTGAAGATACAAATAAGCAAAGAATAGATGTAGTTTCAATCCTAAGAGATGTTGTAAACTATGAGAAGATTCAGAGATGAATCTCAGACATGGCAGAATGTGGTGCTCACCCAACTAATTGTACCAATATGTTTACTAGGAGTTCAGAGATTGCTTCTCTCTCATATAGTCAAGGCAAGTCTTTTGGGGGAAGGTGGCATTTGAACTGCCCCTTGAACAGTTGGTAGGATTTCAGGTAGAGGAGATATGTCTGGGGAATTAATTGCAAAAGGAAGTGAGCAGAGGTGAGAGGGCAGAAGAGACTTCTCTATGACAAGGGTACTTCTCTGCTCTATTTCCACTGCTGGCATTGTCATCTCTGCCTGGACACCAGGTCAGGAATCTGCAGGTCCTTCATGACTCCTCATTTTCCCTCACTCCCCAAATCTAATGAATCACTGTTGTTGTTGTCCAGTTACCAAGTCATGTACGGTTCTTTTTGACCCCATGGACTGTAGCGCGCCAGGCTTTCCTGTCTGTCCCCGTCTCCCAGAGTTTGCCCAAGTTCATGTCCATTACACTGGTGACTCCATCCAACCACTAAGTTCTACTGAATTCATTCCTTATACCACCAACAACTTGACCCTCTTCTTCCATCATCAGTGGAACTGCCTTCGTGAGGAGTTAGCACCTTCTTACTTAGATTAGAGCAGAAGCCTTGTTTCCAGATTGTACCATCATAATCAACCCTGTATAGGGCTTCCTGCCAGAAAGATGGTTCTATAACTAGAATTTCATGATGTCACTCTTGCTTAGAATCTTTCCTTGACTCTCTGTTGTCTACAGGATGAAGTCCAAACTCCTTAGCCTGCCATGATGTCTGCCATGAATTGGCTCCTGCCTATATCTCCAGCTTCATCTGCTACCTCTCCCTTCATGATGGTCTTTTCTTAGTAGGTCGTGAGAGATGATCGTAATTCCTCTTGCAAGAAAAAAGCAAAATCAAATAGAAAGATTAGTTACTCTCTCTTTGCAGGAAAGATTGAAGAGTGAAATGAATGCATACCTGATTTGAAGTCAATAGACATGGATTTGAATTCTAGATTTGACGTTTAATAGTTGTGTCTCTCTGGGCAATTTACATAACTGCTTTAAGTCTCACAAGTTCCTAGTGTAGATTAAACTCAATGATATGGGCAAAGTGATTAACAAAATTGCTGGGATGTATTACCCTCTGTACATGCTTAATAAATGGTAGTCAGCTTGTTAACTTTTCCTCTCTTCTTCCCTCTCCTCCCTTCCCCCTTCTCCTTCCCTCCACTTCCCTTCCCCCTCCTTCCTTCCTTCCTTTCTCTTTCTCTCTCTCTCTCTCTCTCTTTCCTTTCTTCCTTCAAGTCAGAAAGACTGCTTCGAAGACCAGGAGCCAGAATCAATGTGTACAAATTGATTTTTGCAACAGATTCCAAATCTATGTTGAATGAGATGCATTGCAAAACCTCAGAACATAAAATGGAGAAACAAGATCAAAAGTAAAATTATACAATGACCAATAACACGAATACAAAAAGAATGGAAACACCTTTCTACTAGATATTTGTCTATTAGCACTCTATATTTAATGTATAATTAAACATTATTCTTTACTATGAGTGTTGGAGATTGTTTCTATTAAAATTAACACACCAGCAGTACATTTATTAAGAGTCTAATTTTCCCAACACAGAGCTAATGGGCCATTTTGGTTATTGGACACAATTATCTAAATATAATGCCTAGGACCTATGCACTTTTCAAGTACCTGGAATAAAAAAAAAGGGGGGAGTCTGCAATCTCAGAAGCTCATCTAGTCATAAAAGATATAATTAAAACCGCCAGTAGAACCCGATGCATGGAAAGTTAGTGTAATTGAAGTTCTGACTTGGAGAACTGATGTAGGGATTGTGAGATTATGATCTCACTGTGGTGTTTTAGATATTTTCAACAGTGCCTAGACAACTTGTAAGAATCCAAAGAAATAAGGTCAAGATATAGGTAATGATTGAATGATTGAGTACGTCAGGAAGAATCTGTTTTGCAGAAAATGTATAGACCTATATTTACTTTAAAAGAGAGAGAGAGAGAAAAGGTTAATGAATAAATTAATCTTCATAACAGCCCTGTGAGTCATATACTATTTTGTTTGTACTAGTTTTGAAGATAATTGTTTTGTCGTCTCTTTTATTGTGTATATCTTTTAAAAACTTTTCTTAGTATGTGTTCATCATAGTTGACTTGTTGCACCAGGCATTTTTAGAATGGAAATTTTGGATTGTGTAATATAAGTCATGCATTAAGAGTAAAAACTTAATCTCTTACATATTGGAAATAGACAGGTACTATTGTTGAAGAAAATAGTTGTAATTACTCTTGAAATTAATGAAGGAAAATGTTAGATGTGTTAGATGAAGAACTCAAATTATCTTTAGCTTAAAAATGATCTGAATTGGATAAAAAGTATAAGGGGATTAAAAACTGCATATGTATTTAAAACAAGTGGAGGAAAGATGCAAGGACTGAAAGAGTTAATTTTAGTGAATATGATTAAGTATTAATGGAGGAAGAAATACATTCTAAACGTTAAACAAGACAGGTCATGGCAATATGATGAATACAAAATGGCAAAATTCCTGACCATTTATATTTCTAATTTTATTTAAACAAGAAAAATGCAGATAAGAAAGTCTACAATTAGAAATTAATGAAGACCTTTTGGGAAAAGAAGAAAAAGTAATTGGCAGAAAACCATCAGCCAAGGCTTGAAATATGGAAAGTTAAGAAACCATATACATCGAAAGGTGAAAGAAGATTGGCATCATTTCTGGAGCTGCTTATAATGACTTGTGAAATGTGCCAGTGGATTAGAGACTTTCTAGGCTGAGTGGGGAATGCAAAAGTCGCTCTGTTAATACTGATCTTGTCCAGTAGGCGTGACATCAACGCTTGGTAAGATGGAGAGATGATAATGTACATGTTCTAATAGGTCTAAATACTTTATAAGTCACTGTCAGGGAAACTACTCACTAGAAGTAAATTTGGCAGTTGTTGAGGACTGTATTGGGTAGTCTTTAGGGACTTATGGTAAATAATAAAAGTAATACCAACACGGTGTGCCAGACACTGTTTTATAAGTACTACTCCTGTATACATTTATTTAACGTTCAAATACTACTATGAAGCATATACAACTATTGTTGTTTCAGTTGCTAAGTGGCCGACTCTTTGTGACCGCATGAACTGTAGCCCACCAGGCTCCTCTGTTCATGGGATTTCCCAGGCCAGGATACTGGTGTGGTTTGCCATTTCCTTCTCCAGGGGATCCTCCCAATCCAGGGATCAAACCCGTGTCTCCTGCATTGGTAGGTGGATTCTTTACCTCTGAGCCACCTGAGAAGCCCTGTTTATAACTATTATCTCTAGTTTATACAGATGAGGAAACTGAGGCAAAGAGGTAGAGAAACTCATTCCTGGTTAAATAACAGAGGTGACACAGGTCCTTGCTGAGGGTCACTAAATGATGCAGAAGTGTTCATCCACTCACTTACCAACTATTTAGGTCCTGCCTTTCATGTGTCTATGCTTAGTAAAGGAGATAACCCTGTAGGTACAAAAAAGATGAAACTTCTGCCTTTGTCAAGTTGGAATCTACTTCCAAGTATTAGAGTTTGAGCCATCAGGGCCAAATGTTATGGCCAGCTGCACATCACTTAGAATGCACCCCTGACATACTACAGGCATCTCTCAGGCTTCTGTTTAGATTATTATTATTATTATTTAATTCCATGGAAGGCCATAGTTGATCTCTGGGTGTCAACATTTTCCAATAGACCTCAAGAATCTTAAAGCCAGAAAATTAACATGAGATCCAAGACTCAGATATAACTATCTAATTTCCATTTGGATGTAGGAAGACACACTAGGGGGAGCTCCCTTAGGCATATAGTATACTAGAATGGTCAACTTTTGGGTCAGGCTGTCTAGGTTTGACTCTCAGCTCTGGTACCTACTATCTAGATGACTTTGAACAAGTTACTTAGCCTCTCTATAAAAGACGGAGAATAGACACCATCTCAGAGTGCTGTGGCAGGAATTAGATAAGATGCTATAGGTACAGAGCAAGTGTGGCATGAATGTTAGTGATAAAATCCTGATGCTCTTCACGGTGATGGTAATGATAATGATGATGGCAGGCAAGGTGTATGGAGTGGAATAGTTTGTCTGTTGTTGGCTCACGCATTCTCTCTCTCCTTTCTTCTCCAAAGCCAACTACTTGATATGCAGGGTCTCTGTACTACACAATTTTCAACTCGTTCCAGTTCATTGTGTCTATCATCTCTGAGCAAAGGTAATAACATGTTAAAAAGCAGTAAGAATCACTATTACCCATTGAATCCCTTATGACCCAGTCACTGCTGTGGGCCCAAATCATATATTAAATATATTTAATCCTCTCAATAACCCTACCAAGGAACTGAGACTCAATTAAAGAAGCAGCTAGAAACAAGTGAGAGCAAGAATTTGAAATCTTGTCTGTCTGACTCAGAGTCCAGGCATTTTCACCTTACTCTGCAGGAGAATATTGAAAAGACAGCAAAGCACATGGTAATGATTTACTAAGTGCACTGCTGCTGCTGCTGCTAAGTTGCTTCAGTCGTGTCCGACTCTGTGCAGCCCCATAGACGGCAGCCCATCAGGCTCCACCGTCCCTGGGATTCTCCAGGCAAGAACACTGGAGTGGGTTGCCATTTCCTTCTCCAATGCATGAAAGTGAAAAGTGAAAGTGAAGTCACTCAGTCGTGCCCGACTCTTAGCGACCCCATGGACTGCAGCCTACCAGGCTCCTCCATCCATGGGATTTTCCAGGCAAGAGTACTGGAGTGGGGTGCCATCGCCTTCTCCTACTAAGTGCACAGTGGGCACTAAGTGTTATAAATCAGAATATTATAGACTCCTTTGTAGCAACAGAGTGACACCAATGAGCTATTGTTATTTACTCGCTCAGTCGTGTCTGACTCTTTTGGGACCTCATGGACTGTGGTCCCCCGGGTGCCTCTGTCCGTGGAATTTCCCAGGCAGTAATACTGGAGTGGGTTGCCATTTCTTCCTCCAGGGGACCTTCCTGACCCAGGAATCAAACCTGTGTCTCCTGCATTGGCAGGTAGATTCTTTACCACTGAGCCACCAGGGAAGCCCACTCCACGCCAATGAGTAGAAAGAGGAAATTCCTATCCATGCAAAACAATCTTTTCCTTTTTTCTTTTGAACTCTAAGGAAAGATATGAGAAGTCAAGATGGCTCCTCTGATGTTTCTATGTTAAGTATGGGTTACAAACACGTTTTCAGTTTATGGGAGCATCTATTAGAGTCTTCAGCTTTTGTTCCCATTTTCCACCACAGGCCAGGAGAAGATGATGTAAATAAAACTGAAAAACTGTCTGAGATAAGTAAATAAACCACTTATTTTAAATAATTTCAAATTTGTAGCAGCATTACATGAAAAGTACAGAACTCCATATCCCTTCTACCTAGGCTCCCCAACTGTTGTTTAAAGCATTTGCTTGTCACCTTTCTCTTTCTCTATCTCCGTGTGTCTCTATCCCTGCCTTCCCCCTGCACTCACACACAGGTGCATTGGTATCCCCATTAACACTGGTATTCTAAATCATTTGAGAACAAATTGAAAACACAAAGCCGCAAAGCCATGGGAATTCCCTGGAGGTCCAGTGATTAGGTCTTTGCACTCTCACCCCCAGAGGACCCAGGTTTGATCCCTGGTTGGAAACTAAAATCCCACAAGCCATACAGTGAGGCCAGAAAAAGAAAGAAAACAACAACAAGCCCTAACCATTCTAAAGTCTCCTGTGTGTATTTCCCCAGAATAAGGACACTCACCTATGTAAGTAAGCATCATGCAGACCTCTAAACCAGGAAACCAACACTGCAATGATCCAGTTGTTCAATCAACAGGCCCAATTCAAATTTTGTCACTTGTCTCAATGAAGTTCTGCCTTTCAAGTCTAAGATCCCTTCCAGGAACTCTCCTGTCAGTTATCTCTCATATCTCTTTGCCTTCCTCCAAATTGGGACAGTTCTATGGTCTTTCCCTGCCTTTTATGTCCTTGATCAGGTCTCAAGTTGTTTCTTCATAACCAGACCAGATCATACTCCTTTGGCGGAAATACTACAGGAAAGATGCTGCGTTTTCTTCATCACACTGTATCAGGGGTGCATAATATTTATACATCACACCTTGGGCCATGTGAAACTTATCATTTGGCCATATTGATGTCTGGCAGATTTCCCCCTCATCATGTCAACATTTTCCTTTGTAATTGCCTATCATTTTGCAAGAAAATATTCTGAGATTACATAATCTTCTGGCTTCAACGATGTCTACCTCCTGCTTGATCTGTGATGGTTACTTAATGGTAATTTTCTACTTCCACCATCTCTTTTACATTTATTAGTTGGTGTTCTTGTTTTTTAAAATTTTTACTTGTTTACTTACTTGTAAGCCTGGGTGCTCCGGGCTTTCTCTAGCTGTGGCGAGCGGGAGCGACTCTTTAGTTGCGGTGCTCAGGCTTCACGTTGTGGTGGCTTCTCTTGTTGCAGAGCGTGGGTTCTGGAGCTTGCAGGCTGCAGTGGTTGCGGTTCCCAGGCTCTAGGGCACAGGCTCAATAGTTGTGGTGCACAGGCTCAGTTGCTCTGTGGCATGTGGGATCTTCCCAGAGCAGGGATCAAACCCTTGTCTCCTGCATAGGCAGGTGGATTCTTTAGCCACCAGGGAAGCCTCTAGTTGGTCTTTTATTTTAAGAAAGAACTCTTGATTCTCCCACTTATATTTATATCAGTATGGACTCAAAAATTCTGACTTCATTTAATTGGTGTATTTCATTATTATCATTACTTACTTTGATGCTCACACTCTTCCTGAAGTCCAACAGTAGTCCCTCCTTGTGTATTTTTGACATTTTTCTATCATTGTTTGAGCATTTCCTCACCTTTCAGTCACAAGTTATTTCAAGTTTATTTTGTACTTTGCCTGTCATAGCTCTGAAATCAGTTATTGCTCCAAACAACCCAGATTCCTTTTTGTGGAGGAGGGTATTGAGAAACCAAGATCTGGGTGTTTGGTGTAATCAGTGTTACTGGGGTGTTGTTCCTTTGTGGCCCTCTCAGTGGATAGGGTTAGAAATAAATAAAATTTTATATTTATACACAGATAAATCATATGCAAACTTAAGCCTATAAATATATCTGTGTGTGTGTGCATGCACGTGTGCTCAGTCGTGTCCAACTCTTTGTGACGCCATGGACTGTAGCCTGCTGGGCCCCTTTGTCCATGGAGGTTTCTTCGGAAGAATACTGGAGTGTATTGCCATCTCTATATGCAAATACATGTACACATATGTTAAAAAACAGGAAAGCAAAAATACGAAGAGAAAATGAACAGTAGGAAAAAGGAAGAAAAATGTTACATGTTAAAAAATTTTTAAATATAAATAATAGCCAATTAGTGTATTTTGTTCACACACTTGTGACCAAATTGGAATTGTACAGGGGAAAAAGCAGTAAGAAAGTAATAGGGGCAAAATACGTGCTCTCTTATATTGCTGCTGCTGCTGCTAAGTCGCTTCAGTCGTGTCCGACTCTGTGCGACCCCATGGACTGCAGCCCACCAGGCTTTTCCATCCAGGGGATTCTCCAGGCAAGAACACTGGAGTGGGTTGCCATTTCCTTCTCCAATGCATGAAAGTGGAAAGTGAAAGTGAAGTCTCTTACATTAGGTCTATGTTAAGGCAAAGAAGTATCAGAAGGAGGACTTTCTGGTATATATAGAGAAAAAAAGTCCTTTAGAATAAAACCTAAGGCTGAGTAGACATTTAGGTCAGATTCTTTAAAGGGATGAGAATGTTTTCTGTTAATTTACATTGTCCAAGCCTTGAAAATGGTCACTTGTTCAGTCTAAGTAACTGTTTAGAAAGATTTTATCAATTTTCTTTCATTGGATGAAGTTTTCATGTAAATCTTGTGGGATATATATAATATTCTCCATGAACTGTGGTGGTGATGTCAATCCAGAGTAGAAATCAGTGTTCTCTAGGATCTTTACCTCATTCACACGGGTCATGGCAAGTAAAGAAGGGCTCTAAGATTCATTCTTAGGGTAGAAAGGTAAAGCCGTGCAGACAAAGCCATATGGACTGACAGGAAGAGGCCCCATAAAAAAATATTAATAATAACACAACAGCAACTGTGTTTTGTGTATGCATGTGTTTTAGAAAGATGTATGCAAATGTAAACAAAACACATTAATTCATTTTCTCTAAAGCATAAACAAACATTGCCTTGTTTGGCAGAATCTGCAAAATGCATATTGCTCCCTTTGGCTTTTTTCTTTGCTACAATAGAAGAATGTTTTGTATTAAATCCATTGTTACTAGGAAATTAATCCCAAAATATGCCAGTGTGGCTTTCCATAGAATTGAGAAGCCCTACTTCTGATGAAAAAATGCAGTCTCAGCTAAACACATTATCCCCTGACAATTACCAAAAAAAAAAAAAAATTCAAAGATAAAGTTTCCCCTTATAGCTGAATGCCATGAACATACAAGAAGATGCTAGAAGGTGAGGGTTCTTTGAGCACCATAACTTGCTGGTGAGCTCTTGGTCAAGTAAGTGCTATCAAACCACATGTATATCTAGGAAACATACAATGGATCACCCCAGGGGTAGTTTGCTTGCAAAGTTACAGGAAAGAGAAGAAATGGCTTCTGATCATTTCAGAGAAATGACTCTGAGATCATTTACTGAAGTCTTTAAAAATAAACCCTCCCAGACATACCTATTTTCTTCTTCTTTTTAAAATAGACAACTGAATTGATAGATAAAGGTAGTAAGGATGACACAGTCAATCTTGACTTCAGTCAGAGTTGATGAAGTGTTGTAGGAACCACAGTAATCATTAAGTATAATGTGTCGAGGCCATCGCCTGCTGAACAGCCTCGGTGATAGAGGAGTGAAGATGCAGTGAAGGAACACAGGCTCTGAGGAAGGACTCAATAAATGGCCAGGCCATTCTCCCAGTCAAATTCTTGGCTCTCTTGAGTCCTTCAAGTGACGGGGCCATGACATGCTGTATATTAACTTCAACTCCAGAGGCCATAGGAGCTTCTGTCTTAAGTGATCTTTGGGCAGGGTTCAAACAAGCGTTTCTGGATGCTTCTGTATTAGAACAGTGAGAATGAACAGTGAGAATTACAGCTAAAGTCAAGAGAATTACAGCTGTTGTCTGGGGAAGGAGGGCTGAAGTGTCAAAAATTTTACTGTTGAGAATTGCTGGGTCTTCGGTATGATTTGCTGAAATCGGCTGGTTGTGCTTTGAGTTCTGAGGATCCTTTTTGTCCTTTCCCCATACAAGACTATACCTTCCACAAGGGCAGGGTTGTATCTATTTTTCTTACTCCAGTACCCCCTGTTCTGAGAATGGTATCTGGTACATAGGAGGGACTCAACAAGATTTGTTGACTAAATGATTCATCATCACAAACATCAAGTGATGGCTTATTATGTATTTGATTCTGACCTTTGCCACCTTCCTTTTCTGTATGTCAAGGGCAAAGGGAAAAAAGTATGAAAACTCAAATCCATGTGGTGATGCCTTCTTGGCCAAGCACACAGGACTTTTGCCTGCTGTCTCTACAGTGTATAGGAGGTAGAAGAAAAACCCTTCTGCCATCACAGCCACTCACGGGAGGCTGATGCTCCTTGTATGGTGGGGTCTGGGAAGTACAATAGCTGACACCTGCCCTAGGGAATTTAACTTGGTAAAATTACTGAGAGTTGCCACCTTGCACAATGCCTCTCATGCTGAGCACGTTCTTAGAATCCTGTGATGGGAAATAAGAGCTTCAGTGACTCAGGATGGGAAATTGATGGACCTTAGAAATAATGCTGGCCTGGATGACACAGAACCAAAATGATTGAAAATGGTGCAACAAGATAAATAATCTGAGCAGACCTGAAGGCTCCCACAAAGGATTTTGGAGGTTGTGTTTGCAGACAACTTCCAAATAAAGGACAAGAGCAAGTAGTCTCTGACACTGATGATCTGGAAAATAGGAAGAGCAGTCAAAACTGAAAATGAGCTGATGTCCTTGTTAGAGCACAACAGGAAGATAGGTATTTTCTTACCTACCAGACTGAGGTTCTTGGGTGGTTTATTTGCTTTGAACAAATGTTCCACCGAACAAAAAAAGGTATAAAGAAAATGCTGTAATCCTGGGGTACTGTGTTAATGATGATCTGGTAAGAATGCAATACTAAAAGCAAGTCAGAAGAAATCAGATCATACACATCACAATTCCATTATCTAGGTATTTCCAAAGAGTGGAATTGGTCAAACACTGAGTTTGGGTTAGAATTAAGAAAAAAATATTAATGGAATGAGGTCTCCTTTGGAGGCCCTCTGTTATAATACCAGATTTGATTTTTTCTTAGCATCTTTTATGTGAACATCTTGACAGATCTTGCAAATGTTGCTTAATTAAGTCTCACAACAGTCTTGTGAGTTAGTAATATGGTCCTAGAAACCTCAAGTTGAATGAGCTAAAGAATCGAGTAGAAAAGCATCTTATTATCTGAAAGAGAAACTTTTCTATTACCAATTCCCTAAGAAAGTGTTTGCATTAAAGCACCCAAGAAATCTCTAAAATTGAATAGTCAGATTAGGAGAAAAAGTTCCCATCATTGTTGTTGTTAAGTATAAACTTGTAGGAGAAAGAGCTTGGGACATAATTTTTAAGAACTATAGAACTCTCCTTCTGTTCTTGATAAATTCATCTATGAATCTCTTTTTCATATTAGCTTTGTTTTTCCTAATCATTTATTTACATGTCTTTGACCAAAAAAGAAAAAATCTCTTAATTTAATATATTCTGTTGTGTGGTCACATCTGATGCCAGAGGGTTAAAACCTGGACTTAACTTCATGGAGAAGGAAAAGTTGTGTTCACCAGGCTGGGCTCCAATTAGGATTTTTTTTTCTTTCTGTGGCCATGTGTGCTTTGTCCATCTACAGGATTTTAGGCCCAAGTAAGTAAACATGGTTTGGAATAATTTATGTGGAGTGTGTTTGGTAAATGACTGAAATTCACTCCAGATTGGAGAGGTTTCTGGGGAAGACAGCAGTCACTCCATGCCCACAGTCACTCCAGTGAGTCCTGCACTGGGGGGAAACCCTTCTGCCATCACATACTCCGCTGATCAGGGGCCAGGGTCCCTGGGGTGGTGGGGGCTGGTGAGAAAGGCGGTTGAAGCTTGGTTAGGAAGTTTAACCTCAGTGATTTTCTTCTTTACAATAATCCTCAGGCCCTTACCCAATGGCCATGTGCAAGTTCTTGGCTAGGAGGGGATCACCGATTGGCCCGTGCTTAACACTTGTCACATGAAGTGGTGGCATTGAAAAATGTAGTCAAATGCTCAGTAAGTCTGAGAAATAATTTCATCATGCAGTCCTGAATACATCTAGGTCTTAAGACTTATTTTCTTGAGAACAAATGATAATTCTTTTATTGCATTTACTCTCTCACTCACTCTCACATACACACACACACATGCACATATATACATTGTGATTTGGTCCTGATCTTAAGATGCTGTGAGATTGCATGCAAATAAATCCCTGTCGTTTTGAGGGTGGAATATTTAAATTCACATTTAAGGATGAAAGCCAAACAAATCTGCATTAGAAACCAGCCTTTGGTTTTGGTTGCCTCCCTTCAACCTCAGCTATTCTTTCAAAAAAGTTCCAGATTCAGGAAGCTTCTCTGCCCCTCAGCCTCAAACTCCACCTTAAATAGAATCTCTAGGAAATCAGGCAGAAAGCCTTAAACCAGCCCAGAGGACTCTCCCAGAACCCTAAAACCTCGATTCTAAGACATACAGTAAAGAATTTCTTGACCTCAGTTTTATAATTATCTGCCATATTTGTGCTCTTGTTAAAACCCTTGAAACTACTTTTTTCTTTGTTCTTATTCTCTGTACAAAGAGAATTAATATTTTTCTATCTGTGCTTAAATATTTCAACTCCAGACTGGAAAGATGAAAGAGTTAAATATACGGTAACACTACAGATATTTTAATTTAAATTTACTAATATGAGTGGACAAAGTCTTTATATTTAGAATAATTTCTGTTAAGTTTTTCTGTACCTCTAGATAGCATGCTTAAGGTTTATCCACCAAAATATTATAGCATAATTTTAAACCTATGGCTTTGGCAATTATTTTAAGAAATATGAGGAGAAAAAACTCATAAAGACAGTTGTCTTAAATTCATTTGCATTTCATTTGTTCTATTTTGTTTGTTCTTTTTAGGAATGGTTTTGTTTTTCACTCTGATGTGTACAATTAATTCCATTGTCCAAATTCCTTTGAAGAAGACCAGCCAAATTGCATTATTATGCTCTACAAAACATTTATCACTGGCCCCAGAATATCTTGTTTTATGACGAAACACATAGATAACAAGCACGACTCTCTCTGTCAGCGGTGGTGCTTTAAAACACCCAAGCTGAGGCTGCCTGTGGGTCTGACATGCTTTTGAAGGTGCAGAAGTCAGCTCTGCTAAAGCTGGTAAAACAAACAAAAAAATGTCCCCAAAGACCCAATCAGCTCAGTTCTTCTCTTCCAACTCCAAAGGGTGGAACTGAACATATTCTGAAACCAAGGAGGCAAGAATGCTCTTCCACAGCTCTCCCAGTAGGAAACACATGCATTCTGCCCTCAAAATCCACAAAAGGGCAAGCACAGATCGGAGACTAGAATACATTTCTACTTTCATTAGACTTGTGCTTAGAAAATAAAAGCACTCCAGACCTTCCCACAAGAAGAGAAACTGCATGGTCAAGAGTGTAGACTTTGAAAGCAAGCTTGCTTGGTTTAAATTGTAACTGTGGCATTTCCTATCTTGCATTATGAATGAGTTAGTTAATCTATTCATCACTCAGTTTTCCCATCTGAAATGTGAGGACAATTATAGGCCCTAGTCTACAGGGTTGTCCTGAGGATCAAATGAGTTAAGTGGGTACAGAAGATAGGATGAGTCCTGGCACGTAGAAAGTGCTATGCCTGCTTTCTTTAAAATAATAAAGCAACATAGACATATGAGTATCCAGTAGCATCTCGGCAAACAGTTTGAAATTTTGCCCAAGGTTTGATTTTTATAAAAATCCAGATTGTATGATGCTTCAGCGGTCTGTTCAATCACCGTCTTATTCAGTTTTGTAGCTTTATAGTATTCTCTCCCAGAAATCTCCTTTTCCTGCCTTACTTCTAATTCAGCTAAAAGTTAACAGGCACATGTGTTAACAGAATATGCTTATATTGTAGAGTATTAAAGAATACCAGAACATTTTCAGATTGCTTCCTTTAAAGTCTGAGGAAATATTTTATTGTAGTCACTGATTGGAAAGGTATCACATTTTGCATTCTGTGGGATCAGTGCAAAGAATAAAGCACAAACATGACACCAACAACAATAAATAAAAATGTCCCCATTTCCTTTTACTTAAAAAAATTCCTCAATACCCTTCCCAAGTTACCTTGACAACTGCTACATATTATTATTTAAAATGCCTGGTTCTGAATTTCTCAATTATGCAATTCACTGTGCAGTTTCAAACAGGTATTAACACAGAATAAAGGGAAATGCAGGTTCACCTTGTATTATCTGAACATGAGAATAGTTTCTGATTGCTTTCCTTTCACAGTTGGATTTTACTTTAGTAATCAACTGGAAGTATATTGTGCTTTGCATTAATCTAAGGGTCAACATAAACAAAAGATACCAGAAATATTCCTTTGAAGCTATATTTCTTAGCAACCAAGTCTCAATTTTAGAATGTCTTCGGTAATTAGGAGCCAGGGTAGTGACAGTCACTTAATTTCTAAATCTGAATTGACCACAGTTAAGACTTGCTCCTTGGAAGGAAAGCAATGACAAACCCAGATAGCATATTAAAAAGCAGAAACATCACTCTATTGACAAAGGTCCATATAATCAAAGCTATGGTTTCTCCAGTAGTCATGTGCGAATGAGAGTTGTACTATAAAGAAGACTAAGTGCCAAAGAATTGATGCTTTTGAATTTTGGAGCTGGAGAGGACTCTTGTGAGTCCCTGGGACAGCAAGGAGATCAAACCAGTCAATCCTAAAGGACATCAACCCTGAATATTCATTAGAAGGACTGATGCTGAAGCTGAAGCTCCAATACTTTGGCCACCTGATTTGAAGAGCCTGCTCACTGGAACACTCTGATGTTAGGAAAGACTGAGAGCAGGAGGAGAAGGGGACGACAGAGGACGAGATGGTTAGATAGCATTTGCTCAAACTCAACGGACATGAGTTTGAGCAAACTCTTGGAGATAGTGAAGAACAGGGAAGCCTGGCGTGCTACAGTCCATGAGATCACAGAGAGTCAGGCATGACTTAGTGACTGAACAATAAGAACAACAAGAGGATAGTAAATAGTAATGGTTGTTGGGTGTTGAGAAAGGTTATAACCAGTACTCATAATCAAAAATGTTTTAGGAGGAAAGAATAAGAGTTCATTGGAATGTTAATATAACATAAATTTTATTCTAGAAATGCCATCTTTTACTTTGTCAATTATGACAAGACAAAACAACAAAATAAATTTACCATGGTCAGTATTGTATAAAGTCATAACATGCTTTTACTAACTGGAGAGATCATGGGTGAGTACTCTGCCTCTTGCTTAAATAATCCAAAGATACTGATGGCTCATTGATCCTATTTTAAAATGAGCTCAATGAAAAACAATTAAAACATGTTTATTAAAATGGTTAACACGTTTTACAGCTTAAAAGTTCATCCTTTTGTACTGGGTTCTTTCTTACCAAACTCTAAATTATTTTATTTATTCTATTATCTATGGAAAAGTCAGTAACTGGTTAATAAATCATGATGATTAATATAATAGTAATAGCAAAAACAATAAGTCACCACTTAGTGTTTATTGTATCAATACATTAAACATGGTGATAAGTTGTTTATTCTTTAATAAATTTGGTTCTCAGATCAATCCTATAATGAAGTACTCTTATTCAGTTTTATAGTTGTGAAGCTGTGGCTTAGTGATATTAAGTGAGTTAAAGATTAGATGATTATGTATCTGATAATGTAGAACTAGGGTTTGACAGGTTCCAGAGACCCTCTTTATCTTAAACCTCTGCCTCTCCCACCATGTGAGGTATTAAACTCTCATCCTCTTGATTTTTTCATCAGTGACAATTTAGTTATACTCAGACCATATTTTATCTGTATCTATGTTTTTTAAGATAAACTTAGAGAAAGAGAAAAAATGGATTCTGGATACAAAAGTTTCATGCATCCATTATGGTCCATTTTCCAGTTGAGTGCAGTCACTCAGTCATGTCCGACTCTTTGTGACCCCATGAATTGCAGCACGCCAGGCCTCGCTGTCCATCACCAACTTCCAGAGTTTACCCAAACTCATGTCCATCGAGTCGGTGATGCCATCCAGCCGTCTCATCCTCTGTCGTCCCCTTCTCCTCCTGCCCCCAATCCCTCCCACCATCAGAGTCTTTTCCAATGAGTCAACTCTTCGCATTAGGTGGCCAAAGTATTGGAGTTTCAACTTCATCAGTCCTTCCAATGAACACCCAGGACTGATCTCCTTTAGAATGGACTGGTTGGATCTCCTTGCAGTCCCAGGGACTCTCAAGAGTCTTATCCAACACCACAGTTCAAAAGCATCAATTCTTCGGCAATCAGCCTTCTTCACAGTCCAACTCTCACATCCATATGTGACCACTGGAAAAACCATGGCCTTGACTAGATGGACCTTTATTGACAAAGTAATGTCTGCTTTTGAATATGCTATCTAGGTTGGTCATAACTTTCCTTCCAAGGAGTAAGCGTCTTTTAATTTCATGGCTGCAATCACCATCTGTGGTGATTTTGGAGCCCCCAAAAATAAAGTCAGCCACTGTTTCCACTGTTTCCCCATCTATTTCCCATGAAGTGATGGGACCAAATGCCATGATCTTCGTTTTCTGAATGTTGAGCTTTAAGCCAACTTTTTCACTCTCCTCTTTCACTTTCATCAAGAGGCTTTTGAGTTCCTCTTCACTTTCTGCCATAAGGGTGGTGTCATCTGCATATCTGAGGTTATTGAGATTTCTCCTGGCAATCTTGATTCCAGCTTGTGCTTCTTCCAGCCGAGCGTTTCTCATGATGGACTCTGCATGTAAGTTAAATAAGCAGGGTGACAATATACAGCTTTGACGTACTCCTTTTCCTATTTGGAACCAGTCTGTTGGTCCATGTCCAGTTCTAACTGTTGCTTCCTGACCTGCATACAGATTTCTCAAGAGGCAGATCAGGTGGTCTGGTATTCCCATCTCTTTCAGAATTTTCCACAGTTTATTGTGATGCACACAGTCAAAGGCTTTGGCATAGTCAATAAAGCAGAAATAGATGTTTTTCTGGAACTCTCTTGCTTTTTCCATGATCCAGCAGATGTTGGCAATTTGATCTCTTGTTCCTCTGCCTTTTCTAAAACCAGCTTGAACATCTGGAAGTTCACGGTTCACGTATTGCTGAAGCCTGGCTTGGAGAATTTGAGCATTACTTTACTAGCATGTGAGATGAGTGCAATTGTGCGGTAGTTTGAGCATTCTTTGGCATTGCCTTTCTTTGGGATTGGAATGAAAACTGACCTTTTCCAGTCCTGTGTCCACTGCTGAGTTTACCAAATTTGCTGGCATATTGAGTGCAACACTTTCACAGCATCATCTTTCAGGATTTGAAATAGCTCAACTGGAATTCCGTCACCTCCACTAGCTTTGTTTGTAGTGATGCTTTCTAAGGCCCACTTGACTTCACATTCCAGGATGTCTGGCTCTAGGTGAGTGACCACACCATCATGATTATCTGGGTCGTGAAGATCTTTTTTGTACAGTCTTCTGTGTATTCTTGCCATCACTTCTTAATATCTTCTGCTTCTGTTAGGTCCACACCATTTCTGTCCTTTATCGAGCCCTTCTTTACATGAAATGTCCCCTTGGTATCTCTGATTTTCTTGAAGAGATCTCTAGTCTTTCCCATTCTGTTGTTTTCCTCTATTTTTTTGCATTTACCGCCAAGGAAGGCTTTCTTATCTCTCCTTGCTGTTCTTCAGAACTCTGCATTTAGATGCTTTTATCTTTCCTTTTCTCCTTTGCTTTTCACTTCTCTTCTTTTCACAGCTATTTGTAAGGCCTCCCCAGACAGCCATTTTACTTTTTTGCATTTCTTTTCCATGGAGATGGTCTTGATTCCTGTCTCCTGTACAATGTCACAAACCTCCCCATCCATAGTTCATCAGGCACTCTATCTATCAGATCTCGCCCTTTAAATCTATTTCTCCCTTCCACTGTATAATCATAAAGGATTTGATTTAGGTCATGCCTGAATGGTCTAGTGGTTTTCCCTACTTTCTTCAACTTAAGTCTGAATTTGGCAATAAGGAGTTTATGATCTGAGCCACAGTCAGCTCCCGGTCTTGTTTTTGCTGACTGTATAGAGCTTCTCCATCTTTGGCTGCAAAGAAAATAATCAATCTGATTTCAGTGTCTACCATCTGGTGATGTCCAAGTGTAGAGTCTTCTCTTGTGTTATTGGAAGAGGGTGTTTGCTGTGAGTTCTCTTGGCAAAACTCTATTAGCCTTTGCCCTGCTTCATTCCATATGCCAAGGCCAAATTTGCCTATTACCCCAGGTGTTTCTTGACTTCCTACTTTTGCATTCCAGTCCCCTATAATGAAAAGGACATCTTTTTTGGGTGTTAGTTCTGAAAGGTCTTGTAGGTCTTCATAGAACCGTTCAACTTCAGCTGCTTCAGCGTTACTGGTTGGGGCATAGACTTGGATTATTGTGATATTGAATGGTTTTCCTTGGAAACAAACAGAGATCATTCTGTCGTTTTTGAGATTGCATCCAAGAACTGCATTTCGGACTCTTTTGTTGACTATGGTGGCTACTCCGTTTCTTCTGAGGGATTCCTGCCCACAGTAGTAGATATAATGGTCATCTGAGTTAAATTCACCCATTCCAGTCCATTTCAGTTCGCTGATTCCTAGAATGTCAACATTCACTCTTGCCATCTCTTGTTTGACCACTCCAATTTGCCTTGATTCATGGACCTGACATTCCAGGTTCCTATGCAATATTGCTCTTTACAGCATGGGACCTTGCTTCTATCACCAGTCACATCCACAGCTGGGTATTGTTTTTGCTTTGGCTCCATCCCTTCGTTCTTTCTGGAGTTATTTCTCCACTGATCTCCAGTAGCATATTGGGCCCCTACTGACCTGGGGAGTTCCTCTTTCAGTATCCTATCATTTTGCCTTTTCATACTGTTCATGGGGTTCTCAAGGCAAGAATACTGAAGTGGTTTGCCATTCCCTTCTCCAGTGGACCACATTCTGTCAGACATCTCCACCATGACCTGCCCATCTTGGGTGACCCCACATGGCATGGCTTAGTTTCATTGACTTAGACAAGGCTGTTGTCCGTGTGACTAGATTGACTAGTTTTCTGTGATTATGGTTTGTGTGTCTGTCCTCTGATGCCTCTCACAACACCTACTGTCTTACTTGGATTTCTCTTACCTTGGATGTGGGGTATCTCTTCGCAGTTGTGGAGTTTAAAAAGCTGTCATTAAACTTATTAAGAAAAAATGTAAACTATTTAATGAATCATATTGGGAAAGCTGATAATCATTTGGAAAAAATTGCTGGATTTTTTTCTTCTAGTCTCTGCACTGAAATGAATTTAAATGCATCAATGTGGTAACTATAAGAAATAAAGTTGCAAGAATAGTGGAAAAATGCCCATATAACTGGCCAAATTTCACATGTGTTGGAATTTGAAATTAATGGGTAATCATACCTCTATCTCCAGATGTTAAACCAACTGATAAATAAATGCAATTTGATAGGCATCAAGGTATCAGAATTAATTCAGATTGCTTGGAACCAAGGCTGAATTCAGGTTTCCAACTCTTTGCCCCTGAATGAACCTTACTCACCTTGTCAGAGTATCAGGGCAACAACAGACCTGCCAGGCAGAGGCAGAACACGCTGTGTAGGGAACTGTGTGGAGGAAGGAGCCTGCATTATCAGCAAGCCTGGCCTACACCCTTATTCCTCAACCTCACTCTAACCAGATGAATCTTTCTCCCTTACGGAGAAGACACTGACAGAGGTGGAAGCCAGAGCTGAAGGCTTCTTCAAAGAAAGGGAAACCTTCTTTAAAAAGGAAAAGACAGTACCCTTAAGAGAACTAGGAGGAAAAACATCTTCCCTAGAAGAAGGCAAATTAAAAAGTTGTATTCTTACTAGATTCAGAAGTTTGCAGTTGTTCATTTCACTGGGTAATAGTTTGCATTTGGAGAGTGAGGGCTCAAAGCCTGTCTTTTCCACTTCCAGGCTTAGGCAAATAAATACCATGAAGTATTTTTATACACAAAGTCTCTTTATCTATACTTCTAAGAGTTGCTGTTGGTTTGAAGATTAATTAAAATATAGTATTTTTGACACTGATGCCCAATCAACATTCAATTCACATGTGCTATTATTATTAATAAAAGATTTTTTTGAAATCTGAATCTTGCTGAGTCTAATTTAACTTCATATATTGAATGAATCATATTTTAAATTTCTACTTTTTGAAAGGCTTAATGTTTTAAAATCATCCCCAAACACTGTGTATCACATTTTGTTACTTCTAATCTCAATGGCAGAGAAGGCAATGGCACCCCACTCCAGTACTCCTGCCTGGAAAATCCCATGGATGGAGGAGCCTGGTAGGCTGCAATCCATGGGGTCG
Source organism: Bos javanicus (assembly GCF_032452875.1). NCBI lineage: Eukaryota > Metazoa > Chordata > Mammalia > Artiodactyla > Bovidae > Bos > Bos javanicus. The sequence goes on from NC_083881.1 coordinate 48,270,556, forward strand.
CTGAGGGTCGGACACAACTGAACGACTTCACTTTCACTTTTCACTTTCATGCATTGGAGAAGGAAATGGCGACCCACTCCAGTGTTCTTGCCTGGAGAATCCCAGGGACGGAGGAGCCTGGTAGGCTGATGTCCGTGGGGTCACACAGAGTCGGACACTACTGAAGCGACTTAGCAGTAGCAGCAGCAGCAATCTCAGTGGACAAGTTGGAAGCTTAGAAAGACTGAATACCTCATTCAGGTTCACCTGGCTAATAAGCAGAGCTGGAATTCAAACTCATGATTTCTTAGTTGATAGAATGGGTCTTATCCAGTCCCATTCAATTCTGATTATGTTTTAACTTTTCAGTCCCTGCATCAGTCTTGTACAAGGGTTATTAAATATTGTAAAGAAGTGCTGATAAAAATCCTTGTTAACTTAGGAACATATTTCCTAAATAAGAAGCACAATCAATCTTATAGTATTTATTCCAGTCAAGATATATTTATGATCCTGTCCTAACAACTTGATTGCTTCCAGGGTACACAGATAACTAAGATAGTCCTTACCCTTGAGTATCTTTAGGTTTAACAGATTAAATGTGCAATAATAAACATTCTAGGGCTTCCCAGGTGGCTCAATGGTAGAGAATCCACCTACTAATGCAGGAGACACAAGAGACTGAGGTTTGATCCCTGGGTCAGGAAGATCCCCTAGAGGAGGAAATGGCAACCTGCTCTGGTATTCTTGACTGGAAAATCCTATGGATGGAGGAGCTGGCAGGCTATAGTTTATGGGGCTGCAAAGAGTAACACACAGCTGAGCACACCAGGCTATGCTAATAAATATTCTAATGTTGCCACAAAACCCATCATAAATGCTACTTCTCTCTCTAAAATTGTCCTAATTCTGAAAAATAAACATATTCAAGGGAAACTTTATCTTTCCTAAGATTTCATTTATTTACAAATATATAATTTTCCTCTCCATATCCTATATCTTTAGGATCAAGGAATTGGTCTATTATCTTCAACTTTGCTATAACTAGCATCTCATAGAGCATGACCATGCTCTCTATATAATACGATCCTCCAAAATACTTGCTGACTTAAATTCAATATGAGACATCATTTATGAGACAATGTTAGAACCAAGAAAGCAATTACAAAGCCCCCAGTAATTCAGCTCAAATTGAGCCGATACAGTCTAAATTAACTTATCAAACTAAGAAGAAAGTGACTACAACAAATAAAATGATTCATCTGAGATAAAATATTCAACAAATGAAAATTATTGCAGTTTGGGGAATTAACTCTGACTTTCTTTCTTCTAAGGTCTTGGTCTGAAGTCATCTCAATTTTGTTTTTGGTGCAGGGAGAGTATTTATCATGAAACTGTTGATAGGTTTAACTATGGGGAATGGGAGGGTGATCTCAGCCACTCCCACTGGGAATGAGATTGCTTCATGAAAGTTAAAGTGAAAATGGGATGATGCTGGATTGTGGGGGAGAGGAGCCAATACGGAAAGTCATGAGTATTGTTCCCCAGGATCTCTGAGGTTCAGCTGCTTTGATAACATCAAAGGAAAACTGTGAGCCTCAGACATGATGGGGAATTCAGGTGGAAGCAGCAACTCTTGGGATAACATGAATAGGTTTTGAAATGGGAAAACTTATTTATGTTCTAATGATTCATGCTTCCTGAGTGGTGAAAATATATATTATAGCATTCGTTTTCATCACAGCTATCTGAGGGACGCTCACATATGGCATAGTTATATCATAAATCTCCCGTGTACCTCTTTACTACAGGAAAATCATGAGACACATCCCCCAAAACTCATTTTAAAATGATAGATGGGATTATCCTTTAAGTGGGTGAGTAATTATCTCTCAAGTATACTGTAGCCATGGTGACTAGTTCCTGTACCTAAGCATTACATAAATGTTTGTTCATGGTGCTTATATAAATTGATTGACTTAAGTTGTTTATGTATTCACACAAGTACTGCAGTATCACCCTAAATTTATCAACTGGTTTTTAGCAAAGTTGTATCAAATGGTTTAAAAAATACATGTAAAATAATAAGATAAAGCCTGACATTAAAAAATACACCAAGTAGGATTCCTTGAGCTATACAGTAGGTTCTCATTTTAGTTATCTATTTTTATACATAGTATCAACAGTATATAAATGTCAATCCCAGTCTCCCAGTTCTTCCCACCTCTCTTTCCTGGTTTGGTGTCCGTATGTTTGTTCCCTATATCTGTGTCTCTATTTCTATTTTGCAAATAAGATCAACTATACTCCAGTGAAAACTAATTTTAATAAATGATTGTGTTAAAATAGATATAACAAAATTTTCTGTTCTATTTTTAAATGTAACAATGGATGGCACTAGTTACACTCCCAGTGTTGTGCAGCCATCACCACTTTCTACATCCTTTTTTAATCACTCCAGAAACACTGCAGCCATTTCTATTTCCATTTTTCTTTAATCACACCAGAGACATTGCAACCATTAAGCAGTAATTCCCCATTCCCTCCTCCCTCCAGATCCTCGTTACCTCGAATCTTTCTGTCTGTATAAATTTGCCTATCCTAGATATTTTATGTGGAGGCATACAATATGTGTTCTTTTGGCCTGGCTTATTTCAGTTAGCATAATGTTTTCAAGTTTCATCTATACTTCAAGCGTCCTCATACTTCACTTTGACATTATGTTTATAACATTTTATTATAAAGCATGTTATGATAGATTTTCATTGTGATAACAGCCATTAGGGATGAATCTTATAAAGAGTCCATTTCAAGGATTCAGAAAGTGAGGGTCAGAGAGATTAGGAGGCTCTTTCAGTTTGCCTAATTACTAGGAGATATGGCTGCATGAACTCATGGAGTCTAGAAACTCCAAATCCAGTGCTCCATCCACTCTGCCATGCTCATTTTCTTCCTTTCTGGATACTCTGTGTATGCACTTATTTCTTCTTTTGGCATTTATTTCCTCTTTATACACTTACCACTTTGTACGTTTATTTCCTCCTAGATATTTAGTCTGCTGTTACAATTTGAGACTGCCAAGTGACTGGTGGTTTCCTTGGTTATAGTCTGAACGTGTAACCAATTTTTTTTTAGGGGAATGGAAGAAAGAGACCAGTATATATTTTTACTCAATTATCTTTAGAAAATCAGATACAGATTGCCTGTACAAAGACTTTGAAGTAGAGTCATTTTAACTGGTACCAGAATATAACTCTTAAAACATATTTAAAGAGACATGGGAAGCATTTGAAAATCAGTCTATAACACTATACATTTTGAGTAAAGTGGGATTCTAAATTTGTAGGAAGAAACACAAAAAGTACATGATGATGATGATGTTATAATATACAGAAAAGAATAAAATGAAATGTGCACACAAGCATAGGACTATCAAGTCATTTGCTTCGAATTTTTAAGGATAGGGTGACCTTAGTTATTTTTTGAAAATTTGAAAGATATTTCTAATTTTCAAATGATACTCTATTGCAATATTTCCAAATTTCCCAATAATTTAATTGTTATAATTCAGAAAATTATCAATCATAAAGGAAACTTAAAGCTAAGACTAAGGGAAAGCCTATTGCCAAAACTTCTCAGAGAAATTATCATGAATTATACGATCAGTGGAATGAATTGAGAAATGTAATTGACAGACCTATTTGAATTAGGACCAGTGAGCAATAAAGAATTATGTTGCATCCCACCCCATTGTCTGTTTCTTGCTATAGACATGCAACTGTTTGAATCTAGCTGGAAAATTCTATGGTGAAAATTCATACTTGTATGTATATGATTATACAATACTTGTGTTTGGCTTATTTTACTTAACACAGCACCTCCTAAATTAACACCTCATTTGTACATTCAATTGGTATTTGTCTCCTTAAAAACTAGGCATAAACTGTGGATGTCTGTCTGTTGGGTGGAGCTTCTGTGGTTTGTTAGCTGTCAGTGGCGTGACTGATTGCATCATGGAATGCGAAGGGAAAGAAGGAAGAGCCAGGAAAAGAAATGTTAGCACTAACCTGTGATTATAGTTTGTATAATATATATTCCACCTGTTCAGAGAGTTAAAGAGGCAGCGGAAGCTCTAAGCAGCTCTAGATAGAGTCTGCGAAGCACTAATCATTGCACATGTTAACCTCCTAATAGGATTTAAGACAGAATCTTTCTGAGAAAAACACAAACAAATCTGTAAAGGAAAACAGGTAGGAATGAAGACATTATAAGCCAAGAGGGAAAGGGATATAATTATATAAGGAAATTTCCCAAGAAAACTTAAAATGTGGTGATAAAATTCACATCCTAATTGATGCAGTAAAGAGCAGAATTGACACTGTGGAAAATCTGGGATGTAGAGAATAAACTTGGGACTGTCTCCCAAAGAGCAGAGGAAAGAGTAAAGTGATAAAAATAGTGACTCAGAAGAGCGTAGCCTGGAAGACAAAATGGAGATTCAATTTACAGTTTCAGTTTCCCCAAGGAAGAAAGTAAAACAATTGAAGTAGTAACTGTAAGAAAAGTCATCCCTAAATAAAGCTTCCAGAAACTTGGATAATTCTAAATTATGGAATTTGACAAATCTCATTTTATTTTGGATGAAATTAAAAAATAAACCACATTAAGGTACATTCAGATAAAACTTGAAAAAAAAATCTTGATAAGGGAAAATTGCTTTAACAATAAAAGCAGGAAGGAAGAAATTCAGGGCAATTTTGGACATTCCTTCCATAACACTAAGTGCTAAGACACAAAGCAAAAACTGTTTAAATTTCAGGGAAAATAGTTGTGTTTTAATGGAAAACATGGAATTTTTTTTGTTATGCAAACAAAAGGAGTTTCTCAGCTAACTAAGGCTGAGAATATCTATTATTTAGGTACTATAATTTAAAATGCTGTTTGATATTGTAGTTTAGATGATTGAGAAAGACGTAAAGAACTCAAGAAAGAGGAAGTTAAAGTATAAAGAAACTAGTGAACATTAAAATAGCTAAAATAAAGATTTAAGAATAATTTTTATATGTTTAATTCATACATGAATAAAAATAATTATTATTAAGATAGAAACTTCATAAATTAATTTTAAATATAATTTAAAAAATTGGAGTCTAATATACTAGGTTATATTAATAAAGTTGAGATACAGAGTAGTGTATAGGATGGACAGTAAAAGAAATGTGGGAAGGAGTTGCTCAGAAGTACTTTTGAAATAGGAGGGAAGTGGGCAGAGCACAACATCAACATTTGAAAGAATAACACTTTCCGAAAGTGAAAGTGAAAGTTGCTCGATCATGTCCGACTCTTTGTGACCCCATGGACTATACAGTCCGTGGAATTCTCCAGGCCAGAATACTGGAGTGGGTAGCTGTTCCCTTTTCTAGGGTATCTTCCCAGCCCAGGGATCAAACCCAGGTCTCCCAGATTGTAGGCAGATTGTTCACCAGCTGAGCCACCAGGAAAGCACCATTATAGTCTTAGGACATGACAAAGACCAGTTAGAACTGAGTCCAAGATGGAGGAACAGTTGACTTCTAGTAGATCTTGAGCCTTATTATACACTCACTGTAATACATCAGCCAAATGATGCTCCCATTCATGCCATGATGGTTCTGAGCCAACCGTAAAAGGTCAAAAAGTGGGCAGTGGCCCAATTCCTGGAGATCGCCACCACCCCCCCCCCAAGTAATTAGAATAATCCTCCCACTCTATAGCCTAGGAAGTTACCCAGCCCATAAAAAGTAACCACGCCATATTTCTGAGCTCTTTCACCTTCTGAGATGGCCCATACTCTGTCTGTGGAGTGTGTTTCTCTCCAAGTAAATCCCCTTCTTACTTATCATGTCATCTCCAAATTCTTTTTTGACAAAGCTAGAACCTCAGATTCACCAGGCTCACTTTTATATCTGACTTTGCTCATTTAGGAAATCTGTATTAAACAATGTTTCCAAAACTTTTTCAGAAGTAATTATTAGTAGAACTGAGAAAGAAATAATTATCTTTTGACCATTGGAAAAGATCGATGCTCACAACTTGCATTAAGAAGTTCACAAGGAGAAAGAAACACATCAAATACTGAATAGTGTCTTTGGATTGTGAGTCTATTATCTTCACTTTTTTTTTTTTAAACTCATCAGTATTTTCTAAATTTTATTCAAGAGCGTTCATTGTAATCAGATAAGTCAATAAACATTACTTAAAATAATTTTCAAAGGCAGCTTCAGAGAGAAAGGAAGAACGTTGTAGGCAGAGGGCATGAGTTGAGGAGGGTGTGGCCTATTCAGGGACCTGCACAAAAGCTGGAATGTGTGGAGTGAAGGAGGCTGGGCTAATGGTTGCAGAAAAAACCACAGGGCCACAGCCGGATCATGTGACAACTTGCAGTCACATTGAAGATTTTGCTTTTGATGTTAAAAAAAAAGAAAAGCCATTGAAAATGCACAATGAGATTTGTGTTTTCGAAAAGTCATTATCCATTGTGTACCCTGGGATCAGAAACACCAGGATTGTGTCCATCAGGAGGTTGAATGTTTCTCCCTTGACCTTGCAGATGTTTCTTTACAAAGCAGCTAATGGAGTGGTATGGTGACCGTGATCCCCAGGAATTAGATGGGCTTTAGTAATGTGTGTGTGTGTGTGTGCGCGCGCACACACACACACGTATGGTGAAGCTTATGGGAGGGGCGTGGAATCAGACTTCCAAAAGACAAACTTTGAGAGTATTTATAAAATATTGTATAGCAGATTTCCTCTTTTTCTACAGAATGTTCATTCTCCCTAACAATGAATTCCAATGCTATTATTTCACTGCCTTACTCCTACTGTTTTTTAAAAAGTGACTGTTAGTATCACAGTGACATAGATTACATTTATGTGGCCCCATCCTTTGGATCAGTTTGCTTATTTGTGTAATGACAGTTTTGTGTGGGCTCTGCATTTTCAGAGCCATCATGGGATGACTTGGATAAGTAAACCAAAAGGGAACAGAAAGCAACAGAAAAGCTCTTCTCTCTCATGCCTTCTAGGTACCTTGTTTTCACTCTTGTATCTTTGGAGTGTTGGGATCTTATTCTAAGAGGTGAAGAATCTTATATGATCAAAATGGGTTACTTTCTGTGTCTTATTTGCCTGGGTTTCCTTTACTCTTCTGTTTCAAAAATGGTTTGTAGGTAAATCATCATTTCCATGGCTAAATCATAGCAAATTGCCACCAAAGCCCATTATTCCGAGCACTGCCAGTGTAGCCCCAGGGTTTCACGTCTCAATCAGTTATCTCTAAATCAACAAAATTTAGCTCCAGAGGAGAGCGATCTGGGAAGCTTTTCTTTTCAATTCTCTCATATGTTTTGTTTTAGCTTAATGTGTTTGTCTGGAGACTTAGACACCATGGTGATACGCGTCAGAGAAATAAATAGAAATAGACATAGAAAAGACTAAAAAATAAAATGAAAACTTGGGAAGACTCGAAATGACACTTGTATCTGAGCGCTCCTTTTTTTTTTTTTTCCAGAACTCAGTGAGGGGGAAATCAAAAAGGGACTTTGTGTCAGACAGATGAGTTAGTGAATAATTTTTCTTACAGTGTTATTTTGCTGACACTAGACTAAGGGAACTCATTAGCATGCTGTGACTATTTAACTCTAAGAAACATTGCTTTAACTTTTGTTTTGCTGGATATTCCTTACATCTCAGCTCAGCATTCAAATAGTGTAAACCAGTGAAAGTTGGGCAGTGTGGCAACAGAAGCATCTTTGGAGTTAGAGAGTAGGGTTTGAGTTTTGGTACCAACCTTTATTTTTGTTGTTGCTAAGTTGTGTCTGACTCTTTGTGACCTCATGGACTGCAGCAAGGCAGGCTCCTCTGTCCTCCATTATCTTCTGGAGTTTGCTCAAATTCATGTCTATTGACTCAGTGATGCTGTCTAAACATCTCATCCTCTGCAGCCCTCTTCTTCTCCTGCCTTCAGTCTTTCCCAGCATCAGGGGCTTTTTCAATGAGTCAGCTCTTTGCATCAGGTGTCCAAAGTATTGGAGCTTCAGCTTTACCATCGGTCCTTCCAGTGAATATTCAGGGTTATTTCTTTTAAGATTGACTGGTTTTGTCTCCTTTCTGTCCAAGGGACTTTCAAGAGTCTTCTCCAGCACCACAGTTCAAAAACATCAGTTCTTTGGCACTCAGACTTCTTTACGGTCCAACTCTCCTGTTCATACACACCTACTGGAAAAACCATAGCTTTGACTCTACAGACCTTTGTCGGCAAAATGGTATCTCTGCTTTTTAATATGCTGTCTGGGTCTGTCCTTGCTTTCCTTTCCCTAGAAACCAACCTTTATTAGTTATGTCATTAATGGCTTAATTTTTTCATCTCTAAAATATTCATATTAATAACTACTTAAAGCATTTGTGTCAAGTCAAAACACCAAACTAAAGGTCTTATCAATGTTCCTGGTCTATGGAAACTGCTTAATAAATGTTCATTGCCACTTCGTCCATCCTTGTAGTTCACTTGGTTTCATTTAGTAACATGAGTGCCCCAAAAGATGGAATGAGTCACCCAACTTACTTTGTATCTACTGATGATGGCCATCCTATAAACGTTAGAATCACTGTTAGCTGTCACCCGGTCCACTGTCTCTCCAAGACCAAAACCATGGCCAAGACCAGTTTCCATGCTAAGAGATCCAGGGTGTGAATCTTCCACCTGACTTCCACAGATGCAGCCTGGTGTGTCTGTATGAAAACACAGAATAAGAACTGATACATCAGATCTGTTAGGTTGGGGAAGAGAGCATTCCGGAGTTGAGAAATTAAAGGGCCATACTATGATCTCCAGTAAAACAAAAATAAATAGAAATGCCTGCAAGGATTCAATTGAAGGTTCTGATCTGCTATTTTAAGGCAGAGATTGGATATGTGTTTCATCTTCATGTTAAACAGAAGTCCTGAATGGTCTGTATTACCTGCCTTTGTGGTTGTGGAGAAAACCAATAAAAGGTTAAATTGTTTTCATTATTCTAGCTTTGAGTGACATTGAATGCCTACACTGGTGAGTAGGAAGCTCATTTCTTCTTTGTTATTAATCTACTGATGCTCTCAGTGGCTGTCCTGGGGGTGGCGGGCTGGAAGACATTCTAAGGTTTAAAAAGTCACAGTAAGACAATTCTGCTTCTCTCACTGGCTGGTGCCCTAGAAAGAAGTCTTTCATTTCATGTCAGTCACTTCTGCCTGCTGTGATTAACCTGAAGACATGGAGGAGTAGGTGTTTTTTTCTTTTTTTTAATTATCACAAGTAGTTTAAATTAATAAAAATATAGATTTCTTGGGGGGAAATATGATACATGAAAATTGGATATAGCCATTTCTTGAACTCTCTTATAAATGCTAAAGCTTATTCCCAAGTTGCTAAAATCCATAAAAATCCAACATTGTATACAATAGTTTTCATCATGTTTTTCCTTCATACCTCTTCTTGCCTCTCATGAACATCTTATATCACTGCATTTCCTAATATTTTTGTTGAGAAAGCAAACAAATTCAGATGTTCTGTTTTAACTTTGCACATAAACTTAAACCCAAATCCTCAAATATCATGTCTTCTTATTCCTAATCAAAATAAAGCTCTGGGAGTAATTGGTGGGAGCAACAGAGCAGGCAAAAGGAATGTCAGAGAAGTCTGTTCTGTAAGCTTGGGCGGGTGCCATTAGCCCCAGGGTAGTCGTAGCCTATTCCAGAATGAGAAGGCATGTGGCCATACAGATTCCTGATACTGATGTCCAAAACCAAACTGGATGCATAACAACAGCAGTTTGCATCTTTGGATGAGCTAAAGCTGCTTTCTAAACATTGGGTAGACTCTCTTGGTTGAGAAGGAAGAATCCAACTTGGGAGAGCTCCATCAATCAGGCTCTATGTGTTGGCTGCCTGCAATGTGATTTTTCTGCTGTTCTCAGGAATGTGGAGGTTGTCAAAGAAGAATAACTTGGTCCTTCCCAAAGCAACTTACAAACTAGTTAGTTAAGCAACAGATATTCTGAAAATTTTGAAAATAGTCTAATGCTTAAGGATGTGCTGCTGACTTTAATAGCAATTCCTAGAAGGAGAGGATCAGTGTATACAGAAAGAACTGGAAAAGGTCCCATAGAAGAGATGAAGGTGAAGAAGAGATGAAGTTTTAAGAAGGAATTTAAAGGAAAAAGACATCACAGGCCAAGGAGACAATATGTACTCCCATTGGGACATTGTGCTTGTCGCAGAGAGGGGCCAATAGAATGCATGATAGGGAGGAATTGAAATAAAGATAGAAATGTAGGGTGGGATCCTATTATTTGGATTTGATATGGCAAGAGGGGGACAGCTAGGGGGAGATTTTTGAGCTGAAGAGTGATCTGATAAGAGCTATACTTTGCAAAAATATTCTAGCAATTGTGCGTAAAAGGAAGTTAACTTGACATTGACCTTTAAAGACTTTTAATGAAGATGAGGAAGCGAATGCTTTTCTAAAAGCAAGAGAGCTGGTGTGAAGGGGTAAAGATTCATATATTCCATCTTGATCATCAAAGCCCTGGTTCCTTTGGGGTCAGAAATGCATCTCAGGGATTAGTGTCAAAAGCTTTGAATAGTATGGGTTCGGTTTTGGACCTTGACTCGGGACTTCCTATATGTTTGGCCTTGGCCAGGTAATATAACTTCTCTAATCAGTAGGTTCCTCACAAGTTGTGGAAGGCAGAATTATACAAAGACCCTCAGTGACCTTCTCCCTTTTATAATTCCTTCCTGTTAAGAATGAGCAAAACCTGTGAATAGGATGAAGAATCACTCCCCTGGTTATATTATGTGACATGGCAAAGGAGATTTTACAAATGTAATTAAGGTTATTGAACTTGAATTCAGTTGAGCTTGAATTAATCAAAAGCGAAAATACACAGATGGGGTTGACCTAATCACTTTAACCCTTTAAAAGTCCGTTCTAAAGGTCAACAGCAGAGAAATCAGAGATATTGAAAGTGTAGAAGTTCTCTGGCCAGCCCCCATGAGTTCTATAGTTTCAGGCATAAAACAGGACCTTGAATCTCTCTGACTTACAGAATATGTGTTGTTTCAAGTCACTAAATTTGTTGCAATTTTCCATACAACAACAGAACACCAATATACTGGTAAACACAGGTAATGAGCATATGTAGTCATATTGAGAGACTTAGATGAAATAATATGAATATTGAATATGAAGTGTTCAGCACTATGCCTGGAATTTAGTAGGTGTATGGTAAATATTAGCTATTATTATTATTGCCTTTTATTATTAGGTTGTGAGTTAGCAATGAAATTAGTAGAAATATATTCTAAAATTAACAGAGCTATCTTAGAGCAATGGGTGATTGTCAGATGTATTGGATTGACCAAAAAGTTCTTTTGGGTTTTCTGTAACATCTTATGGAAAAGAGCAAACAAACAATTTTAGCCAACCCAGTAGACAGTGATAATGGGATTTCCGGTCCCCTTACTGCATCTGCTGGTGAGATTGATCTACCATCTCTGTTCTTCATGTCAGCAAAGTATTTTATTATTCCAGTCAGCAACCCTAGATGATTGTTGCAGTTGGAACAATAGAGCACAATCCTGATTGCGTTAAATCACACATCCACAGCCATAATGTGTTTGGCAAAGTCAAGAATCAAATCACTAGAACTAGCTACTAAGACAAGTTGTTATGTTGATATTAACAATCCCACAAGTCAAATGACATATACAGGCATAATATCCATGCATAAGGAGTGATATTCAAAATGTTTAGCAATGGGTATGCTGCTGCTGCTAAGTTGCTTCACTCGTGTCCGACTCTGTGTGACCCCATAGATGGCAGCCCACCAAACTCCCCCGTCCCTGAGATTCTCCAGGCAAGAACACTTGAGTGGGTTGATATTTCTTTCTCCAATGCATAAAAGTGAAAAGTGAAAGTGAAATCGCTCAATCATGTCCGACTCTTTGCAACCCCATGGATTGCAGCCTACCAGGCTCCTCCGTCCATGGGATTTCCAGGCAAGAGTACTGGAGTGGGGTGCCATTGTCTTCTCCATTAGTAACAGGTATAACACAGGCATGATAAACAAACCAGCATGGTTATGCTGCAAAGCTGAATATCAACTCTGGATGCACTGTCCGTGAGTCCCCATCCTGGGTCAGCCACATGCTGGATGATGGGTGCCAAACATGGACTTGCATCATCAAGAACCTCACAGCTACTAGAAAACAGAGAAGGAGAAGAAAGTCACCGATGATAATACAGTGATATAAGTACCATGCTGTAAGCACATGTTGGAAGTCACAGGCTTAGATAGCAAAGGTACAGAAAAGAAGTCCCTTGGCTCAGTCTCAGTTGGAATCAGAAAATGCAGTGCTGTTTTAAGCTTGAATTCAGCCCTGAGTCTAAGTAAGGGGGAATTACTCAGACTTTGTTAAAGGGGAAGGTGTTTCTTATAGAGAGGACAGCCTGAGCCAAGTCATCATGAGTGAGAATGGTGCATTCGAAAAACTTTTGTAGGGAGTGGTGCCAGTGAAAAAGGTGAAGAAGCTAGATCAGAAAGGACATCATTAAGGAGCTTGTTTTTATCTGATGACAGGGGGAGTATTTAAAATATGGTTCAGATAAGTTAAGATTCTTGTTTTTCCAAAACAGAGCTAGCATAATATGGACAATAGTTTCAGTTCAGTTCAGTTCAGTTCAGTCACTCAGTCATGGATCTGACTCTTTGCGACCCCATGAATTGCAGCACAACAGGCCTCCTTGTCCATTACCAACTCCTGGAGTTCACTCAAACTCACATCCATCAATTCGGTGATGCCATCCAGCCATCTCATCCTCTGTCGTCCCCTTCTCCTCCTGCCCCCAATCCCTCCTAGCATCAGGGTTTTTTCCAATGAGTCAACTCTTCACATGAGGTGGCCAAAGTATTGGAGTTTCAGCTTCAACATCAGTCCTTCCAAAGAACACCCAGGACTGATATCATTTAGGATGGACTGGTTGGATCTCTTTGCATTCCAAGGGACTCTCAAGAGTCTTCTCCAACACCATAGTTCAAAAGCATCAGTTCTTCGGCGCTCAGCTTTCTTCACAGTCCAACTCTCACATCCATACCTGACCACTGGAAAAACCATAGCGTTGACTAGACGGACCTTTGTTGGCAAAGTAATGTCTCTGCTTTTAAATATGCTATCTAGGTTGGTCATAACTTTCCTTCCAAGGATTAAGTGTCTTTTTATTTCATGGCTGCAATCACCATCTGCAGTGATCTTGGAGCCCCCCAAAATAAAGTCTGACACTGTTTCCACTGTTTCCCCATCTATTTCCCATGAAGTGATAGGTCCGGATGCCATGATCTTCGTTTTCTGAATGTTGAGCTTTAAGCCAACTTTTTCACTCTCCGCTTTCCCTTTCATCAAGAGGCTCTTTAGTTCTTCTTCACTTTCTGCCATAAGGGTGGTGTCATCTGCATGTCTGAGGTTACTGATATTTCTCCAGGCAATCTTGATTCTAGTTTGTGCTTCATCCAGCCCAGAGTTTCTCATGATGTACTCTGCATATAAGTTAAATAATCAGAGTGACAATATACAGCCTTGATGTATACCTTTCCCTATTTGGAACCAGTCCGTTGTTCCATGTCCAGTTCTAATTGTTGCTTCATGACCTGCATATAGATTTATCAGGAGGCAGGTCAGGTGGTCTGATATTCCCATCTCTTTCAGAATTTTCCACAGTTTGCTGTGATCCACACAGTCAAAGGCTTTGGCACAGTCAACAAAACAGAAGTAGATGTTTTTCTGGAGCTCGCTTGCTTTTTTGAAGATCCAACAGATGTTGGCAATTTGATCTCTGGTTCCTCTGCCTTTTCTAAAACCAGCTTGAACATCTGGAAGTTCATGGTTCACATACTGTTGGAGCTTGGCTTGGAGAATTTTGAGCATTACTTTACTAGCGTGTCAGAAGAGTGCAATTGTGTGGTAGTTTGAGCATTCTTTGGCATTGCCTTTCTTTGGGATTGGAATGAAAACTGACCTTTTCCAGTCCTGTGGCCACTGCTGAGTTTTCCAAATTTGCTGGCATATTGAGTATAGCACTTTCACAGCATCATATTTTAGGATTTGAAATAGCTCAACTGAAATTCTATCACCTCCACTAGCTTTGTTTGTAGTGATGCTTCCTAAGGCCCACTTGACTTCACATTCCAGGATGTGTGGCTCTAGGTGAGTGATCACACATCATGATTATCTGGGTCATGAAGATCTTTTTTGTATAAATCTTCTGTGTATTCTTGCCACCTCTTCTTAATATCTTCTGCTTCTGTTAGGTTCATACCATTTCTGTCCTTTATTGTGCCTATCTTTGCATGAAATGTTCCCTTGGTATCTCTAATTTTCTTGAAGAGATCTTTAGTCTTTCCCATTCTATTGTTTTCCTCTATTTCTTTGCATTGATCAACGAGGAAGGCTTTCTTATCTCTCCTTGCTATTCTTTGGAACTCTGCATTCAAATGGGTATATCTTTCCTTTTCTCCTTTGCTTTTTGCTTCTCTTCTTTTCACAGCTATTTGTAAGGCCTTCTCAGACAACCATTTAGACTTTGTGCATTTCTTTTTCTTGGGGATGGTCTTAATCCCTCTCTCCTGTACAGTGTCATGAACCTCTGTACATAGTTCTTCAGATACTCTGTCTATCAGATCTAATCCTTTGAGTCTATTTCTAACTTCCACTGTATAAACATAAGGGATTTGATTTAGGTCATACCTGAATGGTCTAGCAATTTTCCCTACTTTCTTCAACTTAAGTCTGAATTTGGCAATAAGGAGTTCATGATCTGAGCCACAGTCAGCTCCCAGTCTTGTTTTTGCTGCCTGTATAGAGCTCCTCTACCTTTGGCTGTAAAGAATATAATCAATCTGATTTCAGTATTAACCATCTGGTGATGTCCATGTATAGAGTCTTCTCTTGTGTTGTTGGAAGATGGTGTTTGCTATGGCCAGAGTGTTCTGTTGGCAAAACTCTATTAGCCTCTGCCCTGCTTCATTCTGTACTCCAAGGCTGAATTTACCTGTTACTCCAAGTATTTCTTGACTTCCTACTTTTGCATTCCAGTCCCCTATAATGATAAGGACATCTTTTTTGGGTGATAGTTTTAGAAGGTCTTGTAGGTCTTCATAGAACCGTTCAGTTTCAGCTTCTTCAGCATTACTGGTCAGGGCATAGACTTGGATTATTGTCATATTAAATGGTTTGCCTTGGAAACGAACAGAGATCATTCTGTCGTTTTTGAGATTGCATCCAAGTGCTGCTTTTCAGACTCTTTTGTTGACCATGATGGCTACTCCATTTCTTCTGAGGGATTCCTGCCCGCAGTAGTAG
Organism: Bos javanicus; assembly: GCF_032452875.1. NCBI lineage: Eukaryota > Metazoa > Chordata > Mammalia > Artiodactyla > Bovidae > Bos > Bos javanicus. The sequence goes on from NC_083881.1 coordinate 48,285,967, forward strand.
ATATAATGGTCATCTGTGTTAAATTCACTGATTCCAGTTGATTTGAGTTCACTGATTTCTAAAATGTCAGTGTTCACTCTTGCCATCTCTTGTTTGACCACTTCCAATTTACCTTGATTCGTGGACCTAACATTCCAGGTTCCTGTGCAATACTGCTCTTTACAGCATCTGACTTTACTTGCATCACCAGTTACATCCACAACTGGGTGTTGTTTTTTCTTTGGCTCCATCCCTTCATTCTTTCTGGAGTTAGTTCTCCACTGATCTCCAGTAGCATATTGGGCACCTACTGACATGGGCAGTTCATCTTTCAGTGTGCTATCATTTTGCCTTTTCATGCTGTTCATGGGATTCTCAAGCCAAGAATACTGAAGTGGTTTGCCATTCCCTTCTCCAGTGGACCACGTTTTGTCAGAACTCTGTACTGTGACCCACCTGTCTCGACATGGCTCATAGTTTGATTGAGTTAGACAAGGCTGTGGTCCATGTAATGAGATTGGTTAGTTTTCTGTGATTGTGGTTTTCAGTCTGTCTGCCCTCTGATGGGATGGGAATACCAGACCACCTGACCTGCCTCTTGAGAAACCTGTATGCAGGTCAGGAAGCAACAGCTAAAACTGGACATGGAACAACAGACTGGTTCCAAATAGGAAAAGGAGTACATCAAGGCTATATATTGTCACCCTGTTTATTTAACTTATATGCAGAGTACATCATGAGAAATGCTGGGCTGGAAGAAGCACAAGCTGGAATCCAAATTGCTGGGAGAAATATCAATAACCTCAGATGACACCACCCTTATGGCAGAAAGTGAAGAAGAACTCAAAAGCCTCTTGATGAAAATGAAAGTGGAGAGTGAAAAAGTTGGCTTAAAGCTCAACATTGAAAAAACGAAGATCATAGCATCTGGTTCCATCATTTCATGGGAAATAGATGGGGAAATAGTGTCAGACTTTATTTTTTGGGGCTCCAAAATCACTGAAGATTTTGATTGCAGCCATTAGATTAAAAAACGCTTACTCCTTGGAAGAAAAGTTATGACCAACCTAGATAGCATATTGAAAAGCAGAAACATTACTTTGGCAACCAAGGTCCGTCTAGTGAAGGCTATATTTTTTCCAGTGCTCATGTATGGATGTGAGAGTTGCACTGTGAAGAAAGCTGAGTGCCGAAGAATTGATGCTTTTGAACTGTGGTGTTGGAGAAGACTCTTGAGAGTCCCTTGGACTGCAAGAAGATCTAACCGGTCCATTCTAAAGGAGACCAGTCCTGGGTGTTCATTGGAAGGACTGATGCTAAAGCTGAAACTCCAGTACTTTGGCCACCTCATGAAAAGAGTTAACTCATTGGAAAAGACCCTGATGCTGGGAGGGATTGGGGGCAGGAGGAGAAGGGGACAACAGAAGATGAGATGGCTGGATGGCATCACTGACTCAATGGACGTGAGTCTGAGTGAACTCCAGGAGCTGGTGATGGACATGGAGGCCTGGCATGCTGAGGTTCATGGGTCACAAAGAGTTGGACACGACTGAGCAACTGAACTGAACTGCCCTCTGATGGAGAAGGATAAGAGCTTATAGAAGCTTGGATAAGAGGCTTATAGAAGATGGAAGAGACTGACAGGGGGAAAATGGGTCTTGTTCTGATGGGTGGGGCCATGCTCAGTAAATCTTTAATCCAATTTTCTGTTGAAAGTTGGGGCTGAGTTCCCTCCCTGTATTTCCCTGGCACCATTTTGGCATTAGAAAATGACTTCAGCAAGTTAGACTTCAGTGGAGTCCAGACTTCAGTGAATTAAGAATGAGGGAGTGTAGGCAGCAAAAAAGATATTTGGTTGGCCAAAAAGTTCATTTTAGTTTTTCCATAAGATTGTACTAAAACCTGAGTGAACTTTTAGGCCAATCCATTACTTGAGGAAGGTGGTCCTGAGAAGAGGCAGACACTCCACTGGGCAGGCACATTAAAGGAATGATGACAAAGTAAGATGAGCATGTGTTTCATTGTCTTTAGCATCCAGCATTCGTAGAATAATATGAGGCAGAATACAGAGATCATTCTTTATCATCTGAATACAGTATAGGTTTAGAAAAGGGCACAGACTGTGGAATCACGCTGACTTGTATTCAGATACAGCTTCCATAGCCTATTAGCTGTGGAATTGTTAGCCTGACTCTAAATGTCTTTGTCTTTAAAATAGAGATAATTCCCCAATCCCTCAGCATGTAAAGGATCCACCTGCAATTCCGGAGACATGGGTTGAATCCCTGGGTTGGGAAAATTCCCTGGAGGAGCAAATGGCAATCTACTCCAGGATTCTTGCCTGGAAAAACCCATGGCAAACTACAGTCCATAGGGTCTCAAAGAGTAGGACACGACTGAGCAGGAACTCCGCAGGTCAGTAGGGGCCCAATATGCTACTGGTGATCAGTGGAGAAATAACTCCAGAAAGAATGAAGGGATGGAGCCAATGCAAGAACAATACCCAGCTGTGGATGTGACTGGTGATAGAAGCAAGGTCCGATGCTGTAAAGAGCAATATTGCATAGGAACCTGGAATGTCAGGTCCATGAATCAAGGCAAATTGGAAGTGGTCAAACAAGAGATGGCAAGAGTGAATGTAGACATTCTAGGAATCAGTGAACTAAAATGGACTGGAATGGGTGAATTTAACTCAGATGACCATTATATCTACTACTGTGGGCAGGAATCCCTCAGAAGAAACGGAGTAGCCATCATAGTCAACAAAAGAGTCCAAAATGCAGTACTTGGATGCAATCTCAAAAACGACAGAATGATCTCTGTTCGTTTCCAAGTCAAACCATTCAGTATCACAGTAATCCAAGTCTATGCCCTGACCAGTAACGCTGAAGAAGCTGAAGTTGAATGGTTCTATGAAGACCTACAAGACCTTTTAGAACTTACACCCAAAAGAGATGTCCTTTTCATTATAGGGGACTGGAATGCAAAAGTAGGAAGTCAAGAAACACCTGGAGAAACAGGCAAATTTGGCTTTGGAATACGGAATGAAGCAGGGGAAAGACTAATAGAGTTTTGCCAAGAGAATGCACTGGTCATAGCAAACATTGTCTTCCAGCAACACAAGAGAAGACTCTACACATGGACATCACCAGATGGTCAATACCGAAATCAGATTGATTATATTCTTTGCAGCCAAAGATGGAGAAGCTGTATACAGTCAAACAAAACAAGACCAGGAGCTGACTGTGGCTCAGATCACGAACGAACTCCTTATTGCCAAATTCAGACTTAAGTTGAAGAAAGTAGGGAAAACCACTAGACCATTCAGGTATGACCTAAATCAAATCCTTTATGATTATACAGTGGAAGTGAGAATAGATTTAAGGGCCTAGATCTGATAGATAGAGTGCCTGATGAACTATGGAATGAGGTCTGTGACATTGTACAGGAGACAGGGATCAAGACCATCCCCATGGAAAAGAAATGCAAAAAAGCAAAATGGCTGTCTGGGGAGGCCTTACAAATAGCTGTGAAAAGAAGAGAAGCGAAAAGCAAAAGAGAAAAGGAAAGATATAAGCATCTAAATGCAGAGTTCCTAAGAATAGCAAGGAGAGATAAGAAAGGCTTCTTCAGCAATCAATGCAAAGAAATAGAGGAAAACAACAGAATGGGAAAGACTAGAGATCTCTTCAAGAAAATCAGAGATACCAAGGGGACATTTCATGCAAAGATGGGTTCGATAAAGGACAGAAATGGTGTGGACCTAACAGAAGCAGAAGATATTAAGAAGAGGTGGCAAGAATACACAGAAGAACTGTACAAAAAAGATCTTCACGACCCAGATAATCACGATGGTGTGATCACTGACCTAGAGCCAGACATCCTGGAATGTGAAGTCAAGTGGGCCTTAGAAAGCATCACTACAAACAAAGCTAGTGGAGGTGACAGAATTCCAGTTGAGCTATTTCAAATCCTGAAAGATGATGCTGTGAAAGTGCTACACTCAATATGCCAGCAAATTTGGAAAACTCAGCAGTGGCCACAGGACTGGAAAAGGTCAGTTTTCATCCCAATCCCAAAGAAAGGCAATGCCAAAGAATGCTCAAACTACTGCACAATTGCACTCATCTCACACACTAGTAAAGTAATGCTCAAAATTCTCCAAGCCAGGCTTCAGCAATACGTGAACCGTGAACTTCCAGATGTTCAAGCTGGTTTTAGAAAAGGCAGAGGAACCAGAGATCAAATTGCCAACATCCACTGGATCATTGAAAAAGCAAGAGTTCCAGAAAAACATCTATTTCTGCTTTATTGACTATGCTAAAGCCTTTGACTGTGTGGATTACAATAAACTGTGGAAAATTCTGAAAGAGATGGGAATACCAGACCACCTGACCTGCCTCTTGAGAAATCTGTATGCAGGTCAGGAAGCAAGAGTTTGAACTGGACATGGAACAACAGACTGGTTCCTAATAGGAAAAGGAGTATGTCAACGCTGTGTATTATTACCCTGCTTGTTTAACTTATATGCAGAGTACATCATGAGAAATGCTGGACTAGAAGAAACATAAGCTGGAATCAAGATTGCTGGGAGAAATCTCAATAACCTCAGATATGCAGATAACACCATCCTTATGGCAGAAAGTGAAGAGGAACTAAAAAGCCTCTTGATGAAAGTGAAAGTGGAGAGTGAAAAAGTTGGCTTAAAGCTCAACATTCAGAAAATGAAGATCATGGCATTTGGTGCCATCACTTCATGGAAAATAGATGGGGAAACAGTGGAAACAGTGTCAGAGTTTATTTTTCTGGGCTCCAAAATCACTGCAGATGGTGACTGCAGCCATGAAATTAAAAGATATTTACTCCTTGGAAGGAAAGTTATGACCAACCTAGATAGCATATTCAAAAGCAGAGACATTACTTTGCCAACCAAGGTCCTTCTAGTCAAGGCTATGGTTTTTCCTGTGGTCAAGTATGGATGTGAGAGTTGGACTGTGAAGAAGGCTGAGCGCCGAAGAACTGATGCTTTTGAACTGTGGTGTTGGAGAAGACTCTTGAGAGTCCCTTGGACTGCAAGGAGATCCAACCAGTCCATTCTAAATGAGATCAGTCCTGGGTGTTCTTTGGAAGGAATGATGCTAAAGCTGAAACTGCACTACTTTGGCCACCTCATGCGAAGAGTTGACTCATTGGAGAAGACTCTGATGCTGGGAGGGATTGGGGGCAGGAGGAGAAGGGGAGGACAGAGGATGAGTTGGCTGGATGGCATCAGTGACTCGATGGACGTGAGTCTGGGTGAACTCCAGGAGTTGGTGATGGACAGGGAGGCCTGGCGTGCTGCGATTCATGGGGTCGCAAAGAGTCAGACATGACTGAGCGGCTGAACTGAACTGAACTGAACTGAACTACCAAATCAGAGTAATGCTTGCTACACTTGTTTTACGTGTTCCTGTAATTTGTGTGTTTTCTTAGAGAGGCCAGAGGGAAGACCGGGAGACAAATTGACAATTTTGAGGCCTTTGAAGGCACTGGATTTGTTTTTTACTATTTACCATATAAAAGTGATTATATTAAATTGAAATTAAATGCATTGTTATGGGGCATTTATGACATCTCATTGAAAGAATTGCTGTGAATCCTTTAGAGAGCACTGATTTGCAACCATCAGCCTGTGTCATGAATACAACCTCCAGAATGGTACTTAGCAGCTAATTAAACCAAAAAGACAAATACGAGGCTTTTACATTTTTAATTTAAAAGCTTCTAAATATAGTCGTTGTTATAGTGCTACCAAAGTATGGTACAGCAGTCTGCATTTTAAACCTCTTAATCTCATTGTCATAATTAATTTTATGAATAGGAAGGTCTGTGCTGGGGTTAGGAGATATGCTATTTGTTTGTTTGTTTGTTTGTTTGTTTTAACTTGAGAATGGGGCTGGTTGCCTTTGCAATTAAATGATATTTCAGTGTGATTTTTCTCTCAGCTGAATTATTAATTTACTTATGTTAGTAATTTTGTCCAAATATGATTTAGGCCTCAAAAAGTTCCACTGGAAACACTCTTGCCAGCTGTAATTTAAAATTCCCTTTTATTTCTGCCTTATAATTTTTAAAGATGATAAAATTAGATGTTGAGTGGTCTTGAATCTCACTGAGTTATTTGTGGATGCTCTGTTATTCATCCATCTGAATGCAGCATTTCTTTCAGGAACACTATTTCATTGGCAAGGAAGCATGAGTTAGACATTAGCAGTCATAATGTCTTCAAAGCCTGGCTGCTTCCTCAGATTATATATGATCTTGAGCTAGTCCTTCAGTCTCTGACTTTTGAAAGGGGGAATCATGGTTCCATCCCTACCTAACAGAATTGCTGTGGGTGATACTCAGAACCAGGGAATGTTGGAGCAGAAAGGAAGCAGGATGAACATCTAATACAACTCCTTCATCTGTAGGTGAGTAAACTGGCATCCAGAGGCAATGAATCACCCGTGCCCCAACTTAGTGCAGAAAATAGATGTACTGCTGTATTTTTGGCTCCAAACCCAGTACCGATCCCTCAGTTCAGTTCAGTTCAGTCGCTCAGTCGTGTCTGACTCTTTTCGACCCCATGGACTGCAGCACGCCAGGCCTCCCTGTCCATTACCAACTCGCGGAGTTTACTCAAACTCATGTCCATTGAGTCGGTGATCCCATCCAACCATCTCATCCTCTGTCCTCCCCTTCTCCTCTCATCTTCAACCTTCCCCAGCATCAGGGTCTTTTCCAATGAGTCAATTCTTTTCATCAGGTGGCCGAAGTATTGGAATTTCAGCTTCAGCATCAGTCCTTCCAATGAATATTCAGGACTGATCTCCTTTAGGATGGCCTGGTTGGATCTCCTTGCAGTCCAAGGGACCCTCAAGAGTCTTTTCCAACACCACAGTTCAAAAGTGTCAATTCTTTGGCGCTCAGCTTTCTTTTTAGTTCAACTCTCACATCCATACATAACTGTAGATCCCTACACCAAAGATTTCTATGTAAGATCTAAGATTATATTGAAATTACAGGGGAGCACCTGTTTAAAAAAAAGTGGGAGAATAATTTATGTCATCTAGAATTTCTGTCTACTTTACTTCAACACAAGATGCTTAGAACACTGAGCTTTTAGTTTATTCTTCCTTTGGATGCTTGCTGTCACTTAGAATCAGTGTTTGGTGTATAAAGGGACAAATAACAAAGTGTTTAATAAACTAATAGCCTATGCAGTTAAATCAGGATGACGTCTTTATTGGGTTTTTTAAAACCCCATTAAGATGATCGAAGTTTTAAATAACCTTCTTAAAACTTAGTTCATTTGTTAATACTAAGACTGTTTTTGAAGAAAATGAAGTGCCCTCAGGCTCCCCCGCAACATATACTGCAAAGATCTTTTAAAGCTAATCAAGAGTGAATAAAATAACATGTCCTGGATTCCAGGACAACTCTTTTTTTTTTTAAGTTATTTTCTAAATTTTGTATTGGGATATAGTTAATTTAAGCTGGCTTAAAACTCAACATTCAAAAAACTAAGATCATGGCATCCGGTCCCATCACTTCAGGGCAAATAGAGGGGGGAAAAGTGGAAACAGTCACAGATTTTATTTTCTTGGGCTCAAAAATCAACTGCAGATAGTGACTGCAGCCATGAAATTGAAAGATGCTTGCTCCTTGGAAGAAAAGCTATGACAAACCTAGACAGTGTGTTAAAAAGCAGAGACATAACTTTGCCATCAAAGGTCTGGCTAGGCAAAGCTATGTCATGTACAAATGTGAGAATTGGACCATGAAGAAGGCTGAGCACTGAAGAATTGATGCTTTTAAACTATGGTGTTAGAGAAGACTCTTGAGAGTCCCTTGGACTGCAAGGAGGTCCAACTGGTTAATCCTAAAGGAAATCAACCCTGAATATTCACTGGAAGGACTGATGTTGAAGCTGAAGCTTCAATACTTTGGCCACCTGATATGAAGAGCCAACTCATTTGAAAAGACCTTGAAGCTGGGAAAGACTGAGGGCAGGAGGAGAGGGGAGCGGCACAGGTTGAGATGGTTGGATAGCATCATGGACTCAATGGACATGAGTTTGAGCAAACTTCAGGAGATAATGAAGGATGTGAAAGCCTAGTGTGCTGCAGTCCATGAAGACACAGAGTCTGACACGACTTAGTGACTGAACAACATAGCCAATTAACAATGTTGTGATAATTTCAACTGAACAGTAAAGGGACTCAGCCATGTATCCGTTCTCCCCCAAACTTCCCTCCTCTCCAGACTGCCACGTAACACTGAGCAGAGTTTCCTGTGCTATATGGTAGGATAGCACAATTCTTTTCCAATGACTGAGGTTCATATAAGTTTTCTGAGAAACCCCGAATGTCAACATGACTGCATTCATAGTACCCATGACGTCCATGCTATTTAGGAATTACTTATTTTAACACAGTGAATGGGCAATAGCAAGTTAAATATTAAACAATATTTAAATTAGGACATAAATATAGCTATGCATTATTCAGCACCGAGTTAAGTCGATATTCAGATCAGACAGAAGGTCACTGCCCCTCAGTAATTGTCCTCTCAGACTCAGGCAGCGCCAGTCCTTTATATAATGAAGTCAGCTCTCTGCAGAAGCAATTTGCATCTGGATAGGGAAAAGGGACACCTCCTCTGTTTCTAGCAAAAGCAGTTGGTGCTGGTTTGATCCCTTTCAGGGTGCACCATGATGATTAACCATGCTGCCTCCACATATACATATTCAGAGGTGGCTTTTTCTGGGAATTTCCCTCACCAAGGAGATCATAAAGCTATCTCTTCCTTGGCTCCAAAATCATAACCCCTCCACTGTGCCGGTGCAAACAGAACACAAGTTTGCTTCCTCTTATCTGACCTCTCACACTCTGCTTTGCCCTTGTTTGACTGGAAGTAGGGTCCCTGATCAAAATTCACAGCCCATCCTGAAGCTGGGCATGTTGACTGTGAAACAGAAGGGGAACCCACGGGTACGGTATTCATGGCTTGCTGCTCACAGTTTTCAATCAGTTTCCAAACATACCCCAGGTGTACAGTCGTTCCTCCAAGCTCTGATTGACTGAGTGCCATGCATTTGTTTGAGACTCTCCCCGCCTACTTTTTAACAATGCTAGCTGGAATGATTCAGGTGATTATTGCCAGTGTTTGTGACTTTCCTAGTTAGGTTAACTTTAAGACATGGCATTAAGTATTTTGAACTCTAGATAGATGGGCTTTAAAAATAAATTGTAGGCTATAGAATTTTCTTCTATAGCATGTGATCCTCGGTGAATTTGATTATGATAGTCCTCAAGTGTCACCCATAAAAATAGTAGTAGTCGCAGGAATCCCCCAAAGAAGTTAATATTGAAGGACCAGTCTCCTGTCTTTGAAATTGTTTTCTTCTTTCTCTATTCCCTCCTATAGAAGCAATTATGTGAATTGCTTGTCCCCTGGGGGTGATAAGAGAGATTAATCACTTCTCTCTCTTCTTCTTCCCCCACAGAGATGATGAAGCATTTGCTAACTGCCAGCTTTAAGCCCAGAAACTTTTGGGGACTTGCCAGTCTGATGGTATATGTAGCATCACTTCCTCCTACTTTGGATATTGATTGAAAAGACCAATAGATCAAGAAGAGCTTATAGTTACAGAGCATTTTTTCCTGAGTTTACAAAGGACTTTCACATTAACATCTTTTTTTTTTAAGCTCACAATAACCCTGTGGAATATGTTTAACAATGTGTTTATTGACAGATATTTATTTATTGAACCACTGAGCAAGACGGTGCTAGGGATACAGTCAGCATAGTCATGGTATTTATAGTCTAGTAGGGGAGAATGGTATTAATGATTTATGATTAAAAAGAAATATTATAAACTGTGATTGTAACTGTGAAACAAAACTGCACATCATGTAGTAAGGGAAATCACATGTAACCTGGGAGTGAGAGTATCAGGAAAGAGAGAGAACATAAGATCCAGAGAGACCAAATGTTAGGTAGAATGAAATCCTTGGACTCTCTCACTGATTCATAATCAGACTTTCCAAACACAAAAAGCAAATAGATAGCATGTGATGTTATTGTGATAGAGTTTCCTTCTTTTATAGCAGTATTTTTAATTAGTAGAAATTAGTGGGCAAGAAAGGTAATACCTATTCACCAAATAACCTGTAATGATGAATTTGTTGTAATGAAGTTGCATCTTTGAGTTTTCCTCAGAAACTCAAAGTGATACCCTTGATCTGTTTCAGAGAGGAAGCTTCATTTGGATTGTGGTATCAGTGAAATTCTTAGAGTGTATTGAGGTATCTTGAGGTCTAGTGATATAATGTGCAGTTACATGTAGTGGCAATGCTGTGGCAAAGCGTTTTCTGCCAGCACTTGTGTATTTAGACCAGTTCCAAAAAGCACACTGCAAATCACAGTGTACAAAACCATTTCATAGAGGATTTGCAAGTAAAATCTGAGAATTTAAAACTGTTTCATAGTAGAAAGTCCACAGACTACGCAGTTCCATATTTGCTCCCCGATATTGGCAGCCAAGTGTGTGTGTGTTTGCTTATGTTGAAATATTTGTTTAGTCTGAAAGAAAGAAAGAATCTAATGAGCAAGGGTGTAGGAAAGTGACAGCGTGTGGAAATCCAGGTCTCAGTGCTACTGGATCTGTGAGCCTGGATGAGTTTGTCTTTTTGACTCTGCATCTCTAAAAGTATTAGTTATTACAATGATTAAATGCAAGACGGAAAACAAAACTTAGTTTTTCCTCTCTCAATGATTTAACGATCAAAGAAGAAGGCTTTTTCCCCTATACCATATTAGGCTTTTAGTCATCTATTATGAGTTTAGCATTCATTAATTTATCCCAACTGTTTTTCACCGAGGCATTGGCTGACCTACCCTGGTACTAATGAGTTGCACAGACTCATTACCAGGTGTGGTTTGCTTCTGCTTGGCAAGATTTTTTAAACTGAAGTATAATTTATTTACAGTGTTATGTTAGTTTCAGATGTACAGCATAGTGATTCCGTTTTTTTTTTAACAGATTATATTCCACTATAGATTATAAATCTCTGTGATACACAGTAAATACTTGTTGTTTTATCTATTTTATGTGTAATCGTTTTTATGTGTTAATCCCGTACACCTAATTTGTCCCTCTCCCCTATAGTAACCATAGTTCATTATCTATGTTTGTGAGTCTGCTTCTGTTTTATATATAAACTCATTTGTATTATTTTTTAGACTCTACGTAAAAGTGATATTATATAGTATCTGTCTTTTTCTGTCAGACTTATTTCATTAAGTATAATATTTTCTAGGTCCATCCATGTTGGTGCAAATGCCAATATTTCATCCTTTTTATGGCTGAATAATATTCCATTGTATATATATATACCATATTTCCCTAAGTTGACTGTCTGTCGATGAGCATTTGGGTTGCTTCCATGTCTTGGATGTTTAAATAATGCTTCTATGAATATTGAAGTGCATGTATCTTTTTGGATTAGTGTTTTTTCTTTGGATACATACCCAGGAGTAGAATTGCTGGATCATATGGTATTTCTGCTAGTAAAGAAATGCTCAAAATTCTCCAAGCTAGGCTTCAGCAATAGTGAACTGTAAATTTCCAGATGTTCAAGCTGGTTTTAGAAAAGGCAGAGGAACCAGAGATCAAATTGCCAACATCTACTGGATCATGGAAAAAGCAAGAGAGTTCCAGAAAAACATCTACTTCTGCTTTATTGACTATGCCAAAGCCTTTGACTGTGTGCATCACAATACACTGTGGAAAATTCTGAGAGATGGGAATACCAGACCACCTGACCTGCCTCTTGAGAAACCTGTATGCAGGTCAGGAAGCAACAGTTAGAACTGGACATGGAACAACAGACTGGTTCCAAATAGGAAAAGGAGTACGTCAAGGCTGTATATTGTCACCCAGCTTATTTAACTTCTATGCAGAGTAGATCATGAGAAACGCTCGGCTGGAAGAAGCACAAGCTGGAATCAAGATTGCCGGGAGAAATCTCAATAACCTCAGATATGCAGATGACACCACCCTTATGGCAGAAAGTGAAGAGGAACTCAAAAGCCTCTTGATGAAAGTGAAAGAGGAGAGTGAAAAAGTTGGCTTAAAGCTCAACATTCAGAAAATGAAGATCATGGCATCCGGTCCCATCACTTCCTGGGAAGTAGATGGGGAAACAGTGGAAACAGTGTCAGACTTTATTTTTCTGGGCTCCAAAATCACTGCAGATGTTGACTGCAGCCATGAAATTAAAAGATATTTACTTCTTGGAAGGCAAGTTATGACCAACCTAGATAGCATATTGAAAAGCAGAGACATTACTTTGGCAACCAAGGTCCGTCTAGTCAAGGCTATGGTTTTTCCTGTGGTCATGTATGGATATGAGAGTTGGACTGTGAAGAAGGCTGAGCGCCGAAGAACTGATGCTTTTGAACTGTGGTGTTGGAGAAGACTCTTGAGAGTCCCTTGGACTGCAAGGAGATCCAACCAGTCTATTCTGAAGGAGATCAGCCCTGGGATTTCTTTGGAAGGAATGATGCTGAAGCTGAAACTCCAGTACTTTGGCCACCTCATGCGAAGAGGTGGGAAAAGACTCTGATGCTGGGAGGGATTGGGGGCAAGAGGAGAAGGGGATGACAGAGGATGAGATGGCTGGATGGCATCACTGACTCGATGGACGTGAGTCTGGGTGAACTCCGGGAGTTGGTGATGGACAGAGAGGCCTGGCGTGCTGCGATTCATGGGGTCGCAAAGAGTTGGACCCAACTGAGCGACTGATCTGATCTAATAGGTAAGAATTTAAGAACAATGTTGAGAAGACAGTTGAGGAGTATTGATTAAGGAAGACATATAGCCTTGGTTTTTGCTCCACCTTCAGAAGTCCTCAGGCCATAAGAATGCACTTCAGATTAATCCAGTCCTTTGCCTCTTTCCTCCAAAGAGACCAGTAGACCCTTGAAAAAAGATTGGAGACTGTGTGGGCTAAGTCTTAAAGGTCATCCATGATCTGGTCCTATTTTCTCCCAGCAGATCTTCTGTTCACCTAACGTGAGCCCCAGCTCCATGGTTGGATCTGCCTCATTTTATATAAGCTGACTGACTGTACCTTTCACTGAAACCAAAATCACATGTCCACCAGGCTTTCCTGTCTAAGGAACTGAACCCTAAGACAGTCCTCATGTTGTATTCTAATCTATTAGGATTCTAATGTTCCTTGATTTTCCCTTATTGCTGATGCTTAGCATACTGGCCTTTGTAGCCACAGAATTGAAATGATGTCGTGGGAGGGACTATGGGCCTGGAGCCAAAAGACAATTTTTCTAGGATGTGACTATGGGAAAGTTTTTTTACCTCTCTGAGTATTTCTGTTTTTTCAGTTCTAAAGTGGAGATAACATGTACCTCCTAAGTTTCTCTTGAGGATTAAATGAGTCTGTGCATGTATGGTAGACACTCTGGAGCATTTAACTAGATCTGAATTTTAAGTGACCTCCCAATAAGTAGTCAGACTTTCCAGGCTGACTACTCTGTAGTCTGTCATGTTCTGAATGATAGACTGTGTTATTTCTCCTTAAAATCAGTATCTTAAAATAAACTTATTAAATAATATTTTTAAATAACATAACTAAAAATGTCTAAAAAAGTCAATCCAGAGGTAGTTTTGCTGAAGTTCTTTCTCATCTTATAACTCTCATTTTTTTTTTAACCAATCAAATGTCTTTTTTAACAGAAAATTTTCAAGGCCATAAATGTTCCATGCAGAAATGATCCAATTAATTTTTATATAACCGTTAATAATAAAGAAGAAACTGGTAGAATTTCTTTTGGTCTGAAATGGGAAACACTGAGCTGTTAAGATTTGTAGTGGTAGATTGTTTTTATATTGAAAAAATGCTTATTTAAAAGTCAGACTATTCAGCAAGAATTTATATATTTACACAAAGTTATCCTCAAAAACTTGCTTTGTAAAATTCTATCCTTATTCCAAACTAAATTGCTTTTAGATCTCCTGTGGATTTTTTCTTCTAAAAAAAAAAAGTTTTTAAACTGAACAAAAATATCTTAAAGTTTTAAGGTCACTTGCCAAGTCTGTTAAAACAGTAAGTAGTGTTACTCTGACAAACCATTTACTGCCATCGACAACCTTTGTTATGAATGATTTCGATTATTCAAAAAGATTAAATTCAATTTCAAATGACTAAGATTTGCCAATAGTGACAGAATCCAAAAGAATATGTAAGAGAAAATATTAAAACAGACATTCCAAAACTGCTTTGAACAATGCCATCGTTAATGGAGTAATGTCTAGTTTCCAAGTTGGACTACCCGAAATGGACAGCACTCATGGGATTGTATGAATCATGATATTCTTGCTATTTAAAAAAAAATCACTCTAAAGTTATAGCCCATATAATAGTTGATTTCCAATTTTAAGAAAAAAAATTCAGTCGATCGTGTTATTGATCATATTAGAGAACTGAGTCCGGGGACTCCTGAAGTGAAGTGAACTGAAGTCGCTCAGTTGTGTCCGACTCTTTGTGACACCGTGGATTGTAGCCTACTATGCTCCTCCATCCGTGGGGTTTTCCAGGCAAGAATACTGGAGTGGGTTGCCTTCTCCAGAGGATCTTCCTGACCCAGGGATCGAACCCAGGTCTCCGGCACTGTAGGCAGATGCTTTACCATCTGAGCCACCAAGGACTCCTGAAGAATCCATCAAACTTTATTCTTGAGAGTGGTTAGGACAGAAAGGGGGATCTAGTATTGAGGAGTGCCTCCAGAACCTTTCCAATCAGGTTTCACCAAAGCAGTTCCACTTTTATCTGTATTACTTATTGTGTCTCAGTGAGAAAATTTAATTATAATATACAGTTTCATGCTTAAAACTTCTGAAAATGAATGTGTTTTACTGCTATCCCTTTAAAGAAGTTCAAATGTCATTGAATGCCTGAATTGAGAATCTTCACAGAGATCATTTTAAATTGTTTTTTTATCTTTCACATGGAAGATAAACAAGAATTATTTCACACCTCAAAATTAATACAGTGTAATACTGATGCAGGTGAACCTCTCCATTTATTATTAACATCTCAGTGGGTTAGAATAGGTTTGCCAGTCCCAACTTTCACTTCAACTGCTAAGCGCTGTTGACAGTTTGGTTAACCAAGTGGCAAATGACCACTGACTAAATACAGATAGTATGTGGCTTTATGTTGGGCACATGCTAGAAGATCTTTCAGGTGAGACTCACTTCCCATTGTAGATACAACATTGGCCTATCTTCTAGCTCTTTACACAGTGTCTTGGTGGTGGTGGTTTTTGTTTTTGGTCATCTTCATCAGCAAATCGAGAGATGTTGTCTTCCAGCCATTGCTCATCAACAGTAAAAGCCACAGTTTCTAGGGCTGTCATGTGTAAGATGCTGACTGTGGCGGATCTTGGTCTTTACTCACTCCCCTTACCAGAACACCCAGCATAATAGGCATAGCAGCAATGTGTCTTTGGGGTCTCAGCAAAGAGAAAGTCCAGGTTTGTTCAGTGTTGGCTTTGTTGCACCTGAAACTTATCATCAGGATCCACCTTACATGAATAGCCACAATATAATCTTCTCCCCAGTCTCCTCCTGAAACCCTCTTTCCTGGATGAGTGAGTCTTATTAACTCTAACATGAAAAGTATGGGGGGCATAAGGCATATGTTTTCTTATCCAGTTGGCAGTGGCTTAGACATGATTGTTGCTTAGTGCAAATAATGAAGTATTTGGAGGGAGAAAGATCTAGGTTCAAATCCCAACCATCTAGCTTGTAGAGTCAGTGTGAGGATTAAATACTACAAAGTACAGTTGAAAATAAATGACTGTTGATGTTACTATTTTGTTAGTAAAAATCTTCTTAGACACTCAGGAAGATGGTATATATCTGAACTAGCTAAGTGCATGTGGTAGTATTAGTATGCATCTGCTTTTAAACAAGCTATTTTAGTGTCATTCTGACAAAAGCTATGATCCCCAGGAGTTGTTTTAGTTAGTCAAAACATTTTCTTTTTTCGTACTATTTTTTTCTTTCTTCTTTTTAAGTGTCTCTTTGCCTACTTGTGACTTGTAAAGAAACTCCTTTTAGAAGAAAGAGGAGGGTAGGGTGGAGAATATGAAGAGCCAATGCCAGAATAGTTTCTGTCTCACAACATTTTGAAGTTCCTTTTTGTCTAACCCAACTGATTACTTAATAAAATTGTTTCTGAAAACTCAATTCATAGCCACCCTCTCCTAGTCTGATAATTTAAAAAGTTTTCTCCTTCTAGATTTAACAACCACTGTACATTCATCAATAAAGGCAAATAGGTTTGAATGCACAACATCATCTTATTGGGTTTATTTAATACAAACATAAATCCACTTGAAAGTGAATCATATCTAAGCCTATAACCAATATCAGTCTGGTCTTGTGATCCTTCACCAACATGAGACACATTTCTAATATGTTGTGTTTATTTGACATTCTGAAGATACAACTCAGTGTTGAAATAGAAAAACATTTCATCACCTTAAGTTGGTGGTTTCTTTTCCCTACTCTGTGATGCTTCATTTTTAAGGCTTATTTTATAAGTTCTATTTGGACACTACATTAACCTTCAGGCCACAGAGTATTGGCAAATAGTTGATTTGGTTTTTCCCATTGGCATAACTGACTTCACAGCAGCACTCCCGCCCTCTCTCTTGTTTAAATTGGCTGCAGTGTTTCTCGCTTAAGGGATTTACCAGAATGTGGCCATACCTGGGATTGAGCTAAAATCAGGATAAAGAACTGGGAATGGGAAGGCTATAAAGTGACCACTGGGTGGGTAACATCATGCTTTCAACTATTCAGAAAAACACATGCATGCCACGAACCCTCACTTTCAGAGGTGGAAAATGAGCTGAACATATGGTAAAGTTAAAAATTAATATTAATAAATGGAAAAGTTATTTCCCCGACAGACATTTCAAGATTGTCCTCTACTGGAATGATTTATTTGACTCTCTAATCTACATGAAATGTGCTACAGGCTGAAAATTGTAAAGAACGCTCAAAGCAAGACAGCAGTGGCTATTGTATTGAAGAAGTACATGGATTCAAATCCTTGTTTGAGAGATATTTACACAGTTTGCTACAGAAGACTTTATGTCCTTCTATTCTGAGTCTCAGCTTAAATAATATATAAGAAAAATACTTAGCAACTTGAGGTCTCATTATCATTTATTTATACCTTTATTTGCACATTTATTACATTGAAATGAACTTGAGATGGAAAGGGAAACGAATCTGACCTATGGAAAAACTAGGTAAACCAAGGCAATTCTGCATTTATCTAAAGGAGTTTTATAAGAGACTGTGTCCAATGTAGCACTTGCAAACTTAACAACAAATACTATAGCTAGGTCAATTTAGACTTTCTCTATTTAGATGACATCTCATAATGGTATGAATCGGAAAGCAATAATGAAATCATTGATTTAGTGGTTGTTAAGATGGGTAATTTCAGCCTTCACTGGATCCATCAAACATGTCCCTTTCTCCCCTCTTTTTTCTGTCTCTTTTTACAACCTAATGAACAAAGATTTCAAACAAGGTGGGTAATTGTTCTTTCATAATACTTTTTTCCTTGTTGTCCCAAGGGTTTTCTGTTTCATAGTCTGCTGGCAAGTAACTGAAACTGATTGCTTGGTTGATATGGCAATAAAAGTGCAAAAACAAGTAGGCTCTGATCATTATTCATTAAAGACAGTTGGATAAATGTAATGTTGGTAGCAAATATTGTCCATAAATTTAAGCTATAACTATTTGATCTATTCAACAAACATATTTGTTTGAACCTAAAGAGCTAGGCCAGCAGTATTCAAAGTGTGGTCCAGGGATCCCTAAAAGTTCCCAAGATCCCTTTAAGAGATCTTCAAGGTCAAGACTATCATAATATTACCAAGAATGATGTTCATTTTTCACTCTTATTCTCCCACAGCTATGCAGTGGAGTTTCCCAGAGGCTACATAATATCTAATGGCATCATCTTTCTGATGGCTAATGATATGTGTGCTTGTGGATTTTTATGTTTAAAATTTTCTGTTTTGAGTACAGTAAATAATTACTGATAAATATAACCCATATACACAAAATTTCTTTGTGGGTCTTCAATAATTTAAAATACTTAAAAGCGTTCTGAAACAAAATACTTTGAGAACTTTTGTGCTAGGCAACACATTAGTAAAAAAAAAAATAAGATGTGGATGGTTTTCAATATAGTAGCTAAGAGAGGAAGAGATCTTCCTAAATCTGTCATTTCCAACCATCCCTCCAATCCATTTCTCATCATTTGTATTTGACTGCTGTGTTTTTAAGAGCTAAATTCTATCTGAATTCAGTGCTTTAGAATCAGCAGCTCTGTATAAACCCACATGCTAGCCTTGTGATGGGGAATGCCAAATTTGTATTTCTCGAGGGCTGTGTGTCAAAAGGAGGGTCTCCATGTTAGCTTTCATGAGAATATGCTACTTGATAGTGGTGACAGTTGGCCAGTTAGAGGTTACAAGATAAATACTCTTATTTCTCTAGCATGTACTGTATAGAAAACTGGCAAAGAAACCAAGGAAACATATATATTGCCATATATATTGGGCTGGCCAAAAAGTTTATTCAGATTTTTCTGTAACATCTTATGGGAAAACCTGAACAACTTTTTTGGCCCATTATGTGTGTGTGTGTGTGAGCGTTGTATCATTTTGAAAATGAAACTTAAGTCTTCATTTAAGGCTCAGTTATATTTTGCTTTCAATAAGCATTTATCAGAGATCTAGTGCATGCTAGGCATTTTGAATACACAGATAAATAAGATATGGTCCCTCATAGAGCTCACAGTTTACAACCCCAAATGCAAAGTGATATAGAAGCAGAGATGGTATTTAACTCTGCCCAGCATCACCAGGGGCTGCCCTGGTGGTTCAGATGGTAAAGAATCTGCTTGCAGTGGAGGAGACCCAGGTTTGATCCCTGGGTCGGGAAGATCCCCTGGAGGAAGAAATGGCACTCCAGTATCCTTGCCTGGGAAATTCCGTGGACAGAGGAGCCTGGCAGTCCATGGGGTCTCAAAGAGTTGCACACAACTGTGCACAGCACATTGGAGGAGGAGCATCACTAAAGAAAGTTTCAAAGAGAATGTATAATAGGAGTGGAAGACGAGAATGGTGTTCCAGGTATAGGGAATATCATTCATGAAGACATAAATGTGTTAAAATTCTCAGTATGTGCAGGGACCAGCAACAACCCATTTGAATAGGTTATGTGGGTAATGGAAGGAAAAAGGTTATAAGTTTAGGTTGGGGTCAGGCTGTGAAGAGATTTGTTAGCCATTTAAAGTATGAATTTTATTGGATCACTCACAAGAATTGTACACCTAAGGGTCCACCTGGGCCAGGCAGATAAAGTGAGAATAGGGGAGGATGTAAGCCACTTCTTTCTGTTTTGTTTTCTAATTTTGAACTGTGCACCTTTCTTTGTATTTATCACAGTGGTGCTGGAGTTGGTATGGGAGTGGACTGTTAACATCTGTTCTCAACTTTGAATTCAGTGATTTCACATTGGTCACTTAAATCTGGCATGGCGGAAGTGTTTACACCATGGAAATGGGCAAAATGTGGCAAATCAGTGTGGTTCTTTTTTCCTTTTGTTATTTGTTCGTTTGCTTTTGCTGTTTGCTGTATGTCTACTTGATGAATGTGCACAGGAATATTTGTCTATCTTTCTAAAATTAAACAAGCAGTCGTGTCCAACTCTTTGCGACCCCCATGGACTATACAGCCCGTGGAATTCTCCAGGCAAGAATACTGGAGTGGGTAGTCATTCCCTTCTCCAGGAGATCTTCCCAACCCAGGGATCGAACCCAGGTCTCTCACATTGCAGGTGGATTCTTTACCAGCTGAGCCTCCAGGGAAGCCCAAACAAACAGCCCAGTAAGTGGGAGCTGACAAGTGTGAATTTGGGAAGACCACGTGAACTGTGGTGAGCCACAGTGTGAATGCCCTGTCCTGTGGAGGATAGTGGCCACTTAGCTCCGGTCCAGGTGGGGCTGGGGCCACAGGATTTCTACATGTCTCTATTTAACAAGAAAAGACAGAAATCCGTATATGTAAAAGGTAAAGTATCTTGATTTTTCAGTATTAGAAACTAATTCAGTAACAGTAGTCACAATTCCCCACAAGCTAAACTTCAATCTGCTTGTGCTGGAGGCAAAGAGAAGCCATTTAGGGTTTTTAAGCAGTGGCATGATAGCATTTCATGTTAGTAAAGGAAGGTTTGAAAGATGTGTAGAGACTGAAAAGAACAGAGGCTAACAACTGGAATGTAACAACTGAGTCATGATGTGAAGACTGACTCTATGGCATCAGGTGGAACAATTTCAAAGGCAAAGTCAAGGATTCCATCCCTACAGAAATGAGTTCCATGGCTGTTTTCCCGCCTCAGCCTACCCATTTCATCCGGCATGCTCTTTCCCAGGGTGCACTGGGGTTTGGTCAACAGACTTGAGTGAGGACCAGTTTTCTCATATTCAAGAGAACTCTCAAAGCGGTCACCCAGATGGTGGTGGGTCAGTAGATTTGTCTTTATAAGGACAGCATTCATATTGATTCCATTGCTGAGATATCTTAGGAGGCAGCAAAGCAGATACTAACATGAAAGATGTTACCTTGATCAAGTTCATTGACGTGTTTATTTTTCAGATTTAAACCCGGATATTGGCAGATGAGTTTATCTGCACTGCACACCTGATGGCTGTATTCCAACAGAATGAAAGATTTAAAACAAAACAAAAGTGCTTTTGAGTGCTGGGCAAAGTCAATGCAAATGGGGCCTTGGCAAGGATTTCCTCAGAAAGCTGCCCAAATTCCCCCTCGTTTCTTCCTTCCTTACTGGTTCGGGTAAATAAAATATTTATGATTTGGTAATAAAACCTCCGAAATACTAAGCCCTTTCATATGTCCACAAGGTGTGGGAATCTTCAGAGGGACTGAAAATACCGGGACTTAGCCAAGGCCCTTCACTGGATTGTACCGCTCCTGAGTTCTTCCCTGATGTTGTTTTCAGTCTTCAAGAAGCCTGGATTATTATTTGATTGGAATGATACAGTCAAGGGCATATACGGTCTTTTGTTATACTTTTCTTTTGGGAAAGTATCCAAAGAATGTCTTTGCAAAGAAAATCTTCATACTGAAAATCATTTGATTTTTTGTTTTCCAATCCATAATGACGGGATTCTGTTGACTACATGATCAATTTGGTGAGTCATATTGTATTTTTTTAAATTGCAAAACAAGCAAACAATAGCAACTGCATTCACCACTGCTTTTTTTTTTTTTTTGCCATTCCCTGACCTCGTCCTAACTCTTTCTCAGCTAAACACAAGGATCATCATCCCAGTTGCAGGGCACCTTGTACTTCTGTGGACCCCAGTCTCCTCCAGCCTTTCAGGCTCTCAGGCACTTATTTCCATGCCTCAGTTTTCTTCTGTGTAAGATGGGAACAATATAGTATCTACCTGCTGCTGCTGTTGTAAGAATTAACTGAGAATATACATGTAAAATGTTTGGCAGATTGTCCAGGATATAGAAAATATTCTGTAAATATTCATTATTATTGTCATTGTTAATATGGTGGATTTTTTTTTTTTATTACTGTAGACATTAACTAATGTTAGCTAATTTAGAGACACAGTCTCTCTCTCTTGCTTCAGTCTCTGCCTGGATCCCTGCTGTCGAGGGGTCTCTTGGTGCACATAAGTTCTCTATCCTTTGAGAGATGATGGGGGGATTTGACGATATGGCCACTCCTTTCGGCTGTCCTCTCAATCTGGAACCTTCAAGCCTAGGAGATTTTACTTCCAATGCCTCTTAGGTGATATTAGAACTACTCACTGCCTGATAACAGCGTGGCCTGCACCTAAGTGTGAGGCTGATTTCTTACTATATTCTACCCCCATTTCCCGACCATTCCAGGGTCATCTCCTTTGCCTCACCTTTATTTAAACATCATTGTCATGGCATATGTAAATCTCTGATGACTTCAGGTCTGGTGTGTTCCCTAGATTCCTGCTGTGCCCTCTCCAACAAGGGCCTGGTTGTTCTTGCTTTGAGGCCAGCATCAGGCTTAGATGTATTCCCAACCACAGGAGATGGCTTTGACTTGCGCTTCTGATTTCATGGAGATGGGACAGAGAGCCTGGCTGTATGAATGTATATTACTGTTGTCTCTAAAGGAACATGAGCTAGTTCTCTAGGTTAGAGATGCTCTGTTTTCACCCCAAGTGGATGTACTTCAATAGAATTCTGGCTCAAATGACCCAGAGTTAGCTTCAGATTTCACAGGTATTAGGGCTCAGTCTCCCACAAAACTGCCCTCACTTCAGATACCAGCTAAAGCTTCTGGGCTACCTGTACCTCTGACTGACTGGCCGTCAGGATTGACCTTCTAGAAAGATTTATGGGATTCTTTGAAAGCATCATACTCGTGATTGAAGTTTTATTACAAAGGGTAATGTAGGACAGGGTCTGGAAGGGTCTCAGGTGCAGAGCTTCCATGCCTGCCCCCTGTGGAGTCACAGCTTATCATCCTTTCAGCACAGCAGTGTGTTCACCAACTGGGAAGTTCTTCTGAGCCTCTGCACAGAGTTTTTATTGGACTTCTATTACATAGGCATGGCTTCCCTGGTGGCTCAATCAGGAAAGAATCTGCCTGCAATGCGGGAGACCCAGGTTCGGTCCCTAGGTCTGGAAGATCCCCTGGAGAAGGAAATGGCAATCTACTCCTGTATTCTTGCCTAGAAAGTCTCATGCACAGAGGAGCCGTAGGGTCTCAAAGAGTTGGACATGACTTAGCCACTAAACTCCCACCACACATAGGCATGATCAATTAAATCATTGATCATGTGGTTGAATTCAACCTCCAGTCCCTTTTACCTCTTTGGAGGTCAGAGATCAAGTGGGCCCAAAGCTCCAAGCATCTAATCACACGATTGGTCTTTCTGGTGACGAATTCCTATGCCGAATCTAATTAGGTGCTCACATGAGTGAGCAAACAGAGTTACTACTATCACTAAGTAAATTCCAATGGTTTTGAAGCTCTGGGCTGGGGTCAAAAACCAGATATACTTCATTGTATCAGAGAGAACATTTAAATTTTCCTAAGAATAGTGCCAGGAAAATTTACTTTCTTGGGCTCCAGAATCACTGTGGACAGTGACTGCAGCCATGAAATTAAAAGAAGCTCGTTCTTTGGAAGAAAGGCTATGGATAATCCTAGACAGCTTATTAAAAAGTAGATTCATTGGACATGAGTTTGAGCAAACTGGAGAGAGTGAAGGATAGAGAAGCCTGGCATGTTGCATTCCATGGGGTCACAAAGAGTTGGACATGGCTGGCATTGCAGTTGAACTATTTCAAATCCTGAAAGATGATGCTGTGTAAGTGCTGCACTCAATATACCAACAAATTTGGAAAACTCAGCAGTGGCCACAGGACTGGAAAAGGTCAGTTTTCATTCCAATCCCAAAGAAAGGCAATGCCAAAGAATGCTCAAACTACCACACAATTGCACTCATCTCACATGCTAGTAAAGTAATGCTCAAAATTCTCCAAGCCAGGCTTCAGCAATATGTGAACTGTGAACTTCCTGATGTTCAAGCTGGTTTTAGAAAAGGTAGAGGAACCAGAGATCAAATTGCCAACATACGCTGGATCATGGAAAAAGCAAGAGAGTTCCAGAAAAACATCTATTTCTGCTTTATTGACTATGCCAAAGCCTTTGACTGTGTGGATCACAATAAACTGTGGAAAATTCTGAAAGAGATGGGAATACCAGACCACCTGACCTGCCTCTTGAGAAATCTGTATGCAGGTCAGGAAGCAAGAGTTTGAACTGGACATGGAACAACAGACTGGTTCCAAATAGGAAAAGGTGTACGTCAAGGCTGTATATTGTCACCCAGCTTATTTAACTTCTATGCAGAGTACATCTTGAGAAACGCTCGGCTGGAAGAAACACAAGCTGGAATCAAGATTGCCAGGAGAAATCTCAATAACCTCAGATATGCAGATGACACTACCGTTATGGCAGAAAGTGAAGAGGAACTAAAAAGCCTCTTGATGAAAGTGAAAGAGGAGAGTGAAAAAGTTGGCTTAAAGCTCAACATTCAGAAAGTGATCATGGCATCTGGTCCCATCACTTCATGGAAAATAGATGGGGAAACAGTGGAAACAGTGTCAGACTTTATTTTTCTGGGCTCCAAAATCACTGCAGATGGTGACTGGAGCCATGAAATTAAAAGATGCTTACTCCTTGGAAGGAAAGTTATGACCAACCTAGATAGCATATTCAAAAGCAGAGACATTACTTTGCCAACAAAGGTCCATCTGGTCAAGGCTATGGTTTTTCCTGTGGTCATGTATGGATGTGAGAGTTGGACTGTGAAGAAGGCTGAGCGCCGAAGAATTGATGCTTCTGAACTGTGGTGTTGGAGAAGAGTCTTGAGAGTCCCTGGGACTGCAAGGAGATCCAACCAGTCCATTCTGAAGGAGATCAGCCCTGGGATTTCTTTGGAGGGAATGATGCTGAAGCTGAAACTCCAGTACTTTGGCCACCTCATGCGAAGAGTGGACTCATTGGAAAAGACTCTGATGCTGGGAGGGATTGGGGGCAGGAGGAGAAGGGGACGACAGAGGATGAGATGGCTGGATGGCATTGCTGACTTGATGGACGTGAGTCTGAGTGAACTCCAGGAGTTGGTGATGGACAGGGAGGCCTGGCGTGCTGCGATTCATGGGGTTGCAAAGAGTCGGACATGACTGAGCGACTGAACTGAACTGAACTGAGTGACTGAACAACAAAGAATTGTACCTTCTGCTAAAAAAAAAAAAAAAAAAAAAATATATATATATATATATATATAATTCTCTACTATACAACCCTAGCAGTACCTTCATTCTCCTTTAATTTAGTGAGTTTCCAGCTTCCAAATATTTACCTTTACCTCCTCTACTCAAGATTATTTGGCTCAGTTTTCCAGGAGGATGACCTTCAGTCCTTACAATACTTGTTCACTGGTTCTTCTGCAGGGACTGTTAGATTTTCTTGTGAATAAGGAACACGGTAGAATGTTTAGGGAGCTCCTCGTTTCCCAGACACATGCAGGTTAGGATCACTCTGGGGAGACTTGCTACTCAGGCAGAACTTCTCTTTGTAACAAGGTCTTCAGTTCCCCTCATGCCAAGCCTTTGGGCAGAGCTTCTAGGTAGGACACTGTAAGTGCAGGTATACCACTAGGCAATGTCAAGGTGCCAGCCAGGGAAACCTGACTCAAATCTCAGAGGCTGAGGTGGAGCCCTGTATACCAGTGTGCTCATCCATGGACACAACAGGATTCACAGATATTCCTTGTTCACCCTTCAAAATTCAGGTTGTCTTATTTCTTCCATGGAGTTAGAAAAAATAAATCCATTTGCAGTTTCTAATATCATGTGCTTATTTCACTAATCCAGGACAAACAGGACACGTTTTTAGAAAATTAGCATCCAAGAGAACTGTTGATTTCTTTGGAATTTGGAATCTAGTTGCAGGTTTTTAAAATTCATTCATGTCAGTTCAGATCTAGTGTCACATCTGAATTTTCCAAGAACCTCAGTTGCCTTTTGCTAACCAAATGCTATTCTCTAACTTCAGAAGAATTAGTAACCTCATGTGTTGAGCATTTAACTTTGAAAACACTTTATTTACTTTGATCTTCTATAAGATCAGGTTGACATATGAATGTTTAATCCAGCATTTAAAAGCATAAATAACAGAGACTTTACATGTATTATATCTATTTATACTCCTGGGCTTCTTTTTCAAGTTTCTTACACTAGAACATCTAATAAAGGTCATTTAGGACATACTTTATGTTTTAATACTTTAGCCTTAGTTCTCAAGATGGTTTTTGAAAACCATACAGAAGGCATTATGTAACTCTGTGGTGATATAAGCAGATGTTTTTTATATGTTGCTTAATTCTATTATGTATTTGTATAACTGTAGAGTTAAGTGGAATTAGCCTGTAAAATTTCAGTAACACTTGTGTAGTTCTTTCTATTTTTTCTTCTTGTTTTTTAAAATACAAAAAAAAAAAAAACTGAGTGCGGGAAAATACTCTGGGTTTTCAACACTGAGGTCATAGTTGTATAACACCAAACAAAAATGAGGACATAAGAAATACTAGGAATGAACTCTTAAAAAATTTTCTGGAGTAACTAAATCACAGAGCTAAAAAATCTTAGAGTTGGAAGAGTCTCCTGGGCTTTTCACTAAATAGAGAAATTTCTTCTGTAACAAGATCAAACCAGTCTCAAACGTCTATTTGCCTCTGACAAGAAGGATGCCAACTGAATAAATTGAAATATATATATATATATATATATGTCTTTTAAGTTAGAAATTTATTCTTAATTTTAGTTTTTCTAGTTGATGAGCCTCTTGTTCAAAGGCTAGAATATTTTCATTAATGCAGTTTTACAATAACTATTTTTGTCTAGAATAAATGTGTATGTTTGATTTCTTTTCCTGCATTTAAAGTGGCTGCTCATATCAAATATGGCCCTAGTGAGATTTGAACCTTAAGTTTTTAAGAAAAATGATTCCTGTACATCTATCACTATTTATCCCTAAGTAGAAAGAATCCCTAATAGCTCAGTTGGTAAAGAATCCTCCTGCAATGCAGGAGACCCTGGTTTGATTCCTGGGTCGGGAAGATCCCCTGGAGAAGGGATAGGCTACCCACTCCAGTATTCTTGGGCTTCTCTTGTGGCTCAGCTGGTAAAGAATCCACCTGCAATGTCGGAGACCTGGGTTCGATCCCTGGGTTGGGAAAATCCTCTGGAGAAGGGAAAGACTACCCACTCCAGTATTCTGGCCTGGAGAATTCCATGGACTGTACAGTCCATGGGATTGCAAAGAGTCAGACATGACTGAGCGACTTGCACTTTCACTAGAAAGAATCAAGTTTACACAGAATTTTGAAACCTGACATTTTTAGGACATACATGAATTTAAAGTAAAGGCAATAGATGAATCCAATGTTAAGAATAAAGTAGTGCTTTTATCAAGACTGCAATTTATATATACTTTTTCAGAAACACTGTGAAATGTCATGTATGCAGGGAAGACTCATCTAATAATAAAACATGATCTTACAAATTCGGAAAACTCTATACAGTGATGTTTCAGTGTAGCTTAGAAATATAAGAAAGAAAAGTGCCCCCTATCATTTTAATTTCATTCCATTTCATTTCATATATAATGATTTTATTTTATTATGTGCTATGTTGTTAGGTACTATGGAGGTTAAACTATATCTCCAAGCATAGACACTAGCACCAAGCACTGTTAAATGTATCATATAAGTGTCATATTATTCCATATTAAACAAAGTAAATCATATGACTGGGGAACATAGTTGTAAGTGATAGATATATGTTTCTCACCCTGGTCTCTGGGACTGTGAAACCCTGGGATTGTGAAACCCTATTTGCATATTACTATGTAGGAGACAGTGTCTTTGTTCAAAAGAGACTCAAAGTCCTGTTGGTGAGAAGATCACATGAAGCCATGAAAGACAGTTGCATTTCAGTTCAGGTACCAGTTTGAATGTATTGAGAAAGCTAGTTCATTGAAGAGAGGACTCCTTAATGAAGACCTCTTATAGTTAACTTCCATTTACATCTCAAATTCTCTATCAAAAATCACATGTTCTTTATAACTTCTTTTTAATTAAAATTCTCAGCATTATAATATTTGACAGTACAGATTGGCATGAACCCATTTTGTGGTTATCTTATATTCTTCTGATTTTACTTCCAAGTGTGTATATGAAGCAACATGGAATCTTTTATCCACCATAAGTTTTGCAGGAGAAAAGCAAGCAAAGCAATGAAATTGTATTTATCAAAGCAACAAGTAATTCTAGAGTTACAGGCTCTTCTTAGGGTGACATGGAAAGCTTGGATGATGTGAAGAGAAATTATGGAAGTTACTTCCATCAGGAAGTCACATGGCAAGGGTATGAGGAGAAGAAGAAAATGAACAGGGAAGAAAGATGAGATAGAGAATTTGGGGGTTTGGAAAAGAGAAAGTTAAGCTCAGCTCTTACCCTGACTGGAGCATTCTGGGTAAAAGGAGAAATATCTAAAGAGGTTAGTAAACTTCACTGGGTCAGGAGTGTCCACACATCTGTGTTAGTATTCTCCAGAGAAACAGAACCAAGAGGAAATGCATGTGTGTGTGTGCATGTGTGTGTATGTGTGTCAGTGTGTGTGTGTGAGTGTGTGTGTGTGTGTAAGCCAGAGAGTTAGGAAACTGGCTCGTGCAGTTGTGGACATTGACAAGTCCAAAATCTGCAGAGCAAGCTGACATGCTGGAGACTCAGGAAAGAGTTGAGTTGTAGTTGCAAGTCCAAATTCAGTCTGGTGGCAGAATTCTTCCTCCTTAGCAGACCTTCCACCTGGGCTTCCCAGGTGGTGCTAGTGGTAAAGGACCCGCCTGTCAATGCAAGAGATGCAAGAGATGCTGATTCGATCCCTGGGTCAGGAAGAGCCCCTGGAGGGGGAAATGGAAACCCACTCCAGTATTCTTGCCTGGAGAATCCCATGGACAGAGAAGCCAGATGGGCTACAGTCCATGGAATTGCAGAGTCAGACATGACTGAACCAACTTACTACATACCACATAGCAGACCTCAGTCTTTTTCTCTTAAGGCCTTCAACTGTTTAGAAGAGGCCCACCCACAACAATGGAAGGTAATCTGCTTTATTTAAAGTATACAGATTTAAATATTAATCACATCTTAAAAAATGCCTTCACTGCAATGTCTAGACTGGAATTTATGACCAAGTATCTGGGTAATATGACCCAGTCAAGTTGACATATAAAGTTAACAATGACAAAAGTTTTCAGATGTTCTTTGAACAGAAGTTCCTTTAGAACTTGATCTACATCAGGTCCTGTTCTATGTGCTAGTGATAATGAAATGTATAAGAGAGATAAGGTCTTACTTTTAAAGTGCTTGCTTTCTCAAAAAATTAGTTAATTCAGACATAAGCCAGATTTCCTAGTGTGAGAAAGGCAATGAAACAAGCCAGGTAGGTGATACGATGCAGTTTATAAGTTTTAATGTAAACTTATTCCTTATTTGACTGGGACTCACAAGACATGTATTTGGTTTTCCAATCCAGTAGTACACTGATGGTTCATTGAAAGGAGAGTATCATTGAACTCTGTTTCTCTCTTCCGTGGTGGGGTGTGAGTGTGTATGTGCATGTGTGTGTTTAATGCATTCTGGTTAGGACCATTATTGATTCAGTCCCACACTTGGGTCTTCCCACTCAGTGCTTCATCTGGGTTGTTGAGAGAGGTCTCTCTGAAGAGATGACATTGGAGGTGAGATCTAAGCCTCAGGAGGTGTGCTGAGGAGGACAGCCGGAGTGGCTGGAGTTCACCAACAGGGGGAGAAGCCATCAAGGTGAGCTTGGGGCTTAGCTGGAACTGGATCAAAGTTTCACTATTATAAGAACAGTGAGAAGCAGTAATATGCCATGCCATTGAAAGGTTTTAAGTGATATCATTTATCTTATTTTTGTAGGCAATTGTTTGTTCTTCAGTAACGCTGAAGAAGCTGAAGTTGAACAGTTCTATGAAGACCTACAAGACCTTTTAGAACTAACACCCAAAAAAGATGTACTTTTCATTATAGGGGACTGGAATGCAAAAGTAGGAAGTCAAGAAACACCTGGAGTAACAGGCAAATTTGGCCTTGGAATACGGAATGAAGCAGGGCAAAGGCTAATAGAGTTTTGCCAAGAGAACGCACTGGTCATAGCAAACACCCTCTTTCAACAACTCAAGAGAAGACTCTACACATGGACATCACCAGATGGTCACCATCGAAATCAGATTGATTATATTCTTTGCAGCCAAAGATGGAGAAGCTCTATACAGTCAACCAAAACAAGACCAGGAGCTGACTGTGGCTCAGATCATGAAAACCTTATTGCCAAATTCAGACTGAGATTGAAGAAAGGAGGGAAAACCACTAGACCATTCAGGTATGACCTAAATCAAATCCCTTATGATTATACAGTGGAAGTGAGAAATAGATTTAAGGGCCTAGATCTGATAGATAGAGTGCCTGATGAACTGTGGATGGAGGTTCGTGACATTGTACAGGAGACAGGGATCAAGACCATCCCCATGGAAAAGAAATGCATAAAAGCAAAATGGCTGTCTGGGGAGGCCTTACAAATAGCTGTGAAAAGAAGAGAAGCAAAAAGCAAGGAGAAAAGGAAAGATATAAGCATCTGAATGCAGAGTTCCAAAGAATAGCAAGAAGAGATAAGAAAGCCTTCTTCAGTGATCAATGCAAAGAAATAGAGGAAAACAACAGAATGGGAAAGACTAAAGATCTCTTCAAGAAAATTAGAGAAACCATGGGAACATTTCATGCAAAGATGGGCTCGATAAAGGACAGAAATGGTATGGACCTAACAGAAGCAGAAGATATTAAGAAGAGGTGGCAAGAATACACAGAAGAACTGTACAAAAAAGATCTTCAAGACCAAGATAATCATGATGGTGTGATCACTCACCTAGAGCCTGACATCCTGGAACGTGAAGTCAAGTGGGCCTTAGAAAGCATCACTACGAACAAAGCTAGTGGAGGTGATGGAATTCCAGCTGAGCTATTTCAAATCCTGAAAGATGATGCTGTGAAAGTGCTACACTCAATATGCCAGCAAATTTGGAAAACTTAGCAGTGGCCACAAGACTGGAAAAGGTCAGTTTTCATTCTAATCCCACAGAAAGGCAATGCCAAAGAATGCACAAACTACTGCACAATTGCACTCATCTCACATGCTAGTAAAGTAATGCTCAAAATTCTCCAAGCCAGGCTTCAGCAATATGTGAACTGTGAACTTCCAGATGTTCAAGCTGGTTTTAGAAAAGGCAGAGGAACCAGAGATCAAATTGCCAACATCCGCTGGATCATGGAAAAAGCAAGAGAGTTCCAGAAAAACATCTATTTCTGCTTTATTGACTATGCCAAAGCCATCGACTGTGTGGATCACAATCAACTGTGGAAAATTTTTCAAGAGATGAGAATACCAGACCACCTGACCTGGCTCTTGAGAAATCTGTATGCAGGTCAGGAAGCAAGAGTTTGAACTGGACATGGACCAACAGACTGGTTCCAAATAGGAAAAGGAGTACGTCAAGGCTGTATATTGTCACTCTGCTTATTTAACTTCTATTCAGAGTACATCATGAGAAACGCAGGGCTGGAAGAAGCACAAGCTGAAATCAAGATTGCCAGGAGAAATCTCAATAACCTCAGATATGCAGATGACACCACCCTTATGGCAGAAAGTGAAGAGGAACTCAAAAGCCTCTTGATGAAAGTGAAAGAGGAGAGTGAAAAAGTTGGCTTAAAGCTCAACATTCAGAAAATGAAGATCATGGCATCTGGTCCCATCACTTCATGGGAAATAGATGGGGAAACAGTGGAAACAGTGTCAGACTTTATTTTTTGGGGCTCCAAAATCACTGCAGATGGTGACTGGAGCCATGAAATAAAAAGACGCTTACTCCTTGGAATAAAAGTTATAACCAACCTAGATAGCATATTCAAAAGCAGAGACATTACTTTGCCAACAAAGGTCCAGCTAGTCAAGGCTATGGTTTTTTCCAGTGGTCATGTATGGATGTGAGAGTTGGACTGTGAAGAAAGCTGATCGCTGAAGAATTGATGCTTTTGAACTGTGGTGTTGGAGAAGACTCTTGAGAGTCCCTTGGACTGCAAGGAGATCCAACCAGTCTATTCTGAAGGAGATCAGCCCTGGGATTTCTTTGGAAGGAATGATGCTAAAGCGGAAACTGCAGTACTTTGGCCACCTCATGCAAAGAGTTGACTCATTGGAAAAGACTCTGATGCTGGGAGGGATTGGGGGCAGGAGGAGAAGGGGACGACAGAGGATGAGATGGCTGGATGGCATCACTGACTCGATGGACGTGAGTCTGAGTGTACTCCAGGAGTTGGTGATGGACAGGGAGGCCTGGTGTGCTGCGATTCATGGGATTGCAAAGAGTCAGACACGACTGAGCGACTGAACTGAACTGAACTGTGTGGAGAAGGGATTGTAACAGGACAAGATTGGAAGCTGAGAGGCAGGGTCCAGATGAGAGGGTGATGAAAGGAAATGAACAAGTGGAAATACTGTAGTAAATGCAATGATACCAAATGAGAGACTTTGGGATGAGAGAAAGAGAAGAGAGATTTAAGATACTGGAGTGTATCCAGTTAATTCAGTTATCTCATTTGTCACAGTGCCAATCTAGGAACGTTAAGATATTAATGAGCTACTTTTTGAAAACTCCTCTTCACCCTTCAAAGCCCAAGTCCCAAATCATAAAAGATCCAAAGACCTTTGTTAAAGAAATAAACTACTGCTTTTATGGCTAAACTAACAAGGGAGAGGAAATGTTTGGATGGGCAGATATTCTGAGATCTCTTAATTGTCAAATCGATGACTCTGCATACTCAATACATATAATGCTGGTGTGATTGATGATTTTCCATTAGGGGGAAATAAACCTATTTTATGTAAATAATTTTGCCATTTTCTACTTGTGAGTTCTTACTTTTCTCTTTTTCTCTTGAGAAGTCATTATGTTAGATCATTTTCTTGATATCAATGAGAAAGACAAAGCCCAGTGAGAAACCATTTTTGAATTGAAAGAAGCAGAAAGGAACATTTCTGCTTAGATGATCATTAAGCTAGTGTTTATTGTAGATGACCAACGTGTATGTTGGTGGATGCATAGACATTACACTGGGAAATGAGAGAGAAATTCTGAGTTTTCAGCAAATACTGCAAAATGAGCTTTTCTTATTTAAAAGGCCAAGTGTTTCAAAATTATTTAGAAAATGTGAAATGTAAGGTTCTCTATAATTAATTCTTTTCCCCAGCCCACTGCCTTCCATCCATCACTAGGTTATTGAAAGAGCCTCCTAGCTGGCTTCCCCATCTTAAGTGTCTTCGAATTCATTCTTTGCTCTGCTGTACAAAGTTCTCTTCCAAGAAAACAAAACACCTGGTCCTTGTCTTCAGGACAAATTCCAAACCATATAGAAGAGGTAAACTTATGTATATTAGCCTGTGGGACAGGTTTAATCCTAAGTGGATTTTGTGTATTCTTGGTTCTTCAAAGTGCATCGTGAACCCCATTTCCCAGCACTATTCTATACACCCTAACTTCCAGTCTCTTCCCAATGTAATTATAGGCTATAGTCACGCAGTGTCAATTGCGTGTCAATTGACAATTATGTCTTTCCAGATCCCTGAACTCAGCGCTCTTTAAATAAAAGGGTGATGTTTTGCTTGTTTTTGTTTTCCACTGTGCTTAGCACAGTGGCTGAGAGATAGTAGAAACTCAGTAAACAAAAGTTTATCCTACGTTTTCCAGATTCCTCCTATTTTAAGAGCAGCCCTTTTGGAAGCTGTGCAAGTAGTAACTGCTAACCCCTAGATATCTATTCTTCTGCTTGCTGGCTGTATGAATTTCAACAAGTTTCCTTAAATCAAGTAACTTGGCCAAGTTTTGCGCGTGAGTTTTTGCACAATGGGTAAGCAACTACGAGAAACAGGTAGCAATCATGAAATGGGATGCTATCATGAGAAACTTATATTTGTTATAAATATTAAATTAAGTAGTATGTATAAGGCCATATAGTGCCCAGCTCATATCAATATGCCAATTACATGGTAGATAATAGTGTAATTGTTACTTTTTTAAAGACCAAGTCAATGTTCTAGTATGTTATAAATTTATTGAGGACCTAGGTGATTTGAGCACCAAGGCATTCAAAACTTCCTTAAAAAATATTATAGGATAGTCACAATAATTATCCATGAACGTAGTTCAAAGTCTGAAAGTAAGTAGGTTGGGCTTTAGAAAAATCAGCAGGTTTAAAAAGCAAATAAGATTTTAAATTTAATCTGCAAACAAAGTAGAACCTAACCATTCCTATTCATGGCTGTTGCATTGGAAAAGTCAGAGCATTTTTTTTTTCCAACTGGTAGATTTCTCTAAATTTATATGTAAGGTTGCCTCAGAGATCATTTTGTTTTAATGGTTGTCATTATTATTATCCATTTAAATACAGAGGAATTTAGTTTGAAGAGAAACTATAACCTTTCTTTATTTTAATTCACATTCTGTACAGGAAAACCATGACTTGTAGGTTCAAAGGAGAAAGCCTTTAAAAGGGCTTGTAAAAGGCCTCATAGGCTTCTTGGACATCAAATAGCTCAGCAAAACAGCATTATGATGATTTAAATGTAAATGAATTAGAAACATATGGATCACATTCCCTTGGAAATACACATGGGTTTGGAAATTAAGGGGAAATGGCCTGACAAAATGCACTGCATTTTGCTTCACACAAAATGTTTGAATAATGGGTTGAATTTTTTTTTTTTTTCCAAATCCTCAAGGCTATGGGTTTGTCCTATGGGTATTTTCAGAAATCTTCTGAGCCTTGAGGTTGCTTGGCTTTGAGAATTGTGCGACCTGTCAAGGCTGACTCCTGCCACCACGTCTCACGTGCCCTGCTTCTCACCATGCACATGAGGGAGCAGTTATTAGAGAGACACAGATCCTGAAAGAATAGAAGAAATGGGGGCAGGAGCAAGAGGTGGCTGGAGTGTTCTCTCTTCCTCTTTAGCTTTTCTGTTTTTCTCTTTTTTTCTCCAGCTTTCCTTTTACTCTTTCTGGCCTTCACTTCTTCCTTATTTTATCTCTTTTCCCCTTCACCTTCTTTTCTTACTCTCTTAAAGCAGAAGGATGGGTAAAAATAAGAATACTTATAAGGGAAAGCTTGTAGGAAGCTGGAGGGATGAATTATCACAGTCTAATTTCTTTTCTTCAGAGTTATTCACTGTAAGTTCCAGCAGAGAATGTTTGACAGTTGGAAAGTCTTTTTCAGTGGCTCTCTTAGTTATTTACCATGGCACAAGGAGAGATGTTAGGATGTATTTGTTGTTTAGTTGCTAAGCCATGTCTGACTCTTTGTGATCCCATGGGCTGCAACACACCAGACTTCCCTGTGCTTCACTAACTTTCAGAATTTGCTCAAATTCATGTCCATTGAGTCGGTGATGCCATCCAACCATCTCATCCTCTGTCACCCCTCCTTCTCCTCCTGCTCTTAATCTTTCCCAGCACCATAGGACTTATCAAGCTGTGTTATAAGCATTCCCATGCAAGTAGTGTTGCTCAGATTTGACTTGTTTTAAAAAAGCAATTTATTATTATTAATCTTGATTCCAGGGATAATTAATTCATTTCCTTAAAATGAGTTTACATGTGGAATATCAGAGACCTAGGGCTAGTTCACTGCTGCCTGGTCTGGGCAAAAGCAGGTGTCGCAATAAAAGGATCCAGCTTTTGTGTATTTCAAAATACACTGCCTTGTGATAAGCAGCTACAGAATTGATAGTTAAATCTATCCACGTGGATTTGCTTCCCATATGGAACTAATTGCCTCTGGAATAGCTAAAGCCAAAAGATCTCTATGATTTCAAAAGCTTCTCTTATCTTTCCTCTCGTATGGCTGTTGACAGGAGCGAAGCACATCTATCCTCATTTATTATATTGGCCTCATCGAGTGAGGACGTGTTGATGGGAGACTGTTACAGAACCAGATGGTCCAAGTTGGTCTTTTATGTTTCCAGCATTTTCCCTCCTTGGTTTTAAAAGTCCAAACAAAGGCTGTCCTGCAAATTCTTGGGCTGTTCCCCTAGAATTTCTTCCCTTATAAGACCCAGTTCAGGCTTTCACTGGTACCTGAATAGGCCCACCTGAGGCCAAGAGCATTGGGTTTCTATGTCCTTTAACCCCCTTGTCTTGTAAAGTCTCATTCCCTTTATTGGTTTTAGTGCTATTGAAGGCTAACTGAGGGACAATGAGCTTTTCTGACTGCCTGGACCCTGACAAAAGTCCTTTCTCTTGCTCCTCAATTTGCCATCACAGTTCTCCTTCCCTGTATTTCCCAAAAAGCAGAGGCCAGAGACCTCTAAATTCTAAATCTTGACAAACTAGCAATAATTTACTCTCTCTCTCTGGTGGTGGTTTAGAAGGGCAGGGCTTGACCTGGTGTTTCTTCTGTAAACCATTGAGCAAAATAAGATAGAGATAAATAGGTAGTCATCCTCACCATCATCCTCCTTGTTTGCAGGATCATCATCTTCATTCGAATTTCTGGAGCACATACCTGTATCAGGAATAAATGCTGTAGATGGAGGTATGAGTATGGTAGATGGATGAGCCTATTTAATCCTCTCAACCATCTGAGGAAGCAAGTATTTTTATCCATCCATACCATAGTGAAGCAAAGAGAGGCACTGGAGGATGAACTGTCTTGCAGAACCTTCAAGTCAAGAACAAGTATACAAATTTTATAAAGGTCGAAGCGCCAGGAATTTCACAACACAGCGGGTCCTCACCTGTACCTGCATCCGCAGCATCTCTCTCTTCTTCCAGTTCCCAGAACAGGTAGATAAACTCTCAGAAAGGGAACTTAAGCCGCAGAAGCCTGAAATCATGGATATGGGAAATGCTGCTTGGGTAGTGAAAAATTTCTCTCTGGAACTCGTCTAGTGTGCTGCACTGGAGAAATGACTTACACTCTCTGTTTTGCAGCTTCCTCATCTGTGACACTGGGTTAATAGAATGTCTTCAGTTTAAAAATGTTGTAAAGATGAATACATGGCTGTTAGGAGCATTTAAGTCAGCCCTATAAAGTTGGGCCAGCCGTATATTATTGTCCCCCAAGGAACGTTCCCCAAAGCTAGGCAATGAATTATCCTCACACAGGACAAACAGAGCAGTGGATTACTCCAGAACTCTATATTCAGTTGCCCAGTGGACATTTTCACCTTAGTAGCCCCCTCATACTCACACCAAAATGAAACCAATTCTTTTTTTTTCCCACCAAACCTACAAATTGTTGGGCTTCCCTGACAGCTCAATTGTTAAAGAATCTGCCTGCAGTGTGGGAGATGTGAGTTTGATCCCTGGGTTGGGAAGATCCACTGAAGGGATAGGCTACCCATGCCAGTGTTCTAGGGCTTTCCTTGTGGTTCAGCTGATAAAGAATCTGCCTGCAATGCAGGAGACATGAGTTCGATCCTTGGGTTGGAAAGATCCCCTGGAGAAGGGAACGGCTAGCTACTCCAGTATTCTGGCCTGGAGAATTCCATGGACTGTACAGTCCATGGGGTTGTAAAGAGACACAACTGAGTGACTTTCACTTTCACCAATTCTTCTCCTTTTTCTATCTTAGTTGGTGGCCCCAACATATTCCAGCAGAATGGGCAAAGTGAGAAATCTTGGAGTTGGCTTTTGTTTCTCTCACCAGACCATATTTCTCCTACTAGATCAGGGATCAGACCCTCTTGATCCTTCTCCAGAATATCTTTTAGATGAATCCCCCTTAGTCAGTGGCCACCACCCTGACTGAGATCATTTCAGTAGCCATCAAGCAGACTTTCCTTGTACCCTTCTCCCCTCCATTCCATTCAAAGTGCCACCAGAGCATGTAAATACATATAGAAAACTCCAATAATGTTATCCTCGTGAACGTCTCCCCATTTCTAGAGAATAATCTTCAAGCCCCTTG
The DNA here is from genome assembly GCF_032452875.1 of Bos javanicus. NCBI lineage: Eukaryota > Metazoa > Chordata > Mammalia > Artiodactyla > Bovidae > Bos > Bos javanicus. Next base: position 48,323,778 of record NC_083881.1, read on the forward strand.
ATATGTATGATGCTTCCTTTTGCTTTCTCGAAACACAGGGACAGTGACAGTGTTAGTCGCTCAGTCGTGTCCAGCTCTATGGGATCCCGGGATTGTCTCCTCTGTCCATGGGATTCTCCAGGAAAGAACACTGGAGTGGGTTGCCATACCTTCCTCCAGGGGATCTTCCCAACCTAGGGATTGAACCAACGTCTGAGCCAATAGGGAAGCCTTTCTCTAAACACACCACACATGTACTTCCATGCCACTGAATCGACAACCATACTTGGCTGTCTATCAGAAACATCTTTCTGAGAGGAGACTAAGCCACTCTCAGTTTCAGGTCCTTAACCTTCTCAAACCCCCCCACCCCCTCCCCCCAAAATAATTATATGTAACTCAGAGCAAAGGTTGATGTGAGAACTAGTCTAAAGCACTTTGCACCATGTTTGACATTATAGTGTGATCTTGGACGATTTATTTAACTTCTCTGTGCCTGATTTCCACGATTTTAAAGTAAGGAGAATACCTACAGCATAGAAATCACTTAATAATTGAATTAACCAGTATGTGTAAAATGCTTAGGATGGTGTTTATTATTTCTGTCTTTTTAAAAAGTTATTATCCCTCTAACAAAGTTACATAGTGCCATCAATGCTGATATGTGTTACAGACTGAGAAGGGCTTGGGGCGTGGGATTTCTTCTGGTTTGTAATATACATTTTAGTCATTGTGAAAATAATACTGCCTTAAAACAGCGTATTTTAAGCCAGAGCCCAAATGTCATGACTTCATGAAGACATCCCCCGTGCTCTCTTTTCTAGTAGATGGTCCTATTCTTTTTTAAAAAATTATTAATATATTTTATTTTTGATTGCACTGGGTCTTCATTGCTATGAGTGGGCTTTCTCTAGTTGGGGCAAGTTGGGGTGCTCTTGGTTGCAGTGTGCAGACTTATTGCGGTGGCTTCTCTTGTTGCGGGGCACAGGCTCTAGCACGTGGACTTTAGTCCTTGTGGCACATGGGCTCTAGAGCACAGGCCTCGTAGTTGTGCACAGGCTTAGCTGTCCCGTGGCATGTGGAATCTTCCAGACCAGGGACTGAACTCATGTCCTCTGCATTGGCAGAGTCTCAACCACTGGACCACCAGGGAAATCCCCTAAACTGACCTGTTCTTACCTCTTGCTTCCTTAGCAGTTTGCCCACATTTCTATTATAAAACTTTGCCGCAGGCTACAAGAATCTTCTGTGTGTGCAGCTTCCACCAGAATGTAAGCCAAGAGTTTGTGCCTTGTTCACTTTTAATTTCTTCTCAATCTTTTTTACCCTCCCCGCCACCTTAAGATGCCATCTCTGTGCCTGGCGACCAGGAGGCACTCAATGAGCCTTGCCTGAATGCATTCTGAATTGAGTAATGAGCCATTGTCCCACCTTGCGGCTGCCTCCACAAACACCTCCGGTTTAATTTGGATCTGTGGCCGCGCTGGATGAGCTTCAGACACCAGAGTGTTGTCACAGCAGTGGGGACTCCGCGCATTTGGCCCCTAGAACATTTTGACAAGAAGTATGACGGCGTTTCAAGATACCTGAGGGCTCCTTCCTGTTTTTCTCAAACACGGTTGGGCTTTCATGTGGACTTCCACTTGCTTATTGATACCCAGTATTTTTCTTTTGGGGCCAAATGTGGCAACACGTTGTTTATTTGACACCGTGGTAATCCATTCACTTGGATGGAAAAGAACATACTAGTCAAATGGAACTGATGTCTGGTAGCCATGCACACTCACCCAAATAATCTGGCCCTGGACCCTGCTCACGGACCGATTCTCCAGCTGCTTGACGCCCAGCCATATTCTCACTCAGGGATTTATTTTCCCTGGCCTGGCCGGGATACTAAAACCAACTTTCCGATTCAGCCTCAGCCTCAGCCTCCAGCCCCAGGACAATAGCAATACTGTGTGATGACTACGGAGGATGGACGAAGAGGGATGACTGTTTTAATAGCACTTTATGACTCCTCAAGCTGGACTGGAAACACCACCACAAGGAGAAAAAAGCATTCGCCAAGGAGAGGGGATGTCTCTGCAGTCAGAATCTGAGCCGGAATCAAAACCACAGACAGAAATAGGGCCGAGGTCCTACGGCATAAATTCCAGGAACCGGGGAGGAAGCTTGAGGACATGGCCATCAGAGCTTTCAAAAACTCCGCAATATTCAGAACTAACAAGGGCCAATGATAAAAGAGCGACAGAAATGAATGACTAAAGCTGTGAGTGAATGATTTGGGGAGCAATATTCAAACACTGCACAAAGACAGGAAAGAAGCATTCAGCAATATCAGCCCCATTATTGTCCTTCCCTTTTTCCATGTTCTGCCTCCGTTCTCTCTCACCTTCCTTCTAGAATGGTGAAGCGCAAGCCTGCAGTGTTCAGAGAAGTCATGGGTGCTTTGTGAGACCCCTTGTTGTTGTTGTTTAGTCACTGAGTTGTGTCCAACTCTTTTGTGACCCCATGACTGAAGCCTGCCAGGATCATCTCTCTGTGGGTTTTCTGAGGCAAGAACATTAGAGTGGGTTGCCATTTCCTTCTCCAGGGCATCTTCCTGACCGAGGGATTGAACCTGCATCTCCTGCATCACGGGCAGATTGTTTACCACTGAGCTACCTAGGGAGCCCATATCTCTGATTAAAATGTGAAATATTGGCATATACACCCAGAAATTCATTGATCAAATGTAGCTCTTAAACTAGGTGGTCAGAAAGTTTCTGAACTTGCTCCTGAACTACAAGTAGCATCTGAAATTCGTTTATAAAATGGCCAGTGAATGGAGCAGGAAAAAAATTCTCACTCCTTAAGAGCCAACAAGAAATATCTAGTCATTAGCCAAGGGTCACCAAGGGACTTTTTCAACCTGTGTTTGCAGGATTTTTAATATTTAGGATTTCTTGGTTAGTCAGGTCAAGGCCAAGAGGATGTCCTAACTAATCTGTGTGTGAAGCTCTGCCATGCCAGAAAGGCTGCCAAAAGTTGTGTATTCATGCACACCCAAAGGGCCTCCTGGAAGAAGCTCTGTCATGCTTACCATATTTCCCAGAACTTAGATTCTTGAACAATGAGGACAAAGGTCATCTTAAAAGCCTTGAAATTTATAACCTTATATGGCAAGGAACTCATTCTGGGATAAAAAAGAAAATATGTCACTGAAAGTTAATGAATTTTGTGTTACATATCAAAAACAATCAATGGGTTGTAATTAGGAGGATTCAGAGGCTATATGAAAACCCAGTGGACAGAGTGCCACAGTCAGTAAGCAGCATCTGTCATTTCTGGTGTGGGTACCTGGGTTTCCTGTTGATTAAGGAGGAGAAAGAAAAAGACTTTGAAATGTGATGCTATGTCGTGTCACTCAAGATCTGGAAAGCTCCAACTTTTGTGAAAGAGGGGGTTGTAAGAAACAGCAAATTTAATCATGAGCTATAGTAATAATATTATAGTAGTGTAGCAATCAGAGAAGGAAATGGCACCCCACTCCAGTACTCTTGCCTGGAAAATCCCATGGACAGAGGAGTCTGGTGGGCTGCAGTCCATGGGGTCGCTAAGAGCACTGGAGAAGGAAATGGCAACCCATTCCAGTGTTCTTGCCTGGAGAATCCCAGGGACGGGAGAGCCTGGTGGGCTACCGTCTCTGGGGTCGCACAGAGTCGGACACGACTGAAGTGACTTAGCAGCAGCAGCAGTGTAGCAATATATAGTATAGCATTTATTAGTGTAATATATTATTACACATATATTTGAGCTTTCCAGATGGCTCAGTGGTAAAGAATACATCTGCTAATGTAGGAGCCATAGGAGTTGTGGGTTCGATACTTGGGTTAGGAAGATCCCCTGGAGTATGGCAACCCACTCCAGTATTCTTGCATGGGAAATCTCATGGACAGAGGAGCCTGAAGGGCTATAGTCCATGGAGTCACAAAGAGTTAGACATGACTGAGCAGCTGAGTACACGCCCACACACATACATATATTTATATATGTATTTAATATGCATTATTATAATAATGTAGAAAAAGTGAAAGAAGAATGCCTTTTTGATAGCCTGCTATGAAAGTTTAAGACTTGGGAGAGAGCTCTGCCCAATTTTGTAGACACACTGTCCTAAGGAACCTTAGGCATGTCAATTCTTGGCTTAAGTAGGAGGGAACTGAGCCACAAATTAGAATTAGACATAACAGCAGAGGCAGTAATCTCCCCCAAGAGTTGGAGCAGAGGTCACTAATGACAACTTCAACTTAAAAATAAACACCCCAGGATACTGAGCTATGCAAGTTTGCCTGGTCACCATAGTATTTATCCTGTGTCTAACGTGGTTCCAGTTCTCCCTGACGTCTATATGTGCATTGTCTAATTCAATGGCTTCTAGCTACATATGACTCTAAATTTATTCTTAAAGTTAAATAAACTAGAATTTCAGTTCCTCAGACACACAAGCCACATGGTAAGAGCTCAATAGACACGTGTGGCTTTGGCTGCCATATCGGACAACAGAGACACAGAACCTTTCCATCATCTTGGAAAGTTTTACTGGACAGTGCTAATCTAGACCGTAAGCGAGAAGGGGAGTCCTAGTTTATGGAACTACCTTTGTAGGGCCAAGAAGAGGGTAGTTTGCCCTGGTTATTCAGAGCTGCTCCTTGTTTCTGCTATTGCTTGGTTGCCCATTTCTTGCCCAATCTCTATGCTGGACACATGGCATTATACTGAGTTGCTATGGACCTGCTGCTGCTATGTTAGGTGTTTGGTAAAGGGGGTGCTTAAATATGCCTTAGAAAACTTACTTAAAGGATTACTTGTAGTTTACTTAGAAGTCAGATTGCATTTTAAATCTGGTAGGAATCTTGTGACCCGGATATGAATCTCGTTGTTGATCTCTCTTATCTTTAATCTTCACAAACCCCCTTCAATGTGGGCATTTTCATTCAATTTAAAGAAATGGTCTTATTAAAATGTTAAAAAAACTTAACAAAGGCACACAACTACGAAGTGGCAAAGCAGTGTCGTGAACCCTGGACATTTTCTCTTACATAGCACATTGCCTACCAGGGAGATGAAACATGTATGTATAGAGATCATCATAATAAAAGATAGAAAAAGTGTCACAAGGACAGATGGATTGCTGAATGTTCCGAATGTCCTTCCTGGTGACACCTCTGACTTTGTACATGGGACAGGTGTTCTGCTAACTAGTTAAAAATGTGCTATTTTGCCACCCAATTGGCAAGTAATCGTCCACAAAGTTTTCTATGTATTGATGAGCCCCTCATCCTACATTAATAGTGATATTGCAGCAAGGAATCTCCTGAATATGTGGGTTATGAATTGAATAAAAACTGTTCATGAAATTTGCAGATTTAAAAAAATCTCCAATGATCCAGCATCAACACCAGGACACTGAAAAACCTGTGAACCCAAACATGAAGAAAGAAGCCCTTTTCACTTTTCCAAAGAAAGAGCTGGATTTCCTGTGTTTCTTAGAGATTTTCTATCCTCCTTTACTTCTTCCTTTGCCCAGCAAGACCTTCCGATTTTCTTGAGGCATCACCCCAAGCTCCTTTGACAGTGGAGCTGTTTGCTGATCAAAGGAGAATGGGTTAGTTGCCATGAGAAGCTGAGAAGCTCCTTTTTCCATCTAACTTTCTGTGTCGCTTACCAGGTGTGTGAGAGCTTGCATTTGAGAACACTATCGGCCATGGAGAGGAATTCCTTTTGTGTCTGATACATGAAATCCTGAACAAACCCTGCATTGCTATTTTTCAACATCAACTTCTCCTAGTTAGCTAGAAGAGTTGTATGGAAGGGGAGAAGCTTCGCACACTTGAATTTATACTGAGACTTAATGAGAATTTAAAAATTGATTCATCAGATTTGAATAACTCATCTAATCTACCTTCATTTGACAGTTTCTGGCCCGACAGCCGCTGAAGTCACATTGTGCTCTATCACTGCGAAAACATTAATGACCCTTAAGGTCATTGTACTGTGAGATTACCCAGGCCTAGCTTTGAATTTACTGATTTGTTTACTTTAGTGGGTTTTAATTAAAAAACAGTCTTCCTAACTGTATTACCATCCTGGCAAATGTGCTTGAAAAGTCATCCTTTGCCTTAAACATTGTACAAGCAAAACAAAGCTTGTTTCATTTTGAAAAACGTGTTTTGCCTTCTTTTGTTTACATTTCCTTTTATTTTCTGCCATCTTGGAAATTTGATGAAGCATGAGGGTAATACTAGGCCCCTAACATTGTCACCAGGAACTTTACATTTATCGTTGTGCTGGCCAAGAAGCAAAAGCAGGAGAAAAAGAGTGAGTGAGACTGCCTTTATGGGCTGATTGAAATCCAGCAGTGTTTTACCACTCAGGTAATATAAATTATTGCCTCTCCTGTAGTTTTACCCTGAATGTATTCAGCATTTCCCACCTGTCGACAGAGACCAAACTTCAAGTATAAAAAAAAATAATAATTGTTGAAATAGTGGTAACTTTTCAATTTTGCCTATATATGTAATAATTTTTCATGTATTTTACTATATCACTAATGAAATTTTTGTTTAAAATTCCCCAGTTCATCTGCCTGCTTAAAGGAGAGGTTGGGAAACACCATTTAAAAACATCGTTTTTTTTTTTGCAACCCCTTCGTATGTTATCAATCAAGTTAAGCACAAAATTAAAAATATGAGAATATAATCTCTCTTATATAGCATATTTTCAAGGAAGATTTTGTATATTTTTTTCTTAATTTGTAGATGTTTAAAATTTGATCCATCAGAGAAAGAATATACATCTCTTAACTTCAACAATAGATGGATAACAGTATTCATAAATAACACTGCATTGTACATTCTCAAAGTAATTATTTTAACAAAATAACTTATTCTTAGATATTAATGTCCCTGTTAAATTATTCTCTATTTAGAAAAAAATTTCCACATTTGCCATGCACTATAGACATTCTCAGTGTTTGGGACATTTTCAAAAACTTCTGCTTTTATTTATAAAACATTTGTTCACAATATTGTAATTAGAAGCATATACACTGAAGCCTTTCTTTTAAAACTCTTTTTTTTTTTTAAATCTTCCAGAACAGAAAACTTTCCGTCACTTCTTTCTCTTTAAACTGGACAATTTAAAGGACTCTTTTCGATGTGATCTGTATCAATTATCCCACAGAAATGTTTGTGAGTTTCTTTTATTCACCAGCTAGATGGAGTGGGCTTTTCCATGCAGTTTTTCACATCTCACAGTCAGTAACCTTGCAGAGAAACACTCAAGTCTGTGCAGCTGTCACTGAGGTAGTTTCATTTTTAATCTGCAGCATGCTTCTTCCACATGTCACAGACTTTCCATTTGGATCAAAACAATGATGCATGTTATTGTATAAAAAAAGAGTCAGTGTGATCCACAGGTTTTCCAGTTTCACTGAATTCTAAGGCAAATTTGGGGGAAAAAAAATCTATGGGTTCCTAAAGATCATTTTATATAAGTGCGTTTTGATGTCTCTTCTAACTTTATAGGGGCTTCCCAGGTAGTTCTAGTGGTAAAGAATCCTCCTGTCAATTCAGGAGTCCCAGGAGACTTGGGTTCTATCCTTGGGTCAGGAAGAGTCCCTGGAGAAGGGCATGGAAACCCACTCCAGTATTCTTGCCTGGAGAATCCCATGGACAGAGAAGCCTGGCGAGCTAATGTCCATAGGGTTGCACAAAGTAGGACACGACTGAGCACCGCTAGCATCTCTAGCTTTATAGATACAAAACTGAAATCTCTGTTTTACTACCCAGTCTTGTTCTCGTCCTAACTTCATGGTTTCTACTGCTAGTATGAACATTCTCAATATTCAAGCCATAAATTAGGTCATCAACTTTGATTCAGAGGTCTGATTCTATGTCTGTAAAGTCCCTATATACCTTTTGATTGTATTTTTGCTTTGCTTTTTTAACTCCACACACCCACTGCTCTTCAGGCACTTACAGCATCAAATATGTACCTTGTCATTATCTTCTTATCCACTTGCTTTGCCTTTACTTCATTTCTTATCCCCTCTCCAGTCCATCCCACCAATCAAATCCATGGAAAGCTCTCTAATGCATCTTTCTAAAATATCACCATGCTGCTTCCCCTCTCTTGCTAAATGCACTTTAGTAATAGTTTGAACCTCAAACCCTTTGGCTAGGTCCATCTTCAGACTTTAATTTCATACTCTACTTTCTTAATATTAACATGAATTGTCTTAATCTGTTTTAAGCTGCTACAATAAAAATACCATAAACCAGTGGTTTATGAATCAAAATCCAGTTTACTTCTGGAATTGGGAAGTTCAAAATCATGGCACCAGCAGATTCAATTTCTGTTGAGCACCTGCTTCTTTAGATGGCCCTCGTTTTGCTATAACCTTGCATGGCAGAAGGGGAAGGGGGGCTTGACTGGACTTTTTCAGAAGGGCACTAATCCTATTCATAACCTTACCACCCCCAAGGCTTTACATCTTGATACGATCACTTTTAGAAGTTAGGATTTCAACTGTGAATTTTGGGGATTAAAAATTCAGAATGTGGCACTAATACTTAACAGAAAACTTTTGAGTCTTTTCAATCTGCCAGGTACTGTGCTAAATGCTTTAGCTAAATAATCTAATTTAATCCTTGCAACAACCAGGAAGTAGATATTGTTTCTTTTTTTCATGCAAGGAAAGAGTCAGGTAGATATGAATAGCATACACAAAGTTACATGGCTTTAGAGATAGAATTTATACTCAGGGCTTAACCTAAATCTGTGTTCTTAACCATCTCTTTATAATGCCTCCCACAGTCCTTTGCCTTCAACCAAATGAATTTTGTTTTCTGAAGTATGCCTTGATATTTTTCACCATTGTCCCCCTTTTCCTTCTCACACCATTGCACTTGGAATGTCATTCCTTCTGACCCGTGAAATGTCATCTATTTTTCAAATCCCATCACAAAATTCATTTCCTTTTTAAAGTCTAATATAACCATCCTATTCTAAAGGTGGTTATAGCCTATGAATTCCTAGATATACAAGTAGTAATTTGCTACAGTCCATGCAGTTGTGAAGAGTGGGATACGATTTGGCGACTAAACAACAGAAACAAAATGCTAGTATTAATATTTTTGGTTTAAATTTTTTTTCCATGCTCTTTTTTTTTTGTTTGTTTCCTAATCTATAAAATGGATATGATGATACCTACTTCTTTTTTTTTTTTTTAAACTTTACAATATTGTATTAGTTTTACCAAATATCGAAATGAATCCACCACAGGTATACCTGTGTTCCCCATCCTGAACCCTCCTCCCTCCTCCCTCCCCATACCCTTCCTCTGGGTCGTCCCAGTGCACCAGTCCCAAGCATCCAGTATCGTGCATCGAACCTGGACTGGTGACTCGTTTCATACATGATATTATACATGTTTCAATGCCATTCTCCCAAATCTCCCCACCCTCTCCCTCTCCCACAGAGTCCATAAGACTGATCTATACATCACTGTCTCTTTTGCTATCTCATACACAGGGTTCCATGCTCTTATGTTGTAGTATTTATCCAGACATATCATCAGTAGCTCGGTCTCCCTATAGTTTCTTGGAAGAGGTAAATAAATATTTGATGATTTGATTGTTTAAGAAATTCAGTCTGATTGTTTGCCCAAAGTTGTTAATACAATTGTACTAATCAACTCAGCCATGGGGATGAAGTCAGTTATTTATGAAAATTTTGCAATGACCTTGATATAGTGTGATTTCAGATGTCATTTAAGCATTCCTCCAACAGAAAAATTATACTGGATAATAAAATTTTGGGCACTAACATGAATTCTAAAATTGATAATTTTATGGTAATATCAGGTTCATGACAAGTCAATGGGATTAATAATATATTTAGAAAAAAGTTTACAGAAAATTTGCCCAGAGGAAGGCAATAATTATTAAGCAATACTTGGTAGATCAAAGAGTAATTTTCTCTGTATTGCTCTCAGACCACCTTTGATATGTAATGTACACTAAATGTAAATTGTAAGAAGACTGATGATACCCCTCTCCCACTTCACCTCAGCACATTCAGCTCTTTTGAGTCTCTGTCTCATTCTCAGATTCTTGATAGATTCTGAGTCCGACCTGTCCCCCACTGGAGAAAACTTCTTGCCATATTGTGATCCTGTCATACTATCACTCAACTTGTTATCAGCACCTCCAGTAACAGGAAACTCAGTACTTTGAGTTAGCCCAGATCATTGTTGGGCATTTATAATCTTCAGACCATTCTTTCTGATAATATGTCTCAATCATCATCTCTTTAACATTGCTCCATTCTCCCTTATTCAGAACAAAGCCACTTTATATTAGATAAAATAATGCCGATTTTTCCACCCAGTGCAACTTCTTTAATTATTTGAGGAAAGCTGCTCTGTCTCTTCCTAATTTCCACTTCACATCTCCCCTCTCCTCGGGGCAAAAATCTCTAGTTTTTGCAGCCAATAAGTCAGTTGACTTAGTTTCCAGATGTCTCAGCCTCCTGGCTTTTCTCTTCTGGATAGTCTCCTCCATCCTGAGAACACAATAAGCCAGATGTGGCCTGAGAAGGGCAGAGAACCCTGAAACTATCATTTCTCTTGCTTTAGAAATGGTGTTTCTGTCATTGCAGCCTAAGTTCACATTAGCTTTTAAAACAGTAGCATTACATTCATGGCTTTTTATTGAACTTGTGGTCTGAAGCCCCAGGCCTTTTACTTTTCCCTAGAAAGTGTAGTCAAGCCATGTATTTCTCATTCTGTCCTTATGTAACTGATTTTTTTTAAACTACAGGTAAAGGATTTTCCTTTATGCTTTCTTGTCTTTTATCATGTTGGTCCCTGGAAGTGCGTGATGGGACAACTGAGAGAAAAACCACAAGATTCTTGGCTGCGGCAGATGCTGGGAGTCTGGAATGGCTCTAATAAATTACAATAGGAGTTCCACTAGAAAAACCCCAAACCCTTTGGATATTAAAAACATGAAAACAAGCAAACCAAAAAGAAATCCTCCAAAGCCTGTTGTTGGTGGGAGCTGCATTTTACTTTCAGTAATACTAAAATGGGGAGGAAAATACTGCTGTGCTCAGAAACAGGCCTCCTATGAGCACTGCTCTTCAGTCCCTGAAACTTCCTGCTTTTATCCAGTTAGTAGGGGACCCAGTGGAAAGAACACATTTTAAGTATACAGAATTTCCTGTGTTTCCCCTTCTTTGAGCCAATTAGCCCATGTTTAGCAGCTTTCCCTTCCCTCTGTTAGCACATAAATTACCTTTGTCTTCAAACACTCTGAAACTACAACAACTTCTAATTACTTGGGTTATCAAACTCTTGTGTCCAAGAAGCAATTCTCTCTCCATTGAAAAATGAGGGGACTCTTTTCCAGATGTCCAGACCATTGATAAAAGTTAGTCTTGCCCAATACTTTGGCCACCTGATGCGAAGAGTCAACTCATTGGAAAAGACCCTGATGCTGGGAAAGATTGAGGGCAGGAGGAGAGGGGGGTGACAGAAGATGAGATGGCTGGATGGCATCACTGACTCAAAGGACATGAGTTTGTGAAAGATGGAAACCTGGTGTGCTGCAGTCCATGGGGTAATAAAGAGTTGGACACGACTTAGTGACTGAACAATAACAACAACAGCTAAGTTTTGTCCCAACAATGGTGTGAATTTCCATATGCACAACCCTTATTCCTTCCCTACATTTCCCTGTCTTCTATTTATAGTTTCTTTTTCTTTTTTTGACTTGCTTTGCTCATTCCTACATCCTTCTCTGGATGCTTGCACTTGAAGCCTGTCTAGCATGGAAACGCCAAAAAGCTTAGGAGCTTTCCTCCCAACTAATTAACTCCCCTCTGCCCCTGCCATGGCTAGCATTATGTCAAGTTCAACGTATGTTGTGCAATGGAAGCACTGTGATTAATATAATGTAGCCCCAACAAAGATTAAGTTTACAATTTTAGCAGAGAAAAAATGCCCCAACTCCTTATAAGATAAGTTTGAATGGAGAAAGGGCATAAGAAGCTATATGCCAAGTGTTATGGGGATCTGGAGAATAAAAAGAATCACTTCAGTTGGAGGTAAGCCAAAGATGGGGGAAGATTCCATGAAGCTGAATGAAGAGGCATATGATTTATAGAAGAGAAAATAATATTACTGCTAGCAGTTATATGCTGTGCCGTGTGCTAAGTTTTTTTACATGCATTGTTTAAAAAAGTGCATTGGGCTTCGCTCGTGGCTCAGATGATAAAGAATCTGCCTGCAATGCAGGAGACCTGGTTCTATCCCTGGTTCAAGAAGATCCCCTGGAGAAGGAAATGGCAACCCACTCCAGTATTCTTGCCTGGAGAATGGTGGAATTCTTGCCTGGAGAATGGAGCATGGTGGAAGAGTCGGACACGACTGAGTGACTAACACTTTCACTTTAACTTAAGAAATATTTACAGAATATCTATGGTATAGACATTATTATTAGGTCTGTCTTACCAAGGAAGTTTTGAGACATGAAGTAATGTCTAAGCCATCCCAGCTAAGAAGTAAGGAGCCCAGATTTAAACCCATTCCATTCGGAAAGGATATTGCAAGAAGAGGGAATGTGATAAACACAGATAAAGAATCAGAAAAGAAGTCTACCAATAAGGGTTTGAGTAGATACAATGTGAAAAAATGTTGGGAGAGATACTGGGGCCAGATAATAGGAGACTTGGAATACTATGCCAAGAAATTGGAATTTAGTTTGTAAGCAATTGGGAACATCAGTAGGAGTTTAATAGGAAAGTTGAACAATAAAATTTATACATAAAAAATTACTCTGAATGAGGTAATGAACACATTTCAGCTTCTTCAGAGGAATGTGGATGCATTACCAACATTCACACATCCAATATATATATGTGTTGTATATATATTTTTTTTTCTGGCTTTTTTCTATCAGAGTTTTACTGGATCTGATCCTATACTTCTAACACCTATAAATGATTTTGTTAGGAAACTTGATTTCCCTCAGCTTGGATGTTGTGGCACTCTCTTCTTTGACATTATTACCTGTGCTATTTTCTCTATGACTTCTTCTAAAATTACATATAACATCCAATTCATTTATTTTGGTAATCAGTGTAAAGCTCTCTTGAAAAATGTCAAATCCGTAATACATTGCATAACACTGATCAAAGCAGCTTACAGTCTTTTTCCCTATCTCTGTGGAAGGCTCACTCCAGATAACCCCACAATTGTCCCTAGTTTCTGGCCTTACCTTTGTCACAGTCCCCTCAACATCCCACAACTCTGGTTCTCTTTCCTCTTTCTCCTCCTTCCAACATTTTAAATCTAGTATGTTTTCTGAGCCAGTAGCTCTGGTAATCTTTCTGGGTTTTTTTTGTTGTTGTTATTGTTGTTGTTTATTTTATTTTTATTTCTCCATGCATTATTGGGAAACTTGGAGAAAAATACTGAAATAAGAAAGTGAGGAAGATTCAAAAACGTATCAAAGTTTTGTCTCCTCCCTTTGTCTCTATCTTGCTCTCATTTATCTATAGTCATTTTACAATAAGTACTGCAGTATTTATAACCCATCACTGCCTTTCTGTTGGGTGGGCCCTGGCACTTGGAGGGATTTGCCTTTGCAAGAAGGTACAGTTGCTACTGAACTTCACATGACCAAGAGTTGAATTTTTGTCTTGATCTTGCCATAGATGCAGTCACTTTAGACACTGACATTCTTGAATTGCTTACTTTAGAAATTAAATTTATTACTGTTAATTCAAAGGGAACAAAAAAACATCCCAAGTAAGACTTCTTGCCTGCCATCAATACCTGGAAAGGAAGTTTATGCTTCCTTTTTCCAAGTATTGGATTGACTCTCCATATCTCAGTTGGTTGTCAGATTGTCAATAAGCATGATAAGACTTTTTGTTTTCCCAGCTCAGAGGATATAAAAAATTGTGACAGGGTAGTGGCCCCTCTTATTTCTGTGATGAGCAGGCCTATTCTAGATTTTTATTAATTTTCTACGCCTTGCATTATTAAGTCAGTCACTGATGCTTCTATCATGCAGTAAACCCAGAAAATTACTATTTGTTGAAATTTCTCACTGCTTCAATTTATGCAGAAATATAATACAGTTTTATGAGCCTGGAGTATTTCTGGTTACGAGAGAAGATGGCTATGTTTGATTTCAAGGCCATTTGGTCACATTTCTAACCTGTTAATTTTTTTTCCAATTTTTTCACTTAATGTATTGACCTAGTTTTATAAGTCAGGAAAGTAAGGCAGCAATGACAATTTACTTCTTATATAAGGAAACAAAGTCTGATGATCCAAATGGTCTTTTTAGACTATAGAAGTAAGTAGAACGAGATCCTGGAAGATCATGCAAATACTCTTTGTTCCTGGCATTCCATGCACCGTTAGTTGTTTCCTCATGACCCTGGATCTTATCATTAATTTACCTCATGAATTAGAAAATGCTATAAACACTGTTTTTTCCCTTACATTTGTTGCTTTAGAGCTATTGTGTGAGTGCATGCAGCAGGAGCTTTAGTCGCTAAGTCATGTCCAACTCTTTGTGACCTATAGACTGTAGCCCGCCAGGCTCCTCTATCCATGGAATTCTCCAGGCAAGAATACTGGAGTGGGTTGCCATTTCCTCCTTCAGGGCATCTTCCCAATCCAGGGATTGAACCCACGGATATGTCTCCTGCATTAGCAGGCAGATTCTTTACCACTGAGCAATCTGAGAAGCCCTTGCTGTAGAGCTAAATCAACCTTAAAAATAATTTTGTGGATTAAGACAGCTATCATTTGCATTAATGTAAGTCTCATCTACATGCAGCCCATTTAACAGCAGACCCAAATAAGCAATGTTCTATACTTTTGGTATTTTTTTTCTTTGTAATTCCTAAAGGACATTATTAATACTTTTGTTTTATTGTAACTACACAATCTAGGTTTATTGGTAGGGTTGCCCATACAATGCAAAATTCCCAGTTGCATTTACATTTAGGATAAACCATGAATAAATTTTAGCATAAGTATGTCCCTAAAACTGCATGAGAGACACTTAGACTAAAAAAATTAGTCGTATTTTATCTGAAATTCAAATTTAACACAGTGTTCTGTATCTTTATTTGCTAAATATAGTAGCTTTATTTACTGGGAGATTACAATTTCCTATAATTTTGTTCTTTTCAATAATACATTTCAGTAGAGAGATACATTTAGTTGTTATATAAGTTTTTATACAAATACATTAACAAATTAGGGAAAATCTGATTTTAGACTATATAATCTAATTTGTGATTCACATAGTACCGCCAGGGTAAAGCTCCTTTTCAAACACATGGCAGTTATCTATTTACCTGTCTGTGTCTTCCATTAATCTATGACATGAGAAAGGGAGGAAGCAGACTTCATTCATTTTTGTATTACATAATGTTGGCACATAGTAGGAGCCCCGTAAGTATTTCTGGAATGGACTGTATAATTACAGAATGATAGGCTGGCCCAGTAATAAATGATGTATATGTGAGTGTGTGTGCGTGTGTATGTATAAGAGAGAGAGAGAGAGATTTAAAAATGCCTAACGTGCAAGGAGATCCAACCAGTCCATCCTAAAGGAGATCAGTCCTGGGTGTTCTTTGGAAGGACTGATGCTGAAGCTGAAACTCCGATACTTTGGCCACCTCATGGGAAGAGTTGACTCATTGGAAAAGACCCTGACGCTGGGAGGGATTGAGGGCAGGAGGAGAAGGGGACGACAGAGGATAAGATGGCTGGATGGCATCACCGACTTGATGGACATGAGTTTGAGTGAACTCCGGGAGTTGATGATGGACAGGGAGGCCTGGCGTGCTGCGATTCATGGGGTCACAGACTCGGACACGACTGAGCGACTGAACTAAACTAAACTGAATGTGCAATGAATGATAACTTAGCTCAGCTCTCTGGTAGGATCACTGTGTTAAAGCTTAGTTCTTACCTTCTTTTTACAGAGGGCTTTTTCACTAGCATGTGTACTCAGTTGCTCCATCATGTCCAAGTCTTTGAGGCCCCGCGGACTGTAGCCTGCCAGGTTCCTCTGTCCATGGGATTTTCCAGGCAAGAATCCTGAAGCGGGTTGCCATTTACTTCTCCAGGGGGTCTTCCCAGCCCAGGGATCAAACCTGCATCCTGCGTCTCTTGCGTCTCCTCCATTGGCAGATGGCTTCGTTACCACTAGTGCCACCTGGGAAGCCTTTCACTAGAGAGTGGGTCAAAGCCAATCAGAGGCTATATATTAGACTATATCAATCAATATATGTGTCACTTAGATACTACATCCTCTTTTTAGAGGCTCTCCCCCACCAAAAAAAGAATGAGTTAGTGAAAAAGTCTTCATATAGTCCATGTTGGTTTGCTTATACTTCTGGTATCAAATCTTCCTTTCTAAAAGTCAATATGTAATATAGTCGGACCAGTAACTGCAACAATAGCTCCTGTCTCCTGGACTTATATAGAATCTTTTCATTCCCTCATTGAGAAATTGAATCCAGTTCCCCTCTCCTTGAATCTGTGTCGATTCATAGTCTGAGGTGACAATTTATAACTTTCCATGAAAATATCATGTACTTCAACCTTGCTCTTATGAGAATCTTGCTCTGAGAACCCAGATTGATTTTACTGTGATACATTCTCTAGTGGTTTCTCCAAGAAAGTATACATGGTAGGAATTTTTTTTGATCTTTTGCACACTTGAAATTGTCATTTTTTTACTTTTGCTTGATGAACTGACTGGCTACCGCATTTTAGATTGAACTTCATTTCACTACGAGTTAATTACACATTGTTTCATTTTATTTTCTGTTGTTGCTCTTGGGAGGGCAGATGTCAATCTCATTCCCTAGTTTGTTTAAGTGACAAGGTTTTTCATCTCTAGAAATGATTAGGATATTTTAAAAAATGTCTAATACTCTAAGACCTTATGATGATGTGTCTTTTCTTCTTGTTTATTAGGCTGGATGTTCAGTAAGAGAGTTGTTTTTCATTTCCAAAAAATGTTCTTACATGATTGCTTTAAAATTTTCCTCTCTCTTATCACCTCTCTCTCTCTTATCTCTCTTTTTCTCATTTTACACTCTTATTTGGGCCCCTATTTTTTGCATATTTGGATCACCTGAGTACGTCTTTTAACAAATTGATTTATTTTTTTACTATCTACTGTCTGTTTTATTTTCTGAATTCCTGATTTAATGCTCTGTTAAATCTTCTATTGAATTCTAATTTCAATGATCACATTTTGAAGTTTCAGCTACTTTCTACAAATTTTCCTTATGTATTTTATTATTGTTGTTTAGTCACTAAGTTGTGTCCTACTCTTTGTGACCCCATGGACTATAGCCCGCCAGGCTCCTCTGTGCATGGAATTCTCCAGGCAAGGATACTGGAGTGGATTGCCATTTCCTTCTCCAGGTGACTTTCCCAAACCAGGGATTGAACCCTCGTCTCTTGTGTTGGCAGGTGATTCTTTACCACTGAGCTGCATGGGAAGCCCTTCTTGTGCATATCATGATATTTTTATTTCCTTTTTTTCTCTTTTGAAAGATCATTAATTATATATGTATGTATATTGAGGCTTTCGTTGGGTCCCTACATCATCTGTTTCCCTTGAGTGCCCAGATTTTCTGTTTGTCTTGGTGTCCTTGAATATCTGATCACCCCTTGACTATCCAATCAGATCTAAGATCGGGCACTTAAACCTAATTGATTAGCGCTGTGGAGTGTAGGGCAATCAGGTAGCCCACAGCTTGTTAACTGGCTAATTTTCTCTGGGGTAGTTCGTTTCACCAATAGTGGATCCCACAATCTTCTGTCTGAAGGGCTGTGAGGCTGCTACTGTCCTAGAGCTGGAGTCTTTCAATAAGTATTTCCCTTTATTCCCCGGTCTTCAGTGTTGAATTTAAATGACAACCTTATTCCTGGGCTAAGGACCTCAGAACTTCTCTGGTTCAGTTATCTGAGGGCAGTGGTTTTTAGGTATACTACAGAATCACCTGGAAGACTTGTTAAACCACAGGCAATTGGGCCTCGCCTCCAGATTTTCTGATTCAGTAGGACTGGGATGAGTTTGAAAACACATACATCCCCAACAACAGGATCCCAGATCTAGGGCTTGGAGACCACCACTCTGGAGAATAAACCTCTGGCTTTGCATGGAGGTGAGTGAAAGGTCTGTAAATGTGTGGCATAATTTAGATTACTTATGGTTTCATTTTCTTTGATGGTGCAATCTGAGTCTCTTCTTGTTATTTAGGGTGTTATTTTGAAGGGAACACGCAGAAAAACTTCTTACATCATTTTGATGAAGGGTTATTTCAAGTGGAATAGCAAGAAGAAGTCTTCTTGTTCCCAACATTTTGAAACAGATGAGCAAATCCATGATATTGTGATTCTTTCTCATTTTACTGTTAAAAAGGATTTTTGTGATAACTGTATTTTATTGCTGTAGTGTCATTTGAAAACTAGAAATCCATGGTATCTGCTGCTGCTGCTAAGTCACGTCAGTCGTGTCCCACTCTGTGTGACCCCGTAGATGGCAGCCCACCAGGCTCCCCCATCCCTGGGATTCTCCAGGCAAGAAAACTGGAGTGGGTTGCCATTTCCTTCTCCAATGGATGAAAGTGAAAAGTGAAACGTAAGTCGCTCAGTCGTGTCCGACTCTCAGCGACCCCATGGACTGCAGCCTACCAGGCTCCTCAGTCCACGGGATTTTCCAGGCAAGAGTACTGGAGTGGGGTGCCATCGCCTTCTCCACCGTGGTATCTAGTACCTTCCAATTGATCAAAATACTATAAACTATTGACCAGAACAAAATACTTACAGTTGCCTGAGGAAGTTTATACTTAAGAAGCAATTACACTTTGCACTGAAAATGATAGCTGAAATGAATTTGCCTCTCTGTTTCCTTATATCAGTTTCTACTTTATTTTGCTAAACTGTTCATTTGATCAATTCTCATTAATCCCAAATTTCAAAATGTGAAATGTGCTCATCAATGTCTAGATCTATGTTATTTAATGCAGTTGCCACTAATAATTTTGTTGTTGTTCAGTCACTAAGTAGTGTCTGACTCTTTGCATCTCCATGGACTGCAGCACACCAAGGTTCCCTGTCCTTTACTATCTCCCAGAGTTTGCTCAGATTCATGTCCATTGAGTCGGTGATGCTATCTAACCATCTCATCCTCTGATGCCCTCTTTTCTTTTAATATATGACTTTAAAGTTTTCTTCTTCAGTCCCATTAGACATCTTTGTTAGTTGCACATGGTCAGTGGCTATAGTAATGAACAGCTCAGATATAGAACTTTTCCATTGTTGCAGAAAGGTCTGCTGGGCAGGACAAATATAAAACCTCCTTTATTTACAGAAGGAAAAGAAAAGAGGAAAGAATGACTTTCAGTGAAAACACTCTTTTGTCAGTCTTATACATCTTACTCAGGAACCTTTGTTTGTTTGAAAATATCAGTGTCTTCAATAGATGTCCACAATGTCAAATACAACACTTCTGGCTTGATCATGGTAATGTGGGAGATGGAAGTGATTTACTCCAAAATGCTGGGTGGATTTCTGTGAAATCACTCACATGCTGTTAAGGTGAAGATACACTCATGGGGCTGAAGGCTCACCTCCCACCCCAGCCCACCCCACCCATTTCCCTACCTGGTTAGTGTCAGGAGGAGACATGTTGAAAGGCTGAGCCACTGCAGGTGTGCTTTGTCAACTGGGATTTGGGCTCAGAGTTTCTCAGATCAACACAGTGTGTGGCTTATGTGCAAAGCGCTTGCTTTCAGCAAGGAAGTGTGTGCATCAAGGCTAAATGCATGGTTCCAAGGTGAGCCATACACTCATGGATTCTTGCCTGTATGTTTGTTGGCCTTTGGATCCCAATTTAATTGTTTATTGATTAAATAAACATTAGAGGCTATTTATTGGGTCCCAATGGGGAGCTATTATCTCAGCCAAAGGATGATAAATATATTTGTATTCCTATGCCTAATTTCTAAAATGTCAAAAAAGAAGTGTACTTAAACTTGTCAATGAAAATGAAACATTTCTAGTCATTATTTGCCCAATAAAAATGTTTACATGGACACAAAACTCCTTTATTTCAATGTCACAAAAAATTCTTTGGAAATCAGTGGGGGAAGGGGAATGGAAATGAGACTATGTAGATAAATAATAGATTGTTGATTCAGGTATCAGATATGTAATTAATTATATTACTTTTATTAATTAATTAATGACACTCAGGTGTCAGATACTTAAATTTTCTCCTTTTGGTTGTTTAGAAAGATGATCTCAGAACATTCTCCCTGATATTGCTTCAACTTTTTAATTGTAACCTAGAGTAAACAGCCTGGCTGCCCAAACTATGTTCCATTCTATTATATTAATATTTGTTGCAAAACTGATGATCTCTTCCTTGGATTTGTGAATACCTGACCCTGATGGCTCAGCAGGTAAAGAATCCGCCTGCAGTGCAGGAGATACAAGAGATGAGGGTTCAATCCCTGGGTCAGGAAGATCCCCTGGAGGACACGACAACCTACTCCAGTATTCTTGCTTGAAAAATCCCATGGACAGAGGAGCCTGGTGGGCTACAGTCCATGGGGTTGCAAAGAATTGGACATGAATAAGAAACAGCATAAGCATAAGATCTTAACCCTAAGGAAGGGTTCGGTGTTACTGTCATGAATCTGCTTACAATAGGTAGAAACAGCTTTCCCTCTGAATGTATCTAAAGAGATACATCCTACTCCCAACCACTGTTTGCTGGTAAATGCTCTTTTCAGTGAATAGGATGATCAGACCACTTAAATTTAGGAAAAACCAAACAAACTAGTAAAGCTCATTCAAAATCAATTGCCTTGTTATAACTGGAGGTGCAAATAAGTTACAAATCAGCAAGGTCAATATCATGGCAGAATTACCTCTATGTCTCAGTCAGAATTTGTGTCTTTTGCTTTTCAGGCCTATATTAGTGGGCAAATAGCAACAGCATAACAAGTATGATCAAAGTAATACAATATAAGCAATATGATATAATAGTGATCAATAAACAATAATGATCGTTATTGGATACTTGATAGCATGTAAGATGCTATATGAATAATGTATTAGTTGTAATTATAGCTTCCAACAATTCTATAGGATATTTCCATTTTACAGAAAAGAAAGTTACAACTAATTTTTATTACCTTGCCCAATGTGCCAGCTGGGAGATGAGAGTGTCCCAAACCCAAATTTCTGACTCTACAATGTATTTTCTTAATCACTATATCAAGCGTTCAGTATAATGAGTGGAACAGAATTTTTAATCAGGATTATGGAGCTTGAGATACTATGTGAATTAGGAGTTAAGTTTAAATGAGAACATTTAAAAAGTTCTCAAGAAAAACAGTTTTCTAGGAAATACAGTGATTTTCTGATATATCCCAATCACCAAGAATAATGTTTAGCACATAATGAGTGTTCAGTGAGTACTTATTGCATTAATAAATAATTTAGGGTTACTGTATAACTGTGGTTTATGGTTACTGTACAACTCATAATTGGGGTATACTGGGAGATCTTTAAGCTGATATACGCATATTTTTCTTGAGACACATAGCCTAGTCTGTGTAATTACTATGTAACTTAAGAAAATCTGTTCATATACATGTATACATGTTCCCCAATTATGGTAGCTAAAAACTGGTGACTTTAAGAGCTTTCTGGAAGACAATATGTATGCATTAAAAGATATTTCTATCTCTAATTGGTAGGAACTACTAAATTTAGGGACTGATACTGTTGAATGAAAGCAAATTCATTGGTATGAGTCTGTAGTAGATGTTTCAGATCTTCTTATTGCCTCAGTCGTCTAATATTCTTAGATGAAGAAGTTAAAAACTCTCTAGCATCAGGTGAATTTTTTTCCAAGAGAGACCAAAAAAAAAAAAAAATCTTGAAGGTAGCCTTCCTCGGGTTAAACTGTATCTTCAGAATCCTTTGGGATCAAACTCATGTACCTTTGCCATTAGTTAAATCTTAAACCATTGTGGAATTTCAAATATTAGTTTGGAATGTGTATTAATTTCCTGTTGCTACTTCACCAGATTACCACAGATTTAGCAGCTTAAAACCACATACATTTCTTATTTTATTGTTCTGGAGATTAGAAGTTCAAAATGGGTCTTACTGGGCTAAAATCAGAGGTGTGTGTCAGAGCTGTGTTGATTTCTGGAATCTCCAGGAGAAGATCCCCTTTCTTGCCTTTTCCAGATCCTAGGGGCTGCTCACATTACTTGTCCTATGGCCTCCCCATTCTGTCTTCAAAGCCGGCAATGGCCAATGGAGTCTTTCTCAGAATGCATCACTTTGACACTGATTCTTCTGTTTTCCTCTTCCACTCTTTGAGGACATTTGTGGTTATATTAGACATGTCTGGTTATAATCTAGAATAATCTTCCCAGTTTAAGGTCAGTTGACTAGCAAAGTTAATTTCATTTGCTACCTTAATTGCCCTTTGCCATGTAACATAAGACCTTTACATGTTCCGGGGATTAGAACACGGGCATTTTGAAAGATACAATATTCTGCCTACCGCAGATAGAAGCAAGAATATGGAGGTATTTTGTAACAGACTTTCATTAGGTTCCAATTCTAAATCACCTATGTGATCTTGGGCAAGTAACTCAAGTTCTATCAGTTGCTTGAGTAGAAAAACTGAATTAATAATTATTACTCCCTAGGCTTGTCATGAAGGTGTTATTAGCATCAAAGAATAAAGGAGTATTTAACCTGTGAAAAGAGAGTTCTCTTGTTTATTTTGTTATCCTATTTGATCTGGAACAAACACTTCTCAAAAGCTGTAGTTTATAGGATTTTTAGATAATCTTTTTTTCTTTTTAAGTGAAAGGAAGTAAAACTCATTCATTTCATATCTTCTTTATAGCTCATTACCTAGTTTTGTCTAAAAGATGATCTTTAATTAAGAACTTACCCTTTTTTTTTTTTTTAACTCATTAGCTCACCATAAGGATGCCACACTATGGCACAGTTCTTGAGAGACAAGGTTAATGAACTTTCAACAATTAGAGAAAATTGATGGATAAATTGTGCTGACCAGGAATACAATTAAAGTTCAAGAAAGAAATCGATCTGTATAGGATGTTCTAATTGCTGGGAAGCTTAATGCAAAATAGAGAGTATTGAAATAGACTTTCAAATAAAAGGATTAGAATAAGCAAAATGAAAAAGAATGAATGAAAGACAGAACATGGTATGTGAGGGAAGGCAGGCAGGGGAAAGAAAGAGAGTTATATGACAGAATAGAGGCCATGTCTGTTAAAGTCATAGTCCTATTGAATGTGGAATAAGGGGACTTGAAAGCCTGTTATTTCTTTAGAGTAAAAAAGTCAGTGAACGTTATTGATTAGAAGGTGACAAAGATGAGTTAGGAAAGAGATGAGTTTGTAGAAATTGGTAGCAAGTATGAAGTTGAATCATAATCCCCTTCCTTTCAAATATAAACAAAAATTGATATTGACCAATGCATGAACTGGTTTTCTCTGATGGCTCAGACAGTAAAGAATCCTTCTGCAATGCTGGAGGCCTGGGTTCATGCTCATGGAGATGGCATGGCAACCTACTCCAGTATTCTTGCCTGGAGAATCCCCATGGATAGAGGAGCCTGAAGGGCTACAGTCCATGGGGTTGCAAAGGGTTGGACACGACTGAGCAACTAAGCATAGCACAACGCATGCATCATCAGAGCTAAATCTCTCCATCTTCGTCAAGCATTTCTGCTTTTATTAGAACATTTAGGGAAGGGAAATGTGACCCACTGACAGACTAAGAGGTGTCCTGAGAGATATTAACCTTTTACAGAAGTCATTATGAGGAAGTGTTGGGAGGACAGAAGGGAGACATTTATTGAACAAACAAAGCAAAACTCTACACTTGAGGTGAATTTGTTCTTTGTAATTTTATGGGATCTATATTTGTGAGTTTTATTTCAATGATCATTTGTAGAAAGAGAATGTATTTTCAGAATCCTGATTTTACTAACTGGCGACCTTTATAAAAATAATAGACTTTGAAGTACTCTGAATTTCTTTTTCTTTAATATTGGATTGATACTTCTTACCTAGTAGAGGTTTTGTGAGGGTTAATATAGATAACCCATATCCATCAGTGAGCATAGTTTCTAAACAGTTTCTGGACAAAGAAGGGAGCTCATTGGAAGTATATGGGGCAACTCACAGGATTAAAAGGCGAGGGAATGAGGGTTAATCCAGAGATCTAAGGAGAAAGAACCAAAAGGTTGTGACTTTTTTAGTGTAGTTAGGTTATCTCATTTCTACATGATGTCTATCCTTGTATTACTCTCTTCAGGATCCACATTCCCAGGGGAAACAGAGTGCCTGAAGATCCCAGTGACACAGTGAAACTTTCACAGCACAAAACTAAACCGACAACGGAGACTTTATTCATGGCTATTTCAAGAGGGGAGAGAGGAGAGAACTACAAACTCAACCTTGCTGAAACAAAGAGAAGCAGGGTTTAGAGGTGGGGTGAGGAGTAGGTTGTAGGCTACCCATGCTTACTAGTTGACTTAACACAAAAGGAAAGTAAACTTTCTCATATCGTCATGTGAGTGAGTGAAAGTTGCTCAGTTGTGTCTGACTCTTTGTGACTCCATGGATAATGGAGAATAATGCAACCCCCAGAATAATGGCGTGAGTAACCTTTCCCTTCTCCAGGGGATCCTCCCAACTCAGGGACTGAACCCAGGTTTCCTGCATTTCAGGTGGATTCTTTACCATCTGAGCCACAAGGAAGCCCCATATCATCATGACAGGAAGTAATTTTACAACTTGACACAATACTCCCACCAAAGTTAGGGTTCAATCCTCCCATAGATACTGGAAGATGAGGGGTCTATATGTCTTGATGGTTACATTTCAAAGGGATTTTTTCCCAGGTCCTTGAGAAAAGACAGTTTGGGGTTATAAATTGGCAAGAGGCTTTATGAAAGATTTCCATCTCAAAGCTACACAAGCTTTATAAGGAAAATGCTCTAAGGAAAAGGAAACACTAAGCCCATCTTGGCCACCAGAGCAGTCAATGAGCCTGCCTTCATTGTGATGATTGGAAGAAATAGATGTGGGAAGGCATCTTGATTTATATTCCCATCAAGGCAACGAGTGGGAAGAAGAGTCATTCTCAAAAGAGAGGTGAGATAGAGCCACTGGGAAAAAAAAATGAGGAAAGAATGGTGGGCAGGACAATATGGAAAACTAAAATGTGCCTGGCACTGTGTTAGTAGTTAGAAGTATAACACTTGAGTGATTTAAATTTATTTAGAAGAAATAAACAAGTTTGTTCAAAATAATTAGCAAACAATTCACAGGCGATGTTGAAGCAAAGACAAATCCCATAAAATCGTGCCACCCCATGAACAATCCTCAGTACAGTGTTGCCATCAGAGGAAATACAATCCTACCATTGTAAACAATTAAAATTTTTACTGTGGCTCCTTAAACTTGCCAGATGGAAGACTATAATGGATGATGCACTGCAACAAATCTTAAAAAATTGCTTTTATTTTTTGATCTCCCTCAAGCTGCCATGCTCTCTCCCAAAGGGTCCCCAAACTGCTTTTGTTCATCGGTCAAATCGGTCAGCCCCCTGCCACCCCTACACCAGTCCGTCCTCCTTTCCAGTCTATTTGTATCTCTTTAAAGTACTCTGTGTTGTTTCACCTGCAGGTATTAATGCAGGTATTTAAGGCCATCCTCCTTCCTCCAGTTCTGTTTTGCTGCCTTTTATTCAAATGAACTAGCAAAGCTGCTTCTTCCTTAGAAGTCAGAGCAGGGACACCGAGGCTCTTTGAATCCCAGTGTAAATTTGTCATTAGAGTGCGAAGATTTAGGCCTTAGGTGCTGGGGTGAGAACACACACAAGCTTGTGACAGTTACCAGGAAAGTAAACTAGCATCTGCGCCCCCCGACCCCCCGGGTGCCCGCTGTGGAGGGCGCTCATTCCTCTCATACACCACCATGCGAATCTGCAAGTCCATCATACAGACAGTATATATGTTTGCTGAGGAACATCAAGATGAGGATTTGTATCTTGCTCCTCATATTTCTTCAGTACCTACCTAACACGGGGTGTGGCTCTGAATTAGTATTCATTAGTTTTATTTTTGGAGAAGGCAATGGCAACCCACTCCACTACTCTTGCCTGGAAAATCTCATGGACGGAGGAGCCTGGTAGGCTGCAGTCCATGGAGTCGCTAAGAGTGAGGCACGACTGAGCAACTTCACTTTCACTTTTCACTTTCATGCATTGGAGAAGGAAATGGCAACCCACTCCAGTATTCTTGCCTGGAGAATCCCAGGGACAGAGGAGCCTAGTGGGCTGCCATCTATGGGGTCGCACAGAGTCGGACATGACTGAAGCAACTTAGCAACAGCAGCAGCAGTTTTATTTTTACTAGTTTGACTTTTGTTACC
Source organism: Bos javanicus (assembly GCF_032452875.1). Lineage (NCBI taxonomy): Eukaryota > Metazoa > Chordata > Mammalia > Artiodactyla > Bovidae > Bos > Bos javanicus. The sequence continues at coordinate 48,350,364 of NC_083881.1, forward strand.
ACGAGGCATATGGCATCTTAGTTCCTTGACCAGGGATCAAACCCACATCTCCTGCATTGAAAACATGGAGTCTTAAGTACAGAACTGCCAGGGAAGTCCCACTCGTTTGACTTTTTAAGCTGAATTATTGAGGAGCAGAATTTCAATGCTTGACAGAATCGGTGATTCTTCAGCAAGTATGAACAGAAAACTGTTCTGTGAATGTGCTGGGCAGCCGAGAAGTAGGGCTAAGGCGTTGCAGAAAGCTTCCCAAACTAGCGACGGAGAGTGACAGCAATTACTTGAGTACCTATAGTAGTACTCTCACTGTCTAGTTTCCCAACCTGAATGGAATATTCAGGAATTTAGCAAGAGATGGGAAGAGAGAAGACTGAAAAGGGAGGGAAGGAGAAGGAGGGGGGGTTGAACATAGCCACTACCGTTGCAAACTTAGCTTTCGTCTCAGACACCAGACTAGGTCACTGGGTAAAACCAGATGTACAGTAGCATGAGCTACTGTGGCCCCTTCACCTTTGTGTATGTATCCATAAAAATACTATTATAGCAACAATATCATCTTGTTTCAGCAGAGTATGGAGTGGTTTAGCTAACAGAGTTTATATGGCAAATCTAATTACAGTGTTTCTTTTCAGTAAAACTCTATTAATGTGTTATTATAATAAGAGACCAGATACTAAAACCCTTTTAACGGTTTCAAAGAAAATTCCTATGATGGGAAACAGAAAATCACTTAATGTGAACATAAAATATAAAAGCTTTGTAAAAGAAAAATAATTCTTTTTTGTCTTAAACAATAAAAAGTATTTTGTAGTTCTGGGATTAGAGAAATCCAATATCAAGGTGCTGACCAGTTGAGTTCCTAGTGAGCAAACTCTTTGTGGCTGACAGACAGCTGCTTTCTCGCTGGGTCCTCACACAGTAGCAGACAGAGAGACAGTCTTCTCATTTCTCTTCTTTTCTGTATGTGATTTGATATTTTCACAAAGTAATAACTTCATCTAAAGTTACTAAAGAAAAAATCCTGAGCAACTCTTTAAGATATGTGTGTTCTAAATAAATGTAGAAGCTGCTCCTCAGAGTACATGCATATGATATAAAACTCTGATAACTTAGAATCGGGGAGTAAGATGTTCTTTCTGGAACACTCCAAGTACCCCTCAGAGCATACGGACTGAGAGATGAATGTGGAACACATTAACGCGGCAGAGACGCAAGAGAACGATGGCTGGGAGCCACTGTTTCACTTTTCCAGTAGTTCTTAGAAGCTTTTGTGTGTTCTCGTCCGATCACCAAAAGCCTGAAATCTCTGAGCTCCAGTGGTAGATTTATACCGGGATTCAAAGACAGGCAAAATGCAACCATGTTCTCATGTTGCTAATCACAGTTGCTCATTTAATGTAGTGAGAGCCACGATCAAGATGATAAGTGTTTAAGGCCCTGAGCTAGAAGCCCATAGGACTAGTTAAAACAATTGCAATTTTGTTCGCATTCAGGCTCAGGAAATTATGTCTCATCCATTTGGAAACCTACCTTGGAAACATTACATAAAGGGCAGGAAACCACTTACCAACTGAAGAAAAAAAGCAGTTCCTAGGCAAGGTCTATGTAAAGGTGACGTCTGATTCGGTCTGCAAACTCACTCACCCAAGGAGGGGTTGGATAACTTGAAAACTAACATCAGAAACTCCAAGACTTATTACAAAGAGACTCAGTTTCCAGCCTGGACTATGAGTTGGTATGATTCTACTTTTGCATAAATTAATCACAGAACTGTAATCATTTCCTACTAGGGTTCCAATTTTAGAACCCGGTTCCGCCTCCCAGTCTGCACTACAGATCTTTCTAACGTAAGTCAAGTATTTGAAGGAGCTGACAGCTCTAACCTCAACCCAACATGTTTGATCTGCTTCTTGTCTCTCATCTTAAAAGCATTGCTCTCTGATTTTTCTCTCTCTTGCCTGCTTAGTGGTAGATCTCCTAAAAGATGTATAGTTTGGGTGGCTTTGGCAAAATGCTTTTATGATTTCCCTCTTATAATAATAGCCTGAAATTGTTAGATCTGGATTTAGTTTAAAGGGCACAAACTACAAAAAAAAAAAAAAAAAAGCCAGAAGGAATGATTTTGATTCTCTCAAACTTCATCATGCATATCAACAGACATCTAAGGAAGAAGAGTCTACTTTCTTGATCATTTTTCTAAATAAATGTTTTTAAATGCAAAAATCTGTCTTACACAAGGAACTTGCAAATTGCTAGCTATTTCTGAAGGCATCGAGCTGAAATTTTAAACAACAATTTTTTTTTATAATGCTTCATATTTCTTTATGACAGGATCAGGGCCCATCAATTCAACCTCTCAAATATCTCTCAAGTTGTCCTCCACACCCTGCTGTTACAGTTCTAGCTCAGGGTTTTATTATTTCTTGCTGGGACTATGGCAATAGCTTCCTTATAAGTCATCTTACTTCTGGTTAGATTCTGATGGCAGCATCTTCCATACTACCTATAGAAGGCAATTTTTTTTTTAATATAAGATTTTTTTTTAATTTACTTATTTTTACTTGAAAGATAATTGCTTTACAATATTGCATTGGTTTCTACCAAACATCAACATGAATCAGCCATAGGTTTACCCATGTCCTCTCCCACTTGAACGTCCCTCCCACTTCCCTCCCCATCCTACCCCTCTAGGCTGTTACTGAGCCCCAGTGTGAGTTCCCAGAATCATACAGCAAATTTCCATTGGCTATCTATTTTACATATGGTAAGTATGCTTGCATGTTACTCTCTCCATACCTCCCACCCTCTCCTTCTTCCCATTCAGGCTGTGTCCATCAGTCTGTCCTCCACGTCTTTGTCTCCACTGGTGCTCTGCATATAGGTTCATCAGCACCATCTTTCTAGATTTCATATATATGCCTTAGTATATGATAATTAAATGCAAGAATCTGATCATGTTGTACCCTGCTGGAAAGTAAAAGTGAAAGTGTTAGTTGCTCAGTCGTGTGTCTGACTCTTTGCAATCCTATGGACATCAGGCTTCTCTGTCCATGGAATTCTCCAGGTAAGAATACTGGAGTGGGTTGCCATTTCCTTCTCCAAGGGATCTTCCTGAACCAGGGCTCAAACCTGGGTCTCCTGCTTTTCAGGCAGATTCTTTACTGCCTGAGCCACCATGGAAACCCTGCTGGAAACCTTACAGTAAATCCCCATCATCTTCAGCATGTATTCCAAATACTTGACATGGGGCAAATAGTTTTTTGTGTGTTTTCCTTGCCAGTTTTCCAGCCTCATCTCTACCACTGCCTACAAACACGGCTGCTATCATGTAGCCATGTTCTCTCACCAAACCATGTCCTCTTGTGCCTGAAACACCTCTGACCGAAGTGCATATTGCCAACTTTCTACTAACTCTTACATATCCTTCCAGATCCGCCTCAAATCTGTGTCACCTGTTCATAGTCAGTGAGAAAAGTATGGTGAAGATTCATGAGTAAATATTTAGATCAGTTAAAGTGAATATTAACATTAGCCTGTTTCCATATTGTACTATAATTCTCCTTTTACACTAAGCTTCCTGTAAAAGCCTAATTTTTGTGTCAATCTGGGTGATGTGTCACATGACCATGACAGAAACCGCAACCACTAAGACAAAGCCCAAACCAGAGGTGGGGAGGTGGGGAACAGGAATAAATGAAAAGGAAAATGACAATTGCCTAAGAATTCTCAGAGAGATGATATAACCCTGGGAGTTTTGTTATTTTTTTTCACGGTATATGTCACGGGAAAGGACATCTTGCTATTTGAAGAGTAAAAGAAAAGAATGACCCCGAAATGTAGAGGACTTGGGATACACAGTGGCAGACATTTGGCTGACAAACCAACCTATGTATCAATCCATATGTCCCCTCTCCTTTACTTACCAGGGTCTTTGTTTAATATTTAATGAAAGGGGCATTGGTGGCAAATTTAGTTTTTCTCCTGTGAGTTAGGAGTAGTTGAAAAGAGGACTTGTTCTCAGTGCTGAAGCCTTTGTCTCTGGTGACGCCTGGACTTTCCATGTTAACCCCATAGAGTCTTCCAATGTGTGCGTGCCTGTGTGCTCAGTAGCTTTCATCACGTCCGACTCTTTGTGACCCCGTGGACTGTAACCCACCAGCCTCCTCTGTCCATGGGATTCTCCAGGCAAGAGTACTGCAGTGGGTTGCCATGCCCTCCTCCAGGGGATCTTCCCAACCCAAGGATGGGACCCATGTCTCCTACGCTCCTGCTTTGTAGGCAGATTCTTTACTGCTGAGTCACTGGGAAATCCCAGAGTCTTCCCGTTTCAGCCCAAACAGAGGCATGGATTCTCTCCTTGTCCTAGCCTCTATCCCATCGTGTTCCCCATTCCCCTAGCTTGTGGGACTACCTGCTCCAAAATTTTTTTCTTAGTTAACCAGAAGCAGACCAACCTAAGAAGTTTCCCATATGATGTTCTTCTAAGTGAATGAACAGGCTTAAGATAATGTTTAGTTTTGTTGTTAAATTTTCAGTTAATCATTAACCAGTGTTGGAAAAGAAATAGGGAAACAGATACCCCTAGACTCCAGTGTTGGGAGGGTAAATTGGGAAAACTTTTTGGAAGAAAATGACAATAAACCAAAGCTCTTTCATGCTCCAGAATTTATCTTCATCAGTCAAGAATGTCTACAACAATTATCAAGTTATTCATTGCTTGTTGATTTTAATAGTGAATACTGCAAAACCCCTAAGTGTTAAAATAGGATATGAGTGCAATAAATATTGACACTGCTATACTATGGAAAATTTGCACCTGTTTTAAAATGATGTTTAATGACAGAAAAAATTTGAGATGATGCACATCATAAAAGAATATGAACCTATTTATTGCTTGATGAAGTGCTTATTTACATACATGTATTTTTTGAATGTTTTAAAAAAGATGAACCAATATTAGTTATCTAAAAATATCCTTAAAATTTGCCTGAGGAGTCTAGGGAAAATAAAATTCATGGTGGTGCCGTGGAAAGTGGAGCCAGACAGAAGTAGACCTTGGAAGAGGAAGAAGGGCTGGGTTTGGTTTCCCTGTTAACTTCTCCAGCTACACTCATATTCACAAGACATGACACCATCAGGCCAGATTTATACATCACAATGTAAGTAAGCAAGTAACTAAAAAGCTATAGAACTATCTGTTCTATAAGACGGAGAAGAGAGGAAGTGGTTTACTCCAAACCCCTTAGGTGCTGCTAACAGTATTCATGAGCAGAGTGCTAATCTATGATTCAGCCTTGGCTAAGTTTTATGTTCCTTGTATACAAGAGTTTGTTTTTTATAGTCATCAAGCTGAGGATTTGCCATCGTCTGCCTATACATGGTTTGTGGAAATTTAATTCTGTCACAGTGTATTAAAGACATATACCAAATATCTTGTCCAAATGTTGCATCCATGTGAGCAGACTAATAATACTGAAGATCTAGGGGTTTTATGAAGTTTTATTAAGGTTGAGTTTAAGCATTACACTATAACATGAAGATGATACATTGCAAGCATTTGACCATCCTTTGCAAAGTTGCTATCTGCCCTCCTGTAAAAATGCCTAAGAGACTGTAGAAAAAATAATTCACTAAAACAGTAGACTATAAGCATCCCATTGGATGAACCTGAGAGATAATAGGGCTTCCCTGCTGGCACAGTGGTAAAGAACCTGCCTGCCAATGCAGGAGACAAAAGAGACATGATTTTGATCCCTGCATCAGGAAGATCCTCTGGTGAAGGGCATGGAAACCCACTCCACTATTCTTGCCTGGAGAATCCCATGGACAGAGGAGCCTGGCAGGCTACAGTTCATAGGGTTGCAAAGAGTTGGACATGACTGAAGTGATTTAGCATGCTCACACGAGAGATAATATGGAATAGATTTTAGTGACAAAAAATATGAAGGAAACATAGCTGAAGTTACTATTGGAATTTTTTTTTTTCTTTTTTTGGAAACTATTAAAAGCTTTTGTGCCCTGGAAGTCACTTCATTAAAAAAGTCTTAAAGTTTTGAATCTTAATGATACCTTTTGTCAAAGAGATTTAAAATGTAAACATTTTCTTAAGGTGGCTAATCGCTGACAGCGGTTATGAGTGAATCATTGTTTTGAAATTTGGTATACTTAAGAGCCTCTTGATGAAAGTGAAAGAGGAGAGTGAAAAAGTTGGCTTAAAACTCAACATTCAAAAAACGAAGATCACGGCATCCAGTCCCATCACTTCATGGCAAATAGATGGGGAAACAATGGAAATGGTGAAAGACTATTTTCGGAGGCTCCAAAATCACTGCAGATGGTGACTGCAGCCATGAAATTAAAAGATGCTTGCTCCTTGGAAGAAAAGCTATGACCAACTTAGCATATTAAAAAGCAGAGACATTACTTTACCAACAATGGTCCTTCTAGTCAAAGCTATGGTTTTTCCAGTAGTCATGTATGGATGTGAGTGTTGGACTATAAAGAAAGCTGAGTGCCAAAGAATTGATGCTTTTGAATTGTGGTGTTGGAGAAGACTCTTGAGAGTCTCTTGGACAGCAAGGAGATCAAACCAGTCAATCCTAAAGGAAATCAGTGCTGAATATTCATTGGAAGGACTGATGCTGAAGCTGAAACTCCAATACCTTGGCCACCTGATGCTAAGAACGGACTCATTGGAAAAGACCTTGATGCTAGGAAAGATTGAAGGTGGGAGGAGAAGGGGATGACAGAGGCTAAGAAGATTGGATGGCATCACTGACTTGATGGACATGAGTTCGAGTAAGCTCTGGGAGTTGGTGATGGACAGGGAAGCCTGGCGTGCTGCAGTCCGTGGGGTTGCAAAGAGTCAGACGTGACTGAGTGACTGAACTGAACTAAAAATCAGATGAAATTCCCTGTATGAAGGCAAGTACCCATTCTACTTCAAGTTATATAAGCTTGATCTCAGAAAACTAGCAAATGAAACTATATATAGAAAAGAATACACACCCAGAGATAGGCTTCACGTGTGATATTTTGAAAGAGTACAATTATAACATGTTTCAGTGTCATGTCTGCACTTAACCTCAGTTTCTTTATATAAACAAATATGATGAAAGATCCAAGCATATAATGTCTTGGCAAAACTTAGAAGGTAATATCTGGGTCAAAAACCTCATAGCCATATTTCATCTGATTTCACACCCATGAAACACTGGTTCTAAAACCATGCACAATTACCAGAGATCTGCTATGCCTTCAAGATAAGTTTTCAGCAGTTGCTAAAACTTATATATGCTAATAAAGGAACCCATGATCCCCCTGGCTTGCAGCATGTTTACTGGAAAAATTTTTAGAGCACAAAGAGAAAGGCTGAAAATATTTTTTGTCTTGTCTGCTCCTGTTTCTTTAAAGCCCTGGGAACATTTCACTGTCTTATTGTGTGCATTTGTGTGTATGTATCATGCTTGGAGATTTACAAAATAGTTTTTTTGCTGCTCAAGCCTTGTATTTATTACTTTGGGTGACAGAGAGGGGGAGAGAGGGGGGCAGAGGCAGAGACAGAGGGAAAAAGAGAGAAAAGAAAGAGAAAAAATAGAGAAAGGAAATGAAAGATAGGGATGCCCATTTAGAAAAATAACTCTTTTGGGAGTGACTTGTTTGGAACTTTTACCATCAGTTTAGGATCAGTGATAAAGTGGTCAAACAATTATAAAGTCAAAGATGCCTTGCTATTCAAGAAGGTTTTTTTCCTTTACACTATTATATAATAGTGTATATTATATAATAGTGAAATGAGAACAAAGATCTGCAAAAAATAAAATAATAATTGTAATACTATATTTGGATAAGCACCCATGAGTCCTAAGGTCTCTTAGTAAATAATTATCCAAGAATCTTATGCTAAAAATAAAGCAAGGCCCATGAAAATGGTGCCATCGTAAACCTGATAAAAAGTCAAATATCCATTTAATACAAAATGTTTGTATATTTCTCAACATTCTAATGGTAGGCATAATCTTCCCCTTAGCCTTACAAAATAAAGGAAATGGACATATGCCAAAAGCTGTCCAAATGTTACTTTTTTCTTTCTCCTTCTCTGTTCAATGTCCTCAGTCCCTTCCTGTTCTGTCACCAACCAGGCAAACTTACATTTAGACTAGAGAAAGGACTACTCCTATTCTTTTCCCATACTTGGAAAACGGGGAGCATTTGTCGTTTCTACCCACTCCTTCTCCCTTCTTCCTCAGTTTTGCTATAAGTGTGTTTTTGGTTTTTTTTTTGGACCGGGTGAGGGTATGTGTGTGTTAAAGTCAGGGGCATCTGTTCAAAGTGAGGCATCTGGTTACTCAAAGATCAAAACCAAATCTTTTGGTCTCACGTGAAGAGCTATGCAGTTTGGGATGCACTGTCCTTAATTCAATTACAGTCCTCTTTTTATTTATTTATTTTTCTTAAATCGAAGGCAGAGTACAACACAAGACAGACAGAGGAAAGAGAATAACAAAGGGAAGATCATACTTTGTAGGCTTTCAAGACTTTTTTTTCCCTGGGCTTCAAATCAAGACCCACTCTAGCTCTATGCAGACAGCTGAAGTCAATTTCACCCAGTTACTGGGAACCGGATTCTTTGTTACCAGGGGCGGCATCCCCAACTACTAAATCTGATGTTTACAGCCTTGCTCCACCCTCTTTAAATTTTCAAATACCCCTGCAGCTCCCCAAACGAATTGTTCCTATGCATCAGACAGGCAGAATCTAAACCCTTATTTACTTCCATTGTTTGATTTTTTTTTTCCCCTAAGTGGCTAATTCTTTATTGGCTCTCAACCACCTGACTCCATTTAGGTTGATAATAGATATCTCCTTTGGTAGCCTACCTTTGAAAACCTTTCTGACGCCTTCCACAGAAAAACACGCTTAACTTGTTGGACAGTTTCACTTTATTTTTAAAGGTGAAGCCACAAAATCCTAATCACTCATGCTAAACTCTTGACATGTTCCCTGTACTTATTCTGGAGGCGGGGGTAGAACCCATTTGAAGGTATTTGAACACAGACACAGGGGATTTTATTCAAAAAGATTGATTAGATACAATTCTCTAGGTCTGCAAATGTTTTCAATTGTCTATTCCATAAGGAAAGACATTTTGGCATCCTATAATGTATATTCATTTATTTTTATGTTATATACATGTACATCTATATAAAATACTATAAACCACTTACTGAAGTAGAAACTGATATTATACATATATAATGATATATGTGTATATACATATATCATCAGCAGTGTTACAGACTCTGTCTGCAATGAAGGAGACATGGGTTTGATCCCTGGGTCAGGAAGATCCCCTGGAGGAGGAAATGGCAACACACTCCAGTATTCTTGCCTGGAAAATTCCATGGACGGAGGAGCCTGGCAGGTTACATACAGTCCATAGGGTCTGAAGAGTTGGACAGGAGTGAATGACTGAACATGCACACATATATCCACGTGTGAGTATTAGTCATATCTGACTCTTTGAGACCCCTTGGACTGTAGCATGCCAGGCTTCTCCATCCATGGGATTTTCCAGGCAAGAATACTAGAGTGGATTGCCATTTCCTTCTCCAGGGGATCTTCCAGACCCAGTCATCGAATCCAGGTCTCCCTCGTTGCAGGCACACTCTTCACTCTTTACCTTCTGAGCTATCAGGGAAGCCCATGAATATAAGAATATATGTGTGTGTGTGTGTGTATATATATCTTTGCATGTGTGTGTGTCTGTATGTATTTTTTTAAGACAAATTCTAGTCAATTTTTGTTGTCTGTACATGTCCCTCAGGTAGGAATACACCACTTTGGAAGCCAATGCTTTAGTCCAGCAGTTTTTCAACTTAGCTTCTATAAGACTGTTTAGACATAGATTCCTAAGCCTATCACAGAGCTTCTGAGTCAGGATATCTGAAGTCATACCCCTAAACTTCTACAAACCTTCCCATTGCTGGCCATACACTGGACAATACAGTTCTGATATATAGAACAATTTCATGATTGGACAATTCCAGGTCCAGGTTCATTTTTTAATGTAATCCTTTATAGAAACTCAAAATGTAGGGCTTCAATCCATTTGACTCAGATTGTATTTATCAACTCACAGTGATTTTCCTCTTCCCTGCTGCTTGTCTCACATACCTAAATAAATATATATTAAAACTTCCCTTCAGTTCAGTTCAGTTCAGTCGCTCAGTCATGTCCGACTCTTTGCGGCCGCGTGAATCGCAGCACGCCAGGCCTCCCTGTCCATCACCAACTCCCGGAGTTCACTCAAACTCATGTCCATCAAGTCGGTGATGCCATCCAGCCATCTCATCCTCTGTTGTCCCCTTCTCTGCCTGCCCCCAATCCCTCCCAGCATCAGAGTCTTTTCCAATGAGTCAACTCTTCACATGAGGTGGCCAAAGTACTGGAGTTTCAGCTTCAGCCTCAGTCCTTCCAAGGAATACACAGGGCTGATCTCCTTTAGAATGGACTGGTTGGATCTCCTTGCAGTTCAAGGGACTCTCAAGAGTCTTCTCCAACACCACAGTTCAAAGGCATCAATTCTTCAGTGCTCAGCTTTCTTCACAGTCCAACTCTCACATCCATACATGACCACTGGAAAAACCATAGCCTTCACTAGATGGACCTTTGTTGGCAAAGTAATGTCTCTGCTTTTGAATATGCTATCTAGGTGGTCATAACTTTCCTTCCAAGGAGTAAGCATCTTTTAATTTCATGGCTGCAATCATCATCTGCAGTGATTTTGGAGCCCCCAAAATAAAGTCTGACACTGTTTCCCCATCTATTTCCCAGGAAGTGATGGGACCAGATGCCATGATCTTCATTTTCTGAATGTTGAGCTTTAAGCCAACTTTTTCACTCTCCACTTTCACTTTCATCAAGAGGCTTTTGAGTTCCTCTTCACTTTCTGCCATAAGGGTGATGTCATCTGCATATCTGAGGTTATTGATATTTCTCCCGGAAATCTTGATTCCAGCTTGTGTTTCTTCCAGCCCAGCGTTTCTCATGATGTATTCTGCATAGAAGTTAAATAAGCAGGGTGACAATATACAGCCTTGACGTACTCCTCTTCCTATTTGGAACTAGTCTGTTGTTCCATGTCCAGTACTAACTGTTACCTAACTCAGACCAACTGAAGGAAAGACCATCTGAATTCAGTGAAAGGTGCTTCTTTAAATGCAACTTTACTGCTCGTGACCCCATCAAATGACTAGAGGCAATGGTCATGGAAGGGTTATCTGGAAATACCCTGCAGATATATGAATTAGATTAATCTTATGAATAGCATAGTATTTAAATTCAATTTGATGCCTTCCAAGTACATTGACAAGATTTTGACCTTAGTAAGTTGAACATTCTCTGAAATACTGTTTACATTTCCTGGAAACTTGCTCACACAATCAGTTTACTTAGTAAACTTTTAGGTCAAGGACAAGGAAAATGAAAACCTCGTAGATATGGCTGAGATTCTACACATCCCAGGGTAGTGAAACTTCCCTGGTGGCTCAGATGGTAAAGAAACTGTCTGCAATGTGGGAGACCTGGTTTCGATCCCTGGGTTGGGAAGTTCCCCTAGAGAAGGGAATGGCAACCCACTACAGTATTCTTGCCTCGAGAATCCCTTTAACATAGGAGCCCAGCGGCTTACAGGCTATGGGGTTACAAAGAGTCAGACACGACTACATGACCAACACACTAGTGAAACTTCAGGCTACTTTTGATAAAGTGAACATGTGTAAATTTTGTATGTCTTACAGTTTTGTAGAAGAGCATTTCTGTGCTAAAAATAATCTACTTGTTGATCCATACATTCATTTATTGAACAAAGTGTTGTAATACCTACAAAGTGCCAGATACTATGCTGTGCAATTATGATGGAGCCATGCTGCTACTGCTAAGTCACTTCAGTCGTGTCCGACTCTGTGGTGACCCCATAGATGGCAGCCCACCAGGGTCCCCCGTCCCTGGGATTCTCCAGGCAAGAACACTGGAGTTGGTTGCCATTTCCTTCTCCAATGCATGAAAGTGAAAAGTGAAAGTGAAGTCGCTCAGTCGTGTCCAACCCTCAGCGACCCCATGGACTGCAGCCTACCAGGCTCCTCCGTCCATGGGATTTTCCAGGCAGGGGTACTGAAGTGGGGTGCCATTGCCTTCTCCTTGATGGAGCCATAACTGACTTTAAAAATACATGTAAATTTTAACTATTAAATGAGCTGAAAGATGAAGTACATGATCCTTGGTCAGTGCCACAGGGGAAAATCACTGTCTCAGGGGAAAATGTACAGTTTCTTTCTAACCTAGTGGTTTACTTTTCAATATTTGCTTTACGGATATTTCAGAGATTATTAATATAGGACCAAATAACAAATCATCAGACGACTTTCGGTGGTTACCCAAAGACCCCCGGAGGTTGGTTCCTAAACGTGGAAGTTGGCCGAAATTAATAATATTGCAATGGGGTATGCTAGGAAGCCTATCTATGAGATAGGCTGGAAATTTGGGGCCAACAATTGACTGTATTTACTTATTGAATAAAAACTTTCAAGAATGGCATTGATAACTTCCTTGCCAGGCAGATCTTGAGTTTCATAGCTGTTATTACCAGATCTGCCAAACTTTTTTTCTGAGTGACTGTGCCTTGCCAATTTCTCAATTAAGTAAACTGTTCTTACCATTTTGAACAGTCTGCTGTTCTTAGCATCCCTTTCCTAGTCCTCATGCCAATAAAGTCTTCATCCTACATGTAAAAAGCCTCTTAAGGATTCTTCAGGTTTTAGCCTATTACTGGCACAGAAGGCATTATTAACTACTCTTAATAACAGAGTAACATTTTCATACTAATCAGAGACTTGCTGGCTTTAATTACTACGTACTATTCTGTGGAAAAGAAGCAAAAACACTCAAACAAATTTTACAATAAGATGTTAGCAGGAGTGCACTAAATGTTTCATTCTTACCTGTTGGTCTACTAGTAAAATAGGTTTATTCTGGGTATCTTGACAATATTTTAACTTGTATGTTAAATCAGAACTCTGTGTGGGGGAGTCCCTGGTGATCCAGTGGCAAAGACTCTGAGCTCCAAATGCAGGGGACTCAGGTTTGATTCCTGGTTGGGGAACTAGATCCCGGCTAAGACCTGGTGCAGCCCAGTAAATAAGTAAATATATTAAAAAAGAACTCAGTGCAGGACTTTTCCTGCTGAAATAGATTCTCTTTTTCCACCGTCTTGCAAGAAGAAACACATACTAATGTTGCTTTTCTAAGGGAAACTGCATTTAAAAAATTATTTGGAGAGTATGGTTTATGCTTTAAACCCTGTCTCTTTCTGATTCCTAAGTCAAGGTCATGTTGTTATGATGACTCCCCAGGTTAAGTAATATCCATCATGATAGAGATTAGCAAGTCTACTCAAAACAAAGGAAATATAATAAAGCCTGATTAATAATGAAGCAGACTTCAGTTTCTCTTGCTCTTTCGCCTTCCCTCCAGTCTAGTTGGGGAAAGTGAAAGGTGACATCTTTCTGGAAGCCTTACTAGAAAGACTGTCTTAATTCTGAGGTGTAACTTCTAGATGGTTCCAGATAAATACTGTTCAGATACCACATCATTTAGCTATTTTTTTCTAACTTAATTCACTCTAAAAAGAAATTTTTTAGTTGTTTGTGTTTTTTCCCTAACTGATAATAGATTCTTAAGTTATTGTAATCTATTAAAATTTTTGGTAGACATCTAAGTTCCTATCGATTTTCATCAATGGAGCTATTCTTTGCTCCCCAAACCACACAGCGACTAGTGTTGTGGCTCAGGAATTCAAAACTGTGTTCATACGGGCGATGCCACTCTACTGTACTTAAAAACAAGGCACATGTGCTAATTATCACAGCAAGGTTATAAAGAAAAAAGAAAAAGTGACAGTGTTTTGTGTTTACTAGTCTCTTACCTTTGGACAATGAGACACCATAACTGATGACTGACCACTTCAAATATTAATGCTCTCACTTAATACCTCACTATTTACTTCACTTTCTTTAAAATTTGGAGATTCAACTTAAGAAAAAACAGCTAATAAGGACTTACTGTTTTATTAGACCTGTGCTAGAGTATAGAGAAGAAAAGAAAAACATAAAAAGTGTCATTGATGAAGCAAATCATGAACTCACCCAAAAAAAGAGTGCTAAAAAACATCAGCAATTTGAGGAGCAAATATCAAGTGATCCAAGAATATGAACAATAACCATGATTAAAATTCACCTAATGCTTGAGTAACTGCAAAAAATAGGTCATTGGCCTGGCTTTGCAGGTTTGTAGGGCCTCTGTTAGATTTCACATTTACTTTGGGCTTCCCTGGTGTCTCAGATGGTAAAGAATCTACCTGCAATGCAGGAGACCTGGGTTCACTCCCTGAGTTGGGAAGATCCCCTGGAGAAGGGAATGGCTACCCACTCCAGTATTCTTGCCTGGAGGATCCCATGGACAGAGGAGCCTGGTAGGCTACAGTCCGTGGGGTCTCAAGAGATGGACACAACTTAGCGACTAACACTTTAACTTCACTTGGAGGTGAGGATGATCTTGAAAGGGGTCTCTCAAGCTTTGGATTGCCAGAATCAACATGGCTGATCAGACCGACTGGCAGATGCCCACTCACTCTCTTACTGTTCTTGCTTGGCTTGTTCCTTCTGAGACTGATTTTGTAGCCATCTTATCTGAGGAAAGGAAATTATTTTTCAGTTAAGGGAAGAAGCAAATATGTGTACTCTCCTAATTGGCCATAGGATTCTAAATTTTTTCTTTTTTTTGAGATATGCTCCTGAAAAGATTTAGATTTAAAATTGAGATAGGCTCCTTTTTTCTTGATTTCTGGATTTATTACATGGAAAATAAGGCCAGAGCTGAGGCCAAATGAAATAGTGATTTCAGATGCATTATCCCTCCAGTAATGGGAGCTTTTTCCTCCCCTTGTTACTATTTCAAAACTTACAATTGGGCCAAACCCAGTCATTGTACATTAGCTCAGTATACAATGATGCAAACTTTTCCTTCTGTGTGTTGACTGCAGGGATCAAGACCCCAATTATAGGATGCACGATGGCATGAAGACTCCTAATGCAGTGTAACCGACAGGAAAGGGAGTGGGGAGACAGGCAGACAAACTGGGAGCTGCATTAGGGGGACCATCGTAATCTAAGTATGTTTAGGAAAATATACATCCTTCAACGATAAATAACAGCTACATGGCTGTTTACTCTTATGCTAGTTTGGACTTTGATTTCTTACCAAATTTGGCCCCAGTTTATGTCTCTGTGACAGTAACACTAACCATCCAGATGATTGACTTGATTGTTTTAGTTTTCATCCAGTTTTGGCATCTCCAAGATATAAATTATGTTAACATATGCTACAGAAGAGCAATTATAGAACCATTTAGTGAAAAATAATTTCTGGTCAGCCCTTTTCTACAAATACTGATGATAGCCCCACGACGAAGAAATGTTAGTTTCTGTCTGTTAAGGAAACAAATTTTTTTTGGCAGTTGGCTCACCTGGAAGATTTTTTGAATATGATTTCATAAGCACATTTTGCTAAACATATAGAAACACACATGATGTAGGTCTTCCATGTATATAGAACAGAGGCTTATGTGCTAATTTACAGCTATTGATCATTTCACACTTGACTGTGAGCTTGGGCAATTCAACTTTTTATTCTCGATTTAGAAATCCACTTAGGCATCCCTCTCTGTGTCTGGTCAATCTTGCTTTCTGAAGTCTGTCCATAACACTTAAGATTCGAGTCGCCAGTCCAGGTTCGATGCACGATACTGGATGCTTGGGGCTGGTGCACTGGGACGACCCAGAGGGATGGTATGGGGAGGGAGGAGGGAGGAGGGTTCAGGATGGGGAACACATGTATACCTGTGGCGGATTCATTTTGATATATGGCAAAACAAATAAAATGTTGTCATGTTAAAAAATAAAATAAAATAAAAAATAATATTTGAGAACTATGTTAAGTTTAGATTTAATTGTAAAATGTATTTTATCATAGATGAAATATTTTAATTTTCCCTTTGATTATGATTTTCTACATAAACAATAAACTTATATGTTGAAATGCAAAGGAGACTTCAACTGTTCAAGAACTGTAACAGGATTGCTATTTACTTTTGTGGCCTCAAAAATCAATCTCAATATTCATGATGAGTTTGATTGAGTTTAGTTTAAATAAAAGATTCCATTTGAAAATGATCAAAGAAGCCAACTTTCATGGAACTAAATTATTCCTTATGGAGAGTTCAAGTATAATTATTACAAATGAATATCTTTTAAAAATTACTTTCATTGAATTTTACTTCAGAGATTCACATAGGAAAGACGTCACCATCTCTAAAATTTCCAGCTAACTCCGAGAATCTGCTATGTGAAAAATATCTTACCAGAAAAATAGTTATTTGTATAACTCACTGCTAGCCCAATGATGGTTTGAGGAGACTCCCATTAAATAGATAACAAAAGAATCTGAGCTATAGATCTTAACTCCTAGTTTAAATAATATCAAATTTAGTTTATTATAATTTAATTTTAAGGTCCACATATATTTTACTACAAAATGACAGTGAAGTGGATGACATTTATGGAGGCATCTACTCATTGGACTGCAAAATATGAAATGGTTTTGTTTCTCTCCTTCTGGATAGTGAGCACCAAGGAAAGCTTGGCCTAACTTAAACTTGTCTCAGCCATTTTGGTTACAGGACCATTACATCTGAAATTTCATACTAAGTTATCTTTATTTAAAAACATTTTTTTAATTCATTTTTTATTGAAGGATAATTGCTTTACAGATTTTCACTGGTTTCTGTCAAACCTCAACATGAATCAGCCAGAGGTATACATAAATCCCCTCCCTTTCATCATTTTTCTAAAAAAACCTTCAAGCTCCCCTCCGTGTTCCTCTCCTTAGATTGGGTTCCTCCTTCTTAGAGCAGATGCTCGCTTTTGCAGTACTGGTGGTAGGAAGAAAGAAGGCAAAGGTCCCTGCATGGGAGTGTCTTCATATGGGTGGTGGGAAAATGTCCTTTCTTCTGTCTCTACTGGCCTCTGATGCTGAGGTTGTTTGTATAGAGTCTGCCCATGAGTACTATTTCTTGTTTCACGCAAGCCAGCCCCCTTCAACTTCTCCATCAGGGGGCAGTCATGTGTGCCCTTCATTGTTCCAGAGTTGTAAGTCAATATTTTCTTCATGTTGGGCATCAGAATTAGCACTGATCCTTCTCTTTCAAGTATCTTTTCAAGTAGCTCCACTGGAAGCAATATAGCACTTTCTTGTTCCCTCTGAGGGCTGCAGAGTGCTGAGATGGTATACAGTTTGCCTTGTTTTTGTCTTAGGGAACACTAGAGTCCTTTCAAACTTAACTGGAAGAGGCTAATCAATAGGCCCAGGCAAGAAGTAGGTAGGAGTTTTTTCAAGTGTGCCTCCTGACTTCAGGGGACACAGGAGGTATCCCTCTATTTTCCACTGTGGGGTGGAAGTTCTGAGAACAATCGTGTGCTGTACTCCTGATTAATCATGCTCTTCCAAGGACTGAGCTCCGCAGACCAACCTGTGCTCTTCAGCCAGGGAATAGCATGCTGGCCTTGCTTTGCAGGAACTTCCCCACTTTCTGAGGGACTCTTCCAGAGCCTTCGTCACTTGGCTTCCATAGAGCCCACCCTCTCCAGTTCTTCAAGTATTTATGTTGTATTGAGTTGGGTACAATAGAAAGGGTATGTTCTCAGAAGTCAGTGGTCCTAAACTAGTGATCTGATCTTAAAATGTGGAGCCTTTTTCTGATCTTTGGTATTTAATTTAAATTGCTGCACAATACAAAGAGTCCCAGTCCAACATTCAGTTATACAAGTTTCTTTAAATCATTTCGATATTTGGCAAAACCAATACAATATTGTAAAGTTTAAAAATAAAATAAAAAAAATAAATCATACATTAAAAGAAACACTGATCACTTATCTTCCAAAATTAACAACTTTAGTGTACTTTAGCACTATTCAGTAGCTAAGTTGTATCTGACTCTTGCGACCCCAGCACACCAGGTTTCCCTGTCCTTCACTATCTCCTGGAGTTTTCTCAAACTCATGTCCATTTAGTCACTGATGCCATCCAACCATATCATCCTCTGTCACCCCCTTCTCCTCCTGCCCTCAGTCTTTCCCAGCATCAGAGTCTTTTCCAATTAGTCAACTCTTCACATCAGATGGCCAAAGTATTGGAGCTTCAGCTTAAGCATCAGCATCATTCCTTCCAATGAATATTCAGGATTGATTTCCTTTAGGATTGACTGGTTTGATCTCCTTACTGTCCAAGGGACTCTCAAGAGTCTTCTCCAACACCACAGTTCAAAAGCATCAATTCTTTGGCACTCAGCTTTCTTTATAGTCCAACACTCACATCCATACATGACTACTGGAAAAACCATAGCTTTGACTATATGGACCTTTGTTAGCAAAGTGATGTGTCTGCTTTTTAATATGCTGTCTTGGTTTGCCATAGCTTTTCTTCCAAAGAGCAAGCATCTTTTAATTTCATGGCTGCAGTCACCATCCACAATGATTTTGAAGCCCAAGAAAATGGTGTGTCACTGCTTCCATTGTTTCCCCATCTATTTGCCATGAAGTGATGGGAACTTCAGCATACACAGACTTAAGCTCATTAATTCTTAGGTTTTTTTTTTTTTTTGCTATTTTATTATTTTGTCCTCTGAAAGGAATTTTTTTTCTGCCTCCACTTTCCTATGTTTTTTAGCTTTTATATTTGTTTTGTTCACTCACCTCGAATTAAAGTTGTTTTTCCGTAGTTATGAAGGTGTTCCAACACCAGTGGCATTTGTTGAAAACGTTGCTCTTTCTCCACTGAATTACCTTAGTACCTTTGTCAAATACCAATTAATTGTGTAAGTATGGATCTGTTTCTAAATTTTCTGTTGTTTCATTAATGTATTTGTCTCTCCTTATGCCACTGTCTTGGTTACTGTAGTTTTATGGTAAATCTTAAAATCAGACTTTGGTCTGCAAATTTGCTAGATATTTTATTAGTTCTGCTGATTCCACAGGATTTTCTATATGAAAAGTCATATTCTCTACAAATTAAGGAAATACTTCTCTCTCTTAAATCTGGATGCCTCTTTATTTTGTTTGCCCCATAGCAATGATTAGAGCTTCCTAAACAATGCCAAATATAAGTGCAGTGAGCAAATATCTTTGCCTTGTTCAGTCTTAGGAAGAACATGTTCAGTTTTTCACCAGTAATATAATGTTAACTCTAGCTTCTTAAAAATGCTAAAAATTAAATACATTCCCTTCTACTCCTAATTGTGGCTTAGCTGGTAAAGAATCCTCCTGCAGTGTTGGAGACCTGGGTTTTATCCCTGGAATTGGGAAGATCCCCTGGAAAAGGGAAGCTCTACTCACTCCAGTATTCTGGCCTGGAGAATTCCATGGATTGTATAGTCCATGGGGTAGCAAAGAGTTGGACATGACTGAGTGACTTTCACTTTCACTCCTAATTATTGAGTTTTTGTCATGAATGGTTGGTGAATTTTGTCCTTCTATGGATTCAGTTCAGTTCAGTTTCTCAGTCGTGTCTGACTCTTTGCGACCTCATGAATCGCAGCACGCCAGGCCTCCCTGCCTATCATCAACTCCCGTAGTTCACCCAAACTCACGTCCATTGAGTCGGTGATGCCATCCAGCCATCTCATCCTCTGTCGTCCCCTTCTCCTCCTGCCCCCAATCCCTCCCAGCATCAGAGTCTTTTCCAATGAGTCAACTCTTCGTATGAGGTGGCTAAAGTACTGGAGTTGCAGCTTTAGCATCATTCCTTCCAAAGAAATCTCAGGGCTGATCTCCTTCAGAATAGACTGGTTGGATTTCTATGGATTACTTAGCTTAATTTCATGAATGTTGATATGTTTCCATTGTTATTTGGCTCAAAAATTTTTTGAGACTTCTTTGAGTGAGGGTCAACTAGTTGTATGTTGCTTATTATAAATGTGTGAATTTTCTTGATATTTTATTATTATTACCTTTTAATTTTTTTTCTATCTTTATCAAATACTGTACTCTATAATATCCCAATCCTTTAAAATTTATTAAGACCTCTTTTGTTACCTAAGATATATTTTCCTTGGTAACTAAACTGTGTATACATGTATATTCTGCTAGTTATCAATTAGATCAAATGGGTTGATAACTCATTCAAATCTTCTGCATCTTTACTGATTTTTGTCTACTTCTATCATTTACTGAAAAGAGGGCACCAAGGTCTTCTGTTCTGATTGTGGATTTGCATAGCTTTCTATTTTGTTATGTCAGTTTGGGCTTCATGTATTTGAGAGTTTGGCTAGCAGATGTATATATACATAGGACTGTTCTATCTTTTTGATAAATTGATCCTTTATTATTATGAAATCACCTTTTTTAAAATCTCTGTTAATTTTTGCTTCAGGTTACTCCTTTGGTGACATTAATATAGCCACACAAGTTTTTATACTCACTATTTACATACTATTTTCCATCTCTCCTGCCAACCTATTTGTGTCTTTGTATTTGAAGTATACCTTCCCTGAACTTCATACAGATGGTTCTAGTGTGTGTGAACTGATGTGACAAATTTGCTTTTTAATTGAAACAATTACCCAGTTGACATAGATATTGATGTAATTGTCTATCATCTTGAATTTTTTTGTAACAAGTTCTTTTTTGATTGTTACTCATTTCCTTCTCATTTTGGATTGTGTGTGTGTTTAACTTACCATATTTTAGTATTTTATTATATATCTTCTATTGAATTTTATCTATATTTTTACATTATGCTTTAGTAGTGCTTTTGTGAGTAATTTATACATATCTTGCTTATCACAATCTACCTTGTAAATATACTATATTCAGTTCAGTTCAGTCATTCAGTCATGTCCAACTCTTTATGACCCCATGAATTGCAGCACACCAGGCCTCCCTGTCCATCACCAACTCCTGGAGTTTACCCAAACTCATGTCCATTGAGTCGGTGATGCCATCTAACCATCTCATCCTCTGTCATCCCCTTCTCCTCCTGCCTTCAATCTTTTGCAACATCAGGGTCTTTTCAAATGAGTCTGCTCTTCACATCAGGTGGCCAAAATATTGAAGTTATTATAATATATATATAATATAGTAATATACTATATATATATATGTATAATATACTCTATTACTTTACTGTAATATAAGAAATTGCAACAATGTAATTTTATTCACACCCCTACCACACTTTGAGCTATTGCTTTTATATATTTTACTTCTAAATGTTATAATCTCTCAAATACATTAAAATGTTCACTTTAAATAGTAAGTTGACATTAAAATAATTTAAGAAAGAAAGGAAAAATTATGTTATGTTTAACTACATATTTACCACGTGCAGTGTTTTCAAATCTTCCTTTATCTGAATTTCCATTAGGTTTTACTTCTTTTATCCCAAAGAACATTATTATTTATAATAGTGTGGATATGCTAGCAATGGTATTTCAGCTTCAATTTTTTTTCAACTTAGATTTTAGAAGGCATTTTTGTTAGAGATAGTATTCTTGTGTGACAGATTTTTTTAGAAAATCTTTCATCAGTGTGAAGTTGCTATCCCATTATATTCTGCCTTCCATTGTGTCTGGTGAGACATTATCTGTCTTTCTTATTGTTCCTCTTATATAATGTGATCATGTCCCCAACTTCAATCCTTTGGCTATTTTTAAAGACTTTATTTTTACCTTCATGGAAGTCACTGTGCAAATATAAATATTTTTCTGCTTGTTTCTCTGCTTCAAAGGTCAAATCTCTTCAAGTTTCTGTCTGCTTATGATGTTGGTGTTGTGGTTGTTTAATTGCTAAGTTGGGTGTTTTGTGACCCCATGGACTATAGCCCATCAGGCTCCTCTGTCCATGGGATTTCCCAGGCAAGAATACTGGAGTAGATTAACATTTCCTTCTCTAGGGCACCTTCCTGACTCAGGGATTGAACCTGTAGCTCCTGTGTCTCCTGCATTGATAGGCAGATTCTTTACTGCTGAGCCACCAGGGAAGCCCCCTGCTTATAACTTTTCAGTATGATCAAATAGTTTCCAGAATTTGTAATTGTTATCTTGAGGTTAGTCTAATAGAAGCTACTAAAGTATTACCTGAACACTTTATACTGTTTATGTAGTAGTATAATTTTTTCATAACATTATTTTAGTGAACTTGTTTTCTCAAAGCAGCTTTAAGTTCATGGCAAAATTGAGTAGGTGCTACAATGAGTTTCCATATACCTTCTGCCCCACACATGTGTAGCTTCTATCATTCACCTCCTCCACCGGAGTAGTACATGTATTACAATTGATGAACCTACGTTGACACATCATTATCACCTATGTCCGTAGTTAACACTGAGGCACTCTTGCTGTTATACATTTCAGGAGTTTGGACAAATTTACCATTTGAGGTACCCACCATGATAATATCCTACATGGTGTTTCACTGCCCTAAAAGTCTTTGTATCCTGCCTATGCATCTCTCCCTCTCCACTAAACCCTGGCAGCCACTGATCTTTTTACTGTCTCTATAGTTTTGCCTTTTACAGATTATCATCACATAGTTGGAATCATACCATAGGCAGCATTTTCAGACAGGCTTCTCTCACTTAGTATTATGCCTTAAATTTCATCCATGTCTTTTCATAGCCTCATAGCTCATTTCTTTTGAGTGCTGAATAATGTATTTCATTGTCTGGATGTACTATAGTTTATCTATAACTTCATAACATTTTCATATACAGTTCTTATTCTCCAAAATTTATTTTCATTCTATTTTTTATATTTTATAGACAATGGCACTCATATTTGAAAGACAAAGTGACCTTCTCAAATACAATGAATAAGCATTGAAGAAACTAGAAATCAAACTTTTAAAAATGGAAATATGAACAAGTTATCCTGTCCCGGGTATTTTGCTCAAGCAGTCCTCTTTGTAAGTCACTCAGTTGTGTCAGACTCTTTGTGACTCCATGGCACGTAGCCTGCCAGGCTCCTCTGTCCATGGAATTCTGCAGACAGGAATATTAGAGTGGGTAGCCGTTCCCTTCTCCAGGGAATCTTCCCAACCAGGGATCAAACCCAGGTCTCCCATATTGCAGGCAGATTCTGTACCATTTGAGCCAACAGGGAAGCCTACTGCTTGTCAATTTCATTCTAATCCTTTTAATGATGAGATCACTAATTCCAATCAGTTAGATTCAATCATCTTTTTGGACTCACTTTACATGTTACCCCCTAGTTTAAATTATGTTTAGATTTATCATTCTATTTCTCAGTACTTTCCCCCCATTTATATTTTTATTATAATAATAAATTAGATATTTTGTGCATGTATATTAGTTTAATATGTGTCTCTTTTGATATAGTAAGCAATAAGAGAACACCAAGATCTGTTTTACTCATGCCTAAAACAGGGACTGACATAAATTATGCACTCAATAAATATTTATTTAATAAAGGAATAGTTTTGTTGTCTTTCTGATCTATCAGGATATTTCTGTGTTAAATCTAAGAGTTAGGGCCAAGTTCTTAGCACACTTATATAATTAGTTGAAGATAAAATGTTGGGTTTGAGAATTTAGTTTGAGGGCTACTTTAAGACCTCAATATGTTAATTTTTATATCTAGACTATCTTGCAGTATTTCTTTTTATCTCTTAGATATAAAAAATAAATTAGTTCTGAGAAAAGCAAAAGAAATCTATTTGTAGATTTGTAAGTTTGTCACTTAGACACTTGTAGGGCATAATAAAATTTAAAAATTATTTATGATACACAAAAGCCAGTATTTAGTCATAATTATTTTTCAAAAGTTAAAACAATCTCAATGCAATAATTAAAACTTTTATAAAGAACTTTCTTTATGTTAAAGAACTCCCTTTTGATATCAAACTTCAAGAAACTGAAATGATTAAACATTTTAAGTGCTATGAAAAAATCGAATGTAAACTTTTGCTGTCATGAAAACAACACAGGGCTCTGGAATAGAGAATGACTTTGGCAGGTTGGTATGTGTGTTGATGATTGGGTGGACTCCTGCAGAGGAAGTGATCAGTAAAGAACTATTTGAGATTAATGTTTGAGTCAAACCCTGAATCATGAAAGGGACCAGCGTTGTTAAGCTCTTTAGGAAGCTTTGCCAAGGAGAAGGAGAGGCTTAAAAAAAATCTGTGAGTGCAAAAGCTTGGAGTAGTCAAGAGACAGAAAGAAGTTTGGTGTTCCTAGACTCTAAAGAATAGTAACAGTGGTATTTGATGAACACCAGGAAGCAGGCAGAACCTAGATCTTTAGAGATTTGAAAGCATTGTCTATTGTCAGGAGTCTGAATTTTATTCTAAAAGCAATGGCAGTAGAACATGGCTACATCTTTATTGCTAATCCAAAATAAGAGGGTAGCAGACACACTGCAGTTAATAGCACTGGGTTTTGCATGGGCAGGCCCTGCAGTAGAGAATCCACCTGCAGTGCAGGAGACATGGGCAGGAGACGCAGGTGATCTCTGGCTCAGGAAGGTCCCCTGGAGCAGGAAATGGCAACCCACTCCAGTATTTTTGCCTGGAAAATCCCAATCCATAGAGTTGCAAAAGAGTCAGACACAACTGGGCGACTAAACAACAAGTGGATGATGTTGATATCACTTGAGGGCCCCTGAGTTAAACATTTTCATGGTTTTAATTAAAATACTATCAATTACTTGTGGATTTCATGGAGCCTTTATAGGTACACTCTGATTTATTCCTCAATGCTGATGAACTGGTATTCATATGATCATTGATATACAACTGAGGAAACAAGAGAGAAGTTGAGTGACTTAGATTATTTCTAATTACTCAACATACATTTATTGAACAAGTACTGTGTCACATTGGAACAATTGTAAATTAATCAAATTCCTGTCCTTATGGAACTTACATTCTAGTAGGGAAGAGAAAAAATAAACGAATACTTACATAATGAAACACCATGGAGTAGTACCTGTTCACAAGGAGAATAAAGCAGGGTAAGGGGAGAGAGAGGGGGAAGAGGGGCTATTTCAGACAGAGTATTCTAGCAAAGCCTCTGTGAAGAGATCCTTGAATTAAATAAGGCTGGAGGAGAGGAGGGAATTATACAAATATCCGGAAACTGAAACCAAGTCTTTAAATCTAAATCCCACACTTCTGGCAAAACTCACCTACGGGTTATTGAGGTAAAAAATCCCACCAAGGGGCTTTAAAAATTACAGTTACAATGTTAGTAAGTAAAACTATAACAGCTTGCTCATGAGCCTCTACTTCTAGTTTAATCACCTGTGGTTTCGTTCTGTCATATTAAGGTTAACCCAGTCTTTTAGGCGGAGAAGGCAATGGCACCCCACTCCAGTACTTTTGCCTAGAAAATCCCATGGATGGAGGAGCCTGGTGGGCTGCAGTCCATGGGGTCGCTGAGGGTCAGACACGACTGAGCGACTTCACTTTCACTTTTCACTTTCATGCATTGGAGAAGGAAATGGCAACCCACTCCAGTGTTCTTGCCTGGAGAATCCCAGGGACGGGGAGCCTGGTGGGCTGCCGTCTATGGGGTCGCACAGAGTTGGACACGACTGAAGTGACTTAGCAGCAGCAGTCTTTTAGGGGCAGGGATATTTGCAGAGTTTTACTCTCCTACTTCTTCCCCCTCCTCTGGTTCCAGATCACATTGGGTCTGTTCTGGCAAGACTGACATAGAACATGATCCTGGGGCTCCACAAGGCCCACCGGTCTTCCCTCTTCTCTGCTGACTTGGACGTGGACAGTCTGCCCCTGTCCTTGCTGTGCTCACTGCTGATGACTCAAGTCTGTCTTCTTGGCCTAAGCAATGCAGGGCAATTGTTCCCTGCAGCCTGGCCATTCTTGCTGACTGCTCTGGCCAGGCAGATAAATGTAGTTGATTGGTGACTCTGTTCCAACTCTGGAGTTTTCCACTCTGCAGCCCTCTGCTCCAGAGTGATTTGGTCTCCAGGGCTCTGTGGAGCTCCCAGCCAGCTTTCAGCTCAATCTCAGTTCCCCACAGGGAGTTGAAGCGCCTTCTGGGTCTCTCCTCTGCCACACTATAGCCGAGGGAGACTCTGACCTAGAAAGGAGCAAGTCTTTTTCTTAATTCCCAACTCTCTTTCAACTATACTAATTTTTGTCTCTTTTTAAGTGAGTAGCTGCTGTTCGTATCATACCAGGCTATCCTCATTTTTGTTTTGTTTCATTTTAAAATGCTCACAAGAGACGAAACAAATGTTATTTATTTATGAGGGCTGAATGTAAGAGACAGTTTTGCTTTAACTCCCACAAAGATTTGGCTTAGAAGATGAGTAGCTGAAGCTTAGAGGATGCAGGTCATTGAATGAACCATAGAAAAGGTGCTGCAGACCTGTTAGACAGGAATCTCTCTCGGTGCCGTTTGAGCGACTCAAGTAAGAGACGTATGAGTGGGAAGTTTTCTTTGAAGTAAGAGGAAGCCATTCATGTTGGGCACCCATCCCTCTTGGTGGATGAGGAAACCAGAGCATTATAAATTAGTGTGGATAGGGGGATTAAAGTGATGTAGACATTCCATACATAGATAACATTTTTTTTTTTTCAAATGCATCATTGTAGACACACCTGTTTACATTAACTTTCAATAAATCTGGCCTTTGTTTTCTAGGGCAGATTTTGGGAGACGGCTTATCCTGACTTGATAATAAGTAAAGTGTTAGGAAGAAGATGATTTAATTAGAGCTCAGGTATTCTTTTAGAATTAAATGAATGAAATATAGTTAGCATATTTTAGGTGAGACTTACATCTCATAAAATATAAGTGATAAAATGATAAATACTAGTGGAGGCAGTAGAAAATTTCCTACCTTTGTCAACAAATATTGTCTTTGAGTGTGTCGGCTTACTTTTAACTATTTGGTTAAGCAGTCATTAACAGACTGCTGACCATTAAAAACTTACTCCTCCAAAAGTGGGCTTCCCTTGTGGCTCATATAGTAAAGTATCTGCCTGCAGTGCAGGAGACCTGGGTTCAATCCCTGGGTCAGGAAGAGTCCCTTGAGAAAGGAATAGCAGCTCACTCCATTATTCTTGCCTGTAGAACGCCATGGACGGAGGAGCCTGGCAGGTTGCAAACAGTCAGACACAGCTGAGCGACTAACACACGCACACCTCCAAAAGTACCAACAGTTAGTAATATACACAGGCACAGAAAGTAAGTGATGTTAGCAAGTTGATCCTTCCTGTTGTATGACTGAATTCCCAAACAGAAACCCCAATGTAAAGTCTTGAATTTCCAAGTACTCAGATATATATTTGATAAATAAATATTTAACTATAATCCTCAATCCAAAGTAGTAATATGATGTGTTGGGGAAAATATATATGAATATAAAGATTATATATATATATATATATATATATATATATATATACACACACATGTGTGATACACACACATAAAGATTACAATTGTTCCCTTCCCTTTGGTTAAAAAGAGGGTGTGTTGAAAGAGATATAAATTGGGAGATGGGGAGAGAGAGGAAAGATAAAATCAAAATTGGCTCTTAGAAAGGATCTGATAAATTTTCATTGAACTGTTAACAATTAAATATATTTAGTGGGTCCGAAGTTAACTAGAAACAGTAGCTTAAGCCAAAGTACATTTTCTCCAGTGAAGATCCAGCCATTTTTATTTTCAGAGGGTCACCCCTTGAACCCAAATAATACCCACAGAGAACCACAGAATTTTTCTTGGTTTAAGTCTAATCCTTTTATAACTTTTATGAAAAGTCAATCCATATATTTTCAATACATTTTATTTTGAAGTGAAGTCTCTCAGTTGTGTTTGACTCTTTGCGACCCCATGGACTGTAGCCTACCAGGCTCTTCTGTCCATGGGATTCTCCAGGCAAGAGTGCTGGAGTGGGTTGCCATTTCCTCTAGGGTTTTATTTTGAAATGATTGAAATTTCATAGGATGTTACCAAAAAATATACATAGAGCTTCTGTGTGTGCCTTCCACTCAGCTCTCCCCAAGGGTAATGTGATGCGCCGTTATAGTAAAATCTCCACTCTAGGAAGCTGACATTGGTAGAGTCCACAGAATTTCATCTGACTCATTAGCGCCTCACGTACCTGTGTGTGTATAGTTCTATGTGACTTTTTCCTATGTTCAGTTTCATGTAACTACCACCACAATCAAGATACAAAGCTGCAGCTGCACTCATCACTTTCATTCCCTCACCCCTAATTCTTGGCAACTACTATTTTATCACTCTATTACTGTGTTAATTCAAATACATCTTATAAATCATACAGTATGTAACCTTTTGAGATTGACTTTTCTCACCCAGCATAATTCCCTGGTGATCTATCCAAGTTGTTGTCTGTGTCACTAATTTTTTCCTGTATTCCATGAGTAGGAATGGACCACAGTTTAACTACTCACCCACTGAAGGGCATTTGTGTTCCATATCAGCGTGTTTTGATCCTGCCTTTGTATACTACCACTATTCCCTTTGTGTTGGTTGGGATAATGCAGGGTGTTGTAACAAGCAAGCATTCAAATCTCAATAATTTAACCTTTCAGTTTGTTTCTCATTAATATAATATTCCACAGTAGGTATTCTTGGTGGGGCAACTTTTCCTTTAAGCAACGATTCAGAAACCTAGGATGTGTTTCTTCTTCCTCTGCCATTTGAAACACTTAACTTTTGACATCGCCAGAGGATTTTCTCCATGTCAGACAGCTAGAAGAGGGGAGAGCACAGTGAGAGTGCTGTGTCTCACTTGTCCTCATATTTCATGAAGATATACTAGTCACATGTGCACAGAGAACTCTGAAGGAAGCAGGGCCCTGTAAGACAGATGTAAGCTCAAGAGGAAGAAAAAATGGGTTTGATGAACAAATGTCCGGGCTGTATGACAAAGTCAAAGATCTTGAACCTGCCATGCACCAAGCCCCCACACATCTGTTCACTGATGCTGTTTGTTCCGTTACTGGTATAGTAGTTAGTGCAAAGCAGAGAGAGAGAGATGACATGAAATTGGGTGCATACGTTATGGAAAATTCAATAATCCCCTTGTTTCTTCCCTATAGTAAATCTGTTTGTTATTTGCACTCAGTAAACAACAAAAGTAAACCACTTTGTTGAAGTTCCACATTGTTTTGGCCAGCTGAATTCTGAGAGCTCAGTGTCCCACATTCCACATTTGTAAAATCTACTAGATCCACTCTGGAAGAAATTAGGAGCACACATTTAAGGTACTCTCAAGGGTAAGAGGTTATGGAAAAACTGCATGTCCTGAAAGAGAGTTTTTGATAATTTGGGGATTTTGTAAATAGGGCGATTATGTAATATTTGATAAAAATTTACCATGGTTTTTCTTATGGATTAGCTAAGAAATAAGGATAAACATATAGTATTTTATCCAGCTTACAGTTGACAGAAATAATTGACATGAAATGAAACCAGCAATAGTTAAAACTGCTCGCTGTAAAATTTGCTCTTGATGAAAAATTGACTGACAAATCAATTTTTGTTGGCAAAATATAGGTTTGCAAAATTTGGCCTGGAAGAAAATTGACTTCACAAAAATAATGGCCACAAAACAAATTTTAAAATAGCTAAATGTATAACCATAAAAGTTTGAATTAGATAAAATGAAATTTTTAATTGATAAATTGAAGCTCCTTGACAAAAGTAACATAGTAAATTGTATTAATCCCAGTGATGTTAATGTTAAATCAATAGTAAAAGACTTAAATGTAGTATATAAAAAACTCATCAGGAAATTAAATTGGTATAATATTGTCTGCTGTAGAAATTTTTTTCTTGATAAAAATTCATCTCTGTTATTATAATTTTGATTTTAAAGTTTGTGTTAATACATGCGGAGTCGGACTATCATCGTGTCCAAATAATGGAGTCAAAAATCTCCTGGACTCTTATTTATACAAGAAGGATAATGTAATTGTGCTTTTTTCACAGAGATTTTAGGAAGTGGTTCTCAAACTTTAATGTACATCAGAGTCACCTGAAGGACTTGTAATTTGAGGGAGGGGGGCAGAGAATTTCCATTTCCAACAAATTTTCAAGGGATGCTGATCTGGGGACCCCAGTTTGGGTATCCCTCCCTTAGGTGGCTTTTGTGAACACTGGCTTTTGCTAAAGGCCAGTACCTGCATCTCTGTGTAGGAAAACTGGCCTCAGGTTTCAGCAACCTGCTTTCACAGACATCTAGGAATGCTGAGGAATTTATACTTCCCCACCCTCCCCTAGAGGGCTTCGCAGGTGGCTTAGTGGTAAAGAATCCACCTGCCAATGTGAGAGACGTGAGTTCAGTCCCTGGGTCGGGAAGATCCCCGGCGAAGGAAACGGCAACCAACTCCAGTATTCTTTCCTGGGATATCCCATGGACAGAGGAGCCTGGTGGGCTACAGTTCTTGGAGTCTCAAAGAGTGGGACATGACTTAGCAACTAAACGATAACAACCCTACCTTGCTGCTACTGCTACTGCTAAGTCACGTCAGTCGTGTCTGACTGTGTGCGACCCCATAGACGGCAGCCCACCAGGCTCCTCCGTCCATGGGATTTTCCAGGCAAGAGTACTGGAGTGAGGTGCCGTTGCCTTCTCCGAACCCTACCTTAGATGGCCCTTAATCACTGATGCAGGTATTGCTGTACAAATACTACAGATCCCTGAGCAAGACCACACTGAACTGTGCCTGCCTGTTCTCCAGGTATGCCCAGGGGGAGGAAATCAAAGTTACTTTTACCAGACACTTGGCAAGAGACGAGTAGAGTGTTGGGCACAAAAACTTCTGTGAAGTTTGACAGAAATTGGATGATGAGACAATAAAGAGCAATAACTCACATAAGACATCTGTCTGTAAAAGAAGGCAGAGAAATCAAACAGTGTTTGGGAAGGAGAGTGGAGTCAAAAAGAGCTCTTTTTTTTTTTTTTAAAGATAAGAGCTATTGTACCATGTTTTATGTTGACAGGAATGATTCAGTAAACAGAGATAACAGTAAAGAGAGAGGGGATGTATACTCAGAGCAAGAAAGTCCTTGATTAGGAGGGAAAAACGGATTTGCTACACAACTGGACAGGGAGCTTTACCATATAGGGTCAACATCTCCTCCATTAATTGTGAAATGCATCAAGAGAAGTCAAGACTCTTTCTTTTCTTATCTCTCACATTTTATCAGCTCTTAAGTTCTGCCAATTCTCTCCTTCTAATGTTTCCGCTAACTGCCTGCCCTTTCTCTTCGTCCCCAGAGTCACAGCCCTAGTGGGGACACTCAGAATCTGTAAGCCATCTTTTTACAGAGGCTCTCAAGTACTCTTGCTTCTAGCCTTGTCCCTCTCCAATCCATTTTTCCAGGCTCCCACCAGGCATCTTTGTCAGAGCAAATCTGAGCATCTCGCTCCTGGGCTCAAAATCCTTCATCCACTCTTTTATTGGATAAAATTTTAAATTCATTAGCTCAATACACAAAGCCTTTGATGATCTGTCCTCTTCCTTTGTATTCAGCTTCTTCTCCTGACATTGATCCTGCAGCCCTTGGTGATCATATAATAACCAGCTTCCTGTAGACCCTCTAAATGTCTCGCACACTCATATACCTCTGTCTTTATATTAATATTTTTTGTTCCTTTTTCTCTAAACACTTTTCTTTCATTTGCCTATCTGGTCAACTCCTGTTTCCCCTTCATATCTCAGTTCAAGCCTTACTCCTCCTGTTAGTTAAATGAATACCTTTATGACTAAATGCATAATAGGTGTTAATTATAGCAATCAGTCCAAAATGCTGCATTTTCTGTGGTCAAGCCACATTTTCCAGTTTGGGGTTTGAGAAATTTGTCTCAGAGGGTGGTAAGTGATTACTTCACACCAAGGTGTGAATCAGATTCAGCTTACAAGGGATCACTTACATTTTCTCAAAAGAGTATGAAAAAGAAGCATAAGAGTGTGTTGAGGAGGGCTCATGCTCAGACACTTTCTGCCAAAGGGTATAATCCATGGGTTCATGGGCTCATGGAAGTCTTGGAAAGACTTCCATTACTTTGAAAGTATGCTTATCCCCCAGCCCTCAGGGGAAGAGAGAGTGATCCTCAGAGAGGATGGAGACATTTCCCCCAAATATTTGAAACTGAGATTGTGGGGGAAAGCAGAGATATTGCTATAATTTCTATTAGTGAGTTATTACAGCAAGCACTGAATGGGGAAAATTCTACCTGTTCATCCCAACACCTTAGCTATTGTGTAAGGTGATATGAGAAACGATAATGGTCATGACAAAAAGGAAGTAGTATTCTGTAGCTTAAGGAGCAAGTCAGAGAGACTCGAGATCCTTTTGGTTCAAGTGATGCTCAGTTCAAGACTGCATTAAGGGTCTTGGGGCTGGAGGTAGGGAGTGGATTCTTGATTCTACGATTTCTAAGATTCTTGTCTTAGAAATTCTAAGATTCTCGTCCTGCAGCTGGAATAATAATGGAGCTACAAAAAAGGGAAACCTGGAGTGTAAATCTGGGAGTGAGTGAGAATCTCAGAGCATACAAAGGGTGAAGAAAACAAAACGGAAGGAGAGGCACGTTGGGGAAGCACCCAGACCACCACAAAACTCACCAACTGCCACCAAAAATGACAAATATGATGTGTGAACTCATGAACGTTACAGGGGGAAGCAGTTATGATTTATTTGAAAACCTTTACAGTAGTGCCTTTTGCCAAACAGTAACATTTTTATAAAGACGTTATGAAGCAACCTCTCTAAAGATTGTACTTTTCTGATTTTTTTTTTTTTTGGTTTGGTTTTTCCTAAAAAGTTTTTAAGGCTTTGGTTTTCCAGCTTCTTTGCCTTTTAGTGGTTTGCCGTGACTGCCGCTTTAAGAAATGTTTTTTCTGTTCCTGCTCCATTTTAATCTTTCACTTTGTATTAACAAAATCAAAACCAGCACAATTAGATACCTCCTGATTCTGATTTGTTTTAATACTAAGAGAATGTTTGAAATGGCTCAAGCAGTGGGGGAAATACTTCAAGCCGTGGTGGCTGCAACATTGGAGTTCTAGAGGAAAACTTCAAAAGATAGCTTGAAAGAAAGACCAAAACCATCTCAACCAATAATTCTTTACATTTGTGCTTTTATTTTATTGTAGTCGTCACAATAAAAGCAAGAGGATCGGGTAGAGAGAAAAAGATGTTTGTAAGCTCATTTCAGTTGTGCAATGTTAAATGTAATCCAAAGGACTTTCCCCTTTGCTTTTCAAACAGACAATCAAGCGTTGTATCTATAACTCAAAAAAAAAAAAAAAAAAGTGACTAGAATATGCACAACAGTCAGTGCCCAACTGTCTCATTTGGTTAGAATAAATGAAGGAGAAAATGGGCGAGATTCAGAAAGCAGGATTATAATGAAGCTATGTTGATCCAAATCCCCATCTCTTCTGTTTATATGTTGGACATCCTGAATGAGATGGGAACGCTAGAAACAAAAGCAAGGAGAGATCTTCAAGTGATAGGAATTTGGCCACCGAGGGAGGTACGTTTATAAATGAGCCTTTGAAGCATCACAGTGGGCAGAATTAGGAAGAAATGGTTGCAGTTGCGCACAGTGGATTGTGGTATAGAGTTAGGAAATAGCTCATGACTTGATTTCTCATTTCTTTTATTATTACTGTGATTATTTTTAAGTCTCCTAGCAATAACACTCCAGAGTTACCTTAGTTTTTATTCCATTTTAAGTCTGGCCGTTAAGTAGAGGTTCTACTGTGTTACACCACGGTGTTTTGTTTTGTTTTGTTTTTTAACAGGAAATCGTGTGGCTACTATATGAGTTTTTTCTCTTACCATTCATTTAGGTAGATTTTTAGTTCGTGGGAACACAGTAAGTGTTTAGTTTCCTTTAAAAGGCTCTTATGCTCCTTGCATGAAAGGAAAAAGAATATCTCTGGACATGATGAGAAATTTCTGAGTTCTGTTCTCCAGGTGATAACACAGTAAACTGATATATTGAACATCAGGACCCTAGTCTCCTTGCCTCCACTGCATCTCAGTTTATCAATCTATGCCCTCTGCTCCTCATCCTTAGGAATATGAGGGGTTGGGGGACAAGGGAGAGAGAGAGAGAAATTAAAAGAACCAAGTCTATTAAGAGACAGGTTGCCTTGGAATCACTGAATTCACCATGGCCCTGGGAACTGTGTTCTACTGATATAGGGAAGGACACTTTGACTTCCACTGTATATACTGTAGGCTTCCCTCATAGCTCAGTTGGTAAAGAATCCGCCTGTAATGCAGAAAACCCCGGTTCAATTCCTGGGTCTGGAAGATCTGCTACAGAAGGGATAGGCTACCCACTCTAGTATACTTGGGCTTCCCTTGTGGCTCAGCTGGTATATAGCTGGTCTATACTGTAGACGGATCCAAGAATTTCCCTTTTGGAGCTTCCTCCTATTATTCTGCTGAAGTATCAGTCAAAAATGGTACCCAAATTTTCAACAATCTAACAGAACCAACCCCCCCACTTCTTCCTGCTCCTTTCTCACCCCCAGCTCTTGCCATCTGACCAGTATCTGAACAAAGCAGCTCAAAAGTTCTGGGTGAAGGGAATAATTTTTCTGTTTCATATTATTAAATCCAGAATCTTTTCGTTTGTGTTTTATTAAAAGACTGGAGAGAGCATTTCCTTTAAAAGGTTCCAGAATGAGCTAGTTTGAACGTCAAAACCTTTCTCTGTTTATCAAGAATTTAACCATGATAAAGAAAGGATCAGCTTTTAAGTCCCTGGGCTGGCGTGACATGCAGGAACTTCAAATAGCAGGAAAATAATCTTCTAGTTCTACGGAAATAGAGTTTCCAAAAGAAAGGATGGGATTAAAACCCACTGATAGCAGCTCTGGGTGAGCCTAATAGAGAATAACTAACAATAGAAAATAGGATAATTAAGAAGGCTAGGTGTTTCTACAGGAGAGAAGACTAGCCAGAAAACATTTTGGCTCGGAATTTCCGAAAAGTGAAATGACTGGCGTCTTTTCTCTCCTGCAGCCTTATGAATTTTGATATATTGTTCAAGAGATTTTCTGTCATTAATCTTAGCCTGACCATATAGTTGAGGGGGCGGGGGAGTGTCTAGAAACACAGGGAGAGTTAAATCAATCAAGCTTTTAAGTGATTCCCTAAAAAAACACATGTATTACCTTTCATACAGTGTGTTTGTAAAAACGATTATTGTCAAGGAAAGCATTTAATTTCCAACCAAGCAAAGCAAGATGTATAAGACTTAGCAGCTACTAAAATTAGATAGTGCTGGAGTTTCACAGGCTTGGAAATTGAAATACTGTGAAACATCATACGGCTTTTTTTCAAAAATGTCATGTCTTTTCAGCCTAGAGTGAAATATAGTGAAAGTTTTAAAACTCAGCATTCAATTATAGTTCTATGATATGCTTTTGTTTAAATGTTGACTAATCTCATTTACAATGGCTAAAATAACAAAATCTGTAACCACTTACTGGGCTTCCTATGTGCCCAGCACTGTGTTTTAGGATTTATGTTTCAGTAAATGATTCCATTAGGCAGATGTTATTATACCCATTTTACAGATAAGAAGCTGATGTTTGTGAAGTTTGAGCCATGTGCTCAGCCTCTGTGATTCGGAATCCAAACTCTGATCCATTTCTGCTATTCTGCCAAAACTGAACTTTTTACAAAAGAGTTTCACTTACTTTGTAACAAAGAGATTCATCTCCATGAATCCTTGAGAAAACTTTGTCCCTCCTCCCCATTTGTCTTGATTTGCCTAGCCATGAAGAACTCAAACAGGAATGCCAAGAAAACAGTGTCTAGGTCATTTATTGGCAGCGATGGTTTTTGGTTTTCTGCTTCCTGCTACTCACCCTTCAGCTTCTCCAAAGACAGCCAGTGAGTTCTGGCATTTTCTCTTCTTTCCCAGTTGCTCTGATGCTCTGTGATTGAAACTAGCAGCTCCATGGTGACCAGGAAAAACAAACGAGCCCATACCAGCCCTGTAAGCACTTACTGAACAGATTTTAAAAAGGAGTGAACTCAGTATAGCTCCAGGATTCCATCTGGAAATGAGCACTGATAGAAATCTTAGGCGCACGTCCTGCCTGCCTTTCACCCAAGGACTCTGCTGCATCAGGCACTGCAATTGCTCAGGACTGCTCTCAGAAACATGTGAGCGCATTGACATTATGATGCCTATTGAAACTCCCAGGCTTACAGACAGAGAATTAGAGGCACAAATTCCCATCTTAGGATCAGTCAACTACAGAGTAGAATTAGAAGAGCATTCTTGTTTTAAAAATCTGCCCAGTTAAAAAGAGGTTTTTTTTTTTTTAAATGGTTTTCAGAATCTAGATTTGACTTAAGAGAATTTTGAAGTCTCGCCTACAAGAGCAAGGAAATGTGAAAGCCTGTTCAGAATATTATATTAATTTGCGTCCTTATTCAGTGGAGAAAAGTGATGCCTCAGAATAAAAACACCACTGTATCTTACTTTTATTGAATAAATAAAATCATTCCCATTAGCCAGAGGGCACATGGACA
This sequence comes from Bos javanicus, assembly GCF_032452875.1. NCBI lineage: Eukaryota > Metazoa > Chordata > Mammalia > Artiodactyla > Bovidae > Bos > Bos javanicus. The sequence continues at coordinate 48,387,069 of NC_083881.1, forward strand.
TGAAACACAGAACATGCAGGACCTTTCTTAGAGAGAATAAATAATTAAATGATTTATTCTGGAAGTAGACTTACAGGGAATAAGATAGGACCCTCTCTATAGATACAGATAGAGGTGGTTTACTCAATTCATCAACCTAATTGCTAGAAATATATATGTAAGAATAAACAAGGGCTTTTGAAATATTAAGGTACCCACCAATCTACTGTCTTGGTACATTTTTAAGAAGATAACTTTGGTTTTTTAGTGCTATTTTTACAATTTTCTGGAGATAAATTCAGATTTCAAGGTTCCAAATTTTCCTGGGCTCTGGAAAGCTTCCCAGTGGCCTGGCAAAAGATGGGCAGAAGAATTAGATAATCTTATGATACCTTTGGGAACTAGACTTATAGGACTAAGTTCTAGAAGATGAGGGGGATAACTAAATATTATACTTTTAGGGTGTTTACTATGTTTAATAATGATTTGAACGAAATCAAATAACATATTAATGATTCCTTTTCTTTTCCTTGGGAATAAAATATCCATATTTTAAAAATTTCCCATGTTCAAGTAAAATTGTTTGCCTCTTCCTGCTATTAAGTTAAAAATCCTAAAACTGCAAGAGACTCATGCACTTAGTGGAGAGGTTTCCAAACCTTTTTCATTAAATGCTGCATTCTAAAGATATTTTAAGTTCACAGCCTTAACAGTTGAATATTTATTTAGAAATAAACAAAGGGCAAGCAGAACAATAGAAAAATTAAAGGAGATGACAAACATTTTACTTATTAGTGGTACATTGTTAATGAGAATGGATGACAACTTCCAGTAAAATATTTTTTTTTTTTTTTGCCTCTGCCTTCTTATCAACTGTTATTGTTTTAATGACAGTGTGGCAGACAAGGAGATCATAGAGAGAACAGGGGATGTGCCAGTACTGTCACTGTCTTGAACTTGTGCCTTTTTAATACCAAATTAAAATCATAGTTTCTCTGAAAGAATTCTCTCAAGCCACTTTTTTTGTGTGTGAACTCTTCTTGAAAATAAACTAACAATTCATAAATACTTGTAATACATAGCTGGCAAATGTGGGAGGTGCCGTATCAACCCTTCCACACTGTGGACACTCCATTCTGTTCCAGAATCCATATGGTGATTTTCCCTATATGGTCAGTGAGTAGCAGTGCACAGATTAAGAAGAAGATGAATGTCTATCCATACTTTAAGTATGATTATTGTTTTATAATATAATTCTGTTTACTTACTTTTGGCTGTGTGGGTCTTCATTGCTGGGTAGGCTTTTCTCTGGTCAGTGGGAGCAGGGGCTATTCTTCACTGCAGTGCACAGGCTCCTCTTGAGGTGGCCTCCCTTGTTGCAGAGCACAGGCTCTAGGGCACGGGGGCTTCAGCAGCTGTGGCGTGTGGTCTCAGTAGTTGTGGTTGCTGGACTGAGCCCAGCTTGACAGTTGGGGCACACGGGCTTAGCTGCTCCACGGCATGTGCAATCCTCCTGGACCAGGGATCGAACCCAAGTCTCCTGCAGTGGCAGGCGGATTCTTTATCACTGAGCCCCTAGGGAAGCCCCATATTTAAATATTATTAAAGCTTAATTTCTTCTCTTTTTAAAGATTTTATGTGTGTATATATGCGTATTAGTGTAAGTTCATATATTTCTATCCCACATCTCAACACATATACCCATTCTGAGTTTCAGATATCCCACTTTGGAGTTCAGTCACCAAATGTAACAAAAGTAGTGACATTGGTAGCAGTGTAGATAAAAAGGATAACCGCTCTTTAATGAGCATATATTAATTGCCAAGCCCTGAGCTAGCAATTACAGATACTCAATTTTTACAATATCCCCAAGCAATGTATTTTCCCCCATAGTTTATAGAGTAAGAGAAACTGAGGGTTAAAAACAGGAAAATTAGTCCGAGAGTAGAATATATTAATGAAGATCATACAGTATTTAGTGGCATAGTGGGGCCAAAATATCCTGTCCCCCATGATATTATATTCTTCTGTGCAAAGGAGAATTTAGCAGAGAATATGCTTCTTCCCTATATAGGACTCTCTTCAATGAAGGGTAGCTTTACACAGTGTCTGAGTTAGGAATCCTGATCCTTCAAAATCTGCCCAGATACTTGTTGCTTTTGGAATTTTTTTTTTTTAATCAGAGATTAAACTTTTCCTTTCATGATTAAAGAAAAAGTACCATCCAGATTGACTCATTTGTATCAGCATATAAATGGGGGCCATCTGATTCCATGTTCCATTGAGAAAAGCGGGAAAGGAGGGGACCTGCTGGCTATTTAATGGGTACAGAAATTTGAAGAAAGTGCCAGAACTCTAAGGGCACAAAAGTGGGAGATTTGGATGCCTGAATACCATCTATGTTTAATTTTCACTTTTGCCTCAAGCCAGGGCTACAAAGAAGATACATTGTAAATATGATGTCCATTTATATTTCCATTGACTTGCCCTGTGTTATTTGTCTTTCTGTGTAAACCTTCTTATCACCCTGGACGAATGACTCTTCTATTTCCTTTCTGAAAAGGCCATCAGCCTGCTGGGTCCTGTGGTTCTGTGGTTTCTCCATGGTGTTTTCATCAGATTCCTCTTGCCCTTTTTGTCCCCTGGTCACCTGTCCATGGGAGGGAAGGGTTCTTCTAATTTTAGATTGAAATTAATTTACATTTCCCACAAACCTGATGCTTGTCTCACTTCTCTTATAAATTATTTACACTGGAAAGGCTGAATCATGAAACTGAAGCTAAAACTAATGTAGTTTTCATGTGTTGATTTTAAAATGAATGCATAGGTCGTATTCTACTCACTACATTTGTTTTGGTCTCAGTTGCCTTTGCCCGTGCGACTCCCTGGTCTTTGTACATGGTAGGAGGGGATATGGCACTCTTCTCCTTCATTGACCAGTCATAGTCACTTTTTAAATTCAATAACTGGTTTTTAGTTGGTCTACTATGGGCCAGCACCTAGTAGATTCTGTGGAGGTTATATAAAAGAAAGGCAAAACTCTCTGCATTCCTAAAGTTTTCTAGAGGTGATGATAGACAAGGCCATCATATAACACAAAACAAAGTTAGCTGAGGGCCAAGAAGGGGACAAAGTTCTGGGTTTTGCAGAAGGGAGCAATGACATTTGGGAAGACTGGATGAAGGTAGTATGGATACGCTAGAGATACCTGTTGTCCTGGCTACCCAGCTCTCCATAGCTCCCTGAAAATGCAACGGGCCACCCTCTTCTACATAGTAACCCTGGCCCTTTGTCTGAAAAGTTGATCCAAATGAGGACACCTGATCCAAGCTAGAGCCATAAGCATCCCCACTTCCAAAGTTTGTAATTTTGAACTGAACCATGGAAGCTGGGGGTTGTCTGAAGGAGAACCATGTAATCCTGAGATTGTTTAAGTACTTGGGTTCTCATTCCAGCTTGACTGAATTCAATGCCTTGCTCTGTCACTGACTAGCAATGTTGTCTTGGGAAATCTATGCAAACTCTTTGTCTTTAGTTTTGTTATGAAAACACGAAAAGTAATGTGAGCTTTCTCATACAACTACTATGAAATGTACACGAGGAAATTTAAAGTGTAACATGCTTCATATTCAGTAGATATGAAGCTCTTAAGATTATGATGGCTGCCATTGTTATTATTAAAGAGACATCACATGAATTGGGAAGCCCCAGGTAGCTCAGTGATAAAGAATCTGCCTGTAATGCTTAAGACATGGGTTTGACCCATGAGTCTGGAAGACCCCCTGGAGAAGGAAATGGCAACCTACTCCAGAATTCTTGCTGGGGAAATCCCATGGACAGAGGAGCCTGATTGGCTATAGTCCATGGGGTTGCAAAGAGTTGGACATGACTTAGCAACTAAACAATGACAACCTCATGAGTACCCCTGGTGGGTCCCTGAAGGAACCCTGGGGCCTCGCCTCATCAGGGACTGGTCAGTCACAGGCTCCTTTAAGGGTCTCTCAATATCCTTCTGGGAGAAGCATAAAAAAACCCAAAAAACTTAAAAAAAACAAAAAATTAAAAAAAAAAAAACCAATACTTTTTTTTCAAAGTTATTCTGGGTTGTGTTTTGTTGTTTGAACTGAAAAAAGAAAAAAAGATCTGATAAGATAGTATAACTTGAATTTCTTTTGCCCTTTCTTATTTTCTTTCTGTCATTATTGTTATTCCTTGTGGTCATTTTCACTACATTAAAAAAAATTTAATGTGACTTTCTCCACATTTTTGTTGTATATCCATAGGCATTAACAAAATTTGTTAACTCTGTAAATTTTGTAACACAGATGGCAAAATAAAATAAAAAAACAAAAGAAAACAAACAGATGGCTGCAGATGACCTAAATCTGTAATGGAAATTTATATGTATATAAAAATGACTGCATTCTATATATCATTCAAATTTAGAAGTTTCCTTATGCTACACTTCCATAGATGCCTTACATTATTCAGAAGGAGTATATACAATGTTTAGAATGATCCACACATGACTGCCTTTGAAAAGATGTGAGGAGGTAAAGCTATATGATGAAAAATATCAGATAAAAGGTAGTTGGTTTATATACACAGGCAAATATACACACGCATGCAACAGTCATCAAATTAAATCAACTTCATGGCTATAACCGAGCTGTCATTTTGAAATCAGCTCCCACAGAATTTTTATTATGGTCACACAGAATTTTTGCCCTAGAAAACCCACCCTCAAGAGTTAACAATAGTTACATAGATTCCTGTACCTAAAAAGCATAGTCTGGTTGGATTTATATGAAATAACTGAATCGATCACATTTAATAATTTTAATACATATTATCTAATCTTTTATAAAGGAATTGCCTCCTTCCTTTATGAAGTAATCTAGTTCTGGCTTTATCATACTCTGGCCTAAGTTTTTATTTTTTCCATGTTTATTTCTGTGGACCTGGCTTCAGTCTTTATCAAAGAATAAAAATAACAACAAAAACAAACTAAGAAACTAAACCATGGGATTTATGTTTATCAATGAGAGAGTGATTTAGGTCTCAGTATGCCAGCAAACTTGGAAAACTCATCAGTGGCCACAAGACTGGAAAAGGTCAGTTTCATTCCAATCCCAAAGAAAGGCAATGCCAAAGAATGCTAAACTACTGCACAATTGCACTCATCCCACACGCTAGTAAAGTAATGCTCAAAACTCTCCAAGCCAGGCTTCAAGAGTACGTGAACTGTGAAATTCCAGATGTTCAAGCTGGTTTTACAAAAGGCAGAGGAACCAGAGATCAAATTGCCAACATCCGCTGGATCATAGAAAAAGCAAGAGGGTTCCAGAGAAACATTTACTTCTGCTTTATTGACTACGCCAAAGCCTTTGACTGTGTGGATCACCACAAACTGTGGAAAATTCTGAAAGAGATGGGACTACCACACCACCTGACCTGCCTCTTGAAAAACCTATATGCAGGTCAGGAAGCAACAGTTAGAACTGGACATGGAACAACAGACTAGTTCCAAATTGGGAAAAGGAGTATATCAAGACTGTATATAAATCACCCTGCTTATTTAACTTATATGCAGAGTAAACCATGAGAAACGCTGGGCTGAATGAAGCACAAGCTGGAATCGAGATTGCTGGGAGAAATATCAATAACCTCAGATATGCAGATGACACCATCCTTATGGCAGAAAGCGAAGAAGAACAAGAGCCTCTTGATGAAAGTGAAAGAGGAGAGTGAAAAAGTTGACTTAAAACTCAACATTCAGAAAACTAAGATCATGGCATCTGATCCTATCATTTCATGGCAAATAGATGGGGAAACAGTGGAAACAGTGGCAGACTTTATTTTGGGGGCCTCTAATATAACCAACCTAGATAGAATATTGAAAAGCAGAGACAATACTTTGCCAACAAAGGTCCGTCTAGTCAAGGCCATGGTTTTTCCATTGGTCATGTGTGGATGCGAGAGTTGGACTGTGAAGAAAGCTGAGTGCCAAAGATTTGATGCTTTTGAGCTGTGGTGTTGGATAAGACTCTTGAGAGTCCCTTGGACTGCAAGGATATCTAACCAGTCCATTCTGAAGGAGATCGGTCCTGGGTGTTCTTTAGAAGGAATGATGCTGAAGCTGAAACTCCAGTACTTTGGCCACCTCATGCGAAGAGTTGACTCATTGGAAAAGATTCTGATGCTGGGAGGGATTGGGGGCAGGAGGAAAAGGGGACAACAGAGGATGAGATGGCTGGATGACATCACCGACTTGATGGACATGAGTTTGAGTGAACTCCGGGAGTTGGTGATGGACAGGGAGGGCTGGCGTGCTGGGATTCATGGGGTCGCAATGAGTCGGACATGACTGAGTGACTGAACTGAACTGAACTGAATATAACCCTTATGGAAGAAAGTGAAGAGGAACTAAAAAGCCTCTTGATGAAAGTGAAAGAGAAGAGTGAAAAAGTTGGCTGAAAGCTCAATATTCAGAAAACTAAGACCATGGCATCTGGTCCCATGACTTCATGGGAAATAGATGGAGAAACAGTGAAAATAGTGTCAGACTTTATTTTTTGGGGCTCTAAAATCACAGCAGATGGTGATTGCAGCCATGAAATTAAAAGATGCTTACTCCTTGGAAGGACAGTTATGACCAACCTAGATAGCATATTGAAAAGCAGAGATATTACTTTGCCAATAAAGGTCCGTCTAGTCAAGGCTATGGTTTTTCCAGTGGTCATGTATGGATGTGAGAGTTGCACTGTGAAGAGAGCTGAGCACTGAAGAACTGATCCTTTTGAGCTGTGGTGTTGGAGAAGACTCTTGAGAGTCCCTTGAACCGCAAGGAGATCCAACCAGTCCATCCTAAAGGAGATCAGTCCTGGGTGTTCATTGGAAGGACTGATGCTGAAGCTGAAACTCCAATACTTTGGCCACCTCATGCGAAGGGTTGACTCATTGGAAAAGACTCTGATGCTGGGAGGGATTGGGGGCAGGCAGAGAAGGGGACAGCAGAGGATGAGATGTCTGGACGACATCACTAACTCTATGGACATGAGTTTGAGTGAACTCCGGGAGTTGGTGATGGACAGGGAGGGCTGGTGTGCTGTGATTCATGTGGTCGCAAAGAGTCGGACATGACTGAGTGACTGAACTGAATAGAAGTGAATATCACTGCAGATGGTGACTGCAGCCATGATATTAAAAGACATTTGCCCCTTGGAAGGAAAGTTATGACCAACCTAGACAGCATATTAAGAAGCAGAGACATTACTTTGCCAACAAAGGTCCGTCTAGTCAAGGCTATGGTTTTTCCATGGTCATGTGTGGATGTGAGAGTTGGACTGTGAATAAAGCTGAGCGCTGAAGAATTGATGCTTTTGAGCTGTAGTGTTGGAAAAGACTCTTGAGAGTCCCTTGGACTGCAAGGAGATCCAACCAGTCCATCCTAAAAGAAAACAGTCCTGAATATTCATTTGAAGGTCTGATGCTGAAGCTGAAACTCCAACATTTTGGCTACCTGATGCAAAGAACTGACTCATTTGAAAAGACCCTGATACTGGGAAAGATTTTAGGCAGGAGGAGCAGGGGACAACAGGGGATGAGATGGTTGGATTGCATCACCGACTCAATGGATATGAATGAGTAAACTCCAGGAGTTGGTGATGGACAGGGAGGCCTGGTGTGCTACAATCCATGTGGTCTCAAAGAGTCGGACACGACTAAGCGACTGAAGTGAACTGAACTGAATGAGTGAGTGATAGTCCCTCAATCGTGTCCAACTCTCTGAGACCCCATGGACTGTAGCCTGCCAGACTCCTCTATCCATGGTATTCTCCAGGCAAGAATAACTGGAGTGGGTTGCCATTTCCTTCTGCAGGGGATCTTCCCTACCCAGGGATTGAATATAGGTCCCCTGCATTGCAGGCAGAATCTTTACCTTCTGAGCCACCAGGGAAGCTTTACTATTAAGAGACATTTCTAAGTATAAAGACAGATCAACTTCAAAAGTATCAGCAGCTACATGCTTGACTTCATCTTATAATCTATAGATAATGCTTTAGAATATGTAATGAATCCATACAAATTCTCCAAAGAAATTCCAGAGACAGAAGTAAAAATAAAGTTATAAATGACAGTCATCATTCAAATGAAATAATTTAGATGAAGCTTATCTTTCTTGAAGAGATGGGGCCTGGGCAAGTGATCTGTTTATCAATAGATAACTCTTATTGGGTAAATACTCCAGAAGAGATATTGTATTTTGAAAATTCTGGCTGTTTGAAAAACAAACAACAGAAGAACAAAAACTAAAATCAGCAGCTACAGCTGTGTTAGGACTTTTTCTGTGGCAAAGGAAAGGGACCCAACTAAGGGTAGTATTTAAAACAAAAGTGAGATTTGTTGGTATTAGTGATTATAACGGAGAAGGCAATGGCAACCTACTCCAGTACTCTTGCCTGGAAAATCCCATGGACAGAGGAGCCTGGTAGGCTGCAGTCCATGGGGTCGCTAGAAGTCGGACACAACTGAGTGACTTCGCTTTCACTTTTTACTTTCATGCATTGGAGAAGGAAATGGCAACCCACTCCAGTGTTCTTGCCTGGAGAATCCCAGGGATGGGGGATCCTGGTGGGCTGCCGTCTCTGGGGTTGCACAGAATCAGACACGACTGAAGTGACTTAGCAGCAGCAGCAGTGATTATAAAGCCCATATGGTGGCTGCCTTGACCTCCAATGGGATTCAGGTGGTGCTCATGGCCCCCAGGGCTACCTTACACCTCTGCTCTGCCTTCTCATCTCAGGGGTTACACCGACTCCAGGCACTGATGTCAGCTCCTTGGGTTCCTGGTTTGCGGGCCACAGTGAGATATTGTCTGACCAAGGGCTGGGCAGGGAGAAAGGAAAGGGGGTGAGATGAGGTGACAGAGATAAATGGCTGATACTTTAACCTTCTGTTTTTCTTTTCTTTTTTTTTATTCCATAAATATGCGGATATCATGCCATAAAAATAGCTGTTATTTGTCAAAAGCTTAGTCAGCCCAGCATGAGGCTAGGTCGGTGGGGTGCATGTGGGAGTTCATGAAGATGAAAAGGGGATCTGAGCCATCAAGGAGTTCAAGTGAAGAAGCCAGAGTCTCTTTCCTTCCTCTGTACCTGGAGCATTGGCTTTCGAGAGCCCAGTGAAGATTTGCCAGGTTTTGTTTCCATCTCACTGTCTCTACATCTCCCTCTCTTTTCTCTAGATTTCTCCCTAGGAAACTTACACGATAGCCTTCCTAAAGTAGCCACAAGATTCTATAGAAATACTGGATACAGAAACTGTTACGTAGGTATTGAGAACAATAATAATAATTTATTAGCAATTTAAATTCCCATCCAGATTGCGAAGTTTTGTGATGGCAATCTACTTACATTAGATTGCACAGCTTTTTATTACACTACAATTTTCAGATTTTCATGTTTACATTCAAACAAGTAAGAATATATATTTTAAAACTACGAGTCTCATTTATATTGGCTGAACATGCAACTTGTTGCATTCAAGCTTCAAGATATGTTTAAATCTAAAAGAAAATACATCATCCATAATGCATTTTAAATAGAACATTAACACAGTTTCAACAAAGTAGCATGTTTTTGATAGAAAATAAAAATATTTTTACTCTGTAAGGATGTGGTTACCCTGGAATACACAAATATCTGATCTTAGACAACAACTTAGTCATAAAGAAAATTTAGAAAGAGATTTTTTATTCCATGAGAAAAATATCCAGATTTAAATTACTTTAACCAAAGGAAATGTCTTCAGGTTAGCCAAACTCAAAGCATTTACTTCACAAAATGGTTAATTTTCTAAAGGAAACCTCTTCTCTTTGTATGGAATTTTTTTTGCACACACATTCAGAGCTTCAAAGGAGCAATTCTGACTACGAATTGATCAGAAGCATTTTCTCTGTCTGAAAATATTTTTAAGCTGGAGAAAAATTTAAACCTTTCTCCTCTTTAAAGAATTTGGAACTGCATTAAAATTTTAAATTCTTGACTCAGGACTGTCAGCCTTTTTTGATAAAGCTGTCAAGTATTTCTTACGTTAAAAGGACAATGAGATTTATGAGAAAGATGAAAGCCAGACCATGGGCAACCTTGCTATGCAAAAATTTAAATATTCAGTACTAATACATGGTTGGAATCTGCCTAGCTGGTACACTGTCCTATATATTAGGAGCATTCCTTTCAGCTTCCTGTGATTAGCTGCACAATTACATGGAGAGAAGCTTTGGATGGCTGGCATTTCTGCAAGGAAGTGTCAGCTCACTGAGGTACCAATATATTACACAGTCAGAGAGACTGCAGGAACCTAATTGAGACATAAATCATGTTATAACCCGATAGTGATTTTTTAAACTATTATGTTAGAAGATACAGATAATCATCATTTCCTAAATTCATTTCCTGGTTATAAATTTCATGTGCTAGATTGTTGAAATAATCCTATTTATAACTTATTCTGACCTCAATCTGTGCTCCTCCTTCCTTACCAAGTCCCCCAATCTCCCAACAAACGGATCACAAGAGGGCTTGGATTTACTATAAATATTGTAAATACTGGAGAAAGAAATAGCAACCCACTCCGGTATTCTTTCCTGGAGAATTCCATGGACAGAGGAGCCTGGCGGGCTACAGTCCATGGGATTGCAAAGAGTCAGATACATCTGAGTGACTAGCACTTTCACTTTTTTTCATAGTAAATTATAGTAAATACTGATCATAGGTCAAATTCTTGAGCTGCTAGTTACTTATCCTATGTTATTGCGGTGTGTAATACTCAGAGTATACTAGCCATGTGTCAGATTAACATTGTTGTCAGTTGTATTTAAACAGAAGATAAAAACTGTTCATGCATGCTCTGGATTGGTAGTTGGGTGGTTTTGGTAATGGGTGGCCACATTAATACATTGGAAATTACCAATATAATCTCAAATATCAATTGGCTTCACTTTCCCAATTTCATGAGCATTTGAATGTAAGTTCCCACAGAGTAAGACATTTTTGTCTGTTTTGCTACAAGTCCTCAAAACTGACACATAGGAAGGTGCTCAGTAAATTTGAATGAATAAATGAACTACATAAAAGAATTATTTTGTTTTAGCAAGATCCGTATGGAAAAGAATTTTGAGAAGATGCTAGGAAAGTATCTTTCCTAAAAGTTGTTTACCAAATATGCTAGATTGGGAGATACAACACAGGTTTCTTTTTGTTTACCATTAATAGTGACTTACTCAGGTGCTCTGCTGAGAAGAATCTTGTGGCTCATCCAAGCTCAGCGGAAAAAGAGTCCCATAATCAACTGATGGGTCTCCCCTCTTGGCTCAGACAGTAAGGAGTCTGCCTGCCAATACAGGAGATGTGAGAGACACAGGTTCAATACCTGGGTCAGGAAGATCTCCTGGAGGAGGGCATGGCAACCTCTTCTTGCTGGAGAATTCCATGGACAGAGGAGCCTGGCAGCCTATAGTCCTGCTGCTGCTAAGTCGCTTCAGTCGTGTCTGACTGTGTGCGACCCCAGAGACGGCAGCCCACCAGGCTCCCCTGTCCCTGGGATTCTCCAGGCAAGAACACCAGAGTGGGTTGCCATTTCCTTCTCCAATGCATGAAAGTGAAAAGTGAAAGGGAAGTCGCTCAGTCATGTCCGACTCTTCGAGACCCCATGGACTGCAGCCTACCAGGCTCCTCTGTCCATGGGATTTGCCAGGCAAGAGTACTGGAGTGGGGTGCCATTGCCTTCTCCAAGCCTATAGTCCATGGGGTCACAAAGAGTTAAACACAACTGAGCAACTAACACTATAACTTTCAATCAATTGATGATATCTGTTGTGTGGCAGTGGTAGTCCACATAATAAATATTTGCTGTTGCTGGGAGAGTTTCCTACCTTGCTGCTGCTGCTGCTAAGTCGCCTCAGTCGTGTCCGACTCTGTGCGACACCACAGACGGCAGCCCACCAGGCTCGGCCGTCCCTGGGATTCTCCAGGCAAGAACACTGGAGTGGGTTGCCATTTCTTTCTCCAATGCATGAAAGTGAAAAGTGAAAGTGAAGTTGCTCAGTCGTGTTCGACTCTTGGTGACCCCATGGACTGCAGCCCACCACGCCCCTCCGTCCATGGGATTTTCCAGGCAAGAGTACTGGAGTGGGGTGCCATTGCCTTCTCCTTGCTGGATATATACAAACAGGACTTTTCCATTTCGAGTATAGTTTCTCATCTGATTGAATGTAAGTTATCTGGAAGGTTTTTACAGGAATTGTTTTAATTTCCTTTTCCCTGTAAGACTCTGTCATATTGACGTAGTACCAGTACAAAAATGTCTTTCAAAGAATTCCTGTCTCCTATAGAAACCTGCACTCTACCAGAGGGTACAAGGGAGTATAAGATTCTTTTCTGTGCCACAAGTTCTGTGAGAATACTAATGTAACACTCTTTTCACCTATGACATAGTCTCAGGGCTCCAACCTCATTTCAGCATAATTCCAAGATTCCAGGATAGTTGTCCAAGTCTGTTGAAACCTGCTATCTTACAGGACATTTTCTTTATTTTTATTTTTGCCAGAATGAACAAAACTGATTTTTATCATCTGTCAAATGGAGCAAGATTTTGTAGTGTGTGAGTATGGGGTTGGGGGTAGATTTTCCATACACTCAGCTTTTGTAACAAAAATCCAATGATTAGGCCATGGGTTGTGTGTTGTGAGGAAGGTTTAAGTCTCTAGTATCGTATAGCACATTCTTATCTAAGCAGGTTGGAGGAAGGGCTAAGGTTAACACCAAGGTTGGTAATTTTGCTTAATTAAGTTGGCGCCAATAAGCTATTGGCACCATAGGAAAAGCGATCTGAAAATCAAAATTCTTTAGAAATGTGGCCTCTTTTTTAGGTCATTTTGAGTGATTCTAAGAGACTTTCTTGGTGTTTCTAGGCATATTGAAGAGTATACTCTTGTTCAGTTTTCAGGTCACATGTGTGAGTGTATGAGGCAGAAACAGCCCATGTATTCCACTGCAGATGTGTTTTGCCAGCTCTGCTAAGTGATTCAGACTATTTATTCAGTCACAGAGTTGGATCTTCTCTGTTAGAAAACTACCACTAAAGCAGAATATGGCAGATCACAGGGTGGTTTATAACCATCTTAGCCTGTAAATTCAAACTGAGATTTTTTTTTTTAATCAGAATTAGATCAGTCCTGCCAGCTCAACTTTCCCTTAGCAAATGTTATTTCTATGACGCTCTCAGTGTTTTTATTTCCACTGAAATTGACTCAGACTACATAAAGCTACAGAACATCTGCACACTTTTGATACGAAGGGGATTTTTCCTATCTTTCTTAGGACCTGTATTCCATTCGTGTTTTAATTAGACCATGTATAAATATGGCTGTAGTCTCCAAAATGCTCTCCTTTCCTTCACAAAAACGGTCTGTGGGATATTGAAGGGATTCAGCCAGGGAAAAGATTAACCTGGAAACAAAGGCAGCCTGATCCACTGTTGTTTCACTGGCATGTGTTTGCAGTAATACAATATTTATCATACAAAAATGGGCTCCCCAGTTCCCACCAATCAGATATTTTGGTATGTGAAACTCATACTTTTTATTATCCTAGTCAGGGAGCCCTTACTGGGGCTTGTGGTGTGTAAGTAAATACACCTTAATTGGTCAACCTGAATTCAGATGTTGTTTGATTGGCATTGGAAGTTGGATCTTTATTCTGCTTTGCTCTCACAGGTAAAAGCAACACCCAGGTAACTTTTCCAGTTGCTGCTAACATGTTGCTAGGCTTTGGCATCAGCTGAGATGCTTGTTGAAAATGCAAATACTTGATCCTTACCGCACCCCAGTCCTACCTGATAAATACTTAACTGCTGCTTTCAGTGCCACTGCCTTGACCCTCACTTGTAGAAATTGCAGAGAAAATGACCTGCATGTTCCTTTAGTTGGTATAAATTAATATTTGATCTTGTTTCATACTTGACATTGACATTCAGCCTTCGCAGACAGATGTAGCTAAACAAATTGTTAAAATAGCAAAATATTTCCAATCAGGTTTCTAAATAACCACTTCCTGCAGTCCTGAGTAGCCTGTTTCCACTCCACCCTCTCCCCTGGAACCCCTCTCTCTGGTTCACATTCCAGCAACTAAAGGGTTCATGTCAGGAACAGCAGTTCCCTCTCAACTCTTTGCTTTTCTCTTGGGAGATTTTATTCTCATTTCTATAACAATCAAATCTTTGGTGGCTAATCATCAATTTCCATCTTCTAGTCATGTCTTCTTCTGAGCTTAGAGCTCAGCTCCAAATATCCGTCTGCCTGGTGGGCGTTTCATTGGCACATCCATAGCTAACAAAACCACAACTATGTCAAAAAACAAATCCATCATCTTTCTGCCTAAATTCAGCTCCTTCTGTCCCAATCCCTGATTCTCATGCACTCTGTCACCATTTGCCCCATCAACTAAGAGTGAGACTGAGTCATTCTTGACTCCTTACTCTCTCTGTCCAGTTAGTCATCTAATTAGTTGAATTTTACTCTAAAATTTATCTTACATCCATCATTTCCTTTCCATTCCCACTGCCACCACTTTGCTGCAGACTTATTGCCTCATTTCTAGATAAACAATAATTTCCTTACTTTCTGCAATCTTTTCCTTCATGCCACCTCCAGATGAATCCTCTGTAAATATCATTTTGACAGGTCAGATTTCTATTCAAATCACTTCAATGGGTCACTTCCTAAAAAGAAAAAGCCAGTTGTCTCCAACCTAGCCTTTTGTGGCAGCTGTTTTATTAGATATTTTGGAGTTTAACTACAATCCTTATTCTCCATTTAAGAAATTTAACTCCAGCAAAAAGTGCTGAGTGGTGTAGCCATGAGAGTAATCTAGTTTTTCTGACTCCTTCCACTACACCACATTTCTGCCAAGCCCACGTAGAAACTGCAGACCTTGCGCTGTCGCCCATCCCTCTGTTTCTGCTCCTTGCTGTGTTTCTCTTAGGCAGGCTGCCTTGATCTTTCTCTTCCCTCCCCCTCATTGCTTTTCTGAAGCCTTATTCTCATGCAATTCTGCCTTAATTGTTCTCTCATTGCATCAGGGACCTCATGTCACTTAGTTGCCTGGTTGAAATTGGATTTGTGTCTTTTGTGTATCACCTGAAACTGCAATACTTCCTCTTAGCGGACAACGTTACTTCCTAATTCGTTGAAAAGCACTGAAGCAATCATAAGAGGATTTCTATGTTATGGTGGTTCTCAATCCGCAATGCACCCTAGAATCTCCTGCATACTAAAAACACAAAACACAAAAACATGGGAACAATACCTCGTCCATAATCCAAATTAATTAAAAAGGAAACTCAGGGTATTCCTAGAGGAAACTTCTAAGCATTAATATTTTACAATACTATACAGTTGTTTCCAATGTACAAAGATGAGAACCACTAAAATTCCTATCACCATATTTATCCACCTATCTGTATCTATTGTCATATACTCTGCCTTCTCTTTTGATGAACTCTTAGCTTCTGGACTATGCCAAAGCCTTTGACTGTGTGGATCACAATAAACTGGAAAATTCTGAAAGAGATGGGAATACCAGACCACCTGACCTGCCTCTTGAGAAACCTGTATGCAGGTCAAGAAGCAACAGTTAGAACTGGACATGGAACAACAGACTGGTTCCAAATAGGAAAAGCGGCACGTCAAGGCTGTATATTGTCACCCTGCTTATTTAACTTATATGCAGAGTACATCATGAGAAATGCTGGGCTGGAAGAAACACAAGCTGGAATCAAGATTGTCGGGAGAAATATCAATAACCTCAGATATGCAGATGACACCACCCTTATGGCAGAAAGTGAAGAGGAACTAAAGAGCCTCTTGATGAAAGTGAAAGTGGAGAGTGAAAAAGTTGGCTTAAAGCTCAACATTCAGAAAACAAAGATCATGGCATCCGGTCCCATCACTTCATGGGAAATAGATGGGGAAACAGTGGAAACAGTGTCAGACTTTATTTTTGGGGGCTCCAAAATCACTGCAGATGGTGACTGCAGCCATGAAATTAAAAGACGCTTACTCCTTGGAAGGAAAGTTATGACCAACCTCGATAGCATATTCAAAAGCAGAGACATTACTTTGCCAATTAAGGGTCATCTAGTCAAGGCTATGGTTTTTCCAGTGGTCATGTATGGATGTGAGAGTTGGACTGTGAAGAAAGCTGAGCACCGAAGAATTGATGCTTTTGAACTGTGGTGTTGGAGAAGACTCTTGAGAGTCCCTTGGACTGCAAGGAGATCCAACCAGTCCATTCTGAAGGAGATTGGTCCTATTTGGAGAAATAGTAAGTGAAGTAACTAAACTTCTCTTGACACCCACATCCCTCAGTTCTCATCCTTTTTCTCTGCTCACCTTTATCACAGGATTTCTCCACTGTCTTATATGAATTTTTTTTTTCATTGTCTGCATCAATTTCCATGTTGCTAAATCCTATGGCAGTTTTCAATCTTACCTTACTTGACTTGGCATTGGGATTTAATTCAGTTGATCACACTTATCACACTTTTTTTGCTTTGGTACACTTGCTACACTTGAATTACAAACCCGTCACCTATTCCGAGATTTCCTCTTACTTTACTGGCTATTTCTTTTCAGTCTGTTTGTTGTTCCTCATCTTCCCATCTCTAGATGTTGGAGTTTGCCTGGATCCCGTCTTGGATTTTTGCTTCTCTTAACCAACACTCACTCCCTTGGTGATTGTATTCAGTTTTTTTTTTTTTTTCTCTTAAACTTTTTTGAAATTTAGTTAAAATATAACAAACTGCAGGTATTTAAACTGTACAGTTTGGTCAGTTTTGACATGTGTGTACACCCATGAAATAGTCGCTACCACAACATGAGAAAACAAACATTTCCATTCCTCCTCAAAAATTTCCTATTTCTCTTGTAATCTTTGCATTTTCCCACTCCAATTCACAGGCAAGCATTGATGTAATTTCTGTCACTAGAGATTAGTTTGCATTTTCTAGAGTTTTATATACAAAGGAAAATAAACAATAAGTCCTTTTGGGGGGGCCTGGCTTCTTTCATTCAATGTTATAATTTTGAGATTCACAGATATTGTTTTATGTATCAAAGCTTGTTGCCATTTATTGCTGAGTAATAATTTATACCTGTACTATTGCATGAGTATGCCACAATTTATCCACTTAACGGTTGTTGGACCTTTGAGTTGTTTCTAGTTTAGGGCTATTACAAATAAAATGGCTACAAACATTTGTGTACAAGTTTTTGTCTGAGCATATGTTTTAATTTCTCTCAGAAAAATTCCTAGAAGTGGAATGATTGGGTTATACATTAGATATATGCTTAACTTTTTAAGAAACTGACCAAATATTTTCTAAAGTGATAGAACCATTAATTATTCCTTTCAGCAGTATAAGAATTCCAGTGTCCATGCCAAGACCTTATATAAGGCAGACTGTGCCCTGAGATCTCAGTCTGGCTTGCCATTTGTTTCTGTAAGTAATGGAGTTATGCCCACTCATTTTCTTATCATCTATGGTTGCTTTCATACTATAACTGTAGAGTTGAACAGTTTTGACAAAGGCCATATGGCCAGTGAAGACATATCTGGAATCTTCATGTTAGAAAAATAAAAGAGATTACAGATGCTTGCTTTACATGATAATTAAAAAATAGCTATTCTAATAGGTTGTGATGATTTCTAATTGTGATTTTAATTTGGATTTCCCTGATGACTAATGGGATGGGGCCTCTTTTCCTTTGCTTATTTTCCATTTACTTATGTGAATCTCTGTTTAAATCTTTTACCATTTGCATTTTTTGTTTGCTGTTTTGTTTGGTTTCCTTTACTTCTTATTGGAGTATAAGTCTCTGTGTACCTGTGAAACAAATCTTTTTTTTCTGATATAAGTGATATCAAAAATTTCCCCCTATTTAGTGGCTTATATTTTAATTTTCTTAATGACATTTTTCAAAAGATAAAACTTTTCATTTTAAGGAAGTCCAGTTTATCAATTTTCCTTTTTGATTACTATTTTTCATTTCTATCTAAAAAATTTCTTACTATGCTAAGATTACAAAGATAATATCCTATGTTTCTCTTATTTGTTTTATCTTCTCAGACTTTCCCTTAGGCCTAATGTCCATTTGGGGTAAATTTTTGTATATGATGTGAGATAAGGGTCAGTGATCTCTTTTTTCCCCATATGGTTAGCCAGGTGATCCAGCAAGATTTGTAGAAAAGTCTTTTTTTCCCCCCAACTGAGTTGCAACTCTAACAAAACTCAACAGATGTACATGTAAGTGTTTTTCTTGATTTTATTTCATTCTATTATATTTATGTCTATCTCTTGGCCATTACAAAACTGTCCTAATTATGATAGCTTCAAGATAAGCCTTGAAATCAGGTAGGGTTCTTTTCTAAACTTTATTTTCTCAGAGGGCTTTGAATTTCCATATATATTCTAGATTATTTTGTCATTGTTTTACCTCCTCAAAAAACATGCTATGGTTCTGATTGATATTATGTTAATACAAATTTTGAGAGAATTACCATCTTTACCATTTTGAATCTTCCAGTTTATGAACATGGTATGTATTTCCGTTTATTAAGCCATCATTAATTTCAATTTTTTGGAGCAATTTTTTTCAAAGTAGAGATCATAGATGTCTTTTATTAGACTTATTCCTTAGTATACAGCATAGGGTTTCTTTTGGCATAACTATAAATTATATTATTTTTATAATTATATTTTCTAATTGTCATTTTTGCATGTAATCTTGTATATTGTGAACTTTCTATTTTCACTTACCAGTCTAGTTTTTGTTTTGAAGATTCTTTGGATTTTCTATTTTAAAAATTATATTACCTGCAGATGAAATTTTACTGCTTAATTTCTGATCTTTATGATTTGAATTTTCTTTCCTTATTTTCTTGTAATGTTTAGGACTGCAAGTACAGTGTTGAACAGAGTAGTAAAGTGAGCATACATGCTTCATTCTTGATATTAGGGAGGAAGATATTTAATTTTTTACCATTAGCTATAATTCTTTTCTAACTTCCCTTTAACTAGTTTGAAAATATTTCCTAATATTCCTCATTTATTTCCTAACCTTTGATTTTTAATAGTTTGATTAGGATATATCCCAGCATAGTTTTCTTTGAATTTCTATTGTTTGAGGTTTGCTGAACTTTTCTAATCTGTAAATTTTATGTGTTTCAGTAGACTTGGGGAGTTTTCCACCATTATTTTTCAAATAATTTTTCTTCCTTCACATCTTTCTCCTTTCTCTATGGCATTTTATCATACATCTTTGATAAATATTGTCACACAGGTCCCTTAGGCATTGTTTATTTTTGTTAATTTCCATATATTTGCTTCTCCAGCTTTTGATAGTCTGCTTTTATGCACTTTTCATTGTCCTCAGGTGATTGTTTGTAGTATTTTTTTAACAGTTTTTAGTTGTTATCAGAAGAAAGATTGAATTGTAGATTTTTCCTGGAGACCCCCATTATCCAGTTGCATGATTTTAAATCCTGTATGTGATGACTTACAAATAAATATATCCAGTTCAGACCTCTCCCCTTCTCTCCAGATATTTGTATCCAACTGTCTGCCTGCCATCTCTAACTTTAATAAACATTTTAAAACAAGTGTGTCTAAGACTGAGCCCTAACCTAGATAAATTAGTAAAATCTGCTTGTTCATCTTCTCAATTTCTTTGGAGTCATCCTTAACTCTTTTCTTTCACATGCCACATCTGACCATCAGCAAATCCTCTTGTCTCTATTTTCACAATTTTTGAGTGTTTCTGTCACGCTTCTCACATCACCACCCTTGCTCAGCCATTAGCATATCTCACTTGCATTGTGATTTCCACTGTGGTTGGACTAATTTGCTGTTTATATATGTTTGTTGCATTAATGGGCTACCAGCCCTAGATACCTGAAAACTTTGCACAACATTTAATTGCTAGGACTTGCCTTACAATGCTGACAAGTGAATGATGGAAAAGGTGAATATCACTTCCAGCTAATTGGATCTGTGATTATGAATCAGGAAGCTAAAACCCACAAATCTTATTAAGTGGTGGGACTCTTCCCTAGGGCTTAGCCTAAGTGATACTCCTGAATTTAAAAATCATTTAATAAAGGTGTATTCATATAAATCATGCACTGTATTTGCCTTATTGAGAATTGGGTGACACCCATAAACTGGGAGTGTGAGCCATCCTTAATGTTTAAGATGATATAATCAGAGTCTCATCAAATCTCCTTCAACTTTGTATGGTTTTTGAGAGACCTTGAGCTATTTGATTGACTATTGGATTTATTAGTGACTCTTCATAAGACTATATACCAGTAATATCAATCAAAAGTTATAAGAATCACTCAAGAAATTTTATGAATTTACATGCACCACTTTTCTTACTCTCGCCATCGCTATTCTTACCAGCATTCTGGCATGTTTCTCAGAAAGCATCTAATCTCTGGAAAACTTCCCTATATAAGTTTTTGTAACTGCAAAACCCCTTTTCCCTCATGCCAACCAAATTGAGTACCACTGGTGACAATGCTGGTTCTTTAATGGTCCTGGTTAAAATTTTAGGTAGGTAGATAGATATATGTACATATGCAATTAAAATATGCACATATATACACAAAATATACACAAGGATTATGCATATTATAGAATTATCTTTTTTTCCCTTTTACATTCCATTTTTACATGGAATCCATAAGAAAAAAAGACATGAGATTCTTTATGCTCAGAGAGACTACAAATATTGAGAAATTTTACAACCTACTGTACTTGATAATAATACTTCTTATTCTTTCTATAGAAAAAATCATATTGTGTCACTTTGTCTACTTTATTTCTTGTTCTCTGCAAAGGGATATAAGTTTATCACATTTATACTAGAATCTTTTGCTTTCATCTATGTATTTATTCAGTCATTCACAAATATATTACTGTGGAGTTCCTTTTAAAAAGTCTACAACAAATGCCATGCTGCTGTTCAGTTGCTAAGTCATGTCTGACTCTTTGCAAACCCATAGACTACAGCACACCAGGCTTCCTTGTCCTTCACTGTCTCTTGGAGTTTGCTCAAACTCATGTCCATTGATTCGGTGGTGCTATCCAACCTTCTCATTCTCTGTTGTCCCTTAATCCTCCTGCTCTCAATCTTTCCCAGCATCAGGGTCTTTTCTGATGAGTCGACTCTTTGCATCAGGTGGCTTCAGCATCGGTCCTTCCAATGAATATTTAGGGTTGATTTCCTTTAGGATCGACTTGTTTGATCTCCTGTCTGTCCAAGGGACTCTCAAGAGTCTTCTCTAGCACCACAGTTTGAAAGCATCAATTCTTCAGCACTCAGCCTTCTCACTTTCATGCATTGGAGAAGGAAATGGCAGCCCACTCCAGTGTTCTTGCCTGGAGAATCCCAGGGACTGGGGAGCCTTGTAGGCTGCCGTCTATGGGGTCGCACAGAGTCGGACACGACTGAAGCAACTTAGCAACAGCAGCAGCCTTCTTTTTGGTCCAACTCTGATTTCTGTAAATGACTATCAGAAAAACCATTGATTTGACTTTGTGGACCTTTGTCAGCAAAGTAATGTCTCTGCTTTTTAATATGCTGTCTGGGTTTGTCATAGCTTTCCTTCCAAGAAACAAGCGTCTTAATTTCGTGGCTGCAGTCACTGTCTGCAGTGATTTTGGAGGCCGAGATAATAAAATCTACCACTGTTCCCATTTTTTTCCCCATCTGTTTGCCAGGAAGTGATGGGGCTGGATGCCATGATCTTAGTTTTCTGAATGTTGAGTTTTAAGCCAGCTTTTTCAGTCTCATCTTTCACCCACATCAAGAGGTTTTTTAGTTCCTCCTCACTTCTGCCATTAGAGTGGTATCAACTACATATCAAATAATCAAAAATAAAGAGAAAATATAATTATTTACTCCCACCTCCAGGCACACAGTTTTTCCTAAGAATATATTATCTATTGGGCTTCTCAGATGGTACTAGTGGTAAAGAACTCACCTGCCAATGCAGGAGACATAATAGACATGGATTCGATCCCTGGATCAGGAAGATCCCCTGAGGGAGGGCATGGTAATCCACTCCAGTATTCTTGCCTGGAGAATCCCATGGACAGAGAAGCCTGGGAGGATACAGCCCATAGGGTCGAAAAGAGTCCAATATGCCTAAAGTGACATGCACACATGCATATTATCTATTACTTGAAGTCACTGCTTCAAAAAAAAAGGGCATTTATATAGAGAGAGAGCTGATTCACTTTGCTGAACAGTAGCAACTAACTGCATTGTAAAAAACTGTACTTCAAAAAAAAATTTTAAAGTGTTATTAAATCAGCTGGACTTTTAAAAATTTATATTTGGAGGAGGGGGTAAGATAGGGTCATCTTTTCTTTTTTAAACTTTTTATTTTGTATTAGTGTATAGCCAACTAATAAGCAACATTGTAATAGTTTCAAGTGAACAGCGAAGGGGCTCAGTCATACAAATGGGTCATTTTCTTAATGTGAAAACCAGCCTAAGTGCAAACCAGATATTCAGCACTAGATCATACAATATATTTTTAATGGTGGAACACTAATGCACACAAAATATGGAGAGAAATGTACATAAGAATCCTTTGATTTTAATTTTGAAAGACAAGAGAAAAAAATTAAAGAGCCAAATCTAATTTTCTTATGCAAAAAATGGGATTATAAAACTTTCTTTTCAACAAATATAAAAAGTGTACATTTCAAAGAGGGAAGCAAATGAAGTGACAAAGGGAATAAAGAAAAGTCAAATTAAAAGTATCAGAAACTGATAAGACCTGAGAAAAGGAATCCTAATGACTAAAAGAAAGAAACATCAATGTCAAGAGGGGATAACATGAACAAAACAAGAGATGGGAAGAGGTTGGTGGCAATGAAAGGGGGAACAAGATACATGCCATTTCTAGACAGCTCTTCTTCCAATTCTCCCTGCACCTCGTCTAGAACTCTTTTTCTCCAGTTTTTCATCTCACTCTCTGTCCTGCTATCATTTTCCACCAGCTTTCTAAATTAACTTATTCTATCAAAACAAACTTGGTCCAGACCTTTAGATTGCCCATTCTTGTTTCAGCCAGCAACTTTTAGGATCCAAATTAGGTATAATTTTGTCTCCTCTAGAAGTTTAAACTCTCTAATGACTTGGTTAGTTTAAGGCTTTTGTTGTACTAGATTATCCCACATAAAGAGTGTATTGTAACTAAATCAACAAAGACTTCTTTGAAGTTTGTGGGAGAATTTGATGGGAAACCATAACTCTTCCATTACTAGGAAAAATTCTATATAATAAAGCTTCTCTTAAAATCTATTATATCATCACTTTGTTCTAGTTACAGAACATTTCTCATTTCTTTACCACTTAGCTATTCTAGGCTTATAACTTCCAGAAAGGCCAACATCAGACATTCCAAAGTGCAGTGTTTATAAGCTCTATATTCACAAGATCTTCTTCTAGTTGTTTAAATGTGTTTGAATTTGATTTTCATATCTGTAAATAAGCTCTAGTTGGTAAGAATCTATAAGAATACAGAACAAGGAAAAGCAGTAAAAATCCTATGACTACCTTAGCTGATCCTTCCATTAAAAAAAATGATTGTAGAATTGGGGATTATAATCAAAGATGAACCATCATTTGGGTTGGTTTCTTTTGACTGTAAAATTGTGGATTCCTTCAGTCTAAAATCTGAAAATCATTTAGAACCTTTATATAAACAAAGTCCATGTTATAGTAATTAAAAGCACTTTTGATAGATGCTTAAAGACCAAAACCATGGCTACTGAAAATGATTCAACATAAGATTTTTGCTTTCTTTAAGGTCAAATGCTTAAAAAAATAAACACTATACAGTTTCTTTTAACTGGGATGAAATACAGAGCAGATTATAATCAAGATTCTGTATGTCTGGTTCCTAATATATTTAAAAGGGATTTAACTATATATATAAACACAGGTATATATACATATACACACATATATACATATATAATGTGGCAAGAATACACAGAAGAACTGTACAAAAAAGATCTTCACGACCAGGATAAGCACGATGGTATGATCACTCACCTAGAGCCAGACATCCTGGAATGTGAAGTCAAGTGGGCCTTAGAAAGCATCATGACAAAACAGCTAGTGGAGGTGATGGAATTCCAGTAGAGCTATTTCAAGTCCTGAAGGATGATGCTGTGAAAATGCTACACTCAATATGCCAGCAAATTTGGAAAACTCAGCAGTGGCCATAGGACTGGAAAAGGTCAGTTTTCATTCCAATCCCAAAGAAAGGCAATGCCAAAGAATGCTCAAACTACCGCACAATTGCACTCATCTCACACGCTGTAAAGGTAACGCTCAAAATTCTCCAAGCCAGGCTTCAGCAATATGTGAACCGTGAACTTCCAAATGTTTAAGCTGGTTTTAGAAAAGGCAGAGGAACCAGAGACCAAATTGCCAACATCTACTGGATCATGGAAAAAGCAAGAGAGTTCCAAAAAACATCTATTTCTGCTTTATTGACTATGCCAAAGCCTTTGACTGTGTGATAATTCACAATAAACTGTGGAAAATTCTGAAAGAGATGGGAATACCAGACCACCTGACCTGCCTCTTGAGAAACCTGTATGCAGGTCAGGAAGCAACAGTTAGAACTGGACGTGGAACAACAGACTGGTTCCAAGTAGGAAAAGAAGTACGGCAAGGCTGTATATCGTCACCCTGCTTATTTAACTTATATGTAGAGTACATCATGAGAAACACTGGGCTGGTAGAAGCACAAGCTGGAATCAAGATTGTCGGGAGAAATATCAATGACCTCAGATATGCAGATAACACCACCCTTATGGCAGAAAGTGAAGAGGAACTAAAAAGCCTCTTGATGAAAGTGAAAGAGGAGAGTGAAAAAGTTGGCTTAAAGCTCAACATTCAGAAAACGAAGATCATGGCATCTGGTCCCATCACTTCATGGGAAATAGATGGGGAAACAGTGGAAACAGTGTCAGACTTTATTTTTTTGGGCTCCAAAATCACTGCAGATGGTGATTGCAGCCATGAAATTAAAAGACGCTTACTCCTTGGAAGGCAAGTTATGACCAACCTAGATAGCATATTGAAAAGCGGAGACATTACTTTGCCAACAAAGGTCCATCTAATCAAGGCTATGGTTTTTCCAGTGGTCATGTATGGATGCGAGAGTTGGACTGTGAAGAAAGTTGAGTGCCGAAGAATTGATGCTTTTGAACTGTGGTGTTGGAGAAGAGTTTTGAGAGTTCCTTGGATTGCAAGGAGATCCAGCCAGTCCATTTTAAAGGAGATCAGTCCTGGGTGTTCTTTGGAAGGAATGATGCTAAAGCTGAAACTCCAGTACTTTGGCCACCTCATGTGAAGAGTTGACTCATTGGAAAAGACTCTGATGCTGGGAGGGATTGGGGCAGGAGGAAAAGAGGATGGTAGAGAATGAGATGGCTGGATGGCATCACCAACTTGATGGACATGAGTTTGAATGAACTCTGGGAGTTGGTGATGGAGAGGGAGGCCTGGTGTGCTGCGATTCATGGGGTCACAAAGAGTCAGACACAACTGAGCGACTGAACTGAACTGAACTGAACTGAATGCACATATGTGTGTACATGTCTGACTGTTTGTGACTCTTTGGACTGTAGTCCAGCAGGGTCCTCTGTCCATGGGATATTTTAGACAAGAATACTGGAGTGAGTTTCCATTTTCCTCCTCCAGGGGATCTTCCTAACCCAGGGATTGAACCCACATCTCCATGTCTCCTGCATTGCAGGCAGATTCTTTACCCACTGAGATATATATATATTTTGAAGTTTGCATTTTTGAAGCACTGCCTTGGAACTGTGAGAATTTAGTATGTAGATCTCTGAATATTTAGAAAAATAGCATATATTAGGTACACTGTGTAATTTTTATACTATTAGCTTCTAATGTTTTATAAAAAAGCTTTTTAAAATATTGCTATTTTGTTTTGTGATGGCAATGGTGATAGATACATGCAAGTGGAATCAGTTACATTTTAGAGACATAATTACAAGATTTGTGATGGATTTTACCTAGAAAGTGGTGATAGTGTTTATAAACAGAGACTATCTAGGTTCCGGCTTCAACATTCTGGTGGATGGTGATGTCCTTTAATAATATGAGAAGAACCAAGGAAGCATAGTTTGATAGTAAGGAAAATGAAGAATGACTTAATAGAACTAAAGAGAGATCAAAAATAAATTCACATACTGATTCTAGTGATCAGGCCATCTACCATTTGTCATATATAATACTGAGCGTTTTATATCTGCCACCTTTATCAATGATGTCAAATTTGGCTGAGATAAAAAACCAGCCTCTTTATGATAAAGGTGTCACAAATACCACATAACAGAAAAGGTAATATGTTATTCACCTATATTATTTTAGTTTAGAGATTATGATATACAAATGATTCCACTCTAAAAGCAGAATGTAAAGAAGAACTAAGGTGTGTCTTGATGAAGGTGAAAGAGAAGAGAGAAAAAGCTGGCTTCTAAATCAACATTCAAAAAATGAAGATTTTGGCATCCAGTCCCATCACTTCATGGCAAATAGATGGAATAAAGTGGAAGCAGTGAGAGATTTTATTTTCTTGGGCTCCAAAATCACTGCAGATGGTGACTGCAGCCATGAACATGAAAGATGCTTACTCCTTGGAAGGAAAGCTCTGATGAACCTAGACAGCATATTAAAAAGCAGAGACATTACTTTGCTGAAAAAGGTACATCTAGTCAAAGTTATGGTTTTTCCAGCAGTAATGTAAGGCTGTGAGAGTTGGATATAAAGAAGTCTGAGCACCGAAGAGTTAATGTTTTTGAACTGTTGTGCTGGAGAAGACTCTTGAGAGTCCCTTGGGTTGCAAGGAGATCAAACCAGTCAATCCTAAAGGAAATAAACCCTGAATATTCATTGTAAGAACTGATTTTGAAGCTGAAGCTCCAATACATTAGCCACCTGATACAAAGAACTGACTCACTGGAAAAGACCCTGATACTGGAAAAGACCCTGATGCTGGGAAAGATTGAAGGCAATAGGAGAAGGGGGTGGCAGAGGCTGCAATGGTTAGATGGCACCACTGACTCAATGGACTTGAATATGAGCAAACTCTGGGAGATAGTGAAGGACAAGGAAGCCTGGCGTGCTGCAGTCCATGGGGTCACAAAAAGTCAGACATGACTTAGCGACTGAGCAACAACAGAGATTATGAAGATAAATATAGTAACTAACTTATGGAAACTGTGGTGTTGGAGAAGACTCTTGAGAGTCCCTTGGACTGCAAGGAGATCCAACCAGTCCATTCTAAAGGAGATCAGTCCTGGGTGTTCATTGGAAGGACTGATGCTAAAGTTGAAATTCCAATACTTTGGCCACCTCATGCAAAGAGTTGACTCATTGGAAAAGACTCTGATCCTGGGATGGACTTGGGGCAGGATGAGAAGGGGATGACAGAGGATGAGATGGCTGGATGGCATCACCGACTTGATGGACATGAGTTTGAGTGAACTCCGGGAGTTAGTGATGGACAGGGAGGCCTGGAATGCTGCAATTCATGGGGTCGCAAAGAGTGGGACACGACTGAGTGACTGAACTGAACTGAACTTATGGAAAAGTAAAGAAATGTATTTCATTGTAATTCTGAGCAGGGAATTACCACCAATTATTATTTCCATACTTTATGTGGAAATAATTTCCACATATATTTTTTCCTTATGAAAAGTTGATTAATGCCAGTTACAGATCCTGTATTACAACTAGTGAAAACAATAGAATATGAAGTTTGAGGATTATCTTGGTTATCCTTGATCAGTCCTCACAGTGATGGTTTAAAATTATTCACCACAAATTAATTTGAACATATCAATTAATAAAGCTCTAAGTGTTTTGAGTACAAATCTGAAGTATTCAGAAAATAATCATTTCAAAATTCACTGGAACAGAGTCATAAAGCCAGATTGACAAAGCTCTGGCCAACAGATCTGACATTCAGCTCTTTGCTAAAACTAATAAACAAATTTGCTGAAACGAATAAAGCTACATGGAACAAAGCAAAGCATCTTGGCCCAGTGAAATGATAGGCCTGAATTTGCCCCTGAATGTATTAACTGTTGGCTGGGAGACTTTGAACAATTAACTTTACATTTTGAAACTTGACTAAATTGTTTGTGAAATAGTAGTATTACTCTCGCAGGTAGCTCTGAGCATGAGAGAGTATTATAGACAGTGACTGACTATATAGTTTTAATTAACTCATTTTTGTGACAATGATGATAATAATGGCAATAATAATGATTATTTTATATCTTAGTAGAAATGTGATTAGGAACATGAACTCCGGAGTTAGTTTTTCACTCATAATTCATTTTGGTCACTTACTAGATCATCCATAAATGGTAATAAAAGCCATTACCTCATAGGATTTTCATAAAGATTATATGAATTAATTAATATACAGTGATCTTAAACATACTTCATTAGTTTTGGTGAATCCGTCTCAATTCCCATGAAAATACCTAACATTATTTTCATGTTTCTTAGTTTCCACATTTACTTTTATCTTTCCTTAATGAATTTCTGTTAAGGAATGCAAATGAAATGGCTTTAGTGTCATACAGGACAAGGTAAATAACATTAAAAAATAAATAGCATTAAATTAATGTTGAGAAATAAAGTGATGCATTCTAATATCTATCTATTAATCATCTGTCTATTTACCTACTTAACCAGCTTCCCTGGTAGCTCAGATGGTAAAGACTCTGCCTGCAATGCAGGAGTCCTGGGTTCAGTGCCTGGGTTGGAAAGATCCCCTGGAGAAGGGACTGGCTACCCACTCCAGTATTCTTGCTGGAAAATTCCATGGACAGAGGAACCTGGCAGGCTACAGTCCATGTAGTCGCAAAGAGTCATACACAGCTGAGAGACTAACACACAGACGATATACCAACTCACTTACCAATCTTATCCATCATGTTTTATTCATCTTTAAAAAGATGGTATGGGGAGGGAGGAGGGAGGAGGGTTCAGGATGGGGAACACATGCATACCTGTGGCGGATTCATTTTGATATTTGACAAAACTAATACAATTATGTAAAGTTTAAAAATAAAATAAAATTTAAAAAAAAAGAAAAAAAAAGCACTTTCATGTAGTATATTATTTTGTACTTAAAATAAGTAGATATTCATTTTATAGATAAAAGATGAAGCATAAGAGATTAATTAAAATATCCACATTTAGAAAACTTACTTCATGGCAGAATGTTACCTGCAAATCCAGATCTTTCACTCACTTTTTATCAGAATGAACCTGCTTTAATCCATATTTTACAACTACTTTGAGCATTCCATCATATTATATTCATTCACTCATTCATTTATTTAATTCTTCTATTCTTTTATTCACTTTGTTCATTCAACAAATATGCACAGACACTGCTTAGTATACCCAAACTGTAATAGATAAGGATATACTTATCAGGAACAATGGAGTAGAAATCAGAAAATTTGAGAATAATTTCTATCATTCTCCTTCTGTTTGCTATGGGTCTTTTCTATCTGGATGACCCATCAGAATCTTCTAGCTTAAATGTCATCACTTCTTTTGTGAAAACTTTGAAGATCATACCATATACACAGTTCTTCTGTGCTCCCATGGCACATTATTTCTATCTCCTGTCTCATTATCAGCCATTTCATGCTGCCTTACAGAATATTATTTGTCTTGAGTGAATTGGATTTTCTTTTTTTTAATTAATTTTTATTGACTTATAGTTGCTTTATAATGTTCTGTTAGTTTCTACTGTGCAGCTAAATGAATCAGCTGTATGTATACATATATTCCATTGTTTTTGGATTTCCGTCCCATTTAGGTCACCACAGAGCACTGGGTAGGGGTCCCTGGGCTATACAATAGGTTATCATTAGTTATCTATTTTGTAAGTAGTATCAGCAGTGTGTGTAGGTAGGGGTCCCTGGGCTATACAATAGGTTATCATTAGTTATCTATTTTGTAAGTAGTATCAGCAGTGTGTGTAGGTAGGGGTCCCTGGGCTATACAATAGGTTATCATGAGTTATCTATTTTGTAAGTAGTATCAGCAGTGTGTGTAGGTCAATCCCAGTCTCCCATGTACACCACCCCCCCTGCTTTGTGTATGGTACATTTATTCTCTGTGTCTGTGTCTCTATTTCTGTTTTGCAAGAGTTGAGTTTTCACAACAGGGGATTAAGAGAGTAAGAGAGAAATAGGCAAGAGGAGAAAAAGACAAACCAAGCAGGAGAATAATATGAATATTGATTATGTGGGATTGAAATCCTATAAATCCAGACATTTTTTTTAGCTGCAACAGAAGCCCCACTCGAACTGGCAAAATATCATCTAGTGGTTACAGAAATCAGAGATTCACTCACGTTTGCTTAAGTACTATGAAGTTTATTCTAAGCATATAGGCTGTGTGGTAGGCATAATAATTTCCCTTCCTTTATGGATGTCTGCATCTTCAATAGCAGAAATTGTGAATATGTGGTATTGCATGGCAAAGGAGAATTAAGGCTGCCTTCTTAATAAAGAGGTATTAGAGGTGATTTAAATAGAGTTAATATTGCTAATCAGTTGACCTTGAGATGGGGAGATTGTTCAGGATTTCTGCATGGGCTCACTGTCCTCAGAAGGGGTCTTACAAGTGAAAGGAGAGAAGCAGATAAGTCAGTGTTGGTCAGAGAGTGTGAAGATGCTCTCCTGCTGGCTTTGGAGAAATAGGAAGAAGCCATGAGCCAAGGAATGTGAGCCACACCAGAAACTGGAAAAGTCAAGGAAACATTTTTTTCCTAGAGCCTGCAGATGGAGCATGGTCTTGGACAGTGGATTAGTCACTCAGCTGTGTCTGACTCTTTACCACCCCATGGACTGTGCCTGCCAGGCTCTGTCCATAAAGTTCTCCAGGCAGGAACACTGGAGTGGGTTGCCATTCCCTTCTCCAGGTGATCTTCCCAACCCAGGGATCAAACCCGAGCTTCATGCATTGCAGGCAGATTCTTTACCGTCTGAGACACCAGGGAAGCAAACACACACGTCTTGCTGACACCTAGATTTTAGCCCGCAGAGATCCATTTTTTGCTTCTGATCTCCAGAAGTATAAGATTATAAATTTGCATTGTTTTAAACCACTAAATTGGTGGTAGTTTGTTACAGTAGCAACAGGAAATAAATACAGATAATACTAAGACTACAGCCAACTAAGCCATACATCTAAGCATTGTGGAAACCCAAGGACAGTGTTAGGGCCCAGCCCCAAAGAAAGAAACCAGTTTCCCTGGGACTTGAATGTGAAACAATTTCTTCCTGAATAAGAATTGAATAGAGACTAATTGAATAGTGACTAATATTGAATAGATACTTCAAGATTCAGCATTGCTCTGTTTCAGCTTATCTACAGCATTTTCTATAGGAGGATTTTGTGGATACTTACTCATATTTTATCAATACTATGAGTCAGCCTTTTTGTGTTTTTGCTTTTCTTGCTGTGTCTTTCCAATTCTAATCTCAGTGCCAGCCAGCGACCTCACCCTCTCCTCTACTTACTCATTGATTGTGTTGGCCACAGGCCTTTCTTGCCTGCTTTCCTCAGTATGTTTTCAATTTTTGCCTTCTACCAATAGCTCTAGCCCCCATATTACTGTTACCAATGAGCTCAATTGATTTAATTAATTACTATTGGCCATACAGATCAGAGCTCTGGTACCAGAGTTTCAGTAGATGTCGACCAGACTATACTGGCTGTGCTTGGATCAGGCATCTACCACTGATGCAATAATCTTGGCAGATGTGGAAGCGCTATGAGTTACAAAATGTGGCCACTGAGGGAGCTTACTCAATAGGCACTTGCCTGTGTGTTTGCGTATGTGCGTTTGTGCTTGTGTTTTCCACACTTCAAGTAAAATCAGTCCTCTTTTTCTAGAGGTTAAAATTATGGTTCTAGAATCAAATCCCTTGCTTTCAAATCTTGGCTCAGCTATGAGACCTAGGGCAAGTGAATAAACTACTCGAAGTCCATGTTTCTGCACTTACAGAATAGAGATAGCTTCACCCCATAATTGTTGTGAGGGTTAAATGAAATAATCCAATTAAGATGCTGGGCATAAAATAAGCCCTCAACAGTTTTTGTGGCATTACAGTTCTTGTGAGGATGAAATGAACAAGTTTATAGTCTTTACTGCTACATGTGAAAAGCTTTGTCTTCCGAATAGAGCAGATGATACTTGGAGATGAGAGATGGTATCTCATATTGCTTTGGAATAACTGAAAGAAACACACAGTTTTTTGTTGTTGTTGTTGTTGTATAGATGTTACCCAATTTATTCCTTCATTAGTCAATATTCACTGAGCATCTATTATGTACCAAAATTGGTTACTAGACACAGAGATACAAGGAATAACAGGGTAAAGTATCTGGCCTCAAGGGACTCCCAAGTGTTCAGAATGACAGGAAGAAAAATAAAAGATATGGGAATTAAATTCAATCAACCCAACTTGTTGACTCTCAAACTTTGGGAGAAAAGAAAGGGAAGTGAAAAAGCTACAGTGACCATATAGATCACTGAATTTAGCTCTTTCATTTTATAGATGGTGCATCTGAGTTTAGGTATACAAGTATCTTTCCTTCAAGGAACCTCTGGGCCACTTCACCACAGTGAGTCCAGCCCTGTATGAGTTCCCTGGATTGGTTTAAAAGCAATCCCCTGAGTTCCTCCTGTGAGAATGTATCAGAGCTCAGTGCATGGTACCTTACTAAATATCTCTTTGGCGGAAAATCCAGCATGGGTCATCTTGCCATTGGATGAACTCAAGCATCCAATGCTTTGGAAGGTGTGAGATCAAACTTGATGCATCATTGTCTTTTCTGTGAGAAGATGTGATAAATCATAAACGTTTCCCAAGTCTGACCAAAGAAATCCATACCATCATGGCTTTCCCCAGTTTGGCATACATACCTTCTGGCATCATAATTCTTTGTTCTATGTCCACAGAATCCATCTATCATGATCCCAAAGAGTTTTGAAAAGCCTAGTAGTGTTTTTTTTTGGTATGATGTAAAGTCTTTATTGATTCTTTTGAAAATATATTTTTCAAAATCAGCATTCTGACTCTGATGATCATACTTAGAACGTTTTATATTATTGGTTAATTCAAATGGTCTGAACAGAAACTTATCATTTTGTTGCAGAACAAATTGTTTAAGATGTCGTGTATTAATACCATAACTCCCATAATTTCGTGCAAATCCGTGCTCCAATAGCACCCTAAGAATTCTTTTATCATGGCATTGACCACATAATAACAAATAAATTAGTTGTATGTTAGTGTCATCTGAGAGATTATGAACCCTCCAACAACAGAAGTTCTCTCTTTCTCCACTTCATAGATATATAGTTATAGATATCTGCACACACACACACAGTATTTACATCTTCTGTCCCTCGTGGGATCTAGTGTCAAGTAAAGTCTCAATAAATGCTTGCTGAATTGAAAAGAATGTGTTAGTCTTATTCAATCATGAATTCAACAAATATCTTGATGTACCTATTATGCCTAGTACTGCTCTATGTGGTAAGGATAGATTGATTGATAAGAAATACTTAGTCACTGTCTTTTTGAAACTTAAGTCTACCCACTTCTTTTTTTAAATTCATTAACATGTTTTTCTGTCCTGGGTCTTGGTTGCTGCGCACAGGCTTCCTCAGGTTGTGTCAAGTGGGTCCTGCTCTCTAGCTGTAATGTGCATGCTTCTTACTGCAGTGGCTTCTAGGCTCTAGAGCACACGGGCTGCAGTGTTTGCAGCACCTGAGCTCAGTAGCTGCAGCTCAAGGGCTCTCGAGTGCAGGCTCAGTAGCTGTGGTGCATGGGCTTAGTTGCCCTGCAGCATGTGGAAACCTCCTGAACCAGGGATTGAACTCATGTCCCCTACCTTGCAAGTCAGATTCTTAACCACTGAACCACCAGGGAAGCCCTCTGCCAACTTATTTTTAATAAAGCCTGATAAGCATAGCACCACTGTATAAACAACTCCTACTCATATGATTTCCTTTACGTGGTGAACAAGCCATGAATTCAGAAATTATTTATTCACATAACGTTTCCAAGTTAATAATAGCTATTTCAGAGGTGGCTTCCAATTCTTGTTAAGGTTAGTTGTAGTCTCTGGAGCTCCATGTCTGCTATTTTTAATGGCTTCTGCCCAAAGCAGCTTAGCCTAATTGGGAAGGGATGTGTCCTTTTCTTGATAAGAGACTAACTCTCATGCATGATAATAGGAGTTATGTGTGAACAGGAAGGAAAACTCAACTCTTAATACTGTGGATTGCATAACAGCTTTTCAGAGACTGCTTTTATGATTGATTGTCTCCCCCTAAATGGCTTCCATCTATCAATATGATTTGAGGAAAGATTGCTTTTTTATCCTGGATAAGCCTCTCAAAACAAGACCAACTAATGATTTGAAAATTCCAAACACACTTTAGGATAGTGTGATGGAGTGAAAACACTTCCATTTGGATATCCCATAGGAGCTGCCATTCATTAATGTTTAAAACAGATGCTTCAGTGAGCAACATGTTTAATTAAATCCAAACCTGTTGTTATTATTCCAGAAAATATTATTATTAGCACACGTTCCAAATGGAACTCACAGCAACTTCTGGTTGGAGTTTGGGGAAGAGATTTTAATTTCTAAAAGAAGTCACTTAAAGTAGAAAGCACTGCAGTTATCTAGATACATTTTCATCAACTCAAGGCCACGACAGTTGTGAGCATTTGTTAATTGCTTAGAATCTTTGCTGCTTTGAGAGAGTGACTGAGCAGACCAGTGGCTGGGCAGGTCACATACATTATTATAAAATTCTGAAATCTGCACATGAAGTGTCTGTCTCTGCTTCTAAGAAAGGAGAAATGAGAAGGAAAAGTGTCTTCAGATGTTATAAGATGGACTTATAAGATTGGCAGATGTGTCACTAATTAAATAATTGCTGTCTTATGTAGTTCAAACAAAATTATTTGAAGCCCCAAAAATGTCTAGCAGTGAATTATTCAATTTAATACACAGTTATAACAAAAATAATTAGTATTTACTTTAAACTCTAAATTGTCAACAAAAAACCTCAAGTAATTATTTTTATAGTGCTGCATAATGAAATAAATGTGTAATTAGTGACAGATGGGACTTTTAAAATTTAAAACATAGAAAAAAAATCATATCACCTGTTTTGATTATTTTCTTACATGAGTGAAATTAGAATTTGTGAAAATGAGGTACAAAGAGAATTAGAAAAATATTAACTCTGCCTCAGTTAATACAACAATCCTTGTGCATGTTTTCCAGGGTCCAGTGAACCTTCTTTAACATGTCTTTTGTTTTGAAGCCTGAAGGTAGGTTTGGGCCATGTCACGCCAACCGTTTCACACTGCTTTTAAGGGAACTGATTAGGGCTGAAGCTGAAGTTCCCATGCTTTGGCCACCTGATGTGAAGAGCCAACTCATTGGAAAAGACCCTGATGCCAGGAAAGGTTGACAGCAGAAGGAAAAGATGGCAGCAGAGGATGAGATGGTTAGACAGCTGGGAGAAGGTGGAGAACAGTGGAGCCCGGCGTGCTGCAGCCCATGGGGTCACAAAGAGTCAGACAGGACCAAACAACACATTAGTGTAAAGATTTCTAAGTCTTAGAATCAACATTTTATTTGGGGCCAAGTTTTAATAGGAGAATGAAGTTTTAGGTTAAGTTACCAGGACTTACTTGTTTTATATGATAATTTCTCTAGTCTTGCCAATGCCTTTTTCTTTGTGGAATGAAGACACATATCTTTCCGTGGCCTATAGTATCACCTGAGCCATGACTGAAACAATCAGTATGGATTCATCCTATCTGTCTATAAGATGGGCACAGCTTGCTATGGTTCTGTGGATGTTATAAACCTCTATTGAATATGAATGTCCACGTATGTCTCATTGACACTTGCAGATTGCTGTGTATTTTCATCATGTTATTTCTGATGGTAACTAGATTATAATGTGCTCTACTAAATAGATGTTATTCTCGTTGTTCTCTGTCTCATTTACCCCTATCTTCTGAGCCATGAGACTCTGGAGCTCACCCCAGGACTTGCCCCCAGTGATCATAATTAAATGAGTCTTGCTTTAGATGAGTTCTCTGTTACAGTTTTGGGTTGTTTTTTTTTTTTTTTAAAAGAATCTATACCATGGAAATATACCTCAAATCTGCATTTGGAAATATAAATTTATACTGCTCAGCTGTGAACTCCTGAGGGGCATGGGTCACATTTCATTTATCTTCTAACTCTAACACAGGGTGTTACATTAATAGGTACTCAATAAGTGTGGAACTGTATTTTAGCCCATGTCATAGATCATGGGGGGTGAGGAAAGTTGATGGTCTCATACTTCATGTTAAGAATGTAAGTATATGGGAAACTTCAAGCATTTGAAAGAATCCAATAAGAAACATTCATTTTTTGGCTGAATTTGGAACCTATTGAGAGAGAGGTACAAGAATCAAATGAATACATAGATATCCTTTTTATTATTGAGAAACACAATATAACTTGTTACTTATGAGGCCAAATGGATTTGTTAACACTCTACTGAAATAAACATATACCCCCAAGTTGCAGTCTACTTCCACAAGGACAAAAGTCTTTCTGTGTGGGGAACAGCAAGCTCTACAGATAGGTGGATTCCAAAGATCCAGAAGGGGGATGCCATCTGTGTCCACTCTCTCCTACCGAACTCACCTCTCAGATAAGTGAATTGGTGTTCCTTCCTTGAAGGATAAGAACATGGAGAATGATTGAAGTAACATAAAGGAATTTTTTGGTTTGGAAGCCTGATTAATGAGAGATTAGAATGCCCCATATGTTCTCCATTGGTTTTAGTTTCTGTAGATAGAGATGTGGCTTTCCTCTCAAAGTAGTCAATTTCAGAGAGTCAGAAGTCAGGACAGTGGCAATGAAATTGTTGTCTTTTTTTATTGTAGGAAAACATACTCTTTTCTACCAAAAGGGAAGATATGAGAAATAGAGAAATGATCCACATTCATTGTTTTAGCTGAATAGGATATATATATATCTCCTTGTGAATAAGGTTTCTAAAGATAGCAGCTCTGTTGCCAGTCCTTTGGTCTCTCCCCTTCCTGGTTCTCCTTCCTTATAAAAACAGTTTAGCAGGCTAATTTCATGGGCTTTCACCCTGGACATGCACAGAGAACTAAAGGGGTGGGGAAAACAGTCCTCCACTCAGGAGCTTGCAAGTATTGCTGATGACACCGTTGGCTGGTAAAAATCTTAGGGGACATCTGGGGAAGATTGTGACTCTGTGGTCCTCAGCCTATAAGGAGCTAGGGGAGGGAAACTGCATCTAAGGGATAAAACCCCAGCGGACCTCCTACTTGGTGTGCTTGCTCCCAGACCTTTTGATTATCGGGCACTCCTCTGCAGAAGTAGAGACTACCTTGCTGATCCATTTTTGATGGTCTGTTCTATTACCCTGACACCGTTTTGAGAGCATTTCCAACATTATGGACAAAAACTAGTCTGCAGACTTGACTTTTATTTGTGGTATGCTCTTGAATCAAACTTTCTCCAAAACTATGACTCTCAGATGTGTGTGTGTTAGTCACTCAGTCATGTCTGACTCTTTTCATTCCCATGGATGGTAGCCCACCAGGCTCCTCTGTCCACGGGACTCTCCAGGCAAGAATACTGGAGTGGGTGGCCATTTCCTTCTCCAGTGCATGCTAAGTCGCTTCAGTCGTGTCTGACTCTGTGTGACCCTGTGGACAGCAGCCCACCAGGCCCCTCTGTCCACAGGATTCTCTAGGCAAGAACACTGGAGTGGGTTGCCATTTGCTTCTCCTATTCTGGTACCAGAGGGCTGCAACAGCGACACTGAGTTCCCTTGTTCACCACTGGTTGTGTTGTAAGCTGAGGTATCCATTCCTCAGAAAGGCTGTAGCAGGGCCCACCAGTCATATTTCACCTGAGTTTTCACCTCTGTTTCTGCTTGTCAGTTTCTCTTCTTCCTGGTCACTTTCTAAACCTCATCTCACAGCTTTCTGTGAACTACCCCAAATTGCTTCCATCAATCTTACTTCTCGAATAATCCAGGGTAGATTTGTTTTCTCTCTAACTAAAAATGCTGACCTATATACCCAGTGTATTCTGGGAAGATGAGTAAGAGATAGCTAGAGAAAGAAGATAGGAAAGATATTCCTGGGAGAGCTCTCAACACAAAGACATGGCAGCTAGAATGCCATGCTGTGAGGAGCTCCAGAAGATGGGAATGAGCAGTGTGGCATGGAAGGTGAAACACGCCAGGGTGGGGAAACTGATGGATAAAGCCAAGATGTTCATACTACATTGGAGGTTCTTCTGTAGATGAACCACTAGAATATGTTCAGCAGGAAAATGGCAAGACTGTATTTGCAATAAAGATAGATTGCTCCGGCAGATAGGAATGATTTGGTTGCTAATAACTAAAATCCAATTAATAGAAATATGAACCTGAAGGGCATTTATTGCATCCCTATCAAGAAGTCTAATGTTGTAGTCAGGATAAGGCAGTACTGCACATTAACAATGTCATCAAAGCCCAGATTTTGGCATCCTTCTTCACTTTGCCATCATCTGCTTGTTGGCTTTTATCCTGATTCATAATCACAGATTGGTCACTCCATGTGTCATGTACTACTCCAAACATCTAAATTAGAAATCAAGGAAGGAGACAAGCTGCTATACCAAAGCTGCTGTGTCTTTTATCAGAGAATAAGAGTTTGACTACAAAGAAAGCTGAGCGCAGAAGATGCTTTTGAACTGCCATTGATGCTTTTGAACTGTGGTGTTGGAGAAGACTCTTGAGAGTCCCTTGGACTGCAAGGAAATTCAACCAGTCCATCCTAAAGGAGATCAGTCCTGGTGTTCATTGGAAGGACTGATGTTGAAGCTGAAACTCCAATACTTTGGCCACCTGATAAGAAGAGCTGACTCACTGGAAAAGACCCTGATGCTGGGAAAGATTGAGGGCAGGAGGAGAAGGGGATGACAGAGGATGAGATGGTTGGGTGGCATCACTGACTTAGTGGACATGGGTTTGGGTGGCCTCCAGGAGTTGGTGATGGACAGGGAGGCCTGGAGTGCTGAGGTTCATGGGGTCACAAAGAGTCAGACACGACTGAAGGCTATTTCCCGAATTTCTTAGTTGAAGTGCTCATGTTTATTGGAAAAAACTGAATCACCTAACCACTCCTAGCTGAAAGGGAGGCTGAGAAAATGAATAACAGGCAGGAAAAACAAACAGAAAACACCTATATAGCAAAAATCTGGATGAGGTGTAGGGAAACCCACAAGGGACGGTGCCTTCACTGGGGGCTGGCAAGAGTGGGAGGCGGGATTCCACTCTCACCTTGCCCTGAAGGAAAAAATGGAAGAAATATTGATTGAAACTGAAGACAGAGTCCTGTGGAGAGTACCAGCTGACTGGAGTTCTATCCTTGGGTCATTTGATATAGCCAGCACACTGCAACAGCAACTCCACAAGGACTGGAAAGGAAAGTACCCTAGCCTTACTCATCTCACTTGTCTGAATGTCAGCTAGCTCATTGACTGAATCCACCCCAAGCCAGATGATGAAAGGGTCCATTGATATTGCCCCTAAAGGTCAATCTTGTCTGAATGTCAGCTAGTTCATTGACTGAATCCACCCCAAGCCAGATGATGAAAGAGTCCATCGATCTGTGGGGCAGAGAACAGTGTGAGGATGTAGGGAGGATAGACTTGGAGAGGTAGATGAAAGCTATCCAGCACAGACTGCCTTGCCTGGCTTGAGATGGGTACTTTGCTACCAGTGTAGACTGAGATTCAGCTAGAAGGAAGAAGGAAAATATCTCTGGGTAGGCAACCAATACTGTCTGCCATACTCACACTTGGGAGAGTTTGGAGATGGCTTTAAGGTGAGAAATTGATCACAAAGCCCTAGCAGGAGATGCTGGGATGACTTTTGTGTATGTGTGCTCCGTTGTGTCTGTCTTTTGTGACACCATGGACTGAAGCCCACCAGGCTCCTCTGTCCATGGAATTTCCTGGGCAAGAATACTGGAATGTGTTGCCATTCCTTTCTCCAGGGTATCTTCCCAACCCAGGGATCAAATCTGTGCCTCCTGCATTGGCAGGCAGATTCTTTACCACTGCACCACCTGGGAAGTGGGATTACTGTTATCTGCCCTAATTCTCTAAGGAGGAGTCTATGTGAGACTATAAACCTAATTATTTATCAGGATATATCTTTACAAATTTGAAATATTTGCCAAATTTAGAAACTCGAGTTATGTTTCAGATGAGTATATTTTGATCTGTTTTAAATAAATTTCAAAAAATTTGAAGTTTGAAAAAGAGCTTTGCATTGCAATAGAGCCCAGTCAGTCATATATATTATGTTGAGATTAATTGGTAGAATAAAGAGTGAATTGGAAATAAAATTGAGTATTCCTCAAAGATATTTTGTTGTTTAACAGTGACAAGAGTCTGAATTGTACCTTTGTCATCTGTAAGGTGAGGACATTATATCACACATACCAATCTTCTGGTTTATCTGCGTACCCTTAGCTTCTAATTCAACATCTGCATATAATTACAGCCATCTTCATCCTTAACCGTTGCTGTGCTGTTTCTTCAGTCATGTCCGACTCTTTGTGACGCCATGGACTGTAGCCCACTGGGCTTCTCTGTCCATGGGATTCTCCAGGCAAGAAGACTGGAATGGGTTGCCATGCCCTTCTCCAGGGGATCTTCTCAACCCAAGGATAGAACCCTTCTTTTTTCACTGAGTATAATTCCCTGGAAATCTATCCAACTTGATAGATTATGCCATTTAATTGCTGAGTTGTGGTCCATGGTATGTAGGCACCTTTTTCAGTAACATCATTCTTCAGTCAATTGCTCTCTTTAGTTGATTAAGTATACAGTAGTCCCTCCCTTATCTGTGGTTTCACTTCCCACGGTTTCAGTTACCCGTGGTCATCCTTGGCCTGAAAATATTAAATGCAAAATTCCAGAAATAAACAGTTCATAAGTTTTACATTGCTTGCTTTTCTGAGCAGTGTGATGAACTCTCCCACCATCGCCCTCCCGCTCATGACATGAATCATCACTTTGTCTCGTATATCCCACTAAGTGCTCTCTTAGAAGCCATCCCAGTAATCAGATGAACTGTTGAGGCATCTACCACAGTGTTTGCGTTCTAGTAACCCTTATTTTACTCAAGAATGGTCCCAAAGAGCAGGAATAGTGATGCTGGCAATTCAGATATGCTGAAGAAATGCTGTAGACTTTGCAATTTAATAAGGAAAGGATACACTGAGGTTGCTAAGATCTACACTAAGAACAAATCTTCTTTCCATGACATTGTGAAGCAGGAAAAGGAAATCCGTGCTTATTTTGCTGGCAGACCTTAAACTGCAAAGTTACAGCCACTTGAAATCAGGGATATGATGTGCAAAAGAACATACTTTGAAAGATTAAATTAATACCTTGATCCTTTCTCAATCAGCCTAGATGTAAGATTCACAGAATCCATTTTCTTTTTTTTTTCTTTTTTTAAATATTTACTTTATGAAATAGAGTTAATTTATAATGTTGTATTAATTTCTGCTACTCATCAAAGTGATTACAGCATCCATATTTTTTACATCATATGAGGCATTCATATTCTTTACATTTGTTAAAGATTAAATGGAACTAGCTTTTCTAAGACTGAATTTGTTTTGACCAATATTTATTTATGAAACTCCTGTTAATTTTACTCGACTCTGCAAAATAAAGAAAAGTTACAGCCACAATATGTAGGGTTTAGTTACAATAGAAAAGGCATTCAATTTGAACAATAAGATATTTTGAAAGACGGCATATTCACATAACTTTTATTGTAGTATATTGTTTTATTTTATAGTAATTATTATGGTTAATCTCTTACTGTACCTAATTAAATTTTATCAGAGGTATATATAAATAGAAAAAAAAAAACCCTAGGATATGTAAGGTTAGGTACTATCTGATTTCAGGCATCTTACCTTGGGGTCTCAGAATGTATCCCCCATGGATATGGAGGGGCTATTGTATTGAGTTTTCGTGAATCAAATACTTAGGTCAATGATCATATAATCATCTAAATCCTTTTTACTCAAAGCATGGTGGGAAGACTAGCCAGGCCAGTTATCACATGGAACTTGTTAAAATGTATACTCTCAGCCTACTTCCAGACCCCCACAGTGAGATTCAGAAGACGAAGAAGACCCTCAGGTGATTCAATATGAACAATAAAGTGAGAGAAGCACTGAGCTAAATCACCCTGAGGACATCAACCAAGTGCAGAGCTTACTGGATGGTGATTTTCCTCCAGATTGTAAAGAAAAGTTGAGCCTCTACTCTACCCCTTGGAAGTAATTTAATATATTTTTTTCTGAGCTTTCAGATCCTCAGCTTTTTTTTTTTTTTAAGTTAACTGGATTAATTTCCCCCCAGGTTTCATCAGACATATTACCAGTCTGTGTGAAAATATTCTCTCCTTTAGCCAATCTGGCAAATTCACTGGAGAAAACTAGGAACTGGCCGGTGGCCATCCTATGTGCAGAGCACTACCATTTTCACTACAGAAAGCCCCATTGTCTAGAAATAATAGTGAGGTTTTGCCCACAGCAGAAATCTGCATTCAATCCTGCTGTCCCAGGAGTGGAATTTTGCCTGGAGCCAAATTCTCAAGTCTTCTTAATTTTTGGTGAAGATATGTGTTTTTGCAAGTGCAAATTCATGAAATTAAAGTTGGACTTTTCCTAGCTTTCCTCTATCCAGTGTTTTATGACAGGAAGGACCTTTGAGTATTTTCTCAAAATAGCAAGTGCCAGCAAAGCTAAGCCAGGTTTGCTGTTAAGCTCACTACCCAAATCTTTGAGAAAGGTTGGCCTGGAAACATAAGGATATCACTGTGAATTTTGATATTCGTCCAGAGTGATCCAGTCAGGTATAGTCAGTGGCCCAAAGGCACACTGTACTGAAGTCCTGCACCGGATCCAAGACCCACTGGGACCCTCTTTCATCCTCTAGTCCTCGTAGTTAGACCCTCTCAGTTCCTGCTTTCTTGTGTCATTTATAGATACAGCCTTCAAGATAAATAAAAGCACCAGGGAACTGCAAAGACTGCCAAGTAATCTGATTTTTTTTTAAGATTTCTATTAAAGATGTGTAAAGCATCTTCAGTGAAAGAAACACAGCTGAAATGATTGCAAATACACGGCGTGGTGTGTACTACAGTTCCATTATTGCAAGCAACAATTCAATTGAAAAGGTTACTTTGACTATTGTTTTAGTTGGAACCATGTTTGTTTTCATATTCTCAGTTGCTAAATGCAGACAGTCAGAATTTCTAACAATAGCCACAGTATGTGGCTGTAACAGCAGTGTTCTTGCCTCATGTAGGTAGCGTCAAAATAGTTGCAATCCCAAAGGCAATCAGCCTCTTCCATCACACTCGCTGTGCGTAATGCTCTGATGCACTTTATACAGTTGAAATGTACTGCCCTTCACTATACTATGCTATTTAACTGAAGTATGGTTTACAGCTCTACATGGTTGGATGAGCAATGAGTTTTTTAGTAAAGAAAGGAGACATGACTTTTTTGTGTGTTTTGCAAACCTTTAGTTTGTGTCTTGGCTTATGGCAGATTTCCATTATGTTAATTTCATAAGTTTTTAAGTAAGAGTCAATTGAAGCTGAACAATCATTTGTTTTCACATAGTTATTAAGAGAATGCCCTTGTCTGGCTAAAGGGAAAAAAATTAGTTAAATGAATTAAATGAATAAATTACGTTTCTTTGGATAAAAGAATCATCTCTATATCACTTAAGAAGTTCAATATGTCGATATTTTTGTATCTAGGTTTGATTTCCATTTTTCTTTTTTTTTTTTTAATTTTATTTTATTTTTAAACTTTACATAATTGTATTAGTTTTGCCAAATATCAAAATGAATCCATCACAGGTATACATGTGTTCCCCATCCTGAACCCTCCTCCCTCCTCCCTCCCCATACCATCCCTCTGGGTCGTCCCAGTGCACTAGCCCCAAGCATACAGTATTGTGCATTGAACCTGGACTTGCATCTCATTTCATACATGATATTTTACATGTTTCAATGCCATTCTCCCAAATCTTCCCACCCTCTCCCTCTCCCACAGAGTCCATAAGACTGTTCTATACATCAGTGTCTCTTTTGCTGTCTCGTACACAGGGTTATTGTTATCATCTTTCTAAATTCCATATATATGTGTTAGTATACTGTATTGGTATTTTTCCTTCTGGCTTACTTCACTCTGTATAATAGGCTCCAGTTTCATCCACCTCATTAGAACTGATTCAAATGAATTCTTTTTAATGGCTGAGTAATACTCCATTGTGTATATGTACCGTAGCTTTCTTATCCATTCATCTGCTGATGGACATCTAGGTTGCTTCCATGTCCTGGCTATTATAAACAGTGCTGCGATGAACATTGGGGTACACGTGTCTCTTTCCCTTCTGGTTTCCTCAGTGTGTATGCCCAGCAGTGGGATTGCTGGGTCATAAGGCAGTTCTATTTC
Organism: Bos javanicus; assembly: GCF_032452875.1. Lineage (NCBI taxonomy): Eukaryota > Metazoa > Chordata > Mammalia > Artiodactyla > Bovidae > Bos > Bos javanicus. Next base: position 48,431,901 of record NC_083881.1, read on the forward strand.
CAGTTTTTTAAGGAATCTCCACACTGTTCTCCATAGTGGCTGTACTAGTTTGCATTCCCACCAACAGTGTAAGAGGGTTCCCTTTTCTCCACACCCTCTCCAGCATTTATTATTTGTAGACTTTTGGATCGCAGCCATTCTGACTGGTGTGAAATGGTACCTCATAGTGGTCTTGATTTGCATTTCTCTGATAATGAGTGATGTTGAGCATCTTTTCATGTGTTTGTTAGCCATCTGTATGTCTTCTTTGGAGAAATGTCTTTTTAGTTCTTTGGCCCATTTTTTGATTGGGTCATTTATTTTTCTGGAGTTAAGCTGTAGGAGTCGCTTATATATTTTTGAGATTAGTTGTTTGTCAGTTGCTTCATTTGCTATTATTTTCTCCCATTCTGAAGGCTGTCTTTTCACCTTGCTGATAGTTTCCTTTGATGTGCAGAAGCTTTTAAGGTTAATTAGGTCCCATTTGTTTATTTTTGCTTTTATTTCCGATATTCTGGGAGGTGGGTCATAGAGGATCCTGCTGTGATGTATGTCAGAGAGTGTTTTGCCTATGTTCTCCTCTAGGAGTTTTATAGTTTCTGGTCTTATGTTTAGATCTTTAATCCATTTTGAGTTTATTTTTGTGTATGGTGTTAGAAAGTGTTCTCGTTTCATTCTTTTACAAGTTTTACAAATTTAAATGAATAAATTAATTTTCTTTGGATAAAAGAATCATCTCTATATCACTTAAGAAGTTCAGTATGTCGATATTTTTGTATCTAGGATTGATTTCCATTTTTATTTTTTGCTAGCTCCACCAAAAGAAATTTCTTTAAACCTCTGATATTGGTGAAGCAAACATAGTAATTCATTTTTTGAGATTCACCACCCCTCATACACTATTCAATCCTCATATTCTATAGCTTTATGGAGTGCCTCTTGACTTTCTTATAAATCATATCTAGAGAAGCTACATTTCCCACATGTATCCTCATACCACTTGTAACTTTTAAAAATCTTACTAAAATTTTATCTTTTAGTGGCTGGCTTTTATTTGTTTTTTTTTTAACTCTTGAGTTTAGTCACTGCAGTCATATCCGACTCTGTGCAACTCCATGAGCTCTAACCTGTCAGGCTCCTCTGTCCATGGGATTCTCCAGGCAAGAATACTGGAGTGGGTTGCCACGCCCTTCTCCAGTTTACTTTAAGAATATTATTCTGTTCATAGGTAAGAGGAGGTAATGGCAGAGTTGTAACTAAAAGTGACTGTTGAGCCATTGGCCAATGCCATTCACAACACTTCTCAAATTTTTCAAGTTTCAATTGAAATCTCCAGATAACTCTTAAGTAGTAATTAACACTAACGTCAATTCCATAGAGCTCCAATAATTTGTTATTTCTTAAAGCTGAGAATTGGACCATAGAAGAAAGCTGAGTGCCAAAGAATTGAATCTTTTGAATTGTAGTACTGGAGAAGACTCCTGGGAGTCCTTTGGACTGCAAGGAGATCAAACCAGTCAATCCTAAAGGAAGTCAACTCTGACTGTTCATCGGAAAGACTGATGCTGAAGCTGAAGCTCCAATACTTTGGCCACCTGATGTGAAGAACCGACTCATTGGAAAAGTCCCTGATGCTAGGTAAGATTGAAGACAAAAGGAGAAAGGCGCAGCACAGGATGAGATGGTTAAATAGCATCATTGACTCAATGGATATGAATTTGAGCAAACTCCTGGAGATAGTGAAGGACTGGGGAGACTGGCGTGCTGTAGTCCATGGTGTTGCAGAATTGGACATGACTAAGTGACTGAATAACAACAACAACAAAACTTAAAATACTTAAGATGAGCTTTCTTTTTTTATTACACAAAATAAAATAATTTAGTACAAAATGGGCAAAAGATTGAATAGGCATTTTACCAAAAAAGGATACATGAATTGCATGTAAAAAACATTTAAAATGCTTAACATCTTTATTCTTTAAAGAAGTGTATGTTTAAACTACATTGAAATGTAACTAAAGATTTATTAGCATGATTAAAATGTAAAGACTGATAATCCCAAGTACAGCTAAGGATGTAGAATAACTGGAACTCTCTTGGGTTGTTTGTGGGACTGAAAAATAAATGTTATCATCCCCCTTGGGGAAATCTTAGTAAAGAAAGTCATGGGATTTTTGTAAGCATAGTTTAAGATGAATTTTTATCTTTTTTTATTGTTGACTACTTTATCATTGTGATTTTCCTATAAAGGAAGAATGAGGTATACCCTAAGAGTACTTTTCCGCAAGTGTTTTACTTTGTAACATGTAAGTCACTAGGAGGAGTTCAATCTTATAGTTAATATCTGGAAACTTTTTCATAAAATTTTAAGATGAGTTGTTCTATCAAATACTTAAAGCTTAGGAGACTCTTCTCCACCTTGCTGATATACAGCTTATTGGGCATCGTTCTCAACCAAGATTATTCTCCATGGTGCTTCTATTGAGGCAGGTGACTTCTCTCCTTGCATATCTCTGAAAGTTTCTAGAGAGATCTTCAACTAACTGCAGCATTCTCCTATTGCTTTGCCATACATTTTTGCAATCGAAGATCTGCATGGGTCTTGAGCTTAAGAAATGGGATAGGCTTCTGATGTTGGGTTGACCAGAAGTATTTTTTCTTCTTTTAGACTTTATGTCCTCAAATTCCTATATACTTCTGGAATTAATTGATGCCGATCTTTAGCCAATCAAACAGGTTTCCCCCACTGTTTCTGTTACTATTGTCTCAATTTCTATTGCTTTGTCTCAGGTTTAGTCTATTATTATAAGTTGGATGGGCAAGGACTTTTAAATCTTTAAGATTTAGTTTGTCATTTATAATCACCCCCTTTTTTCTTGCATGCACTTTCAAAATTACGTATTTAATTATTTCATATTTTCTGTGTATTTCAACAGTCATATATTTCTTTTCATTTTCAATTTATATTCTATTGAGAAAAATATCAGTCAGAGGTCAGTTGGGAAAACTAGAACTGATATCAAGTATCCAAATCAAGATACTGTGTTATGAAGATTTTACAAAGAGGGTGGAAGAGCAGTAAGGCTAATAGGGAACAATGAGGCAGTTCAGAGATTAGCAGCATCTGAAAGCCACTAAACTTTCTTGAGCTGAGACAACAAAGGAGTGAAAAGTGTTATTAGAGTCTTAGTGGAATCTAGGGTCACCAAGGTACAAATCCAAAAGAGAGTTAGAGAAGAAATATTCTGCATCCATCTCTTTTTTTGCCTTCCATATTCTTGTTACTATCTACCATCATCAGAACCCATGAGAAGCCACTGGGAAGGGGAATCTGGGAAATGTAATTCACAGGGAATCAGCCACCTCCAGTGGAGAAGAAAACGAGAGGAAGGAACAGGGAGGAATCTGACATTTGACAGGCAGATGATTCTGTTGGTTGTTGGCAGAGTTGATGTGCTTTTTATTCTGGAGCATAGTTTTGCTGTGATTATGGACACGTGCAGGTCTAAAGTTTATACAGAGAGTATGTTCTGAACATAGGAGGCTGCAGTCAAATGCAACTGTAGGCACTTGTAGCAATTAGAAATAAATTTATTTTCTGGAAAAAAACCTGTTATGAATCAATATATAAAAGAAAAGGTTAGTCACATGTAAGAGTTATTCCCACCCTGTGATAAACTTTGTAAATGCGGGTCATAGGAAAATTGGGAAATACTCAAGGTTAATTCAGGTACCTGAGCTATATTTTATTACTGAAATGTGATGGACTTTTAGAGAAATCATCCACCTAGTTAAGATATGTGTGTGTAAATAGAGAATATACTATCAAGAAAGCATTATCTACATGATGTCCAGAAAAAAAAAAAGAATTATAAGATTAGGTCTTTTGAACTTTCAACACTTCCCAGAGAAGAGGGCATGATCTTCAATATTCAACATTGAAAACTTGTCAATCAATCTCATGTGTTTAGTTATCATGAGACAGTCCTCCTGACTTTGGTCAATCCTAGATGGGATGAGCAGAACCAAAAACATCTTTAAAATGCATTTGATACACTATAAAAAGCAGATTTGTTACAACCAGACATGCCTGACTTGGCACCTTTTTCTGTTGCTTATAGTTGGCAATCTGAGTACAATTTTTTGATCTGACTGAAGTTGGCACCTACATTTGCAAATGAAAAGAATAATTTATTCCTTGTAAGGATATTTTGAACTACCTGTGTACTAGGCTAATTGTCAGTTCTTGCTGTTGCTTCTTTGTCTTGACTTTAATGGGGGTGAATGTTTAGGATTATTATAGTTTTTAGCCATAATAATGAAAATACTCTTGCCAGTTCATTGATGCGTATATTCTGCCTTCATATAGCTTCATATATGCTTCTACTATTATACTTCCCTTACTTCATTGAAACTGTAGAAGACATTGACCATTGTCAATGGTTGCACAGAATTCGACTTCCTTCTGCTTGAGAACTACATCCATATTGAGGGAACCAGTGACTAATGTCCCACAAGAGTTGAAAATGCCAGATGTTTGCTTACCCAGGCTCCCTTACAGGTGATGTGCAAACACATAATATAGGTCCCACCAATTAGTTGTACCAATCCAGTAGTTACAGGGACCATAGGAACTCTCTCAGCATTGCTGTTAGAAAGCATCTGAAGCTCCTGGGGTCTCAATGGCAGAAGAGAACTGGCAGTGGGGCAGTGGCAGTGTACCATTCAAGTGAGTTAAAGAGGGTGAGGAGCAGTGTTTTTTGCTTGGAGATGTTGGCAGTGGTGTCCCCATCATACTGGTTCTCCTATGTGATTTGGGGCATTACTCCTTTTTATATGGCCCTGACATCATTATCTAGCAATTCCTGGAGCAACCCTTTCCTAGTTTTAAGAAACTATTATGCATGAAAAAGTTACAGTTGGTTTCAGTCACTTGCAGCTAAGAGCCCTGGCTGATAGAAAATAATGTGTTTATGTTTTGGTTCCCCACTTCATTGATCTCCTAAGTGTACAGTCTTATTCATCTTAGTATACTTGGTGCTAAGCAATATCTGAAGTTGGACTGAACCAAGCTTCACTTTTTCCTTTCCCTTGCTCACCAAGTAACCTTCTAGTATAATTGAACTTTTCTTACAAATTTGCTTCTAGAGGGAGTGATATATTGAGCCACTGACAAAACTGCTCACACTCATGCTTTTCTTTGTGAAGAATTCAGGGACATTCAGGTCAGAATCTGATGACTGCGCTTGGCATGAATCAATTTACTGAAGCCTATTATTTAGAGTAGCAATGATAAAAATCATATTTCTGGGGCTGCAAAACTGAGGTCTGCCTTAACCTATGGAACTACTTACTTTGCAAGGTATTGCTGAAGTGGCCAGCCAACCTATTTTCATAAAATTTCCAAATTAGGAAATCTCTAACTTGAGCGATACCATCTGTATCTGCTACATTTCTCATTATTTTCACCCATTTTCCCACAAATATTTTCCTTTTCACTTTTACCACTCTTTGGCAGAAACAAAGCTGGATGGTTGGAAAGATAAAGCCGTATTTATTTTTCAATTGCATAACAAAACGCTATGCTTTTGCAAACACTTGAACTGGCCCATTGCTTTGATTATAGTTGCAGTTGGCTGCCAGCAGAATTTTAAAGAGAGGTGCAAGAAATAGGAAAACAGTTATGGACCCTACTCCAGAGTGCTGCATGAAAAGTAATAATGACTTTGCGTGCAAATCTGCATAGGAGAGCTCACAGAGGAAAGAGAATAGATTATTTGGAATACAGCTTGAGATTGAAACTGATTTAAAAATTCTGAATGAGACTTGAGACTTATGTTTAGAATCACTCATCAAAGAGTTTTATATGTTTATTGGATGGTATATAGATTTTTAGATCACCGAAGTCTTTTTATTCATGTTTGAACTCATTTTCTATGAACAGATACTCACTTATATGGAAAGTGTTTTACAGTTTGCAATGAACTTTCATATACTTTGGCTCAAGTGAGCTTCACAACAACCCTGAATAATAAGTAAGTTTTAGAGAAGGCTGTACCAGGAGCTGAAATTTTATAAATTTTCTCTGTCTCCCTCTATTCTCATAGAGAGCCAATAATTCACATGAGAGTCATTATAACAGTCAATCACAGTTTTATATTTTTCTCTATCCATTTGAAAATATTCCTAAGGTTTCTGAGAAGAAATTGATTTTTTTGGTTGTATGCACATCTGGTATAACATGTTCAGGATAAACCACTCCATTTTGAAGGAAGATTTTAATCATTTTTCAATTCCACTAAAATGTGCAATTACCCTTAAGTTAGAATCATGAGATACAGCTTCTGTTAGTTTCTATTCAGAGCTATGTTTTCAATGTGTTCCAGGGCAGATAGCAACTATCATGAGCTTTTAAAAATAGCCAGTATGTTGGGCTGTTCTTAAACCACAAGGAAAACTCTCCATGAGTTTACTACAGAATGGAAGATTTCTCTATTTCACTGGCAGATGAGAGCATAAGAAAGCAGTAAATTGCTGAGCAATAATTAAGTAAGCTGGTGGAACATGTGACTAAATGTCTTAAATTCAACAGGTGCAGTTGCATAATTAAAAGATCTGAACTTTATTTACAAAATCTGGATGCTTTACTTGTAAAATTGTATAATTACCTTCTTGTAAAGATAGGAGATAATAACTAACATGTACTGAGAATCTTGAAATAAACAATGGGACAGGAGCTTTATACTTTTATTGAAATTAGAGCTGACTCTAACAACCATAGTAAATATAAGACATGAGGAAACAGAAATGTTTAGCACACATCAGAAAATGGCCATATCATAAAAAAGAGCCAGTAGGAGAAGGCAATGGCAACCCACTCTAGTGTTCTTGCCTGGAGAATCCCAGGCACAGGGGAGCCTGGTGGGCTGCCATCTTTGGGGCTGCACAGATCTGGACACGACTGAAGCGACTTAGCAGCAGTATTGATATTTAAGATGATGTTTTGTAGAATGGTGTTTCTGGCCAGGGAAGACCTAGGTCAGTTTCCTAATTGAATGAAAGCAAATAATCGTGATATTTATATCATCATCTATATAACATAGCCATCTAAGACTGTATGACAAGGAACTAATAAACAGAAGCCTAGAAATTAGTCTCTCCTTTTATGATCTTGGGGGGGAAAATGTGGTTTCTGTTTTGGCCTGTGTTTGCCTGATGAAGCAAGAATATTTTCCCTAAAAGAGCAGTTATTTATGAAAAAAAAAAAAGTTAAATCACTACCAGGCATGTTAACTTAGAAAAGGAAACCAACTTAACTATTATCTGACTTTGGGAGACACAAGGACTTGGGAATGGGAAACCAACTAACCTAATTTTAAACTATATTTCAGTCATTGTAGCTTAAAATATCTCAAGACAAAGCTGATGAAAATGAATATAAGGCTAGTGAACATACGAAACACTCCAAAATATTTCAGTACAGAATGAAACTCATTTGGTAGAACAAGGAAAAATTGAAGCTCTGATATTAAAATATAAAATTATTAATATTTTAAGGATAACTTTAAAGATACAGATCACTTGAAGGTAATAAAAAATAAATATAACCTTATTATGCCTGTCCCTAAGAGTGCACACATCTGTTGTATGTAAGTTATGGCCAATAGAGAAATTCAAGGATTAGATTTGTGAATAATATTCCATTCATATTTAATAGAAAAGTATAAAATCTACAAAATTAAACTCATATCTATGTTATAGATATCCAGTCAATATTAAATATTCACAATGTGAATTACTTAGAGACATAATACTAAAGTCACTGCCATCAACAATATAAATGTAAATTTAGTTTACTAATTAACATTCTGTTGGTCTCTCTTACATCTCTTTCTGTAGGTAAGCAGACAGAGAGGAGTTTATTTGTGTATGTGGTTTTGACAGTAGAAGTCAAAGGATCTAGAAGGAAGGAATTCATTGACTATGGGAAAGAAAATAGAAATGACTGTAGGTAACAAATATTGGTCTTCTGGTCTACCCCTAGGAGGTGAAGCCTAACTTAAAGGAAGAGTTGTTTCCATGAAGGTCTTCATAATATACTAGAATGAACAATAATGCCCCTATGATGCCCAAGAGAAAGTTATTTCTTTAACCTTTAAGTACCTTGGTTCTTCAAGTTCTCAAAGAAACATACAACATAACAACATGACAGACTTTCTTAGGGACTCCCTAAAATTAATGGGTGAGACTTCACATGAAGCTGAATGTTTTACATTAAAAAATGAGGAGAATACAGGAAGAGTATGACTCCTTCAGTCTCCATAAATTTGGGAAGTCTGGGGAGACAAAAATTAAATTAGAATTCTTAAGGCAAAACCCTGTCTTTCAGGATATTATTACTTCCTAGAAGAAGAATATGAAAGCATGAAAATAAATTCAATCCATCTTCTAATTAACAAAATTGTTTTACATATTTGCCATTTATCCCCACATTTGAAGGTATGTATAAGATAGTATTCTTCAGTTCAGTTCATTTCAGTCGCTCAGTCATGTCCAACTCTTTGCAACCCTATGAATCGCAGCACGCCAGGCCTCCCTGTCTATCACCAATTCCCAGAGTTTACACAAACTCATGTCCATCGAGTCGGTGATGCCATCCAGCCATCTCATCCTCTCGTCCCCTTCTCCTCCTGCCCCCAATCCCTCCCAGCATCAGAGTCTTTTCCAATGAGTCAACTCTGCATGAGGTGGCCGAAGTATCGGAGTTTCAGCATCAGTCCTTCCAATGAACACCCTGGACTGATCTCCTTTAGGATGGACTGGTTGGATCTCCTTGCAATCCAAGGGACTCTCAAGAGTCTTCTGCAACACCACAGTTCAAAAGCACCAATTCTTTGGTGCTCAGCTTTATTCACAATCCACCTCTCACATCCATACATGACCACTGGAAAAACCATAGCCTTGACTAGATGGACCTTTGTTGGCTAAGTGATGTCTCTGCTTTTTAATATGCTATCTAGGTTGGTCATAACTTTCCTTTCAAGGAGTAAGCATCTTTTAATTTCATGGCTGCAATCACCATTTGCAGTGGTTTTGGAGCCCTCCAAAAATAAAGTCTGACACTGTTTCCACTGTTTCCCCATCTATTTCCCAGGAAGTGATGGGACCAGATGCCATGACCTTCGTTTTCTGAATGTTGAGCTTTAAGCCAACTTTTTCACTCCCCTCTTTCACTTTCATCAAGAGGCTTTTTAGTTCCTCTTCACTTTCTGCCATAAGGGTGGTGTTATCTGCATATCTGAGGTTATTGATATTTCTCCTGGCAGTCTTGATTCCAGCTTGTGCTTCTTCCAGTCCAGCATTTCTCATGATATACTCTGCATATAAATTAAATAAGCAGGGTGACAATATACAGCCTTGACATACTCCTTTTCCTATTTGGAACCAGTCTGTTGTTCCACGTCCAGTTCTAACTGTTGCTTCCTGACCTGCATATAGGTTTCTCAAGAGGCAGGTCAGGTTGTCTTGTATTCCCATCTCTTGAAGAATTTTCCACAGTTTATTGTGATCCACATAGTCAAAGGCTTTGGCATAGTCAATAAAGCAGAAATAGATGTTTTTTCTGGAACTCTCTTGCTTTTTGATGATCCAGCAGATGTTGGCAATTTGGTCTCTGGTTCCTCTGCCTTTTCTAAAACCAGCTTGAAAGGAGATAAATATGAAATCCAGCTTTGGGTTCCCTATAAGAGGTGCTTTGCAAAGGCATGTGGTCTTCCTCAAGAGTTTTGAAAGTATTCTTTTGAGATGAAGCTGCTTCACACATGGGAAAATCTTTGTGTACTGTGAATAAGGATGGATATTTATTCATTTAAAATTGTTGACTCTCCCGAGAAATAATGAGAAGAACAAAAAGAATGAAAATGAAAACCTTTAAATTTCTCACATGCCAGAAGTTTCCAAATATGAGTGTGTCAGCATCTTCTGGAGAGCTTTCAAAAGTGCATATCCACAGTTTTGCATCATCAGAGAATCAAATCATGAGGTCAAGTGAGGCTTAAGTTTTTTTAATAAAAATTTACTAAGTTGATTTTGGTGTCTTTCCAGGTTTGACAACCACTGGAATATAGCATAGACAATACAGGGGAAATTAGGGAAGGAAAAATCAGTAGAAGTTGGAACCATCAGATAACTCTTCTTTGAAGAACAGAGACTTGAACATGGTATACCAGAAAGTGAGATTTCAACCAGAAATGAAATTTTTCCTAAAGGAAAAATCAGTAGAAGCTGGAACCATCAGATAACTCTTCTTTGAAGAACAGAGACTTGAACATGGTATACCAGAAAGTGAGATTTCAACCAGGAATGAAATCCTAAATCAAAAAAGTATGTGTTAGGTTAGTACTAGCAGTTATAACAGATAAACTCCCAAGTTACAGTAGCTTAAAGCAGGAGAAGTGTATGTTTCCTTCAAGTAGTAATTCATTGAAGGTGTTACTGGTTGGCTGCCAGGTCTTCATGTGGTAGTTCATAGGATTCCAAGGCCAATCTTATTATAATCATAATTCCATTATCCCTTAGGACCTCATCATCTTTTGTAAGCAGCCAGTGAATGGACAGTCCACCTCATTCTTAAATCCTCTGACCTGGAAGAGATCCATATTACTTCTGCACATGTTTCACTGCTGAGAAATAGTGATACAACCACCTCCAGATGCAAGAGGAGGGAGAGGTTACAAATTATGGTTCCTCTCTGGGCAATTGGATCTCAGTACCATATTCAGTTCAGTTCAGTCACTCAGTTGTGTCCAACTCTTTGCAACCTCATGGACTGCAGCATGCCAGGTTTCCCTGTCCATCACCAACTTCCAGAGCTTACTCAAAACTCATGGCCATCGAGTTGGTGATGCCATCCAACCAGCTCATCCTCTGTCATCCCCTTCTTCTCCTGCCTTCAATCTTGCCCAGCATCAGGGTCTTTTCCAATGAGTCAGTTCTTCGCATCAGGTGGCCCAAGTGTTGGAGCTTCAGCATCAGTCCTTCCAATAAATATTCAGGACTGATTTCCTTCAGGATCGACTGGTTTGATCTCTTTGCAGTACCATATTAGCACAGCATAAATGTGTATGGACAGTGAACTACTGTAATATGCATGCTACGTGCTCAGTTGTGTTCAGCTCTTTCCAACCTCATGGATTTTAGCCCACCAGACTCCTCTGTCTGGAATTTTCCAGGAAAGAATACTGCAGTGGGTTGCCATTTCCTTCATCAGGGGATCTTCTCAACCTGGGGACTAAACCTGAGTCTTCATTGTAGGCAGATTCTTTAACTGAACCACCTGGGAAGCCCATAAAGTGGGCTGCTGCTGCTGCTGCTATAAGGCGCTTCAGTCGTGTCTGACTCTGTGCAAACCCATAGACAGCAGCCCACCAGGCTCCCCCGTCCCTGGGATTCTCCAGGCAAGAACCCTGGAGTGGGTTGCCATTTCCTTCTCCAGTGCATGAACATGAAAAGTGAAAGTGAAGTCACTCAGTCATGTCTGACTCTTAGCAACCCCATGGACTGCAGCCTACCAGGCTCCTCCGTCCATGGGATTTTCTAGACAAGAGTACTGGAGTGGGTTGCCATTGCCTTCTCCAATAAAGTGGGCAGCAAATCCTAAATAAAAGTAAATTCTCTTAGAGTTATCTGCTTCAGATATGAACATTTTTGCATGTGCATTTCATAGTTTTGTGCTGATGTGTATTTCTGTATGTTCACATCTTTTCCTTTTCTACTTATTTTCCTTAGGCTCCTGAACTGGAATTGATAACGGTGATGTAAACATTCCTTGACTTCATCAGACCCGTGTTCTGAATCTGAGTGTGAGAAAATGACTCCTGTAAGTAATTAACCAAGAGGCACATTGCCATCCTGGGTCACTTCATCTCCACAGGAGGGACCAAGCAGCTAAAGTAAAAGAGGATGCTGCCTGGGCACAATTTGATCTTTTTTTATTATTATTGTTTTTCCATTATAAATAGAAAGAGACAATAGAACCGGAAGGAATTCAGCTAAGGAAACATTCTGTGTTTATATGACCCACTTTTCATGAGAATGGAGTAACATTCATGAGAAGGCCAAATGTGGGCCTTTCCAAAAGGCAAGATGTAAGAAAAACAGTCTTTAAACGTAGAGTGCCAAGGAAAAGAGGAGAATAAAGCTAGAAGTTCAAGCTCCCTGAATATTTAAATTTTGTGAGATAAGTAGGTGTGTGAAGAAGCTAAAAGTAATTTTATTTCTTTTGTTACATATTTGATTTGTGTTAAGAACAATTGGTACTCTCCCATAATGAAAGCAGTTCTGACATTTTGGTGTGTTTCATTGTTGGGCTATGCACAGAGTGTTCCTATGTCTTTGTTAATGTATTTTGAATAAAGATGGGTTTTATATTCATTCTGACCTTGTGATACTACCTTGAGCTCCACAGTACTATATAAAAAGATAAAAGAATTTTACAGTGATCAGTTTTGGCTATTAATGAAAATATTGCTTATTGCCAAAAGGAAATACATTTTGCACTATTCTAAACTGAGTGACAGTTTAGCCTGTTAAAAATATTTTTATAGGGGCAATGTGGCCTCAAGAAAAAAATCTGTTATCTTGTGGTTCCCATGGATATGGGCATATTATTTATGATCTGAAAATGTTTGGGGAAAATAAAATTAGTGACATTTGTCAATATTAATCTAATTCTCTCTTGAGTACACTAAAAGGGACACAAATATGTGATTTTTTAAAAAGAATACTTAAAAAAATAGCTTATATTTGGCTTTGGAATATATTTTTTGCTTCCAAGAATACTTCCTGTACTGTGCATGATTTTTTTCAGGATTGAATTAAAATAACAGTTAAGTCTTTTTCAATTCATAGTGTAACAATCTAACAGCTTCACATAAAACCTCCAGAATGTGGCCAAGAAATTTTTAAGGCCTTTGAATGGCCAATATTGATGTCATAAAGTCCATACACACAATTTAGATAGTTCCTTATCTGAGATCATCACAGACCATCAACCATGGTTTATTTAAGTCTAATTCATCAATGCTTGCTGTAACTTCTGTGAGGGTAGAGGAAGTTGATTAGACAAAGCAAAGAGACTTCCAAAAATTTTTTAGAAACACAGGAACATTCTGACCCTAGAAAGCTCAATCTTCATTTATTTAACAAATATTCATTAACTTTGACTACTGTAAGCATGGATTTAGAGCAGGGAACTAGAAAGGCCTGGTGCCTGCCTTTGTTGAACTTCATTCAAATGGGGAAGATAAACAATAAATAAGTAAACAAATAAGCATATAAATCCCATGGTAATAAGTGCTACAGAAAATAAATCAGGGAAAAGAGCTAGACAGATATTGTGCTTAATCATTCAGTTGTGTCCGACTCTTTGTGACACTTTGGACTGTAGCCTGCCCGGCTCCTCGGTCCATGGAACTTTTTTAGGCAAGAATTTTGGAGTGTGTTGCCGTATCCTCCATATCCTCCTTCACATAGTCTCCTGTATCATCTGCCTTGCAGGTGGATTCTATACCCACTAAGCCATCAGAGAAGCCCCTGATAGTGGATATTATTTTATATAAAGTCATCAAGAAATGCCTTTCTCATAGGCATTCCCATGGATCCCCAGCAGCAGTCCCAGTGACCCCAGCCCACCTGATTCCCTCTGCTGATGTCTCTTGGTTTTATTTCTGGCTTTCTTTCTAAAGCAGGATACACACGCCTCGAGCCGTATCCCTTCCCACATTGGTTTTAGATGTCATGTATCACGTTTTGTTTATTTTGTTCTGAAATTAAAGTAAAATAAAGAAGATGTATTAAAAAAAAAAATAAGGGTATCAGAAATGCCCTTCCCATGACCAATAGGACTCATGGGTTACCAAGTCTACCCTAGTGGTATCCCAGTACTGAGATATTATGACCCTTGCCACGACTGAAACAAGTAGAGGTGAGGAGCACTTACAAGATGTGACATGGTAGTTGTTCTCAGATAAGACCAGCTAGTTATGCCCAGCTGTTGTTATTGTTTAGTTGTTAGGTCATGTCTGACTCTTTCACAACCGTATGGATTATAGCCTATAGGCTCCTCTGTCCATGAGATTTCCCAGGCAAGAATACTGGAGTGGGTTGCTATGCCCTTCTCCAGGGGATATTTCTGACCCAGGGATCAAACCCACATCTCCTATACTGCAGCCAGATTCTTTATCACTGGGAAGTCCAGTTATGTCCAGAACCAGATGGAACAGTGAGAAGGAACTGTAATAAAGAACCAAGAGAGATTGTGGTGAGCTAGGGGCATGACATATGTAATGCTCCCCAAAGAGAATATTACCTTTGCATGCGTGTAAATGGTTTTTTCAAAAAGGGATGCTGCCTCTGTCTTAGAAGTTGTTGGAATTAGGACAATGTACAACGCCCCCATCCCCCCAAAAAAATTCCTGTATCCAACTATTATTCCTAGAGACCTTGAATCATCAAGAAAAGATTAAATCAACTTGAGTATGTACTGTTTGAAAGGTGGGGAATCTTATTTTACTAATATTTCACCCTCTGTAGAATACTCAGTTTCCTGAGAAATCTCAGTTCCCTGGGTGTTCTGATAGCTGTGATTATACAGCTATTTGTATTCCCTGAATATAAGAGTGATCAGAGTGGGAGGAGAGAGAAGTCTGTTGAAATTAAGTGGGAATTTTTTTTATTATTGTTTAATTGAAGACCATACTTTAATCTCTGTAGTTTTTATCTAATGTCCTTTTTTTTTGTCCCAGGATACTATCCAGAATACTACATCATATTTTGTTTATCAAGTGTTCTTGGACTCCTGTTGGCTATAATAGTTACTCAGACTTTGTTTTTGATGATTTTGACAGATGTACTGCTCAAGTATTTTGTAGGACATCCTATTAGAATTGGTCTGATGTTGTCTTTATGATAAGACTGGAGTTATGGGATTTGGGGTGAAAAACCAGAGAGGTCAAGTGCCATTCTCATCAGATCATATCAATGGTCCATATTAAAAACCTGACTTATCACCATTGATGTTAATCTTGATTACTTGACTGAGATAGCACTTGCTTGATTTCTCCATTTAAAGGCATTCTTTCTCCTCCTTTCCATAGTTTACTCTTTGGAAAAAAATCACTATGTGCAGCCCCTACACAAGAAGTGACAACTCATATTCTACCTTCTTAGAAGTGGAATATCTACATAAATTATTCTGGATTTTTCTATAAGGGATATTTGTCTATTCACCTTCTTATTCAGTGATTTACTCATATCATTATAGACTCATAGTTATTTATTTTATATTTTCAGTTGTATTCCAATATCATTTCGTTTATCTCGTTGCTCAAATTTTGCCAGCTTGGGGAATTCTTTTGACTTTACTCCAAAGTCCCTTTGACATGCAATATCAATCAATCAAGAAACAATTTTTTTTGGAGTACTTCTTTAGTTTCTGGTAGTATAAATACTGCAGGCTTATCTTGAATATTTCCTGTGTCAGTCCTATAGGCAGTTATTGCTCCAACGATGCCTGGTTCCTCTTATTTGAATAAGAAACCAAGATCTGACCCATAGGTATTCTCCTTGCTGTTGAGGTATTCTCAGTACAAAGTCCTCTTAGCTGACAGAGCAAAGAATATATGGGTGTATATTAACCTGTGTATAAGTTAAACATGTTTCTCACTGATGTCTCCAACTCTAATCCATTACCAAATGCATTATTCTAGTCTTCTCCCCTTGTTTATCTGTAACTTCCCACCCTAATGATGAAAAACCTGGCCTCCCTCAGTCTGTCATCCATTCACTTAAAAGTTCATTTCTAATATACATACATTAGTGTTTTCAGAATTTTTAACCTGTATTCAACTGGGATGCAACTTTATCAACTAGAGTATTTGTATACAGTTCCTTTGCTTTTAGCTTTATTCCACTCATTTCTAGTATTCCTTCTGTCCCTTTTCTCATCACCCTGTTCAGAGTCATTTCATACATTTGTGATAAATAACCTAATAACATTAGGTTATTTTTTCACAGTTTGCATTCTGTTTTTGTATCTCCCCTGCTCCCTCCCCACTCCCTAACCTCCTAAGTTATGTTTTTGAATTGCATATATTAAGGTTCACTCCTTGTGTTGTAAAGTTTTATAGATTTTGACCAATGGATATAGTTTCATACAGAATGGTTTTATTGCCTTAAAAAAATTCCTATATATGTTCAACTCTCTTCTTAGTCACCAAATGTCTTACAACCACTGATATCTCTACTTTTGACCTTTCTAGAATGTCATAAAGAAGTATGTGATATGTAACTTTTTTAGACTGGCTTCTTTCACTTAGCAATGTACATTTAAGACATCCATTTTTTTAAATGACTTGATAGCTTATTGCTTTGTTATCATAGAAAATGATTGCAAATGTCAGGATATACAATTTGTTTATCCATTCACCCATTCAAGGACATCTTGGTTGTTTCCAGTGTTTGATGATTATGAATAAAGCTGCGCTAAACATTCACATGCTAATTTTTGTGTGGATGTAAGTTTTCAAATCACTTGGATAAATACTGAGGATTTCCACTGCCAGATTATACAGTAAGACTATATTCAGCTGTGCAAGAAATTGTGTCTTCCAAAGTGTCTGTACCATTGTGCATCCCCAACAGCACTGAATGAGAACTCTGTTGATCTACCTCCTCACCAGCAATTTCTTAGATTTCAGTCATTCCAGTAGGTATGTAGTGATATCTCATTGTTTATAGTAAAGCGTCTGCTTGGAATGCAGAAGACCCGGGTTCTATCCCTGGGTCAGGAAGATCCCTTGGAGAAGGAAATGGCACCCCACTCCAGTACTCTTGCCTGGAGAATCCCATGGAGGGAGGAGCCTGGTGGGCTACAGTCCATGGAGTCGCAATGAGTCGGACACGACTGAGCGACTTTACTTTAACTTTCACTTTCTAATGCCAAGTAATATTGAGCATCTTTTCATATGTTTCTTTGCATCTATGCATCTTCTTTGGTGAAATATTTGTTCAAATATTTTGCCGTCTTTTTTCATCTGGGCTATGTGTTTATTTATTATTGAATTTTAAGAGTTTTATGTATTTTAGTTTTAAAAATACTTTTATATTTAAAAAGGAAGCCTGAGTCAGCAAATATTCCCATGTACTAAAAAAGTAAAATGTACTGATTAAACAAATTATTAGTTTTATGTGTTAGTGTACACAAAAGGATGATTTGTGATTCTGCTAGTTGTTCTTCCTTACTTTTTATGCCTCAACTTAATATTTTGGTTAATGTCAATTGCAATCATAATAAATTTGATTTAACTCCTCCAATCTTCATTCATGTGAACCCCATGAGGCCAGATTTTGTCTCTTTTGTTCTACTGTCTTCAACCATATAGAATAATAATCACTCAATAAATATTGGTTGAATAAACAAATTAATGAACCTGAAAATGAAGTAGTAATTAATCAGTCAAGTATAGAAATAGTTTATCATATTCACTACATTTTTTCAGTCATATACAGATATTTTGACATCATATGAAAATACCATTGTGAGCAATTTATAATATAAGATTGCCTATTTCCAAGTAAAGCAAATGCTGTCCTAAAGATTTAAGGGACTGTATTAATTTCAGATAGGCATGGCCCAAAGGAATCTAATTTAAACATGCAATTTAAGACTGTGGACTTTGAAATTTCCTTTTTATATCTTATGGCAAGAATACACAGAAGAACTGTACAAAAAAGATCTTCACGATCCAGATAATCATGATGGTGTGATCACTGACCTAGAGCCAGACATCCTGGAATGTGAAGTCAAGTGGGCCTTAGAAAGCATCACTATGAACAAAGCTAGTGGAGGTGATAGAATTCCAGTTGAGCTATTCCAAATCCTGAAAGATGATGCTGTGAAAGTGCTGCACTCAATATGCCAGCAAATTTGGAAAACTCAGCAATGGCCACAGGACTGGAAAAGGTCAGTTTTCATTCCAATCCCAAAGAAAGGCAATGCCAAAGAATGCTCAAACTACCGCACAATTGCACTCATCTCACACGCTAGTAAAGTAATGCTCAAAGTTCTGCAAGCCAGGCTTCAGCAATATGTGAACCGTGAACTTCCTGATGTTCAAGCTGGTTTTAGAAAAGGCAGAGGAACCAGAGATCAAATTGCCAACATCCTCTGGATCATGGAAAAAGCAAGAGAGTTCCAAAAAACATCTATTTATGCTTTATTAACTATGCCAAAGCCTTTGACTATGTGGATCACAATAAACTGTGGAAAATTCTTTAAGAGATGGGAATACCAGACCACCTGATCTGCCTCTTGAGAAATTTGTATGCAGGTCAGGAAGCAACAGTTAGAACTGGACATGGAACAACAGACTGGTTCCAAATAGGAAAAGGAGTACGTCAAGGCTGTATATTGTCACCCTGTTTATTTAACCTATATGCAGAGTACATCATGAGAAACCCTGGACTGGAAGAAACACAAGCTGGAATCAAGATTGCTGGGAGAAATATCAATAACCTCAGATATGCAGATGACACCATCTTTATGGCAGAAAGTGAAGAGGAACTCAAAAGCCTCTTGATGAAAGTGAAAGTGGAGAGTGAAAAAGTTGGCTTAAAGCTCAACATTCAGAAAACAAAGATCATGGCATCCGGTCCCATCACTTCCTGGGAAATAGATGGGGAAACAGTGGAAACAGTGCCAGACTTTATTTTTCTGGGCTCCAAAATCACTACAGATGGTGACTGCAGCCATGAAATTAAAAGACGCTTACCCCTTGGAAGGAAAGTTATGACCAACCTAGATAGCATATTCAAAAGCAGAGACATTACTTTGCCAACAAAGGTTCATCTAGTCAAGGCTATGGTTTTCCCTGTGGTCATGTATGGATGTGAGAGTTGGACTGTGAAGAAGGCTGAGTGCCGAAGAATTAATGCTTTTGAACTGTGGTGTTGAAGAAGACTCTTGAGAGTCCCTTGGACTGCAAGGAGATCCAACCAGTCCATTGTGAAGGAGATCAGCCCTGGGATTTCTTTGGAAGGAATGATGCTAAAGCTGAAACTGCAGTACTTTGGCCACCTCATGCGAAGAGTTGACTCATTGAAGAAGACTCTGATGCTGGGAGGGATTGGGGGCAAGAGGAGAAGGGGACGACAGAGGATGAGATGGCTGGATGGCATCACTGACTTGACGGACGTGAGTCTGAGTGAACTCCAGGAGTTGGTGATGGACAGGGAGGCCTGGCGTACTGCGATTCATGAGGTCGCAAAGAGTCAGACACGACTGAGCGACTGATCTGATCTGATGCTTTCATAAAGATATAACTTATTTAATATTGTGAGAGAATATTTGTCATGTCTGTTACATTTATCAAAGAATGTATTTGGAAACATGATCTGGTTAGCACGAATGTCACAGAAATATTTACCTGGACCAGCTTTCAAGTGAATACCATTTTTTTTTTTTTGGCTGTTGTATTCAGATACACTTGCATGTTTTAGATGGTAGCTGAAATTATCTGCAACAAACTTTGAATCATCCTGTTTAATGTAATTTACAATGCATGTTTTGATATCCAAATCAAAAATATTGATAGACCATACTTTTGATAAAAAAGGTACAAATATACTATGAATTCAAATGCTCACTGATCTTTATGGGAAAGATACATAGTGAGATCAGAAGATATATGGGCAGTCATCTGTCTAATTTGTGTTTATCTGCCAGGGTACACATTTGAGTGTTAATCTTTGAAATAACTGAACACTCTACCCTATGCTTACCTGTTAAAATGCCTTAACAGGTTATGCTGTATGAATCTCTGTACACTACTCTACTCAACTGCAAGTACTTGAGCTACTTAGCTCCTTTCATAAGCCTCATGGTAGCTTGTAATCCAAGCAGACTCAGTTGGTATTATTTACAGTTGTACCACAAATTGGCTTTGAAAGATTAGAAGTTTCAACTTTACTGTGCTTCTGTTTTCTTATATTCATTTGAAAAAATACTCAGACTCAGTAACATAGAAAACTGTGACCTACTGATACAGCAAATATGCAACATGAATGCATTTTCCTAGTAACTGCGTGTTGATAAGACACTCTCCACAATGAAAAGGATTTTGCTTCTCTTCAGTATATTTGCTTGAGAGTGGCATGTGATGTTGACATACCGTGTGTTTCTGGGTTATAAAAATTTTTAATCTCTTAGCGTGTTCATCCATGAGGAGAAAGCGCCCATCTCACTCAAGCCCATTATACAAATTAGAAGCCTTTGTTCCCTTCGTGTTTTGTTGGTAGGCATTAACACAGGCACTATGAACGTATTGGAGCTGGAAGTAATGGAGTGAAATTGCTCACAC
The DNA here is from genome assembly GCF_032452875.1 of Bos javanicus. Lineage (NCBI taxonomy): Eukaryota > Metazoa > Chordata > Mammalia > Artiodactyla > Bovidae > Bos > Bos javanicus. The sequence continues at coordinate 48,452,297 of NC_083881.1, forward strand.
CATTACTTTAAATTGAAATGCAGACAGTTCATCTGCAAAGAAGTTGTGAGATCTTTTTACCTGAAAGAATAAAAACAGTGAATGGTAAGATGTAAACAACAACAAAAACCCACTAGATTTTAAGGCAGGATTTTTCCCTCTCAGACACTCTACCTGAATCATAATAATTTTTGAAAATCCCTGTTTTCATCTATAGTGGCTTCAGAACCTAAGTGGAGCCTTGGTCTGGAAAAACCAGCATTTAAAATGGAAAGCATGTCCCCTTTGAGCAGAAGTTGTATTCTTTTTTATTTTCTTGTGTTACTGTAAATTACTTTTTTAGCTCATTGTTAAAGGAAAAATAGGAACGCATCATTAGTCAAACACTAATGATCCTGAATTAAGAGAAAAAAAAAACAACTTGAGCTAACCAACTTTCTGCAATTTAACTACTTCTGTTTAAAGAAAGCTTTTCATGATCCTACATAGATATTTACTTCAAAAGATGATTTCTTAATAATACTAACTTTTTAATCTACTTCAGTGAGGGGAGGATGTTAGGAGAAAATATGGCATTTTATAACACAAGCTCTTTTAAAGCAGATGGGCTATGTCAATCTCCAAGACAGTTTCTGCACTTGTTCCTATAGAAATCATAAATGTGCCAGAAATCGTGGGAATGTCATGTTAGCAAAATATAATAAAACATGGGACAGTTTTCATTTTCTGAGACTATAATAGTAGTAATTACGCTTTATAAGTTCTCTACTACTAATCAAATATGCAGAGTTGATAGTCAGCTCTTGAATCTTTTTGAGGGTGTACTTCTGAAATTACTACCCACTTACAGAATCACAGAAATACGCTATTTCTAATTTCTTAGTTTGGAGAAGGAAATGGCAACCCACTCCAGTGTTCTTGCCTGGAGAATCCCAGGGACGGGGGAGCCTGGTGAGCTGTTGTCTCTGGGGTCTCACAGAGTTGGACACAACTGAAGTGACTTAGCAGCAGCATATATGGGCTTCCCAGGTGGCCCATGAGTTCTTTCCTTGAGTGGTAAAGAACCTGCCTGCCAATGCAGGAGACATAAGAGACTCGGGTTTGATTCCTAGGTCAGGAAGATCCCCTGCAGGAGGGCATGTCAACCCACTCCAGTATTCTTGCTTGGGGAATCCCATGGACAAAGGAGCCTGGTGGGTTGCAGTCCATAGGGTCGCTCAGAGTCGGACGTTACTGAAGTGACTTAGCACGTAGTTCTACACATAGGGAAACTGAAGCTCCACTGATGACTAAAAATCTGAAAGAGCTAAGGAGGGGAACTTTCAAAAACCCCTCTGTCACATTTCCCCCTACCAGCCTTACATCCCTAGACCTGGCCTTGCTGTGTTGTCATCAGAGGTGAACTATGAATTATCCTTGTTTAGTCACTAAGTCATATTTTTTGCAGCCACATGGACTGTAGTCCCCTGGGCTCCTCTGTCCATGGGATTCTCCAGGCAAGAAGACTGCAGTGGGTTGTCATTTCCTTCTCCAGAACTATGCATAGCGCTATCTATATCCAATCACTCCACTTGAGTGTCAGATCTTGTTCCCTCTTGCTAACTCAGGGGAAGCCCTGTAGTAAGTAAGCACTGTCACTCACCTTCCGTTGTGACATTATTCTTCTTTGGCCTCTACTGAACCATTTCCTATTCTCCTAAAAAAAGGAATAAGAATCTTCTCCCAAATTATGTTTACTTGCTTTATAGACCACTATATACTCTCAGTTTTCTTTCTCTTTTGCTTAATGCGCTATTATAACTCAGATCATTCTCTGGCTCCCTGACCTCTTAAAATGTCAGAGGTATACAAAATTTGGGTGTCAGTCCCTTCTTCTCCTATATTCACTGTCCTGGTACTCTAAGGTCTGAGAGCTTAACAGATCATCTATGTGATGACAGCTTACAAATGTACATCTCTAAGCAACTTGTCTATTGAAATCCATTCTTGTATATCTATCATCTCCAGTTGGATGTCTAATAAATCTCCAAATCCAACATTCTAACTGAACTCCTCTATTTTTTTCCCCAAAAGCTGTTCAGCCATAGTCTTCTCTTTCTCAGTAGATAGTAACTCCACCCTTAAAATTGGAATCACTTTTGACTCTTCTATTTCTTTCACATACCACATCTAATCCATCAGAAAACTATGGCTTTACTTTCAAAATATATCCATCGTGTCAACTCTACTCCAACATAAAATAAAATTTGAAAAACATGTCCAGGATATAACAGTAGATCAAAATCACACTGCTCCTACCCCAGTCCAAGTGTCCATCATCTCGTACCTAGACCTCTGCAATTGCTTTCTAACTCTCGTCAGACCTGGGGACTTGCTTCTATGGAACTTATTCTCAACCCAGAAGCCAGAGTGATTCCTTAGACACACATGTATCATGTTATGCCTCTAAGGAAAATTCTTCAGTAGCATTCCAGTTATCAGAGTCTGTGTAGAGATATACATAAGTAAGGGTATGATTAAATTTCAGGACAGTCTACTAAAAAAATCCAAGGTATTGTGGAAGGGCATAGATAATCACCTATGATTATCAGTATGGGAGTGGGTTGCCATTTCCTTCTCCAGGGAATCTTCCCAACCCAGGGATTGAACCCAGGTCTCTCACATTGTAGACAGAGGCTTTACCCACTGAGCCACCAGGAAGTCCAATATAGATAATCACCTCACTGAATGCTGGAGGACCACTGAATCCTTCTCAGAAAAAAATTAACATCTCTTCTGTTAATCGAAGAATAAACAGATGTTATCCCAGAAACTGAATGGTAAGGTATAGATGCCAAGGAATCAACACAGAGCTCTCAGCTCTTTGAGATCATATACTGTGTCAGCAGTTTTTAAAGTGTACATAGTTTACATCTATCTATTCATTTAATATTTTCTACAAACCTTTCAGGTAAGTAGTGTTACTATCTTTATTTTACAGATGCTGACAGTAACACATGTTCAGTCGCTCAGTCGTGTCCAATTCTTTGCAACTCCACAGACTATAGCCTGCCAGACTCCTCTGTCCATGGAATTTTTCAGGCAAGAATATTGGAGTGGTTGCCGTTTCCTTCACCAGCGGATTTACTGACCCAGGGATTGAACCCAGGTCTCTTGCCTCTCCTGCATTGGCTCCACTAGCCGTTGGTGCTACTAGCAGCACCTGGGAATCCCGACTAACACGTAGGTAGCTATTGGTAGAGCATGGATTCAAATTTACATACTTCCTCTTGAAGAGTAAGGCACCAACGACTATAATTGGTGAAGTTAGTGGGACTCAGATCCTAGAGGTCCTCAGGTCCAAGTAAAAAATTAGACTTTGTCCTTAGAATCATAAGAGATACTTTTCCTACTTTGGACTGCAGTAAAAAATGAACTGGGCAAGAAGAAATTGCAGAGTACTATCTTTGGTTTAATAAACTGCCTAGGTTAAAATAAATCCAAACTTCTTTAGTGGACTTGTGAAGTCCCTTATAAATTCCAGCTCTCTGGCCTCATTTCAGGCCATTTGCCATTTTTCTTTCTTCCCCTGTATCTCTTACCTCTGCATTTTACCTAAAATGTGCTCTAAACATTCTTGCAGATACCCTTCCCAGAAGAGTGTGCCCACACATAAAGACTGCATACTTTATCATATACTTTATCACTGTTTGGACAGATGGAGGTCTTCTCAGCTGGTTTAAGTGTTCAAACTCTAGAAGCTTATTGTTTCCTGACTCACCAGTTCTGATTAAGTCATTGGTCTATTTCTTCTCCCTAAAAAAAAAAACAAAAAACAATTCTCTTCTCTACTTCAGATCAGATCAGGTACTCAGTCCTGTCCGACTCTTTGCAACCCCATGAATCGCAGCACGCCAGACCTCCCTGTCCATCACCAACTCCTGGAGTTCACTCAGACTCACGTCCGTCAAGTCAGTGATGCCATCCAGCCATCTCATCCTCTGTCGTCCCCTTCTCCTCCTGCCCCCAATCCCTCCCAGCATCAGAGTCTTTTCCAATGAGTCAACTCTTCGCATGAGGTGGCCAAAGTACTGCAGTTTCAGCTTTAGCATCATTCCTTCCAAAGAAATCCCAGGGCTGATCTCCTTCAGAATGGACTGGTTGGATCTTCTTGCAGTCCAAGGGACTCTCAAGAGTCTTCTCCAACAGCACGGTTCAAAACCATCAATTCTTCAGCGCTCAGCCTTCTTCACAGTCCAACTCTCACATCCATACATGATCATAGGAAAAACCATAGCCTTGACTAGATGGACCTTTGTTTGGCAAAGTCATGTCTCTGCTTTTGAATATGCTATCTAGGTTGGTCATAACTTTCCTTCCAAGGAGTAAGCGTCTTTTAATTTCATGGCTGCAGTCACCATCTGTAGTGATTTTGGAGCCCAGAAAAATAAAGTCTGGCACTGTTTCCACTGTTTCCCCATCTATTTCCCAGGAAGTGATGGGACCGGATGCCATGATCTTCGTTTTCTGAATGTTGAGCTTTAAGCCAACTTTTTCACTCTCCACTTTCACTTTCATCAAGAGGTTTTTTAGTTCCTCTTCACTTTCTGCCATAAGGGTGGTGTCATCTGCATATCTGAGGTTATTGATATTTCTCCCAGCAATCTTGATTCCAGCTTGTGTTTCTTCCAGTCCAGTGTTTCTCATGATGTACTCTGCATATAAGTTAAATAAACAGGGTGACAATATACAGCCTTGATGTACTTCTTTTCCTATTTGGAACCAGTCTGTTGTTCCAAGTCCAGTTCTAACTGTTGCTTCCTGACCTGCATTAAAATTTCTGAAGAGGCAGATCAGGTGGTCTGGTATTCCCATCTCTTTCAGAATTTTCCACAGTTTATTGTGATCCACACAAAGGCTTTGGCATAGTCAATAAAGCAGAAATAGATGTTTTTTGGAACTCTCTTGCTTTTTCCATGATCCAGCGGATGTTGGCAATTTGATCTCTGGTTCCTCCGCCCTTTCTAAAACCAGCTTGAACATCAGGAAGTTCACGGTTCACCTATTGCTGAAGCCTGGCTTGGAGAATTTTGAGCATTACTTTACTAGCATGTGAGATGAGTGCAATTGTGCGGTAGTTTGAACATTCTTTGGCATTGCCTTTCTTTGGGATTGGAATGAAAACTGACCTTTTCCAGTCCTGTGGCCATTGCTGAGTTTTCCAAATTTGCTGGCATATTGAGTGCAGCACTTTCACAGCATCATCTTTCAGGATTTGGAATAGCTCAACTGGAATTCCATCACCTTGACTAGCTTTGTTCATAGTGATGCTTTCTAAGGCCCACTTGACTTCACATTCCAGGATGTCTGGCTCTAGGTCACTGATCACACCATCATGATTTTTTTTTTTTTCAAGTATTTGAATTTATAATATTTTTTTTTTCTAATTTTATTTTATTTTTAAACTTTACATAATTGTATTAGTTTTGCCAAATATCAAAATGAATCCGCCACAGGTATACATGTGTTCCCCATCCCGAACCCTCCTCCCTCCTCCCTCCCCATACCATCCCTCTGGGCCGTCCAGTGCACCAGCCCCAAGCATCCAGCATTGTGCATCGAACCTGGACTGGCAACTCGTTTCCTACATGATATTTTACATGTTTCAATGCCATTCTCCCAAATCTTCCCACCCTCTCCCTCTCCCACAGAGTCCATAAGACTGTTCTATACATCAGTGTCTCTTTTGCTGTCTCTTATACAGAGTTATTGTTACCATCTTTCTAAATTCCATATATATGCATTAGTATACTGTATTTATGTTTTTCCTTCTGGCTTACTTCACTCTGTATAATAGGCTCCAGTTTCATCCACCTCATTAGAACTGATTCAAATGTATTCTTTTTAATGGCTGAGTAATACTCCATTGTGTATATGTACCGTAGCTTTCTTATCCATTCATCTGCTGATGGACATCTAGGTTGCTTCCATGTCCTGGCTATTATAAACAGTGCTGCGATGAACATTGGGGTACACGTGTCTCTTTCCCTTCTGGTTTCCTCACTGTGTATGCCTAGCAGTGGGATTGCTGGATCATAAGGCAGCTCAACTCCAGAAAAATAAACGACCCAATCAAAAAATGGGCCAAAGAACTAAATAGACATTTCTCCAAAGAAGACATACAGATGGCTAACAAACACATGAAAAGATGCTCAACATCACTCATTATCAGAGAAATGCAAATCAAAACCACTATGAGGTACCATTTCACACCAGTCAGAATGGCTGCGATCCAAAAGTCTACAAATAATAAATGCTGGAGAGGGTGTGGAGAAAAGGGAACCCTCTTACACTGTTGGTGGGAATGCAACCTAGTACAGCCACTATGGAGAACAGTGTGGAGATTCCACACCATCATGATTATCTGGGTCATGAAGATCTTTTTTGTACAGTTCTTCTGTGTATTCTTGCCACCTCTTCTTAATATCTTCTGCTTCTGTTAGGTCCATACCATTTCTGTCCTTTATCGAGCCCATCTTTGCATGAAATGTTCCTTTGGTATCTCTCATTTTCTTGAAGAGATCTCTAGTCTTTCTCATTCTGTTGTTTTCCTCTATTTCTTTGCATTGATCGCTGAAGAAGGCTTTCTTGTCTCTTCTTGCTATTCTTTGGAACTCTGCATTCAGATGTTTATATCTTTCCTTTTCTCCTTTGCTTTTCACTTCTCTTCTTTTCACAGCTATTTGTAGGGCCTCCCCAGATGACCATTTTTCTTTTTTGCATTTCTTTTCCATGGGGGTGGTCTTGATCCCTGTCTCCTGTCTTCTCTATTTAGGAACCAAATTACTGAGTACAGAATTTAAATATCATAGATCTGGGAAATTTCTTCTAAGTCTTACCTTCCTTGCCAAATGGGTATAGGTAAGTAGGCATCTATTGTTCAGACTGGTCTACAGGGCTAGGTTATGCCATCCTATACCATCAAACCACCTGATCTTGAGGCTTCACGCATCAGAGGGTTTATTTTTTTCTTTTATGCAAAGGCCACTGTGAAGCAGACTGCTTGTATCTCATTATGCTGAAATTTCAGCTGGAGGCTTCCAATTTGCCATAACAGGGAAAGAGAAAGATGAGGAATAAACCTCCAGCTGAAAAATGCTTCTGCCTGAACCTGGAACTTATCATTTCGGCTTTCACTGCAATAACCAGAATTATGGTGGTGACTAACTTTGAGTGTTATAAGGAGCTTATGGGGCAGTCAATAGTGCTTCCAGAGGTAACAAACATGAAAAAGTGGTCAGTGCAGAAGGAGAAGAGGGCATTAGAGGATGAGATGGCTGGATGACATCACCAATGCAACGGACATGGACTTGGGCAAACTTAGGGAGATGGTGTGGGACAGCGAGACCTGGCATGCTGTAGTCCATCGGGTCGCAAAGAGTCGGACACGACTGGGTGACTGAACAACAGCGGTGGTCAGTTAACCTCTTGTTCACTTCTAGCCTCACTTTATGATAATTCTGTGTTTACATCTCTGCTTCTTTATTATAACTATCAGCTTTTAAAGGGCAAGATCACCATTTTATCTTTGTGTTTGTCCTAACTCCTAGTTTAATGAAAGTCAATTCAATTCAACTATGTTGTTGAGTTGCATTGATTAGGCATGGTTTGTATTGTAGTCCAGGTTCCCAGGAAAGAGACAGTGAGATAGATATTAGTGTAAAAGAAGTTTACTAAAACATGTTTTGGGGACCAAGTGGAAATAGCACCCCTGGGCACTGGGAGAGGTTGGTCTCTGATGCAGTCTCAATGGCGATCTCCAGCTGTTTCTACTGGAAATCTAAAGCTGAGATGACTCTTTAGCGTTGCCCCAATTTGGGGCTGAGTCCACGTTTATATGCCAGCATCAGCCAGTCTTAAATTCAGGCTGCCACAGGGAAGGGAGATGTGATCTTGAATGAGGGTGTTCACTTCAGTTTAGGGCAACTCCCAGAGGCAAAGTCCTTAGCGGAGATCTGCCTATAGCAAAGTGTCCACTCCCATTTAACAAAAAGCAAGTAACCTCATTTGGTAGTGTATTTAAACTATCCTATGTAAATAAATACTATACTCACTTTGGTGCTAAGAAAACAAGAGTTATAGCCAATAGCCCAATAGACTTCTATTTAAAACCACTTGATAATTTGGGGCTTAAGAGTTTTGTGACTTCCAGTTTATTCATTTTGGTATAAATCAAATTTTATTGTAATATTCTAGCCCTACATTCGGAACTCAGTATAAAATTGCTTTCCTAAACGGTGCAGACAAATTCCACATTTTCATCCTAACATGTATTTACATCCACAGCTATTCAGTTGTGTGGGTAATTTAAGCCTCTGAGTTGGGAACTGGTTTCACTGCTTTTTATCTATTCAAAAATAGTTCATATGAGCAAAAGCTATGTCTAAACAGAATTTACTCAGCAACATAAAAATATGTTATGTAAAAATAGAGCCTGAATAGAGTAGTCGTTAGCTTTTTAATAGGCTCCAATAAATAAAAATGAGTTAGAATTGACTTAGCACTTAAACTGACAATCTTAACTTTGTGAATGCCAGGCAAATATTTTTTGTGATACCACATAGTTTATTTAGCTCTTTTCTGTGGTTTATTTTTCTGCTTCTAAAACAAAGATTTAAAAGCTTAAAATAAAATCATATATGGTGAATAAGATATGGATGTTTCAGAACTTCTCACACTGGATTTGTCTTACAAATATGTCGATATCTTTCCTTTGAATATTTGCATGTAGAAAGCAGTGCTATTATAAACATACAATTTTGTGCTTTGGGCCAGTTAGTTTGAGGACAGTAAAATAAAACACCAATATGATAAGTCCTTACAGTAGAGTTGTCTGGAGCTTTTTAAGAGAGACAAATGTTTGAGCACAAGAGTTTACCAGTTGAGAGATACTGTAATAGTTATAGATCCAGAGTACAATAAGAGCACATTACAGGGAAGAGGACATTCTGTATGTGAGCATATTTTAAAATGGTAAAGCAATAAATCTTGCCATGTAACAAACAATTTAAAAATTGTAATGGCCTACAACAGCACCCATTAACTTCCAGGCTCATAGTTCTGCAAATCAACTGTGGTTCAACCAGTGTCGGCTTGCTATGTCTGGGTCAGGCTGGACAAGCTTCCTGTTGGAATCAGGTTTACTCTGTATGTATTCATTCATACACCTGGTTGAAGGGAGTGATTACTGATTCTCCTCTCATAGAAATTACAGCCATGCAAGAGACCAACCCAAATGGCACAGATATGTTTAAAACTATTGCTCACATTCCATCCACTAATTCCATCCAAACATTCCATTGACCAAAGGAAGTCTAAAGGCCAAGCTCATGATGGATGAGCCAAGGAAATAAACTCAATCCACACTAGTGAGAAGTACTGCAAAAGTCACATGGGGAATCCAAGAAAACAAATTCTATAACAGAAATATGACGAAAGGTTCAGGAACAACAGTCCAATCCTTCATTAAGTTTCAAAGAAGACTTGACACATTTGAGCTGGATCCTGAAGAATGAATAGAAGTTTACCAATAAAACTCCAAACTGATTACAAATCTAACATCCTACTCTGTTGCTTTTCCTAAAACTTTAAGCTATTTAATTGAAAAAATATATAACTGCTTTATTATTTCCAAATAGCTACACTCTATAACTATCTGGTACTCTTTTATCCTCAATGTCATTGTCAAACTAACTTACCTAACTTCCGGCATTGTTCAAGTTCTAGATAAGCTTCCCTCCTGTCTTCCAAAGGCTTTTACTCACCATCTATGCAGCTTGTGCTTGCCTTTGAGACTGCTGTATCTTAGGCTTGTAGCTTTCCAACTTTCTCTTTTATTTGCAGATCTTCAGAAAATCTAGTGTGCCCAGTATCTGCTCTGAGTCTTGGAGAGCTGTGATGATTGTTTTACATGACACTTCTGCCACTTTTGCATTGCTCATCATCTCTATAAATATGCTGTCTTTTTGCTTTTCATAAGTTATTTCTTTAATTTATGCATAACCTAAATATCTCACCACTCTTCAATATAAATAAGTTGATGCTTTAAGAGTACTTTGAGTTGACTTACAGCTAAAACTTTTGATTCTGTGTAGTCAGTTTTTTCCTATGTGCTCAGTTGTAGATAATACTGAATATGAGAGATAAAAATAATAAGATTTTTTTACCTCGATTGCTATGCAGTGAGATTGCTTCCCATTTTGTATGCTCCTTGAGTTCTCTCTTATTATTTGTAGTCTATTTCAATCAGTGGAATTCATGCTCAGTTGCTCAGTCATGGGCTACACGTAGACCGCCAGACTCCTTTATCTAAAGGATTTTCCTGGGATGAATACTGGAGTGGGTTGCCATTCCCTTCTCCAGGGGATCTTGCTGACCAAGGGATCGTACCCACATCTCCTGTATCTCCTGCAAGGCAGGCAGATTGTTTACCCTTGAGCCACCGGGGAAGCCCCGCTGGAATATCTGAAGGCAAATTAGTACCGTTGCTTGTTTCACATCCAGTTCCTGCCTTTCTCTGAGGAAAAAAATCTTTACTGGTAAAGAGCAGTTATCGTTAAAAGAAATGACTCTTGGAAGTAAGGAGTTAACAGGCACTGTAACTAAAAGCAGTGCTAAAAATGAGATGAGAGGCTGCGGACTTGAGATCAGCAACCAGAAGAGAGCATTGAGATTCATGAATGTAAGAGAAACACTTGGATTGCCAAGGAAAAATTAAAAATTGTCAAGTTCAGACAAACTATTAATGCATATGTAATGTGGAAGCACAGACTCCTGGTAAGAACTAGCCTTAGGCAATATTTCATTTTAAAACAGAGAATACTTTATATTATGATTCTACAAATGAATGTTGTCTAAATATTTTTGTTAATTGCAGAATATTTCACGATAATAAGGATCATCAAGTGTTGAAAATGTAGTTATTCATTTGACATTGAAAAAAAGGGAAGTACAAGTATTTTAAGAATAAAAACTATGGCTTTTCTGGATTTGAACTACATTCACACTTTGGAAATCAGCAGAAATCAAGGTCTTTCAGCTCACAGAGGTAAAGGGTTTTCCTGAATATTCTGAAGCACAACTACAAGGGAAATTTCAATTTTCATTCTTCTTTACTAGTATTTCCTCAGTGCCTTATGCAAACCTTTTCATATAAGATATTCAATAAGCATATATTGAACAAATGAATATCTACTGAATAGCCCTGAATCATGGCTCCATGTTGAGTGCTGGAGTGGATAAAGAGGAGAAAGAGTTCACCAAGTTTTATTCATTCAGCTAATATTTAGTAAACAGTTATTATGCACTCTTTTAAATGCTGGAATTCAGTATTATAAACCAGACAGGAAAAGTCCTTGATCTCATGGAATTTACATTCTACTTGGGTGAAAGATAAACAACAAGCAATAAAAATGCAAAAGGTAACAAGCTAATATTAGATCATCTGCATCTGGAGCTGTAAAGAAAATGAAGAAGATAGTACTGCTGAGAGAGGATAGAAGTAGGGGGATCCCTCTTACGGTGGATCGATGATCAAGGGACAACTTTCTGCAAAGGTGCCACTTGAGCCAAGACCTTATAATGAGGAGACAGCTCTTTGTGGAGCCATTGGGGAAGTGGAAGGAAGAGTAAGTTCAAATTCACTGTGACAGAAAAAAAGCTCTGTGGGTTTGAGCAACAAAAAGGAGGCTGGTGTGACTGGAGGGTATAGCATGTGATAAATAAGAGAGGGAGTCAGGGACCAGAACGTTAGAGCCTTGTGCCTGAAGCCAGGATTTTGCATTTTATTTTAATCACAACGGGAGTCTATCAGGGAGATTTTAAGAGGAGAAGGTTATATTACTTAATTTACAATTTTGAAAGTCATTCTGACTGCCTTTTTGGGAAAGATTTGAAGGGGAAGTGGGGGTGGTCAAAAGCTACCAGTTATTAGGAGTGTATTGCCCGTAACCAAGGCTAGAGATCTTGATGGTTTGGACTGGGTTACAATGAAAATAGACTTTAGACACATTTTAGAGATAGCTGATAGATCTTGTGGCTGGATAACATGTGGATGGGAGGGAAAATGAGTAATCCGGAATATTTCTGCTGTTTTGGAATTGTAGGTCTGGATGGATTGGGGAGGCGGGGGAGGTCATTTTATGAGATGGGAGAGACTCCTGGCTGGAAGAAACTGCTTTTGTAGTTTAAAAAAAAAAAAAAAGGCAAAGAAATAATGGTTATCACCATCTTTCTAAGTTCCATATATATGTATATATATATGTATATTGTATTGGTGTTTTTCTTTCTGGCTTACTTCTAAAAAAAAAAAAGAGAAATAATGGTTAAAGAAAGTTTACAGTCTAGCTAGCAAAGAACACGCACATATACACACATGATACTAAAGGCAAGTTAAGAAGTATTTGTTTATTTACTTGCTAAGTCATGTCTGACTCTTTCAGCCCCATGAACTGCAGCATGCCAGGCTCCCCTGTCCTTCACTGTCTCCCAGAGTTTGCTCGAATTCATGTCCATTGAATTACTGATGCTATCTAACCATCTCATCCTCTGCTGCCCTCTTCTTCTCTTGCCCCCAATCTTTTCCAGCACCAGGGTCTTTTCCAATGAGTCGGCTCTTCAGATTAGGCAGCCGAAGTATTGGAGCTTCAGCTTCACCATCAGTCCTTCCAATGAATATTCAGGACTGATTTCCTTTAGGATTGACTGGTTTGATCTCCTTGCTGGCCAAAGGACTCTCAAGAGTCTTCTCCAGCACCACAATCGAAAGCATCAATTCTTCAACCCTCAGTCTTCTTTATGGTCCAACTCTCACATCTAACCATGACTCCTGGAAAGACCATAGCTTTGAATACATGAACTTTTGCGGGCAAAGTGATTCTGCTTTTTAATGCACTGTCTAGGTTTGTCATAGCTAAATAAATTATAAGACCCTGAAGGAGTACAGAGGAAAGACTTATGTTCATTGAGTGAGTCATTTCACATGCTTATGTTTCAGAATTTCTAACTTGAAATGAAATAAATACCAAAAGCACTTAATTATTTCACATTGCATGAAGACTGGATGTACATGTTTAGTCCAATAATATAAAATAAACCCACTTAATAATATAAAGAGGTCAACTAGTACATTTTTTTTAGCTTTCCCCTCATGGTTTCAAAATAATTGAGATAGGGCTAGCAACATATTCTCACATGATGGGACCTCTGCTACAGAAATGGGATGGGACGGATAAAGAAGCCCAATTCCTGTTGGCTTTTTCTTTTAATCAGAGTTTTTTTTTTTTTTTCCTGGAAGCCCTCTAGCTGATACTTATTATATTTAATTGGCTTGAGCTGGGCCATGTTCTCATCTTTGGATCAAACACTAACAAAAGGAAACTAAATTGCCATTATTGATTGAGCTCAATCATAATTGAGCTTGTGAGTCTGGGGGTCATAACTTCCTACAAGTAATACAGATTCTCCACGCAAAAAAAAGGAAGACTATTTGTCACCCTAGATATGATCAGAGACCCAAATATTACATTTTTAGCTGGTCCTTCAGTGATAAAGGCAAAGTTGAGTTTGTATACTCACTATATTCCAGGCTAAGTCAAATGTCTGGCTCATGGTAGATAATCTATAAATACACATTATTAAATGGATAATTAATATTTACTTGTTGAATGAATCACCACTTCTACATGAAAAATACAAGAGGTCTTATACAGAAGGTCAGAGTGACAAGATAACTTGTTCAAGTTAATTCAGTAATAAATATTAGAGCAAGACTCAAACTCAGATAGCTTTTGCTCCAATGCCTGAACTCTGCTTATCGATACACACTGATTTTCATCAAAGTCTAATAGTATAGTTGACTACAAAACCCTAAAAGGACACTAAATCCAAGGTCTGAGAAAAGGGAGATTCTCAATCACAGTCAAGAAATCCTAGGAAACTAGCTAAAGCAGTTTTTTTAAAAATGCTTAATTAATTTATTTTTGGCTATGCTGGCTCTTCATTGCAGTTTGAAGGCTTTCTCTAGTTGCAGTGAGGGGAGGCTACCTAGCTGCAGTGCATGGGCTTCTCGTTTCGGTGGCTTCTCTTGGGGAGCATGGGCTCAAGGACACTCGGGCTCAGTCCTTGTAGTGCACAGGCTTAGTTTTTCTGTAACATGTGGCATCTTCCTGGACCAAGGATCTAACTGGTATCTCCTGCATTGCAAGGTGGATTTTTAACCACTGTACCACCAGGGAAGCCCAAAAGTTTTGTATCTTTCTTCATCTTTCATGACCTCTTAACATCCACATCACTGTCATAATAATCATCTCCATTTCCTTGGCCTCTCCCTAGTTTTCAAGTTTACCTGTCCCATCACATCCTTATTTTCTTCCCCAACCAAACTAGAACTTGTAGTCAATTCTGTTAACTATTCAGTCACAGGCAGATATACTTCCTTCACTGACTGATATGGATCAATTACAAATTTGTGTCAAGCCAACTTCTTGTTTCATTTCTCCCTCTGACAGAGACACTGAAAATGGCTGAGAAAAATCCCATAAACATATTGCCCAGGTTCATTGGAATGGAATGGAATTGCCCCATCTCATGGCATGCTTCTGTTTCATTCAGCAGTTCGTTTATTTGTATCGCATCACCAGTGCTTCTGACTTCCTAGAGTATCTCTCTCAAATCTTTTTTCTTCTCCTCAAGTCCCCTTCTTTAGGACTTTTACAGAATTGTTGTGTTTCTTCTTCTTGGTACATGATAAAATTGTTCTTTGCCATCCACTTGGTTTGGCATTGCCATGTTAGATATTGGGGTGTGACTTTGTCAATGAAGTGTGTCAGCAGATGTAGAAGTTTTGAAAGCCGATGCAGGGACTTCCCTAGAGGTCCAGTGGTTAAGACTCCTGGCTTCCAACGCAGAGGGTGCAGGTTCGATCCCTAGTTCAGGAACTAAGATTCCATGTGCCACATGGCCACAAGATTAAAAAAAAGAAAAGCCACTGCATTATTCATCATGTTCCCCTTCTCTTGCCTTAGTAACTTTCCAGGTATGTGTCAAGGTAGAGCTTTCATAAGCCTAGTTCCTGAAGAATTTAGATAATCTCTATCCGCCCAGTGGTTTATGTTGTATGTGGAGAAGAAACCCATTTTTCCTGTGTTAAGTCATAAACAGTTGGGGTGTGTTTGTTACCACTGCATCATTCAGTCTGTCCTAACTGTTACAACCGCTTTGTAGAATTTCACATAATCCTTCTCTTGAAATTTCTTCTTTGGGTTTTACCATTCCATTATCTTTGTGTCCTTAGGCTATAATTTTTTGATCCTGCTTTTCAGTCTTCATGATAGTGTCCCTCTTTTTCTGCTCAACTGTCTTCTTTTATCCTTCTGCCCAGTTGTGGATAAGCACATTTACCATCAATCTTTCAACTTCTATCTAAAACCTAATAGCTCTAAAGTTTGTAACTCCAATAAAGACTTCTCCTCAAATATTCAAATCTACATGTCCAAATGCTATACACAATTTTCACCTGGATATTTTCCTCAACTTCAGTTTTTCTCTAATTATTCTCACTAAAGAAATTCTGTCTTTCAAGTTCCATGTCTTTGTAAATGTTCCTTCAATCTGCCTGTATCCTAAACCAGAAATCTGGAAATAATCATAGTTTTATTCCTCTAAGTCACTCAAAATAGCATGTCATTATATAAATTCTACACCTAAAATATTTTTTCTATCTTCCTCTTCTTTGCCTATTCTCCTTCTGGGACTGTATAGTCCTAAACCATGACAATTTCAATATACCTGTGAAGCCTCCCCCTCTCTCCTCTAGGGCATACATTGCTGCCAGAGTTCTGTTTATAAAATATTGGTTAGATCACATAACTCTTATATTTAAAAATGACTCTGAAATTTTATTGTCAATGGCACAGAAACTACACTGCTATCATAGCTTAAGAAGACCATCAAAGACCAATCATGCCTAAAATCACGTTTTTCTAGTGCTCTTGCAACCTTCCAATCAAATTTGTGTAGAAGTAGACATTTATTTCTTGATACATTTGTTCGTGACATTTCCTCATCTGGAATGACCTTTCCCTCTTCTTTTTAAATGATCACTACTGAAGTCTTCCTTGAGTAGCTCTTTCTCTGACAAAATGAATCATTTCCCCTCTCTGTTTCAATGATGAACTACAGATAACGTTTACTGAGCAGTCGCTACCTGTATTTGTTTCCTAAGGCTATGCAATAAATTACCATAAGCCTGATGGCTTAAAACAACAGAAGTTTACTCACTCACACTTCTGGAGTCTAGGAATTTCAAATAGGTGTCAGCAGGGTCATGCTCCCTTTAAAAACTCCAGAGAAGGATCCTTCCCTGCTTCCTTGTAGCTTAAGGTGGTCGCTGGCAGTCTTTGATGTTCCTGGCAGTACAGATGCAGCTCTTCAATTTCTGCCTCCATTTGCCCATGACCTTCCTCCCTGTGTGTCTCCTCTGTGCCGGGGTATTCATGTCTCTCTCTCCTTTTTCTTATAAAGACAGCAGTCATTTATTATAGGGCTGATGTTAATCCAGTATGACTTCATTTTAATTTGATTGTATCTGTGAAGACCCTATTTCCAAATAAGGTCTCATCCATAGATCTCGTGTGTGTGTATATATATATATATATATATATATATATAAAACCTACATTTATATTAAAATAAATATATTTTTATTTTATATGAAATATATTTATATTATATATATATTTGAGGAAGAGGGCACAATTAAAAACACTACAGAACTTTTTAGCATTGTGCTGAGTACTTAAGGCATGGGGTTCAACCATATGAAACTGCCATTTCTGTAGATCAAAAGGAGGTGATTCTTGACAATTTCATATGGTTCAATCCAATATTATCACGCTGAGTGTTCATAAATCTCTATCATGTAACCCTATTATTCCCATTTTAAGAAGAGGACACAGAAGAGGTTCATTACTTGCTCCAGGGCATACAATTAGTAAGCGATAGAGCCCAAATCAAACCTACTGAGCCTAACTCCAGGAACTACTCTCATAACCATCATAATATGTCACTCTTCTGCCAGTATTAAATCTTGTGTTCAGCTCTGTTGCATCTTTTATCACATAGCTGATATGTCTATTCACCTTCATTCTGTTTTCTGAGCTGCTTTGGGAAATTCTATTTACTACCTGTTAGCAACACTAAAGATAGTGTATGCCATTAGATAGAAAACAAATGTTCCTTGAAAAACTAAATGAACTCCTGGTCTGGAAAATGTTTATTCCCCTAAAGAGAAAAGAGGGCATCAGTTCAGTTCAGTTGCTCAGTTGTGCCCGACTCTTTGTGACTCCATGGATTGCAACATGCCAGGCCTCTCTGTCCATCACCAACTCCCGGGGGTTACTCAAACTCATGCCCATTGAGTTGATGATACCATCCAACCATCTCATCCTCTGTCGTCCCCTTCTCCTCCTGCCTTCAGTTATTCCCAGTTTCGGGTCTTTTCAAATGAGTCACCTCTTTGCTTCAAGTAGCCAAGGATTGGAGTTTCAGCTTCCGCATCAGACCTTCAAATGAATATTCAGGACTGATTTCCTTTAGGATGGACTGGTTGGATCTCCTTGCAGTCCAAGGGACTCTCAAGAGTCTTTTCCAACAACACAGTTCAAAAGCATCAATTCTTTGGTGCTCAGCTTTCTTTATAGTCCAAATCTCACATCC
This sequence comes from Bos javanicus, assembly GCF_032452875.1. Classification (NCBI taxonomy): domain Eukaryota; kingdom Metazoa; phylum Chordata; class Mammalia; order Artiodactyla; family Bovidae; genus Bos; species Bos javanicus. Next base: position 48,470,030 of record NC_083881.1, read on the forward strand.
ATACATGACTACTGGAAAAACCATAGCCTTAATTAGACAGACCTTTGTTGGCAAAGTAATATCTCTGCTTTTTAATATGCTGTCTAGGTTGGCCATAACTTTCCTTCCAAGGAGTAAGCATCTTTTAATTTCATGGCTTCAGTCACCATCTGCACTGATTTGGGAGTTCAAAAAAATAGTCTGCCACTGTTTCCACTGTTTCTCCATCTATTTGCCAGGAAGCGATGGGACCAGATGCCATTATCTTCATTTTCTGAATGTTGAGCTTCAAGACAACTTTTTCACTCTCCTCTTTTGCTTTCATCAAGAGGCTTTTTAGTTCCTCTTCACTTTCTGCCATAAGGGTGGTGTCATCTGCATATCTGAGCTTATTGATATTTCTCCCAGCAATCTTAATTCCAGCTTGTGCTTCTTCCAGCCCAGCGTTTCTCAAGATCTACTCTGCATATAAGTTAAATACGCAGGGTGACAATATACAACCTTGATGTACTCCTTTTCCTCTTTGGAACCAGTCTGTTGTTCCATGTCCAGTTCTAACTGTGGCTTCCTGACCTGCATACAGATTTCTAAACAGCCAGGTTGGGTGGTCTGGTATTCCTATCTCTTTCAGAATTTTCCACAGTTTATTGTGATCCACACAGTAAAAGGCTTTGACATAGTCAATAAAGCAGAAATAGATGTTTTTCTGGAACTCTCTTGCTTTTTCCATGATCCAGCAGATGTTGGCAACTTGATCTCTGGTTCCTCTGCCTTTTCTAAAACCAGCTTGAACATCTGGAAGTTCACAGTTCATGTATTGCTGAAGCCTGGCTTGGAGAATTTTGAGCATTACTTTACTAGTGTGTGAGATGACTGCAATTGTGCGGTAGTTTGAACATTCTTTCGCATTGCCTTTCTTTGGGATTGGAATGAAAACTGACCATTTCCAGTCCTGTGGCCACTGCTGAGTTTTCCAAATTTGCTGGCATATTGAGTGTAGCACTTTCACAGCATCACTTTTTAAGGTTCGAAATAGCTCAGCTGGAATTCCATCACCTCCACTAGCTTTGTTCATAGTGATGCTTTCTAAGGCCACTTGACTTCACATTCCAGGATGTCTGGCTCTAGGTGAGTGATCACGCCATCATGATTATCTTGCTCATGAAGATCTTTTTTGTATAGTTCTTCTGTGTATTCTTGCCACCTCTTCTTAATATCTTCTGCTTTTGTTGGGTCCATACCATTTCTGTCCTTTATCGAGCCCATCTTTGCATGAAATGTTCCCTTGGTATCTCTAATTTTCTTGAAGAGGCTCGTCTTTCCCATTCTGTTGTTTTCCTCTATTTCTTTGCATTGATCGCTGAGGAAGGCTTTCTTATCTCTCCTTGCTATTCTTTGGAACTCTGCTTTTAGATGCTTATATCTTTCCTTTTCTCTTTTGCTTTTCGCTTCTCTTCTTTTCACAGCTATTTGTAAGGCCTCCCCAGACAGCCATTTTGCTTTTATGCATTTCTTTTCCATGGGGATGGTCTTGATCCCTGTCTCCTGTACAATATCACAAACCTCCATCCATAGTTCATTAGGCACTCTATCTATCAGATCTAGTCCCTGAAATCTATTTCTCACTTCCACTGTATAATCATAAGGAATTTGATGTAGGTCATAGCTGAATGGTCTAGTGGTTTTTGCTACTTTCTCCAATTTCAGTCTGAATTTGGCAATAAGGAGTTCATGATCTGAGCCACAGTCAGCTCCTGGTCTTGTTTTTGCTGACTGTATAGAGCTTCTCTATCTTTGGCTGCAAAGAATATAATCAATCTGATTTCAGTGTTGACCATCTGGTGATGTCCATGTGTAGAGTCTTCCCTTGTGTTGTTGGAAGAGGGTGTTTGCTATGACCAGTGCGTTCTCTTGGCAAAACTCTATTAGCCTTTGCCCTACTTCATTCCATATTCCAAGGCCAAATTTGCCTGTTACTCCAGGTGTTTCTTGACTTCCTACTTTTGCATTCCAGTCCCCTATAATGAAAAGGACATCTTTTTTGGGTGTTAGTTCTAAAAGGTCTTGTAGGTCTTCACAGAACCGTTCAACTTCAGCTTCTTCAGTGTTACTGGTTCGGACATAGACTTGGATTACTGTGATATTGAATGGTTTGCCTTGGAAATGAACAGAGATCCTTCTAGTCCCTTAAATCTGGTCATACCTGAATTGTCTACTGGTTTTCCCTACTTTCTTCAATTTAAATCTGAAGTTGGCAATAAGGAGTTCATGATCTGAGCCACATTCAGCTCCTGGTCTACTTGGGAATACTAAACTATCTTACCTATCCCCAGCCCTTACTTGTTACTAAGGACAGTATAGTTGAGACAGAGAAGCATTTGGGAATTCAATCATGTTCTCATGTGACAGAGCAGCAGCCTCTCACCCTCGTTTCCAGAATCGCCTCTATCTCATTTTCACCTCCAGCTCTACCATTGCAAGTATTCCCCTCACTCTGTCTTACACTTAAATGACAGTTCAACCCAGGTTAAATCAAACTTAATTGATTCTTTTCTCCCACATGGGCAGAATGACTGAGCTTTCACTTCTGAAACTGTTTTTCTTTCCTTTTTTCTCCAAATATCAATATGTACATTTTAAGTTTCAAGTAAATGGAAATTACTTTTCTAATTAAAAAAAATTGATTAGAAGTAGATTCATGTGTGATTGTTTAGTAAAAGGAGCAGATCTCCTCTAGGGTGTAATAAAGTAGAACAGCATTACTACCAACTTTACAATGAGTAGACGAGCCAGATTAATTTCAAATTCACAACGTTTTTTGGTCCCATCAGAAAGCTGTGGTAGCAAGCAAAGTAGACCAACATTAGAGGAGAGACAAACCCTTGCACATATTTATCTGGAACATAGATCATCAAATACTTGATAAAGGCTAAAAGTGGGCTGACTGAACAAGCATGTTCAAATTTGATGGAGGCCATACCTTCTTGTCAGAGAAGGCAATGGCACCCCACTCCAGTACTCTTGCCTGGAAAATCCCATGGATGGAGGAGCCTGGAAGGCTGCAGTCCATGGGGTCCCTGAGGGTCGGACACGACTGAGTGACTTCACTTTCACTTTTCACTTTCATGCATTGGAGAAGGAAATGGCAGCCCACTCCAGTGTTCTTGCCTGGAGAATCCCAGGGATGGGGGAGCCTGGTGGGCTGCTGTCTATGGGGTCGCACAGAGTCGGACACGACTGAAGTGACGTAGCAGCATACCTTCTTGTGGGCTTCCCAGGTGGCACTAGTGGTAAAGAATCCACCTGCCAATGCAGGTAGACAAAAGAGATGTGGGTTTGATCTCTGGGTTGGGAAGATCCCCTGGAGAAGGGCATGGCAACCCACTCCAGTATTCTTGCCTGGAGAATCCCATGGACAGAGGAGCCTGCTGGGCTACAGTCCATGGGGTTGCAAAAAAATTGGACACAACTTAGTGACTAAACAACAAGCAACTCATCAAATGTAGCAAGATCAGGAAAGACAAGATTAAAATTCTGTCATGAAATGGAGATATATAAAGAGACATGACAACCAAATGTAGTGTGGAATCTTGAATTAATGTGGAAAAACAACATTAGTGGAGAAAGTAGTGAAATCAAAATAAATTTGTATTTTAGATAATACGTTTGTGCCAGTTTTCACTTATTAGATTTTCCTAATGGTATAAGGTTATATTGGAGAAGGCAATGGCACCCCACTCCAGTACTCTTGCCTGGAAAATCCCATGAGTGGAGGAGCCTGGTAGGCTGCAGTCCAGGGGGTCGCTAAGAGTCGGACACAACTGAGCGACTTCACTTTCACTTTTCACTTTCATACATTGGAGAAGGAAATGGCAACCCACTCCAGTGTTCTTGCCTGGAGAATCCCAGGGACGGGGGAGCCTGGTGGGCTGCCGTCTATGGGGTCACACAGAGTTGGACACGACTGAAGTGACTTAGCATAGCATAGCATAGCATAAGGTATATAAGATAATAACACAAAGGACTAAAGGATATATGGGAAATTTCTCTACTATTTTTGCAACTTTCTATAGGATTAAAATGATCTCCAAAACTTTTTTTAAGTTAACATTCACTTGGAAAAACAGATATGGATAAAGACAAACAATTTATCAATCTGGGAATAGATTCTTCTGGGCTGTCAGCCACCTAAGGAATGAATTCAGGCTAATGACCCAATGTAAAGTATGATCATTTAAAATGTATAAGAAGAGAATTCTAGACAAGAAGATAAAATGAACATTGAATCAGTGATCAAGAACTTGTGAAATGACCATCCTTGAAGTAGTTGAAGGACAAGCTCCATAACCAGTTGTGCTGGAGAGCTGAGGCTTTATTCTTTAGGACAGATAAGGTACACTGCTTGTTCTGTTTCTTCCACATAGAAGACTTAAGAAATGACTTCACTCTGCTCTATGACTTGTGTATTTGCAAGTAGATTAATGGACATCCACGGAGTTCTGCTAAAATATATTGTTTAAACAAACCCTAGACCTGGAAACATTTTAAGGAAGCACGCATCAGAAAATTTGGGTTATGAATTAAAGAAAGTGCACGGAGGTTTGCATCTTTTTTCCCTGTTCATTACATTTTAAGCTGAAGTGGTTCCCCATCTGGACTAAGAAGTTGCATTGCCAAAATGTTAATATTCTTCCCCTTGATATTATTTTATTATAATTCATTTTGAAGAGGTGTATGGCCTAACAAACAAGCAAATCCACTGATTTGACAGAAATAATGTATAAAACAGGCTTCCCTGGTGGCTCAGTGGCAAGGAATCCACCTGCCAATGCAGGAGACACAGGTTCAATCCCTGAGTTGGGATGAGCCCCTGAAGAAGGAAATGGCAACTGACTCCAGTATACTTGCCTGGGAGATCCAATGGACAGAGGAGCCTGGTGAGCTACAGTCCATGGGGCTGCAAGAGGGTCAGATACAACTTAGTGACTTAACAACAACAAAGCGTAAAACAATCTTTATCTTGATGGAAGTTACCAACAGCTCAGTCTTGATAGTTGTTTTCTGGTGAGATGATAAAGTTTTTAAATCTTTGATTTTTCCCAGTGTGATTTCATTTAGGATTATGCGGTCTGATTTATTGAAAAAAAAAAAAAAAAAAAAAACTGCATCAGGGAACAATATAATTTTGCAGCAGCACTTTGACAAAGAGTCAAAGGGGATATTCCGTTTCTGATTCAAGGACAATTCCATAGACTAGCTTTTTTCTTTATCCATCTCTCTCTCTGTTGGTCTCTTTTTCTCTGTTGATTTTCATCTTGGAAGTTTTGCAGCTGAAACACAGGTGGGCGGGTGTGGAATTTTTGGTTTCCTTTTCATGGTTTCTTCTACATTGCTTTAAATCTCCACTGATTTGAACAGCATGACTGATCCTTTTAGTATTGATGTCAGGAGAGGAGACAGAGAACTGGAAAATTATTAAAAATAGGTTTCATTGTCTACAGAACTACATTGATGATTGGTTAATAAGAAGAAATACTTTATGCTTTTAAGAGGAAATACTTTATGCTTTTTGAACCACTAAATTTCTTATTATTTTCATTTATAATATAGTAAGCCTATGGCTCACTGAACTTTTTGTTTTTCATTCAGGTAATTTGGTGTTATGCTGTCATTATATGCTTAAAGCAAGGGAAGAAGTGCCAGAGATTGATGGGTATAGAAAAGAAATGAGAGAAAGGAAGAAATGGGTACTGGCTACTTTTGAAATTTATTACTATAAGGATACAGTTTGAACTGAAAGAGGAATATTCATTAAACAAATACATGTTGATTACTTATTATGCAGTAGTCCCAAAGAATGCCATGCCGACAAGATAAAATTCCAGGCCTCTTGGAAACTACCCAAGTCTTAGCTGTGATCTTCCTTGAAGGACTCTAGATAAGCAATGATTTTTAAAACCTTGCTATTCCATGGCATTTTTCATGATTCTTCTCATTTCTAGAGAATTCTGTTTTCATGGCTCCCTCCACCTCTGTATGTCACATCCCGTGCAAATGCACAACTCAGCTCCCTCAGCAGTTTCTGTAACAGATTCACTCCTAAGAAGCTTCTTCAAAGCTTAGTAGAATTCAGAGCAGATTTGGAGTCATAAGAAGCAGTTACATTTTACCCTAAGTTGATCATTCTTTTTTCTCTTTTTCCTTTTACTACCATGCAGACCAATTTACCTCTTCTGATTCCAAGCTTCAGGACTGCACAAGCATACTAATGTGCTTAGCTTAATAAGGGCCCTCCTCTGGAGAGTGTCAATCTTAGAAGGCAGTTGGAGCAACAAAAAGCATAGTAATAAGTAAAGTAATAACAACAACAATCATCCTGTTAACACATACTTTCATGCTTCCCACAGATCCTACCCCATCTACATTATACTGCTTCCCAACTTCAATATTGCCTTTTCCTATTGAATTTTTTCCAAGTGAATTTCAATCACTTGTAGAATTATTATATGAAATATTACACAGGTAATCTAGCCTCTGAATTAATATTAATTCAAAGAGAAAATATATAAATTATTCTTCCAGTCTGTATTCACAGAAAGATTGTTCACATCCTGAAATAAATTGATCTCTCTCAATAGTTTAATAAAAAAAAAATGATCTCGTCATTTGAGTAAAATACAAAGTAATTTTTGTTCCTATTTGGATTTCTAATATGTTCACATTCAGTCCTTTACTCTCCATTTCTATCAAGTATAAGTCTTTTGATTTTAAATGGAAGGAACAAAAAAAAATGAGAACAATAGAGCTTTTACATTTTTTAGGTGACATGTTCCATAAACCTTAAATTTGATTAAAATTTTTGTGAGTTTCTAGTGTAGTTATTTGAGTCATTTTAATGAAATAAGACTTGAAGTTCAGAAAAGTAAAATCATAATGTATTATAAAAAATGTCACTTAGAAAATTTATGTTTAATATATAAATTCAACCAGCTGCCTCAGACATCATGATTTAACATAATGGCTATAAGTTAGACATGAACCACACCTACATAATTTTCCAAGTGATTGGTCTGTATTGGTTCCAATTTTATTTCGTTAAGGATTTATTAAGCTTGTTTTAAAAGTATTGAGATGTTTAATATAGATGAACAACCCTAGGGAAGGAGTAAGCAAAATATCAGTTTGTACATTCAAACACAAGTAAATGATAGCTAAAATTATTATGTGATCATAAAGCTATGGTAAGAAAGGCGGGAAGGACAAAATGAAAGGCCAATTGCTTTTCTATTATATGTCACAGTGGAGACTGTTACAAGTATAATTGAAACCTTGTTAAAGAATGGAGGAAAGATGGTAATAAAAACTGAATAGCCAGAGAAGAATCCATTTTCAGACATTTCAAATAGTTGATTGCTAAAGGAAATTTTAACAGAGCCAGGAAGTTGCTTTTATATATCATTCTTAGTCTGGATATCATTTAGAACATTAAAATATTTTGCAATATATTCAACTATAGACCATCACCAAAAAGAAGCTAAGAAAGACTGCCATTGGGAAATATCAGTTTTAACTTAGAACTTATAATGCATGCTTATGCTCAGTCACTAAGTTGTGTCCAACTCGTTGCGACCCCATGGATGGTAGCCCACCAGAGTCCTCTGTCCACGGGATTTTCCAAGCAAGAATACTGGAGGGGATGCCATTTCCTCCTCCAGGGGATCATCCCTGACCTGGGGATTGAATCCCCATCTCCTGTGTCTTCTGTGTTGTCAGGCGGATTTTTACCACTTGAGCCATCTGATTAATTTCCCTGAAATACAGAACATTGTTTCAACAAATACAATGTATGAAAAAAATGATGCTTCATTTTTCTAGTCCTTTGCCGATTTTTTAGCAGTTACTTTTACTATTAATATATCCGTGGAACCTATACTAAGCTAACTTCATTAAGTATTAAATCCAAAGGTAAATTTTTTCAGTGGAACTGTGAATTCAGTCTAATTATATACTTAGATATTGCCATTAATTTATACTTTTAGGCTCTCAAATGGGTAATATGAATCCAAGGGAGAAGACTGTTGGCTCTCATCAACACAGCTCTAGTTGCTAAGGAAAATAAATGACTTTTCTATATAATCTTAAATATAAAATTTGAGGATTCTCCAACAAAGTCCTACATCTGTGATTCAAAAAGGCAAAGTCTTCATGAAAAGGAATCTGAAGCTGTTGAAAAGTGTGAAAAGAAGCACAATGCCTCTGCTCACATAGGTTGTGTATACTTTTAAAACTTCATTTCTATCCAATAATAATTTATCAATAATTCACATATACATTAGCACTAAAGCTAAACTTTGAGCATGTATACTTTGTAGAGACTTTGAGACTTGGATCTGTACACTGGCTTTAGCATTTACCAAATGTATGACCTTGGACAAGACTTTTACAGCTCTAAGACTCAGTGCTACCATCTGCAAAGTGGGCTATGACTGCCTTTTCATCAAATTTATTCAGGATTTAAGCTGAGTGCCAAGGAATTGATGCTTTTGAACTGTGCTACTAGAGAAGATTCTTGAGAATCTGTTGGACAGCAAGGAGGTCAAACCAGTCAATCCTAAAGGAAATCAACCCTGAATATTTATTGAAAGGACTGATACTGAAGCTGAAGCGCCAATAGTTTGGCCACCTGATGTGAAGAGCCGACTCATTGAAAAAGACTCTGATGCTGGGAAAGGTTGAGGGCAGGAGAAGAAGAGAATTACAAAAGATGGGATGGTTGAATGGCATCACCGACCCCATGGACATGAGTTTGAGCATGCTCCAGGTGTTGGTGATGGACAGGGAGGCCTGGTGTGCTGCAGTCCATGAGGTTGCAAAGCATCAGACATGATTGAGTGACTGAACTGAACTAGCTATTGTTATCTGTCCTCCAAGATCCCAGCTTGGACCAGGCAGCCTGACTTCTGGATTCAGTTATATGTTTTCCTCCTTGTCACCCTCCCACCCCCATCACAGATGATTCTTCTTCCTTTTGCTAATCTCTGGACTGCCTTATCCAACTACATTTGTAAACTCTTCCAGCACTGTTATAACTTCCATACATTTGCTTCCTTCTAATCAACTACATTGGAGAAGGCAATGGCAACCCACTCCAGTACTCTTGCCTGGAATATCCCATGGATGGAGGAGCCTGGTAGGCTGCAGTCCATGGGGTCACTAAGAGTTGGCCATGACTGAGTGACTTCACTTTCACTTTTCACTTTTATGCATTGGAGAAGGCAATGGCAACCCACTCCAGTACTCTTGCCTGGAGAATCTCATAGACAGAGGAGCCTGGTAGGCTGCAGTCCATGGGGTCACTTAAGAGTCGACCACGACTGAGCGACTTCACTTTCACTTTTCACTTTCATGCACTGGAAAAGGAAATGGTAACCCACTCCAGTGTTCTTGCCTGGAGAATCCCAGGGACAGGGGAGCCTGGTGGGCTGCCATCTCTGGGGTCGCACAGAGTCAGACACGACTGAAGCGACTTAGCAGCAGCAGCAGCAATCAACTACATAGTGAAATTCTGATTTTTTTGAGTAGATCCTAAAATTTGTAAGAACAGAGTTTCCCATACAAGGGCCAAAAATAAACTGTGAAAGAACAAGATTTAGTGCTACCCCTCATAAATACCTGTTTTATAGCACCTGATGCCTTCATATTATTTACTGCTAAGAAATAATCCCTCTTCTAACATTCCCCAAATATGGAATATAGAGTCTGTAGTAGAGGCCATCTTACTCTTCAGGAATTTTATGTGGCTTCTTTCCATGACTAAATTGTGTTCCTTTAAGACAATTTTTGGCTTTTATGGCATAGATAATTATGATAATATTTTTGATTTGGAAATTGTCTGAAGTTTGGTGTTTTGGTTTTTTTTTAATTAAATAATTTTTTCATTTTAGCCATTTTTTAACACCTGAGAAATGTAATATCAGTTATGTATAGTGTGCAAATAATTTTAAACATAACTTTAATTATGTATGTTCTAAGAGACTTCAACATAGGCGAAAAGATTGGCTTTGTCAAATACTTTAAAGGACAACCATCTCCCATACCACCAGCGCTCCCCTCCCCCAAGAAAAAATTCTTTTTAGTGCAATGTGAGTCACAACTTGGCTTAGTTCTCGAAGAACTTTATTTAACTGAGAACACTTTTGTAACTTGAGGCCCTCAATTCTTAAATTTATTGAAATTCATATTGAGTCGGCTAAAGAATGTGCCTAGCTGTCAATCACTGGCTAGTTTCTCTGTAGACTTCCTGAGCTTCACACCCACAAACCTTGCTATTTTCATATGCTGCCTCCAACCCTCTGATATAGGTTTGCAGTACATTACTTGCAAAACACCTATTAAAACTCCAGTGTTCAATTTTTGAGCATCTAGTTAAAGCCTGCACATTTTAAATTCTTTATGACATGCTAACATGAAAACATAATCTTTCTTATCAGAAGTCATAAAACCATATGAAGAATTAAATCCCACTATTTAAGATAAAAGAAAAGTTGATTTCGTATCACTCAGTTGCTCGTCATCTCGAGGCTTCCATGAAACCCTTAAACATTACTCAACTGAGTGAATTCCTTCTCATTGCATTTTAGGTCTTGGAATTTCCTTCTCATTAAATCTCTATCTTACCCATGTCTTTTTAAAACTAGGGTTTCTCTTTATGATCCATTCTTGCTTTACTTCTCACCTTATCCTGTTAGTCTGGGTTAGGTCATCCATGCCTCCCACTTCTGCAATAGATATCTCATAATACTCTTTCTTGGACTTCCCTGGTGGCTAGGTGGTAAAGAATCCTCCTGCCAATGCATGAGATGTGGGTTTGATCCCTAGGTTGGGAGAATTCCCTGGAAAAGGAAATGGCAACCCTCTCCAGTTTTCTTGCCTGGGAAATCCCATGGGCAGATGAGCCTGATGGGCTACAGTCCATGGGGCTGCAAAAGAGTCTTATACTACGTAACAACTAAACAACAACAACAATCCTTTCTTACGACTGACAGTCCCAGTGGTGGACACCATCCTGGCTACTTTCCATCTCATTTTTCTGCATTACTCTATTTTTTTTTTTTTTTAGATGAAGTGCTTCATAATATCCTTTTTTGTGTTAAAAAAAAAAAGATAACTTTTATTTGAATTGTGGCAAGAGGAGAAGGGGACGACAGAGGATGAGATGGCTGGATGGCATCACTGACTCGATGGACGTGAGTCTCAGTGAACTCCGGGAGTTGGTAATGGACAGGGAGGCCTGGCGTGCTGCGATTCATAGGGTCACAAAGAGTTGGACACGACTGAGCGACTGATCTGATCTGATGAATCTTATTTGGTCTAACTAGAGACTTACATGACCAGTTCTATGGCTCATAGTAAGCACTTAATAAATGATAACCATTATTTTTATTATTATTATTTCCATGTGTCTTTTGCCTTTCTCTCAAATTCCTAAGTGAAGGAAAGAAAAAAAGACAAAGAGGAAATGAAAGATGGCTTTGGCCTCCTGTTAAAAGTGAGCAGAAGGGTCTTTCATGATTCTCGAATAGAAGATGTAGTGGTAAAGTTAGGAAGAAACCAAGATGGTATTTACGGTGGACTGCTAGTGAAAATGCTTTTGGCAAGAACTTTCCTTTTTTGAAATTTAATCTTATTTTTAACTTTTAAGTTCCTCCTTATTGCTAGCAGTTAAAACCAAAACAGTAACATATTTTCTTCAGAAGCTAGATGGAAGGAGAATATACAACCGAGTAGATTTTTCTAGCTATGTGACCTTGAACAAATTACTTAACCTTTCTGAGGCTCAACTCCTCTTTGTTAAAATGGAGACCCTGCAATCTATTTCTCAGAGTAGTTGAGATTAGATGAGATAACATGTAATACTCCAAACATAATAGTAAATGCCTTCTTATTCTCCAACATGGCCTCTTCTCCTCCCTCAAATCACTTTAATGCTATTTTCCTTTGTGGTAACTCAAGAGGAGAAAACCCAAGTTGGTGTCAAATGTAATTATTGCCCTCATCAGGCTAATAAGTAGCTAAATGATTAAATATTTGCTTATCTTTATTCTTCATTTGTACAAACTAAAAAGATCATTACATTGACCATTTGGTATTGCCTGGACAAAGCAAGCAGTGTAAGTAGCATAGTCTTATGACACTTGTCATGTTTAACAGAATCTAGGTGACCTCCTCAAGAAGTAGCTGCTGCTGCTGCTGTCACTTCAGTCGTGTCCGACTCTGTGCAACCCCATAGATGGCAGCCCAAGAGGCTCCCCGTCCCTGGGATTCTCCAAGCAAGAACACTGGAGTGGGTTGCCATTTCCTTCTCCAATGCATGAAAGGGAAAAGTGAAAGTGAAGTCGCTCAGTTGTGTCCAACTCTTAGTGACCCCATGGACTGCAGCCTACCAGGCTCCTCCATCCATGGGATTTTCCAGGCAAGAGTACTGGAGTGGGTTGCCATTGCCTTCTCTGAGAAGTAGCTGAGGTTCGCAGTTACAGAATGAAAATGCCAACAGTAGCAGCAGTGAATGTCACAGGGCTCAGTCACCTATGGGGCCTAGAGGCATTGTGACCTGGGATCCTGACGACGTGTGGAGTAGGGTCTGACTACATGCGTCTCAAGCTGGTTTCCCTAGGTGTATTTAATAGACCTTAGCAAGCTCTTTAGATCATGTAGTGCTGTATGATGTTATTCAGTTGCTGAGTCATGTCCAACTCTTTGTGACCCCATGGACTGCAGCACTCCAGGCTCCCCTGTCCTTCATTATCTCCCGGGGTTTGCTTAAATTCATGTCCATTGAGTCAGTGACATGATAGTGCCATAAAGGGAACACAATTTTGGAATTTAATCATGGTTTTCACTTAAAATTTTTGGAGCGGTAAAAAATAATTACCTTCTCTGCCTCTTTAAAAAAAAAAACAATGTCATCCCTGTACCTTTGTTCTGGCATTGAAATTCTTTATCCATTTAGCAAGAAAGCAAAAATGAATTCAGCTCGTGAAACATACCAGGCAGTGTGGTCAGTGCTGGGAATCCAAAGAGAGCAACAGCCCTATTGTTGCTGACGCAAGTGATGGAGATTAGGTGAAACTTGAATTTGTTGGAATAAGGCTGCCAGAGTTCATGTTCTGCTTTGCTTACTACTAAGGTGACCCAGGAATAACACTGAGTCTCTCATGCTTCATCTCTATAATGAGGATTATAACACACATCTACCACTTGTGAGTCGTTAGGAGAATAGAATGAATCCATACCCGTGAAGTGCTTAGAACTCATGCTGACAGGTGCCAAGTGCTCCAGGATATTAGCTATTTTAACATTAGAATGATGCTTCCCAGAGGATGGCACATAGGATGTTATCTAAGTAATGTGTAGACTATTAGCTTGAAATTGTTGTCGTTTTGTTTCACAAAGGTTAAAAAGAAAAGCTGTATTATATAATAGGAGCTTTTTATTAACAGATGCATAGTTTCCTGTTTAAATGTGTCTCTGTAAGAAGAAAGAAAAAAAGGAGTCGATTTAAAGAAGAAGAAAAAAAAAAAACCCCACAGGTTTTGCAAAGTCTAGTACAGATAAGTAGCGGTGACTCCTAGTGTTCACCCACATTCAATCTGGTCTCCTTCCTGCCTCCTGGGAGGACTTTACTTACCTGCCTCTTGCAGTAAGGCATGGAATTCTCCAGGCCAGAATACTGCAGTGGGTAGCCATTCTCTTCTCCATGGGATCTTGCCAACCCAGAGATGGAACCCAGGTCTCCCACTTTGCAGGAGGATTCTGTACCAGCTGACCCACCAGGGAAGCCCAAGAATACTGGAGTGGGTAGCCTCTCCCTTCTCCAGCAGACCTTCCCAATCCAGGAACTGAACCAGGGTCACCTGCATTTCAGGCGGATTCTTTACCCACTGAGTTACAGGGAAACCCTACAGTAAGGCAGGGTAGTGTGACTAGTTGTGATCGGTGAGTTGTGGGCAGAAATGGAGTATGGCAAGTTCTTGGCGACATGTCCAATTGTCAGGGTAAGACCCTCTCCCATTCTGTCCCCTCTGCCTTCTGTTCTTCCCTAGAGAGAAGTCAGGATCCATTCTGGACTTTGAATGAGCCAACAGAAAATGTCATTTTGTTAAGCCACTGAGATCTCACATTTTTGTTACTGCGACATGGAGTGATTTACGCAGACTAACCTATACACGGTGGTAGAAGAATATGATAAAAATTGTCAAAGTGGCAATGTGAATAAATGACTAAAGTTTGGAAGACATCGTAATAGAAATATAAACAAAACCTTGTGAGAGGATAACAGGTTACTTGACCTTGGGGGATTCTGAAATGTTTCATAGAGAACATGGTATATGAGTAACTCTTGTAGAACAAATAGGAGTTGGACTGGTAGAAACAGGAGTCAAGAGCAATCCAGGATGAGGGATGAGCGCAGTACACAGAGCAATGGACATGATGGTGCATTCAAAGGATGCCAAGAAGTGGAGTGTGGCTAGACTTTGGGAACAATGGGTTGGGTTTATAGGAGACAAGGCTGGTGTGTGAGTCAGGACAGTGGTGTGAGTCAGGGAGAGAGAGCACTCACTCAAGCGGCTGGATTAAAAGGAGTTTAATAAAGGCATGGTTTTCAGAGGTGTAGACAGCTTTAAGGAAACCAGCTACTAACAACAGTGGGCCATCTTTAATACTCTTTGGGAGAGAGGAATGAGGAAAGAAGGCAGAGTCAGCTGAGCTCAGATAGAGCTATAGCTACTGGAGAGTAGGAAAGAGTAGCCACTGCTGAGTTTCTACCTGGCAGGCAAAGGACAAATGGGGAGAATGAATGTCATGTTCTCTAACCTATTGCTCTTACCTGTTGGCTTCCTGCTGTATTCCAAGTTCCTTAGGCAGGTTTGGCATATCGCAAGTATTTCATAAGTAATTTTGAATTTAAGAAATGAATGTTTACTTATGAAAATAGCCACTTGTGTGCCTCACAATTTTTTAGGCAATTGCTTCACAACTGGAAATGATTAATACCTGTTACAGTTGTAATAAACCCAATATTTATTATGATACATGGTGCTAAAGCATTTTCATACAGAACTTTCACGATATAAACCAAAAAAATAATATAGAAAAATTCTCTTTTTTGGTGCTCAATCATGGTGCTGGTAAAATGGGAGAAAGTTTACGGGATGTCTGATGAATGATGAATCTTAAACACAGCATGACTTTGTTTGAATGAAAGCTTTGGTTGTCCAAATTGTTCTCATTTATTTCAAGGTGGAACCATAGGCCAGTCAATCTTTATTAGATTAATATGCTCTTCTTGTTGACTGCCTGGAGACAGTTAGCTTTTATTCTAAAAATGTTCCCACTAATTTGAAAAGTAACTTTCAGCCGTATGATATCCATTGAAAAATAAGATGTTTCCATCCAAAGTAGAAGATCTAGCATTCTGTGGCAACCTCAAACTAAAAGAATTCAGGTGGGTTTTTTTTTTTTTTTCCTTATTCTTTTTTTTTTTATGTTCAGTGCATCCGCAGGTTCAGAAAGGGTACGTAGATGCTGCCCTGCCATCCAATTTCATGGCAAACATTTCTCAACTCTGCCCTACCTGCTGCCTCCACCAGCATTGTTTAATTGGGGCTTTCCTTCTGCTTGACCAACCGGTCACAAAATCCCCAGTTCATGCATGCTCAGATCCAGTGCCCAGTCAACATTTGACCAGACCGGCTTCAAGCATGCCAGTGATCCCCTGTTATCTACATGGAATGTCCAACCTGGCTTTTGTGATTCGGGGGCCTCTTGGGACAGCTCCACATTCAGCTGCAGTTAAAGCTTTTCTCTGTATTACCTTCACCATCACCCCTCAACTCCCTTTTAAGTACAGAGGGTCATAAAAAAAAAAAAAAAGACTCAATCATGTGGCAGTGTAGTATATGACCCAGAACATTTGTATTCAGACAAAACCAAATTTGATCCCCTTTTCCAACTCATTAGGGTTATTATCTTAGATAACTTACCCAACCCTTTCAACCTAAGTAACCTCACTGAGAAATGGGAATCATTGTACCTGCCTCAACAGTAGAAATGCATTGAATGACTGTAGAGCACGTGGCCCACGGGCAAGTGTCGGGAGGTGGCAGCTGTCTTTAATAACTGTTCTGGACAGTGCCTGGCAGAGGGTGTGCCCCCACTTACTGTGAGTTCTCTTCCCACCTCTTAGTGCAGACAGAGTTTCATCAGAGAGCCTCTTAGCCAGAGGCCTTATCTGCCAAACTGCCAACCCTTGGGAGTTGTTAAAATACTTTCCGGGAGCTTTCAAGTCCAAATAACTTTAGTGTTTGTTTCCAACTGCATGGACTCCTGCAGTGGCCAGTTGGTAGCCATGCTCTGGAAATGAGGCAGAGTTCAGATTTCGACTGCATTTTATGGGCACAAACAGCTCTAACTCAGTAAACACTTTCAATTGCCATGTGGAGCAAAGCATCCTGAAGCTTTGCTGTGATACGTTCTGAAATCTTAAAAAGCCAAAGGGGAAAAATAATTAAAATTTAAAAAATCTGGGTAAGAGTAACAGGGTATGAATAAACCAGGAATCACTATGCTAGTCTTTTGAAATAACTCATCTGTCTTGTGAGTGATGATACTAACACCACCCCCCAGGATTAATTTGAAGATGAAAAAGCATGAGAGTTTCAGAAAACATCCACTTCTGCTTTATTGACTACTCCAAAGCCTTTGACTGTGTGGATCACAACAAACTATGGAAAATTCTTAAAGAGACGGGAATACCAGACCATCTGACCTGCCTCCTGAGAAATCTGTATGCAGGTCAAGAAGCAACAGTTAGAACTGAACATGGAACAACAGACTGGTTCCAAATCAGGAGAGGAGTACATCAAGGCTGTATATTGTCACCCTGCTTATTTAACTTATATGCAGAGTACATCATGTGAAATGCCAGGCTGGATGAAGAACAAGCTGGAATCAAGATTGCTGGGAGAAATATCAATAACCTCAGATATGCAGATGACACCACCCTTATGGCAGAAAGGGAAGAAGAACTAAAGAGCCTCTTGATGAAAGTGAAAGAGAGTGAAAAATTTGGCTTGAAACTCAACATTCAGAAAACTAAGATCATGGCATCTGATCCTATCACTTCATGGCGAATAGATGGGGAAACAATAGAAACAGTGAGAGACTTTATTTTGGGGGGCTTCAAAATCACTGCAGATGGTGACTACAGCCATGAAATTAAAAAACGCTTGCTCTTTGGAAGAAAAGCTATGACCAACCTAGACAGCATATTAAAAAGCAGAGACATTACTTTGTTGACAAAAGTCCATCTAGTCAAAGCTATGGTTTTTCCAGTAGTCATGTATGGATGTGAGAGTTGGACTATAAAGAAAGCTGAGCACCGAAGAATTGATGCTTTTGAACTGTGTTGTTGGAGAAGACTCTTGAGAGTCCCCTGGACTGCAAGATCAAACCAGTCAATCCTAAAGGAAATCAGTCCTGAATATTCATTGGAAGGACTGATGCTGAAGCTGAAACTCCAATACTTTGGCCACCTGATGTGAAGAACTGACTCATCTGAAGACCCTGATCCTGGGAAAGATTAAAGGTGGGAGGAAAAGTGGGGACAGGGGGTGAGATGGTTGGATGGCATTGAAGACTCAATCGACATGAGTTTGATGAAGCTTCAGGAGTTGGTGATGGACAGGGAAGCCTGGTGCGCTGCAGTCCATAGGGTTGCAAAGAGTCAGACCTGCCTGAGCTACTGAACTGAACTGAAATGGAGGGAAGAAAAGACCAATCCTGATGCCAGCCTATGATTCTTAAAACTGCTGTTCATTTTAAGAACACCAGTCCTCGTATTATGTAATCTAAAAACATCCATTTTGTATGAAGGAGTGTACACAAATTCAGATTAAGATGCAATTACAAATGGGTAAGGACTTCTTAATCGAACCTGTGACATAGCAGGTAGATTTATTCTGAGAAGGTAATGAATGATATGGCTTTGGTGGGAGTGCCAGTTAAAACCTATTATCATCAGCTTGACATGACAGGATGCTAAAATGTCTTCCAGGGCTCATCCTCTTTTCCGAGGCGGATATTTTTGTTTCTGGGCATGGTTCTGATTTGGGATGTTCTGAGTTGTTTTTCTTTTTAGAAATGCAGATGTAGCCATTGTTTTAGAAAGCCTCCAAGTGGGTCACCCTGATTTATCCTTTTAGGTTGGTTCCATTATGAAACCAGTCAGTTGCTTCCTGGAATGGGACCAATGGAAAGAACAATTCTAAATCCTAATTCACAGCAAACATTTCCCTGAATGCATGGCATGCATTGCTATTTGTTTAGACAAGGACATTGCAGTTATATCCCAGGAAAGGAACTTGTCATCAGAATGGGGCAATGTCAAAACATCTTTCCAGAAGAGACCTGATCACATACAACTTGTATTAATTAAATTTTAACTGTATCACATGGCATCATTTTACCTAGTTTTAAGGTGATAATTCTATTTTAAGCTCTTTTTAAAGATTGTGTTTTGTGGACTCATTTCTGGATACAGTTGTCTGCTTGCTCTCAGGAAGCCAGGTCAGCATGCTAGTAGCCGAACTACCAGCTCACCTCTCAGTGTGCTGTTGCTACAGATGCTGTGAAATTCCATTTCCCCCCTTAGCCATATCTCTAGGTTGAACCCTCCTAATCAACCACACACCTGTAATGCCTACTTGGTTGATACAGCTAAACTTGGACTAGGGGATGAGCTAGGATCAGAGCCCCAGCTCCATCGTTCACCAGGGGAATGATTCTCAAGTGAGGGAAGTATTTTCCATGAGCCCCACCTTTCTCAGCTAGAATATTGGAACAATTAGAGAAGCTCCATGAATCTTCATTTCCCAATTTGTAAAATGGGAATCATAACACCTATTATGCAGAACTGTTGGGAGGATTAAATGAGATAACTATGTGAAGTTTTAGGCTTATGGTATGGATCTCTTTTATTGTTGTTTCTCTTTGTAATTCTCAGTGATTTAAAATCACTTTGCCTATTTTTTCTTTCATAACCTCTTATCACAGTTTGTTCTACAGGCTCTGTACTCATTCACCACTTTAAAACTCTCCCATCTCTGCTTATCCTTTACAGGTTTAAGCTCTCTCGCTCACTTTGTCTCCTTCCCTCTGTAAGTTTCAAGAACTGTTTATACCATTTCCCCAGTATGGGAGCAATCACATACCTTGAGGAACTATGTTTGGACCTCTGAAACATAACTGTGTTGTATTCTATTTCAGTGACTTTCATCCACACAGTAAGCCATTGGACTTCATCATTTTAACTTGATTTTGTAGGTAACTTGAGATAGAAAGTTGATTTTTTTTTCTTTTTCTTTTCCTTTCTTCTATCTTTTTTTCTTACCTTCCTTCCTTCCTTTCTCATCATAACTTTATAAAAATAAGTTTATACACTTATGATTCATATTACTGTTTCATGGAGAGAAGATGATAGAACAACTTTGGATAAATGGAAGTTGACACAAAAGATAATAATTAAAGATATTCCTTTTGAACTTTTGTAATCTTTTCAAAAGAGAAATTTTTTTGAAAATTGTCTGGACTCTAAACGTAGTTGAACTTTTCTGTGAAAAATGTCTGTGTGCACACGTGCTCAGTTGCTTCAGTCATGTCTGACTCTTTGTGACCCTATGGACTATAGCCTGCCAGGCTCCTTTATTCACAGGATTCTCCAGGTAAGAATACTTGAGAGGGTTACCATGCCTTCCTCCAAGGGATCTTCCTAACCCAGGGATCGAACACATGTCTCCTACATTGCAAGTGGATTCTTTACCCACTGAACAACCTGGAAAACCTTTGGAAAATGTCTTAATTCTATGATTAAGAAAAGCTACCCCTTTTGCATTCTGTCTCTTCCAAGATTTGCCTAAAACTATATGGAGGAAGACTGCCATCTTGATATAGTGGTTGAGTTTTGAACTATGCAACTGCATAAGGCCAGAAAAGAAAGGACTTGGATCACATGTATTCACATCTGGTTTTCTTATTAAAAATGCCCTGCTCACCATCAGCATTCTTATAAGCCTATACAAGTCAAATTATGTATTTTGATTGCTTCTGGGTTTCTTTTATTAGTGTGTTGGCTGGTTCTTTGGATATTTTTCTGTCTTCATTTCAGTTAATCAGTTTCTTATTTTTATCTTCCCAGAGAACTCAACTTCTCAAAATGGAAGACTTTTGTTTTCCTGTAAATGCAGAGAACTGTCATGGTCCAAATTGCCAAATTCAATGCTTAGTTCTGTTTTCTCCATAAGTGAAAATTCCCATAACCAACTGGCTATCTGATTAGTGTAACAAGTTCCAAGAAACAAAGACTTCATTTCTATTTTTCTCTCATTTGAAAACCTTGCAACTCTATAAATATGGAATAAATATTTCAGGAGTTCTATACTGGTCATGACCACCGATTTTAAAAGAATAACAAAGAATCCAAGTGTGGGTTTCATAATTGATAATTTTAATATATACAAATCAACTTCTTATGTTGTCATATATATTTCATATATATTTAGCATTATAATAATTGAATAAAGAACGAGTCCTGTATCCATAGTATTACTCAAGAAAAAGGAGAAGTATTGTTACATAAAAATACCAGCTTACAAATGGAGGAAGAATAGCCAAATTGGAAAATAACCATCTTAATTTAGTAATTGACTGAGGCAAAGATCATCAATGAATGGTGTAACACACTACACAGTATAAAACACATTGTAACTAGGAAACAACATTTATATGGTCTCATAGTATCATCCCACAGATTACCTACTTATTACAAAGAGATAAAGGTTCTTTCACACTGGAAAGATCTGGTAGACTTGGCCTCAACCAAGTAACCAAAGTTAGCATCATCAATCATGAGTCAATTGGCAACATGTGCTTCCTAAAATGACATAATGGGAAATTCACAACATTGTGTACGTAGTATCCATGGAGAAATAGTTAATCATAAGGAAGTGATTGGACAGTTTGTAAGTTGTTTTACCTGCCAACTTGTTGAAATTTTCGATGGCATAAAAGATAGATGATGAAGAAGACATGGCAACCAAACACAATTCTTATAATCCTTGGTTAGATCCTAAAAAAAAAAAAAAAAAATTGGGACAGTTGGGGAAATTTCAATATGGAATATGTATATTAAATAATATTAATGTGTCTATTTATAATTTGGGGCTTATGAGAGAATGTGGTTTTATAGAAGAATGTCCTTGTTCTTAGGTAATACATGCCAAAGTGTTTTTGGATAAAGTTCATGATGATTGGAACTTGTTTGAATAATTCAGAAAAAATATATATTTTCTATACAAGAGAAGTACACAGAGAGAGAAGGTGACAAAGAGTAAACATTGGTAAGATAATAGTTCATACATCTAGGGCAAGGATATATAGGTATCCATGGGTACATTTTGCAGAAGTGTCTATTTTTGTCAGGGAAGATGGTGCAAGAAAGCTATCTTCCTGGCAAGAAGAAAAAGCCTTTCTATAACTCATTGGTCACATCTCTGAGGAATGAGCAACAGCAGCTCATAATCAAAAAATGACCTTGGGTCTACATACAAATGATCAGACTATCAGAATTTCCTATTCATTTATCTTCTCCAGAAGTTCTTGGAGAGGTAAGAGGGGGGTGAAAAAGGAAAGGAGAAAATGGATCCTGAATCAGAAATAGAATTTTCTCCCACCAGTTCTGTGAAGACCATGATAGGGAAAGCCTTAACTCATCTTCTTCCCATAGTTTATAATAGATGACATAAAAGTAGAGGCACTAATTTTGCTTCAGCTTTCCATCTTAGAATCTTCAGGGCCTTTACAAATCGAAGGGCAAATTTAATTTGGTTTCAAGTTGTGTACAATATACTTTTTTTTTTTTTTTTAGAATTGCACAGAACCAGCAAAGGATTAAATAAGGCCATTGATAGCATCTGTGTGTGTCCTATTAAGTATGCTGAGAAAACAGAGTCAGAGCAAATAACCTGGAGCAGAACTTGAAGGGCAAGCAGGAAGCCTGCAGAATTGTTTTGAATCTTATCATGTGAAATAGAGTAATCAGTCAGCAGGTGCTTTGGCCCCGAGTACGTATTTAACCAGAGCACTGAAGAGGAAGGATGTTTTTGAAGGCTTCATTAAAAAGAGGGAGTAAACAGTGGAGACAGACTCCTCCTGCACCCCTCAACTTCCTGGTTCAGCTCAAATCCAAAGTGGAGAGAAAGCCAGCTCCAACAGTTGTTCTTAAAGAGGAAAAGATATTAGGAGAATTAATAGATAAGGTGAGGGGTGCTGGTGCTAAAGTTGTGTTTTTCACAAGGACCACTTGATTCAGTTTGATATATCCTGATTTTTGTTTAACCTGTGATGCTATTGAGAACATTAGAAAGTGTCACCCTGTATTTCTTCTAGCCTCTTAGGATGTTGATCATGTTTATATTCATGGTTATCTCCTTGTTTGATAGACCTTATAAAGGATATAGATGAAATGAATTTTTGAAAAAAAATTTATTGAAGTATAATTGATTTATAATATTGTGTAAGTTTCAGATGTACAGCAGAATGACTTAGTTGTATATTATATATATATAATTTATATTTATATTTTTCCAGATTCTTTTGTCCTATAGATTATTACATAATATTGAGTATAGTTCCCAATATACTATATACTAGGTCATTGTTGGTTATCTATTTTTTACAAGTAGTGTGTATATGTTAATCCTAGCCTCCCAATTAACTCCCTTCACCCCACTTTCCACTTTGGTAACCGTAAGTTTGTTTTCTATGTCTGTGAGTCTCTTTCTGTTTTGGAAATAAGTTTGTTTTTTTTTTCTTTTAGAGTCTACATATAAGCAATATTGCATAATATTTGTCTTTGTCTGGCTTACTTCACTTAATATGATAATATGTAGGTCCATCGATGAGACTTTTAACTGAGAAGTTTTTGTGATTTAGTGATGGAGTGGGGGCAATGTGAGAAAGAATGTGTGAAATTTAGCTTAATAAAAGAGTGTGCCATTGCTATATGGTCTTATTCCAGTAGAAGGGGAATATTTCTCCCAGAGCTGCATGGGGATTTTCAAGAATGTATGTATAAAAGTTATTTTATTCAGTGAAAAAAAATCATCCCAACCTCATGCCTTCCCATCACTTATAAAACAAGTTGCCTCTTATACTTCCCCAGGGGTAATTTCTTTAAGCAGCTCATTTTTAACCTGACTTGAGATTTTGGTGAGATTCATTTTTCTTCCTGAGTAGGTCTATAGTAAATATTAGACATACTACAGACAAATTATTTACAAGACCGAAAATAACTTATTTTAAACTTTTTTTTAATGTTACAAAGGATAGTGGAAATAACAAAATATTGGACCTTTAGTAAAACAATCCTGATTTGGGTTTCTTGCTACATTTTTTTAATATAAAGTTTAATGTCTCTTTTTATTTTTAAGTCTACCTTGTTTCTTTCAGTATCCATTTCTGAATTCAAGCAGTTTTTAATAATAAAAAAAAGGATATTTAATTCTCTCACACCATATTTCTTATATTTGAATTGTCCTCTTAGGGCTTATATATTGATATTGGAATGCAGTTTTTCCATTTCCTTTCATGAGACTTGTTTCAAAAAAGTTAGGTTCAGATATTCTAGAAGAATCTATGAGTGATTTTATTCTGTTTTATAAAATGGTTTCAGAGGGGAACACTTACATAAGACAGAGCAGTAGAGAACACATTTCAGTCACTTCACCACAGATGTCTGATCTTGTGTTTCTGAACTTACTATTGGGAGGAGTCATCTTTCCTTTGCACAATTTTTCACTTGATATTTCAGTAACACCTTCAGCAGCGAGATTGACTTCCTGAATGAGGTGGAGATGGATGGTTAAACATGAAAAGATCCTCTGTCAGAACACCTTGTCACTCAGGGAGTACATTCTAAGGCCCTGTTTCTTTTACTGATTTTCATAACCGGTAGCCATTACATGGTGAGACTGTTTTGTGTCAATATCGATTGCTAGTTTACTTTATTGAAAGTAAACTAAAATTCATTGACATGAAGCCATCACATGTGAAGTGATGGAATGAAGTTTTAAGCAGAGGATGCAGGTCATGGATAATCAGTATAGGATGTTCCCAGGGATTCTGAGTTACTTTTTCACACATAGAGAACAGATTTTGTACATCAACAGGTCATGGGTGTGAGTACTCAGTCACTCAGTCATGTCTGACTGTGACACCCTGGACTGTAAGCCCTCAAGGTGCCTCTTTCCTTGGGGTTCTCCTGGCAAGAATGATAGAGTGGGTTGCTATTTCCTCCTCCAGGGAATCTTCCCAGCCCAGGGATCGAACGCACATCTCTTGTGTCTCCTGCATTGGCAGGCAAATTCTTTACCATTGTGCCACCTGGGAAGCCCCACATAAACAGATCAGTGCCCAGCAACCTGGCTGAAAGACTTAAAAGTCTGCAAAAGAGGCTAATGGTGCCTACCTACTTCCCAAAAACACAGGTCCAGTGCCCAATACATTTAATTTATTTTATTTCATGGTATGTGGCACCATAGGAGAGCTCCGTGTTGCCATCACCTTAATATTTATGTGAAAAAATTACCAATTCAATTATTCTTTCACAGTCAATTAGGTTTCATCTTTTATTACAAAACATGCAACAGATATCTGATAATAATGATGATAAGGTAATAATATTTAATATATATTAAGCACTTACTATGTACTTAGAACTTGTGAAATATTTTATTTATTTATAAGAGGGAATTGCTAGGGTGAAATACAACATATTGGAGGAAAGTAAACTTTATTTTGATTCTTATGTACTTTGTCCTGTTTTACCTTTGTATGTATCCTCATAATTCATCCAAATCTTCTCAGCTCAGAATTGCCAAGTATACTAGTCCATTTTATTTAATTAGATCATGGAGTCAGCTTTCTTTTCAATTCATAGGCATTTGACAGTATTACAAATGCCTATTGGTATTACCTTCTTCTTTCACATTCCAACCAACTGGGAAATGTTTTTGGTGCCAAGTGAATTAAAGTAAATCCTGAATTTTAAAAATTATTTAAGTATATTCATATACTACTAGGAAAAAAACAAAACGATATAAGTCAAAGTGCTATGCTTAGTTGCTCAGTCGTGTCTGACTCTTTGTGACCCCATGGACTGTAACCTACCAGGCTTCTGTCCATGGGGATTCTCCAGGCAAGAATACCAGAGTGGGTTGTCATACCCTCCTCTGAGGGATCTTCCCAACCTAGGTCTCCTGCGTTGCAGGTGGATTCTTTACCTTCTGAGCCACCAGGAAAGCCCAAGAAGACTGGAGTGTGTAGCCTATCCCTTCTCCACGGAATCTTCCTGACCCAGGAATCGAACCAGGGTCTCCTGAATTGCAGGCAAATTCTTTACCAGCTGAGCTACCATAGGAGACAATAATCTAGCATCTCTTCTGTTTTTGCTGTTCTTTGGGAGTATAATATTCTTAGAAGAAGGCAATTAAAAAATTTTCAAACCATTGGAGTAACATCAGAATGAGTTTGCATTAAATTTGTTATAATGTAGGCTATTTCAACATGGCTACTCTAAAATAGAAAACCAAAAGTATTGTGTTTATGACTATTGAAATGCCAAGAATGTTCAGTTTGTATTTAAATACAATTTTATTTACACCGTTTTTTTTTTTTTTTTTACTCCATTGTAAATGGATAATTTAACTATTCTACAGTAGAAAACTTTTTCGCTATTTCTGCTCCAATCTTTGGGCTTTGAATTACTTCTTGAGACACCACTGTGTGTGCTATATGAACTCTATGCCCGAGTTTCCTACAGTGCATGTATTCTTTGGAAAGTTAGTTGCTGGAATGTTATTAGGATTCAATGGAAATTCATCTCCTTCATCAATTAACTTCAAAAAACAGCACTCAAACATAATTAAGTGTTCTTGTTTAGATGTTGTATTTTGCTGAGATCTTGTTTACTGCAGAACTTCTCTCTTAGAGTGTGCATGCTCAGTTGCATATGACTGTTTGCAACCCTACAAACTGTTGCCTACCAGACTCCTCCTCCATGGGATTCTCCAGGCAAGAATACTGTATTGGGTTGTCATTTCCTCCTCCGGGGACCTTCTCGACCCAGGGATCGAACCTGCTTCTCCTTTGTCTCCTGCATTGGCTGGCAGATTCTTTACTGTCGTGCCCCCTAGAAAGCTCTTAATTTCAGAAGAAAAGGAGTTTGGGTCTTTAATTCCCACTTTGACCAAGTAGAAAAGATCCCTGTCTCAGATGCCTGGGAAATTTTCATAACAAAATAGGAAGCGCTCCTCCACAGTCTGTGGCAACATGATCTGGAGTGGAGTTAACAATCAGATTGTAGATATAGGTATCTGCATGTTTATTGCATACAGCTGAGCTGAGTGAAAAATATTTTCTTCTGATAAGACAGTATGATAAAAGAGGGAAAAAAAAAATCCTTTTCCATGGTTTATTGATAGAAAAAGTATGTCTTACATACCATCAATTCCCAGCCATGCTTAAAAAGCAGTTTTAATAATAACTTCATAAATTACAACTTCTAGGAACAGAATGAAAAATGTGTGGACACATACAATTAAAATCGTCTGATAATTGGACAATTCACAGAATATTCTCACAGCAGCTCCATGACTGACGGTTGTCAGGAGAGCATATTTTCATATAAAGTTTGACCCTTGATTCCTCTGTGATAATAGTTATCTCTGTCAATAAATATTGACATTCATCACTACCAAAAATCTGTCTTTTCTTATCAGACAAAATTGGAGTGATCCTAGTTAATGGTAATGAGACATAATTTTTTAGACTTGTACATGTATGGGAGTTAAGAAATAAGTAGTATTTTTACAATATATTGTGATAATCTTGCACTAAGTAACCAAGAACGTGGCTGCCTACACTGTCAAAATGTCCTACCCCTTGATGAGTCGTTTGCAGTCATTGACTGTGAAGTCACAGACAATGAAAGTCAAGATTAACACATGAGCTTTAACTTTTAGGTTAAAATGCATTTTTTTTTAATGAAAAGGGAACTGTATTTATTCATTATCAAAGAGCAGAATTAGCATTAACTCTGAAAGAGTTAGACACAGAATAAGTTTGGTTTTGATAAGAGTGAGTTGAACTAATACCTGAAAGAGTCAATTCAGGTTATAGCAACAGACATGGATACCAGGCAGCACTAAAACATGACAATAAAAAGGCATGGGGCTTCCCTGGTGGCTCAGTGGTAAAGAATCCACCTGCTAATACAGGGGACACGGGTTCGATCCCTGATCCGGGAAGATCCCACATGCTGAGAAGCAACTAAGTCTATTGGCCACAGCTCTGGAGCCTGTGCTCTAGAACCTGTAAGCCACTACTACTGAGCCTACATGCTGCAACTACCGAAGCTATGTGCCCTAGAGCCCACGCTCTGCAACAAGAGAAGCTGCTGCAATGAGAAGCCCACGCACCACAACTGCAGAGTAGCTCCCACTCCCAGCAATCAGAGAAAAGCCCACACAGCACCCAAGACCCAGCATAGCCAAAAATAAAATGACAAATGAATAAATAAAATAAAAAAAGCAGGGAGATGACAAGGTATAAAGAAGAAAGGAAAATCCAAACTTTGTATGTGGAGCAACAAATTGCCTTGCATAATTATGTGATGTATCACTCTTTGCCTTGCATAATTATGTAATGTAACACTCTTTATTGTTGTTCAGCTGCTATCGTGTCTAACTTTTGCCCTCTTAAACTTATAAAAATATATATAAATACTTTAAAAATAAAAGCAAAGGGCCAAATATCAGATATCAATGTCACCCTTAAAAGCAACAATATTGCACGTCCTGTGAGAAGCACTGGGAGGTAAAATCAATCCATGTGATTCAACAACAGCAGCTTATTCTTATTTGAATTGTATTTATAAGTTGAAACTTCAAACCCTGCAAAGATGATTATTGTGCATGAGAAATGAAGCAGGACAAGCACTTAGATCAACAGTTTTCAAGCATACTTAGCAAAGGGATCTTTTAACAAAGCAAAAGTGTTTGACAGAATACCAATGTATGAAAACATATTTTTCTATTTGTAGGTTCAAATTACTAGCAATTATGCATCATGAAGTCATTTAAGATAAAGAGGTCATTGTGATAAATAAAAATTCTGAAAATGAGTGTCATAGATGACAGCCAAGTAAGTTTTAGCATTCAATGTATTGATACATTTTATTTTCCTCCTACAGAATTGAGCAAGTCCTAATTCATATGTACAAGGAAGTTGCAGTGGCAACAGCTTTTAAACAGTTTTGCAGGGTAACAGAGTAGATATTACTCTGAGGTTTGCACAGAAATAAGTTTATCTGCACAAATCAGTAGGTATCATTGTATCAAAATATGTGTATAATTTTTATTACATATCTTAAGACAGTTAAAATATCCTTAATGAAGCTCAAACTAACATTAGAACATTCAAAGGACCTCTTGAGAGTTGGTAGTGGGGTCCAGTTGGAATGTGCTGGCTTGAAGACCCCAAAGAAGGGTTATTCAGCAATATTTTGTTGAGAACAGAAGAAGCAACGAAGTGATACTATAATAATTTATGTAGAGCTTTATTAAGTAGTTCTGTCATCAGTATTATCAATTTTTTCCTCTAATAATCCAGAGGCAACTAAGTGATTTCAGCTCAGGCTTACATCTATTTGGTGGATACCAGAAAACTATTTCTGAAAGTTGCAATTACAGTGGTGGCTTAGACTGCCAGTTGTTTATGGCCAAATAAACATGGTGGATATAGTCAACAAGAGAATATGAGATCATAGACAAAATAATATAAGGGAAATTAAATTAGAAATTAGTAGGACCAAGTCCTACTCATGCTTTTAGGACTCAGTTTAGAAGTCCAAGGGAATCCCCTAAAACTGCATTAAGTGCTCTCAGCCTAGTAGTGGGGCAAACAGAGATTAATGTTAATTTTTCCTCAAATATCCTCTGTCCTGGGTTCAAATACGCATGTATCCTCTTTCTATAATACACTTACACTTGCCTCTACCTGACTCTCGACTATGATATTCGTGAAGACAGAAATTGTGTTCATCATGTGTACCAAGACTGATTTCAGTCCTCACCCCAGAATTGGTCCTTAATGTGTGGAATGAGTGTACAGATGAGGCAGTGATTGTTCATTACTACCTAGAAGAAAAGAAGTTAAATGGGACAGAAGTGAAGTGAAAGTCACTCAGTCGTGTCCAACTCTTTGAGACCCCATGGACTGTCCATGGATTTCTCCAGGTCAGAACACTGGAGTGGGTAGCCTTTCCCTTCTCCAGGGTATCTTCCCAACCAGGGATTGAACCCAAGTCTCCCGCATTGCGGGTGGATTCTTCACCAGCTGAGCCACAGGGAAGCCCAAGAACACTGGAGTGGGTAGCCTATCCCTTCTCCAGGGGATCTTCCTGACCCAGGAATTGAACCGGGGTCTCCTGCATTGCAGGCAGATTCTTTACCAACTGAGCTATCAGGGAAGCCGGAGTGGGACAGAGGAGGGTTACAAAAGACGGTGAGCAACTTTGCATAGGGAGCAAGTAAACATAAAGCATCTAATTACATACTGGCAAAATTAATGTTTCTGTGGACCTTGATTTTTGTTTTTGTCGCATCTGGAGACAAATACTATGACTAGCTTAGATTTCTCCCGCTTAGCAAGGGTTGAGGCCACAGAACTTCTAGAGTAATTCATCATCAGATATCACTCTCAGCGGAGGAAGTGGTGATGCTGATGATTAAGCAGAAGGCATTCCCCCATCCCACCCCACCTCCAGGAGAGATGTTAGAAGGGCCTTGCAGTCCTGGAAGTGCTGTTTTTCATTGAGATGCAAAGCTGAGATCTTAATCTTTTGTAACATTGCTGGTTCTCTAAACTGCTCAGTAAGAGACAACCAGTAAAAATAGTAACATATAGCATCTTGTATTTGGATAGCTTTTCTCAGTTTTTAGAGCATTGTCATACTCATCACCTTATGAGGTCTTCACATGAGAGATTTGTAAAGTAGGTAGAATAAGAGATATGAGGATGGGAGGACTAAAGCTGAGAGGTAAATTTCCAGCTCTTGTGGCTAAAACAGTGGCAAATTCAGGACGAGAACCTGATGCTTTCCATCCAGGTTCTGTGTGACTGAAGTTTTATAAATTCGGTGCTGAAATAATTGCTTATGTTCAGTATCTCCCAATATATCTTTCTGGATTTGGGTAAAGGACCAGAGTATAGCAGCCTTTTCTGTAGCTTTATTTGAGTAACCATAGAGATAAAACCCAGCCTCCACTCCCCCCCCAAAAAAAAAAATCTTTCAGTTAAACCTATGTGTATGCTCCTGAAGATGCACCAGGGGGAAAAAAAAAATCACTCATTGTCTTAGTTAAGCAACTGTGGTCCTGAATGGCCACTTGCAATATTGTTTTAGAATGCCTGATGAAGTGTGTGTGTATGTTGTATACAATACCTTTAAGCACTTAGTAAGTACTTTCCCATTCATCCAGTCTCTTGCCCAAGAGAAGAAAAAAGACAAAAACATACTAGCTCAAGTTCATTTGTATCATGATAGATGTAGATTTCCTAAACTCTCATCAGATGTTGCAAAGTTGTTTTTTTTTTTAAGCTCAGAACTATAAAGACACATCTGTCCACCATCAGCTCCTATAATCCAAAAATCTTTCTAAATGACCTGAAACAGAAGTTGTGTGTGTTTTCAAATCCCAGATCCCTTCCCTGTTATGTCTGAATATATCTCTGGCACTCCATTTTAGCTCTCAGGATATGATGGAAACACTGACCTTTCTTGATTGAGGCTCATAAAGAATCAGAAAATGTTTTCTTCTTTTTTTTCCTGGTAGGAAGAAGAAAGCGGGGTTGACCAGGACATATTCTGTACCCAAGGATGTGGACAGGAATGAGCCACAGAAAGCCTGGGGTGGTGGCCACTATATGTGGCAGGTGGCAGTAAAATGAAACTTTGTCTGGTAGAGAGATACAGTCTTCCCATCAGGAAAAGCATCTGCAATTCCTCCTGCAGGTAGAGAAAGAATGAAGCCTCTGGTCTCTGGTCAGTTTCCACTGTGGGTGGGATATACCTTAAAGAGGAAAGCTTCAAGATTTAGATCTTGAA
Source organism: Bos javanicus (assembly GCF_032452875.1). Classification (NCBI taxonomy): domain Eukaryota; kingdom Metazoa; phylum Chordata; class Mammalia; order Artiodactyla; family Bovidae; genus Bos; species Bos javanicus. Next base: position 48,501,291 of record NC_083881.1, read on the forward strand.
CAATACCATCAGTGGTACTTACCTGCTAAAATATCAGGGTAGTATAGAGATAGTCTGCGTGCTTAGTCATGTCTGACTCTTTGCGACCCTCTGGACTGTTGCCTACCAGACTCTTCTGTCCATGGGATTTCCCAGGCAAGAATAATGGAGTGGGTTGGTGTTTCCTACTCCAGAGGATCTTCCTGACCCAGGAATTGAACCCCATATCCTGCATTGACAGGTGGATTCTTTACCACTGAGCCACCTGGGAAGCCCTATAGATAGTATAGTTTGCACTTGATTATATTTTGGGGGAAAAAAGAAAAGTTTATATTTAAATTATTTTTTAAAACCAAGGCAAAAATGAGTTACATTCTCAAAAAGTAGACTCCTTCAGCAGTAATCTAGACACTATTTTTCAAACAGTGCTGGGGACAAGAGAAGGAGTAAATGAATAAAAAATATATATATATATTTGTATATGAAGGGAGGGAATCTCTTTCCCACCCTGACTCCTGCAATTAGAGCTGGTTAATTGATTGTAAGTTTGTACCAGAATCCCCCTCTCTGTGTTGTTTTAGGGAACAGTTGGCTAAAGAGGGAGCTGGTGTGAGATTTAGAAGGTGGAAACGAAGCAAAAGCCCTTCCTGTCAGAAAGTTGTGTCCCCAGACCTGGTCCAAAGCTGTGGTTACTTAATAGGAACTGCTTCCCCAGAAGCTACAGTTTCTGTTGAGCTCATCTTCCTCTTCGAGGTGGTCCCACCGCGGTGGCCAGGTCTACTTGGCACCTTGGCTTTTCCAGCAAGCAACAAACTGTGCTTTGGGTAGAGTAATGACCATCTCTCTGGTTCTTTAATACCTCCCTTCCAGGTCTTCATAGAGGCTTTGCTATCCTGCCTGAATTCTAGCTGATAGAGGGTCAAACTAAGATAGAAAAATAAATATAACATGGGTAAGATTAGCAAGCTCTAAACATGACCCATCCTGAGGAGCGATTTCTTAACATGTTGCCCAATGGGGCCAAAATAGCACCCCTGTATAGTTTCTCTAACCAGCAATCTATTTCTTGAACTAATAATAGTTCAAGATAGTTCAAGAACAATAGATAGTTCAAGATAATAAAAATAGCAGCTACTATTTCATGAATATTTATTATAACTCAGGCATTGTGTACCTATTCTTTCCAATTATTTTAACAACCCCTTAATGAAGGTGTCACCAATACACAGATGATAAAAACTAAGGCTACTAATGATTAAGGAACTTGCTTAAGGTTGAGACAGCTGGAAGGTGCTGGAATCAGATCTATCTGGTTCCCTTCTGACCTCAATTTGTTCTACACTATGTGCTTGGCAATGATAATTCACATATAGTACTGGCAACTCGAAGAGGTTCAAGCTAGAGATGATGAGATGAAAAGAACCCGACTTCTTTCTGGTTCTTAGAAGCCACTGGCTGTACTTCACCTTGAGCCTCCTTAAAGCCTTCCGGTGATCTTAAGTATTACGTTCTTACTGTTTAAAGTTTAGTATTTTGAATTAGGGTATCTGATACCTGCAACCCAAGGCATCTGAACCAATACTTTTTATAAGAGATTCTAAATCTGGAGGATATTTTGATTAATATTCTCAACAAAAATAAATAATTGGCCTTTTTCTTTGCTGAGTTACAAATCCCTTGTGCCCACCCAATTCCCTTTAGTATAATGGTCACCAAGCAAATTTGTCTTCAAGAATTTGTTTTCTCAGCTACTTTGCCACTGGGAGGTGACTGCCCTTTATACCCATATTGTATAATAACTCATTTACAGGAAAAATCCAAGATGCAATAATAAACCATCGTTCATAAATCCATAGTGTCTTGAAATAACTTGTTCCCCCTTATACAGACATGTTGTGTATGGGGGCAGAGGTGACTGGAATATAAAAGAATTCAGAGAAAATACTTATAACAATGAGGCATCCATCAAAGGAAACAGGAAATTACTACATTGCTGTTGTTTGGTCACTAAGTCATATCTGACTCTTTTGTGATCCCATGGACTGTAGCCCACCAAGCTCCTCTGTCCATGGGATTTCCCAATCAAGAATACAGGAGTGGGTTACCATTCCCTTCTCAAGGAGATCTTCTCGATCCAGGGATTGAACCCACGTCTCTTGCATTGGCAGGCAGACTCTTTGTCATTGAGCCGCCAGCGAAGCCATCCTTATAGCCCATGACTAAATTTTTCAAATGAAACTTACATGTTTCCTTTTCAATTTCTAAAAATAATAGGGTGGATGTGAACAAAAGAAATGAGTTAGATTCAAGTCCAAATAGTCACAAATCAGTAACAGATTAATGGCATGTCCTTTGCTGAAGGCAACACACAGCCTTAGATGACGTGGTGAAGATAGAGGAATCCTGAGGCTTAATCATATTCTAAATTCAATCTCCAAAGATAAATCATTAATGACATCCATTCACTCCATCTCCATGTGAGATTTGGCAAAATCTTCAATGTCAGGGGTCCATTTAAAAGACAAAGGAGATTAGAGTGATTTGCTTCTTGTTTTTAGTTTTTGTTTGTAAATGCCTTTGGACCTATATGGCTAAACCTGTAAACCTTTTTATAACATTTCAACATGTAAAAACACTCCAGTTCCTGAAACTGGGGGGTCGGGGGACAAAGAAAAATGCATTTCTGTTGATCACATCAGAATTTATTTTTAAAAAGATTCTTTTAGGTAAACTTCTCAGTAATGAAATTTTAAACTATTAAAGCTGCAGAGTTGAGTTTTTTCAAGAGAGAATCCTAGTTACTGGTAGGATATATTCCGTGACCAACTCAGGCATGAAGACGTTAGGACACAGATGTCTATGTGAGATTTGCATGCAGTGTTCACATGCCTCCTTAGCTTGTTTGTATATATCTAAATTCAAAGTTTATAAACAGGACTATGGTCACCTGTTCTCAAGGGCTCATACACTCTTCCGGATCATTACTGACTTCTCCATGTAAGCACAACATATAGAAAACATATTGATGTAAAGAAACATTGGGAGGATGTAAAGGGGAAGACTTCCTAGAACAGTCTCTAGGACATAACTTTTTAACAGAAATCTGGCATTGCTAATGATATTGAGATACTAATTAGAATGAATATTGTAAATCCAGGCTGGCTCTCGGCAACATTTAAGTAGGAGGCAAGCTGGCAGCTGGAACCTTCCCTGCTCCCCAGGGACTGCCCGATTTCTTCTCCTGGAGATCCTTCCTCCTGTCTCCTGCCAGGCTATCATCTTGCCGTGTGCTTGCTTTCTTCCCCAGCACTCATGAGGATGCTTGGGTTGGGATCCTGGAGACTAGTCTCCCAGGGCTATTTACATCATACTTGGGAGCCCTAAAAGATTAAAACAGATTGATAATTCACTATAAGATTGCCCAATAGGAATGTGGTTTTAAGCATTATCATGAGTAATTGAAGAGATATATTTAGCATTGATTTTGAGAAATTTGTGCTTCCTTAACCACATTTCCCTGGAGAATGGAATGGCTACCCACTCTAGTATTCTTGCCTGGGAAATCCCATGGACAGGGGAACCTGGCAAGCTACAGTCCATGGGGTCACAAGGAGTCAGACATGACTGAGGGACTAATACACACGCAATCACATTTACTGTTCATTGCATAAACACATGAAATAACAGGATTTTGTTGAACCAGAAATTCGACATCAGTAGCCACCTTGTTATTTTTAAATGTGACAGGTCCATAATGCAGGTATCCCTATCTGTCTTGTATTATGATGTATCCCAAGTGCCTAGAATGGTTTTTGGAATGTAGCAGGCCACTTGTAAATGTTTGATAAATGACTGAATACCTAGATGAATTTTGTTTTTATTTTTGTCCAGGAAGACTTACACCAAGGAAAGGAGCCCTTTGCACTTTGAAACATTCTCTTTTATTCAGAACTTATGAAGAGATGGGGATTTATAGTGGTGTCTCTTGGGATAACAACGTGGAGACAGGCACTGATGCCAGGACTTCATCCTGCATGGGTCCATAAATAGGACTGAAAATGCCTTTTCTCCTACTCCATCTTTGCTGTCTTCAGCCCTACTCCCTCTACTCAAGATCCACTCCTCTTCCTACATAACCCTCAATAATGCTAATTCAATCAGAAGGTTTCTAGTAATGACTAGTTAATGTAATCTAGGGAATTGAGATAGATTGAACTATATTCTAATGTCATAATCCTTTAATTAATCTAAACATTTAGGCAAGCAGTTGGCAAGATGCAAATTCTGGACCTGCTACAAATGTCATAGATGGAGGATGGACAGATTTCACATGCAATACAACATACTGCCCTTAACATCAAATAATGGACACACAATGAAAACAATGACTTCCACAGTACATTCACTATTGAAGAAACCACAAGCAAATATACACTGTAATGCGTATTCATGTTTAGGGAAATGAATATGAATAATTCTTTATTTTTCAGAAGGAAAAGGAGAAAGGAAAGGAAAAAAGAGAAAAATGGTGGGACAAAGATACACTTGATATAATTGTGTCTTTAAGATCAGTCTTACTCTTCAGAAGAAGTCTACTTATAATAGGAACTTTCTATGTTTCCTGAATTTTATCAGAAGCATTCATTCACTCATTATTTCAAGGACAAAGCGCTTTCATCTTTTAGACTGCTGGTATCCTTATTTCCGCACACCTTTTGACCTAGAGTGTGAACATTTCCCTTGAGTATCAGATGAGGTACTCATTTATTTGCTCCAGTGAGTTTTCTTAAAATTTAGTCCAATAAACCTGCTAAATATATGGTCAAGAATACTGTGGCTCCCTAACAAATAATAAAATGAATTCAGCCATACCGTACTTGGCAGCCGGTCAAAATCAGTGACCCATAGTTACAAATCAGTCGCTGTAAGACAAAGGAAGACAGTTGTTAAGAAGGACAGGAAGACTCTTCAAGGACACTGCTGAGTCCAGGGAGGAATTGGCAGTCAATGGCAAATCAAATTCAACATTTAGAAATAACCACAGCTCCCCAAGCACACTAGTTTATTACCCTCATGATTCATGGTATTAGACTAATAAATGCACAAGAGACAAAGAGCAACTGGAAGGGATTATTTCTATCCAGAGGATAAATGTGCTTTATGATGGGGACCCAATGGAACATCTGTGTCAACTCTAATCCCTTTGCAAGTATGGGTCACTACAAGGATGGACAAGTCACTGTCTGCATAGAAGGTGATAGGAAGCAGGAAGTAAAAAATTGGGAAGGAAAAGCAGAAGTTGTTGGCAGGAAGAGCAATAACTATAGTATTTGGGGAAAAAATCAATAATGGGAACCCACTTACTCAAATATTTACTCATTCAACAAATGTTTGAGCTCCCAATGTATCCCAGGCACTGGGGATGTTGCTGAAGAAAATAGTGAACATAAAAGTGCCTACGTTAGAGAACGTACAATCCAGGACAGATTCATGATGAAAAGAAGTTGGGAATTTTTGTTTGTGGGGATTTGAGGTTAGACATAGTTACATATGGTGGCTCAGATGGTAAAGCGTCTGTCTACAACGCGGGATACCCGGGTTCCATCCCTGGGTTGGGAAGATCCCCTGGAGAAGGAAATGGCAACCCACTCCAGGACTACTGCCTGGAAAATCCCATGGACAGAGGAGACTGGTAGGCTACAGTCCATGGGGTCGCAAAGAGTCGGACACGACTGAGTGACTTCACTTTCTTTCATAGTTACATACGGGCTTACCTTGTGGCTCAGATGGTAAAGAATCCGTCTGCAATGCAGGAGACCTAGGTTCCATCCCTGGGTTGGGAAGATTCCCTGGAAGAGGGCATAGCAACCTACTCTAGTATTCTGGCCTGGAGAATCCCCCAAAACAGAGGAGCCTAGCCGGATATAGTCATGGGATCGGAAAGAGTAGGGCACAACTGAGCAACTATGCTCAGCACAGCACAGCACACAGTTATATACATACATACATATATGGAAGTGTTAGTCACTCAGTCATATTCGGCTCTTGGCAGCACCATGGACTGTAGCCTGCCAGGCTCCTCTGTCCATGGGATTCTCTAGACAAGAATACTGGGAGTGGGTTACCCCCTTCACCAGGGGATTTTCCTGACCCAGGGATCAAATCCATGTCTCCTGCATTGCAGGCAAATTCTTTACCATCTGAGCCACCAGGGAAGCCTATATATATAGGCTTGTTGTTATTGTTGTTGAGTCATTCACTCATGTCTGACTCTTTGTGACCCCATGGACTGCAGCATGCCAAGTTTTCCTGTCCTTCATTGTCTCCTGGATTTTGCTCAAACTCATGTCCATTGAGTGAGTGATGCCATCCAACCATCTCATCCTCTGTCGCCCCCTTCTCCTCTTGCCCTCAATCTTTCTCAGCATCAGGGTCTTTTCCAATGAATATCTATATATACATGTATACATATTCATTTCCAATGAATATATATAATATCATTATATGCATATATATATTTAATGTATGGACTCAGCCTGCCTTAAATGAAGGGAAAGAGGGTTGTTTTAAGGATAATTTTCCACCGATGGCAGATTGCCACCAGTAACAGCTATGGGCTTGGGTGAACCATATGATAGATCCATTTAAATATTTGGTCTTTTTCAAAATCTGTTCTGTTTTACAAGATACATTTCATAAACTTAAAATTCACCTGTACTCACTTGGGACACCCTATCCCAGATTCTTGGGAATATTATTCTGGCATGTAATTTTGTGCAGATTTCTGATACTTTGTTAATATCTCCTGTGCACATTAATTGGTTATTACATGTCTCTAAAAGTACACCCATTCTCTTGCTTTCAAACAGCAGTTTGTATTATTACACAGGATGTTTCACAACACAGCCGAAAGGAATTGAATTTGCATCCCTATATCCAAGTCTGGTGATCCCCAAGGACCATGAGAAGTTTTTCATGCCTATACAAACTTTAATGTTCTCAGAAATGATCCCTTCAAAAACTCTGTGTCCCACATAAGTTTCTCCTTTCATGCCTAAGATCAACGATAAACAGATTTCCTCAATTCATTTTGAATGATCATTTTAAGTTCATTTAAGGCATTCATTTAAGCTAGTTCAGGTCATTTAAAAGCAGAGACTTTTACTTTGCTGATAAAGGTGCATCTAGTCAAAGCTATAGCTTTTCCAGTAGTCATGTATGAATGTAAGAGTTGGACCATAAAGAAAGCTGAGCACTGAAGAACTGATGTTTTTGAACTGTGGTGTTGGAGAAGAGTCTTGAAAGTCCCTTGGACTGCAAAGAGATCAAACCAGTCAGTCCTAGAGGAAATCAGTCCTGAATATTCATTGAAAGGACTGATGGTGAAGCTGATGCTCCAATATTTTGGCCACCTGATGCAAAAAGCTGACTCGTTGGAAAAGACCCTGATGCTGGGAAAGATTGAAGGCAGGAGGCAAAGGAGATACAGAGGATGAGATGGTTGAATGGCTTCACCAACTCTATGGACATGAGTTTGAGCAAGCTCTGGGAGCTGGTGATGGACAGGGAGGCCTGGCATGCTGCAGTCCGTGGTTTTGCAAAGAGTTGGACACGACTGAGTGACTGAACTGAACTGAACTGTTCCCCCACCCAGTCATCAGTGGTTCATAAACACTGGCATCCATTTTCAAAGGGTCATGATTTATAATCAAGACAATTTAAAAATATCAAAGCAGAATTTGCATGATTTTTCCTTTTACCTGATAGAAATGTAAAATATCAGACCATCTGTTTCAAAAATGGGTACCTGGCAACTCTGGTGTTCTATCTTAGAATAACAAATGTTTCCTCTTATATGACAACTCACTCCATCAGTACTAGCTGTCTGGAATACTGTGCTGAGAAGGCTGCTAAGTACAGACAAAAGAGTTCTAGTCTTGATAAGGGAAGTCGGTTGTGGGTCCACCCTTAAGAAGTAGCTGCACTTCTGTCAGTATTTACTGACCAGAGCCCAGCTCTGCCATTTACTGGCTGGGTGAACTTTAGTGATTTACCTAACCTCTCAAAATGTACTTTCTCATCTCTGGAATGAGGAGACAGACTAAATAAACAATTCCAAATTCTGGTCCACAGTTAGAGGAAGCATCAGGTTCACACAGAGACTAGGTTTGAAATAAAGATTCCCTTGGCTTGCTGCTGCTGCTGCTGCTGCTGCTGCTCTTGCTTCAGTCGTGTCCGACTCTGTGCGACCCCATAGACGGCAGCCCACAAGGCTCCCCCGTCCCGGGGATTCTCCAGACAAGAACACTGCAGTGGGTTGCCATTTCCTTCTTCAATGTGTGAAAGTGAAAAAGTGAAAGTGAAGTCATTCAGTCGTGTCTGCCTCCTAGTGACCCCATGGACTGCAGCCTACCAGGCTCCTCCATCCATGGGATTTTCCAGGCAAGAGTACTGGAGTGGGGTGCCATTGCCTTCTCCGTCCCTTGGCTTACTTAATCAGAATTTCTTAAGGGTTTGAAAACATTCATCCTAACAAAGACATTGAATGGTATTGATGCTCTACCAGGTTTGACAACCACTCGGTCAGGTGAGCTATCAAGCTTTTTCTTCAACTCTAAAATTTTCCCATTGGAGTCTAGAAAGAATGGAGGAAGTGTACAAGAGTTTAGTAGGTGGTCATAGGAAATACCTCTGGTGGAGAAATTGCTGTGGCTGTCCCAAGAACATAGCAAGAGTTGCAAATAGGAACAAAGACTAAGGAGGTGACCCCCCTCTGCCTTATCCTTTTTTTCTTTTTTTTGGCTGCCCTGGGTCTTTGTTGTGGTCCATAGACTTCTCTCCAGTTGTGGAACATGAGCTCTAGAATGCATGGGCTTAGTTGCCCCACAGCATGTGGGATCTTAGTTCCCTGACCAAGGCTCAAAATCACTTCCCCTGCATTGCAAGGCAAATTCTTAACCACTGGACAACCAAGGAAGTCCCTGATGCTTTGTGATGGTGAGAGGCTTCCCAAGCTTTCCTGCCTCTCCCATGTTCCTCATCTGGATGCCTGTCTGTCCCATGCAGCCTCTTCTGTGGAATGCACAGAGTCAGAATGTGCCTCAGGTTTGTTGGTGACCATTGAACAAATACATCACATCTTTTGTGTTTGAAGCTGAAAGGGGGCAAAGAACCAAAAACTAATACCCTTGGAAGTTCTTCTATACAGAATGGAATAACACAAAAAGGGAACATCAGGTTAAGATGTGCCAAGGTAAAAGATTCACCTTGATTACTTCACTGTAACATTTCACAATAAGGCCAAAAATAAATTATCTTTTTTGGGGTAAGATTTAGTGGATGAGACTAATGAGGGTATGAAAAATGCTGAAGGGAGCAGTTCTCTCCCATTTAATAATGGCAGCGGGGATTCTGACAGACTCTCCATTAGCAATTCCTTTTTAAGATAACTTAATTTCCTGATTAAACATGCATTTCTAAATCATATTGACGTTTTAAGAGAGAAACAAATAGTGGTGCCAATTCTCTTGGGCACAGGGGAAAAAATTCTTTTAAATTTCCTACCAACTCTACATAACCCATTTTCTCTCTCCTTATCTTAGTGCACAGAAAGGATCATACAGTTCAGAAACTGCCTGAATCTAGACACTGAAGCTTGACCAGCTTGTAAAACTTGGGTGGAAACTAATTTAGGACAGTGAAAGAATTTTCTCTGTTGACCTGTACAGCTCATAGCTCTGTGAGGCTGAGTACATGTGTGTATGTTGCATGTATGGGGGCTGAGGAGGTGCAGGACATGGGAGGAATATGTTTTCTTGGACTAAGCCAGGGCTTGCCAAACTCTGCCCCCTAATCTGGCCCACTGTTTGTTTTTATAAATAAAGTTTTATTGGAACACGGCCATTCCCATGGTATCTATGGCTGCTTTCATTGTTAGAAAACACAGAGTAGTGTTGCAACAGAGATTGTATGGTTCACAAAGCCAAGACATTTACTATCGAATCCTTCGCAGAAAACATTTGCCCACCACTGAACTGCTGATTCTATAATCTAGTCAGTATCCTATGCAAAAAATAAAAATTTGATGAATGCAGCACCTTGCAGGCTGACGAATGTTCTACCAATAAGAGGGGTGAGCAAAAGACTTCCCTCAAGGATGTCTGAGAGCATCTTGTGCACAGGTGGATTCCTCAAGACCTCTGGCTCCATTATGAACAATGAAGATCTCAAAGCTCCTTCTCTGCTCATAAAAACAGGGCAAAACCAGCTCCTCTACTTTAAGCAAAAAGCTTTCATTTATTTATACTTCAGCAGAAGTTCTGTACTCTTCCTCCCCACTAAGTTTGCTTCACAGAAAGGGACTGTGTAATAACATTTTGAGAGATTAGCAGCCATCAGCAAGTCAAGATTTTTTTTTTTTAATTTCTCAAGTCATCTCCTTTTAGACACAATGCCATAAAAAAGCATCTGGGATATTTTCTTAATGAGAAAATTCACTTCAGAAGAGGATTTGATATCAAAAGCTTATTTATTTTCTTTAAAAAATTGACTTTAGCCTCTGGTTTTACCTGTTTTTCTCAATTAGTATTACATTTTATATTTAAAAAAATGAAATTTGAAATCTACTTCTATGTACTGTAAAATCTGCTTACAAAGAATGAAGTTGCTGTTCTAATTCAAAAATAAAAACAACAAAAAATAAAAGCCAATTCTTCACTAAAGGGTGGAATTATGCTTTAAAGTCAAGCCATGTGGCTTCTTATGGAAATATAATGAGTTAAAGATGAAATTCCGTTTCTCGTTTGCATACATCTTGCAAAGATTCTGCCCAGTAAAATGGTAATTGGAGTCCTTTTTTTATAATAAATATTATAATTTTTAATCCTAATATTGTAAGTTATGAAATGTCTTCCATTTCCCCAACATATGTTTTTTGTCCTGTTTCCCAGTCCAAGAGACAGAAAATAAAATAAACACCTTAATGAACACAATACTCATTCTCCTGAAACTCTGTACCTATCTTACGGATATAACATGGACCAGGGATTCTGAAGCTTCTCCCCAGAGAGCAAAAACCTGCCTCACTGCTCAACCCAGTGTGGTCTGCAGAAGTATTCAGTCTGGTTTGTTGCTAAATTGGTGTAGGACCCTGGTAAATTGCAATTTGCAATTAGAAGTGTATTTGTGAGGTGTCAATGGGTTAATTTTCTTTAGAGCTGACACTACAAGATGGCAGAAGAGTTAGGGTGGGGTTGTTTCAGACTCTGGGAGGCTGATCGTGGAAATATGGCTTCTCTGTTGGTCTTTTTTGTTAATTGCAAAAACATGAGGAGAAACTCCTGTTAAGGAATCATATTAGAAACAAAATATTTTGAATAATTCTCCTCAGTGATTACAGACATATCATGAGGAGAAATGAGACTTTAGGGGAATAGATTTTCAGACATTGAGTGTTTAAGTGGTTACTTGTCTCCAGCTCGCCTGGTCAGTGTGTGGACTTATTAAATGACCATTTATTTTTTTGTCAGTGCAAACATCCTGACTTTCCTACATTCCAGTGAGTGGGAAATTCTGCAGAGATCTGGATAAACTCCTCACAGCTGCTCTACCATCTGACAACCTGATGGTCATGGGGGACCTCAACGCACGTGTTGGCAGAAATGCCAAAATGTGGAAGAAAATTATTGAACCACAGAAGATTAGTCTCTTCCTGCGTGGTGAGCAGACCCAGCAAAAAACTTGAGTCACAGACAGCAGCTTCAATCATTAAAGTTAGGAGAAAAATATCATGGATAAGCCATGAGTTAAAAATAACAGCATTTCACCCATTCTGCCTTTGTTTCACAACAGAATGCCAAGCAGCTAACCATCTGAATGATTCAAAGACCATCATTACCTGGTATGTTTCAGATCATAAGAGCATAAGATAGCACCTATAAAATGAATATTTGGATAAACTTAACTCATAGGAAATACTGATACCTCAAAGTAATTTTTAAAGGATAAAAGAGCATTCATCACAGAATAGAAAACACCCTTTGGTAAACTCAACATAAATCACTTTAAGCCATTGTGTGCATGCATACTCAGTCACTTCAGTCATGTCTGATTCTTTGTGACCCCATGGTCCATAGTCCGCCAGACTCCTCTGTCCATGGGATTCTCCAGGCAAGAATACTGGATTGGGTTGCCATGCCACCTCCTCCAGGGGATCTTCCCGACCTAGGGATCAAACCCACATCTGCATCTCTTGCATTGCAGGCAGACTCTTTACCACTGAGCCACCTGGGAAACCCCATTTTATGCCATTATTTGCCTATAAATATACCAAACCTCATACTGTACTACAAAATCTTTATCCTACAACCTTGCTTTTAAAGGTTTTCCAACTTTGAAATACTATAATTCCAGTCATTCCATGAAACCCTTACCTTCTTAACCACACTATATACATCTGCTTAAATCTTGACAACTTTTAGTCAACTCATCCCTCTCTCTTTACCATTTGCTCTGCTCACATTTGCTTGAAATTATTATTTTTCCTCAGAAGACTGTAGCATATTTTTGTAAATGCTGAGACTTAAAAATTCTTTTTATTGTAGTTATATGTAGGTCTTGATTGACCTGCAAGATTTTTTGCCTTCTTTATTGCAGAGAACTTAATATATTCATTTTTGTCTACAGCAGCAAAGGTATTTCATGTAGTAAGTTCTCAATATTTTTCGAGTCAAAGATCCTTTAGCCTGGATCTGAAACTGATTTGGACATCATGATATGTTTTCCAGATTCCCCCAAAACTGTATTTTTCTGACCCCAATATGGTTACATAATTTTAAAAAATATTTAACAGTAGACTGGAATCTGTGTAGAAGAATCCAAGGATTTCAGCTCTGATTTATCAGGAAAATGTTGGCTATACAGAGTTCCCATGGTAAAAGCTAGCGGTAGCTCCACTTTATAACTCTGCAAACATTGACTTACTCAAATAGCATGAAGAAACTCTTCTCTTGTAATTTCTATATTATAAAGAAACAATTGTTTCTATGATGTGGAATGAGTCTTTTTTTTTGATTTCCCCAATTCTTTATTTAAAACAGTATAGCTTGAAACAAGTGGAAATGAGTCTTTATATTACCCTTTTTCTGGTTTGCTAGTTCCCTTTGTCTACTTTTTCAAATGTGCTTTTTTTCTTTAGAGAAAGTCCACGTCTATCAATTAAAATTCAAGGGCTCAATGCTCTAAAATGGTAACAAAGTCAAGTATGGTAGGAAATTGCTTCAATAAAGGGAAGACTAAAATATAATATTTGTAAAAGGACCAGCTTTGATGATTGCTCTCAATTGGTCGTTGTCAATTTCCAGTGGCAGGCCATTGCACTCCGCATCTTCAAGGCTCTCATCTCCTTTGTAAAACTTCTTGAACCACCACTGCACTATGCTTTTGTTAGCAGTTCCTGGGCCAAATGCATTGTTGATGCTGTGAGTGGTTGCCACTGCTTTACAACCCATTTTGAACTTGAATAAGAAAATCACTCGAATTTGCTTTTTGTCTAACATCATTTCCATGGTCTAAAATAAATATAAAATACACATCAAGTAATAAGTCATTAGCAAAAAAGCATGAAGTGAGAAATGTGCATTAAAATGATGTATAACATAACCATGTTTCTTTAAGAATGCATTCCAATATCAAATGGCAAAGTTTAGCAATGCAAAACCACAATTACTTTTGCACCAACCTAATAAGTTTCTGACAACACAGTGGTAATAAATGTAAGAAGAATGACAAGAATGACATTGTACGGAATGAGTTCTGTGACACTATGACACGGGTTCTAGCCTAAGCTTAGAGTGAGAAAGGTTAATAAACCCTGGTGAGGCTCCATCCTCAAAAACACATCCCACACCACATCTTGCTCCCATTACTGCTCTTTTCAACTTATGCTGACAGCTAAAGTTCAGAGGTGGCTTTGTTTCCCTTGTAGTTGATGTTAGTTCAACATTAGACCCTAAAGGTGGAACAAGCACAGAAATGAGTGCACAGGAATAGGACAAGAACTTTGGCAGCCAAAAATAACATGTGTTTTACACTTGGGGCAAGTATATAAATTAAAAATGGAAGAAAAGTGGGCAAAAGTGAGATAATTGGCTAATATAAATACCTGTCAAACCTGACTTTCTCACAGAGATTCTGAGCTGAGAAACAAATAAAATTGCTCACTACCACCCTCAACTCACACTCTTTTTCTTCAAGAAAACATCAGGGTCGTTTTATGAGATTTGGCTGCAGGAATCTGGTGTATAAATGGGAAGGAGATAAGGATCAAGATTTCCTGAAGTATTTTGTGTCTAAGAAGAACAGAGAAAATAGTATCTGCACTTGTTTGGAAATAACTCTGGGCAATTGATGAGAGCCTAGAAATCATGGGGATGTTGCTTTTCAATATTGTGAGGGTCTACAATTGAATCTACTACTTGGATTTAATGGATCAAGTTGACTCTACAACAGTAAATGGTGATCAAATTATAACCAGTTGAGGAATTTAAGTTTCATTTATGATTGCTTCTTAGGATGAAACAGATATTAGATATGACAAACAGAGTTTTGATAAATCAGTATCCTTCTATATTTAGGCAGTGAAATGGGTTGAAGGCTATATCAGGTCATCTCATCTTTATCAGCTTACTTCGAAAGCTTTTTGCTCTCTTTTTAAAAACATGATTTTATTTACTTATGTATTTATTTTGACTGCACTTAGTCTTCATTGCTGCTTAGGCTTTTCTCTAGGTGTAGGGAACAGGGACTACTCTCTAGGGGGGATGTGTGGGCTTCTCATTGCAGTAGCTTCTCCTGTTGGGTCACGGGCTCCAGGGCACTCGAGTTTCAGTAGTTGCAGCATGTGGGCTGAGTAGTTGTGGTTTTCCGGCCCTAGAGCACAGGCTCAGTAGCTGTGGTGCACAGGCTTAGTCACTCTGCAGCATGTGGGATCCCCCAAGACCAGGGATCAAAACTGTGTCCCCTGCACTGGCAGGCAGATTCTTTACCACTGAGGCACCAGGGAAGCCCCAGTTGATACTTGGGATGCTTCTATTTTTCTCCCTCAAATAACATAGGACCAACCAAGAGACCCCAATCATGGTGGATATAGGGCATTAGTATGGAATTCATACTTAGGTAGCATAAGACTTCATTAAAATAAATGGGGCTAATACAGTAAACAGAGGATCCAACCATATCATCTTCACTAAACTCGTAATTAACCACATTTTGACACTAACATAAAAACTAAACTTTGGATATCTTCTATATTCTACCTTATCCCCAAGACCATGCTTCCCTTCAAGTTTTCATGCTATTTTAAAATTGCTTTAAATGCCTTGAAACCTGGTGCTGTCGGAAGTAAATAAATAAAATAAAATTTTAAAGTAAAATGTGTGAGTAATTTCAGCAAACCCTCAGGAATGTCTTTCTCTCCTTGGCAGACAAAGATCCTACAACAAATGTGCCTGTGTATCCACCACATAACCTCATAAAGATACTTCCAAGATGACAGTACCTAGAACTAGTTGGCTTTCTTCATGTTTTCTCTGTAAGAGGACTTTCAGAGGACCCCTAGCAGATATCTGATTCTGACAATGCCGCCGTTAGTAACCTGAGAGTCTGTGAGAATCTTCCCTGATGATAAACTTGGCAAAAATTTGATCTGATTTAAAGCAGCCAAAGAGCAGTATAAAGCAGTCAGAAAACCAAGTCACAGCTAGAAAATTTAAAAGCATCAGAGATGCTTTTCAAAATTAATTCCTAATTTTATTTTTAATCCAGCTTTTCACAAGTTAGCTCATGTCCAATAACCACAAACAAGGCAAAGAATGGCTTTAACCTAATATAAATCAACATATTTACATCTTGTAGAATATCAAGGTTAAACAGGTGGAATTATCATTTTCTTATAGTGTGCATGGTAACTGAATGTGAGCCTGAACAGAAACACTAAGTTGAGTGTTCTATTCTACTCCAGAATAGAAATTACAAACGCTGCAAAATCCGAATTTTTTTTTTTTTTTTGAGGGTAAAGTCCCTGAAAGTGACTCTATCTTTCAGTTTTAGGACAGGTTTTCAGCATGTTTCAACTGTTTGAAATCCTTACCAGTAGATGCAAAGCCTTTTTTAGGAAATCTTAGTGAGAAATGTGGCTGATTTAGAATACAACCATATCTCTGCTATCTTTAATTTAGACTTAAAGCTTAATTTTCAGTTAAGACAAATGTGTATGTAGCAATACATTTTTTTTAAATCCCAAAGATATTTGTTTAACTGATACAATCAGAAAACATCTACATGCAAAAAACTCCTTAATATTTTGTCTTGATTATGATATAATGATGAATTAATCTCAATTGATTCACTGTAAATCCTTTCTAAGACAAGGTGATCTAGCAATAAATAAACAAACAAATCCCCTGCTTGAAAATAATAATCCTACATTTAGATTCATTTTTAGCACAGGAATTGTGTTATTAAACAGAACAACACATTCTTTTAGGGTTGACATGCATAAAGTAAAAATGTGTCTTAGGCATTTAATTTTAAAACAATCCTGAATATTTCCAACCCAGAGCTACAATGAAGATTTGCTTGGGGCTGGGATATGATCTAAGATTTTGACATGGTTTTCTGTGTTTATTATTGATACACATTCTCAAGGTACAATTTTCTAATAATAATTATCACAATTACAGTTAAAATTATATATTTAATTAGAAATTAATTTGTTTAATGACAATTCCCTAAGCAGTAAGATCTATGAGAAAAACCATAAATATGTTTGAATGAATGAATGATTGCTTGAATAAATGTTTATTATATTTTCAAGTTTTTAAAAATGAGAGCTAAAAGTCTCTAATGTTTTAGACTTATTAGATATGCCTATTAATTTAGTGGATAGAAACAAAATCATGAAGAAAGCAATTCAAATTCTAAACATGAAAGTTAAAGTCAGTTTTTACTTCATTTCTACATTCATAAAAGGAAAAGGTTTTGTCTATTTGATAGTTTTTTATAGATCAAAACTAAGGCATTTTCTCAGATAATTTGGTTCACTGACTGTTTTTATTTTCTTGACTATTCCTGACCCCATACTCTTCTAAGCCTTAGAGGTTTTCAGTTATACATGAAATAGTCCTCAGCTATAACTACCAAATTATATTAAATTATTCTCTTTTCCACAAAAAGATATATAGTGTATACACTGTAAAGTACTTTTCTTGTTTGTAAAACATATAATTAATATTTAATTCTTAGATATTATCATCAATTACAAAGTCATTTCTTTACGAGGTATTTGTTTTGCTAACTATAGTAATGACTCTGAATTTAATTACTATTCTTTGCTATCAAATATTAAGTACTTCCAAAAATGACGTATGAAGGTACCACATTTTCTGCAACTGGTAATTATAATTAGTAATATAAAAGAGAATTTGTTTTTAACCTTTTTGAGTTTATATTTCAGGTAAAAAGAGTTTCAAGAGACATATAATTCATGGAGTTATAAAAAACAAAATCTATGGAAATTTTGTGCAAATTACTTTTGATCGTACATTTTTACTGACTTCTAGAACATGTTTGTAAATTCACTAATACATTTTTTACCAGAGAAGCAAAGTAAATTTTAATATTTATATAATCATTATAAATATAGTATGTTCTTTATAACCATCTTCTTTTCTTAAAATTCTCCAAGCCAGGCTTCAACAATATGTGAACCGTGAACTTCCAGATGTTCAAGCTAGTTTTAGAAAAGGCAGAGGAACCAGAGATCAAATTGCCAACATCCACTGGATCATCAAAAAAGTAAGAGAGTTCCAGAAAAACATCTACTTCTGCTTTATTAACTATGCCAAAGCCTTTGACTGTGTGGACCACAACAAACTGGAAAATTCTTAAAGAGCTGGGAATACCAGACCACCTGACCTGCCTCTTGAGAAACCTATATGCAGGTCAGGAAGCAACAGTTAGAACTAGACATGAAACAACAGACTGGTTCCAAATAGGGAAAGGAGTATGTCAAGGCTGTATATTGTCACCCTGCTTATTTAACTTAAATGAAGAGTACATCATGAGAAACGCTGGGCTGGATGAAGCACAAGGTAGAATTGAGATTGCTGGGAGAAGTATCAGTAACCTCAGATATGCAGATGACACCACCCTTATGGCAGAACGTGAAGAGGAACTAAAGAATCTCTTGATGAAAGCGAAAGAGGAGAGTGAAAAAGTTGGGTTAAAACTCAACATTCCGAAAACGAAGATCATGACATCTGGTCCCATCACTTCATGCAAATAGATGGGGAAACAGTGGAAAAAGTGAGAGATTTTATTATTTTTTGTGGGGGGGAGGGTGTTCCAAAGTCACTACAGATGTGACTACAGCCATGAAATTAAAAGATTTGTTCCTTGGGAGAAAAGTTATGACCAACCTAGACAGCATATTAAAAAGCAGAGATATTACTTTGCCAATAAAGGTCTGTCTAGTCAAGGCTATGGTTTTTCCAGTATGGATATGAGAGTTGGAGTATAAAGAAAGCTGAGCATCGAAGAACTGATGCTTTTGAACTGTGGTGTTGGAGAAGACTCTTGAGAGTCCCTTGGACCGCAAGGAGATCCAACCAGTCCAACATAAAGGAAATTAGTCCTGAATATTCATTGGAAGGACTGATGTTGAAGCTGAAATTCTAATACTTTGGCCACCTGATGTGAAGAGCTGACTCGCTGGAAAAGACCCTGATGCAAGAAAAGATTGAAAGCGGGAGGAGTAGGGGATGACAGAGGATGAGATGATTGGATGGCATCACTGACTCAATGGACAAGAGTTTGAGTAAACTCCAGGAGTTGGTAATGGACAAGGAAGCCTGGTGTGCTGCAGTCCCTGGGGTCGCAAAGAGTCGGACACGGCTGAGCAACTGAACTGAACCATAAGTGAAAATGAAGTGAAAGTCGCTCAGTCGTGTCCGACTCTTTGTGACCTATGGACTAGTCCACAGAATTCTCCAAGCCAGAATACTGGAGTGGGTAGCCTTTCCCTTCTCCAGGGATCTTCCCAACCCAGGGATCAAACCCGTGTCTCCCACTTTGCAGGCAGATTCTTTACCAGCTGAGCCACAAGGGAAGCCCAACTGAACCATAGAAAGCAAAGTAAATTTTAATATTTATATAATCATTACAAATATAGTATGTTTTTTACAACCATCTTCTTTTCTGGATTTGTTTCAAAGTCAACACTGCATTTAAAATGCAAGTTACAGAAACACTAAAACAGTTTTTATCTTACTATATTGAAATTACACCACAATAGCAAAAACGTGAAGGCTTTGGATGAAGAAGCAGCTTGGTTCTATATCTGAGTGGCAGTATGACAACCTGTAAAATATTTTATCTTTTTGTCTAGTAATCATTTTAAAATTTATAATATGTGTATATTGCTGTGATCAATTGTCTACTAAAAGCAGTTGCACTGAAAACTCAATTCATGATGAGATTTTCTTTTAACAATTAGAATCTTCCAGTTCCAAGAAATAATTTCAAATTAAAAATACACTTAAAATTAAAAGTGCATTAATAAAATACTTGAAGAATTAGATTAATTAAAATCTTCTCCAGGGAGATAGGAATGGGAGTATGAAGTCAAAGGAAAAAAAGAACAATGTAAAATTTCTGATTGTTAAAAAAGAACTCTTTAATGTGATATTATAAAATGCATTATAATCAGTATCAAATGGCCATGGCAATTAAATTCTATTGGATTCTATTGATGTAGCCATTTTATTTAAGGATGTCAGTATTATGAAATGGTGAAAACTGAAAGTTTCGTAACTATTTAAATCTGTAGATGAACAATTTTAGATACCAATCTTGAGATTTCTAAGAAGAGTCCCTGGTGGCTCAGAGAATAAAGCATCTGCCTGCAATGTGGGAGACCTGGGTTGATCCCTGGGTCAGGAAGATACCCTGGAGAACAAAATGGCAACCCACTCCAGTACTCTTGCCTGGAGAATCCCATGGATGGAGGAGCCTGGTAGCCACAGTCCATGGGATCACAGAGAGTCAGACATGACTGAGTGACTTCACTTTCACTTTCAGTTTATTATATGTAAATATTCCCTCATTTATTGTTGGAGTTACATCTTCCTTGGCTCCATTGAAGGTGGGCTAGATTTAGAACTTGATTCAAAAGAATAAAGTATAGAATGGGGAAAATAACTTTACAGTGGAGAAACCTGACAGACACTAGCTTAATCAAGTGATGAAGGTTAACGCTACCATGATATCATATGGCTATCATGTACTAGTTGATTTGATAAGAAGTTCATGTCACCCTTGTTTCAGTCTTTTCTAAAACCCTTAAACCTGGCTAATCATGAGGAAAATCATCAGAAAAATCTGAGTTTTACAGAATATTTAGCCAATATTCCTCCATGTTTTTAAAGTCATGAAAAATAGGAAAGACTGAGAAACTATTGCACACCAAAGGAAACTGGGGCAACACGACAATGAAAGGCAATGTGGAAGCCTGGATACAGCGCATATACACACCCACACACAGAAAAGAGGACTAGTGGAGCAACGGGTGAAATCCAAACAAAGTCTGGAGTTTAGTTTTTAAAAAGTGTATGAGATTCAAAAAGATTAAAAAGTCCTGGTGGGGGGCATAAAGTCAAAAAACTTAAAGACAATTGATCACAGGAAAAATTTTACATGCATGCAAGTAGATAGAAGGTTTTTTTATTAATTTGAATGTGACTTTTAATAGAGATGTTCTGGAAGTGCCATCACTACTTACCAATGTTATAATGAACAAATAAATATTAGTAAAATTGGATAATAAGTAGTATACATCAATTAACAAGAATGAAATAGAATTGTATCATCAACAGAATTAAATTTGAAAAAAAGTTCCACAGATAAAAACAAGTCAGATGATATATGCAGTGTGATGCTATTTATTAGAAGCTGGAGAAGGCAATGACACCCCACTTCAGTACTCTTGCCTGGAAAATCCCATTGATGGAGGAACCTTGTAGGCAGCAGTCCATGGGGTCGTGAAGAGTTGGACACGGCTGAGCGACTTCACTTTCACTTTTCACGTTCACTCATTGGAGAAGGAAATGGCAACCCACTCCAGTGTTCTTGCCTGGAGAATCCCAGGGACGGGGGACCCTGGTGGGCTGCTGTCTCTGGGGTTGCACAGGGTCGGACATGACTGAAGCGACTTAACAGCAGCAGCAGCAACACATCTTTAGAGCAATTCCATGAATTGTTTTGTGGATACACCCACATTTAAGGGAAAGAATACATACATGGGAATATTGTACATCTATTTCAAGTTAGTGGTTATTTATCAGTAGAGAGGGAAAAGAATACAGTTAGGGAAAAATATGCAAAGGGTTATAATTTTGTGTATAATAATTTATTTTAAAATGGCTGTAATCAAATATGGCAAGATGTTGAAAATCCATTGTAAGTACATTATAATTTACATCATTCTGAATAATTGCAATTTTTATCATTATATCTAAAGAAAGAAAGTGAACAGATGGGATTTCAGATAAGCCATCAAGGTAGAAGATTAATAGGAAGTTACTGACCAGAAGTCTTCAGGAACAGGTAGTGCTTCGAGGTCTAAGTGATGGGTGCAGAGACCAAACCAGTCATCCATCAGGTAACTACCACCCAGCTGAATCTAAGTCAAGAGTAGAAATTGGTTTTATGGATGGTGACAATGGACCTGATGAGAAAGAACTTTAGCTCAGCAGCAACCAGAGTACTGGAAATTCATATATAAGTACACAACCCAATATTTAGCTGTTAGAGCTTAGATTCAATGTTAGGAAGAAAAGACAAGCAGAAAGTAGGAACTAAAACCAAGTTCCATTAGGTTTGGCCAGGGAAGTACTTGAGAGTATTTTGCAAAGCAGATGTCATTGTTAATGGCGTCATTTTGGTCAAGTTACTTACCCTTTCAGTGCCTTAGTTCTTCCATCTATAAGATGGAGATAAATCAATATTTACTACATAGAGTAGTTATGAATATCGAGTGAATTATTATGTGTAAGGCGTTTAGAACAATATCCAGTACCTACTTAGTGTGATGTAAGTGCTTATAAAAATAAAAAGAAATATCACCCCCTCTAATAGAAGTACTTTTCTTTAAAAATGTTGATGTATTCCACTCAAATTCATTAATTGTCTAATTTGGCAGAAGCAACATGGCTATATGCCAAAGCTTGAGTTGATCTACATGGCCTTTTCTCTACAAAATCCAGAATGGATCTTGTTTGTGTATGTTGACAAGCACTGAATAGTGAAAAGCTTTTCTTTTCTTTGTCTTTCATGGCAACACTGTCTGGCCTACATGTTCTGAATAAGTCATAGTGTAAATAAGTATGGCAACAGAGAATGGTAGAAATGTCAGAGGAGGCAAGCGTTAGTCATCTGTGATTTATCAAGATATGAGGACCTCAAGTTTTACATAAATATGAAACCACCAATTGTTATAATAGAGCAACACGGTACAGTTTGAAACAGCTTCTATCTGTAAAAATTTGTGAATGCTCTATGACATGATCTGGCCAAAATACAAATGTTTTCTTTTGAAATTTAATACAATTCCTTCACCAGCATTATTGCCTAAAATTTCATTAAAACAATTATTTCTCTTCCCTATGTCAAACAAATCTATGTCAGTTCAGAAAATGTTATTGTTTCTAAGGGATCTATCATTCTATAATTGAAGATTTACATATACTTTCATATATTGAAATGCTGCTAGCCTTTAATGTACATGGCATATCAAAAATACATAGCATCTCTTTCTCCTAAGATATTCATAGAATAGGCAGACAGTTTCAAACACTACTGATTGATAGCAGAGAGTTTGAAGTTACTAATACTGTTGAAGAAAACCTAATAAAATAATGCATTATTTAAAGCATATTAAAATAAATTGTTTTATCTCTTTTATCACAATACAATTCAGAAGTATATGCCACTACCTGTCATTTATAACATTCACATACAGCACATACCCACCAGCTGAAAACATTGGGGAATGAGGATATTTGTTTCTGCCCAGTTGCCCTAGGAAGGCCTACTTTAGGTATGAACGAAATAGATATGTTACAGAAACCATCTGTATCTAAAATTTCAGGAAACCACCTGCTTTGTTTTATATAGTACATAGAATTATTTCATTTTAATTATTACAATAATGAAGTGCTAAGCAGTAGATTAAATTATTAATTGATTACTCTCACATTGCTGTTAGGGGAGAGAAAGAGAGGAAAAAAGCCTTGGTGCAAAGTTATACTTTGATTATTTTCAATGATCAAATAACAATAGTACTTCTTTGCACAGTTGTTCTGCTATTCATCACTTAATCTGCACTAATCATTGAATTGATTAACAAGTGACTCATCATCAAACCAACAATCATTTTAATCTGATTATTCTTTTCTCCAAAAAACTGTCACACATTTAATGACTGCAATATTGCAACACATGGAGCACATAAAAAAAATAAACCTATATACCCAGCCAGGTGGTAAATATGTATCAGGTTGATCCATAAGAGCTTGCCCTCTGTATAGGTCAAAAGTAGTCAAATATCAGTAACTTCAGCGGGTTCAATCTAATATTTTGGGGATTTGGGCTTCCATGATGGCTCAGATGGTAAAGAGTTTGTCTGCAGTGTGGGAAACCTAGGTTCAGTCCCTGGGACAGGAAGATCCCCTGGAGATGGAGATAGCAACCCACTCCAGTATCCTTGCCTGGAAAATTTCATGGATGGAGGAGCCTGGAAGGCTCCAGTCCATGGGGTTGCAAAGAATCGGACATGACTGAGCAACTTCACTTTCACTTTCTAAACAGAAATGATCAGTTTTGACTTTCAAATATTTTAAAATATGTACTTGTATACTTGAAATTAGAAATCTGAATTTTCATGAATAAAAGAGAATGGTTTATCAATAATATTAAATAAAGTCATAATCTGACATTGACTTCCAAATCAAAGGAAGGTTGAATGATGCATCAAAACTAGATTGTTTCCATTTTTATTACAATTGACTCATCCTTGACTAAAATATCATGTCCAATATATTTACTCTACAAACCAAGAGTGAAATAAGACATAAAAGATCTTCCCAAATCAGGAAAGATAGCCAAGATTATGCAAAATATAAGTTGTTTTTTTTTTCCCCCTTTATGGTGACATTTACCACTTATTTCGTGATGGAAATCTATTTTTATTGTAAAACTTCTTCTGTATACTTCAGGTGAATCTACCAGTATATTTCTACCCATTCCCCGCTAGAGGAATGAGGCATGAGCTAGGGTCAACCAACCAGGATCCTCTGTTCCCCTAACAAGTAGAATTGCTTTGGAGATAGGTATGTTGCAGACATTAAGTTAATTTGACATACAGCCTCTTCTAAAGAGATCATCTTCTTTCGGTTTGGATAACAGGCAATAGGTACAATGTGATTCTGAACCTGCTGGTGGCAGATTCCTTATATGGCAACCAGGCTTCCCTGGTGGCTCAGAGGTTAAAGCATCTGACTCTAATGCGGGAGACCTGGGTTTGATCGCTGGGTCAGGAAGATCCCCTGGAGAAGGAAATGGCAACCCACTCCAGTATTCTTGCCTGGAGAATCCCATGGATGGAGGAGCCTGGTGGGCTACAGTCCACAGGGTAGCAAAGAGTCAGACAACTTTCAACTAACTTTTAACTTTTCCTAATAGTGAAGCTAACAGGAAAACAGAGAACCCAAAAGGGCATTGATATGGGTATGAAGTGGTGAGGAAGGAGAACAAAGGTGAGACTGCATCAAGCACCTCAAGCATTTAAACACTGGTCATTGGGGTGGGAAGAATAGAAACAGAACCTGAAATGGATCACGGACAAGGATGCTGAGAAAACAGTTGGGTGGGGATCAAACTGAAGTTGACCTACTTTATGATTTTTCTCAGGCCAACCCTGCTTATGCTACAGACAGGCATTTGCCTGAAAAATATATAATCTGAGATGCTGTGGCTTAAGCCTGTTTCACAGGGAAGTAAAAGTAGACAGAAAAGCCTGGGGTGTAGCTATCAGGAACAAGCTGGTTATTCTTAACCAAAGGCTTTGAGCTTTATTTCTACAGTTTCTATGTCTCAGTGATTGAATTGGCCATGACACACCTATCCTTTCAGTATCCAGCTGAGTTACATTTCAAATATGAAATATTGATAGGGCTGAAAAGGTTGATTTAATGGCAGGTTCTAATCTTGACATCTGAAATAGGAATTTAAAAAAAATAGACATGAGGCATTGTTTAAGAAAACAACAACTGAAATTCAGAGTGAAGCTGAGTATGGACAGGGGGTAGGAAAAGACTTGATTGTGAAACAGGTTTTCAAAATTATGTTTCAAAATTAAACTCTGACATTTTTCAATATGGAGGTCAGTGTTACAGTGAGACTGAATGGGACCCTCCAGGCATGGAGGCTTTTCTGTCCCTCATTTCTTGAAAGTAGGCAGAACTCCAGTCTCCATGAACTTTCCTGAGTTCCAAAGGGTGTATTGTAACAGTTGCTAATCAAGGAGGAGCAGCCAAGAAAGGACCTGAGGCAAAATTAAAGGGCCCAGGGAAGCTCATCAGGAGAAGAGATTAGGAGACCAGACCACCTGAGGTGAGATTAAGTGAGTGCACACCCTGCTCACACCCTAATCTTGTCAGACTCCCTGCCTTTGAACACTGTTATAAAAACCCTCTAGGGTGGAGACACATAGGCAGAAACCTGATGTGTCTTCCTTTGCCTAGCAAAGCAATAAAGCTCTCTTTTTCTAAGTGTTAGTCACTCAGTCATGTCCAACTCTTTGCAACCCCATGGGGTTGCTCACCAGGCCCCTCTGTCCATAAAATTCTCTAGGCAAGACTACTGGAGCCAGTAGCCATTCCCTTCTCCAGAGGATCTTCCCAACCTAGGGACTGAACCCAGGTCTCTAGCATTGCAGGTGAATTCTTTACTGTCTTTGTCCTTTTCTACTTCACATAAAACTCTTGTCTCTGGGATTTGATTGGGCGCTGGTGTACAGAGAGGCTGGGTTTTTGGTAACAATAATGACAGTACATTTACACTTAATGGTTAAAAATTTAAGGTTGGGACACAGATGATATGTGATCAAGTTTCAGCTCCATCCCCTGACACCTTGGGCTGTTTAGTCAACCTATTTGAACCTATTCCTTTGTCTGAAAAGTCTAGTGATACTAACTTCCTAGGGTCACCCTGAGTATTGAATGAAATAATGAATATAGAGTACTTGGCACCTGGAAAGGGCTCAACGCTTTGTAGCCATGACTTTTACTACAAAATTAGACAAACACTGAGAAAATTCATGATCTGGCCTCTTGCCATCTTATAATCTTATATAAATAATATCCAGTGTAGAAGGCTGTTTCAATGTCTTTGGAGATCAAGAGCCCATGACCATGAGTTAGAACTCAATTTTTCTAAGTGAAGAAATTCTTCCATATGTCAACCCACATTCTTACTAAAATCTAAACATTCTCTTCAAGTTTTATCTTTTCTGGGGAAAACAGAAAAGGAAACTGGTTATCTTCACTCTGATATATTTAAGCATTGTTATCATTTTCTCTCTCCAAGTTAAGCAATCTCGATTTTTAAAAATGTTCTTATAGCTGCCATTTCTTTTTGTTCTGTCACTTTTTTTACAAAGCCTGGTCCCCTGAATCAAATTGTGATAAAGCTTTCTGCCCACCAAAACCTAGACAGCTTATCTATCACTTACTGAAGTTGGCTAAAGTTGAGGGAATATACAATGTTTTTGTGATTTCAATACACTAGAAGTGGTGAATATATACATTTATACCTTTTTGTTGTTGTTGTTCAGAAGAAATAGCTTTCATAAAATCATAAAGTGATGAATCAATCTTCCATCAATAAGAAACTTTTGTGTTGGAAGGAAGAATATTTGGACATTAAAGAAAATAGGCAGAAAACACAAGAAAAAAAAAAGGAAACTAAAAATAATATAAAAGGAAGTCTTTAAACTTTATCCAGTTGAACCACAATGCCATAATCCTCAATCAGAAATTGAGCTAAGTAAACCCTTCAGACTACAAGTTCCTGATTCAGCAACACTGAAAAATTTATTTATGGTTCTTCTTGGCTTTGTTTCTTCCCTGCCACAGAGATCCTATTAATGGAAATTGCACATAAGTTTTCTTGACTTGGTTCCTATAGATTTATTCCTATGTCAGCAGGTAAGAATGGCAACTTCTTTTGAATCAAAAAGCATTAAGAAGATACCATCATTCCCCGTTTCTTTGAGTCTAACAGAGTTGCTGTATTGCTGCTTTGAAAAGTCAATGTCTAAGACATGAGGCAGTGACTTGTGTCTGATCGACTGGCAGGAATCATGATCTAGCCAGTGTATCAGCTGCTTTTGGCTAAACTTGAGAAGGGCAAGTATGTCTGAAGATAAAGTTTTCTTGGAAAATATGGAGAAATGGTGCATGACTGTTTTCTCTGCCCTTCTTCAGATAGCACTAGGAAGCACACAGGACTGAATAATAGTTCAGTTCAGCTCAGTTGCTCAGTCATGTCCAACTCTTTGCAACTCCATGAACTGCAGAATGCCAGGCTTCCCTGTCCATCACCAACCCCCAGAGCTTGCTCAAACTCATGTCCATCGAGTTGGTGATGCCATCCAACCTTCTTGTCCTCTGACGTCCCCTTCTCCTCCTGCCTTCAAACTTTCCCATCATCAGGGAAATGAGTCAGTTCTTTTCAAATGAGTCAGTTCTTCACATCAGGTGGCCAAAGTATTGGAGCTTCAGCTTCAGCGTCAGTCCTTCCAATGAATATTCAGGACTGATCTCCTTTAGGATGGACTGGTTGGATCTCCTTGCAGTCCAAGGGACTCTCAAGAGTCTTCTCCAACACCACAGTTCAAAAGCATCAATTCTTTGGCACTCAGCTTTCTTTATAATCAAACTCTCACACCCATACTGGAAAAACCATAGCCTTGACTAGACGGATCTTTTTTGGCAAAGGTCTCTGCTTTTTAATATGCTGTCTAAATTGGTCATGGCTTTTCTTCCAAGGAGCAAATCTTTTAATTTCATGGCTGCAGTCACCATCTGCAGTGATTTTGGAGCCCAAGAAAATAAAGTCCAATAAAATAAAATAAAGCCCAAGAAAATAAAATAAGAATAATATTTAGAAGAGGGCATTATTTTCAAGCAACTTTGGCAAAGCACACCTTTAACTCATCAATTCATCATTCATCAATAATTCATCAATTTTTCCATTCCAGAACCACATAAGTGAAAAGTCTTCAGACATCAACCCTAGGACATCATCCTGCTCCATTCTAAGGCTTAATCTCTTCAATTCTTCAGCTTTTATTGGGCCAGACAACACTGATTACAGTAGAATGAGACAGGCATAGAAGAGGAGGAATCCGGATCTGACCTAAATACAGAAGCGTCTATTCTAGAAGGCAGTAAGACATAGGAGAAAGAACATGGTATAGGAAAGAAAAGAACAGAACAACATCTAACATGATCAAATACTTAAATCCGAATGGAATTTTACATCCATTTGTAGCATAATTTCTAATGAGAAATGAATGATGACTATTTATTGAAAATGAATAATTATGTACTTTGATGACATCAATTCATTAATCACACCAGCTTTATGAGATGGGCACAATTATTATTACCCTAAATTTTCTTTTAGCCAAAGATACTAAGTTAAAGAAAGGAAATGAATTTGCCCAAGTTACCTGCCAGGAAATGGGGAAACTGCAAGCCCAGTCTGGATCCAGAACATGTGCTGTGATCCATAGATAACTGTGCAGTAAGGCAAGTGATATTAAAAGGTTAGGCCTGGTATCCAGAACTGAGTGGGTTTATTGCTCTAGTCAGGCTGATGGGAGATGTTGATAAAGAATTCAGTTGACAGCAGGCCAACAGTACCTAATGGTATTTAAGAGCATAACTCTCTTGTCTGAAAACTTAAGGGAGTTACTAGGCTTATAAATCTTAGGGGATTGGAGAAGTTATTAAATGTGAGACTCAGGCACAGATCTAAGCACCTGAATTGGATAACAAGGTGGATGGAGACTGAGATTCCAAGGTCAAGGCTGAAATGGCAGTGAGAGTGACTTGAGATTAAGTTTGACAACCTTAGAATGATTTTTCTTAACTCCAACCTGTCTGGGGTAAAAATTGGTTCAGAGGTGGGCAGGATGAGAGGGTCTTTTTCAGCCTGCAGTTGGTGGTTTTGACCACTGTCTCACCATCCAGGGTGAGCTGGGCAGGGCTTGGCAGTACCAACCTCATCATTTCAGGATGGGCAAGTTATCACAGATGAGGCCAGAATCTAAGCCAAGATTAGAGTAAAGCCTAGATCTCAGGCTGCTTTGAGGTTCATTATCTTATTTTCCGCATCAAGCAAAGTCTCCTTGGGATGGCCCAGACCTGCTTGTGAATCACTGAGATAAAATGACTCAAGATACTCTATTTGACATTGATGGCTGGTTCAAACACACCCACGTGTGGGAGCTTGGATTCTTCACTTTATCTGGAGGCTCCTGTCATGTTGGCATGTTGGGCTGTGCTTGTCTTCCCAGGTTTTACGGGTCTTCCTGATTGATATTTTGTATCTCCATTTCTACTATTTAATCCTCTGCCTTTTTAGAGTTTAAGTCACCATAGTCATTGGTGGGTTTTAGCCTTTGGTAAGTGATAAATGCCATCAGGTCACAAGAGTCGGACATGACTTAGCTACTGGAGAGAAAGAAACATCTTTGAAACTTTTGCTGTCACTCACAACATGGCTTCCATCTTCTTCAAGCTACACAGACTTGGAAAAACACTTCATAATTTTCTGCATTTTTCCTTGAATTTGTATTTTTGGAAGCAAAGTCATCAATAAGAGTGTATCAGAATGAGTGTCTAAAACACATCTGATACCATAAAAAATGATTCTACTTGTCTGGACATTGCAGATTCGATGGTGAGGCCAATAAAATTTTCTCATCCCTAACCAATGGCATAGTATAAGGTCATAAAAGCAGTTTGTGCTAAAACCAGTTCAGTACCAAGCACATTAGTGAAGCAGAAGAGAGAATACTGCCTTTCAGCAGCACTGTGAAAATGGTATTTTGAACAGTAAAAGGATAATAAAAATCCATTATTATTATTACAACTACTACTGACTACTGACTACTGGGCGAAAGTTGCTATGGTTGTTAGAGTTCTAAAGACAGAAGTGTATATTATTTACATTAAAGTTTCAGTGTGACCTTCCTGATGATGAAGGTTGATGTGTGAAAATTTCCATGAATTCTCAAAGGAGGTTGTCAGTTTTAGTTGCTCATGTGTATGCGATTGCAGGGGCCTCCTTTGCCTTACTAGCATTATAGAATAGATAAAGGAGTCTGGAATAGACTGGAGTCTCCTCTCTCTGGTCTTTGGAACTTACCTCTTGTTTTCTCCAAACTTTATGTGGGGGAAAAAAAAATCCAGTGACTGAGGAATATCCTTTCATCTGAAAAATGAATACAATGAAAACTGATAAAAGGGGTACGTAAGGTCAAGAAATTCCATATATAAACTTCCCAGTGGAATGTCTGCTTCAATGTGTATGTTCAGTAAATGGATCTGTGTATGTTTGTGTCCTTCTGTGTGAAGGCAATTTAGTGCTACAATTCAAGAGCATGGAATTTGGAATCAAAACAAGCAGGCATCCATTCTGCTCTTGCTCCACCCCTTACCATGTGCCTCTGAGCAAGTTAAACAATTTCTTTAAGCCAAAATCACCACATACTTAAAATGGAAATAATAACCCCTGACTGATAGAGCTATGAGAGGATTAAGATGAGAACATTTCTCTAAAGCACTTAGCACTACCTAGGATATGGTAAACACTCATTAAATGATACCTTCTTTATTGTTATCCTCATTTAGGGAAGATTATTTCTCTGTTGGATTTTGTAGAGGATATGTTCCAAGACCCCAAGTGGATGCCTGAAACCACAGATAGTACCAAACCCTATATGTACTGTGTTTTTTAATACATATTTCCTATGATAAAATTTATCTCATGAATTAGGCACAGTAAGAGATTAGTAACAATTAACAATAATTAATAATAGAACAATAGTCTGCAATAAAAGTTATGTGAATGTGATAGCTCGCTCTCTCTCAAAATATTTTGTTGTACCGTACCGTGCTTCTTGTGAGGCAGTAAGATGATAAAATACCTACGTGCCTGATGAGCTACATTGTGGCTACTATTGAGAGGATCATCTCCTTCAGGTGACCCTGAATCATCCAGCCGTTATGTCCATGGTTGGATGTCAGGAGCAGAAGATGTCAATGGTTGGGGATCTTGGGCCAGACAGAACAGAACAGCACAAAATTTCCTCATGTGACTTAGCAGACAACTTAAAACTTAACAATTGTTTATTTCTGAAATTTTCCATCTAATAACTTCAGACCATGGTTGAGCACAGGTCACTGAAACGGCAGAAGTCAGTTCTGATACGCCACCGTAAGAACACATTTGGGGGGATATTATTTGGTTGGGCACCACCAAAAATCTGTAGAGGCAGATTGCAATTTTTGCAGTGTGTGCCTTTTAAGCTACTTAAATGATTATCCCCAAACAAGAAATATTTGTGACAGCATCACATACATGTTATAAGCACAGTGAGGAAGTCTTACAGTCTCGTGTCCAAACCTAGTTACACAGCCTTCCAACTGTGTGATTCTGGGCAACGTTCTCAGCCTTTGTGCACCTCAGATTCTTCATATGTTAAATGAGATAATACTAGCAACTCTATAGGTTAATTGAAAAGATTACAAAAGATTACCCCTAAAAAGAGCTTAGCACAGTGCCTGGCACAAGTCTGCGTAAGCTGTTATAATTTTTGACAGACATGACTTCATACTTGGAAGCTGCTATCTGGAGAAACTTTCAAAAAGTGTAATTGTTAGAGTTTAAAAAAAGATGGTTAAAAATAGAACATATTTTTCTCTCAAACTGCTACTGTCTTAAAGTATGTTACATGTTTTTTTAGATCATCACATTTTAAACTTATATTTCTAGATCCTTTCTTCTGTTGGATGTCACTTTACTTTTGACTCTCAGCAACTAAAACCTGAAACAGTCTCAATGTGGAGTTTATCCTCTAATTAAAGTGCCTGTTCTCCTTTAAAATCCTTTATGTGTGAGGTTTAGAATCATGAAAGCCTGGAACCCTTTCTCTCTTTAGATAGTAAGGGAGCATGCTACATAAGTATTTTTTTAAGACAATACTGAGATTTTCACTATCAAAATTCAAAGATGCTCTTTTCAAAAGTTGAAACTGCCAAAGCCTCAGGCCAATCTCAACATGGTAAGATGCAGGCACCAAGCTGGCCATTGGTATTACTGTGGATAAATTAGAGGAGAAATCACCCCGAAGCAGTGGCAGCTCTCAGAAGGGGGCCTGCCCTTCACAATTTAAGCCTTTTGAAGCTGCATTTCCTTCAAGGAATGAGAAGTCTTTGTGGTGATGGGAAACATACATTTATAATTATAGAAGAACATAGTGTACACTAGACATGGTAGAAAAGAATGCAGGGGTTTGAAGGGAAGTCTTGATATACACATGACTCACTCACGCAGCCTCTTTCCTGAAATGTTGGGTATTTCAGTTTGTACCTAATTAACAGAGCCAGGAGGCAGCATTCCTGCATGGCTTATTCCTTTTCCAGCACCTCATTTGGCCTGACCCAACCATGCTAAGATGGTGCTATTGTGTGCCCTTTGTAAAACCAATTGCCAAAATAAGATGTATGAAAGTCATGAAATTGTTTCAAAAAATGACAATTATTTTCATTAGTACAACATCTGAGAAAATGAATAATATGGAATTGAATGGTGCCTATAACATTTTAACTCCTTGAAGCATAAGTTGAACTGATTAGCCCACTGTATATGAATAATTACTCTTTATTACACATAGAAGTTAACCCCAATATTCCTAATTTATACGTGCAAACATCCTAGGATACAAAGTAAGAGATAATCATATTTGACTAATAGGAAAAAAGGCAAAGTGAGCAGAGGGATCAGAAGAAATACTAGTGAATATAGTAAAGCATCAGATTAGTTCTGTATTTTCATATTCTTTTAGTAATTATCATAAAAATGTTATATTTTGAAGTCTCAGTGGAGAAAAACAAAAATATAAATGAAATAATAAAGCATATAAATAAATTTTCCACAAGGGACTTTGACCATACAAGAGATGGAAACAAGAAGCCCACAATTTATTCCACAGTGAGGAAGCCAAAGAATTAAAAAAGATCCAGAAAAAATCCTCAAAGAATTTTCTTTTGGATGCTATGTTATAGATAAACTACTAGAGATATAACATATTTCTGAAGCATTCTTTCATTTTTAAGCTGATAGTCAACCCCCACTTATTCAACAAGTGCAAAAACAAAACCCTACTATTTTGTCCTAATAGTTGGTCCCCATTACACAGTATGGTAGAAAAGGGAAAGCATGGGCTTTGGAGTCAGTTAGACATGAGGTGTGCATACTGGATTATCACTCGCTCACTACATGGATTTTAGCAACTACCTAATCTTCTTTTTATGTAACCATGTTTTGTAAACATAATGAATATAAGAGCTACATCAAAGTGTCTGAGAGGTTACACTATGATGACCTGTATAACAAGCCTACCTCAAGTTCTGGAATATAGTTATTGCTTCTTAGTCCTTCCTTTTTCCTCTGTATCTCAAGCCGTTATTCTTTCAAAATAATCTCTGCAGAGAAAGGGCATTCATTTCATGGAGTCAGTCTAGGTCCTTTGAAAGACTAATTTTTTAGTCATCCACTTCTTAACTTTTTCTCCTCTTTCATGTGTGAATGTTCATATACGTGTGTGTGTGTGTGTGTGTGTGTGTGCATGTGCGTGTGCAGGCAGAAACTGCCAGTCTCTGTATTTCTTCCTACTGGCAATGGGTAAAGTAAGTTTGGGGCAAAGCAGAGTCTGTTTTATGCCTGAATTGTTCTAAAGTTCAGTAGGTGACTCATTATTTAATCCTGGCTTAATAGCCTACATAGATCATGGGAGGCAGAACTCAAAGATAATGAAGCAAGTGATTCATTGAATTGACATTATTGTATTCATATATTTCAATTTCATTTGATGAAGTAAATGGCACATTTGACTAGAAATCTTGACTACAGTCCCTGCTTGACAGCACTACTGATTTGTCATATGACTATAACTGAGGTGTGTCCATTTCTTATCTTCAAAATAGAAATCAGAATACTTGCTCTCTTCCCCAATTGGAGATCCCTAGTATGAATTCTGGCAACCCACTCCAGTGTTCTTGCCTGGAGAATCCCAGGGACGGAGGAGCCTGGTGGGCTGCCGTCTACGGGGTCGCACAGAGTCAGACACGACTGAAGTGACTTAGCAGCAGCAGCAGCAGCAGTACCAATTCAAAATAACATTTTGAGCATTTCAAATGTACTATAAAAATCACCTGTCTCTCATTCTGTGTACTGCCTCCCTCTAATATCTTATTCTAGAAACATGGTGATCATGTCTTTTTTTGAAAAAATAAAAATAAGAGTAAAAAGACAAAAAGAGTATTGCTGATATATGGCCAGAAACTTGAAGGAGAAAAATGTACAAAAACGGTTTTGGGGGGGATGATATACTTTGATTTAATCGCTTCTGCACTTTGTGCCAAACCACTGAGAATAAGTGAGAGTGTCACATGGTATTTGGAAGAGTTGACTGCAAAAGTAGACATCAAAATAAGCATTATAGAAGCACCAGGCCATGTTCCAGGTTATTACCAAAGTCATGACGAAAACAGCAGAAATGGCTCCCATTAGAAATGATTCTTCCATTGTATTCAACCTGTGATGATACAAATACAGCTGGCCAGTATCCAATTATACAATGTATTCCTCAGGGAAAAATTAGTCATAAAATAGTTACAGAGGTCATAGATGGGAACTTCCTGGAAATGAGTATCAGTCCTAACAAAGGGTTAAAGAAACAGATTTGATAGGAAACTCTATGAAGGCAGAAGATCTTAATTCTTTTTGTCATGGTACCAAACATAATGTCTGACCTGTAACAGGGGATCAATGAATACTTATTGAATAAATAAGCAGCATTAAAAAGGAGGTAATTTTTGGACTCTTACTACAAAGGATCTGGTATTCCTACGTAAAATTGCAGTGCACATAATTTGAAGGATATCAATTTATAAGGGTTCACTCTAACATACTTACCTCACTCTTATAACCAGAGAAGATGACAAATCAAAGTCTGATTAATCCATTTCAAAACCTTCCCTTCCTCTCTGGTCCATGATCTCCCTGAAACCACCCCACTGCTGTCTCACGTTAGGTGACTTCAGTGGTAACACTCTCCCTGAAGGAGTGGTTTCATTGGCAGCTACTCCTCCTTCAGCCAGCAGGAGACCACAGGATCTAAAACTATTTCTGCTCATTTGAAGAGGATGAAAGTGACCAGAGGAGCTTGCCCTGGCATGGCTCTCCCAGAAATGTTCATCAATAACAGTGACTACCATTTATTTAGCGTCTAGTGTGCATCGCATACTTTCATGAGAGCTGTACACAAGTGCTGTTTTTAATCTTAAAATAAGTTTGCAGTTTGCGTTGTATTTTTCTCATTTTAAAAATCAAGACACAGAAATACAAAGGTCAAGTAACTCACCCAAAGTTGGTCAGTTCTTAAAAGACAGAGTTGGAATTTGAATGGAAGTCTGTTTGACACTAGATTAATTCAGGGTTTAAAATCACCTGTCTTTTTTCTTTGGGAATCTCCGACAGGCACATCTCTTGGGACAATGAAATACTCTTCATCTCAACAAATTGCAGCTTTTCTCTTAGACTTAGCACCCTCTTGAACTGTCTGTCGTTCAACTTTTATCATTCAGGATGCCTTCATGATAATGACAGCAACTGTACTGAACTAATCAAACTGCAAAAAGAATTAAAGTGCTTCAAACTCTGCTTGGTCATGACTTGAATTTTGGCTGACTCTTTATGAATGTCCCATAAGTTTCCAGAGTCAAGTGTAGCAAGTTAGGGTTTCTACTCTGTCTCAGGCTCAATTTGAGGCAAGGAACACTTCCATCGGGACCCTCTCGTCTACTTTCATATCCCCTTTTCTGTGGATAGTTGGCTTCGTTCTCAGACTGGCTTCCTCCCTATTACAAGGAACATGGCCACTGGAAAGGGACAGCCTCCCTTCATTTAGGCTCATTTGATAAACATGGCATGACTAGCCACCTCTGCCTGGGTCTGCGTATGGATCTGTCAGCTGTGGCTTGCAGAGCAATCTCATCAGAACCGCATGGAGGATGTGGGGAAGAAACAGGTTCCTAAGGGAAGGAGGGGACTAGGCAGGCAAACGGTACACTTTCCATTACAGTCTCATCAGAAAGGATGCTTTGGTAATACAATTTGGTAATACAATACAATTATTAATAGTACTCTAATGAAAGGAAAAGGAAAGTGATACAGACTATTTCAGTCTAAAGTCAAATTAGAAAGGTGCGGGATAAGTCTTCTGCAGCCTCTCTGTTCAGGGAACAAACAGATAGCTGGTGACACACTTCCTGGGATCACAGAAGTGGTCTTATAATTCTCCCCTAGCTTTTCTAGTAGAGTACTGTGCGTTCAGTCCTTATTCAATACATAAGAAAGGAAATAAAAAAGGAGAGGGAAGGAAAGGAAAAAAAGATAAAACAAGAAAAGGATATATAGAAAAAATAGGGAAAAAAGAATAAGAAGTAGGTAAAAAGAAAATCCTGTTGTCATAAAGTCACTGAGATTTGGCAGGAAGTAGAATACCAAGAAAGATAAAGATGGATACAGATGGGGAATTTTACTCTTTACTTGCTCTTGTTGATTATATATTATGTAATCATAGTCTTATTTTTTAAGATTAAATTCTGTGTCATCTGACAGCATTTTAGGGCCTTCCAGGGAGTCAATAATGAATGCTAAATTGGATTACCTACATACATCCCTTACATTCTCTCTTCATTCTTGTTCATCGGCTGGCAAGAAATTGTAAAAGCCCAGCCAGGAACTCAAGCTCTGAACAGGAGTTGTCCTGTCCTCTATTTTTGCCCCACTTATTCTTGTGGGTACAGAGTAAAAAGTGTCACTTTGAGAAAAAGTTTTCTGAAAGTCCAAAGTTATCTGAACCTATAAGAACCTAAAAAAAGTCTTGGGCTGGGCTTATGGTTTGAGGTTTGAATTAAAGCTTAGGTTATTCTTATTTTATCTGCACTAGTTTTCCATCGGTAATTATACTGTTTCTATATCTCTGTCTTTCAAAGTAGGGCGTTATCATGGGTTTGGATACAGTAAGAATAAACTAACCAAATGTTCTGCCCGTATGTTGAAATGAACCTGGTCTAAACATGTCTACAGGTTCAAAACCCTCTAACTACATGCACTGCCTGTTTATTTAGTTCCCTTTGGTTGGTTTCCATTTCTTAGTTTCAGCATGTCATATGTATATACCAGTGAAGTACTAGTAAGATACCAGGATCTCTCAAATTCCAATATTACATAAATAGCTAATCATAGGATAAGGTGCATTTATTTCACAAAAGATTATCTTCTGAATTCTTTCTTGGTAAATGAACTCAGTGTGTCAATTATACCATAAATCTACTACACCCACAGCTCTTCTAAGCAAAACAGCCTTGTCTTAGGTTTCTACTAAAGGGTAAATCTATGGGACTATATTTTGCATAGTAGAATATTATATAATATTCTACTATGATATATATATATTAGATATATAGAATATCTAATATAGTAACTATATTAGAACCTTAACTTTATGTCCTTTCCATAGTCATTAGGACAAGACTGGGTAAGTTACCCTAAGACAGCCAATTTATAGGCTCGCTATATACCCATGAAATGTCTTGCTATGGGAGGTGATAGTGAAAAGATAATTTCCTTTGGAATTTAAATTAGTAATATGGAAATACAGTTTCCCCAGTGGCTCAGTGGTAAAGGATCCGCTTGGAATGCCAGAGCCGCAGGAGATGCGGATTTGATCCCTGGGTCAGGAAGATCCCCTAGAGGAGAGCGTGGCAACCCACTCTAGTATTCTTGCCTGGAGAATTCCATGGACAGAGGACCCTGGTGGGCTACAGTCCATAGGGTTACAAAGAGTTGGACATGACTGAAGTGACTTTAGCATGCACGCAATATGGAACTAATAAAAGAGTAATAAGATACTGATCAACAGTATTGACCACTGCTGATAGAGAAGCTATTTTACTAGCATTATCTCTTCTTTTCATTTAAATTAATTATTATTTTTTAAAATTTAATGAGGTAAATTTTATTACATATGTCTGAGCTGTTGACTATTTGCAGAGGTTGCAGTCAAATCCAGATTTATATCAGTACAGAACCCATGATCCTTATTATTATGTTATATTGTGAACTGGAATTGTAAAGAAGCAAAAATGATGAAGAAGCAGAAGTTTAACTGATACATAGCAAAGCAAAAAAAAAAAAATATATATATATATATGCCAGTAGGTATTGAGAGAAAAGTGAAGCTATAGGGTAGAAAGTTATGTTAACTTATGGGTCACTATCTTAGAAGTTCAGATTTTATTCCCCCCGTTGCTCCTGAAACTAAAACCTATATCCTGTTCTCTTGAGGAAAGATCCTTCTATGGCTTTCCTATGGGGTGATGATAAGATTCTATGCCTCAATTGTCCCTCTGAAGCATTTCTAAGAGAATTTCCCCCATTTTTTTCATTTTATTGAACTGTGGTTGATTTATAGTGTTGTACTAATCTCTGGTGTACAGCAACATGACTCAGTTATATATATATATATATATATATGGCTTCCTGGTTGGTACAAGTGGTAAAGAATCTGCCTGCCAGTGCAGGAGACACAAGAGATGCAGTTTTAATTTCTGGGTCAGTAAGATCCCCTGGAGAAGAAAATGGGAACCTGCTTCAGTATTTCTTGCCTGGAAAATTCCATGGACAGAGGAGCCTGACAGGCTACAGTCCACGGGGTCATAAAGAGTCAGACATGACTGACCACACACATGCCACACCACAAATTTTCATATTCTTTTCCATTCTGGTTTATCATAGGATATTAAATATAGTTCTCTGTGCTGTACCATAAGACCTTGATGTTTATCCTTCCTATATATGCTAGTTTGTACCTGATAATTTCAAACTCCCAATCCTTACCATAAGTACCCCCCATCTAGAGCTACCTTGAGCGAGCATCCAGTGTTTCTAAAGGAAAGAAGCTAATTCAAACAGCAGACTGCCACCTGAGCAAGTCCTACTTGTCCATGAATAACTGTGCATATTGATGAGAAAATTAACAACTGTGTACAGCACTGTTTAGTCGTAATAATTTTTCTACCAAGTAGAGGAGAGAGATTCTCCTTTTATGTAAAGAGGATTGGGAGATACTTCCATCTTTGCGTTTTATTCATTCATTTGGAGCTGCTTCTCTACTTAGACATACATTAGAAGGTAAGAGACTGACTTGCTGAAAGGAATGCCCTTACACACATAAGAGCATTTCAAATGTATTTCAAAGTATGCTAAATAGGATATAGTATGAAATTAACAAGGTAACTAAAAAATATTATATGATCATATAGTAGAAAAGAGTTCTTATAGATCGGTACCTGGATTTGTACTGGTTTTTGAAAGAATAATACAATGTGAAAAGTCAGGAAAATGTGCCAAACTTTTCATGAAAAGAATATTGATACACAATGGAGTATTACTCAGCCATTAAAAAGAATACATTTGAATCAGTTCTAATGAGGTGGATGAAACTGGAGCCTATTATACAGTAATAGGTAATAATGAAGTATTACCTATGAAATATATGAATTTTTATATGAATATATGAACAATGAATTCATATATTTTATATGAATATATATGAATTTTATATGAATAATGAATTATTACCTATGAAATAATGAAAACAGTAATAGTGAAGTAAGCCAGAAAGAAAAACACCAATACAGAATACTAACGCATATATATGGAATTTAGAAAGATGGTAACAATAACCCTGTGTACGAGACAGCAAAAGAGACACTGATGTATAAATCAGTCTTATGGACTCTGTGGGAGAGGGAGAGGGTAGGGAGATTTGGGAGAATGGCATTGAAACATGTATAATATCATGTATGAAATGAGTCGCCAGTCCAGGTTCGATGCACAATACTGGATGCTTGGGGCTGGTGTAGTGAGACGACCCAGAGGGAGGGTATGGGGAGGGAGGAGGGAGGAGGGTTCAGGATGGGGAACACAGGTATACCTGTGGCAGATTCATTTCGATATTTGGCAAAACTAATACAATATTGTAAAGTTTAAAAATAAAATAAAATTAAAAACAAAAAAGAATATTGATTTAATGGGGGTATAAAACCACCTTTTGATTCATGAAAAAATGACATTACTCAGAGTTTTTGTACTATGTGAATTTGCAAAATAAAAGATTGTTAATCTCATGTTGCTTTCCAATTTTTATTTATGTATGAAGTGATTTCTCTTAGGTAAAATCCCAAAGTTCAGGGATCACTGTGGCAGATGATCATTATAACAAAGTTGATGGTAAATCTTGGAGATTAAGAAGGAAATCTGTGAATAAAGAGGGAATAATGGCTTCCATTGTATTTATTCTCTGGGAATAATAATTTTTAAAAATAGGTAAGAAGGAGAAGAATTACCTTTGGGAAATTAGAGGCTAAGAGCTTTTCAATTTATAAGCTTTTTAAATATACACCCAAACTTTGGGCTACTGATCTGTAATGAGTTACAAGATATTTTGAGGTCTTCTCATGGGTGACTGTATTTATATTTATTTATATTCCATGTGAATGAATAGCTATGATCAGTAAGGCAGCTCCCATAAAGTAAACTTCTAGAGTTATTTTCTTTAAAAAGACAAAGCTAATCTTACCACAGAGGCTTATTGGCAGGATAGAGAAATATTGCAACTCCCCACAATAAAGTAAATCTTTCAACAAGACTGATATCCATTTAAAAATGAAGACTGCTGAACGGTGGTGAGTGGGAGCCACTAAACCTTTTGATATATGTTTCAGACAGGTTCTAGCCAAACCACTGAACTGTCCCATCAAGTCTGGGCATTAAGTTGAGGTTCAGAGAGGAAGAGGGCCTGGTTCTAAATGCAGGAGAGAATAGGAATGGGTTTAGATTTCAAAAGTACCTAGTAAGCTCTGTGTTTCTTTCTTAATATAAAAGACATGTTTTCTGAATGCAAAAAAACACTTCCACAGTTTCAAGAGCTATTGGATTCCAGTTATTTTCAGGTACTAATTTTTGCTTTGCTATTATACGCCCATTCTTGTTTTCTTACCAGTTTTGAGTAGCATCCACTGTCATCCATTTTTATCCTTTCCCTTAGTCATCTTTCTTCTGAAATTTGTTGATATTCAATACTTCCTATAACAGACAGAATGAATGAGATGATGTCATCTGATCTGATTATAATTCTCACATTACTGAGAAAAAAGGAAGCAGACAAAATGGTTAAAAATTGCTTTGGGATGGCCAACATTTATGGTTTTGGAAATAGAGACTCAACAAATAAAATTCACTCTGACTTTATTCTTAATACAAGTTAATAATTCAGATAGGACTAAATTTGGAATTAAGATCATTCAATTATATTGATCACTGAGGCAATGTTTGAGCCCTGTCATTTTCTTTTGTTATGTCTGCAAAGAAAGTGAAGTCTTAATTCTAGTGTGCCTTCTGATGAGGTATGAGCATCACTGGAACAGGAACCAGTGACCAATAGAAGTCAGTATAACACTTAACCCTGCACTTTAATTTCCTTTAGGAAACAATTTCTCTAGTCAATTTAACATAACATGTGACTGACTAAGAAAGGGACCTGGTGAAGAGATAGGAACTACGCAGGCACAGCCCTGTCTTTCAGAAGTAAGACCCAGAAGGGTGAAGACTAAAAAGGAAGTCTGTTTTTCTGATGACTGCTGCTGCTGCTGCTAAGTCACATCAGTCGTGTCTGACTCTGTGCAACCCCATAGACGGCAGCCCACCAGGCTCCCCCGTCCCTGGGATTCTCCAGGCAAGAACACTGGAGTGGGTTGCCATTTCCTTCTCCAATGCATGAAAGTGAAAAGTGAAGTTGCTCAGTCGTGTCTGACTCTTAGTGACCCCATGGACTACAGCCCACCAGGCTCCTCCGTCCATGGGATTTTCTAGGCAAGAGTACTGGAGTGGGGTGCCATTGCCTTCTGATGACTAGGACAGGTAAAATTGTTACTGAGAAAATTTAAAAGTAAGTCAACTTATTATTAAATTGAGAAGGAAAATTAAGGTACCAAAAATTTTCAAAAAGTGTATGTGTCTAAATTACCTAGGTGCTTTATATGTAGCAAACTTTTTGAATATCTATGCATTTATCCAACCAGTCCATTCTGAAGGAGATCAGCCCTGGGATTTCTTTGGAAGGAATGATGCTGAAGCTGAAACTCCAGTACTTTGGCCACCTCATGCGAAGAGTTGACTCATTGGAAAAGACTCTGATGCTGGGAGGGATTGGGGGCAGGAGGAGAAGGGGACGACAGAGGATGAGATGGCTGGATGGCATCACTGACTCGATGGACGTGAGTCTGAGTGAACTCCGGGAGTTGGTGATGGACAGGGAGGCCTTGTATGCTGCGATTCATGGGGTTGCAAAGAGTCGGACAGGACTGAGCAACTGAAATGAACTGAACTGAACTGATGCTTTTATCTATCTACCTATCTATCTCCTGTATCTAATAAAAATTTTGGTTTTGAAAGTATGTACCAAGCTTGAAGAACTATTAAGCTTCAGTCAGTTCAAGTTGATCCTTGAACAATACAGATTTTAACTCCAAGGGCCTGATTGTGGATTTTTTACTATAAATATTATAATAGGACTTCCCAGGTGGCACCGTGGTAAAGAATCTGCCTGTGTGAGAGACTCAAGAGACATGGGTTTAATCCCTGGGCCAGCAAGAGCCCTGGAGAAGGAAATGGCAATCCACTCCAGTATTCTTGCCTGGAGAATCCCATGGACAGAGGAGCCTGGCAAGCTAGAGTACATGGGGTCTCCAAGAGATGATGTGCATGCACGCACTATTACAATACTTCATGATTGAGTTTGACTGTATCTGCCTATTGATCTGGAACCACGGACATGGAGAGCAGACTATAAAGCTGTACTCAGATTTTCAGTTGCACAGAGGGTCGCTACCCCTCACCCCTGTGTTGTCAAAAGGTCAGCTGTCACAGAGGTTCCGTTGTTGCAGAAAGAAAAATGAATGGTGAGTTGATGGGAGTGGACCAGGAGGGAGTATCAAGACTTTCATTCCACAAAGCACGTGGTCCATTCCTCAGCAGCCCAATTGCCCAGCAGGATCTGCTTTCCAAGCTCCATCAGTGGGGCCATGCGGGTGAGTAGAGGCTGTGTCTGACTTTCAGTGGCTGTCCCTCTTCCACCCTCTCAGCTCTGCCTCCGACCTAACGCAGGTGATCCTGACAACCTTGGGAGCCTCCTGTGGAAGACAGAGGAGCCAAAACTGAGGAAGGGCTTGGAGGAGAGCCATCCGCTGATTAGAAACAGACATTTGGATTCCACATAAGCAATAAATTAACTTCAGTCATACAGGTTTCTTTGGAAGAGTACCTAGCTCTTCCCTAATCAATATCTAAAGCATCTTTTTACTTGAAATGGGAGTTAGCTTGACTCAGGATTGAAAGTGAATATTCAAAATAAATTGCCCCTAAACTCAGAGAATATTCTGCCATCAGAATCTCTGTAACAGTGACTTTTCTGGCCAACTGTGGTCCGCATTCCTATTTCTCTGTAGTTAGCAACACTATGCTCTACATTTTGCACAACAAAACAGGTAGGAGTTTTGTGCTGTTCAAATGTCAAAACCTTATTTACATTTTGCATTCTTACTAATAGCCCTGTGTAATGTGCAGGGAAATCTTATATTCCTAGGGCCTTGTTAACATCTTTTTTTTTTTTTATCCTTGATACTTCACCTTTTTTGTTTTCTGGAAGTTTACTATATCATTTGATTCTCTTACTCTAGTAAATTTATACTGAAATTGTGAAAACCAAAAGCAAAAAAGTAACAATGGATCTACTACTATCTACTAATAACACATGAAATCAGCTACGTCAAGCTATCAGATTATTAATGATATAAAATTCTAGAGTTAGGAAGTCAGTTATCTAAACTGTGCTTTCTATTAAAATGCTGTTTTATATCCATAAAGACCTCAGTGAGAATAATGTGATTCTCCACTTGAGAAGTACTACACGCCCATGAAATCAGTACACTCTAATAGCCTACTTTGGGAGTGGAAACTTCTGGGTTAGATGATGAATACTGGACATACTGTATGTTTGTAAGTTAAACTAATAGGTCTCTCTCATTCTTGAATGTAATATCAAAGTGTCAAGTCAATTTTATCTAATGATAACTCATTCCCTAATCTTTCCTTCCTTCCTGGCCAACATGTCTTCTTTTTCTTAGCACAGTCACTTCCTTTATTGATCACTTTTAATGAACCAAAACACTTAGCCTAGCAATTCCCCAAGACTACTCTGATTCCCAGTCCAAGTTTCAAGTCATCTCACTTTTCTTCCCCCTCATCC
Organism: Bos javanicus; assembly: GCF_032452875.1. NCBI lineage: Eukaryota > Metazoa > Chordata > Mammalia > Artiodactyla > Bovidae > Bos > Bos javanicus. The sequence continues at coordinate 48,546,115 of NC_083881.1, forward strand.
CAAATGACCTTCCTCATAAAAACTTGTATTACCTCAGAGTTATATGTTAGGAGGACCACTATTGAACATGGGAGAGAGTTAAAATGGTGCAGTAGTTCAGAATCTGGGATTAGACCTCAATTTCTTCATATTAGCTAAATAACATTTGGGTCAGTCTTGCGCCTCAAAGAAGACCAGGAAATGGCCCAGGCAAGCTGAATAGTTAACAACAGCTCACCACTCAGAGTTTAGCATAAAATAATTTCCTTCAGCAGACGTCCAGTGACTTCCCCAAGCTATGTCCCACTGTAGTTTCCTCACCTTTTTTTTCAGTTCTAGCACAAACCAGACTTTATTGCAATTGTTCTCCATCTCACACCCTGGACTATAAGGTACATGAGAACCTGAGTTTTGTCTAACATTATATTCTTCATGCTTAGTGCAATTCTTAAGTCATGTGCGTGCATGCTCAGTCGCTCAGTCGTGTCCGACTCTTTGTGACCTTATGGACTGAGGCCTGCCAGGCTCCTCTGTCCATGGGATTTCCCAGGCCTGCCAGGCTCCTCTGTCCATGGGATTTCCCAGACAAGAATACTGGAGTGGATTGCCATTTCCTTCTCCAGGGCATCTTCTCAACCCAGGGACCGAACCGACATCTCTTGCACTGGCAGGCAGATTCTTTACCACTGAGCCACCTGGGAAGCCTTAAGAGACCCTTAAACTTTTATTGAATGGATGGATAAATAAATTAAAATCTCCTTAGGGAGAGATTTGAGGAAGACAGGCCACTGAGGGGGATGGGGTGGGGAAATGTATAGGAGAATAGGTTGAAAGTAAAAATAAAAGTATATTTAAACATGTTGGCCCAGAGATGTGAAGACAACCAGGAGCATCTTCTCTGTCTTTAAAATTTGGAAGGCTGCAATTTTATTGCATTATATTCAGTCAATTACCAAATGGTAGCCAACTGTTTCCCATAGGTTCTGAGGATACAAAGGAAGAGAAAAAGGTTCCCAATCACACAGAGTTTGAAATATAGTGAAGGCAATACAGATGTTAACAAGTAATAACAGTAGTATGTGGTTAGTGCAATACAGTGCAAAGGATGTTCATCTAACTCAAGACAAATAGACTCAAGAAAGTGTTCTCAGACAGCATAATGCCTGAGTTAAATCTGGAAGGTGCACACAAAGGGAGGTAAAGAAGGAGACAGAGGTAACCTCTGGTAAACATGTCAATTTGCATCATGGGTCTCTGAGATCAAAGCAAATTGGCTGCAAAAAGAAGAGGCATGTATTGACTCCCAGAATTGAAGAGTTGAAGAGTCTGGTGGAGACTTAAGAAGGAGGTTAGGTCAGATTAGGTCAGGAGACTCAAATATTATCTTCATCTCTCTCTCTCTCTCTCCATTTCTCTCTCTCTCTCCCTCTTCTGCCTCTGCTGTTTGTTTGGTTGACTTTCTCCTCGATTTTCACTCATGGGAATGAGACAATCCCTGGTAGCTGCAGATTCCTCCTCCTGACTGCCATCTCACACATCCTCAGAGAATGAGAAAGTTCAGCCTTCCTAAGAGCACCCATAAAGCCCAAGATTCAAGTCTCATTGATCTGGCTCAAAATCTGCCCTATTCCTACCAAGTCAATGTGACCACAGAGATAAACTGCTCTATTCAGATATCTTGACTCACTTGCCCACCTCTGTTATCCAGGGTAAGGTCAAACCCATCAATTCACATGGCTCAACAATGAGGGGCTGTGTCAGTGACAGAACTGAGGGAGGAGCTGCTGCTAGAACAAAGCAGGGATAAACATCAGATGGGTAAAAACCATGTGTTCATCTCTCTCACACATGCACGCATGCGCACATACACACACACACACACACAAAGAGAAAAGCATACACCAATAGGCATTAGAAAATATCTCTTCCATATGTGTCTGTCTCCTATAATTAATTTATTAAATGTTTTCATTTTCTTTCTACATAGATATCCCCCATATTATACCACACATTCATGCACATAAACACAAATATACATGGCAAATCACAAATTTTAAAATATGATGAAAAATTAACAAGAGCAACAAAGAGATACTTGTATAATGCCATAAGTGTCATTATGCTTTCTGGTTAAATCTACTCACTGGAAAAGACACTGATGCTGGGAAAGGTTGAAGGCAAGAAAAGGAGACAACAGAGGATGCAGAGGTTGGATGGCATCACCGACTCAATGGACATGAGTTTGAGCAAGCCCCAGGAGTTGGTGGTGGACAAGGAAGCCTGGCTTATTGCAGTCCATGAGGTCACAAAGAGTCAGACACAACTGAGCGACTAGATTGAACTGACAAGGTGCTGTAGCTGTTCACTAGAAATAATGTTGCTGGCTGCCTCCTGCATGACATGACCTACAGCTATCTTTACAAATCTGATGAGCAGGGCTCATGCTCCATGTGGCTATGAGGATCTGTTGTAGGGATCACTACTTTTTAAAAAAACTGGAAAAGACCTAAAAGATCATACTATATACTTATCCTCTTATTCCATAAGTAAGAAATTAAGTCCAGAAAGGTTCAATATCATGTAAAATTTACAGATTTGATGGTGAACCAGTTTTCTTAAGTGAAACACCAAATGGTACTTCTCAAAAAGAAAAATATACACCAGACCATCTCCCTCACCACTTTCTGCACGTGAAAACCAGAGGAAAGTAAAGAAGAACCAGGTGCCCCCTTTTCTGCCAATATGAAAATTCTCCATTATGAAACACCTGAAATGCTATAAAACACAGAAAAATAATTCATTTCATTATTTTAAAGCAAGAGGAGAGGTTTTTTTTTTTCTAGTTTCAATATGGGCTAGAAAAGATTGTGGTTATTTTAGGGACTCTATTCAAGATTCATTTATGGAGAAACTTGACCATGTTGGAAAACAGAGACCAGTACCTGAATCGTCCCTGCAAATTCTTGAAGAAATACAACCTAATTTTTATATAATAGATTCTTTTTCTAATTCAAATATCACATACATTTAAAAAAAATATTTAACAGGTCAATAATTAAAATGTAACATTTGGTTTCTAATCAGGACATTTCATGGGACTAACTCAAGTAAGTCTCTACATAGAACTATCATTCCTCATGTGTCCTTAGTCACATAAGAGAAGATGCAGCATGGTAATCTACATTCTTCAGCATTACTGGTTGGGGCATAGACCTGGATTACTGTGATATTGAATGGTTTTCCTTAGAAATGAACAGAGATCATTCTGTTATTTTTGAGATGGTACTCAAGTACTGCCTTTTGGACTCTTTTGTTGACTATGAGCGTTACTCCATATCTTCTAAGGGATTCTTGCCCACAGTAGTAGATATAATGGTGAGTGAGTGAGTGAAGCCACTCAGTCATGTCCGACTCTTTGCAACCCCACAGACTTTAGCCCGCCATACTCTTCCATCCAGGGATTTTCCAGGCAAGAATACTGGATTGGGTTGCCATTTCCTTCTCTAAGATATAATGATCATCTGAATTAAATTCGCCCATTCCAGTCCATTTTAGTTCACTGATTCCTAAAATGTCGATGTTCACCCTTGCCATCGCCTGTTTGACCACTTCTAATTTACCTTGATTCATGGACCTAACATTCCAGGATCCTATGCAATATTGCTCTTTACAGCATCGGACTTCACTTCCATCACCAGGCACATCCATCACTGGGTATTGTTTCTCTTCATTCTTTCTGGAGTTATTTCTCCACTCTTCTCTAGTAGCATATTGGGCACCTACCCACCTGAGGGGGTGGGGTTCATCTTTCAGTGTCACATCTTTTTGCCTTTTCATACTGTTCATGGGGATCTCAAGGCAAGAATACTGAAGTGGTTTGCCATTCCCTTCTCCAGTGGACCACATTCTGTCAGAACTCTCCACAATGACCCATCCATCTTGGATGTCCTTGTCATCATAGGGGACTGGAATGCAAAAGTAGGAAGTCAAGAGATACCTGGAGTAACAGGCAAATTTGGCCTTGGAGAACAAAATGAAGTAGGCCAAAGACTAACACAGTTTTGTCAATGGAATCCACTGGCCATAGCAAACACCCATTTCCAATAAAACAAGAGAAGACTCTATACATAGACATCACCAGATGGTCAATACCAAAATCTGATTAATTCTTTGCAGCCAAAGATGGAGAAGCTCTGTACAATCAGCAAAAATAAATTGAGCTGACTGTGGCTCAATTGAAGAAAGTAGGGAAAATCACTAGACCATTCAGGTGTGACCTAAATCAAATCCCTTATGATTATAGAGTGGAAGTGAGAAATAGATTCAAGGGACTAGATCTGATAGACAGTGCCTGAAGAGATATGGACAGAGATACATGACACTGTACAGGAGGCAGGGATCAAGAACATCCCCAAGAAAAAGAAATGTAAAAAGGCAAAGTGATTGTCTGAGGAGGCCTTACAGATAGCTGTGAAAAGAAGAGAAGCAAAAGGCAAAGGAGAAAAGGAAAGAGATACCCACTTGAATGCAGAGTTCCAAAGACTAGCAAAGAGAGATAAGAAAGCCTTCCTCAGTGATCAGTGCAAAGAATTAGAGGAAAACAATAGACTGGGAAAGACTACAGATCTCTTCAAGAAAATTAGAGATACCAAGGGAATATTTCATGCAAAGATGGGCTCACTAAAAGGCAGAAATGGTATGGACCTAACAGAGGGAGAAGATATTAAGAAGAGATGGTGAGAATGCACAAAAGAACAATACAAAAAAGATATTCATGACCCAGATAATCATGATGGTGTGGTCACACACTTAGAGCCCGACATCCTGGAATGTGAAGTCAAATGGGCCTTAGGAAGCATCACTACGAACAAAGCTAGCAGAGGTGATGGAATTCCAGTTGAGCTATTTCAAATTCTAAAAGATGATGTTGTGAAAGAACTGCACTCACTATGCCAGCAAATTTGGAAGACTCAGCAGTGGCCACAGGACTGGAAAATGTCATTTTTCATTCCAATCCCAAAGAAAGGCAATGCCAAAGAATGCTCAAACTACTGCACAATTGCACTCATCTCACACGCTAGCAGAGTAACGCTAAAAATTCTCCAAGCCAGGCTTCAACAGTACATGAACTGTGAATTTCCAATGTTCAAGCTGGTTTTCGAAAAGGCAGTGGAACCAGAGATCAAATTGCCAACATCTGCTGGATCATCAGCAAGTCAAGAGAGTTCCAGAAAAACATCTACTTATGTTTTATTGACTGTGCCAAAGCCTTTGACTGTGTGGATCACAATAAAGTGTGTAAAATTCTGAAAGAGATGGGAATACCAAACCACCTGACTTGCCTCCTGAAAAATCTGTATGCAGGTCAGGAAGCAACAGTTAGAACCAGACATGGAACAACAGACTGGTTCCAAATTGAGAAAGGAATATATCAAGGCTGTATATTGTCACCCTGCTTATTTATCTTTTTTTTTTTAAATGCTTATTTATCTTATATGCAGAGTACATCATGAGAAATGCTGGGCTGGATGAAGCACAAGTTGGAATCAAGACTGCTGGGAGAAATATCAATAACCTCAGATATGCAGATGACACCACCCTTATGGAAGAAAGTGAAGAGGAACTAAAGAGCTTCTTGATGAAAGTGAAAGAGGAGAGTGAAAAAGCTGGGTTAAAACTCAACATTCAAAAAAACTAAGATAATGGCATCCAGTCCCATCACTCCATGGCAAATAAATGGAGAAACAATGGAAACAGTGACAGACTTTATTTTCTTGGGCTCTAGAATCACTGCAGATGCTGACTGCAGCCATGAAATTAAAAGATCTTTACTCCTTGGAAGAAAAGCTATGACCAACCTAGATAGCATATTCAAAAGCAGAGACATGACTTTGCCAACAAAAGTTTGTCTAGTTAAGGCTATGGTTTTTCCAGTAGCCATGTATGGATGTGAGAGTTGGATCATAAAGAAAGCTGAGCACCAAAGAATTGATGCTTTTTAACTGTGGTGTTGGAGAAGACTCTTGAAAGTTCCTTGGACTGCAAGGAAATCCAAATAGTCTATCCGAAAGGAAATAAGTCCTGAATGTTCACTGAAAGGACTGATGCTGAAGCTGAAACTCCAACACTTTGTCCACCTGATGCAAAGAACTGACTCCTTGGAAAAGACTCTGATTCTGGGAAAGATTGAAAGCGGGAGGAGAAGGATGACAGATGAGATGATTGGTTGGCATCAATGACTCAATGGACATGAGTTTGAGTAAGCTCCAGGAGTTGGTGATGGACAGGGAAGCCTCAGTTCAGTTCAGTTCAGTAGCTCAGTTGTGTCTGACTCTTTGTGACCCCGGGGACATGCAGCACGCCAGGCTTCCCTGTCTATCACCAACTCCCAGAGTTTACTCAGACTCATGTTCATTGAGTTGTTGATGCCATGCAACCATCTCATTCTCTGTTGTCCCCTTCTCTTCCCGCCTTCAATCTTTCCCAACACCAGGGTCTTTTCAAATGAGTCAGTTCCTTGCATCAGGTGGCCAAAGTATTGGAGTTTCAGCTTCAACATCAGTCCTTCCAGTGACCACTCAGGACTGATCTCCTTTTGGATGGACTGGTTGGATCTCCTTGCACTCTCAAGAGTCTTATCCAACACCACAGTTCAAAAGCATCAATTCTTCGGTGCTCAGATTTCTTCACAGTCCAACTCTCACATTCATACATGACTACTAGAAAAACTATAGCCTTGACTAGATGGACCTTTGTTGGCAAAGTAATGTCTCTGCTTTTCAATATGCTGTCTAGGTTGGTCATAACTTTTCTTCCAAGGAGCACACATCTTTTAATTTTATGGCTGCAGTCACCATCTGCAGTAATTTTGGAACCCAAGAAAATAAAGACTGTCACTGTTTCCAGTGTTTGCCTATCTATTTGCCACAAGGTGATGGGACTGGATACCGTGATCTTAGTCTTCTGAAAGTTGAGCTTCAAGCCAACTTTTTAACTCTCCTCTTTCACTTTCATCAAGAGGCTTTTGAGTTCCTGTTCACTTTCTGCCATAAGAGTGGTGTCATCTACATGTCTGAGGTTGTTGATATTTCTCCCAGCAATCTTGATTCCAGCTTGTGCTTCATCCAGCCCAGCATTTCTCATGATATACTCTGCATATAAGTTAAACAAACAGGGTGACAATATATAGCCTTGATGTACTCCTTTCCCTATATGGAACCAGTCTGTTGTTCCATGTCCAGTTCTAACTGTTGTTTCCTGACCTGCATACAAGTTTATCAAGAGGCAGGTCACGTCATCTGGTATTTCCATCTGTTTCAGAATTTTCCACAGTTTGTGGTGAGCTACACAGTCAAAGGCTTTGGCATAGTCAATAAAGCAGAAATAGATGTTTTTCTGGAACTCTCTTGCTTTTTTGATGATCCAATGGATGTTGGCAATTTGATTTCTGGTTCCTCTGCCTTTTCTAAATCTAATTTGAACATCTGGAAGTTCACGGTTCACCTGTTGTTTATGCCTGGCTTGGAGAATTTTGAGAATTACTTTGCTAGCTTGTGAGATGTGTGCAATGTGCTGTAGTGTGAGCATTCTTTGGCATTGCCTCTCTTTGCAATTGGAATGAAAACTGACCTTTTCCAGTCCTGTGGCCACTGCTGAGTTTTCCAAATTTGCTGGCATATTGAGTGCAGCACTTTTACAGCATCATCTTTTAGGATTTGAAATGCATGTGCTGCAGTCTATGGGATCACAAAGAGTTGGACACGACTGAGTGACTGAACTAAACTGAACTGAATCTACATTCATTTACAGGTATTCCAACATAAAGTGAGAAAATAAAGGGGTGAAAAGTAAAGATCACTGTTGGATCTTGTAAATGGAAACAATAATAGGAAGAATAGCAGTAAACACACACAATACATATTTTTTTGCACTATCAATTTGTACTTGTGAAAATTTTGCTCTTTAATATGGGTATTATACCTCCAATAATATTTTACTATTAAAAGTTTAGTAATCTATTTTCCTTTTCTCCTGAACATATTTTTTATCTGGAGAAACTGTCAGTGAAAGTATCAGATAGACATGTCCTGTAACTCTAAAAATAGAATGAAACCTTAGATCTATTTTATGTCTTGTGAATGCCTTTAATCTTTAAATCTCTGGATTATAACCTATTCTACTAATATTTATTCCTCTCTCTGGAAGTCATTTTAGGGTCCATCATTGACACAGATGATAGGTGTAACATGATGCAGTAAAAAAATCTGATATTTTTATTCTGGGGTTCCGTCAACCTTTTTCGGGAATGAGCTGTTATGCTCTGCAGTGCGGTTTGAAGAAATTCTTGTTCTTTAGTCATTTATCCTTGACTTCAGTTTACACACAATATCAAAAGAAAAAATCCCTGAAGGCATTCACAGTTATATTTTACTCCAATTACAGATTTCTTCAGCAGTATACTCTGAAACTTTAACTTTCTGAAATGGATGTTTTTGGGGTAGATTAAGGTGACAGCTATAACGCTGGGTGGGACTTTGAAGTGTTTAAAAATTCCTCCCCACGAGATAAGCCTGAAGCTGAATTTCAGCCAAGAGTCTGTAATTGCCTGAAAGTGTGATGCTTTCCATTTGTTTCTTCAAAGTTTCTTCCATTTTACCCACAGAGGCAGCATTTTCCTATTTCAAGCCTCATCTTTTCCATAACGTTTTCCTCCCCAAAAGAGATTTTAGAGGGCCTATCTCAGAGAAAGCTAATATGTTATGACTGGGGATCAGCCAGCCAATGAATATCTAATTACCTGTTAGATGCCTGTGTAGAGCTTTTAGAGAAATACGATTGCTACAGATAATCCATCTCTGGACAAGATGAACCCCATGAAACTGTTAGGAAACAATGCAAGCTTAATGTGTTCTTAAATGTCAAATTGGAAGAAGTGAAGCAAAAGACAATTGTGTCAAGAAAGGCAGTTGAAAGTCAGCTATCAGTTCAGTTCAGTCGCTCAGTCGTGTCCAACTCTTTGAGACCCTATCCCTATGGACTGCAGCACGCCAGGCCTCCCTGTCCATCACAAACTCCCTGAGTTTACTCATTTCATGTCCATGGAGTCGGTGATACCATCCAACCATCTCATCCTCTGTCGTCCCCTTCTCCTCCTGCCTTCAATCTTTCCCAACATCAGGGTCTTTTCAAATGAGTCAGTTCTTCCCATCAGGTGGTCAAAGTGTTGGGAGTTTCAGCTTCAGTATCAGTCCTTCCAATGACTATTCAGGACTGATTTCCTTTAGGAATCTGGAAGTTCATGGTTCATGTACTGTTGAAGCCTAGCTTGGAGAATTCACTACTTTACTAGCGTGTGAGATGAATGCAATTGTGTAGTAGTTTGAGCATTCTTTGGCATTGCCTTTCTTTGGGATTGGAATGAAAAGTGACCTTTCCCAGTCCTTAGCCACTGATGAGTTTTCCAAATTTGCTAGCATATTGAATGCAGCACTTTCACAGCATCATCTGTTAGGATTTGAAATAGCTCAGCTATAGTTTATAATAATAATTTAGAAAACCACATTATTGAGGTATATTTTTCAAATCATGAAAACCACCCATTTCAAGTATATAATCTTTTGTAACTTGAGTGAGTGGTACCACCATCACCATAAATGAGTACTAGAACATTTTCATCCCTTCAAGAAGATCCCTCATGACCACTCACAGCTGATCCCCTTTCCCACTCCCAGGCAGCCATGGACCTACTTTCTGTATCCAGAAACTCACTTTTCTCTGGATGTGCTATATAAATGGATTCATACAATATGTGGTCTTGTGTATCTTGCTTCTGTCATTTAGTAATGTTTTTGAGATTCATCCATGATGCAGCATTTGTCACTGATAATTTTATTGATGAATAGTATCCATTGTACAGGATGATTTTGAATGGCAGTGATTTTAAAACTATATTATTAACAGTGTCTTAAAAACTGTCAAGGTGGATGAATTAACCCATTTCCCCAACAATCACTTAACACAAGAGGTCCTATAACTAAACAGGGCTTGAAAGCCATTGGGATGCTACATATTTCATTCATGCAGTAATTCAACAAATATTTATTAAGGTTCTATTACATACCAGATACTGTGCTGCCCACAAAGTAAGGAAGATATTGTCTCTGTGCTTATGCTCCCACCCCCCATTATGGTCCTTTAAGAGAGATGGGTCTTAGACAAATATGTTTTAGTTAAAGCTGAGATAATTGGTATTATTTAAAAATACAGGGCTCTGTAATAATGGGTAATAGAGGCCTCCAGCCTAATCTGAAACTCTTGAAAGATTTCCCTGTGGGAGTTTATAGTTAAGCTGAGATTTGAAGGACTAAATATTTGGACAGGTTTACTAAAAATAAAAAAGGTGTTTTTTTTTTTTCCCCCCTCAAAGAACAGACTTGAGGAAGATTGATGCATTCAAGGAACTGAAAGGATGCCGTGGTGGCAGAAATGTAGCGATGGAAATAATAAGGGGATGAGCATGATGCAGGAGGGGACTCAGAAAGGGGCAGAGGTCAGCAGGTGCAGGACTTCATGGCTACCTGCCATTGAAGTGTTTGAAGCAAGAGAGTGATATGATTGCACTTATGCTTTCCAAAAAAATTACTCTGGAGGTTGTATGGAGAATGGATATTTGAACAACCACAACATTGTAACAGATAAGTAGAATGAGCTCAGTATTAAGGGTTTGCATGTCATTTGTTCCTTGATAATTAATTTATCCCTTTTCCCGAGAACTGTGCCTGCCACCTAATAAGTTCTTCTAGATATTTATCTCAAAGTTGTGAAAGCAGAATCTTGAAGAGGTGTCTGCATTACAGTGTTATCACAGCACTGTTAACAGTAGCCAGTATCTGGAAATGATCTAAATATCTGTCAATGAATGAATGCATAAAGAAAATGTGGTATATCCATACAGTGGAATATTATTCAAACTTAATAAAAAAGGGAATCCTGCCAAATGTGAAATAAGCCAATCACAGAAGGACAGATATTGCATGATTCTACTTACATGAGGGATCTAAACTTTGTCAACCACCTAGAAGCAGAGAATAGAATGGAGGTTGCAGGGACAGGGTGGGTGGGGAATGTGGAGATGCTATTCAAAGGCTACAGAGTTTCAGTGACACAAGATGAATTTGTTCTATCCATTGTATGGTCATTTTGCCTATAGTTAACAATACACTACTGTACACTTGAATGTTTGTTCAGAGGGTAGAGCTCATGTTAAATTGTTCTTACAACAATAAAAAAAAATTGTTGACCGAATGCATGAATGACACAGGCAACGTCCCTGAATTTAGGAATGGTTTACTTTCCTTATAAACTAGAAGGGACGCTTGATGGACCTCACTAATTTGGCTACTTTTGATCATTTGCTCGCTCATATGTTTTATTGCATCAGAGAAATGAGAGCTAGCATGCCAAAACTAATGAATAACCCTAAGTTTAAGCAGAGAATACCTCCCTCTTCCATCATGTGTCACGGCAAGAGAAATGGTGAGGATGCTGAGGTAGCTCATAGTAAATCTAGCTCCCACAGGAAAATGATAACTTCTGTTCAATTAGAAGTGCAAACCCCTTGTAACCGCAAAACAAAACAAACCAACAAAGCAAGCCATTAATTATCTGAGGAAGAATACAGAGACTCAACCATACTTTTCCTTATGTCAAAATGGGTTCTGGGCTGCTAACTCTTGGTACTGGTGAAACAGTTTGGAGGAATGTGATTACATCATGACGGCTCCTCATCCGCTGAGTGATGCCTTTCCTCATCAACCCTGAAATTGGTTCTTTCATCTCCAAACTCTGCAAAATGTAAAAACATTTCCCTCTGCTCTCGACTATCTGGTGGCTGGAAACAGATTCCAAAATGCACTGCTGACAAATTTACCAGGAACACTAGTTATACTGTTTTCTCAAAGCAATGAAATAATATCTTGGGATCGCAGACCCGTGACAACCTTCATTGTTCATGCCAGTTGCTTTTGTATTTTAATTTTTTTAAAGTCTCTACTCTCAACACTTCTGAGCACTATTTTAGAATTTATTGTGTGAAAGATCTTGGCTACCTACTTGCCTCCATTCATCAAAAACTTGGAATCAGTTTATCCCAGGCATGAAATGTCCCTTTGGATTTTGACTGATGGATTAATGATGCTAATGAACATTTGGGGCAGACCAGGGAAAAATGGTGGGATGTTTATTTAGACTCACTTCTAAGAACCTGTTAAAAATAAATGGAATCATTTAATGATTAAATGTGCTTGTTTACATTTCAAAGCTGATTAACTTAAATTTAATCTTTGTTTTCTTTCATTAGATTTGGTGGAAGTTCTCTGTCATTACTTTAATTATATGCCTTAATAAGGTTTTAAGACACTTCTGCAAAGAACTAAATGCAAATTCAGGAGGATGTACCTAAATCCGCCTAGGTGTAAGTCCCATTTCTAGTGCATTAACTGAAAGCCAGTTACATTTTTTATTCTTTTTTATATTCTTTTTAATGTATGTATGTATGTGAGTGCTTACTAGAATCAGTAAGAAATTTCAATCCCTTTTACTTCTCATTTGGATCTCTAGAATGTACCAGAGCTCCAAGGAGAGACTTGAGATTTTTATCTGCATTTCTGGAAAAGGAAATGGCAACCCCTCCAGTATTCTTGCTTGGAGAATTCTTGCTTAGAGCCTGTCAGGCTACAGTCCATGGGATCACAAGAGTCAGACAAAACTTAGTGACTAAACCACCAACCACCACCACCATATAATGAACCTAAGCACTATGGTGCTGAAAATAAAGACAAAAAGTTAAGCAAGCGTGGATTTGCTCCTGCAGGAGAGAAGGAAGCCTGTATATATCTCATAAAATTTCTTTTTAAGTAGGTACTCATTTCTTATTTATCTCAAAGGAACATAAAAGAGAACTTGACATTCGTATTGGAATTAGCTGTCTCTTTAGAACTAGATGAATACTTGGAAGCTCTTGAGTTGGAAACCACAGTTAACCTATCAGATATTCAGAGAGGTGGTGAATTTTTTGGCTTAAAATTAAGATAGGTGTGAAAACTTTGCACAGCTCCATTTTACTGTCTGAATTACATTGTATTTGACCAATCACTAAGACAAGAAATCAAGTGTTTGCATCTGGAAATGATAGAGATATGTGAAAAGTATATCAGTATTCAATGTCTTAAGGTTTGTCTTATGCCTTAAAGTGAAACTGAAGTCGCTCAGTTGTGTCCGACTCTTTGCAACCTCATGGACTGTAGTCTGCCAGGCTCCTCTGTCCATGGGATTTTCCAGACAAGAATACTGGATTGGGTTGCCAAAGGAGTGTCTAACTTTCCTTGTATTGGTGGCAGTTGTAAATGCATTGATGTAATTTTCCTTCATTTGAGAATTACCTTTTTCTTATACACCTACATAACAGAACTTGAGCATATAAACTATGATTTATAAATATGTAATTGGTAGCATAACTCAGCATGAACTATAAGATTCTTTCTTAAGAAGCATTATATAATAATAAATGACTCCTTTTAAAATGGTCTAATTAGTTTTAAGTATTTAACCAGCATTAACAGAGAGATTCAAAACCCAGTCTACCTAGACTGCATATTAGCTTATAATGACTTAGGAGTAATCAGCTTTCCCAGATGGCTTCACAAGAAGAGAGGAAATAAAACAGTTTAAGAACCAGGTAACTAATTATACACAGATTATTTGTAAACAGCTTTTCTCCTTTGAACAAAAGAAATAAGCTTAGCTGAGATGAACTGAAGCTCTCACTGCCAGACCCGCAACAGCATCATTTTTATTCATAATCTATATTATGGATGAAGTGATAAGACACCATTCTGGGCAATGATCGAAAAACAAGCTGATATTTGCTCTAGCTGAGGGGCAGCTGCTGGGATAGAGTTTGTTTTTTTTTTTTTTTGAGGACAGAGGCCTTTGTCTGATTTCTGAGTGAGATGCTAGATCGCAAACAACTGCCTTCTTCCCCGTGTCCTTTCTCGTAGCTACAGCTTTTCAAGGAGGTCTTTGCTTCTGTCATTCTTTCCTGATTTGAAGGGTTCTTGGAATCCATAATACATGCAATTGGAGAAATCATCTTGAAAAATTTCTGCCGTTTCATATCTTCCTTGGCAATGGTCTCTATTTCGAAGTTATTTCTGGAAGAAAATTACACTGCTGTTTGCTTTGAAGCTAGTTGTATATTCTGTGAGTCGGTTTTGTTTCTCATCATCATTTTATTAATTGATGTTTTTGAGTGGTCAGTAGTGGCTATTCTATGTCAGGTATGAGTTAGTACTTGATCATGGTCTGTACTTTTATACATCACAAAAGCCCTATAAAGTCAATATTATTATCCACATTTCAGAGATAAGAAGATTCAGACTTGCAGATGTTAAGAATTTATGCAAGTTAAACAGCTAGTAAGTGTGAAGGCAGGAATGAATCCCTGTCTGCCTGACTCCTGTGCACTCTTCTCTTAATCATTATACTATAGAAGAGAAAACATTTTCATGATACTTACCTATATGAAAAAAGAAAAAATTGGCTGCATACCAAAGAGTTAAAATGATTCTCTTTTCATTGTGGCCAGAATCTGCATTGTAATGAGCAATCATGTTTGTCTTCTTCCAAAATTTGGTTCACAGAGTTGCGTTGCGGTGATTATGGATTTCCTTATCTAAACCAGGTTCATGAGGCTTCCCTGATGGCTCAGACAGTAAAAATCTGCCTGTGGTTCAGGAGAACTGGGTTCAGTCCCTCGGTTGGGAAGATCCCCTGGAGAAGGAAATGGCTAACAACCCTAATATTTTTGCCTGGAGAATTTCATGGACAGAGGAGCCTGATGGGCTACCTTTGGGGTCACCAAGAGTTGGACAGGACTGAGGGACTAACTGGAGAAGGCAATGGCACCCCACTCCAGTACTCTTGGCTAGAAAATCCCATGGACGGAGGAGTCTGGTAAGCTGCAGACCATGGGGTCGAGAAGAGTCGGACACGACTGAGTGACTTCACTTTCACTTTTCCCTTTCATGCATTGGAGAAGGAAATGGCAACCCACTCCAGTGTTCTTGCCTGGAGAATCCCAGGGACGGGGGAGCCTGGTGGGCCGCCGTCTATGGGGTTGCACAGAGTCGGACACGACTGCAGCGACTTAGCAGCAGCAGCAGCAGAGGGACTAACACACACACACACACACACACACACACACACAAAATCTGGATCTTAAGTGATGTATTATTTACCGGAAATTCCTTCCAAAGGAAAACTTTTGCAATGCAGTTTTGGAAGAGGTCTTCCACATACAATTGATTCTGCTGGGCACTGAGACTCACAAAGCACACAATAATGATGTAGAACTATAAAAGTCTTTTAGGCATACATGCCCGACTTTGCACTCCAGCTCTGCTTTACAGAACAATGTGCTTAATTAAAATTCAGTTTACTCAGTCTGGAAAATTCTAAGTGGAAATTAATGTGTATACATAAAGGAGCATGGGATGGCTTTTTTTTTTTCCACCAATCTCATTTTCACCTTTGTTCTTCGCCCACACTATTCTTTCCCATTTCTTATCTCCTTCATTCTCATCTTCATTTTTTTTTTCTTCTTCTTATCTTTGATTGATACCAGGAGAAGGCAGGAAAAATGGTTTCTGAATTCTCTGGAAGTAATTCTATTTTATTACGGTTCAACTACTTTTGGCTTCCCTGGTGGTTCAGCAGTAAGGAATCTGCCTGCCAATGCAGAAGGCTCAGGTTCGATCCCTGTGCTGGAAAAATCCCTTGGAGAAGGGAATGGCTACCCACCCTAGTATTCTTGCCTGGGAAATCACATGGACAGAGGAGCCTGGCAGGCTACAGTCCATGAGGTCGCAAAAGAGTTGGACACAACTTAGTGACTAAACAATAATGAATTTAACTACTTATGATAGTCTCAGAGCATAACCTGCCTGGGAATTTTCATGTCTATAGTTTTGATAGATAACAGATACCTGAAAAAATAGCCCATAAATGGCATCTGTTAAAAACAGATTCCACATTCCACATTGTTGCTTCTTTTGTCATTTTTTCCCCCTAACAAAATTGCATGAGAGCAATTTTCACTTCATTTGTGCTTTTTGTGGAATGATCATAATGAGAATTAGAATGTTCTTTGGCCTCATAAAATCTCCCAAGGCATTCCTTAATGTCTTGCCGTGCTAGTTGTATTCTTTTGAATTATCTAGCATATGACTATCTTTTTTCCTGTTCTCTCTCTCAGTTCATAACTGGTAAGGATAGATCCAAGTTGTGTGGAACCAGTTAAGAAAAAGAATACAATATTATAAAAATAAAGTAGTTCATTTTATAAATGTGCACATGCTCAATCATGTCTCTTTGCGACCCCATGGACTGTAGCCCACCAGGCTCCTCTGTCCATGGAATTCTCCAGGCAGGAATATGGAGTGCATTGCCATTTTTTTCTCCAGGGGATCTTTCCAACCCAAAAATCAAACCTGCATGGGTCTACTGTATTGGCAGGAAGATTCTTTACCACTGTGCCACTGGGAAGCCAATTTCATAAATACATGTATGAGGTGAAGTGAAGTGAAGTGAAGTCGCTCAGTCATGTCCGACTCTTTGTGACCCCATGAACTCTAGCCTACCAGGGTCCTCCATCCCTGGGATTCTCCAGGCAAGAATACTGGAATGGGTTTCGATTTCCTTCTCCAGGAGATCTTCCCAACCCAGGGATCGAACCCAGGTCTCCCGCATTGCAGGCAGACGCTTTACCATCTGAGCCACCAGGGAAGCTTAGATATATATAAAAATAAATGATGAATACTTATTTAGATTTTAGCAAAGAATCACAATAAATTATAAATTATAAAATCTGACAGGTATCTCAAACATCATAAAATCCAGAAAAGTAACAAAATATATTTGTTAAATAACTGGTTGACATGTATCTATAATATATATATATATTTTACATTTTTGGCTGCATATTTTGAATTGCCTCTTTATTTGACAATGATTTTATGTCTTCTGTAGTGAATATATTTGAATCTTTCCTCTAGCATGACAGATTGTTCTCTTTTATTGATTGTTTAGATTTTGTTTCAACTCTACTACTTTATATTGCTAATGTCAAATACCTTTTTAGGATATATGTTAATTTTTAGAAAAACTTCTAACAAATTTTCTCTTACATATAAGTTTTAAATAATTTTCCATAGACTAGCTTATGGCTCCAACCAGTTGTTTGTATTGGGACTGTTTGCCCTGTATTATCAAATATTTTAATAAATATTTTAATAAAATTTTGAAGTACACATATTAAGTGAAATTTCCTGACTTTCAGGTGTTTACATGGATAAACAAAATTTATCTATTGTTTATCCACAGGAAAATGAAGATATTATGTTTTTATTTAATTTTATATTATTTTTATTTCTGGCATTTGGAGTTCTCTTATTTTTTTATACCTAGATAATAACAACTTTTCTAGAAAAATATATTACTTTGTACCAGTATATAATTTATAATGCTCACATTGTCATTTTATACATTTATAATACTCATATTTTGGAGTCAAGAAGCAAATGTAGGGAGAATGTTGAAGGGTAAAACATTATTAAGTTGGAATATGACCAATATAATCAGTCACAGAAAAGGACACAGCTGGAGAAGAGCAGAGTGAAGCCTTATAAAACACGGAGCAAGAGCAAGGTTCCTATTTACCTATGTCTGAGAACAGTACTAGAATTCTGCATTCACTTATGAAAAAATATTCTTAGCAAACCAAAAGGAATATCATTAACATGATAAAGTATATCGACCAAAAATTGAATACCAAACCACATATTGAATGGTAAAATACTGAAAGCTTCTCCCTGATACTAAGAAGCAAGTAAGGATATTTTCTGTCATCTTTTCTAGTCAACACTGTATGACAGTTTTTCAAGTAGAAGGCCCATTCAATTCCCTTTCTTCATTCCTTTCCGGTTTCTCTTCTGTTTATTCTGAAGCTACTACAGGGACATATTGGCTACACTCTCTCAGGGTTGCCTAAAAGCTTTCATTTGAAAAAAGACTTTCTCACCCAAAACCAAAAACTTTCAGAACTACTGCTCTAGTTGCTGTTATTATAATGCATGGATTTTCCATTGAGAATAATTTCTCCAGTTGTTTTTATTTTCTTTACTGAACCTTTTCTTCTTTCTACATCCCTCTTCAGTCAGTTCAGTCGCTCAGTCATGTCCGACTCTTTGCAACCCCATGAATCGCAGTACACCAGGCCTCCCTGTCCATCACCAACTCCTGGAGTTCACTGAGACTCACGTCCATCGAGTCAGTGATGCCATCCAGCCATCTCATCCTCTGTCGTCCCCTACTCCTCCTGCCCCCAATCCCTCCCAGCATCAGAGTCTTTTCCAGTGGGTCAACTCTTCGCATGAGGTGGCCAAAGTACTGGAGTTTCAGCTTCAGCATCATTCCTTCCAAAGAAATCCCAGGGCTGATCTCCTTCAAAATGGACTGGTTGGATCTCCTTGCAGTCCAAGGGACTCTCAAGAGTCTTCTCCAGCACCACAGTTCAAAAGCATCAATTCTTTGGCACTCAGCTTTCTTCACAGTCCAACTCTCACATCCATACATGACCACTGGGAGAACCATAGCCTTGACTAGATGGACCTTTGTTGGCAAAGTAATGTCTCTGCTTTTGAATATGCTATCTAGGTTGGTCATAACTTTCCTTCCAAGGACTAAGCGTCTTTTAATTTCATGGCTGCAATCACCATCTGCAGTGATTTTGGAGCCCCAAAAAATAAACTCTGACACTGTTTCCACTGTTTCCCCATCTATTTCCCATGAAGTGATGGGACCAGATGCCATGATCTTCGTTTTCTGAATGTTGAGCTTTAAGCCAACCTTTTCACTCTCCTCTTGCACTGTCATCAAGAGGCTTTTTAGTTCCTCTTCACTTTCTGCCATAAGGGTGGTGTCATCTGCATATCTGAGGTTATTGATATTTCTCCTGGCAATCTTGATTCCAGCTTGTGCTTCTTCCACTCTGGCGTTTCTCATGATGTACTCTGCATATAATTTAAATAAGCAAGATGATAATATACAGCCTTGACATACTCCTTTTCCTGTTTGGAACCGGTCTGTTGTTCTGAGTCCAGTTCTAACTGTTGCTTCCTGACCTGCATACAGGTTTCTCAAGAGGCAGGTCAGGTGCTCTGGTATTCCCATCTCTTTCAGAATTTTCCAGTTTATTGTGATCCACACAGTCAAAGGCTTTGGAATAGTCAATAAAGCAGAAATAGATGTTTTTTGGAACTCTCTTGCTTTTTCCATGATCCAGCAGATGTTGGCAATTTGATCTCTGGTTCCTCCACCTTTTCTAAAACCAGCTTGAACATCTGGAAGTTCACAGTTCACGCATTGCTGAAGCCTGGCTTGGAGAATTTTGAGCATTACTTTACTAGCATGTGAGATGAGTGCAATTGTGCGGTAGTTTGAGCATTCTTTGGCATTGCCTTTCTTTGGGATTGGAATGAAAACTGACCTTTTCCAGTCCTGTGCCTACTGCTGAGTTTTCCAAAGTTGCTGGCATATTGAGTGCAGCACTTTCACAGCATCATCTTTCAGGATTTGAAATAGCTCAACTGGAATTCCATCACCTCCACTAGCTTTGTTTGCAGTGATGCTTTCTAAGGCCCACTTGACTTCACATTCCAGGATGTCTGGCTCTAGGTGAGTGATCACACCATCGTGATTATCTTGGTCGTGAAGATCTTTTTTGTACAGTTCTTCTGTGTATTCCTGCCACCTTTTCTTAATATCTGCTGCTTCTGTTAGGTCCATACCATTTCTGTCCTTTATCGAGAGCATCTTTGCATGAAATATTCCCTTGGTATCTCTAATTTTCTTGAAGAGATCTCTAGTCTTTCCCATTCTGTTGTTTTCCTCTATTTCTTTGCATTGATCACTGAGGAAGGCTTTCTTATCTCTCCTTGCTATTCTTTGGAACTCTGCATTCAGATGCTTATATCTTTCCTTTTCTCCTTTGCTTTTTGCTTCTCTTCTTTTCACAGTTATTTGTAAGGCCTCCTCAGACAGCCATTTTGCTTTTATGCATTTCTTTTCCATGGGGATGGTTTAGATCCCTGTCTCCTGTACAATGTCATGAACCTCCGTCCATAGTTCATCAGGCACTCTATCAGATCTAGCCCCTTAAATCTATTTCTCACTTCCACTGTATAATCATAAGGGATTTGATTTAGGTTATACCTGAATGGTCTAGTGGTTTTCCCTTCTTTCTTCAATTTAAGTCTGAATTTGGCAATAAGGAGTTCATGATCTGAGCCACAGTCAGCTCCTGGTCTTGTTTTTGTTGACTGTATAGAGCTTCTCCATCTTTGGCTGCAAAGAATATAATCAATCTAATTTCGGTGCTGACCATCTGGTGATGTCCATGTGTAGTCTTCTCTTGTGTTGTTGGAACAGGGTGTTTGCTATGACCAGTGCATTTTCTTGGCAAACTCTATTAGTCTTTGCCCTACTTCATTCTGTATTCCAAGGCCAAATTTGCCTGTTACTCCAGGTGTTTCTTGACTTCCTACTTTTGCATTCCAGTCCCATATAATGAAAAGGACATCTTTTTTGGGACTGGAATTTCTAAAAGGTCTTGTAGGTCTTCATAGAACCATTCAACTTCAGCTTCTTCAGTGTTACTGGTTGGGACATTGACTTGGATTACTGTGATATTGAATGGTTTGCCTTGGAAACGAACAGAGATCATTCTGTCGTTTTTGAGATTGCATCCAAGTACTGCATTTCAGACTCTTTTGTTGACCATGATGGCTACTCCATTTCTTCTAAGGGATTCTTCCCCACAGTAGTAGATATAATGGTCATCTGAGTTAAATTCACCCATTCCAGTCCATTTTAGTTTGCTGATTCCTAGAATGTCAACGTTCGCTCTTGCCATCTCCTGTTTGACCACTTCCAATTTGCCTTGATTCATGGACCTGACATTCCAGGTTCCTATGCAATATTGCTCTTTACAGCATGGGACCATGCTTCTATCACCAGTCACATCCACAGCTGGGTATTGTTTTTGCTTTGGCTCCATCCCTTTATTCTTTCTGGAGTTATTTCTCCACTGACCTCCAGTAGTATATTGGGCCCCTACTGACCTGAGGAATTCCTCTTTCAGTATCCTATCATTTTGCCTTTTCATATTGTTCATGGGGTTCTCAAGGCAAGAATACTGAAATGGTTTGCCATTCTCTTCTCCAGTGGGCCACATTCTGTCAGATCTCTCCACCATGACCCGCCCGTCTTGGGTGGCCCCACAGCCATGGCTTAGTTTCATTGAGTTAGACAAGGCTGTGGTCCTAGTGTGATTAGATTGACTAGTTTTCTGTGATTATGGTTTCAGTGTGTCTGCCCTCTGATGCCCTCTTGTAACACCTACCGTCTTACTTGGGTTTCTCTTACCTTGGACGAGGGGTATCTCCTCACTGCTGCCCCTCCTGACCTTGAATGTGGAAGAGCTCCACTAGGCCCTCCTGCTCCCTCACAGCCACTGCTCCTTGGACGTGGGGTTGCTGGTCTCGGGTGCACCCCTGGCCTTGGGTGTAGGGTAGCTCCTCTTGGCTGCTCCTGCGCTACCACAGCCTGTTCTATTAATCAAATGTTCTATTAACACATAAGTAATTCCAGAAACCAATTCAAAAACTATGTATTTTGATATTACTTTGACAATAATAATACTGTCTTCTTAATATTATATATAGTCTACCCACTGCAATTTCCATCTTTTTTTTTTTTTTTAGTTTTAATAAAGGATGATATGTAAATGATAATTGAAAGGTCTTCATTCTGTGCATTCCCTAGTTATCTGCTGCTGCATAACAAATTACCCAAAAATGTAGCAGCTAAAAACAACAGACATTAATTAGCTCATAGTTTCTGTGGCTTAGGAATTCGGAAGTGGTTTGGCTGGGTAGTTCTCATGAGACTGCAGTCCGGGTGTTGGTTTGGGCTGTAGTCACCTAAGGACTTGTCTAAACCCAAAGGTCTGCTCCCAGGATCACTCTCATGACTGTTGGCTGGAGGCCTCAGTTCCTTGAGGTTCCTTCAGCACAGGGCAGCTGGTTCCCCCAAAGACACTGATCCAAGAAAGAAAGCAAAAGTGGAAAACCAGAGGAAGCTTATGACCTAGTCTTAGAAGTGACATGACAACATTATCGCTGTACACTTTCAGTCACACAGCCCAACCCTAGTATGATTTAGGAGGAAAAGGCACAAAAAGCTGGACACCAGGCTGCCTACTGCACTGACAAAGGGAATCCCATTCATATTTCATCTTAAATGCTTATTTTGTCTTGGAAACAGTTAATGAAAACTAGACCAAATGAACCCAAAGAGTTTGTTATAATGTACATCTTAGTCAGTGAACCATTTTCATAAATTTTTAACAATGATTTCCCAGTTAGTAAAATAGAGCAATGCTTACATTTAAATATGTGTCTAAATGTATCTAGCCAATTTTTAAAATCTTTTTTTACATGGAAGGATTTATTTTTGCTTTGACATTAAAAGAGAAATGGATGAAATGGATGAAAGTTTCATATTCTTTCAGAATAAGTAAAATCTGTAGTAGATGGTATGCAAAATTTTGTCACTTTGCAATCCAAATGAAACAACATCCAGATTTATTTTGAATGAGTTAACCTCAGCTTATAGTCCAGCTACTGACTCGGAATAATTAAGTGCTAATCACATGGGTGTGCTATTTTGTGAGGCAGTAAACCAGTTTCCTGAGTGGATAAACAAGGGGGTTGAAAGCCAAGGAGCTTAACCTATCAAGGAACTGCAATTTTCTTGTAGAAAAAGAGCAGACTTTTACCTGTTTTTGCTATTAGAATAAGAGTGAGAATTCTCCAAAAGTGAAAGAATGGGTCATTTTCAAAATTGGCTAAGGAGAGTGAGTATTGCTGAATGTGGAAAAGTGTTCCATATGCCCATAGTCTTGACTTTGAGTGAATTCAACAATAAATATATTTGTCTACTTGTCAAATACTTTGTATCTATAAATCATCTTTTATACAAATACTTAGACTCATGAGTGCTAGAGGTGAAATGAGCTAGAGAGTTCATCTGGTCTACCACCATGTCCCCATCCCAATATACACTAAGAATTTTATAGATGAGCAAAACAAGATTCCAAGACTTTAAGTAACTTGTCCAAAATCATATATCCAATATATTAGAGGATTAACATATACAGACTATTATATATATATAATAGATAAGCAACAAAGACCTACTTTGTGTAGCATGGGGAGCTATACTCAATGTTATATAATAATCTAAGAGAAATGAATTTGGAAAAGAATATATACATGTAGATATCACTTTAGTGTATACTGAAAACTAACACAACATTGTAAATCAACTATACTTCAATTTTAAAAAATAAAATAGCACCCTCTCTCAACCATAAAAAAACAGAGTTATTAAAATTCAGATTCTGTGTTCCAATTGACTTGAAATTGAATCTTAGTTACGCACATGCTATTTGATGCTGGGAAATTTAAACTCTGTGCATTTCAATTTGATCATTGGTAAATCAAGGAAATAATCCTACTACATTCATAATTTCTATAAATATGGGGCAGGCAGTGGGGCTACACTGACCTCAAAGTGTTCTTGTCCATGAAGGAGATAAGGGAAAGTGTTATGAGAATACAGACCCCAAATGTAATTTGTCACAGGTAGTCACAGATTTGCCACAGATACTCACTGTGCATAGAAATGGGAAGCAGTGATGGAGGAGAAAGCCAAGTACATGCAAAAGTACATGCAAGCCATGTACATGTACAGCCTGTACGTGCAGAAATCTAGAGATGACAGTGAGCATGACATGGCAAGGAAAAGCAACACTGAATGAGGTCAGAATATACATGGTGACCTGAAGAGTTGTAATGAATAACTGAGAAAATTAATGTAAGGGTTTTAGCATGGTGTCCAGCCATGCTAAATGGTAAATGATAAATGATAGTAAATGATAAATGGTAAATTTATGGTAAATTACCATGGTAAATGATAGTTGCTGTCACTAATTTTAATATAGTTATTATTTAATACTAAAATTAGACTTGGAAATCCAAATTCCCAATTGAACTTAGTTCTGATTTTTCCAGTGTCTTTTAAAAAATGTATCAGTGATTTACTGGTGAGGTTTTTCCCAATGCAGGAGATGTAAGAGATGGTGGGTTTGATCCCTAGGTTGGGAAGATCCCCTAGAGGAGAGTATGGCAACCCCCTCCAGTATTCTTGCCTGGAGAATCCCATGGGCAGAGGAGCCTGGTGGATTATAGTTCATAGAATTGCAAAGAGTCAAGACACAACCGAAGCAACTTAGCACACAAGCATGCTACTTTTAATCATGTCAGGGAAGGGTTAGTCCTCATGTGAAATAAGTAGAACACTTTGCCATCAGATACTTTTAAAATGATGTATTTGGAGGTCCACAAAAAAAAAAAAAAAGAGAGAGAGAGAGAGAAAAGAAAGGAAAGTCAAGAGAAAGAAAGTTAATATATAGGCATAGATCCATCTTCATTAGGGGAAACGAATGAACAAATAAAACAGCACACACACCCAAGGAGTTGTATGTTGGAAGTAATCATGTCCAGGACAGAATGTTACTGCCATGTTCAGAAACACTTCTGGTGATTCTGCACCACCACCAGCCCCCCAAATACACACATTATTGTGTATTAAACTATTTTGTGTGAGAAAAGTTCCCTAATTTAATCTATACTTTAGCCCTATGAATTTGCTACTGTTATCATCTTCATTTTTTCAAACAAAACACCCAAGATTCAAATTCTGAAGGATTTTGTGAAAAATAACATAACTCCTGGCAGAATTCCCATCCAGGATCCTCGAGCTCCAGAGTCTCTCTCTCTTCCATTTACCTCCTTTGGATCTTGAGATTAGTGAGGAAAGAACTGTTTTGTAGTTGGGAAACTGACCTTCAGAGTCAATGAGATGACTTGTGCAAGGTCCCAAAACAACTGGGGAAGCAAGGGCTTGATGGAAGTCATCTGAGTCTTAGTCCAGCTTACGTATAGTGTTTGGATGCTGAGAATGTTAAAAATCCAATGAGTTACTCTATCACTTTCAACAGATTAGCATAATTTACTGATTCATTTTTTTCTCAAATAGTCTCTGTAAATTAAGAGAAATATTTTTACACAAACCAAAGGAAGAGGATTCATTTCAATGCCACAGCAGAAATACTGAAGGAGTGCTTGTATGCAAATATAGTATATGCTCCATAGCCTGAAGCACAAACTAAAGATTTATAGAAAACTTAGCTAACTGTGTGATGATTAAACATATGAACTTAGGAATCTGAGCACCCTGAGGTGACATTCTGGTCTGCCTTTTAGAACTTTATGACTGTATCTGCTTGCTTATGTTCAAAATAATTATAAAACAATATGCATATCAAAGGATTGTATTGAGGACCAAATAAGATTTTGAACAGTAAGTACTCACCAGTTATTAGCCAATATTATTTAGTAACTGTTTCAACCAAAGTTTATTTGATTCCTGCTTTTTGGTGGCTTTTGATGATGAAAGGTGTTTTTTGAAGATGTCTTGACAATGTGCTTCGTCCATCTTGCATTTTAGTTGTAAGGGAAATAATTACTAGAGACTCTTCTGAAATAATTTATACACATGTCTTCCTTTCTTCCCTTTAGAATCATAGATATTTGGGGATGTCAGGGAAACTTAAAAAATAATCTTTTACTATTCTTTTAATTACAAGAAAGTAGCCTATGAAGTTTAGAGTGTAAAACCTTGCCCAGAGTCATACAGAGCCTGACAGAGCTGGGACAGGAACCCAGTCCTTGCACCCTTGTTCTATGTTCTCTTCCAACAATTATTTCTGTATTATTATTATTCCTATAAAATGTGCCCAGCTTACTTATCTCTCCAGTCTATACTTTTAGTTTCAACAAAATGCAATAGAGCAGAAACATCTCTTTTTATTGCTGTGATAGATGGTAGGGGTAACTCAAATTTTAGAATTGTCACCTTTTTTTATTTTGGCTAGCCAGCCTTTCCCAGGTTATCTTTAAGCTAAATACGTATATGGATAGTAGGTTTGCCTAGGGGAGATTTAGTTCATTCTAATTGGCCAAACACTTTCAATTTATTTCTACTAAACAGGCCTTTGATATGGAGAGATTTATTGCCCCCCTTTTTTTTCCATCTAGAAGATAAATACAGTCTGAGATCAGAAGAGGCTTCTTGTAAACCCAAGAAGGTTTCCAGATTGATGAGTTTTTAGTTGTCCTAACTTGTACTGGGCTTAACTCTGACCCACTCAGTGTGTTTCAAATACATCTTATTTTATTTTTACATCTTTCTTTGGGTGACTGACCTGTGTCTCTGTTTGTTTCTTCACTAATTTGTATTAACTACAGATTGTTTAAACCAAAGGATTAAGTCGGGAGTCTGTGTTGCTTAAGAAAATTTGCCAGAAACTGGGTAGGCCAGCTTGCCTCTGTTCACGGAAAGCATGAATGTTTTACAGTTCGTTCTGGGAAAACTTATGAACCCATACAAAAGAACTGCTTGCTGTCTTGGACTTTGGACACCACAAAGGACTATTCAATTAGAGCTTCCATTCAGTCATAACTGAAAACAGGGTTGGGTGAGAATATGCTCATTTGCAAATGAGTAGTTGGGTAATAGTCTCTTGATAATCCCTTCTTGATCAGCTCTGTATGTGCCCCATTTTTAAATTTCTTTCTTTATTATTTTGTTTTATTCATAAAGTCTAATTATAACTCAGTCCCATGCTAACAGAGATCTTTTGAAAAATCCTTTTTCTCCCCCAAGGGTCTTGACCAACTGGGTTTGCACTATCCTCTACACCCATTTTATATTTAATGTTGCATTTCCTTAGCTGCTTCATATCTCTCCATCTTCCCTTGAATGATATGGCTTAGAAAAGACTCCAAATAGTGAATTATTACCTCTCCCTCACAAATACTTAAGTTCTAACTAATGTGGACTCTGGTGAAGACAAGTACAGTCACAAAGACCCAACTCTATCTCTCCAATTTCACTTCTACTCCATATAAATTAGCATATACTCTACTTTAGATCATGAGACCCTGACTAAAGCTGTTATTCATCTGCACAAAAAATCAGACATTTGCTTTGTACATAGCGTCATAAATGCAAAGATCAACAAAACATGATCCATTTAACCAAGGAGACACATAGCTTACTAAGAATGGAGATAAAGCTGGAGGAATCTGAAAGTCCACAGATATTTGCAACACACATCACAAGTGTAGTTGATTTGCATGTACCACCTACTTCTTTGGTAAACGTCATTTCTAGTCAATTCTGAATCCCTGCTGGGCAAAATGTGGAGAGTTATTCCTGATGTGATCTCTGATGAAAATGCTAACCCATACCAGATCACAAAAGATTTCTACATTATTCTGGGGAGATCATATCATTAGAAATGTTTGTAAATTTGCCAAGTGTTTTGCAAATGACACATATCATTCTTTTCATGAAGTGAGCTTCTTGTTTAGTCGCTAAGTCATGTCTGACTCTCTTGCAACCCCATGGACTGTAGCCTGCCCGGCCCCTCTGTCCATGGGATTTCCCAGGAAAGAAGACTGGAGTGGGTTGCCACTTCCTTCTCCAGTGGGTCTTCCTCTCCCACAGATAGAACCCATGTCTCTAACATTGGCAGGCAGATTCTTTACTGCTGGGTCACCAGAGAAGCCCAAAGTGAGCTCAGATCAGTATAAAAGAGGAGAAACAGTTAAAGAACTATTGAAGCAACTGTGGATACTGAGCCTTTTTTGTTTCCTTTCTTAGCAAATGAGTTTGTATATTTCAGGGAAGGTAATATAAGGTAGAACTTTACGAATTATTGCTGGAGGCTGAGTAGGGCTCAATGGTTGACTAATACACAAAGTTAACTAAGCTTTCGGAGAAGGCAATGGCAACCCACTCCAGTACTCTTGCCTGGAAAATCCCATAGATGGAGGAGCCTGGTAGGCTGCAGTCCATGGGGTTGCTAAGAGTTGGGCATGACTGAGTGACTTCACTTTCACTTTTCACTTTCATGCATTGGAGAAGGAAATGGCAACCCACTCCAGTATTCTTGCCTGGAGAATCCCAAGGACAGAGGAGCCTAGCGGGCTGCCGTCCATTGGGTTGCACAGAGTCGGACACGACTGAAGCGACTTAGCAGCAGCAGCAGCAGCAACTAAGCTTTAGCTTTTTTTGTGAAACTGATAGTTGTTTTTACACATTGAGTTCTATAAGAGAATTTAAATTATTGTCTCTGAATCCACTGCCTTATTCTCTTTATTTAAAATATTATTAATCCAACCAGTAAAAATGTATTTTCCTAAGTGAGATCAACAACCATGCCAGGAAAGAGTTCAAATGTCTAATTTTAGGCATAAATTGAATTAAATCTATCTCACAATGACCAAGGTCATTTTTAAAGAGAAAACAATATTTCTAGAATCTAGAATCCCTCAAATTTTCATTGGATGTTCTTTTTTCCCTAGTATGTACTTTTAAAAATTACATTCTTAGATCCTAAAATCCCAATACCAGGATGTTTTAGCAGGTTTAGACTAATCAAACACTAAGGTGAGATAGTTAAGAACATATTTTCATAAGAGTATTTCTAACAAAATTTTTCTTATTATTTCATTTCCTCCAATTTAGTTTTTCCCCAAAATAAGATGACCATCTTTTAGAAATAGGAAGATTGGGAGATGAGGCAATATGCTTCTTATGATTTCTTATAGCCCTTCCCCTTCACATGTATGGCTCAGGCAAAGACTTCTACTTAGGGGGTCCAATGACCCCAACAGGAAAATTTGCTATTTCATATTAAAGCAAGAATATTTAGACAATTTATATATTTTAACATCTTTCCAGAAATGGTATGGAACTAAGAGAAGCAGAAGATAGAGGTGGCAAGAATACACAGAAGAACTGTACAAAAAAGAGCTTCATGACCCAGATAATCACGATGGTGTGATCACTCACCTAGAGCCAGACATCCTGGAATGTGAAGCCAAGTGGGCCTTAGGAAGCATCACTATGAAAAAAGCTAGTGGAGGTGATGGAATTCCAGTTGAGCTATTCAAATCCTAAAAGATACTGTGAAAGTGCTTCACTCAATATGTCAGCAAATTTGGAAAACTCAGCAGTGGCAACGGGACAGGAAAATGTCAGTTTTCATGCCAATCTCAAAGAAAGGCAATGCCAAAGAATGCAAAAACTACCACACAATTGCACTCATCTCACACACTATTAAGTAATGCTCAAAATTTTCCAAGCCAGTCTTCAGCAATATGTGAACCATGAACTTCTAGATGTTCAAACTGGTTTTAGAAAAGGCAGAGGAACCAGAGATCAAATTGCCAACATCTGCCAGATCATTGAAAAAGCAAGAGAGTTCCAGAAAAACATCTATCTCTGCTTTATTGACTATGCCAAAGCCTTTGACTGTGTGGATCACAATAAACTGTGGAAAATTCTGAAAGAGATGGGAATACCAGAGAACCTGACCTGCCTCTTGAGAAACCTGTATGCAGGTCAGGAAGCAACAGTTAGAACTGGACATGGAACAACAGACTGGTTCCAAATATGGAAAGGAGTACATCAAAGCTATATATTGTCACCCTGTTCATTTAATTTACATGCAGACTACATCATGAGAAACGCTGGACTGGAAGAAGCACAAGCTAGAATCAAGATTGCTGGGAGAAATATCAGTAACCTCAGATATTCAGTTGACAACACCCTTGTGGCAGAAAGTGAAGAAGAACTAAAAAGCATCTTGATGAAAGTGAAAGAGGAGAGTGAAAAAGTTGGCTTAAAGCTCAACATTCAGAAAACTAAGATCATGGCATCTGGCCCCATCATTTCATGGGAAATAGATGGCGAAACAGTGGAAACAGTGGCTGACTTTAATTTTGGGGGCTCCAAAATCACTGCAGATGGTGACTCCAGCCATGAAATTAAAAGATGCATACTCCTTGGAAGAAAAGTTATGATCAACCTAGACAGCATATTAAAAAGCAGAGATACTACTTTGCCAACAAAGGTTCATCTAGTCAAGGCTATGGTTTTTCCAGTATTCAAATATGGATGTGAGAGTTGGACTATAAAGAAAGCTGAGTGCAGAAGAATTGATGCTTTTAAACTATGGTATTGGAGAAGACTCTTGAGAGCCCCTTGGACTGCAAGGAGATCC
The DNA here is from genome assembly GCF_032452875.1 of Bos javanicus. Lineage (NCBI taxonomy): Eukaryota > Metazoa > Chordata > Mammalia > Artiodactyla > Bovidae > Bos > Bos javanicus. The sequence goes on from NC_083881.1 coordinate 48,576,470, forward strand.
AACCAGTCCATCCTAAAGGAGATCAGTCCTGGGTGTTCATTGGAAGGACTGATGTTGAAGCTGAACCTCCAATCCTTTGGCCACCTGATAAGAAGAGTTGACTCATTTGAAAAGACCCTGATACTATGAAAGATTGAGGGCTGGAGGAGAAAGGGATGACAGAGGATGAGATGGTTGGATGGCATCACTGACTCAATGGACATGAGTTTGGGTGGACTCCGGAAGTTGGTGATGAACAGGGACGCCTGGCGTGCTTCGGTTCATGGGGTCGCAAGGAGTCGGACTCAACTGAGCAGCTGAACTGAACTAAACTGAACTGAACATCTTTCAGCACAGTGGGTTTTTAAACAATGTCATGGTTACTGGAACTGATGTTATTGTTCAGTCACTAAGTTGTGTGCCTCAGGGTCTTTTCCAGTGGGTTGGCTGTTTGCATCAGATGGCCAAAATATCTGAGCTTCAGCTTCAGTATCAATCGTCCAATGAATATTCAGGCTTGATTTCCTTTAAGATTGACTGGTTGGTCTCCTTTCTATCCAAGAGCCTCTCTAGAGCCTTCTCCAGCACCATAATTCTGATGAGGAACAGAAAAATGAAATATGGATTAAATCTTCTAAGTAACTTTATGAATCCTTTTCACACTGAAAGAAAAATTAGCAAATGGTTTCTGAATTGCTTCTAATTCATCAAACATTGATGAGCACTTGTGATTAATTTTGTTGTACATTTTTCTTAGCATGAATAGGAATTTGAAAATTGATTTGAGTTGTGCTTCAAAAAGCTTTCTAGATGAGCTGGTAATCAGGGTATTTATTGATGAATTTTAGCAGTAAATGATGGTAACCCAACTTGATCCAGCTAAGGTGTAGAGATTTATTGACTCATCTGATGAAAATGCAGGCAGAGCCTATATGGGTCTTAGGGCCACTGGCAAAATTTCTTCATAATTTCAGGATTCTTTTTTGAAAAGCAATGCAGTAAATATTTGATATAATGATTGTGGGGATGATTTTCCAGGTGAGTACACATTTCAAAAAGGATCAAATTACATACTATAAATATGTGCAGTTTAATGTATTTTTATTATATCTCAATATTTATCAAAAGTAAGGAGAAAAGGAAAGAAGAAAAGGAGGGAAGGAGGGAGAGAAGGAAGAAAGGAAAGAAGGAGAGAAGGAAAGAAAGAAAGAAGGGAAAAAAAAGTAGGGAAGGTCTAAAAATATTATTTCCCAGTTTTGCTCTCCAAAGAGACTGAGACCTGCATCTTTTGGACAAAATCCCAAGAGCTCTAACTTTTCTAGCTTTGATCAAGAGCCACTGCTAGCCCATCATTGTGATCAGCCATGTGAAGTGTTTGAGAAGACAACCACTCCAATTCCACCCTCATGGTTATGAAAACATTTCCTCATCCCCCTCCCCACTCCCCCAAAATGGGAAGTGCTATTATGACCAGAAAAAAATAATATTTGTGCCTCATGTTTGAATCTATGATGTTTGTAGGCAAAATATGCAAATAAATGTCAAGTCAGCAGCATTAGAGAAGTTTTACTTAGAGGGAGGTTGGCAAAAATTATACCCTATACTTTTTTCTTTTGATTTATTTTTTAATATCTGTGTGTGACTTAATATCTACACTGTGATTTTGGAGGGTAGGGCTAAGCATTCAATTAGCACAATACCTTTTGATTTGTTTCCATTTTCTTTTCCTTGGGAGAACTCTGAGTCATTAGCTGGTAAAGGCAAAGGAGAAAGAAAAAAAGATAAAAGAGGAGAACTAATTTTGTTTAATATCTTGTGAGACAGACACTTTAAGAGTTTTTTGTATGTCATCTCATTTAATGCTATTGACCCTGAGTCATATTATCTCCATTTTACAAACAGAAACTGAGGTTTGGAGCGGTTAATCCAATTACCCATGTGTAATCAATATAGTAAATGCTAAACCTCTCAAACCTCAAGGTCCATGTTCTTCACTTTATAACTAGCTATTTTCCATTTACAATTGGGCTGTGTAAGTAAAAGAAGGAACAGCATTTAGGATCTTTATTTAATTTTACAATCGAGTTTAGGAAAACCAAATCAAGATTCTTACTCCTCCTTATAAATAATGTCATCTGTCCCTCTCTTCTCCCATTTCCTTTTTTCTAGACTCTCTTTCTCATTTGACTCTAAGATTCCTTAATTGTAAAAACTTTTTTTTTTTTGAGCAAGAGGAAAATTACCTACTAGAATTTCAATGTTTCAAAGTGAATAGAATTAATAGTGAATTTCTGCTCTCTACATTACTATCACTGAGCAATTTATCTATATGATCACATTTCCTCTGCACAACTCTTGAAATAACTATTATTATCCCAATATCATGTAAGAAACATGAGGCCTAGACAATTTATATACTCGTGAATTAATAGCTCCAAATTCAGTTTTATCACTGAAGCTCAAATTTGTTCCATCTAATTAACAGGGAATAATTACATGTAACCGGTACCATATGTGAAGGATAGTATTGTCAGAGAGCCTGATGTGTAGACTAATTTAAAAGATTCAGTTTAACAAATACATAGGAAGGCACTGGGCTATGTCACTGGGTAAAAAGAGGATTAAGACATTCTTTACCCGTTCAGTTCAGTTCAGTTCAGTTGCTCAGTCATGTCCAACTCTTTGCAACCCCATGAACCACAGCACGCCAGGCCTCCCTGTCCATCACCAACTCCTGGAGTTCACCCAAACCCGTGTCCATCGAGTCGGTGATGCCATCCAACCATCTCATCCTCTGTCGTCCCCTTCTCCTCCTGCCCTCAATCTTTCCCAGCATCAGGGTCTTTTCCAGTGAGTCAGCTCTTCTTATCAGGTGGCCAAAGTATTGGAGTTTCAGCTTCAACATCAGTCCTTCCAATGAACACCCAGGACTGATCTCCTTTAGGATGGACTGATTGGATCTCCTTGCAGTCCAAGGCACTCTCAAGAGTCTTCTCCAACACCACAGTTCAAAAGCATTAATTCTTTGGTGCTCAGCTTTCTTTATAGACCAACTCTCACATCCATACATGACCACTGGAAAAACCATAGCCTTGGCGAGATGGACCTTTGTTGACAAAGTAATGTCTCTGCTTTTTAATATGCTGTCTAGTTTGGTCATAACTTTCCTTCCAATGAATACGTGTCTTTTAATTTCATGGCTGCAATCACCATCTGCAGTGATTTTGGAGCCCGGAAAAGTAAAGTCAGCCATTGTTTCCACTGTTTCCCCATCTCTTTGCCATGAAGTGATGGGACCGGATGCCATGATCTTAGTTTTCTGAACATTGAGCTTTAAGCCAACTTTTTCACTCTCCTCTTTCACTTTTATCAAGAGGCTCTTTAGTTCTTCACTTTCTGCCATAAGGGTGGTGTCATCTGCATATCTGAGGTTACTGATATTTCTCCCAGCAATCTTGATTCCAGCTTGTGCTTCCTCCAGCCTAGCAATTCTCATGATGTACTCTGCATATAAGTTAAATAAGCAGGGTGACAATACACAGCCTTGACATACTCCTTTTCCTATTTGGAACCAGTCTGTTTTTCCATGTCTGGTTCTAACTGTTGCTTCCTGACCTGCATACAAGTTTTACCATTTAGGAACTCATAATCTTTTGCTTGGAGCAGACTGAGACTAATTCGAGTATATCACCCTCTTTGGGGTTTCCTGGGTGTGGCCCAGTGGTAAAGAATCTTCCTGCAATGCAGGAGATGTGGGTTTGATCCCTCAGTCGGGAAGATCCCTTGGAGAAGGAAATGGCAACCCACTCCAGTATTTTTTCCTGGGAAATCACATGGACACAGGAGCCTGGTGGGCTACAGTCTATGGAGTTGAAAAGAGTCAGACACAACTGAGCAACTAAACAACAAGAAGACACTCTTCATATGAGAGGCACAAACAAATGAACATCAAAATGTATAATCTTGAGAATCTCTATTCTTATTGTAAAAATTGTTGTTCAGTTGCTAAGTTATATGACCCCATGGACTTATATGACTCCATGGACCCCAAGGACAGGCACCTCTGTCCTTCACTATCTCCCAGAGTTTGCTCAAATTCATGTCCATGGAGTCAGTGATGCAATTTAACAATCTTATCTTCTGCCACCTCCTTCTCATTTTGTCTTCAATCTTTCCCAGTATCAGGGTCTTTTCCAAAACTATTGTAAAGATACATTTCCAAAAGTATTGTATAAATACATGTGTATATATCCACTTTCCATTTCTGCTTTGATTTTTAACCTTCTGCTAAACAAAATGTTTTCTGAATTATAAGAGCCCTGGTTAGCAAATATCTTTGTACTATTCACTTCAAGAGTAAAAGTTTTCCTTATAAAACATATAAAAAGTTTGAAAACCTTCTTTGTGATTCAAACTTTTCTCCTAAATATTTTGTCACTTCAGAGAAATTTTTTGTCCTGAAGCACTAATGTTTCTTTAGTATTATATTAACTTACATATTTTTCTATAATTTTATACAAAAGCTATGTCTTAAATTAAAAAAAAATATGGATTTCAAACAAACAATTTTACCAGAAATGTCTACTCTATTCAACTTGTGACAAATTTGGTTAAGGCCTTCTAAGAATTGTATAATTGGTTTCAGAAGGGAAACAATTTTTTATTAATATAAACTAGCAAAAATATTTTTATGATCTCTGCTTGCCCCAACATGAAAATCAGTTGTAGGCGAAGTTCAGATGGCTTTGGATGGTCCCCATGTAATTCAGAAAGTTTCCTTGGTACTCAGAATATCTCCTTGGCAGTTGAATTCCACAATTAGAGATTTACTTTTATGGCTTAAGATGTCTTAACTCATATTAAAATGTAAATACAACAGAGAAAGTAATATCATAAACTTTGCCAGTCCACTGTTTACTTAAGCTAAACATATTCCTATTCTTTGATACTCAGTTGCTTTAGTAGATGTACAACCAACAGAAATGTTTACATGTGCTCACAGAACTAAGATGTTCCAATAGTACTACCACTTATAAGAGCAGCAAATGAAAACTACTTAGTTATCTGTAGAATTGGTTCATTCCACAATAGAAAATATAGCAATGAGCATGAATAAACTATAACTACTTCAATATTGGTGAATCTCACCAACATAACACCCAGTGAAAGGAGCTACACATAAAAAGAGAATATGATCTATGGTTTCATATATATAAAGTTTAAAAGTAAGTCAGAATAATCATGGATGTTAGAAGTCAGGAAAGCTTTTACTCTTTGTGGAGATAGATTAATTACTGGAAGTAGATAAGTGGGGAATTTCTAATGTGGCAATATACTATTTCTTGAACTGTCGTTATATATAGGTGCCAATTTGGGGGTAGGGGAAGCATTGAGCTGTACCTTTTTGATTTGTGTACTTGTATATATCAATAAAAATACAAAAAAAGAAAAACATAAATACAAAGCTTTGCTAGTCATTGTAATTTAACACCAACGAGTTGAGCATTTATTTTGGTTTTTACTATGGTGTGTGCTATAAAGAAAGCTGAGCACCTTTCTTTGAGAAGAATTGATGCTTTTGAACTGTGGTGTTGGAGAAGACTCTTGAGAGTCCCTTGGACAGCAAGGAGATCCAACCAGTCCATCCTAAAGGAAATCAGTCCTGGATATTCATTAGAAGGACTGATGCTGAAGCTGAAACTCTAATACTGGCCACCTGATATGAAGAACTGACTCACTGGAAAAGATCCTGATGTTGGGAAAGACTGAAGGCAGGAGGAGGAGGGGATGACAGAGGATGAGATGGTTGGATGGCATCACTGACTCAATGGACACGAGTTTGAGTAAACTCCAGGAGTTGGTGATGGACAGGGAAGCCTGGCGTGCTGCAGTTCATGGGGTCACAAAGAGTCAGACAAGACTGAGCGACTGAACTGAATTTAACTGATGATGTGTGCCAGAATCAATGCCTGAAAACAAGGTCAGAATGCAGTACAAGAGAAAACTGATACAGAAAGGGAAAGTTGTGGGATGCTGTATGAATACAGGCATTCAGTTGAAGTATATGCTGCTACTGCTGCTAAGTCGCTTCAGTTGTGTCCGACTCTGTGTGACCCCATAGATGGCAGCCCACCAGGCTCCCCAGTCCCTGGGATTCTCCAGGCAAGAACACTGGAGTGGGTTGCCATTTCCTTCTCCAATGCATGAAAGTGAAAAGTGAAAGTGAAGTCACTCAGTCGTGTCCGACTCTTTGAGACCCCATGGACTGCAGCCAACCAGGCTCCTCCATCCTTGGGATTTTTCCAGGCAAGAGTACTAGAGTGGGTTGCCATTGCCTTCTCCGGTTAAAGTATATAGTGACTCATCAAAACAGTTCATTGCACTGTGACTCAGCTTTGAGTTGTAAGAGGATGGAAATTATTTTAAAAACAGGCACTCTCCTTAAAAACACTCCAACATGTTCTATTTCCTGTCTATCTCCATTTCTGTGTGTGTCTCTCTATTGTCGATGGATAATATTCAGTAAACCAATCTATAATAGGAATATAAAAGTGTTTTATTTGAGCCAAACTGAGGACTATCCTAAACAAGTCAATCATAAAGGAAATTACTCCTGAATATTCGTTGGAAAGACTGATGCTGAAGCTGAAACTCCAATAATTTAACCACCTGATGGGAAGAACTGACTCATTTGAGAAGACCCTGATGCTGGGAAAGATTGAAGGCAGGAGGAGGAGGGGATGGCAGAGGATGAGATGGTTGGATGGCATCATTGACTCAATGGACATGAGTTTGAGCAAACTTTGGGAGCTGGTGATGGAAAGGGAAGCCTGGGATGCTGCAGTCCATGGGGCTGCAAAGAGTCAGACATGACCGAGTAACTGAACTGAGGACTATAGACTGGGAGGCATGGATTCAAGAAGTACTTGAACTGTAGGCCATCAAAGTAGGGGCTTCCTTGGTGACTCAGTGGAAAAGAAATGCCTGCCAATTCAGGATATGCAGGTCAATCCCTGGGTTGGCAAGATCCCCTGGAGGAGGAAATGGCAACTCACTTCAGTATTCTTGCTTGGAAAATTCCATGGAAAGAGGAGCCTTGCAGCCTACAGTCCAGGGAACTTCAAAAGAGTCAGACATGACTTAGCAACTAAACAACAATGACATAAAGGCAAAACTCACAAAATTATATAAATTGTTTGTCATGATTAGGATTGGAGGTAGCAAGAAGTTAGGGTGGCTGTTAAGTAAGGATTAATTGGGGTTTGAAATGGTTGCATAGTTATAGGGGGAACCTTAAGACTATAGCATTGCAGCTGACAACTGGCAGATTCTATTTTAAGAACAGCTGGTGGTATCCTTGAGTCTGATACAGTTCAGAAGATTCAAGTTCTCAGTAATATAGGAACATGCCTGAAACCATATCCACAATGGCCCCCCAGCTCTATTTTGAATACCTGAACCACTGTTACCCCATTTTGACTTTTTAAATGCATTATTTATCAGAGCTGGTGCACTGGGATGACCCAGAGGGATGGGATGGGGAGGGATGTGGGAGGGGGGACTCAGGATGGGAAACACAAGTACACCCATGGCTGATTCATGTCAATGTATGGCAAAACCACTACAATATTGTAAAGTAATTAGCTTCCAATTAAAATAAATAAATTTGAAATAAAAATAAAGAAAAAATAAATGCATTTTTTAATAGTTAAAGCATGTGTACAATGCATGTTTAATAGGCAATGAAAAGGCATACAATCTATATTTTTAAAGATATAGACTGACACGGGAGCATACTATAAAGGAAGAATCTTCAAAGATAAAATAGGTAATAGGACTTCCCTGGTGGCTCAGATGGTAAAGAATCTGTCCGCAATGTGGGAGACCTGAATTTGATCGCTGGGTTGGGAAAATCCTCTGGAGAAAGAAATGGCAACCCACGCCAGTATTCTTGCTGGAAAATCCAATGGACAAGGATCGTGGCAGGATACTGTCCTTGGCGTCACAAAGAGCTGGACACGACTGAGTGACTAACACTTTCACTTTCATTTTCAACCTGAAATTCAAGTTAAACCATGTATAAAACTGAATGACTTCCCCATACTTTAATGTGTGAAAAATTCTCCACCACTATTTATTTGTATGTGTGCATGAGAGACAGAGAACACAACTGTCTGCCGAGGTGAACAGTTCATTACCTCTAGTGCATTGCATGGCAGTCCCATATTCTATAGGTACTACATTCATGTTGCTATTTGGCTGCTTCTTGATGCAGGTCTGTCTATCCAAACACAACTCTTTCCAGTATGGTAATTAATGTATTAATTTTGAGCAACTTTACACAAACCCCAAAGTACCCTTAAATAATCTTCATGTAACGAACCTCAAAAAAAAAAAAACAAACCCCAAAATTCGAGCTATTCAGTCTCCATGCCTCAGTGCCACAGAAACAATTGGGTCCACAGGCAAAAATTCTCCTCCCTTTTGACACTGTTTCTTTTGAAAATCAGGGCAGAAAATGTTTCATATGATTGTGGTGATGATTCTGGGTTAGTCTGGGTTCTTACTTTGTTGTCGATTTCCCACTGTGCGTGCTATGTGTTCATGTATGCAACACACGTTGTAATTGTAGCTGATTCAGCTCTTCCGTGGACAGAGACATTGGTATAAGCAGGATGCTATATTTAGCCCATAGAATGATAAATTTAGCGCTTTGATCTCATAATAATCAAAGATTTCTGTTGTTTCCACCCAAAAACTTCTAGCGAAAAGGTAGCAGAAAGATATCTGGCTAATTGTTCACTTAATACAGATATTTTCCCACATCATTAAATAGCCTTAGAACTATTTTTAATGAGTAAATTTTATTCCAACTCCAAGATTTGCTTACTTCATTTCACTGAGCCTCTACTGTTGTATCAAAGTTTAATATCTAAAATTATTTTAATTTTTGCTTGTATAAAAATCTGCACATGTATGTTTCACACACTTTTATGGTTATTTCTTTAGGACAAATTTTTAGAAGTGGAATTACTGAACCCAGAGTTATGTGCATCTTAAGACATTTGAAATGCACTATTAAATTGATCAGAGACTTTTTTATTATTCTCCAAGTTTTCCAGAGGGATTCATTTGGCTTTAGAAGAACATCATCAGTCATAATTGAATTCTCAAGTGCTTTTCTATATTGAAAAGTTAATAAAAATATTTTTTTAAAGATATAGACTGTGACATGGAAGCAACTATAAAGGAAGAATCCGCAAAGATAAAATAGATAATAGTTCACCTAGGTGGCTTCATAAATGATTGAATCACTATGATCAATAGGTACAGCTTAACAGCAGTCAGTATCAATCTGTGAGTAGTCTACAGTGGCATGCCACAGAGACTGTATTCAGTTTTGTCTTGTTCAAGGTTTTGTCAATGATTTGGCTAAGAAAGTCAGCCTATGTGTCTGCACATTTTTTGCATGTTCGGTTTGTATCGTTTGGGAGCGGAACTTAAAGTTTTAGAAGATAAAGTTCTAAAGAGACTCAACAAACTAGAATGGTGGATAAAACTTAACATGAGAGTTGACTATGATAAATTTGCAAATTGTGATGAATAGAAATACATTAGCATATATGATAATTAATTGGGAGCTTCATTTTACCAAAGCTTTATAAGAGATGATTGTGAGATAGATGCTAAAGTTTTTATGATTTGAGATTTTATTACTAGATGGGTATTCTCTAGAATGAGGGAGGTGATATAGCAAATCTGTGCACCTCATACTAAGAACACTGGCAGTTTAGAATTTATTCGGAGATGAGCAATTGTCTTAGCATAAGTCTCTAGAATATATGCTAATATTTTATTAAGTGATGCAATCTCTAGGCAACGAGAGTGACGGACAAAGAAAAGACAGGCAGGGAAAGAGAGAAAGCTTACCAAGTGATCCAGAGTCTCACAAGAAAAACAGTCCGTCATATGAGATGTCTTTAGAGAGCTACATAAGACAGTCAGTAGGGGAGAGAAAGATGAACTTACCTGTAGCTCCTTCCCATGTCTTATCTGTATTGGATTAAAAACTGTTCTATAAAACTATTAAGTGTCCTGCATTTCCAAACTGAATTTACCAAGACCTCCAGGCAGACACTGGGAAAGCCAGAGACTCCATAGATCTGGTTGCTTTGACCTTGGGCTCTGGAGCTGAGTGGATAATACCATGAAACTGTTGAAGTCCAGACCCAGGGGGAAGAGGAAAGAACTGGAAATCTTAGGAGATAAAACAATTGATGGTGATGGGGGCTCTCCATTGAGCACATATTGAAGGTGCAGGCTATTCAAAGTAAAAATGTGGCAACACTAATTCCACCATAATCCCCTACTGTACATAATTTAGTACATAAGCCACTCAGATGCATTTTCACCCGTTATTACATCCATATTCCATATAAGAAATAGATGTTCTCACTTTTTCTTAAGATGAGAGGTGCAAGAACATTCTAGGAAGATCATACTGACTAGTGCCAATCTCTTAAAAAGACCCATGAAAGGTTAACCCACTGAGCCACAACTCTTCCCTGCTAGAGCTGGACCTGGGAGTCTCATATTTCTTGTCATCCCCCTTCAGTATTCTTCGGGTTATTTCTTAATTTCTCCCAATATTTTGGCTGTCTTGATTTGCTTGCCAGGTAGAGTGGCACAAACCTTCCTTTTCAGGGGTCTTCAATGACCCATTAGCAGTTATCATTGGGTATAGAAATGAGTTTCCTTAGTGAATATTCTTGGGTTCAGACACAGTTTGTTCTCCGTTGTGTAGTGCGTGCATGCGTGCCCAGTCATATCTGACTCTTGTGAGCTCATGTACTGTATCCCGCCAGGCTCCTCTGTTCACGGAACATTCCAGGCAAGAATACTGGAGCAGGTTGCCATTTCCTACTCCAGGGGATCTTCCCAACCCAGGGATCAAACCAGAGTCTCCTGTGTCTCCTGCACTGACATGCAGATTCTTGACCACTGCGCTACCTGGGAAGCTCCTCTCATTGTGTAATAACAACCTGTTTCTTCATGTTAATCAGAATTTATCATCTCAGTCAATACAGAATATCCTGTGTTTGTCAACTGATTTGTAGGTGTGACATGTAAAAATAATGGCCAGGTGGTAGTTTCAACTCCTACATCAATGTAGCCACTGCTGTGTCCTTTTGTGGAGGTATCCTCCCTGGAAACCGGACCCCTAACTACAGGAATCGGAGAAGGCAATGGCACCCCACTCCAGTACTCTTGCCTGGAAAATCCCATGGACGGAGGAGCCTGATGGGCTGCAGTCCATGGGGTCGCTAGGAGTCAGACACGACTGAGCAACTTCACTTTCACTTTTCACTTTTCCTGCATTGGAGAAGGAAATGGCAACCCACTCCAGTGTTCTTGCCTGGAGAATCCCAGGGACGGGGGAGCCTGGTGGGCTGCCGTCTCTGGGGCCGCACAGAGTCAGACATGACTGAAGCGACTTAGCAGCAGCAGCAGCAGCAACTACAGGAATGGGCTGCACCTGTTGCATAAGTGGATATCTGAGAATGATGGTGTGCTCAGTGTGTCTGACTCTTTGCAACCCCATGGACCATAGCCCACCAGGTTCCTCTGTCCATGGGATTGTTCCAGCAAGAATACTGGAGTGGGTTGCCATGTCCTCCTCCAGGGGATCTTCCCAATCCAGGGATCAAATCCACATCTCCTGCATCATTGGTGAATTCTTTACCTGTTGAGCCATTGAGGAAGCTCAAGTATAATGGTGACAGGCACTAATTACAGTATCTCCTGTTTTCACAACTTGGTTCCTAGGCCCATATACTTTGTTTATCTAAAACCAAAACAAAAATATGGTTGGTTGCTAGTCATGCATGATATCTTGAGGCTAAGAAAGGCAGAGGGCAGCTTTTTCTCTTCTCCTGTCTGTTATTGGTCAGGTTTCCCCATAGAATGTCATTCCTAGTACTTCTGAGGTTTATTACCAAGCCCCACTAGGCATACTGAGGGAGCCAGAGTCTCTAAGGATCTGGTAGGATAGGGGCTGGGCCTTGGAGCTAATGAAGATAATGAGGAGAATTAGTTTATGCTGTATGAGGAATTTTGGAAGTACTAAGCCTATCAAACTCAAAGGATGGAATACTTAATTATCTTTGCTAATTTAATATGTTCAACTTGACAACTATTGGCTGAAGGATCTTATAGAATAATTTCAACAGAATCTTGAAGTAAATAGATATGCATTAACATTTTGTTCAAATGTATGAGACTGTGATTCTTAGGACAGCAAAGCTCTTTCTATTTGGCAATTTTTCAACAGTTTCAAGCAACCTAGAAAATCTAAAAATACCTAGACTATTTTAAAAATACATCCCCAACCAGTTAAATTCATTCCTGTTTAATGAGATTGAATATATGATTTATTGCATCAGAACATGGAAGAAACCAGATTACAAGTGGAAACCCAACTGGGGCCACCAGGTGAAAAGTGATATGCGAGTCTAGGCAGCTTCACCATTAGGATCAACAGTCTTGGGTCCGTCAGTATAGAAGTAACCAGCTCTGTAACCTTCACAATCAATGTGACCTAAAGGCACCATGACAAAATTAAATTTATGTTTGATTGACTCTGTTTCCATATGACAATGAATACTGCATTATAGAAAATTATTTTTACTATATTTAATTAAAATAAACTCTTTTCGTGGAACATACAAATTCAACTTAATCATAGAGCAGTTATTTATAGAGCACTTACTTTGGATGTATTCCCATTGGCTGTGCCACATGCAGAACAGGAGATAGAAAGATGCCTCAGCTGTCCCAAGAGTATTGATTGTGGATTCACTCAGGGCAAGGTCTACCCTATGGTAATATTCATTTAAAAATAAAGACTGACTCACACAGCAAAAAACACACATTCTTCTGCCTGTATATAATGTTCAAGCCTGGAGGAGGAATGGCAACTCACTCCAGTATTCTTGCTGAAAATCTCATGCACAGAGAGGAGCCTGGCAGGCTACAGTCCATGGGGTCGCAAAGTGTCAGACACGGCTGAGCATGTGCACACATGCACATAATCTTCAAAATGCTCTAAAATCATAAGACCTAATTCTAAAAGTTATTTAGCACTGTTTTGTTTATCTAATTCTGTGTAACTCATCACAGAAGAACTTGGTGGCTTGAGAGAACAACAATCATTTTATTATCTCTCATGGTTTCTGTGGCTCAGAGATTCTGGCAAGACTCTCAGCTGCCCAGCTCTTACTCAAAGTTTCTCTTGTGGTTATAGTCAGACAATGGCTGGAGCTAGACTAGCAGAGGTGGAAGGGAGCAGAATATCTGGGAATTGCCTTGGCATCTCTCTGTTCCTGTAATTTCAGGCCTTTTTCATGTGGTCCCTTTGCATGTGGTAGTTCAGGCTTCCTTACAGCATGGAAGTCTCAGGCTAGTTGGATTGCCTACATGCAGTTAAAGCCTTCTGTGGTGCCTTAGCCTCAGAAGTCACAGAGGGTGGCTTCTGCCATAATCTACTGGTTAAAATAGTCACAAAAACCCACCCAGTTTCAAGAGCAGCAGGTGGATTCCACCTTTTTGATTCTACCTTTTTGGGGGGAGTGTCCAAGTCATATTGTAAGAAGAGACTGTGGATATTCTTGCAGTCATCTTTGGAAAATGCGGTCTACTACAAACATGTTTAAATTATGAAGACTAAACATCCGCTGAGTCACAGGCGTAATAATGTACCTGTTGGTGTTAGTTCACATTGTTGCATTCTGTAGAAAAACACTAATACTCCTTTAAAAATTAAAATAGTGCCTTTAAAAATGTGACAATACTATCCAATTTGAAGTATTCCAGATGTTGGAGATTAAAAAGGCAAGGAATAATTAAAGCCTGATACCCCTTCACCTCTTTATGTTCCCAAGTAGAGAATCAAATAGAGTTCCTTTTACAGAAAATGGAACTTAATCACATATTTTGTTCATGACAAGTGAATCTGAAAAGCAGTGAAGCACGGTTGGCAGTCTTTCATATTGCATAGTGAGAACAATGATGAGTACCTCCAAAATGGGTTTCCTATGAAATTGTTCATGAATGAAGAATCCGCATGGCACTGTCTCAGATGGCTCTATGGCTTCTCAGAGCTGCTGGGTTACAAATGCACCAAAGCAATCTCAGAGATCCCTCTGGGGGAACTTGCATCTTAAAAAAAGAAAAAGATGACAAGACAGTTACTCACACTGTAGGTTATTTGGGAATAAAACCATTAGTATACATCCTTGGGTCTAACCATCTCACTGAATTCAGTGAACAGATGAGATCAGTATCTTGGTTTTAATATATCATCTTCATTGTGACAGGCCCAGCTCTGAAGATATGTTTTCTTTCAGTTTCTCAGATTTGACTAGCATTTCAACTTTTTAGCTATTACGGATTTTTATGGATTGAAAAATAATATGAAAAAAGAATTTTCACTTCATTACATTCCATTAGTTTTGTGTTCACTCAGTTAACAGGTTTTTACTAATGGAAAGAGAGTTTCATTTTCTTTTTCATCTATGAATGGAGACTGAAGTCTCCAGTTTGAGATCTTATCAGTTTTCCCTTAGGATCAAAACATATCAACAAACACATTCCTTCATTTAAGGGGAAAAGATGTGAATAAAGCATGCAAAGAATTGGGCAGCTTGAAGGACAAATTCTAGACTGCTTATTTCTGTGAGGAAGATAATGTTGACTATGTGTAAATAGCTTTTGAAGGATATTTTTGAAAGCTTAAGTCGTTATTTGGGGGCTATCTCTACCTGGTGAGAATATTTAGAGCATAGTTATTTTGAAAATTTGTGGTTTTTTTGGTACCATTTTGGTAAAGGGAATCTGTCTTGATATGAACCAGTAAGTGAAAAATTAATTCCTAACGTAGATTCCTAAAAATAAGCCACTGGAAATCCCAAGTGTCAAAGTGGGAGAATTATGACTTTGTAATGTAGCCATAGCATTAAGGAATGATTCCTAAGGCATTTTCAATCTGCAACACCTTTTTTAAAAATTAGTAAGAAAAATGACCTCTCTTCTAATTCGTTTTCCCAACACTGATGTATTTGACTTAGCAGTGTCTGGATCTAAATTAAGGTTAGTCTCTAAAGTACCTTTTGGCGAAGGAAAACTATAATGGTTTTATTACTCTTTTACACGAACCAAGAAAGGGAATTTTACAAGCATGAAGAGGTTCTTAAATAGAGTGGGTAATGGAGGCAAAAGAAAGAATGAAAAGAAAAGGTAAAATCAGGATCCTTCTCCATTGCATTGTTTAACTTCCCACATCACAGAAAGAAGGAAGGCTGTTTGCTCACTTAGTCTCATTTTTCCATTATCAATCCGCAGGATGTGTTTTCCACCGGTTTGAAGTTGGACTTGTAAAATGGACTCTAGGGTAATGTGAGTGAGGACAAACAAAAGGGGCTATTCTCTCCTCCCTGCCTGTGTCACTCCCATTAGTGTCAGCAGGGATTATGTCCTCACATGGAGGAAAACGTCTGTTTACAACTGGAGTGAATGCATTACTCTGCCCATTACCACCATTTCGATTCATTGAAAATGGAATGGATTCATATGGGGTGTGTTTGTGTTTGCTTCAAAAAGGCATTCTTTTAGAATGGGCCACTGATGTTATAAAACTAATTATGTTCTACTCCCCACCCTACATACTAAAGTAATACTGCTGGCTTTCACTATTCATTCTAGCTTTTCTGTGCCCTACCACCTAAACTTGGAAAAAAAAAAAAAAAAAAAAACAGGCAAAGCAACTGTTCAACTTCTAGCTCATTTACATTATTTTTTTAAGGCAAGCAATATAGTTGAGTGATGTTAGGTTCAACAGATTGTAAATGGAACCCAAAGTACCTTGTTAAGACAAGATGTGTTTGCTGTCCACTTAAGCACTTCTTGTTGCTGGTAGTTTTCCCAAAATGATCTGGGTGTAAGTGATGTAGCCAGTGGTACTTATGCCATGGAAATAGCCGTGACCTATATTTTCATGCGTCAAAGTAATCCTTATTCTGCTTAGGGTGCTGATATTCTCCACTCACTCTTGCCTCATTCTTTCAAAGTAGGTTCTCTTGGCACAAAACAAAGAAAGCTCTCTGCTAACGTAGAAGCTGCAGATTTTGTAAGCCTGCCGCAAAGATCTCAAACTTTGAGCCAAAAAGGTTGGTGTGATTAACATAATGCTCAATCTGTGGGACCTCTTGCGTGCTTTAGTTTCTATCAGAGCACCAGTCAATAAGACTAAAATTATACAGTCCGGGGTTTGTTTACTTTAAAGCTGCTTGCAAAATATCAGGAGACTTTTCAAAGCATTAGCAACCAATTTAAGAGAAAATGAGTGGTGGAAGGGTCAGGGGGAAATATTTACTTTGGAAGGTCAGTTGAATATTTGAAGAGAGTAACAGGGTTTGGCTTCCAGGGTCATGTTAATGTATCTAGTTGTCTATTTGATCCTAAATAATTAAGCTGTAGAAGCAGGAGGTCGAAAAGTTGTTATAGATTAGGTCCCAGCAGGGACCATGCTTTGACGTGGTTTGTACAAAAGAAGGGCTGTGTCTTGTATGTAAAGTATGGTTTGTTGCTAAGACTGATTCCTCCTGTCCTGAATCCTTAATCTGGGCAACTAGACAAGAGATCAGAGCTATCACATTCTCCTCTGTAAAGCTATATGGGCAGTGTTTATCCTGTGATCTTTATTTTATCTGTTCACAAATGATACTGATTCCATAGACGTGGCTGCGTAGGGGAGATGTATAACCCAGTGGCTTTTGAAAGCTGGGTATCACCAGTCTGAATCACACACACATTTCAACACGGTTGGCTTTCTTGAAATTGAAATACAACCCTTAATTATGTTAGTTAATTGCAATTACTGCACTTGAACTATATCCATGATAGATGAGCACTGGCATCTATCAAATTAACTTTTTTTTTTTGGCAGAAAAATTTGTGTTTTTTAAATTGTGTTATCTACAGGAACATTTATATTATTAATACAAAAATAAGGGGGTGGGAAGTGGAGAAGTGTTATACTTTTCCAGTGGTAAACTTACTATGTTTATGGCAGGTGTAATCCTCACAGATGGACAGCTGAATTTTTCTGTTTACACATCACACTCTATGATTTGAGTGGTCACCAACTTAATAACCATAAAAATAAACAAAATGCTGTACTTTCTATTTTGATATTAATTTAATTATGTTTTAAAATTAGCCACAGCCAGAATATACTTTTCTTGGATTATTCAAAGTCAACTGTTCAATTGGGAGTTAAATAATTTTTAAGTCATTATCCTTTGATAAAGTAAACTGAAAGCAAAGGTTTGTTTAGTTCACAGATTTGATTTTTAAAATTAAAATCATATTTTCTGCAGGAATTGTTTCTATACTCTGTATCTTACTGGTTCTTTTGGGAATGTGCAGAAATAAATTTAAGAGTGTTTTCAGATACAAATTGTTCATGTACTCACTATGAATCTTGAAGGGGAAAAAAGGTACATTTCTTTGCAAACTGATATTTATGTTCAAATTCTGTATATTATAGAGCTTCAAAGAAGAGTTAGATCAACTCACCAGAATTTGAATATTTCTTGGTAGGTAAAATCAAACTACACAAAGTTCAAATTTGTGTTAATGAGTAGAATCGTGATTAGATTGGGGTATTTGGCTTTACGTAAAATAAAAAACAAAAATTCCACTGACCTCAGTCAAAACAGGTGAACAAAAGGAATTGTATATGAGGTTAAATGGAAGATGTTAAAATATTTCACTTTTTTTCGCTCCTAGGAATTATGCTCAAAGGTGTTTCTGAGATGATCGCATTTTAGGTATCATGCTCACCAAAAGTATGTTAGGTTTTGTAATAGCAGTTATTGTCATCACATAATGCAGAAAAGAGAATCGTCAGCTAGCCTGGCTCTGGTATAATCATAATATAAAATGTATTTTACATTTAATAAAGGTAAATTATGTGTGGAAAGGTAAAGCAACCTATAATTAATAGGAACTTGGCTTGCAATAGCCAAAACACATCAAAGCGCTGTTCCTTATTGACTAATGTATGCGCTCTGGGCAATCCCCACCCCCATCAGTTGGGACCTTTTAAGTTTTATAGTATAAGATGCCCATGGAAAGATTTTTTCCTTAAATAAAATGTCTGCTTGTGGCTAAATTTTGGAGGGGCTCAATGAGAATTCTAATGGGATTTAAATATACGACAGAAGACAGAAATGTCTGTGTGCGCGCACGTGTGTTAATGTGTGTGTGTGCACGCGCGCGCGTGCGTGTGTGTGCGCGTGCGCTTCTGTCACAATTTCACACTCTTCAACTGCAAGATGAAACAGGGCACAGACGCCTTTTATTATCAGCGATTAAGAAAACACTTCTCCTTGAAGGAAAATTTTGTGTTTGTGAATGAAAATTAGCCCCACGCTCTGCATTTGGCACTCCTTTTGCCAAATGGAGGGGAAATAAAGAGATATATTTAAGATATTAAGAAAAACTAGTAATATTTATTACTCCTGAACAGTCTCTCCTGTTAAATTATCAGGACAGAGTGCTTCTTTAGCCTCAATTATTCCTGTTTGTTTTGAAAGCACTTTAGAATGGTTTTTATTAAGATAAGGTATTGAAACCTTCAAAACTGGAAGAAAATTGAATCCTTCTTATAGGAAGTTATAAAATTAAAAAAAAAAAAAATTCTCTGCCCGCTTTGAAATACGTTCTAACGGAGATTGGAGAACCAGACCAGAAATTATTACCACCGTCTTTTTAAAAATGGAAACCAAGCTGAAACTGCTCATTTAATTGTTACTGTGGTTGTAGTTGCTGCTATTGTTTTGATAGACTGGAATCTTCCTGTAACTCGGCCCAATGGAGTCCTGCATTTGCCGAGAGTCCTTGTTACCTTTCAAAGCCGGGATCTGATGAGTTATGCTGCAAGCGGGGGCTTGGAGGAATTTCTCAGCTGGCATCTATTCCCTTTTTTAGAAACTGTGTGACTAAAGGTTTGCATAATTAAAAGTTGCTCTGAAAGTGCTTACAGACCCCAGATTCTTGCTTGCTTCCCTAACAGACTTTTGCTTCAATTCTGCCCAAGTAAGTGATCCATCTATACAATCATCCTTACTAGAATACAAAAACACTTTCCCCTACTTTCACTCTGTTGATCAGTTCTAGGCAGATCTGCTCCATCTTTTACTTTTAATTTTTTATTTTGTGTAATGTCTTTTGCTTTATTTTTAATATCATCGAGGCCGACAGAAC
Organism: Bos javanicus; assembly: GCF_032452875.1. Lineage (NCBI taxonomy): Eukaryota > Metazoa > Chordata > Mammalia > Artiodactyla > Bovidae > Bos > Bos javanicus. Next base: position 48,595,775 of record NC_083881.1, read on the forward strand.
TAAGGTGTGGGTCAGTGAGTTAAACCATAATCTCCAAGAGTCGTTACATTTGGTCACAGACCTGTTTGATTTTTTTTTTTTTTTCTCAAAGCTATTTTCTCTACACATGTCTGAATAATGCCTTACTGCTTACTGAAGAACTTCAAAAAGCACTGAGAGCAAGGCTTCAATTTTTGTGCATCATCACAGGGGAAGGGATTATTGTAATCCCCATTTTATAGATGAACCATTTGAGGTTTAAGTAACTTGGCCAATGCCTGGGAGTAAGTTAGACATGAGGCCAGACTGAAACTCCCAGTTTATGATTTTGGTCTCTTATGAACTTCTCTTTTTCTGAGAAGCAAGCTTGTTTTCAGTTTTCTAATATGAAGGAACGAGGTTATTTGGTTCGACTTCTATCTGTAAAAGGCAGAACTGACCTCATAATGTTAGATCATTTCCTAACCCAGTTTTAATTCTCCTATAGCTGCTGATATCATTGAAAGCTTCTCTTCCAGTTTGCACTTGAGTTTTCTTATTAATCAAAAAACAGCTTGAGTTAGACTTTTGCAAGGGCCAAATATCCCATTGCCAAAAATTCTATCAATGGAAGAAGTGCTGAATATATAGCTTCTTTTTTCCCCTGTGTTTAATTAAATGTTTGGATAATAATACCTGCCCTACTATCCTCCCTAAAAGATAATATGTATAGTATAGAATGCTCTTAGATTTTTCTTAAGTGATAGCTTCAGGCTTTCTGGACAAATAGTATAAGCATATCTTCCAGACATCAGGATCACTGTGCTGAAATCTGATTGTACTATACTAGAAATATTCATTTTTAAAAACTTTCTTTGCTATATTTCAGTAATCACAGAATGCATAAACCTATGACAAAAAGAGTGATTTTCTTTTTCATAGAGAAGAAAAAAACATGTAATTGAAAGAGTTGAAGAGTTAGTTCAAGTTTTTAATTAAAAAATAATAGTTTTGAAACTTTATAGAAAAATAGCCTGGGATTTCTAATGTCAGTTACAACAGTTTCCAAATAATAAAATGTTTTTCTTAAACAGAAGAAAAATTAATCAAAATAGCAAAATTGAGCAAGTTCTGAAAAAAGTAAAACAGCTTCATTTTAATCCACCTTGAAAATCAAGATTAAGATTAATAAACTAAATAAAAACTTTTTGTTCCATTTGAGACTTGATGTTACATAGTTGACCTAAAGATTCTCCTTTATAACTCTAACTGCTTTCAACCTTCTGAATAATTTTCCTTTCACTCTAAAACTTTCCACCGTTAATCTCTGGCCAATCGTAACTTTTTGATTTTAAAAAATATTTAAGGAAGAAATTAATAACACCATTTTGGTGATTCTTAAAGGGGAACTGATGTATCCTCTTACATTTAAAATACTATCTAAATAATTCAAAAATACACCCTCAAATGTCAAACTTTCCTAAGGTCTTTAATTCAACACAGAATTATTGCTCTTTGAAACGTTAAACATAATAAGTACATTTAGGTGCTAGAAATGGTTTTAATACATACAGTATATAGTATTTCTAAGAATCTCTAATCTGTTGATTTTAGAAACATACACTTAAACACTGTACATTCCATAATTCCATAGTACCAGAACAGAGGATGTTACAAATCTAAAAGACAGCGCTGCCTAAAGGTAATGTAATTGGAGAAAATCGTAATTGTATTTTGCCAACTTGATTTTCTCTGATTAAAAAGAAAAACTTTAAAGTTGAAACAGTAAACATTAAAGGCAATTTTATATTGCTAGCTTTAAGTGAATAATATGTAAATCAGAGTTGGAAAAAAAAAACCTTTAGTAATTCAGACACATGTAATATTCTTTTAATATTATTGCAAGACAGCTAAATGAAAGACAGAAGGTAATAGTTGCTAATGTATTTGTGATTCAAATAAATAATGTAGTTGCTATATTCATATTCACATTTTATGCAAAACTACTTCAAAACAATACATATGTCCTATTTTCAAAAAGTTCAATCAAGCACCTTGATCACTACATAGAAATAAAGCAGAGAAAATAATCACTAATTAAAATGCAAGTTCCAAGGGGTAATACCTTTCAGAAGAAAGTTACAGAAGCATCTGATTCCAAAAATGCCAGGCAGTTTTCATAACCATGAGTACAATTTCTTAGCAGGTGGAGGTACAGTTTTTCTCACAACACGTGTCTGTCAATAGCTTCCTTATGAAGCTGGTAATGTAATGAAATTTTTTAAAAAAAGAATTATTAGAATAATCTCTCGTTCTTTCTGGTAGCCACCATTTAATCACTGCAAATTACATTCTTCTTTAGTGATATGACTTTCTCAGTTCTTCAGCTTTCTTCAAAAATGAGTGACTTTTGTAATATGTTTCTAAGAAATCCCAATGCTAGTATTCAGATAAACATCCTATATACTTCTTAAAATATAAAAAGGTGCTTCAGATGCATGCACACGTTACAGAGCTATCTAACAGGATTCACAATAGGAACAGAACAAAATAGTTCAGTTATGATAAAAGCGGCCCTTTTCTTCTATCCAGTATATATGAAAACAATTTAAGATCTGCATTTGAAGACAGTAAAGTGGCAGACAATAACATTCCCTTCATTTTTATTGTAAAGTGATTAAAAAGCTGAAATATAATATCTACCTCTTGATTTATTTAGTCAGCATTTTATCTAAAATATTTTCTAAGCAGGTGAGTTTAAAATGGACTCTACCTTCAATTTCCTATTATGTCTAATCTTGCTCCCCTTGACTAATGACTTTATTATTGGAAATCTGCAGTTCATTGTTAGTTTCTCTTAACCCAAAAATAAACCTTAGCGCTTTGTCCATTCACCTTAATACTCCTCTGGTTTGTTCTAGGGAACTTTCCCTAGACCTTAGTCATTTCCCCAGTGCCTTAACCCTCCTAGTGAGTGAACCTATTTTTCTGTCTTCCCTTCCTAATGCTTCTAGTTCTTCTCATTTTAGCATTTGGGAACTTCTATCAAGGCTCTGTAAGTACTAAGTACAGTAATTGTTCATGGGGGCCAAGTTTAAACTTTCTTCCCCAAATCCTTGTTAAACGTCTATTGTAAAGATTTAAACGTATGAATCACTTTGCAGTTTCTGTTCATGCTTCTGACTGGAAACCTATTATACAGACAGAACCAAAGCCATGTATTGGGTGAAGAAATTACAATGTCCGTGTTGAAATTAACATAAGGATGATCAGTCCAGGAGCCCTCACTCTGGACTAAGCACCATACTCCATGCTTTATATGTAGGTTCTTATGTATATTTCACAATAAGCAATGGCTTTGCAATTTTCTGTGCCTCTTTTTCTTCCCCATCTCACAGCTGATCCCTCAGCAAATTCTGTCTGTTCTACTTTCAAAATCTAGAATATGACTACTTCTTACCACCTCCACGGCTCATCCTGGTTCAAGCCACCACAGTCCCTAACCTGGAATACCACAATAGTCTCTAAGGGCTCTCCTTGCCTGTGTTTTCTCCACCATGGTCCCTTCTAAACACAGCAGCCAGAGCAAGTCTTGTCAAAACATAGGTCTGATTGTATCACTCATTTGCTCACTGCCCTCCATTGGCTGTTCATTTTCACTCTGAGTAAAAACCAGAGTCATGTCTCTGCCTCAGTAGATCCTACACCACACTGCATTCCCTTGACCTTCTCCAAAACAGCAGGCTCTCTCTCAATTCAGTCTCTGCCTCTGGTTTCCTCTTTTCCTTAAAGATCTTTCCTCAAGTGTCATCTTCTCAGTGATTTCTCAACTGGGCTCCTCGCCTAAAAGGCAGTTATTTCCCCACCTTGATTCTTCCTGTCATTCTTAATGCTTTATTTTTTCCCCCACTACACTTAATACCGTCTAACATATCGTACATTTTGCTATACATTTTAACATATATTAACCATGGCTGAGCTCTGCCTATCCCAATAGAATGTGAACTACATAAAGGCAGTAGAAGACCCTCAATGAATATATGTTGAATGAATGAATAAACACCTGCATGAGGTAAGCAATATTATTATTATCTGTATTTTAGCAATACATAAGTGGGATACTTGGAGTGATCAAATAATTTGTCTGAGGCCACAGAACCAGATGCTCTTAACCACTACTCCATCCAGCCTGTCAAACCAGAATGGTACTTCTTGCGTCTGTTGCTTTTCCACTTTGCCATGTAATCTCCATCATGGCCTGTCTCTGTAAGAAATGAGTCTCAACAAAGGTTAAATTGTGAGATAGCACTCTAGCTGTGCTGAGTACAATGGCTTGCAGAGAGTGGTTATGTAAAGCATATTTGAGGGTCTGAGCTAAAAGGAAGGATTAAGAATTTTCATTTGGATGTTTGCAAGTTCTGTGAAATTTAAGGCATAGAGTATTTACCATCAAATGACATTTCTGCCTAGCCTGGTGATGAGGGCCATTCCTTTAGTTCCCTGTGCTTCACTTCCCCATTTATGCAGTGGAAATAATAAGTAGGTACTTATTGGTAGTTGCAGGTGGTGCTTAACAGTGCCCAGCACATAGTAAATATTCAATGAGTTACCTCTTACTATTAGCATCATTATGGTTATCATGGTTATTTTAGGTTAAATAAAATACAGACGCCTACTGTGGGCTGTGTATCATCTCACTTCTGCCCAACAATCATTTCTTCTCCTCTCTCCCTATGTGCTTGGAGCCAGCCATTAGGCTTTCTTGCTCTTTCCTGAACCACTCTTTCCCAGCTCAAGGCCCATCTACCAGCTGTTCCTCCAAGATTAAAAAGCGGCGTACTTGCCTTTTCAGACTTGAAGTCTCAAGAACGTGTCACCTAACTGCTCAGTGTGGCCTGTTTGAACAGCCCAGACTAAAGAAACTCATGTGCTTAGTTGTTCAGTCATGTCCAACTCTTTGCGACCCCATGGTCTGTAGCCTGCCAGGCTCCTCTGTCCACAGGGATTCTCCAGGCAAGAAAAGTAGAGTAGGTTGCCATGCCCTCCTCCAGGGGAATTTTTCCAACACAGGAATTGAACCCAGGTCACCTGCTTTGCAGACAGAAACTCATATCTCCCACCAATCACTCTCTTCTGATTTTCCTTTCCATATTTGATGTTTCTTAATTTTCTTTTCTTCTTTTTTATTTTTTATTGTCCATCTGACCACCAGAATAGAAAATACAAGCACACAATGACTGTATTTCTCTTCTTTACCACATTTCCTTAGTATCTTTCCTTTAGTACCTAATGCAGTGTCTAGAACACATAGGTATTCAATAAACATTAATAGAATAAATATCTTAGTGAGTGAGTAAATAAATAGGTACTTGGTTCAGATTAGGATGTTCAGAGGTGGTAAAGCATGAAAATACATCGCCATATAATAGTCTAGGAGGTAGAAATGGGCTCTGAGGGTGGGACAACCCTTCTGTTTAACCTCAGGTACAAATATTGTATGACGTTCTTCAGATACAGCCTTTATATTTTCTCACAGCATTAAAGTATGGCATTCAGAAGTGGTATACAACTGCAGAACATTTTGAGGCTTGGTTCCCATCTGTCTTAAAGGGTATTATCTTGGTTTGTGGCCCACTTTCAGAGGACTCTTTTCCCTAATATAGCCAGCATATCATTTGACCCCCTAATTACTGAAGAGAATCTAAATCCCAATGCTTTTGAAGTACCTACAGGTAATGTGAATCATTAGAAGCATATGTCATAAAAACTGAAGACATTTTTCAAATCGCTTAAATTATAATAATTAATTTAATATGCTTCATATGTTTAAACTATATTTAGTTTCAAGCCATATGCTTTCTTATATGACATGGAGTTCCAGATTTTTCTATTGCTTTTTACAGTATAGTACCCAAACGGGAATTTGTCCAGCACATCAAGAGTTAACATGCCCACACTAGAGAAACACGTCTAATATCTGTAATAAGTACTTAGAGTTAGGAAAAAAACAAAACTTATCTTTAAAAAGAAGGCCTACTTTGAGAGATACCATATCCCAAGTCAATCACTGCTATGTTAGTGAATGCTCACTGCATTTGGAAGCCCGAGCTTTGTGTTCAGAGTCTCGAGCAGCCACCTCTGCTAAGATGTTGCTGTCATAGGTCCTTAGCTCTGTTCTTCAGACATCATTTATTTTTTCCCTGCCAAAGAATCTGTTTTACAAAAACATTGAGTTGGCCAACAAGTTTGCTCAGGTTTTTCCATACTGTCTTACAGAAAAACCCAATGAACTTTATAGCCAACCCAACAGCTTCCGATTTGTTTTATTTTTTGTCCTTAGATCTTTCTAATCTCTCCCCATTCTTTCGGAGATTGAATGAGCTGTTTTAAAGTTTATCATTGCCTTTGTTTTTTATTTTTCTCTGTTTTCTTTTCCACTGTTACTGTCCCAAGGCCATGTAACAGTTAAAGCATGCCATTTGTGGCTTTCAAGATGAACCAGATATAAGGCAAAGATTGTTGACAATTTTCAAGTGACAAAGAAAAGATTTCATGACATAAATATATCTTCAAGTGACAATATTCATCAACCAGCACTGACTTCTTTTCTTAGACTTGAAATGTTTTTTTTTTTTTTCTTTTAAGAGAGTATTTAATTTGTGGCTTATCTGGCAAATGCTAAGTAGCTTCATTTAATTTGTTCTCTTTACTGCTTTCAACAGTTGTTGGGTAACTGGACTGATGATGGGATGAAATGAAGAAAGACTCCTACTTTGTGAAATGACAAATCATGATTACAGGTATTATTAATTATTTATTAATAATTAATCAATATTCTACTGTGTCTGTTCTTTGGCTTTCAGAGGCTTATATGTAGAAAAAATGACATCATTTTAGAAAACAATTTTGATAAAAATGGAATTTGCTTTCACCCTGATTCAGAACTTCCAGGGATTCTCTATTTTATTTAAGAGAAAGAGCCTCTTTGTTTCAATTTGCATACTTTTGGTTACTTCACTGGTGTAATAACCTGCTCCATTGTCCCGCTGTCTATTGTCAAATAGGTGTACACAAAATCACGCTGATATTAATCTAGGAAGGCACTGGCAACCAGAACTTACCACCACCTACAAAGCTGTATTTTGAAAGGTTCTTATTCCAAATACACCTGAATACTTGTGTGGTTTTTGGGGGCGGTGAGGGGGTTGGTTTTTTTTTGTTTGTTTTTTTTTTCCAATATAAACAAGTAGTTTTGTCACATGTGTAAATCCCAGGAATCTAGTTGACAGCATATGATCTTCCCTATTCGATGTTTATAAACTCAAATTAGCTGCAGAAAAAGTGATTTCCAGGCCAGTGTGTAACTCTGCTAACCAGCTGCCTGGACAGGGCCGGCTATCTGCTTCTGGACTGGCTTTAGCTAATGTCCACTGGAACATGAGAAGAAACATAAATAATTTTTTTTTTTTTTTTGCAAAGACTACTTCATTACAGGCCAGCTGTGACCTTAATGATCAACAGCTGTAAGCACACAGCAGTCCAAAGCAAAGGATTAAAAGCATAATGGCGATTTAGGAAATAGATGAATTGACAGGTGTTGGAAGGATGAATTATTGCTTAAAGTAATATATAATTTAAAGTAGAACATTCTGGGAAAATGTTTATAGGAAGAATACTCCTTTGAGTAAAACAAAAACAAAAAATTACCAGTAACCAGTACTTCAGCATTAAGAATCGGTCCTTGGTGCTTAATTCACACTTTTAACTCTCACGCACTACTTCTCACAAATGCTATGCCAGCTTGGTTGGTGACTGACAATGCATGAGTGCAGATTTTCATTTTAGTCTGTGTGCGTTTTGGGGGAAAATGTATAGTTCCTCATACCTTTGAATTATTGAATATTTTTTGAAAAAATATTTCTAATCCATTCCATTTTATCTTAAAAACTTTGCTTACCAATTAATCACGCATTTTCTGCTCAGGATATTAATATTAGAGCTATAGCTTTTAAAGGTATTTTCTCAGACAAAAGCCAAATGAATAATTTTATGATATCCTTCAGGATACTGAAGAGCTCTGCTTCAGCAAATTTCGAATATTACTAAACACTTTTTAGACATATTTAAAATTTTACCAGGCATTTTTTCTACTGTACTAATTTTTTAATTAAAGGAATTGGGTCTAGGATATCAAGTGATAAAAGCATTGTTTCCAAGAATTAATTTCAGCTCTACAAATCATTCTCTTTCTGATTTTAAAAAGGTGCTCTACCCACAAGTTTTCCAGTTCATTCAATTTTTTAAAAAGATAATTGTTTCTATGAACTTCCAATATGCAATTTTGTTCACTCTTTAAAACGTTGGTAGTCAGTAAATATTATTGAGGAGTTATTTTATGTGGAGTCTTTTCAGGTATGTACAATAAATTCTGTTCTGTAATTTTAAAGAGCCGTTTGTAAATAATTATTTTGATGATGACTTCAGGTATAAAGTATTAACATTTGAGTCAAGTTAAGAATTAGGACGCAGGATGGCAGGGAAACAGTCTTTGCTAATCAACTCACTGTTCATTTTTATTCCTGGAACTGCCAGGTGATGATTTATATGTATATTTTCTTGTAAAACCACAATTCATTAACTTCCCTGAGACCTGTAGCTCTGGAAATTTAAGTTACATTAAAGCTGCACCACCTGCTTGTACTTCAGTAGGTTCACGGCTAGACTCAGTCTCCTTCTGGAACCTTCCACCAGTAGAAATGCCAGCGCTACCTTCTGGCACGCCAGTGATGCGATGCTACCATTTCACAGTGTGTCGAGAACATGATAAGCACTTGAACCTCCAAAACAGCAATGGGATCAGACGGCATAGCTACTCTATGGTGATGGTGCCAATGATGGCACCTACAGAGTTACCCCTCCAAAAATAACCTTCTCCTCTTCCTCATTAAAGCTGTTCTTCTTTCGTCAAAACCCGTTTTTCTCTTCACTTATTTTTGCTAACCAAATTTTACAATAAAAGGCATGATAGGAGGCACACTAGACAGAAATTAACATACACTAAAAGCATACCCTTTTACCTTCTCTAACTCTTGTCTAAAGAACAAGGAGGCTTATAATGTCCTCCTTGTTCTTGCTGTTAAAAAAAAAAAAGTTTACAATTCATGCTGCAAAATATTCTGGTAAAGCCTCTGGCAAATGCGTACAGTAAATCAGTCCTGCCCTTGCCGAAGTTTTAATTTGCATGCCTGTGTCTCTGGAAACATTCCGGAGCCTTCTAAGAAAGCATTCCAGTGTCTGCCTCTGTAAGAGTCCATATGGCAAATGCCTCAGAGATCACAGAACCTTTCTTATTGAAGGCCAAACATACCTCCCCACCTATACCTCCCACCTTATGTTTGGAGTTCTCAGTAGGAGCCTAACGAAGATTCTGGAAATAATGGGAAGAATAAAGGCAACGTGGAGTCAAGAGAAGGAAGGAAAGTATATCTGAGGACTGAAACCTATATGTGCTGATTAAGCGGCACTCACTCATGTAATGCACGTCTTGGAACGAGGCACACTTCTTGCTCTTGGCTTCAGGAAATGAGAATGGAGAGGGCATATATCAGAGGATGGAGCTGATTAGGTTAGCAGTTCAATTAAAATGTTTAAATGTGCCCTCTGATACACACTGATTTTACATTTATTTTACTCAGGGGGGGCATCTACCGTGAATGTTCTCTAAAACGAAAGAGCCAGGGATTTAAAAGCATTGGATTTTTTGAATGGGAGCATTTTTCAGTGTCCTGAGTATGGAAACAAAACTTGAAAGTGTGTGCTTCCCCAGCTCAGCCCTCAATGTAAAAGGCAGTCATGCTTCTGGAAAAAATAAATCACAACATCAGTTTGGTCTCTGAAATGCAAAATTACAACTTGGAAATCACAGTTAGGACCTTGTCCTAATGATGAAGGAACTTAAAGGGAATAATAAAAGGGGAAATATTTCTAAGTGAGTCCTTTCCCCTGAAGACACCGGCGGTATCCAGTCATTGCACAAGCATTCATCCAGTGTTTGCTCCGTGCTCTGCACTCCACGATGCGCTGGGAAGGGGGGTGGGGAAGAGAAAATTACACCGTAGTTCATCTCTTTAAACAGTCTAGTGGGGAAGACAGACACGTAATAGATGATTGTAAAACCACGAAGGAAGTGCATGAGAGAGATGACTACAGAGTTAAATTCCTCTTCCCACCACTGCCACTAACCTGATGGGGTCAAAGGTCTTGTGAAAAATACCACTAAACTGAGCCTTAAGGCTACAAGTTAGCCAAATAAATTGGTCTCGGATTGGGATGGCAAAGAAGACAGAGCATGAGTATGGTTTGAAGGAGGGTAAGAAGGAGCATGGAATGCTCTCTTTTAACCACTCAAAGTTCTGCACAGCTCAGGTGTTAAAAGGTCAGGAATAGAGTGATGAAGGGGGATGTTTAGGAGGTAAGCAGGCACGAACCAGATGATGTAGGCTCTTGAATGCTTATTAAAGAGCTTGGATTTTTCAAAGAATTCTAAGTCTGGGTGTCTCAGACGTCACTGTAAAAACAGCTCATGGTTCTGCATCTCCTGATATATATTGTTTCCACTGATCCTTCTTTTTGCATCAGTACATTTATTTTAAAAAGAACCTTTATGTATGTTGGTCTCAGAATCATGAATCTAAAGGTGAGTGACAGGGAGAGCGTTGGCTGACAGCTATGAGGAGGTTTGGGGGGTGGGATGGAGCTGGGGACATAAACCTGGAGGGAGGTGAACAAGCTCTCTCATTGGTGGTAGAGACCCAGGATAGTGCTAACCAAACAGTTGGCCCTGCGGTCCAGTAGAAAGAGAAGCCTCAACTGCACAAGCCAGTGAGACAATATTTTCAGGGAAAACTAGGTTCCAGTTCAGGGCAAAGGAAAGAGAGTGCTCTGCTAACACTGGGAGGCTATAGAAGAAGCTGTTCAATAAAATTGAAATGTTCCAGAGGCAAGAAGCAAGGTAGGGTGGTCCTGAGTCATTGTCCCAGGGGAGGACATTTATGACAAAAACAACAGATGGGGACTAGAGAGGAAGGCAGGCTTTGTGGGAAGAAGGTATCAGCGAGAGGCTTGGAGAGGGACTGAACTCAAAATGTTTGCCCATTTGTGTCCACTGCAGAACCAGTTGAGCCACTGCAGGCCCAGTGTGGTATCAGAGTAGATTTGCAAGGGTGGTTTTTAACATTTTTTATTGGAGTGTAGTTGATTTAAAATGTTGTCTTAGTTTCAGGTATGGGCTTCCCAGATGGTGCTCCTGGTAAAGAACCCATCTGCCAATGTAGGAGACATAAGAGACGTGTGTTCGATCCCTGGGTCAGGAAGATCCCCTGCAGGAGGACATGGCTACCTACTCCAGCATTCTTGCCTAGAGAATCCCATGGACAGAAAAGCCTGCTGGACTACAGTCCATGGGGTCACAAAGAGTTGAACAGGACTGGAGTAACTGAGCATGCACATTAGTTCCAGGTATACAGCAAAGTGAATCAGTTACACATAAACATATATCTACTACTCTTTTTTTAGATTCTTTTCCCTTAGAGGCTAATACAGAGTACTGAGTAGAGTTCCTGTGCTATATAGTCGGTCCTTATTAGTTATTTGTTTTATAGATAAATGTGTGTATATGTCAATCCCAATCTCCCAATTTATCCCTGCCCCTCTATACCCCTGGTAACCATGAGTTTGTTTTCTACATCTGCGACTGTATTTCTGTTTTGTAAATAAGTTCATTAGTCCCAATTTTTTAGATTCCATATATAAGCAATATCTTATGATACTTGGCAATGGTGGTTTTTGATTGCCTTTTATCGACCCTCTCCTGGAGTCCAGGCTATAAGGAAGCTGAATTCTATTATTAAGATTGCAGGGTTGACTTAGCTTCTTATTTGTTGAGTGATCTCATAGCTCAGTTTCCTCAGCATAAAAACAGGTATCACACACTTACTTTATAGTGTTGAAGCTCTTATTAAATGAGATAATGCATATAAAGTACTAATCAGAGTGAAGTGAAGTGAAAATTGCTCAGTTGTGTCCGACTCTTTGCAACTCCATGGACTGTATAGTCCACGGAATTCTCCAGGCCAGAATACTGTAGTGGGAAGCCTTTCCCTTCTCCAAGGGATCTTCCCAACCCAGGGATCGAACCCAGGTTTCCTGCATTGCAGGCAGATTCTTTACCAGCTGAGCCACAGAGAAGCCCAAGAATACTGGAGTGGGTATCCTGTCCCTTCTCCAGTAGATCTTCCCAACCCAGGAATCAAGCCAGGGTCTCCTGCATTGCAGGTGGATTCTTTACCAACTGAACTATCAGGGAAGCCTAATCAGAGTAAGTGCCCCGAAATTTTAGCTAGTGTTATATGTAACTTGAATCACTTGAAATAGGATGCTTCATTCCATTTTTACTTGCTTAATGAAGTTTTAGTGGAATATTTTTACAGAGAAATACTTAGGGCATATAGAGAATATTTACTCTTGGGTTATATACAGAATGTTTAAAACGTATCAGAAACATTCTGGGTTTTTCTTTTTATTTTTCTCAACTCCAGACCCTTAAAATTATTTTTCTTTGAAAAAGCAAAATCAATGAGATAAGTCATCCTCATGACAAATATCCTTTTGCTACCACTGCAATATAACTACCATTCCACCTCTGGGGAAATACTCATTTTTTTCACTGTTTGCATGGCTTCCTATACAAAGTCCCTCCCAAGACCTAACCTCATATTACATTTTTTTTTTTTTCCAGGAGTCAGCTCCTAAAGACTTCTTAGTGGGACCAAACTATTGGAAAAGGAATGGATTTTACAGATAGGGAGGATAAAAATTAGTGATGGCTGAAACCAAGGGGGTAATATTAGGGGAGTTACGGGACCAAAAAAATAGGAGAGTTTCTCCAGACTTCCTTGTCCTCATACCCTGCATTTCCTTGCCTCTCCCAAGTTTCTTTGCCATCCTTATTCTCATGATAAAATTATTTGGCTTAATGTGGAGGGGTGAATATGATAGAAAGCATTTTCTCAAAAACTCAGAAAGCAATGCAGTGGGCTCCCAGAGTGATTACCAGGCACTCAGCTACCACCCTTTAGATCAAGTCCAGGGACACATACAGGGATTGGTGAAACAGTACACTCAATTTATCCATGTTTTAGAATATGCCACGAAACTACCTGCATTTCAAGAAATTATGTCTATGCAGATTCTTACTATTCTCTGCATTGGTCCCTAAAAAGCAGTACGATTTATTGTCTTTGTTTCATGCCTTTCTTTTCAAACTTCTGATATCAAATACTTAAAGCTTTCCTAGGATTTTTTGCCAGGAAAAAAGTGATCTGATCAATGAATTCACATTTAAAGATTGTGACTACATGATTTTTTTCTCCCTGGGGTATATTTAAGGTCTTGTTTAAAACAAAAGGAAAAAATCATTAATAATAAACCTTTAGGGAAATTATATTGAAAGACAATTTTCAGCCATCCTTAATTTTCATCTTCTCTGCCTATCCATAATATCTATTTACTTTCAATAGTCTATTCCTATATGGTCCTCCACCTACCTGTGGATAGTCCTAAAGGCAATATTAAGTATATTTTTCCTTTTCATTCGCTACTTGATTTATGTGAAAATTATACTTAGAAGCATTTTTCCCCTCGTGATTATATCATGAGAGCAGTTATGCCAGATTGTAGACAAAAATGTAACTATTCATTTCAGCCTGATTCATCTTCACCTATTTTTTTTCTCTTAAATGCATTTCTTTCAGTTTCCTCCTTGAAGTCTAATCTCATTTCACTTTCCAAGGTAATGAAGGGAAAACAACAAACAGAAAAAGGGAAAAAAATTCCCAGCTGAAGTTACATGTATCTGAAAAATGAAACAGCAAAATATGTTTGATTTAATCTCAGTATTAAAAAGCAAATGTTTGTTCAACATTTATACAATTTTGCAAGTACTTTTTGATAGTGACTTTACAAGTTATCACATCATGGAGACTTGTAGGCAGTGCTCTTTATGAAAGAAGAGAAAAAAATCATGGATGATTTTATCTTATACAGATAAATTTTAAGAACTTTCCTAGGAGAAATGTATGTCCATGATCTGTTTGCCAAATTATAGCTGCCACATTGATAAAAAGAGTGGAAATACCATCTCACTTAGGTACCCACTGTGTACCTTTTAGCTTAATTCTGGGGAATCAAACATGAGCCAAAAAAAAAAAAAATCTTGTCAAGTATCCTATCTTTCACAATGATATTAGAGAGGCATTTGGTGGGGTTTTAATTGCTCCCTAAATGCATGCATCAGAAGCACCCCGTGTTCATCAGCTGCAATGTTAATGTTAAATGAATCCAAACAGATTTATTTCAAAAGTTTAATGAGATGCAGGGCAGATACAAGTCAGGAGACAAAATGGGACACGAGGACTAGAATTTGCACTGGAGAAAACAGAGAGAGAGATTCCTATGTTCCGTAATAGTTCCACTAAACCATGATTTCTGAGAGTGAGGGTCTAGAACCTAAATGGTAATAAGTGGTCTCCACGTGGCTTTTTTTCTTACTCCCATGTAGATCTAGAATCTCCCACTTCTCACAACTACCCTCTATTGTAAACTGTCATCACCTCTTTCTGGATCATCACAATGGTCTCCTAACTTGTGTTCTTGGCCTCTTTTTACTTATTTCACAAAACAGCAGCCAGAGTGACCCTGAAATAACACAAATCTGATCGTGTCATTCTTCTGTTCAACACATGGCTATCCCTCTGGCTCAGGGTGATACCTGACAGTCCATGCAGGACCTGCGAGAGGCTCTGTGTGCGCTGGCCCCTCGATAACTCTCTGACCGAGTCTCCTATCTCCCTCCACCACTTTTGCTCAGCCACAACCACCCTGGTCTTCTCATGGCTTCCTCTGCTGCTCTCCAATTCAGAGCCTGTGTATTGTCTATTCCTTTTGTTGGGAGCAGCACCATCCACTAGAACTTCCTGCAAAGATGGGCCTGCTCCACATCCGCGCCGTCCGCTATGCTATCCACCTGAGCCTAGGAGCAACTGTATTTGGACAGCATATGTTTAGGGCCATTTCCCCTTAGCTGTGTTACTCATGCTCTTCCTCCTCGGAATCTTTAATGCTGCTTTACCTACAATTTCAGCATCCACTTTCTCAGGGTTTTCTAGCTCCTTCCTTGACTTAATTTTTCTTCTTAGCATTTATCATTAACTACTATATTCTGGGTGTATTAGTTGTCTCTTTATTGTGTTTTTCCTCACTGTCATGTAAGCTCCAACAGAAGCAGAGAATTCTTTTTCTTGTTTTGTATTTTTTGTTTTGTTTTCATTCACTGTTGCATTCCCAAGAACCTAGAACAGTATTTGGTACAGGGCAGGTTGCCTCCAAATATTTGCTTATTGAATGAATAAATGACTATAAATTAATACTTAACAAAACAGACATCCTGACATTTGTGTTGGTAGTGACACTTGCTGGGGGTATTAGAGGGGATAATAGAATAATTCAGTGTGTCTAAAGTTCCCTACACCTGAGTTTTGCATTACCAGAGCTAAGAGGGAATTGCTATTAATATAATTCCAGGCACTGGATGTTCCTGACGCTGTAAGTTACTGCACAGGTCTATGCAATGTTTCTGTGTAAATTTTGCTCTAGCTGGGTATCTGGGAATACCTTCTTTCTTTCTTTTCTCCAACTATTTGTCAATAAAAAAATAGCTTTCAGGTTATGTTCAAAAAACATTCCCATTACTAAAAACAACAAAAAATTCTTTAAATTTATTTTATTCAAGTGTAGTTGGTTTACAATGTTGTGTTAATAATAAACAAATTTAAACACAAAGAAAATGATTCCAAGATCACTTACTCCTTCAACTGCAGCCACCTGTAAGTCTGTTATCTAACAGTATTATGTCCCTTCATGCTGGGCTACATAAGATAGAAATCTAATTGACAAAAACATACTCTTCTCTCAAAAGTGCATAGAATTTTACTCTATCCAATAAAAGCCCTGAATAACTTCCAAAAACCTTGAAATAATACATAAATATTAATAAAAATTTCAGAATCCTTCCTTTGACCTTAACCATCTTAGTCCTCAGATGGTGGCTTTAAGAGGAATGCAGGAACACCTATAACCCACACTATACATTTCATCCGATGCTAGGAGTTATCTTCCTAAGGAAATATTAGGGGATGGAGCTTAAATTTGACTTTATTTAACTGAATATTGGACACTGTGCTTTTTTTTTTTTTTTTCTGGTTGGTTTGGGGAGAAGATGCTTTAAAATGTATTGAATGTGTCCATGATTCTAACAGGATGGGAGGGCAGCTGTCTGTCTTGTATTTTAACCACTCCCATCCCACCCTGCCCCCACCCAGGAAAAAATAAAGTCTGACACTCATCATCAAGGTATTTCCCCGTGATTACCTACAGGTTAAACGTTACCCTCTGAAGCAGATGGTCAATTGCCAGTCTAATCGAAGGAATTGTTCCCCTTCCTCTCATCCGTTGAATATGCTTTTGATACTCCTGGTGCCAGAAAATTGCTACAGGTTGAAATAGTGCCCTGTGTATTATTGAGAAACTGAATAATTGAGACTGTCAGACAGCCTCCCTTTCCCCATCCTTTTCCTTTGTGCAGGAAAATTGTTCTACTTTTATATAATTAACGTTCAAGAACACAGCACGAGGGAATACAACGATGGGGTCTTACAACTCCATCAAAATTAAAATCATAACAATATGTAAGATAAAGAATTAGCAATAAATAGAGAGTTCTCAGAGTAAAAAAAAAGCTTTCACCAGTGGGCATACTCTAGCATGAACCCACATTCTTTTTTTTAGCCAAAACAACAAAACAAAAACCAAAAGGTCAACTTGGATTTTTAGTTGAAACTGTTACAAAGGTGAACTCTCCAGCATGCTTCTATCACAGAACTGCAATTTTGTGTTGAAACTTATCTTTGGGAACTGTGTACCTATTAAAAGTGGGAGATGCTTACAGATACAATGTCATTTATTGCTCATGTTGAAGCTTAAATAGTCTCAGATTCCATAGACAGATGTGATGATGAGGAATGAGCGTAGGTAAAAAAGTCAATTCCACTTCAGTTATGCCACTGACTGGCTATGTCACCTTAGGCAAGTTCGAATTTTAATTCCTTCATCTTCCTACTTTATATGGTTAATTTAGGGATTAAATGTAAAGTAGATAATATATCTGGGAAGTTATGGATGTTAATAACCTACGGATGTCATCATTATTATTAAATTATGCAGATGATATAATTATAACTAAAACGTATTTAAGAGAATGAATTCACAGAGAAATAAATAATCCACATCAAAGTATCAAAAGTACTTGTATTTATGTGATAGAGAAGGCTTTTCTCTAGTTTCACATGTATCTCTGAACTTTAATAACTTTAATTTCACTCTTAATGAAAACAGTTGTTTCTGTTTTCATACTAAAAAATCCTCCTATGCTTACCAATATGGTCTACCAGGAAAAGATAATCCTAATTATATACAGATTTATATAAAGTATGGAAATGCTTTTACAAACATTTTATACGTGAGAAATGTCCAACTTGATTTGCCAATATAATTGTCCCCTTAATACTCTGTAAATCTGCAAAAGAAAACTAGTTTCCTCTTATCAATTAACATTTTATGAAAACACGTGTATACTTGTGGCGGATTCATGTTGATGTATGGCAAAACCAATACCATATTGTAAAGTAATTAACCTCCAATTAAAATTAATAAATTTATATTAAAAAATTATTGGATGAAGAAATGTTTTGAAATTTTTATAAATTTTTCTTCTTTGAAATGGGAAGTTCCTTTTCACTAAGATTGAACAAATTTCTATTCTAAAAACCACAAGATTTAAATAGAAATTCTGGGTAAACCATTCTTCTTATTCTAGTTTCTGCCTCACATAATAGCAACTTAAACTTTCCACAAATAGCAACTCTCTTTTTACTGAAACTTTATAGATTCACACACCTGAAAAAACTTCAGCCAGGGTTTAAGGTCACTTAATTTTTATAAGTTCAGGAATCAAGAGTAATCATTTTTTTGTGGAAAACTTTCCATAGTGTGTGTGTACATATATTCTTGAATGTATATTGTCTCATAATGTAATCCAGCAAAACTTTCAGCACTGATTTCTTTTGGCTCTTTTTGGTCATTTTTCCTTTCTTATTTATCCATCTTGTCTCTTTAACGTTTATTTTTCTTCATTTGTTTTTCCTCTGTATAGGATATTACAGAGTGTCTTTGGGTTTGAAAGGAAAAAAAAAATGAAATGATGGGAGGAAGAAAAAAGGCAGGAAACAAGAAAAGAAGAAAGAAATGTAGGACAAAAACTTTTCCTAGTTCTTTCTGTTCATGATTATCTCAGCCTTCAATGGCTGGCTAGCAAAGAGTCACATGCCTAGGAGAAAGATTCAGTGAAAATTTGCCAGGAAGTGAGGAAAACTGACTACTTTCTTTTATCCAACAGTAAAAAAGACAAATAGGACTTGAAAATGTAAATCTCCTCAACTCCACTATGAATATGAGGTAGCTGTCTTCCTTGAAAAGGTACCTCCCCCTGGAAACATCATTCCTGTCTCTGTGGCTTTCAGCACAAGATGAAGTTTGTTTGGCCAATTGTTCAACCTTTACATCATTCTGAGCCACCACGTAAGCATTCTTACCCCCTTTCCCCCAGAAGGTGGCAGGTTGCTTATTAAGCACATAGAAGGGAGTGTATTTTTCCTTCATCACTCTATTTATCTTTCCTTGAGAGAGAAATCTAAATGTCCCTAGTCACCTTGAGTCTTCCACGAAATGGAAAGAGCTTTGCAAAATGTCCTGCACAGAACCCTCTGATTTCATTCACAACATGATCCGAGAGCTCAGACTAGTACTTTATCTGTCATTAATCCCACCGCAGCACGTAGCAGCCATTAAGGGGGTTACTTACCAGCTTCCACACCGATGAATATACAAAAAGGAGTAGAAAGGAAAGCTGGCAGGGTCCATGACAAACGATGACTGTGACTGGGAATGGAGACCCAGCTCCTCTGACTGCTGGGGAGCCATCTCCCCCGTGTCAACACATAGCCCACGGGGCAGAGGTAATTTCCCCATTTTATGATCTACTGTACTTGGCATCTGTTCTGGCACTGGAGACCGTGTCTATTTTGGGGATCAGTTGTATATTCCCAGATTGCCATTTTCCTCTGCCTTGCGCTCTGTTAAATATTCTACAGTATATTATCACTTCATTTGACTTCAGTTCTTTCCTCTGACAGTGGTGTGGGGCAGTCTGGACCCACAGTCACTTCCTCTCTCAAACTCAATCTGTCTAAATGTCAAAAAGGAAAAAAAAAAAAAAAAAGGTAGAACTCTTTACAATCCCAGCAATCTGGCATTTCTGAGGAAATATTTGATAGGTGTTGCATTTCGGAAGCTCTGTTTGTTGGAGGTGGAGGGCGGGGAGAGGGAGACTTGTGGCTGAAAATACTGTTACTTTCATAGTTAGCTTTTTCAGAAATGTGATATTCTGTTCTTAAAAGCCCCAGTCCCAAAAGCAGAGGCTGTGTTAACACAAAGATTTTTGTTTGTTTAAGATGGTCCTTCTCCCAACTTCTACTCACAGATTTGAGCTATCTGGTGACAGATTTGGGCAGATGACTTTGTCCACAATTTGATAATGCTCGCAAAGCTGAGGAGTGTTCCATGATTTCTTTCCTCTCTCCCCATTCCCCTGCTGACTTCTCTCCCCGCCTTCCCAAACCCCCTCAACTACCCGCCTCAACACACACACCTTTTGGCTTTGTGTTTCCATGCTGAAAGTGTCAGACTTAGTGACATGAAAGGACAAATCCCAGAAAAGACCTTTTGGAAGGTTTTGCTCCTTGCCTTTGGGGACATATGTTGGCATTAGATATTGTCAGGCTGCTTTGGATCTTCCTAATTAAAGGCTATCAGAAATAAAATTAGAGGTGACTTCTCTAGGTCAGCAGAATTCAGTCATCACGTATTACTCCGCGGTGAAGTAACTAGGATTAAGGAAATGCTTAACTGAAAGGACTTCTATTGAGTAACTTTCAGGAGTGTGCCTGTGCTTAGAAGCACCAATGGATCGACTAATAATACTGAATAACTGGAGCCACATTGAAACAGGACATACCTGCTGCACCACAGATTTCTTAACATTTAGAATTTGGGGTAGCTTTAGTTTCAGTAAAAAGAAAAAAAAAAAAGAAAGAAAGGAGGCATTAGTATAGTCTGAAAGCAAGAATAATGTGAAAGAGAGAAGAGGGGAAGGGAAATAATTTTGGTGGAGAGCCCACAACAGCATCAGGCATCAAGCTAGGTGTAGACTATTAAACTCATTTAACTATCAGGTCATTACTGGTAGATGTTTCTCTTTCCACTTTCAAAATGGAGAAACTGAGGCTCAGCCAAAAACAACTATTTGCCTAAGATTGCAACATTCATAAATAGCAGAGCTAGAATTTTTTTTCCCTCTTTGTTACTAAGTTTATATACTTCCTATAACTCTAAACTAAGATCTCAAATCTGTGTTGACCAGGCTTTTTTTTTCCTGCTGCTTTTTCTTTCTTCAGAGACTTGTCTGCTTCCTAAGCCTTGAAGCAGATTGTCAACCTTCAAAATATTGCCTACTCATCTGGCTAGTATGCATGCAAGGCAAAAGGAAAATTTACTCTGAATTAGAGGAATCATCACTGATTTCATTTCTTTAGCTCCCAAGGACAAAGGGATATTGGTAAGGGAGAAAAAAAAAAAAAAGAAAAGTCTAATAAATATTTTCAATTCATTTTTAATTTGAAAAAATATTGTGAAATATTTTTAAACTTTAAGCTAGTTTGCATGGAAGGATGTTATCATTACTATAGTCACTGATCCAGACATTGAAGAAGAAAGAAGCCACATGAAAATATCAACCAAAATTATGTATTAGGTTTCAGGTGATTACAACCCTAGCTTTGAAAATAGCTACAACTGTTTTTTCTGTATTTTTAAGAATTTGTTGCCGTGAAAATACTCAAGATCACCTGAGTTCAATTTATGACAAAAGATGAGCCTTAGTTTTTAATGTCATTCAAATATGTTTTTAAATCAATAAAAGTTCCAAGACAGAATTTCCTATTTTTCAAGTTTGGCAGAATTTTGGTAAGGAATTCAGGATCTCTTCCCACCCTTCCAACGTGGGGTTATTTTCCAGAAGAACTGCCAATACTTCAGTTATCTTCTTGGAAGAAACAGAGTGGCCTGGTTCCCCTGCTGCCTTATGAGTTATTCCTTAACTCGACAGGAATAAGCCTGTTCCCTTATACTCACATAGCACAGACTGGATATTTGAGCCTGATTTTTGGCTCTTTCATCTGAACTCTTCCTCTGTTGGCAAGCCTGTGTTCTGGATGGTCCCTCTTTTATCAGAGACACTTTCTGTCTGACATGTTCGTGGGTCCGTATCTCATCTTAGCAGGGGTAGAGGCAGACAGTCATGGGGAGATCTAACCATCATATTCCTCACACTCTGTGACCAAAAGAAAATTTTTTTAAAAAAAGCTCCAATAACAGAGACATTTAGTCCAGTCTGGCTACAACAGGAAGGTGAAGCCAAGAGCAATTTACCCCTTGTTACTCCTTCCTTTCACTTTCATTAAATGTAATCTTTTTGAATATTCTTCAGTGGTGACATCTAATGCCACAGGTAAATTTCTTTTTTTAATTAAAAGAAAAAAAAAATGCCTGAAGGAATAAAAAGCCCTAGGGCTTCTGACAAAATATTTTAGAAGGTAAATGATAGCTACAGACTCCAATCACTATCATATAATTAGACTGTTCAAACAGAAAAAATATGACTCTAGAATGTTACATCTTCCTGACAACATGACATGACATGTTTTGGATAATATTGGGAGCAGGCTTGGGTTATAGTCATGGAAACTCATTATATACACACATAGACACACATACATAAATACCACATATGTTTGTGCATGTTTGGTGTATATAATGTACAACTGTTAAGTGGAATCTATTTAGGAAGAGAATAGTAAGTTTATTTAGGGAATGTGTGTACTCAGTTAAGTGGGGATTTTTTCTAAAGCCACTAGTAGGAACGATAAAGTTGCTTTATCAAACCATCAACAAAGAGCCTGCCTTCTTCATCTCTATATCATTTGGACAAAATGTAGCAGAGAATTCTCAGTTTCTGTTGTATCTCTGAAGTTTATAAACACATCAAGGGGGCAAGGACACCCAACATTTCAATTTAAAACCTTTATATTTTTAATGTGCACGTTGAAATAAGAAGACTGTATGAAGAGATATTTATATTCCTGGTATAAGTCTGATTCATATCGTTCCAGTGGTATTTTTGTTTTATTTCCATTGATCAGTAAGATTTCTCTAGAAAAGCCACACTGCATTTACTAAATAGCCTCTAGCAAAGAGGACAAGAAAAGGGCCATAGTTTTCTATCAGATTCATAGAAAAGGGTTCCTTTCAGGGAAGAAAGAACCTTGAAGTGTTTGCCAAGAATGTGAAATTCCTGGTGTATCTAGAGTTCAAGTGTCTTCTTAGTGATTCTTACACAGGAAAGAATTTTAAGTAGAGAGAAAGATTTTTTTTTTTAATAGTATATATTCCAAGGGAACTAGTTTGAGAAACTGAACAGCCTCAATGATCCATGAAAAACTTACATATACCTAGGGATTGACACTGACCTCAGCTGTTTCTGAAACCTGGATTAAACCATCTGTATTGGAAACCTAATTGAGTTTCATTCACTTCCTTTATTTACCAGTATCTACTGGCTGCCACAAACTGTTCTGTCTGCTAGAGTTATGGGAACAGAGTCCCTGCTCTCAAAGTTCATATGCTAGTGGACGAGGAAGCAATTAAACACAACACCATTAGAAGAGATAAGTAGTATGAGAGAGAGGCAGTGAAAACACTAAGTCGAGTGGGGTTTGAAGGAATGATTGAAGAACATTTTTTTTTCAAACTTTTTATTTTGTATAGGGGTATAGCTGATTAACAATGTTGTGGTAGTTCCAGTGAACAGTGAACTTAGCCATACATATGCATGTATCCATTTTCCTTCAAACCCTCCTCCCATCCAGGCTGGCACATAGCATTGAGTAGAGTTCCAAGTGCTATACAACAGATCATTTTTGGTTATCCATTTTGAGTATAACAGTGTGTACATGACCTTCCCAAACTCCCTAAATATCCCTTTCCCCTTGGTAACCATCGATTCCTTTTCTAAGTCTGGGAGTCTCTTTCTGCTTTGTAAAATAAGTTCATTTGTATCTTTTTTTTTTAGATTCCACTTATAAGGGTTGTCATACGATATTTCTCCTTCTCTGTCTGACTTACTTCACTCAGTATGATACTCTCTAGGTCCATCCATGTTGCTGCAAATGACAGTATTTCATTCTTTTTAATGGCTGAGTAATATTCCATTGTATATTGTACCACATCTTCTTTATCCAGTCCTCTGTCAATGGACATTTAGATTGCTTCTATGCCTTGGCTATTGTAAACAGTGCTGCAATGAACACTGGAGTGCATTTTTCCTTTCAGATCATGTTTTTCTCTGGATATATGCCCAGCAGTGAGATTAGTGGGTCATATGGTAGATCTTTTTTTTTTTTTTTTTAAGGCACCTCCATACTCCTGTCCATGGTGGGGATAATTTACATTCCCACCAACAGTGTAGAAGAAGAACACTTTCTGAATAGCATGACTCTACCATTGAATGCTCTAGGATGAACATAGGAGGATGTTCCAAACCTGACCAGGAAGGAAAATCAGAAAACCTCAAGCCATTTGCTGCTGCTGCTGCTGCTCAGTCACTCAGTCACACTGACTCTTTGTGACCCCATGGACTGTAGCTGGGCAGGCTCCTCTGTCCATGGAATTTTCCAGGCAAGAATACTGGAGTGGATTGCCATTTCCTTCTCCATGGATCTTCCCAACCCAGGGATTAAACCACATCTTGCACCTCCTGCATTGGCAGGTGGATTCTTTACTGCTGTGTCACCTGGGAAGTCCATTCAAGGCATTTATTAGCCATATATATTAGATCCTAAACAGTAGGCAGGAATCAAATCTATTCCTTGCATACTCCAATATTTGGAATTTGTCCTCAGAGCTTGGAGGGTCTATTGAAGGATTTGTTTGTTTGTTTGTTTTGTGGCCCTGAAAAGGGCCTTTGGTTGAAATCAAGCTCCTGAGAGCAAATGAGAAAGCTAAACTGCCAAAACCGTAGAGAGTACGGCCCTGGCGCTTGAGAGCGTAGACCACGTCCGTAGCGGTGACTGTCTCCCACTTGGCATGCTCGGTGTAGGTGACCGCGTCCCGGATCACGTTCTCCAGAAACACTTTCAGGACCCCGCGGGTCTCTTCGTAGATGAGCCCAGAGATGCGCTTCACACCACCACGACGAGCCAGGCGGCGGATAGCAGGTTTAGTGATGCTCTGGATGTTGTCGCCCAGAACCTTGTGGTGGCGCTTAGCGTTGCCTTTCCCCAGACCTTTGCCGCCTTTGCCGCGTCCAGACATGGCTTCACGAGAAGTAAACCAACAGCAACTCTGAAGGATTTTTATTTTTAAGACTTTTTTTTTAAGTGGACCATTTTTAAAGTCTTTATTGAATTTGTTATAATATTGTTTCTGTTTTGTTTTTTGGCCACTAGACATGGAGGATCTTTGCTCCCTGACTAGGAATTGAACCCATAACCCTTGCATTGTAAGGTGAAGTCTTAACCACTGGACCACCAAGGAAGTCCCTACTTAAAGATTTTAAATGAGAGAGTAGCATGGTCAGATCCCTTTTCTTCCTTCTGTGATTGGAGACAGGTTGCTATGAGACTTGGGGATAATTTTGTACAATGGCACTAGTTTATCATATCCATTGTTCAAAAGACACCACATGTGTGTGCGACCCCCACATGACTTTTGTATTGTGAGCATTAATTATCAGACTGGGAAAAAAAAATTCTGTTTAGGAATTATTCATGGGTGGCTGTGGAGGAATCACATGTGCTCTGTTACACTCTTTCAGCTTAGATTACCCCGCAACCTCATTGATCATTTTTCTCTGACTTTTTTTTGGCAACGAAGACTAGTTCCGTTTCCTTCAAGTCTTGCATGATTCAGGACAAATACCTCATGTCTCATGATACCTCAGTAAAGCCAAAAGTTTAAATGATTTTTCAGGAAAAATACACTTTTCATGTAAGCGTCTTTTCTAATTAAATTTATCATTTCATTAACAGAGTGAGCATAATGACTCATCTTTATCTATTTCTTTTCCTGTTTGGGAAGGCAAAGGTGGGACACATTTTACTTAAAAAGGCTTCAGGCTAAGGTGGTTCCACTCCTGGCAGTCAGCCTGCTGTTCTTTTAATAAAACACATTCACTTTTCTTTCCTTATCACTGATCTAAGAAAGCATTAATTACTAATATAAATTCATATTTAAAATTTTTTTCAAGCACACTTTTTATAAATCTGTGCAGTGGGCTGCACTGCTTCTTAGACTGTAATCCACTGTATAATCATTTTCAAAATAGACCAATGCTCTTTTAATTCACTAGAAAACTCGGCATCATTTTAAATCTGTAAATGAATCCATGAGGTTGGAATACAGCACTGACCTTTCAAAGTGCCCCCTTTTAAAGAATGTCACTTCTTTACTTATGTTTATTTTCTATCCCAGAAAATACGTTTTCTTTGTTTTTTAAAAACCCCATAAATACTATGCTGATCAAGTCAGAACTCTCTGAAAGTATATTTAAGAAAGTAATTGGGAAAACGTGATTATGTGTAAAGGTAGAAAAGTACTTTCTAAAAGTCAGATATTCTCAGTAATCATACTTTTTAATCACTTTTACAAACCATCCTCATTTGCATTGGAATACAAAATATTGGTCTCTTATTTACTTCATGTGCCAAGCATTTTTTTTTTTTTTAATGAATCCTGTTGGATTTTCCCTTTTAGTTTCTCTGGTGTATTTTCACAACCCCATCCTGTTCCAGGGAGCCTTTACATCCCTATTGACGGCCTCTTCCCCTTTTTAACTAGTTTATAATGTCATTATCCAGTTGGTAAAAATAGTTAGAATTTATCAGACCCCCTGGTAGCTCAGATGGTTAAGCATCTGCCTACAATACGGGAGACCTGGGTTGGATCCCTGGGTTTGGAAGACCCCCTGAAGAAGGAAATGGCAACCCACTCCAGTACTCTTGCCTGGAAAATCCTATAGACGGAGGAGCCAGGTAGGCTACAGTCCATGGGGTCGCAAAGAGTCGGACACGACTGAGCGACTTCACTTCACTTCACTTCATGCTAAGCACTGGGCACATATTATTTCCTTTAATCCTCACAGTAACCCTGCAAGATGGGTGTTAATCTCTTTTTTTTCTTTTACAAAGAAAATGAAGTTCAGAAAAGCTTAATAATTTGCCTATGGTCATAAAAACAGACAAGCTCACCGCATCCAAAGCTGATGTGTACTCTGCTCCATCACTTAGTTTCCCAAAGCTTGATCACTGAAACCATGACATGCTCGTGATCGAGAAATCATTAATTTGTCATATTGAATCTAAACTCCTATGTTTGATTTTGAAAAATCTTTCCTAATTTGCTTCAGTTGAACTCAGTAAACAGTAATTGAGGGCAGACTGTGTACCAGACACTATTTAAGGGACCAAGAAGGTGTTGTTAGTGGTAAAGAACCTTCCTGCCAATGTGGGAGACGTAAGAGACACAGGTTCAGTCTCTGGATTGGGAAGGTCCTCTGGAGGAGCGCATGGCAACCCACTCCAGTATTCTTGCCTGGAGAATCCCATGGCCAGAGGAGTCTGGTAGGCTACAGCCCATAGGGTCACACAAAGTCAGACACGACTGAAACAACTTCACATGCACGCATGCAAGGATGAAAAGAAGGATACTGTGTTTAGTCTTCACGTGCAAATTCATTGACCATCACTCCGTGCCCTCTTCACCTCTAGTCAAATCAAATATTCAAAGTAAATATTAAAAGAATCCTATTCTTCACTCTGGCCAATTGAATACATATAATAGGATTTCTCAGACTTTGCTCTTTAAGATATTAACATGTGCTTTAGATAAAAAGAAGAAGAAAGTAATTTTGGGTATATTTGGCAAATGCTGTCAAATATTAACTGCCTGTTGGTTACTAACAATGATAACTAGCCTACAAAAGTCTCTGGAAAATATGGAAGTAAAGAATTCCCACGTTTGTTTAAGCCAGTCTTTTCCATACTTTTTTTGCTCACAGAACAGATTTTTCTTTCAAAATTCTTAAGTTTCATTGAATTTAGAGTAGAAAATTCTTATGGTGCTTGCTCTCATTTTTCTTAAAATTTAATCTTTTGAGTAAATAATCCATATGTTTCAAAAATCATAACAATGCAAAAACATTACATTTAGATTTATTTTTCCATCCTATTCTTGTTCATCACTCTCATGATTAGCTGCTTTTTTAGATTCTTGCATTTCTTTCTTCAAGCACAAAGAAATTAAAACACAGATATATACTTCATATTTTTTTTAAATAACACTATATATTACATTTTATTCTCTATATCCTGTAGTGAGTTTTCTTTTGCGTTTTCAAAGTACAGTCTTCTTTCAAGGCCTGATTTAAATCTCACTTCTTCAATAAGATTTGCTGGATCTTTGCTGAAATAGTTGGTGTCTCATCATTTAAATCCTCAGTATCTTCTTGTTCCCTATCTGGTCTTTTGATCTCACCAGAGAGATGATAAGCTTGTTGAACATGGGAATCAGAAGCACTGCTTTTTCTACTTTTCATATATCATCAAGCCTGCAGTAATTGCTGAGTTAATCATCCTGTCTACACAGGACCAGTCTGAAGAGAAAGCCACAGAGACATGTTGGAATCTGAGTCACTGCCTAGAATTACAGGAACTTTCTCTCCACATTGCTGCATAGAGAATCTTGTACAGCATCATGAATCACAGAATATCACCAAATGAATTCTTCCCAATATGAGAAAAGAAGACATTAAAAGTATTATAAATCATAAGACTAAGTATCTTGAAATATGGGCCATGCTCTTGGCTGTAACACTTCTAGACCTTGTATAAGCCAATAAACATTGCACCTACAGAATGAAAATTATTATGTACAGCTATTGAAGTTTATATGTGTGAGACTAAAAATTAAAGCTCTTAAGATTTGTTACTTAAACAAATGAAAAAAAAAAAAGGAACAACTCTTGGAGCCCTCTTTATACTACTGTTTTGTTTCAAGCAGCTTTTTTGAAGAAATCCATAAGATGGTGGCTGATGAGATAACTAAAGCATATTGCAGTAAAATTCAAGTTCAGCAAGCAGTGAATGAATGCCGACCTTAGCAAAGCCACATGCAAAACTTGAGAGGATAAAGCTTGACCCAGACAGATGCTCTGTCTTCTAAGAGTGACAGTCTCAATTCTCTTTTTGACATTAGATATTCTGTGGTGAGGGCTTCCCTGGTGGCTCAGTGGTGAAGAATCCACCTGCCAATGCAGGAGATGTGGGTTCAATCCCTGGGTCAGGATGATCCTCTGAAGAAGGAAATGGTAACCCACTCCAATATTCTTGCTTGGGAAATCCCATGGACAGAGGAGCCTGGCAGGCTACAGTCTGTGGGGTCACAAGAATTGGACACAATTTAGAGCTTCAACAACAATTCAATGAGTTGTAAAGGGGTAGAAATTGTTTGGGGCTTTGGATAGACGCCTGAGGGGAAAGAGGTCTTCTATTTATTCCCATAGAACAGATCTCAGGTAGAGTAGTTGAGAAAACGTTTAGGAATATTAAAATTGTGCGAAACAAATAATTGTAAAAAAATAAGATGGATACCTTGATATAGATATAATTACTTTCCATTCCCTCTGTCCAATTCAACATATTAAAACTCTGGTGCCTTTACAGTGAAAAGTTATTCCTTAATGAACACCCCCATTGGCAAAAAATCAAGTTACCAGGTAGATCAGGGAGCATGGGTTTCAGATTTTCTGATAATGCTATCAACTGAAATCTCAGTTCTAAGTACAGAATCAAGCATCATTCCAGTATCCTGCCAGTGTTATCTTTCACAGAATAAGAGAGACGGCAATCACATAACTAAGCCTCAGGTTAGAGCCAGATCATACTCACCTCCAGGAACTTCTATGTAGGATATGGGAAGACTGGCAAGATAAACCCTTCCTTTTTCAGTGATGGAGTTCCTGATATGCCTCTATGGTTTCCCGGTGTTAAATGGCCAATACTTGCCATTGCCTTTAAAGATACACAGGACATTCATTCATAGTTTCTTTGCACAGTACGTTGAACAGAGGAAGTTTTCTTGTGGCTCTAGATTGTCAAGAAAAATGAATTTAATTAACTCTAAAAGGGAACAGAAATAAGTCTTTTTGTGATTGAGTTCTGCCATCTTTGCTTGGAAAGAGGGATTATACCCTTTGCTGTGACTACCAAGTAGATGTTATGTTGCAGAAGAAGTTTCAGCCATTTTAAAACATGGCTTTTCTTTCCTGGTGACCTTTCTGCACTCTTCTGTTAAGATTCTGAAATAAGGAAGTTAACAGGCTCAGAGATCCCACTGTTTCCTATTTCTATTTCCAGTAATAGCTCTCAGGGCTACTTTGTCACCAAGACCCACAGAATTGAATGTGATTGCAGCAAAAGGTACTATGAGTAGAAAATGAATTCCTTATGTTGAAAAAAGAAAAATGTGTGGGTGCTTTTGGAACAAGCCTGTAGACAATGGTAGGCTTTTCAACAACATATTACAAAGGGATGGTTAAACTGACAGATGATGAGATGATTGACATAATTTTTGAAAGTAATAAAGCTGAATTTTCCAATTTATTATGGCTTTCATGAATTTTCCTTTTAAAGTGCTGGTTATAATGCTTACCCCCAATTTTTATGTGCAATCTATTGTGATGTGTTTTGTCAGCAAAATTCATAAAGCAATATGAACTCATATAAAATTTACTTACCTTGTCATTTTCTTCCAAGAAATAAAAGTCCTTGGCTTGAATCTTGACCAATGATTTTTACAAACAAAAGGTACCAAGTTATCCATGGCTACTCTATCAAAATTGACATGGAGATGTCATTTGAGATTTGGATGCTTAGTGACCTAATGGATTCAGAGAAAACTATTGGGAATTTGAACAATTATCTATCATAGTGCACCCTATATTTTAGTCCATAAGGCAATCTTGTTTCACTTTTCTGCCATAACCAATCTTTTTAAAATTTGAGGAGCATATTCAGTGCAGTTGCATGCTACACAATGATGAGGTTAGAAATTCAGCCTGTAAACTCAATAATAGAGGAAAATGACCAGTTAAAACTTCCTAAGTTACCCATGAAGTATAATAAAGTATATATCATTTATATAAACAACTTCAAACAATATGTGTACATATGAAATGTACATAGTAAAACATAGTATCTAATAGTGAATGTATTTTTTTTTTAATAATTGTGGTGAAATAGCTTCCCAGGTGGCACAGTGGTAAAGAACCTGCCTGCCAATGGGAGACATAAGAGAAGGTTCAATCCCTGGGTCAGG
This sequence comes from Bos javanicus, assembly GCF_032452875.1. Taxonomy (NCBI): domain Eukaryota; kingdom Metazoa; phylum Chordata; class Mammalia; order Artiodactyla; family Bovidae; genus Bos; species Bos javanicus. The sequence continues at coordinate 48,626,450 of NC_083881.1, forward strand.
AAGATCCCTGAGAGGAGGAAATGGCAACCCACTCCAGTGTTTTGCCTGGGAAAGCCCATGGACAGAGGAGCCTGGTGGGCTACAGTCCACGAGGTCCCAAAGACTCAGACACGACTGAGCACCTGAACACTAGCCCATATATAACACAAAATTTACCATTTTAGCTATTTTTCAATGTATAGGTCAGTGGCAGTACGTGCAATCACATATTTGTGCAACCATGCTTTTCATCTTCCAAAACTGAGACTATGCACACTTTAAACACTAACTCCCATCTTCCCAGTGCCTGGCAACCACCATTCAATTTTCTGTCTTTGTAAATTCCATTATTCTAGATGACTCGTGTAAGTGGATTCATACAGTATTTGTCCTTTTGTGACTGACTTATTTTGCTTAGCATAATATATTTAAGATTCAACCTGTTACAACAGATGTCATAATTTTCTTTTGTAAGGTTGAATAATATTCTGTTGTATGGGTCTACCACATTTTATTTATCTATTTGTTGATGGACTCTTGGTTTACATCTATCTTTTAGCTATCATGCTGTTATAAATCTGTGTGTACAAATATTTGAGTCTCTGTTTTCCATTTGATCACATATATATCCAGAACTGAAAGTGCTGGATCATACAGTAATCCTAGTTTTAATTTAACAAACCGCCAGTCAGTTTTCCGAGCTGTATCGTGTAATAGTCCCACCAGCACTGCATAAGGGTTTCAATTTCTCAACATCTTTGTCAACATTTGTTATTTTCTGGTTTTGTTTTATTTTTACAATAGCTATCCTAATGGCTATGAAATGGTATCTCTGCATGGTTTTGACTTGCATTTCCCTAATGATTAGTAACACTGAACATCTTTTTATGGGCTAATTGACCATTTGTATATATTCTTTGGAGACATGTATTAACTTATATGCAGAGTACATCATGAGAAACGCTGGACTGGAAGAAACACAAGCTGGAATCAAGATTGCCGGGAGAAATATCAATAACCTCAGATATGCAGATGACACCACCCTTATAGCAGAAAGTGAAGAGGAACTCAAAAGCCTCTTGATGAAAGTGAAAGTGGAGAGTGAAAAACTTGGCTTAAAGCTCAACATTCAGAAAACGAAGATCATGGCATCCGGTCCCACCACTTCATGGGAAATAGATGGGGAAACAGTGGAAACAGTGTCAGACTTTATTTTTCTGGGCTCCAAAATCACTACAGATGGTGACTGCAGCCATGAAATTAAAAGACGCTTACTCCTTGGAAGGAAAGTTATGACCAACCTAGATAGCATATTCAAAAGCAGAGACATTACTTTGCCAACAAAGATCCTTCTAGTCAAGGCTATGGTTTTTCCTGTGGTCATGTATGGATGTGAGAGTTGGACTGTGAAGAAGGCTGAGCACCGAAGAATTGATGCTTTTGAACTGTGCTGTTGGAGAAGACTCTTGAGAGTCCCTTGGACTGCAAGGAGATCCAACCTGTCCATTCTGAAGGAGATCAGCCCTGGGATTTCTTTGGAAGGAATGATGCTAAAGCTGAAACTCCAGTACTTTGGCCACCTCATGCGAAGAGCTGACTCATTGGAAAAGACTCTGATGCTGGGAGGGATTGGGGGCAGGAGGAGAAGGGGATGACAGAAGATGAGATGGCTGGGTGGCATCACTGACTTGATGGACGTGAGTCTCAGTGAACTCCAGGAGTTGGTGATGGACAGGGAGGCCTGGCGTGCTGCGATTCATGGGGTCACAAAGAGTCGGATACGACTGAGCGACTGATCTGATCTGATCTGATCTTTAAGTCTTTTGCCCATTTTTTAATGAAGTAGTTTTTTGTTGTTGTGGAATTATAGGAAAATGGATACATTTACGTTTATATTATATACATTTGAACAACTTGAATGCATGATATGATTCCATTACAATATATTGTGGGGAATTCAGATTCAGCCAATGGCTTTAATATACTAAATGTTATTAGTAGAGAAAAACTACAAGGGAAGGAGATATTTAAGTAGGAGAGGAGACTGGCAAAAAGTCACTAACTGCTCATTCAGGCAAACTTTGCCAATTGCTGTGTTAGTTCTGATGGGCAGGTTACAAATTTAGGAAGTGAGTGACTCATTTTCCCATTCCTTAGGCTTGTGTTACAAAAGGTTTTGGGTGCACTCACCTACTTACCAGCAGTGAGCACCCACACATATCAGGCCGTCTGGGTGAATGTCTCAAAGTTGTTGGGCTGCGCTGATTTCTCTGTTGCTAGGCTGAGTCAAAACAATCTCAGTCCGTCTTCACTAAGCAGGTCACCGTGACCTCCAGTGTTCTGGTTCCACCTCTGAAATCCCTCCTGTAGCTCTGGAAGTTCTGCCAAACCCTCTCGACAGTAAAAAGCCTACAACAGATTAGTTTGCTGCCGCCGCTGCTACTGGTACTGCTGTGGTTTCCTAGCTGTGTCTTCCTCACCTCTGTCTTGGCCCCGACTTGTCCGTTCGCACATTTCTTTTGCGCACCCTGCCTATGATCTAGTTCCTTCAGCATCTCCTTCAGCGGTGCTTGCGGACCCCGCTGCCGTCATCCATCCTGAGCACGTGGCGCAGATCATGGGAACCTGTTGGGGCAGGCACTGTTGGGAGCTGGGCTGTATTCCAGAAGCTGGTTGTCAGGGCTCCCTGTTACTGTTTAAGATTAAATGAGGCTCGAGGTTGTGCTGATGAAATTGTTTAAAAAGCTGGTTGCGGTGCCTCTGGAGTAGGTCTAGGTCCGATCATCATTAGAAGGATGGGAGGGACTAGCCTTTCAAGTCTGGGCGGATGCACATTTGCAGAAATGCCTCGAGGACGTTCTACTTTAAACTTATGCAGGGCAAATCCCGTTTTGAAAACTCCAAGAGGTTGTTTATTTTGCCAACACTATGAGGGTTCTTCACTGATGCACAGACAGATTTTTTTTTTTTTCTTTAACCACATGGAAGTCTTACAAATTTTTTCATCCTCCTTTCTATCATATACTTTAAACACTCTTCTTCGTGCATTCCTTTCTTTATTCCACAGACAGTTCTTGAGTGCTTAGCATGAGCCCCAGGCACGGAGCTATTAACAAGGCAACAAGGCACCTGGGTGGGTGAGATTATATGCTTTGGAGCCATACCACGCACTTAACGTCATACCTCAGCTCTGTCGCACACAGTAAAGGGTCTCAGAGGAGGAAATGGCAACCCACTCCAGTATGGTTGCAGGGAGAATCCCATGGACATAGGAGTGTGGCAGGCGAGTCCATGAGGTTGCAGAGTCAGACATGACTGAGCAGCTGAGCACAAATGCAAAGGAACTCAGAGCAAGCATCCTCACCGCATTGCTACTCATTACCATCGTTTGTAAAACGGTGGAAATGATAGCATCCTTCATTTCATAGCAAGGATTATTGGCTATCGATGCATGTAAACTGCTTAGCACAGTACCTGGCTCAGAGTAGACATTCAACAAATGCAATGATACGATTGCTGTTATTCTTGAATTGAGAGGTAGGGTATAAAGTTTTTACCCTCTAGTAGTGCTTTAGCTGGTGTGGAGGCAAGCATGTAATCAGTTATAAGACGACTTAAGTACAGTAAGGAAAATAGTGAGATAGAAGCTCTAAGTCGGGGGAGAGGGCTAATCAATTCTGTCTGGAAGCAAGGAGTATGAAAGTTTTGTGGATGGCATCTCAAAGGGCTAGAACTTAAACAAACAAACAAAAAGATTTTGACAAACCTTTTAATGTTGTTAAGATTTTTTTTAAATTTAATGTGATTCTCAAAATGTCCCTTCAGCCTACTGTATCCTTTCTTCCTTCCATTCCCAAGCCCACATTTTATCTAATCCTTCAAAGGCTGTGCTCAAATGTCAAATCTTTCTTGATTCCTTCCCTGATGAATGAATAAATTAAATATCACTTGAGAGTATACTGGGACCTGAAAATAATTTCTCTTATACAAAAATTTATTTTGGCAAGAGCATTGCTATAATGGAATATAACCTGTATTAACATGAGTATCATCCATCACTCTCTGAGATGGGTATGATAAACATTTCCATTTTTGATCCAATTAAAACTAGTGGAGCTAGAAAAAACCATATGGACTCCTTTTCTTTTTTTAAGTGGTATAAATTTTCAAGGCATAACTACCCAACTGATTCAGAGACAATAATATGCTGTAGAGTTTGGATACAATCAGCTGATATAACATTAAGCCCTTAGAACAGTGAACAAAACCCTAATATATGAAACTGACGGCATCAGAATAATTAGATCCATCAGGACATTTAGTAACAAGAAAATGAAAGAAAACCACAACCCAGGAAGCTAGAGGCAGGCTCCTGGTCCCTTTCTGCAAAACAGCTCCAACTAGATTATACCAGTGATAATGAAAATAATTGGTAAAGTTTACTTTGTAAATAACCAAAGCAAATTATACCTATAATACTTCCAGAAAAATAGAACCCAGGAGGTAGTACACAACACACGCCCATATTTTTATCTCCCACAAAGTATGGCCCAAGTCATGGAAAAAGTCCACATGGGTGATGTGACTGCCAATCACTATCTGATTGGTGCTCTTACCTGGTAAATGAGAAAAGGTCAAGTGTTGCGTCCCTGTTTACTTTTCATGAGTTATGTGACTTTGGACATATCTCCTCATTTTTTATTTTCCTTTGACATAAGCTTGGCTGTTGAAAAATTACAGTTTCCCTATGGGCCTCATCAGTTGTGGAAAAAAGACAAGAGGACAATAACACTTTCTACAGTCTTTGCTATAAATCCACAGAGGACAGCCATCTCACCCCTAAACCCCATAATAATACTTTCTGCTTCTGTTCACACTTGCTTTCCAAAATCCAACCCCAGGTAACACAGCTCTGATCATGTAAAGGAAAATGTTGAGCCATCTCTCCTTTCATTCAAGAATGTCCTTAGAGATTATGGACCAAAAAAAAGAAACAAAGTCTACAGGCATACCCAACATTATTCAGTTGTGTTGCTGCCATCATTAAACAACTTGGTTCAAGTACATGAAAGTATAATTATGATACGCTGATATTCAGAGAAAACAGCTACCTCTCGAGATTCCCCAGTTTTCTTCATCTCCATTTCTTCCTCAATATGGCCTGAGGGAAGAACCGTTGTCTGCCTACCACCTTTTTGCTTGGCTTCTGGACCTCACAATCCCATCTCAATTGTCTGTTCTGTTCTTGTGTAAAGGTAATACGCATATTTCTGCATCTTCCCTAATATGCATGATGCTGGTGTGAAACGAAAGCTAAAAATCACCTTGTTGGTAACTCCTAAAGACTTGCTTTTGTTTTTCATAAGGTTGGTTGATTGGTTGGTTGGGAGGGCCTATTTTTTATTTTAATTGTATTTTTATGATACTTTTTTCAGTGTTTCTTAAGTGCCACAATGGAGTATGTGTTTATGGCTTAAAGAATTACACAGGTCTGATGAGATATAGAAAAATGTGAAGGTAGCCCCTTTGTTATTAAACAATTCAGGTCCTGGCATGAAATGCCCCAGGCCCTGGCCATAGGAAGCCAGGCATGATGGAACCTGTGGTCCTGGACAGCACAGCTGGAAAGGAAATGCTCAGTGTGGTGTTTGCGAAAACAAGAGGTACCCCTCAGGTGGTACTAAGATGCTAAGACACTTTAAAAAGGAGCTTTAGAAAACTTGAACTGCTTGATATGACTCAAGACTATAATATAATCCCAGAATCCTGATTGTAATGTAACAAAAACAAAAACCAGGGAGGGGGGAGGTAATTCACTATGACTTCTTAATCAAAATAATTGATTGGATGACACTAAAGCCTTCAAATTGAGGTCAAATGTAAAATTCCCTGATCTTAAAACACTGAACTCCGATACAAGCAGTTTAGAGGAGACACAAGAGAGAATCACAGGTTAGCATCTGCAGCATTAATACAAAGCCGATTTCAAGATGTTCTCCATCTCTCATGGTACAGAACATTCATGAGTTCATCAACTGAACAGTTTTTTGTTTGTTTTTTTTTTTTTAAGTGAATTGATTGTTATATGTACTGTGTTCTTGGGGTGAATAGAAAATAGAGAGCTTGTACAACAGAAATATGTTTACATACAGTCTAAGTAGGTATCCTCCTGAAAATTTTCCTTGATTCTGGAATGTCTAGGCCCTGGCTGCGTTTGAAGATTGCCACCCAGTGCAGAACTTGTTTTTTTGCCCCTCTCCCAGCTGCCCTGCACACTGAGATCATGAGGTACACTGCTCTTAGGAAAGGAAAAGTAAATATTGGGTTGCTCTAACTGAGGTCATAGTTTCTCCATGTCTAGACACCACCAGTAACCAGTGTTTTCTGGACCTGCTGTGCTTTCTATGGATTTATAAATGTACAAATTGCTTTGTATTGGGTTACATAAAGTGTACTGCACTTCCAGACAAGTGTGAAAATTGTATTTCAGATCTTTCTGATAAGTCTCTGCTTGAGCTATTTTTTTCCTCTGCCTAAAACAAACAACTCTGCCAAATGAATTGGTAGACAATATGATGGCCATTTTCCATATTTTCAATCTCACCAAACAAATCATTTTTACTTTTTGTAAAGTAGCTATATTTTTATTTCATTGGCACTGTATCTTTCCTCAATCACTTTGAGTATAAATTAAAATGAGAGGGGAGAAAAAGAAATATCTACTAAAAGTAACATGAAAAAATAATTGCTTGTTGTAGGAAAGAAAAAACGAATGGAAATTATTTTTCATTGTACACTTTTTTCTCCTTGTAGATGGACCATTTGCTTTGGTTCTTTTATTGCCTTTATATGTCACAATACATAAGAAAAGTGAAGTATGAGAAAAGACACAGTCATACACATATGTTTTTAAAGATAGTCCAGGGAAATAAGTCTTTATGAATAGGCCTGAACAATTTTGCAAATGGTATGACTTTCAAATTCTATAGAGTTACTTTCTTAAATTCACCAATAATCACAAATGCAGATCTCTAAATATGTACTTCTGCAAACAAAAAACAATTTATTACTTGTTATATATATGTCCAAATAAAATTTAGGCTCTGTGTACCTGCTAGGGGAAAAAATGTGTTCTAAAAAATACCCTGTGAGCCTCTGTGAATATTTCTAGACACAAAGTATTTTGTTCAGCTTCTTTCTATTCTGAGCATAGAATATTCCATTATCTTTATGTCTCCAATATGTTATTTAGAAAACATATTATATTATATTCTTTGACATTTGATTCCTAGTGATGTTTCAGTTATTTATACTTTTTAATTGAAAATAAGATATGAATAGCCTATGAAGCCATTAAAAATTCTACTCCTTACACTTGCTATCAAAAAAATTTTAATTATATTGATTTTTGTCTAAAGCTAGTTGTTCTCTTAGAAATCACTTACCAATGATTCTGCTTTGTTGGTTTTGCTTTGAGTGAAGAGCAACGCTACCTTCAAGCCCCCATCATCATTGTCATAATCTTGTCAAATTGTAGTATTATTTTATTAACCAAACATTAATACAGCAGGGTATTACCTTTGCTTAAGTTTCAGGAGGGTCAAGTCCTAGTAAAGAAGATACTTCTAGCTAGCTTTCTTCTTGATGAGTGCAGCGATTTTTGCTTTCTTGAAGGAACAAGGGGGTGTAATGAGAATCCATGCGTTGTTTCTTTCACTGTTTCATATACTTTTCCCTCTTGCTTGAAGTCCACACTTTCTCTTCTTGCCCTGTTTCTACTTGCCCTTCAGTTTGTCTCCATGTAAAATCTTCCCATTATCTTGCTTAAATAGCCTCAGTGTTATCTGTTACCTATTACATAACCTCAGTGTTTCCTATAACATATACTATTAGAAAACTGGTCATATTTTATTATATCAAGTTATTAATATTTCTATGCCTTTCCTTCTCTGTGAGTTTGCTAAAAGTAAGACCTCTAGGGCCTTGCCCAGATAGTCAATAAGTGTGAATTAATTAACCAATTAATATGTATTAAGTGAATGTTTTTAAACTAGTTAGCATTTTGAAAGATAATTAATTTCACTCCATAAGTTAATTTCACAGAGGAAATTACAGTTGAGACAAAGGATTGAATGTTCATATTAAATAATACTATAATGAAAATATCAGTGTAAAAGTCAAGAAAAAGTGTATTTTTCTTAACATTTGAATTTGCCTCTAAGAAATGACCATTTTTGTTGATAGCTGCATGAGCTAAGACTCTAAGAGTAAAACTGAGCAATAACAGTTACCTGCTGAGTTTCGGGGAATCAAGTTCGGTTAAATTAAGAGTTTCCTTTGTCCCAGCTCAGAGTAGGTATGCACAACTGAAGCAAGCATTAAATTGTTTCAGAAAATAGAAAAGATTTCAGATACTGAAATATAAAAAGGAGAGAAGAAAGAAAAGTTTCTTGACATACACAAAGGGAATTCAGGGGAAGTTAGGAATGTGTATAGACATCCTAAGTTTTGCCAAGTGAAAAATGTATGTATGCTTTAATATCTCTTCTTTTTCTTCCCAAGAAATCATCAGCAAAATCTGTATTTCTCTTGAGCACATAATATACTTGAATCTATATTTTGAGGGGTAAAATGGAATCATTAACCAGTTTCAAGACTGATATAAGACAAGATCACACCATATCTGTGTTTATACTGGTTAATCTAAGAAGCATGTTTAATGACTATGTAGAAGCATAAAAATTCTTTAGAATCTAAAAGAACAGGAAAAATAAAGGGTGATATTAGCATATTCAATTATAAAAAGTTTAAATTTTTATATTATAAAAAATATACATAAATATATATGTAATTGAAATTCATCAAGAAAAGATTTGTAGGACAGGGTTAATTCATCTTTAAGAGCCCATAAAAATTCATAAGAAAACATCAAGACACTAATACAGTAAAAAAAAAAAAAATGATGAAGAGACAGTTGATAATTAGTAAACAAACATATGGGGAAATGCTCAAACTCACTGGCTATTAAAAGAATATAAATTGAGAAAAATAACAAGCTACCTTTTTATATTATTAAATAAGTAAAATTTTTAAATAATATTTTAACCTTATATGAATGTGGATGTTTGCAAAGCAGAATGCATGCATTCTTTGCTATTGGCAGTTTAAATCAAACAACTTTTTCAGGAAAAAAATGTTACTTTACATCTCAAAAGCCATAAATATGTTCATATTCCTTAACCTAGTATTTCTGGAATTTATCCCAAAAAAACAATTGAAAAGGGAGAAAATGTCATATGGATAAAGTTGTTCATGTCAGAGCAGTTTAAAACTGTTGATTTTAAAAGAGCAATGATATTTCAAATGCTTTTAAAATATTTTCTTTGCATTATTCTAGTGTTATATTTGAATCTTTTAAAAATCTGTAGAGCTTAAGATTTTAAAAGGAAGATTACTTTCCTTTTATCAGAAAATAATCAAGATCATTTCATTTTATTATGCAAATTTTGCTCAAAATAGAATGAACAATTACTGTACCAATTAAAATGTAGCTCAGAAAATAGTATTCTGGTTTCAGAATTGTCACAACGTTAAAAAATATATACATAGTGTTATTCTGCTTTCAAATAAAACAAGATTAGTTTTATAAGGCTGAGATATTATTACAGATTTCTAATACTATTTCAGATGGACAAACTTTATTTTTTAATAATCTCTTTTTTATGACCAAAGAGTAACACATATTCACTGCAGCAAATGTAGAAAAAAGGAAAATGAATGAAGAAAAAAGTAAAATTTTTTGCCTCCTATCACCCCAAGATAACCATTATCATATTTGACCTCTATTCATTCTATATCCATTAACAAAATAGACTCATCATGTGCAATAATGTTTTGTTAAGCCTTTCTTTGCTTTTATATAACATGATATCTTGTGCATTTTATTAAATATTCATCTGCATCATAATTTTTAATCCCTGGATTGTATCTAAACCTGCCTTATTTAATTCAATATCTAGTGGTGAATTAGATCTGTTCTTCTAAAAACAGAACAGAAAAAGGAAAAGTCATGCAAATGCTTCATAAAGAAAGATAAAATAATAGTACTGAAAAATATTTTAATAAAGAACACTTTTGTTCACTCAATCCCCTATAAGTCTGCTTTATGGAGCAGATGTCAAATGTTTTTGTTTTATTGTGATTTTTACCATAGCTCAAAAGTCAATATTCTGCTGTCAGATGTGAGCTTACATGTGAAGAATAGGAAAGGAACTTAACTAGGAAGCATGAAGCTCAGGGAATTTAATTTGCATCTAATTCACTAAGCATACATGTTTACATGACCTTTAGAAAAAGAAATTAAACCAGTTTTTTACTAGCTCTAGGCAATCCAAGTTAAAGAGGCGATTGAATCAAAAATCTGAAATACTCCTTACAAGATAGGCAGGCTAACAGAAAATTACTTTAATTCAAATATATTTCACTATTAAATTCATAGTCACATTAATGTGGTGCTTTGAGTCTAGTAAGTGGGTTTAAGTTTTAGTTCTAGCTGAGTTGTTCCATAAACCATAGATTATTCTACTAAGCATCGAAACAATTTTGCTTCTTCCCCCCACATCCAAGATGTAAAAGTTCCATTTCAAAGCATCCAGATTTTCTTTTGACACTATTTTAAATCAGCTTCATAACTGTGATTAGAGAGAATATCTAGTATAAAACTGATATAAAATCAGGAAGCACAGGTTAGGGGCCAGCTTCATCATTGCATGTCTATATGATATAAAGAAATAATCATTTTAGGACTTACTTTTATCACCTGTAGAAAAATATTGGGTTATCTAATCTTGAAGATTCCATTTATCTCTAAAACTTTGGTGTTCTAGTCTGCGTTCCCCATCCTTTCTGTAAATATAACAAAGTGTTGTCAATATCATGCAAGGAATCTGCTGCACTTTGCTGTTGCAAGAAGGGATAAAATAGCTATATCTCATTTCATTCTCAGACTTCCTCACTACTCCTGAGGAACATATGACTAAATATTTACTGAATGAAATGAAAGTATGAGTGAGCTGCTATAAATAGATATATATATATATAGGGCAAAAGAGGAATGGATTAGTATGCCAATACAGTATTATCTAGTGTTAATACAGTATTGTCTATATATTTTTTAAATTTTATTGAAGTACCATGGATTTAGAGTGCTGGGTGAATTTCTGCTATACAGCATACTGACTAAGTTGTACATAGATTTTTCATCATTATAGTTTATCACAGGATATTGAATATATTTCTCTGTGCTACACAATAAGAGCTTGTTGTTTACACATTCTATATATAATAGTTTGCATTTGCTAATCCCCAACTCCCTGTCAAGCCGGCCCCACACAGAACCTGGCAAACAGAAGTCCACTCTCTATGTCAAGCACGGTTATATTGAGCAGGCATATAATTCTCTTTCCTTTATTATACACCAGCTCCTGTATAAAAAGGATTCTGACATTATAGGAAGGGCAGCAAGTAGAGGATGGATCAGGGTCCAAACAGATGAGATGGAAATAAATATTCCAGCTGTTAAAAGTTATTCTAATACTTGTTCTTTCTTTAAAAAAAATTCTCTATCTTGATTTCTTCTAAACATTTTACTTAGAGCACTGAAAAGATGATCAGTGAACAAAGGAGAATCACCGGTTTGGAGAGCATGCAAAAAAGAAAAAGAAAAACAAAAAGCTCCATGGATTTCACCAAAAAAAGCCCAGTAAACAGAATTACATATAGCCTGACTGGGCAGAGACGGAGGATTTAACGATGTCTTTGTTACACAGAATTAAATTCATGCACTTGAGTAGGAGGGACAGGCAGGGCGGCAAAGCTAATGAAATTGATGTGAGAGTCCTGATATTTGAATCTGGAGAACGGGATGAGATCACCTAGTAACTGATTGCAGGTAGATATAGATACAGATCTGTCACCATCGGCTGTTGCCCTTAGAGTGTGTGTGTGCATGTGTATCTATACTTTTCCCATCTTGAGATCATAAAAATATTCTCTGATGCATTTTTTCCAAGCTTCCAGTTTGTTTCTGTCATTGTTGCTGTTTTTGTTTTACTGCTAGATATTGAGTGTATTTTTGTGCGTGCTGTAAGGTATGGGCTTAATATTTTTATTTTACTAAAACCTCCAATTTTCCCAACAAAGTTATTGTTCATCTTTTCACCACAAATTTAAATACTGTCTTTACCATTGTGTCAGAGAGCTGCTCTTTTTTCTGGTTAGCACCATATCAACCATCTTTACTAACAATAGTGCCACCTTCTTTGTGAGGGACCGTCAGTCTTTGCTTTCACGTGGGGCCGTCAGTGATATTAATACATTGGGTTGGCCAAAAAGCTCATTCAGGTTTTTCCATAACCTCTTACAGAAAAACCTGAATGAATTTTATGGCCAACCCAATAATTCCATCTGCTGAGTCAAATGGATGGTCAAATCACCAGTTCAAGTCAGTTTGTGTTTGTCTGGAATTCGAATCCTAAGAGCTGACCCTCCATGACAAAAGACAATGAATAGAGCCAACGGCCTACATTTTGCCCAAGTCAATGAACATTTTTACCCTTTACTCACTTGATCTTTCTCAGCAGCATGTGATGTATTTGACTATTCTTTCCTGAAATCCTTTCCTCTCGTCTTCCCATGTCACCACAGCCAGTTGGATCACCACCTGTCTCAATGGCAGCCCTCACTTCCCATCCTCCTTTATCTTCTGCACATTACCTGGGGATTTGAACTTGGCCCTCATCCCTGATCTATTACCTCATTCTGAAATTATCTTACTTATATAATTGTTCAGGATTTTATTGTTTACTTTCACTGGAATGCAATTTCTGGGAAGACAGAATTTTATTTGTCCTGTTCACTGCTCTTATCTAAAGCACCTAATATAGTACCTGACCCATGGTAAGTGACCAACATATGTTTGTCAAATACCTGTAAAAACATTTAGCTCATTAAGAAGTTATACTTTAAAATATGCATCCATATATATATATATATGTATATATTCAAATATATACACATATATATGTATGTATTCCCCGTGTGTCTTTTGAGTATCATACTGTATTAGACCCTAGGGCTATCAAATGGCATTGAATATCATCTCTGTATCTGAAGTCTTTATAGCCTAGACAGTGGTTACCACAGACAGAGAGTTGCCTTGAACATTGTGGGAAAACCTCAGAATCAGGTGGGAAAAAGACAGGTGTTAAACTTCTCAGTAAAACATACTCAAGATATTCTCTGAGATTAGTATGGAAAGGAAAACAAATCTTTTTTAAGTCTTTTGCACCAAGATAAAAGGCAATATCTGAGAGAAAAGATTTATCTGGAAACATGGCCATAGATGGAAGCCTGTGGTGCTAAGTTCCATGACTATAGTCTCACTATTTTGGCAGCCAGTAGCTAGAATGCTCCAAATGATCTAACTGGGAGGGAAAAAGTCCCTTTCTAAAAACACCCAAATCACATAACACTTCATTACTCAAAGATAACAACTTCAGTCATACTTTAAGTAGTAAATCAGCAAAATTATAGCAACAGGCTTGCAATATATTCAAGAACTACAGTACAATCTGTCGACTGAATTTTCATTATGGACTTCAACATTTAATATACGAAAATATTCATATATAGAAACTGGCCCTAAAAAGTCATTTTCAGGGCAATGAGAATTGAGTACAAATTACATGGCACACCTGATATTGACAAAGAGCTTCCTAGATCCTTCTACCAGTCTGCTTTCAGTGTCTTTCTCATGCCCAGGCCACATATCCTTTTCTTTCAAAAAATTTTAAAATTATTTCTTTATGGCCATGCCAACTGGCATGTGGAATCTTAGTTTCCCAATCAGGGATCGAAAACACGCCCCCCTGTGCTAGCAATGCAGAGTCTTAAACCCTGGACTGCTGGGAAATCTCAAGTTACTTTTCCCATGCTTACCTTCTCTTTAACCCAAGAGTCTTCAAAGACTCAGCCAACTTCTCTCTACTTTTTCAGACAGTTCCTACTATATGCTGAGTTGTGGGAAATCTCCCATTTACAATAGCAACAAGAGAACCACGCTACAAGAACTAAACATAGCAAATGCTGAAGGAAACACAACTCTAAGGAAAGAAACACTTTAATAAAGGGCATGAAAAAATATCAGAATCTCTGGGAAGACAAACAGGTGATATATACATGATACGACTTATGTAAATATGTCAATTCTTCCAAAAGTAATGTATAGATTATTTTAAATTACTTGAAATTCTAATCAAACTGCCAATGACGTTCAATACTATTTTTTGGAACTTGAAATTTGAAATTCATCTGGAAAATTAGGCAAAAAGAATAAAAATAATTTTGGGAGGAAATGTTTTAAAAAGAAGCATTTTCTCTCCAGCATTTTTGTTTACTTTCACTGGAATGCAATTTCTGGGAAGACCGAATTTTATTTGGGCATTTTCTCTCCAGCAAACAAAATTTTTTAATAATATAAATTAGATAAAATCAGTTTGGGAGTAGATGGGTGGATCTAAGGAATAGATCAGAGAATACAAATTATGACCCACTTGTGTAGAAATTAGCATATGATTATGATCAAGTTCATTGGTTGCAAGCGACAGCCATGAGAAGTGTTTAATTTAGAGATTTTCTGAGTAGTCCATGGAATGGAGAGTGTTTTAAGTATTTAGGACCCAAGAAATTCAGGAATAAGGGAAACTCTGGGATTTTCAGTATTAAAACAAACAAAACCAAAGCAACCACCACAACAAGAAAACCTCATGCATTATCTCTAGATGGTGCCACTACTGGTCTTTGGCGACCACTGTAAGACCAGAAAAGTAATGAGAGAAAACACTAGGTTGTTGTTGATTGAAGAAAAAAAATGGAAGGGGAGAAAAATTAAGATGATAAATGTAGACAACTATTTGGAGGAATCCCATTGTGAAGAGTTATAGAAAGAATGGATATTAAACAAAGGAGTTAGTGGGTCAAGGAAGATTTTTATTTTGTGTTTTAAGATTCAAAATATTAAAACATGTTTGTATGTCAGCTTTTTTTTTTTTTTAATTTTGGCCATGCTCTGCAGCATGTGGGATCTTAGTGCCCCAACCAGGGATCAAACCCACACCCCCTGCATTGGAAGTGAAGAGTCTTAACCACTGGACCCCCAGGGAAGTCCTGTATGTCAAACTGAATGAGACAGTTCAGAAAGAGAATTGATAGTGCCAGAGAGAAAGTAAGTGTTCCATTATAGAAACAAATTTCTTGGGAAGACAAGGTAGAAGTCAAGGTTTTAAAAAGAGAGAGGACTTTTCTTTCATTTTAATAAGGATGTAGACTATGTGGATTCCATCTGATGCAAAATGATGATAGAGTCAATAGTGGAAAGATAAAGTGCTTCTATTTTCTTCTGTGAAATATGCAATGAAGTTAGCACCTGACAGTGAACCAGGCATGGGAGAGTTAAATAGAGAAGGGTGCAGTAGTCACCCTAGATTGAAAACGTGAAAGCAAATGAAGAGAGTTAAATGCAGTCAGATCTCCAGACAGTGCAGCAACTTGCAAAGTGACAGCGATCTGTACAGATACTTGTTTCGGGTCTTGCAGTATTTAGCTTGTCTGATACAGTAATGAGAACAGAGATAGTTAGATTTAGCATATAAATACTTAGGCTTGGATCTTTTCCAGATTAGATGAGAGGAGAGTGTTGAAAGCAAATCAAGGTTATTTGCAAAGAGATGTTACATGCTGAATGGCTGAATTTAAGCTGGTAAATTGGGGAATGAAGATGTGAGGAGAGTGATGCGATGAGAACATGGCACAGTCCGTAGATTGAGTATCAACGAGGTTTCAGCCCTGCTCGAGAAAGACTGGAGAAACAGAGATAGAATGAGTAGTAATGAAGCCAAAGGATAGGATATTTGACTTAGAGATTTTGGATTTGCTCCAGTTTTTAGTATCATTCGGAAAAGGGAAGGGCAACTTGAGTGGGTGGCTCAGATCATTGGAGCTTAAAGGTCACTAATTAAAGAGGTCAGAGAGATGGGTGGGTCAGAGACTGTGAACATGCAAGTCACCAATTATAGTCCTAGCAGCAGCAGTGCTGGAAGAATCAGTGAGCTGGATGCTAATGAAACTAATCAGTGAATGAGGATGACCTAGAAGAGGTCCATAGTAACATACTTCAAAGAAGTTTTGAAGAAAGAAGAAAGAAAAAGAGCTTGGAAGTGGTAATGTGAAGGAGCAAGGGCACCCATGCACAGGGAAGCTTGAGGGACAAAAATCCAACCGTAGTTAAGAGGAAAGTAGTGAATGGAACATCTTCAGTGCACAGCCATGTGTCAGTTAAAGCAACACGAAAAAGGGAATGTCCGTAAAATAAATAGGTTAAAGTGGTTTATTGATGATGGATCATGAGTTCCACAAGGCCAAAAGGAAGATTCACGGCAGGGGAGAGGTGTTCTAATTAATACCCTATGAAGAAATGTAAGGATGAGTAGTCATATCATAACAATGGGGCTTCCCTGGTGGCTCAGATGGTAAAGAATCTGCCTGCAGTGTGGGAAACACAGGTTCAATCCATGGAAAAGGGAATGGCAACCCACAGCAGTATTGTCTAGAATGTTCCATGGACAGAGGAGCCTGGCGAGCTAGTCCATAGGGTCTCAAAGGGTCTCAAACTTGACTGAGTGAGTAACACACACACACATAAACACACACACACACACACCATGAGAAGGCATGGAGGATGGGGTGACTGGCATTGGCCTAAAGCACCAAGCAGTGAGTGTCTCAGGGTGGTCAGCCACTCCCTGATGAAGAATTGAAGCAGCATGGAGCATGTCGAGATATTTTTCTTTCATTTTTCATTAGGAATTCACTTTGGAATTTTTAAATTCATCTTTAAATGAATTCACTGTAGGCAGCTCTTATTAATCTGTTTAACATTATCATTTTTATTGTAAAAATATTCATGGTTACAGTTTTAAAACTTCAAATAGTGTAGAAATTGTGGGGTGAAATGTAAATGCCCCCATTTATTTCACCTCACCCTCAGATAAATATGCCCTTAAAATAACCAGTGTTAACCATTTCTTATGTGTTATTTCAGAAATAACAAATCCAAAACCACAAATACAGTTATGCATATTATCTTATACTTTCTTTTTTTCCCTTTAATTGAATAAGATGAAATTTCTGTAATTCTTCTAAGTGTATACATACATATCTAATATTCAAAGCCTGCATAGTCTTCATTATGAGATAAACCCTATAAAAGGGTATATGCAATACTATCATACTGGCCACTGTTATTCCTGAAGACCTAGAAGCATGAGGGCTAATTCTGATTAAGACTTGCAATAAAAGATTTTAGTAAGATCAATAAAGAACTGACTCAGAGCAAATAAATGAATGGAAATATTGCCTTTCAGCAACCATCTCACCTGGATCAGTGACTTGCAAAGTTTGCCTGCTGCTCTCACATGTTAATCAAGCAGTCAAAGCCATGGTTAAGGCCAGTGGTACTTCCACCCAGAAAGAAGCACTTGTACTGATATTAATGAGACTTTTTTTTTTTTAATTTTTAATTACTGAGAATGATGACTCATCACTTGTCAACTGGGGTCATTTTATCTCCTAGTTTATCTCCTAATGTCCTGGGAAATAGGGCTTCCCAGGTGGCTCAGTGGTAAAGAATCTGCCTGCTAATGCAGGAGACACAGGAGACTTGGGTTTGATCCCTGGGTAGAGAAGAAGATCCTTTGACGAAGGGACTGGCAACCCACTCCAGCAATCTTGCATGGAGAATCCCATGGATGGAGAAGCTTGAATCATTTCTATTTGTCTTATTTAGCTAAATGTATATACTTTTCTTTAGGTATTCATTGCAGGGGAAAGCAATAACAAAAATAAAAACAGATCCTTCATAACAAAAGGCTCAGCATCTGGCAATTTATAGAACCTAAGTTTCTACAAACTTGTGTTCACAGAGATACTCTGCATTTTGTACAATAGTTGCAGGCCTGAAAAACTGATTTCTTTACCTATTGAATTTCATACAAAATGAAAAATAAGTTTCCTCATGAAAGCCATAAATTTGTTGATTTTTTAAAAAGTGCTTTTCAAGCACTTTTAGTCTAAAACCAAATTTAGAGACTGGTATAGAGACTTCCCTTAAGCCCCTGCTCACACACAAACGAAATGTCCCCCCAATTATTGACATTATCCATCACAATGGTATATTTGCTATAACTCATAAGCAATATTGTCAAAATCACAAATTTAATCACCTCCCAAAGTTTCCATCTCCTAATTCTATCACATTGGGCATTTCTACATGTAACTCAGGAGACTTAAGGGACCACAAACATTCAAACAGGCAGCAGCCCTCCTAAAGACTATAAAATTGGTACTTTCTGTCATTTTAGAAACATAAATTCCTTTTTTAAAATGTTTTATTGGTGTACTTGATTTACAATGTTGTGTTAGTTTTGGATGTATAGCAAAGTGAATCAGTTATCCATACACATATATTCACTCTCTTTTCAGCTTCTTTTCCATATAGGCCACTGCAGAGTACTGAGGAGAGTTCCCTGTGCTCTACAGTAGGTCCTTATTAGTTTTCTATTTTATAAATAGTAGCGTGTGTATGTCAGTGTCAGTCTCCCAATTTATCCCTCTCCCTTTTAATCCCTAGTGACTGTAAGTTTGTTTTCTATATCTGTGACTCTGTTTTGTAAATAAGTTCATCTGTACCCCTTTTTTAGATTCCACATATAAGTGATATCATATGATATTTGTCTTTCTGTGTCTAACTTACTTCATTCAGTATGACAATCTCTAGGTCCATTCATGTTGCTGCAAATGGCTTTATTTTGTTCTTTTTTTATGGCTGAGTAATATATATTTCATTGTATATATGTGCCACATCTTCTTTATCCATTCTTCTGTCAATGGACATTTAGTTTGCTTTCGTATCTTGGTTATTGTACAGTGCTGCAGTGAACACGGAAATTCCTTTTTTAAAACACTCTTAATTAGCCCTGTTACTTGTTTTCAGCCATTTTGAGCAAAGCTTTCTGTCACCTGTAACTTAAGTATTCATACCGATGAAAGGGATGTGAGGGGAATTTTGATCTTCCTTAGTACAAAGTGTAGTGCCCAGTGGTAAGGAAGTGATATAGAGAAGCAGATACAAACCAGGCTTACAGGGCCTCCCAGACCAAGTTGTTGTTTAGGGTTATATTGTCACTACAGCAGGAATTTGTCCAAAAGTTGGGAATTGGGAGGTGATGTAATCACTATGAGGAAAGTAGGAAGAGACAAATGTGGCTCCGGAGAGACCATGCTCTAAATAATCCATGTGACGGATGACAGAGGCTTAAACCCAGTGCTGGTAGTAGAGATGGGGAGAATTAAACGGATATGAAATATTTTGTAGAAAGATTTATAGGCCGTAAATCAGAGGCTTCTCCAGCTCTAAATTTGCCATTTATCTGACCAAATGGCACAATTGCTAGTCTTTATCCAATATGCTTCCTTTCTAAGATTTGTTTTTTAATTTCAATTTTTATGAGGCTCTGGACATAGCACTTGAATATCATGGACTGTTTCCCCCTCCCATTAGCATTCCCTGCTCCTTCCCTACCCTTCCCTTCTCCAAAGGAATAAGTTACATAAGATAATAATCAATGAAATTTGGTCTCATTCTCCTAATAGTCAGCCAATACTATTTCTTAATTGCTGCAGTTTTTTCTTTTTATTCAGCAGTGTGTTTAAGGAGATAAGTTAATCCAGCTTCCAGGATGACACGAAGGGAGACATAAAAGTTATTGCTTTGGGTGCTGCTTCAGGCAACCTTCTTTAATTTTTCTTTACTGTCTCCCTATCTGTCAGAAAGAGGAAAAAAGACCTTTGCTGTTCGCTGATCTCTTGCACTGTCATACACAACTAACCAAGAAATAATATTTTTCTAGGTAATGTACTTTCATGTCTTATTTGATGGAATTTCATGAAGTCTTGACATGGTTTTGAAGTTCTCTTTAAAGATCTGGTGACTTTTGCATTTCTTGAACTCCGCCTTACAGAAATGCGTTCTTTCAAACCTCTGAAAAATATCTGCAGTAGCATTTATGACTATTCCCCTTAAATCCAAATAGGCCAACTGTGTACAAGTCAGTGGCTTGGTAAATTATAAAGTGTGGAAATATACAGATTTGCCTCATTTTGCAGAAAGATGTGTTCCTCAAAAGTTAATCGGTTTTAAAATAAATCCAATCCTATTTTTAAAATGCTGGGAAGGGTTTTTAAGGCAACTCAGCGGCATATCTTGTGTGTGTGTGAAGTTTCATCCTTTTGTAATGCAAATATTCACGACTGAATTTATCTGCTTTGTTATCTAAAAGTTTTGTATTTGGTTTTTATGAATGGCACATTTATATTATTACTTTTGAAAGATCGCTGATTAAAGTGACAGGAATCTGACTCTCAACTAGACACAAAAGTTTAGTACCAGGGTATCCATTCACAAGAAAATAACATTTCATATATACTTTTGTTACTTCCAAATGATATCTCTACACTAAATTATCAGTGTGGTAAAAATATCAATAATATTAACATTGATAATAAACATAAACAACAAATCAGGATCTTATTTAAATGACTATTGTGTAATTTAACCACTTGTTTTTTGCTCTTGTGATTGTCTTCATTAAGGCAGATTCTTTACCCTTTGAGCCACTAGGGAAGCCCAGGCTATTATTATCCCTAAACAAATGAAATATTTTAAAAAATTTGTTTGTATATTGTTCTTTTTTCAATTTCATGAGCTATTTATTTGAAAGCAAAAATCCAGACTCTTGACACCTTATCCATGTATACACACCCATAATCAAGGTACTGTGTCATTATTTAGATAACAAGTGTCTGGAATGGAAAGAAAACAGACGTGTGGGTAAAAAAAAAAGTCTTGTGCAGTTACATGTTACAGGAATCTGTTTGTCATATCAAAGGTTTTGAAACATCCAAGAAAGGGCTCCTTGTACCAGGAGAGAGTCTGTGCTCTCCCAGGCACAGCAAGACCGTTTGGAGCAAAGGATGAAGAACGGTCATCACAGATCAGAGAAAAGAAAATGCATGATCAAGGGAACATGATGTGAGCCAGTAATTCTGAAATCACAAAGATAAAGAGGAGGCTTTGCTGGTGGCTCAGATGGTTAAAAATCTGCCTGCAGTGTAGAAGACCTGGGTTTGATCCCTGGAGTGGAAAGATTCCCTGGAGAATGGAATGGCTACCCACTCTAGTATTCTTTCCTGGATAATCCCATGGACAGACAAGTCTGGTGGGCTATAGTCCATGAGGTCACAAAGAGTCCAACATGACTGAACGATGAATACACACACACAGAAAAAGAGGATTTGTTGGACAGCATGGGTCTTATAAGAAAATAAGTGAAGGGCAAAAATAAATAATTAAATAAATATAAAATCCTTGTTTCCATCTTGGTTAAAAAAAAAAAAGAAAGAAATTAAGTGAAGGGTTAGAGAAGCATTTACATGAGCATGTTGCTTTTGCAATAAAAATTTTTAAGCCCTCAGCGTGGGGTCCCTGAAGGGCTAAAACAAAATTTTAGAACATTAAAGCATTTTTTAAAAGATTTTTTTAATGTGGACCATTTCTAAAGTTTTTATTGAATTTGTTACAATATTGCTTCCCTTTGTGTTTTGATTTTTCTGACTGCAAGGCATATGAGATCTTAGCTTCTTGATCAGGAATGGAACTGCTCCCCCAGCAATAGAAGGCAAAGCTTTCACCATGGGACCATGTTAATAATCAATTAACATGTTGATTATTTAAGATAATTCTTCTGAATATTTTCCTTCAAGAGTGAAATTTCAGGGTCTTGGGCTAAAATTAGCATAATGAAGAGAAATTCAAGCTATTATAAAATAATTCCAATAATACATATCTAGTAAGTCAAACAGCAAGTCTACTACTCAGCTGTTATACATCCTGTTTTCCTAACACAAATAATAGGTATCCTCATCCTGAATCCCCTCTATCTTCTGATACATAATCAGTTTCTTCGGGTGCACTGTGGTTACCCTGGGAAAATTTTTTTTCCTTTCACTGAGCATTTTCAAACCCTTCTGGCTCTTAGTTGGCTTCATCTCATTAAGTCTATGCAAAGTTTGTAGAAATTTAACATTTCACAAATTGGAATTTAAAGCAAGAATGAGTATATGTTTAAAAATGTAATTTTAGACATATTTATAATGTATTTCAGTTAACTTAATGGATGCCCTCCAACAATGCCAGATATCTATCTGTAAAGTGTTTCTGTTAATTGCCTTAAGCAATTATTTTTACTCTACACTAGTCAGTACTTTGTTTTCTTTTATTCATTGACCATCTTCTTTAAGAGCTTAGTCATTCAATATATATTTATTAGCAGGCATTGTTAATATGGTCAATAGACACTGAAATACAAAGATTCATACATAGAACATGGATCTTGCTTCTAGGAGCTCTGGTCTAGTAGAGGAAACAGGAAAGTAAAACCAGCAAGGAGCAAGAACTTAGAGAATACAATGTAGTAAGTGTTATTATGGCCATAAGGACAGGGTGCAGAAGTCTGCAAAAGGAGCTGCATCTAGCCCTTTTCTGTGGAAATTACTCTTAGACTTGCAAAGACTGTAATGTATTGGATTGACCAAAAAGTTCATTTTGTATTTTTCCATGATGCCTTGCATAAAACCCAAACTTTTTGGCCAACCCAATGTATCACCGTATGTTGAGTGCCAATGATATTCAGTCATTAATTAGACTTTTCATTTTCCATTGAAGCGATAAAAAGTAAAACTTGACAAGTTTTCTTTCTTTTCTTGAAAAGAAAGAGGATGGGTAAATTTAGGGTGAAGCTATTAGAAAAAATGTCCCTTCATTATTTGTATCCCTGCCAGTCCCTCCATTTGGGGTGGTTTGAAGAGATTGTGACAACTCAGTGATTGTTTAAGATGTAATAAGCAATATTCAGGATTCCTTCTAAAGGATTATATTGAGATAAGAAAATAATAAGCAATGAACTTGGGTAATAAGTCTTACTTTCATGTTATTCAGCTATAATGTGAAGCAAACAGAGACCAGATATTCTAATTATTATATTCATGTTCACACTTTTAGGTATTCATACTATGCTTCACTCTATAAGTGCTTAAAATGACTTTTGAAATTTCATTAGCAGAGGGGACGATATTGCCAGCATGTTGAAATCAATGTGGTTTGGATTAGATATGCTTAAACAGATCCAGTGTTTGAACATAATAGGGAAAGTATTGATTATGAGATAAAGGTAGATAGAGCCGATCACCTTAATTATGCAAATAGTTAATATGAAAACATTGATTTAGTTGGTTTGTGCATACAACAAACAAAGGAAGATGATTTTCACATTGCTCGTCTCTGTGACCTAAAATAAAAATCCCAGAAAGTTAAATCCAGCTAAAGACAGAATATGTATAAAATAGTCACACTGGGAGTGGAAAAAAGTCTCTTAGTTGTTGACTAGTACTGTAATATGAAGGGTTCCCAGTTGGTGTTAGTGGTAAAGAACCTGCCTGCCAGTGCAGGAGACATAAGAGACACAGGTTCAAACCCTGGGTTAGGAAGATACGCTGGAGGAGGGTGTGGCAACCCACTCCAGTATTCTTGCTCGGAGAATCCCATGGATAGAGGAGTCTGGCAGGCTACAGTCCATAGGGCTGCAAAGAGTCAGACATTACTGAAGCAATTTAGCATGCACACACACACTGTAATCTGAACTTCAGTGAGATTGATAGCTGTCATATAGGGAAAATTCTAAGGAAAAATTTTTTTGGTCATCTGAGGAATATAGAATGCTTGTAAACCACATTTTTATTCTTCTTCACTCTTTCTTTCGCTCTGTCACAGGCCTCGATATGATACAACACATTTGTTCATTGATTTTTTTTTCCTGTCTTCATCTATCCTACTGGATATTTATCTGGATATTTAATTCTTTTTCAGTAGTGTAAACCACCTTTTAAGACAGGAGAATGAGCTGGTGATACCAGCATTGCGTATGCTTTGACTTGTTCTGGAGTAATCCAAGTATATGATTTGTTAAAGTTATGAAACTAGGATCCTTCTAGACTTAACTTTCAGATTTACTAGCTGTGTGAAAGAGATGCTGTTTCATCCCTGGGAAGGGTTACCCTGCAGGATGACTGCATAGGCACCACCGCTCCCCACACCGTGGAATGCTGTAATGGTAACTCACACTTTCCTCAGAGGGAAAGCAATTCAAAGGTAAACAATCAGCTACCCCTCCCAGACATCTGACATATTATGTACAAAGTACCCTCAGTCCTGGAGGCTATTTCGTCAGCCTCAGTCTTTAAAGTGTATAGCATGAAGATTTAAAAGAGCCACCAGACAAGGGCATGGACGTGCCTCAACCTTCACTTGGCTACATTTCAAAGAAACTGCACTGGCCATCTGATCGGCTCTGCTTTATATTGTACAGGAAAGACAAATCTTCTGAACAAAGAGGAGGAAAAAACCCTACCAGACTAGAAAACATTATGGTTGCAGAACACACAGCACATCTGAGTAGTAATGAGCCTTATCCATATAATGTGCAGACAATGTGATGTTTCTGGTTTGTTTTGCTTATTTTTTTGGCTTTTAGTTTTGGGTTTTTCTTAACCTGGTTTTCCCATCTGTAGGAGCAGAGTCTGGTTGTAATCTCTAGGGAAGCATATGGTGATGTACCATCAGGCGATGTATCCTTTGGATATTTTTATAAAGATCTGTCCTCAGTAGCCCAATATCTCATTTTCTTACATTGAGATAGTTTTGTATCTTAAAATTACCCTTACTTGTGATAGTTGCATTTCAAGTGTTTATATAGATTTTTGGTAATTTATACCACTCCCAAAAAACTAGTTAATGGTCTAGAGGCTGGCTTCTTCAGAATTTGTCAAAATTGTGTTAGTGTATCAATAGCATTTTTGGTTATCTTTGCTATATAATTATGAACAAATAATGTATTATCAATTTAAGTCTACCACTTGGGCATTTATGATCACTATATATTTTTACCTATAAAAAATATTGAAGTAAATTGTTCTTGAATAGGAAGAATCACATTGAACTACACAAGAGTCTGAGTCTCCAGGACTCTAATAAAAGGAGCCCTGACAACCTTCAGCAAGTATGGCCAAGCATGTTCCGGCTCCACTGTGGTCTTCGTGTGCATGTCCTACCAAGTTTCTGTTCCATGCCATTTGGTCTATGTTATGATGACTGCTTCTTGTTTCAAGGCCTTGTGTGTAAGTTTTGGTTTTAGCGCATGCACTTGCTTAAAAAAATTCTAAATCTTCAACAAGTGACATCCATAGAAAGTTTAGTATTCTGCAAATCATTTTGAAAACAAGCCCACTGATGGATACTTGCTTCTCTTTCTCTCTATGAGATCAGAGATCCCCTCCTTCATTGCTGTATACTAATCCTCTGCAGTGTAGGCAATGACGTAGATGCTTTGAACCCCTTTTGCCCAAAGGATTATTTTCTACTTAATGTCTACACTGAAAAGAGCTCCTCTGTTGGCTCAACACTCCACTTCAGACTATAAAACTAGTATTAATATCTAACCAAGAATGAGGGAGGAAATGAAACACTGCTTGGGGCTGCTGTGTAGCTAAGATGCTGTTCATGGAAGCATGTGTCCTACACAAGTGTTGTCCCTCAAGAGTGTTGGTCCTCAAAGGACTAAGGTTGGGTTAGAAGTAGATGTGATTCTTGACAGGCATGATTCCTTTCTGCTATTGTGGTTCAGATAGCACTTCTCATCTGTCCTCTCACCATCTGTGTTCAGGTGAGGTATAGTACTGTACGTCCAGGAAAAAATTTAGAGGAGTAGGTAGTTTATCTTTCATCCACCCAGATTCAACCACTTCTTTGCTTTTGCTCAATTGACTTCCTTGTCATACCTCACCACCCTTTCCTTACCTCCATAATATATCCCCTTCAAAAATACTGTTTGGTTTTGTGAGTCTTAATTTCTGGACTTTATGTGTTTTAGCTGCGAAAGGAGAATTATCCATGATAGTCATAGGTTTTTCACCCCATTGTCATCCCTGCCACTATTTCCTATCTCTGTCCTTTGGTCACAATTTTTACCATTTTCAATTTGTATTCTTAAACTTTTGTTGAACAGGTTTATACGTCATTTACTAAGACCTGTAGACCAAAATCAAATCAGTGCCCTGCCCTCAAAAAGCTCATGTTGTATGTAGCAGCGGATGGTTAAAGTCCATTCACCGATACAATGTGTTTATTTATCCAGAAAGCATAGTGAATGACTGTGAAGTGCCAGTCCCTCATTTTGCCATTGGTAGTGAAATGATTGCTTTCCATTGTGGATTTATAATATACTGTGTGGAGGCAGGGTAGGAAAACAACTAATTATATAATTAACTGTGTGTGTATGCTCAGTCACTAAGTCGTGTCCGACTCTTTGCGACCCCATGGACTGCACTCCTCCAGGCTTTCTTGTCCATGGGATTTTCCAAGCCACAGTGCTAGAGTGGGTTGCCATTTCTTCCTCCAGGGTACCTTACCAACCCAGGGATCAAACTCTTTTCTTATACCTGGTCTCCTTCATTGACAGGCAGATTCTTTACCATGGAGGCACTTGGGACGCCCCTGGTCTGGTAGGAATACATACAGGCAAATGGTCATACGTTCATAAATACATACATACAGGAATGAAAGTGAGAAAAAATGAAAATTAGTTGCTCAGTTGTATCCAACTTTTTGCAGTCCCATGGACTATATAGCCCACCAGGCTCCTCTGCCCATGGGATTCTTCAGGCAAGAATACTGGAGTGGGTATCCATTCTCTTCTCCAGGGGATCTTCCTGACCCAAGGATTGAACCTAGGTCTCCCTCCTTGCAGGCAGATTCTTTACCATCTGAGCCACAAAACTACAGACAGGCAAAGGAAATTGGGAACTTTCCCCTTTTCACTGAAAGGAAGCATTTCACAGCTTCTTTGGAGCATTGCCAGCAGCATCACCCTCGTGCGTCCCTGGGTTGGGAAGATCCCCTGGAGAAGGGAAAGGCTACCCACTCCAGTACTCTGGCCTGGAGAATTCCAGGGACTGTATAGTCCTTGTGGTCGCAAAGAGTCTAACACGACTGAGCGACTTTCATTTCACTTCACTTTTACTCTTGTGCTTATGGGTTATTAATATGTAAAATATGGGTTACTTGAAAAATGTCACTGTCTTTGATAGTTGATTCTGTTTTTTATCCATTTTGATCATCCCTGCCTTAAAGTGTAATAATTGTACTCTATTAACATTTAATATAGTTTTTGATATAGTCAGATACTGGTCAACTATTTTACTAATAATTTTCTGTTTGTTCCTCTATGCTTCGGTACGCTGTTTACTTTCTCATGTCTTATTTGAGATGATTTAGATGAACTGTGATGTTGGAGAAGACTCTTGAGAGTCCCTTGGACTGCAAGGAGATCCAACCAGTCCATTCTGAAGGAGATCAGTCCTGGGTGTTCTTTGGAAGGAATGATGCTAAAGCTGAAACTCCAGTACTTTGGCCACCTCATGTGAAGAGTTGACTCATTGGAAAAGACCCTGATGCTGGGAGGCATTGGGGGCAGGAGGAGAAGGAGACAACAGAGGATGAGATGGCTGGATATGGCATCACTGACTTGATGGACATGAGTTTGGGTGAACTCTGGGAGTTGGTGATGGACAGGGAGGCCTGGCGTGCTGTGATTCATGGGGTTGCAAAGAGTCGGACATGACTGAGTGACTGAACTGAACTGAACTGAACTGAAAATATTTTTGAAAATTCCACTCTAATTTATCAATTCCTCTTTTTTTACCCATATTGCTTTGTATCTTTCTACCAGTGGCTCCAGGGATTAAAATATACAACTTTAAATTTTCACAGTCTAATTGCAATAAGTATTTTATCACCCCAAATAAAATGTAGGGAATTTGTTTATTCCCTCCACTTGAAACCTTTTGTCCTAAGGTTGTCAAATGTAACAAGTTTAATATATTAAGTTCAGTTGAGTTCAGTTGCTCAGTCATGTCCCACTCTTTGCAACCCCATGAATCACAGCACGCCAGGTCTCCCTGTCTATCACCAACTCCTGGAGTTCACTCAAACTCATGTCCATCGAGTCGCTGATGCCATCCAGCCATCTCATCCTCTGTCGTCCCCTTCTCCTCCTGCCCCCAATCCCTCCCAGCATCAGAGTCTTTTCCAATAAGTCAGGTCTTCCTATGAGGTGGCCAAAGTATTGGAGTTTCAGCTTCAGCATCAGTCCTTCCAAAGAACACCCAGGACTGATCTCCTTTAGAATGGACTGGTTGGATCTCCTTGCAGTCCAAGGGACTCCCAAGAGTATTCTCCAACACCACAGTTCAAAACCATCAATTCTTTAGCCCTCAGCTTTCTTCACAGTCCAACTCTTGCATCCTTACATGACCACTGGAAAAACCATAGCCTTGACTAGACGGACCTTTGTTGGCAAAGTAATATCTCTGCTTTTCAGTATGCTATCTAGGTTGGTCATAACTTTCCTTCCAAGGAGTAAACGTCTTTTAATTTCATGGCTGCAATCACCATCTGCTGTGATTTTGGAACCCAAGAAAATAAAGTCTGACACTGTTTCCACTGTTTCCCCATCCATCTATTTCCCATGAAGTGATGGGACCAGATGCCATGATCTTTGCTTTCTGAATGTTGAGCTTTAAGTCAACTTTTTCACTCTCCTCTTGCACTTTCATCAAGAGGCTTTTTAGTTCCTCTTCACTTTCTGCCATAAGGGTGGTGTCATCTGCATATCTGAGGTTATTGATATTTCTCCCGGCAATCTTGATTCCAGCTTGTGCTTCTTCCAGCCCAGCATTTCTCATGATGTACTCTGCATAGAAGTTAAATAAGCTGGGTGACAATATACAGCCTTGACGTACTCCTTTTCCTATTTGGAACCAGCATGTTGTTCCATGTCCAGTTCTAACTGTTGTTTCATGACCTCCATATAGGTTTCTCAAGAGGCAGGTCAGGTGGTCTGGTATTCCCATCTCTTTCAGAATTTTCCACAGTTTATTGTGATCCACATAGTTAAAGGCTTTGGCATAGTCAATAAAGCAGAAATAGATGTTTTTCTGGAACTCTCTTGCTTTGTTGATGATCCAGCGGATGTTGGCAATTTGATCTCTGGTTCCTCAACCTTTTATAAAACCAGCTTGGACATCTGGAATTTCATGGTTCACGTATTGCTGATGCCTGGCTTGGAGAATTTTGAGCATTACTTTACTAGTGTGTGAGATGAGTTCAATTGTGTGGTAGTTTGAGCATTCTTTGGCATTGCCTTTCTTTGGGATTGGAATGAAAACTGACCTTTTCCAGTCCTGTGGCCACTGCTGAGTTTTCCAAATCTGCTGGCATATTGAGCGTAGCACTTTCACAGCATCATCTTTCAGGATTTGAAATACCTCAACTGGAATTCCATCACCTCCACTAGCTTTGTTTGTAGTGATGCTTTCTAAGGCCCACTTGACTTCACATTCCAGGATGTCCGGCTCTAGGTGAGTGATCACACCATCGTGATTATCTTGGTCGTGAAGATCTTTTTTGTATAGTTCTTCTGTGTATTCTTGCCACCTCTTCTTAATATCTTCTGCTTCTGTTAGGTCCATACCATTTCTGTCCTTTATCAAGCCCATTTTTGCATGAAATGTTCCCTTGGTATCTCTAATTTTCTTGAAGAGAGCTCTAGTCTTTCCCATTCTGTTGTTTTCCTCTATTTCTTTGCATTGATCGCTGATTTCTTTTCTCCTTCGCTTTTTGCTTCTCTTCTTTTCACAACTATTTGTAAGGCCTCCTCAGACAGCCATTTTACTTTTTTTCATTTCTTTTCCATGGGGATGGTCTTGATCCCTGTCTCCTGTACAATGTAACAAACCTCCATCCATAGTTCATCAGGCATTCTGTCTATCAGATCTAGTCCCTTAAATGTATTTCTCACTTCCACTGTATAATCATAAGGGATTTGATTTAGGTCATACCTGAATGGTCTAGTGGTTTTCCTCACTTTCTTCAATTTAAGTCCTAATTTGGCATTAAGGAGTTCATGATCTGAGCCACAGTCACAACTCCCAAAAGAAAATATAAAATTTACTTTAAGTAATTCTATGAAATTTAAATAATATTAGAATTAACATGTTTCTTAATATTTACATAGATTTGCCACCCCTGAAGCATTTTCTTCTTCTATGAAGATCAAAAGTTCCTTCTTTTCATTTTCCTCAGACTAAAGATCTTTTATTATCTCTTCTACTGTCAATCTGCTATTGACAACTTGTTTAATTTTCTATTATTTGAAAATGTGCTTATTTTGCCTTAATTATTGATGGATATTTTGGAAGCTAAACATTTCTGAGTTGACAGATTTTTTTTTTCTGTCAAAAAAAGAAAGCTGGTCTGTCTTCTGACTTCAGTTTCAGTTTCAGTTCAGTCACTCAGTCGTGTCCGACTCTTTGCGACCCTATGAATTGCAGCACGCCAGGCCTCCTTGCCCATCACCAACTCTTGGAGTTCACTCAGACTCACATCCATCGAGCCAGTGATGCCATACAACCATCTCATCCTCTGTCGTCCCCTTCTCCTCCTGCCCCCAATCCCTCCCAGCATCAGAGTCTTTTCCAATGAGTCAACTCTTCACATGAGGTGGCCAAAGTACTGGAGTTTCAGCTTTAGCATCATTCCTTCCAAAGAACACCCAGGGCTGATCTCCTTAAGATGGACTGACTTATATAGTTTCAAATGAGAAGTCTTCAGTCATTTGAATCATTTTTCCTCTTATATTTGTTTTTTTCCCAGGATTCTTCTAAGAATTTTTTTTTAATCTTTAATTTTAATCAGGGTCAGTATGATATGTATAAATTGGCTTCCTTTTATTCATCCTTTTTGGGGTATGCTAAGTTTTTTGATGTTGTAAATATATGTCTGCCATTAAATTTTGGATGTTTTTGGTCATTGTATATTTGACTATTTTTTCTGCTCTTTACTTTCTCGTCTTTCTAAGACTCCAGTTAAGCACATGTATAACTTTTGCTATTATTCCACTGACACTTTAAACCCTGCTTACTTTTTTAATATTTTTCTTCTTTTATTTCAAATTACATAACTTATAATGATCTCCTGTCAAGTTTACTGACAAGACTCTTTAGCACTTTTGTTATCTCATTAAGGCCATCCTATGAATTTTTAATTTAAGACAGAATATATTTCATTTCTAAAATTTCCACTGGGCACTTTTTTTTTTCTACATCTTCTGTTTCTCTGCACTGAGTTTTTAGTATTTCATTTATTACCAACATACTTTTTTCATCTAACTGAAAAAGTTTTATCAGCTGCTTTAAAGTCCTCTGATAATTCCAACATCTAATTCATCTTGCATATGGCCTTATTTATTTTTCTCTTCCTTTCAGGACACTTTACATTTTCCTGATTCTTTGTGAGGAGAATAATACTGTATTGTTTCACAATATTTTATAGCACAGAGAACTATATCCAATATCTTGTAATAATCTATAATAAAAAAGATTCTGAAAAGATACATATAACTGAATCACTTTGCTGTACACCTGAATGTAATGCAATATAGTAACTCAACTATATTTCAATTAAAACATCCCATATTCAGCAAATATCTCACTTGAGCTATTGTAATTTTCTCCCTTAGACATTCATCTTAATGCTATATACAGCCTCCATATTTCCATTTACTAGCTGTTTTCCTTTAAATACTATCATATGATTACAATAGCTGTTCAATGCTTTTGTCTACTAATTTTTTCTTTGCTATTATTTTTATCTGCTTCTAATGACTGATTTTTGCCACCCTGTTATAGGTCAAATTCTCCTTCTTCTAGAGTGGCTGATAATCTTTCATTGGATGCTGAGCACTATGAATTTTTAAGGTTTCTTTTCCGAACAGCTTTGTTGTGACAAAGTGTTAAGTACTCTCATTTTGGCTTGATCTTCTGAGGCTCATTTTAATTTCTAAGCTTTGTTTGTGTGGGTCTCAAGTAGAATTTACTTTTAGGACATTTTAGTCTTACTATAAGAACCAACCCTTCTACAGTTTCCAATAAATTTTCCAATTGACCATGAAGAAATTTCCATTCTGACTGATGGGGACTTAAATGATTCTCAGTCCTGCATGTGATCTGAGAACAGTTCAACTCACAGAATGACAGTTATATTGTCTTATGGATTTCAGCCACACATATATGCATGTTTGTATTCCAGAGATCATAGAAAAATTTTTTCATAATTCCCTCCTCCCTAAAACTATGCCACACAACTTTCCACTAGCTTAGTACTTGATGATTTCTTCTCAGTTTCCAGACTTCTTCTCAACTCAGCACGACTGCTAATTTCTACTTAGGATTCCAATTTCTTGTTCCACAACCTGGAATGTGTCTCCAGTCAGGATAATGTGATCTTAAGTTTTACTTCATTTCAAAAGAGAAATATTGTATAACCTCCCTTATATGTGGAATCTAAAAAGAAATGATACAAATCAGCTTACTTACAAAATGGAAAGAAACTCACAGACTTAGAAAATGAACTTATGGTTGCCAGGGGAGAAGGGATAGTTAGGGAGTTTAGGAAGGTTATGTACACACTGCTATATTCAAAATAGATAACCAACAAGGACCCATTGTATAGCACATGGAAATCTACTCCATGTTATATGCCAACCTGAATGGGAGAGGGGTTTGGAGGAGAATGGATACATGTATATATATGGCTGAGTTCCTTCACTGTTCACCTGAAACTACCACAACATTGTTAATTGATTTTACCTTAAAACAAAATAAAAAGTTTAAAGTTGAAAAAAATGATTAAGTTCTACCTCATTTTTCCCTTTCTTTCAGAGATTGAAGTCCTGTACTGCTTGTGTTTCAAAGTCTGAAAAGAATTATTTTACATATTTTGTCCAAGTTTCCTCTTTCTGTAAAGTGGGAAGTTGAATATGATCCCTGTCCCTTTGTTATCCCTTTAGAGTTTTTAACAAGCATTTACTGCAGAAGACGAGAGATGATGCAAACATGATGACATAACAAGGAGAGATGGTGTTTGCGGAGATGTTACAAACCCTGTACTTGATCATTAGTATCACATCTATTCAAATTGCAAAACAGAAGGATAATTGCTCAAATACATCTGTGGACTGTTTTCCTGGTATATTTTACTTAAAAGATTAGTAACAAAGAAAAAACTCCAAGTACCTTCACATTTGGCTAGAAGAGCTTCATACCAATATGATGCCAGAAAAAAAAACTTTAAGATATCACTCATCATACCTAATAAATAATATAGATGGCATTCAGTATATATCCTTGATTATCTAATAGCTGAGGGGTCAATAATTAATTAATTTTATTTCCTGCCTTAGTAACTTACTGTAACTCCAGATACAAGATTTAATTTAATTAAGAAAATATAGAATTTCTATCTAATATCCAAATATAAGACCTCAGTTCCACCATGCCAAAAAAAAAAAAAAGAACAACCTTCAGTCCTTTTTCAAGAGCCTAACATGCTTTGTAAGATAAATGTGAACAAATGTGAGTAGTTTCATTCACAAGTACAAATATAAAGGTAACACCAGCTAAAATATTATAATGCTTTTTGTTATTGTAAAGGATCATATTATAAATTTATTGGATAGCCCTATGCCCACATAAAACTTAAAATGCATGACTTTAGAGGGTTTGACGCTTCCCTGATGCCTCAGGTGTTAAAGAATCTGCCTGTAATGCAATACTTTGGCCACCTGATGCGAAGAGCAGACTCATTGGAAATGACTCTGAAGCTGGGAAAGACCAAGAGCAGGAGGAAAAGAGGGCGACAGAGGATGAGATGGTAGATAGCATCAATGGACATGAGTGTGAGCAAACTCTGGGAGATAGTGAAGGAGAGGGAAGCCTGGCGTGCTACAACCCATGGGATTGCAAAGAGTTAGACACGACTTAGTGACTGAACACCAAAAAAAGAGTTATTCTGAACTATTTTATGGAGAAGGAAATGGCAATCCACTCTGGTGTTCTTGCCTGGAGAATCCCGGGGACAGCGGGATCCTGGAGCCTGGTGGGCTGCCATCTGGGGGGTTGCACAGAGTCGGACATGACTGAAGCGACTTAGCAGCAGCAGCAGCAGCAGAACTATTTTAATCTTTATGTCTTGCATGGACTTTGGAATTATTACCAATTAAAAAAATGTTTAAAGTCAGCTTATGTCAGATATTAGCAAACCATGGCTTACAGACCAAATACGGTCCACTCTCTTTGTAAACAATACCTTCAGTCAGTGAAGTTCAGTTGCTCAGTCATGTCTGACTCTTTGTGACCCCATGGACTGTAGCACGCCAGGCTTCCCTGTCTATCACCAACTCCCAGAGCTTGCTCAGACTGATGTCCATAGAGTCAGTGATGCCATCCAATCATCTCATCCTCTGTTGTCCCCTTCTCCTCCTGCCTTCAGTCTTTCCTAGCATCAGGGTCTTTTTCAATAATACCTTACTGGAAAGTATTCACTCCCATTTGTTTATGTATCTTTGGATCCTATTATACTACAACAGTAGTTGTAACAAAAACTGTAAAGCTTACAAAGCCTAAAATATTTACTGAACAGGAAAATAGTGTATATGGTAGTTGAAGGAAGATATTAGAAAACAGGAAAGAAATGGTGGGAAATGAGTTGAAAGAGGTGGAAGAGGAGTGTGAAGAGTATTGTGTCCACATGACTACTGTACACATTACTCCTATGCCTCATTTATAGTTAAAAATTTAAAGATAATTTTTAGCATCTGGAAGAGAATCTAGAGAACATTTATTTATTTTTTTTCTCATTTTTTTTCAAATTTATTCTTAAGCATTTAAAATTTATTTACAATTCCATATATATCATTTATCTTAATTCTCTATCAAATTTGCTGATAATAAGGAAAGCACTGATATTTGTATATTTATGCTTTCAGGGATAGAGAACATTTAGACTTTTAATAAACTCCCCCAAATCCCACTGACTTGTAGTGTGAAATGTGATTGTAATCATTTTTGTACCAGATTAACATAAGGCCAAAGCCTTTGACTGTGTGGATCACAATAAATTGTGGAAAATTCTGAAAGAGATGGGAATACCAGACTACCTGACCTGCCTCTTGAGAAAACTATGTGCAGGTCAGGAAGCAACAGTTAGAACTGGACATGGAACAACAGACTGGTTCCAAATAGGAAAAGGAGTCCGTCAAGGCTGTATATTGTCACCCAGCTTATTTAACTTATATGCAGAGTACATCATGAGAAACGCTGGGCTGGAAGAAGCACAAGCTGGAATCAAGATTGCTGGGAGAAATATCAATAACCTCAGATATGCAGATGACACCACCCTTATGGCATAAAGTGAAGAGGAACTAAAGAGCCTCTTGATGCAAGTGAAAGTGGAGAGTGAAAAATTTGGCTTAAAGCTCAACATTCAGAAAATGAAGATCATGGCATCTGGTCCCATCACTTCATGGGAAATAGATGGGGAAACAGTGGAAACAGTGTCAGACTTTATTTTGGGGGGCTCCAAAATCACTGCAGATGATGACTGCAGCCATGAAATTAAAAGACGTTTACTCCTTGGAAGGAAAGTTATGACCAACCTAGATAGCATATTCAAAAGCAGAGACATTACTTTGCCAACAAAGGTCTGTCTAGTCAAGGCTATGGTTTTTCCAGTGGTCATGTATGGATGTGAGAGTTGGACTGTGAAGAAGGCTGAGCGCTGAAGAAGTGATGCTTTTGAACTGTGGTGTTGGAGAAGACTCTTGAGAGTCCCTTGGACTGCAAGGAGATCCAACCAGTCCATTCTGAAGGAGATCAGCCCTGGGATTTCTTTGGAAGGAATGATGCTAAAGCTGAAACTCCAGTACTTTGGCCACCTCATGCGAAGAGTTGACTCATTGGAAAAGACTCTGATGCTGGGAGGGATTGGGGGCAGGAGGAGAAGGGGACGACAGAGGATGAGATGGCTGGATGGCATCACTGACTCAATGGATGTGAGTCTGAGTGAACTCTGGGAGTTGGTGATGGACAGGGAGGCCTGGCATGCTGTGATTCATGGGGTCACAAAGAGTTGGACAGGACTGAGCGACTGAAGTGAACTGAACTGAACTGAAATATTTCTTTCTTCCTTGAAGTGACTATAGATTTGTTGTTTAGTCGCTAAGTCACATCCTACTGTTTTGCAACACCATGGACTGGAACCTGTCAAGCTCCTGGATTTCCCAGGCAAGAATACTGGAATGGGTTGCCATTTCCTCCTCTAGGGGATCTTTCTAACCCAAGGATTGAATCCGCATCTCCTGCATTGGCAGGTGGATTATTTACCATTGAGCCATTGAGGAAGCCCAACTATAGATTAGGACTGCCCAAAAATCAGTATCAGATCCAAATATGACATTCCTAACACTTTCTGTTAAACTATACAATGCATCTCCAGCTATACTGTTGACCATTAGAAGCATACAGAAAAATCCCACTGAAATACAATACCACCCACACTAAGTGCCATTGAAATGTTTCTCCCAAGGAAAAGAGCATTTTAGTCATTGAATCTTCAGTAACTATAGTGTCTATGTGCCTGGGGCTCATAGTAGAAGCTCAATTGTTTAGCAAATGAATATTTTCCTCCCCTGAATGATTCCTTCATTTCAATCTCCTACAGGAAAAAAAAAATTCTGTTAGGAACAAAGGACTTTAAAAATGACGTCTTTCAAGCAAACTCTTTAAGATCTTTACAGAAGTTCAAAACATTTTCAAGCATTTTAATTTGTTTTGTTCTTTCTGTACTTGATGCCAAAGGCATGAGGCTGCCTGCCTGTGCTTGCTCACAGGTAGAGGCAACTTGAATCCGTCTTGTGGATGATTGCAGGAGAGGTGAGATGAAGCGTGAGAGGGAGATATTTCAGAACCAGATTGTCAGAACCAGCTCTGACTCTCTCCTTGCTATGGGAGCAACCATAAAAGAGAGGAATGTCCTGACAGTTTCGGGTGGGTGGACTCTTCTACCAGACCTGAAGAACCCACAGTGTTCTCTGCTTGAGCCCAATCTGTCTGAATCACTTTTGTTCTTGAGAGCAACTGTGTTTCTCTTGGTAAAAGATAGTCACATAGCCATACCTGCAGAATAATAGAGGCTTGATGGTCACTCAAAAAATTATTTTGATTCCCATTATTGGCATTAGTTGATAAGCATTCACCTCTGTAAAATAGTCAGCAGTGAGCCACGTAGAAATCTGCATGTGTAGAGTTCTGTTGAAAATGACAGCTGTATTAAAGAAGAAGGTTAGTATTTGGGTTATGCATGGTTTTATATATATATATATATTTAAGTTTTTATCTGCTAAAATTTAGGGCAAGAATAAATGACACAGAGTAGAAGCAGTGTGTGGGCAAGGCTTAGGAACCTTTAAAATGTAAACAAGTACAAATGGTAATACCATATCCATAAAATGGGATGTGTAAGCAAGAGTTATCTTTTCTAAGAAAAATTAAGCTGCTTTACTTCTCTCACTTTGGAAGTGTTTACTACAACAAAATTCATGTAACAATTTTATTACTGAATGAATAATATATATTAAATTATAGTTTTATTGGACATATGACCAAAATTTGGATTTTGGAACTATAAAAGCTATCAGCCATAATCCACCAACCCAGTTTTATTTTTGCATATCATTTTATACTTTATGTCTACAAGTAAGCTTATTCTTGTCAGTAATAATTATTAAATACACAGATATTCAATACTATATAATTTTCCATGATTAATTCAGTATTATTTAAATCTGAACTATTTTAATAAAAAAAACTCTCAATATGGCACTCTTTAGTGTATTGAAATGTTGACTATAATTTTTTAAATTTCATTGAGAATGATACTACTTACCTTTTTATACAGACATCAGAATACCTTTACACAGTCATAATTTATTTTGACTTATCAAGTATCAGAGGGAAAAATAAATGAGTATATTTCTTAAGGCCATCTCATTGGTAGGTGTGGCTGGTATTCCCTGGCATGGATTTTGTAGTATACAGCATGCCAAAGTCTTAAGGCTAAAAGTAATTATATCCAGTGTAAGTTAGTTATTCTTTGTCAGTTAAAAGTGTCTTTTCAAAGAAGGATTTAAATCTACATACATATAAACTATTTCAAGAACAAAAGTACAAGAAGTACAAGTTAAATGATTTATTCAACTTTTAAACACAAAGTGAGAGTCAGAAAATATTGAGCTAGAGTAAGTAAAAAATATGTTGGAGTTATAAAGGCATTTCTAGGTAAGGAATCTTACCTTGTTTGCATTGAAAATAGGTCAGCAGCAGAGTAGTTAATGAGCATTGCTTTTTTCCTCTATTGTGCTACTCTTTCCGTTACTGTATTCATTATATCCTAAGGGAAAAAAGTCTTTGTATTGCAACTATGTATTCAACTACACATTTGATATAATATTATTTAATTTAGCTAAGTGATTATGTTTCTTAATGTTGACTGAAATATTTCTCCAACTCTGATTGTCAGGTTGGAACATCCCCTGGTAGCACAATGGCAATATGCTTTCAAGTAAATGATATGAAGTTGCATAATACAGAAATATAGTACTAAATATAATAAGACATAGAAACCTATTTATTTTAAATGAGTACTACTTTGATGGCACTGAATTTCTTGCTAAGGACATCATGACCTTCTTGAGGGTTTTGGTTTAATCCAGCTAAGATTTAATGACAACTCTTTGAACTTTCATTTTTATTCATCTCCTTTCCAAGTATTTTGCTTTAAGTACATTGTTAATATTCTTTAAATCATAACTGTAATATCGTTTCTTAAGTGTGCTAAGCCATTGTATCCTCTCTGGATCCTTATAATTTGTGTAAGTTACATTCTTATGCCCTTAATATGACACAATTGTCACTCTAATTAGATGCAGATGTAACTGACAATTATGGACATAGTTTCTCTTTCAGATCTAGTTTTAACATGATCTGAAATTTAATAATATGCTCCCCCTTCAAAAAAAAAAATCTGCACACTTCTTTGTTAGGGAATTTCTACCTAAATGGTATAACACTGTAAAGTCCTCAATCCCAACAGGATTAAAAAGAATGAGATGAACTTGACTTGTGAATCTGAGTCTTCTCTTTAAGGCTACCAAACATCTTCCCCACTTCTTTGTGTTCACATCTTCAAACAATTTGCAGGCAGTTGTCATGTTCCCACTTAGTTCTTACTTAGCCAAGCTACACATATTCTTTATCTTTTTTTCACACAGTAAGTCAAACTCTTCATTCTGATGTTCTTGAAACTCTTTCTAATACTTCTATATATTTTAAAATATCATTCTAGTGTTGACAGTATGTCCATTGTTTTCTATTTTAGAAAGCTTGTCGTGGGACCAGAGCAACAAACTGAATTCTTTAGATAGAGTTTACTTCAGAGAGGGTGTATAAGTAATAGCATGATTATTACAAATTACCACTTGCCTAAGTGACAATGGAGGGATATCTCAATTTTACTTACTTTTCTACTTTTGTGGGTTATAGAGATAGATGATCTGAAAAGCCACATTTATTTTGTAAATTCTTTTCTTTTTTCTTTCTAAAGGTATGTGAGGATGGGGTCTGTTGGGTTGGCCCAAAAGTTTGTTTGGGTT
The DNA here is from genome assembly GCF_032452875.1 of Bos javanicus. NCBI lineage: Eukaryota > Metazoa > Chordata > Mammalia > Artiodactyla > Bovidae > Bos > Bos javanicus. The sequence continues at coordinate 48,666,319 of NC_083881.1, forward strand.
TTTCTATAAGATGCTATGAAAAATCAGAACAAGCTTTTGGGCCAACCCATATAATACTGCAAGCTTAATTACTTCAGTCATGTCTGACTCTTTGCAACCCTGTAGACTGTACGCTGTTGGAGAAGGCGATGGCACCCCACTCCAGTACTCTTGTCTGGAAAATCCCATGGATGGAGGAATCTGGTGGGCTGCAGTCCATGGGGTAGCTAGGAGTCAGACATGACTGAGCGACTTCACTTTCACTTTTCACTTTCATGCATTGGAGAAGGAAATGGCAACCCATTCTGGTGTTCTTGCCTGGAGAATCCCAGGGACAGGGGAGCCTGGTGGGCTGCCATCTATGGGGTCGCACAGAGTCGGACATGACTGAAGCGACTTAGCAGCAGCAGCAGCAGACTGTAGCCTGTCAGGATTCCTCAGTCCATGTGATCCTCCAGGCAAGAACACTGGAGTGGGTTGCCATGTCTTTCTCTAGAGGACCTTTCTGACCCAGGGATTGAACCGGCATCTCCTGCATCCCAGGCAGGTTCTTTACTGTCTGAACCACCAGGGAAGCCCATAACACTTAATACCTTCCAAATGTCCCTTGGGTGAGTTTGTTTTTCATTTAATTTTACAGATGAAGGTCTAGATTATAAATTATACTTTGACATCCACTTATCTTTGCCTCCTCGTATTTTATGCAGACGACAATGTCACAGTTTTACAATGAAATTGACACACTCTACTCTGATCCATCAAGAGAATTGGACATTCTTTATCTTGCTTTGCAGAGGAAGAGATTTTTATTTACTGTACGTCACATTTTATGAAATGGAACATTCAAATTTCTCTACTTGCTGCCTCCTTCCTTCCCAGAGATGCCCAAGCTTTTCCAATAATGTCTATGTAGCCCACCATCTCTTATACCATTTCAAAACATGGACTAAAGAGCTGTTGCTCCAGTTTTCATGTCTGTGTTTGTTAATCATCCTCAGTGTGAAAAGAGGGATAACTGAAAATAACAAGGAGACAGGAGAGGACTCCCACATATGAATTTGATGTTAGGAAGTGAGAGGCTGGAGTTTTCCTATTCCTAAAAGAACTAATTTCATGGCTATAAAAGACGGTAGTTCTACAAGCACTCTGCCTGAAAACATATCAATATAATTGTTCTTATCATTGTTATTGAGCTTCCCTGGTGGCTCAGAGGTAAAGAATCAGCCTGCAATGCAGGAGCTGTAGGAGATGCAGGTTCGATCCCTGGGTCAGGAAGATCCCCTGGAGGAGGGCATGGCAATCCACATCAGGAGTCTTGCCTGGAGAATCCCATGAACCAAGGAGCCTGATGGGCTACAGTCCATAGGATTGCAAAGAACCAGACACAACTGAAGCAACTTAGCATGCATGCACACCATCATTATTACTCCATATATCCTCCCAAAGAAAGTTGAATCAAAGAGTTGAAATCACTTGACAAAATCTCTGTTGATGAAAATAGTTGCCCCAAGTCTCTGCAAGAAGCACATATGCATTAAAGACTTCATCTTACCAGATCCCTACCACTCAAAGGTAGTTTAGTACTATCAGAATAAGATGAGGGCTGCTTTGCTAACCAAAGAAGTTAAAACCTAAGGAAAGATAAATAGGCAAAGTAGGATTGAATGGTAAGAGAAGAGTAAACAGTCTGAAACAATGGAATTGGTAACATTAAAAAGAGCCACATAGCTGATATGTGTTTCCTTTTGTGTGATGGTATTACCTCTTCAGTGAGGAGTTACTTAATGACAGTTTCTATCAAACTCCTATTTGCAGATTTCTGGTACAGGAAAACAAGATGGTCAATTTACTGTCTGAAATTTTCAGTTTTTATCAAAATGTTTTGGTTATATAGTCATAGTCACAATCATTATTTTTCTGTAACTCTGAAATATATAAAAAGACTAAAAATATTTCATGGAATGAAATTCCATTTCTTTAGTGAGCTGAGTCTATGAATAAAATTTATGTAGAACGTTGGGAAAATTACTCAGAGGCATCCCTCATAGCTCAGTTGCTAAAGAATCCGCCTGCAATGTGGGAGACCCGGGTTTGATTCCTGGATTGGGAAGATCCACTGGAAAAGGGATAGGCTACTGACTCCAGTACTCTTGGGCTTCCCTTGTGGCTCAGCTGGTAAAGAATCTGCCTGCAATGTGGGAGGCCTGGGTTCAGTTCCTGGGTTGGGAAGATCCCCTTGAGAAAGGAAAGGCTACCCACTCCAGTATTCTGGCCTGGAGAATTCCATGGATTGTATAGTCCATGGGTCGCAGACAGTCAGACACGACTGAGAGACTTTTGTTTTCATTCATTTCATCCTGTCACCAGACAACCTAAAGTTTTCACATAAATGCCTAGAAATTTAACTTGGAAGGTTTGAACATTTACTCTGAATTTCAGGTGACTTTTTTTTTTCATCAGCAGATTATTTGAGAAAAGAGCCCACATATTTTTTCAGAAAGGAATATTCTTCATTCAGTTCATTTCTTTCCCTTTCTTTCTTCCTTTCTCTCCTTCCTCCCTCCCTTCTTTTTTCCTCCCTCTCTCCATTTCTTTCTTCCTCCATGTTTAAGGAAGATAAGTGTCATGTCCTAAACCACTACAAACACTCTGAAGTATTTTATGCACAATGTAGCTAAGCATGAAACGGATGCACGTGAAAGTTGCAAATGGGGCTTCTAAGTGAAGGATAGGAGTCTGCCAAGATTGCCTCTTATTCTGCTGTTTCTTAATTTTTTTCCTTAAAAAATATCAAAGCGCTGGTCTTGGCCAATTACAATCCACTTTGCAAGTGTAACTGCTTGTTAAGAAGTAAATATAGAAGAAAAAAAAAGTAAATATGCTAAAGATCTGAAGATCAATAGAGCAATATAGGGATTAGTTTTCAAACTAGACAAGTAAATATAAGGAAATACAAAAACCCATGTAGCAGAATATAACTGTTGAAACACTCTGTGGACTAAAATATAATCTATGAATTTGTCCAGAGTTGAAAGAATTAAATTCTCAAAAGTGAACATGAATCCAGTGAACTTGTCATTTCCTTGTTCACCTTCTTCTCCCTGAAAATAGACACTTTAGTGTCACATCTCTCTGAAAGCCAAATCATTGCTACTGAACTGGACACACACTCCAATCATGTGCCTAAGTTAGGAAAAGATTTGAACCTTGTGGATGAGAAAATGTTCAGTAGTTTTAATTTCTTTCTCATTAGCTTTAATCTCCATTCTAGAGTGAGCTTCTTTCTCCAAGCCTTGTCTTCTTCCTTCAGAGCCACGGGTGAAGGCAAGTGTGGGTCCTCCTGAGCCATGGAACACAGAAGTATCTCCCTCAGCCTCCCCCAGGTTCTCCAAAGACCCACAGGCCATGCCCCTAAGGACTCTCATTCCATTTCCACTCGGCTTGAGAGGACTCTTTCCCAAGGGGAAGAATTCTAATAGCATCTCAAGGAAGCTGTGTGGAATGACTGCCAAAGAAGCAGACTTTGGTTATTCTTCTCAGACATTCTTTATAATGGTCACCAGCTACCAGAGAGGCTAACTTTCTCTGCCTATTTAAAGGAGTGAGGCAGCTAGTACTGTGGGAGTTCCACCTGGTGTCTTAACAGAAGGTGCGAGTTGAGAAAACCTTTATCCTCAAACTCCCCATCAGTGGTATTTACTCCATGGTCTCACACACTCACAGGGGGAAACTGGACTCAGTATCTTTAACATTGAAAGCTATTAGGTATTGTTGTTCAGCCACCAAGTCATGTCTGACCCTTCAGGACCCCATGAACTGCAGCAAGCCAGGCTTTCCTGTCCCTCACCATCTCTCGGAGTTTGCCCAAGTTCATGTCCATTGAATCGGTGGTGCCAAACAGCTATCTCATCCGCTGTCACCCTCTTCTCCCTCTGTCTTCAATCTTTCACAGCACCAGGGTCTTTTCCAATGAGTTGGCTCTTCGCATCAGGTGGCCAAAAGTACTGGAGCTTCAGCTTTTGCATTAGTCCTTCCATTGAATATTTAGGGTTGATTTCCTATAATAAACTTCCTTATTTTTAAATGTCCTCTCTACTTGCGTCTGCAAGAAACCAGAGAAAGTAAATCCTTTTTAAGAGGACAGTCTCTCTACTGTACAAGGGATCAAATCATATTAACATTCACAGTAACTCTGCTGCCACCTGATAATAGATGAAAAATGGTTTTAAAAGAATATTAATAAAAAAATATTTAATGTTTCTATCTCAGCTTAATTCTACATGTAGGACCTGACCTCTAAATCTATGAATAGAAATGTTACTTCTATTTTGACTTTTCTCCTTTAGAAAAAAATAATTTTAACACTTTTTTCTTTCAAAGATTCCCAACTGTAAAGCATGTCAAGTAAATGTGAACCTTTACCCATCATAAAATAGTACATATACAAAAAAGGTAGGATGAGATTGTTTTTCAGTTCTTTTGGATATGTTTATTCTTAACTATAGTAATTTCTCTTGTGGATCTTGTTTCTTGGTCTTAGAAAATTCAATTTCATAGAATTATAGTCTGGCAAAACATCCTTTAGTTCATGTAAACTTCTCAAAGAGATACCTGTCTGGTATATCCTTCGCAACTGGCAGAGAATGACACTCCACACCCTTTCTTAGAAATACAATTCATAAGTCTCTAATCAGCAAGCTTTATTAAAAGGCTTACCTAAAGAACACACTCATAAGAAGTCTGGTCTATTCTCAATTGGCCGTTTTGAGGGGACATAATACGGTTGTTTAGCTTTGTTCCTTGCAAGTATTTGAATATTATTAAATGTCAACTACCAGTCTTCTCCAGGTTACACGACAACTTTCCATTTTTTGTTTGTTTGTTTGCTCATTTTTTTGCTCTCACTTGCTTAGAGAGTCCGGAAAAAACTGAAACATCCTTAGAGTATAACACTGATTTTTTTTTAAAGAATCTTATGGAATGATTTGTTGTTAGAAAATTGTTGCTGAGTTTATAGGATTTGCCTATTTGGTAAACTTGTCCAGAGTACTTTCTATATGCCACCCATTTTGCAAGGCCATAGACATAAGATGACATAAGACGGTTGCACAGCAAAAGATTATTCTGGAACCTGATAAATACTATAGTAGAAATTTATATAATGTGCTATGGCAATATAGGGAGAGATCTCAATCCAGAAGAACTGGAAATATTTTCACATAGCAAGCAACATTTGAAATTGAATGGTAGCTCCTCATAAAGAAGTGAGCCTCATATGCAAAGGTAGAGATTTCTAAAATAGTATAGTTTATAAGAAAGTAGTTCAATAAGACTGAAACATAGACCATACATGTAGAAGTTGGGAGTTGGGACCAAAAGTTTATAATGAAACCTTGAGTTGAAGATTATATACCTTGCAAAGCATTTGGACTTTATCATGTTGGTTCAGTAATGCATGTATTCATTCAAAAACTGTTTTGACAAATATGTATTGAGTAGATACTATGTGGTGGTAATATGGTAAACACTGGAGGCACAGCAGTGAATAAATAAAAAATCTGTGTTGTTTAAGCATTTATATTTTATAGGTAAAGACAGTAACAAATCAAGGAGACAATTAATATTATTTTACAATAATAATATTAACATATCTGTAGTATAATGTGACTTTTAGACATTGTAAGTATTATAAAGAAAATTAAAATACTGTAAGGAGAAATAAAGTGATGTGGAATACAAAGAGTGGATAGGGAAGTATCTTAAGAGTGGTAACACCTAAACATTTATCAATTTGAGGGGAAGCAATGAGCCTTGTAAAGTTCTGGGTAGAGTACTGAGGGCAGAGGAAAGAACAGGTTCAGAGACTGGAAGGAATTTCTTAGATGAGGAGAGATTATCATTGAACTTGAAATAGAATGAGCCTTGAAGGATATGGCACTAACACACACTCAGAAACTCTGTCATTAACAAGAAGACACTCTGACACTCAGAAACTCTGTCATTTTTTCCTAACAAAGAAGATGAATGAAACTATATTCTTTATTAGGAAAAGCAGCTTTAATAAACAGACAAAATCCTTTAAAATTATTAACTCTAAATTCCCTTTAACACTCCTTGCCTCTCACCTAAAATGAAGACTTTGGAATGTGGGTCATTCTGAAAAGGCAAATTTAAGTATTGAACACTTGCCTACATTTTCAGATCTTAAAGTTTGCATTGGGGTCTATGCATAAATACTCATGGTCAGGGACTTCCCTGGTGATCCAGTGGTTAAGACTCTGTGTTTCAAAGGGAAGGGGTACAGGTTCAGCCTTGGTTGGGGAACAAAGATCCCACATGCTGCTGTGGCATGACCAAAAACATGCTCATGGTCAGTATAGGTGAATGTTCCTGATTTTGACTGGGGAAAACTAGGTTTTCGTTGAAATTGTTAATGAGAACAATTGCAGAAGGAATCTTGATACGGTCATTAATGGCAGTTCAGAGTTCAGTACCTTCTGGGGTTTCCCATTCTTTTGTTTTTGCTATAAAAAAAAACTGCTGTTCCTCTTACTGTCATTCTAAGCATTTGTTAGTAAGTCTTGATGCTAAAATACAGGGTATTATTGGGAGACTGGGGACTTTTCAGGGCTATTTCTGAAAGTAGCTTGAAGTTTGCCTCTGTGCTCTGAATGAACTGGGCTGAGCTTCCATTTATATTCTTGCCCGTGTGCCTCTGGAGACATGACAAAGATAAGTAGATTGACTAGAGTAATATCAGAGGCCAAGATGAATTACAAAAAGAAGTGTCTTTAGTTTCCCAAGCTCACAGTAGATTTTCAATGCAAAAGAGAGTTTCACTTGCTACATTCTCAGAGCTTTCTTTTATAACAAGGACATGTCTCTTCTCCATCCTGATTCTTTGTTGTTTGGAAATTCATGTGCGGGGACAATATTTAACATGTTAAACATCCTCAGATTTGCACTGCATTTGATTTTATGACTAACCTTCTCTTCTGTCACCTGACATTTGCCAATGAATTTCTGTTCATAACTAAGGCCTTAGACAAAGACTTGACAGATCCTCCCCACAGCAGCACCCTATCCTAAATAAAACAAGCGATGGCTTCCCATATGTTTTATGAAGCGGCACACAAGCTGTTTAATTACAGTGTGTCTTAGGAGAAGAATTCAAAACTTTAGATTCAGAGAAAATGCTTTCCTTTTCAAGAGTAAAGCAACGCCCCAGAATTCCCATGGCCTCCTCAAACCACGCAAAGATGTATCCCTGCTTCCTTGTACTATCAGTTAAATTCATCCAGCCATCTCATCCTCTGTCATCCCCTTCTCCTCCTGCCCCCAATCCCTCCCAGCATCAGAGTCTTTTCCAATGAGTCAACTCTTCGCATGAGGTGGCCAAAGTACTGGAGTTTCAGCTTTAGCATCATTCCTTCCAAAGAAATCCCAGGGCTGATCTCCTTCAGAATGGACTGGTTGGATCTCCTTGCAGTCCAAGGGACTCTCAAGAGTCTTCTCCAACACCACAGTTCAAAAGCATCAATTCTTCAGCGCTCAGCCTTCTTCACAGTCCAACTCTCACATCCATACATGACCACTGGAAAAACCATAGCCTTGACTAGACGGACCTTTGTTGGCAAAGTAATGTCTCTGATTTTCAATATGCTATCTAGGTTGGTCATAACTTTCCTTGTGAGGAGTAAGCGTCTTTTAATTTCATGGCTGCAGTCACCATCTGCAGTGATTTTGGAGGCCACAGGTAAATAAAGAAAAGTACAGTAGCAGGTGTGTTGGAAACCAATCCGGGAGTAAGCTAGTTGGCAATGGTGGCATGTCAACTTGTGTGTCAGTGTTTCACGTCAATTTATTTTGAATTCAGCCAAACTTTTTCTTCTCTTCTCACTCCATGTGCATGCTCATTACTGAGTCGTATCTGACTCTTTGCAACCCTATGGACAGCTGTCCATAGGATTTTCCAGGCAAGAATACTGGAATGGGTTGCCCTTTCCTCCTCCAGGGTATCTTCCCGATCCAGGGATCGAACCCATGTCTCCTGTGTCTCCTGCATTGGCAGGCAGATTCCATACCACTCAGCCCCCTGGCAAGCTCTCTCCAAGGGCAAGCCATAAATCACATCTCAGCACCTTAATTCTGGATAATGCTGCAAGCATTTTATCAATAAGATGTAGACAAATCTATATTTGTGCTTTATATGTTGGTTGAGTTTACATTGTCATAAGAGAGTTATAGCCACCAATGGCTTAAAATATTTGCTTTGGAAATAGCAGAATTTGAAGAACACAAGTTCTCACTGACAAAGAGCAGAAGGAGAAGGATGGTGGAGGAGTCAAAGAGAGACAGTTTCCTCTCCTCCAGACACTTTGCTACTCTTTGTACTTCCCAAAGCCCTTCAGCCTGGAAATGAGAGAGATGCCTGCCTGTTTGGGATTAAAGATAGAAATGTCTGTGTTTGTTGTTGTTTCTTTTTTTTTTAATTTTCTAACTCAGAACAATTTTTATTAGAATGCAACTGTAAAATTTTTCTCTCAAGGGAACAGCAGAGCCATAAACACTATCAAATAAATAATGAACAAACTTATGACAAGGGACCATCAGTAGTATGAGCCACATCTGGTTCAAATACAGGAAACTTCAAAGATAATTCACTATTTGGTAGTGTGTTAGTTGTTTCCTAACAACTTTTGTTTAACGTTTTGAGTAGATACATAGAAAACTAAGAGACAGTTGGATTTATCCAATCTATGGGACAAAAGCATCCCATAAAGAACTTGTTAATTTCCTTGACTACAACAGAGAGGAGAGAAACACTGTGAAAGGACTCTTTCTAAATACTTTCTGCTCCCTTGTTTGATGCTGAGACCATTTAAGGGCTTGTTGTAATGAATGTTATATTTAGCTCCCTCTTTTTAAAAAATATGTGTATTTAAGTGTGTGTGTTAGTTGCTTAGCCATGTCCAACTCTTTGCAATCTCATAGACTATAGCCTGCCAAGCTCCTCTGTTCATGGAATTCTCCAGGCAAGAATACTGGAGTGGGTGGCCAGTCCCTTCTCCAGGGGATCTTCACAACCCAGGGATCAAACATGGGTCTTTTGCATTGCAGGCAGATTCTTTACCATCTGAGCCACCAAGGAAGCCCAGTCACACTGTTTATCCATTCATTCCACAACTATGTCCTGAGTGTATAATACACCATGTGCCAAGTAGTATCCTAGACTTTGGGAACATAAAGGTAATTGATGTGGACACTGTCCCCATCATTCCGAAGCTTACAAGCAAGTGATTAACAATTTGAAATGATCAAAAACTCTCCTCTTGAGTCTGGTAGGGAGAAATTCAGGGAAAAGGGGGGAAAAATCCTAGTATAATGGTGCATTTGAAAATATATTAAATACGTAATCATGAAAAATAGACCTAGAAAATAATAAAAGTGATTAAAAACTATTGGCAAAACAAACATCTGTGCAAAAAGACTTAAAAACATAATACCTACATGAATGAAGTAATTGGTATTTATGTGGTCATATGCATGTAAGCTGGAGGAGGAAATGGCAACCCATTCCAGTATTCTTGCCTGGGAAATCCCATGGACAGAGGAAGCTGGTGGGCTAGAGTCCATGGGGTCACAAAGAGTCAGACCCAACTGAGCAACTAAACAACAATAATATGCATGTAAGCACTGATTGTTGATCTAATTAAAATATTGTTATAAGTACAATAAGAATGGGCAGAAAGATAAGTGTTGGTATAAGTGATCTAAATTTCCATCTTTCAAAAGAAAGGAAAATAGAGTAAAATTTATAAATCAAGAAATGATAAGTGTATTACTTAAAACTATGGAAAAAATACCTATGGAGATATATTCCAGAGAAGAACACCCAAAGAATTAAGTGGTTTTTGTCTTTCAGGACAAGACTAAATAGAAGGCAGGGGGTACTACCTCTATAATAAGTCAATGGTAACAAATTGATTTCTTGTAAAATATGTTTGTGAATTGCTTTCACTTAAATTAAAGTAATATTAAAACAGTTCAGTCTTTCTTAGACTTCTTTCATATCCTTTGTGAGTCTGTAAGCTTATTAATGCTGAACACAGATGTAAAATACAATTAATGAACTCTTCACAGAATATACCAAGTGGTATTTATCCTTTTATATATCTCTTGCTACTTATCAATAAAGTCATTTATAATAAAACTAGGAGTAAGACTGTAGGGCTTCAATGGCCTTATCTGTTAAGTGGTTGACAATTATAAATTATGATTTTGTAAGGAGAGGTGACAGGCAAAAGATCATAAATATTAGTTCTGCTTGTGCATGCTCAGTTGTGTCTGACTCTTTGCGACCCCATGGACTGTAGTCCTCCAGGCTCCTCTGTCCATGGGATTTCCCCAGCAAGAATACTGGAGCAGGTTGTCATTTCCATCTTTAAGGGATCTTCCAGACCCAGGGATCGAAACTGTGTCTCCTGCTTTGCAGGCAGATTCTTTACCCGCTGAGCCATCAGGTATGTGCTGCTGCTGCTGCTGCTAAGTAATTTCGGTCGTGTCTGACTCATGACCTAATACTAAAGAGGAGACTTTGAGAAGTAAAAAGGGGTGGTAACTATTTATGTGGTCATAAGCGTGTAAACACTGATTTCTCCAACTCTTCTCCAACTACTTCTCTAACCCTTCCTACGTAAATTAATCACATTGTACTTCCTAGGGAAATATTTTTGGGATATAGGCAACCACTCCATTTCCCCTCACTACAACTTTGGTGATAACATATAATAATGAATAAATGCTCAAAATTATAGAAAAAACACATATACACATAAGCAGATTTGAAAGCTATCCTACGTTTTCCTATTTAACTAAACTTCAAAATTGTTTCCTACCTCAAAAGCTGTTAAAACAATGCAAAAAGAAACAATCAAAATACCCTAGACATGGAATAAAATAAATACAAAATACAGATCGCCATCTGTAGCATTTATTGAAAAAGTAACTTAAACAATAGATAAACACTTCAATTTCAGAATTAAGGCTTGTTGCTCATACTTTGCAGAGAAGGCGATGGCACCCCACTCTAGTACTCTTGCCTGGAAAATCTCATGGGCGGAGGAGCCTGGTAGGCTGCAGTCCATGGGGTTGCTAAGAGTCAGACACGACTGAGCGACTTTACTTTCACTTCTCACTTTCATGTATTGGAGAAGGAAATGGCAACCCACTCCAGTGTTCTTGCCTGGAGAATCCCAGGGATGGGGGAGCCTGGTGGGCTGCCGTATATGGGGTCGCACAGAGTCGGACACAACTGAAGCGACTTAGCAGCAGCAGCAGCAGCTCATACTTTGAAATCCATCAGATCTAAATTCAAATCCTGGTTCTTCCTGGAGAAAATTACTTTAGTTCATTTAGCCTCAGTTTCCATATCTGCAAAATGGGAATAAAACGATAACAATATAGAACAGTCTTATGGACTCTGTTGCAGAGGGAGAGGGTGGGAAGATTTGGGAGAATGGCATTGAAACATGTATAATATCATGTATGAAATGAGTTGCCAGTCCAGGTTCGATGCACGATACTGGATGCTTGGGGCTAGTGCACTGGGACGACCCAGAGGGATGGTATGGGGAGGGAGGAGGGAGGAGGTTTCAGGATGGGGAACACATATATACCTGTGGCGGATTCATTTTGATATTTGGCAAAACTAAGACAATTTGTAAAGTTTAAAAATAAAATAAAATTTAAAAAAAAAAAGACTTAAGTGAAACAATTTTAAATTGCATGGTGACCAAACATAGCTACGACAGACAGACCTGGGAGATACTGAAGGCTCTGTTCCAGACCATGGTAATAAAATCTAATTTTTTGCTTTCCCAGTGTATATAAAAGTTATGTTTCACTCTACTGTAGTCTATTCAGTGTAGTCTAGAAAGTAACGTATATACCTTACTTTGAAAGTACTTTATTGCTCAAAAATTTTAACCATCAGTTGAACCTTCAGTGAGTACTAATCTTTATTGCTGGTGCACGGTTTGAAATATTGTGAGAGATACCAAGATTTGACACAGGCACACAAAGTAAGAAATGCTGTTGGGAAAATGGTGCTGATAGACTTAATGTAGGGTTTCCACAAACCTTAAATTTGTAAAAAACACAGTATCCACGAAGCACAATAAAGCAAAGAACACTGAAGCGAGGTATGCCTGTGTAAGTTTTTTCTTAATTATTAATGGCAGGTCACACTATTGCATACACAGTGCAGTGTTTATTATTGGTACAAAATACACAATAATAATGATAGTGACCACTCATTGAATAGCCTATTAGAACTCCATTTTTTATGTGAAGGTCACTAATCCTCAGGAAACCCTACAGGATTATGACCCATTTGACACCAAAAGGACATACGCTCACAGAGGGGGAAAGGAACGTGCTCTGGGTCACACAGTTAGTGTCTGTGAATCCAGAAATGCTTGACTCCCAAAACCCAGACACTTTGCATTACGATTATACATCACCAGGACTGTTGCATTTCTATCAGGAAATCGGAATTATTAAAATAAAAGTGCTACCTTCAAAACAGGGAGAAGTCCCATGGAAATGAGAATAAGCTTCCAACTATGTTTAACAGTAACATTACGACAACAGTGCTTTCTCACAGGGGAAGTTTTAAATCTGTGTCCATTCAAATTAATTAAAGCAGCACCTGTCTCCTTAAAAAGAAAAATTAGGGCCAATATATTGAGCTGTATATGGGGATTACTTATTTGAGCATTAAGATAAAATTTAAAGTCTACTAATATGAGTCTTTAGCAGCGTAATATATTACACAGGTATGTAGGGCTTCTGACAGCGAAGTAATTTACATACATTATTTTAACAATCCTCATAATTTTTCTGCTGGGAAGGTAAGTAGCAATTATTTCTCAGATTTTTCAGATAGTGAAACAAAAGCAAAGGAGAGGAAAATCTTTTATATGTATCTCTCAATAGATCTCAAATTTTATTTTTAGCTTTGGGAGTATTGCTGTATTTGAGGATGATTATAATAAAATATGTCTTTATTTTAAGTGGGAAAATAGTAATGGCTAACCTTAGAGATATACTCTGAGTTATAACAACAACTGAGAAGAAGTAAATCAATTCATGTGTTCTTCCTACAACTACACAAAATATAAGATAACTGCTTCAATTGAATTAACATCTCTTATCAAATAGCTTCCCTGGTGGCTCAGTGGTAAAGAATCTACCTGCCAATGCAGGAGACATGGGTTTGATCCCTGGTTTGAGAAGATCCCCTGGAGAAGGAACTGGCTACCCACTCCAGTATTCTTGCCTGGGAAATCCCATGGACAGAGGAGCCTGGTGGGCTACAGTCCATGGGTCGCAAAGAGTCAGACACAACTTAGCGACTAACAAGCAACCACAACACCAACTTATCAAATAAGTCATTTTTTTTTTGACATCAACATTTAAACTGACTTAAAAATGCAAGTGATAGAAGCACCACCTGAAAAGCAATTAGCCATCAGATTCCCCATCTACCTTGTAATATAAAAGATGCAATGCAAGAATCTTTCCTTGAGACGTGTGTTTGTGATATGAGGATCACAGCCCTCAAGTACAAACTCAAACTATAGGGGGCAAAAAGTCAGCATGGAATTACCACTAGTTTTATTTGAAAACTCATCATATGGTTTTTATGAGTTTTCAAACAAACTACAAAGATGAAAACAAAATGGAAGTAAGGAAATCTGATATTCCTCATGAGTCAGATTCTGTTTGTCTGATTGTGCCAAGTTGTGCTTTACTGCATCTGTGATGAGTAAATGGCAATTTAAGTGCACTAATTGGTTGCAGAATTCTCCTATCAGCAGTTTAGTTAACAATGAGATTTAAATTAGTTGTCTCTGGATAGTGAGTGTTATTACAATTCGATAGAACATTTGGCCTTTTGTTAATTTTGCTTTGATGAGATCTAGAAAATTTTAATTTTATGGGGGAAAAGCTATAATAACTAATTGGTGCATTACCTATGAAAGAAAATATAGGAAATAATAAAACTTTGCACAAAGATGAATATGGACATAATCTCAGTTTGTTTACCACTCCTACAAATATTTAATGAGCACCTACTATGTGCCAGATACTGTATGGGATAAAATGATAGGCAAAGACAGACATACTCCCTATGTTTATTACAGTTTTGAGGAGGAAACAGACATGCATCAAATAGATACACATAAATATAAAATTAGAAGAGGCCAATGTTATGAAGATACGTTATGAGAGTATATAAGAGAAGAGTTGACAATTTAGGGAAGTCAGGGAACACTTCCCCTGAAGTGATGACTGCATTGTAACCTGAAGGATGAGTAGGAATTGAGCAGACTGAGGAGAAAGCGTTTTGAGCAAAGGAAAGACTATGTACAAGGGCCCTTTAGGAGGTAGCTCAGTATATACGAAGACTGAATGAAGTTTAGTGTCCCGGAAGTAGAGGCAGAGTGGAAAGGTTATTTTGTACAAGTATATTAAATATAATTCATGTCAACAGCTGCAGTAGAAAGGTCTGTTTCCAGCGATAATGGGGACTAGCTATACCCTCCTACCTGAAACAGGGATATGAGATGAAAATACACGAAACAGTGATTTTTCAGACATTGCTCAGTAGACAGTGCTGCTCAAGAATTACTACAGGAAGGGAAACACACTAGTTGAGTGCCATGTGCCCCACCTACTGCCTAGAGAGAATATCCAGAGAGGGAAAACCAACACTAAGCTCGCAAGATTCTGAGTTGAAGGGACAGAGCTGTGAAATTGGGGACAGCAGAGTAGAGAAGAAAAGAAAGATACACAGAAAGGGAGGAGGTACATGGGAAAGGGAGAGAGATGATTTAAAAATCTACAGAAATCTGAAGAAAGTCCCTAACGCTAAGAAAGAACCACCGTGAAATACCAGGCTGAACCATACTGAAAGAGCTTACAGAGTCAGGAATACCATTTAAAATAGTACAAAAAAATGGAAACACGTATAAAAATCTAAAGAAATATGTTCAGAATCTCTGTGCTGCACACTACAAAACAATCACTACATTTATAAAATATCTAAACAAGTGGAGAGATGTATTTGTTTTATGGATTGGAAGACTTGATATTGTTAAGATGCCAACTTGATTTTTTTTTTTTTTTTTTTTACGCGGCGAACGAGGCCAAAGGACGCGGAGACCAGAACCCGAGCGACGACCGCGGCCCGCCCGAACCCACCGAGGAGCAGCATCCAACTTGATTTATTTATTCAACACCATCCCAATCAAAATTCCAGAAAAGCTTTATTGAGATATCAAGAAGAAGATTTTAAATTTTACATGGAAAAAAAGGAATCAAAATAGCCCCCGAAAATCTTGAATAGGAATAAAAAGTTGGTGAATTCATGCTTCCTGATATCAAGATATTATAAATCTATAATAAGACAATGTGATATAAGTAAAGCATAGATAGAAAAGTCAATGGAACAAAATAGAAAGTCCAGATATAAACCCACTAAAGTATACTCCAAATGAAATTTTACAAAATTTCAGAGGCCATTATAACAGAAATAATAGTCTTGTCAACAAATAGTACTGAAATCCTTAGGCATCCATTTGTAGAAAAAGTAACTGCAACATCCTCCTCATATATTATACAAAAATTAATTCAAAAACCTAATGTAAAACAAAACTATAAAACTTTTTAGATATAAGTCTAAAAGTACAATCTGTAAAAGGAAGCATGACCCATAGATCAAAGAAGATATCAAAAGGGAAATTATAAAGTATTTTGTACTGAATGCAATCAAAATGAGAACATGACATATAAAATTCACAGAATTTTAAAGAGAAATTTACAGCATCAAACACTCATAATAAAGAAGAAAAAATGTTTCTAATCAATGACTAATACTCTATATTAAGAAACTAGAAAAATAAGAGGAAATTAAACAGAAAAAAGGAAACAGAGACATAAAAAAAAAAACAATAAAAGATCAGAAAGCAAAGAAGTTAAAAACATGAAGCCAATAGAAAATATCAATGATACCAAAAGCTATTATTTGAGAAGATCAGTAAGATTAATAAGGTTCTGGCCAGATTGATCAAAAATTAAAGAATACACCAATAATCAATATTAGAAATGAGAAGAGGGGACATTATTATAAATACTACAGTATAAGAAGGATAACAGAATATAATGAATAATTTAGGTCAATAAATTTTACAACTTAAGATGAACAAATTGTTCAAATACACAAGCTATACATACTAAATAAGTTGAATATATTGTCCAATATCTTCCCACAAAAAATAAAAAAAAAACCTTCAGGTCCAACTGACTTCCTGGATGGATTCTGCCAAATATTAAAGAAATAAATAATGTCAGTTTTATGTAAACCCTTGCTAACATTGAAAAATAAGAGAGAATATTTCTCAACCCATTCTGGGAGGTCAGCATTATATGTGAAAATTAATAATATTACAAGGAAGGAAACCTACAAACCAGTATCCCTCATGAACATAGATGAAAAATAATTTAAAACATTTTAGCAAGTTGATTCTAGTAAAAATAATATAAGGGCTTCCCTGGTGGTTCAGTGGTAAAAACTTTGCCTCCAAAGCAGGAGACGTGGGTTCCATCCCTGGATTGGGGAGATGCCCTGGAGAAGGAAATGGCAACCCTGAGAAATCCCATGGACAGAGGAGCCTTGCAGGCTGCAGTCCATGGGGTCACAAACAGCTGGACACACTTAGCAACAGACTTAGGACTCTGTCTTTGAATTTGAAAGAATGATACATCAATGGGGTTTATTCCCCCAAAAAATGCAAAGCTGGTTTAACACTCAAAAATTCAAATCATTCCACATTAACAGACTATAAAGAAAAAAAGCATAATTATTTCAAGGGATGAAGAAAAAATTTTGGTAGAATTCAGTGTCCATTCATAATAAACACTGTAAGAAAACTAAGAATAAAAAGGAATTTCATCAACCTGATAAAAGATATAATCAAAAATCCTACAGCTAACATCATACTGAGTGTTGAAATGCTTTCCTCGGAAGATCAAGAAAAGCATAGAATATCCAATCTTACCATCTCTGTTCAAATTGTTTCAGAAGTCCTAGCCAGTGACAAAAGACAAATAAAAAAGAAGTAAAATTATCTTTATTCTCAGAAGACATGGTAGAACATCCTCATTGTGTTAGTTGCTTAGTCGGGTCTGACTCTTTCATGTCTGTGAAGTCGCTCAGTCGTGTCCAACTCTTTGCAAGCCCATGGACTGTAGACTACCAGGCTCCTCCGTCCAAGGAATTTTCCAGGCAAGAGTACTGGAATGGGTTGCCATTTCCTTCTCCAGGGGATCTTCCCAACCCAGGAGTTGAACCCAGGTCTCCTGCATTGCAGGCAGACACTTTACCATCTGAGCCACCAGGGAAGCCCTTTTCATGTCTGACTCTTAAGGAATAAAGCAAAAAAAAAAAAAAAAAAGATTGCTAGAACTAGTGAGTTTAGCAACATTGTATGATACAAAATTGATATCCAAAATCAGTTTCTGTTGTTCTTACAGTGAAACAGTTGCTGTAATAGCAATTAAATCACAGACTCTAACACCAAAATTCATCTCACCTGAAGCCATGTTTTACATGCACTGTATTTTGTATATTTATTATATGTCTGAGTTAGAGTAGGTGATTTTATTTACTTATTTTTTACATCTCCATGACTTAAGTATTTTGTAATTGGAAGTTTTTACCTGAGATAATTTTAATACTTCCCTTAGACCTGTCAGAGCTACTTCTGCCCTAGATGCCATCTGCAATTGTAGCTCTTCCCACACAGGGAAGCAAAGACAGGTCTTCCTGCAGCTCCTGCTCCATCTTCTAGACCACTGTCTGGGTACAATACCCTACCCCAAATGGTCACTGCCTGGGCTTCTTCCCTGGGTCTGTCTTTCTGAGAATGGACCACACCGTAGTATGAATACTTCAAGGCCATTGGTTTGGCCCTGGGCTTCCCTTTGCTGTGGGCTGTTCAGATGTCAGACCTACAGGCTCAAGTGTTTATATGACTGTCATGGTGTAAAAGGAAGATATGTGTGGACAGGATGAGAATGGGTGAGCCAGGGCCATTGCCCAGCTCTTCATGTTGGCTGACATGTCACCAAGGTTTACAAGAATCCTACATTCAAACCTGGCCTTCTGGATGTTGAAAAGTACATTCGTCAAGGGATGTCGATAGAACGCATCTTACTTTAACTATTTCTTAAAACTTTGAAACGTTTGGATCCATGGCAAATGGGCCACCATTTATACTTTTGTTCCGGGCTCTGCAGACGTCTGGAGCAGGCCTGTCTTTAAATAGTAAAGCTTTAGCTGAGTAACTACTATGTACCTAACATTCTATAAGTTCTTGATGTCTACTTTTCTGACATTTTTAGACTAATCATTTTGATTTTTCACCTACCCCATAATCTCAGGTTAAGCAATTCATTGCTCATAGTCAAACAGCTAATTCCTCTTCATCTCCTTTCATCAACAACTCTTGTTTGTCTCCATCATCTTTTTCATTGCAGATGATGATGTTACAGTTGCTGAGCTAGCAGACATTTATGTATTTCCTTGAATGCAGTTTTCATTTTCTTTCTCAACAGGTGCTGTTCTGTGTAGGAGAATTGTGGGATATTTTTCTCATTTCAATCGTGCCTCTAAACGATCAGTTTCTCTCTGATTGAAAAAAAAAAGAATACAGATTTTTTTGTAAGTATAAAAATAGTTCAGAATTTTAAAAGAAGTACAGGCAGGTCACAAATTCTCTAAAATATTTACACCTGTTGCACTGATGAATCATCTGGCTTCTAGTAAATCAATTATAATTTATTTATTAAAAATGGCTTAACCAGGATTAAAAACATTTTAACACACTGAATCCAAGATGAACCTGTTCTGTCACATTTTGCAGGTGTTAACATCTCAGAAAAGTCATTACTAATAACTTCTCAGGGGTTCACTTCGAATGTCACTTTTTCCTTTGCTATTTTCCATCTTCTAAGTAATACTTTTGCTTAACTTTGGCATTCTTTGGCATTAACAGTTGAAGAAAACCATCCTAATTAAAAAGTTTGGCTTTTGAGATGAAATAGCCTGTCTGTTGTATTTCACTGAGTCTCTTTAACTAGAAAATGTAAATATTTTGAGATGATGTACTTCATTTCTTATATTTTAATATTTGCTTTAATTTGTGCCTGTATATACAATAACAGTAAGTAATCTGCCTTTATAAGTTTGTATTAATGTCTCCATAAAGCTACAAAAAACAGCTGCTACCCTCATCTCATTTTATCTTTTTATCTTTTATCTCTTTTGCTTAGCATTTGTATAAATCGGTTTAACTTTCCTTACAAATCATGCCTTGAATGTGATGTGGGCTTCTTAGTAATTTAAAAGTTGCCATTTGGCATCAATTAGGTCTTCCTAGGGAGGGCGGAGCCTGCTGGGCTGCCATCTATGGGGTCACACAGAGTCGGACATGACTGAAGTGACTTAGCAGCAGCAGCAGCAGCAGCAGCAGCAACAGGTCTTCCTTTAGTTTACCTTGAAGCCAAAGAATATGTGTAATATATGTATATACATACATATATATATTTATTTAAGCAAAGTTAATAATATTCTATCAATTTTTCCCACCAAGCTGCAAAAAGAGCAAGAAATGCCTTAGCTATTATCATCATCATTAGCATAATGCTTGGTTTATAAAGTATCTCTAAAAGAAATTTGTTTCTTAGAACAAGAATCAAATAGGAATCAATAATGTGGAAGGGAGTGGGAAAAAAAGAAGAAATAAGTCACCCCAAGCGCTGTAGGATCTAAAGTTTGTAAAATATTCAGCTTCCAGACAACCGTTTTGGAAGTGGGGAGCCATCCAGTTTTAAGCGTCTGAAAGCCAGAAGACTGCCTTCTCTCCCATGAAAATCTGTATTGTTCCACCTGGTTAGGGTATATTTTTACTTAAACGGGCCAGCATTTATTTTTGGAAGGGAAAGTGATAGATGGTGGCTTCCTGCTTCCATATGCACTCTTCTGAGCCCGGGGAACAATCCAGTTGACTGGAAAAGGAGAATGTGACCAATCCTGTCATCCCACTGTTCAGCCGCTGGCAGGGCTCAAGGCCGGGTGCCAACGCTCTGGCAGGTTTAAGACTATTTCCTGGCAGCCATTGGCTTTGAGAGGCCATATGACTCTGCCTCTGTCCGCCTGGATTTTGTTCTGAATTTCTTAAGGGCTTGCTTCTGAGCAGCATCTCAGCAGCAGCAGGAGCCCTGGGATTCTGTGAGGCCATGTTCGCCAGGCATTCTGGAGCCCTGAGCACCCCCAGGCTCCTGCCAGCCGCCTGCTTCAGGGCTTCAAAGGAGGGCTGGGCTGGAGGACCCAGCATGCTTTGCAGCAGCTGCCACAGCCCCTCTTTGAAGCACCATGGTAGCCAACAGAGAGGATTCTGTGTTACGTACAGTATGACCCTGGAGGTGCCAGCCAGCTGCTGTGACTCAGCTAAAAACAGGGAACTCGCTGTAAGAGAGAGGGCGTAAAGGGGAGAGATTACCGAGGGGGAGGGAAGAGAGGGAAAGCAGCAGGAGTTTATGATGCCCAGAGTTTGTCAAAGGGCTCAAAACGCATTTCTGAAAGAACTTTCTGGATGGGCCAAAGGAAGCCTCATCTCTGTGAGTCTCAAATCTGTCTGGGCTACACAATGCTTAATGGCCTGGTGTCTAAGGAAAACAGGAGGCAGCCAGATTAGGGCAAACCAAGAAAATAAATTCTGTCCTCTGACCCTCAGGTGCCCTGAGGAAAACACGTATGAATTCGCTCTTCCAGATTTCATTTGTGATCCAACAGACTGATGTAAAGAAAGACTCACTCTGTGTGAACAGTTTTTTCTTTTTCTTTTTTCTGTGGTGTCCTCAGAACATGAGAGGTTGCTGTCTGAACTGATCATCTCAGAAACAACTCTGAATCTAAACTGTCAAGAAAATACCACAATATGAGGGAAATTTACTTTTGAAATATTCTATGATGTCCCTCTCCTTGGCTCTGAACAGTTGTTTAAAGCAAAAATTGATACTCAGCTAAAGGCAGGTCTTTCAACAGCAATCTCAGTTTTATCGAGTGAAACATTTGCTAGGGGACATTGCTCAGTTCAAAGGTAGAAATTTTTAAATGTATATAGACCATAAGAGGCAAAATGCAAATTGGCTGAGAAAACTAAGGCCGTCTTGGGAAAAGTGCTAGAGAAGGGACATTGCAGAGAGAGAGGAACAAGATTTGATTCAATCAGTATTTTAAAGCAAAGACCAAGGTCCTGTCTCCTTAACATCCCATATGAAGAAGTTGTTTCTAAGGTGATGCAATGATCAGTCTGGTTGCACAGAGAAGAAAATCAAGTCTGTGTTTTTTATCCAGCAGACTTGAGATTGTAAAGAGAAAGAAGCTTAGGGTTAAGACACTAGAATGATCAAGTTTGCTCACGACAAGGAAGAAGGAGCATACAGCACATCAGCTCAGGCCTGGGTGTGTCTGATCCTGGCAGAGTTTCTAAGGTGATAAAACCTTGAGCAAGTGGTGACAGCAATCCTCTGGGAAAAAAAACTTAGTCTTCAGAATTTCCCCAACGATTTTTCTTCTGGTCTGTTCAGCCCTCATGAAACATGTCAAATTGATAGCAAAGAAAGAGACTCGAACCAGGTCTAAGGCTTGGATGTACTGTTTTGTTTTTTGTTTGTTTTCCTGTCCATGGTAGCTGGATAGATAAACAGGTAGGTTTGATTTAAGAAAAATAATTTTCCTTCGGACCCAATTCACTTACATAAGCTTATAAAACTAGATCCTCACACTTAATGGAATTTCTCAGACACCTTATTTTTATTGTAGAGTATATGTACTTGATACACTGAGAAAAAGAGAGGAGAATATATACTGAGAAAAGGAGATATGCTTAGAAAAGGAGAAGAGAATATTTATGCTAAGGAAAGGAGAAGAGAATATTTTCTTTTCTCAAGGGCTCTCTTTTGAAATTCTGTTTCAGTGTGAGAAGGAACTAGTGTCTCTTTAGCAGGTCTTCTGATGAGCGCTTAAAGCAAACTGAGGTGACAAGACAGCCAGTTAGAGGTGGAAGGGGGCCTCATTTCAGCTTAATCCCAAGCAATTATGAAGAGCTTCAATAGTAAAATGTTATGAAAGGAAGACTATGATCAGGAAAGGAAGAATATGATCAGGAAAGGAAGACTATCAGAGAATGGTTTGAGGGAGGAGCATAGAATCGGTAGAATTAGGAATTCCTCTAAATCAAAGAGTAAAAGAAAGCACTCAGTGACATCTTCCCCAATGCCCTCCATCTTGCCACTTGAAATAAGGAAGCCTTGAGAAGAAACGAAAATCAGGATGAAAAGCTGAATGAGCTGGCTGACAAGCTGGATTGGTTGTAGCCTCAGGTGAGAAGGGGAGGATCAATTGGCTAAACTTCAATATTTATTCACAGTTTTTTGTGACTCATTTATTCCAAGTGCCATTTGATCCCACAGGAGTCCTCGCCTGATGCTGGATATCTCATGTGTGGTTTAGTAAGCAACTGCCACTCCTAGTAATTACCTTTCAAATTTTAGGACCCGGTACTGGATGGAATGGCAGCCCTTCAAGAGAGTCATGTACAACTTGTGAGGATGAACATCTATGAAGACACATCTTTGCAGATAAAATTGTGAAGGATAGTGAAATGAGCTCATCAGGTGTTAGAAAAGGCCCCAAATCCAAGAACAGGTGTCCCTGTGAGAGAAGAAAAGAGGGAGAAGATGCACAGAGGGAAAAGCCATGCGAAGACCGAAGCAGAGACTGGAGTTATACAACTATAGGCCAGAGTGTCAGTAGCTTCTAGAAACTAAGAGAGAGGCAGGAACAGACTCCTCAGAGGCTCCAGAAGAAACCAGCCCTGCTGACACCTTGACTTCAGACTTCTGGCCACCAGAACAGTGAGAGAACACATTTCTCTTGTTTCAAACCAATAGGTTGGTGGTCATCTGTTATGTCAGCCCTACGACAGGATGACAGACTCTCTTCAAAGCCAGCGTGGCAAGACTGGCTGTGCTGAAGATGTTATTCTTCAGTTGCTCAGTCATGTCCGACTCTGTGACTTTATGGACTGCAGCATGCCAGGCTTCCCTGTCCTTCACTGTCTTCCTACTGAAGATGAGATGGACTGAACAAGCAAAATGGATTGATTTGAGCTGATTACAACATCTGTCTGGGCTAATTCCTTCAGAAATTGTAAATAGATCGGTAAATCAATTCAAGCCACGTGTCACTTGAGTGCATACTGTGTGCTGAGCACTATGGTAAGAAGCCAGGCAATCATCAGCTCGCCAGTCCTTAGGTAATTGATAGTCTAGCTGTCCACAGAAAGTCTTTATAGATCAGTGAAATTCCCTGGGAGATGGAAACTCACACTTGGGGGCTATGAGCACATCGGAAATTCTCTTGCCCAGAAGGCGAGGACCCGAGGTAAGATATTCACAGCAGATGGTGAAGAGTAGGTGGGGTTTGTCAAGACCACAATGTGCAGAGGGGGTTTTGCCATCAGCCCCAGAATGATTCTTCCTAGTTCTCTTGAATGGCACACCCAGTGCTGTTTTCTAGGCTGTGGTTCCTCAACTGCTCTTGTTGTTGTTCAGTTGCTAAGTCGCATCAGACTCTGTGACCCCGTAGACTACAGATGCCCAGGCGCCCCCTGCCCTTCGCTATCTCTCAGAAGGATTGAACTCTTTATGTCTTTACCTGCACTCCGTTCACTGTATTCTGAATGAACATCTGCTCCAAGGTGCCATGCGGATTCCCGTCTTCAGTTTGGAGAGGGCCCATGAGCACGACGGGGGAGGCATCCCGGGAGGCGCCAGTGTCTGGGAAGTCTGCTCTTTTCACAGCCGGCACTGCTGTTGGTTTTGCCTGCTGGCTTACAGGAACTGGCTTTTACATGTCTTAATTTAGACACGAGCAGTATGGAGACATATATGTATATACATATACTTTTTTTCCCCTGTCTGAGGAGAGCAGTGTTCTGTTGCACAAATACAGACGATTGCCAACAGCCAGTAGGCACGGAGCGACACAACCCACAGATGTATCACTCTGCAGCATGAGACTGGGCACTGGGACCTCGAGGTCTTTCCTGTGATTGGTGTAGTCTGTTCCTGTGTTTGTTTAAATCTGAACTGGGCTTCCCAGGTGATGCTAATGGTAAAGAACTCTCTAGCCAATGCAGGAGACATAAGAGACTCAGGTTCCATCCCTGAGTAGGGAAGATCCCCTGGAGGAGGGAACGGCAACCCACTCCAGTATTCTCACCTGGAGAATCTCATGAATAGAGGAGCCTGGCAGGCTATAGTCAAAGCCTGGTGGGTTGTAAAGAGTCAGACACGACTGAAGCAACTTAGCTTGTGTGTGCGTGCATGTGCACACATGCGTGTGTGCACACACACACACACACACGCTCATTCCATAGCAGGGGAGGTGAACCTCTTCTTTCTGGTGCTTCCAAATGTTTGAGAAAGCATCACGTTACCAGAATCCCCAATCAACATAACAAATAAGCTAACAAATAGTCTAGCCATCTAATAGAGCTACACTCTGTGCCAGGTATTATGCTAAATGCTTCCAGAACATTTCCTATCTACCACAAAGTGATAAGGTCAGAGACAGTAGCAGTCTCGTTTTAGCAGAGGAGAGACGAGAAGCAGAGAGGCTGTTATTTCCCAAATTCACCTGATGTCACAAGTCAGTTCCCTTAGAAGCAGAGCCAGAAGTAGTCATTTATTTAGGGGAAGACTGGAACCTCAGAGTCCACTGTTACTCGGGTCCCACATGGAGCTCTGAACCACAAGGCACACTCTGGAGCTGATCCCACCTTGAGGCAAGAGGTCTCCATATCAGAGCCAGCCCCTGGCTCTCAGGAGGCCTTCACATTTTTGCCCAAGGCATTTCTCCAAAGTGCGGGGTGGTTGTAACCTCAGCTGGCAGCCAATAGTCATAGCAGGTGCTGTGGGTACAAATGGAATCTCGATGTGGCCACGCAGCATCCACTACTAGTAAACATGTGGAGGAACTTGGCTTCAAATCCTGTGTGACTCGAAAACCCAGGTTCTTAAAACAGTGCTAAATTGTAAACACAGAATTTCTTAACAGGGTTAAAAAGTGCCATGTTTTTTGTCAATTTCCAATTTCCTGGGAATATGCAATATCTTATCGTGACTCCCAGAAAAGTGTCAATAAAACCTCATGCCTTTTCTTTCATGGCTTAAGATGACCTAATCTCAGAGCTCCTCTCAGTGCATCAGAACCTAATGTCCACTCCTGCCCCCAAGCTACTTGCCTTCCCTTCCGCTTACTCACAGTCTGTATCTCCCACATCCCTCCGGCCCCCAGATTCATGATGAAGAACAGAGCCTGGGCAACGGCTGCATTTGGACATGTGTATCCCTGCTCCTTGCAAGCAGCAATAAACAAGAAAGAGTGAGGAGAGAGAAAAACTTGTTAACACCATGCTGTATCTAAACAAGCAATCCCAGATGGCATCCTTTATGCCTTCTGCTTCTGATAAGAAAAGATTGAGTAAGGAAAATAAGCAGCAGCTGACAAGCCATACCCAGCCTTAAGACCAACAGGCTGAACAGACCCCAGCTCTGTGTTCTGTTCTCAGTCATGGCTCAGCACCCAACCCAGAGGCCTGAGCGCCTTCAGACACCTTCAGCTGTGCACTCTTTCACGGAACCAATAGTCATGGAAGATGATTTTTCTGTCTAGTTCAACACTTAGTTTCCTGCTGAAGACCAAGGCGTGGAAGCAGTAAGGTCATTTACTTAAGGGTATTTGTTGTTAAAAAGATAAGAAATGCAGTTCACAGGTTCTTGATCTGGTCACTATTTTTCCTGGAACTCAAAGTTGACTCCTGTTTAAATGTGTGTCATTCATATATGTGCATAATTGTGTGTGTGTATTACTTGAACTGCATTCCCTCTGCTTGGGTTTTTCCCTTGGTAACCTGAAGATAATAATTGTACTATGGAGGTTTGGGAAGCATTAAATGAGATAGTCCATGTGCAGAACTTAGGAAAATGCCTAACACACAGTAAACATTCAATGAAGTTAACATTTAGTAGCATGACTCACTATCTTTGTGCCAGGCACTGGGCTAATTTCATACAATGTGGTATCCTTGCTCAAAAAACCTCAGTCCAATTGTTTTAAAATGCTGTCTTGGAATTAAATGTAGCTTATGACACTTCATTATTTCAACATGGACATTTTTTATGTAAAGTACAATGGGACATGAGTTTTGACAGACTCCTTCCAAGACCCAAGTCAGCAATAGTGTTTATTAGTAAGAGCGTGATGCTGAGATGAATCAATAGACAAGTTATAAAATGATGTAGAAGGAATACCTCAGTGTCGCCACTGGACAACCTATTATAACCTAACCAACCAAGCATCGAGGATAGTTTTTATTTTCACAACTCAGTAAATGTGAAGAACTCAGAGATGCTGCTGAAATGATGCAAGAATTTTAATGAAAACCCTAGAACCAAATGTCAAAGGCAATAGTGTGGCTTTTCATACAGATGGGAAACCCAGTTGAATTTGACATTCTCCCCTTCCTTACAGTTCCAGAAGATGGCTGAATGTTCCATCTCAGCTAAGGGGCACAGAGATTTGACAAAAGAAGAATTTCACGATAGTCAAATTCCAGAAAGCAGAGGTTAGGAAGTCATAGATGACACAAATGCATCCTTTGAAAATGCAAAAATGTGCAACTCTTTAAAAAGAGCTTATGATAATGGAATGGAAATGAGTCAGAAATATGCAAATTAAATTCTCTTGAAACATATATGTCTTCAAAAATTAAGTGATAAATTGCTTTGTTAAATGCTTTTTCTGTGTGATTTACCACCTGCCCACCCCCATATTTAAATCTGAGTTTAAGATGTTTTTTCTAATCTCCAAATGCATTTTTAGAAGTGACTTGGAAGGTCAGAATGGAGGCATCCTTAAAATTGTGAGAAGAAATGGCAGAGTTCTAGATATGTATAAAAGGAAAAAGAAAAATGAGGATAGTTTAGTGCACATAGAGCTAAAGCAATACAATATCACAAGAATTTTAGTAAACTGGGTGGAGAGAAATGAAGGACTTACATGCTATTGTGAACCCAGTGTGAGATTTTCCTTAAGAAGAGAGAACTCTCCTCATCCAACATGCTATTCTTAGTAACTAACATAGAGCTTCCCAGGTGGTTCTAGTTGTGAAGAACCCACCTGCTAGTGCAGTAAGAGACAGGAGTTCAGTTCCTGGGTTGGGAAGATCCCCTGGAGGAGGAAATGGCAATCCACTCCGGTTGCCTTGCCTGCAGAAATCCATGGACAGAGGAGCCCGGTGAGCTACAGTCCATAAGATTGCAAAGAGTCGGACACGGTTGAAGTGACTTAGCGTTCAGGCCACATATAGCTTAGCACGCTGTCTGTTCATGAAACACTTGTTGAATAAACCAGTGTGCATTTTCCTGAAGCACTCAACCACACCTTCACTGTATGTTGTCATCAGAGATGAGCCTCAACTCTTCTAGGTATTCAGAAAGGACAGTGCATTTGGTTGAGATGCTGTTCACTTAAAAAAAATAAAACAAAACAAAACCTAGGGCATCTGATAGTCTCCAGGAAGAGCTACAACCATGCTGAGAACAACAGTGGATTAGGGAAGCTAGGGTACAGCCAAAGATGGCTAGAACTCAGGTTAAGACTGAATATGGGAAGAAACAAGTTGAAGACTTCAAAGTTATTAATAAAAGTTAAACTTCCCCAAACTAGAATAAAACCCATGTCCCAAGGCTGACAGAGAGCGGAGGATGAAAAAACCGGCACCTCATCAAATTGCATTCCTTAAGTCTCTGCTGGTTTTTGTTTGGGAATTATACCGCAACAAAGCTATTTTAAAAAGTGAAGGGAGCCATGCAGTGAATGAGCAAGGTGCCTAGTCGAGAAAGCAGGTAGGTGCAAGACTAGTGGCTCTGGAAACAGCAGCCTTGAACTCAGCAGAGCCTGACTCAGACAGGGAGCTATGGATGATATTCCTGCTGCAGCAGGCATGAACACTGACGGAAGGGGACAACAGAACAGGACTCAGGGACTCAAAGTCAGCTGAAAGAAGGCAACTGCCTTTATTGGACTGCTTCTGACCCAGGCTATAGTGAAAGCTATGGTGGAAATCCAGTCAGCAGAGCTTAAAGGATCCTTCCAAACTGATACACATTTCCCCAATTATCTGTAAGTCCCCAGAATATCGGTGATGACCCAGCACTCGTCTAAAGGGAAAGCGACAGATGCAGGGCTTTCCAGTGTTTCTCCTCTTTCTTCCTGTCTGTTTCTTTCTCTGCACTGTGACTGTGGGAATAAATGAAGTGCATTTTCTTCTGCATAATTTCTCTCTGCTTGTTTAAGCAGTAGTCACACATCTCTGATTTTTGTCACTGAACTTTCAGAGGTCTTGGCATACTCTGAGTTCACAATGTCAGCCACAAGAACCATTGACAAACGTATTTTCTCACCCTTGTTGAACTAGTTTGCTAAAGTAATTTCTTAAAAAGGAAAAAGTACAGCAGATACTCAGTGATTATTTCAAGGAATGTAAGACAGGAAGAACCTCTCCAGACAGCCAAGCCAATTGCTTGCCACATCCAACGAGTCATTTGTAATTGCAATTCATAGGGGATTTGTGGACAGTTTCCCCTATAATTCCTCAAGGAAAATGGCAGTTCATTCCACCTTGTTCCACATGCTCTTAAAAAGTATAGTTAGAAAGTTCTTACAGTCCAAGGAAATTTGACTCTCTGGCGGTCATCGTGTTTGGTACTAGTTCTACGCTCTGTAAGAACGACATTTTTATATACATAAGCCTTTAAAATATTTGAAAACACTTACCCAGTCAGAGAAACACAAATCCCCAACCCTGAATCATTTCTTTGGTGTATGATAATACCTAAGTTTGCATATGTCATGATTGTCACGTCTCTCAAAATTCTGGTTACTCTGTTTGAGTATAATCAGTCTGTCAGCATCCTTTTGAAACTGTGTCACCTAGAAATAAGCTCAATTTTCCAGGTCTGACCTAATCTGTGCAGAGAATTTTATGTACTTTTCTTCCAGACACCTTCTTGGGTGCAACTTGTGATTGCATTAATTCTTTTGACTGTGTGTTACACACTTGACTCACCAAGTTTCCAGTCGAGCTAAACCTTGAGGTATTTTATTATACATGCTTCTGGGTTACTACATTCACTTTAGTCCATCAGCTGGAACAAATTAGTGAATGAATACCAGCAAAAATGCAAAGATCTTGAAAATAATATATGTCTTTCTTACCAATAGCAGCCTAAGTAGTAGATGACATTCGAGCAGGAAGAGAATAGGGAAAGATGATTTTTATAGTTAAAGCTGATTTTTTAAAAACATAGGTCTAGACTAATCTTACATTTCAAGTTTATGAAAAGAAATTATCTGGTTTATATTTATGTATGGCATCTATACTGGCTCTGACTTTTCATTTATACCTGACCTTATTTAGATAATTATTTTAGACAAATCACTGTCTTCAACTCAGAATGTCTTGTTATCCAGGCCACAGAATGTCTTGCAAGCTAGCTTTCCCATTTGCTAAATGGTTTCAATAAGTTTTAAGGACTGTTGGGAATCTATAAGCCATTCGAAATTTGGTTGTTAGCCTTGAGCACTATATAAGTGAAAGCGAAAGTCACTCAGTCATGTCCGACTCTTTGCAACCCCATGGACTATACGTACAGTCCATGGAATTCTCCAGGCCAGAATACTGAAGTGCGTAGCCATTCCCTTCTCCAGGGGATCTTCCCAACCCAGGGATCGAACCCAGGTATCTCTCTTTGCAGGTGGATTCTTTACCAGCTGAGCCACCAGGGAAGCCCTGAGCACTATATAAAGTTTAAACCAAATTGGTATAAAGCAAGTGGTTTAAAATTGATTTGGAATTTTCAGATAGGCTTTTGCTTAAAGACAGATTTGTTGGTCTGCTTCCAAAGTTTAAGAAAAATGATCTTAAACTTTGAAGAACATTTCTTTACAAATGATGACTAGGAAATTGGTGCCTTACATTGTTATTTTATATCATATGCATGTTCCTGCTTTTGTTCAAAAGAAGATGAGTATCAAGATGGTGGTCTTATTGATTTTTTACATTAAGTGAAACAAATTCTAAAATAAAATTTGGCTAAAAATACTGAGTCCAAGGCTTACCCATGTAATGAGTTAAGAGAAATCTATAAATCCCTATACATGGGGACGGTGATTGACACCCCCCTTCCTGCATTTCATGGGATTCAGACGTGTACCTAGAAGAGAAAACAAAGACATACAAAAGAGAGTGTGGAATTAACCCTCACAATTAAACAACCTAACAGGCTCCTCTGTCACTGAGATTTTCCAGGCAAGGATACTAGAGTAGGTTGCCATTTCCTTCTCCAGGAGATCTTCCTTCCAGGCATCAAGCCCAGGTCTCCTGCATTGCAGGTGCTCTCCTGCATTTCAAGTGGATTCTTTACCAACTGAGCCACCAGGGAAGCCCTGATAAACTTCTAGGTGTCTTTTTTAACACCTTCACAGTAACAGTTGTATGTGAAAACATTTCCTTTAGTTAACCTCCATATCAGAAATTTGAAAACTCTAGATTGTCTCTCTCTCTTCTTTAGCCACAGAACAGTGCAACTCACTTCGATGCCCTGAAGAGGAATAAACATGTACATTTCAACTAGAAGCCATCAGTCCTTTCAAGCTCTGTCTTTCTGTCATGTGCAGATGACCAGGGGAAGGGTCCTCAGGGGAGTACTCTGACAATGGCCATGAGAAACATTTTAGAATGACATCATTGTAGAAACACGTATTAATAAATACATCTGCATTCTTATATATGTATAAGCCAGTTCACTCGTATCTACACATGCAGATAATTATACATCTCCAGGTTAAATTTGACAAAATAGGTCTATTGTGTGTGAACAAACCATAGGAAATCTGCCTGACAGTTACAAGTATCAGGGAAGGTCTAGCGCTACATAATGAATCACTGTTGTTGAAAGAAATAGCACAAAACAGCTATTATTTCCTAGATGAAGGTGAGGCTATTCTGGCTCTTTGGGTGATTGTAAATAAATCTTTTGCAATGTTCTGGAACCCAATCAGCCAACAAGAGAAAGAACAGTTGTGAAGCTTCTAAGCTGTTTGACCACAGCCTGAGCTGAGAAGGGAAAATATTCTCCCTGAAAATCATCTTCCTTATACCTTCCGCATTTACAGGGCTTGGAACCAAAGTGGAACACCGCCCTGACTCCCTTTTTTCTCCTTATAAATGGAACAGAAGTGTTGTCCTCTTTACTGGGAAAAGTTCCCCAAAGTGTTCAAGTTTTCCTTTCATTTGACTGCAAGTAACAGCTTAATCTGGTGCCAACCGGCAGATGCACTGTGATCCCAGGCTCAAACAGGAAAAAAGTCGTGGCCAAGTGGGAGGAAGCCTCAGGGACAGAAGAGGACACAAAAATGTAGAAACAGGCTTCTCTGATGAATGGGCTAGGTATGTGGAGAACACATGGAGCTCAGCCACAGAAGCACATTCATCTTGGATGGAGTACGTAAAAGATGAGGTAGATGCTGACCATCCCTGGCTCAAGATTTCAGAGCAGGTTGAAACATCTGTTATTCCCTGTAATTTGTGCATCAAAACATCTGGAAAAAAGGGGAAGGAAAGCAGGCAGGAACAAATGCCCATGTTGGGAATTGCTGTTTAAAAAAAAAAGAAAAGATAACTTAGAGCAACATTGATTAGGAAAAATCACTTTATGCTTGAAAAATCACTTTATGCTTGAAAAAGTTTGGATTTCCATGCTGTGTCAGCAAAAAGTCTACTTCCCAGCCTGGCAGATCACTGACCACTGCAAGGCTTAGGGCCTCATGGAAACCTGCATGTCTTGCTAAGCCCCCTTTGGCTGGTATGTGTCGTTCTCTAGACCTGTGCTGTCCAGTACAGTAGCCATCAGACACATGCTGTTTGAATTTAAATTAATACAAGTAAATATATTTTATATGTAGAATCTACAAAAAGAAGGTACAAATGAACTTATTTATAAAACAGAAGTAGAATCACAGATGTAGAAAACAAATTCATGGTTACCAACAGGTAAGGGGAGTGATAAACTGGGAGATTGGGATTGATATACATAAACTACTATGTATAAAGTTGAAAGTCCCACAGTTGTGTCCAATTGTTTGCGATTCCATGGACTGCAGCCTGTCCTGCTCCTCTGTCCATGGAATTCTCCAGGCAAGAGTTCGGGAGTGGGTTGCCCTTTCCTTCCTGACCCGGGGATCGAACCCAGGTGTCCCACATTGCAGGCGGATTCTTTATCAGCTGAGCTACAAGGGAATGGATAACTAATAAGGACCTACTGTCTACTACAGGGAACTCTACTCATTACTCTGTAATGACCTATCTGGGAAAGAATCTAAGAAAGGGTTCATATATGTATATGTGTAACTGATTCACTTCACTGTACACCTAAAACTAACACAATATTGTAAATCAACTATACTCCAATAAAATTTTTAAATAAGTAAAGTTAAATATATGTATTTACTTTTATTTATTAAGAAAAATTAAGAATTAGTTTCTTAGCCATACTGACAACATTCAAGTATTCCATAACTATGGCTATCATATTTGACAACCCAGAATATTTTCAGCATGGCAGAAAGTTCTATCACACAGCACTTGTCTAGAATATTGACAAGATTTGTGAATTTCTTGCAAATTTCCTTGAAAGTAAAGTGAAAGTAAAGTCGCTCAGTCGTGTCTGACTCTTTGCGACCCCGTGGACTATAGCCCACGAGGCTCCTCCGTCCATGGGATTCTCCAGGCAAGAATACTGGAGTGGGTTGTCATTTCCTTCTCCAGGGGATCTTCCAGACCCAGGGATCGAACCCAGGTCTCCTACATTGCAGGCAGACGCTTTAACCTCTGAGCCACCAGGGAAGCCCAAGCAACACCAGCATGGAGCCACCTGAAATGGTGCTCTACAGTTAATCTTCTGTGGAAAATGTGATGCTTCATGAAAAAAAAAAAAATCACTTTGAAAATTCTCCATCATCTATCCCCAGCTGAGAAAATAGGAATACTTGTGAAAGTTTCTGAGAAGTCCCACAGTAAAACCCTTGCTTGTCATTGATTAACCCAAGTCCTTCCAAGATAACTTAAACACATGACCTCTCTTTACGAGACATCTATTAACTTTTCACAGAACTTGGGTTCCATGAAGCACTTCTTGAAGACTTTTGCCCTGGAAGGAGATCGAGCCAAGCCTCTAATCCTGCCCACCTAGGATTTCAGCAGATGATTAGGACAATTATAAACTAGAGTAAATTGACCAGGGTTCTGACTGGAGGGAATTATGCTTTATGATTGTTAAGGAAATCAACTTGGCAGGTATAAATTAGAAAAGCTCAGTGGTGAACGTGCAACCAGGTACTTCTTAAATGTCATTCCTGGAGATACTGACCAGATACACATGTCCCTTTCCAAAAAGGTTTGTTGATTATCTACCCGAAATCGTGTCTATCATATAATCTATCCTAGCTGTATCACCCATAATCCCCTGACATGGAGTTCTCTTATTTCATAGAATTTACTGAGCCAAGCTTGTCAAGTGGAATTCCTCGTTGGATTTCTCTGTATACATGAGCTCCAACATTCTTAATCTACTCAACTGACAGAGACTTAAAATTTCTTAAGAAAAATAAAAACAGTTTCTAAGCAAGCCGTGTTTTCTCAGTTCATTGCCCCAGTGCTGGTGGCAGGGGTTGTAGGGTGGGAGTGGCTGGGATGGGGGTTGTAAAGTAAAGCAAAACCACTGAAAGGCTTTGCTTTACTCCATGGAGCAAAACAGGGATTCCTTCTTATTCCCCTGAGTTTCTTTTCTTTTCTTCCCTCCTGTCCTCTTCTCTCTTTTCTTCCTTTCTTGCCTTGGCTTCATTTTCTTTTCCTCTTCCACTAAGTTGTTCTGATGGCGTCATTGCACTCCAAAGGCTCTTATTATCCAAGACAGCCTCCCCAAAGAGTACGTCAATGAAAATAAATAGCTGCTTCCTATCTCCTCTAAAAACATCAGCAGTTCCCTCTTACAATTTTATACCCTGGCTTGTATACTGTGCCATCTGAACAGAGAGTTATAAAGTGAAATAAACTTGATATGGATTTCTGGGTTTTTCTCTCTGATGTCTTCTCACCTGAGGGATTTGTTCTTGCTTAAGGATCACCAGGTATAATGAGAGTTAATGCTAAAAAAAAAAAAAAAAAGGAAAGAAAAAAGCCTATGTTGCTCATACTAATGCCACTAACATGAAGATTCCTGTTCAGTACCATGCTCGTCAAGCCTCAGACTAAAGGCTTATTCAAGATGACAGCAGTATTCAGGTTAATAATGTATTTGAGCACTTTAACTTTAAAATGTAACACGGATTATGCCGTCAAAAGTAAATGATGTATAGTAAGAGAAAGCTGAGTTAGAAGGTTTATGCTCATTGGTTAAATTTGTCTAGTGTTTACATTTGCTATACAAGCTGTGGAATTAAAAGGGTAATAACTTAACTTTTTATAGGGAATTTTTATAACAATACAGAGTGTTTGCACATTACCTATTGCTATAAATCAGCCACAACCCAAGAGAAGATGTTTGAAAATATCCCATCTCCCTCAGTGGAAAGAAATCAAAGTTTACAAATAAAATCCCTGCAAAAAAAAAAAAGTATCATTTTAGACAATATTATAATAAGGTCATTTCCCACATGTTTTAAAAAAAAATATTAGACAACTGTAAATATACACTAACTATATTGTTCCTGCATCATCAGATTAGTGCTTTATTCTGGGGCACTAATTCAATAGAGCCTCTCTTCGATGAGTTGCAGAATTTTGTACTTTGGCAATATAAACAGCACTACAATATAACTGGTTCACAAATCTTATTCATCTGTTGAAGACATGACCTGGATAGCTCTGCAGTAAAAGCAAGCATAACAAAACTATTTTGCTGAGGGAAAAAAAAAAAAACAACACATGAGCCAGCAAATATAAAAGAAAGCTGAAGAAGTAAATAATGGTGTTGCTGCCAATTCAAAATTAGGCAAGTCAATGTCATCTAAGTGGATATATTTTCTACTTTTGAGGCTCTCCTGCTTGACACTGAATCCAAGCATCTTTTATCCACTCAGTAACTAACTAGAAGCAGACGGAGAAGGCAATGGCACCCCACCCCAATACTCTTGCCTGGAAAATCCCATGGGCGGAGGAGCCTGGTAGGCTGCAGTCCATGGGGTCGCGAAGAGTCGGACACGACTGAGCGACTTCACTTTCACTTTTCACTTTCATGCATTGGAGAAGGAAATGGCAACCCATTCCAGTGTTCTTGCCTGGAGAATCCCAGGGACTGGGTAGTCTGGTGGGCTGCCGTCTATGGGGTCGCACAGAGTCGGACACGACTGAAGTGACTTAGCAGCAGCAGCAGCAACTAGAAGCAGGATGGATTTGCTGGGTCCCTTAATGAACTAATTTCAAAATAGCCCTAAATTACACCAATGTTTTTGCTTCTACAGATTGCACCTGCCTTTGTTTTTCTGGTGGCTTCGGTCATAGTTTTTTTTTTTTTTTTTTTTTACTGGACAAACCCCCGGAGGAGTGTTCTTGTGAGAGCAGGTTGTCTGTAATCTCGATGCACCCAGATTCCAGGAAATTTTCCTCCACTCTTCCGCCTTCCTTCCCATGAATCCTAGCTCTCCTCTAACTTCAAAAGCCTTAATCTGAGACGTATGTTCCATGAAAGGATGAAATTGAAAGAAAGGAGGAAATGAGAATTAGATGTTATTTTGTTCCTTTCCTTTCTAAAGTCGAGAGGACAATTTATTAAAGAAGAGGTTTTATTATTTCTACTATATATATCATTATTTCTATCAATACTTTTAGGATCCCACATATTCATTTTGGTGAGTCCTCCTGTAAAATTTTTGCTTAATCACCAAACTATCATTCGGTCTTGCACGGGCATCAGTCTGACTATTCTTACCTGCTACCCATTGTGAATGTTAGGAAAACAGTGAAGCATCAACCTGCAGAAAATAATTAGCATAATGTAAACACACACAATTGTAATAGTAGCCAAAGGAAGAAAGTAAGATGTCTTCTAGGCTTTGCTGATTTCCTACAGGGCATTTTTCACTGGATTCTTCAAAACAGTGTTCTGTCAGGCCTAGTTTGAAAATTAAGATGTTGGACAAATTACTAAAAGGTCTCTGCTTTATTACTCCTAGAGGAGTATTTATTGTTCACCTTCCATTTGTTTAACATTGTGTTTACACAACTGCAGAACTTTCTTCACACGCTGTTACATTTGTTGGTCTTTCTCCACATAGATGGTGTATTTAAAAGGCAGGGACCTTTCTCATCTTTGTCTCAGCTTCTAGAATAGTACCTGGAATGTAGTAGACACTTAATGCTAAATAAATATTCAGTTCGGTTCAGTCACTCAATTGTGTCCGACTCTTTGCAACCACATGAACCACAGCACACCAGGCCTCTCTGTCCATCACCAACTCCCAAAGTCCACCCAAACCCATGTCATTAAGTTGGTGATGCCATCCAGCCATCTCATCCTCTGTTGTCCCCTTCTACTCCTGCTCTCAATCACATCAGTCCTTCCAATGAACACCCAGGACTGATCTCCTTTAGGATGGACTGGTTGGATCTCCTTGCAGTCCAAGGGATTCTCAAGAGTCTTCTCCAACACCACAGTTCAAAAGCATCAATTCTTTGGCAATCAGCTTTCTTTATAGTCCAACTCTCACATATATACGTGACCACTGGAAAAACCATAGCCTTGGCGAGACAGACCTTTGTTGGCAAAGGAATGCCTCTGCTTTTTAATATGCTGTCTTTAATAAGTTGCTCATAACTTTCCTTCCAAGGAGTAAGTGTCTTTTAATTTCATGGCTGCAATTACCATCTGCAGTGATTTTGAGCCCAGAAAAATAAAGTCACCCATTGTTTCCACTGTTTCCCTATCGATTTGCCGTGAAGTGTTAGGACCAGATGCCATGATCTTCGTTTTCTGAATGTTGAGCTTTAAGCCAACTTTTTCACTCTCCTCTTTCCCTTTCATCAAGAGGCTCTTTAGTTCTTCACTTTCTGCCATAAGGGTGGTGTCATCTGCATATCTGAGGTTATTGATACTTCTCCCGGCAATCTTGATTCCAGCTTGTGCTTCCTCCAGCCTAGTGTTTCTCATGATATATTCTGCATATAAGTTAAATAAGCAGGGTGACAATATACAGCCTTGACGTACTCCTTTTCCTATTTGGAACCAGTCTGTTGTTCTGTGTCCAGTTCTAACTCTTGCTTCCTGACCTGCATACAGATTTCTCAAGAGGCAGGTCAGGTGGTCTGGTATTCCCATCTCTTTCAGAATTTTCCACAGTTTATTGGAATCCACACAGTCAAAGGCTTTGGCATAGTCAATAAAGCAGAAATAGATGTTTTTCTGGAACTCTCTTGCTTTTTCCATGATCCAGTGGATGTTGGCAATTTGATCTCTGGTTCCTGTGCCTTTTCTAAAACCAGCTTGAACATCTGGAAGTTCACGGTTCACGTATTGCTGAAGCCTGGCTTAGAGAATTTTGAGCATTACTTTACTAGCGTGTGAGATGAGTGCAATTGTGCGGTAGTTTGAGCATTCTTTGGCATTGCCTTTCTTTGGGATTGGAATGAAAACTGACCTTTTCCAGTCCTGTGCCTACTGCTGAGTTTTCCAAATTTGCTGGCATATTGAGTGCAGCACTTTCACAGCATCATCTTTCAGGATTTGGAATAGCTCAACTGGAATTCCATCACCTCCACTAGCTTTGTTTGTAGTGATGCTTCCTAAGGCCCACTTGACTTCACATTCCAGGATGTCTGGCTCTAGGTGAGTGATCACACCATCGTGATTATCTGGGTCATGAAGATCTTTTTTGTAGATCTTGTAGATTCTTGCTACCTCTTCTTAATATCTTCTGCTTCTGTTAGGTCCCTACCATTTCTGTCCTTTATTGAACCCATCTTTGCATAAAATGTATATAAAATAAATATTAGTTTACATCTAATTTTTCCCAGTAGAGGCATGTGTGTATGCACATGTTTATGTACATGTTCGATAGCAACATTCAGATGAGTGGTAATTTATTTTGAGCACATAAATTGCACACATATATATTGATAATTTATATTTCTTTTGTACCTTCACACATATGAACATATGGCAAAAGCAATGTGGGTATCAATACCATGCATGTATGAGAAGCAAACTTTGATTTCCAGCTACCAGGAGAAGTTACTATCTATTTTCTCTAAGACAGAGCATACTCTTGTTGTTCAGTCTCTCAATTGTGTCTGACTCTTTGCAACTCCATGGACTGCAGCACTCCAGGCTTCCTTGTCCTTCCCTATGTCCCAGAGTTTTCTTAGATTCCTGTCCATTGAGTCAATGATGCCATCCAACCATCTCATCCTCTGTCATCCTCTTCTGCTCCTTCCCTCAATCTTTCCCAGCATCAGCATTTTTTTCCAGTGAGTCAGCTCTTCACATCAGGTGGCTAAAGCATTGGAGCTTCAGCTTCAGCATCAGTCCTTCCAATGAATATTCAGGGTTGATTACCTGTTGGATTGACTGGTTTGATGTCCTTGCTGTCCAAGGGACTCTCAGGAGTCTTCTCCAGCACCACAGGTATATAAATTTTCTTAAATCATGACATTTACTTTGTCCCTTATCTGCTCAGAAATTTTCATTGAATACTCATTGCCTACATATTAAAATCTAGATACTTTCACATTCTTTTTGACTTCACCTTTTCCACTTCATTCCCCATTGTTTCTATCCTTCACTAATCAATGCCCTGGACCTTGTTTATCTACAACTCCAACTCCACACCTTTGCTTCTGTGGGATCACCACCCAGAATATTGTTTGCACCTTTGCATGTCCATATGTACCTCTCCTGCATGGCTCAGGTGAAATGCCATCACCACCTTCTGGAAAATTTCTTGATCAACTAGTGAAAAGTTAATTTCTCACCTCTCAATATTTATAGCTTCTGCATCTCCTCTCAACTCCGATAGCATGTAGACTTCTGGCTTATTGGGCTTCCCAGTTGGTGTTAATGGTAAAGAATCTGCCTGACAATGCAGGAGAGTTATGAGATGCGGGTTTGATCGTGGGTTAGGAAGATCCTCCTGAGGAGGAAACGGCATCCCACTCCAGTATCCTTACCAGAAAAATCCCATGGACAGAGGAGTCTGGTGGGCTACAGTCCTTGGGGTCACAAAGAATCAAACACAACTGATCACTCCACTCTTCCTCATCCTTCTGGCCTATGGATCTTATTGAACAACTATTTATTGAATATCCACAATAACCAAGCACAAAGTGTCAAGGGCATGCTTGTCTAATCAACTCACTCAGGGTTCTCTTTGGGAGAGAAATAGCAAATATTGGATTGATTTACTCTAAATGATTAGTTGCTCAGAGGTGTCCAATTCTTTGCAACCCTGTGGACTGTAGTCAACCAGGTTCTTCTGTCCATGGGACTTTTCAGACATTGAATACTGGAATGGGTTGCCATTTCTCTAAAAAGGATGTTTTTAATTCATAGGTTAATGTGATCAAAAGAAAACAGAGAAGAAAGTAAACCATGTAACAAAACTATGTGCAAGGTTACTATCAACCCAATTTACACATAATTTATGATTTTCACTTACTATCTATTAGCTACTATGTCTGTAAGTATATACAAATGTTTTGTTAATTATGAATAGTATGCAGGCTCCGTGTGATTATAATTTAAGTTAGATAGTGGTGAAG
The DNA here is from genome assembly GCF_032452875.1 of Bos javanicus. Taxonomy (NCBI): domain Eukaryota; kingdom Metazoa; phylum Chordata; class Mammalia; order Artiodactyla; family Bovidae; genus Bos; species Bos javanicus. Next base: position 48,706,371 of record NC_083881.1, read on the forward strand.
TCTTTAGCCAGAAGTTACTGGGCTTGACTTCTCTCTTCACTTCATCCATCACGTTGATTTTTTTTTTTTTTTTATTGCCCACCTCAGATATGTACTTGTACACCTCAAAGGGAATCTGTGTTCTCCCGGACATTTCTTTGTTTCAATGACAATATTAGAATTTCCAAAACAGCCACTCTCATGTTCTTCATCTTTTTAAGTCTTTAAACTTGGAGGGTTTCCATTGTGCTAACTACTCACAATTTTCTTAAGCAGTTGCTATAGGAGTAAGAATTGGGGAACCGGTAGGTGTTCCATCTGACTCTCTCTACATTTTGGTCTCTCTGACACTCACTCCCAGTCCTGGTCTTAGTAACTGTCCCCACCCTAGCTTAATTTGTTGAAATAACCCAGCTCCTAGGCGCCCAGGTTCCTGCTGTTGGCGTGGCCCTTTCTTTAAGAAGAGTAAACTGCATCATCTATCTAAGGAGTATACGCAGCTCACCTCTAGTTCAGGACCCATGTGTCTGTGTGATGAATGCCCTTGAAAACTGCACTGTTTCTTAGCCTGGGTTCAGAGCACAGCAGTGTTGACAGGGAAGTGACAGTGGTTTGAAATGACTGTAAAGCCTCACTAGGGAAAGCATGAGATAAACACACTTACGGACATCCCTGTGAAGCAGGTGGAGCTGTTAATTCCAGTCTTGATTTCTATGCCAGAGGAGAGCAAAGCTGCCTTAAAATAACTAGAGAGTAGAAAAAAATCAACTTTTGGTAGTTTTTAAAATGACTGAACTGAGGGAAGGCAGGAAAGGATGAGATATAAAAACATATCTACTACAGTACCTCCTCTACATGAGTAGGCTCCAATCTGTTGATAAGGCCAACAAAGTCAGCCTAGATACCCAACTAACACAATCACCTTCATATTAATAGTACAGTACTTAATAGGTTTATGGGCTTCCCAGGTGGCCCTAGTGGTAAAGAAACCACCTGCCAATACAGGAGATGTAAGAGATGTGAGTTTGATCCCTGAATCCAGAAGATGCCCTGGAGGAGGACATGGCAACTAATGCAATGTTCTTGCCTGGAAAATCACATGGACAGAGGAGCCTGGCGGGCTACAGTCCATAGAGTTGCACAGAGTCAGACAGGAATGAAGCAACTTAGCACATATGCATGTAATAGGTTTATAACACTTTTCACATAAATAACACATTATAAAACAAACAAACACAAAAAATAAAACATTTTTACTCTTACAGTATAGTACCTTGAAAAGTTAGTACTATAGTAAAACAGCTGGAACACAGCAGTTGGCATCAAGTGAACAGGCAAGAAGAGTTTTTGACTGGAGGAGGGAGGGAAGGTGGGAGATGGTAGAGCTGAAGGATCATCAGCAATAGGAGACGGAGGACAAGCTGCAATTTTACTCATGCCTGACGTTGTTGGTACAGGTTCTGGTTCCTTGCTGGAGCAAGAGGCACATTCACATCTTTGAAAGTTCACAATGTGAAAGTTCATAAGTACGGGATTTACTGTACAGCCAAGCCTCATGTGTGCCTGGCTAGCTCAGTCGGTAGAGCATGAGACTTAATCTCAGAGTTGTGGGTTCAAGCCCCATGTTGGGCTTCTTTTTGGCTTCCCTCATAGCTCAGATGGCAAAGAATCTGCCTGCAGTGTAGGAGACCTGGGTTCGATTCCTGGGTTGGGAAGATTCCCTGGAGAAGGAAATGGCAACCCACTCCAGTATCCTTGCCTGGAGAATCCCATGGACAGATGAGCCTGGCAGGCTACAGTCCACAGGGTCATAAGAGTTGGACACAACTTAACAATGAAACCACCACCAAACCTTTATTCGCCCAAACATAGGAAGCTTTTTCACCCCTTTAGACTAATGAGGTGAACTTTTGTGAACAGTGTTAGTCTGGTTTCCAAAAGCAAAACTGGTACTCAATAAACACGACACAAACTGTTTCTTCCTCCTTATGTCTTTATTGTGCCTACTCAAGATGCCATTTAATGTTACCCTTGTCTGGTTTTCTCTGTTCTGGGAAGACCGCTTTTCATTGACATTGTCTATACCTTTCTATACAACCGTGGCTGTAGTTCAGGATCTGTAAAAGATGTGAGTCCCCTGTGTGACCCCTCAGAAGATGCAAACACATACACACATACGTACACACACACACACACACACACAATATTGAATTTCTTTCTGTGACAGTTGGAAGGAAGCTGTTGTGCCTCCAGTGGGATTAGAAGGGTAAAGTAATATATTCCTGGCAAAAAGCTAACAAAAATCTTTTTCATCCATGGTTGTATTGTGTTTCCCACTACATGGGCCCCCAAGCATACCTTAGTCCTGTGTTCAGTGTAGCGAGCATTTTAACTGTTGTATATTAACTAGTCTCACATCAAGGGTGACTTTGTACATTATTCATTCAACTGTATTGCAAGAAACCTGAAGCTGCTTCTGCCGTCTTCATGTCCCACCATCACTCATCATATACAGTATAAGAACTAAATGAATTGTCTTAGTTACATTTATAGCCATGGTCTAATTCCTTAAAATTCTTCTTATTCAAGAGTTTCTTATACTGGACTGCTTTATTTTGAGCTGTTGCACGTGCTCTTGTGGGCAGCAGTACAAAAGATGCCACACTGACAGAGTGTTTCTTTAAACAGATCTTTCATCCGCCCTTTTTGTGGTCACCTCATGGCAACTCATCATATTGAATGGTTATTTACAAATCTCGAGTCTTCTTTCAACTCGGTCCAATCAGTAAAACTGTATTAACATGAAACTTGTTTGTGTGCCAGGGGTATAACCATACTGTATGCCAGTATAGACCATATCCTAATTAGTGATCTTCTTTCAGTTATGTCTTGGAGATGTCTTGATAGGAAGGAAGGAAGGAAAAAAGAGAAGTTGGGAGGAAAGAAGGGAGGGGGGATAAAAGAGAAAAAAGAAAGTGAGAAAAGGGAGAAAAAGAGGAGAAAATGGGAGGAAAGAAAGAAAGAGTGAGAGGGAAACACTTTGTGATCTAATAGTTCCATTATGTTTTATAACTAAATCTTGTTATACACAGAAAGGTATACCTGAAGAAATAGAAAAACCACTACTGCTGCTGCTGTTAAGTCGCTTCAGTCGTGTCCGACTCTGTGCGACCCCAGAGACGGCAGCCCACCAGGTTCCCCTGTCCCTGGGATTCTCCAGGCAAGAACACTGGAGTGGGTTGCCATTTCCTTCTCCAATGCATGAAAGTGAAGTCACTCAGTCATGTCCAACTCTTAGCGACCCCATGGACTGCAGCCCACCAGGCTCCTCCATCCATGGGATTTTCCGGGCAACAGTACTAGAGTAGGGTGCCATTGCCTTCTCCAAAAGAAAAACTAAAAGATCCTCAAAACTTGGTCAATTAATTCTGCAGACTGTTTGACTAATTTTACCTCAAAGATGTTTACATGTTAGAGTAAGCAGTTTTGTCATTGGTATTCAATCTACTGGGGCATTACTAGATCATTGCAAAAGCTTTCTCTGAATTTTGGTGTTGGTGTCAATTTGGAAATTAATAGTTAACGAGATTATGCTGCTATTGATATGAATTAACTTGTATCTCGTTGGACCTGAATAAGGCCCATCCTTGGAAGGAAGCAGTCACTTTCATCCTTGAGTATTTATAATTGTTTTTAGTATTGGGTGCATGCATGGCATCACCAACTCAATTCATATGAATTTGAACAAACTCCAGGAGATAGTGAAGGACAGGGAATCCTGGCATGCTGCAGTCCATGGGGTTGCAAAGAGTCAGACACAACTTTACAACCAAACAACAAAATATTGGATATTGAAAGGGCTGTCTTTGGTATCCTCCAGGACTTCTCAGGGTAGCAACTCCACCAAATATTTTCAAGTACAGCACGGATTGTAAAGAATGCTCGTAGGTCCTAAATCTCTTTAGAATGTATTCTCACATTCTAAATAACAAGTACACTTAAGTTTCCCTAATCAGTTTCTAAGAACTTCATTTTCCCTCTTTCTTAAATTTATTGACTTTGTATTCAACTTTTGCTATATCAAGGAAAAGACACCATAGTTTTCAGAATGGTTAGGGATGAAAGTTAAACATTCCTGTCTCTAATGTTTCAGCAAACATTAAAGGGTCAGGAATTGAGTTAGTCATTATTTATCAGCCATCTACCATGTTAATAGCTCTTAGCACATGATTTAAAAGATTTCCAAATTCTTCTCTTCACTTAAGGCTCAGGTCAAGAGCTACCTCTTCCAGGAAGCCTTCCTGACTTATTGGCTGCTTTCCATGTTCTTTTTCACCATCATGAAATCCCATAACACTTTTTGTTTCTGCCATATTTGTTGGTCTTTGACTTCCATCTGTCATAGGTTGTTCCCTGATTCCTTTTTTTAATGTCTAAGGTTTCCTCTGCTGTGAGAGTATAAAGTCCCTGAGGGATGCGTACAGATAATATTTGACTATAAAACTATTGAAATGACTTGTCTCATAAAGAAATCTGAACTTAGTCATCCAACTGAGAGCTCTCATCTTCCAGGCAGCCACTGTGCTATGGTATTTTCATATTGCAAGGAAATTACCACCTCAAAAATATCTGGGAACCTGCCCTAAGAATCTACGACCAAACAGATTGTTTGGAATATTCCCTCAGATGACAAATCTTTGACTTTTGAAAGTGGATTTGGGTTTTGGAAACAGCCAGGAGTCACTTGGAGTCTGGAATTATGAATCGTCCAGTGATTAAGAAGGCGTCATAGTTTCTAGTGAGAAATAAAGTAAGACTCTAAAACACGGGCACTGATTTTTGTGTGTGTATTATTTATAAACCAGCTGTGATGGCAATGCCAGCGGTGTAGTGACACATGTTTTAAAGAATGACACTTCATTATTCTAAGTGTGTTTCTTCCAAAGGTGACTCATTTGAAGGAGATGGTTCTAACTTTCAACCAAATTTCTGGTCATTGTTTAAAAAAAGAAACTAGCCTTATTGGTTTTCATATATGTGCATCCTAGTTCTTCTGTGTATGTTTCTAGCCCAGTGCTAAGTAGGAGGTTGTAAATAGAAACTACTACAAACTTTGGAACCGAATTGCCTGAGCTTGAGGTATGCCTTTGCTGCTTCCCAACTGAGTGATCTTGGACAGGTAGCCTAAGCTCCGTGTGTCTCACTTTCTTTGCCTCTAAAATGGCATGGCTCAGTTGTTCCTTTATTTAGATTTCACATATAAGCCATATCATATATTTGTCTTTCTCTGGCTGACGGACTTCATTAGTATGACAATCTCAGATCCATTCATGTCACTGCAAAGGGCATTGTCTCATTCTTTTTTATGGCTGAGTAATATTCCATTGTAAGGCTTCCCAGATGGCTCAGTGGTAAAGAATCCACCTCCCAAGCAAGAGATGTGGGTTTCCATATGTGGTTCAGGAAGATTCCCTGGAGAAAAAAATGGTAACCCACTCCAGTATTCTTGCCTGGGAAATCCCACAGACAGAAGAATCTGGAGGACTATAGTCTGCAGAGTCGCAAAAGTGTCAGATATGACTTATGGACTAAACAACAGCAACAACAATATTCCATTGTATGTGTAACCACACCTTTATCCATTCCTCTGCTGATGGTCATTTAGTTTGCTTCCATGTCCTGACTATTGTTAATAGTGCTGCCATTAATAGGAGACTACTTTATAGCACAGGAACTCTACTCCATACTCTGTAATGACCCTTTCGGCAATAGAATCTAAAAAAAGAGTGGATATATGGGTATGTATAACAGATTCACTTTGCTCTGGGGCAGAAACTAACACAACATCATAAATCAACTATTCTCCAATAAAAATCAAAAAATAAAATAAAATCATATGGGATTCTGTGAAAATTAACTGAGTTACTGAAATGCTTAGAAGTGAGCCTGGAACATTGTATTCATTATTAAATATATTAGTTATTCAATTATGAACAGAATTTACTAATTAGGATTAACTATTATCATAGTTAATAATAACTATAACTGCACCATCACTGCAGATGGTGATTGCAGCCATGAAATTAAAAGACGCTTACTCCTTGGAAGGAAAGTTATGACCAACCTAGACAGCATATTCAAAAGCAGAGACATTACTTTGCCAACAAAGGTCCGTCTAGTCAAGGCTATGGTTTTTCCTGTGGTCATGTATGGATGTGAGAGTTGGACTGTGAAGAAGGCTGAGCACTGAAGAATTGATGCTTTTGAACTGTGGTGTTGGAGAAGACTCCTGAGAGTCCCTTGGACTGCAAGGAGATCCAACCAGTCCATTCTGAAGGAGATCAGCCCTGGGATTTCTTTGGAAGGAATGATGCTAAAGCTGAAACTCCAGTACTTTGGCCACCTCATGCAAAGAGTTGACTCATTGGAAAAGACTCTGATGCTGGGAGGGATTGAGGGCAGGAGGAGAAGGGGACGACAGAGGATGAGATGGCTGGGTGGCATCACTGACTTGATGGACGTGAGTCTGAGTGAACTCCCGGAGCTGGTGATAGACAGGGAGGCCTGGCGTGCTGCGATTCATGGGGGTCGCAAAGAGTCAGACACGACTGAGCGACTGATCTGATCTGATTATTATTTTACTGTTCTTTTGAAATTATAGTCATCATCACTTTAACTCAAAATGGAAATCATTTTTAAAAGTCACTTTTCTACAAATGTGATCTTTTTCAACTTAAATACTGGAGGACATTCAAATAATGCTCTCTCTATGGGGTCATTACTTACTACCTGTGCTTCTGGGTGTGCCCTACCATTCTAAAGCATGGGGACTAGCAGCCTGATGATATCATGAGTCAGAAGATGTTCACATCACACTGGATGATATCTAATCTCAGCAGAAAGCAACACACTATACAAAGTAGGAGGTAGAAGGGAATTTGGCAAGAGGCAAGAGAATATATCTGGGTACTTTCCTGGGGCTCAGTGGCAAAGAATCCACCTGCCAATGCAGGGGACATGGGTTCAATCCCCAGTCCGGGAGGATTCCACATGCCATGGAACAACTAAGCCCCTGCACCACAACTACTGAACCTGCACTGTAGAGCCTGCAAGGCACAACTACTGAAACCTGAGCACTGAGAGCCTGTGCTCCGTAACAAGAGAAGCCACCACAATGAGAAACCCAGGCACTATGAGGAAGAGTAGCCCTGGCTCACCACAACTAGAGAAAAGCCTGGGCAAAGCAAGGAAGGCCCAGCACAGCCAAAGTAATAAAAATTTCTGGGTTCTGGACCAAGGCACCATACATATCAAATGGCTTTGAAATATCCAGCAGGCTCCTTAATGTTCCTTCCAACATTGGACCCTTTAAGACCATAGCTCCTAGTTACTCTGCTAAATAGAAGTGCAAGACATTTACCCATCTGTCTCTTGGCTTACCCAAGAATCACAAATGAATCAGAGGCCATAGATTTCAGATCTCCAGTGCAGAGATAAATGTCCCTTTCCTCATGGATCATGAAACACCAAAGACAAGCAGGTCCTCTGTCTCTTTTTCATGGCCTCGGATATCTGACCATGTGAGCAGGAAGACCCTCTGACTCTCCAGAGATGGGGCAGCTGCCCTCACTTCCCGCCATCTGGAAGTGGGTGGCCTGAAGCTGACGACCTATTAGTGTTGCAAACATGTATTGTGTTGAGTCCATCATCCTGTTTAACTTGGCATCACCTACAACCACTCCAACATTTTGTGAATGAGATGACTGCCAAAGCGGTATGTTTCAGATTCAGTTACACTTAACCCATTATCTCTAAGTGCTTTCATGGTGCTTGTCCTGATGATGAACCCTGCCATCAACATTTTTTTTTTAATAAGACTGTCTAAGTTTTCTCTTTCTGTCGAGGAGATTGAAAGTCATGAGACACTTTCCAAAAACTTTTCAGGATCTGCAGTGGCATTTCAGTGGGAAATTGGCAAGGGTTTATGTGTGAATGAAGACAAAGAAAGCCAGTGAGCAGTCAAAGCTCTGCAGTTGAGCGTCTGCTTGTCCACATGTCAGAGATGAAATGTGCAAATCTTCCTTCAACTCCTAACAGAGTATGTCTGCCTGAAACTCCTGAGGTCTGATGCATTTTAGGAATTTAAACAGAGGAGCAGAGGACGGAGACCAAAAAAAAAACCCAAAAAAACAAAAACCACCTAAAGCATTAATGCAAGCTTGCCTGGAAATATCATTCCTTTAATAACTGTGTGTAGTCACACCCTTCCTCTACTGCCTCCAACAGAAAATGGAAGATATGACATAGGTTATGTCTACACAGTGCCAAGCATCTGGGTTAAATTCAATCTTGGTGTTTTGATCTCATACGGATATAAGGTTATTTTTTTTAACACCATCTGTAAGGCTGACATAATCTATGTCAGCTAGGATAGTACAATCGCCAGCCTCTGGAGACTTTTACCAGATCATAAAATTTTCACCAGCCTTTCTCTCAGTGACTACTGTTGTATCATTTTAAAAATAAAATTCAATTAATCACTTCCTTGTTTAGGAAGCTGCCAATGGTTCTTGTTGAGATGGCCATTTTAGAAACGAGATCATCTTGACCAGAAGAATCACTTTTGGACAATGTTTGAATGGCCAAACAGTAGTCTCTGGAATGGTTAGCCACATTTTCAGTTATGGGCTCTGCTCTAGAGTTCTTGACAGGTTCCCCCCCACCTCCCCCAAATACATTAAAATAGGTAGTAATATAAAATAGAAAGAATATGGACTGTTACATTTAAAAATTGACAAACAACAAGGTCATAAAGATATAGCACAGGGAACTATCTTCATTATCCAGTGATAAACCATAATGGAAAAGAATATAAAAAAAGGAATATATATGTATGTATAACTGAGTCACTTTGCTGTACAGCAGAGATTGGCACACCATTGTAAATCAACTATCTCAATTTAAGAATTAGAAAGAATATGGATTTAGATTAAGATAAACTGATATATGAATGCTATCTCTGCCCTGTGACATCCTGAAAAGTTATTTAATCCTCTGAGCCATAGTTTCCCATCTGCAAAGTGGTTATCATAATATTACATAACAAGTTAGTTATTGCATGACTATCAGATTAAATGGCTGATGTTCAAAAACATAGAAGAAGGCAATGGCACCCCACTCTGGTACTCTTGCCTGGCAAATCCCATGGATGGAGGAGCCTGGTAGGCTGCAGTCCATGGGGTCGCTAAGAGTCGGATATGACTGAGCGACTTCACTTTCACTTTTCACTTTCATGCATTGGAGAGGGAAATGGCAACCCACTCCAGTGTTCTTGCCTGGAGAATCCCAGGGACTGGGGACGGGGAGCCCCAAAACATAGTAGCCATTATCCTTTTATTCTTATTCTTACTAAAAATGACAATATTAAAAGCAAGAAGAAAATGTAACTATTCTTAAAATCCTTATTTGCTATAAGAGGTGGGCTTAAAAGATGTGAATGAGATTTGGAAGAAAGAACACTAGACTGCTGTGAATTTTCAGTCCATTGATCTTCTAGAGCTTGTTTTGGTGACCGTGGACAAGTCAGTGTCCTTGTTTGAGCTTCATATTGTATGCTCAGTCGCTCACTCGTGTCTGACTCTTTGCAACCCCAAGGATTGCAGCCCGCTGAGCTCCTCTGTCCATGGGATTCTCCAGGCAAGCGTACTGGGGTGGGTTGCCATTTTCTTCTCCAGGGGATCTTCCCAATTCAGGGATCAAACCTGAGTCTCCTGTGTCTCCTGCATTGCAGGCAGATTCTTTACCACTGAGCCACTGGGGAAGCCCCTATTATTATTATACTGGGGAGCTTCATATTATTTATCCCTAGTCATGAACATGTTAGACCTGTTGTCTAATATCTCCTTAAACTCTATTACCTAAGCTTCAAAGGTTTCAATACAGCTAGAGTTAAAATGTACATGTGAATAGAGTTCTTCCTGCATCCTATATTTGGATTTGATTGTGCTTAATCAGTATTAGTTACTGAAACGGGTATAAGGAAAGGGCTATCGTGTTGAAACTTTGATATTAGTCACCGTTACTACTATATTAGGTATTGTTGGGATACTTTCATTTGGATTAGTGGCTTTATTTTTAAATTCTTCTCTATGACTTCCTGACTTCACGCTGGCTTTTACGATCTGATTTTAATTCCCTAGCTTCACTGATATCCTGCGTGGAAAAGTCAACACTTCCACTCTTCTCTACAGCTTACTTGGCCCCTTGAAAAGATTGGGGCATGAGGTAGCAACTTCTAAAGTTTATGCACATGTTTGAGAATTTCATTCTTTTTCTCCACTTATGTGTGTTTTTCTAATGTTTTGTCTCGTGTATGTTCACAGAGGGCAGAAATGATTAGCTTTCATCATTTTTCCAACAAGGGAGGAGACACCCAGTGGGAATCTGTTCTGTTATTGAAGGCAGAAGATTTTACTACATCTGAATGGCAGAACTGTATGTCGATTGTGTATATTTCCTATCAACTGCTTCCATGACTTCAGTCACCAAGTACTTGATTCTCGTGTTTTGGTACCTGCATCACTACACTGGGATTTCTCCTCCCCCTGTGAATTAGGGGTGTTTTTAATGCTATGTTTGGAAATGTCCAAACATGTTTTCTCTGACAGTAATTCCCAGAAGAAAGGCAACATTGGCTTTTTCTTTTAACACTTAAATGGTTTTTATCCATCATGAAGAAATCATATTTCTTCCTTACCTTCATCAGCCTTTAAACACATATAAGACACCATAGTGAGTTAAACAATATGAAGTATGCCATAGAAATCTGGCTAATTTTAGAGTGATTATTTTCTTAACAATAAGTCTTATGTTTATAAGTTATTCATATGGATTAAGTAGAGAACTTATGTTTGTAAAACCAAAGAATAAGTAATATTAAATACATGTAAAATTAAATATAAATGTGAGAGGACTATCTCCAAGATTATAAAAAATGATTCTTAAATATCCATTTGTCAAGAATACCAGTCTACAATATCAAGTCCTAAATAAGACATTGTAAAAAGTAATTATTGAAAAATTAAAGGAATATAAAAGCCACACACAGAATTTAGAAGAATTCCCTACAAGAAGGCAGTCTATTACTCTAGACGGAGGAAATAATGCAAAGAAGGATCCTTCTCAATAGACTGAAATTGAAGACATTTGGCTCATTGAAGACTAACAAATTTCTGGAGTTAGCAAAATGTGTTTGTCCTGCATTGCACTTCCAAATATTACTATCACATTTTTTGCAATCATCGAAAGTTTCCAAGATACTAGTGTAACCATCTGACTTATGTCTACATTAGTCAGAGGAGTAGATCTAGAATATGTGCCATCATTGCTCTGTGCATTTTAAAAATTATTTATTTATTATTTATTTTTTCTGTGCTGGGTCTTTGTTGCTGTGCACGAGCTTTTTCTAGTTTCAGCAAGTGGCGGCTACTCTTCCCTGCGATGCACAGGCTTCTCATTGTGGTGGGTTCTTGTATTGCAGAGCACAGTAACTCTAGAGCACATGGGCTCGATAGTTGTGGCTCCCAGCCTCTAGAGCAAGGGCTCAGTAGTTGTGGCACATGGGCTTCATTGCTCCTAAGTACGTGAAATCCCTTTTCCAGCGCCTCTTCCCATTGGGATGACCTTAACCATATGGCTACATCTGAATTCAAAGAAGGCTGTGGAATATGGTCCAGCTCTGTGCCCAGGAAGAAGGATAAGATTTATTTTCATTCTGTACCTACTAGCATTTACCTACCATGTCCTTCTCCCCTCATACTTCTGTTTCATAGCACAGGTAGTTATTTCTCTCCATCTTCCTTCATTTACATTTTTTCCCCCTAGCTTAGATCTAATTTAATTTGTAGGACAGAAACTGAGAAGAAATTCAACCCAGAAAATACTAAAAAGCCAATCTTGAGGTGGTTGCCTGGCTGAAATGAATTTTTTTTTGTCACCAATTAAATGGGATTAAAATAACAAATAGCTGAATCAAATTGTGGAGTTTGTATCCACAAAACTGGTGTGAGAAGATGTTTATATGGTTCTAATAATAATAAATACTAAATCTTAATCATTTATGATTGATCACTCAGTAGAAGTAACAAGTAGAACTATTGAAACAACTTCTATCTACCTATATCCTAGAGAAATCTAGGAATTATCGAATGTTTTTTTATGTTTTATTTTTAAGCCTTTAAATATATTCAAATTCAGCTTTATTATGACAAAATATTTTTTATATTTGATAAATTTGTTAAGGGATTATCACCACCTCTCATGCTATTTAAGGACCTTGGTGCACGTGTGTGTGTGCTAAGTCACTTCAGTCATGTCCAGCTCTGTGTGACCCTATGAACTGTAACTCACCAGGCTCCTCTGTTCATGGGACTCTCCAGGCAAGACTACTGGAGTTGGTTGCCATTTCCTCCTTCAAGAGATCTTCCCAACCCAGGGATCAAACCTGTGTCTCTTACCTCTCTTGCATAGGCAGACAGATTCTTTACCATTGGTGACACCTGGGAAGCCCAAGGACCTCGGTGATGACGCATCAAAAATGAGGTCCAGAGAAAAGCTGCACAGTTCAGTTCAGTTCAGTCTCTCAGCCATGTCTGACTCTGTAACCCATGGACTGCAGCACGCCAGGCTTCCCTGTCTATCACTAACTCCTGGAGCCTGCTCAAACTCATGTTCATTGAGTCAGTGATGCCACCCAACCATCCCATCCTCTGTCGTCCCCTTCTCCTCCTGTCTTCAATCTTTCCCAGCATCAGGGTCTTTTCCAGTGAGTCAGTTGTTTGCATCAGGTGGCCAAAGAATTGGGAGTTTCAGCTTCAGCATCCATCCTTCCAATGAATATTCAGGACTGATTTCCTTTAGGATGGACTGGTTTGATCTTGCAGTCCAAGAGACTCTCAAGAGTCTTCTCCAACACCACAGTTCAAAAGCATCAATTCTTTGGTGCTCAGCCTTCTTTATGGTCCAACTCTCACATACATACATGACTACTGAAGCTGCACAGTATGTACTAAATGCTCAATAAACCTTGGCCATTATTATTGTTTTCTAATCAGGCAATTTTTTCTATCCTCTTACTTTCCTTCTTTATAAATGTGTGCCAAATATAGTTGAAATTAATAGAGCAGGAAGGAAGCAGGCGTTAAACCAAGAAGTAAGAACTTGCTCCACTCATGAAATGGAAGAGAACACCTCGTTCCCCTGTCTGGCAGGGATCCTCTGAAATCAAATGAGGTTTTGCTCGGAAAAAAGTGCTGAAAACCCAAACTTGGTGACTCTCTGACTTTTATAAATTAAATACAACTAAACCCAGAGGTCCTTAAGATGAATATGTTTCTAATTTTGTTTAAATGCAAATTTGAATCCGTGTTTCCTAAGTAAAAAGGATTCTATTTTAAAAACTGTATTTAGCTACTGCCAGGATAGTGTACCCAAATTACATATCTAGTTGGGATTTTTGAAGATAAGATGTAATGAGACTGAGGAAGGTGGGAGAAAGGGGGCTAACCCAGTGTGTCCCTCTTACATTTCAAATGCAATCACAGATATGAACATTCTTGCATAAGGTTGATGCAGAGAAACTCCTAAGGGAACTGAAATCCTGTGGTCCTGAGTAAATGCTGTTCTCTGTGGTTAGAGAGTTGGGAAGGTACAGTGCAGGCATGAAGCAGTCAGCAGGCTGAAAGAAAGGGGAAGAAGCCCTGGCCAAGGCATCTGTTGGCTTATTGGTCATCTTTCAGAAACACTCACACAAACCCTGAAGGCCTCATAGGTCATTACTTATTGCCAACTTTTCTGTACGGGGTAAGTTATAAGCAACAGAGGTTATCTATGGAGTTAAGGGCTTGAGACCCCTCTGAAGAAATTGGTTGCGAATATAAAGGGCTGTAAGCTCATCCTGAAGCTTTAAATGAACCCACAGTTCCTGTTTTTACAGCAAACTTTAAAATAGTGGGGAATAAGAAGTCATTGAAAAACAAATCTTCTTCACAGGTTAACTGATTTGGAGAAATATTTTCCTCTTCCATTATAGCAGCTGCTTCTTTCTTTCTTTTTTTTTTTAAATGTTTTATTTTAATATGTATTTATTTGGCTGCAAACCAGGTCTTAGTTGTACCATGCAGGATCTTTAGTTGCAACATGTGGGATCCCCTTGCACTGGGAGCATGGAGTCTTGCCCTTCTTTGTTTAACTACTTCACCTCCTATCACAGAGCACTGCCTGTTGAACTACTCCTTAGCTCTGCAGCTGGAATGATATTTGGCTTCTTAAAATGGTGAGATTGGAAACGTGCAGATGAAACTGCAAAGACACTGAGAGGCAGATTTGACATTGCCCATATTGTCATCCTGTTTATTTAACTTATATGCGAAGTACATCAAGAGAAACGCTGGGCTGGAAGAAGCACGAGCTGGAATCAAAATTGCTGGGAGAAATATCAATAACCTCAGATATGCAGATGGCACCACCCTTATAGCAGAAAGTGAAGAGGAACTAAAAAGCCTTTGATGAAAGTGAAAGTGGAGAATGAAAAAGTTGGCTTAAAGCTCAACATTCAGAAAACTAAGATCATGGCATCCGGTCCCATCACTTCATGGGAAATAGATGGGGAGACAGTGGAAACAGTGTCAGACTTTATTTTTGGGGGCTCCAAATCACTGCAGATGGTGACTGCAGCCATGAAATTAAAAGACACTCCTTGGAAGGAAAGTTATGAGCAACCTAGACAGCATATTAAAAAGCAGAGACATTACTTTGCCAACAAAGGTCCATCTAGTCAAGGCTATAGTTTTTCCAGTGCTCAAGTATGGATGTGAGAGTTGGATCATAAAGAAAGCTGAGCACCGAAGAATTGATGCTTTTGAACTGTGGTGTTGGAGAAGACTCTTGAGAGTCCCTTGGACTGCAAAGAGATCCAACCAGTCCATCCTAAAGGAGATCAGTCCTGGGTGTTCATTGAGCTGAAGTTCAAACTCCAATACTTTGACCACCTCATGTGAAGAGTTGACTTACTGGAAAAGACCCTGATGCTGGGAGGGATTGGGGGCAGGAGGAGAAGGGGACAACAGAGGATAAGATGGCTGGATGGCATCTCTGACTCGATGGACATGAGTTTGGGTGAACTCCGGGTGTTGGTGATGGACAGGGAGGCCTGGTGTGCTGCGATTCATGGGGTTGCAAAGAGTCGGGCACAACTGAGTGACTGAAATGAACTGAATTGAATTCACTCTTTATTAGTAGATTATTACAATCAGAGCTGGTCTACTCAGTGGAGAGAACCTCTGCTATTGCAACGTTTACTATGTGCATGCTGGAGAGAACGCAATACGTGGTAAGTTAATTAAAATTATATTAAATAAACTGATGGTCCTATTTTACAATTCTAATTCTCAGACCCCTGGCACAATAGTTGGCACGATAATCAGGTTTATGTCAATAACAATTTCTCATGAAAACCTAGATTTCCAGTAAATCTATATAAATTTATGATGTGACTGTAGTACTTTTCCTCAGGCATTGATAAATGACTTTATTTTCACAGATTCTACTTTGTGTCAAATGATACACTTCCCTTAGAAGGACTTCAGGGTTACCAAAATTTAGGTCCCCATTTCTGTTCTTGAAAATGACTTGCTCGTGACCAGTGGACACAAAGTCAAAATAGAAGGGCTTGAGACCCCTCTAAGAAGCACATGACTTCTTGCTTATGAGATGGTCTCATTGCCTCGTTGAAATAGCCATGATGTTAAGCTTATGGCTCAGCTGTGAAAGGAGCTCATGCATATGAAAGGAGACAGTAAGAATGGAAATGGCTTGAAAGATTGTACCAAGGTCAGGAAGAGAAATGAATTGGAAGTGAAAGGAAGTTTGCAAGGGCTTATGTCCATCTAAATGTCTGCTGAAGTTGTTTTCTTCCAACTCAGTGAGACTTTTGAGAAAATCATGATGTCCTATGACAAAGCCTTGTTTCTTCCTGTTACTCCATACTCATCTACTTGCATTCAACCTAAACCAGTTTTTGTGTGGTCATCTTGTAGTTACTCCCGTACACTAGGCTGGTGTGCCTTTGACCCTGAGATTCCCTTTCCTGAAAATCCTGTCCTTGCTGCTCACTCCATTCAAATCTCTATTCTAATGATTCACCTTGAAAGTTCCTGCTTCTCCTCTCTGACTAAAATAACTTCCTCCCCCTCCCTACCACTCTCCTTTTCTTTATTCTTCTTCTTTTTTAAGTTGGAGGATAATTGTGTTACAATGATGTATTGGTTTCTGCCATACAACAATGTGAATCAGCCATTATATATATATATAAATATATATAGGGAGATATATATGTAGATATATATCCCCTCTTTTTGAGCCTTCTTCCCACCACCCCCCTTTATTCTCCTTGAAGCTATTTCTCTTTACCGGACCAAAATTAATTTTTATTGGCTTATTATTTTGAGGTTCATCTCCTCCACTAGAATCTGAACTCCATGCAGGGAGAGAGTTTTTCATATTCCCTATGATCCAGCAAATTTCCTAGTATAGAAGAGATGCTCATTAAGTAGGTGTTGAGTGAATAAATCAATGAGTGAATGCCATTTTGGAGCCATAAAGTTCAAATCCTAAATTGCCTGAAATCTGTTGTTGTTTCCTGGTCCTTAAAGTGGAGACAGGAGTTTTTCTGCTTCCAAAATGCTATGAGAAGCAAGTAGAATTATGTACCTAGAAGGACTTATAAACCATTAAGCACTACATAGAAGTTTGTGAATGTCACTGCTCAGGCACTACAGTATGATGCAAAATTAGCTGACCTTGAGTTCAAGGTCAGCCTGCTAATGGGGCCTTTGCCATTTAGCAGGGCATGTACCTTTGAATAAGCATCTAATCCTCTGCACCTCATTTTCCTTCTCTGCTGTGTGAGAGTAACGTGAGATAATGTATATGCACGCACTTGATGATCTGTAAAGTGATACAGGAATATATCACCCATCACTTGTCTATACAGAGTAGAACCACTCCCTGCACTGCCTTTATCCCTGGTCTCCCATGTTCATAAATACCCATGAAAAAGGTGTACAGATGAATGGGAAAGGTAAGCAACTTAGTCTGTTGCTAGGCTGATGCTTTCCCAGAAGTGGAAAGAGGATTTGTTAAATGGATGAAGGTATAATTTTTAAATAAATCAGTCACGTTGTCAGATAAATGTATATGCTACTGATGGCACCACAATGCCAAAGCTTAATTATTTCTTGATGACAGTTTGTCTCTAAATTTGTTTTAGGTTAAATTTTAAGGTTAACCAGTTCCCTAGAATTCTTCAGCTGCAAGGAGCCTGTGAAGATCCTTGACCACTTTGGTTCAAGTTAAGCCATGCATGAATGGAACCTTCTTCAGATTATTTGCTCGTGCTCAAAGCACTGCATTAATCAGAGAAGGAGGCTTCAGTCTTGGGCTTGTTCTCAGCCGCTCTGCCTCATTGTGTTGCCTTTGATGAAAAGCTTAAAAGGCAGAGAACAGGAAATCCACTCTGATTTCATTGTTTGCTTTGAACAGTTCTTTCTTCTTAGGAACAATGCCGGTTTGCCTAAAATGGCTAATAATCACTACTACTTATTGAACATTAATTCTGTGCCAGGCACGGCATAAAGAAGTTTCTATACATCTTTACATTTCATTCTCACACCAGTGCTCTGAAAGGATGTTATTATCCCCATTCTACAGCAGAGGAAACTGAGACTGAAAGATACAGAGAAGTAAACAAAGTTATCTTATGGTCACCTAATAAGAGGAGCAAAGCTGGGGGAACCTGCGTCCATCTGGCTCCCAGGTTTATACTCCTAATCACTGGAAGGAGTGTGGGAAATAATAAGGAAATCATTTCACATTTCCTAGAACAATCTTTGAGAACTTTCAAATTATAGACTACCAAATCCATCCATTGACACTGAGAAACTAACACTTGCATTTCTCATTTGATGTCTTTGGGTATCATTACTTATTTTGTTCCCTGAAATTTGATTACTTGATTTTGTACAATGAAAATCTGTCACCTTAGAATAACTGATTCAGAGAGATCATTTTGAAGTATGGAAATAGGGTCTCACATCAGCAGGATTTCAAGCAATGTATGTCATGGCCAGTTAACTTGAGTTATGTGTATTTGACGTTAGCACTGTGGTTCCAAGTTGGGCTTTGGAATCAAGCTTAACCAGCCCTCAAGTCCCTGGGATCTATGATTTTGTGCAGTTGCAGAATCTCTTTGCTGCATAGTGTTTTCATCATTTAAATAAGGGTGCTGATAACTCCTAGCTCACAGGCTTATTTTGAGATTTAAGCAAGATAGTGCATCTTAGATGTAAAGATTAGCTGAAATCAAGCATGTAAAACATATAATACAGAGTCCAGGAAATAGTACTCTTTTGATAAATGTCAATATCAATTTTTTATAAAAACAGAATTTTTTTTTGAAGATAAATTTTCACGTATAGTACAAATAAGTATATTCAAGTTTTTTATAACCTACGTATTTCCAAAAAGGATTTGAGATTTGCATCCATATTTTCCCAGTGTCTGGCCTCTAAACAGGTCACTGTTTTGGAATATTTGGGAAGACAAATTAATCTCTCTAGCCTGAACTCAACCTACAACTCCTTCCAGCATTCTTTCATTACTGTCTAAACCAAAAACCAAATCATGCTCCAGATTAATTGATCACCCTCACCCTCAGTCTCTCAAATACATTGGCATTTTTCAGCATTGCTTTCCCATTCCAATACTCTGCCCTCACCTGTTTATTCTTCAAATTAAGTAGCCATACCAAAATTTCCTCTCTTCTCTCTTCCTCTGGACTCAACCAATACTAATGAACTATCTGCTCAACTGGAACTTATCATTTTTCACCTGATTTTATTGACTGGATTATCATGTACTTTAACGTGTCTTCCCTGGCCAGCTAGACAGTAAGAAAAGGGTCCTACAACAGTACCATTTCCATTGTAAAATATTAATTTTATAAATAGTTATTCATTATTAAATCTTCATATGAAATAGTCAACAAGTAGTAGATAAGGAATGGATTCTCCTTTTCATGGTGGACTGTGCCAAAATCCAGATATTTGGATCATGTTTGCAGCCCAGCATCCCAACTTTCAAAAAGTCAAATTTTAGTCAGCTAGATTTCTTGTCCAACAGTGCTATAAAAATAATTTTATCTTTATTTGTTTAGTTAGTTAACTATTCATTTTTGAATATCTGCAATTGACTTGATTGCCAAATCAGTCAATTCTTTCGGCTATTACATAGAATGCTAACAAGATCAAATGTCAACATGACCCCATTTAGTTGATATTTATTTAATCTCATAGTTTATAGGAAAATATAAAAAAGCTGTTAATAGACAATAATATGGTAACCAAAGCAAAAACGGATGCTTGCTCTGTTCAACTAGCATATCACTTTGTCCCAGACAATGTGTTTGACAAAGAAATAAAACAAGTTTTAGAATCTTGATAAACCTGTTTTTACACACCCACAGCTGATTCATGAAAATCTTTCAACCAATAGCCATTTTATCAAGCTTTGAGTGTCTAAGAATTATTTCAATTATGTTGAGGTTTTCAAAAGTGATTCTTCAATTTTACTATTCTTTGTTGATTTGGTACATTGTGGTCATGATGTTTTCAGATAACTCCATAGGATAAGTCAAAAACAGATTCAATGTATGCACATAAATCTGCCCTTATTCTCATCTCTAAAAAGAGAAGTGTGGTATTTAGGGATTAAAGATTAAATATTTTGATGTGTTTCAGTCAAGCACTTCAATGGCATGAGAACTATTGACAAAATCTCAGTCAATTAAAAATGGTTGAGTCTAGACAAAACTTAAGGAAACTGGGAGAGCCAGGATATTTTGGTCATTATAAGATTCTTTACATAGCTCCAACCTTCCACTCCAGTACTCTTGCCTTGAGAATCCCATGGACAGAGGAGCCTGGTAGGCTGCAGTCCATGGGGTCGCAAAGAGTTGGACACGACTGAGTGACTTCACTTTCACTTTTCACTTTCATGCACTGGAGAAGGAAATGGCAACCCACTCCAGTGTTCTTGCCTGGAGAATCCCAGGGACAGTGGAGCCTGGTGGGCTGCCGCCTATGGGGTGGCACAGAGTCGGACACGACTGAAGCGACTTAGCAGCAGCAACCTTCCACAAAGACACAAGAACTTTTTCAAGAACACCTTATGCAAACCACTACTAGCTGGATACAAAGCCGTGAACAGCCACTCATGGAAATGAAGAAGTTTTGGAAACCAAGGTGGGTATTCCTGATGCATTCCCACACTGAAAAGTCCTTTTCAATAGCATTCTTTGCATTTGTGATATTACTTATTAGATTATCAGTTATTTATTCCAGGCTGCAAGCTCTATGAAGAAATAGTTGTGTTTATTTTGCTCTCTATTCTACCCATTGCATGTCCAAGGTAGTTGGCATGTGATATGTCCTAAGTAAATATTTTGTGGAAGAAAAGACACAAACAGGGTGAGAAGGAAAAATTGTGATGTATAGAGTTAGCAGAGCCTGTTTTAAGCAAAGGCAGTGAAGTTTGGTTCCGAGGTCAGCCTCTATCATCCCTGTTTGTATCAATTCAGATTTCTTTTTCCCACCTCTCAACCCTGCCCTCCCATCCCCCTTGGCACTGCAACAAATGGGTCTTGCTCTGTCTTACAAAGTAGGTAATTTTATTGACTAAGGCTACGCAGTATTATACCATTCCTGCAGCCTTTATTCTTAATCCTTAACCCCAAAGTGTCAATCATTAACAATGGTGGAGAGCAGAGGAGGGGAGAGTAGAAGTTTCCCAGCACCAGATACAATCAGCTCTTCTTACTGTAAGCCCAGCGATCCCATGTAGGTCAAACCTCTACATTCACCCATTCAATCCATGAATCATTCATTTAACCAATATTTATCTTGTTGTTGTTGCTATTCAATCGCTAAGTTATGTCCAACTCTTTGCGACTCCATGGACTACAGCACACCAGGCTCCTCTGTCCTTGACTATCTCCCAGAGTTTACTCAAATTCATGTCCATTGAGTTGGTGATGCTATCTAACCATCTCATCCTCAGCCTCCCCCTTCTCCTTTTGCCTTCAATCTTTCCCAGCATCAGGTCTTTTCCAGTGAGTCAGCTCTTCACATTAGGTGGCCAAAGTTATTTATTGAGTGTTTGTTGTAGGTTAGGATTAGTGTTGGTCAAGGATATCATAATCTGCAAAGCAAATAGCAAACTTATAAGAACACGACCAAATTTCTCTATGGGGTCTGCCTTTGTCATCTTGAACCAGCTTTCAAGAGGTAAGAGTATAAGAGAGATCAATATTTATCCAGTCACTGAAAAGGTGCAAGTAAATCTTAGGCTGCTTTCCATCTGCAAGGAAATAAGCATCACTTCAGGAAAGAGAGCCAGTTTTCCAGGCAACTTTTGGGAATCTGACGCTGCTTCAGTGAGTCACCCAAGAAACCTGCACTGAGCCTGGTCTGTGGGGCACCCACTGTACTCGGCCCCAGGACATGCAGATGAAAGAGAGTTCCCTCCCTGAAGAAGGTCACAGTCTAGCGACAGACAAGAACAGACAAATTAACACTTATAATAAATACAGTGAGATAAGTACAGGGTACACGTCAGCGGAGGGTACTATGGCAACCCAAAGGAGGGGCCCACAACCAAGCCTGCGGCGGTGGGTAAGCTTCCCCAGGGAAGATGACACGAGGAGGGAAGGAGCAAGCCATGTGAGAGGGTGCAGCAGGGAAGGGCTTTTTCAACAAAGCAAGCAGCAAATGCAAAGGTTCAGAGGTGAGAGAGAGCAAAACACTTGTGGGAATCTACACCTCATTCACTGAAGTGGGGACTTCCGCTGGGGAGAAGGACAACAGCCCAAATGAGGCAGCCTAACAGGGATGGATTATGGAGGCCCTATCTGGGGAGTCAGTCAAGATATTAGAAAGCTTATGATGTGATGGAAGTCGCCTTTTAGAAAGTTGTTTCCGATAAGGTGAATTAGACAGAGGGAAATAGGAAGGGAGTGTATAAAGTATTTTTATATGTATGCTTTTATGTTTTACACTCAGTGGTACTCAAAAAAAGATTTTAGACTCTTAAGCAGATATTCAGCATTGTGACCTAAATTATGTAGTGTTAGAAACAAGGCAAAAGGGAACTTCCCTGGTGGCCCAGTGGTTAAGACTTGGCCTTCCAATGTAGGGGTTGTGGGTTTGATCCCTGGTAGGGCAGCTAAGATCCCACATACCTCTTGGCCAACCCCCTCCAAAAAAAACCCCCTAAAACAGGAGCAATATTATGGCAAATTCAATAAAGTCTTCAAAAAGAGAAATAAGGCAAAGTGAAAATAAAGGCAAGGACATGAAATGAGATAGAATAAAAAAAAAAACTATACCATGCACTTATAATCAACAATTAAGGACAGCAAATTTGGCTCTCAGCTTCCTATGAGCCAATGATTTGTTATCTCCTTAAGATAAACATGTTGATCAGGATTGCCCTGCTTCTATGATTTGAATAAATATCTACTAAAGACTCATATACAGAAGTCAGGAACAATCTTACCCTTTGTTAAAATTTAAGGTCCATGAGTATAGGGATTTATTTTTCATTGTTCTATCTTCAATGACTTGAAGAGTGATATGTATCCAGGAAGAGATCAATAAATATTTCCTGAATATGTGGATGAATGAATGAATGAAGTTAAATAAGCAATTGCTAATTAGAGTATTCTTTCTCCAAAAGTGAGATTAAAAAAAAAAAACCTAAGTGAAAGTAGACCAGCACAGAATAGATCTATGGGATCCCTCAACCATTGAATCTATCAGAGAGATTAATGTTTCAACCACAATCATTCCCTGAAAAGAAGACAGTAAAAACCAAACTTTCCGATTATTCTGAAACCTATCAAACTTTGTCACCTTGAGAAGGAAAGGAAGGAATTTAGACAATTTTCAGTCTATCTTAATGAGTGGCATTTTCATGAGGATTCTTAGAGTGAACTAAACAAGTGTTTTTATGCAGTGTTTCAAATGATGCTCTAAATTTAGGATAAAAGTAGTATACCAAAAAGCAACTTGATACAAATGAACTATGGGTTATCTACTCAGTTCTCTAATAGTTTGACATAAGCTAAGAATAGCTTTTAGAAACACTTCATGAATTTCATCTAAAAAACTTCATGAATTCTTCTAGAAATATTGTTTCCTCTTGCCAAGCCATGGCAAGCATGGAGCAGTAGTAAATTTAGAATTATATTTTCTGACAAATATCTACTAGGCAGCCATTGGTTTGTCTGATTCAGGCTAAAGCCCTTAGCCAAACTGTGAATGAAGCTGTTAACATTTGAGACTATTATGAAGCTTAACTAGGATGCTGCTGCTCAGTCACTTCAGTCGTCTCCGATTCTGTGTGACCCAAGACGGCAGCCCACCAGGCTCCCCCACCCCTGGGATTCTCCAGGCAAGAACACTGGAGTGGGTTGCCATTTCCTTCTCCAACTAGGATAGTTGTTGGATATAAGGAAACTCCTTTTCTATCCAGAAATTAGTAAAGAAAATAACATCAGGTAAAACTAATACAGGCTTCCCTGGTGGCTCAAATGGTAAAGAATCTGCCTGCAATGCAGGAGACCTGGGTTCAATCCCTGGGTGGGAAAGATCCCTTGGAGAAGGGAATGGCCACCCACTCTAGTACTCTTCCCTGGAGACTTCCACAAACAGAGAAGCCTGGCAGGCTACAGTCCACTGGGGTCATAAGAGTTGGACACAAATGAGCAATTAACACACACACCAAACAAATTCAGCCCCCTCCCCCAAATACTTACATATGTACTCTAATACAAAGTTCTATATAGTATGACATGACCAGAGCTATAGTCTGAAAAATGTAAAAGGTGGTCCCACTGGCCTCCTAGTCTCTTAAAATCTATTAGTAAGATACCCACAGGACACTTAGATTTGAATAGTGTAGCTTTCATGTATACCCTTGATAATGAGGTTACTATATGGGTTGACTTACAGTCAATGAATGTATTGGTAACAAAAAAAGTTAGAATTGTAAAATATTGAGTAAAATGATGGCTTTTATTTTAAAGAAGTGACCTATGGCCTCTCTTTGGGGCAAATGTTATCCAGCAGGACCAGTTTTCTATTAAGGCCAACCTAGATCATGGTAATAAAACTGCATCATATGCTTAAAAGAGGATATTCACCTTTTATTGATATAAAAAATGGATGTGCTTCCTGTTGATGAAAAGAATACAAAACTACAAGATTATAATATTAAAAGGAACTCATGTAAATATGAGATCAAGACGTTTAGATTTCATAGTTTTGTGGGAAATTTACTTCTCCCGGAGGGCCTATTCACTAAGGCTGAGAATACAGAATGAAATTTTTCAGGGTCAGTGAGTAAAATAAATTTTAGATATGTCAAGTTCTGGTGAGTCATCAAAATGAAAATATCCAGTAACTAATTGAATATATAAATCTTGCCTTTGAAAGAGAAGTCTGAGTTGGAAATAGATAATTTAGGAGTGATCATTTAGATTTAAATCTATGGCATTGACTTAGAGGGAAATCTGAAGCTAGCTATTAAACACAGAAGATAATTCTGGTCTCTGTGAGAGTCACTGGTCTTCTTTTCATCAGCTTAACTCTAAAGAGAGACCACAAACATTAGTAATTTATTAAGAGCAGTTTGAAGATCATTATGTAAGTAATCTCAATTCCTGATACCATGTCAGGTAAAATTGGAGGTGACATTCCCAAACTCTGGTTTCATCATCTGTAGTCACGAAGTGGAAAAAAATCAAAGGAGAGAAAAGCATTTCTGAGAATGAGTAATTGAAGCAATAAAATTTACAAGTTAAAGGAAGGCTCAGTTCCGTGAAGACTGAGTTAACAACAAGTTTAAACAATGGAATGATGTATCATGGCTTATTTCTTGTAGTCTGCATGTTTTGGAAAGTGTGATAAACCTCCTCAGAAGAACTTAATTTGGGAATTTTGAGAGAGTGAGGTAGGACAAAACTATGAAGTTAGCAGAATGAGGTTTTTAGACCCCACTTCCACCAGACCTTGCAGGCTCCCCTTTCAGCATCTCCCTCTCCTGAATCTCGGGGGTCTTATTGCTGGCCTAGGTGCCTTTGCTTTCCAAACAAAATGATCTGATAACCTTATTCATTTCATTGGATTCGTTCATGCATATATTTGTTGTTGTGGTTGTTTAGTCTCTAGTTTGTGTCCACGTCTTTGCAACCCCATGGACTGCAGCATGCCAGGTTTCCCTGTCCCTGTCCTCCACTAGTTTGCTCAAACTCAAGTTCATTGAGCTGGTGATGCTATCCAGCCATCTCATCCTCTGTCCCTGCCTTCCTCTCCTTCCCTCAATCTTCAAAAGATATTTATTGAGTATATATATACTCTAACTCTATACTAGACATTGTCCCTTGTCTTAGAATATGCTGGTCAGACAGGTGAATACATAAATAGATATAGATACATTGATTGATGACGAGAGAGAGAGAAGAAAGGGAGGGAGGGAAGAGGGATTTGAAGGAAGGAAGGAGGGGAAGAAGGGAGGAGGAAAAGAAGGAGGGGAGGAAGGAGGAAAGAAGCAGAATATCAGGCAGCATATGGGATATATTGAGTTTGCCAAAACATTTGTTTGGGTTTTTCTGTAAGATGTTTCCAAACTTTTGGCCAACTCAAAATTAGGTAAGGATTTTTAAAAATCTGAGAGAGGAGAAGGATACTATTTTAAGTATAGTTTTCATGGGTTAAAATATCTGTACCTATGAAACAACTGGAATGGCCTGATGGAGCCAGTAATACAAAGAAGAGAAGGGGAAAACCTATATAGACAAAGTGAATAGCAGGTGCATGGCAGACTGTAGTCTCCAAAGGTGGCCAAGACAATATGTCCTGTCCAATATCTTTACTTACAACATGTCACTGATGCTCCTCCCTTGAACTTGAGCAAAATCTAGTGATCAGCTTCAGCAATGGAATCTGGTGGAAGTGAGCCTATGTACTTTTGAGACTAGCTTATAAAATTGCTATGCAATTTTCTCCCATTCTCTTGGGATGCTTGGTTTTAGTACTCAGTTTCCAAGCTGTGAGGAAGTCCAGCCATATAGAGGGGAAAGGCAGGAGTTCTAGCCAAGAGATGCAAGTGAGTCCCCAGCTAATAGCCACCATCAATCACCAGACATGTGCATAGTGACACTTCCAGGTGATAGCAGAGTCACCCCCAGCCTTTCAGTCTTTCCAGCTGAAGATTAGATGTCATGGAGCATAAACTGCCCCTGCAGTGTCCTGTACAAATCTGTGATCTGCAGAGCCCATGAGCATAATAAAATAGTTGCTTTATGGACCACCAACTTTGGAGGTGGTTATAATGCAGCAATAGGTAACTGGAGTTAAGTGCTAAAGCCCATAGGTGGGGATGAGCATTGGATATTCAATAAACACACCAGGGTATCATGGCTGAGCAGACTAGCTTTGGACTGGATGTAGTGCTGGGAACAGAGTCTAGGAGGACAGAGCACCTAGGATCTTTCAAGTTATAGGAAGGAGTTTAAATCTTTTTTTCTAAGTGTGATGGGGCTGCTTAATCCAATCCCTATTAATCTTTTGAACTCTTAATTTTTGCTAGCAAATAAGGAATGAAAATAGCACTTAGTGCTTGGCAGGGTTATTGCAAGACTCAGATGATCTAAGGTGTGTGAAATCACTCAGGAAAGCAGAAAGCATTCCAGGCTTTAAAAAGTTTGAAATAATATCATATGCAAAATTAGTCAAAATTTTAAGCTGAGATATTTAAATGTATCAAATTTTCTATTCTAATAGCTTTCCATTAATCAATTATATCATGCCTGCTTATATAGGAGTAGTAACCAACTTGAAATATATACAAACCATACCTGATTTCAGGCTAATGGTCAAATAAATGTGGCAATATATCTGGTAGATAAATGGAAGATAACACTTGCAAATCTTGCTAGGAAAGGGGAGATAATATTTATGTATAGAGAGAGGGAAGATAAGAACTCATAAGCATTTCAAATGCCTTTCTTTGAAAGCTATCACACCTGTCAGAAACCCAAAGAATATGGAGCCAGTAATATCTTCATTACTAGCTGCTCTTTTTAAAAAAATCTTCCTGTTTCGTATTGTATAGCTGATTAACAAACAATGCTGTACGTTTCATGTGGACAGCAAAGGGGCTCAGCCATAGGCACACATACATCCGCTCTCCCTCAAACTGCCCTCCCATCCAGGCTGCCACATTAACATTGAGCAGAGCTCATGTGCTATTCAGTAGGTCCTTGTTGATTATCCATTATAAATATAGCTGTGTGTCCATGTCCATCCCAAACTCCCTAACTATCCTTTTGCTCCATCTGTTCCCCCAGTAACCATAAGCTCTTGAAGTCTGTGAGTCTCTTTCTGTTTTGTAAGTTCATTTGTATCACTTCTACATATAAGGGATATCATACAATATTTCTCCTCCTCTGTCTGACACACTTCACTTAGTGTGACACTCCCTAGGTTCATCCATGTTGCTACGAATGGCAATCATTATCTCATTCTTTTTTGTGGCTGAATAATATTGCACTGTATATATGTATCACATCTTTCCTCTGTCCATGGACATTTATTGCCCAGAACCCCAGGTAGAATTTCAGTAATCTAGGTTGAATTATCAGAATTCCTTTTTATTTTTACTAGATCGACCAATGCAGACGAGGACCAGAGCCAACTAAACAGGATTCTTTCCCCAAATCCAACACCCAGGAAAAAAATTGATAGCAGCAGGGCGGTGATGAGAAAGAGCTGAACCTGTAGTCGGATAACTCCTACAGAGAGGAGAAGAGAGAAATGGAGAACAGTGGGTCTGAACCAGCTTACCAGCTTCAGAAAACAAACACGATCAGAGAGAAAGAGCAGTGGCTCAAGATTATCTCACTGGTGAGTGGCTTAGAATCCCTCATGACTTTCCCTAGGTTAAGGAATAGCAAAGTTGTTATCAATCATAATAATTGTGGTAATAGTAACACTTATTTAATGCCTACTCCCTTATATACAACACACAATATTCACAACAATTTCCAATTTCCAAGTAATCACTGATAATACTATTATCACCATTTTACAGATAAGGAAAAATGAGGCTTAATGTGGCTACGTATTATCCAATTCAATTCAGCTAATACATTTTGGAGCTGAGAATTGAACTCCCATTTATTCTGATGTGGATGCCCATGGTTTTAACATCTAAGATGTATTTTGTTCCTGATTTCCAAAGAGAAGCCACACTCAGTACACTCCAACTTTAGGTCCTGTGAAAGTCCTTCCCCTTTGTTGTTGTGATCAAACTGATCAACATGAAACTGCTCCCGCGGCAACATCGTTGGTATAGTTGATATATTCTTTGAAATTTTGAAAAGATAATCTACTTTTGAGAAAAATAAGCTTATATATATATAAACTTATATACTATAGATTTAAGCCACAAACTACAGGCAGTAGTTTATGTGAGATGATCTTATACTTTTACTTTAAGATATTCCCCCTTCCTTGGCCCCTAGTGCCTGAAATCCTGTCATTAGATGCTCATTCCTTGGGAAGCATTGTCAGACACTCAGATGATGGAAATTTTTATTTTTCTTCTGGAAGCCTGACTTTGAAGACACAGGCTTCATGAGTCATCTAATTCATTATTTGTGATAATAATGGACATTCTCACTAGTGCATGTTCCAACACAGAACTGGGTGCAGAGATCAGATAAAAGGCAGGCAGACAGATCGTCACAAAAGAGCTTTCAAAACCCATTTAATGATCAGTTTCTAAATATTTTACAGCTTCAGGTACCGCCAAATTGGGCAAAAAGGAAGACAGTCGGAAGACATTGTAGTGGAGATCTCTGTCCTTTTTGCTGTGCATGTTCCCATGAGTGAGTTCTTTTTGGCTTCAAATCATATCAATGGATTATATTTTACATAAGCGTTAATCATCTTTCCTTCCTCCCTTTCTCCCTTCCTTTTTTTTTCTTTCTTTGTACTGTTGAGCAATTCCTTTCTGAAGCATTCTCTTCTCTTAGCATTTGTGACATGATTCTCTGCTGATATATTCTTCACTTCTCTGGCCACTCTTCTCACTTTCCTTTGTCAATTCCTTCTTCTCTATCTGGTGTTCAATAGGCCCTAACTTTCAGTCCTCTTTATCCTCACTCTCCGTGGACATCCTAAGTCCTTTCATCTACTCCCATGTCTTTGAATGCATCTCTAAAAGAGCAACCCCCACATTTGTATTTCCAGCCTGCATTTCTCTTTGTAACTTCAGATGGGTATAAATGACAGCCTACTTGAAATATCAACTTGAATATTTCAAATGTTAACATGTTTAAAAACCCACTCTTTGATCTTCAACATTCCTTCCCCCCAAAGGCTCTTCCTCTAATGTTAACCTTCTCCGTAAGTGACATCTCCATTCCCCAAGATACTCATGCCAGAGCTCTGCCCTGAAGCTTCCCTCTCCTATACCCCTACAAACAATCACTAATTCCTTTTGTTTCTACACACAAAATATATTTATAATTCATCTGCTTAAACCCATCTCTACTCCCTGTCTTCTAGTTCCTACACATCTTCTCTTCGCTAGATTACAGATTCCTATTAAATTTAGGAATGAATGCATGACGGGCTCCCTATGGCCAATTCTCTAATACAGCCCCCCTTCCATTGAATTTAGAGTGATATCAAAGGTATGTAGAAAGAGATGAAAAGTCTATAAGGACCACACTCTCTGCCAGTGGTCTTCTCAGTGGAGTTTGTTTTTTTTACTTCTAAGTATGAGACAAAGGGACACAATAGTTTTTTTTTTCCTTCCTTTGGGCATTGTAAAGTCTGGATGTGACACATGGACCTGTGGGTAGCCATCAAGCAAATGTGAAGGAAACGGACTTAAGAGCAAAGCTGAAACATTGAATCCAGCAGAATCAAGAGATGGAAAGAATGTGGATCTGCAACAACAACATTGAGCCACAATGAAGTTTATACCCTAATACTCTGGTGAAGCTGGTTCTGCCTCTAGAATTGTTCATGGGAGATGATAAATGTACTTATAGTTTAAGCCAGTTTGAGTGAGAGGTTTTGCTACCATAGCTGAAAGCATCCTAACTGATAGGAGATAAACCAAGAAATCAGTTTAAACATATTGCCATTATTATCTAAATGAGAGGCCACAGAAGAGAGAAAAGATGGATTATATGTTTAAGAGATTTCATCAGTAAGACTGAGATTCAAAAGAAAGAACTAATATGGGGGGGCATGAACACAAGTAAAGTAAGAGGGAAGATAAACACAATAAAATTACAAACAAAAGTGCAAACAAAAGACTATGGGAACTCAAAGGAGAGAGTTTGTTTCTCAGAAGTAGGTATTAGGAAATGCTTTATAAAATAAAGATATATGAGATAGAACTTAACAAAAAATAGAATTTTGCCAGGCACCAGAGTGAAGAGATAGCTGCAAGCATAAAAAAAAAGTTATAAAGGGAACATTCCAGGTAGAGAGATTAGAGAAGAAATGTAATATATTCATAGAGAAAAAAAAAGATTGAAAAGGACCCTGAAGTTTGAATTTAGTTCAGTGCAGTGCCCATTGTGTGACAGAGCCCCAAAGTCTGAGTTTAACATGGTGAATGATTACATCTGCTGAAGGTACATTATATTTGCTGCTAAGAAAATTGATTCTGATACCTTTCCAAGAAAAATTCTCTTATAAAGGTGCTACTTCTGGGTTGTATTCTGAATCGGATGGTCTGCTAAAGTGAAAGTCGCTCAGTCATGTCCGACTCTTTGCAGCCCCATAGACTTATAGTCCATGGAATTTTCCAGGCCAGAATACTGGAGTGGGAAGCCTTTCTCTTCTCCAGGGGATCTTCCCAACCCAGGGATAGAACCCAGGTCTCTTGCATTGCAGGCAGATTCTTTACCAGCTGAGCCACGAGGGAAGCCTGATGGTCTGCTAAAGCAGAATTAATTAAGAATAAACTAGTTTATTGTTGGTAATTTTTATTAGATGCTCATTAATTCCTTGGTAGATGAAATAGTTTTTTAATAACTTTAATGGTCTCCAAGATCAAGATGACAATAAATGCTATTAATTTTCCATTACTACTGATGTTAGGGGCTTCCCAGGTGGCACTAGTGGTAAAGAACCCACCTGCCAATGCAGGAGGTGTATGAGACGCAGCTTCAATCCCTGGATCGGGAAGATCCTCTGGAGGAGGAAATGCCAACCCACTCCAATATTCTTGCCTGGAGAATCCCATGGACAGAGGGAACCTGGTGGGCTACAGTCCACAGGGTTGCAAAGAGTCGGACACAACTGAGCAACTTAGCACAACTGGTGTTAATTTTGTGAAAACTTGTGGTACAGGAAATTAAGATCTTATTTTTTGATGGAATTGATCATTAAAA
The DNA here is from genome assembly GCF_032452875.1 of Bos javanicus. Classification (NCBI taxonomy): domain Eukaryota; kingdom Metazoa; phylum Chordata; class Mammalia; order Artiodactyla; family Bovidae; genus Bos; species Bos javanicus. The sequence continues at coordinate 48,737,944 of NC_083881.1, forward strand.
GATATGTGATGCCTTTTTGAAACTTTAATTAAAATTAAATAATAAAGGTAGCATATTAAAGAGATCATTGAAATGTTGCACTTACTAGGTTATTAGCAATGAATTTGAAGCACATTGAACTTTATGAGATTATCAGTACTTGGTCATTTGACCTACAAATTGTATGTTTCAAATAGTTTAACCTGATATCCTATTGATGAGTTCTTATTTATTAAAAAAGATATTATAGTTTTAAAATACATTAGTAAATTTATTCTAATTTGTAGTAAATAATTTTCATTTTAACGGACTTATAAATGCTATTAATTAAGGACATGAACTTTGAAATTAGAGTATGGGTTAAACCCTGGCTCCAGCCCCCACATATGGTAGTTTTGAACAAGATACTTTTCTGTTCTTAGTCGTCTATTCTTTAAATTTGTATAAAAACTGTACTTACTTCATAGAAATTTTATAAGGAATAATAATTACATCTAGAGTATACAGAGTAATGCTGAGGTAAAGCCTCAACAACTACTAAATAGTAGTCGTAATAGTAGCAGTAGTAGCATTGCTGTTGTTTGGTTGCTACAGCACATCCAACTCTTTGAGACCCCATGGACTGTAGCCTGCCAGACCCCTCTGTCCATGGGATTATCCCAGAAAAAATACTGGAGTGGGTTGCCATTTCCTTCTCCAGGGAATCTTCCAGACTCAGGGATCAAACCCGAATCTCCTGCACTGGCAGACGGATTCTTTACCACTTAGCCAACTAGGAAGCCCAGTAGTAATATTACTCTTTTTTTAATATTCAAAACTTTAAAGAATCAAGAGTTATTGGTTCCTATCAACTGAGCCTTCAGTATTCTTCTGAAGATAATAGGATAAAAACATCAGTAATTTGCATTTACTCTATTACATATTACTAAATTGGAAATTTCCCATCTCTTTCCTCAAAAGAGAGCTTTAAGTAGCCTCATTCCACTCACGGGTGATGGAATGACAGAGCTCTTACAGTCTGTCCTTCTTAAGCAGTTTCAGTTTCCATCCTTTTTCAATACTAGACAATGCTTGCATATCAGGTTAACTTCATTTTATCTTCATTTGTTTCTCCCTATGATACATTGCAAAAGAAAATTGTATTTCCCTTTTGCTTTTTGGACTCCTTTCTCTTTCAGTTCACCTTTTCAAAGCTGACTTTTTCTGAATAGCCTTACCAAGCATTCACTTGCAACTCACATATAAAGGTGTATACAAAATTCCAATGTGTTCCTTGATAATGAATAAAAATATGAAGCCAAGAGAAATGAGTGAGCCCACAGGTACTCATTGAAAGCTGCCATGTTCTTCATACCATGTGGATGCTGAGGAATCAGATGACAGTCAAGGATCAGATGGCTGTGAAATAAACAGTTATATGAACTTTAAAAACTCCTCTCAGTTCATCCATATTGCTACAAATGGCATTATTTTGTTCTTTTTAATGGCTGACAATTGTATATATGTATCACCTCTTTATCCATTTCTCTGTAGATGGACATTTAGTTGCTTTCAAGTCTTGGCTATTGTAAATAGTGCTGCAATAAACATTGGGGTGCATGTGTCCGTTTGAACTATGCTTTTCTCCAGATATATGCCCAGGGATCGGTGAATCATATCGTAGCTCTATTTTTAGTTTTTTAAGGAACCTCCTACTGTTCTCCATAGCGGCTGTACTGGGTAAAGTAAAACAGACAGAGAAAGACAAATTTTATATGATATCACTTATATGTGGAATCTTAAAAAAAAAGTTACAAATTACCTCATATACAAAACAGAAATAGAGTTACAGACGTAGAAAATAAATGTTTACCAGGGTTATGGGGGGAGGGGTAAACTGGGAGATTGAGATTGACATATGCAAACTGCTGCCGCTGCTGCTGCTGCTGCTAAGTCGCTTCAGTCATGTCCGACTCTGTGTGACCCCATAGACGGCAGCCCACCAGGCTCCCCCGTTCCTGGCAAGAATTCTCCAGGCAAGAATACTGGAGTGGGTTGCCATTTCCTTCTCCAATGCATGAAAGTGAAAAGTGAAAGTGAAGTCGCTCAGTCGTGTCCGACCCTCAGCGACCCCATGGACTGCAGCCTACCAGGCTCCTCCGTCCATGGGATTTTCCAGGCAAGAGTAGTGGAGTGGGGTGCATCGCCTTCCACACTGTGTAAAATAGGTAGCTAATAAGAAGCTGCTGTATAGCAGAGGGAATTCCACTCAGTACTCTGCAATGGCCTCCATGGGAAAAGAATCTTAAAAAAGTGGATATATGTGTGTGTATAACTGATCCACTTTGCTGTATACCTGAAATGAACACAGTATAGTAAATCAACTATACCCCAATACAAATTTTTTTAAAAAATTCCTTTCAGCTAAAGCAGTTCAAGTTTTCTCATCCGCTGCTCTGGGGTTAGCCTTGGTGAGGAAATGCTAATCCTGAAGTCCCCATAGCCAAGAAAATTTTCTTTGCCAACAGCACCTGGGAGGTGCTTCTCGCTCTTGCTGATCACTATGTCTAACCCTTAATCTATTCCTAATCTATCCCCTAATCTATAATCAAAGTATTGATTATATTTTTCCTTATTAAACCAAAAGTGTGCCCTCCCTCTGTGTGTGCCCTCCCTCTTTGGGATTACTTCGTACTCACCCTGACGATCCCTGGGTTGGGAAGATCACCTGGAAAAGAGAATGGCAACCCACTTTGGTATTCTGGCCTGGAGAGCCCCGTGGACAGAGGAAGCGTTGGACAGCCCATAGCATTGCAGAGTCGGACGTGACTGGAGTGATTTAGCATGCATGCACACACCCTGAAAGAAGCTTTAAATGTCTCTTACCTCTTTACACCCTAAGAGACCCCCATTTGGTTTACTTTGGTTTGCTTCTACTGATCAAAATCACAGTCATACTTGGATTTGTTGTTGTTCAGTCGACAAGTCTTGTCTGACTCTTTGCAACCTCCTAGCCTGCAGCACGCCAGGCTGCCCTGTCCCTCACCATCTCCCAGACTTTGCCCAAGTTCATGTCCATTGAATTCGTGATGCCATGCAACCATCACATCCTCTAGTTTAATTCATAAGACAAACATTTTCAAATTCTTACAATATAAGAAGAGGGTATAGTTCTCATATTTTATATTTAACATTCATTTCTTTTCTTTTCTCTATCATTTAGATTATGTTTTTTGTAAATGTATTTGTCTTTTTTTTTTTTTCTCCATTAGACAAAGGGCTTTCTGGAGGCAAGAGCTTTGCCTGTTTTTCTCCACACAAACTTTATGTAGACCTACTTAGTGCCTGCCTCTTGATAAATCTGTATGCAGGTCAGGAAGCAACAGTTAGAACTGGACATGGAACAACAGACTGGTTCAAAATAGGAAAAGGAGTATGTCAAGGTTGTGTATTGTCACCCTGCTTATTTAACTTATATGCAGAGTACATCATGAGAAAGGCTGGGCTGGAAGAAACACAAGCTGGAATCAAGATTGCCGGGAGAAGTGTCAATAACCTCGGATATGCAGATAACACCACCCTTATGGCAGAAAGTGAAGAGGAACTAAAGAGCCTCTTGATGAAAGTGGAAAGTGGAGAGTGGAAAAGTTGGCTTAAAGCTCAACATTCAGAAAACGAAGATCATGGCATCCGGTCCCATCACTTCATGGCAAATAGATGGGGAAACAGTGGAAACAGTGTCAGACTTTATTTTTCCAGGCTCCAAATCACTGCAGATGGTGACTGCAGCCATGAAATTAAAAGACGCTTGCTCCTTGGAAGGAAAGTTATGACCAACCTAGATAACATATTCAAAAGCAGAGATATTACTTTGCCAACAAAGGTCCGTCTAGTCAAGGCTATGGTTTTTCCAGTGGTCATGTATGGATGTGAGAGTTGGACTGTGAAGAAGGCTGAGTGCCAAAGAATTGATGCTTTTGAACTGTGGTGTTGGAGAAGACTCTTGAGAGTCCCTTGGACTGCAAGGAGATCCAACCAGTCCATTCTGAAGGAGATCAGCCCTGGGATTTCTTTGGAGGAAATGATGCTGAAGCTGAAACTCCAGTACTTTGGCCACCTCATGCGAAGAGCTGACTCATTGGAAAAGACCCTGATGCTGGGAGGGCCTGGGGGCAGGAGGAGAAGGGGATGACAGAGGATGAGATGGCTGGATGGCATCACTGACTCGATGGACGTGAGTCTGAGTGAACTCCGGGAGTTTGTGATGGACAGGGAGGCCTGGCGTGCTGCGATTTATGGGGTTGCAAAGAGTCGGACATGACTGAGCAACTGAACTGAACTGAACTTAGTGCCTGCCTTTTAGTATTAGGGCTCAATGACTATTGAATGAACGAAATATGTGTATATGTGTGAAAACAGTCACATATACCTACATACATACACATACATAAAGCATTCTGAAGAGATTGTAACATTTCTTTAATGGCAAAATAGTCTCACATTATGGTTCAGTTGGTAAACCATCCACCTGCAATTTGGGAGACCTGGGTTCAATCCCTGGGTTGGGAAGATGCCCTGGAGAAGGGATAGGCTACCCACTCCAGTATCCTGGCCTGGAGAATTCCACGGACTGTGTATAGTCCATGGGGTCACAAAGAGTCAGACAAGGCAGAGCAACTTCCACTTTCACTTTCTCACATCACCTTCAAATAAAGTAAGATGTCTAAAAATAATAATATGTGTGGCTGCTGTTTCTGCTCAGTTGGAAAAAAGGACAGCTGATGGAGGTTTTTAGAGTTACTAGGATGGGTGAGGCATGCTGTACTGACTTCAGTGTTTGAATTCATAGCAATGGAGTTATTTTGAAAACTAGGTTAAGTCAAGGTAGCAAACAATGTCTTAGTATTTCTCTCTAGTACCCAATAGGCATACATCTTTTCTTTTACTTTTTTACTTTTCTAAATAAAGTAAAATTTAGAAGTACGTGTTTTATTTAACCAAGTGACACAAATAGCTTGAATGTTTTCCTTGTAGCAGTTTCTCAAGTATAATCACTATTATACTTGAATTGGTATGATACCTTCAGTTACCATGATTAACAAGTACTATAAACAATACATTTTAAATCATAGGATAAATCTGTAGAAGTGAAGTAAAAACCTCTCATAATTTCTTCACTCTCCTTTCGAAAGTCAAACAATTTTCCGCCCAAAAGATAGAACATGTGGTGCCAGCTGTGATCTTACGTCACCTTAGTTATCCTCTTATGCCTTGCGGGGAGCTCATCTATAAAATAACGATCAGATTATTTACTGAACAAGGTTGTCATGCCTCACACATAGAAAGTGATTAATAAGTCCTAACTTTTGCTCTCTGTTGGCAGTCACCATTTTTTAAAGAAATACCCTTTTTTAATGTACCATAAACAAAAGAAAAAAAAGGGGGGGTGGTTTACCACTTAAACTGTGAGAAAGAGCCATCCTATTGTGTAGTTCAGACTGCAAAGTGAAAGTGAAAGTGTTAGTTTCAGTCGTGTCCCACTTTTTGCGATCCCATAGACTGTAGTCCACCAGGCTTTTCTGTTCATGGGGTTTTCCAGGCAAGACTACTGGAGCTGATTGCCATTTCCTTCTCCAGGGGATCTTCTTTGTTCCAGGGATTGAACCTATGCCTCCTGCATTACAGGCAGATTCTTTATTGTCTGAGCCACCAAGACATACCATAATTCCTGAATGTTAAAATATGAAAATAGCATGTTTCATAATGAAAGATATACATTTATATTTTAAATATATATATATATAATTTTATTTAGAAAGGAATCATTCACACATTCATTCATTCATTCACTCAGAAGACATTTCCTTGGCACTAATTGCAAAAGGTCAAAATAAAAGTTAGGTTTAGTTTATTTTAGGTTACACAGTTATTTACAGCATTTTAACAAAAGATGGAAATAAGAGTTAGCATTTAATATGGTACAGTATTAATTACTGGAAAAGGCAATGGCACCCCACTCCAGTCCTCTTGCCTGGCAAACCCCATGGACAGAGGAGCCTGGTGGGCTGCAGTCCATGGGGTCGTGAAGAGTCGGAGACGACTGAGCGACTTCACTTTCACTTTCCACTTTCATGCATTGGAGAAGGAAATGGCAACCCACTCCAGTGTTCTTGCCTGGAGAATCCCAGGGACAGGGGAGCCTGGTGGGCTGCCGTCTATGGGGTTGCACAGAGTCGGACATGACTGAAGCGACTTAGCAGCAGCAGCAGCAGCAGTATTAATTAATCGTTTCTTTAAGAATGCACTTGTTTTCCATTTCTTAGAAAAGATATCTGAGCCAAGCTTCAGTTTAGATGTTTAGACAGAAAGATGATATGGAACTGAACCCTGTGCTGAAGGCATTCATGGTCCAGAAAGAAGACAGACAAGAAAATAAGTAATTACATCACAATGGAATCAAACTACTGTCAGTAGAGCACAGGGAAGGGAGTCAGTACTGTGCCTGTCTCAATATACAGTGACCGAAAAGTAAGGTGATTTCCTCCATCTTCACAATAAAAGTGAAAAAAGAGAAGGAAAATAACTAAACAATGTTTTGGACCAACTTGAATTAATAATATTTTAGGCTGATGATGAATTAGTTAAGCACAATTTCTACTATTTAGTTTGTTGGCTAGATTATAGCATCTACTTAAGATATAAAGTTAGCAATTCTGTTTTTAGACACCATTCACATATTTCATGAAGCAATTTTTTTCAAACTCTTCCTAGCACTTTAACATCAATGTCTTTATCATCACTAGAGCTGCTCCTGACCCGTCAAACAGTTTTTCTGGAGCTTGTTATTTTCGTTTTGTCTAAATTGTTACAGGTATAGCATTTGTTTAATCTTGGTATCATCATTTAAAATTTTATCTAAAGTCTCAAGTTCCTATGTAAATAAACATTGGAATCACTTAAAAATATTTATCCTTTACAAATACTTTTATGATCTCCACATTATAACCACTTCCTATATTACATTTTAAAGTGATTGTTAGAAGACTTATTTTCAATAATATAATTTTTCAGGTGTGATATCACATGGGAAAAATAATTTTTAAAACTGTGTAAATATATTTGCCAATTTTTATTACCCAGTTTCATCAGGGACATCTTTAAGAAACTAAAGACATTATTTCTGCATAATTTGACTTCCCCCAAATAAATCATTATTCAAAATAGAAATGCAAAGAATTCTCCAGAATAGAAAATACTTTTTAAAGAATTAAGGTGCTCCTCCTCATTTTTGAAAGATAATGTTTAGGGGGAAACTCACTTTACATTCAGGCATGTATAAAATTCCTGAGACCATCAAGGGAAAGTTTTATCTTTGGAGAATATATGATCAAGTCAGGACCCGAAGGATTGGTCGGACGTTGTTAAGAACAAAATGATGAAAGAGGGGGAGGAATACGTGCATTCCATGCAGAAAGAGAATGCAGACTCAAATATAGTATCTCAGGAAAAAAATAACGTATTCAGCGGGAGCTCAAAGTACAATGTAGATGAGAAACTGGACATAAAAAAAAAGAAGTGTGTTGGGGTTAGATCATATACAGCTAATGGATTTCACTTTTTATCTTAGAGGCAATGGGAACTTGTTTAAAAACCTTGTTTTTAAGTGACTATAGAAAATATTAGATTCTTTCTAGGTACATAAAATAGCTAAATGCCAATGACCTTACACTAAAAAAAAATATAATGAGATAGGTATAATGAAAGCCAGTTTATGCAAAATGAATTTACTATCACATTGATCATTTTTGTTTCTGTACCCATTTTCCCCTCTATAGTAAACTCATTTCTTTTCATGCTACTTACCTTTAAATCCTTACCTTAAATCCTTTAAATCCTCCTTTAAATATCCCCATGTACTCTGCTTCTTCCTCCTCTTTCAAAAACTTCTCTTGGAGAAAGATAGGAAATCTGTCATGGACATCTCATTTAACTGAACAGCCATCATGAATAAGCTATATTATCACTACTTTACAGACAACAAAACTGTGCCTTACAAAGCTTAGCTAAGATTTAGAGCTAGAATTTCAGAAACAGGTCTATGGGAACACATATCTTTGCTCTTAATATGCCAGTTTAAAACTGTGCTAAGTTTAATGTGCAATACCGAAGAATTTACAATCCAACCGGGGAGGAAAAACTAACAGCTGGGAGAACAAAGAGGGAAGACGTCAAAGGTGTGTGTAATTTAGTAGTACATTCAATTAGAGGCTAAAGAGATCTTTGGGAGACTGAAGAGTCATGAAAAAAGGACCTTGAACATAGAAGTTAGATAGCCAATAATGAGCAGGGATGATGGTGAATTTGAAGTGGGAAGTGCAAGAACAGACACACATGTGTAGAATGTTCAGGATCATAAAGACTGATTAAAACAGGCAGAGGTTCCAGTTATAGGAAATGAGGCTGAATATGGGTAAAGGGCTTATGGGCTTCCCAGGTGGCTCAATGGTAAAGAATCTGCCTGCCAATGCAGGAAATGCAGGAGACGCGGGTTTGATCTCTGGGTCAGGAAGATCCCCTGGAGGAGGAAATGGTCACCCACTCCAGTATTCTTGCCTAGGAAATATCATGGTCAGAGGAGCCTGGTGGGCTACAGTCCACAGGGTGACAAAGATTTGGAGATCACTAGAAAAGTAATGCTCAAAATTCTCCAAGCCAGGCTTCAGCAGTATGTGAACCGTGAACTTCCAGATGTTCAAACCGGTTTTGGAAAATGCAGAGGAACCAGAGATCAAATTGCCAACATCCTCTGGATCATCAAAAACAAGAGAGTTCCAGAAAGACATCTATTTCTGCTTTATTGACTATGCCAAAGCTTTTGACTGAGTGGATCACAATAAACTGTGGAAGATTCTGAAAATGGGAATACCAGACCACCTGACCTGCCTCTTGAGAAACCTGTATTCAGGTCAGGAAGCAACAGTTAGAACTGGACATGGAACAACAGACTGGTTCCCAATAGGGAAAGGAGTATGTCAAGGCTGTATATTGTCATCCTGTTTATTTAACTTATATGCAGAGTACATCATGAGAAACGCTGGGCTGGAAGAAACACAAGCTGGAATCAAGATTTCCTGGAGAAATATCAATAACCTCAGATATGCAGATGACACCACCCTTATGGCAGAAAGTGTAGAGGAACTCAAAAGCCTCTTGATGAAAGTTAAAGAGGAGAGTGAAAAAGTTGTCTTAAAGCTCAACATTCAGAAAATGAAGATCATGGCATCTGGTCCCATCACTTCATGGGAAATAGATGGGGAAACAGTGTCAGACTTTATTTTTCTGGGCTCCAAAATCACTGCAGATGGTGACTGCAGCCATGAAATTAAAAGACGCTTACTCCTTGGAAGGAAAGTTATGACCAACCTAGATAGCATATTGAAAAACAGAGATATTAACTTGTCAACAAAGGTTCGTCTAGTCAAGGCTATGGTTTTTCCAGTGGTCATGTATGGATGTGAGAGTTGGACTGTGAAGAAACCTGAGCACCGAAGAATTGATGCTTTTGAACTGTGGTGTTGGAGAAGACTCTTGAGAGTCCCTTGGACTGCAAGGAGATCCAACCAGTCCATCCTAAAGGAGATCAGTCCTGGGTGTTCTTTGGAAGGACTGATGATAAAGCTGAAGCTCCAATACTTTGGCCACCTCACACAAAGAGTTGACTCATTGGAAAAGACCCTGATGCTGAGAGGGATTTGGGGCAGGAGGAGAAGGGGATGACAGAGGATGAGATGGCTGGATGGCATCACTGACTCGATGGACATGAGTTTGAGTGAACTCTGGGAGTTGGTGATGGACAGGGAGGCCTGGCGTGCTGCAGTTCATGAGGTCATAAAGAGTCGGACAGGACTGAGCGATGAAACTGAACTGAACTGAAGCAACTGAGCACAAACCCACAAGGTTTGTATGTAAAAGACTCTGATGTCATAAAGAGCTTACACCAGATGTGCTAGTCCTCGTAAGTGATGATATGCTGTAGGTTTTGATATGATGAAAAAGATAAATATCCAAAGACTCATCTGGCAGCCATATACAGGATGGATTAAATTTGGGAAGGGACAGAAGAGAACCAGTAACAGGCAGTTACAGTAATCCAGGTGTGGAATGATGACCGCCTAGACCTTTTTTATCCATTATGTAAAACTCATGGCAACAGTCATGTCTCTGAAGCCTTTCAGAAAATAATACAAAAACATGGCCTTGCCAACTTGGAGATTACCAGTTTCCCTGGACAGAGGCCATAGACCAGTGAGTCACTGGAGACATTTTAAACAATACATTCAGACAGTCTCACTTTGTATTCAGCTGCTGTATACCTGGAAGGTAGGGTAAGGTTATCATCAAATACTGTGCTGAATAATTCTGTGATGCATAGACCAGCCATTCAACCTATAAAACTACAGCCCATGACCTGACCGGCAAATGGAATTATATGTTGAGAAAAAATGTCACCTACTGTTCTATATTCACGTCAATAGGTCCCACTAATTGAAAAAAGGTTGAGTTTATCAAGATTTAGAGAAAACAACAGTTTCTGTGGCCACTCTCAAATTATAGGGAAAATCCCTCAATTTGCTGTCATAAACAATGTCTTTAATTTAGGAAAAAGGATGAAAAAATGTTAATGTTGTTAAGCACTTCAAATGTTTTCGATTCACATTCATTTTCTATTTGCTTTTTCAGAACGTTTCTGCCTGTGTGCTCTGTTTACTAATGTGGGCAGTGTAATAAAGGCTGGCAGGATAGAAGTACTGCTTCCCATTGGTATTCTACAGGGTAGACAGAATCTACTTTAGGAGCCTAGGATAAGCACCTGAATTTATTTAGATGCTCCTGGCATTTTAGAGAACTTGATGCTTCTCTCTGCTTTACCCCTTTAGATCTTATAGGAGAGGCAGAATCTACATGTGCCTAAAATAATTCACTGAGGCACAGAATAGTACTAGGAGTGACTCCCATGGTTTAGTGAGTGATGCCTCTCAAACCATTGTCTCACCAGATATGGAGTGTGCACTCTGCTGTTAGGCTGCGGTCATTCTGGGAGAAAGGAGAGGAAGCCATGCAAGCTCTGAGGATAGCAACAGGGGGAGCTAGGAGAGAAAGCGGGGAACCTGAGTAGTCCGGCCACCGTATTGGTTCAATACAGGCCAGCGCTGTCCAACAGAAATGTCATGAGAGCCAAGATGTGAGCTGCATATGTAATTTTAAATTTCCTTGTACCCACATTAAAAAAGTAAAAATAAATAGGCAAAATTTGTTTTAATAATATATTTCATGTACTCTAATATGTTCAAACTATCATCATTTCAACAAGCAATCAATACAGATATTATTTATACAAATCTTGTGTTCTATTTTGTATGAAATCAGGTATCTATTTTACATCTTCAGCACATCTTAATTTGAACTAGCCACATTTGAATTGTGTAATAACTACATGTGGTTAGTGGCTACGCTGATAGACTCTAACCTTTTGCAAAACTGCTTAAACCAAGAAAGGTGTTCTCATTCAAAAATATGCATGGGATGTCACTGAAATAAGCTCATCAGAATTGAAGAAGAAAAAAGGGAAAAAAGATGAGGAAAATTTTACAGTTGTGCTAACCCAGTGCTGAAGTTTATTCTCATGGGGGAATTCTCTCCTTGTATGAAATGCAAACAGAGTGCTTGCAAATGAGGATACGACAGTAAAGGTGAATATTGACTGATGGTGAAAGGTTGCTGGCCTACAACAAAATGAGCAAGACAAAGACAATATACTGAGATTTCCATTAAGTCAAATACATTTAAGTTAAAATGCTTCCTTTTACTTTGAGTCTCTGTTTTTCCTCTTTTGTGTGTCAAAAAATAATCTCTTCTGTTAAACTTTAGTAATATTAGTGGTGGGTGTGTTTTTAATGTCTCTTCTGGCAAAATAAATCTTGGCAAATACATATTGATTCTGAACTTTAAAAATGTCTCTTTGAGATATGAAAATTAGGAAAATAAGTCTAGAGACAACTGTTAAAGGTGATAGAGACCTATTTTGGGAGTCAGAAGTTCAAGTCCTGTTTCTGCAAATCAACACCTTCAATAATTCTATTCCTATTTTGTTTCAACTGTTCATTTGTCTTACTTTTTTTATGTTTGTTTATTTATTTGGCTGCAGTGGGTCATAGTTGTGGCATATGAGCTCTTAGCTGAAGCATGTGGGATCTAGTTCCCTGACCAGGGATTGAACTTGGGCCCTCTGCATCGGGAGCATGGAGTCTTAGCCACTGAACTACCAGGGAAGTCCCTGTCTTATGTTATAAATTCCATATTTAGTGAAAAGATTTCTATAATACCCTCCAGGTCCATCCATGTTGTTCCAAATCATAGACTTATAGAGAACAAATTAGTGGTTCGGTGTAGAGAAAGGAGGGTCGAGTGGCAAGGTAGGGAAAGAGGATTAAGAAGTACTTACAACTCTGTATAAAATAAATAAGATACAAGAATGAAATGTACAGCATAGCAAATATACCCAATATTCAATAATAACTTTGGAGTACAATCTATAACAATATTGAATCACTATGTCATGTACCTGAAACTACTTTTAATATAATATTGTAAGTCAACTATATTCAACAAATAAATTAATCAATCAATTACTTAATTAAAGCAAAAACAAAATACATTCAATGGCCTGAATCCACTCACTGAGATTCTCTGGTCCTCACATATTAATCTGCAAAATGAGAGATTTGGATCAGGTTACACTAGAGTAGATCACACCTTTGAAAGTTTTTGCTTTTATGACTCGGCTAAGATCTGTTAGTAGGGCAGTGGCAAGGTACAGTGGCAAGGCAGACTGTCGTGGCTCCTGACACAGAACTGGTGCGTTTTTCCACCAAAGGCAAATTATGTGATCCCTTTTTGAGAAACTCCTCCTTGAATGCCTATGAAAGAAAATGTGCTACGTAAATAAATGATCATCAAAGGGAAGATTTGCTTCTAAAATACAACCTGTATGTACATGGGGTGTAGACATGTGATACCTTCTGAGTCATGTGCACAGTGCTGCCCCATCTCCTGACATGACTAATATATCTTCCCCACTCCTTATACGAAGCTGCATTATAGTTTTGGCAGCTAAACTGATTAATATGTGGCTTTATCATTTTAATACTTCTATAAAATACCTGTTTAACTTGTTTTAATCTGTTGGTGAATAGGAGTTGAAATAGTTTCCAATAAGTAAACTGAAATACTTCTCTTGATTTATTACCTAGAGTTAGAAGGAAAAGGAATTGAGCTCAGTATATAATAGTATTTGAATACATCATATAAAACTGAAAATTACTCACTGGACAATAGTATTGATATTTTACTCAAGTTAATGATGTGATATATTAAGTCCCTGTAGAAATTTGCATAGCTTTAAGTTTGAATTCTGCTACCTCGCATTTACTGGCCTTTGGTAGTACTAGCAAGGATCAGTCTTCCGTGCCAAAGCTTTCAAACTGATCTTTTGGTTTAATTGTCTTGAAAATGTGCTGGTGCTCAACTTTCAATAGCACAATTAGCTTTGTAATGTGTGTGGGGGTAAACTTACTTTTTGTTGCTTAAAGTTTATGTATGGATATTATCAATGACTCCGGTTCCTTTCCGTGTATTTTCTACTCCTCATGACAGCAAACAATGAATGAATGAAGAAATAAATAAAAGTAAAGTTTAAAAAAGATTGTCCCCAATCAAAAGTCATGCCTCCAAACAAGTTCTAAGTGCTTCAACCTTCTGTAAAAAAATATATATATACATGGAAAATATAAAAATTAAAAGACAGGGAGGGTTTTTGCAATACAACTCTCTAAATTCTAACCTTTCTAGTCTGATGTTTACTTATTATAGTGGACACTTCCCAATGTAGACCTTTAGCTACCAAAGACATAAATTTAGCTTGATTTCTATTATATATATATATATATACCTTAAATGAGTTAGATTCAGCAATTTCTAAACAAAAAGTTTCCATGATTTCAGAAAGTGAGAATGTTCTGTGTAACAGATCAGAGTGCCGTGTAGTAAGAAAAAGACTGATCACATTATCTTTTTCCTCTTCACATTGGAGAAATAAATAAACTAATTTGGACTTCCTTCTGAGTAAGAATTCCATTAATCAGGAATTGTATGTATGTTTATTTTCTGAGAAAAATAGCTATATTCTAATCATTTTAAATAAATATGAAAATACATAGAAAAGGCAGTTCACACAATTTTTTTCTGCCACAATAAATTTTTGATTGATAAATATAATAGATTATAAATACACACACCTGACTAAATACTGTAGAAACAATATTTTCTGAAAATTTAATATCTAATGTTTTAGCAAAAGCAAGGAAGTAAACCAGATTTTTTTTTCTGAATTACTTAAAGCAATTCCTCTTAGTATATTTAGAATAGAACTAAATGTATGTTTCTAATGTGCCTTTTAAAATCTGAACAGATGATTTCTTTCATCTGAACAGTTGAAGATAATGAAGTCATTTTTGCAATAATAAATCTCTTCTTTGCAAGTATTTGTCCACCAGTAATGAGCAAGTTGGGCTATCTTAGCATTTGTTGAAAAATTCCACTCTCTCTTAAGCATATGAATTATGTTATTGAATCTGGAATTAATATTACTGAAGTAGTCACATTCAATCCTTTATGGAAACAAGAATAAGAATAAAATATAACTGATCATTTCCTTGTTTCCGCACTTGAAACTGAGTTGTCTAATAGCACGGGACACTGAACTGTTCATCCAATAGACTTTTCTGGAAGTACTGTTGTTCATGCGTTTGTCCCTCTGTTCTGAAAGTATTTTTTGAGTCCCTACTATGTATCAGTCATTGTGTTGGACACAGAGGACACATCAGTGAAGAAGACCTTGGATAACTACCATCTCCATGGAGCCTACAGTCTAACATGGAGAGAGCCACATCAAATCAGTGTGCACATGTGATGAATGTTGTAAAAGATAAGAGAGCCCAAATAAGATTATAAAAGACAAAGGACAAATGAAAGGGAGTTTATAATAGCTCTTTCTGCTTTGAGAGCAAAGGGAAAAGATGATCATGAAGAAGTGACATGTAAGCTAAAAAGTGGAGAATGAGTAAGAGTTAATGTTAGACTGCAAGAAAAAAAGAGAGAAAGGACAGAGCATTTTAGAGAATAAACCAATAATGGGTTGAAGGTACTCAATCCTGAGAGATGTTGGACATTTGAAGCATAGGATGAGAAGGTGGAAGGATGCTACAAGATGAGGTCTCCAGAGCTAGGAGGCAGAATTCAGGAGGCAGAATCTTAGAGGCTGTGATATATGGGCTTTGTATTTTACCCCACGTGCAATGGGAAGCTAGAGAAAGGTGCTAAACAGGAAAAGCCAATCTCAGGATGGAGCATGGAGAACAATTTGATGAAACGTGAGAAAAAAACAGAGAGACTATTATGAGGTTATTGTAATTGTCTAAGCAGTAATGCAAACTAGGAGCAAGACTGTGAAGATTGAGAGATGAGAGTAGAATTTAGATAATTAGAATATCGACTCAGTAGGACCTGACTATTAGTTGAACTATGTAGACAGTGATAGACTCCTAGATTTCTGATTGGGCAGCTGGGAAGATGGTGGATTTTTGAGGAAACTGGACCAGGAAGACCAATTCTGGGGAAGTCAGATGGACTCACTTTGAGCATGCTGCATTTAAGGTGCCTGTGAGACACTCAATTGTCGATGACAAGTAAGCATTTGAAAACATGATCTGAGGCTCAGAAAAGGGGTCTGAGCTGGAGATATAAATTTCAGAGTTGCTTTTATGGATGGTAATTGAAACCATGTGAGTATATGAGATTGCCTAAAGAGATTGTATATAGAATGAGCAAGAAAGAAGTTACAGGACAGAGTTCTGTGAAACCTCACCACCTAAAGTCAGAGAAAGAGGAGTGAGAAGAAGAAACTGAGAAGCAGTTGTCTGAGTTACAGAAAGAAAAGCAACAGAGGAGCCCACAAAAAAGAGCGTTTGGAAGAGAAAATTGATCAAAGTGTTGAATTCTGCAAAGGTCAATTCAGGTATGTGTTGCATGGAAGAAGTTATGCTGAGGACCTTGGGAAATGCGTAGATGACAAGACATGGAACTCATCCTCAAAGAGCTAACTAACCAGTAGGGGAAACAGACATCTGATTAACTTCTAACAAAATAGAATACTTTGTGCTTGCTAGATTATGTGCAGACCCAAGGAGAATAGGGGGAAAATAATATTATTGTGGAAATGATTTTGAAAAATTGGTTTGAAGAATTGTGGACAAAATTTATACTTGAATGCATTTTCAAGGTATTCACTTTAAACACCGTTCTGCTTAATGTTTATGTTGTTTGGCTGGTACAAAGCGACCACATATGGCAAAGGAGAAAGAAATACTTCCATGTTCAGGAATCTGAGAGTTTTTGACATTGGCTTAATAATGTATTAACTTGTTCAAGGAAGTTTGAGGTCCGTTTTTGTTGATTTTGCCCCCATCCTGGTCACTTCATAGAGATCCAGGAATTTGGCCTGAAAGAAGACTGGACCTTAAGGAAAAGGAAGATATTGTTCTTTCCTCTTTAGGGTGACAAAACAGCCCATCTGTTAAAATGATCAGCAGTAGTTAGGACAAATGTCATAGGTACTTAGTAATTCAAAATTGGAGATAATGTGAACACACACACACACACACAGAAGTCGCTCAGTCGTGTCCGACTCTTTGCAACCCCATGGATTGTAGCCCACCAGGCTCCTCAGTCCATGGGATTTTCCAGGCATGAATACTGGAGTGGGTTGCCGTTTCCTTCTCCAATGTGAATACAGCACAATTCAATTATTATTTCAACTATCATTAATTCTTTAAAAGTTGCTCCCAAATACTTGCACAATTTGCATGTATATTTCTCACTGTACCTTACAGTTCAAAATTTAAACTTTCAAAAGAAACATATTCAAAAGTTCAAAAAGAACTTTACTAAAAAAGTAAATTTTTGTATTATCAATTTCCTTTAAAAAGTGATCTCTCCCATGAATTTAACTTTTGTTTTCATTCATTTTTCACTTCTGTTTTACCAAAATGTATTTCCTTTTGTTGTTGTTTTAGGAATACTTTTGTTGTGTGAATGAGACATTGTTGCAATATTCTTATTAATACTTTTTAATATCATAGTAGAAAATGCCTTATGCCTAAAAAATGGATATTTCATTTAAATGATTTAATTTAGAATATTCATTCATCAGCTAGAATTTCTGTTTACATTTATGGTAAGCTGATGAAACTTTACAGACTATAATTAAAATTATCAACTTAATTTAAATACCTTGAGAGACTTTGTCTTGGACATTGATTTTATCTTACCATAGGGTATAGTAGGCAAAAAGTGGTTATCTTTCAATAACTCTGCTTGTATTAAGATGCTCTTCATGTCCAGAGCCTCCCTGTTTGCCTTTTTAAGTATGTCACTAAAGTGTTATCATTATAATCTGAAAATACTTGAAGTTTTAAAAGGAACAAAATAAAATACTGGTTGTCTTGTGGCATAGTGAATTCTTCATATAAACTACTAATTTCAAACAAATTGGACAAGCCTTTATATTTATAGATGTACCTATTGAATTCTGTATATTTTGGTGCGAGGTTACATCTTCGGTGACATTTAAGGCTTTTTTGACAGGAACAAGCCAGAAATTAAAATTTATTTTCTTCCTAATATATTCTAAGAGAATATCATTTTGTTTCTCTGCGAAATTTTTTATTGACATTTCAGAGTATCTGTCATGAGAGTTTATATTTATCAGCTTGCTTAGTGCTTTTAAATTTAATCCCCAGCAATTTTGTCATCAGAAAATAGCCATATTCATAACAACCCACTTTGGGTTTAATTCACATGTCAGACACTCAACACATGTGGTTTCCTTTGGGCTCTACTGGTTTTGACTCAATATATAAAGAGCTGAAGGAATGCAGGTGCCAGACGTTAGGCTGTATCCACTGAATGATGCTGAAGGGAGCTGGGTGAGGGGGAGGGAGCATGAAACAGCATGGATGGGTGATACAATTTTTATTAAAAAAAAAAAAGAGTTAAAGAGATGTGTTTAAACACATATGTGAATAGGGCAGTGAGATTTTTTTTAAACTTCTTTATATTTTCTACTGTGTTTGAATTGTTTTTACTAAAATGTAATCAATAAAAATATCTATCTTGCTTTCATTTCAGAGGGAAATGATGAATGATGTAGACAGTTATTGAGAGGGCAAGCTTTTAAGTATCAAACTTGAATATTTAATTACTAAGCACAATTTTGAACAAGAAGTAGCATTAATATTTTGTTCTTATATTTAAAAATGGCTAATGTAAACCTGAGTTCCATTACAATTCTGAGTCTTTAAATAAGATACTAAACAGATTCTGCATATTGATTTTACAGACATTGGTTTCCAGATTTCAGATTTGAGGATGCATACCTTCCTCCACAAATTTGATTAAAATTTCTACAGTGTCCACTGGTGTGCACAGAACATCATTTCAAAACTCAACTCTCCCTTCCACACAGAGACATCTTAGAATATTCTTACTCCCAAATTAACCTAATCCATCCCCACCACTCTGTAATACTCCTCCTGCCATTTTTTCCCCTTCATTTTCACCTTTCTTTTCTCACTGTCGCTCTCAAGCATTCCTAGGAAAACACTTTGATAGACGAGAAAGAAGTTCAAGTTGGACCACTTGGACTTGAATCACATCTCAGTCATTTACCAAGAGAATGACCTGGAGTATCAATTAACCTTTCATGCAATTATCTCAACTTCCTCATCTCTGCAAAGCAGAGATAATAGTACCTGCCCTAAGTGCCCCATTGTGTGATTGTAGGGATCATATTATAGGATATATGTACACTATAAAGTAGTATACAAGGAAAAGGTAATACTGTGATTATTAACATTATTTTTAGTAGGTTCAGGAAGGCTAACAAAGACCATCTGTTGCCCTTTGGTTGTCTTTATTTCAGACTACAAAAGATAGAGAGTTGTGAAAATTAAAGTCTTAGGAGCATTAATAGAAGGCCACAATTAATTGGACAGTAAAGTAACAGGAATGCAGAAGAGAAATATGAAATATGTAAATATCAATGCATGTTCATTGGTAAGAGAAAATTGAGTTGCATGCTAACTGGATCCATGTATATTTCCCAACAGATGTAGAAATAGCAAAGAAAAACTTTCTTTAGTTTATCTCAAAAATCCTGTGTTATATAATTTATTTCTTTCTCTGTCTTAATTTGAAAATGAACTTGATAACATCTAATAAATGATTTTAGGCACTGCTTTGTGGTATGATAGAAGGACTTAGTCTCATGATCATTTCAATAGATTCAATCCAGTAAATATCAACTAATTAGTGACTATGTGCAAGATAGTATACTTAGAAAGTAGAGAACCCACTAAAACACAGAATTATAAAACATCTGTCCTGAAAAGTAAATAATATGCGCAAATAAATATGATGTAAATAAGGCAAGTGTGTAATGAGGATAAAAGCAAAGTGCCACAGAGTTCCAAGGAGGAAAGAAGCAAATTTGGTTGCTTTAAAATCCAGAAGCTTTCCAAGGAGCCAGAGCGAGTGTGAGATTTGATGTGAGTAGTTTGGTTTGGCTGCCAGATGGGGTTGTCCTACTGGCATTGACATAGACCTCAAAGGATTGTGATAAGGAGGAAGAAAGGAAGAATTCATTCATTCACGTCTTTGAAATTTATCGTGAGAGCATTGTTGGCATGCATTGTGCAAGGGCCTGAGATTAGGCTGGTGAAGCAATCACCCATGGGCTGTCGATAGGGAGTAAGACTAGAGGAGGCGAGCGTGAGGCAGCCCATTCAGTTTGGTGGGAGCTGCAAGGGGAGATGGTCATAGAATATGTCCTGGGAATAAGGACATGCTGAACCGACACAGAAGGGTTGGTTAAAGATGAAAAGGCATTTTTGAACCTAGAGTTGAAATAATCAGGAATAGGTTTTGAAAGTTTAAACTGATAGCCGAGTTCAGAATGAAATGACGTGATCTTAAATGACCAAGTACACCCTGAGAACTTTATGTGAACATAAAAGACTCTAAGTATATTCTTTCCTTTAATCCTCACAATGGTTCTTGGAGGGAGATGCCATGATTCCAATTTTAAAGATGAGATAAGTAAGGTTCAGAAAAGGAAAATGGGGCTTCCCTGGTGGCTCAGTGGTAAAGAGTCTGACTGCCAATGCAGGAGACATGGGTTCAATCTCTGGTCCAGGAAGATCCCACACGCCAAGAAGCAACTAAGAGTGTGTGTCACAACTATTGAGCCTGTGCTCTAGAGCCCGTGCTGTGCAACAAGGGAAGCCACCACAATGAGAAGCCCACGCCCCACAGCTAGAGAGTAGCCACTGCTTGCCACAACTAGAGAAAAGCCCTCACATCAATGAAGACCCAGCACAGTGAAAAACAAATAAAATTATTTAAAAACAGAAAAGGAGAATGACTTCTTCAAAGTTATAGCGTCAATAAATGGCAGTACTAGGATTTCAACTCTGATGTTGACTTCAAAGTTTGTGATCTTGAACCCTGCCCTACACTGAATCCCAGAGAGAAAGAAGTGAGCAGATAGAACCAAGCCATCAACCTCAACCTGCAGCACTGACCTTGTGGAGTTATTCCATCCCCTTGACTCATTTTCATAAGGAGTTGATAAACAAAGCAAGACTTTCACATTATTCATTTATTCACTCCAACAAAATCTTTATTATACCAAGTGGGGTGCCAGGTGTTTAGATATGAAATGAATACGAATTTTTGCCTTCAAAGAGCTTAAAATCTAAAAAAGGGGAAATCTAGGTCAACAGGATAACTTGGGGCATTGAGGTAAATGGTATGGTAGACGTCAAGGAGAGGATCTATAGGAACAAATGAAAGAGGCCCCTAATTCAATGTGGGGAGGATCAGGGAAGAAAACTGGAGGAGCAGCTTCCAACAAGAAATGAGAAAGCTAAGGTGGTGCTGGCCTTATCAGTGAAAGCCAGGGAGACAGCCACGGAGGCCAAGAGCAAGCGGAATCTCGGTGGGCCTGTGGGTGGTTTCGTACAGCCGCCTAGCCTAGAAGGTTTATCCTAGTGGTGATGTGAGAGGTGGAGTTCTAGAGAGAGAATCAAGACTTTTCTGAGGCTGGATTGTGAAGAGCTGCTCAGTCCTTTGGAAAAACAACATCTATGCATTACTTTGTTGTTGCTAAGTCGTGTCCAACTCTGTGATTCCATGGACTGAATCATAGCAAGCTCCCCTGTCCTTCACCATCTCTCAGAGTTTGCTCAAACTCAGGTCCTTTGGGGAGTGCAAATGTATCTTTAAACAACATATTACAAAAGCTCTAGATTAGTCATATTCTTTGAATTCATACTTTTGACACTTTTAGGAAATTCCATTAAAGGAAATAATCTGACACATGGACACAGACTTCTGCACAGTTATTCACAGAAGTTTTATTGATAATACCAAATTTTATTAAAAAAAAAAAAACCACCTAAATACTTAACAACAGAAGGACAATTCAGGCAGTGATGGTGCTTCAATATGAATGTGAGATATGGCATCACTATATTATAGAGAGTTGAACCTCCTTATTTGGGATTCCATATTTTTCAATTGGCCAACTCACTAAAATTTATTTGTACCCCTCCAAATCAATACTCATGCACTTTATAGTCATACACAGATATGCAGAAAACAGCACAAAAGTTGAATCACCAGAAACATACCTTCCCAACTGAGGTTACCAAGGTAACATTCTGTCTTCTCCTTTCAACCCTCATACAGTAAACTTAGGTTCTTTTTTTTTAATCAACTAATTTATTTTAATTGGAGGCTAATTACTTTACGATACTGTGGTGGTTTTCCCCATACATTAACATGAATCAGTCAGGGGTGTACATGTGACCCCATCCCGATCCCCAGTCCTACCTCCCTCCCCATCCCATCCCTCTGGCTTGTCCCAGTGCACCGGCTTTGAGTGCCCTGCTTCACTCATTGAACTTGGACTGGTGATCTATTTCACATTTGGTAGTATACATGTTTCAATGCCATTCTCTCAAATGATCCCACCCTTGCCTTCTCCCAGAGTCCAAAAGTCTGTTTTTTATATCTGTGTCTCTTTCGCTGTCTTGTGTATAGCATCGTTACCATCTTTCTAAATTCCATATATATGTGTTAGTATACTATTGGTGCTTTTCTTTCTGACTTACCTTATTCTGTATAATAGGTTCCAGTTTCATCCACCTCATTAAAACTGATTCAAATGCATTCTTTTTAATAGCTGAGTAATATTCCATTGTGTATATGTACCACAGCTTTCTTATCCATTTGTCTGTCGATGGACATCTAGGTTGCTTCCATGTCCTGGCTATTGTAAACAGTGCTGCGATGAACATTGGGGCACACGTGTCTCTTTCAATTCTGGTTTCCTCAGTGTGTATGCCCAGCAGTGGGATTGCTGGGTCGTATAGCAGTTCTATGTCCAGTTTTTTAAAGTAATCTCCACACATTGTTCTTCATAGTGGCTGCACTAGTCTGCATTCCTACCAACAGTGTAAGTGGGTTCCCTTTTCTCCACATCCTCTCCAGCATTTATTGTTTGTAGACTTTTGGATCGCAGCCATTCTGACCGGCATGAGATGGTACCTCATTGAGGTTTTGATTTGCATTTCTCTGATAATGAGTGATGTTGAGCATCTTTTCATGTAAACATGAGCTCTTCACACAGTACACTTTATGCTACCTTTTGTACACTTTTTGTGGGTTTTTTTTTCCTCTTGCTGATTTTGCTATTTAAAATGGTCCCCGAGAATAGGGCTGAGGGCTGATGTGCGGTCTAGAGATTCTATTTTGGGGGGTGGGAGGCACGACACACAGGGCTTTCAGGATCTTTGTTCCTCAACCAGGAATTGAACTCGTGGCCTCTGCAGTGGAAGCACCAAGTCTTAACCACTGAAACACCAGGAAATTCTCTCTATTTATCCTTAGCACAGGAAGGCTATGGTGTGACTTACAGAGAAAATTCACATGTTAGATAAGACTTGTTCAGGTGTGAGTTACAGTGCTGTTGACTATGAGTTCAATGTCAGTGACTCAACAACATATACTAAATAGGGTGTCTTTAAACAGAAACAGAATAAAAGTTACAAATTGATTGACTGATCAAGATGTGACTAGAGATTCCCAGGAACTTACCTCATATTTCCCATAGGAGCAATGGCTCAGGATTTGCTAATTCAGTGTTAACAGCAACTCTAGGAACATAACTAGCTCAAATAGCAATTATATATATACACATACATACTTATATATGTATATAGATATCTATATTCATACACAGATGCACATAGATACTTGTGTATTTATACACACACATTACCCAAATATTAACAAATTATATATCTTTTTGCATTATGGAAGAGTGACTTTCTAATAATTTGTCATAATATTTTATACGCCCTATACCCCTAATTCAGAACAAAACAATATTGGAAATACTTAACTAAGAGGATCAGCTTTGATTTAGGGGCATATTAATTCATAGTGATAGAATAATGCCACTTTATAGTAGTAAACTTAGATATTTAATTCTGTTTGAGTTGCATGGCATGGGTATGGCTACAAGGCTTGTTTGATATTGTGCTTGGAGGAAATCGAGGGCTAGAGTTAATATTCTCTTAACCTCCCCCTGTGAAGAAGGCTAAGACACCATCACATCATACGCTCATTCTCCTTAATCCTCAGTCTCCTCTATAAATTACCTCAGCCTTTGCTGATGTCATGAAACTCAGTTGATGCATATCTCAACTACAAAGCTGTTTATATCTCTTGGACAAAGTCCATGTGGGAAGGGTGATTTGCTGAAGGGATAACTTGGAATATTTTAAAGATAACCGAGAGAAAAATCATTGGCTCAAAAATAAAATCAGCTGACTGGGATAAAGACAAGAAAACACACACACACACACACACAGTTTATGATGGCTGCACAGGAAGCACAAGACATGCCCCAGGGTAGCAGGATTAATCGAAGGATTCCTTCAAGGTCCCACCACGTGGACTCAGGCAACAGAAGGAGATTTAGTGAGTTCTTCTGTCTCCTTAGGATTCTTCTTTCTTGTTTAAGCAGGAAATGCCGTGATGGCGGTTGTATGGTTAAGACCAGGCTGGCCAGATTTGGATTGACCAAAATTTGGAGAATTTTGACAATGAAACCACAGAGTTTAGAAGGAGCCTTTCACTGGGTCTGTGCACAGTATAACTCAAAGGAATCAAAGAAATTGACTTCCTTCCCCCCGCCCCCCTCCTCTTTTGTGGGAATGCACCAGCTTGGAGGTCGAATTGAGGAAGCCTGTTTCTGGGAGCAGATATCTGAGGGGGGATTCCCTCTGTCATTTCTATTCAAAGTATTAGCATAATTCCTCAAGCATAGATTCTCTAAGATACCTTGAGTTATTTATTAATATTTAAAGAGGTTATTTGGCATGAAGCATGGAGTATAATTCTTAAAAGGAGCTGACAGCAGAATACATTTGTTAACTAGAAAGATGTGTCTAAACTTTGCCAAAAGAAATACTGTGTATATCAAGAAGTCTTGGTGGGGAGGGTTGTTTTTCCTATGGACATGTTTGTGTATGTGTGTCTGTGATTTTGCTGTTTCTCCTCAATTTCCGCTGAGACACCCTGCCCTTGTGTCTTGGCCCATTTTTGAACAAAATGCTAATGACAATCAAAAGACAGACTTGCAATGGCCATGAAGGCTCACACATACACACACCCAGCCACGTCTGCTCCCGGAGCAATCTCTTCTTCTGCTTTAGGATTTAATAGTAGACCACCCTTACTGTCCTCCCATCTAACTTGTTTATATTTTATTCATTTTCTTCATTTTAATGAGGTGATGAATAAATGTGCTTTACAAGGAAAAAGCGACTGTCAGGGCTGGAGACTGGAGCGCTCTGTTCATTCATATACTAGGTAAGGTACAAACAGGCAAAATGCAACTCTGTCTGTCAGTAATCACACATTTGGCCTGGGGGGAGAACTCAGTTAAGAGAAGGTAGTTAATTTTTCCTCCTGGCTGCTTCATTCCTGGGCCTCTTCAGAGGGGAGTTAGAGTTCTGGTTACTGATTTCTTTCTTTCCCCAGACCACTGACTAACACACTTTGTTTCTCCTGCAAGCTTCATCATACCAAGATTTTCAGCATGTGGTATAAACATTGAAGTGTGCCGATAGCAAGTAAAGACAAATCAATATTGTATATACTTGTTTGAAAATGCTCTGAGAGCGATTGGAACTATCAAAATTAAATACAAAGTAGATAATGTCTAGGGAGTCAAGCTTGGGTGCCAAAACCGTAAAAATAAAAGCAATGGCAATGTTACTATAAACATCAGGATGGTGATTACGTTTGAAGGGAGGCAAGAGCTACAGTTAGGATGAGGTATGTGGAAAGGCTTTGGGGTAGCTGACACAGTGCAGATTTTCTAATTTTGTTGTTGTTCGTGTCCACCTGTTTGCGACCCCATCGACTGCAGCATGCCAGCCTTCCCTGTCTGGATGGTGGGTGTTAAGAAAGTGGTGATTTCATAATAGTGCACTAACCTCTCTAAACCGAAAACCGAAGTCACTCAGTCATGTCCGACTCTTTGAGACCCCATGGACTGTAGCCTACCAGGCTCCTCCCTCCATGGGATTCTCCAGGCAAGAGTACTGGACTGGGTTGCCATTTCCTTCTCCAGGGGATCTTCCTGACCCAGGGATTGAACCCGGGTCTCCTCTGTAAAAAGGTAAGTAAAAATTTAGGATAGTGGGTGCCATTGGTAGAGAGAAGGGACCAGCCTGAGAGGTACTCACGCCTGGGATGCTGGCATTCACTGTTTGTCGACCCAGAGTAATGGAGATATGAGTTTGTCCAGTTTGTGAAACTTCTTCCAGCAGACTATTTAGCTACAGTAGTTTATACGGAAATTATGTTTCAATCAAAGTGTAAAAAATCCAAACTAGACTTCTCAGAAGACATTAAAAACAGTTAAGATTTCACCCCAGCTCTGTTTCTACCTCCAATAAATCTCATAGTGATTAACAAAAATTCTTTCAATTTTCCTGAACTTTTCAGTGGAAAAGTCTAACCAACTACCAGGAATACAAACTGTGCTCACGTAGGGGTGCGTAGGAGTGGACGGAGGAATTCAGAAGGTAGATTTAGAGAAAAACAATTTATCTAGGGAATGCCATAAGACTTCCCGAGGCTATGACTTTCTATAAATACAAAACAACTTTGAACAACTCAAGGCAGCAGGTCAAAATAAATATATAGTAGCTTCTCAAACTTTGACCTTGTATGTGTTAGGATAACCAAACAGCACTCAATAAGAGTGCTTTGATTTGTTTTTCAGTTTGCTGATAGAATTTTTCTTTCTCCTGGGCTGTAAGGTCCTGTTGGGACTGAAGCCAACAGAGATATTTTGGTAGCTGAATTAACTTTTTTTTTCATCTATTGAGAATGCTCCTCATTGAAAGTCAAGTCAGAGTCCATTTGGGATGTAATCTAATCTTTTTAATAGCTGATAAACGGAAATGAATCGCTTCTTGGATGCAACAGAGGTGGAGCAGGTTTGAACAGCTGGCATTCTCCTTTTTTTTACATGTCCATGCAAAGATAAACAGCTCTTCTAAAATATGGTATGGCTACAGAATCACGGAAGAAGATTAGTAACCACGTTCTAATTTTTTCCCCCAGCTTTTTACACGATGCTTTTTCAAAATAGGTTTGTAAAAACGTAGGAACGGTTTTGAAAATCCTAGTTTAAAAAAAAAAAAAAAGACTGCATTATTAGAGTGCTCTGCCGAAGATGGAGTTCCTGGATGCAAAGACTGTCGGAATGATAACAACAAAGGGTGTGGGAAGACTTTCCCTGGCGTCATGAAAATTAACGTGGGCAGATTGCCTTTAATCATCACCTAAACTGACAAAAAGAAAGGGCAAGGATTTCTGAGTGACAAGAGGAAGGTGCTCTTTTTCTAAACTAGGATTACCATATAGTTCCCCAAGAAAAGCCCGGGTGAAGGTAAAGGAAATACAGTTTAGAGTAACATCCCTTAATTATATACAGATGTTTATGAAAGTCCTAGTTGTCTCATCTGTTCGGCAAGGGGGAAAAACATAAATGGAAAAACAGGGATCGTATCCCTCTGTCTGCTATCAATTAAATCATCAAAACAAAATTATCATTCAAATTACAATGTATCATTTCACTTTTAGAATGTATGGGGGAAAACCATCTATGGAACAGAAATCTGTAAGCCATCAAAGCAACAAAGCGACATTAAAGTTCAATAAGCAGTTTGTTCATGCATGTTTTAATCTAGTTAAAAAATGGAAACCATGCTCACGTGGTCAAAATAACACTTGCGTCAAAGGAGTCTTTGAGGTTCAATCCAGTGAGACAGGCAAATGATTTCTGTGAAACCCCAAAATATTTTTAAGAGGAGACAGGGTTCCCTAGAGATCTGAATACGGTGGCATTAGAGGAATTTTAATGTGGGAAAGTATCTAGCAATAAGGCAAGCTTGTTAGAGGGAGAAAATATCAAATGTTCGACTTCTAAATGTGCTCTCTTCCATGATTATGTAATTGAGAACAGTTTTTTATTTTCTATTAATACTTACATTCTATTGTTTCCTATCATGCATATGCTAAGCTTGCTTTGTATTAAGTCCTGTGTTATTGTGTCTTGCCATGTTAAAGTAATTATCTGTCTCTACAAAAGAGATTTATTACCTTCATGAAGCTGACCATACACACATCTTAAATAAATTAATGAACTGACAAACAAAGAGTGCCCCTTTATTCTAAGTAGCTGACAACTTTTAAAAGGCAGTCACATTGCAGTGACAAAAGTTTTAAAGTGATGGGCACTTTTGGAAGTGGAATGGAAATTATTGATATTTTCTGAATATCCAACTATCCTAACTGGATCTAAACTTAATCAAAAATCAATGCCATGACTCCATTTTTTTTTCTAGAAAATGGTTCTGTTAGAGATCATTGAGTTATTTTCTATCAAGAGACCATGTCACCCTGGTGTTTCTCAAGAAGCCTTTCTCTGAATTGGCTTAGTAACTTTATCCAAAACATACTGACCAGTATGATTTAGTAATTTGAGACCAGGTATGTGGAATTTATTAAAGATGAAAAAAGATTATTTATTTATGGGCATGTGTAAAGAATTGGCAAAGAAAATAAACACTAGATATGTTTAAGCAAAAATAGTTTTCTCCAATAAAAACTTTTAAAAAAAGATTGTATTTCTTTAAAAAAGATTGCGTTGGCATATTTTTAATCTGACATTTAAATGTGACTATTCCTTAGGTCTTCCAAATTATCTCTCATTCTCCAAAAGAATAAAAATGGGTTCATTTCTCCTTGTTCATCCATGTTTTCTTTTGCATTTTTAAAATTAATTGCAGGAGGAAGATAAAACTGAAATTTCTTGACTGAAGAATTATCTTGACCTGATTTTACCATAATTAAACTATAGGAGAGAGACACAGAATTTTCTCTCAGCTTGATGTCTGCTGTGCTACTTTTCTTTCACGTAGCTAGCAGAGTATTATTTTCTTATTAAATTTTAAATCAATAAAATGAACACCACAAACATTTGACACATCACAGGATCTGAGATGTCTCATTTCGCTTTTAAGAATCAGCATAGGAAGCTAGGACAGTGTTTACTTCTGAGCTTCATGGATCACGAGTTTTAAAAAATTATTGAGACAACTGGTCTCTGCTAGGAGCACGAGTAAGTAATTCCCAAACATTCATTTTTAGAATTTGACAACTATTTTTTTTCCTCATGAGCAAGGCTCCTAGCAAGATTTGGAAACTTGATTCCAAGAGAACTTCTAAAGAAAATGTCATGAGAAACAGTAATTCCTCCAGCACACAAATGTCTTCACTGTTGTGATTTCTTGAGGATTCTAGACATGTTTTTTAACCTGCCAGGTTATACGTGAGGATTCTAAAATGTATTTTGCAGAACTAGTTAGCATATCAGACCCACATTTCAGAAACTAGCTTTTCCAGTAAACAAAAGGCTCATATCCCCCTAGTAAAGTATAATCCTACATTTCTCTAAGCTTTGATGCAATTTTAAAATTTCTTTCCAACAGATTATCACTTTTGACTTGCTAATAGTGGATTGATGCTGGTTTTCTTTCCTTAAAATTCAAAACTAAATGCTTAACCTGAAAAGTGAAAACCAAATTTCTGTAAATTTAAGGTGTAATTTTTAAAGATATAAAAAATATCCATTGCTAATATAGATCTATTACATCTTTTTGTAAGCCCAGAACACTAGATCTTAAAGTTTAAATTTTTAAAATTTTCTGTGCATTACAGTATATATAGAAGTAACTATGCCTTGCATCTGGGCGTCACTATAGTGGTTACCACTTGCTCTATGTATGGCTGTATTGTACCCTCATCATCATATCATAAGACAAATTTTCCAAGCACTTGTAGGTGATGCCTTGTGCCAAGTGCAGTAAGTCCAGCATTTCATGTCTTTATTTAGCTCTCACTTTCAGGAAAATCTCATAAAGTCAGTATCTGATCAGTGATGTCTAATGTGAAGGTGGTTCCTGATAGGACGATTTCACCTAAAAATATTAGTCAACATATTTAATGTCCCTATTTGAATTAATGGGGAAAAAAAAAAAAACTCTTAACAAATTTGTACCCTTGTTTTTTCCAGTGCACAGTAGAAAAGGAGATATTGGTGAGGGAGGGGTTGAGAAGGAGGATAAGGATAATTGCATTGGGAGAAATAGGCAAGTAGTCTCATTTAGATTGGAGGGAATGCAATTATTCTCAAATAAGACACTTATTTTCATTATAATTTTCCCTTTACATGTAGAGGAATGCAATTTATTGTGGATGCTATTTTCAATGAGCATTCAACAATTGTACTACTCTAATAATTCAAGCACACACAAAACTGAGTACTCTGAGGCCTGTGTTAGAACTGCCATATATTTCCCTCACAATGAGAAGTTATTTCTTTAGAAAGGAAATACTCCAAGGTTAGAGATATTTTCTTGAAGTGGTGCATTTCAATTTTGATTCTGTTGGGTAACTTTAAGAGAAAGACAACACCTGGTAAACATGCAAACTTCATTTTTTCTTTCATGTCCTTTGATACCATTCCACACTTCCAGGAATTAATTTATGTTTTTATATTCTTTCACAGATGAAATAATTTTAAGTTAAGCTTAATTTTAACCCTGCTGCCAAAAAATAGAGCTTTTAATCCCCCAAACTCAACATTTTAAAAATGCTGATTTCATATTTCTTAGGTACTTAAGAAGTGGTAATTTGCAGATAGAATTTTGTTACCTAGGATAGTTTTTTGGTTACTAAAATTTCCTGATGTTAATCTCAGTACAAATAATTTTCTAAGAATCCTTTTTTTTTCTTCTTCCCTGTTTCATTTTTATCGACTATTTTGTCTCATAATAATACTCCATAAATATCCTTGGATAAATGGTGCCTTGTAAATGCAAATATGATTTAATGAAATTCTACCAAATGAGGTGAGTGAACACTCATTATTTTGTATGTCCTGGAAGAGGATCATTTCCAGAAGTAAGTTGTGCGTGATATGAGTTCATGCACTCTGTCCTCTCATGCATTCCCCATTTCAACTTTCCACCAGGAACGTTTTCTGAGAAGTCGAACTTTGCCAGGCCCTTTCAACATATTCCCTGGTGGCTCAGATGATAAAGAATCTGCCTGCAATGCAGGAGACTCAGGTTTGATCCCTGGGTCAGAAAGATTCCCTGGAGAAGAGAATGGCTACCCACTCCAGTATTCTTGCCTAGAGAATCCCAAGGACAGAGGAGTCTGGCAGGCTACAGTCCATGGGGTCGCAAAGAGTCAGACATGACTGAGCGGCTAACAGTTTCACTTTTTCAATATATAACTTGATTTTCATGTCCTTTGGCTAGAAAACAGTCTTGTTTTCAACTTTCAAAGAGTTCAGAGTAAATATAAAGTTGTATGCTTCCAAAGCAGAATATCCTGTCCTGTATGAGAATCTAAACTTTACCTGGTCATGAGGAAGGGGTTTTTCCTTTGTAAAAGTTTCAAATGGAGCAGTCACATTTATGTAAATTATGCAATGCAATAAGATTTTTTTTTAATGCCACCTACAGAAGAGAAGGAAAAAGAAAAGCTGTTCCTTTAAGACAGAGATCTTTTGAGGCAGTCCTCACCCATTCAAAAGAATGTAGGTGTGGAGAATTAAAGACTGTTTCACCTGGAAAATTAGAGGAACTAAATCCTTAAATTGTAGGAGCAAATTATATAATGTATTTTTTCGATCACAAAAAAATAAGCAAGTCAGAAAGTAATGTAAACTATTCAGTAGAAACTGGTTTATGTTTGTAACGCGTCTATTAATTCTCCTAAAAGTATCACCTATTTGTTAAATCAATTGAACTAGTCCCGAGATGCATTAACTTAAAGGGAACACTGGATGTCACAATAATTTTAAAAGGTTCATTTTTCCATAAACTAAAGTTATTTAACTTTATGATTTCTCATAGAGAGAAACTTTTAAAATCAGCTGAATTTGCCTACATGCAAACAGTTTTGAGGATAAAAATGGTTATTTAAAAACAAGGGAAATTTGGTCTGCTTGCAGAGAAGCAAGTGTAGCATATTTTTTTCCTTCTTCTAATCTTTCCACAGGTCATCAATCATGAATTTTCCCTGGTATGTTGCCAAAGCAGGGAGTGAAATGTGCAGCTGTGGGTCTACCAATAGGAGAGGTTTCCCGTACCTGCACATTTTAATAAGTCATCTAAACACAGCCAGAAGGAAACCCAAACTTTGTTTTTTTACCTCATCTGTGATTGTAGCTGACATCAGAGTGTTTTGGTTGAATGTATTATTCACTTCAAATAAGACTCCTGCATGTTAAAAATGAGAAGACATAGTTTAAAATCAATAATGTTAATCAGTTTATAAATTAACAAAATCAATTATATATTCTGGATATTGCTGTAAGTTTAATTTTTCATCCTTCTTTTAAAAAATATCTCAGTCCTATTAACTTTATGGCTTTACCTAGTACTTTTTCTGTGTTTCGGTGTTTCTCCTCTTCATATCTGGCATTTATAATAACAAATTAGTTCCTCAAAGCAATATGACTGGCAGGTAATGTGATATACATTTCCATATTTCCAGATAATAAAAAATTAGGATATTTATCTAATTTTCATGAAAAAAGTGTGCTACAGAGAAAGACAAGACTTAGAAGCAACGAGTTTCTAATTAATTTGTTGAATCATTCTCCACTACTGTTTCTGAAAAGGGTCCAAGGTTTCAGAGCTTATGCTACAGTTTTCCACTAAAAATGTGATGGCATATTCATATTTTGCCTTCAAGAGGCTGATGCACTTTCAAAAGGGGAAAGTGGAAAATTTAAGCATGTTTGGTTTAACTCAGAAAAATTACTGAACATCTATAATATGATAGTGTTATCCTAGGCACAGTGGATCACAAAGGTGATCAAGACATGGTCCTGCACCTTAAGGAGCTATAACAGAAAATAAACACAGGGAAAAAAACATCCAGGAGCATATGGGAAATGTCATAATGAAAAGGGAAGATGCTGCAAATCTGAGAAGACTGCCTGAAAGAAAGAACACTTAAGATGAGTCCAATATTATTGGTCTACTGAAATCTGTGAGATGTTGTGGGATGGTCTTGAGAGGTTGACAGATGGGAGCTAGGTCTTGAGAGGAAGAAGCATGGATTTTCTCTCATGCCTGAGAAGAGCTTTAAGCAGCAGATGTAGATTGTTTTCCAATTCATTCTAGAGTCAGTGTAGGCTGAGGTAAGAGGACAGTTATGAGGCAATGTACACACTACTATATATAAAATAGATAACCAACAAGGACCTATTGTATAGCCCAGGGACTGCTGCCTGTAATAACCTAAATGGGAAAGGATTTGAAAAAGAATAGAAACATGTAAACATACAACTGAATCACTTTGCTGTAAACCTGAAATTAACACAACATTGTAAATCAGCTATGTTCTCACATAAAGTAAAAATTTTAAACAGTTGAGTGAGATGATTCTAAAGTGTGATCTGCAGACAGCAGTGTGTGTATAACCTGGGAGCAAAATCCTCTACTTCCACCCAGACCCTAGTGCATCATAATCTGTTTGGTCTGGATCCCCTGGTTATTCACGTGCTCCTTGAAGTTTAAGAAGCCCTGATCCACACTGGATGGGATGAGGTGCTGGGTTTGAGAGCTATTGAGAAGGAGGAGCCTAAAGCTGAAGAAGTGAGAGGCACTGTGAGGATCTTGCACACCTTCCGCTAGAGGCTAACACATTGATGAACCATAAGCATGAAAGTCCATCATCTGACTTGTGTTTAAGGGCTGGAGAAACTAACACACATCACAAAGCAAATGCACAGTGAAGAATGTTCCCTGATGGCTCAGCAAGTAAAGAATCTGCCTGCAATGCAGGGGATGCAGGAGATGGGAGTTTAATCCCTGGATCGGGAAGATCCCCTAGAGGAGGAAATGGCAATCCATTCCAGGATTCTTGCCTGAAAAATCCCCTGGACAGTGGAGCCTGGTGGGCTACAGTCCAAAGGGTCTCAAAGGATCGGGCAAGACTGAGCTCTATATCTCCATTAAGGTTATTGTTTCTTTCTGATGAATTGACTATTTCATCACTGTGCAATGTCCATCTTTGTCCAAACAAGATGTGAGCTAACTGGGAAATTCAAAGGGAAATGTCCATCAGGAGTTTTGATTTACATATGTGTAGATCCGAGGAAAGATCAGGTAGAGCTAAAGATGTGGGAGCCACCAGTCTATTTCTGGTTGATAAAATCATGATAGCGGGATGTGATCACAGCGGGGGTCGGGTGGGGACTGCATTGACTTAGACGAGCATTTGAATGCAGAATTCCTGAGTACAACCCTGATTGAAAGAAACTCAGAAAAGAAGTCAAAGATGCCTGAGAACATCCAGGAGCCCAGGGAAAGAAGTATTTCAAGAGACTGTGTTCAACAAATTCCACTGCAGCAGGGTTCCAAGAAGATTTATGTCTCTGGGATTTGGCAATCGTTTTAGTTCGAAAGCTGGAATATTAATTTCTTAAGGAGACTCACATTCACAGTCTTCTGCTAGCTAGCTCATATTACTTTTATAAGTGAAATAGAAATCATTACTGAGTCAGAGTCAAAAATGCAGGCTATGTTGGTGGTTTTATGCAGTATTTAATTTTCCTTTTGACATTGAAAATATATCAGGTTTCAGTGGGACTCCCTAAGATGACACCTGAAGATCCAGGTGCGATGGAGCACCGGTAGCCCTAAAATCCCTTGGGGAGTGAGTCACACTCTGAAGGTTAATTTCCTGGCAGATTAGCTTGGCAGCACAGGATTACTTGTAGGTTAGTGTGATCCCAAGTGTGTGATTTGAAGCCGGGCATCTCTATGGTCAAAACCCATTTATGACAATTACTAGTATGTTATTGTTTTCCCAGTGTCATTTTGCCCGTCTAGAAAATGGGATGAATAATGCCTATGAAATCACTGAATTATGTAAGAGAACTCCTGCAGTTTGGCAGCCTCGATCATTCCCTCCTTCCCACCCCTACAGAATCACATTTATTTTGTGACTATTACCAAAAGGTAGGTATAATTTAAAAAGTTGCTTATCTCACCTTGACTTTATTTAGAAAATTATAATTTGGATGATTAACAGGGCCAGTATAGTATCTGTAATTGGAGTATTTGTAATATCAGAAAAATTACAAATATTAAGGATTTAGAGACCTGCATGGAAATTTCAGGTCCCTAATTGAGTGAGCAAGTCATTTTTCTAAAATATATATAGCACACTCATTGTAGCTCAGTTCTTTGGTAGGAAAAGCAAAATGTAAATTCCATGATGGAAGGTAAATTCCATGTTACTATTGATTTGGTTGTTTAAATTCATTGCCATAACTTAGGATATAGTAAGAACACTCAAATATCTGCATTTACCTAGGTATATAAGCATTTTAGATTTTTGTTGTACATCCAAATTATGGTAGACTTCAATTTTATTGTATATAAAATGGTATCTAGGGTATTTTTCTGCTCTAAGACAACAGTTATGGATAGAATACAAGATATAGACAACTGTATATATAAATCAGAACATGAACAATTATACTGTCCACACAGTTCATATAACTTTTTATTAAGTTTTGGAGACTGGGTTGCTATAAATAGTCCATGTAGAGAATATTCAGCATATATTTTTGTGTACCTACTCTGTGCTAAGTGCTGAGAACTGGTAAACAAAGTTGATGTAGGCTTTGCCCTCACATGACCTATAGCTCACCTTCTCTTCTATTTCCCCGCACCCAATGGCATTAACTGTGACATGGCTGGCCAGGAGTTCACCTGTAGTTTATATTAATAGCCATGGTACAGAATGAATTAAACTGATCTATAGTTAGAGTCAGTCCCATTCCACTGAATGTTACCAAAAGACCGTGGTTTGCAAAAGATGAATCAATACTAGAATAATTTCTTCCTCACCACTGCAGTTGTTTGAGATAAACAAAACAGATGATAGTCTACCATTGTAGCAATCAGCAAGCTGACCAAGTAGGGAGAAAGTATGCAGGCAAGCAGAGTTGGAAAAAGAGAAAGAAATAAAACCACACAGAGGTAGAATCACAAGGGCGGTAAAAGAACAAGGATGACATAAGTCACGCTGACAGCCTGCTTGGACTGAGCCCGATGCAGAAGAATGTCTTTGCAAGCCATGGGCTTAAATCCCATGGGCTGTTGCTGAATGTTTAGTTGTATTTCCTGGTGTCTGGTGATAACCCCTTCCGTACATCCCAGGAAGATATTCATCACCATGTATATAAGCCTTTCCATAACTTATCAGCCCCCCTTTATTATGTAGACAGTTTTATTTCACATATGTTTAGAAATACCATCTAGCTATTCCTACTGGTTGTGTTACTATTTATTTAATTTTGTTACACAGTGATGAATTTTAAAGTGTTTTTTAGAACTTTTGGTTAATTTTGCAAAGCAATTCCATTTTTAAATTTCTATATGTTTTCCATTTTTGCAGTAATGATGATTGAGTATCATTTAATTTCTCTAGATTTTCCCCTAAAAATGCTATCAGTAGTTCTTTAACCTGAGAAATTAAGATTAATATTACTCCTGTTTTTGATATACTAACATGTGTGTGCATTTGTAATTTATCTTTACTAAGTTGCAGTTTTTCAACTATTTTGCCTGAAAAGACACTGTTTTGGCAGATGTTTATATACAAAAATAAAGTCACATTTCTCTGAAGCATTAGCACTTTTCGAGCAAAACTCAAAATGTTTTTATATGTATGGTTTAAAAAGTGATGTAGTGAAGGTGCCTATTTGTATGCATAGCTGCTAATTAATGTTTCCTTAGACTGAGAATAATACATAAATGTGTACATATTGACATGTATTTCGTATAGGCAAACTTGTGTAAATAAATCTATTTAGCCATATGTTAAACAGTTAATACATATCATCTCCTAAATACTAAATAGTAAAAAGGGAAACCCAAAATGCCTTGTAACCTGTTTACAAAATATTCAAAGGATCTCAAATCATTGGTTCTTCCAGGATCCTTAAACCTGAGTGTCAGATGGATTCCCATCTTTTACAGGACCTTATATCCATGTTGTCTTCACAGAACTTCTACTAACCACTGTAAAGTCTGCAAGGTTTAGAAAAACAAATTTTCCTGTCTTGCAGAATCTTTTAAAAAGGAAACTTTTAAACATACAAAGTAAAAATCACAAAGATGAGCATATTTTCTAATAAAAATCCAAGAACTTGATTTTGAATTGTTTTATTTGATTTGAAAACAAACCTTTCTCCTGATTTTACAACAACTTATTTAACTTAAAAAATAAAATAAAAGGAAATTGTCTTTAATGATCCTCTCATCACTTAGAAAGAATGTGGAATTCAAATTTCATCTTGGATTGATCCCATACTATTTCTATATGAGGGAGGTCTCCATTGCCGTGGCTTAAGAAAGCTCTGTACACTGATTAATATTAATACTTTAATTACTAGTGATCAGAATGCTGAAAATGAAAATAGATTTTTGTTGTTCTTGTTAATGCGACCGTTTTATTTCCGAATACGAACAAGGAAGGGTTATCCACATTGCTTAAGAAAGATGTTGTAATGTTAACAGGCAACAACAACAAAAATAAGCAGAACTACTCAAATTCTTTTTTCCCAAGTTTTCTATCAGGGAGCATGATCTTGAAAACTGGAAAAGTTAGAACAAACATCGTTAAGAGGGAATTGAACACCAGGATAGATGAGGAGATAGTAGAAAGTACCTAACCCTTCAAATGAGTTCCAGTCTCCTTATGAATAACATGCCATGGTGCTGAAAGAACTTGCAGATGTGATGATGAAACCAGTGTCAGTAATATTTAAGAAATTATGGACAACAGAAGAGGTGCCAAAAGAGTGTAGACATGAAAATGTTCCAGTGCTCTAATAGGGGCAAAAGCAAATTGCATCAACTCCATGTTGGAAAACTTGTCAGCTCCCAGTCAAATTTGAGATCAGGTTATCAAATAGATGGCTTATAAGTAAGTAAAATCAAAATGCAGTAATTACTGGAAGTCTTCATGGGTAACCTAAAAACAAAACATTGCCCAACACCTCATTTCTGAATTTCATCACAAATCACTAAAATGATTATCAAAAACCATAATTTAAACCAAAGCAGTAGGGTGTTTTAAAAAGGTGATAAAATTATTTACTGTTTCAGGAGAGATAAAAATGTATATATCAAGAGCTGTCTGAAAAGTACTTGTGGTTTTTAACTGCCAACATACTGTGTTAGGCCACTGGGTAACAGACAGCGATGCTAAAATAGTGACAACATGACAGGGTCTATTAATGTTAGTTGAAGAAAAACAGTATTACCATCGCATCTACAGCTAGTCAGAACTCATCGTGGCACTTCTGTTTCTGGTTTTGGTGGCACCAACATTTGGAGGATATTGCCAAAGTTAAGCCGGTCCAAACAAGAGTGAAAAGGCGGATGAGGGGCACCCCCATCCTAATGGCAAACTACTGAAGGACTTCAAAAGATTGAAAGAGTCCTTTTCAAAGATGTTAAGTAGAAGGACGCAGTCATGAATAGATTGTTTTGAGCAGATCCAGAGTCCGTAGGCAGGAACAATTGGTGGATGTTGCAGGAAACCAGGGAAGAGGTTTCTTTCAATTAGAAATACCAAAAACTGAATCCGCCTATCTTATGAGGCAATCATTTTCCTGTCTCTCTTTGGGAGTGTTTAGGGAGAGACTGAATAGAACAAAGGGATTTCTACATTGCTTGGGCAATTGGTCAAGTTTTTAGATTCCTTTCAATTCTGTGATTATTTGATTCTAAGTATTTCTAACTCCCACTTAGTATTCTCTGGGTACAAGAAAAAAAAAAGTAAAAGAAAGAAACAGAGACAAAATATCGTGTGTGTGCATGTGTGCCCAGTCGTGTCTGACTCTTTGTGAACCCATGGACTATAGCCCGTCAGGCCCCTCGGTCCATGGGATTTCCCAGGAATAATATTGAATGGGTTGCCATTTCCTACTCCAGGGGATTTTCTCAATCCAGGGATTGAACCCACGTCTCTTGCGTCTCCTATATTGGCAGCTGGATTCCTTACCGCCGTGCCTCCCTGGAAGCTCACAAAATATCTTAAACACTCTCTAAATATTTAGAAAAAGTTGATTGAATATAGTAGTGTTTTATTACCATGAAGAAATGCACTCAGATGTCATCATACAAGATACCCCAGAAAAAGCTTTATTTTAGCTTTCTTCTTTGATATAGGCACAATATTTATATCATCTTAACAATTAATATATATTTTTCTATTTTATCTGACTTGTTGTTAGAAAAGAAACATGTTTAAGTTGTATACTTACACAAACTCAACATGATCTTCTTTTTACTGATTTAATTAAATATAGATAGCAAGACTGAAATGAGCAACTGGTTGATGATTCTCAGAACTTTTTGCGCTAAAAATTTACAACTGAGAAAGTAAAGACTTCCAACCAAAGAAGAGCAGTTGTAGCCACAGCCCTAGTTTGCTAATGTGAAAAATACTACCGTGATTATTCTGTTTCCCTGAGCTACTCCAATTCAACCTACATAGTAAGATATGTCTGCACAAGTGGCATACCTATACAATTTTTGGATTCCTAACTCAGGAAATTTGCATGTGGGTTAAAGATAAAATCTTTGAAATGTATATTCTAATCAATGAACCATATGCAAGAAAAGAAACAGTCTCTAAATTGGAGCACTTTGTTGAAAAATACTAGTACCTTAGCACACATTTCAGAGAGAATGGGAAGTTTTAAGCTATAGAGAAAAGTTAATTTACAAGTTAGAAATATATGAAGGGTCTCCTTCAAAATCAGAGAAAGCAGTTTTATTGTCTTAGAGATCTTGCTCACTGCATCATAAATATTTCATAGACTTAACTCTGGACTGATAACATCAAGGAATATTTTTGAACATATGCAAAACATAAGCAATTTAGCTAACATGACTTTACATATTCATTATATAAATTTCAGTGCTTGCTCAAGTTGAGGAAAATTAATTTAATCATCGTAACGAGTGCTTATAGAAGAATTACACTATTGGCAAAAGTTACTATATGGAGTTGGATTTTAAAAATAATGTTGTACAGCAAACCTCACATATAATATATCGCATTATAACAAGAACTCACATATGCCAAAAGGCAAACTAACCCATGCATTCACTCATTCCAATCCCCAAGTCTATAAGAACTATGTACAAAAAAGAAAAAAAGAATCTTGATGTATCTCTTTAGCCTTTGTTTTAGATATGACTCCTAAATGCTATATCCAAACATTGTAAATGATTTCATGGTATTTCAAAAATGAGAAGAGGAAACAGTGTCAGACTTTAGTTTTTGGGGCTCCAAAATCACTGCAGATGGTGACTGCAACCATGAAATTAAAAGACTCTTACTCCTTGAAAGGAAAGTTATGACCAACCTAGATAGCATATTCAAAAGCAAAGACATTACTTTGCCAACAAAGGTCCTTCTAGTCAAGGCTATGGTTTTTCCTGTGGTCATGTATGGATGTGAGAGTTGGACTGAAGAAAGCTGAGTGCCAAAGAACTGATGCTTTTGAACTGTGTTGTTGGAGAAGACTCTTGAGAGTCCCTTGGACTGCAAGGAGATCCAACCAGTTCGTTCTAAAGGAGATCAGTCCTGGGTGTTCATTGGAAGGACTGACGCTGAAGCTGAAACTCCAATACTTTGGCCACCTCATGTGAAGAGTTGACTTATTGGAAAAGACTCTGATGCTGGGAGGGATTGGGGGCAGGAGGAGAAGGGGACGACAGAGGATGAGATGGCTGGATGGCATCTCCGACTCGATGGATGTGAGTTTGAGTGAACTCTGGGAGTTGGTGATGGACAGGGAGGCCTGGCGTGCTGCAATTCATGGGGTTGCAAGGAGTTGGACACGACTGAGAGACTGAACTGAGCTGAACTGAACTGTATTTTATAATTAAAGTAAGCAGATATGAACAGAAAACAAAAATCTTAAGGTTTAGAAACTTAGAAAAAGAGAATAAAAATATAAGAATAAGTTAGTTTAGGAAAAACATAGCATTGCTCAGAAGAATGTGAAATGAGATGAAGTATTTATATTTCAGAAAAGCATTAATTTTCCTTCCTAAATAACACTCACTGAAATAATTAAGCATCAAGAAAAAATATATGAAAGAAAAGACCCAAAATATGAAAAAAAAAAAAAAAACCTGCTCAGAGTATATTTTGTTATATAAAGGTAGTTAGAGGGGATTACACATATATTTTCCTTTAGCTTCTTAAAGACAAGAAGGGCACCTATATTAATGGAGTTTGCAGTTGAATGCCAACATTATATTAAATTGTCAACACTAAGAAATATGTTAAAAGATGAGTGTTCCTAAAGAACTGGAGATGGTTACAGAAATAATGATATAAATTAAGCAAATATAAAGCAAAATGTCTGTGGAAAATCCCTGCAAATGTACTATTCTGTGGTGAACCTGAAAGATATTTAAGAATTGTCATAGATCATTGGTTCCCTTCCTTGGGTCGTGACCCAGATTAACGTTGCTGAGGGTCTACAGAAGGGTCAGGAAGGATCCTCAGGGGGAAAATATGTTCCCTGACCTCCTGGATAAACACAGAATGCCACAGGGGAAGGAGGTGTAGTTTGGTTTTCTCTCTGCCCCTCCCCCGCTGTTCCCTCCACCCAAGGAAAAAGGAAATAGCAGGGAGGAAAAATAGGGTGCTGAGCAGTCTCTCTCTGGGCCACAGCATCGGAGCCAGCAACCAGTATTTACAGATCAAAATCACACAAATACCTTTCTCTCTCCACTGACTGTCATCCACAACCCTCACTGCCTACCTGGGACTCAGAGAAGCCAATGACCTCCATGTTTTATTGCAATGATCTCTCTTATATATTAATTTCAAAAAAGCAAATAGGTGGAATTCTTCTAGTAACTTTTTTAGTCTGGCCAATGAAACTGTTCAGTTCAGTTCAGTTCAGTCGCTCATTGTGTCAGACTCTTTGCGATCCCATGAATCGCAGCACGCCAGGCCTCCCTGTCCATCACCAACTCCCGGAGTTCACTCAGACTCATGTCCATCGAGTCGGTGATGCCATCCAGCCATCTCATCCTCTGTCGTCCCCTTCTTAGGAAGACTCATTTACGGCTTCTTAAGAGAAAATTGAGAAGCAAGGTAATAGATGATAGACACTGAGCAGAAAGGGTTGGTTCACAAAGAAATATACTGAGATCCAAAAAGGAAGCAGCGTGTGTGTGTGTGTGTTTCTTTTCGGGATTCAAATAAGGAAATTTGGAGCAATTTTGATTTTTCTGAATGAGAGCCCCAAACAGCTAAAGTAGTGAAGACACTCCAAGGATATGTTGGAGGAGCAAAAGAACATGTCAGTTAAGCTGCAGAAAGAGGAGCCTGCAAAAAAATGAGTGTGGCAAGCAGTTCAGGTTACTGGTAAGAATGACCTTGTAACTAACACTTAAAATTTAGCTTGACTATATGGAGAGCTTTTCCCAAAAGCTGAGCATCTAGACATCTAAGCTTGGATATAGGCTTTTAAAATGATAGATGGTATATTCATTTCTTCGTAAGTTGAAGCTTAGTACTACACTTTCAGAAGTCAACTGCATAATCAGTTGCTATTCCTCTAGTGGCTAAGACTCTGTTCCATCAACATTAAAGGGAGAGATCATTTCAACCTGATCATTTTCAGTTCAGAAACTTCATTTTGGGTGCACACTCCAACCTGTATACCATCTCAGGGACTTGCACACTGTCATCAGGGTTGCACTGATGACATCCTTTTCCTAGAACAATAAAGCCCTCCATACCTTTTCAACTTGTCACGTTTTCACTGCATTATAGAATCTAAGCAAGCTTTGAAGATGAAAAAGATTGTACACAATGCTTAAGTGTTACTATTATTATGATGATGATGATACAGTCTACAAGATGTACAAGGGCATTTTGGAATGAATGCATTATGAGTCACAAAGTTGCAACTGAAGACAGCTGTTTGATTGCTACTTGAGAGAGTGGAGTTGAACAAGCCTGAATATGGATGATCTCATTTGGCTTTATAAAACTAAACAGAGCACAGGCAGTTAGTTGGATAATATATCTCCAAGGGAAAGAAGAGTTAGTGTAATTCATCTCTCTGCTGTAGTATATATCATGCTCTTGCTTATAAATGCCAGATAGGATTTCTGTTTCCAAAAGGTCAGATTATCTTTAGCATGGTGACCTCACTCTTTGGTCACAACACATAAGCTTGTATTTTATTATTATTTTTTAACTTTGGTTATATTTTTAATTTTCTTGTTTTCATTTATTTCTTTCCACTCTTTTATCATTCTTATATTATTGATTTTTTAAATCATTTTCTCCTCCCATGAGAATGAAAAAAAAATTACTTAGAATATTGGCTAGTATTTATGAGCTCCCTTGCTACTGTAGAGTATGGAAGAAAATATGAATCAGAAATATACAACCCACTTCACAATTCAAGACACAAAGAAATGAAGAGTCAAATAGTTATATACAATTACATAACAAGTAATGTCAAGGCTATCATATGGTCAATTACTAAATGAATCATATAGACCCAAAGGACTAGAGATTTATGCATGGAATTTATCACAATATATTAACTGGGACTAGTAAAGGTTGTAGCAAAGACATCAGTAGCATTAGGAAGACAGGAACAAGAATGTCATTTTACATTGAGGAATGCTATGAGACAACTCATAGATGTGGAAAAGACAAGGTGTTTTTCATGAAATGGTATGGTTGGAATAAAGAGCCGATGGAGAGTTTCTGGGGAAAAAAAATGAGAAGATAGTTGGAGACACATTTAGACAGATGTTGATTCTAGAGTGAGATAAATTTCATTCTGAAAGCCTACGGTATCACATGGTGTAAATATCATGGTGTCACATCTGATTCATTCATTGATCTATAGAAAAGACTGATTTGTAGAGGATGATCTGAAATTTATG
Organism: Bos javanicus; assembly: GCF_032452875.1. Taxonomy (NCBI): domain Eukaryota; kingdom Metazoa; phylum Chordata; class Mammalia; order Artiodactyla; family Bovidae; genus Bos; species Bos javanicus. The sequence continues at coordinate 48,781,776 of NC_083881.1, forward strand.
TTAACAAAGATTATGAATTGGCTCTAGGAAGGATTTTCAAGATTCAGTTGGAGAGAGTGTTTTGAATGAGGATTTAAATGAAATGGCCATACGGATGTAGAATGTACACTAAGTTTAACCATCTGTAGGTTAAGTAATATGGGAGTCACTGAAGATTTTGATAAGCAGAATAACTGGACTAAAGGGCTTAAAAATATGTCTCTAATAAATATTTAAATATAGATTACAGAAAGAGGACAATGGAGCAAACTGATGAAGCATGAGATAGAGGTCTTAATAAGGAAAAATGGCTGTAATGAAGGAAAAAATATAAATAAATTACATGATAAAGGAAAAAATCAATACAATTTGATGACTGACTGTTCATATGGGATATGGTTGAGAATGAATCAAAAATGAATACATAGTTTTGAATTTGAGTGACTGAGAGGTTTTGTCTCATAACTTAAAAATGTACTTTTTATTTGCACATGCTTGTCTACCTTGTAAAATCTGGATCTGTGGAATCTGGGTCATTGAGTAAGCAGATTGTCTGTTCTGAGTGAGTAATACTCCAAAATGGAGTGGAAGGAATATGAGGAATATTTGGTTGAAGAAAAGAAAAACATATGCAAGATAGAGGTAATTCATTGTCATTGTTGTTAATATTTGAGTGGCAATGAAAAAAAGAATATGTGATTTTTAGTGGCCTATATTGCATAAGTGAAGGGAGAATGTATTATACTTTCTTAACCAGTATTACAAGGGCTGAATGTGTAAGTTCCTAAAAGGCTGAGACCATATACGCTTTTGATAACAATATAGAAGTGGAAGCTCTTTGGAGATCTCCAAATAAATGTTATCACTGAAAAGGAAAATATTCAATGTTTTTTGTCCAGAAATGGTTCAATGGATTATGTGAAAATAACATCTTTCTTCCTTAGATCACACAGCTCCTAAAAATATAGCCTTTTAAATCAGAAAATTTTCTTACTAGCGTGTGACACTTTGGGTAGTATATAAGCTAATTTAGGCACCAAAATATAGTATTTGGGAAGACTATCAATGAGAAATTGGTTTAAAAGCGCTCACCAAGAAGAGCAGTGAAGCTAATCCTTCTTTTTCAAAATTTATCATGAGGCACTATCGTGAGAACATCCAAGGTAAAAAAGATCAAAATTACTAGTCATATACTATTGTTTTGCTATAGATATATTCAAAGACTTAGTCACATATTCCCATAGTATGCTTGCTGCTAAGTCACTTTAGTCGTGTCCGACTTTGTGCGACCCCACAGACGGCAGCCCACCAGGCTTCCCGTCCCTGGGATTCTCCAGGCAAGAACACTGGAGTGGGTTGCCATTTCCTTCTCCAATGCGTGAAAGTGAAGTTGTTCAGTCATGTCCGACTCTAGCGACCCCATGGACTGCAGCCTTCCAGGCTCCTCCGTCCATGGGATTTTCTAGGCTAAAGTACTGGAGTGGGGAATGTGTTTCATTCAAAAGAATTTATTTTAGGAGGAGTTGTGGAAAAAGCTATTTGTGTCAATTCCTATTTTGGTTTTAATATGCTAACTTTTGAGAGATGTCTTTCAAATCATGAGTACAGAGCCATGCCACACGACATACAGCTTAAAGTCAAATCCTGAAAGAGATCACCTACTTCTCCAAATGCTTGACATATCTATGAATGGCTTGAACTCATATGACATAATATAACCTAGAAATGGATAGAAGAAAATATGATAGCTTAGGAACTAAATTTGGTTCTATTTTTTTTTTTTTTAACTAACTGTTTGAATATGAGTAAGTTACTAAATTTCTCTGGATTTTCATGTCCTTAGCTGTAAAGGGGGAGCTTGCCTGGTGGCCCAGTAGTAAAGAATCCACTTGCCAATGCAGAAGACTTGGCTTCCATCCTTGGGGTTGGGGAGATCCCCTGGAGGAGGAAATGGCAATCCGCTCCAGTATTCTTGCTTGGAGAATCCCATGGACAGAGAAGCCTGGTGGCTAGAGTCCATGGGGTTGCAAAAGAGTCAGATACAACATAGTGACTAAACAACAACAAACAGAAGCTGTGAAGGGAAGAGATTAGACCAGATGCTCTCATGGAACCACATTTTATGAGGTTTTATCCTGTGGAATCTGTGTAGGTGAACAAGTAGGCTGAATAGAAACCCATGAACTTTGATTTTGAATCTTGTCAACACAAAGTTTGGAGCTACCGGCTGACTGCTGCTTTTTTTGTGTTACTACATTCCTTCACTGATTCACAGAAGGAAAAAATATGAGAGGAATAGTAAATATCAACTTGATTATAGAGCTCCAGCAACTCTGGAAGATCAAGGTTAGCCGCTTTAGAAGGTATGAAATTATATAACCCTGCCCAGTTCCTCCAAGTGTCTTCAAAATAGTCTTGGTTCCCATGGGCACTTTCATGCCATTCTGTTAAAGTTATAATCAGTGACTTATTTCTGGACATGATTTGGACAGTACGTACCAGGAGGTAAAATGTGTACACCCTGTCTCCCAGCAATCCCTCTTTTAAGAATCTCACCTAAGAAGATAACCATATGTGTGTGGAAAGTTCTGTTCTGCAGAATGTTCATGACAGTGTGGTTTATAATATGAAAAACTGGGAACATTTAAAAGTTAAGAGGTGAATACTCTAAACAGCCATTAAAGATACGATGTAAATAGAATGGGGAAATATGATTATTTTACCAGGCATAAAGAGGAAATTAAAGACCTACATGCCTAATATACCATTTATGAAAAATTTTGTGTAGATATATATATATCTACACACATGTATTTGTTGTTGCTGTTTAGTTACTAAGTCGTGTCGACTCTTTGTGACCCCATGGATTTCAGTGCACCAGGCTTCCCTGGTCTTCATCATCTCCCTGAGTTTGCTCAAACTCATGTCCGTTGAGTCGGTGATGCTATCCTCTATCGTCCCCTTCTCCTCCTACCCTCAATCTCTGTTAGCATCAGGGTCTTTTCCAATGAGTCAGCTCTTTGTATCAGGTGGGCAAAGTATTGGCGCTTCAGCATCAGTCCTTCCAATGACTATTAAGGGTTGATTTCCTTTAGGATTGACTAGTTTGATCTCCTTGCAGTCCAAGGGACTCTCAAGAGTCTTCTCCAGCACCACAGTTCAAAAGCATCAATTCTTTGGCTCTCAGCCTTCTTTGTGGACCAACTCTCACATCTGTACATGACTACTGGAAAAACCATAGCTTTGACTATACAGACCTTTATTGGCAAAGTAATGCCTCCACTTTTTAATATGCTGTTTAGATTTATCATAGCTTTCCTTCCAAGGAGCAAGAGTCTTATTATATATATAAATGAATTGGTAGGATTTCAGAATTTTAAAATTCTTTTTTGAAACTTTCCTACAATTTCTTAGAATCAATATGTATCAATATTTCAAAAATAGTAAAAGGAATAAAGAATAATGTTGGCTTCTAATGAGCTGAAAACAGAACCACAGAACACCAGAGTAACAGCTATGCCAGTGGTGAAAAAAAATTTTTTTTGGATCATAGTTAAGTTGTGAAATATTAAAACTGGGAATACCTTTTTTGCTTTTATAAAAGTCTTCAGTATCAGGGATTACAATGTCTGCAACTGTGCTTAATTATGTATTACATTATTGTAACTAAAATATTTCCCTTTTTTCCTAGCTTAAAATCTCTGAAGTTACATACCTATTGTGTATTTTGTTGTGATTTTTTTAAGTTAGTATGTTTTGTCTTCCTTGGTAATACTTGTGGCATACTTCTTTCCTCTGTCCAACATTTGAACTCACTCTTTACCATGTGAATCTTTGTAAGGAGTAAAGAAAAACCTCTCCTTATAGAAGCTAATCATGTGACATACTTGCTTTTATCGTATTCTCAGAGAGAAGGCACAGCCTTCACCATCAGACACTCCTGCATCATACTTTAACTAAGGGGCTATAACTACAAGAAGAGGAAGTGAGAAAGGATACTCTTTCTTTCCTGGTGGCAGAAACAGTGGTGATGGCTGCATGGGCAAGATTCTGGGGGCAAAAGTGCTAGCTGTGCAAATGTCACATTTTGGGACCAGTCATGGCAGCAGATATTTCTTTATCAGGCTAGTTCTGATAGTTTCACATGTTACTTCTGGAAGCTAAGGCTTGGTTTTCAAGCTCTCCCTGGGAGCTTTGAGCTACCAGCAACCTGCCTAATACACTCCCACTTCTCTGATTCCCATCATCAAATGTACACACACTGTTGCTGTTCTTCAGTCACTAAGTCATGTCTGAGTCTTTGCAACCCCATGGACCGCAGCAAGACAGGCAGTCCCTCACCATCTGTCGGAGTTTGCCCAAGTTTGTGTCCGTTGAATCGGTGTTGCAATCCAACCATCTCATCCTCTGCCTCCTTCTTCTCCTTTTGCCTTCAGTCTTCAATCAATGTGTATCTTTATCTTCCCTCTGATATCAGGAAGCACGTGTACCTTCCCCTATTCAAGGAAGAGGGTATGCTGCAGATGCCATCTGTCACCATCTTTAAAGATTTGGTTTCTCACTTCATGTTCTTTTTTATCTGCTTTATCAGTTTCTCCCTTTTTACAGAATCTTTCCCGGTGAACATGTGGACATGTTGATGGATCTGCCCTCCTAAAAAAAGATGTCTTGCCCTCACCCATACTTTCAAGTAACCTAGCCTCTGACTCCTTAACTGCCAAGCATCCTAAAAGGGTGCACTGCTTCCAGTTCTTCACCTCTGACTCATTCTCCAACTCTCTCCATTATGGTTTCAGTTCTCATTTTTCCACTGCAAAAGATTGTGACAAGGTCTCCAACACCCGAATGCCATATAATCTGACTCACATACCTCAACCTCTCACCCTTCCCTTTCTTGCAATATTTTCTTTCCTCTTGGATAGTTTGCACCTTGCCCTCATTTTTTATCTTTCACATGGATTTTCCCCCAAATCTCCTTTACTGGTTGAGAAGAAATGTTTGTTCCTAGTTATCTCTGTAGTCTCAGTAGTAAATGCCCATCTTTTCTAAAATTATTCTAGAAATAATGTGATCTATTTCAATGGATTGAAATGTCACTTGTATACTGATGATGATGAGATATATGCCTATATCTACCTATCTAGATTTAAATCTAGACATACACATATTCTTTCCTTCTGGATCTCTTTATTATAAGTTCTAGATGTCACATCTCCACTTGAAAGTCTCACTTGCCCCACCAAAACCTATTTCTTCCCTAGCCTTCTCCATCCTCGTAAATGGCACCACATTGCCCTATTTCTTCAAGTATATACACTAAAAGACATACTTATATACTCCTTTCCTCTTATTTCTCATACTCAATACATTGGAAACACCTTGTGATTCTACATCTGAGTTAACTCAAGTCTGCTAACTTCTCTGCCTCCTTGGACATTACCTTCATCTAAGTACTAAGTACCCTGATGGCCCTATAACCACTCATGCGACAACCCTTGGCTGTAGTGGCTTTTCCCTATAAGATCATCAGCCCTATGACAGAAGAATCCTTGTTTGTCTGGAATTTCTTGCTCTTAGCCCAGTGCCTTATACATAGTAGGTGTTTAGTAAATATTTGTTTAATGAAAAAAAATATCAATTCATCAACCAATTGATTAGTTCAGTTGGCAGCAAGCTGAGCATTAACTTGGTCCAGAGAGCTGAGAAAAAGCAGATGGTGATATGAATTGAATTCGAATGCTTCATAAATATAATTAAAATCCCCATTATCACAGCTGCCAAGTAAAGAACCTGAAGGATGAAAAAGGACTATTCAAAGTAGGGGGACTGAGTGCTATATTCTTGTTAATGATGTTGCAGTTTATCTCATTTGCAATGGAAATTGCTCTTAAAATAATTTAATACATCCAAATACTATTAATTGATTAATTTGACAAATAATTACTGAGCACCTATTATATGACAGTTACTGTTACCAGTGTAGGAATCCAGCAGCAAACCAAACAGACAAAACCCCAGGACCTATAAAGCTTACAGCTTAGTCAGGGAAGGAGCTTCCCCAGGGGTGCTAGTGGTAAAGAAACCACCTGCCAGTGCAGGAGACATAAGAGACAGGGGTTTGATCCCTGGGTTGGGAAGGTCTCCTAGAGAAGAGAATGACAACTCACTCCAGTTAGGGAGACAGACAAATCTCAGACAGGTAAATAAGTCAACTTCATATGTTCATGCTGAGTTGCTTCACTTGTGTCCGATTCTTTGTGACCCCATGGACAGTAACCCACCAGGCTCCTCTGTCTGTGGGATTTTCCAAGCAAGAACACCCGAGTGGGTTGCCATGCCCTTCTCTAGGGGATCTTCCTAACCCAGGGATTGAACCTGCATCTCTTACATCTCCTGCACTGGCAGGCAGGTTCTTTATCACTGGGCTTCCCTTGTGGCTCAGCTGGTAAAGAATATACTCACAATGCGGGAGACCTGGGTTTGATCTCTGGGTTAGGAATATACCCTGGAGAAGGGAAAGGCTACCCACTCCAGTATTCTGGCCTGGAGAATTCCATGGACTCTAGAGTCTATGGGGTTGTAAAGGGTTGACATGACTGAGTGACTTTTACTTCTTCACCACTAGCGCCACCTGGGAAGCTCTAAAATTTCATAGTGTATCTTATGCTGATAAACATGGGGGATAAAGAATAAAGCAAGAAAGAAGGCATAACATGTGAAGAGGGATTCAACATTTTGAGTGCCCAAGGAAGACCTTGCTGAAGATATGATTTTTAAAAAGATACCTGGATGAAGTGAGGGAGAGAGCCATGGGGATATTCATGGGGAAAGCATTCCAAGCAAAGGGAACAGCAGGTGCAAAGGCCCTGAGGAAGTAATGCATTTTCATATAAAATGGTATCAAAGAGGCCGGTGCTAGAGGGGAGGGAATGAAGGAGAGGGTAATAGGAAATTGAGAGGTAAAGTGGGGAGTGGTGGGACTCTTTCACAGGTTACAGTGAAAGCTTTGAATTTAACACAGAATGACATGAAAGCTATTAGGACACTTTGAATCAAGATGTGGTATATGATCTGGCTTAATATCTCACTCTGATTAGCCTACAAGATTAGCTGAGTGATGCCAACATAAACCAGGTTCAAAATTATCTTAATTATAGAACTTGTTGCTGTTCAGTCGCTCAGTTGTGTCTGACTCTTTGCAACCCCATGGACTGCAGCACACCAAGCTTCCCCATCCTTCACTATCTCCTGGAGTTTGCTCAAACTCATGTCTATTGAGTCAGTGATGCCATCCAATCATCTCATCCTCTGTTTCCCTTTTCTCCTCCTGCCTTCAATCTTTCCCAGCATCAGGGTATTTTCCAATGAGTCGGCTCTTCACATCAGGTGGCCAAAGTATTGGAGCTTCAGATTCAGCATCAGTCCTTCCAATGAACATTCACAATATACAATATTCATTATAGTTATGTACTTCAGGGAATGTTAGTTATATGACTTCATGATACTTTGGTCTAAGCAAAAAATAAATAAATAAATAAAAACCCATTAAGAATAATGAAATAATATTCAAGAGCACTTACAGTACTTATAATTCCTTATTTTAGAAAAATTAATTAAAAGCAAAAGTCACTTGATAAACACAGCATTTATATAATTGACCAATTTTTAGTGAAAGAAAAGATTATTTGTAGCCTAGTAATTACTAATATATATCATCACTAAGTATAAAATATAATATAAAATATCTTAATTGTTTTTGGGGAGAACTTCTTAGGCCAGACTGCTTACATTTAAATCCTAACTCTGTCCCCCACCAGCCATGTAATCTTGGGCAAGTAATTTCTCTCTATGCCTCAATTTCCTTATCTCTAAAATGTGAATAATAATTATAACTCCTTCAAAGAGTATGGAGTAACACTGTGCCTGACATGGAGTAAATGTTCTATATTAATCATTATTATCAATATTGTGATTATTATCATTTCTTATCTTAAAGTTGTTGCATTTAAGATGGAACAATAAATAAATGAATCTTTAAAGAACCTTTCAGGTCTAACTTTTTATGATTGTACGTGGACTAGAGTAAGATTATGTTACATCTTGCCTTGCACCACAGATTTATTTTTATGAACATTATTTCATGAATACATTGGAAAATATGTATTAGAAGGTCAGAATAATTCAAATGTTTTACTTGTTTAACAGATTTTTTAGATTTGGTGTAACATCCGAGACCTAGTTCTCTTGTGCTTTTAGCGTCTCACACATTGTGTCAGCATTACCTTGTTTTAATAAGTGCTGTGTTTATAAATAAATAGAAAGTAGACACCATTAGAGCCATATTTCATACGTTCAGTAACTAATGATGAAATGCAACACAAGAGGTTAGTATTTAATCCCTATTAAGAATGATAACAGGGCTTCCCTGGTGGCTCAGCGGTAAAGAATCCATCTGCAATGCAGGAGATGAGGGTTCAATCCCTGGGTCAGGAAGATCTCTTGGAGGAGAGCATGGGAACCCATTTCAGTATTCTTCCTTGGGGAATCCCATGGACAGGGGAACTTGGCAGGTTAGAGTCCATTGGGTCACAAATGAGTGGCACATGACTTACCCACTAAGCAACAAACAACAACAAAAAAATATGACAGAAAGATCGTTGAGTCTATCCCTAGATATCTTTAGGACAATACTTTTTTAGAGCTGACAGCTTGTAGATGTGATATATGTAATCATCATTCAAACACTTAGGCTAACACTAAAGGTAAACTTTGTGCACCAAATTTTCTTTTTTCTTTTCCACTATAGTTTATTTATTACAAGACATTGAATATAGTTCCCTGTGCTTTATAGTAGGACCTTGCTTATTTATTTACTATACAGCAGTTTGTGTCTACTAACCTCAAACTCCTAATTTATCCCTCCCCCCGCCCTTTCCCCTTTGGTAACTGTAATTTTGTTCCCTATATACCAAATAGATTTTAATTTTGTCCCTCATCTTTCTTTGACCACCAAGGACCTCTATGAAATCTCCATTCCCACATGTGGATTTGAATTCCTTGGTCTTCTTCTTATGGAGACTATCAATGTGTTAGGATGAACATTTTGCCTAGTCTTTTATTTCCTTCAGCATATTTTGAACAGTATTGTACAAAAAATAAAGTCTTCTACTGACTCAAGAATAGTAATTTGTGAAGTCAAGGACACATGTAATTTAAAATTGTTAAATACAACTGATGATTTAAACAAATATCCCAGAGCTAGAGAGAGTACAGGGGATTTCCTGGAGACTCAGACAGTAAAGACACTTCCTGCAATGCCAGATATCCTGGTTCGATCCCTGGGTCAAAAAGATCCCCTGGAGAAGGAAATGGCTACCCGGTTAGGTATTCTTGCCTGGAGAATTCCATGGACAGAGAAACGTGGGATCACAGTCCATGGGGTCACAAAGAGTCAGACACCACTGCGCAACTAACACTTTCACTTTTAAGAGAGAGTACAGGATATCTCAAATATTCTGCTATTGTTCACAGCAGTTATTGGGATGTTTTTGGGTATGTCTATTGCATTTCTAAATCATTTCTAATATCTTCATGTCTTTGCTATTCAAGGGTGAGGGTGGATTTGATGTTGGATACTGTCAAAAATTACACAGAGCCAAGTCTGGCAAGTAAAACAGCTCATCAATCTGTGCAATACCATTTTGGGTAAAATATGAAAATTTATTTGACTCTCCTATAATTGGATAAAAATGCAATTATAATTTTTTAAGTTCTATAATAGTATAGTTCTGTGATGCATACATATTACACGTACTAAGTCGCTTCAGTTGTGTCTGACTCTTTTGCAACCCTATGGACTGTAGCCCACCAGCCTTCTCTGTCAACAGGATTCTCCAGGTAATAATACTGAAGTGGGTTGCCATGCCCTCCTCCAGAGCATCTTCCTAACCCAGGGATCAAACCTGTATCTCTTATGTCTCCTGCATTGGCAGGAGGGTTCTTTACCTCTAGCAGCACCTGGGAAGTCAATTCACATTGGTTTAAGGAAACTGGAAAGCTGACTGAGGAGCAGTGTAATTCAAAGGTCTCAGCAATGTTGCAGAACCCCAGTCTGTCTCTCCATGTCTAACATCTGTTTTCTCTGTATTTACTCAAAACTTCTGTGGTGACAAGACAGCTGCAAGAGCTCCATCCTCACATCTTTGCAGGACCAAGTGTGATGGAAAGATCAACACATCCTCTCCAATTGTACTCTGAGGTTTCCATGGCTCTGACTCTGTCAGGTTCCTGAATGTGAAGCTCTGATAAGCAAGGCTAGAGTTCGATGCTTGCTTTCTCACAGTGAGCCATCTTTATGGATTAGAAATGGTGGCTTCTCTTCCTTCAGATGGAACCAGTGTTCTTTGCTAGGGAAGAGAGAAAAGTTGTTGGTAGCTGAAAACTAGCAGATGCTTTACCACAAGTGGGGACACACACACACACACACACACACACACAATATAGACTTTGCATTGCAAGGTTAAGTATCAAGTTAAAATCGTAGCTTTTCATTTGAGTCTCAATTCTGCCACCAGAATGAAAACATAGCGTAGTGGGGCATTAAGCCCTTGATCCACCCAGTTATACACCTGACTACACGGGACTTTGGCTATGTCATTGCATATTTCTCAGTTTCCCTATCTATAAAATGGGAATAAAGGGAAAACACTCTACCTTTTAGAATATTTATTCAGACTAAATGAATTAATAGATCTGAAAGGGACTTCCCTAGTGGTCCAGTGGTTAAGACTCTGTGCTTCCAATGCAGGGGGCATGAGTTTGACCCCTGGTCAGGGAACTAAGATCCCACGTCCCACATGGTGTGGCCAAAAAGTGAAAAAACAAACAAACAAAAAACAATAGATGTGAGATATTAAAGCCTGGCACATCACAAACCCTGCACAAGTGTTAGCCATTATTATCACTTGTGTGTCCTTGAGCATTGCAGGCATTCACTGCCTAAGCCTCTGTTTTCTTATTGGTAAAATTAGAGGGAAGATCTGCATTAAATGGAAAGTCAGTGCTTCCTAAATCTGTGCTTTCAGAAGCATACCCTCTAAATAGTCGTTCCACAGGAAGAGGAGGCCTAACGTCCAGCACAAAGTGGCTAAATTTTACCATGACTTCCACAGAAATTGGGGCTTCCCTGGTGGCTCAGTGGTAAAGACTCTGCCTGCAATGGAGACCTGAGTTCAATCCCTGAGTTGAGGCGATCCCGTGGAGGAGGGCATGGCAACCCACTCTAGCATTCTTGCCTGGAGAATTCCATGGACAGAGGAGTCTGGCAGGCTACAGTCCATAGTGTCGCACAGAGTTGGACACGACTGAAGTGACACATGACAAACAAGCGAGATTTTAAGTGTTGACTGATGATGTTAAAAGTCGCATAGTATCCTTCTGAGCAGTGGAGACAGTGCAGTTGCCCAGAGCATAGAGTTAACAACATCAGCCAATACTTGGACCATCTTTAGAACATATTCCATACATTAATCTAGACAAATTGTTCAGATGTGCCGCATAGAATGGGTTGTTTCTGGATAGTTACTTTATGTTCATTTTTAATTTTGTGGTCTAAACATAGAATTGCCTTTACTCATCTAATATGAGATCAAGATATGAAATTACATGTCTCTTCAAATAATATAAAATTTGGTACCTCAAATCTGTGCTGGATTCCTGACTTATACAGCAATTAGAAACTCAAAGCATAATTGAAGGAGTAGTTGCATTTTTCATTTATCTTTATATTTGAAAAAGAGTAGGTGATATGCTTTGATTATGTTTCCTTTTTTAAAAACTTCAATATACATGTGAATATACGTATATGAATATATATATTGTACTATGATATTCTGCATTATATCATAATTAATAATTGGATATGAATAGTTCAAGGATTTTGTCCAGAACTACTTTTGAAAAAAGAAGTTAAAGAATATTGAGAACATATTAGGTAGTACTGTCTCAAAACTTGGTTTCAGAATAATAGGAATAAAAAGATAATTCATATTATCATTTAATAAAAAGCTACTCACAATGATCATGATATTGTCATCTGTAGTCATTGGCATGTCCCTTCCCTGGTGGCTCATATGGTAAAGAATCTGCCTGCAATGCAGGAGACCCAAGACTCAGGGGTCGAGAAGGGAATGACAACCCTCTCCAGTATTCTTGCCTGGGAAATCCTATGCACGGTGGAGCCTGGAGGGCTATAGGCCTTGGTGTTGCAGAGTCAGACACGACTGGGAAACTAACACTTTTTTTCACTTATCCAAAGACCTCGGATATTTTGGGGAGAGGTGAATAAAATAGAAGTTTCAAATATTACCAATGTTCTCAATTTCTAAGTTGTGAATTTCTTGGGGCTCAAGAAATTCTCCTTATTCCCAGGAGTCTTACCTTGTTTATCTTACTGACTTAATTAGCTTTGAACTATGAGTGTCCAAGCTTCTCTTTCCAGACAGAGCTATCTCCAGAGTCTAGACTAGAGCAAATTGGAACAATTGCCCAGGGCTCTGCTCTGCTGGGGAAACCCAGCAGCTGGGGCTGCTGCAGCAGATTTGTGGTTGCTGGCTAGGAAGGAAGAAGGAGAGGGTGGGAGTTACTACGATAGAACACAATGATCAAAAACAATTATCACAGCTTTGTATAGAGCATTATCTATCCCCAACTTTTGACCACCCCGTGAAGACACAGTAACCTCAGGGTCTAAGCACTGCAAATAAATGACCTTGCCCACCATATATGAACAACCTTATTCCCCAAATTAGTTCAACCTTTATCAAGGTTTATCTTCACAGTTGTAGTGAATGATTTAATATATGTCATAGTCAAAGGATCACTCTCTCATTCTATAGTGAAGACAAGAATTGCATGGTGTCCTTATTTGAATTGCATTCTCAGGCCCCACCTCCATTCAATCGGTGAGGCCCACTGGGCTTCCTAGGTGGCTCAGTGATAAAGAATCTGCCTGCCAATGCAGGAGATGTGGGTTCGACCTCTGGGTCAGGAAGATCCCCTGCAAAAAAAAAAAAAATAGCAACCCAATTCAGTATTCTTGCTTGGGAAATTTCATAGACAGAGGAGTCTGGCAGGCTACAGTCTATGGGGTCGAAAACATTACTTAGTGACTAAACAACAGCAGCATCAAGATACATTTGTACTTTTTAAAAAAGCACACAAGCTAATTTAGTAAGTACTTAATTAGACCATAAAATCTACAAGGTAGGTGAGGACATGTCAGCTCATTTCCACCTGGGACACTCACACCTAACACAATGTCTGGCATATCACAGTTACTCCACATACATTTGTTTAACTTTTTGAATTATAATTTATTGAATTTTAAAGGACTCTGCTAGGCCCTCAGTTACAAAGAAGATTTTATCAATCAGAATCCAAGAAGATAACACGAGGGATACTCAAAGAAAAATTTGAAAAGTATTTAATGAACAATCATTTAAAAGTCATGAGCAGAGTTTGCTGCTGCTGCTGCTAAGTCACCTCAGTTGTGTCTGACTCTGTGTGACCCCATAGACGGCAGCCCACCAGGCTCCCCCGTCCCTGGGATTCTCCAGGCGAGAACACTGGAGTGGGTTGCCATTTCCTTCTCCAATGCATGAAAGTGAAAAGTGAAAGTGAAGTTGCTCAGTCATGTCCGACTCTTAGCGTCCCCATGGACTGCAGCCCACCAGGCTCCTCCATCCATGGGATTTTCCAGGCAAGAGTACTGGAGTGGGGTGCCATTGCCTTCTCCGATGGGCAGAGTTTAAGGACCTAAAAAGAGATGATGAAACATCCAGGGCCTAAAACCCACTAGAAGCAGTAACACCTGGGCCTAAAATCACAAGCAGTCAGAGTGGGAGGGCTTTTTACCGGAACACTACGAGACTGTATCCATGGTACAGGGGTGCCAGGCAGGATAGAGTCGAAAGAATAATTGATTGTTCCCTGATTGTCTCTGCTCTCATTTCTTTGAGTTGATGATGTCATTGGTCAAATCCCTCCAGAATCCAGAAGGCAAGGAAGCCCAGGGGGATGGAGTGGTCTGTTTCTCATGGTATAAAGCACAGAAAAAGTGAAGCGTTGTTGCTTTCCAGAAGTGGATCATCTTCTGTCTTCTGAGCAGCATACAAGTTAGTTCTGATGAACAAAGTTTGGAGTCGAAATGATACTTCTCATTGGATCATTTGGCCATGTCTACATGGATATCTATAGACCAGGCCCTTCAAATTGTCTAGATACACCAAGGATGAATCAATTGTGTGAACACCAAGATGGAATGTTAACTAAATGGAAGTTTTCATTTACCAGATGGGGGCTTCCCTGGTGGCTCAGCTGGTAAAGAATCCACCTGCAATGTGAGAGACCTGGGTTTGATCCCTGAGTTGGGAAGATCTTCTGGAGAAGGGAAAGGCTACCCATTCCAATATTCTGGCCTGGAGAATTTCATGGACTGTATAGTCCATGGGGTTGCAAAGAGTCGGACACAACTGAGCGATTTTCACTCACTTTCACATACTCATAGACACGTGCACATGTACACACACATGCACACATGCTCACACATGCTCACACATGCACACATGCTCACATGCACACACACTCACACGCACACACACATGCACACATGCTCACACACACTTCCATGGGATTCATGTAACCATGTGAAACATGATCCCTGTGAGAACCTTGATGTTTGACTCTTTTACCCTGATTAAGTAACACATAAGTGTTTGATAATTTAATATCTGCAAAATTAATAGCTATTGGTAGATTTGATGTATATTAAAATGATTCAATATTTTTATGTTATAAAATAAAGAGAAAAAATACTGTTAATGCTTAAATAGTTATCTCTACCTCACTTTTATAGTTTTCCTAATATATACTTATAATTTCTAAAACTACAAATAATCTCTTCCCATCTAAAAAATTCTCAGCTTTCAAGTTCATTTTCTATACCCCCACATTTTAATGCCTAGGATTTAGTTAAAGACAATCTAATTCACTATTTTTAGAGCAACATAGAATTATGAATCCAAAGTTAACGATAATGAGGACAATATTTCAGAAGAGGACAAACATCTTCTCTGATACAATGCCAAAAATATGCTGCCGAGATGAAGACCACCCTGAAGCTTCAGTTGGCACATAATACATCAGACCATATGTATTAAGGGAAAAAAGAACAGAAAGAAAGGAAGAAAAGGCCACATGGAGCATTTGAAACTTGCACTCCATAGTGTCTAAGTAAAATGTAAAGAGCCTGTTCCAACCTCCAAATTCAATTTAACAGATGTTTCTGAATACCTACGATCTGATGGTCTTCTGCCCTCAAGAATCTTACAGTTTAGGGGGTGGTTAGGTCAACAAACAGCATCATACCATTCACCACGATGCATTACTACCTGGAAAGAGGAGCAAGTCCAATGGAAGCTCACTTCCTGCATTGCTGATTGTCATTTGGAATTTGGGAAGGCTTCAAGCAAAAGGTAGGATCTGAGTCTGATCTTGGAAGAAGAGAAGGTGTTCAGCATGGAGAGCTAGAAGGAAAGGGTCCCTCAAATTCTTCTGGGTAGAAGGAGGCACTAAGGATAAAACAAGCATTTGAAATGTCAGATGGATCTGGGGAAGGGCTCAGTCAGTGGGTCAGGAGAGCATGGAAGAACGGAGTGAAGAATGAGGCCAGAAAAGGGTTTAGGACTGGGTTATGAGAACATGAATGCCCTCAGCCCCCCAGTGTTACTCCTTTGGCAGTTGGGAGTCCTGGGATTTTTTTCATGAGGAATAAAAAATGCTGAAGGGAGGTGATCTGACCTGCTAGCTCTGTATAATAATGAACAGAGGGTGAGAGAGAAGGGGGAAAGGCTCCAAGGGATGTCTTGGGAGAGATAATGATGTTTTAATTTGGGAAGAGTCCATGTGGATGGAATAAAGGCAGTAAGAGGTACAAAAGCCTTTAGAAAGGGAACAATGGGAAGACTGGGTAACTGATTGGATGTGGGGCCTGTGGGGTGGTGGGTATTGCCAAAGATGTCAAATGTCTGAGGTTTCTGGTCAGGATGACTCATGCCTTTAACAGAGATAGGGTTTGTCCATTTCCTTCCTCCTTCCATGTTGTCTCTTGTTCATAGCCTCCTCTTCCTAAATTGTGATATTTGACATGTATCCTACCATTCAGATTCACAAGTTTGAATGTCCAGTGGAATATTTCCATCTGATATTTAGGCAAAATTTGGTGTTGGGCTTGTGTATATACAGCTTAGAATATTAATTGCACAAAATTGGATGAGTGAATGGGATGAAAAAGTGTTACAGCAGAAGATCTGAGAGCAGAAGTTAGAAATACGGAGAAAATTGGAAAACACCTAGTTTTCAGGGTCAGATAGTGGATCTGGGTTCATTCAGATGTAAACTTCTCTCTGATGTGAGAGAAGGGAAGTGAGTCCAGCTGTTTCCCGCACCGGGTGGGTTTGGATAGACAGTGCTGAGCTAGCCTATATTATTCTACTTTCAATCCAATGGATAGTATACAGTTGGACATTCATAAAAACTAATGAAAAAGCAAGAAATGTTATTATTATTCTCAGGCACCCAGACAGGGATTGTGTGTGTGTGTGTGTGTGTGTGTGTGTGTGTTCATGTGCATGTATGCATGCTGTGTATGTGTGTGTGTGTCCACACCTCAGAAATTTGTTTCCTCTTTTAATTAAATAAAGCCCATGTTTGTTGGCTTTTAGGGTGGGCTGCAAGGCCCATCTGTTTAACTAGGCAGTTGCCTGATATTGCAGGGGGAGGATTGGCAAGTGTAAGTGTGAATTTGAAAACCAGATATAGGCTATTTAAAGCTGAATTTATCTTTAATAAATTCACCCAGAGGTGTTCAGAAATAGGTAGTTTGGAAAATGATCATAATTTGCGCATAAGAGGGTTTTTTTTGTTTTTTGTTTTTTAAAGGTTGAGTGGTGTGTGATTGCAAGAAGAAAGGGACTCAGGGAAGTTCACCTTTGATACACACATTGTTGCTTCAGTCTCAGTCTGAAGGAAGGCCGCCTGTTTCCATAATTGCTTCTGATATGCTGGGAGGCAAAATGGTCTTCCATTTCCCATGATATAGTACGGACTTGAGAGCAAATAATACATAAATATTTTCTTGATAGTATGTGGTAAAGCAGTTGGCATTTAGGACCAAGGGTTGTCAATCTTTGAGGTTTCTGAAAGGAATTGCAATTTATGACGTGTTAGAGTAAACAGTTGGATTACATTTCTGAAATACGTGTTCCATCAGGTAAAATCATTGTGATTACAGGCACGGGGACTGTAAGTAAGTTATGTGCTAAAAGGTTGAAAATGTAAGACAAGTATGTTTGTGCTTAACTACTAATCCCTGTTTGCATCTCTGATGAATAAACTACAAGAAAAGGTGGGAAAGGAATGTTTAAAATAAAAAAGTGTATTATGTGATTTTGGTAAATAAATAAGCATTAATACAACTCAAGGAATTGTTTCATCAGTGGTCCAGCTTTGAGAGAAAATTCCAGAATTCAAAGAATTAAGGAAGATCATAAAAAAGTTATTTTAGTTGGAAGTTATTCCTTTTGTTTGCTTTTTAAAATTTCTCTTAATTTCTTCTTTATTTTCTGGTGCACCCTTCAAAAAGCAAGGTTGTCATTTTAACATCCAGGCTCCATCGTTTAGAAATGCATTGCATATAAAAGTAAAAGAAGAGAATGGTTTTAAGAGCTTTGCATATGTTTGACAGCAGAAGATAATAAATGTAAATAAATCTTTAATATTTCCTTTAATTCAGTTTGTGCCATGCAAATGCCAGGGCTATAAAAACAAATCAACAAACATTTGAAGGAAAACAATATACATAACTTATTTTATATATTAAAAACAACTGTCAAACAATTATGACCTCATGTATTAGCTGGTTGTTTTGAAATATTCCTACTAGAATTAAAAAATGCTAATGCTTCGAGGGCCTTTGAGCTTAAACATATTGTGTCAATCAAGAGCATATGTAATATATCTAAACCATGAGGTAAAATTTTCTTCATAAATTATTTCATAAATAAATAAGTAATTTGCTTGAAAAAGTTTACAAAAAATATTTGTGCTTTTATTAAGTTCTCTACAGATCTTTTGTGGTTAATATAAATGGATTGATACAGACAGCATTTTGATTTGCTGTATATTCCAACTCGAAATACTAAAAAGAACATGAAGAGATTCTTCATTTCTCAGGCAAACCAGCAAAATTGAGTCCGTGAAACTTCATTCATTACATTTTTAAGTGACCATGAATTTGTTGGCTTAGTACCTGAAGTGTAACTTTATCCTTTCAATTAAAGGACATAATTCACCCTCAGACCTTCGGCTTTAACTTTTTATATAATATATAATTTGGGGTACACTTAATGGTCAAATATTTTATTATTACAGGTGGAAAAACACCAGCCATCTTAAGGGTTTTGTGCTTGCAAAAGCATGTAATTTTATTTTATTTTTTAACCAATTTAATCAATGATTGTTTCATGTGAGTAAATTTACACTCTTGACGATTGCCTTAGATTTGAGGGTGACAGAGAGGAAGATCACGTCCCCTTTTAAAATACCATTTAAATCTTGGGGAGCAGAAGGAGATTAGGAACTAATACTTGTGATGGATTGTACTATTTAACTTTGCTGGTAGGATGCTATAGCCTCAGCTTTTTATCAGTTCCAAACCAGCCTCAGCAGTTTTAGGTGGTATTAACCCTTTAAATACAAATGGTTTTACTATTTAGATACATATTTCAAAATTTATTCTATCTAATATTTTTAGTTAGTCACGGCTAAAGAATGTTTCACTCAGATCCTTTTTTTTTCCCCTGAATAAAAATGCTTCTCACTGTGCCAGTGCATATTTCCATAAAAGTTGGTAAGCTAATTTATGGCTTAAAAAAGAAAATAAAATTCTATATTTAATATATGAATATTTTTTACAGTGGAAATTGGTGGTGGACAGTATTAAATGACTCTAGTGTGGAAATATGCAGGTGGTCATTAGTAGGTGACTATGAGATTTACTGAAGAGTTTGATATGAATTTTCCTTGCAAGCAAGACCATATATAAATCTAACTCTTTTTCCAAATCCGTTTAAATTGATGATAACATATGAACAACTCCATGCATACGAGATTCATTGTCTTCTCACTACTCTAGGGATACACTGTTTACTTCATTGTAGAACTGTGTTTTGACTCTTTTACCTGACTAGTTTCTACTGCAAAAGTGCTGTTGTTTATCTACTCATAGAGTGTATGGGACACAATTGTGGAACAAAAGTGTTACAAAATGGATTCATGTTATCTGTCTGACTAGCTGTATTAAGCAGAAATGAAGACCTTACAGAAAAAGTTCTAAAGAGCACATACTTTTTAAAAATGATTGGTTTTTTCACTTCTGATAATAATATGTTTTGAAAATATGCTCATCTTTTCTCTGAGAAGATGCGAGAATCATTTAGTGAAAAATATTTTGGAGGAAATTACTTCATCTTCAACTCACAGATTCATGAGCCATACCTCTCTAAAACTCTAATTTTAATCATTTTGTAGTTTGGAGAAGGAAAGATGTTTTTTCTTGTAGCACAAAATTAGCTTAAACTGACTTTTACTAGAGGAAAAACACGCCAAAGTCACCCCACTGAAGAAAATGAAGTTCAAATGGCTAAGAAATGTTTCTTTAGTTTTTAGCACCTACTATACTTCAAATTCTGTCTTGGTCTTCTGTTATGCATTGTTGATCTTTAGAAGTTCACGAAAAGAAAAAAAGAAAAAAACAACCCCTCTCTCGATTCAGTAACTTCATATTGAGAGAATTTTATTTAACAATGAGAGTATCTGAAGATGTGAATTGGTTAAAAGAATGTCATGCTTAATTCGGAATCCCTTATCTACTACTAAACCCCCAAAGAGCAGCAGGTATTAATCTTGCTGCATTTGAATAATGTCCCCATTTTATCTATTTTGTCGTACCCCCTTTAAGCACCCATTGAGCTTGCTAGCTTCTCTCCAGCTCAGAAAACCATAGCAACCTCAGCCCGCACTTCTCCAACTCAGGATAGAGTTCAAGTTGTTCCCCTCCAAGCCCTCTGGCCATCATATGCAGGGCAAGCCCTGACCACCGACTAGGTGTCCTAAGACTTGCACGTCCTAGGAAAAGGGCGGGGGAGGGGCCACACACACACACACACACACACACACACACACACACGATCCTCCGCTGTTTAATTGGGAGCGAGAAGGGAAAGTAGCAACCGAAAAGGTAAACACTTTTAGAGTTCTTTTGATTGTTCAGGAGAGCATCTTCGAGTGTTTGGGGACCATTGGTTGGGCTGACCTGCACCGGCCCCCACCTGTCCCCCCCCCTCCCGCCACTCCCCAAGGTAGGTCCTTGTCTTTATCACATTATCCCTAAAGCTTGCGGATTTTTCCTCCTTTTCCAGCCCGCACGTTCCCACATGGGGGGTGGGGGAGGAGGAGCGGGGAGAGGCGGGGCGGGAAGGTAGCTGGGTCCCTGCACCGCGCAGCTCTCATTCGCCGCGCTGCGACTCGGGCGAAGTTCTCGCGCAGCCGGCTGGTCGCGGCCGGGGCCGGTCCGGGCGGGCGGGCGGCGGCGGCGGGTGCTCGGAGCCGGGCGGGGCGGCGGCGGCGGCGGCGGCGGCGGCGGCGCGGGGACGCGCGCTGTCTCTTTAAGGGAGCTTGGTCTGGGGTGGCGCTTTCCTCCGCGAAGGCTCCTTTGATATTAATAGTGTTGGTGTCTTGAAACTGACGTAATGCGCGGAGACTGAGGTCCTGACAAGCGATAACATTTCTGATAAAGACCCGATCTCACTGCAATCTCAAGCGTCCTCTTTTTTGGTGCTGCTCCTTTCTCCAGACCTCGCGTCCTCTCCATCGCTCTCTCGCCTATTTTTTTTTTTTTTAAACAAAAAACAACACCCCCCCCTCCCCTCTCCCACCCGGCACCGGGCACATCCTTGCTCTATTTCCTTTCTCTTTCTCTCTCTCTCTTTCTTTTTTTTATAAGGGGGGGGGGGGGAAGGAAGGGAAAGGGGGGGAGGCAGGAAAGACCTTTTCTTCCCCCCCCTCCAATAATCCAAGATCAACTCTGCAAACAACGAAGACGGTTCATGGCTCTGGCCGCCGCGCCACCATCTTTCGGGCTGCCGAGGGTGTTCTTGACGATTAATCAACAGGTAAGGAGGGGAGGCCCGGGCGGGCCGCGGGGCCGGGGGCCGCGGGGGGCTCGGGGGGCGCTGGAGCCCCTCTGCCAGGCCCGCGGAGCCGCGACGCGAGTGCTGCGCCCGCGCGTGTGTGCGCAAAATGTGGGCGATCGCGAGCGGGGAGCCCTGGGAATTAAAAGTGACTTTCTTTGAAAAAAAAAAAAAAAAAAGCAGAGGGAGAGTGTGCAGAAAGCCAAGCTCAGGCTTCTCGGGTTTCACATGCATTTTCTTTCTTCCTTTTTTGCGCGTGTGATTTCTTTCTTTCTTTCTTTCTTTCTTCCCTTCTGCTCTCCACCCCCCCCCCCTTTAGTGGGTCTGAGGCATCTGAGTCTTAGAAACGACAGACTTCAAACTGCAGTAGCCTTTGGAGTCAGGAGGGTCAAGTTCAGCCGCCGGGGAGGAGGAAAAACAAATCCCCATTTGCCAAAAAAAGAAGTTTCAGGCCGGTGCCCCCTCCCCCTCGCAGCCCCACTCCCCCCTCGCTGTCTCTTTCTGGCTGATTTTAATTCTCTCCTACCGGGCGCAGCGGAGGAGCTGGGGGTGGTTGGACCCGAGGGGCCGCCGCCACCGCAAGTTTTCTGGGGCTACTGACAAGCGGGGAGCAGGTTAGGCACCGGCATGCAGAGTAGTAAGTTGGGCGAACTCGGGAGGGTCGGAAGGGTCTCAGAGAGGGGCCTTCGTGTGGTCCCCCAAAGTGGGAAAACAGCCCAGGACTGGCGTTGGCTTTGAAGAGTTTGCAAAGCCAGGCTTCAAACTTTTTTCCCCTTAAAGGCCCAGCTGGGCTGGAGGTGGAGGGTGTCGCATCCCTCGGTGCCCCCGCCCCTGCGCGGCTCAGGGCAGCCGGGCCGAGGGGTCTGTGCCCTGTCCGTGCCATGTGGCAGGCCTCGCCGCCGGGGCGCTTCCGTAGGGGCCGAGGAAGGGGCAGACTTCCTCTGCGGTGCGGATGATGCGCCCTGGGTCGCGGGTCAGCGGACACTGGCCGGTGATGAAATGCCTGACAGCGGTGGGACATCCAGGCAGCCGGGCGCTTCGCCTTCTGTCCAGTTCCTGTTTGGGTTCTAGAGAGACGCATCTTTGAAAGGCCAAGGCAAACACCGCTGTCCCTTCAAATAACTCCAAGGTTATGAGACCCCATGAATAATTTGAGGGTGAGGCGGCGGTGGGAGCCGTTTGAAGTGCAAAGCCGTTTTTGTGGCTGGGAAAGCTTTTTTTTTTTTTTTTGTTAGTACCTGTGTGAGCTGGTGGTGTTTCCCCCTTTTCCCCAAGGAAGTCAGTTACTGTTTTATGGCCCCGAGACTCTAAAGCAATTTAAGTTAGAGGGCTAGAGGGACTGGTGGGTTTCAGAGGGAAATCTTGGACGTAATATTAGATGTTAGGTCTCGCTTTACTTCCTCCTATCTTTTTAGGCCTCAGAATTGAGACTTTGAAAGTTTTTTGAGTGAGAGCGATGAAGCTTAATGATGAATCAAAATTATAGTAGCGTATTCATCCTTATCCTATTTTGGAAAATCACGGCTAGAGTTTTAAGTGAGGTAAGTGAAGTGAGAAGCTTAGCGGAGACGTTCAAATCGCAGACCAGTTAGGCCAATTCATTGAACTTTTGGAGATTCATTGAACTTTTGGAGATTCATTGAACTTGCGTAAACGCACCAGGTGAACAGGAAAGGGGCTGAGAGCGACAGTTAAGTACAAAGGGAAAATACAGATAGGGCCTGAGACAAAATTACCCAAAAATGCTTACTCTAGGCCTGGTCGTTGGCTGAAAATGTGATTGTCCAAAGCAAAAATAAACTAGGAAGCTTCCAACCACTTTTTCGAGTTTTCCAGCTCTTAGGTTAAAACCTATGGATCTTGGCTGGCATCATGTTACTTTTCCTGCTGGTTTTAGGAAAAGTTGATCATTTAGAAAAGCCTGCCAGAGTTAAAAATGCAAGGGGCAGCGAAGAAAAAGTCATGAGGGCGGCCAGTTCTTGACGTGGACAAAATGAGAATGAAAGTTCCTGAGCTCACTGTTGTCAAGTTTCTGACATGCTACTCATTTGCTTAGACCGCTTTCTCAGATATTCCACCGGTTAATATATAAAAGCTAACTAGCTCTAAAACGGTGTGGGCTTTTTTTCTTTCCCTTCGTATGCCAGGGTTGTGAATAAATACAGGGTTTGTATGGGAAGATGAAGCGTTTCCTGTAAGTTGTGATGCTGACAGGACAGTCTGGAAACGATACCAACATTTGAAGGATTTTTTTTTTTTTTTTTTTACCTTTAAGTGAAAGTTTATTAATGACGTGCTTAATCTTAACAAGTCAAACATATGGGCCTTAGAGCTTCTCTGTCCTTAGATTTCATAACTTCCTTTTAAAGCTATACCCTTGAATGGAAACATCTCTAGATCGAGTTGTATACTGGGCCACCAACGTGCTAAAGTTTGATGACGATTTCTGGATGTTAGTAATGTGAAAATAAAACTCCTAAAGGGGAAAGAGAGTTTTAGTGCCAACATTCGGACTTGATTTCTCTAAATGTGAGGCATTCCTGGTCTTTATTAATACTCTCTTGGCAAAGTATTACTTACCATCGGCGAGCTGATGTTTATGGCTTCCTGATCTATCTGTTATATGTTAGTATATGTGTGTGCAGAATGCTTTTCCACACGTAGTAACGGAGTCGGACACTCTCCCAATAAATGGTGAAACATAGCAAGTTCCTCACAAAAAAGTTAGTCACTGTTTTGAATTTTAGACGCTGCCAGGGTCTTTGCTGCTTTTTAGATTTGGTCCTTTGTCTCTTAAAGGTAACATTAAAGGAAGAAGAGTGTCATCGTGGCTGGGAAGTTTGGTTTGATTTTAGAGCTCAGTGTTTTGAAGAGTAAGATTTTAAAGGATTTTATAACATCTTCTTCATACTTGCTTAAAAATAGGTTAGAATCCATATGAGAGTGCTAGTCATAAGTGAGTTACACATGGTCCTACCGTATTTTCAGTATTATTTTTACTTTTCTTTTAAGTCACGTACCACTCCTGAGTTTACTCTCATTTCCACAGGGTAGGTCTCGCTACACACAAGGAAATCTTCATTCATAAGGAGAACCTTCAAAGCAGGGAGGTGAATGCATCTGTGGAAAAGCTGCTTTTTAAGATTCTAGTATTTCAGGGATGTTTCTATTATTGTTATTTTTGGTGTGTGTGTGTGTGTGTGTGTGTGTGTATCTTGTGGAGAGAGCTAGCCAGGGAGAAGAAATGCAGAAGAAATAGAATTTGCAATTAATGATCTGTACATTTGTGGTAAGTTTTAATACACTCTTGTCTTACCTTCTTTTTTGAAGTTAAATAAACATTACTGAAAGTTTTCAGAGGGCTTGCAGCAGATTGTGTTTGAGCTGAAACTTTATTTTGAATTTGAAATTAACACAGATATAGATAAACCAGCCTTTAAATGTTCCTTACAATACATGTGTGTAAGACTTTTTCCTCTTCAGTATCCCTTTGATAACAATAATATAACGGCACTGTGCTACTGTGTGTACCAGACTTTAATAAAGTTAGGGGCAGGTGTTTATAATTGATTTAAAGGGGAAATTATTATTTTTGCAATAAGTGATGCACTGAACATGACTGGTGCACATTAAAACGTATTCTCATTAAGATAGTCTCTGTGTGTAAAATGCAGCTATTCATTCAACAGGCTGACAACTTTCCACTTGGTATTTGCCTTTGCTTAATTTAGTTTCCGCAGGACAGTCAGTGTGGTAGTTTGCATCTGTTTTTGGCAGGCACAGAAAACTATAAACTCAGACAGTCCTGTCCCAAATATTGCAGCTCACAAGTTACAATCAATTTGATAAAACCAGGCAGGTTTTATGGACTTGCTTTTCTGTTGTTCATCCTTGGTCAAGCTTCCAGGTAACAGAGGTTTCTTTCTCTTCCCCTGTTTCGCTGGTTTTCAGTACTAATAGCCTTGATAACTAATTCTGAGTCTTGTTTACTCATTTAGCTTCCTTATTTATTGCTGATTGAAATTTGGGGAAATTAATGACGGCATGTCTAGACTTGGTTTTACTTTGTCTATCTACGTGATAACTGCGTTCATCTTTTGGTCCCACCATAGAGAAAGAACTGAATTCTTTGTTACTAGGCTAGTTATGATTTATGGAATTGGAAGGTCCCCCTTAGATAAAATATGAAGGAACTCTTACAGCCTGTATCAGGTAGAAATTTAGTCTGATTCTCTCATCACAGATAGAGAATACTAATGCACTTTGCAATTTTTATGTTAAAAAAATTGAGGAGACTTTTTTATAATTATCAAAATTATTTATCTCCTAAAAGCTTTAACCAGTAGGTAAAGGAAATATTTTAAAATACCAAGTGGTGTTTTATACACTGTTCAGTAGCAAAGAGTTTTGCCGAGGGAATAACCACTTTTAAAAATTTATCCTCGGGTGTTAGTAGGTCTTACGCTATTTATCTGTATAGGATGTTCTATCACTTACATATGACCTTTATAAATAATGTCTTTAATGTTGCTATTATGGTCACCTTTAGAGTAGTCCCATCACTCAGTGGTTCTTAGATTCCTGAGAACTGAATTCGTTGGCTTTTGATTTGGTTCTCTGATGGGTATAATAATGTACAACTTGGTTTAGGTTAGAAAGAGAGCATTGGGTTTAAGGAAACCCCTTTGCTGAATTTGCAGAAGGATCTGTGGATGAAAATGATTTGAATTGTTAAGAGTTAGTTAGATGAATAAGCCTAGATGGTCACTGCAGCTGCAGTAGCTGTTATAGGAGCAATGTCTACTTTTTATCGTTAAACTTTTTTTTTTTCCCCTAAGAGCACAAATCCAGGTAGCAAAAATGAAGATAAAATTATCTATGCCCTTCACATTTGAAGCATCAGTGGAAATCATTTTCTGACTCAAAGCTCTGATTGAAATACAAGTAGCATCGAAATATCCCAAAGAAAGACATGAAAGATAACGCTTTCCGTTGCTAAGTACATTTCATTAAAAATGAGAAAGAAAACTTTTAATTTTTAAAATGTTTCTAGCTCTTTAAAAACCTGCAGTAAATACTTTACAAGTGGCTAGACACCTTCCCTGGTGGTTTAGTTTATACAAGCAGGAAACTTTCTCTCCTACTCTTTCTCTCTCTCTTTCTTGTTTTCTTTAAACCAACTGACGTAATGCCAAACTTTGCTTTAAAAGAACAGACAGAAGTAATTGGTAGCTTTTAACTTTTAATAATGTTCTGGATTGGTTTTAGTGGCCAAAATGCCATTTAAAAAAAAAAAAAAAAGTTCAAGTAAGAACGGGCTTGTGGCCTGAGGAAGAAAGGCTCTGTTGATGCAGTTATTTTTATTCTGTTTTTCAATCTGTTATTAAAAATCTTTCCTGCTGAGCCCTGTTGGATTTCTCCAATTGCTCTCTGTGATGGATGGTGCATTTCAGGTTACCGTAACTTAAACAGTTTTTGGGTTTGGGGGAGAGTGGGTATTTGTATTGCGTTATTTCTTATTGGGGGGGGAGTAAAACATTTGTTTTTGTTTCATTTGCGATGAATTAATTAAGATTATCAATGGCGACAGGTCAATGAATATGTTTATGTAAAGAATGCTACACCTGTTAGCAAGAGTCTGTAATGTGGAAGTTTCATTCTGACATTAATCATTTTTATGTGCAGTGGAAGGAAAATAGGTGAAACTTTACAAAAATATATTTTTAGATTGAAAGCGTTAATTTTAAGGGTCAGTTTGTGTGGGTGGCTCTTTCTTTTCCCTCACAATTTTAGGGGATAATTTTTAACCCTGTTATCACACAGTGTTTTTAGTTTCTTTTCTTTTTTTTTTCTTATAAAATAGTCATTTTCTCTCTTCCTGGTTTGTACAGGCAGACAGAACTTTCTCCAGTTTAGAGCTATCTTGGTGATGTTGGTTGACATAAGGGCAACTTCAGAAGCTAGCAAGTAGGAGAATCTTTTCAGAGGGCAAAAAGATTTGTACCAGTTTTTCCTTCCTTGGAGAGACACTGCACCCAGAAATGAGGCCCTCCACCCTATTTGGGGGGCCAGAAGTATCAAAATTTCTGATAGGGATTGTTCGTAAGGTTCAGATCTTAATGGTTACGTGTCTTGGTTTAAATCTTACAGTTACCTGTCTTGGACTTTGCTTTTAACCCTAAATTTGTGCTGAGGTTCTGTTTTCCCCCTTTTACACAGAATGTGTTTTAAAAATAATGCATACTGAAAATTAGGTATCTCGCAGATACCTTAAAATGTCTTTTAAGGTATTTGTAATTACCATTAAAAGCATTCCATATATTCAGGGAAGTTAAAAGAATTCCCTGCATGAAAATTTGACAGTTTTGATTTACCTTAACGTTTTTCTCAGTTTTTCTTATAACTATAGACTTCAGTTCAGATCAGAAACATTCTTTCTCTGCTAACCACTCCTTACCATAAGGATGTGTCAGGAAAAACCGTAGGAACTTAAACTAAAACTTGTTCACATCAGCAAAGCAAAAGTACCTTAACATGAATCTTGACTTGTTTTATTTTTTACAAAGTTTTCAAATATATCTCTGTCATTATGGTTTTGTTGATTGAATGTTGGTTTATTACTGCAAAACTGAGGTAACAGTAATAAAGTTTTGCAAGAAGGGGAAAAAAGGCAAAGGGAGGTATTTAGTGCTGCAGTCCTTTAATATCAGTAGTTTATTTACTGTTCAGTGCTGGGGAGGGGTTGGAGAGGCTTTGTGGAAGATGATACCAAAAAAAAAAAAAAATACATCAATTGCGCATATGATCCCCTCCCCTTAAGCTTTACTTAAACAATATGTTTCGGTTTTTGCCTCAAACCATTCCGCACCACTTCTCCAACAATCCACCACTATCTTCGTTCCTGAGCAATTAAGGATGACACTTTCTGTTATATAATGAACTGCAGTATTGTTTGAACAAAGGTAACATTTTAATTTGTGTAATACTTTGGTTATTAGCAGTAGTATGTCTGTAATGTGAGAGGAAATATAACACTATGAATACTTGCAAATGCTTGAAGTATCAGGGTAAGTTTCAATTACTGCTGATATGTGCGCATGCTCTCGCAGGTATGTTTTATGTATGTAGTATATGTGAGCGGGTAATACTAAAATACACCTTGATGGTGGAATCCACTTTGCTAAACAATTAACTCTATACTTTAAACCATGAATCTTTTAAGGCATGACCTACTTTTTAAAGTCTTGAAGTTTGAAATGAGTGGAGTTTAAACATAATAAAGCCATCATGATCACAGTACTTATACCTACACTAAATTTACTAAGGAATTTAAGAAATGACACACACACAAAATGCTTATACAAAAATGCCATCTTTTGGTGTATTTTAAGAAATAGTTCTGCAGATAATTTTTTTTTTAAGTCCTTAATTTCTGTCGAGAGGAGCAGTTAAGTGACAGTGCTGTTCGTTTTATGCAATAGCACTTTATAGTTTACAATTCTGTCATCTTAAAACGTTATGTAGAAATAATATGGAACATGTAAAGACTTTGTACTATGATCCAATGCGTTTTTCCCTAGGGTGATGGATTCCGTGCGTCACCCAAATGTGATGCTATTTGCCAGGCTTGTAATACTGGTTTTGAGGGTTGCTGTATGTCCTATTTCATCAAGCAACACAATACAACAACTTCAGTATCTAGGTAATGGACACAGTCAAAATAAATTCTGTAAAATGTTCTAAATACTTTTAAGTAAGTCAGAAGTTGACTTATATATTCACTTTATTTAACACAAATAAACAAATGACTCAGACTATCAGCTATTTAAGGCTTCTGTAATAGTATTAGAGAGAAATATACAAGGGCCCATACTTTATTTTCTGTGATTTTTCCCCTTTATTTGATAGAAGCACGGTTCTCTTATTTGCATTTATAATTGCTTTATCTGTTAATTATTTGTATTCATGATAGTGAGTAGTGTAGAATTATAAAGAATAGTAAACATTTGTATTACATGTTGTGTCCCGAGCTTTAAAAAAAGCATTACTATTTTATTATTAAATTGACTATTATAGTAACCAAGAATGAACCAGTATAGGATGATAGATACACCACAAATGCTATTTAGACATTAAGTATATTTTTGCTGTAGAAAAAAAGAAATGAAAAAGATTTTTGTTTCAGAGTTTTTTTTCACTTGAATTTGGATAGAATTTATGAAAATTACAAATCAGCAAACATTTTTACTATAATGTATGTTTCTTGAGTAGATTCTACAGTATGGTTTTGAGTGAATCTTGTGAATCACTAGTTCTGTTTCTCTGTATAGAAGCATGTATTATATCTGAGATCAGATACATCTATAAATAGTGTAAATATAGACGGCAGAAGTTAGTTTGTGGAATCTAATTTCTCTATTACATGATACACTTCATGTGCAAAGGGACCAAGCATTACTAATCTACTTCAGCTTTTTTTTTCTCTAAGCTATGCACAAGGGCAGGCTATGATTTTGTGACTTCACGTTAACTTCGTGCGAGCGTACATGTTCACGCACATGCACATAGCTATATTCTCACTCGTACAGAATGTTTTTGCATTACAGGCACCGAATGGAATTTTAACATATTACATATTTTTTGAAATGACTTTAGTCTTTGTAATATCCACTTTAATTACCTAATGCATCCCAACACCTATTTGAGGGTTTATTTAATTAAAATTTTGGTTCTGAACTGGGGGTAAGATTGGCAAGACAAATTAAAACAAACTTCTACATGTGACTTCTTTGTGATGTCAGTATTCACATATCCTTAGCTATGAAAGATGTAGAAATAAACATATTAGCCTGTTTTATCTCTCAATACTATAATACTAAGAATTTCTGAACATACAAAAGTTCCTAAAAGAGATTTTGGCATTTGTTTCTGCTTTACTTTGATAGCATGAAATATTTTTGAGAAGAGAATCTAGGTCGTTTTAATTTTTTAAAATACCATTCAACTGATGGAAATTAAGACTGGTGATATTTATATATACACACACACACACATATAATTTCTTATCAGGGCTCATGTTATTAAATGTTCTCTATACATTTAAGTCTGATTATTGAATGATTAAAAGTTCTTTACCAGTTATTTATAGATGTACCCTTGAGACTGTTTAAAACTGTGTATTTTTCTATATTTAGCTGCTAAAATTTTGTTAATTAAATTATAAATTGAAAAACACAAATGATTATGTCTTATACTGTTTTTAACTTACTATTGGAAGTACAGTGTATTGTTTTTAAAAGATTATTGCAAATTTTACTCCTCAGTTTTGCAAACTTAGGTACACTTTAGAAGCTGACTTTAGGTATAAGTGGCCAGTGTAAGCAATCACACATTTAAGTAATTATGGGTTAATATGAAACCTCATTTTCTGTAATTTATAAGCAGATAATAAGGAGACGTTTCTCTTTTGCATTTAGAAAGAATTTGCTTTACATTCATTGGATGCAAGATGTAGTAAATTATGTTAAGAAACTCGATGTCATCTAAACCTCAATCACAATAAACTGTTTATTTTACCCTCTGTCCCATCAGTGTTTATTCTACTTTGAAATGTCCCGTTCTTAAAGACAATTTATGTTGTTGAAAGAGTGCCCTCATTATTTACATTTAATTTTTTTTTGTACTTTGATAAGCTTTAAGTAAGAAAGCTGTCGCTCAAGATTTCAAACCAGTAGTAAAAATCATAAAGTACACATTTTATGTGTAAATGTTTGTGCATGATCTTGCATGTTGACTTTGTCAGACATTTAACTCTTTACCGTTCCGCATATTTGTGTACACCCCGACACACCTGTCTTGTACTTGTTACTCCTAGCATAGTTCAGTAAATCATCATTAACATTTACTTAGGTGGATACATGCTCATCTCACTGCCTAAATAATTCCACTGGCAATGATAAAAATTAAGAAGTGAGACCAACGATGATTAGAAATGGAAAACAGAGTGGTAGATACTGGTGTAAGCAGATGTCCCTTCTTTTTGTTTTTCCCATTTTCGGTTCCTATTTAGAACAATTTGTAAGTATGTATATCTGAACAGAAGGGGGACTTGGATACTGCACAAGACCGTTGTAACATAAGGAACTGTTGCTGTGTATGGCTTTACTTATTTATATGTTTTTGACATGGAAAACTCTGACCCCGTTGCCTGTGGTACTTGGGAAAGTTAGATCGAGCCCACTGGGGTCCCACTCATCAGTTCCGGCTTTGAGTGACATAAAGCATCCTCCAGCTTCTGGTGTGCTACTGTGCTGGTTCCCTTCAGGAGTGGAGGCCCAGTAAGTTAATTTGGCATTTGAAAGAAGAACTAGAATTTTTTCCTTTTTGAAAATCCTCTGGATGGTTTTCAGAGGAGTAAGCAGAGATCACGGGCAGCGTGATGTTGTTCATCTCAGGTTGCTAAAGAAAATTATGCTGAGAGCAAGCATGCTTCCTCTGAGTTTTTCTGCTATGGTTTATTACCATTTTTTTGTTTGTTTTTTTCCTCTTTGGGATCGAATATTCCAGGTTTTGGAGGAATAAAGATTTCTCCTTTCAGTGAAAAAAATGAGCCAATTCTAGGGTTTTTGCCTCCATTCTTTATAATATTTATATTTTGGGGAGGGAGCTGCATAAAAAAGAGAAGCTTATATACTGCAAACTAATAATTTGATTTTCTTGTTTGCTCTTGAGCAGGCCTTTGCCATTCCATTTCTATGAGGAAATACGTCCAATGAAATTAAATAAAGTTTTGGTGTAATTTTTCAACAATTGTAAGCACCAACTGTGACATATTTCTGGCAAAAAAAAAAAAAAAAATAAGGCAAGTTTAGTTACTCAGTGCTTCCACCCAACTCTGTATTCCAAGTTTATAAATATGAATTTGATCGTTTGATCATGGATGATGCTTGAAATGAATGTATCTTGATTCAGGGAAGAGAGTACTTAAATTATGCTCACCATCAATATGCTTTAGATTTGCAAGAAATAGAATGCCAAGCATCATGCTTTCAGCCCTTTGAGATCTTTAGTAGAGTTTTACTTGCTTATGGTAGCTTATATTCAATAACATCATGCATAGACTGTTTAACGTATTTGTGCCTTGAGCTGTAGTGAAGTTCAATGAATGACTGTATTTCCATCAGAGTTTGGGGGTAATGAAGTGTTAGTAGCCATCTACTAAAAATGGTTCTGAGATTTGGAATTTGTAACTGATTTTTAGGAACCATGGCACAAATATAATAATAGGTAGAAATATTCAGTGATCACCTTTTATCAAGTTAGTCTGTCTCTCATGTCTAGGAAAATAGAGCAGTGAATATTTGCTTTCTGTATGTTTTGTCTCCAAGCAGAGGAAACTGACAGTTTTATGTTTTAAGTGCTGAAAGTTGTTCTTGGCTATGCAGCCCCTGAGTTAATCACTGAGATGTTAACTTGATTTTTTTTGTCTTCAAAAAGTTTTCAAATTTTAAAACAAAATATGCTTCCATTATTTTCAAATTGACATCCTGCATTCTGGATTGGTTTTTAGAGAAATATTTTCCAAATTCTCTTGGATTGCTTGTAAGTTTGAAATATTGAGTTTTGTTTTTTTAAGCCTTTCAGAAAGGAGAGGAAATACTTTATCTTTTTAGAGTTTTCTACTTATAGAACCCTTTTTATCTCCCATAAAGTGCAAATTAATTTTGCATTCATTTTTTATTCTTGTATGTGTGTGTTATCTTTTCAGAAACTTATTTTGAGGGTATCAGAAATTGAGCTTCCCTGCCATACCTCCTGTGATAAGATATTTTGGTCATTTCTAAGGAGTCGCTATGTAGAAATCCTTTCTCATGTCATTTGCATGCAGTTATTTTTACTTCAAACAGGAGTGGTATCCGAAAATCATGTATTTATTCTTTGAGGTTAGTTGCCAAAATTATGAACTGTGTAAAATTTAGTTGTTTCTCAGTTATATCATTAGGCAATTTGTATTAAAAATTTTGGTTGAAGGAGAAAGAAAAAAAATATTTAAACAACTTTGAAATAGCGTAAAGAGTCCTACAGAATTTTCCAAAATTCCGAAGATAATGTGAAATATTTTCAAATGCACAGGTTTAAAATTCAACTGTGTATACAGTGAAGACTTTAACCTGATATATTTTACTGTAAAAATGTTTTAGTATAAAGAGAAATGTCTCTGGTGTTGCCTGTATTTTATTTATTTATTTTTGCAGACTGCTTTGCTTAAAATGATTGGCATCCTTAAATTATAGTTTTGTGTAAACGAAATAAGGCTGCTACCCTAAAGAAGCAGCGACTTTGCACATTCATCTTAAAGACTATTTTGAAATACTTTCATTTGGAGCAAGTGCATCAAGCCTTAAGAAATAGATACCGAATTGCAAACTAGTAACCAGAACACATCACCCGACTATTCCCTGAATGTGGAATTGACTCTCAGAAAGTACATTATTTCCATCCGGTCCCGTGTGTTTAACAGTATTTTGGTGTCTCCACTGGTAGAAATGTGGGCGTTTCAACTAACCACCTCCTTGTTTTGGTTCCCGTGATGTCAGGCGAATGTTTTTCCAAAACTTTTGGTCTGGTGTAATCAAAACCTGTTGTGAAATTAGGCTAATATGATGATTTCAGATCATGTTTAGTGTTATTTTGAAAAGATACTTAAAAAAAGATTACCTGTTTGGAATATGGTGAAAGATCCTGGACAGTGATTTTAGATTTAATTCAAAGCCTCGAGCTGTAGATCAAGAAGGACAAAATCCCACTATACTTCTTTTCCTAATGTAGGAGAAAACGGGGCCTTTTTGCATAAACACTTTTGTAGAAATAGCTGGTCAACTTTATGTTGACAAAAGATGATTGTATAATATTGGAGCAAACTATGTGAGCCCGACAGTATGTGTGCATTTTAGTTTATTATGTTCCATCAATAAAACCATGTACACAAGGAAACTAAGGGGAGAATAAATTTCATCTCCTATCTGAGGTTAGATGTAGAGTGAAGTGCTTAGTCGGAGAATTTTCTTAGGTCGGTGCCCCTGTCTCCTTGACTGGTGGATACATTTCATCGTGTGCACGAGTGTATGATGTTGCATACATGTGCACTGGTGGATCTACTCTTGAGAATCTTTTAATATTTTTTTTGTTGAGGAAAAGTAGACCCTGGCCAATGAAACATTTCTTTCTTCAATGGCTGGATTTACCTTGAATGGTCTGTCTTATATCTGATGCTCAAGTTTAAATTTTGTTTCTTTGTTTTTCTTTAATTCAGGTGTTGGTCAAAGTGACCATTTGGTTCTGTTTTGAGTGATAGAAGGGACATGAGATCTATCCATTCTAACAGACTCATTTTATAATTGAGAAATCTGACAATCAAGTGGATTTTCCATGGTTACATGGCTAGTTAAATAAAAGACTAAACTAGAATTGGCATCTGATCACCATCCTGATTTATACCTAGCACACTAGACAATTTTGATATTTGTGGAGGAAACCTGCCTAATATTTGCTATGCATTCATCTTTATTTTTCCTTTTGTGATGGTGGGAGAATAGAATATCACATTAATGTGCATTGGGAAATTGATGATCATATAATAAATCAGTTAGTATATTCCATATTGACGCTTCCTTGATGGCTCAGTGATAAAGAATCCACCTTCTAGTGAAGGAGACACGGATTTGATCACTGGGTCTGCAAGATCCCCTGGAGAAGGAAGTGGTAACCCCCTCCAGTATTCTTGCCTGGGATATTCCATGGATAGAGGAACCTGGTGTAGACCATGGGAGTTGCAGAGGAGTCGGACATGACAGTGACTAAATGACAGCGACGTATTCTATATTATTTCTGTGTTAATATCTGTGAAGATATGAGAATCAAATATTTAGTCTAGAAATTACTGTGAAAGGTTAAAATGTTACAGCAGAAAATCTAGGCTTGATGTTTCTTTCAAACACCTGACAAGAGATGTCTCTTTGTGTTCATGTATAAAAAACTCAGTTGGTACTGAAGAATTGGTTATGAATTAATCATTAACAAGACCGTACTTTGTATTATTGTTCTCCCCTTAAAATACCTCCAACGTTTATCTATTTTGAGACTATTTTTTAAAAAAGCAACCCATTGGAATTAAGGATTTTTTTTTTATCTTCTAAGAAACTGGGAGACTGGACATTTCTTTATTTGTAACACCCACAAGCCCCTTGGCAGGTTGAAAACTACAGAAACATCTGTGAGATTAGGCCTGAAATGTGCAATTAGTTATTAAAATGTGGTTGAGAAACCATTTGTGGCATTTTACATAATCTCCTCAGCATTTATAAAAACAAATTAACAAAAGAATAATGAAAGAATCTCATTTATTTTAAATGCTTTTCTTATTAATCCTGTCTTTTGAATGATAAATTTCAGCCTACATGTAGGGAAAGTGAAATATTTTAAAATATAAATTTAATTTATATTTTTAGGCATTTTTTTAACATTCCATTTTAATCTATGACCCCACTCAATATGGATGCAGTTAACATTTGTTTACTGATTATGGTTAAGCTAATTTTAATCATTTAATCTGTTGCATTGGGAAAAAAACAAGAAAAAAAATGTCTTTTTTAGACATCTGAGGTATTTTATGTAATTCCTTGTTTCTTTTTATCTTTCAATCTTAATAGTTACATTTATAATTTAAAGTGTTAATGCAACTCCCTCATGAGTGAAATTCGTGACTTATACTTCCCTCCATGCCATCATTTCCATTTCTGTTTTAAAGAATTGTGACTGCTTTGCAGACAAGTATTGGACCCAACACATTCCCAGACTCTTTCAGAGTGGCTTCAGAAGGCAGAAAAACTTCTGTCTGCCCCTGGAAGTGGGCTGGTTTGGTCCAGGGTCTGTATTTGTACCTGAGTGTTGAGCTGCAATGTGAAGATACCTGTTGGTCTCGCTTTTGTTTGTCTGGATTTTCCTCCATTTGTTTCTTAGCCAGAGGGCAGATTTTTTTTTCCCCTTAAAATATCATTATTTTGTTTCTTTAATGTTTCATTCAGGTGAAAATCCTGTATAAATGGCTGTGCACAGTTATTCCTTTAAAAGGGTATAGTTTGCTTATGGAAAATTATATCAATCAGTTAGAAATAATTAAGTCAGAGAGTAATGGAATGATCTTTTAACATTAAAAAGCAATTTTTCTAAAATGGATTAAGGAGCCATTTAAACTATTACACTGATCATCCTACATGAAATCTCTTTTTTGGTATAGTGAGCATACAATACAGAGAAAGGCTGAAAACTTCCATTATTATTATATAAATATCTAAGATTTTCTCTTTCTCTTCCTCTGGCTATTATCTCTTTATATAATTTTTTTGGGGGGGCCTGACTGTTAAATATCCAGTGTATATCTAATCAAACCATAGGAAATGCTATCAGCACCTATCTTGCCCTAGCCTTTCTTAATGATTTTCTTGATGTTATTTTTGGAATTTATTTTTCTACTTGATTCTCTCCCTATATACCAAGTATCTATTTTTCTCCTTTGACTTTAGGAGATTGGAACTTTATCCCTGTGCTCTTGGCATTGCTGATCAAAATAAATTTAAAGTGGCTCTTACTCTGAGATTTGTTTATCAGAAAGTACTTTTTTGTTGGCTTTTAAAACATATCAAATCCAGATAAGATTTAAATAAGATGAGTTTTTTTATTTCATTCTTTTCTTTCCACTTATTAAGGGATTTGCTTTCCTGATAAAACAGTATACAATTAATTTTATTTGATTCTCCCTGAATCAAAACTATTCTCCCTGAATATATTCAGCTTCCTTTTGGTAAATGCCTTCTCAAACAATGTTAAAACATTTTTATGCTTGTTCTCATAGCACATATTGTGAGCAAAAAGTATCCTGGATGTTTTATAGAAGGTTGTTACATGGCATTTATCTTGTGCTCATTTGGATTATAATCCAACTGCAGTTGTTTAGAGTGTTCTTGAAATCTCAGAAAAATTCACTTGCAATTGTGTAGCTAATATATGGTTACTGAAGCTGAGAGATAGGTTATGGTTTAAGCAGTGGATTGATTTTAGGGAAAAGTTGGCAAATGATATAGTTCCCTTGACAGTTTTGGAAAAAAACAAGGTAAAATGAAACAAAAGGCTACTTTTCATTTATTTCCAGATGGATTTCATCTTGTACTTGGCATGGCACAAAGTCAAAATGTTGCTCTTTGAGATTTATTAATTAGAATGTTTCTAAGCCAGATATGGAATCCAGTTTCCCTTTTTCAGATAAAGGTAAACCTACTCAGATGTAAAAATAACTTTCAAGT
The DNA here is from genome assembly GCF_032452875.1 of Bos javanicus. NCBI lineage: Eukaryota > Metazoa > Chordata > Mammalia > Artiodactyla > Bovidae > Bos > Bos javanicus. Next base: position 48,819,421 of record NC_083881.1, read on the forward strand.
GGGGAAAATATCGAGAGCCTAAATCTGAGGCTTTTTTCATGTACATCTCCATTTCTTAACTAAGTGAACTCTGCCACGATGACTCCGTTGGTGGACACCGCTGTATTGAGGACGCCAGTGGCCTTGTGGCAGCCAGGCCCAGTGGTCTTTCCATCTGACTGCGTGTTTTAAATGAATCGGATACTGCCAGCCATTCTCTTGAGTTCCCTCTTGGCTTGGCTCAAGGGGCCCTGCATCCCTGCCGCACTTGTTCTAGTCTGTCCTTGGCTTTCCTCTTAGGTGCTGCAATTTTCCTTGAGGATTGTATGCTTGCACCTTTTGATCTGAATGAAATCACTCCAGTTCATCTCTAGAACTGCGTTGGTTTCTGAGTACAATATTATTGTTGTTGTTTAGTTGCTCGGTCGTTTCTGACTCTTTGTGACCCTATGGACTGCAGCCCGCCAGGCTCTTCTGTCTGTGGAATTTCCCAGGCAAGAATACTGCAGCGTGTTGCCATTTCCTTATCGGGGGATCTTCCCGACCCAGGGATTGAAGCTGTGTCTCCTGCACTGGCGGACAGATTCTTTACCTGAGCCACATTGCCGGCCTTCAAGTGCATGGTCCTTGTTTATGCATCTGTTTGTCATCCTTAGGTTGGTATGTGGGACCCTAAACTCTGCTCCCGGTTTACCAGTTCCATCTTTACAGTACCGTGTGTTCTATCCTTAAAGTAGTATTGAGTTCCAGAACTTTCCCCAACCGACCTTCCTTCATGCTCTCCCCTCTCTGAAATGCCTTTGTTTCATCCAGTCTTACTTATAGGAATTCTACTTATTCTTCACATGATAACTTCTGTATTTCTTTTTCCTGAAGCCTTTCCATTTCTACTCACTGAGATTTAAACACCCTGTCCCTGGGCTTTCACTTATTTATGGCCTTAGTAGAGACCATACCAGAATCCGCTTGGCCATTTCAAGTGTGAGGAGAGTAAAAGCGCATCCAGCTCATTTCTATTCTTTTTACAGTGTCTTGGATACAGTGGTTTCTCAAAAGTGTTGCATTAAATTGGCACTTAGGAGGAGAATACTTTGGCCAGAAGAGCATAAGACGTTTAGATGTTGAGAAAATTGTGAAATTGGGTTGTCAGGTTTCAGAGAGGAGGAGGATTATCTGATGTTGCATAATTAATAAACATATTTGAAGTCTACCCTAATGTATTGTTCTTAAAATGTCATATGACTGGTTACAACTTATGTTATATTTTGCAGTGTGCTTTCAAGTTCTGCCTTTTGCTGATTAATGTCCTTGAACCAAGTGTGACGGCGTCAGTGAAGCTGAGATGAAGGGAGGCCCACATACATTTTGCGAACTATAGAAAAATGTAAAACCAGACCACCTTGTTGTGCTTTATTGACATTGCAGTTGAAGTACTATGAAGTAGTCAAAGATGCAAAGTGATAAATGATGTGCCCATAATGCATATATGTTTAACTAGAAAAATGGTATGCTGCTGCTGCTGCTAAGTCACTTCAGTCATGTCTGACTCTGTGTGACCCCATAGACGGCAGCCCACCAGACTCCCCCGTCCCTGGGACTAAATGGTATAGATGACCTTATTTGCAAAGCAGAAATAGAGACACAGACATAGAGAACAAATATATGGATGCCAAGGGGGAAAGGGTTGCTGTGGGAGGAATTGGGAGATTGGGATTGATACATATGTTACACTGTTGATACTATGTATAAAATAGATAATTGAAGGGAACTACTTTATAGCACAGGGAACTTCACTTAGTGCTCTGGGGTGTCCTAAATGGGAGGAAAATCCAAAAGGGAGGGGATACATGTTTATGGATGGCTGATTCATTTTGCTGTGCAGTAGAAGCTAACACAACATTGTAGAGCAACTATACTCCCCAAAATTTAATTAAACAATGATAAAAGAAGAAATGAAAAATGTATATAAGGGGGAAAAAACCAATGTGAGAGATAACATTAGGCTCCGAGGTCGTGAGTCAGAAATATGTAGTTTTAACTTCTATATGTTGAATATTTGTCTGCCCAAATGTTATGTTCTGATGTTTGTGGTTTATGTACTGGCTTCATGGTGAAAGTTACCTGTAAGTGGTTGATGTTTGGATGTTAAGGGAGCAAGAATGATTTAAACTGTAGGAAGGTCTAACAAGGATATTGATGAATAGGGTTTGTCAGGAGCTGAGCAGAGCCATAAGTAATGCTGCCTGGGGCAGCTCAGGTTTATGGCAGTGAGAGGATATTAGACCCTTCTTTGCTCTTTTTCATATCCATGCCTCCTTGAGAGATGGCCAGTAAAGTGGTAACTGAATAATAGCTGCTGAGATGTTTCTTGTGTTGAAACAAAAATGTCTGAGACTTCTTTGAATGCTTCATTTTTACTAATCACTTTAACTTCACTTAAAAGCCAAGGAACAATTTTTAAAGCTTTTTTCTTTCTTTCTTTTTTTTTTTAAGACCATATCCTTGGCCTTCTCTCTGTAGGTTTTTTTTTTTTTTTAAACTAGAAAACTTTCTTTTATCTGGGAATTGGGAAGTCCCTTTGATTTCATATGTGAATTTGTTAAGCACTTAAATATTATTTTAAACAATTCTGGGAAATTATTAAGGCTTGCTATTATTGTGTGTTCCTAATTCTGAATGGACCCAGAACCATGAAGGAGAAATCAGGGAGAGGATCTATGTAATGAATTTCTTTACTTCTAGGACAGCTCATTACTTGTAGGACTGATATATGTCTATTTCTTCCTTTATAACAAAACATGCCGAAGCTCCCTAGAGACCTTAGCTAATTGCATCTTTCAAACATAGTTTTCTGATGTCACCTTGTGTTTATCAGCAACTTTAAAAATCTTTTGAAGGAGATAGTTGGAGTTTATCTGTGTGAAATTTACAATAGTTAAGTGACAGGGGAGAGCATTTCCTAACTAGAAAGAGTACATTCTAGTTAATGAGTAGGGACCTTTAAATCTTCTGTACTTTTCCACAACTGAAGGGGTGCATATTTTTGGTTGGAAGTGAGTAGGCGAAATTTAGTCCTGCTGTTCTGGTAGTCTTGATGGCTTAGAAATCTCTTTATTGTAGTTTCATAATCCCTGACATGACTGTCCAGCTCTCGTGTCTGCTAAATACAGAAATAGAGGAAGGAAATGTATGTTTTGGCTCCTTTAAAATGGAGCTTATCAGACTCTATGTAGGAGGAGTAGACTTTGTTGAAGATGCGTCTATTTGCCAGCTGGTTAGCATGTGCATGGGGCGAGTTTCCTGTCTGCTAAAGCTGTGTGCTGCCCTTCAGTGATGGGAAGGAGCACATTATTAAATGGGTCGTAGTGTTTTCACTTGTGAAAATCAGGGTGCAGAGGGCATGCAAACTTTGCCCAGAGGCTGGCCACAGTTTGCATAGAAATGAGCAACCTGGAGCCACAACTGATGTGGTAGATGCCTGGTGAGCACTGATCACTAAAAAAATAAATGAGAGCCACTCCCGGCCAGAGGTGAGCTAACTTTTGCCTGGGAAAGGCTGCATCCTAAGAGATTAGTGTTCCATGAGGGGCCACCTGCAAATGATGATAATGGTTCACAGTTGTGGAGCACTCCCTTGTCTCCACTTGAGACAGGAACTGCTGTCATCCCCGTTTCCCAGGGAAATTTAATCAGTTGCGTAGCCCACAAACAAGGAGCAGTCGAGTATCAGGATTTGAACCCAGGCAGTCTGGCTAAAGCACTCAGGCTTGGTCAGTTCTACTTTATTTCTCATCGAGGGGGAGAAAGGGATTTGAGAAACCCTAGGTGACTGTCCTCTTAAAACCGTTCCATTCGGCTTTCTTCTTAAGCTCTAATCTACCTTTATTCATTGTTGGAGAGATAAAACCATTGCCTGTATACATAAGACATTTTAAGTCTAGCTTTCGTCATAATTCATGTTCAGCTTGTATTTTTTCTATAGCGAGACTGTAATCTCCTGTTAAAAAAGTCTATATTAGTCTAAGTGACTGCCTCTTCTTGGCTCCATTACAGTAAAAAGGCTGTGATCAGCAAACTCTTGTAAGGGGAAGTTGTTGAATGACATGGGGCTGCAGTGCTGTCCTGGTAATCCTCTGGGCTTTGTGTTTCTTAAATTATTTGCACTCCTGGGTAACTGCCCCAGCTCCAAATGGGGTCTTGACAGCCTGGCTTTCTGACTCGGCTTCTGTTTGTTAAAAACACAGGAAAATCAAAGGTTGGAATGGGTGGGACATACAGATAAACAAACAAGACCTTTTGTCATCTAAATATTAGCTGATTTGTCTCTGTTGGATTAATAATAATAAAAAAGGAATTTCTATTTTATGAATGAACTTTAAAGCCCCAGTGTGTTTTGGTGGTTAGTAATGGTCCCAGAACTAAAAGCCAAGAGTAAAATTGCCTTTTCATTTTGAAGGAGAACTAAAAAATCCGAACCGCAGGTCAGTCACAGGACCAGGATTCCATTTTCTTGTTAAGGGCTTCTCAGAAAGCGCCAGCGTTGTTGTTGGTTGTCTGGGAAGGAGGCGGCTTGCTTTCGGGGGCCCCTGCCTTTGAAGCTGCAGCGACCGACCCGAGCTTTGTGTGTGAATCGGTGGCGCTCGCTGTCGCCTGCGCCCGGGGGCCGCGGCAGCCACGCGTGCTCCGCACCGGGCTGGGGGCGTGCTGTCGCAGGAAGTCCTGCGGAAGCTGCCGCGCTCGCCGCCTGGCTTTCTCGGCCCCCCGCCGGGTGCGCCGAGCTCCCCGCCCCGGTACCCGCGTCCCGCCGGGCCCGGCCCGGCCTCCCGTCCCTCCGCCTGTCTGCATCGCCCGCCTCTCTGCCCTTCTCCCCACTTCCCAGCGGTTTCCTCTCTCCACTAACTCTCTTTCTCTCTTCTTGGCTTCTCCCCTGCTTCCTCTTCGGCTTGTCCTTCTTAAATCTAACGCTCATATTTTATTTCCTTCTGCCTGTCCAATTCCAGGATGGGTTTTCAAACCCGCACTCCCGTTTAAATCTTCTGACTCACCTGTAGTCTGGGTGCCGGTGCAATTAACACGGAGAGACAGTCGCCAGTAATGAGAACTGAAGTTCTCGTTTTTTCATGAATTAAAAAAAAAAAAAAAAGTTTTATGAGCCTTTCAGTGTTACACACTTTCTCATACTGAGTTTTCAGGGAGCTGCTTAAACCTCTTTCTGATATTTTGAAGTATGTGTACTTAAACACAAAACCTTCTTCAATAGACAGAGGAGTAGGATCTCCTGTAGTCTCAATCAGAAAGCTTTGAGTAAAAACGGAGAAGGAAGTGGCAACCCATTCCTGTATTCTTGCCTGGAAAAGTCCATGGACAGAGGAGCCTGGCGGGCTGCAGCCCATGGGGTTACATGACTGAGCACGCGTGTACGAGGGTGGAGGGAGATGGGTTGGTAGCAATAAACTGGTAGAATTTAAAAAAAAGAAGAAAGCTGTAAAATAAAAATAAGAAATAAATAAACATAAGAAAGTTATATGCACGAGATCACAATTTCGATCATAATATAGTAGTCTTCATAAGCACGTGAAGCCCTTCTGGAGTGCCTGAGGCTTCTAATTTTGTTTCTGGTGTTCTGGGAATTGAGACCTTCATTTTTTTCTTAAATTACAAATTTGGAGACAGTTGATGAACATGGATCCCTATCAAGTTTTATCCCTCTGTACATTATCAAGTTTATTTTTAAATTAATTCTTTTTAGGGTCATGCTTTTTATATCCTCTCAGTTAACTTCCTTTTCTGGAAGCCCATATTATTAAGGCCATATCATGAAACATCAGTACTTTTAGTAGACCTTAAATTCCCTACTACTACAAGAGATATTTAGTAAAGATGGAGCTTTATTGATTCATATAATTTATATCCATTTGCTTCCTTTTTGCCTTGATAACTCCAGTATGCCTGATGTAAAGAAAATAGTTGATATGTGACTGAATCTGAGGGGACATTTTAACTTCTAGATGATAGGATTTATATGTTGAAGCCTTGGTTAAAATTAAAAAAAAAAAAAAAAGAAGCTTAGATCCTCCTTTTTAACTTGTAACAGATTAATTTCTAGTTTTGAGTTCCATTTCCCTGGTGGCTCAGTGATAAAGAATCCTTTGCAGGAGACTCAAGAGACACGGGTTCAGTCCCTGAGTCAGGAAGATCCCCTGGAGGAGGAAATGGCAACCCACTCCAGTATTACTGCCTGGGAAATCCCATGGACAGAGGAGCCTGGCAGGCTACAGTCCAGCAGGTTGCAAAGAGTTGGACGTGACTGAGCACAGACTAAGGCTGACACTGAGTTCCATAGGGAGAGTATATAAAATGATATTGTAAGTTGATTTCATAAGACAGTATGGAACTCAAGAGGATTGGTTGAAAAAAAAGCTGACCCATTAAGTATGTGAAATGATTTAATATAACAAATCTTTTAAAATGTTGCAAAAAAAAATGATAGTCTTACGATAAACGTCAACACATACTAAACCAATTATTAGTAGGTGCTGTTCTGTCCTCAACATTCTAAACTAAATAATTACCCTATGAAAACAAAGTACTGAAGTTACAGCACCAGGAACACTGGTTCTCATATACAAATAATAAAGACTGAGTCTGCCGCCAGATGGGCTGTAGCCCGCCAGGCTACTTCGTCCATGGTGGGACTTTCCAGGTAAGAATACTGGAGTGGGTTTCCATGCCCTCCCTCAGGGTATCTTTCTGATCCAGGGATGGAACACACTTCTGCGTCTCCTGCTTTGTAAGCAGATTCTTTACCGCTGAGCTGCCAGTGAAGGCCTGAGTCTACCTGCATTTTACTTATTGTTGGGACCCCCACTCTGGAGTTTAGGAAACATTTATTACTTCAGTGGTCATAAATGTGCATCACAATATTTTTTTTAAACCTTTTTGGTTCTGTTTCTTTTTTCTTTTTTCAATTATCTGAAGACTTTGGCCTATTTTCAAGCTTATTTGTTCACCAGCTAGGTAGAACACGAATTAAAATGAAGAGGTTTCTGCCATCTCAGGGACATGTGATTGTGTAGATGAGGTTAACGTCCAGCTGTGTTTAGAATATACATAGGTTGTAGCTGTGTTTTCCTATCCATGGGAGTAGCTTTGATGGAATAAAAGCAGATTAGAGTCTCTAAGATCTCGAGTTTACAGCCTCCCCATCTATAGGCTGTGAGTTATATTACTTGGGCTCAGGTTGTAGGGCAAGGCAAAGAGTCAACTTAAATAATATATGTAGAACAGTTTAGGTGAATGCCAAAAGCCTGTGTGACTATCTATTATTATAATAGTAATTATAATCATTGTTCTGTTTGTAATCCTTATAGTTTTCATATATCATTAACTATGGGAGTACTCACTAAACTGTTAAAAAATGGTATTCCTAAGGCCTTGTTTTAACTTTTAACTTAAAGAATTATATTTAGGATATATACAGACTGGAATTCTAGCTGTCAGGTATTATAGGGAAGAAGGGAATCAGTTTATTCCAAAAGACTAGCTGGTAGTGTTCCCTTGGAAAAATATATGCCTTAATTCATCAGTTCTTATGTTTGAATTTTCTGTTGTATAAATTTTCATATTTGAGGTCACTCTGAGTTGTAAAAGTTGTTGTAAAGAAATGTTTTGGGGTTATTTTTTCACATTGTCCCATCTGTGCCTTGTTCTTTGGGTCATTCATGAACTATGCCCTCATTATTATTTTAAATTGCATTTGTACTGGTACTTAAATTTCATACAGGACTTTTCTTTTTTTAATACATGACTTTTTTGAAAGCCAGAGATTTCCTCTCATAGCTTACTTTTCGTATCAATTTTATGACATTTCTTCCTCTTCTCCAAAATGAGTCTCACAGAATTCCCCTTCAGAATTAATCACTGTCTTACTTGTCAGTAGGTTGTGGTGACTTGGTTAGAATGATCAGACCCTTTCCAGAGGAGTAGTTTCTCACAGATAATATTTTGTGATTCTCTCTGGACATTTCAGAATTTACCTTTTTTATTTTTCCATACGTGGGATAAGTGCTACATGATCATGTACATTTTGTGAATAAAAATGATTTGTTGCTACTGAGGTCACCCATTTTTTCCACAGGAGAATAATAGATAGTCATATGATTTCATAGCCACTGTAGGTTATAGTCTATGGTATAGTGGTTCTGAGGCATCATTTACAATCATGTGCCCTAAGTTTTCAAATGAAGTGTGTGTGTGTGTTCTCTTTTATTTTCTCAAGAAGTAATCCTGATTTTACCACCAGAGATAAAGACCTTACTTATTTATAAAATGTCTTTTAAAAATAACAAAATGATTAAAATTAATAAAGTTTTTTTTTTTTTTTTAAGGTTAGAAGCCCAAAGAATTGTCTTAATAGTAACACATAAGATATCAGAGTTTCTAGGGGAAATTACAGTGAACCATTGGAACTGTTTTTCATTTGATAGAAAAGAGAGCCCTACTGAACACTAATCCTAATTTTTCATTGGCAAGTGCCGCTGTCAAATTATATTTGGAGTAAAAAATTCACAAGTTCTGACTAGGGACTTGCAGACTGTATTGATGAGATGACTCGGATTTCTCTTTTTGGTATGCAAATTTTCAGATAATGGAGGAAGTTTTAGAAATCATTCAAGAATTTCCCAAATGAGACTGAGGGTCTGAATGATACTGAGTCTCTGCAAACTTCTTTTTCATTTTGATACAGTTCCCTATTTATTTTGTGTTCTGCAATACAAGACTCAGTAGGTTCATGTCTATATTTGTATTTTGTATTGTGTTTATGGTTATTATGTGTATATATATGTGTATGTATATAACCCACTCCAGTGTTCTTGCCTGAAGAATCCCAGGGACGGGGAAGCCTGGTGGGCTGCCGTCTATGAGGTCGCACAGAGTCGGACACGACTGACGTGACTTAGCAGCATATAATGTTTGTTAATAACTATGTGCCTATTGGAAAATATTGTCCCTTAGATTTTGGAAATTAAGGAAACTGAAAATGGGCTTTTTCCTCTCCACATCCATTTTTTTCCCTATCCTGTACAGATCTTTAATAACTGGAAGCCGTTTCTGTATTCCAGTAATTTGATAACCCATTTTGAAATGCTTTTGTGAAGCTCGTTGTAATTCCGTGTGATTCTAATGAAAGTCACGTGAAAGTATAGACTGGAAGAATGAACCATAGTTGATCCCTGTAGGGACCCTGCTGCCGCTTTTCGGGCCATCTTTAACCTGGCACCCAGTAGTGTTTTGGCTTAAACGGCGTTTTCAAAATGTAAATGATGTCACATTGGGAAGCGATGCCAAGAAACAATGTGGCAGTTTCTAAATTTTGTGAAGCTAAAATCCCTGGTTACAAGAAAGAGTACATGTCACAGATGAGTAGTTAGTAATGACTTCAGTTTAACAGGAAAAGAGCAATTCCCATATGCTAATTCTAGTCTCAAACAAAGAATGTTATAGAAAGATTGCACCGTATTTAACAAGCTGTGAGTTAATGTGACAGTGTCAGTGGATCTAGTTCCAGAAGGATAATCACTTTACCATATTTCTTCAGAAATATTTAAGTTCTACAGAAAACTTGCTACAAATGAATCCAGACTGTTCCCCACCACAACCCACCCCCAGTTTAGGCAGTAATATTGAGTTTAGTTAAGCTAATTGGTCAGGACTGCTTGGTCTTAAGTACCTGGATACATAAGTAAGTTTCATTGTCAGACTCTGATCCTGAGAGGCATGCCTGCAGTGTAACGGAGACTGGATACAAATGACAGCATTACTCCCTGAACCTTAAGTTTCGAAGAGTTGGTTTTCAGTACATCAGTTTATCTCTTCCTGAGAGCTTTGCCCCATTTGAACATGGACTATATCCTTCCACATTGATGAACACCTTAGAAATGAAGACAATGAAGGGAAATTGTATTGCTTTCAACCCTTTGGAATATATACTGTGGGCAGTCTGATTTGATTGATTTGTTATCAACAGTTCACTTGCAAGGTCTTTCCCAGAGACTTGGCCTCATATGTATTTTCATATTGGCACTACGATTTCTTTGCTGCTGTGAGCTCTAACAAATGGGTGGGTTTAATTTTGAATTGTAGGCTAGACTGTGTTCCTTCTAGAGCTTAAAACGCATCCATCATTTTGCTGTTGCAAAGATTCTTAAAGGTAGGGAAGTGGGGAGAGGGTCTGATTTCCTTCAGTGATTTAGAAAAAAGTACACTCTCCATCATGGAAAAAGTACCTTTTTCAAAATGAGAGCTTTGTTTTATCACCTCAGTAATGAGCCTGTTTCTTTTTCCAATTAGCATATATTGTTGGATATTAGGAGAGGGAGCTGCGTAAAATGAACAATCCAACATGAAGAATTTTTACAAAATGCCTTTTATAAAGGATTTCTTTTCTTTGAAAGCAATTATAAATTTGATAATTAAATGAAATGCAAATACAATTATATTTAGATAATATTTTCTAATCTTCCTATTGCTTAAAACATTCCCTGGTGACAGACTGTGGAATGAAGGCATTCTGACACTATAAACATAGTCTACCACTGCTGGATATTAACTTCTTTAAGATATTAAGGGCTCCTAGTTTGTTAAAGGAGACAAAGTTTTCAGTTTGCAGGGATTACCTCATGAAGTGACTGACATAGGCGCCAGACATTCTGCTACGCCCTGTACTTCTAGTACACAAACTGTTTAAGAGAGATGCTGACTTAAAAGTAAAAAATGCAGTGACTTTTGAAAAAAGTGAAAACAAGTGAAATATAGTAATATTTGTTCTTTTTCTACCCCAAAATATTTGGGTGCCTCCTTTTAAAAAAATTATATATTGACTGTGAATTTAACTGTTCAAGAAGTACATCTTGCCTGTCATTAAGTTCAGTTCAGTTGAGTCGCTCAGTTGTGTCCAACTCTTTGCGACCCCATGGACTACGGCACGCCAGGCCTCCCTGTCCATCACCAGCTCCTGGAGTTTACTCAGACTCATGTCCATCGAGTTGATGATACCATCCAACCATCTCCATCTCCTCTGTTGTCCCCTTTTCCTCTTGCCTTTAATCCTTTCCAGCATCAGGGTCTTTTCAAATGAGTCAGTTCTTCAAATGAGGAGGCCAAGTACTGGAGTTTCAGCTTCAGCATCAGTCCTTCCAATGAACACCCAGGACTGATCTCCTTCAGAATGGACTGGTTGGATCTCCTTGCAGTCCAAGGGACTCTCAAGAGTCTTCTCCAACATCACAGTTTAAAAGCATCAGTTCTTCAGTGCTCAGCTTTCTTTATAGTCCAGCTCTCACATCTGTACATGACTACTGGAAAAACCATAGCTTTGACTAGAAGGACCTTTGTTGTCAGAGTAATGTCTCTGCTTTTTAATATGCTAGACAGCATAGGTTGGTCATAACTTTTCTTTCAAGGAGTAAGTGTCTTTTAATTTCATGGCTGCAGTCACCATCTGCAGTGATTTTGGACGCCCCCTCTCCCCACCAAGTAGTCTGCCACTGTTTCCACTGTTTCCCTATCTATTTGCCATGAAGTGATGGTATCAGATGCCTTGACCTTAGTTTTCTGAATGTTGAGTTTTAAGCCAACTTTTTCATTCTCCTCTTTTACTTTCATCAAGAGGCTCTTTAGTTCTTCTTCACCTTCTGCCATAAGGGTGGTATCATCTCCATATCTGAGGTTATTAATATTTTTCCCGGCAGTCTTGATTCCAGCTTGTGCTTCATCCAGTCCAGCATTTCTCATGATGTACTCTGCATATAAGTTAAGTAAGGAGGGTGACAATATACATCCTTGATGTACTCCTTTCCCAATTTGGAACCAGTCTGTTGTTTCATGTCCAGTTCAAACTGTTGCTTCTTAACCTGCATAGGGATTTCTCACGAGGCCAGTCAGGTGATCTGGTATTCCTGTCTCTTTCAGAATTTTCCACATTTTCTTGTGATCCACACAGTCAAAGGCTTTGGCACAGTCAGTAAAGCAGAAATAGATGTTTTTCTGGAACTCTTTTGCTTTTTCCATGATCCAGCGGATGTTGGCAATTTGATCTCTGGTTCCTCTGCCTTTTCTAAAACCAGCTTGAACATCGGGAAGTTCACGGTTCAAGTACAGTTGAAGCCTGGCTTGGAGAATTTTGACCATCACTTTGCTAGTGTGTGAGATGAGTGCAATTGTGCAGTAGTTTGAGCATTATTGGCATTGCCTTTCTTTGGGGTTGGAATGAAAACTGACCTTTTCCAGTCCTGTGGCTGCTGCTGAGCTTTCCAAATTTGCTGGCATATTAAGTGCAGCTCAGAAACTGGCATTTTAAAAATAATTTTTATTGAGTATAGTTGCTTTACAATGTTATGTTAGTTTCTGCTGTACAGTTGAATTAGCTATATGTATATATATATATGTGCTTAGTCACTCAGTCATGTTCGACTCTTTGTGACCCCATAGACTGTAGCCTAACAGGCTCCTTTGTCCATGGGGATTCTCTAGGGAAGAGTACTGGAGTGGGTTTCCATGCCCTCCTCCAGGGAATCTTCCCAACTCAGAGACTTAACCTAGGTCTTCTGCATTGCAGGCAGATTCTTTACTGTCTGAGCCACTAGGGAACTCCAAGAATACTGCAGTGGGTAGACTATCCCTTCTCCAGTGGGTCTACCCAACCTAGGAATCAAACCAGGGTCTCCTGCATAGCAGGTGGATTCTTTACCCGCTGAGCTACCTGCAAACCCCACGTATGTGTCTGTATGTGTTCAATTCAGTTCAGTTCAGTCACTCAGTCATGTCCCACTCTTTGCGACCCCATGAATTGCAGCACGGCAGGCCTCCTTGTCCATCACCAACACCCGGAGTTCACCCAAACTCACGTCTATTGAGTCGGTGATGCCATCCAGCCATCTCATCCTCTGTTGTCCCCTTCTCCTTCTGCCCCCAATCCCTCCCAGCATCAAAGTCTTTTCCAATGAGTCAACTCTTTGCATGAGGTGGCCAGAGTATTGGAGTTTCGGCTTTAGCATCAGTCCTTCCAAAGAACACCCAGGACTGATCTCCTTTAGAATGGACTGGTTGGATCTCCTTGCGGTTCAAGGGACTCTCAGGAGTCTTTTCCAACACCACAGTTCAAAAGCATCAATTCTTTGGCGCTCAGCTTTCTTCACAGTCCGACTCTCACATCCATACATGACCACAGGAAAAACCATAGCCTTGACTAGATGGACCTTGGTTGGCAAGGTAATGTCTCTGCTTTTGAATATGCTATCTAGGTTGGTCATAACTTCCCTTTCAAGGAGTAAGCATCTTTTAGTTTCATGGCTGCAATCACCATCTGCAGTGATTTTGGAGACCCCAGAAATAAAGTCTGACGTTGTTTCCACTGTTTCCCCATCTATTTCCCATGAAGTGATGGGACCAGATGCTGTGATCTTCGTTTTCTGAATGTTGAACTTTAAGCCAACTTTTTCACTCTCCTCTTTCACTTTCATCAAGAGGCTTTTTAGTTCCTCTTCACTTTCTGCCATAAAGGTGGTGTCATTTGCATATCTGAGGTTATTGATATTTCTCCCGGTAATCTTAATTCCAGCTTCTTCTTCCAGCCCAGTGTTTCTCATGATGTACTCTGCATAGAAGTTAAATAAGCAGGGTGACAATATACAGTCTTGACGTACTCCCTTTCCTATTTGGATCCAGTCTGTTGTTCCATGTCCAGTTCTAACTGTTGCTTCCTGACCTGCATATAGGTTTCTCAAGAGGCAGGTCAGGTGGTCTGGTATTCCCATCTCTTTCAGAATTTTCCACAGTTTGTTGTGATCCACACAGTCAAAGGGTTTGGCATAGTTAATAAAGCAGAAATAGATGTTTTTCTGGAACTCTGTTGCTTTTTCCATGATCAATTGAATGTTGGCAATTTGATCTCTGGTTCCTCTGCCTTTTTAAAAACAGCTTGTACATCTGGAAGTTCAGGGTTCATGTATTGCTGAAGCCTGGCTTGGAGAATTTTGAGCATTACTTTACTAGCATGTGAGATGAGTGCAATGTGCGGTAGTTTGAGCATTCTTTGGCATTGCCTTTCTTTGGGACTGGAATGAAAACTGACCTTTTCCAGTCCGGTGGCCACTGCTGAGTTTTCCAAATTTTCTGGCATATTGAGTGCAGCACTTTCACAGCATCATCTTTCAGGATTTGGAACAGCTCAACTGGAATTCTGTCACCTCCACTAACTTTGTTCATAGTCATGCTTTCTAAGGCCCACTTGACTTCACATTCCAGGATGTCTGGCTCTAAGTGAGTGATCACACCATCGTGATTATCTTAGTGGTGAAGATCTTTTGTGTACAGTTCTTCTGTGTATTCTTGCCATCTCTTCTTAATATCTTCTGCTTCTGTTAGGTCCATACCATTTCTGTCCTTTACTGAGCCCATCTTTGCATGAAATGTTCCCTTGGTATCTCTCATTTTCTTGAAGAGATCTTTAGTCATTCCCATTCTGTTGTTTTCCTCTATTTCTTTGCATTGATCGCTGAGGAAGGCTTTCTTATCTCTCCTTGCTGTTCTTTGGAACTCTGCATTCAGATGCTTATATCTTTCCTTTTCTCCTTTGCTTTTCGCTTCTCTTCTTTTCACAGCTATTTGTAAGGCCTCCCCAGACAGCCATTTTGCTTTTTTGCATTTCTTTTCCATGGGGATGGTCTTGATCCCTGTCTCCTGTACAATGTCATGAACCTCCATCCATAGTTCATCAGGCATTCTATCAGATCTAGTCCCTTGAATCTATTTCTTACTTCCACTGTATAATCATAAGGAATTTGATTTAGGTCATATCTGAATGGTCTGTTGGTTTTCCCTACTGTCTTCAATTTAAGTCTGAATTTGGCAATACGGAATTCATGATCTGAGCCACAGTCAGCTCCCGGTCTTGTTTTTGCTGACTGTATAGAGCTTCTCCATCTTTGGCTGCAAAGAATATAATCAATATGATTTCGGTGTTGACCATCTGGCGATGTCCATGTGTAGAATCACCTCTTGTGTTGTTGGAAGAGGGTGTTTGCTATGACCAGTGCATTCTCTGGGCAAAACTCTATTAGCCTTTGCCGTGCTTCATTCCGTATTCCAAGGCCAAATTTGCCTGTTACCTCAGGTGTTTCTTGACTTCCTGCTTTTGCATTCCAGTCCCCTCTAATGAAAAGGACATCTTTTTTGGGTGTTAATTCTAAAAGGTCTTGTAAATCTTCATAGAACTGTTCAATTTCAGCTTCTTCAGTGTTACTGGTTGGGGCATAGGCTTGGATTACTGTGATATTAAATAGTTTGCCTTGGAAACGAACAGAGATCATTCTGTCGTTTTTGAGATTGCATCCAAGTACTGCATTTCGGACTTTTTTGTTGACCGTGATGGCTACTCCATTTCTTCTAAGGGATTCCTGCCCACAGTAGTAGGTATAATGGTCATCTGAGTTGAATTCACCCATTCCAGTCCATTTTAGTTTGCTGATTCCTAGAATGTTGATGTTCACTCTTGCCATCTCCTGTTTGACTACTTCCAATTTGCCTTGATTCATGGACCTGACATTCCAGGTTC
Organism: Bos javanicus; assembly: GCF_032452875.1. NCBI lineage: Eukaryota > Metazoa > Chordata > Mammalia > Artiodactyla > Bovidae > Bos > Bos javanicus. The sequence continues at coordinate 48,835,013 of NC_083881.1, forward strand.
CTATGCAATATTGCTCTTTACAGCACCGGACCTTGCTTCTATCACCAGTCACATCCACAGCTGGATATTGTTGGAACACACAGACACACACACACACACGTATATATATATCTCTCCTCCCTCTCAGACCTTCCCCCACCCCCATCCCAGCCCTCTAGGTCACCATAGAGCACTGAGCTGAGCTCCCTGCACTATATAGCAGCTTTGCAATAGCTATTTTACACATGATAGTGTATGTATATGTCAGTGCTACTCTCCCAATTTATTCCACCCTCTCCTTCCCCCTGCCCTATGTCCAGTGATCACTCTCTCCATCTGTGGCTCTGTTCCTGTCCTGCAAGTAAGTTCATCTGTACCATATTTCTAGATTCCACACGTATATGTTAATATTTACTCAGGCATAAAAGACAATGAAATAGGGTCATTTGTAGAGACTAGGATGGACTCAAGACTGCATACAGAGTGAGTCAAGGTGAAAGTCTCTCAGCTGTGTCTGACTCTTTGCGGACTCTATGGACTATATAGTACATGGACTTCTCCAGGCCAGGATACTGGAATGGGTTGCTGTTCCCTTCTCCAGGGGATCTTCCCAACCTAGGGATCCAACCCAGGTCTCCCGCATTGGAGGCGTATTCTTCACCAGCTGAGCCACCAGGGAAGTCCATACAGAATGAAGTAAGTCAGAAAGAGAAGGGCATCTTGATGTCAGTGTGTGCTGCCACTAGGAGCCTGTAGCCTAGCAGGGGAGAGCAGGATGTAGACCAACAGTTACACTGCATTGCCCTTTACAGTCTCTTGGTTTATGCATTTAATTTGTATCCACGTCTCTTTTCATTCCCTTTAAAAAATAACTGGAGGATAGACATGTTATACATGTTTTATAGGAATAAAGACAATACAGGTAAACTCAGAGAGGATAAGAAGCCTGGCTAGAACCATTCTTCTTTATGGTGTATATGCTTCTGTAATCCTTTGAGTGTGCGTGTGTGTGTGTTTTTACATGTGTACGTTTCTCTCTTTATCCCATTCAACATCAGAAAAATGAGGCAGTATGTCAGGGGTTGTTTTTGGAAGTACAAGGAGATCTCTGCCTACAACAGTTTGCAAACCCTATTACTTCAAATCTGAGAACAGTGTGAAATTTTCTGGCTAAAAATTCAGTGTGGTGTGCCTGAGGACACCTTCCTGGCCTTAACATAGATTCTCAGGTAACCTCGTGTTACTCCGTTTGTTCACTCTTCAGGTTTGCTGCTCTGGTCCTGGAGGAATTAATCTGAATGGGCACAAAGAAGGCTGTTCTCTGTCTAAATGTAACCTGATTTTGGAGTGTTCCTGCTTTAAAAACAGATTCCATCTGGTTGTAGAACAGTTGGGACACTTGAGAGGTAACCAGGAGGTAGTGCTGTAATATGAAAATTTAGATGGATCTTTAGTACTTAAATCTGATGTCTGCTAAGTCTTCTCTCTATATTGATCTGGCTTGAAATCTTTATTTCAAGACGTGTTGTGTATAATGGTATTTTTCAGTGATCGTGTCTTCTTGGCCATTATTTTAACTGCTGAATTCTGTGGGTCAGAATATACTAGTTGGATTGTTATGGAGTTTCTGACCAGGTTCTGAGTGAGTTCCCAGTGGAACTGTGAAGATCTGGGATAATTTGGAAGGCTTGCTTTTAAGTTACTTTGGAAAACGTTTTAAAAGGCTGCAGGTCCCAGAACTTAAGAGTTAGAATGGGTTCAGGAGAAACAAGGCTAAAATAAAATATTGAATATGGACCCACAGTTCAGAAACAAATAGGTGTCAAGTAGGTAGGTTAGTGAGCTGATTGATATTTGTACCATTTCAGTAAGCTTCAGAAGCGTATTCACTAAATTTAAATAACATCAATAAGTCCACTCAAGAAATAAACTAAGTGGTACCTACTCGTTTATGGTTCATACAGTTGATCATGAGACTATCAATACGAATGACCAAAGGGAAACACTGTTCAGGCAGGAATTTCAATTTTGGAGCAGATACATAAAATATTGTATTGATAGTAATAACTCTCAATTTGAGCTGTAGAAATACAGAGTAACACAGAAACGCCTAGGTAATCCAGTATAATTAATGTTTCACAAATGTATGTCAATAACCTCACCCTTTTTTTGGTACTGGTAAGATATTTCTGAGTTTTTATTTATTTTTTTTAATTCTTTCATGATCAGAGTTGAAATACATTTGACTTTCTTTCACATATGTGACAGTCTTCATTTTTCACTTTTCTTCAATGGACACTTTACACAATGTCTGGTTTGGTTTTCTTAATCTCTTCTATTTGGAAACTTCAAGTGGGTTCCTGTTTTCTACAAGTGCTCCAGCCTCATCAACTGGGATGCGAGATTCTATCTTGCAAACCTTTGTAACCACATGTTTTAGTGATGCAGACTCTTCTCTTGACGTGTTTGTATTGGAGAGTAACCCTTTGTTTCTTTTATGTCCTATTTGCTGCAGTTCTGTTTTCTCTTCCCTAGAATTGTGCATTTCTTATTTCTTCCTAGGGATCGTCTTCACTCTGATCTACCTTAAATGTTTCTACTGCTCTTGACCACATTACATTCTTTTACTATGAGTGAAATTAATAGTGGAGATAATAATAATATTCATAAAAGTATTAGTGGACATTTAGCAATTAACTGTTTGTCTCCAAAGGAATTTATTGTTTGCTCTGCTGATTTTGGTGCATAATCCTACGTGATCCTGTATTTTTATTGAGATGCTTACTGTGAACTTTCATTGATACAGGAAGCTTGTTTCTTAGAAAGCAATCATTTTCTCTTAAAATTCCTTTCCCTTTTGGTCATTAGCAGCATTGTTTAAAATATACTATGTGCTCAATAAATTTAGACTATATGAGTGAATTAATTGATTAGAAATTTTAGTGTTAAATGTCCTTGTCCATAAGCAGAATGTATCCATGATATTCAGCGCTTGTTGTGGTACTTTATGTTCCAATCTGATGAACCAGAATGGTTTTTTAAATCATTAATATTGTGCATTCATGGCAGAATAAATAGAAACTTTATTGAGAATTAAATGTGTCAACTTTGGCTTCATAGCCAGAATATCAAGCTTTTGGGAAGAGATCAGTTTTCAATAAATTATATGCACTTACCATTAATAGATTAATATATAAATGAACATAAATTAATCCAGAGCATAATGACCCTATTTCCAGGATTATACCTAATTGCTTATGATAAGAAACTTTAGGATGGTTAGCACTATCTTATCAGATGGTAAAAAATTGTACTGAAATCAGAGACAATATTGTTGATATTAAGCTATTTTTATCACAGTAACGCTTTTTCCATAACATGTAGAAGTTTTATCCATGTTCCAGTAGTAAACACTTTGGATGGAAGAGCTTATCTAAAGTTTTGTGTACATGGATGATAAATGAACTGTGTACTCCTTCCAGAAAAATAGAAATTTCCCACAGCATTTTATTCTTTATTTTATAGAATTGAAAATTTTAACAAAAACACCACCGAAATGACTAACACTTCAAAGTCTCCTTCAGTTCCATTAAGAAGTCACATTCTCTCTCAAGACAGGATGGCCTTTTCCACTTGCTGTTTCTGCTGCCTGATTCCCTTTACCCTCTGCTCGTGCCTGAACAGCTTCTACTCTTTTAGTTTGCACACAGTTTTACCCCTAGAACTCTTTCTTTTTATACCAGTTCTGGATCAGGCACCTGCCTGTCCTAGTTTTCTTTTCTGTGACTAGCCTGGAAGCTTACTGAGGACGGGCTTCCTGTCTGCCTCTCTCCCAGTTAATACTCAGCACCTAACTCAATGCCCACAAAAATACATGTTGAGTGAATATCAGATCAAATCAGATCAGATCAGTCACTCAGTGGTGTCCGACTCTTTGCGACCCCATGAATCGCAGCATGCCAGGCCTCCCTGTCCATCACCAACTCCCGGAGTTCACTGAGACTCACGTCCATCGAATCAGTGATGCCATCCAGCCATCTCATCCTCTGTCGTCCCCTTCTCCTCTTGCCCCCAATCCCTCCCAGCATCAGAGTCTTTTCCAATGAGTCAACTCTTCGCATCAGGTGGCCAAAGTACTGAAGTTTCAGCTTTAGCATCATTCCTTCCAAAGAAATCCCAGGGCTGATCTCCTTCAGAAAGACTGGTTGGATCTCCTTGCAGTCCAAGGGACTCTCAAGAGTCTTTTCCAATACCACAGTTCAAAAGCATCAATTCTTCGGCACTCAGCCTTCTTCACAGTCCAACTCTCACATCCATACATGACCATAGGAAAAACCATAGCCTTGACTAGATGAACCTTTGTTGGCAAAGTAACGTCTCTGCTTTTGAATGTGCTATCTAGGTTGGTCATAACTTTCCTTCCAAGGAGTAAGCGTCTTTTAATTTCATGGCTGCAATCACCATCTGCAGTGATTTTGGAGCCCAGAAAAATAAAGTCTGACACTATTTCCACTGTTTCCCCATCTATTTCCCATGAAGTGGTGGGACCGGATGCCATGATCTTCGTTTTCTGAATGTTGGGCTTTAAGCCAACTTTTTCACTTTCCTCTTTCACTTTCATCAAGAGGCTTTTTAGTTCCTCTTCACTTTCTACCATAAGGGTGGTGTCATCTGCATATCTGAGGTTATTGATATTTCTCCCAACAGTCTTGATTCCAGCTTGTGTTTCTTCCAGTCCAGCGTTTCTCATGATATACTCTGCATAGAAGTTAAATAAACAGGGTGACAATATACAGCCTTGACGTCCTCCTTTTCCTATTTGGAACCAGTCTGTTGTTCCATGTCCAGTTCTAACTGTTGCTTCCTGACCTGCATAAAGATTTCTCAAGAGGCAGATCAGGTGGTCTGGTATTCCCATCTCTTTCAGAATTTTCCACAGTTTATTGTGATCCACACAGTCAAAGGCTTTGGCATAGTCAATAAAGCAGAAATAGATGTGTTTTGGAACTCTCTTGCTTTTTACATGATCCAGTGGATGTTGGCAATTTGATCTCTGGTTCCTCTGCCTTTTCTAAAACCAGCTTGAACATCAGGAAGTTCACGGTTCACATATTGTTGAAGCCTGGCTTGGAGAATTTTGAGCATTACCTTACTAGCGTGTGAGATGAGTGCAATTGTGCTGTAGTTTGAGCATTCTTTGGCATTGCCTTTCTTTGGGATTGGAATGAAAACTGACCTTTTCCAGTCCTGTGGCCACTGCTGAGTTTTCCAAATTTGCTGGCATATTGAGTGCAGCACTTTCACAGCATCATCTTTCAGGATTTGGAACAGCTCAACTGGAATTCTATCACCTCCACTAGCTTTGTTCGTAAAATATATGTGATGTTAATTTATTCTTGAGTATAAGCATTAGTCATCATAGCATATGGTCATTTTTGTCTTGGTTGCACAAAAAAATAAGGTTCAGTGCTAGATGGACATTGATGCCTGCACTTACACTTGACCATGGATGCTGGGAAAAACATTCAGGTAACAGCTTATTTGGGTAAACATTTGGAGTTTTCTCATGAGAGTTAAGGATGCACAAGGGGATAAGTTATAGGACATTTTGACAAGACTAACTTTATTCTAAGTGACTGAATCAGACTAAAATGGTTCTCTTTCAAGCAGTATTCCTGGTCATCAATAAGTATTCTTGAGTAATGGTATCTTTTAACTTGTTAGTATTTTCAGAGTATTTCATATATTTTTTTCAGCATTCCTACTGTGGACTACGGGCCTTACATTCCAGAGTTCACCTACTCTTTTAGCTCGTTTGGACCATATTCATGATACTTTGTGAAGGAGAATTCCATTTTTATTTTCATAAACCAGGGCAGGATATTTGGGAACCTACAACCTGTTTTTTTTTTTTTTTTCCCTCCAGAATATGGCAGCCGACTTAGCAGGATACAGTTTTCTTAGAGAATTCTGTCATGACTCACTTTTAATGTAATTTGTTCTATTTCAACCTTAAAACAGGGCATTCTTAATATTTTAACAAGATTAAAAGAGCTGGATGTCACATGATATATTAACCTTTTCATGAAGTCATTTTGGTAATAGCATTTTATTTTCTGAATCAAACCTGATTTGTAGCCTAAATAACCAAGTCGTCATTTGCAGGTGTGAAGATAATCTTACTAGATCCCAGTATTGTTTGTTTAGGTGAACTCTGGAGTCATCTGATTTTGAAATAACTGGGTAAAACTGTCACTGTGAAATGTCATGTCAACAAAAGTTCAAAAGAAATGTGTGCTGTGTGCTCAGTTGCTCAGCTGTGTCTGACTCTTTGCAACCTGGTGGACTGTGGGCTGCTAGCTCCTCTGTCCATGGGCTTTCCCAGGCAAGAATACTACAGCGAGTTGCCATTTCCTTCTCCAGGGGATCTTCCTGACCCAGGGATCATCTCTTGTGTCTTCTGCATTATGGGCAGATTCTTAACCATGAGCCACCTGGGCAGCCTCAAAAGAATCATGAAAGCAGTTAATTTTAAATAAAACAACTAGGGCCACTGTTCTCTAGGCACTGTGCTGCTCCTTTCACAGTTTGTCCCATCTATACCCCCAGTTGTTTCCTGAAGGCAACAGGTAAATGTCTAGAACATTTGTGCTTTGATGTCCAGGAAGCGTAAGAAGTGGGGCCAGCCACCTAGTTCTTATTCTGCTTAAACTCAAGGTTCTTAAGCTCATTTAGGTGACTATAATCTTGGACTTTGTGGTTCTCTTGTGGAAATAGTGGTAAATTATCATGTCACACAAACCTGGAGTGATTTTCATCGGATAAAATGTGATTATATTATGTCTGTGTGTGCCTAAAAAACAAATAGTAAATGTCCCATGAAATACATTAACTCACACTACTTTTGAGTTTTTCTGTTAACATGTGTGTGCTGCTTGTTCATTTTTTTAGAAGCCACGTGATAATAGAAGCCAAAGTCTTAAGAAAATATTAACCATGTGGAAGGTTTAAAACTGATAGAATTTTTACCTATTAACTTATCTTTTTGGTGCAAGATGAGAAACACCTATCATTCTTCAATGTGTGAGATGGAATACCTTATTACATATTAAGGAGAGCAATTACCTTAGGTCAGGGTAGAATCTGCCACACTTCATTTCAACAGAGCATTGTTCTGCCTTATAAAAATACTCAATTTTGATGTGTGGATTCCCTGAAAAAGCCACAGTATTGTTTGACTGTTTTTCATTTCTTCCATCCAGTCTTCTCAGGTAAGCGGGTTACTTTAACCCCTTTTCAATTCCAGTTTTCCTATTTGTTAAAATAGGGCGAATAGATTCCTCACCGTTTCAGTGAGGGTTAAATGATAAAATTGTGTGAGCCAAGAAACGGATGGCTGGTGCATAATAGATGCTCAGCAAGTATTCGTACTCTTCCACCTTTACTCAGCCTGTCTCTGTGGTCTCATGCAGCTTCCATGTCCTATTGATACACTTAGTACCTGCAGATGTGTTTTTGTTTTGCCCCTTTCTGACCCTCCCCCCCATTCCCCCACCAGGGTCCAAAACAGAGATTGCTCTCCTGTTTGCTTATATGTTAGGTTCTGCTTTCTTTGGGCCGTCTGTTGCTTTTTGCTCCTGTTTTTGTCTCTGACCTCTATTTAATCCTTTTGCCCTTTCAAATCTCTTTTGTCCAGAAATCTTATTTTCTTCTCCCTTCATTTCTCTTTTCTTCTTTCTTCTGTTAATACCATCTTGCTACCAACTTGGCACATCCCGGCTCGGCCAGAGTGGCCAATAGCAGCATTCTACTCCGTTAGATGGCTTGGTCTGCCCTCAGAGAATGGCACCTGAAAGGATTCCTCTCACTGCATTAAGTGTCCTGTGGTCCTGGCAGAGCAACTTCTGACTCTGCAAAATCACACACACACACACACACACGCACGCACATACGCAATAACTTTTTATCTGGAAAATGCATAAATCAAAAGTCTGTTCTTCAGTGAGCTATTACAAAATAAAATACACCTGTATAATGATCTCTCATGTCAACCAAGAGACACTGCTGATGCCCTCCAGGTCCCTCCTGTTCTGTTCTCTTCCCTTCACCAGAAGTTCATCACTCTTCCTGACTGCTCACACTTTAGATTGATTTTGTGTGTTTTGAGACATTGCATGCATTAACGCCTAGCATTCATAATGCATTAGAAGTATGCATCTTTTTGTCTGACTTCTCATGCTCAACATTCCCATTAGTGAAATTCATCCATGTTGTTGTATGCAGTTTATTTATTTTTATTGCAGTATAATATCTTATTGTATGACCATACATTCCACTGTAGTTGGAATTTTTGAACCAGTTCTTTTGATGTACACCTGAGCTGGTTCCAGTTTTGACAGTTCAGATAAATGTCAGTTCAGATGTTGTGAGTATTCCTGTGAATGTGTGTGTGTGTGTGCACATGTGTGCATCCTCACATTTTTAAATTGAACTTCTGGTTTTATGTCATTCCAGATGCTTTAAGTTGCTAGGAGTCTGATCCAGATGTTTGAGACTTTACTGTATTCTTTTATGTTCCACCTTATTCCTTTAAAAGACAAACGTGTATCTATTTTTATACACTATGCTATTAATAGAGACTATTTTAGATTTTGGAATATTAGAGGATACGTGGTAAAAATTTGTGAATAAAATATATATGTATAAATGCATGTAGTTGTGGTAAATATTAGTATATTAATATATCATAAATACATTAAGTACCATATGATATTCACATATAGAACAAATAATCACACAGATATATGAACTTCTAAAATTCATTTTACTGATTACAGGCATTATTGCAGAATTATTACTATATAGAATGTACTTAATTTTTAATGACCCTTCCTTTAATTAAGTAATTCAGTCCACAAATATTTTCAGTATGTAAATTTATATAGACATATATATATATATATATAGAACTCAAGTCAACCCAACATAGTTGTGTGATTCACAGTTTCAAAAAATAAATAGTTCTTGCTTCTTAATACTTATGCGTTTATTGCTCTGTGACCATAGATCCAGAACTATGATATCTCATTCTTTGTTAAGGCTTAAATAATGTCAAAATTAGTACTTTGAGTCCCTGTGTGTCTTGATTTTGTTTGTTACTAGTTGTGTTAACAATGGGGCATCCCAGGTGGGCTCAATGATAAAGAATCTGCCTGCCAATACAGAAGACATGGGTTAAATGCCTGGATTGGGAAGATCACCTGGAGAAGGGAAAGGCAACCCACAGCAGTATTCTTGCCTGGGAAATTCCATGGACAGAGGAGCCTGGCAGGCTACAGTCCATGAAGTCTCAAAGAGTCTGACATGACTTAGTGGCTAGATGACAACTGTACATTAATAAGACGACTATAACATTATCCTAGCTTTTATCCTTGTGAGACTAATGTCCAGAGAGTCAGGCCTTCCTTGAAGAGATAGACACTAGGTGGAACTCTCTAAGTGTGCTAATTCCCATCTAGCCAATAAGAACTTTTGTGAGTGTCTATTCTCGTTGGTAGGCTAGTCTCAGTGGGGACGGCCATGTTAGTATCACTGAACTTTTAAAAAACTTGTATGTCCCTAATGTGCTACACTGTTTCCCTCGAATAGTCATTATCAGAGTGTGCTGATACAATAATAATTTCATTGTTAATAATGAGAGTGTGTCATAGCCTCTGCCAATCGTTGATAATGCATAATATTTAAATATGTGAATTAATTTTTATCAATTTTTATTAACATAGTCACTGACTTGAAGGACATGAGTTTGAGCAAACTCTGGGAGATAGTGAAGGACAGGGAAGCCTGCTGTTTATGGGGTCTGAAAGGGTCAGACACGGCTTAGCAACTGGACAACAATGATACATGAATGGGTTTATTAATACTTTAGTTGGCATTCAGTTCAGTTCAGTTCAGTCGCTCAGTCGTGGCTGACTCTTTGCGAGCCCATGAATCGCAGCACGCCAGGCTTCTCTGTCCATCACCAACTCCTGGAGTTCACTGAGACTCACGTCTATCGAGTCAGTGATGCCATCCAGCCATCTCATCCTCTGTTGTCCCCTTCTCCTCTTGCCCCCAATCCCTCCCAGCATCAGAGTCTTTTCCAATGAGTCAACTCTTTGCATGAGGTGGCCAAAGTACTGGAGTTTCAGCTTTAGCATCATTCCTTTCAAAGAACACCCAGGGCTGATCTCCTTCAGAATGGACTGGTTGGATCTCCTTGCAGTCCAAGGGACTCTCAAGAGTCTTCTCCAACACCACAGTTCAAAAGCATATTTTCTGGTCTGGGGGACTTTATAGCCTCATGAATTGTGTGTGTGCTTAGTCACTCAGTTGTGTCTGACTCTTTGTGACCCCAAGAACTGTAGCCCCCCAGGCTCCTCTGTCCATGGGGATTCTCCAGGCAAGAATACTGGAGTGGGTAGCCATGCCCTCCTCCAGGGGATCTTCCCAACCCAGAGATCAAATCCAGGTCTTCCTCATTGCAGGCAGATTCTTTACCATCTGAGCCACCAGGGTAGCCCTTACTGAGGTAGCCTAAACCATAAACAAATAATTACATTGTGTTGTGGCAAGTACTTCAAATGGAGACATGCATACATTGCCACAGATGATAGTGGAAAAGACTCAACTTTTGCCCAAGAAAATTATGAAGACTTTTGTAAAGTGAATCCAGTTAGAGACTTTAATAATTTGGTAACTTTAGTAATGTGCTGGGTATTAGGAGGACAATTCAAAAGTTAGGATAACACTGTAGTCCATGAGAATATTGAGAAGGTTGTATTTTTGCTTGCCACAAGGATAGAACCGATCCAGTACCTTAAGTGCATTTGATGATAATCTTTGTAAAATGTTATCAGGAAGTTTATATCAGTTTTATATCTGTGAATGCCTTGCTTAATTATGGTTCATAAAAATGTTAGGGGGTTTGTGAGAAATGCAATGGTAAACCAATTTTGGGTTTAGACTCCTTCAGACTTAACTCTTCTATGTCCTAAGCCTCTGACCTCAGCAAGTTGATCTAACTTTTCTAAATCTTAGTTACTTCGGCTGTAAAATGTGAACAATAATAGTATCTTACTTAAATAATTGTTGAAAATGAAAATTAAAGGAGATAATACATTCTTGGCATAGTGCCCAGCTCATGGTAACAACATAGGAAATATTTTGTATTAACTAAAAATTTAGGTTATGATATACATTAACATTCACAATTGTGAGCCTAAGAAGTCTAGTTCTGAATTTTGTTTTCTTTCAAAATTTGATTAGATTTTGAAGGAATTATTTGGAAAACACCTGAATCTGGAATTATATAAATATATATTTTTTTCCTTTACTCTTCTTATGACAGGTGTCCACAACAAGATTGACAGAGAAAAGAAATGACTAATTGGGGTGCGGGTGGTGGAAATCTTTTCCAAAGATGTATGTGTGTGTCCGTGTGTGTGGTTAGATAGATTCTTAAGTTTATGTTGAACTTGAATGTGAACATTGAATAGATTAGCTGTATAAAGTATTTAATGAGTGAGCCTGTTTCTGCCCTTATTAATTCTGCAGCCCCACTCATATGCATGACATCACCATTCTTTCTCAATTGGTGAATGGTGAAGGAGGTGCTCTGGGGTCTAAGAGTAACCTGAATACGTGCTGGTCCTCTCACACTTGGCCCTCACTGTGACCTCACTCCTATGCTGGCTTTGAGTTTAAAATTAACTTCAAATTAATTCCCTGTTTCACATTTACTTTGGCATCTACACAGCTATTTCTATTTTTAAATTTATTGTTAATCTTTTGTTTTCATCTTTGGGGGTAAGGGGAAAGCAGTAACAGTAGAACAAAATCCAAAAGCCCAAGAAGCTAGAGCCTTTGATTTGCAAGGGTGATGTAGGGAGTCTGCCCTCCATATAGATCATTTCTCTTCTACACACAGAAACACAAACCAGATTCTATTAAGCTTTATAGGAAAGGATGCAGTCACATACTTAGTCCTAAGACACATGTTTCTTGACAATGGTCCAGGCATTAGTTCTATCTTTTATTATGAGCAGAGATGAATGTGGAAGCAGAGACTGAGCTGGGAATGGGATTTGCATGTGGATTAGATCTATTCTGTCCAGTATTTTCAAGCAATTGAGAACCACTGATGCTACTGTAGAGTCCCTCAGTACATTTCTGGGTCATTCTCTAACCTTTGTCCACACACTTTAGCTCCCTAAACTCTTTGCCATATTTCTGTTCCTAATTTTAATCAGATAAATTTTAAGTTATTATAAAAGAATGAGGCAGATTTAGTATCCAAGGTGGTAGTGCCTTAAATTGATGAAGTGTGGTAGGCAACATTTGAAAGAATCACTGAAAAATAAATCACATTAAAAAAAATTCTTTATGCAGTTATATTTGTGTAAACTGTTAAGCTCAGAGATAACACTCAGCTTATATCCATACATGCTTATGCATATATGATTTGGATATCAGAGATTGTAATGTGCATTGATGTTTATCTCATGCATTTTTTCCCCTTGGCCTTCCAGCATGACTGTGATCTCTACCATTACACATTCTGTTAAAATACTGAATCTAAATCTTTAATGATAATAGATCCTGATCTTTTAATGTTTATAACCAGGCTGGAAAAAAATACAAAACCCTTCAAAATGGTCTACTTCATATCAAAACATCTCAGTTTTCTTGCTGATTAATGAAGGGATACTTATTTTGTTTTAAAACATCACGTATTATTTTATGTAATATTTTAGAAATTTTACATATGTTAAGACAGGAAGATAATTACTGTACAGAGCAGCATCCGGCACTGTGCTCAGCAGAACATTAGTGTTGTTGGTATATGGCAGTAGGTGACTTAAAGCCAAATGCGATCGGGAAATTCCAATCCAAATAGAACAGACTCCCCCGCTGTATAATTCCCAGGACTTTTCAGAGCTGTAGTAGCTAATGTACACTGCATCTGTGAAGAGGCAGGTATAAAGTATACAGTTTCCACTAAACTTACTTTGAACAAAGAACTTCCTTACATTTCTTTTAAAAAAACTAGTATCATTGAAAGAACATAGAGAAAATTCTTGATTTTCTTCTTGTCAGCTGTACTTAAGAAGTTATCATAGTAAAATTCCAGGTAGAGCCTAGCTAAGTTTGGGGTGAGCATGGGAAGACTGTCCTGAAACAATGGTTTATTAAAAAAAAAAAAAGTTTTACAAATTATGAAGGAATTCTGTGTGTACTTTTCTTTCCCTTCATACGTAGAGCTTTTGTCATCCTAAGAGTCAGAAAAAAGTGATTTAACCTATTCTACTATAATAAGTTGCCTTCCAGTTTTAAAACATTTTCTGTTTAAAACAGGACCAGTTTTCTTTGGAAAATTTCAATGTACTTAAAAAGAAAAAAAGACGAATGATTCCATCCTGTGTCTATAAAGTTTTTTGTTTTCATCAGAAGAGAAAATGATGCTGAGTTGCTTACATTAAGCATTTAGCAATAACTAGGGTATAATGGGCTTTCCTAGTAGTACTCAGCTGGTAAAGAATCTGCTTTCAATACAGGCGATCCTGATTCAATTCCTGGTTCAGGAAGAAGAGGACAGACTGGGAAGAGATACCACAGAGAAGGGATAGGATACCCATTCCAGTATTTTGGGGCTTCCCTGGTGGCTCAGACAGTAAAGAATCCACCTGCAGTGTGGGTAGACCTGGGTTCAATACCTGGGTTGGGAAGATCCCCTGGAGAAGGACATGGCAACCCACTCCAGCATTTTTGCCTGGAGAATTCCCGGTGGACAGGGGAGCCTGGCGGGGTACAGCCCATGGCATGGCAAAGAGTTGTACACAACTGAACGATTAAGCACAGCACACAGGGTGGTATATAAACCAGATATTACATCATTAGTGTGTTCTTTGGGCTTTTCTGGTGGTTCAGACTGTAAAGAATCTACCTGCAATGCAGGAGAATGTGTTCAATCCCTGGGTGAGGAAGATCCCCTTGGAGATTGGAATGGCTACTCACTCCAATATTCTTGTCTATAGAATTCCATGGACAGAGGGGCCTCAGTCCATGGTGTTGCAAAGTGTCAGACACGACTGAGCAACTAACACACACTGTGTTCTTCATTACACAGTGTGAAAGATATCCATCAGTACTGTTTATTAACTTAAATGAGCTTTTAAAAATACATCCTAAACAAAGATCCCTGGCCTCTTGGAACTTACATACAGAGCAGCAGACACTCTTAACTTACTTTGAATTCTCTTTTATTGCCTGTATGCATTTGCTGATATCTCATGATATTTGTGCCTTACCTGGCAGATTACTTATTGAACTGTTAGTATCTAATGGGTGAGAGTTTTTAAGCTGCTTCCTTTGGTGCCTTAGGGATGAGCAAGTAGGGGTTTGCGAGCTACTTACCAGTAACTTGTTGTTGCTATGTTAATAATAATGTTGTAAGCAAGAACTGTTGAATATGATGGCAGAAATTTATGTTCCCCATCACTGGCTATTTATATATATATATATACACACACATTTGTATATATGCATACATATTTATATATATATACACACATTGCTATGAGTTGTATATGACATTTGTTAAATTTCATATTATGAAAAATATTGTATTTAACACAGAAAGTGAAGGTTAACACAGAACTACATATAATATAAATTAATATTTTAAAATATGTGTGTATATGCATGTGTGTGTATGTGTGCGTGCTCAGTTGCTTAGTCATGTTCGACTCTTTTTGACCCCATGGACTGTAGCCCACCAGGCAAGAATGCTGGAATGGGTTGCCATTTCTCCTCCAGGGGATCTTCCTTACTCAGGGATTGAACCCATGTCTCCTGCCTTGGCAAATTCTTTACCACCTGCAATGCAAGTGACCTGGGTCTGATCCCTGGGTTGGGAAGATCCCCTGGAGAAGGGAAAGGCTACCTACTCCATATTCTGGCCTGGAGAATTCCATGGACTGTATAGTCCTTGGGGTCACAAAGAGTCAGACAGGACTGAGCGACTTTTGCTTTCATATATATAAAACCAGTATTAGCTCTCAATATCTTTCATGGCAATTGTTTTAATCTTGTATCTGGTTTTGTACTCTCAAAAAAAAAAAAATGAAGAAAATCACAATGAAGAGTAGCCCTGGCTCTCCTCAACTAAAGAAAACCCCGTGCATAGCAATGAAGACCCAGCACAGCCAAAAACAAATGAATTTTAAAAAATGAGCCAAAACTTTGCCTAATACACTTGGTTAAGCAGTTATGTGAAGATGGTGAGCATTCTTATTGAATTGTCATGGCATGCATCCGTTAGATTCACCATATTGTACATGCATGTTAATTTACCAAATGGATTTGTAGTGACTGACACAGATTTCTTATGGGAGGACTGAGACAGCTGTTCGCCAGTTACAGAGCTGGATTGAGGTAATTGAGACTTTCTTTTCAATTGAATAACAGATTGGAAAACAGACAAAGCAACATTGTATATTAAAAGTAAACTACCTTTAATATACAAAGATGTATTTTGGCAAACGCTAGGAAGAAAGTCAAAGGCATTCCTACAGAGCACAGCACTCGTTATTTTTGTTATCAGTAGAAATCCAATTTACATACAAATGAAATGTCAATTTCTCTCATAACCGTCTAGATAAAGAGATGCATGCATACTTTTCCATGAGCTGTTCTTTTTGAACTGAAGTGCTATGTTTGGGTCTTTGCCCTTGGACCAGTTGAAACAGTCTCAGTTTAACAAAGAAGAAAGGATAAAGTTGAGCCTGGCTCAGGCAAACATGCAAAGTCAGATTGGCCTGTTTGAATCAACAGTTGTCATTGTAGATGTTTTTTAATTTTTTTTTTTCTTGGAGAGGAAAACAAAAGGAAGAATGACATATGTATGGGCAATGAATAGTAATGTTTCTTAATTTGTTTAGTGAAATTGTGATCTTATTCAAATCAGAGATTTTAATACATTTGCCTCTCACCTGTTATGAAGGGGAAAATAATGATCCTTTCTCTGATTTTCCATAATGTACACTTACTCTGTTTCAGTTTTCCCATTAATGAAGTAGGTGCATGCTTCATTTTTTTCAGGTATATCCTACAGTTTCATTTAGACTTTTAAATGTCTAAAAATCTTTAAAGTCAAACCCCCCCCCCATTTTCTTTTTTTGTAATTGTTTAATAGGAGTAAGTACTTACTGAAATTCTTTCTCTAAGATGTATATATATACATGGATACTCATTTTGGCAAATATGACATTATTACTTACTTAATCGACTATCTCCTTTTACCTAGACTAGTACATTTGAAATGAGATATTTAAAATATAGACCACATAGCATGATGAAATAAAAGCCTAATAAAACGTATTTGGGCCAGCATCAGAACTCTTTGAAATCGGATATCTAAATAGTGTGCATTTTATCTCACTAAAGCTCCAGTTAGTTCTAGTGTCCAGATGACTATTAATGGGCTTTGTGCTCTGAAGCATATGCTAATAGAAGCGATCATTATGGATTAATTTGATGTGAATTAATAAGAGATTTATTTGATGGGAGTTGTTTGAAGGTGATGACATTTAAATCTCAAAAGGATTTAAGATGTCCAAAAATACCTTTAAAGATTCAGGAATAATCAATTCAGAGAGAGCAAATTAAATAGACATGGATAGCAAAGAACAGGATTTGACATTGGGTTTATGAAGTTTGAAGCAGTTTACAAAAAAAGTGACCTACCATTGAAGTAGAAACAGAAAACATTTAAACTCTAGCAATTCTTGGGTTTGCGATTGGATAAACAATGTCCTCTTGCGTTTTATAGTTCACTTAAGTGATCTGATTTTGATCTGTATATACGGAGTAGACAGGATTCAAGTTTTTTCCCTCTAAACCAATGAGCAAACACATATGTTCTTTAAAAAGTGAACTTTATATGTTGTTCATATGGAAGCTATCTAGTTTGCCAAGAGCCCAAAAGTCGACCTTCCTTTTATTTTGCTATCATTTGCTTAATTCTTTAAATTCTTTGTGGGGGACTTTTGATCAAAAGAAGCAGTTTGCTTTTCTTTTTTTCTTCTTTCCTTTTTATTTTTTTCTTTAATAAAAGCTATAAGAAATGTGTAGTTAATAACTCAATACTCTTGGGCTGTTGATACAAACAAGCCTGGAAGGAGCATATATTAAGGAGAAGACTGTCATATCTTTTCTTTTTGTGTTAAGCTTTGGTTTTAAATCCTTGAGAGTTTTATGATCTGGAAAAACAAGAAGAAGATGTCATCTGGTATTATATATTATGATGATAAGAACTGCTACTTAAAATTCAAATCATACTCAGCAGGATTAGAGATTGAGGTGAGATTACATCATCTTGCTTCTCTAATTTTCAGTTTTGTTCAGGTTTTGTATATATTATACACATATACTATATATACATATATATATAAACCAAATTTCATATCATTAGTGCGTGTTCATTACATAGTGTGAAGGATATTCATCAGTACTATTTTTTAACTTAAATGAGCTTTTAAAAATACATACTTGGAAATTGATGCATGAAGCAGGGCACTCAAAATTGGTGCTCTGGGACAACTCAGAGAGATGGGGTGGGGAGGGAGGTGGGAGTGGAGTTCAGGATGGGGGGACACATGTGCACCCATGGCTGATTCATGTCGACGTATGGCAAAAATCACAATAATTGTAATAAAAGTATTACAAAATTAAAAAAATGCATACTTGGAACTTGGAGAGTGACACTCCAAAATTACTTTTAATTCCCTTTCATTGCCTGTATGCATTTGCTGATTTCTTATAATAATTGTGCCTTACTTGATAGGTAGGTACTCATTTTAGGTTTTTTTTGAGCAAGAGAAGTTCCATATAATATTTTCTTTACTTTTTGAAAAACATCCTTCCTCTCTTATACTGATGACAAATATTAAAAGTGAAGTCCTCTTGCTTTCTGTGTTCAGCTCATAGGTGATGCTGGATGTACAGTTGTTGAATGAATGAATGGAAGTTGGAGGAAATGGAGAAGTGAATGGTAGGTGTCAGTGATATTGATGCCACGCTTAGTTGTTGATGGCTTAGTGTTTTGTAGACTTTCAAGGAAATTGAGTAAAGGGGAAACTAAAGTGCCTAAGCCGTTAGCCAGCATCATCCTAGAGTCTCAGAGGCAGAGAGCAGGTTAGAAATAATTTATTGTAATTCCCTCAATATACACATAAGTAGAGAGGTTCTGAGAAAGAAAGGGGCTTGCCCTTGATTACATCAGCAGGTGATTTGAATCAGGTTCAGAAACTGGCTGCATGTGCTCTTTGTACCGTTCCACCTTCTTAAAGAGGTTTTGATTCTTTACTGTGTTTAGGATCAAGTTGCCACAGAGCATAGAGGAGTTATCTCTTACCTTCAAGGAGTTTCTCTTCTAATGGAAATGAAACTTCACCCTCATCTGCATTGAATGGATGTGTGATCTCAGCTCTCTTTTTAAATTACTGTGATAGCTTATTCCTTTGATAGGATAATTATTTTGATTATCTACAACAGGGTTATTTTGAGCAAGTGTATTCCATAAATATATGTGTGTATATGGGCTTTCTTGATGGCTAAGTGTTAAAGAACCTGGTTGCCAATGCTGGAGACATAAGAGACATGGGTTCGATTCCTGGGTCAGGAAGATCCCCTGGAGCGGGGCATGGCAACCCACTCCAGTATTCTTGCCTGGAGAATCCCGTGGACAGAGGACCCTGGTGGGCTACAGTCCATAGGGTCTCAAAGAGTCGGACATGACTGAAGTGACTTAGCATGCGCACATGTATACATGCATGTGTGTATACGTTTAGATATTCATATAGATGAAATAAAACTAAATAGTGGGCAGTTCAGAATATCTGGGTAATAATAGAAAACATATTCCTTTGGTTCTAAAGGTGCCATTTTGAGAACATAATTCACAGTTGTTTATAGAAAAAAATTTTTTTCCTTGTATATTTAAGCATTTTAATCAGTGAGATAAAGTAGTTACTAGAATTCTATTTTAAGCTCTAATGCTGATTATTTCCACTGCATAAACCTGTCCAAGTAATACTGCAACACAGAAATATTGTGGTACCCTATTGCTTTTTTATAGTAAACTCTTTCACTAAAAATGCAAAGAAAACTTTTAAGGTAGGAGGAAATAATGGAAATTGAGATTTTTTTGCAAATGGAATGTCATATCTCAGTAATAAAAATTAATACAGATAGAGCATTTTTAGGGAGCTAAATTTATTTTGAACCTGCTTAACTGCCGTGGCACATAATAGTATTCATGTGTTAGTATAGGTGGCTGCTAAGTCACTTCAGTCATGTCCGACTCTGTGCAGCCCCATAGACAGCAGCCCACTAGGCTCCGCCATCCCTGGGATTCTCCAGGCAAGAATACTGGAGTGGGTTGCCATTTCCTTCTCCAAGTATAGGTGGAAAGTGATGTAAATATGGGAATGCTCACTATCACCCTCCGCATCCCTCTCCAGTTCCCTGGTCAGTTTTTATCTCATAATTAAATAGAGGACTGAAGTTGTCACTTTTGACTTTGTAGTGCTCATTCAGATTCTTCAGCTTCTTCGTCCATTCACTTTTTATTCATATATTACCCTGTTGTCTAAATGAATGTCTATACTGGACCTACTTTGATTGGCATTTTGAAATTTTGTGGGAGTCAGTGTGAGGAATATTGTTGTATAATAGAATGAAAAGTTTAAGACTTGCCAAAACTGATGACTAAGGTACACTGATGTGATTATACATATATATATATATATATATATATATATGGTTTCCTAGGTGGCGCCAGTGGTAAAAACCCACCTGCTAGTGCGAAAGACTCAAGAGACACAGAGTCGATTCTTAGGTCGGGAAGGTCCCCTGGAAGAGGGCATGGCAACTCACTCCAATATTCTTACCTAGAAAATTCCATGGACAGAGGAGCCTGTTGAGCTCTAGTCCATAGGGTTGCAAAGAGTCTAGTACAGACTAAAGTGACTTAGCATTCACATGCGTGCATGCACACGCGAACACACACACACACACAGTATATCTGTTCAATTATATTATGACCCTACCTCAATACTTTCATTCAGACAATTTAAAAATGATGATATAAGGATGGTTAAATGCTGGTTCAGTCATAGCTTTACAATCTTATTTATCAAAATGAAAATATAACACAAAATAGATAAAAAGGTGACACATAACGTGTAACGTTTCTGTAACTCTTGGTAAGGTGTACTTAGATCTGATACAGAATTCCTTATGACATTGAAATAGTTCTCTTCTCAGCCTCATGGTATGTATACCCTGGTACTACGAATCTGGAGGAAACTGTAATGGGTACCACTCCCTGTCTTTAGCTGTGACTGTGCTGCATTGGCAGGTGTACTTTGTATCTTTTCCAGAGCAGATCCCCTCTGTAATTATTAAGATGTTTTATCCCCACCCCAGTATAGGTAAGTATTGTGGTTCTTAGGTTTCAGGGGGAGTTCGAGCTTAACTAATTTTGCCAGCATCACAGTCAGCTGTGAAAATGACTTCTGTAATCTTTTATATCATGTTCCTCCTCCTCCTGCTGCTTTATTAAAACCCAGCGGAGGGAGAAAATCTTGCCCAAGCTTTGCTCCTGCTTTTATCAGGTATCTTTCAAGCAGCCTGTGGTGCTAGCATATTAATGTATTTTAGGTGTGATTCATTCAAATATGTTTACATCATTTAGGAAGGAAAATATTTTTTTGTTTTGTTTTGCAGATGTACAGATCAGCTCTCCAAATGTCTTCTGTGTCTTCTGAGCATCTTCTAAGACAATTGCATTAGCCCTCCTGCTAGTTGACTAATAGAATTAATAATTGTAAAAAGCACTCTAAAGCCACATGCCTTATGAAGTCAATGCTGGGTATGATTTTACAAGTATGTGATCTATTTTTTCAAGTGAAAATGTTAACTGGAAAAGTTCTTGGCACACAGTACAACGTCATGCAATCTGTTATTTGTCTTACAGATAATAACTTGAGGGTGGGTCTAGTCTTATGGTATCTAACTTATGAGTTGCTAGGGGAGTTTCTTCCACTTAAAAGTATTGCAAATGTGCTTATATTTACATAATATGTCATTCTGAAAAATTATGGCGATATCATTCCAGTAAAAAATTATTTTTTCTGTAACTACTTCAAAGTGTAGTCAACTAAATTAACCATGATTTTTTTTTAAAGCAACTAAAAAGAACATGCCCCTTCCCTCCACAGCAAAAAAAAAACCAAAACAAAACTAAGTGACCTTTCTGATGCTTGTTTGAAGTTTTAGCAGTTTAACATTCTTTGCAATGTATATTATTAAGGGCTTTATTCAGTGACTCATATGAGTTGTAAAGGTTTGTTCTTGGGTGGAAGAAGGCACTGAAATTTGGAAGGATGATAATTTAAGCAAATCATATTGTCTCTTAATCAAGATAAATGCTTGTTGAATAGTTTTTTAACTATAACCAATTACATTTCTTCATGATGATAATAAATCAGCAAGATCCATGTATTTTTTGGGAAAATACATTAATTTTTTCAATTATTAGCACATTGTTATCTGTTCATCTCTAATAAATGTTTATCTTAGTTCCATTGCTAGTAAGATCTCGCTGTTTTTCTCATCTCCTTGACCTTGATATGTGGGCACAAACCATTTTGGGGCTTCCTTGGTGGCTCAGCGGTAAAGTATCTGCCTGCAATGTAGCAAACATGGGTTCGATCCTTGGGTCTGGAAGATCCTCTGGAGAAGGAAGTGGCCAGCCACTCCAGCATTCTTGCCTGGGAAATCCCTTGGGCAGAGGAGCCTGGTGAACCACAGTCCGTGGGGTTGCAAAAGAGCTGGACATGATTTAGTGATTAAACAACAACAACAAAATAAACCATTTTCTTTTCATTTTAATGGAAGGATAATCTTAATGAATTGGATTATTTCATCCTCTTTTCTTCATGAATCCTGACTTTCATATAGATTTTTATCTTTTCCATATAGCTGTATTTATGTCATTTTGGTGCATCACTGTTGGATTTTATTTATATGATGGAAGCAATGTTAAATCTAATGGAAAAACAAACAGGAAATTCTGGAGGGAAAGGCCTGATGCTGTACCCGATCATCACATTTTTGTATGTGGGAATGGCTGATACTCTGTAAATTCGGATTTCCTTTTCTGTAGGTCAAGTTAAAGCAGTATATTTTTTACTCAGACTCTTATATTTTAGGCCCTAGCTTCCCTTTTATTCTCAAGCATCCCTTTAATTTCTCAAGCGTCCCTTTTATTCTCTTTTTTTTCTTTCCTTCTTAGTTGACTACCAGTGAAACTGCCTTCCAGTCTTCCATTCATTGGCACAAGTTCCCAAGCACTGTCTCTTCTGACAGAAAAATAGAAGTCTCCTAAAATGTCAACATCAACAAACGAGGCATTAAAATGCAAATGTTATAAGATAAATTATTTAACCAGTGTTCCATTTTTTTTTTTTAACGATGGTTACATGGCTTAGTTAACTTTAGGAGCTAGTGGTAGTGACACCAAGGTAAAGACCACACTCCATCCGCTATCCCCATGCCAGGCTGGCTTACATGGCTCATGACTATCACCTTCCCTTGAAACTGCAGCCTTTCATCCTATAAGTAGCTGTTTTCCTTTTGGTTGTTACTGTTCTATGTGAGAGAGTCTATGAATATTTGATGACTGATGTTTCTGGCATGTAAGAAAAGCAGTGTATTCTCTTAAGTACAGTTATACTGTTTGTGATGTTATTCAAGAAGGTGAATTTTTACCTTCTAACCAATTCCTTATTCTATCTAGTGCATTGTCTTGGTTCAGTGATTCCTATTATAAAAATTTTGCATAAGCGGCTTTTCACAAGCAAAGATTTACCCACATATCCAAAGCCAGTGTGGTTCTTCTGCACTTGTGAGAAATTATACGTGAGAACAACTGAAATGTGCTGTGGATTTGGATTCTCCAGTAGAGGACATTTTGGATAATCATGATGTAACTATCTGTCTTAAATCTGCCCTTGTGGTAGCGTCAGCTAGTAAAGAAGGCTTGGTTTATTGGTCAGTCTACAGGTGAATTTTTCTGAGAGACAGTTGGGGTGATGGCTTACAGAATTGTTTCAGTTGTTTGGTTGGAGAATTTAGGAACACAAGCCATGAACATCAGTTCTCCTCAAGGCTTTGTTGCTGCATTCTTCTATTGACAGGATACAGTTTGTTTCTTAGCTCCTTAGACATAACTCCTTAAGAGTTCTGACTCATTATACTCCCCACCGTTTTCTTCTGTGGACCCTGAAGGCATGGTTTTGCTAGCGTGTGAAGGTGTACCATAGGCAACTGCTAACAGTTTGCCAGAATGACAATGTCACATAGTTCAACTGAATATTTACTTTAATCAATTTCCATTGAGTTCCTAATGGTGGGATGGGTATTGTTTCCACCACACTGTGCCTGGAAACCTTAAGTTAGGTTTCCATCATGCTGGATGGAGTACTAGCAA
This sequence comes from Bos javanicus, assembly GCF_032452875.1. NCBI lineage: Eukaryota > Metazoa > Chordata > Mammalia > Artiodactyla > Bovidae > Bos > Bos javanicus. The sequence continues at coordinate 48,858,588 of NC_083881.1, forward strand.
AGCCCAGCCTGGTCACTTTGATGTCTACCAGGTCCCCCTTCTTTCAGGCAAGCCCCCTCAAAAGGGGGCTTAACATAATTTATCGGTAGGGTAGAGATGAAACGTTTGTTATCCTCCTTTCCTAAAAGTAAAGAGGCATTTTTCACTTTGTTTATAACATGCTCTTTCTGTCTTTCGACTCTGAGGATATTTTGGTTAAAACTATATTTATATCTTGGTTGTGCAGTGTGTAACAGTATCTAGTTTCACTTTATAGTTGTTTATATACACATATACATATCATATAAATAAACACAAAATATATATTCTGTAAACATAAACAACTATATATACTCTATAAACATAACATGTGTACATATTACACATAGTATATAACATGGATAAATATAGATACATTTATCTATCAACTCTAACTGAAGAAAGAAACTGAGCAAAAAATGTAATTGGCAGGCAAGATTAACTTATAGGAAGGATAGAGCTAGTAATAATAGTTAATACCTTGATATTCATGAAATCATTTTAAAGTAATAAATGAGCCACCCTTTGTGACAAAAATAATTCTAAATGTAAATTGTTGGCTTCAGTTTCAGTTTTTTGCTATTTTTAAAACTGATTTTTTTTTCCTAGACAATTTTTTGTTCTGTGCCTTAAAAAGCCTTGAATAGAGTAAGGAAATTGTTCTCGATTAGATTACATGCCTGCAAATTTCAAATAACCCTGTATCTTCCTTTCCCTTGTGTTTTTACAGATATGGTCCGGAAAAAGAACCCCCCTCTGAGAAACATTGCTAGTGAAGGCGAGGGTCAGACCCTGGAGCCTGTCGGTACAGAAAGCAAGGGACCTGGAAAGAACAAAGAATTTTCTGCAGATCAGATGTCAGAAAATACGGATCAGAGTGATGCTACAGAACTAAATAATAAGGAGGAACATAGCTTGCATGTCCAGGATCCATCTTCTAGCAGCAAGAAGGACTTGAAAAGCTCAGTCCTGAGTGAGAAGGCTGGCTTTAATTATGAAAACTCCAGTAAGGGAGGAAACCTTCCCTCCTATTCACATGATGAGGTGACAGAGAGAAATATGTTGGCTTTCTCTTCTCCAGCTGCTGGGGGAGTCTGTGAGCCCTTGAAGTCTCCTCAAAGAGCAGAGGCAGATGACCCTCAAGATATGGCCTGCACCCCATCAGGGGACTCACTGGAGATGAAGGAAGATCAGAAGATGTCACCGAAGGCTACAGAGGAAACAGGGCAAGTGCAGAGTGGTCAAGCCAATTGTCAAGGCTCAAGCCCAGTTTCAGTGGCCTCAAAAAACCCACAAGTGCCTTCAGATGGGGGTGTCAGACTGAATAAATCGAAAACCGACGTACTGGTTAATGACAACCCAGACCCGGCACCTCTGTCTCCAGAGCTTCAGGACTTTAAATGCAATATCTGTGGATACGGTTACTATGGCAACGACCCCACAGATCTGATTAAGCACTTCCGAAAGTATCACTTAGGACTGCATAACCGCACCAGGCAGGATGCTGAGCTGGACAGCAAAATCTTGGCCCTTCATAATATGGTGCAGTTCAGCCATTCCAAAGACTTCCAGAAAGTCAACCGATCTGTGCTTTCTGGTGTGTTGCAGGATATCAGTTCCTCAAGGCCTGTTTTACTAAACGGGACCTATGATGTACAGGTTTGTGCTTTGTATTGTGATCTCTTTGTACAGAAAAAGTTGTCAGTAATGAAATGTGAAATCTTACATGCATGTTAAAGTCAAGCTCCCAGTATCGAAGGGGTAGCCTGCTTGATGAAGCAGAAGAGACAGACACATTTGTTTGATCCAAATGTGTGTTCAAGAGTTATCTTTAGCCTCTCATCATGGAAACTAATCCCAACATTTCTATTAGGCTGGGAGAAGTCTTTTCATGGAATTAGCTAGGCTTCATATTTCTGGACATATTTCATGGTAATTTGATGTTTTCAGAGTCTTCCAAAAATGGCACTAATCTTTATGGTTCAACATGATAGTAATTCATGCTTTGTTCTAGTTGTAGATTATAAAAATTGGCTATAGTCTTTCCTTCAGGGAGAGTCTTTCCTTCAAGGCGAGTCTTTCTTGTGTCTTAGATGAGGATTTGATTTTACGCTAAACTGGACCAGAACTGGCTCACACTGGTGAGTGCAGAGATGTACTACTTAAAAGCAACATAATTGCAAATGAAACTTTGGAAATAAAATTTTACATTGATTCAGAAAGAAGTCAATGTGATTGTAAGTACCAGGGATACCAGAATGACCTTGGTGAGGACCAGTAAAGCATTCCTTCTTGTATTTAAGGAAAATGGCAATTTATGAAAGCATTTAGTAGTAATTTAGATTTCTACTTTTATTAAAAATGGCATACCTTTTTGATCTGCCCTCTGTATTAGTTTATGGCATATGTGAGATGAAAAAAAAAATCCACCATTTGAAATAGAATGAAATGCAGAACGGACACTTAAGTAATGTATTCATTTCATTTTACCAATTTTAGTATAGTTGACACTGATGATCAGCTTGAGAAAGTGTATTAGTTTCTGTTACAGTCTGTAGATTTTTATTGTATTATTAGGCCAGGGATTTCAAAACATATTAGGTTTAATATTAACCTTCTACAGGAGTGATTAGAAGAAGTACTGGAGAATTAATGAAATTGCATCACACTTTATTTGACCTCCTTAATCCCTGAAAATATCAGTTATTTTTATCAACTCAGTAGTTATAACACATTTGTTCTAGACCTCTCTTTTGACTTAGTGCCAATTAAGAAAGGCAGGAGAACGGGTTATATATAACAGGTAGTGAATATATTTTGCAATGCTCTTAAGAGGGATCAGAAGAGAAATTTCCACGTCCTTTAAAAATGTCAGAATGGCAGTCTTATCACTTTAAGGGAGAAATAAAGAAGATATAAAAAATCCAGTTTCATCTTTGGAAAGCGCTCTTAAAAATTCCATCTTACTTTGTGAATTTCCACAAATAGAATGATTTCTGTGGCGTAGCAAATTAAGCCAACATAGTTATTATGCATGAAAGCTACATGCTTTGAACTGCTGTCTTATTAAAGATCATTTCACTGTCTTATGTCAGATACACTCTGCTGTCAAACTATGATTGGAAAGCAAATACGTGTCTTAGATAAAAGGGTTAGAAGTGAATAATGTTAGTATGTGAAATGGTGTTTTACAATTAGCGAGGAATATGATGTTAATACCTGGATTTCCGGTCAGAGTTTCAGTTTGTTCACTCTGGGGACAACTTCTAAGGAAAGCTGATCCTGGCTGTCAGGAAGGCTCTGAAACCAAGATTACTAAGGGCCTATAGTTTGGAAGAATTCAGATTTTTAAACACACTTCCATTTCCCCCAAACAGTTATTTGTTAGGTTCCTAGTTATTTATAGTAAAGTTTATGTTTGGGTAGAATGAGCTGGACACTTTTCCTGGGCAGTGATTTTAGAAATAAAACAGATGTGGGAGCTATCTGAGTTTGAACTAATAGAACTAGAAATAAAACAGCTGATCCTAGACTCTGCTGTCTCCTAAATCCTTGCGGCAGCGCCCAGTAAAGAAGACAGAAATGGTAGGAGATCACATGCAAGGAGATAATCTTGTTAAAATCATTTTTTTTTCCCCTCCCAAAGAGAAATAATAGGTTAAAAATAGGAGACAGCGATCTATGGAAAAAGTGGATGATCCTTTCAAAGAAATGATTGGAGAGAGAAACCAGCCTAATGAGAGTTAACTTTCTTCAGTTTGGGAAAAGGCCACTGAATGTATTTTAGGCCAAATGCTAATCTTGAATACTTCATACACACACCAGATGTTGATGTAGAAACATGTCTGAAGATAAATAACTTATTAATATTTTTATGCTGAAATAAATATCAGAGAGCTTCCCTATATGCACACATTGAATAAAAGCACATCTGAACTCTGCCCCCTGCCCCTTTTCATCCACATATGTTTGTGTTGCTGAAATGCCATTTGAGAGGTTCTTTCCTTGGCACGTGAACTGTGTGGAGACTAAAAGCTGTAGGAAGTAAAATGCTGACTGTAGAATTTCTTTAATGCAGTTTTGTCAGAAATTGATACCAAATTAATGGCTTGTGTGTATTCTGATAGAAAGATGTTGGTAAATATGAGGATTACAGACAAATAGTCATTTCATTCCAGGGATTATTAACATCAATCTGTAATTTAAACCAGTTGAAGTAATAGAGGAGCGATTCATTCATCTTTTTCAATTAACTTTTTTTTTTTTTTTTTAACATTCAGGACAGTTGGTGGTTAATGAGAGATTTATGACATTTTAGGCCAAAAAAAAAGGAACAGAAGCCAAAAATAGAGGACTTAAGAACTCTGTGGCTTTGATCTATATTTTGGTTTGACATGGATGGTTTTAAATAATTTGAATTGACCTGAGTGCAAGCATGATACATAGGGTTGGGGGAAAAAGATACAGTTGAAACAAATTTGAAGATTTCTAGTTTCAAGTTCAGATTATTTGACATCTCTTTGGCTTTAATAATTGAAGTTTGGACATGTTTGTAACTGACCATATCCACTTCTGTGTAAACTTTATTATACATCATGAAGTCAAGGAATTACAGATTTGAAAAAAAAAAAAAAGGAGTGTCAAATAAGAATGTCTTTTTCTCCTTCATAATCGAAAAATCTCCAGCCAGATAATGGACATCATTTCAAAGGTTCATCATAAAATCAGGACAGGCATTTCTGAACCTGTTGAATTCAGATCCCTCCTGCCCCCTGCCCCTCCCACACTGTGAGGTAGCATACCCAGCCCTGAAATCAGAAGAAAAATATTGATCTTTTCCAAGAAGAAACAAGGAAAGATATAATGGCTAGCTTAAGACTCATGGACTAGTCCAGGATGTTATTTTCTCAATTTTTAAATTTCCCCTGCATGTTTTATTGACTACTGTGCTTAAATTTTTTAAAATAATGGATGCAACATGATGGATGCAACCCTTTATGTGATTTTTGCTACCTGTGTTCAGCCTTTAAGGCTCACCAATAATAGGAGAAGAGATTGAGTTCTTCTAAAAGTAATTACAGCCTCTTTCTTTTTAATCTGCTTTATTATGCTTATATTTAAACCATTGCTGAGTGGAGGCCTGAGTTGTTAAACACGGACGTTGCTGTTTCATTGGGGCTTAATGTGCGGTGCATTAGGGTGTTTGCGTCATCTTTATGGGGGAGCTCTTAGCCCTCAGATCAGGTTATAAAAGTCGGAGTCTTGTCAAGTTGTGCTTCCCACGGGAAAGTGTTTAGGCTAGCTCAAGTTTATAAATGCTCATGATGTATATGTTGCCTTTGCATATTAGGAAACCTTCCCTGTTATTCTGCATTATTCAGGCCTCTAAGAAGGGAGCTACAGGATGCCAGCTATTAAATTCATTTTAACCCTGAATGAAATTTTTAAGGTTAGCAGAAGAATCTCAGTGACTGTCTAGTGTTTGAGCTAGGAGCACTATGTTTCTGTTTTATAAATATATTTTTAGCAGAGTTGCACAGTATGTCATGTTAGAAGCAAGAAGAACAGATTTTCAAGCTAGGAAGTCATCTTTTGTATTTGTATTTTCAACATATTTATGAGCTTTATAAGATTCTTAACATGTTCCCATACACTGCTTTGAACAGGGGATTACAGTTTGGTCTGGGAAAAAAGAGAAAAATCCAGAGAACATTCATCTCATTTTGGGCGATTGTGACTTTTCTTGAATTTTAACCTCCAAATATTTATTTATTTGCCTTCTGTTTCCTTTGATCTGGAGCAAGAGGGAAGTTGTGGAGCTTAGGAGGTTCTCTTGCTTTGTTTTTCTGAGTTGAGGACAATTGCATTTAAAAAAAAAAAAAAAAAACTGGTCAATGAGACTTGAGTCACTTCAGATTCTCTCTAGGGTACAGAGTGTTTGGTCTGTGAAGCCATACTTATTTTTCAGGACTTTGTCTCTTTAACAAGTAATAAAGTGTGCAAAATAAAACATATGCTCAACCTAAGGCCGTAAAAGCAAAGCAAAGTTCTGGGATTTACCAGGTTATTTTCATCATGAAGATAGCTGAGCTGGATAATGTAGCCACCCAGGTGGAACAGAATAGTTTGACCATTTTCACTAATCCTTTTACCTGCATGACGGTTAAATGTCCATTGGGCTTTGTTATAGGAGGGTCAGCCTGATAAATGTCAACCCTTCTTGGATTTTCAGTTTATTTGCTATCGTTTGGAGAACATGTATCACTTTCTTGAATATCTGTATTTCTCTCTAGGCAGAATGTTTAGAAGAAGGAATCGTGGCTATCTGTGCATTCAATCAAATTTAGCATTATTCAACTCTTAATAAAAATTTTATCCCCAAATGGCATGTTCTGCTAGCCATATCAAGTCAGCAGATTATTCAGTGTTTTTTTTTCTTGGGTCATTGTAATTAGAGCATACACACAGCTGTTGGAGACACAGATACAAATGGAGTGTACTAACCCCAGGAAAGTTGGGAGAAGGAGAGCGGTTCTCTTTCATTTTCTGATTTCCTTTATGGAGTTTGTTTCTGAGAATCATTAGCCCTTAGACCTCTTGAATTCTTCATGATAGGATTCTAAAGCTTAAAGTCAGTGTTAAGCATGTTCAGAATATCGAAGAAGACCTTGTTTAATTTTAATTGAAAATCAAATGTAAAATTTATTTTTCTGTATTACTTTAAATTTGACCAATCCTTCTTTTATTTTTTTAGTTTATATAATCAAAACTACATGTATGCCCTGTTTTTTCCCCCAATTTTGGATTCAGTCCTAATAATAGCTAGCATTTATTAAGGGTTTCTTACATGTGCATATAGACCTAAGCTCTGTACATGTATTAAATAGCTCATCTTCATAAAAACCCTTGAAGTTGACACTACCATTATGTCCGTTTTAGAAAAGGAGGGAGTAAGCATAGAGGAGAGTAACCTGCCCAGGTTCACAGAGTTGCGGAAGTGGGTCAGTGAGATGTAAACCAGGGTAAGTAGGCTACAGAAAACTATCTTGACAACCACTAAGATATAAGGCCTTCTCAACTGTAAGACTGAGTTTACTCCAACCAGAAAAGCAAACAGGCCAAGGGAGGAGATACAAGATGGTACACGAGGGCTGTTTGATACATATTCTCTGAGTCACGTTGAATTTGGGGACTTCATTGATTTTGCGGGACTCTGAATTTGGGGACTTTGTGATGGTCTCTTATCCAGTCTCTGTAGTGTGATGCTGCTTTAATTTGAACTTACTAGCTTATAGTTGAAATCATTGAAAAGATAATGAGTTTTGCTGATATGTCTTTTTTCAATTACTTTTTTCACTGGTACTTTGGCCACAGAAAATACTTCTGATAGAGTGCGTAAGGGCCAAATTTTGATTTCATCAATTAAGGATGCGGTCTTTTATCCCCATATTTTAGGGACACTTTGTCCATGTATTTGATTTACTTCATATTCCCCTTGTTTGAAGGACTTATTTTTAGGAATTTATGAGTTAATAGTTGATCTCAGAGTTGTATTCCCCTCTTCTGGTTATGAGGCACAATTTAGGTTGGTTTTTCTATGAAGATTCAATGTTAAGGAGATGGATCCAGTTTCCATGTTTTTAAAGTTGTGTAATTAGGTTTTATTCTTTGCCTACAAGTAAGTATAGGAATGGGTGTGGAGGCAGAGAATGCCCTTAGCATGTCTAATTCGTGTCATTCCCCATCACGTGGTCAGAGCTGTGTGAAGTGTCTGGATCCTAAAAGCAAAGTAAGTTGGGGCTACTGTGAGGAACTTAGGAATTCTACTTCTCCAGCATTGCTCCTTTAATATTTAGATGACCTGTTGATTTCAAAGAGCACATGCATTCTTTCATGTGTTCAGTAACATATTGGGAATCTTACAATAAACAGTAGCTTATTCTAAGACCTGTTCTTCCAGCTGATGGACAGGTCAGGTCAGTTCAGTTCAGTTCAGTTGCTCAGTCATGTCCGACTCTGCGACCCCATGAATCGCAGCATGCCAGGCCTCCCTGTCCATCACCAACTCCCGGAGTTCACTCAAACTCATGTCCATCGAGTCGGTGATGCCATCCAGCCATCTCATCCTCTGTCGTTCCCTTCTCCTCCTGCCCCCAATCCCTCCCAGCATCAGAGTCTTTTCCAATAGCTCCACCTCAATATTCCATCTGGCATCTCAAAGTCAACACGTGTAGAAGTAAAGTTGTTAGCTGCTTTCCTGAAACAACTTTGTGTTCCTCTCCTTTTTTTCTAGGTTCCTATTTTCAAGTCAGGCTGGAAATGTCAGTTGTCTTGGGTGTCTTCCTGATTTGTATCTCACCAAACAATGGAACGATTTGTCCTGTCTCTCTTCTTTATTCCTTCCCCGGCTCCACCCTTAATGTTTTCTTAGCACATTCTTAATGGTTTCTCTGCTTATTTTCTTTCTCTCTGTTTCCTTCTGTTCTTTTCCCTTCTCAACTCCTACCTCCTTCTCTCCTCTCCTTTTCCTGTTTCTTTCTGTTCTTTTTCCTCTTTCCCTCCTCTTTCACTGTCCTTGCTTTCCTCCATCTCTTCTCATACCCTTCCCTCTCCCCTCCCTCCCTTCCTTCCTTTCTTTAATCTTTAAAAATTCCACTTATCAGTCTTCCTGTGTTTTGTAGAGTCTAAAAAACTAGATTATTTAAATTATACTTGCATAATTAAATTTTCCATAAATTTTTATTAAACATTATTTTAAGTATGCTTGTATAATTCAATGTAGACTCTCCATCAAGACATTACTTTTCCAAATTCTCTCTCACCCCCCAAATTCCTCCATGTTTCCTGGGAGCGGCCTGCACTGTATCATCCTCGTTTATGTTTTACTCATTTTGTTTCCTGCACCTGAAAAGGCTCTCTGAGATCACCACCTTTGAGTCTCACCCCAAATGCCAACTCATCTGTCCACAGCTCAGTTGTCACCTCCTTTCAGAAACCTTTGCAGACCAGTCAGGGTAAGTTAGGTGCTTTTCCTCTGTGTGATCATGGAACGTGGTACATCTCTTAGCAGAAGTACATATTCCACTGTTGTCATTTATTTAGCTGGGAATTTTCTGCACTGAAATGCAGACTATTGGGAGTTTGTCATTTCTTTGAGTCTTTTCAGTGCTTGGCATGTAGGAGGCATGCCACGAGTCACCATTCCCTGAAGGAAGGATGTTCCACAGTGATTCAGCTCTCATTTCCCATTAAGACCCTCTTTAGAACAAACACGCAATTAATATTTATCTCCATTCTGAGCCAGCAGTGATGGCAAATCAGATGCAAGAGAGGAGTGTTATGGATAATGGACTCAGCCTTATCATCCACTTACACTGCATTTTCAGTTTTCTTTTGCATATTTTCTCCTAAGAGATTATCTTCTAAATTAGTGAGACTGACTTTAAGGTTTACTGGTTTTCTATCTCTCCAAATACCAAATAACCATAGAAAATTAAATTGATGTTATCCTGAGTAAAATGAGAAAACCAGTTTGAGATAGACTGTTTATTACTGTAATCCAAAAAGTTTATTATAAAAATGTAGGTAATTAAGAATGGGCAGTATTTTACCCTTATATTTGCCCCTTCTACCAATTTAAGTTATGGATCCACTCCCCCCCCACCTCCCCTGCCCAAACAGTTGGCTTTTTAAAATCCAAATGACAAGGTTGTTTATGGGATTTATTCTGGCTACATATATATATATGTGATATATGATAACACAAGACTGAGCTGATTGCCATTTAATTATGTTTGTTTTTGAAATTTTAAATATTTAATTTCCATCAAAGATACATCATTGAAGCACTCTAAATTCTGCAGTGTTTTTTTTGAAGCACTGTGCAATACAGAAACACCCCCAATGCAGATTAGCACTTTGATCCTGAATTTAGTTATTTTCAGCCACGATGGGCCCTGACACATTTCTTCACATTATTTGTGAGTTTAGTATTTGAACAGTGATTTTTTAACAACTTAACTTTTTATTGTCAAGAATTTACTTTTTTGATGATCAACCAGTAACCTCAAGTCCTTTTAAATTAGTACCCTCCTAATTGTTTCTGTTGCTATCAATTACAGTACTTGAAAATGAACCACATCTGAGGAAGAGTTTGTATTTAGTTCAAACAACTCTTTTTGTTCCATTGAAAATAAGTACATTTACTAAAGTGTCATTTTAAGAGTTTCGAGGCTTTAAAAGATCCTTCCTTTTCACATATTCTTTTAGATACGATTCTTACTAGTTTTTGTTCCATATTATTAGAAGGAAAAAACTAAATTGAGGTTAAAGACCTTGAAAAAGAGCCAACCTTTTATATTTTTAACTTCTGTAGTGAAAGTTTTGTGAAAAGCCATATGCAGATAAATTATAAATGAAAGATGTAGAACAAACTACATGGAAGGAAGAGTTTTTAGAACTGAGGTTAAAGTAGAATAAAAAGGTGTCATAGTCCTCCATCAGTAAAAAACAGCTTATAATAAAATCTGTTCCTTTTCATCCCCTAACAGGTATCTTGGGTGTTTCTGTATAACTCTGATTCACAAGTGAATGACTCTGTAATCTGTTTGTTTTGGGGTGAAAGATGCAATTTGTCTCATTGTTTGAAGAAGCCCATTTGTCACGTTGAGTTAATGACAATAAGGCTGTGAATTACTATAGCCCCCATATCCCAAGTAGGTGGGAGATTTCATATCTCCAGTAACTAGTTCATTCATTCAACCAAAGTGTATCGTGCTCCTGCTTACTTCCAAAGATGAATGAGATACCATTCATTCAGTCCGGTCCAAAAAGGAATGTAAATGAAAGCATTAGCTTAGTAACAACAGAATTGAGCTTTTCTGTTTACAGTTAAGAATACTAGCAGTGACAAGTATTTGAGTTTGACTTTACTACTTCCCCCTCTGTTTAGTCTTTTCAAGTGGCCAGAGAAATTCATGAGATAGTTCATTTTATTAAATAATAGTTTCATTCCTGTGAATAGTACTATAGAGTGTGCTGTCTGACATGGTATTCACCAGCTACATGTGGCTATTTAAATTTCAGTTAATTAAATTTATGAAAAAGTCATTAAAACATAAAAAAAAATCAGTTCTTCATTTGCACTAGCTTTGTTTCAAGTGCTTAATAACCACATGTGGCTAGAGCCTGCCATGTTCAACAGGATACACAATTACAGAACATTCCCATCAGCTCAAAGAATTCTAGACCGATCTAGACTTTGCAAATAACTTTCAAGTGCATTCTATCACTTGATCCTCATAATAATCCTAAAAAGTGGCAAGGAGTACAGTATTCTTTATACTGTTAAAGATGAGGAAACTGAGATTCCAGAAAGTTAAATAATGTGTCTTTTCACAGAATTTGACTTGAGACTTCCCTTGAGAGCAAACAAATGCAAGTAAAGATAAACACAAATGAATACAATATTTTCTCCATAAATTTTTATCATAAAATATAAGTATTTTTTTTAAAAGAGCTTTTACTTTAAATAATTAATTAATTAATTTCATTTTGGCTACGCTGAGCCTTTGTTGCTGCACTGGCTTTTCTCTATTTGCAGTGAGCAGGAATACTCTAGTTGTGCTCACGCTTCTCATCGCAGTGATGTCTCCTGTTTCTGGGCAGGGTCTCTAGGGCATACAGGCTTCAGCAGTGGCGCCCAGGCTTAGTTGCACCAAGGTATGTGGGAGCTTCCCAGATCAGGGATCACACCTGTGTCTCCTGAGTTGGCCAGCAGATTCTTTTCCACTGAGCCTCCAGGGAAGCCCTCAATATACGTAATTTAAAAACAGAGGTGTGGTCTAGTTTGTTTACTTCTGTAACCTGATCTCTGTTACAGAGATTAGGTGTCAGTTTTGGCCCAAACAGAATTTGCAGGTTAAAAGGAATTTTTAAATATGGATATCTGTATCTAAGGCATTGCCGGATTAATGGATTTTTATTAGAGTTCTGTTAGCAAAATAAGAAACATTGAAGTTTATACTCTTTATTCTGCTGTGATCTCTTTTTAGTATAGTCATAGCTAGTGAATAAGTTTTTTTCTATCACAATGGCTGGGTTCAACCGCTTGGAAAGTTGCAAATAATTCTCTGAAAGTGTAGGTGCTGTTTCCTGGCAATAAGATTAAATAAACTTTTGCTGCAAAACATTGATTTTGCATTAACTGTTCTTGCTGTGTATTTGGGTTTAATCTAGAAAAGAATTGTTTTAAGTCAACATTTGTGAGTCATGAAATTAAATGGACATGGTCGACAGTCTTAAGTATGGTGTCCTAAAATTAGAAATTGTATTTTACTTCCGAATGACAGTTAAATGATATACGTCAGTCATATTTTGCCACATCTGTTATAATGTATAAAAATGGCCACAAATGTAGCCTTAAAACCTTCTTTTTGAAAGAGAAAAGAGATAGAACACTGAGTAATTATGTTTACTAAAGTTGACTTTTATAATGTATAGGATATATAATTCCAATAGTGTATTAACTTTTAATAATATGTAATACTAATGTGATTAAATGCTGTTTACCAGGAAGGCAAATAGATAATCCATATATGTCAGTATTGTTCTTTTCATTAAATGAGATCCTTCTGTTATTGCTTGTTTGAAGGACAGTGAATAATATGAAGGCAGTTTTTAGCATAAAGCATATAACCATTAAAAGCGTCCTAAATAATGGAGTTCGCTCAGTAGCTCAGTGCATATAGAATCCACCTGCCATGCAGGGGACACATGTTTGATCCCTGGATTGGGACGATCCCCTGGAGTAGGGCATGGCAACCCATTTCAGTATTTTTGCCTGGAGAATCCCCTGGACAGAGGAGCCTGGCGGGCTATAGTCCATAGGGTCACAAAGAGTCTGACCCGACTGAAACGACAGAGCATAGCTGCACGCTGTTTAGACACATAGACACTACCAACTCAAAACATTTAATACAGTTTTCACAGTAGTTTAATTAATTCCAGACCAAAAAGTTTAACTGGCAGTTTTTGGTATGAGATGTCCTGTGACCGGATAGTAGTCTTTCTTAGCATGGATTTTCTGACTCTTAAAGTTGATGTCAACTACTGAAAGAGATATTTTGATGCTTCATAGTCATTTTAATTCATTTCAAAATCTTCACTTTTGGGGCTTTCTTAACACTGTATGAGCTCTTCGCTCAGCCCTTGCAGTGTGGACATGAAACATGAGGCTTGAAGATTGCAAAATCAAAGAAACAGTGATGATGTGTCGTGGTTTCTCAGGAATCCTTATTCTACAAGCGATAGTTCAAAACATTTTCTGTTAGGGCAACTCGGTAACTCTGAGAAACATGGTAGCTCAGAGAAGCATATTTCTGTCTTTAGAGCTTGTACACTGTCTTTCTTTGCCTACATTAGAGAAGATGGGAATAATTCTGAATTTGTGCCTTTTGATTCAAGTTGAAGTTCCTGAACCAAGTACCTGAGTAGGTGGCATGCCATTGAAAGGTTTCATTTTGTTTTTGAAAGCAAGGTTCTTCTCATTTCTAGTGAATTAGAAAATGGAGGAATTTTACAGTGTTATGCATTACATTTCACTGCAAGTTTTATTTGCTTTGATTTCTAAAATGCCAGTTAGAGTGGTGATTAGACTTATCTTGTGTGGTCTGACCTCGACATCTTTTACACCAGTGATTAATTGTCAGATTGTTGCCTGGGAGGGTGCCCCCAGTCTTGCCCTTCTGATTAGATGATGCTGTGCTGTCAACAGACTGCAATCTGGGGGTTTGCCATGGTAAATTTAGACATTGTCTAAAGTGAAACATTGTCATCTTCGATTAAGGACTGTGGGAGTCCTTTGTAATTTATTATCTTAATGTACAGTAAATGTTGAGCCCTTGGTGTGTTCATGCACATTTTCTCAAACTGTAATATTGGAAGTAAGTTTAAAGGTTGCCCCCAGGGAGGAAGCTGTTGACCAGAGAGGTTAAGTCTTTCTATCCAGGTCACATCCCTCTTTAAGTGGCAAATGGACTTCTGTCTTGGTCCTGTACAGTAGTGTACAGCCATGTCTCTCAGTGCGCTAAAGGAATATTATTTGCATGTTAAGTAGAGTCTTTTAAATGATTTTGAGATGCTTGAGACTTTTTCTCATGGAGTGAATTGGATATGAGCAGTGATCACACATGTCATTTTTGAGCAGCTGTGAAAGAAGGAAGAACACAATTATGCCACGTGCTTAATCTGTTACATCTGGTTGCTGGAAAATTTTTAAAAATTCCCCTGATTGTTAAAAAAGGAAATTTCTCCCGCTTTGGACCAGTTCTGTCAAAACTCTTTCAAACCATGAATTTTGACTGCTGGGTGCTGGCACTCAGTTGAGCTGCCTGATGTGGTGTACCCAGAGAAGAGTTTTATATAAAATGCCCTTTGAAGGCTGTGGTTGCCCTAGCACATATACAATTTTTTAATTTTGGATAGGAAACCAAGCTGTTGTGATTTTTATGGCGGAATTATTTTATTTTAGTCCTTGACTATCCCCATGACCAGCTCATCAGAGCAGCTGAGTCTTTGCTATGAGACAGAGCCTTCATCAAATAAGGCTCATGAAGCTTTTCTTCATTTTATTTGTTCTAGATTGGGAAACATTTTATTAAATTCCTTACCTTAGTCCTCCTTCACCAAGATTTCAAGCCCAGCGATTTCATTTTACTTTCAGTCTAACTGCGTACTTGGGCTTTAACCATGAACCGTTTTGTGTGGTCATTTACCACTTTTATTTTACCCGAAAGATAGACTTCATCTTTGCAGCCTCATTGCCGTAGGAACTGAACAGAGGATTTCCTCGGAGGGTGCCTGCATTGAGTGATCTCTGAGCAATTGCCTCTGGTTTTGACGGCAACCCTTAGCTTTGTGACAAGAAATCCCGTGATTTGGATGCTTCTGCGGGATTTGAAGGAGGCAGTCTTCAAACCTTTAATTGAAAGTCATCTTCTTAGTCTTTTGTTTAAAAGTATGTATTATTAAATCCTTTGAATTTGTTATAGTACTTTTATTACTTACCTTCATCTGATACTTTGGCCAAAAATGTGTAGCATAATGAGCCTCTCAGAGAGTGGCTATTGAGTAATGAAGAGTGAATTTCTTTGGCTCTAATTATTCAAGTGATTTCATAATAAGCAGAAGCACTATTGTATTTTTTGATGTAGAGTACCTGGCAGTGTCGCCTCCACCCGCCTACAGAGAACACTGAATTAATGATACCTTTAAAGTAACATGCGTGTCTTCTCTGCCAGGTCACTTCAGGTGGAACATTCATTGGCATTGGCCGGAAGACACCAGATTGCCAAGGAAACACCAAGTATTTCCGCTGTAAATTCTGCAATTTCACTTACATGGGCAACTCATCAACAGAACTAGAACAACATTTTCTGCAGACTCACCCAAACAAAATAAAAGCTTCTCTCCCCTCCTCTGAGGGTGCAAAACCTTCAGAGAAAAACTCTAACAAATCCATCCCAGCAGTCCGGTCTGGTGATGCTGGAGACCTGGGCAAATGGCAGGACAAGATCACAGTTAAGGCGGGAGATGACTCACCCGTTGGTTACTCAGTGCCCATCAAGCCCCTTGACTCGAGACAGAATGGTACAGAGGCCACCAGTTACTACTGGTGTAAGTTTTGTAGCTTCAGCTGTGAGTCCTCGAGCTCACTGAAGCTGCTAGAACATTACGGCAAGCAGCATGGCGGAGTGCAGTCAGGCGGCCTTAATCCAGAATTGAATGATAAGCTTTCCAGGGGCTCTGTCATTAATCAGAATGATCTAGCCAAAAGCGCAGAAGGGGAGCCAATGACCAAGGCAGACAAGGGCTCTAGTGGGGTGAAGAAGAAGGACTTCTCCAGCAAGGGAGCAGAGGATAACATGGTCACGAGCTACAACTGTCAGTTCTGTGACTTTCGATATTCCAAGAGCCATGGCCCCGACGTCATTGTGGTGGGGCCGCTTCTTCGTCATTATCAACAGCTCCACAACATTCATAAGTGTACCATTAAACACTGTCCATTCTGTCCCAGAGGCCTTTGCAGCCCAGAAAAGCACCTTGGAGAAATCACTTATCCATTCGCTTGTAGAAAAAGCAATTGTTCCCACTGTGCGCTCTTGCTTTTGCACTTGTCTCCTGGGGCGGCCGGGAGCTCGAGAGTCAAACACCAGTGCCACCAGTGCTCGTTCTCCACCCCCGACGTGGATGTGCTCCTCTTTCATTATGAGAGCGCGCACGAGTCCCAGGCATCGGATGTCAAGCAAGAAGGCAGTCACCTGCAAGGACCAGACGGGCAGCCGGCTGTCAAGGAAAGCAAAGAACACTCATGTACCAAATGTGATTTCATTACCCAGGTGGAAGAAGAGATTTCCCGACACTACAGGTAAGCCATGGGTGGGGGGGACAACATAGTCAGGAGAAAATGATAGAAATTATCCAGAGGGCTGACCCAAGAATTGTAGGGAGTGATTGTGGTGACCGGGGGAAGTTATAGAACAAGATTGTGTTCTATAAAATCATAGAACTGCAGATTTCATATTGCTGGACATGATAACCCTAGATTTTAATTGGGTCACTTATTTCAGACTGTTTAGACTTATGTTTCATATCTGTTTTATACCAGCTACTGAATATATTTTAAAATTCACAATGATGCTGATAATGCTGATGGCTTTACCACAATTTGTTTATTTGCCCTTGCTAAGTGTGACCCCATATCCCATGATTTTTCATGGAGCAGCTTCCAAATGAAAGATGCCACCATAATACGTTCTATTCTCTATTCCAGCTGGGAAACAATTCACTTGAGAACATATTGCTTATTTTGCTTTTCAAATGAAATCAGACATTCTTCTAGCTTAAAAAAAATTAAACAACATCCTTGTTTTGCATACAGACGGTAGTCTGAAGGTGAGAATTGAGTTTCTCTACACTCTGCATGAGTAAAGCTGCTAAGTGTTTCGGATTCTTAAATAGATATAGGGTATATTATGTTTCCCTTCTCCTTTGATCCTGTTCTCATTGTAGACATTAACTTTTCCAATTAACCTTTCATGCTTTCTAGAGATGACTTAGAATTCATGTCTTTATTTAATTTATGTATTCATTCCTTAACTAACTTACTCCAAAAATATGCATATTGCCAAGGCATTGATTGTAAAAAGGAAAAGAAGATAAACATAGATGGTGCCCTTATGGAACTTATGGTTTAGTAGGGAAGATCTCAGCAGCTCATTGTAAGAGTGAAGAGTTTCAGAAAAGATGGAAGTGGAGACCACTGCATTGGCTTAGTGACAATATAGCCCAATATGGTAAAGGAGGAAATGTCTCCGCTAGGAAGGGGCATTTAAACTGAGACTGGGTTATAAGTAGGAATTAGTTCCACAAAATCTTTGTAGTATAGTGCATTCAGATATTACTTCCCAAGTATTGGGTATTTTCTTGTTATGGTGCTTCTAAGCATCAAAGTAAAGAGCTTTATTTACTATTTTCAAGAGCTTTTCCATATGCAGATCCAATATCCTAGTTTAAAAATCTAGTTATTTATATGTTCACATCCTGAGATTTTGAATAGTTCCTCCCATTCTTTTATAAGTTCTGTGTTCGTACTGGTGTATGTATGTTTTCTCAGTCACCAGTAATGAAGCAGTTTATGTCCAACAATAGGCTAATAATGTTAGAAGTTAATTTGAAGGGCATCCTAATGTTCACAGTGAATCTAAATGCTCAGAAAACACTTCCTTGAGATTTACACTGTTTAATTTATAAGGTCAGCCCTGGGAAAGACAGTCCTGCAATCAAATATGTGTTCACACTTGCAGTGAGTGTTTTTGGCTCTTTTGATGTTAGCTGCATGCTAATTTATTTCTGGAGCAGGCAGACGTTAGCTTTCTTCCCAGCCCTGTTAGTATACATACTGTGCATATACATTTCTTAAGCGATACAAAAATTAGATAACTCATTCTTTTTTTTTTTGAAGAAGGAGGCTTTTTAAAATCATGAAGATATTAGCTAATATACACACAAACACACACACAGATATATGTAGATACCTGATCCCTTGAATGAGTGACTTTTTTTGAGGAAGGTGAGGCCACTGCTTGAAAACTTGGCTGGAAAAATAGAGATTCCATGTTTTGGTTAAACAGATGAAAATCTCCTAAGAAATAAAATATGAATAAAAATATTGAGTAACCTGAGTTTAGTTAATATTCAGTAATGAAAGTGAGCTCCAGAGACTAGTCTGTGTTTTGTTCACTGTTGTGTCTGCACAGTTTAGCATAGGGCCCACCGGAGTGATGGGAACTCACTGAGTATTTAAATAGATGAAATCCCAGTGAGATTTTGCCTTCACAGTAGTTATGAATAAGTAAAAATCTCCATAGTGAGTTTTAGTTTAATCTTTGATTATTGAATGGTCTTGGAACCCTTCTGAGGACTCACAAAATGATACTATATTTTGAATGTAAATCAACCTCTCAGCATTTTATTAGATTAAAACAAAATTAGCACCCCTTATCTCTAAAACATTATAATACTCTTGCACTTATTTTTAAAACCTAATGTAGTTTGTGTGGTCCTAGGTCCTTTAGGGTGCTGAGTAGTTTATCTCTAATCAGAGTTCTTATAGAAATATTCTAAACTTGGAGACTTATAGTTTCAGGAGTCACAGCTCAGTAAGAAGTATAAAGAGAGAAAAAACAAACAAAAAGAAGTATAAAGAACCTCTACTGAAAGTTGAACATTGGAGGCTCCAGGGATATAAAAGGAAGGAGTCACATGAGTGTTGAAAATGTTATCTGCTATCAAAGCACTTTCCCCAAATGCCAATTTTGAAGATACTATAAGAGGAGACAAGTTTACCACATCATGACAGTTTCTAGTTAAATTTTTATTTATTCATATTATTCATGTTGGGAAACTTTTACCATAATTCTGTTATTACTGTGGAATATTCTAGACTTTTGAGTATTTTATATACAAGACTTACGATGTAGTAAAAAGATAGCGTAAATGGGAAGCTATACAATGTGTAAAATGATGTAACTCTGAAATAACTATAGCTGAGAAGCAAGAGAGTTGATTTAAAGCTATCAGAGAAAAACCCCAGTGAGGATTTCATCCCATGGGCCTTTTCCCAAAGAACCAGGTTTAACCTGAGTTGAACTTCCAACATTATCCAGTTAGTAAGTGAAATTTGACCAATTCCCCTTTCTTTATGTTTTATATTTACTTATGATCTCCCATACTTTACATCATGACAAAGTTGTTATGTTCCGCTCTTTGAATTTGTTTCTCATACTCCATTTCTTTTATTATATAGCCCATTCTCTAATTGACTTATTTTCTTCTTCACAATTTTCAGTGTTATAATTTAATGCTTTTGGTGTTATAGGAGGAATATATCCTTACAAAACAACTATACCAGATAAAACATACTTCTTAGTGACATGTTAGACTTCCATGAATTAGGAGAAGTTTCTGAAATTTTTCTTTTCTCCCCTTCACCAAAAGGGAGCTAAACCCAGTCTGGGGAGAGCAAATGGGCAATGCAAGTTTGCACAGAGGGAAAATACTGACATTGACGTTGCAGTCATATTGAGACTAAGCCTGTAATCACTGGCAGAAAGAGGGTGTTGAATTCAAGGGTTTCACTGTGAGCTGGCATCATGAAGGTGACTAACGTGATTCCATATTACTACCTTCTTCTTGAGTCCTGTCAGAGGTAAACAAAAATTTGTTTCTAGCAAGATACTCCAGTTTCCACCTCCATGTTTTGGATGGCCCAAGATAAACTCATATGAGCTCCCCATTATAACAGTTCACTATACGGCAAGGCTATAAATTGCTACATGTGAAATCTGTAGAAAATGCAAATAATAGCTTTATATACCCAGAAACTTCCGATCAACAGTTTTCATTGAGAAAATAATAATTAATGAATGTTTAAATAAATGAAAGTTACACTTATAAATTGATCAAGCTACATGAAACTATAAATAGCCAGGAATATTAAAAAAAGAAACAAAAGCATTTTTGAATGAACAATATAATTACTGAAGTTTAAATCATATGGATAGGAGAAGTAACAGATCGGCAAATGAATGAGAGCAAATGAGTTAATCGAAAGTTCAATCTGGAGGTATTAGCCAGAATACTTTACAGGAGGGGAAAGGGATGGACAATATCAATGGTGGTTATTAAGATATGAAAATACAAGATGTTCTAACATGAATCTAATTAGAGTCCCAGAAGAAAATAATATCGAATGGAAGATAGGCAATCAGTATTTGTGGAGATAATGGCAGAAGAGTTTTTAATACTGATGAAAAACATAAATACAGATATAAAGTAGGATACCATATACTAAATAGATATGTAGATCTTTCTTGACTTTTGATGGGTTTTGTTGTTGTTGAGTCACTAAATTGTGTCTGACTCTTTGGAACCCCATGGACTCTAGCCCGCCAGGCTCCTCTGCCCATGGGATTTCCCATGGAAGAATACTGGAGTGGGTTGCCATTTCCTTCTCCTGGGGATCTTCCCAACCCAGGGTTTGAACCTGTGTTGCCTACATTGGCAGGTGGATTCTTTACCACTGAACCACCTGGGAAGCCCACTATAAAGCCTGTTTTATAATGAAATGATGAATATTTTATGTAATTCATTGACTATTGTATAGAAAGTGAAAAACAGAATGGTTGGGTACAGAATGGTTGTAACTTTATTGGTTGTTTCTTCTCATGATCACATGGATGACTGGGAGCTGGGGCACCCCGCTGAGCCCAGCACCACTGTATCACATATCCTGTGTATCATCACCCCAGGAAAAGATCCAAATTAAAAATGCAAAGTACAGTTTGTACTGAATGCTTATGGCTTTTGCACCATCCTAAAAGGTTGAAAGATTGTAAGTCAAGTCATCGTAAGTGGAGGACTATCTGTATGCAAATAAATTCAGTCATAGACTGTTGTAGTAAAAATTACAATGCCAAGGCAGAGAGATTCCTTAGAGCAGTTAAAGAGAAACAACAGCTCAACTATTCAGAAAACAGTTTTTGGTTAATAGCAGATTTTTATCAGCAATAGTGGAAGCCAGAAGAGAGAAGAATATTGTTCACAGTTTTGAAGGGGGAAAAAAAAGTCTACCTAGTGTTGTCTACTTGTCAAAACTATCTTCCAAAACTAAGAGAAAAGACATTTTCACGTAAGCAAAGACCAGGGAACTGTGAATAATTATATTTAACAACCATAGCATGCCTAATTTATGCAGTTATAAAGGGATGGACTGAGATATTGGGCAACACTATTATGTTAATTTGCAGGGAGATTGATCAGAAGTAGGGTGTTCTAAGGTGCTTGAATTGTCTGGAGTTAGTCAGAACTTTGTTATGCATATTTTATAGTTTTAGGGATAACTAGTGAAAGAGTGGGCTTTCCTGGTGGCTCAGAGGTCAAGAATCTGCTTCCCAATGCAGGCTGTGTGGGTTTGATCCTTGGGTAGGGAAGATCCTCTGGAGAAGGAAATGGCAACCTGCCCTAGTATTCTTGCCTGGAGAATTCCATGGACAGAGGAGCCTGGTGGGCTGTAGTTCATCGTGTCATAAAATAGTTGGACAGGACTTAACAACTAAATAACAGCAACCAAGGAAAGAGTAGGAGATGAGTACATGACTTCCAAAGCTCTGGAGGAGGAAAATGGACAACAAAATAGAGAACACCCATCAAATTCGATCTTTATTTAATGGCAAAAGAGGATACATGGGGAAAAGTGGACAAATAGAATTTTTTAAAAAGATGGTAAAAAAAAGTCCATATATCAAAAATCTTGAACCTGTGGGATTAAACTTTCCACTTAAAAATATTATCAGACATATTAAAAAAGAATATTTAACTAAAGTTCTGTATAGGTTACACACTTAAAGCGTAAGGCTGAGAGTTTGAAAGAATAAAATATACCAAGTTATAGGAGCAAATACAAACCAAATAAAACTTGAGGTAGCTTTATTAATCTCATACAGTTTAGACTCTTAAAAAGTATATGTGGGACAGGTCATTACCAATGAGAAGAGGTTCAGTTCATCAGAAAGATATATTAATTACTGATATATAAAACATGAATATAAAATATATATGTAAAGCAAAAAGTAATGAAGAACTACAGAGAAAATATGACAAACCACAATCACAGTAGCACATTTTAGGAAACCTCCCTTATTAAAGGTGAACAGAAAAAAAATTTTTCAAAATGTAAAATATTTGAGCAACAAATTAAGAAACTTTATGTATTTATTTATTTTAGCCACACTCTGAGGCTTCTGGGATCTCAGTTCCCTGACCAGGGTTGAACCTGGGCCATGGTGGTGAAAGCCCAGAATCCTAACCACTAGGCTACCAGGGAACTCCCTTTTTTTTTTTTTTAACTTGATTTACTTAAAATACGTGATTTCTGCACCCAGCAATTAGAGAATGCCTATGCTTTTCAAGAAGATATAAAATGCTTATAAAACTTGTCACATACTAAACCAAAAAGAAATCAGATTTCAAAAAAATAATATAGAGCATACCCTTCTATTCAGTGTAATTAAATTAGACCTTCATAGTAGGAAGATAAGGATAGATGACATCACACAAGGCAGGTATTAACCAAAGTAAAAAAATGAGGTCATTTTATTTATTCCAGAAAACACAGATGTTAAGACAAAAAATATATAACAGGTAAAAAAATGGATAAAGTAGAGAATATTTGCCAGTACTTATGAAGCACAGGCTGGAATCAGGGTTGCCGGGAGAAATATCAATAACCTCAGATATGCAGGTGACACCACCCTTATGATAGAAAGCGAAGAGGAACTGAAGAGCCTCTTGATGAAAATGAAAGAGGAGAGTGAAAAAGCTGGCTTGAAACTCAACAATCATGAAACTAAGATCATGGCATCTGGTCCCATCACTTCATGGCAATCAAGTGGGGAAACAATGGGGAAGATGGGGAAGAATGAATATGGGGAAACAATGGAAACCGTGAGAGACTTAATTTTCTTAGGCTCAAAATCACTGGATTGGTGGCTGCAGCCATGAAATTAAAAGACGCTTGCTCCTTGGAAGAAAAGCTATGACCAACATAGACAGCATATTAAAAAGCAGAGACATTACTTTGCCAACAAAGGTCTGTCTAGTCAAAGCTATGATTTTTCCAGTAGTCATGTATGAATGTGAGAATTGGACTATAAAGAAAGCTGAGTGCCGAAGAATAGATGCTTTTCAACTGTGGTGTAGGAGAAGACTCTTGAGAGTCCCTTGGACTGCAAGGAGATCCAACCAGTCCATCTTAAAGGAAATCAGTCCTGAATATTCATTGGAAGGACTGATGCTGAAGCTCCAATACTTTGGCCACCTGATGTGAAGAACTGACTCATTGGAAAAGGCCCTCATGCTGGGAAAGATTGAGGGTAGGAGGAGAAGGGGACGATGGAGGATGAGATGGTTGGATGGCATCACCGACACAATGGACATGGGTTTGGGTGGACTCCAGGAGTTGGTGATGGACAGGGAGGCCCGGTGTGCTGCAGTTCATGGGGTCACAAAGAGTCAGACACGACTGAGCGACTGAATTGATGATTTTATAAAGTGAATTTATCAGATTCTGGAAATATCAGATGCTCATATTCCCAAAGATCACATCATTTCAACCCTCAGAAGGAAACTTCTTGTTTGGGACCATTAGTAAACAAGTGAAAAAATGTTCAGAGTAGTAATTTTTTAAAGAGCAGTACAACCAAAACAAAAATAAACTGAAACAAGCAAGAAAAGACCGCATAATTCATAAGAGATTAGTTACATGAATTGCAGATTTTTCATACATGGAATATTATGCAACAGTGAATTTGAATAAATGACAACTGAGTACAACATGGGTGTCTTTATAATTTTGACTGAATAAAAACAAATCAAAGGCAGCTATTTGTAGCTTCACACCATTACAGAGTTCAAAAACCAGCAAAACAAAACTATATACATATATTCACATATGTTTGCACTGTATATGTGCATCACATTTATATAATACATTGAACTGCACCATAAATATTATTTTTCCTCCATAAATAATATTTTTCCTCTTTTTGTATATATATGTGTACATAGACTCTGTCAGTCTGAATCTCTCTATATATGAAGAATATATATATATATGAATCATATTTTACGATTCTATAATTATGTTCCAGTTTTCACTTTTTGCCAAACCTCTTTATAAATGTGTATATAATGTGTGTGTACACATGTGTGACTAACATTATACAATAAAATTTTAAAATAAAACTGAGGCATCAGTTCTCATCATATACATATACAACAAACAAGTGAATGAATAGTTAACTTCCCTTATCATTAAGGAACTACTTGAAAATCAATGATATTGTCATTATCTATCCACTTAACTAGAATGTGGAAAATGTACATATTTTTTGGTAGTATATGTGATGACAAATATCTGTCTGTTCAGAGTTAAAATTTGTTAAACAGTGAATATTTTACACATAAAATATATATACCTCAAGTTGAAGGAAATAGCATTAGATACTGTAGCTGATTAAATTAATGTAGCTACTCTACAATTTCTCTCTTAAAAGAGCACTGAG
This sequence comes from Bos javanicus, assembly GCF_032452875.1. Taxonomy (NCBI): domain Eukaryota; kingdom Metazoa; phylum Chordata; class Mammalia; order Artiodactyla; family Bovidae; genus Bos; species Bos javanicus. Next base: position 48,883,289 of record NC_083881.1, read on the forward strand.
AAGGAGCATGAACTCTGTGCCCTGCTAGTTCTGAAGAATAGATTTTATGATAAGCACATAATTATCAACACATCTGAAAAAGCTAAGTACAGAGTGCATTAGTACAGTTTCCAAAAGGGTGAGTACCATAATAGTAACATCTACATTTGTGTCTTTTATGTGTCATGTTCTTTTGAACAGTACATAATAAATCAGTTGCCTGCAAGACTTTGAAATATAATTCAAGTTGAAAATTCCCATTGTGGCACAAAAAGTTACCCAGGATGATATAGTTCATTAAGAAAATAACCCACAACTGTATTACCTTTATTTGGACACATAATTTATTAGAAATTTCAAATTTGATAGTCCTGCAGACTTTATACAAGAACAATTATTGAGTCTTGGAATAAGATAAGTGTTAATCATGATTTCCATTTCATATTGTGTAAATTATATATATTATATAATTGATTTCCCACATCTTGTTTACTGTCTATTTCATGGAAAGATTTATCTTCCTATTTCTAACATTTGATAGGGACATCTCATTTTTGAAAGTGAATCATAAATTGAGATTTTTTTCAGATATGACATTAGTTGTGTTTTCTCCTACCATGTGAAGGTGAAATCACCCCACACTCTTCTAAAAAAAGGGTCCAATTACTCCAAATGAGTAAATACTCATCAGATCATTTCATTTAAGAAATACAGGATGAGCAGGTTGAATGGAATCTTACTCAGTCAGAATTTCAGTTTTCAGATTATATATTATGTACTGCCCTTTGCACTTGACTAAGGCTGAATATTCAATTTTCAACATTTAAAAGTTGATTGGTTATCCACCTACACATCTGTAATTCCTTTTCTTTTTGTCCCTCAAATACTCTCTTCACATGCTTTTCATTCCGATGTTCAGCAGTGCTGGTTGTCTCAAGTGCCACACCTGTAGACTTATGACACAAAATATGACTAATTTTATTAGTTGTCACATCTACTGAACTATATTTCAATTAAATCACTTCATTTACTCCGTTTTTGTGACAATTTATTTGTCAGTATTTGTTTACTTAATTACCAAAAAATACCTTGAAGTCTTAATGGATTAATATTTATACTTTATTCATTTACTTTGATGTTCATTTAGTCATTGAGGCAGAAAAACTGTGCTTAAAACTACTGAAAGTGAAATACAGGTTACTGGGTAAAGGAGAACCTTTTAAGTGATGGCAAAAATAAAGGAGAAAGGAGAAAAACAAAGTGCTGCTTAGAGCTGACTTCACAAATACTGTGAGCTGTTCATTATGAAAATGGAAACATACAGATATTATCAGAGTAGAGCAAAAGAGTAGCTTCTTAGCTGATTTTTCTAGGATTTAGAAAACCTCAGTTCTTTATGAATTATGAAAATAATTTTTAATCTCTACTAATGAATGAAACACTTCTACTAGAATAAAAGGCACTGAAATATTAATGGATCTGAAATAAATGCTTTTTATAACACATGAAAACTCTGTCAAGTAGGATAAGGAAAAAACTTTTTTTCTCAAATTTAAGTCACTTGAATCAAGTACGATTTGATTTTTTTATGCAGCTTGATCCAGTTTTCTCTGGAGGCAAAAGATGATTATCTCTTTTATCAAAGTTGATTGTCTTCATTGTCTTTACATTGGACAAATTGAGATTTTATGAAAGTATATCAGAAACATTGCATGGGACATACTTACTCTAAAATATTTGCATATTTTCTGAAATTCACATTTAACTGGGCATCCTGTGTTTTATCTGACAGCCATGGCAGGGCTATCTACAGAATGATATCTTTTTTCTTCAGGTAGCATGAAGAGAATGTTTGCTATCCAGATGGCAGCAGAGTACAGAATTTAAATGAATGCAAATATATTTGCAGTGTCTTTTAAATTAGTTTTGCTTAATGTAGCTAGAGATAGAAGTTCTAGAAGTTTTAAAATAATAAAGACTTTATTCAGTGGGCCACTCAAAATACGCCATCTGCAAAATGTCTCTGTACTTCTTAATATTTCTCTGCTGTGTTATGACTCTATGTATTAAGTCTAGTTGTTCCCTGGGCTGTGGTGGTTCATTCGTTTGGTTATTAAATAAGATATTTATTGACGCTCTGGATGTTCTGGGTGGGGTGGAAGGATGTGTGGGCTTTGATCTTGATTTTCAGGCAATTACAATGTAACTGTAAAGTAAGACCCACATGGTTATTTTTTAAATGGGAGCTTTTTAAGTGATGAAATAAATCTTTTTATGCCATCACTTAAATCAAAGGCCATTTTAATAAAAAGCAATGTGAAAAAAATCTTCAGAGGATGACAAAGTTTCATTATAGCTCAGAAGATGGTAGGTTTTCTCTTGGGTTGAGTCATTTGGGAAGTTTTATGGATGAGAAGGTAGTTAAGGTGGATCTTGAGAAATGAAGGGAAAATTCTCTGAATCTTTTAGAGGTTTTTATATTAACGCTGATAAAATGAAATGCATGTAAGGAGGTTAGAGCGGAGTCCAAACTAATGTAGTTTGTCAATGACTAAACTTTTACTCTTCAATAATGTTTTTTATACTAGGGATTAAAAAAATCTTTTTATTTTTGGGAGGACACAGCAGTATGTTGAAGGTCTTTTCAGTTATCATTGAGAGAGTGACACAAGTCAGAGAATATGCCCAAATCTTTCAGGAACTAGTTCCTGAATAAGTTAGTAATATTGCCTCTACTGTCTACCATGTACATATGAGTAACTGTGGACATGAGCTAAAACGCTGTATCATGCCCTCCGTATTCTTTTATGAATTGGCTTGTCTGTACTTCACATTCTTATTTTATGAAGTAGGGATGGAAATAGATACTTTGTGTGATTGTTGTCAGATAATATATATAAATGGCCTAGCACTAAAGAATACTGAAAGATGAGCCCCAAACAGTGAAATAAAGAAGATGAATTACTGTTTGGGGATTATGCTTGACAATGTCGTGTTTATAGTTTGAGCTTATAAAGCTGTTAGGGTTGACTCTCAGAGGTGGGAGTATGTGCTTTAAGAGGGAAAATGATGTTGCTCATCATAAAGAATTCATTTGGGAATGTTCTTCTATCAGATACTGAGTATGTATACTGTGAGTTCATTCCAGTCTAACTAAGACTCATCTTGACTTATTTCTGACCATGGTTTCATGACTCCTGCTATGTAAGGTGTAAGGTCTGGGAACCAAAAGCGTCAGCATCATCTGGGATTTTGTAAGAAACAGAGACTATTGGGTTCCACCCCAGGCTCCCGAAATCAAAACCTGAATTATAATGAGATTCCCAGGTGATTTTTCTGAATGTTTAAGCACTAAAGAATACTGGGCTTAAGAATGATGTTAGCATAGGTGATTGAAAAGTTCATGTAGCAACTTTTGAAAATAATGTTGTTTTTTTACTATATTTCCTATCATTTATTTGATGAATATTATACAGAGAAAGAATTCTTTCAGTTCTCTGGAGTATTATGCAGCAATTTCCTTTTCTGCTTCACCTAGTGGTGTTCAATGGCCTGAAAGATGGAGTGCTTTAGCAGTTACTGCTTAACTGTCAAGCTTTGCTCTCTTTTCATTAATAGTAGTCACACTCAGAATCTTATGATTCCAAATAACAGAGAGAGTAAAGGCATTATCTGTGCTTTATTAGAATCAGAGGCTGGCTTGAGTCTGTTCATTCCATTATTTAGAAGCAGGATATATCTACTAATGTAGTTTGTGACTAGCTCTGCATGGGTGTCCCCTGAAGACTGCTAAAAATTCAGATTCTCAGGTTATGCCCAGAGATCTTCACTTAGGCATCTGTGAGATGCTGGAGACCTGGATTCAATCCCTGGATGGGTATGATCCCCTGGAGGAGGAAAGGGCAACCCACTCCAGTATTCTTGCCTGGAAACTGCCATGGAGAGAGAATCCTGGTGGACTGTAGTCAGTGGGGTCACAAAGAGTTAGATATGACTGAGCGTAGAGCACAGAGGCTCTGGAATCTGTATAGCTAAGGAACTTCTTCAGTTGCAGCACTGCATGCATCCCATTTTGCAAAACATTGCTATAGTTGGTCTTACTTCTGTCCATTAGAAGAACTTTCCCTTCCCCTCATGTTTTCATTTTTTACCCCCCATGTTTTCATTGTCAGTATTGCCAGTGATTTCATTAATTTTTATATAAAGTTAAAAATTTAGGCAACTGAAGATAGAAAAATAGAACATCTGTCTGAAAGGTGGCAGTAAAGTCACTCAGTCGTGTCCAACTCTTTGCCACCCCATGAACTGTAGCCTACCAGGCTCCTCCATCCATGGGATTTTCCAGGCAAGAGTACTGGAAGGTAGTAGCCTTGTATTCTAGAATTAATGTAGATGAAATGGACAAGACACTGTTTCTCCATTTTACTTATCTGTAAAATAGGCTTTATACGTCAGTGGAATGTGAGATCACATATGGGTGAGTGCTTTGAAGTCTTCAAAAGAAAGGTGTGTGCGTTAAGCTTGTTATTGCCACCTTGCTTTAATATCCTTCCTGTTAATATGTGTTTTTCTTTTCAACGTAACACCCGGTTCTCACTGAGCACTTATCTCTGCAGTTTCTGTCTTCTTCCTGCTTTGTTATACAGTTGCATTCGGACAGTCCTCCAGTCCCTGTCTTGGTTTTACCTTGATCATTCAGAATAGGAGATCCTCTGAGGGCATATCAGAACAGCTCTTGCTGAGACCTGTAAGAAATGAGAGAGTTGTCTGTTGGGGCAGAAAATTGGAACTAGAAAACCTAGAAGTCCCAGACATCTTGTTTCGGTGTGATACTTTGCGATGAATACATTGCCTAGACGAGACACACCCAGAACTCTTTGTATATTTAGGAGGACATGTCAGTCAAATATTGGATAAAGGTTAGGTGTGTTCATCTTTATTTGGTGAAGGAATAGGTTGGTTCAAGGACGGTTCTAGATTGCAGTATAAAGTAGATATTGATGGCACATGATCTTAGTTACTGAGATATATTACTAGATATAGTATGGTTTTCAACCACCTTACTGAATACACTCACAATGCATTCCTACCTCTGAAGATTGTAATAAAGCACAGGTAATGCCATTTTTATCTTTGTTATTCAGAAGTTTAAGATTATGGATAATAGTACTCATACTATTATTGAAAAAAGAGTAAGACTTGACAATTGAGTAAACTGCTAAACTGCCTCATCTTTGAGGCATTGAATACCACTAAGTGAAGCTGAAAAGGCATAAAATACATTCTACCTGGTAATGTCTTAAAGAATCTTCTAGGAAATAAACATAGTTTTAAGAGTGATGTCTATTGTGGTTAAGGTACATGGGAGAATAGAAAAGAATGATACCAAATTACCATTTGGTACAATACCAAACCAAAGTTCCTGTGGCGGATTCATTTTGATATTTGGCAAAACTAATACAATTATGTAAAGCTTAAAAATAAAATAAAATCAAGTTTAAATATGAAAAAAAAATAAAAAAACACAAAGTTCCAGCTCCTTTGAATGGAGTACGGAATGCAGATTCACGTATAAGCTGCCCTTTATTTAATTTTAGGATTTATATTGACTAACTCATATCAGAGGTATTATATTTTCATTTTACAGGTGAGGAAATTGAGGCTGGTTCAGTAAATATCCAAAGTTGCATATAGATAGAGTAAAATACAGAGCCAAGACCGAAATTTAGGCATTCTGGTTCTAGCACCTCTAAAGTGGACTAAATTGCTCCTCTAGTAAGAACTGTGAGTCTGCTGTTTTAAAATAATTTTGTTGTGTTGTACTGGAGAATCTTTTATTTCCTCTCCTGTTTGTTGACTCTTTCTCCTTGTTGCCCTAAAATGAATTGTCTTTATTTCTTGAAATAACATCACTGTAATTCTTGGGAACATTTGTCCTTTGGAATTTTTTGGTCATTTGGTAGAAGTAGCAGTGGCCGTTTATAGTCTTAATTTATAGGCATGGATTTCATCACAGAGTTTAAGCAGAGACTCCACCATGTCAGGGAAAGCATCAGCATACTTGCCAGAGTGGGTAGTGAGCTCATTAGAACTGTCTTGGGATGTAGGTCAATCAGAGCTTGTGAATGTGCTTCCTGATGGTGGGTTTTGTTTATGTTTAATTTTCCGGATTGAATAGATCATGTGGTATTCAGTAGGGTATTTCCTGGGTATATTTAGACTTTTAACCATTCTGATAATTCATTTTTATCTGTCTGATCAAGCTTTGTAAAGCTAAGCTAACAATTTGGGGATACAGTTTGAGTTTAGGAGTTTATATTACATTGGATGATAAGCAGATATAGTTAGTGGTAGGAAGTTTCTCTGAATGAGGTTCCCAGATGTTCTAAGTCTGAGATTTTGGGTCTTGCCTATTTTCCTTTGTGATCTTAATTCTGTTTCAAGTTTTCTGGCTTTGATTTTGGTGGCAAGATTCATATGTGTATGTTCTCCTTAACAGCTGGCTTTTTTCACTTGAGAATAATTTATCTTAATATTATATTTTTATGGTCAATTCATGATCAAATTATTTATCATTTATTGTATATCTTCTTGTTTTATTTTTGCTACTTAATGAAGAAAAATAAGAGAAAAAAGATTGAAAACAGCCTCCTGAAAAAGTAAAATTTTATCCTTATTGATTCAACCAAATGTGGGCTCTTAATGATAAGAAGATAATCATGTACTGAGTTAATTGCTCTCAACAAATTTTGGCGGATGTTTTGTTACATGTCTTAATACGTTTGAGTTTTGCTTCCTTAAAATGAGAATGTTGTTTTGGATTCTCCGCCATCAGACAGGTCTTGGAATGAAGTCATCCAATACGGAAACTATTAAAGTCCCAAAGCTATTAGAGCACACATTTAACTAAGCTACCCCTCTGCTTATAGCCTTACATTTGCTTCCCTTTCTCTGAAGACACCTACCTCCTTGCCATGGTCCACAAAACTCTAGATGATCCTCAAGCTTGTTGATTATTAGCTTTCTCTCACTTATTCCTCTCAAACATCAGTGGCCTCTTATAGTATCTCAGACTTGCTAGAATGTACTGCCCTTTCCCCTCCCTTCTTCTCCTCCAAGGATAGCTCTTTTCTATCATTTCTTTGATGTGCTTCCCTCAGAAAGGCCTTCCTGGCATCCTTAAGGAGCCCTTCCACCCCAGTATCACCCCATCCATTTCATTCTTAGCGTTTATCACTCTATGTCCTCACATATTTATTTATAGTCTAATGTGAAGCTTGTCATTCCTGACTAGACTCTAAACACCAGGCGGACAAAGACTATGTGCCTTGTATTTCCCAGTGTGTATCCTGTGCCTAGCAGAGTAATAGGTGATGGTTATCTACAGATTACATAGAGGACTACCTATTTTGCCTGAGTTGAGCAATAGCTCTCAAAACTTATTTTGTTACTCTGTTTCAAGTTGTAACTCCTAACACATTATATCAGTGGAGTAGCAAGTGTTTCACATGGTTATTTAATTAGAGAGCCATACAGGGTTTTTACAATTAAAGAATGTATGCCTCCTATCCTGAGTTGTTTGTGCACCTTTCCAGTATGCCTTTTAGGATACACTGCCTCTGTTCTTCTTTATTAAACAAACATTTGTCTTCATTTAACAGTTACTGTTCTGTCTTTAGCAGCAGGAGATGCTACAAAAGCCAACAATAAGGTCTCCTTGTTTTATGCCTTATAAAAAGAAAACACATACATAAACCCGCATTCACACACCCTCCTTAAATGAATATATCAGTACAGCACCTCTCATGCTGCTTGGCACCCAAGAGATACTCACTTGGTCGAATGTTCATAAGTCCTTACAGTTAAAAAAACTTTGTCTTAAAAGTTTTTTGAGCTTCTGATATATCTTACTTACTAGATTATATAGGGTGCATGCTCAGTTGTGTCTGACCTTTGGTATCCTGAAGAGTAGCCCACCAGACTCCTCTGTCCATGGGATTTTCCAGGCAGGAATACTGGAGTGGGTTGCCATTTTCTCCTCCAGAGGATCTTCCTGACCTAGGGATCGAACCTGCATCTCTTGCATTGGCAGTTGGATTCTTTACCACTGAGCCTCCTCGGAAGCCCTAGTTTACATAGCGTAGTCAACTACATTTGGTTGATTCAGTGGATTTGAATTTATGATAGAAAAGAACATTGTAATCAGTTTGGTATAATTTATTTTAATTTATATAAAGGCTGTATAGAATACTTCACCACTAGAAATGTATGTATATTTAGAGTGAAAAATATCTCAGTTTAAATAAGCTGAAACAGAAAAGTCCATTGATGAAATCAGGTGTAAATTAAATAATATAGAACTGATGATTATGCAGTCACGGTAAAATGAACAGAGCAGGTCCTTCAATAATAAAGCACATCAACCAGTTTTAATTGTGGCTCGGCTGGTGTGTGTACACAGAAGTGTGTCTGTGTGTTCATATCCCTGCTATTGCTAATATAACAAACGGGAATAGTGCATGCCTTACCTCGAAATAAGAGGCTAGTTTAGTATATGCCAGTTTCTGGTGTGCTGAGAAGACTGTATTTCGTCCTGCCTATTACATTACAGGGGATAAAATTCAGGTGCTTGAAGACGAGTTTTTTAAGCTCTCTGTGTGCTAGATTCCGAGTGACGGTTTTCTTCTCCTGCAGGAGAGCACACAGCTGCTACAAATGCCGTCAGTGCAGTTTTACAGCTGCCGAGACTCAGTCACTACTGGAGCACTTCAACACTGTTCACTGCCAGGAACAAGACAGCACTACAGCCAACGGCGAGGAGGACGGCCATGCCGTCTCCACCATCAAGGAGGAGCCCAAGATTGACCTCAAGGTCTACAGTCTGCTCAATCCAGACTCTAAAATGGGAGAGCCAGTTGCTGAGAGTGTGGTGAAGAGGGAGAAGCTCGAAGACAAGGATGGGCTCAAAGAAAAGGCTTGGGCTGAGAGTTCAAGCGATGACCTTCGCAGCGTGACTTGGAGAGGGGCGGACATCCTACGGGGCAGTCCCTCTTATACCCAAGCCAGCCTGGGGCTCCTAACCCCTGTGTCCGGCCCCCCGGAGCAGACGAAGACTCTGAGGGATAGCCCCAACGTCGAGGCTGCCCACCTGGCGCGCCCTATTTACGGCTTGGCTGTGGACACCAAGGGCTTCCTGCAGGGGGCGCCCGCGGGCGGAGAGAAGGCCGGCGCCCTCCCCCAGCAGTATCCCGCGTCTGGAGAGAGCAAGTCCAAGGATGAATCCCAGTCCCTGTTACGGGTAGGAAGGTTTCATTTTTTTAAATAATCCTTTTTATCTTAAAGGGAAAGCTGGGGGAGCCCAGCTTTAGCCCAGCGTTAGTATCATGCCTTTAACCAAGTGCAACTAACTGGTGCGTGTCAATCTGGGAGTTTATAGGTAATCCGGCCGAAGTGGGAGGAAGCAGCTGCCGGGCGTTTGTGTGTACGCGACACACACTTGATCGTGTGGGGTAGAAGTCACTTGTTTGTCCCTGCGTTCAGCTCTGATTGAATATTTGTTAGTCATTCCTGGTGGTTATGCAACACGGCAAGGGTGCTTTTGGAAAAGGGAGGCTCGGAATCCCAGAAGGATACACATCTGTTACCTTAAAATGATAAAATGGCTTTGAAGTTTTGAAGTGGTGTGACACAGTTGATGGTTAATAAGGAATGTAGCAGAGATGTAAATCACTAAGAATGCAAAGCCCTTGGTGAGATATGAATACAGAAATGTGGTGTTTTTTAAAACTGACAGTACAGTTACATACACATGCTAGTTATGTTATTGCCAAAAGGAAGGAAAAAATGAGATAGACCCAAGTGTGAATGCTGTGAAGAGTATCCAAAGAAGAGAACCATGAATTATATATTATTGGGCTCTTGTAGGGAGAAAGACATAGTCCCACCTGGAAAAAAAAACAAAAACTCTCTAAGATCCTTGAGCACTCTCTTCATGCTGTGTAAACTGTGACTTGTCAAGGAATATTTTAGATTTTGAAAATTCGTGAGCTCCCACTTGAGTGATGCTTGCTTTTTGCCTGAGGCACCACCACTTCAGCATCTCACCTTGACTCTGAGGAAGTTTTGAGCTTTCAGGCTGATTTCAAAGCTTTGTTCCTGCGTGGAAGGTAGGATCAGAAACACCAGATAACCTTTACAAAAGAGCTGGTTAGGAAATACCATTCAGCCAGCCCAGTGCTTTGACCTGGAAGTTAGAGACCACTGAGTTCTCTTTGGATGTATTCTGAGGAGAAAGATTACTTTTTCCAAGGATGGCTTGGATGCTCTGCTCTCATTTCCAACGGAGTCTCTAAAACCTGTCTGTGAGTTTTCTCTAGTAGCGTTGAGAAATGCCCCTTAGAGGAGCACAGGTAATTGTAAAAGCTGTTACCTTTTCTGTCTGCAGTCATGCCCTGAAGCTAAGGAAGGGCTTGAATACAGAAGAGGAGATGCCTTCTTGTGCACTGAGAGACAATCCTTCCTGCCTACCAGGAAGGAGCAAGTTGAACTAAGTAACTCGGGAAAGAAGAGAAATAGTTCCTGTGCTTTTCAAGTGGGTGCTCAATTTAGGGAGCTTCTTTCTTATAATATGCATTTTATCTTTGTACACGCTCATCATTTTCTTAGGGAGTCAGAACGCTTCTGATCTCAAGTGGCTAAAAGGCAGGAAGGACATGCTCTAGGATTTTTAAATTTTAGGTTGCATCTTGACAGTGTGGTGGAATTGATGGCCTTACATATGTATTTTTCACTAGAGCTTCCATGCTTCCCCCCTCCCCCGCCCCCCACTTAATGTTTTTTCATCCATGACATCTTCATTTGGTATCAAATTATGTGACTCTTTTAGACTGTTTCTGGAATGTTACCTTTTCTGCCTCTATTTGTATATACTTAAGAATCTGGAGTGAGCAGTAATTTATGAAGTAAATTATGAAGTAATTTATGAAGCAGTGCAGCCTAAAATCTGAGCAGGATAGTTCTATTCTTTAAGCAGCCTGAGGATGATAATACTTTGCAAAAAAAAAATTGTTTTTCTCAATTCCTGCACTTCCTTAATTCCCTGATTTCAACTTTCTATTGCATCATTTCAACTGTCTTTTCAGTTCCTCTGCATTAGATGCTGAAGTAGAAGATCTTCAGCGAGAGGCTACTTAACTATGTTTTATAATGACTATCAGATTCCTCACTGTAGGGTTTGTGGTACTTAAAGGCCATCATCTACTAAATTTTGAGAGCTGACTCCCAGAAATATATATCACTCAGTTCAGTTCAGTCGGTCAGTCGTGTCCGACTCTTTGCGACCTCATGAATCGCAGCACGCCAGGCCTCCCTGTCCATCACCAACTCCAAGAGACCACTCAGACTCTCGTTCATCGAGTCAGTGATGCCATCCAGCCATCTCATCCTCTGTCGTCCCCTTCTCCTCCTGCCCCCAATCCCTCCCAACATCAGGGTCTTTTCCAATGAGTCAACTCTTTGCATGAGGTGGCCAAAGTACTTGAATTTAAATAGTAGAATGGAACTTGAAAGTAACTTGCTGTTTGGCGTGTTTGTTTCAAAATAATAGTAAGAGATTTAAGAAATGGAAAATAGGTTTCAAAATGACTTTTTAAATTAAGTAGTCTATCTGATATAACATTAATAGAACAAGTATATTTATATATACATTTATTCATGTAGTTTCTAATACTAAAATAAAAACTTGACCATCATCTTTGACTATTGTGCAGAGTGGTATCGAGAATTAAGTATGGAAAATATTAATTTAAAATAGTTTAACACTATGCTGGTAAATAATGGAAACATTTTTTAACACATTATTAACTGGGGGATTTTTGCAGAAACTAACGCCTGTGGCATTAATACGTCTCCCGTCAATAATGTGTTAAGAGTAAGCTGACTGGAGATAGGGTTATGTTACAAAGCATGTCATTATAATGTTGCTTACAGTGTACTGGTTTTTCTGATACTTGTTTTTAACTGGTTTTAGTTATGAAATTTTGCTGTACTCCAAGTGAGGAAGGAAATATAAGAATCACAGAGAAGAGCTCAAGTTTCAAAATATTCATTAGTTTTCTTCACTTCTTTTTTCTCTTTCCTTTTTTCATAGATCAGTGTTTGGCTTTTAATTTTATACTCAGTGGCAGCTCATATATGTATATTTTCATTCAGTGTATGTCTTTAGATTTCCCTTGTTACTAGTATGAAATTGATCTTGTTATAAAAATGTCTAAATGGTGTATGTGACCTGTGTTTATCATTGTGCTTTGAATATGGCAGGGAACACATTAACATAAGCTTCATCTTGTAAATTGTTTTACGAAAATTGGGTTTTTCTGTGGATTAACAGTATTTCTATAAATCATTTTTTCCCTTTTATGACTAGAAATACTAAACCCTGTAGATGCTTTGCTAGAAATAATCCAAGTGTACAGGTAAACTTTAACTCTTCCTCTTTTAAAACTTCTAGATCTTATAAAACATGAATAAGCTCCTAAAAATGTTTTGAGTATGCATCATTGAAGTTTAGCTCCGTGAATAGGTTAACATATTTAATACTGCCTTGCTGAAAGCAAAATTAATTGGTTTTGTATTCAAATAGATGTTCCCTTCTCATTTTAAACTAAACAGTCTAGTATAGTCATAACTCAGTGTAGTCAGGTGCTATTTTCTGACCAGTATCTTGTAGAAATTTTATTTTCACAAGGATGTTGTTTATTTGGTAGCTTTCTTATGCAGATGTAACTGTATTCATTTTATTATTTCCTGGTTGAAAAATTCTAGGTTTCATTCTTGTAATTAACGTTTTAGATTGGACTGTATAACACAGAAAGCTTTGTCTTTTAGCTGATAACCACATTAAAAGGAACCAAACACCTGTCATGAAATTTCACAAAGATTTTGCCAAAGTAAAATACGTTTAAAACAATTTTTTTTAAATAAAACATTTGGTTGGCAGATCTTTACTTTATGTAGTAAAGTTCTCCATGTCATGACAGAAGAGAATGTCACAGTCAGATAACTGATAATCTCTAATTCTTCCATCAGTGCAAATGCCCTAGTTATCAGTCCACATTGCTCTTGCACCTAGGCAAAATATAAATCTCTTTGTGATTGATTTTAGTTTGCAGTGTGCATTTATTTAGGGAAGTTTGTCCATTTTAGCTTGTACATTTTGCACTGCTTGGTTTTGACAGAGATGTCTGGCCAGGGCTGTGGAGTTGAGTTTCAAGTTCTGGGTGTTGAGATCCAAGTTGAACCATTGGCTCAAAGAAAGGGCCTCCCAGGATCCTGTTCATCTGTATCCCAGAGAGGATCGTGATGCCAGCCATCCTCCCAAGAGTGCTGAGCAACTTAGTTAATTAATGTTTGTCAGGCCATTTGAGATTGTCAGATGCAGGGTTCTAGATAAGTGCAAAGGAGTATGATGATTTGTTAATTTTGTAAATGTGATACCAAGACAGTACAAAGCAGGTGTTATTTCCCTCTTTCTTCAGTGGCGTTAAATTTATAGTTTAAAGATTGTTGATACCGGACAGTCCATTGAGATGCAAAAATGTTCTTTTGGGGACAGTCCATTGGCAGCCAAACAGACGTTTAAACAAGCAACATTGTTGAATGCCTCTACAACCATTGACAGAAGATCGCAGGAACTTCTTTTAAACTAAAGATGATCTTTAGTGAGAAGTCTGATATTTATTGTTTTGCTTCATGTTTAATGAAAATAGAAGCAGCTATCATTTAAGTACTGTTGTCTTAACATAGTGTTTAGGTACGTAAGTATTTTCCTGACTCCATTTGAATTTTTTACTTGCATATGTCAAATACCATAGAGAAGGTCTAAACCAGGACAAATGGGGAGTATGTACTTCCCTGATCATCAGCTATGAAATAGTAGTTTATAAGCCATGTTGGTGAAGTTTCTTTTGAGGTAACTGTTGATATTTGTTTTGCCTAAGAATAAATATTAAAAACCATTGACTCTATCCAGAGATGAACAATCCTTGTACATTGTAAGATTATGATTTAAAACAGTATGATTTAAATTCAAGAATATAATAGGTTTAGTTTAAAATAGCAATCATTCATCCACTTAGTTTTGTTTAATAGTGAACATAATCATTTTGTTTTTATTAAAGAAAATCTAGGTAGCTTTTTTCCCCTTTATTGGCTATTTATCTTTTACATTTAATATACCATATTTGACAATAGATCACTACTACAATCAACTTGATACGTATATGTTTGACCAATGGGATTTTCTGTTATTCTACTTTCTTTCTTTTAAGTCAGCTCCCCTGGCTCAAGTATTTTTTAAAAGTGCATTTTTTTTCCTTTTTTTGTAACCTAGGCTTTTTGTGAAGTCTGGCATAGTTCTGCTGGCCCAGGTTTCTAAGGCAGGGGAAGCAGATGTATCTTTTAGTGAATTGGGCTGTAAGTTTGTAGTCGCTGTGAAATGGTATCCTTCAGCACAGTTATCTGTTAATTATTTCCTGTATAACTATCTTTTGCTTGGCTTCCTTTTTTTTTTTCACAGACGGCATGAGTCAGAAGATAACAGGGCCCAAAAAGGACCCTATTGTTGAATGTTCTTAGATGTTGGAAGTGAACAGTATTCAGAAAGTGGCCCAAGTTTCAAGAGCACAGATGCAGAATGATTCAAAAGTGTGTCAGCCATGAGCTACACACAGCCTTGGAGTGAATCTTAATGTTCTTCTGGCAAAGTCCAGTCTGATGAATGGATGGATTTCATAGAAGTGTTGATTACCTAAAAGCCAGGAAAATTTTTTACCTTGGATTTCTATGTGTTTTCTTATTTGCTTCTACCAGAAAAAGAGAAAATATTGTTTTCATTGTTATATTCTTTTACTCTCCGTTTCCTTTGATTCTGTTAGTGAACTTTCATTAAGTGTTTGTAGACAAGCATGTTGATTACAGGGATGGTCTATGAATAAACTGAAGGAAGCTTGGCAAGCAGGACCTGGTGTGGTTGTGTTACTAGTTCAGGGAGCTTCAGATAGTTTCAGTGAACTTCCGGGAAGCTGTCTCCTTTATTTTGGTGAAGCTGCATTTACATTTATGTTGTGTTGTCTTAGTCCCTCAGTGGTGTCTGACCCTTTGTGACCCCACGGACTGTAGCCTGCCAGGCTCTCACTCATAGATGTTTGTGAAAGTGAAAGTAGCTCAGTCGTGTCCGACTCTTTGCGACCCCATGGACTATAGAGTCCATGGAATTCTCCAGGCCAGAATACTGGAATGGGCTGCCATTTCCTTCTCCAGGGGATCGTCCCAATCCAGGGATCAAACCCAGGTCCCCTGCATTGCAGGCGGATTCTTTACCGGCGGAGCTACAAGGGAAGCCCTTATAGATGTTTATGTTTAACTATAATTTACAAGTAGAATAGAATCTGGATGATGACCTTATTTGGAAAAAGTCCATAATATTCATCTTGTTATATATTTTTATTCTGTTATCAGTGATTAGAAATAAGGCAAAGGAATCTTACTTTCATTTTATTTTTGTAAGGACAGGACATTTGTAAGTTGGGAGGTATCATCTCCCATGTTAGGATGATCAGATAGCTCTCACACATAATTTTACATGTTTAATTTTAAAATGTTTCTCACCCTTCCAAGATTTAATTTGGACATATTAATTATGAAAAAGGTAAGTTGTTTCATACCTGGAGATTTACCTGTCTGTAGGATCACAATTAACCAGCAAAACTAAGGATATACAGCTATATTTCTAAAAGGGAAAATACAGTTTACAATGTTTAAATAAGAAAATACATGACTGATAGCAAGTGTTGTCTCATGTTCAAGTTAACTGTCATGTAAACAGGTCATGGTTAAGAGACACAATAAATAAATATTGCTTGGAAAATAATATCCTAGAAATATCTAATTAAGAATTAACTGTTAAACTGAATTGACTGATGATGAATGCAGATAATTAAGGAAAAAGCAAATGATACTCATTAAGAGCTATTTCTTATGTGTATGAAAAACGACAAATATCCAATAGCCAGACAATATGATATGCTTCCCTTATATTACGTGTGCAGTACAGTTTATTTTTTAGAGAATTTATTTCTAAGTACTATTTATGTTCTTAAGCGGAGTTGAATCATGTTTCTTAGTGAAAGCAGTTAGCTCAGATAGACTTTCCTTTTGTAGGGGGAAAAAATCTTTATTTTGCTTGTTTTCATTTTGCCTCCATGGATGATGTTTTCACTACCCTTTACAGTTTCTCGACCTAGTTTTTACATTCCTGGAGGTGTCTTGGATGTGGTGAATAATAGTGTGGGCTTTGAGGGAATATAAGAGAGAAGAACTTAATTTTTCCTCTTTAAAATATGAAATTTAATTATCTTTATTCTTCATTGTTGCCAAAATATTTACATTGATTCCATTAGAAAGTATTTTACTTTTGTAGGATTTTCAGAATGTCAGATAGAATAGTCTTTCTTTACTACTTCTTAAGAAAGTATTAAAAAGACAAGGGGAAAAAAAACACATTTTCTTGATTAACATTGAGTGTGGTTGGTATAGCCTAAAAATACAGAAACTCGGGCCTTTCTTAACCAATTAATGACATTTATGAAGACATGTCTGTTGTCATTTACAAACAGGAAATAAGTCAGACTTATATATGAAAATCTAAAAATTTACAAATGGAACATTTGAGAGAACTATTCCCCCTACTTGAAAATAATCATTTGCTTTAAAAATAAAACCTCAGTTAATAAGACTTTTAATATTTATTCCCTGAAACCTTAAAAAATGAAAATGTTATTTACTTATAACTTTTTAGAAGTCTTATCTGTTTTGCAAAACGTGCTACAATTGAAGCAATGTTGGCCATATTTTAGGAGATACACATTTGGTTAATTTAATTCCTCTTAAAAAGTCAGGAATTTACAACCTAAAATTTTCTTGATAATTCAAGAAAATATATCTACTTTGCCTGAATCATGTAACTGATTCAAGAAAAGTTGGAGGTTTTTAAAATGTGGCTTGTCTAGATGGTCAGTCTATAGTCTACAAATTAAATATCCAGTTACTATGCCTTTCAAAACTTTATGCTATAGTAATATATCTCACACAGAATTTTTTAAAAAATGAAAATTTAGAGCTTACCTCAAATTCACAAAGAATTTAAATATTTTTAAGACTCTAAAATATATCCAACTTATACATAGCCCTCTCAAGTTACAGATGAGTTTGGAAGTGGGTGTGTTCCACCTTTAATGGAGTGTCTCTGGTTGTGATTCAGGCTTGAAAGGATTTTATTTTCCAGTAAAATTATACTCTATATTTTCTTTTTTACTCTTCCCTTGTGATGTAGTGGAAAGAGTACTGGATTGGAGGAAAAAGAGGCTTTGTGTTCTCGACTCACTTTGTGACTAACTAGCTGTGTGACCCTGGGTGAGTCACTCAATCTTAATGCCCTGTTTCCTTCTTTGGAAAATTATAGAGATAGAAGCATACAATTGCTCACATCTCTTTAAAGTTGCAAACTCTGGGACCAAGCAAATTTTCTATAAAGCCTTAAACATTTAGATCTGTGATAACTGAGTCAACTTTAAGACAAATATCTTAGTGATTCTAGTGTCCAAAGAGACATCATGTATTTGATATACAAGTTTCTAAGTCTAATTTCCCTCTAATGGCTGACAACCCATAAATTATAAACAATGCAGTCTAAAATCTTCAACAATTGTATTATTGGGGCTTATCTTATACAAGAAAGCTCATTCTTTGACAATAACTTTGATTCAAAGAATCATGTTATTAAGGGGCCACTTATGAATGCCAATAAAGAGAAGTCTGCACAGTGAGAAATAAAATAATTCTGGTGAGAATATGACATGTTTAAAGTCTATTTCCTCAGTTTCTTGGCATTGAGTGATGATGCCTGTTTTGTTCACAGTCAGATGTTCAAATCAGAATTTTGGATGCAGAAACTAATTTTAGTAGGTGGGGTGCAAATTTCTTATGAGTCCATGAATAGACTCTAATCCCAGCTGTTTCATTACAATTATAAAAATAAAATTGGCTGTGAATCATTCAAACTCTATTTAATGGATGTGAATAATTCAGTTTTGTCCCACTGAAATCTTTAAACTGTAAACCTATCTCAGATTCTTTATGCTCCTTCAGAGTTAATATCTCCAGCATTCTTACCTGGAGAATCTTGGACAGAGGAGCCTGGCAGGCTACCATCCATGGGGTTGCAAGAGTCGGACACAACCTAGCCACTCAACCACCACCACATTCATGTATGAATTACTTGCAGTATTAGTGGTCATGATGAAAAGGACCGTATTTGTACTCAGTCCCTGTGGGTTTCAGGAGAGGAGGTTGCCTCTAGGGTGGGGTTGATGATGAAAATGACAAATTAGGAAAGGTCTGTGAAAGAGAAAAGGACATCAAATTAGTGTTTGTTGACATTTTCTTTCCTATTAAAATATATACGTTCATTAGACATTTTGGAAAATATAAATAAGCAAAAGGAAGAA
The DNA here is from genome assembly GCF_032452875.1 of Bos javanicus. Classification (NCBI taxonomy): domain Eukaryota; kingdom Metazoa; phylum Chordata; class Mammalia; order Artiodactyla; family Bovidae; genus Bos; species Bos javanicus. Next base: position 48,901,831 of record NC_083881.1, read on the forward strand.
AATGACTACTCAACACTTTAATGTAATGTATCCCCCCCACACAAAAACATACACATACAAACATAGATTTGTATGTTTATTTTTAAGTAGCCTTCATTTTCACTTTATAATAAATTATAAACATTTTCTCATATTAGTGTATATTCTGCTGCATCAGATTTACTGACTTCATAGTACTTCATTATGTACTGTACTGGTTGTACCAGAAAAGATGATTATTTATCCCTTGTTGCCAGACTTTTAAGTTACTTCCAATTTTTTCTATGGTAAATAGTGCTGCATTGAATATATTGTGACTACATAATTGTATCTTGCTTACAATTTTAAATTGTTCAAACTAGCTTCCCTAAAATCAGTTTCCTCTATGGGGTGACATGGTAGTGGAGTTAATGGCGAGTATAGGTTACTTTACCAGCCCTATGTGTATATGTATTCTTCGGAAATGGGAAACGTTTTACTCGTGAGAACTGCCTCAAAGTGGTAACTGGGAAATAACAAACCCCAACATTTCCTGTAAAAATTATTATGGGGGAAAAGTTAATATGAGAGTTTGAATAAGGTATACTTCTGAAGCACCAACAAAGATTTAGTGATCTAGTTCACTTTTACGATTGAAAGATTCCTTAGTCATCTTGACATTCAAAGAATATTTAAATAGGGTAATGTAATGAGTCTTACAAGGTAAATATATATATAGTATACATATATTATACATATACATATATTTAACATATACATATATCCTATACTTAATATTTAAAGGGATTTTACTGTCTCCAAAAAGATTCTTAAAGTTAATTTGCTTTGGTGATCACATAGAGTTGATGCCAGCAACTACTCAGTAAGGTACTTGGCACACACACAAACTCTATTTTAAACTATTTGAATTTATTTTATTTTTCTCAAAGTTATTTATGTAGTTTAAGGTAAGGTAAGAATGAAACTCTGGTGTTAAAAGGAAGTGTAGAAAATCACTTTATTCTAAATCCCATTTTCATTTTCTTTTTCAATCATCTCACTGCTATATGCAAAGTTCTTTCAAAGACTAGAGACTGTATGTATGTATAGTTTGTGAAATTTTAGCAATATACTCTTTTGTTTGGGGTTTTTGAGTACATAATTGGTTGTATGTGAATTTAAATACATTAATACTCATTTCAGTTCAGGATTTATTTTCAAGGAACCAACATGTTTTGGGATTCTCAAATGGCACAGTGGTAAAGGATCTTCCTGCCAATGCAGGAGATGTAAGAGATGCGGGTTCAATCCCTGGGTCAGGAAGATCCCCTGTGGAAGGAAATGACAACCTGCTCCAGGATTCTTGCCTGGAAAATTCCATGGACAGAGGAACCTGGTAGGCTAGGTCCACAGGTCACAAAGAGTCAGACACAACTGAGCGACTGAGCATGAGCAACATGTGTTAAACCAAACCAACCTAGACTCAGACTTGAAAGAACTAGAAATCCAAAGTAAATGATAACTTTGTAGAATAATTCCCTGATATACTGGTCTTTAACTTTTTTTGTCCCATAGATAATAATTTAGCACCTACTTTGTTTCAGGAACCATGAAAGATCCTGTAAAGGGAATGGATATGAGTAAATTAGGGTTCTTACCTTCAGGTAATACACAATTATGTGTAGGTGATAAACTCTGAAATTTTTATTTTAGAAGGAAATCAGGAATCAATAGGATTTAGATCAAATATATTTAGACAGACCTTTAACTTGATTATCATCTATCACATTTTATATAGAATGGCTGGAAGTGGGGTGGATAGGTGGGCAGAATTGTAGACTGATTAGATTCTACTCTACGAGACCCTAGTCTACTCTCAGTTCAGTTCAGTTCAGTCACTCAGTCGTGTCCAACTCTTTGCGACCCCATGAATCGCAGCACGCCAGGCCTCCCTGTCCATCACCAACTCCCGGAGTTCACCTAAACTCTTGTCCATCGAGTCGGTAATGCCATCCAGCCATCTCATCCTCTGTCGTCCCCTTCTCCTCCTGCCCCCAGTCCCTCCCAGCATCAGAGTCTTTTCCAATGAGTCAACTCTTCACATGAGGTGGCCAAAGTACTGGAGTTTCAGCTTTAGCATCAGTCCTTCCAATGAACACCCAGGACTGATCTCTTTTAGAATGGACTGGTTGGATCTCCTTGCAGTCCAAGGGACTCTCAAGAGTCTTCTCCAGCCCCACAGTTCAAAAGCATCCATTCTTCGGCGCTCAGCTTTCTTCACAGTCCAACTCTCACATCCATACATGACCACTGGAAAAACCGTAGCCTTGACTAGACAGACTTTTGTTGACAAAGTAATGTCTCTGCTTTTTAATATGCTATCTAGGTTGATCATAGCTTTCCTTCTAAGGAGCAAGCATCTTTTAATATCATGGCTGCAGTCACCATCTGCAGTGATTTTGGAGTCCTCACCCCGCAAAAATCTTAAAACTCAACATTCAGAAAACTAAGATCTTGGCATCTGGTCCAGTCACTTCATGGCAGATAGATGGGGAAAGAATGGAAACAGTGAGGTGTATAGTGATTCACCTAAAATGTGATTCACCTGTAAAGTGATTCATGTGTATATATATAAAACTGAATATATATATATATACACACACACACTTTTTCAGATTCTTTTCCCTTATAGTTTATTACTAAGTGTTGAATATAGCTCCTTGGTCCTTGTTGATTATCTATTTTGTATATATAGTATATATGGGGCTTCCCTGGTGACTCAGATAGTAAAGAATCTGCCTGCCATGCGGGAGACATGGGTTGGGTCCCTGGGTTGGGAAGAGTCCCTGGAGGAGGGCGTAGCAACCCACTCTAGTATTCTTTCCTGGAGAATCCCCATGGACAGAGGAGTCTGGTGGACTGCAGTCCATGGGGTCACAAAGAATCAGAAGCACATAGTGTACACGCACACACACGCACACATAGTGGTATGCATATGTTAATCCCAAATTAAATTTTTTTAAGAGAAGAAATTCTCTTTTCTTAATAAAGCCAGCAAGAAAAGTCTCCTGGAAGAGGTTTCTTATCGGTTGGTTCAAGAATGGTTGGGGTTTCAATAGATGGGCAAGGGATTACTAGGATGCAAGTATGCAGTAAACCAACAAACAAGTGCTTTGGTGTTTGGAGAACTTGAGGAGCAATCGAAGTCCAAAAGCTAAAACAACTCAAAGGTGAGCTTTATAACTCCGGCTTAAAATATAACATAGTAGGTGAGCCCTGCTCTAGAGTGACAGTTACTGTTTTGACATATATGAGATTAAATTTTAAGATCCTCTGTATGGCCAAATTATTTGTTAATTGATAGGATTCAGAAATTTGCAGAAACGTTCATACCTCAGTGATCTTATTATTTATACTTACAATAAACTCAAAGGAATGAATAAATTTTAGAGCAGAGTTGGGTTCTTTAAATCAGTCTGAAGTAAGAATTTAATAAATTCTTTAATTAGTATAAATAAGTAGCAGAAGCATCATTATACTTTATATATGTATAGTGTATATAGCATATATGTAAATTACTTGTATTCAAATATAAATTAAAAATAATTCTTCATACTCTACATCTATTCAAAAGAAATATAAATGAAAAAAAATCTTGAAAACCTGTTTAAAGCATATGCCATACACACTGTACTAGTTTGACTGATTCATTTTATATAAGAACTATTGTATTTTAGTTTTATTTATTGGTGTTCTGATTAATTCACTAATCATTTCTTTTAGCTTTAATCCTTTGGCTCATTTTCATGTCCTATTTAATGTATTTAGTCATTGAGAAAAAAGAAATTCTTGCCTGTGATATGTCACCTGTTGTTTAATGGCTCAAACTGTTACATATCTTAATACTGTATTACATTAAGTCATTTTAAAAGCATTGCTTTTCCTTTTGTTTAAATTTCTTACCGTTCCCGGGATATTGGTAGGGGGTTAATGGAAGTCTTAATTCAAATCTCCCAAGCTTCGAGGCTTTCAGTTTTTGTAAACAATTTGGATCTGAGAGATAGGTTTATGTCTTTTTACTTGTCTATTTACTGATTTAATGGTAATAAAAATCATAAGTTTTAAAATTTTCGTTGTAATAAGTATAAATTAAAATGCATTTTAAATCAACCACCATCCATTGTGTGATGATCACAGAATTTATGGCAGTTTTTAAAAAAACTCTCTGTAGCTAGATCATTATCTTTTAAAAGTAAACAAACTGTCTTCAATGCACTGATATTCCTTTATGAAAGATAAGCCTTTTAAGTTTTATATCTAGACTGTTTCTAAGAGATTCTTTCTATACTCACAGGACTGTGAACTCTAATCATGACTTAATCAATCTCACTTGGTTCATAATTGCTAACCCCAAACCATAGGTGGGTAAAAGCTCTGAAAGAGGTAAAGTCGTCATACAGTTGGATTCTACACTTGGACCCATGAGCTTAGATTCATAAATTATCCATCTTTGTGACCAGACCAAACTAGTTCTCCCATTTTGTGACTAGACACTGACTGCGCTATTCAGGTTCAGTCAGATGTCTTAACTGTTGTGTATTTAATGAATCAGATGAGTTTTAAACATGGCTTTGAGTTGGGATTCATGTGGACTTGATCTCTAAGGACTAGTTTCCAGTCCTTTTGATTTTAATGGATGAATTTCATTGCAGTGTTAGGATTTTTGTGATGTTCTCTGGACGTGAAATTGAGATCCACTGAAGTACTTGTGCGTGTGTGTGTGTGTGTGTGTGTGTGTGTGTTTCTGAGGTTTTTCCTCTGAAAGCCAAGGGGTATTTGGACAAGTTTGGAACACAGTAGAGCAGTGATATGATAGAAACAGCAAATACCAGATTTTATAATTTATTCCTTTGTGAATTTTTTTCACTTAATAGATTGTGGGCTCCTGAGAGAGAAGGGCTATGGCATTTTTATATTTTTGTTTCTCATCAGCCCTGACATATGGCTCATCTCATAGAAGGTCTAGAGTCAATACATATTTAATTGAGTAGACTTCTATGAGGATATATGTACTTTTTTAAAATTTGAAAAAAGAAAGTCAAAGTGAAGTCACTCAGTCGTGTCCAACTCTTTGCGACCCCATGGATTGTAGCCTACCAGGCTTCTCCGTCCATGGGATTTTCCAGGCAAGAATACTAAACCACCTTTTTAATTTCTGTGTGAGACCGCAATACTGCTTATATAATTTCCTACCATTAAGTTTATAATTACAGACATTAATATTTAAGTATCCTTTTTAGGACAAAAGGATTAGTTATTACTTATATATATATTTTCACAATAGCCTTTAAGTATTTGGTGAGCTGTTTACTCTGAGTCAAAAAAATAATAAAAATATACCAGTTTGGGGTTTACATTAAAAATTGAGCTTTCTTGGACCATTTAAAGTATGAACAGTTTTCTGATTTATCTGGTGAAATAGAGATTTCTCAGGGTTGACAGACTTTTTTGATATAGCAATCTGCCAATGTGTTTCTAGGTTTAAGAGTTCCAGTAAAACCTGTTTATCTTTATTTTTAATTCACTTATCCAAAATGTATTTACTTTGTGTAAATTCTTTTTTTAAATGATGACTCTAAATTACATTTTGGTTGAAATCATCAATCTTGTGCACAGTTAATGGTTTTATAGAGCATGAGGAATTGAACACTGAAGAAAGTTTCATTGTTCTCCACTGTTCCCTGTAAAGAAGGGAAACATTGCATACTGGGTTCAAAATAAGAGGGAATGGGCAATGGGATCCTTTATTTCAGTAATTTTATGATCAAGTCAGGGGATCAAAGGCTTATAAGACTAGAAAATGTGATATGAGGAAGAGAAGGATATCATAGATGTTATTCCTTGAACATGGAGCATCCCATTTACTAGAGACAAAACCTGGAAAGGAGAGTTTGAAAGCTTTTGTGAACTCAGGAATACATGTGTAGTTTGTACTAAAAACTTAATATCATCTCAATTTTCTTGCTTAGAAGAAATGAATAAAAGTATGAGTTGTGTCTGTGGAATTGAAATTTATAAAGTCATAGAGCTTTGTTCTTCAAATGGAGTTCTTTGTTTTCTTGACCTTTGTAATCTGGGGAGAAGAGTGAGGAGGGGTATAACTGTAATGCAAGAGAAAGCTGGTGATTTACTCTATTCTTAGCCCTGATGGTGTTGAATTTTGCCTAACTATAGTATTCCTCTGGTACCAGATTCATTGCCTTTCAGGGTTGGCATCCTGCAGATAGGAAGGATTCATGAAGAAGTAGTCAAAATCAAGAAACTCTTCTGCTGCAGTCTTGCTCTGTACAGTTAGTTATTTTTGTCTGGGTGGTTTACAGAGATATAACTCCTTCAATCATCTAAATGTGATGTAGTAAAAGTCATTTGCAGGAAGTGAAACTGTACTTGGTTACTTTTTTTCACTCAAAGGCTAATGTGATTAGCTCTAAAACATTTGTTCATCTTTTTATTCAGTATCTGAACTATGCCCATGGAAGACATATGGATTTAAATAGTACTTGGCTTACCATCTGCTGATAAGGGAAAGTGAGATGCTAAATCAGAGTGGCAGGAAAGTCTATTTCAGTAGAAGCTATTTCGATCTGAAATACTGTAGGCAATCTTACAGAGTATTTTAATTGGGATTATATTGATGTGTGTTAGTAAAAGGAGTATATATGCTGGTATGGCTCAACTTAGATAATTATTAAATTTGTTTAGAGATGTAGGGCAGGGCAAAATTTTGATCCCATTAATTGTAGCCATTTTTCCCCTAAAATAGTCATTTGTGAAAAAACCTTTCTGATTTATTCTTTTGAGAGCAATGGTACATTGTGTATGTCATACCAGAAATCAGAACTTAAAACATCAGCTTATCAGATAAATTAATTAGATATTAAACAACAATTTATTCTTTTAATACATGCTTATTTGTTGAATATTTTATTGCAAACTGCATTTTTATAAACCCAGTTTAACCTTGGGGAGATTAGAAGAAGAAAACAGAATATCTGTTTTAAAATGCTGAAATATAATGCTGAGAAATCTGTAATTATGCCAAATGTATAAGAGATGCGGGTTCGATCCCTTGGTCGGAAAGATCCCCTGAAGGAGGGCATGGCAACCCTCTCCAGTATTTTTGCCTGGAGAAGAGGAGCCTGGTGGGCTCCACAGACATACAAAGGAGCCTGGCGGGCTACAGTCCATAGGGTTGCAGAGCGGACATAACCAAAGCGACGTAGCATGCACGCACATGCAAGCACGTATGTTTCAGGGTAAATTTTTGAGAATCTGAAGTCATCTAGGCATTAAGAATTCGATGAAATACAGTATAGTTTGAATCATGTATAAATACGTGCATAAACCTGTATGTGTGTTTATATATTATACATGTTTATAATCTTGATTAACTCTTAAACCATGTCCATTTTTGTTTCTCAAGTTAATCTGTCATTCTTTTATAATACATGTGTTTGGAAAATCACTTTTTGTTGAATTGATACATGGTTTCTGCCTCCTGAGAGGAAGTACAGTAAAAGGGTACTTCACTATGTCCAGGAATTATGCCAGTCGCCTTCACAGGCATAATCTCAGTTAATTCTCTGAACAACACTGTAATGCCAAACAGCTGCAACTTTATTTACAAGAAGGTGCAAAGGTATAGAGAAGTTGAGTAAGTTGCCCCAAAATAACACAGTTAGTCAAGTTTGGAGGTTTTGTCCTTTGTGCATTGGGCTCAGTGCTCAGGCCAAGATGAATAAAAGTCCTTGACCTTGAACAAAGTCTGTGAGATGACGGAAGCATAATGGGATGATGTTATTTTTTCTGGCTGCATCATGCAGGATTTTTAGTTGCCTGACCAGGGAGCAAACCTGTGCCACCTGCATTGATTGGGAACATGGAGTCTTAACCATTAGACTGCCAGGGAAGTCCCAAAACAGGATGATTTTTAATGCAAAGTGTAGCAGCAGAGAAGGCGGTACTGTTTGCAGCAGTTATTTTGGTCTGAGACAAGACAAAGACACACTGGAGATGATGCCTGAGCTGAATTTTGATTTGATGAACAAGACGGAACAGGAGGCCAGGGAATCACAGCAGGAGCCTGGTGTGGGAGTCCTGAACTTGAGTCTGAGCAGTTTATCTCAAGCAGCACTTTACAGTCTAGTAGGAACTTGCCACACATTTATGGAGCACCTGAAGTGCCACTTATTTGAACTGAAATATGCACAGCAGATTCCTAAGACTGGATGTGAAAAAAGATCAATATTAAAATTATCATATGATACAATTTTATATTAATTACATTTTGAAATATCAGTATTTAAAATATATTTACTCCAATAGATATGCATAATAATTTTGCTTTGATTCATTTAATTTGACTCACAGATTTAATAAAAAAGAGATGGTTAAGTGGCTTGGAAACTTTAGCATTTTTGCAAAGTGTTACTTCTGTTGATACTGTTTTGTTGGTGTGTTTGAGTTATTAAATTGACAGATTTTGGGTACACTGGTCTTTTTAAGAAATTTTTGGGCACCTCACCAATTTATTTCCACAGGAAAATATGAGTGAGGTCCTGAAATCTTATATATAATGCATCATTTCTTAGAACTGTTTTTTTTAATTTAGAAACTTCGCATCCAGTTTCTTGCAGGTACATTTATGGTTTTTAAGATATTTAAGACTATTTTCTACTCTGAAATAATTGCTCTTTTGAACTTAAATATTTTCTAAACTTTTTTTTTGCAAAAGTATATATTTTTCAAGACGTGGAACCTCAGAAATTTCTGTTTTACTTTGTTTGGTACCAGCTGTCATCCTCACCCCCGCCTGGCACCCACCGGCAGCTCAGATGGTAAAGAATCTGCCTGCAGTGCAGCAGACCAGGATTTGATCCCTGGATCAGGAAGATCCCCTGGAGAAGGGAATGACAACCTACTCCAGTATTCTTGCTTGGAGAATTCCATGGACAGAGGAGACTGGCAGGCTACAGTCTATGGGGTACAAGGAATCAGACATGACTGAGTGACTAACACACATAAATTTATTACATGGAAATTTAGTACATTAATTTTCTTTACTAAGGACTCATAAGGATTAATTGAGAAATCTCAAACAGTCTGTAAACCCCAGATCTTACTGGGGTTGGCAAAATATAGGTCAGCGCTGCAGATTCTACCAAGAAGCTTTCCTTCCTTAAATTACAGGATGCAGCTTTATACTGAATGAAGTCCATTCAATTGACTTTGTGAAGTTCCACAGCTATGTTTGGGCCTTAGACACAGAAAGTGTTTCTCAAAAGCGGTTGTTATATTTTGTAACTGTTCACTCTTAGAAAGACCACAGTTAGGGTTAGCAGCACATTATTGTCGTTGATTTATTACAGACTAACCCAGAATTACTGATGAGTAAATGTCCTTTTTGTATATCAGAGAAAAGTGTTCTCCTATCTTTTTAAGTGAGAAAAAACCAGGTTTCCATGTCAGTATTTGAATGTTGGTGATAGCAAATGGCCCAGTAAATGCTTTTCCTATTTTTCCCTCTCTTTCTTTCCCATCCCCAGCCTTCCTTTCATTCCCTTCTTTTAGCTAATGTCTTGAGTATAATTCTATAACTACCTAGAAAGTCTCTTTGCAAAGGAATGATTTGAAACCCAGCATCAGAGAGGAAATAAAGCCTAGCCTCTTAGAACTAGGAGATCATTGATTCCAGTCTTTTCATCTCTACCACATCATGAACACTTGGAAGAGGAGTTATTTCACTCTGCTCTCCAGTCATCCTGAGAGAGTTGCAGGAAGTACAGGGAATCATATCCACTTTGTGGATTCTACAGTGGAAACAGAAATGGAGCCAGTTCACATGAGAAGTCCACCTTGGCAGTGAGAGGTATCTGGCACACACTCCTCTACTGTCCATATTATATAGGTGTGACCTGGTGGGTGGTACCTTTCTTAGCCAGGCTACTTGTCTCAGGGATTTGGAAGAGACGTTATCAACGCAGTTAGAACTTTAAGTCACTGTACCAGTGTTCCAAATTCTCTTTCTTGTATTTGCCTTGAATATGTTTCTGAACATATAGGAAGACTTTGTCTTGGATGTGTGTGTGTGTGTGTGTGTGTGCTCACAGTCAGTTGTGTCTGACTCTTTGTGACCCCCTGGACTGTAGCCCACCAGGCACCTCTGTCCATAGCATTTCACAGGCAAGAATACTGGAGCAGGTTGCCATTCCCTTCTCCAGGGTATCTGCCTGACCCAGAGATCGAACTTGCGTCTCTTGTGTCTCCTGCCTTGGCAGTCGGGTTCTTTACCACCAGTGCCACCTGGGAAGCTCTTGTCTTGGATAGAAAGTTTTATTTATTTTTTTTTAACTGAGCAACTTCCATCACTATTATAGAGAGTATTCTCAAAGATACCGTGTTTATAGATTCTTCCAGGCTCCATTCCTCGAAGTGTAATTTCTGTGTCAGAGGATATGCACATGAACACATGGGCGGGTAATGCTGGATTGGTCTCTTGTTTCTGATAGCAGCAGATGGTTGTGTCTGTTCAGAATTTTGCTAGATCAGAATGGCATTGAAGATAGGAATGAAGAATCAATGGGTGGGAAAAAACGTGTGCAAGTAAGAATTCTTGTACTCACTTTTTCAGTTATGCTGATGTTTTAGTCCCTTGATGCCGTTTATCAGAGCTACTTCTTTTCATCATGTGGTGAATCATTTTATCCCTTGATCTCTCTGTCTTTAGAACAAGTATATTTTGGGTTTGACTGATAGCATATGACTTGACAGTGTCAACCAGCCTTTTCTTTCAAAGGTGCAAACTGCTACAGTTGTTAAGAATATTTAGGAACAAAAAAATGTAAATTTTTTCAGATGAGTAAGATTTGCAGATGGATTTAAGGTAAAAAGTGGAAATGCAAATGCTGCAAATATACTTAAGTTATGGAAAGATTATCACAGTTATCTTATCAGATGTCAGAGCAATGGCATTGTCTTAGTTTCTCAATTTTTCCTTCTGTTTTTCATCGTATTTTTTTTCTTTCATAGAACAGTGTGAGGGATTTAGAGGTACTAGCCATTTTTAGCTACTTATTTTTGGAAAAGTTTTGATTTTTAACTAAACCTGGGTACATTGGAAGTGTATGACTAGCCCCGATTTTATTATCACTTCCGTAGCTGTCTTACATTTTTACAGATAGTCAGAGGCCCACATTGTGGTGACTTGAAGAGTCATCATCCCTATTTGGAAGAATGAGTGGCAAAAGTGATGACATTCTGTTTCTTCTCACTGTTTTCTGATTTCTGGAGCACTGCCATTCTCCACATTTCCTCTGGCCCTAAGAATGCCAGCTGGCTATTTGCAAAAAGAAGAGGAAAGAAAGAAATGCAAAAACAACAACAAGAACCCAGAAACCATGGCTTAGGGAACCTGGATGCAGCCCTCCCTGAGTGCCCAGTAGCCTGGAGCTCATTGGCCAAGCTGTTTCTGCTGTTTTGATACTCTGCGCACCTGGATCCTGGCCATTTTCTATTCTGCCAACTGGCCTTGGGCGATTGATCAACTGTTCTCCTTACTTCAGGCTTGGAGAAGCAGAAGTGTAGTTTCTCTCCGTAGTTCTGACCTCCCTGCTTTGGAGAAGTCTTGTTGGAGACTTCCAGCCTGTCTAGATTGCTTCCACGTAGCTTTTCTGATCGTCTCCTAAGACCTCAAACAAAGGGGCTGCATGACATGTAAACAGATAGACACATACGCACATAAATATGCACACACAAGCTTGTGTAAATAGTTGTATGGTTAGATATGAATGGGCACAATGCACTGTGTCATTTGGCTTTAGGATAGCATTTGACCATGCACTTGTCCACCTGTGTGTCGTTGTGGAGGTATACCTCAAGGGAAAATTAAATTGCGAGGTAGACAGTGTTACTCACACGTGGACTTAGAAATTCTTTCCCTTTGAAGTTTCAAGTTAATTTTTTTCATTTCTTTTAATTTGGCGTGATAAAAAAAAATGTTGTCCTTTGGTGAAATCAAAATTATGGAGCATATGATGCTTTTCCTTTTTTGGAGCTTTTTTTTTTTTTTAATGTACTGAATATGTGTATGAAATGGTACTGTGAATTACCTCAATAGCTTTTGCTCGTAGGATCATTTTCTCAGCCAGCTCACCTTGGAAAGACACCTTCTGCAATTTCCACTGAATTACAGAAGCCGAGACAATCGGTGGAATTTTTTCTTTTCATTTTGATTTACTCTGTGCGACTTTGCTTTGTAGTACTTTGGCGAGCTCACTGACATATGTATGAAAGCACAGGCTCATGAAATGGAAAATAAAATCAAAACAGGAAACTCTAGTATGTTTTGTAATAAAGAAAACAAGAAAAAAATGCATTATCATTTTTTCCAATGCAGTTAAATCAAGAGACCGCTGATATTAACATTTATCTAATTAGTGTCCCTGCGGCGTAAACCATCCTTCATCTTCATCCACTTCTTTTGACAGGTGTGTATGCTGTCAGACTTGACCAGCAGAATACACAGTTGGGATTTTGAAAATAGACTTTGCATCTTGTTGTAGGCCAGCCTGCTGAAAGATAGTGTTGGAAGAACCACTTGTGAGCGCCTTGTGAACTTAAAAAGAAAAACACCTGTGCTGTCAGCGGCACTGCTTCCAGTCAACAAACAGTTCACATTGTTATGTGCCATTTAACTGCTCTCTCTCTGTCGGCAGGAGTCCTTGTTTCACACCTGAGGGTTGTCAGGTCAGAAGTCAGAATAAAACCCCAAAGTCTCTAACTTGAATTTCAACAGTGAATGAAGATGAGGATTTTTTTTTTTTCCCAAGCCAATTTTGCGATTCTGTGTATACCCAGGAGTCTCATATACCCATGTGGCAATACCGTGTTAAACATTATTTTTCCATAAGAATCTTCCTGTCACTCAGCCATATTCTAGAAACCTGGATGTTTATTAAAAATCTCTGTTTATGTATTATAGAGTATGTAGAAATGTTTGACTGTTTTTGGTATGACCCTGTTGTTAACATTCAAGGGTATGTGCCATTATTTAGAAACCTATAAAAGTTACATCCATTGGGGTTAATGTTCAAAACCTACAATGGATGTAGACAGTGGTCAGAGAAATATCCTTCTTCAAAAGGACAGACCTATCTCATCAGTTCCTGTATGTGGCCTCTTGCTGTAGCAAATCGTGTTCCTCTTATCCGAGCCTGCTGCAGGAATGGACAGAAATCTGTCCATTCAATGTTGGGGTCCCAACATTGTGAGGGAGTTGGTTGAATTCAGCATTTTGGCACCCAAAACTGGAAAGGGATAATTGATGGCCCATACGGTACGTGTGTAATGGGTATTATCAGCTGTTTAAACATACACCAGTTATTTTCAAGCTTTCCAAACCCATCTGTCACCATATTGTCCAGTCACATGAAATAAATTGTCATTTCTCTCTGTATAAACTGATACGGTCCTAATTGATTTCTGCTTCAAACTTTTGTGTAAATAGACTTTCCATCATCAGGCTCTATTGTTTATTTGTTTCTGCTGTTGTTTCCCCTACCAGTCATTTATTGCAAAATTTTTGCATGTTTAAAAAAGGAGAAAAAAAAAAAAAAGCAGGTGTAGGTAGATGGCCACACCATTAAAAAGAAAGTGTTAAAGACAGTAGATGCGGGGTTAAAAAGCACCTTGTAAAAACGACAGCATAGTTTCTTTTCTAACGCGTATAGTTGAGTCAAGAAAATCATAGTACATCTTCATTGTAAATCCAAACAAGGGTCTCATAGTGTCTCACTTAATCAGTGATATTTTCCTGTTTTCTTCTTCACAGTGTAAGGTGTGATTTGACATAAGTTCCTGGGACTTTTAGCAATGTTGGCAGGCTTCATTCGTAACTGGGGAGGATAGGCGAGAGCTATGAGCACTTCTCTCTGCGAGAATGCGTAGGATGCTTCTGGTTCTCTAGAGAATTCTGTGGGGGCATTAGGGGGTGTGTAACTGAAGAGGAAAGTGCACTTTTTTTTTTTCCAGTGGTGGTAAAAGCAGATTTCTTGGTAACTGATTGATTCTCTGGTTCCTGAGCATGCTTTACCTCTGGCAATGTTAAATAGACCCAAGATTGCATTGGTTCCCCTAGGAGAGATATACTCCAGAAATACCCATTATCATTGCATGAGTTATCATAACACCTAATACCTCAGCTGGAGTTTAAGCGTTATGACAGTTAGGGGACTACAGTGAGTACAGGAAAGACTTGGGAGGGCCTGTGAATACAAGTTTAAAAATCACGTGGTTGGCTCCCATAGAAGATTTAAATTGCTACAGTAAACGCCTATGGTCACTTGAAAGTCTTAGATTTTCCAAGGAAATTAATGAACAAAGAGTATATCATTCTTCAGTTTCTGTGAGTTTTCTTCTCTCTCTTTTGCATTTGCATAAGAGGAAATGAAACAGTCCAAAATTTTAATTCTGCCCACCCCCCTTCAGCTAAACCACCGGTTTACTGATTATCAGAGGAGACTTTTATATTATGTTTTGAGCTCAGTTCCCTGGCTGCAATTCACTCAACCTTGACGTAAATCTGAAATAAGTACTTTGTAAGGGGTTAGCCTTTTGTGCTGGGTGTGTGAGAAATCTTGCTGGACCAGGTTGGTCACAGAGAGCAGTGTCAAGTTGCCTTTCCTGAGGGGTGACTAAGAAGCAGCAGGAAAGTAGGGGGGAAATCTGCCAAAGCACACCCTTACCCTCCCCCTTCCAAAAGGTTTATTGTCCACCTTTGAAGGACTCCCAGTCCAGTTTCATGATAAGCATGCGTTGGGTGGTTATTTTTTCTTTTTCAAGAATTATCCAGTCATTGCTAGTGGGTACAGTGCGTCAGTACAGTAGACAAGAGTTTCATTCACAGAACCCACGTTTTTATGTGGTGCTTGTTGAGGCTGGTTGCCTTTCCTTTAATCCATTTGATCGTGCTATTTGCCTTAGGTGATCAGCAACCTTTAATGTAAATCCTAGCCAATCTAATAAAACTAATGGAAAGAGAGGAAAAAAAAAAATGCATGAGCGCACACACAGGAACCGTAGGCATGCCTTCATTGTTTATGTCTGTGTTGTCCTAGAGCGTAGATAAATTATATATCTCCTCCCCACCTTTGAAACAGCTGCTCTTCTTCTCTTTTAATTTTTGTTAAAGGAAGTACATTCTGTTGTCTAGAAAGAGAAGTATATTTTCTTATCAGTGCACTGCCTCGAACTTAGAAACTTTTAAAAACATTCAAAATTTTGTTTAGTCCTGAATAGGGTCCATTTCCAGTTAGCCTGAAAGTTGTTTTAAATAAATCATGTTCCTAAAATCCAACCGAAAAATACTTTTCCCCTTCTATAAACTGCAGTACAGCTTTGGTGAAGCATTTTTTTTTTGGCAGTCACACTGACTGACCAAAAAAGTCTCAGCTCTTTTTGGATAAAGAGAAGAGGGAATAATGCTTTGCTAAGTCCAATTACAGATTTCTATTAAGCACCAACACCAAAAAAAAAAGATTTTTAGTAAGAAACTTAAAAAAATATATATCAAAAATATCCCCCCAAAAGAACTATGACAAGAGTATTGATAAATAGCCATGTTCTTTCTCCATCAGAAAAGTCAGAGTCAAAGGGATATTGAGAACTTGAAAATACAGGGAATGGTCTCTCTGTTTCATATAAATACTTTTAAAACATTCTGCTGAGTTAGGATTTTCATTTTTAATATCATTGAGTTACTTTAAAAATCATAATTTTTGTTAGGAGCATGAATTTTACCTGTTTGCAAAAAAAAGTACCTCTCATAATTACCTTATTTGAACCTTTATTATTCTATCAACTATTTTTTTTTTCCCCTTTTGGTTCACATTGCTAGAGTCTTGATGTATTGTCATAGCTTGTTACTCAGGGAACTCTTACACAACCACTAAAAGCATTTAAATCCTTTTTTGTCATTACGTTTTGAAAAATATTTTAGGATTTGTTGATCAAGATCTGCAAGTGGTTAAGGCACTTGGCTTCCTTTCCCTCAGCAAGCTTGGTTGAGGTTGATAACCACCAGCTATTTTTTTTTTTTTTTTGCTAGCAATTGGAGACCTTCTTTTTAGATGGTATATATACTTTCAGTATTTCAGGATGTGCCTGGGAGTATTGTTTAGGGTGATCAGAACAGGTTACGTACTTTTCCTTGTATTTCTTGCTTTCCTCCTTCAGTAGCTGTGCGTGATTTGAGCCAGTAACTTAAAGATGTATGTTGGGTGTGGTTGGATCTTGAGACATTATTCGTGTTATCCTTGTCACCTGTAGGAAGTTTCATTTAATCCATTTTACTTGCATGGTCACCAAGGATAAAATTTTATTTTCATTACTTACTTTTGTTTTTTATATGCCTTCAAAATTGCACCCCATTTTGCTACTGGAGTTCTGCAGTAAGGAAAAAATAAAAACAGGATGAAGTTGAGAACAAAATATCACCTTTCCTCCGATACAGCTGATATAGAAGAATGTGGCTTGTCCTGTATTATTATTCAGACAGGCTTCCTAAAGTTGAACCACATGGCTTTGTACAAGTAGCAAGTGCTGTGTGTGTGAGTGTGCCAGGCATCACAGGCTTTATATATAAATAACCAAGATAAACCCCTGCCTTCATGGTCTTTTTAGTGTAATAGGGAGGATTAGCCATCATGCAAATGACTAGAATATAGGTTAATATTTGGTAAGTGTCAAAAGTGAATAATAAGCATTTCAAAAATAGATCTAACATTCACACTTATCTCACTTTGCACCATTTGGAGTTCTGTTTATAAAATGTTTTGAAACATTCAGATAGGAAAAAGTTGTGTTACTACAAAGAAATCATAGCATTGATTAATGTTAATGTTACTTTCGTCTTTATGAAAATAAAACTGCCTTTTGTACCCTGAGTTTTAGCAGATGTATTAGAGGTGATAAGGAAAGGGAATGTCATTGTCAAAATGGTAAGGAAGTTTAGATTCCATCTTTTTAAAAAAATTTTTATTGGAGTATCATTGACTTACAATGTAGTTCATTTCAGGTGTACAGCAAAGTGAAATCAGTTATATCCTTCTTCTTTACCTCCTAAAAGCAAGCTTTCTGCATTTGGGCTGAGGCCTTTTTTTTTTTTTTTTTTTTTTTTTTGGTGTTACCAACTCAGCAGGGACTTTCTGTCTGCTAAGCTGATGTTTCTTAATATTTCTCCAGTCAAAAGGGGAGGGAAAATAATTACTTGTTTCCTCACCAAGCTGTCTGCCAGGTAGCATTGTGAAAACACAAATATGCATATCTCTTTGGGGCATTTGTCCAGTCTAGTTTCTAAAAGACCCCTAAGTTCTGCCCAGAGCTGATAAAAGTAAAGTTTATAACTTAACAGGCAGTTTACACCAGTTTACAAATTATTTTACCCACTCACAGTTGTCAACGTTTCTTTTAACTTTCCTTACAGTGCATGTAATTTTGCATTTGGGACTTCCCTAAAATGGATTCAGCAGCAATTCCCTGGAATGTTCAAAATAGTTCAAGGCACAGAGTAACCTAGATATTTAAACGGCCCCTTTACACCTTAGCAACGTGGTTGTCATGATTTTATGAAAACAGTCTTTGTTTCTTTTCTCTGCTAACTCCTGGCTTTAGTCAGCAAAGATTCCTCTGCCTCATTAATGTTGTAAGGACTCTAAATAAAATTTTTCTCCCTGGACTGCTTTTGGAACAGGCCAGATATTGATCGCTGATTTTAGCGCTTATATTTTTCTGACCTGTTTTATAGTTGTGGGAAGTAGCCTTGGTAGATTTTGAATGCCCACAGTAATCCTTTTTCTATCTTTGGGAAATGATTTGTATAAGTATAAACTATTACTGAAAGAATTGTATAAAAAGACTTAAAAGGCTGCTTATCCATCACGGGCTGTTATGTAAAAGCAACAGTTTGATGATTCAGTTTTATATTAAGGATACACATGGTGGGGGGGTATTGCACTTAAAACACAACTGTAAGGAATTTGAACTTTATAAGAAATTGAAATTTTTTGAGTGTTTGGAAATTGATGCCAAATTTTATTTATAAACATGGCATTACCCTAAAAATGATGTCCTCTTATGGTTCAAATAGCTTGATGCTACGTTTTTGCACACATTCAGTAAACACATCAGTACCTACTAAGAGCAAGACTTTAGGCTGGGTACTGGCTAGTTGGGAGTAGACCTGGTAGAAATAGCCCTGCTCTTTAGGTAGTTACTTTGTTTTTGTATATCTGAACATTTAAGGCTAATAAACATAAAATATTTGTGGTGCTTAAGGCTTAATAATAAGTCAGAATAAGCTCACACCTACTTAAGTCTTATTATAGCCCTAAAATTGACACTGTATGAATTGAGTGTTATCCGAAGAATCATTCAATATGAAGATGAATGTCGAGATTTAAAATGCTAAAGCCTGGTTTTAGAAGACCAGTGAGTAACATCCTCTCACTTGTGCATCAGTACTCTGAGTGCTACTGGGTAACATATTGATATGCAGATACCAAGCAAGGATGATAATAAATATGGTATTTTTATTCATATTAATAAACTTGTGTAAAATAAATGGCTCAAACATCTTCATAGGATTTCAAAATGGATTTTGTCATTCATAAATATTAGTACATTTTGCAATGCTGAAGCATTAACATGAAAGAGTAAAAGCAAGCTTTATCTTGAGATTTTTATAGTGTTTAGTAGATTTTAAGACGTGGGTATAATTCAAATAAAGCTCAAGCTCCTGTAAGGGCAACTAAAGACCACAGGTATTCTAGCAGGAATGTTACCCTTCAAATTAAATCTTTAGGTGGAGTGTCTGTAAAAAACAATTATTTTTTAAATCTCACCTCCCTGTCTTTTTTCTTAAAAAAAAAAAATATATATATATATACACACACACATATATATAAGCATTCCTAAGATTCTTGATCTTTTCTAGTACCAGCATTTGTTTTTACGTTAGCAAGGTGCTTTCATGTATCTAGCAGGTTTGATTCTAGATAATTGGATAATCCTAAAAGCACATGCAATCCATCATAAAAATAAACTGTTACAGAAATTTATTTTTTTACAGATTTGCAAAATCTTAAATGTACAGAACCCCATTGACTAGATGGTAAGAAAAAAAAATGACTAAGTATAGGCCAGTAATGGAGGAGTTTAAATCAATGAAGTGAATCTCATGCTATCACCAGTATATCTCATACTTAATTGCTAAAATGCTTTGCAGCAGTGAGAAATACTGAGGAACAAGGCTCTCTATGCCAGACTTTAACTTTGGATTCCATGTAAGTCTGGTGCCAGGGTACCTAAGTGGATCTGGTCTCTGCTCTAGGGTCTGGTTTTCTCTGTGCATATGTGTGTGTGTGTATGTGTGTGTGTGTGTATTAGTCACTCAGTTGTGTCTGACTCTTTGCAATCCCATGGACTGCAGCCCTCCAGGTTCCTCTGTCCATGGGTTTCTCCAGGCAAGAATACTGGATTGGGTTTCCAATTCCTTCTCCAGGGGAATCTTCCTGACCCAGGGATTCAATCCGGGTCTCCCCCAGTTTGCAGGCAGATTCTTTACAGTCTGAGCCACCAGGGAAGAGCTGAAATAGCTGGATTTAAACATTGAGCTGCCATTGTTTCCTCTCCTTGTTTTTAGTTCAATTCAGTCTTTCAGTTGTGTCCAACTTTTTACGACCCCATGGACTGCAGGCTTCCGGCTTCCCTGTCCATCACCAACTCCCAAAGCTTACTCAAACTCATGTCCATCAAGTTGGTGATGCCATCCAACCATCTCATCCTCTGTCATCCCTTTCTCCTCCCGCCTTCAATCATTCCCAGTATCAGGGTCTTTTCAAATGAGTCAGTTCTTCACATCAGGTGGCCAAAAGTTTTGGAGTTTTAGCTTCAGCATCAGCCCTTCCAGTGAATATTCAGGACTGATTTCCTTTAGGATTGACTGGTTTGGTCTTCTTGTTTACTGATTTCCATTTATAATAATCTAAAATTTCAAGAGCTTTCATTAGAAGCCAGTCAGTTCAGTTCAGTTCAGTAGCTCAGTCGTGTCTGACTCTTTGCGACCCCATGAATCGCAACACGCCAGGCCTCCCTGTCCATCACCAACTCCCGGAGTATACTCAGACTCATGTCCATCGAGTCAGTAATGCCATCCAGCCATCTCATCCTCTTTCGTCCCCTTCTCCTCCTGCCCCCAAGCCCTCCCAGCATCAGAGTCTTTTCCAATGAGTCAACTCTTCGCATGAGGTGGCCAAAGTACTGGAGTTTCAGCTTTAGCATCAGTCCTTCCAAAGAAATCCCAGGGCTGATCTCCTTCACAATGGACTGGTTGGATCTCCTTGCACTCCAAGGGACTCTCAAGAGTCTTCTCCAACACCACAGTTCAAAGGCATCAATTCTTCGGTGCTCAGCTTTCTTCACAGTCCAACTCTCACATCCATACATGACCACTGGAAAAATCATAGCCTTGACTAGACGAACCTTTGTTGGCAAAGTAATGTCTCTGCTTTTGAAAATGCTATCTAGGGTGGTCATAACTTTTCTTCCAAGGAGTAAGTGTCTTTTAATTTCATGGCTGCAGTCACCATCTGCAGTGATTTTGAAGCCAATAGTAGATTTTATTTTATGAGCCTTTCTCAACGTTAGCAATGAATGACAGCTGTCTTTATCAATACTGTAAGTTAATTTACTCAAATATTGTTTACCATCATGTGCCCATTTATCCCTGGTCATAGGCCATAGTTTATAGACTATCCCAGAAATTTTAAGCATATAATGCTTAATCTTTGATTTGTGTCAATAAGAAGGGCAATCCTAAACTGAATTCACAAAACAGATTCAGTTTAGGATTACCCTTGTGGTTAGGAATCTGGTTCCTTGAGTCCCAGTGTTAGATTTTCTTGGTCAACACCACTTATGTATATCATAATTACTAATGTTAGATTAAGATTTAGAAGTAGTACTTTTGTGTGTCATGGTGTCACTGACATGTGGGGCTTCCCTGATGGTTCAGTGGGTAAAGAATCTGCCTGCAAAGCAGGAGACACGGGTTCACTCCCTGGGTCAGGAAGATCTCCTACAGGAAGAAATGGCAACCCGTTCCAGTATTCTTGCCTGGAAGATCCCATGGACAGAGGAACCAGGTGGGCTACAGTCCATGGGGTCACAAAGAGTTGGACGTGACGTAGCATGCACAAGCACACGGTGTCATTGACAAGTGCGTGTTTCCTAGAAATATTCTTCCCAACTCTTGAGATGAAAGACAGACAATTGTTATGATGATTGAAGCGTGCTGTGATGTTAGGAGCAGGCGTAGTCATAGCATTTTCTGTTTAAGGGTCAAGTTTTCTCATCTTCATGGGTCTGGTGTAGGCTTTGTACATTTGGTGGGGAAGAGGAGAAAGTTTCAATGTGGTTTCATTCATCCTCCTGTGAATTTGGAAACCGTAAGAATGGGAAATAGTGTCTTAAGTAAACAGTTAACGTCAGCACTGAACCTATCCTTTGCATTGACTGACATTAATTACTGGGGTCAGAGTTGCCAAGGCTATGATTGTAAGCATCTTGAAAATATGGCATGTTGGTGTATTTAGCATCATAAAATTTTTAAAATGCCTCTAGGCATGGTTGAGATCCTAGGTAGATGATTTCCCAAATTAATTAGGTCATGAGATTTACCAAATGGATGTTTGTGTGTAAAGGAGCAAAAAGTATCAGGAATATATAACAATAGGATATGCTTCTTGGCTTAAGAAGCATGCAGTCTGTTTTGGAAGGAAGAACATAGGCCTATGGATTGGCATAGGAATGACAGTGGCCCTCCCTTTTAACAGATATGGTATCAGTGTGCCAGATGAATGTGGAAAGGACACAGAATAAAGGATATTGATTTTCAAGACCTGTACAATAAATGTTGGGGTTGGAGCCAGAGTCAGTCCTACTAACTAGGTATGGAGGCTTTGCAGAAGTAGTGAAGTGAAGTGTTAGTTGCTAAGTCATGTCCAACTCTTTGCGACCTCATGGACTGTAACCCACCAGACTCATCTGTCCATGGAATTCTCCAGGCAAGAATACTAGAGTGGGTTACCATTCCCTTCTCCAGGGGATCTTTCTGACCCAGGGATCAAACTCGGGTCTCTTGCATTGCAGGCAGATTCTTTACCGTCTGAGCCACCAGGAAAGTCCCAGGATTAGTAGTAGCCAATATAAGTAGGTCACTTTTGTGTCAGTAAAGAAAAAGAAGTTGGGGATTAAGAAAATCAAGGTTTTTCAAAAACAACCATTCAGAAAAATGTATACCCTGCAGTCAGTTTCTCCGTTATAGTCTTTAAAAAGACCTCATTTTTCTGAAGACAAATTCAAAACTTTTCGGGGGAAGCCATAATAGCCAACACGAACCTTGATATCTTCAGGTTGCCAGCATATTAGGTTAATCTTTTTTTCCCCTAATGTAAACATTGATTTTAAAAATACTGAAATGGTTAATCTTTTACTGTCTCTATTTGAGATCAGCACACAGAGTTGTTGGAATATACTGAAATGACACTTATTCTTTAAAGTGCTGTAAGAGGTATAAGCCTCGTCTTAGCAGAAGGTGTTGTGTGCTGGCTGCTGGCTTGCATATGTGGAAATTGACTGGTATAAGCTCTGCCCACCTGCCCATATGCTGATGTTACCTGTCAGTGTCCTGGCCCCTCAGCCTTAAGGGATTCACTGGGATGGGGGATAGATAATTACTTGCCAAAGGAATCTGATTTTTAAAAATTCATGGAAAAGCTCACAAGTGCTTGATAACATATTGGAAACATTATGAATGACTGTGAATTTTCCTTTTTCATTTTTAATCATTACAAAAGAACTCTCGGTGTCGAAGTGAGAAACACAAATGTCAAAATAATCTGTTTTCTTTACCCTGGATGCTCCTACATTTGGAACGTGTGACCTGGTAATAAACACTCTTAATTGAAATTCTACTTGGTATTTTCCTGAAAGTTATAACAGCAAGGTTAACAGAGAGGGGACGGGGAACAAAACCTGTCATTTTCACTGTTAATAAATCGCTTAGAATCATCCATTCGGAAGAGCTTGACCTGTGAAAGCTCAGTGCCTGTTGTGCTGTGTTTGCCTTTGACAGTTAATAGCGTCTAGGGTTCGGGTGTTTAGGGAATGTGATTCCTAAAGATATTTGGGGAAGCGATAAGGAGGTGTCTGTAACCACCAAGTGGAAGAATGGCTCAGTGTTTGAGGTGGAACCGTTTATGTTCACCTCTTGGCCCTGTTTCATTCATGCTCGTTATCCAGCTGGTCTCCGTCTCCCTGGTCCTTCCTTTGTCCCTCTCCTCACCTACCCCAGGCCTCCTGTCTCCCATGTCACATCATCATACCTCTCAGAGGGCCTTCTCTGAACCTGTGCCACCTGGAGCGTCCGCCCCTTTATCTCTGAGCTCCATTGACTTGCCTCTTTCTCTCATCTCTTTGGAAGACTTATCTCTTCGTTTGGCCTCCGCTCTGTTAATTTATTTCTGCTTCTATTATTACATTGATAACTCACACCTTTAACCAGACACTGAGGGGTGTGCTGTTGAACTGAGGTGGTAAGACAGTGTTACTTACCACCCTCATTTGCTGAAATGTGTAGCTGTATTTGCATATAATGATTGCACGGGTATCTGAGTTTAAGATTTAAAAATGAAGTACGGTTCAGCTTTGTCAGCTTAGATCAGTTATTCTGTGTGGCATGGTGTTTTATCATGTTTTTGGAGTAAGATTGGTTCCGAGAAAGGCGTGGTCATTGAATTCAAGGCCGTAGAAACACCTTCTGTGGGTGCCTTGGGTTTGGAGTGGGGCTCTGTGTGGGGCTGGGAGGTCTGACTGTCCTGTCATTTTAAAAGGTTTCCTTTTAAGACAGGTGGGCAGCTGGGGCGTCACCCTTAAGTCTACTCTGAGGGCTTGAGAAGAAGAAGAAGCCTCTCCTTTTATTCATTAATGCCTAGGAATGCTGAGCCAGTTTTACAGATTTTCCTTTGTTTGTTTATTTTGCGTTAAACTTAAGAATGCTTTAGAGGAACTAATTTGGTGAATGAGAAATAATATACTAATACTCACATGGAAATCTGTATTAGTATTCCATACTGTTGAACGTTCCACAATATTAGCATTATCTCTGCAAAATTAAAAATGTTTTCCTAAAAGCAGTAGACAAAGAAATGTGGAGGATTTTAGGAAAAAATAATAAATTCTTAATTGTCTATACATTTAGAAATGGAGTTTAGCAGATATTTAGTTATCAGAGTCTGATAATACTAATTATACTAATAATACTGATAATAATAATTGTACAAGGAAGATCATGACCCTCAAATATTCCATTTATAATCAGATCAGAAATTTAGATATTGTCTTTCCAAAGGCTAGCTCTTACTGTTAAAGAATTCAATAATACTTATATTAATTTACTTACTTCTCTGCTGCTGTGAAAAAGAGGAAAAACATTCAGTTTCTGAATATCAGTAATGCCTATCATCATTGTATTTTAACCTAGAAAAATAAATGGATTGAAAATTAAAACCCTTAATATATGTCATGATGTTTACACTTTACTAGTTTGTCTATTTACTTGTTTTTTATTGCTATTTACTTATAAAAGTAACCTCCACTTATTAAGGAGGAAAATAGAATATTGCAAAATAACATTTATTATCACAAACAGCAATAATGCTTTTTGAAAAATTGGCATACATCTGTCTTTAGAGTGAGTTAAACATTAGGAATGTAGCAAGGCTTTATTTACTCATTCCTTTTTTATTTTAATAATAGGTTTTAGAGCATTTACTCTAAATGAGCCAAATACTGACCTGGGCATTAAAATTACAAATTGATATATACAAATATACAAAGGCCCTGACCCTTATAAAGGTCGCATCACAATAATCTTTGTAAAAGACATTATTTTTTGAAAGAATGTTAGTTATAATAATGTAATAGAAAATATACAGTTTTGATATTATTTGAAAAATAATTTTTATGTGAAGTTACAATTGTCCCATTATCATTAGGACACATGCTTTGAGTTCCTTTCGCTGTTGCAACACATTTGTAAAGATGCTTCTCTTCTCTTGTTGTTTAGTCGTTAAGTCCTGTCTGACTTTTTTGATCCAAAGGACTGTAGCCCTCCAGGCTCCTCTGTCCATGGGATCTTCCAGGCAAGAATACTGGAGTGAGTTGCCATTTCCTGTCCAGGGGATTTTCCCGAATCCGTGTCTCCTGCATTGGCAGGTGAATTCTTTACTACGGCGCCACCTCTAGACACCTCATTTCCATATTAAATAGTGATGCCTTTTTACACTTCAGCATTCTGAAACCAGGGTGGAGGGGGTGTAGCCTGTGACCATTGTACTAGGGCAAACTTGATTAGTCATTTCTTGGATGGACCTTCTCCACTGGATTTTGCCAGGATTAAAGTTTGAAGGTGAGAGTGCTTTGAAGAAAGAAGTAAGTGCTGACAGATAGTGCGTCTTCAATCACTTGTGTAAAAGGGAGATTGTAAGCTTTACAAGAATTAAGTTGGAACACTTTTTGTAACAACGAAATTATTACAGAAATTAAAAGAAGTGTTAATGATATAGCTCAATGACAGTGCAGTTTTGAGTTATTTTTAGTTAACTGGCTAAAAGTTACTGTGCTGTAGTTTTGAATTTAAAATGCTAATTTATTTCTTTACCCTACGAAAGGGATGTATTACTGTAAACCACTGTCACCCATTGTGCAGTATGCTTAGAAATTTCTGTTGAAAAATTATCCTTAAAATTCTTAGTTTAATATGCATTTTATTTTATACTCAGTGATAACCGAGCAGATTTATATTTTCTTCTGATATGAACCAGGAAAGGGATAGTAGCAGAACAGCCGATCAAGAGTATACTCTATGTGTCTCTTTTTTAAAAGAGAAATGAAGTAACTCTTCTAAGAAATTCCAGCATTTTCAGATTATAAAGCACATTCTGTAACTTCATCCACTAGCGTGGACGTCAGGACATTCTTTAATTTTTTTGGAAAGGCCTTGTAGCACACTTAATCTGCCGATCCTTTCCGGGGGGAGGAAGGGTAGAAGCATATCCTGTTAGATTTGGTGACATAAAGGTCAAAAGATAAACTGTAAGTGATACCTATGTTTATTTTTTTGACAGTGTTAAATTAGCAACCCCTCAGACCTCTCCCGGAGAAGTACAACCTGAGTAATTGAACATGTCACTAGGGAGTATGCTTGGTTAAGCTGATTCCTATTATGTTGACTTGTCAGGGGCCAATAATTAAAGCTGAAGAGCTATGCTCATTAGTGTCTGCAAGATGATTCAAAGGGTAAGAGGGAGAAGTCCTTGAGGCACACCTGCAAAAGGCAGGCGTTGCATGGAGGTGAGAGCAGACAAGCTGGCTTGCTTTTCTGCTGTGTTAGCGACCCAACTCCGAAAGGGAGTCACCAAATTAAGTGTTGCAAATGTATTCTCCTCAACTTCGATTTTAGAATGCATTTACTTCTGCCTTTGAACATAATTTTGTTCCTTGTAATCATATTCTGCTCAATTATGTTTTTAATGCTATATACGATGTTTTAGAAAATAGATACAAGTCTATTCAAAAGCACTTTGAAAAAATTTTATGCGAGTAATCATTTCATTCATTTTACTGGAAGCATCATAATAATCAAAATCTGCTTTGCTTCTTTGAACTCTCAATACCCTGCATATAAAGCATGTGAGTTATCCAGCTTTGACGATAAAGGTTTTAGCAGCATACATTTGTCACATTTACTTTGCAGAAATGGACATATTTAATGTATATTTAACATGAACCAAAGCACATGTATGTGAGCTTTTGCTCCAGAGAAGCCTAGAAGAAAAGACAATATATATATACTAGGTATAGATTTTAAACTTAATCACAACTTGAGCGAAGCTATGGGTTTTTTCTGGAACAACCCATATTTTCCAGCACTGGAATTGTATGGGAACTTGAATTGTGAAGCCATGAAAAGTTTTTGTTCCTCTTCTTTTGAAACTTGCCTTAGATAGGCTCAGTTTTTGCAACCCCATCATGGAATCATGGAATCCTTGCATACTTTGGAAAATTAGGACAGATAATTTGTTGAATATTTTTTTTTCCTTCTGTAATCTGGTTTTGAAAACAAAAATATCTTGGATTGGTGAACTAGCCTTTTTGTTTCCAGTGTTGTATCTATGAAATCTATCCTTCATACTTCAGCTGGAGGGATGTACCTGTCTTTTTACAAGTCTTCAGAATTAAGGCTGGAGTCCCCTTAGCACAGAGGTCACCTGTATTTTGTATCCTTAGGATTCAGTCTTGAGGAGACTGTTTGTGAACCTGAAGTTCATGGAGCATGTATCACTGAAAAATCATCTTAGAATGAAATTCTCTGTGTTTCTCTCTCCTCCAATTGAGGAGCAGGGACTGATTCTTGTTAATGTTTTTTGCATTAACAGTGGTTGAAGCACAGTACAAGTTGGTTAAACTTAGTCTAGGTGCAAAAGAGACCTTCAGGAATAGTTACAGATTTCCAAGAATACCAAGGGCTTTAGAAATCAAGTAGAACAACCTCCTCCCCAGTGCCAAGAATTCCTTACATGATGTTCTTTAACAGATCCTTACTAGGCTTCATAGAAGATTTCTTGTGTTAGGAAGATTACTACTTTGCAAAGCAGCTGTTTCTTGATTGGGCAACTCCAGTTGATAATGATAACACATGGCTGTTAAAAGGATTGTACTGTACATGAATTTTCATTTACATGAGTGAGGCACAGATTATTATCACCTTCCTTTTAAAGATAAAAATACTGAACTTCAGAGAGGTCAAGTGACTTCCCCAAAGTCCCACAGCTACTTCCTGGTTGAGCAGGTCCACCTGTGTCTGACTTAAGAGCTGGAATGCTTGGCTGTTAAACCCCCACCAGGACTGCCTCTCTCTGTTATTGTTACAAAGTTATTTTTGATGACTTTTCTTTCCAAAAGCCCACTGTTAGAGATATTTAAGACTCCACAAATTATTTGTTACCACTAGAAATTTTTCTTGATTCATCTTTGTTAAACAAGGAGAGGCTTTTGCCACATTTGTTATCCGTTCAAGCTTCTGAGGTCAGCATCGCCCATCAGATTGTTGCTGCATAGTTGTAACTTGAAAAGCACTACCCCAAACAAGTGGCTTCTTTGAGCTTCTCCAGTTAAGCTCAATTTTATATTTACTCGTTGGTGTATCTTATGTCTTACTCTGAAGGGCTGCTTTTAAAAAGGTATTGTGGTGAAAAGTCTGCTTGACCAAGATTCCTAAATCTGTCTTAACTCGTTGGAAAAACTTGGGTGAGCCACACAATGGAAGTATAATCCTTTAGCTGTCAGAAGAGGGTGGGTGAATCCTTTTTATTTGAATCTTCTAGGGTTGATATTATAAAGTGGCCTGTATATGAGAACACTTTTTATCAATGCATGTATTGAAACTTCTTGCTCTTCCTTAGAGGTGCTTATAGTATTGATGCTCTCACTTTATACAGTATGATATTTCCTATAACCTGTCATATTGGAAACATAATCAATAAATAGTGCCTCTTGTGGCAATAGTACAATGTTGAGTACATACTCATTTTCATGAAGAAGATTGACAGTGCTTGAATTTAAAAGGCTCTGTCCTAAACCTTGAGCAGTTTCTCTTTTAAAGCTTCCTCATAGTAGGGTAGTTGGGATAGGTGGGCAGGATGGAAAGATGTTTAATTAAACATTTTCTTTTTAAATGAATTTATTGATTAAAACTAGAAACAGTTAAGCTTCCACCGAACTCATAAATTTCAAAGATTTCTCTTTGCAGTAGAATGAGATAAACCAATTATATATTCTGCCCAGTATGCCTCTCATCTGTTCCTTTAAAAAATGTTAAAGCGCCATTGAACCAATTTTTACGGTACTATTAATCAGTGTAATCAGTATTAATACACTACTTTACCAGCTCAGTGCCACTTGTCAGTAATATGACAGGGCAAATTTTACATCTTCTTCACAAAGGCTTTCATCTATTAGGGGGGGAGAAAAAGGAGATCAGGATTTTAATTGTTAGCAATCAGAAGCCTATGTGATTAAGATTGGCACTCTGAACAAGACACATCAGAGATTTTGCTGGCAATATTTTTCATCCCTTACTAATTCTTTTGTGAATTTGAATATAGTCTTATTTACCAATATCTTGAAACTTTAATTATAGATCCACTGGAAAGTAATACGCCTGTTAGAAAGATAAAAGAATTTGATGTTCAGGATTTTCAAATGTGATTTCAACCTCCCTCCTTCCCCCTTATGTCTTGGTTTGTAGGTTTATAAAACATATGCTCCACTTCCTCAATCCTCCAAGTGAATCTTACTGATTGGGTTTATAATAGTCCTAATTTAAGCTTTGATTTCTTTAGGTTTCAGCTTGTTATGAGTAAGTGTTTTCTATGAAAATAGAAGTGATTCTTTGAGGCTGCTGCTGCTGCTGAGTCACTTCAGTCATGTCCGACTCTGTGCGACCCCATAGACAGCAGCCCACCAGGCTCCCCAAGCCCTGGGATTCTCCAGGCAAGAACACTGAAGTGGGTTGCCATTTCCTTCTCCAATGCATGAAAGTGAAAAGTGAAAGTGAAGTCGCTCTGTCCTGTCTGACTCTTAGCGACCCCATGGACTGCAGCCCACCAGGCTCCTCCGTCCATGGGATTTTCCAGGCAAGAGTACCAGAGTGGGGGGCCACTGGCTTCTCCGGATTCTTTGAGGAGCCACATGTTAATTTCTTTCTAGCATTTTTACCCTAGTACAATTTAACTTTTAGGTGGTTATTTAGCTGTTCAAAGCAGAGAACAAGATTCAAAAGAAAAATCCAGGTAAGTATAATAGGCCCAGAATGATGGAGAGATGGCGACCATAAAGGCTACCACTATTCAGGGGTGAAGCCTTTATTTGTATGACAGCCGATGCAGATCTCTTTACAGGAAATCTGATGAGAGAAAGCAGGGAGAGATGAGGGAGCCAAAAAGTTCTGATTTTCCCAAAGCTAGTTGTGATTATTGCTTGCCACCTTGACCACTGACTAATGTGTGGTGCTTTTAATGACCAGAAGACCAAGTCAGTTGCTTAAGATTCCAGAGCTAGTGTTAAGAGTTCACACCAAAGTCACTCTGCAGCACAGCCCATGAACTTAAACCTCAAGCTTCACTGGCCCAGTTGAAAGCTAGAGAGTCTCACTGGATGATTTCAGTTTAGCACAGAGAATGACAAAATAAGGCGAGGGGCCTCACTGGTGGTCCTGTGGTTAAATATCCGCCTTGCAGTATAAGGGACACCCATCTGATCCCTGGTCTGGGAAGATCCCACATGCCATAGGGCAACAGAGCCCGTGTGCCACAACTGCTGAGCCTGTGCTCTAGAGCCCATAACTACCAAAGCCTGTGTGCCTAGAGCCCGTGTTCTACAACAAGGAAGCCACCACAGTGAGAAGCCCACGCACCACAACAAAAGTAGCCCCCACTCACTGCAACTAGAGAAAGCCCACCACAACCAGTAAATAAATAAATCGTAAAAAATAAAATAGAAGGGAAAAGAGAGAACCTTCCTGCCTTGATTTAAAACAAAAAATAATGATAGTCATTTTAACAAACTATGGGTAATAAAAACATCTTTTGATTGTTTGCTATTTGATATGGCATTTTCATGATTTTATCAGACATGAACTATACTGTTTGATATATTTCTTAATATAATTAAAAAGTAAAATTAAGTAAACTTCCTGTAATTTGGATGCTAGGTTAAAACCCTAATTTCTTGGAAATTGCAAAGTCAGTGATAAACTTCAAATGTAGTTGACAGCTGTACTGACAGTTTTATTAGTTAAACATTTGAAGTGGGCCTTTGTGGGAGCATTAACACGGGATTCAGATTTTTTTTGCTCAGAATTATTTAATAACTGCCTCTTGCCTGTACTTGTGGACATCTGTCGTCTTTTCACCATTCTTGATCTAGATCTAGAATGAACCTCTTCATGTTTAAAAGTTAGCCAATTTCCGTCAAGGTAGAAGTTGTTTATTCATCTCACAGTCATGTTATGCATTTAACTGCTTTGCCCAAGTTTATGATGTCTGTTTGTATTAAATAATTATAATTGTAGGTAATTTTGAAAAAATTTAAAGTCAATTTATGGAAATACTAATTTAGCTAAATGTTAAAAGCTCTGTGCAGGTTAGTTATATTTTTACATGCCAGGATGATTACATTTATACTTTTTTCCTACTTTATCCAATGGGCATATAGTGTTTTCTTTCCTTGAAACACTAAGGATAAAACATGTCAAATTCCGAATGACTTGCAGAACAAATACTATTATGTAAGATCTGTTATATTTCTGAAATTAAATAGCATCCCAAGTGTTACTTACAGACACTGAATGCTGATTTGATTGCCAGAGGAAAGTCACTGATTGGTATAAGGTTTTTATGGTTTTTTGTTTGTTTACATTGCACTTTTTGTAGGTAGCAGTGATTCTTGTTCAAAACCTATTGCAAATGACTTTCAAATATTTATGTATGCATGCATATGTTTATACATAGATATGTGTGTATTACATGAAATGGTTTAATTATATATTACATATATATATATATATATATTTCAATTTGTGACTTTTTTTCTTTTGAAAGTTACTTTTGCCTACTCTTGGCATTTTCTTTTTTGGGCATTTTTTAAATAGGTTTTGGCATATCAGTAATATCAGGTCATGTTTACAGTTCAGACTGTTTGAAAAGGCTTTTTTGTTTTTCCTTGAGGGAGGGATGATAATAAATAATAAAGGTATTATAATGTCATTGTTGTATATATATATTTTCAAATTAGAAAATATCTTGTATTGTTTTCAGGTTTATTGTATGTATTCTGTGATATCTGGAGATAAAAGAATCAAAATTGGTGAAGTGAGTTGTAATACATGCATTTCACTTATACAATTTCATATTCACTTTCACTTCTTAGAACCTGTTCTTGAAATGAAATAGTGAAGTCATTTGTCCTAAAACTAACTTTGAATAATGGATTTATAATGTGTAATTAAAACACACTTTGAGGTTGATTGTTGAGAGATCATTGGTTATTTGGGTTATTTTCATAAATCCTAACTAAATCACCTATAATATGCATAATGAAATGACTACTGATTTTACTATAATCATTTTTAGTAAGTATAGAATATTATATAGATCTGTTCAGTTGTTTTTATTTTGGCTTTAGTTTCAAATAGTTTCAAGAGTGAAATAACTGACATCACTAAATGTTTTATAACATTTTAATGATTACCTGTTCTTTAAAATTATTCAATAGTGTCTCATGTTGAAGGCCCTTAGATATAGTAAAGAAGAGATATGGATTATGTAGATAAGAATTAGAAACACATTTAAAAAAACAGTGTTAACTATTGAATAGTTTTGAATTCCTTGACCATCCAATCAAAGTACTAGTGAATAGAGGATAGAAAAGTGTAATTCATGTGGTTTAATCACACAGGTTACCACACTGACATCAGTAGAAGGAACTTTAATATTACATCCACAGACAGCAGTGTCTTAGGTTTCTTGACTTCAGTATCCTTGCTCATCAAAATTTTATTCCGTATGTTGGCCTGCATGTGATAGAAGTAATTTCTGACAGAGTGAAAAACAAAGTGAAAGCATTGTAAGGAACTACTTTCTCAAATTGTGCATAAGCGTCCACTTCAGAAATTACATATAAGAACTGCAGGTGAGGAGCTGATAAAGAGGATTTTGTTTGGAGAATTCTCATAAAAAACAGTTATTAGAATTCTTTCACCTTAAGGGACAATACATACGCATTTGGATATCATGTATCCTTTATATTTTAAAACGAGTGTATTTAACAGTGGGAACTTTTCTCCTCCTTCTTCTCTATACTGTTGTCCTTCTCCTGCTCCTCCAGTTAGGTTCACTTACTCGTAAGTTCTGAAGTCTCTTTGTGGTTCACAAAAAGTGAAAACCAAAAATCCCACAGAAGTTACACTTTCCTGGAGAATGAAGTGACTGAATGTAATAAAATGAGTCATTTGAACTAATACAGATGTTAAAGCATTAGTGGACTTTAGTGACTCTGTCAGGCAAAAATGGCTAAAAAATGGTTTAAAAATGGTTAGGTTCATGTTGGTATAATTACCTGCATGTT
Source organism: Bos javanicus (assembly GCF_032452875.1). Taxonomy (NCBI): domain Eukaryota; kingdom Metazoa; phylum Chordata; class Mammalia; order Artiodactyla; family Bovidae; genus Bos; species Bos javanicus. Next base: position 48,935,149 of record NC_083881.1, read on the forward strand.
AGTGTAGGTATTGTCCATTTAGTGGATTTTCTGAGGTTGCTGGATGCCTGTTAATTTCATTGAGTAAAATAATACAGTACAAATTTTAGCTACTCTTTTCAGGTATAATTAGAAGAAATTCTTCCCATACTGCAACATTAGCTACAGCACTAACTGGCTTCTCAGCTGATGCTGGGGAGACACAGGAACGAGAATTCACTGCCCTCCTAACATTCCCACACGTGTGCAATCCAACATCATCTAGTCAGGATTATAGAGTTCCCGAGGACCAGATGGGAAAGCATTTTGTATATTAATGTTAATTCATCAAATCTTCATGGCAATCCATGACTCAGATACTACTACCCCTTCTTACAGATGAAGGAAATGAGGTCTGGAGAAGGCAAAGAACTACTTGGTAATGGGCTGGAATTTGAATTGGAGATTGGGTACCAGATCTTTCCTCTTAAGCACCAGTTTCTTCTGGTTCCTTCCCATTGTTATAGCCACCAAACTGATGCTTCAGGGGTTAAGAGCTATTCCTCTATTGGCCTGAAATTTTCTTTAAATCATCTGATAACTTAAGAGGATTTTGTTTCATGTTTTAAGTACATTTTTAGTTAATTTTGCCTTGATAAATTGTAAGTAATGATTTGAAAAAAAAAAATCCATGGCCTTCCTGTTGAGGATATTTACATTTTCATGTTTTATTGTTAAGGCTGAGTCAGTACTATGTTGAACATACATACCTGGTTGCTCAGTCACAAATGACTTTTTGCAACTGCATGGACTGTAGCCCCCCGGGTGCCTCTGTCCATGGAATTTTCCAAGCAAGAATACTGGAGTGGGTTGCCACTTCCTCCTCCAGGGGATCTTCCCAAACCAGGGATCCAGTCTCATCTCTTATGTCTTCTGCATTGCAAGCAGATTCTTTACCACTGAGCCATCAGGGAAGCCCATGTTGGACAGACAGGAGCATCTAGAACGTGCTGTTAGAGCAGTTTCATTTCATTCTTCAAAGTGTTGTCAGAGAAAAACCTGAGGATTTTATAAGATGAGTAAATGATCAACACACTGATGAGAGGGCCATTAAAAAAATCCAAAAATAAATTAGACTCATTGTCTTGAAGCATCATTTCATTTTTGCTTCATTTTAATTTGACTTTCTCATGATTCATAGAAAGAGAAAAGACTTCCGGCCTCAGACAAGTTACTAAAATGCATCTTGGTGAAGGAAAAAATAGGTTCACCATTTTTCAGTTTGATAAAGAGCCTCAATTTTTAAAATCTTTATGGTATAAAATATTTTTTGATACTTCTTTGCATAAAGTAAAATCAAAGACATAGTATTTAAAAAAAATTAACAGTTCTTTCAGAGGAAAAATCATAGATAACTAAAAAATTTAAAAAATGAAATTTTAAGCAGTGTTTGAAGAGTTAATGACTTGGCAGTTTTTAAGTTATTCTTTATCTTCAATGAAACAAAATTTGCAAAAACTTGATTTTAGATGTGGATGTTCATAATCCAGGGCTTCCCCAGTGGCTCAGTGGTAACAAATCTGCCTGCCAACGTGGCAGACGTGGGTTCAGTCCCTGGATCTGGAAGATCCCCTGGAAAAGGAAATGGCAACCCACTCCAGTATTCTTGCCTGGGAAATCTCATGCACCGAGGAGCCTGACAAGCTACAGTCCTGGCTTCACAAAAGAGCTGGACATGACTTATCAACTAAAACAACAAAATACATAACCAACAACAAAAGCAATAGAACTCACACAAACTAAAATTTAATTTAATACTTATCACCTCAGTGTTGTATCTTAACATCTTTGAAGCTGTATCTTTTTCTATAAAACCAATCCTGCCTCCATAGAAGATGATGATGGAAATAGTAACAGTTGTACAACTTGCTCATTTTCCCCACACGCTTCAACTGCTGTCGAAAATATCCCGAGTCTTTTATTTTTTTTTTTTCCTCTCTCTCCTTTGGGCCTCCACATCCCTTAGGATGTCAACCTGGTTCAAAAACTGCTGTAATTACTTCATGACATTGTTTGTGTCAAGCTTCAAACTTTCGGAAAGTATGGATTCTCTGTTTTTTGCAGGTAATAAATAGAAGGCAGAGGTTTTGTTCTTGAATTTTGTTCAGTAAATTGAAAAGAGTAATAACTAGAGCTGGTGCTTTTCCTGGTGGAACTATGATTGTTTTGGAGGAGGTCATATTGTGAGACTGAAAATTGTTTAATTATAGCATTTGACAGTTCTCTCGTAATAATAATAGTTAGTATTTATATAGCCTGTTTCATCTTCAAAGCATTTCCTAAGCACTAATTAATTCTCACAACATGCCTGTGAGGGTGGGTATCATCATCCCCATTTGATGGATGTGAAAATTGATGCAACCAAGTTAAGAATCTTGCCATAAGCCATTCTGGGAAGTCAGAATTTAAAACCAGGATGCAAATGCAGGAGTAGCTGATGCCTAAATCCCCTTCCTTAGCTCTGAATTAAGCTTCCTCCCTCTTCCTCCCCATCTTTCCTTTTTTTTTTCAGTCCTGGAAAAGACTCAGTGTGATGTTTTCCTTTTCAACCTTACTCTTTGAGAGTAGTTTTTTTAACACTGCCCCAGAAATAAATAAATCATCTTAGTATAACAGCTTTAAAGACCTAATATGTCTAATCAGGATATAAATATTTCGGAAAAGTCAGGAAATGAATTAGGTTTGGGTGCAAGAAAGGATTCCAAATTACATTTTGTGTAATAAATATTGCATCTGTAAACAGTAAAAGTAATGATAGTGATTAGTTAACAGTATCAAATAAAACGTGCATTTAAAATGAACCTGACCGGGCATTTTTGTGTCATCCTGACTGATGTGTACACAGTCCATTCTTTGAAAAATCAAGGCACTCATTTGAATTGTAAATTGCCAACATTGTAGATTGTAAATTGCAGTAGTCTTATTGTGCTGAGATGTGACAAATTACAAATGGAATATTGGCTGGGCTTCCATATCGTGCATTTCTCCTCCACTCGCTGCTCCTATCACCATTAATCTCTTTTGCAGAAGCCACATGGAGAATTGTTCTGGACGTGGAAAGGACATTAAGTCGCATTGTTGGCTTTTGCAGGGCTCTGGGTGGCTTCTCTGACCTCTAACTTTTCATATTGGTGTAATTCAGTACAGTGCTACTCATCTTGGGCCCTGCTGTGTGTGCATATAAGAGGTTCTGGCACAGTTTATGGCTGACAGCTCACTTAATAAATATTGTGTTACAGTCTAGAATTTTGACTATAATGTGTCAATATATCTTAAAATGGAATATGGTCCTTAAAAAAAATCCATATCAGAATGATAAACTGTATCAAGGATGAGTGGATTCTTAGTCCAGTTTCTCATTTTACAAGTGAGGAACCTGAAGTTGAATGCTCTTTAATAAAGATAATTTTTGGATATGAGGCCACCTATGTAACTGTCAGAGCTCAACAGTGTAGTGTTTCCAAGTGGAATGCTTGACCTCTGGACCTATTTAATTTTTCTAATTGTGAACTTGTCATCTTAAAACACAAATAATTTGTGCATGTAACTTTGGAAGTGTGTCTACATATAGAAGTTACACTTTAGCTGGGCAATATGAAATGCTTCTACTGCCTTGGCATCACCCATGAAAATTGGTTGTGCTAGAATAAAGATTATCATAACTTGCTTTTAATGGTTCATAGTGAAAGCATTAAGGTATATTGAGTGAAAGTGAAGTGGAAAAGTTTGCACTATAATGATAAAGAAAGATACATATTTAGCTGATACAGTAGAAACCCTCTTACTCCATCTCCCTTTAGCCAGTGCTCCCTGCATGTGGTCGCCACACCACATGCTGAGTAACTCCAGGTAGTAGACTATTCTCTAATGTAATCTACATACACTTCCGGTGCTGCTAGTTGATTTGTGTATCCACCAAGAGTCAGTGGGGATAGTTCCAAACCTGCTAGGGCTTTGGAACTTATTATCATATTTAACATAGATAAATAGTATAAGAAGTTATGACATTTCAGAATGAGAAGAAAGTTCTTCCATGACTGCAACAGTGAATGCTTTAGAAAGATTTAATAAAGTGTATCACTTGAAGATTCAGATTGTGTGGGTGATACAATTTTCAAAGAAAGATTGGGTAAAAAAATCATGAACATTTGGAAATCTTAGTGGACCCATTATGGTCATAGATTTATGTGAGAAAGATAACTTGGCATTTAATACAAAGATTGGTGCAAAATATATTTTATGTGTTCTACCGTATGACAAATGATTTAATTGAATACTGTAAAAACCAATTAAGATACAAAATAATACTATATATATGGCACTTATAATGATTCCTCACTTTAACTGACTTTTTTTTAACTCTACTGATCAGTCAGCTGGTGAGGTGACTTCTGTAGTTATTGGTCTTATTCATGCACATAAAATCAACAGTCTTCAGCTGGTTGTTTTGAGTGTACTTAGTTTTATATTGTACTTAGTTATATATTCGGAGAAGGCAATGGCACCCCACTCCAGCACTCTTGCCTGGAAAATCCCATGGACTGAGGAGCCTGATAGACTGTAGTCCATGGGGTCACAAAGAGTCAGACACGACTGAGCAACTTCACTTTCACTTTTCACTTCCGTGCATTGGAGAAGGACATGGCAACCCACTCCAGTGTTCTTGCCTGGAGAATCCCAGGGATGGGGGAGCCTGGTGGGCTTCCGTCTATGGGGTCGCACAGAGTCGGACACAACTGAAGCGACTGCAGCAGCAGTTTTATATTATTACTGATTTTTAAATATCCTTTGTATTTTCTACATTTTCTTACAAATTATATACTTTCCCAGCAGTATTCTGCTGTGATTATAGCCTTTGTGTATTTTACAGTATTGGTATTGATTAGTGTGTCTGTTATGCACTTGCGCTATTTTGTACAAAAAGATGTTAATATTTCTTTCCTGATGGAGTTCATAATCCAGGAGACATACAACCAGATGATAAATTCTAGATTTTGAGAGATGAAGCGAGATTGGCACGCTCAGGAACACAGCAAACACTATTGCAGTCGAGAAAGAAATGGAGTATGGAATTTGCCAAATAGTACCCAATTCTTTTTAAACAGAAGAATAGTCTACACAGACTTTGAGGAGTGAAAGAAAGCAGGTTTTCAAATGCTTCATGATAGGCCCTTGGGATGAATTATCCAGGAAAATGAGAAATTGGGAGAGGCTGGGATTGGACCTAAGGATTTGGAAATAGTGGTGAAAATGGATTAATTGAAGCTAAAAAAATTGAATTAGATTCCAGAGGTTTTTTGTTTTTGGTTTTTTTTTTTTAGGTTTACATTAGAAACTAGAGTGAGCTTGACCCTGATTCCCACCACCTTTTCTGGTAACACTTGTTGATCTTTGCCAGTGAATGAACCTCTTGTGCTGTGTTATAGACAGCTCTCTGCTGATGCATTGTCTGCAGTGGAGTGAGGAAGGACTCTCTGATTCCCTTTCCTTCTGTTTCCAGTATCTGACACAGTATAGGCCAGCAGTAGATTTCACCTGAATGCATGTCACAATCTAGAGAACTGTTTTAACATACTTACTTTTAGGTTGACTCAGTTTTAACACGATGTGATATTTATAGGCATCTATAATTCACTGTATATGCATTTGTTTTTTCTTTCCCTTGTGGTTTGCTTTGAAGTAGATCTTCATGGTAAGTGAATGCTCTACTTTTTTGATGTTGTGTTGGCAAGATTGGTTGAAAAAACAAAAGCTTAAATGTAGAAGGACAGAGTCCAAACTCTAGATCTTCCTGCCTCTTACTAGCTCAGTGACCACAAATAGGTTACTTTGGATTAATTGTCTGTAAAATATGAGTTATTATTCCTGCCTTTCAGTATTTTTTAATACTTACAAATAGAAATGATTAAATTAGAATATTACAAGGCATATTACAAGGTATCCAGCACATAGTATGTTCTCTGTAAATGTTTTCTGATTCTAAATATTGCTCACAGAAAAACGAATACATCTCAGAAGGAATATTTGGAAGATCATTTTTTTGTTTTCTGAAATTGTGGAGAATTTGACATGATTCTACTCTTTTTTTTTTTTATAATTCTACTCTTAAACATTACTTCCTCATGGTCATTTATATAATTGTATTATCTTCCTTATGATTTCATATATATGTATATGTGTGTGTGTGTATATACATATATATATATAAGAAACTTCCTTATGAAATCATAAGAAAGATAATACAATTACAACACACACATGCACACACACACATACACATTCATACATATATATGGCAAAGAAAGGCCTGAAATACTGAGAAGTACAAAATGGCAATACTGTTGCAATTCATGAACATTTCCCAAATTTGCTGTCAAGACAGTCTATAAAATGTGTCATTTGTGTATCCTGTTCATAGAACAAACAAAATAATACTTAACAATATAATAATATACAGTATTAAATCCCCCTGGGAAAAGAGTTGGTTTTAAATACTTTGAAAAGAAACTTTCAAGTTAGTGATTTACACAGTTAATTATAAACAACAAGGCTTGTAATTAAGTGTTGCCATTTCGGGTGGAATTGGTTTCACCCATCACTAATCCATCTATCCTTGTCTTTGGCCTTTGAGAGATTACAGGAAAATGCACACGATGAAAAGTTTAACTTGTCAAGTATAAATTTAGATGCAAAGTCCGGAATATCAAACACCACAAGTGATAATTATCACCACCTGGAAATAATTTGTACCACTGAGTTAGTAACGAATTCTCCCTTTCTGCTGATGGAGAGTATTTAACCTCCTGATCATCGAAGCACTCCCTGCAGTTTACGGTGATGTATCTTGTGGTTCATTCCCAGTAGTCAACATAGCACCAAGCAATTAGTAGAACACTGGAGGATAAGTGTTAGCTTTGTAAAATGTGACTAAGATTAAACCAGGAGCAAATTAGAAGCAAGGATGATCAGCAGTCCAGTGTTTAAGTTATCTGAAGTCCAGCCAGCTCAGTTACCTGTTACTTCAGGTACCAACAAAGCCTGGACCTTTTGTTTAAACAATGAATAAATAAAAATTTAAATAGCTGGATTTTCTGGATTATGGCTTGATATCTTACAGACACATTTTCATCTATATTAAAAAAAATATTTTTGAAGTCATGAGATGTGCTTGTTTTATAGAGAAGTCCCAAAGCATGGACATCAGAGAATATTTTTTATAAGAAATAAATATGGATTTTAAATACATTTTGCATAGTTGACCTGAAAAGTCAAAGTGTTAGTCACTCATTTGTGTCCGACCCTTTGCGACCCATGGGCTGTAGCCTGTCAGTCTCCTCTGTCCATGGAATTCTCCAGGCAAGAATACCGGAGTGGGTGGGCAGCCATTCCCTTCTCCAGGGGATCTTCCTGACCCAGGGATCGAACCCAGATCTCCTGCATTGCTGGCAGATTCTTAACTCTCTGAGCTACCAGGAAAGCTCCATAGTTGACCTACGTAGACTTACTCCAGAGTTTGGGAGGCAAATGTTTTTATTCCCTGATGGCTTTTTATATATGATTGAGTTTCTTTGCTTTATTGAATTTTTGTGATTGTTAATTGGATTTCTGTATAGTGCTCTGTAAGCAGAGTTGATTTTGAAATTTTTGACTGCTTGTGTTTAACAAGATTTGATTTCCATTCTCAAACATTTACATGTATAATTCTGAGAACACATTTTATTTAACACAATATAGTAAACAAAATGAATCATAACTATGAACATTTCCAAAGGCATTTGTTGGATAAGTTTTTATAAAAAGAAAAACTAAGCTACATGTAAAAGACTTATGAGTGGAAGAAGTTAGGTGTTTGAAGTTAGCTTCCCAGTTGATTTGAAATTATAGATTTTTTAAAAGAAGTCATCTAATAGAAAATTTAAAACAGCTTTCATTTATCTAATGAGAGAAGATACAAGAAAATCAGATATGTGTGAGCTCCCTCTGTAGCTCTGTAATAACATTTTATTCATGATATATGATGTGATGTGGAAATTTTTTTGCTAATATGTCAAACAAAATTGGCTTTTCTCCAAAGGCAATTTATTATTTTATTTTAATAGATTTTAAAGGAAAGACCTTCACAATATAAAATGCAGACCTTTGAATGTGTGTTAATATTTTTAAAATTATGAAATATTAAAAATACATCTATTTCTTGAAAAGGAAAGAAACTTCAGCTGTGTTTTGTAAGCACTCACTTAACTTCCAGACATTATAATAAAATGCAGCATTTATTGTTGTTCACTCACTAAGTTGTGTTCGACTCTTTGCTTCCCCTTGGACTGTATCATGCCAGGCTTCCCTGTCTTTCACAGTCTCCTGGAGTTTGCTCAAACTCATATCCATTGAGTAGGTGATGCCATCCAACCATCTCATCCACTGTCACGCCCTTCTCCTGCCCTCAATCTTTCCCTGAATCAGGATCTTTACTAATGAGTTGGCTCTTTGAATCAGGTGGCCAAAGTTTTGGAACTTCAGCTTTAGCATCAACGTATTATGTATCAATTTGGATTGTATTCATGACCAGATTGATTGGAAAACTAGAATCACTTAAATTAATACTGACTTTTATATTGATTAAAATAAGGAAATAAAAGAACACACACAAAAGTACATTGGTGAAAATGTGGAGTATTGAAACTATGTAAATTATATTTTACAATCCCTGTGAAGCGTTATTTTATGTTAACTTAGGTTAACTTTTAAAATATGCCTTAAAAGTTCAAGGTTCAATGAACTGCATTACATAAATATTTGCTTTTTCCTGTGTCGTGTTCCTGTACTCATTTGAGTGGTTTTGGTAACAAATACCCTAGTACTTTACCTTTAGTTACCGCAGTGATTTCATATTTTGAATAAGAATTATCTGATTTTACTCTTTTGTGTGTGTTCGTCACTCAGTCGTGTCCAAACTGTTGCGACCTCATGGACTGTAGCCCGTCAGCCTCTCTTTAGAATTTAATTTTCAGAAATTCTGTTATGACAGGAAATGATAGATTTCTTGACTGTATGTATCTATTTGTGTAATAGTGGTTAGTATAATCCCTCAAAGTGAAATGTGAAATTTTGGGGTTTGAAATACTACTCACACGCATATGCTACAGTTTCTTAAATAACAATTAAGATTTAAGATGAGCTGAAGTACTAACTTTATCTTATATTCAAAGCAGATGAATCAAAAGTCTTGGCTCTGATGTACAATAAGTTTTTACTCTAGATATTTTTTTTTTCTTTTAATTTTTTTTTCACCTTCTAAAACCTAAGACATTGATTTTGGGGAGGCAGCAGGGGAAGTTCCTAGTGAATTTTTAACTTTATAGAGAGTATTTCTGTCTTACTTAAATAATTTTTAGAAATAGTAATTGAAAAAGAATATATAATACAGTTTATTTTTGCACGTTTTTCTCCTTCGGATTCAGTTCCTGTCAGTTAGTATCATGTCTTTAACATTTTCTGAAATCTTTGTTGTTGATTTACTTGCGATATCTTGGTCTGTAGAAAAGAGGCAAGAAAGGGATTGACTTTTGAGGCATTATCATTTTTCCTTTTACATAATACAAAGCTTATATGGAAAAATGTTTTTATCTTCAGAAGTCTTTTGCTGTATGTTATAGACTGCATGTTTGTGTCCCACGTAAATTCATATGTTTAAGCTGTAACCCTTCCCTCACCCCAATCATGTGATGGTATTTGGAGATAGAGCTTTTGGGAAGTAATTAAGGTTAGATGTGGTCGTGAGGATGGAAAGTGAAAACGAAAGTGTTTAGTCCCTCAGTCCTGTCTGACTCTTTGCAGCCCCCATAGACTATAGCCTACCAGGCTCCTCTGTCCATGGGATTCTCCAGGCAAGAATACTGGAGTGGGTTGCCATTCCCTTCTCCAGAGGATCATCCTGACCCAGGGATGGAACCCTGGTCTCCTGCATTGCAAGCACATGACGGTGGGACCCTGGTCTAAAGGGATTAGTGCTTTTTTAAAGAAGAGACTCAGAGAGCTTGCTATTGCTCCACATGGGTGCCTACAAAGGAGAGGTCATGTGAGCACAGAAGCAAAAATGCAGCTGTCTGTAAGCTGGAAAGAGAGTCTTTACCAGAAACTGAACTCTGTTGAATCTTTGATTTTGGACTTTCCAGCCGCCAGAGAGGTGAGAAAATAAGTTTCTGTTGTTTAAGCCACCCAGTGTATTGCATTTTAATGGCAGCTTGAGATGACTAAGATACCATGTTCAGAGGGAGTTTAAAATGAAAATTTTAAGTTAACAAAATCATATAACCAGTTTTGCTAGTCAGGAAAAGAAAATATATAGGAAGTTGGTAGGAAACTTTTATGGTTTTTATTCTAATTATGTAGGCATTATTTTCTCTTAACAATTGGACACAAAATATTTTATCTTAACTTAATCACTGTCTTTTGGAAACCTATTTTCAAAAAGACAAGTTACATGTAGGAAATGGGGTCCTTCAAATCTGGCACTGTTCACAGCCTGGTTGGGGGGTAGTTTGAGAGAGAGTGGATACATACAAGGGCTTCACGGATGGTGCTAGTGGTAAAGAACATGCCTGCCAAAGCAGGGAGAGACATGAGTTCGATCCCTGGGTTGAGAAGATTCTCTGGAGGAGGTCATAGCAACCCATTCCAGTATTCTTACCTGGGGAATCCTATGGACAGGGGAGCCTGGCAGGCCACAGTCCCTAGAGTCGCAGTGAGTTGGACACTACTGAAGTGACTTAGCACGCTCTCATAGATACATATATATGTATGGCTGAGTCCCTTCACTGTTCAACTGAAACTGTCCCAACATCGTTTGTTAATCAGGCTATACTCCAATACAAAATAAAAAGTTTAATAAAATAATTTGGCCCTGTTTGGTGTCAAAGCTTTCATATAGGTCCTCCATATGTGACACTGTAGATGGATTTTAATCATTGGCAACATTTCAAATACTGAACTCATTTTCCACTGACTTCCACTGACAATGGAGTGGGAAGGTACAGGGGAGGTATCGAGTATTGTGGACAACCTAACAGATAACCTCACAACTTAAGGCTAGGAATCTTCCATCTTGGAGCCCTTAACAAAGTGCTGAAAGTTTTATCAGGCTTGAATTTACTCCCAGATTCCCAGTATTCACCACTGTCGCTGCAATATAAAAATTTGGACCATCCAGTAAAATTAGAGTGCAGAAATTAAAACGCTTCACCTTGTTTTTGTTTATCTGTACTCATATCTCACATCTGATTGATCACTCATTTGTGTTCTCATCCACTTCTTTGGTTTGGGCCTTGTCTTCTCTTCTAAACTTTCACAACTGGTACACTTCTCTTGCTTTGGGGTTTGCTCTCTGTAATCCATCGTCCACTCTGCCAGCGGAGTCATCTTTATGAAATCGGATCATGATCCTGTTTTGCTCTTGCTGAAAGCCCATCACTGCCTTATCAACGTGGCATACAGATCTCTTCATGGGCTGGCCACTCTCATACAGCTCATCTCCTGACATCCCCTTTTCGTATTTCGCCGTCCAGTGAGATGAACTCATTTACTAATCAAAAATTTTAAGCCCTTTTTGTGCAGCCAGCGATACTAAGGTAATTAACACACTGTGCCTGTGTTCTGAAGGCTGCTGGTTATGATCATATTCATGCTTCAGAACTCAGCCCAGCTACTCATGTCCAAGTAGAACCTTTCTCTGACTGGTCCTACTGTTAGATAATAACTCTGTCTGTGGACCTCACTGATAGTTCTAAAATTGCACCATAGTGTCATGAGTTGTTTATGGCTCTATTGCCCTTCTAGACTCTGAGCTTTTAAGACAGAGGGTATGTCCTATCCATGTGTTCTGATGCCAAGCTTAGTGCTTGACTAAAGTAGTCGTTCAGTCAGTGTTTGTAGAATTTATTGCACTGGAAAATGTTTGAAAAGCCTGTCTTTGAATTGTACATTCTTCATCTATTCTCTGATTTATAGGTTTTAATCATTAAAAATATTTGGTGTATTGTTACCAGAAATATATAAAAATTACACTCCAATTTCAATTCCACTTCCTTCCTAGACCATGTGGACTTGTTTCAGAAATATTGGGCCAATGTAGCTAACTGTACTAGAATGTGGTTCAGACATGTACTGTCCAGTGTCCAATTATCCAATCTGAGGATTATTTTGTATATTTGTGACTCCTCCAGTATTTTTTTTTTCCTAAGAAAATCTCAACCTCTTTAGTGTCAGTAACCTTTACACTCCTTTCTCTTCAGCTTTTTGAGGACTTACAGTATTTCAGATTTCATCACTCTGTACAGACATCCCCTTAAAAGAGAGAACTCAGAAACCTCAGTCTTTGACCACATCTTCCCATTCTCTCTTTGACCTTATCAGTTTTCTCCATCTTTCTGAAAGGATGCCCAATCTATGCATCATCAGATGTTTGTATGCTCTTTCTCTCCTGCTGGCCCTCCACAGATGTTACAATCCTTGCACAGATCTTTATTTGGTTACCTATGATCTCCTTCACCAATGAGGGTCTTCTCTTGCTTCTAATCTTTTTGGTTACCATTCTAAACTCTCTCATTTTTTTTTTTTTTTTTGGTAAATAATTGCTTCTGTTTTATTGCAAGAGCTTCTGAAGCTTCATTTCATGCAAATAGGAAGAGGAGCTCTCCCACTTCTTTTCTAGACTAGTCTTTTTATTCCTTTGATCTGTTCTCCTGACTTTTTCATCAGTCCTTCCTTTTCGGTCTTCCTTTCTGCCAATCCGTTTACATCTGTAAAACTATATTAAATTATCCCCTATCTTATTAACATTTGACTCTGACATTATTTGGGTTTTTTGTTTTCTCCCTTCAGTTCCCCGCCTCTCGATTTTGAGAGATGTCTGGAGCTGAACGTTTAGTATCATAGGTAGTGGGTTCAGCAACACCTGTGACATCAACACGTTACTTGATGACACATCTGTCAGGTAGCCTACTTACCAGACTCCTTCCTTACGAGGATACTTTGGCATTAGTTTAGTATCGGTAGTTAGTTAGGAACTAGGCAGTCTGCCGTCCTCAGGAAACCTCCAGCTGTTTCAGTCTACATGATTGTTTTCCTCTTTGCCTTTCTTTTTAGTGCCTATCATTTGCTAATTCATAAAATCATTCCACCAGAAGTTCTTTAAGCACCTTATGTGTTTTGATATGAAAATTATTTACATATTCTTTTAGGGCAATTGGCATGCTTAAGAAAGTGGTTGTTTCTAATGTAGTTACTACCTTTATCTTGATATTACTTCATGTTTTCACATTGATATGCACATGTTTCCAAGTTTGATAAGTATGATCACTCCATTTCTCTTCCTTCTTACCCAGGGCCACACAGCTGGCTCGTTTCCTCATACTGGTTAAATGCTCTTTCTAAACCAACTCCCTGGGTTATTCATGCCTGATTTTCCTCAAGCAGACTGCATGTTCTACCATGGCTGGACTTTAACTCATCTATGTCCTCTAAAATGGCACTAGTGGTAATGAATCTGCCTGCCAATGCAGAAGACACAGGAGATGCAGGTTCGATCCTTGGGTTGGGAAGTTCTCCTGGAAAAGGAAATGGCATCCCACTCTTGCCATTCTTGCCTAGAAAATTCCATAGATAAAAGAGCCTGCTGGGCTACAGTCCATGGGGTTGCAAAGAGTAAGACACAACTGAGAGACTAAGCAGCAGCCCAAATATTCAGCACAGTACTAGTTGTGGAGTTGACACGTAGTGATATATGTCAGCATCTTTAAAAAATATCTAGGGACTTCCCTGGTGCTCTAGTAAGATTAAGAATCAGCCTTTCAATATAGGGCATGAGGGTTTGATTCCTAGTCAGGGAGCTAAGAGCCACATGCTGTGGGGCACCTAAGCCCACAAGCCACAGCCGCTGGACCCATACACTCTAGAGCCTGCATGTAGCAGCTAAGACCCAATGCAGCCACATAATTTTTTTTTTTAAAGAAAATATTGAAAAGTCACGTAGGATACATGTTGACATATTCTTCGTAATGGAATATTATAATGGAATTAAAGTCATTTTCAGAGAATAATGACAGAAAATGCTTGGATTATGAAATGTGTTCAAAAAAGAAGGCGTCAGAAACTAATAACATGAGGGATTTTTTAAACCATTGATATTTCCAGATTAGGGGGAAAATATAGGAAGCAGGTAAGCATTCTCAGCTTTTCCTTTTATTTTTCTTTCTTTACCCAGCCCTCATAGATTTGAATACTCTAAGTACCTATGCTGATTTAATTTTGCAGAGATTTTCTAAACTCAGAGCATCTTTATATATCCCTGACACTTGTTGTTAGTTATCTGTTTCTGTGAGCTTTGTATCTTGTGCATTTTGAGGACCTGTACTTTCCAAGTGCTGGTTTACCAGATGCTAAACACTAGTGTTATCAAGTAACTACCGGGCGTTGATCTCTCAACATCAGGGGTACTGTTCGCACAGGAGTAAATACACCAAAGACTTCCTGTGATGTACTACAGATTTAGTGCTGTGGGAACAACTTGTGGATGTTTCCACTCCCACATGAATGGGGAGCAAAGTTGGTGTGAAGTCTTTCTGCAGGATAAGCCTTCTATTCTTATTCAGGAGAGTTAGTTGTAGATGTTGACTGCGTGAAGGTGTCCTATAAAGGTACTTATTTTCTTCTGTATAAGTTCTGTAAATGCTAAAGACAGCTCTTTTCCACCAATTTCCAGATTGTGTCTTTTAATAACTATAAAGATATGGGGATGGTTTTAATAATGAAAATATATATGTGTAATTTTCAGTCTACATGTTGTATATACAGTTGTTACTTTAAAAATTTTACTGAAAAAACAATTTTTTTTTACTGAGATGAGATTATTTAAAACCACAGTAAAACTTTGCATAGGTCTTTGATAGTGTCCTCTTAGATTTCACATATTTGCTTACCTTACCACTCTTAGGTACACCATTTCTGTGCCTTCCCTGCTAGAAAGTTCAGTTCAGTTCAGTCGCTCAGTTGTGTCTGACTCTTCGCAACCCCGTGGACTGCAGCATGCCAGGCTTCCCTGTCCCATCACCAGCTCCCAGAGTTTACTCAGACTCATGTCCTTTGAGTTGGTGATGCCATCCAACCATCTCATCCTCTGTTGTCCCCTTCTCCTCCTGCCTTCAATCTCTCCCAGCATCATGGTCTTTTCAAATGAGACAGTTCTTCACACCAGGTGGCCAAAGTATTGGAGTTTCAGCTTCAACATCAGTCCTTCCAATGAACACCCAGGACTAAGCTCCTTTAGGATGGACTAGTTGGATAACCTTGCAATCCAAGCGACTCTCAAGAGTCTTGTCCAACACCACAGTTTAAAAGCATCAATTCTTCGGCACTCAGCTTTCTTCACAGTCCAACTTTCACATCCATACATGACCACTGGAAAAACCATAGCCTTGACTAGATGGACCTTTGTTGGCAAAGCAATGTCTCTGCTTTTGAATATGCTATCTAGGTTGGTCATAACTTCCAAGGAGTAAGTGTCTTTTAATTTCATGGCTTACAATCACCATCTGCAGTGATTTTGGAGCCCCCAAAAATACGGTCTGACACTGTTTCCACTGTTTCCCCATCTATTTGCCATGAAGTGATGGGACCAGATGCCATGATCTTAGTTTTCTGAATGTTGAGTTTTAAGCCAACTTTTTCAACTCCTCTTTCACTTTCATCAAGAGATTCTTTAGTTCTTCTTCTTCATACTCATTCTTTCCTTAAAGCCAGTTGGCCAACATGTCTTCTTTCTGCCAGTTTTCATATCCGTTTCCTCTTATTCCCAGTGTCACCACACCAACTTGGTTCTTCATCATCTCTTTCTTAGCATCACTTCCTCAATGTTATAACCACAGTCTCCAGTGATACTGTTCTTAATTCCACTTCTTTGCATGGTGTCTTTAACTGTCAGTCTTCTATATGTTGATTTGTGCTCATAGTATTTAGCTGCTCTATGTTATGTGAGTTTATTCTGATTTCATTCAAATTCTGTTTTGAAATAGCCTGTATAAGAATTATAAATAAATACTTTATTACATCATTTTTATATCCTGCATGTTGCATCATCTTCAGTCTGAATAGTGTTAGATCTAAAGCTCTTGTTTTATTTTATAAGGGTTAAAGTGATTAGTGGTTGAAGACATACCTAGTAGCTAGACCATTGTTTATGTACTGGGTTAGTTTTGAACTTTGTTTTTTTTTTTTTTCATTTATTGCTTATCCACCATTCTGAGTATAGTAGCTGGATTAATAATTGTCAGTGAGGGTGCAGGTATCATGTGAATATATTATCCAGATATAAAAGTGAAATCAGGAGTGTTTGAATCTTTATCATCACTTAAAACTGAAAGTCAGTTTTGCTTTTGTATGGTTATGAAATCAGATTCTCTTGACACCCTTCCTTCCTGGCTATAGGAAGGCTTTACTCTCTGAGTATTGTGAGAGTTGAAAGAATATATATAACTCAATTCAATGCAATACCTGCTGAGATTAAGTGTTCAATGAGTGTTAGTTATTATTGTAATCAATGCCCTATTACAGATGTGCATTGGGCTTAGAGTTACTTAACAAAAGATTAGTTTAATAACTTTTGTGACTTGAATTTCCCAGTTTACAAGTTACCACGCTTAGTAAAAGGTTAGTTTTGAGTTTTACATTGTCATTAAAGGGCATGTCTTTTATCTTATCTATTTAGGTTATTTACTTTTTTTCCTTCAGTGATTGCTTCTTAATGCTAAATCAGAGAGAAGACAAGTAAAAAGAGGAACAGGCACATTTCAAACTATTGTTTTGGGGCTCTACCAACAAGTAATTACTTATGCTTTGATTTTTTCCCCCAGTTTTACCTATCCATTGAAATCTAAGATGGCTGGAAATAAAATTGTCCTTATTTCCTTGATAAAGGAATAGGAAGGCTCTAACTTGGGGTGTCTTAGATTCTGACACTTTGAGAATGGATAACAGTGACCGTTTCATTCTTACCTGGACAGAACAGTTTATCTCAACTCTCTTAGCTCAAAGGAGGTAATGTCAGCTGAAATAGAAAACCAGAATGGCTTCTTTTTATTAATGCTCAATTATCTCGAGTGTTTGTGGAGGTAAATATCTCCTCATCTATTAACTGCATTTTTTTAAGTTGACTTTTCTCCTCAGGACCATTTTCAAGTGAAGGTATAATTGGCTAGTGAAAGGAACCTTTACTTCATAGAGCTTCAGCTTTATTATTAATTGCCCATTAGTGTATTAGAAATGAAGTAAAGGAGTACAGTTATAACTGTTCTTTTATTCTCTTTGTTCCAAGCCTACCACTGAATTTTTCTTTCTTTCTTTCCTTTTTTTTTTCTTTTATATAGGAACTCAGCATGAAAGATGTGGAGAGATTGAATGCATTATTGGTTAGATTGTCAGAAAAAGTATGATCCTTAACCGTTCATTCTTCTGATATCAGTAGTGAACAAAACCTCACACATTTCGGGTTAAATTATTTCACCTTCTACATGAAATATAAAATTTTGAATATCTGAAAAATATATACTAATATACTTACCTAAATGATATCATTCTTAGGCAGAGCACACATTTCCTTGAGAGACTGGAAATTAGAGGATGAAGATTTAAGTGACTGCTAAAAGTTAAAAAAAGAAAAAGCTAAAGGCAGAATGAAAAAAATGGCTGAGGGTTGAAATCTCTGTTTACATCACTTATATAGTCAACACCTTCTTATTAAACTCTTGAATCCACAAGTAATGAAAATTCAAATTTATTATGAACTTCATATCTCCTGGAATACATGGATATGAAATGCATAGTCTTCATATGTTCCCTAAGGGTGCTGGCCCCTTAGGAGAAACACATTAATGTACACACTTTGGAGAGTAAGTAGGTAGCTGGAAAAAATTTGTAAGAGGAAGCCTCACACCAATATCTCTCTCCTATGAATTAAAACATTCAGATTCTCTTTACTAAAAATTTCTGGTAGAAGACCAAATTTGAATTATTGTTCAAAATTGGGCTACTGGGCAGTGTTTCAAGGGTCAGTTTTGCAATTAATCCTTATGTGACTAGCTAATTTATTGCTAGTAGAAACAAATAGTCTGGTTCTTTGCCACATAATTTAAGGCAGGGCAAGCTGGGGATTCCTTTTCTAATGTACTAGAACTAATGTTTTGTCTTTAGCACATAGTTTATGGCCTTCTCTTAAGTGAGGCATGAGTTTGTGATTTTTAATTGTGATTTCATTATTTTTTAAATTTCTAGTTCTCAGCCTGTTCTCTCTCCTCTCTCTTCACTCTCTCAAAGTTAATTCTGTTAACCTCCTTTTAACTTTTTTGTCTTTGTCCAAATTATAGAAGTAGTGTTTTATTGGAAAACAGAACAAAGAAATTCAGGCTGCTGAAAGATAATAATAACACTAGTGTTTTATTTCTGTGTTATCTACTAGTTCAAAATCTTCAGATTATAGAAAAATATGAAACCATTTACCTCACAGTGGGGATGGACTTTAACTCATGTGCTGGGACTCTAACCCACATGGCTAGGACTTGAATCCAGCCAAAACCCTGCTTGGGGCTTGAACCCACGTGGCTGGGACTCAAACCCACCTAAAACCCTGGTTGGAACTTGAACCCATGTGGCTGGGACTTAAACCCAGCCAACACCCTGTTTGGGATTTTAATCTAGCTGAAACCCACAATACTTGGTTTCAGGACATAGTGAAGTTCAGGTTCTTGGTGTCTCATGGCAGAAATAATTCAGTGAGACACAAAGTGATAAGTAAGAAATGGATTTATTTAGATTCAGAGAGAAGCACACTCATCAGACAGAGTGTGGGCCATGGCAGAGGATGAGTGTGGCCATGAAATGTCATGGTTAGTTTTTATAGGCTGGGTAGTTTCATATGCTAATGAATGGGAGGGTTATTCCAACTATTTTGGGAGAAGGGGTGGAGATATCCAGGATTTGGGCCACCGCCCACTCCTTGGTCTTTTGACAGAGCCTTGGAACTCTCCTGGCACCTCTGGGCGTGTCATTTCATTTGCTGATTGAAGATCAAGGTCTAGTCTTGTCTGCCATCTTGGTTCCATCTGATTATAGTTGGTTTATGTTGTGTGCTTGGGCTATGTCATTCTTTCAAAAGTTGTGCCCTGCCCCTTTCCCTCCTGTTACAAATAGACCCCAAAGCAATCCATTACAGCATTATCAGTATAAATAAATGACCCAGAAATTTCTTGAGTATTTTACATGTTTCCATTTTAACCTGATTTAATCTGATATTGTAAAATATTTCCAGTTAGTTTCCTGCTCTCCATTATTTCTCAGTGTTTACTGCCAGTCTCACCATAACTATTTTAGGTGAAAGATTTGCTTAGTAGGCAGTTGTCATTGTTGTTGTTTTTTAAGTTTTATTTGTTAGTCATACCAAACAAAGGAAGCCCTATTTTGATTCCCACTCCTAGAGACCCCTCTAAATTTCAGTATATTTAGACTCTTCCTGTCTCTACTCTCCAGTAGGATTTTCTGTAATGTTGGAAATTTTCTGTAATCTGTGCTGTCCAAATAGTCTCATGTCTCTATTGCACCCAACATAACTTTGTATTATATTTAATTTTATTTATTTTTAAAGTCTTTATTGAATTTGTTACAATATTGTTTTATTTTGTGTTTTGGGGGGTTTTTTGGCCACAAGGCACGTGAAATCTTAGCTCCCTGATCTGGGATCTAACCTATGTCCCCTGCGTTGAAAGGTGAAGTCTTAACCACTGGACCACCAAAAAAGTTTCCTATGTTTAGTTTTAATTATTTTAAATTTAAGCAGCCACATATGGCTAGTGGCTACCGTAGTAAAGATTTCAGCTCTAGAAAATCATTCTTTATTACCACTGTTCTAGTATATGTCCATGCTATTAAATTCATCAAATACTTTGTTCTTAAAACAATATGATAGGTTTATAAGACCTAATCTCAATTAGTCTCAGACTAACACGCATTTCATATCTTTTAATTGTATTTTAGAAACAAAGAACTTATGGTCTGTGTAATACCTGTGAGATTTATGTTGTGTTGCTGCTGCTAAGCCGCTTCAGTCGTGTCCGACTCTGTGCGACCCCATAGACGGCAGCCCAGCAGGCTCCCCCGTCCCTGGGATTCTCCAGGCAAGAACACTGGAGTGGGTTGCTGTTTCCTTCTCCAATGCCTGAAAGTGAAAAGGGAAAGTGAAGTCGCTCAGTCGTGTCCAACTCTTAGCAACTCCATGGACTGCAGCCCACCAGACTGCTCTGTCCATGGGATTCTCCAGGCAAAAGTACTGGAGTGGGGTGCCATTGCCTTCTCCGTTTATGTTGTCTAGCTAAATGCAATTAAAAAACTGAAGGTTCTTCCTTCTCATTATATCATTGACTCTTACTCTTGATACCTTCTCTGAGACCTTGCTTTGTCAATTATCTCCCTTTATTGTATCTTTATTTTTTACCTTCTTACATACCTATTAGCATGAAATATCTCCAATAATACCTTAACAAGACCCTGTTACTCAGAGGAGATTATAAACTCCATGAGGACAGGGACCTTGTTGGGTGTGTTATGGTCCCAGGGCTTAGTTCAATGCCTGAGTATTGCGTGAAAGTGAAAGTGTTAGTCACTCAGTCTTGTCTGATACTTTGGGACCCCATGGACTGTAGTGGGTCAGGCTCCTCTGTCCATGCAATTCTCCAGGCAGGAATACTGGAGTGGGTTCCATTGCCTTCTCCAGGGCATCTTCCCAACCCAGGTCTCCTGCTTTGCAGGCAGATTCTTTACCAACTGAGCCTGCACAGTTTCAATTTTGTGAATGAAGAAACAAATGTTATTGCCTCCCAATACTCTCTAACCCAGTGTGGTATAAAGACATGGCTTCAAAGTCAACTTCACACTTAGCATTTCTGAATTTCATTCTTCATACATAAAGATGAAAAAATTTTATTTTAAAATTTGAACCATACATAAGAAACTAAAGAAAAATGGACTATTGTATTATAATAAACTGAAATCGTCTATAGAACAAATTGTAAAACATGACAAATAGTAGTGTCTCATATTTGTTAAATAAATGACTTTCACTGATGTTACAGTTGGTATTAATTTATGAATGTGAATGAAGTAAATTGCAATTTATTATGATCAGCTCTCAAAATTTCTCATATATTTATGAAAGTAATCAATATTATTGGATTTTTAAAATTATTGCTCTGTTTATTCTGTTGTATCATTTTAATTTTGAGCAATGCATAATTGGTCAAAACTTGACATGATAGGTCAAAATCCATAGCACTTGTGTTTTGCATCAGCATGTTGAAAATAACTGTAAGGACAAATAAAAGGAATAATTATATTACTGTTACATCGTATTTCTTGCTTTGGAAGCTTTGATTCTACTTCATGTTACTAAGGTGTTAAGGCTATGATTTTCAGGAATCTTATCTCAGAGTCAGTCTGAATGGTTATTACTATTATACCCAGAAACCCATAAAATGTGTTTCTGTTGCTATTTTCCATCACATCTCCACCATTTTTATGAAGAAGTATCTTCCCTGTGGGTTAAAAGTGTCTGTGCTTATGAGTATAATCTTTGCACAAGGATGGGGATCACTGTGTGAATCTTGAAATATAGAGTCTGCTTTCCTGGTTTCTTAAAAATGCAGGCAAATCCTCATTGTATCTGGGTTTAGAAGTAAAATTTAATTTGTAGGACACGAAGTTAATAGCATTTTCTCAAATAGGCTTTCTGTGTTTTACGGGAATGTTTTCAACTGTATACAGCGCCATGTGTATGTAGGAAGAAGAGTAAGTCTGATTTCATTGAATTCAGAGTATACCAAAATACCTAACCAGAAGCTTGTCCTTAATACTTAGTTTATGGTACAGTGTTAAGATTTAGTGCTCAGATAAAATGCATCAGATGCTTTCAGAAAAGTTTGATACATTTTTTAAAATCTTTAATCAATGAGCTTCTATATTAGCCAAAAACAACAACAACAACATACCTTTAAAGGACAGAGTTGTTTGAACTTAGGCTCCTTCATTAGAAGTCATACTAAGATCTATATAAAAGTTAGAGAAATTCTGAATTTTAGGATGGGATTATAACCACTATCCTAAAGTTATTTAAAGCCAGTTAACTTTGATCGCTGGTCTGAGCCAGTAAATTTTTGTTGATGACATTAGATAGTTATTCAGTGCTGGTTAATGTAACTGCATTTGTACACCAGTTTGAAAAATGTCACCAACGTTTTAATGCCGTCTCTGTATCATTTGAGAACTTTCTATCCATTGTGTATTTACTACAGATTTATATTTGAGAGAGCTGATACTAATACAAATGGCATGTGCTTCTTTGAATCTTATTCTTAGAAATACGAAGAAAATGTAACCAAAACAAATGTTAGGATTATGTGAACTTTGTGGTATGAAACAATTCAGGAGTCTGTCAACACGTGCCAGTTATTGCTAAAGAATACAAAATAAAATGGCCTACTTAATGCCAAATCCTTGATTAATGTGTATACTTAACATCTATATAGGCAGATAAAATAAATTTCACCCACTTCTCTGACTATTTTAATAACCTAATCATAGTCGTGATTCAAAAATAAATTCAATTTGTATAGCTTTTTAGGAAGTTAGAGTAAAAGGAACTTTTCTGGACCCAGTGTGTTTTTGGTTAAAACTCTTTGTATTTTGAATTTGACAGTAACCTTCTTAACCATCCACTGCCAACAATTCATTACAATTGATAACTGATTTGAATATCATTTTTGGTGGTTCATTGGTGACTTAGAAATGAAGCCTCCTTGTTTACCAGCTGAACCTGAACTGGAGACTTAACCCATGTATAAGCAGACAGCATTATTATCATACTCTTTCAGGCAGTGATTTTGTTTAGATTGGCTTATCAGTAGTAAAGTCCTAGTCTCTTGAAAAACATCCTGATATTCAGATTGTAATTTTAGAAGTAGATCAGTGATCTTTCAAACTAGAGTTTGCAGAGTTTGGGATAACTTTCCACGTGGTTTTCACGGACAGATGCAAGGACCCTGGCTTCTGGATATTGTGTATGATAAAAGACATAGCCATCACATGTCCACAATCTTAGCATGTTATCTCTCTGAGGGTTAGGACAATCTCCTGGGCGCCAAGCATTGGAGTAATAAATCCAAGGCTAGTGTTCTTGGATGCTTCTTTCTATTTAGCAAAGCACCTTAAACTTCTAGGCTTCCTGCCTTGCCCTGTCTTTTACATTTCTTATATATTTTGGCCTGTAAAGCTTACATATTTGGGGCTGTGTTGTAATGTTCTGAGTATAGTCTCTTTTCTCTCTGAATTTAAGATCTGATTTCTAAAAAGTAAAATGGAAAGGGTATCAGGGAGAAGCTTTGGATGACTAAGATAGGACCAAGCTGCCTAAGAGACAATAGCATGGCTATCTATTAATCAGAATGACAGTACAGATTTCTAAATTAACATGTGAACTGAAAGTTGCTCAATTGTGTCCAACTCTTTGCAACCCCATGGACTATACAGTCCATGGAATTTTCCAGGCCATAATACTAGAGTGGGTAGCCTTTCTCTTCTCCAGGGGATCTTTCCAACCCAGGGATTAAACCCAGGTCTCCCACATTGCAGGTGAATTCTTTACCAGCTGAGCCACAAGGGAAGCCCTAAATTAACATAGAAGCAACATAATCATAAGGAACCAGAGAGATCTTTTAGAATCAAGGGCATACCACAAAAAGTTCAAAGCATAGAAACTTATTCTGATGAACAGAAAGTTAAAAAATAACCTTTTACTAACCTTTACTCAGAACAGACTAAATGCTCTAAGACCAGTTTATCATTTTAGCAGAGATTAAAAATAGATCTGATTTTGCATGAATTTATGGTGAGAAAGGATTCACAAGCTCTTTTTATTTTGCATTGTTTTATGAGTAAATCTATCAAGTTGCCAAAATTAACACATTTTATTACTTTTTCAGGCTTGTTATTTTCTGATATTATTAAACTGATGCAAATAACGTTTCCTTCCCTCAACTCTTACACAACTTATTGCTGACACTCAAGTTTTATCTTTTATTATACTTGGTCATATTTTGGAATGACCAGACACTTCACTTTGGAAACTACTTTTTTTTTTTTTTTTTTTTAGTTCTCCGGTAGACAAAGAACATATTCTATAACTTGCTTGCTCAGTTAGACTTTTCTGCCACTATTATTTATATGAAATCTTAATCACCATGTTAACTATAATGTTTAACCAAATTAAGTAATTTCTGTTTCACAGAGAGTGCTAAGAGGTAGATCTGAGATATGGCTATTACTCACAACCATTTTATCAGATTTGCAAAGCTCACAAATGCTATCACATGATTTTCTGCATTCACATTCATTGATTTTATACTTTTGTTAAGTGGAAAAATACAAACTTATATTAACAAACTTATATTAACAGATATAGTGATGCTGAAATTTTGACAAATTGATGATAAGTTTAGAAATATCTCTTCTTACTTAGATATGTACTAGTTATCTAAAGATTGATTAACTCAATTATGTTTAGCCTGACAAACTACAGAATGCAATTATTATTGATACATAATATTATTATTTACATTTTTCTCAGTCCTAGACATAATGTTGGAAAAATGTTAGCATTTAAATTTAAGACAGCAATGAAACTAGAATCATTAAAAAAAAAAGCAATATTTTTAATTTTTCAAAATAAAAAATAGTTTAGGAATTTCAGGTTAACTGATTTCTTTATGATGACCTTCCCTGGTGACTCAGCTGGTAAAACTGTTGTAAAGAATCCTCTTTCAATGCAGGAGACCTGGGTTCGATCCCTGGGTTGGGAAGATTCCCTGGAGAAGGGAAAGGCTATCCACTCCAGTATTCTTGCCTGGAGAATTTCAATGATGTATAGTTCGTGGGGGTCACAAAGGATCGGACATGACTGAGCAACTTTCACTTTATGAGGACACAAAACTAAATTTTATAAAAATGAAATGTAAGCCTGAGTTATACTTACCATCAATAAAATTAAGGAAAGATATGTAGTATTCAAACCAAAATGGTCGCAGTAATCTGGTAATCTAAAAATGCGCATCAAGTATGTGCTTAGTAGCTCAATCGTGTCAGACTCTTTGCGACCCCATGGACTGTAGCCCACCAGGCTCCTCTGTCCATGGGGATTCTCCAGGCAAGAAGACTGGAATGGGTTGCCATGCCCTCCTCCAGGAGATCTTCCCAACCCAGATTGAACCCAGGTCTCCCACATTGCAAGCAGATTCTTTACTGACTGAGCCATCAGGGAAGCCCTCAATTATATATACCTCAGTTATATAAACCTGGATTTGTATTCTTATGTTAAGTTGCTCAGAGCTAGCAGATTCTATGAGGATTGCAGTTTTTTTTTTTTTTAAAGACTAGCTTATTTAAATTTTAGAAGTTCAATTTCTTTATTTTCTTAAAATCTGAAAGCATTGGAATGAATGCCATTATACATCTCTCAAATGCAATCATAACACATCTCATTTAACTTCAACAGTATCATATACTTTATTAATTCACTCTGGATATAGGAAATTATTTACTGTATAAGTTTACACAAAAAGTTTTATTGTTGTTTGAGATTCACTTCTGGAACCAAAACAGAGTGCCTTTGCTTAACTACTTCTGGAAGGTCAGTCCACTCAGGTATCTCAGTGGAATCTCCAAAATTGTCCAAGAATAATTTTAGGAAAGTTTAAAACAGTGTACTTGCACAAATACAAGCACATTGTAAAGATTTTTTTTTAAACTGATTAATAAGAGAACCAGGAAGATGACAAAGCTGGTTTGAAGGAAAATTAGAGGAACATGAGTTATATAAGTCCCTCAGGAATAACAGTCTGACTTAGGGACCAGACCTAGTGTCCAGTAGGACAGTGGGAACAGAGCCTTTGGGGTTATCATTTCTTTTGGAAAGAAAATGAACGTGTAACTTCACAGAATCTGAGTCTTTAACAGTAAATAACAAAGTCAAACAGATACATTCCCCTAGATAATTCAGTAATTCTTACTGAGCCTTTAAATAATCCCCCAGTATGTAATTGAAAGAATATGCTACTTACTCCTTATTTGCCCTTATTCCCAAGTTTTGGATAATTTTTCATAATAGGGCTGAGAAAAAATTTTAATGTCAGCTTAAAAATGTGCTTGTTAAAATTAGGTCTTTAGTTTTTTTAAGGCCTTCATGAACAATAAATTTAACTACTGATAGACTGTCCTTACCATCTATTTTGGGCTTCCCAGGTGTTCAGTTCAGTTCGGTTCAGTCAATGAGTCAACTCTTCTCATGAGGTGGTCAAATTACTGGAGTTTCAGCTTCAGCATCATTACTTCCAAAGAAATCCCAGGGCTCATCTCCTTCAGAATGGACTGGTTGGATCTCCTTGCAGTCCAAGGGACTCTCAAGAGTCTTCTCCAACACCACAGTTCAAAAGCATCAATTCTTCAAGCTCAGCCTTCTTCACAGTCCAACTCTCACATCCATACATGACCATAGGAAAAACCATAGCCTTGACTAGCTGGACCTTTGTTGGCAAAGTAATGTCTCTGCTTTTGAATATGCTATCTAGGTTGGTCATAACTTTCCTTCCAAGGAGTAAGCATCTTTTAATTTCATGGTTGCAGTCACCATCTGCAGTGATTTTGGAGCCCAGAAAAATAAAGTCTGACACTGTTTCCACTGTTTCCCCATCTATTTCCCATGAAGTGGTGGGACCGGATGCCATGATCTTAGTTTTCTGAATGTTGAGATTTTAGCCAACTTTTTCACTTTCCTCTTTCACTTTCATCAAGAGGCTTTTTAGTTCCTCTTCACTTTCTGCCATGAGGGTGGTGTCATCTGCATATCTGAGGTTATTGATAGAGATTTCTCCCAATAGTCTTGATTCCAGCTTGTGCTTCTTCCAGCCCAGTGTTTCTCATGATGTACTCTGCATAGAAGTTAAATAAGCAGGGTGACAATATACAGCCTTGATGTACTCCTTTTCCTATTTGGAACCAGTCTGTTGTTCCATGTCCGGTTCTAACTCTTGCTTCCTGACCTGCGTATAGGTTTCTCAAGAGGCAGGTCAGGTGGTCTGGTATTCCCATCTCTTTCAGAATTTTCCACGGTTTATTGTGATCCACACAGTCAAAGGCTTTGGCATAGTCAATAAAGCAGAAATAGATGTTTCTCTGGAACTCTCTTGCTTTTTCCGTGATCCAGCAGATGTTGGCAATTTGATCTCTGGTTCCTTTGCCTTTTCTAAAACCAGCTTGAACATCTGGTATAGTTCACGTATAGCTGAAGCCTGGTTTGAGAATTTTGAGCATTACTTTACTAGCATGTGAGATGAGTGCAGTTGTTACTAGTGGTAAAGAATCTTCCTGCCAATGCAGAGGACATGAGATGTGAGTTCAGTCTCTGGGTTGGGAAGATCCCCTGGAAGCCGGCATGGCAACCCACTCTAGTATTCTTACCTGGAGAATCCCATGGACACAGGAGCTTGACAGGCTGTAGTCCACAGGGTCGCACAGAGTTGGAAACGACTGAAGCGACTTAGCAGGCATGCACACTCACCATGTAGTCATGTCCAACTCTTTGCAACCCCATGGACTGTAGCCTGCCAAACTCAGTCCGTGGAGAAGAATACTGTAGAAGAATACCTTGGAGAAGAGTCCAGGCAAGAATACTGTAGTGGGTTTCCATTTCCTTCTCCAAGTTCATTTATACAAAGTGTTAAGTGGCTTGACCAAGCATCAGGAATCTATAGTTAGTTATGGGAAGTAGAGTTGGGAGATGCATGATCTGAGATGAACCAGGATAATGCCCAGTCCTGTGTTCTTTCTGTGTTAACTCTTCCTGCTCCTTAGTCTATTTCTTTTGGTCTCCTGGTGCACAAAGTATATTTCTGTGCATATATACAGAGCATTCCTGGAATTTAAACCTAAGAATAATCATCTTGAAACTGCTGACAGGATCAAAACCCTTTATAATTAACACTGCCAATCACAATCAGGGCATGTATTAATGCTGCTTTTTTAAAGTGTTTCCACCTTTTCTGTTTTGATAAATTAGCAGAACAATCATGGTTACATTGACATTGAAGAGGTACGTATATGAAGCAGTGTCTGGAATCTCGATGTCAGTCTCCCCCTCCGCTTTGCTGAATTGAATAGTTTAGATGGAATCAAGTGGAAACTAGAAATGGCATGAACTGCTGCCAAAATACAGTTAGGAATTTTGTAAGAGGTATTTCTTGAAAAGCGTATTCTAGGTTTCTGTGTTTAATAATTAGTATTTTTGAGTTTTGGAAGAACCTTATATCCATTATAATTGATCTTTTTCTTTTGAAATGTCAAAACCTTACTCCTTCACTTGTGTTTAATAAATATATAATTCAAGTAACATACTTTGTTTTTTGTTTTTTTTATTTTTTTATATTATCATAATTGTCTTTACAATGTTAGCCAAAGCTTTTTTAATTTAAAGTTGTAATATAGAAAATATTTTTATGTGTACTGGATTTCATGACTAAATAATTTAGTATTTTTTGTTGGCTTCACATCTATTGTATATTTAAATACATTGGAAAGAGCAAAATGCACATACTTTTTAAATTGCAGCTCTTGAGGTTTTTATTTAAACCAATGATCATCTATTGAAATGGACTTAGACTCACTAAATAAATTATGTTGAAAGAGAACCTTTTTTATTAGATTATAGTTTATTCCAAACCCCTAACTGGAACAGATTTCTAAAGACAACATATTTCAAATTTACATTGTGGGCTTCAAAGTTAATTAAAAATTTAAGTTCAAAGGATTACTCTAATGAGCATTTATGAGAGTAGATCCTCCCTAGGAATATTGTCAAGAAATTATATTTATCTGAAGAATGTGTTTCTACGTAGTTTGTATAGAGTGTGCCTTAATGACTGAAATTTGACTTTGTTTCCATGACACATTTGGTTTCGGGGTTTCTCCTGTCAAGTTCACTGTCCATGAGAATACTACTTTTAAGTTAATAACAAGAATAAAAAGCAGAGAACGTTGAAATATATTATTGTAAAAATAATACATTAAGATTAAGATGAAATATTAATGGATTTTTCATCATTAAAATGGGCACGAGATGGTTCCTGCCTTTTAGGAAAATGCTACATAGTGGCACATAATATACATGACCTTGATAATCACAGAAGGTCAAAAGTATTTATAACATACCTTTACACATTATATCTGTGTATGAACAATATTTGTGTCTATTGATGTTATGAGAGAATAAGTTTATGTTTCTATCTGATTATTTACTTTGAAGTTGACAGATAGTGCTACAGTGATGGATAGTCATCTTCACTCTTCCAATCTACTAATTTTTAATTTTTTTCAGATGGTCATACTGTTTCTTTAACTTAATGACAAGTACATTCCTGTCCCTAATAATTTTCTCCATTTTGATTAGCATCTACAGTGTGAATCTAGATTTTGTTGCACCTTAATTAAAGCTTACAAAAATTAGAGGCCTTCCTTTAAGAAGAATATTTCATAATAATGGATATGCAATTGGGCTAAAAATGAGTATATATTTAGAATGAGAAAATAAATCACAGTACATTACAGGATTTTAGAAGTTGACAAGTCCAGTTTCATGATAACTATCATGAAAATCTAGAAGAATAGTATATTTTGTTGATTATCTTCCTGACCATCTCTCTAATCCCTTTCTCTCACATTCTTGTCTGTCCTGATCTTTGAACACCTTATCTCATGATAAGAATTTTGTAACATTTTCAAGAGAGAGAATAGCTTTTTGCTTTAGTCTGGATAATCAAAATTTGTCTTATATGAAAAATCTTTTGTTTCCTTTATCTTCTACTAGATTCATTCTTATTATGCTGTCTTGGAGTCATACTAAATAGTCAAATAATAATCATAATTAACACAAATATGGGTCCAAAACAACTGCAGAAGTAAGTGCTAAGTCATTCCACAACCTAGGAAGCCACAGAGGTCATGGTGAAGAGCAGAGTCTGGAGTCAGTTAACCCCAGTTTGAAACTGATGAAGGATTGTCAGGGCTTTGAGTTCTTCTCTCCAAAGTGGTCTGAAAATCAGAGTTTGGAGGATTAAACTTTAGTATAGTTAGAACACCAGGCGTGTTTAAAGTTGTTTTCTCTCATACAGAAAGATATAATATTTAATATATTCAGACCATTTATCTGACTTTTTTCCCGTATGTATAGAATCCTGGAAGCTTCTCCCTATACTCTTGTTATTGTTTTAATGCTGTCCTTGGTAAGTAGGTCTTCAGAACCCATGTGGAGTCCTTCAGCTTGTTACTCTGCCTCATGTTAATAGTGACTCTATCAGAATCATGGGAGAAAAAGGTCCTCAAGTTGAGGCCCTTGATCTTCTTTCCTCCTATGAGCAGAAAAAGCAAGTATCTTCCAGGGAAGGTATGTGTTTATGCACAGACTTTCAAAAAGTGAAGCTTTTGCATTATTTGAATAAGAAAGTAATTAGAATATCCATCTAAATGATAATAAGAATTCATTGAGTACAGACTGGCACTTTGAAGCTTATAGGAAGAAACAGACTTCGTATTTAAAACAGTTTGTTATAAATATCAAAGCAGAAATCTTGTTTTTGACAAACAAGGTGATTGTTTTAAATTTAGATGAACTATGGTATATTGGTTTAAAAGTGCAAGAGTCTCAGATTATCTTCTTGCTTTAGGAATGTACATATCAAAGACTATGGAAACTGATTATTTTTTACCACTACCTTTCTCCTGTAGTGATAAAATGCAATAGAACGTTCTTCCTCACCTTTTGCTTTTTTAACTGTTGTTGTTGTTCTGTTGCTAAAGCTTGTGCAACTCTTTGCAACCCCATGGACTGCAGCACACCAGGCTCCTCTGTCCCCTACTGTCTCATAGAGTAGAGTTTACTCTACTCTGCTCTCATGGAGTTTGCTCACATTCATGGCCATTGAGTCAGTGATGGTATCTAACCATCTCAACCACTGCCACCCCCTTCTCCTTTTGCCTTCACTCTTCCCCAACATCAGGATCTTTTCCAATAATTTACTCTGCTGTAGAGTAGAAATTGACATTGTAACGCAACTATACTTCAGTAACAATTTTTAAAAGAGTATCAGTGTTTTAGTCTGGGCCTCAAATGATCTGTTCATGCTGTTTCTACTTGATGGGCCTCAGTGCTCTGTCCTGGGAAATGGGACTAATTATATATACCTTGCTTACTTCTAAGTTCGTTGTGAGGATCCAATGATAAAATGTGTGTGAAAATGAAAATCAAATTGCTATTAATGTTGTCATCCCTACATTGGCTGTTGTTATTTAAAGATATTAACAAGATGTTACGCAATGGTTAAACTTCTAAATGGGCTTCTCTGGTGGCTCAGTAGTAAAAGGATCCTCTTGCAGAAGACTCAGACACAGGTTTAATCCCTGGGTTAGGGAGATCCCCTGAAGAAGGAAATGGCAACCTGCTCCAGTATTCTTGCCTGGAAAATTCCATGGACAGAGGATCCTGGCAGGCTATAGTCCAAGGGGTTGCCAAGTGTCGGATACCATTGAGCACACACACACAACTTTTAAAATCCTGTTCTACATGATGTATATCATTGATCATATTCTTTGTTGTTGGACTAAGGTTCTCAACAGCAGCATTACTGACATTCTAGGCCAGATGACTCTTTGTTGAGAGGTGCTATCCTATGCATTGTAGCATAGCAGCACCCCTGTCCTCTACCCACTAGAGTCCGGTAGCATCCTCCCTGCCCAGTGTGACCCTGAAAATGGTTCTAGTCTTTGCCAAATGTCCTTTTATGGCAAAATCACCCCAGTTTGAGAGCCACTGGATTACTATAAAGTGGAAGATCTTAGATCAATTGGTTATTGAACAGACAATAAACAGACAAAAAACAAAAAGAGGTGGGTGAGTTAAAGTAAGCAGCTATTTAAAACATGAATACCTTAAGCACGTTATTGCAACTGAAACAAGCAGAACATGACATCGAGGTTTTCTCTTGAGTCAACACTACTGACCGTAGTCTTACCTCCTCTTTTTTTCCTAAACCAACCCTTTTACATATTTTTTCTAGTTTTGGATATCTAATTTTTAACAATTGGATAAAAACAGAAAGGCAGTTGTGAAATAATTTCAGAGTAGAAGTTGTAGGAGAAGAAAAACATTTTTTCCTCTACCCTTCTAGGTGTTTGGCTGAAATCTCCCTGTAAGAAAGACAGACTAACTAATAGGAGAAAAACAAACAGGAGTTTAATAACATGTAGACCTCTTGTATGCATGGGAGATACCCAGAACAACTGGATAACTCTGGAAATTGGCCCAAACCACCACTTTAAATACCACCTCCAGCTAAAGACAGAAGAAGATGTTTGGGGAGAGAGTTGGTGGTGGTGGTGTGGGGAGGTGTGGAGCCAATTTTGAGAGAAACCAGAAAAAGCACAGCAAACCAGGCTAAAGTTGTCATGCAGATTCAAGTCCTTGGTTTTTCCTTTAATAAAAGAGTTTTCAGAGGTTTAGAGTCATTCTTCTCTTCCTCCAGGAGACACTTCTATAAATGGAGAGAAGTATTAGTCACTCAGTTGTGTCTGGCTCTTTGCAACCCCATGGACTGTAACCTACCAGGCTTCTCTGTCCATGGGATTCTCCAGGCAAGAATACTGGAGTGGGTTGTCATTCCTTTCTCCAGGGGATTCCCCACTGAGGGACTGAACACAGGTCTCCTGCATTGCAGGCAAATTCTTTACCATCTGAGCCACCAGGAGATATCTCTTATAAATGTAAATATCTTTTATAAAAGGGTATCTTCTCAATTTTCAGAGCTTCTGATGTGTTTACTGTTTTTTTGTTTTTCTTTAATAACCAGTGCAAAGTAATCTGTACCAGGGAACCATGTTTTGGAGTGGCGTATTTTGCTCCCTTTTATCCTCTGAATATTATAAATTTTCTTATTTTTCTATACAGATCATCTGTAGCCAAACCAATGTTAATTTTGTGGCAGCTCATCTTTTTTAAGTCTTTTCAAAGATTCTAACTTACTTTACATAAAAATATCAAATATCTGTTTCTTAAATTTCTTAGGAATACTGACTAGAGGTCAACAAGAAATATAAAATTTAGAGACAAGTAAAAAAATATATTTAAGTTCCAATATTAAATATTTTAGATTCATTTTCCCATTTGAATGGAGCAGTTTGCCATTTCCTTCTCCATACACTATGAATGTGAAACACTTCAGTCATTTCAGTTCAGTGGCTCAGTCCGTCTGACTCTTTGTGACCCCATGGACTGCAGCACTCCACGCCTCCCTGTCCATCACCAACTCCCAGAGTGTGTGCAAACTCATGTCCATCGAGTCAGTGATGCCATCCTGCCATTTCATCTTCTGATGTCCCCTTCTCCTCTTGCCTTCAGTCTTTCCCAGCATCAGGGTCTTTTCCAGTGAGTTAGTTCGCATCAGGTGGCCAGAGTATTGGAGCTTCAGCTTCAGCATCAGTCCCTCCAATGAATATTCAGGTGAAACACTTAAGGCTTATTAAAAGAGTCATTATTAATATCTTGAGGGCTTCCCTGGTGGTCAGATGCTGAGGAATCTGCTTGCAATGCAAAAGAGCTAGGTTCAATCCCTGGGTCGAGAAGATGCCCTGGAGAAGGAAATGGCTACCCACTTCAGTATTCTTGCCTGGAGAATTTCATGGACATAGGAGCCTGGCGAGCTACAGTACATGGTGTCACAAAGAACTGCACACGACTGAGCCACTAACACTTTAGTTCGGTTACATGAAAAAAAAGAGAGAGAGAGATTGATCAGTATGTTTATACTAATGCTACATACCAAACTAGTTACATTTAAAGTCATAGGAAAACGGTATCTGGCATTTAATTTAATTTATACTTCATGGCAAAATGCATAGGTTTGAGTATTCTGCAGATTATTAAACTCTTTCTGCATAAAATGGTGAACTAATTCTAACTTTTCAACTAAACTTATTAATGTCACTTCATTAAGTTTCTGAATCTGTTTGGATCATAGTTGTCAAAGAGGAGTTTAGTCTTTGAGAATGTCAGATCTCCTTGACTTCTGCAAGATGGTGTCACAGGGGTGACACCACCAAGATCTTCGTGTCATTTATGCTACATAAAGAAGTAAAGAGTTTGGAAAATGAGGCTATGTCTTTGTATTCCAGCTTGATTCCCTTCAACTTACTCAATGGCCCTAGAAAAGTTACTTCATTTTTCTTAAGTCGGCAACAAATTTCCCTTCTATACCAGCTTAATTATATCAAATATGTACTTGTATGTCATCTGTGGAGATTCCTTTTGGCCTTTTACTCTACTATTCTTTGTCATACAAGAACCATATTAGAAAAAAAAAAAACACCAAAATATATCCTGTTTTTCTTATATTGGAATTGACACATTACAGTGTAAAGATCTTGTGATGGTAGACGTCATGCATTTGAACATGAGAATATTAATGGAACCACAGTCATTTCCTATCCTTGCCTGGGAAGTAATTTTTCCCGTTCAGCTGTTTTTTTGTGTCCCTGCTGTTTATTTGAAAGGCTCAAGTGAAATGTGTTTAGAATTATGGCGTGTAATAGTTCACTGCAAAATTAAACTATAATGTGTATAAATGAGAACTAACATCAGTATGGCAAACTTAAATCATTGTATAAATAATGATAATCATAATAATTTAAGGATATTTTAAAAATAATTTATAGGTGAAACTATTAAAAATCATAATAGCTTGAGAGTTGACCATGGGATAAGAAAGAAGGGAAAGGGAGGTTCCTGTTAAACATATGCTTTATCTAATAATAACAAATTTTAAACACTCATTACACCTACTGCTGTATTTTCAGTAAAGATCCTTGAAGTGGTCAAGATATTTTCACTTTGATTTTGTTTTTGATTTTTACATCAAAATAGTATTTTTGTTTTGGATTTAACATGTTCACTTCCTTCTCTTGCTTTGAGGTTCTTTAGATATTGACCTGTCTATTCAGTTTAATTCTTGATACTATTTATTTTCATCCAGTTTCTAGTGTAAGTAGGAGGTAAGTGGCAGTTGTGAATTAATTGAGAAAGTTCTACAGAGAAAATACTGAGTCAAGTTCAGCCTTGCATTTTTGCAGACACTCTGGATGACAGCAAGACCAAGCCTGCCCCTGGGGCAGCAGGCTGGAGACGAGAGCTGGCCCTTTGTGGGTCAGGCTATGCAAGCGGATATCAGACTGCGGAGTGGCATGTGACAGAGCCCCGGGAAAGGAAGAAGTTAGAAAAATCACGGGGGAAAATGGACTTTAGGTTTTAGAGTTCCAAACTCTGATAACGAAGTCCCAAAGGCAGAAATGACACTTCCGAAAGGGAAGTAGAATGAATTCTGGGAAGAGCAAGGGGGAGTTGGCCTCTGGGTGAGCAGGATTGGTTTGCTTCAGAAAGAGGATCACTATGGGGTTGAGGTAAAGATTTGCATTGGTAAAAAGTGTTCTAAAATCAGATGGTGGGAACTTCCCTGTGGGTCCAGTGGTTAAAACTCTGTGCTTCAATGCAGGGGGCTAGAGTTCGATCTCGAGCCTGATATCCCACATAGTACGTGGCACAGCCAAAAAAAAATTAAAACCAGACTGTGATGAAAAGGTTGCTTAACTATATAAGTGTTCTAAAATTCAAGGATGGAAGAAAGATAATAAGCCAATGGAGGCCACCTTTTTTGAAAAAAAATTTATAGGGAATCTGTACTCCATGAGGTTGCAAAGAGTTGGACATGACTGAGTGAACTGAACTGATTTATGGAATTTAACATATCCACACAAAATTCAAGGGAACTAAATTGTGACTAAAACCTAATATTATGGTGTGTGTGTATGTTATACAAAGAGAGTATGGATATAAGTGTTATCATTTCTTGTGTCTCGTTCCATAAATTAGATTATGGACTGCTTAGAAACATGAACCAAGCCTTATTCATTACATTTTGTGTGGCCTTCCCACTCCTCATAACAGCATTTGGGTCAGAGTAGTTAGATATTTTGAGAGGTGAAATAATAGTTAAAATTCTAAAATATGTTGAGATGTGTTTGATGCAATACTAGACCAGCCTTATTAGGACATATATGTAAGATATATTTTTAGAGGTATGTATACAATAACCTGGGGTTCCCAGGTGGCGCTAGAGGTAAAGAACTCACCTGCCAATGCAGGAGACATAAGAAACTGGGGGTTC
This sequence comes from Bos javanicus, assembly GCF_032452875.1. Lineage (NCBI taxonomy): Eukaryota > Metazoa > Chordata > Mammalia > Artiodactyla > Bovidae > Bos > Bos javanicus. Next base: position 48,971,565 of record NC_083881.1, read on the forward strand.
AATCCCTGGATTGGGAAGATCCCCTGGAGGAGGGCATGGCAACTCACTTCAGTATTCTTGCCTAGAGAATCCCATGGACAGAGGAGCCTAGTGGGCCATGGTTGATGGAGTCACAAGAATCGGACATGACTGAAGTGACTTTGTACACATGCATGCCCTCACATAATAACCTTACTTTTCCATGTGTTGGAGAAGTCTCTTGAGAATCCCTTGGACTGCAAGGAGATCAAACCAATCAATTCTAAAGTAAATCAGTCCTGAATATTAATTGGAATGACTGATGCTTAAACTGAAGCTCTAATATTTTGGCCACTTGATGTGAAGAACTGACTCATTAGAAAGGACCATGATGCAGGAAAAGACTGAAGGCAGGAGGAGAAGGGGATGACAGAAGATGAGATGGTTGGATGGCATCACTGACTCGATGAACATGAGTTTGAGCAAGCTCTGGGAGTTGGTGATGGATAGGGAAGCCTGGTGTGTTGCAGTCCATAAGGTCGCAAAGATTTGGACATGACTGAGTGACTGAACTGAACTGATTTATGGAATTTAACATATGCACACAAAATTCAAGGGAACTAAATTGTGACTAAAATCTAAGCCTTTGGTGTGTGTATATTAATCTGTCTGTTGTGTCCGACTCTTTGTGACCCCATGGACTGTAACCCATCATGCTCCTCTGTTCATGGGATTTCCCAGGCAAGAATACTGAAGTGGTTGCCATTCCCTTCTCCAAGGCTGTGGTAGATAATGACAAATAAATAAAATTATTTATTATATATAAGCATATGTTTTATATATATGTACATATATATATATATATATGTTTTAGTGGAGGCAGAGATAGAAAATATAGTATTCTCTGACCAAAAATATGATGGTGATTCATTGAACTTTTTCACTCATGAAAATAGCTTCTTTAGCTCAGGGGGAAAAAAAAGAAGTGATGCATTTATCTTTCAAATCCATATTGGAGGAGAGGACTGTATAGTTATTTCTGGAAACAGTCTTCGGAGAACAATGAGTTTCTTCCCTTCATGATCAGCTCCATTTTAAATTGTATCAAATTCATGAAGAAAAGGGGCCAAACTTTGAATTTATAGTCTGCAGATTTCCATTTTTAAAAGCAAAGTAGTTCCTGAGGAATGCAGATTTTTTTTAAAAAAAGGCAACTAAAACCTCAAAAATTCTCTCCTTTTTGTCTTCTGGTGCTTAAAAAAGTACGTGAACATACTGTTTTTAAATTTAGGCTTTAAAAAAAATGTCCTCATGCTGAGTTCTTGTTTGCCAAGTTTCAGCTTGGAGAGAATTTTTATAGCTTTTATAAACCCCTGAAAATAGAAAATTTTAAGTGGAAATCCTTACACATTCTTAGTAAGGGCCAGAAATCTTGCCACCTTTTGAGAATGAAGGTAGCTTTTCATTGTTTAAAGATGGTGGCAATGGCTTGTCATCATAGTTTTTTCTAAAGACAAAATTTTGTTTAGCTGTAAATTTAATATGTTAAATTTTTCGTGGGATAAATATTTTAAAATTTTAAAATGCATTTGTCTTCAACTAAGTGTAGTTATGTGGCAAAGCCTTTGTGTTATCCATTTTGTGGATGTCACATATAGTTTAACTTCTTAATTAAATATAACTTGTGTTTTAGCTGCTAAATATGGTTTAGATTCACTGTGGAAGTTGAATTTGTCGTGGTTGAATTGATTATGGCTGAATATCTTTGACAGTATAAAAGATCCCCTATAAAAGTCCTTGTTCTCTCATTTTTATCATGTAAACCAAAGAGTCCTTTGTCCTTTGGGGAAACGCAGAATATGTCAGGTCTTCATTGCATCCCAGATCTGTTGTGGGAATTTTACAACATTGGAACCCAAAGTCTCACTTCAGGAGTGATAGATAGCATGTGGTACTTTACTGCAAATAGGGATCAATTTTAGATCGGCAAACAAAAAGGGAGAGTAACTGAAACTTTGGGCACAGGGGACATGTTCTGGGAGGCAGATACCCAACAGAGACAGTTGGTCATTTTTGTCTGGACCCACACAAAATTGAAGAAATACTGCCAAACAAAGACCAATCAAATGCAGGCATAGTCTTTTGGTTGTCTCCTGAAAAAAACAAAAAAACAAAAAAAATGGTTTCTAAGCAGCAATATATATATTTATTTTAAAGAAAATCTGATAGAGCATAATGTTAGTCATGTAGAAAATTTACAGATAAGTTTTGTTGCAGCACATAATTCAGATTGAAAGAGACAAAAGTCCTTCTTTTCCCTGATACATGTCTGTAGCTTTTTTCCTCCACCGGAAAGGCAATAATTTCAGATTTGGCAGGAGCTATGCTTTTTAAACTCTTGACATGCATAGCCTTTGGCACAAGTGCCCCTAAAAGAAGGCCAAACAATTTAATGAAGGACAACTTTAAAGGGAAAAAAAAAAGTAAAACAAACTACTCTAAGACTAATATTTAGTCCTTGAAACAGGTGCATGAATTAGTGATCCAATATTGCTTGACTACGTCCTTAAAATCCTTTACATTTATTTCTTCAATTGAATGAGACTTTCTAACATCTGTATCTGGAACTAATTCTGATAACCTTGACATTCAAAATGGAGATAAAGGATAGATAGCTTTCCTCAAAATGCTTCAATATGGCAGGAGGAATTATCTAATATTGATAAATAAAGCAATGTGACATGTGTGCTGAATTCTGAATTGACTTGTTGAGCTATGTAAGAGGTAAAAGAAGGACTTATTTTCAAGATGGGAAATGCATTGGGAAAAGCCAAGGTTAGAGCCAAAACAGGACTCCCTGCAAAAAATTTTCAATCTTAATGAAAATTTTTCAATAAGAAATTGACAGTTGAGGAACAGTGTCATTGTCAGAAGTTTAACATTCTTTTCAGAGCCTAAGAGACAAAGTCCCAGAGAACTGAGTTGTAATAATAGCTACTTTAAAATTTATGGCTTGGGAAGAACAGATTAATAGTTTTTGGAGGAAAGCCTGAATTATAGAGGGCTGACCTGAGCTCTGGTGTGAGTGATCAGTGAGTTCAGTGTCTGCAACTCTAGGATTTTAAGAACCCTTAAAGTTCCTTGTTAGCCTTTGGGAAAAAAAAAAAAAAAAACACAACATCATAGAGGATAAATCTATTACAAGCCAAGTTTTGTATATGTGTTTATATGGCTTTATACTTCCAGTGTTTCTTTAAAGAGGAGAACCATGGGGAAATGGCACATGGAAGTGTATTTCCAGATGTGTATGAGAATATGTGACTGGACTGGGCTTTGAAGGATTGGGAAGACTAAGATAAGTGGGATGGATTGGGTATAGTGTGGATACTAGCAGAAGATGCAAGTTATGTGGCTCAGTGATAAAGAATCCACCTGCCAATGCAAGAGACATAAGAGACACGAGTTCTATGCCTGGGTCAGGAAGATCCCCTGGAAAAGGAAATGGCAACCCTCTCTGTATTCTTGCCTGGGATATCCCATGGAGAGAGGAGCCTGGGGGGCTATAGTCCATAGGGTCAAAAAGTCAGACATGATTAAGCATGCATTCTTTTGAATCCAGGAGATCTTTACTTTAAGGAATTATACTTGAAGACACAGAGTTACAAACTTGAGTATCATGCTAAAAGAGTCGAACTTTGGTTAAGAGTAAAGCCACTGATGAAATTCCCTGGTGGCTCAGTAGTAAAGAATCTGCTTGCCAATGCGGGAGATGGAGGTTCAATCTCTGGGTCAGAAAGATCCCCTGGAGAAAGGAATGGGAACCACGTCCATGAGTTTCCCAGACAAGAATACTGGACTGAAGGAAATACTGTGATTTCCTTCTCCAAGGGATCTTCCTTACCCAGGGATCGAAGCTGCAACTCCTGATTTGGCAGGCGAATTCTTTACCACTGAGCCACCATGGAAGCCTATGTGGTCATATCTTGAAACAAGATATGACTTATTACTTAGTCCTTAGCTAAATATTATTATCCTTAGCTAAGTATTATTACTTAGTCCTTAGCTTGCTATAATTTTAATTCAGCATAAGGAGTCACTGAGAGGAATTTTTAAATCATAAAGGAGAATATTTACTGGGACACTTTTTATTTAGTTCAAGAGAAAGAAAGACAGGCCCCAAATGCTGCACTATATAAAACTTGTCTTAGAAGTGAGCAGTCTTTCCAGGATATGCTGAACGATGCATTAGACACAAATCCTCCAGGAAAGTCAATCAGAAGGTGGAGAGTATTTTGGATTCACTTCCAAATGGCACTGGCCTCTGAGTTCTGCAGTAGGGAGCTAAAATTCTAGAGAGGTCTGGGTTCAGAAACAATAGCAGAGTTACAAGAAAAGGTTTTTTAGCTTCTCTTTCTTATGCCATTCAACAAGATTTAGGAGGAAATACAGCCAAATTTAATGGTCGTTACCTGATGAAAAACAGACATCCTTTGGATTATCTTCATGAAGTATTGAGCAGGACTAAATGCAATTAGAAGACTCCACTGAGGCCAAGATGGTTGAGGAATTACAGAAAAACTATTGCATATGAAATACGGTCTCACTGTATTCAGGTAACCCATGCGTTTTCAAAATAGTACTATAGGAAAAGCATAAGAGCAACTAACTGTGTTGTGAAAAGCACGTTAGATTTGTCAACTTAGTATAGTATGAAGTCAGTATTTTCAGGTTTGGAGAATTTTGCTTTCAGTCAGCTCTTCAAAGAATGCAAGAATCCTTCAAGCTTGCTTATCATCCTTTCTTTATATTCTACCCCTTCATTCTTTATTATGACATCATTTTTCTCCAAAGAAAGTTCATGCCATAAACATTGATTCCATTATATTACTGATATATTACACTTTTTGTTTTTAAAATGACAAATTCCTTGTGTATATTTATAGTAAACTTGAGTTTAGTCCTCGTGTTGAATCATGCAGTAATTTTTGCATGAATTGAAATAGAGCACCTATCTATCTAATTTGAATAATTATGGTAAGGTGGTCATTACTATTCAAGTGAAACTGATGTTTTACTTTTTTATTTCAGAAAGGCAAGTTATTAGTCTTTTTTTGCAAGAAAGAGAATACAAAAATTATTGTGATCAGATCCTCCTTTTGAAAAGCTAGACCAACTCTTTCCTGTACACCAGCCGTGGAATGGCAAGACAATTTAGTAACTTAAGCAGTCATTAGGATTCACAGCCTATACAGAGGCTTCACCCTCAGGCCAGACCTATCGTAGTTGTAAGAAAATGATTTATGTGTTGTAATAAATGTTACTTCTCAATCTGTTTGCTTGTTCAATGGTTGAGGTCCCCAAAGAAAAGGTCTATCTCAAATTAGGACTGGCATGTATTATCTGTCAACTTTATATAGTACTGTAAAAGTCATTCAGCTGACAGTAATATTAGCAGAATGTTTTATAGGTTTTGTACTGTGTGAAGCTTTGTATGGGTGAGGAGAGGCGATGGGTCTGTGGGGCTCTGTAGTCCGGGATAAAGTTGCGTGTAGATGAGTCGTTTCAATGCTTCTCTGTAAATGAACATCTGGCTCCCATATTGATTCCATGTGTGAAAATGAGATCAGCCCATATAATGACCAGAATCAATCAGACTTCAGCCGAGGAGTAACATACACTGGCCTTGATTTGTTAGACAACCAGAATTGGCAGCACCTTGCATAATTTGGCACCAATTGACAAAGATTAGGCTGTTTGGGGGCCTGGGTGGTTATTAATTTGAAACCCCCCTTAAATATTTTGCAGAGTAAAATCAGCTGTAACTTATTTGTACCAACCCCCTCCGTTTCATACTCGCTCTAATTGTTTTAGACAAACAAGTGAGCTTGCGGCCTGTTCACTTTACACAGGAAGACATGAATTCTTTGATCCATACAATATTCTTTAGCTCAACCTTGGAGCTATTTACTGAGGAGATTTATTTGCAGACAGACAGTAGAACAGCTCTTTGTGAGCAGAAATGAGTACAGCTTCCATGGGTTTTCAGCTCGTATTTCGGCTACTTACTGTAAGAGATAAAACTGAGCCGTCTTTATTTTTAACCTGAACCATTCTTTCTTTAAATGTATTTTTGAAAACCAAATTAGACTCGACCTTCCCGTTTTCTCCTCACCTTTTAGAGATCGAACTCAGAGAATGACCAGATACCATTTCATGTTTGTGCTTTGCACAATCGTGAAGAAAAAAAATTGTAAGTTTTAAAACAGGACAGACGTTAACTGTAAACATTTTGCAAATAGGACTTAATTTCTGAGTATACAGGGAACTATCTGTATTAATAGTAGATATTTGAAGAAAAGAGATAGCTATAATTGTCCAAATATAATTTTAAAAATTGATCGTTGTTGCCCAACAGTTTAAAGATACAGACTCTTTTTAAATTTAGGTCATCCTGTTTAGGTAAGTATCTAAACCAATGGGCTTCCCAGGCAGCACAGTGATAAGGAATCTGCCTGCCAATGCAGGAGACACAGGAGATACGAGTTTGATCCCTGAGTCTGGAAGATCCTGTGGAGAAGGATAATGGCAACCCATTTTAGCATTCTTGCCTGGGAATCCCACAGACAGAGGAGCCTGGCAGGCTACAGTCCACAGGGTCACAAAGAGTTGGATACAACTTATACACGCACACATGCTAAACCAATATTTAATGTTTTCCTCCAATTAAATAAGAGTTATTTGAACAAAGCCTCTCTAAATGCTTAATATGTAATGGACCAGACAATGCAATAGTAACAATGACATGACAGTTCTATAAATGTCTTTTTATAATGCTGTAAGATAAGAGCTCCATTAAGACTGTTTGATTTCTACTTAGAGAAATTTGATTTATGAAATCAACTCTAGGGATAATTCTCAATTCTTAATTACCTCTGACAATTTATTTCTAAACTGTATTCTCTTTTGTTATCTCAGAACTTCATTTCCTGGGCCTCTTGATAACCCGGTATATGAAAAGTCGAATCCCTCTTTTAATTTTTTTTTCCCATACAGATTTGTAAATTAGAATTTAAAATGTGTTTCTTTAGAGAAAAGTTCTGATCTTCTGATTTTATCTCCTGGTCACTTAGGTTATTAAATCATATATGGCATTCTTTCCCTTACATTTTCTTTTGGATAATTTATTAACAGCATTTTAGAAAGCTGTGTGACATCATATAAATCTTTATAGTTGGTTAACAAGGTAGACTGCTCTCACTGAAAAACCAAAACTGTTTTGACTCAAAAAATAATCACATATTAATCAAATGTTTTATTTTCTAAAATTAAGTTGTGGATTAATGTTGATAGATCTTCAGATTTTCATTATAGTTTTGAAATACTCTCCTTTCCACCTGCTTAGAAAGTTACAAATAAATAAAACTTTGGGAGGAAAGCATTTGCAGACACTTAAACACACACACACATATTTAAATCAGGAAGCTTTTAAGTCTAAACAAGCATTCAGTCTGTAAGTCATCATTTTTCAAAATCTTTCAAATTGCCTCCATAAGGCTTAAGACCTAACTTTGGTAAACAAAGGTGTCTAAGTTTTTGCCAATGCTTTACAAGATCACTTTTCAAGAATGATGTATAAAGATTTTGGAACAAATGCATACCTCTGGTAAGTAGTTAGATTATTTGTTATTTGTTAAAAGGATTAAGAGACAGTTTTAAGAAATGCTTGTATGTATAGGTAGAAATGGGCATGGCCAAGGGTTTTGTAATTTCAGGCCATTAACTAACACATGACATGTAACACTTAGAGAAGATAACGCTATCAAGATGTCACATGCAGCTGACATTTTAGAAAAAGGAGGAATGTGTGGTTGTGTCACACATTAAAACAGTTTTGGCACACATGCATTTCCCTGACTCTTACGTCTAGCCTCAGGTAAGAGTTCTTACATATTAAAAATATTACCACTGTGATTTCAAAGTGAGGCCAAGTCCTGTTAGGGGAATGTGTGATAATTTACCGTCCTGTCTACACTGCAAGTGAAACCATGTTAACAGCAGTCGTGCATAAACATGGTTTTCGTTATATTTCAAACATGGTGTGGACAGCTTTATATTTCATAAGACACTTCTTTCTTGTCTTTTTTGGTACATTGGTTGATTTGGCATAATTCTTTCCTTGAAAGCATCCATAAATGGTAATTGATAATGACAATAACCTTCAGAGCATTCTACCAGATACCCTGAGAAGGACTGTCTTTTATTTCACATTTACAGAGGCTTGCTGAACTTGGTAAGACATTTTTTTTTTTTTTTTTGCCAGAATAACAGATGATAATGGGTCTCAACTTGGATCTGATGGCATGTATCTTGTACCTTACAAAAATGTCAACCAAAGTCCCCCACACAATTGCCGTATCTTTGAAGAAAACACTTATCTAATGGTGATTTTTACAGTGAATGATTTTCTTATACCTGAATAAGTTCTCCTTTTTACTTTATTTCAATTTTATTTAATTTAAAGTGTTACTTGAATATATATGAGCTAGCTGTGGATGAATTCTTGAGGTAGGTGTTCATACATTTCAAAATCAACAATCTTTGGGGGATTTCAGAAATAAATAGGCCTAGCAGATAATAATTTCAGGGAAAATGACTCAGCACTATCAGTATCACTCATAACCACATGGGCTGACCTATGTTAAGAAAATCATTTCCCTTAACAAGATTTTTGAAGCTGCCTATTCTACCACTTGTTTTTGTTTAAAAACAACAAAAAAAAAGTATTTAAAGGTTGGGAAAGAACCAATTCTCCAATTGAGAGCTTTGAGTTTTGTGCATGAGAGCAGTGAACGATAAGAGCACAAGTTTACATTCTGATGATGGAAGGGATCTTGACTACTCTGAAATCATCTGCACTTCATGTTTTAGGTGGTACAAGTCATTCGCTCATGATCCTGTTCCACCCATATATCATTCAGTAGCTTAAAACAAAAAGGAAACAAAGAAGAAGTATGGAAATAGTTGCTTTTACAGTAGTCCTTAGACATTCCAGAATTTCTCAACCGGTAGTGCCTTGTTCCCATTCCTTTTGTCCTAGGATATCTTGGACTTTGCAACTCCTATTTTAGGACAGGCTAAAACAGACTATATATTTATATATGTATCTATGTGTGTGTATTTTTGATACACAGTCTAAGTGAGACCTAATAATTTTCTGAAAGTAGAAGCATTGTAGTGGAGTTGACCCACAAGTTTTGGTGACTGGTTAGCTATGAGAAGGGTTTGACGGATGATGAAAAGGATGTAGGGCTTCCCAAGTGGCTCAGTGGACACGGGTTCAATCCTTGGGTCAGGAAGATCCCCTGGAGTAGGAAATGGCAACCTGCTCCAGTATTCTTGCCTGGAAGATTCCATGGACAAAGGAGCCTGGGAGGCTACAGTCCATGGGATCACAAAGAGTTGGACACGACTGAGCAACTGAACACGCACACAGAAGGGATGCCAGGAAGTTACCCTGTCTGAGATGGGAAGCGTGGGACCAATAAGCAAGTTGTATAATTTTAAAAAAGCTCTTGGAAAAATATGTAAGTTGTCATCTATAATGGTAAGGGTACGTAAATTTAATGCACCATCATGATAATACCAAATAAGGGAAAACATGGTTTTCATTGCAATAGTAAGTTGGTGGTACAAATTACATTACCATGTTAAGAAAGGAATGTTTGTTCTTTTCTGTCAACCCAGAAATAACTCCAGAATCAATCAAGATGAGGACAAAATGCAATTGTTTGTATATTTGCATCCTTGCTAATAAATGATTTTTGCCTCTTTCAAAGCAATTTTTAACTTTTTCATTTTGTCAGCCAGAATTACGATTTTTCTAGAGCTGTGGCAATTTTAAGAAGCTTGACCCAGCCATCTAATTTTAAATAAAACTGAATCCTGTCTGGCATTTTAGTTTGAAGATACCCTATATATATGTATTTACCCTATATTTTTCTCTATTTCAGGATATTTAAGTTTATTCTATTATGATTTATTTATAAAATATTTGTAATTAATATTAAATATTATTAAAATTATTTCTAGTAATTTTGAAGGAGGCTTTTTCTTAAAATGTAGAAAATAAGAGGGTTTTATCCTAATCTGTGATTAGATTTGAACTATTTCTTTTGACTGTTTTCTTTTTAAAACAAATTTGAGTGCAGTTTTTTTGACAGGCAGCACCGAACTTTGGGTTGAATTGTATAGTTGAATTGTATAGTAATTCACCAATATCTTACGTGTCAATCTTAGAATATTTTGAATACAAAGAGAAACACCATCCAGTAGGGTTTTAGCATTACATTATGTATCAAGGAAGCCAGAATATTTCTAGGTATTTACATTGAAGACTTATGAAAATAAATTATCTAAAAAAAAATATTCACTATGAATAATGATGACTATGCATCCTGCAAACTTGGGCAAACTCCAGGAGATGGTGAGGGACACGTGTGCTGCAGTCCATGGGGTCACAAAGAGTAGGACAGGGCTTGATGACTGAACAACAACAAAAAATAAAGTTTTAAATAAATGAGATGCCATTTTAAAAAATATGTGTACATGTACATATATGTGTATTTTTAAAATTCTAAGCATGATTAGTTGACTTATTGTTTTTAACAGTCTCATTATTGTATCTAGTTGTTTAACACTCAAACACACTGCATTTTTTTGAGCTTCTCCTGTGGGCCAGACATAGTATATTGTTTCTAGGTATTTTATTTCCACTCTGGACTTTGCTGTGGGCCTGGATACCATATAAGCTGGAATATCAGAGAGCCTTCAGGTGCTTGGACACTTCAGACCTTGTGAATGTCCCCATTTCTGTTCTGTGGCTTCTGTTTAACTTTCTCTTGTGTTTTGCCTGAATTCTCCATCAAAGAGATAAGGGGGAGGGAGCCAGTGACTGGAGGTAGTAAGCCTTTCGTTATTCTAGTTTCTGAAGTTAAGGCTGATTAGTGCCCAGGCCTCCAAGGTATTCTCATCTGCTTTCAGCTGCTGGAGTCCATCCTCTGTGGACTTTCTCATTTTGATCATTGTGATTTAGGAAACTAAAATCATAGCTTGGAAGAGACTGTGGTGACTTACTTGACCTTGCCCTGGTCTTCTGACTGTATTTTGCTCTATCAAGAAAAAAATGGGCTCACATTTGTAGCATATCCTAAGTGGGTGACTTTATTCTTCTAGATCAGCGGTCCTCAACGTTTTTGGCACCAGGGATCAGTTTCCTTGAAGACAGTTTTTCCACAGATGGGTGGTGTGGGATGGTTTGGGGATGATTCAAGGGCATTACACTGATTGTGCAATTTATTTCTATTATTATTATTACATCAGTTCCACCTCAGATCATCAGCTGTTAGGTCCCAGAAGTTGGGGACCCCTGTTTTAGATGATTCCATTCTTAACTCATTTGTAGTCCACATAGGAGAATTTATTTCCCATATAGTTAAGTATGTGTTGGCTCTAAAATGCAAGGAAGGTAGATTTGAAAGGTGGCTCAGATGGTTAAGAATCAGCCTGTGATGTGGAAGACCTGGGTTCGATACCTGGGTTGGGAAGATCCCTTGGAGAAGGGCATAGCAACCCACTCCAGTATTCTTGCCTGGAGAATGCCCATGGACAGAGGAGCCCAGTGGGCTGTAGTCCATTGGGTTGCAAAGAGTCAGACACCACTGAGTGACTAAGCACAGCTTGATAGTGAATCACTGAAAATTTAACCAGGGGAAGGACAAGATTGAATCTGCATTTTAGGATTCTGCTGGCAGTGACGGTGTCCAAATAAGAAGATACCAATTAGAAATCAATAGAAGCCCTGAATTAAGACAATGGAATAAATTTAGAGAAGAGTACTGTTTCTGAGAAATTTAAGAGATTAAGTTACCTAGAGTTGGTGAAGATTAGATACATCCTGTGAGAAAATCACCTCCTATTTTCCCCTGGCTGACAATGTGAAAAAAATATACCATTACAAAGATAGAGAACTAAGACGTATTTTTTTTTTTTTTTTTTGGTGTGTGGGTGGGTGGGAATCATCTTAGTGATAATGATATTGTTTGTTTGTCTTTGAATGTCACATGTTTGGGTCCACTCCTTAAAACTAAGCGGATGAGAAAGTGGCTCCAAGTAGAGATTCTTCTTTTGACTATACAGATTTGGAAATTGGGGGTATTTAAGATTTAGTTGAAATCACAGGCATAAATGAGATTTCTCATTTATGGTCAAAGCTTCAACTAGAGTTTGTGGATACCTAGGTTATAGCAGTTACACTATATCATCTTTTTTATTTGCATATTAGTCTCCCCACTAGCCGTAAACACCTTGAGGCCAGAATCATCTTTCTTCCTTTTAACGTCTCTAACCACCTAATGTAGTACCTGGAACATAGGCAGGTATTCAGTTATGTATTTAGTGAATGAATAAGTAAACAAATATATGAGTTAACCCAGGAAGCATGAAGTAAGAAGGGACTCTGAGAAAATATGGTTAGGAATCGTAGAACTGATTCTGAAGAGTAATCCCATGATATTGATGATGCCTGGAAGAGACTGGTGGCTATAACTACAGCCAAGAGAGGAGTTAAGAATTCACTGTTCCAGGTCACAGGGCTCCTTACATGCTGTACCTCTGACTCTGTGAAAAAGAGCAATGGAAGAAATCACTCCATTGCTAGATCTTTACGCACACTGGGGGGATGTTTGGTTCACATGCTTGAAGTTTGGGATTCTCCGTCATTGTCAGGAACGCATGCATGACTGAACTACATTGGCATTAAATCCAAGTTCATTATGTGTTTATATTCAAGTTAGCTGAATACCGATAACCTCTTTCTATGTTTTTCCCACTGAAATGATCAAGTGGCAGAAATGTTTTTTAAAAGTATGGTTTTTATTTCTACAGAAATTATTTGAAGGTACAAACATTTAGCATGAAGATTCTTACAGAATTCATTAAGGAGGTATTAATAATAGTATGTTAGTTGCTGTTGCACTAGAGGAGGTGGCTAGCTGAGACAAATCTGATTAGACAGAACCCTGCCCTGTTTGGTAATGACAGAAGGATGGCATTGAACTTAAGTAACTTAAGGAATAAATCCCGCATTTTCCGAAAGCCCTTCATGTTTAACCCAGTGTCACAAATAACGCCACATGGTATCCCACCTCCCTATATTCAGCCCAACTGTATGAAAATATCTTTATACTGCATAGTCAGTTATGTTGCTCAGACTTAGAAAACAAACTCCATAATTTATTTTAATCTGTGTTCATTAAGTTTTGTTTAACCTACAAGAATAATGAAGCAGCATTTCTTCTGCCCCCAGGAAATAGTATGGAAACACTTCAGACAGACCGACTCCATTACTAAAGAAAACTGTGTTTCGGGAGACACCCCTAACTTATGGTTTTGATTAAAGGTTCTTCTTGCATTCTTATTGCTTTTAACTTTTCTGTTGTTTGTTGTAAAACCTGATCTATAAAAGATCTCAATTTGAAAATCTTAGACTTTTAAAACCTAGAAAATTTTGCCTACACAAAACAGCAAATATTCTCTTGAGGGTAAAGAGCACACAAACAGAAAAATGAAGGAAAGAAAAAGAAAAGACAGGAAACCTAGTATTAAAACACTGGAAAGCTGCTGGCCCTGGTTAATCTTATTTTTGTGTATTATTATTAATAAAACCAAAAATCATTTTGGTTTTCCAAAGAAGCAGGACATATTTATTCATCAGTAGTACGTACATGTCACTAGCATAGAGCACCTTCCATTTGCTGGAAATTTTTGTTCTGCTGCTGCTGCTGCTGCTAAGTCACTTCAGTCGTGTCTGACTCTGTGCAACCCCATAGACGGCAGCCCACCAGGCTCCCCCGTCCCTGGGATTCTCCAGGCAAGAACACTGGAGTAATCTTCAAATGGGCTTCCCTGGTGGCTCAGAGGTTAAAGTGTCTGCCTGCAATGTGGGAGACCTGGGTTCAATCCCTGTGTCAGGAAGATCCCTTGGAGAAGGAAATGGCAACCCAAAGTGAGCACAATTTTATTGGGAGATAAATTGTAATAAATTTGAGTCAATTGCCATTTGTTATTGATCAACATAATTTCAGAGTTTAGGAAATAACCAAGAAGTGTGTCATCTCTGAACCTGCATAATACTTATGCCAAAGTAGATCTTCATCCATTCCTGAATTTATTCCTCTATTAAATAAAAATGGGAATAATAATAATTATATCACAGATTCTGCTTGAGACATAAGAATATTGTTAAGTGCAAAAAAATATGTAATTTCTGAGGGCTTTGTCATTTTTGGATATAAAGGTACTTCATTTTCCAAAAAACTTGAATATCATAATAAGTAGGCTAAAAGGATGAGTAAACATTTCTAGTTTATGGTATTTATTCTGAGGTCTGCCACACTTGCCAGGTGGTAAATACTTGTGATAGGAACAGGTTGCTTTATTACAACTTCAGTAAACAACCATGACTGGCTCATTTCTGTCTGGAGTTATGTGTTTTCTTTTAGTGATAAGAAGTATATTTGTGATGAATCATAGTTCCATCAACCCTCCTGGCATTTCCTCAAAGAACCACACGACATGAAGTTCCTTTTGGTTTGATTTTCTTTACTTTGTGTAACACGAACCTTTTGTTTCAAATACATGAAACTCCACACTACGAGATTCAAGTATATATTCATGGCTTCTACTACATGTGTTTCTGGCTTGTCAAGTCCTACATAAGTGAATTCTCTAAATTCTGAAATTATTCCCCAAGATTAAAACTGGGAAAAAAAGGTATTGAGGAGAAGTATTCCTAAAGTGTTTGGTAAACTACCTAAAGTCAGTGAAACAACTGTAATATCTTTTGTATCTTTATTGATTCTTAGTAGCATAAGGTCGGAGAAGGCAATGGCACCCCACTCCAGTACTCTTGCCTAGAAAATCCCATGGACGGAGGAGCCTGATAGGCTGCAGTCCACGGGGTTGCTAAGAGTCGGACACGACTGAGCGACTTCACTTTCACTTTTCACTTTCATGCATTGGAGAAGGAAATGGCAACCCACTCCAGTGTTCTTGCCTGGAGAATCCCAGGGGCGGGGGAGCCTGGTGGGCTGCGGTCTATGGAGTCGCACAGAGTCGGACACGATGGAAGTGACTTAGCAGCAGCAGCAGCATCATAAGGTAGCAAGCAGTAGAAAGCAGTACCCATTGTTTTCTACACTGCACCTTTCTTATATGGTTTTTGCTTTTGTCTTTTTATTCAACATATGACTAATATTTCTGCCTTGCTAGTGATGTTAGATGAACTTCCTTACCCCACACCTATGCCTTTCTCTTTTGATGTCTCCAATCTGCTAAGGACTTCAAACTGTAGAGAAAAGAGAATCTGATCGATTGATAGTCAATTTTATTTTTAATAAAGGCATGATCTTCATGTTTCCTTCCATCGGTTTTGACTGAGAAGATTTTATCTTTTGCATGTTTATCTTAATTTTGGAGACAAGAATTTATTTCATCCTTGGCTTTGAACTTCAAGATTATTCCTGCAGAGAATAGGGCGAAAGAACCAACGTAACTTTCCACCTTGGAATTGATCGTCTTCTCCAACAGTAAGATGTAGTGTTCAAAAGAGCAAAGAAATCTTAGGTGAAGCACATTCACTTGCTGATTTTCATAATAATTTGCCAGCCTTTGTCTGTAGCTGTTAAACACTGGCTTAAAGTATTTTAGTATAATATAGACTCAGGGGGTGGAGGCGTGCCTAAGGTCATGAATTCTTAATTCCACTGTAAGATATTTAACATTGGTTACTAAACTGACATTGTTCTAGGAAGACACTGGGGATACAATGAACAAAAAAAATCCTCAATTTCATGGAGCTTTTTTAAATGCTAAGACATCACCAATAATATAAGGTCTTTTTTTTTTTTAATGTCTTTGTTCCTGCTCAGATTAAGGTCATAAAGTTAACTGAAAAAGACAAAACAATAATAAATGCTATTCTTGGTGAAGTCTTTTCCCCTGTCTTATCTGTACTCTAGGAATATTTGTGTCTCTCAAAATTCTCTTGGCAACTCTTATATTTATTATAAACAAAATTTTAAAAATCTTCAACTTCCTATATTCTAAACTCCTTGTAGGCAAGGTTCATCTCTTTTAAATTTTCCCCTATTTCCTATAGGGTTTTGTACATGGAATAAGCTCAGATATTGATAAAGCTCATCCAAGCTCCTAGTTCCTTGACAGCATTGAGAATGTCTTCTTTTTTTGTTTGGTGTCTATGACATCTATAAACATTCAATAGATACTGACTTTATATGTATTCCTGTGATATTTTAATATCACAAGGATGCATCTTGTTGGCATATACCCATCAAAACCTAAGCTTACAATAGATGCCTTCTACAGAGGCTTATTCACGTAACATACCTTTAACCTCTGATATTTTTGTGTCATACAGATCGTCACAAATTGAGCAAACAGATGGTTTGTCTTCTTTGAAACTCAACAACATGAAATGGGAGAATTATTTGCTCAGGTCCCATGGTTATGCCCCAGAGAAATGGTAGAGTTCTTCCTTCCCCTTTAATTACTTTTTCTAGCTTGCTTGTGTGCAATTTCCTCTGCTTTTCAGAAGAATTAAAACTTGAGGACCCTTGAGTCCACGATCTCTAGACTTGATATACGCTACAACTATCATAAGTAAGGGAAAGAGGGAACAGATGTGTTCTATGGCACAAAACAAGCACTGAATTAAATTAATACTGTGTTTGCGCATGGATGCTAAATTGCCTCATCATTTCTGACTCTTTGTGAGACCATGGACTGTAGCTTGCCAGGCTCTTCTAGGTAAGAATTCTGGAGTGGGTTGCCATTTCCTTCTCCAAATTCTGTGTTCACTTAAAGAAATAATCCCTGAGCAAAGTGAAGGTTATATTTGATACCTACATTTTTTACCTTAACTTTCTAAAGTTGTTTCTTTAGTTTTCTTCTCTGGCTTTGGACCCAAGAGAACACTTCTTGAGACAAAAGGTATTTTTTGAGATTGACATTTGATGATTTAGCATCAAAACTTTATAAGCAGCAAACGTTGGTGTGGGAGGTGTGTATAAATATAAAAATACAATTTTAGAAGCACGTAAAATATATTAAAAAGTTTGATTTAAAATTGGGATACAAATGTAGGGAATTGATGTTATACAATGCAACTTCGCTGTATGTACTATTTGAAAATTCGTAATTCAGTGGGTTTGTTGATGTTGCTTTTTTCAGTTATGAAGTTGGCATTATACTTTCTTCCAGTATTGAGAAATTCACTCTATCTCATTTTTCTTGAGACTTGACCAGAAAAAAATGCTGACAGCAAAGTTTACTTTATTTTTTTCCCTTTCCTGGTTATGTAGTAGTAAATGATGGCCATTATATTTCAGAATTAAAAAACCAAGTACTTGCATACTTTTTAAGACAAACTTGTTATAGGATATTAATCACATTTAAAGTCTTTATCTTCTTTTGTGCCTAAATGATTCATTCTTCTGTCTTTTAACACTAATGTTAATATGTAGCAAAATAGTTACCCATTTGGAGCAGAAAGAAATCTTATCCAGATGTAGGCTGTGTTTTTTATACTTAAAAATTGCTTGTCATATTTTAAAGACTTTATTGCTTATTGTCATAATACAAGGTCTAGAAAATGCTCTTTATTTCCAAGGCGATCCATTGATTGGAAAGAACTTGAGTTTTGGAAGGAAAGAGGCAGATACAAATCATGTTCTGCTAATCAGTGCCTGAGTCTTGTTGCGAGTTCCTTAGTTCCTTAGACTTTCTAAGTTGCAATTTTATTTTCCACCTAGTAGAAATAGCACCTATTTGTGAATAATTATTGTAAGGTTTTTTTTCAGATGCAGGTTTTGACATATTGTAGTTGCCCAACAGATACACTTATTAATTTATTATATGAGATGTGAGAAACAATGGGAGGAGTTGATGGGGTGGTGGTGATGGAAAGAGGACTCTTAAAAGGTGTTGAATCATTGACTATAAAGTGACGATTGGAACTAATCATCCAGGAAAGGAACTAAGAGACTCCAACTACTCCCTTTTTGAAGGTACCTCCAAATTTAAGAAACACCATGCTTAATTCGGGCTTCCTAGGTAGCACTAATGGTAAAGAATCCACCTGCCAATGCAGGAAACACAGGAGACACAAGTTTGATCCCTGGATTGAGAGGATCACTTGCAGGATGTCATGACAACGCACTCCAGTTTTCTTGGCTGGAGAATCTCATGAACAGAAGAGCCTGAGAGGCTACAGTCCAATGTGTCACAAAGAGTCAGACACAACTGAAGCGACTTAGCAGGCACACATGTATGCTTAAGTCACCTTAAAATTTGGACTGTATAGAATTTTGTTTGAACTGTATGGTGAGCTCAAAATAAGCCATTACTCAGGTTAAACCTGGTTATCTGATTTTCCCATAGCCCTTTCATAGATTTTTATTTCATGTTGGACAGGTAATGGAGAAACATGTTTAGTAATTGAGAAGGTAAATCAGTACTATTTTGTATAAGTAGTTGCCCTCTTGTAAGTTGTTTCTGTTCTTCAAATGAAAAACACTTTATTTCAAATTCTTTAGGAATAGGAAAAAGTTTCAATAAGATCCCATTCAAAAGGTGATTAACTCAGACCTTTATTTTTTTTTTCCTGCAATTTCCACCATAATTTAGCTTTTATTTTTCTGACGTAAGATCTCTTAGACTATAGTACAGGTTTCATCACAGAAGTAAGTAACAGCATGTTTCCTTGGGAGCAATTGAACAACAGAATAAAACAGTACTTACTGTTTTTTGAAAGTTGTGTCAGATTGTCATGGTAATACAGAGTTGCCTTATGTTGTCATAGCAACCAGAATTATAAAACGGATTTAAAGAGGATGAAGAGATACCCTTTGGTGTTGCGATTCCTTTAACTTTAAAGGTTTCATTCCTTCTCTACTTCTGTTGATTTCATTTTGCTGCTTCTTCTTCTTTTTTTTTTTTTTTTTGGTAAAATGTAGAAGGGCAACTGTGGCTAGAGGGAATAATGGGAACCCACCCATACTTCTTCCCAAATGAAGAGTCTCAGTCATCACATTTTCTTTGAGCCAGGTAGGATGCAGGGTCTGGAACACGGAATCAGATAAACTGCTGTGTCAAGCCATCCCAACCCCAAGCAAGAGGAAGTCTCAACTCAAAGTGGGTTGAAAAGGTATTTCATCTTTATTTATGATTATTCATGACTTTTCTTTCCAGCAAAAACATCCCAGTCTTCCTCTGAACAAAAAAACAATATTGAGCTTTGGGAGCCGATTCATCAACTAGATCAGGCTTTGGGGAAGACCATTTTTTGTCTGTAATTAGAATGATTTCGGTCATTAGACTTGTTCAAGAGGTTAAACTTTGACCCTTGAGGTGAAAAACTAATTTCAATGCTAAACCATTTCCATTATTCCACAGTAGGGACCAAAAAAAAAAAGCTTTACAAGGCTATTGAGATATTTGTTGCTCGTCTGCAGAATGCATGCAATGACAGATTCTACAAAGAGTAACGACTAAAAATAATAATAATAATAAGCTTGTTAAATATAAAACTTTGCTGAAAATCATTGTTTTAAGTGTTTTCTCTTCACTCAGCCCTTACCCTCTTGGCATGAGCAGTTTGCTCTCATTCTCTTTGTTGCTGCGTTGCCTCCTCTCGACTTGCTATTTAACAGACTCTGCAAGTTGCAGCAAGTTTTAGACATTAATAGTGGCCAGGTAGCATAATACTATTTTTAATGAATGTCTGTTTTCTATTCTTTACCGTGCTTTCTTTGGAAAGAGGCCCACGAAACAAAGTATTAAGAAAACACACTGCTGCCCTGGAATGTGTGTATTAGCTGCAGATTATTTCCTATTAGCAGATTAGCTGCAAGGCTATTGGCTCAGAAAGGTCTTTGAGAGTATTTTGTTTTGTAACTGATTCAAGCCATGGGAGAGAATTGCCACCATGATTGGAAAGAAGAATTAGCTACTGTTGCCATGGACACTGGAGTTCACAGTCCCATTGTTAAATCTAGCGCTTGAGAATGAGATGCCCCAGCATGAGTTCAAGCTTTGTTAATGAAATGATCGAATATATTTTTTCGGAGCTGTGACAGAATCTTGTGAAAGATACATGAAATACATTTTGGCTACAGAAAAATTTTGTTTCCTGTATAATTCAGTGTTCTCCACTAAAATAATTCCCTGCTCTAGCATGGCAACTGATACCTGCATCTCTTTAAATCTTTAATTACCTTTGTAATACATAACCATTTAGAGCATGTCTTTGAAAATTATGTTTTGGTCAAACATATAAAAATGACATTAAAATGCAAATGTTCAAATAATTAGAAGATCTATACCAGTATGCCAGCAGTATAAATAATGATGGCATTATACATGAAGTGTATCTTTAAAAATGTCTTTGTAGAAGCATGGAGATCAAAGCCACCAATATGTTTCAAAGGTGGGCTGTAGACCATGGTGTGACATACAGTAGATGTCAATTTTTAAAACTGGAAAAAATTTGTGGAAGTAAAGACTAGTGGCTTATTATGATGATGTGGGGGAAAACTTGTGAAGTTCAAAGAGAAAGTGACAAAATCTTATCAGCTCCAGACTTCTGCTAATAGTCCAGTCAACAGCTATTTAAGTGCAGGCTAAACGCCAAGCATAATGTTCTACACTTCAAAGAGAGCTTGTGGTCTTAACCAGGCTTCCCTTTTTTATATCTTACCCCTCCTTTCCATCAAAACCACTTCTGTTCCATTTTTTTCACCTTTATAATGCTGTTTGATTCATTTACTTTTCAGAAAGATGTAGGTCCCAATCATGTTTCTGCCACTTACTCTTCAGTGTGACTTTGGGTCAATTAATTGTTCAAGTCTTAGTTTCCTCATCTATAAAATAGGATGGCAAGAGCACCTACCCCCATAGAGATTCATGGATTAAATTAAATAAAAATGATAAATTTAGTGATGCCTGGTGCTTGGCATTCAGTAAATACAATTATTTCCTCAAAAATTCAGCGGTTCCTATTTCTCACAAGATGCTTAGATATTCTAGCAATGAAACTTGGGCTCTTCCTGCTAATTTATATGGCTCTCTAGTTACTTGTGAAAATGTATCTAGTTATTGTCCCGATTACCTCCCAAATGTATTTCATGAGCATTCTCACCTCTTTGCTTAGCAAAGTCCCTTTTTAGGAGTTCCCTTGCCGCCCCCTCCACCTTTTTTTCTACCTAAAGTCAATATTTTCTTTAAGATCCATAGTCTCTGAAGTAATTCCTGACTAATCCAGCCTCCTTCCCCCAATTTTAAAAATTTATTTCTCAGTATTTTTTTTCAAAGATTTAAATACATATATTAGAAGCCCAGTGAGAACTGGTTTGAAGTTAAAAGACTCTTGACTCTTCATAATCATCAGGCCCTCCTTGGAATATTTCATTTATGAAAGAAAGATTACAAAAAGTAAGTATATTCCAAGGTTATTAGCTTTCCACAATTTCATTTATTTTAAACATTTGAATTAACCACTTTGTGCTTGGCTTTATTCTTCGTTGCTTAACCTGTTACAGGTTGGGTTAACTTGTCCTCTGAATATGTATCATTAGACAATAAATAATTCTAATGGCCTCGTTGCTGCTGGGTTCTTGTCAGTAGGGAAGGCAGCATTACCAAGCTTTCCATGAGGCTTTCTGTTGGCACTGTGAGGGGAGAGACCACAGCCAAGCCGAAGCAAAAGGACAAAGGCAAACCAACAGTACTTCAAAATGAGTCGAGTAACAGTAGGATCTGTTACTGGACTGTACACACTCTCTCTTCAGTGGAATATCTTAGAGTCTAAGATTCATGCGGTTAACTCCTTTATTTGGAGGTAAAATCTGGCAAATGCAGCTACCTGTGACATGAAAAAGACAGACACAAAGGTCTCACGAAAGAGGATCGTGAGTAACAAAGCTGCAGAAAAAGGAGTTGGAACCAACTTCAGCAAAGTCTAATTATTAAACAGTGGAAGTACAGATGTCTACTTCGTTTTTCTTCCAGTTAGCACTTCGGAAGAAAAGAGAGTTGTTAACCATAAACTGACATTCTAAATGATACATTGAAAAATTTTTCTGAAAAACTAAAATGGAGAATATTTGTTCCAGTATGTTGTTGTTGTTTCATTATGCCGTGTTTGGATAATATTGGAATTGGATTACTGAGTACAAAGGATCCGGCCAGGTTTGTAGTCAAAGAGCTGTCAGTCTATCCTCGATTTAATCTGGATGGAGGAATGATTGATTTCCAGGTTACAAAATTTTGGAAGAATATTTTTTTGTTGTTTTTTGTTTTAGTCCTTGATAGTAATTTAAAGGAAAGTTTCATTAGAAGATAATCACAGTTTCAAATTCCATGAGATTAATTATGTGGTCTGGGATAATGGAATTATATGGGAATTATATATGCCAACAACCTGAGACTGTTGGCAACAACAATAAAAGATAAACACAAGTTTTAAGAGCAGAAAGGTCCTTTGACTCAAGGAAGGATATAAAATAAAAGACTAAAAAAATGCTGATTACTGTACTAAATGTACAGCCTCTTTTAGTGGAAGTAGGAATATATACTCTGGGATTCCAAATTGTTAGACTTTTATTTATTGTCTGTATTAGGAAAAGAGTTATCTTTCTTTACATAAACACACATTTCATACAGATGCATGTATAGGGTATGTTTTTTATGGATTTTAGGATGCAAATTATAATTGAAAGATTATGAGTAAATGTAATGGCATAATCAACTATGCTTATTTATCCTCACAATAAAGATATTTTAAATTATCCTCACCTTTTAAGGAAAAATTGTAATGCAAAGAGTTATTTTACAGACTTACTACTTGCTTATTATAATTTCTGGACTCTATGAGAATTGAAACAGTTAAGAATTCCCTATAAAACTTGGTGATGTCCCAGAAAGATGCCCTTGTTTTATTTAGTAAGATAAAATGTTTATTTGACAGAACCTCTATATGTGCTTTGCACTGATAACTATATAAAAATACAAGTGTACAGCAAAATGTAGAGATAGCCATCAGACAAATTCCATAGACATTATTTCATTCTTTCTTCCTCTTCACAATTTATTAGGTAAAAATGGGACATTAGAGGATCGGTGACTTTTCCCTAGCAGAGGACAGAAGGACACAAAACACTACAATGCATCTTTATGTATAGCATAGGAAATGGCTTTAAAAAAATTAAGCTTAAGATGAATCAAGAAACATTACTTTCTTATAAGGAATTAATATAAGAAAATAAGAAACATACTGCTAGATTTATAAAAATGGTAAAATACCATGCACTTGCTTTTGAGTGTTTTTAGAAAACAGTTTAAATGATTCAGAAAGCTGTAACTTTAAGGAAACTCTTTTGAAAGGTTGAATTCATACTTCTAGGGATTCTAGGATTCTAACAAAAGTGTATTTCCGATAGCATTTATTGTTGTATTCAAAATGTCACAGGCACATTTTTTTCTTCCTACTTAAAGCCACACTTGGCTTTGAAATTAGAACATAATGTGTCCTCAGAGCATCATAATTCATGATCTTTTGATACAAGTAAATGAAAACAAAATGCGTGCTCTTTAATTAATGTTTAAAAATCTCACTCTGTATTAGTAAACACAGAAATATTTGAATGCCGAACTGAATTCTGTCGTAGGCTGTAAACTTTTTAATTAGAAAAGATTGAATGCTGCAGGAAGAATTCTGCTTCTTTTCTAAAAAGCAGAATGGGGAAAAGCTTTGTTTTTCCTTAAAAACTTGTTGCAAATTTTAAAACCAGGATTCAACCAGAGTTTTAGTTTTGGTTTTGTATGTTGGGAATAACTGGGCAATGTGGCTGCACAAAAATGAAATAAGAAAATACGTCCCCACATGCTGTGAGGAAAATGCTAGCATTTTAATAGCATCCCATATATCTCATCCGTTTCTAAATGAAAATGTATGTACCACGTAATTCACTTGAGACTAGGTATGTATCCAAGTTTAAACACAGTGGGAGCTGGATATGGATATGAAGACTAAACTAAGTCATATAGATTGTTATTCTGTAGACAAAGGGTGTCCTTATAACGCAGAGTAAAAATCATCAGAATTGTACTCTTAGAGAATAGGAATGCTGTCACTATTAAAAAAAAATGTAGAAGTCGTTGTGACATACCAAAAAGAGTATGTAGTTATTTTTATGGGAACATTTTTTAAGTATTGAAACATTCATACCTTAACCTCAACTGTGTGTATGTGTGTGTGTGTGTGTGTGCTGTCATGTCCAACTCTTTGCAACCCTGTGAACAGTAGCTCACCAGGCTCCTCCATCCGTGGAATTTTCCAGGCCAAGAATACAGGAGTGGGTTGCCATTTCTAACTCCAAGGGACCTTCCTGACCCAGGGATCAAACCCACGTCTCTTGTGTCTCTTCCATTGGCAGGCAGATTCTTTACCACTGTACTGCCAGAGAAGCCCTACCTCAATTTTAGTAAGCCTCAATGACTTATGAGCTTATTTTAATTCCAAATTAAATATCTGTATCATTAAATATCTTATCATTTAAGATAAAATCTGTATCATGAAATATCTTGTCTGTATCATTAAATATCTTGTCCTCTGCCTTTGTGTATAAATTCTCCAAAGCCATCTTGAATGAAAAGGAAGAATTTGGTCTCTGAAAGATTCAAGAGGGACTGTTTTAAAAACTGTCCAGGGACTTCCCAGGCAGACCAGTGGTTAAGACTTCCCTTTCCGTTGCAGGGGTTGTGGGTTTGATCCCTGATCGGGGAACTAGATCCCACATGCTTCACAGCCAAAAATGAAAAACATAAAACTGAAGCAATATTGTAACAAAAATCAATAAAGACTTTAAAAAGTGGTTCACATTAAAAAAAAAAAAAGAAGAAATAATAAATAGCCAGTTACTCACTGGTTGTCTCACTTATACTAAAACTAAAATAAATTGATGGATCACTTTGACACTCCCCCAACACATACACAATGACAATTTAAAAAGAAAAATAACAGTTTTTTAAAAATCAAGAGAAACATGCTTTCTCTTCCTCTTTATGGATGGCCCTGAGGGAGTTACTTTAGCTTTGTGCCTTGTTCCTAGTCCTGGAGGTGGGAAACAGGCTACATTTTGACTTTTAGATAATGGCTTTAGATTCTCTGCTTACACTTCTGCTGTTACTATTCACATATATAAATCAGATCAGATCAGATCAGATCAGTCGCTCAGTCATGTCCGACTCTTTGTGACCCCATGAATTGCAGCACACCAGGCCTCCCTGTCCATCACCAACTCCCAGAGTTCACTGAGACTCACGTCCATCGAGTCAGTGATGCCATCCAGCCATCTCATCCTCTGTCGTCCCCTTCTCCTCCTGCCCCCAATCCCTCCCAGCATCAGAGTCTTTTCCAATGAGTCAACTCTTCACATGAGGTGGCCAAAGTACTGGAGTTTCAGCTTTAGCATGATTCCTTCCAAAGAAATCCCAGGGCTGATCTCCTTCAGAATGGACTGGTTGGATCTCCTTGCAGTCCAAGGCACTCTCAAGAGTCTTCTCCAACACCACAGCTCAAAAGCATCAATTCTTTGGCGCTCAGCTTTCTTCACAGTCCAACTCTCACATCCATACATGACCACAGGAAAAACCATAGCCTTGACTAGACAGACCTTTGTTGGCAAAGTAATGTCTCTGCTTTTGAATATGCTATCTAGGTTGGTCATAACTTTCCTTCCAAGGAGTAAGTGTCTTTTAATTTCATGGCTGCAGTCACCATCTGTAGTGATTTTGGAGCCCAGAAAAATAAAGTCTGACACTGTTTCCACTGTTCCCCATCTATTTCCCATGAAGTGATGGGACCAGATGCCATGATCTTCATTTTCTGAATGTATATAAATAGTTCTTTCATTTGTTTCAGTTTTACTTCTTCACTTAAACTATTGCAGTTGTTACAACTTTTATTATTTTTTATGAGGAAAAAAATGTCATTAGTTGATAATCACTTGACCCGTCACATGAGGCAGGGCATCATGTCATAGCCTATGAGGTTTAGGTACATTGCTTCTGGGAACGTAGTAAGCCACACCTGATTGTGTCATGAAACAGCTAAAATGTTCCCTTTGCTACTAATATTACTAGGAGCTGAAATGAGGCATTAGGAATAGTCTCCTTTATTGTGTATGTCATTTTTACCACTTCATATTTTATTAGCAAATTTATGATGGTGAACCAGCTTTTCTCAGTATATGAGTAATTAGGAAGTTGTGGAAGCTGAGAATGGTAGCACACATTTTTATTAAAACTGGAAGTGAGATGTACAATTTGCAAATTTCAATTTATGCAAGCAGGTTAATTCTTTATTGGATTTATCTGAAAGAATTAATTTTCAGACTCATTTTTTAATGTCATTTGTGTCAAAGCCATGGCTATAATTGGGTTATAAAGATGTCTCCATATGTGGAAAGGCAATATTTCTCAATCTTTTTAGTCCATGCCCTTTTCTTTTTGATGAATATGAAAACCCTCATCTGTTCCATTACTAGACTCTCTATCCATGTTCCAATCAAGAACCACTATTCCTAATGTTTAATAAATGCCAGAAAACACAAACAATCCATTGAAAAATTTTTAAAAATAATCTGTTACTCTTGACCTCAGATTTACAGTAACATCTTCCAATCTGCTACCTTTGTTTGTATGAGAGAAATAGTGTTTCCTCTATAGAGTACCTTTAACAACAGTAGAGAGTGTGGTATCAATAGTAGTCACTATTGATTTTTTTTTAAAGAGTGAATAATAAAAACAGTAGCTTATTTTCACATAGTGTTCTCTATTGTGCTCCATTCTAAGCACTGTACATATATTAGCTTTTTGCTTTCTGTGAACCCTGTGAGGCAAGTCTTATTACTAGACTCATTTATCCAGGAAGAAACAGCTATGGAGAAGTTTATTTCAGGTTTGTATTCTGGTTTTGTTTCTTTCATGGGTAATACCTTTTCTTCAGTCTTTCTTGCACAAAAATTGAAATTGTGCTGACTGTCACTCTCTTTTCTTCTCCATCTCTCATCTGTCATCTTTCTTGCTTATTCAACAGTGCTAGGTGTTGTGACAGCACACTTAGCGCTCTCTTACGTCTTTTTTTTTTTTTTTTGCTTTTTTACTTTCTGCTTTTTCTCAGAACATTCAGAAAACTAAGATCATGGCATCCGGTCCCATCACTTCATGGCAAATAGATGGGGAAACAGTGGAAACAGTGGCTGACTTTATTTTTCTGGGCTCCAAAATCACTGCAGATGGTGACTACAGCCATGAAATTAAAAGATGCTTACTTCTTAGAAGGAAAGTTATGAGCAACCTAGACAGCATATTAAAAAGCAGAGACATTACTTTGCCAATAAAAGTCCGTCTAGTCAAGGCTATGGTTTTTCCAGTGGTCATGTATGGATGTGAGATTTGGACTATAAAGAAAGCTGAGCAGCAAAGAATTGATGCTTTTGAACTGTGGTGTTGGATAAGACTCTTGTGAGTCCCTTGACTGCAAGGAGATCCAACCAGTCCATCCTAAAGGAGCTCAGTCCTGGGTGTACATTGGAAGGACTGATGTTGAAGCTGAAACTTCAATACTTTGGCCACCTGATGTGAAGAGCTGACTTATTTGAAAAGACCCTGATGTTGGGAGGGATTGAGGGCAGGAGGAGAAGGGGATGACAGAGGATGAGATGGTTGGATGGCATCACCAACTTGATGGATATAGGTTTGAGTGAACTCCGGGAGTCGATAATGGACAGGGAGGCCTGGCATGCTGCAGTTCATGGGGTCGCAAAGAGTCGGACACGACTGAGCGACTGAACTGAGAGCTCCTTCAAGGCGTGGTGTTTGTCTCATGTATATCTATTACTAGCCATGTGCCTGGCACATAGGGTGTACCCAATGAAGATTTGTTTGCATGAATGGACTGCAAAGATTCCACTATCCTCTAAGGTAGAAATGAGCATCTCACAGTGTGATAAAAAGGACAGTGGAATCTAGTCTTTCAATTATGTCACAATGAATTCCTCCTCTTTCATTCCCCCTTGCTGACCACAGGCCTCTTTCCTTCTCTCTTTCCCCCCACCCTTTTGGCCTTGTCACATGGCATGTGAGATCTTAGTTCCCTGGCCAAGGATTGAACCCGCACCCCCTGCAGTGGGAAGCATGGAGTCCTAATTCCTGGACTGCCAGGGAAATTCCTTTCCTCTCTTTTGATGAAGTGCCTGTGGTCTATTACTTGGCCTTCCTGGTCTCTTTTTTCTCTCCTGTCCTCCCAGCAATTTCTGCCAGATAATGTTCCCAAATCATACGATGTTCTAGCTCAAACCCTTCTGATGACTCAGGCTGTGACTTAGATTATCATTGAGCTACATTTCCTATGTCCATGCCTTGTTCCCTCAACTCCACACTAAAATCTGGCAAGTATTATGGCAAAATTCTTTACCATTTTCCTCCAGAGTGGCCATACATCATATTGATTATATCAGTTGACAACAATGTATTTCTGTATCTATTCAGAAAGCATGGGATACATAAAAAGCTAAAGAAGCAGTATAGCCCAGGGATAGCACAGGAAGAGCTCAACTCGGTGCTCTGTGATGACCTAGAGGGATGGGATGGGGGTGGTGGTTCAAGAGGAAGAGGATATATTTATGCATGGGTGCCTGCTAAGTTGCTTCAGTCCTGTTTGACTCTTTGTGACCCCATAGTCTGGACTGTAGCCCACAAAGCTCCTCTGTCCATGAAATTCTCCAGGCAAGAATATTGGAGTGGATGGCCATGCCCTCCTCCAGGGGATCTTCCTCATCCAGGGATTGAACCCACATTGCTTGTGTCTCCTGCATTAACAGGCAGGTTCTTTACCATTCGCAGCACCTGGGAAGCCCAGATATATGTATGCATATAGCTGATTCATCTGTAAAGCAGTCATACTCCATTTATAAAAACGGAGACAATTATATGTGAGAACTAAAGAATCATATTACTTTCCTACTGCTGTGTAACAGATGACAAACTAGCAGTTTAAGATAACATAAGTCTATCCCCTCACAGTTTCTGTAGGTCAGGAGAGTGGATACTCTGCTTAGGGTCTAACGGAGCTGACACTGAGGTGTTATCTATAGCTGTAGTTTTCACCTGGACTCCGAGACCTCCTCTGAGCTCACTGGCTGTTGACACTTCATCTCTCTGCAGCTGTAGTACTGAGGTACCATTTTCCTTCTACTCTTAGCTGTTGGCCAGGGACCACTCTCAGCTCTTAACTGGCAGTTCCTTACCCTGCAGCCTCCATGAATGTTTGGTTTCTTCTAGGCAAGGTGGGCTACATGTATCTGAAATTTTCTTCTGATACCAGCCAGAGAAAGCTATTTGTTTTTATAGGACTGATGTGATTAGCTCAGACTACCTGGATAATCTCCCCATCATAAGGTCAACTGATTTGGGACTTTACTTACATCTGCGAAAACCCTTCACAGCAATACCAAGATCGGTGTTACTGAGTGACCAGAGAAGGTATGTGTCAGTCAGGGCAGCCTAGAGTTCTGGGGGGCCCATTTTAGGGCTCTGCTTATTCCAAAGAGTTCCAAATTCCATCGTCTCACCAAGTGTAGTTCTCAGGATAACGGGTTCTTCAAGACTTCTTTCATTCATTAGTATTTCTGGAATTTCTCTTAAATACATCAAGCACTACTCTAGGAGTTTTTGAAGTCTCTTCCCATGAGGTAAAATTGGAAACTAATACAGAGTGTGTGTGTGCTCAGTTGCTGAGTCTAGCAATAATTAAATGAGTTTTGTTACTGTTGTTGAGTTGCTCAGTCATGTCTGACTCTTTGCGACCCCGTGGACTATAGCCTGCCAGTCTCCCCTCTCCATGGAATTTCCCAGGCAAGAATACTGGAGTGGTTTGCCATTTCCTTCTCCAAGTGATCTTCCTGACCCAGGGTTCTAACCTGCATCTCCTGCGTTGACAGGCAGATTCTTTACTGCTGAATTGCTGGGGAAGCCCTAACTAATATAACATCTTCCCTCAAATACCAAATTTTGAAGATGGTATTGTAGAAAGTGTTATTTTACAGAAGTAATACATTTGTGATGTTAATTTAGTTGAAGCTGAATCACCGAAGTGTTCTCAAGAATACTTTTATGATATATTTCAAAACAAATAACATGAAAGCAATACTCTAAACAACTGAAAGGAAACAGGACAAGGATTTAGGAAACCTGACCTCTAGTCTCTGTTTTCATCTTGTGGGTAATATTCGAAATGTTTGTAATATTTTGATACTATAGGTATTTCTTCTGTTGTATTGACTTGCTTCTCCCAGGTTAGTGTTACAAGACTAAAAGTTGCAAATCTATATGCAATATTGACTATTCTCACTTCTATCGAATCTTTAAATATTGAATATTAGATATTTAAAATGAATATACACATATTGTGATAGTATGTTTACATAGGTTTTCTTTGTCAGAACCTTTTTTTAGGCTTAAGCTAAAAAATATCACATGCCATTGCTCATTATGTTGAAAATGAAGAATGCTTAGCTTTTCTAGCTGGGAGGTAGTCTCCCTTGTTTTGAGATACACAGATGTTGGTTTAATTTAATGAAAAAAGATGCTTTCACTGTATAAAAGATTTGACTTTTGAGGAAGGCAATGGCACCCCACTCCAGCACTCTTGCCTGGAAAATCCCATGGACGGAGGAGCCTGGTGGGCTGCAGTCCATGGGGTCTCGAGGAGTTGGACACGACTGAGCGACATCACTTTCACTTTTCACTTTCCTGCATTGGAGAAGGAAATGGCAACCGACTCCAGTGTTCTTGCCTGGAGAATCCCAGGGACGGCAGAGTCTGATGGGCTGCCGTCTATGAGGTCGCACAGAGTCGGACACAACTGAAGCGACTTAGCAGCAGCAGCAGCATAGCTGACTTAGAATTAAAAAAAAAAAAAAAAGTAGGTAGTCCCTTTCCACATATACCTACAGTGTGTATCTACAAAGGTTTGGGAACCAAACAGACCAGAATTTAAATATTGACTTTGCTGCTCACTAGCTGAGTGAACTAAGGCTAGTTTCTTGTCTCTGAGTGTAAATCACATCTGTAAAATGGTGATAGTTATTTCTTTATCATGGGATAGTTAGAATGAAATATAAAGGTTTAGGTACCTAGCATGATGTCTAGGACATTCTAATGACAAATACTTGATCATTTCCCACCACCTCCTATCTTTTATAAGTCATCGTCATATGTCTATTTTGATAACAAACTCTTTATTTATTAGCAAATAGTTACTGTTTATTCTGTGTTGAGATCTGTGTGTTACATAAGACCTGGCCTCTGCCCACAAAGAGGACTAGACCAGCTTCTATGCAAGAAATTCAAGACAGTGAAATAAGCCTCATGAAAATGTCAAATTGCAACTGCTTATTACAGAAGATAGTAAATTGTATTACAAGTTACATTGTTCACATGGAAATAATTACTTTCGTCTTCTTTCTGGGTTTTGCCATGGCTTTCCATTCATTTTGGTTGCAGTTAAGGTGGAGTTCTTTCATCTGAAATGCCCACAGGATATGGATCCTGGCTATTTAAGTTATATTCTTATTTCCTTTGCTGCTGGAACTGTGTTGATGGTCAACTGACGCTGTTTTCATACTCTCTAGATTTGATGTTTGATGAAAGGAGCCAAAAAGAATTCAAAGGAGTTACCTTGCCTTAGGGACTTCCTTCTATTAAATTGATGTCTTCCAACTTTGCTGGGATTTGAAAAACACTAAAAGGCCCATGTTTATGCAGTTTTTGACTTGAAAGTTGGGAGGTGGGTGTGCTCTCCTAGTAACATGCTGTTTGCAAGAGAAGATGTAGCCATTACTCATGATTTAATGCATTGTCTCTTGCCATAAGGATTTTAGATATTCTTGGTAATTGGAGCAAGGAAAACTGCTCTGTAAACTGCAAAATTAATTCTTTATTACCATGAGATTTTTGTGTCCAAATTGACCTGTACATTAAATTATGGTTTAGTGGAATCAGTTTTCATATGGAGGCTTGAGTTTCATCTTACACATAACCAAAATGTGTCAAGCTAGGACTCTAAATGTCCAAATATATATATGGTTACCCTCATTTTTAATCATGTGTTTTTTTTTAATCCCTATTGAATAGTTAGTTTTCATTTAAAACTGATAGTCAAACAGCAAAGTTAATGACCTGATATGGGGAATGTCCCGGTGAAATATACCAGTTTGGTGTCCTAACTGAGCCCCTCATTTATGCTGACTCTTTAGCCCAAGGATTCTTTATCTCTCTGTCTTTCCTTAGCATTTTCTGAAATATATGAAAAACACTATCCTATCCTGCCCTATATTGTGTTTATTTGTATCATTATACTTTCTTCCTGATCATATTGAAATTTCCCAAGAACCGTCTTTCATCTTTGTATTCATCATAGCGCCTTTCGTAGCGTTTCATCTGAAGCAGTACTCAGTAGAATATTTGTTCATCAGACCCTTAAGGGTAAAGTTTGATATTTGAAGTATACCAAAACATTTTAGAAAAACTCAGAGGAAAGAAAAACAGTCACTTTCTCAGCAGATGTACGTATTCAGGTTTCCATGTGTTCCTGAAAGACGTCCTAAACATGGTCAATTTCTGTTCTGCAAATAGTAATCCTCTTTATTCGTGATGAGCCGACAGGAGCTTCACACAGTGAAAGGAGTTGCTCATACTTTGGCATGAATCGAGTTCTCATCATCGTTTTTATGCCCTAGTTTTCGGATGATCCAGTTCAGTTAGATGAGGTGCTCTAATGCTTAAGTTATGAAACAATCTTGCTTTAATTTCCAGCATATTCTCCCACCCTTGTGATTGTTAAGGACAAATAAATAGTACAATTGGTATTGGAATGTTTGTGGGAGAATGGTTGAGATTGCTTAAGATCAAAGGACTGTTTGGAATAAAATGAGGGATTGGTAAGCAACTCTATGAGCTCCATTTCCTAGCACCAGAAAAGTTTGAAGACAAATTGAAATTTAAACTCTGTGTTATTGGGTGAATAGCGCTAATACTTGGCTAGGGTCACACTTTGCTTCTTAATTTGTTTCATTAGTTCTCAGCAGCAGCCAGCCTTTTGAAGAGTTATTTGTAAACCTGACATTTTTGATCTAAAAATAGGCAAACAAGTCAAACCTGTCCATATCTTATTTACAAAATAGTTACCTTTCTCTGAATCTGTCCTTTCCCTTGATTCTTGGGGGAAAGGAATGGTACTTAGAAAAATATCAACAGCAAATAAGAAAAAGCAAATATCAACACATTGCAAATAATAAATCACACCTAATATTTCTCTTTGTGGTGGTGAAAAAGAAGCATAGCATTTGATATTTTAGTCTAAAATGCTTAAAAATATTTTGTAGTCAACCTTTTTCCTAACCAATGTTAATAAATCTGTCTACTTATCTTAATGGTTGAAATGCACATAAATTTAGTGTTCTTATTGAATCAAATCATTAGCATGAAAAAATTACAAAACAGCAAGTCCTGTTAACTAATTAATTGGCTCTTCAGAAGAGGTTCATCACATACGAATATTATCATTTATAGAAAGGAATCTTTTCAAAGAAGGCTTCTATTTAAAACTTGTTAATGAAAGGAATTTTAAAAAATAGATATATACATATGTAGAAATTGTTTCTGAGGGTTATGTATGCATCCTTAACATGCATTTGTCTTATAGTGAGAGATTATGAATTAAGATAGTTTCCCAATTTGATGGAATGTTCCAGATTTTTGATCTTTGGAAGCATTAAGTAGAATAAAGGAAAAACAAATGAATTAAAAGGAAGAAATTCAGTCCTGGGTGTTCATTGGAAGGACTGATGTTGAAGTTGAAACTCCAGTACTTTGGCCACCTAATGCGAAGAGCTGACTTGTTTTAAAAGACCCTGATGCTGGGAAAGATTGAGGGCAGGAGGAGAAGGGGATGACAGAGGATGAGATGGTTGGATGGCATCACCGACTCGATGGACGTGGGTTTGGGTGGGCTCCGGGAGTTGGTGATGGACAGGGAGGCCTGGCGTCCTGCGGTTCATGGGGTTGCAAAGAGTCAGACACGACTGAGCAACTGAACTGAACCTAAATTTACCAGATTAAAAACTCCGCATGCCTAGAAGCCATCAGGTTTGCCATGCCTTATAACATTGATCCTTCATATTGAAATTAGCCAGACATAGAATAAAATCTGTTAACTGACATTTTCCCTTCTAAACTCTATAAATGAATTTGGACACTTGGATAGCCAATTTCATGTTGAGTTCTTATGTATAAACATCTTAATAATAATAGCTGCCACTTATTGAACGCTTCCTTTATGCTGAGCACTCTGCTAAGTGGTTTGTATAGTATTTCATTTAATCTTCCTTTTAAAAGCTATAGATTAGGTAGAGCAGCTCAGAAAGGAAACATGAATTTCCTAAGATCACATGCTTCTAAATGGAATTAAGATTTGTGTTGCTAGTGATCTGACTTACATGTTCATCTTCAGTTTGAGCAAAAGAAAATCCCTGAACATGTTTAAACTTCTTCATCTATATAAAACAAATGGAAGTAAATGCTATGGAATTTAAATGTATAAATATGAATAAAACTATATCCCTCTTCCACCTCTCAATGGTTTCTAGCCTCTGCTTCTTTAGAGAGTTGAAAATCATCACAGGGTCTGAGCACTGGAAAGTTATTTAGTCCTTTCTGCCTACAGCACTATTGTAAGGACTTTCTGATGTCATGATCAGATGCTTTTGGGAGGAATCTTCTAAGAAATACATTTGGACTTTATGTCATGTTTCCATTGCTTATTTTTCTGGCTTCAATTATTTATTAAATGTGAAATCTGTGACAAGTTTACCGCTTCTTAATATAAAAGCTTTTTCTTTGCTACCCATTTATTCCTGTAATATATAGATAGATAAATAGGTATCTTAGCTGTCAGTGGTTTATGATGCCATTAAATATAGAGAAATACACATAAAAAGGGGTATGTTAGGTATGTATACTCAGTTGCTCATTCATGTCCAATTCATTGTGACCCCATGGACTGTAGCCAGCCAGGCTCCTCTGTCCATGGAATTTTCCAGGCAAGAATACTGGAGTGGGTTGCCATTTCCTACTTTGATATTAGGCATAAGATTTTAGAAAAGATAAAGTTCTTTGAGAAATTAACAGAGGTCATATTTTGTGTGTATGTGTGTGTTTAAGGACTTCCCTGGTGGCTCAGACGGTAAAGCGTCTGTCTACAAAGCGGGAGACCCGGGTTCGATCCCTGGGTCGGGAAGATCCACTGGAGAAGGAAATGGCAATCCACTCCAGTACTATTGCCTGGAAAATCCCATGGACAGAGGAGCCTGGTAGGCTACAGTCCCTGGGGTCGCAAAGAGTCGGACACATGTTTAATAATGATCATCAACATTTCTAGATCAGAAACATTTCACAAGGAAAGGAGATATTTTCCCTTGATTTTACTTTCTTCTTCATACAGATCACTGTATTTTTTTCCTATGTTAAGCAGCTCCAGGCCAGGTACTTTTTACTCCCAAAATCTTTTCCAAGTCACAGGAATCTTTAACTCAATACTTTCAACTGAATAGTGATATCTGTCTGCTTGTGCCTTTTACACTAGACTTTAATTTACGTAACATCAACATTTGACTCACTCATAATCTTGGGTGAGTGCTCAATTAGTGTTTGTTGACTCAGTGGGTATTTATTATTTTAAATAATAAGTCTTTTAATTGTGTGCATGTGTCCTTGCTAAGCTACTTCAGTCATGTCCAACTTTATGCTACCCTATGGGCCATACCCCACCAGGCTCCTCTGCCCACAGGCTTCTCCAGGTGTGAATACTGGAATGGGTTGCCATGCCCTCCTCCAGGGGATCTTCCCGACCCAGGGATCCAACCGTGTTTCTTATGTGTTGGCATTCAGGTTCTTTACCACTAGTGCCACCATACTTAATTTTTTAAAACTGTCTTCTTACATAGCTTGAAAAGATAAACTCAAGTCAGGGAATTCTGCCTGGTGTGTTATTTTATTTTCATAATGCTAGGGCCTTGCACATAGTATATGTTCAAAACCTGTTAGTTGAAAGTTAGCTGAATTCCATTTTCAAAGCAGAATTTCCTAACATGTCTTCTGTGCCCATGTAGAAAATCTTTGTGCTTCACCTGCAAGCACATAGAAAGTAAACATTGTGAAAGAGCTAGTAATGTTTCTAGTCTTTTAGATTCAATTACAGGGACTTCCTTGGTGGCCCAGTGGCTAAGACCCCATGGTCCCAATACAGGGGACCCTATTTTGATCCCTGGTTGGGGAACCAGATATCATGAGCTGCAACTTAAAGTCTGCATGCCACAACCAAGACCCGATGCAGTCAAATAAATAATTTTTTTTTTTGAAAACGCTCAATTTATAACTTTTTGGGGGGGGTGGAAATGGGTATATGGCACTAAAACTGAGCCAGTAGAATTCAAAAAAGAGAAGAAATACAGTTGACCAATTAAGGATATTATGTGAGTTTTATTCTCATTATTTACAAAAGGAATATACATTTGAATAAGGATGAAATTCTATTTTTCTTCCTATGTTGCATAGGTAAGAGCTAATGAGTACTTTGATGATGTAAAATGATGTATCCTTTTGGAGATCTATTTGACAGTACATAACAGAACCTTGACTGTGTGGATCACAATAAACTGTGGGAAATTCTTCAAGAGATGGGAATACCAGACCACCTGACCTGCCTCTTGAGAAATCTGTATGCAGGTCAGGAAGCAACAGTTAGAACTGGACATGGAACAACAGACTGGTTCAAAATAGGAAAAGGAGTACGTCAAAGCTGTATATTGTCACCCTGCTTAATTAACTTATATGCAGAGTACATCATGAGAAATGCTGGGCTGGAAGAAGCACAAGCTGGAATCA
This sequence comes from Bos javanicus, assembly GCF_032452875.1. Taxonomy (NCBI): domain Eukaryota; kingdom Metazoa; phylum Chordata; class Mammalia; order Artiodactyla; family Bovidae; genus Bos; species Bos javanicus. The sequence continues at coordinate 49,008,663 of NC_083881.1, forward strand.
AGATTGCCAGGAGAAATATCAATAATCTCAGATATGCAGATGACACCACCCTTAGGGCAGAAAGTGAAGAGGAACTAAAAAGCCTCTTGATGAAAGTGAAAGTGGAGAGTGAAAAAGTTGGCTTAAAGCTCAACATTCAGAAAACGAAGATCATGGCCTCTGGTCCCATCACATCATGGGAAATAGATGGGGAAACAGTGGAAACAGTGTTAGACTTTATCATTTTGGGGCTCCAAAATCCCTGCAGATGGTGACTGCAGCCATGAAATTAAAAGACACTCCTTGGAAGAGAAGTTATGACCAACTTGATAACATATTCAAAACTAGAGACATTATTTTGCCAACAAAGGTCTGTCTAGTCAAGGCTATGGTTTTTCCAGTGGTCATGTATGGATGCGAGAGTTGGACTGTGAAGAAAGCTGAGCACTGAAGAATTGATGCTTTTAAACTGTGGTGTTGGAGAAGACTCTTGAGAGTCCCTTGGACTGCAAGGAGATCCAACCAGTCCATTCTAAAGGAGATCAGTCCTGGGTGTTCTTTGGAAGGAATGATGCTAAAGCTGAAACTCCAGTACTTTGGCCACCTTATGCGAAGAGTTGACTCATTGGAAAAGCCTCTGATGCTGGGAGGGATTGGGGGCAGGAGGAGAAGGGGACGACAGAGGATGAGATGGCTGGATGGCATCACTGACTCGATGGACGTGAGTCTGAGTGAACTTCGGGAGTTGGTGATGGACAGGGAGGCCTGGCGTGCTGCAGTTCATGGGGTCGCAGAGTCGGACACGACTGAGCAACTGAACTGACTGACTGAACAGAATTTTAAATCCACATACCTTGCTAGAAATCCTGCTCATCTACTTCTTCTAGTAATTTAGTCAAAAGAAATATGAAACATATGGAAGCTCATCATGTCGTTTCTGTTAGAGAAAGAAAAGGGGAAAGGAAAGCAGAAGAAGAGAACAAGTAAGGGAAGAGGATTGGAAGCAATTTATAGCCTAGACTTTGCCAAATACACCATTGATACTATGGAATGGATCCCTATGTCCACATGTAAAAGGACAGTGCAGATTACTCTTATTTATTGATATGAATGATGTTAAATGAGAAAAAAAAAAGTATAGATTGACGAAACAATCTTTTTAGTAAAATCTTATTGCCCTTTGCTATGTGATATGTGATACTGGGGTACAGGAATGGAGACAAGAGACTGTGTTCTAATGGAACTTACTACTATGGAACTCTGAGCCTGGGGAGCTGACAGTGGATATTTTATGCTCAAAAGATATGACTTGGTTCCAAAATGGGGGTCTAAGCTGGGGAAGCATCAATATATCTATAATGCTAAACCATATTGGAGTTCATTGGTTATAAATTTATGTCTATGGTAGAGCTTCTAGATCAGTCTTTAGTTAGAATTTCTAATAGCTGGGAGGAAGTCATTGGAATGGCAGTTGAGAGATAACTTAAAAGCCTTCCCCTATAAGATGAAGATACAAAAGCCGTTTAAGGCTTTTGAAGACCTCTGTAAGATGTAAAGCAAGCCAACTAGTCCAGAGCTAATGATGTGTAAGCCATTGGAACAGCACAGTAGGATGCCTAGAGTAGGCATATCTCTATTTTATGCTCAGTAAATATGTTCCTTAGTGCTCTTTTCAACTTTCTGTAACATATTAGTTTATTATAAATTCATTAATCTTCCAAGTTTATGCTTTCTTCCATATCAGTATTTTCTAAATCCATATCCAGGAATGATAAATAGTGTCCTGGTATTTCTGTGACACATTTCTCTCAATCTATTCAGGGTGTTATTTCAATTTTTTAACCTAGTAGGAAAGGTGTAGGGTTTCCCAGGTGGTACTAGCAGTAAAGAACATGCCTGCCCATGCAGGAGACACAAGAGACGTGGGGTTTGGTCCTTGGGTTGGGAAGATCCCTGGAGGAGGAAATGAAAACCCATTCCAGTCTTCTTGCCTTGGGAATCCCATGGACAGAGGAGCCTGGTGAATTACAGTTCACAGAGTGGGACACCACTGAAGCGACTTAGCACGTAGCACATAGGAAAGGTATGGAGAGTAAGGAAATTATTCTGACTAATTTTAGCATATTACTATGTTTCTGTAATATGTCTATAAAATGTAAGGTTATTTTGTGATGTGATATTTTTTATATCATCAAAGTATCACTTATTATCAATTATCAATAGTTTTATTTTTGAAAAATGCACACATGTTAAGGAACTATGTTATTTACAATATATTTGTTAGGTAGAGGAAAAGTAAGCATGGAAGTGTGGTAAGCAGTCTTTGAGTCTTATTTTGAGTGTATTTTCAGAAATAGTAATATTCTTTATTCATTGTTTAGACTTTGGATAGAAATCAAGGGCATCATATCAGTTGCAGCTCCCAATATTGTATGGTTCTCTGTTTTGCTTCATCCTGTTGGTCCTTCGAAGCTCAAACATTTATGAAAATTTATAATTTTGTGCAAATATTGAGGACCTAGATTTGCAAAATCTATATAAACCAAGATCTGCTGCTTGCTGGTTAGGCAAAAATGAAATTTCCGCCTAGCTCTTCCTCACATTTTTAATTAGAATTACTTGTTTGTTACAATGTGACTTTCTTCAGAAATAGATGCTGTGAAGCAAAAGAGGAACCACAAGCTATATGTTCAATAGAAGGTTGATTAGTTGGCCAAACTTCAGTAGTGGGAGCCTGCCATGCTTCCTAGGGAAATAATTCCTTCTGTGAAAGTTTATTGTGCTAATTACTAGTCCCAACTTGAGTTCAGTATTGCCAACAATTGTTTTAGAGCCGCTTTTGAATCAGCTGCATAACAAATTGTGCATATTTCCTTGTGCCTAAACAAAAATGGATTTTCTGAACATCCATTTGTGGTCAAGTGTATATTATCATTAAAGATCTACAACTTTGTGGGTTTTCTTTTTTTTCTTTTTTTAAACCTTCCCTGCTTCAAGCTCATTGAGCTATGAAACTAGAGCACATCATAGACAATAAATATGGGAAAGGTGGTATACATGAGACTCCTTTCACATAGTGAGATAAGTGAGGAAATTGAATGGTAATTGACAGCAGAGCATTCCTGGAGTGTGTTTATTGTGTTTCTTCATGAGGCACAGTCCTGGGTTTAAATAACTAACTATTGAGGTAGCACTGTTAAAGTGTATGACAGGCAAAATATAAACTGGGAATAACAAAATCTTGGGATAATTTTTTTAAGTACATGGTCATCCCACTAACATGTCATTTTTTAAGACTAAACTGGTTTCTTTTCAAATTTCGTGATCCTTATCAGGCTTTTGTTCTGTGTGCAATACCCTAAAGGTGCTTATGCAGTTATGATGGTTTCCAAGAAGAATTTCAAATTGGTACCAACTATTTGCAAAAGTCGAGTGATCCAGGTTTCATAAGGAAAGGAAAAGGTGAAAGAAGTAGGAACTGTGTGTGTGTGTCTTTGTGCTTTCTTTATAATGAACAGAAATAATAAAAATCTCCTAAAATTACTTGCCATCATCCCTAGAAGCTATTCAAATTCATGCTAAATTTATAAATAGTACATTACTCAATATGTGTTTTATGATAAGAAAAGTTCATAAAGTAATGCTTTTGTTATGGTAGTCTTTTAAATACCATTTATGCATTTTTTATGAACCTGATTTTTCACTTAATCCTCTGCTTTATGCACTTAGAGTTTAAAAAGTCCTGCAATAAAAAGTTATTGTCTTTAGCTTTCCATATTTTAGTTCAGGAAGAAAACAGTTTCATTCTCCTCTTGATTTTAATTTTCTTTTGAATCTGGGAAGCCATTACTTTTTTTTTCTTAGTGACCAGAGAGGCCTGCACCATTATGGTCTGCTATTTTTATAACCTGTGGGCAAAGAATTTTTATCTCTATAGTCTTTTAAGTAGAGTACTAAATCCACATGCACAACTTTTAAAAACTCCCTTTCCCTGAAGTTTTTTTTTTTTTTTCACTTTAAATTTCCTTTGCTTGAAACTGAAAATTTGCCTTGACTCTCCATATACAAATTACAGAAATACTTTAACTGCCTTCATAGTTTGATAAATGAAATTTGCAGGCTGCTTAGTTGGCAATACCATTGTACACTATATTGTTTCTGCTTACTAATGAGTCACTTTGAAATAAAACTTTTCACTCTTCTAAGAGGAGAGTAAAGAACTGTTCTCTCTTCTCACTAATAATGGAGTGGAAGAAAGTGTAACAGAAATGCACAAGCCAGTTCTAGAATAGTATCAATTATAAAGGAAGCTTTGCAAAGGAATGTGAATTCTCCTCCCCCTTATCCCTCTCATCTTTTCCTCCCATCCATCCATTCTAGAATATGTTGTCTAGAATATGACTCCATGGATTTATTTATGGTCCTAAATAAAGGTTTTTAAAAAGACATTTTGAGCTTCTTTGTATCATGACAGTGATGGAAATAAGCTGTATGTTTTGTTAATTGCTTTTAAGAATTTTCAGTAACCTAAAATTTTTCAACTGATTTTTTCTTTCTTTTTTGGAAGGAGGGGGAATATTTATTTCCCCCTGGCTACCAGAATTGTTATATTAGGTTAGTAAGATCTTGTAATGCTAAACTCTTGGCAATCCATAGTGAACAATTTTCAGTAAATATTACAGAAAATTCTGTTACAGGACTCCTACTGGCTAAATCATGAAAATAATTTAAAATTATTTATTTAAGAGCTCACAGTGTAATGATTCTCAAGTCTCTGAATTATGGACAAGTATCACAAAAGAGACTCTCCCCAGCACACTATGGTTATACAGTTTATAGAACAAAATATTTCATCGAAACCTGGCATCTTCCTTTATTGTTGGTTTTGCCACTCATAACTTGAATGATTTTGAAATTTTTGTAGCAGAAAGTTTTGCTTCCTCGTCTCTCTCGGAAAGACATATTTCTAGTGCTGAAAATCAAAACAACTCCTTAGAGCCCGAAGTCAGAAAACATAGCTTATTCCAGACCACTTCTCTAAATATTAATGTAACTTAACATGAATCACACATAGCATATACTGCTCCTTTGTGCTGGAAATGCCACACTTTTTATAGCCATTGCTGAACAGCTAGGATAATAGGAACCAAAGTCGTAAAACAGTAATTAATATACTTCAGAAGTGAGCTGTTTTATTGGGTAGATGCTAATTAAGGATGATAGATGGCAGTGATTGAAATAGGCATAAACCATTTGGTCAACACAAGTGAAAGCTCAGGTATCATCTTGAATGCTTTAATTAAGGAGGCTTTGCCCCCCCCACCCAACTTTTAAATATCCAAAGAAACATGGAAGGAAAGATCCACTGTAATTAAAAGCAAAACGATGTGTGGTGCATACCCTAGGCGTCTGAGGATGGATACATATATGTTAAAACTTTTGGTTGATCTGACTCCCCATGAAATTGCATCATTCTCTGCAAACAAATCACATTAGTGCTTTCAGACCCTGGCACAATTCAGTCAAATCTTTATGGGATTTTTGCATTAATTGTAGAAGTACTGCATTATGTTATGGAGACTGCTGCTGCCCACATTTAAAGTAAAGATTCTATGCCCAGAAATAAACTCTGAAAAGTGAGGAACTGGCTCAAGATCGGCTCCATCTAATGGAATGCTTACTATCTATGAGATCATCTGTAAGACAAAATGAAAGGAACTTCACCAGAATGCAGACCAATAAAACCTAATATGTTTTCACATATTTGGCACAGAGATTATGAGAGGTAGATATGTTAGTTATTAACTTTAATTTAGTAGCTGCCTGTTACCCATTTGGTTACATTTGTTTGCTTTTTGTCTTTCTTAAATGATATATACTGCTGTCATTATGTTTAATAGAAAGATTCTTTCATTTCAGTGGCTAATGTTAAAATATCTTAAATAACTGATCTCTGGTAAAATAACATTCACGAGACAAAACAAAGGCACTTTTTTTCAACCAAACTAATGCCTGATTATAATAACACAAGTACTTGTTATTCTGTCCATATTATATACATAACATTCATAGATAAGCCTATAGTTAGACAACAGTCTTTTGTGGAATTGTCTGCCAACACATATAATTATATTTTTAATATGTAAAAGCATGCATTAAAATATTTATATAAGTGCAAAACAAGGATAAGTAAACAGAATTCTGCATTTTCCAATTTGGATAGTGATTTGATCTTGCATAGAATTATTTTAATTGTTGCATGGTATTATTTCTCATTTCAGTGTTTTAGCCCAGTACTGGAAAGGACATTAAGTTTAAGGAAGTGTGATTCAAGATTGCTGATCCATAGAATGTTCCACTCTCTGAGTAGAAGCCCTAATAATACTGCTAAAAAAAAGAATAAAGAGTAAAAGTTCGTAGAGTTATCGACCAGGCAAGCAAAGAGTAAAAAGAGACATCATCCTTTAAAATCCTGTCCTTATCACCCAATCATAGAGTCAAGCCGTCAATGACCAAAGCATGTCCAAGGCTGGACATGGATATACTCAATCTGGTTTCAGTAATAATCTTTTATGAAATAATCTCCAGGTTTATATTTCAAAAAGTTTTCAAAGGAAACTGACTAGGGCTGTAACCAGTGGGTAGCATTGATGTGGTGTAGTGGTCAATTTTTTTTTTTTTTTAATCCTGAGTATATATAATTCATGGGCTTCTTGGTGGCCCAGTGATAAAGAATCTGCCTGCTAAAGCTTGAGATGCAGGTTTGATCCCTAGGTTGGAAAGATCCCCCGGAGAAGGAAATGGCAACCCACTCCAATATTCTTGCCTGGGAAATCCCACGGACAGAGGAACCTGGAGTCCACGGTGTTGCACAAGAGCTGGACACAACTTAGTGACTAAACAACAACAACAATATATAACCCATAAATAGTCTTTGGAAGAGAAATGATAATATAATTGTGGCTATATCCATTTGGGCATTATGGGCAAAGGCATAGCTAGAAAAACTTTTTCCTCAAATAGCCAATTTACTGAAGACAACACCAGGCACTGTCTTCTTACCACCAGTTAATGACGTTCTAGTTAATTTGTAACTTGCACAATATCTGTTCTGGCAATTGCTGCCAAGCACATTGCAGATCAAGGAGCCTGTTATGCAACTGTGAATAAGAACCTTGGGCCACTTCACACTATTTCATCTTGCCACTTGGGACTTTTGTTTGATTGTGCATATGTGTGTGTGTTAAAGTCTAATGACGTTTAAGCAAACAAGTAATGGACTCTGCAGATCCCCTTTTCAAAATGTATCATGAGTTCATTAATTTCTAATTGCTCCATTTGTGCACGGATCCTTTGGAAGAAGGAAACATCAGTATATGTACACTTTACTTCTGCTTTTCAAAATGATAGGCCAGCAAGGTAGCCATTCCGTGCTGCTGTTCAGTTTTTTTGTGTGCTATTGAGGAGTAAGAAGCTTTTTACAAAGACATTTCCATTTCGCTTTGACATGGGATTTTGTTTTATTGTTCATTGGAGAGTCTCTCTAATCTGAAAATTCTCCATAACTCAAATACTGTAACTACACAGTTCATATGTGGCTCATGGAAGCCTGGAAACACTGCCTACTTTTTCCACCCTGTCCTTCAAAATCCATTTTACCACTTCTGCCACTTTATTCTGGGAGTTGACATCCATCCAGATGTACTGTTTGCTGGTTCCTATGTTCAAGGGAAATTATTTTTATTCCTGGAACATTTCTCTCTCCTAAAATCCTGGATTAAATTAAGCAAATATCCCGTATACGTAAATAAACGTTTAATTAAGCAGAGTGGGTAACAATGTCAGAAACAATAAAACGGATGATTTGTCAGAAATAAACTGCAGGGCATCTGATCCTTTGAAGATAATGGAAAGTTGACTATTTAAAAACATGAACTGAAAATATATAGAGATGGATCTTGATGAGTTCCAGTTTCCTAAATTACTGTGGCCTGAATATTTTGAGAAGTAAAACTCGAAAACAAAAACAGAGGTCTAGTGTGTCACTTCTCATCAGTAAAGCGTTCTACAGCAAATAGTAGTAGAATCTTCATGGGCAATTTCTGTAGGTGAGAAAACTCTAGAGTGTCAGCCATGAAAGGGGAAGGCGGGGTTATTCTCATCTCTGGTACAGCGGAACCTCACTTGGATACCGTTTCTTTTACATCCAAGTTTACAAAGGTTTTTCTTCAGCCAAAAGAAGTTCGTTTATGATCAGTCTGGAAGAAAATGATGATATCTCTCGTTAAGGTAGCAGAGAAGGTTTCAGTGTGCTCCAAGCATGGAGTTAATTTACATGGCAAGATAAGTGTATCAATAAGGAGTTTGATGTGTAAGGCTGGTGTCTTATCCTGTTGAATGTCGCTCTCATTTCCTAGAGTGCCAGCAATCACATTCCATTCCATCCTCTTTCATAGCTATCCACATCATTTTCAATGTTGTAAATTATCCCTCCTCATTTTCTTCATGTCTTCTTACTGTCTAGGCTTTTCAGGTGTTGCTAGTGGTAAAGGACCCACATTACCAATGCAAGAGACATAAGAAATGTGGGTTTGATCCCTGAGTTGAGAAGATCCCCTGGAAGAGGGCATGACAAACCACTCTAGTATTCTTGTCTGGAGAATCCCATGGACAGAGAAGCCTAGGAGGCTATAGTCCATGGGGTCGCGAAGAGTCAGACACAACTGAAGCAACTTAGCATGCGTGCATGCACTCTCTGTCTAGGGTCTGCTGCTGCTGCTGCTGCTAAGTCGCTTCAGTCGTGTCCAACTCTGTGCGACCCCATAGACGGCAGCCCACCAGGCTCCCCTGTCCCTGGGATTCTCCAGGCAAGAACACTGGAGTGGGTTGCCATTTCCTTCTCCAATGTGTGAAAGTGAAGTCACTCAGTCGTGTCCAACTCTTAGTGACCCCATGGACTGCAGCCTACTAGGCTCCTCTGTCCATGGGGTTTTCTAGGCAAGAGTACTGGAGTGGGGTGCCATTGCCTTCTCTGGTCTAGGGTCTGAGATACACATGTATCAATTCAGATCCTTTAGAAAAAGAGTTTAGAATAAATAAGGTTTATTTATGTTTAAAGAGCAAATTAGGAGGACTTCCCTGGAAGTCCAGTGGTTAAAAGACTTCCCCTTCCAATGCAGGGGGTGCAGGTTCAATCCCTGGTCTCAGAGCTAACATCTCACATGCCTCCCAGTCAAAAAAACTGAAACATAAAACAGAAAGAATATTGTAACAAATTCAATAAAGAGCTTAAAAATGAACCACATCAAAAAATATTTAAAGAGCTAACTAGGAATATATATATATATATATATATATATATATATTAAACTAAAGGCCAAATTCCTTTTTTTTCAAGAGGGTCCTGCATTCACACCTCTGTACTACTGACTTCCTAGCAAGGCAGTGTTTCTGGATCAGTTTTGGTCACACAGCAGGTTTTGCCCTCCCTGTTTTGTTTGTCACTTTTCCTTCCACATACCAGACTGCTTTTTCTTTTTCTTTTTAAAGATGGGGCAAAAAAAAAAAAAAGGACACTACCGCTCTAAATGAGGGTATCAAGTAATGTCAAACCTGATTTCTTATGTTGTAACTTCTCCAAATTTTTGATATGTTCATTCTGGTCATTTTGTATATGTAGATGCTTTTGGAGTGAAATAAGAACCTAATATGGGAATATGATTCAACATTTAAGAAAATTCAAACCTGGCTTCAAATACAGGTCTATGGTGAGATCTTACTAACCGTTACACTATACGATTACAATGAGAAAATTATTTTTATCCAATTCTGAGGGGAGGTCTATTAAAGTGGTGCATAATTTCAGAGTAGTTCTCTAGAGATGAACTTTTTTATGGTAAAATGAAGCAATGTAACATAATGCAAATCATACTACCGTTACAAAAAGGAAATTAAGTTGGAAGAATGTGTCCAAATATTGTGAAAGATGAGAAATCAAACTTTATTACTTTATTTTTAGAATTTGCAAAGATGTTCCACTGCAGAAATGCCTCTGGGCATTTGTGAAATGGGAGGGAAAGAAAAAGAGCAGTTCTACCAACATGCTGTAGCTTCAGCCTCGGCCCCTCCTCTCTGCTTTCATCCTGAGCCTGCCTTACCCTGACAGTTCTGTCTGCACAAGAGCCAGCCAGTATCTGTTCAAAAGAGTTTTGTGATTGCATATGTTTCCCAGTGTGTAAGCTCTTCGGCATACTAATTGTTTCTCATGTTGAAACTAGATTGTGTTTCATTAGAAACCCTTCATCACTTTGTTGAAGAGTTTGCGTTAAGGTTTCAGAAAAATTCTCAGACTCTCAAACCTGTAGGGAAAGGGGAAAAAAAAGCATTTGCCTATAGTATATTTGTCAGTAGTTTCCTTTTCCAAATATATTAGGATGCACTTTATGATATTACAGAGTAATGTTTCCCTTTAATCTTTTCATCAAACTCCGGACGCCAGTTGCTTAAAAAAAACATCAAGTCAGCACGATCGACTGTTTGTTTGCTTTGTCTGTGGCATCACACAGATATTAGTCAATTCACTTTTTACAAGTTTAAAAAGTCAAGCAGAAGTGCCTGTAGCTACTACTTTCTAATGACTGAAGCCAGATTATAATTTATAAGTTAAAACTAAAATATTGAGTTTTCGTTTTATCTCCAAATTAATGCATGGAAGTTTATGGGTGTAACAGCTTGTGAGTTCTGGATTGAATTTGAGTGCATAAGCAGAGTTGGTGCCACGTGTTTGTAACTACCTGCTTCTGTAGAGGTAGCCTTAATGATCTAAAGTCTCAAGCTCTGTATCTCCACCCTTGAGTACAGTAAATGTCTCAATGATTTTTTTCAGAATAAAATACATATTTAATTTTTAATTCCACTATAATAAGTTTCAGAGACTCCAATTAATTTTGTCAATTACTGCTTTTTTATAACAACTATATGTGAGCCTTTATAATCTAAAGTGAAATGAGCCCTCATCTTTAGATTTTATAAATGTGAGCCCAAAGCTTCTATGTCATAGTCAGTTCTTATGTGTGTAATAATAGAATCATCTTTGCACAGAAAGTAGATATATGCTCTAGAATAATGTTATAACAACTCAATTCCCACCAGTTCAAGCTTAAGAATATCACTAAGAATAGTTTATGTATCTTTTCTATTATATATATGTCATCGATATTACATATAAAATTTAAATATTTTATATGTAATATTAAAATATATATAATATATAAAGTATATTTTTATATATGGTGAATAGATGTATATAAGAGAATACACAAAGATTTATTTTTTAGATCAATTTAACATTTGAGAATGTCAGGAACTTAAAGCTCTATCCTATTTCCTTCGTCCTTCAGAATGCTAACTAGCTAAACTGCTGCCTTTGATGGTTTCTGTTGGCCGAGGCAGAGAAAGCCAAATGTATTATAAAAATTTATATTGAAAACTCTTAATAATGAGTTTAAGCATGCTTTTTTGATGCCTGGGACTGTGTTGAATTGGTTTCCAAAGGCATTTAGAATTTTTCTTAAACCCTGGAGAAATGCCTTTTGAAATATTACCCTGATTTACCAACAAAACATAGCAATTATAATAGGACACATTGTAAAGATTTTTAATTTTCCATTTGTGATCTTATATTCTTTGGTGGTTAAGTCTGTAAACCCCTACTCTCAAGTGAAATTGGAAAGTTCTTAAGAAAGCTGTTGTTACAGAGTCTAGGGTAGGGGAGAATAATTACACATAGCTTTTTGATAAACACTCTAAATTGTGCTTCAAAGGACAGATGTGGCTTTAATAATCTGAAACATTTGCATTTTCAGATTAAACTTTGCTTGATTGCATTGTACTTGATATGTGTACTTGAATCTATATGTTAAACGTTATACTTTGATATAGCACATCTTGTTTGACTTTGTTCCTATGATCTGACAAGCTTCATTATATAATAAACTAGTTTAAATAAATCTTAAAGACATAAAAGTGTTCCTGACAGTAAGAAAAAATTTAAAGCACACAAATGATATATCGGTTAGATGTTCCAGAGAGAGTCAAAGTTTTTTCATTCAAATCTTTGAACATGTGTTTTGAATAAAGCTGTAAGGCATTTTCCAGTAACCAGTGTTGTATTACAAAAATGAGTAAAGTAAAACAAAAGGAAAACATGTTTCAACATTTTATTCAGTATTGTCACATATTGTTGCACATTTCCTGCTGGAAGTCAGTGTGACATTTGTAATGCTAATTTTCAAACCTAACCTTTTATATCATATAAAATATTACTGATATTATTGTACTTTTGTCAGACAAGCACAAATAGTGAACTACTCCATCAGAGTTCAAATGGGTTCCTAATAGTTTGTGTACAATTACATAGCAGCTCTGATGTAAATCCTTCATTATAATTTTTGAATTTTTATACTAAATTCCATGTAGGAATAACTGATAATAAGCAGGTTACAGAACATTTGACCCAATATTGTAGCCTTTTATACAGGGTCAAAACCAGGAAATAACATCACTATAGTTAAACTGGTTGTCGGAGTGGATGAAGTATTTGGGTAATATAATCTGGTGATGTAATGAAAATAAAAAGCAAGAAGTTTACCTAAAAGTAGGAAATTCCATGCTCTATTAATAGGCCTTTTTACTCTTTTTCTTTTATTTGAAAATTAATAACTTAGCAGACTCTGAAGTACAGAAATACATCAGGACATCTATTTGGCTATTTTGCTTTTCATAATAAACAGCTGTCAGGCGCTAACTACATAGCAGTAAAGGGGCAAAGTACTGAGCATGTACAAACAATTTTGATATTTAAAATGCCAAATTGGGGAGAGAGGTACTTAAAAATCAAGCTATGAACTAATTTAGAGAAAGATGGATATAATTTATTTGAATGTTATATTATATATTTTAGTAAAATATTAGCTTTGGAACCAAAGCTGCAGCATGTACTTTGTAAGCTATCATTAACAGCCATGTCTATGAAGGAAAGCTACCTCTTTTGAAATAAGGAAAACTGAAATTTAATATTCATGCTGGGGACTGTTCCCTTTTTACAATGTGAATTCAGGAAGTTGCTGTAAAATTTAAAATTGTTTTAAAATTACATTGTTTTGAATAATTGATAGCCTAAAATCAATGCAACACTTTAGCCTGTTCCTTTAGCAAAGCTGGGAGTTCTTATAATGAGGGTTTCCAGGTTGGCCAGCCCAGGGATGGGTATTTGGTTTCATACACTGAGTGTGGTCAGCAGCTGGCCAGGCTCCCTTGCACCACTCCGTGGGGTCCCCAGTCTGACCCTAAGGTTAGGAGTATTTACGTGAATTCTGTCATTGTTTTGTCTAGGAATTTAGACAGAATTTATGAGGAGTGAGGCAAAATACATTACTTCTTATTTCACTATCCCCCGAAGATAAAATATTAATGTTTCTTAGAAAACAGTGAACACGTCTTTTCCTCGGTGTTTGAGTTGGTTATACTAAATTTCATTTTTATATCCAGCTGTTGTTTTTGAGGATCTTATGTTCAGTCCACGTGAGGGAAATTGTGGTGGTCGGGTAGGTTTCTACCTAAGCTTTGTGGCACGTGGCTTCCACGATTCATGCCCTGCCTGGATAGACCCATGAATAGTTCTGAGGGAACGTATCTGAATAGCCAAGCCAAAGTCAATATCATGAACTCTGATTCGGATGATGTTTCAGCTTGCTCAAAGTTTGGTTATAGAAATTATTTCATTTCAGCTAATAGCAAGATGAAGAAGAGAGAGCACGTGTAAAATAAATAATGCCCTTATTTTACGGATGAGAAAGTTGAGGCTCAAAATGGGTTGACGTTTTGGGTTAGCAAATGAAGGATCCTACATTTAGTCAAATGAGGGTGTAATTGTGTGTTTAGTGTGTGACTTTCGGGCAGTGTCCCGTCTGGTTCATCATGCTGAATCCCCCATGCCTCCTTTACCTGGAATGATATTTCATACGTGCTCAATGAGGGCACTGGATAAATAAACAAAGACTAGAAGCAGGAGCCTGACTGTCATCTTTCTCTGTGGGTATAGACCTCTAGGCTCCAGACGTGTGTGTTCTTTTTGGGGGAGGTATACATGCATGTCTCTGAGAGATTTTTAGAGATGGTGAAAAGGAATTAACTCTTCCCTTTGTAAAATTTTGTTTGTGAACCTAAGATACAGTAACAGTTAACATTTTTTGTGTCCTCACTGTGTGGCAGATACTTTTGTAAGCATTTTGCATGCAGCAAGTCACTTAAGCTGAACAGCTCTATGAAGTAGATAACCATTGTCATCTCTGTTTTATAAAAGGAGATGACTGATGTACAGTGGAGGTTGAATAACTTGCCCAAGCTCCAGCTGTGACCACTGCAGTATACTGCCTCTTGCTATCTTATGTATTTCTTTACTGGTTTAAGTCATCATATGAAGGAGCTGTGACTGATCACAATGATTCTTCTACTTGGGCAGCTGCTAGATTGTTTGCAGAGATTTTTTGTGTATGTGTTCTCTGAATACTGGAGTTGCTTGGGAACAGTCTTATTCCTTGGGGGCCAGTTGTGATGACCCAGGGCATTGTTGAAACTGAGATATTTCTTCAAGGTACTCTCCTGATGAACTTTGTTTCCTTCTGGCTGTGAGCTTGGCTCTTTGGGAACAGAAAAGATACACACCCAATTAGGATCATTGTTATCCCTTGTACAGGAAAAAGGAGCAGTATTAGAAACGGGCAAACAGGAGGTATTTACTCCATTGATGGTAGGTTTGCTTTGTTTACTTGTGTATATTGTTTGTTTGCTTTAAGGTGAGAATCTGTTAGAGTATACTTTCATTATGTTGTTTTTATATGTGTTCAAATTCATTCCTAATTTAAAAAAACGAAGGAACATAAATCTGGACCTACAGACAGCCACTAAACATCTTGAACTTAGCACTGATGGGTTCAAGAATAAAGTTTGTGCAGGCAGTTTTTATTCATAGCCTGGAACAATCATATTCTCTTTTTTACCCATCTAACTGAGATTTATAGAGATAAGTTACTTAGAAGGAAAACTTCATAATGTTTTTTTTTTAACCTCAGAAAGTCCTTAGAGACCAACTAGATTGAAAAAAATCTGAAGCATAGAAATATTAATTGACTTGAGAGATACCACAAAGATTGCTGGTTCAGGTGTTCATTAGTTCAAGAAACTTTTATGGAATGCCTGCCATGGGGAAGGAACCTTAAGTGTTGCTGGAGGCACATAGACGGATAAGACAGTGTCCACTAGGGATTCATGGTCTTTAGAGGGAATGCATCTGAGTAAACAAATAATTATAATATGAACTGTTAGTTGCCTTAAAAAAAAGATGGCATTGATGGTCTGCCTCTACCTATGTATCACCTACGTATCTACCTATGGATATATGTGACTATCTCTCTTGATTCATATGTATCTACCTATGGATGTATATAAGTATTTATCTGTCTCTGTATCTCCTTCATACATATAAAGCATTTAGGACAGTACCTGGCACATAAAGAGCTCTTAATAAATAGTATTTGTGTGATCTTACTACCTATGATTCCCAGATTTTTCGTGTTTTATATCATGTAGAGAGAATTCTGCCATGACTGCTTGTTCACCCCTTCTGTTTGTGAAACAACGAAACCTTACTTAAAGTACTCTGGCAAAATTGTTAACTGCCTGGCTACTGCAGGGCCTTATAAATACTCCTGTATATATACTTATCTGGCCATCATTGAATTATTTGTTATGTAGTTTGGCCTCAGCTACAAGAAGGACTTATGTATATCAGGCACTGGATCTTACTCATATGTGTATGCTCAGGGCTTAGAATATAGTAGGCGATCAATGGCTGTTTGTTGGTTGAATTAGTGCATCTCACAAGGGTTCAGCCAGGTGCATGGTGAGGACATGGGGTGGAGAATGTAGAAAGATTAGTTGTCCAAACTGCTTCTTAGACCTTTCTTTGAATAAAAGCAATTCTGAAGCTTCCAGAATGAGAATGTCATGGTGTTGATTAAAGCTTGACTTGGTTACAAAGGCTTAGCTCTTAACTCATTTCTAGATCACGTGACTGACTCCTTTTATTATTTTGCCACCATGTGATGTCCCTGTAATCTAAAAGCAAAATTCTGCTCTAAAATAATATTTGTGGGACTTCCCTGACAGCCTAGTGATTAGGATTCTGCATATCCATTGCACAGAGTAAGGATTAGTTACTTAGTTTCCAGTTGGGAAATTAGTTCCCAGTTGGGAAACGAAGATCCCACACGCCACACAATATTTTGAACCTGATATGGTGTGTGTGTGTTGTGGGGGGGCTTTACTGTGTAAAATAAGAAGGCAATATTTAGAAAAGGAAAATTATTTTTTAATCTGCAGTCTGATCATACATTTGACTGAGAAGATGATTGCATTTAAGGATTTGCAGTTCATTCACTTATCAATTATTTATTGAACACTTACTATGTGCCGGCCACTTCAGGCACTCACCTAAACAAAAGAGACAAAGATCCCTCCCTGCTCAATACCTTTCTGATATTTTTAAAAAATGAATTCCTAACATGTAGCTAATTTATTTGACAAGAACTCACTAGTGTGTTATTAAAGTACATATTATATATGTATGTTGCCCATAATTCCACACTTGGTCTTTGTTGCTAAATCATGTCTAACTCTTTGCGACTCCAGGGATTGTAGCCCACCAGACTCCTCTGTCCCTGGAGTTTTCCAGGCAAGAATACTGGAATGGGTTGCCATTTCTTTTTCCAGGGGATTTTCCCCACCCAGGGATCGAACCCAGGTCTCCTGCATTGTGGGCAGTCTCTTTACTGACTGAACCACCAGGCAAACCTGTATTACATAGTTTCAACTTTTATAATATCTATACGTGATTGGCCACATTTTGGCACTATTTTTACTTAACTGGTATTCAGAAAAGACATGGATATCCATTTATTATAACTCTATGCTGACAAAACCCTAGCTTCAGAGACATGTGGATAACTTCAGTGGTCTGAATTTGATTATGCTCTCCATAAGGGGAACAATCAAAGTAGTGTATGGGGATTTCATAGTGTAACTCCAGTAAAATCAATGAGACTCTGCACACCTAAACACCTGTTCATGATTCAGAAATTCAGGCAGGCAGTTCCACTTAAAAGATCACTAAATCAGCAGTCTAAAAGCCTTTGGAGGTCATAGTTTTATCATCTCACATGCTTTCTCATTTAACTTTGTCATTCTACAAACCCATTATTACTGGTAAGAAAATTACACAATTCTTTCACCCCAGTTATGATTCTGGAGGTTTTGATGCTGTTTGAAGTAAGACTCAAAAACTAAATAAATTGGGGACTATGTTAGAAATATCACCAACTGGAACTTTGGGAAATATAGTGAACTGCTGGCTGCCCTCAAATATAAATTGGTTTAAAAAAAAAAAAAGATAAACTTTAAAACTTACGAGACTTGTGAACAAGCTGTGAATCTTTAATGGGTAAAAGCACTTATTTTGGCCTGTGACATTACAGTGACTTGAAATCCATTTGGAAAACCAATAGCAACCAATTAATTGCTTTCATTCATAGTGACTCTTACATTTTAGTTTTTCATGGACTCTGTCTAGCTTTAGAGTGTTTTAAGTTCTACTCCATTTTCAGAATTATATGTGCTGGTATTTTACCTTACACTTCTCCGAAGTTTTATTTTCTGCCATGAAGAAAAAATGTTAAATAAGGTAAAGTGTAAATGAGGCAATAAATGGCTATTTAAGATATTTTAAGGATCCTAGACTATTAACTATTTGTCTGTTTACTATAAATTATAAGTTAACTTCATCTACTCGTTGGTTAACAGCAACACGACTTTATATTTCAACAGTTAGCTTAAGTCAATACTATGCATTGGAAAAGCACAAACCTGCATTAACAGTTGGCCTTCACAACTAATCTAATAGTTTTGTCTTTTATTATATTTTAAAACTAGAATTTAAACATAGTTTTGGAAAGATTTATTTTCTTTTTAATGGCAAATAGTTTTCAATTCTCCATAAATGATTTTAATTTAAAATAGAATTACCGATGTCTATCATAATCAAATGATACTCTGCTCTTTCAAAATGAATTCTCTAGGTGCTAAATTCTATGTTCTTCTATGCTTCCCTGGTGCTGGATATACCAGGATATACCAGTACCAGGTTCTGCCTCGGTTAATACTACCTCATTAAATACATAATTACTTGTATTTTAAGTCTCATCTGATTAATTTTCTACAAATGTATTGTTAAAATTTGAAGTTTGGCAGCATTATTTCCTAGAATCATAGCCAATGGGAATGAAGGGCCTATCTGTATAATGTATCCAGCCCTTTCTGTTTACAGATGAGACCCATAGACGTGTAGTGAATATCCAACAGCAACTGCATACTGGGCTTTGATTTTGCCCATTTGGTTCAGCTGGTCACTTCAAATTGCTATTGGTGATATGATTAGATAGATGTATGTATGTTAAGAAGACTACAGTATGGTGGCTCTTTTGAATTAGACTAACTATTCATTTAAGAGATCTCTAGATTCACATGTGCTATACAATATTTACAAAAGTTTTCTGAGCAACTCAATAGTGCTTCTATTTTTGGAACCCTGTAAACAGTCTAAGAGCACAGCCTCCTGTGAGCCATTCTGTAAGCTACCAGATCATATCCCTAGGGAACCCCCTCTTTGACTGCCCCGCTTCCATTTCCTCACATCCAGTGATTGAACGTCAGGGTCGAAAAGGAACTTAAAAGTCATGTGACTTCAGGCAGTGCTAGAATTTGTCTTGAATTTAACCCTTCCTTCTGGTTGCTGCTGCTTAGTCATCAGAACCTCACGGACTTCCTAAACGGACTGCAATTTTTACTTCTCCAATTTATAGCCCATACTTCCCACAAATGTATATGCCTAACACAGAAACCCAAGAAGGCAATGGCACCCCACTCCAGTACTCTTGCCTGGAAACTGCCATGGACAGAGGAGCCTGGTGGGCTGCAGTCCATGGGGTCGCTAAGAGTCGGACACGACTGAGCGACTTCACTTTCACTTTTCACTTTCATGAATTGGAGAAGGAAATGGCAACCCACTCCAGTGTTCTTGCCTGGAGAATCCCAGGGACAGGGGAGCCTGGTGGGCTGCCATCTATGGGGTCACACAGAGTTGGACACGACTGAAGCGACTTAGCAGCCGCAGCAGCAGTAGCAACACACAAACAGATATTATATCCAGCTCAAAAACCCTTAATTGTCCTCCTTGTTTTAAGTAGTCACCACCAACTCTTTTCCTGAGCTATTCCATTCCCTTCCCCCCGTAGGTACTAACCCACTGCCCTTCCTGCTTTGACAGTCCCTAAACTCTTCTGTTTGGCAGTCTATAGCACTGCTCACCATTCCCATCGTTATAAATGTTGAATCTGAGCCAGCCTTGATGGCATTTTGTTTTGCTTTTTCTTAACCTTTAAAGTGAACCTACCAATATTTTAATCAATCTAAACTAACCTAAATTGTTTACCTTTTAAAGTAAAGCTACTCTGCTTTATCTAATCAGTCTCAATGAACCACTTCCTCTTCTTTGCATCAGTACTGTTTTGGGTGCATACTGTACTTTCTCTCTTCATGCTTTTTCTTCTTTTTTTTTCTTAGGAAAACAGTGTTTTAGCATTTCTGTTCTCTTCAGAGCATTTGAATAGTTTTCTTCCCCACTAGAATGAAAGCAAGAATTTTTGTCTCCGTTTTTTGTGTGTGTTCTGTCCCCAGATTACAGGATGCCTTGTAGGCTCTCAGTGAGCACTTCTTGCACGCATGCTGAGTTGCTTCAATCGTGTTTGACTCTTTGCAACCTCATGGACTGTAGCCCACTAGGCTTCTCTGTCCATAGGACTCCCCAGGCAAGAATACTAGCCTGGGTTGCCATTTCCTTCTCCAGGGGATCTTCCTGACCTAGGGGTTGAACCCATGTCTTTCTACTAGTACCACCTGAGAAGCCCAGACACTTCTTAGAGGAGCAAATAAGTATCCTCATTTCTAGATGCTGTACTGCATTAGTTTGAATAGAACACCCCTTGAAAAAATGTGTTTCCATGTGCTTTATTAAGATTTTCCTAAGTCATTCTCTTAGCAAATTTCTTTGTAAATATAGGTGCAAATAATCTTAAATGGTGAGAATTTTATTCTATCTAAGAAAGAAGAAAGAAATATGTCCATGCATGTTTCTTTGAATTTTGGGGGGGAATATAATAGAGGAGATACATATTTTTCTTATTATTTCTTTATGATTTGCTTAAAGATATACTAGGAAATATTCTAGACAATCTTCCCAAATAATATACTGAGAAATATTCCAGATGATCTTCCAACGTATAAACCTAAAGATGACCATTGCCAAAGTGAGTAGTTCCGACAAGATTTCTAAAATATTTTGAATTTTTTCTTAATCCCAACTGTTATTCATTTGAATATTGTAAAATAAAAGGTAGAAAACACATCTTAAAAGTTAACAATATCTTATAGGTTAATTAGATATTCAGGATATAATTCAGGTCCCATACCAGAATAAGAATTTAGGAATGGAAAACAATATCAATTCTGAATCATCAAGAAAGAAGGGGACTAAAAATTTCAAAGTTCTGGAGGGACACCCTGAGAAGTTAAAGCATATAATTCAAGGTCAGCTGATTAAATAGGATGTCTGTTGAGGTTCATCATAGATTGTTTAATTTTTAATCTAGAAAAATTTGCTATTACTTATAGAAATATAATACCATGTTTTATAAACTGTGAAAGAAAGTATTTTCCTCTTTCAAAAAAAAGCCATATGGTATAGAAAAAAAAGAATTTCGGCTTTTGGGGGGGGAGACTCAGATTTGAAGCTTATTAGATGATTGTATGGTCTTTCAGCCATGTTTCAAAATCTGGAAAATAAGCTTAGTTTCACCTGTCTAGGTTTGCTCTGGTGTTCAGTCAGGATTCCCCAAACTGTGTTAATTGTGCAGGTCCAGGGAAGCCATCTTTCACTTCTCACTTTCATGCATTGGAGAAGGAAATGGCAACCCACTCCAGTGTTCTTGCCTGGAGAATCCCAGGGACGGGGGACCCTGGTGGGGTGCCGTCTCTGGAGTCGCACAGAGTCCGACACGACTGAAGTGGCTTAGCAGCAGCAGAGTTCCATATAAAGGAAGTCATATAGTATTGGGTTGGCCAAAAATTCGTTTGAGTTTTTCTGTAAGATGTTAATGAACTTTTTGGCCAACCCAGTAGTAATGTTTTGTTGACTTCTTAACACTCATAATGTTTTTTGAGATCACCTGTTGTATTGATCCTCTGTTCCTTTTTATTGCTGAGTAGTATTCCACTGGTGGAGAAGGCAATGGCAACCCACTCCAGTACTCTTGCCTGGAAAATCCCATGGACCGAGGAACCTGGCAGGCTGCAGTCCATGGGGTCGCTTAGAGTCAGACACGACTGAGCAACTTCACTTTCACTTTTCACTTTCATGCATTGGAGAAGGAAATGGCAACCCACTCCAGTGTTCTTGCCTGGAGAATCCCAGGGACGGGGGAGCCTGGTGGGCTGCCATCTATGGGGTCGCACAGAGTCGGACACGATTGAAGCAACTTAGCGGCAGCAGCAGCAGCAGTGAAGCCCTAAGAATTCCATCCAGGCTTCTCTCTTCACAGCTTCACTTATACATAATTATACAGATTGAACATCCTTGCAAGGTTTGAAAAAATGTTTTCACTGATACAAAAAATGTTTGAATACCACAGAAATAATGTATATAAGCCATAAATGATCATGCACTCAAATTATAGCTTCCATGATTTGGTAGTACATGCTAAGTCTATTAAACATTGAATACATGAACCTCCTATTAATAAATTGTAACCTCTTGGGTCATGTGGACAAAATATCTTACAGAGGCATATATCTTATGTGGAATTAAACTCTGATGCAGGTATTGCTACAACCTGAGGTTTTAACTCGATTAATTTTTAATTTTTTTTTTTTTTGCTTTTGTTGAAATTGGTGCCATTAAAATAGGTCAGTGTGGAACTGAGCAGCGAGAACAACTATAAAGACAATTATGTGCTGTAAAGTACAAGAAAAGTAATGTGAAAATACCAACAGACCTTTGGCGTCCTTCAAAGCCAGGAATGAATTCTCAAGACCTTTAAAAACACATAAGAACTTGGAACAAATGATGGTGTTTAAGTTGACCAAGATACTATAACCATTCTTAAAAATAAATCCATATACTCTCTGGAAGTCAAAAGCTTATCAAGACCTCACTTATATCTCTGCTAACTAATCTAATAATGGACTCTTATGAAAAAGTTTAGGAAATGGGAATACATTTTTAAAGTATAGAGAGTTTAAGGTGTAATGTTAGTATTACAAAAGATTTACATTTCATGCTTATAACAATGTTTGGAAAGAAGAATCTTCTAATGTTCTTTCATTCTGTTGTATAGAATTTTTTTCTTTGCAAACATTCTATATTTGAAGATAATTTTGCAAATTTCATGAGAATGACACAATAAAATTGAACTCCGCCAGCTTCCACCTCATAGAGTTAATTAATGAGGAGTGCTACAGGATTTACAAATAATCCAATCCATCAAAGCACAGTGATAATAATATCAGTGTTGACTACATCAGATTGAGATTAATCAAGCATCAGTGTCTTGGGCTCTGGAAAAACTATTAAGTAACAGAGCATTCTATCACTGCAGTCGTGTGAATGCTGATGAAAGAACTGGTGGTCAGAATCCTCTTGTGGAATTAAATATGTCAAAACAACTTATACACAGTGGAGCTTACTTTGCATAAAAGCCAAAAACCTTGAAAAACTTAAAAGACAAACAGTCATACCATGGAAGTACAGTAGTACAAGTGGAATAATTTAAAACATTACTAGAAGACTATTTGAAAGTTTTTAGGCCAGCCAATTTGAATGACTGTATCCAAGGTGATATTCAAATATTGAGTAGACAATGTAGCAGACACCAATCAGTCACACAGGCACACTGTGCGGTACGTCTTGGTCCAGTGTAAGCGCACACACCGTGCAAAATTGTACAGGATGGAGAGGCTTCATAATGCATAGAAAAGTCTGTTAATGGCTTTTATGAACAGTGTAGGCTACATGAGACTTTCAACTTTATATGTTTATGTATTGGAATATTTTATATTCTAACATTACTTCTAAACTTTATTTTAAAATAAATCTTTTTAATTAAAAAAGAGAAAGTAGACCCCAATATCCAGATTGCAGAGTACCATCTTAGAAGTCCTATCCTAGGCTGAAGCCTAGGCATTTATTCACATTTTAATAGTAACCAAGGTGATACTAATAAATAGAGGAGTTTGGGAATAACCAGACTAGACACCCTATTTCAGCTTAACTCAGATTGGATGACCAAGTTGAGTAAATTCGCTTGCAAGTAGAGATTTCTCTTACTCAGAAAAAGAATTAACTTGGGTAAAGGGCCAAATGTATATACACTGCAATAAAAATTATCTCAGTGCAAACAGCAATCCATAGGTATTATGTAGTCAAATTTATCCAAATCAATTGCCTGTTTATAGTTTGGGTACTTTAGAGATTGGCAGTCTTTTCTAGCTGACACTGCAGTAGGTACATGACTCTGTGCAGGTGTTTTGAAAACCAAGTTCATTTTAATGTGTCTTTAGTAGTTACTGTTGATAGAGCTGATGTGGCTTTCCCAGGGTGCCAAGCCCACAAATGGGTTTCACGTCTTGAACTAGCTTTCAGCTTTATCTGAGACACGTGATGACACGTGATGAATTGTCTGAAGGCAGGTGTGGAACAGGTTCACTGAGATATCTACATGGGGCAGGGGGGTGGTGCATGCACGCGCGTGCACACGCGCACACACACACACACACACACACACACACTCTTATTAGCAAAATTGAGAAACGGATCCAAAATCATGGAGGGGATTTTTGTTTGATTTTGTTTTTGTGTTTTGCCAGTGAACACTGAACCAATGTGACTGCATCCAACTTTAGGTTTAGAAATGAGGGATGAAGGACTTGTAAAACTCTTAGGATGGCTAATACTCTTTCCAAACACCCACTGAGATTTTTCGGTTTTGTTTGTTTTGTTTTCCGTTAGCCTAGGTTTGTTAAAACTCTGTTTCCGTACTGATATATCTAGAGCGTTATTAATGGTGATACGACATTTTATATGTCAGGCTCTTGAAATGATTTAGGTAAAAGAGACATTAGTTTCCTCCGTTTCAACCAAAATGATAAATTCTTACGTTACATCTGTGCTCAAGGAAATGCCACTAATATGGTCTCATTTATATAAATACTTGTCAGGTGACTGCCTAATTTTCTAAGCATCTGAGCCTTCTCCAAGCTTGCCAAGGCCACGGGACTTGGAAGTTTCTTTGTATTTCAGTCTATGGCATCAAACATAGCTTCCCCCTACGCCTCCACTCCATACAGAAAAGCACATCAAAGGAAAGATGCCATTGTCTGTGAACTGTCTTAGATCTGTCAGAATAAATCAATTATGGGACTGAATTCATTTGAGGTACCATTTCTTCCAAACAAGAGACAACCCCTCTCCCCTATTTCCTTCTCAGAAATGTAAATATATAATATATATTTTGTGTGTTTGGTGAAAAGATACCAGTAAAGTGATAACATCTGGCTGGAGAGAAACGCTGCCAGCTAAGGAATGGTTTCCTCTCTGCGGGTCTGACCAGAGTCTGATGCTGTGCAGATGTGCGCCCAGGCCTGACTGTAAAAGTTATAAACATTGTCATAACATTGTTCGACTTCTCTAGTATTTCCTGTCTTCTGCTTAGCACTTTATTACTGAGTCTGGCCTGCCGCCAAGTGAAATGCAGGGAGTTAGGGCCTCTGGCTTGAAATTTAAAACAAGTCCAGAATTCATTGGGTTTAATTTGATATGCGAACTCCGATAACTCACACTTGTTAAAATAAAGCCGCTTACTATTCAAGTTAGATTTACACAGCTTTGAGAGAACACGGGAGAAGTGGCGGGGGGACACACATTTTTCAAGACTTTAGTATTGGCTTTTAGCTCTGGGTTTTCGAGGTGGGGATGGGGGAGGGAGGAGGATGCTGAGTGAGGAACAGCTGATTCAGAAGCTGGACAGCTTACAGCAAACTTGTGTTCATTTCCTGTATTAGATGCAGTTCCCTGGGCACAGAATGGGTCTTTCTTTCAACACTTCTGAGCACGTTCTTTCTCTTGGCTCATTTTCAGATTAGGAAGGCCGCATGAGGCTCGTTGCCTATATACATCATAACAAAACGGTGAGGTGAAAACAAACGAATGGTACAACCACCCAGCTGATTTTCTGCACAGGGTATCTTCTGCCAGGGTGGACCAGAACGTCACGGAAGCAACAGCATGAAGACACGTTAACCTGATTTTCCCTGTAATGTATACATGATTGATTGGCAATTTTTGGACCACAGGCTGTGGTTAGGATTACATCAATCAGGAAGCAGTAACTCTGGAGGGGCTTCCCTTAAGTGACCCAGTGTTTATTGGCCAAAGTGGTTGCATTTTTGCTGTCTGTTCCTTTCATGTGTTCATCAGTCCCATTCTTGTTTGACGTGTGGTATCCGTGCATGAGATAGGTCATTTTTTTTCTCCTTTTATCCCCGTTAGTCACTTAAAATGTAAAACGATGCACTTGGTACAACGTCTGGTACACAGAAGGCACCAGTTTTAAAAAAGGAATGAATTTTGAATGAATGAGAGATGAATAGGGAAACAGGAGTATGTTTAAGTCTGCATGCAACCGAATTTAGCTTTGATGCCCTTCAGAAGTGGTTCGGATCCCTCTGTGAGTTAATGGCATGCCAGACGTTTACCTGGAGAGCATCACTGACCTGAATAGAGCTCTGCACATATAAATATATCAGTTAACATCAATATGCAGTTTTTAACTTCCTTCCATAATTGTGTTACATCATGTAATCCTAATAAATAAAATTAAAAGTAAATATATGAAAAGGAATAGGCTAGAGGAGGAATTTGCTGGATGCAAAACATCCTCTATGTTCAAACACACCACACTTTCAAGGGTAGTAGGACAAATTTCATCTGCAATGTGCCATCCAAGTTCTGATTACGATCTCTATTGTTTGATGGGTTTCCATAATGGTCTTGAACGTATATAACTTACTGTGCTCCCCAAAGCATGTGTTATGGATCCATGAAATTTTTGTAAGGTCTGAATATTAGAAAACTGTCCCGAGGCTCTGCCGTTAATTTGTTTTTCTTGAGGCGGAGGCAAGAATGAGACACATGAGAGCAGAACCACTTTTCCCTGCTCTGTTTTTTTCATGTGTAATGGCTGTTGAGGATGCATGGGTGACACGCGAGTTACAGTTCGTAACTCCAGAGCAGAAAAAATGTTCCTGACACAGATTTTCCAGGCAGCCAGATTCTAAACTTATAAAACAAAAAGGTAGAAAAGAGCAACATACGTACTGTGACTTTCAAGTTCAAGGTTAAAAGTTGTTTTCAAAAGAGAGCATTAGCTAGTGATTTCTGTGGACTCGGTCCTCACAAAATCATTGGCGCTTAATTGTATTATCTAATTTTTGGACACGGAATGTAAGGCATTTGAAAGTTAAATAGCGTGAAGAATGAAAAGCATGTTCAAAGCATTTAAGATGGTCAGCAAGGCCTGTGCCGTTCACAGCAGCTCCTGCAGACCTAGAAGGATTCTAAATACCAATCATCTAATCACATCGGGTTTGGAATTCAGTTTCTGGCTCCACAGCACGATCAGAACAGATGTTTCCCAGGCTGCATAGGTGGGTGCAAGAAATGAATTTCAGAAATAACTCACTCAATGTACAATCAGATTTTGGTAAAAAACTTTGGACCCGTACTTCTCAGAATTCTCCATTACACACAGGCATTGGAGAAGGAAATGGCAACCCACTCCAGTGTTCTTGCCTAGAGAATCCCAGGGATGGCGGAGCTTGGTGGGCTGCTGTCTATGGGGTCACACAGAGTCGGACACAACTGAAGTGACTTAGCAGCAGCAGCAGCAGCAGTGGCTCAGAGCTAGATATGCTTGTCGATAATAGTTCATCACATTCCCATAGACTTGTTTTTTTTACACAAGAAATTTTCTCTCTTTTTTCCTCTTCCAAGTGTTGTGTGTGTGTATTTTTTTTTTTAATCACATATTACTTTGGCATCTCCGAGTGAAGACAACATGCATTTTATAGTATTATGTGTGAAGTTCAAAGTATTTCCTGTTATTTGGGACTGCTGCTTTGACCGTTATTTTTCTTCCAACAGTCTGATGGGAACGCAGCATTAATTATGTATGCCTTTATTGGAATGATCAAGTGAAACAACTTGCTGGTGTTTACCGGTCTCCTTTGAATATTAAGTAGGCAGATAAGAAAAGCTCACCTTAATATTGATGCTCTTAATCTCTGGTAGCCTGTTACAAAAGGGATATGTGGCAAAGAATACGGACGAGAAATCATGAAATCTTGGTAGGGGGCCAGCAGACCTGGAGCTGGCTGCTGAATTGGTAAGAATGCAGCTTTCTGCTGTCAGAATCAACATTACTCAGACAGTTGCAGAAGCTCTGAAGCCTTTGGATCTGTTTGCAATGAGAGATTTGTTGTGGATTTTTAACAAGGCTCCTGTGTGTGTGCCATGCTTAGTAAATATTGGCCTTCAGGGTATTTTGCAGTCACGCTGAATGGACTGTTAGTTTCCCCAAACTGCAAAGTGAAGAAAATCCATTTTCCTGATTTTGTTGCCACTGAGATTGCATCATAAGTTTTGCAGTACAAAAGCAAAATTAAATCTAGCAAAAAATCTTCAGAGCACTGGAAAAGCGATCAGGAAAAAGCATAATACCTGTGATTATATAAACGAATGGGCCTCGAAAGAATCTATAGAAGTATTTCATAGTTAAATAATTCAAAATAAAGTAGCTGAAACATTTTTTTTAATGGGGGAAATGAATAACATATGAGTATTATGACTAATGTAATCAGTAACCTTTTTCAATATTATGGTATATTGAACATACTTTTAAAAGCTTACCAAAATTAATTTTATAAAAAGTAAATTAATCAGAAATAACCATGATTGAATATATGTGAACCTCATCCTATCACCAAATGTTTTCTTCTTTTATATATAAATTCTATTCTATGGCAGGTTTTCCTCCAGCAAATGAGACAATATTGGCAATTATTTGTACTCTAATGCCTACCCAGGTGGCTCAGTAGTAGAGAATCCACCTGCCAATGAAGGAGATGCAGATTCAGTCCCAGGGTCAGGAAGATTCCCTGGAGAAGGAAATGGCAACCCACTCCAGTATTCTCCCCTGGGAAATCCCATGGACAGAGAAGCCTGGCAGGCTGCAGACCTGAGTCAGATATGACTTAATGATTAAACAACAACAACAACAACAAAACAACAAAAATATGTACTCAAGGATTACTTGATATTTTTTAAATCGATATTTAAAAGTCACTTTCAAAGGGTGATCACGTTCCATTTGGTCTTTAAGAAAGAATTTCAGGACCTATCACCGTGGGTCGAAGGCAAACTAACATTAGAGGTCTAAAGGTTTTCTTATAATTGTTTAACTGTGAAGAGATCCTAAAAATGAAGCTATCTGACAGAACTAGGGTACTTATATACTTTATGTTCTTTCAGAAAATGATCAACAGTCTTATAGAAAACACACAGTAGGACCTAAACACTCAAATTTGTGATATGTTGGTGATGAAGAGAGGTTATTTAGAGACACACATTTGAGCATGGATTTTAGAAACTTTCTCTGGCCTACATTTTCTTCCAGAGGCCTCATGCATGGAAGAAGAACCGGAAAGAGGGTAGTTTTCCATATGTTGTCCATTTGGCTGTCAGCGCTTGTTCTGACGAAAAAGGAACAAGGTCTTGAGTGACTGCTAGTCTGTCTTAAAGTATGGTAATGAGGCTAATTAGGAGAGATGAGCGCCCAGCTAGATTTGTGAAGGCAATTATCCATCTAGCTTTTGTGCCATGCTTTATCTTTATCAGATCCCTCTTCTCTAATTTTGTCATTTCTCAAACATCACAAGAATAGTGAAAATGTCTAAAGCAATATGATCAGTATGGTTGGTAGAAAAGAATAAAATATACTAATGAAATTCTGTGAACCTGCTTTATATTTGGACTCTTCCAAAATAAAGATTGGGAACATAGCTAAGATAGTTCTTGCTTGTAGTGTTGTTCTTTAGTTTACAGAAATGAAAATTAATTGGACTTTATTATTATGAGTCTATATATCTTCTTTGGTAAGTGAACAGTATTTTGCTTGGTCCTTTTATGTTAGTCATCATGGCAAGTTAGTAATTTAGTGTAGTTAAAAGGAAAAGACATCAGAGGCTTGCAAAGCAAGCATAAAATGTATTCTCTTTTATGTGATTTAGAAAGTTGAGACATTTTAGTCTCTGTTTTCAAAGGTTTAATACATTTTAACTTTGACAACAATTATGAAAGTAAACTAATGGACTCAGATCTCTACATAGCGATTTCATAGCAGATGACATTGAACATACGTTTCATTTGTTCTAAGTATTTAATCACAGAAGTTAACAGTTAAAACACTTGTTTTTACAAAAAAAAAAAAAAACTGCCAATTTATTTCTGAATAGCGCTATTGACATTTCTTCTGAGATATATAAAATATGGCCTTCTAAGAGCATCACATTAGTTCTAAAGTGTAACTAATTTTAGCCCCCTCGCCTCAAAAGAAGAAACCTAGAGTTATTGAAGATTATGCTAAATGTTTAAAAGTTTACAAACTCATAGAAAAAGAGATGAGACTTGGGTTTACCAGAGGCGAGAAAGGGAGAATTGCAGGAGGGTGGTCCAAAGGTACAAACTGCCAGTTATAAGATAAGTAAGAACTAGGGATGCTTGGAGAAGGCAGTGGCACCCCACTCCAGGACTCTTGCTTGGAAAATCCCATGGACGGAGGAGCCTGGTAGGCTGCAGTCCATGGGGTCACTAAGAGTCAGACACGACTGAGTGACTTCACTTTCACCTTTCACTTTCATGCATTGGAGAAGGAAATGGCAACCCACTCTGGTGTTCTTGCCTGGAGAATCCCAGGGAGGGCTGAGCCTGGCGGGCTGCCGTCTATGGGGTCGCACAGAGTCGGACTGAAGCGACTTAGCAGCGGCAGCAGCAGCAGCAGGGATGCTTACAACAGGACGCTTCCAGTGAACACTGCTGCCTGGTGAAGGGATAGGAAAATTGTTAAGAGAGTCAGTGAGAATTTTCATCACAGGAGATCTTTTTTTTCTTTTTTCTGTTTTTGTTTTTATTGAATCTATATGAAATGATGGATAGTTAGAGGAACCTTTTGTAGGAATCATTTCACAATATATGTAAACCAAACCATCATGCTCTGTGCCTTAAACTTACACAGTGATGTATGTCAATTACTTCTCAATACAGTTGGGGGAGGGGGATTGGCTTGAGAAAAACAAGGGTTGGCTTAATCAAATAAAACCCCAAACTGGGTTTGATTGGGAATTGTTTATGCCCACATTGCATCTTGGGTCTTGGGCATACATTAAATTACTTTTAGCATATTTTATGATAATTTTTATTACTTCTCTCTTTCATACAAAAGTTCATCAGCCTGTAAGCCTCTTATAGACATAAAGGAAGAATTTGCGATACAGTTGTTTCTGTTTTGTAGAATTAATGGAAAATCTAATAAGCCAAGAACAACATATAGGCAGATAATCCAAATTGCCAAACAACTTTCCTACATATGAAATTCCAATCCCTTCAAGTAATTCAATAGCAAATCAGAAAAACTCCATTTTATCTCATGTTTCAATGATCACAAGGGAGCAGGTATGGGACAAGGGTGTAGCAAAGTAGGTTTGATAAAGAACTTGTAGCAGAACTCGAACTTGGACTTGATCAAAATCCGACCAAAGCTGAAGGACTTAGAAGTGACTCAAACTTGAACACTTATGTGAATCACTAGGGGACCTCATTAAAAATATAGATTTCAGATAGAATTGTAGACCTTATAACTAGTGGTTCTAATTCAGTGGGTCTTGGATGGGGTAAAAGACACCACATTTTTCAACAAGTAATCCTGGGTCATTTTGATGCTGGTGCTATGATGGACCACACTTTGAGAATCTAGCTCAAGAGATTTACCATCCCGAATAACAGGGCACGGCTAAGGGTTGAAAATCAGGAGGAAAACTGAACCTGAAGCACAGGAAGACATTGCAGGAAAGCAGAAAGGAAGACTGAATCTGCAACCTCATAAACCACATTCTACTGGGTTGAAGAATTTGCATGCATACTCAGTCACTTCAGTCTTGTCCTACTCTTTGCAACTCCATGGAGCCCTGCCAGACTACACTATCCATGAAATTCTCCAGAAAAGAATGCTGGAGTGGCTTGCCATGCCCTCCTCCAAGGGATCCCCAAAACCTGAGTCTCCTGCATTGCAGGCAGATTCTTTACTGCTCAGCCACCGAGGAAGCCCTAAAAAGGATTGAAGTATAAAAATAAAGTGGAATTACATAAGGTCCAATCTATAATTCTGCTTTGTCAGAATGAGATTTTATTATCCCCATAACTGGTTCATGATTGTAATCCATAAACTAGTTCTAGCATTTGGGGATTCTCGAATAGGCATGGATAGAGAGAGAATGCAGAGTAAGAACGCAACTGGGAGGATGCTTACATCAGGGACTGAAAAATATAAGTGATTAGAAACCATGCCACAAGCGGGGAACCAAGAATTTTAGAGGAGAAAAAACAAGGAAACTAAATTGATGCAAGATTCTTTCTCCGAACTGAAGCAGCCTTCTGCCTCAGGCCCAGGTCACTTTTCCTGGTTGTTTTTGAAACAGGAACCAAACTCAGTACAACTCCGTGGGGTCTTGCAGGTGGGAGCAGGTAATTAGAAGCAGCTGGTGCAGGTGAAAAACGTGAGATTAGAGGAAGCAATCTTTTTTTTTTTTCTTTTTTCTTATTTTGGTTTGATAGTAAATAAAATATTTTCTTATGGGGGAACGAGTAATAAACATATACTAGTAACGTATACACGGCACATTGCTTTTTATGTAAATAGTATTTCTACAATAGCTTGAAACACTTACCTGAGTGTTTTAAACATTCTCACTATACACATCCATAAATTTTTAACGAACTCTATAAAGGAATACTTGGCAAAGGTGAAACAAACTGCAACTCATATACCCACACCCAGCATCACAACATCCACATGTGTGCAAGCCCAGTGGTCATTTTACGGCAGTTTCATCCAAATTCAAAATTTTAAAGTAGCATTTGAAAGGAAAAATATTGCAACAAAGAATAGTATTTACTTAATGGGAAAATCATCATGATAAATATATGCATCCTATATTCATCCTTTATAAGTTAATCCATGAGTGAAATTGAGGTTAATAACTTGCTGCATTTTATATGAAAAGCTTTATGCATTGACATTTATAGGTAAATCTCTTAAGTCTGTAGTGGCAGTGTAGCAGTAATATATTATTTTAGTGATTTCTCTCTGGTGACTATCTCTCTTTACATAAATTTAGTCTTTTGAAACAGCCATGTTTTGAAAGAAAGATTATCTGTAAGTTAAATCAGTGACCTCCTTTTCTTGAGTTTAGAAATTGAGCTTTTAATTCTTGTCAGTTCTTTACTGAACAAAATTTTGCTTCATTTAGTTAAAAGTCAGTTTCCCACCTCCTAGAATTCAATCTAGTACATAAAAATAAACTCCATTTTTCATTGTTTTTGTTCCCTTAAGTGAAAAAGGGATTTTGATGCAATTTAATTCCAACATCTCTGGACCACCTTAAAGAGGAATGTGATTTCAGGTGCATGATTAGAGAGTAGAGAAGGTTTCAACAGGACTCCCTGTTGAAGGGAAATTTGGGAGATAATGGAGAAAAGGTTAAGTAGAAAGAGAAAATAAAATGTTTATTTAGCTGGTGAGGTTGGTTATGAGAGCATAGGGGCAATAAAGCAAGTTACCTGGCTTAGAAGAAGTGCTGGAAGCCACCACGTTTTAGCACTGAATGCTTCTTGAAATCTGGACTGTTCGCCTAGGCTTTGAAGGTTACAGCAGGTTTTAGAAGGTTGAGAGGAGGGCAGAAGACAGTATATGAAAATGCACTGAGCTGGGAATGTACAACATCTGTGTGAGAAACTTGGAGTAAACTGGTTTACTTGGAGGGTTCAAGGAAGGGAATCTGCATGTGTGCATGCTCAGTCATTTCAATTGTGTCCGACTCTTTGTGACCCCATGGACTGTAGCCCATCAGGCTCCTCTGTCCATGGGATTTTCATGCAAGAATACTAGAATGGGTTGCCATGCCCTCCTCCAGGGGTCTTCCCAACCCAGGGATCGAACCCATGTCTCTGGGCATTGCAAATGGATTCTTTACCACTGGGCCTTAGGGGAAGCCTCTCAAGGAAGTGTAGGGGATGCTAATTGAAAAATCTAGATTGTGAAGAGCCTTAAGAATGTGGAACAAGTAATTTTTGAATTTATTGATTGACTTGTGAAAAGATGAAAGGTGAACAAAGAAGTGGTAAATGTTAAGATTGTCTTCAGATAATTAATCTAGAAATGGTACTCTTAGTGGATAGGAAAGTAATAGAGCCACACAAATAATGAAGAAGAGGAGGAACCAGTTGTTGATAAACAAAGATTTTCTTTGAACAGTTATTGGGTTTTGAGATGATTTTTTAAAAGCATGATTTAATTGAATAGTAAGCACTAATGATTTGCAAAACATTTTTAAATGACCCCCCAAGAGTGTGTCCTCTGGCCTTTATTAGCTCATGGTTTAATGGAAGTAGCCATATTCACCAACACTACAGAAAACTTATACTTTGAAAATGTTAGAACTACCAGAAAAATGAAATGAGAGAATGTTGGAAAGACAGATCTTTCTTCTTAAAAGAGGAGGTAGAAGTGTTTTGTGCTGGACCTAGAAAGATGGTTAAGAAGAACTTAAGTTGGCTTCATTCTTCATTCATTCATGGATTTAACAGAACTTTGTAGAGCATCTGCTCTATTGCAGGTACTGTGTTGGACACTAAACAGGGTGATTTAAAAAAAAAAAAAAAAAAAAGCACAGTCTCCATCAGAGAAAATAAAGACTGGCAAGTACAGAGTCTGAGTGAATGACATGTGATCCCAAGTGGATAGAGCTAAGGAGTGAGGATGGAGGGAGTTTGTAGAAGATTAGATGGTAAAGATCAGCTAGAACAAATGGGGAAGGGAGGTGGGTACTCAGTCACATTGTTCACTGAATGATGGAGAACTTTAAAAGTTTGGGGAGATGGGGGGATCTGTATTTTAGATTTTGAAGACATCATAGAGATACACTAAAGTCAGAGATAATCTAATTTACAATATTTATTTACAGAGAGATTGCATTTTAGATGATCATCAGTCACAGGAGGTATGAGCTTTCTAACTCTGAGTAACAGAAAAAGACTGAAGTCTGAAATCATAGTTATAATAACTATCATTTATTGAGTACTTACCATTATCTAAGCATCGAATTAACTCCTTTACTCTGTGAAACAACCTGACAGGTACCATTATTATACCCTTTTTACAGATGAAGTAATGGATCAAAGTGAGTTTAAGCAACTCACCTAAGGTCACACAGGCCAACTAGGGTCAGATACAGGATGTGAATCCAGGCTGGCAGGCTCCAGTAACTCCAGATTATGAAGGCAACTCAGACAGAAAAGGCCTGGGATAACTAATATCAAAGGACTTGAAAGTTATCATGGCAAAATTAAGTGCTTATGGGAGCTAAGCGGGTTGTCTAAATGCCAAGGCTCAGAGGTCCTGTGGGGAGGTGCCAAATACAGTTTCTAAAAGAGGCAGTCATAACCACCTCCACTGTGTCTTGCCATGAGAGAGAATGAAACTAGCAACGTTGGACTTTACAAGTTCCAAGAAGACCTAGGGGGAAAAATGGATTTATGTGAGATCACCCAATTTTTAAATAGTGATAGCTAGTTGAAGTTTTCCTATTATAAGACCTTGTGTGATCTACCTTCCTCCTACAAACACATCAACAAACAACACAGGCTACACTGCCTAGATTGAGTTGTGTGCTCATCAGAAAGAGAACTCTGACAGTAAACCCTTTGAAATCTTTACATACATTACGTATATATTTGTGAAGCCCTCTCTTTCTTGTCAAGGACAAAAGTTAGAGAGTTTTCAAATATAGAACTCACTACAGTTTGCAATTTTAGGTGAAAATTCCTACTGACTTGTCTCCCACATTTCTGCAAACAAAGAGAATATGAGATGTATGTTCTTCCTTCAGAAAATCAATGGGTGAAAATGTTTTGTTGCTGCCCACACTGTGTCATCCACTCAGAGAATTTGATTGTTTATATAATTCTGGTGAATCTAAGTCTGACATTTGAAGTCAGTCTTCCAAGTTTTCAAATATCGACATGCCTTGCATCTTGTAAACTCAATAGTGAACTTCACTCCAGTTATTTCTATACAATTTTACCCAGAAAAGTTAAAATATTAGTGATCCTATGGGTCCATTCTTTGGCGTTGTGAACCATGGTAAGAAACTTGTGCATTTATGAAGAAGTTTAATAATAATAAAAAGCTATAAAGTTGTGTTAGTGCTTCAAAGGGAATAACATCAAAAACTTGTGGAGAAAAGCCACAGGCTACAATCAACCTCAAAACACACACACACACACACACACACACACACACACACACTTGGTTGGGAGACCTATTTTGGTAGAACGAAGCCTGGTTCACCAAAGAAGAGGGATAATGAGGCCATTTTTCATTATTTTCCCAGAGGATTTTAAAATAGTTACCTCATAAAATAAATAGTTTAAGTTTCCACATTACTTCTGCCTTTAATCTGTGCCTCTGATGCAAATAAATGAGTGGGGATTTTTATACTCCCAAAGGTTTATACAGAGGCAAATATGTTAAAAAGCATCCAAGGTGAGTATAACTTCTTGCTCCAAACAGGAGTTTACAAGATGCTCTGATTGACAGAGGGAAGACGCTTTATTAAAATGAATCTATAAGTAGGTTTGTTTTTAGATGCATTGTTCAAGCAGAGGCTGCACTACCCAGTCATATCGTCATAGTGATATGGCTCTCTAACCTGGACTTGGTCTAAGTGGAAAACTTTAAAACTGAACTGGGCTGCCCAGTGAAATATGCATTTGGAATGTGGGTTCCTATGGAAGAAGGTTGGACCCAAACTGCTTTTGATACAGACACCAGCAAGTCAGGGAAGGTGTTGAAGATCAGTACTAAGCTTTGATAAAATTAAAAACCCATGTGCTAAAATTAGACATCATTTACTGTCCTTGTTAAGAGGCAGCTGAATGAACCTAGCTATCTAACTAATAAACAGAAAGAGTCCACCTTGGTGAAGCTCTAATTACAGCCTCTGAACCTTTCAGTAAGTTTACAGCTTAAAACATCTGAGTGATTCTGCCTTTTGAAAGCCATGTGAAGTTAGAAAGGCGGCCTAATTAAAACAAATCTTGGATAAACCACTTCACGGAGATAGAAGTTTGATGGTTGGATATATCAAAAATTGTTACCAGATGTTGTGCCGAGGTCTTAACAGTTTAAAGATCATGAGGGTTTTTTTTTTTTTTTTTTAAACAAAGCAAAAATATTCTAATTGAAGTTGTCAGCAGGAGTGAGACTAATATGCCTGTATTTGATTAAATAATAGTTTATTTAACATTCAGTGTGGCCCAAAATTGGCCAAGACAAAAGTCAGAAAACATTTTAGCCAGAAGACTTGAAAAGAAAAACACGATGGACTGACAGCACTATGTAGGTAACTCAGGCACTGTGGTTTGATCATGTCAGTTTTGAAACCATTTGCCCATCATCCTCATATGCCATACCGAACCTCAGAATTGATTCTTTAATGTACTTTGTCTTTTCCCCAAAAGAAAAGCTGGGAGACCAATGCAAACTTATTCTAAGACTTAGGGCTGAAACCCTGGAAAGCAAACACGGTGTCTCTTTCCATTATACAAATGTAAACATCTATATTTTTAGGAGTTATGTGTGTGATGTAGACTGCTGTTCTGACTCTCACTGGGATGTGGGGGTTTTCTCTGTATAAAATAGAAGAGTGTAAGACCCACGTGGTCTGTAACAACTTGCAGGCACCTTTTCCTGATTACATGATAGGAGCACGTAACTACTTCCTTCCTCTTAGGCAGACAGCTGTGCACGGCTCTCAGATGAAACCAAGCTTGTCCTCCTTTTGAAGAACTCAGAGTCTTGCCTCATGTACATAGCCCTTCCTCGTGACTTGAGCCTCTGTCTCCCCTTCTGTCTTCTTCCTATGTACACACCCAGCCTTGCACCCGTGAAGAGTGAGGCTATAACTTGATTTTTCCAGAACAAACATTTTGGGCTTTTACTTGACATAAAATTTAAGAACTTGTCTGTATAGAATACTGGGGAATGGATGGATCTTTAAAAAAAAAAATAATAAAATGGGTTTTTCACATAGTGGTCAATATCTGAGCTCTCATTTGCTCTCCATAATACACAGAGGTCTGGATTTTCAAAGTAAATTGCAGCTTACTCTGTGGCAATTATGAGAAGACAACTACACTAGAGGGTCATTAATCATTTAAACATTCAAATAAAACTCAATGTTTCCTTTTAGATCTGAAGTGCAGCCCATAACACAATCGAAATAACATTAATGGGAGAAGGGAATGAAAAGACAGAAAACAGCTGTTGCTCCCTGGGCCAGGGTGCCCTGGGCTCTAATCAGAGGGTGAGACACTGTATATAGTCAGGAAAGGACTCTGGTTGGTTCCCGTCCTTTCCTACCGTCTTGAGCTCTCTTAGTTTAAAGGAAGTTAGGGTGGATGTTCTTACATGTCATAACACTGCATTTCTGGACATTCAGCAGAAGAGACCAACGGCTGGAAGGTTTAGTTTCCCAGCTGTTGCAGAGGAGTGTTTAAAAGTTGCTTGTTAGCTGCAAAGTGCTAATAATAACGTAAACAGGGTACAGAATGTCCCCTGTAGCTAACGAATAAAAGCTCTGCTCTTTAAGTCTAACGTTTTCATTATGAAAATAAATTTCAGTTTTACCAGCGGTTTGCTTTAAAAACAAACTTGGTGAAGACCTGAAGGACATGACATAGTTAACCAAATGTGTCCTAGATGATAGCACGGAAAATCACTTACAGGCCAGTTGAAAAACTAATGACTCCATCATGTCCCTGCTCTGTTTGCCATTTTAACAAGTTCAGTTTCTGTCCGTTTGATAGCCTTTAAAATGCCCTGACATTGTGGTGTGACTTTTACTTTCACGTCCATTTCCTGTGTCCTCATTTTTCTTATCTTGTTAGTGTCCCTGAAAATGGCAATGGGGATGTCATACCTTCCTTTTTTTAATTTAAAAAAAAAGTGAAAATTTTCTGAGAGAATAATCATTTGTTCCAGTCGAAAAATCATCCCAAGTAGAACCAGTCTACAATGTGGGTCTTTAGATTCCTAGGGTCCTGTGCTTGTCAGTACGCTGTGCCAGAAAATGGAAATCATAACACTTACCATCCTGAAAGGCTCACTTCTACTCCCTCAGGCCCCCTGGGTGATGAGTTCCATTCCTAGTTTATAGAAACGATGACTGAAGCCAGTAAGGAACTCGTCACCTACACTCCGGCTCAGGCACTTTGTTGACTGTCTAATGTTAGCAAAAGAAACACATCTAATGCTATCTCCACAGGCAGTTAAGACCATTGGGATCCCTCCCTTCAACAAAAGACAAACCTGGAAGTGCATTTTACTGAGTACTCCACAAATATCTGTTAAGGGAGTGAAATCAACATGAGTTCATCCTACTATGAATATCTCTTACATTAGGACAGATCAGACACCAGTCATCATATCATGTTTTTAAGAACTGCCATAAGATGATCTTGGAGTGTTTCTTTTATTGGGAAAGAAAGTTTTCTGTAGGATCACCAGTGTATAATGCCTGGAACTTGAGTAGTCTGAAAAATGACAAATGAACAAAACAGAGACAAGAAGGGAGAAGGCTGGGAGAAGGGAGAGAGAGGGGAAGAAAGACAGGAAGAGGGAAAGGAGGGAGGGAATGTGAGTCTCAGAGCTGGTGAGGTCACTCCTGATCGCCTAGGAAAAGAATGAACTATTCATGGATTACTGGAACTGGAAGGGACCTTGGAGATCATTTGTTATTTACACTCTCTGTACTCCCTTTTATATAAATATATAAAGTGAGAAGAAGGGGACTAATTTATTGAACACCTTTTATGCAACTGGCATAATACAGGGTGTTCTACGTGCATTTTATTCATGACCCTTCAGAAAAGTTTGTTGTTGCTTAGTCTTTGCAGTTTGATTCTTTCCAACCCCATGAGCTATAGCCCACCAGGCTTCTCTGTCCACGGGCTTTCCCTGGCAAGAATACTGGAGTGGGTTACCATTTTCTTTTCCAGGGTATCTTCCCAACCTAAGGATCAAACCCACTTCTGTGTTGGCAGGCAGATTCTTTACTGCTGAGCCACTAGGGAAGCCCTCAAAATTTGGGAGCTTTTACTATTTTTTTCTGAGTCAGAACCTATTGAGAAGCTCTCTCATAATTTTGTTAGAGCACTTATCGGATCTTTGCTTATATGTTTTCCCTGATAGATGGTGAGTACCTTGAGATGATGGGTCTTGTCTTTTACAGCTGTGTGTCCATAGTATCAGCAAGGTGCTAGGCACAGGGTACATACTCTATGAATAGTATCAAATATTAATGAATGAGAAAATGAACTACAGATAAATATCCCCTGATTTTCCCATTTTGTATGTTTTATGGCCTTGGTGCTTATGCAATCCTGTGCATGGAAGACTTCTCCCTGCTAGATTTGCATGCTTTTAGCAGTAAGTGAGCCTTACACTCTTTATGCTCTTTAGACCTTTGAGTATCTTTTGGGTGGTATCAGTTTGCTTTCATTTAGATGTATAAAAAAATATGCCACATTTTAATATTTTAGCCTTAATACTCTCATGTTTCACTTGTAAAATAAACTTGCTAGATTATAAGACGCTTTGAGTTCATAGAGGAAAATAGAACTCATAGCAATTCTTTACCTTAGAAAGAATATAGAAAGTAGTCTCATAGTCTCTTTAACTCTGAATTATAATCCAGACAAACTAGAGACATATCTAGTGATGCAGAATTCAAACAGAAGTGTAGACCACTCCTTCAGGATACGTAGAGACCAAAAGTTGAAACTGATAGTGCGTGGTAAGTCACTGCAGTTGTGTCCAACTCTGCAACCCCACGGAATGTAGCCCACTGGGCTCCTCTGTCCATGGGATTCTCCCGAGAAGAGTACTGGGGTGGGTTGTCATGCCCTCCTCCAGGGGATCTTCCTGACCCAGGGATCGAACCCACATCTGTTACATCTCCTGCATTGGAGGCAGATTCTTTACCACTAGCACCATAGTTAATCTAATATTTACAGTGTAAATATCAGTGATTATCAGAAGAGGTATATTTTTTCCCCAGCTCATTTGGGTATCTCACATGAAAGAAGGTAAGTCTTTCTTCTTGTCCATGTAATTATTCAGTCTTCCTAGAAGATAAAGGATGACACTTTTGTCAATTTTTTTGACATACGGGCCAATGGGATCAGTTATTGACCCATTGAATACTTTTTGATACTTGACACAGGATAGTAAATACACACACTCAGAAAACAATCTGATGCGACCTTTGTCATCATTGTGATACCTGAAAAGGTCTTTCGGTCTTTCAAGTACAGATAAACCTTCAGGAGAGTTCTCAGGTGCGCTATCCACAAGGACTTTTATTGTGAACTGTCCACACATATCCTGTATTTTCATTGTGAACTAAGGAAATGGCATAGATTGAATCTCAAATCGTTAATCGCGGCATCTGTCATCTGGGTATCCTTGCTTTTCATGCCAACAATGTTTTTCCAAGTTCTTCTAAACAGACTCTTTGGTGGTGTAGTGATCATTATACTGTTTTCTCATAGTGTGGCTTTTGTGGAAAAAATAGAAAATGGCAAGGATTGATTTTATCAAAAATGTTACATGAGAAGTGTAGATAATGATGAACCCTTTCAAGGATTATTCACACCAAAGAAAATACTAACTGGCTCCTGCTGCTGCTGCTGCTAAGTCACTTGAGTCGTGTCCGACTCTGTGCAACCCCATAGACAGCAGCCCACCAGGCTCCCCCGTCCTTGGGAGTCTCCAGGCAAAAACACTGGAGTGGGTTGCCATTTCCTAAGGACTCCTAAAATGAGATCAGGATTGCCTCTGCTTAAGTAGAAATTCTCTGCTTACTAAAAGATTTCTCTACTTATAACATTCAGACGAGTGTGTGTGTGTGTGTGTTATAGAAGAAACTTATTTTACTTTTTTAATTTTAACTTATTTTTAATGCCTCACTTCTGGGAGCAGTATTTGATTTTTCTTTAGAGAATCCACACTTCCCTCATTTTTATTTCATCTAGTTCAGATGAAGCTGATTTTGCCCTAGATTGAGGGCTTATTTATATATGTGCTTAGATCTGTGTTACTCAGACAGGAAGTTGATTGAAAATGCCAAATCTCAAGTCCTGTTTCAGATCTACTAAATAAAAATTTGCATTTTGATAAGACAAGTGATTTGTAACTCAGATTAAAGAAACTGCCCTAGACCTAATAAAGTAATTCAGGCATTTGTGGACTTCCCTAGTGGCTCAATGGTAAAGAATCCCCCTGCCAATACAGGAGACCCCAGTTCGATCTCTGGGTCAGGAAGTTCCCTTGGAGAAGGATTTGGCAACCCACTCCAGTATTCTTGATTAGAGAATTCCATGGACAGAGGAGCCTGGTGGTTTACGGTCCATGGGGACGCAAAAGTGTCAGACACGACTGAAGTGACTAAACAACAAGGCATTCCATCATACATTCCGCCTGGCCGTAGTGGGACAGGGACATGACCTGAGTTTGGTCAACAAGGCCCCCTATTGGGGGACACTGAGTTGAGCCAACAGGAAAGTATAATCCTTGTTTCCCCTTCACCTGTTCAGTTGAGCATATGATTTTCATTGTGCAACAGCGATGTCACCAAGGATAAGGTCTACATGAGTAAGACTATAGTCAACAAGGAGGAAGCATATTCCAAAGAGGGAGACAGATTGTGCTCTCGTGATAGTATTTGAATCCTGATTAAACTATGCCTAAAGTCAGGGTTTTTCCCAGTTTTTTCAGTTGCATGAGTCAGATTTATCTTCATATTGATCTGGTTTGGGTTGTAGTTTCTGCCACAAGCAACTGAAAAAAAAAAAACTAAACTAAAAGATACAGTGATGAGTAATGATTAAAAGCTTACTCAAGTCCACCACCTACTTGCGTGAGCTCCTAAGATCGGAGAGAGAGAGACAGAGTCTGTGTGTGAGTGTTTTCACAGTTCACATTGGTTACAGCACTTAGAAGCAAAGGAATCATAAAAATCTTGAGATTGAGACGTGTCTCCTTTCTTGCACCATTCCCTTAATTGCTTCATGTATATTTACCTTACCTCCCCTCAAAATTATAAACATTTCAAAGGCACTGAACTTTTCTTACATGAGGTGATAATTTAAAGTAATAAGACGTTTATAAATAAACATACTAGAACTTATACCAAGTGAGTGTAGGCTTTCAAAACCACCACCTGAGGAAGCTGCCAATTTATTCAGGTTTTGCTGACTTTGGAGAAAACATTGTTGTGAGTCTTTAGAATAATGATCACCACCAGTTTTTGAGCCGTGAGATCACACCAATATGTTGCTAGTTGCGTCTGATTTTTACTAAAGTGACACTTCTGGGAACGATGTTCAACCGAGTCAGAACATGTTAATCCTGATGGACTAGTGTCAGCCCAGGGTCCCCAGAACTGAGGGGCCGTGATACCGTGGGAATCCCAGCTTCTCCCTGAGCACTCCCTGGGAACCACCACCATCTATCAATAGTAATGAAGAGGCGGCTCCTGGCCTCATAGAGGGTCCCCTAAATTCTGCTCCTGCATACTACAGACAGTGGGGTTCTGATTCTGATTAGTGTCCAGGCCATATGAATCCATTATAAGTTTTAGTAACACCCTTGGGTATTACCTGGGTGATTCTGTCATCTTATTCATCAACTTTCCTCTGAGAAAATTTTGCCTTATTCCAGAAATGAAATTGAGTCCAGAAAAGTAGATTTTTCTTTTCGCAGAGAGAAGTGGTTTAATGAATGTTTATGACCTCTGTGTGCATGCATTCACAGTCGCTCAGTCGTGTCTGACTCTTTGCGACCCCATGGAATGTAGCCTGCCAAGCTCCTCTGTCCGTGGGATTTCCCAGGCAAGAATATTGGAGTGGGTTGCCATTTCCTCCTCCGGGGCATCTTCCCAACTCAGGGACTGAACCCACATCTTCTGCAGCTTCTGCATTGAAGATTCTTTACCACTGAGCCAGCTGAGAAGCTCACATATACCTCTGAGCAACTTAGAAAGTAGAATTATGAGTTTAGATTCAGAGGCCTTGTCATCTTTGTATAATAAAAAATGACTAGCAATAGTATTCACAAATAAGAAATGAATATAATGAACTAGTCGATAAGAACATGTTTTTCTTGCTCCTCACTGTGTTGTTGTGACTTGAAAGTTTTGATTTCATGCGAAGCAGAGAGTTTTCCTTTCTTTTCCTAAAAGGGGAAAGGAGGCCGAGTTTATAGAGAAGTGAATTCCTAAAGGAGAAAATCCTTTTATTGATTAAATATCAGGCATTTAGGTTGTGAGTTTTTTCCTTTCCTGTCTGTGACTTCTCCACGCCAAGAAGATTTCAACAGGTAATAAACATTCAAAGAAATAAAAGGGTGGAGAAGGCTGTGTGTTGGTTGT
The DNA here is from genome assembly GCF_032452875.1 of Bos javanicus. Classification (NCBI taxonomy): domain Eukaryota; kingdom Metazoa; phylum Chordata; class Mammalia; order Artiodactyla; family Bovidae; genus Bos; species Bos javanicus. The sequence continues at coordinate 49,052,745 of NC_083881.1, forward strand.
TAAGGAAAATCTAAATCGACTTAGAAGGAAGATAAAGGAAACCAATGTTTATGGCTTGAACCAAAATAAATTTTATTTAGAGTTCCAATGGAAAATTACACCAGTATCACCAAGTTAAAAATTATATATTTATCTAATAATAAAGCATGTCCAGTCATTTAAACTAAAACTTATTTAAGCTGAAAAATGTACTTGAATAATAATTTTGTGATAAAGACAATTTTTATGAAGTATAATGTCTGTTACGATAATCTGGTGTAAATTGCTTTGTTAGACTTTTAAAGCAAAACCTCTCTGCTAATATTCAGGAATCACATTTCAATAGAATATTGCATAGTAAATAAAGTAAAAGAATGGATCAGCTTCCAAAAGCCCCTCTGTTAGAAGTGAATATTGTTTTCAGAATTTGTTTTGAAATATGAATTTCAGAACTACAGATAGAAGATAAAACTTTAAATAATTTTATTATGTCTTGCATGTGTGCATGCTCAGTCACTGGGATCCCATGGACTGTAGCCCTGCTAGGCTCCTCTATCTGTGGGATTTTCCAGGCAAGGATACTGGAGTGAGTCGCCATTTCTTCCTCTAGGGGATCTTCCCAATCAAGGGCTTGAACCCTTGTCTGCTGCGTCTCTTGTATTGGCAAGTGGACTCTTGACCACTGCACCACCCAGGAATCTCCTATTACATCCTAGACTGTCAATATTACATTCCCCTTACAGATTTGTCTAAATTTTTTTTTCCTAACTCAGAATAAACCTTTTAGAATCACCCACATAGAATATATGAATATGTGTATACATACACACAAAAGTGAGCATGAATATATATATATTCTGAGTTATTTATTGTGCTGTATGTGGACATTAATTATGCATGCTCAATTATTAACAGCAATAGAAAGCTTGGTGTGATATAATAATCATTTTTAAATAATCCTAAATCTACTCAAGTTGAAAAGATTATGACAGCAGGAGCCTAAACAGCTGCCCTGAGCAAAATAGACACTGCTTTCTTTGAAAGTTGAAAAGGAGAAAGGTAACAATTATCCCTGAGACACTGGAAACAGAGTTGTCTGAATTTTTTTTTTTTTTTCTCAAATGCCTCTGCCTCTTGTAAAAAGAACACTGTGCCCAGAATGAACGAGGCAGTGGTAAACCTATCAGAAGCAGCACTTAGATAAGCAGGTAATTAATGTATTAAAGGTGTAATTGAAATTAAAAATAGCTTTCATATGTGCTTCTAGTACTGTGCAACAATTTGTTATTTGTCTGAGGTGCTTTCTTGAATTTTAAGTCACGATGCCATGTGGAGCCAAGGTAGAAAATAATTCTGCAACATAACCAGCTCTACAAGATGAAACTTGATACAGAATTGAGTAGGGGTAGAAACCATGATCATTAAACATGTGTTTTGTCCCTTTATATTTCTTCCACAAATCCAGTGTTGCTTTTTATCATTAAGAGAATTCTGAGTCAGACCAGTATCAGTTAAGTCAAACTATGTAGTTGCTATATGAAATCTATCTGTCTAGAGGTATTTTTAACATAGATTAAAATTCCCAATGTGCTTACAAATTATTTGCCTGGTAAAAAGCTTAGAAAAAAATTTCCCTTTGGTTGTCTATCTTAATCCTGATTTATATTTAGTTTTAAAAAATAAAAAACTGCAGAGAACCATCCTAACAACTTTAAACATATTCCCATTTACAATGAGTGTATAATGGCATACACCTATTGGTGGGAGCTTTGAAAATCAGAACATTCAAAGGAATTGTTTCTCCATTTTAAAAATCATACCTCCTTATAATGAACTCAGTTCACTGTGATATTTTCAAATGCTTTCTGCATCACTTCCTTAATAGGCCACAAATGTTACTTTCATGTTCTTCTCTAAGTTTCAAAATAACTCCCTCAGATAGGAAATCATATTATTTTTCCATTTTTGATCCCTCTTTTCCCCCACCATCAATACTTTTGCCTTGGTAAATCAGTCTATTTTCATGCTTTCTTAAAAAAAAAAAAGTCAAGTTCGAGAAAGAATAGCACAGCTGTTTGAGATGTCATATCTTATAAAACAAATCTATTAGGAAGGTCAAATCCTGGAAGGGGTCAAGTTAATGATATAAGTGGAATAATTCGGTCATTTTCTGAAATTTGTAAACTTACAAACATAAACGCCCTGCATTAGATTGACTAATTAGCTAAACCTCTGCTAATGGTGATTTTCTTCCTTAAAAGTTAGGACTTTTATGTTTAAGGCACACTTTTCTTTACCTTTACTTTTTTCTTTTTGGTAAATGTGAATCGCTTTGAATTTTAGCCTGGTACTAGTCCATTGTGTTTATGTTAAAATGATTGCCTTCATTTGGGATGAATTTCAAAGAATCTGATTATTTCCATTCTTATTTTGCCAAAGAAGTATACACATGGGCAACGAAGTATACATATATGTTTAATTCTAAGTACATGTGTACATGTGTGTATAAGATTATAATAAAATTAATAAAATAATAAAATCTTAGAAAATAGGTAGAAAAAGAGGGATGACCAAAGTCAGATCTAGCCACCTAGCTTCCTTTGGCAAGTACATAACTTTTTGAAGCATATAATATCTACACATTCCTTTGCATGCATGCTAAGTCACCTTAATCACATCCAACTCTTTGCGACCCTATGGACTGTAGCCCACCAGGCTCCTCTGTCCATCGGATTCTCCAGGCAAGAATATTGGAGTGGGTTGCCACGTCCTCCTCCAGGGGATCTTCCCGACTCAAGGATTAAACGCACATCTCTTACAGCTCCTGCAGTGACAGGCAGGCTCTTGACCACTAGTGCCACCTGGGAATCCCATGAATTCCTTCAGTCATACATAAATGATTAATTCTTCATGAAATCTACCTGCTGGTTTCTTACGGTCATTCATTCATTATTTCTGCCATTACACTTTCTCATCTAAAATATTTTATCTTGTTGTCTGTTACAAACGTTTTAACCTGGGAAAGAAGTATAAGTCTGTGAGTTCTAAAGGCACACATTTTAAAATATAAGACCACCAGTCCCTAAAGTTTTTAAGTTATTAAACTGGATGACCCTGAAACCACTTTACTTTAAAGAAATGTGTTCATGTAATCACACATATACATATTTTAAATATATGTTTGTGTGCATATGAATATATTCTTTAAATGTGTTTTATTTACATGTATATTTATACTTACATATGTGAATATATTATATATGTGTTTTATATATAGATATATAAAATAGTCCATGGGGTTGCGAAGAGTTGGACATGACTGAAGCGACTAATCACATATGAAATAGAGGATGTCAAATTCCAAATGAGTGTTTATGGACATAAATTTATCCAAAATTATTTCTTGTACAAAGTTTTCTGTTGTGATGTATATGAATTTAAGCAAATCACTTTGTGTAATCTATGAAATAAACATCCATTGTCATATTTTGTGATAATATATACAATCTAAGTGATCACACCACATGAAAGGAAGAAAATTACATGCAGCTAGAATGAGTTATATATATAAGGGAACTTGACCTTAACTGACAGTGCATTTCTTTACGTTCTAGAAAATTCCCAAGGCCACTTATTCCTTCTTCACATTTCTGTTTAGCTTTAGGATGAGAAATATATATCTTTGACATACTTGTGAAACTTATGTAAGTGACTAAGTCATCACACACTGCTTTGTGTAATGAATCCTTTAAGGTCTTTTGGAACACAGTTGAAAAACAAAGGAGAGAGAGAAGTCAAAAGACAGAAGGCAAGAGAGATTTCTATTTTTTAAGTGTATAATTAATGGTATATACTTTTTTAGGACAGTCATCTTTATGTGAGAGTTTTAGGATCACTATTCATACTTAAAAATAAAATAAATTGAGGTCTTTTGTATATGTTTTCCTCACATTTACATAAATATGTAGCTACAAAGCTTGAGCTTTACATGTCCAAAGCTTATTCAGTTATTCAGTATCTTCTGAAATCTAATATCTATTTATACTTATTATCTTCTGAAATTAAGAGAGAAAGGAATTTAATGCTCACCGAGTGTCTGATACATGTATTCTCTCATACAATTATATTTATGTTAATTGAGTGCATATGTGCATTGGGAGAACTCTAACATAGTTATAAAAGTAAATCACAAAGTATTGATGTCTTATTTCCCACCTAATAAAATCAATATTTACTAGGCTGACATTGAAAACACTCTCTTAGGTACTCTTACTGCTTTTTCCCCTACAATCTTATGTACAAGTAGTGAATTATATTTATTCGCAACTCTCCAGAAAACTCATGGAATTTTTTTTCTTTAGTCTAATAACATCGTTGGTACTTTAGTTTCACTTATAAAATATTATATTGCTTTAATGAAAGTAAGAGCAACTCGTGACATTTCACCATGTGTTAGTGCTGAAAATGTTTTGCTGGATTCAGTTGTGTATGTGTGAATATATACACATATGTACATGTATGTATATATCTGTTTTTGTGTGTATATATACATGTATACACGAATACACACCAACATATGCCACTTCTGCTAGTTCTGAAAATTGATCAGAAGCTCATGTAAACAAAGCTCATTCCTCTTCTCTGCTGTCACATAATACATTGTTTAAATATGGTACAGAGTTTATTAATTTTCTTTTATGTCTCAGAAGCTGAAACTGTTTTCAATTTGAGTCCTATTTTCTGTGATAATGACCACCATTTATATTTCATGAATACAGCTGCATTTAAAGTGATAACGTTTTGATCACAGCATGTATGTATATGTACACATATGTGTACATTTTAACAGACTGTTTATTAAAATCAGCAGTATCCTCTCTGATAGAGGTCAGTTCAATAAAACTGTCAATAATTAAACACCAACTATGTGCAATGCACTGATAATACAAAAGATTAAAGGGGCGGAAAAAAAGCTCTTCAAAAGTCCCCAGTCCCTTAGGAGTGACATGCATTTGTAAATAACTAGAATCCAGCATTCTTTCTCCTGTACCTAAACTCTGGGAAAGCAGGGTTGTTTGATGATTTAAAACAATTTAGTATGTGAAAGTCTAAGGCGGAATTGGCATTCTGAGTTCCAAAAGCTAAGCTTACATACACACTGACAACGGATTACTTCTTATGAAGAAAAGCAGTTTTGATTTATTTGGGGTAAACTTATAAATGTGGGAAACAATTAAACCATTTGGGGGATCTCTCTTTTTTTCTTTTATGTGTTTTAAATTTCAGCTTCTCTATGAATCTTTTTTTTCAAATATTTTTAAGAGCTTAATAATTGATGGTGTTTTCTTTTTTATTATTATTCCTATTACTCCACAACAAGGAGAAATGTTATTTCTTGTAGGTAAATGACTTTAAAAATTAATTTAGGGTCCTTCCTTGCTTTAATTTATTTGCGTCTTCTGCAGAGGTTGTGGACAGTTTAATAACCTTAATCCAGGGAAAAAATAATGCCAACAGAAAAATACATATATAAATCAGAGGGAGGGTATAAGAAAGTCAAACAGGGGCTCTGTATCAACCTAGAGGGGTGGGATGGGGAGGGAGATGGGAGGGAGTTTCAGAAGGGAGGGGATATATATATTCCTATGGCTGATTCATGTTGAGGTTTGACAGAAAACAGCAAAATTCTGTAAAGCAATTACTCTTCAACAAAAAAAATAAACAAATTTAAAAAATATATAAAGCAAAAAAAACCCCAAAAAAGTTCGTTGCTGTATTGCAATATCAGAGCCCCTCTCATGAAATAAAATCTCACTCATTAGGAGATTTGTGTCTCAGGATGTCCAGCCAGCCCTCAGTACTGGTTTCCTGGTATTCTGCTTGCTGTACGAAATGTCAAAGTCTGAAATGATTTTAACTGTTCCTTTTGGAAGGAATGACTGAGGGGTTGTCTCGAGAGAGAGTTCATGGTGTGATGAGGTAGTTCTTGCTTTGGTACGTGATACAGTGTGATTAACAAACTCCAGATTGCACAGAGAAGCGGGTCGGAGCACAGGTTATTAAGTACAGTTCCCTACCCAAGACGATGTATTGCCTCACGCTGATATGGCAGGACTGGAGGGGGAATATATACATCTATATAAAAGCAAAGACAATCCTTGCTTTCTTCTTGAGCAGCTGCAGCCAGTCCCACTAATGGACGTGCAAAAGCAGAAACGAGCAGCCCAAGGTATGTGTTCATTTTTACAGATGGTACTGCAGACAAGTTGGTAATGGAAAAGGAAGTCGTGTACGTGAGCTTTTTGACCGTGGGGGTGGGGGGTGGGGGGCGACAGAAGGACAGCCCGATTACAGTACTTTCCTGTGTAATTGACCGTGTGAGTTATGGAAGAAGCAGTTTTCCCATGAAAGATTTCACTTATTACAAAATTACATCATTACTGTTAAGGAAATGCATAATTCCAAGTTGTCTTTTTAAAATAATGTCATTAAAACTTTAAAAATCAGCTTAGACATCCCTGTCTGCCCAGAGCCTCTATAATGAAATTATCCGCCAGAGTTGGGTTTTACCTGTAACAGTCACAGCATCCTCATTTAAAGACAAATCTTTCATTTGAACAATGGCAAAATGTACTAGACACTTATTTTAAATATTGGAAAAGTGTATTTAAATACCTGGTTTAGGGTCATGAAGAAATACAAAGTTGAAAAAAAATGAGATAGTATTTTAAAAGAATTATTTATAGATTCAGAAGTTAAATGAAATTTAGGTTTATTTCCCTTAAGTCCACCCCCCCACCTCCGTGTATTTAAAAATCACAGAGAATGAAATAAGAAGTATTACAATATGGTCTAGTAAAGTTTTTAGTTATTTAATTCAAACTGCATATTTGATATCAGTGTCTCTTATTGATCCATTTGCAGATTTTTAACAGAGTTCTTAACTGTTTCAAACCAGGATATTTAACTGTATTTCTATACATTTTGTTGCTATTGTTAAGTGAAAACAAGTGGCAATTACCATCTTTCTGCTGAGCAAAGTGTATGTTATCTAATGTCTGATCTCAACTCAATACCGGGTAAAACATGTTTATAGAGTTAAGAATATTTTAGGCTTTGCTCTTATATATATATAATGAAATGGAAACTGTATCACACATGAAAAGTATCAGAGTCAAATGCACAGGCCACTGAAGAACATGTACTTTTATATCTAATAATGGGGGAAATGTTTAAGGAAAAGTAATGAAAAATACTTTCATAGTATTCAAATCTGAGGAATTTGGTAAAACGACCTCATTTTTCAGAATTGGCAGTATTTTATCTTGAATAATGAGGATTCCACACATTGCAAAAGGTCTCTGCCAAGGAACATACCAATATATAAAATAAGTCTAGTACATTGTTACCTGAACATGTATGTTTACAGCACTTCTCAAAAGCCCAGTACCGTGTTTCCTGCCCTGTCTCTAGCCATGGCGAATACAAATGAGTTCCTGGTTCACAGCTGCCTTCCCATGATGGCATTTCTAGGCACTAAGTCAGTGCACTAATTTTTGCTTTTCAACAGAGGCTTTGTTCACATATATTTTTTATTTTTAGTTTTTGAGACACAGTATCAAAACTCATGCACTACACCCATCCGCCTTCCCCACACTACCCCATCTCCCAAATGCTGCGTTCCTCTGGCTTCGACTGTATCTTTCAGCCTCAACACAGATCGTTGCCATATCTGATCAAGGATGAGTCATTTCTTTCTGGTACCTCAAAACTTGCATAATTTAATCAGCTGTTATAGGGTGGTTTGAAGAGAGAAGGATTCTTCAAAGCTAAGCTATGGTGAAATATTTCTGGTAAAATTCCCCAATCACTTCTTTAGTAATAGGACCTGAAACATGGTTAAGAACTGTGGCTCTGAAGTGAGAGATCTTACTATTTAGTATATGAAAAATGCTTCTAAGGCTTAGTTTTCTCATATGTAAAGTGGATGCTGCTGCTGCTAAGTCACTTCAATCATGTCCAACTCTGTGTGACCCCATAGATGGCAGCCCACCAGGCTCCCCCGTCCCTGGGATTCTCCAGGCAAGAACACTGGAGTGGCTTGCCATTTCCTTCTCCAATGCATGAAAGTGAAAAGTGAAAGTGAAGTCGCTCAGTCGTGTCTGACCCCCAGTGACCCCATGGACTGCAGCCTTCCAGGCTCCTCCATCCGTGGGATTTTCCAGGCAGGAGTACTGGAGTTGGGTGCCATTGCCTTCTACGTGTAAAGTGGATAGAATAACAATAATGATAATAATGTAGTAATAATTCCTGTGTCTTAGGTTTGTTTAGAAGGTGTCAGGTAGAGAAACTAAGTCTGTAGTGTATCATTCTAGACAAAATAAATACTTGGTAAATATTAGATGTGTGATTTTCAAAAAGGGACAAGAAGTAGTCACGCGAGTCTACCAGATAACTGATTCGAAAATGGCTGCACTCAGTCTTTGTTGCTATGTGGCTTTTCTCTGGTTGCAGTGCACAGGCTTCTTTCTCATTGTGGTGGCTTCTCTTGCTGCAGAGTGCGGGCTCAGTAGTTGTGGTCGAGGGGCTTAGTTGCTCTGCAGCATGTGAAATCTTCCTAGACCAGGGGTTGAACCAATGTCCTTCTGCATGGGCAGGCGTATTCCTAGCCATCAGACCACCAAGGAAGTCCCAAAAATGATTTTTAGAAAAAGTCATGTGTTTTTGCCTGGACTTAAGAGACTAGGATGTATTTTTGACACTAGTTAAGTCAAAGAATCATTCACAATCTTTTACCTCATCAGTAAAATGAGAGAATAATAATCCCAAGTAATTCATTTTCAATCCAAACCGAGATAAATATATATCAGGAGTTCTTAACCTCACAATCCATGGGTACTCAGATCCATGTGAAATCTTTGGATGCACTTTATGAAGGACATTCTTTTGAACAGCCTGAAGTTATTTGCAAAATATTTTACATATCTTTTTTATTATCTGGGGAGAGTGTCATAAATTTTATCAAAAGAGTTTATGACTCCCAAGAAGTTAGAAACCATTGATATAGATGTAAATTCCTTGAGGATGGTAACACTTCATTGACTAGTTATTATCTGTTAGCAAATATGAAAAGAATTACTGATTATTATCTGTTATTTTCCTTTTCTTTCAAAATGACCATGTCATCATTATCTATCATAAAACCAGTCCTACTTAAGTAATACATAAAATACCTCTGTTTGTTTCTTAAATTAAGTGCTTCAAAGCTGAACCTTTTGAACTTTAGGCTTTTTCTAGAAAAGTCCCTATCACCAAGGTGCTTATTTTCTATACTGTGAAGAATTCCCAAAATAAATGTTTGCCAAATATATTGTTTAAATAAAAATTGCAATAACTTTATTAAAACAGAATTGATTCTCATATTCTCATGCTGAAATTTACTTAACTACTAGAATTGTTTAACTGTGCCTCCAAAAAGCCCCCCTTTTTTTCCCTTTTCAGTGTCAGATTTTGGCACTGGCATAGAAGAAAGTCCCTGTTGAAACACTCTTGACCATTGTTGTAACTGAAGGAAAGGTGAAAATGGATCTGTGGTGGCAGAAATAGAAGCAATAAGAGGCTTGAGCAGTTCTTTTGACAATAGTGACTTTCACGTGGAATGAAAAGACAGTGTAGATATAAATCTTCAGCTATATTTTCAGCTGTCCAAATACATATTGCTGTAAAGGCAGGACATTGTTACAGAAACAGCATGGGTTAGAACTCTAAAGATCTGAGTTTTTCTAGTTCTAGTCTGTTAAGTAATTTGTGTATGACATCACGTTTGCTTTGCTCATTTTCCAAATATGGAGTAAGTCTAAGTATGGAGATGGGGGTCCTTCAGACCTATGTAGTAGATTATATCATTTGTATGATAAATTTCTAAAATCAGAAGATTTGAAGAATCCATACGCATAATTTAAAATGTGGGATTTCCCCGGGGAACTCTCATTTTCTGCAATCCCGCGCCTCGAGTCACCAATTGCATCTCAGAAGAAATGGAGCTAATCTGTTTTAACATGTCCTGATATATTGGGCAACTCCAGCGTGGTGACGTGTCAGTGGAAAAGTCTTGGGCACATTCATACCTGGGTACAATGTATGATTGCTAGAATATGAATTGCCTCATGTCCTGGAACAGAAGTTGTTCCATTGCTTCTAGCCAAAGATGTCAGTTTAGTTTACACTGGTCTCCATTAGCATTTCTGATGTGTTGAGGAAGTGAATTTAATAAGCAGGGTAAACAGGTTTTGTTTCCAAACTCTGAGATAGGTGATTATAAGATGGATGCTTGGCTGAACCTTGTAGAGTCTCTTCAGTTTTCTGGCAAGAAATCTGGGGGCATAGAGGGCTGTTTTAAAGCAGGCATAGACTTGCTATACAGCCTGTTTCAACTGATTCTTTATAATTTTATTTGGAGTAAAAGTCAGCCAAGGTATTGATATCTATTGCTTTCTGTTGGCAAAGCTGTCTCCCTGCTCTTGCTAAAATACTGGCCAGCCTGTGCTTCTGATAAAATTCTGGCTGTGAATTTATTTAGGTGTTCATTGCAAGCCACTGTCTGTTTTAAGTTGTTTTAGGTGTGGTGTTCTTTATATTCTGTAGCCTCTGCTGGTGGGTAGTCAATAGTCAGTTAATTCCTTAATGGGGGTAAGTGGGAAAGAGTGACCTTTTCTGTCTCTTGGTGGTGAATAAGAGTGATAATGGCTAAAATAATATTTATCATTTATTCAATAGGTATTGAATTTCAATTTTATAGTGACAGTCATGAAAGCATTATTTAGTTTGTATCAACTCTTTTGGTGGTTGATAGGAGAAGGAAATGGCAACCCACTCCAGTATTCTTGCCTGGAGAACCCCAGGGACAGAGGAGTCTGGTGGGCTGCTGTCTATGGGGTCACATAGAGTCGGATATGACTGAAGCGACTTAGCAGCAGCAGCAGCAGGACATTATTACTGATGGGACAGTAAGCAAGGTTCTTGTTTCTGAAATGACTAAACTATTATCCATTTTTATAAAGGAGCACAGAGAGTAACCCCTCTGATTATTAGATAACTTTCAGCCTTTAAGTGAGATGTATTTGTGGGAGATGCTTTGGTTTCTTGAGAAATGTTTTCATATAATTTACATGAATCAAACTGTCACCATTCATCAACAGTCTCAGTTTTTATCATGTTAACTGTATATATGGTATGTTTTTAGCAGATTCTGCTGTGAACAGAGAGATTACAGACCATGTCTGCCATATACTTCACTGTAACTCTAGCTTCTAGCACAGTGCCAGGCACATAGTGGACATTTAATAATTAGTCCCCAAACTGAATTGAATTATATTTACCACTGAAGTTTTATTACTACAGAGTTGTACCAGAAGGTTCTATCATAGCCATCTGTACATTTCCCTAAAATGAAGTTCTCAAAGGATTCTTGATATAATCAAATAAACATAGAATTGTTTAAAGAGTTAAAAATATTTGAGGTGCATCCAGACGAACAGCACGTATATCAAATTTCAAGTTGATTTGATTTAAAATGGCCAAGATATAAAACCATAAAAAATGTGAGTAAATACTCCGCCTATCAAGGCTTGTTATGTAATTACATGGTTTCAGTATGGTTTTTATTCATAGAAAACTATTATAAAGGATCATTTCTGCACAGATAAACTTCTCCAATGGGGACTTTTAATATCTTGGAGATGAATATCCATGACTCTAAATGTTAAACCACTTGAATGAATAATTCAATCAAATTTACTTTTTATTGATCAAATGAAATAAGTTCTGTTAATAATGAAATTTGAAAACCTTAAAATGTTTGCTTTTGGCTGATCTTCAAATAGTAAAATAAGCTATAAAAATAGCTGAACCAATTTAAAACTTTTTTTCCGATTCTTGTTCTTTTCTGAAGACTCATCTGGGTTTACCAAAGTACGTGTCAGTGCTTAACACAGAGGGATCTGTAATTGACTGAGAATTTAAGCCCCCTAAAAGCGAAACTTGAATCAGAAACTTTGAGAAAAATTTAGTGATCATGATGCCTTACAGTAGTTAGCTGTGAGCCTAAAGACTAGAGATTTCTTCTGTTAGTTATTTAGTCATTACACTTCTTGGTGCACTCTCCAGCAGGGAAAAGAAAAAAAAAATTGTATTAGATTTAAAATGTACTTTTATTAAAAGGTGGTTTGTCATTTTCTGTTTCAAATCCTGGCATGGATGATTGTCCAGATTCATCACCTAACTTGCTGTTGTGAAAATCGTTATGGTGGTTATAATACATTTGAAACGTGGGAAGGAAAGAAGTGATCCAAAGAATTCTCAGTAACTGAAAAGCCTTGGAGATGCTGATCATGGGGGCTGGCCTCAGAATTCCTTGCAATGAACTATTCCTGTCATCACCAATCTTCCTTTTTCACACAGGAAATTACCAGCCAGCAGAAATAACATACAAGCCATACAGATTCGACCTAAAAGTTAGTGGGCAAATTATTTAAATTTGAAGTTAAACGCAGTTAGTTCCTTGTTGATTCCAGAATTTCCTCTTTAGACATTTTCCATTGAGGTGACTTTCATGTAGATTTGGGTTCTCTGCTGACCATCCTTCAGTCTAGCCCTCCGTTGAAACCACATATAAATAGGAAGTGCACTTAGAGAAGGCCAGGGGCAGACCATGCTATGACCATGCGTAGCTTTGGATATGTAAGAGGACAGCTTTCCTTCAGCCTGAAAGGAGGGCCTTTCAGGTACACCTTCATGTTATCCACTAACTGCTTATTCCTATCATTTCCTCTCCCAGAAGTGTCTTTATCCATATCTCTCAAAGGACAGTGCATATGTCTCCTGCACAAAGTCATGGAGGTTCAAATCATTATCAACTCCCTTTTTGCGGGGGTGGTGCTCAGTTTCCAGGATCTTGGTTCCCTGGCCAGGGATTGAACCCACACCCTCAGCAGTGAAAGTACAGAGTCCTAACCACTGGATCACAGGGAATCCCCTATTACTAACTCTTAAAAGCAGCTTGTAGGAAAAGGAGAAATCATTATATTATTTAAAACATACACATATACCATCAGCAATGCATGACTCTAATGATGTGTATAAAGGTGAGGTAGAGCTTCATTCTTCAGTTCAGTTCAGTTCAGTCGCTCAGTCGTGTCTGACTCTTTGCGACCCCATGAATCGCAGCACGCCAGGCCTCCCTGTCCATCACCAACTCCCGGAGTATACTCAGACTCATGTCCATCGAGTCAGTGAGGCCATCCAGCCATCTCATCCTCTGTTGTCCCCTTCTCCTCCTGCCCCCAATCCCTCCCAGCATCAGAATCTTTTCCAATGAGTCAACTCTTCACATGAGGTGGCCAAAGTACTGGAGTTTCAGCTTTAGCATCATTCCTTCCAAAGAACACCCAGGACTGACCTCCTTTAGAATGGACTGGTTGGATATCCTTGTAGTCCAAGGGACTCTCAAGAGTCTTCTCCAACACCACAGTTCAAAAGCATCAATTCTTCGGTGCTCAGCTTTCTTCACAGTCCAACTCTCACATCCATACATGACCACTGGAAAAACCATAGCCTTGACTAGACGGACCTTTGTTGGCAAAGTAATGTCTCTGCTTTTGAATATGCTATCTAGGTTGGTCATAACTTTCCTTCCAAGGAGTAAGCGTCTTTTAATTTCATGGCTACAGTCACCATCCGCAGTGATTTTGGAGCCCAGAAAAAGAAAGTCTGACACTGTTTCCACTGTTTCCCCATCTATTTCCTGTGAAGTGATGGGACTAGATGTCATGATCTTAATTTTCTTAATGTTGAGGTTTAAGCCAACTTTTTCAATGTCCTCTTTCACTTTCATCAAGAGGCTTTTTAGTTCCTCTTCACTTTCTGCCATAAGGGTGGTGTCATATCTGAGGTTATTGATATTTCTCCCGGCAATCTTGATTCCAGCTTGTGCTTGTTTCAGCCAAGCATTTCTCATGATGTACTCTGCATAAAGTTAAATAAGCAGGGTGACAATATACAGCCTTGACGTACTCCTTTTCTTATTTGGAAGCAGTCTATTGTTCCATGTCCAGTTCTAACTCTTGCTTCCTGACCTGCATACAGGTTTCTCAAGAGGCAGGTCAGGTGGTCTGGTATTCCCATCTCTTGAACAATTTCCCACAGTTTATTGTGATCCACACAGTCAAAGGTTTTGGCATAGTCAATAAAGCAGAAATGATGTTTTTCTGGAACTCTCTTGCTTTTTCCATGATCCAGCGAATGTTGGCAATTTGATCCCTGGTTCCTCTGCCTTTTCTAAAACCAGCTTGAACATCTGGAAGTTCATGGTTCACATATTGCTGAAGCCTGGCTTGGAGAATTTTGAGCATTACTTTATTAGCGTGTGAGATGGTCCTGACTTTATATCTTCAGGACTTAGCAGGTACCTGGCTTCAGCTGTTTTTCAAAGAGGAAAAAAAAAAAGCCTGGAATGTAGAATTGGGGAAATTAACTCCCTTGATTTTCTTGTCTCCAACGTAATTAGCCATCTCTGCCCAACTGAAGATAAATTTGTCAATCCAAATGGGAGACATTTCTACAGAATATTTTTTAAAAAACTTTATTTTCAAAAACAGGAGTAATGACTAGTGATAAAAATTATTGCAAGAGAGATGATTTTCAACTTTAATAATATTCAGCCACTCAAGACAGACAGCACTGTCCTAGGTACTTATTAGACTATTTGATGACTGTTAGGGGACATGATTTCTGTCTTTAACACAGTATAAAGGAGAATTAAAACTGTTTTAACTCTGTTGTGCCTGATAAACTGAATGAAATAAGGTCTTTAATGCCTTTCTTTCTCTTTAACAAGCTTGTTTTTAAAAAGTAAGGCAAGGGAAACTTCTGTTTTGCTTCCTTTGGCAACAGACTTTTTCTCAGCACTTGATTGGGTTAAGGATGTTGGTGACATGGGAAAAAATGCCATACTCGGTCCAGCTAGGTGACATTATGCATAGTGCGGCTTTCGCTGGGGTCAGGCTGTCATCTGTGATGTGGTTTAGAGAGATGCGTCATGGTCCACCGTTCTGTAGTCACACAGCGAAGGACACTGCCCACTTCTCCCACTTACTCTGCTGCTTCCGAAATTTCCAAGTTCATCAAACATAGGGTTCTACAGTGCTTACCAAAGTGATACATTTGTTAGATGGGAGGTAACTAAATGTATGAAATATTTCTCACCTACCTCCTACTCTCTGCCCCCACACAAGTACGCTCCTATTGAATTCTAGGTGTGAACACCTAGATATTTCACTCTGACTCAACTTTCCATTCTCATATTTGATAAGAATGACACAAATGAAATGCATGTTCTAATACTCAACCGTATGCTTTAAGCATATCTAAAATGTAAAATAAGTAGATTAAAGTGATAAGAACGAAACAGAATATTTTTCTCTTAACAAAAGAAATACAGCTTAATCCCTAATGGGTTGATGATGGATCGATAACTTGAGAGCTTACTACATCCCTGACATTGTTTTAATTATACGCCCATTTGTCCACATTAATACTCACAGCAGCTCACACTTTAAAGAGGGGAGCATTTAAGTACTGCTAAGTTAAGTAATTCACTCAAAGTCGTACCCAGCAACTCAAGACAGAGGCATGTTTTGGATGCAAGCTGTCTGTCTCCTAAATCTATTAACCCCCATGCCATACTGACTCCAAATAAGTGAATCCAAATTACTCTTGATGTATTTAAAATAAGATATGGTTCACCTAAAATATACCAGCCTCTATTGGAGCCTAAATGCTGGTTAAAGCAAGATGTGCCTGTGTAAACCAGCACTGTAATTTCAGGATTTTCCCTTGAACTAATGAAGGGCATTTTCTTTGCAAGAGACTTAAGTGCAAAAGTATGCAAGGTTGAAGCGTTCTCTAAAACCAGGATTACACCCACTTTGGCATGCCGTGTCAAGCAGCCAGGACGTAAGGAAAGAAAAGCAGGCTGCCGTGCATGGTTATACATTCAGGTTTGAGCCGCAGCCATATATGTGGGTTAGTTTCCAAATGGACATTTACATTGCCTTTATGTGGATCAAATTGGTGTTTATTTGCCAAACGTGTTATTTAGATCTTGGGGAAAAGACAGCGTGGCCCCAGGGAAGTTTCACAATTATAACCTAACTAGGCTCCCCAGCTTACCTCGGATAAAGGGAGCCCCAGAGTGTTTGATAAACACAAGCTCTAATAGTTCATTGATTTGAGGGAAATAGCAGTCTGTCCTTTTGCAGTAGGTCCCTATTGGGACTTTGAGGACCAGTACCCAGCGTTTTGTTTTGAGACTGAGAAATTTATTATACGCTCCTGGTCCTGATTTGGGGGATCAGGGGAGTAAGGAGAAAAGGGGAGCCAGAGATTATCTTTGTGAAAAATCTAGCTTTTATTACATCACCTGAAGTAGCACAACCTGCTACACTAATGAAATTGTGTTCTTGGTTGAAAAGGGCAATTGTTAGCTTGACTTTGTGCTCACTAAAAACATTCCCCCAATCTTGTTAAATTATTGCTCTCATTTCAGATTTTTATGGCTATGCAGCTTACCAGTCCTCATTTCTTTACGTTTCATTCATTTTCCTTGTATTGATGATTAATGGAGGATGTCGAATGTTAGAGTGAGCAGGCATCAGCAATTGCAAGATCATAATTAGTTTAGCTGACGAGGGCCTCTGATAGCACTTGCATCTGGATGGAAAAATTACCCTATAGGGAACTGGCTGCTCACCAGGTCTTTTTAGTGATACATTGTGAAACACCCGATGAATCAAATGCCCTTTCAATGCCAAGAAAGTGTTCCAGTCTTGAAGCCAAAATTATGTCTGCAGAAAGCTTTCCATTTGAAATGTATCAGAGTACAATTATAACCATTGTATTTTCTTGGCAAGGATACCCCTCGTCTACAGTATGGACTCGAGTTAAATAAATTGCCTAAATTTTATGAATCCCTGAAATTTTGACGTATAGTGTTTGTAATTTTAAATGTATCACAAAATTGGGTTCCAGCAAGACTTTTTCCACTCCTTATCTAACATGCATATTTTATCATTAAAGGCTTTGCTTCCTAGAGAAAAAAGAGCAGAGTTGCAATTCAGGCTGTCTTTTTTTTTTTTTTTTCCTTCTTCTTCTTCAGCCAGAGTTCCATTTCCTGCCTGTTAGTATTTGCGCCTATGAACACAGCCTGACTTTTGTTTCAATGAGAAGTTTAATGGAATCATTACTTGATAGCAAGAATGGAACAAGCAATGCTAACGATCTACTTTTAAATATTCTTGGATTATTTTTCAATCTGGTGATTAGAGAATTCATCCTAAAATTTCAGAAACACTTGTGATTTCCAAGTCTGAGTCAAATAAAATAAATAAATAGCCATTGATGGGACTATGTTGTCTGGCTTAAGCAGGCTCCTCATAAGGATTCTCATTAGTAATACTGTACTTCTAGTTGGCAGAAGTTTCTTCTGTTCCTCTCAGATTTGGGAGATAGAGGGTGTTCTCTTTCAGATTTTACAGGTGCAAATGAAAAATTAGAACTGAGTGTCTTATTAGTGTCTGAATACTTATGTTACATGAATGACATCCAGAAAGACATGCCTCAGGTTTAATTGTAAGTGGTTTACATGCTGCACTTATTCCAAGTTTGACTATATTTTGAAGCTCAGGTAGCCTGGGCACCGCTTTTTCCAAAATATATTAAACATATTGCCATGCTCTGTCTTTTGACTTTTGACACTTTTAAAAGGTATATTTTAGGGTTCAGCATTTAGGAGCCATCATTAAAGGCACAAACCCCAAAGTTCAAAAAGTTAAAGCTGTTTCTGTGAAAAGCCTTTGGTGTTGCACACACCTCATCCATCACTGTAGGGTTAATTATAATGAAAATCAGTGGTGCCTATTAAACACAATTGAACCTGACCTCATTATGGGCAGCGTGGTTTTATACTGTCATTGTTGCTAGTCTAAAGACAAAACTCCTGGGTTGGTTTGGTCTAACTCCACTGATCATGTGACTCACCTCTGACCTTGTTTTTTTTTTTCCCCCATTTCAGAGGCGCAGAGGCTCGGGTGTTTTTTGTGCCAATTGCTTGACCACAAAGACCTCTCTCTGGCGAAAGAATGCAAATGGCGGATATGTATGCAATGCGTGTGGTCTCTACCAGAAGCTTCACTCGGTAAGAACTTGTTAGACTGTTTCAGGAAAAGCTTTATAAAACAGCCTGGTCTGTGGCGTGATAAGTACCATTCCCTGGCTTGTGGTGCCTGCCCCTGCAGAGTTTAATCCACTTGCTTTGAGCGCACTTGTGATTTATGGTGGACCGGCCTTAGATGTTATGGGGAGATTCATGTGAGATCATTACTAATGCATTATGTTTCTTTTGATATAAAAGAGGAAAATGATTGATTTCTGGGAACTTCACATAACCAATATGTGAATGAGTGGGTATCAGAATTCAGTGACATTAATTTAGGTAAAAAGGAGAAACTTTTAAAGCTCAAAAGTACATAAATTAAAAAAAAAAAAAAAGCAAGAAGACTCTCCCATGTTCAGTATAAAATATAGGGCAAGGGAAAAAATGCTTCTTTTCCAGTCTACTTTTGGAATTTGCAAGTGTCATCTAGGCTGGAAGTAGGACAAGTTCAGAAGAGTGGTTCTTACTGGGACCAAGATGCCAGGTGACTCTCTCCAGGGCTTCCAGCAGCATCTGAGGGCTTGAAGAGCACACAGCAGAGCAGAGGAAGGTGCTGAGGTGTTCTGTGTTTTAAGATCTCTGGCTGGCTAGTTTCTATGACTGTCTGAGCTATGTCAGTTATTTCTAACCAAGTTTTAGGTAGAATCTTATAATAAAATTTAAACTTACAAATCTCCCATCTTTATATGCATTTGACTTCCCGAAGGATTTTTTTTTTTTTTCTTTTTGATTTAGAAAGTTTAGGGACTTCCCTGGTGGTGCAGTGGTTAAGGCTTTGCTTTCCAATGCCAGGGGTGAAGGTTCATTCCCTGGTCAGGGAACTAAGATCCCACTACCTTTCAGCAGCCAAAAAACCAAAACATAAAACAGAAACAATATTGTAACAAATTCTTTAAAATCTTTAAAAATGGTCCACATCCAAAAAAAAAAAAAACTTAAAAAAAAAAGTTTATCTGCTGACCAAAGCTGCCTTTAAAAATAGGAATGCCCCATTTAGTAAGCAAAAATCTGTTTCCTTCTGCCTTTTGCATTTAGTTTGGCATTTTACCACAGCTCTCAGCACCAGCCAGTGGATAGAATACAGTTCTATCTAGAATACAGGGAATACAGTTTTAGACAAAATGTCCTCCAAAACGGACCACTGGAAGCACTCTTTTAAAAAATGCATACTGCCAACAAGACTAATTGGTAGTAAACTGTGAAAACCTTAGTTATTAGCATGTAGCTAGTAGAAGGAATCTCCACCTACCACCACCACCTTACTTTTTTTAAGCCTTCACCATTTAAGCAAGCAATAAGCTTCCATTTAATGAGTACTGACATTAATGATTTTAATTGAATGCTGTCCAATCAAAGGCCAAATATTAATTAAACTACTGCTCTTCCAGGTTATGGTAATTTAACAACTGCAATATAAATGAACAAATTTTTAACAATTATTTTAATATTCATCTCCCCAGAGATGTTTTTGATTTTGAGGGTTTTTTAAAAATCTTAAATTTCCTATATTTCTACTCCATGAATTCCATGGCCCTGCATGCTCTTAGTTCTTATACATTTGTGCATAATAATTCTCTGATGTCTCTTTTATGGGCTGTAATTCCTTTACCTGTCATTTCAATATTGGTCTTCTTTAGGATTCTAAAACAGACACTATATTTCTTCCACTCTGTATTCTACAGGATAAAACTCTTCGTTCCCTTGAGTTTTCCCATCAACTCCATATATTTACATTTTTATAAATATAACCTTTATGTACAATGCAATGCACAGATCTAATGTATAGTGTTCAGTGAGTTTTAATAGTGTCATCTTAATCAAAATATAAAATAGCATGTTTATCTTAGAAAGTTATCATGTAGCTGTTTTAAAATAATACTGTGTTAAAATATTGAATTGTATTTAAATATTATAATTAAATACAAGTTTTAAAATATATCAAAATTTGCGAAATTACCTAAAGCAGTGTTTAGAGGAATATTTTCAGCATTAAATGCTTATATTCAAAAAGAAGGATAGAGATTAAATATGTATGTTTGAAATATGAGATCTTTATAAATCTGAAATTCTGAACAAAGTAAATGAACATGGACTATCCAAGGGATGTGACATTTTCATTCTAAAACCAGTAATTTGATGTTCAATAACAAGTGCGTTCTCCTTTATCCTTCAAAATATCTTTGTGACAATAAAAACACTCCAAGAGGATTTGTGTTTTAACACTTAAAAAATACTGTCTTGCATTAAGATACATCATTTCCAGGTATAATTCACAAATTACATATTGTTCATGTTCATATTTTATGTAGAGATTATTTCCTGATTTCAGTAATCTTTTAGAAAAAATCAGATTTTAGCCCATTTAAAGATTCTTTGAATTTTTAATTTGTAAATATGCATTCACTTATTAAACATATTCTCTTGATTTTATAAATCGAAGTTAAAGCTCCTACTGCAAGTAAAGTTTTTATTATAGTCTTATCTGTGGATTTTAGTCATGTAATATAAACACCTGTTGAACATGTACATAAATACCAGTCATGTCATACTTAAGCTGGGTGAAAGTCAGCATTCTATTTAAGTACAGAGTAGAATGACAGATAGGATATTTGAAGCAAGCCTACAAATAAATTTAGATTTTCAACAGAAAACAAATGCTTCATCTGTTAACAGGAAAAATCTTCCTTAATAATAAATACTTATATAATTAGAGGAAAAGAAATGAAAGTGGGAGATTTATTAAAAACACACACACACACACACACAAAACCTCTCACTGGATATGGCTTTGATCCTGAAGAATTCCATGGTTAGAGGAGCCTGGCAGGCTACAGTCTGTGCAGTCACAAAGAGTCCAACACAGCTGAGCAACTGTTGGACTTCCCTGGTGGCTCTGATCGTAAAGAATCTGCCTGCAATGCAGGAGAACCATGTTCAATCCCTGGGTTGGGAAGATCCCCCAGAGAAGGAAATGGCTTACCCACTGCAGTATTCTTGCCTGGAGAATCCCATGGACAGAGGAGCCTGGGGGACTACAGTCCATGGGGTCAGAAAGATTTGGACACAGCTGAGCAACTAACAATTTCACTTTCACTTCACTTGATATGTTTCCTTACAGTTCTGTCAGTTTGCCTTTGATTATTTATATTCTGATGTTTAATATTATATATCCACACTCGCAGTTATTTAGGAGAGTGTGTGTATTAGTCATCTGGGCCTTGACATAACAAACTACCATAAACTGGATGTCTTAAAGAACAGACATTTATTTTCACACTTCTAGAGGCCGGCAGTCTGAGATAGGGTGCAGTGTGGTTGGGTTCTGGTGAGAGTCTCTTCCTGGCTTGTAGAAGGCTGCCTTTACTCTGTGTCTGCATTTAATCTTGTGTGTTAATCACTCAGCTGTGTACGACTCTTTACAACCCCATGGACTGTAGTCCGCCAGGCTCCTCTGTCCATGGGATTCTCCAAGAATGCTGGAGGATAACCATTCCCTTCTCCAGGGAATCTTCCCGACTCAGGGATTGAACCCAGGTCTCCAACATTGCAGGCAGATTCTTTACCATCTAAGCCACCAGGAAAGCCCTCACTTAATCTTATTTACCTCCTAAAGACCTAATCTTCAGATACAGTCACACTGGGGGGTAAGAGATTCAGTATATGAATTGGAAGGGAGTATCTGGGGGATGGGGAGGAAGACATAGTTCAGTCTACAGCCTTGTATCATTTTTCACAGTTGTCATCAAAACCAATCTCCTCTGTTACTGTTGACATCTTCTTGGTGCATGACTCAAAAGTTTAGAAAAATCACATTTCTTCAACTAGCTTTCTATATTGTTTTATCACAAAATAATGCGATTCTGAAGTCTGTTGAGTTTGGAAAGGCTGTTTTCAAGTAGATTAAAGTTTTCGGTCCTCTCTGTAAAGATGGGCATGATTTAATTAGGGTAAAAGAGTGTGCTTTGGTTCTGTCCTCTGATCCTGCTTAGGGCAAAAGGAGGAGATTTAGTAAATCTATAACATAAAGCCTGTCTTTGCTTTGAACTTGAACATGGTTTATATTTGTGAGGAATTGTTAATGCATTTTAATGTATTTTTTAATGTTTTCCTTTTATGTATTGTGTGTGTGTTCCCTGCAGACTCCCAGGCCTTTAAACATCATTAAACAAAACAACGGTGAGCAGATTATTAGGAGAAGAACAAGAAAGCGCCTTAACCCAGAGGCACTTCAGGCCGAGCAGCTCAACAAACAGCAGAGGGCCGGCAGTGAGGAGCAGGTCAACGGCAGCCCCTTAGAGAGGCGGTCAGAAGATCACTTAACTGAAGGTCACCAGAGAGAAATTCCACTCCCCAGCCTGAGTAAATACGAAGCCCAGGGTTCATTGACTAAAAGCCATTCTGCTCAGCAGCCAGTCCTGGTCAGCCAAACTCTGGATATTCACAAAAGAATGCAACCTTTGCACATTCAGATAAAAAGTCCTCAGGAAAGTACTGGAGACCCAGGAAACAGTTCATCCGTATCTGAAGGGAAAGGAAGTTCTGAGAGAGGCAGTCCCATAGAAAAGTACATGAGACCCGCGAAGCACCCAAATTATTCACCACCAGGCAGCCCTATTGAAAAGTACCAGTATCCCCTTTTCGGACTTCCCTTTGTACATAATGACTTCCAGAGTGAAGCTGATTGGCTGCGGTTCTGGAGTAAATATAAGCTCTCCGTTCCTGGGAATCCGCACTACTTGAGTCACGTGCCTGGCCTACCAAATCCTTGCCAAAACTATGTGCCTTATCCCACCTTCAATCTGCCTCCTCATTTTTCAGCTGTTGGATCAGACAATGACATTCCTCTAGATTTGGCGATCAAGCATTCCAGACCTGGGCCAACTGCGAATGGTGCCTCCAAGGAGAAAACGAAGGCACCGTCAAATGTAAAAAATGAAGGTCCCTTGAATGTAGTAAAAACAGAGAAAGTTGATAGAAGTACTCAAGATGAACTTTCAACAAAATGTGTGCACTGTGGCATTGTCTTTCTGGATGAAGTGATGTATGCTTTGCATATGAGTTGCCATGGTGACAGTGGACCTTTCCAGTGCAGCATATGCCAGCATCTTTGCACGGACAAATATGACTTCACAACTCATATCCAGAGGGGCCTGCATAGGAACAATGCACAAGTGGAAAAAAATGGAAAACCTAAAGAGTAAAACCTTAGCACTTAGCACAATTAAATAGAAATAGGTTTTCTTGATGGGAATTCAATAGCTTGTAATGTCTTATGAAGACCTATTAAAAAAAAATACTTCATAGAGCCTGCCTTATCCAACATGAAATTCCCTTCTTTTATTATTCTTTCTTTTGATGAGTAGGTTACCAAGATTAAAAAGTGAGACAAATGTTCAGTGAGAAAAAAAAAAGGAAGATGGTTAATAGTCCTGATTTAGAAGCTAGTAAGTCAAAACCATCTTGGTGAATGTGTACTGTGGAAACCATCCATAAGAAGTATCAGCAGACTATAATTATGATGTTTGTATAGAAAGAGATCAAAGCTGTTTAGAATTTGGAAGGGTTTACATATTATGATCCTAAAGCAGTATTGGGCTGGCCACTGGCCCATTTGTTCAAAAACCCATAAATTATTGCCTCAGTTTCGAAGTATCATGAAATCCTAGGCAGATGAGGAGAAATTTAATCTCCAGGGCAGTGAAAGGAAAATGGCGCCCTCTTAGACAAGAATCCTCTCATAGATCATGTTTCAAATTTAGACCTAGAAATGCGAGCTGTGGTTAGGCTTGGGGAGAGAGCAGCGGGAAAAGTGACAGACGGTGGCACGATGATTTTGGCCAGCCCTGCCTGTACATACACATGCACACCCTCTCTGATATTTTTGTCCTTTAGATGTTCACATACTCCTTTCAAAACTAGTCCTCTTGTTTGCGATTTAGGTTCATTTTGTCCAAATATATATGCATTTTTAAAAAACAATATCCTCAGTGCTACATAGTAATTTTATTTTAGCCAGATCATTTTTTCTTGTATGTGATGAACCAGCTTGGGTTTGTTTTCTAAGCTTCCTTTGGGTCACTAATCTCATTTGGCATGTTCTAACTAAAGGGATCCCCTCAGTTCAAAAGACTAGATGGATACAAAAGTTCAGACCATGGCATTCATTGATGTAGAGCGCATGGTATTTCTCCACAAGGTAACCTGCTGTATTTATTTATTTTCTTTTGGTTTAAATATAATTTCCAAACTTTGTGGTCAGGCAGCGTCTAAAGTTACGTTACCACAGGCTGACAGTTGGTATATGTACCAATCAATTCCTCCATTAGATTTATACAGGTTTAGTTAAGTAGCATTAAATAGGATTCTTAGAAGTATGTTCTTCATAGTACTTTTAATACTTAAGGCTTTGTAAAACTATCCATGAAGGGAAAGCCTCAGCATAACTGCTCAGGGAAATAGGGCTAAATAACTGAACATTAAATAATTGGTTAAAGGTGCTGTTAGTCGAGCCTCAATGCTTGCTACACGGATGTATGTACAAGGACTGACTTTAATAATTTGCATTATATCGTCCCAACCAGTAGTTTATTTTTTGCCACGGAGATGTAGAAGATATTACAAGCTACTGGATGCACTGTCAGATTAACTTATTTCATTAAAGAAGTTGGGAGAACAAATAGGAAAAAAAAAAAAAACCTTATTTTTCTAGTAAATATTAATGTATTACATTTCAAATAATGGTGCCTGACATATTGAATAATTATTTTCTACAGTGTACGTATGCAACAAAGATATTCCATCATGCATTAGAGTCAGTTCTGACTCTGCCTAGCTGTTTACATTTGCAAATGTAGCAAACAAGGTAATGAAGCAACTATTTCTATTGCGGTAGATATCCTTTGTGTGTGTGTGTGTGTGTGTGCATTAAAATTGTAAACGGTAACATGAAACAAATGAACGTTCTTGATATAATGGTATGAAAACAAGAAGGAAATGAAAATATTTTTATGCCTACTTAGGAAAAAAAAGGGTAGCACTATTCATTCCAAGTACTTTTTTTTTTTAATTTTTAAGCTCTTAACTCACATTGTTATGCTTAAAATGATAAACATATATCCTCTTTTTATTGCTTTGTCTATGTTTCAGATGAAACATTTCAGAAATTATTTTGATAAGTGCTGCTGGAATCTGCAGCACTGATGTTTTTATTGCATTCTGTAGTTGCATTTGCACTCCATTTTTACATTAATTCGCAGTTGCTTTGTATTGTTTTGTTTGGGTTTTGTTTCTTTTTCCCAGTGCCAGGTCTTCGTTTCTTCAAGTTGGATGGCAGGTAGAGTTCAACCAGTTTGTGACTGTTGTAGTGAATGAAGTTCAAACTGTCTTTCTGATGCTGTGTTGTCATTTCCATTCTTGCATTTTTGTTTTCATGTAAAAAAAAAAAGAGAGAAAAAGAGAGAAAGAAATCAGGACTAAGCCTTTTGCTTCAGTTTCATTTATAAAGGGTTGTTTTCTGATCTCACCTGTCAAATAGCTCTAATATAATTCATATGAATCGAGATAAAGAGGTGAAATGAGGGGCTTTGACATTCAAATTATGTGATGTCATTTATCTTTCTTAGGAATTTTGATGAATGCATCTCAAAATGTACAGGCAGATTGGAGAGGTGGCAATTAAAGATCTAAAGAGGAGATTTCCCAAACAACAAAACAGTATTTAATTTTCTTAGTGAAAGGAGTAGAAACAAAGTGCACTGTGGCAATCCTCAAGCACCACGATATGTGAACTGCTCAAAGTAGAAAATACTCGAAGTTTGGTTAACTTGGGCAATAGTACAGGTATGGCTTTTTGGGCAAAACTACTATTTAAGCAGTTTCTCCAGTGTATCAGACACAAGTATGTTGTTCTTTCTTGGCATATATGTCTCTTTATTTCATCGTGTTTTTTTTTCCTCAGACACACAAGTAGTAATGGTTAGCATTGGAAATACATATCACTATTCTTGGAATATTTATGGTCAGTCTACTGTAGGTAGAATATTCTTAGATAGCATTGTCAATAGATCTTATTCTGTATGCCTTTTATTATTGATTATTTTATTTTCATTTATTTTTTTTTCATATTTTGATGGAGAAGAGGTTGGGCTATGAAAAATGATGAAAACTTATCAAAACACTAAAAGACCCCCTTTTTTTGACTTTTGAAAGCCTTTGTCCTAGCTCTCAAAATACATTTTTACAAAATTGATTGATTGGTATCTTTATTTTTATTTGGGTTTAGGATTTCTGAACTATTTTGTCTTAAATTGTAATTTTAAATGAGCTGTTTAGATACTTAAAATCTTTTTTTTTTTTTTTAAGGATTTTCAAGATGACTTAGGAATTTCCCTTCTTGGAAAAGGCTTTCCCTATGATAAAAACTATACGCTAGGTAAAATTGTATGTCATTTAAAAAACATACGTCTTTTTAAAGTATGTGTCCAGATTCTGAATCGGGCTTTGGATCAAACTTTAAGCCAGGACCAGCTCATGCATTCTCATTCTCGTTTTTCTCACTCTTTCTCTCTTCATCTCTCATCCATGTATTCATATTGTTGTTTGGGATAGAAGACTCTTAAAGAGCCAGCCCACCTCAGAAGATTGTGGATTCAGAGACACTACACTGAGTACATGAAAAAAGGATGGAGCTCTCATGGTTAATATGTTAACTCTATAGTTCAAAGGGAAAGAGGGTGCCCGTTCTTTCTACATGACATATTGAGATGTTCTTTTAGAAAAATCAACTTTTAAGATAATGATGTTTTCTTCTAAACTGTTCTCTTTTAGTAAAGGTAGATTTTAGAAAACAAGCATGGGGATTTTTTTTTCTAAGGTAATATTAATGAGAAGAAGAGAAAAAGTGATTATCTTTAACAGCTCTTTGTTGAAGCCTGTGGTAGCACATTATGTTAATGATTGCACATGTGCACATAATCTATGATGATCCAATGCAAATACAGCTCCAAAAATATTAAATGTATAGATTTTTAAATGCCTGAGGGTATACATTTTTCTTAATTAATTGAAGAGTATCAATACAGCTACTAAAGTAATGATTAGCCTCCTGCTATGTGGCTGCAAAACATCAAAGGTGACCTGTCTTAAGACCTCTGAACTGCCTGCCTGTTTAGTTCGTGAGCATGAACATAATTCTAGAGGGGGAAGATCGAACATCCCGTGGTGGTAAAGAAGCTGACAGTCAGCTTCTGCGCTGTATGCCAGTTTTTTGCCTAAAGTTTATTTTGAGCCCACACCTTTCTTATCTTTGGGTTGAGAACCATGGCAAAAAAAAATAAAAGCAAGGCATCTTTTGTGATCAAGTAAGTGAAAGCTTGCTGACTGTCCTAGATCACAGGAGAAAACGGAGGAATGAAATCAAATCCAAATATGAGACTAAAGATGCTAACCAAAGGTAGGTACTAAGTGGAATTCTATCAGCAGGCCACTATAAATGAGAGGAGGATAGAGAAACATGTACCAGGACTTTGAAGGGCTGTGTTATTTTCCCAAAGAAAGACTTGGCCAAGGGCGGAAGCCATGGCTTCATTGGAGAGCACTTCCTGTGGGTTTTCCATTAGCATTTCACCAACAGTGGACACACATGTTCCTGCTAACCATCAGTGATTTAGAAAGCATCCACAGTTATCTGCAGTAATTAGGACCTCTGGAAGATGCTAGGGTTGAAGTGTGTCAAGTCAGGGATGAAGAAAATGTGAAATTCAAATTGGTCCACACATGGAAACTGGATAATGTATCCTAACGTGATGTTCTTTTGAAGGGAAAAAGTAGAGCTAGAAACTTCACTCCGTCCTACAGCAGAGAAAAGCAAGAGTAATTTTTACACAGAAATAACATTTAGATTTCATCAGAGAAAATGGTTCTTCAAGACCCATGAGTCCCAAAACTGGATCCTAATTTTTACTCCTGGATTTTTTGTTCATTATATGATCTGCAGCAAATCACTTTTTTCTTTTCGTGCCTCAGGTTCCTCACCTGTAAAATGGAAAAAATATATTAATAATAATAATATTAATAATAATAATGGTAATGTAGTACTTGTTTGTAAAGCACTTTGAGATCCTTGATTGAAAGGCACCATGAGAGTGCCAAGTATTATTTTATGGCCAAGGGGCTTATTTAAACTCTCAGTTCCCAAGGGCCAGGAAAGGTTGGGGTCGTTTTTTTAAAGATGAGCTGTAAATATCATAATCAGGCAGCCTATTGTGTTGACTATGAAGAGGCAAAACTATTACAAGGCTGATAAAACCATAGTTTCTTAATGGCTACCAACAAGGCAAATATCACAATAAGAAATGCCAAATTCTTTATGGTGACAACGTGAATAATTGGGGGGGGGTGGTTAGGGATGGGAAGCATCTCAATAATGCCAATGTAAAATTCACTTACAGCAATATTCACCAGCAGAAAATGTCTTTCATACGGAATGATTTCATGTTGCTAAGAAAAAATTCAATTTGTAGTCCTGATTTGAATATTAGAATGTTGGCTATAATAGTTCTGTTCTTACAACACATGGAATTTTTTTTGTTTTATTTAATTTTGTTTTCATAGTGCATGTTCATTTCTACTCACAAACATGTTCTTGGTGTATTTCTTATGCAAACAATCTTCAGGCAGCAAAGATGTCTGTTACATCTAAACTTGAATAATAAAGTTTTACCACCAGTTATACATGATGGTGTTGGTATGGTTTATATGGATTCACTTTCATCCATGTAGCAATAGGAAATTCAGACTGTTGTAACATATAGACAGGCTCTGATGAGTTGAGATGGTGAATTCAAGTCACCATTTAAAAAAAAATGATAAGTGAAAAAACCTGGATTCTCTCAACTTGTTTTGTTCTGCTTTGCTTTTTTTTTTTCTTTTAACCAATCAATCTCTTATTGATAGATTTTGTGTAAAAAAATTATACAAGTTTCTTTAGGAAGATTAACAATAAAAATCATGTTTATTTCAAAAACATTTATTGAGTATCACGTATTGAGTGTTGAATACTGGATAATGATAATGTTATGATATGTAAAAAATCCTGCTTTTGAAGTCTAACTTTGAATACAATTTAGTATACCCATGAATATGATATAAAGATCCTGATAAATCATCTCAAGAAATTTATATTAATGTATGAAGATGCTTAAGATGAAATTAATCAGAGATTTCCTGAAGGTGGATTTTGAAAGAGGCAAGAGGCAGAAGAAAACCAGGTAGGCAAAAAAGACTCACCCAAATGTTTATGACCAGGAGGAAAAAAGCAAAAAGGACAGCATGTGAAGTATATAAAAAACTCCTTGCTTCAGAAGATTTGTTTTGAAATTTTCAAGTTAATTACTGTCTACCCTCCTAGCACAAATCTTCACTTCTCATTTTTTGTGAATCCAAATTAACAAGTCCTTTATTATTATTTTTTTTTCTAGCTCTCTCTTTTCTCCCCTGTTTTGAAAACAGCAGAATAAAGGCTTTGAGGGTCTGATCATAATGGTAATAAACTTGTTTCACAGCTGGAGGCAACATTCTCTAGATAAGTGTAGTAAAAACACTTAATATGATTTCTTTGCCTTATATAGAATTTGATGCTTCTCTGGGGAGAACTTTGCAGATAAAGTTAAACACACTCTGTTCTCACCCAGGACTGTCAGAATCCCACTCAAGCAGAACTGTGTGCCCATCAGCTCTTTACCCTTGTTTGAGGGGAGAGAAGAAGAGCCCCTCAGCGTGGACATCCCTCCCTTCCCTTTTGGTCTTCCATCTCTCAGACGCTGGGGCTGGCCGCGTCAGAAACACAGTGCACAAAAGGAGCAGTTAAATGGCCTGTGAGGCGGAAACCAGCTGGAAGAAACTTCAGGAACCACAGGGCTATATGTGATGTGTGTGCTAAGGCGTTTGGTCATGTCTAACTCTTTACAATCCTATGGAGTTGGACATGACTTAGCGACTAAATATATTGTTGTTTAGTCCTTAAGTCATGTCCGACTCTTGCAACCCCATGGAGTGTAACCGCCAGGCTCCTCTGTGGGATTTTCCAGGCAATAAAATTGGAGTGGATTACCATTTCCTTCTCCAAGAGATCTTCCTGACCCAGGGATCAAATCCACACCTCTTCCATTGGCAGGCAGATTCTTTACTCAGCCACCTAAGGTAGCCGTTTCTCAGCTCTACAAATATTGCCAAGCTGACTTGCTTTCCCAGATTTGAAGTTTTCAAGAAAAACTGGACAAAGCAAATTTTCTATGAAATCTAATTTTGAATGTCAGTGACAGACTTTTTTTTTTTTTAATACTGCAAGCCAAACAAAACACTTGTTCAGAATAAATTCCACCCCTAGACAGGCAGAGTGCGTGTGACCCCTGGAGCATGAACAATAGTGAACTCTGGTAACTGGCAGGGAAGAAATTGGGCAAAGGGCTGAGGTTAGCTGTGGTTCCTCTGGGTTTTGTCTCGGGTCCCGGTGCGTCCCTGCCAGGAAACCCGAAAGCACTGTGGCAGCAGCACCTGCCTGAC
Organism: Bos javanicus; assembly: GCF_032452875.1. Classification (NCBI taxonomy): domain Eukaryota; kingdom Metazoa; phylum Chordata; class Mammalia; order Artiodactyla; family Bovidae; genus Bos; species Bos javanicus. The sequence continues at coordinate 49,083,553 of NC_083881.1, forward strand.
TCTCCCGCAGCCAAATTTGCTTTAGATGAAAGACATTTGCACAGGGAGAAAAAAGCCGTTTTTTTTTTTTTTTTTTTTAATCATACTGCTAATTACTTTGTACTTCTGTTCTCCATCTTTGTAACCCCAACTACAATTTTTCTTTTTTTTAAAAAACACACCAGTAGAAACAAATCTCCAAAACTATTTGAAGTTGCTAAAGTTACCATCCAGTAATCCAAGATGTCCTTATTTCCCTCTCCAGGTCAGATTTTAGAGTAAAAATAACAGGGCTAGCAAAGGAAAGAAAACAGTACGTGGGAAGGGAGGGGCTTTTTCATGATATAAAGAGTTGATCGTTTTAATGAATAAAGAATTTCTTCAAGTAAAAATAAGTGATTTGTATATGTGATCTTATTGTTAGGTTTATAATACTGTTCTCCAATATATTCAGGATATCACATCTGAAATTCATTTTTCATAAATATTGCGGTACAGTTGACCCTTGAACAACATGCATTCGAGCTGCACAGGTCCTCTTATATGTGGGTTTTTTTGTTTTTAATAGTAAATATCCAAAGTACTATATGATCCATGGCTGGTTGAATATACATAGGAAGAACCTCAGATATAAAGGGATCACAGATATATTGGACCAGCTATAAATTACCTGTGTGTTTTCAACTGCATGGAGGGTCAGCACCCCTAAAACCCAGCTGTTCAAGGGTCAATTGTATTTACATAAAATGTTTTGTGTGAGGTAACAACCCATTCAGCCAACACCCTGTTCAATAATTAATAAATATCATTAACTTTTTTCTTCAGGTAAGGAATAGAGACCAGGAGAGCAAGCGTTCTTAGAAAGTATAATTGAAATTCTTTATATTTCCATAAATAGAAGGTGCATTTCCAAGTTAAAATTGCATAAGCACTAAACCATAAGTAGTTTTCCAGGAGTATTCATGAACTCAAAAACCAAGAATAAATAACAGACATTTTCCCAGAACATGCACTGTCTCTTACGTGATAAAAGCAATATTTGCCCCCCCTCATCTTGTTTATGTATCAGTCAGCTCTTCTTATTTTTGGGGGGGAGGGGTGCCACATAGCATGTAGGACCTTAGTTCCCTCACCAGTGAGGGATTGAACCTGTGCCCCCTGCAGTAGAGGTGTGGCATCTTAACCACTGGACCTCCAGGGAAGTCCCCATCAGTCAGTTTTTAGAGTTGGTGTAAACTTTAAGCTTGAACCGGAGGCAGGGAGAAGGAATGGTTTCTGGATAATTCAAATGCATTACATTTTTTGTGCATGTTGTTTCTATTATTATCATGTGAGCTTCACCTCGGATCATCAGGCATTAGATACCAGAGGCTGGGGACCCCTACTTTAGAGAAAAAAGTAATGCAGATTAAAGAGAGACGAGTGAATGGATGTCATAGAGTTGGTGTATTTTTTTTTTCAGAACATTTATTTCCTTAGATATTTTCTTTCTACACAGTGTATATTACCCAATGAATGAACTGATGTATCCTAAAAAGCATACATACACAAGTGAGTTTACAAAGCTCAATTCAATATCCTTATGATGGTTTGTTTTCTATAATTTTATCTTTTATAATTGCCTTGATTATTTTTTTTCTCTAATGAAGATATCATTGTCATTGTTTTGTTGTTTGTTGGTGATGACATGCAGTATAAACCCAGGTTTCATTCATTTATTCAACAAATAGTAATTGAGCCTTTCCTACCTACCAGGGATTATTCCAGACATTTGGACTATCTCAATGAAAGAACACAAACCAAAATTCCTGTATCTATGGGAGAGAGAGAGACATAAAACATACAGACACAGTAAACAAACTATAAGTAACATGTTAAGTGGCAATAAATGCTCTAGCTCAGTGGTCTCCAACCATGTTGGCAGCAGGGGCCAGTTTCGTGGAAGAAAATTTTTCCACGGACTAGAGGCGGGGAGGAGGGGGAATGGTTTCTGGATGATTCAAGTGCATTAAAATTTATCGTGCATATTATTTCTATTATTATCACGTGAGCTCCACCTCAGATCATCAGGCATTAGATCTCAGAGACTGGGGACCCTTGCTCTAGAGAAAAAAAAGTAATGCAGATTAAAGGCAAATGAGTGGATGGATGTCATATTCAATAGGCTAAACCGTTCAGCCCTCCCTTGAGCCAAGACTTAAAGGAAGGACAGATAAAGTGAACAGCTGGTACAAAGGGCCTAGGGTGAGAGAGTCTTCCTGGGAATTTTGAGAAAGAGCGAGGAAGCCATGTGGCTGGGGAAGAGTAAGGTAGGGGGACAGAATTTAGAAATTCACTCAGAAAAACATTGAGGTGGGAGGAAATCAGATCATTTAGGACATGGTAAGCCACCTCGAGGACTATGACTTTATGCAAAATGCAGACGTAGTTTTGTGTTTTTAGAAGAGGATTGTTTTAATGGGACTCTCCTGTGATTGAAATAAATCATGGAAGTTATTTATGGAATAAATCATAATAGGAGAGAAACCAGGAGACCGGTTGGAAGCTAGTTTAGTCATTTCTGCAAGAGATGTGAGGAATAGATCAGCACTTAAAATTCCAGAGATCATTTTGGGAAATAGAACAAAACTAGTTTGCCTAGATGTAGAGTGTGAGAGAAAGAGTCAAGAATTATGCTGAGATTTTTTTATCTGAGCCACTAGAAGAACAGATTTGATGGATCAGGTTTGGAGGGTGTAAGGAAAAGAGTTAAATTTAGGACAAGCTACATTTAAGATCCAAATGGAAAAGTCAAGCCGACTGTTAGGTCTATGAGTCTAGATTTGGGAGTTGGAGAGGTATTAGTGTGTAGACAGTATTTAAAATCATGGGACTCGCTGAGATAATGTAGAGAGAGAACCATTAAAGAAGAAAATATTCGCAATATTTGTAGTCAGGGGAAGAAGACACAAGTGACAAAAACTGAAGGAGCCTTTGAGATAAAAAGAAAATTGAGGTGTCTTGGAAACCAAGGAAAATAAAAATGTATCACTAAGGAAGGAGCGATTGACCTGGGTGATACTATTAATAGGTAAAGTAGGATAAATACAGAGGATTGTCCACTAGTTTTAGCAACGTGAAGGGCACCAGCAGGGTAGGCGGTATCTTGTGTGAGGCCCGGAGCAGACTGAACGTTGGGGCCTCCTTGTCTAAAGATTGAGAATTTCAGACTGGTGACATCAGAGCACTCAATGATGCTCCAGGCCCTGGGCAGCTGCACAGGTTATGTGCCCATGAAGCAGGCCCCAGTCAGTGGTGACATGGACGTGAGTACTTCACTGGGAGAGGTGAGTGTGTCAGCCTGATGGAAGAAATTTAAGAGAATAGGAAGCGATTTGGAGACCTGAGCATAGAAACAATTTGGGGAGATTTGGTGTAAAAAAGGATCGGACAAAAAAGAAAAAAATGGTGATTACTGACAAGAGATACTGAAATCGCTAGAAAGTTTTTTGTTTTAAGATGTGAGAAATAAGAATATGTTTCTTAGCAAAGTGTGTGTGGAGGGAGGGGGACTTTATTCATCTGCATCAGAGGGAGGAATAAATAGTTCTCTAATAGGTGAGTAGGGGAAAGAAGGTAGAATCTTATGCCCAAGTGGAAAGGATGGCTTTAGAAAAGAAGGGAGTTGTTCACCTTCATAGTCACACTTGGCAACGGAGACAGTGTAGACACAGATGGCAGAGTGTGGATGTGATTGCGGAGTTCCCCAAAAGCTTGATTTTCTCTATGAAATGTTTTTCTTGTGGCACTGCTGTTCTGCTTATTACGCTAGTCAGCACTAAAGCATTCCATTCAGAAACAAGGCAACTTTATACATTAAACAAGCCAATATATTTTGCCTATATCTCAGTAGTGTTCAGATATTTGGATTAAGTCAAAAAACTGTCACTTGACTGAAAGTGAAAGTGTTAGTTTCTCAGTGTATCTGATCTTTGTGACCCTATGGACTGTAGCCCTCCAGGCTCCTCTGTCCGTAGAATTCTTCAGGCAAGAATATTAGAGTGGGTAGTCATTCCTTCTCCAGGGGATCTTCCCGACCTGAAGACGGTATTTGAATCTAACTTTAAAAACTGCCCACATAAAAATTTACCCCAACGTGTTGATTTTGTTTAATTAGTTCAAAATATTATTTATGATTTTAATCATGCTTTTCAAAAGATAGTACGTACTTAGTTATGCTAATTATGAACACCACAGGAAGGATAGCATTCTTAGTTTTGCTTCATAACATCTTATAAATTCCTAATGGTATCCCCAGTAAAATGCAGGTTTTTACTAAATTTTCATTGTGGTTGTGATTGATTTTTTTGAGTGAATGAATTCATGTTTGTTTAGTATTGATTCTGGACTCAGAACTGTGCAAGACCAATAAAAGAAATAAAAGAGGTTTAAGATTGGTGCACATTTCTGGATTTGGACACAACTGTCATGGACATGCCTCAGAGATACTGTAGTTTTGGTTCCACACCACCACAATAAAGTGAATATTGCATAAAGTGAGTCACGTGATGTTTCCCAGTGCATATAAAATTTAATCTGTGCATTATACTGTGGCCTAAGTGTACGAATAGCAAGAAGAGATAAGAAAGCCTTCCTCAGCTATCAATGCAAAGAAATAGGGGAAAACAACAGAATGGGAAAGACTAGAGATCTCTTCAAGAAAATTAGAGATACCAAGGGAACATTTCATGCAAAGATGGGCTCGATAAAGGACAGAAATGGTACGGATCTAACAGAAGCAAAAGATATTAAGAAGAGGTGGAAAGCATACACAGAAGAACTGTACAAAAAAGATCTTCATGACCCAGATAATCACGATGGTGTGATCACTGACCTAGAGCCAGACATCCTGGAATGTGAAGTCAAGTGGGCCTTAGAAAGCATCACTACGAACAAAGTTAGTGGGGGTGATGGAATTCCAGTTGAGCCTTTTCAAATCCTCAAAGATGATGCTGTGCAAGTGCTGTACTCAGTATGCCAGCAAATTTGGAAAACTCAGCAGTAGGCACAGGACTGGAAAAGGTCAGTTTTCATTCCAATCCCAAAGAAAGGCAATGCCAAAGAATGCTCAAACTACCACATAATTGCACTCATCTCACACATTAGTAAAGTAATGCTCAAAATTCTCCAAGCCAGGCTTCAGCAATAGTGAACCGTGAACTTCCAGATGTTCAAGCTGGTTTTAGAAAAGGCAGAGGAACCAGAGATCAAGTTGCCAACATCCGCTGGATCATGGAAAAAGCAAGACAGTTCCAGAAAAACATCTATTTCTGCTTTATTGACTATGCCAAAGCCTTTGACTGCATGGATCACAATAAACTGTGGAAAATTCTGAAAGATATGGGAATACCAGACCACCTGACCTGCCTCTTTAGAAACCTGTATGCAGGTCAGGAAGCAAGAGTTAGAACTGGACATGGAACAACAGATTGGTTCGAAATAGGAAAAGGAGTACGTCAAGGCTGTATATTGTCACCCTGCTTATTTAACTTCTATGCAGAGTACATCATGAGAAACGCTGGACTGGAAGAAGCACAAGCTGGAATCAAGATTGCTGGGAGAAATATCAATAACATCAGATATGCAGATGACACAACCCTTATGGCAGAAAGTGAAGAGGAGCTAAAGAGCCTCTTGATGAAAGTGAAAGAGGAGAGTGAAAAAGTTGGCTTAAAGCTCAACATTCAGAAAACGAAGATCATGGCATCTGGTCTCATCACTTCATGGGAAATAGATGGGGAAACAGTGGAAACAGTATCAGACTTTATTTTTCTGGGCTCCAAAATCACTGCAGATGGTGACTGGAGCCATGAAATTAAAAGATGCTTACTCCTTGGAAGGAAAGTTATGACCCAACCTAGATAGCATATTCAAAGCAGAGACATTACTTTGCCAACAAAGGTCCGTCTAGTCAAGGCTATGGTTTTTCCAGTGGTCATGTATGGATGTGAGAGTTGGACTGTGAAAAAAGCTGAGCGCTGGGAATTGATGCTTTTGAACTGTGGTGTTGGAGAAGACTCCTGAGAGTCCCTTGGACTGCAAGGAGATCCAACCAGTCCATTCTAAAGGAGATCAGTCCTGGGTGTTCTTTGGAAGGAATGATGCTAAAGCTGAAACTCCAGTACTTTGGCCACCTCATGTGAAGACTTGACTCATTGGAAAAGACTCTGATGCTGGGAGGGATTGGGGGCAGGAGGAGAAGGGGATGACAGAGGATGAGATGGCTGGATGGCATCACTGACTCGATGGACGTGAGTCTCAGTTTACTCCGGGAGTTGGTGATGAACAGGGAGGCCTGGCATGCTGCAATTCATGGGGTCGCAAAGAGTCAGACACAACTGAGCGACTGAACTGAACTGAAGTGTACGATAACATTATGTCTAAAAAACAAGGTACGTGCCTTAATTAATACTTTATTGCTTAAAAAAAAAAGCTAACCATCATCTGAGTCTTCAGTGAGTCATAATCTTTTTGCAATATAACATCAAAGGTCACTGATCACAGATCACCTTAACAAATATAATGAAAAAGTTTAAAATATTGCAAGAATTACCAAAATGAGCCTCAGAGACACAATGCAAGAAAATGTGGTTGGAAAAATGGTGCCAATAGAGTTGTTTGTGGCAGGGCTGCCATAAACCTTCAATTTGTAGAAAACAGTATCTGCCAAGCACAATGAAGCAAAGGGCAATAAAACAAGATATGCCTGTACAGTGATTAAATGTTAATGTTGTTATAAATCTTTTCTCATTTTGGTGTCTTTTCTGTACTTTAGTTGCTTCATTTCATTTCATTGTTTATTTTAATACCCTTGACAAAAAGTCTTCCCATTATCTTAATAAAATTTTATTGAAGTTTTAGGAGAAACTCATCTTTTATTCCCCTATGACTTTTAAAAATGAAGATAATATATTCAGTGGAAAGTCTTTAGTATTTGTTAACAGTACAACTTTTAAGTAACTTCTTAATTAACAGGGTAGCTTCTAAGAAAGCACCTCAGGAATGATACCTTACTGAAGGTGTCTAATAGAGTAAAGGGCTTCCTGGGTGGCGCTAGTGGTAAGAACCTGCCTGCCAATACAGGAGACGTAAGACACAGGGGTTTGATTCCTGGGTCAGGAAGATCCCCTGGAGGAGAGCATGGCAATCCACTCCAGTAATCTTGCCTGGAGAATCTCACTGGCAGAGGAGCCTGGCAGGCTCTAGTCCATAGGGTCACAGAAAATCAGACAGGACTGAAGCACTTTAGCATGCACACAAGCTACCAAAACTTGAAAACAGAGAGCAAGTGAACATAAATGGCCCACAGAGGTATTATACAATGAAATTGGTTTTGTTTTTTCCTACAGTGTATTGCTCTTTAACTTGTAATCCTGCAATCAGCTGATGCAATTTTAATAATCAGTTTTCCTTGCCAACAGCAGCTGTCCTTGCTATGTAATCCAGCAATCATACTTTCTGCATGCATGCAAACATGAAGCTACAGGAAGTCTCTCCATAGGCACCATCATTGGCAAGCAGGATTAGAGTAGGTTGCCTGATGCCCTTATTTGACTGACCGGTGATGGCAATTTCAGTATTCTCAAATGCAGTGGAAAAACCTCTTTTTCTGAATTGATGCCAGCTGGCTCTGATTTCCCAGACAATCTCATATTTTAAGACCACAGTTAAGCTTTCCTTGACATGTTTGGTTGAAGCTGTCCACAGCAAAAGCATGGGGAAATGTTTCTCACTTGATGCCTTTGTGTCCTCAGCCATCTAGTCTCTCCAACACCACCACCTCAGAGGCATCTTAACATCCAAAAGGAAATGAAACATCACTTACTTTTGAAGACATTGGATTCTGGATAATGCAAAGTTTTCTTTGCCATTTTAAACCTTATGTCATGGACACGACTGATGCGACTTAGCAGCAGCAGCAGCAGCAGCATGAAACTAAAGTTTGGTACAAACACAACTTTCAGGAGCATTTTCTTTGATTGAAATCAAGGAGCTGAATTTAACAGACTCTAAGCAGACATATTTTCATTTCAATTAAGTTTTAAAATAAATGCTTCATTTTAACAAGGACCACTCCTGAATGTCTTTTTGCCAGACTATACTCACATGCACTCAAGTGCTGAGGCTGCCAAAACTTCCTCTTTTTAACCTTTCTGCCCCCAACCACTTTAACCTCAAAAACAAACTCTAAAATGTTTTTAACTTAACAAGAATTGTTCTTTTCAAGACAAACAACAATGTGCAACTCTGTTAATACTTAAATTCAGTTATAGAATGGTCTTTTACATAGAAATATATTTTGAATATTTCTTAAAGGTATAAACAACAGCCTAAATAGTACTGCCTATAGACACCATTGTCCCTGATGGATTTTGATAACTGATCTCTTTAAGATGGACTAAGGAAATATAAATCAACATTTTATAAGCATTAATATATTCAGTCATGTTTTAAATTTATTTGATTTGAAAGGAAGACATGAAAGACAACAAAACAACAAAAAGCTTCACCTTAAAAGTTGTTTTAACTTGATGATTTCTTCTCCGGGCACAATTTTCATGGAATTCTTGGGGAAATGTTATAAACAGTTCCCATAAAATCAAAAACTTGAGGTACTGATAATGAATGTTTAGGATCCAATCAGCCATCAAGAGATTCTTTATTTTCCTTTTTAAAACTGTGTTTTTCCATTTTTCCCCTAAGGGCATGTTTGTTTATTGACTATGTTTATTAATATAAATAAATACATGCTGCTACTTTGCATTTTGGTGAATCAATTTGCATATAATCACTCATTTACCACTTACCAAACATGCAAAGTTTACAAAAGCAGATAACCAAGACAGTCTACTCTGTCTTACTGTAAATTTTAAGAGCCAAGGCTGGCAGGTTCTTCAGGGCTTCTATATTCTTTCAAAGAATTGAGCTCTACAGCTTCTAGGACCTGTTCATTTTCTATTTCCCAGATGACTAAATCAACCTGGCCTTATCCACAAATATTTCTAGAAATTCTGTTGGTTATGGGCACCATCTTTACAGATGGGATCCTCAGGTATGTGTTCCATCATAATGGATTTAGTGGTAAATAGAATAACTAGATAATTATTTAATTTTCAGATAGTCAAAACATAACTTCAAAATGTAACAAACAACAAAAACATTCTCAGAGGCAGAGTGAATACAAGCAAAAGATTTAACGAACTCATTAAAGCAGGAACCAGCAATATGACAAAGCTGGTTCAAAAAAGGATATGAAAGACCTGGGGTGGGGGGAACGAATGATGAAATAAGATTGCTAAATTAGATGCAAATATTTCATATTCTATTTGGCAATAATGATTATAACCTTTTGGGTTTTCTTCATTACTAAGAATCATTGGCCTTTCTTCTGGACAAAAACATAATTATGACTGATCATTTTTCTAAAGGTAATGTTGCTGCTGCTGCTAAGTTGCTCAAAATAGCAATAATAGTTATACTATCTTGGAGAGTAGGTAATAAACCTTTTATTTAGATCATGCCTTGAAAGTTCAATCTGTTATTTTTGCCCCATTTCCAAATTTAGTTATTTTTTCCTTAACAAAATATAGAAAAACCTGAAAAAATGAAAACATTTTTATCTTTCCACAATATATACTTTCTAAAAATAAAATTTCCTTTTCCCTTTGAGTTGTTATGAATTACAGTTATATCAAACAACATGAATGGAGAATTTTCCATAATTATAATTGTAATTAAATTTCATAATTTAAGTCTGAAATTACTCAAGATTTCTGTGATCAGTTATTTAAATAATCACAAATGGAAAAAATATTATAAAGAAAAAACCTAGCATATTTGAAGTATATTTATGGGGAAGGAAAAACAGGTAATTTTTCTATTTTAAGTAAGTGATGTCTTATGGAAATGTCACAGAAGACTAATATTCAAGAAAACTTACCTTCTCTCACTGTATATTTTCTAAATTACTATAGCTTCCTTCTTTTCCCAAGCACAAGGAATGTACAAAAAAGTCTCCTTTGAACAAAGGATATTTACAATATTTCTCTTAGGAAATTACAACAAAATAATTCTCACACCCACTATTATTTATTCCTATTTCTGCTATTCTAGCCATTATTTTTTAAATAAGGAACTAATGCTACAGATACTAATTACAGGCAATTTCTCCTCCAACTACTTGACTTTGATCTATTTCAGAAAACTTTTCTGTATCTACCAGAAGAGGGCAGGGAAGGGAAGAGGAGGTAAAACTATACTAGAACAACTTTGTTGGTTAATCAGAGGAGTCAGAGCTCATTTCTTCTTTGTTCTTAGCTTCTAGAATTGCATCTAGTAATAGTAAGCATTCAATAAGCATTTTTTTTTAAGATAAAATGGAACCACTGGTTAATGGCTCTAAAAATGTTTTCCAGGAGATGAGGTTTTAACAAAAAAGAGTAACATTTGGGGAATATTTGGGGATTAAAAGTCTTTAGAATTGCTTTCCTCTTTTCAATTTAGTACCTACTGAAACTATTTTAAACATAATAGTCAATGAACAGAATACTTATTGATTAAATAATGAAGGGTTAAGGATCGAGGGTATTTAAGCAAGGACTTTGAATGGAGGGGAACAATTTCAATCACAAAAATAAACATATAAGAAATTGCCAAACCCGTTTGTTCTCGATTTCTTTCTTTTCTTTTTTCTAACTGAAATGTATTTGATGTACAATATTGCATGTCACAGGTGTACAATATGATGATTCAGACTTTTAAAGGCTGTACCCTGGTGGCTCAGTGGTAAAGAATCTGTCTGCCAATGCAGGAGATGCAGGTTTGATCCGTGAGTCAGAAAGATCCCCCTGGAGAAGGAAATGGCAACCCACTCCAATATTTTGCCTGGGAAATCCTATGAACAGAGGAGCCTGGGGCCTGTAGTTCATGGTGTTGCAAAGAGTCGGACCGGACTTAGTGACTAAACAGGAAATGATACAACTTGGCTTATATCCTTGCAGTTGTGAAGTAAACTCCATAAAAACGCATAGCTGACCTTGTTATTCAGGTATTGAAAAGCTTCGCACTTCCTGCTTTTTTACAGGATAAAACACAAATCTATTTGCATTGTAAAACCTTCAATGCCTGGCCCCCATAGATATTGGCAGCTTATCACATATTGCTCCTTAGTGGAAAGACACTGGTGCTCATTTCACAAGCACAGTGGGGACTCCTGGAATCTATATCATGACTTTTGATGCTGCCTCTGATAAGAGCATCCTTCCCACATTGATTTGCCTGTCTTCCTCATTACTGAACTGTCAAGACTCAGATCAGGAACAATCTCAAGCACTGTGTTCTCAACACAGTACCGAAAATTCCCCTCCTCTGGATTTCCTGGCACACACCGCTTCCTTCACTCACATCATACTGATAGTCATCCCCACCAAGAGCCACACTTGAAATGTGGCCAGTATGACTGAGCAACTGATTATTTTTTTTCATTTTACTGAAATTAAATAACCACATGTGGCTGGTTGTTGTACAAGGCAGTGAAGCCCTAGACTATTCAAATAGCGCTGCTTTTACTGCTGTTGTTTTAAGTGCTCTGTCATGTCCAACTCTTTTGCAGCCCCATGGACTGTAGTCCACCAGGCTCCTCTGTCCATGGGATTTCCCAGGCAAGAACACCAGAGTGGATTGCCATTTCCTTCTCCAGGAGATATTCCTGACCCAGGGATGGATCCCACGTCTCCTGCACTGCAGGTAGATTGAGCCACCAGGGAAGCTCAGGGCCACTTTACCATAGTGAAAATAACACCAGAAGCTTAATGTCCCTTCTTGCCTTTTGTTTCTATGTAAAAACCTTAGTAATTAATTATTAGCACTTTATGTGTATTAACTTTATAAGCATTAAAAAGAGTCATTTTAAAAAATCATTTTACTAATTTTTTGAATAATTTACTTTAGCAAATATATTAAAGTCATTTTATATAAGAATAATATTCCCCTGCCTCTGTAGTCAGCTGAATTATACTTTACTCCATTGACCTTATAAACAACTATGAAAAATTGCTTACACTTCATTTGATCTTGGGTTTACAGTATCGGAGTATTTGTGTCTTTCTGGACATTATTGGTGGCTTTATACAACAAGGAGAAAGCAAAAGCTGTGAATAATTTTCAAACTTCAACCTTAATTTCAATATTTTAAAATTTAACTGACAAGGTAATTATCCCAGAAATTGTCCTAACTAAATGATTTGTGAAACTATGATTGTCCTATTAAAATGACAAAGTACTCAATCAGAGGAGAAAAATACTTCTCCAAGGTTCAGCCCTATTAAACAGGTTCTATATATTATTATCCACTTCTCCTTTTGAATATAGACAGCTGTGTGTTCCTGGGTGCATGAGAAAGAGTGTCGCAACCGGAAGATGGGTAAGGTTGAGGCAAAGCAGTGAAGCAGAGGGTGAAAAGGACTCAGTCTGTGGGAGATGGTTTGAGTGGAATCCCACAGGCCTATGTCATGCGGTGGCAGTGATATCATTCTGTTGCCCACTCTCTAAGTTCCTTCCTCTGCAAATGAGGATGATAATTTGACCTGTCACACTGATCTGGACTGGGCTACAGCAAAAACCCTCACATCTGAATTTTATAAAGCAACAGATGATACTTCTTGCTAACACACACTTTCAGACCAGCAGGGGTCTGTGTCCCATATCATGCTTACTCAAGGACACCCAGTAGAAACTGCAGTCACTTTCGGGAATATTGCCAGTCACATTGCAGAGGAGAAAAGCACGGGAAGGGTGTCTGCAGCAAGAGCATTCTCCTAGACGCGACCAGAGTCACTTCGCCTCATAAATCACTGGCCAGAGGCGCTCCAAGGCCGATAGCGCAATCCTACCCCGTGTACAAGAAGGAGGCCGAAATATCCGGTGACAAGGCTCTAATGGTTACCAGGGTAATTATACCTATCTGTGTCCTAAGAGTTATTTCACATAAATTGCTTGGAGCAGGGACCTGAAGTTAGTTATTTTTATAAACTAACGGAAGAGTAAATGCATGAAGTGTGAAATTAGACGATTTTAATTTCATGTCAAACTAAATGATTTTAGGACTCCAGGTCTGCTAAAACCAACTAACCTGAGGGGAAAAGTTGAAAAGTTATCCAGAAGGTGAACAGTTTACTTCCATCAAGTATGATCTACTTTAAAAAGAATAGGCTGATTTATAACTCCTTCATGCAAAAGAAGGGGCAATTATTCATTCATTTCTACATCCTACAAATATATACAAGCACTGTGTTAAGTGCTGGGGACACAAAGGTGAACAGAATAGAAATGGTGTCTGCCTTCAGGGGAGATTTGATATTAAATATATCACAGGCAAACAGTCATTCAGGGTTATGATAAATGCTCCAGAGAATTTCCGTATAAGTAATAGAATCAATGATAAGTATTTGGGAATTTTGCAGTTCTTTAAAGTATTATTGTTATTGTTTAGTCATTAAGTTGTGTCTGACTCTTTGAGACCCCCCCATGAACTGCAGCACACCAAGCTTCTCTGTCCTTCACCATCTCCCAGAGTTTGCTCAAACTTGTGTCCATTGAGTTGGTGATGCCATCCAACCATCTCATCCTCTGTCGTCTCCTTCTCCAGCCTTCAATCTTTCCCAGCATCAGGATCTTTTCCAATGAGTTAGGTTCTTTGCATCAGATGGCCAATGTATTGGGGCTTCAGCTTCAGCATTGGTCCTGCTTGGAAGGACTGATTTCCTTTAGGATTGACTGGTTTGATCTCCTACTGTATAGGAACTCCTTTGTCATACATACATGTAGATACTGAACATCAACAAATCTTATGAGCTTGACCTGTACTAGCCATCAGAAATAGATATTATTAAAGCATGATTTTAATAATGTGAAGGTCCTCCCTCAGGACCTTTAATATACAGAAATCATCTTGATATGACATAGTAAATACCATGATTTAGATAAAATGAGATACTACCTAAAACAGGGAACTATACCCTACTGGGAGAGTGAACATGAGAAATAGCCTCAGGAAGGAATATGCACTTGAAATCAGGTTTGATATATCATCAGGAGCTAACAAGACAAAGATGATGAAAACCATTCCAGGTGAAGCATATGAAGAGGCATGAACTTGGAGGTGAATATTATATATAAGAGGAATTACAAGCAGTTCATGGTGCTTATGAAGAGGAAATAGTATGCCCTCAGCCTAGAGATACCACTAGGCCAGGTCAAAGAGTGTCTAATGCAATGTTGAATTTGAGTTTTATACCAAAGGTTGTAAAGAGAAATTAAAAGTTAATAACTAAAGCAGATTTCTATTTTACAAAGACATATCTATTAGTAGGATGATTTGATGAGAGGTTGAGGAGGGGGAAGACAGACCAGGTAAGAGGTTTTTGCATCCATGACTCAGTGGGATTTATTTCAAGAATGCAAGGGTGAGTCAACATAAAACAAACAAACAAACAAACAAAAAAAATTAATGTGACTTTATTACATTAATAAAATAAAAGGAAAAAAATCATACAATCATCTCAATCTATGTAGAAAAATCATCTGACAGTACTCAATACCTCTTCATGATAAAAACACAACGCACTTGGAAGGGAAGGGAAATTCTTTAATCTAATAAAAAAAAAATCTAAAAACCTACAGCTAGCATCATTCTTGGGCTTCCCTGGTAGCTCAGTGGTAAAGAATCCATTTGCAGTGCAGGAACCACAGGAGATGCAGGTTCGATCCCTGGATTGGGAAGACGCTCTGGAGATGGAAAAGGCAACCCACTCTAGTATTCTTGCCATGACAGTCCCATGAACAGAGTGCCTGGTAGGTTATAGTTCATGGGGTCACAAAGAGTTGGACACGACTGAGGGACTGAGCACCAGCATCACACCAGCATCACACAAGAGCATGCCCACTCTTGCTACCTCTATTCAACATTGTACTGGAGGTTTAAGCCACATTAATCATGCAGGAAAATAAGAAGCATCCAGATTGGGGAAAAAGAAGTGAAACTGTTCTGTACCAGATGACATGATGTTACATATAGAAAATCCTAAAGAATCCACTAAAAAAGATTAAAACTAATAAATAAACTCAGTAAAATTGTGGCACAACATATAACAAATCAATTATACAATAATAACAATATTATACAATATACAATAACAATATAACAGTAAGCTACCTCCCAACAATTAAGAAAAACTTTTATTTACAAGGTCATGCATGTTATAATAACAGAATAAAATACTTAGGTCTAAATTAAACCAAAAAAGAGTAAAACTTATGTTCAGAAAACTACAAATTTCTAAAAGAACTAAAGATCTAAATAAATTGAAAGATGGCCCATATTCTTGGATTGAAAGTCTTATTATTGTTAAGATTGCAGTGTTCCCAAATTTGTTCCATGGACTCAATTTGTTTCCTATGAGAATCCAGTTGACTTCTGTACAAAAATTCATGAGCTGATTCTGAAATTCATATGGAAATTCAAAAGGCCTAGAATAGTAAGACTAATCATGAAAATGAAGAACAAAGATTTAAACTTTCCAAATTTAAAACTCAATATGTAACTACAGAAATCAAGACAGTGAGGTACTGTTATGAGAATAGCCACATGGATAAATGCAATAGAATTAAGAGTCAAGAAATAAACCCTCACATTTATGACTAATTGATTTTCAACAAAGGTGCCAATACAATTAAATGGGGAAAATACAGTCTTGTCAGCAAATGATTTGGGGATAATTGGATATATACATGCAAAATAAAGAAGCTGAGCTATTGCCTCGCAGCATATACAAAAAATTAACTCAAAATCTATCAAAGACCTAATTGTAAAAGCAAAAACAATAAAATTCTCAGAAGGAAATTTAGGTGTTAATCTTTATGATCTTGAATTATGCAATGGTTCTTAGATAGAATACCAAAAGCATAATCAACCAAAGAAAATATAGATAAAAGGAACAGAGTTATCAATGAGCTGTGAAATATCTTCAAGAAGCCTAATATATGTAAAACTGGGGAGGAAAATGAAAGATGCAAAATATTAAAGGAATAACATCTAAAATATTTTTAAACTTGATGAAGACTATAAACCTACAAATTAAAGAAACTCAATGAATTATAAACACACACACAAATGAAGAAAACTATACAAAGAAATAAAATGACTTAAAAACACTTAGAAAAATGTTAAAAATGCCCATGGATAAAAAGAATATTATATACAGTTGCAAAGATGAGAATGACAGCAGATTTCTTGGAAACAATACAAGCAGAAGACAGTGGAATAGTATCTGTACAATAATGAAAGAAAAAATTGTCACCTCGAATTTTACCCTCGGTGAAAATCCCTTTCAAAACAAAAGTGAAATGAAAACTTTTTCAGGCATAAAATAGATAAAAGAATTGCTTCAGACTGTTCTACAAGAAATGTTACAAGGAATCCACCAGGTGGAAGGAGATGATAACAGATGGAAAGCTGGATCTACATAAGCCAGGAACAAAACTGAGAATAGTAAACACTCAAGAGACAACAGATCATTAGTTGCTACGGTTGGGATGGGGCCCAGGGAAAAGCTGGAAAGAGATATTACGATGCAATTTGAGGAAATTTGGAGAATGATGGATATGTTCATTGTCTTTATTATGGGGAATGGATTTATGAGAGTATTACTTGACAACACTTAACAAATTATACACCTTTACTATGTGCAGTTTATTGCATATCAATTATGGCAAGGTAAGTCAGTGGTGTAGGGGAAGACTCTTGAGAGTCCCTTGGACTGCAAGGAGATCCAACCAGTCCATTCTGAAGGAGATCAGCCCTGGGATTTCTTTGGACGGAATGATGCTAAAGCTGAAACTCCAGTACTTTGGCCACCTCATGCGAAGAGTTGACTCATTGGAAAAGACTCTGATGCTGGGAGGGATTGGGGGCTGGAAGAGAAGGGGACGACAGAGGATGAGATGGCTGAATGGCATCACTGACTCGATGGATGTGAGTCTGAGTGAACTCTGGGAGTTGGTGATGAACAGGGAGGCCTGGCGTGCTGTGACTCATGGGGTCACAAAGAGTCGGACACGACTGAGCAACTGAACTGAACTGAGGTCAGTTAAATAAACAGCAAAAAACTGAGTTGCCAATGAGATATTCAAGTATATCAGATTTAGATTAGAACAGTACAACAGGTAGCCCATTAGATATAAGGGTCTATAACTCAAAGATTAAGGACTAGACTTTCAGAGTTATTTGTGTTCTGATAGTCTTTGATTTGGGCTTTCTAGGTGGCGCTAGTGGTTGGGGCTAGTGCACTGGGACGACCCAGAGGGATGGTATGGGGAGAGAGGAGGGAGGAGGGTTCAGGATGGGGAGCACATGTATACCTGTGATGGATTCATTTTGATATTTGGCAAAACTAATACAATTATGTAAAGTTTAAAAATAAAATTAAAAAAAAAAAAAAAAAGAATCCACCTGCCAATGCAGGAGATGCAAGAGACACGGGTTCCATCCCTGGGTCAGGAAGGAAATGGCAACCCACTCCAGTATTCTTGCCTGGAAAAATTCCACAGACCAAGGAACCTGGTGGTCTATGGGCCATGGGATTGCAAAGAGTTGAGACATGACTAAACAAAGCAAACAAAAAAAGTCTTTGAATTGTATAACAGCATCATGTTTAGGGGGCTTCCTAGGTGGCGCTAGTGGTAAAGAACCTGCCTGCCAATGCAAGAGACTTTGGAGATGCGGGTTTGATCCCTGGTTTAGGAAGATTCCCTGGAGGTGGGCATGGCAACCCACTATAGTTTTCTTGCCTGGAGAATCCCATGGAGAGAGGCACCTGGTGGACTATAGTCCACAGAGTTGCAGAGTTGGACATGACTGAAGTGACTTAGCACACATGCACACATCTTGCTTAGAAGCCTGTGTATGGAGTCAGTCGGCCTGACCTTAAACACTGCCTTTGCTATGTACTAGGCTTGTGACTTAAAATTCTTCTAAAAAATTCTCAATACCTCATCTACCAACAAGCAGAATCATAATATGGATATCACAGACTCATTATATGAAGTCTTCAATAAACACTATACAAACAACAGCAACAAAAGTCTTGGGAGTGAATTAGAGTTTATCTTGGAAGCAACATCTTAAAGCAGTGATTCATATCCTTTTTTTTATTACTTATATCCTAAGGAGACTTTTTTATTCGAATTTAATTGCTTTACAATGTCGTATTAGTTTCTGCTATACAGCAAAGAGAATCAACCACACATATACCTGTATCTCCTCTTTGTTACCACAGAGCATTAAGTAGAGTTCCCTGTGCTATATGGTAGGTTCTCATTAGATATCTATTTTATAGATAATAGTGTGTATATGTCAATCCCAAACTCCTAATTCCTCTCACCCCTCTTTTCCCCCATTGGTATCCATACATTTGTTCTCTATATCTGTGTCTCTATTTCTGCTTTGCAAATAGATTTCATCTGTACCTTTTTTCAGACTTCCCCAGTGGCTCAGTGGTAAAGAGTCCACCTGCAATGCAGGAGATGCAGGAGACAAGAGTTTGATCCCTGGGTCCGGAAGATCTCCTGGAGAAAGGAATGGTAACCCACTCTATATTCTTGCCTGGAGAATTCCACAGACAGAGGAACCTGGCAGGCTACAGTCCATGGGGTTGCAAAGAGTCAGACACGACTGAGTGACTAATAAACTAAATTTACTCTGGTAATCATGTTCAATATATGCGTATATCAAACCTTTATGTTGTACACCTAAAACTGATACAGTGTTTATGTCAATTATAGCTCAACTTTAAAAAAGGAAAAATACAGGCTTTGCCTTTCATTTGTTGAATTTCTCTCATTTTATTTTAAGCACAGTAGAAAAACTGATTATTATGTTGAACATTAGGAAACTGGTCTTTTTCTATATTATATTCTATAATATAAATAATTATAATATAAATATATAATAAATAATTATATAATTATAATAAATATAAATATATTCTAGAATATAAATAATATTCTATATTATTTCTAAATTTTCTTATATTAAATTCAGTGTTAAATGTGCATTCTGGTGTCATGGTTTGGTGGCAGTGAACTAACTATAAATGACATAAGGACATAAAAAGACTTCCTCATGTGTAAAAGGCTCAATAAAGCTCTATCTACAGGAAGACAGACATTGACATATCTTATGTTGATACAAGGATCTTCTACTAGAAAAAGTGTGAATTCTTACAAATTATAGATGCAGAAAGATCACACGTACCCACCTCTGAGTAGTTGAGCAGGAGAATATCTCTGTTGCGTGAGGATGGTTTTTTTTTTTTTTTTTTTTTGATGGAAGAAGAATAGGTGAGACCAGGAGAAGATCCAAAAGACTATCTAATCACTTGCTCCACTTCTCTTATGAGTTTTAACCAGATGCAAAAAAAAAAAAATACTATAAGCCACATATTGGTTAGCCCCTACAGTTTTTCCTCCAAAGTACAAAGTTCACCATTCATCCTGTGTGGGAGGATAATGGCTTAGACTTAAAGGAAAATGAGCCAGTTAGCTTCTGTCTGAATTACAAATCTCCTGTACAAGTAGTACAAGAGACTTGTACTGTACTGTACAAGAGACTTACCTAAATTACCTGCCCAGGCAGAGAAGGAGATGCTAGAACAGAGATAATGGAAATCTAGATAACTGGTGCAAAAAAGGCCATTTCTGTTCTGTCTAGCACAGAAGTCTTCAAAGTGCAGTCTTAGGACCACGGTATCAACATCACTCATCAACCTGTTAGAAATGCAAATTCTTGGACCCTAACCCCAAACTGCATGCATGCGTGCTTCTACCGACTCTTTGTGACCCCATGAACTGTAGCCCACCAGGCTCTTCAGTCCATGGGATCCTCCAGGAAAGAATACTGGAGTGGGTTGCAATTTCCTCCTCCAGGAATTGAATCTATGTCTCCTGCATTTCCTGCATTAGCAGGCAGATTCTTTACCACTGAGCAAACTAGGAAGCCCTAACCCCTGACTAATGAATCAGAAATTCTGGGAGTGAGGCCCACCATTGCTTTCATCAAGTCTTCCAAATGATTCTGGTGTTTATTAAAGTTTGAGAGACACTGGTCTACATATGGAGAATGAAAATGCAAGACTCACATGGTCTCTGGGATAGAAAGTCAGTCCTGCTTCCTGTGTTTAAGAAAAAACTACACACACCTAGGATCTGACCCGGAGAAGGCAATGGCACCCCACTCCAGTACTCTTGCCTGGAAAATCCCATGGACGGAGGAGCCTGGTAGGCTGCAGTCCATGGGGTCGCTAAGAGTTGGGCATGACTGAGCGACTTCACTTTCCCTTTTCACTTTCACACAATGGAGGAGGCAATGGCAACCCACTCCAGTGTTCTTGCCTGGAGAATCCCAGAGACGGCAGAGCCTGGTGGGCTGCCGTTTATGGGGTTCGCACAGAGTCGGACACGACTGAAGCGACTTAGCAGCAGCAGCAGCAGCAGGATCTGACCAATGTCTTTCAGGCTTTCACCATTCAGGTGAATTCTCTTCACCTGATGGAAGAGAAGTTAAGAGGGGCTCATTTCTCCAGAGGCCAAAGTGGGAAGCTGAGAAGAGAAAAATTATTCTAACTGGGAAGAAGTTGACTGTTTATCTGAACATAAGGTCCACTCAAGCACCTGTCCATCGGTAAAATGTGAATGGCTTAAGATTCCACGATTGTGTAAATTTGCCTTTGCTTTCTGGCCACTTTGACCAGGGTTCTGAAAGATGCGGGATCTTTTTTTTAGTTGATAACACAATATTACTTTTGAAATGAAACAAAGCAGAGCTGTTTTCTTGTCATTTCTTCTCAAATATCTAAAAAAAAAAAACTATCAATATTGCAAAGTCTTCAAAGTTTAATGTAAAGGTAATTCTTATGCCAGTAAGTTTCAATTTTAAAAAAAAGAAAAGAAAAAGCATATTCATTCTAAGTACATAGAAATCAGGAGACAGAAGACAATAGCGTGGATAAACAAACATATATATAAATGTTTAAAGACAAGCATTTTAAGCCAATTTTTGCACATCATTCCTTCATCAAATATTCAACTCTGGGTTGGGAAGGTCCTCTGTAGAAGGGAATGACTACCCACTCCAGTATTCTGGCCTGGAGAATTCCATGGACTGTAATAGATAGTCCTTGGGGTCACAAAGAGTCAGACACAACTGAGCGACTTTCACCCACCAGTTACTTAATAGAATGAATGAGGGTTCGTTCTGTGGCAAAAGATAAGTTACCAAAGAATAGTTAAGAAAAGAAATGGAAGTCAGGTTAAAAAAAATGAATTTAAAATTGAATAATCCTAAAAGTTGTTTTTTTGGCAGAATGTTTTTGCTTCATTAGATGATACTAGGAATACTAGCATGTGGGGTATGCGTAGACAGAAAGAAAGTATGCTCAAATAAGTTTAAAAAATACTAATTTAAGCAAAGTGAAACAGCTTCTTTTTTTGCACAACTCCTCAGAGGTTTTACATATGTTAATGTGCATAAAGTTTCCCAGGTGTGATACATAGCACTTCTCAAATGTGTTTTACTATGGAATCCTTATTTCTCTACATACCTACCATCTCTGTATAGAACCATTTAGGAAAAAAATGACCCATCTCTGCTAAGTCTTAATGGATGCTTACATCTCTGCTCACTAGTTTATATCAGTATGGAAACTTAACCATTCCCTGATTATTTTAATTCCCAGTTGAATAATATAGATAGTTATTTACTGAATAATTGAGAGTTATGAATAAATTTTACATAGCTTATCCATCTGTTATCACACCTGGATTTTTCAGCTTTGCCAACATCCTCTCTTCTTTGCTCTTTGGGTTTAGAGTATGTGAAATTGATTTTACATTCCATTTCAATAAACTTTTATAAAATACTTACAACAAGTTCAAATGGGAGTCAATACAGGTAATGAAATATTTAGGTTGGTGCAAAAGTAATTGTGGTTTGGACCCTGAATTTCAAATCACTATAACTAGGCTCAAGCACATCTCTTTTAATGAAAATAGGAACCATTACAACCAACACATTTTTGCCAATAAGAAATGTTTGTTTATTCTTGTAGCATAAAAATCCATCCTTCAGAATTCAATGACCTCTTTGAATGCATTTTCTGCATCTTGCTGGTTGTGAAGGATTTTCCCTGCAAAAAGTTGTGGAGATGCTTGAAGAAGTGGTAGTCGGTTGGCGAGAGAGAGGTCAGGTGGGTATGGCAGATGAGGCAAAACTTCATAGCCCAATTCGTTCAAATTTTGAAGCATTGGTTATGCAATGTGTGGTTGGGCATTGTCTCGGAGAAGAATTGGGCCCTTTCTGTTGACCGTTGCTGGCTGCAGGCATTGCAGTTTTTGGTGCATCTCATTGATTGGCTGAGCATACTTCTCAGAAGTAATGGTTTCCCCAGGATTCAGAAAGCTGTAGTGGATCAGACTGGCAGCAGACCACCAAACAGTGACCATGACCCTATTTTTGGTGCAAATTTGACTTTGGGAAGTGCTTTGAAGCTTCTTCTGGGTCCATCCCCGAGCTGGTCATTGCTGGTTGTCTTTTAAAATCCACTTGTCCTCACACATCACAATCTGATTGAGAAATGGTTTGTTGCTGTTGCATTGAATAAGAGAAGATGACATTTCAAAATGATGATTTTTTTGATTTTTAGTTAGTTCATGAGGCACCCACTTATTGAGCTTTTTCACCTTCCCAGTTTGCTTCAAATGCCAAGTGACCATAGAATGGTCGATGTTGAGTTCTTCAGCAACTTCTCATGTTGTAAGAGAATCAACTTCAGTGATGGTTCTCAGTTGGTTGTTAACTTTTGATGGCTGGCCACAACACTCCTCATCTTCAAGGCTCTCACCTCCTTTGAAAAACCCCTTCAACCACCACTGCACCATACATTCATTAGCGTTTGTGGGCCAAATGCATTATTGATGGTGTGAGTTGTCTCCACTGCTTTATGACCCATTTTGAAATCAAATAAAAAAATCGCCTGAATTTGCTTTTTGTCTATCATTTCCATGGTCTAAAATACATATAAAATAAATAGCAAGTGATAATTCATTAGCAAAAACATAAAACAATAAATGCACATTAAAATTATATAAAACATAATCACCTTTATTTAAGAATGTATTGCAAAATCAAATGTCAAATTTCAAAAATGCAAAACTGCAATTACCTTTGCACCAACATAAGTACACTATTAAAACATGTTTCTTAGGAGTAACAGCATGGGTGAACCACATCTAGAAGCAGAACCAGTGCTGCAAAGCACTTCACAACCAAAATCATGTAGAAAAATATTTTATTTGAAACATCATTATCTACTCTTAAAGTAGGATAACATTTTTTACCTGTGGAAGTTTCTTTTTTCTCATACTTCTCCTTCTCACTTTATCCTTTCAAGTACATAGTGAACCATTACCTTAGAGAAAGAAAGCAACATGTCAAAAAGTAGAAAAAAGTGGTATCTTCAGGGCTTTTGATTTCCAAACATGTCAGTCCACTAAGGAGATTTTACTTGATGCCTTTGAAGCAAACAGAGGGATAAATTTTTAGCCCTGGATGAAAATAGATGGAGCAGAATTATTGAGAAGCAGGACATAAGAAGAACCTGGAGGAAGGAATCCTAAACTTGGGAGCCCAGGAAAGTCCAGGGCAGCACTAAGTCCTCAGAAAAGTGTGGTGTGTCTAGATAAAGAGTTGTTCAGATAGCTTCTCAGGTATTTTCATGTTCTAGTAAGGTTAGAAGGTAGCGGGATTATTTCATTGCCATCAAGCCATGTGTTCAAGGACTGATGATTTATAGATCCTAGGAGTTTGAGGCTGATCCCAACCAAATGCCTTGTGAAAGTGAAAGTCACTCAGTCCTGTCTGACTCTGTGACCCCATGGATTATACAGTCCATGGAATTCTCCAGGCCAGAATACTGGAGTTGGTAGCCTTTCCCTTCTCCAGGTGATCTTCCCAACCCAGGGATGGAACCCAGGTCTCCCGCATTGCAGGTGGATTCTTTACCAACTGAGGTATCAGGGAAGCCCTATCAAATGCCTTGATACCATGTAAAAGCCTCAAAGTTAGAAGTCTAGGGAAAGTAGAAACTCTAAAAGAACTAAGTTGCTATAATGCCAACAGGACAGTTTATATTAATTGTCACTGGTGTTAATTATGCAAGGGAACAGAGGTTCAATGCCAGCATTTCTATGTGATAGCATTCTTGAAGGCAAGGTGATTCAGTGTGAGGAAGTTAACAAGATGGCACCAGTCAGGCTCTCTTGCCCCATGCTCTCATGCCCTCTTGCCCCATGTTCTGGAAACAATGACTTTGCATGGTTGTGTAACAGCTGAGATCACTTATGGCACCGAGCATGCGCATTACGAGGTACTCTCTTGGCCACGGGCTACTTTTGTTCTGTAAGAATATATAAGTTTCACCTGGAACAGCCCTGCAGAGTTGTGTGCATTTATGTTATGTTATGTTACGTCTGCTGCTACGGCTGCTGCACCAGCCAGGAGAGAATAAATGTATCTGCAGTTCCTATGGCTCCTTGAATTTTCTTCCAGCCTCTTAGCTTGCACCTTGCCTACCATGGGTTCAGCCAACAGTGTGCTCAGTGAGACACAGGGAGACAATTGGCACTATGAATAGGATCAGCAAGGCATCCCGGGAGTCCCGTTTGGGTTGCAACTTAATGCTGGAGAAAGTGAAGAGATCAGAGCCCTAGACAAAGGGACTGAGGTCTGATGAGCACTTTATGATGGTAGCTTTGTTTGATCCTGTTTAAGAACCCAATTCCTTATCAAGGGTGAGTGTGTGGATTTAAAAAGTGTGCCTCACATTCTTAAAAAAAAAAAAAAAAAAGTGTGCTATGCAGGGGCCAAATGGAAGTGACCTATATCCTTCTCACCTTAGTTGTACTGGGGTGTTTGTTTAACTCACATTTCTTAAATCTTATTGGTGCTGAGTTGGACACAAGAATACAGTGTTGAGACATGCTTTATGGGAAAAGCAGACAAATAAATGAACAATTTCAATTTTTGTAATGAATGCAGAAGCAGTGAGAAGCCCTAGGTTTTTAGGGTACCTCCATAAACACCATGAGCATATCAGGGATTGAAACAATGAGAGCTTTGAACTGATTCTTTTAGAACAAGTAGGAGCTCCTGAGGAGGGCACCAGAGCTTAAAGCAGAGGATGAAACATTTACAAAACCAACATAGCTTAAAAAACTAGATGATGCTAGGGAGTTTGCTATTCCTGCAGTGTGAAACCTTTTGTAAAAAATGTAAATTTTTTTATTTATTTTTGTCTGCGCCAGGTCTTCGTTGCTGCCTGGGCTTTTCTCTAGTTGCAGCGTGTAGGTTTCCCACTGTAGTGACTTCTCTTGCTGTGGACCATGGACTCTCAAGTGTGTCCTTTAGTAGCTTTTGCAGCACATGGGCTCAGTCATTGCGGTTTCTGGGCTCTAGAGCATGGGCTCAATAGTTGTGGCACACAGGATTGGTTGCTCCGTGGCATGTGGGATCAGATGGAACCCGTGTCTCCTGCATTGGCAGGCAGATTCTTTACCACTGAGCCACCAGGAAAGCCCTACAGTGGGAAGTCTTTATTTAAGAACCACCAGAGAGAAGGAAGTCAAGCAGGATGAGTCCAATCATAAACAGCCTTAACACTTTCATGATGTCTCCTCAGGTGAAAGTCTGACTCAAAGAATTTTAAGATAACTGATGATCAGATTAACGTTCCAGAAAGGCAAACTCCGGAGGTAAAGTAGAACATTTTGTAAGTAGAGAAATGTATGTGGATAGTGCAACTGGAGACACTTGCATGCTTTAGGGAAGCAACAGTGTGACCATGTTTGGGGACATGAAGGCAGTGCCCTGAGGGTGTTGTGAACCTGAGAAATCAGTGAGAGAATGCTGAGGTTAAATAGTTCCAGCTGGGGTGAGCAAGGGATTTCAGAAGAATTGTTGCTGTTGTCCTACTCTTTGTGAGCCCATGGATTTGCAGCACAACAGGCTTCCCTGTCCCCCACTATCTCCCAGAGTTTGCTCAAGTTCATGTCCATTGAGTCAGTGATGCTATATAACCACTTCATCCTCTGCTACCCTCTTCTCCTTTTGCCTTCAATCTTTCCGAGCATCAGTGTATTTTCTAATAAGTCAGCTCTTCGCACCAGGTGGCCAAAGTATTGGAGTTTCAGCTTCATCATCAGTCCTTCCAATGAATATCAGGGTTGGTTTCCTCTAGGATTGACTGGTTAGATCTCCTTGCTGTCCAAACGACTCTCAAGGGTCTTCTCCAGCATCACAATTGGAAAACATCAATTCTTAGGTGCTCAGCCTTCCTTATAGTTCAGCTCCCAAATCCATGCATGACTACTGGAAAAACCTTTCAGTAGAGAAAGGTGTTTAAACTATTTTTTTTTTATATTTCTGGCACTAACTGGAGAACAAAGTGAGAGCAAAAGGAGGAGGAGGAGGGAAGGTGGGCACCACCATGTGACGTCCAGTGGTCAGTCTGGGTCTCAGAGTGAAGACCAGGTGAAGCAGCATCTCTGCTGGATTGTAAAAGACATGAGATATCCCGACACCCCCGCCCTGCCTCGCCCCAGGATTTGGGTATTGAATAATATCACTGTCTAGCTACTTCCCTGGTGACTCAGGTGGTAGAGAATCTGCCTGCAATGCGGGAGACCTGGTTTCAATCCCTGGATCAGGAAGATCCCCTGGAGAAGGGAATGGCAACCCACTCCAGTATTCTTGCCTGCGAAATCCCATGGACAGAGGAGCCTGGCAGTCCATGGGATTGCAGAGTTGGGCACAACTGAGCTAACTGACAAATCTTCAGCAGTTCCTGTTGAATTTTTCAGTAATATTTAATAACATTTCCCTTTTCAATCTTTATGTACTTTTAAAATATTTAAATAATATAGGGATTTATAGAATAAAAAGCTTAATTAAAACTTCTCTCAACCTCTCACCAGAAACCCATGTTTCTCTCCACAGGTGACCATGGATAACACTCTTTCACAGATTTTTGTCAAGGTATTTATGTATATCTAACACACATGTCAATGTAAAAACAGAGTTTAATCATACTGTAATACCTATCTGTTAGCTATTATCACTGCCTTTTCCTTTTCTACTCATGTTCTAATTAATAATATGACTTGGAGAGAGTCATATTTTAAAACACACACTTCTTCCTCATTCACTTAAATCTTTGCACAGTATTCTGAGAATTTAATCACAATTTAGCTATCTATTAATAGTTATTTAGTTTGATTCCATTTTTTCTGCCTAGTAAACAATGCATAATGAACCATTTCCATGCCTTTATGCACACCTGCAAATGTATTTCTCTAGATTAGAATCCTAGAAGTAGAATTATTGGGTCAAGGAGTAAACACACTTTAAATTTTCATAAATACTGCCAAATTTCCCTCCACAAAGTGTATTCCAATTTATATTCTCATCAGTAGTGTATAACAGTTAGATCATTTTCTTACTTTAACATTTTCTCTCTATTCCTTTCGCCCAACAGCTCAGATTTTTCTTTACAGTTATCTTGCATCATGGATTTGGGTGGCATGTATGTGACTGTTACAGTTGAATGGGGCAAGGTGGGAAGAGTTTAAACAATCTTCATTTTCTTACCTTGCATTATTTGTAAACAAATGTTTCTCATCATCTTTGTTAAAAATTGCTATATTATCCACAGTGCCTCATTACAGAACTTTTGCTATAGTGGGCATCATTATGGCCTTAA
Source organism: Bos javanicus (assembly GCF_032452875.1). Classification (NCBI taxonomy): domain Eukaryota; kingdom Metazoa; phylum Chordata; class Mammalia; order Artiodactyla; family Bovidae; genus Bos; species Bos javanicus. Next base: position 49,111,437 of record NC_083881.1, read on the forward strand.
TTCAATACCTACTTTAATATTTTATGTCTCTTCAAGAGCATTATGGAGGTTTTCACATGGAGTGTGTGGCTGGCATACTGTCAAATAAAATATATTTCTCTTCCCTGTCAAAAGGTCAAATCTTTGAGGTATATCTTCATACACAGAGTTCCAGTCAAGCTGAACTTATTTCAATGTCTGATAGGTAAGGGTTACAGAGCAGAAGATATTAAGAAGAGGTGGCAAGAATACAAAGAAGAATTGTACAAAAAAGATCTTCATGACCAAGATAATCATGATGGTGTGATCACTCACCTAGAGCCAGACATCCTGGAATGTGAAGTCAAGTGGGCCTTAGAAAGCATCACTACGAACAAAGCTAGTGGAGGTGATGGAACTCCAGTTGAGCTATTTCAAATCCTGAAAGATGATGCTGTGCTAGTGCTGCACTCAATATGCCAGCAAATTTGGAAAACTCAGCAGTGGCCACAGGGCTGGAAAAGGTCAGTTTTCATTACAATCCCAAAGAAAGGCAATGCCAAAGAACGCTCAAACTACCGCACAATTGCACTCATCTCACACACTAGTAAAGTAATGCTCAAAATTCTCCAAGCCAGGCTTCAGCAATACGTGAACCGTGAACTTCCAGATGTTCAAGCTGGTTTTAGAAAAGGCAGAGGAACCAGAGATCAAATTGCCAACATCCACTTGATCATCGAAAAAGCAGGAGAGTTCCAGAAAAACATCTATTTCTGCTTTATTGACTATGCCAAAGCCTTTGATGTGTGCATCACAATAAACTGTGGAAAATTCTGAAAGATATGGGAATACCAGACCACCTGACCTGCCTCTTGAGAAACCTGTATGCAGGTCAGGAAGCAACAGTTAGAACTGGACATGGAACAACAGACTGGTTCCAAACAGGAAAAGGAGTACATCAAGGCTGTATATTGTCATCCTGCTTATTTAACTTATATGCAGAGTACCTCATGAGAAACGCTGGACTGGAAGAAACACAAGCTGGAATCAAGATTTTTGGGAGAAATACCAATAACCTCAGATATGCAGATGACACCACCCTTATGGCAGAAAGTGAAGAGAAACTAAAAAGCTTCTTGATGAAAGTAAAAGAGGAGAGTGAAGAAGTTGGCTTAAAGCTCAACATTCAGAAAACGAAGATCATGGCATCTTGTCCCATCAGTTCATGGGAAATAGATGGCGAAACAGTGGAAACAGTGTCAGACTTTATTTTTTGGGGCTCCAAAATCCCTGCAGCCATGAAATTAAAAGACGCTTGCTCTTTGGAAGGAAAGTTTTGACCAACCTAGATAGCATATTCAAAAGCAGAGACATTACTTTACCAACAAAGGTCCGTCTAGTCAAGGCTATTGTTTTTCCAGCGGTCATGTATGGCTGTGAGAGTTGGACTGTGAAGAAGGCTGAGCGTTGAAGACTTGATGCTTTTGAACTGTGGTGTTGGAGAAGACTCTTGAGAGTCCCTTGGACTGCAAGGAGATCCAACCAGTCCATTCTGAAGGAGATCAGCCCTGGGTGTTCTTTGGAAGGACTGTGCTGAAGCTGAAATTCCAGTACTTTGGCCACCTCATGCAAAGAGTTGACTCATTGGAAAAGACTCTGATGCTGGGAGGGATTGGGGGCAGGAGGAGAAGGGGATGACAGAGGATGAGAAGGCTGGATGGCATCACTGACTCGATGGACGTGAGTTTGAGTGAACTCCAGGAGTTGGTGATGGACAGGGAGGCCTGGCATGCTGGAATTCATGGGGTTGCAAAGAGTCGGACACGACTGAGTGACTGAACTGAACTGAACTAAATAGGTAAGGGACAGATTAAGCTCAGGTGTTGGAAATCTCTACTGATAGGCTGAAAGAATAATAAAAATTCTCTCTGGTTCCAAAACAGAGGGATGAACTGGAACTTTACTAAATTGACTTTTAATTGCCAAATGCTCTTGTCTAAGTTTACTAGCCATAGGCTTTGTTATTTTTGTTGTTTAGTTGCTATGTTGTGTCTAACTCTTTGTTACCTCCATTGACTGTAGTCTGCCAAGTAAGAATACTGGAGTGAGTTGCCATTTCCTTCTTCAAAGAATCTTCCTGACCCAGAAATTGAATCTGCATCCTCTGTATTGGCAGGTGAGTTCTTTACTACTGAGCCACCTGGGAAGCAGCCACAGGCTTCCAGGCTTCTAAACTGGGTTGTCTCCTTTCTCAGAAGAGTCCCTCACAACTGGTATTTCCCAAACCATCTTACTCCTCCTGGCTGTGTGGCTTAAGGATCATCTCTGAAGACAGGATTTAATTAAGAGCCGTGGTGGATTAACCTGAGTTCAAGTTCTGGACTGCTCTCTTTATCACCTGTAACTGAGATTTAACTTGGACTGAAATATAGATACCTTGCTCTTTGAATTATATTTATTTAGTCATCGTTCGATGCTGGAATGAAAACCCAGGAGAAATCATACCACCCCAATGTACCAAACTGAGTCTAGGAACGGCTAACAGCTCCTCTGCTGTGCCATGCACACCCTTTCCTACCTTTTGCTTTGCTGTGCCTTGTGGATTTTTCAGAGCCTGACACTTCAGATGGTTTGGAGATTATGTCTAACCACCAACTGATCTATCCAGGCTGTTCCTACTTTTTAAATGGTTAACTGAGACGAGGGTAAGCATCTCATTTATCAGTCTTTTCCTGGTGAAGGGTAATTTTTCCTCTATTTTTAAAATAGTCTCTATTCATTTGGTTGTCAAGTAGTCCTTCCTGACTATGGGCACACAGGTTATTTATGGCCAAGCTAACTTTCTCTTTGCACAGGAAATCCCTGGGAAGGTAAGTTGGAAGCTGTGTCCTACTATCTTCAGGATCATTAGTGGCAGTGTAATATTTCGTGGTTGTCAGCCTCAGGCTCCTAGCATGGGAGAGGGGTCATCCTTCGGGGAGGACATAATGATCCCAGAATGCTGGCTGACAGGGTCTTGATCTGTGCTTTTATTATGTTCAATTTATCAGTCTCTTTGGAAAGAATTGACCATGGGACTCTTTTAAAACATTTGAAATCTTTGGATAAAAGCTCAGAGACAGGCTATTCCTATTTCCATTAATTTAATAATCAATGATGTCAATTTGTCACTATTAATACTGTTTCCATGACCACTTTCCCCAGGCTTTCCTGAACTTAAAAGCTTCTAGATAAACTCCTCCGCCTCCCTCTCCACTTTTTTTTTTTTTTTCCCCTGATCTCAGTTTTCCTCATTCTGCTGACTATACTCAAATTTACTTCACTTTTTCCCGGCCATCAAAACTTTTTTTACGTTCTTGCAAGCCATCATAGGATAGTTTACAATACCCAGTAAAGATGAATTTTTTGAAAGCTGACAACCTGAATTATGACTGTCTGTTTTTAACTTTTTACATTTTACCCATGTGGTTAAGTTTAGCTTTTTGGATTTTCTCACAAAAGCTGTATGTAAGCTTGTTTTTCAATTTACTGAGACATTCTTTTTATGACATCTCAAGTCTATCCAGTCCTGTGTGTATGATCTCTCTTGTATATTAGTAAGGCAAAACAAAACATAGTACTTTTGTATTTTATATCTGAATAAAAATATAATGATTTATTAAAACTTTTGAATCTTAAAGATGGCTAAATGTGGGTATGTAGATGGTACTGGTTGATTGTAGTCTGCCATTAACATGTCTAGATTGGAATACGGCATCTGCTTGGTAACTATGGGCAAACTACCTCACCTCTCTGGGCTTTTGTTTTCTTATTCATAAATAGTTCTATTAATATTAATTGAGACTTCACTGGCAGTCTAGTGGTTGAGTCTGTGCTTCCACTGCAAGAGACACAGTTTCAGCCCCTAGTTGGGTAAAAAGATCCTGCATGCTGCATGGCCTAAATAAATTAATTAATAAATAAAAGCGTTTTTAAAAAAGACTTTGAAATCCAGTGAATAACTAAAAAAATACTGATACCCTAAAATTCTTTTAAAAATTAAGTGACAAAATGCTTGCAGATTATTTAGCATAGTACCTGATATAATGAGAGCCTGACACGTTATCTATAGTAATGATAGATAATAACATCATAATAATGAGATATAAAGTATAACCATAATGGTAATACTGTAAAAATATGCTATTCCTGGGTCCAGAATATCCCCTGGAGAAGGAAATGGCAACCCACTCCAGTATTCTTGCCTGGAAAATCCCATGGACAGAGGAGCCTGATGGGCTACAGTCCATGGTGTCCCAAGAGTCAGATATGACTTAGCGACTAAATGAAATCATGCTATCCAGTAGTATAGTTCTCAGTTCCCTGGGCTAGATCTTCCTCTAGTATACAAACAGGAGGCGGCTTACATATCACAAAAAGCCAGGAAACTGGGGAAGAGTATAGCCCTGGAGAAGAAAATGGCAACCAACTCCAATACTCTTTCCTGGCAAATCTCATGGACAGAGCAGCCTGGCAGGCTACAGTCCATGGGGTTGCAAAGAGTCAGACATGGCATAGGGGCTGAACAGGCAGGCATATAGCCCTAACTAGAATTTTGTATTATTTTATTAGAAAAATCGAGGTACATTTCATATGAGAATTCATAGAGAATTATTACACAGGAGGTAGTAGAGATCAATATGTTACTGTTAAGGAAGCATAATAGTTTTGTAGTTACTAAATTTACTAGGGTTTTTGGAGTGAGACATTTCTAATACCTTTACCATTGAGTATGATGATAGCTGTGGATTTGTCATATATAAAGCCTTTATTATGTTGAGACATGCTCCTTTTGGGCTTCCCTGGTAGCTCAGCTGGTAGAGAATCTGCCAGCAATGCAAGCAGATTGGGAACCTGATTGGGTTCCTGGGTCAGGAAGATCCCTTTAGGAGAAGGGATAGGCTACCCACCCAGTATTCATGGGCTTCCCTGGTGGCTCAGATGGTAAAGAATCCACCTGCAATGCGGGAGACCTGGGTTCGCTCCCTGGGTTGGGAAGATCCTCTGGAGGAGGGCATGGCTAACCATTCCTGTATTCTTACCTGAAGAATCCCCATGGACAGAGGAGCCTGGCAGGCTACATTCCTGGGGTTGCAAGAGTCAGACACGACTAAGCACAGCACAGCATGCTCCTTTTATACCAAATCTTGTTGAGTTTTTATCATAAAAGATTCTAAATTTGGTCAAATGATTTTTATGCATCTATTAAAATAATCATACAATTTTTGTCTTTCGTTATCTTAATGTGGTATATCATATTTATTGATTTGCATATCAGATTAAACTATCACTGCATTTTGGAGATAAATCCCATTTGATCATGGACTAGAGCCAGTGTTATGCACGCACTTGGCTGTGGGGCCACCTGCAGATGCCTGTGTAGTGGCAGGGGCCAGTGGCAGCTGCACGTGTGGTGGTGAGATCCAGGGCTGACTGTGGTTGCACTAGCAGCTATGGAAGCCCTGGCTGTCAGGGTGTGCTCCTGTGGTCACAGGGTCTCACCAAGGGCATGTGCATGGCAGTGGAGGCTGGTGACATGATTCAGGGTGATGGGGTACAGGTGCCTGGCTGGAGGCTGCAGGAGAGTGATGCAGGTGAGTGATAAGTTGGAGATTGAACTCATAAACACTCTGGAGTACACTCTCACATTTGCCAAGTCCCCCCGCACCGCCCCCCCCCCCCCCACACACACAAAGATCTGGAGGTCCATGTCAAAAGTTGGCCAAGGGCCTGTCAGTGAACAACTAAAGGGACTAGCCCTCCTCAGCAGACCCAATGGCGAGGGTCAGCCACAGGGGTCCAGGGTGACTGTCTTGCCCTCTTGCAGCTGCAGAAGCCAGAGATGGCTCCATGGTATAAATCCTCCCAGCTGGGGTTGGGGGTGAGGGAGGGTGCTGAGAGGGACTCAGACTGGAGTCTGAGAACTTGAAAATCTGTAGGGTGAAAATGAGTGAAATCTGCAGAGGGTCTTTGGCAGCTGTTCTGTTAGTTTCTTCAGTGGTGAAGCTACCGGGGGTCTTGGCAGAGCAGGTAACTGGGAACCTCAGCCACTCCCACTATGTAGCTGGTATGCATCTCAGTTTTACTGGTTTCTGGGTGGAAGAAACCAAAGCAGGGCATTTGTGTAGTGCCTGAAAGCCTTTGGAAGCTGGACGTTAACCCACTCTCCCTTTCCTAGGGAGGGAAATGCTTTCTAGCTGGGAAGTTGCCACTTGGTGCTAAGCAGTCTCGAGGGATTAGGCAGGCAAGATGAAGTTGTTCTTCCTTCCTGTTTTTTATGGTTTTATTCTGCTGTTGGGTTGAAGTTTCTTAACTGGATTCCTCAGTTCTCTCAAAGCTGTTTCTGTTAATGGATAGCTGTCTAATTGCTGATCTTTGTTAGGGGCATGGAGTTTGAAGCCTCTTACACTGCCATCTTGGTGACATCTTCTTGAGTTCAAATTTATTAAATCAATTTGCTCATTGTCTTGTAAATGCGGAAAACACCAAACTAAAATATTCTTTATTACACTGATTAAGTTCAGTATTTATACATTTATTTTACTAAAATGTTTAAAAATTCATTTGTAATTGGAGGATAATTGTTTTACAATGTTCTGTTGGTTTCTGTCATACAACAATGTGAATCAGCCATAAGTATATACATATCCCCTCTCTCTTGAGCCTCCCTCCCACCCCATCCCCATCCCACCCGCTAGGTCATCACAGAGTACCAGGCTGATCTCCCTGTGTTATACAGCAACTTTTCACTAGCTGTCTGTTTTACATATGGTAATGTGTATGTTTCAGTGCTACTCTCTCAATTTGTCCCAGTCTCTTCTTTCCCCATTGTTTAGAATTATAATTGGAAAAGTCTTTAAATAACCATCTACTTATGACTCTAACTCATATTACTAGACAAAAATCACCTCAATTTGAAGTATAGGTAAATATGTGTCTTAAAGCCAGGGACTTGGCTTTAAAATCAACTTGTGTACATGGTTGAGCAACTTATATGGTGTAGTGGAATCGACACCTGTATGACCACCCTTGGTCATGGGGGCGTGAGAACTGTTGAGTTCTCATGTTGGGTTTCCCCTTCCATTCCCTAAGGGGACAATGCTGAGATGTATTTTATAAGGCCCTAGTTAGGGTACCTTGAGATTAAGGGCTGGTGACCCATTTGGTAACAAACACTTGAACTGGTTATCAAGAAAGCACACTTTTTGGGGCTTAGGTTTTATATTTGATAGGCTTTGTATTTTGATTTTTTTTTTTGGTCTGTTTAATTATTTTGATAAATATTCTTAGATGTGTTTAATGTAAAGAATTTTGTTTTTTAATTTATAAAGCTATTTCCTAAGAAGAAAAGTTTAAAAAACATGAATCCAAGTATCTCAACATTACATATTAAAAAAAATAATGGATATTCCAAATTTTAGTATCTGGGGGGAAATTTAATACTTTTATGTGTAAATATGCATTATATGATAAAATCTTTTATGTAGATAAACAAATCGAATTAACCTATTTTCAATAACCTTCTGTCCCTTAAAGCTGGCATAAACTTTTACATTTTATTTGATCAATACTACCACATTATGATTCTTGCCCTCTTTTCCTTTAAAAATTTTAATAGTTTTTATGTCTTTCAGAAGATGAATAGATTTCATTAACACTATTCTTTTTGTGAAATAATAGTCTTAAAATTAGCCTTAAAGTTGTATTTTAAAAGGTTTAACTGTTTAGAAGAAATATAGTTTCATCTTTGATTTTAAAGTTGAATTTTAAGAAGGTATTCACTATACTTGTTCAGAAGTTCATTCACTTAATCATACACTCCACTTTGGTCGCAAATCTAAAAGTGACAAGGGAGTGAGTTGAATTTTGATCAATTTAAGAAAGTACAATTCAGGGCTGAATAGTCTTAGCCCCAAACCTCACATTCTCTACAGCCATAAGGTTATTGTGAGGCTTTTGAGCAGGGCTGTCATTTAAATACAGTTGTTGTTTAGTGGCTAAGTCATGTCCAACTCTTTTGTGACCCCATGGACTGTTGCCTACCAGGCTTCTCTGCCCATGGGATTTCCAGGCAAGAATGCTGGAATGGGTTGCCATTTCCTTCCCCAAGGGATCTTCCTAATTCAGGGATCAAATCCTGCATCTGCTGCATTGGGAGGTGAATTCGTTACCACTGAGCCATCAGGGAAGCCCATTTAATGCTTAAATTAGAATTTCCAAAAAATAATGAATAATATTTTTAGTATAGATATGTCCCAAATACTGCATGGTATGTTCAAATTTAACTATGAACTTTTATTTGTTAGATCTTATCATCTTACCGTTGTATGATGAAAAAAAAATATTACTCTTATTGAGTAACATTGTATTATATGCCCGCATGGATTTAATGAATCATGAGATGGGAAGTTTTCCACCCTAAACAGGTAAAATAAAAGCTTGATAGTCCCAGCATTTGTAGTAAATAAATATTGTGACTTCAACTATATTTGTCTTCAATAGTGTAGTCTAAGCCAACTAATTAAATCCAAAAATAAACTTTTTACAATTTACAAAGAAGATTTTTTTCCCCTCAAATTCGATTGGCTGGCATCCATTGGGCACTACCCTACTGACCACAGTAGGGTGCTGGTGTGTTGGATTCTTGAAGATAGTTGTATCTGTTAGAACTCAGATGTGAATTTGCCTTATAATCCATTTCTTCAAAGTCGGTGTTTTCAACATTATTATGAAGATTACAAATGAAGGATTAAATTAACCCCTGTTGCAACACCACATACTATGTGGATTCTTCTTACCATCCATTTCATTTAATTGGAAGGGGAATTTCAGCATGTGGCTAGATCTGTTACTGACTTTCAGTGCAGTAAAGAAGTTGTCTGGGAAGTCTCTATTCTAGTCATTTTTAGTTTTTCTCTTCTTTTTGTACAGAAAACCGTTCTGCCTCTACATAGAATTTAGCACTCTTTTTTGAACTGAAACTAGCAAAGTCTCCTCTTCTCTACTTGTAATTCAGATCTATGAGAGTAAGGGATGTATTTGCAAATATTTAGCACCTGCACCTCAATCTTTCATCTTCAAAAGTCTTATTTTTTATTTAAGAGTAGAGTGTATGACCAAGAACAACAGTTTACAGTGTTCACTCGATTAAACAAAAACATTCATGGAATCTGAGTGGCTCCATCTGAAACAGACAGTTGAGACTGATGCAGTGTGGAAAGGATGTGGAATCACAGAAGAATTAATGTGAAGTATATGATTTGGCACTAGGAAGGCCTTATGAATACCATCAATTTGAGATTTTTTTAAAGTATCTAAATGTGTTTACACAGCTGGATATTCAGTTTCAGCTTGATCTCTTTTCTTCATGTTTCCAGGTTATTTACAAATGTGTTTCCCTCTGCTTTTTTCCTTTATGCATTTTATTTTCCAAGTTTGAATTTTAAAAGCTCAGATAGCAGCATAATATTGTGAAATACTTTCTGGGAGGTTTGTTTGTTGCTGTATTATCAGTATTAGAAAAAAAAAAAGGGGGCATCTGGAACATAAACATTTACTTAATATAATCTTACAGCTTTATCTAATTAAGGAAAATGCTAATTCATTAAAAAATGCATTTCCATGTGGATGATTATTTTTTCTGTATCTTGGATCAGTGTTGACAATATCTAAATTTTAGCAATATTCTGAACTAGCAACTTGCTTTAAATTTATATTTTCCTCTTTCTATATCTTTGATTATTGCCAGAATTCTTTAAACTTCATCTAAAGTCAGTGCAACGGAAGGGATGGAAAATGTGATGTGAATTTTAAGATCTCTGTCCTTGTCCCAGGCCCAATTGTTGGCTGTTTGATTTAGAGAAGTTATTTAACCTCTCCCTGCCCCAGATTTCTCTCTTGTGAAATGGAGTGTTATTTTTCAACTGCCTTCTTCATTTAGTATCAGGAGGCCTAATGAGATAATGTGCCAGAATCGTTATCCTGAATCATCTTTTTTGGGAGAACGTAAGCTCACAGGCACAAAGGCCAATCCATGGGAGCTGGATAGAGGCTTTCCTCTTCCATTAGTTACATGTAGATTGAGAATCTGCTGAAACTATTCTTGGACACAAAATCCACAAGGGCAGGCATGTACACAGAACAGAGAAGGGCAAAGCTTTGGGAAATCCAAGAAAGGATGATGCTGTAGTCTAGGGGTAGGAAAATGATCAGAAATCCACACAGACCTACGTTAAAATATACCACCCACTATAGTGATTCATGTTTTGTTCACTGATGAATTTGTTAGAACATTGCCTGGCACATAGCAGGAGTTCAGTAAATTTTTTGGTGGGGTAAACGAATTACTATGACTTTATCTCTTCTGATGTGCCAGAATTCTTCCTCTAATTGACCTTTAAAGGCTTTTTTCCCCGCTTTGTGCTTAGAGGAATCTTTTCTTGCAAAGGTATTCAAATGCAGTAGTTGCTTGACACCAGAGTTTTTTTTTTGCTGTCATTGTCCTGCTATTAATATGTGGTGTTTGTCTTTCATATATACCTATGGCTTGAGATGGTTTCTATGTACCGTTGCTTTACTCCATCCCATAGAAGATTTTTCCAGTCATAGAGAGCAAGAAATTCTGCTTTAATAAAGCAAATCTGTTAGCAGGCAGGCAAAGAGAATACCTTGCATCTGGAGCTGGATCTTTCCCTTTGGCTGAGAATAAATCTGCCTGAAAAGGTGACTGTGGACAGAGCTGGAGAAAACATCTCTCTTTCGGCCCTCGAGGGAATGTGTATTCCCTGGCACAAAGGGGAAAATCAAAGTTTCTTATTCTTCCAAATGGACATGAGTGCATTTTTCCCCTACACTAGTGGTTCCCAATCTGTTTTGGCTTGAGGCCCACCCCCGTCCCCGCTTCCTGTAATGTACTTTTACTAGAATTCCCATGGCAGCTGCTGCTCTTTTCTTTTTTTTTTTTTGTAAGTCCTCTCTCTGTCTAAAGAAAACCTTAGTTAATAAATGTGTAAACTTTCTTTTTCTTAAACTCATGTGTCCGGCTGATGATCACATCATCTTTTCCAGATGATAGCAATTTCAGTGACATCACAGCCGCCCATGAATCCATGCACCCCCTGGGGTCCATTTCCACGCACTATCGTGAAACGTAACTCCACTTTTCTATGCCAATTTTGCATGTTCATTTTTCCTCAAGATTTGTATATGGCATGTCTGGCAGCCAATAAAGGACAAAATAACAAATTATGGGTCAAAGACTTCTGCTTCTGGCATTAGGGAGGACCAGCTAGTCAGAGAATGCCCTGTCAGTATCAAACACCTAAAAAAAAATTGCTGGATTAAATATGAAATCTTATTAAAAGCCTGGCTGAACAAGCAGTAAAATAAAGGAAATAATCAGTGCCCAGAAATGTTTAAGTCCAGATGTGTAAGCAAGTGCTAGGTTTGGCATTTGCCTGTGAGTAGCTCTGATCTCTGGTCTAGAGCGAGTTGTAACAGACACATGTTAGCAGAGGACAGCAGACAAGGCTGAGGGCCCAGGTTAGAGGGTGAAAGATCAAGGCAAATCTTGAATAAAATTTAGACACCAAGGGATGACATATTTTTAAAGACAAAAACTCTTATGTAGAAGGCCAGGCATGCTTGTCTTTGCCAATGTTGACTCTTGGTGGGAGCAGGAAAAAAGAGATCTTTGAAGATTCCTTAACCACAACGTGGCATTCACAAAGATTTGCAGCTGAAATTTACACTGCTTTTGGGACCGTTCTCCAATCCCTGAACTACCCTCTTCCCTGCCAAAAAGGCTGAAAATTTAGCTTGATGTAGTCCTAGGTTGATATTACCTGCATGTGTGCATGTGCGTGCTCAATTGTGTCCGACTGTTTGTGACCCCATGAACTGTAGCCCTCCATACTCCTCTCTCTTTGGGATTTCCCAGGCAAGAATACTGGAGTGGATTGACATTTCCTCCTCCAGGGGATCTTCTGGATCCAGGGATTAAATCTGCATCTCCTGCATTGCAGGTGGATTCTTTACCACTGAGCCACCCGGGAAGACCAATAGGGCACACTTAACAGCAAGAACATATTGGGTGTTTTTTTTGTTTGTTTTTTGCATATGGGGTGTTGACAATCAGAACTAACTGTTGATTATAACACAGTACACCCACTCCATACTGTCAAGCATTGTAGAAAGAACGGGAGGTCCTGGGAGGGGCTGGACCTGTAGGTGGGGTGACACTCAGGGTCTCAAGCAGCCGCTGTGTACAAGTTGGCATGTCAAATTTGGTTGTGAACGGTGAATGCAGGGATATCAGCCTTAGCCTTGCTAAGTCAGTCAACTGTTCTGAGCCTTGGTTTCCTCCTTTTTTTCTGGCCTGCTTACCTCACAGGGTTATAAAATAATGTCTGTGAAAACACTTTGTGCAAAAAAACAAGTAGCAGTCAATGAAGGTCCAATTTTTAAACAGTTTCACTTCAGTGTACCAGGTAATGCTTTATGGTCTGAAATAGTTCAGTTAGTTCCTCAATGTGCCCAAAGTGGAGGTTTCATATGATTTTCTCATCTGAATTTCTATTGGATGAATAACGCTTGCTGTTAAAGGAAATGTGGTGAAAGATGGTCAGTAAAGTACGCTTTGGGGAGAAATTTCACAAAAAGCATAACTTTCTTCTTGGAACAAAGCTCTCACAAGTACTTAGGAATGGGGATGAATGGTGGAGGTGTTAATCAGGAAGGTGACAAGTCTGATGGTGGCGGTCTGGGGGGAGGGCCTGGCGGAAGAGGCGCCAATACCTTAGGAACTGCTGTGAAAACCAAAGGGAAAGCTGCTGAAAGGGGTGGTGAGTGGTGGGGGTGGGCAGAAATTGGCTCCTGTCCTCCACAAAGGAAGAGAAGAGATCAAAGAGAAAGGTTAAAGCTGGTTAAAGGAAGAGATATCAAGGAAAGGTCAAACATTAAACCAAGGAACAAAAGACCGCCCAAATCCTGGCTGCACGTGGCCTGATCTCCACCTCTCGAACTAAGTAGGTCAAAGCTAAACTCTTTAAAGTGGTAACCATTTGTTTCCTTTTGTTGCCAGGAAATAGAGTCTGGGTCATAAAGCACCCCACTCCAGTACTTTTGCCTGGAAAATCCCATGGACGGAGGAGCCTGGTGGGCTGCAGTCCATGGGGTTGCTAAGAGTCTGACATGACTGAGCGACTTCACTTTCACTTTTTGCTTTCATGCGTTGGAGAAGGAAATGGCAGCCCACTCCAGTGTTCTTGCCTGGAGAATCCCAGGGACGGGGGAGCCTGGTGGGCTGCTATCTATGGGGTCACACAGAGTCAGACACGACTGAAGGGACTTAGCAGCAGCAGGATGAAGAAGAGGGCTTCCCAGGTGGTGCTAGTGGTAAAGAGCCCGCCAGCCATGCAGGAGACATGAAAATTGCAGCTTCAATCCTTAGGTTGGGAAGATCCCCTGGAAGAGGGCACAGCAACCCACTTCAGTATTCTTGCCTGGAGAATCCTATGGACAGAGGAGCCTGGCGGGCTATAGCTCGTAGGGTCACAAAGAGTTGGACAGGACTGAAGTGACATAGCACAGCACACAGAGGGAAGAAGTAAGCTGTCAGTGACTGTGTGGGTCAGTCCAAGCCAGGCTGCACTGGTGCAAAATACGAGGTAAGTGGTGACACAGTCATCCAGTGAACCAGCTCTCTTTGCTGGTGCAGGCTGAAGTGTTCCAGAATTTCCAAATAGCAGTGTCCTGAAAAAGCAGTAGAGTTGGAAGTGTGCAGTGCAGGAAGGCAAGCATGCCAGAGACTAGTCTTGGAAAATGTTTTTAAGTGAAAAAGACTAAGTTTCTATTTCAATTTTCTGTTATAGATTTTTTAAAAAAGTAAATCATTCTACATATATTTTTACTCACACTTGATATAAGACTGAGAAACTCAGTTGTTGCTAGCACAGATTACTGAAAAAGCTAGTAGAAATTATGAGACAGCTTAAACTCTGCTAATCCCCCTCCCTGTCAACCTCTACCTCCGTGCCGCCTCTGCTCAGAGAACTGACAAAGGAATGAGGGACATCTTTAGGTCCCTGCCTGGAGTAGCATTATTTCTCTCTAGCAGTCCATTTTTATATCTTGGCTTCTTTTTTTTTTTTTTTTCCCTTTTCAGAGTCCCTGATGCAGAAGTCCCTTTTGGAACTTCGGCATCATAACTTCCATTCCTCAAATTCTGAAAGCCTATGACTGTGACGGCTCCCCTACCAAGATAATTTTTAAAATAAAATGTGCTCAGTCACTTCAGTCATGTCTGACTCTTTGTGACCCTATGGACTGTAATCCACGAGGTTCCTCTGTGCGTGGGATTCTCCTGGCAAGAATACTGGAGTGGGTTGCCGTGCCCTTCCCCAGAGGATCTTCCCAATCCAGGGATCGAACTTGTGTCTCTTATGTCTCCTGCATTAGCAGGCAGGTTTTTTACCACTAGCGCCACCTGGGAAGCCCTAAAATACTCTGGTGAGAGCTAAACCAGGGAGTATTAGGGGATTAACTTGCCTTTCCTCCCAGTTGTGTATATACAGGGAGCACTCTTTTATTATTATTATTATAAAAGTGCCTTTATTATCCATGTAGTTGCTTATATTAATACAGTAAACAATGACCCACCGTGCTAAATCTGTACAAGAACTTTGAAGACTCATTTTTTTTTTCATTTTACATTTCCTTTCTCTTACAGGAAAAAGCTGATTACATCTTATTACATAGCCACTGTTGTGCCATGTTGCAGTGTTTGAAATGATGTAATAGGACTTAACTCTTCGATTATATTTAACATTTTACTTTCTATTTATTCTTTTTTAATTAGTTATTTTAATTGGGGTCTAATTACTTTATAATAGTACAGTGGGTTGTGCCATACATTAACATGAATCAGCCAGGGGTGTACATGTGTCCCCCGGTCCTGAACCCCCCTCCCACCTCCCTCCCTATCCCATCCCTCTGGGTTGTCCCAGTGCACCAGCTTTGAATGCCCTGTTTCACGTGTTAAACTTGAACTGGCGATCTATTTCACATATGGTAATATGCATGTTTCAATGCTATTTTCTCAAATCATCCCATCCTCGCTTTCTCCCACAGAGTCCAAAGTCTATTCTTTATATCCGTGTGTCTTTTGCTGTCTCGTATATAGGGTCATCATTACCATCTTTCTAAATTCCATATATATGCGTTAATATATTGTATTGGTGTTTTTCTTTCTGACTTACTTCACCCTGTACAATGGGGTCTAGTTTCATCCACCTCATTATAACTGACTCAAATGTGTTCTTTTTGATAGCTGAATAATATTCCATTGTGTATATGTACACAACTTTTTATCCATTTGTCTGCCAATGGACATATAGGTTTCTTCCTAGCTATTGTAAACACTGCCACGATGAACATTGGGGTTCATGTGTCTCTTTCAATTCTGGTTTCCTCAGTGTGTATGCACCAGCAGGGGGATTGCTGGGTCATAAAGCAGTTCTATTTCCAGTTTTTTAAGGAATCTCCACACTGTTCTCCATAGTGGCTGTACTAGTTTCCATTCCCACCAACAGCTTAAGAGTGTTCCCTTTTCTCCACACCCTCTCCAGGATGTATTGTTTGTAGACTTTTTGATAGCAGCCATTCTGACTGGCGTGAGATGGTACCTCACTGTGGTTTTGATTTGCATTTCTTAGAGTGATGTTGAGCATCTTTTCATGTGTTTGTTAGCCATCTGTACAGGGAGCATTCTTTCAAGGGACTTAACACTTGGTTTAGCTCTGCTATTTATGAGCCATGTAATCCTGGAGCCCATCATATGACCACATAGGGTTTTAATTCTTTTCAGCTATTAAATAAGGGGTCATACAGTGTGACGGAGAAGGCGATGGCACCCCACTCCAGTACTCTTGCCTGGAGAATCCCATGGACGGAGGAGCCTGGTAGGCTGCAGTCCATGGGGTCGTGAAGAGTCGGACAGGACTAAGCAACTTCACTTTCACTTTTCACCTTCATGCACTGGAGAAGGAAATGGCAACCCACTCCAGTGTTCTTGCCTGGAGAATCCCAGGGACAGGGGAGCCTGGTGGGCTGCCGTCTATGGGGTCGCACAGAGTCAGACACGACTGAAGCGATTTAGCAGAAGCAGTAGCAGTAGCATACAGTGTGAAGTAAATCAAAAAGAGAAAAATAAATATCATATATTAATGCCTGTATGTGGAATCTAGAAAAATGGTACTGATGAACCTATTTACAAAACAGAGTTAAAGACATGAATGTAAAGAACAAATGTGTGGACATCAGGAGGGAAAGATGGGGTGGGATGAATTGGGAGATTGACAATGACATATATACACTACTATGTATAAAACAAATAATTAATGAAAATCTACCGGTTAGCGCATAAATGGGAAGGAGATTCAAAAAAGAGAGGGTATATATATACAGATGATTCACTTTACTAAACAGCAGAAAATAATACTACATTGTAAAGCAACTATATTCCAATAAAAATTTTTGAAAAAAACGTGTTGGGGCTTTAATAATCCACTTGTCCCTTTTCTTCTAAACATCCTGGGACCAAATTATCTATATAAGGATGAGAACTCTGTGTACTTTGCTTTGCTTTTACCTTTTAAACTCTAGAACAGCAAAATAACATATATTTAGCGTAACTTCCTCTAAACTTATCTCAGGTGTGTCAACTGAGCTCCCAGGGGTATTCCAGCCCATTCTATCCCTCAGAAATTGTAAGTAAGTGTTTTGTTAGATCACATTACCTAAGCTACCCAAGCCAACTATACCACTTCAGAATTTTTCATCACATTTTCAATTACTTGTTCCGTGTCTGTCTTTTCTGCTAGATTATAAACTTGGTAGAAACCAAGTATGTGCTTGCTGTTCATTATTATATTCTCAGCACTTAATGCCTGGTGCACAGTAGTTACTCAATACATGTATGTGTGCTAAGTTGCTTCAGTCGTGTCCACCTCTTTTCGACCCTATGGACTGTAGCCCGCCAGGCTTCTCTGGCCACGGGATTCTCCAGGCAAGAATCCTGGAGTAAGTTGCCATGCCCTCCTCCATGGGATCGTCCCAAGTAGGGATCAAACCCGAGTCTCTCACATTTCCTGCATTGGCAGGAGGGTTCTTTATCATTAGCACCACTTGGGAAGCCTTTACTCAATACACACTGGATAAATAAATACTTGAATGAATGCTTTTATAAATGAAAGGGGTGTGCTGTGCTAAGTCACTTCAGTCATGTCCGACTCTTTGCCGACCCTATGGACTGTAGCCCGCCAGGATCCTCTGATCATGGAATTTTCCAGGCAAGATTGCTAGAGTAGGTTGCCATGCTTTTCTCCAGGGGATCTTCCTGACCCAGGGATCAAACCCGTGTCTTTTACATCTCTTGCATTAGCAGTAGTGATCTTTACCACTAGCGCCACGGCCAGCTCCCAATGAAAGGAATAAACATCTAAAATCCAGTAAGAGTTAATATTCTTAATCTAAAATTTAAAAAAAATTTGACAGCTTTTGTTATTTAAAGCCCTTCAGAAGTAATCATCACATGCATCTAGAATGACTGGGACTCTGGTTGTTTTGATGAAAATCTTAAAGAGATAAGGGAATATTTATCTCAGTAGTTTTGACTTTCTGCCTGACTATTACCAATCTCGGTGGATCTCCTGTGTCACTTAAAGTTCAGAACACAATCTCCATCTGATTATCCCTCTGCTACCTAAAGGCCAATGTGATGGCATCTTTAGCATCTTATTGCCCCAGGTACCATTTTAAAGACAGTCTCAGTTCAATCACTAACGACTACAGTGATTTAAAGTTAATTTGCCTTCATGACCTATTTATGTCAACTGAGGTCATTAACTCTCCTTTGTGACATGGCTTGGGTTGATAATGAGATATTCTTCTGACATACGAACTGTCCTGAGGATGTCTGTTAGCTAATTTCCTATTCATGTTTTCAAGTTACTATATTGTTATCGAGGAATAATTAACCCTTTGCTTTTCTAGCATATATAATCATGAAACAGTTCTCTGTCCTGGTGAGGTTGTTTTGTTCATTCATTCACAGAGCAGCTTTTAAGTACCTGCAACATGCCAGGCACTACAGGAACATTAGGCATGATTATATAGTTTCTGTCCTCCAAGAATCCCTGTTCAAATGTCCAGTGGGAAGTTTGATTGTACAGTCCACTGGTCATTACTATACACTTGCTGACTGTCGTACTGAAAGTTGATCTAGAGTACGCTGGAGCACATGGGAAGAATACATGGCAAAATTGGGGAAGAGAACACAAAGTTTCTAAATGAAGTACAATCTGAGAAGCAAGTAAGAGTCTTGTCTCTTGCTATCTCTTTCAATCTATGCTCTAAGAGTTTAATCTACCATTGCCAAACAGCTCATTGAGGTGTTTTCTTTAAGTAAATAATTCCTTTCATAAAAATATTCTCATGTTAGCTATCAAATTCACGCTTTAAGAGGCTGGGGGGTGTGCACGCTCAGTCGTGTCAGACTCTTTTGCAACCCCGTGGGCTGTAGCCTGCCAGGATCCTCTGTCCGTGGAATTTTCTGGGCAAGAATACTAGAATGATTTGCCATTTCCTCCTCCAGGGGATATTCCCAATCCAGGGATTGATTCTTGAGTCTCCTGCCTTGGGAGGCAGATTCTTTCCCACTAGCGCTTTTAAGAGGCTACTCATTAGTAATTGAATAATAAAGAAGTAGAGAAGAAGGGGTTTAACTTAATTTTAATAGAGAAACCGTGTGTATGTATGTGTGTGTGTTTTAAGTATATAAAAAAGTGACGGCCAAAAGCAAAAAGAAGAAGTACACATGGCATATTTTAGGAAAGAATGAGTAGACTAACGTTTGGAAAGAAATATTTGTAGGAGTAAGTGAGTATGAAGTTTTAAAAGTCAGTATGGGCTAGTTTCTTCAAAGGTTTGACTATCAGACTTCAGAGTCTGAATTTTATATGGAGGCATGTGGACTTATTTTTGAATGAGGTATTATATTCTCCATCCCATCTGGGCTGAAACTCAAGGCCCTTTATATGCATATGAGGTCTTTCATGATTTTTCCAGTTTTATCTTATCTATAGAGGCACCAACACATCACTTGGTTTCATAATTACAAACCTTTTCATATGCACATGTGCTTACCACCTTGAAAATTAATGGATTCTTATTCAAAGTCTTGTTTGTAATGCCTCCGTGAATATTTCATTGCTCCTGCTTTTCCTCAGAGCTTTCCTTGTGACTCAGCTGGTAAAGAATCCGCCTGCAATGCAGGAGACCTGGGTTCGATCCCTGAGTTGGGAAGATCCTCTAGAGAAGGGAAAGGCTACCCTCTCCAGTATTCTGGCCTGGAGAATTCCATGGACTGTATAGTCCATGGGGTCACCAAGAGTCAGACACGACTGAGTGACCTTCACTGAGCTCTTCCTCCTCATCTGCCGTAAAACCAATTGTTTTTATCTTGTTTATTATCTTTATACAATGTAATATACTATTATATTCACTTTTGCATATATATTGTCCCTAATAGACTATGAGATATAGGAGGCCAAATATTCTTCCTTCCTCCTCCTCCTCCTCTTCCTTCCCCTCCTATTGTCCTTCCTCTTCCCTCCTTCTTTTTCTTCTCATTTCCTTCTTTGGTTTTGACACCTCAGATCTAACCCAGTGCGCAAATTACAGTAAATTCACCTTGTACAGTAATTTACCTGTGTTAATATGAAGTGCTATGTAACCATGGAGAAATTACAAAACCTCACTGCATGTCATTTTCCTGATTATTAAAATGGAGATTGAAACTACTTTATCCAACTATCTTGGCTATTAAATGAGATTGAATATGTAGACTGCATAAGGACAGTACTTTGTGCATAAGATACATTTAAGTCTGTTTATCTGTTAGTGATTATTAGGATGTTAACTGAATGTAATCTCATAGATGTGAACGCCTATTTGTTGCAGTCTTAGAGCAGTGCTACAACTAAAAAGAAAACCTAATAGTATAGCCCAAAATAACTTAAATCTTTACCATATATTTCTGAGAGAAGCTCAAAGAAGACTCATATATAATCCATATGGATTATATATGTTATATATGTTATAATATATATATGTTATAATATCCTCTTTGTTATATATGTTATAATATCCACATGTTATAATATCCTCTTTTCCTTTCCTTCCTGATATTTTCAAAGCGCACAGATACTTTATAGATGCTCTTTCCTCAAACCACTCCAGAGAAAAATTAAAAGGGGCATTGAACCATTTTTAGCGCTGTATGTAAATTTGTGTCTGCCTGTCTGTGCATGCACATGGATTTTCACCTTCACCAGTGCTTGATTTTTATTAATATCTGATAACATGAGAAGGTGCTGGAAGAACTCAGAAGAGGCATATTTTGCTGAGGCATATAGGCAAGTGGAAGATATTACAGGAACTCAGAAACAGAAAGGGCAATTCTAAGGTAGAGAACAAAGAATATTCAGATGTGTAGATGAAAATGTGTGAAGTGGCTGGGTGCTTTCGAAAATTAGATAAATTAATTCAACACTGCTATTTAAACTGAATTGTCTCCAGTGTGACTCAAAGGGAATGCGGTAATAAATAATTATAGCAGAGTTAAGACCATGAGATTAGACCTAGCAGATTTTCCTAGTTAGTCAATGTGTTGATGTCAGTACAGATACAGAAGCTTATGGTCTCCCCATTGCTCAAATTCTGTGACCCTTGACAACAGACAGATCTCTAAGTCCAAACTTTAAAAATTAATCACAGACACCTTATGCCAGGATGTGAGTGGGATGGACCTTAATTTCCAAGCGATTCAGCAAGCATCAAAGCCACATAAGGTTTGCATCTTGTCCAATTATTTTTCTTTAAAGTCTCAATGCTTTATTCATGTACTTAGATTTCCCAGAAACAATACAGGCTGCCACAAATATTTTTTAAATAAGAATGTATCAAATGTTTCATGGTGCATACTTACACTAAAAGTTTGTCTCTTGTTTATCTGAAATTAAAATTTAACTGGAAATCCTGTATCTTTATTTGCTTAATCAGACAAGCTTAAATAGCCTCTGTGCATATTTCACAAATGTTAAGAGTACGTAGTATTTAATGAAGCAATTCACATGCCCAGTCAGTTTTTTTTTATTTAATTCAAAATGAATTTACATAACTTCTTTTAATATCCCACCCCCCACCTCAGACATGCACCTAATAATTGAGGGGGGAAAAGTCCACCATGAATTTTAAGGACTTTTAGTAAAAGTGTGTAGCTTCTCTTTGCTAATGCCTTTCTTTGTTTGATGGATGTGAATATTCTTTAAAATAACTTCAATTATATAACATTTTAACAAAAAACAACAATGAAAATTTGACATAACAATCCAGTTTTAAATAATCTCTTTTCCTGAAATCTACTGTCTGTTATTCAAAGCAGCTTTCTTCAAACAGAATTGGATCACATGCAAAAAAATACATAACTATAATGTGTCTGAAGGGAGTTTTTAAAAAAGCATGCTTTGTATTAAGGATAGTTTTGATGTATTATTCAAATATTTGACTTAGATAAATAAAAGATATGAACATGGAATTCTTCAAATTAATACATTTCTTAGGAAAACATCCCCAACTGAAACTTTAGATTTGGGTAGGGAGTAATTCAATGTCCCCCTGTAATTTTCTTATTGTCGGAGGGCTAAACAAATTTGCCAGGAAACAGTTTAGAGTAAATGCAATTTCTCTCAATGTCATACATGGAGTCTCACCAAATTAGTTTCAAAAATGGAAGTGCAACATTTTGAAAACAGGGCATGAGGAGAATTTCAACCATCTATCCTTGGTTGAGAAGAAGATCTTTACAACTAGATAGATGCCTTTATTTTGCTGTGTTTATTAATTTATTATTGTTTTGTAATATGAAATATTCTAAGAATTATAAAAAATAGAGCCTGTTATTGTTTTTTGGATAAATTTCCTATATGTAGAAAGGAATTATATTATTTTTAAGTTGATGGCTAGTTGGTATAGTTAACAGGGAAATCTGTTATTTGTATAACAGAATAAGAATACCCATTTTATTTCTCTACCTCTAGTGAAAGTTTCTACATTTTCATTAAAAAAAAAAAAATGCAAGAGCCTAGACTATTCTTTGATAAAGCTTTTTCAGAAGCTCACAACAGTGCTTCTATAATCGTAAAATAAAGTTAATACATGAAAAGGTATTTTATGACTGCCTTTACACTGTTGTAAGAACATTCATATGACTTGGGAAGGTAGTGATGATAAGACATACAGTTAGGTAGCAGCTATAAATGGAGGTGGGCTGGCACACAGTAGACACTTGAGAAATGTTGATAAAAATGAATAAATGAATGATTATGCTGACTTTTCTAATATATGTAAAAATAGAGAAAACATTTTCATTGTGTACAAACTCTCCTTTTAAAAAGGATTGAGGGACTTCCCTGGTGGTCCAGTGGCTAGGACTCTGCACTCTCAATTCAGGGGGCCCAGGTTTGATTCCTGGTACAGAAGCTAGGTCCTACACACTGCAACTTAAATAAAAAAGATCCCACCAGCTGCAAGGGAGATCGAAGATCTGCATGCCACAACTAAGACCTGGCAAAACCAAATAAAACAACTTAAAAGTAAAATAAGAAGGAATGAATAATATGATAAATCAAAATACAAAATTAAAAATAAGTAAATAAAATAAAAAAGGAATGAATAATTTGATAAACTACTTGGAATAAAGAAGTGAAACTAACAGGGGAAGTGATTGAAAAAAAATACTTGCAGGGCGATTGTTTTCTTGACTAGAGTACACAAGTTGAAGGTAGACATGAAAATGCTTAGGATGATTTAGGAGATTTTGTTAGAAAACTAGAGAAAGGAAAGAGGAAGAGTGAAAAAATGACAGTAGAGGGGAATAGAAATATTTAAGTGAAATTTTTATTATTACTATTGTATAAAGCAGGCTATTTTCTGCACTTCCTTATGAAATTTTCTACCAAATATTTGCACTTCTGTTTAAAGTGTGGAGTTGGATCTATCCTGGAAATTGGTCAAATGCTAAATATAGGAATTGGGTAAGAAGTGATACCCAGTGGCCATGAAGGACCCATACATCCAGAAAGGAGGCAAATCTCTTTATTCACTTCTTTGCTCAGAATCCATCAATGGCTGTCCATAATCCACAGCAGAGATTTTTCACATTAGGTGGAAAGGAGGGGATGCTGTATCAATCATCTGAGACATTTTTCAAAACACATATGGTAACCATGTGTATTTAGAAAAGGGTTCCCAAGTGAATCCCCTATTTTTTCCCCAGAGCCTTTGTCCATTTGTGAATGACTGACATAAAAGATAAAATAAAAATTACCATTTTACAGAAGGCTGTCAAGTATAGACTACAGCCTATACTTTTCTGTTCAACATTACCTGGCCATTCCTTCTTCAAGCTTTATAATCTGGAAATGAGACACAACCTATATTTGATGTCCAGCTCTGTCTTTTTGCTTGCATTTGCAAATGCTGTTCACTCCTTTTGGAATATCCCTTTCCCTACTACCTCTCCTGGTCAATGTCTATTCTTCTGCACATGTCGTCTCTCTGCTCCTGTAATACTTTGTAAATGCCTTACTAGTTGTACATGCTATTTGCATATCTAGTTGTCTAAGCTTTGAGACTTACAGGGCTGAAACTGTGTCTTTATTAATGTACTCTTGAGGACACTGTAAGTACAATTACATAGGTTCTTTTACTTAGAGTTAGAATTTCTTATTTTTTATTATCTGTTATCCCAGAGTTTGCTCAGACTCATGTCCATTGAGTCAGTGATGCCACCCAACTGTCTCATCCTCTGCCATGCCTCTTTCCTCTTGCCTTCAATCTTTCCCAGCATCAGGATCTTTTCCAATGAGTCCACTCTTCTCATCAGGTGGCCAAAGTATTAGAGCTTCAGCATCAGTTCTTCCAATGAATATTCAGGGTTGATTTCCTTTAGGATTGACTTGTTTGATTTCCTTGCTGTCCAAGGGACTCTCAAGAGTCTTCTCTAGAACCACGGTTTGAAAGCATCATTTCTTCTTGTCATAGCTTTTCTCCAAGGAGCAAGTGTTTTTTAATTTCATGACTGCAGTCATTTTCCACAGTGCTTTTGGAGCCCAAGAAAAGAAAGCTACCTTAGAGAAGACTTTTCTTGCAGACACCAAGAATCCATAATTCTTTTTGTCATAAAAGCGAACCAACAACTTGATATATGAATGGAGAAGGAAATTGGGTCATGAGAAAAAAATAATTGAAATGTTATATTTGCCAAGTATTGGAAATGATTCAGTATGAGAGAAAAGAAAAGAAAATGGTATGAGGAGGAGACAAGAGAAGCATGAGAATGAAAAGTAATGAATAATTATAAAAGTTTGCCATTAGGGAATAAAGGATTGAGCCACCTGGATGGATGGTCTGTGTTTAACCTCAAAGCCTAATTTACTGTTAGGAAATGCTACTTCAGGCATATCGTGAACTTGAAATTAAGATGCTGCATATTCCAGCCACAATAACCTTGTCGACAGGACTTGGGTAAACTGAAAGATCTTGGTAAATTGTCCTACTATCAGCATGCTAAGTTGTGTCTGACTCTTTGAAACCCCATGGAATGTAGCCTGCCAGGGTCCTCTGTCCATGGGATTCTCCAAGCAAGAATAATGGAGTGGGTTGCTATCCTCTGCTCCTGGGGATCTTTCTGACCCAGGGATTAAACCTGATTCTCTTGTGGCTCCTACATTGCAGGCAGATTCTTTACTGCTGAACCAATGGGGAAGCCCACTATTAGCAGTTCAGGCCTATAATTTGATGGAATAACTCAAATTATATACAGCCCTGGAGTAAGAGGCTCTGCTGCCAATATCCTGAAAACTGGATGCTAGGATTATTCTGTCATAGACTATCATGGTATGTTCCTCAGTCACCAATTACTATTTTTACAATAGAAAGAAATTTTACTGGACTTTGGCTTTGGTTATAAATTATCCTCAATTGACATGAAATTTTTCAGTAGAGGACAAAGAATGTACTAAATTGCCTCAGTGATATATTTCATTGTAGTGTACCTGGATGTTGCCAGTCCTAAGCAAAATGTTTGGGACTATAGTAGTTCCTGATTTCAACAGAGATGCCATGTGTAGTGACATTAATGACTCTGACCACATATGGATCCCTCTGGTGGGTAGATTATATTCTTTTTTTCTCTGCATACTGACAGAGACCAGGACTTAGTAAGTACTCCCAGGGAATTGTTGAATATATCACAGAAAACAGATTTATCTAGGATGGTATCTTAGCTCTTTTAGTTGCCTCATTATGTAAAAGCGAGACGTCATTTTATATCCAAATTGAAGAAATAGGACATATAGGTTATGCATCCCTGTGTGCTAATTTGCTTCAGTCGTGCCCGACTCTTTGCGACTCTGTGGACTGTAGGCCACCTGGCTCATCTGTCCATGGGATTCTCCAGGCAGGAGTACTGGAGTGTATTGCCATGCCCTCCTCTAGGGGATCTTCCCAACCCAGAGATGGAATCCATGTCTCTTACATCTCCTGCATTGGCTGGAAGATTCTTTACCACTAGTGTCATCTGCGAAGCCCCATATAGGTTATAGTCATCAATGTTTCACACAGTTTTCTGTGAAGTTCACCATCTATATACATATATCAAGAGGCTGTAATGTTAAAATCCCACATGTTTATTCTATTAATAGAATATATAGAACATTCTCATTTCATCCGAATACCTTATGGGTGTAGTGGCATTGATGAAATATATATTATATTCTCTATTGTTCAAGCCAGAACAAGTGAAAATTTATGATAAGTTTGTAAAGAAGTAGTTGGAAGCCATTTAAACAATTACATTTTTGCTTCCTACTGTGTTAATTTATAATCTCAGTAGACACGGTGCCATGAATAGTCTGGGGGCTAAGTGATATTTACAAGTTTGAATTATAAGTTTACAAACTTATATTCTTTACTTATGATATCTATCATATTTTCAGGATGGGAAAATAAGTCTTTTCATAGTGCTAATTCTCATAACCAAGTTTAGTTCTCCAATATGTTGAAGAGGCTACAAAACTATCTCTATCCTAATCACAGAGAGATTGTATGGAGCTAATATGTTGCAAAAATGGTATTTTGTGGTTATATTCATCAGCTGGAGGAAAGATTATTGGACATGGAGTCTGAGATTTGAGTTCTGGTCTTGGTCCAGATTATAAGTACTTGAGCAAACTTTGGCAGGTCACTTCTCCTAGATTTCAATTTCCTGTAAGTTAAATGAGGGTGTTAAACCCGAGAATCACTAAGGTTCTTTCCAGCTCTAATGAACTGAGGATGTATGTGATGTATCCATTTTCTCCTGTTGCATGCATTACTCTTAACTGGCTAATGTCCAGCGAAGGTCAGTGCTTTGCTAGACTCAACAGAGATTATTTTGATACATTACATTTCCTGGGAAGAACAATAGATTTCCATTAAAAAAAAAAAAAGACAGAAAACAAATTATTGAATGGAGACCAGTTCTGGAACAGAAGCATAATCTATTCACTGGACTTTGTGAGATATTAACAGGTTATTGAAAAACTAACTGGCCCAGCAAGTATTTTTATGTATATCCTAGATTTCAGTTATTTACTTTATGTATTTCTACCTTGGCAAACTCCAGGGTTATAGAAATCAATTCAGGAATTAATGGATAAAGATATTCTATTGATAGAAGACAAAGCAGTTTATGGTTGAATTCTCTAAGCTGCCTTCCAGAAGTTTACTCGAGTAGGAAGAATCTGATAGACAAAGATAAGAACTAAATTTGTCTTATGACATAAATAGAAATTACTGTTTTTCTTATCATCCCATCCGAGTTCTTCTCAGCCAAGTTCACTTCTTTAATTTAGACTGAACCTTTTAGATATTTTTTTAAATATTCAGTTTATTAAACTGTTAGTTTGATTTATTTTCATTATCTGTTCATAAAAAGATAATATTTCTTGCAGCCTCTATTGATATTTTTTGCATCATATATTATCCTTGAAGAACTTTAATCACTTTTTCAAAAACTACTATTAACTTTATTCAAGAAGCTCATGGGCATTTAGGAACAAAAAAATAACCTTGGACCTTAGTCAAATTATACAAAGAAGTTAAACTTCAGGGTATATGCCTTTATTGTGTTTGTTTATTTTTGTTCTTCTTTAAAACAGTGAATTGTGCCTTTCATTATACAGGAATGCGCACTATTGTGGTTTCATATATAATGTTAATTACTTATCCATATACGTGTTGTATATACCCGTGCTGAATGTTATTTGATGTACAGAATCAGAGCTGGTTGGAACTTTTAGATGAAAAGCTTAAGGCCACCCAACTTGAACCAGAAAAAAACTTCAGTAAATAGTTATCTGCTTTCACTTAGGAAATGTGCATTTGAGAATATGCATTTCAGTGAATTTTAAAAACAATTTGTTAATGCCCACTCCTTACAAAAACAAACACAAATTTTAGTGTGAAATTGTGAATTTGACTCTCACACAAACATTTCATGTAGTAAAAGAAATGACCTGTGCCTTACAAAGATGGTTCAAGTTACAATATATACCCAAACTTATTCTTTATAGAAAATCAAGCCTTCTGCTTAATTAAGAAAGTCAGGGATGAATTAATCTGCAACTTTAACTATATCCACTTCTTCAAAAATAGTAGTATGTTAATCTCTCTAATTTTAAAATAACTTATTTTTCCTATCTTTCGGCTCAGATTTTTATATGTTTTCATTTCAATAACTCTCTGCCATTATAAAAAAACATGTGTTTTTTTCTTTTGTTACACCTCCTAGCAAAACCCATTTTTCAAAACATCTGATTGCCAGCACAGGTACCACTGAGAATATCTGAGTATTACTGGAGAAGGCCACACCAGAGAGCACATTGTTTCCTTTATAAATTTGGAACCATTGTGTTCAAATGGGATTTGAATACTGCTTGACCATTCCTTACATTTTTTTCTGGTGACATATCTAATCTGCTCTTTTCTATGGCCATTTTTAACATTTTCCATCCCCCTTAAACATCCTAAGCACTATCTCCTCCTTGTTCTCAGCCGATAATACAGCCTCCTACAGAAAATCCTTCCATTCTCCACTGCCAAACTAGATACTTGCCCACATTTGCTTTGATCATTTCCTCCTCCACTCCCAGAAAACTAATTCTTTCTCCAGGGTTGGAGCTTTGCATCCAATTACCTACTGCCTTTTCAGGAATGCACATTTCACTCTTGCTTTCTGTTTTGTATGTGTTCACCCTCTTTCTCAAGAGAATCAATCCTTCTCACTTTTAAACACGATAGAGGATCTTCAGTTTTAACAAATCAACCACAGAGGACCTCACACCTACTTTCCCATTATACCTCTCAATCACTTTTCAGCCAATCTTCTAAAAATAATTATTTTTACTTGTGTTCATGTTTTCCTCAATTTTCACTCTCACTCCCACTCACTATGATTTGGGTTTTACTCCCATCATTTCACCTGAACAACTTTGTTAAACCCATTTTTCTAAAACTGACTGCCAAAAATATCTACATAAGGAAGTATCCATTAAAATAATGAAATCCAGGAATGTGGATGACCCATAAGATAAGTGAAAACTATTCCTGTAAAACCTAGTTGGAATTCAGAGACTGGAAAAAGTGATGGAGATGGAGGGAAAAGGATGTGATGACCAGTGATGCTATTTCTCTTGACTCTGACTCAGTTCAGTTCAGTTCAGTCGCTCAGTCGTGTCCGACTCTTTGCGATCCCATGAATTGCAGCACGCCAGGCCTCCCTGTCCATCACCAACTCCCGGAGTTCACTCAGACTCATGTCCATCAAGTCAGTGATGCCATCCAGCCATCTCATCCTCTGCCGTCCCCTTCTCCTCCTGCCCCCAATCCCTCCCAGCATCAGAGTCTTTTCCAATGAGTCAACTTTTCGTGTGAGGTGGCCAAAGTACTGGAGTTTCAGCTTTAGCATCAGTCCTTCCAAAGAAATCCCAGGGCTGATCTCCTTTAGAATGGACTGGTTGGATCTCCTTGCAGTCCAAGGGACTCTCAAGAGTCTTCTCCAACACCACAGCTCAAAAGCATCAATTCTTCGGTGCTCAGCCTTCTTCACAGCCCAACTCTCACATCCATACATGACCACAGGAAAAACCATAGCCTTGACTAGACGAACCTTTGTTGGCAAAGTAATGTCTCTGCTTTTGAAAATGCTATCTGCGTTGGTCATAACTTTCCTTCCAAGGAGTAAGCGTCTTTTAATTTCATGGCTGCAATCACCATCTGCAGTGATTTTGGAGCCCAGAAAAATAAAGTCTGCCACTGTTTCCACTGTTTCCCCATCTATTTCCCATGAAGTGATGGGACCGGATGCCATGATTTTCATTTTCTGAACGTTGAGCTTTAAGCCAACTTTTTCACTCTCCTCTTTCACTTTCATCAAGAGGCTTTTTAGTTCCTCTTCACTTTCTGCCATAAGGGTGGTGTCATCTGCATATCTGAGGTTATTGATATTTCTCCCGGCAATCTTGATTCCAGCTTGTGTTTCTTCCAGTCCAGCGTTTCTCATGATGTACTCTGCATATAAGTTAAATAAGCAGGGTAACAATATACAGCCTTGACCTACTCCTTTTCTTATTTGGAACCAGTCTGTTGTTCCATGTCCAGTTCTAACTGTTGCTTCCTGACCTGCATACAAATTTCTCAAGAGGCAGGTCAGGTGGTCTGGTATTCCCATCTCTTGAAGAATTTTCCAGTTTATTGTGATGCACATAGTCAAAGGCTTTGGCATAGTCAATAAAGCAGAGATAGATGTTTTTCTGGAACTCTCTTGCTTTTTCCATGATGCAGCAGATGTTGGCAATTTGATCTCTGGTTCTTCTGCCTTTTCTAAAACCAGCTTGAGCATCAGGAAGTTCACGGTTCATGTATTGCTGAAGCCTGGCTTGGAGAATTTTGAGCATTACTTTACTAGCGTATGAGATGAGTGCAATTGTGCAGTAGTTTGAGCATTCTTTGGCATTGCCTTTCTTTGGGATTGGAATGAAAACTGACCTTTTCCCGCCCTGTGGCCACTGCTGAGTTTTCCAAATTTGCTGGCATATTGAGTGCAGCACTTTCACAACATCATCTTTCAGGATTTGGAATAGCTCAACTGGAATTCCATCACCTCCACTAGCTTTGTTCGTAGTGATGCTTTCTAAGGCCCACTTGACTTCACATTCCAGGATGTCTGGCTCTAGGTCAGTGATCACACCATCGTGATTATCTGGGACATGAAGATCTTTTTTGTACAGTTCTTCTGTGTATTCTTGCCATCTCTTCTTAATATCTTCTGCTTCTGTTAGGTCCATACCATTTCTGTCCTTTATCGAGCCCATCTTTGCATGAAATGTTCCCTTGGTATCTGCAATACCTTGAAGAGATCTCCAGTCTTTCCCATTCTGTTGTTTTCCTCTATTTCTTTGCATTGATTGCTGAAGAAGGCTTTCTTATCTCTTCTTGCTATTCTTTGGAACTCTGCATTCAGATGCTTATATCTTTCCTTTTCTCCTTTGCTTTTTGCTTCTCTTCTTTTCACAGCTATTTATAAGGCCTCCCCAGGAAGCCATTTTGCTTTTTTGCATTTCTTTTCCATGGGGATGGTCTTGATCCCTGTCTCCTGTACAATGTCACGAACCTCATTCCATAGTTCATCAGGCACTCTATCAGATCTAGGCCCTTAAATCTATTTCTCACTTCCACTGTATAATCATAAGGGATTTGATTTAGGTCATACCTGAATGGTCTAGTGGTTTTCCCTACTTTCTTCAATTTAAGTCTGAATTTGGCAATAAGGAGTTCATGGTCTGAGCCACAGTCAGCTCCTGGTCTTGTTTTTGCTGTCTGTATAGAGCCTCTCCATCTTTGGCTGCAAAGAATATAATCAATCTGATTTTGGTGTTGACCATCTGGTGATGTCCATGTATAGAGTCTTCTCTTGTGTTGTTGGAAGAGGGTGTTTGTTATGACCAATGCATTTTCTTGGCAAACTCTATTAGTCTTTGCCCTGCTTCATTCCATATTCCAAGGCCAAATTTGCCTGTTACTCCAGGTGTTTCTTGACTTCCTACTTTTGCATTCCAGTCCCCTATAATGAAAAGGACATCTTTTTTGGATGCTAGTTCTAAAAGGTCTTGTAGGTCTTCAAAGAACCGTTCAACTTCAGCTTCTTCAGCATTACTGGTTGGGGCATAGACTTGGATTACTGTGAGATTGAATGGTTTGCCTTGGAAACAAACAGAGATCATTCTGGCGTTTTTGAGATTGCATCCAAGTATTGCATTTCGGACTCTTTTGTTGATCATGGTGGCTACTCCATTTCTTCTGAGGGATTCCTGCCTGCAGTAGTAGATATAATGGTCATCTGAGTTAAATTCACCCATTCCAGTCCATTTTAGTTCGCTGATTCCTAGAATTACTAGTTAAGGTAATTATCATTGGAAAACCCACAACTGTCAATGGCTTAATTTTTTGCTTGTGTAAAGCTTGATACAGGTTGGACAACTCTTTTTCACTTTTATCTTTGCCATCTGGAATAGGTCCTTTGAGGAAGTGACACATATTACTTCTGCTCACAAGATAGTCATTGTAAAGAGCCACATGTCTTCCATTGTATCTGCTAGGAGACTGGGGATGTGGTGGAGGATGTGGTAATTTGGTGAGCACTAGTTTTCTTTGCCACAAAGACAGTGTTTAAGCAGAAAGAAAGTAGAGAAGGGAGAGAGGGGCAGTTATCACCACATTTCAACAAAAAGTGCTTATAACTTGAGTGTTTCTAATTGAGATGCGCTAACCTCTTTGGCAGGAAAAAAGAACCAGAAGGGAAACATAAGAGAAAAAGAAAGGCTAGTTTGAGTGAGAAAATGTTCAAAAGGAAAAATCTGAAGTCTTGGATTGGAGCTATAGTGTAGACCTGTTCATACATTCTTGCTTCACCTCACATAGTGCTCATTGAAACATAAGCAAAAATTGGAAAGGGAGAGCACCAGAGTTATGCATGGATACCACATGTGTAAGTCTTCTCTGGTGGCTGAGTGGTAAAGAATCTGCTTGCCAAACAAGAGACTGAAGTCAATACTTGGGTTGGGAAGATCCCCTGAAAAAGGAAATGGCAATCCAGTGTTCTTGCCTGAGAAATCCATGGACAGAGGAGCCTGGCAGGCTATAGTCCATGGGGTCACAAAAAGTCAGACATACCTTAGTGACTAAACAGCAAAAACAACATATGCTTGTTTTGTCTTCTGGACCTCACTCACACTTTGTCTTTCTATACTTTTCCCTGTACTTCAAGGGCTGGAAATCTGTAATCTGTACTTCACAGGCTCCCTTGTTGGTGGATTCTGGTGAGGATCTTCCATTAAGAGGTACTGACAGGAGAGAGATGAAAAGGCAAGAGGAAAGGAGAAACCACTTATTGTTCTATCATTTCTGTTTTGGCAAGGGTTATTTTGTGGATGACTGGGCCTCTTGGAATAAAGTTATTTGCAAGAATATTGTTTTGGGCAAATGCAGTGACTGAATTAGCTTTAGCAGTGGAATGTCTAATCGTAGCAGTAACACTAGTGTCACTCCAGTAATCTCAGTGGCAGCACACTGACGGGCTCTGCGTAACCTTATTTTCTTCCATTTGCTTCTCCAGGTCTAGAGATGTACGTGTTTTCCTCTAGTTAGGGTGTCTGTGTAGCACTGGTATCACCCATTTGCTTTTCCTGCCCTCTCAATATATTTGTATTTCTCTGGGTGGGGAAGATCCCTAGGAGAAGGAAATGGCAACCTACTCTAGTATTCTTGCCTGGAGAATTCCCTGGACAGAAGAGCCTGGTGGGCTACTGTCCATGGGGTTGCAAAGAGTCAGACACAACTGAAGCGACTTAGCACACTCTGTCTGAAAGACCTACCTATATGGAGGTGACAGATTCTAATCCCCCTTTGGAAAATGTAGTTTAAAAATTAATAATGTACCTCATAGTTTTCTTCTGATAACATTTTTTCAATCTAGAAGGCTATTTTTAAAGAAAGTAATTGTTTTACAAAGCAGACATATTTGTAAGCAAAAAGGATAGGGGGGGCCCCAGAGAAAGAGAACCAGGACTGGCTTTCTTGACATACTGCTGCTGCTAAGTCGCGTTAGTCGTGTCCAACTCTGTGCGACCCCATAGACAGCAGCCCACCAGGCTCCTCTGTCCCTGGGATTCTCCAAGCAAGAATACTGGAGTGGGTTGCCATTTCCTTCTCCAGTGCATGAAAGTGAAAAGTGAAAGTGAAGTTGCTCAGTCGTACCCGACTCTTAGCGACCCCATGGACTGCAGCTTATCAGGCTCCTCCGTCCATGGGATTTTCCAGGCGAGAGTACTGGAGTGGGGTGCCATCGCCTTCTCCATTCTTGGCAGAAGAGAAGCCATTTTTGACCTAAGCCATTTTGTGAGCTAAGCCTGGGCACAGTGCTTATCCTTGAACTGATCTCAGTAACTATCAATCATCCATTGAAACATTCCACCTTGGCCAGGAACAATTATCACCACTTGCTTGAGTTGCCTCACAAGAGGAGGTCCTGACTGTTAAGAAACATGATGCTGCTGAAAACTGAGAAAATTTAGGAGGGGCCAAAAGAAGGGAGGAGATACCAGCCTATGATACTGTCTTACCAACTTCCCAGAATCCTTCTTTTTCTGCCTGTGCCTCAGCTTGTGGGATCTTAGTTTCCCAACCAGAGATCAAACCCATGCCCCTTGCAGTCCTGTAGTGAACGTGAGGAGTCCCTAACCACTGAAAGACCAGGGAAGCTTCCCAACCTCCCAGAATCCTTTGTGTTAGAATTTGTTTTGGCTGAGAAATACACAGACCACCAGGAAGGACCCTTAGTCAAACCAAATATGGGCCAAGAGAGATGAATGGCCAGAAAGCCGAGAAACTAATACTCCTTACCATAAAACTGAAGACTGTGAGTCATGTGGCAAAGCAGTTTTCCTGCATTTCCTTCACCCAATGCTCTCTGCCTAGGCACCCTTTCCAATAAAGTCTTTTGCTTTGTCAGGTGGTGCTAGTGGTAAAGAACCCCACTGCCAATGCAGGAGACATAAGAGACATGGGTCAGGAAGATCTGGAGGAGGGCATGGCAAAGCACTTCAGTATTCTTGTCTGGAGAATCCCATGGACAGAGGAGCCAGGTGGACTATGGTCCATAGTGTTGCAAAGAGTTGGAGATGATTGAGGCAATTTACCATGCATTTTAAGAATTAAAATCCCCCTTCAGGCACTCAACCACCATATCAACTGGAATCTAAGAGATGATGATGTTGATCTTTTCTGACCCTCATGACTTCAATTGACTAATGCTTGGACTCTATCTATTGCCCAAAGTCTCTTCATAAATATGCATGTACCCTTAGCTTAAAGGAAATGGCAACCCACTCCAGTACTCTTGCCTGGAGAATCCTGTGGATGGAGGAGTCGGGTAGACTACAGTCCACGGGGTCGCAGAGAGTCGGACATGACTGAGCAACTTACCTTTTCCTTAGTTTAAAACTTCCCTAATCTTTCTGTTCAGGGAGACACTGCTTTGGGAAAGACCCTTGGTGTTGTCGTTAGTTGCTGTTAAGTAAGAAATCCTCCCTTCTCCCACTCTTCGCCTGGGCTGTGTTTTTGTCTTGACGCTCACTGAGAGGTGAGCACAGTTTTTGTGTAACGTATTTACCTAAACCCAAGTAATAAGCATTTTTTCAACCATTCAAAAACAAAGGAATTTTTCTAAAATATAAAAAAGAATGGGGGAGGTTTCAAGACCTCCATGTAAGTAAGCTTATTTTAATTATAAAACAAGCCCATAGGGGAAAAAATATCAAAAGAAAACAAAACAATAATCATCCACACACGTTGCTTATTTGAAAGATCTTTGTACCTTGTTATGGAGAAAAAAATCGTAAGATTAAGCCAGAGAACTGGGCGCATAAAAGTAACTGCTACAGCATATTGAGTGTATCCAAATGAGCTCTAACAAAAATTTCAGCGATAGAAATTCATTTCATGTTCCATGGTTCCTGCTGGGATGACATTCTTTGCATTTTGTTAATTTGGGTTATGTTATACGATGTTCCACTAATGAGTGGAATAAATGTATCTACATGGTTAAAACCAAACCACGAATTTTAAAGTATTTAATTATTTAGAGTAGTACATGAAAGACTGGGCAACATTTCCTTTAAAACCCACAATGTTGACTGGTTTAATACCGGATTCTAAATATTTCTTTTAGGATAAATCTAGAAAATCAGAGCAAATGCATATTTTACATGCTTAGATGGTTTTTATTTACACACACACACACACAGACACATACAAACACATATACACAAAATATGTATTTGTTGCATATACACAAAAAAAGAAATAAAGTTCAGTGCTTTAGTTCCTTTTGTTAATCTTTGCTCACAAGTACCAGAATGAAAATTAAAGACTTTGGGAAGCATTTAATCTATAATTTGACCTAATTTTTTAAATAATTTATGAATAGAAAAAATTTTAATTAAGTGAACATTCTTGTAGGCCAGCCAATTCATCAACACTTTTGGAAGCATAAAAATCTACTACACTAATAATCCACAGGGTGAAAGGCTTTTACATGAAAATAAAAATAGTAATGGATCCAAAGAAATTATTACAATTTGCCTTGTCAAAAAATCCATTCATTGAATTGTGTGGAATGAAGCATAATGACTTCTTCACAGGTCTAATAGTCAAAAAGTAGTGTGTTCTTTGAAATATGTGCTTACTTATTACACTAATACTCAAATACTTCACATACATTTTAATATTTTCACTTCATTTATTTTAAATGTTGATGAAGAAGTTAGTCTGAGAAAAAAGAATGAGGAACATGATTACATTTTATTAAAATAAAAATCAATGTAAGTCACAAGGAATAAGAGGAATCTAGATTTTATTGATTATTTGGAACAGAGTATATAATTCTTTTGGAGAGAATTGATGCTTTCTCAAATATTTTCCTTTCTAACCGTTTTCACTGTAGATATCTGTTTGTGTGTGAATAATGTATATAAGTAGGAACACATAATTTTTAATACATACATTGGCATTTTAGCCATATACCCACCGGTATAATACCATTAAGTTTTAGGAAAAAGACTGCCTGTTGGACTGATAATTTTTTTTTTGGGGGGGAGCTAATTGCATTCAGGCAAATTTGTACTTGTGTCTCTATCCAATATAAAGTCTGATATATTGGAATGATTTACTTTCCTATAATTGGATAATTGAAATGTAAAACAATGTCTCCCAAATCTTGCCAATACATTTATGTGTAGCCCAAGAAAAAGGAAAAATATTTAAATATTTCAATTCAAGGGTTATTTTTTGTTTAACTTAACATAATCCTAATACTATTTAAAAAATACATGGAAAATGAAAACCACAAAAAATCTGAAAATTTCTTTGAAAGTATTAAATTCCAAGATATTTTTTAAAAGACATGGTGATCAATCAAAATACATGATTTTAAGTTCACCTCCAAGTATTTATTACTCCATTAGGAGACTACAATCATCCCTTACTATCTGCAGGGGATTGGTTACAGGAACTTAGAGGATAACAAAATCCACGGATACTCTTCTGTGTGTTAGTGGCTCAGTTGTGTCTAACACTTTGTGACCCCATGGACTGTAGTCCGATAAGCTCCTCTGTCCATCTGATTCTCAAGGCAAGAATACTGGAGTGGGTTGCCATTTCCTTCACCAGGGGATCTTCCCAACCTGGGGATCTAACCTGGGTCTTTTGCATTGCAGGCAGATTCTTTACCTTCTGAGCCAGCAGGGAAGCCAGATACAAGTATATGGCTCAGAAGGTAAAGAATCTGTCCTTTTATTATAAAGGACAGACACTCAAGTCCCCTATAACAAAATGGCTTGGTTATCTGCATATGACCTAGCACATCCTCCCATATACTTTGTCATCTCTGTGATGTGTGTATTAGTCACTCTCGCTCAGTTGTGCTGTATCCGACTCTTTGCAACCCCATGGACTGTAGCCCTCCAGGCTCCTTGTCCATGGAAATTTCCAGGCAAGAATACTGGAGTGGGTTGCCATTTCCTTCTCCAGGGGTTCTTCCCCATGCAGGGATTGGACCCGCATCTGCGGCTCCTACATTGGCAGATTTTTTTACCACTGTGCCACCTGGGAAGCCCTAGACGACTTATAATATCGAATGCAAAGTAAAAGCTGTTTAATTAGTTGCTGGTTGTGAGGTAGATTCAAGTTTTGCTTTTTGGAACTTCCTGGATTTAAAAATATATATTTTCAACCTGTAATTGGGTGAATCCATGGATGCAGAATTCACAGATACAAAAAGCCAATGGTCAAAAAAAAAACAAAACAAAAAACCAACTGTCTGTCAGTCAGGATAGGGTAGACCAGGGATTGGCAAACCAGGGCCCCACAGACCAACCTTGATTCATCAGTACCAAATGTTTTTGTATATAAACTTTTATTGGAACACAGTCACAACTGTACCTTTATCTTTTTTCCCTATGGGTGCTTTTTAAATTATTAAAAAAATTTTTACAATAGCAAAAGTGAATAGCTGTAACAAAGATATTATGGCCTGCAAAGCCTAGAATATTTATATCTAGCCCTTAACGGACACAAGTGGTCACTTCTTGGTATAGGTTATGCTGTAGGAATAAATAAGTTGTTGGGTCTGAGCAAAAGAACATTTATTTCTCATTCACTTTACATGACTAACATGGGTAGGCATGTGTGCTAAGACAGGGTCTCAGGCTGACAAAAATTGCTTTTTGAAGGTCTTCCCTTCGGTCCAGTGGCTAAAACTGCTTTCAATGCAGGGAGGGTGGATTTGATCCCCAGTGGGAAGATCTAAGATTTCACAGTCCAGTTGGTGCAGCCAAAAAACAAACAACCCTATAATCCCTTATCCCTACACAAAAAATGTTGCATCTTGATACATGCTTCTAAGAGCAGGGGAATTACACTGGGGTGCTTAAAATTTCCATCTGGAAGTGGCACATCAATTCCACTTGTACTTCCTTAGCCAAAGCAAGTCAGAGAATCATGCTTATTCTCAAAAGGAATGGGAAAATAAAATCCTGTCACATATCTGGAAGGAAAACTTGAATGTTTGTGAATAGCCCTAATAAATACCACAAACAAATTATCTGCACAATCCAAAGGATAGTTATCAGGATGGTTAAGAGGTGACAATAATCTGGCCTGAAAATCTAAGCATGAAACAGAAGTATAAAATAAAAATTATAATGTGTGTAATAGTTGTAAAAAACAACTGTATTATTCACTGTGCAAGCAAAGGATTTAAATGTATTTATGACATATATTTATAAGAAGATAATATTACATATTAATTATTAATCCACATGTGTAATGATTTTACAATCTATACTGTAAATTATAAAGAGGTGATTAAAGATGTTGCATAAAATATTTAAACTATGTGGTGAGTATTGCTATTTCATAACTATTTAAAACTTTAATGAAGGCAGGAATAGTTTTCTCGATCTATGTAGTACGCCATGGATAGTAAATGACAGAAAAGTTATTAATTCTGCTTAAAAGCATACATTTTAATGCCTTGCAAATTTTCAGTCATTAATGTAGTAAACATAGCAATCTATTATATTATATAACATAAGAAAAAGAATCAATTTAGCTAATTTTTATACACAATTTTAAAGCACAAAAGAAAAGCTGATTGCCACTTAAAATTCTAGGTTGTACTTCCATTCATCAATAAATTGTTAAAATGAACATTGACAATAAGACTATTTATGTACATCTTTTTCATTCATTCAAAAATAAGCCTTGTGTTGAAAGAATACATCTCTATAGAGTGTAACTTCATAAAACTCCTTAGAAAATAACTATTTTTCTTTCTTCACCCCTATTACAACAGTCTGATCAAACGCACTCTGTTGGGCTTATTCTTTTTCACAACTTGAGTAAAATTTTGAGACAGATCTCTACTTTTTTAGTCATTTTCATATAATAAAAATCCTCTTGGCATTTTCAGTCACCAAAATAAAAAGAAATCTCATTTTGTAGCATTGCTTTCATTCCAATGTGAAATTAGAATTCTGAACTTAATAGAAAATCATTGTTTCCTCAGCTAGAATCTGCTTCAGGCTGTAAATTGCAGAGCAAAGGGGAAGTCTTCTGTATTAAATTTTCCTCTTTCCTCTTCTACCCTCTCACCACGAGGCTGTCTCTTTCTCCAGGAGTAGAGATCAGGCCAGCATAGGAAGGTGATGTGAGAGATAGGAACAGTCCTGCTGAAATTATTCTCTCATGACACACTTAACATTGCTTCTGTAGGCTCACTGGGAATATTCTTTCACCCTAATCTCTCATAATATGGATTAGTCATGTCCTCTGTTTGAGTATCTTACCTTGCGAGCAGGGTAACCTTTTTGTTAAGGTCACATAGTCATTTCAGGAAGTCCTCTTAGAAAGAATGTAAAACAATTCTAGCCTGCCAAGAGATAACCATTCTTCCACATTGTCAACACTGTGAAGGCAGATAGCTGTAGCCTCTTACAATTCGATTTTGCTGGTGTGTTTCGAACAACAGTCTTGTGTGCTGCAAACTCCATATTAATCATTCCAGTATTGTTCTTGGATCTCTTCCTATAGGTTAAGAGTAAGAGAGAAGGACTCTTTCCTTCAATATCACTTTGGGGTTTTTCGTGGGAGCTATTGGTAAAAGGTCTCAAATTGGTCTTTGGCAGCTACCTCTGTGAGTCCTGCTTTGCTGTTCTTGTGAGTCACTTAAAAAAACGGGCTGACTTGCAACGTATTCTCAACATTACATAACATCAACCAAAAGAAAGACAGAAAAAGTGTATCCTCACAGTGCATATGTGTGTGTTCCTATTATATATCAAACATTATATTGTGCTGCTGTGCTAAGTTGCTTCTTTGCACCCTTTAGCCTTAGCCCGCCAGGCTTCCCTGTCCGTGGGATTTTCCAGGCAAAAATCTGGAGTGGGTTGCCACACGCTTCTTCAAAGTATCTTCCTGACCCAGGCATTGAACCCAGGTCTCTTATGTCTCCCATCTTGGCAGATGGGTTCTTTACCACTAGAGCCACTGGGGAAGCCCTTTAGGCACAGGAATGCACTGGACAACATTTCTCCCTCCATATAAATGTTGGAGAACAGGGTGACGATCAGAAAAACATGATGAAGTAAATTTAAAATTTGCAATAAATGCTATAGAAAAAAATGACATGCAAAAAATTAGAATCTGTAATGGTGGATATGAATTAAAGTGTCAGAAATGTTTCCCTGAGGAAGTCACAAACATCCTTACTTAAAAATGACCATGAGTTAACCTAAAGAATCTGCCTGCAATGAAAGAGACCTGGGTTTGATTCCTGGCTTGGGAAGATACCCTGGAGAAGGAAATGGCAACCCACTCCAGTATTCTTGCCTGGAAAATCTCATGGACAGAGGAGCCTGGCGGGCTACAGTCCCTGGGGTCACAAAGAGTCGGACATGATTAGTGACTGAACCGACCACCCTGTGTTAGTCTCTCACTCACAGAAGTTCCTCTGAACTTTCTTTTTTTAGAGAGTGGGTGCATATTGTCCAAAAGTAAACTCCTTGATGGGTGCCTCTCTTTTCATAAAAAGAGCCTTTTATGAAAAAAAAAAAAGAAAATTGGATTTTTAATAGACATTATCCTGCCTTATCATGTGGCTTTCATCTTAATGCTCACTACTTTGTGGTGATGAGGTGCCTATTGTGTCTCCAATATGATACCTCCAGAGTCATTCTAGGCAGGAAGAATAAGGCCAAAGGGCAAAAAGGACACATCATTGGAATCTCTTCCTTTGCCATGTCTCCTTCCTAGAAGTTTTTCCCTGCTTTAGCTGCCCACTCCCACTGACATCTCACTGATCAGGACCTTGGTTTTCCTAGCTAAAAGAAAGGTTCTGAGATTTAGTTGTTTTCCAGGAGGGAGGCAAGGAATATTATTGACAAACACAGAATTTGGGTAGGGTAGAGTAGAACAGATATTAGAATGGCAATGAATAATGTCTGCCACTATATTGAATCATCCATTCTAGCTTGTCAGGAACAAATTCTAGCTCTTTTCACACTTTCTTTGATATTTCTTTATCAATTTCTTTTCTACACTTTGTACTTTACTTAATTTTTTTAAAGTTCTCCTGGGGCTATTTTCTCCAACATAAAATCAACATAATAAAAACTGCATTTATATATCTGATGATTTATTGTATTACAGTATATTAAGGATTAAAAAAACTAAAGATACATGAAGTAGAGAAGAGAGGATCTGAGCAAGTGGATTATTACAAATAATTATGTAATGGTTGGAGTCTGTCTGTCTCTATGCCTCTATCAATCTGTTGGTTGTTCTAGCTGCCTATGTGTCTATCTGTCTATTATCTATGCCATCTATTCAATTTATATAATTTTATAGTGTAATACTGCTTGGTGCAATTGAATTCTCTAAGATATATTTTTTTTAATGTTTAAAAAAATTTTGACTATGCCACACAGCATGTGATATCTTAGTTCCTTAACCAAGGACCCAACTTGTGCCCCCTGCATTGGCACTGAGGAGTCTCAACAATTAGACCACCAGGGAAGTTCCCTTCAAGAGATTTTGAGAGATGATTCACGTGGGTTTAACTCTACCAGTTACATCTGATTAATTCAAAAACAAGACAAAACTGTAAACCCTGGTTTTTTATAAGGTATGAAATGAGATGTATTATTTTATGATGTTCCATTTTGTTAAAATTAGAGACCTATCTAATTTCAATTGTTGAGTAGAAATGAAGTAAAAAAAAAATTAAGCAAACATACATTGATTATCTCCTCTGAATTTTTCCAGAAAAATCCCTATCTGTTGAAAATTTGTGTATTAAAAATGGTATTTGCATGGACATGAGAATTCAAATTTATTTATAACTGAAATATTTTTACTCCATTTTACATTGAAAAATGTTAAACATGTTACCACAACTAATGACATGTTTACTTGGCTAATGCTATACCTGTGAATATCCCTGGGGGCAAAATACTGTTTCTTTAGTACTTACGACATAAACAAAGCTCAGTATAAATGAAAGCATCAATAAAATCATTTTGCTAAGCTAAATTTTTGACTCCAAAAGTTGTAATTAGGCAAGTCCGTTCCTCTGATTTTCTTTAACCAAATAATATTCTTTAATTTGAATATATTTTCCTGGCATGTAGACCAATGTAGACAAATTAGGCAGTTGGTGGTATTAAAACCCACAGATTATAGTCTGCCAAAACTTAAACAGTGCCATGTCATCATTAATTAGCTGTTTGCAACATAGAGTTGAATAAACGAAGATATCAAATGTGAAGCTGGGTTATTTTAAGTTGAGTTGAAATGCAAATGAATTTGTATTCAACTAATCATGAAATATTTACTAGGTACCTACTACAAGTCCAGAACCATGCTAGGAATGATGGCTAGATTTTTAAAAAGTGATAAATGGACCCTATTATGAATAACATTGTAAGGTAAGTGGGGAACCAATAGTAAAATATCTGAAGTTTTTGAAATTAAAATACCTACATGTATCAATAATATGGGGGCTTCCCTGGTGGCTCAGATGGTAAAAATTCTGCCTGCAATGCAGGAGACCCACTAATATTAGTGTATCAAAGAAATACAAACCCAGCTCCATATTGAATCTATTCTTTTGGCTCTAGCCTTTGTGCTCTATTGCTTGCTTAGTTCTGGCTCTGCACTTTTGTAAAAGAATGTTGCCTACAGTCTGAAAGGTATAGGATAGCTTATTCTCAAGGCTTTGATCTTTAAAGGTACAACACTCTTCCATTCACATAAAGCTAAAAAGTTGCAGAACAGAGAATAAGATTTGTCTGGTGGAGGTTTATAAGAACGTGGTGACCAGACCTATGTCGACAGATGCAAAAACAAAGGATTCTGGCACCAAGAAGTTTGCAACAATCAGTCACATCCCCTACTTTTTCAGTATAAAAGAAGCCAAAATCCTAGCTCAGGTAAATGATTCTTTGAGACACGAGTCCACCTTCTTTCTGTCTGCTGGTTTCCTAAGTAAAGTCACTATTCCTTACTCCAAATCCTCTTTCAATTTATTGGCCTGTCATGGGCAAGCTCCTTGCTTCTTGGAAGAAAAGCTATGACAAACCTAGACAGCATATTAAAAAGCAGAGACATTGCTTTGCCAACAAAGGTCTGTATAGTCAAAGCTATGGTTTTCCAGTGGTCATGTACAGATGTGAGAGTTGGACCATAAAGAAAGCTGAGCACAGAGGAACTGATGCTTTTGAAACGTGATATTGGAGAAGACTCTTGAGAGTCCCTTGGACTGCCAGAAGATCAAACCAGTCAGTCCTAAAGGAAATCAATCCTGAATATTCAAGGAAGGACTGATGCTGAAGCTGAAGGTCCTATTGAATACTTTGGCTATGTGATGCAAAGAGCCAACTCATTACAAAAGACCCTGATGCTGGGAAAAATTGAAGGCAGGAGAAGAAGGGGATGACAGAGGATGAGATGGTTGAATGGCTTCACCAACTCAATGGACATGAGTTTGAGCGAGCTCCAGGAGATGGTGAAGGACAGGGAAGCCTGGTGTGATGCAATCCATGGGGCATCAAAGAGTTGGACATGATTGAGGGACTTAACAACATGTGGTGAGCATAGACTCTAACATCAGCAATGCTAGTAACACTAGGACAAGCACTAATACTATTTCTGCCACTACTACTATAATACGGCAGTAAGAGCAATAGTAGTAATACTGCTGCTGCTGCTAAGTTGCTTCAGTCGTGTCCGACTCTGTGAGACCCCAGAGACGGCAGCCCACCAGGCTCCCCCGTCTCCGGGATTCTCCAGGCAAGAACACTGGAGTGGGTCCCCGTTTCCTTCTCCAATGCATGAAAGTGAAAAGTGAAAGGGAAGTTGCTCAGTTGTGTCCGACTCCTAGCGACCCCATGGACTGCAGCCTACCAGGCTCCTCCGTCCATGGGATTTGCCAGTGAAGAGTACTGCAGTGGGTTGCCATTGCCTTTTCCAGTGGTAATACTAAGA
This sequence comes from Bos javanicus, assembly GCF_032452875.1. Taxonomy (NCBI): domain Eukaryota; kingdom Metazoa; phylum Chordata; class Mammalia; order Artiodactyla; family Bovidae; genus Bos; species Bos javanicus. The sequence goes on from NC_083881.1 coordinate 49,155,753, forward strand.
TCCTGTATTTGCTGAGTTTTACCATATTCCAGTAAATTCTTCATTTCTCACAACAAGTCTGTGGATATTTATCATTATTAATGACATTGTGCAGATTGGTTAAAGAACCCTAAGCATGGGTAAAAGTAATTTGCCTGATGTTACATACTTAAGGATAAGTATAGGTAGAATTTGAACTCAGCTATTCTGACTGAATGTGAAATCAGGTGGTATGCTCACAGGTCATCAACTTTTCCATGCCCATTACATTCTATCACTTTTGAGTAATTGTGTGGGGCTTACTATGAATTTTCTGGAGAAAGGAAACAAAAAAGTTCAAGTGCCAAAGTTTTTTTTTTTTTAATAAGATAATTTCGATTGTGGCATTTCTACGGTGATTTACTTTATTTCATAAATACAAAATATAGAAGATAACGTAATCATTTGTTGGTGATTTGAAACATTATGATGACCCTCTGCTATATATTATGATAGCTTTAATTTCTTGCCTATCTGAATGCACTTTTGCTGCATTGTGACCCCTCCACCCTCTTCCCTTTGCTCACTAGGGTTTCCACCTCAGTTGAGTTCAGTCGCTCAGTTGTGTCTGACTCCTTGTGACCCCATGGACTGCAGCACGCCAGGCCTCCCTGTCCATCACCAACTCCCAGAGTTTACTCAAACTCATGTCCATTGAGTCGGTGAAGCCATCCAACCATCTCATCCTCTGTTGTCCCCTTCTCCTCCCACCTTCAATCTTTCCAGCATCAGGGTCTTTTCAAATGAGTCAGTTCTTCGCATCAGGTGGCCAAAGTACTGGAGTTTCAGCTTCAACATCAGTCCTTCCAATGAATATTCAGGACTGATTTTCTTTAGGATGGACTGGTTGGATCTCCTTGCAGTCCAAGGGACTCTCAAGAGTCTTCTCCAACACCACAGTTCAAAAGCATCAATTATTTTCTATATCTGAACATTCAAAAAAATCTGATCTTACATGTTTTTTTTTTCTTCCGTCTCAAAGATGAAGACGATCAAGTAAAGAGTTTGTAGTTTTAAGAAATTTAATTTGTTGAAAAGGGTATGAATTGTTTAAGAGAGTATGAACTGATGAACTATGCAAAAGGGAACTTTGTCAAATGCAACTTAATAAAAAAATGTGTGTTTTATTAAATCCGGTCAATTTATCATTTGCTGAGTTCCTACTATATATCAGGTGTATACTGTGTATCGATTCTTCCCAGGTGGCTCAATGGGTAAAGAATCTTCCCACAATGCAGGAAAGATAAGTTCAATCCCTGGATTGGGAAGATGCCCTTGAGGAGGACATGGCAACCCCCTCCAGTATTCTTGTCTGGAGAATCCCAAGGACAGAGGACCCTGGTGGGCTATAATGAATAGGGTCGCAAAGAGTCCAACACGACTGAAGTGACTGAGAACACATGCACACATAAACCATGTATCAAGTGCTTTGCATGTATCGTCACTAATTTTTCTAACAATCTTGTAAAGTAGATGATCATAGATGGCCTAATTGAGATGTGGGTAGGTTTAAATACTTGCTAAATTTATTATTCAAGCTACTGATATAACTCATAAATACCTGAGCTAGGATTCAAACCCAGCCTGCCTGACCCGGCTCTGTCAGTGCTGAACCAATTATTTCAGAAAACATCTTTTTTTTCCTTTTTTGAGGTTCTCAGGTTTGTTGTAAGCTTTGATTTTACTGCAAGTTTGATCTCAAAGTCTATAAAGAGATAATCATAGCCCGATGTTTCATAAATGTGTCTTGTAGAACCTAATGTCTCTATGAAAGCAGCTCAAGGGCAATCTGGAGGGCAAAGAGGAAGCCAGGTGGGTGAGGATCTGGACTCTCAAGTCAGGCTTCAACCAAAGCACTTTTCTCTCTATAGTTTTGTGTGTATGTCTGTGGAAGGGTGGCTTGGGGCTTTCCCGGTGGTGCCAGTGGTAAAGAATCTGCCTGCCAATGCAGGAGATGCAAGAGATGTGGGTCTGATCCTTGGGTTGGGAAGATCCCCTGGAGCAGGAAATGGCAATCCAGCCCAGTATTCTTACCTGGAAAATTCCATGCACAGGAGAGTCAGGCAGGCTACAGTCCATAGGGTCCAAAACAGTTGGACACTCCTGAGGACACATGCACTCATGTGTGCTTGAGTGTCCTATTCCCTTAGGGAAATAAAAGCTCTGCTATTTAAAGCGTTTTAAATCCTTTCTCACTCTCAGTATAGTGAAGTGAAGTCGCTCAGTCTTGTCCGACTCTTTGTGACACCATGGACAGTAGCCAACCAGGCTCCTCTGTCCATGGGATTTTCCAGGCAAGGATCCTGGAGTGGGTTGCCATTTCCTTCTCCAGGGGATCTTCCCAACCCAGGGATCGAACCCGGGTCTCCCACATTGTAGGCAGACGCTTTACCGTCTGAGCCACCAGGGAAGTCATATAGCATTTGCATATAGCATATATGCATATAGCATATAGCATTTCACTCAACCTGAGTGAAATTCATCTCCAAATCCATTTCTGATCTGTATTGTAATGGGGATAATTTTACTCGGAATGTCTGGAATATGCAGAAATAAAACTTGACTCAACTTGCTCCTGTGCTCACAACCTATTTCTACTCTTTCCAACAGAACACAATTTAGTCATTTTGAGGAAGTACAGTGTCATTCACTTTATTTTATTTATTAATTGGCTGTGTCAGGTCTTAGTTGAAGCATGCAGGATCTAGTTCCCTGTCCAGGGCTGGAATCCAGACCCCCTGCATTGGGAGCATGGAGTCCTAGCCACTGGACCACCAGGGAAGTCTTGCCATTCATTTTAGAATTTGATCCCTCCCAGAATAACTTAGTTCATTTTTGAGTACTCAGTTTTCACCTGTTTTGCCTTTCTTTTCTCCCCAAGATAAAGGTAAGCTTGTATACTATCATGATCTCCAGTAGAGTTCTCCGGTCTCTTGCTGTTCTCTGGTGCAGTGAGCTGTAAACTGGATGTAGATCCCCAGATGAGTACCACACAGGGCACATGAAAACTCTAAGAGGCAGGCATGAAATGAAATGTTTTTAAGGAAATTAATGTCTAATATCCCATCTTTCATATATATTCTTCACTAAAACTTATCAAAGGACTTTCCTGAAGTTGATATGTTGTATTAATAGCTTTCCTACCTCTCTTTCCATGATTGCTTTTTCCCACACTTACAAAGATAAAGCATCCTAAATCTTACTTTGGTGCTTTGCTCCTGGATATAAAAAGATCTAGGGGCTTCCCTGGTAGCTCAGTGGTAAAGAATCTGCCGGCCAATGCAGGAGACGCAGGACAGGCGGGTTTGATCACTGGGTTGGGAAGATTTCCTGGAGGAGGCAGTGACAACCCACTCCTGTATTCTTCCCCAGAGAACTCTGAGGACAGAGGTGCCCGGTGGACTACAGTCCCTGAGGTTGCAAAGAGTCAGACACAACTGAGCACTCATGCACTTATGTAAAAAGATCTAGGGGTCTCCAGGGACTTCCTTGGTGGGCCAGTGGCCAAGATTCTGAGCTCCCAAAGCAGGGGGCCTTGATTCAGTCCCTCGTTTGCATAGTCAGGTGACTAGATCCCACATGCCGCAACTAAGAGTTCACCTGCTGAAACCAAAAGATCCTGCACGCCTCAACTAAAGAACCAGCATTCTGCAACGAAGATCGAAGACCCTGAGTGCCTCACCTAAGACCTGGCACAGCCACATACATGTATATGTGCAATAGTATATAATGTACCTTCAGTATAATGTATATAATACATACATGTATATATTACACATATATATGTATGTGTTAAACTAGAGGTCTCCAAACAAATGGACACTTGGATGTCAACAAAACCTCCATTTTACAAAACAACCAAACCAGTAGCAGGATGTCCTAGATTTCAAGGATGAAGAGTGATATGAGAAATCGTGTACTTTGGTGTATTATCAGGATGTTCCGGATTAAGATAGCACAGGGTGAGACAATAAGAGTGAGGATTTTGAATTGATTCAAAGCTCGGTCTGTTCCATTCCTTGACTACTGTCAGAAAATGCATTGCTCCTGGTTGAGAACACAGTAAAAGCAACGCAAAGAAAACTTTGGCAAGAAATACTCCGTGCTGTGTGACCCAAATAATATAAATGACAAATTCTTGGTGAGGGCCTCTGCCTTATCTATTTTAGCATTAGTTCATCAGCAGTGGGTCATTGTCAAGAGAAAATATATGCTTATCTGAATAGAAATAACAAGTTAGCCATTTTCTGGCAGAAAGTATATCATATGGGACTAATGAATTTGACAATAAAATTAGCCTTTCCAATTAGATTATATGGCAAGCCATTTAAGTAAACTAAATAAACTAAATTTGCAGCTTCAAGGTTTTAAAGAACATTTATTGAAGAGGTGAAGAGAGGAGTTAATTCAGTTATTATCTGATAGATAATTAAAATTAATTTTTGTAATAGTTTACTGTAGGATTTTTGGCATAAAACTTAGAAGCTTTTTTTTTAAGGGTAAAGTGGCCACACAAAATTCCCTTCTCATGTCTACTTGTATTGTTTAGAAGGATTCTTGTTATTTTAATAATTTATCAAATTTTATAATATTTCAGTGTTTTGCATGATATATTAGTAGTAATCTCACACGCACACACAGACATAAAAATGTATGTATATCAAACAGTCAATAGTTCAAAACCTAGAATTAATTGCTTTTCCGTGAGCATCCTTCAATCACCCTAGTACCCAACTCTACTCTCATCATAGGTGATGACTTTTTTTTTTTTTTTTAATTTTTAAAATTTCCTTCCCTGCCCCACAGGGCATGTGGGATCTAAGTTTCCTGACAAAGGATTAAATCCATGCCCCTTGCATTGGAAGTACAGAGTCTTAACCACTGGACCACTGGGGAAGTCAGAAAAATCCCCATATTGTTTTAATAATATTTTAAGATTTTTTTCTTTTTGCTTAAGAAATCAAATCTGCATATAAATTCTTCTTTTAGTCTTCCTTTTGACACATTATTCTGTTCCTTGTTTTTCACTTGACATACTTTAAGATATGCTCAATCTTGGTCTATAGAGACATAGAGTCACTACTGATTTTTAAGCTGCACAGTATCCCTTTATATGGTTTAACCCAGATTTAACTGGACTCATTAATAACATTTTTTGTATTCTTTATTTTTATCTTAGAGCTTCATGATCTCAGGAAGTCAAAATAAAAGAGAGAATTTCAATTTATATGCATGTTTTGTTATATATGAAAGGTTGATTAATAAAATACCTTCAAATATAATATTGTATTCAGTTCAGTTCAGTCGCTCAGTCGTGTCCGACTCTTTGTGACCCCATGAATTGCAGCATGCTGGGCCTCCCTGTCCATCACCAACTCCTGGAGTTCACTCAAACTCACATCCATTGAGTTGGTGATGCCATTCAGCCATCTCATCCTCTGCCGTCCCCTTCTCCTCCTGCCCCCAATCCTTCCCAGCATCAGGGTCTTTTCCAGTGAGTCAACTCATCGCATGAGTAGACACTGTTTCCACTGTTTCCCCATCTATTTTCCATGAAGTGATGGGACCAGATGCCATGATCTTAGTTTTCTGAATGTTGAGCTTTGCCAACTTTTTCACTCTCCTCTTTTGCTTTCATCAAAAGGCTTTTAGTATGAAATTAAAATGAAAGTAGATGAATATGGGGTTAGTAGACAGATTTAAGTGACTAAATGTTTTTGATCCTCTTTTTCTATCACTCCCTCCCCAACAAAAAAACCCTCATGGGCTTTAATAGGAAACAATATATGGAAATAATATCCATTGATTCCTTGGGATCAAGTGACCATGAGCACCATAAATCTACGTTCCTCTCCCAAGTTAAAACTTTTATGGCTTTTCATATTGGCTAAAAAGAAAGTGACAAATGTATGGTTCTGTGTTCTCTGTGTCTTCTGTACTTTCATGAATCTCTTAAAGATACACTTTGTGGTTATAGAGGAAAGAGTTTCATTTAGGTGTAGTCTTTCGAAGGAGGAATTGATGGAGAGTTGGATTCTTTTGCCAAGCACTTCTGGTTTCTTAAACAGAAAGGTATCTTAGGGTGGGTGTCAAATTTTGAATGCTGAATTTTGGCAGGGCTTAACTAAGCAAATCTGTGGGCAGCTTAGGTGGACAGATTGTCTGAAAGAAACCAAGCAAATTTATAAAGGGAATTTAATGAAGATAATATGACAGAGAGGATGAGAGAGTTTAGGCCTTAAGGAGAGAGATATAAAGTAAAATCTGGGGCAAATTTGTGGAAAGTCTGAATCTGTGAAGAGTACCGAAGCCATGGCAGAGCCCCAGAGTTATAGAACACTATGTCGGAAACTTTAGCAACAGATTTTGTGGCTTAGGCTCCCACCCTGGATGTGATTACATTTTCCCATATAATTAGGCACCTAATTGTGCTCCTCCACTGGGTTGATACTTTTATAGCACGATATACTTGTGATTTACTTCAGAGCTCTTCATGTGGACCTGCCACCTCTTACATGCCAACAAACCACACTTAACTGTTGAAACTCTTTGTGATGTTTTTCTCATTTGCTCTGACTAGATTTTGAGTAATTTAAAAGATAACTTAATATTGTTTATTGTAAAGAGAATCTAAATATCCAAAATTTTTATGTCTCGTAAATTAGCTCACAAAGGTGTTTAGAAGTAACCTCTACCAATGCTGAAAATGAGGGCATAGGTCAAAGAATGCAATACTTTAATGATCAAGCCATTCATTACAAAAAAGATACCTCTCTGCCCATTGTAATCAATAACTTCATTTCTAGGAATTTATTCTAAGGAAAAAATTATAACATATATATATATATGCAAGTATATACAAAACTACATTGTTTAGAAGAGTAAAAACATAGATAAACTATGAATGGCTAACATAACATGGAATACTATTGAGCCATTAAAATGATAAATAAAAATGTATTAATTGCCATGGGAAAATTTACTATTAAATATTGTTGATAGGAAAATCAAGTTTATGATTCTAATTGCAGTAAGTGACTAAATAAGCATCAATATCCATCTAATTCTATGACAGGAAAAATGTGGAGGAACATATATTAACTATGATTTTTCTTTTCAAAGAGGAACACATTTGCTTTTTCCTTGCAATGAATATGTATTGCTTTTGTTATAAAATTCAAATTATTATAATAAGAGATTTATTTGAAAGAGACAAAAATATCCATATTAGCTAACGGATGCCATAATGGTAAGATCTAAAACTGTGGAATTTCATGAGTAACACAAGGACCAGGATTCAGGTGTACAAAAACAAATATTTATTTTTGTGTGATGCAATAAAATGTTTAGTTCTCAGTCATGTCCAACTCTTTGCAACCCAATGGACTGTAATCCACCAGGTTCCTCTGTCCATGGGATTCTCGAGGCAAGAATCCTGGAGTGGGTAACCATTCTCTACTCCAGGGTAAAGAATCCGCCTGCCAATGGAGGTGATATAAGAAATATGAGTTGGATCCCTGGATTGGGAAGAACCCCTGGAGTAGGAAATGGCAACCCCTACTCCGATACTCTTGCCTGGAAAATTCCATGGACAGAGAAGCCTGGTGGGCTACAGTCCATGGGGTCACAAGGAGTCAGACATGACTGAGCAACTGAACATCCATATCTAAGTAAATAGATATAAATACAGACAGATACATAGATATATTTATTTTCCTGGTTGGCTCAGTAGGTAAAGAATCCACCTGTAATGCAGGAGACATAGGAGATGTTAGCTGGATCCCTGACTCAGGAAGATCCCCCGCAGGAGGAAATAGCAACCCATGCCAGGATTCTTGCCTGGAGAATCTCATGGACAGAGGAGTCTGGTGAGGCATAGTCTGTGGGGTCACAAAGAGACACAATTGAGCAAATGGCATGCAGCAAGATGTTAAGAAAATAAAAGAAAACTCTAAAAGTGCACTGGCTCACCTGCTGGAGAAATGAGAGCACATTATAAAGATACAGAGGCTTGCTTAGGTAATGAAGTCCTGCATAGAATATCAGGGACACAAAAAAACAAGGCAAGGCCCTTTACCTCAGAGCGAACAACTTGCAAGTCTAGACCAAAGAACCCACAGTTGTGGTTTAAATATCTGGAGGTATGCTCAGGGTTGGAGAGAATGAGACTATCCATCAGAACGAGTAAGCAGATAGGCATTACTAGTGGAGGTGAGAATTAATCTTTATATTCCCTTGATTAAAAAAATTCTATGATAATTTAAGACAAATTTTAAAAGAGAACTAAATATAACAGAAGTAATAGTCACATGGCATCATGCTGGTTTTTTCCCCTTCCTTTTTTCTCTCTCTCAAAAGATACAGCTAAATTTGGGAATTCCCTGGCAATCTAGTGGTTAGGACTCAGTGCTTTCACTGCCAAGGGCCTTGGTTCAATCCCTGGTTGGGAACTAAATCATATAAGCCATGCAGAACAGTAGTAACAAAAAAGGTATAGCTAAATAAATATATTCAATAAAAACATATATATTTATCACATTATAAGGTCAAACACTCTAGAAGGCCATGGCAACCCACTCCAGTGCTCTTGCCTGGAAAATCCCATGGACGGAGGAGCCTGGTAGGCTGCAGTCCATGGGATCGCTAAGAGTCAGACATGACTGAGCCACTTCACTTTCACTTTTCACTTTCATGCATTGGAGAAGGAAATGGCAACCCACTCCAGTGTTCTTGCCTGGAGAATCCCAGGGACGGGGGAGCCTCCTGGCCTTCCGTTTTTGGGGTTGCACAGAGTTGGACACGACTGAAGCGACTTAGCGGTAGCAGCAGCAGCAAGGTCAAACAACATAGGTAACAGTTTACTTTACTTGATTGTCATCTGAAATACCAATATCTTTTCCTAATTTATCTTTTATTGACTCATGAAATTACACAGTATTCACTTACTCTTCCATTAACTCAAAAATATTTATTGAGCTCCTCAGTTGTGGCAGACCTACTCTACAATTCTAGGTGTGTCAGTCTATAAAACAAAAATCATTGAGCTAAAAGAACTTACATTTTAGTGGGAGGAGAGAGGGAGACAGAGGTAAATGCCCTTTCATAACTGAAATTAAATGAACTTGGTCATAATTCATTGTTGTATTGATAATTGGCTAAATCATGTTCAGTAATTCACTAGAGGGTGAATGATAGATTTGAGACAGCAGAAGAAAGTGTCAGTGAATTGGATTCAGGTCAAGACAAATTGTACAATTAGAAAGCCCAATCTGAGTGTTTTTGCCTTTTATTGAAATATTTGAAAATTTACTTTCATATATAATATAGCTAGGTGTTACTTTTAATCCAATCTTTTGATATACTTCTAGGTGCTAGAATTATAATATTAATTACATCTAATTTTGACCTTTATATAATTACAATCAAGTGGGCAAATACAGACCAGTAAGAAGATATTTTCAACACACTGTCTATGAAGTGCTATGATAGGATAGTTTAGAGTATGTTAATGTAGGAAAGACATCATCTAACCTAGGCTCAGTAAGTAAAGATGGGTGCTCAAAGGCAGTGGAATTGTAAACCAAGATTTAAAGGATGATTACCTATTAGTTAAATGAAAAAGGATGCACAGGAGAAGAGTTGTTATCAGGAAGTACAAAAAATACAAGTACTCAGAGACATAGATAATAAGATAAATTTAAATATCTTGATGGTTAAAGCTTAGAGCTTAAGGAGAATAATTATGAGAAATGAAGGTGAAGAGGTAAATGGATTGAGGGACTTTCCTAAATCTTTCAAAACAGATTAAAAATGTTTTATATCCCATGGGAAATGGAAAGCCAACCTGTTTTTTTTGTTGTTTGTTTGTTTCTTTTCTCTTCTTTTCTTTGAAAAGCAGAGAAATGACATGATTGGGTTTAATTTTAGAAACATCACTCGGATGAGCAATGGCCAGCAGAGGATTGGAGAGACCGTGTAGGAGGCGGTTGCAGTAAACCAAGAGAGAAGTGGTGATGGTGGCCTGAGTTAGCAAAATGGCAGTGATGATGAAGAGAAGTGGGCAGATGTAAAGATCACTTAAAAGAAAGACAAAATTTAAAGATTTTTTAGATATGGGAAGAAAGGAATACAGAACGTATCATTTAAGAAAATGCACCCTCCATTACTTGGAGACAAGGAGATATTTAAACATCAGTGAAAGTGAGACATCTAAAAAAAAAAAAAAGAATGTCATTGTGCCAAAGAAACAAAATACTGGGTCAAGGCCTATTGTATTCATTATTTTCTTTTTTTTTTTTTTTGGTTTGAAATGTTTTCTAATTTCCATTGTAATTTCTTTTTTATCCACTGGGTTATTTAAAAGTGCGTTTTTGAATTTCTAAACTTAACAGGATTTTCTGCTATTTAACAAAACTTTGTTAAGTCCCTGGTACTTATTGATCATGGTACTTATGGATTTTCCAGTGTTAATTGCCTTGATTGGTGTCTTTTTAATTTCTAAATTTATCAGAATTTTCTGCTGTGTCCTAGTTTAGAATACATCCAGTGTAATTTTCAATACTTTGATGTTGCTCCTAATTGTTTTAGGATCTGGTACATGACCAATTTTTAGCAATATTCTTAAGGTACACATTGCTAATTATTCTGTTCAAATTTTCTCTATATTTCATTGCCTTTTTGTTTGATTTTTCCTATCAATTATCAAAGAGGTGTAAAAAATCATCCACATAATGGTAGATTTGTCTAATATCAATTTTGATTGATAGATATTGCAGCTATGCTACTACTGGGCCTCCATGGTGGCTCAGATGGTAAAGAATCCTCCCGCAATGTCGAAGACCTAGGTTTGATCCCTGGGTTGGGATCCCCTGGTGCAGGGTATGGCAACCCACTCTAGTATTCTTGCCTAGAGAATCCCCATGGACAGAGGAGCCTACGACAGTCTATGGGGTCACAAAGAGTCAGACAAGGCTGAGCGACTAAGCACAACACACGGCGTGCTCTTACTGCACACAAATCTAAAATTGAGGTATCTTCCTTGTTGATTGGAACTTGTTCATCATTATGATGTGGCTTTTAATTTAATATCAATATTTCTGCTTAAAAATCTGTCTTGTCTGACACCATTCCAGCTTTTTCTAAATGTAGGTTTTTCATGGCATCTCATTTGCTACACTTTAACTTTTAATTCTTATGTTTTATATCTATCTTTTTCATAATCCAGTTTGGCAATCTGTGACAACTAGAATAGGTAGTACATTTATTTTTAATATATTATTATATGTTAGAATTTAAATCTACTGTTTAATTTGCTTAATCTGCTTTTAGAATAGGTAGTGATGTCTTTAGTTTCTAAAAATTTCAACTATTTTCTCTTTTTTTATTTATTTTTTTATTTTCTCTTTAAATAATGCCATTATTTGATCCTCATTCTCTTCTTCTTCTGGATTTTTATTAAACCTATGTTTGACTTTCTCACACTAGTCTCTCTTTTACCCTCTATCTGTATTTTTGTCTCAGAATATTTTCTTCTAACTTAGTTTTTAATTCAGTAATTCTCTTCTTACCTATATCTAGACAACTTGTCTAATGAGTTATTTATTTCAATATTTTTATTCTAGAAACTATATTTTGTTTTCAAATCTTTTATGTCACATCTTATGGCTTATAGTTTTACAGTCAGTGTCTTAGTTTTTTAAATGTAGACATATAATTACTGTATAGTCTGGGCTGAAAATTTCCCAAATCCAATTTCTATGCAGATTTGTTCCTCTTGTTTGTTATTTTTGCTAGTTCCTGCTTACAATGTTTACTTTCCTTGTGTGAATCATCATAACTAACTGTGTATTGTACAATTCATTTGATAAAAATCTTTTCAAAAACAAAGTAAATTCGATAATGAAAATACTTTTATCCAAAGAAAATTGGCATTTGTTTCTGCTAGGAGACCATGGACACAGCCCCCAGTACTACTTTTACATGTTTTTAAGGTTTAAAACATCTTTAAACAACATGGGAGATTAAAATATGAGTATAAATCCATGTGGGATATACTATTTCTGATTCATCCTCACCTTAAGTATATAGTCTATTCAGCTGGGTTTCCTGTTCAGCTTCCCACCTAATATGTGCAATGCTTTGATTTCTGTCCCTGCTTCTTTATGAAGCTGACAAAACAAATATTATAATTTTCCTGGATCATCAAATCCTCTTGGGACAAAAGCAGATTTCAAAGCAGCTTTCTTTTCTTAGCCCTCAATTTCCCTTCCATTAGAGCCTAGTAATTTTTTACCGAGTTGCTACTTAAAGAAAAATATTGTTGACTATGTTTGTATCTATATGTATTTTATCTCGCTATTTAAACACCAGAGATTAGGAATATACTTAAAGACCATGACAAGGAGTAGGGAACAGGAACTTTTTGTGTTTCTGGAAATTTCTTTGTCACAATGAACTTGTGTCAAGACTACTATTCGGCTGATTTGCATGAGTTGTATATAGACAGGATCCATTCTTATTGGTTGCTACTATCATTTGGCATTATTATGATTAAGCATTATCCATATTCAATGGGCTTCCCCTATAGCTCAGTTGGTAAAGAATCTGCCTGCAATGTGGGAGACCTGGGTTTGATCCCTGGGTTGGGAAGATCCCCTGGAGAAGGGAAAGGCTACCCACTCCAGTATTCTGGCCTGGAGAATCCCATGGATTGTATAGTCCGGGGAGTCGCAAAGAGTCGGACATGACTGAGTGACTTTCACTTCACTTCATATTCAATGGGTTGTTAAATATGCTTAATATTACCCATTTTCCCTGCTGTTAAGGAAAAAAAGCTATAATTCCTATACTATAAAGTAATCAATGCCAAGATGTTAGGTAAGAGAGGAAGAAAAACATTAAAATCTTGGTTATGTCAATTTTCCTTCCGTTCCTAAGGACACATCAGAGAGAAGTTAACTGCTCTGTAACCACAAACAGTGGAATAATTGCTATGCTCAAGTCTCGCTGTCTCAGAAAGCACTGTGGGGATTTTCACATAGCCTCTAGGATTTTACAGATTTCTATACAAATTAGAAGTTAGCCTTTTACAAAGGGAGATTTTTGACTTTTTAAAATGCAACTTATGTCAATATATGTCAATTTTATGTTTTTCATGATTTTGTTGCATGACTTATTCATTAACAGCAAATAATAGATCCAAAACTGCAAGGAAATTCCCTCACCAGTATTTGGAAAATAATTCCCAACCTTATATGTTCACATAATAATCTGAAGTTTACTAATTGTTTGAATTTGTGAATAGTTCCTTGGAAGAGAATACATACAAGATCAAAAAAAGGAAAACCTGAGAAAAATATAAATGTATGATTAGGTGTATTAAAAATCTCTACCTAAAAGAGAGATATACAAAGAGAATAGTCAAAAAGCTGTTGATCTGAAAGAAAAATAACATTTTACTTGAATTTTGATCTTGTTGCACAAGTGGGAATTTCTTTGCAATGGAGATTTGTGAGATATTATAGATCAGAAAGGACTTCCCTTTTGTTTACCACTGGTGCTAGTGGTGAAGAACCTACCTGCCAATGGTTTGATCCCTGGGTTTGATCCCTGGGTTGGGAAGATCCCCTGGAGGAGGGCATGGTGAACCACTCCAGTACTGCATGGAGAATCCCTTGGACAGAGGAGCCTGGCAGGTTACTGTCCATAGGGTTGCAAAGAGTCGATAGGACTGAAGTGACTTAGCATGAGACATGCATACATACATCAGAAAAGCTGTTTTAATTCAGTAAATGATGATTATAATATTATCTGCACATGTTTAGAATTAAATTTCAGAATAACTCCTTTAACAATGGCAACTGCATAAAAATATGATTCTTTTTGGGGGGAAATGCAATACCAGTAGAAAAAATACAAGGACAGAAATGGAAATGTACGTAATTTGTTTGAAAACATAATATCATTGATGGGTATAGAATTTTTTAAATAATTATATTTGTTGTATTTCATAATAAACATACATACTCTCCATAACATACTCTTAATAATAATAATTTATCTATTTGATGATTGGTCTAATGCTTTCAGTATGTAAGCTACATAAACTATGGGAATAAATTGTTTTAAAGTGGATTCATGACAATGTATGGCAAAACCAATACAATATTGTAAAATTAAAAAAAAGAAGTTATTTTAGCTTTATCAGTTTCCTAAGTCAAAGCTTAGTTACTCTGGAAAGTATATGATGTGAAACTCTAGAAAAATTCTGAATAGACACTAATTTAATTAGCTTTTCTCAAATCATTGCAAAATAATTTAAAAATTTCTATAAGTAAAATTATTAATGTCAATACTATTTTCCCCTTTTGTAAATAAGTTAATGAAAATGTAAATACACTAAGTTAATTGTTTAAGGTTTCATAGAAAATTGCTGACAAGCTTACTTTAGAACATCTAAAGAATTCCTAGAAGGGAAAAAAGTAAATGAGTATGGTCATGCACATTACCTAACAAATGGATATGTGCAAGGGCATGTACACACATACACTTCTCCCCAGCAAAGTTCTATTCTGGGCACTTGATGTACAATTTAGGAACTGAAGCGGTTCGTGCATGTGTGCTAAGTCACTTCATTCATGTCCTACTCCTTGAGACCCTATGGACTATAACAGCCAGGCTCTTCTGTCCATGGGGTTCTCCAGGCAAGAATACTGGAATGAGTTGTCATTTCCTCCTCCTAGGAGGAGGAATGAACTAATGAACCTAACTAGTGGTTAGTTCCTGTATCCTTTTAGGTTCTTTTGTCTCATATAATAATACATTGACCTGAGACAGATTAGAGCTTTCTTGGTAGCTCTGTGGTAAAGAATCTGCCTGCAATGCAGGAGACCCCGGTTCCATTCCTGGAATGGAAAGATCTCCTGGAGAAGGGTAAGGCTACCCATTCCAGTATTCTTGGTTTTCTTTGGTGGCTCAGATGGTAAAGAATCTGCCTGCAATACAGGAGACTCTGGTTTGATTGTTGGGTTTGGAAGATCCCCTGGAGCAGGGCATGGCAACCTACTCCAGTATTCTTGCCTAGAGAATCCCCATGAACAAAGGAGCCTGGTGGGCTAGACTCCTTGGGGTTTCAAAGAGTCAGACAAGATTGAGTGACTAAGCGACCCAGGAAAACTGATCAACTCACAAAAATGACCAAAGCCCTCACCTTAAATACCATCTTCAACTAAAGATAAAAGAGGATGTTGGGATAAGAGTTTGGGAGTTCAAACAGGAGGAAGGCAATTACCATGGAGATGGACAAGCAAATGAATGATAAACAAATGTTTTCTGAGCCTTGCAGAGACAATAAGACAAGAGAGTGTTCTCTGATCCCTAGGCCTTGTGATAGTTCCTCCCTATCACACCTGTCCCATTATTTTTGTAGATATGACTGGTGGTAGATCTATTCTGGGAAAAGGCCTCTTATTTAAAAATTTTTTAGGCAATTAAGGTAGGTAAAATGAAAGACTGTTTGAGTCTACTATTTCTTAAAAATAAACAGCCTAAATTAATGCTCATGCCAAAGAGATAAATTTTGGGTTGGTAAATTCTGTTACCCTACAAGAATATTTAAATGTTTAAGTCTTCTTCCCAACTTTATTCTCAAATGATTGGGTTTTAAGAATCTATAGCAAATGTTAGCATTTTCATATCTTTTGGTTATCTTAAACTATTAATATATGCACAATTTTTCCATCTAACAAAATATTATCTACCTCCAGCTCCTATATTTCCAGAAGGTTCATCTTGCTTATTTTCCAATATCTATTATGGTTTTGTGAGTACTGCATTGTTAGTCATACAAGGGACATTCAGATCCCAGAGCAATACACTTCCATCAGTGTAACACTTCAGAAAAATCTTTGTATACCTATTTCTTTTAGACATTGAGATATCTCTAAGATAGGAATATTAATAAATATTTATTAAACATAGTATGTCAATGATAATGTAAAAAACTAACCCATTGTTTTAATAGTGAACATTTTCAGTTCAGTTCAGTTCAGTCACTCAATCATGTCTGACTCTTTGTGACCCCATGAACTGCAGCACGCCAGGCCTTCCTGTCCATCACCAACTCCCGGAGTCCACCCAAACCCATTTCCATTGAGTCAGTGATGCCATCCAACCATCTCATCCTCTGTCATCCCCCTCTCCTCCTGCCCTCAATCTTTCCCAGCATCGCGGTCTTTTCAAATGAGTCAGCTCTTTGCATCTGGTAGCCAAAGTACTGGAGTTTCAGCTTCAATATCAGTCCTACCAATGAACACCCAGGACTGATCTCCTTTAGGACAGACTGGTTGAACATTTTAGGATAGCATAAAAGTAATCCCCCAGACAGCTCCCAGACATAAAAACAGCTGAATTGAGCTTCTCACTCTAAAATAGGTGGAAAACCTCAACCCCTTTCAAATCCTTACCCAGGGGAAGTTTGGGGGAAATGATGGCTATTAAAATCAATGGTCATACTTGTTTTCAGATCCTAGCTATTTAAAGATAAAACCTTCTCCAAACTGAATACATTAGTACTTTAACTTCAGACAAATTTTCTTTGTTTTTTAGAGTTAAGTGAAGATCAGGGACAATCTCACTGACATATATTTTGAGACTTCTTGGGAGGTTAAATATGCATGGCATTGACTATTGAAAGTCTGCGGCTTCCCAGGTGGCGCAGTGGTAAAGAATCCACCTGCTAATGCAGGAGATGCTGGTTCAATCCCTGGATTGGGGAAAATCCCCCAGGGAAGGAAATGGCAACCCACTCCAATATTCTTGACTAGAAAATCCCATGGACAGAGGAGCCAGGTGGGCTACAGTTCATGGGGTCACAAAAAGTCAGACATGACTGAGCATGAACACACACACTTTGAGTCTAAAGAAAAATCCAGAATGAATGTTTGGTATAAGAATAAATAGGAATCAAATACAAGCTTTTACCTTAAAAAAAAATGGAGATGGGATGAATCATGCCTCAACTAATTCAATGTAATTTTTTTTTGCCAGGCCGTGACAGTCACAGGATGGTTTTATATCCTTGCTTTCGGTGGAAAGAATAACTAGAGATTGAGTTAAATTTGAAAAGCCTTTCCTACAGTGCATAAATCATGGGCATCCTGACAGTCCATATGTAACACCATTAAACAGCCTCTGTAGCTATAAAATCTAAGTATTTTCCTCAGGGCATAAAAGTGGAATTCCACTTTAGCAGTTACAGTGGTCAGAAAAAAAAGAAAAAAAAAAATCACTGCTTCCTACATTCTCTGAACCTTGATGAATCCTTACTGATATAATTCTCAAGCAAAGCTTTTCTCTAATGATTGCTTTTAGTTGTATGTTTTCAATGGATCCTGAAGCCAGAAAACACAGAAGTGTGTTTTTGTGTTGAGCCCATGTAGAGTAGAAAGGTGAGTTCCAAGGGCAACATTTACAAAGAACAAAGTGTGACTGGCACTCCTTAGATGATAGCACAGTAATCTCTGTGCTGCTGGGTCCAGGTTCTGTGAATGTTTTATGCATTTCTCAGGCTGCCTCTTCCCCTGGTTTTAGGGAAGGAAACTTTGGTAGAAGGGCAGGAAGAAGCACCAGCAGTGTGCTGAAACCACCTCATACTAGCTGCAGGAACATTGAAATCCTCATTAACTTTTCCAGTAGGTTGTTCATTCTTGGCATTTTGAAATCAATGACATTGGAAATATTTACAACATGGAAATTGGCAAACACTACAAATTGGGGATTTATTTTGCAGAGGGAAAACCTGACGATCAGCACACCACTGAACCAGAAGATTTCTCCCCATCTCGGTCTCTCTGTACAGGCACTGTCTCTAGGGAAGATGATTCTCCTCTGTGCCTCCAGCTCTGGGTGGAGAACTTTCCAGTGAGGTCCTATTTCCCACCAGGTATGCCGAATTATTTCCACCGTCTAGTTGAAGGCTCTTGCTCCTTTGTTCCCTCCATTCTTAGAAGTAAGAGGTAGAAGTTTCTTGTGATTGTTCAACATCTGGGTAGCCTCAGAATCCCCTGCTTAGTTGTTCAGCTCTTCAATTACCAATATATTCAGTCTTCTGTATTAATGTCTCTCTTCTTTAACTACCTGGAATGACTTCTGTTTTCTGCTGGGCTATCGTAATCATTTCATGTTTCTTCTTTTTAATCCCCACATGCATTCAGACAGAAGGACAGTATATTTTATTGAGTTTTTAATTTTTTTGGCTGCATTATGGATGCTTAATATCTAGGGAAAATTCTCCTAACAGTTGTATTGCTTCAAATTCATGTGAGTGGGGCAATTTTAAAGCTGAGTTAGCTGGTGTGCTACAGCGCATGTGGTCACAAAAAGTAGGACTCAACTTAGCAACTGAGCAACAGCAAGCTGATCATTGCCTATGTAGGTCAGTGAATATTTGGACCTTGTAACACAGATTTTGTGACGTCCATTTATCTATTTAATAAGATTTTGTTGTTTGAACCATATACCAGGAACTATATCAGTTCTATGGAAGAAAGCAGAATAGGAAAGGATTCCTTCCATCATCTCTATTTTTTTATTAGGTTCGATGATTTCCTAATATTATTGTATTTGGTAAAATTACAGTGAAATTGAAACTTTGCCCATTACTCCATCATTAGATATGAGTCACATGAGGGAAGCAAACATCTTTTTTATTCACTGTGGTATTCACGTATTTTAGCATAGAGTATGTATCCAATATGGAATTAAGCTAACTCCTATTCATTCTTTACGTTTCAGCAGAAATGTTACCTCCTCTATAAGAAGTTCCTGATGTCGCTAACTGAAGAGAAATTAAAGAATAGTAAAATACTTTCCACCATCATTGGAACTGCAGTTACTATTTTAAAATATTTGTTTAAAGATTTCACACTCTGACCATTCATGGAGAATATGTGGAACATACAAATGGGGTTCAATATATTAATAGAGGAATAAATGAATCAGTCTGGTCTGGTTATATAGGCAGGAACAATTGTGATTCCTGATAAAGACTAAAGTTGTAGTAAAACTTAACAAAGAACAGTACATACAGTAGTATACTCACCTGTCTAAGTGCAGATTGACAAGACAAGTTGTGACAGTATTGATTCTTGTTGAAACTCAAGGGCCTGGAGCAACGTACTTTGGCAAAATGCCTGATCTTCATAGATGGGTCTAGTTTCAATTCTCTGCTCTTTTTAATTTTACCTTTCCCATGACAGTTCACCAGGCTATTTCAGAAGTGCCTTCAGAGATGAATGTGTATTTAATCATCTGCCATCTGTTTGGCAAATATTAAGTAGCTTCTACATACCTTCTCAATACTTGGGATAAGCAGACAAATAAAACCCAACTTATACTTTCAAGAAGCTCAGAGTCTGTTAGAATCATTAGCACCAAGCAAAAGGCATTTCTGTGCTATATGGTGACATGCCAAAGAGTCTTTGCTTGGCGTAGGGAAAAAAATTTTTTGTAGAAGTTCGTGATCAGTATAACTCCTAAAGAGAATTGTGATGTCCTACTCTTGTGGGGCCACCAAAGCTGCATTGTGAGTTTACACATAATTGAACCCTGAACATCATAGTTATTGTGAGAAGGCAGCATTGACTCCCTTGGCTCCATCTTATACTTAGAGAAAAGTTCTGTTCCACAGCTGAAAAGAAAGCTACATGTCCTGCTTCACATGCATCGTCTTCCTACATGCCTATATGTATTTCATTTTTAGCAGCAATGTAGGTATTTTGAGGGGAAAAAATGATATACCCTGCTTTCAAATTCTATTTTCTATGCAGTTAGACTAAAGTTTTCATTGTGTTTGGAAGAACAAATCAAACAGAAAAGTTTTTAAAAAAATAATATGGCACTAATTATGCAAGTGGAAAAGTGATTGATTATAATGCATATTATGTAAAACTTTATCAAAAAGGTGTAAGCTAGAAATGACTTAGGTGGAGGAGATGACAAAATTTCTACTTTTCTTACTTTTGAGCAGAAACAGGAGTGTTCTCTTCCAGAAGGCTTAGCACAAAAATCAAATACAGAAAGACAAAGCTAGTTCCCTGAATCAGTTAGCTAATATTACATAACAAACACTCACAACTCTTCAGCTAAATAAACAAAACATTTATTTAGCTAAAGCACGTCACATAATCAGGTCAAACAGTAAAGAATCTGCCTACAGTGCAGGATACCTGGGTTCAATCCTTGGGTTGGGAAGATCCCCTGGAGAAGGCCATGGCAACCCACTTCATTATTCTTGCCTGGGAAATCCCATGGACAGAAGAACCTGTCCATGGAGTCACAAAGACTTGGACACAACTGAGCGACTAACGCTGTCACATAATCAGGACCTGTGTCAGAGCTGGGGAGATTATAAGTTTATATGACAAAAGTCTGGGACACAGAAAGGGGTGAATTGGGGGTGGGGGCATTAACGTAATTGTTCTACCACACCCCTTCTCCTTGAAACTTGCCATTTGGAGAATCTGTTGAAAGGTCCGGGAGTAAAAGTGTTTTGATAAAAATAAAATTAGTGGCAAGAACCACTAAAGATGATGGCCTTTTTACTATTGAATAGAAATTCTTATATTTTATATTAATATTTAATTAAGAGCCCCATATGAGTTAGCTATGATATTAAGGAGTTGAAATATAGTGACAACTAAGACATATTCTTATGCTTAGTGTAAACTTGTTGGGAAATTTCAACATGAGCATTTTCATACACAATTGTGTACTCAGGACCTCCCTGGTGTTCCAGTGGCTAAGATTCTATGATCCCAATTCAGGGGACTGGGTGTGATTCCTAGTAGGAGAGTTAAGTCCCACATGCGGCAACTAAGAGTTGCATTGCTGCAACTAAGACCTGGCACAGCCAAATAAATAAATAAAAATAAATATTAAAAAGGTAAACCTTTGTTTGATTTAAAATAAATAAATAAATAAACGTGTCCTCAATTCAGTCCTGAAGAGAGGATGCTGAGCTCAGAAATCTTGTCAAGGAAGTTTTTAAAACTATATATATAGTTCATAGTTTTAAAAATTATTATATATATATATACATATATATATATATATATATGCAATACCATCAATGATTTTTGATAAAACAAAGTTGGAATCAAAACCTAACCCAAGTTTGGACTTGGCATTTATGAGAACCTGTGGTAAATATAGTACGGTCCTAAGGCTTTATGGGATGATTCTTGTGGCTTCATTCTCTGGTGAATAATCAATAGCTTCTGATTCTAGGTGATATAAATTATTATGATAATGTCTGGGCTGCATTTTAATACAGTTTGAAAGGTTGGATGACATAAAATTCTTCAATATTCCCCAAAGGAGTCATTTCAACACAGCGTGCACCCCTGGTCCAAGCAGAAGCTGTGTTTAATAGTTTACCAGTACTGCTGGAGAATGGATTTATACTGCTTACTCTCACTGAGCACTTTGACAGAACCCCATCTTTATCACCAGAAGATATGTTGGACGGCAGTAAACAATAAAGGATAAACAGGCCCTCAACTAAAACTTTCAGTGATGCATAGATGACTGTGGGCTAATCCCGCCCTAAATCAATATTGTATGGTTCTGTAAGAACTCAAAAGAACCAAAAAGGAATAGAAATAGCACACTGATTTATATCACCTTCCTTTTCTCTACTCATGGCATTCACGACGGTGGCAATGTTCCAGAACATCTCTTGCTGCTTTGATAACTCCTAAGTTAAGGAAGACAGAGCATTATGGGGCTGCTTTGGAGAACGATATTTTATATTCCTTTGGAGAAAAATGCATAGACTCTTTAAAAAGCCAGTTTTAGCATGTGTTAATGGCTGCACATCTGGGAATGTCAGTACCAGCTTTAGTAGGATTTCTTTCTATTCCTGTTCTGCCACATGGAAATGTGAGATCTGAAATATTATTTCATTAGCCTGCATGCTTTTTTAGATCTGTGTTCTGAATAAGCATTTGCTTCGTCTGTAAGACTAACCATGTCTTTTCCACGGGGGAAAGTCATTAGGAATTCAGTACGCTGGAAACAAGCAGAGAGGTATTCTATCACAGGACAATTTGGTAATCCTGGAAATGGGAACTTCTAGGTGGACATGGACTTTGCACTTTTACTAATGGGAATTTATGTACCAGAGACAGAATGACTTTCACACTATGCAGAGACAACAATTTTATCCCCTTGACAGCCCAATTGCGTCTCATATTTCAAACCAACTTTCAATTATGAGAGTTAATGAAAGAGAAAGATAATGAATATAGGAAGAACACATGGAAGATTTAAAATTTCTTATCTGTCAAAAAACTTACATTAGACATTGGTTTAAATATCTTTACCTGTACAGTGCTTGCAGTTTATTAATCAGCTTGACAAATACTTTTTTCCCCATGCACATTGATCCTATGGCTATATCAAATAGGAGTGAATGTTTTCTAATTTTCTTGACTTTTCTTTTTTTACTGAGTCAGACACATGAATCAGTGTTTTATATATGTTCACTCATCTCATTCTCATATCAACCGTATGAATTAGATACTATATTTATCCCATTTGACAGTGAGGAAATCAGGTGTAAATAAATAATTTGTGCAGTATTCCATGGATAGTATGATAGGGGAAGTATTCAAAACTGGATTTGAATTTGAATGCATTTAACCACATTTAGCCACTACACAATACTCCCTTTTTAGAACAGTGTTTTCCAATGGGCCATGCTCACCAGAATCACCAGAGATTCTGAAAAGAGAGGTCCAATTCTCTTAGACACCTCAGACTTGTAGGTGAGTCTTTAGATGTGCACACTGAGCATTAGGCTCACATCACTGAAAGGACCCTCTGGGCCTCCTTTATTCATACTCCTCTCTGTAGGGTGAGAATTTCTTAGAGTCAAAGATGCATACTCCAGGAGAGCTGGTGCCCCCTCTTTCAGATCACATTCTGTGTCCTCATAATTCCTAAATTCCCTGGACAAACAGTTCTGAATGGGCTTCCAGGGCATGCATGGGCCTCTGCCCAAGGCTCTTCTCTTGACAGCATCCTGTGTAATCACTGCACACATCCTCGGGTACAGGGTGATCAAAGGGTTGCTACTTGCAGGGAATGTGGACAGGGCTTGGATGCGCAGTGCAGGCTGTTTATACATGCTTGTCAGCTTGGGCTGCCAAAGCCAAATACCATACACTGGGTAGCTTAACCAAAAGAAATTTATTTCCTTACAGTTCTAGAGGCTAGAAGTCTAGGATCTAAGTTCCGACCAATTTGAAACTTCCCTGTCCAGTGGTTAAGACTCCATGCTTCCACAGCAGGGGGCATGGGTTCGATCTCTGGTCAGGGAACCAAAATCCCACATGCTGCGCAGCGCGGCCAAAAATAAAAGAACTCTCTTCCTGGCTTATAAATGGCTAGTTTCTCCCTATGTCTTCATATGGCCTTTCCTCAATATGTGTGTGTGTGTGTGTGTCTGTATGTGTGTACACGCATGCATGTGGGAGAGGTGGAAAGAGACAGAGAGAGAGAGATAGCTCTTCTTATAAGGATACTAATCCTATGGGATCAGAGCCTACCTTACAACTTCATTTAGTTTTAAGTACTCCCTTACTTCCAATATTATCACACTGGGAGTTTAAGGTTTCAACATATGAAGTTAAAAGGAGGGATGCAAATATTTAGTCCTTAACAATACATGTGTCTGTGAGAATTTTCAGTTAGGGATGGAGTACAGGTGATAGGAAATAGGGGAAAAATTTGGGGAAGTTGGATCTATCAGCACCTTCATGTTTTGGTGTGGAACTTCATAGAATCCAGCAAGTCTAAATTTGAGTCAGTTCTTTGAGTTGGTAAGAAGTTAGTAAAACTAAATTACTTTTTGTTTATCAGCTTGTTAGCTTTATTTGTAACTTCAGAAAATTAAGCCTAAGGTGTGTAGGCCCCTTTACAAGCACTAGAGATAGATGTACTTCTTCCTCTACTCCTGTCATGGAAAACATACAGGATGACTTGCTCTCTGTCTCCACTCCATATCATCTGAGGGAGTGGAAGAATTGGTCTTTCTAATCAACAGATTTGTGCAGTGATGGGACTGTGAATAGTGGTTAAAATACTCTAAAAGGAATTCTTTACTATGTCCCTTCATTCCTCGCTTTCCTTTATCTCTATTTTTTTACATTTCTCGCCTTGCTTTCTTTAACCTCTGAGAACATCAGAAGCATTTATTGTATGGCTTTTGGGATACTTGGTGTTAGTTTGGTTATCATTCAATCACATATAGCTATGTGTACCTCTTTTTTGATATACTAGATAATCTTGCTAATTTTTTAAAGTCTATTCAAGGTGGTGCTAGTGGTAAAGTATCCACCTATCAAATAAGACATGCAAGAGACTCAAGTCTGATCCCTGGGTCAGGAAGATCCCCTGGAATAGGAAGTGGCAACCCATTCCAGTATTTTTGCCTGCAAAATCCCATGGGCAGAGGAGCCTGGCGGGCTACAGTCCATGGGGTCGCAAAGAGTCGTAAACTATTCCTGAGCACAACTACTGGGAGTGAAATAATTGGCACCTTTTTATGGCCATGTGGATGTATATGTTTTGTACTATTTATTTAAGAATAATATTAACTTATTCCTATTGAAAGTGAAAGTGTTAGTCACTCAGTTGTGTCTGACTCTTTGTGACTCCATGGCCCATAACCCGCCTAGGCTACTCTACCTGTGGAATTCTTCAGGCAAGAATACTGGAGTGGGTTGCCATGTCCTTCTCCAGGAGATCTTTACAACCTAGGGATCGAACCCTCATCTCCTGTGTCTCCTGCATTGCAAGCAAATTCTTTACCCACTGATCCTCCAGGGTATCCCTTTTAGGTAGGAGATAATTTGGATAACCAGACTGTGCAATAAGAAGATTGGTTACATAGAATGATGCTTTGGACTCAAGAACTGATTTCTAAAATGATAGCAAGTTTTTACTGAGCCTATTGCTATACACTAGGCATTCTGTTAAAAACGTCACGTACAAGATTTGATTAATCCTTTTAAAACTCTATGCTGCTGCTACTGGGTCACTTCAGTCGTGTCCGACTCTGCGACCCCAGAGACAGCAGCCCACCAGGCTCCCCCGTCCCTGGGATTCTCCAGGCAAGAACATTGGAGTGGGTTGCCATTTCCTTCAATGCATGAAAGTGAAAAGTGAAAGTGAAGTCACTCAGTCCTGTCCGACCCTCAGCGATCCCATGGACTGCAGCCTTCCAGGCTTCTCCATCCATGGGATTTTCCAGGCAAGAGTACTGGAGTGGGGTGCCATTGCCTTCTTCAAATCCTATGAGGTAAGCATAATTATTACCCTATATTATTAGTAAGAAACTAGGGCATAGAAAGTTGAAACAATTTTACCAAGGACATTTAACAATGACAAGCTGAGCAATGGTTTGGTTAATATTTTTCTTTGTACATACTCATTTTTATGCGTGAAGTTCTTTATCAATAACTTTAATTGGAAAAACAATATATTGTCATCAACAAAAGACAGAGAATAAAGACTGTGAAAATAAATCACGTTAATAAATTCTAGGTAGACATGCTTACCTGTAAGAACTCTGGATCTGAGGTTAGCTCCCTTTTCCAGGGGATCTTCTCTACCCAAGGATCAAACCCGGGTCTCCTGCATTGCAGGCATATTCTTTACTGTCTGAGCCACCAAGGAAGCCCCTTCTCTTTGTTAAAAGGGGGATTAATAAGTGTTAAGGAGATGTTAAAAAGGCAGAGGGTTTAGAACCTACTGGTACTTTCCCTTTGAGTTAATTAGGAGCTAATAAAACTTAAAAAGAGAAAACTCTTTCAGCAAGGAAGTCAATGATATCTAAAGCCATTTTTGGATACTTCCTGCAATCACTATGATGTCATGACCTCCTAACCCTGATTTAGTTCCTACTTCATAACACTGAACCCTACTGGCATGTAAGCATTACTACCTTCAACAGTGCTTGCTCTCCCTAAACTGTTTTTCTTTAGAAAACAATTCCTTAGAAAATTTGTTATTTGTTGGTTTCAATCTCTATTTAATTACATGTTCTCCCCTTAGAACTCAGGCAAAGTTCCTTGTGTCTTAGGTCTTTATGGCATAGTAAGTTGAGATCCTAGTGACTGTGATGATGACAATAATGACTGACTTCAATGGCTAAGCATCTACTATATGCCAAGGAAGTGTGGAAGCATTAATAAACGTTCTTGTTTAATCATCACATTAAGGTCAAGAGATCAATATCATTCCCATTTCATGGGGAGAGCAAAACTGAATCTCAGATCATGAAGTAAGCTGTTTAATGTTACACTTTCTTTCCTTCTGGTCCACACTCTTGTTTTTTGAACCACACATGAATTCTAGAGTGAACTCCAGCTAAGAATTTGTATTTCACGTAAGAGGCTTAGAATGATTTTTCACAGACTAAAAAAAAAAATTCTTTCATAGATATTTTAAGAGTTTCGCAGTTCCTAAGTATAGACTTGGGTTTCTTTAAAAATTTCATATTTTTTTTCTCTCTCAAGCTTTCTGTTGGTAAATGATTTAGCTATTTTATACTTCAATTCTTTACACCTGTTTTTCCCTTTTGTCACTCTTATGTCATCAATGTATTCCAGTCGACAGGCTCCTCTTCTTTATTACCCAATTACTGGCAGCTGATTTAAACAGCGTCCTGTTTAACATGGAACTGATTCCCTTCACTCAATGAAAATCCTCCAGAAGTAGAGTTAGTTGGTCTCTCTGCAGTTTGCCACATACAAAAGAATCATTATTGCTTATTTTTGCTTTTCAGCATTTCCTCCAACTTCTTGTTCCTGTGACTGTTAGAAGGCTTGATTAAATGCTCGATTAGACTGGCTATTTAGCAGTTGCTAGGGCTGAGTCAACTTTATTAAAGTTCCTGCAGAGCAGTCACTGGAGTGCATCTGCTTCTTCCCACTGTCAGATTCTGTCCTTCTTACTGTCGTCCCATATAATATTTTCCCCTTCCCTTTGTGGTATTTCCCTGGCAACCCAGGATTCTATTTGCCAAACTGTGGACGCAGCATCTCCACTCACCTTTCCTTGTTGGCAGGATAAACCACTTATTTTTTTTGGTAATTAATTCCATGGCTGAAAATTAGCATGTTTTTTTCCTTTCCTTTGAAGCCTTCAGAATTCCTGTCTCTTTCCACCCCCCTCAATTTTTACAGGAAGCTTTTGATCTTGAGGAGTTCTAAATGTATCTTCTGAATTTCTTGGAGATTTCTGGGAACACCAGAAATAGAAAGCTCTTGAGTACAGAGCATCAACAAGTCATATGACTCCAAAATACACCTTTACAAATGAAAGCGCGAAATGACAATTGCCTTTGTCCCTGTCAGGTAAATGGCTCATTGTACATCAAGTCGTGATAAAGGCAAAACAAAAACTCACAGTGCTGTTGACATAGGAGCCTATCTGGGGTAGCTCTTTGACTATCAGGGACTTTGTACAGGTTCAGTGGCATTTCAACACTTGCCTGTTCTTTAAACAACATCATCTTCTAGCCAGAATATAAATGTGTGATGAAAATTCTACATATTTTACACAGTCAGCCTCTTGGTGTAGTATTTCCTGATAACAGAAAGTTGGTTGGCAAAGAGGAAGTTATCTGAATCATTGAAGTAGCTCTCCTGGTTGAGATAAACCCGTGTTCAGCAACTTGTTTTCGATTTGTAAAAACAAGCCAGATAAGCCTCTCTTGCCGGGGTTATCTCGGCTCTTTCAGAGGATTCCAGACTAATCGTGCACCCATGCAGTCTGTTGCCAAGGCTTATTTAGTGACAATCTTCTGCCTTGCAAATGAGGCATGAAAATTTAGGCAAATATGCCTGGAAACCTCCAGATTAAAACAGGAAAAGATAAGACAACTGGTTTGTTGAACTAGATAAGATATGAGAATGAAGCCTCAAGGGATCATATTTCAGAAGATTGATGAAAAAAATTCTCAAAGGTAATGAGCCAAAAATTCAATAGCTTCTTTGAGAGATGAAGGAAGAGTTTTATTTTGTCTCTTCCTTAAACACACAATTTTGCCTAGACTTGAGAAGGAGTGCACCTTTGGAATAATCGTACCAGAATAAAATTGTAGTGCATCCTACGTTTTCATGCTTGTTACCCTCATGCTTCCTGGAGCACTATCTGTACCACCCACTCTGGCATTTGATTGCCCATTCTGGTGATTTATCCTCTCGTTTCTTATTATTCTTGTCTTTGCAAAGACAATGAACATTGATTAAGCAAGTCTTTTATATTTCATGGTAGGGATTCTTGCATACTTTATCTCATTCAGTACTTGGGACAAATTTGTGAAAAATGTTTTATTATCTCCATTGTTTTAGTCTTGGAAAGAAAACAGAGAGATTTAAGTCACTTAGGTGGAGGAGCCTGGACATGAAGCCCCATTTATCTGACTCCAGATCTTTCTCCCACACTTCACATCCCTAATGATATTGTAAATTCTTTGGAAGCACAGATGGATCCCAACTGGATTGAATTTACTACACTTGGAAGGTTATCTCACTAAATCAACTCTCTCAGGCTTGAGAGAGGTAATGCAAATGACTAGGTCACCAATATGCATAATAAATTCTTTCTATACATTATCTCGTTTGATATTCAAAATAATCCCCAGAGTAGGAATGATGATTACTAACATCTACAGATTAAAAGATGGAAGCTTAATGAAGTTAAGAC
Organism: Bos javanicus; assembly: GCF_032452875.1. NCBI lineage: Eukaryota > Metazoa > Chordata > Mammalia > Artiodactyla > Bovidae > Bos > Bos javanicus. Next base: position 49,184,547 of record NC_083881.1, read on the forward strand.
TGACCATGTCCATACAGCTAATATGTGACCGCATAGAAATTCAAATGCATATCCATCTGATACATGTTTCCGAAGTTTTGTCCACTCTACTGATATGTCAATGAATGAATCATTGAGCTTTTAACCACCCAACCAAGTGCACCCCTTCTGCTATACCCCACCTTGTACCCTGCAAATATGTATGCTGAAATCTTAATCCCCAAGGTGATGTCATTAGGAAGTGGGGCCTTTGGGAGAGGGCTAGGACATGAGGGTGGAACCCTTGTGAATGGGATTAATGCCCTTATGAAAGAAGCCCTAGGGACTCCTGGCCCCTTTCACCACGTGACATTATAGCTAGATGGTCCTCACTACTCACCAAATGAGCTAGTGCTTTGACCTTGGACTTCTCAGCCTCCAAAACAGTGAGACATAAATTTCAGTGGTTTATAAGCCTATAGTATTTTATTGTAGCAGCTCAAGAAGATAAAATATCTTCTTGCTGAAAACGCCTCCTTCTTCATGTTCTGCGATTCCCTATGACCATAGTTACCCTCATATTTCTTTCATTGCTGTTTTAAAAATAATGTTTATTGTAATACGTCTCATGCATATCAAAAAGCACAGGGAATCACATCACAAATATTCATGGTAAAGGTAACATTTGGGTTTCCTATTTGCTTTGGATTTTTTTTTAAGAAAGGAAATATTACAAACACTAGTTAAAACTCTTTCTTACCCTTATTCTATTTCATTGTTCTCTCTTACCTGAGGCAATAGTTATCTTAAAGTTGCTGTTTCAGTTCAACACAGCTCTTATTCTCCTGCACATACTTTAACTACGTACATGTGTGTGTGCTAAGTTGCTTCAGTCATGTCCAACTTTTTGCAATCCTATGGACTGCAGCCTGCCAAGCTCCTCTGTCCATGGGATCCTCCTGGCAAGAATACTGGAATGGGTTGCCAAACACTCCTCCTGGGGATCTTCCCAACCCAGGGATCGAACCCAGGTCTCTTATGTCTCCTGCATTGGCAGGTGGGTTCTTTACTACTAGGGCCACTGAAGAAACTCCAATTATATATACATATACTGTTAATGTTTTTGAACTGTGGTGTTGGAGAGGACTCTTGAGAGTCCCTTGGACTGCAAGGAGATCTAACTAGTCCATTCTAAAGGAGATCAGTCCTGGGTGTTCTTTGGAAGGAATAATGCTAAAGCTGAAACTCCAGTACTTTGGCCACCTCATGTGAAGAGTTGACTCATTGGAAAAGACTCTGATGCTGGGAGGGATTGGGGGCAGGAGGAGAAGGGGACGACAGAGGCTGAGATGGCTGGATGGCATTACTAACTCGATGGACATGAGTTTGAGTGAACTCCAGGAGTTGGTGATGGGCAGGGAGACCTGGTGTGCTGCAATTCATGGGGTCGCAAAGAGTCGGACATGACTGAGCAACTGAACTGAACTGATACTATTAATTTATTCACTTATAAACATTAATAATGGTATTATTATGGTATAATTGGGAATGCTTTATTATGAAACTTTTCAAAATCATATTTTTTGTGATTTATCCTTGATGACTAAAGTAATAACTTATTGTTTCTAGTGCTGAACTCTATTCCATTATATAGTACTAAAATTTATCCATATTTTTATTAACAGTAATTTAAAAATTTTTTGCAGGTTTATAATACTGTTATTGCTGTTGAATAGGAATTTTATTAATTAAAAAAAAATTTTGTCCTTGTATCCAGAAAGTCTTCCAAATTCTATTAGATCTGAAAATTTCTCTCTATACTCTCCATGAGAATATTTATACCCTCTACACCTAATAATAGCTTTTTGTATTTTTTTCTATTAATAATTATCATACCTTATTTCTTTCTTTGCTCCTTAGCTAAGACCTTCAGCACAAAGGTAAATAACAGCAGCAACAAAGTTGTCCTTAAATTATGCTTTATTTTTAAGGTAACACTTCAAAAGTTTAATAATTTGATATAAGTTTTTGATAGAATACTTAATCAGGTTAAGGCTCCCCTGGTGGCTCAGAGGTAAAGAATCTATCTGTAAATGCAGGAAAGTTGGGTTCGATGCCTGGGTCAAGAAGATCCCCTGGAGAAAGAAATGGCAACCCACTTGACTATTCTTGCCTGGGAAATCCCATGGACAGAGGAGCCTGCTGGTCTACCATGTGTAGGGTTCCAAAAGAGTCGGGCACGACTTAGCAACTAAATAACAACAATAATCAGATTAAGTATTCAGAACAGAACAAAAATACTGTCCTGTTTCATTTTTTGCTTATTATTTTTTTAAATTCATGATTACTATTGAATTTTATCAAATGCACTTTCAAAAATCTCTTGAGATTTGTTAACTCCTTAATTTTCATTGCCCATTCCTTTTGGAGGCCTTGCAGTGTAGGGGGCCCAAAAGCCCATGGCACATCTTCTCTATCTTTATCAGGGATTTGTAACTCACTCTGTGTGCTTGTGTGGGGAATTGTAAGAACCACAGATGCTCAAAAGACTGAATCAATTGTTCCAGATGGGGTCTTGGCTTTACTACTTTGAAAAGCTCCTTAGGTGATTTTACTCTGAGTTGAGAAACACTATCATCAAGATACTTTAAAAAATGATTGTGATACGAGAGAGATGGAGAGATTAAGGGAGAAGGATGTTTTACCAAAAGAGGGTATATTTTTCTTTAAAACATACCTTATTCACCATTATAAACTTGCTCTCTCTCTTCCTCCAGCAGCAAGTTCTTTTTATGATTATATCTTATAGGATGTTAGATGAGACCTGCAAATGAACAAACTGTGGCTGACTAGGGGCTTTTCCATTGCTGTAAAATAGAAACAACTGTCTTGATTTCATTCTGTACATTTACTACAGATAAAATATTTCCTCTTATATTTAGGAAGGTTTGAATATTAACCACTTCCTCCCCTCATACAAGTGAAAACTATTTTTCCAAGAGCCAGACTCCAAGACAAAAGGTATCACCAGACAAAAGGATCTCAATACAGAAAAGAAAAGAAGGAGGTTTGGAAGGATAATAAGATAAAAACGAGAGAAAGGAAAAAAAAGATTGCTAAACTGGTCACTTACCTCCGTAGACCACAGTAAGGGGGAAGCCCTTAACTCAGAACTACCTGGTCAGCATTTGCAGTTTAACAAGATTCCTGGTGATTCACATACACAATAAAGTTTGGAAGCCCTGGTTAAATGAAGCATTAGTTATCAACCATGGATGCACAATTTGCACTGGGGCAAATTTTAAAAATGAAATGCTGGGTCTTCTCCAGAGACTGATTCAATTGGACTGGGTTGGGCATACTAGAATCACTCAGGGAAAAATTAGCTCCAGTTGATGGAGACAAAAGTGGGAGTTGGTACATTCCTAGTGACCCAATGTGAAGTGGTAGTATCCCAAGAAGTTAGTGGTGAAATTAAAGGCAACTCCAAGGATTTTAAAGAATGAGGGAAACTGATAATATTGTTGATAATCCTTCCTGCTATTTCACTCCTGAGATTCTTGACTAATGGTCCTTCTTTTTGCACAAAAGGTACACATTTAGAATACGGAACCAGTCTTCCATGGATGCTGAGGGATGACTGTATAAACTGTACTCCTAAGAGTATTTTGAATTCATTTAATTATGGTATCCTTATTATTTCTTTACCCTAAATGATCTTCAGTTCAGTTCAGTTCAGTCACTCAGTCGTGTCCAACACTTTGCGACTCCATGAATCGCAGCACACCAGGCCTCCCTGTCCATCACCATCTCCTGGAGTTCACTCAAACTCACGTCCATCGAGTCGGTGATGCCATCCAGCCATCTCATCCTCTGTCGTCCCCTTCTCCTCCTGCCCCCAATCCCTCCCAGCATCAGAGTCTTTTCCAATGAGTCAACTCTTCACATCAGGTGGCCAAAGTACTGGAGTTTCAGCTTTAGCATCATTCCTTCCAAAGAACACTCAGGGCTGATCTCCGAATACTTTAAAAAAAAAAAAAAAAGCGTGCTTGGAAAGAGTTGTAGTTTGTCCCAAATCTGAGGCTTTGTAGAAATAAAATCTCACTTCTGTGTATTTGAATGTTTTGCTCATTGTATTTTATTAATTCATTAAATTGCACAGCTATTTAGTCAAGAATTCAACTTGATAAGTATTTTAAAACACATCAGTTATGTATAGAAAATTCTGTATTTATAAGTCTGTAAAAGAAAGAAGTAGCTAGACTTTGGTTCTAAGTTACAGCTAAATAATTTCAAGTTATTTATTAATTATTTTTTTGTCATATCAAGGACCTAAATCTTACATAGTTGAAATTTAATTATTTTCAAATTAAATAATTTAAAAAGTTAAATTCTCTGATTTTATTCACTTTTCAGTCATTTGTTTCATAATGTTAAAATTTATTTATTTAACTCCTGGCCCCTTTGATCATTAAAATGAACATCTTTGCTATTATAGTCTTTTCCATATTACTTCTCTGAAGCCCAACATACTTTTAAAATAGCCTTAAATTTAATATCTTTAAATTTTATTAAAGTTTCAGTTCTTTTATAGTTTTCTTTCAAGTTGAAAAACAGAATTACATTTTATTTAGTAGAATATCACAATATAATTTTGCTTCTATGTCAGTTTCAGGGGGAAATAATCTTTCTCACTCATTTTTGGGATTATTTTGTAAATCACTTCACAGTTAAATATAAGATTAGTATCCAATTATACTATCTGCAGTCTTAAATCCACTCCTTTTTCTGTTGAACATCATTTCAAATAGATCTTTAGGCTACTACCCAGAATTATCCTTTGTTTCTTACACATTTAATAATAATGCTATGCTTCCTCTTTTTCAGACCCTTTCCACTTAGGATGCCATTCTAAGCCTCTTGATCCTGCTTTATAGTCATTTAAACCATTACAGAACTCTTTTTTCCTTCTTCTTTCCTCTTGGTTTTTTCTGACAAATTTGATCTACCTCTACAACCGCAGCTGCCATTCATCCTGACTCATTCTTATTCAAATTATAGTACCAAGGAGATATAACTAATTGACTATGTAAGTTTGCTTCTGCTTTTACTCTCTGGATAGAAGAATTCATAATTCTCCACTTTCATGAAATCTCTAGCTTTGGGGGCTGGGTGCCTGACTCATACAGTTTTCCTATGCTCCAATTCTGAATATATGGCTCCATTCAAGAATACATTGACCAATTGACAACTTTCATAGAAAGGAAGAAAACTAAAATAAATGTGTGTACTGAATAAGCCTTCACTTTTTTGAGTATGAAGCGATTTTGGAGAGCTGGGGTAGACATTTTGACACTTTTTCAAGTAGTTCTAAAGTTGTGTATGAATCTGTAGACAGTATCTGCCTACCCTGAAAGAAGTATTGGAAATTCCCAATGTGTCATCATGAGTATCTTTTCTAGTTAGTCTGGAGATAAAACTTCACTGAAAAGTCTTCCATATGGTTTTCTTCCCATATGCTAACAAGGGAAGGCTAATATTCTATGACTAATATGCTTCTATGTAGTCTATAAACAAGATGCCAGGTATTTTGATAGGGTGTTCTGAAAACTTGCTCCTACTCTCAAATTACAAGGTCCTTAAGAAGACATTTTCAAGGGTCCTTGTAAATCAAGGTAAATTCATGTTCCTGAGGATATATTGGGTGAAGAAAGGGGACAGAGAGGCAATTTTGGAAAGTGAATGGATGGGAAGAATTGTAACAAATAAAGTCACCAATCACATTTCTCTTGTTCTTTTCCCACCTGTTCTGAAGATCCTTTAGTTGTGCATTTCCCTGAAATAGTTCTAAGGATCCTAATGGGGAATCCTATGTGCTTGATGGAGGGACACTTTGGATGCATTCTAACTTCTTCTCTTTCATTCTTCCTTGTTTGAGATGGTTATGATGATGATTTTTAATACTGACAATGTCCAGAACTAAGTCCTCTAACTCCTCATCTATTTCTGCTTTATTGACTATGCCAAAGCCTTTGACTGTGTGGATCACAATCAACTGTGGAAAATTCTTAAAGAGCTGAGAACACTAGACCACCTGACCTGCCTCTTGAGAAATCTGTATGCAGGTTAGGAAGCAACAGTTAGAACTGGACATGGAACAACAGACTGGTTCCAAATAGGAAAAGGAGTACGTCAAGGCTGTATATTGTCACCCTGCTTATTTAACTTATATGCGGAGTCCATCATGAGAAATGCTGGGCTGGATGAAGCACAAGCTGGAATCAAGATTGCCGGGAGAAATATCAATAACCTCAGATATGCAGATGTACTACCCTTTTGGCAGACAGTGAAGAAGAACTAAAGAGCCTCTTGATGAAAGTGAAAGAGGAGAGTGAAAAAGTTGACTTAAAGCTCAACATTCAGAAAACGAAGATCATGGCATCTGGTCCCATCACTTCATGGCAAATAGATGGGGAAACAGTGGAAACAGTGGCTGACTTTATTTTTCTGGGCTCCAAAATCACTGCATATGGTGATTGCAGCCATGAAATTAAAAGATGCTTACTCCTTGGAAGGAAAGTTATGAGCAACCTAGATAGCATATTTAAAAGCAGAGACATTACTTTGCCAACAAAGGTGCATCTAGTCAAGGCTATGGTTTTTCCAGTGGTCATGTGTGGATGTGAGAGTTGAGCTATATAGAAAGCTAAGCGCTGAAGAATTGATGCTTTTGAACTGTGGTGTTGGAGAAGACTCTTGAGCATTCTTTGGACTTCAAGGAGATCCAACCAGTCCATCCTAAAGGAGATCAGTCCTGAGTGTTCATTGGAAGGACTGATGTTGAAGCTGAAACTCCAATACTTTGCCCACCTGATGCAAAGAAATGACTCATTTGAAAAGACCGTGATGCAGGAAAAGATTGAAGGTCTGAGGAGAAGGGGACGACAGAGGATGAGATGTTTGGATGGCATCACCGACTCAATGGACATGAGTTTGAGTAAACTCCGTTACAGGGAGGCCTGGCATGCCGTGGTCCTTAGGGTCACAAAGAGTTGGACATGACTGAGCGACTGAACTGAACTGAACTGAACTCCTGTAATACTGAACACACCAGTCCAGCTTCTGGGGCTCCACAAACACAATACCTATACATTTAGGACTAGCTTGATACTACTACTAAAATTTTATTCCCTCTGAATCTTGGCGAAGTGTCTCAACCATCCAAGTCATCTCCTGAAAGTGGTGTTCCTGATCACTATGTTGGAACGGCTGTTTGCAATTATTATGTATTTTTCTTGTTCATTGCACAGTGCCAGACATTGTACAATATTTAAATGAATAAAGGAAGATCACCTAGGCATTTTATTAAATATATCTATTATTAGACTCCATCCCCAAAGATTATGAATCATTGTCTGATGTTGAATCTAGGAGACTGATTTTTACAAAGCGCTCTCATGTGATTCTGCAGGTGATCTGTCTAGGGACCATGGGTTAATAAACACCGCTATAGGAGCAATAAATACGGGACTTGGCAAAATTCTACACATGAATTGGGTTTTACCATTAGAAAGAAAAAAAAAATTAACTTAAAGGAAGTCCAGAAGGTAAATGAAATGTGGATTTACTTAGCAGTTTATTTACATGTATCTGGCTTAGCAGGTAAAGAATCTGCCTGCAATGCAGGAGACTCAGAAGATGCAGGTTCAATCACCGAGTCAGGAAGATCCCCTGGGGGAGGAAATGGCAACCCATTGCAGTATTCTTTTCTGGAGAATTCCATGGACAGAAGAGCCTGGTAGGGTATAGTCCATGGGGTCGCAAGGAGTCAGACACGACTGAGCACAATGAGCACATACCTAATTACATCATTACACAGATGACATGCCAATTTTGAATCATGAGCTATTTTCATTAGGAATGAATAACCCAATGATGAGTGACAAAAGCAAAGTCCTAACCCTGGTTCTTTTCTTTCTTATCCATATTTTTGAGGTCCCCCCTGCCCGCCTTCGTAGTAAATATTATCTTGTATAGTTTTGTGGCTATAATGGCTACTAATGTTTCCTTCAAATCATTTCACCCAAGTTAATGCTGCCCTTGATAATATATTTTGTCATTTATCTCATTGGACATCAATTGCTCACATTTTGCATTTAAACTTTTGTTAAGTTGTATTTTAGTGCTGAATGTGATGGAAATCTGTCCAGTTAGGAAGATTTGATATGCTACATTTTGCAGAGGTGATTGTTTTTCTGAGCTAGGTTTCCCTGTAGGTTACACTAACCTAAGCTTCCTCTTTGTGATATTTGTTGTATATTTCTGTAAGGACCACTTGTGTTTTACAGTAATCCTGCCTTCCTCTGTGGTGGTATTTCTCAAACTGCAATGTGCGAATGAATTACCCAGTCCAGAAGAGGTGTGACGGGGCTAAGGATTCAGCATTTAATAACAAGTTCACAAATGCTGCTTGTCTACAAACCAAGCTTCAAGTAGCTAAGCTCCAAGGGCTTCCCTGGTGGCTCAGATGGTAAAGAATCTGCCTGCAATGTGGGGCAACTGGGTTCGATCTCTGGGTCAGAAATATACCCTGGAGAAGGAAATGGCAACCCACTCCAGTAATCTTCCCAAGAGTATCCCTTGGACAGAGGAGCCTGGTGGGCTACATTCACTAGGGTCACAAAGAGTCGGACACAACTGAGTGATTAACACTCACTGTCCAGGAAACCAAGAGTTGGTTTTATAGCCCAACAGCCATTGGAGGTCTGTAAATAATCCTTTTCCAGAAACATACTCCTTTTCCAGAAAGAGACTTCTTCCTGGTGAGCAATCTCTCTGAAAAACAAAAATCACTTTAACTGTCTTATCATCTTGGCTACTTACCATAATATATATAATCACACTAACAAGTGTTAACTATGAACTATACTCTTGTCAATTCAACTGCATTATCTCTCAAGATTTTACTCAGCTCTTAGCCTCTTCGCAATACCTCTACCACAAGAAAGAGTTAGATCTTCATTGTTTCTCATTTTAATTACTGTAAAATATACTAAATTTAATTACTATAAAATATTCTAAATGCTTTCCTTGTAATTCCTGTTCCATTTATCTCCTTTTGCCTCCTCTTTCTTCACCATCCTCTCACATGAAACAGCTTCTAATGTGCTTAACACAGGCTCAGATGGAGCCTAAACCCTGAAGGAGGTAGAAAGTCAGAGTGTTTCCATTTCACCTAACCTACAGGCTGGACCCTCTGATTGAGTGCAAAACAAAGGCTGGGCAAAGTTCCCCTTTCATGCTCTGGATCCATTATATCTGTTGTGATGAGACAGCATTGTACCAGGCCAGTGACAGAAGGCACATCCCTATGAACTGTAGAGGATTAAGCCTATAAGATGCTCAGTATGCTTTGGTGAATCCAACATTCAAAGGTTTTTCTTTCGCCTAGCTACACTGGGGGCTGTGCTTGAGGTAAACAAGCACGTGTGAGAAGGGGGTAAATTAATAGGAGCAGCATTTTCAGAGGATCATTGAGGTTGCTTTTTCGTGACTTAGAGCCTTAAGAAGTATATTTGAGTTCCCACCCCACTGGCAGGAAGAAATGACCAAGTATGCTCTGTAGACACAGCAAAGCACCTCAAGAAATTTCCAGAAATATCTGGGAGAAGTTACCCCCAAAAGAGCTGGCTCTTGCCAATCATGTTTGGCACCCAGTCGTGGGTCCCAAAATGTTGAGATTTGTGAAGTGATATTAAATCAATGTGACCCAATTTTATACACAAAAGCTTTTGAACTTTCAACCTTATAAGCTCTCTCTATATTCCCTAGGACCTGTCCATGCCTGGTAGATCAGGAATACCATTAAATATTTCCTGAATAAATTTAAATAGCTAATTAATTTTTTAATGTATTATATTCCAGGGCTTCCCTGGATCAGTTACCTAACAAATCTGTTGACAGTCAAGAATGATGACTTAAAATTTTTTTGTGAATATTATGCTAATTTCATTTATATGAAAATATTCAACAATCTTTAAATTAAAAAAAAAAAGAAAATTGAACTCTTCATAGACATGGCTTATATTGGTTCTTTTTCAAACTATGTTCTAAGCCCTGGGGTTCTCCCAAAATGTGGGAGACACTATGGAGACAGGAGAACCAAGGAGGGTAAGCAGACCTCTGTATTCCTCATCCCATTTCAAGCAGATTGTATCTACTTTCTCCTGTTTTATATATTGGATTTCCAAGTAGAACTTCATTTGGAAAGGGGAATCTTCTGGAAATAATAAATGAACTGGAAATTCAATGATTGACAGGTTTCTGAAGTGTGTTGGTTGCATTAGCTTTCCTGGGGCTGCTCTACAAAGTTTGTTCCCTCCTTTTGTTTGCTACCAGCATGGTATTACAGGCTTTTCCACTGGGCGACTCCCTTGTGTTGACAGAACTCCAGCAGGTTTCACAGGAAGCCGGGGCCTCTGTAAAGTGTGTATGTGAGGAAGCTGTGTGCTCTCAGATCTCAATGTAGCCACTGAATTAATATGGTTACTTCTGAAGAGAGATGACTCCATGAAATATTAACCAGACCTAGCTCAGGGATAAAGGCTTAATTCCCCCTGTGTCATCAGCACTTTTGAGCATAAAATTTTCAAGTGCTGGAAAGTTTCCTTCCTTACTTCATCTCTGTTAGTGTCAGTGTCATTCTCCCTGGCTTTTTCTTTAGCTTGGCTAAGTGACCTTATGATAAAAATTACTAAACTACATGGAGGTCAAGTTCATCAGGGAATTTATTTTATTTTCCTAAGAGATCACATCACCGTCTGTGATCTCAACTTCAAATAGAGAAAATTTTACAATTTCAACTAATTTTCTTTTGAGGTTATTTTCTGCTAATTTTATCAAAAATTCTTGAACTTATTTATATTTTTCATCTGAACTACATTTTCAAATAACCACTTTCTGAGCATAATTCAATGCTTTGTACACTTTACTGTTTACTTTAATTTTGTTGTTTCAATGTTTTAGAAGAGTCCCATCTTTTTATAGTTCCAAAATGGTGGCAGTAAATTTATATTCGTCTTCTTAATTTCCATTATGAGTTTTTAAATCCTTTTTAAAAATTGTGTTAAAAAAAGCAGAAGCTTTTAGTTTTTTACTGTTGAGTACGATAACTGAAGGTTTGTCATATATGTTTTTATTTTGTTGAGGTATATTTTATCTATATCTTCCTTGTTGTGTCTTTATCATAAATGGACGTTGAGTTCTGTCATATGCTTTTGCTCTATTGAAATACGATTTTTCCCCTTTATTTCATTAACGAGATATATCACAGTGATTGATTCACAGACGTTGCATCATTCTTGCATCCCTGGAATAAATTCCACCTGATTGTGGGGTATAATCCTTTTAAAGTATTTTTGAGTTTGATTTACAATATTTTGTTGAAGATTTTTGTTTTTATGTTCATCAGAGATATTGGCCTGGAATTTTCTTTTCTTTGGCATCCTTGTCTAGTTTTACAATCAGGGTGATGCTGGCCTCATTAAATAAAAGGAAGAATTTGGAAGAGTTCCCTCCTCTTTTATATTTTGGAAGTGTTAAAGAAGGGGTTGGTATTAATTCTTCTTTGAATATTTGATAGAACTTACCAGTGAAGCCATCTGGTCCTTCCTGAACATTTGTTTGTTAGGAGGTTTTTGATCACTGATCATTCTCCCGACTTGTAATCAGTCTGTTCAGATTTTCTATTTTGTCATGATTTAGTTTGGGTATGTTGTATGTTTCTATAAATGTATCTATTTCTTTTAGGTTGTCCAATTTGTTGGAGTATAATTTTTCATAGTATTTTTTTATAATCCTTTTTATTTTTGAGGTATCAGTTGTAACATCTCTTTTTTTCTGGTTTTACTTGAGTCCCCCCATCTCTCCTTTTGCTTTTTCTATTTTGGTGAATCTAGCTAAAGTCTTGTCATTTAAAACAATTTTTTTTCAAAGAATCAGGTCTTGGTTTCATTGATCATCTCTATTGTCTTTCTGTTTTTATTTAATTCATTTCTTCTGCAATCTTTATTTCCTCTTTTCTACTAACTTTGGTCTCACTCGTACTTTTTCTAGTTCTTTGAGATATAAGTAAATTAGGCTTTTTACTTGAGACTTTTCTTATTTCTTGAGGTAGAAAAAAGCCTTATTTGTTTCTTATAACTATAAACTTTCCATGAATTTTGGTATATTTCCATTTTTGTTTGTCTCAAGGTGTTTTAAAACTTCTCTTTTGTTATTTTCTTTGGCCCATTGGTTGGTCAGTTGTTTAAACTCCATATATTTGTAAAGTTCTTAAGTTTCTTCATGTAATTTTTATCTTGCTATCTTTGTACTTGGATAAAATGCTTGATATGATTTCAATCCTGTAAAATTTATGAAGACTTTGTGGCTGAACATATACTCTATCCCGGAAACTGTTCCAAGTGCACTTGAGAAGAATGTTCATTCTATTGCTTTTTTGTTTTATTGTTTTTAAAATATATTCAGACACTCTATGTCTTTTGATTGGGGAATTCAATCTATTTACATTTAAAGGAAAAATGGTGGCTCAGTGGTAAAGAATCCGCCTGCAACGTAGTGCCTGTGTCTCCTTTCCTGTAGGAGAGGTAAGAGATGCAGATTGGATTCCTGGGTTGGAAGATCCCCTAGAGAAGGAAACGGCAACTCACTCAAGAATTCTTGCCTGGAGAATCCCATGGACAGAGGAACCTGCTGGGCTACAGACCATAGAGTCGCAAAGAATTGGACACGACTGAACGACTTAGCACTTACGATTGCCATTTTTTTTTCCTGTCTTGTAGTTCTTTTGTCCACTTTTTTTCTCTCTTGCTGTTTTTCTTTTTTTTTCCTTTAGTGCCATAGTTTGCTTCCTTTCTCTTTTTCTTTTGTTTCATTTCTATGTATATTTTGTGTTTACCATCAGGCTTACAAAAAATGTCTTTCTGTTACAGCAGTTTTTTTGTTCTTGATGTTGACAACTTAACTTCAATCACATACAAAAATTCTACAGTTTACCATCTCTAACCCTAACTTTGTTATTCATCTCAAAAATTGCATCTTTCATACATTGTGTATCCATTTGTATATTTTTATAGCTTTATATTATATTTTTACACTTTGCCTTTTAACTTTTATACCAGAATTAAAGTGATTTATCAACCACTATTACAGAATTATAATATTCTACATTTGTCTATATTTATCTTTAACAGCAAGCTTTATGCTCCATATGCTTTTGTGTTGCTTTTTTAGCATCTTTATATGCATTGGAGAAGGAAATGGCAACCCACTCCAGTATTCTTGTCTGGAGAATCCCAGGGACAGAGGAGCCTAGTGGGTTGCCGTCTATGGGGTCGCACTGAGTCGGACACAACTGAAACGACTTAGCAGCAGCAGCAGCAGCAGCATTTTATCTTAAAGGACTTCCTTTAGCATTTCTTGTAAGGTAGGGCTAGTGGTGATAAAATCCATCAGCTTTTGTTTATCTGGGGAAGTCTTTATCTCTCTTTTATTTTTGAAGGACAGGTATGCTGGATATAGTATTCTTGGTTGGCAGCTTTTTCACTCAGTCCTTGGAAATATATGTAATTCTACTGAATACAATTTTCAGTTTAGTTATTGAATTCTTTAGCTCCAAAACTTGATTGGCTCTTGTTTATATTTTCTCTTTGCTAAATTGCTGTTTTCTTCTATTTTCATTTTTGAATTTGCTCTATATTTTTTTAATGTGTTATTTTCTTTAGCTTGACCATCTTTACAAGTTAGTTTGGATTTTTGTCAGGTAATTCATATACTTTATTTCTTTCATGTTCCTTTCTGGAGATTTATCTTTTTCATTTGGTTGGGCCATTTCCTTTTTTTTCTTTGCGTTCTTTGTAACTGTGTTTTGGTACCTGTGTTAATAAGAAAACAGTATCCTTTCCCAATCTTTATGGACTAGATCCATACAGGGAAAGACCTTTACCCATCAGACTTAATAGATATTCTAAGGGCCTTTCAAACTTTTCCTATGAATGTGTCTCTAACTATAAATCTACACAAACAAATCTTTTGTGTAGATTCCTAATTAAAGGGATACACTGTTCCTTTTTAAAAATTATTTCTTTTTTCAAAAAGGAACTTGTAATCTCTTGCCCCCTCTGGTGTCTGTCTTCTACGCCACAGGTCCTTTAAAGTAGAGACATAACACCAACTATTTTTTGGTCTCAACGTCCTGTAGGCATTTAGATTATGTCAGGTCGTATCAGGTCCCCAAGTTGAAACAGACAGAACTATACCCTCAAGCAGCCCCTGGAAACCTGGAATGTTGAAGTCATGCTCCACTGTTCTCTTTCCCCTTGAAGATGTAGATGCTGAACTGTGTCAGTCTGAGTCTGCTGTACTGTGGGTCCTCTGGAGAAGTAGAATGATGCACAACTGTTTTGCTTGTTGTTGTTCTCAGTGGCCCCTAGGCATGTTGATTGTACTGGGTCCTGTCAGTGCTCTGAGATAAGCAAGATGGAAACCAACCCCATGGGCAGCCCTTGCCTCCCAAGTTCAGAAACTTGAATGTACACTCTTCAGTCTTCTGTTTGCCTCTCTGTGAAGAAGCCAGGAGCTGGGAGTTTTGTTCTGATTATGTGAGAGGGCTCATGGTGACAAGACTCCAACCATATTCCTACTGGCTTTGATGAAGTTGGTTTTATGTTCATCTGGGGTACAGGGGCCCTTGAACTCTTTCCTAAGATTTCTCATAAAAAGAATCATTCCACATATTTTTGTTGAATAACTGTGGAAAAGGAGGGTCTTGGACTCCTTATTCTGCTATATAGCTATATCACTTTTTAATCTTTGTAGAGGCTTTATGTTTAGACCAATTGATCAACTTATGTTGAGTATAATTTAAGGGTTTGATGTGATGGAATGAATATGATAACTTATGAGTCCTGGTCTTCTTTCTTAAAAATTTACACTCTAGCTTTAGAAATTAGCAATAGACATTCAAATAGATAGTAATAAAGTAAAAATTAAATAACAAGAGAGGGAAAAATAAGAAGTAACTTCATAGGTCCTGCTTTCACTGTGTTCAGAGCATTTTTGTCCCATGCAGGCTCAGCCTCACCTATCTCTTCAGATAGGGAATGAATGCCAGTGGCACCCCACTCCAGTGCTCTTGCCTGAAAAATCCCATGGATGGAGGAGCCTGGTGGGCTGCTGTCTATGAGGTCGCACAGAGTCGGACACGACTGAAGCGACTTAGCAGCAGTAGCAGCAGCAACCAGTAGATACGATTGGGATTGTTGTTGCTGTTGTTCAGTCCTAAGTCCCTAAGTCACATTCAACTCTTGTGACTCCATGGAATGTAGCACACCAGACTCTTTTGTCCATGGGGTTCTCCAGGCAAGAATACTGGAGTAGGTTGCCATTTCCTTCTCCAGGGGAT
Source organism: Bos javanicus (assembly GCF_032452875.1). Lineage (NCBI taxonomy): Eukaryota > Metazoa > Chordata > Mammalia > Artiodactyla > Bovidae > Bos > Bos javanicus. The sequence goes on from NC_083881.1 coordinate 49,199,968, forward strand.
TGTTCCAGACCAGGGATCAAGCCCGTGTCTCCTGCATTGGCAAGCGGGTTCTTTATCACTGAGCCACCAGGGAAGCCCTATGCTTGGAAACACAAGCACTAATATAGGTCCAGTTGCCAGTCCTCCCAGGATGACAAATTCTCCCCCTTCTGCCAATCAAACCAAGATTCTTCAGTCCATGTAGCTGCTCTTGGTTAGTAGAATAAACTGGAAGTCTTCCTACTATACTCCCAACAATAGATTGAAAGCTTTGAATATTAATGTTAGCCCAAATGAAACCAGATTTCAGCTTATGAAGCTATCCTTCAATGAGCAAAACTCTTCTGGGTTGGCAAGCACTTTTCTAGTCCTGGTTATTTGCTCTTCTCCAATCAGACCACAACATTGAGGTTCCAGTTTCTTGTGTGTTGGGTCCCCTAGGTCGGGACAATTTCAAGGCCATAGTTAATTAACTACTGGATGAATTAAACAATTAATGACGAATTTCAAAAGACCTGGAGATTTCAGGTTAGAAAACACTGACCACAATTCATGATTTAAAAAATCTGTCTTCAGATGGAACATCTAGTTCTCTCCAGATCCTGTAAAAATAAAAAATAAAAACAAATGTTTCTTAACTCTTAACTCTGGTCTTTTAATCATGCTGTTCTCCTTTAGGCCAAAAAAGTGATAGGACTTCTCATCTGATTTCTTACTTTTTCTCTTATCCAATTTCAATTCTGCCTTTTCTGGTCTGCTTTTATCTCCACCATTTCAATCAAATGAATGAATTTTAAGCTCTCCGACAACCAGTCCAAAGTTAACAAGTTTTGCACGTTCTTAGAGACTTCTCTGGCCACTTTAGATGCATTTTATAGTTTTTCTGCTTTAATTTTAGAGTTAGGTATACAAACTGATATCTACAGAGATTAATTTACAAATATAGAAACATTATTTTCAGCAGCTCAACTAGCCTCCAATCTGATACTTCTTTTCTCCAGAAATTCCTCCCTCTCTTGCCGTCCCCAGTACCCATTCCCTGAAGCTCCTGGGTTATTTTTTTCATTGAGCCCTGCATTTGCCTTTGTTTTTTTTTCTTTCTCTAGTATGTCTTTCCTTCTCTTGACTTCAAGGATCAATTCCTCTGAGAAGTCTCTGGCCCTCTTTCTACTGATTTTCTTCTTTGTTCCCCAAATGGATTCTTTTGTCCATCTCTCTGACAAGATGACAATGTTAGAACTAAAGAATCATCACAATCATGGCTCCTCTGATGGCATTATTCCATCATTACTACCTCTAAATCTGCCTTAAATTTTTATCTTGATTTCTTTTCTGTTTAGCTTATGACATAACTTTCTCATTCCTTGAACTGCAGTTTATGTAGCTAGCTTTTGGATTTTTACCTCACTTTCTTAGTTTAATTTAATAACTATGAAGATATTCATAGTCACTCCATAGTGGTGACTTCACAGTGCTTTGCTTAAAAGCCCCAGCACTAGGGACTGTCATTATGAGTTTAGGTACTGCCTTCTCCATTTATTAACTGTAACTTAGTGTAATTTATATAAAATCTCTGAGACTCAGTATCATCACCTCTCAATGGGTTCTTTTCATTAAAAAGAGAAAGCTTAGAAGAGTTTTTTAAAAAAATCTATTTAGCACAATGCCAGGTATTTAGTAAACAGTCTATACAGGTTAACTTAGCTTTTATTATTAAGTCAAAGTAAAAAAGTAAAGTCAAATTGTGCTTTCCTGTTTATTTTGATAAGAACTTAATAGTTAATAGATAACAATTTACTTGTTTACTACATCATTTATATTTGCTAATATGTTCATGTACATGTGATGTGTCTTTCTTTTCCCAAACAAGGAGAGCTCTTAGAAAGACAGTTCTACTAACAAGTAATGGGTAGAAAGAACAGTTTAACTCTGCCCAAACTATCTTGTACAATTTAACAGAGATTCTCCATCTTTTAATTGTTCTATATCTTGTAATATTAATAGCAAAGCAACTCAAAGAAAAGCTTATTTTGCAAATATTTTAACATGGGACACTTCATTTTTTTTTAATGGTCAGTGTTGAAACTGTGTAACAGTTGCTTGAATTTTTCTTTTATGTTAAAATCTGTATGTCTTTTCAAGATGTAGAATTTCAAGACTTCTAGTCCATTTGTATTGGAGTTGGATCACAGTCATTGTCTGGTATTTTTTGTCTTATCCATGGATCTTCCCTTGGATCAAATCTAGGCCAAAATGGAGTAGTGTTTTGCATATGCATTGAATCTTTTAAGGTTTTTCAACTTTCTCAAGAGCCAAGGAAATCTACTCTGTACTTGGCTACTGGACATCGAAGATTATTATCCTCTTATGTAGCTGTCAGACAGTACTATATCTTCAGTCATCTCTCAGTGAGCCAATACTTTCCTCAAATTTATTTGGAATAAATTGCAATCCAGATGGATTTTTCTCTTTATCCAGAACTCAAAATTAGTCTTTAAATTAAGCCAGATTATCAGAGAACTGTGTACTTAGGCTACATTTCATTGACCCTTTGTAGAGTTATTTTTACTTAGACTATTGATCTGTGTTGAAAGACTTTATAGGAAATGGTGTAAAAGCTTTTATTATATTTATTTTAGAGATAACCTCGAGATTTTTACTGCGTTCGAATGTTGTCAGATCCCTAGGCAAAATTTCTTTCAGATATCAATATTTTGATAACTTCTTGAGCATGTTAAAGAGATCAATTATCAGGTCTTAGAAAATAGATATGTAAAATAGTAATTCAAATGTAAGGAAGATGCCTCACCATCTTGGTTATTTGGATGATCAGTATTTTTAGTTGTACTGCACAAAGCCAAATTTATATCATTGAATTTCTTATTAAAAGGGCAAGTGGCTATATATTATATGTATAAAATTTTGATTATAAGAGTTTAATATGGTAGCAATGATACTGATACTGCATATTCATTATTTGGACCATAGAATAATTTTATCTGTGCTAATTTACTTTTGGAGAAGGCAATGGCACCCCACTCCAGTACTCTTGCCTGGAAATTCCCATGGATGGAGGAACCTGGAAGGGTGCAGTCCATGGGGTCGCTGAGGGTCGGACACGACTGAGTGACCTCACTTTCACTTTTCACTTTCATGCATTGGAGAAGGAAATGGCAACCCACTCCAGTGTTCTTGCCTGGAGAATCCCAGGGACGCAGGAGCCTGGTGGCCTGCCGTCTATGGGGTCACACAGAATCGGACACAACTGAAGTGACTTAGCAGCAGCAGCAATTTACTTTATTTGGTTATGTTAGATATTCATGGCATTCCTTACCAAAGTTTACTGTTTATTTTTTTTCATTACATAACCAAATTTCTTTATCAAGTCCTCACTACATACAGAACATAGTTTTAGCCAGTCTGAAGAACAAAAGAAAAGCAAGACCTACCACCCTTTTCAAGAATCATTTAGATTCCTGAGAGCAGATCAAAAACATATTTGGAAAACTAATTGGAAACTTTTCTTAGATTGCATGAGATTAAAATAGATTAAGCAATACATTTAAGTGCTGTGGAATATGGGGTGAATGAGTCAACTAGCTGTATGAAGTAGTCTTTCTCAAAGTCCATAAAAGGAAGGTAAAATATGAGAAAAGAACAATTTATATCTCAGAGAAGTAGGAAACAAGTTTGTTACTCTTACTGACAAATAGAGGTAGACTGGAGTGTTAATGCTTCTGTGATATGCTAGAATTAAGGAGAATTCAGTTAGATAGAAGCTTGGGCAAAATTTGGAAAAGTGAACAAATGTTCCACTTTGAACACTGACTTCTGTTCTTCCGAGATTCTATAAAGATTGAATCATCTTTCTTAAGCTTACTCATCAGTTCTCTTTCACTGCTTTTTTTTGCCTTTTTTTTTTTTTTTTAACAGACATTACATTGCTAAATATACAGGAGTGGACTTTTATTATTTTAATATGGCATGTTCAGTGTTTTGATGCATATATTTATATTATATATTAGAATAGTGTTTACATAAAGCCCTGAATGGATGGATCCACATTCAACCACAATTGGTATGTAATTTTACTTTAAAAAACCCAGAATCATGAAATACACTTTAATTAGGATGACAAGTTTTTTTTTGGCAAGGAAAGAAGTAAAGGGGATCTTAGTGCTTTCGTTTTTTTTTTGTTTTCTCAAAATGCAAAAATCTAGAAAGAATATTAGCTTGTATCTTTGTTCAACCTAAGGCACTTTTTTCTCTCCTACTATCTAAAGAGGGTCATTGATTCTCATATAGCTTTCTCATTGCACTTCTTCAAACTGGAAGACTATTACCCTGGAAATGGTGACAATTGTAAAATATGCTTCTCTTTATATTTTAAAATGCTACAGAGATGCAAGAAAAGTTAATGTGTTCTATTAGGTGAAGGATATGTGGATACAGACCCTTAGGGATTTCATTTGAATAGGAAAATGCTATTTTTTTCTGGAATTTAAATACATGAGAAAAAATTCATTTTGTTTAACTAGTATTAGAGATTTAGAAGGAAAATATGCTGAAATATAATACAATGAATCTTCTTGGGGAAGCGAGTGGTGATGGATGTGTGTTACTCTGCTTTCTTAATTTGTTATAATGATTGAATTATTAATTTTATAATCGGGAAAAATGTAGAACTGAAGACAATTAAGAATGAGGTAGTTCATGATATTGCCTGTAATGAAAAAAAGCTTTGCATGTTTTAAAATTAGGATAACTGGGAAACCATATGGGTCTTGGAATCTTTTAATGAACATTTGAAAGCCCTAACACAGCATTTGGAAACCAAATAAGGCAAGTATTAATTTGGTCTTCAGGAGTGAATACTTTTAGTCTTTGACAATTGTAGGCAGATTTTAGGATAGATGTTCATGCAGAGCCAGACTATAAATGGATTGTAGTCACTCCCCTGAGTAGTTTCATTTTCAGATAAATTTAGAAAAATCCTGAATCTCTTCCTGAGTGAACATCAGTAAAACTGGGAACCTTTCCAAGAGAGCAGAGGGATTTATCCAGAGTCTGAATTTCTGTTGCCCTAGGAATGTCAGATAAGTACTTGGACTAAGAGCATCACTATCAGTGGGTTTGTTGGTCTCTATAGTAAATTCTGCGTTTATAAGCTATTTGTGAGAACTTTATGACTTTAGATAAGAGAACAGGGCTGGAATCATCTCCTGGATATGTAACGAATGCCATTAAAATAACTGGCTTTGCTAATCTTTCTACGGTGAAAGCCCCTAAATATACAGTCTTCAAAGAAAAACAGTAAAGGAAAAATAATTGACCAACAAAATAAGAAGTACCTAATAAAATATGAGGTGTCAAGACTCAAAATAAAAATTATAGCTTGTGTTAAGTACATAATATAGAATATGTAAAAATAGTATGATATTAAATAGAAAAGAAGAAAGGAAAAGAACAAAAGCTACAAATCAACACTAAAGCTTAAAGCTTATAATTTGGTCCAAAGACACATACCTATGTTTATATTGCATTATTCTGTATGTGAGAGTTGGACTGTGAAGAAGGTTGAGCACCGAAGAATTGATGCTTTTGAACTGTGGTGTTGGAGAAGACTCTTGAGAGTCCCTTGGACTGCAAGGAGATCCAACCAGTCCATTCTGAAGGAGATCAGCCCTGGGATTTCTTTGGAAGGAATGATGCTAAAGCTGAAACTCCAGTACTTTGGCCACCTCATGCGAAGAGTTGACTCATTGGTAAAGTCTCTGATGCTGGGAGGGATTGGGGGCAGGAGGAGAAGGGGACAACAGAGGATGAGATGGCTGGATGGCATCACTGACTCGATGGACGTGAGTCTGGGTGAACTCCAGGAGTTGGTGATGGACAGGGAGGCCTGGGGTGCTGTGATTCATGGGGTCGCAAAGAGTTGGACACGACTGAGGGACTGAACTGAACTGAACTGATCCTCTATTATGGATCCTACTTTCGTAAAAAGGACCTAAAGTAATTCAAAAAGCCCTAAAATAATTTTTACTATAAGAAGCTGGCCATAATAATGAAACTTAATTCTAGACTTAAGAAATAGATACAGAAAACAATGTTCCCAAGTGTTAAAGACTTCAATTAGTTAAAGACTTGGTTTAGTTAAAGCAAAACTAAACCAAATAATAATAATAATAATGACTGCTGCTAAGTCGCTTCAGTCATGTCCGACTCTGTGCGACCCCACAGACGGCAGCCCATCAGGCTCCTCTGTCCCTGGGATTCTCCAGGCAAGAACACTGGAGTGGGTTGCCATTTCCTTCTCCAATGCATGAAAGTGAAAAGTGAAAGTGAAGTCGCTCAGTCATGCCCAACTCTTAGCGACCCCATGGACTGCAGCCTACCAGGCTCCTCCGTCCATGGGATTTTCCAGGCAAGAGTACTGGAGTGGGGTGCCGTTGTCTTCTCTGGATAATAATGACTATTACAACAACAAAAATCTTAATTTCCTGTGACTGGAGCTTATGAGATCTTTGCAAATGGTATTTAGAAAATGAGTGCTGGTGTTTCCTTTATAATGTCCATCTGCTTTACATTGTACAACTGCTACTGTGGGAATACAAAGAATTCTTGTTCTCATCCTACTGTATAACTGAAGATAAAGTTCACTGAAGGAAACTATAGTAAATATCATACATATTTAGGGTCTAATTGGGACCAAAAGTAAAAAGAGCTAACATTTCTGCAGCATTTCCTGTGTGCGTGGCACTGAAACACAGGGGAAGGACACAAAACTTAAAATAATGACAGAGCCCAAGGACATGACATAAACTGATTAGAACCAAATACATCCAAGATGGCAGATGAGTTGACTTTCTGGAGCCTCAGTATATGCTTATAGTAATTCATTAGCAAGCTAAATGGCACACCCACCACTGCCATGACAGTTCTGAGGTTAACCATCAAAGGCCAAAAAGTGGGTGGTAGCCCAGTTCCTGGAAATCCCCGCCCCTTTCCCTAAATAGTTGGAATAATCCTCCCACTTATCAGCCTATGAAATTACACAGCTCATAAAAAATAACCACACCATATTTGAGGACTACTCTCACCTTCTGAGATGGACTACACTCTGTCTGTGGAGTACATTTCTCTCTAAATAAATTCACCTCTTTGTCTCTCGCTGAATTCTTTCTGCAGTGGGACCTCGAGAAACTAAACTTCATGAAGTCTTGAAACCAGGTGTGTGATCTCAGTTAAAAGCCCATGGGTTCAATCCCAAATCTCAGTTACAGGGTTTCAGCACCACCATAAACATTTAAGATGAAATATTTAGCTATTGAACCTTTATAACAACTATAGTCAAGACTATTATTATCCTTATCATATAGATAAGGAAATTGAAGTTTCTCTAAGATGGACAACATGGAAGCCACAGCGGACCTAGGATTAGAATCCAAGCCATCTGACCCAGAGTCAGGACTCTTCTACTTGGTTCTTTGTGTTTCAGTTTCAGTAGGCTATTTTATTATTTTATTTTTCCTCAAAAGAACGAGGCTATTTTTCCCTCTCAGGATGTCTATTCTTATTAAATTGATTATCTTTCCCATCTTCCTTCCTCCCCTAACCTGACCTGCACATTCAGATGTTAATTTAAGTGATCTTTCTTCAGAGAAGCATTCTTAGTACCTTGGACTTCATCTTCACATTGCTTATCATGGTTGTAATGAAATAATCTTGACTTTGGTTGTGTAATTTCTGTATCACTGCCTGTAATGTTGGTTCCCCAAGGGAGGGCAGATGACAGCTTTATTTGCCTTGGTGTTCCAGTTCAATGCTTTGACCAGAGTGGGTGCTCAGTTAATGGTGAATGGATGAATGAAGTAAAACAAGACTAAATTTCTGGCTTAAGTAAAAGCATGAATCTGAAGAAATAATATATATTTTTAAAGAAAACAAAGCATATGCCTGAATTCAATTTCGATGAAATAGGCTGACACATTTTTAAAGAGTAATTATGTATTTTTACATGCCATTTTTGCTTCGCTGTGGTAAACTTGAAAGCTTACAAATACCTCCTGCCTTCATTCTCCTATGATTAAAATTTTTAAAAAATTCAAAATGTGAACCCATTTTATTAATAAGCTTTACATATAGTCTGAATCAAACTGGTTGGAAACTTAGTAATTTTCCATTCATTGGTTAAATTCTCTGTGAATATTTCCTTTCATAATGAAACTATTTCAACTTAATGAAGTGTTAGTTACTGGAACAAAAATTATAGCCTCAAACGAATTAATGGTCCCACCAAACCGTGCCTGCTCTAACCACAGTCCTGTTGGTGGTACCGACATAGGGAGGTTTCAATCTGGCCAAAAACGAGGGTAAGGGGTTGCTTATCATTTCCAGGAGTCACAGTACTGTGGAAACACAAAGTAAAGATAAATTTGAAAGTTGAAACAAAGCAAACAATATTAAAAGAAGAAAAAGATTCTCATTTCATAAGACCCTATAGCTAATTATTTGTATAAAAACAAAAATATCTTGGCAAGCTTACTAACATTAAACCTATTTGATCTCAAAACCATAGAGTTTCAGATGAAAAAAATCTGCATTCAGACGTTATAGTAACTGTACTGATCTTTAAGAAAACTCCCAGCTCACTATTGCTACACTGCTTTCTGTGAGAATTGGGTTGTATTTTTTTTTTTTCTGGTGAAGGAAGTAATAACTTAGTGATATTGATATGTTAGGAAAGATAGAACATATTTTGTTTCCTCATATCAATGAAAAATGGGAAGTTCCATTTGCTTTTGTATGAAAAAAAATTTGTGATTTTATATAAGAAATTCTGAAATTAGATTTGCTAAAAAGCATTTACAGTAAAAAATAAAAAGTGAAAGACACTTTAGCTTTGCTTACTTTTAAAAATTGAGTTAGAAGATATAGGTAATCTGAGCAAGTTTTTAAATATTCTTTTATAAATTTGAATTTATTTGTTATAGAATGAAATATTGGATTACAGCTTGCTAAACACAGGTGAGATATATAAACAAGGACAGAGTCTTGCAAACAGAGATAACCTGTGAGACAGTCACTTTAAAAGTTTGATTTCTGTTCCAGTGATAATAAAATAAATATTGTAGCTTTGTTTTCTAATTAGAGCTGGAGTTTCCCTGCTGCTTCAGACAATAAAGAATCTGCCTGCAGTGCAGGAGATGTAGATTTGATCCCTGGATCAGAAAGATCCCCTGGAGAAGAGAATGGCTACCCACTCCAGTATTCTTGCCTTGAGTAGCTGGGAGGGTTACAGTCCATGGGGTTGCAAAGAGTTGATATTATGAGTGGTATATGAGATTAGAAAATGTTTTGTTATTATTAATGATCCAAATACATTTCAATATTGCTTAAGTTGAATGTTTTCTTAATGATGGATTTATTATATGCTAAAGTCTTTGACTGTGTGGATCACAACAAACTGGAAATTTGTTCAAGAGATAGGAATACCAGATCAGCTTTCCTGTCTCCTGAGAAACCTGTATGCAGGTCAAGAAGCAATGGTTAGAAGTGGGCATAGAACAACGGAATGGTTCAAAATTGGGAAAGGAGTACATCAAGGCCATATATTGTCACCCTTCTTATTTAACTTATATGAAGATTACATAATGTGAAATGCTGGGCTGGATGAGGCACAAGCTGGAATCAAGATTGTCAGGAGAAATATCAATAACTTCAGATATGCAGATGACACCACCTTTATGGCAGAAAGTGAAGAGGAACTAAAGAGCTGCTCAATGAAAGTGAAAGAGAAGAGTGAAAAGGCTGGTTTAAAACTCAACATTCAAAAAATTAAGATCATGGCATCTGTTCCCATTACTTCATGGCAAATAGATGGGAAAAAAGGGGAAACAGTGACAGATTTTTCTTTCTTGGGCTCCAAAATTACTGCAGACAGTGACTGCAGCCATGAAATTAAAAGATGCTTGCTCCTTGGAAGAAAAGCTATGACAAACCTAGACAGGACATTACAAAGCAGAGACATTGCTTTGCCAACAAAGGTCTGTATAGTCAAAGCTATGGTTTCTCCAGTGGTCATGTATGGATGTGAGAGTTGGGCCATAAAGAGGGCTGAATGCCGAAGAATTGGTGGTTTTGAATTGTGGTGCTGGAGCAGAGTCTTAAGAGTCCCTTGGACTGCAAGGAGATCAACCTCATCAATCCTAAAGGAAATCGGTCCTGAATATTCATTGGAAGGACTGATGCTGAAGCTCCAATACTTTGGACACCTGATGTGAAGAGCCAGCTCATTGGAAAAGACCCTGATGCTGACAAAGATTGGGGGCAGGAGGAGAAGGGGTGACAGAGGAAGAGATAGTTGGATGGCATCACTGACTCAAGGGACATGAATCTGAGCAAACTCCCGGAGTTAGTGAAGGACAGGGAAGCCTGGTGTGCTGCAGTCTATGGGATTGCAAATAGTCAGACATAACTTAGCGACTGAACAACAACAATGCATATTTGTAAGAAGCACTTTCCCTTCTTTATGCAATTTTAGCTCTCTTTTAAATAATAGGAAAAATTCTTTAATCTATTGATAAATTATCTATGTGCTCATATCACAGAACAAACTGTTAACAAAGAGATATCTGAGTATATCATGCCGTAGAAGTTTTGATTACTGCTAATGACTAAATTATCAGACACATAACCAACACTTCAGAGAAGGCAATGGCACCCCACTCCAGTACTTTTGCCTGGAAAATCCGATGGACGGAGGAGCCTGGTAGGCTGCAGTCCATGGGGTCACTAGAGTCGGACACGACTGAGCAACTTCACTTTCACTTTTCACTTTCATGCATTGGAGAAGGAAATGGCAACCCACTCCAGTGTTCTTGCCTGGAGAATCCCAGGGACGGGGAAGCCTGGTGGGCTGCCGTCTATGGGGTCGCACAGAGTCGGACACGACTGAAGCGACTTAGCAGCAGCAGCAGCAACCAACACTTTTAGATGATCAACTCGTACTTTTGTTTAATTTTACTATATTGACTTGGATTAGAGTTTTTTTTTTAAAGTTATCTCTACTTGATTACTCAATTTTATTTTGAATTGAAGGAGAAATCAGGACACTTCTTTTATTCCATGTATCCATTTGTCTTTTCTATTCTAAGACACTAATTATAGTAGTGGTAGTCTTTTTTTTTTGTTTTTAATTGAGTATAGTTGACTTACAATGTTGTGCCAATCTTTGTTGTACAGCACAGTGACTCAGATACATATATATATATATATACACACACACACCTTATTTTCTGTTTTTACATTCTTTTTCATTATAGTTTATCACAGGATATTGAATATAGTTTCCTGTGGTATACATTAGGACCTCGCTGTTTATCCACAGTGGTAGTTCTTCTGCCTGCTTTTTGGTGCTTTTTATAGAGACTTTGTTGTTGCTCAGTTCTTCAGTCATGTCTGACTCTTTGCTACCCCATGGACTGCAGCCCGCCAGGCTGCTCTGTCCTCCACCATCTCCAGAGTTTGCTCAAATTCATGTCCATTGAGTTGGTGATGCTATCTAACCATCTTTCTTTTACAGAAACTTGTCCCCTTGTAATTTATCTGTATTTTTTCCTTTCTAATTTGTTTAGTGTATCTGGGGAAACTTTTAACATTTTTATTAAAGAAATAGTTATGGAATTATGGGCTGTTTTTATATCTAAGTGTATGAAGTTTATCAGTGACTTGTTTTTAGAATGATCATTTGTCTTGATTTGTTTAGAAACTGTCCCAGCCTAATTATCAATAATGCTTCCCTTAACTTTTATAAGCGTCCTAAGTTGAACAATAAATGTAATCACCCTAATGTTACCATCTTAAACAAAATGTCCAGTATTTTCCATATTGTTTCACATGGCAAACTTGCCAATAAAAATTTTAATTTGCCTGGCAATTTCTATTTACAACAGTGGCAGATGCTTCAATTTTACTTTACATAATATATTTGCCTTATTCTAAAAAGAAAAATATTTTCCATTGATTGTAGTTCCATATCTTTGATCTTTACTCTTTGAAATGTTATTTGGGTATTTAATTAGTTTTCAGAAATTAAGTGGTTTTGAATGGTTTAGATCTTTATGTCCTCAAGCCATGTGAGGGAGTTGAGGGGTTAGGTTTCAGAAAAGGAAGATGTAGAGTTACTGAAGACTAAGATTTTTGAAACCAACATTCCTGTCTTTGACACTGATCACTTAGATATGCTTACCCTTCACAAAATTTTTCAGATTCCTGAGACTTATTGTCTTAAAGAGCTATTGTTTTGTCTCTGTATTACTTGAGGAGAGTAGAAACATTAACAAATATAGACAATTTACTAAAATAAAATATTTCTCTTTGGAGAGGGGCAAATAAATTGAGTATATGTCTTATATCAGTCATAGCACGTATTATACATTCACTCAGATTTTTTATTAAAAAGACTACCCAGTTACAGATTTCTGGATAAAAGGTTAAGCAATGAGTGCTGAGAAACTACGTGGAGAAGGATAATAAATTGTTATCCTGAAAGCCTCTAGTGAGAATTAAGAGAACAAAGAAAATGAAGGTTAGAATAGAAAAGTAAGTCCTGGATTTGACCAGAGGAAATACCTCACACAAGATTAATATGGTAGATCAACACTATTCAAAGAAATGGATGGTTTATTTTTAATTTTTCTTCATGTATCCAGAATGTAATGGGTACTTTGATAAAATGCAAAGGACATAAAATTAGAAATAATAGGAATTTTAAAATGAAAAATAGCATAATCAGAAATGAGGAAGCAAAATTGAGAGGAAAAAAATGAGTAAAAGTATTAAAGTGATGTGAATTCCACATTTAAATTCTGAGAGAGGAAGTGAAAGAATATGAAGATCACTGGAGCCAGGTTGGGAATATGAGTGCCAAGACCTTTCAGTTATCTCTGAAAATGTAAACCACATGATGTCCTTTAACAAATTCCACTGTAGCAAAATCTCATAAGAATATATACTTTCTATCTGACAGACATTGCAGGCTAAACCTTGAAGAAGTGCACTTGGCAAAGATAAAGTTTTAATGTATAAAAATTAAAACAGCAAAACAAAACTTAGGTCCTTCTTCTTTCAAAGCATTTTCATCCCCTTGATGTTCCTCTGCCAAGAAAAAGTTCTAGCCTTGGGAGATTTCACCCTATGTATTAAAGCTTTGGCACAGATTACTGTCAAAGGGATTGAGTGGGTGTTCACTTGGAATTGAAATTATAATTGTGTGTTAGATGTTGGAGGTCAGCTTTTTGCCTATTGAAAATGCTCTAAGATTCTAAATACCAAGAAACAAGTAGCAGAAAAATATTTTTAAAAAAAATTAAGTGGATGGGTGTGGGAAAGACTTGGGGAATTCAAAGAATACCATTTCTTATACCCACACCAGTCACTATAAGACTTGATAGGAAGTTGTAAGTACTCAACAGGAAGGTAAAAATACTGGAATCTAACATTCATTTCAGACCAAAGTTATTCTTTCCTATTAATTGAGTGTACCTATCTATAAATCACTTTCTCTATATTCCAAATTGGAATATTTCCTTCTCACATTCCAAGTAGAAAAATTTTCTTACATACATACCAGACTATTTTCTTCCAGTTTTCTTCTCTATTATATAGTAAAATCTGAGAAGAGTTTCAATCTTTTGCTTTCAATACAATTGGACTTTGAAAAAACTAATTGTTCAAGTAATGGAGATGGGCTTGTCAAGAATACTTATCTATCCCGGTATGAGAAAATGTCTATGATTAATGCATGTGGTATAGAGCCTCTCACTTTCTGTATATATATATGTGTATCAGGTAAAAATAGTGTTATTTTTGTTGAAGAGGAATTGAGGGGCCAGAATTCTTATTGCTCAATTATTTATTTGCTCTAGAGGCAGCCTAGGAGCATCTTGGCAGAATATTAAACCTTAGCAGAGCAGAGTTTTTTAAAAAAAATATTGCTAGACTAATCATAATACCTACTTGAACCTAAAAAAAAACTATTACAAGAGTCCTTTAAAAGCAAAACATATACACTAAAATGTGTAAAATAGATAGCTAGTGGGAAACTGCTATATAACACAGGGAGCCCAGCTTGTTGCTCTGTGATGACCTAGAGTGGGGAAGGTGGGATGGAAGTGGGGAGGGAGACAAAAGAGGGAGGGGACATATGTATAATCATGGCTGATTTGAGTTGCTATAAGGCATAAACCACACAACATTGTAAAGCAATTATCCTACAAAAAAAAAAAAAAAGAAAAGAACAACTGCAAAGTAAAAAGACTAATAATATTAGGATCTGTCTCTCTATCTTTTCAGTGATGGACAGATTTTAACCCTGACTTTAGTTTGTCTATGGTTACCCAAATGGAGATTACATCTCCTAGTCCCCCAAGTGGCTATGTATAATCATGTGACTAAGTTTTCTTACACAAATGAGTTTTCTGTAACTTGTAATCCAATGTCCTAAGTGATATAGAAGTCAAAAGGAGGTATAATAAAATTAAAACTATAAAAGAATATTTTAAAAAACCACTCTAACAGCAAAAAGATAAACAAATGTCAAAAGATCACCTGGGAACTGTTACATCTATCAGCAGAATATTGAAATTAGTAAGATGTACATGTATTGGTCATGGGAGAAAAGAACCAACTCATGCTCAACTTTGACAGGTTGTAGTGACAACTGACCATATGGAATAAAGGAAGGATAAGAATGTTTGAAATTTTGAGCTTGGGAGACCAAATGAATGGTGGTGTCAAAAAAGAGTAAAGTTTGAGTTCCTGTATTTGCTAAGTAAGGTACCCACAAATTCCAATCAATTTGGGAAAAAACTATATACTTAGGTTTTATGAGAATAAATTAAGTGATATCTCAGTAGGCATGTTGGAACAACTATTGGTGACCTAAAACATATAGAATGCCAGTGATTTCTCTAGCAAAAGTGGATTTATTTGTGATTGGTAGAGGATTGCAATTCAGGGTCTGCAACTACTACAAGCCACCTGCAAGTCCCCACTCTCCAAGGAATGAGAGACCCCTTTTAATAGAGAGAAAAGGAAGTTGGAAACGTTATAGTAAACGAAGAATCCATAGTTTTTCATTGGCTGAGTCCTTGTCAGGCAAGAATAGCCTTCTTCCTGTTGAACTCTGTTATCCTCACAGGGTATGAGGGCTCCCCCTTTTGGTATGCCAACCCCATTTAATTGAGATTTTTGCTAATTATTTTTGTACTCCCTAATAGATAAAATAATGGCTATTTCTTATAGCTAGTATAATTATGGCTTTCTGAAAGCTGGTTATACTTCTAAATTGGTGCATATCCTATTAAGAGTAAATTTTGTTGAGAAATGTCCCTGTTTCCAAAGGAATATCCATATAGCTTTGCTCTAAGGCTGTGTATTTTATCATTTGTTCCTAGACATAGAAACAGCTTATTTAACTTATATGCAGAATACATCATGAGAAATACCAGGCTGGATGAAGAACAAGCTGGAATCAAGATTGCTGGGAGAAATATCAATAACCTCAGATATGCAGATGACACCATCCTTATAGCAGAAAGTGAAGAAGAACTAAAGATCCTCTTGATGAAAGTGAAAGAGGAGAGTGAAAAAGTTGGCTTAAAACTCAACATTCAGAAAACTAAGATCATGGCATCCGGTCCCGTCACTTCATGGCAAATAGATGGGGAAACAGTGGAAACAGTGGCAGACTTTATTTTGGGGGGCTCCAAAATCACTGCAGATGGTGACTGCAGCCAGGAAATTAAAAAAGACTTACTCCTTTGAAGAAAAGCTTTGGCCAACCTAGATAGCAAATTAAAAAGCAGTGACATTACTTTACCAACAAAGTCCGTCTGTTTAGTCAAAGCTATGGTTTTTCCAGTAGTCATGTATGGATATCAGAGTTGGACTATAAAGAAAGCTGAGCACCAAAGAATTTTTGCTTTTGAGCTGTGGTGTTGGAGAAGATCTTGAGAGTCCCTTGGACTTCAAGGAGATCCAACCAGTCCATCCTAAAGGAAATCAGTCCTGAGTATTCATTGGAAGGACTGATGCTGAAGCTGAAACTCCAATAGTTTTGCCACCTGATGCAAAGAAATGACTGATTTGAAAAGACCCTGATGCAGGGAAAGATCGAAGGTGAGAGGAGAAGGGAATGACAGAGGGTAAGATGGTTGGATGGCATCTCTGACACGATGGACATGAGTTTGAGTAAACTCTGGGAGTTGGTGATGGACAGGGAGGCCTGGTGTGCTACGGTTCTTGGGGTTGCAAAGAGTTGGACACAACTGAGCGACTGAACTGAACTGAACTGATAGAAACATCCTCATTGGAAACTACTTAGAGGCTGAGAGGAACCAGCTTTCTGTCTCTTGCTTTTTGTTTGTTTGTTTGTTTTGCATCCAGGTATCTAAATTCATACTTGTTTCTATAGTATTTTCAGATTTTATTCACAATATTCTGATAAATCAACCCTTTTCCTTCGTTCACTTATTTTAGCAAATTCTTGCTGCCTTAAAGCATGATTCCCTTTATAAGTCATCTCTTGCCTAAGGAATTAAGATCAGCTGAGATAATTTGTTGACCAGCTTAACATTTTATTTTTATTAGTGAGACTTTAAAAAAACAACTGGGACATATTCATCCTAATTGATTCCTCAAATGAAACTTGTTCTTAATATTTGGTGCTGGAAGGAACTAGTAATTCCAGTGCAATTCTCTAAAATCTGTGTCTTTCATTCCTTACATCTCCTTACATAACCACAATATATTTGCTCAGTTACTTAGGGACAAGAGTGTAAACATTATAAATGCAATTTGAGGAAGAACTATCTATGCAGGAGAATCAAAAGGAAAGGACCTGGGGCTTGGTTGAGTAAACTCTGAGTGAGTCAGCAATATGATGCCATTATGAAAATAAGCCTACCTGATTTAGTGTAGAGAAAAGCAGATGACAGACCAATGGCTGTAATCTTTTCATTTTATTTTTCTGTACTTAAAGAGATGTGCAAAAATGGAAAATTACGAGATATTTGAAAGAATGAAAATGATTATATGGAGAATGGCTAATGGAGTTGGTTTGGGGGCTTATGGGAGCACAAAGGATGTTTTGATTTGTGATCTTCATCCGCACATACATTAAATTGAGGAGGTTTGCTCAACAGTTGTTCTCTATAATTCTGGACAACAAAAATATAATAAATTGCAGTAAAAATAAGGGAAGAAAGATTGGAATTAGGCAGAAGGAAGAAATTTTTTAATGTGAAGGTGATGGAATTCAGTATCAAGGGATATTGCAGATGTTGAGATGACATTTGTTAGGTGCTCAATATATCTTTCCCTTCTCCCCCATTCTTACCCTCTTTCAGGTCTTCAAGAAACTAAGTATTTGTTCTGGATGATTCAGACATTTACTAATGTGAAGGACTGAAGTGGATAATCTTTATGAACTCTGCATCTTCTCCACTTCTGTCTCTTTAAAAGTGGTCAGTTTTTGGGTGAAAATGAACACAAGCTGGAATGATGAGAGTCCTTGCAGGAAGGGATTCTGAGAAAGCTTGTCAGCCTTTTCTCTTGGCACTGTTTAAGCCTCCGGCGGCACTCTGGCAAACAATTTGAATCATGGGGATGACACTAGAATAAATTAGATAGAATAGTAAGTCAACGTAGCAGCTAGAAAACCTCCAGGTTAAGTACTCTGTGCTGCCCTGTTGAAGCAAAAAGCTTGTCCATAGTGAATCTCACTTCTGAGTCATTTCAGAGAAACAGAATCCTTAGAGAAAGCTTCCCTTACATTTACTTGTTTCACCTATTTTAGTTAGATGTTTATAGTCATCTTTTAAAATATCCTAAAGATCCTTTCTTCTACAAATTCTGGATAAGATTGAGAATCTATTCAAAGGAGGAATCTACCTGACATTTTTCCCAGTCATCCAAAGATAGTCCGAGTATCTTGTTTGCAGCTATAATATTTGTATGCCATTTCCTGTCCACTAAGTCAGATGCTTTCTAAATGGGTATTTGTGACCATTAAAAAGACCTTAGAGCTTTGGCTAATTTTGAGAGACAAACTGAACAAAAGGAGGCAATAATAAAGTCCAAAGATTTGGGACTAAATCATGGAATGTTTTTCTCTTTTTAGTTAAAGATCTGGTGGCCTAAAGTAAGCTATTTCTGATGATGTGAATACATGAATCTTTTGAGAGTTTAGATTTTTCTCTACTAGAAGGCAAAAAGAGAGAAAGACAAACAGTAAATTTGGGATATCGAAGGTACTGATTCTAAGTGAAAGTGAAAGTGAACTCACTCAGTCATGTCCGACTCTTTGCGACCCCGTGGACTGTAGCCCACCAGGCTCCTCCGTCTATGGAGGAGCAATTATTCGCCAGGCAAGAAAACTGGAGTGGGTTGCCATTTCCTTCTCCCTAACTACCCTTCTAATGGGCATGTTTTAAAAAAAAAAAAAAGTATTGGAACACATAAATGAAATAAAAACACAGACAGAATTATAGAGCACTACAACCTTTAGTTCCACTCTTTGGGGGCAAGTTTCTCATATCAAGATATGCATACAGCTCTGGTTATGTCGGGGGCACGAGGCAAAATAAGATTTGTGAGGTTGTCAGGTAAGATAAAATTTCCCAGGTTGTGGTTTCCATGCAGCTCTGTGACCCCACTCTGCCTCAATTTAAAAAGGAAAGGTAAATATCATTGTTCAAAGTTATCAGGTGACTTCGGAATTCAAGGTTATTGATTCTCAATTTATTTTCTTCTTGGCTTTTGTGCTTTTGTGCTGAATAGACTCAGACTGTTGTTTGGATGTGGTTTCTGAAGTTTGGGAGCTGTGCTTCACTTATTTTTTTCTAAAACTCATGCCCCCCACACTTTCTTTTCTTAATCCCTGCCAGACTTGGAACAGGAAATAAATTATGATCTGTAAAAGATCTGACACTTGGATTTTTTTTGTGGCTTTAGCTTACCATGCTATAATGAACATGTAAAATGAGAGTTTCCTTGGTAAGTCTTGAATCACCACCACCATACCTGGAGTACCCTGGAGCTTAAAGGGTAAACCTTAGTTTCCCTTTTATGAGTTAGATTTCTATTATTATATCATCACACATGACCATTGGGACAGTAATTAAAGAGCAGTTTCTCTCTGGTGGTGACATACCCTGAACTCTTATCCTCATATAGATGTTCTCTCTGGGTCCATTTACATCTTAATAGCTAACATTTCTTTTTCACAAACAGAGAATATGTATGACACTTAAAAAAAAAAAAAAAGACCCAACATTAAATGACTTATTCCTAGCCCACCTTCCTACTTTCTTTTGTCCTCCCTTCTGTCTGTCTTTTCTTCCTTCCTTTCATCGGTTCTTCTTTCCTTCCTTCCTTCCTTCCTTCTGCTTTTCCTTCCTTTCTTCTCTTCTTGCTTTGTCCATTCTCAGGTACTAGTATGAGGAAGTCACTGCTCATTTCCCTCTTTCACTGCACAGTTTATCAGTTCTTGTATGCTTCCTCTCTGCCCTACTAGGGCTGTTACCATAGTATTTGCGCCATTTCTAGACCCAATGGGCCCCGGAACTATTTTGTGTCTCTCCCTTACTCTGTTCTGTCTTATGGGAAGTTTGTCTGCTGTCAGGTGAGTGTCTCAGACTCTCATGTCAGCTGGATACATGTTGCTGCTGCTGCTGCTAAGTCGCTTCAGTCGTGTTCGACTCTGTGCGACCCCATAGACGGCAGCCCAGCAGGCTCCCCCGTCCCTGGGATTCTCCAGGCAAGAAAACTGCAGTCGGTGGCCGTTTCCTTCTCCGGTGCATGAAAGTGAAAAGTGAAAGTGAAGTCGCTCAGTCGTGTCCGACTCTTCGCGACCCCAGGGACTGCAGCCTATCAGGCTCCTCCGTCCATGGGATTTTCCAGGCAAGAGTACTGGAGTGGGGTGCCATTGCCTTCTCGGGATACATGTTAGATTTGCTCAATTTGCCAATAGAATACATTGGCTGAAAATCCAATAGAGAGGATTGAGAAATTCAAGGTATTTCTCCCTCTTTCTCTGCCTCAGACTGCTTCCCTGTAGGAGCTCTGTTTCCTCTATGGCTCCAGCTGTCTCACTTGGATGATCTGTGGCCATTGTTCATTTCTGTTAGCTGATTCTGGCCATTTTATTTTGCAGTGATAGAGTGACTTCCTGTTGTTAATCTCTCATTTTCCTACTTGTTGTTTTTTTGTGTCTCACCTCTCCTATTGCCCGTCTAAGGATTCCCTGCATTAAATTCCTTCTGTTGTACTTAATGTGAATTTTAGTTTCCTGGGTAGACACTGACTGATATGGTATTGGTGTGGTTGTTTGCATGCTGTCACATTCTACCGGAGTTTGAAGAGAAAGGAAACTTTTAGATCAGCATGCGAAGAGATGAACAGAAAATACTGAGTCAAGAGTAAGCTGTCTCCTTGTGAATTTCTCTACTGAACAAAAGAAATCCACTTAGTAAAAATTTCAGCATTCATCTTATTTTTATTTCATATTTTCTCCACTTAAAAGTGATGACACCACTGTTCATATAATCAATTTGTAGGAACACTAAGCTAACTGATAATTTTGCATTTCATTAATTAGTTAATTAAATGCATGGAGGTAAATCAGGCAGAGGCAAACAAATCAGGTAGACTCAAAGCAACAGTTTCTAGGGCTCAGATCTGCCATTTTGAAAGAGAGAATTCTGAGACTTACATCTTAGCTTTATTCTATTTTTTTTTTTTTTTACAGGCAAAAAAAGAAAAAGAAGAAAAACTGATCTGAAGTTTGTAAGAAAAGAAGATATAATCATACACTTCCATTTCTTTTCACTTATATTTTTCTAATTTCCAGGGTGCTAATCTAACTCTTAATCCTCTTCTTATGTATACTGATTGTTAAGTAGTTAGTCATGTTCAGGGTTTATGACAATCTTGGGAAGACCTTTTCCTCTGCTTTCTACACCAATAAAAACCCTCAGATTCAGACAGGTTAATTAACCTGCCCAAAATCTCACATTTAATACATGAAAGAACTAGAATCCCAATCTGTGTACCCTGGACTTGGATCCTTATATTATGCCTATGTGTTTTTCCCACTTTTGTTCTTATGCTTTCTCTGTTGGTCAGAGTTCTATCAATTCTGAAAGTGAAAGCGTTAGTCGTTCAGTCGTGTCAGACTCTGCAACCGCATGGACTGTAGACCACCAGACTCCTCTGTCCATGGAATTCTCCAGGCAAGAATACTGTAGTGGGTAGCCATTCCCTTCTCCACAGGGTCATCCAGATCAAGGGATCAAACTGCATTGCATTGCATTGCAGACAGATTCTCTACCTTCTGAGCCACCAGGGAAGCAATTACATTAAAGCTGGCTTAAAAGCTGAAGGAATCAAATATTGGTTGAATCAAAATAACATGAACTCTCATTGTTAGGACATGAAAAATGTACAACCACTCTGGAAGACATTTGGCAGTTTTTACTAAGCTAAACATAAGCTTATATGATCCCACAATTCAACTGAGCTGAAAATTATTCCACACAAAATCCTGCACATGATGGTTTATGGTGGCCTTATTTAAATCGCCCAAACTTGGAAGCAACCAAGATGTTTATTAACAAATGTGAATGGACAAACCAAATGTGATAAGTCCCAACAATGGAATAGGATTCAGCGATGGAAAGAAATGAGCTATTAAGACATGACAAGATATGGAAAATTTTGAATGTGTATTGCTAAAATCACTGCAGATGGTGACTGCAGCCATGAAATTAAAAGACGCTTACTCTTTGGAAGGAAAGTTATGACCAACCTAGATAGCATATTCAAAAGCAGAGACATTACTTTGCCAACAAAGGTTCATCTAGTCAAGGCTATGGTTTTTCCTGTGGTCATGTATGGATGAGAGTTGGACTGTGAAGAAGGCTGAGTGCTGAAGAATTGATGCTTTTGAACTGTGGTGTTGGAGAAGATTCTTGAGAGTCCCTTGGACTGCAAGGAGATCCAACCAGTCCATTCTGAAGGAGATCAGCCCTGGGATTTCTTTGGAAGGAATGATGCTAAAACTGAAACTCCAGTACTTTGGCCACCTCATGTGAAGAGTTGACTCATTGGAAAAGACTCTGATGCTGGGAGGGACTGGGGACAAGAGGAGAAGGGGACGACAGAGGATGAGATGGCTGGATGGCATCACTGACTCGATGGACGTGAGTCTCAGTGAACTCCAGGAGTTGGTGATGGACAGGGAGGTCTGGCGTGCTGCGATTCATGGGGTCGCAAAGAGTGGGACACAACTCAGCGACTGATCTGATCTGATTGCTAAATGAAAGAAGCCAGTTGGGCTTCTTAGAATATTGTGTGAGCTAACTATATGACACTCTGAAAATTGGTAGCAGTTGAGTAAGATTCAAAAGTGGTGTAGGAAGAGATAAGGTCACAGAATTAGATAAAATTTAGTTTTATTAAATACTGAGTGGAGAATCTTGAGCCAGAGATGCGTTACAAGATGAATACTCCTTTTAAAAAGACTACACTGGAGTAGTTTGACTTCCATCATAGGGGCACCAGGCTGTGGAGAAAGGGAGATGGTTTGGAGCCTGTTATCAGGGACCAGATGAGAACTCTTCAGGTAGCAGTAGTCATTGGAGGGGAGGACTGAGTTAAAATTCCAGGTTCAGGGGTAAAGAAAATCCGTCTGCCAATGCAGGAGATGCAGCCTTGATCACTGGGTTGGGAAGATCCCCCAGAGAAAGAAATGACTGCCCACTTCAGTATTCTTGCCTGGGAAATCCCATGGACAGTGGAGCCTGGTGGGCTACAGTCCATGGAGCCACAAAAAGTTGGATATGACTTTGTGGTTAAACAACAACAACAACAAAAATACAAATTGCCCCACGGTTATAATCCATATATACAATAATGTGTATATACACAGCAGTACTTTACACTTCAGTGTAAAGTTTTCACACTCTGCACAGTGTAGAAAATAGAGAGGAGCGTGAGGACGTTAGGAGCCTATTGTTGAGAAAGAGTGGTACATAAAATTCTGGTAAATTTCTGGAAATGATGCCATAAAGATGGAAAAGGCCAGCTTCTTCCATGCTACTATTTCTCTTGCAATGGCTTGATATGATAGGATGTACAAATGTAATAAATCAATATACTGTAAAGATAATTAGAGCAGACATTGATTTGCATGGCATAAAACCAACTGCTAAGCATAGATCACAAATTCACCATGACTGGGTGAATCTGTTTGATGTACAGTGTATGTTTTTCTGAATATATCCCCAAATGTATATATGTCCCCAAATGGATTTTAAAGATCAGTGCCAATTCATGTTGGCAAAAAGACATCATAAACCAGATTGCAAACATGTACACTAATATTTATGACTGATCTACTCCATTATGATGTTCACTAAAATACATTATCACCAAATAAATTTTGAGGAGAATAAAAATATATCTTTGCTAATAAATTATTCCTCTAAATTATTGCCCATGGTTAGTCTTTTCTAATGAAGGCAGAAGACAAATTTTGTCTATAATTCCTAAAGAATGATGCTTTTGAACTTCCTAAATCATTTACTTAACAATTCAGAATTTAGAATGGTAAATAATTATTGTATAGAATTTTGATCTGGTAAGACAGTGAGGTTCTGAGCCTTGTCATTGGAATATTATGGCAGAGCAGGGGAATGCTACCATTTATTCCTTTTACCGATCATGAATTGGAAAAGAATAGTAATAGTTGGAGAACAGCCCATCTCCAGTCACCATCTGCTTGTTGTAACATAGCTGTATGTTGTCATTTTTTTCTCTTTTATTACTGTTATTAACACACTATAAAAACTGCATTTAAATAACATTAAGTTTGCAACACAAACCAGCAAAATGGAGTCCCTCAGTCTTTAACTTGTTCTGTTGAAATTGCTTTATTCCTCTTCTTAGACGTTGTTTGGAGTCATGCAGTATCCTGCTGTTCAGTTATAGTAAAAACAGGTGCCCACGAGAGGTAATTACCAATCTTACATTTGGTGCTTTCTTTTCTTTTGATTCAAAGCCTTTTGTTCATTTACTGTGTACTCCAATTGGTACCAGACTAATGCATGCAAGGATGTCTTAGAGTAGAATTGATCAAAGTTAAGAGAATTTGGCTTTCATAGAAGACATGACAGTTTGTCAAGCAATATAATAAAGTTAAACTTAAAAATAAAATAATATTAATTTAATAAACATTTATTAAATATATTAGAAAAACACATTGTGCTCACATTATTTTACATTGTATCTGACATTTCACTTCTAATTATTCACCTAACCCTGTCCAATGAATATAATCAAATTAATGAATATAAATTTTTATAACACATTCATGTTTTCTTAAAATATTTGAAGTTTTTTCAAAATGAAAATAACTTTATCAAATGATACCTGTTTTTAATATAAAAGATGAGAGAAAAAACACTTAATATTCTCTACCATGAGATAATCATTAGTGTGACAATCCATATGGACATCTGTGTGTGTGTATACAAATGCATTTTTACATAAAAGGAAGTATACTGAAATACACTCCCTGAGAATACTCCTTAAAGTGTGGGTATGCCTGTGTGTGTGTGTGTACTATACATACATATAGCCCCAAAATTTGCAGATTCTTATACAGAGGGATGTTTTTTAGCCCCCACACTGCTGGCCAGCCAGCAGGATATTGAGGAGATTGATTAATGGACAAGTGCATCTGCCAAAGTCCAGTCAAAAAAATAGACAATCCTTTAAGTGTTTCAAACAGAGGGAATTTAATGTAGGAAATTGATTACAGTGTTGAAAGGACTGAGAAAGTCAAAAGAGGAAGTGAGGTAATTCGGAGGTAGATGATGGCAGGAACAACTAGTCTAGTGAGAGAAACAAGAAAGGTGACCTTGAGCTAAGGCTGGGGCGACCTGCCAGGCTGATTGTGGAGCAGGGGCACTGAGAGAAAGGCTTGGTTTCTGGGAAACTGCTGCATTCTGCCGTCTCCATTCTTCTTGCCTACGAACCTGCCAGGCCCTTCTATGAAAACAGGAAGAGCCAGTTTGAAGGGAGCCTGAGAAATGGAGTTTCCCAAACCCTAGTCCCAGTGTTTGAGAGGAAAAGGATAGGTGCAGAACTGAGAGAAATTCTAAGTAACTAACTCCACACGTGAAAAACACAGAGAATCTGTGGGAGGCAAACCCTGGGAGTTGCCTATACTCTTGGATAATTTAATAGGTAGGGACAAAATCACTAAAGGGAATTTAAAAATTTTGCTTCTGCATTCACAGGCAGATGAGATCTGAACATCTGGGCTACGTGTATGTGTATTTGTGCGAGAGACAGACAGAGACAGTAGTGGTTGGCTCATAATAATGTCCCAAACTGGTAGTTATCATTGTCATTTGAGAGCACTTTTTTCTTTTTTTTTTTAATTTGGCTACACCAGGTCTTAGTTGTGGCATGCAGGATCCAGTTTCCTGACCAAAGATGGAACCCAGGCCCCCTGCATTTGGGGGTGCAATCTTAACCACTAGACCACCAGAGAAGTCCCAGAAACATTTTCAAATGTTTGAAGTTTTCACAGTTATTTTTACAAGTAAAAAATAATCACATTCTTTTCCCTTCTCCCATCCTTTCTCCCCCACCCCCAAAGTAATTTAATATGTTGATTTATCGCTTCATTTAACAGCAGCAATCAGTTTTTCTTTGGCAAAACCAAAAGGGTAAGAGTTAATTCTTCAAGGCATCCACCTAGTTATGTGGACTTCAAGGTGTTGATTGTTAATAGTATTCACAAATACTCCTAGGAGATGTATGAGGCCATGAGTGAGACCTGCTGACCTGAGTGCTAACAGCAGTGGAAGAGCTTGCAGTCTATATGGTGGTGGATGTCTAAGATGTAAAGTATGATGAACAACCACAAACAGAAGCAAAATGTTAAGCTTTACTATTTTTTCTCTGGTTTGTTTTCCTTTTCTCTTTCATACTCTTAATCTCTTGAAGTCTATCATAAAGGCAGCGTAATTACTGTTTTGTCTATTTGGGTACATTCATTCAAGATGACAACAAACCAAAGCCAAGAAAAAAACTGACAACAAAGCACATGGGCACATAATGCCCAGTGCTCTCTCCTTCTGTTTTTATATTCTTTTCTATGTGTATAAGGGGAGTGTTTATTTTATTGTTAAAGCTGGAAGGCAATGGAAGGCAGAAGTTGAAGCAGAAAACAGGGGAGTCTAGAAGAAGCTGAACTAGTTTCACATCTGGAGCAGAACTATGGTAAGAATATCATTTGAAGCCTTAGTATGGACCTGGCTGTTGGTGGGTTCAATTGCAGACAGGTTCATAGAGAACTGGAGTCACAGTCAGAGCCTTGGCCAGGACCAGAGTGGGAACACAGAGAAAAATGGCAGACACTGTGTGTGTGAAACTTGTGATGCACTCTCTTATGAAGCTTCAAAGTATTGTGGCCTTGATCTCTTTCTAGATTTGAACAATAGAATTTTTAATAACTATATTTTCCTCTTTCTAGGACTCATTATGAATCTGTGAGGCTGATCCAAAGAAGTGGATGGTGAAGACCACTGGCTTGTATCCTAAATGTATCACAGGCCTAACTGACCGATGATCAGTGGAGTTACAAAATTAGAAAACATGAAGAGTCCAAAAAGCAACACCAATGACTATCCTAAACAAGATCCAACAATATCTTTGTCCCCGTAGACAGTACCCACATGGCCTTACTCTAGGTGCATGCACGGGAATTCCCTCTCTCCCAGGAGATGCCAAGGACTCATATTCAAGTAGATTTCAAGTCATCTCCTTCTTTAGCCCCATAGATATGCCAAGATAGTTCATAAACTTGGAGTGAATATATAGTTTATGCTCAAATTTGGAATCTACAATATTTGTACCTAAGAAGTTAATTATTTTACTAGTGAACATGAAGACACAAATTAAATCCATGGTGACAGACCATTTCATACCCTTCACACTGGAAGCAGTTAAGAATATATGTACACCTATGGCTGATTCATGAAGAAGGCAATGGCACCTCACTCCAGTACTCTTGCCTGGAAAATCCCATGGATGGAGGAGCCTGGAAGGCTGCAGTCCATGGGGTCGCTGAGGGTCAGACACGACTGAGCGACTTCCCTTTCACTTTTCACTTTCATGCATTGGAGAAGGAAATGGCAACCCACTCCAGTGTCCTTGCCTGGAGAACCCCAGGGACAGGGGAGCCTGGTGGGCTGCCATCTATGGGGTCACACAGAGTCGGACACGACTGAAATTACTTAGTAGCAGTATGGCTGATTCATGTTGATGTTTACCAGAAGCCAACACAATTCTGTAAAGCAATTACCCTTCAATTAAAAAATAAATTAACTAAAAAAAAAAAAAGTCTGAAAGGAGCTCAGTCCTGGGTGTTCATTGGAAGGACTGATATTGAAGCTGAAACTCCAATACTTTGGTCACCTGATGTGGAGAGCTGACTTATTTGAAAAGACCCTGTTGCTGGGAAAGATTGAGGGAAGGAGGAGAAGGGGACAACAGAAGATGAGATGGTTGGATGGCCTCACTGACTCAATGGACATGGGTTTGGATGGACTCTGGGAGTTGGTGATGGACAGGGAGGCCTGGCGTGCTGTGGTTCATGGGATCGCAAAGAATTGGACACAGTTGAACAACTGAATTGAACTGAATGATATGTTGGTTCATGTGGAGCCATGTGAACTTTTAACTCACTGGTCAGAATATAAATTATAAAAGCCACATTGTAGAACCATCAGCCTTTTCCAGGGAACCAACACCTTCCCTCTTTGGTATTATCTTAGGGGAACTCATGCACATGCTCCAGGAAATTTGGGTAAGAATGGCCATGAGGGGACTTTTCAAATCAAATGTAAAGAATGCTTATAAGGGATCAAACCTGGGTCTCCGGCATTACAGGCAGATTCTTTACTGTCTGAGCCATCAGGGAAGGATACGTGTGTTAGTTGTTCAGTCCTGTCTGACCCTCTGCAATCCCATGGACTTTACCCACCAGGCTCCTCTGTCCATGGAATTCTCTAGGCAAGAATACTGCAGTGGCTTGCCATTTCCTTTTCCAGGGGAACTTCCCAACCCAGGGATCTAACCTGGATCTCCTGCATTATAGGCAGTTTCTTTACCATCTGAGCCACCAGGGAAGCCCAGGTATAAGGACAATCACCATATTTAAGATAATCACCATGGAGATGGGGAAGTGAGATTAAGATCAGTAAGGGGCATGCAGGTAAGGGTGTTCATCTATTTGGTGGAGGAATTCAATTTTGATGAGGAGCTCAACCATAACTGGTAAGGTTTTATTTCTTTGTTTGAGAGCAGGTTACATGGATTTCCTATTATATTTGCTACTAGCTATTATATTTCCCAGGTTAAATATTAGTTTGGAATAGATGAAGTTGCTTTTTATCTGTAAAAATATTGATTTTGTGTTGTTCAACCTACTATTTCATTATGCATTTTTAATTATTTATAATTTTTGAAACATTACATTATAAAAAATAAGAAAAGCACACCTACACCTAGAAATATTTTTGCAAGAGTTTTTTGAATCTTATTGCAGAATGTCTTAATTTTGTTAACTCCACTGGATCAGTCAATTATGTCTGTGCTACATTTAAATAATTCTGGGTTTGCTTCTTTAAATATTGATAGAAACTCCTATCCAAAAATCTAGAACACAAGAAGATGTCAAAAAGGCAGCACCATTGACAGTCTTTCTACACATAGCTCATTGGTGTAAAGACAAAGTTGTCTCCACGCTGTTAAGATATCATGTCCTCCAGTGAGCATAGGAGGTGCCTATCTATAGTAACCTGTCTTTGTCAAGGTCTTGTTATTTTTTTAACTTATTATACAATGTTTATTCCCCATAGGAATTAAGAATGGTTTGGACTACTATGTAAGGAACATAACAGAGTCACACAGGAAGTTAAGTTCTTGGACTAACCACTACTCATTTTATTTTGACAAATTGTATAAAGGGTGAAATATATAGGAACTATATGACATGAAATAATAAGAACGATGTGAACTGTGTCAGTTGTAACACTATCAAGTGAGTAATAATTTTACTGACAAAATAGTCAAGTCTTAGTTATTTCTTACTGCAAGATAGTTTTAAATATCATGTGTGTGTTCTTAGATGTTCAGTTGTGTCTGATTCTTCATGACCCTATGAATTATAGGCTTCTCTGTCTATGCAATTTCTCAGGCAAGAATACTGGAGTAGAATGCCATTTCCTCCTCCAGGGGATCTTCCTGACCCAGGGATTGAACCTGCATCTCTTATGTCTCCTACAATGGCAGACAGATTCTTTACCACTAGGGCCACCTAGTAAAATATTTAGTTTTGTCTTTCACTTTGCTGTTTATTAACTCAGTGGAAAGCCTTAGACTACTTGCATGGGTGACTCCCTCTCTCTATTATTATTATTACTTTGGTCATTCCACAGGGCATGTGGAACTTCCCTGACCCACGATCATACCAGTACCTGGTGTATCAGAAGCGTGGGTTCTTAACCATTATATCACTAGGAAAGTTCTGCCTCTCTCTAGAATTTTTTCAGTTGATGCTTTACAAACAACTCATTGGCTCTGATAAACTCTTATTTGCCATTAAGTCCTCAACCTTGAAATGAGTACCCAACACAGACAGACGATACCTATTTCTGAATGATTCAACTTATTTCAAGTTTATTCTTTATTTAATATTTCATCTCTGATAAAATCTTCCTTTTGAAGCTTTTTTCTGAGGGCTCTTGCTGATATGAGTTCTTTGTCCTTTGAAGTGTCTTGTCTCTGCTACTAGAGGGTATGTTTCTTGAAGGCAGAGTCTGTTCTGGGTAGCTTACGGAGCTGGTACAATGCATTTGATTTGGTAACACTCCAGCTGCGCTAGTTCCCTTATTGTATGCTGTGCCTCCTTTTGGTTCTTGTGTGTTTCATATTTTTCTACTTAATGTCTTTCTGAGAGCAACTGTCTCAGGTAGTTTGCATGTAAATTTATGGGTATTGGAATAGACAATTTGGACAAGCAAGGGAGTTATTTCTACTTTAGAGCCAAAACCTCCTAAATGGCTACAATTTGTTGCATATAAAGTGATAAATCCTCCATCAAAGCATGACTGCAATTTTGTAATTTCCACTATATTTAAAGATATTACCTAAGTTGATGAAACGTTAGGCCCGTAATTATAAGAACTGACCATGAATTGCCATTTTAGTTATGCTTCATTATTAATACATATGCTCAGGTATATACCAGGTGTTTGGGGGAACAATTAACATACAGTTCTCATAGTGCGACAATCAGGTAGAGACCATATTGTCATTTTGTCGACTATAAAAATTGCACTATGGGATCATTTTATAGTATTTATATTTTAGGGGAAAAATAATCAAAATAATTGGCCCTATCTAGGGATTACTGGGGTTCCCAGGTGGCATTAATGGTAAAGAACCCACCTGCCAATGCAGGAAACTTAAAAGATGCAGGTTTGATCTCTGAGTTGAGAAGATTCCCTGGAGGAGGGCATGGCAACCCACTCCAGTATTCTTGCCTGAAGAATCACATGGACAGATGAGCCTGGTGGGCTATAGTCCACGGGATTGCAAAGATTCAGATATGACTGAAACAACTTAGCACACAGGGATTATTATATTAATCTTTTCCCAGCTCTGTGCTAGGTTTTTTGCTTACATTTGTTCTATTTATTGTATCTATTTATTTATCAACTCTGAGGTTGTCCAGCAAACCTCAGAGGGAGATACAGTGCATCATTTTCTAGTTTGGGAAACTTGTCCAAAGTCATACAAATGGTGAGTTGTGGAAGAGGGACTTAAATCCCAGTAAGTCTGACTCCAGAGTCCAGGCTAACTTGCTATGCATTTCAGTTCTTCTTATGTTATGGGGTCTCTATTAGGCAGTTGTTGCTCTTGCCCTCCCTCTATTGCTTTATGTTTTGGCTTTCATGATCTTATTCTAGCTTGGCTCTTGTCTCTGATCATTCCTTCTGCGGTGTCTTTGTGGGCTCTTCTTCCTCTAATTCCTCTTTTGAATTAAAAGTTTATTATTTCCCTCTCATTTCCATTCTTGAACTACTCTTCTCATTCCAAACATCTAAATAATGCCATATTCACATTGTTTTAATTTGCTAGGAACTTTCTCCTCCCCATGGCCCCATGTGCAATAGGCTTTCCAAACTTAACCCAACTTCATCTTCCTGCTTAGCCTGGCTTCTCTTCTTCTGCTCTTGAGTGTAGTGAATCCATGGTCTCAACTTCAAACTACTCCTCCCTCAGCATGCTGGCACATGCTCAGATCTTATTCATCAATGAGGCTTTGGTATTTTGCATTTTTGTAGATCTAGCCTAGCTACTGTAGTCAAACTATTACTACCCTAGTTGAGGTTACCTTTTCTTAGCTAATGCTTGAATTAAAATTTTAAGCAAAATTTCTTGACTAGTCCTTTAGTCCTGTCCTTAATGCTGTTGAAAGAGTCATTGAAAATGAAAATCTCTCTATGCCACTTCACTGCATTAAACCCTTCAACAGCTTCTCATTACTATTGAAGGAATAACTCCTACATGAGGTCCTCTACAATTAGTCCCTGCCATCTCTCCCATCACTTCCTCTGTGCCTCCTGCCATGTGTATTAAAGTTCCATAATTATAAACCTTTTTTTATTACCCAAAGAAACCATACTGTTGATCAACCCCACTCCCATAATTAGGCTCACAATGCCCTTTTTAACTGAAATGCTTTTCAATCTTTACTACTTAAGGGAGCTTCACTATCTTTTATGAATCTTTTAAAATTCATCTCAGAAGTCACTTTTAGAAAGTGTTCCCAGACACTAAAACACAAGCTTGGGGTTATTTATACAGAAACTTATTTACTCATGTACCTGACTCCCTCAAAACATTGTGAAGTCTTTGAAGACAAAGAACACGTCTTAAGCATGTTCATAGTCCTAGGGCTTAGAACAATGCTGGCACATAGTATGTGTTTAACAGATGTTGAATAACTCCTCAATCTCTGCAAGTAAGTTTGTTTTCAAATTTGTGTCACTTGTTGTCAACTTGGGAAAAAAGTAACATTGGAATACAGGCAAAATGTAGTAAAGTGAATAGAGTCATTCTGTTTCTCTTCATATACGTTAATTTCATGCTTGCTTTCTTCTGCTACCCAGCATGTTTCTAACATTCCTCTAATATTGACTGAAAAATACACAGGGAAATGCTTCTAAGAGAAACTTTAAAAATATCACAAAATAACTGAACTTCAAAACACTCAAATGGTGCACCATGTATTATATCAAAAAGGATTATTAGCTATTATGTAAAAAAAGATTTTAGGCCTCTATTTTCAATATTAAAAAGTCTTTTGCCAGTTTTCTGAATGCCATGTACTGCTGCATTCTCATTATACTGTGAAACAGCAATTAAAATATTACTCTAAATTTGCATATGAGAAAACTGAGGTTTAATGAAGTTCAATCTGTTTAACCTAATAGCAAGCAGGGCCAAAATTTCAATAGAAGTCCTTATTTAAAGCCTGAGATTGTAACTGCTGGCTGATTCTGCCAGGCATTTGCTTTATTATTGAACTAAATTCACAACACTTAAATAAAAACCACAAAGAAATAAACACTCTATGATTTTTTTTTCTTTAATCCTTTCCTTTAGTTTTATCCCTAGGAAAGATAGTATTGGCTTTACCAAATCATGGATTCCATGTGGAAATTGTATTTGTCCATAAAGCATTCCCAGTTTTAGATCTAGGCATATAGAGATAAAAATAAATAAGAAAGTATTTGGGGAGACAATGGAAACTCTTGTGGTAAAGATGATTCATCCCAAGGGGAACACAGGAGGAGAGACCATAAGACAGAGAGAACGTTTCCATCTGTGCCAAGTTCAGCTCAGCAGGACAATAGCAACTAAGCTGGCCACAGGGTCTCTTCTTCTACAAACCACAGAAATTCTGGTTCGAATCTCTGTACTTAAAATGTAAAGAAAGCATAAACAAGAAGTTCAGCTACCAGATGGGGACTCTTCTAATTAGTTAAGTCTGCTCTAATTTTTGGCCACCAGTTGGCAGATGCAACAGATGCCAAGAGAGTAAACAGAATATGTTGGCAGTTTTGAATTTTCAACCAGTATATCACAAATAGATTCAATTTAGAAATATTTCCCCCTTTGGTTAAACTCTGTAACTTAATTTTGTCAAATGTCAGGAAGTTAGAGATCTATTATGAAGCATTTCTTTTTAGACATTTCACATTTTTGCCTATAAGTCAAAGGCATTGAAATATATGTTTTCAGACATGTTGTCTCAGACTCTGTAGAGTGTATCAGTCATGCTTGCATAAAAGAAATATTTTATTATAAAAATGGACTAATGTAGTATTTTGTGGTTAGAAAACCCAGTAAAATGTAAGAATTGTTTTTGGGAAAACACATCTTGAGATGAGCAGGGATGTTAAGAAATTGAAGAGATCTGGTGATTATAATCACAATCTCTAGTCTCTGTGCATTGGTGGTTCATGCTTTATAGGCAATTGGAAGCAAAATTGCATAACTATATAACTCAGAGGATGAAGGACAGTGTTACTTTGACTTTTTTTTTTTTTTTACATAACTGCTTTCTTTTGAAATAAATACATAGGTGATGAAGTTATAATTTTTCCATCCCCAGGAATGATTAGTAAGTTTCCTTAAATTACTTTTCCACTCAGCTGCTGTCATGAGTGGAGAAGATGATTTTGAAATTATACTTTATTTACTACTGAAAATTGTATCCTTGCTTTTATCTACATGTATTTAATAAATCTTTGCAGGTACTTAGCATGTACTAGGCATGGTGCTTGTCCTGGGTCCACTGAGTTAAACAATACACAGTCCCTAATGATCGCTCATGTTAACAAGAAGCTTAACAGCTACCATGTGTTATGACAATGTCTGCATTGGATGTAGGTCAAGTGTGTCCTGGGCATTCACAGGAGCAAACATAGAGAAGGAGAAGTAATTCTGCCTGATTTGGTGGGGTAATATAGAAATCTTTCTAAAGGTAGTGATATTTAACACAAACTTTTTTTTTTCTCTTTTTAGAAACTAAGACTAACCGATAAAGTTTGTGGGAAAGAGAATTACAAAAACAGAGACATATTTTTGGTAAAATGTAGTTTGGGGCTTTTCTAGTGGTTCAGTGATTAAGACTTGTGCTTCCAATGCAGAGAACATGGGTTCAACCCCTGGTCGGGGATCTAAGATCCCACATGCTATGCAATGTGTACCAAAAAAAAAAAAAATATATATATATATATATATATAGTTAGATAGGACACAAATAATAAATGGGATCTTGATAAAAGAAAGAGCTGTTGGTGTTGGTAGGGAACAACCAGATAGAGAGTAGTGATTGAGAAGATGTTTCATAGGTTTTGGATTTAAAAAAAAAAAAAAGAAAATTAAGAATGTTGTGCTGCACTTGATGGAAAAGATAAGAAGTTCAGGGGGCAAGCAGGTTTTATGGAGTGGATGAAGAGTTACATGTTATAAATATCAAATTAAATCGATATCAATATCATTAGGATATTAGTACATTGTGTTGATCATGCTAATAATGTTGGTGATGATAACATTACATTTATTTGCTATTGACTTTGTGTCAGATGTTGAGACAAGTGTTTGATACAAACACATTTAGTCCTCATCACAGTCTAATGAGATACATGCAGGAATCAGAGGTACTCTAGATCATGGTGGAGTTGTGATTCAAGTCCAGCTAAATTAAGACCATATTCTTCGATAGTTCACACAATTTGGACTCAACTTTCACTGTATTCTGGTTGGAATGTCTAAAAAGCAGCTGGTACTATACTCTGGACCTTAAGAATAAGATCTGCATTAGAGTCATAAATTTAGTTTTCATCTGCCTTTAGATTGTAATCAAAGCTATAAATGTAGGTTTTGTTTTTGTTCTGCACCTATGTAGGGCAGTAATTTCCAATATGGATGATCCTCAGCCATTACCCTGAAATTATAGCTAAATATTGTCTGTATTTCCCTGAGAGAAGAAACATCCTAAAGAGGTCACCACTCCATCAACATTTTAAGAATATTTAGTGTATGTTGAGAAGAGATCAGTATTATAATAATCCCTTGAATTCTTCATCTTGAAGAAACCTCTGGGACTGCCAATGCTTTATTGGATTTTCAAACAAAGTGATAATAAAGAAACCTAGGATAAAAGGTTTGAAGGACTAAATGGAGCATGTAGAATCTTGGAATAGAATATCTTAAGGTATTTCATATTTTCATATCTGTAGCTTTTATCTTGGTTTGCAAGGATGAGATGGTTTAACTAGAGACGAAGTCATCTCATTGATCCTGGTCTGTTCCTTTCTTAAACTGGTCCTTTGCTTCAGATATAATCAGGAAATCTGTCAACTCTGGTCCTTGGTATAAGTAAGGCTTTGGTCTTAGAACTGATAATTTTACATATCTATCTTCTAGGCTCCTACTTGTACCTTTGGAAAATGATCTTGTGTTATGTGGCCCAATGTGGATGATGGTAGCAAGAAGAAGCAGTTAGTTCAGTCACTCAGTTGTGTCCAACTCTTTGTGACCCCATAAAACACAGCACACCAGGCCTCCATGTCCATCACCAACTCCGGGAGTCCACCCAACCCATGTCCATTGAGTCGGTGATGCCATCCAACCGTCTCATCCTCTGTCATCCCCTTTTCCTCCTGCCCTCAATCTTTCCCAGCATCAGGGTCTTTTCAAATGAGTCAGCTCTTTGCATCAGGTGGCCAAAGTAATGGAGTTTCAGCTTTAGCATCAGTCCTTCCAATGAATATTCAGGACTGATTTCCTTTAGGATGGACTCAAGAGCCCAACACCACAGTTCAAAAGCATCAATTCTTTGGCATTCTGCTTTCTTTATAGTCCAACTCTAACATCCATACATCACCACTGGAAAAACCATAGCCTTGACTAGACAGACCTTTGTTGACAAAGTAATGTCTCTGCTTTTCAATATGTTGTCTAGGTTGGTCATAACTTTCCTTTCAAGGAGTAAGCGTCTTTTAATTTCATGGCTGCAATCACCATATGCAGTGATTTTGGAGCCCAGAAAAATAAAGTCAGCCACTGTTTCCTCATCTATTTGCCATGAAGCGATGGGACTGGATGAAATGATCTTAGTTTTCTGAATGTTGAGCTTTAAGCCAACTTTTCCACTCTCTTGTTTTACTTTTATCAAGAGGCTCATTAGTTCTTCACTTTCTGCCATAAGGGTGATGTCATCTGCATAGCTGAGGTGATTGATATTTCTCCCAGCAATCTTGATTCCAGCTTGTGCTTCCTCCAGCCCAGCATTTCTCATGATGGACTCTGCATATAAGTTAAATAAGCAGGGTGACAATATACAGCCCTGACGTACTCCTTCTCCTACTTGGAATCATTCTGTTGTTCCATATCCAGTTCTAACTCTTGCTTCCTGACCTGCATATAGGTTTCTCAAGAGGCAGGTCAGGTAGTCTGGTATTCCTGTCTCGAAGAATTTTCCACAGTTAATTATGCTCCACACAGTCAAACGCCTTTGATATAGTCAATAAGGCAGAAATAGATATTTTTCTGGAACTCTCTTGCTTTTTCGATGATCCATCAGGTGTTGGCAATTTGATCTCTGGTTTCTCTGCCTTTTCTAAAACCAGCTTGAATATCTGGAAGTTCACGGTTCACATATTGCTGAAGCCTGGCTTGGAGAAGGCAGAGGGGAGAATAAATATATAAGCTGCTTAGTCTCCTAAATTGCTATCTCTCTCTCTGAGTTTTAACTTTTTGTTCCATCTTATCTCTTTAGTGAATTCAGGTTATTTGGCAGAATTTGGCACAGAACCATTCTCCTTCTTCCCTTATTTGTCATATCCTCATAGAGATTGATAATCTTGTCATGTGTTACATTTTTACCCATTCTTTTGCTCTTATATATAAGGCATTTTTTGAATCAACTTTTATAACTTTAGGAATTTTCCAGATGAAAGAACTATGCAATCTATCTAGTTATTCTAGTTAGCAAAAAGGCAAAAGTAAAGGAAAAAAGAAAACATTAGTTTCAATGCCTTGAAAATACCCTGCAGATAAGTTCTGTATGTTTGATTCAGTGAATCAGAGTAAGAATTACCAGTACTTGAGAAGAGAAGGGGGCTTCCCAAGTGACTCAGTGGATAAAGAATCTTCCTGCAATGCAGGAGATGCAGGAAGATGCAAGTTTGATCCCTGGGTCAGGAAGATTTCCTGGAGGAGAGAAATGCAACCCACTTCAGTATTCTGGCATGGAGAATCCTATGGACAGACAAGCCTGGTGGGCTACAGTCCATAGGCTTTCAAAGGCTCAGACATGACTGAAACAACAGCACAGATGAGAAGAGAAGGAAGGGATGTCAAATTTCATCCGTTAGTAAGTTTAAGTACTAACATAGGCTTAACAAGAGCATGAGATAGATATTGCCTTAAAATGCCATTTCCTGGAAAGTATTAGTGGCAAAATGATAATCTTCTGGTCAAAACTCAGTCCTGCCTTGCCTAATGCTGGATGCAGTGGCACAGAGTGCAGAAACTCATGGAGGGGAAATTTTGATGTCACATTAGCATGTCCTCACATATTGCTGGTTGCATACCAAGCCCATATGTCCAAGCAATGGCTCTTCTTTGACATGCCTATTGTGGTTATCCCTAAGAAGAGAAGCATCTAATAGTACAAGGTATATCTTCAAGATGTTTTGCTCTCCTTCCTTCTGTGTTTATAAGCTCAACTTCACTCTTCTTTCCTCCACAATGGAATGACCCCTGACTTTTCCTTAAATAATGGCTTTGGCATCTCTCACAAGACATCTTGGAAATTGAAGTGCTTCTTCCTTGGCTGAATATTTAAGACAGTTATTGCCTACTTTAGTTTGGATAAGGTAAATCTATAAGTTCTTAAACCTTAGTAAAAATGTACTCAAAAAAGATACGGAAAATTCTTTATGCCTTCCTATAAAAAAGAGCTATTTTATCCTGAATTAAACATTACTGGAATTTAAAATAATTCAATTTATACAATTAGTGACTAACAACTTGAAAAGCATTAGCTTACTTTATATTGAACCATTCCTGAATTACCGGCATTTCAGGACAGCATTTAGGGTCTTCCCCAGTGGCTCGGTGGTAAAGAGTCTGCCTGCAATGCAGGAGACACAGGGGATGCAGGTTCGATCCCTGCATTAGGAAGATCTCCAGGAGATGGAAATGGCAACCCACTACAGTATTCTTGCCTGGAGAATCCCATAGACAGAGGAGCTCGGTAGGTTGCAGTCTGGGGTCGCAAAGAGTCGGACACCACTGAGCGACTGAGCATACACACACACACACAGGGCAGAATTTATTGTTGTTTTGTTGGGGTTAACAGTGTGGGTTCTTGAGATAAGCTAACAGTTTGATTTTCAGCTCTACCAATTGTTAGCTGTGTGACTTTGGGTAAGTCACTTAAACTCTTTCATGCCAGCAGTTAATGGGAAAATAACAATAATAATATTTAACAATTGTAAAATAAGATTGTTATGAGATTTCACTGAGTTAATACATGTATATCTATTAGAAACATGCCTGGCACAACTTTAGCCAATATTTATTGATTATCAACTATTTCTTTTTGTGATGGTTCATTATGGACTAAAATGCTCTAAAGCTATTTGATAAGTAATAAAGCTTCAGAAATGTTTAGGTTTTAGCTAAATCTTTTTAAAATTTTAATACAAATATATTACAATATCACTATAAAATTTGTATAAATAAAAAATAAAAAGATAAATATACCACTATCATCTCAGTTCCTACTGACCATAGCTAAATCAATAGCTGTCAATAGCCCAATGTGTATTTTCTGCATTGTATGTTATTCATGAGCACACAATTACCCTACAAAGACCCTTTGAAGATATTAGATCATTGCTTCCATATTATTCTCCAGATTGCTTTAGAAAAATAACTCAAATATATATGGCATAATCCTTTTGGGTTCATATGTATAGATCTGCCCTGTTCTTCTAATTGTGGCAAACTAGTCCTTAAAAGGTATGCATGATGAAATCTATCTTACGAATGCCATTTAATTTGTCTCTAAGTGTTTGTTATTTCAAATAATGCCACCAATAGCATTCCTATACATCTAACAAAGTTCAATAACTGGCCCCCTTGAAGGCCACAGTAAGAGTGAAGATTCATCTGGTTTGGGCTTCACATTGTTTTATTTTTATTTAATTATTTTAAATATTTATTTATTTGGCTGTACCGTGTCTTAGTTGTGGTATGTGGGTCTAGTTCCCTGACCAGGAATCAAACCTGGGCCCCCTGCATTGGGAGTGTGAAGTCTTAGCCACTGGATCACCAGGGAAGTCCCTTCAAATTGCTTTAAACATTAAAAAAAAAAAAAAAAAAAATGAGTTAACATTTATAAATCAAGTGAATTTAGATGAAAAATCCAGATTTTTGGATTCTTATCTTAAAAAAATCTAAAGATAACTTCTGGGTCCATTTCTTGAGTTGCAGTAACAAGATTTGACAGAGTAGAGGCAGCTGTAATTATAAATTCATATCTATTCCACCTGCTACAGTTCTTGCCTTTTCCATTGCCTTGCACTTGGCTGGTTTTCCTCATTTATAGTACCTGCTTGATTCTCATGGGCCCTGAAGTTTGTGATACCTGACATGTATCATTAAACATTTAGGTTGTATTACTAAATGATAAAGCCTAAGTTGTGAATTTCTGGGTCAAAGGGTAGAATCATGCTAAATTTTTGATAGTACTGTCAAATTATTTATCACATTTTATTAAATACCCAGAGTGCTTTTACTTCCAAGCTCTCAGCTAGACCTAGCATTTATGCAACATAAATCAAGTAGAAAAAAAAAAGCAAAAATGTCTAAATTTCTTTGAATAGCAAAAATTCAATGTTAGGATTTATAGAGGAATATTTAGAGATTGTATCAGCCTGAGTCCTGGCGAGAATTAGAATGCATACTCAGCCAAAATCTTGAGGAAAATGGGTTGAGGGACTATTTACAGAAGTGTGGGTGGCAATAGGGACTTCCCTGGTGGCACAGCAGTAAAGAATTCACCTGTAATGCAGGAGATGCAGGTTCCATTCCTAGGTCAGGAAGATACCTTGGAAGAGGAAATGGCAACCACTCCAGTATTCTTGCCAGGAAAAATTTAATGGACAAGGAAGCCTGGAGGGCTACAGTCCATAGAGTGGCAAAGAGTTGGACACAGAAGAGCACAGGTGGGATTAAGAGAACCAATCAAGGATGTGGAGTTCGATAAAGAAGATGTTTGTAACCTCAATCTGATGGGAAAGGAAGAGGACATGATATTTCAGGAGGATATGGTATTTCAGGAGCCCCTGGGAACTGGACTTCCTCATAGGAGTTGTCATGGGACACAGCCACTGCTAAAATTTGCTACTGAGATACAGTGGGAGTGCGGCTCAGCATTTTCTGGGCACTGTCTCTTTCAATCTTGCTGTCATCTGATGGTGCCGGCTATTGGTTAAATCCCTCCAAAGCCATACAGACTGGCTGAAGCAGTTCTTAGGGATCAGAACAGGAAGTATGGAGAATACACAGGGGAGGAATATACAAAAATAGAACTGCTACCACAGGGCTGTCTGGTCTCAAAGGTCCTAGAACACTTTCACTCTTACGTTTCATGATCATTGCATTTAAAAAATTGTGATAAGGAGATGCAATAGAGTTTTTCTCACCTTTATCAGCTCTGCCACTTAATTAGTGAGCTTGAAGTAGTTCATGATTCTTGGTTCCATGGGGATAATGATAGTTATTGGGAAGACCCAACGAGTTAATGAAAAAAAATAAATAAAAAATTGTATTACATCACCTAACCATAAAAAAATCTGTAGTTTATAAATATCTATTGCATTGATGAGTTTACATGATTAAAATGCTTGTGGGGAAATCCACCACAATAGTAATATAATGCATATAAAGTTTTTATCAATTTAAACAATGTTTATATTTTTTAAAGTTCATGTAGAATTACTTCAACCTTTTTAACTTTACCAACAAGATAAAAATTTAATGAAAGCTCCCATAGACTGAACACAAAGAAAAACCAGAAATGCATTTTTCAAAGGGGAAAAAATCACATACCTAAATAATTATGTATTTGGGTAGAGAGTGATGAGAGTTTCAGATAAAGGACTTTGGAAGTTTCGAAAAAAGAAAGATCACAGTGGTTTAACTCCCTTGACACAGCTCCAGTAAGACGTCTTTCAAAGTGCCCTTCCCTCCCACTGTAAGGAAAACTGACTGAAATCTACAGCAAGCTAACAACTCTGCTCCTAACACTCTTCCCCTTCTTGTCCCTCCATCTGTGTTAAACTCCTATTAAGGGTCGATTGTAAATCTGATTACTCTGTTAAGCTAATATGATGACTCAAAGCATTCAATATTAAGTAAACAAATGAATATGAATTTTAAATGAAATTTATTTTTACAAGGAACTCTAAGTGGAATGTGTTTTTAAAGAAATCACTGATATACAAGCTAAGAAAAATTTGCTGTTGAATTAGAAGTAGAAATTTTGAAAGTTGGAAAAGTTCATAAAATACAAGACTGATAAAAACTTTCCAGTGTAAACATTTTCACTGCATTTAGAGTGCTTTGCACATCCTAAACATCTTGCTGCAACTTGAAGAAATAAAAAGTGGGCATCGTATATTGTGAATAATGGATGTTTTATGCAGAGTAGAAGGTAGAACTCTGAGGATCACTCATCAAAGAAGACACTTGTCCTCATCACAAGTTTGCAACTGAAGCATTTGTCTATGTTTTGAAATTTATTAACATTCAATATGTGTGTAGCATGTAAAAAGTATTTGTGGCTATCATATTTTTGGATTAATTAACTCATTGGAAGTCCTGAATGAGTCAGAAGAGGGTTTCCTCTAATTTCAGCTAAGAAGATAAGGCACATTTCCTAAAGAAAGAGTAATTTTCTGCTGGGCCTTTGCTAAATATCCCATTACTAGCCTTATTTACATAAGGAAGCAAACTCTTCCTCAGTGAGTAAATCAATTACATTGAGCAAACATTTATTGAATTTCCATGGCCTTCAGGATAAAAGGGAAGTTATTGATCATGGCATAAAAGTATATTCATGATCTGGTTCATCGTCCATTGCTCCTCACCTGACTTATCTTTTCAGAATAACAAGACAATGTACTTGTGAATTTTAAACTCCTACTATGTATCAGTATTATATGCTTTTGTACGTTCTGTTTCAGAGGCCTAAAATGCCTATCATGTCATCAGGCATGTATTGAATGCTGATTATTCAGTGAAAATTTGTTCATTTAAAAAAAATCAGATTCATTCCTCTGCCATTTTTATACCAAATTTTCATTTCAAAGGAGAAAGATTTATGGATAACTACTTATTAGAATTGAGTTTCTAATAACTGTATTAAGGATACTCAAAACCACACACACACACACAAAATCACACTACTAGAGGATGTTCTAGTGTATTAGAACAAATAATTTAAA
This sequence comes from Bos javanicus, assembly GCF_032452875.1. Lineage (NCBI taxonomy): Eukaryota > Metazoa > Chordata > Mammalia > Artiodactyla > Bovidae > Bos > Bos javanicus. The sequence continues at coordinate 49,242,690 of NC_083881.1, forward strand.
ATGATGCTTGTATAGAAGTCATATTTACAAAAAGACTTAAAGTTAACTAAAAGTATTTAAAGTTCAGTACATTGTTAAATGCCTGGTACATGTGCTGTCAGAAAACACATCATAAGATATAGCGATAACCCAATATTATAAACAAAAGTGGATAGAAAATAATGAAAAAATGTTTAAAAATTTATTGTAACTCCAGGTGGTGGCATTAGATTACAGGTGTTATTTTAATCTGTACTGTCCAATTTTTTAAAACAGTTAAAATGTGTTACTTTGATAACAAATAAAATATTTAAACAAGTCTCAAGGGTTATCACTTTTCTTATGAAATGCTCCTGAATCATTCATCCTTACCATGCATTACCTTCTCTCCATTGACTTATTATTTTTTACAAATAGTAGCAAGTATATTGAGTTTATTTCTCTACTTTTGTGTCTCCCCAGTGAGACAGAAAACTTTTGAAAGAGATTGTTTTAAAATTTTCTCTCCAGTATTAACATATATTATAGTATAATTTGAATATTGTACATGTTTGGGATTCAAGCAATATAATATAACATGAGTTTCTTCAACAAAATTAGCAATATTCTCCAACTACTTGGCAGAGGAGAAGAGGGTAATACAACTTATGTGACTTTTCATCATTAGGCCCAAGTCCTATAACTCTCCATGATCTTCTCCTAGGTCGAGACAGTGCTAAATAACTTTTAATACCATCAGGCCATGAGCATTATATATTTCAAGACAAAGTTTTCCCTAAATTTTCTTGTGTTTCTTCAAATACCTGTCATTATTTGCTTTTGGAAAAAGCCTAAGGAAATTGGCATATTGTTTATTTTTTTTAAATATTAACAATAAGTATCAGAGTTTTATTTTTTCACACTAGTGAGCATGAATAGTTTTTTTTTAAATCTGTTTATTTTCTAATTATGTATTTTTATATTGAGTACCTTAGGGAAGAAAATAATTGCAATGATTTGAATTCATAATATAATTAATCCCTGGGTTCAACAAATATCCTTTATAATTATACCCAGCCAATATTAGAAATGTTTGTAGACACTAAGTCAGCTAACAAAATAAGTAAAATAACTATATGAAATATAGTGGCACCCCACTCCAGTACTCTTGCCTGGAAAATCCCATGGACGGAGGAGCCTGGTAGGCTGCCAGTCCATGAGGTCGCTAAGAGTCAGACACGACTGAGCGACTTCACTTTGACTTTTCACTTTCATGCATTGGAGAAGGAAATGGCAACCACTCCAGTATTCTTGCCTGGAGAATCCCAGGGACGGGGGAGCCTGGTGGGCTGCCGTTTCTGGAGTCGCACAGAGTCGGACACAACTGAAGCGACTTAGCAGCAGCAGCATGACCAGTTAAGTCACTTTGCCACTGTTTTGTTTTTTTTTTAAACATGATTCACATTTACTTCAATCACAAACACATTCATTTCAAGTGTTAACTTACACCACTGACGCTAGCATCTTAAAACTAAGATCTTAAAAGAAACTTCAGTTTAATGCGAAGAAATTCAAGAAGAAAATTTTGGGACACTTGATCAGAAGATTTTGGTGGCTGTCGAAATACTCATGTGTACACAAAGGTGCAAGAAAGCCTGAGAAAAAAGAGTTGTTTCCATTTCCAATTGAACACAGGATCCAAGAAATAAGTGAACCAAATATTCTATTGAAATTAGCCATCCTACCATACAGTGCCAATATGTTAGTAATGGACCACATTTTAAAAGCCTTGGCAAATGTTACAAAAACAAAATATTTAGAGTAATATTTACAAATACAAACATAATTAGCTTTTTGTCTTCTATAAGTAACAATCTTTGAAATGCTAAAAATGAGGTCCAACTGTGGTTCTTTTCTGGTGTGGCAAGCTGTAGGTGCACATGGTCTACTGATTTACCTTCTCAAAGTTTTTTTGGAAGCAGTTGGATGGGGCTTAATTACAGGAGAAGCTGATGTCCTATTGGCTGGGCAGACTTCTGCATTGGTTTCCACAAACTGAAATGCCTTCACCAAGCAGAGGGTTCCTTCCATGCTTCAGCCCACTGGGAGATCATTGATACTCAAATACTTGATGACTCCATTGGCATCAATTATGAAAAGAACTCATAGTGAAGGATCAGAACCTTCTCACTGGACACTGTAGTGTCGGGGGAGCTGTTAAGTCAAATCTGACAAGAGCTTAATGTTCACGTGGCCCAAACCAGCATTCTTCCTCTGTGTGTTCATCTAGGCCAGGTGGCTGAAGTGGGAACCCATTAACACTGCAGCAAGTGCACAGTTCCCATCATGAAATTCACTGGCTTTGTCACTGAAAGCAATTGTGAAATTTCTGTTCGCAAAAGTGAAATTCAAAGATAGAAGAAGAGCACCAAATATTTCCCCTTAAAGTCATCAGTTTAGTTGCTCAGTCGTGTCTTTGAACTCTCTATTGCCAATGGCTGTACCCTTAATATAGGGCATTTGCTGGGTGATGGCAAGGATATGGTGTGAGGAGCTGATGCTAGAGGCCAATTTTGCTTGGCCAGAACCAGACCACAATGCATTTGTCAAGCACGTTCTTCAGCAGACATAAGGGCTGCATAGGCAGAAATGCTTTAAGGAATGGCTTTCACATGTTGGACAAGCGATGCCCAGAGTAACCATCTCATCGTGGAGGCCATGTGATGACTTGTGATGACCAGTGATGGTCTCTTATCGAGATTAAAAACATTTTTTTTCTTAAAGTTTCTACCAACTTCATGAGAAAAAGACTAAACCCTATATTTTTAGTTTCTAGACAAATGACTGGTTTGCCTCATTTCCGTTTTGTCAGTTTAAATTAGTAAGTACATAAGTAAATTGAGTGCTTTTATATCTATCTCTCTGCTAGATTAAAGAAAAATTAACGATAATAAGAATAAGTTGCCCTAGCATGAGAGAATGGGACCCAAGGCTGTATTTGAATTGTGGTTGGAAGTATGAAGGTATGGTTGGAACTTTGGGAGCAGCATAGAAGAGGTGAATGAATTGCTTAAGTGGCCTAGGTGTGAGAAGTGGCTTTTTGGAGGAGGTGACCTGGTTGCCAAGCAGCAGGTGGAGAGTGGACCAAAGTGAGAGAAAAACTGCATAGGCATAAATTGGGAAGACATATTTGTTCACTACAACTGCACTATTAGTTGAAGCTGTGTCGCATCCTCTGTTTTGGGTGTAGGTAGTTCACACTCTGCATTGTTATCAGCAGAAGGAAGTTCAGATGGGCTGAGCAGGTTTGTGAGACCAGCTATCTGTGAAACCCAAGTTGCTCAGTGGGGAAGACAGATACTATATATTCTAGGATGAGTGTAAAATATGGTCAGAAGGAGATGGTGGTTTGGATTTATATGTAATAGAGTTGGAAATGTAGAGAAAGCATGTATGGGACAATATAGTGTAGGGAAAGGGAAGGAAGTTAATTATATCTTTGGATATGAGAAAGTCTACTGTTAGGAAATGATGTTTGAGCTGATAAATGATGAAGTTGAGATTATTGGATAATGGGTTGGATGTGTGAAGTAAAAGGGTGGGAGTGTTACTTGCTCAATCTTTTCTGACTCTTTGCTACACTATGGACTGCAGCCTGCCAGGCTCCTCTGTCCATGGAACTCTCCAGGCAAGAATTCCCAAGCCAGGGATAGAACCTGGGTCTCCGAGGTTCAGAGGCAGACTCTTGACCCTCTGAGCCATGAGGGTGGAGCTAAGGATTATTTTCCAACTACTGGCTTGGACAGCTGAAAATGGAAATGCTATCACTAGTCTTGGAAAACTGATTTTGAAATGCCTGGGAGGCATCTTGAGTAGATAAATGGACCACATATTTGGGTTTGAAAATTAGACAAGGTCAGTCTGGACTAGAGGTGAGATTTACTGAAGCCACAGACATATGCAGGATCACTTAGGAAGGTGCAGAAAGAGATGAGCATGAAGTCAGGGATAGTGCTGGTAAATTTCAACATTTAAAAAATGGGTAGCAGATGACAAACCACAAAGAGATCTGGACAAGGCAGCTAAAAAAGTGGGTGGGAAAGCAGGAGTGTGTGGTATTGACACTGAATTAAAAAGTGTGCAAGTGCGTGTGGTTAAAGGAGGAAGTGGTTAACTGGTCAAATGTCATGGATAGGTCAAGCAAAATAAAAATTAGAAGGAGTCTGTTGGATTTAGAGATATGGGTAGAGATCATTGGATATCTCAACAAGAAGAGCGTCTTCTTGGAAGAAGAGAAAGCTGCTTTGAATGAGTTAATTTGAAAAAGAGAAGTGAAGAAATGGCAATGTGGATTGAAGATAACTGCTTTGAGAATTGTGGCTTTTGACAAGATGAGAAAGATAGGGTTGAAGCTAACTCAGTGTGAGGTAGCCTCTATTACTGTCCTGGTTTTAGACAAAGGAAAACTGAAGGCAGGGAGAGGTTAAGCAGCTTGCCCAAGGTCACATGTTTAGAGTGAGAGTTAGAATGAAGCCCTAGGCAGTGGCCTCTAAAGTGTGTCCTTTTACAGAAACTCTGTATGCTGAATTGAGGCGTGTATGCCCTCTTGCCTTGTCACCTGGCATAACCTATTATTCCACTTTTACAGCTGAGGTCCGAAGTCCTGTTCAAGATTGACCATGGTCACACCGTAAGTGACAGAGATGGTATTTAACTCTGGCTATTTCTACTCCCTGTCTTGTGCTTTTCCCCCTTGGCCATAATTGAATCGCCTCTGTGTCTAATTTCAGGCGCAGTGATTCCCTTTTGCCCTGAGTTTTGTTTGCACCTCCAGCCTGTGTACTGCCTGCTCAGTAATGATCTAATACTTACTGTGTGGGCTTCAGAATTTATTTGATTTGGAGCAACCGAAACGGCCTCTTGGCAAGGGCTAAATATAAGATTGTGAATCCAGGGACAAGGATGCATATTTCTGGCCAAAGAGGATCTTGCTAGCTATGGTAAAACACTGCAAAGTATTGGCAACAGTTGCTATAATGAAAATGAATTCTCTAATTCTAAATGCTTGTGGTATGTAATGTAAATTCATATGAAAGGAAGGAACACAGAATGAAAGCAATGAAGTTTAATATTTCTAATGTATTGCACCAGTTTAGAAAAGTGGAGTTTTCCAGCAAAATAAGTTTGGGAGTCTTGCCTTGACAGTCACATGCAAGAGTCATTATTTTGCACAACGCATGCACCTTGCAGAGTTCGGAATAGATTACTTTTGTTGTTAGCTCCCTTGTTTCTTCGCAACATCCTATGTTGTGACTGGCCAATACATTTTGCTACACTGATTTGACTGAGGGAGAAACCACAGCACCGTGTGGTTGAAATGACTCATTCAGTCTCGTAAAAGTGGCCTGTGTGAGAGCCAGGGTTAGGACTTGGATCTTCCATCTTGAATGCCACGCTTTGTGTTAAACCACATGGTGTTCCAATATATCACTTGGCCCATTTAAACCACATGGATAATTCATTTTTCAACACCCTGGTTATATGTCATCTTAGCTGTCATTTCCATTAGCTGCTTACACACCTGCATGTAGCTCACACCAGCCTCCTTTTCTGCCTGTTCTGACATCAGGAGCAGTGCTTATTAAGCAATAGAAAAAGACTGAAATGCAACAACAACAACAACAACAACCTTCTTTGTTCAGCCCTGGTGTACTTTACTTCCAGTTTCTGTTCATAAGGAATTCAGTATCACTACCTCTATGATGCTTGTTTAGGGGAACTCTCTCACTATTCCATTTTGTTGCTTGAAAACTTTGTGTCTTTCCTTATAGGAGAATAACGGTTTTGCATTTATGTCTGATGGAGCTTTGGAAATGTCAGAAAACCTTTTACAACTATCTTGGTTAAGTGACACGAAAGGAGCCGGGGTTGAAACCCAGGGTACAAACCCCCATGACAGATGGTGTATTTCAATTCAGGTTCACCACCAACACGTTCTTAGGCAGAGAAGAAGTACAGAATGGCATTCCCCAAGCCCCCCTTCTCCATATGGTTCCAGTTTAGTGTCTGCCAATGAAAGGCATTCACATGAGATTTGGAAGACAGAAGAGAAGGAAAGATTGAATAGAGGAGAGAATGACCCTGGTTCATACATTTGTGCATCCAAAAAAATATTTATTAAGATCCTACATGTGGCAGACATTCTGAAAATACAGCCCCTAGTCTCATAGAATTCATCTTTTCTGAGTGAGTGAAGAGACCAAAATAAAAAAACAAAAAATGAACTAACAAGAAAATATAAAGATATGTTTCAGTAGTATATTATACTACTATAATCAGTAGTATTATGAAAACAGAACAAAATATGGTAGACAGGAGATTTTAGAGAAGGAAGTAGATATACTTGAATTTTTGTTTAGCAGTATTCTTAAGTTCTAAAAGATGGCCTAAAGTTGATTTCTTGAGGGACATTTTATCTTTTGAAACCTTTTTGGAATTTAATTGTTCAGTTTCGATTGAGTTGGATATCATGCACTTGTGCAGTTAACAGTGATTTCTTTAAATACTCAGTGACACCAGCTGCTGTGGTCAGAATGCTGTTTTATCTGTGGTTTGAGATGTTGTTTGTCTGGCTTCTAAAACTCTATCATACTGTCCCTTTTCACAAAACCTGTCAGATCAGGAACAAATGGGATTTCAGGGGAGTCACTCTAACTTACCAATGGTGCCTGGGATTGTGTTCCACCGATTTCTATATATTTTATACTGATTTGCTCATATGTTATCAGTAGGTCACCTTGGTCCTGTACTTTACAGAATTCTACAGGAATGTGGCATAATAAGCCAATGTCTGAATAGATTTGGAGAACACTCTGGATAGGCTCAGATAAGGCAGATTTAACCCAAGCTTCCCTGTCCCTCTCCTTAGGGAGTGATGAACAAGCGGGAGGCCTTCTTCCTATGGGCAGAATTGAGTGTCTCTCCTTTGGAGATCGACGTTGATTTACGAGGAAGTGCACAGAGTGTGTCTTAAGGGCATCGAGCTGTAATTGCTCTCCTTCAAAGTGGACTGTTGTGCCCTCATCCTTCAGCTAAACGGGAACTGCATAACACCATGTGTTTATTTGACTTATGATTTATTTCTTTTGAAGGGATTATGTCCTTTGTCAAAACATTCTTTTCACTGGGGATGGGAGATTTAAGGAATAAAGAGACTTTAGTCTTAGCAGGCTACTTTTTCTGTTAATTTTGCTTACCTCTGGGTTCCTTTTATTTAAAAAATACCTTATGTTTTATATGCATGTATCTACTTTGAGACTTATAATAAAAATTATCTTTCTTCATTCTCCTCCTTTCATCTTCATTACCCACCCCTGTACCTTCCCTATCTTTCACATCCATCAGGTTTAGGTCCTAAACTGTGCTAGGAAAATAGTCCTTTTTTTCCCCAGTTCAACTTCTAGAAATAGGAGCAAAGAGGTTGGATTCTGGCAAAGGCTTTCTACTTGATTACTTTGGTAAACTGGAGCCAGACACTTTCCTCAGATATGGGGATCTGAGTCTCATTGCCTTATTTGTGGAAGGAAGGAATTTTATTAGAAAACATTATAGACTCAGGACCCCTTTATATTCCAAAAGCATTTCAGGTCCTGGGCTTCCCAAGTGGTTCAGTGGTAAACAATCTGCCTGCCAAGCAGATGTGGGCTCAACCCCTGGGTTGGGAAGATTCCCCTGGAGAAGGAAATGGCAACCTACTCCAGTATTTTTGCCTGGAAAATCCCATGGACGGAGGAGCCTGTTGGGCTACAGTCCATGGGGTCGCAAAGAGTCAGACATGAGTGAGTGACTAAACAACAACAAACAGCTTCAGGTCTTATAGAGTTTCTTTTCCCTGGGGAATGTTAATCCAGTGTCCATGCTGTGAGAGCCAATTGTTAACTAGTCAAGATTTCTACAATCTTGTGGTTAAATCATTAGTAGCTTGAAATCAACCATGGAGGGAATATTTACATCATGGAAATTGGCCAGTGCTATCAAATTGGTTTTTTTTTTTTAATTAAGTGAACTGATTTATCAGAATGTTGCTGATTTATCAGAGACGAAGTTAAAATTGAGAAATTAAAACATATTTGTTAAGAAATTGAAAACAAAAATAGGTGCAATATATGCTATTTTAATACTTTTCACAAAGTAGTTTAAATCTTTTCACAAAAGTTAGTTACATTTTCAGAAAAAAAAAATTAAGTGGCTTTTCCAAATACTTTTGATGTCTGACTTTATAGAAGACAACTGTATTATTACATGAGCTTCTATATTCAGTAGGCTGTGATATAGGTCATGCAGCATTGGATAAGTTCAGTGTCTCCTTATGAAAGAAAGAACTTAAGTCAAATACTGCTGCTGCTGCTGCTAAGTTGCTTCAGTCCTGTCCGACTCTGTGTGACCCCATGGACTGCAGCCTACCAGGCTCCTCCATCCATGGGATTTTCCAGGCAAGAGTACTGGAGTGGGGTGCCGTTGCCTTCTCCCAAGTCAAATACTACCTTCATATTATTATAAAAATAGTTTCAACCTCATTGAGCCACTGAAGAGTTACCTCACATACTTCAGATCATACTTTGAAAACCACTGTGTCAGAGAATTTCTATAGTCATTTCTATCCCAGAAAAAAATAAAATAAAATAAAAATTCACTAGTCTAAGTTCCTCTTTCATGTGTCTGTTTTGGAGTGGTGTGACTTAGTTAGGGAGGGGGCCCCTTGGCAGTTGCGGATGGGTTTGAATAGTGGAACTCACATTTAAAAAGAGTGGGGACTCTCTACTGCTCACCACTGTGCCTGAACGCCCATTGCCTTTCCTCCCTTCTTTTTTCACCTAATTTGTATTTGAATATAGTTGCCTTACAATGTGTTTTCATTTCTACTGTACAGCAAAGTGAATCAGCTCTATGTGTCTATATATCCCCTTTTTTTTAGATTTCCTTTCCATTTAGGTCACATCAGAGTATTGAGTCGAGTTCCCTGTGCTATAGAGTAGGTTCTCATTAGTTATCTATTTTACACTTAGTGGTGTATATATGTCAATCCCAGTCTCCCAATTCATCCCACCCCTTTGTTCCTTGGTGTCCATACGTTTGATCTCTACACGTGTCTCTCTTGACTCTTCTTTCCTTATCATTTTCCAGTCCACCAGGCAAAGGGAGCAGGAGTCGAGGAATTCTAAGGCATTGACCATGTGCACCCACTGCAACAGAGTTTGGAGCTCATGGGAAAGTAGCAGCCAGCTTGAGAGGTGGACCATGATGGACAACTTCAGCCCTGAGAACAGAAAGGTGTTCTGAGTGTGTGTGAACTTGAGAGACAGCTATTTTCTCCTGGCACACCAGGGTCACAACCATCTTTGTTGCCTTTGAGTAGAAAGAACTATGAACAATGGCCTAGAGTAAAGTTGGCAAACGTTTTCTGTAAAGAGCTAGACAGTGTTTTTTTTTTTTTTTGCTTTGCACACCATACAATCTTGATGTGACTACACAATTCTGTTATAGTGCAAAAAGAGCCATAAACAATATGTAATTGAATGGGATTGGTTATGTTCCAATAATCCATTATTTGGGAATCTCAGTCTAGGCATAAAATAAATTGGCTTTGCTGCTGCTGCTGCTAAGTCGCTTCAGTCGTGTCCGACTCTGTGCGACCCCATAGACAGCAGACCACCAGGCTCTGCCGTCCCTGGGATTCTCCAGGCAAGAACACTGGAGTGGGTTGCCATTTCCTTCTCCAATTCAGGAAAGTGAAAAGTGAAAGTGAAGTCACTCAATCGTGTCTGACTCTGAGCGGCCCCATGGACTACAGCCCACCAGGCTCCTCCGTCCATGGGATTTTCCAGGCAAGAGTACTGGAGTGGGTGCCATTGCCTTCTCTGAAATTGGCTTTGTCTACTGGTAAAATTTGCTTTCTCACTTTGACATGTCTTGTTTGATAGAATCTCCAAAACGTCTGTGCAACTTAGACCTTTGTACCGAATTGCAAATGTTGGATTGTCAAAGATATATGACTAGCTGGGATAAATCTAATGAGGTGGTTGGTTGAAATAATAACAAGGATACCGCTTGCTATGTGCCAGATACTGTTCTAAGCACTTAACATGATTTAATCCTCACAGCAACCCCATAATTAAGCACAAGCATTATTATTCTCATTTTATTTCCCAGGAAATGGATGCATGAGAAGATTAAGTAATTTGCCCAAGTTTATCCTTCTAGTAAATGATAGAGCAAGGATTTGGAACTAGATGATGTATCCTATACTGCTCTGCTGCCTGGTATGTTAAGGTCTTACACACATGGGCACACATTTGGAGGTCAGCTGGATATGAGAGTTAATTATGGTGGGGAGCAGCACCCTGAGTTTAAATTTAAAGGTGGGCATAAGGCCTTCTTGGGCTTTCCTGATGGCTCAGCTGGTAAAGAATCCACATGCAATGCAGGAGACCTGGGTTTGATCCCTGGGTTGGGAAGATCCCCTGGAGAAGGGAATGGCAACCCCCTCCAGTATTCTGGCCTGGAGAATTCCACGGACTGTATAGTCCATGGGGTTGCAAAGAGTCAGACATGACTGAGCAACTTTCAGTTTCATAAGGCTTTCTCAAGAGCTAGATAATAAATTTATATAAGATGTTCAAAATTCTCTCAAAATTAAACACTCTAAGCACACAAAGCTTATAAAGAAGACACACTGCTGCTGCTGCTGCTGCTAAGTCTCTTCAGTCATGTCCGACTCTGCGTGACCCCATAGACGGCAGCCCACCAGGCTCCCCTGTCCCTGGGATTTTCCAGGGAGACCAATATTCTGACAGCAGCATTCTTAGTATCACTAATGAAAGAAAAAGTGAACGTATTGAAGGATAGCAAATGGTACCATCTCATGAATGGAGAAAACTGAGATATGGAATGATAAATGGAAAAAGAGAGGTAAAGTGAATGCCTAGAGTATATTTAAACAAATTTTTAGACTATTAAGTAAATTATTTTTTTAAATAATAATTAAATGAGATTATTTCCAATGAAGCATTTTGGTAGAAGTTGTGTGTGTTTTCTTAAATGACTGTGCAAAGCGAGTTTGAACAAGCTAAATTGTCTGGAATTAACTTTCAAGGTTAAATTAACAGAAAAAGCAAGAGTAGAACATAAGGAGAATAAGGAAGGAAGCCATCTCCATAGATTCCTCCTTTCCATGAGCCCTGTGGACTGTTTTTTTTTTTTTTTTTCCCTCTGAAGCAGTGTTCTGTAAAGTGCCTGCCTGCCTGCATGCATGTTCAGTCTCTCAGTCATGTCTGACTCTTTTTGATCCCATGAGCCAGCCAGACTCTTCTGTCCGTGGAATTTTCCAAGCAAGAATACTGGAGTGGGTTGCCATTTCCTCCTTCAAGGAATCTGCTTGACCCAGGAATTGAACCCACATCTCCTGCGTCTCCTGCATTGGCAGACGAATTCTTTACCACAGAGTCACCTGGTCCCTCTCTAAATGCAGTGGCTCAAAACCATCCACTGTGGGACAGAAAGAATATGCTAGAACTTTCATTTCTGTTTTGTTCTCTTTCTTGTAGAATAATCTTAAGTCATGCAATCCAGGGTTAGACTGGCAGCTTCATGATGATTGAAGACTTGGATTCATTCTGTCTTCTTGTTCTGCCCTTCTAAGGCATTTCTCATTTGCATAAAGACAATTCAGTGCCAGGGCCACCTTCAATTCAGTTCAGTTCAGTTCAATTACTCAGTCATGTCCGACTCTTTGCGATCCCATGGACTGGAACACGCCAGGCCTCCCTGTTCATCACCAACTCCCAGAGATTGCTCGAATTCATGTCCATTGAAAGCCGTAAAAGGAGAAGGATTTGAGAAAGAGGAGAGGACAATCAGGAAGTCCCATGTTTTCCTTTCCCCTTCCCTTGGCCAGAGGTTATTCCCAGGGCCATACACAGCTGCAAAGGGGAACTGAGAAATATAAACCCCAGCTCTACCTGCTTGTACCTGTCTTTTACTAAAGAAGAGAGGAGAATATAATTGGTGACAACTAGCTGCCATCCCATAATATTTAAAGGGAGTTTTAGACTTAAAGATCAGTTATGCATTTTCTTTTACAAAAGATGAGAATGACAGTAAGTTTGCTGTGATGACTAACAGCTTTAGGAAAGGAGCTCCACTAACATTCACGAAAATCAACATCTATGCAATATTTCTCTTTAAGGTGATGATGAGAAAGGATTTTAAAAAAATACATATGCTATGGAGGGAACATTTTGTAAAAAGATACTTGAAATTGGATTAATTTTTTTGCTAAAATAATATTCAAGTGAATCACCTATAAAATATTTTATACAGCATGCTTAAAATTTTGTAAATAGAATTTTTAAGTCTTCCAAAGTTGTTTCAATGCATTTATAATAAATTTATTAAAAGTAGAAAAATATAACATATTTGCCTTAATATGATTTTTAGATGTATTTAGATGAACTACTTTTTCATTATTATGTGAAAAGATGAAATTTGACTAGCCCTATTAAAACCTGAAACTTTGGTTACCTATAGGTGAGAAGGAAAAACTGTCAACAAAGTACTTCTCCAAATGGTATGTACAAACTCTTATAAGATTTCCTTTTATGCTATAATGGACCTTAAATTAGATATCAAAAACTATTAAGTTATATTTATCAGGGCTCTAATTTTACTATTAATTTTTAGCATTATTTGGAGCATTATTAATTTGTAACATTGATAAGTGAAGCAAAATGAAAATCTTTACAGATATTATTCACTTGATATTTACTTCATTTTTCTTTGATATAAATATGTTTGTGAATCCTTTATAATATAGCTAACTTAATGGTATGATTTTATATGCCATGTCTGTAAGCATAAATCAATAAACGTATGAATGATGCTGGTACATTAATTTTAGTGATGTAGTGGGAAATCAAAAAGGTTTGGAGAGTAATAGTTTTCAAAAGAGTGTTTTTGCTCCAGGGGGATGGAGCTTTTACTTTTTCAGTTAGAAATAAGAGAAATAGGCTGTACTAAAATTTAAAGTGTAGACTCACACTGATGCACTCACATGCTGTATATGCAAAAGAGCCCGAGTTATCTTCTCTAGTCTCTGGATTAGTTTAGAAACAAAAATCTAGATGCTTTGTGAGGGGTTGAGTCCTGAGCATTCCGAGGGACTAGCTGCACCAGTGTCTTCCATCTGTGCTTTTAAGACTCTAGAAAACTTGTGCATCCATGGCCAGTGCTACTTGCTGGGTAGAAACACCCTTCACTATATTTTTTCCCATATCCCTATTTATCTTATCAGTTTGCCTAACTCTTGAAACTAAAATTCAGTGTTTCTGGTAGCTGAGTTAGCAAGGTCATGTGAAGAGTTATGCTCAATTTTAGTCCTACAAAGAACAAAGGCATTTTGTATCAACAGTTTGCAGCCCTAGGAATCAGGAAAATTGGGCAATGAAAGACCTCTATGTGTTTAGAGCCCAGAGAAATGTGTGTGTGTTTATTTATTTTTTTATTTTTTACTGAGCATTAGTTCAATGGTATATTGCTACTTATGCAGTTACCATTTTCTTGGCCTTAGGACAGATTACTTGTCAAACTCTTATAACTCTCTATACCACCTGAAGACATCATGGCTTCCTAAAGTTACTTTTCTACATTAACTTTTAGTTTAAACTCTCATGGCCTATTTTTGTTCTGTGACAGTTCTTCATTTTTCAGCCTTAGCTGAGTTTAACTAAAAAATCACACACAATGGAACTTGGAACTTTTCTCATCTAGGTCTGTCATTTTCTTTCATCTTTTAGGGGCCGTTGGTGCTTAGTTTCAGGTTGCTTACAACCCATGAAAATCTCAAACTATTTGAGATGTTACTTATAAATACCTAGTAACTTAATCTCATTAAAAGTTTCTAACCTGTATCATTTGTACCTGTTATTCCTGTCCCATTCCTCTAGTATTTCATTCCTCCTAATATGATTTAATCATCTTTTTTAGTCTACATTCTTCTAGGATGAATGATATTTGGTTGGTAGCCAGTTGTCCATTGGTTGATAGCTGCCACCTGTGATGTCATAGTACTTAGGTTCTCATCCTCAAATTGCCCTTGGCTCTATCTGGAGATCCCCAAAGGAATTTTCAAGCTTTTCAGCCATGTCGCCATGTGCCTCAGCTCTGTGTTGACTCTCATTTGTCCATATCTATTAATCGCTGCCTGCAGTGAAAAAGCCAAGATTTCCAAACCTTACAAAAACAGTGCTGGGGACCATGCCAAGAAGAGGCAAGGGGCATCTCCCTCCCCTTTGTGTCTTAAATTATATCAGATGCCAGAATCAGCTTTTCACTTTGTCATCAACTCCCCTCAGAAGTTCTATTAGTTTCTTCCCATTTCTCTGTAGTTGATTTATGCCTAACTCAAAGGACTGGTGGGATAATGATCCTGTCCTTCTCCATTCTTCAGTTAACTCTTCCTCTCTCACACACTTGCTCCCACCCTATCCTTCTGCATTCTCACACACAAAAAATAAAGCATCCACTCATAGTAATGAAGATACTTTACCACTGGACTTGGTGAAAGTGTATAGGGGATGGGTTTGACATCAAGGGTTAGGGGTGGTCTCTTGACTACATTAGTAGAAAATAGTTAAATATGCTCCCTCATAATTATTAAAGAGAGTTTTCAGCTCATTTGCCATCTCAGTAGCCTCTCTGCATATGTTTCCATTTGTTAATATTTTTTATCTTGAAATGGGACACTTAATTGAACTAATGTTCCAGATGTGACCTGATTAGGTCAGTGCACAATAGTATAGTTAATGCCATTCTTCAAAATCAAATCTAATCAAAGTGGCTTCCTGCTTACAGACCTCAGCTGATTCCCTTTCTTGGTATTTGCCAATCATACTGAATTTATACTGATGGCCTTGCCCTCACTCATCCCAATTTCCTTCCAAACAACGGATGTACAAACTCAGAATTTATCATTTTTCAGTCTTTTCTGTGAATGTTGTTCTCCTTGTTGTCACCAAAAGAAAATTTTTATTCTTCAAACAGTTTTTTCTCTTTTCAGGATTAGATGGCATCTCCAACATTATAGCATAACCTTTTATGGAAATTATCTCTTAAGTCTGTATCACTCACACATTTTCCAAATATTGAGGGCAGAAAATACATATTATTCACTTCTGTTTCACCACCTTTGACCCTCTGCTCCACACACGGAGATGTTCAAAAATTTTTTCAGCCAGTTAAGGAATTATTGTGGCACTAAATTATATTAACTATTTAATTTTAACAATTGCTTTATATTTATTAAATTATGAAACATGAGATGGCTTGTTAAGCTTATTTTTTAAATATTGAATTACTCAGCTTTATTACTAAATTAATTAACGAATGCCCGTATTAATGTTCCCAAATCAATCCTGGCAGAAAGGGCTGATGGTTTGTATTTTCTTACTTTTTAGGTATTTTTCTTTTGGTCTTGTCATCTGTCACTTGTACTATAATCATTATTATCATTTTAAAGAAAGAAAATTGAAACTCAAAGCATGTGATTGCTGAATTTTTCCTAACTGGTTGGTGGCATCAAAACCCATGTCATGAGACTCCCCTAGTAGTCCAGGGGTTAAGAATCCATCTGCCAATGCAAGGAACACGGGTTTAATCCCTGGTCCAAGAACTAAGATCCCACATGCTCTGAAGCAACCAAGCCACACACTGGGCTAGAGAAAGCCCATGCGCAGCAACTAAGAGCTTTGCTTCCCAATGAAGACTCAGTACAAGGAAAAAGCACTCACACACAAAACAGATTCACGTTTTTGCTTTTTTAAAAAATATATGTTATTCTACTTTCTACTATTATTTCTAATTCATCTTTCATAAAAAGAACCTTCAGCTTTTTACTTTTTGCTACTTATTTCCTTAGTTTCTAGATGGTTCATGGTAACAACACAGGATTGAAAATCAGACCTCCAATGTGCACTACACTGGTTTGAGTCATCGTAGTTTGTTGACCTTAGCAAAGTAATTCAAGCTTTCTGGGCCTCAGTTTTCTTATCTATGAAATGGGTATAATAATTGTAACTACTTCATAAATGATTGTGAGGAGTAAGAGATTTAACATAGGTAAAGCACTTTAATCACTATATATGCAAGCGCTGCGTGTGTTTGTAGTTATGATGAGAGTCATCCACTACTCTGTGCTTTTGTTACTTGTCACTAAACTTTATGGCTCTCTACTATAGCTCTGACACCATATCTCAAACAATTGGCCAATATCTTGGATTCTCTCTATATTTTTTAGTAAAATTTTTATTTTGGAGTAGTTTTAAACTTGGAACTTCCCAGGTAGCTCAGTAGTAAAGAATCCGCCTACCAAGAAGGAGACTCAGATTCGATCCCTGGGTTGGGAAGATCCTCTGGAGAAGGAAATGGAAACCCATTCCAGTATTCTTGCCTGGAGAATCCCATGGACAGAGGAGCCTGGCAGGCTTCAGTCCATGGAGTTGGGAAGAGTTGGACACAACTCAGCAACTAACAACAATTTTCAGCTCACAGAAAAGTTGCACAGAGAGTTACTATATACTCTTCACCCAGCTTCCTCTAACATTAGCCTCTTATATCATGGCTGTCCATTTGACAAAACTAGGAAATTAACACAGATAAATATCGTTGGCTAAATTTCAGACTTCCCTGGGATTTCACCAGATTTTCTGCTCAAGTCCCTTTTCTGTTCCAGGACCTAGTCCAGAATACTGCATTGCACTTAGTACTCCAATTTTTTTTTTTTTTAATGCTCCTTTTAAAATGGGCACGTATGATTGGACTTAAGAGTGCTAATACAGCAATTTTGTCTGGAGGATGGAGGCACCACTACCTCTTTCATGACCAGGATGCTGCACTTTAAAGACATCTAATCACCCCAATCTCCTGACAGAGACCAAAGTGAGCAGACAGGGAGATAATTGGTTGCCCTACTTGAAGGTTGCACTTTCAGCAGTTAGGGAGCACATGGGAATAAATAGAGGGTAGGAAATGGAGCTGCTGATCAGAAAGCTTTGTCAGGCTCCTGGGATTTGGTCCAGGTTGATGGCTCAAAAGTAAAGAGAGTAAAGGCAGAAATCTTCCAGTCTCTTCTGATAAGAGAGAAAGTTTTTTGAGACACTTACTCATTTATTCAAATATTTATTGAGCAGTTAATATTGGTAGACATTTTTCTTGGTGATAGACATTATTTAGAATCTATGAAAATGGTACAATCTTTCTCAAATTAATTCCTTCTTGCAATATAAACAATAAAGAAATATTAATTTTTAAAAATTGTATTGAACAGGAGCAGACTTAGCCCCTAGAATATGTCTTTTTGGTACAAGGATTATTTTAGGCTGATTATTTTATAGAAACAGTAGGGATTGGAAAAGCTATGAAAACCAAGAAGTTACCTTCTTGTAAGAAACATTTCCTTTTATAAAAGGAAAATCTCCATTTGTAAGTGTGTCTCCCTCTCTGTACCAGAAAAAGAAGGATGACTAAATCTCTAGAAACTCTTATCAATGGAGAAAGCAACTGATTTAAATCTGCATAAAAAATTTATAATTGTTTACTGTGCTTTGCTTAATATCTTCCTACAACTGGGTCCTCCCTCCCACATTTTTTTTGTCTTTAGCTGGAGATGGTATTTCAGGTAGTGACTTGGGCCATTTGGGGGAAGTACTGAGTTTTCATGGGTATCTTCCATGCATACAGGAGCTATATATAATATTAAACTTTGGTTTGTTTTTCTTTTGTTATTTTGTCTTTTGTTATCAAAGGGTCTCAGGAAGAACTCAGAAGGGTGGAGAGTGCCAACTAACACTGTCACTTACCATCTGGTTCTAGGAGGATTGAGCCATTAGCCCTGTACTTGCTGACCTTGGGGTTGCAAAGAGTCAGACATGACTGAGCGACTGATCTGATCTGAACACACCCTGAAAGGAACTCAAGGTGGAGATCAGGAATGAAGTATTCTGTGCTGTTGGAGAAGGCAATGGCACCCCACTCCCGTACTCTTGCCTGGCAAACCCCATGGACAGAGGAGCCTGGCGGGCTGCAGTCCATGGGGTCGTGAAGAGTCAGACACGACTGAGCGACTTCACTTTCACTTTTCACTTTCATGCATTGGAGAAGGAAATGGCAACCCACTCCAGTGTTCTTGCCTGGAGAATCCTGGGAAGGGGGAGCCTGATGGGCTACTGTCTATGGGGTCACACAGAGTCGGACAGGACTGAAGCAACTTAGCAGCAACAGTGCTGTGGGAAAAGTAGCAAAACAGGTTTTCAAGTAACTCTTTTCAGAAGAAAATTTTATGAACCTCAATTCTTGCATCTTCCCATACTTTGGAAAACACTAAAACTGTTAACTAAGACATCTGTTCCTCATGACTAGCAACAACATTTTACTGAGAGGTGTGCTTGATTGCATGTTCCCTTTCTCCAAGTGTGTTAGGCACTCAGACATGTCTGACTCTTTGTAACACCATGAACTGTAACCTGCCATACTCCTCTGTCCATGGAATTCTGGAGAATACTGAGAATACTGGAGTGGGTTGTGATTTCCTACTCCAGGAGAATCTTCTCTACCTAGAGATCGAGCCTGGGTCTCCCAAATTACAGGTAGATTCTTTACTTTCTGAGCCACCAGGGAAGCCCCCATTCTCCAAAATCACATATACACTGATCTCTCCTCTTACTTCTTCAGAGAGGTTCCTCAGAGATAACCAAAATGCTGTCTCCTGGACTGTAGTCCTCAGTCAGTTCAGTTCAGTCACTCAGTCATGTCCAACTCTTTGTGACCCCAAGGACTGCAGTACACCAGGCCTCCCGGTCCATCTCTAATTCCCGGAGTTAAACTCATGTTCATTGAGTCAGTGATGTGATCCAACCACCTCATCCACTGTCGTCCCCTTCTTCTTCCACCTTCAATCTTTCCTAGAAACAGGGTCTTTTCAAATGAGTCAGTTTTTTGCATCAGGTGGCCAAACTATTGGAGTTTCTCACTTAGGTCCTTGGACCTTCCTTTGTTCTATTTTATCAGGCTTTTACCCTTCTTTGTCTTTAAGCCACCACCATTCTGGGCTTCTTTTTCCTATTCTAACTACCTAACAATTGCAAATTCTTTGAGGACAATGATATGCTTTCTTATAATTTGCATCATTTAATTTTGATTTATTGGTTTATTTAATTTCATGTATTGTAACAGTAGTGAGAGCATAAAAACTAAATATCATTTAAAAAATCTTGACTATGTGTCAGGAGCTGTATTGAATCAGATAAATACTCATTGAATTCTCTAAAGTAGAGATTTGTCTTTCACTCAGAGAGGTTGATGATTGCCTGAACTTCCTCCTTGTGACCTGAAGACTGTTGGGTTCAGAGGATGGATTTAACACCATCTTCTGTGAAGGTTGTATTTCAAGATTGCATTGCCTTATTTTGTGAAATAGAAGCAGATCAGGACTCTGTGGGACTTCTGGGCACAGAGGTCTTTTTGTCCCCTTCCAGCCTCCATGATCTTCCCTGAGTTCCAAAGGGCAGATTTGAATAGTTGCTAATTACGGAAAGGGAAAAGATGCAAAGACATGGGAGGGTCAGGCAGGAAACACTAGTACAACCTTGGGGCAGGGCCCTAGTTCTATCTCAAGGAATATACAGAGTGATTTCTTTAAGCCCTTTATAGAATTCAGTTCAGTTCAGTTCAGTCACTCAGTCGTGTCCGACTCTTTGTGACTCCATGAATCCCAGCATGCCAGGCCTCCCTTTTCATCACCAACTCCTGGAGTTCATTCAGACTCATGTCCATCGAGTCAGTGATGCCATCCAGCCATCTCATCCTCTGTCATCCCCTTCTCCTCCTGCCCCCAATCTCTCCCAGCATCAGAGTCTTTTCTAATGAGTCAACTCTTCACATGAGGTGGCCAAAGTACTGGAGTTTCAGCTTCAGCATCATTCCTTCCAAAGAAATCCCAGGGCTGATCTCCTTCAGAATGGACTGGTTGGATCTCCTTGCAGTCCCAGGGACTCTCAAGAGTCTTCTCCAACACCACAGTGCAAAAGCATCAATTCTTTAGCGCTCAGCCTTCTTCACAGTCCAGCTCTCACATCCATACGTGACCACAGGAAAAACCATAGCCTTGACTAGACGAACCTTTGTTGGCAAAGTAATGTCTTTGATTTTGAATATGCTATCTATGTTGGTCATAACTTTTCTTCCAAGGAGTAAGCGTCTTTTAATTTCATGGCTGCAGTCACCATCTGCAGTGATTTTGGAGCCCAAAAAATAAAGTCTGACACTGTTTCCACTGTTTCCTCATCTATTTCCCATGAAGTGATGGGACCAGATGCCATGATCTTCGTTTTCTGAATGTTGAGCTTTAAGCCAACTTTTTCACTCTCCTCTTTCACTTTCATCAAGAGGCTTTTTAGTTCCTCTTCACTCTCTGCCATAAGGGTGGTGTCATCTGCATATCTGAGGTTATTGATATTTCTCCCAGCAATCTTGATTCCAGCTTGTGCTTCTTCCAGCCTAGCGTTTCTCATGATGTACTCTGCATATAAGTTAAATAAGCAGGGTGACAATATACAGCCTTGATGTACTCCTTTTCCTATTTGGAACCAGTCTGTTGTTCCACGTCCAGTTCTAACTGTTGCTTCCTGACCTGCATACAGGTTTCTCAAGAGGCAGGTCAGGTGGTCTAGTATTCCCATCTCTTTCAGAATTTTCCACAGTTTATTGTGATCCACACAGTCAAAGGCTTTGGCATAGTCAATAAAGCAGAAATAGATGTTTTTCTGGAACTCTCTTGCTTTTTTGATGATCCAGCAGATGTTGGCAATTTGATCTCTGGTTCCTCTGCCTTTTCTAAAACCATCTTGAGCATCAGGAAGTTCACGGTTCACTATTGCTGAAGCCTGGCTTGGAGAATTTTGAGCATTACTTTCCTAGCGTGTGACATGAGTACAATTGTGTGGTAGTTTGAGCATTCTTTGGCATTGCCTTTCTTTGGGATTGGAATGAAAACTGACCTTTTCCAGTCCTGTGGCCACTGCTGAGTTTTCCAAATTTTGAAAATTTGCACACTGGCATATTGAGTGTAGTACTTTCACAGCATCATCTTTCAGGATTTGAAATAGTTCAACTGGAATTCCATCACCTCTACTAGCTTTGTTCATAGTGATGCTTTCTAAGGCCCACTTGACTTCACATTCCAGGATGTCTGGCTCTAGGTAAGTGATCACACCATAGTGATTATCTTGGTCATGAAGATCTTTTCTGTACAGTTCTTCTGTGTATTCCTGCTGCCTCTTCTTAATATCTTTTGCTTCTGTTAGGTCCATACCATTTCTGTCCTTTATCGAGCCCATCTTCACATGAAATGTTCCCCTGGTATCTCTAATTTTCTGAAGAGATCTCTAGTCTTTCCCATTCTGTTGTTTTCCTGTATTTCTTTGCATTGATCGCTGAGGAAGGGAATTAAAACCCAGCAAACAGAAGTATTCTTCTTGCTGGCAAAGGCTACCTTGTTGTTGTTCATTTGCCCAATTGTGTCTGACTCTTTGCAACCCCATGGGCTGCAGCACGCCAGGTTTCCTTGTTCATCACCATCTCCTGGAGCTTGTTCAAACTCATGTCCACTGAGTCAGTGATGCCATCCAACCATCTTGTCCTGTCATCCCCTTCTCCCCCTGCCTTCAATCATTCCCAGCATTAGGGTTTTTTGTAATGAGTCAGCTCTTCTCATCTAGTGGCCAAAGTATTGGAGCTTCAGTTTCAGCATCAGTCCTTCTAATGAATATTCAGGATTGATTTCCTTTAGGATTGATTGGTTTTAATCTCCTTGCTGTGTAAGGGACTCTCAAGAATCTTCTCCAACACCACTTGGGGCCAGGCTAAAGGAATCTGAAAGGTCATCAAGATTACCTGAGATGGAAATGGTAACACACTCCAGTATTCTTGCCTGGGAAATTTCATGGACAGATGAGCCTGGTGTGTTATAGTTTATGTGGTCGAAAGAGTTAGACAGGACTTAGTGACTAAGCCACTATCAAAGGAGTGAAGTGAAGTGAAGTCGCTCATTTGTGCCCGACTCTTTGCGACCCCATGGATATTAGCCTGCACTAAGCTCCTCTGTCCATGGGATCTTCAAGGCAAGAAGTACTGGAGCGCGTTGCCATTTCCTTCTCCAGGGAATCTTCCCAACCCAGGGATCGAACCCAAGTCTCTCACATTGTAGACAGAGGCTTAACCGTCTGAGCCACCAAAGGAGGGCAGGCCCTATATAACCGTGATCTTATCAGCAACCCCACCCTAGAACCATTACCATAAAACTCATCACTAAACTCCCCTGCCTTTGGGACATATAGTTTTTGAGGGCAGGAGCCTGCTGTGTCTTCCTTTGCCTGGCGAAGCAATAAAGCTCTTCTTTTCTACTTCACCAAAAACTCTCCTTTGAGATTTGATTCAGCACCAGAGCATAGAGGCTGAGATTTCAGCAACAAAATCAGAGTTTGGGAAGACTTTTTGCAAAGCACACAGTTCATATGAGAATAAAGAGCTAAGGCTTACTCTTCAGACATAAGTTGGAATCTGCTCGTTTATGAGGGGAGAATGAAGACTAAAATGCTGTTTTGTTTATGTGGTTGAGAGCGAGACATTATTGAAGGATTAAGGAAATCTGAGGAGAGGGCCATAAAATAAAAGTTTAGAAAAGAGAGTGGATTTTCTAAAGCAAAAATAAATTGATCAGAAGCAAAGTCAGTAAATCTTATATCTTTTCTGTGGTGGTAAGTAATGAAAAATAAAACACAGCACAAAACAAGGCCAAAGAACAGAATGGGCTTGGGAGAGGCCTCAGTCTGGAGCAGACCAGCCTCACTGCTGGGTCCTGTCGCTGCCCTCTTCTTTCAGTTGGCCTCGTCTACCTCCGCCTCCAGCTCAGCAGCATCCCATAGAGGTCATGGGTGGACATGGCTTGGCCATCAGAGGAGGAAAGGCTGAAGCTGCTTCTGTGTTACCCTGCTGCCTGGGCTAAAGATTTTATTTTTGCATTTTCTAATAGCACTGCACAGATTATGACATATAACCTAATGAGGTTGTGCCATTGTTTAGTGTCCCATGAGGCTTCCACAGGCACATTTCCAGCACGTTCTCTCAGAACAGGGTTGTAGTAGGGCTCATCTGTAGAGCAATGTCATCCTTGCCTTTGATGAAGGACAGAGTATCACACCTCCTGTTTTTCTGAAGGTAACCTAAAATCTCTTTTGTTTCACCTCTGTGCCTTTTTATGCCGATTGCATCTACTTGGAAAGAAGTTCAGGGAATAATTATGATTAACAACTATTGTGTGTTACCATTTTTGGGGGGTGGGGTGAGTGACTGTAGGTCCTGAAGGATTCCTTGAGATCAACTTAGAATGTGGTCTTCAGAAAAGATTGATACTTCAATCTGAAAGTGGAATACCTATTATGAATAACTTTACATGCCTCTTGGTTGAGCTGCACTTCATTTTGTAGACAAAAAGTTTAAATGCTTTTCCTAAGGCACAAAGTTAGGAGAAGGCAATGGCACGCCACTGCAGTACTCTTGCCTGGAAAATCCCATGGACGGAGGAGCCTGGTAGGGTGCACTCCATGGGGTCGAGAAGAGTCGGACATGACTGAGCCACTTCACTTTCATTTTTCACCTTCATGCATTGGAGAAGGAAATGGCAACCAACTCCAGTGTTCTTGCCTGGAGAATCCCAGGGATGGCGGAGCCTGGTGGGCTGCTGTCTATGGGGTCGCACAGAGTCGGACACGACTGAAGCGACTTAGCAGCAGCAGCAAGGCACAAACTTAGCTATGAGTTCAGTTGTGACTCAAACCCTCATCACCTCATTTCGAAACCAGTGTTTTTTCTAACAAGACACTAAGAAAAAAGAAAGGAAAAAAAAAGTCAAGAATCCACTTATAATAAGATACACACACATGCATATATATTTATCTAATTTGGTTGGAACTAAAGTAAATAGTTTCTTGAATTTTTAAAAGAATTTTTAGAGGCCTATGTTGGGTAAACACCAAAATTTTCTACTCTTCTTGAAAGCCTTTTAGAGGTTTGGCTGTTGGAAATGATTGGCAGTTTTAAGATCAAGGAGACATTTCTATAAGTAAGTCATATTTCTGTGATCAAGTCAAGCATTCTGTTGAGAAACCCATTATATAGTGGTTATTATTTTCCCTCAGTAACTATGGAAATCAACTTCATAAAGTAAAAAGAAGCAAAAGCCTCATAGGATAAAAAGATACCAGGGCAGAAGTATCTGTTTCAGCTTCCTGCTTTAGAAGCCCTGTAGTAATTAACATGTGACAAATGGTGGCCCAGTAGGTAGTAGACCACCAGCAATAGTGCATTAAGTTCAAAACTATTATAAGGGAGAAAAAGGACAGAGCAGAGCCTCATCTTGTTACTCATTTTGTGCCTCAGGCATTTGATCCTTTCAGAAATTGATCTCTCCTTATTAGTGAGGAAAGCAATGGGAATGGACC
This sequence comes from Bos javanicus, assembly GCF_032452875.1. Classification (NCBI taxonomy): domain Eukaryota; kingdom Metazoa; phylum Chordata; class Mammalia; order Artiodactyla; family Bovidae; genus Bos; species Bos javanicus. The sequence continues at coordinate 49,267,253 of NC_083881.1, forward strand.
TTGGTCTCACTTGCCATTTAACTTGTGATATCTTGCTTTTACATAAGGTCTATGAATATATGTAAATTAAAGATTTATGCTATGTACAGCTGAATTCTTTTATTCCTAATCACGTTTGGGAGGGAAGCAGAGTTTTCTGAAATTCTTTTAGTGGAAGAAAATAAGGCATAGACATGTTTCTACTGGTAAGATTAGTTTTCTAAGTACTTTGACTCTGTAAAATGAGGACATGAGCTAGATTATTTTTCAGATATTTTCCAGTACACAAGCCACAAGATTTACAATGTATATATATTGCTATTTCCTCTCTTCTTGGTGATGAAATAGATAGATCTTAAAAATTTATGAGCATGGGGAGGAACTACATATACACACACATTTCTTTCTCTGTCTTTCTCTTTCACACACACACACACACACACACATGCATTTACCCAAATTGATACAGCCATTAACAGGTAACACCAAGCTATCTGACTCCAAATTCTATGGCTTATACAGGAGGATCAACAGAAAGGTCTGGAAACTAGGAAGGAACAGTAAGAGCCCAAGTCACATCACCTTTATTCTCAAGTCTGGATTTTATTGCTCTTTCTTGGCAAGTACTAACTACATTCTCTGTCTCTGTCTTTCTCTCTCTCTTTTATTTACTTCTTTCCAAAGGCATTTTAAATGTTTTCTTAGTCCATCTCTCTGATTCCAAAAGAGGATAAACACACAAGATGAATCCCATCTGTATTTCCTATCTTGTTCCTTTGTTCTCTTAAAAGTAGATTTTGGAGAAGAAACACGATAACGTGGAAAAGACTTAGTTTGGTTTTTTAGTTTCTTGGTTTGTAATTTGAGAATGATAAGACATCCCCTGGGATTATTATTAGTTATGTAGCCCCACTTGAAGCTTTAGTACCACAAGATTGGTATATGCTTCATCACAAAGGGTAATCTTCCCATAGTATTGATAAAATGGAATGGGGAAGACTTGGGGAAAGAGGAGATGTGGTTGCCTAGCCTATGTAGTAGGAAAAAGCAATGGCAACCCACTCCAGTACTCTTGCCTGGAAAATCCCATGGATGGAGGAGCCTGGAAGGCTGCAATCCATGGGGTCGCTAAGAGTCGGACACAACTGAGCGACTTCACTTTCACTTTTCACTTTCATGCATTGGAGAAGGAAATGGCAACCCACTCCAGTGTTCTTGCCTGGAGAATCCCAGGGACGGAGGAGCCTGGTGGGCTGCTATCTATGGGGTCACACAGAGTCGGACAGGACTGAAGCAACTTAGCAGCAGCAGCAGCCTATGTAGTAAGAATGTCAATTTTCCTTTACAGTGTATATTAGCAGAAGAAGATATTCTTTTAAGGGGGATGAGATCCTGTGGAGGGTCTTGCTATGAGCCATCTGGTGCAGGTGTAATTGAAGGGCTCTGTGCCATGCCAAGGCACATCCAAGTGGCATCACCATCTCTATTTTCACATGTTGCTCAATATCTCTTTGTTAATAACAAATTCTGGTTATGATCAAGTCTCAACTGGCATTAAAAATCTTCAGGGAAATGATGAAGATTAAGAAGTAGTGTTATTGGAGATTTAGATGTCACCAGATATGTTCATTCCCTTGTTTCACATTACAAGGATCGAATCATTTCTTTATTCATCCAACATTTATCGAGTATTACAGTGAACCAGGAGCAATGGAATAAACATAACGAATAACAATGACAACTAACATTCATTAGGCGTTTCCCATGCCAGACTTTTTATATTTTGTGTTTTATAAAAATGTTGATTATGTAGTTTTCACAACAAACCCATAGAGTAGATACTGTTATCATCCCATTTTAAGAGTGAAGAACTAAGTAGGGCTTGAAGATTTAAAAAAGCTTATACTTTAGCAGGGATGATTAAATAATAAACAATTGGAAAATGAACTCTGTAACAGTGTTTATTATTCCACTGCAACACAACCTCTTCCACAAGAGTGATTAACTCTGACTAGAGACATTAATGGAGAAGGCAATGGCACCCCACTCCAGTACTCTTGCCTGGAAAATCCCATGGATGGAGGAGCCTGGTAGGCTGCAGTCCATGGGGTCGCTAAGAGTTGGATACGACTGAGCGACTTCCCTTTCACTTTTCACTTTCATGCATTGGAGAAGGAAATGGCAACCCACTCCAGTGTTCTTGCCTGGAGAATCCCAGGGACGGGGGAGCCTGGTGGGCTGCTGTCTATGGGGTCACACAGAGTCGGACACGACTGAAGTAACTTAGTAGTAGTAGTAGTAGAGGCATTAAAACAAGATATCCAACTTGAGTTCTTTCCTAAAGATGATGTGAAAAAAAAAAAAAATATCACCTGGTTGACAAAGCAGAGAGGAGTATGCAGACTGAAGTGCTATCTCTAATAGGCATGGGTATTTAAGAGAAGTGTGGCTTCTGCAAGGAAAATGCAAGTAGTTCAGAATGGTTCAACTGTAAGGATATAATCAAGCTAGAGAGATCAGAAATATGCCTATCATTAAAGCTTTTGAGTTGTAGAAATTCAGATTTTTATTCTCTAAGCAAAGGATAAGAGCTCTGGGGTTTTTTATGACCACAGAAATGCCACGATGCAACTTAAAATTGATTAAAAGGGAAGGGGGTGAGGATAGGGGAATCTCTTAATAGGACTCTGAATTAATCTTTGTGAGAAATAATTAGGAACAGATTAGTAGTTATTGAATTAAGAATAGAGAGGAGGGGGCAAATTTAACAGACACTTAAAGAGTTAAAATCTCCTAAATTGGGTTAGTGGGAGGAAAGATTGAAGCCGAATTGCAGAAAGAAGCACAGTCAAGAGACCAAGAGGAAAAAGTCTTGATCGTGCTTGATTTTGTAGCCTAATTGCTGAGGCTCAGCTGTACCCCTGCCTCTGTGGCTGGGTTACATCAATTACCTTTTTGTTCTAAGCTAGTTCAAATTGGGTTTTTGGCATCTTCAGCAAAAAAAGATTTTGGACTAATATACCCAGGAACCACAAACATTTAAGTTTTAGGAAGTGGAAGAGACAATCCAATACAGGATCTGACCTCACAGATGTGGATTATTGAAGTTGAATGTTCAGCCAAATAGATCATTCCACTTTCAAGACATGAAAACATGATGCTCTTATGCATCTCTTGATATCATTTGGGACTAGAGGTGCCGATCCTTAATCCAAGCTTGTCCCTTTGCATAGAAATTATGTGAAGAACAGAGAGTTTCCAGAAGAGTTCCTCTTCAATTCACTGCTGTAAATTGTGGTGCTATGATTGATGCCATAATGAACTAGATTAAAAGGTGGGCAAAATTTGTGAAATATCGAGTGAGTTGAAATCATTTAGCATGGAGAAAGGAAGGCAAGAGCACAAAATTGCTGTCTTGAGTTATTTGAGATGTACTGAAATGGAGTTCCATGACAAATGTTTCTTTCTCTCCACTGAGGCCAGAGCAAGAGGAAATGGATTCAAGTTGAAGCCGGATCTATTTAGGTGAATTATATTAGAGAGCTTCCTGACCTTGAAGGCTATTTGGCATAGGAATGGATTGCTAAGCCAGGTCAAGGAATCTCTTTCTCCAGAGAGAGAATCAGAAGGATGAAGGGGATTTGGGAAGTCATTTAGGCAGATGGAAATTGATCCTCATTTTAAAAACCAAGCCCCCACAAGGAAGAAAAGCCGTGCCTTCATACCAGCACCTAACAACCTTCACTTTGCTGTCAAACTTGCCTTTGCAGCTTTAAACCATTTTCTCATTTTCTCTTCCCAGTTAAGGTAGAGAATAGTTAGTCAGCATCTTTAAAATATTTGACTACTCTAAAGGTCAATATTAAACCACCATTCACATCCTCCTTGCACGCTAAATAATCCATTTTCTGTAGCCTTTTCTCTTAAGTATTACTTCCTAATCCTTTAATTGTCTTTGTGGTTCTCCTGTGAAAAGTCTCCAAGATTTCATATCTGTCTGTAGTTCAGAGCCCCAAACTGGACACAATCCTCTAGTAGGGATTTTAAATGCTGAGTACAGTAGACCAGTTGTTTCTGAGTTGTTACTTTTACTCCTGTTCATGTGATTCAATTTAACTTTTGTTTTTAATTTTTTTTTTTAAGCAGTGATACCTTGAACAATGCATGCTTACATTGAGCTTGTTACATTTGTCTTGTGTTCTCATCTTATTTTTACCCCAGTGTTAATTCCTGGCATCTCATAAAATATCCAATAATTGAATGAATGAATTAAAGTTCCAATGACAACATTTTGGATAGCTAGTTGTGTTGTTGGGAGGATCCAATTAGATTATTTTTCAAATTTTCTTTTTTTTTTTTTTTAACTTTTGGCCCTTGCCTCACAGCATGTGGAATCTTAGTTCCTTGATCAGAGATGGAATCCACACCCTCTGAATTGGAAGTGGGGAGTCTTAACCACTGGATCACAAGGAAGCTCCCACATTAGATAATTTATGATACACCTGAATGCATGCTTTTCTTTCACTGAAAAATTTGTGTGCTTCTAATTTGAGTATATTCCTTCAGTGTTCTATCATATAGTTCAAAGTAGTTTTGAAATCATTTGTTTTTGCAGTATGTATAGTGAAAAGCCACTCTAGTTTGTTTATTGTTGGTCATTAAAAGTTATTAATGATAATGGCAAAGAAATAAAATTTTATATAACAATATAAATATCTCCTTTTACCCAGAGCCAGCCAGACCCCAGAAGTAATGATGGTCAAGAGTTTTCTATTCTGGGGCTTCTCTGCTGGTCCAGTGGCTAAACCTCCAAGCTCTCAATGCAGGGGGACTGGGTTTGATTCCTGATCAGGGAACGAGAGTCTTCCCTGATAGCTCAGTTGGTAAAGAATCCACCTGCAACATGGGAGACCCCGGCTCAATTCCTGGGTCAGGAAGATCCCTTGGAGAAGGGATAGGCTACCCACTCCAGTATTCTGGCCTGGAGAATTCCGTGGACTGTATAGTCCATGGAGTCGCAAAGAGTTGGACATGACTGAGTGACTTTCACTTTCACTTTCAGGAAACTATATCCCACATACCACAATTAAGAGCTCACATTCTATAACTAAAGATCCCACATGCCAAAAGTAAGACCCGGTGTAGCCAAATAAATAAATATATTTTTTTAAAAAGAGATTTTTTTTCTTTAATTTCTCCTCTGTTACACAAATGATATCTTACTGCATATAATATTTATTATCTTTTTTTTTTTTTTTACTTTTCTCCCACTGGGTATGGTACTTTAAAATATAGGCAGAATCTTATAATCCTTCTAATCCTCTTGTGTCATCATTTTAACCCAAGCCACATCATCTCTTGTGAATTATTGCAATTGCCTTCTAATTTGTCTCTTTGCTTCTATTTTTGCATTCAGACTCTATTCTCCTCACAACAGGCAGAATGGTCTTTTAACATAAGATGGATTTTACCATCCTCTTGGTTTTAGCCCATGTCACCCAGCATTAAAGACAAATTCTTAGAGTAAGTACCATTGCTATTATTTATGCCCCACATTTACAATCAGCCCAGCTTCCTTGCTATCCTGAAATGTGCCAAGTATAATTCCCTCAAATCTATGTGCTGGCATTTCACCTTCCCAGAATACTCTTTCCTCTTAAGTCCACAGAGCTATTCTATCCACATCCCTTATCTGATGCACCTTATCAGAGAGGACTTGATTAATAGCACCCTAAGCCTGTGTAGATGTTAACCCTACTCACCCATATTTTGGATCTTCCTCTTCATTCTGGAATGGACTAGGGATAGGAATTTTGCTTACCCAAACCCCAGTACTTAGAAAAATACTTAGGATATAGTAAGTGCTCAATAACTGTTTGATGATTTAATAAATGATCTTCATAACCATATGGTATGGGCTACCCTGGTGGCTCAGTGGTAAAGAATCCACCTACCATTGCAGGAGACACAGGTTTAATCCTGGGTCAGGCAGATCCCTTGGAGAAGGAAATAGCAACCAGTATTGCCAGGAAATACTGGAGAACCAGTGTTATGGCAACCCTGGTTGAACCAAATGGGAACCACTCCAGTATGCTTGCCTGGGAAATTCTATCGACAGAGGAGCTTGGCGGGCTACAATCCATGGGGTTGCAGAAGAGTTGGACATGACTTAGCAACTAAAACGACAACAAAACCACATAGTATGGCGATCATTCTATATCAGCGAGTATGAGCTGTACCTTACTTGGTTTTTAGTTATATGGATGTATCATAGATTATATGGATATTTCAGATTATTACATTATTAGCTATTTCTGTTTTTTATTTTCCTATTAAAATATGCTGCAATAAAATGTAAATCTATTTTCCACTATGTATTATTACAATAATATGAAATATTATCTTTAGGATAAATATTAACATCAGATATTCAAAATCAAGATACTATGAAATTTTAATTCAAAATTTAATTCCTTGGTATGTTGCCAAATTTTATGGTAAAGAAACTGTGGTGATCTAGAAATATGAGTATATAAGAGCATAAGGAGAAGGTATGAGAATGAATACCACAGAGAAAGAAACATTTGTCATTGATGCTTAATTTGTCAAAGAGACATGATATTTGAAGTTGGGATTGAACTGGGAAATCTGAGGAAAATGTGTGTGTGTGTGTGTGTGTGTGTGTAGATGTTGACCCTTTCCATGTGAATGAATGTGCCTGACAATGTGACCATTCTCTTGCTAGTGAAAAATATGTGTAGAATCTTTTCTGGTGTGTGATTATGATCAGTACTTCTCAAATACTGCTCTTTTAACATTATTTGCATGGATGCCGATGAGACCAGGCAAAAAGGTCATGCTGAGAAAGACTGAGCCTCTTCGTCATTCAGAAAGTAGGTTATTACCCTTGTTGCATAAAATTCCACCATGTATATTCTGTACATCCCTTCCAATTCAGGAGACTGAACTCTTTTACTCATTCTGAGAAAGAACACCCCAATAAGTTACACAGCAAACAGTAAGTGATTTGCCTAAACCCACACAGGAAGCCACCAGTATACAGGAATAGAATCAAAAGTTTCTGATTCCTTTCCTTTGCTGATGCCACTAAATGTGTCAAAACACTTCAAGGTCCTTCTTTCAAAGTAGACGGAAAACGTTTCATCAAAGTCTGTGTTTCTGAAATTCACCTTCTAAAGGAAGAATATTTTAAAAAGAGTTGCTAGAAAACAAATATTGCAGTTATATGTTTTCCAAAGCTACTCTTTGGAAATACTAGCTTCTATCTCTCTTTTTCTATCCCTTTCGTTTACTGCCTTCCGTTGGGGCAGGGCTTCCATGGTGGCACAGTGGTAAAGAACCCATCTGCCAATGCAGGAGATGCAGGAGACGTGGGTACGATTCCTGAGTCAGGAAGATCCCGTGGAAATAGGAATGGCAAGCCACTCCAGTATCACATGGAGAATCCCATGGACAGAGGAGCCTGGCAGGCTACAGTCTAAGAATCGGACATGTACAGAGCACGCACACTTGGGGCAGGGTCGAGAGGGAGCCATTCCAAAGGAGAGATCTGTGGGTCCTTCTGGGAAGGTGCTATGTCTGCCCACCTGACCCAGTGCCAGGATATAGGAGGCACTTGAGACATGGTCATTTAATAAATAAGTGAATAAGAAAAAAGATGCATTAAAAAGTATTAATATGGAGAGTGACTGCTTCACAGGGTACAAGATTTCCCTTTGGGCTACTGAAAAAGTTTTACAAATAGATGCTGGGGTGATGTTTGCTCAACATTGCAGTATTCACTGCGATAGTCATTGTGATACTTAATGCTTTTAAATTATATATATTAAAATGATTACAATGGTAACTTTTATGTTATGTGTATTTTATTATGATAAAAATGTTAAAATATTTTTAAATTAAAAGTTGCCTTGCTGATTACCCCTTAGCTGAGAAATTTTATCTGCTAATAGGCATCCTTTTTGAGTATCAGCGATTAGTTCAGGTGAATTTGCAAATGAAGACATCTGAAGTAAATTGAAGTAAATTAAAATAAGCATCTCATTCTCAGTTGTAAAGCTTTATGAATACAGTTGGTGCTTCATATTCATAGGTTCTGAATCCACAGATTCAACCATTTTTTTGTGGATTGAAAATATATATATATATATATATATATATATATATATATAATTCCAGAAAGTTCTAAAAACCAAAACTTGAGTTTACCATGTGCTGGCAGCTATTTAAATTGTACTGACAACTATTTCATAGCATTTTACATTGCATTAGTAGATATGATTATGGGAGGATATGCAGGGGTTACCTGCAAATACCACACCATTTTATTTAAAGGATTTGATCATCCCATGATTTTGGTATCTGCAAAGGTCCTGGAACTCATCCAGGGATACTGAGGGATCCATCTACTTGCCACTGATTAGTTTAACTTCTTTTAGAACTTCATCTAGATGGACTCACTCATATGTACTATTTTGTGTATGACTTCTTTTACTCAGCATATTTTTGAGATTCAGTTTATACAGTCATATTTTTTCAAGACTAAAATGGAACTTACAAAAGCAAAGTTTGAATGAGGTCCTCCAGTGCTTACAAAAATGGCATTACTTAAATCTGTTGACTCTGAAAAACACCAGCAATAAAATCTAGACCTCATCGAGGGATATATAAAAAATTTTCAAGTGGCTGAGCACTCAGAAAACACATATTTAGGAATATTGCATGAATCATACTGACACTGAAAAGTACAAAACGCATTCCTGTTTTGCTCTGTGCCCTGTGGAATTGCACACAGGAGTTTGCTCTGGAGTCAAAGACGTAGTGTTTTTTCTAAAGTCAGCAAGAGCTCCTGCTCAGATCAAGTCGGTGAAGGATGGAGTAAAACCAGATACAGGCAGATCTTCATTGTTAAAAACCATGCATCTGCTTCCAATGATGGGTACCAAATCATCTGTCTAGATATTTTATATTTTCTTACCTAAAGTGTGAAACGCTGTATACCTAAAAGCAACAGGATACATTTAACGAAATCCTGCAATCCCCTGTTTTCTAGATGAAATGGCCATCACAGGGAGAGCTGATAAAACTGAATTCTATTGCTGAGCAGTTATATTTCAAGCTTCAATTCAAGTGCTTCAAGTTTACTTTAAATGACCTGATGCAAACATATGATTTAGATCTTTAAGTAAGAACTATAGAAGCTCTGCCAGGCTCCATTATTTAGTCTTGAAAGTTCCATTATTTCCAGACATCCCAAAGGCAGAGGCTGCCAAGAAATGGGAGGAACAGAAGGCCCTATCAAGAGATGTCCTGCCAGGGAGATGACAAGATAGATATAATTTCAACACCATTCTAATTTGCTTTGCTGACCAGAAGGAGAAGATTCCAGCTTTCTCCATCAACAAAATCTTCCACAACTGAGAACTCTATTTTAAATCCTGTCAGCTGAATTCTCCTCCCACTCTCCATGCATGCCTGCATTTTCCAGGTGCAAAAAACTAGTTAAATTTTGAAAATGTTTTGCATAGGTTGAGGGGGAAGTGAGCAAATATGTAGAATAGCAAGAAGTAGAATCTTTGAGAGTAAAGCCTACTTGTTTTTTACCTTTATAGAATTCATTTAAAAATTAATGCAATAGAGAATTTGAAAGAAGTCCTAAAGCTATCTAGAGCTCCAAATTGACTCTCAAAGTAATTTCTTAAAGAATGTGAGACATCTTTGTTCCTGAATTTACTTCAAACTAGGTAAAATTTTCATCTGTCTGAATGTAGAATGATATGGCTGATGGTAGGCTATGGAACTAGACGATATCAATATTTATTACATTTATTACATAACTTTTATAAATCCATTGAAATAAAATAATTTAATTTTCCATTCAGTAATAAATCACAAAAATATTTTATAACACATTTTCTGGAATGATAGCAATTAAATTCTCAAATTTTAGAATTGTATGCCAATTTTTAAATAGTATTTCTTTAACTGAGTGTAGATTTCAAACAATAACTCACAGTTAACCTTTTGACTTCTGTTAAATTTAAAGGAAGGATTAAATTTTAATAAAGTCAAGATTAGAATTTTTTATTTTAAAATGACCATGTGTTTAGCATTTTGCTGTTTCATCAGAAATTTTTCCTTGTGTTCTTTTTTTCCTTATGGATTTTATTAATAGTACCCTAGATAGTAAGCTAACCTTTGTGCATTTGATCTTTTTTGCTTCCGTTTATTCACTTAGTGAATATTTATCAAATACCTTCCAATTGTCAGGTTTTGGGCAGAACAGCTACTAGACTCCTAGAGGTTTCACTCAGGCAGGACATTCATTATTATTATTTGAAGATACTCAGAGCTTGGGCGTACCTTGTGCACGCATGCTCAGTTTCTCAGTCATGTCTGACCCTTTGCGGCCCCATGGACTAACCAGACTCCTCTGTACATGAATACTGGAGTCAGCTGTCATTTTCTTTTCCAGGTTGTGCCTTAGTTAAGGAATAATTGAAAATGCTGCAAGATTCTATGTATTTACCCCCAAAAGTCAACAGAAGTATTTATTCCTCGGCTGAATCAAAATGAGCCCCTTCTAATTGAGAAAATGAGAATTACGGACACAGACCTTAGTAGGGTTGTTTTCCCCAAGAGCTCATAATTTGTCAGAATATTGATCAAATAGTATGCATTAACACAGACTTGACTGGAAGTCTTTTTCTTTTTGAAGAAAAGTCGTTTTCTTTTTGACTCATCCAAATTACTGTTCTCACATTTTCAATATACTGTATACCAATCACTCTTTTTGAATTTTTGGAATGTTTCTTGTCAAATGCTAATTCAACGAGAGATTGCATTTTCTAGTATTTTTAAGTGCTCTTTTGTGTGTCATTTTCTGTGAAATTTGAAAAATACAGTGAAATTTGAAAAATATAGAAAATAAGAAAATAAAAAGGTCACTCATAGTTGAATTCTCCTTTCCTTCTAATATTTTTCTAGCATAAGCTTTACTTTTACATGGATGTAATCCCAGTTTATATTCAATTTATGAAGTAGTTTCTCTTTGACTATAATATTGTTAACATTAAAAAATTTAATACACTGATTATAAAAGTTATTTTAATGGTTACTTAATATCCTACTGAGTAAATCCTTCAAAATGTGTGCTTAATTCTTAGGTCACCACACATTCATACGTTTTATGTCTTTCAGATGGAGGTTTCCTGTTAAGTAGTGGCCCTCTGTATCCCTAATAATTTCTTTTGCATTTAACTCATTTTTATAAGTGCATGTAAATATATATAACTTTGTTTTAATAGTAATTGTCAAGTGTATTGTTTCTATACCTTTATCTCCAGTTGTCCTATCAATGTAATTTAGGCCCATCTCTTTATAAATACCATGCAATTGGATTTTATAATTCAATCTGAAAATATTTTTCATTAATTTATTATATATCAGAATATATATAGTATAAAATCATATATTTATATCATTATTTCTATACTAAATATATGGTTATATTTATTATAGTTAATTTATCCATCTTTTTTAAAGCTTTTTGTTTTGAAATAATATTAGATTTACAAGAGTTGCAAAACTAGTATGCAGATTTTACAAATACCTGCACCCGGCTTCTCCAAATAAATCTCACGTAACCGTAGTGTAATTATTCAAGCCAGCAATCTAACATTAATGCAGCATTATTAACTAGTTACACACCTTATTCATATATAATCAATTGTCCCACTAATATCTTTTTTTCTTGTCCAGAGTGCAATCTAATAGTCCACATTACACTTAAGTGTTGTAGCTAGCTTTATTATCCTCCAATATAAGACAATTCTTCAACATTGTTTATAACCTTAACAGTTTTGAAGAATTCTGTCCAATTATTCTGTAAAATGTCTCTCTGTTGGATTTTTCTGTTGCCTTTTCACGGTTAGATTGAGGTTATGCATTTTTGGCAAGAATATCACAACAGTAATATTTTGTGGTTTTCAATACACAATATCATAATGTACATTATATATATATATATGTCTTATTACTGATGATTTTTAACTTTAATAATTTGTATATGATGATATCTCTCAGGTTTACCCACAATAAATTACCATTTTCCCCTTTACAATTACTAAGTGTCTTGTAAGAAGGTACTTTGAGGTAAGATATATAGTCTCATCATATTTTCACTTGTTAATTTTCAACCTCCATCAGTGCTTTATGTCTGTAACAGTTATTACTGTGTTGGTTGTCAAATGCTGATTTTTATTTCCATTATTCCTTTTACATTTATAAACTGGACTTCTACTGTAGAAAAAATTTGTCTCGTCTCCTTCACTTATTTATTTTTTCAAGTATTTATGCCACAATGGATTTATGGTTATTTTATTTATGGATTGTAATCCATTACTATCATCACTTACTGTATTGCTCTAATTGCCCAAAATTTAGTTTTGGGGGACTACTTCAAGTTTGCTCATATATCCTTTCAACATGCTCCCATCACATTTTGAATTCTTCCATACTTTGTAGTACCACACTATCTCATATTTTCTCTGCCCCAGTGCTGGAATCAGACTATTTACCATGTAGTCCGTGTTCCTTTTACTATTGAATGGCATGTAGAAGTCAAGATCTGGTTGCTAGATGTGCTCATTGCTTTTGCGATGTCATTGCTTCTAGAGCCTCTTAAGAGACCAAAACTACTAAATATATGTAGGTGCACACATGGGCTTGAGTTTAGGCATACCCCTGCACTGATTTCTGTCTGTATATATAGATTAAAAACCATGTGTTCATAGTAATACCTCTGATATCTTTTCTTATTTTTAATTTCTTTTTCCAACATTGTGGCTCAGCTGGTAAAGAATACGCCTGCAATGAAGGAGGCCTGGGTTCAATTCGTGGGTTGGGAAGATCCCTTGGAGAAGGAAATGGCTACCCGCCCCACTGTTACGGCCTAGAGAATTCCATGGACCGTATAGTCGGTGGGGTTGCAAAGAGTCAGACACGACTGAGCGATTTTCACTTTCACTTTCCAACATAGATGATTCAGAGAACTGGCTCACATTGTCTGCAATATACTTAATTATTTGCTCAACTCTAGCTGTATACACTGTGTCCTTGGGACTCCAGTGTGTGATTTTCTCACTTCTCCTGCCTTGCCTCAACTTTGGTTGTGAACTCAGTGTGTATCCTTTCTTTCCTCCAGAAGTAGGACTTTTTTCCCCCCTTTTTTTCCCCTTAGCTTCAATGTGTATTCACCTGTGCTTCAAGTGTTGCCCTGCTGCTGCTGCTGCTAAGTTGCTTCAGTCCTGTCTGACTCTGTGCAACCCCATAGACGGCAGCCCACCAGGCTCCTCTGTCCCGGGGATTCTCCAGGCTAGAATACTGGAGTGGGTTGCCCAAAGAATGTGTTTTTCTACTCATTCCGTATAAATTAAGGCTTTTGCTCTACAGGGAAGAGAGGGGACAAGAGGCTAAAGGAAATTTCAGGCTTCTCTTCCATAGTTGCTGTTTACTGCCCCTGGGTATGCACCACAATAGACTCTTTTTTGAGGGTATGCAGACACTGAAGTTGATGAATGCATTTAAGCTTCATCCAATCTATCAGCATTCTCTCACCTTTCAATGATTTTTTGGTTATTCTTGCAAATTCTTCTTTGGTTGCATCTCATCCAGATAAATGGGTGTTTGCATGTCCTCTCTCTTTGAAGATGTTTGTCTGTCCTTGGGTTGGGATGATTGCTTGATGGTGACTTCAGTGTCCAAGGAGTTCTCAGAGAGTTTTGGATTCTAAGTCAGTTCTTTTCAATTTTGAGGGTGGGAATGATGCTCCTCTCAACTCTCATATCCCTTAATGAAAGGCAGATGTGATTCAGGAATGGTGCTTTTGTGTATTTTTATTTATTCTTTCTTGTTCTATATTGTTTTAAAGAGTGCTTTAAAAATGGATTTTAAGAAATTATCTTTCACATTCAAGTCTTTAATTTACTTAGTAGTTTTTTATACATGGTTTGATTTTTATATATGGTAATGAGATATATCTATATATACGTATCACCTACATTATGATATTATGTACTGAAAACTACAATTCACTGAAAATAGATTTTTATGATATGACTTGTATGATTTGACTTGACTTTAATATATAGTTTGAACTTAATTTCATTTTTAATATGCTATTGAATATTTTTTTTCCATTCTCCACTGGTCTGCAAAGCCACTTTTGCATGTATGTTTATGTCTGGCTCTGTTTATGGGCTCTTTACAATTTTTCATTGCTTAGTTTTATTTCTGAATTAATGCCAGATTATCTTAATTCCTATAATTTAAACAAATCTTAATTCTTGGTTGGCAAAGATCACTCCTTTATTATACCTCTGTAGATGTATCTTGACTCTTTTGGGAAACATAAATTTCTAAATAACAATTTCCAAATAAATAATTAAATTTCCAAATAATTTAAATCAGATTGTCAGGTTTCTTAAGAATAATCTGTTGGCACTTTGGAATTAAATTGAAATGATTATTAAATATTGAAATAATTGATATTCTTATACATTTATTTTACTTACACTGTAACAGGGGGCTTTCCTGGTGACTCAGATGGTAAAGAACCCACTTGCAAAGAATGCCAGAGACCTGGTTTGATCCCTGTGTTGGGAAGACCCCATGGAGAAGGGAATGGCTACCCATTGCAGTATTCTTGCCTGGAGAGTTCCATGGACAGAAGAGCCTGGCAGGCTACGCAGTCCACGGGGTTGCAAAGAGTGGGACACATGACTGAGTGACTAACACTTTCACTTTCACTTTTCACACTGAAACAGGGTAAGTCTCTTCATAGGTTGAGATCTATTTTAATGTTGTTGAAGACAATTCCAGTCAGGATACGCTAAGTTTTTTTTAATCAGTTCAGGTCAGTTGCTCAACTAAAGTTTCAGCTTCAGCATCAGTCCTTTCAATGAATATTCAGTACTGATTTCCTTTAGAACAGACTGGTTGGATCTCCATATTTAGTTAATATTAACTGCTTACTAATCATCTTTTTCAATTCTTCAGAGGATTAATCTAATATTTTTCTAATATCTTAAATTGAATTATATTTCATTTGTTAATTTTGAGACCAGATTATTTTCTAAAATAAGCATTGAAAGTTTAATATTTCTTCTATCACCACTTTTTTATTTTGGGATATCTTTTTTGGGTGGCTCTTTTTAAAATTTTATTTTTAAGTATTTCCTATATGGCTAATATTCTATACCAGACTTTCAATTACTATAGCAGAAATTTTAATTAGGATTTTATGTAGATTTGTAGAAAAATGTTGAGATTTACAAACATGATATATCTTTTAATTTATCAAATTCTTCTTTAATTCCATTGCAAAGATTTATAGATTTTATTGTACAGATCTTGAACATATTTTGTTAAATATATCCCTAACATTTTAATGCTATTTTAAAAAGAAATTTTAAATTTAATTTCCAGTTCTTCATTGCTAGTAAGTAAAATACAATCAGTTTTTCTATATTGTTCTTTTCTACTATGGCCTCACTAAATTTTCTTATTTGTTTTAGTAAACATTTTGCAAAAGTTTTAGGAATTTTAATATCCATGATAATGCTGTCAGTTAATGCCTACAGTTTTATCTCCTTCTTTTCAATATACATGGCTTCCTTTTTTCTTATTTTATTATTATGCCTTGGATTTCCATTATCAGGTGGACTAGAGGTAGAAAAAGCAAATACCTTTGCCTTATTTCCAGTCTTTGGGTGAAAGTATTTTATCTTGCACCATTTAAATATGATGTTAAAATAAAAGTAAATTTTTGATAGATATTCTTTATTTGGATGAGGAGTTCTTGCCTGTTCCTAGTTTGTTTAGATTTTAAATCATGATAGATTTTTAGTTTGGGCAAGTGACTTTATTGCCACCATTTATATGTTTATTTATTTTTTTAAATTGTGAAGCAACATTGAATTTTGAATGTTAAAATAAACTTTCAATTCTAGAATAAATTCTGCTTGAAAGAAAGTGTTAGCTACTCAGTTGTATCCAACTCTTTGTGACCTCATGGACTGTAACCTGCCAGGCTCCTCTGTCCATGGAATTTCCCAGGCAAAAATACTGGAGTGGGTAGCCATTCCCCTCTCCAGGGGATCTTCCTAACCGAGGGATCGAACCCAGGTCTCCCACATTGCAGGCAGATTCTTTACTGTCTGAGCCAGCAGGGAAACTCTACTTAGTCGATGTATCTTCTTACTTTTTAATACATATTGCTTGATTCAAATTTTAATCTGTGTTGTTTGATTTACATTTTAAAAGAAGTTTTGGTCTGAGTTTTTGTAAATCATTTTCCTTGTAAGCCTTTCTTGGTTTTGGTATCAGTACGATGCTGGCCTCAAAGAATAGGTTGAAGTGTTTCTTCTTTATATTTTGAATGATTGAATTCAGAACTGGTGCTATTTTTTTCCAGTGTGTTTGAAAAAAATTCACCAGTAAAGCCATTGGTTTGGAGATTTTTGTAGGAAGGTTTTTACAGACTTACACATTTAGAATTTACAAATTCAGCTTAGCAAAAAATTAAGCATATTTGGATATTCTGGGTAAGTCCCTCAGTCATGTCTGACTCTTGTCATGACCATAGTTGTAACATGGACTGTAGCCCTCAAGGCTCCTCTGTCCATGAAAATTTCCAGGCAAAAATACTGGAGTAGTTTGCCATTTCCTTCTCCAGGGGATCTTCCTGACCCAGGGATTGAACCTGGCTTTCCTGTACTGCAGGCAGTTTCTTTACCATCTTGCCACCAGGGAAACACTTTGGATATTCGATTTCTTCTTAAATCACTTTTGGTAATTTGCATCTTTTAGGAAATTTGTCCATTCTACCTGTGTTTTCAAATTAGACAGCAAAAAGTTATTACTAAAGTTCCTTATGTTCCTTAATATATTTTAAGTTCTGTAGGATTACTTCTAGTAATGTCCCCTCATTCATTTGTAATGTTGGTAAATTGAATCTCCTTTGTTTTTCTTACTTGATTTAGCTAGCATTTACCAATCTTACTGATCTTTATAAATATTTAGCCTTTCATTTCATTGATTTTTATTTATTGTTTATTTTCTAATTTTTTAGCTTATCTTTGTTATTACCTTTCTGCTATAATTTCAACCCACAAATATTGATATTTTGTGCCTCTCTTTCTGAATTCCCTTATGATTAATACAAGATTTTTAAAAAGGATATTGCTTAACTTTCAAACATTTGCAGATTCTCTAGACAAGTTTCTGGAATTAAATTTTACACATTACCATCTGATCAAAGAACTTATTTCATAATTTCATCCTTTTAAATTTACTGTTATTTTTAATAGTGCAGCCTATTATTTCTTTAAGGGAACATTTCATACAAGGATGGGCACAATAAAGGACAGAAATAGTAAAGACCTAACAGAAGCAAAAGGAATTTAAAAGAGCTGGCAAGAATGCACAGAACTACACAAAAAAGGTCATAATGACCCAGATAACCAAGATGGTTAACCAACATGGAAGGACTGATGCTGAAGCTGAAATCCCAAAACTGGCCACCTGATGCGAGGAGCTGACTCATTGGAAAGGACCCTGATGTTGGGAAAGATTGAGGACAGGAAGAGAAGTGGGCAACAGAGGGTGAGATGGTTGGATGGCACCATCGACTCAATGGACATGAGTTTGAGCAAACTCGGTGAGACAGTGAAGGACAGTAAGCCTGGTGTGTGCATTCCATGGAGTTGCAGAGTCGAATGCAACTGAACTACAACCATGACTTTATTCACTGAGCTTCTTGAATCTCTGGCTTTGTAGAGTTTATCAATTTTGGAAATTTTTGAAATTATTTTTAATATTTTTTTCTGTCTCACTTCCTCTTGGACTTACATGGTTGTCTGCTTTATATTTCCCTCTTTTGCCACTGAGTCTCTGGATTTCTCTTTTAATATTCCTTTACCTTTTGTTTTTTTGTGGCCACAGGACTGGAAAAGGTGTTTTTTTATCCAATCCCAAAGAAAAGCAATGCCAAAGAATGCTCAAACTACCGCACAATTGCACTCATTTCACACACTGGGAAAGTAATGCTCAAAATTCTCCAAGCCAGGCTTCAACAGTATGTGAACTGTGAACTTCCAGATGTTCAAGCTGGTTTTAGAAAAGGCAGAGGAATCAGAGATCAAATTGCCAACATCCATTAGATCATCGAAAAATCAAGAGAGTTCCAGAAAAACATCTACTTCTGCTTTATTAACTGTGACAAAGCCTTTGACTGTGTGGATCACAACACACTGTGGAAAATTCTACAAGAGATGGGGATACCAGACCACCTGATCTGCCTCTTGAGATATCTGTATGCAGATCAGGAAGCAACAGTTAGAACTGGACATGGAACAACAGACTGGTTCCAAATTGGGAAAGGAGTATGTAAAGGCTGTATATTGTCACCTTGCTTATTTAACTTATATGCAGAGTACATCATGAGAAATGCTGGGCTGGAGGAAGCACAAGCTGGAATCAAGATTGCCAGGAGAAATATCAATAACCTTAGATATGCAGAAGACACCACCCTTATGGCAGAAAGCAAAGAAGAACTAAAGAGCCTCTTGATGAAAGTGAAAGAGGAAAGTGAAAAAGTGGGCTTAAAACTCAAAATTCAGAAAACTAAGATCATGGCATCTGGTCCCAGTGACAGACTTTGTATTTTGGGGCTCCAAAATCACTGCAAATGGTGACTGCAGCCATGAAATTAAAAGATGGTTGCTCCTCAGAAGAAAAGTTATGACCAACCTAGACAGCATATTGAAAAGCAGAGATATTACTTTGCCAACAAAGGTCCATCTTGTCAAAACTATGGTTTTTTCAGTAGTCATGTATGGATGTGAGAGTTGGACTATAAAGAAAGCTGAGCACTGAAGAATTGATGATTTTGAACTGTGGTGGTGGAGAAGACCCTTGAGAATCCCTTGGACTGCAAGGAGATCCAACCAGTCCATCCTAAAAGAAATCAGTCCTTAATATTTATTGGAAGGACTGCTGCTGAAGCTGAAATTCCAATACTCTGGCCATCTGATGAAAATAACTGACTCATTTGAAAAGACCCTGATGCTGGGAAAGATTGAAGGTGGGAGGAGAAGGAGATGACAGAGGATGAGATGGATGCATGGCATCACAAACTCAATGGACATGAGTTTGAGTAAACTCTGGGAGTTGGTGATGGACAGTGAGGCCTGTAATGATGCAGTCCATGGGATCACAAAGAGTCGGACACGACTGATGGACTGAACTGAACTTGTTTTTTTGTCGGTTTTTTGTTTGTTTGTTTTATTTTTTGGTCTTTTTACTCTCTGGGCTTCAGTTTGGAAATTTTTCATTGCTGTGTCCCTACATTTATTGTTCCCTAAAGAAATGGGAATACCAGACCACCTGACCTGCCTCTTGAGAAACCTATATGCAGGTCAGGAAGCAACTGTTAGAACTGGACATGGAACATCAGACTGGTTCCAAATAGGAAAAGGAATATGTCAAGCCGTATATTGTCACCCTGCTTATTTAACTTATATGCAGAGAACATTGTGAAAAATGCTGGGCTGGAAGAAGCAGAAGTTGGAATCAAGATTGCTGGGAGAAATATCAATAACCTCAGATATGCAGATGACACCACCCTTATGGCAGAAAGTGAAGAGGAACTAAAAAGCCTCTTGATGAAAGTGAAAGAGGAAAGTGAGAAAGTTGGCTTAAAGCTCAACATTCAGAAAACGAAGATCTTTGCATCCTGTCCCATCACTTCATGGGAAATAGATGGGGAAACAGTGGAAACAGTGTCAGACTTTATTTTGGGAGGGTCCAAAATCACTGCAGATGGTGACTGCAGCCATAAAATTAAAAGACGCTTGCTACTTGGAAGGAAAGTTATGACCAACCTAGACTGCATATTAAAAAGCATAGATATTACTTTGCCAACAAAGGTCTGTCTAGTCAAAGCTATGGTTTTTCCAGTAGTCATGTATGGATATGAGAGTTGGACTGTGAAGAAAGCTGAGCACTGAAGAATTGATGCTTTTGAACTGTGGTGTTGGAGAAGATTCTTGAGAGTCCCTTGGACTGCAAGGAGATCCAACCAGTCCATCCTAAAGGAGATCATTCGTGGGTGTTCATTGGAAGGACTGATGCTAAAGCTGAAACTCCAATACTTTGGCCACCTGATGTGAAGAGTTGACTCATTGGAAAAGACTCTGATGGTGGGAGGGATTGGGGGCAGGAGGTGAAGGGGATGACAGAGGATGAGATGGCTGGATGGCATCACTGACTCGATGGACATGAGTCTGAGTGAACTCTGGGAGTTGGTGATGGACAGGGAGGCCTGGCGTGCTGTGATTCTTGGGGTCGCAAAGAGTTGGACACGACTGAGCAACTGAACTGAACTGAACTTCTACAATGTGCATACTGCTGCTAAACTCATCAACTGAAGTTTTCATTTCAGATTCTTTTTCCTTTCTACTAGTTCCATTTGATTCTTTAAAAAAATATATTCTGTTCCATTCTCATTATATTCATATTTCCCTTGTATTCTTGAACATATTTATAGGAGCTCTTGCTTACTTCTTGTCTGATAATTCCATCATTTCTCTCATTTTTGTTCTTTTTCTAGTTATTGAATTTACTGAATTTTCTCATGGTGATAGTTCCCATTTTCCTTTTTTCACATGTTTAGTTAATTTTTTATTACATAAGGGATGCATTGAATTTTATGTCATTGATGCTGGATTTTATGGTTTTCCTTCTGAATTTGTTCTGGCAGTCAGTTAAATTAAATTAAATATGGATTATCTTAATCCTTTTGAGTTTGGTTTATGTTTTGTTAAAGTGGATCTAGAATAGTCTTAATCTAGACTAGTTTTGCTTTCCTGTTAAGATGTACAGTGTTTATTGAAAGCCCTGAATATCAAGTAGGATTTTTTGTTCTCACTGTTTGGAAATGGAATGTTTCCCAATAATCTGTGATTACTGAACATTTAAAATTGCATTCTTGGCATCTGCAGTTTAGATATCAGCACACATTCACAGGAATGCCAAATTTTGGGGCTAATGCTTTGTCTATCTCCTCCATTTCTGATTTTCTGCCACACAAATTCTTGTCCTCTCAGCTATGTCAAATTCCAATCCTTGATTCCAGTCTCCTCAATTTAGTGAGACTACATGTTCAATTTGGGATTTCCTACCCTGAAAGTTCCTCCTGGACTAAATTAGGGCAATAGTAAATTTCATCTCATATAGCTTTTTCTTCTCAGGAGTCTGAGGCTTCTTCCACAAATTGTTCAATATTTAAAAACTGCTACTTTAGGAATCTTTCCATCAGGAAGATCTCCTGGAGAAGGGAATGGCTCTAGTATTTGTGCCTGGAGAATCCCATGGGCAGAGGAGCCTGGTGGGCTGTATAGTCCATGGGGTCACAATGAGTCAGACACAAATGAGGAACTAACACTTTCATACTTTGACAAACTTCATCACATAAAACAGGAATGCTACCAGCCTGTCATCAATTTGTCTCCCTTCTAAGGTCCTTGCCTAACATGGAAACCTCATGTTCTTCTCCTTTATAGTGCCACTCACCCCATGATTATTCTTCTTCTTTTAGTGACTATTTAGTCTTTTGCCTTTAAAAGAACTCTCTTTCAAGTGGAGTGTGTTTACTGCTAAATATTTTGAACCATGTTCTGTATTTTTTTTTTTTTTAGGGAGTGTGTGTGGGTGGCCCTTAGAGATTTTCTTTTTTCCTGAAAGCACAGAGTTACAATAAAAATTTGTTTTCTGCAGGATCTAGTTGTTTTCAGCAAGAGTGCCTCCCAGACTTTTTTTTTTTTTTTTTTTTACTGCATTGCTGGATGTAAAATTCTTCTGAATTTCTTTTTAACTATGAAGTTGATATATATTATTTTAAACATTATTTTTGGATTTATATTTGTGCATTCTTAAACTGCATTTTTAAACAATGCTGTTGCCTTATTTCATGGTTTTCTTCTCGTTTCCTGTCTCTTCCTGCATTGCTATTGTTTTTCTCTTGTTTTGTCTAAAAATTTGTGTGTTGTGTTGGTTGATTTTACATGTCAACTTGACTACAACACCCACATATTTGGTCAAACATTATTCTAGGTGTGTCTGTAAGGGTGTGTCTGAATGAGATTAACATTTAAATTGGCAAGTTACCTTCCAGAATGTGGGTGTGTCTCAAGCAATCCTTGAAGGCCTCAATAAGACAAAGACTGACCTTTCCAAGCAAGACATAATTCAGCCAGCGGAATGCCTTTACTTGGACTGTATCTCTTCCTTGAGTATTGCTTGCCAGCCTATCCTTCAGATTTTGGATTCACCAGGCCTCCAAATTTCTGAGCCAATTTCTTAAAATCAATCTATCTCTTATCTATGTAGTTCATCACTATTTCTTCTCGTTTCCCAAATCCTAATCATAATTGATCATTAACCTCCTATACTCTCTCATCTGTTTTACATGCTATTCCTTTCCTGTATTGGTTTGCTTTATTAATAAATTAAAATTGCTTATTTCTTATTGTAATTCTTTTATGCACATGTAATTCTTAACATGCACATATTTTTAAAAAGTATTCATTGAATCTTTAATTTTTTTATTTGAATTTTTTATTTGACTACGTTTTCCTCAAGTATATCTTTCAATGTTTTAAATATTGAGTTAATATTAAAAAGCGTAATATTCAAAGAGTTTTTGAATAAAAAAAATTTCATCTTTATTGGGATATGCCTTTTATTTATGCTCAATTTTAAATTATCACCTAAACGGGAATAGAAGTTTTAGTTCAAAATTATTTTATCTTAACAGATTGAAGGTATTATTGGTATGACAAATTCTGTTTTTATAACAGCTTATAGAGATATTTTCTCATCTTTTAAGTATTTTTCTTTTTTTTTTTTTTTTTAGTTTAATGTAGTTTCATCATGCTGTGTCTAATTATAGAATTGTTTTTATTTCACATCTTTGAGACTTGATTTTCTTGATGCTGATGATGTAAGATTTTTATAATATCTGGAGAGTCTTCAGCCATCATCTTTTATTTAAATGTCTTACTCTATTTTTGTCTTCTCTATTAAATGTATGTCAGCTCTTCTCATTTTATTCTGTATATATTTTAACTTCTTTTTTATACATGCTGTGTCTTATCTCCCTGTTGCATATGTGTAGTTTCCTCATTTTTATCTTTTAATTTGCTGAGTCTATTTTAGCTTAGTCAAATTTGCTGTTTACCCATTCGTTTTGCATTTTTATATCTGTTTTATAAACTTCAACTTCTATTCTGTGTATCTTTTTAAAATTTGAATATTGTATTGCTACAGTTTTTTCTTTAACAATTTAAATAAATGAGTTTTCCCTTTCAGATTGTTCTGATTTCAAAATTGAAGCTATTATTCTGCTGTTTTTTTATGCTCACTTTCACTGTTAGTGGATGTTTCTCTATGTATTTTGCAATTTTTGACTGTGAACTCATCTTGAATGGGATTGCATGTTTAAAAAGAGAAACAAAGAGAAAGAAAGGGAAAAGACAGAGAGGACAGAGACAGAGAGTGAGAAAGGAGAGAAAAAATATTTTCTGTGTTCAGGGTTTACAAATTTTCTTCCAGTTTTGTTTGCTTGTTTGTTTTGTTCTTCTGCCAGGAGCTTCAGGATATCACTGGTTAGTTACAAAAGTCCTTGTTAAATTTTAAGCATGTGTTTCCACATGATGGGAAAATTGTTAACTAAAACACAGAACCACGTGGATTAAGAGAATGTGTTTTTAAATTTCCTAGAAATGTACGTTTTTTTCTCTATTGAGAACATAGGCAAAGAAAGGCTGTTTTGATTTCTTCTGCAGGGGATAGAATTTTTTTTCTCTCGAAGTTATTCTCCAGGGTCTTGACTTTGACTGTGTGTGTATATGTATATGAATATGATCATTACTTATCTAAAACTTTCAATCCCAATTTCTCAATATATATGACCTCAGGACCTTCTCACTTGTATGCAAGTAAACATTAAAGCACTAAAGTTACTAGCATTGACAGTTCCCTAGAACTACCTACTGCTTCTCACTCTGGTTTTTCTGGTATATTCTCCTCTGATCACTTCACTCACGTTGCGCTTGGATATTCTAGGAGATGCTATTAAATATGCATTTAAAATAATATTCACTGTAATTTATTTAACAATTCTAGATATTTGTAGTAGAAGGAATTTTTGAAGTGTGTGGACTGTCATATTTATATTTTAAACAAGTGAATGTGACTCAGCTAATTGATTATATGGTTATCATTGGCCAGAAATATCTGTGTAGAACTGCTTCCTAGTGAGACCAAGTGATAAGTGATATGGGAAAACTTGCTCTTAGATTTAGTTCTTTTTTAAGCACATAGAGCCCAGATATTTATCCTTAATTTTATCTTCCCTTCTAGAAAAGTTTTGGGCTTTGGATGAGAGAGCCTGGTGGGCTGCCGTCTATGGGGTCACACAGAGTCGGACATGACTGAAGCGACTTAGCAGCAGCAGCAGCAAGTGTTTTTATTGTCTCCATTAAACAGATGACTTTTCTTTTTAGCTGAATAATATGAAGGTTTACATGGATGGCTTTAGATTGACCATACTTGGAATAAATCTCAATTAGTTGTGATGTATAATATCTTTATGCATTGTTTTTGATTTGATTTACTAGTATTTTGTTGAGGACTTTTGAATTTACATTTGTGAGACATACTGATTTATATTTTTCATTTCTTGTAACATCTTTATCTTTTTAAAAAATTGTATTAAAGAAATTATGGCTTCTTATAATATCTTAGGAAGTGTTCACTCCTTTTTTTAGTTCACAAATAAAACAGTCTAGGTCTGGAATTTTCTTTGCAGGAATTTATTAAGCATTGATTCACTTTCTCTAATAGACATGGGGTTATTCACATAATTTATCTCTTCTTGAATAAATTTTAGTAGTCTATGTCTTTTAAGAAATTTAACCATTTAACCTAGTTATATTTCTGCGCATACTGTTCACAGTATTCTTTTAACTTTTGAATGTTCAGGATATTAGTATAATGATCTCTCTTTCATTTCTGACATTAGTAATACTTATTTATTTATTTTTTTATTAACCCAGCTGAAGGTTTTTTCAACTATTGATCTTTCAGAGTCAACTTTTGCTTCACTCTTTTACTATTGATTTTCTATTCTCAATTTCATTAATTTCTATTTTAAATTTTATTATTTTCTTTCTTTATTTATTTAGGCTTAAGTTGCTCTTTACCCTTTAGTTTCCTAAAGTGGAAGTTTAGGTTATTAATTTTATGTCTTTCATCTAAAACATAAATGCGTTGCTGCTGCTGCTGCTGCTAAGTCGCTTCAGTCGTGTCCGACTCTGTGCGACCCCATAGACAGCAGCCCACCAGGCTCCCCCGTCCCTGGGATTCTCCAGGCAAGAACACTGGAGTGGGTTGCCATTTCCTTCTCCAATGCATGAAAGTGAAAAGTGAAAGTGAAGTCGTGCAGTCGTGTCTAACTCTTTTCGACCCCATGGACTGCAGCCTACCAGGCTTCTCTGTCCATGGGATTTTCCAGGCAAGAGTACTGGAGTGGGGTGCCACTGCCTTCTCTGATAAATGCGTTGAGTTCAGTTCAGTCACTCAGTCGTGTCCGACTCTTTGCGACCCCATGAATCGCCAACTCCAGGAGTTCACCCAGACTCACGTCCGTCGAGTCAGTGATGCCATCCAGCCATCTCATCCTCTGTTGTCCCCTTCTCCTCCTGCCCCCAATCCCTCCCAGAATCAGAGTCTTTTTCAAGGAGTCAACTCTTCTCATGAGGTGGCCAAAGTACTGGAGTTTCAGCTTTAGCATCATTCCTTCCAAAGAAATACCAGGGCTGATCTCCTTCAGAATGGACTGGTTGGATCTCCTTGCAGTCCAAGGGAATCTCAAGAGTCTTCTCCAACACCACAGATAAATGCGTTACTACACTATAAATGTCCCTCTAAGCATTCCTCATACTGCATTACACAATTGCTGGTAAATTGTGCTGTCATTTTCCTTTGGTTCAAAATATTTGCAAAACTTCTGCTGCATGTTCTAAAAATTTTTAAGCAGTTACAATATACATTTTTAACATCTAAATTTATTTTCAGATTATATTATAACATAATTGTGCATGTAGTATAGGTAACTCATAACAGAATATGTGCATTTCTCCCTTCTGTTCTTTGTCACATTTTTGTCATTCATTTAAATTATAGTATTTGCTATAATCATCTCATTTATCATTACTATTAGTTTTAAATATACAGTTATATTTTTAATTGACTAATAATAAGATAAACAAAATATTATATTTTAGTTTTATTTATTCTTTCCCTGGTCTTTACATAGATAAAAGTTTCTGACCTATTATTATCTTTCTGCTTGAAGATCTATTTTAAACATTATTTTTGCAGAGAATGTTTGCTAGAAATGAATTCTTTCAGTTTATCTAAGAAGGCTTTTTACCTCCTTCATTTTTGAAAGATATTTTTGCTGGATATAAAATTCTAGGTTAGTAGGTTTTTCTTTCAATAATCCAAATATTTTACTACACTATTTCCTTTCTTCCATGTTTTCCGGTGAGAAGTCCACCATAATTCTTTCCTTGGTCATGTTGAGTCTACTGATAAGCCACCTGAAGGCATTTTTCATTTCCGTTACATTGTTTTCTGTTACTCAACATTTTCTTTTGATTTTATTCCTTAGAGTTCTTATTTCTCTGCTTATATTGCTCATCTGTTCTTTCATATTGTTTACTTTTCCCATTGGAGTCCTTAGCATACTAATCATAACTATTTTAAATGCTCTGATAATTCCAACACCTCTGTCATAACTGAGTCTAACTCTGATGATTTTTGTGTCTCTTCAGATTGTGGTTTTCCTTGCCATTTGGTATGCCTTGCAATTTTGTTGTTGTTGTTGAAAATCAGACACATTGCTTCAGATAATAGAAATGAAAGCAAATAGGACTCCATTTTGAGAATTTGTTAATCTGGCTAGGGGGTTCTGCTTTGTTTAGAGTTTCAACTAAATTGTTATAGGTGCAACTGGCTTCAAATTCCTCTAAGTGTGTTTGTTTTGTACTTCTTCTTGTGTTTGGCTTTCTTTGGTAATTCTCAACTTAGAGAGTTCCTGTCTTGCAGCTCTTTCACTGTTATCATCTCAGAATTCATTGGTGTGAAGGTCAAATGTGAAGGAGAGGAAGAATTCTATAATCTTCTGGATAAATTTACATTTTCTAGTAGGCTTGTTTAGGGCTGTGATCACCACAAATGTTTCTCTGGTAGTATAGATTTCTGCCTCTTTGTTCCCTACTCCTTTTCCTGACAACAGGGTTTCTTTTTATTTGTTTATTAATTTTTGGCTCTCCTAGGTGTTTTTGGCTTTGTGGGCTTTTCTTTTAGTTGGGGCCCACAAAGCAGGGAATGGCATGGGGGCCGATCTCTAGTCAAGGTGTTCAGGTTTCTCATTGTGGTGGCATCTCCCCTTACGGAGCACAGGCTCTAGGGCTCACAGGCCTCAGCAGTCCTGGCACATGGGCTCAGCAGCTATGGCTCTCAGGCTTCAGAGCATGGAGTCAAGATTTGTGCATGGGTCTCATGGCTCTGAGGCATGTGGGATCTTCCAAGACCAGGGATCAAACCAGTGTCTTCTGCACCATCAGTCATACTGTTCACCACTCAGCTACCAGGGAAGCCCGACAACAGGGTTTCTAATCTATTTCCTTGAAGGTGTGAACCCTGTTGACTACAACTACCCATCCTCCACTCTTCCACCCCAGGTGACTTGAGTTTGAGTTTAATGCCTTCCCCTAGTAGGGATATGGTCCTGGTCATCTTTTCCTTGGGAACAGAGACCTATGTTATACAGAAACATTAGGTATATTTTAAAATGATTACTCTTCCCTTTCCCCTTCCAGAGACTTGAGGGCACTTTTCTCAGATCTTTACCATATGGGCCTGTTGGTATTCCTGTAGGGAAAACCCACAAATGTGTGGGGGTCCCAGTAAGACTGCAGGCCCAGTAATGTCTTATTGTCATTCTAGGATTCACTCAGCCTCATGCAGTTCCTCATAGTTCCTCCTCTTATGTGTTCCTACTGGTTTGTGGCTCCAGCAACTTCTGTTCCAGGTAAACACATCTTGGGTTTATATCTCTCTGGATGCAAATATCTTTGCAGCTTTCAGGATGGCAGTATGCCCTGCATCCTCTCTTTTCTACTGAATCCAAGAACAGTTATTAATATTTAGTTTGTCAAGATTTTTTTCCTTTTATAAGGACAAGACTGAACACGTCCAAGTTCTTCATATATCATAGCTGAAACTGGAAGTCTGTAAGTGACATTTTGATTTTGTTAGTTTGTGTATGTATATGTTATTTGTTCATTTTGTAGTTAGCCTTTTTGCACTACCAGAAATCTACAGTGACGGAAAATTCTCTGTCTTATAAGAATAAAGTCATTGTCAGTCTAAGTATAACCCAATCAGACAAATCACATTTTCACTTTTCCATAGAAAGGAATAATTAGTCTGCTCTAACAACAACAAAAAAAATTATCTTCAGACTTTGAGCCATGCAAAGTCACAGATGCTATTAAGATGGCCAACCCATGCAGTGAAAATCTCAGCTTCCCTCTAAGGCCAATTAAAAAACCACTACCTTGTTATGAGCCAAAAATTGTAGAGCCATCTGGGATATAGAACAACCAATTTACTAAACATTTTGTATAAAATGCATATTTTCATATCAGGAGGTTGTAGATTGATTCATCTTCAGTCTGAGTGGTTATAATACTTTCTAGACTTTGCCAATAGTGACTTGTGGTTTAAAAGAGGAGGTGGGAGGTGTGTTTATAATTTGTGCTCTGGATAGAAGACCAGAAAAGCGCTTTTACAAGATGTGCATGCATTTTTCTATGACAGCATGCTTCAGAAAGCATTTGTACAACAATCTTCTTACAAAGGTTTTTTATGTTCAAATAAGACAGTTTGTTAACAAAAAAACCCACTAAGACAACAAAGTAGACAGCAGGAGATTCTTTGTACATCAGTAGGATACAGATTTTTCAATTGAATAATGTTAATAATTGGCCAGTATAAGGAGTCTGATGGAATAGAATGCCACAGCTTTTGTTCTGGTGTAACCTCCTGTGAGCTCTGACTTATTGAAGCCAGCAACTCTCTAAAATCTTCCTGAAAGACTTATGATTTCCCATGATTCTTTCTGGTCTGATGCTGTATTTCATATAAAACCACAAGAAACCTTCTCCAATATTCATCAGTTTCACAATGAGTCATTTTATTCTCCTTTTCATGGAGAGGGATACCGGCCAAATTGAACCATGATCCAAAAGTTGCAATAAGTCACAGAAATGTGTTAAAAAATGTGTAAACCACTTTATTTCATGTAAATCACACACAAAAAAACAATACTTCAAAAAATTAATCAGTCATACACTTATGATTAAATTTTAATGAAACCTAACCTACACAATTTTCTTAAAATTCAAGAAGAACAAAACAAGAATACAAGAAAATTATCCCAAAACCTGGAAAAGTTGGTGACACTTGAGATACAGCAGACTAAACAAAAAACTTTTTTCCTTTCCTTTTCTTCATTTCTTCAGTATATATTTCTTCATTTGCCTGTGATACAACTTGCCTTCAATGCTTTCATTTTCTGTGTAATGAAACACAGATTTAAAATTTAAAGAATAATTTGTATATATTTTAAGAAAGGAACTGATATCGTCTTTGCGTAATTATGTTAATTTAAAAGTATATTTTCTTTGTTTGAACTACAATAAGCCAACTTAATTTTTGTTAACAGGCCTGGGTTTTGTCTTAATAATATTACAGACTCTAGTACAATAGAGGTATTGGCTCTCAGGATAATTTGAACTTTCCTGCATCAATTGGGTTAACTACCCTTTAAATTAGAGGAATCTTATTAGTGCCCTTCCTGCCTTTACATGCAGTCTAGCATATCGGCTTTACAAATAGCATGAGTTTTTTTCTCCTTCCATTTGTAGACTTTAGCCCAAACCTATAAAATTTAAAAATGCTTAACTTTTTAAAAAATGTAGAGGTATTAATTTTCTCCTCAATTGATAATGTAATATTGTTTTGGCATCATAATAGAAAAGTTGTTTCAATTTTATCATAGTTTAGTGGATATTGTGGTTTCTTCCCAGTGTTAGTTGGGGTTTTTTTGGCTGATTGTAATATAAATGCCCAAATAAGAGATTAAACAATATAGAAGTTTATTTCTATTTCATGTAAAAGATGTCCAAAGTAGAGCACTCCATGATTGGTCTGGTAGTTCATTGGTATCATGAATTCTGGTTTCTATCTTGATGTTATTACAACAGATTTAGCATTTAATCATATTGCCCAAGGCTTCCCAGGTGGCTCAGTGGTAAAGAATCTGCCTGCCAAAGCAGGAGATGTAGGAGTTACAGATTCAATCCCTGTGTCGGGAAGATCCCCTGGAGAAGGAAATGGCAGCCCTCTCAGAATTCTTGTCTGGAAAATTTCATGGACTCGGGAGCCGTGCAGGCTGAAGTCCATGGGCTGCAAAGAGTTGGACATGACTGAGTGACTCAGCACACACACACATTGCCCAAGAGGCTGCTTGAACTCTCCCCATTGCATCAAAATTCCAGGCATCAGCAAAAACAAAAGTCATCAGGGAAGTTTACTTTGCTTCTTTAAAGTGATGTTCCAGAAATCCCATAAAGTATTTCCACTTACATCATATTGTCCAGAAACTAGTTAAAGAGCTACACGTAGGTACCAGGGAAATTGGAAATGTGTTATCTAGGTGGCAATTTGTCCAGCTACAAATAACAAATTTTTAAATTGAAATAGAGGACCAAGTCTCAGACGCTGTGATGATTTTTCATTGTATGAACTTGGTTAGGCTGAACTACAGTCCTAAGTCTTTCAATCAAATACCAATAGAGGAGCTTCCATGAAGGAATTGCACAGATATGATTACAGTCCCTAAACAGGAACTTCATGGTAAAGAAAAGGAACATTATCCTGAATAGGACTGACCTCTTCAGGTGAACCCTTAAAAGAGGACTTAAGCTTTCTCTGAGTTTTAAGATTATTAATGACTTTTGTTTATGGGGTTCTAGAGGACTCATGATCTTTTACTGACTTTTTCTGTAGACTTTCAACTTGCTAATCTGGTGCCTGCAATCACAAAAGCCAATTCCTTGTAATACATCAATATATCTTTTCTTAAATCTCTCTCTACACACACACACACACCTCCTACTGATTGAATGCTAATATATACAGCAATGTTTTGCAATGCCCATTCTAGTAGTTTAGTAATTCCCTCAGTTTTCTCTCAACTATCTCCTTTAAAGTGAAGTGAAGTGAAGTGAAGTGAAGTGAAGTGAAGTTGCTCAGCCATGTCCGACTCTTTGCGACCACATGGACTGTAGCCTGCCAGGCTCCTCTGTCCATGGGATTTTACAGGCAAGAATACTGGAGTGGGTTGCCATTTCCTTCCCCAGGAGATCTTCCTGACTCAGGGATTGAACCCCAGTCTCCCGCATTGTAGTCAGGCGCTTTACTGTCTGAGCCACCAGGGAAATCTCTACTTAAAAAAATATGTTTATTTATTTGTTTGCATCTTGTGTTAACTGCAGAACTTGGTATCTTCATTGCATCATATGGGATACTCTGCCTAAAGCACACACTCTTCAGTTGCAGCACCCAGGCTCAAGAGTTGTGGTGGGGGCTTAGTTGCTCTGCAGCATGTGGCATCTTAGTTCCCCGACAAGGGATTGAACCCATGTCTCTTGCATTGCAAGGTGGATTCTTAACCACTGAATCACCAAGGAAGCCCCCTATCTACTTTACCCAGAGCTGCCCATGTGTTTTAAGACTATTATTTTCACTTCAGCAATTGAGTATACAACACATCATCCTCTTGCCAGTTATTGATTCCAGAACAACCATAAGACTTAATTTTAGCCACTGTAGTATAAAAGAGATTTAATTCATGTTTCTCAAAAAGATAATTTCCGTCAACTCTTAGATAAATTTTAGGAAACAACTTTTTTTTCTTGGCTTTAAAGTCAACATGGGAAAATGGAGCCCTAAGAAATTGTTGGCATTGGAAATAAAGGAGAAGGCAGTCTACGGATGAACATGACACATGGAAAATGGAGTGGAGAATCAGACTATTTTATTTTTTAAAGCTGTAGAATCTAGTCAGCCTTGACATTTCATACTGTCAGCATTAAGAGAAACAATACATTTTGCTAATTGTTTAAAGCAGTTTAAATTCTGTTTCTTTTTTTTTGTTACCAGGAACAAAACATATCCTAACTGATACAACTAGCAAACAATTCATTTTATGAATGATTAAAAATAAACAAGTATCTAATTTTGGCATTGCTTAAAGTAATATCTGAGGATTTCTATGATGTGTCAGACAGTGGCAGACTGCTGTTTTATTTGGCATGCAGACAATTTTTGATGTAGAGTTAAGTACCAAAACATAATCATTTGTTGATAATTTTGAATATTGTGTATGAGAAACCAGTTAATTAGAAAATTACACGGAGCCCTTATGTTTTTCTGTAAAGATCAATGTGAATTACATCTATTCCTCTTGCTTTTTTTCTGTGCTTATCAAGAAAGTCTATACAAGGAAGATGATGGCTGTGGTAATGTGCTGTGAGTTAAATTGTGTCCCTTTCAAAAATTATGTTGAAGTTTTAACTCTTGGTACCTGTGAATGTGATCTTTTTTGGACACTGGGTCTCTACAGATGTTATCAAGTTCAGATGAGGTCATTAGGGTGAGCTCTAGTCCAATAAAACTGATGTCCTTCCAAGAGGAGGAGAGTGTCATGTGATGACAGGACAAGAGATTGGAGCCATTCAACTGGAAGCCAAGGAATGCCAAGGATTACAGTGACTGGTAGAAGCTGGAAGTGGCAAAGAAGGATTATACTCATGGTCTCAGAGAGAGTGTGAGCCTGCTGACATAGATTGCAGACTTCTAGACTCAGGAACTGTAAGAGAATAAATTTCTTTTGTTTTCAGCTACCTATACTGTGGTAATTTGTTACTGCAGTCTCATAAAATGAATATAATATGAACATTTGAAAAATATGAAAGAGAGGAAAAGAGGAAAAAAAACTGAGAAAAGAAACTGAATCAAGGATATTCCAGTTAAGTACAGTATGGGGGATATTTATTAGATGCTTTTCAAGAAAAATAAAATATGAGATGGGAAGAAAATGAGGGGACTGTCGATATGTACTTACATATTGGGCCAGGCATGGCATTAACGTGCTTAGTATGTGTTATCGGGTTTAAGTCTTAGAATATCTTGATGAAGTAGGTATAATTGTCTTTATTTTATGGACGAGGAAGAGGAGACAAAATGAGGTTGAGTAACTCGCACTTTATCACACAAATGTTCGGTGTCAATCTGAGCTCTTTCCTCTAAATCAAGTGTGAGCGAACTGTGGTCTGACACAAGGCTCACTCTGGCCTGCTTCTTGGTTTTGAAAATAAAGTTTTATGGGAAAACAGCCATGTCCATGACTACTTCTACACTTTGACTACACAGTTCAGTTGTCGTCAGAGAGACCTACAGCCCACGATGCTGAGAATCCTTACTGCCTGGTCGTTCACAAAAGAGTTTTCTAAACCCTGCTCTAGACTTGTACAAGAAAATCTGTATGTGAGTTTTGGTTCTTCTGCCTTCCTAAATCAAAACTTGGGTGAGTCATTTAAGTTCTGAAGCTGTTTTCCTATCTATAAATTGTGAGTTTATAAAAAAAAAAAACTATCATAGAGTTTTTCTGAGAATCATTTGATATAGTGAATGTTAATATACTTTGTAAACTGTACAGAAATATACAAACCCTCTGCAGTCAACACTTAAAAGCAATAAAACCCACATTGTTTAACTAATTTATCACTTTAATATAGGAAAAAACACTATCATGTGGCTTTAGATTTCTGTCAATTTATGTCATTGGCTTTGTCTTATTAACAAAAATTACAGGCAGATTTACTTCTCAAGCTGCCTTCCTTGTGGGGGTCTTTCTCAGCGGGTGGTCCTTCTTTCCTGGGGATCTGTTTGTTCTGTGATCAAAACAGCAACTTTTTTTTTTCTTCAAAAGGCAGAATTTAATCTTTGTGGTGAGCCACTATAAGAACATTCCTCAGATTCCAGAAGAGAGTTTTTCAAATTTAAAGACTTTGCAATCTCCTGATTAAGTCCAACAAATCTAATCTATTATCTTTAGGTGGGAGTTCTAAAAACATAAAGGCTGCTTCATTTCATTCAGTGTCTCCTGTCCAGATTCTAAATTTAATTCTTTCCAACTCTTTTAACAGGACATTCCCTTAGGGTCCACGTTAAAGGCTGCTGGATCATAAAAAATGTGCGCTCATTTTATTAGAGCTCCCTTGATTGCTTGCTGTAGGCATATGGGGTAAGGTTTTAGGCTTGAAGCCATCTCTCTGAATGCATACCAATGCCTAGACTGAAACACATGCTCTTCTAAGCACCTTTCTTCATTGTGCTCCCAAATGATAACTGTTCAAGTCCATAGATGGTGTGGCTACCTGATTTCTTTTAATAAGACAAGTTGTCAATGTATAGTACAGCATGAAAGAAATCACTGAACTGGAAACACTTGTAAAGCCTTTCTGTTTGCATGTAGAAATCAATGTTGAGGCGATCTATTTCTGTCAGTTTTTGTACTTTTTCAGAATTTAGACTCATCAACAGTAAAGACACTCTAAATGTTGATTTTCTACTTTACTTTGCTAGGTTACATCATAAGATACAAGAACAGAAGCTGGGAACTCTCTTTTAGGTAGGATTGTGCTTGGGAAGCAGGACTTCCCAGGTGGCATTCATGGAGAGTGGACACCACTGAAGAGATTTAGCACGCACGAGCTTAGGAGCAGTCGTGTGCTGGAAGTGGCTATCCTGGTTCATGAGATAAATAACTGTTTATCTAACTGTTAAATAATCAGAAATTTTGTAAGCTGGTTATTAAGAATTGCCATAATAAAAATGAAGTTACATGTGTATAGTTAATAAAATCAAAAGTCATAGAGACTCAAATATATCACTTCCTAATTATTTTACTACATTGTTCTATTTCTCTAAAGTGTTTCTGTGTGTCATATCTCTGTTTTGAAAATCTGGATGGTGCAATGATATGCATATAGGGTATTCCTTCTCACCTCCACCACTTAGTATATCACATTAATGACTTGAAATCAGCCAGGGGGAGAGTATTTACAACATGGAAATTGACAAATACTACAAACCAGAGCTTTTTTTTTTTTTTTATTACTGTTGCTCCTTGAAGAACAGGATTTTAAACTTCACTGTGAAGAGTCCTATAATATTTTCTTGCTGCACATGTTCCCTGTGTTCACTCATTGCACACATAAAACTTTTTCTAAGCAGTTGCTTTGTTAGAAAGCAGACTCTGTTCATATGTAGAATGGCTTCTATGTAGATTCAAATGGAAACTTGTCCTCACCATAGAATGTTAGCTATATGAAAGTTGGAACTTTATCTTGCTAATCACTGAATTCTCAGCATTTATTGATGCTTGACTACGTTATAATATATTGAATAATATTATCAATATCAACAAATACTTCTAAAGCTTTTACTATGTACCAGAGGGTGTTCTACATATATTAACTCCATTGGTCTTTATAGCAATTTTCTGATGTGGGTTAGTATCATGATTTTAATTTATAGATGAGGAAACTGAGCTGCCCAGAAACTAAGTAATTTTCCTGTGTTCATGCATGAACAACTATGTAGTTATCAGAAAGAAATACATTTCTATAACACTGAAATGAAAAATGGCTTTCTTTTGTTTAAAAAAAAAAAAGCAACTGTAGTTTATCCTCATGATTTTGCACACCTAAATAAATATCCCCATTTTTTTCAGTGTAGGCTTACTCAAATTAGTTAAAGCCTTTAAAGCTTTTTTCCCTGCTAAAATGGCCAATGTAAAAACTCACTTTTACTGTACCCATTTATATATTTTAATTCTCTTAGCAGACTTTTAAAATTCTGTTTTTGATCTGAAATCTTTCATGCTTCTTGTGCCTGACATCTATTTCAGTCTGATGACCAGTGGCATTTTTCACCTCTGAGTATGATTTGTGAGCTAACTAGTCCACATCCTGGTGATTGTTGCTGCCAATTGGTCCTGAGACTTAAGTTCTTGGTAGGCATCATCATTGGATTAAATGTTTCCGTGATCAATATCTCTAAGCTGATGGCAAGACAGTCATGGAGTTGTAAGCAGAGGGCTATACATATGCCTATGCATTACAAATTGGAGATATTTTTTAAAAATAAAAATACTCTAAATTAGAAAGTTTGTTCTTGGCAACTTTCTGGTTGTTAGATTATTTGGAGATTCATTAGAAGGAATGCTGCCTGCAATCAAGAACTTGGCATTGAGAAAATTGCCCAATCACTTCCAAGTAGGTAGTCCTACCCACTTTTTGTATGAATATTAAAGCCACTCTCAGTGAGCTGATGACAGTGAGTGACTCAGTATGCTTCTCACAAAGGTTGAAAACTATGTGGAAGACTTGATAAGTTAAAAACTTAATGCCATGAATTGGATTCAGTGAAAATTTCTTTAAAAGTTTTAGCAAATGAGTATTTTGTAGACACTGTCTCATTTGATAGCTACATCCCCATGAAATGAGGTTTTTTACAGTACAAGTTGGGTAGATATGACAGTTTAAGTAGGAAATAGCATTAAAACTTCTGATTTTTTTTTTCTTTCTAAAAACAAGGAAGACAGTCAAGATGGAGCATGGTAGGGCTAAAAATGGAACTTCTGCATATAGTTACTAGTTACCAATATTTCTACTTCAAAATGATCACATGGAACAATCTCTGGTCATGACTTATGGAGTGAAAGAAAACAATGAAGACAGAAAGTAGGGAGATTTTGACTTACACTCATACATGTGAGAAAACCAAGGGTAGCAATTGCACCATACCTACATTTAAAAATCCTTAAAATTTTCAACAACAAAACCAGGAGGTACCAAGCAGTCAACTCTGTGCTTTGCTCACTTAAATATGTCAGTACCCTCAGTAGTCACCCATCATTCGGTTTTCTTCCTCAAAAAATACATTGCCCGCCCACCCGAGTTTATGTCAGCCATGCTTTCCTAAAAGGATGAATTTTTCTCAGAGCAAAGCAAGAAGAAAAAAAAGGTGAGTTTGTAATTGTATTTGTGCCTGAAAAAATTATATCTGTTTTTTCATTCCCTTCAGATGGTGTGCTTTTCCTAAATTAATGACTGTAGCTGGTGGATATTGAAAGCCTTTACTCCAGTGCATATTTATTCGTTAGTATCTATATGTCTTTTACTGCAGGATATTGATGGAGTGTCATCACCTGCTGAAGTTTAGAATTTCTCTGAAAATATCAACACACAAACCTTATAATTCCCCTTTTCATATATCACGCTCAAATGCCTCCCTTGGCTGCTTTTATGCAGCAGCACTGGGCCAAACGGTGCCCTTGTGGTGGAGAACAGATATAGTGAAAGCCTTCATGCCACCTGACATGCCCTGGCAGGCCCACCCGTGGACACACCTCATCAGGTCTCACATGCTGGCCACATTTTCTGCGGCCTGGTTTTATGTGGTCGCCTCACAGATTCAGAGAAAAGGCCTCCATTGTACTCCCATTGCTATGTCAGTATCAAAACAGCATGCTCTAGTGAATAGCCTGATAAAAGGCTGCAAATAAAGTTGGGATCCTTAGGTGATTTTCTGTCCCAGGAGAGGCTCACAGCAATCCTGCTGAATCAAAATGAAGTTTATCAGGGTTGGATATATTAAAAGCTCAAATAAGAGAGTACATGCATGTGTGCTAAATCACTTCAGTGGAGTCTGACTCTTTGCAACCCTATGGACTATAGCCCACCAGGCTCCTCTGTCCATGGAATTCTCCAGGCAAGAATACTGGAGTAGGTTGCCATGCACTCTTTTACTACTAAGATATTCTATTGTAGATTCAGACATATAGTTCTGAGTTAAATACAATATTATTTTTGAAGTCTAAGCAAAGAAAAGATTGGGAATTCTAAATATCATTCACATTTTATTAGAGGTGGAAAAATAGCAGAAAAATCACTGGTATTGATGGAGGATATCTGCTTTCTAATAGGCAGGTTAAGTATTCAGGACCATACTTCTAGGCAGTATTACACATCTGGATTTCTCCTATTCTGGCCAATTGCATGGACCAAACTTTAAGTCTGTTTTAGTCTCCCTTAATTTTTCTCCTACAACACTATGAAGGTCCTCTGAGGAATATCACCAATTCTAACTGTGTTGTTTCTATTTCTTTGTTGCAAGTTTCTATTTCTTTTTGCAACAACTAAGGATAAATTAGTATCATTCACAATACAGTTTATTATAAATTACAGAAGACAATAAACTCAGCCAGTACTTTCTTTTTTCTTCCAACTTTGAACTTGAAGATAGGACTGCTGAATGAATGGGAAGTGTTCTGACAAAACCTCAATCTAGTTGTTTAGTAAGACAAGAAAATGTTGCATAATAAGGGCAGGACTCTGGAAATAGAAAGTTCCTTCCCAGGTGGCTTAGTGGTAAAGAATCCACCTGCCAATGCAGGAGATACAGGTTCAGTTGCTGGGTTGGAAAGATACCCTGGAGAAGGAGATGGCAACCCTCTCCCAATATTCTTGCCTGGGGAATCCCATGGACAGAGGAGCCTGGTGCGCTATAGTCCATAGGATCATAAAGAGTCAGACACGACTGAAGCAACTTAGCACAACACACCACATATGATAGTTTTCTCTTTCTGACTTACTTCCTCTGTATGACACACTCTAGGCCCATCCATACACTACCATGTGTAAAATAGGTTGCTAGTGGAAATGTGCTATAAAGCACAGGGAACTCAGCTCAGTGTTCTGCAGTGACCTAGAGGGGTGGGATAGGGGTGGGGAAGGAGGGAGGTTCAAGAGGAAGGGAATATATGCTTATATATAACTGATTCTCCACTGATTTCCAGTAGCATATTGGACACCTACTGACCTGGGGAGTTTCTCTTTCAGTATCCTATCATTTTGCCTTTTCATACTGTTCATGGGGTTCTCAAGGCAAGAATACTGAAGTGGTTTGCCATTCCCTTCTCCAGTGGACCACATTCTGTCAGATCTCTCCACCATGACCTGCCCATCTTGGGTTGCCCCACGGGCATGGCTTAGTTTCATTGAGTTAGACAAGGCTGTGATCCTAGTGTGATTAGATTGATGTTTTCTGTGAGTATGGTTTCAGTGTGTCTGCCCTCTGCTGCCCTCTTGCAACACCTACCGTCTTACTTGGGTTTCTCTTACTTTGGGCGTGGGGTGTCTCTTCACGGCTGCTCCAGCAAAGCGCAGCCAATGCTCCTTACCTTGGATGAGGGGTATCTCCTCACCGCCGCCCTTCCTGACCTTCAGTGTGGGAAAAGGTCAGTTTTCATTCCAATTCCAAAGAAAAGCAATGCCAAAGAATGCTCAAACTACCGCACAATTGCACTCATCTCACACGCTAGGAAAGTAATGCTCAAAATTCTCCAAGCCAGGCTTCAGCAGTATGTGAACCGTGAACTTCCTGATGTTCAAGCTGGTTTTAGAAAAGGCAGAGGAACCAGAGATCAAATTGCCAACATCCGCTGGATTATCAAAAAAGCAAGAGAGTTCCAGAAAAGCATCTATTTCTGCTTTATTGACTATGCCAAAGCCTTTGA
Organism: Bos javanicus; assembly: GCF_032452875.1. Taxonomy (NCBI): domain Eukaryota; kingdom Metazoa; phylum Chordata; class Mammalia; order Artiodactyla; family Bovidae; genus Bos; species Bos javanicus. Next base: position 49,307,160 of record NC_083881.1, read on the forward strand.
CTGTGTGGATCACAATAAACTGTGGAAAATTCGGAAAGAGATGGGAATACCAGACCACCTGATCTGCCTCTTGAGAAATTTGCATGCCGGTCAGGAAGCAACAGTTAGAACTGGACATGGAACAACAGACTGGTTCCAAATAGGAAAGGGAGTACATCAAGGCTGTATATTGTCACCCTGTTTATTTAACTTATATGCAGAGTACATCATGAGAAACTCTGGACTGGAAGAAACACAAGCTGGAATCAAGATTGCCAGGAGAAATATCAACAACCTCAGATATGCAGATGACACCACCCTTATGGCAGAAAGTGAAGAGGCACTAAAAACCTCTTGATGAAAGTGAAAGTGGAGAGTGAAAAAGTTGGCTTAAAGCTCAACATTCAGAAAACGAAGATCATGGCATCTGGTCCCATCACTTCATGGGAAATAGATGGGGAAACAGTGGAAATGTGTCAGACTTTATTTTTCTGGACTCCAAAATCAATGCAGATGGTGACTGCAGCCGTGAAATTAAAAGATGCTTACTCCTTGGAAGGAAAGTTATGACCAACCTAAGTAGCATATTAAAAAGCAGAGACATTACTTTGCCAACAAAGGTCCGGCTAGTCAAGGCTATGGTTTTTCCAGTGGTCATGTATGGATGTGAGAGTTGGACTGTGAAGAAGGCTGAGTGTCAAAGAATTGATGCTTTGGAACTGTGGTGTTGAAGAAGACACTTGAGAGTCCCTTGGACTGCAAGGAGATCCAACCAGTCCATTCTGAAGGAGATCAGCCCTGGGATCTCTTTGGAAGGAATGATGCTAAAGCTGAAACTCCAGTACTTTGGCCACCTCATGAGAAGAGTTGACTCATTGGAAAAGACTCTGATGCTGGGAGGGATTTGGGGCAAGAGGAGAAGGGGACGACAGAGGATGAGATGGCTGGATGGCATCACTGACTCGATGGACATGAATCTGAGTGAACTCCGGGAGTTGGTGATGGACAAGAAGTCCTGGAGTGATGCGATTCATGGGGTCGCAGAGAGTTGGACACGACTGAATGACTGACCTGACCTGATCTGATCTGTTAGCTGATTCACTTCACTGTACAGCAGAAACTAACAGAACATTGTAAAGCATTTGTACTACAATAAAAAAGTAAGTGAATGCAATCAATCACTTACAAAAAGTAGACTTTAAAATTTTTAATACTGTAGGATAAGACATAGGAAGAAAGTGTTGTGTTTTAAGGTTGTCGATTAAATTATGTGGATACAGAAGCTGATAGAGAGTTTAGATTTGACTTTTAATAAATGATCAAACATCATAAGTATGCAAACTTAAACTGTCTATGGTAGACTTCCATTGGTGTCTCTTAAAGGCCATGCCTTATAGTTTTAAGATTTTGTGTAGTTATTTCTTATATTGGCTTTGGCCTTGGCCATATGGCTTGTTTTGGCCAATGGGACATAGGCAAGTGTGATACAGCAGACTGCTTGATAAAGTATTTGTTTCTTGGACCATGTGCTGTGTTGTAAAGAAGCTGGCACTGGTCTGTCAGATGATGAGAGGACTGCATGAAAAGAGATGATAGATGATAAGATCGTATTGGATATTCCAGCCATAGCTGAGCTCCCAGTTGAATATAGTCTTATGAATGACTTTAATTACAAAAGAACCATTCAGCTGATCCCAGTTAACTCTCAGAAACATGAGAAATACTTAATTATCATTGTTTGAAGCCATAGCGTTTGAGATTATTTGTTATTCAATAACAGACAATATAATATCTATCTTTAGGTATTTTTTTAATAGCTCCAGAAGAAAAATCCATTTAATGAGGCAGTGGTTAAATTAAATATCCACTGTTGAGTTACAGTGCCTTCCAAAATCCAAATGGGCAGTTTTTAATGTAAGTTATATGAGCACATCTAAATAGCTTCCTAAGAAGAAAGGATTTTATGAAGAACTCTAACATTTAAAGATTTCTAAAAGAGCTTTCAGTAGCTTGCAGCAATTTATTAAATGATGTATTTTGTCATATATTTTAAACTTATGTAGCAGCTAATTATATTTATGTTTAATCTCTATCATGAACCAAGTCACTAATGATTTTCTTTCTTTTCTTGGTGATATAGATAAGAATTTCTTTGGGAGAATAAACTAGAAAATTTTTTTTCAATAAACTGAAATTGAGGTTGATTATTTGTTGACATATTATTCCCTTTGTAAAAGAATTTGCCTCAGGATTCCTTAAAATTGTAATTCCTTCATTTGTTTATATGATCTTCTGTTGAACTGATATTAAACTTAATAGAAGTCCTTCTCCATTATAGTATTCATTTTAAAAACCAATATATATATATATATATATAACTATTTTCATATTGTTCTAGAAAGAGCACACAACTGCATATCTTACAAAATGTGAATAAGTAGTTGTAACATATATATTTATCTTACATATGTATAATTATAGTTTCAACAGACAAATTCAGAAAAGAAGTGCTTTGGGTTACAGTTGTTTTTTAAATTAAGCAAAGAGTTGCACCTCTTCAAATGTGAAGGTAGATAGTAAATTGTCATCTGGGAAATAGGTACAATAAAATTTAAATTTTCTATACCTGTTTTTAAAAAAAATTTCAATAAGGTATATTGTAACTTTCAATTATATAATACTTAAGGATTTATACAATTGTTTCTCAGATGCTTGCATTGACTGGTCACTAAATGAGAACCACTCTGAAGATTATAAGGTATCCAACTTAAATCCAACAGATATATTAATATGGATCTTGGATTGTGAAGGTCAAAATAATATAATGTGAAAAGAGCCACATTGGGAGATGTAACCGACTGTGAGAAGATTTTACAATGTGGGCACTTGTTCCAAATCTGGAGTAACAAAATTCTACCTGGGAAGATAAGTATAAAAATCTAGAGATGGGAAAACCCAGAACACACAAAAAGAGTTAGGAGGGAGGGAAAATAACCCCAAATCACTGGTATAGAGCTTATAAGAGGGAATTGGCAAGGGATGAGAGCAGAGAGATTAATTACCATGTAGATCAAAATTGGCTTATAAAACCAAACTTAATCTCAGGAAATTTAGATTGTATCCTAAGGAAATAGAGAAGGAGGACATAGGGAGCCACTGAAAAGTCTCTGAAGAAGGAAAACAAGATTGCATTTAGAAATATTACCCTGGCTTTCCACATATAACATATGGGCAGGGGTAAAGCTGTTTGCAAGGAGGCCAGTTATGAGGCTATTGGCAGAATGTGGACCATAGATGATTGAGGATGTAGCTCATTATAACTATGATGCTGCTGCTGCTGCTGCTAAGTTGCTTCAGTTGTGTCCGACTCTGTGTGACCCCACAGACGGCAGCCCACCAGGTTCCCCCATCCCTGGGATTCTCCAGGCAAGAACACTGGAGTGGGTTGCCATTTCCTTCTTCAATGCGTGAAAGTGAAAAGTGAAAGTGAAGTCGCTCAGTCATGTCCGACTCTTAGTGACCCCATGGACTGTAGCCCACCATGCTCCTCTATCCATGGGATTTTCCAGGCAAGAGTACTGGAGTGGGGTGCCATTGCCTTCTCCAACTATGATGCTAGAGGGAAGTAAATCTGCTGCACAGAGGTAGAATCAGTAACACTTGGTGATGTGTTAATTCAGTGGGTTGGGGAATGGAAGATGTTGATATTGTTTTCCAATTATAAGGTAAGGCTTGAGCAATAGAATACTGTTTCCTGTTGTACAAGCTCTTTCCTGGGAAATAGGAATATAAGAGGAAAAAATAAATGTTGGGTTAATAATAATAAATTTCTTTTGATGGAGATTGTTTTGTAGGTAACTGTTACACTGATAAGTAAGATTTATAGTAAAGGGTTGTATGAAAAATGAAGGCAGAGAAAGAAGTGAAGGAGGAAGAGAACAGGAGTATGTGAACAGCTCTTTCAAAAAAATTGGCTCTAAAGGTGAAGAAAGAAATGAAAGATGCAAGAGGATGTGTGGCTAAAAGAAAAATTAATGTTCATGTAATCTGAGCAGGAAAGAAAGAAACTGAAGACAAAGGAAGGAAATAATTGGGAAGGGAAGAGTCTGAGGACACAATAGGGAACTGATCAGAGAGTCTGTTATCTCACCAGAATCTTTGTCTTTCTGTCTATAACACACACACTCGATAATAATCACCATGAAGTTATTAATTCATGGATAGTATACTATACTAAGATGTAAGGTTACATTACCTACAAAATGTCACTTACCTCGTATGGGAGTGTGCGTGCTAAATAGCTTCTGTTGTGTCCAACTCTTTGTGACTCTATGGACCGTAGTCCGCCAAACTCCTCTGTATATGGGATTCTCCAGGCACGAGTACTGGAGTGGTTTTTCATGCCCTCCTCCAGGGGGCCTTCCCGACCCAGAGATAAAACCTGCATTTCTAAAGTATCCTGTTTTGGATGGTAGGTTTTTTTGTTGTTTTATTTTATTTTATTTTTTTTTTACCACTAGCGCCACCTGGGAAGCCCTTACCTGGTATGTCTGAGAGCTAAAACTGAATCCTTAGTCTCCTGACAGTTGAATCCAGAGCTTATTCCTCTAGAGGCAGTGGGAACCAGGACTGTTAATCAGTAGCTAGCATACATGATTGACCTCTAGCTGACAAATTAGTAAATCTATTAAAATAATTAGTCACAATAATCCTGAAGCTCCATAGTCAAAACTGTGTTTCCTTTTGAATCTAAATTGATAAGGAGATAATTTTCTTATAATCTAGACTAGACTGAGGTTGCTTGATTTTTTGAAGTAAAGAAGTATTAGTGACACGTGCAATAACAGAATTTGCATCTCTCGATTCCAGCTGTGTACACTTCCCAACTGCCTCTGCCATTTTTTAACATCAGTCTGTAATGACCCTTCATTAGCTGGTCTTCAAAAAATAAACACTTTGCCTTATGGTTTTAAAGCTACATTCATTTATTTGAACAACAATGTGAATGAATGGCAGGAAAAAATATAATGAGAGAAATAGAGACAATTATTTGACCTCATTTTTTTTCTGTATAGAATTAACCCAGTAACTGCTTTTATTTCATGGCTTATATTATCAGGCAGAGCAGTTTTATTCCTGTATTTAATGTAGATTATTAGATGCTTGGCATTTTTTCTTATTTTGGATTCAAGTTGCATAGGACATGCATTATTCATGGGGAGAAAGTGTGGTAGTATGCACACCAGCATAAACATCATATGTAGGGTATTTTAAATTTAGAAATAGTATTTCACCTTATGCTTCAGGAAGCATCCTACTAAATCATATGATGACTAAAGCATTTGATAGACATTTATCAATCTATGGTAGGATGCCTGCTGTGACAAGCTGTCTTTAGGAACCAAGGATTTGTGAAGATAAAGTTCCACTGAGTTTGTTCTATAAATGGCAATCTGTGTAAATGTACTTGCATTGTAATGTAACAGCATAGATATTGGATTTGCTGGAACAGTTTTAAATTTGAATGTCCTGAGTCCTAACACATGATATATGAAACCATATATCTTGAAATTTTGTTAGGTAAATATAATCCCCAGGCTGGTGACTATACACACTGTTGCCAGCTTGTCTTCTTCAAATCTCTCCTGTATTCATTCTTATCCAAATTCTTCCCCACCCCTGAAATAAACTGCCCTACATCGATCACTACTGTCTAGATAATGTCATATCGAATGGTCATTTCTCAGTCCTCGTGAGAATAGACCCACCGGATGCATTTGGTAGTTTATCGCTTTGTCCTTCAAACCCTTTCTTCACATTGCCTCCAGGGCTCCATTTCCTTGGCTCTCCGGTACCTCACTAGGTTTTGTTTCTCAGCTTTATGATCCCTAGTTATCAGTTTCCTCAGGGCTCAGTTTTTGAAATTTATCTATATTCATTTTGAAGGTGATCTTGCTCACAGCCAAGGCCTTTCACTATATGAAGCTAATGGCTCTACATTTTCAATCTCTAGAATCAAGTGCTCACCTTTGAACTCATATATTTATCCCACTTGAATATCTAATGAGTACCACATATCAACAGGTTCACAACCGAACTCTGAATTTCTCTTAGCCAGATCCTCTCCTCATCTGTCCCATTACAGGATATGGCAAATCCTTTCTTCAGTTACTCATATCAGAAACCTTAGATTTCTTTCTTTCTGCCACACCTCACACCCAATCTGTCAACATATCATGTCATTTCTGTCTTCAGCTATATCCACTATCAAGGCACTTCTCACCTTCCATCATTGTTTCTCTCACCTAAGTCCCACATTTCTTTTATTTTTAAAAATATTTTTTCAAGCTTTAAACTTTCTATTTTGGATTGGGGTATAGTGTCTGAGTCACCAGAGAAGCCCAATACCTGATGAACAATGTTGTGGTAATTTCAGGTGAACAGTGAAGGGTAAGTCCCACGTTTCTTGACAGGATCCTTGCAATTCCTTTCTAACTTTTTACCTTGCATCCATCTTGGTTGCTTTACAGACTCTTTGTGACCTTGCTTCCAGGGTGATTCTTTTAAAGTTCATTAGATCAAACCTGTCCTCCACTCAAAATTTGCCAATGGCTTTCTGTTTCACTGTGGTGATCCTCACAGCCCTGAGATCTGACCTCCCACCCCCTCATTGCTATTCCCATGATGTCATCTATCAATTCCACCATTTCCTTCAAGCCTACCCAGCTGCATTCCAGCCACATCAAACTCCTGCTCACACTTCAGGACTTGGACACTTGCTCTTTCTCCTACCTGGGATAGTCTTTGCCCTACAAAACCTGGGCACTCCTTGTCTTCTTCCAGGTACCTGTCACTTTATCTGAGAGACCTTTCTTATCCCTCAGTGATAAATAGTACCTATATTACCATGCATCTACTTTTTGTGCTTACCACTATTTGACAGAATCACATATTTAAAAATTAGAATTGCATGCATCTTTATTGGAATATAATTGCTTTGCAATGTTGTTAGTTTCTGCTGTACAATGAAGTGAATCAGCTACTCCCATCCCCTACCCGCATCCCACCCATCTAGGTCATCACAGAGCTATGAGCTAAGATCCTTGTGCTTTATAGCAGGTTCTCATTATCTCTGTATTTTACACATGGTAGTGTATATATGTCAGTCCTAAGCTCCCAGTTCCTCCCACCCTCTCCTTGCCCCCCAGGTCTGCAAGTCCATTCTCTACATCTGTGTCTCTATAGAATTGCACACTACTAGTTAGACAAGTAGAATAGTCAGCTCCGTGGAAGTGGGAACTTCATCTGCTCAATAACCACCGATAATGCCTCATACATGGGGAGTTCTCAATAAATACTTGACAAATGGATAATTATATATGAATTCTTGCTTCCTGAATTGAACACCTGTTTTTCATAGATTAACAATCAGCCAAAGCAAAACTCTGCAACATCTACCTATATAGCTTCCTTTGTAAATCAGCTTCTTAGCTATCTGGCCTTCATTTCTGCATAGACGATGATCAGCTGGAGAAGAGAGGACTCGTATGTACTCTCAATGCAGACTCTGAGTCATAGAAATCTTGGTGTTGAACACAAACAGACTTAACCCTTTGATACCTGGGTTCTGAGTCATGATAACTGCTGACATCAAATTAAAGGCACTGATCTGGCAAATTGTGAATTATAACACTGATTTAGGTTCTGTTAATTATAGTAGTTTCTTCCCAGGAGCGAAATTTGTTTAATATAACAAAAATAGAATCACTCATAAACACTTTCTCCCAGATTTATACTTTTTACCCTACATGTTGAAGAAATCAGCAGTTTTTGTTTTAAATGCTGGCAGGCAGACCTCCAGCATGACAGGGTCTAGAGTCTGTCTACCCTGGTGGCTTTCAATCAGCTAGGATAGTATTTTCTGTTCAGGAAGAGCTGTTTGATCTTCCTAGTACTAGTCATGTGAATTTGGTTGAGTTCTAATTACCTTTCTCCAGTTTAGTTTGCTTGACTGTAACATGGAAAGAATAGTAGCATTCACTCCATAGGGCTGCCTTAAGGATTAAATGAGACTGTGCATGAAAAGCTCTTAGGAAAATTCCAGAGAAAGTTCTTGCAGCTTCTCTTTCCACTATTATTGTTAGCATGGTATTTTCTGGTTTCAGTGTCCCTGAGTTAAATGTCCTACTTCCAGTGGGTTTAATTTTCTAGAAGATTGCAGGGAAAGTTACAAATGCAGCCTATTGTTCTGAGAATAGTTATAGGGGAACTAAAATTATTTCTTGTGTTTGGGAATTAATGTTCTCAAGTTCTTTTTGAGTTCTAAGGGGAAGTAAGATTAAATTTTTGTGCAATGTTCGGTCAAAAGTGTGCAAGCGGCTTTTATCCTCCCACAAGATAAAAGTGATTTTTTAAATGATTAAAATTAAAAAAAAATCAATTTAAAATGCTTTAAAAACTGGGGCTCAGATGTCTTTATACTATAACATATTTTCCACCTGCAAAACTAATGCTACAGAAGTTTGCATCATGTGTTAGTATTTCTGTAGGAAAGTGTTAATGTTTCCTAAGTAGCATATGGGCTATTAGATCTGATACATAAGAATGATGTGTGCAGCAATCTTCTGAAAGATATTAAAGGATTTGTTGCAAGAGAAACAGAATTTCTAGAGACACAAAAATCAAAATACCAGCTTGAACATTATAATGACACTTTGTAGTTATATATTACCTTTTTCAAAATGCTTCACACCTATTTTAACATTTAAATAACATTTCTGTCTGTTAGTAAAAGGCAGGTATTAAACTTCTCTTCATTATAAAGGAAAAAATATTAGGAAGTTAACTACTATGTTTCAGTTTGTACCACTGAGTTCCTTTTGATTGTATTTATTCAATATTTTAATGTTTTTATTATTTTACTGAAAGTGAGAAGATTCTCAGCTGTAGCATTATCTTCAAATATTGGAAATAGCAAATATTGCAACTACCCTGGTTAATTCATCTTGCTATATAGGCTAAAGATCAGGAAATACTGGCATCAAAAATATTACTCTATTCTATTCAGAAATATAATTTACCTTGACAATTGGTGACAGTTTTGATAGATACAGTAACTCTAAATCAAACAGACATTTATTTATTTATTTATTCATCAAGCATTTACTATGCACTTATTATGTACCCACAAAGTGTCAGATACAATAGATACTGAAGATACAGGTTGGATTATCCTCAATCTCTGCTATCAGGAAAATTCTAATTAAAAAACAATTCTTTTTTGGCCAGGCCACACAGCCTATGGGACCTTAGCTCACCAACCAGAGATTGAACCTGTGCCTCCTGCATTGGAAAGGCACAGTCTTAACCAATGGACCACCAAGGAAGTCCCTACATTTCTTGATTACAAAATAAATTCATCTTCAGTAATGATTTTACTGGCATCATTAAATTTTAAAGGAAAATATCTAATGTAAAATGAAATAATGCCTCTATAACAGGTGTAAACAGGAGCCAAATGAGTTAATTGGATAATTTGTGTTTCTCGATGCTAGTACTAGCCTTTGTTAGGCTTTCAGCTGTATAATATGTATGTTCACTGGACTTGGGTGAAATGTGGGCCAATGCTTACCTGTCAGTGTCACTTTAGACCTAGAAGACACATGAAATATAGTGACCCTTCTTTCTAAAATGATGACAATTACTATCTGTAGGAGGAAGTGCCCAAGGTGAATGATAACTGGTAAATATTTTCTTCCATTCTGCATGGCATCCAGTCATGCATTTTAAAATAATCTGTTATTCTTTGTGGTATAAAGCTGAATCCAAAATCTTTCAGAATTTACAATATAGAAGTAAAATTGAACCCAGTGAACTGCTGTTAAGATGGAGACTTCTCCGGGGGTGCAGTGGATAAGAATCGACTTGCCAGGGGACACAGTTTCAACCCCTGGTCTGGGAAGATTCTACTAAGCCAATGAACCTCAACTACCGAGCCCGTACTCTAGAGCCTGCAAGCTGCAATGGCTGAGCTCACCTGTTACAACTACTGAAGCCTGTGCACTGGGAGCCTGTCCTGCATAACAAAAGAAGCCACAGCGATGAGAAGGCCATGCACCACAATGAAGAGTAGTACTGGCTCACTGCAACTGGAGAAAGCCCACACGTGGTAATGAAGACCAAGCACAGCCAAATAAATAAATGAATAAGCAAACAAAATTATTTTTAAAAACTGTATCAAGATGATATTCTGTAATGATGCATATAGGAATGAATTTATGGTAGAATAGAATTTTCTATCTTCTGATATTAAATTTAAATTTACAAATAATGTAAGGGTCAAAGTGCAGTAACATTTCTTTAGTTTTCCTTTCTCATGAAGAATTGTAGCTTTTGCTCTTCTACTGAAGTTCTGTCTCCCTGTCCTTTCTTTGACTCCTTTTCAGTCTAAATGCATGGGTCATTAGTTCACTATTGTTTACATAACTAAACATCCTCACCTCATTCTCTTTCAATCTCACTTGTCCAACATATACCCAGTTCAGAATGAATGAATATATTACCTTTCTACACTTCTATTTGGCAGCTGAAAGAGTCTTGGGAGCATTGATGAAGGCCATGGTTTGACTTCTCTTGACAACCAATAAGCAGCCATAGATATCAGCCTTGTCAAATACCATAGAATAATTATGTCCACCTGTGAAGAGAATAGCCAATGGCCAATTGTCCCCTGTAACTCCAAGTAATAGTTCCTTAGCTGGCAAAGTTGCTCCCAAACTGTTCTTCCTATGTGGAAAGAGTTCATATGGCAATCTAACTCCCGTGTACATCACTTGAACCCTGGGTGTTGTCACACGGCACAGATTTTCCAGGGTCCTCTTCAGTCTTCCATAACTTACTTCTGGACCAGTTCAAAGGAACATCCCTTCCGATTCTTATGAGAGAACTTCTCCATTGACTCTGTTCCTAAGGACAAGAAACTCCCATTCATTCCTCTCTCTCACAGTCCAAACTCAGCTGCCATAAATAAATCTCAGTGTCTCTCTGTTCTAGCATCCTAGTTCTATAGTTAGAATCTCAAAATGTATGTCCTTAGATGTGAATTCAAGAGGAAGTCTCTCTTGTCCCCTTAGGCCTAGAGGAAAAACAACATACTATCCAAATGTGTTTTTTGGTTGTCTCTGCTAACTACATTTGGAGGGGAAAAAAAGGAAGAGTGTTTTTTTTTTTTTTTTTTTCAGTTGTGATGAGGAGAAAGGAAAGAGTTAATCTATGAAATTATTTACGGTAGTAAAGGTAAATGTTTTAATAAAACAATACTCCCCATTTTAACCCCATTCTGCCTTTTCAGAAATAAGTCAAAAATTAGAGTGACAATTTTTCTCTCCCAAATTACTGTATGGAGCATATAGTAATGCTTTTCACCACAAGATGTTGGACAAGGACTGGCAATTGAGTTTTTAGTGATGCAGGAATAGAGAGATTGTCTTATGTGGATGAATGGCAATTTAGCTGATGAATTGGCAACTAAATCTGAAAAAAAATGACAGAATTGGAACTGAAAATTAAAACTATGTGGTAAATTTATGTGCAAATTTGAGGTGAGAGCTAGGTGTTTTAGAGAAGGTTAACTAGAATAGCAAGTGACTGGCTATGGACATAGAAGAGGTTCAGCTCAGGTTACATGCATTTCATCAATTCCCAGGGTTAATTTCATGTCATAGCCGGTTTGGCAACTATTTCCTTTCTTTATCCAAACCACATGTGTTTACCTCCTAAGGTGATGCATTAAGTCACAGTCAAGTTTATGAGGCAAAAGATATTGAAGTTAGGTAGAATCTCCAAACTAGCTCCCTGATTGATACTGTGAAAAGCAGTTTGATTCAGTTCAAAGGAGCAATTTTTGTTCATGGCCTCTGTACCAACCAGTGTACTAGACAGTGATACAAAGATAAAGACATGACTTCTGCCGCTGAAGACATTGATATATGGTTGATTCAGAACATCAGTTGTGGAATTCTCCCTAACAGATTTGCAGAAAAGATATTACAGGAAAAAGTAGTTGCTTAAAATCCAAGCTGGGTTATTCTTTAAGAACAGTACCCTCTGGGGTTGTGTAATGCAGAGGGCTTGGAGATAATCAATTTTCAGCAACTACTAATATAATTTCTAAATATTTGAGGCAAAATTATTTCTACCATCTCCCTTTTTAAAGACTTATTCTGGGAGGAATGGGGATAAGGATAATGGACCTGGTGAAAATGGATTGACTTGTAGTTATTGTGATTTCAGTTAAAATTAATAGGCTTAAAAAAAATACAGCTGTGAAAATCCTGTAGCAATATGTGATTAATCCCATTAAAAAGAGATGGCTACAAAAAAATAAACAAAAGAACAAAATGAGAACAAACAAAAAAGAAAAAGTTAATTTATAATAATACAAAACAAAGGAAAAAAGATAAAACAAAAAAGAGTATAAAAGAGATGGATGGAAGAATATGCTTTCCTTGGGAGAAAAAGTGTAATTCAAAAATAATTGTATTTGATAGAATTTTGCCTTAGATTGTTGTTTATGTTTTGTTCTCTGCAAATCAAATGGAAGGGTATCCCATATGAATTTGCTTAAATGTGTTTAGTAAATGCTAACTTCAAAATAATTAATCACTAGATTAGTCATTAATTGGTTACCTGATACTGGGTGAATACAGGACAGGAAGTTTAACATATATAGACTAGGGAGACTGTTTATTTCTCTCATTTAATAACCATATACAAAGTAGATTGCTTTATTACTTATTTCATTTTCAAAAATTCCCAAGAAGTTGACTACATATACTCTCTGTTTATTATTTTGACTTGTTTATATATTTTTCTGGTTATTTTACTTTCTTAGGCTCAGAAAGTGTTAGTCATTCAGTCGTGTCTGACTCTTTGCAATCCCATAGACTGTAGCCTGGCAGGCTCCTCTATCCATGGAATTCTCCAGGCAAGAATACTGGAGTGGGTTGCGATTTCCTTTTCCAAGGCTCAGAAGTTAATATTTAAACATTTTAAGAATGGAATAAGATATGATTGCTGTGATGTCATATTTAAATTATGGTAAACTAGGCATTGCCAAAGAATGCTCAAACTACCGCACAATTGCACTCATCTCACACGCTAGGAAAGTAATGCTCAAAATTCTCCAAGCCAGGCTTCAGCAATATGTGAACAATGAACTTCCAGATGTTCAAGCTGGTTTTAGAAAAGGCAGAGGAACCAGAGATCAAATTGCCAACATCCACTGGATCATCAAAAAAGCAAGAGAGTTCCAGAAAAACATCTATTTCTGCTTTATTGACTATGCCAAAACCTTTGACTGTGTGGATCACAATAAACTGTGGAAAGTTCTGAAAGAGATGGGAATACTAGACCACCTGACCTGCCTCTTGAGAAACCTATATGCAGCACAGGAAGCAACAGTTAGAACTGGACATGGAACAACAGACTGGTTCCAAATAGGAAAAGGAGTACGTCAAGGCTGTATATTGTCACCCTGTTTATTTAACCTATATGCAGAGTACATCATGAGAAATGCTGGGCTGGAGGAAGCACAAGCTAGAATCAAGATTGCCGGGAGAAATATCAACAACCTCAGATATGCAGATGACACCACCCTTATGGCAGAAAGTGAAGAGGAACTAAAAAGCCTCTTGATGAAAGTGAAAGAGGAGAGTGAAAAAGTTGGCTTAAAGCTCAACATTCAGAAAACGAAGATCATGGCATCTGGTCCCATCACTTCATGGAAAATAGATGGAGAAACAGTGGAAACAGTGTCAGACTTTAGTTTTTTGGGCTCCAAAATCACTGCAGATGGTGACTGCAGCCATGAAATTAAAAGACGCTTACCCCTTGGAAGGAAGGTTATGACCAATCTAGCTAGTATATTGAAAAGCAGAGCTATTACTTTGCCAACAAAGGTCTGTCTAGTCAAGGCTATGGTTTTTCCAGTGGTCATGTATGGATGTGAGAGTTGGACTGTGAAGAAAGTTGAGCACTGAAGAATTGATGCTTTTGCGCTGTGGTGTTGGAGAAGACTCTTGAGAGTCCCTTGGACTGCAAGGAGATCCAACCAGTCTATCATAAAGGAGATCAGTCCTGGGTGTTCATTGGAAGGACTGATGCTGAAGCTGAAACTCCAATACTTTGGCCACCTCATGAGAAGAGTTGACTCATTTGAGAAGACCCTGATGCTGGGAGGGATCGGGGGCAGGAGGAGAAGGGGATGACAGGGGATACGATGGCTGGATGGCATCACTGACTTGATGGACATGAATTTGAGTGAACTCCGGGAGTTGGTGATGGACAGGGAGGCCTGGCATGCTGCAATTCATGGTGTTGCAGAGTTGGGCATGACTGAGCGACTGAACTGAACTGAAACTAAATAATAGTAAGGCTTTGGAAAATTGACAGTTGTGAGTTTACATTTAGTAAAACAAAATACCTTGGATAAGAGGAAATGAACTTCACATAGGAGAAAAATAAAGGCACCAATGTAGGTATGCCAGGTAGCAGCTCGGTTGCCCACAAAGCACAGATAATTCTACTGTGAAGCTTTAAAACATAGTGGTTTGTTGTTTTGACTTCCCAGGTAGCTCAGTGGTAAAGAACCTGCCATCAGTGCAGGAAAGGATCACAGTATAAGCAGCCTGAAAGTGAGCTGTTGTAGTAAATGTGGGAATTTAGCTACCCAAACATAATGAAAATAATTCAAATTTAAATTTAAGTGATGTGCCCTGATTCACTAATTATGGACACAACAATTGCTGTATAACATTTATTATTATTATTACTATTATTGCTATTATTTACATAATCAAGGCATCATTATCTTTTAAAAAAATAATTTCTTCTTTCTTGAGAACTTCTGCTCCTTCCCTGATTTACCCAAAGTCTCTAGGTCTTAATTCTGGAAGATCTGATCAGCTTATCAGTTCTAAGTATTTGTTCTTTTTGCATAGCATGTTAACTGATAATCTTGTGGAAGTTGCTTGTACACTCACAGAATGAGTCTGTAGTTGATCTAGGTCCTGGCTCGGACACAGTGACCTCTGGTTTCAAGTTTCAATCTATTTGGTTCAAACTTATACCCTCATCAGTTTTTCAAAAGTCTGAAAGGAATTTGCCAAGAGAAAGTTGAAAAAAGAAGCAATGAGATGATGATATGAGTAAGAATGGAAAACAGACAGAACCAAGGACTTTTTTTTTATTGGTAGAATCAACAAAATTTGGCATTTTCTTGTGGATACTGGGTAAAAGTGAAAGATAACTTCAGCACTTCTGTCTTGAGAAACTGGGTTGGTGAAGGTATTATTTACAGAGGCAAGAAACAGTGGAAGAAGAACAGATACGGAGCAGGAGAGAGAAGGTTTACTTTGAAACATACTGAGTAGTAATTGCTTCTAAATATAGAGGGATTAGTTGATACCTGGATACATAGTTCTGAAGATTAAATGAGAACACTAAACTAAAATTCAGGGTTTGTCATAAATGTGTATACGTTATTTATTCCTTAGGTATTAGTTTCTAAAACACTAGAAATTTACCTTACTGGAATGAAATGCTTTTAATATATTGATCTCTTGTCATTGAAAGGATTCAAGCAGAAGTTAAATTTTTTTGGTCTCCATTATAGAAAACTTCAAATTCTGGGCAACTTCAAATTCTCCAGTTTTCTTTCCAAATTCTTTCTTAACTAGGTAAAAATATGGAAATTTCAAATGCTGGTAGAAATAAACTTTTTTCCCCATGAAACTCAAAACTTATGTAATTCAGTAAAGGTCTTATTCAAAGACCATGAAGAGGGCTCTTACCTCCAGAGACAAGGCTCAGGTTATACGCAGTGTTCAGTTGCTTGTAGAAATGAAAGAGAAAAATATTGTCAGTAAAGCAGCAGAGGAGGAGTTGCAAAAAAAAACAAAAACAAACAAAAAAAAGATTTTGGGTTGAGAGGCAGACAGATTTTTGTTCAAATCCAGGTTATGCAACTTATCTGCTACTTAATGCCAGACTACTTATTTAATCTTTCAGTGTTCTCACATTAGATCAGGGAAGTGAAATCTACTAGCTGTGAAGATGAAACAGAATATCTGTAATGTACTTAGCACAGCGACTTTCACATCTGTGGGTCCTAATGACATAAAGTGGTTATCAGCACTTCGTATATTATAACTTAGGTTAAAAAAGTTAATTTGTACAAAATCTGCATTTTGAATAAAGTGTCTCTGTAAGTCTAGGAGCTATGTAAATTACATATATATTATATAAGTTAAAATATGTATCTATACATTTAGTTGAAAGTAAAATATAAACATGTGGAAACAAAATTTTTTACTAAAATTTTATGGTTACTTGACACTGAAGCATTTAAAGAAAACCTGCATTCATTTATTTATTTTTTCCTTGCTATGATCAGCCTAAGTGATGAGAAAATTAATTTTGGGCACCATTTGAAGTAAAAATAACTGGATTGGGCTAATGATTAAACACAGAATATTTAATTATCTATATTCCTTAAACTGGAACTAATATTAAGATACACTGCTTACCTTTAAGCTAGCTAAGCAAGAATAGAAGTCACTCACCATGTTATTATTATTATTTTTTTTTCTGTTATTAAGGGTGCCCTGATAGCAAATCACAGAAAGTCATGAAAAGAGGGGAAAACCAGTGTCCTTTAGTAGATCTTTCCTCAATGGAAAGAGGGAGGGTAAAGTTGTGAGAAGAGTTCATGCCTGATGATCACAGAACAGGCTCCCAGACCAAAGTCTCCTGACTTCAACCCCTTCTTCCCATTCACAAACCTGTGCTCCTTCTAATATAAACTGCCAGACAGTCTACACCACAGCAAAAATCTGTCATAAGCCCACACGACAGACAGCCCCTATGGATTCATAAGCTTGAGCAAGCGTGCTGGGAAAAGTTGTATTGGATAAAACTATATTGCCTTCTTGGGGATCCAGACTATTAATGAGCGTATTATGATGAGTGCATTCTGTCCATCCAAACGGATACATGCAGCTTGCTGGGGCTGCTGTTACAAGGCAATGGTTTGGCTTGTCATGATTACATCTGTTATGTTTACTTTGAATTTTCCCAGGTCTGAAGCTTGTTCTAGTTATAAGTCTTCAGTTGTAAGTGATACTACCTCTGCACCTGAAATCCATTTAAATTCTCAGCTGCCCATGGGGGTACAACTCAAGTCTCCTCATTGTTTTGAAATGACCAGCTCCAGGACACCAGGCCATCAAGATAGCTGGCGAGTAGTAGCTGATTATCTCACAGATGTTCCAGCCAGACACTTCCCAGCTTCGGGGCAGGAAATAGTATTTAAAAATGGAGATCTTACTGCCAGATACAGATACCTTAGAAGATACTGTATCTTAGACATTCAAAAAAGAGCATGATCTAAAAAATATTTTGATGAGAACCATGCACACAAACAATGAGCTATTCCAGCCAGCAAACACTCGTTTCACGTTTTTACAAATACATGTTAAAACTGATGAAAGACTGCCAACTGTTTTTCAAGTGCATCTGGGGTTGGGAGAGGGCAGGTAGTGAGTTTAGTTCTACTTTATTTATCTTTCTCATATAAATGTGGATATTCTCCAAGATTGTGTATTAATTTCTTATTTCTCTTTAACTAGCATTTCTTAAATAACATGGATCTTAGAGCAATAACATTTAGTCTTTTTTTGGGGGAGTTGGTGATTATTACCTCCATGTAGACTACAGTAAAAGCTATGGCACTTTTTCCTAGAAAAATGTACTGAATTGCACATACATCCATATTCACAAAACTTTTTGCAGATAATTTAGGAATGCACTGACTGAAATCCATCTGTGCATTTCTTAGGAGTTGAAAACTGAAGACTGAGAAAGTAATGAAGAAGACTTGCAATAGTTTAGGAAAGAAATAACAAATAAAGCTAATAGAAAGCAATTAGAGCTGCCTTCTTTAGACTCTGCTGTCTCCATTTTATTGAAATTTAAAATTGCACAGGTATCTTGCATTGTATTTCTCTTGGAGAGTACTGCTTTAGATAATAGGAAGATATTTTACTCATGGGAGAGACATTTTCATATATCTAGTATATTAAAAACATTTTCAAAGATCAGGTGGAATTAATCCAAAGATATATTTTATTTGACCCAACATATTAAATGTAGTAATATGTCAATATGCAATTATTTTGGAAATTTTCAATACTTCACTTTTTGGTATCAAGTCTTCAAAATCTGGTATGTGTTTCACACTTTTCACATTTGAAGTAAGATGCTAAACTTTTAACATTTAAAGTGAAATGAAGTCTTGTTTCTAAATCATGTTTAACAGTAACAACACAAAATTTGCATTGCTTCAACTTTGACCTCTCCATTAATTAAAGTGGTATATAAGCAATTCAATTTCTCAGTTGCTCTAGCCACGTTTCAAAAGCTCTGGGTCCACAATATTGGAAAGCTCATGCTAATAAGATAAAATTGAAATTCTATGTACTATGGATTATGGAAAATGACTCTTGCTGCCACTCCTTCCAACACACCGTCCAGACATAGCAAACATTTTCCCACACCCATATGTACTGTGATGTTCTCATGCTTCTTTGTCTGAAGATCCTTGGCTCATCTTTTTTACAACTCTCTTCACCTTCATTTGACTCTGCTACTAGAAGTCTCAGGACAACTCTTTTTATTCTGCTGCCATGCCAGTCCCAACTGAATATGGTTCTTCCTTTCTTCTCCCAGGGAAACACAGTGTTACTGAGTATTTGCAACCAGTATAAGCCTCTTTCAGATGCATTTTCTCATATTATCCTGTCAATGCCAACAGAGGCTGAAATTCAGAGAAGACTGTTGTTTACAATCATTTGCCTGGAAACCAGGGAAGGAACCAAAATCATTAGCCAGATATTACTTTGCCAAAAAAGTCCATCTCATCAAACCTATGGGATTTCCGGTAGTCATGTATGGATGTGAGAGTTGGACCATAAAGAAGGCTGAATGTTGAAGAATTGACGCTTTTGAACTGTGATGTTGGAAAAAACTCTTGAGAGTCCCTTGGACTGCAAGATCAAACCATTCAACCCTAAAGGAAATCAACTCTGAATATTCATTGGAAGGGCTGAAGCTCCAATATTTTGGCTACCTGATTCAAAGAGCTGACTCATTAGAAAAGACCCTCATGCTGGGAACAAGTGAAGGCAGGAGGAGAAGGGGATGACAGAGGACGAGATGGTTGAATGGCATAACTGACTCAATGGACATGAGGTTAAGCAAGCTCCAGGAGATGGTAAAGGACAGGGAAGCCTGGCATGCTGCAGTCCGTGGGGTCGCAGAGTCGGACAGGAATGAGCGACTTAACAACAACAACCAACATGTTCTGAATACCAAATGTAAAAATCCAGGTATATTTGCATCTGCCTTCTCTTATCTTCTGTTATGTTGGAGGAAATAAATCTCCAGTATAAATCAGATCAGTCGCTCAGTCGTGTCTGACTCTTTGCCACCCCATGAATCGCAGCACGCCAGGCCTCTCTGTCCATCTCCAACTCCTGGAGTTTACTCAGACTCACGTCCATCGAGTCAGTGATGCCATCCAGCCATCTCATCCTCTGTCGTCCCCTTCTCCTCTTGCTCCCAATCCCTCCCAGTATCAGAGTCTTTTCCAGTGAGTCAACCCTTCACGTGAGGTGGCCAAAGTACTGGAGTTTCAGCTTTAGCATCATTCCTTCCAAAGAAATCCCAGGGCTGATCTCCTTCAGAATGGACTGGTTGGATCTCCTTGCAGTCCAAGGAACTCTCAAGAGTCTTCTCCAACACCACAGTTCAAAAGCATCAATTCTTTGGCACTGAGCCTTCTTCACAGTCCAACTCTCACATCCATACATGACCACAGGAAAAACCATAGCCTTGACTAGACGAACCTTTGTTGGCAAAGTAATGTCTCTGCTTTTGAATATGCTATCTAGGTTGCTCATAGCTTTCCTTCCAAGGAGTAAGCATCTTTTAATTTCATGGCTGTAGTCAGCATCTGCAGTGATTTTGGAGCCCCCCAAAATAAAGTCTGACACTGTTTCCACTGTTTCACCATCTATTTCCCATGAAGTGATGGGACCGGATGCCATGATCTTCGTTTTCTGAATGTTGAGCTTTAAGCCCACTTTTTCACTCTCCACTTTCACCTTCATCAAGAGGCTTTTTAGTTCTTCTTCAATTTCTGCCATAAGGGTGGTGTCATCTGCATATCTGAGGTTATTGATATTTCTCCCGGTAATCTTGATTCCAGCTTGTTCTTATTCCAGCCTAGCGTTTCTCATGATGTACTCTGCATATAAGTTAAATAAGCAGGGTGACAATGTACAGCCTTGATGAACTCCTTTTCCTATTTGGAACCAGTCTGTTGTTCCATGTCCAGTTCTAACTGTTGCTTCCTGACCTGCATACAGGTTTCTCAAGAGGCAGATCAGGTGGCCTGGTATTCTGATCTCTTTCAGAATTTTCCACCGTTTATTGTGATCCACACAGTCAAAGGCTTTGGCATAGTCAATAAAGCAGAAGTAGATGTTTTTCTGGAACTCTCTTTCTTTTTCCATGATCCAGCATATGTTGGGTATTTGATCTCTGGTTCCTCTGCCTTTGCTAAAACCAGCTTGAACATCTGGAAGTTCATGGTTCATGTACTGCTGAAGCCTGGCTTGGAGAATTTTGTTCATTACTTTACTAGCATGTAAGATGAGTGCAATTGTGCAGTAGTTTGAGCATTCTTTGGCATTGCCTTTCTTTGGGATTGGAATGAAAACTGACCTTTTCCAGTCCTGTTGCCACTGCTGAGTTTTCCAAATTTGCTGGCCTATTGAGTGCAGCACTTTCACAGCATCATCTTTCAGGATTTGGAATAGCTCAACTGGAATTCCATCACTTCCACTAGCTTTGTTTGTAGTGATGCTTTCTAAGGCCCACTTGACTTCACATTCCAGGATGTCTGGCTCTAGGTCAGTGATCACACATCGTGATTATCTGGGTCATGAAGATCTTTTTTGTATAGTTCTTCTGTGTATTCTTGCCATCTCTTCTTAATATCTTCTGCTTGTGTTAGGTCCATACCATTTCTGTCCTTTATCGAGCCCATCTTTGCATGAAATGTTCCTTTGGTATCTCTGATTTTCTTGAAGAGATCCCTAGTCTTTCCCATTCTGTTGTTTTCCTCTATTTCTTTGCATTGATCGCTGAAGAAGGCTTTCTTATCTCTTCTTGCTATTCTTTGGAACTCTGCATTCAGATGTTTGTATCTTTCCTTTTCTCCTTTGCTTTTCGCTTCTCTTCTTTTCACAGCTATTTGTAAGGCCTCCCCAGACAGCCATATTGCTTTTTTGCATTTCTTTTCCATGGGAATGGTCTTGATCCCTGTCTCCTGTACAGTGTCATGAACCTCATTCCATAGTTCATCAGGCACTCTATCTATCAGATCTAGGCCCTTAAATCTATTTCTCACTTCCACTGTATAATCATAAGGGATTTGATTTAGGTCATACCTGAATGGTGTAGTGGTTTTCCCTACTTTCTTCGATTTCAGTCTGAATTTGGCAATAAGGAGTTCATGGTCTGAGCCACAGTCAGCTCCTGGTCTTGTTTTGGTTGACTGTTTAGAGCTTCTCCATTTTTGGCTGCAAAGAATATAATCAGTGTGATTTTGGTGTTGACCATCGTGGCTTGTATTATTACATTGTAAAATAGTGCTATTTATGTTACTTTCATAAGTGCTTTAGATGACATCACTTTTCACATTATCAGTGACTTTGCTTGTTATTAATACCATAGCTTGCTATCATCTAAGACATAGAAGAAACATTTAGCAGTTGTCTAATCCATGATTTTCCCCATCCTCCTACTCCTTCTAGTTTGTTTTTGTTTTCAAGCTCCAGAGTATTTTTTTTCAAATATAATGCTATAAAAGCTGAAGGCATAAAAGAGTAAAGAGAAAAAAAAAAAGATTGAAAAGAAGCAGAATATATTGTCCAAGTTCATTAAGTATAGCACTAGAAGAACAAGGACAAAAACGTGGACTTTTTCATTCTTGGTATAGTGCTCTTTCCATTTTATTGTAACTTCTCCCAAGACCTTACTTCATGAAGAAGCAAACTGTTCCCCTTAAACTTTAATGAGTAGAAAGATATATCTTTTAAATTTCATCAAAAAAGCTAAGACAAAGTCTAAGGGCTACAAAACAAGTATTCAGTGCTAGGTACTGATGTTTTCAAACTGTAGGTAAATTTCGACAACCATCAGGATACAATTGTGTATCCATCGGGGGTTAAAGAAGTAGTATTTCTTTTACTACTATATTCCATTGTCATTCAGGGTGGGCTTCCCTAGTGCCTCAGTGGTAAAGAATCCCCCTGCCAATGCAGGAGACATGGATTCAATCCCTGGATCTGGAAGATCCCCTGGAGAAAGAAATGGCAACCAATTCCAGTATTCTTGCCTGGGAAATTCCATGAATAGAAGAGTCTGGTGAGTCTGGTGAGACAGTCTATGGGGTTGCAAAAAAGTCAGACACAACTTAGTAACTAAACAGCAGTTGGCATCCAGGGTTGGGTGTTCTTGAAATTATTTTCAAGAGCTAAAACTGAAATCTTATTTCTTTCTAATGCCTATTTCTCTTCATGCTGTTCCACAATTTGTGTAAGAAAACAAACTGAAAGTTATTAATTTGATGAGTAAAGTATTTTCAGGGTGTCCACTTGTTAAAGCATTTCCCAACAATCATAGTTAAAATTAAGCCTTCTAAACAGTGACAAATTAGAAAGCACTCATTTTTCAATTTATCCCTCTCCTCTCCCTCATCTCCTGGTTTGTTTTTTACGTCTGTAACTCTACTTGTGTTTTGTAGATAAGTTTATAAGTATGTATCTACTTACTAATAGATAAGTTTAAGTTTATTTGTAGATAAGTTTATTTAAATCTTTTTTTAAAAGATTCTACCTACAAGTGGTATTTATAAAATTTGTCTTTGTCTGACTTATTTCACTCAGCATGACAATCTCGAGGTCCATCCAAGTTGCTGCAAATGATATTATTTTGTTCTTTTTAATGATTAAGTAATATTCTATTGTTTATATGCATCACATCTTCTTTATAAATTCCTCTGTTGATGGATATTTAGGTTGCTCTATCTCCTGGCAATTGTAAACAGTGCTACAATGAACATTGGGGTGCATGTATCTTAATTATGTTTTTCTCCAGACTTTTTTTTTTATCAGAAGAGTGGGTATTCTGGTTAAAGTCTATGAATAAAAGAAGGATGGGGACCATGTCAGATTGTTCATAAAAAATATTTTCAGAATTTTTTATATCATAAGACTATGGGCCTGCATATGGATTTCTAATAAGCAAAGGACTTTAAAATACACCTAAGAGCTTATCTTGATCATTAATCTGCAAATCACATTCATTGTTTAATATTATTTAGGATATTGGGGTCAAATTGTTTGAATATGACCTAGCTAAAACAGGGGAGATGTTGACTATATGTTACCCAGATATTACTGAGGATTTTCCTGCTTTTCATGATCAGACAAACCTGGTTTAAACTCTGTTTCTCAATTTATTACATGTATGTCCTCCTGTGATTCTTACAAAGTTACAACCTTTCAATCAACTTCTTTTACACTTGTCTTCTTGGGTACAAAACATTGCCAACTGATGGCCGTTTAAAGAAATGTAACCACAACAGGCAGAAGGTTGTTTGAGTTATTTCACTGAGACTATACAGGGGTTTATGTGCAGCAGGTACAAATGAAATGGGAGCTACTACTTTTCTATTGACTTCATCTCTGCTTCCACTTTTTGGAGACAATATAAATCCCACCTGCAGCATAAAACCACCTGGAAAAGGGCCAGAAGCAGCTCCAGAAGCTATTTTCACGGAGCCTTCCTTATTAAAGCTTTAATATCTTTCTTAGCCAGCAATCACCCCCTCATTCACTCACTAACCCACCTGCCCTAGAATTCTGATGAAAAGCATCTTCCTTTTGTGTAAACCCTGTGATCAGCCCTTGTTATAGCCCTTCTTAGCCCTGATTCTCACTTTTATTTACAGAAAAACGTCGCTTAGTATTCATTTAAAGTAAAACCTCTTGCTCATGCTCTCCAGCTCTGTAGGTTAAACTTAAGCACGTGCATGTGCATGCACACACAAATTATTTTCCATGATTTCTACATTACAGTGGGTATTCAAAAGCTCTGAGGTGGGACTTCCCTTGGTAGCCCAGTGGTTAAGACTTGGCCTTTCAGTGTAGATGGTGAGGGCTTGATCCCTGGTTGGGGAGCAAAGATCACATATGTCTCACTATCAAAAAACCAAAACATAAACGGAAGAAATATTGTAACAAATTCAATAAAGATCTAAAAAGAAAACAAAAGCCATGAGGTTATGAAAAAAAGGATATCACACTACACCGCACTACAACTCAAAACAACACAATACAATCCAATTTGACATAAAAAAGCAGCAAAGTCAAGTTTCTCCTGATTTTTTAACATTCCTGACTGTTAACTGTTGAGGATCAGAAAGGTTCCTTAATTCCACAAATACTTATTTAAGAATTATCTAGATGTCCTGCCTTGCACTGCCCTATGTTGGGTGCAAGAAATAGTGTAATGAGTAAGACTCACCCTCTTTCCTTGAAGAAGTTCATGGTAAAAATTACAATAATATCTTTCTTTTGATTTATTGTTAACCAACCAGTAGGCACAACAGTTGTATCGGTCATCTTTATAGTACTCTGTAGAGGAAACATGCTTATCCCAAATATGCTTATGATCACTGCTCAGGAAGTTACTTTTATAACAAGGTGCTCATTCTCTCTGGGAATCTCAGGCTTCCCACTCCTCTCACACCTATCAGTGTCAAAGGTTTTGGATTTCTTGGACCAGTGGAGAGTTATCTAACCTCATGCTTGATTCCCCCTTTTCCTCCACACCATAGGAGTCCCCAGAAGCAACTCATTTCAAAGTGCACTTGAACCTGGATCTGAACTAGTGAGTTTCTAGCTCTGCTTTTGGCATGTCATGTGACCGTCAAGTCTCTGGACTATGGACAGACCATTTTATTTCACTTCCAACAAAAGGTAGGTTACAAAAGAGAGGCTGAAATTTTAATCATCTCATAAAGCACTCTAGAAAGAATCTTAAAAACAAACAAACAGAAAACACCTCTGTGCTAGTAGAGGATGAATCCATGAACTGAAGAGAGGCTTGGATTGGTTAGCAGTTCTTCTGAACTGTTTCTGCATCATCAAGGAAATCAGAATGGTTGGAACTCTGGGATCTAAGAGAGAAGCACAAGGTGAGGAGTAGTGTGGCTGTCCAAACCAAAGTGGATATTGTTGGTGGAAGTTATTTGGGATGAAGAATGAGAAGAAATGGAAAAGTAAGGAATTTTCCTTATTTTGAGGAGCTTAAAAGCTTCCACTCCATTCTGACAAGTACAAAGTGGAATAGATCGAAGAATCAGGAACTCTTCTTGGATCTGGAAGGGAGAGGGGACATATGTCAGACTGCTGACCCAAGATTGGAGAAACAGGCATATACAGGAAGTCATGGCTGCTTAGAGTCCATTAAATACACACCAAGCTCTAATGAGGCTCAGAATATTCTCAAATGCTTTTTTCTATTTCTTGAGTGTTCAGTTCAGTTCAGTTCATTTCAGTCACTCAGTCGTGTCCGACTCTTTGTGACCCCATGAATCACAGCACACCAGGCCTCCCTGTCCATCACCAACTCCCGGAGTTCACTTAAACTCATGTCAATCAAGTCGATGATGCCATCCAGCCATCCCATCCTCTGTCGTCTCCTTCTTTTCCTGCCCCCAATCCCTCCCAGCATCAGGGTCTTCTCAAATGAGTCAACTCTTCTCATGAGGTGGCCAAAGTACTGGAGTTTCAGCTTCAGCATCAGTCCTTGCAAAGAACACCCAGGACTGATCTCCTTTAGGATGGTCTGGTAGTATCTCCTTGTAGTTCAGAGACTCTCAAGAGTCTTCTCCAACACCACAGTTCAAAAGTATCAATTCTTCAGCGCTCAGCTTTCTTCACAGTCCAGCTCTCACATCCATACATGACCACTGGAACAACAATAGCCTTGACTAGACAGATCTTTGTTGGCAAAGTAAATCTCTGCTTTTTAATATGCTATCTAGGTTGTTCATAACTTTCCTTCCAAGGAGTAAGCGTCTTTTAATTTCATGGCTGTAGTCACCATCTGCAGTGATTTTGGAGCCCCATAAAACAAAGTCTGACATTGTTTCCACTGTTTCCCCATCTATTTCCCATGAAGTGATGGGACCAGATGTTAACAGTCATTTATTCTTCAAATCTTAGCTCACTCCCCAATCCAATCCGAATCCGTCCTTTTTACTCATTCCCTTGGCATACTGAATGAATTAATGAATGCATAAGGACATACTTCATTGCTATCACATGTCTCCTTTTTGCAGACCCACAGTTGCCCTTTATTGAAAAACTCATATCTAATGTATAGAGGCCATTTTTAGGACCTTGAATTCATTTTCATTGCATAGCCTGTTCCTATTTACAAAGTGTGTTCTTAAAGAGTCTGTCATTTAATTCTTATGAAGGAGACATTAGTTTTATTGCTGTTCTACAGATAGAGAAAGTTTCAGAAATGATCACATCCATTATCTGATAAATGCCAAAAACATGTAAAAAGGGAGATGAAAGTGATTTGGAGCCTGGATGATCTGAATGGTTTCTTCACTCTGTGCTCTCCTTGACTAGGTAAAGCTAGTTTGAATTTCAAAATGAATTCTCTTCTAGTCTCTGTGAAAAGACATCAACCATCAGACCCAGTGAACATTCAAGGCAAATATCGAAAAACTTTCCGTTTAAACACTAAACACCAGTGACAATCACAAAAAGGGCAACTCTGTTCCCACCTCCCTTGCATCCATCCCCTCACCACAAACACTCAAACAAGCCATTAAATAGGAGAGAAAATGTGTTCCAAATATTCTACTCCAATTTTGATTTCTTGATGTGATTATAGCCATGAGGAAATCACTCAGAACAGCTGTGTAGAGATTTCAGATGTTTATCAGCTTGGCATTTCTGGAAAAAAAAAAAAAAAGTCTCTGAAACCTAATCACTCTATGGCATGAGGTTACACAGACCCCTAAGAAATAGCGAGAGCTTGAGGATTGTGATAGCCATTAAAATTGGAATGTTATCTCCTAGCAGATCCAGCAAAGCAGAAACTAAAAGCTCACTATGATTTTCTCATATATATAATTTTCTCATTATCATTTGTATATAAACTGTTAACATAAATAGATATTTTAATATGAAGGCTTATATTTTTGTCTCTCTCTCTCTCTCTCCTTTTTTTTTTTTTTTTTTGAGTAGCTAACTAATCTTGCTGGAAATGTTCAAGTAGAAAAATATGTTGAGTAATAACTACATAGTCTTGGGGATTTTCAATAATGTTAGACTATAAACCTAGATAATCCTCTTTGGTTTCAGAAGAGAAATAAGTTTCAAGCTAGATGAAAACTACAGATTGAAAAAAAGAAAGCCAACTTCTGCTCAGCTGTCAAAGTACAAAATAAATCAGTGGACCTTGGGTAATAACTCAGTCAACCACTTGCTGTTCAGTCCAAATAGGTAAGCCAGACTGTCTTTCGGTGTAGAGTAAAAATTTTAAGTACTAAAATAGCATTTTTCTATAAGTTAATGTAACCTGAAAACTAGATTTAGTCTAGCTTCTCTTGTTGACTTGAAAAGATACGTGTAACAATTTCTACAGGAAATATTATCAGACAGCTTGTTATATTTGTAAATACATGGAAAAATTCCTTTGATATCTGCTACCATCTTTACATGATTGGCAGTTTTCAAGAATTCTGGTAGAGCTTATGACTACTTCAGCCAATAGAGCACGGGTGAAGTAACACCATGTGATTTATGAGATAGAATAATAAAGATAATGCTGTTTCTTCCTTACTCATTTAAATTCTTGCAAATGATAACCTCAGTTGCCATGCAAAAATTCCAACAACCCCAAAAGCCACCATGCTGTGAAGACCCCCAAATCACAAGGAGAAACCATATATACCTGTAGGTGGGCCAGGCAGCCGCATAAGTCTCCCCGCCCAAGGGCTGTACATGCAAGTGAACAAATCTCCACATGACTCTGGCTTCCAGCCTGCAAGTCATCCTCAACCTCTAAGTTTTTCCAGGGAGGCCCTGGATACTGTGGACCAGAGACAAGCCATTTCTGCGGTTTCCTGTCTAAATTCTTCTTGTCCTACAGACTCTGTGTGAATAATGGAATGATTGATTTGAGCCACTCAGCCTTGGGTTGATTTCATGATGCAGCAATAGGAACTGGAACAATGGGTGACCGGAATATTTTTCCAGTGACCGCAGCCTTCAGACTATAAACCCAAATAGACTTCCCAACTCTTTGGCAGGCTTCCTCTTGGATGATGTTAGCAAAGAGCACCAGCTGAGTTTGCAGAAGCAGAGGTGCTAATCCTGCCTTCCCCACAGATACACCAACAATGTGCACGTGAAATGGAGACTAGAGGAAGCAATTCACATGATTGAAGGAATATTTTAAATAAAGCGTAGCTTCCACAACCCAGAAGTATCAGGCAAAGATTTTATACAGTTTGATTATCTTGATATCAGTTTAAATGCTACTTCATTTTGCATGTATTATCTGATCATTGTATGAAATCTACAGAAAGGTCTGAATTAGCAAAGAGGAAATGGGAAGTCATTCATTAACAAATAATACTAGTCAGTTCTTATATGAGGTTTGACGTAGGGATTAGTAAAATGCATAAAAAGCATTTGGCCCCAGAGACTAACTCCATGATCATTCCACAATAATCAATTTGCCTTCCGGACTCTGTGACCAATGCCCTGATATAGACCAGCTCAGCTGGAAGTGACATCATTTAATTTGTGTTATTGGAAGGAATAGTGGTTTCTCCTATCATCTTAATGATCTAAAGAGACCAGAAAAATCTATGTTCATATTCAGCCCCTTTCTTTACCAACTCAGTCCTGGAAACTAGCATCTCACTAATTTCTCTAGCACTATTAATACATGTCAAAGTAATTAAAGAATTTAGGAAACATTTAGGCTAAAACATTCAGAAGTGAATTGATTCATAAACTTACTTCCAATTTACTTTTCCCCCAGAGAAGGACAGAAAAATCACTATGGCCCAAAGAAACTTAAGAGTGCACATACATTATTTTAAAAAGAGTTGAGTCCTTTTCCTTTTATTCAGAAAAAATTGTTTAGTAAAAACATGCTGGGAGGCATATACATTGGCAGTGTCTTCCCTCCATGGAGTATAAAATTTATTCACTCTCCCAATAAAATGGTTCTCATTTTCATTCCAACTATATATGCTTGGTAAGGCAGAGTAAGGGGCTTCCCCAATGGCTCAGTGGTAAAGAATCTACCTGCCAATGCAGGAGACATGGGTTCAATACTTGGGTTGGGAAGATTCCCTGGTGGAGGAAATGGCAACCCACCTCCAGCATTCTTGCTTGGATAAAAATCCCATGGACAAAGGAGCCTGGCAGTCTATACACTCCATGGGGTCGCAAAGAGCCATACATGACTGAATGACTAAGCAGGAGTACAAAGGCAGAATAATACTTTTTTTTTTTTTTTTTTTGCTGCACCATGCAGCTTGTGGGATCTTAGTTCTCCCACTAGGGATCGAATCCAGGCCCTCAGCAGTGAAAACACAGAGTTTTAACCAATGGACCGCCAGGGAATTCCTTTGATTTTATTCTTAAACTCAGTAATGTCTGCTTCTATAATGATAACTTTTGTGTTGTCACACACACTCATACACACACACATATACACACACAAAGCCAAAAAAGGAGGTGGAGAATTAGCCAACTTTGCTCATCTCAGGCTGTGTAAACAGCTAAATTTGACAACTCAAGGAATCACACTAAACCTATATTCATTGTAACAAAGTGGGGGGTAAGCAAATATTCAACTTTACTTTGGACAGCTAAATCCCTTTAGCTTTATGAGGTTCACCTAGAACTTTAGTAGCTTCTGAGTGTAGTGGAATAGAAAAGGGTCAGTCTACTGAAGTCTTTAGTCATCAAGGAAAGACTTTATTGCTATGACACTAGAGTGATGGAGAAAACCCATAATCAGGTTAAAACTAAAATCATAGCTCTGTTTTAGATTAGTACAATGTACACTTTTATACAGGCAACCTATATAAACTCATACTTCTTATGGATTAACTGGCATGTAACAGGTATTTTGTGAAAAAATCCTGTTTTTCAATTTAATAGAGAAAAGGAGTCATTAACTCACTCATTCCTCAGTGGAATTTCCATAGGCAGGTTTTATAAACAACTTATTTTATAGCCTGTGTATAGCACATGTGTGAATGTGTCTGTAGGCAAGCATAAACTTGAACATAAATATATTAATAAAACAAACCAACCTCAACCAACTTTTGTAATTTTTGTTGTTTATAGGTTTAAGCAGCTTACCTGATCTGAAAATAAGGAAATCTTATTGTTCATAAATAAAATCATTCTATTTATAACAAGCCCATGAGTTTCATAAGGGTCATTACTGACCTCTATACATTTGTACTTTGAGGAAAGTGGTGTCAGTCATAAACCCTTTTTCCAATGTGGGCTAAATTCAGCTTGTTTCAAGGATAATCTGGCAACCATACCTTTCTCCTCACACTGTTCATTCAATATACAGATCTAATCTGCCTTCCTTTCTTTCACTCAACCTCTGTGTGTGTGTGTGTGTGTGTGTGTATGGTGGGACAAGAAGACTTTTTCTCAACTTTCTATCCTGTAAATTGCCTTTTAATAACTAATTAAGAGCCCATATGTATATGACTCTTCCTTGCTCATATAAATCCACTTTGAATGTAAATTCATGGAAAAATAAAAAGTACATTTCTTTTTTTGCTACAAGTAATAGCAGATGTTTACAAAATATAAGCTTTGATCATTAGCAGAATGTTTGAGTATCTATGGTATGTTTATTCAATGAAATACTATATGACACTGAGAATGAATACAATTTTCCTCCCTGCAATGGCATGGATGGATCTCCCAGACCAACACTGGCAAAATAAG
The DNA here is from genome assembly GCF_032452875.1 of Bos javanicus. NCBI lineage: Eukaryota > Metazoa > Chordata > Mammalia > Artiodactyla > Bovidae > Bos > Bos javanicus. The sequence continues at coordinate 49,338,353 of NC_083881.1, forward strand.
TCAGAATCCAAAAGAATATATTCTATACAATTCCACTTACATGCAGTTTAAATCTAATATACAATGTTGGAATGCAAATTATGTTTACATGTAGAAAAATAACATAGAGGGGGCTTTGGATTGGCTTTTAGGGACTGATAATGTTACTGTTTTTGATCAGGGTGTTAGTCACCTGAGTAAGTTCACATTACATAAATCATCAAGCTGTGCACTTGGCGACAGTAGTAAATAACCCACCTGCCAGTGCAGAAGGCGTGAGAGACATGGGTTTGATCCCTGGGTCAGGAAGATCCCCTGGAGAAGGCCATGACAACCCACTCCAGTATTCTTGCCTGAAAAATCCCATGGACAGAGGAGCCTGGTGGGTTATGGTCCGTAGGGTTGCAAAGCGTCGGACACAACTGAAGCAACTGAGCACGCACGCATGCATGTGCACTTGTTATTTATGCATTTGAGAATAATATCTTATAGTTTAATAAGTTCAGAAATGAACCAAAACTGAAAAACCTAAAACAAGGAATTGCCTGGTGGTTCAGTTCTTTGGATTCCGAAATTTAACTGCAGGGGCATGGGTTTGATTCCTGGTCAGGGAATTAAGATCCTGCATAAAAGGTATTATGACCGCAAACCAAACCAAACAAAAACGACAAAAAACTTAAAACAAGAAAACCATTTAAGTCTATCTCTGCATTATTTTGGTCCTAATATAACATTCACCTTCTTGTGTTCCATTTTTTATATGAATTCTTTTTTCTTTTAGTTTCTTTTCACAAGGCCTACAGAATGTTTTCCTACATCAGTGGTTTCCATTTGACGCTTGCCATTCAGGTCAGTAAAAGAGCTTCCTGGGTCAAAACTACAACATATTTTCCTAGGATTAATCAAATTGTCTGGGTCATTCTTGGCAGTAATTAAAGCTGGAGAAGTTAGTTTGCAGTCACTTTTTCCTTTTTCTTCTCCCTTTCTTGTTTCCCTCCCTCCTCTATTCCTTTTGCCATTTTTCTCAACTTACTTTTCAGAGCCTTTCTTGATCCCTTGATTATGCCTTTATATGTCAAGATCTACAAATCTTTCTACGATGGAAACCTACTTTGATAATGGTAGAGACATGTCCTTACATTGTTATTTTTGTTTAGTCACTAAGTCCTTTCTGACTCTTTTGAGACCCCGTGAACTGTAGCCCACCAGGCTCCTCTGTCCATGGGATTTTGCAAGCAAGAATACAGGAGTGGGTTGCCATTTCCTTCTCCAATGGACATTCCTGACCCAGGGATGGAACCTGTGTCTCATGCATTGCAGGCAGATTCTTCACACAAAGCCACTCAGGAAACCCATATGTGCCTATGTGCTTAGTCACTCAGTCCTGTCCGACTCTTTGCGACCCCTTGGACTGTAGCCCGCCAGGCTCCTCTCTCCATGGGGATTCTCCAGGCAAAAATACTGGCCCAAATTCATAGAATGTACAACATCAAGAGTGAACCCTAATGGAAACTCTGGCCTTTGGATGATAATGATGTGTCCATGTAAGTTCCTCATTTGTAACAAATGTACTGCTCTGCTGGAGGATGTTGGTAACAGGAGAGACTACTCATGCATGAGAGCAGGGTGTAGGGAGGAAATCTTGGTATCATTTGCTCAAGTTTCTAATTAAAAAAATAGATATTTAAATAGGTATCAGAAAATACTAAACATATCTAGTACTTACATGAGTGGACCTTTCCTTCTAGCCTTCAGCTTTCTTTACCTCTAAATAGAAGATATAATCCAGAGCATTATTCCAGTGTGCAAACAATAATTAGTAAGGACTAGACTATAATTAACCTAGGCGATGCCTTTTGTGAGCATTAGACAAAGCATTCCTTCCTCAAGTGAAAATGAAATTTGTTTGAAGTGAATGTATTATTGCACAGTCTGAAAAGCCTGGATCAGGAGAGCTTTTTAGAGCCACTCAGGCTCTGTGCACACATATATGCCCCCTCAAGTAAAGAATCCTGTCCCATCAAAGTAGGATGGAAGTCAGTGAGCAGGTGGAATTTGATGTCCAGAAGCTGAGATGAGGTGACAGAGGTAACCTCAGGCAACGCTGAAATAGAGCAAGGGCGAAGAACAGCTGATCCAGTAAGTGCAAGATTGTGTTCTTCCAGATGAGTGTCTGTGACCATGTGGATTCAGATGTATTATTCTGGGGTTGCCTCTTTCCTGCTCCAGCATCAGCTGGGAGGCCTGGATTTTATTCCATACTGAAGAGATACAAAGTATCTCTAGATTTTTTGACTGCCCCAGAAAAGGAGTCAGTTCATAAATGCTGTTTCTTCTTTCTACTATATAGTGGCACTATTGAGTAACTGTCTTGCACATCCAATGGACCCACTCCTGCTGGGGAATATAACATTATACTAGGGCTTCCCTGGTGGCTCAGATGGTGAAGAATCTGCCTGCAATGCAGGAGATCAGAGTTCAGTCCCTGGGTCAAGAAGATCCCGTGGAGAAAGGAATGGCCACCCACTCCAGTACTCTTGCCTGGAGAATTCCATGGTTAGAGGAGCCTGGGTGGGATACAGTCCATGGGGGCAAAAAGAGTCAGATATGACTGAAAGGCTACAATTTTTTTTCAGGCAACATGTGAGAGAATAGTAGTTCATTCTTTCATGCTCAGTCAATCTCATGGTACCTAAGTGTATATGAACTTTTAACAATGTGTGTAAACTATGCCAAACCAAATCAACCATCTCCCACCAAATACAACTTTTCTTAGCCTAGGTTACCAGTACAACCTCCGCTTTCCTCAAGATAATTTTATTTCAAGGAACTTGATTTTTCCTAACATTGGTGATAATCACTAACAATAAGTTGAGTATTGGTTCTTTTGCTTCCCAAATTCCCTCAGTTCTCAATTGGATCCACTTCCATGATAAATTCCACTTGGAAAATCAGTTAACTCGGAGTGGTTTTGATATAGTCAGAAAATACTCTGTTAGCCCCACTCCCATCACCAATCTTTGCCAGTAGGCGTTTCCTTGACTTGATGTGCTCAGTCCTTCAATTATATCTGACTCTTTGAGATCCCATGGTCTGTAGCCCACCAGACTCCTAATTGAGAGCTGGTGCTAGTGTTTGATTCTGGAAAATGATCTACTTAAAGGTGCATAATATCTCCTTTGGCCCTAAATATACAGAGGAAAAATAGTTTTTTAAAGAAAATAAAACAAAATTCTGTCTTTGCTTTTAAGGGCATTTTATTTTAAAAAGATTGCGCAAATGAGTATTTGGAATAAAGAAGCTATAATGAGAAAATTTTTATAGAATTATATCTTGATGTGTTCAGTCATTCAGTCATGCCTGATTCTTTGTGACCCCATGGACTGTAGCCCACCAGGCTCCTCTGTCCATTGAGTTTTTCAGGCAAGAATACTGGAGTGGGTTGCCATTTCCTCCTTCCGGAGATCTTCCTGACCTAGGGATTGAACCTGCATCTCCTGGGTCTCTTCTGTTTGTAACCAGATTCTTTACCACTGAGACACCTGTTAGTTTCTGTCAAATCAGAGGCCATTTATTTCATTCAGACAAGCTGACCGAGTTAATTTAATATATAGTTGCATTAGAAAGAGTAGACATTTTTACCGATAGCCATCATATGAAATGAAGTTGATTTTGGTCCACAGTTTATATTATTTTTTCCCTCACAATTTAGTTTAATAAGATATGAATGACATGCTATGAATAAATAATAAGCCATGATTTCTGCTGGCAATTACATGTTTTTAAGTGCAAAATGTAGGAGATTAACTGACCACCTCTCTCCTCTTTCATCCCCACACTTGTATATCTGGTTTTATTTTTAGAAACCGAATATCAGATTAGTTGAACATATTTTGATAGGTTTAAATGTCTTCAGTGCAAAGGAAATGTCTGAGGCTTTCTAATTTGAGTAAATTTTAAAGACAAGCTGGCTGGCATTAGGCAATCTGATAAATTCTTTTCCTGTGGAGAGCTGTAAGAAGGTCAGGGAAACAAAGCACTTACAAAACTCTTTCCCTGGAGAGAGCAGGCGGGGGAGGGGGACAGTGAGAGAGCTGAGAGCCGGCTTGTCCAAGATGCTTTCATCCGCTGGGTGTCACTGCTGATATGAGATTGAACAAACTGAAAGATATTCCTATGGCAGCAAGAATTTCTGAGAGACAGGATGTGAAAACCCCAGAGGTTTAGATGCTATCGCTTTGCCTTGCTACACGACTGAAAATACCTTGCAGATTTGTTTCAGAGTGGTGAGCATTCTGGAAAGGGTCCTGGTACTATACATTAAAAAAAAAAAAAAAGAAATATTAGAATTCCTCCCTGTGGCTGAGTAAGCCTCGGTAATAGGTACATTCTTGCATGGATTAAATATGCTCTTATGATATGTGTCTGTTTTTCTCAGTTTAGCAAAAAAGTGTTTAAGAGAACACAGCTCCACTGAGGACTTTGGCACTGGAACATACCTGCAGCTTATTCCTTGGGTTTTCCAGCTTGTAAACAGTGAACAAGCCACTGTGTTGCCCAAGTAGACAAGAATTAGGTTAATACTGCAGCTTTCTTCCTCTCATTTGGTTAAACAGAGTTGACATCTAGTGATAACTTAGGCTTCCTCTGGAGTTTTTTATTCTGCTCTTTTTTTTTTTTTTTTTTAGCCCATTAGTCTTTTGCTCGAAACAGTTTAAGAAAGTAGATAGAAACAAACAATTTTCTCATTATGTGATGTCCTTTGTCTTGTTTCTGAAATAAAAAAGAAGTACTGACATAGAATCAGCTCAGTTCAGTTCAGTCGCTCAGTCGTGTCTGACTCTTTGCGACCCCATGAACCACAGCTGCCAGGCCTCCCTGTCCATCACCAACTGCTGGAATCTACCCATACCCATGTCCATGGAGTCGGTGATGCCATCCAACCATCTCATCTTCTGTTGTCCCCTTCTCCTCCTGCCCTCAATCTTTCCCAGCATCAGGGTCTTTTCCAATGAGTCAGCTCTTTGCATCAGGTGGCCAAAGTATTGGAGTTTCAGCTTCAACATCAGTCCTTCCAATAAACACATAGGACTGATCTCCTTTAGGGTGGATTGGTTGCATCTCCTTGCGGTCCAAGGGACTCCCAAGAGTCTTATGCAACACCAAAGTTCAAAAGCATCAATTCTTCTGTGCTTAGCTTTCTTTATAGTCCAACTCTCACATCCATACCTGACTATTGGAAAAACCCATAGCTTTGACTAGATAGACCACTGGAGGATGCAAGGGCTGGGGATGGGGAGTATCTTTCAAATAAGGGAAGAAATATGGAAATAAAAAGAAATGGAGATGCAGAAAGAAGATAAAGGATAAAAGAATGAAGGAGTTAAAAAGGTTAGAAGCAGAAGAAGAAAAAGAGGAAGAAGCAGCAGGAGAGGAGAGGGAGGGGACAGGGGAGGAAGAGAGAGAGAAGAAGAAGAAGAGGAAGAAGACAGAGAAGGAGAAAGGGGAAAAAAGAGAGAGGAAAGACAAGAGGAAAGAGGAAATAAATACTTTCCCACCCTCTTATTTAATGAATTTTTGGGTCATTTTTGGTGCTATGTGTGGTTTGGGGTGGGGGGTGACAGATTGGGGGGGAGGCAAGTCATACCACCTGTGACTTTGGGTCACACAGAAACCAAAAAGTAGAACTCGTTATTAATCAAAGTAACCAGAGATGCAGGTTCAAGGCTGAAAGAGAGGAGACCTGTTTGAGGAAGAATAGGGAATTCATGACCATTTTCAAGGCACAGAGTATTTGAAAGTCTAGGAGCTGAACTTGGGAATTGAAGGGACTACAAAACTGTCCCATGCTCCCATTTTATCCTGGCTAGCTTCCTGTGTTCATATGAACAGAACTGCCACAGCAGATTGAGGTGGTTGTTATTCCACAGAAATGGCCTCAGGTAAAACGTGGATCCTATTTAGAGTTCTCCATTCAGCTTCCTGGCATTTTGAAATAAGCGGACAAGGTGGAGGTGACAGGTTTGTACAGGATGTTAGCTCTGTAAGATAGATACCTGTCCCGTTTGTTCACTGTTACATTCTTAGCACTCAGCACATAGTAGGTGTTTAGTCCATTTCTCTTGAATTGTTGAATGGACAAGTCTCCCAGAAGAGTGACTTTGGTACTTGTGACTCCCAGACATTTAGTTAGATTTTGTTTTCCCAGCATTTGCCCTTGTCCCAGAAGTGGGCACTCTTGTATATACTTCAGATGTGCCCTAAGTACTGAGTCTCTTGTATCCTACTGGATGTTTCCTGGATCGTTCAGCAGAAGGAGTCTCGAAAATCTATTTATTAATTAAATCTCAGCAACACTGGAACAATTGAAGGAGGAAAGAACATGGTGTCAAGTCACCAGAAAGGGAGCTCTAAGTCCCTTGTTAAAGGATTATCTTGGTGAGTAGGTGACATGAACACAAAGCTTCCTACCAAGTCAACTCTTTTATTTTCAGAACACTGCTTAATAAGCTGATTATGCATGCCAAAACATTTTTTCTTTTCAGAAAAATTAACCCATACTTGTGCTTAAAAATTACAACAAACCTGGTATAGCCAACAAAATCTATGAAGTCTAGTTGCTTTTTAATGTAATTTTGGTTTGGGTAAATGTAGTCCATAGAGTTGCGAGAGTAGGACACAACTGAGCAACTAAACAACAGATGTAGTTACAGAGAAGTTGCAGCAAACAGATTGTTTTAATTCATTTAAGTTATGGTGTTTAAAACCTTTTCCCCTCCATCCTGAGTAGGCAAGAATATTGGCATTGGAAACAGAAGTGACAATGCCACTGCCTCCTTTGCTCTCTGTTTTCCACAGTACGAGTCTATGATTATCTTAAGTGTGCATCTTAATTGGAAATATTCTTGAGAGGAAAAAATATATTCCCCTGCATATTCTCACATGAATAATGTTGCAAGCTTAACTGATTAAAATTCGCTCTGGTTGGCAACTAAGTAAAAGTGATTTCTTTCATTTAGGTTTGTTTTCTATAAAGTATTAATATGTGTGTGAGTATATGTAGGTGTGTATGTGTGAGTGTGTATTGACAGGCATTATATAATACATGCATATGTTCATATGTATATATATGCATACTTTTTTTCTTTGGTGGGATTTCATCAGAGGAATCGCAATTAATTAGTTGCAAATATATGAGAGCTATAAGCAATAATAAGTAAAGCATTATTACCCAATGCCAGTAAAGTCAGAGTAGGATAGTTAGTGAAAATCTTTTGATACTACTGATTGGATTGAGATAATGTCCTGGGGGCAGAAATACAGACTTCATCATTAAAGACAATTGCAAACTAGATTACTGAAAACATCAGTGGCCATACTATTGGAATATTTCTCTAGCCATGTAGGCTTGTCTTAAATGTTTCCTTAGTTTTTTGGATTTACCTTAGGCTTTGTATTATTTTTGTATTCAGCTTTATTTTTCTATGCTTTTATTGTATAATTGCTAAGATAGTACCGGAGGCTAGTCTTTCATTTTTGTGCTTATCCTGCAATTTCCTTTAAGTGCATACACATCATTATTATGGCGATTCAATGTGTGTGATTAAATCAACACTATTAAAATTTAATGAGGAAACATTTCTAAGATCTTCTTTAATAATTTATGCCTCGAGTAGATATTCTTGGTATTTTTCACATAATTCATGAGACAAAATGTGTGTGTGGCGGTATATGTTTTCACTGGCAAATAAGCTTATGATTGTGAAATGAACTTGTAAGCAGTTCAGGGAAGATGAAGGCAATAAAGGTAATAATAAAGGAAAAGGAGATTGGGATTGACATATGTACACTATATATATACTATATATATATACATATGCATCAGTTCAGTTGAGTTCAGTTGCTCAGTCGTCTGACTCTTTGTGACCCCATGAATCGAGCACGCCAGGCCTCCCTATCCATCACCAACTCCTGGAGTTCACCCAAACTCATGTGCATCGAGTCGGTGATGCCATCCAGCCATCTCATCCTCTGTCATCCCCTTCTCCTCCCGCCCCCAATCCCTACCAGCATCAGAGTCTTTTCCAATGAGTCAACTCTATGCTGCTGCTGCTAAGTTGCTTCAGTCGTGTCCGACTCTGTGCGCGACCCCATAGACGGCAGCCCACCAGGCTCCCCCATCCCTGGGATTCTCCAGGCAAGAACACTAGAGTGGGTTGCCATTTCCTCCTCCAATGCATGAAAGTGGAAAGTGAAAGTGAAGTCGCTCAGTCATGTCCGACTCTTCGCAACCCCGTGGACTGCAGCCTACCAGGCTCCTCTATCCATGGGATTTTCCAGGCAAGAGTACTGGAGTGGGGTGCCATCACCTTCTCCGAGTCGACTCTATATATCAGGTCATATCAGTTCAGTTCAGTCGCTCAGTTGTGTCCGACTGTTCGCGACCACATGGATTACAGCATGCCAGGCTTCCCTGTCCATCACCAACTCCCGGAGCTTACTCAAACTCATGTCCATCCAGTCAGTGATGCCATCCAACCATCTCATCCTCTGTTGTCCCCTTCTCCTCCCACCTTCGATCTTTCCCAGCATCAGGGTCTTTTCAAATGAGTCAGTTCTTAACATCAGGTGGCCGAAGTACTGGAGTTTCAGCTTCAGTATTCAGTCCTTCCAATGAATATTCAGGACTCATTTCCTTTAGGATGGACTGGTTAGATCTCCTTGCTGTTCAAGGGATTCTCAAGAGTCTTCTCCAACACCACAATTCAAAAGCATCAATTCTTCGGCATTCAGCTTTCTTTATAGTCCAACTCTCACATCCATACATGACTACTGGAAAAATCATAGCTTTAATGAGATGGACCTTTTTTGACCAAGTAATGTCTCTGCTTTTTAATATGCTGACTAGATTGGTCATAACTTTTCTTCCAAGGAGCAAGTGTCTTTTAATTTCATGGCTGCAATCACCATCTGCAGTGATTTTGGAGCCCTAAAATGTGTCTTTCACTGTTTCCCTTGTTTCACTATCTATTTGCCATATGTATATATATATAAAACCACGTGTGCTCAGTCACTTCAGTTATGTCTGATTCTTTGCGACCCTATGGACTGTTGCCCACTGGGCTCCTCTGTCCGTGGGATTCTCCAGGAAATAATAATGGAATGGGTTGCCATTTCCTTCTCCAGGGGATCTTCCTGACCCAGGGATCAAACCCAGGGACCCAGGGATCCCTGCATCTCCTGCATTGAAGGCAGATTAGATTACTAATAAGGACCTACCATATAACACAGAAAACTCTACTCAATACACTGTAATGACCTATACAGGAAAAGAATCTAAAAAGGAGTGGATATATGTATATGTATAATTGACTTACTTTGTTGTATACCTGAAACCAATACAACATTATAAATCAACTGTAGTCCAGTAAAAATTTTTTGAAAGAAAAAAATCTATTTTTCATATAGCAATGCCATTATTCTGAATACTGAGCTGGCTTGCACACAGGGAGCTGACAGTATCTATATATGGGTCAGTATTTTCTGTGAAGCACTATTTGGAACTGGTGAAAATGTGTGCCATATAGGTAGGAAGAATAAAGAGTTAACCCTAATGTCCCTTATGAAAATCCCTGTGTGAGAAATTGAGCCTACGTTGCTGGGGTAAAACCAACACGTTTTAGGCTGGAATGTGTATGCACAAGAGGCTTTATTGATATTTCATGGCAATTTAACGCAGCATAACTTGCAATCTCTAGTACAGTGCTGCCCCCATACATAATTTTCATTGACTTCTTAACATTTAAACTAGACACAATTTAAATCTTTCTAAGCAGGTCAGCGTAAGGAAAAGCCTTATTGCCTACAAGTAGTTTCATGGTGGGGATAAACTTTAATTGCCTCTCTGTCGGTGAATAATTAGTAGTATTGCATGTTATGTGCAAAGAAAATTATAACCAACAGTAACCTGTTAAAAAGAGTTATAGTTGTTCTGTTTTTTTTTTTTTTGGAAGCGGGGGCTGGACTATATTAGATTATTAAATGCTCTGGGCTCTCAAATTTATTAGGTAGAGACCTTAAAGAAAACAAGTCTTAAAGATAATATTTCTAGCTAAGATATTATATCCTCTATTTCTTCCCTCACTTGAACTTTCCTAGTCCATAAAAAGGATCATAAACCATGACATGAGTTTAAATTTTTTGTTTTTTCTCTCAGTCAGAAGACAATGTTAGCGTGGAGACTGTATTTTGTATTTCTCCTGTCTGATTTCATTGGCCACAGTGTCTCCTTTTGGATTTTAAAGAATACAGTTTTTCTTATCTTTCATAAATAGTTAGCCATATTTTTAAACAATAAAAAAATATTGTCAAAAATTGGAATTTAAGACAAAAAGTTCATCTTATTCCCACAGAGCAGATGAACAACATAAAGTCTCCTGGGTCTGTTCATTTCATGTTCTCTCCTGTTATTCTCAGGTAAACAGATTCATTCTCTGAACATGACTAAATCGTCTCAGCAGATAGGAGATTATGGAATCTTTTAAACTGGTGGTAAATGTCTCTCTCCCTGGGAACATTGGGGAATATTTGAGAATGATTTTATCACATTCTCTGTGTGGGGATTTCCACAGCCATTTATTGAGTATTGGCCAGAGGGCACTACATGACCGCTGTATAAGGTACTGCGCTACACAGTGAAGACCGTTCTCATCCAGGGCACCCATAATGCTTTGTAGAGAACCAGTTAGCTTTATTATTATTTTTTTAAGTATTTATTTATTTTGGCTGCATTAGTTCTTATTTGTGACATGCAGGATCTTTCACTAAGAGCGCAGACTCCCTAATTGTGGCCCGGAGGCTCAGTAGTTGTGGAGTGAGGCCTTAGTTGCTCTGCTGCATGTGGGATCTTAGTTCTCTGACCAGGGATCAAGCCCGTGTACCCTGCATTGCAAAGCAGATTCTTAACCACTGGACCACCAGGGAAGTCCCAGCTTTATTCTTAATATGAGAGAAATCTCTAGTCTTCTCTGATTCCCATAGGTCAAATTAAGTGTTCCTATTCAGTGTTTCCATAGTAGCTTTTACATATATTTATCATACTATTCCATATTTTTTAAAAAAATTGTCACTCTGTGACTGTCTGCCACAGATACTTTTGAGCCCTTGCAGCATATGGCTGTTCCCTGTTCATTTTTCAAGGTGGGAACTCAGTGCAAAGACTTTTAATGAAATAAACTAGTGGAGCATCCAGGAAGCTAAATTAGACCATATGATTTTAAAAGGATAAGAAATGTCAAATGTGGTAAATAGTGAAGTAGGATTTAAAATTTAATAAACTTCATTATTCAGATAAAAAGAGGAATATTGTTATTTTTCTTGTGTTGAATCATGAAGCATCATATTCTGATGAAAATATGGTATGTTCAAAACTTAAGAAGTTTCCTTCAAGGTATTAGAATTATGATATATTGGTAATTACTTAATCAGTCACTTCATAGGTGACAACCCCAAATCAGAGTCTTTAACTGATGTGTTTAAGGCTTCTTGTTCATATAGATATTTTATGACAGAATCAGAACTAAATGTGGAAGTAGTAAAACTCACAAGGAGGACTTCTCTGGTGGTTCAGTGGTTAAGAATCCACCTGCCAATGCAGGGGACATGGGTTCGATCCCTGGTCTGGGAAGATCTCACAAGCTGTGGGGCACCTAAACCCATGAACCAGAGCTACTGAAGCCTGTGCACCTAGAGCCCATGCTCTGCAACAAAAGAAGCCATCACAAGAGAAGCCCATGTACTGCAACTAGAGTAGCCCCCATTCACCACAGAGGAAGCCCACGTGCAGCAACGAAGATCCACTGCAACCAAAACTAAATACATAATTAAGTTAAGAAACCCACAGAGACAGGAGTTGTACTCCCCAACATCTAACACGGGTGCCTGCCATTTGTGAGAACTCTACAAGATCAGTTGAATGACATTGAATGAATGAATGCTTCTCAACTCTTAGTTCACAGTTCATTCAATTACACCATATGGCCTTCCTGGAATGAAGCTGATGGATGACTTAAAGATAAAACAGATACACACTGGTCCAGAAAAAAGTTTTATTTGAGCCAGGATCAGTGTCTTCTCTTAACTAAAATATTAGAAGATGGTAAGTCAAGCAGTTTCTCAGTAGCAAATTTCACATACTTCAGTCATTATCAGTTGGACTCTGTTATGTGATGCGTTGGGAAGATCCCCTGGAGGAGGGAATGGCAACTGATTCCAGTATTCTTGCCTGGAGAATTCCATGGACAGAGGAACCTGGCAGGCTATAGTCTGTGGGGTTGCAAAGAGTTGGACATGACTGAGTGGCTAACACAGCTTACTACATGAAGCTTGTTTCTTGGAATTCACCTGCACTTGGTGGATGGATCAATTTATGTGAACTGGATGAACCATGCTAATAATATTTTAGCAGCAGTCTGTTTCCCTCCTGTGATTTATATTCTAATGTATAAAACAAGTTGTTGTTGCAGTTGTTTAGTTGCTAAGTAATGGTATGTCACACTATGGTCTATAGCCTGCCAGGCTCCACTGTCCATGAGATTTCCCAGGCAAGAACACAGAAGAGGATTGCCATTTCCTTCTCCAAGGGATTTTCCCAAGCCAGGGATCAAACCCATGTCTCCTGTGTTGCAGGTCAATTCTTTACCACTCTGCCACCCGGGAAGACTATACAAGATTGCATGCTAATTATACATTATCTCCTTTTAGCTGCATATTTTCTCCCTAACAACCCAATGTAAAGTTGACAAAAGCAATGGCTGTGTATCTTTTATAGCAAATGATAAGAGTAGCTTCTCTTTGTCCATAATTTTTCAAAACACGAAGAGAAGCATTATGAATAAAAATATAAATGTGCTTACATCTTATTAAGCATATTAACTTCCTCAAGCATACTGCTTAGAGTTGTCTTTGAACCGTTTTCATTTACAGTCTAAGCTTTGTTACCTGCTGTGCTGTTCTTATTTTTCCCCTTCTCTTATGGCTCAGAGCTCAATGGAGAGTAATTTGATGAGTAATATTGTGTACACAAAGCTGCACCAATTCTTTGGTTTGAAATTCAGCTTTCTCCAAATTTTGTTTGATCAAATGCATTGGCAGAAATGGAAAGAATTTTGTGGATATTTCTAGCACATTTGAGTACTAAATCTACATTCATATAGCTTTAAAAGGAAATGATAGGCATAATAACAATAACTAGATGAGACTACTATTCACTCATGTATATTTTGTCACTGTGATTGTTACCATGAAAATTGTTTGAGGGGCTTCCCTGGTGGTCCAGTGGTTAAGACTCTGCATTCTGGTGTGGGGGGTTGGGTTTGATTCCTGGTTAGGAAACTAAGATCCCACTTGCTTCATGGCCAAAAAACCAAAACATAAAATAGAAGCAATATGGTAACAAATTCAATACAGACTATAAAAATGGTCCACATAAAAAAAAATCTTTTTAAAAAAGGTCGTTGGAAATGAATATTGGTGTTTCTGTTATCTTTTGATGTAAAGAGGGCCACCTCAGAACTTAGCAACCTAAAACAATAGTTTACTGGTCTCATAGCTCTGTGTACTGAGCAGGGTCAACTAAATTCTTCTCACTAAGAGTCTATCATGAGATTGCTGTTCCCTGGTGGCTGAGGTGAGTTATTTGAGGGTTCAGCTGTAGTGGCTGATTCTCCCCAGAATGTTTTAAGAAACCAAGGTAGAAGCTTGTGACCTAGCTTCAGAAGCCAAGCTATTCTATTATTTATTCAAGGTCAGACAAAATTCCCTATGGGAAGCATATACAAAATGACATACATTGCAGGGAATGTGGTTCTTTGGGGAAACTTCTTAATTTGTTTAGGTAATCTGTTTTTGCTGTATTAGTCACTTTCAGGGCCCTCCATGAAGTGTATTAAGTCATTATAGGTCAGTAATAGTATACAAGTGGAAAAATACATAAGACTGTAAATTTCTTTTTCTTATAATTTTCTTATTAATTATTTTTCTTATATATTTCATGTGAAATCTTATTTTGATATTTCATTAATTTTTATCATTTCCAAGGCACCGTGTCAAGATAGCCGTTTCTCTCCTTGATCACTCTCAGTATATAAATGCGCCAGTTATTGATTTCCAGTGACAATACATCAATAAACCATATAATAAACAGTTCAAAAATTTTGTTAAGGCATGGAAAGAAAATTTGACAATCTGTAGTCATGAAAATAAAGACATAGTGAATTTTAAAGCTGCAGATAGTGCTACTGCTTGATTCCCATTTATTGCTTTTTTGAACATTAATTAGACATCTATAATATTCTAGAAAATCTGAATCTCAAGCTATATGCAGCATGGTTTCTGCCATGAAATTAATGCTTTTGCAAGGTGTTCTGTATCAGTTGTTCTTAAGTTTAATGTGCAGCAGAATCACTGGAAGGCTTATTAAAACACAGATGACTGTGTTGTTTTTTTTTTTTTTCCTCTCTGAGGCATTTTATTTGTATGTATTACATCCTAAGAATCTAAAGATTTTCCCTTCTGTATGTTTTCATCTTGGGGATCTTACCCCAAGTGTTTCTGATTTTTTCAGTCTGGGAGGATTTGAAGATTTCCATGTGAAACATACTATCAGGGGATACTGTTACTGCTGGTCTGGAGACCATACTTTTAGAAACACTAAGCTATACAACGATCTCATCATGCCTACTTCTCATCTAATTCAGGACGAGATCAAGATCAGCCAAATTGTGGCAGTTAGAAATAAGCAACCAAGCAAACTGGCACTCTGTCTGATTCCAAAACAATGCCTGTAGACAATTTCTGGGTTCAGTTTTTCTTGAGTAAACCCAGACTGACTCCAAGGAATTTATACTCTTACTGAATCAGAGTCAGTAATGACTGAAAAAGTCAATTGGTCAAATTCAATTTTCAATATTGGAAAACCCATCAACTGTTTCATCATAATTGATTTACACAGAAAAGCCCTTAGAGACAACCTAATTTCCAGAAAGGCAATAATATAATGGAAAGACCATGGAATTTCAAATTAGAAACCAAGATGGGAGTTTTGAGTTTACCAATTACTGGTTATGGTATCTTGGGAGTATTTCCTTTCTTTCTGGGAATATTTGTTACCCTTTCCAATAAAATTAAGAAAAAGAACATAATAAAATTCTTATTATAAAAGTGCTATGAAAATCAGCTGAGGTGGGGTATAGAAAAACTCTTTATCAGTTAGTATAGAGATCTTCCAGATATTTGCAGTCATTATTGACTAGCAATTGAGTTAGCACTGTCTTATTTTGCTGCTAATTGGAATCCACATACCTGTTGGTCTTTACTCTCCATAGTTATTCAGACAGTTTCAGGTGATTAATTGATTCATCCTTGAACTTATCTTTTATCTCTTCTGTTCTTTTCTTTTCTCTGATTGCATCAGTGTTCTCAACTTCATTATTTCAAGTCTGATTAAGTGAAGCTTTCTGCCTGGAGGCCAATATTCTTCTAAATCCCACCCCATCTGCAACCCCACATACACATCAAATAAGTATTTATTTATACTATAAATGTTCCTCTCAGGAAGAAAAGGAAGAATGATAAAAATATAAGAATCAAATCATTATTTACTAAATACTGTTTCAGTCATTGTGGTTAAAAAACTATCTGTGTACTATCTTTAACATTTGCAACAGCTCTTTTAGGCATGCTGCAGTCTGTGGGGTTGCAGAGTCAGATGACTGAGTGACTGAACAACAACAACTTTTAGATCAACTCTAATATTTTCTTGATTTGACCATTGAAGAAGCTGAAATCTAAACAGATTTCTGAGATCAAGCACAAGTAAGGACTGCAACTAGAATGCAAATGCAAGTCTGTTCATGTGGAGAGGACTTCTAACTACCCCATGGTTGACCCTAAGTCCTCTCTGGTTTCACAGAGCCTAAATAGAAACATAAGAACATGAAACAAGACCATCCAGGTTTTTGAGGGATTCTCCCAAGTACAATCCTCACCTCCTCTACTCAGTCTGAATTTATTTCTTTATTGTTCCTATGAGGGCTTCTCTGGTGGCTCAGATGGTAAAGAATCTGCCTGCAATACACGGAGACCCCAGTTCCATCCTTGGGTCAGGAAGATTCCCTGGAGAAGGGAATGGCCATCCACTCCAGTAACTATTATTAATTCACACATTCTTGAACTCATTTTTGAACTCCTTAGGTGGCACTGTTTAGGGTTATTTAGCCCTCTATGTGAAATACTCAGAAGAAGATTGCGAGCTTTGACTGCAGTGATGTAGGTGTGAGAACAAAAAAAAGGTGTACAAGAAAGTAAATTTCTAGGGTTTCCTTAGTGGCTTAGTGGTGAAGAATTCACCTGCCAATGCAAGAGGCACGGGTTTGATCCCTGATTGGGGAAGATTCTACATGCCCTGGAGCAACTAAGCCCATGTGCCACAATTACTGAGTCTGTGCTCTAGAGATCAGGAGCCACAATTACTGAGTCCATGTGCTGCAACTACAGAAGCCCATGTGCTCTAGAGCCCATGATCCACAATAAGAGAAACCACCGCAATAAGAAGCCCGCCCACGGCAACAGGAGAGTAGTTCCCACTTTCCAAAGCTAGAGAAAGCACAGTCAACAATGAAGATCCAGCAGAGCCAAAAATAAACAAATAAATAAAATATTTTTTAAAAAAAGAAAGTAAATTTCTGGAAAGGGCAGATTTCAAAAGACACATGCAATACTTCCGAAAATTCCTGCTAGGAACAGGATTATACCATAGATACTTAAGATTTATAATATCCCTCATGCCCTAGGCGTGAGAAGGAGAACTAATGGGTGTCAGCACCGTTACCAGTGAAATACTGTCTTTCACATTAAATGTAGGTTTCTCAGATCTTCTCCTTGGTGACTAGAACTATTACTGGCTTCTCAGTTCTTTCTGTTTTTAGCTTTTTTGAAAGTAATATTGAGGAAGAAAAGTTTGAAATCTACAATGCTAGTATTCACAACAAGAACACAGACAGATGGAAATCCCAATCCATATTAGTTACCATTAAAAAAAAAAAAACTAATATTGGCTAAAGCAAGATATCTGTACGGCAGATGTCCATCTTTCTCCAACAGCTCTGAATACCAGCTGTTCAGATGAGGTTTTCATGAAGCGTAAAGTCTGAGCATTGCTATTCTCTGTCCTGTGTATTCTTATTTTTTTTCACAGCAGTAAAAGAAAATGGACTTCAGGAAGAAAGTGAGGCAAACTACTGGAACAGTATGGCACTCATTTCGTGCTTCTTCTCCATTCATATGAGTGCAAAGTCTCTAAGACAGGACTTAGAGCGAAAAATTGAAGGGATACCAAATATTTTCTTTTCATGTATGAAATATGCAGAACCACTTTCCTTGCCTGATGGTAATTCAATTTTATAGGGTTAGCAAATATTTTTTTCCTTCCAAACTTTAATATCAAGAGGACT
Source organism: Bos javanicus (assembly GCF_032452875.1). NCBI lineage: Eukaryota > Metazoa > Chordata > Mammalia > Artiodactyla > Bovidae > Bos > Bos javanicus. Next base: position 49,355,842 of record NC_083881.1, read on the forward strand.
TTTCAATTTAGAAATAAATATCCTGCCTGTACCAAGGGCTTTACTGTGATTAACCTTCATAACTAACTGGGGAGGTTGCTTACTATGAATGTGCTTGCATGGGAACTTCAAGCTGGTTTTATTGACATAAGAGGTCAGTGTAACAAGGTCCTAGCATCAAGGGAGGAGAGCAGAGAAGCTATACTAATTGTGGCCATGAAGAGCATGTAAGTGTTTTCATTAGAAGTCAATACTCATGCACATTTTAAATTCGCCATCTGGCCCTCTTTGCACTGATATTTGAAATGCAGGAAGCTGATTTCATAACCAGATTTCTTCATCAATTTGTCATGTATTTATAGAATACATTTGTTACCATTTCTAGGTAATGTAAGTGAAAGCAGGGCAATATGCATAAAAATATATTTTATTTTTGTCTTTCTTTGGATATTTTGAATTCTAACTGCAAAATATTGCAAAAATATAGTTTTAGTTTACTATTTAGAAAGAATTAACTTAGTCTTATTAAAAATATACACTAATCATAGGAATTGAAGAACTATTTGAAAATGTATAGTTAATATTTAACTAAGTTTATTTATGAAACTCTTGATTTGCGTGTCTGGGGGAGTATCATGGAGATATATTCTTTTATTCTTAGCTCTATGGGAATTACAAAGAGCTCAGCAGGTATATATTAGAGCTGCAATTGCCTTCTAGTAGCATATATAATCAGAAATTTTTATTTCATAGCTGATTGTTATTTACTCAGATTATTATTACTTGGTTCAACATGTGTGGCTCAGACATGAAGGTGACATTATTAACTAACATTATTTGAATTTCTGTCTGCTTACTTTGTTCCTAGCTAAGACTGTTTAAACCATCTTTACTCTTTCTCTTGTTTTTAAACAACGTCACTGACAACAACATGAGTCTTAATGTCTAAGACTGAGAGATTTGGGACATTTTAAAAAATAATAATTCACTCAATGAATGAAAATATATTGAGAACTTATTAATATGCTAGACACTATTCTTGGTGCTGGAAATTCTTTAGTAGGATATAATAAGCGCAGCTGACAAATAAGAATCCTTTACATGCATTTTCTTGTATAATAATTACAATAAACCCATGAGACAACCCTCCTCCTCCCGTTTTACAGATAAGAAAACTGATGTTGAGAGTAGTTAAATAATTACCTAATGTTTCATAGCTAGGATGGAGTGGATCTGGGATTTAACACCAGATTTTTCTGGCTTGCTTTACTCCACTTTTCCTAGGCTAACACTCATGAAATGTTAATGGAATTGGCGTTTAATGTTCTGCCTTTAGTAAAATGCAGCCAAATTCTGTATTTTAAGTTCTATCCCTAAAGTAACTGTCACTGGTTCCACTTGTGCCCTCTCATTGGCCACGATCACAATTTTCTTTTTGTGCCTGTGTTCTTGTAGTCATGTGATTTATTTCAGTTGGACTGCTCACTGCTCTTCCCTTCACTCCTTAGGTAAATCTTATACTCTGTATCCCTTTTTAAGTTCAGTGAAAACTCATTTATTCCTCCCCCAAATCTTCTCTGTCTTCAAATTTCACTGAGCTTCCTTGTCTCTGATTTTCTCCACTACTCTCTGTTGTTCTACCAAATTGAGTGCTAAATTATGTATTACCTTGTCATGTGTTATTTGCTCATTTTCATTTATATTTTGACATTTTAAAGTAAACTATTGTATCTTCTTTAGCATTTCTACCAAACAGTCAGACAGACAGACAGTAAATCAAGATGTTAATGCATGGTAGGGAACAAATTAACCAGAGACTGAGTGGATTAGAATATCAAAAACATTAATCTATTCTAACAAATCTGCTGAGTAATGTGAAAAAAACCTGCTTTTTTACTTCTGTCAGTAAAGTAAGGAATGAAAATATTAATTTGTAGAAAATGCCACACTGCAGAACAAGAAATGACTGACAACAAACAGATCAGGAAGTCAACAGGAAATCATGTCACAAAAGGGCATTAGCTGGGATCTCAGCTAATCCAATCACCACAGGCAGGAAAATTACCCAGAAGTCACCATTTTTCAGCAGAAATTGGAAATATTTTATTGATAAGATTAAGAACTTTCACAATATCATCAGAGACATGAATTTCAAAATATGAAATACATAATGAAGGTATTTTGCAAGGATTAAGTTTGCTGCTTCAGGGACTCTGGCAAAGGTTTTGAGCAGTTATCATAATGTTTAAAAAAAGAAAGTTGTTAAGAATCTGTCAGTATGCCTCCCTCCTGGCTTTGATGACACTCTGCCCTGATCATAGACACAAGTACACTTGCCTATAATGGAGGATGACTCATTAGGTTACCATGGCATTATGAAAATATTATGTAATCCACACTTTATTGGGTATAAAGTGATTAAACAGAAAGTCTCCCAGCTACCGTTGCCTTGGGAAGTTTTAATGATGCTATGCAGAAAGTATCATGGCTATTGCCCAAATGGAGAATCTGTGCCTCCTTCAGTCTCCAGGCAGGAATGGACTGTTCCCACCAGAGGGCCTTTAGAATCCCTTTCACACTTTCAAGTGGAGAGAGCACATCATTGGAGCAGAAAATGGCATTTTCCCCCACAGGCAGACTGGGAGAGAGATGATAGGCACATAATACTCAATTCAGAACAATGCAACAATGAGTTACATACGCATTTCTGGGGCTAACAAATAAAGTTTTGGTTTTCAAAATTGCTTCACTGGGGTTTATGTAAGCAAAGTCCATGTCTTTGTATGATAGACCCTGAACCAAGAAGTGAAGAACTCAGAACAGAGGGGAAAGCTAAGGAACTGGAAGGCAAAGTCAGACTTTACCATGACATGGAATCTGCATGTATAATCACAAAGCATCTTAACTATTATGAAGAAAAAGTACAAGGGAGAGGGAATGATAAAGCCTGGAGGATGGGAGCATAGTGAATTTTACTAAAAAAAGTGCCATTTAAGTTGAGATCTGAAGGATGAGTAGGCACTATGTAGGCCCCACGTTGGCAGGGGAGAAGGCAGTGGTGGGTGGAGAGAGGTGGACAGCACATCCCTTGCCAAACCGTGGCATTGCATAGACCAGGAAGCCAGCCAGCGCAGCTGGAGCTAAGAGAGGAAGGGGAAGGGGAAGTTTGGGGGCAGATTCTCCAGGCCTGTGAGTAACTGGGTCTTGATTCTAATGGAAAGTCTCTACACTTTTAAGATTAAGAGGATGACATTATGTCCAATTTCAAAATGTGTGTGTCCATGATATAAACAATAGATTACATGGTACTAAATGAGTTAGGAAGGAACCAAACCAAAGGAAAACAGCCCTTATTGACTCTGCTGTCAGCTGCAGGTAAAAGAAACCTGTATTGTATTTTTTGGGTCATGTAAAGATGAGGTCATGCATGGTATTAGGTAAAAGAAAGAAAACGGGGCTATGACCTTGATGGGAGGTGGACAGAGTCATACCCAGGAGAAGATTGGAGAGTTCTCCTTGGTGATGGTGAGAGGATGAGAATTTGCCAGTCCTGAGACTGGCATGGGTCCTGGCAAAGAACCTCCTGAGAGATGATATATCTCTGATGTTAGAGCTCATGAGTGTCAGTCTGTGTTGGTTATTCCTGATCAGTGAGGCAACAGCCTTGGGAACATCAGGTTATCATGTGAGGTGGTGCCACTGTCTTTCTTAAAAGGCCCTGTGAGAATAAGCAAGGAGTATGGCAGCATGGCACCCCACGCCAGTACTCTTGCCTGGAAAATCCCATGGACAGAGGAGCCTGGTGGGCTGCAGTCCATGGGGTTGCAAAGAGTTGGACACGACTGAGCGACTTCACTTTCACTTTTCACTTTCATGCATTGGAGGAGGAAATGGCAACCCACTCTAGTGTTCTTGCCTGGAGAATCCCAGGGACGGCGGGGCCTGGTGGGCTGCCGTCTATGGGGTCGAGCAGAGTCGGAAACGACTGAAGCCACTTAGCAGCAGCAGCATGGCAGTAGACCAGTGTAGTCAAAATAGATTGCTTTCCTATCATTTTTACCATATAAATTAGAGAATCTTCAAAACTTGCAGACTGAATTTCTCCTTGTTAGATAGGTAGATGTAGGTAGAGAGAATTATGAACTGGGGGTTTAAACCCCTAAATTTGTTACAAAGCAAAAATTACTGGAACTTCTAACTCATTTATTAGAACCATCATCTTCCACAACTCAGGGCAAATAGTGACTTTTCCACTTTTTACCCCCTCCTCCTGTCTTCTCAACTTTTTAAGTCTCCTCTTGTATGTCACAAGAAGTTGCTTGCTTTTTACTGAACAAGTTGGTACATTTTTTTCAACCAATTTATTATTTTATGTTTATCATGCTGTATTATAAGTGTTGTGTTTCTGTACAAGTTTCTTAATAATATCATATTTGTTTAGAGACTAGTAAGTAATATTTTATAACATGATAGTTGTATATAGGTGGGCATTTTATGTATGTATGTTTACATGCTTTTCAGGAAATTGATTAGAGGTTTAGTGTTCACATACAATATAATATTCCCTTTTTACATAATGGGAAATAAGCTCCTGTTTGGGGTTTCTTACCCAGAATATCAGATTTTTCAGAAATGAATTATTGATATTAACTGGGAAATGCTTGTATTCAGGTTTTCCAGTTTTTATAGTGGAGAGTGAAAAAGTGGGCTTAAAGCTCAACATTCAGAAAACGAAGATCATGGCATCCAGTCCCATCACTTTCATGGGAAATAGATGGGGAAACAGTGGAAACAGTGTTAGACTTTATTTTTCTGGGCTCCAAAATCACTGCAGATGGTGACTACAGCCATGAAATTAAAAGACGCTTAGTCCTTGGAAGGAAAGTTTTGACCAACCTAGATAGCATATTCAAAAGCAGAGACATTACTTTGCCAACAAAGTTTCATCTAGTCAAGGTTATGGTTTTTCCTGTGGTCATGTATGGATGTGAGAGTTGGACTGTGAAGAAGGCTGAGCGCCGAAGAATTGATGCTTTTGAACTGTGGTGTTGGAGAAGACTCTTGAGAGTCCCTTGGACTGCAAGGAGATCCAACCAGTCCATTCTGAAGGAGATCGGCCCTGGGATTTCTTTGGAAGGAATGATGCTAAAGCTGAAACTGCAGTACTTTGGCCACCTCATGCGAAGAGTTGACTCATTGGAAAAGACTCTGATGCTGGGAGGGATTGAGGGCAAGAGGAGAAGGGGACGACAGAGGATGAGATGGCTGGATGGCATCACTGACTCGATGGACGTGAGTCTGAGTGAACTCCGGGAGTTGGTGATGGACAGGGAGGCCTGGCGTGCTGCAATTCTTGGGGTCGCAAAGAGTCGGACATGACTGAGCGACTGAACTGAACTGATAGTGGAAGAATCAAGAGAGAAGGGATTGCTCTGTTAGTGACCACAGAATGATGTGTGCAAGTGTATGGAAGATACTGAGCTTGTTTTGGAGATGTTACTTGTCTGGTTTTTTCACACATAGGTAGAGAAGCCAAGTAGGCAATTTCTTAGCAAGAAAAAACTAAAACCTTCAGAAACCACCGGACGTCCTTTCCAGTGGTTGTTGAACAAGTTGTGTTCATGTCAACTGATAAAATCATGAGCAGGAACTATATACATATAGTGGGCCCAGGAGGTCTATCTCCAGGCTCATAGATGAATGCACTTATTTTACACAGATACTACTTAATATTCACTCCTTTGAAGCCAGAAATTGAGGACAGATTTCTGCTGGTCATAGCAGTGGTTTACAGAATCTTCCATTTTTAACTCATATAATAGAAACTCTTCCAGTATAAGAGTTATATTTCACATGACCAGAGCAATTGACTCTAGCTCCTAAAGAGATTAAATATCACTATGTAGAGAGAGAAATATAGCTGTACATTGCTGTTAAAATTCCATATATGTACCAGTGAGATGTGAAGAACATATGTTCAGCCATAAATATGTTCATGTAAAGCAGTCCAGTCCTCCTGTGAGTAATCACATGCCAAGACATTTGAAGAAACGCAAATAAAGTGCTCAGAAGTGTTTTTGGCACTTTGTAAGTGCTCAATAAATGTTAACTGCAGTAATAATATTATTGTTATTCTTTTCCTTTGGTTTCTACTCCTCTTCCTCCTCCTCTGCTCTTTCTTCCTCCTCATATCCGTTGCTTCTTTAATAATGCCATTAGAGTTCTGTTATTGATTCATAGGCATCCACATTCAAAAACAGAGTCATGATTCATTGTCTTCCTTGCCTTTTTACTTTTCCAATTAATTTCCTTCTAAGGTCAATTTCATTCCCACACCCTTTAGTTCTCTCTGCCATTTTACGCTCACTGCCACTCACATGTTTAATATTTCTATTACTTTTCATCTAGAAAGCACCAGCCCCAAACCTAGGGTGGATTACCCACTAGGTAGTCAAGCATAGACTTGGAGCATTACAAAAGAAGCATATCATAAAGTTCAGTTTTGGTGAACTTTTCGAGTTTTTCTATCAGAAAACTTAGAAAAATATATTGAAGCTTTGCTACATGTTTCATTCTTAATAGTTAAGCATCAATTTTACTTTGATTCACAGTTAAGGGAGGTAATACCATAAAATGTTCAAACTTTAGGGCTTCTAAAATCTTTTCATCTTACCCAGTCTGACTTATCTCTTTTAGTCTAGCTGCTTCTTTCTCATGTACACTTTTTCAGGATAGTGGATGCCTCTGTAATGAAATTTCACTGCTTAAATGAACAGATTTATAAAATATACAGCAACCATAGGGAAGTATATTAGAGAGAGTTTCATATGCCATGAGGGTCTTAGTATAAAGAATAGACTTTAATAGGGAAAGGTATAGCAAAAGTGAGGCAAGAGAAGGTCATCCATTGATGTCTCATTATCCCCAGAGAGATTCTTTGAGGACAGAATGCTTCTGGATACAACATGGGTTTGTGTTCCAGGTGTGGGTAATTGTCCTTCTGCTAGACTCTCTTTTCTGTGCATGGGAGAGAATACCTTTGGAAGAGGTGAGCGTAGATGTTCAATGTGAGTATCCATGCCAGCTCTTCAGAGAGCTGTCTGAAAAATGCTAGCTGCTTGGGGAAGGGAGTGAACTAGGAAGTTGAGTTGGGTGCACTCTTTGCTAGCAAAATTGGGAAGTGATTGGTCTCTGTCAATCTATTACAAGATAGTCTGAGCTTCAAGATTTATTCACTGGACAAATTTATTTGTCTTTCTCTATAACCTCTTGAGTACCATCAAGTTTGGATCTAAATCTACCTTTCTGTCTCCTGTGATCTGCCCCATGCATTCTGTGCTTTCCTTTTTTATTTGAATATTTTCTGTGCTATCTTTATTTGAAAAATTTGCTCATATTGGAATATCTTACCACCTTATTATGTCAGCCCTAAACTCACACACTTACACTTGTCTCCTCCATCAACTTTGCATTTGTATTATATAACTTTGAGAAATCATATTAAAAGTTTCCCCCTTTATGGAGTCCATTTACTTAACATATTCTAGAATCTGACAAAGAGGGACAACATTTAAAAAGCTAAGTACATTATTTATGAATTCAATTATTTCTTGAGTAATGGTGTAATTTCATTATATTCATCAACTCTAAATAATATAATAATGCTTTTGTTCAAAAATTCTATTTAATTGATTTAAGAATGCCAAGGGACACAAACTGACTCAGAAATGTCAGAATATTTTGTACGAACTAAACTTTTATGAACATATGAAGAGGCTGAGCCAAGATATCAGTATCAAGCTTCTGGTAAAAGTGACTACAGACGTCTAAGCCACAATTTCCATAAAGCTTTGTCAGTCAGGCAATGAAATCTGAGCTTCCTTTAAAAAGTCTATAAAATTGCATTATTCACTAGTTTCAGAATATAGCATATGTTAAATAGAAATGATTTCTGATGTAAACTGCAAAACCCAAGGAGGACCTAAAAAAGACTCTGAAGAAGAAAGATCATACCTGAGACAGACATTTATTAAACTTTGAGAAAGTATCAACAAGAGTTAAAGTAAAAACCCATGGGGCACTTAATTGTACCCAAGTAGGTGGCACAGAGTATTTTTAAATGGTGTGAAATTGCTTCTTGGCTAGGAATATGTGGTCAATAAGTAGTTTGCAAAACAATAATTTATATTTTGGAAAGAACTTATAAATAATTGTATCATGAGATGTCTTCTTGTTATCATCACCATTGGAAAATTTTCCCCAAGAATTTATAACATGTGAAGAACTCTCCACAACACAGAGGTGGATGTGGCCTCTGCCCAGTGGCTTCTGCAACCTAAACACAACCGGTAACAAAGAAAACATAAAACCATTGGACGATAGATGACCTACACAGAGATGATGCAGTTTGCATATGGTTTCATTTTTTGGGTTTCTACTTTGAGACCTCTCCCATTGCTCTAGGATTTTAAAAGGATGTCACATGTGAGATCGCAGAATTTATCTTGTTTTCTGCTTTTGAATCCCAGTCACAGAGAAGACAGGGAGATAGGAAGTAAATAGGCCAACATTTCTGATATTCTATTAGATATTGAAGTTTCAAAGGATAGAAAAAATATCTATATCAACTAAGATAATGCTTGCTTATGCTAAGCATTCAATATTGCCAGGTGAATAAACTGTGATAATTGATAGAGAGAAATGCTGGTGCCATAGTAGCACTCAGATGATTCCTTGGGAAGAGGGCATCTGTTAATGTATCAATTGGTCAGCTGAGCAAAGCCACTGTAAGCATTTTTTAGGAAGTTGAGAATATTTTAAATCTTAAAATATGCTTTCCAGGATGACCAGTGTTTATGGTTCAAAAGGTAGAAACAGAAGTGTTGGTAAGAGAGGAGGTTGAAAAGATGGGCTGGACCCAGATCTTTAAGAATGATAGGTCATTCTTAAGGCATGTGTAGTTATAACCACAGGGGTGATGAGACCAGTTTTGCATCTCATAAGAATCTGTTTGATACCACTGTGGAGAACACTGCTCCCTGAAAGTTTATTTAAGGAAATAATGGTACCAACTTCCCAAATTGGGGGAATGAAATAAACATTCAGATTCAGGAAGCATAAATCACACCAAATAGAATAAATCTAAGTAAGTCTATGCCAAGAAACATTATAATCTAATTGACAAAAGTAAAAAACTAAGACTAAACTTTGAAAACAGTAAAAGAAGGAAGACTCATCACATACAAGGGAGTCCCTGTAAGGCTATCAGCAGATTTCTCAGCAGCAACCTTGTGGTCCAGGAGGGAGTAAGATGATGTATTCAAAGTGCTGAAAGAAAAAAAAAAATCTGCCAAATAAGAATACTATTCATATCAAAACTTCCCTTGTGGCTCAGATTGTAAAGAATCTGCCTGCAATGTGGGAGGCCCAGGTTTGATCCCTGGGTGGAAAGATCCCCTGGAGAAGGAAATGGCAACTACTCCGGTATTCTTGCCTAGAGAATTCCATGGATAAAGGAGCCTGGAGGGCGATAGTCCAAGGGATTGCAAAGAGTTGAACATGACTGAGTGACTACATTTTGGGCTTCCCTGGTGGCTCAGATGATAAAGAATCTGCCTACAATGCAGGAGATCTGGGTTCCATCCCTGGGTTGGGAAGATCCCCTGGAGGAGGGGTTGGCAACCCACTCTAGTATTCTTGCATGAAGAATCTCCATTGACAGGGGAGCCTGGCAGACTACAGTCCATGAGGTTGCAAAGATTCAGACACTGCTGAGTAACTAAGCACATACATATCAAAAAGTTTCTTCAAAAATGGAGAGATAAAGACTTTCCCAGACAAATAAAAGCTAAAGGAGTTCATCACTACTAATCTACTTTACAAGAAATTCTAGGAGTTTTCCAAATTAAAACAAAAGGATGCTAAACAGTAACACAGAAGTATATGAAAATATGGAACTGTGGTAAATATAAAAAATCTGTAATTTTATAATGGTGGTATGTAAATCATTATTAATTTTAGGATAAAATTAGAAAATAAATATTAATAATGAATATAATTAAATAGATTGGCTAATGGATACAAAATATAAAATGATACAATTGTGACATAAATAACATAATGTATATTGGGAGGGTGACATAAAAGAATAGAGTTGCATGCAAATAAAGTTAAATTGCTATTGACTTAAAATAGACTGCCTAAGATGTTTTATGTACATGGCACCTCATGGTACATAAAAATGTACTACATGCTACAAAAAATACATACAAACATGCCAAAAAAGAGGAGAAAGAAATCAAAGAATGTGGTTACAATAAATCAAGTAACACAAAAGAAGATAGCAAGAGAAGAAAAGAGAATAAAAAACTGCAAAATAGAAAAAAGCCAAAACAGCAATAGTAAGTTTTTCCCTGTGGATAATTTCTTTTAAACTAATTGGATTAAATGGATTAAACTTATTGATAATAGAGCAAGACCCAACTACAAACTGCCTACAATGGACTTATTTTAGAATTAAGGACACAAATAGTCTGAAAGTAAAAGGATGGGAAAAGATACTCAACACAAATGGTAACCAAAAGAGAGCAGAGGTGGTTATACTTTTAACAGACAAAATAAACTTTAAGTCAAAAACTGTTACAGGGGCAAAGGACATGATATGACAATAAAAGAATGAATTCATCAAAAATAAATCATGAGAAACGCTGGACTGGAAGAAACACAAGCTGGAATCAAGATTGAGGGAAGAAATATCAATAACCTCAGATATGCAGATGACACCACCCTTATGGCAGAAAGTGAAGAGGAACTAAAAAGCCTCTTGATGAAAGTGAAAGAGGAGAGTGAAAAAGTTGGCTTAAAGCTCAACATTCAGAAAACGAAGATCATGGCATCTGGTCCCATCACTTCATGGGAAATAGATGGGGAAACAGTGGAAACAGTGTCAGACTTTATTTTTCTGGGCTCCAAAATCACTGCAGATGGTGACTGCAGCCATGAAATTAAAAGACGCTTACTCCTTGGAAGGAAAGTTATGACCAACCTAGATAGCATATTCAAAAGCAGAGACATTACTTTGCCAACAAAGGTTGGTCTAGTCAAGGCTATGGTTTTTCCTGTGGTCATGTATGGATGTGAGAGTTGGACTGTGAAGAAGGCTAAGTGCGGAAGAATTGATGCTTTTGCACTGTGGTGTTGGAGAAGACTCTTGAGAGTCCCTTGGACTGCAAGGAGATCCAACCAGTCCATTCTGAAGGAGATCGGCCCTGGGATTTCTTTGGAAGGAATGATGCTAAAGCTGAAACTGCAGTACTTTGGCCACCTCATGTGAAGAGTTGACGCATTGGAAAAGACTCTGATGCTGGGAGGGATTGGGGGCAGGAGGAGAAGGGGACAACAGAGGATGAGATGGCTGAATGGCATCACTGACTCAATGGATGTGAGTCTGAGTGAACTCCGGGAGTTGGTGATGGACAGGGAGGCCTGGCATGCTGCGATTCATGGGATCGTAAAGAGTCGGACACAACTGAGCAACTGGTCTGATCTGATCTGATAATATATATATGCACCCAATACCAGAGCCCCAAAATATATACAGCAAAAATTAATAATATGGATGGAATATCCAGACAAGTCAAGTGATCTTTGACAAGTACACCAAGAATTCACAATGGGAAAGGACGTTCTTTTCAATAAATGGTGATGAGGAAACTAAATTGTGCTCTTCTGTGCTCAGTCACACAATCATGTCTGACTCTTGCAACCCCATGTACTATAGCCCACTAGGCTCCTCTGACCATGGGATTTTTCAGGCAAGAATACTGAAGTGAGTTGCCATTTCCTCCTATAGAGGATTTTCTTAACCCAGGGGGTGAACCCGTGTTTCCTGTGTCTCCTGCATTGAAGGCAGATTCTTTACCCACTAAGCCAGTGGGGAAGCCAGAAAAGTAAATACATGCAAAAGAAAAAAATATAATCAGAATCTTGTACCATATAAAAATTAGCTCAAAAATTAAGGACTAAGTATAACACCTGAACCTAAAACTCCTACAAGAAATCATAAGGCAAAACTTCTTTTACTTAGATATTGGCAGTGATTTTTGGATATTATACCAAAAGAACAGGCAACAAAATAAAAAAAGACAAGTGGGACCACATAGAACTAAAAAGCTTCTGCATAGCAAAGGAAACAACAAACTGAACCAAAAGTCAACCTACAGAATGGGAGAAAGTAGTTGCAAATCATATACCTGATAAGGAATTAATTTCAAAATTATATAAGGAACCCATATAACTGAATAGTGAAAGAGAAATAACTCTATTAAAAATGGGACAGTGGACTTGAACAGACATTCCGTCAAAAGACATACAAATGGCTAACAGGTGTATGAAAAAGCTATCAATAATTATCAGAGAAATGTAAAACAATAGTGAGATACCATCGCATAGCTGTTCAGTTCAGTTCAGTTCAATTCAGTCGCTCAGTCGTGTCCGGCTATTTGCAACTCCATGAACCACAGCACGCCAGGCCTCTCTGTCCATCACCAACTTCCGGAGTCCACCCACACCCACGTCCATCGAGTCAGTGATGCCATCCAACTATCTCATCCTTTGTCATCCCCTTCTCCTGCCCTCAATCTTCTCCAGCATCAGGGTCTTTTCAAATGAGTCAGCTCTTCACATCAGGTGGTCAAAGTATTGGAGTTTCAGCTTCAACATCAGTCCTTCCAATGAACACCCAGGACAGATCTCCTTTATGATGGACTGGTTGGATCTCCTTGCAGTCCAAGGGACTCTCAAGAGTCTTCTCCAACACCACAGTTCAAAAGCATCAATTCTTCGGTGCTCAGCCTTCTTTATAGTCCAACTCTCACATCATAATATGACCACTGGAAAAACCATAGCCTTGACTAGAAGGACGTTTGTTGGCAAAGTAATGTCTCTGCTTTTTAATATGCTGTCTAGGTAACTTTCCTTCCAAGGAGTAAGCATCTTTTAATTTCATGGCTGCAATCAACATCTGCAGTGATTTTGGAGCCCCCCAAAATAAAGTTTGACACTGTGTCCACTGTTTCCCCATCTATTTGCCATGAAGTGATGGGACCGGATGCCATGATCTTAGTTTTCTGAATGTTGAGCTTTAAGCCAACTTTTTCACTCTCCTCTTTCACTTTCATCAAGAGGCTCTTTAGTTCTTCACTTTCTGCCATAAGGGTGGTGTCATCTGCATATCTGAGGTTATTGATATTTCTCCCGGCAATTTTGATTCCAGCTTGTGCTTCTTCCAGCCCAGCGTTTCTCATGATGTACTCTGCATGTAAGTTAAATAAGCAAGGTGACAATATACAGCCTTGACGAACTCCTTTTCCTATTTGGAACCAGTCTGTTGTTCCATGTCCAGTTCTAACTGTTGCTTCCTGACCTGCATACAGGTTTCTCAAGAGGCAGGTCAGGTGGTCTGGTATTCCCATCTCTTTCAGAATTTTCCACAGTTTATTGTGATCCATACAGTCAAAGGCTTTGGCATAGTCAATAAAGCAGAAAGATATGTTTTTCTGGAACTCTCTTGCTTTTTTGATGATCCATCGGATGTTGGCAATTTGATCTCTGGTTCCTCTGCCTTTTCTAAAACCAGCTTGAACATCTGGAAGTTCACGGTTCACGTATTGCTGAAGCATGGCTTGGAGAATTTTGAGCATTACTTTACTGGCATGTGAGATGAGTGCAATTGTGCGGTAGTGTGAGCACTCTTTGGCATTGCCTTTCTTTGGGATTGGAATGAAAACTGACCTTTTCCAGTCCTGTGGCCACTGCTGAGTTTTCCAAATTTGCTGGCATATTGAGTGCAGCACTTTCACAGCATCATCTTTCATGATTTGAAATAGCTCAGCTGGAATTCCATCACCTCTAGTAGCTTTGTTCATAGTGATGCTTTCTAAGGCCCACTTGACTTCTCATTCCAGGATGTCTGTCATAGCTGTTGGGATAGCTATTTCTTGCCCAAAACAAAGGATGAGTATGAGTTAGCTTGTGGAGAAATATGAACCCTGTATATTGTTGGTGGGATGTCAAATACTGTAGCATCTATGGAAAATAAAGTTTTCTCAAAAAAAGAAAAATATAAATATCATAAAATCCAGCAATCCTACTTCTGGATATATTGATATATCCAAGAAATTGAAATCAGCATCTTAAAGAGATATCTGTACTCCCATGTTGAAGCAGCATTATTCACAATAGCTAAGATATGCATGACCCAAACGAATATTGGCAGATGAATGGACAAAGAAAATATGGTGTATACATACAAGAGTAATATGTTATTCAGCCTTAGAAAAGAAGGGAATCTGATTTGCAACGACATGCTGTCACAGAACGACAAATGCTGTAAGATTTCACTTATATGGGCTATCTTAAATAGTCAAACTCTTAGGAAAAGAGAAAACAATAGTGGTTGCTAGGGACTGAGGGCAGAGGGAAGTGAGGAGTCATTCGTTAGGTATAAAGTTTCAGTTATGCTAGATGAATAAGTTCTAGAGATCTGCTGTACACCATAGTGCCTATAGATAATGGTATAGTGTTGTGAGTGTCAACATTTGTTCAGAAGGTAGAATTTCTGTCAAATGCTCTTCCAACAATAACAAAAAACCCAACCAAACAACAACAAAGGGGCATAAGGGAAGTTTGAGACGAATTGGATATGTCTATTGAGTTGGACATGTCTATCACTTTGATTGAGGCTGATGGCATCATGAATGTTTGCATATGTTCAAACTCTTCAAATTATATATTTTATGTAATTATGTGTCTTTCATGGTATATTAATTATACCTTAATAAAACTACTTTAAAAAGAGCAGGGGCTCAGATTTCACTAATCATCCATAGTTCGTGGACACCTGCTATAAACCCCGACATAGGAGTTTTTATGTTTGTTCTTGTCAAATTTCCACATCTAGAACAGAGTTGGGTACACAGAGGCACTGTTGAATGATCTAGGAAATGAAAACACATTACAACCTAAAAAAGAAGTTCAGTAAATGTTGATTTATAGGGATACTTGCATTCATTCACAGATGTGAGAATTGTTTTGTATAGGGGAGTTTCAAGAAGGCTTTATTTTTAATAGTTTATAATTTTAAAAATCACTGTTTATAAGTAATAAAGATTGAGAGTTTTTATAATTCTTAATTTTATAATGTAGTCATCATGGAAAAGTTGTTAGCTTGATAGATGCTTTAAAAAGTTTGAGTATGTTACCACCTCCCAGCAGGGAGTTACAAATGGTATTATGTTAGAGCCAAGCATAGACTGCCTCTCCCCTGGTGTTAAGCAAGTTTTCCTATCAAACTTTGACAGTTTGTAGATGCCCTGTAAGCCATCTCCCTTGACCAATCTTTTTTCTTACAAATAAATGGTTATGAGAAAGCTCAACTCCAAAACAGTTTCCTATCGTCTAATATTTTCAGCTCACTCCCTCAAAAATTTAAACTATATAAAAACATCTAAACATCTATTTATATGAAAGTGTGGTAAGTTATGGTAATAAATTGCATTATTTCACTAACTGATCATATTAGGAACAACACAGACACATAAACATGCAGACACACACATAAATGCCCCCAAATACAATACTTTGATCCCATTTGTCCCCTACCTAAATGGGGAGTAAAAGCTTTCTCGCACAGGAAACCACATCTGATTAAAAACAAGAAGCAGAAATTTTCACTTGCCTGAAAAATTTTAAGTGTATTTTAATACTGGTATAAATGAACTACAACAAAGATTATATTTATAACCATCTGAGACTCTGCCTTCTTAACTACTGGTCATATGAACTGGGAAAAAAAGAGTCTTAGATTATGTTATTGTTTATTGTGAAATAGTTGAATGGTAACAATATATACACTGTTACAGTAACGGTATTATTAAAACCCTATCAAATCAAGGTTATAGTGCAGAATCCTGGCTTCACCAGTTGGTTTAGAAACAGACTAATTAAATTACTCCATTCAGATAATAATACTAATGAAATAGATATTTACACAGTGCTTGTCCCATAGAGTCTGCCACGGTCATTTTTCAGGGTAAAGAAAGATCTAATCAAGTATGTATATTTTTCAAAGTATATATGTTAATTTGAAAGCTGAGTAAGTTGTAGAAGTCTTTCAGGATCAATGACTAAAAAGAGAGGACGAAAAGCTTAGTCCTTGGCGAAGTAGAGTTGGGAATCATTAATCATTTTAAAGTAAATGTTTCTCTACCTGAATCTCTGCCAAAAGCCTTGACAGAATGCAGACTTCTAGAAGATCCCAACCTGCTGATGACAACAATGTTTGTTATACAGTATGCAATATTACAAAAGATCCTTTCAGTGCTTGAGCTTTTAAAAAGATGCCTGTATCCAGGATTTCTGATAAAGCTTACAATTGTTTTGAGTGATATTCAGTTTTAATATACGAGGCTTCATGCCATTACATGCACCAGTTCCATCCTTCATGCTGCATTGGAAGGCTCAGTTAAACCAACTGGGGCCAATTCTAGAAGCCTTCTTGCCAATGATGACATGGCTTCCTGTCTAGAATCTCTAGTGTATTCTCATGCAGTCTGACTTACAAAGAAGCCAAGTCATAGGAGACTCAGATAATTTTTGAACCACACCTTGCTTTTTTAATCAGCAGAGGTTGATAGAAATAAGTGCTGTGAACTATTTCACGCTCATATTGCCTCATTCATAATGTGGCTGTCACATAAAATTATCCGCCCACACTTTACCAGGAAGAATCTTTGCCTGCTCCTTCATCCATCAGGAGAAAAGCACTCCAAATACAAATTTCTTGGCTGCTTTACAGGTCATTACCTATTTTGATCGAGAAAGTGGATGACAAAGCCTTTCAAGTAACAAAAGTTTCCATTAAAGGCCATTTTAACTTGAAATGTTACAATTAAGCTTTTTGATATGCAGTCTTCTAGAGATCAAAAATTTAGATATTATAATTTTTTTCAAAACAGAAAAACAGAATGAAGTATGTACATTACATAATTACAGAACTTCCTAAGTACTAATTTCTGCTGGAGAATCAATTTCTGATACCCCTGCCCAGACCACAAAACAAAACAAATATGGAAATGCCAAACATTTATTTTTATTTACATATCTGTACATTACTTTTGTAGATAGAAAAAAAAAAAGTCTGGCTTGATAACATTCTAAAAAAAATACAGCTTTCTGTTGCTGATTAGTTTCTAATTTGTGTCTGACTCTTGAGACCCCATGGACTACAACCCTCCAGGCTTCTCTATTCATGGGATTTTCCAGGCAAGAATACTGGAGTGGGTTGCCATGCCCTCCTCCAGTGGATCTTCCTGACCCTGGGGTTGAGTCCATGTCTCCTTCACTGGCAGGCAGATTCTTTACCCCTGAGCCACCAGGGAAACCCCAGAGTTCTCTAGATCTGGACATCTACCTCTGATACCTCCTGGATATATTCTTTAACTTGGGATAGAGTACAAAAAAGATCTGTAAGAAAAATGACTGCACTAAAATTATAGTAAGCAAGTTATACATAATTTACTATACATTTGAGTAGAATTATATAACAAAATTAAACTTTTGAATGATAGCAAAATTTTTATATTTCATCATTATAAAATTGTTAAAATCTTTAGTTATGAAACAATGAATTCCTGGCGCTACTAGTTTCAATGTCTCCAATTTATCTTCCTTAATTATTAGCAGTGTTTTGATATTCTCTCTTCATCCTTGTACCACTACAGTTTAGGTTGAATTGTCATTTCTCTGGATAAGACCTTTTATTATTATTTTAGAGCACTCTTGGTTTTTTATCTACAGTTGCAAAAATTTCTCTTCAAGTAAAGGGTTGGTTTCTGAAAATTCAGTTTTCAGTGGTACTTTGGTTCCCTGAAAAGCACACTGCAAAATTCTTGCCAGTATATACTTATTACAGAATAATAGTATCACTATTTCTGAGACCCTGGGGTAGGTTCATGAATTTAATTTCTGGCCAGGTTTGTTTTCACAAAGTGTCCTGTTCCACTTTGAATCAGACTTAAACTCAAACTCAATTTAAGCAATTTGTTTAGAAAATGTTGCATGTCTTGTTCTCTTTCCAGGGTTATAGCAGGTTGGGATATTCAAGCCAGTTCTCCCATTGAAGCCAACAACAGATGCTGGATAAAATATTTCATGACTACCTTTCAAAAAACATAAAAACTCTGACGAGGTAGTAAGGAATTACCAAACCAAAGTCGAAGGAAAGCCTGGAGCTGAAGAGGGAAAGGAGTACAAAAATTGTTTTTGCCTAAGATACAATTATTAATCAAAGCTAATTTGCACTTATTTTTGATGGCTTAACCATGAGGGGAACAGAAGTTAAAGCCCAAAATCTTTCAACCACACAAATCTGATAAGAGATTATTCCTACATTAAGCTAGGGCTTCAGAGGACTACAGTATTAGAGTCATGGTAAGTCATAAATGAATCTGCTTTCCACCCCCTGAATATGAGGTAAAGTTGCCATAGTGATGTGTGGAGCAGAATACGGGGGAAGGGGGACCCTAAAAACTGATAATTCTAACTAAGTTGAAGAAAAGATTTGCAGCCCAGATTAATCTCACTTGGTAGTTATAAAATAACCTATAGAATGTGAATACAGTTCATAGTGATCAAAGAGGGGTAGTGTCCTTAGTTGCCTGAAAAAAAAAAAATCTCTAGAGAGGGATCCTTTTAAAAATTTTTTAAAAATATTCACATATGTAATATTTCAAGACCATGGGCAGCACACAGTTGAAAATACCAAGCATATAAGGATTCATAGTATTACACGTAAGAATCAGTAAAAAAATAAATAAAAAAACAAATAAAGGTAGTAAAAACCTAGCCACAAAGATTACAGATACTGTGTTTGAAAAGTAAGGAGACTGAAAATATCTACGCATGTAAAAATGGCCAAAAGATATTTAAAAGATGGAGAACTTCTATCCAACAAGAAGATAAAAAAGATGCTCAATATTGCTAACTATTAGAGAAATGCAAATCAAAACTACAATAAGATATCATCTCACACCAGTCAGAGTGACCATCATTAAAAAGTCTACAAATAATAAATACTAGACAGGGTGTAGAGAAAGAGAACACTCTGACACTGTTGGTAGCAATGTAAGTTGATGAGGTCACTATGGAGAACAGTGAGGAGATTTCTTAGAAAACTAAAAATAGAGTAACCATATGATCCTGCCTTTTCATACTGTCCATGGGGTTCTCAAGGCAAGGATACTGAAGTGGTTTGCCATTCCTTTCTCCAGTGGGCAACATTTTGGCAGAACTCTCCACCATGACCCATCTGTCTTGGGTGGCCCTACACGGCATGGCTCATAGTTTCACTGAGTTAGACAAGGCTGTGGTCCATGTGATTAGATTGGTTAGTTTTCTGTGATTGTGGTTTCTGTCTGTCTTTCCTCTGATGCCCTATCTCAGTGCCTACCATCTTACTGGGGTTTCTCTGACCTTGGACGTGGTGTATTTCCTCACAGCCCCGCTCCTGAACTTGGACGTGGGGTATCTCCTCTCAGATGCTCGCTGCTCCAGCGCCGAGCAGAAGATGGCAAGAGTGAACATCAACATTTTAGGAATCGGTGAACTAAAATGGACTGGAATAGGTGAATTTAACTCAGATGACCATCATATCTACTACTGTGCACAGGAATTCTTTAGAAGAAATGGAGTAACCATCATAGTCAACAAAAGAGTCTGAAATGCAGTACTTCGATGCAATCTCAAAAAAGACAAAATGATCTCTGTTCGTTTCCAAGGCAAACCATTCAATAATACAGTAATCCAAGTCTATGCCCCGACAAGAAATGCTAAAGAAGCTGAAGTCAAACGGTTCTATGAAGACCTACAAGACCTTTTAGAACTAACACACAAAAAAGATATCCTTTTCATTATAGGGGACTGGAACGCAAAAGTAGGAAGTCAAGAAACACCTGGAGTAACAGGCAAATCTGGCCTTGGAGGACAGAATGAAGCAGGGCAAAGGCTCATAGAGTTTTGCCAAGAGAACTCACTGGTCATAAAACACTGTCTTCCGGCAACACAAGAGAAGACTCCACACATAGACATCACCAGATGGTCAACACCAAAATCAGATTGATTATATTCTCTGCAGCCAAAGATGGAGAAGCTCTATACAGTCAGCAAAAACAAGACCGGGAGCTGACTGTGGCTCAGATCATGAACTCCTTATTGCCAAATTCAGACTTAAATTGGAGAAATTAGGGAAAACCACTAGACCATTCAGGTATGACCTAAATCAAATCCCTTACAATTATACAGTGAAAGTGGGAAATAGATTTACAGGACTACATCTGATAGAGTGCCTGATAAACTATGGACGAAGGTTCATGACATTGTACAGGAGACAGGGATTAAGATCATCCCCAAGAAAAAGAAATGCAAAAAAGCAAAATGGCTGTCTGAGGAGGCATTACAAATAGCTTTGAAAAGAAGAGAAGTGAAAAACAAAGGAAAAAAGGAAAGATATAGCCATTTGAATGCAGAGTTCCAAAGAATAGCAAGGAGAGATAAGAAAGCCTTTCTCAGTGATCAATGCAAAGAAATAGGGGAAAAGAATAGAATAGGAAAGACTAGAGATCTGTTCAAGAAAATTAGAGATACCAAGGGAACACTGCATGCAAAGATGGGCTCAAGAAAGAGCAGAAATGGTATGGACTTAACAGAAGCAGAAGATATTAAGAAGAGGTGGCAAGAATATACTGAAGAACTATACAAAAAAGATGTTCACGCCCCACATGATCATGAATATATGATCACTCATCTAGAGCCAGATATCCTGGAATGTGAAGTCAAGTGGGTATTAGGAAGCATCACTACAAACAAAGCTAGTGGAGGTGATGGAATTCCAGTTGAGCTATTTCAAATCTTAAATGATGATGCTGTGAAAGTGCTGCAGTCAATATGCCAGTAAATTTGTAAAACTCAGCAGTGGCCACAGGACTGGAAAAATTAGTTTTCATTTCAATCCCAAAGAAAGGCAATGCCAAAGATTGCTCAAGCTACCACATATTTGCAGTCATCTACATGCTAGCAAAGTAATGATCAAAATTCTCCAAGCCAGTATTGAACAATACATGAACCATAGATTTCCAGATGTTCCAGCTGGATTTATAAAAGGCAGAGGAACCAGAGATCAAATCACCAACATCTGTTAGATCATCAAAAAGCAAAATAGTTTCAGAAAAACATCAACTTCTGCTTTATTGACTATACTAAAGCCTTTGACTGTGTGGATCACAACAAACTGGAAAATTCTGAAAGACATGGGAATACCAAACCACCTGACCTGCCTCTTGAGAAACCTGTATGCAGGTCAGGAAGCAACAGTTAGAACTGGACATGGAACAACAGAGTGGTTCCAAATCGAGAAAGGAGTATGTCAGGCTGTATATATTGTCACCCTGCTTATTTAACTTCTATGCAGAGAACATCATGAGAAATGCTGGGCTGGAGCAAGCACTAGCTGGATTCAAGATTGCCAGGAGAAATATCAATAATGTCAGATATGCAGATGACACCACTCTTATGGCAGAAAGTGAAGAAGAACTAAAGACCCTCTTGATGAAAGTGAAAGAGGAGAGTGAAAAAGTTGGCTTAAAGCTCAACATTCAGAAAACTAAGATCATGGCATATGGTCCCATCACTTCATTGAAAATAGATGGGGAAACAGTGGAAACAGTGGCTCCAAAATCACTGCAGATGTTGATTGCAGCCATGAAATTAAAAGACGCTTATTCCTTGGAAGGAAAGTTATGACCAACCTAGGTAGCATATTCAAAAGCAGAGACATTACTTTACCAACAAAGGTCTGTCTAGTCAAAGCTATGGTTTTTCCAGTAGTCATGTATGGAAGTGAGAGTTCGACTATAAAGGAAGCTGAGTGTTGAAGAATTGATGCTTTTGAACTGTGGTGTTGGAGAAGGCTCTTGGGAGTCCCTTGGACTGCAAGGAGATCCAACCAGTCCATCCTAAAGATCAGTCCTGAGTGTTCATTGGAAGGACTGCTGTTGCAGCTGAAACTCCAATACTTTGACCACTTGATGAGAAGAACTGACTCATTTGAAAAGACCCTGATTCTGGGAAAGATTGAATGTGGGAGAAGTGGACGACAGAGGATGAGATGCATGAATGGCATCACTGACTCAATGGACTGAGTTTGGGTAAACTCTGGGAATTGGTGATAGACAGGGAGGCCTGGCATGCTGCAGTACATGGGGTTGCAAGGAGTTGGACATGACTGAGCGACTGAACTGAACTGAACTGATATGATCCTGCAATCATACTCCTGGGCATATATTCAGAGGAAATTCTAATTGAAAAAGATACATGCACCCCAATGTTCATAGTAGCACTATTACAATAAACAAGACATGGAAGTAACCTAAATGCCCATTGAAAGGTGAATGGATAAAGAAGATGTGGCATAAATATACAGTGCAATATTACTCAGCCATAAAAAAGAATGAAAGAATGCCATTGGCAGCAACATGGATGGAGTTAGAAGTAAGTGAGACAGAGAAAGACAAACAGGTTGCCTTCAAGAGTGGTGTGTGGATTAATATTTAATCTATAAAAGACATAGAGGAGTCAGAGACAAATTACAAAAAAAATAAAATAATTGATAATCCATTGAAAACAGCCTTCAATAATGTTGGCAAAGAGAAATAAGACAAATGAAAACTGAGAAAACGCAATGCCTGAGACATTGTTCAGTTCAGTTGAGTCACACAGTTGTGTCCAACTCTTTGTGACCCCATAAACTGCAGCACGCCAGGCCTCCCTGTCCATCACCATGACACATTGTAGGTGTTTAGTAAATATTTCTTTGTAAGTCAGATTCTTTGAAGCCTAATTCAATAACTCTTCCTTTACTAATAATATTCTTAGAGACAGGATCAGCTGCAAAGCTTCTTCAGTTTGTATCTAAGATACATAGACCAGCCATCAGTTCAGTTCAGTTGCTCAGTCATAATGACTCTTTGTGAACCCATGGACTGCAGCATGCCAAGCCTCCCTGTCCATCATAATTCCCAGACCTTACTCAAACTCATGTCCATTGAGTCGGTGATGCCATCCAACCATCTCATCCTCTGTCATCGCCTTCTATTCTTGCCCTCAATCTTTCCCAGTATCAGGGTCTTTTCAAATGAGTCAGTTCTTCTCATCAGGTGCCCAAAGTATTGGAGTGTCAGCTTCAGCATCATTCCTTTCAATGAATATTCACGACTGATTTCCTTAGAATGGACTAGTTGGATCTCCTTGCAGTCCAAGGGACTCTTAAGAGCCTTCTCCAACACCACAGTTTAAAAGCATCAATTTTTCAGCACTCCGTTTTCTTTATAGTAGAACTCTCACTTCCATACATGACTACTTGAAAAACCATAGCTTTGACTAGATGGACCTTTGTTGGCAAAGTAATGTCTCTGCTTTTTAATATGCTGTCTAGGTTGGCCATAGCTTTCCTTCCAAGGAGTAAGCTGCTTTTGATTTCATTGCTGCAATCACCATCTGCAGTGATTTTGTAGCCCCCCAAAATTAAGTCTGTCACTGTTTCCATTGTTTCCGCATCTATTCGCCATGAAGTGATGGGACTGGATGCCATGATCTTAGTTTTCCGAATGTCGTTTTAAACCAACTTTTTTATTCTCCTCTCTCATTTCCATCAAGAGGTTTTTCTTCACTTTCTGCCATAAGAGTGGTGTCATCTGCATATATGAGGTCATTGATATTTCTCCTGGCAATCTTGATTCCAGCTTGTGCTTCATCTAGCTCAGCATTTCTCATGATGTATTCTGCATATAAGTTAAATAAGCAGGCTGGCAATATAAAGCCTTGATGTACTCCTTTCCCAATTTGGAATCAGTCTGTTGTTCCATGTCCAGTTCTAAATGTTGCTTCTTGACCTGCATATAGATTTCTCAGGAGGCAGATCAGGTGGTCTGGTATTCCCATCTCTTTAAGAATTTTCCAAAGTTTGTTGTCATATACACAGTCAAAGGCTTTCCTCACCCAGGGATTGAACCCTGGTATTCTGCATTGCAGGCAGAGCCTTTATGGTCTGAATGAGGGTGGCAGAAAGGGGCCCAAGCTTCCCTGCCTCCAGGCAAGGGATACTGTAATCTCAGCTGAGGAATGATAACTCCTTCCTCATAGCCTTCATTCCATCCATCCCACTCACCTGTCCTTTTTGGCTTGGCCAATGGAAAAAGTCTACAAGACGGCAGAGTAGAAGGACATGAGCTCATCTTCTCCTGCAAGAACTCCAAAATTACAACTCAGAGCTGAACAAGCATTGACAGGAGAATGTTTGATCCCACCAAAAAAAGATACCCCATGGTGGTGGTGCAGGGGGGAGTTGAAATCACATTTAGAATAAACCCCATACCCACCAGAGACCCTCGGGAGGGCTCAAATAAACCTTGTGCCTAGCAGGACCCAGAGACCCCACAGAGACTGAGCCAGAACTGTGTTTGAGTTTCTCCTGTGGAGGTATGAGTCATCAGTGGCCTGCCTCGGGGGAAGGGGGCTCTGGGTGCAGCAGACCTGGGTGTGGTATAAGCCCTCTTGGAGGAGGTTGCCATTAACCCCATCATACAGTCACCAGAACTTACACAGGGCTGGCTAAACAGACTCTTGAAGGGCACAAACAAAACCTCATGTGCACGAGGACCCAGGAGAAAGGTGCAGTGACCCCAAAAGAGACTGACCCAGGATTGCCTGTGAGTGTCCAGAAATTTCTGGTGGAAGCATGGGTAGATGGTGGCCCACTGCAGGGTCTGGGGCATTGAGTCATCTGTGCACACATGAACTTTTTGAAGGAGGTCTCCATGATCTTCATTACCTCCACCATAGTTTGGCCTCAGGTCAAAAAACAAGGTGGGAACACAGCCACACCCATCAACAGAAAATTGAATTGAAGATTTACTGAGCATGGCCCCACCCATCAGAACAAGATCCAGTTTCCCCCTCAGTCAGTCTCTCCCATCAGGAAGCTTCCATAAGTCTCTTATCCTTATCCATCAGAAGGCAGACAGAGTGAAAACCACAATCACAGAAAACTAACCAAACTGATCACATGAACCACAGCCTTGTCTAACTCAATGATACTATGAGCCATGCTGTGTAGGGCCACCAAAGATGGATGGGTCATGGTGAACAGTTCTTCCAAAACGTGGTTCACTGGAGAAGGGAATGGCAAACCACTTCAGTATTCTTGCCTTGAGAACCCCATGAACAGTATGAAAAGGCAAAAAGATAGGACACTGAAAGATGAACTCCCCAGGTCAGTAGGTGCCCAATATGCTACTGGAGATCAGTGGAGAAATAACTCCAAAAAGAATAAAGAAACCAGCCATTTGGTGGTCCAAATACTGGTGACTTTGAAGAGTGGCAAGTTACATAGTTATCCCATATTTGAAGTGACTGTGGTCCAGAAAATGAGCATATGGCTATTCTCATCCCAGATACTAATGACGTGGGACAATATTATACCAGTCTCAACAATATAGGAAGTTTCATTTGCTTCCGATGTTAGACAAGCAATGCTCAGCATTGTTGATTACCACTTCAGTTCAGTTCAGTTAGGTCACTCGGTTGTGTCCGACTCTTTGCGACCCCATGAATCGCAGCACGCCAGGCCTCCCTGTCCATCACCAACTCCCAGAGTTCACCCAGACTCATGTCCATTGAGTCAGTGATGCCATCCAGCCATCTTATCCTCTGTCGTCCCCTTCTCCTCTTGCCCCCAATCCCTCCCAGCATCAGTCTTTTCCAATGAGTCAACTCTTCGCATGAGGTGGCCAAAGTACTGGAGTTTCAGCTTTAGCATCATTCCTTCCAAAGAAATCCCAGGGCTGATCTCCTTCAGAATGGACTGGTTGGATCTCCTTGCAGTCCAAGGGACTCTCAAGAGTCTTCTCCAACACCACAGTGCAAAAGCATCAATTCTTCGGCGCTCAGCCTTCTTCACAGTCCAACTCTCACATCCATACCTGACCACAGGAAAAACCATAGCCTTGACTAGACGGACCTTTGTTGGCAAAGTAACGTCTCTGCTTCTGAATATGCTATCTAGGTTGGTCATAACTTTCCTTCCAAGGAGTAAGTGTCTTTTAATTTCATGGCTGCAGTCACCATCTGCAGTGATTTTGGAGCCCAGAAAAATAAAGTCTGACACTGTTTCCACTGTTTCCCCATCTGTTTCCCATGAAGTGATGGGACCGGATGCCATGATCTTTGTTTTCTGAATGTTGAGCTTTAAGCCAACTTTTTCACTCTCCTCTTTCACCAAGAGGCTTTTTAGTTCCTCTTCACTTTCTGTCATAAGGGTGGTGTCATCTGCATATCTGAGTCTGAGTCTGAAATGCAGTACTTGGATGCAATCTCAAGAAAAGTCCACAAGCAATAAATGCTGGAGAGCATGTGGAGAAAAGGGAACCCTCTTACACTGTTGGTGGGAATGCAAACTTGTACAGCCACTATGGAGAACAGTGTGGAGATTCCTTAAAAAACTGGAAATAGAACTGCCTTATGATCCAGCAATCCCACTCCTGGGCATACACACTGAGGAAACCAGAAGGGAAAGAGACACGTGTACCCCAATGTTCATCGCAGCACTGTTTATAATAGCCAGGACATGGAAGCAACCTAGATGTCCATCAGCAGATGAATGGATAAGAAAGCTGTGGTACATATACATAATGGAGTATTACTCAGCCATTAAAAAGAATTCATTTGAATCAGTTCTAATGAGATGGATGAAACTGGAGCCTATTATACAGAGTGAAGTAAGCCAGAAAGAAAAACACCAATACAGTATATTAACACATATATATGGAATTTAGAAAGATGGTAACAATAACCCTGTATATGAGACAGCAAAAGAGACACTGATGTATAGAACAGTCTTATGGACTCTGTGGGAGAGAGAGAGGGTGGGAAGATTTGGGAGAATGGCATTGAAACATGTATAATATCATGTATGAAATGAGTCACCAGTCTAGGTTCAATGCACGATACTGGATGCTTGGGGCTGGTGCACTGGGACGACCCAGAGGGGTGGTATGGGGAGGGAGGAGGGAGGAGGCTTCAGGATGGGGAACACATGTATACCTGTGGCGGATTCATTTCGATATTTGGCAAAACCAATACAATATTGTAAAGTTTAAAAATAAAATTAAATTAAAAAAAAAAAACATAAAAAACAAAACAAAACAAAAATGGCAGAATGATCTCTGTTCGTTTCCAAGGCAAACCATTCAATATCATGGTAATCCAAGTCTATGCCCCAACAAGTAACGCTGAAGAAGCTGAATTTGAACGGTTCTATGAAGACCTACAAGACCTTTTAGAACTAACACCCAAAAAAGATGTCCTTTTTTTTATAGGGGACTGGAATGCAAAAGTAGAAAGTCAAGAAACACCTGGAGTAACAGGCAAATTTGGCCTTGGAATACGGAATGAAGCAGGGCAAAGACTAATAGAGTTTTGCCAAGAAAATGCATCGGTCATAGCAAACACCCTCTTTCAACAACACAAGAGAAGACTCTACACATGGACATCACCAGATGGTTAACACCAAAATCAGATTGATTATGTTCTTTGTAGCCAAAGATGGAGAAGCTCTATACAATCAACAAAAATAAGACCAGGAGCTGACTGTGGCTCAGATCATGAACTCCTTATTACCAAATTCAGACTTAAATTGAAGAAAATAGGGAAAATCACTAGACCATTCAGGTATGACCTAAATCAAATCCCTTATGATTATACAGTGGAAGTGAGAAATAGATTTAAGGGCCTAGATCTGATAGATAGAGTGCCTGATGAACTATGGAATGAGGTTCGTGACATTGTACAGGAGACAGGGATCAAGACCATCCCCATGGAAAAGAAATGCAGAAAAGCAAAATGGCCATCTGGGGAGGCCTTACAAATAGCTGTGAAAAGAAGAGAAGCAAAAAGCAAAGGAGAAAAGGAAAAATATAAGCATCTGAATGCAGAGTCCCAAAGAATAGCAAGAAGAGATAAGAAAGCCTTCTTCAGCAATCAATGCAAAGAAATAGAAGAAAACAAGAGAATGGGAAAGACTAGAGATCTCTTCAAGAAAATCAGAGATACCAAAGAAACATTTCATGCAAAGATGGGCTCGATAAAGGACAGAAATGGTATGGACCTAACAGATTACCACTTAGTGTTACCAAACACCAATGCCCCACTGTTCATACCAACTCATTATAATCAGATATTTGGAAAATCATTCACACAAAAATTCTAAAAGAATAAATAAAATTGAATTTTTGAAGTTACAATAATTGTCTATGTGTTATATTCAGGAGCAAATATTTGGTGTGCATTGTTATTTATGTAGACATGTTTTTAAATATTACTATGATTTGGCTGTATGTTCAATTAAGACACTAGTTTTTTGTATGCATTTGTATCTCTGTGTATTGTGTATGTGTATGTGTATATGTCTATAATATAATGTATTCCAGAAAAGAAGGGAGGAAGACATTTCGAAGGGGGTGATTTCTTTGTGCTTCCTGATTTAGGTGTTTCACAATATATGTGCACAGCTCTACTCAATACTCTATAATGGCCTGTATGGGAAAAGAATCTAAAAAAGAGTGGGTATATGCATAACAGATTCACTCTGCTGTACAGCAGAAAGTAACACAACATTGTAAACCAACTCTACTCAAATAAAGTTTTTTTTTTTTTAAAGAAAGAATTGACTTTTATATAATGCATCATACAAAGCAGCTTTGTATTTGACTCATTTCATCTTTACCAAAATGCTTTATGACTGTCAAGGAGCTTATTGAATGTTTCATTTTTCAAAAAGCAAGTAAGTAGATATTCAGAAAAATTACGTGACTTACCCAAGGTCATGTTACCACAAGATGAGGTGCTCAGACTGATATGCAGAGACTGTTTCCAAAGGCATTAAGGGAAGAATGTTTGGTGTCAGGAGACTGCACTCAATGTGTGGGTCTTTCAACATGTCAAGCCTTGTAGTCATTGGTGATACAGAGAAAAACAAAGGCAGATACTTTCATTAAGATGCTGTTAGACAGAGGATGAGTTGGTTGGATGGCATCACCGACTCAATGGACATGAGTTTAAACAAATCTGGGAGATAGTGGAGAACAGGGAAGCCTGGTGTGATGCAGTGCATGGGGTCACAAAGAGTTGGGCATGACTTAGCAACTGAACAAGATCGTATAGGGCTCTGAAGACCAGGCAGCAGTGGAGAGATCACAGTGAGGCTCTGAGAGCCATTAAAAAAGGAAGTGAAAATAAATTCCCACATACCTACAGAATGGGTAAAATGCACACACTGACAATACCAAATGCTGATGAGGATATAGAGCAACAGAAACTCCTCATTGTTGGTGGCACAGTCACTTTGCAAGAATGCTTGGGAGTTTCCTGCAAAGCTAAACATAGTTTTATCACACAATTCAGCAACATGCTCCTGGGCATTTACCCAGATGAGTTGAAAACACAAAAAACTTGCACACAAAGGCTTATAGTAGCTCTATTCATAAGTACTCAAACCTGGAAGGAACCCAATGGGCTCCAGTAGATGAATGGATAAGCAAAATGTGGTACATCCGTACCATGGAATATTTACTCACCGATAAAAAGAAATGAACTATCAAATCACAAAATGACATAGAAGAACCTCAGATGCAAATTTCTAAGGGAAAGAAGCCAGCCTGCAAATGCTACATACTTTTTGATTCCAATTATATGACATCGTGGAAGAGGAGAAACTACAGAGACAGCAAGAATATCAGTGGTCAAAAATGGTGAAGGGAATGAATAAGTGGATTTTACAGGGATCTTAGGGCAGTGACACTATTCTGTATGCTGCTGTCATGCGGATATGAATTTGATGATCCATAGAACTGTAAAACAGAGTGAACCCTAATGTCAACTGTGGACTTTAGTTAATAACATTGCATTGATATTGATTCCTTAATTATAACAAATGTATGACACTAATGCAAGGTGTTAATAATAAAGGAAATTGTGAATGAGTTGGGGAAGGCAGGGTAAAGGGGAACTTTGTTTCTTAGATAAAATCTTTATCTAAGAAATAAATTTTATTAAATATTAATTTTTGAAAAAGGTCATGGGCAAGGGACAAACAGAAGACAGTGATAGGGGTCAGAAAACAGGGGGGTGTCCATCCCATACTTAGGGCTATTATAGATATGGAGAACCTTTTCTGCCACACCAGAGTGTTTAATGGAATCTGCATAAGCAAGAGCATCTGTTCTGGACACTTTAAGAACCAGTGTATCTCTGGTATTAAGGCAGGCAGGTGAGAACTGGATTTTTATCATCTGACTTCAAATCCAAGACCCCTTTCTTTACTGCAAGTTACTGATATAATCACCACAAATTTCAAGGTGAATATAAACATGGAAGAGAGTTCTGGAGAAATTGGCAAAACGTAAAAATTATTCTGAAGAACTTTAAAGTAGATACATTGTTCAGAATGAACTTCGTTTTATTCAACTGGTCCACCGCTCTTTGTTTCTTTAAAAAAATATTCTGCAAACAAATTCAAATGTCTGGCAGTCAGACTCATGGCTCCCTGAGGATTTTATGCTCAAGGGGAAACAATAAGGGAATGGAAGGTACTCTGGAATGTAACTTTCCCAGCTAAAAAGTGCTAACTAGATCAGTGTTTTGAATAAACTCCAGTAGATGGAGCGAGAGAGTAGGCAGCAGCATGTTTTTCTGGGTGCATTTTGAAAGAAAGCAGCCGTATTTTCAACAGCTCAGAGTCTGTGTGATTTCTGGCAAGACGTTTAGCAGAGGAGGAGAGCAGACAGTTTTATAGCCTCTGTCACTCTTCTTGGCAGAGTCAGAAGACCCTCTGGTCTATTGGACTTGAGGATTCCTTTCCTCTAGAAATATTTGATGGCAGCCAAGTGATTGCATGTTCCAAGACCCTTGAAAAGGACTCTTCTGCGTCACTCAGATGGTCTGTGTGCTAGAGGGCCCTTCCAGCTCTGTGACTGATGGCAGACAGCTAGACTAAAATCTGTTGAGCTTTTCTGCTTTTGCCAGAGGAAGCTACTAGAGCATTTTGATTTTTTAAAAGGCTACCAAAACAAACAAATAAGAAATATGACTCACATCGAGACAGTGAAACAATATTTTTATTCATAACTGTAAGTGCAACATTTACTAGTAGCTCATCTTGAGTTTTTATTTTTTTCAATTAACCACTTTCTAGAATGAGACAGAGCAACATAATGGAGGACAGTATAGAGTTTAAGAAAATATCTGAGTGAATATATTATGAATTGAGGCTGGATACCTATATAGTTATAGAGTTACATTGTGCTAGAGAGCTGTCCCTTTCCTCACACAACCAAATTATAAAGGAAAAGTCAGGGGCCTCAGTCAATTTTCTGACTGCCTACCACTTCCTCTAGGAGCCAAGAACCATGGAGATGTGAATTATATGTATTATATATGTATGTGTGTATAGTCAGTTTTCTACATAGGATAGTATCTGAATTTATAGTTTCAAGAATAATTCCACTTTCTCATTGAGTAAGTTATTCACATTTTTCAGTATCTGCCAAGTCATACTTCTTATTTTTAAGGCAGCTTCTTGCTCTACCGTTCTTACTGTAGCTTCCTTTTTATAAGGTCAACTTTTGATTAATAACATATGAATTGTTTTTGATTTCTTTCCATAACCTGTGAATAGTTATTGTCCCAAGGTCACTCAGTCAGCAAATAATTTGAGGAAAATAGCATATGAATGGGTATATTAAGAAGTATTTAATGCTTATTACATATCAGATATAAAGGGATATAAAAGTGAAAAAACAATAATAAAGGCCTTTTGCTCTGGAGGCTCAAGATCAAAACAGGCAAGCCTATGTGAAAGAATTACATTCATTTAAAAAATGCTGTAATCAAGGTGTGAGTAAGGCATCATAGGAGCTCATAGGAGAAAACACTTAACTGTGAATGAATTTCACTGGAGGTGATATTGGGCTGAGTATTAAAAGATTAGCAGAAATTTATCAATTGAACCAGGGAATAAATGATATTAATGACCATGAAAGTGGCATGGACAAAAGTTAAATAGTATCTAATTTGTGAAAGGGAAGTGATTTGTAGAGGTTAGAATACTGGCTAAATGTGGCACGAAGAGGGACATTAGACTTAAAAACATGGGGGGTACAAAAATTGAAAGGCTTTATCAGAATGCCTGAGCATCTGAACTTAATTCACTGTTGTCCAATAGCATTTACTGCAATGATAGAAATGTTCTGCAATCCGTATTGACCAATATGGCAGAGATTAGCTACATGAGGTTGTTTAGCAGTTAAAATGCAGCTAGTGAGACTGAGGCAATTCATTTTTATTTTGCTTAAATTTAGATTTAAATAACTACTTCTGTAGTAGCAACTGTATTAGAAAGACTGTTTGAATACTGGCATAACTATTTGTGAAGTCAAGTGGGCCTTAGAAAGCATCACTACGAACAAAGCTAGTGGAGGTGATGGAATTCCAGTTGAGCTATTTCAAATCATAAAAGATGAAGCTGTGAAAGTGCTGCAATCAATACGCCAGCAAATTTGGAAAACTCAGCAGTGGCCACAGGACTGGAAAAGGTCAGTTTTCATTCCAATCCCAAAGAAAGGCAATGCCAAAGAATGCTCACACTACCGCACAATTGCACTCATCTCACACACTAGTAAAGTAATGCTCAAAATTCTCCAAGCAATTGCTACAAGCAATACGTGAACCATGAACTTCCTGATGTTCAAGCTGGTTTTAGAAAAGGCAGAGGAACCAGAGATCAAATTGCCAACATCTGCTGGATCATCAAAAAAGCAAGAGAGTTCCAGAAAAACATCTATTTCTGCTTTATTGACTATGCCAAAGCCTTTGACTGTGTGGATCACAATCAACTGTGGAAAATTTTGAAAGAGATGGGAATATCAGACCACCTGACCTGCCTCTTGAGAAACC
Organism: Bos javanicus; assembly: GCF_032452875.1. Taxonomy (NCBI): domain Eukaryota; kingdom Metazoa; phylum Chordata; class Mammalia; order Artiodactyla; family Bovidae; genus Bos; species Bos javanicus. The sequence continues at coordinate 49,388,938 of NC_083881.1, forward strand.
TATATGCAGGTCAGGAAGCAACAGTTAGAACTGGACATGGAACAACAGACTGGTTCCAAATAGGAAAAGGAGTACGTCAAGGCTGTATATTGTCACCCTGCTTATTTAACCTATATGCAGAGTACATCGTGAGAAACGCTGGGCTGGAAGAAGCACAAGCTGGAATCAAGATTGCAGGGAGAAATATCAATAACCTCAGATATGCAGATGACACCACCCTTATGGCAGAAATTGAAGAGGAACTAAAAAGCCTCTTGATGAAAGTGAAAGCGGAGAGTGAAAAAGTTGGCTTAAAAGCTCAACATTCAGAAAACTGAGATCATGGCATCTGGTCCCATCACTTCATGGGAAACAGATGGGGAAACAGTGGAAACAGTGTCAGATTTTATTTTTCTGGGCTCCAAAATCACTACAGATGGTGACTGCAGCCAAGAAATTAAAAGACGCTTACTCCTTGGAAGGGAAGTTATGACCAACCTAGATAGCATATTCAAAAGCAGAGACATTACTTTGCCAACAAAGGTCCGTCTAGTCAAGGCTATGGTTTTTCCTGTGGTCACCTATGGATGTGAGAGTTGGACTGTGAAGAAAGCTGAGTGCCGAAGAATTGATACTTTTGAACTGTGGAGTTGGAGAAGACTCTTGAGAGTCCCTTGGATTGCAAGGAGATCCAACTAATCCATCCTAAAGGAGATCAGTCCTGGGTGTTCATTGGAAGGACTGATGCTGAAGCTGAAACTCCAGTACTTTGGCCACCTGATGCAAAGAGTTGACTCATTGAAAAAGATTCTGATGCTGGGAGGGATTGGGGGCAGGAGGAGAAGGGGATGACAGAGGATGAGATGGCTGGATGGCATCACTGACTCGATGGACATGAATTTGGGTAAACTCCAGAGTTGGTGATGGACAGGGAGGGCAGGTGTGCTGTGATTCATGGGGTCGCAAAGAGTCGGACACGACTGAGCAACCGAACTGAACTGAACTGATAACTATTAAAAAATTGTCATTAGTAGAATTTAGTGAGTTGATTTAAAATTAATGCAAAAATAACATGGATTTTAATAATTTCATTAGAATATATGGTTCTGTTAAAATTAAATATCTTTAAATATCACCATATATTAACTTGCGTTTAGTTCACTTGTGTAAGCAAAGCAGTTGCAATGGCTCACTAACTAGGTTGTTCAGCAATCAAGTCGTGTTTGGCTCCTCGTGATCCTATAAACTGCAGCATGCCAGGCTTCCCTGTCAATCACCATCTCCTGGAGTTTGCCCTAGTTATTATTATCTAGGGTAAGAATGCTTTGCTAGACAAGTGAGCACGAGAAAGTACAGATAATCCAATACATTTACCTGAAGTCTGCACTCCTTACTTAAGGAAGTTATGCACCTATGTTTGGGGTGGGGGAAAAAATATTCTATGAGAGAAGTGATGGAATCCCTGCAGAAGAGAAACATTTTCCAATAATATACAGATCTACCAAAATCATTTTGAAATCATTGGCTTATTGAATTCATAGAATCTGCGAGTGAATGATGAAAAAGACCAAGCTTGGTGAAAACACAACCTCTGAAATCTCAGAAAGTAAGCCTGTGGCAACACTGAAGGCTGGTTTGTTCTTCAGTTCCCTTGGTAGATTTCATTGAAGTTGATCCTCTCTTTCTTCTCTGTAACTTGGCTGGCTGCCTATTTCACTGGCAGGGATGCCTAGCAGCACATGTCTTTTGGAAAGACAGGAAATGCTTAAAATCAGTACTAACAGTGAGCATCAAAAAAGAGAAAGCACTTAGAATGGGCTTCTGATCAGTTTGGAAATTCATGTTAAAATGAAACATCAGTAAATTCATTTTGAATTCCTACTCTTCCTTTTCTCCTAGTTTTCTACTGCTATTCATTAAATTATTGCATCTTAGTTTCTAAGATGTTAAAATAATACCTCTGTATTATCTTCATTTTTGGAAATTAGAAGTTCAGTCACAGTGCAGCTGAATTCTCATTTAGGATTACACAAGGTCAAAATCAGATATTGGAGAAGCTGCATTCTCATTTGGAGTTTAGGGTCCTCTTCTATAGCCACTTAGATTGTTTGTAGAATTCAGTTCCTTGCAGTTGTGGGACTGAAGCTGTAAGCTTCCAGGAAGATCTATGATATCCTGCCTTGTGGCCCTCTTTATGACATGTGGGTTTATGAGTAGTTGACTTCTTCTAAGAGCTAATCTGATATACTCAGGCCCATCTAGAATAATCTCCTTTTGTTTAATTCAAAATCAATTCAGGATTAAGGTTCAAGAGGAGAAGGTTGTATAGGCATGTGGACCAGGTGTTATCTAGGGATTCTATCTACCACCCTTGGTCATGACACCCTACCCATATCTGTATTCTAACATATTATTTCCTTCATATTACTGATTATGCTTATATATATGTCTTAGTGCTAATATTACAATAACCTCATCTTTCATGATAGAATCTACAACAATGTTTTACACAAGGAAGGAAGGCTCTTTTCTCTCTCTTTTTTATACAATCAGTACAGAGACTTATGTATAGTAATTTCTCAATAATTGGTAATTATTTTTAATCCTGTTTTTATTTATCCTCAAATATATATATGTATGTGTGTATATATACATATATATATGAATAAATTTACCTTGGCAATCAAAGAGATAGTAAAGATTAATTTGTTGTAAAAATAAGACAAAAATGTGTTTTGAAGTCCATTGGGAGTTCTTGATGTATAAAGAAAGTGTTTTGTGATGAGACTGACAGATTGAGATAGAACTAAGAAACAAGCCACTGACACAGATAAAGATAAAGGAGATTTAAATTTGTGTAAAGATGAATTACCTCAAAGGTTATGCATTTTATACCTATATTTGGACTTTTGCAAAATAGTAACTTCCACAGTTTACATTTCTTTTTGTTCTTTTTTTGCTGATTGGTAAAACATAACTTGCTTTATAAAGAATTTAGAGTGTTTAATAATCATTTAGTCATTTTTTTAAGGTCTCCAATACATCTCAAAGTAGAGGAGTGTGTTACTGGAAATAGGCGGAAGATGCCAAATTAGAGGATGAATTTTGTGTGTGTGTGTGTGTGTGTGTGTTTGTTAAGATTAACAAATTTTTTAAAATGATGTACAATATTGACTTATGAGGAGGAGAGTCTTCCTTAGCCTGAAGTACCTGTTATGGCCTCGTCTGCAGTAGCTACCTTATGAAACACTGATGATTCTCCTTGAGACCTATCTGCACCATTTGTCTTAGTTTTAAAACCTACCACTAAACTCAAGACCCAGCAATTCTCAAAGATGAGGAAGAAAGTGTGACCTTTCAGGAAGTGCGTGGCACTACATACCAAAAGAACTGCGTAACTGCATTATTTTCAATTTATATAGGTAGAGTTCTGTGAAATGTGTGGGAAAGGATATTAAGAGTATAATGGGGGAGAAGCATAAAGTTGAATCATGCTAAATTTATTGATATGGGCTTATTAGTCAAGGTTCTCTAGGAATGCAGAAACTATAGGACTAATCTATCTATATATCTATCGATCTATCTATTGATCTATCTATGATCTATTTATCTGTTCTGGGCCTTAGTATCAATACTAAGCCATGGGCCAAAAAATTACCTTGTAGACTGAGTTTTCCATTGTGCACTGGGTCTTGTTTGACCCACAAACCCACAAATTTGGGCAGGACAGTAGGATTCCATTATGACCTGAAGGTGGTTATGAGAAATCATGCTTGAGCAGGTCTTGAATGAATAAGTTGCCAGAGGAAGTAGCCCAAATACCTAAGGCTGATACTCCTGCTACATTGCCTTCTATCTCTCAGATTGCACTTAGGACCTCATGGGGAATTCCTTATGGCGAATTGACTGAGGAAGAGAAAACTCAAGCCTGGCTGACAGATGGTTCTGTGTGATATGCAGGACCTGAAAGTGGTCGGTTCTGTCACTATATCTCTTTCTGGGATATTCCTGACGGATAGCAGTGAAGGGAAACTGCCCTAGGGGGATATGCGTGGAGGAATGTACCTGGTTGTTCATTTTGCCTAGAAGAACAAATGATCAAAGTTATGAGTCTAGATCCATTAATGGACTCTGACCAATTATTTGGCTACATGGTCAGGAACTGGGAAGAAATATAATTAGAAAATTCATAACAAGGAAGACTGGGAAAAAGACAGCTCTTTCTGAATGAACAAAGATTGTAAAGACATTTGTGTCTTTTCTCAACGTTCATCAAGGGTGACCTCAACAGAGGATGATTTTAATAATACAGTGGACAGGAAGATTAATGGGTACCTGTCAGTCTCTTTCCTCAGCCATACTTGTCACATCCAATGGGCCATCCTAGATGGAGGCTATGCTCACTATGCTCAGTAACATGGACTGCTATTCACTAAGGCTGACCTAATTACAGTCACTGTTGAGTTCCAAATCTGCCAGCAACAGAGACCAACACTGTATCTGCAATACAGTACTATTTCTTGGGATGATCATCTAGCTAGCTGATGGCAGGTTGATATTATGACCAGGGGCCCATTGCTCCACTTCTTTTGCCATGGAGTGAGTTCTTTGATCAGAAGTTGTGTAGAATATGGTGCTAAAGAATAAAGCATTTGGTAAGTTCATTGACGGTACTTTTGACAGAGGAATTCTATACAGGGAAGACGAATCCATATCCAAAGTAAGTTTCTACTCACTTCAAGGCAAAAGAAGTGGAGCAATGGGACCCTGGTTATGAAATGCACTGCTGCTGCTAAGTCGCTTCAGTCATGTCCAACTCTGTGCGACCCCATAGATGGCAGCCCACCAGGCTCCTCTGTCCTTGGGATTCTCCAGGCAAGAATACAGGAGTGGGTTGCCATTTCCTTCTCCAATACATGCACGCATGCATGCTAAGTCACTTCAGTTGTGTCCGACTCTGTGCAACCCCATAGACGGCAGCCCATTCCCACCATCCTAAAGCAGTTATTGTGATAGAATGGTGATATGACATTTCAAAAAGATTCCATTGCAATGTCAGCTACGTGGCTATATTTTCAGTGTTGGGCCAGTACTCTCCAGGAGGCTACACATGCTCTATGCTCTGAATCAGCATACAATATATGTTGCTATTTCTCACTTAGCCACAATCCACTGGTCCAGGAGTGAAAGCATAGAAATGGGAGTGGCTCCACTCTGTTACTCCTAGTGTTCCACCAGCAAAATATTCACTTCCAGTCCTAACAATTTAAGGCTATGATGGTCTGGAGGGCTTAGTTCCATTGAAAAGAATGCTTCCACCAGAAGATACAACAATTATTCTATTGGACTAAAAGTTGAAACACTCATCCAGCCTCATTGCCTCTTTGAATCAACAGGGAAAGGAGGGAGTTATAGTATTGTCTGGGATGACTGATATAATTGCAGAATGGAAGTATGAAAGATTTTGTCTGAAACACAAGAGATCCCTTAGGGTATTTTAGTTTTACCATGCTCTATGGTTAAAGTGAACGGGAAACTAAAACAACCCAATTCAATGGTCTAGAACCTTCATGAATTAAGGTTTAGGCCACTTTGCTATGTAAAGAATTACAATCAGCTTAGGTGGTTGCTGAGTGAAAAGAGAATGAAAACTGGGCAGTGGAAGAAGGTCCTCATAAATACTGACTATGTCTTCCTAGATGAAGAAATAAGCATTGCGATAACTATGAGCATTTCTTGATTATTTTGTTACGAATATGTTTACATATTTGTGTGTGCATGAGTGCGTGTTAAGTTGCTTCAGTCATGTCTGACTCTTTGCAATGCTATGGACCTTAGCCCACCAGGCATCTCTGTCCATGGGATTCTCCAGGCAAGAATACTGAAATGGATTGCCGTGTCCTCTTCCAGGGGATCTTCCTGATCCAGGGATCCAATCTACATCTCTTACCTCTCCTACTTTGATAGGTGGATTCTTTATCACTAGCGCCAACTGGGGCTTCCCAGGTGGTGCTAGTGGTAAAAAACCTGCCTGCCAGTGCAGGAGACATAAGAGCTGCAGGTTGGATCCCTGGGTGAGGAAGATCGCCTGGAGTAGGGCACAGCAACCCACTCCATATTCTTGCCTGGAGAACCCCATGGACAGAGGTTATGGCCCATAGGGCCACAGAGTCAGTCATGAATGAAGCGACTTAGCGCGTAGCACTGCACCACATGGGAAGCCCTCTTTACATATGTATTAACCAAGTATTTTTGCATTCTTCCCTTTCTTATCTCCTTATCATCTAACTTCAGATATAGTAATAGTAGTTAACAGTATATATATTCTTTGCAGCTAAAGATGGAGAAGCTCTATACAATCAGCAAAAACAAGACCAGGAGCTAAACTGTGGCTCAGATCATGAACTCCTTATTGCCAAATTCAGACTTAAATTGAAGAAAGTGGGGAAAAACCACTAAACCATTCAGGTATGACCTAAATCAAATCCCTTACATTTATACAGTGGAAGTGAAAAATAGATTCAAGAAATCAGGTCTGCTAGACAGAGTCCCTGAAGAACTTTGGATGGAGATTTGTGACATTTTACAGGAGACAGAGATTAAGACCATCCCCAAGAAAAATAAATGCAAAAAGGCAAAATGGTTGTCTGAGGAGGCTTTACAAATAGCTGTGAAAAGAAAAGAAGCTAAAGGCAAAGGAGAAGAGGAAAAATACACACATTTGAATGCAGAGTTTCAAAGAATAGCAAAGAGAGATAAGAAAGCCTTCCTCAGTGATCAATGCACAGGAATGGAAGAAAACAATAGAATGGGAAAGACTAGTGATCTCTTCAAGAAAATTAGAGATAACAAGGAAACACTTCATGCAAAGATGGGCACAATAAAGGACAGAAATAGTATGGACCTAACAGAAGCAGAAGATGTTAAGAAGAGGTGGTAGAATACATAGAAGAACTATACAAAAAAGATCATGACCCAGATAACCAGGATGGTGTGAGCACCCACCTAGAGCCACACATCCTGGAATATGAAGTCAAGTGGACCTTAGGAAGCATCTCTATGAACCAAGCTAGTGGAGGTGATGGAATTCCAGTTGATTTCAAATCCTAAAAGATGATGCTGTGAAAGTGCTGCACTCAATATGCCAGCAAATTTGGAAAACTCAGCAGTGGCCACAGGACTGGAAAAGGTCAGTTTTCATTCCAATCCCAAAGAAAGGCAATGGCAAAGAATGTTCAAACTACTGCACAATTGCACTTATCTCACACACTAACAGAGTACTGCTCAGAATTCTCCAAGCCAGGCTTCAACAGTATGTGAACCATGAAATTCCAGATGTTCAAGTTGGATTAGAAAAAGCAGAGGAACCAGAGATCAAATTGCCAACATCTATTGGATCATCAAAAAAGCAAGAGTGAAAGTCACTCAGTCATGTTTGACTCATGTGACCCCATGGACTATACAGTCCATGGAATTCTAAAGGCCAGAATACTGGAGTTGGGTAGCCTTTCCCTTCTCCAGGGGATCTTTCAAACCCAGGGATCAAACCCAGGTCTCCTGCATTGCATGTGGATTCTTTACCAGCTGAGCCACAGGGAAGCCCAAGAATACTGGAGTGGGTAGCCTATCCCTTCTGCAGTTGATCTTTCCAGCCCAGGAATCAAATGGGGGTCTCCTGCATTGCAGGTGAATTCTTTACCAACTGAGCTTCCAGAAAAATATCTACTTCTGCTTTATTGACTACACCAAAGCCTTTGACTGTGTGGATCACAACAAACTCTGGAAAATTCCTAAAGAGATGGGTATGCCAGACCACCTTCCCTGCCTCCTGAGAAATCTATATGAAGGTCAGGAAGCAACAGTTAGAACTGGACATGGAACAGCATACTGGTACCAAATTGGGAAAAGAGTACATCAAGCCTGTATATGGCCCCCTGCTTATTTAATTTATAGGAAGAGTCATGCAAAATGCCAGGCTAGATGAAGCACAAGCTGGAATCAAGATTGCTGGGAGAAATATCAATAACCTCAGATATGCAGATGACACCACACTTATGGAAGAAAGCAAAGAAGAACTAAAGACCCTCTTGTTGAAAGTGAAAGAGGATAGTGAAAAAGTTGGCTTAAAACTCAACATTTAGAAAACTAAGATCATGGCATCTGGTCCAATCACTTCATGGCAAATAGATGGGAAAACAATGGAAACAGTGAGAGACTTTATTTTTCTGGGCTCCAAAATCACTGCAGATGGTGACTGCAGCCATAAAATTAAATGACGCTTGATCCTTGGAAGAAAATCTATGACCAGCCTAGACAGCATATTAAAAAGCAGAGACATTACTTTGCCAACAAATGTCTGTCTAGTCAAGGCTATGGTTTTTTCAGTAGTCACATATGGATATTAGAGTTGGACTATAAAGAAAGCTGAGTACCTAAGAATTGATGCTTTCGAACTGTGGTTATGGAGCAGATTCTTGAGAGTCTTTTGGACTGCAAAGAGATCAAACCAGTCAATTCTAAGGAAATCAGTCCTGAATATTCATTGGAAGGACTGATGCTGAAGCTGAAGCTCCAATATTTTGTCCACCTGTTGAGAAGAACTGACTCATTGGAAAAGACCCTGATGCTGGGAAAGATTGAAGGCAGGAGGTGAAGGGGACGACAGAGTATGAGATGGTTGGATGACATCACCAACTCTATAGACATTGGTTTGAGCATGCTCTGGGAATTGGTGATGGACAGGGAAGCCTGGTATGCTAGAATCTATGAGATTGCAAAGAGTCGGACATGACTGAGCAACTGAACTGAATTGAACTGAACAGTATATCACAGTTTTTAAGTTACAGGATATAGAAAGAGAATAATAACTATCAGGGAAGACCTTTGAATCTTCTGGAGTTATGTATTAATGCATTTTCAATTGTGTGGAGAATAGCTGTATCTTGTTAGATGGAAATATGACTTTGTTATTGATGCAATTCAGATAGTAAGTATGGTTTACTGATATGTGTATGTGTGCCAAGTTGATAAGGGGTTGCAATGATTTTTATTTATTTACTTTTTGACCACCAACTTGTCAAATCTTCAATCCAGTGCAAATGTATGTGTTGCCCTGAATGTACTTTTTACATGTGCTTAGCATATTAAAAAGCAGAGATATTACTTTGCCAACAAAGGTCCGTCTAGTCAAGGCTATGGTTTTTCCAGTGGTCATGTATGGATATGAGAGTTGGACTGTGAAGAAAGCTGAGTGCCGAAGAATTGATGCTTTTGAACTGTGGTGTTGGAGAAGACTCTTGAGAGTCCCTTGGACTGCAAGGAGGTCCAACCAGTCCATCCTAAAGGAGATCAGTCCTGGGTGTTCATTGGAAGGACTGATGCTGAAGCTGAAGCTCCAATACTTTGGCCACCTCATGCAAAGAGTTGACTCTTGGAAAAGACCCTGATGCTGGGAGGGATTGGGGGCAGGAGGAGAAGGGGATGACAGAGGATGAGATGGCTGGATGGCATCACCAACTCAATGGACATGAGTTTGAGTGAACTCTGGGAGTTGGTGATGGACAGGGAGGCCTGGTGTGCTGTGATTCATGGGGTCGCAAAGAATTGGACACGACTGAGCGACTGAACTGAACTGAACTGAAAGTCAGCTGACTTTAAGTAAAGAGACATTAAGTAAAAGAGATTATTATCCCAGATAATCTTGGTTGGTCAATTCAACAGACTGAGAGGCCTTAAAAGCAGGGCCTTAAAACCTGAAATTTCCCTAAGAGAAGATGAAATTCTGCCTGAGGAGAATAGCTTAAATCCATGCTGGATAGTTCCAGTCTGCCCTTTCTGATGGCCTGTCCTGTAGATATTAGTCTTGTCTAGCTAGCCTCTATGATTGTGTAAGCCACTCTATTGCAATAAATGCCTTACTATATATCTCACTACTTCCATTACTTTGGTTGAATCCAGACTGGTACAGTAGGCATCAAAGCATTTGAATAAAGAGTGGGAAGAAGAAATGTTAAGCTAGAAAATAATCAAATTTTATTTATTTAGGGGATATTCAAGAGAGCTGATATGCACCAAAGCATTTTATGAGCTGTAAAATTACTATTAGCTTGAGACAAGATTGGTAAAAGAGGCTAAAAATAAGAAAGCAAGTTTTTATATAGAAAAGACTAAGAAGAGATTAAATAAAAATAGCAAATTGATTACTATAAAAACAAATTTAGTTTTCTTGGTAAGCCTCACATCCCTTCCATGAAAATACACTTTCTCTCATTTCTTTTTCACGAGGATGACTCTGCGACCAATTTAAGGACGATCCTGAACTGTTTGTGTTTACATCAGGACAAATACCCCAGGATGTGTTACTCCTAGGAAGTCTAAAGTAATTATGTGGGATTCATAATGTTTTCTGGGAAGATGTTGAAGATTTATTTCTGAGGTTTTGGGAGTTTTAGTGTATCAGCAGGTAGAAATTTTTTTTTTGTTTTTACTCTTTTTGAGATTACCTTGTGAAAAGCAATGGCACTGTGTTTTCATCCCAAATAAAATCTCTCCCTCTTATTACTACTCCCTATTGATTAGATTATTGCCTGCAGTGCTATATGTTGTTTTTTCCAGTCCATGTTTCATTAACTGAATCAAGGGCATGTCAAGATTTTTCCTCACTTTTCCCCATTTCCTTAGTATATTCTGTCTTACAGTTAACGTTACTTCCTCCCACATACTAGCAATTGCTAGCTTTTGGTTTTAAATTTCTAAGCCATTATGAGATTGCTCTTTTACTGAAAAGGCTTCTCATTGGTCATCTGGGTCCAGATGAAGGAGATTTTCTGAGGAGTCATCCTATACTCTCCTTTTGAGGACAAGAAGAATTAATTAGATTTCAACTATCATGAATCAACTACTTGCTTTTACTGACTCTCCCTAGTCCTGTCTCTAAACTCTGTTTCTGGTACTATTTCACTTTGACCATTTCTTTCCATTCTTATTTCTAAAATTACCCTACCCAGCTTAAGTGTCACTTCATTCAGAGATTTTAATTTGCTAATTCAACTAGAAGTGCTTTATTTGTCTTGTGAATCCCTAGAGCTGTGGCGGCAAGTATATTTCTACTACAAACATCACTAAGAATCATGGCATTCTTCTCCAAACTGAGCTGTGACCCCAGAATCCTTACTAACACAGCAACCTATGTAGTTACACTGGAAATGAAGACTAACTGTGATCCGAATGTAACACAATAATTTGAATGTGTTAAACAACTAATTTAATACAGCTATGTCCCATTATGGACATAATGACCTGTTCCTCAAAATCAGACAATCTGAATGAAAATGCTAACTAGAAATTTACTTTCCCATTATTTATTTGGGGAAAACATATAGCAAGTTACCCATCAGCCTCACACTCCCAATGTTTTAGAAAACAGTAAAAAATTGATACACATCTATTAATTATTTTAAAAAATTCTTCCAGCTCACCAAATGTAACTGATATACTTATTATTATTTTTTTTAAAAAAGAAAACAACATTGTTTGGAGTAACACAGACTTTTTTAGTGCTGACAACATTGAGGATGAATATCTCTATGTTGAGATTTGGCTTGCTTCTCAAAATGTCTATGTGATTTTGATGTTTTATCAATTATACTTAGAAAATTACTTTTCCCCATGTATTCATTTAAAGATACTATACTGAGTTTTAGAACTATAAACATAAATTTTCTATATAAATATTGGCTGGAAAATACTGTGTTCAAAAATATATAGTCTATAAAGCTGTATTAAAAATGTGGCAGCCTTCTACAAGAAAAATATTTAACTCTATTGATCTTCTGGGTAGTTTTGCTTCATTTGTGATTTAATTCATTGTTTATTCATCCATTCAACTTACATTTATTGATTACCTTTCATAGGCCAAATCTCATGTAAGTATTAACCATGCAAATATGAAAAATTTCAATTCCTGAATATTAACTTATAGTGTAATGAAGGATAAACACATATAGAAAGATAATTACAGGTTAACACAGTCTCTAGTCGATTTGTAGGATCATAGTGGGAGAAGTCGGAGAAGGCAATGGCACCCCACTCCAGCACTCTTGCCTGGAAAATCCCATGGATGGAGGAGCCTGGTAGGCTGCAGTCCATGGGGTCGCTAAGAGTTGGACACGACTGAAGCGATGCCGCAGCAGCAGCAGCAGTGGGAGAAGTTACTAATTTCCTTATAGTGATTATTGAGACCTCATATAAGAAGTGGCATATAATTTAACTTAAAGAAATAATAGGAGTGTACAACACAGACTGGTAAGAACAATTGATGATGTATATAAAAGATGTTATGTTTGAGGAACTTTAAGAAGTGTTTAATGTCTATAATGCAAAATCTGTATAGGTGGATGGAGAGAGATGTGACTTAGAAGTTAGTTGGAGCCAGATCCTGAATAGTATATAAAATACTCTAGGAGTTTGAACTTTATCTTTTGGTGTGAGGGCCAAATGATGTAGGGGATGTTGGCAAAGAGCTTTATTAAGGCTTCACTTTAGAAAGACAGCTGATAACATTGCTGATTACGGATCATAATGGGAAGATATAATTGATAAATGTTTTTAAATGCTCTAAGACCCATGTGCTAGAGTAAAAGCCAGTGGCATCAACATATTTTTATGAATTACAAAATATCAATAACTGATCATTCCAATTATAAGAAATTTCCAAAAAATTATTTCCATGTAATAATATCTCACTGCAAGAATGAGGCTACACAGTTACTGAGGAAGAGAATATTAATATTTTGTAAGATGCTGAAACCTTATGATTATGCCTTAGTGTGTCATGAAAATCTTTCAGCTTCTGTTCAGACAAGGATCCTTGGAGCTGGACATCTGAAGAAAATTACAGATACATGTCATACCCTTCATATTATCCTCTTTCCCTTCTTTCTCCTCCTACTGAGAGTCTCATCCAAATTCCCAGTGGAACTGACCTCTTGCCACTGTTGCTTAGTCATTTCTGTATATTCTCTCACCCCAGCACTGGTCAAGGACAGGTCAGGCTGCTACCCCTGCTAGATCTTTAAATGCAGTGTTGCTGGACTCTGGTTGAAGAGGCTCAGAGAGCCAGCCTTGTGTATGCTTCTTCTTGAACCTCTAAACTTCAGTTGAGCAGTTCTTTATAAGAACACTTTTGACACCCAAGGAGTTTCACTCAATTATGATGCCTCATGCTTCCAAGTATCAGGTTAAAACAAGTAGGGCTGTGTCAGAGCAAACACTATTCTGAATTGTGTTTTGATATGAAAAGAAATATTAGAGAACATTAGTCAAACAGGAGAAAATTAAGTAGCAAATAAACATAATTGTGAGTAGTGAAATTTACTCACAATCCATAGTTAAATGCTCAGGAAGTTCTCTTCTCTTGGCTTTAAAACTCATCCCCATGTCTTATGGACAAATAGAAAAATATGAACACCTCAAAGGCATTTGGGATATTCACTACCATAAGGCTCTTTTGAATATAAAAACTTCATACTATTTCCTTCTCCAGGGGATCTTCCCAACCCAGGGATCAAACCCAGGTCTCCCGCATTGCGGGCAGACGCTTTAACCTGTGAGCCACCAGGGAAGCCCATACTAAAGTATAATATAGCAAAAATGTATTTATCAACTTGATTAATTAACTTTTAAATGTAAAATGTGATTTTGTTTAGAGGAAAATATTGTTGATAAACAATTCTTAATCAGGTGTTGTAGTCTTGAAATTCCTCAGTTATTAAAGTTGGAGTAAGAATTCTGCAATTTGTTTAAAACAATTGCTAAAAAAGACTAATAATTGAAAGAGGAAAGTTTTGCTGAAGATTTTTCTTTTAATCTCTAAGAGTATACTTTATTTGGAGAAACTAAAGTCTCCAGTTTTCCTATTTTAGAAAAAAAAGATAAAATATTGAGAAAATCAGTAAGTTGGGGAAAATAGAATGAAATATTTGATGTCTGTTGAATGACCAAATCTCTATCTCTCTAAAATAAAAATGAAGAACTGCATAGTTTTCTACTAATTGTACTGTTTCCATTCATATTGAAGCTATTTTATTTTGGTTTATTTGCAGTGATGCTGGAATTTGGAGAAAATTATTAGTTTTAAATAACTTGGCTATGTGAAAAATGATATGAGCTTATCCATTCAAAGAACATTCAGATTCGGAGATTATATTTGGTTTCATTAAAAGGAAACATGCAAATCTTTCAATTATAATTCATCTTTATCTTTCTTTCCTTTTTAAAAGAATTTACTGTGGTAGGCAAATATACAATTGATATAATTGTAATTAAATACATCTTTATCTAACGACAAATGTAAATGCATGTCTTCTGTTATAGCAATTCCATTTCTAGGAATTTATCTTACAGATACGCTTTCACATGCACAGGATAATGTATGGATAAGAATAGCTTTTGCAGCTCTGAAAAATGTATATCAATGGGGACTGCTCAAAGAAATTATTGTAAATCTATCCAATGGAAGGTCATGCAAATATAAAAAAGAATAAAGAAACTGTATATGCAATGGAATTGAAAGAGCTCCCATTTAGAGTGAAAATATTCAAGACATAAAAAAGGCTCCCTATGCTAATATTAATGTGCTATAAAATCTACACGTAAATACTGATTTGTATATAGAATATCTATAGAAGGATATCCAAGAAGCTAATAATAGCAATTGCCTTCTGGGAGAAAACCTGGGTAGAAGTAAAAAAGAAAATTACTTTTTATTGTATATACATTAATATTATTCAAACTCTGTTCCCTGTGCATTCATTACAACTTTAGAAAAATAGATTCTAAAAAATAAAAAGAAAAGCTATGGTAGCTATTCCTTACTTTCTTGTTAATTTAAAATAATATTTAAAAAAATATTTGTTTGGGTCTTGGGAAATATACTAAAATAAAAGGTTAATAATATAACAATATAGAACAATATTTATGATGATTTTTTTCCTTCCATTATATTGTCCTAAGTCAGACTGCCTTCTCTTATGTGAGCAGAAACGTCAGGGTCAGCCTATCTATTTCAGTGACCTTGAGAACCAATGGAGACCACCTTGTGACTATTTTAGTCATGGCAATTGGACTTTACTGTGAAGTCGTTTAAATGTGTAGGGAAAATGTCCTGATCTTTGTGATGTTTGCACATGGAGAACAATAGTATAGTTTCATGACTGGTGGGTAGCCATTTGATTCCTTTACATATATTTCTGTAACCTTGAAACTTTATTTCAAAACATATGATCAATATTAACAGGAAAACTCCCTCCATCCAACTGCATCATAGCAGTTCTTCAGATTACTCTATTTTGAATGAGCTGTTATCAGATAAATGAGGTTTTCCTGAATATAGTTATTACAAGTATTTTTCAAAATATTCAGAAACGACTATATTTTTACAAGACTTGGCAATTGAGACATATGTTGGCAGAATATTCAAAACATATTTCTAGAGCACTGAAACTTCTCCATAAGCAATTACAATCCTTTAGCTATTGGCATTGTTTCTTGAACAGTCATTTTATTTAGTTTACATTTCTTATCAGAGTATATTTGGTTCAAGACAACAATTTCTCAAACATTTAGAAAATAAAAACATATATCCTTTTTTCAGTTTTTACTCCCCCATTTTTTCTTAAAATCTTGACAGTTCTACACTTGGCATATAATCAAGTGATATGATTTTCTTTTTGATTCCCCTGTTTTTCACATGGTTAGAGAGAAGGCTGAGTGATTTTTTCAGCCTTCAGTGAGTACCTACAGTGAGTCGATGAATCGAAGTTTGTAAAGTTAATAGAATAAGAGATTCCCTATCTGTGACTGAGAAATAGAATGACACTTATAATTAGCACCAGTGTATAGGAGTAAATTTCTTCAGTGTATTTAGTATCTTATTACAGGCTATTTTGAGTTAATAGATTATGTTGCATAGTTAATGTTGCTGATTCAATTTTTAATTAATATAACCTCTCATTTTAAATACATTAACAGGATTTTAGGTAAATCCTAAAATCCTAACTTGACGCTTAATATTTGTTCTTGTCCCACAGAGTAAGTGGCAATATTTCCTTTGTAATATTAAATTCTCCTTCAACAGCTCAGGTTCCAGAATGTCACAAGCCTTTATATTTGGATTAAGAGATATCTTTATTGATCACTTTTGTAGGAAAAGATTTTGTTTTCACTCATGGAAGCTATCACATTCCCTTAAATTTTCCATGAAAAGGAAAAAAAAAAAAAAAAGGAAATTTGAGTTGATTTCTGTTCCAGCTATACATAGCAAAGAATGGATGGTTCACATATTTTGTTACCATCCTGATCAACTGTCTCAGGGACAGGCATACTGCTCTGCACAGACTTGTCATCTTTGCTGCTAGAAGTGGCAGCAGCTGCTAAGTTTTTAATGATCCATTCTCTCAGTAATAATAATAATAATAACAGTAATAAATCAGAATTTTACCTTCTAAATACCTTGATGCACATTTATAAGAGACTAGGGCATGGCGGGATTTCTTTGGAAGGAATGATGCCAAAGCTGAAACTCCAGTACTTTGGCCACCTCATGCGAAGAGTTGACTCATTGGAAAAGACTCTGAGGCTGGGAGGGATTGGGGGCAGGAGGAGAAGGGGATGACAGAGGATGAGATGGCTGGATGGCATCACTGACTCGATGGACGTGAGTCTGAATGAACTCCGGGAGTTGATGATGGACAGGGAGCCCTGGCGTGCTGCGATTCATGGGGTCGCAAAGAGTCGGACATGACTGAGCGACTGAACTGAACCGAACTGAACTGAGGGCATGGCAACACACTCCAGTATTCTTTCCTGGAGAATCTCCAAGGACAGAGGAGCCTGGTGTGCTAGAATCCATGGGGTCACAAGGACTGTCCAGTGGTTAAGAATGCATGCGTCCACTGCTGGTGGCACAGGTTTGATCTCTGGTTGGGGAACTAAGATTCCATATGTCATGGTTAATGCTCCCCAAAATAACTAACTAAATAAATAAACAAGGAATATTAAAACATTTTTGAAAAGAGCATAGATGTTTTATAGTCAAAATTCAGATGAGTGCTTTTTTTTAAAATTTAATTTTATTTTTAAACTTTACATAATTGTATTAGTTTTGCCAAATATCAAAATGAATCCGCCACAGGTATACATGTGTTCCCCATCCTGAACCCTCCTCCCTCCTCCCTCCCCATACCATCCCTCTGGGTCGTCCCAGTGCACTAGCCCCAAGCATCCAGTATCGTGCCTCGAACCTGGACTGGCAACTCGTTTCTTACATGATATTTTACATGTTTCAATGCCCTTCTCCCAAATCTTCCCACCCCCTCCCTCTCCCACAGAGTCCATAAGACTGTTCTATACATCAGTGTCTCTTTTGCTGTCTTGTACACCGGGTTATTGTTACCATCTTTCTAAATTCCATATATATGCGTTAGTATACTGTATTGGTGTTTTTCCTTCTGGCTTACTTCACTATGTATAATAGGCTCCAGTTTCATCCACCTCATTAGAACTGATTCAAATGTATTCTTTTTAATGGCTGAGTAATACTCCATTGTGTGTATGTACCACCACTTTCTTATCCATTCATCTGCTGATGGACACCCAGGTTGCTTCCATGTCCTGGCTATTATAAACAGTGCTGCAATGAACATTGGGGTACACGTGTCTCTTTCCCTTCTGGTTTCCTCAGTGTGTATGCCCAGGAGTGGGATTGCTGGATCATAAGGCAGTTCTATTTCCAGTTTTTTAAGGAATCTCCACACTGTTCTCCATAGTGGCTGTACTAGTTTGCATTCCCACCAACAGTGGAAGAGGGTTCCCTTTTCTCCACACCATCTCCAGCATTTATTGCTTGTAGACTTTTGGATCGCAGCCATTCTGACTGGTGTGAAATGGTACCTCATAGTGGTTTTGATTTGCATTTCTCTGATAATGAGTGATGTTGAGCATCTTTTCATGTGTTTGTTAGCCATCTGTATGTCTTCTTTGGAGAAATATCTGTTTAGTTCTTTGGCCCATTTTTTGATTGGGTCCTTTATTTTTCTGGGGTTGAGCTGTAGGAGTTGCTTGTATATTTTTGAGATTAGTTGTTTGTCAGTTGAACTTAACTTGGTTGTGAAACTCACATTTTCACAGATGGTGTAACCTATAACCTCTGGAAACTTAATGCTTAATCTAGAAACCTATAGAAAACCAAGTCACTTCTGGTTTACCAACTGTCTTCCTCGCAAGGGAGGCTGTCATATGTACCGTTGTTTGGACTCCCTCTGCTGAGGCGTTCCTTGTTCTGCCTGATTTAGGGCTCTGTAGGCTGACATCCACAGCTCGTTTCCCTAGTTCCTTGTGGTCTCTGGTTATGTGGTCTTTCCTCCTGTCCCCACTGTCCAGCCAAAGTTTATTCAGTCGAAAGCAGACCCTCTAAGCGTGTGTCTTCCTCCCCTCACCCTTTGGGAGTTGCGTGACCTCATTTGCTGTCCTTACCGCGGTTGGGCCCACAGGACTTTGCAGGCATGTCCCTAAATTCATCCATGGAAACACCCCTTGCCCTCCTTACCTTTTTTGGGCCCACAGGACTTTGTGGTGTGTCCTTAAATTCATCCATGAAACACCTCCTTTATCTGTTTTTAATCTCTCTCCAAATTTTGTCTTGACATCCAAGCACCTCTGCAGATAAAGAATTTCAAAAAGCTTGAAGTTTCCTTAGATGTTTCCTGTGATATAAGATATGCATTTTTCTCTACTGGGATTTTGCCAATCCCTTCTGGGTATTTGTATTCTATTTTTTTTTCTCTCCCAAGCAACGAGGTCAAGACTCAAAAGATGGGATCTGACTCTTGAATCCAGAGAGCATTGAACCTTTTAACTAGTACCTTCAAATAATCTTCAAACTTCTTCCTTGTCCAGAGGTGTTTATGTGTTTATTATTTTTTTCCCTGTGTAGCAGGAAGCTATTCTTTGGCTGCCATCCTCAGTTCTTTACTTTGTGCTTCTTTCATAGACTTATTTAGTCCTCTAAGCTTTGCCTCCTGTTCTTTCCTGACAAGTCTTTTTTTGTAATTCAAAACCACAAACTGAAAACTGTCCCCATAATAAATGTCTGGGGTCTTACATATGAATAACTTTTTGGCTTTTAAACAATTGTGTTTGTGAATTTCAAAATTCATTTAGCTTCTCAATTGAGTTCTTTGTTCTAAGAGATACTTGTGTGCCCTACTCAGGACCCCAAGCCCGATAATCCTACCATTTTAATAGTGCTAGAAAAGGATAAGAGTAATAGGAAAGGGGGGAAACAGAGAGTTGAATGTCAAACTGTCATTTGCTACACATTCATGCATCTCATTTGTTTGTAGAGTCACACAGCAGTACATTTGTAAAGAATACAGAAGTCTTCATTACTACATCCTGCAGACAAAGGAAAAGAGTCTAAGACATTATTTTTCTTTAGGATCACACATCTGGCAAAATCAAACTAGAACCTAGGTCCCTTGAGTTCTTATCATATGTCATAGTAATCCTCTGATGTACTTTACTGTGTTATCTATTTCATTTTTGTCTTAGCTGTCCTAAGCCCCCAAAAATAGACTTTTAAAAATTATTTGCATGAACATTCTATATTTGGTGTGGCAGAGGAAAGGCACAAAATGAAGTAGTAAGTAAAATGGAAATATCCAGAATTTCAGATTTATGCACAACATACCTAACAGCTTTCTATGTTTTATCTTTTAAAACAAGATAGCACCTCTGTCCTAGTAAGTCACCTGAAATCCACATTGATAATATAGTTTGTTAGATTTATAAAAATTATAAATTATAAAATATAAAAATTATATTATAAAAACACACACACACACAAAACAGAAGCCTGACAAACTAACAAGTCATCTTAACTTCAGCATTTCATTGTTAAACTGTAGTCATGCAGGTTGTATATATGTATGCTCAGTAGAGAAATAAGCGGGTGCTACATACACATTGTATCTATAGATATTTTGTAAGAATTGGATTTTATCTTAAGTACAATGAGAAGCTACTAGAAATTATAAACTAGGGAATGAAGTGGTTTGATGAGCATTTCTTAAAAGATAAATCTAACTGCTGAGGAGAGACCAAATTGAGAAATTTCTTTGACAGAGCCAGGATGTAAAGATGAGCAGAAACAGAAGAGAGACTGCTATAGCTGCTCATACAACAGATTTCTCGAGTCTGAGGGAGGGCAGGGAGAAAGGAAACAGAAGTAGTTGAGCTAGGATGTGTGCTGGAGAGAGTGGACCGGACTTCTTTGCTCCTTACCTGGGTTCAGTCTACAGAGGGGAATGAGAGGCCAAGAATTCACCATAATTGTCTCCTGCAGCTAAACACAATTAATTCTGTTTTTCTACTGATTTAATATGAAGCCAGGTAAAAAAGAGAGTTCAAACTGCAGCAAATATAAAATGCTTTGATACCATGTACTCTAATAGTCTTGATTATTCAGTATCATTTTGAAAGGCACAATGTTTAGAAAAATCTTTCAACTAAATGTTGGCACACCAAAATAGACAGTTATTTTATGATTATCATTAATATTAGTATTGTTTTCAGGCCATTGGATTTGGACTTCCTTTTTTTCCCTAGTCCAAGAAGGGTTTATTTTTGTTGATCTTCTTGGTCTGGTGTAAAATCTATCTTTTGAGATTGGCATTCCCTAGTGACTAAGTGGTGAGTTATGCTGTCTGGAAAGTTATTGTGAGTTCCACTGTGGTTTTGGTTCAGTAGGTTTTTATGTATTTTTACAAATTTTGTACATACACCCAGAGGCTTTTTGGCACTGGCTACATTTTCACATTCAAGAAAATAAATATGAGCCATTTAATGGTCTCCAATTCTAGATTCAGCTTTTTAAATATATTAAAATATGTATATGAGGAATTTTCTGAAACTTGGAACAGGGACTAAATTTGGCAAAGATTTTCACTAATATTTCAAAAAAGACCTTTCTTTGCAGCTCACTTGATTATATGTTTTTTAGGTCATGAGAGGTATATTTTGAATTTGAGCTCTGAAACTTAAAGGAAGTGTATTTAATATTCTGGAGATATATTTTGCATTTTTAATGACTGAATAAGACCAATGCTAATTGATTTAACTTATTCCTGGTAAAACTCTCAAGCTTATAGCCAACTTGAATTACGGTCAACTGTAGCAAAATACAAAAAGGTTTATGCGGAAATGAAAATTCACTCTATTTCAGGAACATAAATGGTATATTTGCTAATCATTTTCCCCTCCCATTCATCAAACTGAAATAATCCACTTGCAAAATAAAGCCAAATGGCATATTCTACTGAAAGTTCAGTTTACAGTGACATAAAACCCTACAAATCTCATATGCACAAGTAACCTTCCAAATTGCCTGTTAATCATACAAGTAAATTCACAGCAATCAAAGGAATCTTACGATTATTAAAGGTAAAACAACTACTAAATATTCAGACTTATGTAATGTCCATATTGGAAATTACCCCTGACCCTGAAAACGTGGGCCTCAATCAGGAAGTTATGCTGCACTCTGACACACAGGTAATGGCAGGACTTTAATAAAATGGTATTATTTTGTACATAATAACAATGAGACAATGTTATGACAGGTACACAAAAGTTTTGGAGGCAGCAAAACAGTAGTTTGAGACATAGGATACTTGATTCTATTGTTATTTTCTGTTTCATAGTACCCTCAAGTTGGCCTCCTCTCTTTTTTTGATCTGCCGAGGAATGTCAGCAGCTCTTGTCTCCTACCACCTTGAAATGTTGTCAAAGATCTCATATTTTGCTTGGTAATCCCTTGAGATCTTTGGATGAAAAGAACCATAAAAATCCCAAATGTTTTTCTAGATGGGGGTTTCCAAAATTGGTCCCTTTCAGGGAGCCACCCACTTGGATATTGAATACCCTTCCTGTGTAATGTGGAAAAAGCGGTTGGTGAAAATTCACTCTTCTAGCATCACCAAAAAAACAGACGTCTTTATTGTTTAGAAACTGAAACACACCCATTGGGGATCACTTCATCATTTTTTTTAAGTGAATGAAAACATCACAAGTTGAATTGATGAAATGCAGGATAAGTGCAAACAGACTACACCCTTCCTCTTTCAGTCACAAGGAGCAGTGGTCTGCCAATTCTCCCTTGCACCCTCCCTGTCTAGGAAAGAGCCCTAGTTGGCTCACAAACCGTGTCCCTATCTGAGCTACAACTAATCATGCCACTGTTGAGTCATCAACACAAAATCCCACAGACTGGTTGCTTTCCTCTTTATGGTATGAAAGAAAATCTTTTCCCTGTCACTTTTTCTCTTTTCATTTGCATCATCCACCCCCATCTTTTCTTACTCATGTTCATTTCTTCCAGTTTTTCATTCTCGTCCCTTTCTTAACCCGTCCTTTTCTAATCTCAAGGGCTATTTTAAACGGATGCTTGTTCACCAGATGCAACTCTCTGAGGGCTCATTTGGAAAAAATAACAATCTTTTCTGTCCCTCCAGCTGCCAAAAATCATCGTGAGTCATGTTTTTGACTCAATTGACAGAAACACTTAATAGAAATAGTCGGCCTTTCCCAGAGTTTCTTCTTATTTGCCATTCCATCTTGTTGATTTCAACTGACCTTTACGATGCAGCATTTGACCAGAGAAGCTTACCTGATCATCATATCATTTCTATTTTTCCTGTCTCTGTTAAACTAGGCTAATGCAGTCAGATAGAGTAGGTATAAGCAAACTAAGTGGCTGTCAGTAAAGATTTTAGCTCTCGAGTATCTTGGTCGAAACGTTTTTACAAAGATACTCCCCAGAATTGAACTGTGTCCTAAATGCTAAATAAGAAATTTGATAACCTACTTTCTAAAAAATATTATTTCTAAATAATAATAACAACAGCAGCAATAATAATAATTACTATTTAAGATTCTTTCTTAATAGTGTCATAATAACAACTCGGTGTTAATTACTTTGAAACCATTAAGAGAAATTTGTTTCAAATAGACACAATAGTAATGGTTTTTTACTTTATTAATTCAAGCGAGCCCAAAGGGAACTGTTGCTGATATTCACTGTCTTGTCAAAGTAATTTTTTAAAAGCTGAACAGTATGACTCATAAAATAGAATAAACATGGCAAAGGTTTGTTTAACTTATTAATGAGGTTTATCAGTCAGGCTTCAATCAGGTAAGCAGAAAAAGTAAGATATATGGATACACCCCTTCTCCTACCAAACATATTTGTTGATTTGCTTATTTATTGTTTTATTCTAAGTTATTGGCTGACAAATTACGAGGGACTGCTTAAGAAAACTTGAAATCCCATAGGTCAGAAAGTCAGGAGGGAAGATCACAAGCAGACTGGCACTCACAGGCATTGGCCAAAGGAAGTCAGCTAAGAATGGTTAGAAGTAGGTTGGAACCCAAGAGAACCCAAGGTGTGTCCTCAGGGAAAGCTTAGACCCTTTTTAAGGCCTTCCTATAGAACATCTTCTACAGAATTAGGAAACACAGATTCATGTTACAAATGGTTTGTTGTTCAGTCACTCAGTTGTGTCTGACTCTTTGAGAACCCATGGACTACAGGATGCCAGGCTTCCCTGTCCCTCACTGTCTCCTGGAGTTTGCTCAAACTCATTCATTGAGTTGACGATGGCATCCAACCATTTCATCCTATGTCACCCCTTTCTCCTCCTGCCCTCAATCTTTCCCAGCATCAGGGTCTTTTCCAAAGAGTCGGCTCTTCACGTCAGGTGACCAGAGTATTGGAGCTTCAACTTCAACATCAGTTCTTCCAATGAATATTCAGGGTTGATTTTCTTTAGGATTAACTAGCTTGATCTCCTTGCAGTCCAAGAGACTCTCAAGAGTCTTCTCCAGCATCATAATTCAAAAGCATCAATTCTTTGCCACTCTGCTTTCTTTATGGTCCAACTTTCACACCCATACATGACTACTGGAAAAACCATGGCTTTGACTATAGGGACCTTTAGTCACTGTCTGCGAAGTGATGTCTCTGCTTTTTAAGACACTGTCTAGATTTGTTACAGCTTTCCTTACAAGGAACAAGTGTCTTTTAATTTCATGGCTGCAGTTACTGTTTGCAGTG
Source organism: Bos javanicus (assembly GCF_032452875.1). Classification (NCBI taxonomy): domain Eukaryota; kingdom Metazoa; phylum Chordata; class Mammalia; order Artiodactyla; family Bovidae; genus Bos; species Bos javanicus. The sequence goes on from NC_083881.1 coordinate 49,413,086, forward strand.
ATTTTGGAGCCTAAGAATATAAAATCTGTCACTGCTTTCACTCTTTCTCCTTCTATTTGCCATAAAGTGATGGAACCAGATGCTGTGATCTTAGTTTTCTGAATGTTGAGTTTCAAGCCAGCTTTTCCCTTCTCCTCTCTCACTTTCCCCAAGAGGCAGGAGAATCACTATTTTTACTTGTAAATTTTTTTCTATGAGGAAATAAGACATAGACCCCAATTTAAAAATAATCAATTGACAATATAAGATCAATAATAGGAATGAAAATGGTATGTCTATGAAAATTCTTTGCTAGTAAAGCTATACATTATGACATTTCATCCAATTGATTAACCTTTATCTTTCTAAACTGAGAACCATATCCTATAAAGCAATTATTAAGTAAATGTTTATAAGTATACATTTCAAATGTGCCTTGAAGTGACAAATCTGGGGCAAAAATTGGAAAAATCATCTGTGCAAATATTTCTCTTCCTTTGGCTTAAAACAAAAGTTACTTTGTAATAGAGTCATTGCATTTGTAATTGACATCTTTAATACAATTGTTTAAAACAATTTTTACCTGTTATATGAATATAGATCCCCTGAAGGAGGAAAGCGCAACCAACTCCAGTATCTTTGCCTGGAAAGTCCTATGGACAGAGGAGCCTAGCAGGCTAGAGTCCATGGGTTCACAAAGAGTCAGACACCACTGAGGTGACTTAACACTTCACACATGTTGAAGACATCACTGATGTTATAAATAATAAGACATTCATATCCCAAACTACAAATACTAATGCTATAAACAAAGTCATATTTATATGAATCGAAACTAACTGTTTTATTTCAGATGTATCAGCAAGTTATTGCAATAAACACATAATAAACATCTAACACATTTCTCTTTCTTCATTCTAACTTCTTTCCCAGCTTTCAGCTAATCAGCTGTCAACGTCATTATTCTAAAATTTAAGGATCTTTGTTTTACTTTTCTGGCTTAAAATGCTTTGATGATGCACATTGCCTACTGGATAAATGCCATCTACCTAAGCTTGGTAGTCAAGGCCTGTCATGGTGCAGGCTTTATTATCTTTCTAATTTCAATTTTGGCCATGCAGAGTCAGTTTCTATTTGCATTATACCTCATCCAAAAGGAAAAGACTTCCTACTTTCCAAATCTTCACATGAGCCTTGCTGTGTCATATTTCCATGTATAATTATCCTTGCAAGAAACAGCCTTCACACACTGTCCTTCTGTAAACTTTCCATTCAACTTTTAAAACTCAGCTTAGATTCTCTTCCTCTGAGAAAGCTTCCACTCTCCCTTCCTATTCTAATCCAGCTAAGTAAAATTCTTCTAGGTTCTAATGACCCTCTTTGGGGATAACTGTTACAGCCTTCAGCTTATCAGTGATTCAAAAGGCTTTTATATAAGTTGGTTGCACTCTGAGTACTGATAATTTGCTTTGTTTCTCTTGTTCCCTGAATCTAATCCAGGGTTTAATTAGGTAATAGTTGCCCATTCAAAATAAACATTTGTTGAACACTAAACATATTCAGGTTCTCTGATCTTGTACTGGTTTGGAGAAATTAAAGCAGGTAAGTAGAGAAGCCATTCATCTGAGGTCATGGATATTTTATTACCTTTATTTACTAGAGGGTCTCAAAGTTTACCCTGCTTTTGAATCTCCTTGTTAAGAGATTGGCTTGTTAAACTCTTGGCTTCCTCCCAGAGTTTGATTCAGTAGGTCTACCTGGAGCCAGAAAATTCTAACCAGCATCTAGTTGCCATTCTTGCTGCTCAAGGACAACAATTTAAGAACCACTGCTCTATATCTACACAAAGACCAAGATCCTAAAAAAAAATGTATATTTAATAAATGTTGGTCTTGTTTTATTTATAAAGACAACCTAGTACAGAATAGGATTTATTCTGTTTCTTTCTAAATCAAGAAATGAAAATTATTTTATGTATTTATATATATATTTTTATTCAATGGTAAATATGAATATTCTGAGTTTTCCATCATAATTACATATTTCCCTCCCCATTATATTACTTTCCCATATGTTTAACAGATATATTTAAACATTTTTTTATAATATTAGCTTTCTTTTAAAATAGTGGAAATTAACTTTTTTTTTTTGAAGGAGAATAGAGATTATCATAACCATCTATCTTTCTGTGAAAGCAATTGATCCATTATCCAGAAAATTATATATACAGAATTTAGAGTATAGAAATAAAACATAGAGCTATGGCCATGCTTTTCTGACAAGTATGCCAAGTCCACTCAATGGGAAAAGAATCTCTTCCAACAAGTGGTGCTGAGACAATTTGATTTCTACATGCAAAAAAAAAAAAAAATTATTGGATACCTACCTTATATTATACACCAAAATTATTTTAAAATGGATCAACAAAATTAGTGCTGAAAACCATAAAGTTTTAAAGAAAACATAGGGGTAAATTTTTATGACCTTGGAGTCATCAATGGATTCTTAAATATGACACCAAAAGCCCAGCAACAGCAACAACAAAAAATGTTGAACTTTATCAAAATTTAAAACTTTTGTATATTAAAGGACATTATTAAGGACTTGAAAAGACAGCCTAAAGAATGGGAAAAAATATTGGCACATCTTAGATCTGATAAACATTTAAAATTCAGCATATTTAAAAAACTCTTAAAACTCAACAAAAAGCTATTCACAGTGGCTAAAAAGAATTAAAAAAAAAAAAAAAAAGAACCATGTGTCCATCAACAGATAAATGGATAAGAAAATTGTGGTATATACATGCAACAAAATATTAAACCCTAAAAAGGAGTGAAATTCTAATGCATGTTTCAACATGGAAGAATCTTGAAAATATTGTTTTAAGTGAAATAATCAGACATAAAAGGAAAAATACTGTATGATTTCTGTTAACGATGTATCTAAAAGAAGGAAATTCATAGAGATAGAATGTAGGTTAGAGGTTACCAGGAGTTTCCTCTGGGCAGGAAGGGCAGTGAAGGAATAGTCAACAGTGCAGCCCAGAAAAGGAGATATGGACAAGCTTCAGAGGTTCCTGAATGACCAGGCAGACAAAGAGCAAAGCCTGACCACAGATGCTGGATTTCCTGTGCCTCAGTTTTCACAGCAGATTGAGGTGGTTTGGCAAATGCTTTATATGCAACATTTTCTGTTTTATCCTTAGAACTGGATTACTATGGCTTCCTAGAGGCATAACATTTTTGCAGTGTTTTATTCCCTAGGAAATAATCCTGTAATATTCAGGATGGGTTTTTTAGTGAGCTCTGTGAAGTAGCTGAAGAAAATATTTGAAACAAGCTTGCTTGCAACAATTATTAATTATTCTGTTTTATTTGTTTCATATTTACCCTGTGTGCTTCTTTTTGGTGAAAGAAGGGGATGATGACCATACTGAAGTTCTTGTGGATGTCCTGAAATAGCCAATTGCACTCCATAGGCAAGAGATAGTCATGAAATGTTATTTTCTCTCTTAAATTGAAAATCAGAAACTCTTTGAAAAGAATGTTTAAAAGTTGATACTGTGGTTTCAGTGAAGTATGCTTTTCCTGATATAATAATCACTCCAAAAACAAGTGCAGTGACTACTTAAGACCATTTGTATTCTGGTGCAAACTACATGCTTGAGTAAACTGTTAAATCCTTGTAAATTTAAATTCATTATGTGTCATTAATACGCCCTTCCAAAGATATGGAGATTTTAATCATTGCCAGTTGTAAATTATTTTTAAGTCTTTTTCAAAACAGCTTTGAGATGTGAATATTTAAGGATGACCCTTGTTTACAACTTATTACGTTTTTCTGTTTGGGCTCTTTTAAAATGTCTCCATTTTTAAGATATCTTTTTTAAAAAAATTGAATGTTAAGGTTTTAACTTAAAGCTAAAGATTGCTAATTATGTGTAATAAAAAGAGTATCTGCAATGCTTAAAGAAACCCAAACTTGGAAATAAAAAAAAATTTTTATCAGGCTTGAAGGAAATGATGAGTTATTGTTTAATGCTTACAAAGTTTGTTTGGAATGATGAAAAATATTTTGAATTAGATAGTGCTGATGGTTGCACATGATTGTGATCATGATTAATGTCACTGAATTGTACACTTAAAATGGTTACTATTGCTATCAACAGATGAATGGATGAAGAAGTTGTGGTATACATATGCAATGGGTTATTACTTAGCCATAAAAAGGGATGAAGTTGGGCCATTTGTAGTGATATGGATAGATCTAGAATCTGTCATATAGAGTGAAGTAAGTCAGAAAGAGAAAAACAAGTATCCTTTATTAACACATGGCTATGGTTTTTCCAGTAGTCATGTATGGATGTGAGAGTTGGTCTATAAAGAAAGCTGAGTGCTGAAGAATTGATGTTTTTGAACTGTGGTGTTGGAGAAGACTCTTGAGAGTCCCTTGGACTGCATGGGGATCCAACCAATCCATCCTGAAGGAGATCAGTCCTGGGTGTTCATTGGTGGGACTGATGTTGAAGCGGAAATTCCAATATTTTGGCCACCTGATGTGGAAAGCTGACTCATTTGAGAAGACCCTGATGCTGGGAGGGATTGGGGGCAGGAGGAAAAGGGGACGACAGAGGATGAGATGGTTGGATGGCATCACCGACTCAATGGACATGGGTTTGGATGAACTCCAAGAGTTGGTGATGGACAGGGAGGCCTGGTTCATGGGGTTGCAAAGAGTTGGACATGACTGAGCGACTGAACTGACTGACTGACTGATATGTAGAATCTAGAAAAATGGTACAGAGGAACGTATTTGCAGGGCAGGAAGAGAGATGCATATGTAGAGAATGACATGTGGACATATGTGGGGAGAAGAGGGTGGGACAAAGTGGGAGAGTAGCACTGACATACATACACTGCTGCTGCTGCTGCTAAGTCGCTTCAGTCGTGTCTGACTCTGTGCGACCCCATAGACGGCAGCCCACCAAGCTCCTCCGTCCATAGGATTTTCCAGGCAAGAGTACTGGAGTGGGGTGCCATTGCCTTCTCTGATACATACACTACCACCTGTAAAATAGCTCGCTGGTGGGAAGCTGCTCTATAGCACAGGTAGCTCAGCCAGGTGCTCTGTGATGATCTAGAAGGGTGGGATGAGGGAGGGGTGGGAGGGAGGCTTAAGAAGGAGGGGATATATGTATACAACAAAGGTCCGTCTAGTCAATGCAATGGTTTTTCCAGTGGTCATGTATGGATGTAAGAGTTGGACTATAAAGAAAGCTGAGTGCAGAAGAATTAATGCTTTTGAACTGTGGTGCTGGAGAAGACTTTTGAGAGTCCCTTGGGCTGCAAGGAGATCCAGCTAGTCCATCCTAAAGGAGATCAGTCTTGGGTGTTCATTGGAAGGACTGATGTTAAAGCTGAAACTCCAATACTTTGGCCACCTGATGCAAAGAGCTGACTCATCTGAAAAGGCCCTGATGCTGGGTAAAATTGAGGGCAGGAGGAGAAGGGGACGACAGAGGATAAGATCGTTGGATGGCATCACGGACTCGATGGGCATGTGTTTGGATAAACTCTGGGAGTTGGTGATGGACTGGGAGGCCTGGCGTGCTGTGGTTTATGGGGTTGCAAAGAGTCACACACGACGGAGTGACTGAACTGAACTGAACTGAACTGTACAGGTAATTCACTTTGTTGTACAGCAGAAATTAAAACAACAGTATAAAGAAATTATACATCAATAATAAAATAAAAAGATTAACACTAATAAAAGAAGGCACACACACACACACCACATACACAAAGAAAGAAAATTCTATAAGGATGGAGGGAAGATGAGCATGTTACAGAATCAAGCTTGGGAACTTGAGAATTGCCGGCCTGCATCAGAAACTAGGAAGCTGCAAGAAGTTTTTTTTTTCCCTCAGAGGCTCCAGAGGGAGCATATTTATGCAGACACCTTGATTTTGGTCTTTCTAGCCTCCAGAATTGTGCAGAATTATGAGACAGTGTTTTTTTTTAATTAATTTTTAAAATTGTTTTACAATGTTGTATTGGACCTTTTTTTTTTTTTTTACACCACAAGGCTTGTGGGATCTTAGTTGAATATTATTTCTCAGTGTGTGTGTGTGTGTCACATTTTCTTGATCAATTCTTTTGTTGACGAACAGTTAGGTTTTCCCCATAACTTGATTATTGTGAAAAGTGGTGCAATACACATGACAGTATAGATAACTCTTTGAGATAATGGTTTTACTTTACTCTATGATATACACCCGGATGTAGGATTGCTGGATCAGATATAGTCATTCCATTTATAATTTTTGAAGAACCACCATACTGTTTTCCATAGTAACTTCACCAGTTACATTTACAAAGTAGATTATTTCTGAAGAGACATTGTGAGAATTAATAATAAAAAAATGTTGAGAAATGCGACTTCTTTTACTTTTTAATAAGTGGACTCTTACAATGCTAAGAATATCATAACATAAAAGCTGATCTACATCCTTTCCAATATTTATCTCTTTTCTGCTAATTGTAGCTTCAACTAAACATTAATTTCTATGGAGACAAGAATGCATCTATCAGTATTTAAGACTTTTGAACAACTATGTTATGCACAAGAAAATGCGAACATCTTCCCATATCAGATATAAATTACAGAGCTATCTTGATGGTACGCTTGCCTATTTCTTTTTTTTTTTTTAACTTTTCAGTATTGTTTCTCATCTAATCACTTAGAGAACCTGAAAACTGTTCAAGTGATGAGTTATAATAAAACACAACAAATATATTATCTTTGAATCACATTATTTTCATATATATGAAAACAGCAGTAAAACATTTATGATACTTTTTAAAATATAAGTAATCTCTGTTAAGTTTTAATAACCTTAGCATGAGATTTAAAGTATTTTAAGCACAACTCTGAGAAGCTTTATATGCTGTGAGCCAATGATGTAAGAAGAGCAGCTCTAGCCTTTTATTAGCAATTATGATTTGCAGCAATCTTTATTGCCAGTTTTCACAACTCTCCTTCCTCTTTTCTTCTTCTTCTTCTTCTTTTTCTTCTCTTTTTTCTTACAATCAAGTCTTGAACTGGAGAGTTTGGCTCCTGGGATCAATCTATACCAGACAACATGGAGCAAAACTTCCATCTGGTTCCTTGCTTAAGCTGTTCCTAGCTGGAATTCAGTCATATATAAAACATGTGGCTGTTTCAAATTCAATAGAATTTGAAAGAAAAAGTTTGCTTCTGAGGAGACACTTGTTGATTACTAATAGGTATTATTTGAGGCTAGAAATATCCGGAAATTAGAAGAGCCCTTTGATAACTTCTCTTTTTCATCTGTAACCAGGTTATTGAAGAACCTGAATGATAGGTGTAGGATTTAAATAAGATGTTAATCAGTTTTTCATCAACTATTTATTTCAGTTCAGTTCCGTTGTTCAGTCATGTCCGACTCTGCAACCCCATGGGCTGCAGCACTCCAGGCTTCCCTGTCCATCACCACTCCCGGGGCCTACTCAAACCCACGTCCATCATGTCAGTGATGCCATCCAGCCATCTCATCCTCTGTCGACCCCTTCTCCTCCCACCTTCAATATTGCCCAGCATCAGGGTCTTTTCCAGTGAGTTGGTTCTTTGAATCAGGTGGCCAAAGTATTGGAGTTTCAGCTTCAGCATCAGTTCTTTCAATGAATATTCAGGACTGATTTCCTTTAGGATGGATTAGTTGGATCTGCTTTCAGTCCAAGGGACTCTCAAGAGTCTTCTCCAACACCATAGTTCAAAAGCATCAATTCTTCGCATTCAGCTTTCTTTATAGTCTCACATCCATACATGACTACTGGAAAAACCGGAACCTTGACTAGATCGACCTTTTTTGGCAAAGTAATGTCTCTGCTTTTTAATATGCTATGTAGGTTTTTTATTATTTGATGTTTATTTATTTATATTTTAATTGGAGGATAGTTGCTTTACAATATATATTTCCTCCCTCTTGATTCTCCTTCCCACTCCTCATCCCACTCCTCATCCCACTCCTCTAGGTCGTCACAGAGCACCAGACTGGGCTCCCTGTTCATCAACCATTTTCGATTTTCCTTGCTAAGGCTTGAGTCCATCTGAATAGAGATGACAGCTTTCTGTTTCACCTAGTCTGAGTCAAATAAATTCATTCTCATTTCTAACTGAAAGATTCTATTTCTGTATTTTTCCATCCTCTGAGATTGAGCTGACCTATAGGACTGATGCTAAAGCTGAAGGTCCAATACTTTGGCCACCTGATGTGAAGAACTGACTCACTGGAAAAGACCTTGATGCTGGGAAAGACTGAAGGCAAAAGGAGAAGGGGTGGCAGAGGCTGAGATAGTTGGATGGCATCATCAACTCAATGGTCATGAGTTTGAGCAAACTCCAGGAGATAGTGAAGGACAGGGAAGCCTGGCGTGCTGCAGTCCATGGGGTCCCAAAGAGTCGGACATGGCTGAGAGGTTGAACAACAACGATGTAATTTTAAGGACATGTGGGCACTAAAAATAATTTGACGCCTACCTGAAATTCAAATTTAACTGGGCATCCTGTATTTTATTTTACGTCAACCATATTCTTACTATACTAAAAAGTGGATTTATATGGCACTCCCGATGTTTCTTTTGCCATCTCATCTTATGTGGTTGCTCCATCTGGAATCCAATTTTCAGAAATATCTAGGAGAATCAGCTTTTGGCCTCCACAATTACATATGCCTTGAAACTCCAAAATCTCTCTCTTCTACTCAAGTCCACCTTGATACAAGTTTCTCCAGCTCAGCAACCATGTATCTGGGAGTGTTATGTGATCTTTGCTTTCAGGAAGCACCCCAGTTTCTATGCATGATTTTGTTGGAACAAAATTAGCTTTGTTTGGGACAGAAAGAATCACTATGTTTCTTAATAGTAACTGAACACTCAGAAGAATTCTTTCCTCTGACAAATTTTAGCCTTTTTCTTATTTGGGCCAGAAGGAGTAATGGAAGTGAAGGAAGCAGGAGGTCTGGTCAAATATTAGTAAATTCTGTGACTATATGACCCAAAACTCCTCTTCAGAACATGGAAAGCTTATTTGCTAATGTTCTTTTAGAATCTTCAGTGGGAATTCTGAGACAGTGGAAAAGGTTCCATTTTATTATGATCCATTCACATTCCATTCAATTATATCTTAGATGACTTCCCAAATTGGGAAAATTCAGTCATTTATTTGCATACTTTTAGTTTCACTTCAATAAGACAGCATTAGACAATCAAATGTAAAATAGTATTTCTTTTGGCTAACATAATTTCATGTCCTTGAGTTCACATCTTCAATAAATTAAGGTTATCAATTGGCTCATAGTTTACCAAATTTTCTACCAACCCACATACTATGTGATCCATTGTTAAGTGTTTTGTATTATTTTTATTCTGTCATTATAATATTGATATGATATTTAGCAAAATGTAACACTAAATACTAAGTTGGAGTTTCGTTTCTTCACTTGTTTTTAATTAATTTAACATATATTTCCCCCAAAGTTTCATTTCTTTCTGAGAAAGGTGTTATATTTCTTCAGTAAGGACAGTACAAATTAGTGCAGTGAAACAATGTTCAATAAAATAATTCTTTCAGGGTTCAAAGGAAGTAATGCCTCTGAATAATGAGAGCAACACATATTTTCAAATTGGCTTGAAGAAAATGAAATATTATTAAAAAAAATAATATAGCATATGAAAGGGAAGAAACTGAAACTCCAGCAAAACTGACTGCATTATGGACAGCAAACTTAAGTCAGAGACAAACATATAATAATATTTTTAATTTTTCAGCATGAGCTCCTAGGTCCATAGATAGAAAAACGAAAATAGAAAAAGAAAGGGACTCAAACCACATAATTGTATTTTATGTTATTTATACATACAATGTTCTGTTTTCTCAATCTAATCTTTTGTACTTAGTATCAGAAATATTAGGCTTAATAAAACAATACTGTTTATTATAGGAGAGATGCTAGAAACAAAAGCAGAATGTATGGTGATCTAATATCTATTTAGCAAAAAGGAAGAAAGCCATACAATGGAAATCATACAATCATACAAAAAAGAAAGCCATACAATGTAAAATTTGATATTTTACATTATGTTTCACTCAGTATGAAGAAAATAATGAAAACATCTGCCAAAAATGGTAAATAAAAGAGGATGTATTGACTTTATTCTTAACTCTACCTAGGTAACATTAGTTTAGAATGAAGATTGGCAAATTTTTCTGTAAAGGTCTAGATTGTAAATATTTTAGGATTTGTGAGGCTTACAGTCTTTAAAGCAACCATTCAACCCTGCTGTTGTAGCAAGAAAGCAAAGATAACACATAAATGATTAAGTATGGGTGTTTTTCAATAAAATTATTTATAACTCCAGTCTGTTAGTTAGATTTGTCCCAAGGGCCAGAATTTGTTCACCTCTGTTCTAGAATAAGTACATGAAATATTATTACCACTCTAAGGCACAGAGACTGTCTTCTGACCCTGATTAACTTCTCAGTTTGCAAATAATTGTCAGTTCTGGTTCATGCCAGTCTTAATTTCATACCAAGCCTTGCCCTCCCTTTGAAAGTCATGATTGGTGTATTGAAAGGCCTATTAATTTTTTCGTAGCTAGAGATCTTACAAAGAATGGACTTTAAATCAGATCTAATAAGCTGCCAAGCTGCTTGTGGTTTTAAACTGATGAAAATGTTGAGACAACAAAGTCTACTATTCAAAAGCAAATAGTAGAGGGGATTTTTAGAGGGGATTATGCTTTTCTTAATTCATTTGGTTTTATTTTTAACTTGACTTAGGGAGAATTCAAGTATAAGACCTAGGTAATTTTGCTTTGAACAGTGGAAATTTCTTATCATATATTTACAATTTATTTATAGGAAATAAAAGGCATTTTAATTAATTAGCATTCTTTCGGCTAGAGCTCTCTGTGCACACTAGATCTCTTCCTTGAAATGATTTTCCTGATGCACTGCTCCATGTGATTAATAGTACTGTGACTTTAAAAATAGCCTTTTGATGGTGAAGCATATCTGTCTCCACCTCCAAATCTCAAATGTATATGATTATTTTTCACTAATTCATAAAAATCAACAGATATTTGTATCAACGTTGTATGTACTTGATGTTAGGCACTGGATGAATTTTTGCTATGTATACATATAGGGTTGAGTTGCTATTTGTGAAATCAGTTGGAAAAAAAAAGAATAAATCCTCCAGTTGAAAACAAAATAAATGTACTCTTATACATAAGGCAATATTTCTAGCATCAATATCTTAAACCACCCAGGCTGAGATAATGACGAATCCTATGTGAACTGAATGCCCTTCTGAAGATTTCCAGTGAACTTTGTTGCAGTTGAAAACTTTGGACTAGTTTCCAAAGTTATTTAAAGATTTAGATGCCTCGGCTTCAATTTTCTCTTCCTCTGGTTCCCCTAGAGACAAATCCTTGCTGCATTTTATTCTGTCTCTGAGCCACTTTTGGTTTGGTTTCTTTCCTTAACTGTAACAAGAAAAATTAGGGGGCTAAAATTAGGTGCTCTTTAGTGCTATCATGTACAGATTTATCAGATGCTTACAAAACTGCAGTTGTATTTATTCAAGTTGCTGTGAACATTGAACCACCGCTCTTAGGGAAAATACAGGGTTAGATTTCCGGGAGTGGCTGTTACATTTTTTGTCAATCAATCAGTACAGAATCTCATCTTATGTGTGTTTTTTGAATCTGCCTGTGATGCAGGAGACCCCTCTTCGATTCCTAGGTTGGGAAGATCTCCTGGAGAAGGAAATAGGTTATCCATTCCAGAATCCTTGCCTGGAGAATCTCCATGGACACATGAGCCTGGAGGACTACAGACCGTGAGGTCGCAGAGTCATATATGACTAAGCACAGCACACCACAGCAATAATAAAGACTGACTGTCTTTTTGCCCTATTTTCTTCCTTTAAGGCATGTTTTCTACTTAGCTTTTTTTAAAGTTATAACAAGATGGTAAGGAAATAGATTCCTTTTATTAATAATAAATGATTTATAAGTTTTTCCACTTAATTTGGCAAGGTATTATTCTTATACTGACATTAGTCTTTATTGATACGATTATGAGGATTTGATTTCCTTTTTGGTAAGGGATAGAAAAAAAAAGTTGACCAGTTGATATAACAGGCAATCATATATGATTTGATTATCTTATGGTGCAAACTCTCATAAAGTAGTATTAAAGAATGGAATGGGCTTCCATGGGTGGCTCAGTGATAAATAATACACCTGCCAATTCAGGAGACACGGGTTCTATCCTTGGGTCAGGAAGATGCCCTGGGGAAGAAAATGGCAATCCACTCCAGTATTCTTGCTTGGGAATCCCATGGACAGAGAAGCCTGGTAGGCTACAATCTATGGGGTCGCAAAAGAGTCAGACACAACTTAGCGACTAAGCAACAACAACAAGAAATGGAATAAAATATATTATTTAGTTGTCTTACAACATTTTTAGCTTCTGCCTAAATGATGCAAATCTGTGCAAAATTAACTCTGGTGGTAATAATTTCTGACTATTTTAAGTTAGGTATTTTGAAAGTCCAAATTCTATGCTAGATAAAAAATAATTATTTGCACACATGGTTAAATCCTCTTAGCATGCTAGAAAAAAATATGATTGTAAAATTTGAGTTTATTAAAATAAAATCACACAATATCATATCATTTTTATTTCTCCTAAGGAAGTCTTGGGCTTCCCAGGTGGCACTATTGGTAAAGAACCTTGCCAATGCAGGAGACATAAGAGATGCTGGCTGGATGCCTGGATCAGGAAGATCTCCTAGAGGAGGGCATGGCAGCCTACTCCAGTATTCTTGCCCAGAGAATCCCATAGACAGGGGAACCTGGTGTGCTATGGTTCATAGGGTTGCAAAGAGTTACTGAAGTAACTTTGCATGAACACACACAAGGGTGTTTTAGAATGTATACAGTTATCCTTTTTAGATCAGACCCAAACAAAATAATAGCTTAGAATAGTTTTGACTCAGTTCCCTTTACCTGGTAAGATTTAAGCCCCAAGAGGAAAGAGACTCTGACTCTCTTGATCAAGGTTGTTTCATTTATTTATATCATAATGCTGGACACATACTAGGTGCTCAATGTTGGCAAATAAATGAGCAAATGACTCAGTTTATAAATATTACAACCTAGAGAATCAGGGAAGATTTATTCTCGAAAATTAATCACTTTAGGGGTTTAGAATCCTTAAAAAAACTTTTTAAACACTTTAATTTTTTTCAATCATGCTAATTTCAATAATAATCTATGCTTCCCTGTATGCAGGTCAGGAAGCAACAGTTAAAACTGGACATGGAACAACAGACTGGTTCCAAATAGGAAAAGGAGTTCATCAAGGCTGTATATTGTCATCCTGCTTATTTAACTTCTATGCAGAGTACATCATGAGAAACGCTGGGCTGGAAGAAGCACAAGCTGGAATCAAGTTTGCTGGAAGAAATATCAATAATCTCAGATATGCAGATGACACCACCCTTATGGCAGAAAGTGAAGAGGAAAAAAGAGCCTCTTGATGAAAGTGAAAGAGGAGAGTGAAAAAGTTGGCTTAAAGCTCAACATTCAGAAAACTAAGATCATGGCACCTGGTCCCAACAATTCATGGCAAATAGATGGGGAAATAGTGGACACAGTGGCTGACTTTATTTTTCTGGGCTCCAAAATCACTGCAGATGGTGACTGCAGTCATGAAATTAAAAGACGCTTGGTCCTTGGAAGGAAAGTTATGACCAACCTAGACAGCATATTAAAAAGCCGAGACATTACTTTGCCAACAAAGGTCTGTCTAGTCAAGGCTATGGCTTTTCCAGTGGTCATGTATGGATGTGAAAGTTGGACTATAAAGAAGGCTGAGTACCGAAGAATTGATGCTTTTGAACTGTGGTGTTGGAGAAGACTCTTGAGAGTCCCTTGGACTGCAAGGAGATCCAACCAGTCCATCTTAAAGGAAATCAGTCCTAGGTGTTCATTGGAAGGACCGATGTTGAAGCTGAAATTCCAATACTTTGGCCACCTGATGCAAAGAGCTGACTCATTGGAAAAGACCCTAATGCTGGGAAAGATTGAGGGCAGGAGGAGAAGGGGATGACAGAGGATGAGATGGTTGGATGGCATCACCAACTCGATGGACATGGATTTGGGTGGACTCTGGGAGTTGGTGATGGATAGGGAGGCCTGGCATGCTGCGGTTCATGGTGTCACAAAGAGTTGGACATGACTGAGCGCTTAACTGAACTGAACTGATGCTTCCCTGATAACTCAGTTGGTAAAGAATCCACCTGCAATGTAGGAGAATCTGATTGGATTCCTGGGTCAGGAAGATCCACTGGAGAAGGGATAGGCTCACCACCCCAGTACTCTGGCCTGAAGAATTCCATGACTGTATAGTCCATGGGGTCACAAAGAGTCGGACATGATAGCAACTTTCACTTCACTTCACTTTACAATAATTTCATGGACTAACCAATAATCATATTAAACTATAAGTCAGCATGAGTTAAAAATTATGCAAAACATTGTTTCAGCTTTTGTATGCAATCCCAGTTTCATTACCAGCTTACTGACACCAACTAGATAACCATTCAGTTTATGTCTCTATTCTTTCTCATTAAGTTTACATTCTTCAAAGTCCAAGAAAAAATGAAATCAATACTATTAATAAGTTATAAATCAATAAAATAAAATTACTAGAAAATCCCTAGATATTTGGAAATTTAAAAAAGTATTTCTACAATAATATATAGGTCAAAGAATGAATTACAATAAAAATAAGAAAGTATTTTGAACTGAATGACAACAAAACATCACTTATTAAAACTCTGAACTCCAGTGAAAGCTATGATTAGAAAAAAATACACAACCTTATATTAGAAATGGTGAATGGCCAAAAATTAATGTTAAGCATTTGCTTTAAGTAACTCGGGAAAGGACATCTAAAGAAAATAGAGGAAAATAAATTATAAATATAAACCCCCAAATTATTAAGACAGAAAACAAACACACATTATAGAGCCCTAACAAAACTAAAAAATTATTCTTTGAAAAGACTAAAATATTGATAAGCACTGGATAAGCTGAAAAATAATATAAAACTAAGGAGACAGCCAGTCCATTCTAAAGGAGATCAGCCCTGGGTGTTCTTTGGAAGGAATGATGCTAAAGCTGAAACTCCAGTACTTTGGTCACCTCTTGCGAAGAGTTGACTCACTGGAAAACACTCTGATGCTGGGAGGGATTGGGGGCAGGAGGAGAAGGGGACAACAGAGGATGAGATGGCTGGATGGCATCACCAACTCGATGCACATGAGTTTGGGTGAACTCCAGGAGTTGGTGATGGACAGGAAGGCCTGGAATGCTGCGATTCATGGGGTCGCAAAGAGTTGGACACGACTGAGTGACTGAACTGAACTGAAGGAGACATCAATACAGTATACCAACACATATATATGGAATTTAGAAAGATGGTAACAATAACCCTGTATACGAGACAGCAAAAGAGACACTGATGTATAGAACAGTCTTTTGGACTCTGTGGGAGAGGGAGAGGGTGGGATGATTTGGGAGAATGGCATTGAAATAAGTATAATATCATATATGAAATGAGTCACCAGTCCAGGTTCGAAGCACGATACTGGATGCTTGGGGCTGGTGCACTGGGACGACCCAGAGGGATGGTATGGGGAGGGAGGAGGGAGGAGGGTTCAGGATGGGGAACACATGTATACCTGTGGCAGATTCATTTTGATATATGGCAAAACCAATACAATATTGTAAAGTTAAATAAAATAAAATTAAAAAAAAGGAGACATAACAATCAATGAGAGGAATGGAAAAGGAAACATAATGAAAAATCTTACACATAATTAAAAAAATAATTTACAATAATAAAAAACAAAGCATAATAAATTTCACTAAAATGTGCAAGATCTCACATTTCACTAAAATGTGCAAAGATACACATAAACTATAATAGAGAGAAAATGCAAAACACTATAATAATAAGTAAAACCATGGATTGAAAGGTTCAATACTATAAAATGTCTATTCTCCTCAAATTGATTGGTAGATTCAGTGCAGTCTCAACCAAAATCTCTACTTTTTCCCCCCAGAACTTAAAAAGCTTATTCTAAAATTTATATATAATTACTAAGATTTAAGACTATCAGGACAGTCTGAAGTACAAGAAAAATATGGAAAAACTTGCTCTACCAAATATTGTGTTTTTATTTTTTATAAAACTAGTATATTTAAGACAGTTGTTGGTAGAAGGATAGACATGTAGAGAAATGAAGCAGAATTAGAGTGATTAACAGATAAAGATGGACACAGTATATAACAATGGTAAGTTTTCAGAGCAGTTGGAAAATTATAGGTATTTAATAAGCAATGGTGGATTAATCAGATGCAAGCTAAAAAAGGTAAAGCAAATTTGACTTCTACCTCACACTCTACACTGAGTGGACTGAAACTCTAAATATGAAAGTGAAATCAATAAGTCCATTATAGAATAATAGAAAAGTGCCTTCTTTTTGGAAGAGTTAAGAAACTATTTCTTTAACAGAATGCAAAAGATAGCTAACCATAAAGGAAAATAGTCATAAGCTAGAGTACTTTGAAACTAAGAAATTCTGTTTATTTAAAGACATAAATAATATAGTGAAAAGGCAAGCCAGAGTATGGGATAAGATATCTACAATGCATATAATAAAAAGTGCCTGTTTTCTGAAGCTATAAACTATAAATCAGTAAGAAAAATAGAAAGTTTAGGGAGGAGCTAAGATGGTGGAGGAGTAGGACAATTCATCAAAAGAACATTTAAACGCCAAGTAAATTCCACAAAACAACTTCTGAATGCTGGCAGAGAACATCAGGCACCCAGAAAAGCAACCCAAGTCTTCGAAAGGAGAGAGAAGAAATACAGCTCCACCCACCAGAACACTGACACAAGCTTCCTTAACCAAGAAACCTTGACAAGCCACCTGTACAAACCCACACACAGTGAGGAAACGCCACAATAAAGAGAACTCCACAAACTGCCAGAATACAGAAAGGACACCCCAAACTCAGCAATTTAAGCAAGATGAAGAGACAGAGGAATACCCAGCAGATAAAGGAACAGGATAAATGCCCACCAAACCAAACAAAAGAGGAAGAGATAGGGAATCTACCTGATAAAGAATTCCAAATAATGATAGTGAAATTGATCCAAAATCTTGAAATCAAAATGGAATCACAGATAAATAGCCTGGAGACAAAGATTGAGAAGATGCAAGAAAGGTTTAACAAGGACCTAGAAGAAATAAAAGAGAGTCAATATTTAATGAATAATGCAATAAATGAAATTAAAAACACTCTGGAGGCAACAAATAGTAGAATAACAAAGGCAGAAGATAGGATTAGTGAATTAGAAGATAGAATGGTAGAAATAAATGAATCAGAGAGGAAAAAAGAAAAACGAATTAAAAGAAATGAGGACAATCTCAGAGACCTCCAGGACAATATTAAACACTACAACATTCGAATCATAGGGGTCCCAGAAGAAGAAGACAAAAAGAAAGACCATGAGAAAATACTTGAAGAGATAATAGTTGAAAACTTCCCTAAAATGGGGAAGGAAATAATCACCCAAGTCCAAGAAACCCAGAGAGTCCCAAACAGGATAAACCCAAGGTGAAACACCCCAAGACATATTAATCAAATTAACAAAGATCAAACACAAAGAACAAATATTAAAAGCAGCAAGGGAAAAACAACAAATAACACACAAGGGAATTCCCATAAGGATAACAGCTGATCTTTCAATAGAAACTCTTCAAGCCAGGAGGGAATGGCAAGACATACTTAAAGTGATGAAAGAAAATAACCTACAGCCCAGATTATTGTACCCAGCAAGGATCTCATTCAAATATGAAGGAGAAATCAAAAGCTTTTCAGACAAGCAAAAGCTGAGAGAGTTCAGCACCACCAAACCAGCTCTCCAACAAATACTAAAGGATATTCTCTAGACAGGAAACACAAAAACGGTGTATAAACTCTAACCCAAAACAATAAAGTAAATGGCAACGGGATCATACTTATCAGTAATTACCTTAAACGTAAATGGGTTGAATGCCCCAACCAAAAGACAAAGACTGGCTGAATGGATACAAAAACAAGACCCCTACATATGTTGTCTACAAGAGACCCACCTCAAAACAGGGGACACCTACAGACTGAAAGTGAAGGGTTGGAAAAAGATTTTCCATGCAAATAGGGACCAAAAGAAAACAGGAGTAGCAATACTTATATCAGATAAAATAGACTTTAAAACAAAGGCAGTGAAAAGAGACAAAGATGGGCACTACATAATGATCAAAGGATCAATCCAAGAAGAAGATATAACAATTATAAATATATATGCACCCAACACGGGAGCACCGCAATATGTAAGACAAATGCGAACAAGTATGAAAGGAGAAATTAACAATAACACAGTAATAGTGGGAGACTTTAATACCCCACTCACACCTATGGAGAGATCAACTAAACAGAAAATTAACAAAGAAACACAAACTTTAAACGATACAATAGACCAGTTAGACCTAATTGATATCTATAGGACATTTCATCCCAAAACAATGAATTTCACCTTTTTCTCAAGCACACATGGAACCTTCTCCAGGATAGATCACATCCTGGGCCATAAAGCTAGCCTTGGTAAATTCAAAAAAATTGAAATCATTCCAAGCATCTTTTCTGACCACAATGCAGTAGATTAGATCTCAATTACAGGAGAAAAACTATTAAAAATGCCAACATATGGAGGCTGAACAACACACTGCTGAATAACCAACAAATCACAGAAGAAATCAAAAAATAAATCAAAATTTGCATAGAAACAAATGAAAATGAAAACACAACAACCCCAAACCTGTGGGATACTTTAAAAGCAGTCCTAAGGGGAAAGTTCATAGCAATACAGGCATACCTCAAGAAACAAGAAAAAAGTCAAATAAATAACCTAACTCTACACCTAAAGCAACTAGAAAAGGAAGAAATGAAGAACCCCAGGGTTAGTAGAAGGAAAGAAATCTTAAAAATTAGGGCAGAAATAAATGCAAAAGATACAAAAGAGACCATAGCAAAAATCAACAAAGCCAAAAGCTGGTTCTTTGAAAGGATAAATAAAATTGACAGACCATTAGCCAGACTCATCAAGAAACAAAGGGAGAAAAATCAAATCAATAAAATTAGAAATGAAAATGGAGAGATCACAACAGACAACACAGAAATACAAAGGATCATAAGAGACTACTATCAACAATTATATGCCAATAAAATGGATAACGTGGAAGAAATGGACAAATTCTTAGAAAAGTACAACTTTCCAAAACTGGACCAGGAAGAAATATAAAATCTTAACAGACCCATCACAAGCATGGAAATTGAAACTGTAATCAAAAATCTTCCAGCAAACAAAAGCCCAAGTCCAGACGGCTTCACAGCTGAATTCTACCAAAAATTTAGAGAAGAGCTAACACCTATCCTGCTCAAACTCTTCCAAAAAATTGCAGAGGAAGGTAAACTTCCAAACTCATTCTATGAGGCCACCATCACGCTAATACCAAACCTGACAAAGATCCCACAAAAAAAGAAAACTACAGGCCAATATCACTGATGAACATAGATGCAAAAATCCTTAACAAAATTCTAGCAATCAGAATCCAACAACACATTAAAAAGATCATACACCATGACCAAGTGGGCTTTATCCCAGGGATGCAAGGATTCTTCAATATCTGCAAATCAATCAATGTAATACACCACATTAACAAATTGAAAAATAAAAACCATATGATTATCTCAATAGATGCAGAGAAAGCCTTTGACAAAATTCAACATCCATTTATGATAAGAACTCTCCAGAAAGCAGGAATAGAAGGAACATACCTCAACATAATAAAAGCCATATATGACAAACCCACAGCAAACATTATCCTCAATGGTGAAAAATTGAAAGCATTTCCTCTAAAGTCAGGAACAAGACAAGGGTGCCCACTTTCACCATTACTATTCAACATAGTTTTGGAAGTTTTGGCCACAGCAATCAGAGCAGAAAAAGAAATAAAAGGAATCCAAATTGGAAAAGAAGAAGTAAAACTCTCACTGTTTGCAGATGACATGATCCTCTACATAGAAAACCCAAAAGACTCCACCAGAAAATTACTAGAACTAGTCAATGATTATAGTAAAGTTGCAGGATATAAAATCAACACACAGAAATCCCTTGCATTCCTATACACTAATAATGAGAAAACAGAAAGAGAAATTAAGGAAACAATTCCATTCACCATTGCAACGGAAAGAATAAAATACTTAGGAATATATCTACCTAAAGAAACTAAAGACCTATATATAGACAACTATAAAACACTGGTGAAAGAAATCAAAGAGGACACTAATAGATGGAGAAATGTACCATGTTCATGGATGGGAAGAATCAATATAGTGAAAATGAGTATACTACCCAAAGCAATTTATAGATTCAGTGCAATCCCTATCAAGCTACCAACAGTATTCTTCACAGAGCTAGAACAAATAATTTCACAATTTGTATGGAAATACAAAAAACCTCGAATAGCCAAAGTGATCTTGAGAAAGAAGAATGGAACTGGAGGAATCAACCTACCTGACTTCAGGCTATACTACAAAGTCACAGTTATCAAGACAGTATGGTACTGGCACAAAGACAGAAATATTGATCAATGGAACAAAATAGAAAGCCCAGAGAGAAATCCACGCACATATGGACACCTTATCTTTGACAAAGGAGGCAAGAATATACAATGGATTAAAGACAATCTCTTTAACAAGTGGTGCTGGGAAATCTGGTCAACCACTTGTAAAAGAATGAAACTAGAACACTTTCTAACATCATACACAAAAATAAACTCAAAATGGATTAAAGATCTAAACGTAAGACCAGAAACTATAAAACTCCTAGAGGAGAACATAGGCAAAACACTCTCCGACATACATCATAGCAGGATCCTCTATGACCCACCTCCCAGAATATTGGAAATAAAAGCAAAAATACACAAATGGGACCTAATTAAACTTAAAAGCTTCTGCACAACAAAGGAAACTATTAGCAAGGTGAAATGGCAGCCTTCAGAATGGGAGAAAATAATAGCAAATGAAGCAACTGACAAACAACTAATCTCAAAAATATACAAGCAACTCCTACAGCTCAACCCCAGAAAAATAAATGACCCAATCAAAAAATGGGCCAAAGAACTAAATAGACATTTCTCCAAAAAAGACATACAGATGGCTAACAAACACATGAAAAGATGCTCAACATCACTCATTATCAGAGAAATGCAAATCAAAACCACTATGAGGTACCATTTCACACCAGTCTGGCTGCGATCCAAAAGTCTACAAGCAATAAATGCTGGAGAGGGTGTGGAGAAAAGGGAACCCTCTTCCACTGTTGGTGGGAATGCAGACTAGTACAGCCACTATGGAGAACAGTGTGGAGATTCCTTAAAAAACTGGAAATAGAACTGCCTTATGATCTAGCAATCCCACTGCTGGACATACACACTGAGGAAACCAGAAGGGAAAGAGACACGTGTACCCCAATGTTCATCGCAGCACTGTTTATAATAGCCAGGACATGGAAGCAACCTAGATGTCCATCAGCAGATGAATGGATAGGAAAGTGGTGGTACATATACACAATGGAGTATTACTCAGCCATTAAAAAGAATACATTTGAATCAGTTCTAATGAGGTGGATGAAACTGGAGCCTATTATATAGGGTGAAGTAAGCCAGAAAGAAAAACACCAACACAGTATACTAACACATATATACGGAATTTAGAAAGATGGTAACAATAACCCTGTATACAAGACAGCAAAAGAGACACTGATGTATAGAACAGTCTTTTGGACTCTGAGGGAGAGGGAGCGGGTGGGATGATTTGCGAGAATGGCATTGAAATACATATAATATCATATATGGAATGAGTCGCCAGTCCAGGTTCGATGTACGATACTGGATGCTTGGGGCTGGTGCACTGGGACGACCCAGAGGGAGGATATGGGGAGGGAGGAGGGAGGAGGGTTCAGGATGGGGAACACAGGTATACCTGTGGCAGATTCATTTCGATATTTGGCAAAACTAATACAATATTGTAAAGTTTAAAAATAAAATAAAATAAAAAAAAAGTTTAAAAAATTTGGCCATAACAAATAAATGGGCTCTTCAAAGGAAAGTTTATAAATATGCCCAAGGAACATTTCACATGTTGCTTAATCTCACTGATACCTAGTTAACAACAACCAAAAAAACATAAGTTAATCAAGAAGATATGATTACATCACTACCAGAAGAGTTAAAAATTGCATTAATATATGTACATTTGACTATGCCAAAGCCTTTGACTGTGTGAATCACAACAAACTGTGGAAAATTCTTAAAGAGATGGGAATACCAGACCACCTTACATGTCTCCTGAAATTAAAACCAGACATGGAACAACAGACTGGTTCCAAATAGGGAAAGGAGTACATCAAGGCTGTATATCATCACCCTTCTTATTTAACTTATATTCAGAGTACATCATGAGAAATGCCAGGCTGGATGAAGCATAAGCTGGAATCAAGATTGCTGGGAGAAATATCAATAACCTCAGATATGCAGATGATGCCATACTTATGGTAGAAAGCGAAGAAGAACTTAAGAGCCCTTGATGAAAAGTGAAAGAGGAGAGTGAAAAAGTTGGCTTAAAGCTCAACATTCAGAAAACTAAGATCATGGCATTTGGTCCCATCACTTCATGCAAATAGATGGGGAAACAATGGAAAGAGTGACAGACTTTATTTTGGGGGATGCAAAATCACTATAGATGTTGACTGTGGCCATGAAAATAAAAGACGCTTGCTCCTTGGAAGGAAAGTTATGACCAACCTAGACAGCATATGAAAAAGCAGACATTATTTTGCCAACTAAGGTCCCTCTAGTCAAAGCTATGGTTTTTCCAGTAGTCATGTATGGATGTGATAGTTGGACTATAAACAAAGCTGAGCACTGAAGAACTGGTGCTTTTGAACTGTGGTGTTGGAAAAGACTCTTGAGAGTCCCTTGGACTGCAAGGAGATCCAACCAGTCCATCCTAAAGGAAATCAGTCCTGAATATTCATTGGAAGAACTGATGCTGAAGCTGAAAGTCTAATACTTTGGCCTCCTGATTCAAAGAACTGACTCATTGGAAAAGACCCTGATGCTGGGAAAGATTGAAGGCAAGAGAAGAAGGGGACGACAGAGTATGAGATGGTTGGATGGCATTACCGATTTGATGTACATGAGTTTGAGCAATCTCCAGGAGGTGGTGATGGACAGGAAAACCTGGCATGCTGCAGTCCATGAGGTTGCAAAGAATTGGACACGACTGAGCAACTGAACTGAAAGAACTGATATAAGTGGAATATGAAAATATGGCACAGATGAACCTATTTGCAGAACAGGGATAAAGACGCAGATGTAGAGAACAGATGTGTGCACAGAGTGAGGAAGGAGCGGGTGGGACAAACTGAGAAAATAGCATTGACATATATATACTACCATGTATATAACTGGCTTCCCTGGTGGCTCAGACAGTGAAGAATCTGCCTGCAATGTGGGAGACCTGGGTTCAATCCCCGGGTTGGGAAGATCCCCTGGAGGAGGGCATGGCAACCCACTCCAGTATTCTTGCCTGGGGAATCTCCATGGACAGAAAAACCTGGCAGGTTACAGTCCATGAGGCTGCAAAGAATAGGACACAACTGAGCAACCAGCAGCAGCAGCAGCATGTACAAAACAGATAGCTGGTGGGAAGCTGCTGCACAGCACAGGGAGTTCAGCTTTGTGCTCTGTGATGACCTAGAGGGCTGGTGTGGGGGTAGGAGACTCAAGAGGGAGGAAATACATGTATACATATAGCTGATTCGCTTTCCTGTACAGCAGAAACTAACACAACATTGTGAAGCAATTACACTTCAAAAAAAAAAAAAAAGCGTTACTAATAATTCCATGTGGTGATAAATATACGGACCACCATAGCTCCACACACTGCTCATATGTTTACAGATTGTAGCTACTTTTGAAAACTATATGGTATCACTTACTGAACTGAACAGATACTCTATGATCCTTGCAAATCAATAATTAAGAGCTTTACATGGTCAAAGAAAAGAAGTTCCCCCAAAGTAGATGAAACTATGATATGTTCAGTACTGGGACATCTGTAAAAAGAATTCTCATTACCAGGTAAGAGTGGGGACAGAAAGGAGAAATTTCCTAGTTTCATTTAATAATGGAAGACAATTCTAAGCAATGGGTGTGAAAGATTCATGCATAGCATAGAACTAACATTAAAGCATCAAATATCAATTTATTTTTTGGTCACTACTGCTTTATCATAAACTTTGAGTAAATATTAGCTATTATTTCTGTTATTAATAAACAGATATTAATGAAAGAGACCTCAGTTTTGAGGCTTTGGGGATTTTAATGCTAAAACCTTAAAGCAGTCATTTATTTTATTTTAAAGCAACAAATATCAATTTGACAGAAAATTCCTACTGACTTTCAACAGAGGCTGCAAAGCCTTCAGCAGCATTTGACTCAACTGATGACAAAATAAAACTGTAAGTTTAGACAAATAAGAAATACTCGCAAAACTTTCTCTGACATAGCACAGAAATACATTGAAAAATGCCCAATCTGATTGGATTACACATCATTTGTGCCTTAATAAGTCTAGAGGATGAGATGGCTGGATGGCATCACTCACTCGATGGACGTGAGTCTGAGTGAACTCTGGGAGTTGGTGATGGACAGGGAGGCCTGGTGTGCTGCGATTCATGGGGTCGCAAAGAGTCAGACACGACTGAGCGACTGAACTGAACTGAACTGAAGTCTAAAGTAGTACCAAACATAAGTCTAATGTAAATTGTGTCTTAAAGAGGCATATTGTCATTTTTTTTTCCTTTCTAAGTCTTCCATAAAATAATTCTGACCATTACGAACATTGGCATCTGAGATTTGATGATGTTCCATGATGTTGCTTCTGTGTGTTAATTCTCATATATATTCATAGAACAAAGAAAAAGACAAAATATATATGCAGAAAAATATTAGAAGTGTTTTAAGAATTTCATTTTAACATATGACTTTTCTATGTTTCTACACTTTGAATATTTTTTTTTCATTTTTTAAGATCTTCTTTAATTTATCTTAGAAGTTTATAGTTTGCTGTATGTCTTGCACATGTTTAATTAGATATCTTGATATTTTCAGTGCCATTATAAATTCCTAATAGATACAGAATTTACTTTTCTATATTCACTTGGTAAATCCATATATTTCAAATCATTCTAATTGTATTTATTTATGTATACACAATTATGTCTGCAAATAAGTTCTTTTTTTTCCCCTTTGCAACTGTGATAACCCTTTACTTTTTCTTGCCTTATTGTATGGACTAGGATTTCCAGTCCTGAGTACATTGGTGAACAGAAATAGTAAGAATAAGTATCCTTGTCTCTTTCACATTATCAGAGGAAAAGCTTTCAGTATTTCACCATCACACATGATATTAGCTTTTTTGTAGATAGTTTAATCAAAATATGTAAATTCTTCTCTGTTAGTTTACCAGGTATGCTTTAAAAAGTCTAAAATCTGACCAGTGCTAAGGAGCAATACTTTGGCCACCTGATGCAAAGAGCTGACTCATTTGTAAAGACCCTGATGCTGGGAAAGATTGAGGGCGGGAGGAGAAGGGGTTGACGGAGGATGAGATGATTGGATGGCATCACTGACTCAATGGATATGAGTTTGAGTAAACTCCAGGAGTTGGTGATGGACAGGGAGGCCTGGTGTGCTGCAGTCCATCGGATCACAAAGAGTCAGACACGACTGAGTGATTGAACTGAATTGAAATGAAGGAGCATGAAGGGGGCTTGCTTGTAAAGAAATCTGTGATGCCTTAAATGTCTAAAGCCACTATTCCCAACAAATTGGTTCAAAAATGATTAGAGATTCAGCAACAGAATTTCTGATTGTTCATTCAGTTAGAATTCTGAAATTTGTTTTTAAAGAAATCCACAGGTGATACTGATGCAAACTTAGGTTGGGGCACTATTACTGAATAGCTCACTAAATGATTTTCCATAACGAGAGAATTACTTATGTCAAATTAAGAGGCAATTACCCACAATAGCCACAACTTATTGAACATCTCCTAGACAGCCACTAGACTCATTAAGTTTATAGAAATAATGAGGCAGATATTAAAACTCTGTTTCTATAGATATGTACTCTTAATCTCCATGTATCTCTATGTTTAGGCCAATGAATTTGTATAGCAGAGGTCATAAGTTAATAATGAACTCTATGTAGTACTCAAAAGTCAATAATAAGCCCATGTACTCTATTTCTTTTTCTTCTTGTGTTCTGTATTCAGGCTAAGTCTGACTTTGCAAAACAAAACAAAGACAAGAGGTATTATCGATTCTCTGTGAATTTTGTCTCATATATCAAGCTTATTAAATAATGGGAAATATCATGTAGGCTACTCAGATGACTTTGAATATAAGGAAGGGCATTTCATTCCTTCACTGTAGTAGGCAACAGTTAAAAAAAATACTGAACAAAAGCAAAGCAAATTTCTAAAATCACTCTGGTAATTTTTTTTCTACCATATTTTCTTATCAAACATCAATTTTTAAAATATTCCATGCTTTGTACAGCAATGACACCAAGGAAATATGGATATTAAGCATAGTGTTTAAGCCACAAAAATAAGACTTGACTATAGAATATACTCTAATGCTTGTTTTGAGCAGACTTTTAGTAGAGTAGAAGATATCTTATGTTTTCACTGAGATAAACTTTAAGAACAGTGTCCTGAGACAAGATAAATACATAGACAAACAAATAAAAGTGAAAAAATAGTTTGCTACTGTTATTTAATAACTTTGTTGGATATTACATCCCTTTGCAACATGAGAAATTTACCAAGAAATCATGTAGGGTTTAAAAAGCTTTTCTTATTCTTTTATTTAGTAATATGAAAATGTAGTAGGGTTCCAGTTCTATTTATTTTTACTTCATTTGCTCAATGAAGAACAAATATAACAAATTCTCACATTAAGAAACTTCAATGAATGAACTCACTTGAATGCTGATAAATATGTGTATGCTGATAAATAATTTGTTATTATAGAATTTAAGATGACCTGGACAGAGGTGTTTTTTTTTTTTTTACTAGTAGATAAATAATAATTTTGATTATACAATAAATAAAGTCAATGAAATTTCAAAATAAACTGTTTTTAAAAGTTGGTCTTCAGATCAGATCAGTCGCTCAGTCGTGTCCGACTCTTTTCGACCACATGAATCGCATCACGCCAGGCCTCCCTGTCCATCACCAACTCCCGGAGTTCACTCAGACTCACGTCCATCGAGTCAGTGATGCCATCCAGCCATCTCATCCTCTGTCGTCCCCTTCTCCTCCTGCCCCCAATCCCTCCCAGCCTCAGAGTCTTTTCCAATGAGTCAACTCTTCTCATGAGGTGGCCAAAGTACTGGAGTTTCAGCTTTAGCATCATTCCTTCCAAAGAAATCCCAGGGCTGATTTCCTTCAGAATGGACTGGCTGGGTCTCCTTGCAGTCCAAGGGACTCTCAAGAGTCTTCTCCAACACCACAGTTCAAAAGCATCAATTCTTTGGCGCTCAGCCTTCTTCACAGTCCAACTCCACATCCATACATGACCACAGGAAAAACCATAGCCTTGACTAGACAGACCTTTGTTGGCAAAGTAATGTCTCTGCTTTTGAATATGCTATCTAGGTTGGTCATGACTTTCCTTCCAAGGAGTAAGCATCTTTTAATTTCATGGCTGCAGTCACCATCTGTAGTGATTTTGGAGCCCAGAAAAATAAAGTCTGACACTGTTTCCACTGTTTCCCCATCTATTTCCCATGAAGTGGTGGGACCGGATGCCATGATCTTCGTTTCCTGAATGTTGAGCTTTAAGCCAACTTTTTCACTCTTGTCTTTCACTTTCATCAAGAGGCTTTTGAGTTCCTCTTCACTTTCTGCCATAAGGGTGGTGTCATCTGCGTATCTGAGGTTATTGATATTTCTCCCGGCAATCTTGATTCCAGCTTGTGTTTCTTCCAGTCCAGCGTTTCTCATGATGTACTCTGCATGTAAGTTAAATAAACAGGGTGACAATATATAGCCTTGACGAACTCCTTTTCCTATTTGGAACCAGTCTGTTGTTCCATGTGCAGTTCTAACTGTTGCTTCCTGACCTGCATACAGATTTCTCAAGAGGCAGGTCAGGTGGTCTGCTATTCCCATCTCTTTCAGAATTTTCCACAGTTGATTGTGATCCACACAGTCAAAGGCTTTGGCATAGTCAATAAAGCAGAAAGAGATGTTTTTCTGGAACTCTCTTGCTTTTTTGATGATCCAGCAGATGTTGGCAATTTGATCTCTGGTTCCTCTGCCTTTTCTAAAACCAGCTTGAACATCAGGAAGTTCATGGTTCATATATTGCTGAAGCCTGGCTTGGAGAATTTTGAGCATTACTTTACTAGCATGTGAGATGAGTGCAGTTGTGCAGTAGTTTGAGCATTCTTTGGCATTGCCGTTCTTTGGGATTGGAATGAAAACTGACCTTTTCCAGTCCTGTGGCCACTCCTGAGTTTTACAAATTTGCTGGCATATTGAGTGCAGCACTTTCACAGCATCATCTTTCAGGATTTGGAATAGCTCAACTGGAATTCCATCACCTCCACTAGCTTTGTTCATAGTGATGCTTTCTAAGGCCCACTTGACTTCACATTCCAGGATGTCTGGCTCTAGGTCAGGGATCACACCATCGTGATTATCTGGGTCACGAAGATCTTTTTGTACAGTTCTTCTGTGTATTCTTGCCATCTCTTCTTAATATCTTCTGCTTCTGTTAGGTCCATACCATTTCTGTCCTTTCTCGAGCCCATCTTTGCATGAAATGTTCCTTTGGTATCTCTGATTTTCTTGAAGAGATCCCTAGTCTTTCCCATTCTCTTGTTTTCTTCTATTTCTTTGCATTGATTGCTGAAGAAGGCTTTCTTATCTCTTCTTGCTATTCTTTGGGACTCTGCATTCAGATGTTTATATCTTTCCTTTTCTCCTTTGCTTTTTGCTTCTCTTCTTTTCACAGCTATTTGTAAGGCCTCCCCAGACAGCCATTTTGCTTTTTTGCATTTCTTTTCCATGGGAATGGTCTTGATCCCTGTCTCCTGTACAATGTCATGAACCTCATTCCATAGCTCATCAGGCACTCTATCTATCAAATCTAGGCCCTTAAATCTATTTCTCACTTCCACTGTATAATCATAAGGGATTTGATTTAGGTCATACCTGAATGGTCTAGTGGTTTTCCCTACTTTCTTCAATTTCAGTCTGAATTTGGCAATAAGGAGTTCATGATCTGAGCTACAGTCAGCTCCTGGTCTTGTTTTTGCTGACTGTATAGAGCTTCTGCATCTTTGGCTGCAAAGAATATAATCAATCTGATTTCGGTGTTGACCATCTGGTGATGTCCATGTATAGAGTCTTCTCTTGTGTTGTTGCAAGAGGGTGTTTGTTAAGTTGATCTTAGCTTATAAATAAAAGGTGCTGCTGTGCTGCTAAGTTGCTCAGTCATGTCCGACTCTGTGTGACCCCATAGACAGCAGCCCACCAGGCTCCCCCATCCCTGGGATTCTCCAGGCAAGAACACTGGGGTGGGTTGCCATTTCCTTCTCCAATGCATAAAAGTGAAAAGTGAAAGTGAAGTCGCTCAGTCGTGTCTGACTCTTAGCGACCCCATGGACGGCAGCCTACTAGGCTCCTCTGTCCATGGGATTTTCCAGGCAAGAGTGCTGGAGTGGGGTGCCATTGTCTTCTCCGAGGTAAAAGCTACTAATTATCAATTTGTTTCATGTATTCACTTCAACAGGACCAGCAGGACTTCTAATTGGAAATAGCTGCTGAGTGTGAGAGAGAGAGTGGGTGGAGGGTATTGATACAGAAATGCATAAGGCATGGAGTCTTGCTGTGAGTTGTCATGTAGGTGAACCTAAGTGCCACTTCCTTCATTATTTCTTACCGATGCTGTCTTTGCTTTGCTCTGAAGGATTTCTCCCTCAGGAGCAGTATGTTCTTGAACAATAATTAAAACATAGAAGAGGTGAGATTTTTGAAATGAAAATTATCTTACTTCCCTACTTTTATATCTGATTTCAAAATTTCCAACAAAACTCAGAATTTCCAAGGTCATACCTGTACCCTAGCAAAGTACAACACACTTCTTTAAATCCTTTCTTGGTAGCTCAGATGGTAAAGAATCTGTCTGCAGTGTGGGAGACCCGGGTTCCATTCCTGGGCTGGGAAGATCCCCTAGAGGGAGGAATGACAACCCACATCAGTATTCTTGCCTGGAGAATTCCACAGAGGATTCTGGTGGGCTACAGTCCATGGGGTCGCAAAGAATCAGACACAACTGTGTGACTAGCACTTTCTCTAAATTCTACACTGGGTTTATGGTGCTTTATTTAGAGTCTTCACCAACACAGGCAATTTGAATCGTCCATTTATTTGGCTGCCCAGTAGTTTTTAAATCCCAGGACAATTTTCTGTAGAAGGGTTTTAGTTGGATGAGAATTTATCCTTAATATGTCAACCAGAAGAAGGGATAATTGTGATGGAGGAGGTGGGAAAGGAGATCCTGTGTGGTACCTTTACTGGAAATACCTGGCTAGACAGCACATATTTGAGGTTCAGGAAATTGACTTTCTTAAATCACCCATGCAGTGCCCTTGGAAAGCCTCTGTGTATTCTCAAGAATTCAAGTTTTAAGATCATTGATTTAGAAAATTTCAATAATTTGCAAAAGGCCACACAGATTAACTTGTAGTTCAAAATTCCTGACTTTAATAATTAAGTTCTTAACCACTGGACTATACAGTCCATTTGTCTTTATTAAAATAAATTCTATGCAGAAAGAAATTCCCAGAAGTCTTTAGTATTTGCAAGTACTGGACTGTCTCATTTACATCTCTCACTGTATACTGATACTATTTTAATAGCCTTGATCTGTAACTACATCTTTTTACAGGGATGTTTTTCACAAAGTTTTAATTTCTGGAAATTGAATTTCAGCCTTGGAAGATAGTATATCAGTTGGAAATATCAAATAAACTTTCTGTATTTCAATTTAGGAAATTTTATAGTAGTGATGTAATGATATTTAAAAGCAATTTTTGTGTGTGTGTTCAGATTTTATAGTTTGGCTGTACTAAGCTTCTCTAGTTTTTTGTTCTACTTTTACATTAATACAATGCTACAACATTATTATAAGATAAACATTTCAGCTTCATTCATTAAGAAAACCTCACAATTTTGTTCTAGAAACATTAATCATAGTAATTGTACTAAATTAATACTGTACATTCAAAATAATCTGTTTGCCTCTGCCAGCTGGAAATGTATTTCTCACTGGGGAATAACATACAACCACTATAGAGAGACCAAGCTGATGTTCTTCTTCCAGAGTGTTTTGTTTTGCACTGTTGAGGGAGGTTATAATATACTTCTTGTATTTCCTCAAAATATTGTGGCTTACCACCCATACATTGCTTTGAGGTATCAATAACATTGCACTTGCCTTGAAAGTCCAGAAAAGGAGGGCAAGAGTGAGGGAAAGTGAAAACATGGAAGGGAGAAAGGGAGGACAGAGAAAAAGAAGGAAGGAAAGAAGGAAAAGAAGAAAAGAAGTGAGACATAGAAAAGAAGTTTAGACTTGGGAGGAAGCTTAGATATCAACGAGGTTAATTATTTCACATTTGGATCAGCATATCATCATTCAGGGCAAATTTAGGACTAAAATGCATATTTTTTATTAAATATCAGAGAAAAATGAATCAATTTTTCATTAAATAAGATTAGATGAGAAAGAAATGTATTGCTATTAAGCTTGTTTGTAAAGAATTAGTTAATATGATAAATTACATAATTTCAGTTGAGCAACAAGAGACGTGAAGACAGTTGTGTAGGTCTATAGGCTGGAGTATAACTGAGATTGACGAACTCGTGCAATGAGTTATTTGAACAAATGAGCTGGAAGAACAGGAAGAAAAATTTCCCCAAGATATACTTTCTTTATTGTGAAATAGTCTCTTTTAAAAAAAATCATGTTTGGATGGCTTTCTGGCTTCCTTGTATTTTATTTTGCTGTTTCCCCCCCCCCCCAGTTATTGTGAATAATTCTACAGTTGTGAAATAAACAATGAAAATCTGAGAGCGCTGGGGCCTGCAGTGCATATTTTGGATAGTTAGTGATGTCAAAGGAAGAGCTGTGGTGTCCTGTTTCTGCTCAATTGGGTGATCCACATAATTAGCTCAAATCCTAACCTGGAAATTATTTTTCCCATCCCGAAGGGAGTAGGATATAAATGTCCCACCTACCAGTGTAGAACTTTGAACACAGATATCTCACCTGCGTCCTGAGAAAGTTGTATGCAGGTCGAGAAGCAACAGTTAGAACCAGACATGGAACAACGACTGGTTCCAAATTGGGAAAGGAGTATGTCAAGGCTGTATATTGTCACCTTGCTTATTTAATTTATATGCAGAGTACATCATGAGAAATGCCAGGCTGGATGAAGTACAAGCTGGAATCAAGATTGCCAGGAGAAATATCAATAACCTCAGATATGAAGATGACACCACCCTTATGGCAGAAAGCAAAGAGGAACTGAAGAGCCTCTTCATGAAGGTGAAAGAGGAGAGTGAAAAAGCTGATTTAAAATTCAACATTCAAAAAACAAAGATCATGGCTTCCGGTCTCATCACTTCATGGCAAATAGATGGGAAACAATGGAAACAGTGACAAACTCTTGGGCTACAAAATCACCGCAGATGGTGACTGCAGCCACGAAATTAAAAGATGCTTGCTCCTTGGAAGAAAAGCCATGACCAAGCTAAACAGCATATTAAATGCAGAAACATTACTTTGGCTACAAATATCTGTTTCGTCAAATCTATGCTTTTTCCGGTGGTCATGTATGGATGTGACAGTTGGACCAGAAAGAAGGCTGAGCACCAAAGAATTGATGCTTTTGAACTGTGGTGTTGGAGAAAACTCTTGAGAGTCTTCTCCAACACGACAGAGTCCAAAGTCCCTTGGACCGCACGGATATTAAACCAGTCAGTCCTAAAGGAAATAAGTCCTGAATATTCATTGGAAAGACTGATGCTGAAGCTCCAATACTTTGGCCACCTGAGGTGAAGAGCTGACTCATTGGAAAAGACCCTGATGCTGGGAAAGGTTGAAAGCAGGAGGAGAAAGGGACGACAGAGGATGAGATGGTTAGATAGCATTACCGACTTAATGGACATGATTTTGAGCAAGCTCCAGGAGATGATGAAGGACAGGGAAGCCTGGTTTGCTGCAGTCCATGAGGTCACAAAGAGTGACACGACCGAGGGACTGAACAACACCAACAACAAAAGCAGATAGTTGCTCTACTGGGTAGGTATAAAAAGAAGTCTTTTCTGGAAACAAATAGCTCATGATAAGTATTTTGCAGAGTTTATTACAGGCAAGGAATTCTCCCTGGGAATATCACTACTAAGACCTCACACTACTATAAATAATCAGAGTATAAGCTTTGTGCATATAAAGTAAGTCCTTACTATTTGCAAAGGGTCTTCAAGCTCTTCAACCATCTGGAGTCACTGTCTCTTTTAATATGACTTTACCTCCAATTCCATATTTTTTGGGCGGCTCTTACCAAAATTTTATGAATAATCAAGGGAATGCTTATGTTTCAAGTCAGAACATACTTCATTCTTCTTCCCACTCTTCTAGAAGATTTATTCCTGCTAAACATGGTATCACTTTTTCTGTCTTCCAAAGAACCACTAAAAAGTTTGTAGGTAGCAATCATTATTGTGAATTTTCTTGGGATGTAGCCTCTTGAAGAATGGCACACAAATGATTTAAAATCAAATCAAATATTACACATTTTTATTCAGGTTTTATCACAACTGGAAATTCCACACAATTTTATTCTCTTCAGTGTCAAAGCAAATCTGTATCAGCCAGAGTTAAATACTCAAGAAAGACTTAACTACTGCAGTAGGAGAATGAAGCCTGCTCCACTGAAACAGAAGGTGGGAGAGTGTTTAGGCACTAGGTGGAGCTAGTGAGAAAGTCCCAGAGGTCTTAAGAAAGAAAGCTGGTCAATGTGAGTAGGCAACTTGTTTTTATTAATCTACTGATGTGGTGGTGCAGTTGGTAAAGAATCCTCCTGCCAATACAGGAGACACAAAAGATATGGGTTTGATCCCTGGATCAGGAAGATCCCACGGAGAAGGAAATGGCAACCCACTCCAGTATTCTTGCCTGAAAAATTCCATGGACAGAGGAGTCTGGCAGGCTACAGTCCATGGGGTTGCAAAGAGCCAAACATAACTGAACACACACACACTGATTGCACTACTCAAAGTTAGACTCTTACATCCCATAAAGACTGAGGTTGACTACTTTTCTTAATGATTGCATTTTAAAGGCTTCCGCTTCAGGTCCATAAGATATTCCTAATTGTTAAAAAGGGAAGAGGATGGGAGAAGATTTACATTTGAAAGGGGAAGAGAAAGAATTTATAAAGTAAAATGCCTAAGAAAAGAGAGAAGTTAGTGAACTAAAGTCAAATAGAAGGCTGTCTAAAATTTAGTCAAGGCAGGGAGAACGTTAAAGACATTTTGACAGTCGTTATCCTAGCCTCAACATTGTTGCTCAGCCGTTTTTCCTTTTCACATTTTCCACATTCCTCCAACTTCTTTCTTTCATATGCACTACTATTCAGTTCAGTTCAGTTCAGTCACTCATTCTTGTCCGACTCTTTGAAACCCCAGGCACTGCATGGGGCCTCCCTGTCCATCACCAACTCCCAGAGTTTACTCAAACTCACGTCCATTGAGTTGGTGATGCCATCCAACCATCTCATTCTCTGTCGTCCCCTTCTCCTCTTGCTTTCAATCTGCAGTAGGAGAATGAAGCCTGCTCCACTGAAACAGAAGGTGGTTCTGTCTTTCTCAGCAACAGGGTCTTTGCAAATGAGTCAGCTCTTCGCATGAGGTGGCCAAAGTACTGGAGTTTCAGCTTCAGCATCATTCCTTCCAAAGAAATCCCAGGGCTGATCTCCTTCAGAATGGACTAGTTGGATCTCCTTGCAGTCCAAGGGACTCTCAAGAGTCTTCTCCAACACCACAGTTCAAAAGTATCAATTCTTTGGCACTCAGCTTTCTTTATAGTCCAACTCTCATATCCATATATGACCACTGGAAATACCATAGCCTTGACTAGACAGACCTTTGTTGACAAAGTAATGTCTCTGCTTTTGAATATGCTATCTAGGTTGGTCATAACTTTCCTTCCAAGGCACATGTGTCTTTTAATTTCATGGCTGCAGTCACCATCTGTAGTGATTTTGGAGCCCCCCAAAATAAAGTCTGACATTATTTCCACCGTTTCCCCATCTATTTCCCATGAAGTGATGGGACTGGATGCCATGATCTTCATTTTCTGAATGTTGAGCTTTAAGCCAACTTTTTCACTCTCCTCTTTCACTTTCATCAAGAGGCTCTTTAGTTCTTCTTCACTTTCTACCATAAGTGTGGTGTCATCTGCATATCTGAGGTTATTGATATTTTTCCTGGCATTCTTGATTCCAGCTTGTGCTTCATCCAGCCCAGCGTTTCTCATGATGTACTCTGCATAGAAGTTAAATAAGCAGGGTGAAAATATACAGCCTTGACGTACTCCTTTTCCTTTTTGGAAGCAATCTGTTCTTCCATGTCCAGTTCTAACTGTTATTTCCTGACCTGCATACAGACTTCTCAAGAGGCAGATCAGGTGGTCAGGTAGTCCCATCTCTTTCAGAATTTTCCACAGTTTATTGTGATCCACACAGTCAAGGGCTTTGGCATAGTCAGTACACTATTCTTGGGTATGGTCAAAATTCATGTTCCACATCATTTAGTATGCAGAAAACTGTTCTCTTTTCTCTTTTCTCCTTCCAGAATGAATAGGGTGAGGAAAATTTCATCTTTCCCACCCCAACGGCTCTTTTCCTAAGCAAGATGTTCTTCACACGGATATGAAAGTCAATTCTTTTTTTATGAATCTGCTGCAGTTTGTTCTTTATTCAAACAATATATTCATTCCTTCATCACAAGAAAATGGTCACGATTCCAATGGAACTAACTTGAGACCATACAAAATAGTTTGAATAAGCTCCCAAACTTGCCCACAGGGCAAGCTAGTTTCATGGATCTGTGTCTGTTCCTTTAATAAATGCAGAGGAGACATAGGAAAAGGTAAATAACTCAAATATCTTTGCTTCTGGGAAAGTTCTTCCTTGTTCATGTAATGTGGGTTTTACACTATTCTCTCAGGGATATATAAGTTTGTGTGCAGTCCCTTTACTTACTAAGCATTCATTTAGCTGATTATCAAATGCATGCATTTTAGTGTTTAAAGTCTGAGACTTTTTATTGTTTTTCCAACTCTGCTTTGCTATGTTTATGAAGCCACAAAAGCACACACCTCTCCAAGGAGAGTTAATGGACTAGTTTTGCCTGTTTTCTAGTTCAGAAGGGTATTCCCCATAGGGAAAAATCATAGTTTCATTAACCATTGCTGGAGCACTTTCCTGCTTTAAAATGCTGTCTTGGGACTTTTAGTGGGTGTCTGTGAAGAAAAGTGACAGAGGATTTGATGCCATAGGTCCAAACTTCACTGCATGGATATAGCTGCTGCTCATTACAGAATGTCTTTGTGCACTAGGTTGAGGAATTTTCTCTCTTCCCTGAGGGCTCTCATGTAGGGGTAATAATGGGCCTTGAGTTTTTACTTCTTTTATTAAACTAGCAGACTGATATCTGGAAGGAGACTTTGACAATCTAATGAATGATGTGCTATAATTATATTGAAACCACTGGTCCCATGTTAACTTTTCATCAGTCATCATAATATCACAGAGCTCGTTAAAGTTGAAATGCAGATGATATGGAATAGATTGATTGTGAGTCTCTATTAGTCAAAAATTATATCAGAAGCTAGAAGAATGCATTCACAGTGGCATTTTTTTTCTTTGTTTATTTGAAGAGAAGATCCATGGGTTTTTAAAAAAGTTTTTAGAAACATTGCTGTGGCTTTAAAGCTTCCACTTAAAAATTATATGGTATGTCTTTGTCAATTTTACAAGCTTATAAACTTATTACTTTGTCAGATTTTCCATTTATCATTTTGATTCCATGACTCCATTAGAGAGGAATGTGTTGGTGGACTAGGTGCACTGGTAAATCATTTGTGAGTAAACTGATGAACTCAATTTGTAGTATTCAGCCTGAATATTGTAGATCCTTATCTTTGCGTTGGGTATTTGAAATGGGGGCTCATTTATAATGCATATGACTAAAGCAGATATATAAACAAGCAAAAGATATGTTGCAACCAAATTATTTTGAACAATATCTTCATATTGATGATTTGTTTTCTCTATTTTTTGGCTAGATGCTTATCAATTTTATTAATTGTTTTAAAAAGGATCATTTGTTTCTATTGACTTTTTCTACTGCTTTTCTGTTTTCAGTTGAATCGATTCCTGTTCTTTATTACCCTCTTCTTTCTGCTTCCTTTGAGTTTATTTTGTATTTCTTTTCCTAGTCATTTTAGGTAGAAACTTAGATTGTTCATTTGAGAACTTTCTTCTTTTATGAAATGGACATATAATACTATAATTTTCTTTCTAAGCATTGCTTGGCTGCATACCACAAATTTTGATTTTTTTTTTTTTTTTTGTATTTCCCTTTTACTTCAGTTAAAAAAATTTTTTTTCTTTTAATTTCCTGCAAGCCCTTCATTGAGCCATGAATTATTAAAAAGTATATTTAATTCTTTACTTTAAAAGTATTTTTTAGTTCCAATTACCGATTTGTTTTTATTTTGTGGTCAGAGAACACGTTTCTCATTTTTTACATTTATTATATTAAGAATTATTTTATGCCTTGGGATATGATCCATTTTGTCATATGTAGCATGTGCACTTGAGAAAAATGTGTATTTTCTTGTTATTTTTGAAGTATTTATAAGTGTAATTTGATCCAGCTAGTTGATGATGCTGCTTATTTCATTTTTTCTATATTATTGTTGATTTTTTATCTACTTATTCTGTTGATTACTGAGCTGTGTTGAAGTATCCAACTATAATTGCAAATTTTTCATATCTTTTTTCAGTTTCACTAGTTTTGTTTATTTTAAACCTGTTTTTAACTGCACACATCTTCAGATTGTTGTGTTCTTTGTGAAATGGTCTTTTCATTATTATGTAATGTTTCCCTTTGTTGTGCTGTGCTGTTTTTAGTCACTCAGTTGTGTCTCTTTGCGACCTATGGACTCTAGCCCACCAGGCTCCTCTGTCCACGGGGATTCTCCAGGCAGGAATACTGGAGTGGGTTGCCTCTGGAGGAGGGATCGAACCCAACCCAGGGATCAAACCTAGGTCTCCCACATTGCAGGCAGATTCTTTAACTTCTGAGCTTCCAGGAAGGCCTATGAATACTGGAATTGGTAGCCTATCCCTTCTCTAGGGGATCTTCCTGACCCAGGAATCACACCAGGGTCTCCTGCATTGCAGGTGGATTCTTTACCAGTTGAGCTACCAGGGAAACCCTGTTTCCCTTTACCTGTAGTCATTTTCCTTGCTCCAAAGTTTTACTTTAATATTAATGGAGCCATTTCAACTTTATTTTAATAACTCTTTACATGAGATATCAATTTCCATTCTTTTACTTTAAACTTACTTACATAATTATATTTACAGGGAGTTTTTTTTTTGTAGATAGCATATCTTTTAATTGATATATTTATATCATTTACATTTATTGTTAATTTTGATGTGTTTGGTTTGCTACCCCATTTTAATATTTGTGGGTTTTCTTTTTTTTTGGTTTGCTATACTTCTTTTTATTTTTGTTCTTCTATTTCTCTTTTCCAATCTTTTTTATTGAATTTTTCACTAAATTTTTTCAGCTTTCCACTTTAGTTTATATTTTGAATTTCCTTGCCTCTACTCTGCACTTTCTGTTACTGAAGTGTGAAGACAGAGAAAGGAAAAAGTAACAAGAATTTGCTTCATGTTCTTTGAATAGTAGTTTCTCTGATCAGAGAGAAGGGTTCCCCCCGCCCTTAAAGTTTTAGGTAACTACCCATTATCTCTGCTATGACTTTGTTATCACTGCTGCCATCCTATTGCCAGGGTATTGGGATGGTAGGGAAGAGGAAGAAAAATAAGCAGAAGTTTTCCTTCATTCTTGGACCTAAAATAGAGAGCTTTTCTCTTACGTATCTAATGAACATGTCTGATTTCTTAGCTGTGCTTGGGAAAAGAAAAGAAAATAAACTCACTACCATTTCAAGGAAGCTGTTTTCAGCCTCATTTCCCTTCTTGTTGCTACCATTTACTTTTCAGAGTTCTTAAATATCTATTCTATGCATTCTATCGAGGGTTTATAGTTGCACTCAATAAGAAAAACAGGGTGGCGTGTATGTATTTCATTTTCTCCAAGGCAAAATCCTTGAAAATATTCTTTTGTTGTTGATCAGCAAAAAGTCCACGTGATATACAACACATGCGGCTTCTGCTGCTTAGTCGCTCAGTTGTGTCCAACTCTGTGTGACCCTATGAACTGTAGCCTGCCAGGCTCCTCTATCCATGGGGATTCTCCAGGAAAGAATACTGGAGTGGGTTGCCAAGCCCTCCTCCAGGGGATCTTCCCAGCCCAGGGATCGACCCTGGCTCTCCTGCATTGTGGGTAGATTCTTACCCACTGAGCACCACAGAAACCCATATAACACATAAAACACCACATTTTCTTAATGAAAAAGAAAATAGAACTTGATGAGCATTGTTATATCTCAACAAACCATACCTTAATTTCCTAAAATTGAAAGTTATTTAGAAAACTTTTTTAAGAAGGGTAGATTAATGTAGTAACTAAGATCACAGTGTCTGGGAAGGGACTCAGTTCAGTTCAGTTCGGTTGCTCAGTCGTGTCCAACTCTTTGCGACCACATGAATCGCAGCACACCAGGCCTCCCTGTCCATCACCAACTCCTGGAGTTCACTCAGACTCACGTTGATCGAGTCAGTGATGCCATCTAGCCATCTCATTCTCTGTCATCCCCTTCTCCTCCTGCCCCCAAACCCTCCCAGCAGCAGAGTCTTTTCCAATGAGTCAACTCTTCGCATGAGGTGGCCAAAGTATTGGAGTTTCAGCTTCAGCATCATTCCTTCCAAAGAAATCCCAGGGCTGATCTCCTTCAGAATGGACTGGTTGGATCTCCTTGCAGTCCAAGGGACTCTCGAGAGTCTTCTCCAACACCACAGATCAAAAGCATCAATTCTTTGGCGCTCAGTCTTCTTCACAGTCCAGCTCTCACATCCATAGGTGACCACAGGAAAAACCATAGCCTTGACTAGACGGACCTTTGTTGGCAAAGTAATGTCTCTGCTTTTGAATATGCTATCTAGGTTGGACATAACTTTCCTTCCAAGGAGTAAGCATCTTTTAATTTCATGGCTGCAGTCACCATCTGCAGTGATTTTGGAGCCCAGAAAAATAAAGTCTGACACTGTTTCCACTGTTTCCCCATCTATTTCCCATGAAGTGATGGGATCGGATGCCATAATCTTTGTTTTCTTAATGTTGAGCTTTAAGCCAACTTTTTCACTCTTCACTTTCACTTTCATCAAGAGGCTGTTGAGTTCCTCTTCACTTTCTGTCATAAGTGTGGTGTCATCTGCATATCTGAGGTTATTGATATTTCTCCCAGCAATCTTGATTCCAGCTTGTGTTTCTTCCAGTCCAGCATTTCTCATGATGTACTCTGCATATAAGTTAAATAAGCAGGGTGACAATATATAGCCTTGATGTACTCCTTTTCCTATTTGGAACCAGTCTGTTGTTCCATGTGCAGTTCTAACTGTTGCTTCCTGACCTGCATATAGGTTTCTCAAGAGGCAGGTCAGGTGGTCTGGTATTCCCATCTCTTTCAGAATTTTCCACAGTTTATTGTGATCCACACAGTCGAAGGCTTTGGCATAGTCAATAAAGCAGAAAGAGATGTTTTTCTGGAACTCTCTTGCTTTTTCCATGATCCAGCAGATGTTGGCAATTTGATCTCTGGTTTCTCTGCCTTTTCTAAAACCAGCTTGGACATCAGGAAGTTCACAGTTCACATATTGCCGAAGCCTGGCTTGGAGAATTTTGAGCATTACTTTACTAGCATGTGAGATGAGTGCAATTGTGCAGTAGTTTGAGCATTCTTTGGCATTGCCTTTCTTTGAGATTGGAATGAAAACTGACCTTTTCCAGCCCTGTGGCCACTGCTGAGTTTTCCAAATTTGCTGGTATATTGAGTGCAACACTTTCACAGCATCATCTTTCAGGATTTGAAATAGCTCAACTGGAATTCCATCACCTCCACTAGCTTTGTTTGTAGTGATGGTTTCTAAGGCCCACTTGACTTCACATTCCAGGATGTCTGGCTCTAGGTCAGTGATCACACCATCATGATTATCTGGGACATAATCGCTCCTATGCCTTCTTTTCTATATGTGTAAAATTGGATACTTGAAATACCTACATCTTAGAATTGTTATACAATTAAAAGGACATAGAGTAATACTTAGCATATAGTAAACATTATATAAGTGATAGCAATTGTTAGTGTGTGATCATACAGTGAATGCTACAATCCCAAAACTAAGTGGAGAATACACTAAAATAGAGAGAAAACAATCTAAAATCTAAAATGTGGGTGTAATAGTATTGCCAGCAATTCCTTACAGCATTGAACATTAGAAGAAGAGCAAATTGCTAAACTTAAAGCACAAAATGAAAGATTATGTATGAATCTATTTAATATATTTTGGGGTAAATTACAACAAAATGTGTGATTTAAATCTATATTTTGAGAAATTTTTGATGAAGTTATATTTTTTCCTGTTGCTTAAATTTTCTTAAATGGTAGAGTTTGCACCTGTTTGAAATAGTTTCTTCCACACAAAAAAATTACCATGAATTGCAATCACAACAAACACTATCTTTATATCTGTAGCTATGGTTTGAATACTATCTTCTTTGTTTACTTTCTTACATTAAAAAGATGTAAATTTATTGAGAATGTATGCAAAGTTCTGTGCTAGGCTTTGACTGAGCAATTAAATTTTGCTCAAAAATTTTACTTGAAAATAATCTCAGTGAGATCGGCTCTGCTTTCTCGATCAAAAAATTTCACTCAAGGATTTTATACAACACCTTTCTTGTTGAACCATTCCCTTCCTATCATCTATCTATATATAACCTATCTAACATACTGTGAATTTTACTTATTTTGTTAGTTTATTATCTTTCACTAGAATATAAGCTCCATGCATGAAGGAATTAATGTTTTATTCACTACATTACCACCACCATCTTTATAAGTGCTTAGTAAATATTAGAAGCTCAAAGAATTCGGAGGATAAATGGCTTAATGGATATTCATGATTTTTACTTCTTAATATGTACAATATTATGAAATAAAGTAAATTTATATATATCTAATTTTTTAAATAACCCATATAGGTGCATTCAAAATGTAAAGAATAATGTTCATGAGGAGACAGTATGATGTACTAGTAAGAGCAAGTCTGAATTCACATTGTTGCTCCAATACTCATTAGTTATATAACCTTGAGAAAATTATTTCATTTCTCATTTTCCTAGTCTGCATAAGTGAAAATAAAAGTCGCTCAGTAGTGTCCGACTCTTTGCTAATCTGTGGACTATACAGTCCATGGAATTCTCCAGGCCAGAATACTGGAGTGGGTAGGTAGCCTTTCCCTTCTCCAGGGGATCTTCTCAACCCAGGGATGGAACCCAGGTCTCCCACACTGCAGGCAGATTCTTTACCAGCTGAACCACAAGGGAAGCCCAAGAATACTAGAGTGGGTAGCCTATCCCTTCTCCAGCGGATCTTCCCAACCAAGGAATCGAACCGAGGTCTCCTGGATTGCAGGTGGATTTTTTACCAACTGAGCTATCAGAGAAGCCTGCAATGTAAACGACAATCCTTGTTTTAAATATGAACCAAGTGAATGCATTCAAAGGTTTTTGACTGACTAGCACACAGGGGAGTTGGACTATAAAGAAAGCTGAACACTGACGAATTGATACTTTTGAACTGTGGTGTTGGTGAAGACCCTTGAACGTCCCTTGGACTGCAAGGAGGTCAAACCGGTTAATCCTAAAGGAAATCAGTCCTGAATATTCATTGGAAGAACTGATGCTGAAGCTGAAGCTCCAATACTTTGGCATCCTGATGCAAAGAGCTGACTCATTTGAGAAGCCCCCGATGCTGGGAAAGACTGAAGGCAGGAGGAGAAGGGGACGATAGAGATGAAATGGTTGGATGGCATCACCAACTCAATGAACATGAGTTTGAGCAATCTCGGGGAGTTGGTAATGGACAGGAAAGACTAGCGTGCTGCAGTCCATGGGGTCACAAAGAGTCAAATACGACTGAGCAACTGAACTGAACTGAGCACACAGGAGACTCTTAACAATGGTTAGCAATTATACATAGCATTATTAGTTACTCAAGTCTCTCTGCATGGTAAATAGGATAGGCATTCTTTTATTTTTTATTTATTACTTATTATTATTTAGCACACTTTAATTTCAGATGAAGACAAACTTTTGAACACAGAGCTAATAATTGATCAAACTGGAATTTGCAACCAAACCAAATTCTTACAATTTTAAAGCCATGTTATTTCTTTTAGACTTCCCCGGTGGCTCAGATGGTAAACAATCTGCCTGCAATCCAGGAGACCCGGGTTCGATGCCTGGTTCGGGAAGATCTAATTCATCATCTTCAAATATTTAATGGGTTTCAATGCAGGGCATATTAATGTGTTTCATACTGTGGGGGCGGGGGGATGGGGGTAAAAAAAATCCTGACACATCGATGCTCATCGTGGCATGGTTATAATGGCAAACTACCAACAACAGTCATCCAAGTTTCAGAGAAAAGAGATTATTGCTGAATCAGAGTGGTGAGAGTGGACATCCTTGTCTTCTTCCTGATCTTTTAGAGGAAATTCTTTCAACTTTCACCACTGTGTATGATGTTAGCTGTGGGTTTGTCCTGTATGGCCTTTATTATGTTGAGGTAAGTTCCTCTATGCCCACTTTCTGGAGAGCTTTTTTTTTTTTTTTTTTTTAAATCACGAATGGGTGTTGAATTTTGTCAAAAGCTTCTTTTGCATCTATTAAGATGATCATATGTTTTTTATTTTTCAATTTGTTAATGTGATGTATCACACTGACTGATTTTCAGATATTGAAAAATTTTTGCATTCCTGGAATAAATCCCACTTGATCATGGTGTATGATCCTTTTCATGTATCATTGGATTTGGTTTGCTAGTATTGTGTTGAAGATTTTTGTGTCTATGTTCATAAGTGATATTGGCCTCTGTTTTCTTTTTTTTGGGGGGGGTATCTTTGTTTGGTTTTGGTTATCAGGGTGATG
Source organism: Bos javanicus (assembly GCF_032452875.1). Lineage (NCBI taxonomy): Eukaryota > Metazoa > Chordata > Mammalia > Artiodactyla > Bovidae > Bos > Bos javanicus. Next base: position 49,457,896 of record NC_083881.1, read on the forward strand.
GTGGCCTCACAGTATGAGTTTGGGCGTGTTCCCTCCTCTGCAATTTTGTGGAATAGTTTGAGAAGGATAGGTGTTAACGCTTTCCTAAATGTTGATAGAATTTGCCTGGGAAGCCATCCAAAGAAGACATACAGATAGCCAGTCTGTATGTCTTTTCATGTTGAGCATGAAAAGATGCTCAAAATCACTAATTATTAGAGAAATGCAAATCAAAACCATGATGAGGTGTCACCTCACAGTGGTCAAAATGGCCATCATCAAAAAGTCTACAAACAGTAAATGCTGGAGAGGGTGTGGAGGAAAGAGAACCCTGCTAATTCTTGGCAGGAATATAAATTGGTATAACCACTATGGAGATTCCTTAAAAAACTAAAAATAGCATACAATCCAGCAATCCCACTCCTGGATGTATATCTGGAAAAAAACATAAATTGAAAAGGTACATACACTCCAATATTAATTGCAGCACTGTTTACAGTAGCCAAGACACGGAAACAACCTAAATGTTCATTGACAGATGAACAGATAAAGAAGATGTGGTTTATATATGAATATTATTCTGCCACAAAAAGAATGGAATAATGCTATTTGCAGTGACATGCACGGACTTAGAAATTAACATACTGAGTGGAGTAAGTCAGGCAGAGAAAGACAGATATCATATGATATTGCTTATATGTGGAATCTAAAATGATGATACACATGAACTTATTTACAAAGCAGAAAGAGACTCACAGATTTCAAAAACAAAGTTATGGTTACTAAAGGGGAAAGGATGGTGGAGGGGGGATAAATTAGGAGTTTGGGGTTAACATAAGCAACTGCTATATAAATGGCCTTTCCAGGTAGGTGGTGCAGTAGTAAAGAATCCTCCTGCCAATGCAGGTGACGCAAGAGATGCAGGTTTGATCCCTGGAATGGGAAGGTCCCCTGGAGCAGGAAATGGCAACCCACTCCAGTATTCTTGCCTGGAAAATTCCATGGGCAGAGGATCCTGGTGGGCTACAGTTCATGGTATCACAAAAAGTGGGACACAACTGAGTGATGAAGCAAGCACATGCATGCACTATTATATATAAAATAGATAATCAACAACCTTTTGTATAGTACAAAGAACTGTACTCTGTGTTCCATAATAACCTACATGGGAAAACAATTTGACAAAGAATGGATATATGTATTTGTATAACTGAATCAATTTGCTGTACACCTGAAACTAACACATTATAAATCAACTATACCTCAGTGTAAAATAAAATTTGAAAGAGGCTATTTCTCTGAAATATGAGCTTTAATAGAATGAGGCAATGCATTCTCATGAACATCAGATGCGTATAGAGTATCAGTATTTGGACACGGGGCTCTGTTTATAATGGATATTTCTAGGAAGCAGATTTGGAGCACTCAGCTGTGTGGTACAGTAATGCACTATCCGGGTCTCCATTTCAGGAAAGATTTATTTTGGTTTAAGAGCATGGGGTAAAAAGACACATCCTGCAGGGTTGTTCCTTCTTCAGAAAGTCACCTTGGCCCTCTCCTTAGGGAGACCCACAACCAGTGATGGAGGTAGAGTTTTAAAAGGCCAGCCAGTCTGATCTATCACAAGGCACATCTGATGGGTCATTTTCAATCCTGAGCTTTTTTGTGGAGTTGCCACTGAAGTTTGACTTCTCTCTGCCCAATTCTTTTTTCTCCTTTCTTCCACAAGTGTTGATCCTCAGGATCCTTAGTAAACATCCTGCGTTAACTGTTAGAATCTCATTCTCAGAGTCTGATTTTCAGAGAATCCAGCTTGTGGTAGGACATATGAAAGGGGTCTCTGCAGGGAGCTCAGTATTTTACTCCTAGTCAGGAAAATGCAAAGAATTTTCCCAAGATAAACCGAACCAATTTGCAGTAGTCTCGGCAGTTGAATAATGCCCTGTGTATAGTTTACCCATCTTGGAATTTGAAGACCTAGTATTTTAAAGTTCAGAAGTTCCCTATGTTTCAACCTAAAAGTAAAATGTTTAGGTTGACATGCTGATAAGCCACTTAGCTCTTTAGAGACCCTGCCTTCTATTCTCAGGAAAAACTACCAGAAAATAAATTTTACATTCATGTGTGTAATTTAGAAAAAAATCAGATTTACTGAGACATGGTAGATTACCACAATATTAGCAAGAAAAAAAAATAAAATAGATAAGCTAATGTCTACCAACTAGAGTAGTTGTACCAGGGAAAACTATATACTCAATTGCTGGTACTTTGTTTTGTCAAAAAGCATAGCAAAAACTTCAGTGTATGGAGAGAGAGAGAGACTATTTGAAGGAAAACTTCAATTTCTCTTCACCAAGATACCAGGCAGTATGGATCAGTGCTTTAGATTAGATGCTCTGTGACCTTATATTGTGATATTTCTCCAACTGGGAGGCTGACATTGACACCGTGTTTCCTATATCTGCAGATGAAATTCAGCTGTCTCTAAGACTCCTTTTTATTAGAGGCAATTGAGACTTTGCTGTTCTTGCAAAGCTTATAAATTTGCAAGAGTGGAAAACTTGAGGATTTTATTTTTCTTTTTTTCCCTTTTCTAGAAGTTTATTAACATTTCTAAATTTTTGTTTTCTATCACTCTCATTTTCCTCAAACTGTAGCGCTGTATTTTTTTGTGAGAGCTGATTAGTGACAACTTCTTGTGAGCTAGTTTTTTAAGGGCACTCATGCTGTTTGCACTGATTCTCGCTCTGGAATTTCTTAGGTCAATGAAATCTGCCACCCAGGGAAGGATCCCCCTTCATATTATTTTTCCCATCAAAAGCCTTGTTCTTAGCAGAATTTTCACCTGAAGCTTTACTTATTGCTTCTAGAAACTGAGTGAAGATGAAAATGGCCAAAACCCCTGAATCTCATCATCTATTTTTTAATGAACATTTTATTTTGCGTAATTTTAGATAGGCAGAGAAGTTGCAAATATACTGGCAAAAGTTGCTTTATACTCTTCATCCAGTTTACATTACTGTTATCATTTCACATTATTGTGGTATAATTCTGAAAACTAAGAAACTCACATTAGTACATTACTATGAACTAAGCCAAACTTCACTTGAAATTCACTGCTTTTTCATCAATGCCTTCATTTTCTTTCACAGTCATATCTGGGTACCACATTAAACTTCATGGTCATGTTTTGCATCTTCCTTTATGACAGTTTCTTAGCCTTTCCTGTCTTCTGTGGCCTAGACAGTTTTGAGGAGTCTGCTCAGACATATTGTAAGATCTCTCTTAATTTGTGGTCGTTTGATATTTTTTCTCACAACTAAATGGGTGATCACTTGGTCAAGATGGTCCTTGTCAAGTTTCTCCAATGTAGGATTACTCTTTCTCCTCTCCTTCTTGGAACTGAAGCCTCTGGGTACAGCCCACATTTAAAAGACAGGAATTATGTTCCACTTCCTGGAAAGGGGGATAACTGCATACATATGATTTGGAATTCATATATAAGAAAGATACTAATCCTTCCTCCCTTATTTATTTCTTTACTCAATCATTTACTTACATTATTATGGATGAATATATATTTATATTTTATGTTACGTTACTTTAAAAATTCTTTAAAATTTTTCCAGCTTTGGACAATGGGAGCTCTTTCATGTTAGCTACTCTATTTCTTTGAAATGATTCCGTCTTTTTTTTTTTTTTTTTTTTGCCTTTTTACTTTGTGATACCACAGAATGCTCCTGGCTCATTTTGTCTTATCCCTGCCACACTTTCCCCCAGAACCAGCCATTTTCCCCAAGAACCTCTAATTCTTTCTATTAGAGCGTGGTGTTTAGAAAGCAAGACCTAGGTAATGGGTGTATCTGTTGCCACTGAATGCCATTGCTCCTAGTCCTTTTAGCTCACAGAGAGGTGATACATTCCTGTATGTGCTCAGTTGCTAAGTTGTGTCCAACTCTGCGACTCCATGGACTCTCAGATTTGTCCATGGGATTTCCTAGGCAAGAATACTAGAGTGGATTGCCATTTTCTTCTCCATATTCCTGTATAGTAACCCCTGAATCTAGTAACCCCTGTTTCTGTATTTCTTCACCTGCATACATATTAAGTTAAAGATGAAAACTAATGTTTCTTACTCCAATATCACAGGGTTCCTTCTAGCCTTCTCCACTAGTTTGCAATCACTAAAATTCATTTACCTATTTGTTCAACCCCCGCATACATGTAAAGCAGTTATAGAAATGGTTATCTGCATCCTTGTGAAATATGGTGTTGGTGTACACTTCCCTTCTCTTTAGTTAGTTTCCAGTGGAAATATTGCTTTCCAAAGTTATTTACACAAGCTCCTTTAAAAAAAAATTCTTACTCCCCTTAGAACAGTTATATTTATATTCATAATTTAAATTCATTTACCACAGTCTACATTCCATCCTGGGTTCCGTTCTTTCATTGATGGACATTTAAGTTTGTTTTTCTGTATTTTAGTTGTGGCAAATAGTGCTGCAATGAAAATGAGAAGGTAGATATTCCTTTGAGATTCTCATTCCAATTCATTTGGATATATGTCCAGAAGTGGGGTTTCTGGGACATAATTCTTTTTTAAATGCTTTGTGGAATTACCATACTGTTTTCCATAGCAGTTTCATGATTTTGCATTTCCATCAATAGCATATGAAAAAACAGTGAGAGTGTTTGTCTTTCAGTGGTGTCCAGCTCTTTGGAACCCCATGGACTCTAGCCTGCCAGGCTCCTCTGTCCATGGAATTCTCCAGGCAAGAATACTGGAGTGGGTAGCCCTTCTCCAAGCATCAACAGCATATGAGGGCTTAAATTTCTCCACAACCTCGTGATTTTGAACATCTTTTCATATACCTGTTGGTCATTTGTATGTCTTTTTTTTTTTCACATTTTTTTAAAATTTTATTTTATTTTTAAACTTTACAATATTGTATTAGTTTTGCCAAATATCGAAATGAATCCACCACAGGTATACCCACGTTCCCCATCCTGAACCCTCCTCCCTCCTCCCTCCCCTACCCTCCCTCTGGGTCGTCCCAGTGCACCAGCCCCAAGCATCCCTGTGTACGAGACAGCAAAAGAGACACCGATGTATAGATCAGTCTTATGGATTCTGTGGGAGAGGGAGAGGGTGGGGAGATTTGGGAGAATAGCATTGAAACACGTATAATATCATGTATGAAACGAGTCGCCAGTCCAGGTTCATTTGTATGTCTCATTTGGAGAAATAATATGTGCTGTGGAAGTCGATTCATAAGTCAATCCATTTTTCAAAACTCAAAGAAAGACAACTCAAAGAAAGAATGACAGAAAATATTTGCCAACTGTGTATCTGATAAGGGGTTAAACTGTAAACTATTTGAGAAACTCCTACAACACAATACCAAAACAAAGTAATCAAATTAAAAGGTGGACAAGGGAGGGGATGTGATTAGCATATACCATTTTCCCTTCCAGACTTGTTTATCAAATAAGTCATTATTCCTTTGGTGAGAAGTTAGAGAGGGAATGGAGAGAGGTCAGTATTTTAAGGCAGGTCTTTCCAAATGAAAACAATAGGGAGTAAATATTTCCCCTAACAGTGCTGTTTATATGCTCTTAACTTTCAGAATAAACTTACAGACAAAATATGGAATTCTTAAAATACGATTAAAGAAGAGAATGTAAATGTTATCTGTCAATTATAGCATTTTAAATGTAAAGGTTCAACTAAAATATGACAAGTGGGATAGTAAAAGTAAAATATGTCAAAGGAGCGGAGCATTATAATTTTCATAATTAAACACAGAAATCAGCTAAACAAAAGATTAGGTAGAACTGATAGGACAAGCACTGGAATTTAAAATGCCAGCATTGGGAAGGGAGAAGAGATTGTATGAGTTAAATCCTTAAAAAAAAAAAATAACATCAAGTAGAGATCCCTGTGCTCTATAGTAGGTTCTCTATAATATCCTACATGGGAAAAGAATCTAGAAAAGAGTGGATATTTGGGATGGACATGTATACAGTGTTACATTTAAAGTGGATAATCAACAAGGACCTACTGTACAGCACATGGAAATCTGTTCAAGTTACGTGGCAGCCTGCACGGGAGGGCAGTTTGGTGAATGGATACGTGTATATGAATAGATGAGTCCTTCTGCTGTTCACCTGAAACTGTCACAACACTGTTAATCAGCTTTACTCCAATACAAAATAAAAGTTAAACCAATAAAGTGTAAAACATAAGATTAGATATATGTATATGTGTAACCGATTCACTTTGCTGTACACCTGAAACTAACACAACGTTGAAAATCAACTATACTCCAATAAAAATTAAAAATATGCTAATAAAAACTTAAAAAATTAAATGACAAAGGGAGACATTAAAATCTATATTGATTATTAGAGTTAAGGAGCTAACTACCAAAAGAAATTCAAAACAGAGACAGTTGAAAGTAGTTGCTACAGGGAAAGCAGCCCTGGGTTTGTGAGGCATAAGATGCATTATAAATCCTCTGCAAAATTTTATTTCTACCATGTGCAATTATTACTTGTCTAAAAATTGGAAATGGAAAAGCTGTTGGTTCAACTTTATGTGATTCCAATATTACAAAAATTTCCTATCTCTAATTTTATTATCATACATAGAAAAGAAATTGTTAATAAAAATGTCATAAAATAATGGGCAGAATGGAATTCTAATATTTGATAATATTTTAAATTACTGACATCTTAAAAAAAAATTACATTCATTAAGTGCCAGTGGGTTTTGCTTACTTTGAATCTCAAGTTTTTCTTAATAAAATTTCTTTTATTTTCTGAGTTTTACTTTAACACTGTTCTTATTTATTATATTTGAGTTAAATATTGAAAAAAAATTTAAATCTGATATTCTATGTAGCTATTTTCCTTTCTATAAATTAAAATAGCAATCTTTTTATAAAGTATTTTACAGAAGTTTAAGGAACACATATATTTCAGCTTTGGCCTTAATGTTATGGATGAGGATTTCAAATTAGAGTTTTATTGGAAAAAGTCTCAGCTTTCTTGGAAGTCCTCTTCACTTTGCTATTTTAGTGATTCAAAAGAACAAAAAGTACTTTAGATACTTGTTATTTTATTAGCTTAATTGTTAAAGTAGACTAACTGACTGCCTGGAGCTAATTTCTCTTTTGAAAACAGTACACTTGACAAAGTGATACTGTTCTCAGTCACAAAACTATTTTTATTTACTGTTTTGTAAGGCGTGACTGCTCCCTCTAGCATTTCTGAAGCTTCTAAGTGAAAACAGATAGCATCCTTACAATACCATCCCAGCATCAGCTATTGCATGCTGAGTATTGAAACACAACTACTGCTTCTATTTTTGTTGTTGCTGTTGTTTGTTTCACAGAATAGAACTTGACTAACTAGGCAGCTGCTTAAAACCTAAAGTCATTGAACGTTAAATACTTCAACATGAGAATCAAGCTGTTGAGAGTTTAGTTAGGTCCTCTAAATTATTAATCAGAATGCAATTATCTAATTTAGAATATTATGACTGTCTGATCTGATCTAACCAAATCCAAAAATAAGGATTTCCTTAATGCCAAGGAAAGTAAAGCTTACTCCTTGGAAGGAAAGTTATGATCAACCTAGACAGCATACTAAAAAGCGGAGACATTGCCAACAAAGGTCCGTCTAGTCAAAGCTATGGTTTTCCCAGTAGTCATGTATGGATGTGAGAGTTGGACTATTGAGAAAGCTGAGTGCTGAAGAATTGATGCTTTTGAGCTGTGGTGTTGGAGAAAACTCTTCAGAGTCCCTTGGATTGCAAGGAGATCCAACCAGTCCAACCTAAAGGAGATCAGTCCTGAATATTCATTGGAAGGACTATTGCTGAAGCTGAAACTCCAATATTTTGGCCACCCGATGCAAAGAACTGACTCATTTGGGAAAGATTGAAGGCAGGAGGAGAAGGGGACGACAGAGGATGAGATGGTTGGATGGCATCACAGACTCAATGGATGTGAGTTTGAGTAGACTCTGGGAGTTGGTGATGGACAGGGAGGCCTGGCTGCAGTCCATGGGGTCACAAAGAGTTAGACACGACTGGGCAACTGAACTGAACTGAAGGAAAGGAAGAGATTTGGTCCTAGTTCATCACAGGTTCATGGGTTTGAGATCTTAAAGCCACACACACCTGTGGATTTAGGTCCTCCAAATATAGTTTTATTTGTAATAGTAGAAATGGAATTTGTCAGAGAGACATTTTCTGGAGAATTTTTATGATGTAATTCCAGTTGAGTATCCTGATATTGCATAGGTTTTACATATTATCTACATAACGTGTTCTTCATTATGTATATTTTGTGAACCTCTTCATTTTGGCTTAGTGGTGAAATTTTGAGGGCTATAGCTGACTCCAAAAATTCAATTAAAGTTTAAGATATTCCATATTAGATTAGAGATGTAAATGGAAACAATTTCAGCAGTATAAGATCTCATATTAAGTGAATTATACAATAGAAAAATTGGCATATAATTGTCAGAAGTAAATCCAATTATCTTTCTAAACACTTGTTCCCCTTAAATCTCTAACTAACAGCAATCACATCAGGTGAAATTTCTCTTGACACTGGTTATTTAAAAAATGCTCCACTATCTTAACTCAAAAACTGGAAGCTATAATATAGTCATATAAAACTATAAATATATTAGTGGTGGCATTACACATTGACCTGTCTAATGTTCAGAACAGTATTACCTCAACTAATAAGTATATCAAAGTGTATCAGACTGGATTTTAGCTGCAAAATTGATTTATTTATGCTATACTAACATGCCAAAAAATCTTAGACTGTTCAGTCAATGTGATTTCTGTGCTTTTGTTTAAAATAAGAGACCACCAGAGTGTTGACTAAAATACATGTATAACTTGAGAATTGCGAGTTAAGTTTTATTTGGGGCAAAATGAGGACTGCAGCCTGGCAGGCAGCATCTCAGATAGCTCTGAGAGTACTCCAAAGCAGCAGTGGGGGAGAGTCAATATATAAGGTTTTGGTGAAAGGAGAGTTCGATACCATGAAGCATTCATTTCACAAAAGGTTTTTGTTAGTCATGAGGATCTGATGTTACCATGAAGGGATTTAGTACTTCTCTAGACAAGGATTGAGATCATAAAATCTGTTCCTAAAAGCATCCAACTATCTGAAGACCTGTCCCACCAGATTCCCTGGAGCACAGAGTGCCTCACTCCACCCTGAATTCTCTCAGGGATTGTTGAAGGTCCACAGCTATAGCAGTATAGGGTTCAATCTCTGTAGATGCAGATGGCAAATGCCTTTGTTATTCAGTCATTGGCAATGCTCTTGGTAAGCGCCAATTTGTAGTTGACAAGAGTATAGATCTGCTTCTATTTGCACGTGACAGGCTCAAAATAAAATTAGTTTGACTGATTCTATTACATGTACTAATTTGGGCTCTAGTTTTTGAAGAGGTAGATGTATAGACTCTAAAGAAAAAATTTTTTCTTAAGTTAAATTTTATACTGTCTTATACTGAATGCACCGAATCACCCTTTTCTTCCATCCAGACCACTGGCTTTCATAATCTCCTAGTGAAAATTGCAAATGATTAGCATCTACCCCATCTGCAAGTTAATAATATTTTACTCCAATTTCACACTTTCAGAGTTTATATTACCCCTATATATGACTCTCCTCTATGCCAAAGCCTTTGACTGTGTGGATCACAATCAACTGTGGAAAATTCTGAAAGAGATGGGAATAGCAGACCACCTGACCTGCCTCTTGAGAAATCTGTATGCAGGTCAGGAAGCAACAGTTAGAACTGCACATGGAACAACAGACTGGTTCCAAATAGGAAAAGGAGTACGTCAAGGTTGTATATTGTCACCCTGCTTATTTAACTTATATGCAGAGTACATCATGAGAAATGCTGGACTGGAAGAAACACAAGCTGGAATCAAGATTGCCAGGAGAAATATCAATAACCTCAGATATGCAGATGACACCACCCTTATGGCAGAAAGTGAAGAGGAACTCAAAAGCCTCTTGATGAAAGTGAAAGACAAGAGTGAAAAAGTTGGCTTAAAGCTCAACATTCAGAAAACGAATGGCATCCAGTTCCATCACTTCATGGGAAATAGATGGGGAAACAGTGTCAGACTTTATTCTTTTGGGCTCCAAAATCACTGCAGATGGCGACTTCAGCCATGAAATTAAAAGACGCTTACTCCTTGGAAGGAAAGTTATGTCCAACCTAGACAGCATATTCAAAAGCAGAGACATTACTTTGCCAACAAAGGTCTGTCTAGTCAAGACTATTGTTTTTCCTGTGGTCATGTATGGATGTGAGAGTTGGACTGTGAAGAAGGCTGAGCACCGAAGAATTGATGCTTTTGAACTGTGGTGTTGGAGAAGGCTCTTAATAGTCCCTTGGACTGCAAGGAGATCCAACCAGTCCATTCTGAAGGAGATCAGCCCTGGGATTTCTTTGGAAAGAATGATGCTAAAGCTGAAACTCCAGTACTTTGGCCATCTCATGTGAAGAGTTGACTCATTGGAAAAGACTCTGATGCTGGGAGGGATTGGGGGCAGGAGGAGAAGGGGATGACAGAGGATGAGATGGCTGGATGGCATCACTGACTCGATGGACGTGAGTTTGAGTGAACTCCAGGAGTTGGTGATGGACAGGGAGGCCTGGTGTGCTGCGATTCACGGGGTCACAAAGAGTCAGACACGACTGATCGACTGAACTGAACTGAACTGAAGGACATTGATTAATTTTGACCCCTCAAAATTTTTTAAAAACTCTGTTTACATTGGATAGTTTCTCAGATTACACTTTGGGCTTTTAAACAAACCAATTAAAAAAATACAAAGCTAAGCTCTTCATTTCCTATCTTTCTTTTCCTATGGGGAGCAGAAACGAGATCAAGTGATTTGGGTTCTCTCACTCAAATACGAACAGAGACACAATAAAATTAAACTCTAGTAAAGGGTAAGCATGGAAACTTTAATGTAATGGCATTGGAGAGTGACTGAGGCAGTGAGCTCAGTAGTGGTGACAAATTTCTGACTGTAACAGTGTTATTGTGGTGCTAGGTTCTCCCCAGCATCTTCACCAAAGTTCTTTCTAGAGGCCCAGCATAGAGTAGTTTCTCTAGCTCTTTCAAGATTCTGTAGTCTAGCTAATGCTGCAGGATAAATCTCTCCCTTTCTGCTTATTAACTAGGTGGAGTCCACTATGTGACCAGAGGTTAGCAAAAAGCAAGAAAGTCAACTCTGAACACACTAGTTCTTTATCAATGTAAATTACTAATTCCACTTCATCTACTTCCCCAAATCTTGTCATTCTCCATACTTGTTCAGCTTTATAAGAAATTGTCAAACTCAAGTGGCTCAACTCTTGCATCCTCACTAGCAATGATTGAGAGTGAGTAGCTGTTGCTTTACATTCTCACCAGGAATTGATATTGTCAGCTTTATTTTTAAAAAAAAAATTAGCCACTTGCAAGTATATAGTTGAAACTCAGCATTAAAAAACTAAGGTTATGGCATCTGGCCTCATCACCTCAGGGTAAATAGAGGGGGAAAAGTGGAAGTGGTGACAGATTTTATTTTCTTGGGCTCTAAAATCACTGCAGACAATGATTGCAGCCTTGAAATTAGAGGGTGCTTCCTCATTGGACAGCATATTAAAAATCAGAAGCATCACTTTGCCAGTGAAGGTCCATATAGTCAAAGGTATGGTTTTTCCAGTAGTAATGTACAGATGTGAGAGTTGGGCCACAAAGAAGGCTGAGCATCAAAGAACTGGTTCTTTCAAACTGTCGTGTTGGAGAAGATTCTTGAAAGTCCCTTGGACTACAAGGAGATCAAACGAGTCAATCCTAAAGGAAATCAATTGAGATTATTCATTGGAAGGACTGATGCTGAAGCTGAAGCTCCAATACTTTGGCCACCTGATGTGAAGAACTGACTTATCAGAAAAGACCCTGATGCTGTGAAAGATTGAAGGCAGGAGGAGAAGGGGATGACAGAGGACAAGATGGTTGGATGGTATCACCAACTCAATGGACATGAGTTTGAGCAAGCTTCAGGAGATGGTGAAGGACAGGGAAGCCTGACGTGCCGCAGTCCTAGGGGTCACAGAGTCTGACATGACTGATTGATTGAACAACATTATGGAAGAGAATGTAAAAAAGAATATATATATTTATATATATATGTATAATGGGTCACTCGGTTCTACACTTGAAACTAACACAACATTGTAAATCAGCTATACTTCAATAAATACATTTTTAAAAAGAAACAAATCTATTGCATATAGTCTTAACAATTATTGAGGAAAATATTGACAAAATTAGAGGGTGAGGGAGAATGAGGTGGGGCAAACATAGATCCTTGAACATGTAAGACAGAATCTCCATGGGGACATTGATGGAGGTGGGCATGCTAAGGAGCAAAAGGTGAAGTTCTAGCTTGGGAGACATGCGATTCAGTACTCAGGTTAATCAAGGGAAGATGAGTAGTCAGTGCTGACACATGAAGTCTCTAAATCAGAGTTTTATGAATAGGTGACCCACCAGATCTTACTTTTTTTTAAGAGGAAGCTTGCTTACTAAGAGGAATTTTTCTGAGGAAGCATGTTGTAAAATAAAATAATTTAGGAAATGCCTCATCAGCACACACTCACAGTGAAAGTCAACACCTGTCAGTAGGGTCAAGATTCTCAGAAGTTTCCTACATTGCGGCAACTTGTATTATTTGCTTTTCTCAGAATTTTCCAGACTTTTTTTCTTCCCATGGCATACTCCTAGTCCATTTAATGAGCGTTGGAAAATGTTCTTGCATTTCCTTCCTCTTTTTTCTCATCATTTGTCTTTTCCATTTTCCAACAGAACTTGGACTGGAATGGCTTTTGCTTTTCTGTTAACCAAGTCTCCAAAGGCACACAGAATTTATCTTCTTTTTCCTTCTTTCCTGGAGAGTAGTGTTACATCATGAATTGTGTAACACTTAATCTTAATAGTGCCAAAGGCTGTGCTAAACGTGTACAAAGGAACAGTCCCATGTTATTCTTAGAAATGTGCCAAATCAGGGTGAATTTCATATACTTTATTTTGGCTACAGATTCCTCATATATTTAAAACCCTCAACATTGTTTTCCAACATTAAACTTCCAATAATTATTTCTTATTATAACAAGAATATGCACTCATACAAAAATTCAGGCAATTTACCATGTTATATTTTAGTGCTTGGACTTTGAATTGTACTAATGAAAAAAATCAAATAGTATGCCTATTGTTACTTAAATTAATATGTTTTGCTCCATGGAGAAACTTCTGCCTTATGTTCATTGAGGTGTCTCTCTTAGATGTGGCTTTAGATATTTTTAGCAATTCTAGTCTCATTGTTTCAACCAGAATTAAAAATAGACTTTGAAATGAATGATATAAATACTGACTTTTAGCTTGTTGGGATCAGGTTTAATTTTTAATTTTAGTTTTCTTCATAATAGTGCTTAAGTTATTTCATGTAAGCTAATGCTTGTCCCCTATCTCTGTTTACATTTTCCTTCATTATCAGAATTTTAGCTGCAAATACAGCCTGGGTTTTGGCAAATAAGTGCCTCATTTGGGCTTCCCTTGTGGTTCAGCAGGTAAAGAATCTGCCTGCAATGCGGGAGACCTGGGTTTGATCCTGAGTTGGGGAAATCCCCTGGAGAAGGGAAAGGCTACCTTTTCCACTATTCTGGCCTGAGAATTCCATGGACTCTGTAGTCCATGGGGTAGCAAAGAGTTGGACACGACTGAGGACTTTCACTTTGGCTTCCACAGCTACATAAAACTGAAGTTTTATAGTCTCTCCTCCATTTAGATGTGGTTATATGAGTAAATTCAGGCCAAGAAGGATGTCAGTAGAAGCTCCAAATATTGGCTTCCAGAAGTCTTCCTTTGCTGTCATCTTTATCTCTCTAATGCCTGAAGCTTGGGATCATTTTGAACTGTGAGGAGTGCAATCTGTAGGGCAAGTTGCCTGGGAGGGGCATGCTGTTAGAGATCCCTAACAGTGTCTCTAAACAGCATAAGGCAGCACTAGACCACTTTGCAGACTGTGACATACAACATAGAGAAAACACACTCCTGTCTTGCTTGAAAATGGAAGTGTTATTCTCTCAATCGTGTCCAACTCTTTGCAACCCCAAGGACTGTAGCCTGCCAGGCCTCTCTGTCCATTATTAATTTATTTATTCATTAGCAGCCAAACTCAATAATACAGATATGAATGGAGATAGGTTAAGAAAGTTGAGACAAGGAAAGCCTCATTGGGCTTATAGCTCTATTATACGAAAAAAACATCTTTTACAACAGTACATGCTGTACATGCCATTGTTTTACTTATTAATAATTTATTATCATTATTTAAATATAAGTAATTTTAATGAACACATAAATAAAATTCAAACACGTGTCATGGAAAAACTACAGGCTAAAATGTTTAAAACCATAGGCTACAAGATTCAAAATCCAGTTATTGCTTACTTAAGTGTTATTATAGATTCCTTCTCAGAGCTTTCAAGTTCTTTAGTATATAATGCAGCTAAAAGAAGAGCTTTGAGAAGTAAATAAGATGATGTATTTAAAGTGTATAACAAAATGCTTGCACATGGTAGACCCTTAATACTTATTAGTTCTTATTGTTCTCTCTATTGCATTAAAGTTTTTGTACCAAATACTGGAAGTTAGAGTGGGATGATAGAGATAATGATGGTGATAACGATGATGATGATGACAGCAACAACACAAAAGTATAATTTCTACCTTTAAGAAAAGGGGAAGAAAGACAATTTGTCTTCACCTTTCATAAAAAATTTCACCCAAAACTTTTTAGACAAGAGTGAGGTCTTCCATCATTTCAAGGTTTCTTTCTCTCTTTGGACCTCCCTACTAATGACTGCTCAGTTTTGTCCAACTCTTTGCAGCCCCCTGGACTGAAGCCTTCCAGGTTCCTGTGTCCATTCAATTCTCCAGGCAAGAATACTGGAGTGGGTTGCCATGCCCTCCAGGAATTGAACCCCGGCCTGCACTGCAGGTAGCTTCTTTATCATCTTAGCTACCGGGGAAGACCCTGCTAATGACCACCACGGTAATATAACAAGAGAGGTACTTACACAGTTGTCTTAAATGTGGACAAATGTATTTCCTTTAATCCTAGGTGAGACCAAGTTGTTTTTTTCTAAAAAATTCTTTATTGAATAATAGCCTAATAGAGATATATTTATAATAAGTTGAAACTTTAGTGGTAACAGTCAATGTAGCTTCTCTTTGGAGCTCATTGCCCAGATCTTACATGTAATTCTCAAATCGCCCCTCAAGTCGCCTGTGGCACTACTGATACAGCTAGATGCTAATTCTACCAAATTCAAACTTCCTGGGACAAGACATTTCTGCTGTATTAGGTGTCAGGATATTTTGATAATTAGCAAAGCTTGGGATGTGGTGTGCAGTTTGGCACCTAACTGTTGGCCTGTCTCAGTGAGGCACACAGAGGTGCTCTTTCACAAAACCTAGGTGTTTTCGCATTTAGGATCCTTTATGAGAGCTATTTTGCTAGTCTCCTTTTTATTCTAGCATCACTCCCTCCTTAAGATGTTTAATCCTGTAATTTCCCTTCCTTCAATGAAAGGCTATTTTCTAAGGCAAGGATATAGCCTATTAATTTAATCACAAAATATTAGTATATTATACAGAGAGGAGAGAACATTTTCCTTATACAGTAGGGTACAGTGACTCTTAAACTTTGTCATGCATCCCAATAACTGGAGTATTATATAACACAGTTTTCTAGGCCTCACCCAAGAGCTTCTAATTTAATGACTCAGGGTTCAGTTCAGTTTAGTCGCTGAGTCATGTACAACTCTTTGCGACCCCATGGACTGTAGCACGCTAGGCCTCCCTGTCCATCACCAACTCCTGGAGTTTACTAAAACTCATGTACATTGAGTCAGTGATGCCATCCAACCCCTGTTGTCCCCTTCTCCTCCTGCTTTCAATCATTCCCAGCATCAGGGTCTTCTCAAATGAGTCAGTTCTTTGCATCAGGAGGCCAAAGTTCTGGAGTTTCAGCTTCAGCATCAATCCTTCCAATGAATATTTAGGACTGATTTCCTTTAGGATGGACTGGTTGGATCTCTCTGCAGTCCAAGGGACTCTCAAGAGTCTTGTCCAACACCATAGTTCAAAAGCATCAATTCTTCAGCACTCAGCTTTCTTTATAGTCCAACTCTCACATCCATACATGACGACTGGAAAAACCACAGCTTTGATTAGACAGACCTTTGTTGGCAAAGTGATGTCTCTGCTTTTTAATATGCTGCCTAGATAGGTCATAACTTTCCTTCCAAGGAGCAACTGTCTTTTAATTTCACGGCTGCAGTCACCATCTGCAGTGATTTTGGAGCCCCCTGAAATAAAGTCTGTCACTGTTTACACGGTTTTCCCATCCCAGATGCCACGATCTAAGTTTTCTGAAGTTATCTGACCTTTAAGCCAACTTTTTCACTCTTCACTTTCACTCACCAAGATCCTCTTTAGTTCTTCGCTTTCTGCTATAGGGGTGGTGTCATCTGCATATCTGAGGTTTTGATATTTCTCCTGGCAATCTTCGTTCCAGCTTGTGCTTCATCAAGCCCAGCATTTCTCATGATGTACTCTGCATATAAGTTAAATAAGCAGGGGACAATATATAGCCTTGGCATACTCCTTCTCCTATTTGGAACCAGTCTGTTGTTCCATGTCCAGTTCTAACTATTGCTTCCTGACCTGCATACAGGTTTTTCAAGAGGCAGGTCAGGTGGTTTGGTATTCACATCTTTTGAAGAGTTTTCCACAGTTTGTTCTGATCCACACAGTCAAAGACTTTGGCATAGTCAATAAAGCAGAAGTAGATATTTTCCTGGAACTCTCTTGCTTTTTGTTGATCCAATGGATGTTGGCAATTTGATCTCTGGTTCCTCTGCCTTTTCTAAATTCAGCTTGAACATCTGGAAGTTCATGGCTCATGTACTGTTGAACCAGGCTTGAATTTTGAGCATTACTTTACTAGCGTGTGAGATGAGTACAATTGTGCAGTAGTTTGAGCATTCTTTGGCATTACTTTTCTTTGGGATTGGAATGAAAACTGACCTTTTCCAGTGCTGTGGCCACTGCTGAGTTTTCCAAATTTGCTGGCATATTGAGTGTAGCACTTTCACAGCATCATCTTTTAGGATTTGAAATAGCTCAACTGGAATTCCATTACCTCCACTAGCTTTGTTAGTAGTGATACTTCCTAAGGCCCACTTGATTTCTCATTTCAGGACGGATGCCTTAGGTGGTTGATCACACCATCATGGTTATCTGGGTCACAAAGATCTTTTTTGTATAGTTCTTCTATGTATTCTACCACCTCTTCTTAATATCTTCTGCTTCTGTTAGGTCCATACTGTTTTGGTTCTTTATTGTGCCCATCTTCGCATGAAGTGTTCCCTTAGTATCTCTGATTTTCTTGAAGAGATCTCAGTCTTTCCCATTCTATTGTTTTTCTCTATTCCTTTGCACTGATCATTGAAGAAGGCTTTCTTACCTGTCCTTACTATTCTTTGGAACTCTGCATTCAAATGGGTATATCTTTCCTTTTCTCCTTTGCCTTTTGCTTCTCTTCTTTTCACAACTATTTGTAAGGCCTCCTCAGACAACCATTTTGCCTTTTTGCATTTCTTTTTCTTGGGGGTGGTCTTGATCCCTGCCTCCTGTACAATGTCACGAACCTCCGTCCATAGTTCATCATGCACTCTGTCTATCAGATTTAATCTTTTGAATCTATTTCTCATTCCCACTGTATAATCGTAAAGGATTTGATGTAGGTCGTACCTGAATAGTCTAGTGGTTTTCCCTACTTTCTTCAATTTAAGTCTGAATTTGGCAATAAGGAGTTCATGATCTGAGGCACAGTCAGGTCCTGTGCATAGGACTTGAAGGAGGTCGCCATTTTCTTCAGTATCTCCACCATAGTTTGGCCTGAGGTAAATAACAGGGAGGCAACACAGCTCCAACCATCAGCAGAAAATTGTATTAAAGATTTGTGAGCATGGCCCCACCCATTAGAACAAGACCGAATTTCCCCCTCAGTCAGTCTCTCCTCCCATCAGGAAGCCTCCATAAACCTCTTATCCTTATCCATCAGAGGGCAGACAGACTAAAAACCACAATCACAGAAAACTAACCAATCTGATCACATGGACCACAGCCTTGTTTAGCTCAATGAAACTATGAGCCATGCTGTGTAGGGCTACCCAAAATGGACAGGTCATGGTGGACAGCTCTGACAAAACGTGGTCCACTGGTCAGGGAATTGCAAACCACTTCAGTATTCGTGCCTTGAGAACCCCATGGACAGTATGAAAAGGCAAAAAGACAGGACACTGAAAGATGAACTCCCTAGGTCAGTAGGTCCCAGTATGCTACTGGAGATCAGTGGAGAAATAACTCCAGAAAGAATGAAGGGATGGAGCCAAAGCAAAAACAACACCCAGTTGTGGATGTGACTGGTGATAGAAGTAAACAGCAATATTGCATAGGAACCTGAAATGTTAGGTCCATGAATCAAGGCAAATTGGAAGTGGTCAAACAGGAGATGGCAAGATGAACATTGACATTTTAGGAATCAGTGAACTAAACTGGATTGGAATTAGTGAATTTAACTCAGATGACCATTACATCTACCACTGTGGGCAAGAATCCCTTAGAAGAAATAGAGTCACCATCATAGTCAACCAAAGAGTATGAAATGCAGTATTTGGATGCCATCTAAAAAACGACAGAATGATCTCTGTTCATTTCCAAGGCAAACCATTCAATATCACAGTAATCCAAGTCTATACCTGACCAGTAACGCTGAAGAAGCTGAAGTTGAATGGTTCTATGAAGACCTCTAAGATTTTCTAGAACTAACACCCAAAAAAGATGTCCTTTTCATTATAGGGGACTGGAATACAAAAGTAGGAAGTCAAGAAATACCTGGAGTAACAGCAAATTTGGCCTTAGAGTACATAATGAAGCCAGGCAAAGGCTAATGGAGGTTTGGCAAGAGCACGCATTGGTCGTAGCAAACACCCTCTTCCAACAACACAAGAGACGACTCTACACATGGGCATCACCAGGTGGTCAATACCAAAATCAGATTGATTATATTCTTTTGCAGCCAAAGATGAAGAAGTTCCATACAGTCAGCAAAAACAAGATTGGGAGCTGACTGTGGCTCAGATCATGAACTCCTTATTGCCAAATTCAGTGACTCAGGGTAGATTCTTAAAAATTTACATTTCCAACAAGTACCTAGGTGGTGCTGATACTTTGTGTCTAGGTGCTACAATCTAAGAATCACTGAAAAATAAAGTCAATAAACACAATATCACATGTGATAAATGAATATAGTTTGTGCAAAGTGAGAGTGATTATACTTGCTCCATTGATCGAAGGACATATCTCATATATGGGAAACTTGCAGAGAACTTTGTGATTGACTCAAAGTAGAAGCAAGAGATGGAGATGAAAATTTCAAGAAGAGATTGTGTGAGTGGAGTCATGTGCATTTCAGAGGTGTATCAAAGGGTGTGGATGAAGTATATAGTTTGTGAAAGGGAAAAATGGGAAACATTTAATAGTTTAGTGCAAAAGACTTCTTAAAATAGATAATTTAATATTTTAATTTGGTTAAATGTACCTTGAAAAAAGATACATTATTTTAGTTTTGGAAGTTACTTAGCAAAAGAAGAAAGACAATTTCTTTCATTATCTTTGAAGTACTGAATGTATTCAGAGAAGTCATTAAGTATCTAAAGCAGGGCTTTCCTTTAAAGAGAAAATTATCTGTGTTGTGATTTGAATGAATTGAGCTTGGTTAATTTTATGTATTTCTGGAACAGATTAAATTGTTTTGGAAAAAAGCAATCTTCCAATTCTCTTTATTTTGTATAATGCAGGGTGTTCATTTCTTTAGAGGAAAATGAATCTTTGATATGTGGGGAAAATGTTTTCCTTTAATAAATGATCAGCTTATTTTTAAGGGATTAAAGATCTATATTTAGGACAACATAGCATACTGTGCTTTCCCAAACGCAGCATCAGTGATATCATGTTGGCACCTTGGAACTGGTGATGCTGACAGTAACAAATCTTTTAGAGCACAGAAGTTATTTATGCCTATTGTGTGTGTAAATCGGGACTGATAACTTCTTCTGCCTACCTGGTTGTTAAACATTTACCAGTTGGTGGATTACTGAATATACCATGATATGACATATTATGCTATAAACAAATATAAAAATCCAAGAGCATAAATAAAAAAGAAGCCAAAGGCAGAGCAAGGAATGCCTAAATTGACATCTCAGTCTCTGAGTCTTAGGCTAATCTCTCTTTGACTTGATTTTTATGCCCTTGCAAGACAGAGAAACAAGCAATTGGGCACACAAAGTGTGAGGTGATATGAGACCACTGCAAACAGGCACAGTACAAAAACAGGACAGTTAAAAGGTGAATATCTAAAGGAAAAAGGAAAAAAAAATTACACTCATGTAATGAGACTAGGAAAAATCTTGTTTGTCATGGCCTAAAATCTGAGTGAAAAAATTTAAGTTCCTTTTGAGAAAATGAAAGCACCAGACTTTCTTCTCTTGGGTTTTGGGATTCTAATTTACACTACATGTGTCTTCTGGCATAAAATAAATTTCAAAAAGTGCCAAACATTGATTCAGTCAGATTATACTTTTGGGACACAATTGAGTTAAATTAAAAATCAGTAACAAATCTAACTTTAAAAAATAGGTTGTGAATTAAAAACATTTATAAATAATCCATGTCCAAACCAGAAGTTGCATTATTAATATAAATTTTAAAACATTTAGACCTGTTGGTCTAAATAAGAAAATATTTTACATCAGCTGTATATAGATATTTCTGCTGACAAAGCCTAGAATCAGTGATCTCCCCAGCCAGAAATAAGCATTCTGGCCCAGTCTTGATTGTTTCTGATCATTGCTCTCTGATGAAAAGAGTCAGAGCTCATTCAACAAATGGATGAGTTAATGTCTGAAATAAGTATGAGGACAGAATGGTGTGGAACATCTTTACATGCTAGATGAGAAGTACTAAAAAAATGGAAATTACTGGAAAAAGTATACATGTCAAAAAGACACATAAGCATTATTAAAGGAGCTTCCACTGACCAATTTGAGTATCAAAGTAAATAAGGATAGAATGGGTTATAACTCACTGAATGAAGTGGGAATCCCTAGGACAATACTAATATAGATAGATAGAGAGATACAGGAAAAAAAATAAAGATAGATAAATACTTGCTGGAACAAGATGTCCCATGCCAACTAATAGATACAGAAGAAAAGATGAACCTCAAAAACTCTTCACTTGTCACTCTTCAAAATAATGATTGATATATTCAAGAATTTCAATGGATGCTAAAGCAAATTAATTAGAAGGGATAAACTTTACAATGGAAAAATCTCATATATTCCACGTTCACCAAGTGATCAAAGTTAATGTTAATGGGACAAGCGTACATTATGCTCCTTTCTTTCTGATTCAGTTCTGGTAATATTTACTTGATCACATCCCATTTTCTGTTTTCTGTTTCAATTACTCCAATTATGTATCAATTTTATTCTCATAGACTGGTCCTCTATTTCTCTTCTTTTTAAATTATCCTCCTTTCTTCCATTGCTCTTTTCTATTTTGTTATTTCTGGAAGATTTCCTAAATACTACTATCCAAATCTACTAGTTTTTCATTTCTGCTATAAGAATTTTTATTGTACAGAACTCTCTTTGTTAAAAAAATGTTTCTGCATGTTGCTTCATAACACCATTTTATTGTTGTTTCATGCATCCAGTCTTATATTTCTGAGATATTTAATACTAGGGTTTTTGTAATGTCTTAATTTTGCATTATTTATGTTTTCTCCAAATTTCTTTTGTTTATTTATTTTGGTTTCTCTCTTTCATATGAAATACTTCATATTTGGCAATCCTCCATTGTCTATTTATGTTTAAGATGAGATGTATATAAGCTGATTGGCAACTGTGTGCCTGGAAGGACTTTGAGCTTACCTGAAGGATAACTTGGGTCTTTTGTGGTGGTACATTGTTTTCCCCAATTCCCTTCCTTTAACCTGTCAGATTATTCACAAAAGACTGTATCAATCTTCTACTTGGAAGGACAACTGCCAACATTTCAGGAGATAAATGAGGGAAGGAATTTAGAAGCCTCAGTATTCAGTAGTGAAATTTATCTCAATCCTTTAATTTTAAGTTTAACTCCAACACCTAAAACCCAGAAAACTTTTGTTTTATATATCTAGGTGCTGAACTTTGGGTCTTACCTCACGATGGAAGATTGACAGTCTATAGCTATGCAGAATGGGTGTCTAATTACTTTATAAGTAGACGTTTAAATAGTACACCTATTTTTGGTCACCCCTTCACTATTGCTTCTAGAAAGAGTTGATGCCATTGACTTCTGAGCCTTTAGGAGCCCCCTCAACATAAATCATGTAATTTCTTGATTTCACTGCTAGATAGGGAATCAGATTCCTTTGATCTTATTACTGTCACTACCCATCTATCTACTTTTTGTTGTGCTGTGCTCAGTCATGTCCAAATCTTTGCTACCTCATGGACTGTAGCCCACCAGGCTTCTATGTTCATTAAAATTTCCAGGCAAGAATATTGGAATGGGTTGTCTTTTACTACTCCATCTTCTTTTTAGCTCTCAAAATTTAGTTTTGTATTCTCCTTTTCCTTATCCTTTATTGATGTTGGTTCATACTTTAAAAAACCAATTTGCTAAACAAATGGAACCTAATCAAACTTACAAGCTTCTGTACAGCAAAGGAAACCACAAACAAAATGAAAAGACAATCTACAGACTGGGCGAAAATATTAGCAAATGATGCAACTGAAAAGGGCTTAATTTTCAAGGTAAACAAATAGTTTATACAACTCAATAACACCAAAAAAACAAACAAACCAATCAAACAATGGGCAGAAAACCTAAATAAACATTTATCCAAAGAAGACACACAGATGGTCAATGGGCACATAAAAAGATGTTCAACATTATTAATTATTCAGTTCAGTTCAGTTCAGTTCAGTGGCTCAGTTGTGTCTGACTCTTTCCGACCCCATGAACTACAGCACACCAGGCTGCCTTGTCCATCACTAACTCCCAAAGCTTGCTCAAATTCATGTACATTGAGTTGGTGATGCCATCCAACCATCTCATCCTCTGTCATCCCCTTGTCCTCCTGCTTATTATTAGAGAAATGCAAATCAAAATCACAATGAGTAACACCACACAATGGTCAGAATGGCCATCATGAAAAAGTCTACAAATAACAAATGCTGAAGAGAGTATGGAGAAAAGGGAAACCTCCTGCACTGCTGATTGGAATGTAAGTTGGTGTACCACTATGGAAAACAGTGCAGATCTTCCACAAAAAACTAAAAATAGAATTGCCTTATGATCAGGCAATCCTACGCCTGGGCATATACCCAGAAAAAACCTAAAATCTGAAAAGATACACGCATCCTAATGCTTACTGAAGCACTATTTACAATAGCCAGGACATGGAACAACCTAAATATCCATCAACAGAGGAATAGATAAAGAGGATGTGGTACATATATACAATGAATACTACACAGTATTATATACTACATACATTAAAAAGAATAAAATACTGTCATTTGCAGCAACATGGATGAACTTAGAGATTATTATATGAAGTGAAGTAAGTCAGAAAGAGAAAGACAAATACCATGTGGTATCACTTATATGTGGAATCTAAAACATGACAAAAACGAACCTATCTGTGAAATAGAAACAGACTCACAGAGAAGAGACCTGTGATTGTCAAAGGGGAGTCATGGGGAGGACTGAGCTGGGATTTGGGACTAGCAGATACATATGCAAACTACTTTATAAGGAATAGATAAACAACAAGGTTCTACTGTACAGCACAGGGAACTATATTCAATACCTGTGATAAACCACAACGAAAAAGAATATTAAAATGTACACACACACACACACACACACACACACACACATATGTAAGAGACATGGGTTTGATCCCTGAGTCAGGAAGCTCCCCTGAAGGAGGGCATGGCATACCACTCCAGTACTTTTGCCTGGAGAATTCCATGGACAGAGAAGCCTTGTGGCCTACAGTCCATAGCATTGCACAGAGTCGACATGAATGAAGCAACTTAGCATGCACGCACACACACACACACACACACACACACACACACACAGTTGTTCAGTCACTAAGTCATGTCTGACTCTGTGCAATCCAATGGACTGTAGCCCCAGGCTCCTCTGTCCATGGAATATCCCAGGCAAGAATACTGGGGTAAGTTGCCATTTTCTTCTCCAGGGATCTTCCCAAAGCAGGGATCAAACTCCAATCTCCTGCATTGGCAGGCAGATGCTTTACCACTGAGCCACCAGGGAATCCCCACTGCCAAATATATATATATATATATATATATATATATATATATATGTGTGTGTGTGTGTGTGTATGCACATATATATATAACTGAATCATTTACACAAACTGGAATCAAGATTGCCGGGAGAAATATCAATAACCTCAGATATGCAGATGACACCATCCTTATGGCAGAAAGTGAAGAGGAACTCAAAAGCCTCTTGATGAAAGTGAAAGAGGAGAGTGAAAAAGTTGGCTTAAAGCTCAACATTCAGAAAATGAAGATCATGCCATCCAGTCCCACCACTTCATGGGAAATAGATGGGGAAACAGTGGAAACAGTGTCAGACTTTATTTTTCTGGGCTCCAAAATCACTACAGATGGTGACTGCAGCCATGAAATTAAAAGACGCTTACTCCTTGGAAGGAAAGTTATGATCAACCTAGATAGCATATTCAAAAGCAGAGACATTACTTTGCCAACAAAGGTTCGTCTAGTCAAGGCTATGGTTTTTCCTGTGGTCATGTATGGATGTGAGAGTTGGACTGTGAAGAAGGCTGAGCGCCGAAGAATTGATGCTTTTGTACTGTGGTGTTGGAGAAGACTCTTGAGAGACCCTTGGACTGCAAGGAGATCCAACCAGTCCATTCTGAAGGAGATCAGCCCTGGGATTTCTTTGGAAGGAATGATGCTAAAGCTGAAACTCCAGTACTTTGGCCACCTCATGCAAAGAGTTGACTCATTAGAAAAGACTCTGATGCTGGGAGGGATTGGGGGCAGGAGGAGAAGGGGACAACAGAGGATGAGATGGCTGGATGGCATCACTGACTCGATGGACGTGAGTCTGAGTGAACTCCGGGAGTTGATGATGGACAGGGAGGCCTGGCGTGCTGCGATTCATGGGGTCGCAAAGAGTTGGACACGACTGAGTGACTGATCTGATCTGATAAATTAATACAGTATTATAAATCAGCTATACTTCAATAGAAAATAAATAAATGAAATAAAAATAAATTTGTTGCCATGTTAGAATTTTTTTTTCTTAAGGCAAGAAATAATGACTTTATTTGGAAAGCTGGGAGGCTGAGAAGCTGACAGACTAATGTCTCAAAATATCCATCTTGTCCAGGTCTGGATGCTAGTTTCTTTTATAGAATAGAGATGGAGAGGAGGTGAGGAAACAAAGTAAAAAGGCCTTAAGTATTGCAAATATGTCCTAGAATGACCAGCCTCTGGGATAATACATGTTAATTTCTTCTTTTTCTGTAGCTTTACAGGTATATACAAGTATTATTATTTACTTTTTTTTTGGCCATGCCACGCAATATGTAGGATTTTAGTTCCTGACAATGGATTGAACCCGCACCCCCTGTATTGCAAGGCAAAGTCTTAATGACTGGACTACCAGGGAAGCTCCTTAGAAGTTTTAGAATACTAGAGCGTAATGCATGTTTTCAAAGTGAAAACATAAAGTGAATGTTGAAAAGCAATTTGGAAAAATTTAAAGTCCCTAGAATCTGTAATGCTAAAGAATCCTAAAGGGGGGTTTCTGCAAGATGGTTTTTTTATACATCTTTAATTTTAGTTTTCTCTTAATTTGGCAAGATCTAAGAGTAGGAAAGCCTGAGGGAAGTTTTTTTTTTTTTTAACTGTGAGAGCAAGCTTCCATATCTGGAGAAGGCAGCAATCAAGCTAATCTGTGACAAGTTGTAAAAGCCTACATAAAAACCAAAAGCCAATTGTGCCAATAACTGCTCTGAGCATTTAATTCATACATTATCTCAAATAAATCTTACATCAACGGGCTTCTCAGGTGGTGTTACGGTAAAGAATCTGCTTGCCAATGCAGGTGACACAAGAGACAAAGATTAGATCCTTGGGTTAGGAAGACTCCCTGGAAGAGGAAATGGCAACCCACTTCAGTATTGTTGCCTGGGAAACTCCATGGACAGAGGAGACTGGTGGGATACGGTCCATGGAACTGTACAATGGAAATAGCGACTTTATCTTTTGGGGCTCCAAAAACACTGCAGATGGTGACTGCAGCCATGAAATTAAAAGACACTTGCTTCTTGGGGAAAAAAAAGCTATGGCCAAAATAGAAAACATATTAAAAAAGCAGAGACATTATTTTGCCAACAAAGGTCTGTCTAGTCAAAGCTATGTTCTTCCAACAGTCATGTATGGATGTGAGAGTTGGACTATAAAGAAAGCTGAGCACCAAAGCATTGATGCTTTTGAACTGTGGTGTTGGAGAAGACTCTTGAGAGTCCCTTGGACTGCAAGGAGATACAACCAGTCTATCCTAAAGGAAATCAGTCCTGACTATTCATTGAAAGGACAGAAGCTGAAGCTGAAACTCCAATACTTTGGCCACCTGATGCGAAGAACTGACTCAATGAAAAAGACCCTGATGCTGGGAAGGATTGCAGGCAGGACGAGATGGGGATGACAGAGGATGAGATGGTTTGATGGCATCACCGACTCGATAGACATGAGTTTGTGCAGGCTCCAGGAGTTGGTGACGGACAGTAAAGCCTGGCATGCTGCAGTTGCCGGGGTTGCGAAGAGTCAGACATGACTGAGCACACACAAGCACGTGTGCAATTCTTGTATCTGTGAAATAATCATGTTTATTTTCATTCTACTGGTGAGAAAATTGTGGGTGGGAGAGGTGAATTAATTCACTTGCTATTATCTAACTGATTTTGGAAAGCAAAGCATTTGATACTCTAGTCCAATTGATTCCAAATCTGTTTTAAACCACTGCGTGATAAAGAACTGAAAAGCATTAATCAAACTTCTTTGGTATGGATCACTTCTCAGATTGACATGCATTCTGAACAAAAATATTATTCAAAAACTTATTCCTCTATTAAAGGCATAACCTAAAAATTGTGTTTGATTTGCTTATGAACTGAAACATAATGTGTATGCATCTGATTCATGCCATTGTTATCTAAGATTCTTGATAATGTCTATAATGGGAAATTATTAGACTATATGCAAAACTAGAGGAAGCAACACTAGTTTCCACTTAATTGGGACAAAGTATCTGCATGAGGGCATGTATAGAAAGTTATGATTTAGGTTATTGTACTGAGTGTAAGCTGAGCTCATTATATTCTGTATTTTTTGTTTGTTTGTTTTACCAGGAAATAAAACAGAAACTTGAAAGCATATCAGAATCATAATCTGAGCTGTTTTCCATGTATTAATGACATAATTTAATTCAATACAGCTTTATAAATTAAAACTGACTTTCAATATTAGTTGAACATGTGCTGATAAAACTACTTTTAACGGCCACTGGGTAAACATAACATTACATGTTTACAAGATGATTTGTACTATAATTCTAGATTGGTTAGTAATGTAAGTTATTTACAGATTTCCATATTCTGCTTCCCTTAGAAAAATATAAGGTATATTAATCAATTTACTGTGGAGAATGCAAAAGCTATTGGCTAGTAATACTGGGGAACCATGTCTGCCTCTATTCCTGAAGGGGCAAGGAAAGGAGATGGTTACTATACTCCCTAACAATACCGATATGAGGGGAACAAATGGGCAGGAGAAAGATTTTTTGGCAAGGAGAAGGCCAGAGGAATAAATACCAGGATCTCACTCTCCTCTTGCCCCCCAATCTCTACTGCTGTCTCCAATTGTCCAAACTCAGATTCAAGTCAGAGATCACAGGAACCTATGGAAACAATTCTGTAGTGTCTGGGAAAATGGCAGGGTGCAAATAGAGGATGAGTTGATTCAGAAAGGCAAATGAAGTGTCTGCCAGAGGAAGAAGGCAAGTTAGCCAACATTTACTAATCATTCATGTAATCAGAAGATCTTTGGAAGCTAAAATGAATGACAGGCTTCATTCTTCATAAACACAATCAAGCTAATGAAACAGACACGAAAGAAGTAAAGGTATTATTCCATGACCACACTCAAACATTTAACAAATAGATGGTAGAAAAGTGCTGACACAAAGATAGTGTGGGTAAAAAAGTTAAGACATCGAGAAATATCTATATCAATAATTATTTCAAGTTAGTGAAATTTCCATTTTAAGCTTTTGTTTTGCTCTCACATTTACATACTTATGAAAAATCCTTCAGGGATTCCATAGATTGCTTACTTAGAAATACTACTTATTTTAAATTATTTAAAATTATGTAATTATTAGGAGCCCAATATGCTACAGG
This sequence comes from Bos javanicus, assembly GCF_032452875.1. Classification (NCBI taxonomy): domain Eukaryota; kingdom Metazoa; phylum Chordata; class Mammalia; order Artiodactyla; family Bovidae; genus Bos; species Bos javanicus. The sequence goes on from NC_083881.1 coordinate 49,486,647, forward strand.
AGATCAGTGGAAAAATAACTCCAGAAAGAATGAAGGGATGGAGCCAAAGCAAGAACAATACCCAGTTGCGGATGTGACTGGTGATAGAAGCAAGGTCCGATGCTGTAAACAGAAATATTGCATAGGAACCTGGAATGTCAGGTCCATGAATCAAGGCAAATTGGAAGTGGTCAAACAGGAGATGGCAAGAGTGAATGTCAACGTTCTAGGAATCAGCGAACTAAAATGGACTGGAATGGGTGAATTTAACTCAGATGACCATTAAATCTACTACTGTGGGCAGGAATCCCTTAGAAGAAATGGAGTAGCCATCATGGTCAACAAAAGAGTCTGAAATGCAGTACTTGGATGCAATCTCAAAAATGACAGAATGATCTCTGTTCATTTCCAAGGCAAAACATTCAATATCACAGTGATCGAAGCCTATGTCCCAACCAGTAACACTGAAGAAGCTGAAGTTAAATGGTTCTATGAAGACCTACAAGACCTTTTAGAACTAACACCCAAAAAAGATGTCCTTTTAATTATAGGGGACTGGAATGTAAAAATAGGAAGTGAAGAAACACCTGGAGTAACAGGCAAATTTGGCCTTGGAATACGGAAGGAAGCAGGGCAAAGTCTAATAGAGTTTTGCCAAGAGAACACACTGGTCATAGCAAACACCCTCTTCCAACAACATAAGAGGAGACTCTACACATGAGCATCACCAGATGGTCAACATCGAAATCAGATTGATTATATTCTTTGAAGCCAACGATGGAGAAGCTCTATACAGTCAGCAAAAACAAGACCAGGAGCTGACCGTGGCTTGGATCATGAAATTGCCAAATTCAGACTTAAATTGAAGAAAGTAGGGAAAACCACTAGACCATTCAGGTATCACCTAAATCAAATTCCTTATGATTATACAGTGGAAGTGAGAAATAGATTTAAGGGACTAGATCTGATAGAGTACCTGATGAACTATGGATGGAGGTTCGTGACATTGTACAGGAGACAGGCATCAAGAGCATCCCCATGGAAAAGAAATGTAAAAAAGCAAAAGGCTGTATGAGGAGGCCTTACAAATAGCTGTGAAAAGAAGAGAAGTGGAAAGCAAAGGAGAAAAGGAAAGATATTCCCATTTGAATGCAGAGTTCCAAAGAATAGCAAGGAGAGATAAGAAAGCCTTCCTCAGTGATCAATGCAAAGAAATAAGGAAAACAACAGATTGGGAAAGACTAGAGATCTCTTCAGAAAATTAGAGATACCAAGGGAACATTTCATGCAAAGATGGGCTCAATAAAGGACAGAAATGGCATGGACCTAATAGAAGCACAAGATATTAAGAAGAGGTGGCAAGAATAAATAGAACTGTACAAAAAAGATCTTCACGACCCAGATAATCACGATGGTGTGATCACTGACCTAGAGCCAGACATCCTGGAATGTGAAGTCAAGTGGACCTTAGAAAGTATCACTATGAACAAAGCTAGTGGAGGTGATGGAATTCCAGTTGAGCTATTTCAAATCCTGAAAGATGATGCTGTGAAAGTGCTGTACTCAGTATGCCAGCAAATTTGGAAAACTCAGCAGTGGCCACAGGACTGGAAAAGGTCAGTTTTCATTCCAATCCCAAAGAAAGGCAATGCCAAAGAATGCTCAAACTACTACACAATTGCACTCATCTCACATGCTAGAAAAGTAATGCTCAAAATTCTCCAAGCCAGGCTTCAGCAATATGTGAACCGTGAACTTTCAGATGTTCAATTGGTTATAGAAAAGGCAGAGGAACCAGAGATCAAATTGCCAACATCTGCTGGATCATGGAAAAAGCAAGAGAGTTTCAGAAAAACATCTATTTCTGCTTTATTGACTATGCCAAAGCCTTTGATTGTGTGGATCACAATAAATTGTGGAAAATTCTTCAAGGGATGGTAATACCAGACTACCTGACCTGCCTCTTGAGAAACCTGTATTCAGATCAGGAAGAAACAGTTAGAACTGGACATGGAACAAAAGACTGGTTACAAATAGGAAAAGAAGTACATCAAGGCTGTATATCGGCACCCTGCTTATGTAACTTATATGCAGAGTACATCATGAGAAATGCTGGGCTGGAGGAAGCACAAGCTGGAATCAAGATTGCCGGGAGAAATATCCATAACCTCAGATATGCAGATGGCACCACCCTTATGGCAGAAATGAAGAGAAACTAAAAAGCCTCTTGATGAAAGTTCAAAAGGAGAGTGAAAAAGTTGGCTTAAAGCTTAACATTCAGAAAACGAGGATCATGGCATCTGGTCCCATCACTTCATGGGAAATAGATGGGGAAAGAGTGGAAACAGTGGCTGACTTTATTTTGGGGGGCTCCAAAATCACTGCAGATGGTGATTGCAGCCATGAACTTAAAAGATGCATACTCCTTGGAAGGAAAGTTATGACCAACCTAGACAGCATATTCAAAAGCGGAGATATTACTTTGCCAGCAAAGGTCCGTCTAGTCAAGGCTATGGTTTTTCCAGTGGTCATGTATGAATGTGAGAGTTGGAGTGTGAAGAAAGCGGAGCGCTGAAGAATTGATACTTTTGAACTGTGGTGCTGGAGAATGCTTTTGAGAGTCCCTTGGATTGCAAGGAGATCCAACCAGTACATCCTGGTCTCCTGACCAGTCCTGGGTATTCATTGGAAGGACTGATGCTGAGGCTGAAACTCCAATACTTTGGCCACCTCATGCGAAGAGTTGACTCATTGGAAAAGACTCTGATGCTGGGAGGGATTGGGGGCAGGAGGAGAAGGGGACGACAGAGGATGAGATGGCTGGATGGCATCACCAACTCCACATACATGAGTTTGGGTGAGCTCGGGGAGTTGGTGATGGACAGGGAGGCCTGGTGTGCTGCGGTTCATAGGGTTCCAAAGAGTTGGACATGACTGAGTGACTAACTGAACTGAACTGAACTGAATTATTTTAAAAAACAAACAAACATATTTTTGTGTGTAAAATATTGAATTTTTATATTTAACATTTTATCTTTTGTAATGTGCCTTTAAATTGTACAATAGCTAATTTGGATGTAGAATCATGTTTCACAGAAGTTTAAATGATAAAATCTAAGTTATAAGCACTATTTGAGTTCTAATATTAACTTTTATTGGAGTATAGTTGCTTTACAAGGTTGTGTTCAGTTAAGTTCAGTTCAGTGGTTCAGTCATGTCCGATGCTTTGCGACCCCAATGACTGCATCACGCCAGGCCTCCCTGTCTGTCACCAACTTCTGTAGCCTGCACAAACTCATGTCCATCGAGTCAGTGATGCCATCCAATCTCTCATCCTCTGTTGCACCCTTCTCCTCCTTCCATCCTGGTATCAGGGTCTTTTCAAATGAGTCAGTTCTTTGCATCAGGTGGCCAAAGTATTGGAGCTTCAGCATCAGTCCTTCCAATAAAGATTCAGGACTAATATCCTTTAGGATTGACCAGTTGGATCTCCTTGCAGTCCAAGGGACTCTCAAGAGTTTCCTCCAACACCACAGTTCAAAAGCATCAACTCTTCAGTGCTCATTTTCTTTATGGTCCAACTCTCACATCATACAGGACTACTGGAAAAACCATAGCCTGACTAGATGGACCTTTGTTGGCAAAGTAATGTCTCTGCCTTTTAATATGCTGTCTAGGTGGGTCATAGCTTTTCTTCCAAAGAGCAAGTGTCTTTTAATTTCATGGCTACAGTCACCATCTGCACTGATTTTGGAGCCCAAAACTATAAAGTCTGTCACTATTTCCATTGTTTTTCATAAATTTGCCATGAAGTGATGGGACCATATGCCATGATACTAGTATTTTGAATGTCGAGTTTTAAGCCAGATTTTTCACTCTCCTCTTTCACCTTCATCAAGAGGCTCTTTAGTTCCTCTTCACCTTCTGCCATAAGGGTGGTGTCATTTGCATATCTGAGATTATTGATATTTCTCCTAGCAATCTTTATTTTAGTTTTTCCTTAATCCAGCCCAGCATTTTGCATGATGTACTCTGCACATAAGTTAAATAAGCAGGGGACAATATACAGCCTTGACATACTCCTTTCCCAATTTGGAACTAGTCCATTTTTTCATCGGAGAAGGCAATGGCAATCCACTTCAGTACTCTTGCCTGGAAAATCCCATGGGAGGAGGAGCCTGGTAGGCTGCAGTCCATGGGGTCACTAAGAGTCGGACATGACTGAGCGACTTCACTTTCACTTTTCACTTTCATGTATTGGATAAAGAAATGGCAACCCATTCCGGTACTCTTGTCTGGAGAATCCCAGGGATGGCAGAGCCTGGTGGGCTGCCGTCTATGGGGTCGCACAGAGTTGGACACGACTGAAGCAATTAGGAGCAGCAGCAGCATTTTTCCATTTATGGTTTTAACTGTTGATTCTTGACCTGCATACAGATTTCTCAGGAGGTATGTAAGGTGGTCTGGTATTCCCATCTCTTTCAGAATTTTCCAGATTGTTGTGATCCACATAGTCAAAGGCTTTGGCATAGTCAATAAAGCAGAAGTAGATATTTTTCTGGAACTCTCTTGCTTTTTCTATGATCCAATGGATGTTGGCAATTTGATCCTTGGTTCCTCTGCCTTTTCTAAATCCAGCTTGAACATCTGGAAGTTTTCAGTTTACTACTGTTGAAGCCTCATATGGAGAATTTTGAGTATTAGTTGGCTAGCCTGTGAGCAATTGTGCAGTAGTTTGAACATTTTCCCACATTGTCTTTGTTTGGGATCAGAAGGAAACTTACCTTTTCCAGTCCTTTGGCCACTGCTGAATTTTCCAAATTTGCTGGAATATTTAGTGCAGCACTTTCACAGAATCATCTTTTAGGACTTGAAAAATCTCAGGTGGAATTCCATCAACTCCACTAGGTTTGTTTTTAGTGATGCCTCCAAAGACTCACTTGACTTCGCATTCCAGGATGTCTGGCTCTAAGTGAATGACCACACCATCCTGGTTATCTGGGTCATGAAGATCTTTTCGTATAGTTTTTCTGTGTATTCTTGCCACCTGTTCCTGATATCTTCTGCTTCTGTTATGTCCATATCATTTCTGTTCATTTTTGTCCCCACCTGTGCACAAAATATTCCCTTGGTATCTCTAATTTTCTTGAAGAGATCTCTAGTCTTTCCCATTCTACTGTTTTTCTCTATTTCTTTGCATTGATCACTGAGGAAAGCTTTCTTATCCTTCCTTGCTTTTGTTTGGAACTCTACGTTCAAATGGGTATATCTTTCCTTTTCTCCTTTGCCTTTTCTCAGCTATTTGTAAGGCCTCCTCAGACAACCATTTTGCATTTTTGCATTTCTTTTTCTTTGGAATTCTCTTGATCACTGTCTCCTATACAATGCCATGAACCTCCATCCATAGTTCATCAGGGACTCTGTCAGATGTAATCCCTTCAATCTACTTGTCACTTCCACTGTATAATCATAAGGGATTTGATTTAGATCATACCTGAATGGTCTAGTGGTTTTCCCTTCTTTCTTCAATTTAAGTCTGAATTTGGCAATTTCATGATCCAAGCCACAGTCAGCTCCTGATCTTGTTTTTGCTGACTGTATAGAGCTTCTCCATCTTTGGCTGGAAAGAATATAATCAATTTGATTTTGGTATTGACCATCTGGTGATGTCCATGTGTAGAATCTTCTCCTGTGTGGTTGGACAGGGTCTTTGCTATGACCAGTGTGTTCTCTTGGCAAACCTCTGTTAGCCTTTGCCCTACTTTATTTGTACTCCAAGGCTAAATTTGCCTGTTACTCCAGGTATTTCTTGACTTCCTACTTCTGCATTCCAGTCCCCTATGATGAAAAGGACATCATTTTAATGTATTAGTTTTAGAAGGTCTTGTAGTTCACCATAGAACCACTCAACTTCAGCGTCTTTAGCATTAGTGGTTGGGGCATAGTCTTGGATTACTGTGATATTGAATGTTTTGCCTTGGAAACGAACAGAAATCATTCTGTCATTTTTGAGATTGCACCCAAGTACTGCCTATCGGACCCTTTTGTTGACTATGAGGGCTACTTCATTTCTTCTAAGGGATTCTTGCCCTTAGATATAATGGTCATGGTAGATATAATAGTCATCTGAATTAAATTCACCCATTCCAGTCCATTTTAGTTCATTGATTCCTAAAATGTTGTGTTAGTTTCTATCTATATAGCAAAATGATTCAGCCATACATACAAATATATGCTCTCCCTTTTGGATTTCTTTCCTATTCAAGACACCACAGAGCATGAATTAGAGTTTGTTATGAGATGGCTGGATGGCATCACTGACTCGATGGACATGAATTTGGGTGAACTCTGGGAGTTTGTGATGGACAGGGAGGCCTGGCATGCTGCACTTCATGGGGTCGCAGAGTCAGACATGACTGAGCGACTGAACTGAACTGAACTGATGCTATATAATAGGTTCTTGTTAGGTATCTGTTTTATACATAGTATCAATAGTGTATATGTATCAACCCCAGGCTCAGGATTCCCAGCTCCCTGTCCTCTCCCCCTTGGTATCCATACATTCCTTCCCTATGTTTATGTCTCTATTTGTGCTTTGCAAACAAGATCATAAAAAGAATGAAATTGGGTTATTTGTAGAGATGTGGGTGGACCCAGAGTCTGTCATACATAGTGAAGTATTAAGTCAGAAAGAGAACAGACATAGTATATTAACACATATATATGGAATCTAGAATGATATGTGATCTTATCCACTGAATAATTTTCCAAGTTGGTTCAGTTATTGTATTTTCAAATCCTACTAATTATTTCAGTTTAATGTTCATCTTTACTATAAAAATCCAACTTGTTGGAAGATATAATAATCTGCTGCTGCTGCTGCTAAATTGCTTCAGTCGTGACTGACTCTGTGCAACCCCATAGACAGCAGCCCACCAGGCTCCGCTGTCCCTGGGATTCTCCAGGCAAGAACACTGGAGTGGGTTGCCATTTCCTTCTCCAATGCAGGAAAGTGAAAAGTGAAAGTGAAGTTGCTCAGCGGTGTCTGACTCTTAGCGACCATCTGAGGATTATATAAATAATCTGAGGATGCGACCACCAGTTGCCCTTTCACCTGTACCCAGGTGATTGGAGGCTCCTCCCTCCACTCCCCATTCTCAGTCTGTGGAAAATATGTTCTCCCCATGATTCCCACAGTGGGGTTCATTTTCCAGAACACAGCCTTGAGAGCAAAGCACTGTTGAAACTATCTGGATGGTAAGCATGACTGAATGCTTTAAGGTCTCTACATAAACATGATTCTGGCCAGTGAGTGAGGAGATCTATTTATCTTGCAGCCAATCAAGATGAGCCTTGTAAATAAGTTCCCTTGCTTATTAAAGCAGCCACCTACCGATCTGGAAGATTCTGCCTCTTTCTTGAATCTTTCCTTGCCTTCCAAGTCTGAAGCCAATTTCATATTTCACCCTGGAAGCTGTCCAGTTTATAAAACCAACATTTATGTGTTTGTTTAGTTTTTTTCATGGTGAAGAAGCTGAATGAAAAACGATATTTATCCCCTGAATACACAGGTGAGAAATGATTTCTTTTTTACTCAGAAAAGGTTTCTACAGGGTATGAAAACTCTGTAATTTTTAAGCAGTCTGAACTTGCTATTGTGCTAAGATTGTTCTTTTTAACATATTTCCTGTATAAACAGGTTGTTTTTGGCTCTGAAATTGGCAGTTTAAATGTATTTTCTGATTATTCTTTGTTAAGTTTAAGTCTTTATGAACTAGTTTGTGGCTAAAAGAAATTTTCAAGCAGTCTCTGAAAGAAGTTCTTACTATTTTGTAGGATTGAGATATCATTTCAATATACTACGGAGAACCTCACGATTACCTTGTTATTGCTTCTCTTACTACTGCAGTGGATTTTACACTGGAGTCTACATTTCAAGTTATTGTGACCTGTAGACCTAGCAGAGCACATACACTTTTTAACTGTCATTTACAAAATGAAAACAAATTACTTTTTACATACTAGATTTTAAAATGTATCTTAGATTAAAGACCATAGAATTATTAGGAATTCACAAGGTGTGCTTTATTGCAAATATTTAAAACACAAAAAAAGAGGGATTGAGATAGAGAAAGAGAGAGAGAGAGATTTGAATGCTTTTCATTGAATGATAAATCTAATCTGGTCTCTTCCATATCTCATTCTCACCAGCGTAAGGCCAGTCAATCACTATCTAATCTGATTAGCTAACCCAAGATTTTCCTTGCCGCCTGAATGCCAGCTCATCTCATTCTTATTTCCTGCAAATGTGGGTATTGATCATATTATAAGCTAGGACTCAATATTAGCTGCTTGGATTATCAGAGTTTAATTTTGGCAGCAACAATATAATTAATTCAAGCTGAATACTGCTTTGCATTATAGGTCCGTATCTACTTCACTATGGAAGGACTGAAGGTGTCTTCAACCTTGAGTTCACTCTTAGACATTGAATGACTATGAAACATTTACATAAGAGGGAGTACATGGAAGATACTAATAATACAGTGATGGTCCTGATGATCAGCCACAGAGTTTCTCAGCCTCAGTAGTACAGATATTTTAGACTGAGAAATTTGTTCGGGGTGGGAAGCTGTGCATTTTAAGATGTTTAGCCACACCTAAGGCCTTTACCCAGGAGAAGGCCATGGCACCCAACTCCAGTACTCTTGCCTGGAAAATCCCGTGGACAGAGGAGCCTGGTAGGCTGCAGTCCATGGGGTCGCTAAGAGTTGGACACGACTGAGCAACTTCCCTTTTTACTTTCATGCATTGGAGAAGGAAATGGCAACCCACTCCAGTGTTCTTGCTTGGAGAATCCCAGGGACAGGGGAGCCTGGTGGGCTGCTATCTATGGGGTTGCACAGAGTCGGACACGACTGAAGCAACTTAGCAGCAGCAGCAGCAAAGCCTTTACCCAATAGCCAGTCCTAGCCCTCTTCTCCCAAGATGTAACAATACAAAAAATGTCTCAAGACATTGTCAAATGTTTTTCGGTTGGCAAAACTGTTTCCAGTTGAGAACAACTGATCTTATCTTGGCTACCATGTATGGTATTCCTGGCACAACAGTATGGGCTTATTTGTGTTTTCTTTCCTTCCTTCCTTCCTTCTTTATTTCTTGCCTTCCTGCTTTCCTTTTCTTTTGAGAAAGGTAGTATATTTTTTCTAGTTTAAAAAACACATGATTGTAATTATTGTATTTCCTTGTGGCATACTCATATAGAGAAAATTTTATTGGACATTGGCTGGAGAAAACAATGTGTCCCCATTTAATTCAATCTTTAGGAGACAGTCAGGATGTTATTTTTAAAACAGCATTCTTTATTGGATACTATTGGTACCCTATAAGTACCAAAGATGTTTCTTACTAATTGCAATTTAAAAAGTGTAATTCCTTAACAGGGCCTTCGAGACTAATTCAGCTTTTGCTTCTCTGCTCAGATTCTCACATCATTCTCTAATCTGTTCAACTGAAAAGGATCACTTTCAGCTTCTTTAATGTTCTTTGGTCTACCAGGACATTTGTAGAAGCCTTTTTCCCCCATAAGAATAAATTTTCCTCAATCCCTGTATCTTCTTTTCAGCCAATAGTTTTCATTGGCTAATTACTACTCAACTTGAAGGTCACCATTTATATATCACTACTCAGAAATTTTAACCTAAAGTTGGCCTCATGTTATAATATTTTTGGATAGAACTCTTTCCATTTTCCATTTAAATCAATTTACAATGATATTTATTAATATATTTAAACTTTATGTATCTGTCTTCTCCACCAGACATTATATGAGTAGAGACTATATTTGGAGACCTTGTGAAAGTCACTCTTTAGCATTGTGGAGACCGTTTATGATTCCTATACTTCTACCTCAGGAGGCCTATGAAAATACTTTTGCATATCTGTCACTGGGCATAAAAATAAAATTGAAATATTAATATAAGTCAGAGGTTACATATGAGGGAACTTTCAGTAAATGATCTGTGATTATGTTGGCTATAGATAAAATATTGAATATTAAGTGAGAGTTTATTGTGAAATAGTGCCTAAGTATTATTAATTTGTTATACTAATTTTAAGTATTCAGAAAAGGATTAGAGTGACTCCCATAGATGGTAAGGGAAGATTCCTATGATATACAGTAAGTCTGAGAGATGTTCCAGGTAATCTAGATTTAAGGCCATCACTTCCTATGCAAAATTTGGTATATGAAAATTTTAACAAATCATTTTAAAAATATAGCTTCATCATGGACACTCATGTCTCATAATTTGTCTCCAGATCGATGAGCTCAGAAAGGCACCAAATAGCACTTCTTTTTCCAGGAGTGGGATGGAGGAGTTTTGTTTTTTTTTTCAACACTGAAAAAATTGTCAAAGATAATGTTCTTCTTTCTTCTGTCCTAAGGGACAATTACCATGGGTAGAGAGATTCTTCCCTGGTGTCTCAGACGGTAAAGCGTCTGCCTACAGGAGACCTGGGTTTGATCCCTGGGTCAGGAAGATCCTCTGGAGAAGGAAATGGCAACCCACTCCAGTACTCTTGCCTGGAAAATCCCATGGATGGAGGAGCGTAGTAGGCTACAGTTCATGGGGTTGCAAAGAGTTGGACACGACTGAGCGACTTCACTTCACTTCAGAGAGATACAAAACCTCAGCATGGTTCTTGACTTGTTCCTAAATCTCCCTGGATAAAGTTGTTAGCTACAGAGGAAAATGAAGGAACAATAGCATCTTATATTCAAACTCAAGATGCTGACTGCTGCTGCTAAGTCACTTCAGTTGTGTCTGACTCTGTGCGACTCCATAGACGGCAGCCCACCAGGTTCCCCCGTCCCTGGGATTCTCCAGGCAAGAACACTGGAGTGGGTTGCCATTTCCTTCTCCAATGCATGAAAGTGGAAAGTGAAAGTGAAGTTGCTCAGTCGTGTCCAACCCTTACCAACCCCATGTACTGCAGCCTTCCAGGCTCCTCCGTCCATGGGATTTTCCAGGCAAGAGTACTGGAGTGGGGTGCCACTGTCTTCTCCACAAGATGCTGACATTGCATACAAAATATATGTTTCTTGGATGAATAGAAAGAAGGAACAAAGATAGGAGTGAAGGAAGGAAAAAAAGAAAGAATAAAGGAAAGAAGGTAAGGAGGAAGGAAAGAAAGAAAGAAGGAATGAAAGAGAAAAAAATAACTAAATCTATGTTATTCTCCTGAATAGAAGCACTATGACAAATGCTCAATGAATATTTGGATTTGCACACAGCCTGCTTTTTTAGAAAGAATGTAAAACAGTATAAATGCATGATGTACAGAAGAAATCTGAAAAGGAAAACTTATTTACACCTTATTTTTATGTTTTAAAAGCTATTACTAATTTAAATTTCTATAATCTCATTAAAATTTTAAAAGAAACTTTATACAGAGATAAATATCACAAAATGGCAGACATCATTCTCAGTATGAATTGTTACTGAGTTGTTAACCTCACAGTCCTCTTGGTTTGACTTGGAGTTAGAGGCTGAAAGGGATGGAAATTTTCAGTCTTTCAACTCACTGCTCATATATTTCTTAGTTTAATTTCTCTTACTCCGGTTCCTCCCTCTTGCTTTCTTTAGGTATCATTGACATCGAGATGCTTAATTTTAGCTCCAGCCTCCCCACACACCAGTTCTTTCCCCAAATGTGAGAATTTGTGATATCGCCTCAATTTTCCTTCCCAAAGGATTCTTCTCTCCTTTTATTTCTGCATCTAAATTCTCTGATATTTTTGTGAGCTATGCAAATTAGAGCTTAAGAAAAGTTTTTTCATTCGTTTCTTATTGAAAGAGTGGAAATGGTCTGCATTTCCTTGTAGCAGCTATAACACTTTAGGAGGGATTAGAACACAAAGAGCACGTTATCCCAACTTTGCTTACAGGAATGGTTTTAGAATGCACTGCATGCAGAGAAAGCATTTGTTTTCCAAAATTATTTATCAGAGAAATCAATCAGATCATCAGTACACTGTAACCACAGGCCATCTGCTGGAGATAAGACACAGCTTTGTCACACATAATCCTTATTTATATCAGCGTTCCTCTAGGGAATTTTAACTGTAATCATCTCTCAACAGGGAATTCTTAGGTCATCAGTAGGTTAGTACTTGTTTAGAGAATAGGAGAGGGAGGAAGAACATTCAAATAAAATTAGTACCCGAAATGTAGCCTTTTTCCTGAGCTAAATCGACTCAATTTAACTACAGATGGGATTTAACCAGTTAAATTCTTGTGTTTAAGCTCTCATGAGTCACTAAGGTACTAAGATTAGAACTCACAGAGCCTAAAGTTTCCAGCTCATTGCTTAACCTGCTGAGTTGTACTGTTCCTGTATTATTCTGCACATGAGAACAATGGTACACAATGATGCTATACTAGTGCATACTCCATGTCTTCAGGTAGGCATTGAAAGTTGGTGTAATCAGATTGAAATTAACATAGACATCCAGCAAGCCAGAGTCTGTATTAAGGTGACAATATCCCTTTCTTTTTTTATAAATTACCGTCACTGATAAAACTTGGTTTACTCAACCGATTTTAAGAAAGCACTAAGGCCTTTACTGAAACAAAAACTCCAGGATAGAATGAGATATATTCCTTTCTGGAACAGTGTGGTAGAAAGAAGTCAGTATTGTCAGGAGACCTGATTTGATCCTTATACTGCTACTTTATGTTGTGTGATCTTAGAGAAGTCATTTAATCATTTGGGTTTAAATTCCCTCATCTATAGAACAAGACTGGAGATACCTACACTATCTATCTGAGAAACTTAGTGTAATGCTAGTGTATGTTATAAACACTATAAAAAGAAGCAGTGATATACTATATCAAGTAGAAATACACTTAAATGTGAGCATTTTTGTATCTGTGACTATGATCTAAAATTTCCCCTGATATGAAAATTTCAGGATGTATTGAACTAAAAGTTAAATATAGTAATGATGTTTACTGTTAGTGTTTATCATCAGAAACATTGAGGAATATTGACTTATATGCTAGTAAAAGAACTTAGAAGATGGAGTACATGATAGATGTTATGTTCTAATAATGAAGGACAGTATTTGTCTCACAAATAATCTTAAATAACATTTTGAATTCATGGCTCAAATATATTTTCTAATATATATCTGGCATTTTAGAATATTTTTGCAACATGGTTTTAAGCCAAGAAAATCAAAGGTCTTGTTCATTTTCATACTACTTGGCAATGCTCAGCAGATTGTTACACTCCATTGTGGAGAACATGAAAACTACTTTATGCTATGAAATTTTGAAGATGTTATTATTGGCATATGGGATGGTTGAATAAACAGTTGAAATTTCAAATGTAGTAAAAAGGATTCCCTTTATGACTGAAATGCATGGACATAAATGCCTTTCTTTTAAATTTCTGCAATAATTTTATACCATTTGGTAAATGTAGGAAAATGAGAAAATCTAATTATAATCTATAGTCATTAAATTAGGCCCGAAATAGCTTTCTAGAACAAACAGTAACATTTCTAGAATGCACCAATATCTATATAAGTTGCAAATCTTGCAAGGTGCCAATATTTTTGTTATTTATTTCTTTTTTAAAAGATATTTTTCTGGCAATTGAAATATATTGACAGTGTTGTCCTGTCAACATTTTTTTTTTTTTTTGCTTGTGAACGGAAAACATTTTTATGTGTTCAAATGACTGTGCTTTATGTGCAATACCAATAAGATTGAGTAAAATCATAGAGTTTAATCTGGTATATCATATACAGCAAAGTTATTTCTACCCATATTTAAACATATGTATAATTGTTTTGGTATTGAATGTTAAGTCATAACTGGAAGTCAAAGTGATAGGCTTAAAGATCCATCCACCCATTTCACAATTTTTTCCCCCAGGAGCTTGGCCCTACCTAACTCCCCCGCTCCCAAAAATGCCAAGTTAAGCAGCAATGTTATACCCTCACCTCCCTACCTCAAGGTAATCAAGCTTTTGATTACCATTCAGATGAGCAGATTATATGTCAACTTTTCAAAAGTAAAAAAAAATAATTTTTTTTGGTATAAGCACTAATCTCTTTATGTCTAATCTTTTCCCTCTTTTGTTTTAAAAAAAAATCTTTAGTGTAAGGTTTACACACAGAATTCTGGATATGGTAAAGCTTAAAAATGTCTATTTTGTACCCTACTAACCAACTTCTTGAAGATACATAATTTGTAATTGTGTATCTTTTGTGTAAAATTGTGTAATTTGTAATTTCTTATATTTTTGAACTTCTATTCTTACTAATGTGTTTTTAAAAATCACACTTGGAAATATTATTAAGCATTTCCTATATTTATTTTACATAATTTAATAAATTTGATGAACTCCAGAAGGAATCAGCAATCTAAATGGGAAAGAAGGCAAAATAAGTTTTTAAATGCATGCTTTTTTAGGAATCTATCATTACAATAACTTTCTTTAATGATTATCAATAAAGTGTTCTGAAATTGTATTTGTAGTATTAATAAGGGAAAAATCATCTATGATAATCTAAGATCTTTATCTTAAACTTCTCTTATCTTCCCTTCCCTCTCCTGTCCTTATCCCCCACTCCTGGTTGTTCCTAGATTGTGGCCTTTGAGAAGTGGCCAAATTTAGTTAACCTAAGTCTTAGTTCTCTCAGTGCACAGCAAAGAAATGGTGTCATTTCTTTTATTGTCCTTTTATAGGAATGTTATAAGGATTAAATTTTGTGCTGAGCATTCAATGCTTGGCATAGCATATCAGCACTTGATAAATAGTGACTATTATTACTGTCACCTTTAGTAATATCATTGATAATAGTGATCATTGAACTTGCAGGGCACTTAATGTCTGGTTATCAATAAATAACTAAACTGAATAATTTCACATATCTTGTCACATAAATCTACTGAACACCACTGCTACAGTGTATCAGTCCAGTTCAGTTGCTCAGTCGTGTCCGACTCTTTGTGACCCCATGAACTGCAGCACGCCAGGCCTCTCTGTCCATCACCAATTCCCGGAGTTCACCCAAACTCTTGTCCATCGAGTTGGTGATGCCATCCAGCCATCTCATCCTCTGCCGTCCCCTTCTCCTCCTGCCCTCAATTCCTCCCAGCATCAGAGACTTTTCCAATAAGTCAACTCTTTGCATGAGGTGGCCAAAGTATTGGAGTTTCAGCTTTAGTATCAGTCTTTCCAAAGAACACCCAGGATTGATCTCCTTTAGAATGGACTGGTTGGATCTCCTTACATTCCAAGGGACTGTCAAGAGTCTTCTCCAACACCACAGTTCAAAAGCATCAATTCTTCAGGGCTCAGGCTTCTTCACAGTCCAACTCTCACATCCATACATGACCACTGGAAAAGCCATAGCCTTGACTAGATGGACCTTTGTTGGCAAAGTAATATCTCTGCTTTTTTTAATATGCTATCTAGGTTGGTCATAACTTTCCTTCCAAGGAGTAAGCGTCTTTTAATTTCATGGCTGCAATCACCATCTGCAGTGATTTTGGAGCCCCGAAAAATGAAGTCTGATACTGTTTCCAATCTTTCCCCATATATTTTCCATGAAGTATTGGGATTAGATGCCATGATCTTAGTTTTCTGAATGCTGAGCTTTAAGCCAACTTTTTCACTCTCGTCTTTCACTTTCATCAAGAGGCTTTTTAGTTCCCCTTCACTTTCTGCCATAAGGGTGGTGTCATCTGCATATCTGAAGTTATTGATATTTCTCCCGGCAATCTTGATTTCAGCTTATGCTTCTTCCAGCCCAGCATTTCTTATGATGTACTCTGCATATAAGTTAAATAAGCAGGGTGACAATATACAGCCTTGATGTACTCCTTTTCCTATTTGTAACCAGTCTGTTGTTCCATGTCCAGTTCTAACTGTCCAGTTCAGCTCAACATTCAGAAAGCTAAGATCATGGCATCTAGCCCCATCACTTCATGGAAAATAGATGGGGAAATAGTGGAAACAGTGTCAGACTTTATTTTTTTGGGCTCCAAAATCACTGCAGATGTGATTGCAGCCATGACATTAAAAGACACTTACTCCTTGGAAGGAAAGTTATGACCAACCTAGATAGCATATTAAAAAGCAGAGACATTACTTTGCCAACAAAGCTTCCTGACCTGCATATAGGTTTCTCAAGTGGCAGATCAGGTGGTGTGGTATTCCCATCTCTTTCAGAATTTTCCACAGTTTATTGTGATCCACACAGTCAAAGGCTTTGGCATAGTCAATAAAGCAGAAATAGATGCTTTTCTGGAACTCTCTTGCTTTTTCCACGATCCAGCAGATGTTGGCAATTTGATTTCTGGTTCCTCTGCCTTTTCTAAAACCAGCTTGAACATCTGAAAGTTCACAGTTCACGTATTGCTGAAGCCTGGCTTGGAGAATTTTGAGCATTACTTTAGTAGCGTGTGAGATGAGTGCAATTGTGCGGTTGTTTGAGCATTGTTTGGCATTGCGTTTCTTTGGGATTGGAATGAAAACTAACCTTTTCCAGTCCTGTGGCCACTGCTGAGTTTTTCAAATTTGCTGGCATATTGAGTGCAGTACTTTCACTGCATCATCTTCCAGGATTTGAAATAGCTCAACTAGAATTCCATCACCTCCACTAGCTTTGTTCGTAGTTTTGCTTTCTAAGGCCCACTTGACTTCACATTCCAAGATGTCTGGCTCTAGGTCAGTGATCACACCATTGTGATTATCTTGGTTGTGAAGATCTTTTTTTGTACAGTTCTTTTGTGTATTCTTGCCACCGCTTCTTAATATCTTCTGCTTCTGTTAGGGTCATACCATTTCTGTCCTTTATCGAGACTGTCTTTGCATGAAATATTCCCTTCGTATCTCTAATTTTCTTGAATAGATCTCTAGTCTTTCCCATTCTGTTGTTTTCCTCTATTTCTTTGCATTGATCGCTGAGGAAGGCTTTCTTATCTCTCCTTGCTATTCTTTGGAACTCTGCATTCAGATGCTTATATCTTTCCTTTTCTCCTTTGCTTTTTGCTTCTCTTCTTTTTACAGCTATTTGTAAGGCCTCCCCAGACAGCCATATTGCTATTTTGCATTTCTTTTCCATGGGGATGGTCTTGATCCTTGTGTCCTGTACAATGTCAGGAACCTCCGTCCATATTTCATCAGGCACTCTATCTATCAGATCTAGGCCCTTAAATCTATTTCTCACTTTCACTGTATAATCATAAGGAATTTGATTTAGGTGATACCTGAATGGTTTAGTGGTTTTCCCTACTTTCTTCTATTTAAGTCTGAATTTGGCAATATGGAGTTCATGATCTAAGCCACAGTCAGCTCCTGGTCTTGTATAGAGCACTCATTATTGATTTATTGATCACTTGTTCTACTGCAAAGACTGGTATTCTGGTTTTTATTATATACTACTTTCAAGTTCTGATTAAAAAAAAAAAACAAAAACAGACCAAATAAACTACCTTTCTAGTCCTATCTGCCACTTATAATTATAATTATAAGAAATTATTATTCATTCATTATCTTTCTCTTTATCTATCTGTCTTTGCTCAGTCCTTTTTGAATGTTTTCAACCCCATGGACTGTAGGTTGCCAGGCTCCTCCGTCCGTGGGATTCTCCAGGCAAGAATACTGGCATGGGTTGCCATTTCCTCCTCCAGAGAGGTTCTTTCCAACCCAGGGATCTAACTGAATCTCTTGCATCTCTGACATTGGGAGGCTAATTCTTTACCATTGAGTGACCTATCTATCTATATCTATCATCTAATTGCCTAATCAATTGTTTCCTTTTGCTATATCTATGATGTCCTCTTTATCTTTCAAGACATAACTTACACGTCATATTTTCTGATTTTATTTTGTTTATGCTTTTGGTGACCACCCTTAGCCCTCACATATAGTCATTGCCCTCTCTGTGTTCATTCAAATACTCTGGTTTAAGTCACTTCATATCCTTTAAAAAAAAAAAAAAAAAGATAATTTATTTATTTTAACTGGAGGCTAATTACTTTACAATATTGTAGTGTTTTTTCCTGTACATTGAGATGAATCAGCCATGGGTGTATACGTGTCCCCCATCATGAAACTCCCTCCCACCTCCCTCTTAGGGTTGTCCCAGTACATGGGCTTTGAGTGCCCTGCTTCATGCATCAAACTTGCACTGGTCATCTATTTCACGTTTGGTAATATACATGTTTCAGTGCTATTATCTCAAATCATCCCACCCTTGCCTTCTCCCACAGAGTCCAAAAGTCTGTTCTTTATATCTGTGTCTCTTTTGCTGTCTTGCATATAGGGTCATTGTTACCATCTTTCTAAATTCCATATACAGTGTTAATATACTGTATTGGTGTTTTTCTTCACTTTGTATAATAGGTTCCTGTTTCATCCATCTCATTAGAACTGATTCAAATGTGCTCTTTTTAATAGTTGAGTAATATTCCATTGTGTATATGTACCACAGCTTTCTTATCCATTTGTTTGCCTATGGACATCTAGGTTGCTTCCCCCTTCATATCCTTTTAAAGTTAGTGTACCTAGGCACTGAGCTCTTTCAAGGTAACCTTTGTATCCTACTCACTGAAACATCTTCAAACACTTAGTAAAATGTCTAATATGTAGTAGGTGATCACTTGATAATATTTGATAAGTTATTTTAATCTTCTAGGCTCAAAATTTTGGAATTAGCTTTAGTTTGGTTTACTTTTTTACCCTTCATTTCTAACTATTCCAGGTTCTGGTCTCTCTTTCACATTTTCAATTTCAAAATTATACATTTGATGGTGATGGTTTAGTCGCTAAGTTGTGTCCGACTCTTTGTGACCCCGTGGACTGTAGCAGCCAAGCTCCTCTGTCAGTGAGATTCTCCAGGCAAGATTACTGGAGTGGGTTGCCATTTCCTTCTCCTGGGGATCTTTCCCACTCAGGGTTTGAACCTGAATCTCCTGCACTGGGAGGTGGATTCTTTACAACCAAGAAAGGAGAAAGGCTTTACTGAGTAGGGGGCATTGAGCCCTGGAAGACATGAAGACGGTAAGCCAGCCCATACAAAGATTTAAATCAACTTTGGCATGGCAGAAGGTGCCAAAAAGATGTAATAGAAAACTGGCAGAAAATAACAATCCATATGAATAAATGTGTCATTTAAGAACAGAGTGCTGTGACACAAAGCAGGGAAGTAGGTGGTGCACGCCAACAGATGCGTCATGCTCGAATAACTCAAATAAAGAACACGTGTTAGGTTCTTAAGCACATTGGTCAGAAAGTTACAAACTTAGTACAAATCTTGACTCTCAGATGGGTTAAAATCTAACCTGGTTAATATGCTGTACCTGTATCAATGTGGAAAACAGGAGGCTGGTCATCATTACCCTCGTCAATGTGCCTGCTCTGGTTTGGGGTGGCAATGTGGCATGACCTGTCCGCTTTATAAACATGCATTCCTTTTGAAACAGTAACTCTAGATCTAGAAGTTTCATCCCACTGGAATAAATATATAAGTGTTAATAATGTTGATTGCAAAGTTTTAATTACAACACAGATTGATGACATTGTGATTATTCAATACAGTATTGTCCAGTTAGTATAAAGATGAAATTCTATGTTTGCTCCTATGGAGTATTGTTGTACACAATATATTAAATATGTGATTTGCAGAAAAAAAAATTATACATTTGAAAATAAAATTATCTGTTAGCTAGCATTTTCCTTAGTATCTATGAATTAGATTTCTAACTCCAGAAAAAATATTACTCTTATGTCCTCAGAATCTATTCCTAACATCTTTTATCTGCAATCTCTTTTATGTACTTGGTGTATTTTTTCCTATTGTTTGAATTAGGAATGGATATGTAACACATACTATCAAAATTGCAGGAAATTTCTTTAAGGTGGCTACTGCTACTGCTAAGTTGCTTCAGTCGTGTCTGACTCTGTGTGACCCCATAGACGGCAGCCCACCAGGCTCCCTTGTCCCTGGGATTCTCCAGGCAAGAACACTGGAGTGGGTTGCCATTTCCTTCTCCAATGCATGAAAGTGAAAAGTGAAAGTGAAGTCACTCAGTCGTGTCCGACTCTTAGCAACCCCATGGACTGCAGCCCACCAGGCTCCTCTGTCCATGGGATTTGCCAGGCGAGAGTACTGGAGTGGGTTGCCATTGCCTTCTTCGTTAAGGTGGCTACTACCTGCCAAAATATATAAATGATTGTGATCCTCCTCAGTTTTATCAAAGATACCATGCTGACATCAGTAAGATCCTTCTTTACCATTCATTCCACTCAGTTGACATCTTACAGATTAGAACACCATGGTATCAATGCGTCTTTGTGTTCTAGCATATCACACTGTCACAATTTTTGGCTCACTATAGCAAATTATATTTATTATAAAGGCATGATTTTAAATTATACAATTTAAAAGGCTCCTCTTTTAGAATAACTTTATTTCACTACCTTTAGTATTCTAATAGTGGATACTTTCATCATAAAGTAATAAAGTATAACTTGATTCTGACTCAGATGGTAAAGAATCTGCCTGCAATGTGGGAGACCTGGTTTTCATCCCTGGGTTGGGAAGATCCCCTGGAGAAGGGAACAGCTACCCATTCCAGTATTCTGGCCTGGAGAACTGCATGGACAGAGGAGCCTGGTGAGCTACAGTCCATGGGATCGCAAAGAGTCGGACACGACTGAGTGACTTTCGCTTTCACTTTGGTTCAACAAATAAGAAACTTGGAGACAGAATTGTAATTTATATCAGTTTCAAACCAAAGGTGTCACAGATTGAAAGAACAGAAGGAGAAAGCATATAGCTTCATATTTCCTGGGAATAACACACAAATGCACAGGAAATTGTCTAGGACCTTAGCTCCTATTCCGTACACCCGTTGTTAACATTCCTCTTTGCTCAGTCCTTGGCTATATAACACATTTTACTTCTTCCCTTGCTGAAAAATCAATAGGTAAAATTAGATTTTAATTCATATCATAGGATTTAAGCACGATTTTTAAAAAATTGTAATTTGAACTATTAATAGTTTCATAGATTGTATATGTATACTTTGAGTTAGAATAATTTTTGCTGTTATTTTTATGAAAGCAGTACTCTCATATTTTCAACATGCTGGTAGGCATATTTAACGGTGTCCTTCCTTTACAATCTCAGAACTAAAAAATACCATTTGATAGGTAGAATACAATTTAATAGTGAATCATGAGAGAAAGCTTATGTAAATATTTTCTGTCTTAATTAAGCATACAATATTGTCTAATAGTTTTAGAGTAAAAATTATAACTTATAATTTGTTTCACATTTTAGTAAATGTTTTTTCACTAACAGTTTTCATTATTTCTAAAATTTGAACGATTCTTATAAAACCATGTACATGTATATAAGTTCTATATTTCCTGCCAAGCATAAAAATTATGTATATTAGTAAGAAATTTTTTGGATGTTAGTAAATAAAAGAACATTTACACAACTTTCTATTAAAAAACGTAACAGTTAACACACACAAATACACATGTATGTATACATACACACACACACACACACACAAGGTAATACAGATATATATAAATGAAAATTACTGAAATGTCATCACCTGGAGAAGATATTATTAACATTCATATTCTTAAATCTTAAAACTCATTCATGTGTATGATATCAATTTAGGAAGTAAATATATATATTGATTTATTACACATACTGCTTTTTAACCATATTTGTTAAAAAGTAGCTACATAAATGACTAAATTTACATCTAGTCATTTTTAATATGTTTAATCAAATTGGGTTTTGCTGAATGTTTATATAATTTCCTTTACTTGTTTTTAAACTGCTTATTGAATGAATTTGATTTTCTACCTCATAACAAATTTGGTTAAGATTTTTTCATAGAAAGGACTCTATCTCAACCAGATTTTCAAATTTATTAGCCTAAAGATATAGAATGCATGCTCATAATTATTTTCCTTTTATTTTAATTACAGATTATGATCATTTTACCTTTGATATTTTTTCACTCTTTTGGTCCTAAATGGTTTGCTCCTTGGAAGAAAAGCTATGACAAACCCAGAGAGCATATTAAAAAGTAGAGACATTACTTTGCCAACAAAGGGTCTGTCTAGTCAAAGTTATGGTTTTTCCAGTAGTCATGTATGGATATGAGAGTTGGACTATGAAGAAAGCTGAGTGCTGAAGAATTGATGCTTTTGAACTGTGGTGTTGGAGACTCTTGAGAGTCCTTTGGACAGCAAGGAGATCCAACTAGTCCATTCCTATTTAGGAAATCAGTCCTGAATATTCATTGGAAGATTGATGCCAAAGCTGAAACTCCAATACTTTGGCAACCTGATGCAAAGAAATGACTCATTTGAAAAGACCCTGATGCTGGGAAAGACTGAAGGCAAGAGAAGAAGGGGATGACAGAGGATGAGATGGTTGGATGGCATCATCAATGCGACAGACATGAATTTGAGTAAGCTCCGAGATTGGTAATGGACAGGGAGGCCTGGCATGCTGCAGTCCATGGGGTCACAAAGAGTTGGACATGACTGAGTGACTGAACTGAACTGAACTGAGAATAGCTTGTGGTTTGTTTATTTAATTTGTAATTCCAAGTACCTGCTCTTGGATATATTATTGTTTCTGCTGATCATTTGCCAGTTGGTTTGTCAGCATATATTTAGACCTTTATTAATTACCTCATATTCTTTATAAGTAATTTCATCTTGAATATGTGTGTTTTTTAAGGAGTCTATTTAAATATGCTTTCAATACTGTTTTGATTTTTGCTTTGACACAAATTTATTTAATGTAGTGTGTAAAATAGGTTAGTAGTTGGACTTTTTATTTGTCTTACTATAAATAGCACATATATTTTCCCTAAGATTCTTATTTTCTTTGCATTTCCAGGTGATAATGTTATTTAATTAATTTTCATGTTATTTGTATAATCCTGAAAGATACAGCATTATTTAGGGTTATATCACTGATTAACTGTTAGTTTCTCAGTTGTCTGTGTCTAGCTGTTTGTGACACCCTGGATTGTAGCCACTAGGTTCCTCTGTCCATGGGATCCTCCAAGCAAGAATACTGGAGTGGGTAACCATTCCCTTCTCCACATGATCTTCCTGACTTAGGAATTCAGCTTTCATTCCAATCCCAAATAGGGCAATGTTAAAGAATGTTTAAACTTCCATACAATTGTATTCATTTCACATTCTAGCAAGGTAATGCTCAAAAGCCTTCATGCTAGGCTTCAGCAATATATGAACTGAGAACTTCCAGATGTACAAGCTGGATTGAGAAAAGGCAGAGCAACCAGATATCAAATTGTCAACATCCATTGGATCATAGAGAATGCAAGGGAATTCCAGAAAAGCATCTATTTATGCTTTATTGATTATGCCAAAGCCTTTGACTGTGTGGATCACAACAAACTGTGGAAAATTCTGAAAGAAATGGAAATACCAGGCCACCTCACCTGCCTCCTGGGAAACCTGTATGCAGGTCAAGAAGCAGAAGTTAGAACCAGAAGTGGAACAATGGACTGGTTTCAAATTGGAAAAGGAGTATGTCAAGGCAGTATATTGTCACCCTGCTTATTTAACTTATATGCAGAGTACATCACGTGACATGCCAGGCTGGATGAAGCACAAACTGGAATCAAGACTGCCAATAGAAATATCAATAACCTCAGATATGCAGATGACACCACCCTAATGGCAGAAAGTGAAGAGGAACTGAAGAGCCTCTTGATGAAGGTGAAAAAGGAGAGTGAAAAAGCTGGTTTAAAACTGAGCATTCAAAAAATGAAGATCATGACATTCAATCCAATCACTTCATGGCAAGTAGATGGGGAAAAAGTGGAAACAGTGACAATTATTTTTCCTAGGACTCCAAAATCACTGCGGACAATGACTGCAGCCAGGGAAAGACACTTGCTCCTTGGAAGGAAAGCTATGATAAACCTAGACAGCATATTAAAAAGCAGAGACATCACTTTGCCAACACAGGTCCATATAGTCAAAGCTATGGTTTTTCCAGTAGTTATGTATGGATGTGAGAGTTGGACTATAGAGAAAGCCAAGTGCCAAAGAATTGATGCTTTCAAATTGCGGTGCTTGAGAACCCTCTTAAGAGTTCCTTGCACAGTAAGGAGATCAAACCAGTCAGTCCCAAAGGAAATCAACCCTGATTATTCATTGGAAGGACTGATGCTGAAGCTGAAGCTCCATTGCTTTGTCCGCTGGATGCAAAGAGTTAATGCATTGGAACAGACCCTGCTGGTGGGAATGATTGAGGGCAGGAGAAGAAGGGGGCAACAGAGGATGAGATGTTTGGATAGCATAACTGACTCAATGAACATGTATTTGAGCAAACTCTGGGAGATAGTGAAGGACAGGGAAGACTGGCATGCTTCAGTCCATCAGGTTACAGAGGCAGACACTGCTTAGCGATTGAACTACAATAAATATAAACAATTTTAATGGATTTACTTGTTCTTGTGCATAATTTATACTCATTTTTTATACTCATTTCTCTTTTAAAGAACTTTCCTGGTGGCTCAGTGTAGAAAAATCTGTCTGCCAATGCCAGAGACACAGATTCTCTCCTTACTCCTGGAAGATCCCACATGCCATGGAGCAACTAAGCCCATGTGCCAAAACTATTGAGCCTGTGCTCTAGAGCCTGGAAGCCGTGACTACTGAGCCCATGTGTCACAACTACTGAAGCCTGTGCACCTAGAGCCTGTGCTCTGCAACAGTGGGCGCCACCACGGTGAGAAGTCTGCACATCACAACTAGGGAGTGACGTCACTTGCCATACTAGAGACAGCCTGAGCATGGAAACGAAGACCCAGCACAGCCATAAAATAAATATTCAATAAATAAATAAAAATTAATTTAGAAAAAAAGAGCTTTTGTAACTGTCATTGGTAAATTATATCTTTGACTATGAACTTATTCTTTTATCTTTAAGAGTCACATTGTTTTAGGAAATTTCCTTAAAGCAGAATAAAGCTGAATTATATTATCTGAGTTAAATCTGTAATTCTCATCTTTTAGTAGATCCATTTAACGTGTATTTGCATAAGGTTATATTTAGTTTTCCAACTCTTATTAATTTAGTTTTTTCCTTCAAGAAAATTTCTTTTTTATTTCATGTTTTAATTTTATTGAGAATTGAGAAGATGTACAGACTGAGGTAGATCTGCAACACTTATTGTCACATTTCTACATAATACATTTACATCGGTATTTCTCAGGTTAACAACTTAAAAATTAACTGGAATTTTATTTTCTTTTCCCTTTGGGAAAATGTTAATGATCTGTTTTTTTCTCCTGATTATCCCTCTCTAAACCAAAAAGCAAAACCAAACAGAACAAAACAGCTCAGGGATTTTTCCCTTAATGGAGTCATAATGAATTTAATTTATTTTAATTTATTATTATAATTCCAATAATAAAAATGTATCCCCTAACAGCAATAAGCATACCTAGCACATCATTTCTCAATAAAACTATTGAAACCACAATCTTTAAAGAAATGCTTATTTGGGATCTTGGACAAGAGAAGTATAAGATTTTTTGGTGTACAAGAATGCAAATAGACAAATGTTCAAATACTGGTGGAGACAAAAAGACATAAGAACCAGATTAATGCTTCTAACTGTTGAAATTACTGATAGTTTGAGCATCAAAAAGAATAGCAAAACTTTTATATAGCACAGTGAATATAAAATGATCTATAATTTAATGATAGTAATAAGAATAATGTTAAGGGCAGGGAGAAAAGAGGGCCTCATATAAAATACAAAATACACATTTAATGAACTAAGAAGTAACACAGATATAAGAAATCACTGCAGCTCTCATTGATATAATTGATTCAGATAAGACTAATCGATGGACACTAAAATTGAGTGAAAGATTATTGAGTAACAAGTTATTTCTATAGTTTCAAAGTATTACTCTACAGCTTTTATAAATTGTAAGGAAATAAGATGACACCACCCTTATGACAGAAAGTGAAGAGGAACTAAAAAGCCTCTTGATGAAAGTGAAAAAGGAGACTGAAAAAGTTGGCTTAAAGCTCAACGTTCAGAAAACGAAGATCATGGCATCTGGTCCCATCACTTCATGGGAAATAGATGGGGAAACAGTGGAAACAGTGTCAGACTTTAGTTTTTTGGGCTCCAAAATCACTGCAGATGGTGACTGCAACCATGAAATTAAAAGATGCTTACTCCTTGGAAGGAAAGTTATGACCAACCTAGATAGCATATTGAAAAGCAGAGACATTACTTTGCCAACAAAGGTCCGTCTAGTTAAAGCTATGGTTTTTCCTGTGGTCATGTACGGATCTGAGAGTTGGACTGTGAAGAAAGCTGAGCGCTGAAGAATTGATGCTTTTGAATTGTGGTGTTGGAGAAGACTCTTGAGTGTCCCTTGGACTGCAAGGAGATCCAACCAGTCCATTCTGAAGGAGATCAGCCCTGGCATTTCTTTGGAAGGAATGATGCTAAAGCTGAAATCCAGTACTTTGGCCACCTCATGTGAAGAGTTGACTTATTGGAAAAGACTCTCATGCTGGGACGGATTGGGGACAGAAGGAGAAGAGGATGACAGAGGATGAGATGGCTGGATGGCATCACTGACTCAGTGGGCGTGAGTTTGCGTGAACTCCAGGAGTTGGTGATGGACAGGGAGGCCTGGCATGCTGTGATTCATGGGATCTCAAAGATTCGGACATGACTGAGCGACTGAACTGAACTGAACTGAAGGGAATAAGTGTATCTTTATAATGAAGAAAACTATAGACCTACCAATGTATATGTATGTGATTGCATACAATAACCACCAATATTGTGTCAAACTGACATCAAGCTTCAGTTCAGTTCATTTCAGTTCAGTCGCTCAGTCGTGTCTGACTCTTTGCGACCCCATGAACTGCAACATGCCAGGCCTCCCTGTCCATCACCAACTCTCAGAGTCCACCCAAACTCATGTCCATTGAGTCGGTGATGCCATCCAACCATCTCGTCTTTTGTCATCCCCTTCTCCTCCTGCCCTCAATCTTTCCCAGGATCAGGGTCTCTTCAAATGAGTCAGCTCTTCGCATCAGGTGGCCAAAGTATCGGAGTTTCAGCTTCAGCATCAGTCCCTCCAATGAACACCCAGGACTGATATCTTTTAGGATGGACTGGTTGGAACTGCTTGCAGTCCAAAGGACTCTCAAAAGTCTTCTCCAACACCACAGTTCAAAAGCATCAATTCTTTTAACATAGAATATATAACATTGAAAGTGAAACCCTAACGTAAATTATGAATTTAGGTGACATTGATGTGTCAGTAGAGGTCATCAATTACTACAACAGTGTAATTCTGGGGCAGGGTGGTCACAGTGGAGAAGACAACGCATGCTTGAGGACAGAGAATATACGGAAACCAAATACTTGGTGTTCTATTATGCTGTGAACCTAAAACTGCTCTAAAAAATAGTCTATTAGAAATTCTAAAATCTAAACTTCCAATTTTTTTTCCACAACATCATTTGGCATTAAAAATATATAAAAAAATTGCTAATTGACTGGTTACTAAACAGTCTAATATAACTTTACATATTTTAAAATTATTATTTAGATTGACAAAGAAGTTTACCATTTGTATTACCTAACTTTTTTTTTTTTTGTCCTTTTTTCTTCTAATGACTTATAAAGGCTTCGCTGGTGGCTCTGAAGGTAAAGAATGCACACAATGGAGGAGACCCAGGTTTTATCCCTGGGTCCGGAAGATCCCCTGAAGAAGGGATGGCTACCCACACCAGTGTTCTTGCCTGGAGGATTGCACGGACAGAGGAGTCTGGTGGGCTGCAGTCCATGAAGTTGCAGAGTCTGACAGGACTGAGCTGCTAATCCAAAAGGATCTTTATATAGTAATGATAGATTTCCTCTGATATGTTCAATATTTTTCCCGTTTGTTATATTTTAACTTTGTTCATGTTTACCTTTTGCCACAGAAGTTGTAATACATAGTCAAGGCAGTCTTTTTGTTTTCTTTCGCCTTTTGTTTCACATCCAGATTACATAAATGATTCTTTATCCTTTTCAAGCAGTTTTGTGGTTTACATCTAATTGGAATTTTATGTATGTTTCTATCATATGATCTTATGTTTCTTATGTGGTTTCCTCAAATAGTTTTTACCATTTATTGAATAAACTTTTCACATTAATTTAAAATGTCTTGTCAAATTTTATATAGTGATCTTTTCTAGATTCTCAAAAAAATATATTTTAAATATTTCTCAGACCTAAAAGTCCCTTCCAATGGAATTGCAATTTTGTGGTGTTTGGTTTTTGCTTTTTTCTGCCAACAAATTAGCAAAATTCTTTTTTAAAAATTTCAATAGAAAATACTTAGGAATATATCTACCTAAAGAAACTAAAGACCTATATATAGAAAACTATAAAACACTGGTGAAAGATATCAAAGAGGACACTAATAGATGGAGAAATATACCATGTTCATGGATTGGAAAAATCAATATAGTGAAAATGAGTATACTACCCAAAGCAATTTATAGATTCAATGAAATCCCTATCAAGCTACCAACGGTATTCTTCACAGAGCTAGAACAAATAATTTCACAATTTGTATGGAAATACAAAAAACCTCGAATAGCCAAAGCGATCTTGAGAAAGAAGAATGGAACTGGAGGAATCAACCTACCTGACTTCAGGCTCTACTACAAAGCCACAGTCATCAAGACAGTATGGTACTGGCACAAAGACAGAAATATAGATCAATGGAACAAAATTGAAAGCCCAGAGATAAACCCACACACATATGGACCCCTTATCTTTGACAAAAGAGGCAAGAATATACAATGGATTAAAGGCAATCTCGTTAACAAGTGGTGCTGGGAAAACTGGTCAACCACTTGTAAAAGAATGAAACTAGAACACTTTCTAACACCATACACAAAAATAAACTCAAAATGGATTAAAGATCTAAACATAAGACCAGAAACTATAAAACTCCTAGAGGAGAACATAGGCAAAAAACTCGCCGATATATATCACAGCAGGATCCTCTATAAACAAATGGGACCTAATTAAACTTAAAAGCTTCGGCACAACAAAGGAAACTATTAGCAAGGTGAAAAGACAGCCTTCAGAATGGAAGAAAATAATAGCAAATGAAGCAACTGACAAACAACTAATCTCAAAAATACACAAGCAACTCCTACAGCTCAATTCCAGAAAAATAAATGACCCAATCAAAAAATGGGCCAAAGAACTAAATAGACATTTCTCCAAAGAAGACATACAGATGGCTAACAAACACATAAAAAGATGCTCAACATCACTCATTATCAGAGAAATGCAAATCAAAACCACTATGAGGTACCATTTCACACCAGTCAGAACGGCTGCGATCCAAAAGTCTACAAGCAATAAATGCTGGACAGGGTGTGGAGAAAAGGGAACCCTCTTACACTGTTGGTGGGAATGCAGACTAGTACAGCCACTATGGAGAACAGTGTGGAGATTCCTTAAAAAACTGGAAATAGAACTGCCTTATGACTCAGCAATCCCACTGCTGGGCATACACACTGAGGAAACCAGAAGGGAAAGAGACACATGTACCCCAATGTTCATCGCAGCACTGTTTATAATAGCCAGGACATGGAAGCAACCTAGATGTCCATCAGCAGATGAATGGATAAGAAAGTGGTGGTACATATACACAATGGAGTATTACTCAGCCATTAAAAAGAATACATTTGAATCGGTTCTAATGAGGTGGATGAAACTGGAGCCTGTTATACAGAGTGAAGTAAGCCAGAAAGAAAAACACCAATACAGTATACTAACGCATATATATGGAATTTAGAAAGATGATAACATAACCCTGTATACGAGACAGCAAAAGAAACACTGAAGTATAGAACAGTCTTATGGACTCTGTGGGAGAGGGAGAGGGTGGGAAGATTTGGGAGAATGACAATGAAACATGTATAATATCATGTATGAAACGAGACGCCAGTCCAGGTGTGATGCATGATACTGGATGCTTGGGGCTAGTGCACTGGGACGACCCAGAGGGATGGTATGGGAAGGGAGGAGGGAGAAGGGTTCAGGATGGGGAACACATGTATACCTGTGGCGGATTCATTTTGATATTTGGCAAAACCAATACAATATTGTAAAGTTTAAAAATAAAATAAAATTGAAAAAAAAATGCCTGGAAAAAAAAGAAAATAGATATTGACTATTTTAAATTAATATCTTCTACAAGTCTGTAATAATTTAAATATCACTACTCTCATCATGATGATGAGCATAAATATGTATTAAACACTTTAATTTGCAAAAACTTGACTAAGCCATTTATGAACATAATCTCAGTCAATCCTCAGTACAATCTGATGTTTACATACAAGAAAAGTGAAGCTTTGATGACTTTAATGACTTACCTAATGTTATAGCAGAAAAGAAGATGAGACAGAATTCAACACAATTCTTTCTAACTCAAAATCCTACTTCTTAACCATTAAATATTAAGTCCTTTTGATCTGTAGATTCAGGTCCTTTTTCAGTCAATGGTTTTATTTTCAAGTCTTTGAACATTCTGTTTGATTTGATTTATTTGCTTGTTCAGAGGTATTCATTATCTATATATTGAATTTTGTTTTGTCCTTACCTCTCTAACTTTTACATTCTTGCTTTGTTTCCTTTAACATTCTGGATTTTTTTTTTCTTATCTATGTTTTTCTTGATGCTATGAATTTGGTTTTCCAGGCTGGAGTATTTAAAATTCAATCTGAACTAACTATATACCATTAATTTATAAAATGACATGTGTTTGAATAATCAAAACTTAACTATATTACAGCAAAATTTTAAATAACAGAATTAACCTCAGATAATACAATATGGGTAAAGCATAGATAATACATATTGCTGTTGTTGTGCTCAGTTGCTCAGTCATGTCCAACTCTTTGCAACCCCATGGACTGTAGACCATCAGACTCCTCCATCCATGGGATTTTCCTGACAAGAATACTGGAGTGGGTTGCCATTTCCTCCTCCAGAGGATCTTCCCAACCCAGGGATTGAACCTGCACCTCCTGTATTTGGCAGTTCTTTTCCACTTAGCAACCTGGAAATCCATAGATTAATACATAGGAAATGATATTCACAGATGAGTTATATATACTTAATAACTGCACAGTTTAAAAAAATCAAATATATCTAAGTAAAGGACAATTCAATGGCAGAAAAATGATTGTGCAGTTTTTAAATAATTGTGTGATCAATTAAAAATTACATAACCATAATATTGAAAATCAGAGATCCAATATTGAAAGGGCACTGCATTTGGATCTGATCTTAAATGCAAGTCCTGACAGTGTGACTTTGAACAAGTATCTTAGCCATTCTGAAAGTATTCAATATCTGCAAAATGGGAAAATTAGTATCTTCTCCATAATAATGCTTTAAAATAAAATAAATAATGCTTCAAGGAAATTTTAAGTTGTGAAATATATGCCATCCTGTATTATAACTATTATTATTTTTGTATAAAAATTATCATCTTTAGTCATCAGCACCTAGAACTGTAATTCTTTGCTTAGTTATTTCAATTGTCATTGTTGCAAAAGACCAAGAATGTGCTGTCACATCTCTATAGAAGGAGCTATAATCAGTGTTTTTCCTTTGAATTATTTACACCTTAATAATAGATGCCTCTCAAATTATCGGAGCATTAACAGAATGCCATTTCTGATATGCAAATGCTCCAAGTCATGTTTCTGAATAGATACTGTTCTGCCTCAAAGATAAATAAGAAGAACTGTGAATGTAGTAGCTGGGATTTCAGCCAGTGAGGGCTGCCATTTCAGCAGTGCGGGTGCACACTGAGCTTGGCTTGGTGGCAGTTAGAAGTAGCAACTCATGAATGTAGACAGATTTATGCAGGGTGACCTTCATGACTCAATGTGCGTGGTAGCTTTGTGATTTCCACAGGGGTTACTAACAGGACATTCCATTGACAACCACAATGAGTGTTCTACTTCCCTGGCATTTTTAGAGCACATCTTTATGCATCAGAAAACCTCAGCCTTGCACAGGGTTGCTTTCTAAAGAGACACACTGCTGGATGAATTTTGTAAAGGATAAAGTTTATCTGCATATCCGTCAATTAACTAACCATAACTTCAGGGGTTCTTTTATTTTCAAATATTTTGGTACTTTACCTCCACAATGAACATGCAAAGTTGTGTTTCTGTGATATAAATGATTGAATCAGTGTTTAGGCTCAAAGCATATAGACAGCTGTTTATAGGGGATTTTAGAATGATGATCTCAGAATCAAAAGGGCATACGGGTGCTGTAGTTAATGACAAAGCATATTGAAATACCTTCATTTTCTTTATGGAAAAATGTTAATTCAAGTAGATTAGTGAACTGTAATGGCAACCCACTCCAGGACTCTTGCCTGGCAAATCCCATGGACGGAGGAGCCTGGAAGGCTGCAGTCCGTGGGGTCACTAGGAGTCGGACACGACTAAGCAACTTCACTTTCACTTTTCACTTTCATGTATTGGAGAAGGAAATGGCAACCCACTCCAGTGTTCTTGCCTGGAGAATCCCAGGCACGGGGGAGCCTTGTGGGCTGCCGTCTATGGGGTCGCACAGAGTCGAACACGACTGAAGGGACTTAGCAGCAGCAGCAGTGAACTGTAATAGGCCTATTACAGCTAGACTCCAAGGAGACATTTATTAAATTCAGTATTCATTTCATTTTGGAAAAGTTGGAGTAATTCCACTGCCCCAAATCAAGCTAACAATTGAATTTATTTCAGTTGCAAAGCAGGTATCCAAAGATGTGCACCAGGATTCAACCTGTTCTTGTCTTACTCCTTTCGATTTATTGGATGACATTATAAGAATATTCTCAGTAACTTAAAGAAGGGGGGAATGTCCAATTTAATCAGGTTCCAAAATGATTTCTGTATGCTGACGCATCTAAAGTTAACATGATAATATTTATCATCAAGAAATATATCTGATTGCTAGTGAAACTAGGAAGATTTAACTTGGAAAAGAAGAATAATTTAGAAGTAAAGGAAGAGTAATTAAAATCAATCAATTGTTTGCTTAGCAGAAGAAGAGACAACAGAAATAGAAGTGAAATTAATGATACATTACATAGAGAGATCAATTTGGACTGTGTATAAAAACATTCAAATACATTTTTTCAAACAAGAAGTTTACTCAGGATCTCAGAGTGCACCTTGATTGATGATGTCTCACCAGATGTTGGAGGACAGTTGGATTCTCTATGTGTGAGGGATGGGAATGTTTGGTCTTTAGATTATGCCTTACCCCAGAGTATCTATGATTTTTTTTTTTTTTAATCATTGAAATAGTTGAAAGAAGTTCATGGTCTGCTTTGAAAGTGAAAGTTGCTCAGTGGTGTGGGTGCCATGGACTATACAGTCTATGGAATTCTCCAGGCCAGAACACTTGAGTGGGCAGCCGTTCCTTTCTCCAGGGGATCTTCCCAACCCAGGGATCGAACCCAGGTCTCCCACATTGCAGGCAGATTCTTTAAGAGCTGAGCCACCAGGGAAGCCCAAGAATACTGGAGTGGGTAGCCTATCCTTTCTCCAGCGGATCTTCTACACCCAGGAATTGGACCAGGGTCTCCTGCACTGCAGGCAGATTCTTTACCAGCTGAGCTACCAGGGAAGTTCAGGTACCAGGGAAGTTCTGCTTTAATGCTCCTCTTTTCTTTACAAAGTCTAATATGAAAAATTCAAAATATGTTTAATTTAAAGAGCAATATGGGATCTCTGTGGTAAATAGAGTTATTAATGCATATTGCCTAATGCTGAAAATGGGACACAGAGACATCTCCTATAAGAGTTCAGTTTTTAAATTCAAAACCACATTTTATTAATTCTATATGGTCATGTCCCCTCACCATTGAACCTAATGTAGAATTGAAAACAGTTACCAAGGGAGTAACTAGGTTATTTTCAATATAATGGCCCTGATTCCAACTGCAGTGGTCATTTATTCAAATAAGTTTCAGTGTTATATGCTATGATAGCATACCAAACTTTATCATTCATAACATTCCACCTTGACATTTTTGTCTTTGCTCTTATAAATCATCTATTTTTAAAGTATCTCTGGCTCTTGGCACAGTTACTTTCCACTTTTTGTTAAATGAATATATTTTCGTATATATATTCAAATATATTTCATATAGGACATGTATCATGTGCACCTGAATTTTGTCAATATTTCTTTTCGTCCCCATCTCCTTGCCCTTCTTCTTATTGAATTGACCAAATGATGTTTGCCCTTAGCATTTAAAATATTCACAAATGTTTTGAAGGTGTGTCTTTAAATCATAAGCATCTCTGTAGTCCTTTAAATTATCGATTAATGACATAGAATGTATTTTCTTAGATTGATCTTTTATATTTATGAATTCTTTTAAACAGTTCCTAAAATCTTTAAAAATGTGTTTATTTTTTCTTTGATCTAAACTCTTTGTACCTGGTCAGACTTTCTGACTGCTTTTAACATGTGATAGCATATATTTTTGTGTAGTTTCCACATAAATCACTTTATTGTTCCATATTTGTATTAGTCCATGTTTTTCATAATTTTAAATGTAATTTTTCTTCTGATACTCCTAGGTCTTAAATTTTTAGAGAAACTGAATTGTTTTACCACTTCAAAATAAGAAATACATTTGATGTATTTGTCCATATTTTTCATAATTTTAAATGTAATTTTTCTTTGATACTCCTAGGTCTTAAATTTTTAGAGAAACTGAATTGCTTTGCCACTTCAAAAACAGAAATACATTTGATAATATTTTCAATGATTTCCACAGAAAATTATGCACATTTCAAAATACTTTCTACATACTTATGACAATTGAATGCATTATATTTTCTCATATAATGGATTTGAGATAGCCATGTATTAGTAGTAGCAGAATTCTAAAATGGATCTCAGGATTTATTGCTTCCTGCTGAACATGCCCTGATTTTAGATTAGGATGAGTTTCACTCCCATTATTGGGCTATGTTACAGGTCAAAATAGATTTTGCAGATCTAATTAAGGTCCTAAATCAGTTGACCTGTGACAGATTATTTCAGTGGCCCTGAGTTAATCACAGAGTCCTTTCACAGTGGAGTTTTCTCCAGGCAGGTATCAGAAGAAGTAGTCAGTGATTATCTCCAAGTGTCCTGTAAAGAAGCAAACACTCATGGTGTGAATTGCCTATGATGGTCACATGGTAAAGAGCTGTGGGTAGCATTAAGGAGCTGAACATTGACTTGAACCAGCAACTAGAAGTCTGAATGGGGACTTCAGTCTTAGGATTGTAAGGAAAGGAAGTCTGACAACAATCAGTGAACTTGGAAGAGAATCCTGACCCAACTCCAGCCAACATCTTGATTTCAGCTACGAGAGGCTGAACAGAAAATCCAGCCACACCATGTCCAGACTTAAGACCTACACACCAGATGAGGTAATTCACTTGTGTTGACTTAAGCCACCCCATTTGTGGTGTTTTGTTACACAATAGAACACTTGTAAAACTGAGGAAATTTGTCATTTGAAGTCCGCCAGAATTGTGAATCAAAAGCTTCCCAAAGTTTTTCTTTTTTTTTTTTTCCTGAAGGAAATCTCAAGGAATGTACAAGTTTCAGATTCAGTAGAGATCATCTACAACAATCCAGTTAAGGAGGCTGACAGTCAGACAGATTAAGCACCATTTTCTTAAATAATTCATAAACATAATAGGGAATGGGAACAAGAGTCCATGAGGCCAAATCAATGATCTTTTCCACAGTATACAGCGAGTATGTTTAGTCATGATTAGAAAAGGAAAAAAAAAATGATGCTAGTGGGTATTGTGCACATATTTTCATTTTAATAGTTAATATATCCCTAAATATTTGCAGCTATCTTTCCTTTCTTTGCTTTCTTTTCTTCCTTCCTTCCCTCTTCTCTCATTTTTATTATTCAGGATTCAATCAAGGTTGACACATTGCATTTGACTGTGATATCTGGGCATGAACACCCACTCCAGTATTCTTACCTGATAATCCCATGAACAGAGGAGCCTGGAGGGCTACAGTCCATAGAGTCGCAAAGAGTTGGAAACAACTGAAGTGACAGCACACACACACGCACATTGCTGTATTACTTTTAAAAAAGTTAATTAACTGATGGCTGTATTGGGTCTTAGTTGTGGCACATGGGCTTAGTTGCCCCAAGGCATATAGGATCTTAGCTCCCCAACCATGGATTGAACCCATGTCGCCTGCATTAGAGGGCAGCTTCTTAACCATTGGACCACCAGGAAAGTCCCTGTCAGCTCAGTCAGTCAGTCGTGTCCGACTCTTTGCGACCCCATGAATCGCAGCACACCAGGCCTCCTTGTTCATCACCAACTTCCGGAGTTAACTCAAACTCACATCCATCGAGTCAGTGATGCCATACAGCCATCTCATTCTCTGTCCTCCCCTTCTCCTCCTACCCCCAATCCCTCCCAGCATCAGGGTCTTTTCCAGTGAGTCAACTCATTGCATGAGGTGGCCAAAGTATTGGAGTTTCAGCTTTAGCATCAGTCCTTCCAATGAACACCCAGGACTGATCTCCCTTAGAATGGACTGGTTGGATCTCCTTGCAGTCCAATGACTCTTAAGAGTCTTCTCTAACACCACAGTTCAAAAGCATCAATTCTTCAGTGCTCAGCTTTTTTCACAGTCCAACTCTCACATCCATACATGACCACAGGAAAAACCATAGCCTTGACTAGATGGACCTTTGTTGGCAAAGTAATATCTCTGCTTTTGAATATGCTATCTAGGTTGGTCATAACTTTCCTTCCAAGGAGTAAGTGTCTTTTAATTTCATGGCTGCAATCACCATCTGTAGTGATTTTGGAGCCCCCAAAAATAAAGTCTGACACTGTTTCCCCATCTATTTCCCATGAAGTGATGGGACCGGATGCCATGATCTTAGTTTTCTGAATGTTGAGCTTTAGGCCAACTTTTTCACTTTCCTCTTTCACTTTCATCAAGAGGGTCATTAGTTCCTCTTCACTTTCTGCCATAGGGTGGTGTCATCTGCATATCTGAGGTTAGTGATATTTCTCCTGGCAATCTTGATTCCGGCTTGTGCTTCTTCCAGCCCTGTGTTTCTCATGATGTACTCTGCATATAAGTTAAATAAGCAGGGTGACAACATACAGCCTTGATGTATTCCTTTCCCTGTTTGGAACCAGTCTGTTGTTCCATGTCCAGTTCTAACTGTTGCTTCCTGACCTGCATATAGGTTTCTGAAGAAGCAGGTCAGGTGGTCTGGTATTCCCATCTCTTTCAGAGTTTTCCACAGTTTATTGTGATCCACACAGTCAAAGGCTTTGGCATAGTCAATAAAGCAGAAATAGATGTTTTTCTGGAACTCTCTTGCTTTTTTGATGATCCAGCCGATTTTGGCAATTTTTTTTTAAATTTTTTAATTATTATTATTATTTTTTTTTACTTTACAATATTGTTTTGGTTTTGCCATACATCAACATGCATCAGCCACGGGTGTACACGTGTTCCCCATCCTGGACCCCCTTCCCACCTCCCTCCCCATACCATCCCTCTGGGTCATCCCAGTGCACCAGCCCCAGGCTTCCTGTATCCTGCATCCAACCTGGTCTGGCGATTCATTTCTTATATTATATTATACATGTTTTAATGCCATTCTACCAAATCATCCCCCCTCTCCCTCTCTCACAGAGTCCAAAAGACTGTTCTATACATCTGCGTCTCTTTTGCTGTCTCGCATACAGCGTTGTCATTATCATCTTTCTAAATTCCATATATATGCGTTAGTATACTGTATTGGTGTTTTTCTTTCTGGCTTACTTCACTCTGTATAATAGGCCCCAGTTTCATCCACCTCATTAGAACCAATTCAAATGTATTCTTTTTAATGGCCAAGTAATACTTCATTGTGTATATGTACCACAGCTTTCCTATCCATTCCTTTGCTGGTAGACATCTAGGTTGCTTCCATGTCCTGGCTATTATAAACGGTGCTGTGATGAACATTGGGGTACACGTGTCTCTTTCAATTCTGGTTTCCTCGGTGTGTATACCCAACAGTGGGATTTCTGGGTCCTATGGCAGTTCTATTTCCAGTTTTTTAAGGAATCTCCACACTGTTCTCCATAGTGGCTGTACTCGTTTGCATTCCCACCAACAGTGTAAGAGGGTTCCCTTTTCTCCACATCCTCTCCAGCATTTATTGCTTTTAGACTTTTGGATCGCAGCCTTTCTGACTGGCATGAAATGGTACCTCATTGTGGTTTTGATTTGCATTTCTCTGATAATGAGTGATGTTGAGCATCTTTTTATGTGTTTGTTAGCCATCTGTATGTCTTCTTTGGAGAAATGTCTATTTAGTTCTTTGGCCCATTTTTTGATTGGGTCATTTATTTTTCTGGAATTGAGCTGCAGGAGTTGCTTGTATATTTTTGAGATTAGTTGTTTGACAATTGCTTCATTTGCTATTATTTTCTCCCATTCTGAAGGCTGTCTTTTCACCTTGCTTATAGTTTCCTTTGTTGTGCAGAAGCTTTTAAGTTTAATTAGATCCCATTTGTTTATTTTTGCTTTTATTTCCATTATTCTGGGAGGGGGGTTAGAGGATCCTGCTGTTATATGTATCGGCGAGTTTTTTGCCTATGTTCTCCTCTAAGAGTTTTATAGTTTCTGGTCTTATGTTTAGATCTTTAATCCATTTTGAGTTTATTTTTATGTATGGTGTTAGAAAGTGTTCTAGTTTCATTCTTTTACAAGTGGTTGACCAGTTTTCCCAGCACCACTTGTTAACGAGATTGTCTTTTCTCCATTGTATATTCTTTCCTCCTTTGTCAAAGATAAGGGGTCCATAGGTGCGTGGGTTTATCTCTGGGCTTTCAATTTTGTTCCATTGATCTATATTTCTGTTTTTGTGCCAGTACCATACTGTCTTGATGACTGTGGCTTTGTAGTGGGGCCTGAAGTCAGGTAGGTTGATTCCTCCAGTTCCATTCTTCTTTCTCAAGATCGCTTTGGCTATTTGAGGGTTTTTTTGTATTTCCATACAAATTGTGAAATTATTTGCTTTAGCTCTGTGAAAAATACCATTGGTCGCTTGATAGGGATTGCATTGAATCTATAGATTGCTTTGGGTAGTATACTCATTTTCACTATATTGATTCTTCCGATCCATGAACATGGTATATTTCTCCATCTATTAGTGTCCTCTTTGATTTCTTTCATCAGTGTTTTATAGTTTTCTATATATAGGTCTTTAGTTTCTTTAGGTAGATATATTCCTAAGTATTTTATTCTTTTTGTTGTAATGGTGAATGGAATTGTTTCTTTAATTTTCTTTCTATTTTCTCATTATTATTGTATAGGAATGCAATTTGATGTCTGGTTCCTCTGCCTTTTATTTTAATATCTTAAAACAACATATATGTATTATCTCATAGTTTTGAGGGACAGAAGCCAGACATTAGTCTCAGAGTCTATACATCAACAAGACCATATTCCTTTCTGGAGACTCTAGGAGAAATATGTTTTCTTGAGTTTTTCCAACTTCTAGAGGCTTCTATTTTTCCATGACTCATAGCCTTCTTGTTTCATCTTCTAAACTAGTGACAAAAAATTGAGTCCTTTTCACATCACTCCTGTCTGACACTCTTTACATAGTCACATCTGACAGTGACCACAGATGGTAAATTTCTCTGCTTTTAAGGACTCATGTAATTAGAATGTGCCCACTCAGATAATCCAGGAAAATCTCCCCATCTCTGAGTTCTTAATTGTATTTGTAGTGTCTCCTTTCCCTTATAAGGCAATATATTCAAAGAGTCCAAGTATTAGGGTCTAGACATATTTGGGAAGCCATTATTTTTCCCTCATTGGAAATGTACAATGTTGATTTTTAAAAATTCTATGGTTGCTTCTATGTATGATATCTGGCATTCTTATATAAAGAAACCTGGCCTTTCCTCTTCCTTCTGTGGATTCAGAGGTTATTTACATTTCAGTATGGTATAATCTCGATGGCTCAGTGGTAAAGAATTCACCTGCCAATGCAGGAGACATTGGTTCAATCCCTGGGCAACTCACTCCAGTATTCTTGCCTGGGAAATTCCACTGACAGAGAGGCCTGTAGGGTTACAGTCCATGGGGTCCAGATAAAATCACACAACTTAGCACACACATACACACATAATATAATAATTTTTAAAAATTTTTGTTTTTGTTTTTGATGGTCATTTTGAGTCATACTGGGGAAGTTTTTAAAGGGTGTGAGACTATGTTATAAAATTACTATAATTTTCTTAGATGTGATATAGCTTTGTGATTATGTAAGCTGAATTATTTAGGGTGATGTTACCATAACTGTACCTTCCCCAAAACAGGAAAATCATAGAATATTACACTGTTTATTATAGACTGAAGGTATAAAGATCTTACCTTAACATTCTTTCAAAATTTTATGTATATTTGAAAATTTTTAAACAATGTGGAAATTAATATATCAGAGATACACTGTTATAATGTTAAGACAACTCACCATGATATAAAGAAACCTAATCTGTTTTTCACATTTGAATTCCAATGAACACAAATCTTAAAGAGATTTTTAATAAAGTAAAATAAAGTTCACTTTATCTGGCTTCTCATATTGAAGGGAAGGTCCAAGTCTAGTTTTATAATCAAGATTACTTTTTCTTTTATCTGATTTCCAAACATATGTCAGAATTCTCAAAAGCATTGGAATACAATTTAGTTTTAGAAATTAAACTTTTGTATGTTATATTAAAAACATAATTCTTAAAAAAAAAGACAATAATACTATCACATGGTACTAATGAGCATATCAAAAGGTCAACATAATTGGAGAATTTTCTTGTATGAAAGCAATGACCAGGATGAATCTTGCAAAGGAAGCACTGCATTTACAGCAGAATTCTTATGCATGGCATATGAGCATCTCTGGGCCTCCAGATTAGGCAAGAATACTTCTTTTTTTTTTGTATACTGCATTATCATTTCCAAAGTAATACTGACAATTTGATGTTCACAAGCTTGTCAAATGGATAACTGTTATTTATTCCTTTACTAAATACTTATTGAGACCTTGTACTGTGTGTCAGGTACTGGGCTAATTAGAATTTCCATGAATGTATTGAACACTTAATATATTCTGACTATTAACCATCTTGTATGCATTAACTCACAGACACTCATAATTACTACATAAGATCAACTGTTCCCATTTTACATATGAGAAAATCATAACGACAGAGCAACTGAGTTACAGGATTCAGACTTGTACATTTTACTTCCAGAACTCAAACTGTCCTATGCTCGTGCTAAAGGATCTTAATCAGGAGTCCATAAGACATTATAATTGTGTTTCAAATTTCCAGGGGGAAAGAGTCTATGGTTTATATCAATTTTTCAGAAGAAAAAAATACATTATCATCTTAGTTGATGCAGAAAAATCATTTGAAAGCATAGATTCATGATAAAAACAACAAAATGGGTATAGAGGAAACATACATCAACATTGCAAAGACCAATTATGACAAACTCAAAGCTAATATCATATGGTACAAAGCTGAAAGCTTTTCTTCTAAGATCAGGAACAAGGCAGAATACCCATTCTCACCATATTTATTCAACATAGAAGTGAAAATCCTAGTCACAGCCATCAGACAAGAAAAATAAATATAAATAAATGCCATCCAAACTGGAAGGGGAAAAAGTAAAACTGTCACTATTTGCAGATGGCAAAATACTATATATATATATATATATATATATATATATATCAAGCCCCAGAGATTCTACCCCAAAACTGATAGAGATAATAAATGAATTCAGTGAAGCTGCAAGATATACAATTAATATGCAGAAATCTATTGCATTTCTATACACTAAGAATAAAATATTAGAAAGACAGATCAAGAAAACAATCCCATTTACAATCACACTGAAAATAATAACATACCTAGTAACAAGTTTAATCAAGTAGTAAAAGACCTGTCTTCTGAAAACTATTAAGTGTTGATGAAAATATTCAAGATGACACAAATAAATGAAAGATATACTGTGTTCATGTGTTTCAGAAGAACTATAATGTTAAAAATGTTCATACTACCCAAAACAATTACAAATTCAGCACAATCTCTGTTAAAATATCTATGGCATTTTTTCACAGAAAATGAAAACACTAATTCAAAAAGATATATACACCACAATGTTCATATCAGCATTATTTTAATACTGAGACATGAACACTACCTAAGTATCCGTTAAAAGATGAATAGATAAAGATGTGGTATACATGTACAATGGACATTACTCAGCCATAAAAAAATTGAAATCTTGCCATTTGTGGCAATATGGATAGACCTAGAGGGTACTATGCTAAGTAAAATACATTAGGCTTCCCAGGTGGCACAGTGGTAAAGAATCTGTCTGCCAATGCAGCAGATGCATGAGATGCTGGTTCAATTCCTTGGTCAGGAAGATCCTCTGGAGTAGGAAATAGCAACTCACTCCAGTATTCTTACCTGGAAAATTCCATCGACAGGGGAGACTAATGGGCTACAGTCCATGGGGTTGCAAGGAGTTAGACACAACTGAGCATCTGAGCATGCCTGCAAAATAAGTCAGAGAAAGACAAATACTGTGTTTTTGAAATTATATGTGGAATCTAAAAAGTAAAGCAAATGTACAAATATAAGAAAGCAGAAACAGTCTCACATGTCAGTTCAGTTCAGTTCAGTTCAGTCGCTCAGTCGTGTCCGACTCTTTGTGACCCCATGAATCACAGCACACCAGGCCTCCCTGTCCATCACCAACTCCCGGAGTTCACTCAGACTCATGTCCATGGAGTCAGTGATGCCATCCAGCCATCTCATCCTCTGTCGTCCCCTTCTCCTCTTGCCCACAATCACTCCCAGCATCAGAGTCTTTTCCAATGAGTCAACTCTTCGCATGAGGTGGCCAAAGTACTGGAGTTTCAACTTCAGCATCATTCCTTCCAAAGAAAGTCCAGGGCTGATCTCCTTCAGAATGGACTGGTTGGATCTCCTTGCAGTCCAAGGGACTCTCAAGAGTCTTCTCCAACACCACAATTCAAAAGCATCAATTCTTCAGTGCTCAGCCTTCTTCACAGTCCAACTCTCACATCCATACATGACCACAGGAAAAACCATAGCCTTGACTAGATGAACCTTTGTTGGCAAAGTAATGTCTCTGCTTTTGAAAATGCTATCTAGGGTGGTCATAACTTTCCTTCCAAGGAGTAAGTGTCTTTTAATTTCATGGCTGCAGTCACCATCTATAGTGATTTTGGAGCCCCCAAAAATAAAGTCTGACACTGTTTCCACTGTTTCCCCATCTATTTCCCATGAAGTGGTGGGACTGGATGGCATGATCTTCGTTTTCTGAATGTTGAGCTTTAAGCCAACTTTTTCACTCTCCACTTTCACCTTCATCAAGAGGCTCTTTAGTTCCTCTTCACTTTCTGCCATAAGGGTGGTATCATCTGCATACCACATAGTCTTCCCAACTGGGGATATGTCTATAAGAATTGGTCTCTTGGCTTGATTCAATTTTTTTTTTAAACTGATATTTTTCAGAATTTACTGTATGAAAGTGTAAAAGTGTTAGTCACTCAATTGTATCCAACTCTTTGTGACCCCATTGACTGTAGCCCTCCAGGCTCCTCTGGCCATGGAATTCTATAGGCAAGAAAACTGGAGTGGGTAGCTATTCCCTTCTCCAGGGGATCTTCCTGACTCAGGAGTCGAACCTGGGTTTCTTGCATTGCAGGCAGATTCTTTACCATCTGTGCCACCAGGGAAGAAGCCAGTCTTTTATTGATACCTCGATTTTTATTCATTTCAGTAGGTTGTAAGCAGGGAGGTTACAAAAACATGTATTTATTCTGCTATCTTTCATGAGACTCTCTACATTAAATTTTTGTTTTTATAAAGCATTAAAGAAATGTGCTTGAACTGAATGAGTAAGTTGGATATGACAGCAAAGTGTTCTTGATCTTGGCCAGATGCCAGAATGTGAGCGCATTCATGTATTCTCTAGCTGAAGGGAATGGTACTATGGATCTGCACCAGTAAATTCTACGCAGCCACTAATGCAGCACAGTCACTTTTACACTTTCTTGCTGAATGAAGTGGCTTAAAAAGTGTTTTCCTTAAAGTACATTTAAAACTCTGTTCTTCATAATGGAAGGGACGTTCTTAGCATTTTAAGTGCATGTTTGAAATGTACTGACTCCCAGAAATCACAGGTGCAAATCCAGATGGGGTTAACAGATAAACTTACATGCAGC
The DNA here is from genome assembly GCF_032452875.1 of Bos javanicus. Taxonomy (NCBI): domain Eukaryota; kingdom Metazoa; phylum Chordata; class Mammalia; order Artiodactyla; family Bovidae; genus Bos; species Bos javanicus. The sequence goes on from NC_083881.1 coordinate 49,531,152, forward strand.
TGATTTTGCAGGATTCTTGGGAACCAAAGACAAGTCTTTACTTTGTTGACCTTTAAGATCCAAGATCAATTTTCCTAATAAAAGGCAGACCTTTGTACAATTTCTGAAGTCACTGAAAACCTTTACCAACAGAGATACCAGATTCTATGTCCCAGTCACCCTCAGAGGAATAAAGTTTATTAGTTGACATAAAAACACCAAGAGCAACTTTGCTTTCTTCCCCAATGGCAGCAACCTTTAGAAATGGTGAAGCCATTATTGTTGTGTACCCTTTTGAGTATTCAGAATGTTTTAAGCACTGCATATATCACCATGCTCAGGAAACAAGGAAATATCATAATCTAAATGAATAGCAATAATAATAATCAGCTAACATTGTTTTAATACTTTACACTGTACTACTGTGCTTTAAATTGGCTTATATTAAGCTTTAAAATAACAGAAGATTAGACATAATTATTGTCCCCTTATTACAGAGGGTGTAACTTAGGTTAAAAAAATAAATACCTTGCTCAGATTAAAAAAATAAATATCTTACTCATCTGGTGAGTTGTTCAGAATTAAAATTCCTAAATGTAATTCCAGAAATGTACCATAAATACTATTCTGTACCACTTCTTCAATGTATTTGCATTTTTAAAAAGTTCAAGTACACAGTTTGAAATGAAGTGCCTAATTTGGGCATAATATGCCAGTACTACATCAATTTTATGACGTGTACACTTATTAATTTTATGTGCTAAGTGTGCATCTTAGTACCTCCTGTGCCTTTCATATTTTTTAAGAAAAGAAAAATTGAACAGTAAAACATTTATATTTTCACAAATTCTACTGTAAAAAGATTAAAAATGTTGCAAAAATTGAATCACAGGCAGAAATGAGAATTTATCATGCTACATGTATCTATTTAGTTTATATACTTGTTAGAATGGTTTTAGATTGTGCTTTATAAAACTTAGAAGTGTTCAGTGTAAAGATAACTAATATAGTGTAGTAGAAAATCTGTCTCTACTGTGATTTATCTACTTAGTTAATGAATTGGAAATAAAATGTATGTGATTTGCATATTTGGAGGTCCTTTGCAATAAAGTAGGAAACCTTAATAATAGGCCACTAGAACCATACTAAATGGATTAATCTGTAGATGTCCTTGAATATATTTATATGCTATGTTTCTACCTTTTAATGTCCAATCATTTAAAATTAATTTTTTGGATATAGCTGTTTTACAATGCTGTGTTAATCTCTGCTATACAACAAAGTGAATCAGTTATATGTATACATATGTCCCCTCTTTTTAGATGAATAAGTTTTTAAAGTAAGGGAAAAAACATGCCATAATTCGATCATCCTCCATTTTGTTTTTATGATTATGTAACTACAATCTTGCTTGGCTGCCCATAGCTACATAAAGACCTGCAAGCAGTTCATGCAATGGGGATTGCCCTCAGGCATTAGGGTTTATAATTTGTCAACATCTGTTCCCCTTATCCTCTAAAAGGACAATATTGAGTTTCATGTGTTTGTCTCAGAGACTCTCCTGTAGGATTAAGACCCAGCTGCTCATAGCCATAACCTGATAATAATCATGCCAAGCTTTGTCTACTCTCAGGGCATTTGCACATCATTATTTTCTCTGCCTAGAATGCTCTTTCCCAAATGTGTCCTATATTTGGCTTCTTCTCATTCAAGTTTTAGTTCATATTTACTTTCCTCAGCTAGTCTATTGCATATCATATCCTCTAAGGTAGGCTCCTCTTCTCTCAAATTTTCCTCAATTCCTCAATTATTGTATATTCCTAAATATGTTTGTTCCATCTTTTACACTTGAAGATAAGTCCTTAAAGGAGAAATATTTTGCTTCCTTATTTACTGCAGTATGCCCATTGCCTAGAACAGAAGCATATTCCAGGAAAGTTGCTCAATAATCAGTTATAGACTGACTGGCAGCACCAGTAGGATTAATTGGAAACCTCAATGCCATCAGATAATGCAAACACCAAAATAACACTGTAGAGTCTCTGAAAATTAAACAGTCATTAGACACATAGCCTCAACAGTTGGCCAGGACATATGTACTAAATGTAAACCAGTATGAGCCTGCTAAAAGAAAAGATTTAACCAAGACTCAAAGTCTTTTCACATAATAGGTAGAATGTTGAAGATACAATTTAAGAATATCACCTGTCATAATAAGAACCGGGAACATCTCCACTTAATAAGAAAAGATAGTCAATAGACATCAAAAACAGATGAATCAGATGTTGGAACTATCTGACAAGAGTTTAAAAACAGCTGTTATAAAAATACTTCAATAACAAATGACAAATTCTCTGGAAATAAATGAAAAACTAAAAGTCTCGACAAAGAGAAGTTATAAAAAAAAGAAAAATATAGTAATTATAAAACTAAAAGCATAGTAGAAATAAGAAAAAAATTTGCTGGGTGGTCTCATCACTAGATTGGGAATGACAGGGTTTAAATTAGGTGACTTAGAAGACAGGCCTACATGCTAAGTTGCTTCAGTCATGTTCAACTCTTATGACTCTATAGACTGTAGTCTGCCAGGCTCCTCTGTTTATGGAATTCTCCAGGCAAGAGTACTGGAGTGGGCTGCCATGCCAGCTTCCAGAGGATCTTACCCACCAGGTATTGAACCTGCACCTCTTATGTCTCCAGCTTTGGCAAGCAGTTTCCTTACCACTAGCTCCATCTGGGAAATCCGAGTGAGAGGACACATCAATAGCATTCACCCAATCTGAAGAATGGAGAGCAAGTATGTTAGAAAAAAAAAATAGTCTCAGGTGAAATACAGAAGATTCAAGAGTCATGTTATAGACTACCAGGAGAGGTGAGCTACTAGAACTAGGAGAGTTTTCAAAGAAATATGGCTAAAGCCATTCCAAATTTGATGACGTACATAAATCTACAGACAAAAGAATTCGAGCAAATCACAGACAGATAAAGCCAAAGAAATTCATGCCAAGACATACTATAATTAAACTTTTGACTACTAAACGAACAAAAAACTTGACAGGGTCCAGAGAGAAATGTTACTGGGAAAAAAAAAAAAAAAAAAACAAACTTGTTCAGCTGACTTCAACTACCACAGAAGTACTTTTCCTTGAGACAACCATCCAATGTTTGTATGCAGCAGAACTGTTTTGTGAGTACTTTCCATTTCTCCCATAGAATGAAAAAACAGTTTAGTACAGGATTGCTATTTTTTTTTTCCTTGGGAGTTTGTGGTGATGAAGATGCAGTGAGTACTGGTATAGATTCATGTTACTTTCTCAGTTTGAACTAAGACATGATCAGTTTTACTCACCACTGTTTTTTGTATCACCAATGTAACTGTTAAGAGAAAAGGGCAAATATTTTTTCATAATAAAGACTTCGTGAACTACCTGAAGTTTTTGAGGGATCCCTAAAAGCTCCAATACTTTTAGAGTAAATTAAAGAATCCACCTGCAATGTAGGAGGTGAAGGTTCAATCCCTAGGTCAGGAAGCTCTCCTGGAGAAGGAAATGGCAACTCACTCCACTATGGCCTGGAAAATCCCATGGACAGAAGAGCCTGGCAGGCTACAGTCCATGGGGCTGCAAAGAGTCAGACAGAGTTAGACAGACTAACACTTTTACTATTTTTTATTATTTCTTTACCTCTTCCATGTTCTACATAGTATTCATAATTATCTATTTTTCTGATTCCATAATAATCCATTATGTGCTGTGCTTAGTCTCTCAGCTGTGTTCGACTCTTTGTGACCTAATGGACTGTGGCCCACCACGGTCCTCTGTCCATGGGGATTCTCCAGGCAAGAATACTGGAGTGGGTTGCCATGCCTTCCTTCAGGGAATCTCACAAACCCAGGGATCGAACCCAGGTCTCCTAACATTGCAGACAGATTCTTTACTGTCTGAGCCACCAGGGAAGCCCAATATCCATTATATCATATATTAAAATTGGGCTATTTTTGAACACTTATATTTTTAATTTTGTAATCTATTAAAAATAGCTGCATGCTGCAACTGAAAGCAACCTGCATTCCTGTAATGTATGGAATGCTTAAATAAATAATGGTATACTTAGCAAACGGAATACTTAATACAATTAAAAAGAGCAGACCTACTGCATTCAAACAAAACATGAATACAAAGGACAGACATGATATAATGTTCAGTGGGAGAATAAATACACAAAAAGTCTGAAAATTGAAAACTAACATTTGATCAAAATCCAATAAAGGGTTAACTTAGAGGCGAGTGAAAAAGTTGGCTTAAAGCTCAACATTCAGAAAACTAAGATCATGGCATCCAGTCCCATCACTTCATGGGAAATAGGTGGGGAAACAGTGTCAGACTTTATTTTTTGGGGCTCCAAAATCACTACAGATGGTGACTGCAGCCATGAAATTAAAAGACGCTTTCTCCTTGGAAGGAAAGTTATGACCAACCTAGATAGCATATTCAAAAGCAGAGACATTACTTTGCCAACAAAGGTCCATCTAGTCAAGGCTATGGTTTTTCCAGTGGTCATGTATGGATGTGAGAGTTGGACTGTGAAGAAAGCTGAGGGCCGAAGAATGGATGCTTTTGAACTGTGGTGTTGGAGAAGACTCTTGAGAGTCCCTGGGACTGCAAGGAGATCCAACCAGTCCATTCTAAAGGAGATCAGTCCTGGGTGTTCTTTGGAAGGAATGATGCTAAAGCTGAAACTCCAGACTTTGGCCACCTCATGCAAAGAGTTGACTCATTGGAAAAGACTCTGATGCTGGGAGGCATTGGGGGCAGGAGGAGAAGGGGATGACAGAGGATGAGATGGCTGGATGGAATCACTGACTCGATGGACGTGAGTTTGAGTGAACTCCAGGAGTTGGTGACGGACAGGGAGGCCTGGCGTGCTGTGATTCATGGGGTCACAAAGAGTCGGACACGACGGAGCAACTGAACTGAACTGAACTGAACTAGAGGCCATATTAACGATTTGTTAAAAGGGAACTGTTGGTGTGTTGAAAATGATCTTTTTCTTAATCAAGATGGTAAGTACATAAGTGTGCATATGTACAAAAAGTCATCAAGCTTGAGATATGTGCATTTTTATGTACGCCTGTTATATTCACTATAAAGGTAAAACTCATTTTAAAAACTGAACGTAGCTTTTAAAAAAGTTATTTTTTGTAAATTTTGCTTTAATTTTTTATAATTTCCTTAGACTTAATTTCCTGAATAAGTGCTCTAATTATGTTTATAATTCCTATACAATTTTTTGTTTTGTTTGCACGCTTTTCTTTTATTTTTTTTTAATTTTTAAAATTTTATTTTATTTTTAAACTTTACAATATTGTATTAGTTTTGCCAAATATTGAAATGAATCCACCACAGGTATACCTGTGTTCCCCATCCTGAACCCTCCTCCCTCCTCCCTCCCCATACCATCCCTCTGGGTCGTCCCAGTGCACCAGCCCCAAGCATCCAGTATCGTGCCTCGAACCTGGACTGGCGACTGGCTTTACTTTTAAAGTAGAAGAAAATGCTTTCTTCTAATTTCAATTGCCAGTAGTGATGCCTAAATATAAGTTTTTATATATCCTTGCCAACAAATATCATTGAATTGTTTCCCCCAATTTAAGGCTTTATAGTCTATTTCTTCCAGTAAATGCATGCCAGTTGGAGTGGGAAAATCTCTGTTTATTACTACATAGACTCTTTTCTAGTCACGGGGAAGTTTCTAACAAGAAATACTTCTTCAGTGGTATTGGGAACAATGTTCAACTCACCCATATTCTTACACATTTTTTGAATCTGATAAAAGTGACATCTAGGTAAATGCTCTTTTTACTGGTGAAAGAGAGGCTAAGTGCCTTTTTCTAGCTTTCTCTTTTTGAGAAAGGGTGATTGACTGACTTTGATAGAGTTCTTGGGATATGTACTGATTGCCTTGTGCTTTGAGCATCAAACAAGAATATTGCTCATGATAAGAACAATTTTTGTACACACAGCTAAATGCATGCAGACTCTACTGAATTCTTTTTTCCAGTTTTGAGTAAGTCACTCAAACTTGACATTAAGGCTAGTAAAAGGGGAAGCAATTTAGTTATCGTTTTGTGTTGCTCATATGCAATAAAAGACTGTATTCAAATACAGGTACCCCATTCTCTAACTGCATATTAATGCATACTTCCTATTCTTAATATTATGCTATGGATTTGAAAACCCCAAATTCATGAATACATTTTTAATGTTTTTGGAAAAACATTAGGAATGATGATAAAACCGTCATGTTTTAAAAATAGCACTGTATCTCAGAACAATAGGCAGGGATTTATGGTTCTTCAGTAGAGCATAGTTGCCGTTCTAAATTGTCTACTCTAATGAAATTTACTATTTATTATGGAAGCCACGCCACTTTCCTACATTTTTCACTGCCTCTGCCATGGCATGCAAAGAAGGAGTATAGTAAAAATAATTGATAGAATAAGTTATCACTTTTTAAAGTGATAGATAAAGATAAAGATAGACAAAGATAAACTTTAATTAGTCTATCTATTTCCTGAGGGAAATGATAAAAATTTATTGATGAAGATTCAGAGCAATTTAATGCCGTAAAGCAAACATCAGAAACTACTTGGAAATTATTATCATGCATCAATAAACCACAAAAGAGGTCAAAGAAATCTGTATGTTCCACATCCAAATATATACTAAATATATATTTTAATGAATTTGAAAAGAGGTTCACTTTCCTTTTCTTTTCTCTTCTTCCTTTTTTTTTTGTTTTTCTTTAATGATAGGGGTTAAGAACATGATGTTAATGTTACTTATCATGCTAAGGTGCTGCTACTGCTGCTGCTAAGTCGCTTCAGTCGTGTCCGACTCTGCAACTCCATAGACAGCAGCCCACCAGGCTCCCCCATCTCTGGGATTCTCCAGGCAAGAACACTGGAGTGGGTTGCCATTTCCTTCTCCAATGCATGAAAGTAAAAAGTGAAAGTGAAGTCGCTCAGTTGTGTCCAACTCTTAGCGACCCCATGGACTGCAGCCCACCAGGCTCCTCCATCCATGGGATTTTTCCAGGCAAGAGTACTGGAGTGGGGTGCCATTGCTTTCTCTGCGAGGTGCTAATAGAAGCTTAATAATAAAATGGACATATATATGCATGGATAAGAATTGAACTGGCTTTGATTTATTCCTTCTAATATAAGGTAAATTTTGTTCTCTGAAATGTGGTTTTGAAAAAATAGAAAGAAGACTCCCCTTCTTGTTGCTCGCAAGTATTTGACACAGTGTTCTCTCTGCCTGAAACATTCTTTCCCTAAGTCTTCCCCAGATACACTTAAATTTCAATCTGTAGGTCTCAATTGAGATGTCACTCCCTGAAACCCTAGACCAGTTCCATGTTTCCATAATATTTTTGTTGGTTAGTTGTATCTTAAAAATATCTCAGTTGGCTTCCTCCCATAGAGGTGCTAAAAGAAGCTTGGAGGAGAAAACAGGATATTCCTCCCCTTCTTTTCTCTACTCTGGGAAATGTTTCTTCAGGTGACCACGTTTCCTACGAGATCACAATGCTCACTAACTGGCCCGATCTATGGAGGTTCTTATACTTCCCCTTGCTCCACTGGTCCCCCCAACTTTAGGGTGACAGGAGTGTCCTGTTGTGGTTCATCTTAGGTGATTCACAGTCCCGTCTTGCCTTCTCATTTTAATATCTTTGTGGTCCCTTCCCCATATTAAAGTCCCTCTCTTGAATCGGTATGCATAGAACTGGAAAACCTGCCAGAGATCTGACTGATAGCTATATTTTATTTTCCTTATCTAAAATACCAATCTAACTTTTATATAACTATTTAATCTGTTCTCTCGGCTAGACTAAATTGCAAAACAACAATAACAAAAAACCAAGAACAAAAAAGAAAGAGAGAGAGAGAATAGGTGTTGGTCTGTTTCCATTTTATATTGCCAGTTCTTAGCAAGGATGTTGGCTTAAAGAAGTCAAATAATATTTGTTGAAGAAAGAAATAAAAAGTGGAAGAAAAAAGGTAGAAAGAAAAGAAGGAGGAAGGAAATTCAATTTGGATATTTATATTTCATTTTAATAAAGTGGATTCGTATCCACAAAATACTCTTCCCTTAAACAATCACATAACTGAGATCAAGTTATACATGGGTGTGACAAAAGAAAAGCATAGTCTTTTCTGAGATTGATAAGCCTAAGGTTGTGACTAAAAGGCAAAGTGGAAACTATGAATGTATATCTGTATATTCTGATTAAATAGAATGCAATTCAATGAATCATATGTGAGGCTTTCTGTTTCATTACTTTAAAAAATGTAATAAAAAATCACAAAACAAAACCAATACCAATATTATTTCCATAGGAAGAAGTTCATCCCAAAACAAAAATGTGAACTTATTGTATATACTGGTTAATTTTGTTCACAAAGCAAGCTAATAAAGTAGCACATAACATATGTTTTTCTGTTTCTGTTGAACAGCTTCAACATCTGATAGTCTAAAGCTTATCAAAAATTTATCCATTTCAAGTGGAGGAAAGTTCTGTTATTTCTTGAACAATTGAGAATAAAGAACAATGGTGAACTGAAGGAAAAATACAGGGAAAATGTTAATTTTACACAATAGATGCCAGCTTTTTTTTTTTTTTTTAACAAACGAAAGTGCTATAGAATTGCTCAGTTAAAAGAAACAATGATTTTAAAAAGGATAGAAATACTAAAAGTTTGAGAAAAGTAGAAAGTGTAAAATAATTGATACTGTCAGATGGCAAATGTCAGAAAATCAGGTACTTAGGAACCTGACAGCTATGTTCTGCAAAAATCCAAATCTATCTTTCTACACAAAAGACTCTGATTTACAACTTTTCCTGAAGCTAAAGCTTGTTTCCATAGAAAAACCTCTAGTTTCTTTATAGACTTGTGATTCTCTTAAGGAATACAAACCTATTGTGTTCCTAGCTTAAAAAAATGCAAGTGACCTTTCAGTGCAATGAGCCAGTACAATTTTTAGCTTTTAAACAAATTAATAAAAATATCACATAAACACACTATGCCTACTATTACAGAATTTTTCATAAAGTTTAACTTTCAGTTTAAACTGATTTTTAAATGCATGTAATTGTTTAAAATAAATAACTTCCTATAGTGAAATAAGAACAAGTAGAGTTTTCTCGTATTTTGTGTTCTAAGAAAAAAGTGAAAATAATGTTCAAGATAGATGATGCACATAATGGTATTACAATAATATTTGTTTAAATAATCATTTATCTATTAATATAATTTATTGATACTAACAATTTGCATTATTTAAAGTGTATATTTTGATATATGTAGTATATTAAGTAATAAACTTGTATACTCAAAACTCAGGTTATAAGCATAGACACGTTTTTAATTAAACTTTTGAACAATATCAATTCTGGAAACACAAGATAACTATTTCACATTGCTCACAGACATCAGCAGAAATAGTACCTGCTTGGTAAAATTATGCCAGGGGAATTAGTTTTGGGTTATATTGTTCAGCCCACATTGATATAATATTGACATGAGAAAGTACTTTATCCCTCTTTGGGTCCATATTAATTTTTCCCTTATTTTCCCCATACATAAGCAGCCAGCTCTGGGACAAAATTATTCTCCTTTTTCATATCCACAAAAATATCTCTAGTAACTTTATACCTTTTCTCACTGACAACATATATCCTACTTACTTTACACACTGAAATGCTTTCCTTGTTTTTAGTAGCTTCAACTACATATTATAATTTTTAACCTTTAAAAGACCTTAACAAAACCAAGAAACAAGTAATTGAACTGTTATACCAGCCTTTTCTGATTGGCAATCTTAAGAACATATTCCGTAGCCTCTAAAAATATATGCTTTTCTCATAGAACAATTTCTCTTTAATGTGGTATAAGACCCATGTTTAATGAACCCAAGCATATTTTGAAGTTCTGCAATTATACCAAGGAAAGTGGGCTATGTTTGTATTTCAAGGACACGATAAGAGTTAACTTCAAGCTTTCTCCCAGGCATATTTTTTTCTCTCAGGATCAGAATTATGAAAATAGTATTTTATCAAGTATCTTTATCAAGCTATCTTTCTCTAACTGTGTATTCAAGAAGAAACAGTTTTAGAATTTTAAAAGAGTTTTATCTTTACTAATTTTCTCCAGAGTCTAAAGAATACTGTTTCTATACACTGTTAAGAAAGAAAGAAAAAAAACAAACCTTTCTTTTCTTTTAGTCATAACTTCATAGCTAACCTTTTTCTAGTGAATTGAACCTCAATATCCCATTTTACAAATGACAACAAAGATATCAGTCACACAGATGGAATATACATCCACACACCAGAGGATAGACTATCACAAATCTTCTAAAAGGATGACTTATAAAAGGTCCAAACAGACATTTACCCAACACAAATGATCCTCAATGTCAGAGACATGTCAGAACCAACTTGAAATGACCAAATAGCACTTTATGCTTAGAAGAGTTCCTCAGTGTAGACACATCAGAGCTGATTGGCAAAATGACCAAATAACACTTTGTGCTCAAAAGAGAAGCTTGCCTGGGTACACATCAGTGGACTTACGTGGTCTTGGAGGTCATCATCTCCTCCAAATGCATGTCTCCACTTCACCAGGGAAAAGTGTAAGTTGGCAGCCAGTGTCTAACAGGGAAGAGACAGAGAGGATCCCCGAAACAAATGGTTTCTGCAGCTGCTAGGAAAAAATCCCCTCTCAGGGCCAGCTAGCCATGAGTTAAAGCCATCAAAACCATCCTAGTGGTTATCATGGCTCTACTCTGGAAAACCCCAGGGAGCCAGATGTTGCTAGAACACAGTAGCATCATTCTGGGACTGAAAGTGGGGGTCCAACTGCTTACCGCTCAAAGGCTAAAATGAAAACAAAGTTGATGGAAAGGAAAATTTGCTTTATTTGGGAGGTTGGCAACCTGGGAGGAGGGCAGACTCCTGTCCAAAGATCAATGCCCACCCTCGCTCCTGTCACTGACAATCAGTGGGCAGGAGCTTTTATAGATGGAGGGAGAAGGAGGAACTACAGGTACTTGACTTTATTAAATGACTAAATGATTATTATTTGGTCTTATTTAACTGTTTTCCTTTGTTTCTGCATTTACTTATTTCTCTGATTGAACTTATTATTTGGCTAAAGTTTTTTCCACAGACAAAAGCCAAGGTAAGGACATGGGGGGAAATCCATAGGGTCTGGCTTTGTTTCACCGGCAGCTTTCTCCTGGGAGCGTGTCTATCATTAGACACTTGCCACCTCGGGAAAAACCTGTCAAAAAAATGACCTTGCCAAAGGGCACTTCCACAAACCTCTCTAGCAAGTCTACCCACTTGCATGTAATGATGCCCATATGCTCAGCTGTTATTATTATTATTTCCATATGCTCCTGCTATTATTATGATGAATTATTTATGTTCCAATCTAAAGCCAAACAATTTATCTTCTAAATCCTATCTTTCCTTGCCTACTAGAGACATTACTTCAGCATTTTCCTCTATATTCCCACTTCTCTCTCCAGGAATTATTAATTCTCCAGGAATTATCAAATAATTCCTGCTGCTGCTGCTGCTGCTAAGTTGCTTCAGTCCTGTCTGACTCTGTGCGACCCCATAGACGGCAGCCCACCAGGCTCCTCTGTCCCTGGGACTCTCCAGGCAAGAACACTGGAGTGGGTTACCATTTCTTTCTCCAATGCATGAAAGTGAAAAGTGAAAGTGAAGTTGCTCAGTCATGTCCGACTTCGTGACTGCATGGACTTCAGCCTACTTCGTCCATGGGATTTTCCAGGCAAGAGTACTGGAGTGGGTTGCCATTGACTTTTTCACAAATAATTCCTACCAGCACACAAATGTGATGTTATTTTTCCTAGTTAAATAAAGAAAACACTTCAGGTGACCCCTTTGCACCTTCCAGCCAATATTGTAACTCATTTTTCTGTTCTCCTTTACAGGAAATCTCCTTAAGAATGTTAACTCCTCACCTCTTAATCCCTCATCTCTAAACAGGAGAGTGCACCTGAGCCCAGACATTAGGTCTCTTTTATTCTATATACTTCCCCTCACTAGGTTGATTTTGCATATGTGCATGCTCAGTCATGTCTGGCTCTTTGAATCCCATGGATTATAGCCCACCAAGCTCCTCTGTCCATGGGATTTTTCAGGCAAGAATACCGGAGTGGGTTGCCATTTCCTACTTCAAGGGATCTTTCTGAACCAGGGATCGAACCCATGTTGCCTGTGTCTCCTACACTGGGAGGCAGATTCTTTACCACTTGAGCCACATGAGAAGCCTTACTAGGTAATTTTACTGGCTGCCAGACGTCTATGGGGTCGCACAGAGTCGGACACGACTGAAGCGACTTAGAAGCAGCAGCAGCAGCTTCCATTACCATCTGTATACTCCTGCTGCTGCTGCTAAGTCACTTCAGTCGTGTCCAACTCTGTGCGACCCCATAGATGGCAGCCCACCAGGCTCCCCCGTCCCTGGGATTCTCCAGGCAAGAACACTGGAGTGGGTTGCCATTTCCTTCCCCAGTGCATGGAAGTGAAAAGTGAAAGTGAAGTCGCTCAGTCATGTCTGACTCTTCACGACCCCATGGACTGCAGCCTACCAGGCTCCTCCATCCTTGGATTTTCCAGGCAAGAGTACTGGAGTTGGGTGCCATTGCCTTCTCTGATCTGTATACTGGGGACTCCCAAATGCGACTCTTCAGCTTAAACTTCTTTCCTGGCCTCCTATATGCAGTTTTCACATGGACAAGTACTAAAATCTAAAGCTAATGTATCCAAATATAAACCCCTTATCCTGTTTCATCCCTTCTCCCCAAACATGCTCCTACAGATTCCCACATCTTTGTAAACACATGTCTATCTTTCAACTTGTTTAACGAAAGCCTTGGAACAATTTTTAGATCCAGTTTGTCACTGGATGCTTTGAGAAGAAGAGTAAAAAATTCTGTTAGATTCACATTCAAATTATGTTCAGAATTTGACTACCATTCACCTTCCTCATTGTTCCTCATTTAAAATTCTGTCTCTTGTCTGGATTATTGAGAAAGCCTCCCTGCTAGTCTAACACACTATATGTTTAATACCCTAGAACTAATTCTCAGTAAGCAGCTTGATTGATCCTCTTATGATAAATTGAAATCATGTCACTTCCTTTCTCAGAACCACCAATGAATTTCCATTTTATTTAGATAATAGTTGAAGTCTTGACAGTAAAGTTACAAATTTTGTCCTCATGATTTGTTACTTTATTTTCTTCAAGTCATTTTGTCTAATATTGTCTTATCAAAGAGACTTTGCTTGACCACTCTAAGATAGTAGTTTCCCCCCTCCCCTACAAAAAACTAAAGTAACCAGGAAAATTCCAGCTTTTCTACCTCCTGCCTTTATAATGATCACCTTCTGACATTCTATGTTTTACTTTTATTTGTAAAGTAAGCTCCACAGAGTTAGTTAGAAAGCTTGGCGTGTCTGATGAATTGCTTTATCCCTAGTGTCAATAACTGTCAACCACATGATCATACTCAACAAATATTTGTATTACAAATGTATTGTTGAATAACCTTTTCAGACCACTTCCTCCTTCTCTTCTTACTAAACATTAATTATCTCAAAGGACATCATTCTTTGTACTGTCCTCTGATCTACTATACTTATAACCCCTTGCCACAGTCATTTTTTTCCCACATCTATTTTTCCTCTTCAGCTTTTATCTCATTCTCTATCCAGTCTTAACTATAATCTGTATATCTAGTATAAACCATCCCAAGAACCCAAATCAGATGGACTTTGAATTAATCAAAAGTGTAAACCTGACCATATCACTGAAGCCTCTTAAAAGAGCCTTCAGGTATAAAAGAAGAGACTCAAGCATGAAAGATTTTATCTTTCCAATGACAGAATAGAAGAGATCAAAATGTTGGAATAATTAAATATGTTATTTTAAATCATTTCATATTGATTCTATACTATTTGGGGCTTTCCAGTACATTCTATAGAGTATTCACAAGTACATATAAAGCTGCTTAATATAAAGCCGTTAGAAATATATGTGACTTTCTCTCCATCTTTCTTTCCTATGAACCAAATTTATTCAGATAACATAGGCAGCTTCATTCATTTCATATAACCAGCAAAATGATCCAGGATTCTGAAGCCTCTCTGTTGTCTCTGTCTGTGAATAAAAACATGTCTTTCCCAGGAGAGATGGAAAGCTATTTGTATCAAAGGTTTCAGAAATTAGTTGCTGTTGATATGGAAATATACTAATTAGTTTTCATGAGACCAGCATTAACAGGAGGAATTGCACTATGAAAGGAGACGGGACAAATTTAGCTGGTCCAATATCAAAATAGAGCAAAATGTGAAGAAAAAAAGTAAATTCAAAGTGGACAAGTCCTTGAAATTATGTACTTTAATTTTCAAGCTATCATTTCATCTTCAGTTCAGTTCAGTCACTCACTCGTGTCCGACTCTGTGACCCCATGAATCGCAGCACACCAGGCCTCCCTGTCCATCGCCAATTCATGGAGTTCACCCAAACTCAGGTCCATCAAGTCGGTGATGCCATCCAGCCATCTCATCCTCTGTCGTCCCCTTTTCTTCCTTCCCCCAATCCCACCCAGCATCAGAGTCTTTTCCATTGAGTCAACTCTTCGCATTTCATCTTTATTATTTCACATTTTAATTGCTCTTTGATATATCCAGTAAAATTTATATAAATCAATGAAATCATGATTATGTTCTTTTTTTCTTTTAATTTTCCCACACAGAAGGCAATTCACACTAATTCAAAGTAGTATTCAGAGATTAGCTTTGGGGTAGAATTAGCCAGAAATGCATAAAAGAATACTGAGGCAAAAAAAAAAAAAAAAAAAAGAATATTGAGGCAAGAACTAGGGAACGTTTAAATGATTTATAATCAAGTGTGTTTACATAAATATAAATGTAGATATCAGGTGCAATGCTATGTATTTAATGCATCATTTTATTCTCCTGAGCCCAAAATCAGGTAAAAACTTCTAGTCAAAAGTATTTTTAGTCAATACAATGTGATTAGTAGTGAAACACATTACTTCTAGTCCTGTCTCTAAAACCTCTATGCAATTGTCTATGCTTCTTTTTCTCTGCCCATGGGTTGTTGTTATTTGAGTCACTAAGTCGTGTTCGATTCTTGTGACTCCATGGACTTTAGCCCATGAGGCTCCTATGTCCGTGGGATTACCCAGGCAAGAATACTGAGTGGGTTGCCATTTCCTTCTCCAGGGGATTTTCCTGACCCAGGGATCGACCCTGCATTTCCTGTTTGGCGGGCGAATTCTTTACCACTGAGCCTCCTGGGAAGCCAGCTCATTGGTTGTATGGGAGCTAACTGCTTCAGTTGTGTCCAACTCTGTGCAACTCTATGGATTGCAGCCTGCCAGGCTCCTCTGTCCTTGGGATTTCCCAGGAAAACATACTGGAGTGGATTGTATTTCCTTATCCAGAGGATCTTCCCAACCCAGGGATCAAACTTGCATCTCTTACATCTTCATTGGCAGGTGGGTTGTTTACCACTAGCACTTCTTGGTAGCCCATCGGCTGGCCAGATGCAAAGAATCCAGCTGAGGAGTCTGATTACTTAATGGTTGGTGGTAGAAAAAGATGATGGAGACGGAAATGGCAACCCACTCCAGTACTCTTGCCTGGAAAATCTCATGGACAGTGGAGCCTGGTAGGCTACAATCCATGGGGTCGCGAAGAGTTGGACGTGACTGAACAACTTCACTTTCACTTTTCACTTTTCACTTTCATGCATTGGAGAAGCAAATGGCAACCCACTCCAGTGTTCTTGCCTGGAGAATCTCAGGGACTGGGGAACCTGGTGGGCTGCTATCTATGGGGTCACACAGTGTCGGACACAACTGAAGGGACTTAGCAGCAGCAGCAGCAGAAAAAGATGAAAGAGCACAGACTCCTGAAATTACATTTTAAAGGAGAGCTATCCAATCAGAAACACTGCATTGGACTTTATGCTGGTTAAGAAAAATTTGTTTCTGTATAGTATATGTACATATGTGCATGTGTGTCTATGCATACATGGAGGCCAGTGTATTTATATATATATATATATATATATATATATATATACACACACACACAATCACACAGATATATGCATTTTATTTACGGCAAGTCACTGAGATATTGAGGAGGCAATCATTTTGGTGACAAATTAAAAAATTGTTGCTTTGAAGTGGTGTAGTCCTACAGTAGTGAGAACTCTATTAGAATTCTAGAATAGTTGCAATCCATTTTACAGGAGAAATAATATCAAAAATTAGTTTTTAAAATGTCTACTTTATTTTTATTTAATCATTGCAAAAAGCCACAGAAAAATATTGGCAAAATTATTGCCTATAATTATTCGGGAGACGGGTTATATGGGTAATACTCTGTTAGCTCTTGGTAAGAAAGAAAAAAAAATGCATGTTGATTATTATTGGCTACATTCAGCAAGTTAATAAAGGCAAGAGTTGAGCTTGAGATAGGATTAGCCAGTTTGCAAGCTAATATAAAAGGATATAGAGAGAGGGCAGACATATTGAGCTTCATAGGGTTTAAGAAATCAATATCTTCCAGACCCTAAATATAAGAAATGTGGTTTTAAAAGGCTTTGTGAAGTAAAAGAGAGGTAAACCAACTGGTTACCTAAAGCAATTAAGTGACTCAGCAAAAAGATATATAAGATGAAGGGTCATCCCAATTATTATTCCAAAAGTTTCAAGGTAGCTGCTATTAATTTCAAAGAGAGAGAATGAGAGTAGGAAGAAAAAGGTATCAGGACTGGGAATCTGGAAAAGTCTAAGAAAGAACTTTGGGTGTGATTAGCAGTACATGCAGACACTGAGAGCAAATAGTGCAGAGGCCAGGCAAGTCTGAATCAGTCATTTTGCTAAACAAACAAACAAAAAATTGTATACCTAGTTTTATAAAGCCATTAGTTCTTCAAATTAAAAAATCCCTTGAGTCTGCAACATTCCATGAATAGTGGCAAGCTTTAAAAATTCCATGGCCCTAAGGTGAAAATACCCACCAATGCACACACATGTCATATGTGACTTAGGGAAATAATAGACAAGTGGGAATCTACTCTAGGGCAGGGCCAGGAGCTATTGGGAATGATGGATGCTCCGTCCAGTGAATAGAATCAAAATATTATTCAAGGACATCCCTGATTTCAGGATAGGAGGATTCTTGATGGCTTCACAGTGAAATTTCACAACTACTATGGGTTAATAACTATAACCTTTTCCTGTGGTCATGTATGGATGTGAGAGTTGGACTGTGAAGAAGGCTGAGCGCCGAAGAATTGATGCTTTTGAACTGTGGTGTTGGAGAAGACTCTTCAGAGTCCCTTGGACTGCAAGGAGATCCAACCAGTCCATTCTGAAGGAGATCAGCCCTGGGATTTTTTTGGAAGGAATGATGCTAAAGCTGAAACTCCAGTACTTTGGCTACCTCATGCGAAGAGTTGACTCACTGGAAAAGACTCTGATGCTGGGAGGGATTGGGGGCAAGTGGAGAAGGGGACTACAGAGGATGAGATGGCTGGATGGCATCACTGACTCGATGGAAGTGAGTCTGGGTGAACTCCGGGAGTTGGTGATGGACAGGGAGGCCTGGCGTGCTGTGACTCATGGGGTCGCAAAGAGTCAGACACGACTGAGCAACTGAACTGAACTGATCTGATCTGATCTTCCAATTTTATTTTGTCAAAAGTAGATCTATTCCCATTCTACAATTTTTTGCTGAGTCTGTGTGGGGAAGGTTTTATGTTTGTTTGTTTGTTTGACACAGTATATAGAAATGTTTGAAAACACAGTTGCTACATTAGCCTGAGTCCCTGAGTAGTCAACATGATGGACATTTAGTGTGAGCAAGAAAATATTCTTGCAGTTTTAAGCCTCTGAGAACTTGGAGTTGCATTATTATAGCACTGCATAGCTTAGCCTAGTACAAGTCTAAAACAAACAACTGCTTCCTTGGGCCTATATCCTCTTCAAGCTGCCACTCCGTTTCCTTTGTTTTTCTGTTTCAAATTGATTTTTTAAAAAAGTTTTTGGGATGGTATGGGGAGGGAGGAGAGAGGAGGGTTCAGGATGGGGAACACATGTATACCTGTGGTGGATTCATTTTGATATTTGGCCAAACTAAGACAATTATGTAAAGTTTAAAAAAAAAAGTTTGGGATGGCCATGTACACATTGCTACATTTAAAATGGATAACCTACAGGACCTATTGTATAGCACAGGGAACTATACTCATAAAGTTATGTGGCAACCTGGAAGGGAAGGGAATTTGGGGAAGAATGGATACGTGTATATGAGTCCATTTGCTGTTCACCTGAAATGATCAAAACAATAAATGGTTATTCCCCAATACAAAGCAAAAAGCTTTTTAAAAAGTAGTATAGATCTTTTTCTTCACTATCATTTACTTCTTATTCTGTTATTTTTTGATATTCTTCTTTATCTATTATTGAAAATCCCTCACTAAGTTCTGCTGCCAGATACTAGAGACACTGTTCTCTAAGGAATGGACCTTCAAGGCTTAGTTGCTTATCTAGACACTGGAGAAGCTTTAAAATTCTGCCTTGAGTAAATATTTGGGTCTGCTTTTTTGTAATCCTTACTCCTATGTCAGAGTCTAGGTAGGATAATTTTGCTTCCAATAATCTCGATTTTGAAAACACAGTTTATCTACTAAATGACATCCAAAGAATACAAGTCCTCCCCAGGTCAGGAAACCAGAGCCCTACAACCACAGGCTTTTGTCAAAGGTCTACCATGACTTGCAGTCTTTTTATTCCCGTATAAACCTGGCTGGTAGTTGTGTTTAAGAAAGATAATCCAATCAAAGTGTGTTCAGCAATTCCACATAAGCATATCTATATGCTAACCTCAGTTTCAATTAGCAAAATGTTTTATAACTAGGTGATATTAGCTTAGCTTCCATAGAATTTTTATTATTAGAATTTACATAGGAAACATATTAAAAATCCTCTTGAATTTATAAACATAAGTTAAAACAATAAACTAAAAGGAAAACATCATGGAAAGCATTCAGCAGAATAGTATATAGAAAAGGAAATGCATGAAATAAAAGAGAACACTAACTATCTCCAGTTAATGACAGTATGGGGCATTTAAACTTTTTAACTTATATTCACCTTCAAAAAATTATTTTAAAATTGACTTAAGACCAGAAATGAAAGAGACATGTGTACCTCAATGTTCATCGCAGCACTATTTATAACAGCCAGGACATGGAAGCAACCTGTCCATCAGCAGATGAATGGATAAGAAAGCTGTGGTACATATACACAATGGAATATTACTCAGCCATTAAAAAGAATACATTTGAATCAGTTCTAATGAGGTGGATGAAACTGGAGCCTATTATGCAGAGTGAAGTAACCCAGAAAGAAAAACACCAATACAGTATACTAATGCATATATAAGGAATTTAGAGAGGTGGTAATAATAACCCTGTATGCAAGACAGCAAAAGAGACACAGATGTATAGAACAGTCTTTTGGACTCTGTGGGAGAGGGCGAGGGTGGGATGGTTTGGGAGAATGGCATTGAAACATGTATATTATCATATGTGAACGGATCACCAGTCCATGTTTGATGCATGATACAGGGTTCTCGGGGCTGGTGCACTGGGATGACCCAGAGGTATGGGATGGGGAGGGATGGGATGAGATGTCAGATGGGGAACACATGTACACCCAAGGTGGATTCATGTCAATGTATGGCAAAACCAATACAATATTGTAAAGTAATTAGCCTCCAAAAAAAGAAAGATATTACCTGCAAAAAAATAATAATAAAATTGGTTTAAGAATAGGTATTTGTCCTCGTGTTCATTTGATTTTTATTGTATATTTGTTTTGAGCCATTTGCATGGGGATTATCAAAAGTAAATTAAATGAAACACGCTTTGTAGGATCAATTTCTGTTTCAAGCGTTAAATGTCATTTAGCATGGGACAAATTTGAATCAAAACCAGCAGGAGTAAAAAATAAAAATCAGAATGATGAATGGGAGAAGTAGACTGGCAAATGCTAAAATCTTAGTTGCAGGAATCAGAAAAGAGAATATGACATATAATCAAAGATGAAGAATGATCCTAGAGACCTAAACTTACTGCTGATTCAATGTTCACTGTTTAGCTCTAAAAGTGGAAAAGAAATTTGAATCGGTTGATATTTTGGCTGTGCATGTTTATTCTTTAGGATTTTTATTCAAATTTAATAAATCTAATAAGCATATTTAATCAAGGCATTTAAAAGAAAAATTTAAATAAAATTGAAGTGCAAGGTACAAAAGGCAGGTTTAAGAAATCCAGCCTAGAATTGTCAGACAGCTTCATATGACTATATCATATTCTGCAATATTGGAGAAAAAAAGAGCAAAACAAATTACTTTTAGAAAATTTTTTTTTCCACTGAGGTTAAATAAGACTATTTTGGATTTGGAAGTCAATCTGAAGAGAAATAGCCATGCTTTACTAAGGTTTTGGTGTAGAAACTGAAAGACATTTTCATATATGCCTAGAGCAGAAAAGAATAAGAGCTATTTCTGGTTCCTCCTTTTAAGTGTAGAGCAGATTTACAATTCACAGTCTGAACACTTAAATCTTCAAAGAGGTAACTGTATTTATTTATCTGTTGGTACTATTCACTAACCTCTTGAATCACAATTTCTGCCCCACAGCAAAATCAAATTAATAAAGTCAAATTAAAAGTACCTTGGTTATTTCCAGGTTAACTCAGTCTCTTTGGTGTAAATAGTATTTTTAGGCTTCTTTCTCCAGTTCTTAATCTGTGAAATCTGTGTCCAGCAGAAGCTTATGTAACATCATGGCAATTGGGTAATGCCATCTGATTTCACATATTCTTTGGTCATTTTAAGGCCAGTGCTGTGGGGACACTTTCTACTTAGGTTTGCCCATGTTCCAACTGCATCCACCACTGTTGTAACTTGTTATATATACTGCCTGTCAAGGGCAATTCATGGTGCTTGTCCCTGGGAGCTTGGTCATTTCTGCCTGCATTTCTCTTACCTAACTAGGAATCTTCCCTGACATACAGAAGTGATGCAAAGCCCCTGGGTTGTGACTCAGTTCAGTTCAGTCGCTCAGTTGTGTCCTACTCTTGTGATCCCATTGAATTGCAGCACGCCAGGCCTCCCTGTCCATCACCAACTCCCGGAGTTCACCCAAACTCACGTCCATTGAGTCAGTGATGCCATCCAACCATCTCATCCTTTGTCGTCCCCTTCTCCTCCTGCCCTCAATCTTTCCCAGCATCAGGGTCTTTTCAAATGAGTCAGCTCTTTGCACCAGGTGGCCAAAGTATTGGAGTTTCAGCTTTGGCATCAGTCCTTCCAATGAACACCCAGGACTGATCTCCTTTAGGATGGACTGGTTGGATTTCCTTGAAGTCCAAGGGACTCTCAAGAGTCTTCTCCAACACCACAATTCAAAAGCATCAATTCTTCGGTGCTCAGCTTTCTTTATAGTCCAATTCTCACATCCATACATGACCACTGGAGAAACCATAGCCTTGACTAGATGGACCTTAGTTGGCAAAGTAATGTCTCTGCTTTTCAATATGCTATCTAGGTTGGTCATAACTGTCCTTCAAAGAGTGTCTTTTAATTTCATGGCGACAATCACCATGCAGTGATTTTGAAACCCAGAAAAATAAAGTCAGCCACTGTTTCCACTGTTTCCCCTCACCCTATCTCTAGTTCTGGCAACCCATAGTCCTCAGATAATTGGTGAGTCCCCTTTCCCCTCATCTACCCAACCAGAGACACTTGATAACCAGAACTTTCAGCAATCTTCTGAATCTTCCACTAGGGCCTATAGGGATGTCTGAATATACTTCACACAATATAGAGCCCAGGGGAAAGGAAATATCAGAACAAAGTGTGGGGTGAATGCTATGCCAGTCTCTTTCATGGTCTGTCTTACCAACATTTCTCCTCCATATTGGCCACATCAACATGGTCCACTGAGAGTCTCCATACTTCCAAGATAACAGGCAAAGCAGGACCTAATTCCTTTACCCTGAAAACCTTTGAAACTATCAGACCAGTTTCTATATTCCAGGACTTCATACTAAAAATTTAAACCAAATGAAAGCCAAGGATTAGACTATCTCAAGGCGATATCTGTTTAAGTCCCCCTCTCCCTCTCATCTTCTCTCCATTCAACCACCTTTTGAACTAAAAGAGATATATACATACTTCTTTTACAAGCCAGGAAACTTATCCCATGCCTATCTTGTGTTCTTTTCTGCTTGCTAATAACCTCATTGCCCAGAAATTCAGATTCTACCTCATGTGCTGTCTAGAGTCAAACCAAGGCAAGTCAAGTCCCTTTTGAAAGTCAAGGCAATTTTTTTTTTTAAGTATCTAGTTATCGCAAGGCAAAAGCTTTGTCTTCAGTCCACTGTGTCTGATGTGCGTTGAATATCCATGCAACAACTTAGCAGATAACTTTGTTCTCATCTGTAACTAACAACTTCTTCCTAAAGCAATGAATGTGTTGTGTGTGCGTGTATGCTAAGTTGCTGCAGTCATATCTGACTCTTTGCAAGCCTATGGACTGTAGCTCGAGATTAAATGAATTGAGAGTGTTAGACTAAGCAGAACAACTATAATCAAGGAAATAAAAAAAAATATTGGTTAATATTTCAAAAACTTCCTCCAGACACAGATATGCTGACTGTTAAAATAACCAAAGCCAAAAAAAAGCAAAACAACAAACTGATTTTGTTCGATTTATCTATATTATAGATCTAAGTGTGAAAGGCAAAATAATAAAGCTTCTGAAGAAAACAGAGAAAAAAACCCCAATATCCTCACAACTTTAAACTAGGAAAGACATTTTAAACAGCTTGCAAAAAGCATTAACCAAATGGGGAAAATTTGATAAACTAAATTGTAAAATTTCTGCTAATCAAAACATACCATTAGGAGAGTGAAAAGACAAGCTCTAAAGCAAAAGATTTATGCCTCATGTATATGATATAGAACTTATATCCAAAGTAAAAAAGATACCTATGAAGTCATAAGAAAAGAAATATTTCCCATATAATGGAGGACAAATATTTGAACAGGTGATTCACAAAAGAAGACATGCAAATAGTTAAAAATGTATAAAAAGATGTTCAATCTCATTACTAGTCAGGGAAAAGCTGGTTAAAAGCAATGCATCTCATGTCACAGTTAGCACTGACTCATGTCCTAACTGAAAGAAGGACAATACCAAGTATTAGTAAACACATGGACTGCCAGGAATTCTCATAACACTGCTGGAGAGAATATAAATTTTTACAACTTTGAAAAACAGATTGATTTATGACCTATGACACAAGGTTGATCATATGACCTATGACACAGTAATTCTGATCTTAGGTGTAAGCCCACCTAGAGGTTTCAGTTCAGTTCAGTTCAGTCTCTCGGTTGTGTCCGACTCTTTGTGACTCCATGAATTGCAGCACGCCAGGTCTTCTTGTCCATCACCAACTCCCAGAGTTGACCCAAACTCACGTCCATCGAGTCGGTGATGCCATCCAGCCATCTCATCCTCTGTCGTTCCCTTCTCCTCCTGCCCCCAATCCCTCCCAGCATCAGAGTCTTTTCCAATGAGTCAACTCTTCACATGAGGTAGCCAAAGTACTGGAGTTTCAGCTTTAGCATCATTCCTTCCAAAGAACACCCAGGACTGATTTCCTTTAGAATGGACTGGTTGGATCTCCTTGCAGTCCAAGGGACTCTCAAGAGTCTTCTCCAACACCACAGTTAAAAGGCATCAATTCTTCAGCGCTCAGCTTTCTTCACAGTCCAACTCTCACATCCATACATGACCACTGGAAAAACCATAGCCTTGACTAGATGGACCTTTGTTGGCAAAGTAATGTCTCTGCTTTTGAATATGCTCTCTAGGGTGGTCATAACTTTTCTTCCAAGGAGTAAGTGACTTTTAATTTCATGGCTACATTCACCATCTCCACTGATTTTGAAGCCCAAAATAATAAAGTCTGACACTGTTTCCACTGTTTCCCCATCTATTTCCCATGAAGTGATGGGACCAGATACCAGGATCCTAGTTTTCTGAATGTTGAGCTTTAAGCCAACTTTTTCACTCTCCTCTTTCACTTTCATCAAGAGACATTTATATGATATTATACATGTTTTAATGCTATTCTCCCAAATCATTCCCCTGCCTCCGTCTCCCACAGAGTCCAAAAGACTGTTCTATACATGTGTCTCTTGTAAAGTAAAAAAAAAAGGCATTTATACATGCCTAAACCTTGTGTTTTGTACTAGAATGTGTGTAACTGAAACAGCTCACATTGGAAGAAATCCCATATATTAGGAGTAGAATAGATTTTCAAATATGTAATGGGCCATTTTTAAAATGCAATAATATGCAAGAATGGAAAAAATTAACAGCTACAAAGAGCAGCATTTACAAATTTCACAAATATAATGCTGAAGGAAGAAACCAGACACAACATAAAATCAGCCTTATAAAGATGACATAGATATGATATAAACATGTCTATAAAAGAAAACAAGGATGCAGTCACACCAAAAAAAGAGAAAACGTGGCTATCAGAAAGCCAGGGAGACAGGCTTCTGAAAAAACTCTTGGAGTTTTGGCCTCCAGAACTGAGAGGAAATCAATTTATGTTATTAAAGCCACCCAGTCTGTGGAATTCTCTTTTGGCTGCTCAAGCAAATTAATACAGATTGTGTGTTTTATATAGACAAGGTATACAATGTTAAAAATCAGACTAAACTAATTCAACAGTATAAGAATTCAAGATAGTGGAGAATAATGATTGGGAAAAAACACAAGAAAGGTTTATGGAGGGCACAGATATTCCATTTGAAACAATTATTTAACTATATGTATATTTGTGGATTTTTCTGTATATGTATTATATAGTGATAGAAATTTATACATTATCTATATTCATTTCTCTATATGTATCTATCCATCTATCTATCTCATAGTAATGGCAGTACAATAAAGGCTTTATGAGTACTTGTTCTGTAGTTTGGGTCTATTTCAGGATTTAATACAGATTTATCTTGGAAAAACAAAGCAGGTCAGTAGGCTCATAACATTTTGAAATGAGAAGTATAAATGTGCATATGCTTTTCCAGATACTCAAATATATTTAAAAGACTTATTACATAGACGTCAGAGTGCATAAATAGGTGTTTTGATCAATGATATTTAACTGCACAGATAAAATACTAGTGTTTAAAATAGTTTATGTGCAATAAATTATGTGCAATAATTACTAATTAATAGGGAATGGATTGAAAATTAATTCTTTATTAATAATTGATTTATATTCTACATTGAAATAAATGAAATAAATGTCATGTAGATTTTCTTAAATAAGTTTAGAGCTCAAAGTATTAAAACAATTTTTAAAAACCTGATACGGATATTAACATATTCAAATGACAAAAGAACGTTCTAATCATAAATACAATGTAAAATAGTTAAGAAAAATATGTTTGATATAATTAAAAACAAAACTCCAGACTACACCCTGAATAGTAGCTTTTAATCATTGTGAATGAGAAATGATAATGTCTTTAATATTTAAAGAGTTTATACAAAAACGGGTTTCCCAAGTGGTTGGTAAAGAACCTACTTGCCAGTGCAGAAGACACAAAAGACATCACTGGGTTGGGAAGATCCTTGGAAAAGGAGACGGCAACCCACTCCAGTATTCTTGCCTGGAGAATCCCATGGACAGAAGAACCTGGAGGGCTACAGTCCATGGGGTCGCAAAGAGTCGGACATGACTGAAGAGACTTAGCAAACAGCACCCACATCAGAAACAGTGCAGTTTCAGAGCTCTGATTTAAGAGTGAGCAAATGTGAATTGCAATTTTTCTATGTGCTTCCCATTTAACCATGGAAAAGTTACTTAATGTTTTAATATTAATAGTTCATGTGTAATATACATATAACAGTATCAATTTTGTAGTTTTGTGAGAGAGATCAAATAAAATAATGCACTGCTTGGCATATTTTAAACATTTAGCTATTATTGACACTATCACAATTCCTATTATTATATTATAAATCTGTAAATTTTCATCCTATAAGTAAAGACATAAATAAAATATTCCATTTTTCTTTTCAAAATATGTGAGGTTTGGAATGAAAAAAAATATTGTCTTATTGCTGTGAATACAAATGCTACAAGTTTCTCATATATAGTTTAGTCAAGAACCTGAATGTTCAGTGCTGTTTATTCCATCAATATTACTTCTACTGTATTTTTAAGCAAATCTGGTTCCTTCTCAAATAGCCTTTTGTTTGGCTTGACTGCTATTTCTCTCAATGTATATTATTTCCATCACTGTTTTAAAATATTCATTATGTTTCTCTTTACATCTTTTCAAGTCTGGTTTTAGCTTGCTAATTCAATGTTCATATTTAAAATTTTATCGAGCTTTTAATACAGGTTTTAATTTTCCTTTTTTTGCCCTTTATTTATTGGGGTGTTTGGTTTTTACAGAGTTTTTGACCTACTAAACTTCCATTATCCCCAAAGGATTCAGAAAGATTGTTTTATAAATGGCTGGATTATGTCACTAATTCTTAAAACTTATTCATATCCTAGAGTAATACAAATAAAAACAAAAACAAACAAATGGGACCTAATTAAACTTAAAGGCTCTGAACAGTAAAGGAAGCCATAAACATAATGAAAAGACAACTCACAGAATGGGTGAATTTGCAAAGGAAGTATCAACAAGGGATTAATCTACAAAATATATTAATACAAACAGTTCATGTAAAAATAAATGAATAAATAAAAAAGAGAACCCAGCTCAATCAAAAACATGGACAGAAGATCTAAGTAAACATTTCTTCAAAGAAGACATGGGCTTCTCTGATAGCTCCAGCTGGTAAAGAAGACATAAAGATGGATAAAAATCATATGAAAAGATGCTCAATATCAGTAATTATCAAAGAAATGCAAGTCAAAACTACAATGAAGTATCATCTCACACCAGTCTAAATGGCCATCCACTACCAAAAAGTCTACAAAAAATAAATGCTGGAGAGAGTGTAGAGAAAAGGGAACCCTCCTACACTGTTGATAGAAATGTTAATTGGTATAACCACTATGGAGACCAGCATGGATATTCCCGAAATAGCTAAAAACTATCATACGATCCTGCAATCCCACTCCTGGGCATATATCAGGAGAAAACCATAGTTCAAAAAGATATTTGCACCCTTATGTTTGTTGTAGCACTATTTACAATAACCAAGACATGGAAACAACCTAAACGTCTATTGACAGTTGAGTGTACAAACGAGATAGGGTACATATATACAACGGAATATTACTCTGCCATAAAAAGAACAAAATGACGTCATTTCCAGCAATATGAATGGGTCTAGATATTATCATACTAAGTGAAGTAAGGCCGACTGAGAAAGACAAATAGATGATATCACTCACATGTGGAATTTACTTGGGAAAAGTGATAGAACTTGAACTTTTCAAGACAGAAGTCAACTTACAGATACCAAGAAGAAACTTATGATTATGAAAGGGGAAATTTTGGTGGAGGGACGGATAAATTCGAGCTTGGGATTAACATATACAAGGATGGACTGTATAGCACAGAGAACTCGACTCAATATTCTATGATAACCAATATGAGAAAAGAAGCTGATAAAGAACGACTGTATATATGTATAAGTGAATCACTTTGCTGTACATATGAAACAAACACAATGTTGTAAATCAAGTATACTATGATAAAATTTTAAAAACTCACCATGTTTCCCTTTCATTAATAATAAAAGGCAGAATTAGGAGCATAGCCTTCATAATTCAACTGTTGTATTCTTCAACATCTCATGCCCTATTCGTCCTGCCTCATTATACTCCAACCAGGCTTGGTTTGAATGCTTCAAATGTTCAGAGTCTTTCCCAATTCAACTATCTGTGATATAGTTATCCCTCTGGAACAGCCACTATTTTTTCATATTTTATGTCAATTAAAATATCAATTCTGAGAGACCTTCCATAAACCATACAAAATAAAAGAATTTTGCACTCATTTGCATCTCTACTTATTCACCTTATATTCTCCATATATTTCTTTACTGTCATTTTTCATACTTTGTCATTATTCATTTATTTTTAAAATTTACAATGTTTTTTCATCAACTAGGTTCCATAAGGTAAATTTTAGGAACTCAGGAGCTTATCAGAGTATACTCCTCAAAAGACCATGCAAACCATCAGCATATAATAAACACATCTTACATCAATGAATTAACCTTCTGGAAGGGTAACATGGAATTAATACAAATGTTGAAAAGCATTTGTGTTGATGGGGATTTGAGTTTGATCTTGAAAATATGTAAATATGAATAGCTCTCCTGTAGGAGTCTGAGTTTTCTCGAAATCCAGAATACTCTACCTTAGTAAGCAAAAGGCATCAAGGCAATCAGACAGTGGTCAGTCATGTGTGCCTTCCACTTTAAGAAAACCTCAGTAAGATTGGTTTATCCCAGGGGTTCTGATCTGATTAGCCATGATAACATTCAAAATAACTCTTCATGGGACTTTCCATCTTAAGTTAGTGTATTATAGGAGGGACTCATTATATTGATTTTTAAGGACTGATTTTATTAAAAAGCTCTGGCCCTCCAGTTCCATTGTGCATATGCTCCCATTCCAAGGAGTAAAAGCCTAAGCTAATGTTGCGGTGTCATCCTTGCTCTATTTATATTTAGAAAGATTAAATATATGGGGATACAAACATCACTTTTTTTCATGGTCAAAATAAAAAAAAAGTTTATAGTCTTTTTTAAGTAAAAGTTTACAGTCAAAAATATACAGTTGTAAAAATATTTGCTTCTTTTTTGCAGATTTTAGTAACCATGCAGATATATGGTATAATCAATTACTTCTAAAAGACATGATGATGGCACTTCACCTCAACCTGTCTCAAACATTGTATCTAACAAACCTCCATCTACCCACTTATAAGCAGAATTTACTCACATGTAAATCTATTAAAATGACCAGGTAGGTGCTTTGTATACAACAAAAGCATGAAGATACAGTTCAGTTCAGTTCAGTTGCTCAGTCGTGTCCGACTCTTTGTGAACCCATGAATCACAGCATGCCAGGCCTCCCTGTTGATCACTAACTCCCTGAGTTCACTCAGACTCACGTCCATCGAGTCAGTGATGCCATCCAGCCATCTCATCCTCTGTCGTCCCCTTTTCCTCCTGCCCCCAATCCCTCCAAGCAACAGAGTCTTTTCCAATGAGTCAACTCTTCACATGAGGTGGCCAAAGTACTGAAGTTTCAGCTTTAGCATCATTCCTTCCAAAGAAATCCCAGGGCTGATCTCCTTCAGAATGGACTGGTTGGATCTCCTTGCAGTCCCAGGGACTCTCAAGAGTCTTCTCCAACACCACAGTGCAAAAGCATCAATTCTTTAGCGCTCAGCCTTCTTCACAGTCCAGCTCTCACATCCATACGTGACCACAGGAAAAACCATAGCCTTGACTAGACGGACCTTTGTTGGCAAAGTAATGTCTCTGCTTTTCAATATTCTATCTAGGTTGGTCATAACTTTTCTTCCGAGGAGTAAGTGTTTTTTAATTTCATAGCTGCAGTCACCATCTGCAGTGATTTTGGAGCCCCCCAAAATAAAATCTGACACTGTTTCCACTGTTTCCCCATCTATTTCCCATGAAGTGATGGGACCAGATGCCATGATCTTCGTTTTCTGAATGTTGAGCTTTAAGCCAACTTTTTCACTCTCCTCTTTCACTTTCATCAAGAGGCTTTTTAGTTTCTCTTCACTTTCTGCCATAAGGGTGGTGTCATCTGCATATCTGAGGTTAGTGATATGTCTCCCAGCAATCTTGATTCCAGCTTGTACTTCTTCCAGCCCAGCGTTTCTCATGATGTACTCTGCATATAAGTTAAATAAGCAGGGTGACAATATACAGCCTTGACGTACTCCTTTTCCTATTTGGAACCAGTCTGTTGTTCCATGTCCAGTTCTAACTGTTGCATGAAGATTATCTTCTAAATATTTTCCAACTACATTAACACTGCTTCCTTAGCAGTTTCCTGTGCTACTGCAATATTCTTTACATCCTTTGACTATTTTTGCCATTCTTTAATAAAGTATGCTCTGATTGCTTGCCCTTGAAATGTATGGCTAATTCAACAATTCAATAGTTTAAAATTATGTTAAGCATTGCATATACTCTCTCTTTCAGTGAAATTTGTGATTCACAACAGAATATTAACATCTCTGAGACGCCTCTATTGAGGCTCCAAATCCATTATCTCTGTTTTGGTTTACTTCAGAAATAAAGAAAAAAAGGTAATTTTAAGAGAAAGTTGCAGTGATAGAGTAGATCTCAGGAAACTCCCTTACTGCCTCCAGTTGGCACAACTAGGTCAGTGGGCTTAGCAGCACACTGGGTCTGGGTGGAAACATTTGCCAGGTCAGAGGAGCCAAAAGAGCAAAAGCACTGCTATTAGATCCCCTGCCTAATTAGCGCCTGCAGACAGCTTATGCCATCCTATAAGACAGAGATATTGGTTCTCTGCAGGCCACTTCTCAATGCCCTAAAAGCATGATTCTGCACCTTGAAAGTTTTGCTGTGTCATACAAGGGGCATCTCCTCTTATCTGCTTCCTCAAAGTGGGGCTAGTAGTTTTCCATTTATATTTCCTTAGGACCTTCTATTACACACTGCCCACTAAAGCTCTAACATCAAGCAATCTGTTTAATTCCGTTTAACCCAGTCTTCCCAAATACATCTGACCAGAGAACCCTTTTTTCCCAGCTCCCAGCTGGTGTCTAGTACAAATACCATGTAAAGAATGCTGACCTACCAATGATCTTTCCCTATATTTGTTTGCCTACATGACTCCTACTAAGAAAAATGGATTAAAAGAGCTGAGATGGCATTTCTGTGTTCTCTGCGGGCTAAAATCACAAAGTTGCAGCTGGATACCTTTTTTATGGAGCATATTTTAATGAGAACACTCTACAGTATAATATAGATACTAATATAAAGCTAAGTATATAGGGCAGAATGTAGCTTCTGATAACCAGTTTTCTGTTTCTCTTCATTAAGGAAGCAAAGAGTCGGAAAGGACTGAGTGACTAAGCGCACCCACACAAGGAACTTGTAACAACCTTTAGTCAGTGGGTCTAACTAGAGCTGCAACACAATTCCAGATCTTCCTCTGAGTGTTTCACTTAGTTTGTTTGGGGATATTTCTTTCTTTCTACTTATCAACTTTTAGTGAATATTTTTAGCATTTTACCTTCATTTGTTCAGTTATTTCTGAAAATATTAAGACCACTTGCTCCCATACTGCCTACTTTTCTCTTCCTTCCTCATTATTTCAGGAACTGATTTCAGTAAGTTGGCGTATGTCCCCCTATAACTTTGTCTATTTTATCTATCCTTAGGGAAGCACATCTTTATCTATATGTGCTTTGTATTTATTTGAAATAAATAAATTACATATACTCTGAGAATTTCTTAGCAGTGTATTGTTGAAATTCATTATATAAAATTGGGCATGGTTTTCATACAGTAGTATTCTGAAGCATCATGTAATAATATTTATGGCTGGTGGAAATATAGGGGGAAAATATACTCAATACATTGCAGAAGAAAATAGAAATTGACACTGTTTCTTTTTTTGAAGGGCAATCTGATGTCAATAAAATGATAAATGCATAAATGCTTTGATCCATAAGAATGAAATCAATACAATTATATATATGCAATTATATCAATATATATGCAATGAAATCAATACAATTATATATATAATATGTCTTATACAATACAACTTATGGTATACAGAAACTATAAATAGACTAAATACATATCAGTGATTATGTTTAAAAAATGATGGCACAACATCCTTTTAACTGATGTTTACCTTTTTCTCTAATCTATCCTCTAGTACACTAAAAAAAAAAAAAAAAAAGAAACCTGACCTAAGATGGTGCCAAAAAACATGTGTTTTCTCTCCAACTTGCCTTTAAAATTGGTAAAGAAGGCATCATGTCAATTCATGGCAGGTGAATATACAAATTTAGAACTCAAAAATAAGTCCAGGGCAGAATATTCAAATCTAGGAGGACACTGCTAGGGTTCTTATAACTTTTTTTTTTTTTTTGAGTTCTGGTTACTCTAGAAATGTTTATTTTGAATTTTTAAGAAGTTGCAAATTTATGGTTTGGGCACTTTTCTCTATGTGTGTTAATTTTAAAGAAATTTGGAATTAGTAAAAGATACGCCTATTTGTAAAATTTAATTTTCCACAGTACACTCGATTTTTTACAAAGTGAATAGAATGTACATTATCCTTCCTTTATTATTTATCTTTTAAAAAATTTTATTTATCTATTTATTATTTTGACTGTGTTGGGTCTTCATCACTGTGCAGGCTTTTCCCTAGTTGTGGCGAGCAGGGCCATGCTTAGTTGTGGTGTGTGGGCTTCTTATCGTGGTGGTGTCTCTTGTTGCGGAGCATGGGCTGTAGGGCACAGGCTTCAGTAGATAACAGGACATGGGCTCAGTAGGGGCAGCTCCCGAGTCCTAGAGCACAGGCTCAATAATTGTGGTGCAGGGGCTTAGTTGCTCAGTGGCATGTGGGATCTTCCCGGATCAGGGAATTAACTGTGTCTTCTGTGTTGGCAGGAGGATTCTTTACTATTGAGCCATCAGGGAAACCCTATCTTTTTATTATAAACATGCAGCTGATTGTCAATGATTTTGGCATGAGAATGGAGAAATTTAGATCTAGATCTGAGTTTCTTAACCTTAGCACTATTGACATTTTTTGGTCAATAAAAACAACAGCTCCCAACAACAAACTCCCTTTGTTGTAGGGAGCTTTCCCGGGGATTGTAACAGTATTTTGGCCTCCATTCACAAGATGCCAGTAGTATCTTCCCATTTGTAGTAATCAAAAATACATCCAGATGTTGTCAAGTGTGGGGCTTCCCAGGTGGCTTAGTGGTAAAGAATCTGCTTGCCAATTCCAAAGATGCAGGCTCAATCCCCGAGTATGCCAGATCCCCTGGAGGAGGAAAAGGCAACTCATTCCAGTATTCTTGTCTGAAAAATCCCATGGACAGGGGAGCCTCGTGGTCATTTTGGGTCCTCTGGCAGTCCACAGGTTCACAAAGACTCTGACACAACTGAGTGACTGCACATGTATGCAGAACCTTCTTTGACATTATGGCATATACTCATAATTTTAAGGAATCTAATTTCATGCACAAAATAAAGTTATTCTTTTTAATGAGGTAACTTCTTTGGTGAACAGTTCTTGGCCAGCTTGTATTAATATTTTATACCAGCTACTATAGTGATGGAGTAGCACCCAATTACTTCTTATTTCCTGGAGCATCTTTAATGGAAAGTGTCATCCATCAGCTACTGTACAGTGTTTTGATCTAAATGGTTATGTTAACCTAGGTGACCCTGGAAGGTAAGGAAATGAGTGAAACAGTGAGGGTGTAACTGCTGGCAATTTGTTATGATCTTTATAGCTTATATAGTTAAAATTCCCCATATTATTATGAACCGTTGTACTTTAAAGGATAAAGTATTTTCACCAGAGATGGCTCCTGTTGTGTGAAATGCCTTCAGGGGACAAACTCTGCATAATGAAAACCCTGTGATTGAGGTATTCACTGTAATAGATGAGCAGCAGACTGCCTCTTGTATTCATGGAATAACTGCAGAGCAAAACACCCCCAGACGCTGACAGGATTAAATTTATCATGCTCCTTTGGGGGTGAGAGACAGGTTTGAACATTTTATATGTACTCTGGCTTGAATTAATATATGCTTTTAATTAGTCTAGCTCTCAGAAAACCTGAGAGAACATCAAAACCCTAAGATGTTTGGGCACAAAGAATGTTTAAGCAAACACACTGTCAAAACAATACTGCTATGATGTTTTTACTAGATGTTATTATGCTTTATCTCAGTTAGAATGTTTATCTTATGGATATTAAAATGTCTGAAGCATTCTTTTTCAAGATGCACTAGGAATTATCATGTGACTTAAAATATGTTTGGGGAGAGCAATTGATGCTTAGGCTTAACATATGTTCCTCATTCTCTATTTTCCTTTGCCTACCCTCACCATATTAATTTTACACCTATAATGGAAATGTTTTGCCTAGACATTAATAATCCTGAGTTTTCTGTTTGATACATAAAGAGTGGGGGAAATTGCATATGAAAATCCCAGCTGATAAAACATTTCATTCAACCCTGAACAGATTTACTACTCCATATTAAGGGTACCGCTGTATTACAAGTCTCTGGACTTATCATGTATACACACATAGGGTTTTAGGAATTCTAAGGGATTGTGAGTGATCTAGTGTGATTGGATAATCTTGCCTGTGTGAGATACTGCACATGATCAGAGCACGGGGAAATATCTGAACCTCAGTCAGTGCCAAGAGAATTTCCAGGTTTGGGACCCACTTTTTCCTGTGTAAACAGACTGTCCAAGGCAAATTCGATCCCATCTTTGTGGTTCGTAATCTCCACAGCTAAAAGTGGAGAAAGTGAAAGTGTTAGTGGCTCAGTGGTGTCCGACTCTTTGTGACCCTCATGGACTGTAGCCAGCCAGGCTCCTATGTCCATGGAATTCTTCGGGCAAGAATACTGGAGTGGGTTGCCACTCCCTTCTCCAGAGGAACTTCCCAATCCAGGGATCAAACCCTGGTCTCCTGCATTGTGGGCAGATTCTTTACCATCTGAGCCACCAGGGAAGCTCTAAGCGGAGACAGGGCATTTTGGGGGTTACGTCTACTGGTGGGGGGATGGTCTATCAATATTTTTTAAATGCTTTACAAGTTTTACTAGTTTTCTATAGTCACAAATACTTTGCTTTGGTTATAAGAACAGCTGCTAGACCAGAGTTGGCACTCAGGTCTTTAGGTGTCTGAAATGCTTTACTAAATTGAATTTATTTCATGAATAATTATATGAAGCTGACTCTCCGCCCTACTTGGATCAAGTATGTGTGACAAAAGGAGGCCTGACTAGGATTTGGAATCAGTAGTGATTTTAGCCTGGGAACCCTGATAAGGAGTAGGATTGATTCAGAAAGAATGGAGAGGAGGAATACTGTATAAAATACAAGGTTTTATAACTCATGTCCTTATGTTTATAGGGAGCTGACTTTTGTTGACATTTGATGATGTTATTCTTACCACAGATTATGAAATCATAACGACCTGTTTTCTGATACAGGTTCTTTCCTTACTGGCATTTTTATCTTTGGTAATTTTCTTAAGCTCCTAGTGCTCAAAGTTTTTATTTAAAATGGGAAATAATAATTCTTGACACAATTACTTTAATGGAGAATATAAGCAATAAGTTCCTTTAAAACAACTAAGTGGTTAGCAAAGAATTCTAGTTGAGCACTGAGGTTACTCTTTATGTATGACAGAGAGAACAATGGATCCACAGAAAGAGATTCAGTGTGTTAGGCTGTGAGATTCTGAAAACAAGAACTATACCTAAATTCACTTTTCGCAATAGCATTCAACAAACTGCTTTGTATATAGTGAATATAATGTATATTAAATTAACTGAATGGTTGATGGAATAAATCTATTTCTAAGGAGAAAGGAAAATCTGGCAGGATATTGTTATATCCAGTTGTGTGCTGTGCAGTGAAATCACTGATTCTAGAATGTCCTCACCATCATAGACACAAATTATTAGATCATTGACCCCAGTCTTAATTTTACACATAGGAATTATATTCCTGTCTTATTTTTAACTTGAAACACATTGGTATATCATTTTAGACATTTTGAGGAATGAAAAACTCATTATAAACAGGTAGTAGATAATTTATTGCCACAGTATTATTCTAGTACTGAGGAATCTTGGCCAGATATAGTTTAGTACGTATAGAAACATCTTTCAAGCACTATAAAGTTCTATTAATAGATGGTGATAATGCTTTACACACTTTGGAAAAAGATTTCTCCATTCTATATCCAAAAAGGAAGTACTATATTTAACTGAGTTAACAAATGAAAAATGTACTTTCGAAGGTGACATTCCAATGGGTAATTCATAAAGTTCATTTCTACTTGTTTGGGTGGTATTCTTAAACAAATATATATATATATATATATATATATATATATATAAAATATATTTGCTGTTTAAAATTGGGATTTGCTATCATTTTTATTTTATTGGCTTCAAAAACATTTGATCCATTAGTAAATGACTGTAACACTGGCATATTGCTAATAAATAAATTATATTTCCTAAAGAAATAAACACTTTAGCTACATGTTTTTTCCTCTTTTCTACCAGTTTTACTGTGATATGATTAACATACAGTACTATATAGGTTTAAGATGTATACCCTAATGATTAGATTTACATATATCATGAAATGTTTACAAGTTTAGTGAACATCTAACATCTCATATAGATGCAAAATTTTCTAAAACATTTACAATGAACATTTTTTAATTTATAAAAGCTATTAAATAAATGTTTTCTACATTTGAGATTTCAAAATATTTTAAAAGTTAGGTCCTGTAAAAATGTTAAAAATTTCTCCTATTTATATTCTAAGAATAACACAAAGTCTAATAATATTAATAGTCTATTTCTAAAGAAGATATTTAGTTCTATAGTTAATCTGTCAAATTTATTTGAACTAAATAAGGCCAATACGAAAAATATACATAATATATATCTTATCTGTTCAGTTCATTTGCTAAGTAGTGTCTGACTATTTGTGACCCCATGGACTGCAGCATGCCAGGCTTCCATGTTCATCATCAACTTCCGGAGCTTGCTCAAACTCACGTCCACTGAGTGGGTGATGCCATCCAACCATCTCATCCTCTGTCTTCGCCTTCTTCTACCATCAGTCTTTCCCACCAACAGGGTCTTTTCCAATGAGTCAGTTCTGCTCATCAGGTGACCAAAGTAATGGAGTTTCAGCTTCAGTATTAATCCTTCCAATGAATATTCAGGACTGATTTCCTTTATGATTAACTGGTTTGATCTCCTTGCAGTTCATGGACTCTGAGTCTTCTCCAACACCACAGTTCAAAAGCATCAATTCTTTGGCACTCAGCTTCCTTTATAGTTTAAGTCTCACATCCATACATGACTACTAGAAAAACCATACTTTTGATTAGATGGAACTTTGTTGGCAAAGTAATGTCTCTGCTTTTTAATATACTGTCTAGGTTGATCATAGCTTTTCTTCTAAGGAGCAAGCATCTTTTAATTTCATGGCTGCAGTCACCATCTGTAGTGATTTTGGAGTCCAAAAAAATAAAGTCTCTCACTGTTTCCAATGTTTCCCCATCTCTTTGCCATGAGTGATGGGACTGGATCCCATGATCTTATTTTTTTTGAGTGTTGAGTTTTAAGCCAACTTTTTCACTCTCCTCTTTCACTTTCATCAAGAGGGTCTTCACTTCCTCTTCACTTTCTGCCATAAAGTTGGTGTCATCTGTGTATCTGAGGTTATTGATATTTCTCCCAGCCCTCTTGATTCCAGCTTGTGCTTTATCCACACTGGCATTTCATATGATGTACTCTGCATATAAGTTAAATAAGCAGGGTGACAATATAAAACCCTGACATACTTCTTTCCCAATTTCTTATATGTATAGTATTGATATATATTTAATATACACATATATATGTATCTGAATTTATCTAGTAATATATTTGAACTACCTAGGCCAATGTGAAAATATATAATGTATACTGCATATATATAACATATAAATCTGTTAATATATAATTTGTATTGTAGATATATTAAATATATATTTAATTTATTTTTAGACTGGCTAAATCTTTGTAAATCAGTTATCCAGACTTTAAAACAACTGTGGGTTTACTTGAGATCTTTTCAAGCTTGGAAGATTATATGTGGCTTTCTGATTCTAAGTTAAATAAATAAATAAATAAACTAAAGAAAGAAACGATATCTATCATGGAGAATACTATTGGTCAATTACACATATGAGATAGACAAGGAAAAGATCCAGTCTTCCTTAAAAGTAGATTTTTAAAGATTAGGACGACAGAATCTTTTTAGAAATGGTCACATAGAGGCAAAGAACCTGGTAGAACACAGTTGCAACAAAAGCAGCCAACGAAAGATACCCAGGGCAAAACACTTCATTTTTTTTTTAATATACTCAGTATTATGGATATTTATTATCCACAGTTATAACAACCATGGGTCTCACAACCATGGAAAAACTGTGACACCAGATGGAGAAATATAAACTCAAGAAATTGATTGGTGTCAATTACATGACATCTGTGAAAACAATTTTCAATTAGGAAAGTCCCATATCAGTGTGATTCTATTGTGTCAAGTTACATAGACTCAAGTTTGCTACACTTACTTCCAGAGATTTCCTAGAGATTGGGATATACCTTGGGATCTCTCCTTTGCAAAGACTTCTCCTAATACCCCTCAAATGATCTTTCATTCTACTTTCCAGAGAAAACTGAAGCTATCATTTTCTACTCACCACTACAAAACTATAAAGCTACTAGAATCTAACCTATCATTACAGTTTTTACTTTTATGCATACATTATGTTTTCACCTTTATAAAGATAATTTCCCCACTGTGCTTTAAATGTATCTCCTCCAGATCCCCACCAAGTATCAATGTCCTCTCAGTTGAATCCTCTTCAGTAGTATGTAAATATGCTCATTTCTTCAAACTCCCCAAACTCTCCTTGATTCCACATATTCTTTTCTTGCTTTATAAACGTAATAATCCATTTCCCCTTAACAGACAAATATTAAAAAACTCCTCTCAAATTTTGTTCTGATTTCACTTGTTTCTCAACTTATTGAAAGTTGATTCTTATTCCACCTCTGCTGAAGTAGTTCTCCTTAAAGTTAGCAATTCTATGATGCTAAATCCAAAGAACAGTTTTCAAAATTGGTCTAACTTAATTCTCAATGGTATTCAGTATTTCATTCTTCCATGGGCTTCCATTGTACTGCACTTTTCTGGTAGTTTTATTTCTACTTATCTGGCAATTCTTTGTCAATCACTCTTGGCAGTTCATTTTCCTCTAACTGGTAATTAAATATGTATTTAACCATCATAATTGTTAATGTTTATGTAGCAGAAGAAAAAGCATTCATTCTAAATTCAGTTCTATCTCAATTCTAACCCAGATTCATACTAACCATGGGTCCATGGGTCCATGAACATGGTAGTTATCTTTTTGAATCATAATTTAATTAACTATATAATGGAGAGTCATTTATCACCAGGTATTTATCAAGTCAGAAGCTGTGTTCTAGGATCTAGGGAAAAATAGGCAACAAAATCAACAATGACCCTTCATTCTTATGAAGCGTATAGTCCAGCAGAGGCAATAGATATGTCAAGCTAATATAGAAATTTAAAAAATAATACTCTAGTTAACATGCCATTGTTTGAGTTAGACATATGTAAAATATCCTATAAAATAATCAATACAATGTTGTTGTTATGATTTTAACTTCTACATTGAACTCTCTTATACTGCACAGAGTGGATATCTTATTGCAATCATCTGGAAATTGTGTATAGTCACAAGGAATTGACACCCTGACTTTGACGGCTTAACTCAGTGGAGGCCATCAGCACCTCTAAGATTCTAAATATATATTCACACAGGTGTGAAAGCACATTCATACATGTACATTAACACACTTACAGATAGAGAATATTACTGAAAATATTCAGAGCTCCTTTTTGTCATGTCAAATTACTTAGCTTGTTCTAGTGTATATTTTCTATCAACTCACTTTTCCTGTGTTTATTTTCTGTATTCAATTTAAGAGATTGTCTAGTAAAGCCATAATAAACTTTGTGAACTTTGTAACATAAACTCCTTTATGAATTCTATAACAATATGAAATCTCTGCGTTCTTTTCAAACATAATATCAAATCACATGTCTTGGTGAATGCTCTGAAACCACAATTCCATGCACAATATTTGGATTAAATCTCTTGGTGGTATCTGGCTACTTCCGATTCTAACCATGGAGAGTCTCTTGGTGATAAGCCTTTTATGTCAGAACCACAAAAAGAAACAAATTTAACCACTCTTATAGTTAAACACACTATTACATAATAGACACTAGAGAAGAGCAATTAACTTTTGAATTCTAAAACTAGAATGATATATTTCTGGCAAATGGCAGAGGTTTATGAACCCAAACATTCTCAGTATTGCAACTTATTTTAACATAGTATAATATACTTGTACTTCTGCCAAAACAAGAGTTCCTGAATCATTCTGATCAGCTATCAGCTATAAATCCTGACAATGGAATAACCACCAGTCTCCTTCTTCCTTTGTGCAATGCTGACATATTTAAGTATTCAAGCAGTCGTTCATTACATGAGCTAGCTCTATGAATTCAAGACACTGTAGTGACATCTTTTTTAATGTGCTCACTTTAGTAATGTTTCCCTTTGCACATCATTTATTTAGCCTTTAGTGTTTTCAGGTGGTTCCTGTATAAAGATGCTAATAAAGTCAAGATTTTCCAACAAATGTTCTTACTATCAAATGTAACAAGTAAACCAATTCTATCTGCTATTAAGCTTTAAAAAAACTCAAAAAAGTACAGTATATTATTCGTGTTAGATCACAGGGCTTCCTAACAGGTTGGATGGCATCACTGACTCAGTGGACATGAGCCTGAGCAAACTCTGGGAGATGGTAAAGGACAGGCAAGCCTGGGATGCTGCGTCCATGGGTTTGCAAGGAGTCCAACAGGACTGAGAGACTGAACAACAACAGGGCTTCCTAGGTGGCACCAGTGGTAAAGAACCCGCCTTCAATGCAGAAAACATAAGAGACGCAGGTTTAATTCCTGGGTTGGGAAGATCCCCTGGAGGAGGGCAGGACAACCCACTCCAGTTTGGTTGCCTGGATAATCCCATGGACAGAGGAGCCTGGCAGTCTATGGTCCATTGGGTTGCAAAGAATTGAACACGACTAAAGCCACTTAGGATGCATGGTTATATGCAACCTAAGTACACCAATGTTGATATATTATGAAAGTATCATGTTCAACCTTTTTTCCATAACACTTCTCAATGTGTTTTTCTAATATGAACTCTTCTAATTTCAGAGCATAGAAATCCCTCTTAATTGGGGAAATACCTTGCTTTACTCCAAGCATGTATTTCTAATGGGGGTGGGAAATGTTATTCTGAAAGCCCCTGTTTGACAGCATTTCTAGGCACTTTACATATATTAACTCATTTATCTCACAACATTTGTATTGGATAGACACTATTGTTATCTACATTTTACTGATGGGAATAATAAGGCTTAGAAACATTAAGTAAGTTTCCAAAGTCATATGGTTAGTAAATATCAGAGATTGGATTTTATAAAAATAATCAGTTTCCTGAGTCCAGTCTTTTACACACTTCAAGTCAAGTTGGTGCTTAGTCTGTTCAGGCTGCTGTAACAAATTACCATAGACTGGGTGGCTTAAACAACAAACATTTCTCCCAGTTCCGGAACCTGTAAAGTCCAAAATCAAGATGGAAACAGACTTAATTCTTGGTGAGAATTCTGCAGGTGGCCCTCTTCTTCTTGTCTCTTCACACATGGAGAGTAGAGACAGAAACAAGCTCTCTTCCCACTCTTCATATCAAGGGCACAAATACTATCCTGTGGTCTCTACCCTCAGGATATTATCTCTCACAGTTCCTGTCTCCAACTATCAGCACACTGGGGAAAAGGATTTCAACATACAAACTTTGAAGGGATACAAATGCAGTCCATAACACTAGCCAAGGGTCTCCCTTGAATTTTTCACATTAGAACTTAACTTGGGAAAGTCTGAGTCCAAGGAAACCAGGAAGTTATATTTCCTATATGGTGGATAAAGGCAGTCAGAGATAATGAAGCCAGTGAAGAAAAAGAAAAAAGGTTTGAGACAGTGAGAATTGAAAGCATTGACAATTTGTCCTGATTGATTCCAAGACAACCTGCACTCCAACATTTTCTGTGGTTTGGCTGGTCAGTAAATTTCCCTTCTCCCTAGGCAACCAAAATTGGTTTTCCAATACACTTTTCTAAAATAATGTTTTCATGGTAGCAGGTAGGCTTGTTGGTCCACTAAAAACAATGGAAGGTGTCTGGAGGTGAGGTTAGAAAGGCAATAGGAATAGGGGGTAGATGTTGCAAGGCTTCATAGACCATTGTACATGTATTAATAATACATCATGTACATTGTACATTAGGAGGAAGTTGATGATTTTATGACTAAATGACTAGAAGGAGGGGTCAGAACTATCAAATGCTATACAGTTATTATATAAAATAAAGGCTGAAAAATATCAGAGAGCTTTATTATTAACAGTTAATTTGTGGGATCTGAGTCAGTGCAGTGGTAGGTACGATTCCAGATTGCAAACTGATAAAAACCAAATGATAGATCAACATCTAGAAATCATGATGAAAGTCATCTCTTTCACTCTCTTTTTTTTTTTTTAAGAAATGTAGTTTTAAAGAAATAGAGATAAAATTGTAGGTATAGGAGTACAGGGAATTAGGGGAGGATTATTAAGCATAATTTTATAGAAATGGAAAATAATTTCTTACACATTTAAAAATCTATTTCTTTGTGTCATCTCATATTTGCATTTCTTGTATGTGTGCAGTGTACATGGCTATAATTTAACTCAGAAATGTAAAAATATTTCCCTGCTTTTCAGAATATTCATCTCAGGATGAGTTAAATCAGGAGCAATTTTCTGAGAACATGACTTTTTCACCTTAACAAATTATAAGGGAAATATACTTTCTTGGGTACTATCCAATATGATTAAGATAATGAAATGTAATATCTGTGAGAACATCTATTTTCCTCTGCCTATTACTTTGTTTCCTGAAACTCTGGCACTCCTCTGAAATGTTTGCTATCAGTTAGAGACAGAATACATTTTTATAAATTAATAACAATCATCAGTGACATACTCCTTTGTCTTAGTTATATGTTTTATTACCTTACAACCTCTTAGGTGATCAATTTTTTCTAAATGATGCTACCTCATACAAGCTCTTCCCTGGTGAAGGTGCCATTTTAAAGCTCACTATTGTTATTTTTAAAGCAGGTACATAAAAATTGTTAGTTTCTCCTGAGTGATGGAGATTGATGACAGGTGGCTAGTGGTAAAGAACCTGCCTGCCAATGCAGGAGACTTTAGATACATGAGTTTGATCCCTGGGTAGGGAAAATCCTCTAGAGGAGGGCATGACAACTCATTCCAGTATTCTTGCCTAGAGAATTCCATGGACAGAGGAGCCTGGTAAGCTACAGTCCATGGAGTCGCAGAGTTAGACATGACTGAAGTGACTCACATACACACACCCCCCCCCCCAACACACACACACACCCCTGTGTAATGGAGATTGATGGCTAAGCCAAATAACTGTTTTCTCCTTTTATCAAATCAAAAGACCTCTCATTTTTTTAGATGGGCACATGGCCGCTCGAAGTAAATCTTTTATTCCCCAAACTTATTTGTTCCAAGTGATTGACATGTGACTAATTTTGAGCCAATGGCACAAATAGAAATAGTCTATGGAAGTTCCCTGGGACTTCCCTTAAATAACACGTGCTCCTTGCCTTTTTTGCTTTCTCTTCATTCC
This sequence comes from Bos javanicus, assembly GCF_032452875.1. Taxonomy (NCBI): domain Eukaryota; kingdom Metazoa; phylum Chordata; class Mammalia; order Artiodactyla; family Bovidae; genus Bos; species Bos javanicus. The sequence continues at coordinate 49,575,076 of NC_083881.1, forward strand.
TTCCTCAGCCCTACTGTTACTATAAGGTATTATTATATTTTTAGCCATTATCATATGCCATGAGGACAAAATCCATACCTTGGAAGTCAGAAGTAATCATCTGGAATGAGCTGGCTCCCAGAAGAATTTGGGGAGCAGAGCTGACATGCCACCCCTGAACTTTTTATCCCTAAATTCTTGCATGAGCTAGAAGTAAAGTTAGACCACTGTTGGTGGTCTTTGCAATTTATGACTGAATTTTAAGTGATACATCATGATTCTCATTATGAAATTTTACAACTAAGTGTAGAATAATATGCCTTTTAAGCAAAATAATTCATAATTGCTATCATATTTCTACCATCAATTTCATAGTCATATTTTAATATTTTCTTAAAATATTTTTTGAAGTATTATTACATGGATAAAAATTTGCAATTATTAAGGGAATTTAGCTGCACCCAGATTTAGCCGTACTGTAACCTGCTCCCAAATAAAAAAATAGAACATAAACAATGCACCAAAAGATTGACCCCTATAAACCGTAGGCTTTAACCATTTGAAGATAAATACTATACTGATTTCCAACAATGTTGGCTGATTTTGTTTGCATTTGAAATGCATATATTTGGAAATGTTCTATACATAGTCTTTTTTTTTTTTTAATAGGGGGAGGGTCTAACCTCCTTCACTCAATGTTACACAGGATATTTGTGGGATTTCATATAGCAATCGTTTGTTCATTCTGACTCTTGTAGAAAAAAAAAGTTAATATGAAGATATGCTACCTAGAGCTCTCTTCAAGGAAGATCTTGCTGTTTGGCTGCTGGGAGTAGGGGTCAGCATACAGCCTCCGTGTGTGCATGCACATGCTCAGTCATGTCTGCCTCTTTGTGATTCCATGGACTGTAGCCCACCAGGCTCCTATGTTCATGGAATTTTTCAGGCAGGTATACTGTAGTGAGTTACTGTTTTCTACTCCAGGGGATCTTCCTGAGCCAGGGATCAAACTAGCATCTCCTGCATTGGCAAGCAGATTCTTTACCACTGCATCACCTGGGAAGCCCATACAGCTTCTAGCTCTCAGTATATTCAGAGTCTGCTTTAGCTGCAGAGAGCCACTTTTTACAGTTGGCTTGCATCTTTCACATCTTTCTCCAAGGAAGTTTGTATCTGCTGATAGAGAAGGTCAGCGATATAAAGACCCAGCCATTTGGTCCCAATAATGGACAATCCAATGGGCAGTATTCCCTTCAGTTCCCATCCTCCCCAGGGTTGGCTGAGGGTATGTCAGATCTGTATCAGAGTTCAATTCTTAGCAGCCATGCTTCTTTTCACTTCCTTTAACAAATCCTGATAAACATCTTGTCTCAGTATCTGTTTCCAAACATCCCAACCAGTGACTGCTGGAACCAAAAAAGCAGGGGATAAGACTGGATTTCAGCACTGCTCACTACTGCTTGATTGGCAGTGAAGACTACCTTGTGGGTGGTAGGTGGAGCACCACCTCAGTGACAAGGTCAAAATCTAATTAGTGAAATGTTCACAAGTAATGCATTGGGGGAATGTCACTAGTGAAACAGAAAGTATCAGGTATTGCAGATATATCAAGAAAAGAGTAGCGCTATTGCTCCTCTAGAAAAGTGGCTCTCGCTAGGGATAAGTTTGCTTCTGCCTTCAACCCCTGCCGTCACTTCATGGTGATCATGAAGGGAGCATTATTAAACCCATCATTTCAGAAGGCTGAGGAGTCCAGAAGTGAGTCATTGTGAAATGGAAGTGGTGTACCTGGGAGAAGACCTGAGGGCCCAAACAAGCTGCATGAGCAGACAACAAAGACTTTCCATGGCACACGCCAAGGCTGCTCCACTGTCCTTCCATCCGCTCACACAGTCTACTATAATACAGGATTATGTCTTAAATTCTGTTACTTCCTCAATGTACATATGCTTCTGGTCATTCAACCTATTCAGCTTGTTTGAATTATTAATAAGGTGCAGATTGTTCCCATTTAAAAAATATCTTGCTCAAATCACTTCCTGGGTATTAGACTACATATCAAACTAATTTCCTAAACAGATGTCTTAAGGGATATCAAGATACAATATGTATCCAAAATGAAACCTTTAATCTAATCTTTTCAAACTAACCCTTCTCATGTGTTTCTTTTTTTAACATTTTATTTTATATTATAGTTGATTAACAATATACTATAGTATATTAATATCAGGGTCATTTATATAAATGACCCAGTTGATTAACAATGGGACTTTCCAGTAGCTCAGATAGTAAAGAATCTGCCTGCAATGCAGGAGACCCAGGTTTTATCCCTGGGTCAGGAAGATCTCTGGAGAAGGAAATGGCAACCCACTCCAGTATTCTTGTCTGGAGAATTCCACGGACAGAGGAGCCTGGAAGGCTACAGTGCATGGATTTGCAAAGAGTCGGACACGGCTGAGTGAATAACACTCCATTCATAAACAATGTGCTAGATTCATACGTATTTCTCATGTGTTTCTTATTCCTGTTAATGACATCTCAGTTATCTATTTACAGAAATATTAGCATCAATTCAGTTCAGTCGCTCAGTCATGTCCGACTCTTTGTGACCCCATGGACTACAGCATGCAAGGCTTCTGTGTCCATCACTAACTCCTGAAGTTGCTCAAACTCATGTCCATTGAGTCAGTGATAACATCCAATCATCTCATCCTCTGTCATCCCCCTCTCCTCCTGCCTTCAATCTTTCATAACTCAGGGTCTTTTTCAATGAGTCGGTTGTTCGCATCAGGTGGCCAAAGTATCAGAGTTTCAGCTTCAGCATCAATCCTCTCAGTGAATATTCAGGATTGATTTACTTTAGGATTGACTGGTTGGATCTTGTTGCAGTCCAAGGGACTTTCAAGAGTCTTCTCCAACATCACAGTTCAAAAGCACCAATTCTTTGGTGCTCAGCTTTCTTTATAGTCCAACTCTCACATCCATACATGACTACTGGATAAAACATAGCTATGACTAGACAGGCCTTTGTCAACAAAGTAATGGCTCTGCTTTTTAATATGCTGTCTAGGTGGGTCATAGCTTTTCTTCCAAGGAGCAAGCACCTTTTAATTTCATGGCTGCAATCACCATCTGCAGTGATTTTGGAGCCCAAGAAAATAAAGTCTGACACTGTTTCCATTGTTTCCACATCTATTTGCTGAAGTTATGGGACAGGATGTCATGATCTTAGTTTTTTTAATGTTGAGTTTTAAGCCAGCTTTTTCACTCTCCTCTTTCACTTTCATCAAGAGACTCTTTAGTTCTTCTTCGCTTTCTGCCATAAGGTTGGTGTCATCTGTATATCTGAGGTTACTGATATTTCTTCTGGCTACTTTGATTCCAGTTTGTGGTTCATCCAGTCCAGCATTACACATGATGTACTCTGCACATAATTTAAATAATTAGGGAGACATTATACAGCCTTGATTAACTCCTTTCCCAGTTTTGAAAAGTCGGTTGTTCCAAGTCCAGTTCTAACTGTTGCTTCTTGACTTGCATAAAGATATCTCAGGAGGCAGATAAGGTGGACTGGTATTCCCTCTCTCAAAGAATTTTCCACAGTTTGTTGTGATCCACACAGTCAAAGGCTTTGGCATATTCAAAATGATATGATATGTTTTCAAAATAGATGTTTTTCTGGATCTCACTTGATTTTTTGATGATCCAATGGATGTTGGGATTTTGATCTCTGGTTCTTCTGCCTTTTCTAAATCCAGCTTGAACATCTGGAATTTCACAGTTTAAATACTGTTGAAGCCTGGCTTGGAGACTTTTGAGCATTACTTTGCTAGTGTATTAGAATATTAGCATAATCATGCTAATTTTCTTCTCTTCCTCAAACTCAATAATCCAATGAATTATCTGATATTTTTCCTCAAAGATATATATAATAGATTTGAGGAACATTAAAAAAAAGTTTCCCTCTCTGCAGACTAGATCATGTTAACATGGAAGATTGTGCTAATTGGGGGAGTTTACCTCACACCATGATCTAAACGCTTAGCATTCTATCTTTAGAATGCTATTAAAATAATTTATAACATATATTTAAGTTCAAAAACAATAATGATAAATTATCAAATATCAGAAATAAAAAGTTAACTTACAGGTAATGTTGAAAGGTTGCTGAAGCTGAACAAATAATAAGAAGGAAAGTTAATATAAGGTTAAGAATTTAGGGATTCAAGATCCTGAGAGAGAAATTGAGACCTAGGTCTGTGTGGGGCTAGACACTGTAACTGAACTTTGGTAATACAGACAACAGCCCAAAGTAATGTCTTATCCATGAAATACAGATTTTAAAATATTGCCTTGCATACTATAAAGAGGTCTGGTATTTATTGATATCTAGAGTAGAACAAGAGTTTCCTGTGACTATTTTGCAATATCAAATTTGTATCATTCATGGACATAGTAGTAAAATGAATAATATACAAGAATCAACGTGAAAACAGACACCAAACCATTAATGCAATTCATTAGTCTCATTAAAGTGAAGTCGCTCAGTCGTGTCTGACACTTTGTGACCCGTGGACTGTAGCCCACCAAGCTCCTCCATCCATGGGATTCTCCAGGCAAGAATACTGGAGTGGGTTGCCATTTCCTTCTCCGAGTCTCATTAAAGTTAAACACAAAAGGGCTCTTGTTGTTGTTCAGTTGCTAAGTTGTGTCTGACTCTGTGAATCCATGGACTGCAGTAGGCCAGCCTTCCTTGTCTTTCACCATCTCCCAGAGCTTGCTCAAACTCATGTCCATTGAGTCAGTGATGCCATCCAAGCATCTCAACCTCTGTCATCCCCTTCTCCTCCTGCCTTCAATCTTTCCCAGCATCGGGGTCTTTTCAAATGAGTCAGCTCTTCACATCAGCTGGCCAAAGTATTGGAGCTACAGCTTCAGCATCAGTCCTTCCAATGAGTATTAAGAATTGATTTTCTTTAGGATTGACTGGTTTGATCTCCTTGCTGTCCAAGGGACTTTCAAGAGTCTTCTGCAACACACAGTTCAAAAGTATTAATCCTTCTGTGCTCAGCCTTTGGTCCAACTCTCACATCCATACAAGACTACTGGAAAACCTGTAGCTTTGACTATATGGACCTTTGTTGGCAAAATAATGTCTCTGCTTTTTAATATGCTGTCTAGGTGGGTCATAGCTTTTCTTACAAGGAGGAAGTGTCTTTTAATTTCTTTGCTGCAGTCACCATCTGTAGTGATTTTGGAGTCCCAAAGAATAAAGTCTGTCACTGTTTCCATTATTTCCCCATTTATTTGCCATAAAGTGATAGGACCAGATCTTTGTTTTATGAATGTTGAGTTTTAAGCCAGCTTTTTCACTCTCTTCTTTCACCTTCACCCAAGGCTCTTTAATTCCTCTTTGCTTTCTGCCATAAGGGTGGTGTCATCTGCATATCTGAGGTTATTGACATTTCTCCCAGCAATCTTGATTCCAGCTTGTGCTTCATCCAGCCTAGCATTTCTCATGATGTACTCTGCATATAAGTTAAGTAAGCAGGGTGACAATATACAGCCTTGATGTATTCCTTCCCCAATTTAGAACCAGTCCGCTGTTCCATGTCCGTTTCTAACTGTTGCTTCTTGACCTGCATACCAGTTTCTCAGGAGGCAGGTAAGGTGGTCTGATATTCCCATCTCTTGAAGAATTTTCCACACTTTGTTGTGATCTACACAATCAAAGGCTTTAGCATAGTCAATGAAGCAGGATGGTTTTCTGAAATTCCCTTGATTTTTCTATACATTTAATCACCTCCACTAGCTTTGTTTGTATTGATGCCTCCTAAGGCCCACTTGTCTTTGGATTCCAAGATGTCTGGCTCTAGGTGAGTGAGCACACCATTGTGGTTATCTGGGTCAGTACAATTCTTTTGTATAGCTCTTCTGTGTATTCTTGCACCTCTTCTTAATATCTTCTGCTTCTGTTAGGTCCATACTGTTTCTGTCCTTTATTGTGCCCATGTCTGCATGAAATGTTCCCTTGGTATCTCTGATTCTTGAAGAGATCTCTAGTCTTTCCCATTCTATTGTTTTCTTCTATTTCTTTGCATTGTTCAATTAGGAAGGCTTTCTCATCTCTCCTGCTAGGGCTCTGCTGAATAGTATTTACAACATAGAACACTCAGGATTTCTTCCAAGTCTCAGCTCACACTCCCAATAATACATTCCAGATAAGCTCAGAGTGAAAAAAATAAACAAGAAATGTCGTATAAGAAAATAGAAAATCCTTGTACAGAAAGTCAGAATACTTAAGCATAATATATATCCAGGTTGACAAATACTAAGGGGCTTCCCAGGTGGTGCTAGTGGTAAAAATCCTGCCTGCAATGCAAGAGACCTAAGAGATGTGGGCTTGATCCCTGGGTTGGGAATATTCTCTGGAGGAGGGCATGGCAATGTGCCCAGTATTCTTGTGTTTATGAAAGTTCTATTTAAAATATTCTAAAATGAAGACAGAAAAAAATTAAATAAGAACAGAATTAAATGAACAAAATTTGACCTGCTATATCAAGAAAGCAAATAGAAATTCTAGAACAGATAGTATCATTATTACAATAAACATACTAAATGGAGTGTTAAAGAGTAGATTAGTTAATGGAAGAGATTTTCTTAATGACAAAATATATCTGAGACAGTCACCTAGGAAACAGCACAAAAAAGTAAAGAGAGAATTTTTTTTTCTTACAAAAGATAATTTAATGGTTATAGAAGCAAAGAAGAGAGAACATGGGGGAAAGATAGTATTCCAAGTGATGATGGCTGAATATTCTTCAGAATTGAAGAAATGTTTTTAATTTAAAATATGTGTTTTAATTTTGAAAGATCACATGTGAACCTGAACTGGATACATTTTTAAAAAACCTGTATCTGGATACATTACAGTTATAGTGCAAAAAAATCTTTAAAAAGTCTTTAAAACACCAGAAAAAACAAACTGCTTATCTATGTGGTAAAAGCAAGTAGATTTACAGCCAGCTTATGAGCAATAACACATCACAGAGGACAATGGGATAATAGCTTCACAGTGCTCATAAACAGTAACTATTAATTCAGACAGTTTTATACAGGGATAATCTGTCAGTGCTTCAAGAGTCAGAGTGAAATAATGACATTACCAATCCAGCAAAAACAAAACAAAGAATTATTATTCACAGAAAGAATGACAATTTGAATCAAGATTAAATGTGAATAGATTGAATGACTAGTAGAATGAATTGATAAATCAAGTAATAAATTTAATCAAGAGCAAAAAATGCAAATGTTGGGAAATTGAAATAGGCACATACAGGAATTCTGAAAGAATACTAATTCTAGGGCTATAATATCAAGGTAAAAACAAAATAAACCTAGAAAGGAGGAGGAGAGAAGTTCAGAGGCTATGTACTACAGTACCATTCCAGATTCTAAAGGTGGTAAATACATGGATATCTGGTAACCCTGGGCGAACTGGTTACAGGACACCCTCTACATACCAAAATCTGTGGAAGCTCAAGTTTTTTATATAAAATACAGTAGTACAATTGGTCCTTCATATCTGTGGGTTCCATACTTAGTGGCTTCTTATCCATGGATACAAAGAACTGACTGTACTGATTAAGTTTAAACTCTATTAAATATGTATATTATAAATATAAGGGAAAAATAGCAATAGAATATAAAATTTCCAAAGCAATAAGAAAAAGGGATTAAAGAATGCTTCATCAATCTAATAAAAGGCGAGAAATTTGTTAAACAATGCAAGTAAAATTGATAGTGTATAGAAAATATAAAAGATGACAGATACTACACACATTATATCAATACAATATTAATTTAGAAATAATATATGAAGAATAAAAGAAAAATAATTTATTCTATACATGGAATGCGCATGCATACATGCTCAATCGTGTCCACCTCTTTGGGAGAACATGGACTGTAACCGGCCAGGCTCCTCTGTCCATGGAATTTTTCAGACAAGAATACAGAAGTGGGTTGCCACTTTCTTCTCCAGGGGATCTTCCCGACCCAGGGATCAAACTTGCAACTCTTGCATTGGCAGGCAGATTCTTTATTACTGCACCCCTGGAAAGCTCATGGTGATACCATTTATATGAAGATTTTAATTTTAAAATTATACTAAGTATTTATACTAAGCCACTATGGAGAACAGTGTGGAGATTCCTTAAAAAACTGGAAATAGAACTGCCTTATGATCCAGCAACCCCACTGCTGGGCATACACACTGAGGAAACCAGAAGGGAAAGAGACACGTGTACCCCAATGTTCATCGCAGCACTGTTTATAATAGCCAAGACGTGGAAGCAACCTAGATGTCCATCAGCAGATGAATGGATAAGAAAGTGGTGGTACATATACACAATGGAGTATTACTCAGCCATTAAAAAGAATACATTTGAATCAGTTCTAATGAGGTGGATGAAACTGGAGCCTATTATACAGAGTGAAGTAAGCCAGAAGGAAAAACATAAATACAGTATACTAACGCATATATATGGAATTTAGAAAGATGGTAACAATAACCCGGTGTACGAGACAGCAAAAGAGACACTGATGTATAGAACAGTCTTATAGACTCTGTGGGAGAGGGAGAGGGTGGGAAGATGTGGGAGAATGGCAATGAAACATGTAAAATATCATGTAGGAAACGAGTTGCCAGTCCAGGTTCGATGCATGATGCTGGATGCTTGGGGCTGGTGCACTGGGACGGCCCAGAGGGATGGTATGGGGAGGGAGGAGGGAGGAGGGTTCGGGATGGGGAACACATGTATACCTGTGGCGGATTCACTTTGATATTTGGCAAAACTAATACAATTATGTAAAGCTTAAAAATAAAATAAAATTGGAAGAATTAAAAAAAAAAAAAAAGAAAGAAAAAAAATAAAATAAAATAAAATAACTGCATGCAAGAAAAAAAAAATTATACTAAGTATTAATGGTGTATACATGTGAAATAAATGCCTAAAAACATAGATGAAAATAATACATAGGTACATCCCCAAGACTATTTCCTCTGAAGGCAAATGAAGGCTAGGACTGTGCTTGGGGAAGAGACAAAGGGCACTGAGTTGCGTCTCCAGTGGTTTATCAAAATACAATATAAAGAGGAAAAGTTTCTTTAAAAAAGGACTTCTAAACACATACATTTAACACTATATGTTAAAAAGGTTATAACTTTAAAATAAATACATATAAATTCTTGTTTAGAAAAGGAATGGATTCAAAAGCTTTTCTACTACACTTGATAAAGGCTTGAAAGAACATAGAAAAAGGAGATGGAGAAATTGGAAAACAAACTGAATGAAATGGGAGTACTGAATATGAAATATAAAAATTAAAGCAAACTAGATAAAAGCAAAAGATCCTCATATAGTCCAGTTGTTTTTAAACATGGATGCTCATTAGAAAGCTTTTATATATGTATATATAAATAATATGTATAATATATATATTTTAGAAAACTTATGCATTCTTGCCTAACTAAAAAATTTATGACATTTTGATTCCACTTGTTTGACTTAGCTTGAATAGAATGCTAGATGTTTAATTTAACAAAATAGATATTCATAAAGCAAAAAAGATTTACTGTGTAGCAGAGGGAACTATAGTCAATATCTTGTAATAACCTATAATGGAAAATAATTAAAAAAATAATATATGTGTATATGTATAACTGAATCACACATACACAAAAGAATCTTTTTGAAATTAAGTAATGTTTATCTTTTTACCAGTTTTTCTAAATGTTCTATGGACATCTAATAATATATGAGATACAAAGTTTAAATATATTTGTGTAGGATATGATTAATATAAATTAATCAAATATAAATCTATTATATTTAAATTATTAATGACACAATTGAAGATGCTTCTATTCTTGTTTTTTTGTACTTGATAAAATATTCTCAGAGAAATGTTAATATGTCTTACTATTATTCTATAGTTTTTCTTTTCCCGTATATTTCTTCTGGTATTTGCTTATGTATCTCTGCTTCTTTGTTGTTAAGGTGTCTAATGATTTATGATGTCTATCTTTGTGAATTGTACCTTTTATCATTAAAAATATTCATCTTTGTTCATTTAAAATAAATAAATAAATTTTTAAAAAAGAAAAAAGAAATAAATGACCTTGGTTTGGAAAAAAAAAAAGGAATACAATTAATCTTAAAATGTTTAAATGCTTTTCTTAGCCTCCGCAGATTTCAAATCCTTCATTTAATTTAAGATTGTCTTTATGGACTACTTTCTGTTTACTTTCCAGTTAATTTTTGCTAATCTTTGCCACCTCCCTTCCTTGAAATACACATATTGTGGAACCTCTTTCAGGTTCACAATGATCTGATTTGCAGAACCTCCTATCTGGACTGTCACATATACTGGGCTTTGGTTGTTTGTGTCACAACTTCAGCTGGCTAATCCTGAAACATTATGTTTCAATTTAAATGACTTCTTAAAAACTTTTATTGATCACTCAGGCCATTTTCAGGTTACCTAAACCTTCCATATTCTATAATTTTATGTCTTGCTATGGTTCTAATTGATTGGTTCTCCTACCAGTCCTAAAACTCTCTTAGGGAAGAGTTTGCATCTATCATATTTACACTTATTTCAAGTACCTCACATGGTGAATGACATATAAATAGATGCTCAACTTTTGTTATTAAATGAACAAATGACTAAATACATTATATAAGTAAAACCAAGAAGTTACCTCCAAAGATCCTTTCAGAATTAAATTCATAATTTTTAAAATCCATGTATTGATTTCTGAATAATCAATGAATATATAAAAGTCAAATATTACTGAAGATTCCTTTTAATTTTGAAGTCAATTATTAGATACAGGAGATCCATGTGTTTGGAAATTGGTCTAGAAATTCAAAGAGTTGATTCCTTATCTCTTCACATTAAATTTCAATTAAAATATATAACATTCTTCTTTCTTTCTTGTTCTTCCTCCAGTCTACAAATTAGAAAATTAAGAGGTGCCACACATGCTGTGTGGAAAGTGGAGAGTGAAAAAGTTGGCTTAAAGCTCAACATTCAGAAAATGAAGATCATGGCATCTGGTCCCATCACTTCATGGGAAATAGATGGGGAAACAGTGGAAACAGTGTCAGACTTTATTTTTGGGGCTCCAAAATCACTGCAGATGGTGACTGCAGCCATAAAATTAAAAGACGCTTATTCCTTGGAAGGAAAGTTATGTCCAACCTAGATAGCATATTCAAAAGCAGAGACATTACTTTGCCAACAAAGGTCCCGCTAGTCAAGGCTATGGTTTTTCCTGTGGTCATGTATGGATGTGAGAGTTGGACTGTGAAGAAAGCTGAGCACCGAAGAATTGATGCTTTTGAACTGTGGTGTTGGAGAAGACTCTTGAGAGTCCCTTGGACTGCAAGGAGATCCAACCAGTCCATTCTGAAGGAGATCAGCCCTGGGATTTCTTTGGAAGGAATGATGCTGAAGGTGAAACTCCAGTACTTTGGCCACCTCATGCGAAGAGTTGACTCATTGGAAAAGACCCTGATGCTGGGAGGGATTGGGGGCAGGAGGAGAAGGGGATGACAGAGGATGAGATGGCTGGATGGCATCACTGACTTGATGGACTTGAGTCTGGGTGAACTGCGGGAGTTGGTGATAGACAGGGAGGCCTGGCATGCTGTGATTCATGGGGTCACAAAGAGTTGGACACGACTGAGCAACTGAACTGAACTGAACACATGCTGTGATGAGTGTAACTGTCCTTGGCTCTCAAGGAGAAAAACTTCTTCGTTTCTTTTTTCTCATAATCATTCTCCTTTGTTCCAATCACATATTTTGGCAGATTGAGTCTTATATCCCATGACAGACTAAGGTGATTTAGCTACATAAATAGTGGCAACCATAGCCAAATTCCCCATAGAGTTCATACATAATGACTGTATATATTGATATCTCAGACTTTGTGGGGCTAAAATACCTTGTAAAACACAGCCTAACCACAATTCATATCAATAACACAGAGATAGATTAATATTAATAATGTATTAGAGCCACAATTATTGACCATTTTAACTATAAATATTTTGTATGAGTCTATGTATTTTCTCAAACATTTTATTCCCTAGATTTCTTAAGGAATTTCTGGAATAGGATTCATATCATTTTAAAAGCAATTATACTCTATCAAAAAGTGGTTTCTGTTTTGAAGCAGCAGGAATAGAGTTTAATTTATGTCAGTGAAGAGATGTAGCCTCATATGAGTTTCATGAAGTAGTGAGTGGCAGGAACTTCTGAAGGATTGGATGTACTGGATGCAGTTAATCCAGAGTTGTGGTGTGAGGAGTAATTCTGAAGTTTCAGTCAAGGGACTCATCAATGTCCTTGTGCTCCCTAAACTGGTGAGGATGTTGAAAGGGGTCAAAAGTAGTGGGGAGATTCTTAATTCATTTCCATATCAAGTTTTGCATGGTAGCTGCTTCGAATGTTTTATTGTCTTAAAATTGTCTGACATTCTTTGTCTTGGAACATGACCTCAAAGATATTTTTACTGTTAGGTGTAAGTTCATCTCACTTGAGCTGATTCCATTTTTCCTTCCCTCACTTTACAAGCTTCCTTGGGCTCATGATTCATTCCTGACTCCTCTATTTCTTTCACACCTCATATCAAAACTTCCAGTAAATCCTAGGAGCTTTAGAATGAAAATATATCCAGAATCTTACCATTTCTGACTGTCTTCATGGCTATCATCTGGGTTCAAGCCACAGTCCTTTCTCACTTGCATTATTGTAATAGTCCCCTAGCTGGATTCCCTGCCTCTGTCCTTGACCTCTTACAATTTCTTCTGCACATAACAGACAAAGTAATTCTTTTCGTGCAATTTCTCTATTCAAAACTCTCTAACACTTACTCATTTCACTTAGGATGAAAGCCAAGAATCTTAAAATGGCCGATCACATCCTCTAAGAACTAGATCTTCATTAACCGCCCTGACCTCATCCTCTACCACTTGGACCCTTGTTCATTTTGGGCTGTCTTCCTGCCTGCCTTGCTTTTGCTCTAACACATTAGCTAGGATGTCACCTTAGGGTCTTGGCATTGGTAACTTCTGCCTGGAATTCTAGTCCCTCAGATTTTTACATAGTAACCCTTGTCTTTATTCAAGTCTTTGTTCAAATTTCTTCTTAGAAAACCTTCTTTAAATCTAATGTTGGACTAATATTTCCTATGATACTTACATATTTATTAGTTCTTCTCTCTCTTTCTTTTTCTGTTGCTTTTTTCCTCTTTCTTTCAGTCTTAATCTTTGCTTATCTCATTAACATATTCAAATTTTCCCTAAACCAGAGAAGCTTACAGCTCTGAATCTGTTACCATTGCTGCCATATCTTCTGGCATAGTAATTTACATTTGGCAATTGTATCATGGCTCTTTCCTTTTGTATTTCAACATTTTCTAATTTGTATCTGTTTCTTATTTGTCCTGAAGTTGTTTAAATGACTGTCATTATTGGCCTATTTTTATCATCAATTCATTGTTTTATTTTCGGTCCTCAAGTTGTTTGATATCTGAATAATATTTTGATCCAGGTACCATTATGTCCTTTGAAAAACTTCTCTTTTGATTAATGAAGTAGATGGCTTTAGTTGAATTATTTATGGTCAGATTTAGTCTTACTTTTGGCTTTCAAAGCATGAAGAATTTTCAGGGTGTTTTTCCTAACTCTGAAATGTTCCCTGAACTTTTAAAAGAAAAGAAACTAAGGTTTAAAATCTTAGTTTAAAGCAAATATCAAGGTTTTCTTTTAATATAATTGTCTAGTTAATACATATTTATTGAAAATATAATATGAACATGGAAAGAAACTTTTATTTAGTGCAGAAAAAGAGTAGACTTTCGTCTGCTAAATTAGTATTTCATTTACTATAGTCATTTCTTGTAACACCACAGATAATAAAGGAATAAAGATAACCATTTGTAATTACATGGCATACATGTGGAAATAACAGGAACTAGGTTTCCAAAGATAAACCTAAAACATTTTGGTTGCAGTGAAGGCACAGAAATTTGTGATAGGTTACAAAAAAATAAGTGATTATAAAAAATGCTTATAGGAAATTTACAGTTGATAAAGACTTTTGACTTCTATTATTTGACCTCAAAATAAGCCTTTGGTATACTGGTTTTATCACCATCCTGAGGAAGCTTAATTTTAGAAGGTTTATGGGACTTAAAAAGAATTATTCAGCACATAGGTTTTATTCCTTTCAGTCCAGAATTTCAGCTTTTCTTATAGTACTGTTGTATGTGTTTATGGACATTAGTATTTCCCTAGCCCCCAGTTTCTATGTGGAAAGATTTACACGATTCCTTGTATCTAAAAATGCAGTCCAGGGACCACTGAAGATTTCTGTGATCCTTTCATAGGATACATGAGACCAAATTCCTTTTCAAAATATTAAGTTATTTGCTTTTTTTCTCACTCCCATCCTCTTACAAATATATGACAGAGATTTCTAGAGATTATCTGGCATGTGATATTGCAACAGATTGAATGCAGAAGCAGATATAACAATCTAGATATCTTCTATTACATAAGATATTAAAGAGCTTTGCAGAAATATAAAACAATGCCACCCCTAACACTATTTTTTGTTTTGCAAAATATAGATTTTTTTTCATAAAAACATGTTCTTTAACATATTACTTGTTATCTTATATAATCAATAATTATTTAAAATATTTCTCAGTCTTAAATTCCAAGTACAGTATCACATCAATAGATGAACCTGCTTAAATCAAATCTCTTTGGGGTACTTGGTAATTTAAAGAGTCTAAAGGAGTCCTGAGGTGAAATATTTGAGAGCTACTGCACTATAGCAATAATTCTAGAAATAGCTCCTACCCCTTATTCACACTTCTTCATGGAAGATGAGTGGGCTATTGTACTAGTAGGTTGCATCCATTGTACCATATTTTGACTGCTATCGGTCACTGTTTGTGCCTGATTAAGAAACTGCTTAAATTTAAGAAAAGGGTGGAGGGAGGTTTTCTACTGCTCTCTCATGAAATACATGTGATTAAGAAACCAGAAAGATCTGAATTTATTTATTTCTGGACTATGAATATTGATAGAATTATACTTCTCAGGGCATAATTTTTTTATCTATAAAATAAAAAATGTTGAAGTGAATGAAAATCTTTCTGGTTACATTTCACCATTTTTTATTTTAAATCAACCCATTTATATGATGATTATACTGTGATAAAATATGTTTTCTGTCCTCTTTTATCTTAAGTTGCATTTCTCATGGGTATACTTAGAAAAACACACCCCTGCCCCTAGCAATTATATCTCTAAATTCTAAAACATCAAGACGCTTCTGCCTGAAAGACAGTTTGCCAACTATTAATGTAATTTAACAATAATGTTTTTAAATAATCTGGTGATTTACTTGCAGAAAATTATTTGCTTAATGAAGGAGAAAATAACTGTGATGTTCTTTATCTTTGATCAAAATTTGAGATTTGAAGAAAATCACTAGTGAATACAGTTGGCATAAGAATCACATAATTCAACTTTGATATATTGTGCAAAAACTTGCTGAAAGTTATAGAAAAATAATCTTAGAATATTAAACATATTTCCCTGAGTTTCCCTAAGGTTCTATAAAGTATTTATCCTGAGAAATTTCAAAGGAAAATTTCTAAACTTTCACATAGGTGGGAATATGTGTAAATTAATTTAGACAAAGGTAAAAATACAAATTTAGACAAAGGTAAAAGTTAAGCCTGGGGATTAATTTCCATGATGGATTCATTCTATGAACAATTTTTTGTTTAGGATTAGTATAAGTTGTTCTGAAATTAATCTCAGGTAAATATTTTTAAACTAGGGAAATGTTAACTATTTATTGAAAAGAAACATATATTAGTGTTCAAAATACTTAGGTAACATTTAAGATTTCAAAGGTTAAGATGATTATGGTTTTTCCAAGTTGACTTTTCTTGAATACTATGCAAGTATTGGGTAATATGATAGGTAAATGCAAATCCAAAATGTGTGAAGATAGTACTTTGAAATTTCTTAAATAAATCAAAATTAGAAGGCAACTTCTGAGTGATTTTAAAACATCAATAAATATTATTAACTTTTGGTAAAAATACTTATGAATAACATTCTAAAAGAATGTAAGAAAGTAAATAAATTTTCACAGAGGGTCAAGAAAGGAGGAGACAAAAGGTTGTATTTAAGACAGGCTTTTTAGAATATGAATTCTCTCAGTAGAGAATAAACTGAAGAGATAGTTTAGTCTTCAGTAAAGACTAAACAGTTTCAACAAAGACATGAGACATTAAAATCCCTTAAACCTGTCATATTAGATTTAAATTTGTCCAAATATAAGTAGCATTAAGAAAAGATGAATAGGCTACCATGGTGTCTGGCCATATCTTGGTTTGTGTATTTTATTGCATCTTGACCTATTTTCAACTGGCCGAGGGCTCTCTCTGGTGGCTGAAGACTGCTCTGGAAGTAAAATCCTGGAGAATACATGCCTACTGGGAGCGACCTTCTGCTTGTGACTGAACTCCAGCTCCCCCACCTTTGACTGGATAACTCAAAGGCACATATCCAACTCTGATTCTTTGAGTACCCAGCATGGTAGGTTTTAGATGCTTTGTGATAAGGAACTTGCTAATGAACTCTTTATTGGGTGCCCTCTCTTCCCTGTCTCACTTTCCTTCTTCCATGTTGCTTTTGCTTAGAATTATTTCTAATAATCTAAACACATTCAATCAGCTATCAGAGACTGTGTTACTGGTGGAACATAAACTAAGACACATGGATTTAATTGATATATAATATAATCTAAGAACTACTGCCTCCTTTTATACTCTGTTGAATGATTCTGTACCAGTATCTTACTTTCTCCTCTTTAAAGCTCACAAGGCAAGGCATATATGACACATAATAGAAGCATGTAATTTAATGTAATGAAGCTGAACACTTCAATACATCTTACACATTATACTCTAAGAAATTTGGTCTTCATTTCAATACCTCTTAGCTTAAAAGGCCATTGAGCAGGCTGCTTGAGAGCAAAATATTGGGAGTCAGATCAATTTGAAGATCTGTCCTATTTCTCCATTTTCTAACCACTTTAAATTTGGCATTTATTGACATCACTAAGTCTGTTTTTATAATAAGAAAAATAAGGGAAAATATACGAAAAATAGTAAGAGATAAGGGAAAACAAAAATTAGAAAATCATAAAAATAAAATGAAATATTCAGACTATTAGCAGAGTTGCTACTACATAGAATAATACTCATTAATTATAATATCATTTGATATTATTTTGTTGATTTTCTTGTTAGGCTAGGTGTAGAGGTACTCAGTAGGCAGCAATATGTGAACTGAAATTGAAGTAGATATTCATCTGCCAGATTATTTTATTTCATTGTCTATTTACGACCAAATAATAATAATATCTACAATTTAGTGAGCATTATAATGTATGTGTCAAACCGTGTGTTAAATGATGTTCAAATATTTTCTTATTTATGACTCAACTTTGTAAAAAAATTTTTTAGTCTATTTTGCCAATGGCGAAATTAGGGTAACCGACTTTCCTTCCTTGTTTGCCTGGAACTGGAGGGTTTCTTGTGATGTGAGATTTTGAGAGCTAAAACAGAAAAATCTCAAGCAAATCAGGATGATTTGGTCACCCAAGAATTGATCTTTAGTGAGAATAATTAACTTGTTCAATATCATAGATCTTGTAGTGCAATTTTGAGCTTGAACTTGTCTGATTTAAGAAAATCATATACTTCATTGCTTCTTTATAATAGCCTCATTCACATTATCTCTATTCTTCCAAGAAAAAAAAAATTTCATGTTTCATTGGCATAACAGTAAGGAGCTCAAGAAACCTTAACAGTTATATTCTCAATATGAACGTTATCCTTCCTAGCAAGCATTTTTGAAATCTGCAAGAGCATTTTTGTTGCTGAAATTATTGGAGGAGCACCACTGGGATCAGTGCGATAGTCTCACAAACTGAAAACTTTTCTCCATTTTAACAGAATGTTTCAATGTCTTATTAGCCATCCACTGAATCCCATTGAAATATAAACTGCAATTTTAATAAATTTGAATAGAATACTATTGAGACATACAAATTTAAATAAAAGTTCAAAAAATTATTAATACTTTATATATTTAAAATAACACCAATTAAAAGTTATGAATATTACATCCTGAAATATTTATTTTTGGGGGGTTGCCTATTTATTTCAGCCTTCTGGTAATGTCTAAAGAGGGCTTTACTTTCTACAGCTTTTTAGCTTGGCTTTTCTTTCTAACTAATCTAAGACTTTTACCAACTAAGACATATTTTATTTTGGATTTTTTTTCGAGTTCTAGAGTCTTGACAGAAATTAATGTTCTGTACCATTCGCATGCTTGCCATCACAAACAGAATTATGTAGATGCTACCTTTATCAATAAGGTCATTTGGGACATGATGATATTTCTTGCTTTCTTCCTTTAAAAGTCCTTAACTTGTCTGTAACATTTTATTTCTACTTAAATTGAAACAATTTTTCCTCTTTTTCTTACTAAACACAGAAACAAATCAAAAGTCTGGTTCATTGTAACTTACTGAAATCGCAGTTCTTATTCTAATATCAATCTTTTAAATTGGAATTTCTTCTCATAAAATGTGCATGCCTGCTAAATTACTTCAGTTATGTCTTCTTTGCGACGCTATGGTCTGCAGCCTGTCAGGCTCCTCTCTCCGTGGGATTCTCCAGGCAAGAATACTGGAGTGGGTTGCTACGCCCTCCTCCAGGAGATCTTCCCGACCCAGGGATCGAACCTGCATCTCTCACATGTCCTGCATTAGCAGGCAGGTTCTTACCACTAGCTCCACCTGGGAAACCCCTCATAAAACGTGAATGTGAAAGTCAAAGTGAAGTCGCTGAGTCGTGTCCGACTCTCCGCGACCCTGTGGACTGTTGTTCACCAGGCTCCTCCGTCCATGGGATTCTTTAGGCAAGAATACTGCAGTGGGTTGCCATTTCCTTCTCCAGGGTATCTTCCCGACCCAGGGATTGAACCCAGGTCTCCAGCATTGCAGGCAGACGCTTTAACCTCTGAGCCACCAGGGAAGCCAAAAAATATAGTTGTATACAAATATGTGGTTGTGTAATTTTGTTTTCCAGTGTGGTGATATCTGAGCATTTGAAAATTTCCATGTTTTAATTATAAATTATTTGTTTTAAACAATATTCTCCATTATATTATATATAGTGGACATTATGATTGTTAAAAAAAATTAAATATGTGGACAGGCTACATTATCTTTTAACTTAATTTTAGAACAGTAGAGTCATGGCAAGCCACTCCAGTGTTCTTGCCTGGAGAATTCCCATGCACAGAGGAGCCTGGTGGGCCACAGTCCATGAGGTTGCAGAGTCAGACGCGACTGAGCAACCAAGCAACCAAGCAAACAAAGAGCTAGAATTCCATGGTATATTTTCTTTTTTTTTTTTCCACAATGATGCCATTGAGTTAGGTAGAGTGGAAAACACTGACATAATCATTCTATGTAGTTGCCTTCAGCAAAGGAAAGAGATTATTAACAAATAATAGCAGTAATAGTTCCTAAGAAGCAGAAGAACTTGATATACTTACCTTTCTTTCTCCAGTAATTATTGAGTTGGTCTCAGGTATTCTATTTAAATATGCAAATATATTCTTGACTATCTAAAACTTAAGATGTATTTCAGTGGGGGATTTTCAAATTTTGAGACACAGGAAAACATGGTCTCTGAATGTGCCATAGAGAAACACTTTTGGAGCCAACTGGCAAGGATTGTATGAAAGGAAGTGTGGATAAGCTACAGCTATAAAGGTTTACAGAATCTTGTTAAAAGAAGGAGAAGGCAGGTGAACAAAGACCATGATCCTGGGAAGTGAATCTCTGAGGAATAGTAGAAATAATGACGTATATATGTGTGTGTAAAATAACACTGTGGAAGAGATTAAGAAATAGAAAAAGACTGAAGTTGGAATTCACATTTTTAAGAAACTTTTGTTTTGATTAATTGAGTGTTCACTGAAATAGCTTTGGTGATAGGGTAGGTTACAATTTGGAATACAAGGAAGCCCATTTTCCAATGAAACACTTGTGATATATTTTTTTATTCCTCCAACAGAGAAAAATTTACCCTCTCACTATAAATTAGCTATGTTCCAGAAAATAGGAATAAGAATTGACTGAGAGATCTTTCCAGGTCTTTTCTTGTATGAACAGTAAATATTATCTAATGAGTACTTATTTTGTGTTAGACATGCTAGCCAGGGGTTTTACATATGATGCACTTTATTCTTTTCAATGACCTCATGCGAAATATTATTTTACCTACTTTAAACATGACAAAATTGAGCATAAACCAGTAATTTGACCAACTAATATCAGATAATGTGTGGTGGAAGCAGAGTTCACATATTGACATAAACATTAGTTTTTGAGTATTCCTTTTTAAGCACAGACTCCTTTTTTTAAGTAGGCCATGTCTTAAAAAGTACTGAAAGATTTTACTTATGTTAAGCAAAATTCAGCTATTTATAAGTTAGGTCCCATGATTATGAAACTTAAGTAACTCCAAAAAATCTCAACTCAGTGTTTCTTTACCCTCTCTTCCTTTTTCTCCTTAATGTCATACACCTTAATACATATCCTTCCACTTGATATTATATCAACAGTGACCCAAACTTGCTTATAATTGGCGATGACCCTATAGCCATGTCCATTTTATTATTTAATAAATTAGTATATTAAACAAATATTCAAAGATTGCATCATAACTTACAGCTTTCCTGTCCATCACCAACTCCTGGAGCTTGCTCAAACTCATACTATCCTTGAACTATTCAGTCGATGCTCTACTTGGCTTAAAAAAATCATTGTCAGATTTTTCCTTTACTAGTACACCTGTCTCTCTGCTCTAAGAGAGAACAAGTTTGTTGTTGTCGTTGTTTAGTTGCTAAGTCGTGTCTTACAGTTTTGCGACCCCATGGACTGTAGCCCATCATGCTCCTCTGTTCATAGGATTTCCTGGGCAAGAACACTGGAGTGGGTTGCCAATTCCTTCCCCAGGGGATTTTCCCCACCCAGGCATTGAACCTGCATCTTCTGCATTGCAGATGGATTCTTTATCAATGAGCCACCAGGGAAGAGGGAACACATTATAATACAAATTGAGTTATGTTACTTCATTGCTTTAAAACTTTAATGTTTTTATTGCTTATGAGTGGTGTTAAAATTCCTCCCTAAGTTATACAATGTTCATACTTGCTGATCCATGTCCAGCTTATCATCACCACAGACTCTCCCTAACACATCTTGCATTATAAATGCTAAACTATTTATTTTTCTTAATTCCACCACATTTTTTAAACTATTCCTGCTTTATCCAGTTTATTCCTTTCACTCTTTCACATGCACAAATGCTTCCAAACTGAGTCAAATACTACCTTTCTGTGAAATCTTTAGTCTTTACTGGTTTAACTGGTAAATGCCCTTTTTTGTATTTTCTCATGTCATTTTATATAGCGATGTCCTTGTTTCATTGGTTCACATTTTTCTTGTTTGCGCATATGCCTTTTCTTTTAGTGTGTGAGCACTTCCATTGATATTTTCAGACTATGACTTCATTGTCTAAGCACTTCCTTAAATAAAACCAGAACTTCATTACATAGGCTGATACACTTTTATTTTGGATGTGGTGTCAATAGACATCCATATTTTATTAAACATGTATCTAGAAAGATTAATATTGAAACCAGTATATATTCTTTGGCAAAATTAAATCATCAGTTTCTAGAAATATCTGTGGCTCCTTAATATTACCTTTAAAACTCTGTTTATGGGAGAATCAAAGTGTTTGAAATCTATGGGTGAAGTAGTCCACACATTCTAGAGAGGTGAAGATGTGATAGGATAAAATACCAAGCTTATTTAGACTCCTTTTACCTTTATGTCAGAAACTTGAATTCTCTCCAAACTTTTCAAATATATGGTCAGCTGGGGTGGTTATTTTAGAAGGATATTAACAGCAGTACACTATTTGTACTACAGCTCTCAGAGTTGCTAGGTATGAAGGGGAGTATAATGCTAAATCTCTTAACATTAACATGTTAGAGATTTAAGAAACTAATAACTCAGTTGTGGAAGACTATAAAACATCCTCATGTATTTTATAAAATGCATTCTGTTTGTAGAGTAGTGTACAAATCCTTTGGTTTCTTTATCATCGGTGTAGTGTTAGAGACAGCTCTTGCTGAATTTGGAGGAGGTAATAGAAAAGGAGCTGAAAAACAGTTATCAGTCGAAAGTGGAAACTAGCTGCACGATAAGTATGAAACAGAAGCTAGATAGAGATGGGGTAATCAGAAGTAAAGGAATAACGAACTAATGCAAATTATGATTTTGCAATCACGAGGGATGCAAGCAAACGCATAGCATCTGAGGGTTTCAGAATTTATAACAGAAAACATGTAGCATGATTTCTTAAAAACGGATTGTCTACTCACTTGCCCTCACCTATCTGAAAAACAAAATTTTCTATAGTTCCTGTTGGCCGGTAGACTTTTAATTTCCAAGCTACATTACCAGCTTCAACTTGTCTCATGTACCTCATGGATTCATAACATGGAATCATCCATTTCTCACACACACCAAATGCCAAAGTCCTCTTTGCCTTTATTTTCATGCTGTTTCCACAGTCAAGAAAATTTTCACCCCTCTTTTTTACCAATAAAACACTTAACTCTTTTTCAAGATTAAGTTCAAAGTCACTGCTACCATGAATATTGACTGGGCTCCCCACCCAGAATTAATCTCTGGCTTCTCTGAACTCCTACAAAGTAGCAAGAAGCACCTTGCTACTATCTATCATCATATATTTTGATCTGTTCTTTTATCTCAGATATTTTTTGAAGGACGATGCCTTGATTCATTCAACATAATTTCACAGTGGAGACTTTAGCTTTGTTGTCACTTTAGAAATTCAGTAATATCAAATTACCACCCACCAAGAATTTCATGATTTTAGGGTAGATTTTGAAGGTAGAGCTTATGGGCTATTCTGATATTGAAAGTGGGTGTGGGAGAAGAAGAGGAATTAAAAATAAGTCTGAGATTGTTGGCTCGAACAACTTAAAGGTTGGTGTTGATATTTCCTGCAATTGGGGGGCTATTTGTTTGTTTTGTTTTGGTGGTGGGGTGACTTGAAGTTTGTTTGGGACATACTACATTTGAAATGCTTGCCAGACATCTGAAGAGTGATGGTGAATAGGTGATTGGCCCTAAAATGTAGGAGTTCATGTGAGATGTCTAAAATGTAAATTTATAAATTATAATTTTAGATATTATTTAATGTAATGAGGCTGAATGATGTCATCTAAGAAGAAAAGACATCTGAAGTTTGTGTCTCACATAACAGAGTAAATGGGATGAGAAAGATCTAGCAAAACTAAACAAAAAACATTGAAAAGGGGGGC
Organism: Bos javanicus; assembly: GCF_032452875.1. NCBI lineage: Eukaryota > Metazoa > Chordata > Mammalia > Artiodactyla > Bovidae > Bos > Bos javanicus. Next base: position 49,598,664 of record NC_083881.1, read on the forward strand.
AGAAGAATAAACAAGAGAGAAAGTATCCTGGATTCACATCAGGGCAGTGTCAAGTACTGCTATTGTGCTAAGCGAGATGCCAGTCAAACACTGACCAAGGATATAACAACATGATAGCCTATTTTCAACTGTGACAGCTCTTTTTTAAAAGATTAATAAAGTTGATTGCCTTATTTGAGTGGAAGAAAAAGAGGAGTGAAAAACTGGTGACACCAAATATAGGCAATTATTTGCTATAAAGCAATCAAGGATGATAACAGCAAGAGCAATGAATAACCAAATGACAGTGATCAAATTGCATTTGAACTTTAACAGGTTCTTGATCATCAGAGAGCACTGGATGGAGATTCAGGGGCAAACAAAACTTGTATTTATCTTGGATACACTGGATGCTCTCAAGGATATTATGTCAAAGGAAAATAATTGTCATATTTGTATTCTTCTGTTGCCTCTCACAGTGACTTAATAAAGTGAGACCTTCATAAATGCATATTGACTCTTTGTGTAGATGATAGATGGATGCGCAAATGAATAAAAAGTGAGTATTATGCACATGGTTATATGATGGTAGATTTCCCAGCTGCCACATAAGACTTTGAAGTGTTCCTAAGAACATGACAAGTAATATATCTCAAATACATGAAGTATTAAACCTTAGGAAAGAAAAGAAAATAATCATTCTTTAAAAAGTTAAAAAATCTTATACATTGTAAAAATTTCATTGTTGGAGGGATTCCCAGACTCCTGAAAAACCATAAATTTAAGAAAATTATCAGAACCCTCCATCTTGGCACTATTATTTTATCCTTTACCATACCCTGTAGTTCTTTAGCTTCTGAAAAATTGTCTCTTTGGTGTCTCACTAACCACAAGAGTTATGTGCTCCTCTTTTCTGTGTCTCATTCATATAAGAATTTGCTTGTTTTTTGGTACTTATGGAGGAGAGTAAGGTGTTATTGTTATGATCCACTACAAATACTTGGAAAGCTTTGCCTGGCATCAGAAACCTGCTATGGAAATTTTGCCACCACTCTACGTGGATGTCCTTCTCAGACTGCTGAATGGTGAGAAGTATTATCCTTCAGATCTTTGACATTTCATACTGGGTACTGGCTTCTCCTATTCCCTACCCTCAACATGGACACATAACTTCATAACATACATGGCTTTACCTAATAGCTTTTTTTCTGAAAGAAGGAAAAATTATTCAAGAAAGAAGGAAAAATAGCAAGAAGAAAAGAGGTCAGGAAGGGAGAAAAGCAAGAAGCAACTCAAGAGAGAAGGAAAAATAGCAAGAAGAAAAGAGGTCAGGAAGGGAGAAAAGCAAGAAGCAACTCAAGAGGGAACACACAAATGAAAGACTAAAGCTACTCCAGTGTTGTTATGCTTCTATAGTATATATTTTTTCATCCTTTTACTTTCAACAGATCTGTATTTTTAGACATAAAATTTGCCTCTCTTAGAAAGCATTGGGTCTAACTTTTTCCATCCAAGCTCTGCCTTTTGCATTTTTCAATAAAGTGTGGTATTATGTGGTACCGTATATATCTTTAGCTTTTGCTGTAATTTGGCATTACATTGAATGACTTCATGTAAAACATCATAACTTTGCAATAGTACGATTCCATTTTTTTTTCCGTTTTGTTACAGTGTACTTGGAGAAGGAAATGGCAACCCACTCCAGTCTTCTTGCCTTGAAAATCCCATGGACTGAGGAGCTTGGTGCAGGCTACTGTCCGTGGGGTTGCAGAGTTGGGCACAACTGAGCGACTTCACTCACTACAGTGTATTTAATATATCCCCCAAATGCATATATTTAATGTATACATTTCATTGAACTGGACATATGCATTTACTCATGATATTATGATTACAGTCAAGGAAATAAACATATCCACAGCCTCCAAAATATCTGCATCCTTTTTATCTTTTGGTGTGGGCATAACCTATAACATAAACTCTATCATCTTAGCAAGTTTCCTAAGTACACAACACCGTAGAGTTGATTGTAGGTCTTATACAGAAGATCTTTAAAACTTATTCATGTATAATAATAATTTTATACCAATTGAACAATCTCCCTCCCCCTACCCTCTAGTAACCACCATTCTACTCTCTGCTTTTATGAGTTGACCAATCTAGGCATCTCATATAAGTGGATCTTCCCTCTGAGACTGACTTATCTTACTTAGCCTAATGTCATTCAGATCCATCTATGATGTTTCAAATTAAAGAATTCCCTTCTTTTTAACGCTGAATATTATCCAACTATATGTACATACCATGTTTTCTTTATCCAGTCATCTATCAATGGACATTTAGCTTGATTCCACTTATAACCACCTGTGTGATATTCTGTCCTCTATGTTATATTTAAATTCATAAGAATATGTACATTAGTATAAGGTTTGCTTTAGACAAAATGCTGAACACAATTAAGAAAATAATATATATGTATGTTTTACATTCACTCATTTATTTTTCATTGATATTCTTCCTTCTTTTCTTTCTGGGTTACCTCTCTCAGTTTCCTGTATCCCAAAACTTTCTTCTCACTCTTCAAGCTAATCAGGCAGACATTTCTGCTTAAATTCTGGCAATGCATGGAATTTTATTTTATTTATTTTATTTAATAAAACAGTTTATTAGTTTAGAGATTGCCCTCATTGAAAGGGCCTATGAACATATATGTCTCCTACTATTTTCTTCTTTCAAGAGTCAAAATACTGCTTAGTTTCTGTCCTCTTTTGGTTTAGTCTTCAATGACAGTTGCTATTGTCTATTTGATCCAGATTTCAGAATTTTTATCTGCAACAGGGGTTGTGGAAGAGTAGATACTTTGCTATTATTGGAGCAAGACTTTTGTTTTAATAAACTTTAAATACATAGTATATACATTCATTTGTATGTATATTTCCCAATAATAACATTAAAATGTCTTAACAATGTGATTCATCATACTGTTTCACCAAACAAGAAGCATGACTATATTTCAAAAGATAAAGAAAGAGAATCTGAAAATGTTATCTATTTGCAATAATAAAATGAGAATTAGGAATAGCAAGAAAACTCAACATGATAAATTAGCTACAAAAAAGTACATTAATATCATACTTAGAAAAGAAAGCTTAGTTATATTCTCTTTAATGGGGGGGAGCGATAAGAAATGGCATTTTCACTGTTACTATGTAACAAGATTGTGGATGCTATGGTCAAAATAATACAATGAAAAAAAGGCCAAAGATTGGAAAGGAAATAATAAAACTTTTAAATTAGAGATGAGGTAATTAGTAGTATATAATACTAAATAAAATCAATGCATAATTCACTTAAACTAGTTAAAAAATAGTATATTTAGGCAATTTTTCTAAAAATATCAACTTGTAAAACATAATGAATTTCTTTGCGCCATCAATGCACATCTAGAAAATAAAATATAAAATAAAATACATTTACCAAGGTAGTAAAATATTAACTTTTCCCATACCTTATTTGGAAATAATATAAAAGAATACATGAAAAAACAGGTAATAAAGAATTTTCATAGATGGGGCAACAGAATTTTAAGGTAATTTCAGTGAAATCCAATCCAAATTCTTCCAAGATATTTTGTGAAGTTAAATAAACATGATATAAGTTGTTTTGTGTAAATGGATGTCTGCTAATAACTAATTTTAGTTCTAAGAAGCAGGAGCTAAAGGGGAAGAATTATCCTATCAGATTCTAATGTATAACAGTTTTTTTAAAAAGCACTAAAATAGAATTGCAGGAAATGAAAAGCAGATCAATAAAACAGAATACAGAGGTTAACACATTTTATTATAAATAATAAATGTGGCATAATAATTCAATGAAAAAAATGTTCTATGTATGGTGTAGTTAGTATTGGCTTATTCCCTATACTCCTGTGTAAACAGCTCATTAATAAAATAAAGTTGTAGTTCTAGTTTGTATTGATGGGACTTGGGACACACTATACCAAAATATGGCATCCTGGAATACTGAATATTATAAGCTGAAAGAGTTTAAGAAAACAGTAAATGTGGGAAGGTCACTCTGACCTTCCCCCAGTCCTTCTCCCCTGAAACAGATTGTAAGGCCCTCAAGTGAGAGGTGGCCTCCCTGTTCCTGGAGGAAAGGAACATCCTTATCTCTGAAGACAAAATGACACCTAGAAGAATCTAAACAAACAGGCCTTGCCAACTTCTTCCCAGTTAACTACACTAAACTTATACTCTTAAACCTATCCTATTCTTCTGAGACTGTCCACTCTATCAGGGCAAAAATAAACGCACTCAGGTCTGCCTGTTTCTTTAGGTCTCTGCTTCATTATGACACCTCCTGTAACATGCAAAATTCATGTTATATACAATTTGTCTGCTTTCCTTCCATTATTGTTTTTGTCAGTTTAGTTTTCAGATTCAGAGAGGGACCCAAAGAGGGTTGAGGAAAAATTTTCCTCCCTTTGAATAGATTATATTAAGTGTCTAAATTAAGTAGGTAAAATTACCAGGCTAATATTATAGAAGAATGTGTAGGAGAATATATCTGCAATCTAGCATTTGAAAAAGGAAACCTAATGAAGATATGAAAAGCACATAATAGACAGTGAAACATGAATTTATTTATCTAAAAATCAAGAATTTCTATTGAATGATGACAAAATATATCAGTTAAGTGACAAATGATAAACTTGGGGGGAAAAAACTGGCAGTAAGTAAAACCATTAAGTAATACTGTGTTTTATCAACTGTAAGATGCCTTTGATTCTCAGAAATATTATTTGTGTGTATGTTGTTAAGAAAAAATATTACAAAATAAATTATGATACAACAGTTTATCATTATTTAGAACTTTTTCACAAATACTGAAGTCACTCATTTAAACATCTTTGGATATTAAAGTTATGTCTGTGTAAACAACTATGTTGAACTTCATACATGTTAGATAGCGCTCAATTTCAGAAATGTTTTAAATAAAAGGTGCATCTTATATTGTATGTATAATAATACCTAGAATAAATAAGAATTCCTATAAGTCAACAAGAAATATATTCATATATGATTGGAGAATATGAAAAGATTTGGACAACAATACACAGAAAGGAAAGCCTAATTAGCTACTAAAATACAAAGAGTTACGTCAACATTTTAGTTCCAAGTAACTGCAAATTTAAAAGTTGGACATTTTTTTAAAGCCATCAGATAGGCAACAATTAGAAAGTCATATAATACAACAATCCTAATATATATTTTACCAGATATTTATATATACTATAACGTGTATTCCACTCCTAGATATATATATGAACTCACATAAGCCATGATGTTTGATGGGAACATACTTTACACTACACACTGAGAAAGAACTGAAAGCAACCTGTGTGTGCATAATTAATTGCTGTTGTTGTTTAGCTGCTAAGTCATGTCCGACTCTGCAATCCCATGGACTGCAGTCTGCCAGGCTCCTCTGTCCATGGGATTTCTCAGACAAGAATACTGGAGTGGGCTGCCATTTATTCCTCTAGGAGTTCTTTGCAACCCAGGTATTGAACCCCCATCTTCTACATTGCAGGTGGATTCTTTACTGCTGAGCCACCAATGAGGCTCACATTATTAGGGGAATGGGCAATTGAAACATGGTAGTGACGCTCTGTAGCATACTCTTCAGCTAGCAGAAAGAACTAGTTGGTGTACGGCAACATGGATAGAATTTAATAAAAACATGTATAAAATGAGAGTGAATCAGTTTATAGCAAGTAATACCTTTATCTAAATCAAAAAGTATGTACATATTAAAGAAAATACATGTCTTACAAAGATACAGGCACATTCAAGGCCATATTACAAAAACATTGGCAGGGTACAGATGAAATGACAAAAATAAAAGTAAATAAATAAAAGCCCCCAAACCTCCAGCTTTATATTGACAGAGGATGAAAGTGTCACATAAAATCAGAGGCTAGATTAGCTCAGTTTGTATCTTTACTATTCATAACTTCACAACTCTATCCTTCTCATGATTTTCAAGCCTCCTATTACCTCTACAACTACATTTTTTTTTCCCTTGAAGAAAACTGTGAAGACATAAGCAGGATAGGATTCACTGATTTGGATACATTCAGTTCAGTGCAGTCGCTCGGTCATGTCCGACTCCTTGTGACCCCATGAATCCCAGTGAGCCAGGCCTCCCTGTCCATCACCAACTCCCGGAGTTCACTCAAACTCACGTCCATCGAGTCAGTGATGCCATCCAGCCATCTCATCTACTGTCATCCCCTTCTCCTCCTGCCCCCAATCCCTCCCAGCATCAGAGTCCTTTCCAATGAGTCAACTCTTTGCATGGGGTGGCCAAAGTACTGGAGTTTCAGCTTTAGCATCATTCCTTCCAAAGATATCCCAGGGCTGATCTCCTTCAGAATGGACTGGTTGGATCTCCTTGCAGTCCAAGGGACTCTCAAGAGTCTTTGTTAATATCTGTTATATGTGCATCATGAATAACCAAAATCTTCGAACTGGTTAAATATTCACTTTGCTACATTCTGTATAAGTATTACAATGAGAAAAATATATATACATATATGAGTGTGTGTGTGATCTGTTGTCTCACAGTCAATTAAACAATTGAAACCTGCCGGGGACCAGCCCCGGCTGAACCAGGGTATTCGAAGGAGAGACGGCGTAGGCGAAGATCAGGAAACAATTGCTTAATTAAACGTTAATTAAGGATATAAAGAGTAATAGAATGAGGATAGCTCAGTAAAATTCAGTGAAGAAAAGAGGCTGAAATAAGGATAGCTCAGTGAGGAAATTCAGTGGAGAAAAGAGGCTGAATAATTCAGCCAGAAGGTAAGAGAAAGAACGACATGGTGAGACCAAGCTTCGGTGAACAAAGCCCGTACTTTATTTTCCAAAGTAGTTTTTATACCTTAAGTTATGCATAGAGGATAATGGGGGAAGGGGTAGAGTCTTGCAGCAAACCAGGCTTTCTTCCTGCAAACTTATCATATGCAAAAGCTTAGGTGATTTGCATTATCTTCTGGCCCGGAGGCCTGTGAACATTTTAAGACCTTTTCTTCAGAAAACTTATTTTTCCCTAAAGGTGATTGGTCAGGAGCCACCCTCCAAAAGCATTAGATAAAGTTGCATTCCTACAGCGCAAAGGTGTGGTGGGCTATAACAAGAAAAAGAATTAACTCAAGGGTCCCAGGTTACAAACATTAAAGCTACTACTTACACCAATTATATTAATCAATACACTGCCAGGGACACAGCAGGTAAGGGATATGGAAACTTAGCAGCAAACATTGGCCCAACAAGTGAAAATCCCTTCACCAATACAATTTCTAATCAATCTTTTAACTATTCAAAAGAATCTGTGTTTACACAGTTTAGAACATCTCCTGCCTCTCACAGTTGGGAGGCTCTGAATAATCACATGTGGCCGGAAAAACCTATTCAGGCAGGCTAGAGGATTTCCAAAGGAGTTTGTAGGTTGAAACACTGTCGCACCCAGGAATTATTAACTGGAGCTGTAAGCTAACTCTTTTTTCAGAGAGAGGTAGTGGGGGACAGCCCCCCGTAAAGTCAGAGGTGTAGGTGAAAGCACAAAGCAGAAAGTAGGCAGACTCTGGTTTTGGGGGTAGATTGCTCGAGAATTTCCAGGGAGACTCCTGAGGCTTGATCCCGCCTTTGCGTATGCCAAGCCTCCTTCCTCATGACCTTTGCCAGAGGCGGAGTTCCTCACGCTGGCTACCGGCAGTGATAGAATTCCAGTTGAGCTATTCCAGATCCTGAAAAGTGCTGCACTCAATATGCAATATGCACTCAATATGCAATATGCCGGCTCCCGGCAGAAACCTGCTTGTAATTATCATTATTCTCATATTTTATACTCTTTTCTTTTATTCTCTAAATGGACTAACAAGGAATATGGGATTACAGGCATGAAATTTCTTTGAACTTTTAGGATGTAGTGTTCCACTAAACTAAGACATTATATTTACTGTGAGGTAGTTTGATTGTGTCAAAAGAATTAATAAGTAAAAGTTGATTAAACCATTTTGATGAAATTTAATTTTAAGAAAACTTGCTTCAGATTCCTTTATTTTTTAAGGAGACAGTGCACACTGGGTCAGACAAGGTGAAAAGAGTAGACTAAATTTATAGTAATACTATATCTATTTGATTTATAAATGCACAGTGTAGAGAATTTGCAAGTTGGATTAGCATGGACAGTAAAATTTTAAATCTTCCTAAACATTTCTCTATGTTCCCAAGTTTACTGTCTCTGAGGGTATTAGTGCTACTAGAATTTTGTTTTCTTTTAAAAAATGTTTTATGAATATACTCACATGGTCATTGTGCACATATTGTATACATATGTATTCCGTATAGCTACATGTAACTTTTAAAACATGAATGATTCCTTGACATGTTATTTGACAAAAATAAGTCTCTATTAAATGAGATGAAATGAAATATTTTAAATGGCTGTAGAAACACTTTTCCAGCTACAGAAAACAGATGTAAGAGACCACCAGGTGTTGGTTACCTGATTTAGAAAGTCAATCATTACATTCTGAATATCCCAAACTACTTCTTGATTTCTGGTCATGCAAATAGATGGTCATTAATAGACGTGTTAAACTTTCACACTATGTGTTATAAAAGTGAAAGTTTTAGTCACTTGGTCATGTTCAACTTGTATCCCACCTAGGCTTCTGTGTCCATCGAATTCTCTAGGCAAGAATACTGGAGAGGGTAGCCATTCCCTTCTCCAGGGGATCTTCCTGACCCAGTAATCAAATCTGGGTCTCCCACACTGCAGGCAGATTCTTTACCATCTGAGCCACCAGGGAAGGCCAAGGGGGTTATAAACTCTACTATTAATTGAAAAGTTTATGTGCTGGTTGCTACAAAAAACCCTGAAACTTTAACTAGCAATGTATTTTGGGACCAAGTTCCTTTTAAGTCTGAAGAAGCACAGATTTAACTCTCATGAATTGCAAAGAACTTTCATGAATATGAAAGTTTCTTGATATTGAAACTTAATAGAAAGCTGAAATTAAATATTTATAGCCTATGACTAGAAATTTCTTTCCAAATTAATTCTTATATTCTTTCTATACTGCAAAAGGGTAAAGAGCAGAAATTTTTTACTTGTAATAATATTTGACTATAAACATTGATATCTGAAACTACTATGTTGTCTTTCTCTAAATATGCTGTCGTTCTCTAAATATGTTGTCTTTCTCTAAATAAATTTGCATATAGCATGAAAACAGGCTATTTAGTGTGATGACAGTATCAGAGTTTACAGAAGACACAAAATTCATCAAAGCAATAATCACTATCATTCTGAAGATATAACAACACTTTATTGAATGTGCAAGGTATTTCTTGAAGTTTTTAAATACCTGTCTCATTTGACATTAGTCATATGCCATTTCTCTACCAAACTTGACATTCTTTTTTAGTTGCTTATAGTGATACCAAAAATATTTAACTATCTTCTGTGGTCTTAGTAAATATATATATATATATATATATATATATATAAACTAAGTCTAGGAAATTGACTATAAATTTATACTCTAAGAAAATAATATTCTTTAGAAGACATAAGCTGTTAAGCTTTTAGTAGCTAAAACCATAACAGATGTAAATTAACCAATTAGTTTTAATATGAAAGATTCTCTTTCCCTAGAAAAATTAAATATAGTCATTATCAAAAAAGTGTTTCACCTTGAGGCCATTTGATTATATAGTGGAGAATGTTTCTTTTGACATTTAAGCTTCCAGTAAAATGAAAACTGGGGAGAAATAAGTAATTCCCACCCAGCTCTTGCAAGCTCATTGCATTATTTGCTAAGTGTGTGCATCCAGAGAAGAGACATAAATATGGAGCAACTCATGAATTCTCAATCATATGCAAGCTTGTACAAAAGCCCTTGAAGCAGTCATAGAGAATCTGCCATATACTGATAACTGCATTCAGAAAACTCACTCATCATAAGAAAGGATGATGAATAGTTATGCTGAGTCAGTGGTCACAAGTTGGCAATAAACTTGAGGAAAATTGAGATCATTTGTTAGACTTGTACAGTACAAAACTCTGCTTTGAGACTCAAAAAATTTCATTGATAAAGTAGAATTGAATTGAAAAAAGCTGTTATAGAATACCGTTCCTGAGGCTCCATTCTGTCAAATGGTATACCGGGAATATAAGATTAAAAAGGGCAAATCCAGCATTTTATTGCAAAGAGGTAGATACTGTGTTAATAATAGGATCTCAAATTTCTGAATGAACCAAATAGCTACAATAACAAATTTTACCGTATTGACTACATTGCAGTCAGAGACATAAAAACATGATTTTGAATTTCAAAATTGTTTTACTGATACTTTGATGCTTTACAAAACATTAATCTGGTTAAATTCAACAGCTGTATATTAAACATCTATTAGAAATTGTAAAGTAAAGGATATGATTTTTGCTTTCAAGAAGGGAATATGCTTACTAACTCTCATTGCTTTCTCTTGGGACATGATCCAACATAGTTTTAATATTTAAATCCATATTCCTCATTCTCACTTTAATACAAAATATTCTAACTCATAAATCCATTGGTATTCATCCTTATTACATTCTCAGTTCCTAAACAGTACTTTATAAAATAGGCACTTTGAAAGTATTATGGATCTGTGTAATACATGTGCTCCAATCAACCATGGATTTCTGTTTCTGATAAAGGGAATGTTGCCTACACATGGATTCTTTTCCTCTTCCTCTGAACTTTTTCTGTTTGTTTTTTTTTCTATTTTCTTTCCTGCTTCCCAGGGTTTCTATACATTATACTTTTTTTTTTTCTCTCTCTCTTTTTTTTCCTCCACAGTGGAGTAACTTTCTATGATAACTCACTGACTTCAAATATTTCATAGCTACTTCTATGTTAATAATGTATAACAAATTTTTAACTCTCAATGTGTTTCTTAGTTTGATTTTGAAAGCTTTTGATAACTGATGAATATGAATATTTTTGCTTGGACATCAAAATTATATTAATTACTCAATATGTTATTAATTGAATTTGTAATTTTTTTTCTCTTGCTTGTATCTACCCCAAGAAGCTGTTACTACCTATGTTTTTACTTTTGGTATTGGCATTATCATTCAGTAAGTTTGAAATATAGCAAGTTCATAAACTATAAAGTGTACTGCAGACATAATGTTATCCAATTCACTGTATTTTTCAAATTCTTAATCTTTTCACTATACTGTGTAGTATGGTGGTTTTATTTAAAGGTACAGGCTTTGTGGTTAGTCAGACATGGTTTCCATCTAAGTGCTTCCTTTTATTAGTTATGTGACCAGATTTAAGTCTCTATTTTCTCATCTACAATATAGATACTAAAATAGTTGCTTCACCTTGCTGGAATGATTACATGAGATAACAGAAAGAGAGAGAGAGATAAACTTGCTAACAGCACATGTTAAATGGTAAATGTCAATAAATTATAGCTAATCTTATTCATGAGCAATATTACTCTTGTTTACTAACTCAACAATTCTTCATTCTGAATATTTTAATTAGAAAAGCTTTTCTAATACAGCGATTTAAATAAATTTCACAGTGAAAACCCATAAGCCTGAAACCTAACTTTTGCCATTAACATTTTACTATAGTTACTTATGACATTATCCATCCTACAATCCATCCATCAACTCATTTTGTGTTAAGGTAAATTGCAAATATCAGTATGATACATGTTCTTTATACGCTAGCATGCATGCCTAGAATTTATTTCTGCTTTTTTTTTCCTTTTGGCATTTTATAGATGTCTCCCTGTCTGTGCTTCCCCTCTCCTCCCCACACACTCATATATATTACTCAAGAATAAAAACAAAAATCCTGTATAATCTAAACTTCTATCAAGATATTGAATAGTAGCATCATCACAGAAAGTGCTCTCACAATTCTTTACAGGCAATCCCCATTCTTATTTTTCAAAGGTAACCACTGATCTAATTTTTTTCCCATTATATTAGTTTTGCCTTTGTGGTTACTAACTATGTACTCTGTATAAAATGCCTTTCATTCAGCAAAATATTTTTGAGATTTATCCATGTTCTTGCTTCTATCTGTGATTCACTCTTTGAAAAATGACATTTCATTTATCCATTCTTTTATTGATTGAGGATGTATACAGTTTGAGGTTATTATAAAAGAGGCTCTATGCAAATTATTATAAAATATTTGGGCCATATGTTTTCATTTTTGCTGGATATATGCTTATAGGCAGTTATGGAACTGCTAGATTATAGGGTTGATATATATTTAAGAATATAAAAACTACTAGATTATTTCCAAAGTGTTTATACAATTAGCATTCCTACAAACTACATATGAGATTTCAGTTGAGCTGTAAATTGCTTACATTTGGTATTGTCTTTCAATTAATTTCCAGTGGCTGATGTTGTTCTGCAGTCTCTCTTCTGGTTTTTAAGTTCACAAAAATCTTTAGTTTTATTTTAACTGAAACTGACTTGGCTTGTCCTCAGAGTAATACTCATAAAAATTGTTATTCATTCAACATCATTTATTTCCTTTTTCCAATTTTAGAACTGAAATATGCTGGCTTTTGGTCATGTACCAGTTACTTTAAGCTTCATTTATTTCCTTAGAATTCATAATTATCTGTGAGAGGTTTGTTTCCAGTAAGAACTAACTCAGCCGTCCATGCTGGAAGCTGAACACGTCAAGTCTTATAAGCCTGTTTTGATAATACCCTAATTAGTCTCCTGCACTCTATTTTTCAAAAATTTCCCACCCACCATCAACATCAATCCCAGGTGAAACATACTAGTGCACGTAATTGTCTCTCTGTCTTTAATGGTTCCTCTGCTCCTGGAAAAAGTGTCCCTACAGTCTAGGGACTGTAAATCCTACAGTCTTAGCTTAGTGTTCAGGGTTCTCCATGACCTGAGTATATGCCAATTCTCAATTTAGTTTCTCACAATATAGATACCATATGAGAGCAAAGATCTACAGAAGAGTAATTTTTTTCAAGATGTTCAATGCTTTTGTCATTGAGATGTTACTTAAAATTTTGACACTTAAATTTAATCTCCTAGATTGCTTGGACTTGAATTTCAGCTTTATCATTTATAAGCACACATTGTTTATTGAGTTTTGCTTTATTATGCCTTACATTGCTTCCTCTTCTTCTTTTTTTTTTTTTTTAAGAAATTGTAGGTTTGTGGAAACCTCATCATGCATCTCTATCAAATCATTTTTTCCAACAGCATTTGGTCACTTTGTGCTTCAGTGTCACATTTTGGCAATGCTCATAATATTTCAAATGTTTTAATTATCAATATGTTTCTCATGAGGATCTGTGATCAGCGGTCTTTTATGTTACTACTGTAATTGTCTGGGGGCTCCTTAAACAACACCCATATAAGAAGGTGAACTTAATCAATAAATGGTGTTTGTATTCTGACTGCTCCGCCATTTACTGCTCTTCCTCTCCTTAAGCCTCTCTTCTTCCAAAGACACTGTATTTCCTTTCACAATATTAAAATAAGGCAAATTAATATTCCTATAATGGTATCAAAGTGTTCAAGTGAAAGGAAGAGTCCCATGTCTCTCACTTTCAATCAAAAGCTACAGATAATCAAACTTAGTGAGGAAAGCATTCAAAAGCTGAGATAGGTCAAAAGCTGGGTCTTCTGGGCCAATTAACCAGTTTTCAATGCAAAGGAAAAGTTCCTGAAGGAAATTAAAAGTGCTACTCCAGTAAACACATGACTAATAAGTATGTAAAACAGATTTGTTGCTTTTACGGAAGAAGTTTTAGTGGTCTGGATAAAAGATCAAGTCAGCTACAACATCCTCTTAAACCAAAGCCTACTTCAGAGTAAGACTCTAATTCTCCTCAGTGCTATGAAGGCTGAGAGAGGTGAGGAAGCTGCACAAAAAGTTTGAATATAGCAGAGGGTTCGTTCATGAAGTTTAAGGAAAGAAGCCACCCATATAACACAAAAGTGAAAGGTGAAGCAGCAAGTTATTTGGAAGATCTACTGAAGATAATTAACGAAGGTATCTTCACTAAACAACAGATTGTTTTATATAAATGAAACAGCTTCGTGTTGGAAAATATGACTTTTATAGCCAAAGAGGAGAAGTCAATGTCTGGCTTCAAAATTTCAAAGGATAGTGGCTTGTTAGGGGCTAATGCAGCTCATGTTTTTGAGTTGAAGTCAATGCTTATCACTCCAAAAGACCTAGGACCCTTAAAAATTATGCTAAATCTATACTGCCTGTACTCGACAAATGGAACAATAAAGCCTGGATGACAACACATCTGTTTTCAACACAGTTTACTGTTAAGAATTACTGCTGAGGGGAAAAAAAAAAAGATTTCTTTCCTGGTCACCCAGGAGTGCTGACGGAGATGCACAATAAGATAAATGTTGCTGACATGCCTGTGAACACAACATCCATTTTTTAGCCCATGGATCAAGGGGTCATTTTGATTATCAGTTCAGTTCAGTCACTCAGTCACGTCTGATTCTTTGTGACCCCATGGATTAAAGCACACTAGGCTTCCCTGTTTATTACCAACTCCCGGAGCTTGCTCAAATTCATGTCCATTGAGTCAGTGATCCCATCTAACCATTTCATCCTCTGTTAATCAAGTTTTTTATTATTAGCAAATACATTTCTTAAGGTTATAACTGTGATAGATCTGGTGAATTTGGGCAAAGAAAATGGAAAATCTTCTGGAAAGAATTCACCATTCAAAATGTCATTGACAACCTTTGTAATTCAAGGAAAGATACTGAAGCAATAGCATTCACAGGAATTTAGGAGAAGTTGATTAAGACCTTCGTGGGATGATTCGGGGGAGGAGCTAAGATGGCGGAGGAATAGGACAGGGAGACCACTTTCTCCCCCACAAATTCATCAAAAGAACATTTAAACGCTGAGTAAGTTCCACAAAACAACTTCTGAATGCCGGCAGAGGACATCAGGCACCCAGAAAAGCAGCCCATTGTCTTCAAAAGGAGGTAGGAAAAACTATAAAAGACAAAAAAAAGAGACAAAAGAGGGAGGGACGGAGCTCTGTCCCAGGAAGGGAGTCTTTTTTTTTTTTTAATTTTATTTTATTTTTAAACTTTACATAATTGTATTAGTTTTGCCAAATATCAGAATGAATCCGCCACAGGTATACATGTGTTCCCCATCCTGAATCCTCCTCCCTCCTCCCTCCCCATACCATCCCTCTGGGTCGTCCCAGTGCACTAGCCCCAAGCATCCAGTATCGTGCATCAAACCTGGACTGGCATCTCATTTCATACATGATATTTTACATGTTTCAATGTCATTCTCCCAAATCTTCCCACCCTCTCCCTCTCCCATAGAGTCCATAAGACTGTTCTATACTTCAGTGTCTCTTTTGCTGTCTCATACACAGGGTTATTGTTACCATCTTTCTAAATTCCATATATATGCATTAGTATACTGTATTGGTGTTTTTCCTTCTGGCTTATTTCACTCTGTATAATAGGCTCCAGTTTCACCTACCTCATTAGAACTGATTCAAATGTTTTCTTTTTAATGGCTGAGTAGTACTCCATTGTGTATATGTACCACCGCTTTCTTTTCCATTCATCTGCTGATGGACATCTAGGTTGCTTCCATGTCCTGGCTATTATAAACAGTGCTGCGATGAACATTGGGGTACACGTGTCTCTTTCCCTTCTGGTTTCCTCAGTGTGTATGCCCAGCAGTGGGATTGCTGGATCATAAGGCAGTTCTATTTCCAGTTTTTTAAGGAATCTCCACACTGTTCTCCATAGTGGCTGTACTAGTTTGCATTCCCAGCAACAGTGGAAGAGGGTTCCCTTTTCTCCACACCCTCTCCAGCATTTATTATTAGTAAATGGCAATGGAAGGGAGTCTTAAAAAGAGAGAAGTTTCCAAACACCAGGAAGCACTCTCACTGCTGAGTCTGTGCCGAGCCTTGGAAGCACAGAGGGCGACATAGCAGGGAGGAAAAATAAATAAACAATTAAAACCCACAGATTAAGAGCCCAACAGTAACTCTCCCAGCAGAGAAGCAGCGCAGACGCCTGCACTCACCACTAGCAAGTGGGGGCTGGGCAGGGAGGCATGGGCTGCATCGCTTAGAGTAAAGATCTGGCCTGAATGCCCCAAGAGCTAGCTGAGTGAACTAACTTGGGCTAGCAAACCAGACTGTGGGAGAACTACCACGCGAAAAGCCAGCCCTAACCTAAGACACTGCCAGGCTCACGCACAGAACAAAGGACTGAACAGAGATAGCCGGCTGCAGACCATCCCCCTCCGGTGACAGGCAGCCAGAGCCGGAAGGGGGCAATCGCAGCCCCAGAGAGACATTATCTACAACACTGTAAGCAGGCTTCTTTGCTAACTAAGACTCTTGGGGTTCTGGACTGTCAACATCTGCCTGAGAAGGTGCGCTGGTTGTATACCCAGAAAACCAAGTGGCGGGGAGGTGATAAGTTGCAGCGACCACGCTCACCAAACAAATGGTGCTGTATACAAGGAGAAGTTTTGAGACTACTGTAAAAATAAGACTGAAAACCGGAAGCAGGAGGCTTAAGTCCAAACCCTGACTCCAGGGAACTCCTGACTCCAGGGAACATTAATTGACAGGAGCTCATCAAACACCTCCATACCTACACTGAAACCAAGCATCACCTGAGCTGCTGGCACCTGGGAAGGGCACAAAACGCAGGCCCAACTGAGTCTGCGCCTCTGAGGACTACCTGAATGCCTGAACCTGAGTGGCTTAGACCTGGGAGGTGCATGCAGCCCAGGGCCAGCCTTGGATGGTTCCTCAGGGAGCAACCTAGAGCCTGAGCAGTGTGGGCAGGGAGGGTACACGCGCCGTGAGCGGGGCAGGCCCAGTGTGGCTGAGGCACTGCGAGCACACGCCAGTGTTATTTGTTTGCAGCGTCCCTCCCTCCCCACAGTGCGACTGAACAAGTGAGTCTAAAAAAAAAAAAAAAAAAAAAAAGTGTCCACCACTGCCCCTTTTGTGTCAGGGCAGAAATCAGACACTGAAGAGACCAGCAAACAGAAGAAGCTAAAACAGAGGGAACCGCCTTGGAAGCAACAGGTGCAATAGATTAAAACCCTGTCATTAGTACCGACTACATAGGAAGGGGCCTATAGATCTTGAGAAATATAAGCCGGACCAAGGAACTAGCTGAAAATGAACTGACCCCACAATACCTACAACAACACCAGAGAAAGTCCTAGATATATTTTTACTATTTTTACGATCATTCTTTCTTTTCTTTTTTTTAAATCTTTTAAAAAATTTTAAGTCCTCTATTACTCCTTTAATTTTCACTTTTATAACCTACTAATACTTTGCAAAAAAAGACCCTATTTTTTTAAAAGCAAACTTCATATATATATTTTATAATTTTTGTGACTTTGTTTTTTTTTTCTTTCTTTCTTTTTTTTTTCATCTTCTTTTCTTTAACATTATATTTTTGAAATTCCAAACTCTACTCTAGATTTTTAATTTTTGCTTTTTGGTATTTGTTATCAATTTTATACCTTTAAGAACCCAATCTTCAGTACCCATTTTTACTTGGGAGCGAGATTACTGGCTTGACTGCTCTCTCCCCCTTTGGACTCTCCTTTTTCTCCACCAGGTCGCCTGTGTCTCCTCCCTAACCCCTCTCTGCTCTACCCAACTCTGTGAATTTCTGTGTGTTCCAGACAGTGGAGAATACTTAGGGAACTGATTACTGGCTGGATCTGTTTCTCTCCTTTTCATTCCCCTCTTTTATCCTCCTGGCCAGCTGTCTCCTTCCTCCTCTCTTCTCAGTATAACTCTGTGAACATCTCTGAGCGGTCCAGTTGTGGAGTTCACATAAGGAAGTGATTACTGGCTAGCCTGCTCTCTCCTCTATTGATTCCATCTCATCTCATTTGGGTCACCTCTAACTCCCTCTTCCCTCTTCTCTTCTCCATGTAACGCTGTGAACCTCTCTGGGTGTCCCTCACTGTGGAGAAACTTTTCATCTTTAACCTAGATGTTTTATCAGTGGTGCTGTATACAAGGAAAAGTTTTGAGACTACTGTAAAAATAAGGGCCACACAAGGGCCACACAAGGGCCAACAAGTTCCAGAGCAAGACATACCACACAAATTCTCCAGCAACATAGGAACACAGCCCTGAGCTCCAATATACAGGCTGCCCAAAGTTAATACAAAACCATAGACATCCCATAACTCATTACTGGACACTTCATTGCACTCCAGAGAGAAGAAATCCAGCTCCACCCACCAGAATACCGACACAAGCTTCCCTAACCAAGAAACCTTGACAAGCCACCTGTACAAACCCACACACAGTGAGGAAACTCCACAATAAAGAGAACTCCACAAACTGCCAGAATACAGAAAAGATACCCCAAACTCAGCAATATAAACAAGATGAAGAGACAGAGGAATACCCAGCAGGTAAAGGAACAGGATAAATACCCACCAAACCAAACAAAAGAGGAAGAGATAGGGAATCTACCTGATAAAGAATTCCGAATGATAGTGAAATTGATCCAAAATCTTGAAATCAAAATGGAATCACAGATAAATAGCCTGGAGACAAGGATTGAGAAGATGCAAGAAAGGTTTATTAAGGACCTAAAAGAAATAAAAAAGAGTCAATATATAGTGAATAATGCAATAAATGAGATCAAAAACACTCTGGAGGCAACAAATAGTAGAATAACAGAGGCAGAAGATAGGATTAGTGAATTAGAAGATAAATAGAATGGTAGAAATAACTGAATCAGAGAGGAAAAAAGAAAAACAAATTAAAGAAATAAGGACAATCTCAGAGACCTCCAGGACAATATTAAACGCTACAACATTCAAATCATAGGAGTCCCAGAAAAAGAAGACAAAAAGAAAGACCATGAGAAAATACTTGAGGAGATAATAGTTGAAAACTTCCCTAAAATGGGGAAAGAAATAACCACCCAAGTCCAAGAAACCCAGAGAGTCCCAAACAGGATAAACCCAAGGTGAAACACCCCAAGACACATATTAATCAAATTAACAAAGATCAAACACAAAGAACAAATATTAAAAGCAGCAAGGGAAAAACAACAAATATCACACAAGGGAATTCCCATAAGGATAACAGCTAATCTTTCAATAGAAACTCTTCAAGCCAGGAGGGAATGGCAAGACAAAAAGTGATGAAAGAAAATAACCTACAGCCCAGATTACTGTACCCAGCAAGGATCTCATTCAAATATGAAGGAGAAATCAAAAGCTTTACACACAAGCAAAAGCTGAGAGAATTCGGCACCACCAAACCATCTCTCCAGCATACACTAAAGGATATTCTCTAGACAGGAAACACAAAAAGGGTGTATAAACTTGAACCCAACACAATAAAATAAATGGCAATGGGATCATACTTATCAATAATTACCTTAAATGTAAATGGGTTGAATGCCCCAACCAAAAGACAAAGACTAGCTGAATGGATACAAAAACAAGACCTCTATATATGTTGTCTACAAGAGACCCACCTCAAAACAGGCGACACATACAGACTGAAAGTGAAGGGCTGGAAAAAGATTTTCCATGCAAATAGAGAGTAAAAGAAAGCAGGAGTAGCAATACTCATATCAGATAAAATAGACTTTACAACAAAGGCTGTGAAAAGAGACAAAGAAGGTCACTACATAATGATCAAAGGATCAATCCAAGAAGAAGATATAACAATTATAAATATATATGCACCCAACATAGAAGCACCGCAATATGTAAGACAAATGCTAACAAGTATGAAAGGGGAAATTATCAATAACTTAATAATAGTGGGAGACTTTAATACCCCACTCACACCTATGGATAGATCAACTAAACAGAAAATTAACAAGGAAACACAAACTTTAAATGATACAACAGACCAGTTAGACCTAATTGATATCTATAGGACATTTCACCCCAAAACAATGAATTTCACCTTTTTCTCAAGCACACACAGAACCTTCTCCAGGATAGATCACATCCTGGGCCATAAATCTAGCCTTGGTAAATTCAAAAAAATTGAAATCATTCCAAGCATCTTTTCTGACCACAATGCAGTAAGATTAGATCTCAATTACAGGAGAAAAACTATTAAAAATGCCAACATATGGAGGCTGAACAACAAGCTGCTGAATAACCAACAAATCACAGAAAAAATCAAAAAAGAAATAAAAATTTGCATTGAAATGAATGAAAATGAAAACACAACAACCCAAAACCTGTCAGATACTGTAAAAGGAGTCCTAAGGGGAAAGTTCATAGCAATACAGGCATACCTCAAGAAACAAGAAAAAAGTCAAATAAATAACCTAACCCTACACCTAAAGCAACTAGAAAAGAAAGAAATGAAGAACTCCAGGTTTAGTAGAAGAAAAGAAATCTTAAAAATTAGGGCAGAAATAAATGCAAAAGAAACAAAAGAGACCATAGCAAAAATCAACAAAGCCAAAAGCTGGTTCTTTGAAAGGATAAATAAAATTGACAAACCATTAGCCAGAATCCTCAAGAAACAAAGGGAAAAAAATCAAATCAATAAAATTAGAAATGAAAATGGAGAGATCACAACAGCCAACACAGAAATACAAAGGATCATACAAGATTACTATCAGCAATTATATGCCAATAAAATGGACAACGTGGAAGAAATGGACAAATTCTTAGAAAAGTACAACTTTCCAAAACTGGACCAGGAAGAAATAGAAAATCTTAACAGACCCATCACAAGCACTGAAATTGAAACTGTAATCAGAAATCTTCCAGCAAACAAAAGCCCAGGTCCAGACGGCTTCACAGCTGAATTCTACCAAAAATTTAGAGAAGAGCTAACACCTATCCTACTCAAACTCTTCCAGAAAATTGCAGAGGAAGGTAAACTTCCAAACTCATTCTATGAGGCCACCATCACCCTAATACCAAAAGATGCCACACACACAAAAAACTTCAGGCCAATATCACTGATGAACATAGATGCAAAAATCCTTAACAAAATTCTAGCAATCAGAATCCAACAACACATTAAAAAGATCATACACCATGACCAAGTGGGCTTTATCCCAGGGATGCAAGGGTTCTTCAATATCTGCAAATCAATCAATGTAATACACCATATTAACAAATTGAAAAATAAAAACCATATGATTATCTCAATAGATGAAGAGAAAGCCTTTGAAAAAATTCAACACCCATTTATGATAAAAACTCTCCAGAAAGCAGGAATAGAAGGAACATACCTCAACATAATAAAAGCTATATATGACAAACCCACAGCAAACATTATCCTCAATGGTGAAAAATTGAAAGCATTTCCTCTAAAGTCAGGAACAAGACAAGGGTGCCCACTTTCACCATTACTATTCAACATAGTTTTGGAAGTTTTGGCCACAGCAATCAGAGCAGAAAAAGAAATAAAAGGAATCCAAATTGGAAAAGAAGAAGTAAAACTCTCACTATTTGCAGATGACATGATCCTCTACATAGAAAACCCTAAAAACTCCACCAGAAAATTACTAGAACTAATCAATGATTATAGTAAAGTTGCAGGATATAAAATCAACACACAGAAATCCCTTGAAGGAAAAAAAAAAAAAAAGGACTGGGTGGAATAATAAGAGGCTATCTAATGTTTGAAAAGAAGAGAGGCCTATGCAAAAATAGAAGGATTCTGAGCCTATTTTGCCATCCTGTTTAGTTTTCAGTATGTACCTACCTTTGAAAAAAAAAAAAAAGAAATCCCTTGCATTCTTATACACTAATAATGAGAAAATAGAAAAATAAATTAAGGAAACAATTCCATTCATCTTTGCAATGAAAAGAATAAAATACTTAGGAATATATCTACCTAAAGAAACTAAAGACCTATATATAGACAACTATAAAACACTGGTGAAAGAAATCAAAGAGGACACTAATAGATGGAGAAATATACCATGTTCATGGATTGGAAGAATCAATATAGTGAAAATGAGTATACTACCCAAAGCAATTTATAGATTCAATGCAATCCCTATCAAGCTACCAATGGTATTCTTCACAGAGCTAGAACAAATAATTTCACAATTTGTATGGAAATACAAAAAACCTCGAATAGCCAAAGCTATCTTGAGAAAGAAGAATGGAACTGGAGGAATCAATCTACCTGACTTCAGGCTCTACTACAAAGCCACAGTCATCAAGACAGTATGGTACTGGCACAAAGACAGAAATATAGATCAATGGAACAAAATAGAAAGCCCAGAGATAAATCCATGCACATATGGACACCTTATCTTTGACAAAGGAGGCAAGAATATACAATGGATTAAAGACAATCTCTTTAACAAGTGGCACTGGGAAAACTGATCAACCACTTGTAAAAGAATGAAACTAGGACACTTTCTAACACCATACACAAAAATAAACTCAAAATGGATTAAAGATCTAAATGTAAGACCAGAAACTATAAAACTCCTAGAGGAGAACATAGGCAAAACACTCTCTGACATACATCACAGCAGGATCCTCTATGACTCACCTCCCAGAATATTGGAAATAAAAGCAAAAATAAACAAATGGGGCCTAATCAAACTTAAAAGCTTCTGCACAACAAAGGAAACTATAAGCAAGGTGAAAAGACAGCCTTCAGAATGGGAGAAAATAATAGCAAATGAAGCAACTGACAAACAACTAATCTCAAAAATATACAAGCAACTCCTACAGGTCAATTCCAGAAAAATAAATGACCCAATCAAAAAATGGGCCAAAGAACTAAATAGACATTTCTCCAAAGAAGACATACAGATGGCTAACAAACACATGAAAAGATGCTCAACATCACTCATTATCAGAGAAATGCAAATCAAAACCACTATGAGGTACCATTTCACACCAGTCAGAATGGCTGCGATCCAAAAGTCTACAAGCAATAAATGCTGGAGAGGGTGTGGAGAAAAGGGAACCCTCTTCCACTGTTGCTGGGAATGCAAACTAGTACAGCCACTATGGAGAACAGTGTGGAGATTCCTTAAAAAAACTGGAAATAGAACTGCCTTATGACTCAGCAATCCCACTGCTGGGCATACACACTGAGGAAACCAGAAGGGAAAGAGACACATGTACCCCAATGTTCATCGCAGCACTGTTTATAATAGCCAGGACATGGAAGCAACCTAGATGTCCATCAGCAGATGAATAGATAAGAAAGCGGTGGTACATATATACAATGGAGTATTACTCAGCCATTAAAAAGAATACATTTGAATCAGTTCTAATGAGGTGGATGAAACTGAAGCCTATTATACAGAGTGAAGTAACCCAGAAAGAAAAACACCAATATAGTATACTAACGCATATATATGGAATTTAGAAAGATGGTAACAATAACCCTGTATGCGAGACAGCAAAAGAGACACAGATGTATAGAACAGTCTTTTGGACTCTGTGGGAGAGGGAGAGGGTGGGATGATTTGGGAGAATGGCATTGAAACATGTATAATATCATATATGAAACGAGTCACCAGTCCATGTTTGATGCACAATACTGGATGCTTGAGGCTGGTGCACTGGGACGACCCAGAGGGATGGTATGGAGAGGGATGAGGGAGGAGGGTTCAGGATGTGGAACACGTGTATACCTTTGGTGGATTCATGTTTATATACGGCAAAACCAATACAATATTGTAAAGTTAAAACATAAAATAAAGTCCTTCATGGATGGTGTGGTGGGGCTCAGGACTTCAGTTAGGGAAGCACCTGAAGATGTGGTGGAAATAGAAGAGAACTAGAACTAGAAGTGGAGTCTAAAGATGGGACTGAATTGCTGCATACTAATGATAAAACTTGAATAGATGAGGAATTGTTTCTTATGTATGAGCAAAGAAAATGATAAAGTTTTTCTTGAGATGAAATCTACTTCTGGTGAAGACACTGTGAATATTGTTGAAATGACAACAAAGGATTTAAAATATGACATAAACTTAGATGATAAAGCAGTGGCAAAGCTTGGGGAGATTGACTCCAATTTTGAAAGTTGTGCTGTGGGTAAAATGTTATCAAAAATCATTTCATGCTACACAGAAATTGTTTGTGAAAGGAAGAATCAATCAGTACAGCAAACTTCATTTCTTTCTTATTGTAAGAAATTTCCACAGCCACCCCAACTCTCAGCAGCCAGTATCCTGATCAGTCAGCAGCCATCAACACTGAAGCAAGACCCTTCACCAGCAAAAATATGACAACTTGCTGGAGGCTCAGATGCTGGTTAGCATTTTTTAGCAATGACGTATTCTTAATTAAAGTATGGACATTGTATTTTTAAGACATATTGTGTTGTAGACTGCAGTATAGTATAAACATAACTTTATATACACTGGGAAACCAAAAATATTGTATAACTTGCTTTATGCTAATATTGACTTTATTGTGGTGGTCTGGAACCAGATCCACAGTATCTCAAAGGTAAGCCTGTATTAACTGTGTAGTCTTTGGCAATATGAGGAAATATCTACATCAAAATGAATAGGAAAGATTGAGATACACTTTTTGCCAAAAAACCTCACCCCCATAACATGCATGCTTGCTTAGTTGCTAAGTCATGTCCGACTCTTTGCAGCCCCATTGACTGTAAGCAATTAAACAGAGTGAGCAGAGGAGCCTAGTGGGCTATGGTCCATAGGGCCACAAAGAGTTGGACACACTGACACACTGGAGCTACTTAGCATGCATGCACACATATTTTATATTTTACTAAAACCGGAAAAAAATAAATATGAGTTTCCAGGATAATCTCCAGAGGAAGTTATCTATGAATCTCAGAAACTTTAGTTCAGTTCAGTCACTCAGTTATGTCCAACTCTTTGCAACCCCATGGATTACAACACACCAGGCTTCCCTGTCCTTCAACAGCTCCCGGACCTTGCTCAAACTCATGTCCATTGAGTCGGTGATGCCATCCAACCATCTCATCCTCTGTTGTCCCCTTCTCCTCCTGCCTTCAATCTTCAAAGACCCGACATCAGAGTCTTTTCCAATGAGTTAGTTCTTTGCATCAGGTGGCCAAAGTATTTGAGCTTCAGCTTCAGCATCAGTCCTTTCAATGACTATTCAGGACTGATTTCCTTCAGGATTGACTGGTTTGATTTCCTTGCAGTACAAGGGATTCTCAAGAGTCTTCTCCAACACCACAGTTTAAAAGCATCAATTCTTCGATGCTCAAACTTCTTTATAGTCTAACTCTCACATCCATACATGACTACTGGAAAAACCAAAGCTTTGACAAGACGGACCTTTGTCAGCAAAGTAAGGTCTCTTTTTAATATGCTGCCTAGGTTTGTCATAGCTTTACTTCCAACGAGCAAGTGTCTTTTAATTTCATGGCTGCAGCCACCATCTGCAATGATTTTGGAGCCCAAGAAAATAAGGTCTGTCACTGTTTCCATTGTTTCCCCATCTGTTTGCCATGAAGTGATGGGACCTGATGCCGTGATCTTCTTTTTTTGAAATTTTAGTTTTAAGCCAGCTTTTTCACTCTCCTCTTTCACTTTCATCAAGAGACTCTTCAGTTCCTCTTCACTATCTGCCATAAGGGTGGTGTCATCTGCATATCTGAGGTTATTGGTATTTTTCCTGGCAATCTTGGTTTCAGCTTGTGCTTCATCTAGCCTGGCATTTAGCATGATGCATTCAGCATATAAGTTAAATAAGCAGGGTGACAATACACAGTCTTGATGTAGTCCTTTCCCTATTTGTAATCAGTCTGTTGTACCATGTCCAGTTCTAACTGTTGCTTCTTGACCTGTATACAGATATCTCAGGAGGCAAGTAAGGTGGTCTGGTATTCCCATCTCTTGAAAAATTTTCCACAGTTTGTTGTGATCCACACAGTCAAAGGCTTTGGTGTAGTCAATAAAGCAGAAGTAGATGTTTTTCAGAAATTCTCTTGCTTTTTCTTGATCCAACGGATGTTGGCAATTTGATATATGGTTCCTCTGTCTTTTCTAAATCCAACTTAACAAAAACATGTGTGATTAATAATCTCTTTGAAAATAAGTGGGAAATTGAATTTGTACATAAATATTTACTTGTTAAGTAACTAAAGCATTATATTAGCAAGGAGAGGCTAGAGATAACAGTAACTGCTTTCTGTGTCCCTAATGTGGCAATTTGTGAGGTTTCCCTGGTGACTCAGTGGTAAAATAGTCTTCCTGCCAATGCAGGAGACACAGTTTGGATTCCTGACCAGGAGGATCCTACATGCCATGGAGTAACTAACCCCATGCACCACAACTATTGAGCCTGTGCTCTAGAGCCAAGGAGTTGCAACTATAAAACCAGGCACCAAATCTTCTGAAGCTCACACACCCTAGAGCCCATGCTATGAAAGTGAAGTCGCTCAGTTGTGTCCAACTCTTTGCGACCCCATGGACTGTAGCCTACCTAGCTCCTCCCTCCATGGGATTCTCCAGGCAAGAATACTGGTGTGGGTTGCCATTTCTTTCTCCAGGGGATCTTCCTGACCCAGGGATCAAACCCTGGTCTCCTGCGTTCCAGGCAGATGCTTTAACCTCTGAGCCACCAACAGGACAAACCACCACAATGAGAAGCCCACATACCACAACTAGAGAGGAGCTCCCACTTGTGGAAACTAGAGAAAAGCCCATGCAATGATGAAGATCCAGAAGAGTCAAAAAAAAAAAAAAATATATATATATATATATATAGTATGGATTTTCTTTTTAAAAAAGAAATTTGTGATACTGTTTGTACAAATATGAAAGAGATATTGTCTAATATACACAGTGTATAGAACCATATCACTCATTTGAAAAGATTCTCTCTTAAGAAATGTCTCTGAATTAAAAAAAAAAAAAAGCAACAAGGGAAGATGCTTTCTTATATTAACTATTTGCTGGCTGTCCATTGTGGAGCTCAGTTGGAAACATTCATGAATTCCTATCTATGTTAGATTAGGTATGAATCCTCTACCATCTTGGTTCCTCTGACTGGTCTACAAATTAACTTGACAGAATAATGAAACAGATTAGCAGGAGAAAATCAAATAAATTTTAATAACATGTACTACATGGGAGAGACCCAGGAAAACTGAGTAACTCACCAAAATTCCCTAAGCCCTCACCTTAAATATCATCTTTCAGCTAAAGGTAAGAGGATGTTGGAGGTAGTAGTTTGGGACTTCCTAGAGGAGAGAAGCAGTTGACCTGGAGATGGAAAAGCAAATTCCTAGTGAACAACTGTTTGCTGGGCCACTTACAGACCTTGAGGATACAGAGGGGATTCTGGTCTCTAGGCTCCAAATATATCTCCAGAGATATATTTAAAAATATATTTATTAAATATATATATATAATATATTTAAATATATTTAAAATATATTTATTTAAATATATTTAAAAAGATATATTAAAAAATATCACCCATATTTTTAAATATATCTCTGGAGATAAATTTGTTCCAAGAAGAGTCCTTTATCTAAATTCTTTAGGATCTCAGTTCAGTTCAGTTCACTTCAGTCACTCAGTCGTGTCCGACTCTTTGTGACCCCATGAATGGCAGCATGCCACGCTTCCCTGTCCATACCAACTCCCGGAGTTCACTCAGACTCACGTCCATCGAGTCAGTGATGCCATCCAGCCATCATCCTCTGTCGTCCCCTTCTCCTTCTTCCCTCCCCAATCCCTCAGAGCATCAGAGTCTTTTCCAATGAGCCAACTCTTCACATGAGGTGGCCAAAGTACTGGAGTTTCAGCTTTAGCATCATTCCTTCCAAAGAACACCCAGGGCTGATCTCCTTCAGAGTGGACTGGTTGCATCTCCTTGCAGTCCAAGGGACTCTCAAGAGTCTTCTCCAACACCACAGTTCAAAAGCATCAATTCTTCAGCGCTCAGCTTTCTTCACAGTCCAACTCTCACATCTATACATAACCACTGGAAAAACCATAATCTTGACTAGACGGAACTTTGTTGGCAAAGTAATGTATCTGCTTTTGAATATGCTATCTAGCTTGGTCATAACTTTTCTTCCAAGGAATAAGCGTTTTTTAATTTCATGGCTGCAGTCACCATCTGCAGTGATTTTGGAGCCCCCCAAAATAAAGTCTGACACTGTTTCCACTGTTTCCCATCTATTTCCCATGAAGTGATGGGACCAGATGCCATGATCTCAGTTTTCTGAATGTTTAGCTTTAAGCCAACTTTTTCACTTTCCACTTTCACTTTCATTAAGAGGCTTTTTAGTTCCTCTTCACTTTCTGCCATAAGGGTGGTGTCATCTGCATATCTGAGGTTATTGATATTTCTCCCGGCAATCTTGATTCCAGCTTGTGCTTCTTCCTCCCCAGTGTTTCTCATGAGGTACTCTTCATATAAGTTAAATAAGCAAGGTGACAATATACAGCCTTGACCTACTCCTTTTCCTATGTGGAACCAGTCTGTTGTTCCATGTCCAGTTCTAACTGTTGCTTCTGACCTGCATACAAATTTCTCAAGAGGCAGATCAGGTGGTCTGGTATTCCCATCTCTTTCAGAAGTCTCCACAGTTTATTGTGATCCACACAGTCAAAGGCTTTGGCATAGTCAATAAAGCAGAAATAGTTGTTTTTCTGGAACTCTCTTGCTTTTTCCATGATCCAGCAGATGTTGGCAATTTGATCTCTGGTTCCTCTGCCTTTTCTAAGACCAGCTTGAACATCTGGAAGTTCACGGTTCATGTGTTGTTGAAGCCTGGCTTGGAGAATTTTGACCATTACTTTACTAGCGTGTGAGATGAGTGCAATTGTGTGGTAGTGTGAACATTCTTTGGCATTGCCTTTCTTTGGAATTGGAAAGAAAACTGACCTTTCCCAGTCCTGTGGCCACTGCTGAGTTTTCCAAATTTGCTGGCCTATTGAGTGCAGCACTTTCACAGCATCATCTTTCAGGACCTGGAACAGCTCAACTGGAATTCCATCACCTCCACTAGCTTTGTTCATAGTGATGCTTTCTAAGGCCCACTTGACTTCACATTCCAGGATATCTGGCTCCATGTGAGTGATCACACCATCGTGATTATCTGGGTCGTGAAGATCTTTTTTGTACAGTTCTTCTATGTATTCTTGCCACCTCTTCTTAATATCTTCTGCTTCTGTTAGGTCCATACCATTTCTGTCCTTTATCGAGCCCATCTTTGCATGAAATGTTCCCTTGGTATCTCTAATTTTCTTGAATCATCTCTAGTCTTTCCCATTCTGTTGTTTTCCTCTATTTCTTTGCATGGATCACTGAGGAAGGCTTTCTTGTCTCTTCTTGCTATTCTTTGGAACTCTGCATTCAGATGCTTATATCTTTCCTTTTCTCCTTTGCTTTTCACTTCTCTTTTCTTTTCACAGCTATCTGTAAGGCCTCCCCAGACAGCCATTTTTCTTTTTGCATTTCTTTTCCATGGGATGGTCTTGATCCCTGCCTCCTGTACAATGTCACGAGCCTCATTCCATAGTTCATCAGGCACTCTATCTATCAGATCTAGTCCCTTAAACCTACTTCTCACTTCCACTGTATAATCATAAGGGATTTGATTTAGGTCATACCTGAATGGTCTAGTGGTTTTCCCTGCTGCTGCTGCTGCTGCTAAGTCGCTTCAGTCGTGTCTGACTCTGTGCGACCCCATAGACAGCAGCCCACCAGGCTCCTCCGTCCCTGGGATTCTCCAAGCAAGAACACTGGTGTGGGTTGCCATTTCCTCCTCCAATCTGAATTTGGCAATAAGGAGTTCATGATCTGAGCCATAGTCAGCTCCTGGTCTTCTATAGAGCTTCTCCATCTTTGGCTGCAAAGAATATAATCAATCTGATTTTGGTGCTGACCATCTGGTGATGTCCATGTGTAGAGTCTTCTCTTGTGTTGTTGGAAGAGGGTGTTAGCTATGACCAGGAGATTTTCTTGGGAAAACTCTATTAGTCTTTGTCCTGCTTCATTCCGTATTCCAAGGCCAAATTGCCTATTACTCCAGGTGTTTCTTGACTTCCCACTTTTGCATTCCAGTCCCCTACAATGAAAAGGACATCTTTTTTGGGTGTTAGTTCTAAAAGGTCTTGTAGGTCTTCATTTAACCGTTCAATTTCAGCTTCTTTAACATTACTGGTTGGGGCATAGACTTGGATTACTGTGATATTGAATGATTTGCCTTGGAAATGAACAGAGATCATTCTGTCATTTTTGAGACCGCATCCAAGTACTGCATTTTGGACTCTTTTGTTGACCATGAGGTTTACTCCATTTCTTCTGAGGGATTCCTGCCCGCAGTAGTAGATATAATGGTCATCTGACTTAAATTCACCCATTCCAGTCCATTTTAGTTTGCTGGTTCCTAGAATGTCGACGTTCACTCTCGCCATCTCTTCTTTGACCACTTCCAATTTGCCTTGATTCATGGACCTGACATTCCAGGTTCCTATGCAATATTGCTCTTTACAGCATCAGACCTTGCTTCTATCACCAGTCACATCCTCAACTGGGTATTGTTTTTGCTTTGGCTCCATCCCTTCATTCTTTCTGGAGTTATTTCTCCACTGATCTCCAGTAGCATATTGGGCACCTACTGACCTGGGGAGTTCCTTTTTCAGTATCCTATCATTTTGCCTTTTCATACTGTTCATGGGGTTCTCAAGGCAAGAATACTGGAGTGGTTTGCCATTCTTTAGGATCTAAGTGGAGGCAAAAAGAAAGCCTTCCTGAGTCTTCTTTTTCCTAAAAGTAATCTGTCTACATGAATCCTTATGCCAAACAGACACATTTTAGAATTGTGTATTTTGTTTCCCTACATATACAATTAATGTATAAGGTTTTAAAAGTATGTAGCCAATGTGTTAAAAAAAAAGATCTAAATAATTAAAATAATTATTTCAAAGCCATAAAATATACTCTGTACCCCAAGTACAGGATCCTAATTACCGTGGTGGCTCAGATGGTAAAGAATCTGCCTGCAGTGCAGGAGACCTGGGTTTGATCCCTAGGTCGGGAAGATCCTCTGGAGAAGAGAATGGCCACCCACTCCTGTATTTTTGCCTGGAGAATTCCATGAACAGAGGAGCCTGGCAGGCTATAGTTCATGGGGTCTCAGAGAGTTGGACACGGCTGAGTGACTAACACTTTCACTTTCACCCCAAGTAATAATGCCTTTAACTCTTTTTAAAGGAATTAAAATGAAAGTTGTTTTTTAGAAAACATTTCCAACTATGATTTTCTACAGGCAAGATAGGAATACTTAGTTAACTTTGGCACTGCATGAATTGAACTTTTTCTGCTTGGTTTAATGCTTCATAATAGAAGGTGATTAATTCCTGACACATTAATGTAAATTTATGTTTTTCATACACTGGTTATTACTGGGCATTTAATATAGTAACTTTTTCTTTGGACTTAAAAACAGAACTGAGAAAATGTATTTAAATTTTGCTCTTTCTGTATATTGTATAGTGTCAGTGACTTATTTTTGGACTGATTGGACTGATTGAATTTGGACTTATTGAATTACTACCATTCATTTATTCCCATTTATTGATAATCTGTGCCTGTTAGAATATAATTGGCAATATTTTAAAATGCAATTTAAAAAATGGCTAACAGTCTTTGTAAACTCACATCCAAGAGGCTTTCATTTTCCAACATGTTATTAAATAAATTATTGATAGTTAAGGAAAAATCATTGTTTCTCAATGCCTCAACCTTAGTTATCTTGAGCTTAAAATTTCAAAAACTCCATTGTCTAGTCTTACCAGATTATTTGGTCTATGTGTTTATTAATTTATTCAAATGACAGTGTATTGTGCATTTCCAACAATGAATTGGGAATAAATATGCACAAGAATATTTTTTTTAGTTTGACTGAATTAAAAATACAACAAAGATTTTTTCCATTATAGGAATATATGTCTAGTGAAAAATACCATATTTTTATAGACCCTATTTCATTATTGGGCATGCATAGAGGTGGATCAATTTGTCTTTTAATAAGCATTACCAAACCAACAGAAAATCATAATATGTGTTAGCCAGTGGATTAATTGCTATAAGTATAAAAATAAAAATGACATCAATAAAAACACTGATGATAATAATAGTTGCTGTAATTATTAAATGCTAACACTTGGCTAGATGATAAATTAATCATTTAATATATATTTTAAATCTTTATCTTTTAATATGCTATGGATTCAGTTTGTTATTATATTGTGGAGAAGTTTTGCACCTATATTCATAAGAATTATGATCTGTTGCTTTTGTGTGTGTGTGTGCTATCCTTGTCTTGCTTTGGTACCAGTATCAGAGTAACAGTGGCTTCATTGAATGTCTTAAGATGTGTTTACTCCTCTCCTTTTTTTTGAAGTTTGAGAAAATTGCTGCAAAATTCTTCAAATATTTGGTATGATTCACCAATGAGCACACTGGTCTTGGACTTTTCTTTGTCAGGAGATTTTTGAGTACTGATTCAATATTTGTACTTGTTACAGTGTTAGTCACTTAGTTGTGCCCAACTCATTGAGACCCCATGGACATAGACATGAGATTGTAGGCTTCTCTGTCTATGGAATTCTCCAGGCAAGAATACTGAAGTGGGTAGCCATTCTCTTCTCCAGCAGATCTTCTCAACTCAGGGGTCAAAACTGGGTCTCTGGCATTGTGGGTATATTCTTTACTATCTGAGTCAGCATGGAAGCCTTGTTATAAGTCTGTTCAGATTTTCTATTTCTTCTTGATTTGGTTTTGGTAAGTATTGTGTTTTTTTAGGACTCTGTCATTCCATCTAGCTTCTCCAATGTGTTGATGTATAATTTTTTATAGAATTCTCTTAAGCTAGTTTTTACTTCTCTACATCATAATTGAGCTAGGAAAAGTAAATGTTTGGAAAGAAGAATTAAATCATCCAAGACAGATCATTCATCAATCCTATTACAGATGAATGAATCAGATCTTACAAGAAAATCTGGAAGCAATGCACATGCAAGTAATGGAATAAAGCTAAGATGTAGGGATAGATGCAAAGTTCACGAAAAGTTGTTGGCTTTTCTGACCTGCAGTTCAGTTCAGTTCAGTTCAGTCGTGTCTGACTCTTTGCGACCCCATGAATCGCAGCATGCCAGGCCTCCCTGTCCATCGCCAACTCCCGGAGTTCACTCAAACTCATGTCCATTGAGTTGGTGATGCCATCCCAGCCATCTCATCCTCTTTTGTCCCCTTCTCCTCCTGCCCCTAATCCCTCCCAGCATCAGGGTCTTTCTTTTCCAATGAGTCAACTCTTCCCATGAGGTGGCCAAAGTACTGCAGTTTCTGACTTTACCTCTTGTAAATTTGCAGTGAAACATGTGGTAGTGAGCTTGAGTTTGCTGGGGGATGACCTTCCTGGCAGTTAGGAAGCAGATGTAGACATGAAATTTAGGAATAAAAAGACTAAAATTACACCACTATTAACCAATGGTAACCTTCAGAATTTAATGGATCCTGTTTCACTTTCACTTTTCAAATATTGTTCAACTTTATTTTTGGCCCATTCTAACTTGGACTGTGTGGATCACAATAAACTGTGGAAAATTCTGAAAGAGATGGGAACACCAGACCACCTGACCTGCCTCCTGAGAAACCTATAAGCAGGTCAGGAAGCAACAGTTAGAACTGGACATGGAACAACAGACTGGTTCCAAATAGGAATAGGAGTACATCAAGGCTATATATTGTCACCCTGCTTATTTAACTTATGTGCAGAGTACATCATGAGAAATGCTGGGCTGGAAGAAGCACAAGCTGGAATCAAGATTGCTGGGAGAAATATCACTAACCTCAGATATGCAGATGACATCACCCTTATGGCAGAAAGTGAAGAGGAACTAAAGAGCCTCTTGATGAAAGTGAAAGAGGAGAGTGAAAAAGTTGGCTTAAAGCTCAACATTCAGAAAACTAAGATCATTGCATCCAGTCCCATCACTTCATGGCAAATAGATGGGGAAACAGTGGAAACAGTGTCAGACTTTATTTTTTTGGTCTCCAAAATCAATGCAGATGGTGACTGCAGCCATGAAATTAAAAGACACTTACTCCTTGGAAGGAAAGTTATGACCTAGATAGCCCATTGAAAAGCAGAGACATTACTTTGCCAACAAAGGTCCATCTAGTCAAGGCTATGGTTTTGCCAGTAGTCATGTATGGATGTGAGGGTTGGACTGTGAAGAAAGCTGAGCACCAAAGAATTGATACTTTTGAACTGTGGTGTTGGAGAAGACTCTTGAGAGCCCCTTGAACTGCAAGCAGATGCAACCAGTCCATTCTGAAGGAGATCAGCCCTGGGTGTTCTTTGGAAGGAATGATACTAAAGCTGAAAGTCCAGTACTTTGGCCACCTCATGCGAAGAGTTGACTCATTGGAAAAGACTCTGATGCTGGGAGGGATTGGGGGCAGGAGGAGAAGGGGACGACAGAAGATGAGATGGCTGGATGGCATCATGAACTCGATGGATGTAAGTTTGAGTGAACTCTGGGAGTTGGTGATGGACCGGGAGGCCTGGAATGCTGCAATTTGTGGGGTCGCAAAGAGTCGGACATGACTGAGTGACTGAACTGAAGTGAACTGAACTTGGTCATACAAGAAAGGAGGTCTGGAAGATAGACTGATAATACCAAAACCAACCCAATATGTTAACTCCTAACTAAAGTTTCAACAGGAGATAATATTGTTGTGCCCATTTTTCTGAGTATGAGCTTCCATACCAAAATGCAAAGCCTTCCTGTGATTATTTGGACAGAGAGCAGACATTAATGAAAGCAAGACTGAAAGAGGGATTCCTTAAAAATAGTCTTTATTAGCTGTACCATCTTGGACATTGATTATCTTAATATAAGAAAGATAAAAAAAAAAAGATAAAACCATATATGGTTAGGGCAGTGTTTTTGGTTTCGCAATATATGCAGGGAATGATAATGCTAATGGATAGATGATTCAGTACTGAAAGTGAAGTACAAAAAAGGGGGTCAACTTCACCAGAGATTTAAGCCTTAGCTTCAAGATCATGGTGCCTCAAAAAGAGAATATGTGAGGTTACCTCCTAAAAGTACTTCTGGAAATTACTTCCTGAAAAGCATATGAGTATCATCAGAGTGACAGCTCTTAGAAAAATATTTAGATAAAACAAGGTATCACAACAGAAATAGAAATAAAAATCAGAAGTATAAATCAGGGTAGAAAAGATGGATTTGTTTTTTATCAAAATCATATTAAGACTCCTAAACCAAATGGTTGATCCCATCTTTCAAGGTCTTTAATGGTGACTAATACTGAAGACTTTGCTATATAAGAGTGAGTGATGTAAGAGATCAGTTGCCTACCGAGACATAATATTGAAAGAAGAATAGGAATGTGAAATGTACAAATCTAATTAATGAAGGAGCTTTTATACTTCATCAGTCTCAAAGATGAAAATTGGAGTGTTGATTTAAGGAAGTGGGAGTGTCAAAGATTACTGATGGATTGGAATCTGCAGTTCTAAACATGCCTTCAGAGGCAGTGGCCCTAAATTAAGGAATAGAGATCAAATAATCAGATTAGTTTCATTGTTTCAATGCAAAATTATAATGAGATCAGATCAGATCAGATCAGTCACTCAGTCCTGTCCGACTCTTTGTGACCCCATGAATCACAGCACGCCAGGCCTCCCTGTCCATCACCAACTCCCGGAGTTCACTCAGACTCACGTCCATCGAGTTAGTGATGCCATCCAGCCATCTCATCCTCTGTCATCCCCTTCTCCTCCTGCCCCCAATCCCTCCCAGCATCAGAGTCTTTTCCAATGAGTCAACTCTTCACATGAGGTGGCCAAAGTACTGGAGTTTCAGCTTTAGGATCATTCCTTCCAAAAAAATCCCAGGGCTGATCTCCTTCAGAATGGACTGGTTTGATCTCCTTGCAGTCCAAGGGACTCTCAAGAGTCTTTTCCAACACCACAGTTCAAAAGCATGAATTCTTTGGTGCTCAGCCTTCCTCACAGTCCAACTCTCACATCCATACATGATCACAGGAAAAACCATAGCCTTGACTAGACGGACCTTTGTTGGCAAAGTAATGTCTCTGCTTTTGAATATGCTATCTAGGTTGGTCATAACTTTCCTTCCAAGGAGTAAGCGTCTTTTAATTTCATGGCTGCAGTCACCATCTGCAGTGATTTTGGAGCCCACAAAAATAAAGTCTGACACTGTTTCCACTGTTTCCCCATCTATTTCCCATGAAGTGATGGGACCAGATGCCATGATCTTTGTTTTCTGAATGTTGAGCTTTAAGCCAACTTTTTCACTCTCCACTTTTATTTTCATCAAGAAGCTTATAATACTAGTCTTCAAATTAAAGGATTTCTGCTAACTGAAGAAGTCATGTTTCTCTTTATGAATCAGAGGGAGAGCTGAAGAATAGAAACATGATGAAAGGTGATGTTAGTATACTGGAATGATATTTAACTCAATTTTTAAGTAATAAAAAGGAGAACTATATTTAAATGAACAGAATAGAAATGTATATATTAAGTTTTCTGTGCCTGTTCAAATCAGTATCAAGCAAATGATCAATTACTTTAGTTTTAATAACATCTTCTAGTTCTTAATTATTTATTACTCTAACAGCACCTCCTTGCAATTCAAATGTAACTGATAATAATAGAAAGGCAGGATACTATGGCAGTAAATACCTAGACCTGATTTGATCCTTAGCTCTACCACACATTGGCTATCTGATCTTGGGGGGAATTTATTAACTTTTTTTTGAGTCTCAGTTTCGTATATTATAAAATTGAACAGTGATATATAGGCAAGTTCTCATGTGGACTTCATGAACATATGTAACATAATAGGCTATTTTTAAAAAGATTAGTTATAGAAAGCTTATTTCCACACTTATTTTTGGAAAATGTCAGTATTTTATAAAACTTCCTGGTAAAGGGATCTGAAGACTGTAGAGGTATCAAGTAGGAATACAGTTCTGCTATAACTAGCTTTACTTTGATCTGTTTTTAATCATGAGGTTTCATGTAAGATTTTGTATAAAATAGGGATTAGTGATAGAAGTATAATATACATTGAGATTTGATCTTTCCAGTTAACAGTATTCAGTCCCCATGTTTCCTTTTTAGTTCCTATAATTGTTTGAAGAAGTTTTTTTTTTTAATCTCTTATTATAGAAAAATAAAATGGAGCTTTGAGTTTCCAGAGTTTAACTAACACCTGGATCTTCCAACCATAAGACTGGGCTTTTGATCCTTTAAATATCACAATAGCCTTATAGTATAGAAAAAGAAGTACTGATATCTAACAAGAAACCTGACTGAAGGATGTGGTGCAAATTAAGTAAGTGAATTTACCATTTGAACACAGAACTTTCACTTCTGGACCCATACTCTCTTTTTCATCATTCTGGGAGCCAAATTAATTAACATCATATGATGTTATAATGTATATGGTAAGTTTATTAAATAACTTCCTGTTCTAGACACTTTGCTTTTAATATTATGATCTGAGTATCAACATTTTAGATGATACAGGGTTTTATTGTGCTTTGATTTAAAAAGAAATGCATTTCCCATAAGTACTATTGAATTTCATTGTACCTGGCTTTTAAAATTTGAGGAGTAACTTATGAAGTAGTTTCAAATTTTTCTATTTGTTAAACTGAGTGCTGATCTTTTAATTAGTTATATTTTTGATAGAAATAAATGCCTCAAACATAGTCTAAGCCCTCTAATCATTTCATATTATTGAGTCTTGTAATAGTTGAATATTACTTAAAGAAAACTTTGTTGATTTTATAGTTAGAAGACAAAATTGTTTTCTATAATATATATGAAGTCCATGTTTATATGTGTGGATGCTTTGGTGTGTGCACAGAGAATAAGATTTATTATACTTTGTGTTAAGTTACTCACGATTAGAGTATTATTTTTGCTATTTTCAGACTCAACACCAAGTTATTCTTCCCACAGTCAAATGCAAATCCAAGAATAAGATTATCTAAAACCTTCACACCAACTAGAGTGTACATGAAACTAATTGCTTAGAAAAAATGTGCATTTTCATGCTTTTCCAAACAGAGTATAAACATTTGTATTTTTTCTGCGTATAACTTTTTTATAGATCTAATTTTACCCTCTTTGTTTTTCCAATCTTGAGTTGCTGTGCCTGATTTTCTAAATTCTCATGGTATTTCAAGCTTTGTCCCTTAACATGTCTAGAATAGCTGTCATACCTCTAAGAAATTTTCATTAGTTTTGAATGTGTGCTCTAAAAGAACACAAATTCTTAGACTCTAACGTATAAAATCTTAAATATGTATTTTGTCAGAAAAAGTGTTTGGTGCATAATGGGAGTAAAAACATTAAACTTGTTTATTTAGGTCTTACCATCCTATTTTTTATGGGGCACTTCAACTTAATGTTTCATGGAAAGATTTTGAGAAATTCTGATTTACTTTATGAAATATTTTTCAGTTTTATGCACTTGGAAGGATGTGTTCAATTAACAAGGAAACTAGGATGAACATTATATATTTTGAAATTTTATGTATAGAAAAATGTATAGAAATTGCATGCATACACAAATTTTTATGTATAGAAAAAAGAATAAGCTTTTCTTCACCTGAAATAGTTATTTGGTCAGGATCCTTGGGAAGGATGATTCAGAAAAGTAGGACACTATCCATCTTTGTTCATGCATACTAATCTAAAGCAATTATAATGTATCTCAGCCTTAAATAAGGATTGAATCAAAAGCAATAAAACAGAAATTTAAGAAACATTTACTATAGTTCTCTGGACAGATCCCTCTCCCCTCTGGTTGTCTTCATTTCCTTGATATTCTTTTTACTTTACTTTGACCTTTACACTGATTTAGTATTCTTTTACCTACCTGACTTCTCACTTCTCACAATGGCCTTCACTTCAGCTAGCACAAAAAACTATATGCTTTTTGCATAGACACTATACCTGTCACTCAAAACACAGCAGAATTCCTTCCAGGACTTTGTACTTTTATAACTGCTTTTATCCATGGATCTCATAAAGCCCAGCAAACACAACCTCATTAATTCCTTAGAATATTCCTGTGAAGTTGGTGGGTGGCCAGTATTATTATCGCAGTGTTATAAAACATTTTATCCAGTTTACAGAAAGTATTACTTTCTGTGTTATGTAGCTTTTATGAGTGAGTAACATAGCCAAGGATATAGGAAATACAATGCAGACCTAGGAAAAGAACTTGTACTAACAAGAAAGGCCCAGCATTTCATGTCTTTAGATGTTGTTTCTCTTTTGTGTTGTAATAGACTGTTGCTCAATTTTGACATACCATTTTTAACTATCATTTTTTTTAATTGCTGCAGTCCTTATGAGCATTATATTATTCCTTAGTTATGTTTTCTCTGTGCCCTAGTGAGTGAATAGTTTACATAAAATATGTAAAATAAAGAGCAGCTCACAAAGTATACCTTAAACCCCATTATAAACCTACCAAATAATGGCTTCATTTATATAAACCACACATCAGTAATCACTGAGTTTACTAATTCTATTAATTTGGTGCACTTTAATTGCAAAATAGTGGTTCCTTCTAGATTTAGGAAGGTAACATAATATAGGGGGCTTCTCTGGTGGCTCAGTGGTAAAGAACCCACCTATCAATGAAAGAAATGTGGGTGAGACCCCTGGGGCAGGAAGATCCTCTGGAGAAGGAAATGATAACTGACTCCAGTATTCTTGCCTGGGAAATGCCATGGACAGAGGAGCCTGGTGGGCTACAGTCCGTGGGATTGCAAGAGTCGGACATGACAGAGATTAAACAAAAATACAATATAGGAGGTGGTATACAGAAGACTTTAGTAATTTTATAATATTTACTCCTTAAATTAGGTATGAGCATAATGCATATTTTATGTTATTATTTTTGTTTTTAAAATATATCTAATATTATATAATAAGTAGGAAAGAGAGAAAAATGTGCTTGATGTTACCAAGCAATGAGATAGATAATGTAGAAAATGAATCAGATTTAATGATGAGGTGATTGAATAGTTGAAATAATTTGTACATGTATTATGTTGAATCACCTGTTATGCAGAAGAAATATTGACTAGCATGTGGAGATTTGAAGCCCAGAGAGACAAGTGAGATGGAATTTTTGATTTGGAAGTCATTGACATATTGATTTTCAGTAAGGCTAAGGGAGTAGGTAAGAATCTCCTTGAGAATTCAGATTGTAGATGAGGGAGAAGATGAAAATACCTAAGATTTTATGATGAGATGAAGCAACTTCAATAAGAGAAGTAAGGAAGCAGAGTCAAGTAAAGAAAATTATATAACAGGTTTTTAGCTCAGAGTGCAACAATGTGCTCCAGGTTTTGAATCCCTGTCCCTCTTCTAGGAGTATAATCACTCTCTGTGGTTTTGAAATATCGTAGGGTACTGTTTGGAGAAGGCAATGGCAAACCCACTCCAGTACTCTTGCCTGGAAAATCCCATGGACGGAGGAGCCTGGTAGGCTGCAGTCAATTGGGTTACGAAGAGTCGGACACGACTGAGCGACTTCATTTTCACCTTTCACTCTCCTGCATTGGAGAAGGAAATGGCAACCCACTCCAGTGTTCTTGCCTGGAAAATCCCATGGACAGAGGAGCCTGGTGGGCTGCCATCTATGGGGTCGCACAGAGTCCGACAGGACTGAAGCGACTTAGCAGCAGCAGCAAGGGTACTGCTGGCGACATTCTTACGCCATTTTTAAAGAAGTCTGGTTGTGAAGGAAAGAGATACAGACTAGAGAT
This sequence comes from Bos javanicus, assembly GCF_032452875.1. Classification (NCBI taxonomy): domain Eukaryota; kingdom Metazoa; phylum Chordata; class Mammalia; order Artiodactyla; family Bovidae; genus Bos; species Bos javanicus. The sequence goes on from NC_083881.1 coordinate 49,639,582, forward strand.
AGGGTTATGGCTGGAGAGTATGTGCATGTTTTTCTTTCTCTTTAGTTTTTGAAATAGATTGGAGAAATCTAAACATGTATAAATAGCCATTCAAGAAAATAGGTAAGAAGAAATTGATGACGTAATGCAGTAGCTACTTTAATTAAGCAGCAACAGATAACAGAACCAAATAGACATCTGTTAAAAATAGAAAGGCCAAATCATTTAAAAGATGCTGGTTTCTATCATTAATAATATAATAATTATTGCTAATAATTTGTGCTAACATATATCAGGTAGTAAAGAATCTGCCTGCCAATGTAGGAGACACAGGTTCTATTCCTAGGTCTAGAAGATACTGTGGAGTAGGAAATGGTAACCCACTCCAGTATTCTTGCCTGAAAAATCCTATGGACAGAAGAACCTGGAAGCCAGGCTACAGTCCATGGGGTGGCAAAGAGTTGGACATGAGCAGATATAAGCTGGACGTAAGTTGAGTGACTGAACACGCAAATTACCAGACACTATTCTAACCACATTGCACATGTTGTCATTTACATCTCATAATTCTACAAGTACTCTATTATTATCTTCCCAATCAATGCATAAGAAAGTGAGATACAAAAAGGACAAGGAACTTAGATGAGATTTGAACAGAGGATGTCTGCTTTCACATTTCCACTCTTAATGACTATGCTGTGCTGTCACTCTAGGGCTGGGTCTTTGAGAGAGAAGAAAGAGATCAACAAGATAGGCAACGAATCTCAAGTTCACTATGAGTTGAAACTTGGAATCCAAAGTGAAAACGAGATTGGGCTCATTGTGAAGTGGTGAGGTTGATAAGGGGTAAAAATGTGTTGATAAATCTAGGAAAGTCACACATGGGAATATTTTCTAAAAATGCTAACATACAGGGTGAAATGTTCTTCCAATGACAGTATAGGAAAATGTGTTCACTGAGATAAACAAATACATACAACAATTCTAATAATCTCACAAATAATTCAATAAAGCAATCACCTAGATTTTTCGATTATAGTACTTCCTAGCATAAGACTGAGCGACTTCACTTTCACTTTTCACTTTCATGCACAGAAGAAGGACATGGCACCCCACTCCAGTGTTCTTGCCTGGAGAATCCCAGGGACAGGGGAGCCTGGTGGGCTGCTGTCTATGGGGTGGCACAGAGTTGGACACAACTGAAGTGACTTAGCAGCAGCAGCAGCATACTTCTGAAATGCACCATGTTTAAATAATTTTCATAAAAGATATCCTCAAGTTAGATAGTAATTACAAAGAATTGAGGTGTCTCTTCACTTGTCTATAACATTCACTGTTAAGTTTTAATAGACATATGAGTTTATAGAGGACATTTTCAAATTAGGATAAAAGATGAAAAATAGGTGCTTTTGTTGATTATGATACTAATTGTCTTTTCTGACCTGAATATAGAGAACAAATGAAAGCTGTAAGTACAGACTGAGGGTGATAAATGACCCAGCAGATGACTGGAGAAATAAACATATGTGTCTGTGACAGAAATTTGCAGTTCAAACTGAAGTGGTAAAACCCAACTGATCTTTGATTTCAGGAACCAAAAAGCATTCTACATTGTGTATCTTTGTGAAGAAAAAAGCATAGAACATTGAAAGGAAACTATAATCTGGTCATTCCATGTACATTATCTGCATAAGGAAACAATGCTAAGATTAAGGTAGTTTTCTGTTCTTTATTTTCTAAATACAACTTTATAAAAAGACAAATCAGTTTATAATAACAGTGAAGAATAAAATATTCTAAAAGTTATCAAAATATAATGCTTTAAAATTTTTTAAAGCATATGTACAATATTGTAAAGTTTAAAAATAAAATAAAAATTTAAAAAAAACTTATAATCACAATAGTTAATATAACATATTTATGTCTCACCATAAAAACGTATTTATTTTAAAAACTATAGTTAATAATACTATATAACACTATAAACCACAGTTAATAGCATACATTTAAATGTCACTATAAAATAAAATTTATTTTAAAAACTTAAAAAAAAGCATATGTACAGTAGAGCTTACTTTTCATTAATAATCTTTACAAATTCTTCATCTTAGTTGAAATCCCATACTGTACTTTCTACTAAAGTATTATATCTCTGTCATTTTCAAGATTTTCGTTTCTAGATTTGTGTTCCCTTAAAATAATATGCACTATAAATTAGTTTAAAATATATTTAAAATAAATCTAATAAATTTGTACATGAATTACATATCAAATTTTGAAGAATGTAAAAAATAAATTTATATCTCATAATCACTGTGCACAGAGACAAGCATTGTTAATACTTTTACATATAGATTTTAAATATTTTTCTATAAAATTGTGTCATTTTAAAGGAATAATTATACTGTTTGTACTTTAAAGACATTTTGTGTGTGTGTGTGTGTGTTAGTTGCTCAGTCATATCCAACTCTTTGCGATCCCATGGACTGTAGCCCACCTGGCTCCTCTGTCCATGGTATATCCCAGATAGCTGTTAAGTCGCTTCAGTCGTGTCCGACTCTGTGCGACCCCATAGACAGCAGCCCACCAGGCTCCCCCGTCCCTGGGATTCTCCAGGCAAGAACACTGGAGTGGGTTGCCATTGCTTTCTCCAGTGCATGAAAGGAAAAATGAAAGTGAAGTCGCTCAGTCGTGTCCAACACTTAGTGACCCCAAGGACTTCAGCCTGCCAGGCTCCTCCGTCCATGGGATTTTCCAGGTGAGAGTACTGGAGTGGGGTGCCATTGCCTTCTCCTAAGAATACTGGCTGCTGCTGCTGCTGCTAAGTCACTTCAGTTGTGTCCGACTCTGTGCGACCCCATAGACGGCAGCCCACCAGGCTCCCGCGTCCCTGGGATCCTCCAGGCAAGAACACTGGAGTGGGTTGCCATTTCCTTCTCCAATGCATGAACGTGAAAAGTGAAAGTGAAGTCACTCAGTCATGTCTGACTCTTCGCGACCCCATGGACTGCAGCCTACCAGGCTCCTCCGTCCATGGGATTTTCCAGGCAAGAGTACTGGAGTGGGCTGCCATGCCTTCTCTGAAGAATACTGGAGTAGGTAGCAATTCCCTTCTCCAGGACATCTTCCTGACTCAGAGATCAAACCCTAGTCTCCTGCATTGCAGACAGATTCTTTACCATCTGAGCCACCAGGGAAACCCAAAGACAGTTTATTTGAAATCATTTCAAGTTTACACAAAGTGTTAAGAATAAAAATGCTGCAGAGAACACTCATATGCTCTTTATCCGACTTAACTATTGTGAACATTTTATGCCATTTTTAGTAAACATTGTACAGCTTAATGGATGAAATATTTAATTGCATCTTTATACTATGTCAAAACCTTAATGTGAATGCTTTCCATGTATCATATTATAAAATCCTAAAATAATTCCATTAATGCATATCTAGGCATAATGCTTAATTCTATTTCATGCATATTTTACATATGAATAAACTGAGGGTGAAAGAATAGTTAAGTAACACGTCTAAGAACAGCCAGTGCATAAGAGGACAAACTGGGATTTAAGGACAGGTGTAACAGCTACTTCTTGCTGTGTAACAAATTACTATAAAACTGGATTGGAAAGTACATTTCTTATCTTTCAGTTTCTGTGGCTAAGTAATCTGGTAGTGGCTTTGATGGGTGGTTCTGCCTCAAGATATCCTTGAGACCACAATCAGGGTGTCAACCAGTATTGCAGTGATTGCAGGATTCATCTGGTGAGGCTCTGCTTTCAAGCTGACACATGTGGTATCTCTCAGGCTCTAGAAAATCTGTTTCCAAGCTCCCCGTAACACATATAACCTTATGCCATAAGACAGTTATTTTTCCAAAAAGTATTGAGTTTAGACTAAGAAGATACAGTTATATAACAAATGAAAACTCATTTAACTTCTAAAACTTGTTTTTTTTCACCTATATACTTGATTCTTAAAGGGCAGAAATGTCCCTTGTTCACCTATGGATCCCCAGACCTCATATGCCTGATGTTTTGTAGGCACCCAGTACACCATCTGTATCAGAATGCTCATAAAAGGTAAGTAAGGCACAGAATGAGAAGTCACTTGACAAGTTATAAGAGGCTGTGAAAATTTAAAGCCTTAGAGAAAATTTAGGAACCAGTTTTTGTTAATTACCAGAAGAATTCATATTATTGTTTCAACATTTAAACGACTTTTTAAAAATCCTATTTTGATGTGTTTTAGGTTTTGATTTCAGACAGCTTCATTATTTATTTACTAATATTTGTTTCTTTTGTTAGTTAATTTTTTATTTTTTTGATAATGCCATCCAATTCTCAAAATCAGTTCTGCATTAGATACAACCATCACACTGTTTTCAATTTTATGTATATTCATAATTTGATCACATTATAATCAGATCACGTCTATTTCTCCCTTTCAATACTCTATGTTGTTTTGATTAGTATTTCAACAGTCAAAAATGCTTTTCTACCTGCAAGTTCACTTTTTAAAATATTATCATATTTTGAATTAGAAGCTCAAAAAACCACACCCTTTGGGCTCTAGTTGTTAATCCATACAGAAGTATTTGTATTAATTTATTTCATTTTAGTTGCTCTAAAATACATTAATTGTAATTGCCATCTGTCAAGTTTATGTCCAAATATATTCTCTTTGAAAGTATTCTCTTTGAAAGTTTTCTTTTTGAAAGAGCTATGTTATTATATAAGTCAGCATTCCAAATGAATGAAATGCTCATGAGATACTCATTGTGGTGGTGGTTCTGTCACTCAGTTGTGTCCAGTTCTTTGTGACCCTATGGACTGCAGCCCGCCAGGCTCCTCTGTTCACGGGATTTTGCAGGTAAGAATACTGGAGTGGGATGCCAATTCCTTCTCCAGGGAACTTCCTAACCCAGTGATTGAAGGTGTGTATACTGCTTGGCAGTCAAATTTTTTACCATATATATATATATATATATATATATATATAGGTATTTACATATATATATATATATATGAATTTTCTCATATATATTATATATATGTATATGAGTAGCAGTTTTGTTTGTTTTTGTCACATGCAATGCAGATAAAACATTGAGCACTAGCTATAGATTCCCCTTGGACAACTGCTGATGAAAACTGTTTGACAAGAAACTTTTCCTCTTATTACCAAAAGCTTCATTTTTGAAACATATAATGTTTCCTACATGAGTTTACAGCTTGTTAAAGTATTTGTTTTCAATTATGGAGACACAAATGATGTGTTCTCTGATTTGACTTGATAAGAACTAATGATCTTATCATAAAAAGTAGGCATTCTGGCATTTTAGTTTTTATTTTATGTTTTCATTAAACATTTTATTAAAGATACATTGGTATGTATAAACTGTAAACTTGGCAGGCAGGACATCTAGCATCTGGTTAGGCAGTAAAAGCAAATCATTATTTTATTTCAATTCATATTTCAGCTATAAAAGGAAAAAGAAGTCATAAGTCGATAATAAATTAAACATAAAAGCAGAGACCCAAAGTCTGGTAATGACAAGAGATGGTACTTTTCAGTGTTAGTTTTGGAATGAATAAATAAAAATTACAGTCAGCCAGGCATGTTAGTTTGAACTTGAGACAAATTAAATGTTTTTTTTCCCCCAAGTAAACAAATCATTATAACCCTTGGTTTGCAAAGTTATGGTAGGTATTTTATATTTTATAATATCATAGTTACTGACTAAAATCCAATAAAATTTTATTTGGAGAAGACCTTGAGGCCACTTGCATTTTTCAATAAACCTTAATAAAAAGAAATTTCTCTTATTTATGTTTACACACATAAAGAATTTAAGAGTGATGCTCAGCCATCTGGTGAAGTAAAAAACAGTCTCCTAACCAAGGTGAAGTAGGGTGAATGCCTCCATGAACAAGGTAAGAATCTATTATCTTAAAGGTTCAGTTCAGTTCAGTCACTCAGTCGTGTCTGACTCTTTGCGACCCCATGAATCGCAGCACGCCAGGCCTCCCTGTCCATCACCAACTCCCGGAGTTCACTCAAACTCATGTTCATCGAGTTGGTGATGCCATCCAGCCATCTCATCCTCTGTCGTCCTCTTCTCCTCCTGCCCCTAACCCCTCCCAGCATCAGAGTCTTTTCCAATGAGTCAACTCTTCCCATGAGGTGGCCAAAGTACTGGAGTTTCAGCGTTAGCATTTAGTATTCACTTAAAAGAATCAATTGCTCAATTAGATACCTGCACTACTCAGTCAGTTTCCTACTTCTGAAAAGAGAAGTAGATTTATGTTTGAATGGCTCAGTGTAAATCTATCTCTGCTGTTGTGCCTCAGTCAAGTCACTGACTAGTAATAGTTTTCTTATTAATAAAATATAATTTTGTGAAAGTTTAATACATTATGAGAAGACATTTTAAAAAACATAAATCTATATACATTTGTAAATGTCATTTAAGGCATATACTGATTAGGTATTCTGTCATTAATAACCGTATGTTAGAAATCAAACTGTAGGCTTTGTACTGATTGGAATTTTCTACGAAGAATACATTTCTAATTTCTGAGTCTGGAAGATAATGACAGTAAACTGACATCTTCAGAGAGAAAGAGAGGGAGAGAGATTAACTGAGGAGACAAACACAAATGACTTTTAAAAGTAGCTGGAGGCAGAGTTTACCACAAACACCAAAATCCACCAGAGCTCTTACCCAGATGCCAGCATGTGAGAGGAAAGGGGGCTTAAGAGAATATGCGAAAAGAAGAGAGGAATGAGAAGGACACAGATCAAACAGGCAGCTAGAAAGAGCAAACCCAACATTTATTATTTAACAGAATTGTTAAATTCTTAATTATTAAATCTAGGAATTGTTACTTCACAACTAAATACAAGGTAGGGGCTTGAAGTTGTGGGAGATAAAGGTGAGAGCCTCGGAGAATTATTGTCACTGGAGAAAACAGACATACAGGGAAGTGGTAGTGCCCCACATTTAAGTGGCAGTAAGAGGGAAGAAGAAAGTAAAAGGGAAAATTTTTAAAATTTTTACAGGTATAAAAGAAACAAGATACCCTTTACCACTAACTAACCAATAAAATTATTATTCTTCACTATACTGAGAGAAGATGGTGTACTTGAACTAGAATCGATGTCAACAAATTTTTAGAAACAGAAAAAAAGCCAATTCAAATTATACAAATATACTGTAAATAAATTTAAAATCAAAACCTTTCAGCTGATGAAGATTTCCCACAAAAAAAGTCGAAAGAAAATTGAGTGTCACACAACATTCAAAATCATGAAAAATCTTGAAATGAGCATATAGAGGTATTATGAAAAGAGGATCAGGAATTCAAAATCATGATGGAAGGAACAAAACAATCAAAAGGAATTGCGATTAGATTCAATCAACAGAAAACTAATAACTGGAGGAAACTAATAACTGACAGCTCTCCTAACTTTTTGTCCCATTTACCAACTTAGGACCAACTAGAGAAAGCCAAATAGGTACGACTATTCAGTTATATCAGAGAAGGCAACGGCACCCCACTCCAGTACTCTTGCCTGGAATATCCCATGGATAGAGGAGCCTGGTAGGCTGCAGTCCATGGGGTCACTAAGAGTCAGACACAACTGAGCAACTACCCTTCACTTTTCACTTTCATGCATTGGACAAGGAAATGGCAACCCACTCCAGTATTCCTGCCTGGAGAATCCCAGGGACGGGGGAGCCTGGTGGGCTGCCGTCTATGGGGTCACACAGAATCGGACACGACTGAAGTGACTTAGCAGCAGCAGCAGCAATCAGTTATATAGGATGTCTTGTTTCTAGTTAACCCTCTACAGCTGCCCTCTGCCAACAGCCATCAGAGTACACCTGAAGCCTTCTCTTTTTTCCACCATAAACTTTCCCATTCCTCTGCCTAATTTTGAGTCTTTGACAAAACATGACAATGGCTAACTCCCTTTATAGTGATATCTGAATAAATGGCCTTTTCCAGTTTAAAAAACAAATTTAAAAAATGGAGAAAAGAGAATAGTAATCAAGATATTGTGGTACTGGTGAAACAGACAAATAGTAGAACACAATAGCAAGGCCAGAAAGAGACTCTCATAAATATAGTAAATCGAACTTTGACAAAGGAGTAAAAGTAAGACAATGGAGCAAACACTGTCTTTTCAACAAACGATGCTGGAATAATTGGACATTCACATGTAAAAATCTGGATCTTGATACAGATCTTGCATCATTCACAAAAATTAATGAAAATATATCATAGACCTAAATGTAAAGTGCAAAACCATAAAATTTCTAGAAAACATAGGAGAAACTCTAGATGACCTTGGGTGTAGTGATGACTTTTTAGATACAACACCAAAGATATGATACATGAAAGAGGTGATAATTTGAAATTCATTAAAATTAAAAATTTTTCTCTGTGAAAGACAATATCAGGAGACAGAGACAACAAGCCACTGATCAGGACATAATGTTTGCAAAAGACACTTTCAATAAAAGACTGATGCTCAAAATATACAAAAAACTCTTAACACTCAACAAAAATAAATTTATATTAAAAAAAAAAAACAATATGAAAATGGGCCAAAGATAATAACAGAAACCTCACCAAAGTGGAAACACAAATGGCAAATACACGTATGAAGATATTTCACATTATATGTTATGAGAGAAATGCAAATTAAAACAATGAGATGGCCCTACACATCTATTTGAATGGTCAAAATCTGGAACCCTGACAAAAGCTGGCAAGTATGAGGGGAAGAGGAATTCTCATTCATTGCTGATGGAATGGCAAAATGTTACAACCACTCTGAAAGATAGTTCGGTGGCTTCTTACAAAATTCAACATACACTTACCAAATGATTCAACAAACCAAGCTACATGGTATTTACCTAAAGGAGTTGAAAAATGGCCACACAGAAACATACACTTAGATGTTTATAACAGCTTAATTTGTAATTTCTAAAACTCAGAAGCAACCAAGATTACCTCCAGTAGCTGAATAAGGAAGAAGATTCTGGTACAGCTAGACATTTCCACATCTTTGCCATTGTGAATAATGCTGACATAAACAAAGTACTTACTTATATGTAGAGTACATCATGAGAAATGCTGGACTGGATGAAGCACAAGCTGGAATCAAGATTGCCGGGAGAAATAGCAATAACCTCAGCTATGCAGATGACACCACCCTTATAGCAGAAAGTGAAGAACTAAAGAACATCTTGATGAAAGTGAAAGAGGAGAGTGAAAAAGTTGGCTTAAAGCTCAATATTCAGAAAACTAAGATCATGGCATCCAGTCCCATCACTTCATGGCAATTAGATAGGGAAACAGTGGCAGATTTTATTTTGGGGGGCTCCAAAATCACTGCAGATGGTGACTGCAGCCATGAAATTAAAAGATGCTTACTCCTTGGAAGGAAAATTATGACCAACCTAGACAGCATATTAAAAAGCAGAGATATTACTTTGCCAAAAAAGGTCAGGCTAGTCAAGGCTATTGGAGAAGGCAATGGCACCCCACTCCAGTACTCTTGCCTGGAAAATCCCAAGGATGGAGGAGCCCTGTAGGCTGAAGTCCATTGGGTCACTCAGAGTCGGACAGGTCTGAGCGACTTCACTTTCACTTTTCACCTTCATGCACTGGAGAAGGAAATGACAACCCACTCCAGTATTCTTGCCTGGAGAATCCCAGGGACAGGGGAGCCTGGTGGGCTGCCGTCTATGGGGTCGCACAAATTCGGACACGACTGAAGTGACATAGCAGTAGCAGTAGCAGTCAAGGCTATGGTTTTTCCAGTAGTCACGTATGGATGTGAGAGTTGGACTATAAAGAGAGCTGAGCGCGGAAGAATTGATGCTTTTGAACTGCGGTGTTGGAGAAGACTCTTGAAAGTCCCTTGGACTGCAAGGAGATCCAACCAGTCCATCCTACAGGAAATCAGTCCTGAACATTCATTGGAAGGACTGATGCTGAAACTGAAACTCCAATACTTTTGCCACCTGATGCGAACAGCTGACTCACTGGAAAAGACCCTGATGCTGGGAAAGATTGAAGGCAGAAGGAGAAGGGGATGACAGAGGATGAGATGGTTGGATGGCGTTGCCAACTCAATGAACATAAGTTTGAGTAAACTCCGGGAGTTGGTGATGGACAGGGAGGCCTGGCGTGCTGCAGTCCATGGGGGTTGCAAAGTGTTGGACACGACTGAGTGACTAAACTGAAACAAAGTACTGCAGATGTTATATCTCTTAAGTTCTCAACTTTATTTTCTTGGATATATACCTGTAAGTGGGGTTGCTTGATTATGACATAGTTCTGTTTTCAATTTTTTGAGAAACCTGCCTACTTTTTCCATTCAGCAATTTTTTCCAATTTATTTTTTTTCATCTTTCCTCTCTTTCTCTGCTTATTTCTGGACTTCAGATACATGTATGAAGTGAAGTGAAGTGAAGTCGCTCAGTTGTGTCCGACTCTTTACGAACCCATGGAATGTAGCCTACCAGGCTCCTCAGTCCACGGAATTTTCCAGGCAAGAGTATTGGAGTGGGTTGCCATTTCCTTCTCCAGGAGATCTTCCCAACCCAGGGATCAAACCCTGGTCTCCCACACTGCAAGCAGATGCTTTACCATCTGAGCCATATTACCTCACTATTAGTGAAGTGAAAGTTGCTCAGTCGTGTTTAACTCTTTGGGACCTCATGGACTATACAGTCCATGGAATTCTCCAGGCAAGAATACTGGAGTGGGTAGCCTTTGCCTTCTCCAGGGGATCTTCCCAACCCAAGGATCGAAACCAACTCTCCCGAATTGCAGGCAGGTTCATTACCAGCTGAGTCACAAGGGAAGCCCTATTACCTCACTACACACTGTTCACACTGTTTATAAGTCACTGAGATCTTTTGTTTTCAGTGCTTTTCTGTGTTTTACTTCAGATAGGTTCTACCAATGTACTCACTGGTCTTTTATCCTACAATGCTTAAACTCTTATAATCCCATCTGGTTAATTTAATTTTTATATATTTTTTAATCTATAATCTATTAGTTCTTTTAGGTCCCATTTATATTTCCATTTCTTTTCATATTATGTTTGTGCTTTTATTTAAGTAGAAGCATAATATTGTAAGACATTTTAAAATATCTCCAACTATTATTCTATTATTTTTGTGTTTCTTTCTATTGACTATTTTTCCTCCTAGGTATTCATTACTTTCTCTTGCTTCTTCAATTTTAATGTTTTGAAGTCTATGTTTTTAATGTGTCTGTTACTTTTTTATGTGTTTGTTACTTTCTTTGAAAGTGAACTGGAGTTAGTTCTGACAGGCAGTTCAGTAACTTTGGGTCAGTTTTATCTTTTAGAGTCTGTTTTTTAAGTCATAAGATTGTATGTGCAGAATAGCCTGTAGTATGAGGGCAGTTTAGCCTTAACACTAAGGTTTTGCCTTTCTGGGATCTCTATTAAATGTCCTGAGTGATTACTGAGGACTGTCCACTCTGGGTTGATTGATACTTGACTGTTTGAGAACAGGACTGATTGTTCTCAGTACTGCAATTGCTCTGGAGATCATTTAGCTTCCTGTACTCTGATCACTCTTGCTCAGACTTCTGGAATTTTATTCTACATATATGTTTCTTAGTATTCAGCAAAGGCTCAAGGGGGCTCCCTAGCGTTTCTGTTGTTTCAAAATATTTATCTGTCTAGTTTCTGCATCAGGTCTTAGTTGCAGAACACAGGATTTTTGTTTAGTTACACGGGATCTTTGGTTGCAGTGCACAGGCTTTCTACTTGTGGCCCTCAGGTTTAGCTGCTCCACAGCATGTAGGATCTTAGTTCCCTGGCCAGGGATCGAACCCCTGTCCCTTGCATTGTGGGGCAGATTCCTAACCATTGGACCACCAGGGAAGTCCTCCTAGAGTTGTTCTGCACACTATCTCCCGATACCCCACCACGCAACTTCCATCTGCCTCAGACTACTTGATTCATGAAAACTACTATGCCTCATATGGTTTTTCCCTCCCAGCATACACAGAAATTGAATCCAGAAAGATAGGGAAATTGCATAATCAGTCTTACTTGTTTCCGATTACTTAGGGATCACAGTCCTGCCATGTCTCTTGTTCAATGTTCGAAAACTGTAGGTTTATATGTCTGCCTTGTTTCTAGATTTTTTCTAACTAGAAGGAAACTATTCTGATACCATATCATGTCCAGAAGCAAAACTAGTATCTATTTATCTATCACATATCTATCTGATATTTATTAATCTCATGCACAATTATTTCACTTACAAGCTCATTGGTATTCATCAAATATTTTTCCCCATTCTGTTATGTAAATTGAAAAAAATAAAGATGTTTATGTAATCCTGGGACTTTTATCTTACCTGAGCTTATTTTTTACATTCACTACTTAATTTAAAATGTTTTCAAAAACTTTTTCAGCTCTGTTTTAGTGACTTTTTAGAAAACAGTTTCTCTCTGTTATGGTTCCCCTTTCATTTCCAGATTTAGCATTCTATAATGTACACTTTTGTTAATAAGGTATTTATGGTGTAATTTCTTTGCAAGATTTCTAATAAAACTTTTCTGTAAGAGAGAACTGAAGACATAATTGAGACTGTGATTCACATTAACAATCACTATGTTAGTGTGGTCAAGCTTGAAAGACTTTGACATTTAACATTATTTTAATAAGAAATTCTGGTACTATGCAGATTAAATAAAAATTATATCTTCCTATAGTTTGTCTACCAATTCATGAGAGTTAAATTATATTAAGAAAAGATAAAAATAAATCAAGAAGGTTTTTCTTTCCCTTCAGTAAAACGTTTGATTGCTTGGTTTGATTGATAAAGTGAGAATAAATTGCTTTCTCTTATACTCTTCAGAAATTGGTAATCATTGGATGATTAGCTGACAACTTTACATTCAGGATGTGCTGATTAGCTTGTTTTACCTTAATAACCCTATGATAGTGACCACCTTATCTTGCCCTTTAATTTTAAAATTAATGAAGTAATCATTTATCATAGTCTTTTCCACTGTTCTGCCCAATTACTTTAGTGCTGAATGGTTCTTTGCATTTTGGCTGGTTCATTAGTCCCATATCATGCTTTTGCTCAACTTCCATATTCAACTACAAGATAATTAAATGCTGTCTCTTAGCATCTTATAACCTTGACACATAAATTCTCTTTTCTCAGTGGTTCAAATTAATGGATAAACGACAGCTTACTGGAAATTGTCATGAGACATCACTATTTATAAAATGTTAATGCACATTAAATATTAAATAAGAATCAATAATATATAGCCATGACACCATACAACTGAATGATATGGGGTATTAAGTAAATATTAAACTTTTAAATTATCATATATATATATATATAGATAGATTATATATATATATATATGTATAAGATATACATGGCTAGATTACATCACCTATGCAGTGGACATGAACTTGGGCAAACTCCAAAAGATGGTGAGGGACAGGAAAGCCTGGCATGCTGCAGTGCATGGGGTTGCAAAGAGCTGGACAAGATGGACACGGCTGGGTGACTGAACAACAACATAAGCTATACATATGAGATATATGTATATACCAATATGACACTTAAAGATAAATGCTTTAGAAACTAAAACTTTTTTACTTTACATTTGTTCCCAAAACCCTGTGCTTAAATGCATATGCATATATTGTCTATACATATATACACACACATCTCTCTGATACTATGTAGGACATATGGCAAGGGAAAGAATTGATGTTGAATAATTAATGTTATTGATGTTGGAAGAATGGGTCACTATAAGGGTTTCTGAAGAAATGACATATGAATTATGATTTGAATTATGAATAGATGTTAGGGAGAAAATATTCAAGGAAGGAAAGCAAAAAAAGGAAGGACATTTGTGCAGATCTGAAGTACCTCTTTTACAAGATGTTGAAGAAGCCTGCTAGAGGGATTTTATAAACATAGAATGCCAAAAATAAATAAAATGTGAAATGTTTATGTATTTAATCATCTATTTAGCAACTGCAGAATGGATATTATGCTCTGTACTTTGAAATTAAAATTAAATAGAGCATGACCCATTACTTCAAAGAAATCATAAGCCTAGTGAAAGAAAAAGCACAAATAAATACCAAAAGGCAATGAATTCATAATACAGTGAAAGTGTCACATGATACAGGGCATTATTCTCCAAACAATGTATTTGTATCCCTAGGAATATACAAAGATTCTTCAGAGATTTTATTCTGTAGTCATTCTTCCTTACTAATAATAAATCATGGAAGTGGAAGTGGAGTCACTCAGTTGTGTCTGACTCTTTGCAACCCCATGGACTGTAGCCTACAAGGCTCCTCTGTCCATGGAATTTTCCAGGCAAGAGTACTGGAGTGGGTTGCCATTGCCTTCTCCAGGGGATCTTCCTGACCTAGGGATCGAACCTGGGTCTCCCACATTGCAGGCAGACGCTTTCCCATCTGAGCCACCAGGGAAGATAATGATAAATCATACAAAATTGCAAATATTTAAACATCTTCCATCTAAAACAATGGCAGTTATTCATGGTTCAATCTAATACAGTTGATTACCTAAGATTATACCACCTATGATTGGTATATCATGTGATTCTTCTTTCTAACATATTTTATTAAAATCACTTATTTCATCTTTTTCAGAGAAAGATATATCTATTATTCATCTAGAATCTTATCATTGCACTTGCTCCAGGTAGTGAAAGTGAAGTCGCTCAGTTGTGTCCGACTCTTTGCTACCCCATGGACTATAGCCTACCAGACTCCTCTATGCATGGGATTTTCCAGGCAATAGTACTGGAGTGGATTGCCATTTCCTTCTCCAGAGGATCTTCTCAACCCAGGGATTGAACCCACGTCTCCTGCATTGTAGACAGACGCTTTACCGTCTGAGCCACCAGGGGAGTAGGAGAAAAAAAATGAGAGAATCAAGTTTAATTCAAACTCATTTTGCACCAAACTTCCTGATAAGGCTTAATTATTTGCCCTGGTATGGGCACCTAAGTGTTAGGAACATAATAGTTTAGCCCAAGATAAAATATTCTGAATCCATATATGCTTGTTATTCGCTGATTGACAATTTCATCATTACATACCCTTTGTCTCTAGTAAAAATTTTTGTCAGCCTATTTTGCCTTAAATTAACATCACCATCCTAGGTCTTCACATGTGGTGTGCCTTTTTCTTTACAATACTTACTTATTTATTATTCATTTTGGCTGCACTAGGTCTTAGCTGCAGCTTGTGGGATCTTCATTGTGGCATGCAGGCTTCTTAGTTGCTGCATACAAACTCTTAGTTGTGGCATGCATGTGGGATCTAGTTCCCCAACCAGGGATCGAACCCAGGACCCTGCACTGGGAGCTTGCAGTCTTAGTCACTTGATCACCAGGGAAATTTCATGGTGTGCCTTTTTCTAACTTCTCACTTTAAATCTATTTATGTAGATTTTCCTTTTTTTTTTTTCCATTCTGCCAAACTCTGTCTTTTGACTAGTCTGCTTAGTACATTTATTTTTAATGTATTTATTGCTAAAGAAGGATTTAGGATTTATAGTTTCTATTTTTCTATGTGTCTTATGTCTTTTTGATCCTCTATTCCTCCATTACTGATTTTGTGTTAAGTAAATATTTTACTTCTACAATGCTTTGTCTTATTGTTTTACTATATATTTTAAATGGAGACAACCCCTAAAAATGGAAATTTTCTAGGGAATTTTCAAACAAGTCAAATAGTGACAATTATCTGGAGATGGTGCTTTAGGACAACTCCAGATCCATCTTTTCCACACTCCCAAGAGTTACTAGGCTCCTGATTTTCATCACTTTTGTAGTTGTGACACTTTTGACTGTCAAAGTTACCATAGAACTGGGTGGAGGGCAGCGGGGGCAGGGGCATGATATGATCAGGACAAGATGAAATAAAACAAGACTAGCTGTCTCAAATAATCCTTGGATTTTGTCATGTTTTTAGTTAATTTTGAGATTTCAGAAAAAGTTGAATTTGACAGTATATACAAGTGTTCTCATTATTTTTAGGGACATATTTTCAGCAATCCTTAATCCATCACCCCAGAAGTTGCTTCCCTGAATATTATGTAATTCTCTGAATATATATTTAATTCAATTTAATTTGTGCTTGCATTGAAAATGGTATGTATGTGTCTACCAATGTAGCTGATTATACATTAGATTGACTTCCTTGTTCACATCCATGCTACAAACCATACTGCAAGAGAAAATTCAGTTTTATTCACAAATGAGCTAAGGTTGCCAGAAAGTTGAGTTGTGATTTGCACATAGCATTGAAATTTGCCATAAAATGATGAATATCCTTAATATATCTAGAGAATATACCTAGAGAACTAATGTTGCATCTTTTTAATATTTTATGTGAAAAAATGGAATTATCTAAGTCTCACATTGTGTTTAACATTGATAGTTATAGGACTGCATTTAATCAATAATTTGAATATAATGTCATACTTTTTTTTTAACCTGAGAAAAAATATGTCTAATTTGGCCTGCTGGCTTTTCAACAAAAATGGTCTTTTTTAAGTATTCACATAATCAGTATTTATAATTGATATCTTTAATTCAAAGTATTGATAGTGAATTTTGGTATACTTTGAAGAAACTGAACACATGAATGATTAATAATTGGGAAAAAATTCTTCAAAATTAGGTTGAGTTCCAATTCTTTTCTATAAACAATGACTGAAGGAAGATCTAATCAACCTAATTCTTTTCCCTGTCACAATCTTTTAGAGTTCATAGAATTAAATGACAATGCCACAATACAACTCTTTATTCCTTGTTATTTTTGCAAATACTTTTCCTTAGCCTTGCATCTATAAAATGAAAAATAGTAATACAGTTGATAAATCTTATCTCCTTGAAGAAATAAATAATTCAAGAGTATATGAATTAATTGGGAAAAAACCCATTTTTGATCAATTTAATAAACACTAATAATTAAATGTATAAAGGTAACCTTATTAAGATTTATAGGGAAAAAGGTAAATGCAATATTGCTATGATATTTAGATTTCATTGACTATATTTATATATTTTATTGAATATATTTAAAATAAACTTATTTTTAAAATATTGATTTCTCAGATAGCCTAGAAAATAGTTATTTAAATTTTTTAATATTTCAATTTTCAATAAGAATTTCTAGTCATCTAAATATATGTCAAGTGGTATAAGGTTTCTTGAAATTGTTAGGATACTGAACATAAAATACTTGAAGATCAATAATTTAGAATATAAGCAAGTCATAATTTCAATTAAAAATTAATTTTTAAGAGTGGGCAAAATAAACTGTGCAAAGGATATTTTACAATCATTAGCAGTTGACAATCTACAAATATAGTAAAATATTCAAAGAAAAAAGTATATGAAAAGAAATATCTCCATCCTATGTAAGATCCAAGTACTGTTGTAATACTGTAGTGCTTTCTTCAGCATTCTAATAAAAATGTAGATGTGTGTGTGTATTCCTGCTTCTAATACATTTTTTAAAAATATTCCAAACTTTTTTAGATTTTTCTCAGTATTTGACTGAGGAAATTGGATTTATAATTAACTTTCAAGGATGGAGAGTGGTTTTTCAATTGGACTCAGTGGTAAAAGAGAAGATAGAACCATCATGGGCACATCACTTTGTTCCTTGTACTTCATGGGAAAATATGGCACCGTGGAAATTTAAAACTCCTGGGAATCTGAAGCCTAAAACCCTTATTTTATGAAGAATTGCTTCTCAGGAAGATTCAGCTATCTACTTAAGGTCATACAACATGTTGACATCAAAATTGAGATTATAATCCAAGATTCTTGTCCAAAGTTGTGATCTTTGAGAAGCTGTAGCAAAATTCTGTTCCTTTTCTTAAATGCTGTATAAACCAATGTGGATTTACCAATAAATCTAAAATGCAGACACTTTCACATTTTAACAAAAAACTAAAAGTAATTGATTGTTTTGTCTCATGACTCTCTTGTGACCCTCCAATTATTCATTTATTCAGGACTGCTCCAGGACTGAATTAGTCTTAAAGAGTTGAGTATAACACTGGTATTTAATCCCAGACCCTATGTACTTTGAACTGCATAGATCACATCTCCTTCGGAAAAAGGAAGCCTAGAAGAACTCTTCCACCTGCTTTTCAGAAGATGAGCATTTATATATTGAATAGGGAGGTAGAGGTTAAATAATCTGTATGTGTTATTGTGATTGTTTAACAAAAAGATTGGTTTATGAATCATAGCTCTCACCCTCTGCAGTCTGCCTCCAGAATGCATGGGAGGGCAGAGGAACCAGAAACTCCACAAAGCACACAGTTCTTCTAGGTAAATGAGTTTATGGGAAATAGGTGCAAACAGAGGATTGACTCTCTAAAACAAAAGAGGATGAAGATCATGGCATCGGGTCCCATCACTTCATGGCAAATAGATGAGGAAACAATGGAAACAGTGAGAGACTTTATTTTTTGGGGCCCCAAAATCACTGCAGATGGTGACTGCAGCCATGAAATTAAGAGACACTTGCTCTTTGGAAGAAAAGCTATGTACAACCTAAACAGGATGTTAAAAAGCAGAAACATTACTCTGCCAACAAATGTCTGTCTAGTCAAAGCTATGGTTTTTAGTAGTCAAGTATGGATGTAAGAGTTGGACTATAAAGAAAGCTGAGTGCGGAAGAATTGATGCTTTTGAACTGTGGTGTTGGAGAAGATTCTTGAGAGTCCCTTGGACTGCAAGGAGATCCAACCAGTCAATCCTAAAGGAAATCAGTCCTGAATATTCATTGGAAGGACTGATGCTGAAGCTGAGACTCCAATACTTTGGCCACCAGATGCAAAGATCCTACTTATTGGAAAAGACCCTGATGCCGAAAAAGATTGAAGGCAGGAGGAGAAGGGGACAACAGAGGATGAGATAGTTGGATGGCATCACTGACTCAATGGACATGAGTTTGAGCAAGCTCCAGGAGTTGGTGATGGACAAGGAAGCCTGGCATGCTTCAGTCCATGGGGTTGCAAAGAGTCGGACATGACTGAACTGATATTATCAGAAGGGAAATGAATGACACGTTATCTAATTTTTCCTTAAAGTGACATCTATGAATAAAGGGGTAACTTACAAATTTGTGTACTACTCTCTTTTGACTATAGCATTCTCCTCTTTTTCAACCACCATTATCACTACCACATTTCTTTTATAGAGGAAGGGAATTTCCCAGGATATCTTTGAAACCCACATTACACACTGGGATATTTGGGGCTCTCTCTCCTGCATCATCTACTTTCTCATCTAAATTCTAGGTCAAGATAGAATTGTTAAAGATCTTATTTTAACCTTGAATGAGAAGGAATCAACGATGAAGTTGCTGCACATTTTGAGGGCACTATACACTTACAGTGTACATTTCTCTTAGGTTTTTCTAAAAGGAAGAAATTATAGTAAAATTGACAAATGCAATTTTTCAGTTAAATTTCAAATCCATCATTTTTTTCAAAATAAAAAAAATCACATCCTTAAGTTTTAAAAGCAAGCATGTTGCAACTCAAATTTTGACTGGACAAAATATGAAACAAAAGCTACTTATGAACACTATCATAAAATTGCTTTTTCAAAGCAATACAGCAAAGACAACGTTTATAAGTATTTAACTTTGGCCATGTTAAAAAAAAATTAATAGAGAAACCTCAATTAGATAGAGGGATCAGAGGTAGGAGCTCCTATGCCCTGCATTGCCAGCAGAGCCCAACAGGAAAAAGAAAGACTCCTCTTCTTTCCAGGCAAGGACTCACTCAATAAAAGTCGTGGACTTTTTGTTTACTACAGCCCTCACAACTTCCTTTTCCTCTCCTCCCCTTGTGTGTGGACTTGCACAAGGCTTACCAGTATGCAGACCCTGAATTGCAATTTTCTGCTAATGTTGAATACTCTCATTTTTGCTGGAAAAATGTCTGGCAGTCTATTTATTTTAGGTCAACATTTTGGTAGCTCAGACAGGAGCCAGAGAAGATGCCTAATGGCTCTGGGCTGGTGAGTAAACACGTGTGGTACTCACACCTGAGCCCCTTGTTACTGCTTTTCTTGCCAGTTCTGCAGTTTAAAGGTGTCTTTCTCCTGGATCTGAGTTCATATCCTCATTGCATTTTAAGCTTCCCAGATTTTATTCAGGACCTATATTAAGATATTTGTCTTTTAGTATGCAAGAACTCTTTTGGCACTATGACCTGATTTTGAGATCACAGTTTCAACCAAAGTTGGCTGAGAAGTCATTGACCCATCCCTTCAAGAAAAGGGGCTCCTTCACTGAAACTGCACATTTAGCCATTGACCCATTTCTTTGGAATAGGGACTATTTTCTGAAAACTAGCTAGAAAAACCTTTGGCCTGGTTCCTATAGGACCAAGCTGTTTTCTTAGAACAGCCTGGTATTAGCTAGCACGCTGTTTGAATTGAGTCATTTGAGGTGTGAATTATTTAAAAATTCTTTTATCATCGAGAAAAATCCAAGAGTGAAATCTCAGTTATCTAACTATTCTGAGAGCATTCCTTTGCCTTCTCCTAACACATACATACTAGGATTCTGGTTAATTTTAAGTTTAAAAACTGAGGTTCTTCCTTATGTGTTTTTCTAACTAAATGAACTGATCAAAGGCAACAATAACCCTGTGTACGAGACAGCAAAAGAGACACTGATGTATAGATTAGTCTTATGGACTCTGTAGGAGAGGGAGAGGGTGGGAAGATTTGGGAGAATGGCATTGAAACATGTATAATATCATGTATGAAACGAGTCGCCAGTCCAGGTTCGATACTGGATGCTTGGGGCTGGTGCACTGGGACGACCCACAGGGAGGGTATGGGGAGGGAGGAGGGAGGAGGGTTCGGGATGGGGAACACAGGTATACCTGTGGCGGATTCATTTCGATATTTGGCAAAACTAATACAATATTATAAAGTTTAAAAATAAAATAAAATTAAAAAAAAAAAAGAATATCAGTGGCCATTATTGGGAAACTTTTGAAATTCTCAGACTTAATTTTCTTAAAATCAAATTGGACGATAATAGCTCAAACATTTCCAGAACTGAGTGGAATGCTTATTTTGATTGACATTTTGAGGCTTCCCAATGTTATCAGGAGTCTAAGATTGCTTCCTTGCAAAATAGGATTTTAAGGTTCAGTTCAGTTCAGTTCAGTCGCTCAGTCGTGTCTAACTCTTTGCGACCCCATGAATCACAGCATGCCAGGCCTCCCTGTCCATCACCAACTCCCGGAGTTCACTCAAACTCATGTCCATCAAGTCGGTGATGCCATCCAGCCATCTCATCCTCTGTCGTCCCCTTCTCCTCCTGCCCCCAATCCCTCCCAGCATCAGGGTCCTTTCCAATGAGTCAACTCTTCACATGAAGTGGCCAAAGTATTGGAGTTTCAGCTTCAGCATCAGTCCTTCCAATGAACACCCAGGGCTGATCACGTTTAGGATGGACTGGTTGGATTTCCTTGCAATCCAGGGGACTCTCAAGAGTCTTCTCCAACACCACAGTTCAAAAGCATCAGGCACTGAATGATTAAATAAAGATAAACTGACTCCTGAAGCCTCAGGCTCTTGCTTGGCTTCATCATTTCAAGCTCTGTTTCCAGTGCCATTTTGTCCCTCCCCTTCAGTTCTTAGTGGCCAGACTCTGCCTCTGGCACCATTTCCCTCTTTTCTTCTTACACTACCCGCCTACTTTATAACTTCAGTTCCCTCAATTCTTTCACTGACCTTCCCGTTTTCAGAAATTCTCCTTTTTTCCCCTTTTCTCCAAACTTATCAGAACCTATTCCTTTAAAATTAAGACTTCTGAGTATCTAGAGGCTAAACTTAATTTCCTATATTCCTTAAAGCTGAACTTGGTGCCATATTCAAAGATTTTCCCAAATTAATCAAAGATCCTAACAGATTTGCTGAAGAATTTAATATAGTCATCCAAATGTAACATCCTGGTTTCTTCGACTCACATCAGCTAGTTCTTATACTTGTTGGTGAAGGCTAGCCCCAACATTGGATGAAAACCACTGACTGGGAAAATTCTGGAAGGTCTCTAGAACTACAACCTTGGAGATCAGCCTAACAATTGATCATATGATCAGACTTGAGTAATTGCTGGGTGATTTTTCAAGCAATTCCTCGGGATTCTCCAAAGGCTGCTAATTGGACAAAATGCAGTCTTGCACTCAAAAATCTGATGAGTCTTTTCACAACTACTGTAATTGACTTTAAATTATTTCTAAAGAAAATTCTGATCTTCCTTTAGATGTTGATTTCTACTAGGATAGGTTTTAACTCTCTATTTTCAAACGGGTTGAACTTAGACCTTTCCTTTCTAGTAAAAAGGATTTGGATGAAATGGGAAATTATGTCTATTCCAGTTTTAGTTAATCTGGCAAATCACATCTCTCCTACTCTAGTTGAGTCACCTAAAGGGATGATCACCAGAATTCTTAATCTTCAACTCTAGCAAATAAAGTCATCTAAATGAAAGCAAAACCCACTTAGCTTCTGCTGATATTTCAAAAAAGAGACAGGACATTGGAAAAGATTGCTACAAATTTAAGTGCTTCAAGCACCTAATGAAGTGCAAAATAAAATTCATATTTTATAGTAAGACAAGAAAATTTTAAACATAAGAATTCTCCTCTGACCATTGACTTCCTCTCTAGCCCCATTGGGCATTGTATATCTGCATTATGCATTGACCAACTCCTCCTGTCGGCAGGAATACCGGCTCAATCCTAAAGATCAATATACTCCTAGCATTAGCATGACAACTTCTTAAAAGATAACATTCCTTCTTGATCTTGGCCCACTATGATGGTGTTTAGGTCTAGATAACATGAAATGTCAATGATACGTCATTTGAAGTACAGTTTGTTTCAAAAAACTTAACATAAACTGTGTCTTGACTTCTGACAGGTGGAACAGCTTTCAGAGCTTTCTGAGATGTTCTTCCTGGATTATAATCCTCAGATTTGGCTCAAATATAATTTTCTAATTCTATCTTAGACTGACTGATTAATTTCTTATCAACACAGGCTTTCCAACATCCTTCCAGTTCTCACTGAGGGAGCTCTGAAGGACTACAGAGGATCTTCCCAATTCCTCCTCTAAGCTTGGAGAAGCATATCTCCAGATTGGGGATGAATTTCTCCCCGTACTAGTTGACATTAAAGTGATACTCTTGGTACTTAATTCCACTACTATAAAACAGCACCCACCTTGAAGTAATCAGACAGTTCAAATAGTGAGGCTCTCTGATGAATCTTAAAGAGATTTCTATCTTTGAACTCATTCTTTTTTATTTAGGTCCTTTGAGAGGTGCACACACTTTTCTCCATAGTTCCTCTATCCCATCCATTTACTCGGCCTAGACATCTTAGAGAAGTATCATGCTGCATATAAATCTTTTTTTCCTTCAAAATAAAGAGGTATTTATAGAATTTGACAGTAGTCATCAAAGTTACCAACTAGGTAAATTGAATGACCCTTTGACCTCTCTGTCATGTCTGATGGTACTAGAGCTGACTGAAAACATTGATCCCTTGTCCCTATTGAATCAGCTACCATCCTCCTTATGGGAAAAATCTACAGCTAATATTGGCAAAATTCACAGTGAACTTTCTGTGGAGATTCACATAAATTTTTTAAAGCATCTCCGTAGAATTAATCAATATCCTATAAGTAACAAACCCTTCAATGCATAAGGCTCATAGACTACAAGTCTCAAGGCTTTATTATCTCTTGTATTGATATCAGCTCTTGTAACACTCCTGTCTACCAAGGAGACAACCTAAGGGCCCGGGTGGAGGTTTGTTCAGAGTCTCTGAGCAATAAACAACCTTACTATTCCTCACAACCTACATTCCTAGCCCTCTTATGTTTCGAACATCCATTCCCACTGGAAGTAAATTCTTCACTGTAATTGATTTATGCACTGCAGTCTTTAGTATTCCAATTGATGGAGCTAGCCAATACCTTTTTGCCTTTACTTGGGAAGAAAAACAATTCACCTAGACAGTAATGCCTCCGAGTTTACTGAGAGTCCTTGTTATTTCTCATAAATCCTGAAGGCTGATCTGGGTGATATAAATTTCACCCAGCAATACATCCACACTCCTGCTTTGTGGCAATATGTGGATGATTTGCTTCATTGATTTCCTTCTCAAGCCTCTTCACAGAAAGTCAGCATCTATTTCCTAATACTTTTAGCCTTAAAGGGGCATAAAATGGCCAAAGAAAAAATTGCAGTTTGCCCAAACCTAGGTTTGATGTTTAGAGTGTCTAATATCACAACAAGATCTACGTCTTAATCCATCTGGGCTTCAAGGTATTCTGTTTCTCCAAAGCCAAAACTAAATATCAAACGTGAGGTTTTCTTGAGCTAGTTGCCAAAATTGGATTCTAAATTTCTCTTACAGCCAAATCTCTGAATGTTTTGCTAAACAGTGACAACCGAACCCAAATTTGTCAGAAAAGCCAGACAACATAGCTTTTAAGGTCTTGGAGTTTGATGAACTCACCTGCTTTGGGGTATCCTGAATATCAGCTTACCTTTTTCCATTTTGGACAAGAATCACTATGAGAAGTATCAGGCTCAGGACCAGGCCACTGAAATAAAGTGAATATCACAATAAAGTAAGTCACACAAATGCTTTGATTTCCCAGTACATATAAAAGTTATGTACACATATACTATAGTCTATAAAATGTGAGACAGCATTAGGTCTAAAAAAGACAACATATGTACCTGAATTTAAAAATATGTTATTGCTAAAACTACTCAATTACAATAGTAATGTGAAAGATCACTGATTATAGATCACCATAACAAATTTAATGATAATAATAATAAATTCTAAAATATTGAGAGAATTACCAAAATGTTACACAGGGACAAATAGTGAGCAAATGCTATTGGAAAAATAGTACCAATAGATTTGCTTGATACAAGGTTGCTGCAAACCTTCAATTTGTAAAAGAAAAACAAAAACATAGTATCTGTGAAGTGTAATAGAGTGAAGTGGAATATAATGAGGTGTGCTTTTATATGAAAACTGAGGGAATACCTTCAGCATTCTCACCCAAAAACATGAGGACCACTGTTGACTCATATAGTATTATAGCTAGCAACTGGACTCTGTGATGTGTGTATAACCCTCTTGCCTTACAGCCATGATGGTCACTGCCGTTTTGGTTAAGACCACTGAGAAAATCATTGTGGGATCACTTTTAACCATTGTTGTACCTCATGCAGTAGGAGCCCTCCCAAATTCTTATCCCATGCAATGTTTCTTGGTCATTACCTCACCTCCTAGGAAGTCCTTTTGTAAACTACTTATCACACAACTGTTTCATTTTGTAATAACCTTAACACTGCTACTTTTTCCCCCTCTATCACTGATGAAGTTCCTCATGACTGCTTAATGCTGATGGATCACCTCCTGACTCCTCATGATGATCTGCAGGTTGAGTAATGCTGACTTCTCTTGGTTCACTGACAGTTCTTATTCAAAAGTTGGTATTACAAATATTTTACTGAATATGCTACTGCAACTCCTTTTGATGTTGTTTAGGATACTTCAGTCAGAGAAGGCAATGGAGGTTATACACTCCAGTACTCTTGCCTGGAAAATCCCATGGACGGAGGAGCCTGGTAGGCTGCAGTCCATGGGGTCGATAAGAGTCAGGCTCAACTGAGCAACTTCACTTTCACTTTTCACTTTTATGCATTGGAGAAGGAAATGGCAACCCATTCCAGTATTCTTGCCTGGAGAATCCCAGGGACAGAGGAGCCTGGTGGGCTGCCATCTGTGGGGTCGCATAGAGTCGGACACGACTGAAGTGACTTAGCAGCAGCAGCAGCAGCAGCAGCAGCAGCAGGATACTTCAGCCTAATAGGCTGAATTTTATACTCTTCCACAAGCTTGTACTTTACCAAAGATAAAACTGCCAATATGTACACTGATAATAGACATGCTTTTGGAGTAGCTCACGATTTTGGAATATCATAAACTCAAATGGCTTCCTTATTGCCAGTGGAATTAAAATTTAAAATAGTCCCCATGATCAGAAATTTTCACATACAATAGTTTCACTTGCTACTTCAGCTATCCTTAAAATTCTGGGGCAATAAAACTTGACCCTCTGGAAGCTAAGGGAAACTACTTCTCCCATATCTCCACAAGGAATGAGGTTGCTAAAGAGACCAACAGTTGCCACATTTCTGTCAATGGTCTAAAGCGATGTTTCCCAAAATGACAATTTTAAAAAACTGACTAGAGAAACCAAACAATGGCCCTCAGAACAGGAAAAACATGATTGGAAATTCATCAATTCTTGGTTTGATAAAAAGATAAAGGTATGGTTTGCACCAAATAACAACCCAGTCCTACCAGAGACTCTAAAATTCCTTCTTCTCACCACTGGACATGTATTAGGACATTGGTCAACTGACAGAATGATAGCCTTCATGAATCAATATTGGTGGAGAACCATTAACAAGGCCACAGAAATTGCCTACCTACTCATCCCTCTTGTTTGAAATACAGCCCAGAAAAACTTGTTTGTACCACTCCCAGGCCTTTTTAACTGCTTAATGAACAATTCAAGGTCTGTCAAATGGATTTTGTACAATTTCCTATGTGTCACGGATATAAATATATTTAATCATGGTCTGTGTGTTTTCATACTGGTCTGAAACCTACCCTTGCAGACAGGTTACTGCTTCCTGCTTCTTCTGTGGCTCGAGTATTTTTTTTGGAAAAGAATATTTCTACATGGGAAACTCCTCTCAACTTTCATAGTGATTGCAGAAGCCATTTTACTGGCCTACTTAGACAAGTCTGTGTTGTTTTACTGGTTTTACATTTCACTGCACTGCTGCTGCTGCTGCTGCTGCTAAGTCGCTTCAGTTGTGTCCGACTCTGCGACCCCATAGACGGCAGCCCACCAGGCTCACTAACAACCCTCAATCCTCTGGTTTAGCTGAATGCACGAATGACATTAAGATGCTAATGGAAGAATTTGTAGAGGTACTCCAAATACCTTGATCGGAAGCATTGTCATTTTTCCTTCTAAATCTCAGATCCACCATTTTTTTGGAACTTATAAAATCTCACCCTTTGAGGTAGTCACAGGATATCCAAAGGACTTGAATCCTACTTTATTTTTTTTGACCTATGACTGATAGATATTTCCATCTCAATACAGCAAAGGTCTAACTTCTTCTATGAAAGACAATTATGTTTTGGCAGAGCAATCTTCTCACAGTGCACTCTTGGGAGACAAAGACCTCATGTATCAGACCTTGCTGGAGATTTTGTCTATTGGAGTGGACACTTCCAGAAGAACTCTCTTCAATGTCACTGGAGAAGCCCCTATCAGATAATGCTAACAAATCGCTGCTAAACTTCAAGCAATAAACACTTGGATTCAAATGACGCATCTAAAGAAAGTGCCAGACCCTGACTGAACATAAATATCATCAGTGACCTAAAAGTTAAAAAAAATCCCAGAATTGAAGCATGTGACATCTGATGGGACAACTTTCCCAAGGTTTCCAAACCAGGTCTATTGGAAGTTTGTCATCAAAACTTTGAGGATGATATAACTTTTCAAATGATAGCCAATATCTCTGATCTTGGTAACACAAGAACTTTATCTCCTGAGAGTTCAGCCTCCTATCCTTCCATGTTACTTGAATGTGACCTCCATTGGTTTTCAGCCTGGATACTTTCCCTTTAACATGAGACACTACACCCAAAAAATGTTCTTCCTGGCTTTGAGGGGCAAAAATCCACTAACACTAGAAAAACATGACTTGATTACTGATCCTTTCAGAGAAAGTGCTTGATCATAAGGGGGGAATATAAAAACACAATGAATAAAGAAAAATTTCAATTAAATAGAGTTAGGTGACCAGAAGGGGACTCTCACACCCTGGGATATTAGCAGAGTCCAAAAGGAAAAAGAGAGACAGTAAGTCCCCTACATATGAATCTTCAAGTTGGGAATTTTTTAAGCTATAAACGTGCATTCCATGAACATCAGGAATGCATGAAACTGCAACTTGCCCTCCATCTCCTATTTCCGATGGTCCTTCAGCCCTATCATCTCCCACCTCCTTTCCCTCCTCCAGTCAGTAACTCTTCTTGCCTGTTCACGCAATCCCAGCCCCTGCATGGCAGCCGTTGTACTGTACTACTGTGCTTTTCAAAGTATTGTACTGTAAGATTAAAAATATTTTCTTTACTTTTTGTATCAGTTTGATTTCTATGTATTATTTGAAAAGCATTATCAACCTATTACAGTACAGTACTATATAACCGATTGTGTCAGCTTGGTACCTAGGCTGACTGCTAGACTTACGAACAAACTGATATACAAATATGCTCTCAGAATGGAACTTGATCATATGGAGGGGACTTACTGGACTTCTTTACTCCAAGGACTCAGTCAATGAAAAGCCATGGACTTTTGGTTGACTGTAGCCCTCCCAACTTCCTTTTCTACTCTTTTAAAAGCATCCTTCTTCCCTTGTCAGTGGGGAATAGCGCACTGCTCACCATAATTGCAAACCTCAAATTTCAGTTCTCTGCTGATCCTACATAAACCCATCTTCACTGGAGAAATATCTGGCAGTCTATTTGTTTTAGATAAAGAACCACCTGATAGGAAAACATTTTATTGAAAGCATTTTATCCTTATGAATTTCCTGATTATCAATCAAATGCATTTGTGTAAAATTGTTTTCTTATGCTTTCTTTAAAATTTTGTCAAAGTTGGACAATAAATTCAGTAACAAATGACATAACTAACAGCAGGAAAGTGCTTCCAAAGTAAAACCAGCCCCTGGAAAAGCAGTCCTTTTCAGACAGCATAAAGATTCTTTCTCTGACTTGTGTTTCTGGCTTTCGCTTTGAAATGACTTGATGTTGTGTGCTTAATTCCTCCAGCCATCTGCTTTCCCACTACTGATTCTGACGTGTCTCTATATCAGAAATAAAGGATTGGTTAAAAATCTTCCCTCCAATGAACCAAATAAGAAAGGAATATTTTGAGGAACTGTTTCACATAGGATATGTTTTTGCATGAAGAAAACACCATCTAGAGTTGAATGTAAGACATGTTGTGGGATTGAAAGTGCCAGACTCCATCTTCCAAGGTAACCATTCTTCAAAAGAAAGCTAACGGAAATGATAAAACGAAAGGCTAGACAAAATTATGTTTACTGTTGTAACCAGCTACTAGTAAATAGCTGAATTAAAAGAGCATGTGTGAAGATGCTTTTAAAGCAGATTTTCTATTTGGTTATGGAAAGTTGGTCATGTGGATAAGCTTTGAAATATGACTGATTAAAATTTGTGTTCTGACTCAACCACCTACTTACTAGCTTTATGGCTTACCAAATGAATAACATTTTACTGAAGCTACTTTGAAATTTTTCAAATAAAAAACTGGGGGAGGGAGTTACTAACATTAAAATTTTGTTCAAAAAACTTTGTATCTTAGCTCTGTCTTGCTTTATTTTTAGATATTCCTGCAAGAACATGATGTAAAAGGAGAGGAAGACATAAAGAGGAACTGTTTTTCCTGAAATGAGATGTAAGAAATTAATAGCTGGTGCCCTGGAATATGAACAAATGGCCCCTGGAGGCCCAGTATGAAACAGCTTTTTTACTAAAAGGCTAACTTGCCCATTATTGATTTCCTCCAAGGGAGTTAACACATTTTCACTCTATAGGTATTCCCTTGTTCGTGTTGCTGTTATTTTCTTATCTACTTTTAATTTATTTTCCTATGATAAAATTTAGAGGATCGAGCATCCCTTTGCTCAGTAGAAACTCCCACAGTGAAGCAAAAAGCTTTCTGCAGCTCTAAATATCACATGCTCTCCCACCATGATGTTGTTTATTACTAGATAAAAGCTTGTAGATTATCATCCTAGCACAATGCAAAGGACCACTATTTATCTTTATCCCATCCCATTTAGGCTTCCCTGGTGCCTCAGACAGTAAAGGGTCTGCCTTCAATGCATGAGATACATGCTTGACCCCTGGGTTGGGAAGATCCCCTGGAAGAGAAAACGGCAATCCACTCCAGTATTCTTGCCTGGAGAATTCCATGAATAGAGGAGCCTGGTGGGCTACAGTCCATGGGGTTGCAAAGAGTCAGACATGACTGAGTGACTTTCATGCTTTACATCCCATTTTTATTCTATGACCATACAAAGTGTATCCTTTTAGAAAGAAATACTGAAGAATATATTAACATCTGCCAGGATTTTTGCAAGTAGTCAGCTTCATAACTCTATTTGTATCTTAAAAGCATATTTACCAGATGTTATTTATAAACATGGCCATCATTAAACTTCATTAGAAATGATTCCGTAGGATAAATAACATGTTGAAATACATTATTACCATTCCTGTGGAAGGCTTGGGGTCCATTTGAGGTTTCTCAATGGAGAAATTTAGTTATATTTCCTCCAATGCTTTAACTGCTGCTGCTAGTGTTGTTGCCAGCATCCTGGAGGAAAAATAAATATAGCATTTCAATTATCATTAATGTTTTAATATTGGTAAAGGTCATGATGCATTTTTATATGCTATTAATTGAAATGTTGCTAATGTCTTGGCTTAGGGATTCTCTCTAGAGATAAATAGGAGCAAAATATAATTCAAGAGTTTTTATAATTTAACATTTTACTGTAAACACAACTGCCAATCCCAATAGATGCAATATTAGAATTCTGACAAGAGCTCATATCTTATCAATCTTATTTGTCTAATCAGCCCAAATAGTTATCCAATTCTTTGCTTTTAGGAAAGCAGGTGCTTTCATAAACATTTTTTTTAAAAAGACTTTGGTTTATTGATTTTATTTCATTGATTAGAACTTTTTATTTTATTAATAACCATTTCTTCCCTGGTGGCTCAGAGGGTAAAGCGTCTGCCTGCAATGCGGGAGAACTGGGTTCAATCCCTGGGTCGGGAAAATCTCCTGGAGAAGTAAATGGCAGCCCACTCCAGTATTCTTGCCCGGAGAATCCCATGGACGGAGGAGCCTGGTGGGCTACAGTCCACGGGTTCGCAAAGAGTCAAACACGACTGAGCGACTTCACTTTCAGTTTTTCCTCATTTTCAGTATTAACTCAATATGAACAAAATATTTGAGTATAACATTTTCAAGAATTAAAGACAGCTAAACTGAGGCAACTCACTCAGGTATTCTTGCCTGGAAAATTCCATGGACAGAGAATCCCCGTGGGACAGCTAGTCTCAGGGACTGAAGCAACACAGCACGCACGCATGCTCAGTCGCTCAGTCGCATAGGACTCTGCTACCTCATTAACTCTAGGCCGCCAGGCTCCTCTGTCCACGGGATTCTCCGGTCAAGAATACTGGAGTGGGTTGCCATGCCCTCCTCCAGGGGATCTTCCTCACCCAGGGGTGGAACCCACATCTCTTATGTCTCCTGCACTGCAGGTGGATTTATCTCTGAGCCACCCGGGAAGCCGGAGAGACTGAGTATACGTGCATGCAAATTGAGGTATTGTTTTTAACACATTATTTTGATAAAACATGACAGTGACTCATAAAGTGACTCATTCTGAATTATATGTCCACATGGCAGTAGAGACTTCAGAATGGAGAGTTAAAGAGAGAGAATTCATAATATTGTCACTGTCTTTAGATGGCTAGTTTTACAATTCACCTCCATGTTTGATCTTTTTACTGGTATTTTAAAATATGTTAAATATGATTCTGTTATTCTATGAAAAGGTGGTTTGAGACCAGTTCTTTCCTGTGAACTTTTTTCTAGTCTATAGCAATATTAATACAAAAATTGAAATTAAATATATTACTATAGAAATTAAAAGACCCTGATGCTGGGAAAGGTCGAAGGCTACAGAAGAAGGGGATGACAGAGGATAAGATGGTAGATAGCCTCATCGACTCAATAGACATGAATTTGGGCAAACTCCGGGAGATCGTGTTGGACAGGAAAGCCTGGCGTGCTGCAGTGCACGGGGTCCCAAAGACTTGGACTTGACTTAGTGATTGAACAACAGGCAACACAGAAATTTCACAGAATAATTTTTGTCTGTTGACTGTAAAATTATGGACTTGTATTTTTACCCTTTTTATTATCATTTCTCTTGAGATTAATTTTGTTGTATTTTACAAGGATATTGTTCCGTGATAGATTAATGATGATGGAAATAAACTTGGTCTTTTACCACCAATGGTTGAAGAAATACCGTCTAGAAGATACTTGAAATGTGAGCCAACATAGACTTAATTTCCATTTCCTTCTATCTGCTGGAAAAATGCCTTAATATGCCTATTTCCTCAGAAGGGTAACAGTCATATCTTCTCTGCCTTTAAGTAGATTACAACCAAAAGGAGATCAAGAAGCCTAGGGATCAGCAAGTCCCTCGGTCATGCTCAGGCAGCAATGCAAAGTGAATTTCCTTAATGGTGATACTTGCTTAAAGAGATCCCTGCCCAGACTGTCGAGTTTATTTTCAAAGTGAAATGCAGAAATAACACATGGAGTGTCAACCCAAGGCAGTTGCAGAGCAAAGACAGACCTCTCAAATTTAGGGTTTTCCTCATTTTCGTTTTCTTGGGTGCTGATGCTAATACAATATCCCTTGTATTTTTCTGGACTTTCTTTAGTACACAAACATTCATTCAAATAACTGACCCGGCAAAAAAATAAGGAAAGTACTCTACCAGTTGGCTTTGGCGGAGCAGTCATTCTACCATTTACTGAAGAAAACTTGAAGGAGTCAAATATGACTCAGAATTCCAGGTTTGGGACTGAGCTACCCTAGCCGCCTTAAACTGCAAAATATTATTGGTCAGCAGATAAATAAAGGAAAGTCAAGAGTAAGGTGACAGGTATGTGAGAGACTGTATCTGGAAAACACAGAATGAAATTATTAAATATCTCCTTATTTAGTTTCAATCTCATTTCCCCTTCAATCTGTTCACCAAAACAGTACTGCTAGAGTTTCACTTCTAAGAATCTAATCTGCTCACAAGATTCTTTCTTCTTTTAAGGACTATAGTTTTTCAAATTAAGCTTAAGTCTTTGATATGAGATATAAGTGCCTTAACTGGGTTCCTGTCAATCTCCCCCACCATCTCTTTCACTCCCCTCCATACAACCTGTCATCACCTCTCCTTCCCCTTCTCACTATGTACACATCTTCGCTTTGAACTTTATTAACTACTTGCACCTCCAGAATAACCCATGCCTTCTTATCGACTGGGTTTTAGTACCTTACCAGTTCTTATTTTTTGCTCATGTGCATGTCCCTTGTGGGTAGGCAGATCCTGCTTCATATTCTCTGTATTCTATGATCTAGGCTTAAGAAATTACTTTTTTTCTAGTGTATTTTGGGTCCCACAACAAGCAGGAAAAGACAAGGTGGAATTACATGGTGATTTATAAAAAACCTTGCCTGTCATTCTTATCCACATTTTATTGCAAAATTTAGCCACATAGCCAAGGTTATTGGGTGAAGAATGAGTCTCAAGAAAGGGCCAGAATGGGAGGCAACAGCTATTTGTAAACAATACTGCAGTCAATCATATCAACCTTCAAGATTTAATGTTCTGCTTTAACACTGTCTGCTTGCCCCTGTCATACCCTCTGAGTCTGTAATAGACATATCAGTGTTTGTTTCTTTCCTATTAACTTGGAGATGATTACAAATCTGACTGTGTATTTTGATAATTGGTATACATTCAACACTCAAAATATCTGTAAGTGAAAAGAGAGAAGTAAAGAAGGAAGGGAGGAGGAAAAATAGGTTAGGAATAGAAATAGCTGTAATATATTTATAGCATGTAACCCATTTAAGGGAAAAGTCAAACTTCTACAAATCAACAGCTTATTTATTGATTATTTGGGGAAACAGAACATAAATATCTGAAAATATATGTTGAATTTAAATATTAGACTTAGGATGTTTTTATCATGTAATTTTTAAAAGACTCAGTTTCCTTTGAGGACCTTCTCTCTCAAATCTTTCCCTCTCTCTCTCTCCTGCTCTTTCTCCACGGGTAATATATTTAAAAGTATTGTCTTTGGAATGAATTGGTCCTGATTTTATATATATATATATATAAAAAATAAATATATATTTATAATATATTTAAAAAATATAAATATATATATCCACTACATTCACCTGTTATTCTCTTTAATATTAAGGCAATTAGCCATATATATTATATATATTTAAATGTATATTTTAAATATATAAAATATAAATATATAAACATAAATATATATTTAAATATATTATATATATAATAAAAAATAAATATATACATCATATATATCTTATATATGATGTATATATTCACTACATTCACCTGTTATTCTCTTTAATATTAAGGCAAAGGAAATGGCAATCCACTCCAGTATTCTTGCCTGGAGAATCCCAGGGACAGAGGATCCTGGTGGGCTGCTATCTATGGGGTTGCACAGGGTCAGACACGACTAAAGTGACTTAGCAGCAGCAGCCTTATATATATGTGTGTGTATATATATATACATATATATACATCCACCATATTTACCTGTTATTCTCTTTAATATTAAGATGATTAGCAAATAATTCTTTATCCTGCTTTCTGAAATTCTGTGGTTATTTGACTAAATTTCCTCTTTTTTTTTTTTTTTCTTCTCTGCACAAGAAATTGTTTATTATGTCCAAGCTTCCTCTTTCATATCCTCTGTTTCAAAAACACATCTCTGCTTCAGAAAGCTAACTCCTCTATCAGGCCAACTGAAAAAAAAATTCCTCTGCAACTTCCCACCATCAATTATTGTCTCTATTTTCTGTCTTTAATTTTATGTTTTCTGCTCTGTCATCTATGAACACACATACACAGTTTTCCATTTAAATACAAACAAATAGATCAAGCTCTCTCAGATTTTGCATCCAACAAAACTAAAGTTTATCTCACATATTATGAAAGCAAAATGTATGTGAATCTCCTCCATAGTCAAAATATCCACTTATTTATGTGCTGCTTCTGTCACTAACTAGGTTTTTTTCTACTTCTCTAAGATACTAACAAAATTAGTAAGATTAATAACAATTAATTTTTTTTACTTCCATTTTTAACCTCCTTAAATTCTAGAGTGTGAAGTTAATTTCTTCTGCCCCATCCATGAGAAACTTCTCATGATGGAAAAAATTAACAGAATGTTTTTTGTTTTTTAATTTGGAGAATCTTTAAAAAATGTAGGAACTGGAAAGCTGACTTGGTATCTCATTTATGTTCCAGTAGTGACCCTATGTTGATCGTTTTTATTCTCTGATAAGAACAGGTAATAGTAATATTCTTACTCAGTATTTGCTCAAATTGTATTCCTGTACTTCTATGGTACTTTATGTAATGATAAAATTTAATAGTACGTGCTAAGTCACTTCAGCCGTGTCTGACTCTTTCTGACCCTATACTGTAACCTGCCAGGCTCCTCTGTCCATGGGCTTCTCCAGGCAAGAATGGGTTGCCATTTCCTTCTCCAGGGAAACTTCCCACCCAAGGATTGAACCCAGGTCTCTTATGTCTCCTGCATTGGCAGTCATGTTCTTTACCTCTAGTGCCACCTGGGAAGCCCCCAGTTTAATAGAGTTTACCATTTAAATGATGTCTTTCATTCTGGTACTCTGAGAATAACTTGTAATGGGATGGTCCTATTTTTATTTCTCATATATTAAGGAAAAATATAATAAATATGAATAAATAAACTCTAAGTATTTTTAAGTAATGCTTATTTCAAATTTCATTCTTTTTCATGAGAATTAGGATCTAGTACTAATATATTCAATAAGTTGCATAACATTGAGCCTTTAGTTTTGTTTGGCATCTTCTAAACTTTTTATTTTCCATGTATGTACCACTTACACACAAAGTATGCTGCATATGTAGAAAGGTGGAGGAAGAGATAAATTGGTAGAGATTAATTATAGATGCATACAATTGGAAGGAATAATGAGTGAATAAATGGATAGATTTACAATAATACAATACAGTGGCATTTGTTGATGCAACTGCATATCCCATTTCTTTTCTTCACAAAACTAGTTAGATTTTCCTTTGGAGAGCCAAGTCACACTCTCTGCTTTAGCTATTGAGTTTTTATTCTATTTCAAGCTCCAAGGGAAGGCCATCATTGGCTTAAACTAATCATAGTAATCCTATTGTTGCTGTTGTTCTTAATGTTTGTCACTGTGATTATTCTAGGGTTGGCAATGATTTAAAACTAAGACAAGCTAACAGATGGCATTCCATCAGCCCCAGTGTTTGGTTCAGGGGACCCAAGTTAGTCCAACTGGAAGGAAGCCAAAATTTCTCTTAAATAATTGCAAACTTGATACAATGCCCTTCTCTTATATATATATAAAATAAATGCATGTAGTCCAAATGGAGAGCCATCTGGCCAAAATGAGGAAAAATAAGCTAAGGATGAAACCAACATAGTGAGGAAAACAGAGCTGAAAGAATCACAAACAAGTGGATATGCACCCTTAAATATGTCATTAATCTGTGGATCAAAGCATTTACTATCTAACTCTAGATTTTTCAGTTAGCGAGCCAGTTAAGTCTCTTTATTACTTAAATGAGTTAGTTGAATTTTATGTTGTTTTACTCTAATTTGTATTCTAAATATTCTAAATAATATAGATAGATGAAGACAGATAAATAAAGAAATAGATGTATACATAGATGATAGATTGATAGATAGGTAGGAGATAGATGGGGTACACATATCATGACAAAGGATAAAGAAATAGCTGTATCTGCCCTTAGAATAAAATGGAATGAAGTTTATCTGTGTGATCTATGAAAAATCTATATTATTTATTGGTAGCCAGAATACTTTAGTTTTAAAATGTTGAAAACAACTAAATTTTTATATATGACCATTTTGATTGTCAAAACGTTTATATAGGTGACAGTTGATGATCAACCTTTCAATGCAATAGTTAAAAGAAAACAATGATCATATGTTAGTTGATCCACTTCAGTTGCATATAATTGGTTACATTTATTCTGAAATTTTACTTTTTATAAAGCAAAAAAAAAAGTTTTTAATGACCTCTAAAGACAGC
Source organism: Bos javanicus (assembly GCF_032452875.1). Taxonomy (NCBI): domain Eukaryota; kingdom Metazoa; phylum Chordata; class Mammalia; order Artiodactyla; family Bovidae; genus Bos; species Bos javanicus. The sequence goes on from NC_083881.1 coordinate 49,676,857, forward strand.
AAAAGGAAATGTTTACTTTGTAGAGGTTAAACTAAGAGTAGTCTCTTAGTTCAGTGTTAAGCTAGCAAATTGTCACTTGAATTAGAATGCCTAAAGAATAAAATTAAATTCTAAAATTTTCCAACCAAAATTTGAGTAAGATTTTTTGTTTTTCCCCCAATATAATAATGGCATTATTCATGGTATAGTAAAACAATTTATACAGGTTCAAAAGAATAGGGTTGAGTTCTTACTCTACCATTTAACCACAGTCTTACGCAGGAGACACAGATTCAGTCCCTCAGTAGAGAAGATACCCTGGACTAGGAAATGGCAAGGCATTCCAGGATTCTTGCCTGAAAAATTTAATGGACAGAGGAGCCTGGCAGGCAACAGTTCATGGAGTCGCACAGTCAGAAATGAATGAAAGAGTGAGAGCATGCACACAATCTTAATCAAGCTATTGATGCTGCTGCTGCTAAGTCGCTTCAGTCCTGTCAGATTCTGTGCAAGCCTATGGACTGCTACTGCACAACTGGACTCATCTCACACACTAGCAAAGTAATGCTCAGAATTCTCCAAGCTAGGCTTCAACAGTACCTGAACTGAGAATTCCAGATGTCCAAGCTGGATTTAGAAAAGGCAGAGGAACCAGAGATCAAACTGCCAGCATCCACTGGATCAAAGAAAAAGCAAGAGAATTCCAGAAAAAACATCTACTTCTGGTTTATTGACTATGCTAAAGCCTCTGACTGTGTGGATCACAACAAACTGTGGAAAATTCTGAAAGAGATGGGAATACCAGACCACCTTACCTGGCTCCTGAGAAATCTGTATGCAGATCAAGAAGCAACAGTTAGAACTGGACGTGGAACAACAGACTGTTCCCAAATTGGGAAAGGAGAGTACATCAAGGCTGTATATTCTCACCTTACTTATTTAACTTATATGCAGAGTACATGATGCAAAATGCCATACTGGATGAAGCACAAGCTGGAATTAAGATTGCCGGGAGAAATATCAATAACCTCAGATATGCAGATGACACCACCCTTATGGCAGAAAGCGAAGAAGAACTAAAGAGCCTCTTGATGAAAGTGAAAGAGGAGAGTGAAAAAGTTGGCTTAAAACTCAACATTCAAAAAATGAAGATTATGGCTTCCGGTATCATCACTTCATGGCAAATAGATGGGGAAACAATAGAAACAATGAGAGACTTTATTTCCTTTGGCTCCAAAATCACTGCAGATGGTGACTGCAGCCATGAAATTAAAAGACACTTACTCCTTAGAAGAAAAGCTATGACAATTTTAGACAGCATATTAAAAAGCAGAGACATTGCTTTACTGACAAAGGTCTTTGTAGTCAAAACTATGATTTTTCCAGTAGTCATGTATGGATGTGAGAGTTGGACCATAAAGAAAGCTGAGTGCCAAATAATTGATGCTTTTGAACTGTGGTGTTAAAGAAGACTCTTGAGAGTCCCTTGGACTGCAAAGAGATCAAACTAACCCATCCTAAGGAAATCAGCCCTTAATATTCATGAAAGGACTGATGTTGAAGCTGAAGCTCCAATACTTTGGCTACCTGATGCAAAAAAAAAACCTGACTCATTGGAAAAGCCCCTGATGCTGGGAGAGATTGAAGGCAGAAGGAGAAGGGGATGGCAGAGGATGGCATCTCTGACTTGATGGACATGAGTTTGAGCATGTTCTGGGAATTGGTGATGGACAGGGAAGCCTGGCATGCTGCAGTCCATGGGGTTGAAAAGAGTCAAATATGACTAAGTGACTGAACTGAACTGACTGATGGGCTGCAGGCTGCCAGGCTCCTCTGTCCATGGAATTCTCTAGGCAAGATTACTAGAGTGGGTTGTCATGCCCTCTTCCAGGGGATATTCCTGACCCAGGGATCAAACCTGTGTCTCCTGCATTGCAGACAGATTCTTTACCACTGAGCCACCAGGGAAGCACAAGCAAGCTATTCAGTTCAGTTCAGTCACTCAGTCATGTCCGACTCTTTGTGACCCCATGAATGGCAGCACGCCAGGCCTCCCTGTCCATCACCAACTCCCGGAGTTCACTCAGACTCATGCCTATCGAGTTGGTGATGCCATCCAGCCATCTCATCCTCTGTCGTCCCCTTCTCCTCCTGCCCCCAATCCCTCCCAGCATCAGAGTCCTTTCCAATGAATCAACTCTTCACATGAGGTGGCCAAAGTACTAGAGTTTCGGCTTCAGCATGTTAAATGCCTGTAAATTCCATAGATGTTATTGTTAATCAGCACTGAACAGTGATTGTATAGTGTATATATGTGAATATATATATATGCATATAAACTAATGTTAACCAACATTGAGTTCTGATATAAAGATATATATTGTGCATACATATTTATTAAACAAACATTATACATTATGTAAAATAATTTAATAGATAAGCCTTTCATTATTTAGATAAATTTCGTTTCATATAATAATTATCTTGCCAAATTGTTAATGTTCCTTATATCTGGAGATTGTGGCTTTATTTCTACAAGTGACATTTCTAAAGTGAGCCAGTCACCTTGCAAATAAATTCACTGATGAAAAGTAAAACTTAATTTAAAAAATTAAATATATATTTATTTATTTTGCTGCATCAGGTCTTAGTTGTAGCATGCAGGAGTTTTAGGTGCAGCATGTGAACTCCAAGTTGTGGCATGTAGATCTAGTTCCCTGATCAGGGATTGAACCCAGGCTCCCTACGCTGGGAATATGAAGCCTTAGCCACTGGACCATCAGGGGAGTCAGAAAAGTAAAACTTTATGATAGAGAATAGAAAAATTGGGACTTCCATAGCAGTCCAGTGGTTAAGACTCTGAACTCCCAATTCAGGAGGCCCAGGACTGATCTCTGGGGTCAAGGAACTAAGATCCTGCCTGCCACATGGTACAGACAAAAAAAGAATAAAAGGATTTGAGTGAAATATTTGGTTTAGCCCCTTCTCAATTCACAAATGACTTTTGTTATGCTTATCAAACTGTACAACCATATGGAGTCTCATTTATCTTACCTATAAAATAAGGATATGTTTAGTCGGTCAGTTCTATCTGACTCTGAGACCCTATGGACTGTAGCCTGCCAGGCTTCTCTGTCCATGGGATTTTCTAAGCAAGAATACTGGAGTGGGTTGCCATTTCCTTCTCCAAGAGATCTTTCCAACCCAAGGATAGAACTCAGGTCTCCTGCATTGCAGGCGGATTCCCTGTCCGAGCCACCAGGGAAGCCCATATAATAGGGATAATAAGCCCATATAACTCAGAGATGTTCATAATAAATTATTTTACACATGTTTTAGAAGCACTTTTGAATTTCAAAGGCAGCACATAAAAGATTACCAGGAACTATGTACATCTGTGATGCAAAATATCTTAATTAGTGAAAAAGTAACTGGAGTATTTGATGTAGTAGTGGTACATATTAGTTTAAATTTAGAGGTGTTTTTTTTTTTTTGTAAATATACCTACAGTGTTCCTGTTGCATATAATATTTTCTCATAGTAAGAGGATATACTCTAATACAAATAGAACTTGAGAAAGTCCAAAATAAGGGAAATTTTTTCTTAATACCTAAAAACAGATCTTTAAGAAACCATGTGCACATAAAACTTTTCATCTAAAAATTAAAGTCTCTATTATGTAATTTCATTTGAGAAGCTACAGTATATATATATTTAAAGAATGTCCAGTAATCTGTTGCAATTCCAATGTACCCCATCATCAATATTTTCTCTAAGTATATGACTGAGGAACTTATTTCAAGAATTAAGTAAGCAATACAGGGTTTTGTTGTTCAGTCATTAAATCGTGTCTCACTCTTTGCTACTCTGTTGACTGCAGCACACCAGACTTCTCTGTTCTTCACTGTCTCCTGGAGTTTGCTGAAACTCAAGTCCATTGAATCGGTGATGCCATCCAACCATCTCATCCTCTGTCACCCCCTTCTCCTCCTGCCCTCAATCTTTCCCAGCATCAGGGTCTTTTCCATTGAGCTGGCTCTTCGCATCAGGTAGCCAAAGTATTGGAACTTCAACATCAGTCCTTCTAATGAATATTCAGGCTTGATTTTCTTTAGGATTGACTGGTTTGGTCTCCTTGCTGTCCAAGGGACTCTCAAGAGCCTTCTCCAGCACCATAGTTTGAAAGCATCAGTTCTTCAGCCCTTAGCCCTCTTTTGGAGAAGGCAATGGCACCCCACTCCAGTATTCTTGCCTGGAAAATCCCATGGACGGAGGAGCCTGATAGGCTGCAGTCCATGGGGTCGCTGAGAGTCGGACACGACTGAGCGACTTCACTTGCACTTTCCACTTTCATGCATTGGAGAAGGAAATGGCAACCCACTCCAGTGTTCTTGCCTGGAGAATCCCAGGGACTGGGGAGCCCGGTGGGCTGCCGTCTATGGGGTCGCACAGAGTCAGACATGACTGAAGCAACTTAGCAGCAGCAGCAGCCCTCTTTATGGTTCAACTCTCACATCTATACATGACTACTGGAAAAACCATAGCTTTGACTGTATGGACTTTGTCAGCAAAGTGATGTCTCTGCTTTTTGATACGCTGTCCAGGCTAGGCTTGTCATAGATTATTTTCCAAGGAGCAAGTGTCTTTTAATTTCATGGCTTCAGTCACAGGCCACAGTGATTGGAGCCCAAGAAAATAAAAAGTGTCCCTTTTTCTGAAACAGTTTACCTCTGATTGGTACTTGAAACCATGTGCTGGGACTCAAACCCAGCCAAAACCCACAGTCTTCTAACTGAGATCTCAGACCTGGTTTCAGGACCCAGTGAAGCTCAGGTTTGTGATACCTCATTGCAGAAAGAATTCAGTGAGTGACAGAGTGATAGGTAAGTAATGAATTTATTCAGAGAAACACATTCCACACATAGAGTATGGTCCATCACATAGGGCAAGTACAATGGCTGTGAAATGTAGCCTGGTTAGTTTTTATGGGCTGGGTAATTTCATAGCTAATAAATCGGAGGGTTATTTCAATTATTTTGGGAAGGGGTGGAGATTTCCATGAATTAGGCCACCTCCCACTTTTGGGTCTTCTAACCATGGTGCCTTGGAACTGTCATGATGCCTCTGGATGTGTTATTTAGCTTGCTGATTGAGGATTAAGGTCTAGTGGAAGTTGACTTGTCTGCAATCTTGGATCCATTTGATTCTAATTGATTTATGTTGTATTTTTGGGGTATGTCATTCTTTCCAAAGTTGTGCCCTCCTCTTCCCCTCCTGTTTCATTTCCACTTTTCCCCATCTATTTGCCATGAAGTGATGGGACCAGATGCCATGATCTTACTTTTTCAAACGTTAGGTTTTAAGCCAGCTTTTTCACTCTACTCCTTCACGCTCATCAAGAGGCTCTTTAGTTCCTCCTTCCTTTCTACCATCAGAGTGGTATCATCTGCATATCTGAGGTTGTTGATATTTCTCCCCGCAATTTTGATTCCAGCTTAGGATTCATCCAGTCTGGCATTTTGCATTTGCATATAAGTTAAATAAGCAAGGTGACAATATACAGCCTTAATGATGGGAAATATATGTATCACATTGAATCAAGAATTCAAGAACATAGACCAATAGTATTCCCTACCCCAGTAAGATTCATTTGAAAAAAAAAAATGATGTGGGTAGAATTAAAATCAATTTTATGAACTCTATAATTTCTAAGTTTTTTTCTTAACTCCAAATTCAGGCTCATTTACCCAGCTCTCGAATAGACATCTTCACATTGATATTTCAAAGCTACTGAAAATGAAACTTCCTAACTTAAATTCCCCATGTTTCAGATCCATTCTTGCTCCCTAGAACTGCCATTTCCTTGATGTCTCTCTCAGTAAATGTGTCAATTATGTAAGAAGCCTGAATATTAGTTTCTTTCTTCTTACTCTGGCTTCCCAGGTTTTGCTAGTGGTAAAAAACCTCCCTGCCAATGGAGAAGATGTAAGAGATATGGGTGCAATACATGGGTCAGGAAGATACCCTGGGGAAGATAATGGCAACCCACTCCAGTATTCTTTTTTATCTTTTTATTTATTTTTAAAAATTTATTTATTTTTTATTGAAGGATAATTGCTTTACAGAATTTTACTGTTTTCTACAAACCTCAACATGAATCAGCCATAGGTATACACATATCCCCTCCCTTTTGAAACTCCCTCCCATTGCCCTCCCCGTCCTCTGTATCAGGTTGATACAGAGCCCCTGTTTGAGTTTTCTGAGCCATACAGCGAATTCCCGTTGGCTATCTATTTTACATATGGTAATGTAAGTTTCCATGTTACTCTTTCCATACATCTCACCCTCTCCTCCCCTCTCCCCATGTCCGTAAGTCTATTCTCTATGTCTGTTTCTCTATTGCTGCCCTGTAAATAAATTCTTCAGTACCATTTTTCTAGATCCCATACATTTGCATTAAAATATGGCATTTCTCTTTCTGACTCACTTCACTACGTGTAATAGGTTCTAGGTTCATCCGCCTTATTAGAACTGACTCAAAACTTTTGATGGCTGAGTAATATTCCATTGTGTATATGTACCATAACTTCTTTATCCATTCATCTGTTGATGGACATCTAGGTTGCTTCCATGTTCTAGCTATTGTAAATAGTGCTGCAATGAACAATGGGATACATATGTCTCTTTCAGTTTTGGTTTCCTCAGGGTATATGCCTATGAGTAGGATTGCTGGGTCATATGGTGGCCTTATTCTTGGTTTTTTAAGGAATTTCCATACCGTCTTCCACAGTGGCTGTATCAATTTACATTCCCACCAACACTGCAAGAACATTCCCTTTTCTCTACATCCTGTCCAGCATTTATTGTTTGTAGACTTTTTGATGAGGGCCATTCTGACCAGTGTGAGGTGATATCTCATTGTATTTTTGATTTACATTTCTTTAATAATGAGTGATGTTGAACATTTTTTTCATGTGTTTATTAGCCATCTGTATGTATTCTTTGGAGAAATGTCTGTTTAGGTCTTTTTTCCACTTTTGGATTGGGTTGTTTGTTTTTCTAGTAGTGAGTTCTATGAGCTGCTTGTATATTTTGGAAATTAATCCTTTGTCAGTTGTTTCATTTGCTATTATTTTCTCCCATTCTTGGGGTTGTCTTTTCATCTTGCTTATAGTTTCCTTTGCTGTGCAAAAGCTTTTAAGTTTAATTCAGGTCCCACTTGTTTACTTTTGTTTTTATTTCCATTACTCTAGGAGGTGGGTCATAGAGGATCTTGCTTTGATTTACGTCATCAAGTGTTCTGTCTATGTTATCCTCTAAGAAAACTCAGCAGTGGCCACAGGACTGGAAAAGGTCAGTTTTCTTTCCGATCCCAAAGAAAGGCAATGCAAAAGAATGCTCAAATTACCACACAATTGCATTCATCTCACACGCTAGGAAAGTAATGCTCAAAATTCTGCAAGCCAGGCTTCAGCAATACATGAACTGTGAACTTCCAGATGTTCAAGCTAGTTTTAGAAAAGGCAGAGGAACCAGAGATCAAATTGCCAACATCTGCTGGATCATGGAAAAAGCAAGAGAGTTCCAGAAAAACATCTATTTCTGCTTTATTGACTATGCCAAAGCCTTTGACTGTGTGGATCACAAGAAACTGTGGAAAATTCTGAAAGAGATGGGAATACCAGACCACCTGACCTGCCTCTTGAGAAATCTGTATGCAGGTCAGGAAGCAACAGTTAGAATAGGACATGGAACAACAGACTGGTTCCACATAGGAAAAGGAGTTCGTCAAGGCTGTATATTGTAAGCCTGCTTATTTAACTTATATGCAGAGTACATCATGAGAAACGCTGGACTGGAAGAAACACAAGCTGGAATCAAGATTGCCGGGAGAAATATCAATAACCTCAGATATGCAGATGACACCACGCTTATGGCAGAAAGTGAAGAGGAACTAAAGAGCCTCTTGATGACAGTGAAAGAGGAGAATGAAAAAATTGGCTTAAAGCTCAACATTCAGAAAATGAAGGTCATGGCATCTGGTCCCATCACTTCATGGGAAATAGATGGGGAAACAGTGGAAACAGACGCTGACTTTACTTTTTTGGGCTGCAAAATCACTGCAGATGGCTATTGCAGCCATGAAATTAAAAGATACTTATTCCTTGGAAGGAAAGTTATGACCAACCTAGATAGCATATTGAAAAGCAGAGACATTACTTTGCCAGCAAAGGTCCATCTAGTCAAGGCTATGGTTTTTCCAGTGGTCATGTATGGATGTGAGAGTTGGACTATAAAGAAGGTTGAATGCCAAAGAATTGATGCTTTTGAAATGTGGTGTTGGAGAAGACTCTCGAGAGTCCCTTGGACTGCAAGGAGATCCAACCAGTCCATCCTAATGGAGATCAGTCCTGGGTATTCATTGGAAGGACTGATGCTGAAGCTGAAACTCCAATACTTTGGCCACCTGATGGGAAGAGCTGACCGACTGGAAAAGTCCCTGATGCTGGGAAAGATTGAAGGCAGGAGGAGAAGGGGATAACAGAGGATGAGATGGTTGGATGGCATCACCGACTCAATGGGCATGAGGTTGAGTTAACTCCGGGAATTGGTGATGGACAGGGAGGCCTGACATGCTGTGATTCATGGGGTCGCAAAGAGTTGGACACAACTGAGCGACTGAACTGAACTGAACTGAACTAATATAGGGTTATCGTTACCATCTTTCAAAATTCCATATATTTGCCTTAGTATACTGTATTGGCGTTTTTTTTTTTTTTCTGGCTTACTTCACTCTGTATAATAGGCTCCAGTTTCATCCACCTCATTAGAACTGATTTTAGTATTAAAGTATTTTTTTTTAGGGATGATTCTCTTCTAGGTGTAATTCTGGATGGGGGAGCCTGGTGGGCTGCCATCTATGGGGTCGCACAGAGTCGGACACGACTGAAGTGTCTTAGCAGCAACCTAGAAATGTATTAGGGACCCTTCCTGGAAAAGGCATGGAATTAGTGTATATCATGCTTGCTAAGTGCTTCCTAGGCTTTGTTTGTTTGTGTGGTAGGCAGACTTAAACAATTAAGAATATTCAATAGTATTATAAAAGTTTGAATAAAGATTAATTGCAGTAAGTGAGAGAGACTTGACTCTGTTGGAACAAATGATGGGAGATTGTTTAAGCACTGGGTTGACATGAATTTAAGCAAACTCCAGGAGATAGGGGAGGGCAGAGGAGCCTGGCATGCTGCAGTCCAGGCAGTAGCAAAGAGTTGGGCATGATTTAGTGACTGAACAGCAACAATAAGCTGGTAGAAAAACCCTGTGGGACATTAAAGGAAAAGTTTGCTATTGTAATTCTATGTGCTAGTGCTTGGTCGCTCAGTCATGTCTGACTTTTGTGACCTGTGGAATGTAAACTTCCAGGCTCCTCTGTCCATGGGATTCTCCAGGCAAGAATAGTAGAGTGGGTTGCCATGCCCTTCTCCATGGGATCTTTCTGACCCAGGGATTGAACCCAGGTCTCCTGCATTGCAGGTGGATTCTTTACTGTCTGAGCCACCAGGAAAGCCTGCTGAAAGGTGCTTTTCAAAGATAGGCTCCTAACCTCCTGCAGAGATTGGGAGGTCAGGTTGATGTCTTCCTTGAAGACTACATTTCAAAGGGATGGTTTCCAGTTCCTTAGGAAAGACATTCCTGGGTTGCAACACTGGCAAGAGGTTATAAGAAGATTGCATCTCAAAGGGGCAGAGAAAAATTTATAATTGCAAGTGTATTAAAGCAAATGCTGTAAGTAAAGAGAGATCAGGGGCTTGTTCAGGAAGAAATCTCTCTAAAATGTATTCAAGCCGAGAACATTAAGGTCTTCTTGGAATATAAACAAATAAACAAACCAAGATTGTGCTGATACAATTTATATTTTCATATAGTATGCCAGCATCATCACTAGCCTATATACTTTCTTCTGACTTTAACCTTTCTAACTTTGTGAATTTTAGGGATATAATTTGGGAACTAATGTATATATGACATATCTTCTCATGCAATACTTATTTATAATACATTACTTGGTCTGTCATCACATTTATTATAAAACTTCAGTCTCTCTAACTTCAGATACACAACTTAAAATTTAAAGATTTCTGTGTAACTGGAACTAATTGGTAGATTTTTATAAAATCATTTATTTATATAACATCTAATAAAAATATTTCCATGGAAAGCAGATGTAAATACCCTTTGCAGAACTAAGTAACAAACACATGTTTTTAATAGATTGTGTGACAAATAATAGCCCTTAGATTTCATCAGTGTGGTACAATACAAATAAACAAATCTGCTTTCATGGGAGAAAGATTGACAACAACAAAAATTAATAGAAAAGCATTTACATAATGCTAGTATGACAGTTGATATTCATTTAAAAGGGTACTATCCAGAAATTATGGTTCTTTATACTATAGTTGAATTTCCCAGGTGGCACTAGTGATAAAAAAAAAAAAAACCTGCCTGCCAATGCCAGATATATGGGTTCAATCCCTGGGTCAGGAAGATCCCCTGGAGGAGGAAATGGCAACCCACTCCAGTATTCTTGCCAGGAAAATCCCATGGACAGAGGAGCCTGGAGGGCTACAGTCCATAGGGTCACAAAGAGTCAGACATGCGCATAATACAGTTATAGTTTTCATGGAGGAAAGTAAAATTGCCAAGTACTTGGTGTAAATTCTTGTAAATTCATGCTTTTGCATTTCTATCTCTGCCAGTGTCTCTGCCATTGTGGTGTTAAGTGACTTTAGAGGAGCTAATTAATCTTTCCTCTTTGCCTTGGCCTTTTCATCCATTACATGTGCCTATAGGGAGATTTGTCAGACTAGCACATAAAAAAGTTCCATCAAAGCATCAAATTTCAAGCCAGAGGAAGAATACAAAATAATAGTGATGCCCAACAGCTTCACTTTCAGGAACACTTTTATTTCTAACACCTGCACTTCACATCAAATTGTAACATACAGTTGCCTTTGGGACTATCAGGGGAGTGCACGTTTTGATGTCAAATCTTCAGCCTTTTGGGATCATAGTGTGGGCAAAATTCATTGTGATTATTATTGTAACATCACTTTAAATAGTCATGCTCCAACAAATTGTCGTTAGTGGGGGATGGAGTGGCATGGAATAATATGAGGAATATCACGTAGAAGAGTGGAAACCCATAAATAAGAGCAATTCCCGTTATCGTCTACTCAAGAAAGGAAGCAAGACATGGGTAATGTGTAGAAAAAATAAATACTGGCATGCATAGAAATTAATTGCTATTTTTTCTTATTCCCTCCTTTTAGTCTATGAGATATGATTGCCAGATGCCAAATTATCTTATTGGGACAACTACACAGACAAGCACATGCTCCAGACCTTTGATGATCAACAGCATAGCCGCTAACTTTATATGTCTACTTTGCATTTGAAATGTGGCTAATCTAGATTGAAAAGTAGTGTAGTTATGAAATACACATGAAATTAGAAGACTTGAAGAGAATGTAAATGATCTGTCTTACTTTGTTGGGTTGTTATAACAGAATACCATAGTCTGGGTTGCTTATGTGCTGTGCTGTGCTAAGTAACCCTTACTTTATTTGGTAAGAAAGGGTCTTTGCTGATGGAATTAATAATCTTGAGATGAGATCATTGTGAGTAGACCCTATAGCAAACAACAATGACCTTATTAGAGGTACAAGAGAAGCAGCTAGAGATTTGAGGAGAAGGCTATGTGAAGACAGACAGAGTTTAGATTTATGCAGTCACAAACCAAAGATCTGGAGTGACCAGAAGTTGGAAGAGCCAACATATATTCCAGAGCCTTCAGAAAAATTGTGGCCCAGCCAATACCTTGGCATTGGACTTCTGTCCTCCAGAATCATAAAGCAATAAGTTTCTGTTTTTTTAAACACCCAATGTTGTGGAAGTCTGTTATAGCAGCCTTAGAAACCTGACCAAATCACCAAATTCTATTCATGCTGCCAATGAAGTATTCTCTCCCTAAAAAAGTAATCCTATGCCTTCCATAGGATTTTTTACTCATTTCCTGTCATATCTATTATTTTCTTCTATAGAGAGCATACTCACTAATCTTTTGTATTTACTTCCTAGAATATTTGTGCATTGAGGAAAGTGATAATACTTCTTACATATCTCTGTTCCATAGTACCTATGATTGTGCCTCATATATGATACAAAATTCTAATAAATATTTTATTTTGCAAGTATTTTACAGACAAAATTGTAAAATCTGCTTGGAAACATTTTTTTATTCTTCTAAGTTCTTAATGTTTCAACAAGAAGTACAATGATTTTAATTTTAATATAAAGAATACTTTTGAAATGCAAGATTTAAATATGTATATTTCATTTCACTCTCTCTCTTATACACATATATACATATGTCCTCCAGATAAAGTGCATTGAAAAATTTATTTGATTATTTGCTTTTTTAAATGAAATACTTCAGTGGGAATTTTTAAAATCTTGGTTATATAAAATAATGCTCTCAAAGCTAGCAAAGGCTTGAAATTAAAATATTATATCTTGAAGTATAATCATAATTTTTACATGCATTCTATCTGAAATATGAGCTGTTGAGACAACCTCTGTGTTAAGAAACTAGACTGTATAATGTAGGTGAGGTAACTTTCTGCAAGACTATTTAAAGGAAAGGTGTAGGTTGTGTATTTTCCTTAAATAATACTGTATACCGCTATCCTTTTGCAAGGCTGCATAAATACAGTAGAATGTCTCTTATGAAATTTTTGGGTTGAATAGTTGCTAACAGAAGATTGGTGACAACATAATTACATAATGTATCAGACACTATCTTAGTAAATGTTTACATAATGGCTGATGGCTGAGATAAGAAAACACAAAGTGAAAATAGAACTCTCACCTCACTTTAAAAGATACATGTCAACTATTTTAATGTAATTTCAAAAGTTTCAGGTTATACAACTTAACATGGTATGTGTACAAAGTAGGACGTACCTTTTCCGTCAATATAGAGTTTTCCCCAAAAAGTGTTTTGATCTTATCCTCAAGGTAAATATATTTTGTCACTGAAGTTCCTACACAACGCTTCCACTAGAGGGAATTAAATATTATTCAAAAAATACTGGTACTAGAGTAAAAAACAAGACAACAACAAAAAATTATCAACCATTTTATTCTTATTCAATTAACATATTATATTGTGTATCTGGCATATAGTAGGGTCCTTCATAAATGTTTATTAAATAAATCAATCTTGCATATGATAGTTTCTTTTTTTACAGTTGATTTCAATTTTAGAAGACAAAGTTGTATGTTTCTTTTTTTGAAACAATTGTAAGATGATTTTATAAAATAAATTTGCCAGCACATTACTCTTGTAATCATTATCTTTTCTAACAGTATCTGAGTGACTAAATGTTTTTCAATATGCTTCAATAGCACAACTATATTACTGTTATTTATCTGCATTGATACTCCATCTTCTTTCCTTCTGTCACAAGGGAAGTTTTGCTTTTGTTTTCTGGTTCTCTCTCCTCCCACTTGAAAAGGATTGCCTGCTAAGTTGCTTCAGTTATGTCCAACTCTTTGTGACTCTATGGACTGTAGCCTGCCAGGCTCCTCTGTCCATGGCATTCTCCAGGCAAGAATACTGGAGTGGGTTGCCATGCCCTCTTCCAGGAGATCTTCTCAACCTGGGAATGAACCCAGGTCTCTTATGTCTCCTGCCTTGGCTGGCAGGTTCTTTGCCAGTAGCACCACCTGGAAAGCCCTGAAAAGGATTATCACTCCATTACTGAGTTGCTGCCATCCCACCTGTATACTTAGCCGTTTCCTATTTAGAGCACAAATTCTGTGTCTTTATACAGATTGAAGTCTATTCCATATTCTTAAATCTCCCTTAACATTCTATTTTGTCTCCCATTCTTTGTTACAGTCTACTCCATTTTAGACTTATTTCTATTTTTCCCATGGTCTTTAGAGATAAGAGACTTAGGGTTATGGAACAGTTTGATAGTAATTCTTCATCTTGAAGATTCACATGCTGTGTCAATTGTGTGAATTAGCCCCCCTCTGCTTTATGTGTCTGAGCCCTGTGGTTTCAGTTTCTTATTGGTGAATTATTTATTTTCAAGTCATTGTCTTGAAATGTTGTCAGGCTCCCTCTGTCTCACTCAGTCTTGTGGAGGAAATCTTACCAGCTCTCTTTTATTAAAGGCATAACCTCTCAAGACTTTGTTTCCTGCAAGAATATCAGCCCTAGCTCCTTATACCATGTAACCTACTGCCTCAAATCTCTTGGCATTACTCTCAAAACCTCAAACCTGGTTACAACCTGGGCTGGTTGCTCTGACATTCTGTTTCAAATTGGGTATTTGGGGATTTTTATTCTTTATTCAGCCCACTCCAGTACTCTTGCCTGGAAAATACCATGGATGGAGGATCCTGGTAGGCTACAGTCCATGTGGTCACAAAGAGTCGGACATGACTGAGCAACTTCACTTTCACTTTTCATTCTCTACTCTTGAGACACTTATTCACTTATCTCTCATGGATTCTCTATTGCTTGGCTCCTTTTTCTTTTTTTGATTTACTCTTATTTTAGAGCCACACATTTTGCATTAGCTCCCTTAGGAAGAAAAGGTGAATCAAATGTGAATTTTTGAGATCTTGGATATTTGGCAATATCCTTATCCAATAGGAATATTTGATGGAATAGTTGTCTTGGCATGGAATGTTGGATATTTGCCTATAAATATTAAAGGCTTTCCTTCATTTCTACTTTACATATGGCTCTAGAAGATTCTTATATCATTATTTGTGAACTTCTGAATCAAAAGAAAGAAGTTAAGAAACTGAGAGGTGAAGATTTTAGCAGAATCATCTGGCCTGGAGTGAACTAACCCATGCTCAGTCACTAAGCTGTGGTCCTACTCTTTGTGAGTTCATGGACTATAGTCCTCCAGGCTCCTTTGTTGAATTTTCCAAGCAAGAATACTGGAGCCAGTTGCTATTTCCTATTCCATCGGATCTTCCCCAAACCAGGGGTCTAACCTGTGCCTCTTACGTCTCCTGATTGGCAGGCAGATTCTTTACCCATTCTTTATCCTTGTATAAGTCTAGACTCTATAATATTAAACTGAAAAATAAATGTTAGCTAGTAACAAACTCATAAACTACCACTATCTTCATATACTTCCCCACCCTATTTCCTCTTCACTATCAATGAGGAGAAGAGCAAAATAAGATCTCACCTGTGGATTGGTAAAGTTATCAAGAAGATTTGCAGACGAAACTCATAACACTGATATCGCTCAATTTAATTTCAAGGTGCCCCTTTATTTTAATGTTATTTTCAACATATTATAATTTTGTCATCAAGTGTGAATGGTGACCTGTGTAGAATCATGGTATATTTATGTTTTTAGAGTCATCAGAAATTAGAAATTATCTCTTTATTCTACTGATAAGAAATTCAAAATGCAGAAAAGGAAGCATAGTTATGGAATTTTGAACTGTTGGTAACCTTGTTGTGAATATTATTTGTTTAAATGAAATATCCTTGCTTGCTATGGAAAGTAGAATTTTGAAAGCATACTGTTCACTTTCTAACACAATTGTTGGCTAGCTTTGTGACCTCATCTAAGTTAATTGCCATCTCTGAGCACTGGTTTCTTCCAGTGAAAAATGAGACTAGTACTAGCTAGTGTGCAATTTTGTGTTAGGAGAAAATAATACATGTGAAAGCTTTAGTAGAAGCTAATAAATATATTACTATTAGTATTATTACTAATAATAAAAATTAAAGCAAAATATTTCAAGTTTTAAGCATTCATAAAGTGAGTTCCTTAAAACATTGGATCACTATGTGAGTTGGGAAATGAATTTCAGCGTTTTCCTTTTTCAGAGAATGCTATCTTTGAAACATTTAGCTGTGAACTCCAGGAATTAATTTTCCAAAGTCAGCATAGACACAAATAAGAACACATGATATAATTAAAAAGGAAAGCACCATGCTGCTATATCAGAAGCAGAGAGAGAACAAAAAAGTAGGGATGTCATATCCTAATAGGAATCAGGAGGAAACAACTTTTTAAAAAATTAAGAAAAAATGAAGACACTGAAATAGCACTCAGCTTGCAATGCTTGAGCAATTCAAAATTTTTATGTTACTGTTGAACCAGCAGAAGAGTCACCAGAGTGCCTCCAGGCTTTAAAGACAATATTTTCCACTCTCTACTTTTGAAAAACATGCACTTCCTAATTTCCAGAATTTAAATTTACCTGTGCAATAACTGGGCTTCCCCAGTAGCTCAGTTGTAAAGAACCTGCCTGCCAATGCAGGAGACATAAGAGAAGTGGTTCAAATCCTGGGTCGGGAAGATCCCCTGGAGGAGAGCACAGCAACCCACTCCAGTATTCTTGCCTGGCGAATCCCGTGGACAGAGGAGCCTGGCAGGCTATGATCCATAGCATCACAAAGAGTCGGACACAACTGAAGCGACTTAGCATACATGTACAGTAATTAATAGGAACAGAGATAATGAACATACCTTTCATGATACTTAGCTTCATTTTTACCACCACCTTTGTTAGAGGGAGGATCAGTAGTAAATCTCCAGTAAACAGAATTTATATCATTTGATGTGCAGTTGTCGATATATATGTAGATGTACTAGTTAGCTTTTGCTGGATAACAAATTATTTCAAAATGGAATGGCCTGAAACAGCCATCTATTTTATCATACACTTTTGTGGCTGAGAAAGTCAGCCACATCTTGGCTGGGTTCTCTCACGGTCTCTTAAAAGACTGCAATCAAGGTGACAGCCAAAACTGTGATCTCAGTTAAAGGCTCAACAGACTTGGCAGGTTTGGAAGCAGGGAAGGATCAGCTTTCCAGCTCAGTCATTGTCATTGACAGGTTTCATTTCCTCACTCCCTCAGTTCCTTGACACATAGGCCTCTCTAAAGGGCAGTTCACAGTGTGGAAGCTGGCTTCAGTCAAGCAAGTGAGAGAGCAAGAGAAGACGAGCAAGAAAGAAACCAATGTTGTCTAATCTGTGAGCTTTTCTCTGTAGTCTGTCCATTAGAAGTAAATCCCTAGATCCAGCCCTCATGCAGGGGCATGGATCGTGTACAGTCCTAGAATACTTAGAAGGTGAAGGTCATTGAGAGCTTTCATAGAAACTGACTGCCACAACAGACCACAAATAGATACATAAATATGTACATATATGCATATACACAAAAATATACAAATAGAAACTTGTTCATATTGAATACTTAGTAACCCATCCATTTTAAAGTGGCTTATTGCTTCTAATCAGTCCTTTTGGTTGCATGAAAAATGTTTAGATTTAGGTAACTACAACTGTTAACTGAAGTATTCTTGAAAATTTATATTTCCTAATTTCACTTTTATGAATGATGTCATTTCTAAAATTTTTAGAGAAAATTAAGAGTAATGTTTGCCTAAAGAATGGTATTTAGACAAAGTATAATCCAGTTTCAGTTGGCTACAGATTATGTCTTTGTTACATTTATTTTCAATTGCTTATATTTTTCTAAAAAGATGGTTTCAAATTTTCAAGTATTTGGACAAAGTATTTTTAAAACATTAGTTACTTCGCATATTCTACAAACATTATTTCCAAGTTATGAGGTTCTAGTAACTTGCTTGTTGTTGTTGTTAAGTCGCTAAACCATATCCAACTCTTTTGCAATCCCATGGACTATACCCCGCCAGTCTCCTCTGTCCTTGGAATTACCCAGGCAAGAATAGTGACAACTAATTAATTTCTTAAAAAGTATGTGTAGAAATCCTTGTTATATATGAATATGAAAATAAGAAAAAAGAGTAATAAGCTTAAATTATTATCAAAGGCAATAGAGGAAAAAGTTAAACTGAGTATATTGGCTATTTTACAAAAAAAGAAGTTTAAAGTCAACATTACTATGATTAATATATTTCAAAGAAAACATATAGCTATGTTTTAACATTAAAAATAGCTTACTGCCATAGAATGTTGAATAATCATCTCATATTCCTCTGAGGGAATTCTAATAGCAGAGGTGTCGTACATTTCTTCTACTAAAGGAATTCCCATTTTCTGGCTCATGGCTAATGATACCCATAATGATACCATAAGAGCAATTTTCACATGCATATCAAGTTTGTTACATTTACAGAGGCACTTTGGTAGACCAAACTCAGGAGGATAATATCAGTTCATTTTGAGAAATTCTCTTTGGAGTTCTGATAAGTCAATTATTAAATAAAGTAATTATCCAAAAGCTGAGGTGAAATTCAGAACACCATATTTAATGAGCCCTGTCAATCATCAATGAGAATAAAGGTGAGTCAGGTATAACTAAGCACATAAATTCCCTATCTTCATGAAACATATATTCTAATGGTGGTAGATAAGAAAAAAAAAAAGTAACACATCATTTGTTAGAAAATAATAAGTGCTATATGGAGAAAGTAAAGAAGAATAGGTAAGGTATAGGAGAAATATCAATTACCTCAGATATGCAGATGACACCACTCAGTTTAACTTTTTCCTCTATTGCCTTTGGTAATAATTTAAGCTTATTACTCTTTTTTCTTATTTTCATATTCATATGTAACAAGGATTTTGAAGTTGAAAGAGGAGAATGAAAAAGCTGGCCTAAAATTCAGTAGTCAAAAAACAAAGATCATGGTATCCAGTCCTATCACCTCATGGTGCATAGATGAGGAAACAATGGAAACAGTGAAAGATTTTATATTCTTGGGCTTCAAAATCACTGAAGATGGTGACGGCAGCCATAAAATTAAAAGACACTTGTTCCTTGGAAGAAAAACTATGACCAACCTAGACAGCATATTAAAAAGACATTACTTTGCCTACAAAGGTCCATATAGTCAAAGCTATGATTTTTCCAATAGTCATGTATGAATGTGAGAATTGGGCAATAAGAAGGCTGAGCACTGAAGAATTGATGGCTTTTGAGCTGCGGTGTTAGAGAAGACTCTTGAGAGTCCCTTGGACAGCAAGGAGATCAAACAAGTCAATTCTAAAGCAAATCAACCTTGAGTATTCATTGGAAGGACTGATGATGAAGCTGAAGTCCCAATACTTTGACCACCCAATGTAAAGTGCCTGGAAAAGCCCCTGATGTTGGGAAAGATAGAACTCAGGAAGAGAAGGGGATAACAGAAGACAAGATGGCTGGGTGGCAAAATCACTGACTCAAAGGATGTGAGTTTGAGCAAGCTCCGGGAGATGGTGATGGACAGGGAAGCCTGTTGGACTTGGGATTGCAAAGAGTTGGACGTGACTAAGCGACTGAACAACAACAAAGTTACGGTAGGGGATAATGATTATGGGTTAGAATTTCAATCTGAAGGATACTATCAGTAATCAGGTGACCTTTGAGAAATGACCTGAAGAAAATGAAAGCCACATCATGAAATTCCTGGGGTGGGGGGAACATTTTCCAGGCAAAAGGAAAAGAGCAAAGACTTTGAGTATGGAGTGTACTCAGTAGACTCAAAGATCAGCAAGGAGCTTAGGGAGACTGAACTGGGAGAGAAGACTAGATAGAATAAGAAGCAAGAGAAGTAACAAGGCTCAGACCAAGCACGATCCTGGAAGCCATTGGAAGACATTGGTTTATATCATATTTGCTCACCCTTATTTGTATCAGAGAAATAAAAGTTAAAACCAAACAAATATCATTCCATATCACTAGGGTAGAAAAATTGGTTCATAATTACAAATATTGGTGAGTATTTGAATGAACACCAATTACTGCTGGTAGAATTCTAAATTCTAGAGCAGTTTTGGAAAGAAATTCATTTACTCCTGACACAGCAACTGCATTTCTAACTTTATAGAGAAACACTTTTATATGTACTCCAGAAGAAATACATAAGAGGATGTTCCTGATGGTATTATTATATTTACTGTATCAAAAATTGGAAACAACTCATAGGACTTAAAAGTCACACAATGAACTGTTATATAGCAGAGAAAATAAATGAACTAAAGCTGTGAGAAAGACACACTTTGAATCTATAATATTAAATAATTGGGACCCCTTGGTGGTGTAGTGGCTACAACTCTATGCCCCCAATGCAGGGGGCCATGGTTAGGTCCCTGGTCGGGGAACTTAGATCTCACATCTCTGTGAGATCTATGACTAAGAGTTTGTGTGCCACAACTAAACAATTTGTATGCCACAATAAAGATGTGAGATCCTGCATGCCACAGCTAAGACCCAGTGCAGCCAAATAAATACTTTAAAATAGTAATATAAGTTACTACATTCAGAATAATATGATTTTAAAATACTTACAACAAATGGCTGGATAAACATTTATTTTGTTTATGGTAATAAAGGTTAAGATATAAGATAAATAAATATGGAATAAAGGATAAGAAATAACAATTACAAATCTCTTAATAATAACCTGTTGGGAGATAGCTGGGGGATGAAATGGGGGAGAAGTAAGTAAAAATATGTGGTTATCATTACTGTTCTTGTTCCAAAACTGAGTATATAGTTCATCAGTATTGCAAAGGCTTGTTATGTATATCAAATATTGTGAAGTAGGTCCCTTAAATATAAGTAATAACACAAGCATAATAAAATTTATGTAATGCCAGATGACTCAATTATGTCATTTTACTGTAGATTCAGATTTAACATTTTACTAAAGCATGCTATTAGTTTCCTGCGGTTTTTGTAACATATTACTATAACCTCAATAGCTTGAACCAACAGAAATTCTCATAACCATATGAGCTAGAAGTCCTAAACCTGGCAGGCCCTCACTCTCGCTGGGAGTAGAATCTATTCTTGGCTTCTCCCAGCCTCTGGCAGTGGCAGACGCTGGGCTTTCTTTGGCATGTGGCCAAATCACTACAGTCTCTGCCTTTGTCTGCATATTGTCTTCTCCCCTATGTGTTTTCTCCTCTTTTACCTATCTATAATTATCGATTTAATATCTTTACAGTGTAAACTATACTGGGGGCTTCCCAGGTAGCTCATTGGTAAAAGAGCTTACCTGCTAATGCAGGAGACACCGGTCATATCCCTGGGTTGGGAAGATCCCCCTGAAGAAGGGAATGTCACCCCACTCCAATATTCTTGCCTGGAAAATCCCATGGACAGAGGAACCTGACAGTCTATCAGACATGACTGAGCAACTGAAACAACAAGCAACAATCTATCTGCAGTCTCTACTGCCTTTCTATTTTAAGGAAATTTGTGACTGGATTGAGAGAATAGCACTGAAATATATACATTACCGTATGTAAAATAGGTAGCCAGTGGGAGTTCAATGTATGATGCAAGGACCCCCAAGCCAGTGCTCTGTGACAACCTAAAGGGGTGAGAAGGGGGTTCAAGAGGGAGGGGACATGTGTATACCTAAGTCTGGTTCACGTTCATGTATGGCAAAAACCATCACAATATTGTAAAGAAATTGCTCACCCTAATAATCCAGGATTATGTCATTTAAAAATCATTAATTCATTCACATCTTGCAAAGTCCCTTTTTCCAAATAACATTAACAATCACAAGTTCCAGGGATTTGCCCTTATGTTCAGAATCTAAAAATAAATGATACAAATGAACTTATTTACGAAACAGAAAGAGTCTCATAGACTTTGAGAACAAACTTCTGGTTGCCATGGGGCAAAGATGGGGGAAAGTATAGTTAGGGAGTTTGGGACGACTATGTACACACTGCTGTATTTTAAACGGGTAACCAACAAGGACCTACTGTCTAGCACAGGAAACTATGCTCGACATTATGTGGCAGCCTGGATGGGAGGGGAGTTCTGGGGAGAATGGATACATGTATATATATGTCTGAATCTCTTTGCTGTGTACCTTTAACTATCACAACATTGTTAATCAGCTATACTCTAATACGAAATAAAAAGTTTAAAATATTTTAAAATAATTTTTTAAAAACTAAATAAAATGAATAAAATGGATATTATACATGTAAAATATTAATAATGATATTTATTTTTAAAAAGTTTCAGGGACTTGATTTGCAGGGATATTTTTCATCTTACCACACATAATTATGATATTCAATGATTATTACTTGACTATTAAATCAGTTTAACAAATGGAAACGAAGTCTTTCACAATCATTAAAATATATTCTTTAAATGCACTATATAGGTTAGACAAATTTTATAAATTTTATAACTGTGTAAAAATCTGCTAGACAGTATGTCTATCTACTCCTCTGAAATCCTGCACATCCATTTCATAAATCATAGAGCTTAAAACTATCTCAGTTGCTGGAGGTCTGTTACTGGCTTTCCTTGCCTCTAGGCACAGCTACATGGGTGAGAGGTATCTATTTTGTTCTTAAAGGTCTCCAGCAAAAGAGATTATATAACCTCTCCCAGCAATACATTTTGGCATTTCAAGCACTAAATATTTAAAATCTGACTCTTACATTCCAGAGGCATGGGAAATAGCAAAAGCTTTACAACTTGCACATTTACTGAAAAGTTCCAACACTTGATACAGTGGACAGCATAGATGAGGCAAATAAGGAAAACGAGAATGATGAACAGACTTCTTTTTTATATTATCACTGATACTATGAAACTCAGATACAGTTTGGCAGAGGGATATGTTATGATCTTGCTTTTTCCTAGACTTTTGAGAAAAAAAAAAGTTTCCCCTTAAAAAACAGAACAAAACAACTTTAGCCTAAGGTGATTGAAAAATATATGAAGACAGCCTTTCAAATTTGTTTCACTCTTGGAAATGTTTGTCTCTAATGCAGAGAAGAGGGAATGATGCTGGGGT
The DNA here is from genome assembly GCF_032452875.1 of Bos javanicus. Lineage (NCBI taxonomy): Eukaryota > Metazoa > Chordata > Mammalia > Artiodactyla > Bovidae > Bos > Bos javanicus. Next base: position 49,699,698 of record NC_083881.1, read on the forward strand.
AAAGGAGGACCCAAAGCAAATACAGAAATGAATCTTAAGCACAAAATAACCTGTTCTCTTAAACTATATAGAAATTCGATAATTCCACTTTATAAGATATAAAATGAGGATAGATATGTTAAAATCATCTGGTATTTTTAGGAAATGGAAGAAATTTAATCTAGAATGGAATTATTTAATAGCAAAGCAACCCTTGCTCATCGTATTTTATCTCTTTTATATTCTCAGGTACTAACATAATTTCCTCAGGTACATGGCTCCATCAACATTCCACCATGTTCCCAAGGCAAAACTATCATGTGATTCATTGTCTTTGGAAATCAGTGATTTTATAAACAACTGCTTTGTATGTTATTTCAGAGATTGTGAAGGGTGTGGTATGGCTATTCTACCTTCAGAATAAAAGCAGAAAAGGAATATTCTAGGTGTTTCTGGGCCACTACCTAAGTGTGATAAATGTGGAAATGTTTTTCTATATTTCCATATCCTTGAGATTCAATACAAAGTAATACAATTTACATATCTATAATACAATCTACTTATATGTAATCTGTGCCTGTGTGCACAGTTGCTCAGTCATGTCCAACTCTTTGGGACCCTGTGGACTGTAGCCTGCCAGGTTCTTCTGTCCATGGAAGTTTTTAGGCAAGAATACTGGAGTGGGTTGCCATTTCCTCCTCCAGGGGATCTTCCAGACCCAGGGACTGAACCTGCATCTCCATGCCACTCCTGCATTGGCGAGCAGATTCTTTACCACTGAGCCACCTGGGAAGGCACCTAAAACTCTTTTAAAAGTTTTTCTGAGAACTTTTATTTGGGAAAGAATTGAGTTGAGTTCTGGGTGGTTCTTGATTATTAGTATAAATCATCTATCATTTCTTATATGTATCTTGCTTACAATCACTCTATTTAATGTGATTAATTCAACTCTCATGATTTTTAAAAGGTGATCATAGTTTGGCAATGTGCCTAATCTTTGATGAAACTGCTTAACCATTGTACTTGAAAGAATGCTGCATAGGTAGCATGTCCCTCAGTTATCATGCAGCATGTGATCAATTTAAAGAAAGTGTTAAATCTAAAGAAAGCGAAAGTCACTCAGTCGTGTCCGATTCTTTGCGACCCCAAAGTATCAGAGTTTCAGCATCAGTCCTTCCAATGAATATTCAGGACTGATTTCCTTTAGGATGGACTGTCTTATAAATTAGTCTGGATGTGGAGGTATGGGGAAAGGAGACTGAGGAAGGTAACAAACTGAACAATGGAATATCTTTTTTTCATGGTAATGCTCTTAGGAAAATTGTATTTCTACCTTAATGTTAGGTATAGATGAACATGTTTTGAATTGCAAATATAAAAGACATGCAGTAAATTCTTTAGTTACAAAGTCTTTACTTTAAATGTTCTTCTGTAAGTTAGTTTAGGATAATGGAGTATTTTAAATGATGGCAAATTTCCCAGCAAAATAGTAAAATTTCTTTTAAGTGCAGAGAAATTGTTGTTACTTACTAAAGTCTCTGAACACAGAAAATAATCCAGGACAAATCTCAGTCCATTGTTCACTTTGTAATATCTTTCTTTTTGAATTCATCTTGAGGACCCAAAGGATTGGCCAGCTTTTTTCCCTTACACTTTCTTTATTATGTTTTACCAGGTATGTTTTCTCAAATAGGTTGAGTAGATTGAACAGGAATAGTAAACCTAGTCAGTGAGACAGAAATTTACACAGCAGGAGAAGCATTTGGGGAAATGATAATGAGAGAGCATGAGGGTTTTCTAGTACATCATCCCTTTCCTTTAAACACCACCACTCTACACCCAAAAATACAACGTTGGTATTTTTTAATGTTGTTTTGTAAACATGGGTATCTGTAATAGTGGAAGAAAAGGGGAAAATAAAAAGAAAATCCTGTTTTGAATATGAGGAGTAAACAAAATGTATATAAATCCTTGAAAAACTGCTCACTATAAGCAGTTCACAGTCTTGAGTGCAAAATCATTGGTCCAAAATAAACTGCTTTGTATACAAAGTGTTCATAGAAAGAATGACAATAAATCATAGAAACACATGATTTTTAAAATTTTACTACAGATTGTGATGTCTTTTCAAAATGAATGAAAACCTTGTTTTGAGTCATTGTGATAGGTTATCAGAGAAAATTATACTAAATGGCATATAAATGCAGGTAATATTGAATAAAATATTTGTTGTCACTGATAGAATATATGTAATTCACATGTCAGGATGATGTAATCAAGACCCAGGAATGATTTATACAAAGAATTAATTTCTTAACAAATTGAGGGAAAATTGATACTATAGGAAGGATATCACCTAGGGCAGCTTCACAAACTGATGAAAATGGCTTTACAAATGGTAAAAGTATTAGAAGGAAATATTTAAGGCACCAAACCAACTCTTTTTTTTTTTTCATTTAAATTTATTTACTTTAATTGGAGGCTAATTACTTTACAGTATTATATTGGTTTTGCCATACATCAACATGAATCTGCCACAGGTGTACACGTGTTTCCAATCCTGAACCCCCCTCCCACCTCCCTCCCTGTACCATCCCTCTGGGTCATCCCAGTGCACCAGCCCCAGGCATCCTGTATCCTGCATCAAACCTGGACTGGTGATTTGTTTCTTATATGATATTATACATGTTTCAATGCCATTCTCCCAAATCATCCCACTCTCTCCCTCTCCCACAGAGTCCAAAAGACTGTTCTATACATCTATGTCTCTTTTGCTGTCTCTCATACAGAGTTATCATTACCATCTTTCTAAATTCCATATATATGTGTTAGTATACTGTATTGGTGTTTTTCTTTCTGGCTTACTTCACTCTGTATAATAGGCTCCAGTTTTATCCACCTCATTCAGAGTGGGAGAAAATAATAGCAAATGAAGCAACTGACAAACAACTAATCTCAAAAATATACAGGCAACTCCTGCAGCTCAATTCCAGAAAAATATACGACCCAATCAAAAAATGGGCCAAAGAGCTAAACAGACATTTCTCCAAAGGAGACATACAGATGGCTAACAAACACATGAAAAAAATGCTTAACATCACTCATTATCAGAGAAATGCAAATCAAAACCACTATGAGGTACCATTTCACCCCAGTCAGAATGGCTATGATCCAAAAGTCTACAAGCAATAAATGCTGGACAGGGTATGGAGAAAAGGGAACCCTCTTACACTGTTGGTGGGGATGCAAACTAGTACAGCCACTACGGAGAACAGTGTGGAGATTCCTTAAAAAACTGGAAATAGAACTGCCATATGATCCAGCAATCCCACTGCTGGGCATACACACTGAGGAAACCAGAATTGAAAGAGACACATGTACCCCAATGTTCATCACAGCACTGTTTATAATAGCCAGGACATGGAAGCAACCTAGATGTCCATCAGCAGATGAGTGGATAAGAAAGCGGTGGTACATATACACAATGGAGTATTACTCAGCCATTAAAAAGAATACATTTGAATCAGTTCTAATGAGGTGGATGAAACCAACTCTTTTTTTTTTTTTTTATACATCTTGGTTCTATGACTCAAAAGTATAAATTACTGAACAAACACTGATGTCATCTGAGCAACCAAATGTCTCAGTAAAGGTGCTGGAATTGTTATGTTTTATAATCATGGCAGGTCACATGTTGAATTTATTTTTGCTTCAGTGTGTATTTTATTAAGGGTTATCTGAGAGATGGACTGTGAAGAAAGCTGAGCACTGAAGAATTGATGGTTTTGAACTGTGGTGTTGGAGAAGACTCTTGAGAATCCCTTGGACTGCAAGGAGATCCAACCAGTCCATTCTAAAGGAGATCAGTCCTGGGTGTTCTTTGGAAGCAATGATGCTAAAGCTGAAACTCCAGTACTTTGGCCACCTCATGCGAATGGTTGACTCATTGGAAAGGACTCTGATGCTGGGAAGGATTGGGGGCAGGAGGAAAAGGGGATGACAGAGGATGAGATGGCTGGTTGGCATCGGTGACTCAATGGACATGAGTTTGAGTGAACTCCAGGAGTTGGTGAGGGACAGGTAGGCCTGGCGTGCTGTGATTCATGGGGTTGCAAAGAGTCGGACACAACTGAGTGACTGAACTGAACTGAACTGAACTAGGAAATAAAATTCATCAAGGAAGGGAGGATGTGAAATGACAGATATGTCAATCAGTCTGATCCCTTAATTCCTAAGGTAAAGGTTAGGATTTGGCTAATTGCCTTCTTCTACAACCTATGAAATGGAAAGTATAAAATTTTTATAAATTACATTTATTGAATGTTTAAGATTTCATTTTAGTGTTCTTTCTACTTGGTCATTTGCTGGAGAGCTGAGGATCTAGGAAAGAATCAAGAACTGCAGTGTTGTGTCAGCTGATTCTAACTAATCTAGGGAGGGGGCGGGGAAATATATTTATTCATATAGAACATATTTTAAATATGCTTGCAATGCTTACAAAAAAACATAGGCAATGAAGAAACTTTCTGCGATGGATCTTTACTTACCTCTTTTGATCACCAAAAATAAGGTATGGTCATGAAAAGCCAGGAGAAAGAGAGCCTACTTTTAATTTAAAGCTTTAAGCCAAAAGAATGAAAGGATCTTTTGTAGCTGATATGTTGAATAAATTAGCTCATAAGTCTAGGGATTTCTGCACTGGAGATGGGGTTGAAGACTTGCAAATAAATGATGTGATTTTTTTCAGTTTCACCTCTCTGCATTTTTCTTCTTAAATGACAGGTGTAGTAGATGCCTGAACAAGATCTTTTAATATTCTCAAAACTAAAGGATACACACAAAAAATAAGGACTTTTTTTCACATGACATATGTTGGAAATATCTCCAATAATCAGGTTGAAATATTGCTAAGTCATGAACTTCACAACAGTTATCCTACTTAGGTACTGAATTTTCTAAATTCTGAGGCAAAGTTTACCTAACAGAGGAAAATAATAACAAGGCAGAGTATCATACTGATCAAGGTTAGATGCACTAGTTAAAATCAATTCAAAGTCTAAAAGTGAATAGCAAGAAAAATAGCAAAAATATTTGTCTTCAGAGAAAACAGTCAATTTGAAGGTAAAGCAGACATTATCACTGAGGTGAGAAGGTGGGAAATTCTTTTAAAAGTATCTAAGAATACTTTCCATTAACTTTTTTTTTCCAAAAAGATTTAATTTTTTTTTTTTCCCAGATTTAAAATTTAACTGTTTACCCTGAAGAAAATGTCTTGACACTTCTGGAGAACTGACAGACAGATATGATCAATAAGAAAACTGTGACAACTCTATCACTGAGACTTTGGAAGCTCCTAGTCATCTCTAAAAATTTTGCCAAATTTTGCATTTAAAAAGTAAGTAAAACTAGGCAAACAGAAAAATCATTCAGTGAATTCTAAGTTAGTTATAAAATTATAGCATGGAATGGTAAAACCAGACCATTAAGATGAAAAAAAAAATAATAATAATCACATGGAACTTCCTTAGCAAGGGCTAAAGTGAACATGGAAGTTAGAGAAATAATCTAGTGCACAAACTAGAGCACTTAAAACTGGAGAAAATGATATCTAACATTATTATGACAGAGCCTAATACAGAATTCCATGATTAAAGTAAAAACCATTCATTCTATAGTTGTATGTTGCAGATAACACTTTATTGTGTGAAACACGATAAGTTTTTAGCAATGCAAATATTTATAAAATTAAATTAAACATTTATTTTTCAAGTAAAAAAATGTCCTTAGGAAGCAATATTTCGTAAACTTGGTTCCACTTCAGTTGGATCATTAAAAAAAAAAAAAAAATTCTGAGGTTCCACTACGTATCTGATGGCTGAAGCTTTCCTTTGGTGAAACTCTGATTTTAAGTCTGTGATTTAAAACCAAACAATCAGCAAACAAGCAACAAAAATTCTCTAAGGACCAATGTTCTTAAGCTGACTTCTTGTTTTGCTCATTTTTCCATATCTCTTAGGTTTTATACCTGTATAGAGTCTATTTCTTGCAATATCTTGCTGTGAATCTGATAAATTTGCTTTCACGGTACTAGAAACTTAATATTAGATCCTCTCAGACATGACTACTATCCAAGTGGGGAATAAGTACAAAAATGACTACAGAGAGTCTGTTGGTATGTTGGCACTTTTTAGGTTATCATTCATTTGTGAAAAATAAATAGTCAAGAGTCAAGTTAATAGAAGGTACTTTGGAAGATTTCAAGTCCTTCAGGAATGCATTATTTAATGAATTTTTTCTATTCTACAAGATCTATGGAATTCCTGAACTATGGTAGGTGCGAGGGTACGTGTTGGGTACAGACCACATAATACTCTTTTCTCCCATGGAGTTTTTATTATAGAGTTCAGGTTTCCTTATAAGTCTTAAGACTGCCATCGGTGCTGTTTTCTTGTTTGTTTTTATTTTCCTAAACCTGAGGCTGATTGAAGAAAGTATGTAGCCAGCAGTATCTGTAACATAAATTAGTTATAAGGTCTGTGATTTGGCTGACAGCAGGAGCGGATCACATCAGTGTTTGCTCGTTTGTGTTGGCATTATTCTGACTCCAGAGCAAGCAAACACTCTCACAACTTCAGACTAGTGTTACCTAGCCAGCAGATATTTTCCGGCAGTTATAACATTACATAGCTTCCAATGTATGCACATATGCACTTGAATACATACAAGTGTATGTAAAAATCTCTTCTGCCTGTGCTTTGCTTGTTCTTTTGCATTCATGAGAGGGCTTTTGTTTTGTTTTACTTTTCTCATGATCATTTCAGTGGACAAAAACTGCCATGTCAAATTGGCATGTCTGCCTATCAGGGTGACTCTAGACCATTTAAGAAATATAATCAAGGAGGTGATATGATCACATTTGCATTTTTAGGATCACTTTGGCAGCAGAGTGAAGGATGGAGTAGAGGCTATGCTTTTAGAGTCAGGGAAAACATTTAGGCTTTATTTGAGTGTCCAGGTGAGAAATAAGGCAATTCTGTGGAGCTGAAGAGCATGTTGTTCAAGATATTTTTATGAGACAGAACTAATTGTTGTCAAGGGAATAAAATTATGGGGCGGGTGGAGTTTTGCTGGGAGGGTTTGCTAATATAAAGGAGGGTTTTAAGAGTTTTCCTCTTGAGTAAACAGGTTGATGTAGAAGTCACTCCCTGGAAAAGGAATATGGGAGACTGAGGCAGGGTTGGTCTTGAGGAAAGAGTGGCAAAGATGGTTTCGAGCTTGCTAAATTTGTGACTTTTATATGGCAGCAACTGATTAAACGGATGAATTTTCAGCAAGCACTTGATTAAATGAATCTGTCTCAAAAAGAGAAATTCATTGGAAATACAGTTTTGGGAGTTACCAGAATAGAAATTAAAAGTATAGGTGTTCCTGAAGTCAACAAGGAAAACGATACATGCTAAAAATAAAGAAGCCATCTGCCTATCCAGGAGACATGGGTCCGATTCCTGATCCAGGAAGATCCCACACGCTGCAGAGCAACTAAGGCCCTGCGCCACAATTGTTGAGCCTGTGCTGTAGAGCTCAGAAGGAACAGCTTCTGAAGCCTGCGTGCACTAGAATCCATGCTCCACAACAATGCGAAGCTCGCCACAACTAGAGAAAAGCCCGTGCAGCAATGAAGACCCAGCACAACCAAAAATAAATACGTAAATAAAATTATTTTAAAAATAAAGAACCCAAGGACAGGAATTTGGAGAACATGAACAAAGACCAACTTTTGTGTTGGTTGAAGTTTATGAAAAAATATGTATTTGAAAAAGGTTTGAATTGCTGGAAAAGAGTTGAGAGAATACTTGAATGTAAGCTGAAAAAGTGAGAAATATTTTAATAGACTTTTCAGGAGAGTGTAAATATTTGCTACTTCATATCATACCAACAGTTATAGTAGAACCCTAAATCACATCAAGAAAGTGTTATATTAAAATGTGCTAATCTTCCTTTCATTCTCATTGTATTATTTACATGAGTACATGTATATTGATTACCTGGATTACATGATTTTTTATATGAAATAAACATCATTAATAATTTGAGAAACAATGGTTCACAGCCAGGCATATCTTCCAAATATGGTCATATATTAATACAGAATGTGGAAAATTACTTTTGTTGATACCACTACTAATTTGATCAGAAAATTCTTTAAGTGTTGGCAAGCTGTTAGTCTCAGGGTGACAGGTACAAGGTTTTGAAAACTAACTTTCTCTTAAAAGATCAGATTTTACAATTAGTAATGATTCTGTTAAGGCCAGTTAACTTGAAGTGACAGGCTTAGTTTGTTCTTTTGTGGGGATATATTCTGCCAAATCCCATCATTCATGGGAAATAGATAGGGAAACAGTGGAAACAGTGTCAGACTATTTTTGGGGCTCCAAAATCACTGCAGATGGTGACTGCAGCCATGAAATTAAAAGACGCTTACTCCTTGAAAGAAAAGTTATGACCAACCTAGATAGCATATTCAAAAGCAGAGACGTTACTTTGCCAACAAAGGTCCATCTAGTCAAGGCTATGGTTTTTCCTGTGGTCACCTATGGATGTGAGAGTTGGACTGTGAAGAAAGCTGAGTGCTGAAGAATTGATGCTTTTGAACTGTGGTGTTGGAGAAGACTCTTGAGAGTCCCTTGGACTGCAAGAAGATCCAACCTGTCCATTTTGAAGGAGATCAGCCCTGGGATTTCTTTGGAAGGAATGATGCTGAAGCTGAAACTCTAGTACTTTGGCCACCTCAAGCGAAGAGTTGACTTATTGGAAAAGACTCTGATGCTGAGAGGGATTGGGGGCAGGAGGAGAAGGGGACAACAGAGGATGAAATGGCTGGATGGCATCACTGACTCAATGGATTTGAGTCTGAGTGAACTCTGGGAGTTGGTGATGGACAGGGAGGCCTGGTGTGCTGCGATTCATGGGGTCGCAAAGAGTTGGACACGACTGAGCGACTGAACTGAACTGACTGATTCTGCCAGATACCCAAATCTGAATAGCCATTGTTTACCGGCCATTCTTTTAAGGAAGAATGAAAAGAAGCTGCTCCTTCACCTAGCAACTCACTTGTACATATGCTTTTCCACCAAAAAAACTCTCATATTTTTGTACCTAAAGACAATGCCCATATTTCCATACCTGGCAGAGGTGTACTTTAAGGTACTTTCTATTTCATTATAAAGAATTTTTAAAAGACACATGTGTAGGAATTCAGATTTAGTATGATTTATAAATTTTACTGCTTCATCAGGGCCTTCTTAAGTAAATTTTATTGTTTTGTTTTTTTTTTTTCCAAGAGAATATGGTAAAGTGAAAAATAAAAATATATCCCAGTATAGTTTGTTAACAGGCACAATTTATGCCCTTTTCCTTCACCAATTCCTTTCCAACTTCAGTACATCCAGCACAAAAAAGCAATAACATCATAGTGTTTTGATAAATTTTGACTTTATGGAACCCTGGAAACATCTCAGAGATACGCAGGAATCCATTGTCCACACTATGAAAACCACTGAAAAATAATCTAGACAAGATGCAAATATTAAACACAGACAGAAGGAATGAAAGAAACATGTGAATGTTTTTTGCTCTTTATATACAAGAATAAAATAAAGAGATTATATTTAGGTGAAATCTTAAGACAAAATAATAGAAAACATGATTTTACTAGATGCCTTTCAGGACTAAGATTGTTGTTTAAAAGTAAAGATAAAAGCAAATAAATAAAACGGGCAATGGTGATATACTCTGTATGCTCTTTATTCTATCATCTTGCTTTTATGACATGTAGTGATGCTAAACATTTCCAGGCTTCTCTGACTTTTCTGTTCTTTTGAATGTGCTGAGCAGTCCTTCATCTAGAACTGGTATTATGTACCATTCATTACTGCCAATGTTACATGGGAAAGCTACTTGGACATCTTAGGCACAGCTGCCTTATCATCTCTCAGAATTCATTTTCTCCTGTTTCTTAAAAAATGTCAGTTGTTATCCATTCTCAATTCCTTATATGGATTAAATTACTCAGCTGCATTGAAATGTGTTCAGAGAGCTCACAATGGCCAATAACATTAAACAAATTCTAGGTAGACAATAAGAGCCTTAGGTGTGTATATGTGCTAATCCTGTACACAAACTATGTGTACTTGTGTACTGTGCTATATGTGCTTGTGTACTGAGACGAGTACAAAAGAATTTCTGTACACAATATTTGTGTTTTGAGATAAATTGTATCTATAGTGTTTAGGTTACTTACAGACATAGAAAAAGAGAATAATGATTTTTTTACAATCTGCTTTTTTATAGTTAACATATAAAATTATTTCACACTTTAAGTAATTATCTATATTAGCCATGGCTTCCAGAGAAATGTAACCAAGAGTAAATTATATAAAAACTCACTCATATATACAGAGAGAGTGAGATTTTAAAGAATTGGCTGGCACAACTGTGGGAGTCAGCAAGTCCAAAATTTGTAGGACAGACCAGTGGGGCAAACTGGAAACTCGGTCAGTCTTTGATGCTGTGGTATTGAAACATAATTTCTTCTCAGGGAAAAGTGTTTTGCTCTTAAGACCTTCAACTGATGGGTGAGGCCCACCTTACCAATCAAGGGTAATCTCCTTTACCTAAAGTCAACCTAAGTTAAGCACATATACAAAATACAACATCTTCATTAGCGTTTAATAAAACAACTGGGTACTATTGCATAGTCAAGTTGCTACCTGAGACTAATCATCACAGCACCAATGGGATCTGTGATGGACAGGAGCAGTCTCTTCTGCAACATTACTTGATTGTTATATATACATTCCAGTTTCACTTTTTAATCCAGGATGAGGTCTAAAACTAGACTTTGAGATAATTGTATCCCAAGGGGAATGAAGTAGGGCACCACTTTGGGTCATGGATTCTTTGGCTTTATTTTGAGAAAGAGGATTTGAGGTGGCAAAATTCTTTCTCACATTAGGATATGGAGATTATTCTCAAGTAAAACCTTAAATGTCTGTGCTTAGAGTACCTTGTACTGGTAAGATATAGTTATAAGAATCCCTTCAGTATTGGAATAATTTCATGAAATGAATGTTTTATTTTAATAAATAGAGCTAGGATAGCCTAGTAAGAGCGTGATGGAGAGAGTAAGGAGCCAAGCAAAATAGAACAGCAAGTCACTTTCTGTTGTTTGCTGATAATGATCCATTTATCCTTTCACCCTTGCAGGAGTTCTCTGCTTAGTTTCCTTTTATTCTTAATCCCAGAAAGTGTCCCATTTCCGCCTGACATACTTTTGTTCCTCTGGGAAACAAAGTACCTCTTAAAGAATCTGCCTGGAAATCTCATGCTTATTTTCCTTGTGAGCCTTGGCTTTGAACTTTGTGCTTCCACTGACCCTCTCCACTGCCGCTCAAACCTCAGGAAGATTACAACTGTTCAATTTGGAGCCACAGAGCATTTACGGTTTTGTTTTTATTACTAGAAAGTGAGTGATTTATGATTTGCAATATTAAAACATTATTTTTTGGTTACCAAGTAACAGAGAGAAATATTAATGACCTAAAAAAAATGCATATGAATTTGGACAAACCACTCCAGAAGTCACGAATCAGCACTCTGAATGCAATTATTATAAAGAAGTATCTGGATAAATCAATATAAATGATGTTATTTATTCTCATTGCATAAATTATTAAATCATGTATACTAAATTGATTGTACTTTAAAGATATTGAATTTTAATATAATAATAACTGCTAAGTTATATTCTTAAAATTGTAATTGTGGTTCAAGACTTAAGGGTAGCATAATTGAAATCAGTGGCAGTCCAGGCAGACAGTTTATGCAAAATAAAAAGTAAGAGCATGATAGTCATTCAAAATTTGCCATAACTTGCGGTTCTGAGTTTTCAGGTTGACAATAGTGTCAAGATTTCATCCTTTCAAAATTCCTAAGAAACGAAGTTTTCTCAACTCATACAGATAACTTTAAGGGTTCTTTTACTTGGTATGACAATAGTCTTAACTGAAGAAGAATTAAATTGGCAGCACAGATGTATTTAGAGTCTTATCGGTAGAATGCACAAAAATCAGTGGTGGCATGTGATATGAATACAGATGATACACTTCTATACAAGGCCAGCTGAATGAGATTCTTGCTCCAAACACCGAATTTATACTTCTACTCATTATGACATGTTGAAAAACAAAGTGCCTAAATTTTACAACAATAATTATCTCTTCCTCTACCATCCAATTATGGTTATTATTTGCTGTAAACTGAATGTTATAATCTTTATCACATTATCTAAAATATTTTTATGATACTCCATATTAAAACAGCCTAAATATTTAACAAATCAATTTATGTATAAATTGTTTTATAAATTAAGCATTAATAATTATTCTTAAAAATAGATTAATATAAATTATAGTTGTGAAGCCTATGGTCTTTGTCCCTCATGTCCTTTCCCTGCCTTTTCTCTCTGGAAAATCTTAGCCAAAGAATAAGTTTAACCAGAGAAGTGAAAACATGCAGAAACAAAGGAAAATAGTCAAAGGAGACCAAATAACAATGATGATTCAGTAAACAGTGTGAAAGATGTTTAATTCATTCTCAAGGGCTATAGATAATATTTTGAGCCATATCCTGTGAGCTGTCTTTTAGATACTGAAACCTCCACCAGATGAATTAAGTTAACAACGTGATGACCAGACTGTATCTATGACTTGTGCTGTGCTGTGCTTAGTCGCTCAGTTGTGTCCAACTTTGTGAACCCATGACCTCTAGCCAACCGGGCTCCTCTGTCCGTGGAATTCTGCAGGCAGGAATACTGGAGTGGATTGCCATGCCTTTTTCCAGGGGATCCTCCCAGGCCCAGGGATCAAACCTAGATTGCCCACATTGCAAGAAGATTCTTTACTGACTGAGCCACCAGGGAAGCCCAAGGATACTGGAGTGGCTAGCTTGTCCCTTCTCCAGGGGATCTTCCTGACCCAGGAACTGAAGCAGCATTGCAGGGGTATCTTTTACTAGCTGAGCTATCAGGGAAGCCCAGGCCATAACATAAGCTGCCACAATTCCTAGAATTGGCCTAAAAGAAATGGAAATAAACCCACCATGGATCTGAATATTAACTGTACTTAAAACAACCAATATGACACTGGTTAGACCACCAACGACCAGTTTCAAGATGACAGTTAAGAGCCCACTGGCTGTTTCTGCATGTAGCCCCCTTCCTCAGCCTATAGAAGCTCTTGCCCACTGACTGTCAGTGGAGGAGCTGGGGAAAATCAGCCTTTTTGGATAGGTGTTCACCCTTTCCCCTCACCATTGCTGACATCTAAAATAAATTAAAGTTTCCTTTGCACCAACCTGGCGCTTGAGTGGCGAGCAGACAGACCCCACTTTCAGTTTTAGATGATTATTTAAAGCAAAGTTAGAGGAAATAAAACTAAGTAAAGTGGGTAGTTTGTGAAAACTATTTTTTTAAAATAATTGCTTCTTACTAAATTTCACATATTTTTATTGTTATTCATAATCTTATTATATTGCACACAGGTTAGGATATATCAGTTCAGTTAAGTTCAGTCGTTCAGTAGTGTCTGACTCTTTGCGACCCCATGAACCGCAGCACACCAGGCCTCCCTGTCCATCACCAACTCCCACAGTCCACCCAAACCCATGTCCATTGAGTCGGTGATGCCATCCAACCATCTCATCCTCTGTCATCCCCTTCTCCTCTTGCCCTCAATCTTTCCCCGCATCAGGATCTTTTCAAATGAGTCAGCTCTTTGCATGAGGTGGTCAAAGTATTGGAGTTTCAGCTTTAGCATCAGTCCTTCCAATCAACACCCAGGACTGATCTCCTTTAGGATGAACTGGTTGGATCTCCTTGCAGTCCAAGGGACTCTCAAGAGTCTTCTCCAACACCACAGTTCAAAAGCATCAATTCTTTGGCACTCAGCTTTCTTTATAGTCCAACTCTCACATCCATACATGACCACTGGAAAAACCATAGCCTTGACTAGATGGACTTTTGTTGACAAAGTAAAGTCTCTGGGTTTTAATATGCTGTCTAGGTTGGTCATAACTTTTCTTCCAAGGAGTAAGCGTCCTTTAATTTCCTGGATGCAATCACTGTCTGTAGTGATTTTGGAGCCCAGAAAAATAAAGTCAACCACTGTTTCCCATCTATTTGCCATGAAGTGATGGGACCAGATGCCATGATCTTAGCTTTCTGAATGCTCAGTTTTAATACAACATTTTCACTCTCCTCTTTCAGTTTCATCAAGAGGCTTTTTAGTTCTTCTTCACTTTCTGCCATAAGGGTGGTGTCATCTGCATATCTGAGGTTACTGATATTTCTCCCAGCAATCTTGATTCCAGCTTGTGCTTCATCCAGCCCAGCATTTCTCATGATGTACTCTGCATATAAGTTAAATAAGCAGGGTGACAATATACAGCCTTGACGAACTCCTTTTCCTATTTGGAACCACTCTGTTGTTCCATGTCCTATTCTAAACTGTTGCTTCCTGTCCTGTATATAGGTTTCTCAAGAGGCAGGTCAGGTGGTCTGGTATTCCCATCTCTTTCAGAATTTTCCACAGCTTATTGTGATCCACACAGTCAAAGGCTTTGGCATAGTCAATAAAGCAGAAATAGATATTTTTCTGGAATGCTCTTGCTTTTTTGATGATCCATCAGATGTTGGCAATTTGATCTCTGGTTCCTCTGCCTTTTCTAAAACCAGCTTGAACATCTGGAAGTTCACAGTTCATGTATTGCTGAAGCCTGGCTTGGAGAATTTTGAGCATTACTTTACTAGCATGTGAGATGAGTGCAATTGTGTAGTAGTTTGAGCATTCTTTGGCATTGGAATGAAAACTGACCTTTTCCAGTCCTGTGGCCACTGCTGAGTTTTCCAAATTTGCTGGCATATTGAGTGCAGCACTTTCACAGCATCATCTTTCAGGATTTGAAATAGCTCAACTGGAATTCCATCACCTCTGCTAGCTTTGTTCATAGTGATGCTTCCTAAGGCCCACTTAACTTCACATTCCAGGATGTCTGGCTCTAGGTGAGTGATCATACAATTGTGATTATCTGGGGTTGTGAAGATCTTTTTTGTACAGTTCTTCTGTGTATTCTTGCCACCTCTTCTTAATATCTTCTGGTTCTGTTAGGTCCCTACCATTTCTGTCCTTTATTGAGCCCATCTTTGCATGAAATGTTCCCTTGATATCTCTAATTTTCTTGAAGAGTTCTCTAGTCTTTCCCATTCTATTGTTTTTCTCTATTTCTTTGCATTGATTGCTGAGTAAAGGTTTATTATCTCTCCTTGCTAGTCTTTGGAACTCTGCATTCAAATGGGTTTATCTTTCCTTTTCTCCTTTGCTTTTTGCTTCCCTTCTTTTCACAGCTATTTGTAAGGCCTCAGACAGCCATTTTGCTCTTTTGTATTTCTTTTTCTTGGGGATTGTCTTGATTCCTGTCTCCTGTACAATGTCACATACTTGCATCCATAGTTTATCAGGCACTCTGTCTATCAGACCTAGTCCCTTAAATCTATTTCTCACTTCCACTGTATAGTCATAAGGGATTTGATTTATGTCATACCTGAATGGTCTAGTGGTTTTCTCCACCCAGATATCTACTGCTTCAGAATTTAGAAATTTATATTGAAGTGTTGCAAAAACTTTATAATTTTTTCCACACAAGTTTTGAGAGTCATTAGTTGTGTACTTAGTGTTATTAAATTCAGAAACAGTTAGTTGTTTTAAAATTTTAAAAATTACTCTTTGTCTGTATTTGCTAACAGTTTTAAAATACATAATGTTTTTTTATATTAAAGGAATTATTCCTCCCACCCCCCCAGGAATATGCTAAGTGTATTAAATAAAGCATGGAGCTTCCCAGGTGGAGCTAGTGGTAAACAACCCTCCTGCCAATGCAGGAGACATAAGAGATATGGGTTCAATTGCTGGGTCGGGAAGATCCCCTAGAGGAGGGCATGGTAACCCACTCCAGGATTCTTGCCCAGAGAATCCCATGGACAGGGGAGCCTGGCAGGCTACAGTTCACAGTGTCGCAAAGAGTTGAACATGTCTGAAGCATCTACTTAATTGTTATATTACAGTTATAAGATCAAAACAACAATGCTCTATAAATTATAGAAATTTTGTTTAGTAAAACAGTAAGGAGATTTTAGAGAGAGTTTCTAAATTCATTTCATTTTGTCTTAGTTTGAGTTCCTCAGAAGCAGACCTAGGACAAGGATTTGCATGCATGTGATTTATTTAAAAAGTTTTCTCAGGGGCAAATCTATGTGTGAACAGAGGAGTCAGGAAAAGGAAGGGGGAAGATCCCAGCAAGGACAAGCTATCAGCCTCTGACTAATCTTAGAGGACAGCCCTGGAGTGAAAATTATCCTTCACCAGTCATCCACCTAATTGATGTGGGAGCCTGGCTTTCATTATTTTTTCTGTACCCGTAAGTCATTAGCTGAGGGTTTGGCATCTTTCTTTTAGCCAACTACATTCAAAATTCATTCATGTTGCTGCATAAATAAATAATTACTTCTTTTTATTCCTGACTACTATTCCATTGTATGGATGAACCACAGTGTGTTTCTTCATTCTCCTGTTTAAAATACCTTGTTGCTTCCAGTTTTTTACAATTATGAATAAAAGAGTTATGACAGTGCACATACAGGCTTTTATGTGAAGATAAAATTTAAATTCATTTGAGTAAAAACAAGGAATAAGTAGACTAAGCAATAACTGTATGTTTTGTTTTATAACAAACTGCCTTATCGTTCCCCAAACAGCTTTACCATGTTTGCATTTCTACCATAGGTGAATGATAATGTCTATTGCTCTGCATCCTCCTTAGTATGACATATTGTCATTTACAAATTTTAAAAATGATTTTAGTAGTGGATAGTGTTAAGTATTTATGGTCTTAATTAGGTTTTACTTTAATAACATTTACCTAATACTGAGCATCATTTCATGTGCTTATCATACCATATTTGCCATTTCTATTTTTTGATAGTGTCTTTAGAATTAGGTATTTTATTTTTAAAAGGCATCATTTGTTTTCATGCTGTTGAGTTTTAGGTGTTATTTTTTAATTCTGGATAAAATTCTTTTACAGAATGTATTAGTTGCAAACATTTTCTCCCGGTCTATATGTTGTCTTTTTGTTTTCTTAATAGTATCCTTTGAATAACAAATATTGTAATTCAACAGGATTTAACAAGACTTACCTGGCTTGTGTTTCCAAAACTGGCTTGGTGTCTTCTGTTTGCACTGCTTTCTGGAGTGAATCCCTGTTTCAGCGTTGTTTTTACTCAGCGCTCCTTAGATTGGTAGTGGATTAGGAGGGTTTATCTGATATCCTGATTAAACTTCAATCAGAGGTAGGTGTGACCCAGGTATTGAGAGTGTGGTCTTCACAGGCCTTGCTGTCCACCCTTGCATAAATATACTGGGTCTTTCCTTGGTGTTCGGAGAAGGCGATGGCACCCCACTCCAGTACTCTTGCCTAGAAAATCCCATGGACGGGGAGCCTGGTGAGCTGCCGTCTATGGGGTCCCACAGAGTCAGACACGACTGAAGTGACTTAGCAGTAGCAGCAGCAGTTCCCTGGTGTTAAGCTTTTTTTTTCTCTTGTTCTCCTCACCAAGCTGCAGTGGGTTTCCACCAAGGCCCTCAGGCTCTGTATGGTTTTGTTGCCTTTCTCCCAAGAGACTAAGACCTTCCTTCTAGGAGATAGTCTTGGGGTATTTCTGCAGCAGTTTAAGTTTCCTTCCCCCAGGCAAAAACTTTCTCTAAGTTTACCTTATTTCTCTGTGAATACTTGATTGAGTTCTCTAAGGAAAGGACTGTAAAAAAATGTATCCCCAGCTCATGGGTGTCCCCAGGGTTTTCACACTCTTATGCTAATCCAAACTCAGGCTTTAGCAATTTGATAAATAATTCTGGTTGAATATTATTGTAGCTGAGTAGCATCCTATGGGGCCTTCCCAGAACAGACTCCCTGCCCACCCAAGTCCTCCACCTGCCTCTGATCTGTAGAAAACCTGTAGCATCTGAGGCCTTCCCTGAGTTCCAAAGAGTAAATGTAATCAGAGAAGTGAGAAAAGACAGAAAGAATGGACAATAGTCAAGCAAAATAAAATAATAATAGTTTAACCATTAAACAAAGTCAAGGCCATTTAGCTCCTCTAAAGGGCTCTAGATAATATTCTGAACCATGTCCTTTGAGCTGTTTTGCAGATACCAAAACCCTACCAATTGAGAGAAGTTAACTGCATGCTGCCTACAAGCATGCACATAGACCCTGACTGGTTGGAACCAGGTGGTTGATGACATTGACTGCCAGTTGCCTCACCACCAACCAATCAGAGGAATGTCCATAAGCTAATCATGCATTCCACAACTGTGCTCCCTTATCCTAAGTTCCGGAGAAGGCGATGGCACCCCACTCCAGTATTCTTGCCTGGAAAATCCCATGGATGGAGGAGCCTGGTAGGCTGCTGTCCATGGGGTCTCTAGGAGTCAGACACGACTGAGGGGCTTCACTTTCACTTTTCACTTTCATGCATTGGAGAAGGAAATGGCAACCCACTCCAGTGTTCTTGCCTGGAGAATCCCAGGGACGGCGGAGCCTGGTGGGCTGCCGTCTATGGGGTCGCACAGAGTCAGACACGACTGAAGCGACTTAGCAGCAGTAGCAGCAGCATCCTAAGTTCGGATCTTTTAAGCACTAGCTGTCCTGGCGCCCTTCTCGTCACCACAGTGCTTTGTAAGTAAATTAGCTTTACTGTGAACCAAATTTGGTTCTATAATATTATTACTAACTTACATAATACTGGCCTCAAGTCTGGCCCAAGTTAGCAAGTGCTACATTACAGTTCTGAAATTTCTTTTAGTCACCTCTCTATTGTGATTTTTAGATGAATCCTTTGTCCTATCACTGTGATTTTCAGATGATTTTAAGAAAAATTATTAATTTGAAGTTTCTCCAGCTTTCTCCCTCCTAATTCTAGTGGCCTTAGTAATGCTGTTTGCAGTTATCTATATCTCCAATGTTAAATCAGAAATTGCTATATTGTTTATAAAATTCCGACTTCCCTGGTGGCTCAGACGGTAAAGTGTCTGTCTACAATGCGGGAGACCCAGGTTCGATCCCTGGGTTGGGAAGATCCCTTGGAGAAGGAAATGGCAATCCACTCCAGTACTATTGCCTGGAAAATCCCATGGACAGAGGAGCCTGGTAGGCTACAGTCCATGGGGTTGCAAAGAGTAGGACACAACTGAGTGACTTCACATTATAAAATTCCAACTTTATTATTGCAATTGCAATAAATTCATAGATTGGGTTAAAACAATATTCTAAAATTATATAATGGGAAAGACAAGAGATCTCTTCAAGAAAATTAGAGATACCAAGGGAACATTTCATGCAAAGATGGGCTCAATAAAGGACAGAAATGGTAGGGACCTAACAGAACCAGAAGATATTAAGAAGAGGTGGCAAGAATACACAGAAGAACTATACTGAAAAGATCTTCATGACCCAGATAATCATGATGGTGTGATCACTCACCTAGAGCCAGACTTCCTGGAATGTGAAGTAAGTCAAGTGGGCCTTAGGAAGCATCACTATGAACAAAGCTAGCAGAGGTGATGGAATTCCAGTTGAGCTATTTCAAATCCTGAAAGATGATGCTGTGAAAGTGCTGCACTCAATATGCCAGCAAACTTAGAAAACTCAGCAGTGGCCACAGGACTGGAAAAGGTCAGTTTTCATTCCAATCCCAAAGAAAGGCAATGCCAAAGAATGTTCAAACTACTGCACAATGGCACTCATCACACACTAGTAAAGTAATGCTTAAAATTCTTCAAGCCAGGCTTCAGCAATACGTTAACTGTGAATTTCCAGATGTTCAAGCTGGTTTTAGAAAAGGCAGAGGAACCAGAGATCAAATTGCCAACATCCCATGGATCCTCAAAAAAGCGAGAGAGTTCCAGAAAAACATCTATTTCTGCTTTATTGACTATGCCAAAGCCTTTGACTGTGTGGCTCACAATAAGCTGTGGAAAATTCTGAAAGAGATGGTAATACCAGACCACCTGAGCTGCCTCTTGAGAAACCTCTATGCAGGTCAGGAAGCAGTGTTAGAACAGGGCATGGAACAACAGACTGGTTCCAAATAGGAAAAGGAGTATGTCAAGGCTGTATATTGTCACCCTGCTTATTTAATTTATATGCAGAGTACATCATGAAAAATGCTGGCATGAATGAAGCACAAGCTGGAATCAAGATTGCTGGGAGAAATATCAATAACCTCAGATATGCAGATGACACCACCCTTATGGCAGAAAGCGAAAAAGTACTAAAGAGCCTCTTGATGAAAGTGAAAGAGGAGAGTGAAAAAGTTGGCTTAAAGCTCAACGTTCAGAAAACTAAGATCAAGGCATCTAGTCCTATCACTTCATGACAAATAGATGGGGAAACTGTGGAAACAGTGGCTGACTTTATTTTTCGGGGCTCCAAAATCACTGCAGATGCCATGAAATTAAAGGACACTCCTTGGAATGAAAGTTATGACCAACCTGGACAGCGTATTGAAAAGCAGAGACTTTACTTTTTCAACAAAGGTCCGTCTAGTCAACGTTATGGTTTTTCCAGTAGTCATGTATGGATATGAGAGTTGGACTAAAAGCTGAGTGCCAAAGAATTGATGCTTTTGAACTGTGGTGTTGGAAAAGACTCTTGAGAGTCCCTTGGACTGCTAGGAGATCCAACCAGTCCATCCTAAAGGAGATCAGTCCTGAACATTCATTGGAAAGACTGATATTGAATCTGAAACTCCAATACTTTGGCCACCTGATGTGAAGAGGTGACTCATTTGAAAAGACCCTGATACTGGGAAAGATTGAGGGCAGGAGGAGAAGGGGGTGACAGAGGATGAGATGGTTTGATGGCATCACCAACTCGATGGATATGGGTTTGAGTGAACTCTGGGAGTTTGTGATGGACAGGGAGGCCTGGCGTGCTGTGGTTCATGGGGTTGCAAAGAGTCGGACATGACTGAGCAACCCAACTGAACTGAAAATTATGTAATTTTTACAATATGTTTTATCTTTTCAGTTAGAGTTCAACTGGAGAATAGAACCAGTAGAATGAATATATATTAAAATGTTTATTGCAAGATGTTGGCTTATATGACAATGGGGACTGGGAAGTCCAAAATGCATAGGGATAGATCATTAGGAAAGGGAAGTTGGCATTCTTAGCATGAGCTGACATTTCTATCAACAGGTAAAATTTCCTCTTCATCAAGAAAGGCTCAGTATAAAATTAAGGACTTGAAAGTGACTGAATTAGGCTCATCTGTTTGGGCTTCCCTGGTGGCTCAGATGGTAAAGAATCCGCTTGCAACATGGGAGACCTGGGATCAATTCCTAGGTTGGGAAGATTCACCTGGAGGAGGGCGTGGCAACCCATTCCAGTATTTTTGCCTGGAGAATTCCGAGGGCAGAGGAGCCTGGTGGGCTACAGTCCATGGGGTTGCAAAGAGTCAGACATGACTGAGCAACCAAGAGCAGCATAGCATTTACCTGGATAACCTTCCTTACTTGAAGTCAAATGACTATGGACATTAATCACATCTACAAAATACCTTCTCAGTAATACCTGAAGTAGTGTTTGAATCACTAGGTGGAAACCGTAGCCTAGCTAAGTTTTACTTTCATTTTTCTTTATATTGATCTCTAAGATAATAATATTTCTTATCTGCCTGATACATATATTCAGTTGCATTTGTTACCAAATAATTTAACCTTCAAATTAGTCTTTGTATTTTCTGACTACTGTAGTTTTACACAGGAAACATTTATTTTCTAATTGCAAATGTTTTGTAAAATGTTATGGTTTTTCAGTTTATAAGCAGTGGCCTTTATGTCCCATATGCACATCAAATGAGTTAAAAAAAAAAAAAAAGAACTGAATGCTTAGTTTATTCTAATATCTCTATTCATAGACTGCTTATTTTACTTCATTATTGTCAATTAATTATTTATTTCTTAACTTAGCCAGACTGTGTAGCTTTAAAGTGTTTTGTTTTTATTTTTCTTTCAGATAATTTTAAAGTTTATTGATATTTTAGACAAATTTCATGCATATAGAAGAGTTAGAATCACCACATATAATTATATCATGCTCAAGATAAGTTATTTTACTTTGGCACTTCATAGACTAACCAATTCAACATAGCAGGCACGAAATTTTTATGTATTCCATCAGGACAGGATAAATACCACTATGTTTTATCTGAATGCAATGGCTTATGTTTATAGTTTTGATAAAATGGCTATTATAATAATTCATAATAGTGACTTTGTTGTGTTTAGTTCAATAAAAGTCGAGTGGTATAGAGGTGTGACCCAAAGTTTATGACATGCTCCTTTTTAATATTTTTTTAACCTAAAAGTAAACATTAATGACTGCTGGGTAGATAATTAGAACAGATGCCTCCCATTTCAGAGTGTAAATATATGAAAATTACAAAGAACATGCATTTTAACTCAGAATTTCACTATCTTCTATTATTTTCTCCTTCATTTTATCCCATTATTCTATACTGGGTTCTCAATGTATACATGCTAATTTCAGCACTTGTACTTCCTATTTTCTTTCCTTCTTGATCACATTCCTTAAGCTCTTTCTACCACTTAAAATTAGCCTGTTGTTGTTTAGTTGCTAAGTCTTGCCTGACTCTCTTGCAACCCTGTGGTCTGTAGCCCACCAGACTCCTGTCTATGGAATTTCCCAGGCAAAAATACTGGAGTGGGTTGCCATTTCCTTTTCGAGGGGCTCTTCCCAACCCTGGGGGATCAAACCTACATCTAGGTGGGTTCTTTATCACTGAGTCACTGAGTAAGCCGCCCCCAAATTAGCCTGTACTTTGTCAGTTCCTTTATGGCCTTTATGTGTGTGAGGCAAGTTGGTCTGATAAATTAATTAGTGCTAAGGTGTCAGTTGTTCATATTGTCTCTTCTGAATTTATGACACATCAAAGGAATAATTAATATGCCTATCTTGGTAATTGTTCTTCCCTTGAGAAAGTCTTCTCACCTGCCCAAAGTATCTGCTTTTTTAGTATTCTCATTTTTCTTATTTAACTGCTATATGTGATCAAATATGTTTATCAGAGTAACATTATCAACCTAGATGACACTTCCTAAGAGACTGGATAGTATGACGAATCAAATAGTATAAGTTAATATCATATCAATGACAAATTTGGAAAAACACAATATATATATATATATATATATATTTATATTTAAGAGTAAAACTATTTTGTTGCCGTGATAATATAGATTATGTAAAAGCCTGATAGAACCATTGGATATATGTATTATTTTTATTTTTATAAAATATACATGGAGAATTTTTTCTTAATGCTGATAATAAAGGCATTCAGGGAAGCATGGGGGGCCAGTACTAAGATGGATAAACTTGTGGTCATTATTATGAGTATCTTGCTTATATGGACCAAAATATATAAGATAGAGAGATTCATCACTTTCTATATCTTCCCTGAGCATACTTCCTAGGTGCCTACTTATTGAATTCCTAAATAACACTTTGTGATTTTAATTTCACCTCTGGTGCTTATTATTTTATAGACTGGTGATTATATTTTTCAGTTTTCAAGGTTTTGAGATCAACATTTGCTAAACTGGAAAGGTATAGTTTTTAAAGTTAAACTCAGTTATTTTTTTGCTGAAATTGTTCAACAGTTTCTTCTGAAGAACTATGGACAGAGGTTTGTACAGTGTACAGGAGGCAGTGATCAAGACGATCCCCAAGAAAAAGAAATGCGAAAAAGCAAAATGGTTGTCTGAGGAGGCTTTACAAATAGCTGAGAAAAGAGAAACTAAAGGCAAGGAGAAAAGGAAAGATATATCCATTTGAATAGAGTCCCAAAGAATAGCAAGGAGATATAAGAAAGCCTTTCTCAGCATCAGTGAAAAGAAATAGAGATAAACAATAGAATGGGAAATACTAGAAATCTCTACAAGAAATTAGAGATACCAAGGAAACATTTCATGCAAAGATGAGCACAATAAAGGACAGAAATGGTAGAGACCTAACAGAAGCAGAAGATATTCAGTTCAGTCACTCAGTCATGTCCGACTCTTTGTGACCCCATGAACCACAGCACTCCAGGCCTCCCTGTCCATCACCAACTCCTGGAGTCCACCCAAACCCATGTCCATTGTGTTGGTGATGCCATCCAACCATCTCATCGTCTGTCATCCCCTTCTCCTCCAGCCCTCAATTTTACCCAGGATCAGGGTCTTTTCAAATGAGTCGGCTCTCTGCATCAGGTGGTCAAAGTATTGGAGTTTCAGAAGACATTAAGAGGTGGCAAGAATACACAGAAGAACTATACAAAAAAAGATCTTCATGACCCAGGTAATAATGATGGTGTGATCACTCACCTAGAGCCAGATATCCTGGAATGTGAAGTCAAGTGGGCCTTAGGAAGCATCACTACAAACAAAGCTAGTGGAGGTGATGGAATTCCAGTTGAGCTACTTCAAATCCTAAAAGATGATGCTGTGAAAGTGCTGTACTCAATATGCCAGCAAGTCTGGAAAACACAGCAGTGGCCACACGACTGGAAGAGATCAGTTTTCATCCCAATCCCAAACAAAGGCAATGGCAAAGAATATTTAAGTTCAGTTCAGATCAGTTCAGTTGCTCAGTCGTGTCTGACTCTTTGTGACCCCATGAATTGCAGCACGCCAGGCCTCCGTGTCCATCACCAACTCCCGGAGTTCACTCAGACTCACGTCCATCGAGTCAGTGATGCCATCCAGCCATCTCATCCTCTGTCGTCCCCTTCTCCTCCTGCCCCCAATCCCTCCCAGCATCAGAGTCTTTTCCAGTGAGTCAACTCTTCGCATGAGGTGGCAAAAGTACTGGAGTTTCAGCTTTAGCATCATTCCTTCCAAAGAAATCCCAGGGCTGATCTCCTTCAGAATAGACTGGTTGGATCTCCTTGCAGTCCAAGGGACTCTCAAGAATATTCAAACTACTCACAATTGCACTCATCTCACACACTAACAAGGTAATGTTCAAAATTCTCCAAGCAAGGCTTCAACAGTACATGAACTATGAGCTTCCAGATGTTCAAGCTGGATTTAGAAAAGGCAGAGGAACCAGAGATCAAATTGCCAACGTCCATTGGATCATGGAAAAAGCAAATGAGTTCCAGGGAAACATCTACTTCTGCTTTATTGACTATGCCAAAGCCTTTGACTGTGTGGATCACAACAAACTGTGGAAAATTTTTAAAAGAGATGGGAAAACCAGACCACGTGACCTACCTCCTAAGAAATCTGTATGCAGGTCAAGAAGCAACAGTTAGAACTGGACATGGGACCACAGACTGGTTCCAAAGAGGAAAAGGAGTATGTCAAGACTGTATATTGTCACCCTGCTTATTTAACTTAAATGCGGAGTACATCATGAGAAATGCCAGGCTGGATGAAGCACAAGCTGGAATCAAGACTGTCAGGAGAAATATCAATAACCTCAGATATGCAGATGACACCACTCTTATGGCAGATAATGAAGAGGAACTGAAGAGCATCTTGATGAAAGCAAATGAGGAGAGTGAAAAAGTTGGCTTAAAACTCAACATTCAGAAAACTAAGATCATGGCTTCCGGTCACATCACTTCATGGCAAACAGATGCAGAGACAATGGAAACTGAGAGATTTTAGTTTTGGACGCTCCAAAATCACTGCAGATGTTGACTGTACCCATGAAATTAAAAGACGCTTACTCCTTGGAAGGAAGGTTATGAACAAACTAGACAGCACATTAAAAAGCAGAGACATTACTTTTCAACGAAAGTCCATCTAGTCAAAGCTATGGTTTTTCCAGTAGTCATGTATGAATGTGAGAGTTGGAGTATAAAGAAAGCTGAATGCCAAATAATGGATGCTTTTGAACTGTGGTGTTGGAGAAGACTTTTGAGAGTCCCTTGGACAGCAAGGAGATCCAACCAGTCCATCCTAAAAGAAATCTGTCCTGAATATTTATTAGAAGGACTGATGTTGAAGCTGGAACTCCAATTTTAGGTCTCCTGATGCAAAGAACCAACTCATTGGAAAAGACCCTGATGCTGGGAAAGATTGAAGGTGGGAGGAGAAGGGATGACAGAGGATCAGATGGTTGGATGGTATCACCGATGCTATGGACATGAATTGCTGTAGGCTCTGGGACTTGGTGATGGATAGGGAGGCCTGGCGTGCTGCAGTCCATAGAATCACAAAGAATCAGACACATCTGAGTGACTGTTCAACAATTATATATTTTAATTCTAAGACAACTTCCAAAGGAATTTAATATAATGCAGGGTGTTAAAATTGTTTATAACTGTGAATAAATATAAAACCTAGTATCTCTAGCTTTTTTTTTTTTCTCTCTTTACTACTTCTTACCAAATCCATGTTGATTAAAGACATTGGCTTTCCTCATTTAAGTAAGTGAGCTCTGTGGGACACTATGTGTAAGAATGATGACTAAGTGCTACACACACACACAAATTCCATGGTCACATAAGATCATAAAATATGTTACACAGCAGAAATCCTCTTATTAAAGGGAAATCTTAAAAGAGAGAAATCTCATTAAACACAACTCACAAGATTTCAATAATTTAAAGTAGATAAAACAGATATAAGAAAAAAATTGTAAATGATTCCACCTACTGACCCTTTCCATTTGTTCCAGAATAAAATGGAGGAAGGAGACAGGAATTTACTTTTGGCTGAACTGGTCTAAATTGCCATACATTTTTCAATAAGGGAGCATCTGGCCATGTTGCATGTGAAACTAGTGTTTAAAGCTGCATATTTTGAACACAATTAGGCTTCTAAGTTCAAATCAAAAATTTTATGAAGGAAACAATGCAGTGGGGTTAGACTACATGTTATCCTCCAAAAAGAGCTGTAAATGTAGTCATGTATATTGTATCCTAGAAGATTTAGGAGATTTTTAAGGGTCATCTTGGGTATTCTTATTTTCACCTTTTGAAACCTAGTTCCTAAAGAAGATGCTAATCCACGTGTGAGAAACCCCACTTTGAGAGGGTGCATAAACACATTTTTTTCCCAAATCTATTTGATGAAATACTCCTCTCAAAATAGTTTTCATTATTTTTTCTTAAAATCAGTTCTATGTAGAACACAGGTCAAGAAGCACTTTATTAAATCAGAATCTTGCAGATTCTGATCTGCAAGGGATGCGATCTCTTCCATTATTATATTTCTAGTGCCTGTGTATTGTACTTTTAACATATCTCACTACAAATTGATTTGCATAATGAATAAATAGATGCATTGAATAAATTAACTATACTTCAATAAAAAAATTTTGTGTAAATGAATGCATTCATTTCCAGAAATTTTCGGCTCCAAATGTAACATAACAAATAATATGTTGATAAGACAAGATATTTGGAAATTATGTGTTTCAGATTAAGGTTAGTACTTCTTGTGTTATTTCAGTTTTAAATTGAATTGATTTTATCCCATTTGAATTTAATTACAGTAAAAAGACATGTCATTTTCTCTGACTAAAAAAAATGATCTCTGTTCTTGTTTTCTGCTTTAACATAGACATTTAATATTCCCTAATTTTGTTCACTGTGTAAGTATGCCATTGTAAACATTTTTTGCATGTGACTATAGTATTTTTTTCACTTATTATTTCTAGTAGACATATTTATATTTCCCCTCAGAATAGTGTCTCAATTAAATCTGGGTTTCAAGTTACAAATAATTGGGATGAATTTCTGAGATGTTTTTTGGTGTATTGCCAACACCAGAACTCTGTTCCTATTCCTTTTCTTTCCACTAGACAGTCATTAAAATATAGTCAACTTTCCTGCATAAAATGGAAACAAAATGATTGATTTTATTGTTCATTACTGTATATTCTCTGGCTCCCATAAAGTCTTGTATTATAGTCACATCCCAAGTGTTAACTTAGGGGCAGTAATATATGGAACACGAGTCTAGCCTTCCAAAATAATAACAATGTCTATATACCTACATCTTTTCTACATTCTCAGTAGGTATTGAAAAAATACTCAGCTGTGATATTCAACAGATTTGAGACACTAAGACTCACTCTTTAGAAAGTGAATATGTGTAGATAGCAGTGATTTTGTTCCTTGAAGTTGACAAATGTTACACATTACCTAGTTTACTACACATAGATCTATCAAACATCCTTTCAATTGCTTCTCTTTTAAGCAATTCTTTCAAAGAACCAGACTCTTATGAACAACTATATAGTCAAAAGAAAGACTTTAATCAACTATTTCCAGGTTAATATTTTATTGGCCAAGATTTCTTTTTAAAAAATGCTCAACTCTAGTTTTCATTTTATGCATTTCTCTGATCTTAACAATTGGAATAATTGAGGAGTCAAAGGCTAATTTTAGAGAGAAGGACATTATGGGCTTTTAGGATGTAATGATATATTTAAAAAAAAATTACTGTCAAGATTATTATTATTTTTTTTTTTAGCTAGACTACTCTTCTGTTCTGAGATCTCATACATTCCATCTACACCAGTTCTGCTAATTAAGTATCTCTCTTATTTCCCATTTGGGCTTCTGTGGTGGCTCAAATGGTAAAGAATCTGCCCTCAGTGCAGATCTAGGTTTGATCCCTAGGTTGGGAAGATCCCCTGAAGAAGGGGCTGGCAACCCACTCCAGTATTCTTGCCTGGAGAATTCCATGGACCAAGGAGCCTGGTGGGCTGCAGTCATGGGGTCCCAAAGAGTTGGGCAAGACTGAGTGAGTTTCACTTTTTCATCTTCCCTTGTCCCCGTGTAGATATAAGCTCTGTCTTCCATGTAATGATTCTCCCTCATTTGGGTTTGGAATTAAACCACTTATGTTTTCCAGGCTGTGGGTGTTTTACTTGAGGCCTGAATCACCTACTGTTAGTGCTTAAGTATTACCCTACATATATCACTGTTATCTGCTCTTGTGATATTTTGTGTTGGGCAGCAGATAGTAAAGTGATATATTAATATCATCATGGTTAAAACCTCTTAGTCTGGAATAAAACTGACTGGGCTTTTTCTTTTTTTAATTTTATTTTATTTTTTAACTTTACAATATTGTATTGGTTTTGCCATATATCTATGACTGGGCTTAAATACAGGCTATCCAGGTTGAATATTGAAGTCTTTCCTTAAATCTTAGTTTTCTTATCTATATGCCATCATATTTAGAGTGGTAATCAAAATATATAGTATCTTCCCAATGGAATTGTGAAGATTATTGTTTTTTAGCACATATGAAAGCACTTTGGATTGCAACTGGCACATAGTTAATGAATAATAATAACAATAGTAATAACAGTCCTTATGAAAAGGCTCCAAGATACTGCCAATATAGATAGAACAGTCTTATGGACTCTGTGGGAGAGGGAGAGGGTGGGAAGATTTGGGAGAATGGCATTGAAACATGTGAAATGTCATGTATGAAACGAGATGCCAGTCCAGGTTCACTGCACGATGCTGGATGCTTGGGGCTGGTGCGCTGGGATGGCCCAGGGGGGTGGTATGGGGAGGGGGGAGGGAGGAGGGTTCAGGATGGGGAGCACGTGTATACCTGAAATTTTTTTAATTTTAAAAATTAAAAAAAAAATAAATATAAAAAAAAAAAAAAAGAAAATCCCTGGTCACTCATTGTTTTATCCCATTGAAATGCAATTTTGTCAACTTGGTTATTCTCACAGCACTTGAGTCTCTGGTTGTTCTATCAAAGTTGGCATGCTCAAAGATTTTTTCCTAAATTTCAAACTGAGTTTATTGTTTCATTGATAGGACATTTGTGACAATTTTAAAAGTACATGTTCTCTGTGTGTGTGTCTATGTGTTTCTATGTATGTTTCTATGGAGAACATCCGCAGTTTTGATTAGAGTTTCATGAATCAAAAACTTATAGGACTATTGGTCTGGAGATCCTTTCTGAATGAACTAAATAGTTTTCATTCCTGACTTCTGTCCACCTCACGTTCCTGAGCCAGCTGCATCTCATTTATTTTACCTGTTGTGTAAACATATCTGTACTGAGATGTTAGCACATGCATACACACTGAAGAAAATCAAATACATTATAAAAAATGTGACAAGACAACATTTATATCAACAAAAATTAAACAATCAATGACATGACTCTCCTAGCATATTCAATAATGTTATTCTCTTCCACATGCCTCTCTCTTTTGATGTTATTAAGACTAGGCACAATTGATTTTATTACATGCACCTGATTAAGAATGTCACCATAATAGCTGAGAATACTAAGAATAAGCTTATGTTTTCACTTATTTTAATTTGCATCAGTTGAATGTAACCATATACCTTGACTTTGGTGAAATATGACTTGCTTAATTTT
Organism: Bos javanicus; assembly: GCF_032452875.1. NCBI lineage: Eukaryota > Metazoa > Chordata > Mammalia > Artiodactyla > Bovidae > Bos > Bos javanicus. The sequence goes on from NC_083881.1 coordinate 49,730,234, forward strand.
CCTTAAATAAAAATTTTAAAAATTATATTTCTGAAATAAAAGAAAGACATACTAATTGGAAGATTTCTATAGATTAGTAAATACTTTCTTATGGCAGATATCTTTTCAGAGATGATTCTGTTTTTAGGTGAAATCATTAAATGAAAATGGTAGCTAATATTAACCTCATGTTTGAAAAGAGTACTCCTTCCAACATTTACGTACACACTAACTGCAGATTTTAATCTTGCTGCGTGGGTCCTGCTGAGACCTACAAAATATGCATGGTCCCAAATAAGTCAGATGGTGTGCTGGTAAAGAATCTGCCTGCCAATGTAGGAAATGTGAGTTCGATCCCTGGGTCAGGAAGATACCCTGTAATATGAAATGGCAACCTACTCCAATAGTCTTGCCTGGAAAATCCCATGGACCAGAGGAGCCTGGTGGGCTACAGTCCTTGGAGTCACAAAGAGTCGGACATGACTGAGCAGACTTGTGTGACAATAGTTTAGAGAAATTCAAACATATTATAATCTTTTAAGAAAAAGTCTAAATATCAGTGATATAGATGCACTATTGAATACAGAAGAGAGTGTAGGAGAAGATGATCACAGTGAACCAGGTTTACATGAAATATTTAGGGCCCATCATGCCCAATTCCTTTGCTTTACATATAGCAAACCTTGAATCTGAACCTTGCCTAATATTGCTATTCAGATAAAATCATAAATCAGTTGACTTAAGAAGCTAAGAAAGCTGTTACAATGTTAGGGAGATAAACCTGACATAGTCTCACAGCATTAATTATTGCAGTGATTCAGTGGTACTGAGCTAGGTGGGTTTCATGCAGATTTTTCCTTTGCCCAGTATCCCATAAACTCATATCTTAATCTTAAAATAATGATGAGAAAAGGAGAGAAGGAATCACAAAATTTTGCATGGAGTTGAAATAGTGATTTCATTGACTGTAGCTATTAGAGATACACTTAGAATCACCTTGAAAGAACACTTGAAGAACAAAGCGGGAGAGAAGGTGTCCATTTTGCCTCAGAACACCCTGTCATAAGGGCTGCTCAAGATCATAGATGGCTAAGCAGTGGCACCCAACAGGAGTTGATGATGCCTGCTAGAAAGCAAGGATAACTGAATAAGAATAGTTCCTGGTAGAAAATCCTTAGAGGTGACTGGTAAAACATAAGTCACATGCAACTTGCAGACTTATGGTGACAGTAACCTCAAAACTATCTCTCAGTGTGTGATGGCAGTATATAAATGATGAAGCAGTAGGGGACAAAGAAGTGGGGAAAAACAAATATAATTGGACTTTCAGTCATAAAGTAAACATGAAAACATGTAAGAATTCCTTAGTAGAGTCTTCAAAATGAGAACTTTCCAGAAGGTTGGGCCTAGCAATAGCAACATAGAGATAAAATCCAAATAAATGTGGGTTGCATACATATGCTATAAAAAAGCTTCAGACATTTTGCTATGAAAAATACCATATTGCTCAAAAGAAAGACAGAAACAGAGCCCTTGAGTCTTACATCAGGGCCCTTTCCAGTGGTTATATATGTTTAAGACTGTCCTTAGTTCTAGAAATGATATTAAAATTCATAGGAAAGTTACTTTGTCAGGTTGCCCATCAGTTTGTTTCAAAGGCTTGATCTCTAATGAATGTCAACAGTGGCATAGTATAGTCACAGTAGAAAGCCTGGCATCTTCCCTCTCAAGCCCTATGTTAATTTATAAAAATGAAAAAGAAAATACAAATATTCAGAGTCAAAACTAAGAATATTATTATAGCATGATGCTGGGATGTGTTAAGGTTACCTTGCAACCTGGCAAGGTAAAGATTTAGTTGAGAGTCAGTTTTCAGTCATGTAAGAGCAGTTAAAGATTTTTGTATCCATCTGCCAAAGTCTAGGGATTTCTTCAAGAAGAAGCTTATTTTTTGAAGTCAGTTCTTTGGACTCCTCTTAAATCAATTTTTAAAAAGTAGATAGATTTCAAACTTGAGAGGCCAAATATAAGCTGGAGGGGAGTCAAGGGGAAAAGATGCCAGAGATTTAGGCTCACAGTTTATGCAAAAGGAACCACTGCAGTTCACACATATACTATCTCAGGTGATCAGTCTGAGATAGTCTGGTCTAGGAGCTCTAATGTGGAGAAGGCAGTGGCACCCTACTCCAGTATTCATGCCTGGAAAATCCCATGGACAGAGGAGCCTGGTAGGCTGTAGTCCATGGGATCTCGAAGAGTCGGACACGACTGAGTGACTTCACTTTCATTTTTCACTTTCATGCATTGGAGAAGGAAATGGCAACCCACTCCAGTGTTCTTGCCTGGAGAATCCCAGGGACAGGGGAGCCTGGGTCGGCTGCCGTCTATGGGGTTGCACGGAGTCAGACACGACTGAAGCGGTTTAGCAGCAGCAGCAGGAGCTCTAATGTAGTTTCTGAACTTACACAATTTGCATCTATCTTTCTCGAGTGTTTAGAGTGGGAAATCTGTGGCAATGATAGATTTGAAGTTTTGATCTTGATTATTCTTGCCATAGTTAATAAGTCACTAATAGGGGACAGTTTGTTAAACACTTAAGTGTGTATCCAAAGACTGACTCTGACTTACATTCTTACCAACTAACACGCAGAGACATTGGTCAGGTTTTGTCTAGTTTGATTGTTCAGAGATACCTGAACAATTTTAAGACTAGCTAAGACACCACTCTATAACACAATGAAATGAGAAGATAAAGCATCAATTTAGCCATTCTATGCAACAAAATATAAATAACATAATATCTCTGTCAACTGTTACTTGTTAATAGTGATTATATGTATTAGCCCTGAAGCTCTCTGTCCCATTCTGAATGCTCTCTGACTCTTGCTGTTCTGACATGAAGTTTTCATTTTATTTTTGACAAATCAAAATATGTGTTTTATACCTTGCTTCTCTGAGGAGAAAGAATGACAACTTGAGCTTAATCCTATAAAATGATTCTCAAACTGGGTAGATTCACGTATCTAGCCCTAACTCTGTTTTCAAGTTCCTAGGACTATCTCTGAGATTTCTATGCTTTGCTATTTCACACCCATGTGGTGGGCCTCCCAGGTGGCACTGGTGGTAAAGAACTTGCCTCCCAGGGCAGGAGACCTGAGAGACGCAGTTCCAACCCCTGGGTCCAGTATGTCCCTTGGAGGAGGCAATGGAAACCCACTCTAATATTCTTGCCTGGAGAATCCCATGGCTGGAAGAACCTGATGGACTACAGTCCATAGTGTCACAAAGAGTTGGACAAGACTGAGCAATTTACTATACAGCATGTGATGGGTTGGTCTCTCATTGTAGGGAAGTGGTAACAAGACGGTGGTAACAACTTGAAAGTTGCTTTATGTTTATCCTCCAATAAATAAGTACTACTAATAATACTGACTGAAATGTACTTCTTAGAATTCATCAATTTCCTCAACACGTTTTTCTCTCCATACCTACTTTCTATAATAGGGTAACACTTCTTCCAACTCCCCACTTTAAAATCTTTGTCATTTCCTTTCCTTAACCTCTACATCCAAAAAAATCACAACACCTTATCAAGCTCACATTCAACGCTATTCAATTCCCCTTCCTCTCTCCATCCTTTTGATTTAGTACTTCATCATTTTAAACCTATTTTAGTAAAAATCATTTATTAACTATTATCCAAGATTCTACTCTTTCACCTCTCCTGCCCATTTATTACATTGTTAGTATATGACCATAGTAAAACGCAGATCTGGTCATGCTGTGCTGTCCTTAATCATGTCCAACTCTTTGCAGCCTCATGGACTGTAGCCTGCCAGACTCCTCTGTCCATAGGGATTGTCCAGGCAAGAATTCTGGAGTGGCTTGCCATGCACTCCTTAAGGGGATCTTCCCAACCCAGGAATCAAACCCAGATCTCCTGCATTGCAGGCAGAGTTTTTACCAGCTGAGCTACCAGGGAAGCCCTATGATCATGCTCTCTCCCACCCAAATCCCACTCCTCTCAACACATCGCTCCTACACACACACACACACACACACACACACACTCACACTCCAAATAGAAATGCTATTATATTGCCTGTGGAATAAATCCAAGTTCCTTGAAAAGGCATTTAAAGATTTCAACAGTTTCTGATTATCTTTCCTGATTAAGTACTTCACACTTAACTGATACAGTTAAATTTCACTTGGTTAATTACCCTTCCCTGAATACACTATGCCAAAGAGCCTGACATTTTGTGTGTGTGTGAGTGACATAAACATGACCTAATATCCATGAAACTGATTTTAGAAACAAGAAAAGAAAAAAGTCTTGGATTAGAACAAAGAGTTTTCATGTGATACATTTCTGATGTGTATTGCACAAAGGATGTGATTTTATGAAAAAAAAATAAAACAGCATAAGAACAGGACTTTAATATATAGACCATGATTTATTTTAAAATTAAAGTAAATATGAAGTACATAAAGACATTTCATGAGAGTATAGTGAATATGTGCATCTCTTCCTGATTTCAATAAGTTACAGCTATCTACAAAGTAAATTTTAGTTCCACTTAAAAAGATTGAGCGTTTTGCAATCAAAGCTATCCCTTGGATTTCAATAAACATTCTGGTTGTCCTTGGCGTCTTTCACTTTGTGAATGAAGAACTTTGTTCTCTCTGGTCTGGGAATAGTTTTGACTGGTGATGTTTTCTTTTGGCTGGGAAATAGATTAAGGGCCTTTCTTCCTGGCAGACCCTTCTTTCTATTGGATATAACTATTGAACTTACTTAAAAGAATACTTCTATTTATCCTGGCTGTTCAAATTCATCTTGTAGATGTCTATAAATTTGACAATTAAAGGAAATTTTAAAATGGAGTTTTTAAAATGTACACCTGCAAGAGAGTTATCTTAAATATACCTGGGAGAGAACAAGATCAAAAAAAGAATAATGATATTTTAACAGTGGTAGTGCACACAGGAGTAATATATAGCTATAAAAGTTCTGTTTTATCAAAGAACTATGTATGTAAATTTATTTTTAGTCATCAGCTTTCCTGGTCTTTCACTTTAAAATGCTTTCATCCTGAAGAAAGTCATGTGGTTTACCATAACTGTTTGCTGATTTTCCTTGAGTGCGTGGAATATCTTTCAACTAAAGCTGTTTGAAATAATTATGAGAAAAAAGGAAGCATAGTTTTTTCCTAACTGCAAAATGTTTTATATTTTCCTGTGAAGAAGATCAGTTTTTCTGCTCCTGGAGAATACGTTTTTAAACACTATAAACCCTTTTCATTGTAGTGGGTATTTCCTGTTTTCCTCCTGGCAGCCAATACTTTGGAAACTGTCATACTTTGTAATCCTGACGAGTTGCAAAAATTTGCCAAAAAAAAAAAAAAATGGAGTAAACCAAAATGGAACATCTTTGCACAAGGATTTTCTTAGATTCTGTAACTGAGAAGATAGGTAACCTTATGTATATAATCTCTGAAAAGGAAAATGCAAACTTCCCCTACAGAACTTTGAAAGTAGAATGATAAAATCTTTTAAAACATAATTCAAGTGCTATAGGGAAGGTTTGGAAGCTGTCTTTTCTGGCTTTATTTCCCATCTGTGCATTGGATTGGAAGCATCAATATTTATTTTGTCTCTGCACCAAAGACGATTTATCAAATGCCTACAATCAATCACTACTAATTGGAAGTAAATTCAAAAGCACAGTTTCAGGGTGTTCATTCCGTTTTCCACAGGAATGATAACAATATTATTGGAAGTTTTTAGAAAGACTTCAGTGTGGAAAGTCCAGGAAAAAAGTTTTGTCCCTTCTTTTCCTCTATAAATAACATAATGAAAAATTATTGGTAAGTCGGTAGTTTCTTTTGGTCTTTAAAAGAACATAATTCATGGACAGACTTTCAGTCTGAGAGTTGAGGCTTTTATATTTTTATTTATGTGACAAAAATTTGTGTTTATTTTTAAAATTTCCTTTCCTTCCTTTCTCTCCATTATAAGATCTCTGTCCAAGTGACTTGATATTCTTGTTCAAAAGACTTTTGTTGACATTGTTGCCTAGTAAAATAGGATATTTATTAATGTTGACAAAAATTAATCAGCAGTCAATCTAAGAAAGAAATGGAAATTTTTAGTCAAGCCAACCTGAGGATTATAACCCAAGAGATAGTCTTTCAGATATCTCTGGAGACTGTTCCTAAGAAATGAGCAGAGGAGGCCAGTATAAATGTGATTTTGGCAAAGGGCTACCTGCAGTCAAGTGCACATCTTGGTAGAAGATGACTGCTATTGATGAGGGACAGATATCTAAGTTAATGCTTTTAGTGCTTTTTAAAGAATGGAGGATGCAAGAAACTGGGTTAATAACTGGGTTCATTTTCTCCTCAAAACATCTAACTATCTGAGAGCCAGTTCTGCCAGTTTTGCAAAAGCACAAAATGCCTCATCCTGATATTCACCCCAAATTTTGAATTTCTTTCAGGATATACTGCAAATAAGCAATTACAGTGGCTAATGACTTGGTTCTTGTGGAATGGGATGGTGAACAATATTCCCTATTTCACAACCTCCACCACTGTTCTGGTCTTAATTTTAACCAAGGTTTGGGAGGCATTTAATCCTGACCAATTTGTCTCTCGGTGCTAGGAACGCTCATCCCATGTCAGGCAGGGATTTCACTGATGGGCCACCCACTGTGCTATTATTTGACTAGGCCCTGTTCACAATATTCAAAAGCCTCTTACCACCTGTGTTGCTAGTTTGTTATAGTCCAAGAAATGGTTCCCTCTTGTTTCTTCCTTCCTTATCTATAGTTACACGATTACCATCACTGATCTTTAGAAGTATGTATGTGCTCAGTCATTTAATTGTGCTTGACTCTTTGTGAACCCATGGACTATAGCCCACCAGGCTCCTCTGTCCATGGGTTTCTCCTGGCAAGAATGCCAGAGTGGGTTGCATTTCCTCCTCTAGGTATAAAAGTATACATTCGGTCGATAGTTCCAAGTCATCTAATCATCATTTTTGTCGGAGGCCGAGTCACATGTTTGGAAAAGCAAGAAACAATAATTTTGTAGAACAAATAGAATACAAATAATACACTGGTAACATTAATAAGGTCATAGATAGGTAATGTTAACTTTTGAAGGGTTACATAGCTGGTGCCAGAAGAGGAAAAGTTGATCTTTATGGTTTAGCAGATATTTCTACCTTTGAGGAGGTCTGGTTGATGTACCATACACGTGCATAATACACACAAAGGGGAAAAGAGGAGGCCCAGAGAAACAGAGAACATTTTTATGTTTAAATTTTTCTCATCTTACCTTAAAATATGAATTTCACTTCATCAAATTTAGGCATGTTTGATATTGCAATGTTTTTTATTGCTTTATAATAGTCAAATTAAATGAATGTCTGCTAATGATTCTCCACTCATCCTCAGAAGTCTTTTTTTTTCTTTTCTTCGTTTTTCTTTCTTTCTGTTTTTTCTTTTTCCATTCATTATTCCTTCCTTTAAGTAGAGAAAAATCAGCAGAAAAAGTGTCACACTTTGGGGGGAAAAATACCTCATCCCTATATAAATCAAACCACATCTTGCTTCCTGAATTTGTGCACTTTGAATAGGAAGTTGTGAGGGCAGGAACTCTGTCTTCTCTAATAGCTCAAATAAAGCCAAGTACCTGTCATCACTTCACAAACAAATAAATGATAATAATGGTGAAAAAATGAAATATGGAAACCAAACTTTTTTACTTATTCACTCTTCATTTCCCTAATATGTGCTATAATTTTAGTTAGGCTATTTATGACTAAAACAGCAGAGCCTTCATATGGGAACAAGTGCTTTTCTGTTTTGCTTGTCCATCGCCCCCATTCATCATGCCTTCAATCCAGTGCCAAAAAGGGCTTGCATAATTTTGGCTATAAACGGCTGACTGAGAATATCTAACCCTGCTCCACCCAATACATCACTAAAGAAAGAACTATATTTTGCAGTATCTTATTGCATTTTTAGTTTATGGGGAATTAAGGCAGTTATAAACATTAGTTTTAAATGTTGGCAAGCAAATGGGAGAGTGAGTAACGGCAAAGGAGAAGAATAAGGAGGTAGACATACTCTTACGTTCTGGCATAACTACAACACTCATGGGAAAGCTAGTGAGTTTTCTAGCTGAAGAAATTGATATTCCTTTGAGAGCCTGAATTAGTCACATTAGCTATCTTCGTTGAGTATCTGGTCAAGTTAATTAACTCCATCTTTTGCTGAGCACTTGCAGCTTCTGAATGCATTGCCTTTTAGTGTTTGTATTTCATGTGGTGATTCAGGCTGATTTCTCCTCTTCAAAATTGAAGGGGAATTAATCACAGAGCTCCAATTCAATTGCAATCGTAATACCTTTTACTACTGAGAGTGCTGTCAATCTGAGTTACATAGCCTGAGTTAGGGATCAGACCAATGTGGTGTGAGGAAATTCTAAAAAATGATCAGCTTATTTAATGACTTCAGGGAATATTGCATTTCTTGTGCCACTCTGCACAAAAATATCCCTTCCATGACCAACCTCCAAACCAAGATGGTTTTGAATACATCTACATAATTGAATTCATAAACTTAGTCTCTATGGTGACTTTTCTATATTATATTTAAAAAAATTTCCCTCTTCCCTCTTATAGTATCTCAAAAGAGGAAAGAGTAATTGTTATGTGCAGCTGAACTTTCTATTCTATTTTAATGTATTTTCCTAATGTGCAGAATTGGGACCCCAGTACCCATGTTTGTGCTAAGTGACTCTGCCTCTCTTCAATATCTCCTTGACTTAAAGGTGATTACCTCTTTAAAAAGTCAGAATATTACTCTCACAACTTTCAGACTTTAAATATTAGAATGTCACTCTAACAGCAAAGCCAAGAGATACAGAGTGTACAGACTGTTACATTTCCAATCATGCAAAAGAAGTTGATCTGAGAAAAATAAGGCAGAAAGAAGAGATGAAAGATGGAGAGTGTAGAGGTTTAGAAGTTCCAATTAGCCACACCACCCGACCAGTGGAACAGCTGTGTGAATTTCCATAGTCCTACCAATATATTTCCCTCATTCCTGAACTGCTTTACCTTAGGTTTCTGGGGTTCGGAATTTAGTCTTCACTAATGTAACTTACTTTGACTTTAAGTGACAAATATGTATTTCTACTTACCTGAGTACATAATGTTTCTCAAAGTCTGGTCTTAAGTTTTCTTAAATAAATTCCCTTTCAAAAGAATCTACCTTGCTAGAATTTAGGTACCTAGATATTTCATATTCTCTGTATGTGGATAAGTATACATAATCAATATTTTGCTTATGAACAATTAATATTTCACCTCATGGCAGTTTATGTTAGCTCTTGGTTAGCAGAAAAATGAGACCTGACAACATGGACTCTACTACTCCATAAAAACCTCAAGGGGATTTCTTAATAGCATGAAAATAAAATGATGCAATAATATATTTATATTTAAAATACTGAGAAAAGATAAAGTAAGTAATAATTTCTTAGTCTGATGCTCTGATTTTGTATGCCAGCTTTGTACCTATCATGCTTATGCTTTGAGAAAGTCACTTAACTCCAGTACTGAATAAACTTCCTCCTTTGTGGAAGAAATATACATATAATTTAAACATATATATTCTACATGAGAAAGAATTGTTTATATATATAATATACATAATTCAATTTGAATTTTGTATAAGAATATTTCTAAGGAGGGTACCACTTTTATTGAGGAGATGTTATGATAAAGTTATTTCAGACTCAAGTACAAATGTTTGAGAATGAGTCATCTTACATGGAGGCCTCAGAGAGAATGTATTCTTCTAGGTGTAAAGAAGAAGTGGAATGCTTTGGTCCTGGAAATAGAGAAGAAGGGAGCTGAAGAGGCAAAAAAAATATGGATGATAACACCTATGATAGCCTGGAATAAAAGAAATATAAAGAGGTAAATTGTTCAAAGGTAGTTTTGGATGCAAACATGTCCAAATTTAATATCCTGAGAAATATCACAGAATAATGAGTGTGATAACAAAAGGATGAAATATAAATGGCATGAAATCATCTAGTTCCCCCACTCTCACTTCTGGCCTAGTTAGAGATAAACAAAATCCAAATGAGGATATTTTTTCTTTGTCATAAATGAGTTATAACTAGATGCTGTTATTAACCGAAGAGGAATGGAAAACCATTCCAGTATTCTTGCCTGGGAAATCCTGTGGTGAGAGGAGTCTGGCAGGCTATAATATGGGGGTCACAAAGAATTGGATACAACTTTGCCACTGAGCATGCACACATACTATTATTAATGGCTCAACTCTGCATATCTCATACTTTTCTTTGTATTGAAATATAATAAGCACAATATTATATGTTATAGGTGTACAGTACAGTGATTCACAATGTTTAAAGGTTATACTCCATTTAGAATTATTGTAAAATATTGGCTATGTTCCCTGTGTTGTACAATATATTCTTGTAGCTTATTTTATACCTACTAGCTTGTACCTCTTAATTCCATACCCCTATATTGCCCCTCCTCCCTTCCCCCTCCCCACTGGTAACCACTTCTTTAGGTTCTATATCTGTGAGTCTGCTTCTTTTTCTTGTATTCACTGGTTGTATTTTTTTAGATTCCACATATAAGTGATATCATACATTATTTTTCATTCTCTGTCTTACCTCACTTAGTATAATACCCTCCAAGACCAACTATGTTGTGCTGCAAATGGCAAGATTTTATTATTTTTAATGGCTGAGTAGTATTACATTGTTCCACTTTTTTATTCCATCTTTTTTATCCATTCATCTATTGATGGACACTTAGGTTGCCTCCATACTTGCCTAGTGTAAGTAACGCTGCTATGAACATTGGAGTGCGTATAATCTTATCAAATTGTGTTTAAATGATCTGTACTAATGAAAGAATGTGAAGACAGCACAAACAGATTGAAATATATACCACATTCTTGGATTGGAAGAATTAATTTTGTGTTGAAGTAACCATACTATCCAAGGAAATCTACAGATTCAATATAATCCCTATCAAAATACCAGTTGCATTTTTCACAGAACTAGAGCAAGTAATTATAAAATGTGTATGGAAACACAAAAGACAGCAAATAGCCAAAACAATCTGAGAGAGAAGAACAGAGGATGAACCATGCTGGAGGAACCATGCTCCCTGACTTCAGACTATACTACAAAGATACAGTAGTCAAAACAGTATGATGCTGGTTAACCAAAACAGATACATTGATAAACAGAACAGAACAGAGAGCTCAGAAATAAACCTACACACTTAAGGTCATTTAACCCATGGCAAAGGAATTAAGAATATACAATTGAGAAAAGACAGTCTATTCAATAAATGATGATGGGAATACTGAACAGCTACATCTAAAAAATATTAGAACATTCTCTAATACTGCACACAAAAAATAAACTCAAAATTGGTTAAAGACCTAAATGTAAGAACAGAAACCATAAAGCTCTTAAGAGAAAAATATAGGTAGAACACTCTTTAACATAAATCATAGCAATATTTCTTGGATCTGCCTCCTAAAACAAAGGAAATAAAAGCAAAGACAAACAGACAGGACCCAATTAAACCTAAAAGTTTTTGCATAACAAATGAAATATTCTACCAAACAAACAAACAAAACTGCAGAATAGGAGAAAATATTTTCAAGTGATATGACTGATAAGGGGTTAATATCCACAATATACAAACAGCTTATACAATTCAACATTAAAAAATAAACAATTAAAATTGGGCAGAAGAACTAAATAGACATTTTTCTAAAGAAGACATGCATATGGTCAATGGGCATATAAACACGTGCTGAATATCACTAATCATTAGGGAAACACAAATCAAAACCACAGTGAGATATCACTCACACCTGTCAGAATGGCTATCCTCAAAAAGAACACACAAAAAAAATGTTAGCAAGATGTGGAAAAAAGGAAACCCTCATACACTGTTGGTGGGAATGTAACCTGGTGCAGCCACTGTGGAAAACAGTATGGGGGTTTCTCCATAAACTAAAAGCAGAATTACCATATGACCCAGCAATTCAACCTCTGCTGCTGCTGCTAAATCGCTTCAGTCGTTGCCGACTCTCTGCGACCACATAGACTGCAGCCCATCAGGCTCCCCCATCCCTGGGATTCTCCAGGCAAGAACACTGGAGTGGGTTGCCATTGCCTTCTCCAATTCAACCTCTAGGTCTCATAATTTTTTTATGGGTAAACTCAGAGTCATGTTTGGGCATAACAACATCAATTGGCATTATGTCTCATCAGGACCAGGGCTCATCCTCATGGGCTAACTCATCATCATTAGATATACAACAACTACTAGATCAACTATTTTATCACTGTTGAGGAAGTATTGGGAATTAAAAAAGTACTAGGTCACATTTCAAAATTTAATATATTAATACTTTCTTTGTTTTAATAGGAAAATTATAACAATTTGTTTCAATAGAAGCATCAACCCTTAATCTGTTTTATAGAACCCCATATTTTCACAATCTCAGACCTTTCAGAAATGTCCTGTGTATATATGCTCCCTCAACCTAATTTTTTTAGGATCATAATACTCTGAATTATAGAAATAGTCTAGGCTTGTTAAAGATAAAAAATGCATACCACTCATCCTAAAATGCTGATCATACTAGTACTTCTTACATAAAGGTAATAAAACAAAACTAGTCCCTATCTGGATATGACACTGGTAAATCATGAGATTCTTTAATACTATAGGCTACAAAAGTATTCAGATACATGTTTAACTTCTACTTCATTTTCTGTGCATTGTGTTTAAGGGTATGGCCCTTGGATACAGTATTCAGTTCAGTTCAGTTCAGTCGCTCAGTCATGTTCAACTCTTTGCGACCCCATGAATCGCAGCATGCCAGGCCTCCCTGTCCATCACCATCTCCGGGAGTTCACTTAAACTCACGTCCATCGAGTTGGTGATGCCATCCAGCCATCTCATCCTCAGTCGTCCCCTTTTCCTCCTGCTCCCAATCCCTCCCATAGCACAAAATATGGATTTTGTTTAAGGTGCTTAAATTCTATGGGCCTTAGATTTCTCATCTGTAATATGAGGTTAATAATAGTATCTACTATTAAGATGTTTGGGCGATTAATGAAATTATACTCATAAAGCATGATAACAGTGCCTGACATACAGTAATGACTCTCTTAACATTGGTAATTATTTTTTACAACGACTATGCCAAATATGTTGCTATCAATACAATTCTCCCTCAGTATCCTAGGGAAGATTTGTTTTAGATACCAAAATTCACAGATGCCAAGTTCCATAGTGACCCTCTGTACTTCTGAGTTCTCATCCCCAGATCGACCCGCGGTGGTTGGCCAGATCTGCCCATGTGGATTCCACATATACAAAAGGCTGAATGTACATTCATTTTTTTTTAATTCACATATAAGTGGACTCAGTTCAAACCTGTGTTCAAGGGTCAACTGTATTTAGATATGTGTTATTTTATTGTATTATGTTTCTGAGTATGTAGAACATACTTAGTATAAATGAAAATTTTTAATTATACTGACTTTGAGTACTATTGTATCTTTTAAAATCAATTATTTAAAAGTTTTTCAATCCATCCAGTCTGATGGATAAAGTAATTCAACCAAGAACTAATGCATAAGTCCAACAGTCCAGTTACAGAAACTGTGGCGGTGTTAAAGGAAACAATGATGTTTAACAGATAATGTATATCTCTAGTACTCCATCGTAGACTACTAGAAAATTTTGAATTATAGTTATTTTACTATGTTGTGTTAGTTTCTGGTATGCAGTAAAGTGATTCTTACACACACACACACACACACAGATATATATGGCTTCTCAGATGGCTCAATGATAAAGCATCCACTTGACAATGCAGGAGACACAGGAGATGCAGGGTCGATCTCTGGGTGGGGGAGATCCCTTGGAGTAGGAAATGGAAACCCACTCCAGTATTCTTGCCTGGAAAATCCCATGAACAGAAAAGCCTGATGGGCTGCAGTCTGCTGCTGCTGCTAAGTTGATTCAGTCATGTCTGACTCGTTGTGACCCCATAGACGGCAGCCCACCAGGCTCCCCCGTCCCTGGGATTCTCCAGACAAGAACACTGGAGTGTGTTGCCATTTCCTTTTCCAATGCATGAAAGTGAAAAGTGAAAGTGAAGTCGCTCAGTCGTGTCAGACTCTTTGTGACCCCATGGACTGCAGCCTACCAGGCTCCTCCACACAGGGGGCTGCAGTCTGCAAAAAGGTGGACAAGACTGAGTGCACACCATATATCTATTTCGTCATGTTCTTTTCACTATAGATTGTTATGAGATTTGACTATAGTTCCCTGTGTTATATGTAGAAGGAAATGACAACCCACTCCAGTACTCTTGCCTGGAAAATCCCATGGACAGGAGGAGCCTGGTAGGCTACAGTCCATGGGGTCACAAAAGAGTCGGACACGACTGAGCGACTTCACTTTCCCTGTGTTATATAACAGAACCTTGTTATTTATTTTATACACAGTTTCCCAGTCATTATCCCTCATGTACCCGATAGTCATCTCAAATCTTTTCTTTCCAACTCAAATGTTTTCTTTCCACCAAACTGACTTGCAAAATTGAGTTCTGTGTCGCTGTCCCTGTACTGTTAGGATTTAAGGCATAGATCCATATTTGGTTCCTCGCTCACATACCTATAAAATCACCCATGATTCCTGTCATTGCTTTTCCATCCTTCCCTTCCTTTTATTACACTATTCTTCCCTCAGCCCAAGTGCTCATCACTCCATTGATTTTCGTAACCCCTTTTGGATTGAGCCTCTCTCCTCCCAAGGGCAAAACCATAAACAGCTTACACTTTAATCCCCCTACACAGTGTTCACGTGCCTCACCACCAAGTAAAAATCTGTAGTTGCTTCCTGCTACCAAAAATTAAATTTTCAACTGTCCTTCAAGGCCATCAACATCTGTCATAGATTTACTTTGATTTCATTCTATAATACATTCACTTTATATGCAGAGTACATCATGAGAAACGCTGGGCTGGAAGAAGCACAAGCTGGAATCAAGATTGCTGGGAGAAATATCAATAACTTCAGATATGCAGATGACACCACCCTTATGGCAGAAAGTGAAGAGGAACTCAAAAGCCTCTTGATGAAAGTGAAAGAGGAGAGTGAAAAAGTTGGCTTAAAGCTCAACATTCAGAATACGAAGATCATGGCATCTGGCCCCATCACTTCATGGGAAGTAGATGGGGAAACAGTGGAAACAGTGTCAGATTTTTTGGGGGGGGCTCCAAAATCACTACAGATGGTGACTGCAGCCATGAAATTAAAAGACACTTACTCCTTGGAAGGAAAGTTATGACCAACCTAGATAGCATATTCAAAAGCAGAGACATTACTTTGCCAACAAAGGTCCGTCTAGTCAAGGCTATGGTTTTTCCTGTGGTCATGTATGGATGTGAGAGTTGGACTGTGAAGAAGGCTGAGCGCCGAAGAATTGATGCTTTTGAACTGTGGTGCTGGAGAAGACTCTTGAGAGTCCCTTGGACTGCAAGGAGATCCAACCAGTCCATTCTGAAGGAGATCAGCCCTGGATGTTCTTTGGAAGGAATGATGCTGAAGCTGAAACTCCAGTACTTTGGCCACCTCATGCAAAGAGTTGACTCATTGGAAAAGACTCTGGTGCTGGGAGGGATTGGGGGCAGGAGGAGAAGGGGACGACAGAGGATGAGATGGCTGGATGGCATCACTGACTCGATGGACATGAGTCTGTGTGAACTCCGGGAGTTGGTGATGGACAGGGAGGCCTGGTGTGCTGCGATTCATGGGGTCGAAAAGAGTCGGACACGACTGAGCGACTGAACTGAACTGAACTGATCTGAATACATTCACCTATTCATGTGTGTATTTACTCATTTATTTATTTACAAACAATGTAAACTTTTATGTCACATCACCAAAGGTCATTTTTACCTTTTGTACAATTTGTATCTTACCTATACTGCATATCAACTATCTTGAAAGATGCCTTACATATCTGTTAGTCGGCTCAAGCTGCCATAACATGATACCACAGACTAGGTAGCCTAAACAACAGAAATTTGTTTTCCCATGGTTCTCAAAGTCTAACATCAAAGTTCCAGAAGGACTGGTGCCTGATGAAGCCTCTTTTCCTGGCCTGCAGACAGCCAACTTCACGCTGGCCTTTCCTCCTTGCACTTTCAGAGAAAGTGAGAGAGCTCCAGAATCTTCCTCTTTTCATAAGGACATCCATGCCATTGTCATCGTTGTGTGTGCGCTCTGTTCTGTCCGACTCTTGCAACTCCATGGACTGTATCCCACCAGGCTCCTCTAATCATGGAATTTTCCAAGCAAGAATATTAAAGCAGTTTCCCTCCCCTCCTCCAGGGGATTGTCTCTTGCACTTCCTGCACTGACAGGTGGGTTATTTTACCCCTGTACTACCTGGGAAGCCCCATAAGAATATCAGTGCTTTTGGATTAGGGCCCAATCTTGTGACTTCACTTAACCTTCCTTACCTCTTTAAAAGCAGTATCTCCAACTTCAGTCACACTGGAAGTTAGAATTTCTACATATGAATTTTCGGGAGGAGGGAAGCCACATTTCAGTTCGTAGCAACTTCCTGTCTTTAATTATTTATGCCATCATTGTATTTCCAATTTGCCATACCTTAATTATTCCTATCTATCCAAACCTTCATATCCATTATGGAACAGCTCTTTCTTTAAAAAAAAAACAAAACACATTTTTCTGTTCAGTTTCTTTATAGTGAATTGCCCTGCCTCTACATAGTTTGAGAATTTATATTTTGTACCATGTATTTGACAGTATGATAACTTGCAATTATTCAGATACGTATGAAATATAAAAGTTTCTTTCAGGCTATAACTATACCTATTACAAGTGTTATGTATTTGAACATAATACTTATAATAAGTATAAAAATAAATATAGTATAACATAAGCATAGCTTATGAAATATATATATTTTTAGTAAGAGTAGAATCTCAGTTTTGCATACAGAAATACCTTACTATATTGATTATGTTGATTAATTTTTAAAACTTGATTCAAAATTTTATGGAGTCATTTTAATATTGCACTCATTAACAGATTCAGAAATTTAATTATCCACAGATATGAACACTATTACTTTTTTTTTAAATGTAAAATCTATTTAAAACTGGATTTTTGGAAAACTAGCAGGCATTATAAAAGTCATTTATACACATATTTGATAGAGTAAACAAGTCAAGGTACTATGGTATAATTCTAAACATAGAAAATTATTACAACATATGGATAAGATGGACAGTCCTAAGATAAACATTATTTAAAGTTACTTTAACAACCACATTGTCTTCGTATATCTTCCTACCTTAGGGGACTTCCTACCACAGTCCAGTACTCCTGTTTCTCTTGTTAAAAGGGAAATCATTGAGCTAAATTTACTTCACAACAAAAGGTTAGTTACAGTGTTTTATTGTTTCCAGGATTATTTGTCCCCCCCAAAGAAAAGACTTTAGGAGTGGTATGATATTTTTCACAAAGGCTAAAATGCAGGGGTAGCATTTCAGATATTAGCATGCATGAAGAGAGAAATATTATGCAGTTGGACTCATTATCTTATTTCTTCTTAAATTGTACTTTAGAGGCAGCCAAACATCCTACCATTTCAAAGATATCTATCAACAACAATAAAAAAAAATTCAAGATATATCTCATACAAAAATATGCTTTTTTTTGTCTCTGCTTTCTTTTTAATGTTCAAAAGTAATTTCTCATTGTTCTCTCCTATTTTTATACATCTTGTAATGTATATATCTTGTAATGGAGGTATTGACTCCCCTTGTTTTAGATTATCTTTTAAAGGATATTTATGCAGCAAACAGTTTAGAATGATATAGTTTCTTATCTGATTCAACAGCCAGGTGGGCTTATGTCTTTAGAAGAAACAGGTTTCCTCTAGGGCAAAAGGGCATCATACTTCTGGCCATTAAAAAAAGCTTAGATTCCCTGAGCTCATATTTCCTTTCCAGTAATGTCAACCACTGCATATTCATGGATCATCTGGCCCTCCAAGAACTAGGGCTTGGGGAACCAGAACAAAAATACTGATAACCTGGCTATTGCTATTGCTGTGAATAATAAACTTTTTTCTTCTCTGACCCAACCAAAATCTCATTGTATTCTACCAACACCTACTAAACTGTGACCTTCTAACTTGAGAGCTTATAAATAGGCAAATTTCAGACTCTTCAGGAAGTTTTACACATAAAGTCGCCCATGGACTATACAGTCCATGGAATTCCCAGGCCAGAATACTGGAGTGGGTAGCCTTTCCCTTCTCCAGGGGATCTTCCCAACCCAGGGATCAAACCCAGGTCTCCCACATGGCAGGCAGATTCTTTACCAGTTGAGCCACAAGGGATGCCCATGTATTTAGTGAAGATCATGTTTTTCTCTTTCTGAAGACTCATTTTTATGTAATAAATAACCTAGGTTTCAAGTTCCAAATATGCTATTTGTATTAATCTACTAGGGCTGCCATAACAAAATACCACAATCTGGGCAGCTTCAACAACATAATTGTTTGTGACAGTTCTGGAGTCTGGAAGTCCAAGTCCAAGGCTTTGGCATGAATGGTTGCTCCTGAGGCTTCTTTCTTTGACCTGCAGATGGCCACCTATTTGCTGTGTTCCTCCAGGCTTTTCTTCTGGGCTGGTACACCCTTGGTGTCTCTTTTCTTATAAGGACACCAGTCATAATGTGTTAGGGTCTACCTCTATGACCTTATTCAGCCTTAATTACTGCTCTAAGATCCTTAATTTCAAATGCAGCCATGTTGGGGGGGTTAAGATTTCAACATGGATTTTTGAAGGACACAATTCAGTCCGCAGCACTCTTCTCATATGTTTTAACACAGTTCTCCATAAGCCTCTCATTTCTTGCAAACAGAGACACCAGCTAACCTTTTATCCTATACTCTTATATGTGTGAAGTGCCTTGCTCACAGAAATTTGGTTTATAGTACAGTATTACAAAAACAATATTTTCCACTTAGATAAATCTAAGGCAGACATATTTATTGCCATTATAAAAGATTTGGGTTTCTTAAGCTTTGGTCTCTCTCCTGTTATTTAACCCACTTCAAACCCTGGTACTTTGTCCTTGTTGCATCACCCTGTAGGAGGTTCTGGGGCTATCAGAAGAAAATGCTAACAGTTTGAGCACTATCATTGTTATAAGTAATTATTCTCCCTTGTCCCAAACTCAGGAGTCTCAAAACTTATGCCAGCATCCATGAAACTGGTAGGCTAACTCATCAACTGGTAATAGGGTTGTAATAAGAGTCTGTAAACCCAGACTTCACGATTTTTGACACCATCTTCTATTTCCTTCATTTCTTAAATATTTGATTTCCATTCCATGGGACAGTGAGGAAAGAAAATTTCTTTCAATTATCTGACAAATTTGTTATACCTCCACTTTAAATATAAAGCCTTCTAAGCAAATATTTGTCTGGATTTTCCAGACAGATTTTGGCATCTTATCATCTGAAAGATATTGAGACTTGATTAATTTCATCTTACAGATCATTCCTTTTTATTCTTCAAATCTAAGTTCAAGAGTCAACTTCTCAAGAAGTACTCTCTAAACATATTATTTGAATGTGGCATCCCTCATTCAGTTCAGTTCAGTCACTCAGTTGTGTCCAACTCTTGGCAACCCCATGAATCACAGCACGCCAGGCCTCCCTGTCCATCACCAACTCCTGGAGTTCACTCAAATTCACACCAACGAGTTGGTGATGCCATCCAGCCATCTCATCCTCTGTCGTCCCCTTCTCGTCCTTCCCCCAATCTCTCCCAGCATCAGAGACTTTTCCAATGAGTCAACTCTTCACATGAGCTGGCCAAAGTACTGGAGTTTCAGCTTCAGCATCATTCCTTCCAAAGAAATCCCAGGGCTGATCTCCTTCAGAATGGACTGGTTGGATCTCCTTGCAGTCCAAGGGACTCTCAGGAGTCTTCTCCAGCACCACAGTTCAAAAGCATCAATTCTTCGTCGCTCAGCTTTCTTCATAGTCCAACTCTCACATCCATACATGACCACTGGAAAAACCATAGCCTTGACTAGATGGACCTTTGTTGGCAAAGTAATGTCTCTGTTTTTGAATATGCTATCTGTCATAACTTTCCTTCCAAGGAGTAAGCATCTTTTAATTTCATGGCTGCAGTCACCATCTGCAGTGATTTTGGAGCCCCCAAAAATGAAGTCTGACACTGTTTTCACTGTTTCCCCATCTATTTCCCATGAAGTGATGGGACCGGATGCCATGATCTCAGTTTTCTGAATGTTGAGCTTTACCCCAAATTTTTCACTCTCCTCTTTCACTTTCATCAAGAGGCTTTTGAGTTCCTCTTCACTTTCTGCCATAAGGGTGGTGTCATCTGCATATCTGAGGTTATTGATATTTCTCCTGGCAATCTTGATTCCAGCTTGTGCTTCCTCCAGCCCAGCATTTCTCATGATATACTCTGCATATAAATTAAATAAGCAGGCTTATAATATACAGCCTTGATGTACTCCTTTTCCTATTTGGCACCAGTCTGTTGTTCCATGTCCAGCTTTAACTGTTGCTTCCTGACCTGCACACAGATTTCTCAAGAGGCAGGTTGGGTGGTCTGCTATTCCCATCTCTTTCAGAATTTTTCACAGTTTATTGTCATCCACACAGTCAAAGGCTTTGGCATAGTCAATAAAGCAGAAATAGATGTTTTTCTGGAACTCTCTTGCTTTTTCCATGATCCAGCAGATGTTGGCAATTTAATCTCTGGTTCCTCTGCCTTTTCTAAAACCAGTTTGAACATCTGGAAGTTCACAGTTCACATATTGCTGAAGCCTGGTGTGGAGAATTTTGAGCATTACTTTAGTAGCGTGTGAGATGAGTGCAATTGTGTGTTGGTTTGAGCATTTTTTGGCATTGCCTTTCTTTGGAATTGGAATGAAAACTGACCTTTTCCAGTCCTGTGTCCACTGCTGAGTTTTCCAAATTTGCTGGCATTTTGAGTGTAGCACTTTCACAGCATAATCTTTCAGGATTTGAAATAGCTAAACTAGAATTCCATCACCTCCACTAACTTTGTTCATAGTGATGCTTTCTAAGGTCCACTTGGCTTCACATTCCATGATGTCTGGCTCTAGGTGAGTGATCACACCATTGTGATTATCTTGGTCATGAAGATCTTTTTTGTACAGTTCTGTGTATTCTTGCCACCTCTTCTTAATATCTTCTACTTCTGTTAAGTCCATACCATTTCTGTCCTTTATTGAGCTCATCTTTGCATGCAATGTTCCCTTGGTGTCTCTAATTTTCTTGAAGAGATCTCTAGTCTTTGCCATTCTGTTGTTTTCCTCTATTCCTTTGCATTGATCACTGAGGAAGGCTTTCTTCTCTCTTCTTGCTGTTCTTTGGAACTTGCATTCAGATGCTTATATCTTTCCTTTCCTCCTTTGCTTTTTGTTTCTCTTCTTTTTACAGCTATATGTAAGGCCTCTCCAGATGGCCATTTTGCTTTTTTGCATTTCTTTTTCATGTGGGTGGTCTTGATCCCTGTCTCCTGTACAATGTCACAAACCTCCATCCATAGTTCATCAGGCACTCTGTCTATCATATCTAGTCCTTTAAATCTATTTCTCCCTTCCACTGTATAATCATAAGGGATTTGATTTAGTTCATACCTGAATGGTCTAGTGGTTTTCCCTACTTTCTTCAATTTAAGTCTGAATTTGGCAACAAGGAGCTCATGATCTGAGCCACAGTCAGCTCCTGGTCTTGTTTTTCCTGACTGTGTAGAGCTTCTCCGTCTTTGGCTGCAAAGAATATAATCAATCTGATTTCTGTGTTGACCATCTGGTGATACCCATGTGTAGAGTCTTCTCTTGTGTAATTGGAAGAGGGTGTTTGCTATGACCAGTGCATTCTCTTGGCAAAACTCTATGAGTCTTTGCCCTGCTTCATTCCATATTCTGAGGCCAAATTTGACTGTTACCTCACGTGTTTCTTGACTTCCTACTTTTGCATTCCAGTCCCTTATAATGAAAAGGACATCTTTTTTGGGTGAAGTTCTAAAAGGTCTTGTAGGTCTTCATAGGTAGGTTCAACTTCAGCTTCTTCAGCATTGCTGGTTGGGGCATAGACTTGGATTAATGTGATATTGAATTGTTTGCCTTGGAAATGAACAGAGATCATTCTGTCATTTTTGAGATTGCATCCAAGTACTACATTTTGGACTCTTTTGTTGACCATGATGGCTACTCCATTTCTTCTAAGGGATTCCTGCCTGCAGTAGTAGATATAATGGTCATCTAAGTTAAATTCACCCATTCCAGTCCATTTTAGTTCGCTGAATCCTAGAATGTTGATGTTCATTCTTGCCATCTCCTGTTTGACCACTTCCAATTTGACTTGATTCATGGACCTGACATTCCAGGTTCATATGCAATATTGCTCTTTACAGCTTCGGACCTTGCTGCTATCACCAGTCACATCCACAACTGGGTATTCTTTTTGCTTTGGCTCCATCCCTTCATTCTTTCTGGAGTTATTTCTCCACTGATCTCCAGTAGCATATTGGGCACCTCCGACCTGGGAAGTTCCTCTTTCAGTATCCTATCATTTTGCCTTTTCATACTGTTCATGTCATTCTCAAAGCAAGAATACTGAAGTGGTTTGCCATTCCCTTCTACAGTGGACCACATTCTGTCTGACCTCTCCACCATGACCTGCCCATTTTGGGTGGCCCCACAGGGCATGGCTTAGTTTCATTGAGTTAGACAAGGCTGTGGCATCCCTCATTACCTACCAATTATCACATATAGTACCTTTAAACCATTTAACACAATAAATATTGAGCCAGTTTATTAATCTTTTGTTGTTGCTATTTAGTTGCTCAGTCATGTCTGATTCTTTTGTGACCCCATGGACTCATCTGTCCTTGGGATTTCCCAGGCAAGAATACTGGAGTGGGTTACCATTTTCTTCTCCATGGGATCCTCCTGACCCAGATATTGAACCTGTGTCTCTAGCATTGGCAGGCAGATTCTTTACCACTGAGCCACCAGGGAAGTGCTTATTCATCTTGTTTGTTATTAGTGTCTCCCACTAGATGCAACTCAGGGACCTGATTAGTCTTATCCACAGTTTTATCAACAGCAATAATTCTCAACAAGGTATGATTTTATCACCCAACAGACATTTGGCAATGATCAAAGGCAATTTTGGTTATCAAAACTAAGAAGGGGGTACTGTTGGTATCTAGTTTAGATACCAGGAATGCTGCTAAACATCTAAAATGCACAAAAATGTTCCACAGCAAATAACTACTCACTCTACAATGTCAATAGTGGGAAGGTAGAGAATCCCTAATCTACTGCATCCAACAGAGTGTATGAGAATCAAAGGTGACTGAAGATGTGTTGATTCATTTGAAAGAATATCTTTGTTATACTATTTAGTAAATTATATTTGGATTACATTATTCTGGCTTTCACTGTTAACTACTTGAGCAAAAAGAATGTCCGCTAAACCTAAATATTCTTAAACTCCAAGTAGGATAATCACAAAGATATACTTATCTAGAGATGCATAGTAAACTATTCATCGTAAAACACAGTAAAAACATAGTAAATACCAACAGAAAATCTTGAATGACTACTCTAGTTTTCTCTTCCCTATTCCTAGTGACTCTAGTGACTGTATGGAAAACTAATCTCACATTAACCATATTTGCAAATGTTTTTAGTGGAGAAAGCTTGTCACACTGTTCTCTTTGTATCTGTATGTCCCTACATTCACAAGTTTCTTGCCTCATGTTTTCTTACAGTTCTAGCCATTATTAGATATATACTTTGAAAGATCATGCCTTTAATCAAGGGGTTTTAATTTTTTTGGATGAAAGATCCATACTGCTACTTAAACTCCTCAGTCAAATTTCAGTCTGGTGATAATCATTGTTTTTCTCACTGGAGATAACCATCCATCTTCAAATTCTCTAGTGTTTTCTAGGATTTCTCTTTTCCCCATTTACAGAGTTCCTTTCTAGCCATATCCTTATCTCTTCTTTATCTGTGCTTCTACATAACACTTATGGTTAAACAGATACTTTCATTTTCTTTGTCCTCAGAAGCTATGTGGACTGAACCTGACTCTGGATTACCTATGATTTAGAAACTTCCTTCTTATATAGTATCTCTCAGGTAGCCCACATAGGGAAGGGCTGTATTTCATAAATTTGAATGAAAAGTATGAAATCAAGAAATATCAGGAGTAACAGGCAATTTGGCCTTGGAGTACAGAATGAGCAGGGCAAAGGCTAGTACAGTTTTGCCAAGAGAACACACTGGTCATAGCAGACACCCTCTTCCAACAATGCAAGAGAAGTCTTTACACATGGACATCACCAGATGGTCATACCAAAATCAGATTTGTTATATTCTTTGTGGCCAAAGACAGAGAAGCTCATTACAGTCAGCAAAAACAAGACCAGGAGCTGACTGTGGCTCAGATCAAAACTCCTTATTGCTAAATTCAGACAAATTGAAGAAAGTAGGGAAAACTACTAGACCATTCAGGTATGACCTAAACCAAATCCCTTATGATTATACAGTGGAAGAGAGAAATAGATTCAAGGGATTAGATTTGATAGACAGGGTGCCTGATGAATTATGGGCAGAGGTTCATGACATTGTACAGGAGATGGGGATCAAGACCATCCCCAAAAAAGAAATGCAAAAAAGCAAAATGGCTGTCTAGGGAGGCCTTACAATAGCTGAGTAAAGAAGAGAAGTGAAAAGCAAAGGAGAAAAGGATAGATATACCCACTTGAATGCAGAGTTCCAAGAAGAGCAAGGAGAGATAAAAAAGCCTTCCTCATAATCAGTGCAAAGAAACAGAGGAAAACAATACAATGGGAAAGACTAGAGATCTCTTCAAGAAAATTAGAGATATCAAGGGAACATTTCATTCAAAGATGGGCTCAGTAAAGGACATAAATGGTAAGGACCTAACAGCAGAAGATATGAAGAAGAGATGGCAAGAATACACAGAAGAACTATACTAAAAATATCTTCACGACCCAGATAATCACAATGGTGTGATCACTGACCTAGAGCAGACATCCTGGAATGTGAAGTCAAGTGGGCCTTAGGAAGCATCATGATGAACAAAGCTAGTGGAGGTGATGGAATTCCAGTTGAACTACTTCAAATCCCGAAAGATGATGCTGTGAAAGCACTGCACTTAATATGCCAGCAAATTTGGAAAACTCAGCAGTGGCCACAGGACTGGAAAAGGTCAGTTTTCATTCCAATCCCAAAGAAAGGCAATGCCAAAGAATGTTCAAACTACCACACAATTGCACTCATCTCACACGCTAGTAAAGTAATGCTCAAAATTCTCTAAGTCTGGCTTCAGCAATATGTGAACCATGAACTTCCAAATGTCCAAGCTGGTTTTAGAAAAGGCAGAGGAACCAGAGATCAAATTGCCAACATCTTCTGAATCATCAAAAAAGCAAGAGAGTTCCAGAAAATATCTACTTCTGCTTTATTGACTGTGCCAAAGTCTTTGACTCTGTGGCTCACAATAAACTGTGGAAAATTCTGAAAGAGATGAGAATACCAGACCACCTGACCTGCCTCCTGAGAAATCTGTATGCAGGTCAAGAAGCAACAGTTAGAACTGGACATGGAACAACAGATTGGTGCCAAATAGGAAAAGGAGTATGTCAAGGCTGTATATTGTAAGCCTGCTTATTTAGTAATATGCAGAGTACAAAATGAGAAACACTGGGCTGGAAGAAGCACAAGCTGGAATCAAGTTGCCAGGAGAAATATCAATAACCTCAGATATGCAGATGACACCACCCTTATGGCAGAAAGTGAAGAGGAACTAAAGAGCCTCTTGATGAAAGTGAATGAGGAGAGTGAAAAAGTTGGCTTAAAGCTCAACATTCAGAAAACTAAGATCATGGCTTCTGGTACTATCACTTCATGGCAAATTGATGGGAAAACAGTGGAAACAGTGACAGAGTTTTTTTGGGGGAGCTCCAAAAATACTGAAGATGGTGACTGCAGCCAAGAAATTAAAAATGCTTACTCCTTGGAATAAAAGCTATTACCAAACTAGACAGCACATTAAAAAGTAGAGCCATTACTTTGCCAACAAAGTTTCGTCTAGTCAAACCTGTGGTTTTTCCAGTACTTGTGTATGGATATGAGAGTTGGGCTATAAGGAAACCTGAGCACCTAAGAATTGATACTTTTGAACTGTGGGGTTAGAGAAGACTCTTGAGAGTCCCTTGCACAGCAAAGAGATCCAACCAGTCCGTCCTAAAGGAAATCAGTCCTGAACATTCATTGGAAGGATTGATGTTGAAGATGTAATTCCAATACTTTGGCCACCAGATTCGAAGATCTGACTCATTGGAAAAACCCTGATGCTGGAAATGATTGAAGGTGGGAGGAGAAGGGGATGACAGGATGAGATGGTTGGATGGCATCGCTGACTCAATGGACATGAGTTAAGTAAGTTCTGGGAGTTGGTGATGGACAGGGAGGCCTGCCTTGCTGCAGTCCATGGGATCGCAAAGAGTCGGACACAACCCAGTTACTGAGCTGAACTGAACTACAGAAGAGATTTTTATACTAGAGTGTGAAAATCATGTGTGTTTCTTCAAGATATTGTTGCAACATATTTGATTTATATTCATATTGAGTAAATTATTTGATTATAATTTGATCCTATATATGTCTCAGGATTTTCATTAGAGACAAATCAATAAAGATAAAAGAAGGTGTATGAGAAATAAAGTAAAAATAAAATCTGCTCTCTTCTGAAAATCTTCAAAGTAAATCCTGGAGTTGTGATACGATATGGACTCAATATTTGCTCTTTGCAATATTGTTCAGTAAAATTTATTTCATTATTAAAATATCATTATGATAAATAATGAGTGCTGTCTTTTTCTAGTCAGTGAATTTGCCTTATATTTGGGAAATATTTTCTACCTATCCTCTCAGTCAGCAAATGATTTAACAACCCTGTATGCGAGACAGCAAAAGAGACACAGATGTATAGAACAGTCTTTTGGACTCTGTGGGGGGGTGGATTACTTGGGAGAATGGCATTAAAACATGTAAAATGTCATATAAGAAACGAATCACCAGTCCAGGTTCGATGCAGGATACAGGAAGCTTGGGGCTGGTGCAGTGGGATGACCCAGAGGGATGGTAGGGGGAGGGAGGTGGGATGGGGGTTCAGGATGGGGAACACATGTACACCCGTGGTGGATGCATGTTGATGTATGGCAAAACCAATAGAATATTGTAAAGTAAAAAAATAAAATAAAATAAATAATAAAAAAATTAAAAAAAATAATGTGTTAGCCAGCTTATCCTTATAATATTTTTTATTTATCTACTGGTATGTGACAGTTTTTATGTCAGCCAATACTAAAATTGAAATAAAAACCTCTTTTTTGCTTTGCTCTCATTTGACCAGAGATGAAGCATATTTTAAAATAAGTTTTTATACTCTCCAAATATTATTTTTAAGCAGAAGTATATCCCATGCATGCTAAGCTAATTTTGAAATTCTGCTATTTGTAGATATTGGGTTTCCCAGGTGGTTTAGTGGTAAAGAATCTGCCTGCTAATGCAGGAGTTGCAGGTTTGATCCTGGTTGGGAACATCCCCTGGAGAAGGAAATGGCAACCCCCTCCAGTATTCTTGCCTGGGTGATATCATGGACAGAGGAACCTGATGGGCTACAGTCCATGGGGTCACAAGAGTCAGACACAAACTGGCAACTAAACAAAAATAACATTTGTAAACATTTTTTTCTTAATAGAAAACTGAGATTGACATTTATTCAAGGTCATTGATGAATTGATATTTTTCTGGAAGGCACATTAAGGCTCAGAAAGGATGGAAGTGTACCAACAAAGACTGTTATTTAATCTATGAAGATGAAGCTAAGCATTTTGACCAATGATTTATCATTTTCCTAAAATTACAGTTGAATTTTGCCAAGGATTTAAATGAATACTATAGGTAAATTGAATACATTTTGTTACTGTATACAGTATTAAGCTTCTTGCTGGTTATATATTTATAATAATCAGGCAGTGTAGGGCATGATTCATCAGAGAATAACACCATTCTGTTTTATAAGTAGTGCTATTAGTCATGTCAACATATCAGAGACTTTACTAAGGAAAACTTGCTATTTTACTATAATTCTTAATATTTCAGAACTACATTTCTATTTTTCTATTTCTGTTTTTCTGAGGGTTAACTTAAATTTCTATAAACATGCTTATAGCTACGTAACCATCATGGCCCTTGTTGAAAGCAGATATCATTAGAAAATGTCAGTTAATTTATTTGATGTAGAAACATTTGCCAGCTTTTACCTGGTGTGATTTGCTTTTTTTTTAATTATTTTTTTTATTATTTTTATTTTTTTATTTTTTATTATTTTATTTATTTATTATTATTTATTTGTTTGTTTATTATTATTTATTTATTTATTATTTATTATTATTATTTATTTATTATTATTTTATTATTTTTATTATTTTATTTATTATTTTTTTATTATTTTTAATAACTGATTGATTAATAGTTTGAATATTACATGTGAACATACAGTATTTTACATTACAGAGATATATATATGTCAGCAAAGATTATTCTTTGCTATTCTTCTGCTAGACAAAGGTACAGTAGAGTTGAGAATGAAACTTATTGCATTAGAACCAGTCCAAGTAAAACAATGAAATAATAAAAAAAAAATGGCTAACTTAATTGTTTTGAGCAAACATAAAAACACCCCCCTTCCAGGAAAATCAACTCATTGGACAAATACTTGACCTTTCTGACAATGGTCTCTATGATAAGAATATCAATAATGTCCTTAGATTAGGGACATAGAGATTTTATCTCATTTTTTAAATGAAGGCAGCATTTGTAAAATATTGGTAGCCACTTGCATGGATTTGACATGGACAGAAGCAGCTTTCTTTCTGTGAAAAGAAAACTGTAGTTTGTTTTAATAACTAAACATTTAAAATGGAACAGCACTTCTACTTTCTTTCAAAAACGTTTCCATTTTGTTCACAAATAGTCCATTTGATGCAAGAAGCCCAGCTATAAGTGTATTTCAGCTTTCATAATGCCTTCTTCACTAAGCTTAATTATTTCTAGATTTTGATTTAATGTGAGAGACATGGTTCTTCCTTTCTCTTGCACACTGAAAGGTCATGTAGGGTTATTATTGGCCTAATTTTAGTATCACAATGTATCAAGAAATCCTGAAAGATGATGCTGTGAAAGTGCTGCACTTAATATGCCAGCAAATTTGGAAAACTCAGCAGTGGCCACAGGACTGGAAAAGGTCAGTTTTCATTCCAATCCCAAAGAAAGGCAATGCAAAAGAATGCTCAAACAACAGTACAATTGCACTCATCTCACACGCTACTAAAGTAATGCTCAAAATTCTCCAAGCCAGGCTTCAGCAATATGTGAACCGTGAACTTCCTGATGTTCAAGCTGGTTTTAGAAAAGGCAGAGGAACCAGAGATCAAATTTCCAACATCTGCTGGATCATGGAAAAAGCAAGAGAGTTCCAGAAAAACATCTATTTCTGCTTTATTGACTATGCCAAAGCCTTTGACTGTGTGGATCACAATAAACGGTGGGAAATTCTTCAAGAGATGGGAATACCAGACCACCTGACCTGCCTCTTGAGAAATATGTATGCAGGTCAGGAAGCAACAGTTAGAACTGTACATGGAACAACAGACTGGTTCCAAATAGGAAAAGGCGTATGTCAAGGCTGTATATTGTAAGCCTGCTTATTTAACTTATATGCAGAGTACATCATGAGAAACGCTGGACTGGAAGAAACACAAGCTGGAATCAAGATTGCCGGGAGAAATATCAATAACCTCAGATATGCAGATGACACAACCCTTATGGCAGAAAGTGAAGAGGAACTCAAAAGCCTCTTGATGAAGGTGAAAGTGGAGAGTGAAAAAGTTGGCCTAAAGCTCAACATTCATAAAACTAAGATCATGGCATCTGGTCCCATCACTTCATGGGAAATAGATGGGGAAACAGTGGAAACAGTGTCAGACTTTATTTTTGTTGGCTCCAAAATCACTGCAGATGGTGACTGCAGCCATGAAATTAAAAGATGCTTATTCCTTGGAAGGAAAGTCATGTCCAACCTAGATAGCATATTCAAAAGCAGAGACATTACTTTGCCAACAAAGATCTGTCTAGTCAAGGCTATTGTTTTTCCAGTGGTCATGTATGGATGTGAGAGTTGGACTGTGAAGAAGGCTGAGCGCCAAAGAATTGATGCTTTTGAACTGTGGTGTTGGAGAAGACTCTCGAGAGTCCCTTGGACTGCAAGGAGATCCAACCAGTCCATTCTAAAGGAGATCAGCCCTGGGATTTCTTTGGAAGGAATGATGCTGAAGCTGAAACTCCAGTAGTTTGGCCACCTCATTCGAAGAGTTGATTCATTGGAAAAGACTCTGATGCTGGGAGGGATTGGGGGCAGGAGGAGAAGGGGACGACAGAGGATGAGATGGCTGGATGGCATCACTGACTCGATGGACATGAGTTTGAGTAGACTCCGGGGATTGGTGATGGACAGGGATGCCTGGCATGCTGCGATCATGGGGTTGCAAAGAGTCGGACACGACTGAGCGACTAAACTGAACTGAATCAATTGTACATTCTCTATAATGGATTAAAGAGATTATAGATTAAAGTGATTCATGCAAGATGACTTGTGTACTAATTGCGAAGCAACCCTCTGACACAGGTACAAAGTTGTTGCATCCATTTTATGGTTTAGGAAACCAAGTTGCAGTGAGGTTAAGCCATTTGCTGATGGGGGAGCTGGGATTCAAACCCAAATAATCTGGCTCTAGACTCTGCCTTTAACCCAATGCTGTATTACTTTCCAAGTAACAATACAAACATCAACTTGCAGTGTCTAGTAACAAAAAGCTCAACAAGAAATGGAGTTCTTCTTAAAAAGACTGACTGAAGAGTAGTTAACGAAGATATTACAGAGGTATGGGTAAGGTTAAAGAAATCATAAAAGGGATGTGGAGACAACTGGAAACTAACCAGAAGAAGAAAACCAATACCACGGCTGTCTGGAATAGCAAAGATAAGTACTGTGATAAGGAAACTACAGTCAGAGTTGGCCCCTTTTTTCTCAGCACTTTGCCACATTGTGGTGACCGGATAGGAAGGGAATAGGGATAAAAACACACTGACCTCTCTCTTCTGCTCTTCTGTCTCCTGCAATCATACCACCCTTTAAACACAATTAAAAGCCAGAATTGAAGGGGGCCAGGCCAACTTAGTTCACAGATTCAGCCCATAACAAGGCTGAGAAAGGCAGAGAAAGAATCTGAAGGAGGGGCTGTGATTGTGGCAAATGGAGAATCAGAAACACATGTGGAATAGAGGCTGTATGTTTGCTTCCAGTATTAACAGTAGAACTCATAAATTAGTCATTGTGTACAATTAATTATTTATGAGATCTTATTATATTTTAGATGGTTTCAGTAGCTATTTTCTTACTTTGATTTTTCATAGTAGATTACTGTCAAGGAAATTATTGTAAAATTCATATATCCTTATTATTGTAAATGGCATGTAAGTCATGGAAAATTAAAACTAGCTCATCAAAGAATGTATGTGAGCATAGTCATAGTATCTTAAAGGTAGCTAATCATAGTACAGTAATTAAAATATTTTTCCGGGACCAAAAACTGTTAATTTAGAAAGCATATGTGTAGTTTACATTTAGTTTGCCATTCATATTATCAATAATTGATTTTAACATTAAAGTTTCCCTAGTAAATTGATTATTTTAAAACCAAAATGAAAAACCAAAGATACTTATATGTTTGAATATTATGGCTACCAGATTTAACTGTGGCAAAAACACAATTTGTTGTTCATTGGGTTATGCTATGGAGATGAGCCATGAAATTAAAATATGCTTACTCCTTGGAAGAAAAGTTATGGCCAACCTAGATAGCACATTGAAAAGCAGACATTACTTTGCCAACAAAGATCTGTCTAGTCAAGGCTATGGTTTTTCCAGTGGTCATGTATGGATGTGAGAGTTGGACTGTGAAGAAAGCTGAGCGACGAAGAATTGATGCTTTTGAACTGTGGTGTTGGAGAAGACTCTTGAGAGTCCCTGGGACTGCAAGGAGATCCAACCAGTCCATTCTGAAGGAGATCAGCCCTGGGATTTCTTTGGAAGGAATGATGCTAAAGCTGAAACTCCAGTACTTTGGCCACCTCATGCGAAGAGTTGATTCATTGGAAAAGACTCTGATGCTGGGAGGGATTGGGGGCAGGAGAAGGGGACAACATAGGATGAGATGGCCGGATGGTATCACTGACTCGATGGACGTGAGTTTGAGTGAACTCCAGGAGTTGGTGATGGACAGGGAGGCCTGGCATGCTGCGATTCATGGGGTTGCAAACAGTTGGACACGACTGAGCGACTGAACTGAACTGATGGAGACGAGGATAGGTTTAATAGTCGGGAACCACAACTGCTCTTTGAACCCATCATAACTGACAATGCTTAGAGTAGACAATGCTTCTGAAGGAAAGATCTTTAATCACTAATTCACTAATATCCAGGAATATAAACTCTAGAAATTGAGATAGATCATTGCTATTTTTAACATACTTTTAAAACACAGTAGGGTTTTGTATGGACTGCATCTCAGTACTAAAAACATTACCAATGATTGCACATTGTGAAATATACAAAAATGGAAAGAATAAAGGTGGCTTTTCTTCTAATACTGATACGGCTTACATGTAACCATTAGGCAAAACAGGAGGTATAGCAGGGAAACAAATGACATTTTGTTAATCATCACCATAACATTATTTGATGTTTTGCTTATTTTTCCTAGATGTTTGGATGTTCATATTGTATACATTATCTCAAGTATTCTCACAATAACCCCATGGATTTCTATTGTCATTATCCATAGTTTTCAGATAATGGAGACTGAAGTTCAGAGCAGTTAATTGTCTTACCTAAGATCTCACATGTCTTAAGAATCCAGCAGAGAATAATCTCAAATAGTGTATCAACCCTAAAATTGCTTTTAGCTAGACAAGAATTTAAACTTGCTAAAGGATGAGGTTTTTAGTCTGTAGCTAGGTCCCTACTGTATGGGACATATAACATTGAAATGGTTACTGAAGAAATGAATTTGAAGTCTACCTAACTCTGAGTGTCACACTCTCAACATCTTAAGTCTAACTCTGAGTATTTCCAGTCTACCTAACTCTGGACTTCATACTCTAAACATCCACAGAAGACTGCATAGTAATAAAATGTATTTGAAAAGAAGCAATGGATATATTTAACATATTTTAACTGTTTGCTTTGACAACCAAAAACTTAGTCTTATATAAACATTATGTGACAGTATGCTTATCTGACACTTAAACATTTATTAGAAAAATAGCAATATTTTTTCATACATATAATATCTTCTTATACATTCTATTTAAAAATTTTAAAAATCATGAATGCATTGTTAATATCATACATATTCAAAAAATAAGGAAAAGAAAAACTTAGGAGAGTGTAAAAAGTAAAAGCAATGTAAAATAAGATTGAAAGCAAAAAAACATAAAAACCAAACTTGGAATACCTGCAGTAATCTCCATTTCATACTGTTGGAAAGATTTAAAATAGGACCCTACATGACAAATTGTATGGTAGTTTGAACATTCTTTGGCATTGCCCTTCTTTGGGATTGCAATGAAAACTGAACTTTTGTCGTCCTGTGGCCACTGCTGAGTTTTCCAAATTTGTTGAAAATTTGAGTGCAGAAGTTTAAAAGCATCATCCCTTTAAAAAAATTTTTTTTAATTAATTAATTTATTTATTTATTTTATTCTACAATAGTGTATTGGTTTCGCCATACATTGACATGAATCTGCCACGGGGGTACATGTGTTCCCCATCCTGAACCCCCCTCCCATCTCCCACCCCATCCCATCCCTCTGGGTCATCCCAGTGCACCAGCCCCGAGCACCCTGTATCATGCATCAAACCTCGACTGGCGATTCGTTTCACATATGATAATATACATGTTTCAATGCCATTCTCCCAAACCATCTCACCATTGCCCTCTCCCACAGAGTGCAAAAGACTGTTCTATACATCTGTGTCTCTTTTGCTGTCTTGCACACAGGGTTATCGTTACCATCTTTCTAAATTCCATATATATGCGTTAGTATACTGTATTGGTGTTTTTCTTTCTGGCTTACTTCACTCTGTATAATAGGCTCCAGTTTCATCCACCTCATTAGAACTGATTCAAATGTATTCTATTTAATGGCTGAGTAATACTCCATTGTGTATATGTACCACAGCTTTCTTATCCATTCATCTGCTGATAGACATCTAGGTTGTTTCCATGTCTTAGGATTTTAAATAGCTCAGCTGAAATTCCATCACTTCCACTAGCTTTGTTCTTAGTAAAACTCCCAAAGGCCCACTTGACTTCACACTCCAAGATGACTGGGTCTAGGTGAGTGACCATATTGGTTATCTGAGTTATTAGAAGCTCTTTTGTATAGTTCTTCTGTGATTCTTGCCACCTCCTCTTAATCTCTTCTGTTTCTGTTAGGGTTTTGCCATTTCTGCCCTTCATTGTGCCCATCTTTGCGTGAAATGTTTGCGTGGTATCTCCAGTTTTCTTGACGAGATTTCTAGTCTTTCCCACTCTACTGTTTTCCTTTTTTCCTTGCATTGGATAAAATAGCCTTTCAATCTCTCTTTGCTATTCTCTGGAACTGTGTGTTCATTTGGGCATATCATTCCCTCTCTCCTTTGCCTTTTGTTTCTCTTCCTTTCTGAGTTATTTCTAAGACCTCAGACAACCACTTTGCCTTCTAGCATTTCTTTTTCTTTGGGATGGTTTTGGTCACTGCCTCCTGTACAATGTTATGAACCTCCATCCATAGTTCTTCAGACTTTCTGTTTACTAGGTCTAACCCCTTGAATATATTCATCACCTGCACTGTATAATAATCAGTTCAGTTCAGTCGCTCAGTTGTGTCTGACTCTTTGCAACCCCATGGACTGCAGCACGCCAGGCCTCCCTGTCCAAACTCCCAGAGTTTACTCAAACTCGTGTCCATTGAGTCAGTGATGCCATCCAACCATCTCATCCTCTCTGGTCCTCTTCTCCTCCTGCCTTCAATCTTTCCCAGCATCAGAGTCTTTTCAAATGAGTCAGTTCATTGCATCAGGTGGCCAAAGTATTGGAGTTTCAGCTTTCACATCACTCCTTCCAATGAATGTTCAGGACTGATTTCCTTTTGGACTGGATCTCCTTGCTGTCCAAGGGACTCTCAAGAGTCTTCTCCAAAACCACAGTTCAAAAACATCAATTCTTGGGCACTCAGCTTTCTTTATAGTCCAACTCTAACATACATACATGACTACTGGAAAAACCATCACTTTGACTAGATGGACCTTTGTGGGAAAAGTAATGTCTCTGCTTTTAAATATGCTATCTAGGTTGGTCCTGGCTCTTCTTCCAAGGAGCAAGTGTCTTTTAATTTCATGGCTGCAGTCACCTGACTTTGGAGCCCCCCAAAATAAAGTCTGTCACTGTTTCCACTGTTTTCCCATCTATTTGCCATGAAGTGATAGGACCAGAAGCCATGATCTTAGTTTTATGATGTTGACTTTTAACCCAACTTTTTAACTCTCCTCTTTCACTTTCATCAGGAGGCTCTTTAGTTATTCTTCACTTTCTGCCTTAAGGGTGGTGTCATCTGCATATCTGTATAATAATAAGGGATTTGATTTAGGTCATATCTGAATGGCCTAGTGGTTTTCCCTACTTTCTTCAACTTAAGCCTGAATTTTGCAATAAGGAGCTCATGATCTGAGCCACATTCAGCTCAAGGTCTTATTTTTGCTGACTGTAGAGCACTTCTCCATCTTCACCTATAAAGAATGTAATCAATCTGATTTCAGTATTGACCATCTGGTGATGTTCATGTGTAGAATTGTCTCTTGTATTATTGCAAGAGAGTGTTTGCTATTACCAGTACTCTTGACAAAACTCTGTTAACATTTGCCCTGCTTCATTTTGTACTCCAGCTCTAACTGATTCGAGTAACCACAATAGTGTGATCACTCACCCAGATCCAGACATCCTGAAATCAAGTGGGCCTTAGGAAGTATTACTATGAACAAAGCTAGTAGAGGTGATGGAATTAAATATGAGTTATTTAAAATTCTAAAAGATGATGCTGTTAAAGTGCTGCATTCAATTTGTCAGTAAATTTGGAAAACTCAGCAGTGGCTACAGGACTGGAAGAGTTCAGTTTTAATTCCAATCCCAAAGAAGGACAATGCCAAAGAGTGTTCAAACTATTGCACATTTGTGCTTATTTTACATCCTAGCAAGGTAATGCATCTTTCATGCTAGCCTTCAACAGTGCATGAACCGAGAACTTCCAGATGTACGAGCTTGATTTAGAAAAGGCAGAGGAACCATAGATCAAATTTCCAATATCCATTGGATCACAGAGAAATCAAGTAAATTCCAGAAAAATATCTGCTTCATTGACTACGCTAAACCTTCTACTGTGTGGATCCAACAAACTGTGGAAAAGTCTTAAAGAGAAGGGGATATCAGAATACTTTCTGTCTCCTGAGAAACCTGTATACAGGTCAAGAAGCAACAGTTAGAACCAGACATGGAACAGTGGACTGGTTTAAAATTGTGAAAGGAGAATGACAAGGCTATATTATTGTCATTCTGTTTAACTTATATGCAGAGTACATCATGCAAAATGCCAGGATGTATGAATGAGAAGGTGGAATCAAGTATGCCAGGAGAAATATCAACAACCCTCAGATATGCAAATGACACCACCCTAATGGCAGAATGCAAAGAGGAACTAAAGAGCCTTTCATCTTGATGATGAAAGAGCAGAGTGAGGGACAAAGCCTGCTTGAAACTCAACATTCAAAAAACGAAGATCATGGCATCTAGTCCCATCACTGTATGGCAAATAGAAGGGAAGAAAGTGGAAACAGTGACAGACTTTATTTTCTTGGGCTCCAAAATCACTGCAGATGGTAACTGCAGCCACAAAATTAAATGACACTTGCTCCTTGGAAGAAAAGCTATGACAAACCTAGACAGCATATTAAAAAGCAGAGACATCACTTTAGTGACAGTGATCCATATAGTCAAAGCTATATTTTTCTCCCAGGTTTCCCAGGTGTTTCTCATAGCAAAGAACCGGCCTGCCAATGCAAGTTGATGCGAGAGATGTGGGTTTGATACCTGAGTTGGGAAGAGCCCCTGAAGGAGGAAATTGCAATCCACTCCAGCATTCTTGCTTGGAGAATCACATGGAGAGAGGAGCCTGGCAGGCTGCAGTTCATAGGGTGGCACAGAGTCGGACACTTGGCACGTTTTTCTAGTAGTCATGTTTGAATGTGAGAGTTGGACCGTAAAGAAGACTGAACACTGAAGAATTGATGTTTTTGAATTGTGGGGCTGAGAAGACTCTTGAGAGTCCCTTGGACAGCAAGGAGTACAACAAGTCAATCCTAAAGAAAATCAACCCTTAATATGCTTTGGAAGGGCTGATGCTGAAACTGAAGCTTGAATACTTTGGCCACCTGATGCAAAGAGCTGACTCACTGGAAAAGACCCTGAGGCTGGGA
The DNA here is from genome assembly GCF_032452875.1 of Bos javanicus. Taxonomy (NCBI): domain Eukaryota; kingdom Metazoa; phylum Chordata; class Mammalia; order Artiodactyla; family Bovidae; genus Bos; species Bos javanicus. The sequence continues at coordinate 49,768,173 of NC_083881.1, forward strand.
AAGACTGAGTGCAGGAGGAGAAGGGGATGCTGGAGGATGAAATGGTTAGACTGCATCATTGAAATAATGGACATGAATTTGAGCAGGCTCTGCTGCTGCTGCTGCTAAGTCACTTCAGTTGTGTCCGACTCTGTGCCACCTCATAGATGGCAGCCCACTAGGCTCCGCCGTCCCTGGGATTCTCCTGGCAAGAACACTGGAGTGGGTTGACATTTCTTTCTCCAATGCATGAAAGTGAGAAGTGAAAGTGAAGTCTCTCAGTGGTATCCAACTCATAGTGACCCCATGGACTGCAGCTTACCAGGCTTCTACATCCATGGGATTTTCCAGGCAAGAGTATTGGAGTGGGTTGCCATTGCCTTCTCCAGAGCAGGCTCTAGGAGATTGTGAAAGACAGGGAAGCCTGGCATGCTGCAGTCCATGGGGTCACAAATTGTCAAATAGGACATATTGACTGAACAACAACAAAAAAAGAACAAAAGAGAGCAAATTCAGAACTCTAATTTCAATTTGATAACTCACATAGCACATCTTTAGAATAATAATTAAAAATTCATAGATATTTTTCAGTATTTTTCAACACATTCTACTGAAATTTATCAAAAATTCAGTAAGTTGATAGTGTGATAAATCCTTACCAAAATGTCAAACCCTCTTCAGAGGCTATTTTTTAAGTACTATTTCTCTATGTAGTGCCCAATTAATAGATCATAGGGAACATTACTTTTAAAAAAACCTTGCTCAGTTTATGTTGTAGCCAAGTGTTCTGGGAAACAAACTCACTCAGAAGGACAATGCAGATAGTGAAGTGCAGTTTATTACACCGGCCAGCCCAAGACAGAGTCTACTCTTAAACCAATTTCTGTGAAAACCTTATATACCCTAAAGTTTACATGCTCAAATCCACCTCCCCAAGTTCTCTGAAGCTAGTCTGAACAAAGGAAAAGAAACATTCAGTCAAAGTTAACCTGTGATTTGTTTGCCTTAAAACTGTGATTCGTATGCCTTAAGCCTAGGTAGTTAACAGTGGACAATTATCAGTAGGCCTGTGGTCATGCCCCAATAAGCATAATAGAATTTATGATTCTATTCGGTTACACAGATAATTAGGGTATTCTTTTAGGTGACAGAAAGTCTAGGAAAGAGCCCTGGGGCTCTTCCATCTGGGGGGTCTGGTTTTCCAGTTGGTATGTCCTTTCCATAGATACTGGACATATAGCTCAAAGTCCACAGTCCAGCCCAAGATGGAGTCCTGCTTTCAAGATGAAGCCTGTTCTGTCTGTTTCCTCCTTCACTTATAGTAAATATTTCAGTCTTAGGCGGTTATGTATGGATGTGAGAGATGGACTGTGAAGAAAGCTGAGCGCCGAAGAATTGATGCTTTTGAACTGTGGTGTTGGAGAAGACTCTTGAGAGTCCCTGGGACTGAAGGAGATCCAACCAGTCCATTCTGAAGGAGATCAGCCCTGGGATTTCTTTAGAAGGAATGATGCCAAAGCTGAAACTCCAGTACTTTGGCCACCTCATGTGAAGAGTTGACTCATTGGAAAAGACTCTGATGCTGGGAGGGATTGGGGGCAGGAGGAGAAGGGGACGACGAGGATGAGATGGCTGGTTGGCATCACTGACTCGATGGACATGAGTCTGGGTGAACTCCGGGAGTTGGTGATAGACAGGGAGGCCTGGCGTGCTGCGATTCATGGGGTTGCAAAGAGTCAGACACGACTGAGCCACTGAACTGAACTGAACTCTATTAAACAATGAATATCTATGATTTGAAAATTATTCATATGACATAAATCATACGACAATGTGTCCTAATTATTCTTTGAAATATTTTTCTTGGCCTTGTATAGCAATAATGTGAAAAAAAATACTTTCATTTTGTACTTGTATAAGTGCTTATGATCGCTTTAACCTGCATTTCACTGTAATTTTTAAATGTACAAAATTATTCACCATTTCTGGAATTCATTTTGTTTAAAATCAAATTTTAACCCACATGAAACATTTTTCTGTAACTTGAAAAATCTTTTAAAAAAAATCTTTTAAAAATTAATGCTAGTCCTGTCTTTAATATTGCATCTGATTAAAAACATTACTTTTGCAGAATGTTGATTTGAAAAGTAAAGCCTGGGTAAGGGAGGATACATTGTCTAGGAAAAAAAAAAATGTTCACATAAGAAAAAAATTAAACCCTAACATGTAAATGATGAAAGATCAAAAGGAACCCTGAAATCTAATTTTATTTTAGGGATAATAAAGGGGAAAAAGTATAAATTGATTTCCCTTAATCACTCTGAAGTATTTTGGGCCTTTAGCATAATCATCTTTAGAAGATCACTGAAGTATTTGATGAGTTATGTACATAGCAAAAGTAACAAAGAAAACACCACAAGCCAAGGAAAGAAAAAAATAATTGAGTGTTTAAAAGAAAAAAAATTATTAGTCTAATGCTGTGTTTCCAAAGAGTGTAATGCCTGGAGTCAGTGAAGACAGGTTCAAAAGGGCTTTTTACCCCAGGTCAAGCTGAGCAATTGTGTTCTTATTGAGAGTAGTACTGAAACCCAGAAGGTGGAACTCCAAGTGACTGCACTGAATAGATTACCTCTATCTCTTAAGGCTGACCTGGTTCTTGTTTATGTATATTTTAAAACAGTTTTCTTTTTGAAATAGGTAAGAAGATGTTATAGAAATAATAGCTATTTGTTCTGCTTTTTATTTGTAAATGAAATGAACTGCAGGCTCTCAGTAAGCAAATTAAATACATACCTACAGGCATTCTGGATGGCTGTGAGCGTGAGGGGGGAGAAAGACACAGTCTCTGTGCACAGGAGGCTTTGGAAAGAAGTAAATTGAAAGTTTATAACCCTTTTTGTGAATATGGTGACAAAGGATGCTTTGCAAGCACAAGTTTTTCTAGATAATGTGACATGATGCCTGAGATAAAGAGTAGGAAGAGAAAGAGTCAACTGAGAGATAAAAAGAAGAGAGTAAGAACATTTTTTTTTTAATTTGATGAAATTGCTTTAAAATGTGTTGATTTTCTACAACAATGCAGATCAGTTATAATTATACATATCCCCACCCTCTTGAGCTTCCTTCCTCTCCATCCCATCCCTCTAGATCTCACAGAGCACGAGGATGGGCTCCCTGTGTTACATAGCAACTTCCCTCTCTCTATTTTGCCCATGATAGTGTGTATGTTAATGCTACTTTGTCAGTTCCTCCCACCCTTTCCTTCCCCTACTGTGTCCACAAGTCCATGCTCTATACCTGCAAATATCCATTGTGTGTTACCTGCTCAGTTGTGTCCAATTCTTTGCAACCCCATGGACTGTGGTCCACTAGGCTCCTCTGTCCATGGAATTCTGCAGGTAAGAACACTGGAGTCAGTTGCTATTCCCTTCTCCAGGGGACCTTTCTGACCCAAGGATCAAACCTGGTTCTCTTGAATTGCAGGCAGATTCTTGCCGCTGAATTACCAGGGAAGCATCTCCATTCCTTCCCTGAAAATAGGTTCGTTAATATAATTTTTCTAGATTCATATATATGCATTAATACACAATATTAGTTTTTCTGTTTCTGACATTTCACTCTGTATAACAGGCTCTAGGTTCATTCATCTCATTACAACTGACTCAAATTCATTCTTTTTATGCTAAGTGATATTCCGTTGTATATATGTACCACATCATCTTTATCCATTCATCTGTTGATGGACATCTAGGTTGCTTCTGATAGCTTACAGTGAAAAGGTCTGATTCGTGATCTCTGAAGAAGATTTAGCTTTGGGACCAGCGACCAGGCTTGATCACTCAAGAGCTTTTGGGTAGCATAGTTTTATTAAAGTGAAAAGGGACATAGAAAGCTTCTGACTTAGACATCAGAAAGGGGACAGAGAGTGTCTCCTCTAGTCTAAGCAAGGGAGTTATATACTTTTTTAATTGGTTATTACAATAAATCAAAAGAATGTCTCAAGGTTGTAAAGATATAACTAGACCCAATCCCATAACTTTCATTTTAAGATAAAAGGAGTAGACAGAAGGTTTTCAGGGAGGAGAAACTGTCCTCAAGCAGAATACATTGTTGTTATATAATTCTTAGTGCAGAGTTTAAACTGAGTTGTTTCTTGTGTAATTATCAGTTCCTGGCTTAAAGATAAAAAACATTGTATGTGACTAAGATTAAGGAATGTAGAGGAAAAAAAAAAAAGACATTTGTCCTTTCCTCCTCTTTGAGAATTCCAGACCTGTCTCTCCTCCTCGGGGACCCTAGACTTCTTCTCAACATGCCTAGGAATTGACTCTCTCACTTCTATGTCCTGGCTATTGTAAATAGTGCTGCAATAAACATTGGAATATTCAATAAGTAGTGCTGGGAAAACTGGACAGCTAAGTGTAAAACAATGAAATTAGAATACTTTCTAACACCATACACAAAAAATGAATTCAAAATGGGTTAAAGATTTAAATGTAAGGCCAGAAACTATAAAGCTTTCTAAAGGAAAACACAGGCAGTACACAATTTGACATCAATTGCAGCAAGCTTCCCTCTGACCCACTTCCTATTGTAACAGAAATAAAAACAAAAATAAACAAATGGGACCTAATTAAACTTAAAACCTTCTGCACAGCAAAGAAAATGATAAACAAGATAAACAATTAAACCTCAGAATGGGAGAAAATAATTACAAACAAATAAACTGACAAAGGATTAATCTCCAAAATATATAAGCAGCTCAAAATCAGAAAAATAAACAACCCAATAAAAAATGGACAGAAGGCCTAAACAAACATTTTTCCAAAGAAGATATACAGATGGTCAATAAACTCATGAAAAAATGTTCAGCAGTGTTCATTATTAGAGAAATGCAAATTAAAACTACAATGAGGTATCACCTCACACGGTCAGAATGGCCATCATGAAAAAATCTACAAACAGTAAATGCTGCAGAGATGTGGAGGAAAGAGGACCCTCCTGTACTGCTGGTGGGAATATAAAGTGATATAGCCATTGTGCAGAATAGTAGGGAGATTTCTTAAAAAAACAGGAATAAATCTACCGCATGTGCTGTGCTGTGCTCAGTCACTTCAGTCGTGTCCAGCTCTTTGCGACACTCTGGACTTTAGCCTGTCAGGCTACTCTGTCCATGGGATTTCCCAGTCAAGAATACTGGAGTGGGTTGCCATGCCCTCGTCCAGGTGATCTTCCGAACTCAGGGATTGAACCAGCCTCCCTTTTGTCTCCTGCATTGGCAGGCAGGTACTTTACCACTAGCACCACCTGAGAAGCCCTAAATCTACCATATGACCAGCAATCCCAACTCTGCTCATATACCCTGAGAAAATCACAGTTCCAGAGAGCAAGTTCTTGTCAAAAGTGGAAAAAGTACTAAGATTTGTTGATTGCTCAGTACTGTAGGAAGGTAAATTGTGTATGTTTTACATATTTATAAAGTTATATATGTATTATAAGTATATAAGTTATAAATTATAGGGCATATATGTTATTTATATATTAAGTCATGTATATTGTGATACAAATATATTTTATGAACAAATTATTAAATTATATATATATGTGTCTCAATGTGTGTGTGTGTGTGCACGTGCATGCTAAAGTAGAAAAGAATGGCTTTGACATTTGTATGGCATTCTAAAGCTTTCTTGCTGGAATGTTATGGAAGTTACCAAAGGTACTGGGGAAAATTAATAATAATATGAGGATTTATGTTTTAGAGAGTTACCAGTTACCCAGTGGTAAATGTCTCGGATTTGATTTGTAAGGACCACAGTATGAATCAAGGAGCAAAAAAGAATTTTACTCTAGGGCTGGAAAGAAGTGATGAAGGAGGTAAACTTCATTTGTTCAAAAAGTAGAAATTGGCGTCAGACTTTTCAGATTCTAGGCCCTTCATATGCCAGTCCTGTAACTTTGGATAACTATGAAAACTTTCTAAAGTTCAGTATAGATGTAATGGTAGCATAAATCTCAGAGAATATGCTTAACCTAATTTAAGCATATTATTTTCATAAGACAGAAATATAGCTTCATTGAATATAATGTATACAATAAACTTCAAATATTTTTAAGTGTACTTTTTTTTTTTAAGTTTAGGATTGATATATCTATATACCTATGAAACCAACAGTACAATCAATACAAGGAGCATAAATGAACTCAATGATTTCCTCATGGTTCCCTGTAATCAATATTATGTAAATATCTTGAGAGATAATCAACTTTTTAATTTAATTATTTTTAAATTTTAAAGTCATCATAAATTCACACAAAGATAGTAAAGATACCCAGTATTCTTTACCCGGTTTCCCAGAGTGGATACATCCTATATAACTAGCACCTAGTAATATTAAAACCTAGAAGTTGACTTTGTGCTCTGCTGTGTCTGACTCTGCAACACCATGGACCGTAGACCACCAGGCTCCTCTGTCCATGGGGATTCTCCAGGCAAGAATACTAGAGTGGGTTACCATGCCCTTATCCAGAAGAGCTTCCCAACTCAGGGATCGCACCCAGGTCTGTTGAATTGCAGGTGGATTCTTTACCATCTGAGCTACCAGAGTAGCCCAAGAATACTGGAGTGGGTAGCCTATCCCTTCTCCAGGGGATCTTCCCAACCCAGGAATCAAACCAGGGTCTGCTGCATTGCAGGAGATTCTTTACCAGCTGAGCTACCAGGGAAGCCCAGAAATTAACTTTCGTACATGTCATTTTGGAACTTCCTTGATAGCTCAGGGGTAAAGAATCTGCCTACAGTGCAGCAGCCGTAGGAGAGGCAAGTTCAATCCCTGGGTTAGGAAGATCCCCTAGAGGAGGGCATGACGACCCATTCCAGTATCCTTGCCTGGAAAATCCCAATGGACAGAGAAGCCTGATGGGCTACACTCCGTAGGGTGGCAAAGAGTCACACATGACTGAAGTCACTTAGCACACACACACGTCATTTTATCACATGTAAAATTATGTAACCACAATGGACCACAGGACCATTTTATCACTACAAAGAACTTTCTTGTACTTTTCCTTTATAGTCACAATTATTTCTTCCTCTTTACCTTGCCTCACTCTTGGCAATCGCTGATTGCCTTTGTTCCTATAATTTTATCATTTGAAAAATGCTATATAAGTAAATGGAGTAGGAAATGGCAACCTGCTCCAGTATTCTTGCTTGGGAAATTCTGTGGACAGAAGAGCCCGGCAGGCTGCAGTCCATGGGGTTGCAAAGAGTCAGACATGACTGAATGACAGAGCACACACATATAAATAAAATAATATGGGATGTGATCTTTTGATACTGGCTTTTTAAAAAAGTAGCATCATACACTTGATACCCATCTAAGTTGTCACATGTATCAGCCACTCATCATGATATTGTTGAGTAGTATTCTATGGCATAGTTATGCCACACTGCTTTGAATAAGCATGTATAGATTTTTGTGTGGACAAAAATGTTTATTTCTGTAGGAAAATATTCAGGACTGCAGTTGACAGGGCATAAATTAAATGTATTTTGGTTTTGTTTATTGTTTTTAAAGAAATTGGCAAAGCATTTTCCAGACTGGATGAATCAGTGTGTATTCCTAACAGTCAATGTGTACAAGTGATCCAGTTTCATTGAATCCTCACCAGCATTTGCTATTGTCATTAAAAAAATAAATTCACATGTTCTAAGATTTGTATAGTGGTATCTCATCATGGTTTTAACTGGAATTTCCTTAATGGCTAGTGATGTTGAACATCTTTAATGTGTTTATTATCTATCTGCATATGGTCTGGTATCTGTTCCATACATTTGGCCCATTTTCTAATTGGGTTATCTTTTTTTTTTGTAATTCTTAAAATTTGAGAGGTCTTTAAGTATTATTATACAAATAAAAAGTCTTTTGTAAGATATATGGCTTGAAATAAACCTTCCCACTCTATAGTTTGTCTTTTCATCTTCTTAACAAGGGTGTCTCTGGAGAAAAATAATTAATTTCAGTGAGTTCAGTTTATCAATTTTTTCTTATGTGAATCATATTTATGTTGCATCTGGTCTAAGAACTCTTGACCAAGCCTTAGATCCCAGATTTTTCTTCAATATTTTCTTCTAAATCTTTTAGTGATTTTTGTTCTGCATTTAAATCTGTGATCCACTGTGAGGATTATTTGTATATGGTCAGTGTTCACTTTTGTGTTATATTTTACACAAACATATTTTTATACATAAATACATAGTTAGGCACATATATACTGTACATAGCCAGGGTTTTTAGATGAATTTAATAAGAGATTATGGAAAAGCATTATCTACCCCACCTTTTCAAAAATGATAGTCCCCTCAAAATTCATCTTTGAAATCACAATAATAGCAATGTACTGTCTGGTTCATAATATACAGAAAACTAAAATATATGTCAATAATAGCACAAAGGGCAGAAGAGATATTCATACTATAAACACAATCAACAAGAATAAATAAAATAAAGAGATATGGCTAATAAACCAAAAACTGTTATGAGATAGAATCATAAAATATATTCAATTAATTCATAAGAATGAAGACAAGGTGAACAAAGAACAGATGAGACATTTATAAAACAAATAGAAAGATGGTAGATTTTTTAAATCAAGCATGTCACACATTAAAAGGTCAACATGCTTAAATCAAAAGTTATTCAATTAATAGAATGAATTTTGGAGTATGGTACAACTGTATGCTGTCATTAAAAATAAGACTTTAAAAATAAAGAAATATATGTTTAATATAAATGGATGAAAAAATATACCATGCCAATGTTAATCAAACTCAAGCTGGAGTTACTTCCCTGGTGGCTTGCACAGTAAAGAATTTGCCAGCAATGTGGGAGACCTGGGTTCAATCCCTGGGTTACCAAGATCCCCTGTAGGAGGGCATGGCAACCCACTCCAGTATTCTTGCCTGGAGAATCCCCATCGACAGAGGAACCTGGAAGGCTTCAGTCCATGGGGTTGCAAGGAGTCAGACATGACTGAGCAGCTAAACACAGCACAACACGTGTAAACATCTTTAACTTATATTAGTATACTGACAGAATAGTGATGCGGAGAAGGCAATGGCACCCCACTCCAGTACTCTTGTCTGGAAAATCCCATGGATGGAGGAGCCTGGTAGGCTGTAGTCCATGGGGTCGCGAAGAGTTGGACACAACTGAGCGACTTCCCTTTCACTTTCCGCTTTCATGCATTGAAGAAGGAAATGGCAACCCACTCCAGTGTTCTTGCCTGGAGAATCCCAGGGATGGTGGAGCCTGGTGGGCTTCCGTCTATGGGGTCGCACAGAGTTGGACACGACTGAAGCAACTTAGCAGCAGCAGAATAATGATGCAAGGTGTTAGCTAACAATGCTCAAAAGAAAAACCAAAAAAAATACAATTATAGCTATAAATGTTAATAATACTGTTTCAATAATCAAAAGGACAAACAGGTAGAAAATTATTAAGATGTTTAAACTTGAACCGTATTGTTAGACAACTTCATCTAATTGATATTTATAGAACACTCAAACCAGTAACAGCAGAATTCACATTCTTTTGAAGGGCACACACAGCAATTATCATGATAGATCACATTCGAGCAATGAAATATTCTCATTACACTTAAATGAAGTAAAACTAAGAATTTTCCTTTGGCCATAATGGACTTAAATTAGAAACCAAGATCAGAATAATACCTGAATTATCTTCAAGTGTTTTCAAAACTAGATAACATTTGTCTCAACAGTGCATGGACGAAACAGAATATCAAAAGGAAAATAGAAAGCATTTTGTACAGAATGAAATATAATAGAAACATGACATATCAGACTTGTGTACTTCAATTGAAGCAGTGCTGAAAAAGAAATTTACAGCATTAGAATTCCTAAAGCAGAAAAGAAGACAGGTTATCACATGATTGATTTAAGCTTCTGCCTTAAAATAGTTGAAGAATAACATACATGAAGTAAGCAGAACAAGGAAATAATAGAGATAAAATCTTAAATCAAAGTAGAAAACAGAAAAATAACTTTTAAATTACATAGATAAAACCAGAATATGAACACTTGAGCGGATCAATGAAGCTGATAAAGCTATAACTAGAATGAGTAAAAATAAAATTACCCTATTGGGGCTATGTGAGAAAGATGACCACAGATATTATAGAAATTTGAAGGTCAATAAGAGAATCAAATTTTTGCCTATTATTCTGAAATTCTAGGTGAAATGGACAATATTCTCTAACAATTTTCAAACTACCAATGCTCACTGAAGGAAAAAAAAATAACCTGAATAGCCCACTATCTACTAAAGAAATTTAATTTTTAGTTAAATTCCTATTCCTGTAGAATATGACAGGCTCAGATGTCATCAATGGTGAAACATTAAAGAAAGCAATAATACCAATTCTACACAAAATCCTCAGGAAAATTGAAGGGAAGGGATCACTTCCCAACTCATTTTATGAGACTAGTATTTCACTGACAAGAAACCAGAAACATCAGTATAAAGAAGCCATAGACACATATTCCTCATGAACAGAGACAAGTATTTACTTAAGATTTAGTGCATTATATCTGACAATGTATAAAATCAATAATACATCATGACCAATTTAATTTATTCTGTTATACAAGAAAAACTTAACATTTAACAATCCATCAATATATTTTACTATATTTACAAACTTAAACCTGTGACCATCTTAATATATGAAGAAAAAAATGACAAAACTCAACATCCATTCATAAAAATATTTTCAGTAAACAAGAAATATATGGAAACTTCCTAAACCTGACAAAGCTGTTTATGAAAAACCTACAACTAACATCATTCTTAATAGTGAAAGACCGAATAGTTTTCCCTCTATTTTGGAACAAGGCAGGGAAAGTCCTCTCCACAATATACTGAAATATTGTATTGGCACTGCTGGCAGTGCTATGAGGTGAGATAAAGAATTTACAGGCACACAGTTTGAAAAGTAAAAAGTCTATTTTTAAATATCATTGTCAGTGATGTAGAAAGCCCTAAAAACAGTGTAAAGCTTCTGTAATTGTAAAGTGACTTTAGGTCACTCAGCAGTAAAGAACCCGCCTGCCAATGCCGGAGACTATGGGTTCAGTCTCTGGGTAGGGAAGATTTCCTGGAGAAGGAAATGACAATCCACTCCAGTATTCTCCCAATAAAATAAATAATGTCACTGACAATAACCACTAAGGTGTTATACTTAGAAATAAATTTGGCAGAAGATACTTTGAGATCACTACTCTGAAAACTATAACATTTCTGAGAGAAATAAAGACTTGTGAAAAATGGAAATACATATCCTGGTCATGGATTTTAATTCTCAATATTGTTAAGATGTTGGTGCTTTCTAAGTTGCTCTATAAATTAAATTCAATTTCAAGAACAATTTTAGTAGGCTTTCCTTTTGGTAGAAATTAACAAGGTGTTTCTGATATTTATATAGGAATTCATGGAGCTAGAATACCCAAGGCCGGAGAAGGCAATGGCACCCCACTCCAGTACTCTTGCCTGGAAAATCCCATGGATGGAGGAGCCTGGTGGGCTGCAGTCCATGGGATCGCTAAGAGTCAGACACGACTGAGTGACTTCACTTTCACTTTTCACTTTCATGCATTGGAGAAGGAAATGGCAACCCACTCCAGTGTTCTTGCCTGGAGAATCCCAGGGACGGCGGAGCCTGGTGGGCTGCCGTCTATGGGGTCCCACAGAGTCAGACACGACTGAAGCGACTTAGCAGCAGCAGCAGCAGCAGAATAGCCAAGGCAACTTAAAAAAAAAACACACAAAAAAAACCCAGACAAAATTAGAGGTAACACAGTATTCATTCCCAGATTTACTATAAAGACACAGTAAGATAAAATTTGAGACATGAACTAACATATTCTATATGGAAGTGGACTGGAAAAGAGAGAACCAAAGATTATTTAAGAAAATTACAACAATTCTCACTTAGCAGACTCATTGTACACCAGAGACAAATGGGAAGAACCTGTGAATGAGCCAGGATTTTGTGGCACCATTTACCAGAAAGAAGGTTAAGGGTAGACAAGAGGGCTTCTATCTCTCTCAAATGTGTCATAAATCAGAAAGAGAAACAAACAAAAAACAAAAAACAAAAAAAAGCCCTGCCAGATAAGGGAAGACAATTATTTGTCTTGCTCCTGCTCAGTTGCTTCAGTTGTGTCTGATTCTTTGTGACCCTATGGACTGTAGCCTGCCAAGCCCCTCTGTCCTTGGGATTCTCCAGGCAAGAATACCCAAATGGGTTGCCATACCCTTCTCCAAGGAATCTTCCCCAACCAGGGATTGAACCTGGGTATCCTGCATCTTCTGCATCGCAAGGGGATTCTTTACCACTGAGCCACGAGGGAAGCCCAATTATTTGTCCAGTTAGGGACAATAAACTATGGAAAATGCTGAAAGAGATGGGAATACCAGACCACCTGATCTGCCTCTTGAGAAATTTGTATGCAGGTCAGGAAGCAACAGTTAGAACTGGACATGGAACAACAGACTGGTTCCAAACAGGAAAAGGAGTACATCAAGGCTGTATATTGTCACGCTGTTTATTGAACTTATATGCAGAGTACATCATGAGAAACGCTGGACTGGAAGAAACACAAGCTGGAATCAAGATTGCCGGGAGAAATATCAATAACCTCAGATATGCAGATGACACCACCCTTATGGCAGAAAGTGAAAGGGAACTAAAAAGCCTCCTGATGAAGGTGAAAAAGGAGAGTGGAAAAGTTGGCTTAAAAGCTCAACATTCAGAAAACGAAGATCATGGCATCTGGTCCCATCACTTCATGGGAAATAGATGGGGAAACAGTGGAAACAGTGTCAGACTTTATTTTTCTGGGCTCCAAAATCACTGCAGATGGTGACTGCAGCTATGAAATTAAAAGACGCTTACTCCTTGGAAGGAAAGTTATGACCAACCTAGATAGCATATTCAAAAGCAGAGACATTACTTTGCCAACCAAGGTTCGTCTGGTCAAGGCTATGGTTTTTCCTGTGGTCATGTATGGATGTGAGAGTTGGACTGTGAAGAAGGCTGAGCGCCAAAGAATTGATGCTTTTGAACTGTGGTGTTGGAGAAGACTCTCGAGAGTCCCTTGGACTGCAAGGAGATCCAACCAGTCATTCTGAAGGAGATCAGCCCTGGGATTTCTTTGGAAGGAATGATGCTAAAGCTGAAAGTCCAGTACTTTGGCCACCTCATGAGAAGAGTTGACTCATTGGAAAAGACTCTGATGCTGGGAGGGATTGGGGGCAGGAGGAGAAGGGGACGACAGAGGATGAGATGGCTGGGTGGCATCACTGATTCGATGGACGTGAGTCTGAGTGAACTCCGGGAGTTGGTGATGGATAGGGAGGCCTGGTGTGCTGCGATTCATGGGGTCGCAAAGAGTGGGACACGACTGAGCGACTGATCTGATCTGATCTGATCTGAGGGAAAATAGGAAGAGCAGTTATGAGAGAAATGGTGATTTTGTTTTCTTTTGTCAGGTTGGTTTATTTCCCCTCAGTTCTTGTCTCACCACAACAAAAATTTGAAACGATGGACACCGATCAAGGAAGGGAATGCAAATAGGCCTATGCTCTAGGCCAATTGAAAGTTGCAAGTTACATAACAAGCTCTGTTGTGTATGTGTTCTCATAATTCAGTCTGTTATAATCAGATGTATATATGTATGGAGTACTTATGAACCCTTAATTGGCTCCTAGAGGTCTAAGGTCGGAGAAGGTGATGGCACCCCACTCCAGTACTCTTGCCTGGAAAATCCCATGGATGGAGGAGCCTGGTAGGCTGCAGTCCATGGGGTCGCTAGGAGTCGGACACGACTGAATGACTTCCCTTTCACTTTTCACTTTCATGCATTGGAGAAGGAAATGGCAACCCACTCCAGTGTTCTTGCCTGGAGAGTCCCAGGGTCAGGGGAGCCTGGTGGGCTACCGTCTCTGGGGTCACACAGAGTTGGACATGACTGAAGCGACTTAGCAGCAGCAGCAGAGGTCTAAGGTGACCTGAGGAGCCCCCTGTGGTTAGTTTGTGTATATCCTGTGCTTAGGGCACATGCTCTGGAGTTAGAGAAGCTCCTGTGGTTAGTTTGTAGCATATCTGTGAGCTCCTCTGGGCATGTCTGGAATGGGGTTTAGAGATTAGTTTGCATCCTTCCACCCTTAATTGCTCATGCCTAACTTCCTAACTACCACTTTGAATAGAAATATATGTGGAACATCTAAGTGGGGAAGGTTACCATACTATTTAATTCCTGGTTCTGGCTGGTGAAAAAGATCTTAAGTAAAGATAAAGGTTTTATTTTTTATTATTTATTTATTTAAAGTTAATTGGTTCATTAGAATTTAAATAATTGAAAGCAGAGATTGTGGTTGTAATCATCAAAGAAGTGAAAAGAGTGAATTCTGAAGATAGAAAATGGTATTTTTAGTATTTAAGCAGACAACATTAGAAGTCTGGAAACCAAACTCAGTCATTACCTGTTAATTAAAGAGTGTCACTAAAGACAATGGAGAAAAGGGGTTTCAGAAATTAGAAGTGGTCAATAATACCAATTCCTACAAGGAGTTGTAATGACAGAGATCTCAAATTATCTATTAGTGGAAAAAATATAAAAGACTCTACAGAACCTTCTATGAAGCAATTTCTTTTATACTTTCCAGATGCACTTTATCTATTAATATCAGTGTTAGTATTATTTGCTGTTTATCCTTTAAGTCCCCCAATTAACTCCATGTGTCAGGAAACTAAGGCTCAGAAAATTTATGAAAATTTCACACAGTCAGGCAGCTCTTAAATGACAGAGAATCTAATACCTAATAGGTTGACTCCAGAACATTTTTTCTTTTCTTATCTTTGAAGTCTAATTACCATCTATCACAAAAACAAAGATATTACATTACTATTGACTATATTACCTACACTGACTGTTTCATACTGATGACTTGTTTATTTTTCTACTGAAAGTTTGCACCCCTTAATCTCCATCTGGGCTACCCTGATAGCTCAGCTGGGAATCTGCCTGCAATGTAGGAGACACTGGTTTGATTCCTGGATCAGGAAGATCTGCTGGAGAAGGGGTAGGCTACCCACTCCAGTATTCTTGGGCTTCCCTGGTGGCTCAGCTGGTAAAAAAAAATCAGCCTGCAATGTGGGAGACCTGGATTCAATCCCTGGGTTGGAAAAATCCCCTGGAGAGGGGAATAGCTACCCATCCAGTATTCTGGCCTAGAGAATTCTGTGGCCTGTTCAGTCCATGGGATCTCAGTGAGTAGGACATGACTGAGTGACTTTTATTTCTCTCATCTCCCCCCTGCCTCCCTTCTGGTAACCCATTTGTTCTGTATTTGTGATTCTGTTTTTGTTTTGTTATGCTTATTTTTTTTATTTTATTTTAGATTCCACATACAAGTGAAGTCATACGGTATTTATCTGTTTCTATCTGACATTTAATTTAGCATAATAACCCTCTAGGTTCACCAATGTTTTTGCAAATGTGAATATTTCATTCTAGTTATATATATATATATATATATATATATATATGAAGGGGAAAGTCACTCAGTCGTGTCCAACTCTTTGGGACCCTGTGAACTATACAGCCCATGGAATTCTCTAGGCGAGAACACTGGAGTGGGTAGCCTTTCCATCCTCCAGGGCATCTTCCCAATCCAGGGATTGAACCCATGTCTCCTACATTGCAGACAGATTTTTTACCAGTTGAGCCACAAGGGAAGCCATACACACACACACACACACACACACACCACAAATTCTTTATCCAATCATCTACGGATGGTTTCTTAGGTTTCTTTTGTATTGTGGCTGTTGCAAATAACACTGCAATGAACATAGGGGTACATATATCATTTCAAATTAGTGTTTTCCTTTTCTTAGAGTAAATATCCAGGAATAGAATTGGTGAATTGTATGGCAGTTATACTTTTAATTTTTTAATAACTCTATACAGTTTTCTATAGTGGTTGTACCAATTAACTTTCCAACCAACAGTGGATGAGGACTTTCTTTTCTCCACAGCCTTGGCAACACTTGATCATATGTGGCTTGAACTGCTCTCTCTCCAGGGAATATCTCAGAGCCTGTGTAATTCCCCTCCTCTCCTGTGTTCTCTCCTAGGGGTGTGGATCCCTACTTGATCCCTTGTCTTCCCTTCCTATCTGATTCTGTGTGTATCTTTCTTTACAACTTTGACTGAGAAGAGTCTGCCAGTCTCCAGTTTGTTTTCATTCAGAATTGGCCCATACATGGGTGTGTATTTTGTGTTCATGGGGCAGGTGACATCAGCATCCTCCTGCTTTGCCATTTTCATCACCTTTCTGGGGGATTTTATTATTGCTGATTGTGTTTTTATTACTGGTTATGTGTCTGTTCAAATTTGAGAGATCGTATGTTTCTAGGAATTTGTCCATTTCTTGTAGGTTGTCCATTTTATTGGTATACAATTGTTCATAATAATCACTTATGATCCTTTGTACTTCTGCGGTGTTGATTATAATTTCTTTTTCATTTCTGATTTTATTTGTTTGGGCTCTCTCTTTTATGAGTCTGGTTAAAGTGTCATCAATTTTGTTCATCTTTTCAAGAAACCAGCTCTTACTGATCTTTTCTATTTTTTGGCTCTATTTTAGTATTTTTTGTTCTGATCTTTGGGTTTTATTAGTTCTTCTTTTCCTAGCTTTTTTAGGTGTAAGGATAGGTTGTTTATTTGAGATTTTTCTACATTTCTGAGATAGGCTTGTGTCACTATAAATTTCCCTTTTAGAACTGCTTTGCTGTATGTCCTAGATTTTGAATTACTGTGTTCTCATTTCCATTGCCTCCAGATGTTTTTTTAATTGGTATTTATTCTTTGATTTCTTCAGTGGCTCACTGGGTCATTCCAGAACCCATTTTCTTAAACTCTTTCTTTGAATTAATTTATAACCTAAATGAGATCAGATTCAGTGGATATGTAGTGTTGTAGGTAAAACTTGCATTAAGAAATTTAAAAATGAATGAGACATCTACCCATTTATTCATTCACTTATCCACTGTATATTTATGTTATATATTCAATATTTACTCTATATATTCAATATTATCTAAAGACTTGGTATTTTGTGAAGTGCTGGAAATAACAAATAAATACATAAATAAAAGAATAAGTTGAGCTCTTTACACTAGATTTCATTATGTTTTGAAGTGATTTTGCATTTTAAAATTTGCTCTAAAATAGAAATATCACTTAGATAGGAGTTAGAATAGAACATATCTTTTGTAAGGTAATAAATCAATAAGCATTATCACACAGTGAAACAAACAAACAAAAAAAGACCTTCAGAGGAAGATGTAGAAACAAAGATAATGATGAGGGTATGATCTATGGAACAAGTGTGCTGAGGAGATGTGAAATATGGCTACAATTAGGAAAGCAGCAGTTCCTGAAAATTGTTGAGATGATACCCATGTAACCCATTTATTACTGGGTTTAGGCTGAAGGTTTGTTCCCACAGCCCAAGTCATATGTTGAAGCCCTGATCTCCAATGTTATGGTTTTGGAGGTAGAGATCTTAGGAGGTATTTAGGCTCAGATGCTGCTGCTGCTGCTGCTAAGTCGCTTCAGTCGTGTCCGACTCTGTGCAACCCCATAGACGGCAGCCCACCACGATCCCCGGTCCCTGGGATTCTCCAGGCAAGAACACTGGAGTGGGTTGCCATTTCCTTCTCCAATGCATGAAAGTGAAAAGTGAAAGTGAAGTCGCTCAGTCGTGTCCGACTCCTAGCGACCCCATGGACTGCAGCCTACCAGGCTCCTCTGTCCATGGGATTCTCCAGGCAAGAGTACTGGAGTGGGGTGCCATTGCCTTCTCCGAGGCTCAGATGCGGTCATAAGGATTTGGCTCCCATGAGGGAATTAATGTCATTGTAAGCAGAGGACAAGGGACTAGAGACCTGTGCTCTCTCTCCTTCTCTTCCTCCCTTCCGGCATTTAAGGACATAGCAAACAGGCAACTCTCCTCAAGCCAGGAAGAGATCTCTTACTGGACTGAAATCGCCAGCACCTTGATCTTGAACTTCTTATCCTCCAGAACTGTAAGAAATCAGTGTCTGTTTTTTTTTTAAGCAAACAGTCTATGGTATTCTGTTACAGTAACCTGAACTAAGACACCTTCCTTCATTGAATTCATTTTAAATTAATAAAAAAAAAAAAAAATCAGGTTTATAAGCAAATACAAAAGTATGGTTCATTTGGAAAAGATTATCTCAGCAAGAATTTTGAGAGTTTCAATATTGTGAAATATAGATCTGCGTTTTCTCACATGCATATTTTGTCCAAGGAAATACAGAATTCCTTATGTCAAAATTAAGCTTTATTGCAAACAATAGAAATGCAAAATTTGAAAAACCTTAGAAAATATTTTTCACCCCTCAGGAAACCTTGTTAGTACGCTCAGAACTTCCAGGATAATTGGCATTTCTAGAAAGGGAGAGTCTCCAATAATTCTTTATAGCTTTTGTTTCTAAGTCAGAAAATTGTTGACTTTTTTGCAACCTAAATCCTTCCTTTTACAAATTAAGCCCATTGGGTGGTCTTTTTTGATCTAGTTTTAAGGTTATTGAACTTAAATAAAGGTTTAAAATACACTGTTGTTATTAATATATTTTATATATTCAATATAAATATAATTTTGATTTTCATATACTAAAAATACAGTTAAATGCAGAAAAGTAGGAATTTGTTTTTTAGAATTACAGAGAATAGCCAAATTAAGAATAAATAAAATTAAGTTGTATTGTTTAGTATGAAACCTCAGGAGGAATATTTACAATAAATCAGAAAAAAATTGAAAAAGCATTGTTAGTGAATGAAACTAAGTATTCATCATTTTCATTTATCTCTTTATACACCAATAGCATTACTGGTTGTTTATCAAATAAACCAATTATAATATTATTATTTTTTACTGTGTCAACTGGTTACTCCCCATCTTCCCAAAAATAAATCCACCAGAATTTATATGTAGTTCAAGCAAAACTGAGGTTATTAAAACTACTACAGCAAGGAATAACACCAGCTTGATAAAGTCTGAGTAATATGTTAAGTGAAAGAGGAAAACTAGTATCATATTTTTTGGCTTTGGAATCTGATAGTAAATAGTTTAAGACATATTAAATACAGGGAACTGATTAGAGTTGGGTAAATTTCATGCCATAAGACTTGAGTATTGCAAGGATCTTGAAACAAATTTTGATAAGTAGAACATTTGTTTGAAAAGCAAGCTTTATGGCCAAGTTGCCAATCTAATGTCCTGAAAATAAACTGTTTGCCCAAATGAGGAAACTATTTGCCCCCAAAATAGTTTTATAGAGACTCATGAAGTAAATACTTAAGTTATTTATTCCAAGCTTACCATCTTGGGCAATAATTTTTTAATAGCAAATATTTAACAAATGTTGAAACCTGGTTTCAACTTTCAGTCTTCATAGTTAAGATGAATGAAGTGAGCTCGATGTCTCAAGTGCTCATTACAAACATTTAATCAGGTGAGATTTCCGAAATCCAGAACAGGCTGGGTTTTCCTTGGAAAACTTGTTGAATATCCAGGCTTTTCGTTCACTTGTTACTGAGTAGTGAGTGAGGCATTTTTTTGTTGTCGCTAGATTGTCTACTCTGTTGGCTTAAGGTTTTAGGACTTATGGATAAAACAAGTACTGGCAACTTGTTTATTGTAGCAGTTTGATTACATACATTTGCCATATTTGAAATGTAAGAACTCAGCTGACTTTTCACAATACATGTGAAATAGAAAGCTGAATTTTACAAGGAAACATCATGGTTTCTGAATCATGTCTTCTCAGTGAATATCTGGACTATACTTAGTCAAAACTTGAAATTTACATCCATTGATCATCTTTTTAAAGTTGCTTGAGGAAGCAAGAAATTCATCTACTTTATGTCATAAGATTTTTTTGTTATTATATACATTTTTGTTCAAATTATTGTTCTTCATTTGAATAGGCAGGATGAGTTTCAGATCCTGGGGGATTCACTGGCTTTCAATATTAAGCTTAGCTCTCTTCCCGATCCTGGGGGATTCACTGGCTTTCAATATTAAGCTTAGCTCTCTTCCCTATCCTCAGCGTGTGGCCCACCCTTGTTTGCAGGTTTGAGATATTAAAATCCAGCCATTATGCTGGAGTACCCCTTCACTGGATCAAATAAGGAAGGCACATAACATTAAAACTCTCTTGTGTTTTACTTATTTATGTGACACTGAGTTCAGTGTGCAAAGCCCAACTGTTGATAAGATAAAATATAGCCTGCCTTTGGTTGAACTCTTGGAAACTAAATTAAAAGATTGTTTTTAACACATTAAAAGAATCATACAGCATGATCAAGTAGGGTTTATCCCAGAGATGCAAGGATTCTTCAACATATGCAAATCAATGTAATACAGCATATAAATCAATTGAAAGATAAAAAAAATATGATAATCTTAATAGATGCAGGAAAATTTAATACCCATTTATGATTAAAAGCTCTCCGGAAAATGAGCATAGAAGAAACCTATCTCAACATAATGAAGGCCATATGTGACAAACCCACAGCAAACATTATTCTCAATGGTGAAAAACTGAAAGCATATCCGCTAAGATCAGGAACGAGACAAGGGTGCCCATTCTCCTCCTATCATTTAATATAGTTTTGTAAGTCCTAGCCACAACAATGGGAAGAGAAAAAGAAAAGTAATGCAAACTGGAAAAAAGAAGTAAACCTCTCACTGTTTTCAGACAACATGATACTATATACAGAAAAACCCTAAAGATGCCATCAGAAAATTACTTGAGCCAATCAATGAATTTAGTAAAGTTGCAGGGTACTAACTTAATAAACAGAAATACCTTGCATTCCTATACACTAACAACAAAAAAATCTGAAAGAGAAATTAAGGAAGCAATCTCATTCACCATGGCAACAAAAATAATAAAACACCTAGGAATAAACCTACCTCAAAAGACCTGTATACAGAAAAACTAAGACACTGATGGAAAAAAAAATAATAAATAAAGGCAATACAAACAGATGGAGAGATATATCATGTTCTTGGATTGGAAGAATCAATACTGTTAAAATGACTATACAA
This sequence comes from Bos javanicus, assembly GCF_032452875.1. Classification (NCBI taxonomy): domain Eukaryota; kingdom Metazoa; phylum Chordata; class Mammalia; order Artiodactyla; family Bovidae; genus Bos; species Bos javanicus. Next base: position 49,789,388 of record NC_083881.1, read on the forward strand.
CCCAAAGCAATCTACACATTCAATGCAATCCCTATCAGATTGCCAATGATGTCTTTCTCCAGAACTAGAACAAAAATATTAACAATCTGTATGGAAACACAAAAGACCCTGAATAAGTAAAGCAATCTTGAGAAAAAAGAATGGAGCTGGTGGAATCAACTTCCCTGACTTCAGACTATACTACAAAGCTCCTGGAACCAAGACAGTATGGTACTGGCACAAAAGCTGAAATGCAGATCAATGTAACAAGATAGAAATCCTAGAGATACACCCATGCAGTTATGGGGACCTTACCTTTGACAAAGGAGGCAAGAATATACAATGGAGAAAAGATAGCTCTTCAATAAGTGGTGCTGGGAAAACTGGAGAGCTACACATTAAATAATGAAATTAGAACACTTCCTAATACCAAACACAAAAATAAACTCAAAGTGGATTAAAGATTTATGTAAGGTCATAAACTACAAAGCTCTTAGAGGAAAACAGGTAGTACATTCCTTGACATAATTCACAGTATAATAAAAATTTAAACACATAAATCTATGACCCAGCTCCTAGAGTAATGGAATCAGATAAAAATAAACAAGTGGGATCTAATTATATCTAAAAGCTTTTGCACAGTAAAGTAAACTATGAACAAAATGAAAAGACAATCCTTAGAATGGGAAAAAAAAAAAAAATTCTTGCAACTGAAGCAACTGACAAAGGATTAATCTCCAAAACATTCAAGCAGTTCATGCAACTCAATATAAGAAAAACAAACAACCCAATCAAAAAATGGGCAGAAAACCTTAACAGATATTTCTCCAAAGAAGATATACAGATGGCCAGCAAACACAATGAAAAGATGCTCATCACTGACCATTATTCAAGAAATGCAAATCAAAACTACAATGAGTATCACCTCACTCTGGTCAGAATGACTATCATCAAAAAATCTACGAACAATAGATGCTGGAGAGGGTGTGGAGAAAAGGGAATCCTCTTGTAGTGTTGATGGGAATGTAAATTGATATAGCCACTATGGAGAACAGTGTGTGTTGTGCTGTGCTTAGTCACTCAGTTGTGTCTGACTCTTTGCAACACTATGGACCATAGCCAGCCAGGGTCCTCTGTCCATGGGAATTCTCCAGGCAAGAATACTGGAGTGGGTTGCCGTGCCTTCCTCCAAGGGATTTTTCCAACCCAGGGATTGAATCCAGGTCTCTAGCATTTCAGGTGGATTCTTTAGCATCTGAGTCCCTGGAGATGCCTTAAAAAACTAGGAATGAAACTACTATATTATCCAGAAGTCCCACTACTGAGTGTATACTCTGAGTAAACCATAATTGAAAAAGACACATGTATTTCCATGTTCATTGCAGCAGTATTTACAATAGCTAAGTCATGGAAGTAACCTAGATGTCCACTGACAGATGAATGAATAAAGAAGTTGTTGTACACATATGCAATGAAATATTACTCAGCCATAAAAAAGAATGTATTTAATTTTAGTGAAGTGGATGAACCTAGAGCCTGTTATACAGAGTGAAGTAAGTCAAAAGAGAAAAACAAATATTAATACATATGTATATATGGAACCTAGTAATATGGTACTGATAAATCTATTTGCAGAGCAGGAATAGACATGCAGACTTCAAGAACAGACTTGTGGACACAGTAGAGGAAGGAGAGACTGGGACAGATTAGATTGAAAAAGTAGCATTGAAACATAAATATTACCATATGTCAAATAGATAATCAATGGAAGATGCCCCTGTAATAACACAGAGATCTCCGCATAGTACTCTGTGAGAACCTAGAGGGGTGGGATGGGTCGGGGGTTAGGAGACCAGTTTCAAGAAGGAGCAAAATATGTATACTTATGCCTAATTCATGATGTTATATAGCAGAAGCTGACACAATATTATACATCAATTATCCTCCAATTAAAAATAAACTTTACCACAGCTTTCTTATCCATTCATCTGCTGATGGACATCTAGGTTGCTTCCATGTCCTGGCTATTATAAACAGTGCTGCGATGAACATTGGGGTACACGTGTCTCTTTCTCTTCTGGTTTCCTCAGTGTGTATACCCAGCAGTGGGATTGCTGGATCATAAGGCAGTTCTATTTCCAGCTTTTTAAGGAATCTCCACACTGTTATCCATAGTGGCTGTACTAGTTTGCATTCCCACCAACAGTGTAAGAGGGTTCCCTTTTCTCCACACCCTCTCCAGCATTTATTGCTTGTAGACTTTTGGATCGCAGCCATTCTGACTGGTGTGAAATGGTACCTCATTGTGGTTTTGATTTGCATTTCTCTGGTAATGAGTGATGTCGAGCATCTTTTCATGTGTTTGTTAGCTATCTGTATGTCTTCTTTGGAGAAATGTCTATTTCGTTCTTTGGTCCATTTTTTGATTGGGTCATTTATTTTTCTGGAATTGAGCTGCAGGAGTTGCTGGTATATTTTTGAGATTAGTTGTTTGTCAGTTGCTTTATTTGCTATTATTTTCTCCCATTCTGAAGGCTGTCTTTTCACCTTGCCTATAGTTTCTTTTGTTGTGCAGAAGCTTTTTAATTTTAATTAGATCCCATTTGTTTATTTTTGCTTTTATTTCCAATATTCTGGGAGGTGGGTCATAGAGGATCCTGCTGTCCATCAGCGGATGAATGGATAAGAAAGCTGTGGTACATATACACAATGGAGAATACATTTGAATCAGTTCTAATGAGGCGGAAGAAACTGGAGCCGATTATACAGAGTGAAGTAAGCCAGAAAGAAAAACAGCAATACAGTATGCTAATGCATATATATGGAATTTAGAAAGATGGTAATGATAACCCTGTATGCGAGACAGCAAAAGAGACACAGATGTATAGCACAGTCTTTTGGACTCTGTGGGAGAGGGACGGGGGGATGATTTGGGAGAATGGCATTAAAACATGTATAATATCATATAAGAAACAAATCGCCAGTCCAGGTTCGATGCAGGATACAGGAAGCTTGAGGCTGGTGCACTGGGATGACCCAGAGGGATGGTATGGGGAGGGAGGTGGGAGGAGGGTTCAGGATTGGGAACACGTGTACACCTGTGGTGGATTCATGTTGATGTATGGCAAATCCAATACAATATTGTAAAGTAATTAGCCTCTAATTAAAATAAATAAATTTAAATTAAAAAAATAAAATAAAAATAAACTTTAAAAAAAGATAAAAAAGAATAAAAAACAAAGAAACGAAAAAAATTGTTGTTAAAATGATGCAGCTTATTTTCTGAAAAATAAGTTGGAATTTGTGAAGCTGATGAAAAAAAATTTTTTTTAAGGCAATGGACAACACAGAGAGTGGCCCAGACTATAGAAAAAAAGCATATGTAATGCTTCTTTCATCATCTCTTTCCTAACAGATAACAGTGAAGTCATGCAGGGCTTATACTCCTTTAGATCCACTGAAGCCTCTGGGCACACTGAATAAGTGCTTGGCTCTGTGTCCATCCTGGTATGGAGTGCAGGGTCATCCATGTGGATAAGGAACATAGTCAGTCTATCCATAGTTCACATTTTCTGCTATTCATGTAATTTAACCTTCTCGTCTTCAAATCAACCCCTCCATTTCCTCTGGGAATATAAAACACATTCAGCTAAAAGTCGATTCCTAGTTTGTTTTCTGTCTTATATGTTGTTCCAATGAATGGTTCCACTAAACTCACTAGATAACTTTACATGATATGTTATATAATTAATGTCAATATAAATTAAATCTATTTCTGCTTTATTGACTATGCCAAAGCCTTTGACTGTGTGGATAACAATAAACTGTGGAAAATTCGGAAAGAGATGGGAATACCAGACCACCTGATCTGCCTCTTGAGAAACTTGTATGCAGGTCAGGAAGCAACAGTTAGAAGTGGACATGGAACAACAGACTGGTTCCAAATAGGAAAAGGAGTTCATCAAGGCTGTATATTATCACCCTGTTTATTTAACTTATATGCAGAGTACATCATGAGAAATGCTGGACTGGAAGAAACACAAACTGGAATCAAGATTGCCGGGAGAAATATCAATAACCTCAGATATGCAGATAACACCACCCTTATGGCAGAAAGTGAAGAGGAACTCAAAAGCCTCTTGATGAAAGTGAAAGTGGAGAGTGAAAAAGTTGGCTTAAAGCTCAACATTCAGAAAACGAAGATCATGGCATCCGGTCCCACCACTTCATGGGAAATAGATGGGGAAACAGTAGAAACAGTGTCAGACTTTATTTTTCTGGGCTCCAAAATCACTACGGATGGTGACTGCAGCATGAAATTAAAAGGAGGGAGGAGGGTTCAGGATGGGGAACACAGGTATACCTGTGGCGGATTCATTTCGATATTTGGCAAAACTAATACAATATTGTAAAGTTTAAAAATAAAATAAAATTAAAAAACAAACAAACAAAAAAAAGACACTCCTTGGAAGGAAAGTTATGACCAACCTAGATAGCATATTCAAAAGCAGAGACATTACTTTGCCAATAAAGGTTCATCTAGTCAAGGCTATGGTTTTTCCTGTGGTCATGTATGGATGTGAGAGTTGGACTGTGAAGAAGGCTGAGCGCCGAATAATTGATGCTTTTGAACTGTGGTGTTGGAGAAGACTCTTGAGAGTCCCTTGGACTGCAAATAGATCCAACCAGTCCATTCTGAAGGAGATCAGCCCTGGGATTTCTTTGGAAGGAATGATGCTAAAGCTGAAACTCCAGTACTTTGGCCACCTCATGTGAAGAGTTGACTCATTGGAAAAGACTCTGATGCTGGGAGGGATTGGGGGCAGGAGGAGAAGGGGACGACAGAGGATGAAATGGCTGGATGGCATCACTGACTCAATGGACGTGAGTCTGAGTGAACCCCAGGAGTTGGTGATGGACAGAGAGGCCTGGCGTGCTGCGATTCATGGGGTCGCAGAGTCAGACACGACTGAGCGACTGATCTGATCTGATAAATAATTCAAAGTCAGTTATATAACATTCTAAAGTTTTATAGGATAGGAAGCACTTGATCACTTCAAATATCCTTTCATTGCCAAATTCTGTATCCCCTCAGAACTGATACAATTAACCTCTCCAAACATCACACAGGTTCTTCTCTGGTGGCTCAAATGGTAAAGAATGTGCCTGCCACGCAGAAGACCTGGGTTTGATCCCTGGATTGGGAAGTTCCCTGGGAGGAAGGCATGGCCACCCACTCCAGTATTCTTGCCTGGAGAATCCCCATGGACAGAGGAGCTGGGTAGGCTACAGTCCATGGGGTCACAACATCAGACACAACTAAGCAACTAAGCACAGCACAGCACATCATCACACAGACAATTTGATTTTCAAAAATAAAATCACTATCTGCATTTCCTTACTTCCTTTTTTCTCTCTTCCAGCAAAAGGTAATTTATTCAGGAGTGTTTTTTTCAGAATATATTTCCTCATCATCAGAGGCAGTTTGCAGTCTCTTTTCCCTAGAACCATGCTCCAGTAATTTCTAATGGGAGTGTCCCTATCTCATGTGTTCTTTATGTGAAATGTTTCAGAACACAAAGAACACACAAAATAATATACATAACAATTTTCACCAAATTCAAAAAACAGAAGCAAGCTCTCAAACCAAACATAGGAACAGCGCAGTTATTTAATCAATTGTCTTTTACAACTGTATTTCACTAACAAAAGAGATGCTCTCAAAATTAAAGGCGTTAATTATATTCTAGCCCAAATTGCTGTTAAAAGATTGGGGTAAACATCTATATGGAGAAAAAAGGAATAAAATCTATAAGATATATAATGAGATAGAGAGAACAGAAGAACAAAATAAAATATTCCAGCCTGAGTCTACTCTGTATATTTAAATCTCATTAGGGAGAAATTCCCCATCAAGAGGGTAATTATCTCACTAAAATTGCCATACCTTGGGCAACAAGAAAACCCACACACAATTTAACTGTTCTCCTTAGAGGCAAATAAGAAACAGTTTTACCTTGTAATTTTTTTTTCCTAATTATAAACTTGCAACTAGTGGATAAATAATATGTTCAGGAGACCTAATGTATGGCATTGTGATTACAGTCAACAATACGTTATTACAAGCATACTTTGTTTTTACTGTGTTTTGTAGATATCGTGGTTTCTTTCTTTTTTTTACTACAAAGTCAAGGTTTGTGTCAACTTGGTTTGGAGCAAGTCTATCGATGTCATCTTTCTAACAGCATTTGCTCACTTGGTGTCTCTGTGACACGATTTGGTAAGTCTCTTGCTATTTCAGATTTTCATCCTTATTATATTTGTTATGATGACCTAGGATCAATGATCTTTGATGTTCCCATCATAATTGTTTTGGGTCTCTATGAACCATGCCCGTATTAGACAGTGAACTTAATACTTGTGTTTTGACTGTAGTTCCCCTGCCTTTCTCCCTCTCCTCTGGCCTTCCTATTCCCTGAAACAAAGCAATATTGAAATTAGACCAATTAAAAACCTTATAATGGCCACTTGAATATTTATTCAAGTGAAAGGAAAAGTACCTCTCATTGTAAAAAGTACTGTGCCTCTCATTTCAAAAGTTGGAAATGATTAAGCTTAGTGAGGAAGGCATGTTGAAAGCTGAGATAGGCTGAAAACTAGGCTTCCTGCACTAGTTGCAGTAGAGTAGTAAGAAGGCTGAGAGAGGTGAAGAAGCTGCAGAAGAAATCTCTGTGGCTAGTAGAGTTTGATTCATCAGTTTTAAGGATAGAAGCAGTCCCTGTAACATAAAAGTGCAAGGTAAAACAGCAAGCATTGATGTAGAAGCTGTAGTAAGTTATCCAGAAGATATAACTGAGATGATTAATGAAGGTGGCTACACTAAACAACATATTTTCAATGTATATGAAGAAGCTGGAGGTGGTGGGGGATTTAGTTGCTAAGTCATGTCCGACTCTTTACAACCCCATGGACTGTAGCCCATTAGGCTCCTCTGTCCATGGGATTTCCCAGCAAGAACACTGGAGTGGGTTGCCATTTCCTCCTCCAATGAAGCAGCTGTATGTTGGGGAAAATGCCATTTAAGACTTTTCATAGCCTGAATGCTTGGCTTCAAAGCTTCAAAGGACACACTGACTCATGTTATGAAGAGATGCAGCTGGTTACTTAAAGTTGAAGCCAATCAATGCTCGTTTACCATCCCCCAAAATCCTAGGACCCTTAAGAATTATGCTCAATCTACTGTGCTCTATAAATGGAACAACAAGGCCTGGAGGACAACACATCTGTTTACAACTTGGTTTCCTGAATATTTTAAATCCATTGTTAAAAACTACTGTTCAGAAAATAAACAAATAAATGATCGCTTTCAAAATATTACTGCTCATTGACAATGCAACTGGTCACTGAACATCTCTGATGGAGATCAATAATTAAGGAATTTAATGTGTTTTAATGCTTGCTAACATAACATCCATTCTGCAACCATTCAATAGATCCAAGAGTTATTTTGATTTTAAAGCCTCATAATTTAAGAAATATATTTTGTAAGGCTATAGCTATCATAGAGAGTGAATCCTCTGTTTGATCTAGGCAAAGTAAACAAAAACCTTCTGGAAAGGATTCACCACTCTAAATGTCATTAAGAACTTTTGTGATTCATTGGGAGAGGTCAGAATACAAACATTAACAGAAATTTGGAAGAAGTTGATCTGAACCCTCATAGGTGACTTCGAGGGGTTCAAGACTTGAGTGGAGGAAATCACTACAGATGTGGAAATAGCATGAGAACTCGAATTAGAAGCAAAGTCTAAAGATGAGACTGAATTATGGCAATTTGATGATAAAACTTTAATGGATGAAGAGTTGCTTCTTATGGATGAGCAAAGAAAGTTGTTTCTTGAAATAAAATATACTGGTAAGGATGTTGTAAAGATTGTTGGAATGATAACACAGGATTAAATATGTCATCAACTTAGTTGAAAAAGCAGTGGCAGAGTTTGAGAGAATTAACTCCAATTTTGAAAAGAAGTTCTACCAGGAATAAAAAGCTATCAAACAGTATTGCCTGCTCCAGAGATATCATTCTTGAATGGAAGAGTCAATCAATGTGGCAAAATTTATTGTTGATTATTTTAAGAAATTGTCACACCTTCCTTTTGGAAACTGGAGCGTCATCTTCCATTTCTTCACTTTATATTTGTCTTTAGAACTGAATTGTGTCTCCTGAAAGCACCATATAGTTGGATCTTGTTTTTTAATCCACACAAGTACTGTGTCTTCTGATTGATGAATGGATGCATTGATGAATTCAATCCATTTATTTTTAGGGTGATTATTGAAAGATGAGGACTTAGTACTGCCTTTTTGTCTTTGTCATTTTATTTCTTTATATCCATTGTTTATTTGTCATTGTTTTGTCTCATTTGATTCAGTGATTGTCTATGACCTTTTTCTCAGTTTCTTTTATTTTTGTGTTTCATGTTTCTGCTTTATTGTTTTGATATTACCCTGAGGTTTGTATAAAAAATTCCATAGATAAAGTATCCCCTTTTCCACTGATAGCATCTTAACTAACTTATCTGAGTTCCATTTTTTTCTTTTCCTCCTTTTATTTCTTTATCATCTCAAATTATTCCTTTTTATGTTGTAAGTTTGTTACCAAACTGAAATAGCTGTCATTATTTTTCTATCTTTTTTTCTCCCTTTAATCACTATGCTTTAATAAATGTTTAAGAACCTATTCTGACAAAGAGTTGAAATTTTCTGTTTCTATCCATTTTTATCTTGCTTAGGGTTTTTTGTATTTTTGCTGATTTGTCTACGGTAGAAGAACACGTCTCAGCGGGTTCAGTGTTGATGAACTCTCTCAGCTTTTCTTTGGGAAAGTCTTTATTTCTCCTTCATATCTGAATGACAACTTTTCTGGCTAGAGTATTCTTAGATGAGTTTTTATCTTTCAGTATTTTGAAAACATCATTCCACTTCTTCCTGGCCCATAGGGTTTCTGCAAAAAATCTGCTAATTGATTATGGGGGTTCCTTTGTAGATTATCATCATTTTTTTCCTCTGGAGGCCATTACAATTCTTTCTTTGTCATTGACTCTTGGCAATTTTAATATTATGTATCTTGGAGAAGATTTTTTGGTGGGGAGGTAATTAGGTGGTCTCCTAGCTTCACGGACTTGTATATCCAGTTCCTTTCCCAGGTTTGGGAATTTCTCAGCTGTAATTCTTTAAATAGTCTCTCTGTTCAGCTTCTCCCTCTCTTCTTTTTCTAGGATACCCATTTCCCTAATGATGTCCTTCTTGCGTCAGAAAGTTCTCAGAGAATTTCCTCATTTTAAAAACATGTCTCTCTTCTACTTATTTCTAGATTTCTATCTTTGAGCTTGCTAAGTCTGTCTTCCATGTGGTCTGCTATATTTCTGACACTTTCTTACACATTTGTCGTCTTATCAGTAAACAAGTCAGTAGACTCAGTAAAAATTCTTCAGCTCCAGAATTTCGGTTAGATTCTTTTAGGGAGTTTCAATCTCTTTGATAAAATATGCCTTCTATTCATTAAACTGCCTTTCTGAGTTTTCTTGTATCTCACTGAGGTTTTTCATGAGAGCTATTTTGAATCCTTTATTTGTTAGGTCACAAAACTCCATGACTTTAAATTTGCTTTTTGGACTGTCCTTTTCTTCTTGCGGTATAGTGCAGCTGTGGTTCTTCACCATGCTTTATCAATTATTCCTCTGCTGGAACATTTGAAGTTAAGTGACAGGTTAGACATTAGAGTCCTTTCTTTTGTTCTCTGGTAGGTGGCACTGTAGCACAAGTTTTTAGATTCTCTTACACGACTGCCTCTGGTTCTATTTGAGAGATGGCACTTTCCAGTCTCCATGTCTTTATAAGGGAAAGAATTCCGTGCTTTCCTTGTCAATTCTTGTGCCTCCAGGGTCACTGCTGCCTTGCTTCTGCCAGAGCTGCTGTTATCACTGGGATTGAGGGCTCTTCCCTTGTGTTTGGTATCCCCCAAGTCATAAGACTCCATTCTGTTTGGGGAGGGCCTTGGTGGGGAGGTGTGGAACTGGGGTCTGTTGTGCGGGTGCCTCTACCTTGTGAGGTTTTGTAGGGTTCATGCACTCTGCCGCCACAGATGGGAGAACTTGAGCCAGGATGACGGGTGCTTCACTGACTGGTGCATGGGGTTTCCAGGCCCACGGCCACTAGTGCCCAGCTACCTGTAGCCACAAGGACCATTGCTCAAGAGACTGGAGTTGACTGTACTGCCTGCCCTGTTGCTACTGGGTTCTAAGCTGCTGGCTTAGTTCCCACTGTCAGAGGGCCAGGATTGCAGTCGCAGACCCCATGGTTCCCTAGGTTCTTTCTCCTCTGTGTCTCCTAGTCTGCTCACCTTCAGAGGTAACAGACGCATGGAATTCTCCAGCATCCTGTTGTGTTGGGCAGAGGAACCTTTGTTCAGTTGTGGATGTTTTACTAGTTGTAGATTAAAGGGGATAGAGAAAGGTAGTTTTTCACTCTGCCATATTGCTGCCATCAGCCCAAATATAACTTTCATATGCATTAGGAAATTAAAACATTTGTATGATTAGCTTGATTGCTATATTCATGTTAGTGCAATGGCCTGGAACTAAACCCATAGTATCTCTCAGGTATTCCTGTATATATGTTTCAAAAATGCTAAGAGACTAGATCTTAACTGTTCTTACCAAAAATAAGTAATTATGTGACATGATAAAAGTGTTAGCTAAAGTTATAATGACAATCACATGTAGTATAAATGTATCAAATCAACATGTGTTTCATTTTAAACTTACCCAATGATATATGTCAATAAAGGCAAAAATTTAGAAATAGTAGAAGTAAAGCCACTTGATTACTAAAGAGTAATAGTAAGAGTCTACTCTGCACATTAAAAAACATTTGCAAATCAGGAGCTCTCAAACTGACAGTGGAATGGTGCTCAGAGGTATATTGTTATAAGATGGTTTTATACAGTGAGACACAAAGGCTGTTTATAATTTAAAGTGATTGCTTATAACATTAGAGTTCTCCCTAGTTATGGAGAACTGGTAAAAAAAGTGGGTTTCTTTTTTTTTTTATTTTTAAACTTTACATAATTGTATTAGTTTTGCCAAATTCTTGTTGTTATTGTTCAGTTGCTAAGTTGTGTCCCGCTCTTTGCAACCTCAGAGCCTGCAGGACAGCAGGCTCCCCTGTCCTTTACTATCTCCCAGAGTTTGCTAAGATTTATGTCCATTGAGTTGGTGATGCTATCAAATCATCTCATCCTCTGCTGTCCCCTTCTTTTGCCCTCAATCTTTCTCAGTATCAGGGTCTTCTCCAATGAATCAAGTCTTCATGTCAGGTGGCCAAAGTATTGGAGCTTCAGCTTCAGCATCAGTCCTTCCAATGAATATTCGGGGTTGATATACTTTAGGATAGATTGGTTTGATCTTCTTGCTGTCCAAGGGACTCTCAAGAGTCTTCTTCAGCACCGCAATTTGAAAGCATCAATTCTTCAGAGCTGAACCTTCTTTGTGGTCCAATTTTCACATCTGTGTATGATTACTGGAAAAACCATAGTTTTGACTATTCAGACCTTTGTCAGCAAGGTGATGTCTCTGCTTTTTAATATGCTCTCCAGTTTTGTCATAATTTTCCTTCCAAGGAGCAAGTGTCTTTTAATTTCATGGCTGCAGTCACCGTCTGAAGTAATTTATATCAATTTTGGGGAACAATTTATATTTTGTTTATTATTTTCAGAGGTGTTTATAAGAAGTGGCCCAAGTTCAGTTTCATTTGTTCTGCAAAAAATCTAAAATAAGTTTCAGTTGTATGGCTTAATTGGTTTTATCTGCTCAGGGAATGTACAAGACCAGTTACCATTTTATATTTGATTTTAAGAATTTCATCTCAATATTTTAAAAAAGGTGGGATCTCCAAGCCTTGGATTTTTCTGGAAGTTCCCTTATTTTTTATATCTACTAAATGTATATACTGTGGTTTAATTTACATTTATTATGGGAAAGTCACTGTGCTCTCAGTGTCCCAATTGCAGGGCTGAATTCTAGACATGCTTAGAAGCTCAGTCTATATTTTCTTTAATAGTGGCAAATATATTTAAAACAAGATATGTATATAGTATATGCATGCATATAGTATGTAGAGGTATAGAGTTTAGAGAGGTGCCTAGTATATATATGTGGTATATAGAGGCATTTAGTATAGAGTATAGAAGACAACAGAGGATGAGATGGCTGGAAGGCATCACTGATGCAATGAACATGAACTTGGGCAAACTCTGGGAGATGGTAAGGGACAGTGGAGCCTGGTGTGCTGCAGTCAATGGTATCGCGAAGAGTCAGACAGGACTAGGCAACTGAACAACAACATATTATAGTATATGCATACACGTCAGAGTATATCTATAATAGCATATACTATATGACTTTCATTTTTCAATACCACTCCTGATTTTCTCTTCATATATCTTTAGCCCTTAAATGATCTCCAAATCTTATTCATCTGACCTGTCTTTCTTGCCATCATGTCTTCTCTCTCCATCTACTCTTCAGAAATCCTCCCCTAATCCCTGACACCCAGATAGATTGTCCCATCCCATCCCATGGTTACCAAAGTGAAGAATCTTTTGTTAGTTCTGAATCTCAACTGTTGCTTTTTGTTTTACTGAAGCTACTATTCCAGGGTCCCCAATAAAATAGATATATCCACTACTTAGTAATCCCTCGTGAATACTTTTCCTTTGCCAGGTTTGGAATTACCCTTGAGATTTAAGCAAACTTAGCCGCAGTGACAAAAAAACTAAAAAGCTTTTTTATTAGCTCCTTTTACACAGCAGCTATTCCTGTCAGTACTTGTTCTGCTGTTCCATGTCACTGCCCTCCTGTGATTTGCACATCTCTCTTGTACTCTGTATTTATCTCTCTGGAGAAGTGGTCTGTAACTTTAATGGTGGGATGGCCCAATTTTTACCACCATACAGCTTGTTAGGTGGGTTCTTGTTCTTTTCCACCATGTACATGGATGACCTTTTTATTAGATTCCAGTGTTTTCCTTGAATTTTTCTTCCTCATGGGTTTTGTCCTACCAAGAACATCACATAATCAAAAAATGTATATTTTACAATTTCTGATATACTCCTTCCAAAGCCAAATCAATAATACATTCAGATAACCAAAAACATCCTCCCACGGATAGTTTTTCCTCTGTCTTTGACCAAATGTGATCCTAGAATTTTAGAGTTGTAAGTATAGATTGGTTTAATTTTTAATTAGGCTGTGGAATTGTGATAATGCCACTGGTGTGTTCTTTATTACAGTCGAAGAAATTAGAAACTCTTCATAGTACTAAAGTTGTCCACTTTTTTAATCTTCTTTTGCTTCTTTATTTTAAATACTATTATTGTGGGGGCCCTAAAAATGTGCATGAACTAAGTAGGATTCAATTCAAGATATCAAACTAATACATATTTTACTTACAGAATTATATTTGCAGATTTTTATAAGAAGCACTTATTATCAGTGATTTTGAGATGAGATCACCACTTAAAATGTAGAACAAAGTAATTAGGTCCTTGTATTAATGGTGTGTATGTAGAGAGTAAAATGGCTAAAAGAAGATAACTCCTCTTCTTTATTAATTTTCTTAACAAAAATTACAAAATAGTTTGGATATTCAACCATTTATAAAGAACAGTATAATGACCATGTGTTTATTCACAACCCAGTATAAGAAAAGTAAATTTAAAATGCGATAGAAGCTATGATTCTCTACTCAATGGAAATTACTGTTTCCTGCCCACCTAAACAACTTGCACACATCTGTCATTCTCAGTTGGATGCTTCCTATGATATTTTGAAGCTTTTATGTATATTGAATATATGTATACGTATATTTGTGATCAGATCAGATCAGTCGCTCAGTCGTGTCCAACTCTTTGCGACCCCATGAATTGCAGCACACCAGGCCTCCCTGTCCATCACCAACTCCCGGAGTTCACTCAGACTCATGTCCATCGAGTCAGTGATGCCATTCAGTCATCTCATCCTCTGTCGTCCCCTTCTCCTCCTGCCCCCAATCCCTCCCAGCATCAGAGTCTTTTCCAGTGAGTCAACTCTTCGCATGAGGTGGCCGAAGTACTGGAGTTTCATCGTTAGCATCATTCCTTCCAAAGAAATCGCAGGGCTGATCTCCTTCAGAATGGACTGGTTGGATCTCCTTGCAGTCCAAGGGACTCTCAAGAGTCTTCTCCAACACCACAGTTCAAAAGCATATTTGTGATACATGAACATATTTATGTGTATACGTATATATGTATGCATACTTGCAGTCTTTGTGTGATAGTGTGAGACCATACTAATGGCTCCTGGCTGAAACTGAATCAAGGGATCTTAATAATCAATGGAAAAAGGTACAATTTTCCAAGACTTTCCAAAAATTGTCAAAACATTAAATTTTTTCCTACTACCAGTGACAAATATATAAAGTGAAAAATAGCTAGTAAAACTAATATTCGTTAAGTGCCTTGTAATAAAATATTAGAAGCACTGGTAATAAATTGCTTTATTTTTTGACAATAACAAGTTTGCAACAGCACTTGCCTTTGTCTCTTCGTATGGCTTATGAAACAGTTTAAAGCAGCTTTACTGTCTTTGAAATTGTCATGCTTCTTTCTATTGCAGTCTGCTTCCAACGTTTATCCTCTGTGCTTTCAGTGTATGAAACATCTACAACATTTTTTTTAACACAAATGTTTTTGCTGATGTCACTTCCTTTACAACCTTTTCATTCTTTTCCTTGCAACCGTTTTCCTCATTTATTTTAATAAGTTTGTGTTCACTAAGTTCCTCTAGCTGTATATCTAGAGTCTCTCAAAAGGAAGCAAGGTCAACATTCCCATAGCCAGCTATTTCTTCTATAATTCTATTTAAGTTATTAAATTTTACTTCCAGAATTGGCCAAAAAAAGATAAAAATGCACCAAAGAAATGAAATGTAGTAATTGTATCTCTTAGAAAGATGTGGATCCAAGATGTGACCATTTGAGGTTTTATTGGTATACTAGTACATCAAAAACATGCTTTTTTCTTAAAGTTTGAATGCTGTCTTTTCCTGATATCTCTTCTGGAAGACTGGAAATTACCTCTTTAGGTTTTACAGCATGAAATTGTTTAGGAAGACAGTGAGCAAAAGCTGTTTGTTCATGGTTTGTCCTTTGCATAAAACTAGGTTTATCAGGTAAACCCTTTCCAATATTTGTCATATCTGTTTGCAGCAAGCATTCTAAGAAGGAAGTGGAATTAGTAGTTATTTGGTTTTGACTGTAACTAACTCAACAGAGAGAGAGTTGATGAACACCAAAGGAGTCAATCCCATCCTCAGAGCCAGTAGCATACCCTAGTAATGGAAGCTCAAGAATCTTATGAGAATATCACTAATTTTAGTAGTCTGTTTGTTTTTTGCACCTTTCCCAAATTTTAGAGGTGACATGATCGTGAAGTTTCTGAGAAAGCAGCAAAGTTTTCAAAGTGTAATGAGTATCAACATAAGATGCATCCTCATCACTGGGTGTGTTAAAATTATCAAGGTTAGTAACACTGAATCTAGTATTTCTCTGTAACTCTTTGGCCAGGCAGAACTTTAGACCACTCTGAATACGCAAGCAGTGAGCAACTCATTTTCAAAATCCATTATGGAAATGGGAGTAGAGTATTAAGTTTGTTTGGAGATGATCAAGAATCCTGAAGCTTGAGATCTTGTCCATGTGTGATATTGTCACCTTTAGAAGGACTATATTGGTAACAAGTGAACTATGCACCAAAAAGTGGCTCAGCATTTTTTGTTTCCCTCTCAAATATTAAGTATATATCATTTCTCCTAGATGTAAGAAATTTATTTCATAAAATTTTATTTTTATACATTTTCATTACTCTTTTTTTTTCTTTTCTGTTTCAAAAGCCAATCAGTATCATTCCATAATAGATTCTTTGCACTTTTCCCAAGATTTAGCCTTTGAGTGCCATTACAGATTCAAGGAGAGGGGATCCCCGATGGCTCAGTGGTGAAGAATCCACATGCCAATACAGGAGATGCAGGTTCAGTCCCTGAGTTGGGAAGATCCCCTGGGGAAGGAAATGGCAACCCGCTTCAGTATTATTGCCTGGAAAATCCTGTGGATAGAGGAGACCGATGGGCTAGAGTCCACGGGGTCACAAAAGAGTTAAAGAGTTAGACACAACGTAGTTACTAAACAGCAGCAACAACATGAATTTGAGGGTCTTAGTAAAAGCTACCTGTCTGGCCTAATTATCAGTGAGGGTGCTTTTCCTTAGTCTCTTTGTCATCTCTTTTTGTGCCGCTTGTACTATTATAGTCAAATTCTCAGGAAACATTAAGAGTTCTTTCATCTCTTTAACTTTTCTAACTGTAGGGCCTATTGAGTTGAAGAGCACTCAATTTTTTGAAGTATTCCAAAATCATAGACATGTTATCATTATACATAATAACTCATCTATCTCTTGCTTATCTGCAAGCTCTTGTAAGTGCAAGGAATATTATCATCCAGGTTAATTTTGCTTCTATCATACTACCAAGGAAATTAAGATCTGTAAATGTGGTTGCAGCCTGGTAATTCTCTTTTTCTTCTTAAGATATAAACTATCAACAACCAATAATAAATGTGGGATTTACACAAGAGCCTTTAAAAAGTCTTATTGTAACAAAAAAAAAATAAAATAAAAAGTCTTATTGTATTATGAACAATTCTAGAACAGAGTTTGGGCAGTAATGAAATTTTCTCTCTTTAAAATAGTAGTGAAAGAACAGCAAATTTTTAAGTTTTATTTTTTTAATGTTATATGAAATTGTGTGTTGGAGAAAGTAATGAGTGTTATAAGCAGTAAGGCTACTTGAATAATAAATATTTTGTATATTCAGTGTTCACCCAAGTTTAAAAGGTTATTGAACTAAAAGTTTGTATTGGGTCTCCACAAGCTAAAATGCAGTTGTTGTTGCCCTGATGTAAAGTGGAGAAAACTGGCCTTAGGAGAAGAGAAAGACTAATTAACCCACAATCTCTGACCATGCCCTTGACATTTAGCCAAAATATCAATGGTCCTTACTTCTCATGTATGAATAGGTAACACAGTTTATGATAATAAATGTGAATGGTTATTGGACAGGTAATTCTAAATCACAGTTGTTGCTCAAATTTTCATTCAAAGGAAGTGATTTGCTTACCAGGAACTTAGTTAACTAAGTCGTATAGTAGTGTGATAATTTCAGAAATACTTCAAATTAGTAATCCTACTAATTCTAATTTGTAGTGGTAGTTAGGATGATAGAGGAATAATTTCAATTTTCTTAGTGACTGATCTGGGAAATTTGTGAATGGCTTACAGTCTGTCAAAAGTGAGGGATTTATGTCATTGTGATAAATAAAAGGCGTTGTAGGCACTTTGTTATGGCAAATTAACTTCTCTTTGGAAAAAAACATTTTTTTTTTTTTTAAACTGGACCAAATCAGCAAGTAGATGGAATTTGTTTTAGAGCTGATCTCATTTTATAACAATGTGAAAAGTAATTGAATTCAATGTACTGAAAAAAATACAAACATTAAAAGGAGATTTGTGACTCCTAAGTCCTATTTAAGGTCTCATGACAATTAGAGGGTGCCTCAGTAAAATTTTGAGGTAAACAGTTGCTGGCCTAGTTATGCCAATGATTTTTCTGGGAAAGGTACTGGTATTGATAATCTCAATCTAGAAGGGTACTAAGGAAAGCTGAATTTTTATAGTCACAGATTAGTGATTATAAAAGATACAGCCACGAGTGGCACAAAAGGTAAAATAGTACTTGTGTTTAGAAGTATGGAAACAAGGAGTTACTGTTTTGTGTATGGTCCTGAAGTTATGAATAAATCCACATCCTTGTCCCTTTGTCTTCTTGACTGGAGGATTAGGTTATTACAAGGACTGCTGCTGCTAAGTCACTTCAGTCGAGTCCGATTCTGTGAGACCCCATAGACGGCAGCCCACCAGGTTCCCCCGTCCCTGGGATTCTCCAGGCAAGAACACTGGAGTGGGCTGCCATTTCCTTCTCCAATGCATGAAAGTGAAAAGTGAAAGTGAAATTGCTTAGTCATGTCCAACTCTTTGCGACCTCATGGACTGCAGCCTACCAGCCTCCTCCGTCCATGGGATTTTCCAGGCAAGAGTACTGGAGTGGGGTGCCATTGCCTAGAATAAGGTATTATTAGCACCTTTTCTATTGAGCCTTGCTGAGAACTTTGATAAGAATCCTACTAATTCTACACATATAAATAGAAATTAGTAATATCTAGTACTTCCTAGAGATCTTCAATTTAGGTTAGATTTTTACACAAGGATACAGGTAAATCAATGTCCAAATTATCTATGATTAGACTAAACCACCATCATCAGATTATGAATAAATGGGCAATAAGAACTGCATATTAATGAGTGGAGACCTAATATAAACTTGGTTTTTAACTTTGATGATCTCTGAAATCATGAAGACTTTGTCGCATGCTGAATATACAAGCCATTTACTAGGCAAATGGCTAGTAAAAAAAACAAAAAAAATAAAATGAAATTCAGTTCAGTCAGTTCAGTTCAGTCGCTCAGTTGTGTCCAACTCTTTGCGACCCCATGAATTGCAGCACACCAGGCCTCCCTGTCCATCACCAACTCCCGGAGTTCACTCAGACTCATGTCCATCGAGTCAGCGATGCCATCCAGCCATCTCATCCTCTGTCGTCCCCTTCTCCTCCTGCCCCTAATCCCTCCCAGCATCAGTCTTTTCCAATAAGTCAACTCTTCACATGAGGTGGACAAAGTACTGGAGTTTCAGCTTCAGCATCATTCCCTCCAAAGAAATCCCGGGGCTGATCTCCTTCAGAATGAAATTACTTTATCCCAAATTCATTTTATTGTTGTTATTTAGTCACTAAGTTGTGTTCAATTCTTTTGGAACCCTACAGACTATAGCCCACCAGGCTCCTCTGTCCATGGAACTTTCCAGTCAAGAATACTTGAGTGGATTGCCATTTCCTTCTCCTAGGGATCTTCCTGACCCAGGGATTGAACCGTGTCTCTGCATTGGCAGGTGGATTCTTTACCGCTGAGTTCCTGGGAAGCACTCAATACATTTTTACATAGCATTATAATACTTTTAAAAAGCTGTTGTTATCTTTTCATTATTAGAGGAGGGGAAAACATTACTGCCTAGTGTCTGTTCTAGAATTGGTCATGACACAGTCAGACTTTAAAGACCCTTGTGGAAATTCCATACTGATTATGGTTTGTTGATGGTTTATGTCTTAAGACAAGAATAGAGAATTAACAGGAAGATGCCTTTAGCAAAGTACATAATCTGATATTTTATTTGCATAGTGATTTATGTTTAACAACTAGCTTTCATTTTAAAAAGTTTTGATTTGTATAACTTCAATACTCAATATCATTTTAGGAATATGATGTCAGTGGGTGCAGCATGGGAGGGAGATGAGCAAGTCAGATCCTGTAAGACAGTGTAAATTCATTCTAGCACACACTCTCTGCTAAGTTGTTGGACGTCATGAATGAGGAAGGAACAATCCTTTTTTAAAAAAATTAAGGGTGAGAGTCACAGGATGAAACCTAAGCATTGCCAAGATAATAATAATTACCTGTTACATGGGAACTTTGGGGAAAGTCAGATGGTTCAAGGGCTTAAAGTAAACATTATAAAATAAATTTTAGTTAAAATGTTCAAGATTATCCTTTCATATTTTGTGGCTGTGTGGTCTGCCTAGTCAAGGTGGCCGTTCTCTCGTTTTCTGTGCATCCTCTGCTCAACTACTTCCTGCTTCACCTATAGCCTACTCAAGTGAATACCCCGGACCCAGCTGGGGATTATTCTTACCAAAGGGGCCATGAGGTGCACGCACCTCTGCTTGCTGGTTTCCCTGGTAACTAATGAGCCCGTTTTATGTAATTTGTAATTCCCCATATAACTGGCAATCTTCCCTCTTCCCCCCAGCAACAGAGTAAGACTGTCACTGTGTACTGTTTGCAGACTGCTGCACTAGGTGGATTGTCTCTCCAGGAACTTGCTTCAGACAGGTAAGCTCCGTGATCCATTCAACCAAGGGTTCCCAACCTCTGGTATCTAATGCTTGCTAATCTGAGCCGGAGCTGATGTAATAAAAATAGAAATAAAGTACACAATAAATGCAGTGTGCTTGAATCATCCTGAACCACTGCCACCCACCCCGCCCCCCACCCTGTGCCCCCCGCAACACACACACCTCACCTCAGTGCATGAAAAAACTGCCTTTCACAAAATCAGTTCCTGGTGCCAAAAAGTTTGGGGATCGTGCATTAAAAAATTTTTGATTTCTCTGTTTCTGACTCCGGACTCTTTGATCAGTCTTAAAGCTGAGCTAATACAGGACTTAGAGGTTCATGTAGTGAGGTGCAACAGCGGTTTTTGTTCTTGTGAGTGTAAGAGCTAAACAGAAAGATTAAGTACTTGGCTCTCTTTTCGCTGAAGACTTTTATTGTTCACCCACTTTATTTTTAACCTTTATTTTCTTGGCTAATGCTGTGCATTATTTTTTTCAACTTTTCCATTTGCAGCATCTACAGGTGTCTTTACTAAGAAGGTTTTTGCATTGACTGCTTTCACCTGGACAGGAGCAAATACTTGTATAACCTGTAAATCCATCTGTTTATTCTGTCTTATTCTCCTGTTTTAAGACTCATTCAGAATGTTTAGTAAAATGTTGGAGAAGGCAATGGCACCCCACTCTGGTACTCTAGCCTGGAAAATCCCATGGACAGAGGAGGCTGGTAGGCTGCAGTCCATGGGGTCGCTAGGAGTTGGGCACGACTGAGCGACCTCACTTTCACTTTTCACTTTCATGCATTGGAGAAGGAAATGGCAACCCACTCCAATGTTCTTGCCTGGAGAATCCCAGGGGCGGGGAAGTCTGGTGGGCTGCCGTCTATGGGGTTGCACAGAGTCGGACAGGACTGAAGCAACTTAGCAGCAGCAGCAGTAAAATGTTATGTATACAGAAATGTCTCTTCCAATTGCAATCTTTGTTAATATAGGAAATCCTCTAAGAGTCTGGTTAAGGCCATTCACACAAAGAAGAGAGTAAAGGTCACATCAGAGTCAGGAACTCTTCAATCATGTGTAGAGATCACTAACTGAATGACAGCTGAATTTATGAAATGTTTCAGGTAAAGGACAAGCTGGATCAGGATAGTTTCCTTGAACAATGCTCAAGCAATAAGAACAGATATGATTATTTGTAACAGAAGCAGGGAAAGCTGTTCATTGGCTGCTATGTAAAATTATGGCTGCTTCAATCATTTTACTGTTTTCTTCTTCTTCAGTTCAAATCTGCCTTACTCTGGTCTTATAGTCTCTCAGATATTTTCAAAGAGCAAAGTTTCCTTAATCTTTCTAAGTGTTACATCCTTGAGGCACATTAGCAGAAATAACTTTACGATTGCCCACACTTGAATAAAAGTTTTTCTACAATACAGAAATGGAGGTTGACTGTTAATTTCCTCTCAACTTTGATGATGATATTTCTCGGTTTTATGGCTTATACTCTTATATTGTGAAAGCCTGCTGACAGTCTAATTGCTTTGTAAGTAAGCTGTCTTTCCTCCCAGCTTCTTTTATTTAGTTGTCTTTGGTGTTCCCCTGTTCTAGAGTCACGTGTCTATGCCTGAACATATTTTTATGTATTTTGTTTGAGATTCATTCCGCTTATCAAATCTGAATATAAATATATATCTTTCCATATTTCTAAAATATTCTTAGGCACTATATCTTCAAATATTACTTCTTGTCCCTTTCCTCAAGAACTCTAGTGGGGTGAATATTAGTTTTAGTCTATCCTCCAGATTCTTTACCTTTTACTTAATAATTTTGCATCTTGGGGTTTTTATTCTCAAGTTTTTGTAGAACTGATTTATTCAGATTTCTCTTACAATTATTAATTCCCCTTAAGCCCTGTCTATAATACTGCTTAACCATTCAATGGACTTTTAATTTTAGCATTACACTCTTTATTTGTAGGAGTTATTCATTTATGCATTTTTTATCTTGATATTTTATAAATAGCAACTCATTTCCTTTTAAATTTTTTGAGTACTTCTTAAATGTGTTAAACATGCTTTCATCATAGTCTACACCTGATAATTACATTTTCTGGAAATCTTCCATAATTTTCTCGGGTTTTGTTAGTTTTTATCTGTTGTTGTTACAGACTGTTTGCTCGTGTGTTTTATAATTTAAAGATGTGAGTTTATGTTTATATGATTAGCAATCTATCTAGTTTAAGATACAAATCCTAAGGATTTGTCTTTGTTTTGACCTTGTATCCAATGATGTTCCCAAACTAGGATCACTTTATACCAGTTTATACCACTTTATATCAGTTTAACTTTTTTGAGTTACACTGTCAATAGATATCTAAATCCCAAATTCTTGTGAAAGTGTGAGACTGAGTGAACTTTTTTTTTTTTTTAACACAGAATCTATTCTCAGACAGACTTGTCCTGTCTCTTCTGTTACCAGCAATTATTTATTTATTTATTTATTTATTTTGTTTGTTTGTTTTTGTCCCTTATAGTGAAAACATTGAGAGTATCAGTTATCTGCAGCATTCTCCATTACAAGTTTACATCTTGTTAGGACTCATGACCTTTCTCAGGGAAATTAAAATGCAAATTTCTTTGATAATGTGATGACCAAATGATGACAAGTCAGATAAGGCCTAAGTTTTATTTTACTCCTTTTAACTCCAACAGTTAAAGAAAGATTATATCCCCCTGGAATTCATATGTTAAAACTCTAACACTCAAAAGTGACTATATTTTGAGATAGAGCCTTTAAGGAGATAATTAGGGTTAAATGAGATCATGAGTGTGGGATCCTTATCCAGATGGAATGATGTCCTTATTATGAGAAAAGACAGAGACTCTAGGGATGTGTGCTCAAGAAAAAAAGACCATGTGAGTACACAGGAAAAGCTGACCATCTGCAAGTCAAGCAGAGAGGCTTCAGGGAAGACCAAACCTGCTGGCTCCTTGATAATGAACTTCCACCTTTGAGAAATGTAAGAAAGTAAGTCTCTGTTGTTTAAGTCACCCAGTCATTTTGTTATTGTGGCCCCAGCAAACTGATACACAATCTGTCTTTTTGGAGGAGGTTGATCCTGGGGCTTTTCACTTCTAAGTTCAAATATGTATTAGAAGTACTGAGAAAAAATATCAACTTGGAAATAATCAAAAGGGTTTACTGAATGCTTGATGACCATGGTGCTGAGGATGTCTAATTTTCTAGGGCCATGGAGTTTATTTGACTTTTTATTGATTAGGACATTCTATGGGGTTCCCAAGTGGTAAAGAACCCATTTGCCAATGCAAAAGACCTAAGAGACACAGGTTTGATTCCTGGGTCAGGAAGATTCCCGTGGAGGAGGGCATAACAACCCACCCCAGTATTCTTGCCTGGAGAATCCCATGGACAGAGGAGCCTGGCTGGTTCTAATTCATGGGGTCACAAAGAACTGGACCTGACTTGGCAGGCATACATGCAGGATACTCTACAACTTTCTAAGACTAGAGGTTAACTTGTGGAAGACTTATTACAATGCAAATTATTCTTGTCTGAGACCCATGTAAATGATTGTTGTCCTGTTAAAAAGATAATCTCAAAGGTCATCCTTTATTCCCTTTCAAAAACATTTACTATTTATATCTCATTTGGCAATCTTAACCTACCATTTACAAAGTGTCTATTTAAACTTTGCCCTCTTCACAAATGCTTTTGAACCAGCTTTGTCATCTTGCTGGTTCCCTTCTTGATGGTATGTAATAAATCTTTGACATGCATTAATTTTCCATGTGTTATAGTATCATGTTTTTAGATTTTTGAATTTTATATTTTAAATGTTTTGAAGCTTTTCTACCAAGTTACTTATGATGACTGACTACTCAGGGGCAATTAAGATGTGGCCCAAGAAGATCAAGAACACCTTATGTGCTATTAATCCTAGAATTCTTGGCTCCTGAGTGATTCCTGAGTGAGACTGATAGTTTCTCATTTTATGACTTTATTTTCTTATGGTTCTTTGCTAAGTTTTATTCTGGTTTCAGTTGGTTTTTTACCTTTTCTGCATTAGCAGCAAGAAGAATTAGAAATTGAGCTTTGCAATCTGACCATTTGGTGATCTCTGTTAGTAGAAATGGGGTTTTGTTCTCTGTTTAGTGAGAGAGGAAAGGAAATAGGGTTTTAAACAATTTTTTTTTGTGGTTGTTGTGATTACCATATATATTATTTGCTTATCTATTTGCTAGCATAAAGCAATTAAGAAAATCTATCAAGACTATTGAAAAGAACAGACCTTTGCAACTGGAACATCTTATTATCAAACTGGTTTTCTCTTTCCTTTGATTATTGCCTGAAAACTTTGCTATGCACTACAAGCTAGAAATTGGATCTTCTGGAGAAAAAAAAAAGTGAAAGGTTTTAATAATTGATGCTTCAAATAATGATTTTGAATATATGCATGTGTGCTAGTGTGTTAATTTCTCTTAGAAAATTATCAGATTGTATTAAGAAACTGCATCATGATTTCTGATTTCTGCATTTCTTCTTTGTCCAGACATAAACAACTTCATAAGCTGATTGCTAACCCAAGACTCAACAAAACAAGAATTACACAGTATTGAGTAAACTGATTAGAAAACTCAATTTGAAAAAAAGAAAAAAAAAGAAAACTCAATTTGTAATTGTTTTGTAAAGCTGTTATTATTTGTTATAGTCCATTTTCTGATGAGCAAATAAGGATACGATTTAGTTTTCTTCTTTATTGTTAACCCACAAATCAGTAGACCGAGATTTTACAAACTGAAATAAAACATACAAAAATGTTATATGACTCTCATTGACATTCAAAATGAAAAATAAATATTTTTTTCTGAGCCTTTGTCACTTTCATGGCAATATGATTATTCAGTTTGCCTCAATTAGACTATGTCCTCCTTTTTAACAGGATATGATTGGACAATGGGCTTCCCTGGTGGCTCAGATGGCAAAGAAACTGCCTGCAATGCAGGAGACTGGGGTTCGATCCCTGGGTCAGGAAGATTCCCTGAAGAGAATGGCTACTCCAGTATTCTTGCCTGGAGAATTCCATGGACAGAGGAGTCTGGCGGGCTACAATCCATGGTGTTGCAAAGAGTCCGACATGACTGAACGACTAACAGTCGGACAATACATTGTGTAACCAAGGCCATGAGTGTCATATTTGAGAATGTCACTATGTAATCAGAGAAGGCAATGGCAACCCACTCCACTGCTCTTGCCTAGGAAATCCCATGGACAGAGGACCCTGGTAGGCTACAGTCCATGGGGTTGTGAAGAACTGGACACGACTGAGCAACTTCACTTTCACTTTTCACTTTCATGCATTGGAGAATGAAATGGCAACCCACTCCAGTATGCTTGCCTGGAGAATTCCAGGGATGGGAGCCTGGTGGGCCACTGTCTATGGGGTCACACAGAGTCAGACACGACTGACATGACTTAGCAGCAGCAGCAGCACTATGTAAAAAGCCCACCTATAAGGACCATGTGGAGAAGGCAATGGCACCCCACTCCAGTACTCTTGCCTGGAAAATCCCATGGACAGAGGAGCCTGGTAGTCCATGGGGTCGCTGTAGTCCATGGGGTCGCTAAGAGTCAGACACAACTGAGCGACTTCACTTTCACTTTTCACTTTCATGCATTGGAGAAGGAAATGGCAACCCACTCTAGTATTCTTGCCTGGAGAATCCCTGGGACGGGGGAGCCTGGTGGGCTGCTGTCTATGGGGTCGCAATAGTCAGACACGACTGAAGCGACTCAGCAGCAGCAGCATAAGGACCATGTGCTGTACTTTATATGTGGAGCAAGTGCCAACAAAGCCCTTGGAGGTAGCTGGCATATTACCTGTTCCAGGAATAATTTGGAGCCAAGTCTCCTAGTAAGAAAGGGAACTTCTCTGCAAGCCAAGAAACTTGGGGAATTTGGGGGACCCTGAGAAGAAGCGGAGTCTTTTTTCTTGGACTTGGTTTCCTCATATAGAAGAGCAAATAATAAATCCCATTGAAAATATAATTCTAGATTCCTTATTAAAACTCCAGACAGATGTTAATTTTCTGCTCTAATAGTTGCCTAACACCAAATGGTTCTATGTTTGCTGAGCAATATAAGATTTATACATGTTAATTAACCCTTCCTGTGCTTATATAAATGAATCAGGGCAACATATAATGAGACTGTACTTTTTATTTTACTTTTTATTATGGTGAATAATAATTTTTGAAAATTACTTAGGATTCCAAGGGCAAACAGTGCTAAGAAAAATATGGCAAACTTTGAAATTGGCAAAATGGGCTGGTGGAGTGTTTTTTCATTATAGTGCTGAGCATTGTCTGGCAGAAATTATTTGACTCTCCAGTGGGTATATTTATCTGTTTGGCTTTCTATTCATTATTGAATAAAATATTTTTCAGCTCTGTAAGAGTAGAGGTTAACTTACAGCAAATCAATCTATAAAAAGAATTCTTGTCATATAGCAATAAAAATAATTTCTGTTCAGTAAAATAGATAACTCCAGAGGCTACAATTTATTGCCTCATAGTACTTAAACTAGTTTAGTATGTAATGCTATAATACTATTCTAATGTTAAAAAATTTCCTGTCTGAATATGTTTTTCTTCCTCAAATGTGCTTTGAACCATTAGCATTTTACTGCCTCTTTCAATCAGTTAGTTACTTGTTGAAGCATGTTCATTGTATATATTTATGAGAGTTCTACTTCTTACTTTGAAAAATAACATTTTAACAAAAAGAATTTTTTCTTATCCTGTTCAGCATTTTTTGGATGTTTTTTAACCAGGAATAGAAGTTTCCCTTCTATCTTTGGACTCCATTAACTTCTCTGTGAAGTGTATTGATGAGGTTGAAGGAGGTATGCATTTTCAAACCACTGATTAATTTTGGAATCCCTTCAGAAGTGCTTTTCTTAGAGACTGAGCAGAGGAAGAGAGTGGAGCAATTCTGTGGCCATTAAGATACTAGGAAAATTTATTTGAATTTCTGAGCTTCTTGACCCAGGAGTGCAAGAAATTTCCTGGGGA
The DNA here is from genome assembly GCF_032452875.1 of Bos javanicus. Classification (NCBI taxonomy): domain Eukaryota; kingdom Metazoa; phylum Chordata; class Mammalia; order Artiodactyla; family Bovidae; genus Bos; species Bos javanicus. Next base: position 49,816,611 of record NC_083881.1, read on the forward strand.
CTAAGAGAAAAAATAAAACCCCAGATCTCTGACCAAGCTTATAGTAGACTTTCTAAATTTTCTGTCTCCAAATGTGTACCTATAGAGCCTTATGGATTCCAGAAATTGTCACTCTACAAGTTACCTACAGTGCTGTATAAGAATACAAATTTGTGTGTCTCAAACCCTATATGTATGTATGTGTGTAGGGGTTCATATTGTATTTCCCTCATGATTAATAATGCTGAGCATCTTTTCATGTACATGTTGGCCATTTTTATATCTTTTTTTGGGAAAATGTCTATACAGGTCCTTTTTCCCATTTCTCAATTGGGTATTTATTAAAATTCCAGTGGAAGATATAGTTGGTAATTTCTTTGATACAGGTCTTGGCAATAGTTGGGGGAATAATTTGATATCAGAAGCAAAGACAGCAAAAGCAAAAATAAATAAGTGGGACTGCATTAAACTAAAAAGCTTCTGTGTGGCAAAAGAAACAATCAACAAGATGAAAAAGCAACCTATGGAATAGAGGAAAATGTTTGCAAAACATATATGTGATAAGTTAATATTTAAAACATACAAAGAACTCATATAACCCAATGGTGAATAAATCAAATAAACCATTTAAAAATGGGCAAAGGAACTAAATCACTAATCTTCAGGGAAATACAAATCAAAACCACAAGGAAATGTCACCTCACACCTGTTAGGTGACTGTTATCAAAAGACAAGAAATATCAAGTGCTGGTGAGGATGTAGAGAAAAGGGAATGCTTCTGCAATTTGAATGGGAATGTAAACTGCTACAGCCATTATGGGCTTCCCAGGCGGCTCAGACAGGAAAGAACCTTCCCCCAGTGTGGGAGACTCCGGTTTGATTCCTGAATGGGGAAGATCCTTTGGAGAAGGATATGGCAACAGCCAAATTGGAAAAAACTAAAAATAGAATTGTGATTGCAGCCATGAAATTAAAAAATGCTTACTCAATGGAAGGAAAGTTATGACCAACCTAGATAGCATATTAAAAAGCAGAGATATTACTTTGCCAACAAAGGTCCGTCTAGTCAAGGCTATGGTTTTTCCAGTGGTCATGTATGGATGTGAGAGTTGGACTGTGAAGAAAGCTGAGCACCAAAGAATTGATGCTTTTGAACTGTGGTGCTGGAGAAGACTCCTGAGAGTCCCTTGGACTGCAAGGAGGTCCAACCAGTCCATCCTAAAGGAGAGCAGTCTGGGTGTTCATTGGAAGGACTGATGCTGCCGCTTAAACTCCAGTACTTTGGCCACCTCATGTGAATAATTGACTCATTGGAAAAGACCCTGATGCTGGGAGGGATTGGGAGCAGGAGGAGAAGGAGACAACAGAGGCTGAGATGCCTGGGTGGCATCACCGACTTGACGGCCATGGGTTTGGGTGAACTCCAGGAGTTGGTGATGGACAGGGAGACCTGGCGTGCTGTGATTCATGGGGTTGCAAAGAGTCAGACATGACTGAGGGACTGAACTGAACTGAAAAATAGAACTACCACATGATCCAGCAATCTCACATCTGAATATACTACCAATGGAATATATATGACTGTGTGCTTATAGACACATATATAATGAAATACTATTCAGCCTTAAAATAGAAAGGAATTCCACTATTTGCAACAACATGGATAAAACTGGAAGGCATTATGCTAAGTGAAATAAGCTTGATAGAGATAAATACTATATATTATATTTTAAAAATTTAAGTTGAACTGTTAGAGTAGAATGGTGGTTGTAGATGTTGGGGAAAGGGGAATGCATAGAAGTTGATAAAAAGTGTATAAATTTCAGTTATAAGATACATAAGGTCTGTCTGAGGATCTAATGTACAGTGTGAAGGTTATAGTTGATATAATGTTTTATATAACTTAAATCTGTCAAGAGAGTAACTCTTACATGCTCACAAAAAAAAAATATGTGAGATGATGAATGGATATTTATTTAACCCTATGTGGAAAATTTTTCACAATGTATATCAATTTATTTTATTGCAAATTTAAATGTATTACAATTTTAATTTTCAATTATACTTCAGTAAACCAAAAACATTCTTATACTCTTTGGATGTGCTAGAGATCTTTCATTTTCCAGCAATCCAAAATACTTTTTTTCATTTTATTTTTTAAAAATTTATGAGGTATAACTGACAGACAACCAACCACACACATTTTAACACTATTCTTTCAAATCTTTGCTTGGTATATCAAAAAGTTTATCTCAAGGATTTAATTAACATTTAATTACAAACAAGCCTAAGCTTTAAATTAAAGTCAATGTTACTTTATACTAATTAAAAAAAATTTTAAAACACACATATCAAGTAGTAATAATAGTATTTTAAAAATAAATGTTCAGTGAAACAAATTTGTTTTCTACCTTATTTTTCAAATATGTGGTGTATCAGAAATATGTTTATCCAAGTCAAGTAGTGTGTTTAAAGCAGAGAAGATATTTATATATTTACTTAAACCATTTTTATTAAACACTTTATATGGTTCTAAGTCCTGCAAGCACTGCTGAAATCACACTGTTGAATAATGTAGACAGATGTTCAACTATAAGGAAATGCAGAGGGACAATAACAACAGTGTTTTATCAAAATACAGAGCAAGGAGAGTTTACAACATGTTATGAAAGACACAGGATGATGGCACATCAAAAATTGAGATGTGAGGGAAGAAAAAGTCCCTGGGGAAGCAATATATAAATTAAAAAAAAAATACAAAATGAGATAATGAAACATATGTCTTTAGAAATATACAAAATAAAGATTATACAAAGCTTTATATACCACATTAAATAATTTAGATTTTATCCTAATTATAACAAGAGTACAGTAAAGTGTTTTAAGGGAGAAAGTGATGGAATACAATCTAAAGCTTACAAAGCTTTCTCTTGCAATAGTTTGAAGAACATCTTTGGGACAGTAGAGCTGAAAATAAATATGGTTACAGTTGAGATAGTACAGCTTACATTGGAGAAGTGAAATTGGAGTTGAATAAAATAGTTAAATTAGACATGCAGAAGGTGGATAATACTGGACTTGGTGATTGGGCATGATAGAGAAACTTGGAGACAATGCTAAATTCTTCAACTGTACAACTAGGCAAAAAGCATGTCATTCATGGAAATAATACCCACCTGGTAGAATATGTGGATCTGAGGCTCATGAGAAGTATCTCAGTTAAAAATATCAAGGGACTTCTTAAAGAGCAAACCAACTATTATATTAATCTGACATATTCATCTAATTATATCATCTTGCATTTTCTTTAGAGCATTTTCTGGGTTCTTCAAAGTTCTTTATGTTTGGTTTTATTTACAAATAATAGATATTGAACTAAGAGAACTATTCTTTGGTATTTTATTTAGTTTTACAGTATTAGAAAAGCTGGCCTTATTAACAAAAGATTTCAATCATTGAGTATATATAGTTGAAAATGTTAAAAAGTCATGATATTTAATTAAGCATATTCAATGAAACATTTAGAAGTTGGCTTTTATTTTTCAAATGGAACAGCAAATGAAAACTGTAACACTGACAACCTGATTTTTTGGCTTTTGAAGAACTTTCAAGAAAATACAAACTGCAAACCCTTTCAGACATGCTGATATTTTATTGATTTTTACACTCTAGTTTTATAAGCAAAAAATGAATAGAGTAGTATGCAATGATATGTGGTATGTTCTTATTATGCTAAAAAGTAATTTGTACCTTTGCCCTATTTAAAGATAGACCTAAAGAAATTGGAAATATTGATATACTCTGTTAGCCTGAGCTCCTAGAATTACAAAGAAGAGAGATTCATTTAAACTAAATTAAATATAAAGATTTTTTTCTATAATACAGTAGGCAATATTATGAGTACTGAAATAACATTAATGCATGGTGAGAACTGGAGTCAGGTAGCCTCTGGAAAGAAAAAGAAAAGTCACACTATTTTTTTTTATGGGCCTCATGATCTCTTTTCTCAACCATTCTCCTAGTTTTCTCTCCTGTTCTCTCAAATGATTTCTTCATGTTCATGCCCTGGCCATGAGACTGATGTTATTGTTGAGACTACATAATGTTACAATATTATTAGCCATCAACTTTGCTACTGTCTTATGTATATTAGCATAGGTTCTAGAGAGAGACCATCTCTAGTTTCTGAATTTTCTTGGGTCAGATGCACAAGTTACTAATCTCTGGCCAGGGAGACGAAATCACATACCATATGTCATCAAATGTATGACAACTGTTAATTTTAAGCTTCAGCACTAATTCAAGAACCTCTAAGAAAGAAAAAAAAGATACTATTTTTTTTATAAGATGCCAATGACTGGTGAATCACAACTTCAGAAATAATAAATGTGATAAATTATGCACTTAAAATCCGTGAATAATGATGGCACACATTTCACACTTTTAACAAAAGCAAGAGAAGAAGCAATTTCTAGAGAAGGAAAACATGTGTGTCCATGTTCCTCACTTTCATCTGTTTGGGAGAATCTGATCAGAAGTGCAATCAGATCTTTCATATTTGTTGCTATTGTTTAGTCAGTCAGTCACGACTGACTCTTTGCAGACCCATGGACTGCAGCATGCCAGGCTTCCCTGTCTTTCACTGTGTCACGGAGCTCAAATTCATGTCAGTTGAGTTGATGACGCCATCCAGCCATTTCATCATCTGTCACCCGCTTCTCCTCCTGTCCTTAATCTCCCAGCATCAGGGTCTTTTCCAAAGAGTTGATGTTTTCATCAGGTGGCCAAAGTATTGGAGTTTCAGCTTCAGCTACAGTCCTTCCAATGAATATTCAGGATTGATTTCCTGTGGGATTGATGGTTTGATCTCCTTGCTGTTCAAGGAACTCTCAAGGGTCTTTTCCAGCACCACAGTTAGAAAGCACCCATTCTTCACTCAGCCTTCTTTATGGTCCAACTCTCACATCCGTACATGACTACTGGAAAAACCATAGCTTTGACTATATGGACCTTTGCTAGCGAAGTGATGTCTCTGCTTTTTTGATTCATTGTCTAGGTTTGTTGTAACTTTTCTTCCTAGGAGCAAGCGTCTATTAATTTCATGGCTGCAGTTACTGTCTGCACTGATTTTAGAGTCCAAGAAGATAAAGTCTGTCACTGTTTCCATTGTTTCCCCATCTATTTGCCATGAAGGGATGGGACAAGATGCCATGATCTTGGTTTTCCGAATATTGAGTTTTAAGTCAGCTTTTTAACTCTCCTCTTTTACCCTTATCAAGAGGCTCTTTACTTCCTCTTTGCTTTCTGCCATTAAGTTTGTCATCTGCATATTTGAGATTATTGATATTTCTCTGGGCAATCTTGATTCCATCTTGTGCTTCATCCAGTCTGGTATTTCATATGATGTACACTGCATTAAGTTAAATAAGCAGGGTGACAATATACAGCCTTGACGTACTCCTTTCCCCTAATTTGGAACCAGTCCATTGTTCCATGTCCAGTTCTAATTCTAATTGTTGCTTCTTGACCTGCATACAGGTTTCTCAGGAGGCAGATATGGTGGTCTGGTATTCCCATCTCTTTAAGTATTTCTCACAGTTTGTTGTGATTCACACAGTCAAAGGATTTAGTGTAGTCAATGAAGCAGAAGATGTTTTTCTTGAATTCCCTTGTTTTTTCTATGATCCAACGGATGTTGGCAGTTTGATCTCTGGTTCCTCTGCCTTTTCTAAGTCCAGCTTATAAATATAGAAGTTTATATTTGTACATTACCTAATATCAATAATTATTAGTTTGCCCATTATTACAAAGGAGACCTTGCACCTTCATGGAGAATGGATGATATTTCCATTATGTGATGTTAAGTTAGATGTTCTATATAGGAAAAGAAAGTTTACCTTTACATGATTTCTCAAATAATAGAAAACTTAATCTTGGATATATTATGGGGCTAAATGTAAAGGTAAATGTTTTAGAAGAAAACATAAGGGAACTTCTATATGATTTTGACACAGGAATGATTTCTTTCTTTCTTTTTTTTTTGGAATGATTTCTTAAACAGAGCAAAAACCACACTAACTGTAACAAAAATATCTTTAAAGAGTCTTCATTACAATTAAGAACAGGTGTTTATCCAAAATTCCACAAAGAGAATGAATTGTTACCTTTGACCATATGTGAGAAATACCTCTGTATTCTTCTATAATATTGAAGGATTTGAGTAGTCAAAATGGAGATACTAAATGATGGCGGTGACAGATAATACAGTCTACTTCTATTTCTTTACTCCCATAACCTGTACTCCACTTACACTAAAAACACATCTTTATTTTTGGCAAATTTTTATCATTAATAAGGAACCCACAAATACCTCCTGTGTAGGTTAGTTCTATTTCACAATTGTTCACTAAACACCTACCATATTCATTGTTTTACTTAAGAGCTTTGCAGCAGTGGAGCAATCACTTTAATAAGGAAGGCAGATGACATGACAGGATAAAATAGGTTTTCAATATGTTAGGAAAAGTGAATATTTTCTACCAGACCTGTTATATGAATTGGATGCATAAAGTGAATATTGAGATCCGCTAAATTGAGGTTTAGGCACAGACTTAGGAATATATGTATTTTTTCAAACTGAGTAAAGCATTTTATATTGAGAAAAATATGTTAATTAAAGCAAAGGAAAGTAAAACAGAAAATGCATCAGGATAATATATGAGACACAAAGTTGCATAAGGAAAAATTCAGAATATAGAGAACTTTGATTTTTGTATTTTATTTATGGTAAGTGAACAAGGGACATGTTTTAATAAATCTTTTTCTGGGTCAATTTGAAAATTAAAGCTGCATTAATTTTTTACATATAGTTTCCTTGATTGAATAGAAGTACAATTAATACATTATTAAACAAGTTTTTAGGAAAATCATGGCATGCCATTTGCTAGAAAGCTCAAAGAACTAACATAAAACCTGTATCAAAATCACTCTACAATCAAAAACATTTGCACATAAAAAGATGGATAAGATTAACTGCAGATGTTATTATTATGGAATGATGCCTATGTACTAGATGAAATAGAAGCTTGGTTCATTCTACTCTTAGGAGGTAATAACTACACAAAAGAAAGAATTTCAGCATTTAAAATTTAAAACAATCTATTAAATCTGTAGATGCAGTGTATCCTTATTGTCACTAGAGGGAAATCTGGGAGGGATTTAAGAGAAAGACAGTTTATTGTTATGACTGTAGGTTGAGTAAAGGATCCTGTGTGAATAAATTTTCTTAACAGCATGCTTACTTCAGGGGAAAAAATGAAGCATAGAATGTCTGAGGAAAAAGCCATATTGTCAAACTATGTTGAAATAATTATTTCTCAGCAAGGAACAAGATCTGTCAGATGCCCGTGTTTAGACTCAAGTATTCTATTGCCATATGTTTCAATAAAATGCTTGGTATTTTATCAAATAGTTAGAAAAAAATAGCAATTAAAATAAGTGCTTTAAGGTAGACATCACGTGATTAATAATGATTTCTTTTAAAACCCCCAACCAACCAATGAACAACAACAAATTTAACTCTTGGATGACTGTCAACTTTCAATTCAAGAACCAGGCCACAGTGTGGCTCAGGTTGTTAAATAGTGATTTTTTTCCTCCTATGATCTTCAGAACAAAAATATTAAGAATTTGCTATAATAATTATGAATATTATTAAATCAAATAGCAAACTGTTTAGCAGAAACAGCGTGCATAAATGATAGTGGAAAGTTTAGGTTTAATTATGACATTTTTTATTCTTTACTACTACTACTACTAAGTTGCTTCAGTTGTATCCGACTATGGGGTTGAGAAGACCCCATAGACGGCAGCCCACCAGGCTCCTCTGTCCCTGGGATTCTCCAGGCAAGAATACTGGAGTGGGTTGCCATTTCCTTCTTCAATGCATGAAAGTGAAAAGTGAAAGTGAAGTCGCTCAGTAGTTCCCGATTCTTAGTGACCCCATGGACTGCAGCCTACCAGGCTCCTCCGTCCATGGGATTTTCCAGGCAAGAGTACTACTGAGTGCTAAACTCAAGTATATCAAGGCTGTAAATTGTCACCCTGCTTATTTAACTTCTATGCAGAGTACATCAAGAAAAATGCTGGGCTGGAAGAAGCACAAACTGGAATCAAGATTGCCGGGAGAAATATCAATAACCTCAGATATGCAGATGACATTACCCTATGGCAGAAAGTTTAGAGGAACTAAAAACCCTCTTGATGAAAGTGAAAGAGGAGAGTGAAAAAGTTGGCTTAAAACTCAACATTCAGAAAACAAAGATCATGGAATCTGGTCCCATCACTTCATGGCAAATAGATGGGGAAACAGTGGAAACAGTTTCAGACTTTATTTTTGGGGGCTTCAAAATGCCTGTAGATGGTGATTGCAGCCAAGAAATTAAAAGACGCTTACTCCTTGGAAGGAAAGTTATGACCAACCTAGACAGCATATTAAAAAGCAGAGATATTACTTTGCCAACAAAGGTCCGTCTCATCAAGGCTATGGTTTTTCCAGTAATCATGTATGGATGTGAGAGTTGGACTGTGAATAAAGCTGAGTGCCGGAGAATTGATGCTTTTGAACTGTGGTGTTGAGAAGACTCTTTAGAGTCCCTTGATCTGCAAGGAGATCCAACCAGTCCATCCTAAAGGAGATCAGTCCTGGTGTTCATTGGAAGGACTGATGCTAAAGCTGAAACTCCAGTACTTTGGCCACCTGAAGCACACAGTTGACTCATTGGAAAGGACTTTGATGCTGGGAGGGATTGGGGGCAGGAGGAAAAGAGGACTACAGAAGATGAGATTGCTGGATGGCATCACCGACTCGATGAACATGAGTTTGGGTAAACTCCTGGAGTTGGTGATGGACAGGGAGGCCTGGCATGCTGCGATTCATGGGGTTGCAAAGAGTCAGACACGACTGAGCAACTGAACTGAACTGAACTGAAACTCCAGTGATCTCACCTAGGTAAAATATTCCCATCTTTTATTTATAATTTATATAATTTATTATATAATTTATAATAAATAAAACTTTATTCCCTTATTTAAGTTTTAAAGTATTTTGCTACTCACTTTATTTAAATTTTTGCAGCATTTATTCCTTTATGCTCTTGTTTCTTCCTTGTATGCTATAATGTGAAGGGAAGAAACAAGATCAAAAAGGAATAAATGCTGCAAAAATTTAAATAAAATGAGTAGAAAATACTTTAAAACAATAGCATACTACCAAGGAGTGTGGGCTTCCCTGGTGGCTCAGACAGTAAAAAATCTGCCTGCAAATTGGAAAACCTGGGGTCAATCCCTGGGTTGGGAAGATCCCCTGGATAAAGTCATGGCAAACCCACTCCAGTATTCTGGCCTGGGGAATTCCTGTGGAGAGAGGAGCCTGGCAGTTTATAGTCCATGGGATTGCAAAGAGTCAGGACTGAGCGACTAAGCATAGCACACCAAAGAGTGTATTGAGGTACTAGCTATTTCAGGATAAAGAAATAAGTAAATCATATAGTTCCAAACATAAAGATTTCACAGTCTGGTTGGAAAATATCTATAGAGTTAAAAGTAATTATATAAATTTAGAAGTATTTGAGAGTCCTGTGGTTGGTTTGTCTTTCTTTCTTAAGGTGATCCTTTCATTTTTCCTACTTCAATGAAGTGCCATAAATATTTTTCACTTACACAATTTAGGAATTGGGAAAACAACCCAAAGTAATTTGTCTCCTTCACTGTCATAGATAGTCTCTCACTAAGTCTACCTCCCTTGTACCCATCAGATCTATTTTCTCATCTTTAGGTCTCCCCTACACAGCTGATGCAAATTTTTCTGGGTTAATCCAGTACCTTCTTCTAGGGCTACTTGCACTCACGCTTCATGCAGCCAGAGTGACAGTTTCAAATTTCAGATCAATTTGTGTTCTTCCCAATTTATAATTCTTCAGGAGCTTTACATTCTTCTGAAATTAAACCAAAACTCCTTATCAGGGACCATAATACTATATAAACTGGATTTCCCCCAATGTTATTTTGTACCAAACTCACTCTTGTTTGCAGTTACACTGGCAGGTAACTCACTCTCACTGTTTATCTTGTCCTAATGCTCTTTCTTCCCTCTTCTTTTGTTAATTCTTCTCGTTCATTCTTCAAATCCATCTTTAATTTTTCCAGGAAATATTCTCTGATTTCCTTGACAAAGGCAAATCACTCTTTCTAGTTCTTATATGTTCCATACTTATGCTTCATTACATTTAAAAGCATAACATTTAGGTTTATTTGTATCCACCCTTAACCATTCTATCCACACCAAGTTAATAACCTTGGGTAAATAAATTATCACTTAAAAAACACAGTTGAAAGCATCAGTTGCAGGTTGCAGACTCAATGGAGAATGATATATAGCCAAAAGGCTCATGATGAAGACGAAGTTAAGTAGGAATGAGCTCATTGGTGAGATGAAAGCATACATCAATCACAATGATAACTTATGTTGAAATAATAATTAATTGCAAAATCTTAGTGGCTAAAACATTAAAATTTTCCTCACTCATGCTATATATTGATGGCAAATTGGCTATGATTCTGTTTCACATTGTTTTCTCTTTTAGACTCAAGCTGACAAAGCAGCCACTGCCTGGCATATCTCTTGCTGTGGCAAATAAAATGAGACAGGGTGGCAAATCAATCACTGGTTAGAAAGTTGCCATTTATAAGTGACATACAATGCTTTTTTTCACAGTTCGCTGACCAAGGCAAGTCACATGGTCATTTGGGAAGGGAAGGTAAATTTTAATATGAACCAAGAAGTGGAAGGAACCAGGGAAGTATTTGCTAAAACACAAAAAATACTTCCTATCATGAAAGATAAAATTTGTCTGCAAGAAAATAATTTCAGAATTCAAAGCTTAAGAAAAGATAAATTCTGGTCCATTCAATGACTATATGAGTGCAGTTTTTGAAGTGGAATAAATGTGAAATTAACAAGTAGGAAAATATCAACTGTATAATATTATACTGTATGACTGTATAATATAGAATATAGACCATGTTATGGATAAACATGGTCATTATAATTATTACTCTTAGTATAATTACCAGAGAAGCTGGCAGGATGCATTTATTAACAAATATTTATTGAGAACCTACTTACTTTCTGGTGAGAGTGACAGGCCATAATGATAAGCAACATAGATAGTGTGATATGGTTAGTGATGTTATGGAGAAAATAGAGTAAGCAGGATTGAAAGTGGAGAGAGCAGGGAAAAGTTAGTTTTTAATATCAAAGGGTAGATAAGGCAGTCCCTGTGGGAAAGGTGACCTGTGAGCAAAGAGTAAGGAAATGAGTTAACGGTATTGATGTTTGGAGAAAAGCATTCCAGACAAGCAAAGGAGCCAGTGCAAATATCCTGCAGCGTGAGCGTGCCTTGATTGACAAAGGAAAGCAAAGAATGAAGTGTGACTAAAACAGGGAAAGAGGTGCTGTGAGAGAAGAGATCATACTGGTTGGCTCTGGGGACCACTGTAAGGATTTTGGCATTTACCATAGAGGTGTTTCACTGAAAGTTTCTGAGAATATCATGAGATAATCTGACATATTTTAATGGGATCACTTTGACAGTTTTATTGAGAAGCTGGGAAATCAAAGACAATTCCAATAGTTCAGACAAGAGGATGGTGCCTCAGCACAAGGTGCTAATTCTGAGGGTGCTGAGAAGTAGTCTGACTATAGATACACTGAATATGAAGCCTAGTAGACTTCTGAATAGGTTGGCTATTGATTGAAGAAGGAAATGAGAGTCAAATGTGATTCAAATGTTTAGCTCTAAGAAATAAGAAGGAAGGAGGTACCATAAACTGAAATTGGAATACTAAGCGTGTAAAAGAGGTTTGGAAGAGAAGATAAGGAATTCAGTTTAAAAAATATTGAGTTTGAATGTCAGTCTGAGTAAATTTACTTGAGATTTAGTTTAGTTTACTTTTTCTTATAGAACTATAATCCTCACAGCTACAGTCTTAATCACCACATAATAACTGGGGTAGCTTTCTTCTCATCTGACTCTACTGTCAACAATGTCTCACTCCATTACTGAGAAAAGGTCACACATTTAATTTTTCTCTTAAAGTTATTGCTGCTATCTCTGTTTTGTAACATTTTAAATTGGTCACCATCTACCATTTATCATATGACATACAATTTTCTCTAATTCAGAATATTCCAAACTACTCATTGTCTTTCTTCAAATCTGTTTTGCATTTTTTAAAATCTCAATGTTAGCCCTATTTTACACTCATCCACTTAGAATAATGGGATGCATTTCTAACCCTTCTTTCCCACATCTTTATGTTCATCTCCTATATTTAATTTCTATACAATATATCTTCCAAAGAATTACAGATTTCACTCTACCTAAACATCTCAACAATCCCTCTCCTTGTTCAGACTTTTATTACCTTTTAGGTAGGTTCCTGAGTAAAAACAAACAAGCAAGCAAAAATGTATGACATTAGCTGTCACATCCTATTCTCTTCCTCCCCTATATTATTTCTATTCCATTTTATTTGTAGATTTTTTAAAGCCACAATTATGTCAATATATACCATGAGTTCCTTATTTGTGAACATATACTGGGCCTATTACATTGTCTACAGACTAAAAACAACTTCAAAGTTTTGAATAAAAATCATATATAGATATACTGCACAATATACATATATATGTGTATATATAACATAACCTACTTCATACAAATGTATCTCAACCAAGTCTTTTAGATGGATTTCATCCAATATAAGATTCATTTTTGAGTCTTCATGCTTTGGCAGGCACTATTCTTTTTTTCCTGGGTAGCCCACAGAATACATTCTATTCAAGGACAAATTACCAGTTAAAATTATATTTTAAAAGAGAATTGCCCACTCACATCTTTGTCTTTTAAGAATGTATAATGTTTTACTTATTATTAGTTTTAATATACCTGATAATGTTAAAGGCAATATCCACATTTTATTTACAATTGAATACCCATATCATTTTGAGACATAGTAGGACCTCTATGTGACTGTGAGTATAAGGTGAAGTATATTGAATATACGAATAAATAGATGAATATTGATGTTAAATATGTTATGTTTCCTAAAGGATATATGCCTTCAGCAGGGGACCATGAATTCATATTGCCTTACCCAAATGGACTATCTTTCAGTGGTAATTCACGTGGTCTGGCTGAGTTTGTAGAGGAGTATCTTACTGTTTGCTTCTATGCTTCTTTACCTAATCCATAAAACCACATCATTTTAGTTGCTCATAAATAAATGGCTATAGTTCTCTTACTTAGTATCTATCATGGCAACACATTATCAAAGAACAGGGATAACATCACTATACATTATTCATATCTGCTCATTAGAATTATCAGAGTAATTTTAAAACAAATAACTGATCCTAAGTATCACCTCTTCCCCAAATTCTGATTCAGTCTGCTTATGAGCTGATCATAAAGCTTGTATTTAAAAATTTTTTAGCCTGTGTTCTCCTCTAGGAGTTTTATAGTTTCTGGTCTTATGTTTAGATCTTTAATCCATTTTGAGTTTATTTTTGTGTATGGTGTTAGAAAGTGGTCTAGTTTCATTCTTTTACAAGTGGTTGACCAGATTTCCCAGCACCACTTGTTAAAGAGATTGTCTTTAATCCATTGTATTTCTTGCCTCCTTTGTCAAAGATAAGGTGTCCATATGTGCATGGATTTATCTCTGGGCTTTCTATTTTATTACATTGATCAATATTTCTGTCTTTGTGCCAGTACCATACTGTCTTGATAACTGTGGCTTTGTAGTAGAGCCTGAAGTCAGGTAGGTTGATTCCTCCAGTTCCATTCTTCTTTCTCAAGATCGCTTTGGCTATTCGAGGTTTTTTGTATTTCCATACAAACTGTGAAATTATTTGTTCTAGCTCTGTGAAGAATACTGTTGGTAGCTTGATAGGGATTGCATTGAATCTATAAATTGCTTTGGGTAGTATACTCATTTTCACTATATTGATTCTTCCAATCCATGAACATGGTATATTTCTCCATCTATTAGTGTCCTCTTTGATTTCTTTCACCAGTGTTTTATAGTTGTCTATATATAGGTCTTTAGTTTCTTTAGGTAGATATATTCCTAAATATTTTATTCTTTCCGTTGCAATGGTGAATGGAATTGTTTCCTTAATTTCTCTTTCTGTTTTCTCATTATTAGTGTATAGGAATGCAAGGGATTTCTGTGTGTTGATTTTATATCCTGCAACTTTAATATAGTCATTGATTATTTCTAGTAATTTTCTGGTGGAATCTTTTCAGAATGGGAGAAAATAATAGCAAATGAAACAACCGACAAACAACTAATCTCAAAAATATACAAGCAACTCCTACAGCTCAACTCCAGAAAAATAAACGACCCAATCAAAAAATGGGCCAAAGAACTAAATAGACATTTCTCCAAAGAAGACATACAGATGGCTAACAAACACATGAAAAGATGCTCAACATCACTCATTATCAGAGAAATGCAAATCAAAACCACAATCAAGTACCATTTCACACCAGTCAGAATGGCTGCGATCCAAAAGTCTACAAGCAATAAATGCTGGAGAGGGTGTGGAGAAAAGGGAACCCTCTTACACTGTTGGTGGGAATGCAGACTAGTACAGCCACTATGGAGAACAGTGTGGAGATTCCTTAAAAAACTGGAAATAGAACTGCCTTATGATCCAGCAATCCCACTGCTGGGCATACACACTGAGAAAACCAGAAGGGAAAGAGACACGTGTACCCCAATGTTCATCGCAGCATTGTTTATAATAGCCAGGACATGGGAGCAACCTAGATGTCCATCAGCAGATGAATGGATAAGAAAGCTGTGGTACATATACACAATGGAGTATTACTCAGCCATTAAAAAGAATACATTTGAATCAGTTCTAATGAGGTGGATGAAACTGGAGCCTATTATACAGAGTGAAGTAAGCCAGAAGGAAAAACATAAATACAGTATACTAACACATACATATGGAATTTAGAACGATGGTAACAATAACCCGGTGTACGAGACAGCAAAAGAGACACTGATGTATAGAACAGTCTTATGGACTCTGTGGGAGAGGGAGAGGGTGGGAAGATTTGGGAGAATGGCATTGAAACATGTAAAATATCATGTAAGAAACGAGTTGCCAGTCCAGGTTCGATGCACCATACTGGATGCTTGGGGCTAGTGCACTGGGACGACCCAGAGGGATGGTATGGGGAGGGAGGAGGGTTCAGGATGTGGAACACATGTATACCTGTGGCGGATTCATTTTGATATTTGGCAAAACTAATATAATTATGTAAAGTTTAAAAATAAAATAAAATTAGAAAAAAATAAAAAAATAAAAAATTTTTAGGTATTTCCAACATGTGGCTAAGGCTGAAACCCAGTTACCTAAATATTTCACAATTGTGCACATTGCACAATAGATATTTTGACCTTTTAGTGGCAGTCAAGGCAATACCCAGTATTATCAAGAATGTCAGAAGACATTTGCAATTTAGCACATCATATCCCACATTTTTTTTAAGTATTAAGTATTTCTATGAGTATAAATTAGGCTAAATAAAAAACAGATCCAGATTCAAAGACTGTACTGAGAAAAATAGTTAGAACTTGACATATATGATTTCCAATTTGACTTACAACCAAACTAATATTGATATACTCTCAAAAGAATAACTACACATAAGTATACAGGTGATTAAGTGGTTCTTCTCTGACACCCTACCTCCTTTTATGAATAAATCTTAAGTGTATGTTCATTTGCAACCTCTATCAGAAAAACTGCATACTTCACATCAGCTGCCTTTAACATAAGCACTGTATATTTTTCAATTTGTTAATGTGGTGTATTACATTGATTGATTTGTGGATATTGAAGAATCCTTGCATCCCTGGGATAAAGCCCACTTGGTTATGGTGTATGATCTTTTTAATGTGTTGTTGGATTCTGACTGCTAGAATTTTGTTAAGGATTTTTGCATCTATGTTCATCAGTGATATTGGCCTGTAGTTTTCTTTTTTTTTGTGGGATCTTTGTCAGGTTTTGGTATTAGGGTGATGCTGGCCTCATAGAATGAGTTTGGAAGTTTACTTTCCTCTGCAATTTTCTGGAAGAGTTTGAGCAGGATAGGTGTTAGCTCTTCTCTAAATTTTTGGTAGAATTCAGCTGTGAAGCCGTCTAGACCTGGGCTTTTGTTTGCTGGAAGATTTTTGATTACAGTTTCAATTTCCATGCTTGTGATGGGTCTTTTAAGATTTTCTATTTCTTCCTGGTCCAGTTTTGGAGAGTTGTACTTTTCTAAGAGTTTGTCCATTTCTTCCACGTTGTCCATTTTATTGGCATATAATTGTTTATAGTAGTCTCTTATGATCCTTTGTATTTCTGTGTTGTCTGTTGTGATCTCTCCATTTTCATTTCTAATTTTATTGATTTGATTTTTCTCCCTTAAAACCATATGATTATCTCAATAGATGCAGAGAAAGCCTTTGACAAAATTCAACATTCATTTATGATAAAAACTCTCCAGAAAGCAGGAATAGAAGGAACATACCTCAACATAATAAAAGCTATATATGACAAACCCACAGCAAACATTATCCTCAATGGTGAAAAATTGAAAGCATTTCCTCTAAAGTCAGGAACAAGACAAGGGTGCCCACTTTCACCATTACTATTCAACATAGTTTTGGAAGTTTTGGCTACAGCAATCAGAGCAGAAAAAGAAATAAAAGGAATCCAAATTGGAAAAGAAGAAGTAAAACTCTCACTATTTGCAGATGACATGATCCTCTACATAGAAAACCCTAAAGACTCCACCAGAAAATTGCTAGAACTAATCAATGAATATAGTAAAGTTGCAGGATATAAAATCAACACACAGAAATCCCTTGCATTCCTATACACTAATAATGAGAAAACTAAAAGAGAAATTAAGGAAACAATTCCATTCACCATTGCAACGGAAAGAATAAAATATTTAGGAATATATCTACCTAAAGAAACTAAAGACCTATATATAGAAAACCATAAAACACTGGTGAAAGAAATCAAAGAGGACACTAATAGATGGAGAAATATACCATGTTCATGGATTGGAAGAATCAATATAGTGAAAATGAGTATACTACCCAAAGCAATTTATAGATTCAATGCAATCCATATCAAGCTACCAACAGTATTCTTCACAGAGCTAGAACAAATAATTTCACAATTTGCATGGAAATAAAAAAAAACCTCGAATAGCCAAAGCAATCTTGAGAAAGAAGAATGGAACTGGAGGAATCAACCTACCTGACTTCAGGCTCTATTACAAAGCCACAGTTATCAAGACAGTATGGTACTGGCACAAAGACAGAAATATTGATCAATGGAACAGAATAGAAAGCCCAGAGATAAATCCACGCACATATGGACACCTTATCTTTGACAAAGGAGGCAAGAATATACAATGGATTAAAGACAATCTCTTTAACAAGTGGTGCTGGGAAAACATAAGCACTGTAATGAATAGAAGCTTCACTAATGGTCAAAGAAAACTAAATTTTTATAGTTTAAGTCTTGAGGAAGCCAACCTGTGGCCTAATACTATTAAAGAAATGTAGATATTGGCTAAAATGATTAAAGAATCAATTCTGGTCCAATATAGTAGAATGGGTTATATGTCATTTTGTACAAAGCTTGAACATTATACTGAGGTCAATGGAGTACTTTAAGCCTGAATTTACTGTCTTCTAAAATACTTGAATGTTCTCTTTTGTTGATTGTTTACATGATTTGGTTATAAATATAATCACAAACCAAGTTCTGCATTTGAATGTCTTGAAGAAGTGCTGTAATTGCTGCTGCTGCTGCTGCTGCTGCATCGCTTCAGTCGTGTCCGACTCTGTGCGACCCCATAGACTGCAGCCCACCAGGCTCCTCTGTCCCTGGGATTCTCCAGGCAAGAACACTGGAGTGGCTTGCCATTTCCTTCTCCCATGTGGTAGTTAAGTACATTTTATCTCTGATGTGGGTTAAATGAGATACATCTCTAATGTTATACGAGAATGTACATTCTCAGTACATTAATGTTATAAGGGCTTGGTTGTTGTATTTACTTCTAGAATTATGCAGTTCCCTTCTGATCCTGTCACTCTCACATAGTTACAACCTCGCACTACTGAACACAACAAGGGGCCTGCAAGCTGCTATTAGAACACGTGTATGAAACTGTAGGAAGTAATCTAATTACAGGGTAAAAACAAAACAAATCTTTGAATTGAGCCTAACTCAGCAGAGTTGATTTAGATCAGAAAATCTAAAATTAAAATTAGAAAAAGAAACAAACCTACTTTCTTTCTTTTTTTTTTGAAAAGCATTAAAAAAAAAATATTGACCTACTGGCAGTTAAAATCCATCTACCTTAGCAGTAGTAACTGGAGTAACTTTCTTTTTCCTTGTTTTAAATTATGGACAGGTTAAATGCCTAGCCATATATTTTATCATTATTGTGCATATATTACTGAGGTTGTGGGAGATTATATTGTCCCACCTATACTTAAAAAAAAAAATTCTGATTGTTTTCCTGATCTGCTAATTCCTTGGGAACAGACTTCACATTACTAATTTAATGTAACTTATCACCTCAACAGAAAAGAATGTTTATCATTACCAATTAAATAGGCATATGCTAGACTTCATTAATACAATCCTGTTTAAATAATTTTGTCTAGAATATTTTAAAAGATACAAATTGAATAAATATAACCATATTATGAGACATTTTATCATTTCTCATTACCAAAAAAATTTTCCACAGAGCCATTTCCATCCTTACATTTGTGAAAAATTAATCACAAGACCAAGATCAAGGTTAGAGCTTGAGTTACTTGTTAAAGGCTCTAGGAAAGTTTTCGTTCCTAAGCTCATCTAGTTGTTGGTAGAACTTATTTTCATGCAATGTAGTATGGAGGTCTCTGTTTCTTGCTGTTGGTGGGGCCAGTTTTTACTTCTAGATGTTTTTAATGCTTTCCACATGGCCTCCTCCATCTTCAGGCTCTCAGCAAAGAGTACCTGGCATAATTTGTTTCTCTGACTTCTTTTCTGCTATTTTCCACTTCACCCTCTGATTTTTCTCTTCTGCTCTTGAGGGCTTATGTGATTACATTGGGCCCACCCAGATAATCAAAGAGAATCTATCTTAAGGTCAACTAATTAATAAACAGCTAAAATATCTGCATATGCCATTAACTAAGTAAATTAACATACTCCTGGGCATGGTATTTCATCTTTTTTTCACAGTTCTTGGGATGAAGGCATGCGCTCTTCTTGGCAGTAATGATTCTACCTATTTTAGATTTATTTGAATTTGTATAAAATTGAAAGGCAATCATTCAGTTTTCTATAACTGGTAACTTGCTATGAGTGCATTAATATGTGTAACTTATTTGGATTAGTTTGGGTCTGGTTATTCACACATACATATGTATACACACTCATACATAAAATGCAACCAGTTTTGAAGAACATGTGGCTTTCAGTTCCCTGCTACTGAAGTGAGATTTGATTAAGTAACACAAACTTTAAAGTTTGAAGGGGAATTGTTTGTAAAATAAAATTAAATTCCTTATTTGGTAAGGAGGTTGACAGTTTTGTTAACATTTTGAATAGGTTATATCAATTAAATTATTTCTAAATCTCAGTTTTCCATTTAAAGTTTCTCAATAGTCTTCACTCCAGACACATTATGTATTTTATTTGTTAAGGTCTTTTTTTTTTTTATATTATGTAGTTATAATAAGGAGTTAAGCTCTTTGGTTTTTTATGAAAGGAATATTAGTTTCTCAATTAAAAAACATATAAGAAGACTCTAATTTTGATCAATGACATTAGCTCTTTTTTAGCTTCTGTGATTGAAGGAAATGCAAAATGAGAAGATTCAGTCTCAATTTCAACATTTTGATGTGTACATTTTACTAATTATAACATTAAATAGTACACTTATGGTGTGTACACATATGGATACTTTATCATTGTTGTGGTTTAGTTGGTAAGTCATGTCTGACTCTTTGCAACTCCATGGACTGTAGCCTACTAGGCTCCTCTGTTCATGAGATTTCCCAGGCAAGAATACCTTAGTGGCTTGTCATTTCCTTCTTCAGTGGATCTTCCTGACCCAGGGATGGAACTTGTATCTCCTGCATTGGCAGGCAGACTCTTTATGGCTGAGACACCAGGGAAGCACTAAAGATACTTTATATATACCAATTATTATAGTTTTATGTTTTCAAAAACACTTAAACATTTTTTTATATTACCAATTATCTTTTTTTCTTTTTAATAATTTGAAATGTCAGCCAATATCTTTCCCCTTAAAGACTTTCATGATGACGACTATGGAGATACAATTTTGTTTACTAAATTTCCCAAGTTGACATGTGGACAGTTTTTCATAGAAGCTAAGATACCAGGGGATGACATTCATATGACACATTATGTTTGAGAACTTCCACTCAGATGATGCTTACTGAAATCTACAATTAATTCCAAGAGCAAGAGCCAAAGCTTATTTGATTTAGTCTGTTAAATTGCCCTATTCTTACAGAAGGTGTACCAAAGTGGAATGCAAAACACCAACAGAAACTCTTAAGAAAGAGCAGTAGAGATCTACTATTGCCTTGGCATATAGGTATACAGATTTATTCGTTCATGGTATTTTAAAAATATTATCTAGAAGATACAGTATGAGTCTCAGAAATTGAATGTTTCACCATTTACTGTAACTTTCAGTTGAAGTGTCATATTGCATTTAAAGACATTAATCAAAATAAAATTTATAAAGCAATTCTTCAGTGGAAGGAATAGATATATATATTTTTTTAAATTACATATACCATGCACATAGTTTGATGAAATTTATTGTATCCAGAAGTTAGTCAATTACAAGTCTTAAAAAAAAAAAAAACAACAGAAAAACCTCTATAGAAAAGACCTATTTTTATAAATCCCTAAATGATTTAAAGTAGACAGTAAAATAATTTAGAGCTGATAATTAGATAAAGCAGCAACTTTCCTCAAGGAAATTTACTTTCTCTAATTTTTAAATTTACCATTATTCTTCATGTCATCATTCACAAGTAATTTAGAGATTTTTATCCAAAAATTATCTGTGGGTTAATTTAAAATTGCCATCCTTTTGCTTTGTGCAATCTATTAAAGAGCAATGTAGATAAGTAGCTAAATAAAGATCTTAACATGATTTTTACAAATAAAGAAAACCACTTGTTCACAGCGTGTATTTGACTTAAAGGAAGTTCACATCACAGCAGGAAGAAAGTTTGAAGTTAAAATCCCTGTAAGACTGATAAAATACAAAAATAGAAATGAAACAGACATAAGCCACAAATAACAAATCAGTCTAAAGTAACACTTTGGCCCTAAAAATAACTTTCAAAAAATATATATATATATTATATATATGTATATGTATTCATACATATACATATATTTGTATGCATGTTATATTGATTTATGTAGCCCTTGCTTTAATCTCAATGGGGCTGTAATTAAATTTGTTTTTATACTTGTCTAATATATTCATTAAAGTAGCCTAAGCTGAATTAAGATGTGTGTGCTCAGTCTTGTCCAGCTCTCTACTTTCCCACGGACTGTAGCCCATCAGGCTTCTCTATCCATGGGATTTCCCAAGCAAAAATACTGGGGCAGGTTGCCATTCCCTACTCCAGGGTATCTTCCTGACCCAGGGATGGAACCCATGTCTCCTGCATTGGCAGGTGGATTCTTTACCATTTTATCCAACTGGGAAGCCCTACACTCTAAAATTTAGTCATTTATAGAAAAAAAAATTTTTTTTCTTCTCTGCATAACTGATCAGTTGGGGCAGCTGTCCTCAACCTATCTTTAAGAAGGTCTTGTTGGAGAATTTCATAGGCTAGATGTGGAAATGACCATACATATCCCTACTAATACTCCATTGAGAACTTTGTCACATATATTTGTATGTATATATATGTAGTCACATATATCTGGAAAGAAGATAACAGTTCATTAGTTATATGCCCAAAGAATAGGAGAATGTAATATTTAAACAGAATTATATAGATTACAGAAAACAAAATCAAAATTATTTTCTGGTCATAAGTAAAGTGAAAGTGAAGTCGCTCAGTCGTGTCTGACTCTGCAACACCATGGACTGTAGCCCACCAGGCTCCTTCGTCCATGGGATTCTCTAGGCAAGAATACTGGATTGGGTTGCCATTTCCTTTTCCAGGGGATCTTCCCGACCCAGGGATTGAACCCAGGTCTCCCACAGAAAGAAAGCAGGCAGATGCTTTAACCTCTGAGCCACCACTATACATTAATTAATTTAGATGTTCATTTATTCAACTCATAGGGGGATGGTGGTAAGTAATAAAAGCAAAGTTTATCCTTTCATGAAGCTGTGTTCTAACTTAATCAGCAAAGACCTACACCCATCTGTGGCATCATCAAGTTGACTGAGTTGACAGTATCTAAGTTAAGTTGCTTGGGGTTTCTTAGCCTCCTCCACTGACTTTTTCAATAAGGGGCAGAATGAAATGCCATGAAATTGATACACTCAATGTTAGGTCTTTTCAAAGTTTGCTTATTAGCATTCTAGTAAAAAACTTGGGAATGTTTAAAGTTACAACTAAAACAAGTAGAAGGAAATATGTTATTGAGGGATTTGTTTCTGTTATCACAGCGTCACTGAACAAATTAAAATGGAAAGCCAGAAAAATACTTTAAGACAGCTTCTAAATATGGCCTTTGATTAATATCTTCAAACCGGCTCAACAAATAATCGAATATCATGAGAGTGGGATTGAGAGCAAAATTGTTTGGATTATCTGCTTTATTCAATATTCACATTAAAATGACTAAATACCAAATGGAGGGTGGGGGCAAAACGCAATGACTTTTGTTGATTCCAAAGCAGTATTTTGGGCAGAGGTGAAAATTACACTGTAGAAGTATTCCATTATTTTAAATTATTACTCTATTTAACTTTTCATGCAAATGGCAGTATGGCAACAATGAAGATATATATATATATATGTGCGTGTGTGTATATATATATGTGTGTATACATATATATATGACTTTCTAAGACTTGTTAGATGGCTCAGTGGTAAAGAATTAGCCTGCCAATGCAGGGGACTTAGGAGTTACAAGTTTGATCCCCGGGTCGGGAAGATTCCCTGAAGTAGAAAATGACAACCTGCTCCAATACTCTTGCCTGGAAAACTCCATGGCCAGTGGAGCCTGGTGCACTACAGTCCATGGGGTCACAGAGACGTGGACACAACTGAGCATGCACACACACATATGATTTTCTAAAGTTTTAAAAATTATTTATTGATATCATAAGTATGCTGCTGCTGCTGCATCACTTCAGTTGTGTCCGACTCTGTGCGACCCCATAGACGGCAGCCAACCAGGCTTCCCGTCCCTGGGATTCTCCAGGCAAGAACACTGGAGTGGGTTGCCATTTCCTTCTCCAATGCATGAAAGTGAAAAGTGAAAGTGAAGTCGCTCAGTTGTGTCCGACTCTGGCGACCCCATGGACTGCAGCCTTCCAGGCTCCTCCGTCCATGGGATTTTCCAGGCAAGAGTACTGGAGTGGGCTGCCATTGCCTTCTCCGATCATAAGTATAAACCTAATAAAATTTTGAAATGTTGAGATACTCTTGAATTATAAGAAAGTTGATTAAAATTTTCATATTCATCATGTTATCAGGTCAAATGTGGCTGTTTAAAGTCTGCATGATAAACAGGATGTTTAAATGTTTTTGAAAACACATCAGGAATAGCTTGGGTTGGGTTCCCTCAGAAACCAATTTTGGAACAGGAATTCAAATGAAAGTAATTTGGATTGGAGAAGTCATCCAGAAACACTGGAAAGGAAGCTGAAGGAGTGAGAAACAGAAATAAAGCCACTTTTGCAGACCTCTAAGAAACAATGTAAATGATGTTGCTGAGTTTTCTCAGCCATGATAGAAAGCTAGCATACTGGTTCATCAAGTCAAGTTCATCATGGGTGACCTTGCAGAACTTTCACTTGCTCAGGCCACATGCTGCAACAAGCTTTCCAGGTGTTTCCAGTAAAATGTCTCTGATTTGCTGAGTGCCAAATGCTGAAAGATTAGTACCAAGACCCTCATAACATCTGAATTGGGATAAACTAAGATTTTCAAAACTAAGACACAAGGAAACATAGTGACTACTTCTGGATTAGTGTCAGATAAAATAGTTTTTCTTGAGTAAAACATTGCTATTTTTCTCCATTTTTTTGGCCTTGAATTAAAACAAGTTCTCTTTTTAAAAATTGTAGACAATGTATCCTGTATTTTTCCATGGGGTTTAGATTTTTGAAAGTAGTAGAAACTGAGATGCAACCCTGAAAGATTTTGAAACCAAAATCTCCTCCAAACTTGGAAAAAACAAGTAGCAGATCTAAGCAAAGAACCCAGAACTCCTGAAATCTAGCTTTTTGCTTTTACCAAGAACATCATTTTTAATTTAAAATCAAATTTTATTAATCATAAAAATATTTGCTTTGAATTTGTTTCAAAGTTTCAAAGGTGGAAACTATTTTATTTGGAGATGTTTGCCTTCCCTATTAGTGTCTCTTTTCTGTTATAGTTTAGACATCTTGATTTTTATTAAAGCATATTGCAAAGATGTGAAACATTTTTATTTGTGGATTTTTAAAAGGTCTAAAGTTAATCTATAGATTACTTTGTGAGGAACTCATAAATAGACATTTTATTTTTTGCTTTTGTTTGGCTGACTAGGCATTTTTAATTGAACATAAATATACATATAAGGGATGACATCAGTGGTGTTTATAATGGTTTACTTTAAAAACCAAAAAAGTTGAATTTATTAAGTGGCAGTTTAGTGAAATTAATATTGTATTTGGAATAAAGTGCAAAATTCTCAGTAAATCTATAAAATCTTCTCAGTAAATTTATGTTGATATAAACATCCTTTAATTTTTAAAGCACAATAGAAATATGCATATAAGACATAACATTAATTTTAAAAGCAAAATAGGAAATATAAATAATTTATATTTAGTTATATTTTATATGCCTACATACCAACATATACACTCACACTTAATACAAGATTGGAAAGAAATACACCAAAATATTGGCAGCCTTACCAATGGTGCAATTATATGGTTCACATTTTATTTTTATAAATTTATATTATTCAAAATTCACAAAAGAACTTGTATTATTACTTAAATATAAAAATAAATAAATATTTCATATATTACTTGAGTATACTTTAATGATATGTTCATTATAGGCTTATACACAGCACATGGAAGTGAAAATAGATGCAGCTTTTTGGTGGGTAGTTTGGCAGAATGTATTGGTAGCTCAGTGGTAAAGAGTCTGCCTACCAATGCAGGAGATGTAGTTTTGATCCTTGGGTTGGGAAGATCCCCTGGAGAAGGGCATGGCAACCCACTCCAGTATTCTTGCCTGGGAAATCCACTGGACAGAGGAGCCTGGTAGGCTGTACTCCATGGAGCTGCAAGAACTAGACATGACTTAGTGACCAAACAACAATGAAAAATGTTTTATTTATTGAGTTTTTGTTTTGTATATGTGTATACTCAACAGTTCCACTAATAAAAAGCCTTTGAAATGCAGTGAGAGGAGCATTTGTGCATTACAGTATAAATGGGATATGGATCCAACTTTCTGGCAGTAACAAGTTGCAAGATCTCAGAGAGGCACATGTAGGTAGAAGGATCCATAGAAAAATTCAGAGAATTTTGTATTTCAAGTGTTGAGACCAATCACATTAGAATGTAAAGTATGTTGATTAAGTCAGTAAAAGTATAGTCAAAGGGTGAATTGGAGGATTAAATTTCAAGCACTTTTCAATGACTTTGCATGTGCAAAAGTCTAGAATTGGGGCAGCAAATTGGTGAACTATAGAGTTTATCAAATGAGGGATTTAAGTTAGGCTCTGTTTTGTTTCTTTTTTTGGTGGATTTATTTAGTTTTTCTATTTGTGTGTTCTGTTTTTTTTGTAGTCTCAGTCAATTCAGCTAAAAGTTGAGTGAATGATGTAAAAAAAGTTAGGAATAACTACCTTTGCTACCTAGGAAACTCAGCTTAAGATCTAATATTGATAATCTACTACACACTACACTACATATTTGCAATTTATAGTTTAAAAAAATCTGAAAAGTAAGCAACATTATAATATTACCATTTTGCAAGTGAAGAAAAAATGAAAATCAGAAAGTAATCTTTCCCAGTCAAAAGTTAGTAATATAAAATTGTGTCAGTACTTATGTATATATACTGTACTGTACTGTATTAGTACAAGCACACACTCATACACACATACTTAAGTTCAAATTTGAGCTAGTATTGGGGTGAATGCTCTACTTAAACACCCTGAATTTTTTCCATGAATGAAATATTATGTGTTTAGTGGTAGGTGTTCAGCAGTTGGTGTAATTAGTATAACCATATGAGTTATTTTCATTTGTTGCTTCTTCTATATCCATTCACTTCTTTGGCTTTAGAAATCCAGTGGGGGAGGGGGAATCATGGAATATATTGCAAAATTAGAAATTTAGCTATAAATCATTGAATCTTATTAATGTTATAAAGTCACCTCATTTCTTAATCTCTTCAACATAAGAAAATTGATGGCAAGCTGCAAATTGATTGAAAAATCTTTTTGTGTATATTTTTAACAAATAATTTATATCCAAAATAGATAAAATCTCCTACAAGTCAATAATAACAAAATAGCTTTTTAGTGAAAAAAAAAATCCATGATAGACTAAATAGGATTGAATTTAACTTTAAGCCAGAAATAACTCAAATATCAAACTAAGTACATGAAAGATCTGTTTTCAGACATTGGATAAAAGGTAGCACAGGCTATGAACCCTTAAAAAAATGAGAACAAAATGAACCCTATGATCATGCTGGCTTTGCCTAGAAAGAATGTCTGGACTCCAGGTGCAGGAGAAGGCACCTAAAAGACAACAGTTGACCCTGTGATGTGAGCACTGAGATTAAATTTTCCAAAGGCTGAGCTGGCTTAAGTTGGAAGAGTAACATTCATCTACATGAAAAAGATGCTAATTTTTAAAATAATATTTTGTATAATTTTAGGCAACACATTTAGATAAAGAAATTATTTCACCATCAAAATATTTCAAGCAAATGTTTTGCATGAATCAGTTTAGTAGATCAAAGCTGACAATTTGGAATGTCAGAATATGTAATTCAGATCAGTTCTCTCATTGGAGACAACTAAAAAATTCATAAAAATACTTATGAAAAACTTAAAAACATTTGAAAGCTAAAAATAAGACTCACTAGGTCTGAGATAAAACCAAAATGCACATGTAAAAGTTGGTCTTGGAAGTTCGTTTTTGCCAGTTCTGAATAAGGGCCCGGAAGTACAAGCACTAATATTGATAAACTTGTAGGAGAAGAGAGAAAGAAATTGGAGTCCAGGGTACACTGGGAGTGAAGGCTACAAGGATTTGTCCTCAGAGTAAAACAAGCAAGAAGTCAACATACTCCCCTGTGAACTGCTAATCAGCTTCAAGCTGTTTCAGAGCCCTTCCTCCCAAAATCTTATACTACTATAATTGAATTTAAATGATGATAGAGTGTAAATTTCCCATGCATCTGGCAGAAGCAAACATCTTGAGAAAAATAACATTATTCTTGGTTTGAAATTATTTCTATAAATATCTTTTAAATCAAAGTTCATAATTGAAGATAATCAGCCCCACAAGGAGATAAGACAATAAGAGTTGAAAACATCCAGAAACAACAAACAACAGAAACAGATGCCTAGAACCACAGACAGTGGAATTATCAGAGACAGATGGTGAAATTGACGCTTAACATGTTCAAAGAGAAAAAATCAAGCTTGAAAATTTTGGCTGAGAATGGAAAAGAATGAGTGATGATGATAAAATTATTTATATATAAATGAAATTCTAGATCTAGGAAATACGGTAATCATATTATTTCAAAATATGTGTTGAAAGCAAACCAGACACCACTAAAGAGAGAATTAGTAAATTAGCTGTCAAAATATTCATACAAAAGTATGGAAAAACTAAAGAATTAAAATAGGTAGCAGACAGTAAAAGATCCTGATGCTGGGAAAGATTGAGGGCATGAGAAGAAGGGGACAAAAGAGGATGAGATGGTTGGATCGCATCATGATCTCAATGGACCTGAGTTTGACCAAACTCTAGGAGATAATGAAGGACAGGAAAGCCTGGTGTGCTGCAGACCATGGAGCTGCAAAGATTTGGACACAACTGAGTGACTGAACAATACCAAAAGATATAAAGGATATTGTGATAAAGTATATATTAGATTGTATTATTTTTACAGTTCACCTACAGGTTTAATTTTGGATAGATTATTACTCAATGTAAACTTGGTTAAGTAACTGACTTTGGATGATAGAAGGCTGTCAGCATGAAAATTTCTCATTTCTGGCAGAATCTTTAAGAGGCAGGACATGGTTGTACAATTTTTCCCTCTGAAACAATATAAGTATTCTCTGGTAACAGGAGCTACTCCACTAGTCTGGATACCAGAACGAAGATACATGGAGAAGTGCCATAGCTAAAGGATGATATTAACAGGAAAAAAAATTAAATAACTAGATTTTGGGTCTTTTAAATATGCTATAGCCTAACAAAAGTTGATATAAGCAAGGTCTGTAAGGTTAAATTCAAGAAGCTAAAAAACAAGAAAAACAATATTAGCAAAAACAATAAAGATACTGAATACAAAGAATCAGAACTTTCCAAAATTGCTGAAAAAACAGCAATATCTTAATTCATTCTAGCAAAACGAAATAAACATACATGAAAAGAACACTCCTAAATACATTATAGTGAATCTAATTAAAGGGAAAAAACAAAACAACCAAGAGCAAATCTACATAGTAACTACAGTGGGGGCCAAAGAGATTACCCTACAGGAACCAAAAGTGAACTGAGTCTGGCGGCTTCTCAACAGAAAATTGGAAGACAGTTAATGAAATGATGTCATAGTAATATTAAAAAGGCAGCTCCCATTGTAGAATTCGTATCCATTAAAATTATTGTTCAAGAATAAAATCAAGACTAAGCTAATTCACCACTAGCAGACCACTACAAGAGGAATTTCTAAAAATATTGTCCTTTGGGCTTATGCCAAATGGAAGTTAAGAGACACAGGAGGAGATGAAGAATAAAAACAATAGAAATTTCTTGAATTTAAATTTAATCATTGGTTTATGGAGAAAACATTTCCTGAACTCAAAGCTTCTTGAAAAGTGGAAGAAAAGAGGAATGTGTGCAGTGTGGAAAATAAATGTAACAATTGAAATATTTTAAACACTAAAACCAACCTATGATTCTTTTATGACATATATAAATGTGTTAAGCTATGGAAATTAAAATATATAATTTTTATTTTGAGATACCTGTTCATGAAAGTGCAGTGGAAGTGTTAGTAGCTCAGTCATGTCTGACTCTTTGCAGCCCCATGGGCTTTAGCCTGCCAAATTATGGAATTCTTCAGGTAAGAATACTGGAAAGGATAGGCATTCCATTCTCCAGGGAATCCTCCTGGCCCAGGGCTCAAACACAGGTCTGTCTGCATTGCAAGAAAGTTCTTTACTATCTAAGCCACCAAGGAAGCTCTGGTGTAGGTTCATAAACAACTGCAAAAATTAATACAGAAGGATTTCATATTTCCTTCATCTAGTTTCTCCCCATGGCATCACCTTGTCTATTTGTTCATACTGTTCATGGGGTTCTCAAGGCAAGAATACTGAAGTGCTTTGCCATTCCCTTCTCCAGTGGGCCACATTCTGTCAGACCTCTCCACCATGACCTGTCCATCAACAGTATGAAAAGGCACAAAGATAGGACACTGAAAGATGAACTCCCCAGGTTGGTAGGTGCCCAATATATTACTGGAGATCAGTGGAGAAATAACTCCAAAAAGAATGAATGGATGGAGCTAAAGCAAGAACAACATACAGTTGTGGATGGGACTGGTGATAGAAGCAAGGTTCGATGTTGTAAAGAGCAATATTGCACAGGAACTTGGAATGTTAGGTCCATGAATCAAGGCAAATTGGAAGCAGTCAAACAGGAGATGGCAAGAGTGAATGTCGACATTCTAAGAATCAGTGAACTAAGATGGACTGGAATGGGTGAATTTGACTCAGAGGACCATTATATCTACTACTGTGGGCAGGAATCCTTTAGAAGAAATGGAGTGGCCATCATAGTCAACAAAAGAGTCCGAAATGCAGTACTTGGATGCAATCTCAAAAACGATAGAATGACCACTGTTCGTTTCCAAGGCAAACCATTCAATATCACAGTAATCCAAGTCTATGCCCCAACCAGTAATGCTGAAGAAGCTGAAGTTGAACAATTCTATGAAGACCTACAAGACCCTCTAGAATTAACACCCCCAAAAGATGTCCTTTTCACTATCGGGGACTGGAATGCAAAAGTAGGAAGTCAAGAAATACCTGGAGTAACAGGCAAATTTGGCTTTGGAGTACAGAATGAAGCAGGGCAAAAGCTAATGGAGTTTTGCCAAGAGAACGCACCGGTCATAGCAAATACCCTCTTCCAACAACACAAGAGAAGACTCTGCACATGGACATCAACTGATGGTCAACATCGAAATCAGATTGATTATATTCTTTGATGCCAAAGACAGAGAAGCTCTATAGAGTCAGCAAAACAACACCAGGAGCTGACTGTGGCTCATATCATGAACTCCTTATTGCCAGATTCAGACTTAAATTGAAGAAAGTGGAGAAAACCACTAGATCATTCAGGTATGACCTAAATCAATTCCCTTATGACTATACAATGGAAGTGAGAAATAAATTTAAGGGACTAGATATGATAGAGTGCCTGATGAACTATGGACAGAGGTTTGTGACGTTGTACAGGAGACAGATATCAAGACAATACCCAAGGAAAAGAAATGCAAAAAAGTAAAATGGCTGTCTGAGGAGGCCTTACAAATAGCTGTTAGAAGAAGAGAAGCGAAAAGCAAAGGAGAAAAGGAAAGATATAAGCATCTGGATGCAGAGTTCCAAAGAATAGCAAGGAGAGATAAGAAAGCCTTCCTCAGCAATCAATGCAAAGAGATAGAGGAAAACAATAGAATGGGGAAGACTAGAGATCTCTTTAAGAAAATTAGAGATACCAAAGGAACATTTCATGCAAAGATGGGCTCCATAAAGGACAGAAATGGTATGGAGCTAATAGAAGCAGAAACTATTAAGAAGAGGTGGCAAGAATACACAGAAGAACAGTATAGAAAAGATCTTCAGGACCCAGATAATCATGATGGTGTGATCACTCCCCTAGAGCCAGACATCCTGGAATGTGAAGTCCAGTGGGACTAAGGAAGCATCACTATGAACAAAGCAGTGGAGGTGATGGAAATCCAGTAGAGCTATTTCAAATCCTGAAAGATGATGCTGTGCAAGTGCTGCACTCAATATGCCAGCAAATTTGGAAAACTCAGCAGTGGCCACAGGACTGGAAAAGGTCAGTTTTTATTCCAATCCCAAAGAAAGGCAATGCCAAAGAATGCTCAAACTACTGCGCAGTTGCACTCATCTCACACGCTAGTAAAGTAATGCTTACATTTCTCCAAGTCAGGCTTTAGAAATATATGAAACATGAACTTCCAGATGTTCAAGCTGGTTTTAGAAAAGGCCGAGGAACCAAAGATCAAATTGCCAACATTTGCTGGATCATTGAAAAAGCAAGAGAGTTCCAGAAAAACATCTATTTCTGCTTTATTGACTATGCCAATGCCTTTGACTGTTGGATCATAATAAACTGTGGAAAATTCTGAAAGAGATGGGAATACCAGACCACCTGACCTGCCTCTTTAGAAAAGAAACTGTACCTTTCCCCCCCAAATCTCCCATACCATTTTTTCAGTATTAAATTAATTCATGTATTTCTTCCTATTTTATAAATTTGGTAGTCATTTGTTCTATGAACATTTGTAGATATATGGATTCCAAATTTGTGGGAGGCATCATCATAGGAGCTAGACATGTCAAAATGAAAATGCAGAATATTGGCTTCTAACTTCCCATGGAATCCATCCTCTTTTCTTTTAAGAAGATAGGTTCTACTTAGTTGATCTCATTTGCACTTTTGACTTTAAATATTAGATTTAAATATTACATATTTAATTAATATTTAATATTAAATATTAATTATATAAATATTATATAAATGCTAATGGCTCCTATCATCTGTATCTCTGCTTCCTTACTGAACCTAATCACTGGTTTTTCCTATTGATTGAATTATTATCCACAACATATTTCATGCTAACCTTATTGTTAATTGATTCCTCTGATCTTTCTGGCAGCATAACATTGAATCAGTGAGTTTCATAATTACATTTTGAATCTGTCCCTTTTCTCTATATCACCATTAGTTTTCTTTATCTGTATTCTCCTAAGTTTTGAAGAGTATCATCTTGTCTGATTTCCTGCCCCTTTAGTTGAAACCAAACCTTATATAATAATTTTGTATAAATTTTTAATTACTTGTTTAAAACATAAATTTAAACATTTTCTGAAATATATGTATATGATAATGCATAAATACATATTTTGAAATATTTATAATTTCTTTATGTTTAAATTTAGGAGGGAGAATGAATAATTATAGGTTCTGAAACTGCTAAATTACAACTGCACAGTGGCTTGCAGATATTTTGAAAGTTTTCAAGTCATCACATTCTGTTTGAGATGATTTTATGAGTGAGAAGTGACAGCCTGCTCTGAACACTCTTTACCCTTCCTTATTAATGGCTTTCTATTTTATTCTTCAGCAAGAATGTATTTCACTTTGACACCTGTAATATATTCATGTATTAGCTGTGACTCTCGACTTTTGCTGTGAAAAACATGAATCACCAAAGGAAGCATGCATAAACAAAGGGCTGCAGGCCATAACATTGTCACTCTCCTCCTCTGTCTTAATTAAGAGAGAATGCTCATCTTTTTCCCTGTGCACTTTGTGAATGTTGACAAATGACACACTGCAGAATTGACTTCTTGATTACAAAAATAATGTCCATATGTTCTTCAACGTTA
This sequence comes from Bos javanicus, assembly GCF_032452875.1. Classification (NCBI taxonomy): domain Eukaryota; kingdom Metazoa; phylum Chordata; class Mammalia; order Artiodactyla; family Bovidae; genus Bos; species Bos javanicus. Next base: position 49,849,885 of record NC_083881.1, read on the forward strand.
CTTTTATTTGAATTATTTATGCTAATATTGATTTCATATAAGTCATATTCCATGAAAAATATTTTTTAATATCTTTGCATTTCTCTTCCTTATGCTTTTCCCCTCCTCTCATAATGTTCAGATAATTTTAGGAGAAGAAAAAGAAAAGGCTTTTTTAATGCTATGGAAGCATATCTGAATGTTAATAGATATCACCTTGAGAAATTCCAGGTGGTCCTTATTTAAAAAATAATTTCCAAGATGATCTGACTTTGTGAAAAATTACATAGGTAACTGAAAATAGAAATCTGTGGATATTAAATAAGTAAATAAAGAAGAAATAGTGTTTTAGTGTCTGAATAATGAGATGCCATTGAATTTGCACTCAGAAGATCTGGATTCAAATTCAACCTGTACTACAAACTGCAAAAGCCTGCATAGGAAAATCATATCATGTAAGTCATTTGACCCAGATCATCAATTTTTCTATAATGTGGGCCATTACTTAGCTTAAATCTGATTATATTTCAATCTCGTAATTTATAACTCTAAAGCAGTACCGATAGCTTTTTAAATATTCTTACTATATATTAGTGCAGCAGGCAATGGCACCCCCCGTCCTACTAGTACTCTTGCTTGGAAAATCCCGTGGGCGGAGGAGCCTGGTAGGCTGCAGTCCCTGGGGTCGTGAAGAGTCAGATACGACTGAGCGACTTCACTTTCTCTTTTCACTTTCATGCATTGGAGAAGGAAATGGCAACCCACTCCAGTGTTCTTGCCTGGAGAATCCCAGGGACGGGGGAGCCTGGTGGGCTGCTGTCTATGGGGTCGCACAGAATCGGACACGACTGAAGCGATTTAGTAGCAGCAGCTGCAGCAGTATATATATTAGGCATTGGATATCAGATCAGATCAGTTGCTCAGTCGTGTCCGACTCTTTGCAACCCCATGAATCGCAGCACGCCAGGCCTCCCTGTCCATCACCAACTCCCAGAGTTCACTGAGACTCACGTTCATTGAGTCAGTGATGCCATCCAGCCATCTCATCCTCGTCGTCCCCTTCTCCTCCTGCCCCCAATCCCTCCCAGCATCAGAGTCTTTTCCAATGAGTCAACTCTTCGCATGAGGTGGCCAAAGTACTGGAGTTTCAGCTTTAGCATCATTCCTTCCAAAGAAATCCCAGGGCTGATCTCCTTCAGAATGGACTGGTTGGATCTCCTTGCAGTCCAGGGGACTCTCAAGAGTCTTCTCCAACACCACAGTGCAAAAGCATCAATTCTTTGGCTCTCAGCCTTCTTCACAGTCCAACTCTCACATCCATACATGACCACAGGAAAAACCATAGCCTTGACTAGACAAACCTTTGTTGGCAAAGTAATGTCTCTGCTTTTCAATATGCTATCTAGGTTGGTCATAACCTTCCTTCCAAGGAGTAAGTGTCTTTTAATTTCATGGCTGCAGTCACCATCTGTAGTGATTTTGGAGCCCAGAAAAATAAAGTCTGACACTGTTTCCACTGTTTCCCCATCTGTTTCCCATGAAGTGGTGGGACCGGATGCCATGATCTTCATTTTCTGAATGTTGAGCTTTAAGCCAACTTTTTCACTCTCCACTTTCACCTTCCTCAAGAGGCTTTGAGTTCCTCTTCACTTTCTGCCATAAGGGTGGTATCATCTGCATATCTGAGGTTATTGATATTTCTCCTGGCAATCTTGATTCCAGTTTGTTTCTTCCAGTCCAGCATTTCTCATGATGTACTCTGCATATAAGTTAAATAAACAGGGTGACAATATACAGCCTTGACAAACTCCTTTTCCTATTTAGAACCAGTCTGTTGTTCCATGTCCAGTTCTAACTGTTGCTTCCTGACCTGCATACAAATTTCTCAAGAGGCAGATCAGGTGGTCTGGTATTCCCATCTCTTTCCGAATTTTCCACAGTTTATTGTGATCCACACAGTCAAAGGCTTTGGCATAGTCAATAAAGCAGAAATAGATGCTTTTCTGGAACTCTCTTGCTTTTTCCATGATCCAGTGGATGTTGGCAATTTGATCTCTGGTTCCTCTGCCTTTTCTAAAACCAGCTTGAACATCAGGAAGTTCACGGTTCACATATTGCTGAAGCCTGGCTTGGAGAATTTTGAGCATTACTTTACTAGCGTGTGAGATGAGTGCAAATGTGCGGTAGTTTGAGCATTCTTTGGCATTGCCTTTCTTTGGGATTGGAATGAAAACTGACCTTTTCCAGTCCTGTGGCCACTGCTGAGTTTTCCAAATTTGCTGGCATGTTGAGTGCAGCACTTTCACAGCATCATCTTTCAGGATTTGGAATAGTTCGTTGAATATATACTATATCATTTCAAACTTAAAATGATTCCATAGGTAAGGCATTATTTTATTTACATTTAAAACAAAAAAATTGTAGTTGAAAGGAATAAGTAAAGTACCCCAAATCACAATGTCACAATGCCCAAATCCAAGAGTTCTTGTTCTTTACTTTCAGTTCAGTCGCTCAGTCGTGTCTGACTCTTTGCGATCCCATGAATCGCAGCACGCCAGGCCTCCCTGTTCATCACCAACTCCCGTTAGGGAATAAAATGGTTTTACATTTTAAAATGTATAGATTGCAGCAACTAGGAACACTCTTCCTCTGCTTTTCTTTGCAATTAATAAAATCTCAACTAAAATTAGCTATAGCACTAAAGAGACTTTATTGATTCATATAGCTGAACAGAGAGGTAAGTTTAGTTTTACATATGGCTCAATGAAGGATATAATCTACATTCCCCCAAACAACTTTCTCTGCATATATTTCTTACAACTCTTTTTCACAATTAATTCTTTTTTTTTAATCTAAAATTTGAATCCACAGGCAAAGAGTAAATTTCCTAAGGACATTCCTGATATTCATTAGATCACAAGCTACGGTTGAATCAAAAAACGTAGACCTAAGAATGGAATGACTGATGGCTTTAGGCCAGATTATGTGTTCTACATCTGTGTAGGCCTGATAGTGGATTCCAGTCCCTCATATGAAAATCAGGATTGTTAGATAGAATTGATTTTAGAAAGCAGACAAAATTCCCTTTAAGTGAACTTTTTAATTATTGTCCATCTGAATTCTGTTCCCCTTCCTACTTAACAGAACTCACATATTCCAGAGGAGAAATTTTACTATTTTTATCACAGTAGAGGTTTAACTCTTCTATTATACACTAAAGCATGCATTATTATCTGTGTGTCTGTTTTAGTTTGTATTCTAGGAGAAGGGAAATATTGAACTAATAACATGTTATATCTTCTTTGGTAGCTAAGATAGAGCCTCACACATATCAACAGTTTATTAAATGAATTCTTAATAAATATGTAAATAACTGAAAGAGATCTTTAAAATGATCTATTTTCCATTGTAGACTCCATCAAATGTACATTTTATACAAAGTCATAAAATTATTTTGAAATTACCTGTTGCCAATACCTAGATTACCAATTCTATCTTGAAAGCAGATGATTCTAGATTTCACTTAAAGTGAGTAATTTTGGGATGCATGGGCTCCTTATTAATTCACTATACCAAAATGATTTTCTACTCTCTAAGTAATAAGAAACTTCACCCACTCAGAAACTGATTTTTCTCCACTCTGCTAGAATATCCTACAGAAAGACTTACTTTAAGACATTCTTGCATATATGAATATAAATTTGAAACAAAACTGCTTTAAATGTTTCTCTGTGCTAATATAAAGTTTTGCAGCTTTGGAGACATTTTAAGGAGTCAAATATTTAAATGCTTTTAAAGAAAATTAAAGTCTCCCTGAAATAGCACATAAAATCATATAAAGTACATTTTTTCTTTTACAAATTCTTCTTCTTCTTCTTTTTTTTTTGCTAGATGTGAGAGGTGACTTATTCTTTAAAAATCAAACATCTCATCCTCTGGTATCTCCTTTCACTGATGGAGCTGGTGTGGTGAGATTTCAAAAACAAAAACAAGGCTGTTATATGTAGCAACCTAGATCTGTATATTGAAACCCTAGTGTTCCTGAAGGAAACAAATGCCATGGAATAGTTGGGTTATTTTTAGGGTGATCTAATTGACTCTTGTCCTTTAGGAACCTGGGCAAGAAATCTTCTCAGAGAAATCTTACATCCTAGCATGACTCTACAATCTGATTCAAACCCAACATGTAAGACAAATGTAGCCCACAGTCCTATTTGTTAATTCTCCCCAATTATCTCTAAATAATAAATGATCTGTGAATCAGTTTCTAAACCCTATAGGAAACTTCTGTATGTTAAAATTTGCTGGGTATCTACATCTTCATATCTGGGAGCACTTTCTCTCTACTAGTTACTCAACAATTGGAAGAATGTCCATACTGTGCCCCTTGGAGATTGGGAAAACAGTGATATCCTTCTCTAAATACCCCTCTACTGTTAGAGATTATATTGCCATAGCAATTTCCCAGATAGGAAATCCCCCAAATTGACACACTCGGTCCCAACCCAAAACCACTGAAGTCCATTCCATCTTTTTCCTTATGGTCCCTTGTTAGCATCTTGTTTATCTTTTTTTTTTTTTTCAGGTTCAAACTTTGTTCTGCCTTAGATCTAATTATTGCCAAGGTACCTTTTTTTTTTTTTTTTTTATAACAAGAAGGGAATTTTTTGCCCCTAAGTTATTTTCTTAGCTGCTTTTGTCTTGCAACAACAGCCATTCAAATATAAAATCACTTCATGTCTTGAAAAGACTGCTTTTATGCACTATTTTTCTTTCATGTGCTTCCAGCTTATTTTTTCTGAAAATGTTGACATTTACACATTTTACTCAAAAATTAAAAGGAGGGGTTTGGGATTAGGTTTAAATGAGACCTCCTGCCTGATTACATGAAAACTCACATTCATAGGCCAGGTTATACCTTTTTGAGATATTAATGTATGTTTTGTGTTCACTACTATGGAAGAGTAAGAGATAATGAAATCTTTTATGTGTGTTGTTTTGTTCATAGCTTTTATCCCTTTCTCATGCAAGAAATGAAATACATCATTGTGCTTAGTCACTTTGTCACTTAAGGGGCTTTTGCAGCAAGTTCATAATTGAAAACGAGTGACTTACTATGACTAGCTTTATTTAAAAAAAGAAGAATATTTGATAACTCTTAGAATCTTCTAGAAGCCCTATGACCAAGTTGGAAATTATGCAGCTAGAACTGTCCAGTGTAGAGCATATCACTTCTTCAGCAAAGACCCTTGTGCTATCATCCCTGGACCATGGGGCACAGATAATCACAGTTAATACTGTTAAGTCTTTCTAGTAGATACTTTTTCTAGAACTTCTGATATTTTTAGAATGTGAAGTTAGATATGACATTACATTTGCCAGACTCAAAGAAGTCTGCTTCTTTGACTCACATCTCTTTTGAAGTTATTATAAACAATTTAGAGTGATGGAGTTCATGTCAAGTGCCTACAGGAAAGGCAGGGAAAGTACATTTCTGATTTCAAACAAAGAGAGGCAAAATAAAAAGATCTAGACATTTATCACACTTGTACGGGTGTTTCAAGATTCCAGACGCTCCAAAAGTATAAAAATTATATGCTATGGTCCACCATTTTGACTGCTTAACATCAATATACATCTTTATTCCATACTCAAATATCCAAACCACAAAAACAATAATAGCAACAGCACAGTAGTGCCTCTGCTTAACATAATATAAAAATCTCTTTGGTAACTAGAAACATCCCATCCTTATTCTATCCAAATGAGAGCCAGTTTCATGACATTTCTTATTGAGCTCAAAATCTACTCTCTCTGGTTACTACTGCTTCTTTGTAGAGCTATCTCTTAATTCTTCCTTAATAGTTTATAATCTATGGGCTAATTTTGCAAAAGTAGTAAGTATATACAATATATGTAAGCACTGCATAGAAAAATGAGTACATACTACAGTTGCAGTTGATTTGCAGTTGATTTTGAGATTTTATACCTAATATTTGTGTTCTCCACCACCTTCCTTATCCCCTTTATACTTTAGTCCATCTTAGTTGCCATTTATGTATGTATGTATTTATACATATGAATTGACGATCTTTCCTGAGGGATCTAAGTATTTGTAGATCTTACAAACTTATCAATGTGATATTAATATTTCAGTCCTATTGATTCCTTACTTACTTCTAGCTCTATTTTACAGCATCCACTCTATTTCCTCATTAATTTCAAGATCTTAACACCTACCAACATTCTAACACCTTTCCTTTTTTTTTTTTTTTCCATTTTCTCTCTTTCACTGGCCCAATAAGCATAAAATAATGAGATGTGATCTCAACTTCTAATACTATGGTAACATGCTTGGGGCCCTTTTGGGAAACATTTCTCCTCTTAATACTGAAACCTCAAACTCAGCAAAGCTCAGAACTTGGAGGACAGAAAGAACAGTATTTGCTGGTAGTTAATTAAGTGTAACAATGAGAGAAAGACACTCTCATTTCAAGCCCAGGTATGCTGAAAAATAAGTTCCATTTCCTTATTTCCCTAAGCATGAAGAATTTGCATCATAGATGCTAACTCTAGCCACCTGTGGGCTTCCCTCATAGCCCAGTTGGTAAAGAATCCACCTGCAATGTGGGAGACCTGTGTTCGATCCCTGGGCTGGGAAGATCCCCTGGAGAAGGTACACATTCCAGTATTCTAGCCTGGAGAATTGCATGGACTGTGTAGTCCATGGGGTCACAAAGAGTTGGACACGACTGACCCACTTTCATTCTGAGCAACCTGTAGTAAATATAGGACAAAGTGAAAGAGATAAAAACTGTGTAATAAATTACTTTGGTCATGTAGATGCTGTGCTGTAAAATAACATATACTTTGCACTAAAGCAAGCTGAATTAATGACTGTTAATCTTGGATTAATCAATTCAATCTCCAGCAAAATTAAAATTTTTATTATGCTTTGTTCACCATTATAATTGTTATGCTTTTTTGTCATTTAATACAAAATAATAAGGTCTCTGTTTTCTGTAAATTTATTTTTACTTCTGGGATTTTTATTCAACTTCATGGTAAGCTTTTAAATGTAGATGAATTGGATAATATAGATAATGCCTTAGATAACTGTAGGAATTCATGAAACATGAGAATGTTTAACATATAACAACTAGTAACATGTAACAGCTAGTAATAATTCAGAAATTGTACTTACTGTTAATTATTTTACTTGCACCTGAACTTATAGTGAACTCTTGGAGTTCTCAGTCCTAGAATTATGCTTGCTTTTCACATATGCTATAAAAATCTCAGTGTAATTTCTGATTTTTAAGCAGCCTACTTTGTCATCTCATCTTTTTGATGTTTAATAAAAGTGCTTCTGACAGTTTCAAAATTTAAAACACTAGAGAGATTTTTGCTTAGTTTTTCTATCACTTTCTACATTTGTACATCTATTATCACATATTTTCATTATTTTAGAATTTTCTTTATATGCTTAGCAGAATGTTCAAGCTGAACCTAAGAATTATTCCGTTGGAAGAGGAACATTCTTCCTTTTTCTCCACAGGTGCATGCACATAGTTTTTAATTACAATTATGAAAAGTATTGCTTGGCATCATTTGGAGCTGACAATGGGAACGGAAGATGTATCAGAAGAACTTTGGACTGAGATGAAAGGAGAGATAGGAAAATAGAGTTCTTTTTCCATGCCTATAGAAATACAATATACATTCAGAAGCACAGGGTCCCTATTAACTGAAGAACCTTACACATACTATACTGTATCAAGGTCAAGATGGCAAGAGTAAACACTGACTGAGAAAAAGTATAGTAACTTCATTTCTCTATAGAACACAATGTCAACTAATGCTAGAGGGTGTAAAACTAGGAGGAAAGCAAAGACTGTCACTGTGACATGAAAGCAGTGTCTAAAATCAGAAACAGAGTAGGCAATGGCACCCCACTCCAGTACTCTTGCCTGGAAAATCCCATGGATGGAGGAGCCTGGTAGGCTGCAGTCCATGGGGTCCTTAGGAGTCGCACACGACTGAGCGACTTCCCTTTCACTTTTCACTTTCATGCATTGGAGAAGGAAATGGCAACCCACTCCAGTGTTCTTGCCTGGAGAATTCCAGGGACGGGGGAGCCTGGTGGGCTGCCGTCTCTGGGGTCACACAGAGTCGGACATGACTGAAGCGACTTAGCAGCAGCAGCAGCGGCAAAATCAGAAAAACATTGTGTCGACAACTTATGCAGTCCTTTTGATCCAATATTCTATGAGCGTTTTGACATATATAACCAAGAGAACAAATATTTTAGGATGAATGGACTCTCTGTGTACAACTTCCAATTTAAATAGAGGAAGCATAAATGTTAAGTTTTGCATTACATGCTTGTTAGTTCTTACTTCAGTGACTACATGCATTATCTGTAGTATTTCCATAGGAAAATGTTCTATAATCATTTATGAATCATCAGAAAATAGTCTCACTCAAAAACCTAAGATTATTTTTCTAAGGAAGTCCTTTTGTACATTCTTTATGTCTCAGCTCAAAGCTGTCTTCCTCTGGGAAGCTTTTATTTGGAATCCTCTGTCTGGTTATAATGCCCTTCCTATGTGTTCTATCAAACCATATCATTCATCTCATTATATTCAGGTTGTTGCTTGGTTGTTGTTTGTTTGTTTTGCTTACCCCCCAAAATTGCAAATCTGGAATGTCTTCCATATAGTAGTGTCTACTATATCTAAATCTGTATTCATAATAAATGAAAAACAATTCATAAGTAATCTCTAAAAAGGGAGGGAATGTTTTCCAAGTCCTCTAATGTGATTATAATATACTAATGAGTATATAAAGTTAGATGCAGAAACTAACTTCTGATAAAAATAATTGTACTTGAAGAATACAATTTTTTTATGTTTTTCTTTTTTGACCACAATGCCTGCGGGGGTCTTAGCTCCCTGACCAGAGATTGAACCTGCACCCCCCATATTGGAAGGCAAAGTCCTACCCAGTGGACTGCAGGGAAGTTCCCAAGAATATCTTATATTTTAATTTTACACATACTTTTGGAAAAAGAACATTGAACTGCCATTCATTCCTTAGAATAAAAAAAAGGATCTGTAAAAAGTAAAAAAAAAAATAGATAATTGGGTAATATAGAGACCATTTGTTATTTTATATACTATACAAAATGTCTAAAAATATTACTATAATACTGTGTCTCAATAGTAGCTCCTGGAATGGATATCACTGTGGGGTCAATTAGATTACATGTGTAATGGGAAAACTTGTCTCAATTCTTCCCTTTGCTTTCATAAACATGGCTAGCAAGTTTGCTAAATTTGCCAATCTGACATAAATAAACAAGATTTGAAATACTTTACAAATTGTGCATAGGAATGACATTTCCTGATAAAACTGAGTTTTAAATTATTTTGTGAACGTCTTAATTTGATTTATTATATTTAAAACAACAGATGGAAAATCCAAATTTTCTCATGCCCATGGTAAACATTTCTCGTGCTACAATACTTTCAGATTTTATAAACAGTTTGTATCTGCCTGCATTTAAAAGCAGAATTAACTTAAATTGCATCCAATAAAACTCAATTCACTTTGCCTTTTGTAAAGAAGTCAAATAATTGTCTAATAAATCCATAATTCTCTCATCCACTGACTCCAATTTCCACTATAACATTTTCAGGGGCCAATTTCCTATATTACTATCTATTTCCTTGATTTTATTAAAATCTATTATACCTGGAAAAATCTCCGCTAATCAACCTTATATTTTCTGATTCTCTAGTTAACTTTGTAACCTGTGTTCCACGTATAACTCTTCTTATGTTATTCCCTTAAAAATATTCAATGCAATAATGAAAATAGAGATGCTAAGTCAACAATAGCAAATATTTACTCATCACCAATTACATGTCGAGCTTTGTGCTAAGTTTTGAATGTCAGCTGTGAAGTCATAGTATATTATATCACAAGCTTTATACAGATACATTTATAGAAAATAGATTCTTAGCAAAGCCAAATGAGGTTTTCCAAATGTATTGTGGGTTGATACCCCTGCTTTTCTGAGTTTATAAGACATTGTTTGGGATGCTCATTGAGGTGTAATTTTTTTCATGCTTCTCCTATGACAGGTTGAGACTCTGTACTCTCCCTTTCAATCTGCCACTGCTCTAACCAATGAAGTATAGTAGAAATGATGCTAGATAACTTCTGAGTCTAGGTTAAGAGAAGGCCAGCAGCTTATCTGGTCGCTTATGTAAGATGGTTTTATGAAGTCTCTGATGTTAGAGATATGAATATTCTGAATTCAATATACTGTGAGGAATCCCAGGATATAAGGAGAGACCATGTGAATGCTCAACAACCTCAGCTGAAGTTCCAGATGACCTCCAGCTTCAAAAACCAGATATATGAGTAAAGAGACCTCTGGACTATATCAGTCTCTGCTTGGGCTTTCCTTGTGGCTCAGATGGTTAAAAAAAAAAAAAAAATCTGCCTGCAATGAAAGAGACCTGGCTTTAATCCCTGGGTTGGGAAGATCCCCTGAAGAAGGGAATGGCAACCCAGTCCAATCTTCTTACCTGAAGAATTCCACGGACAGAGAAGCCTGGTTAGTTACAGTCCATGGACTCGCAAAGAGTCAGACATGACTGAGCTTTCTTTCATTGTTTGTAAAATAGTCTCCTTGGATCAAATCTAACGAACTGAGTCTCAGACTTCAGGGATATGAGACAAGTTAAAGAATTAGTGAACATAATGTTTTTCTTGCCACTAAGTTTTGGGACAGTTTGTTATGTAGCATTAAAAACTGGCAAAGATTTAGTTTCAGGGGCATTGCATGAAACAGACGGACAAGTTCACTCTTGTTGGTATCAGCCAACTTCCTTTGACACTCTCCCTTGTTCTTACACAATGGACTCAAGAATATATATCCATGGTGGTAGGGATGAAGTTTGTGAACTAAGCATGAATTTAGCAATGTGAGCATTGAACCTAGTACAGGTAGGACCCTGTGCAACTGCACAGATCACAAGCCCTGAAATGAACCTTGACCATACACTATGACAGATTCAGTACCTTGTCCAGTGGAGACTATGTCCATGAGAGCCATGTGCCTGTTTGCATCCATTTTATCATAATTTTTTAATGCATTGATCTTAGACAAACTACTTGATATCTCTCTGCCTTGTATGTTACCTACACAATACAATGATAATAGAATCTAATCAATGGAGTTATTTTGAAGAGTAAAGTAAGACAAAAACTTATACGATTGTGTCTGACATAAATAAGGCTTCAAAAATTTAACTATTATTATTTTTACATAGATAATTATTTAAAAAGCATAATTGGTCAGTCAGCTCCTATAAACAATACCTTATTACAGCATTTCCATAAAATAGCATCTTTTACTTGGCACTAACCATTTTTTTATGTGTGTGTTTTCAAGAACCACTGACATGAGGGAATATCAGAGCAAGCAACTGGTTGCCATGTTTACAATACTCCAGGTTTATAGTAGTATTTAATGTAGGTAACCAAGTCGATTTGCCATTTGCAAATTCTATATATCCATTGGATAGCCAATAGACACATAGCTAATGTATGTCCTAAGGCAGTCCTGATTATATGACTTGATTTTTTAAACAAAAATAATTAAGGACAAATTTATATGATGTCACTAATTTACATTTCAGAATGGACAATGTGAAATAAATGTGTGCCTTTGTTTGTACTATAAGTTATTTCATTTGCTCTAGTTTGGAATTTATTCTCCTCGGATTGTCAGCTAGCATGTAAACAGAGAGACTGACTGCATTACAGAGATAGTATTGCAAGAATTTCCACAATCTGTTTCTTGACTCAGCAATAGAAGGTTTGCAAATTAGCATAATGGATGTGAGAAACTGAATCCCATTGGTAGCACTAGTATTTTTCAAACTATGTTTTTATTTTTTAATGGTTCCTAGAAACTCTACTGGAGAAGGCAATGGCATCCCACTCCAATACTTTTGCCTGGAAAATCCCTTGGACGGAGGAGCCTGGTGGGCTGCAGTCCATGGGGTCGCTAGAGTCGGACATGACTGAGCGACTTCACTTTCACTTTTCACTTTCATGCATTGGAGAAGGAAATGGCAGCCCACTCCAGTGTTCTTGCCTGGAGAATCCCAGGGACAGGGAAGCCTGGTGGGCTGCCGTCTCTGGGGTCGCACAGAGTTGGACACGACTGAAGCGACTTAGCAGCAGCAGCAGCAGAAACTTTACACTTCTACATGTGTATGTGTACTCAGTTGCTGAGTTGTCTCCAACTCAGCAATTCTATTGGAGAAGGCAATGGCAACCCACTCCAGTACTCTTGCCTGGGAAATCCCGTGGACAGAGGAGCCTGGTAGGCTGCAGTCCATGGGGTCTCGAAGAGTCAGACACGACTGAACGACTTCACTTTCACGCACTGGAGAAAGAAATGGCAACCCACTCCAGTATTCTTGCCTGGAGAATCCCAGGGACAGAGGACCCTGGTGGGCTGCCATCTATGGGGTCGCACAATCGGACACGACTGACCTGACTTAGCAGCAGCAGCAGCAATTCTATGGAACGTAGCCCATCAGGCTCCTGTGCCCACGGAATTTTCTGGGCATGAATAGTGGAGTAAGTTGCCATTTCCTACTCCTGGGGAACTTCCTGACCCATGGACTGTACCCATATCTCTTGACTCTCTTGCATTGGCAGGCAGATTCTTTAGGACTAGTGCCACCTACATGGTCAGGCATAAAAGTCAAGTGAACCCTGACCCTTATGCTAAAGGAGCATACTCTGGACTTAGTCCCTAAAAGTTTTTGAGCTCAGTTACTGACTCAGGCAATTTTTGTCCCCCCTTGTTCTCCAGCCCAATCTTACGTACACCCTTTTATAATATACATCAAGTGACTATTTCAAAGATGTTCTTAGAATACCACAAGGAATAAGAGTTGAGATTTCATTCTAAATTACAGAAACAAATATCAGACAGTTTATACCTATCTAGTTATGAATGTCTGTAATGAAACAGAATGAGATCTGAAGTTTCTTTCCTTTTGAACTGATAATGAATTTAGTGGGAGTGGCAAACTCTAATCCACCTCTATAAATTGGCAGCTACAGATAAATTAGAAAATACTTATTTGTGTATGATTAACTTGGATAGGTCTGTTACATTAATTACTAAATATAATTAACAGCTCAACTTTTCTCCTAGAATTTTTATATCAATACTCACAATTAAAAGTTGTCAGCATATGTCCTAAGTTTTGATTAAGAAAATGTCATCGCCAAGTTTGCATGACTACATACTGAAGGGAATAAAATTAATAACTTGACTGTATTCTAGGTCCTTTAATTATATAATCTCATTTTATTTATTTTTTTAATTTTATTTTTATGTTAGATGAGTGTTATTTTTTTTTATTAATGAGGAAAATGGAATTGATGGATGTTTAGTATTTCCCAAGATCTTTGTTTATTACTGTTTGTTTCCTTTTTTATTTTACCTATTGTGAGTCTTTCTTATGGAGATATAAATAATTAAGTAATTCTTGAAGAGAAAACTTCCAGAAAATTTCCAAGCAGAATGCCTATGAAACTTATTTTTAAAAAGATATTTGAAAATTATGTACATTTGGTTTTCTATCAGGTTCACAATATATATCACTATTTTAATCACTAGCCACTTAGTTATATGATTTACTTAATGGTTTTTATTTTATACTTTTAGAATAGAGATTTCACCAAGAAGGAATTAGAAAGTTCTGACTACTATTCACCCATAAAAATAATGAAGTTTTTCCATGTGCAGCAACATGCATGGACTCTGAGGGCATTTTGCCAAGTGAAATAAGTCAGGCAGAGAAAGACAACTGTTGTATCATATCATTATATGCAGAATCTAAAAACAACAACAACAACAACAAATCAGTGACTATAACAAAAAAGAAGCAGACTTAAAGATATAGAGTCGAAACTAGTGGTTAGCAGTAGGGAGAGGAGAGGGGAGAGAGAATATAAGGGGTAGAAGATTAAGGGGTATGTTATTAAGTATAAAATAAACTACAAGGATATATTTTACATGGGGTATATAACTAATATTGACTAAGAACTATAAATGAACTATAAACTTTAAAATTGTGAATCACTATATTATATACCTATAATTTATATAATATTGTACAGCAGGTATACTTCAATAAATTTTTTAATGTCAGTTAAAACCACTGTGAGCTATTATCTCATACCTGTTTGACTATCATCAAAAGGATAAGAAGTAGCAAGTATTTGTGAGAGTGTAAAGAAAAGGAAAATTTTTGCATTGTTTGGGTCAGTCGCTATAAAAAATATTATGAAGTTTCCTCAAAAAGATTAAAAGTAGAATTACCATATAATCCACCAATTCCATCTCTGGCTATTTGTCCAAAGAAAATTAAAAATACATCTCTATGTTCATTGCAGCATTGTTTATAATAGTCATGATATGGAAACAAATTGAGATCATCTATTTGAGTTCTGTTTAAGACATATAGGGTGAAAATATTGAAATACTATATTTTAAATACCTATAACTGAGGAATGATTGTGTAGCAGAAAAAAATGACAGAAATACAAATTTTAAAATATCAGAATAATTCAGTTGTTCAGTCATGTCCAACTCTGCGACCCCATGGACTGCAGCCTGTTAGACTTCCCTGTCCTTCACCAACTAATAGAGTTTGCTCAAACTCATGTCCATTGAGTCAATGATGCCATCCAGCCATCTCATCCTCTGTCATCCCTTTCTCCTCCTGCCTTCAGTCTTTCCTAACATCAGGAAACTCATCTTTTCAATGAGTCAGTTCTTTGAAACACGTGGCCAAAGTATTGGAGTTTCAGCTTCAGCATCAGTCCTTCCAATGAATATTCAGGACTGATTTCCTTTAGGATTGACTGGTTTGATGATCTTGCAGTCCAAGGGACTCTTCAAGAGTCTTCTCCAACACCACAGAATAATTAATAACACATCAGAATAATTAAAATATAAAAATGGGCAAAATACATGAAATCACATTTCACAGAATAGGATCATAAAAGGCATATAAATGATAAAAGACACAATCTAATGTTTTGGGGAAATGCAAAATAAAAACCACAATAACATAATATTCTCCTTCTTGGATTAATATTTTTTAGTCTGATAACAACCTCAATGATCAAGGATGCAGATCTAAGTACATTGTCATACAGTGCTGTTGAACATATATAGTGGCATTACTATTTGGAAAAGTACTGGGTATTAACAAAACATATGCATAGGGTATGTCTTAACATATATGTATATCAGAAGAAATGTACAGAGATAGTTGTTCAAATATTGTTGCTAATAGTCACAGAACAGAAATACTGTAAATGATCAACAAGAGTGAGATAGATGTACAACATATTGCTGGTGATTTAGTCGCTTAGTTGTGTCCAACTCTTGTGACCCCACAGACTGTAACCCACCAGGCTCCTCTGTCCATGGGATTCTCCAGGCAAGAATACCGGAGTGGGTTGCCATTTTCTTCTCCAGGGCATCTTCCTGATCCAGGCATTGAACCAAGGTCTCCTGCATTGCAGGCAGATTTTTTACCAACTGAGCAACGAGGGAAGCCCCATACCACATGTTATATTAATGTAGTTAACTACTGTGCAATACAATAGTAGAAAAGAAGGGACTGCCATGTGCATGTTTCAATGTGAATAAATCTCTAATTATGTTATTGCAAAGAAAGTGCAAGTCACAAAAATACAGTCATCCATTTTACATAAAATTTTTAAATAGGCAATTTTAACAACACAATATTTAGAGATATAGACATTTTTAAGTCAAATCTATAAGGAAAAATAAGAACTATTTAAAAATCAGGATGGAGAGGATTGTATTTTGGGAGGGTCACAAAGTAGGGGAAATTTCCAGATATGAACAGTATATTTGTTTAGTCAGGTATTGGTTAAATAGGTGTTTGCTTTATTATACCTTCCATTTTTCAACATTTCTACTATATTCACTACTTGGAATATATGCTGTATTTCAAAATGTATTTCTAAATGTGTACTTCTTTAAATACAGCAATTTTCCTTTTAGGAATACTTCTAGTAATGTCAGTCATATGGGAAAGTACATATGTGTTTAATGATGTCTCCTGCTACACTATTTGCCATAATACATTTTTAAAGCAACATAATTATTTATCTTACGTGGATATTTAGTTAAATACGTACACAAACATACATACATACACAAACTGTAAGATGCCTGAACTTAAAGTATAAATTAAATCTATATAAAATAGAGTACATGACACATTTAAAAAATCAATTTTCAAAAGCAGGTAAAAATCTATAAGGAATCACTTAAAAATACTTATATATGGAATATATTATTATTTATTCATGGTTACTCTCTTCCTATGTTTAACACAATTCCCTTAAGGAAAACATAGTTCCTCACATCACCTGCGTGGCCCTGTCAAAGACTTGCTTTGGCCAATGAAATATTAATATAAGCAAATGTGACATAGTCCATGTCTAAGCAGGCAACTGAAATTGTGCTTTCACAGTTTGGCTCCACTGCTTTTCTTCACTTTCATAAGAGAATATGATGCTCTAAATAAGATCAACTTTTTTCTGTGTTCTGGAAGGAGAAGAAGGTGAGTTGACCTCAGGCAAGACATATCAACTCACCGGACATTCGGTCAACCAGCAGTTTTCAAGGAACAAGAGCAAGAAATGAATAGGTCTTGCTGTAAGTCTTTGAGATAATAGATTACCCGTTACTGTAGCAAGTAATGACTGAAACAATAGATTAAACAGTATAAAGATGATACATAAGTTTTCTATTTTTCAGTGACTAAATCACGTCCAACTCTTTGAGACCCTATGGTCTGTAACACAACAGGCTCCTCTGTCCTCCACTGTCTCCCAGAGTTTGCTCAAATTCATGTGCATTGAGTCAACCATCCAACTATCTCATCCCCTGTCATCCCCTTCTCCTGCCTTCAATCTTTCCCAGCATCAGAGTATTTTCTAGAGTTGGTTCTTTGCATCAAGTAGTCAAAATATTAGAACTTCAGCTTCAGCATCAGTCCTTCCAATGAATGTTCAGGGTTGACTTCTTTTGGGATTGGCTGATCTAATCTCCTTGGGGTCCAAAGGACTTTCAAGAAACTTTTCCACCCCCAAAATAAGAAAGCATCAATTCTTCAGTGCTCAGTCTTCTTTATGGTTCAACTTTCACAACCATACATGAATACTGGAAAAAAAAAACACATAGTTTTGACTATACAGGCTTTCCTTGGCAAAGTGATGTCTCTGCTTCTTAATAGATTGTCTAGGTTTGTCATAGTTTTCCTTCCAAGCAACAAGCATCTTTTAATTTCATGGCTGCAGTCACTGTCCATAGTGATTTTGGAGCCCAAGAAAATAACATCTGTCACTGCATATAATTTTTCCTCTTCTATTTTTCATGAAATGATGGGACCAGATGACATGATCTTGGTTTTTGGCATGTTGAGTTTTAAGCAGGCTTTGTCACTCTTCTCCTTCACCCTCATCAAGAGGGCCTTTTGTTCCTCTTCACTTTCTTCCATTAGAGTGGTATCTACATAAATGAGGTCATTGATATTTCTCCGGGCAATCTTGGTTCTAGCTTGTGATTCATCCATCCTGGCGTTTCACATAAAGTACTCTGCATAGAAGTTAAACAAATAGGGTGACAATATACAGCCTTGTCATACTCCTTTTCCAATTTTGAATCAGTCATTTGTTCCATGTCAGGTTCTAACTGTTGCTTCTGGACTTTCATACAGGTTTCTCAAGGGACAGTTAAGGTGGTCTGGTATTCATATCTATTTAAGAATTTTCCAGAGTTTTCGGGATCCACACAGTGTTGGATAAGACTCTTGAGAATACCTTG
Organism: Bos javanicus; assembly: GCF_032452875.1. Taxonomy (NCBI): domain Eukaryota; kingdom Metazoa; phylum Chordata; class Mammalia; order Artiodactyla; family Bovidae; genus Bos; species Bos javanicus. The sequence goes on from NC_083881.1 coordinate 49,867,841, forward strand.
GACAGCAAGGAGAGCCAACCAATCAATCATAAAGAAAAAAGTCCTGAATATTGGAAGGACTGATGGTGAAGCTGAAACTCTAATACTTTGGCCACCTGATGTGAAGAACCAACTCATTGGAAAAGACCCTGATGCTGGGAAAGACAGGAGAAGGGGATGGCAGAGGATGAGATGGTTGGATGTCATCACTGACTCGATGGACTTGAGTTTGAGCAAGCTCCGGGAGTTGGTAATGGATAGGGAAGCTTGGTGTGCTGTGGTCCATGGGGTTGCAAAGAGTCGGACATGACTGAGCGACTGACCTGAACACAGTCAAAGACCTTAGCATAGTCAATGAAGCAAAAGTAGATGTTTTTCTGGAATTCTCTTGTCTTTACCATTATCCAACAAATGTTGGCACTTTGATCTCTAGTCCCTTTATATTTTCTAAGCCCAGCTTGTACATTTGAAAGTTCTTGGCTCACATATTGCTGAAGCCTAGCTGGACAGATTTTAAGAACAACCTTGCTATCATGTGAAGTGACTGCAATTGTGCAATAGTCTGAACATTCTTTGGCATTGCCCTTCTTTGAGATTGGAATGAAGACTGACATTTTCCAGTCCTGTGGCCACTGCTGAATTTTCCAAATCTGCTGGCATATTGAGTGAAGCACTTTCACAACATCATCTTTCAGGATTTAAAATATTTCCAGTCCTGTGGCCACTGCTGAATTTTCCAAATCTGCTGGCATATTGAGTGCAGCACTTTCACAGCATCATCTTTCAGGATTTAAAATAGGTCAGTTGGAATTCTATTACCTCTGCTAGCTTTGTTCATAGTAATGCTTCCTAAGGCCCACTTGACCTCACACCCTAGAATGTCCGGCTCTAGGTCAGTGACCTCACCATTGTGGTTATCCAGGTCATTAAGATCTTTCTTCTATCAGTTCAGTTCAGTCAGTCATTTGTGTCTGACTCTTTGTGATCCTGGGGACTGCAGCACACCAGGCCTCCCTGTCCATCACCAACTCCCGGAGCTTGCTCAACTCATGTGTATCGAGTCAGTGATGACATCCAACCATCTCATCCTCTGCTGTCCCCTTCTTATCCTGTCTTCAATCTTTCCCAGCATCAGGATCTTTTCAAATGAGTCAGCTCTTCGCATCAGATAGCCAAAGTATTGGAGTTTCAGCTTCAGCATCAGTGCTTCCAATGAATATTCAGGGCTGATTTCCTTTAGGATTGACTGGTTTGATCTCCTTGTGTTCAAAGGACTCCCAAGAGTCTTCTCCATAACCACAGTTTAAAAAGCATCAATTCTTCAGCACTCAGATTTCTTTATCATCCAACTCCCACATCCATACATGACAACTGGAAAAACCATGGCTTTGACTAGATGGACTTTTGTTGGCAATGTCTCTGCTTTTTAATATGCTGTCTAGGTTTGTCATAACTTTTCTTCCAAGGAGCAAGTGTCTTTTATATCATCACTGGGATCACCATCTGCAGTGATTTTGGAACCCAAAAAATAAAGTCTGTCACTGTTTCCATTGTTTCCCTATTTGCCATGAAGTAATGGGACTGGATACCCCACTCCAGTATTCTTGCCTGCAAAATCCCATGGATGGAGGAGCCTGGTAGGCTGCAGTCCATGGGGTCCCTAAGAGTCGGACATGACTGAGCGACTACACTTTCACTTTTCACTTTCATGCATTGGAGAAGGAAATGGCAACCCACTCCACTGTTCTTGCCTGGAGAATCCCAGGGACGGCGGAGCCTGGTGGGCTGCCATCTATGGGGTCGCACAGAGTCGGACACGACTGAAGCGACTTAGCAGCAGCAGCAGCAGCCAGTGTTCTTTCCTGGAGAATCCCAGGGATGGGGGAGCCTGGTGGGCTGCCTTCCATGGGGTCCCACAGAGTCGGACATGACTGAAGTGACTTAGCAGCAGTAGCAGCAGCAATGGGACTGGATGCCATGATCTTTGGTTTTTGAATATTGAGTTTTAAGGCAGATTTTTCACTCTCCTCTTTCACTTTCATCAAGAGGCTCTTTAGTTCCTCTTCACTTTCTGCCCTAAGGGTGGTGTCATTTGTGAATCTGAAGTTATTGATATTTCTCCTGGCAATCTTGATTCCAGCTTGTGCTTCATCCAGACTGGCATTTCATATGATGTACTCTGCAAGTAAGTTAAATAAGCAGGGTGACAATATACAGCCTTGACATACTCCTTTCCCAATCTGGAAACAGTCCATTTTTCCATGTCTAGTTCTAACTGTTGCTTCTTGACCTGCATACAGATTTCTCAGGAGGAGGGTAAGGTGGTCTGGTATTCCAAACTCTTGAAGAATTTTCCATAGCTTGTTGTGACCTACACGTCAAAGGCTTTGGCATAATCAATAAAGCAAAGTAGATTTTTTTCTGGGATTCTCTTGCTTTTTCTATGATCCAATGGATGTTGGCAATTTGATCTCTGGTTCCTTTGCCTTTTCTAAATCCAGCTTAACCATCTATAAGTTCACAGTTCAAGTACTGTTGAAGCCTGGCTTGGAAAATTTTGAACATTATTTTGCTTGCCTGTGAGATGAGTGCAACTCTACAGTAGTTTGAACATTCTTTGGCATTGCCCTTCTTTGGGATTGGAATGAAAACTTCTTGCCACCTCTTCTTAATTGCTTCTGCTTCCATTAGATTCTCACCATTTCAGTCATTTATTGTGCCCATCCTTGTGTGAAAGTTTCCCTTGATATCTCCATTTTTCATAATGAGATCTCTAGTCTTTCCCATTCTATTCTTTTCCTCTATTTCTTTGCATTGTTCATTTAAGAAGGCCTTTTTATCTCTCCTTGCTATTCTCTGGAACTCTGCATACAGGTGGGTAAATATTTCACTTTCTCTCGCCTTTCACTTCTCTTCTTAGCTATTTTTAAAGACTCCTTAGACAATCAGTTTGTTTTCCTTCTTGCATTTCTTTTTCTTTGAGAAATTTTTGGTCACTCCCTCCTGTACAAGGTTACAAACCTCAATCCATAGTTCTTCAGGAACTCGATCTAATCCTTTGAATCTATTTGTCACCTCCACTATATAATTATAAGGGATTTAATTTATGTCATATCTGAATGGCATTGTGGTTTTCCCTACTTACTTCAATTTAAGCCTGAATTTTGCAAAAAGGAGTTCATGATCTAAGCCACACTCAGGTCCAGTTCTTGGTTTTGCTGACTATACACAGCCTCTGCATCATTGACTCCAAAGAACACAGTCAGTCTGATTAAGGTATAGACCATCCTATGACATCCAAGTATAGATCTCTTGGGATGTTGGAAAAAGGGTTTTTGCTGTGACCAGAGTATTCTCTTGACAAAACTCTTTGCAACCTCATGAACTGTAGCCTGCCAAGATCCTCTGTCCATTGGATTCTCCAGTCAAGACTACTGGAGTGGGCTGCTATTTCCTTCTCCAGGGGATCTTCCTGACCCAGGGATCAAACCCAGGTCTCCTATATTGCAGGCAGATTCTTCACTGTCTGAGCCACCAGGGAAGCCCCTCCAAAGCCAAACTTGTCTGTTATTCAAGGTAACTCTTGACTTCCTACTTTTGCATTCCAATCCCCTATGATGAAAAGGACATCATCTTTTTGGTATTAGTTCCAGACAATGTTGTAGGTCTTCATAGAACCCCTTAAATTCAGCTTCTTCAGCATCAGTGGATGCAGTGTAGACTTGGGTTGCTGATAAGTTGAATCATTTGCTTTGGAAAGGAACAGAGATCATTCTGTTGTTTTTTAGGCTGCATCCATACTGCATTTCAGACTCTTTTTGTTAACTTTGAGGGCTACTCCATTTCTTCTACAGGATTCTTGCCCACAGTAGCAGATATAATGATCATATGAAATAAATTTGCCCATCCCTGTGCATTTTAGTTCACTGATTCCTAAAATATCGATGTTCGCTCCTGCCTTCTTCTGCTTGACCATGTTCAGTTTACCTTGATTCATGGACATAACTTTCCAGGTTCCTAGGCAGTACTGTTCTTTATAGCATCAGACTTTACTTTCACCCCCAGACACATACACAACCGATCATCATTTCCTCTTTTGCCTAACCGCTTTATTCTTTCTGGAGCTATTCATAATTGCCGTCCTCTCTTCTCTATTAGCATATTGGACACCTTCTGACCTGGGACTCATCTTCCAGTGTCACATTTTTGTGCCTTTTCATACTGTTCATAGGGTTCTTTAGAAAGAATACTGGAGTATGTTGCCATTTCCTCACCCAGTGGACCACGTTTTGTCTGACCTCTTCACTATGACCCATCAGTTTTGGGTGACCCTGCATGGCATGACTCATATTTAATAGCTTCATTGAGTTACACAAACTCCTTTGCCACAAAAATGCTGCAAATCATGAAGGAAATATATAGGTAGGCTGCTGCTGCTGCTAAGTTGCTTCAGTCGTGTCTGACTCTGTGCGACCCCATAGACAGCAGCCCACCAGGCTCCCCCATCCCTGGGATTCTCCAGGCAAGAACACTGGAGTGGGTTGCCATTTCCTTCTCCAATACATGAAAGTGAAAAGTGAAAGTGAAGTCACTCAGTCGTGTCTGACTCTGTGTGATCCCAGGGACTGCAGCCTACCAGGCTCCTCCATCCATGGGATTTTCCAGTCAAGAATACTGGAGTGGGGTGCCATTGCCTTCTCCATATAGGTAGGCAGCCATTTTAAATAGAGGTGAATAGGAAAGATGTCTTGATTGTTATTATATTTATTTATGTATCAAGTATGTATCAGTGCTGCTGATATACACACACACATATATGTATATATAATATGTATTTTTCAAGTATTAGAATCAGATCAGTGCAATACATTGTATCTCCTTCTTGGGAATGGAATCAAAGATATGTGGTACAGGTTTGTGTGTGAAAAATAAGGATAAGCTGGTGATTACAATACTCTAAACTGCCAAATATCTTTAAAAGGATGTAGATCACTATAGACTGTTTGTCCATGTATCAAAATTCTGTTCATAAAGCTGAAATTGAGGATAAACTCTAGTTTGTCTATTTTACTTATATTCTGCCAAATACCAACTGTCCAACTGTGCTTTTGGACAAAGGACTTAGTTTATCATTCTTAAGTGATACACCACATACATTCTATTACTATGGTCATATATGTATCATTTCATCCTACTAATTAATTTCTAGAAATATGAGAACCTTTTTTATGTATTTTGAAAAATAAGTAATTTTCCATAGTGATCCTCAATATGTATTTATCATGTTTAAGAAGTAAAATAGACATTCTAATTTTGCTATCTTACTTGCTCCCAAAAGGGCTTCCCTGGTGGGTCAGACAGTAAAGAATCTGCCTACAATGCGGGAGACCTAGGCTTGATCCCTGGCTGGGGAAGATTCCCTGAAGAAGGGAATGGCAACCCACTCCAGTATTGTTGCTGGAGAATTCCATGAATAGAGGAGCCCTTGGGCTAACAGTCCATGGGGTCACAAAGAGTCAGACACAACTGAGCGACTAACACTTTCACTTCACTTTTGCTTTCAACTAGTCTAAATATTTACTTCTTAAGGAGATCAGCCCTGGGATTTCTTTGGAAGGAATGATGCTGAAGCTGAAACTCCAGTACTTTGGCCACCTCGTGAGAAGAGTTGACTCATTGGAAAAGACTCTGATGCTGGGAGGGATTGGGGGCAGGAGGAGAAGGGGATGACAGAGGATGAGATGGCTGGATGGCATCACTGACTCAACAGATATGAGTCTGGGTGAACTCCGGGAGTTGGTGATGGACAGGGAGGCCTGGCATGCTGCGATTCATGGGGTCGCAAAGAGTCGGACACGACTGAGTGACTGATCTGATCTGATCTGATGCTTTGCTTCCTTTCCCCAAAGTTTTTAGAATGCTCTCTTGCCTGGCTGGTAGAATAATCAACATGTTTCCATAGTATATTAAATCAAACAGGAAAATAAATTGGCATATTTGAACAAAATGCACACATACTGTTTAGGAAAATATACTGAGCAGAGAACACCATTTCCTGTTTTTTCCAGTCTACACACTTTCACATTTGTGACTTCCTTGTAGCATAAGAAGCTAGAAGTTGTTGAGATCCAGTATAGTATCAAACTTCTCTATTTTCAATTTCTAATACACATGTTTACTGTAATTTTTCTATAATATGTTTCATTTTATCTGAAATGTATTAATTACTGTAATTGTTAACAATTACCCACCAGGGAAGATAGCAAAATTAGAAATGTATTGTTAACTGTAACAATGAAAGCAGCAAGCATTGACTCCCCATCATTTCTCTAGTAAGAGAAAGCCCTGCATTTCTCTGTATCTTTCTAACTCTCAGATCACAAACAAGAGTTTTGGTTGTCCTCCAGATAGAGCAGTAAACTTCATGAAACATCAGTTAATATCCTCACTCCAAGGAGACATATATAGTAAACTCCTATAAAATGTCAGCTTGATTCTGTTATATTAATACTATAATATATAAATAGGACTTTATATATCTCTTTTATGATTTGGAGAATATGATTTGACCATAATTTGAATTCTTCTGTGTATAATACAAAATATTTTATTGATTAATAAAATGTGATTATAGTGATGCTTATTAATGACAATTTGGTGACCACAATTGGACCTGAAAGTGTAGAACAATAAACTGGGAATGCAATTTAACATCATCAAGCATCTATTATTTTCAACTATATGTGAGTGCTAACATCAAGTTTCTATCCTTAGGAGCTCATTTAGATTTATTAATCGATCTCTATGCATGTTCTTTCTGAGCCCAAGATATTCCTGACTAGGGCTTCTATATTCTTACAGTCTGTGGCAAAAGACTAGGTTTGGGTTTTCTTTCTTCCTCCCTTCCTTTTTTCCTACCTCTCTCCCCTCTCCTTCCTTCCCCTCTTTTCAACTTACAATTCACTGCAAACTGATACTATTTTAAAGTACAGAAAAGAGAAATTATCAGGAAATAAAAAAATATATATCATTTACAACTTCAGTTTCTATCCATTTCAAAAAGAATAAATTTTTTTCAATAAATATAGCAGAAACAGAATACAGGATAAAGCAAATAATTTAAGAATAATACATGTTTTGTATTGAAATATATGTGTAGATAATTAATATACAGCTGTATTGTCCCATGCAGAGACAGAAATATTCTGTATCTGTGGTGATCAGTACAGCAGCTGCTAGCCACATGTAATTATTAAACACTTAAAATATGACCGGCATGACTAAGAAGCTGAATTAAAAAAATAAATTAATATGGTCAGTGTGGCTAGACATTAACAGAATTGAAAATCACTATTAAACATGTAGTTTTGCCATTTCTCAGTTCTGACCAAATATTTCTGAGCAAAACAACTATTCTGCCTTTTGAACACATATACTTTCAAAAAGCATGAAATATATTTTTAATTAAAAATTACTCTATTGCTGAAAAATTCTCACCAACATCTGAGCTTTTAGCAAGGTGCAATCATTTTGCAATCAGTTCAATTCAGTTGCTCAGTTGTGTCCTGCTGTTTGTGACCCCATGGATTGCAGCATGCCAGGCTTCCCCTGTCCATCACCAACTCCTGTAGCTTGCTCAAACTCATGTCCATTGAGTTGGTGGTGCCATCTAATCATCTCATCCTCTGCTGTCCCCTTCTCCTCCTGCCTTCAGTCTTTCCTGGCATTAGGGTCTTTTCCATTGAGTCAGTTCTTCACATCAGGTGGCCAAAATATTGGAGCTTCAGCTTCAGCACTTCCAATGAATATTCAGGACTGATTTCCTTTAGCATTGACTGGTTTGATGTCCTTGCAGTCTATTTTGCAATAGTGACATTAAAGACCACAGATACCATGTCAAATATTATTATAATGAAAAAATATTAAATATTGCAAGAATCCCCAAAATGTGACACAGAGACACAAAATGAGTTAATGCTGGTGGAAAATTGTGCCAACAGGCTTGTTTGATGCATGGTTGCCTCAAACAGTTCCATTTGTGAAAAAATGCAGGATCTGTGAAGCACGATGAAGGAAAGCCCAGTAAAACAAAATGTGCCTATAATTAAAGTCCTTACATGTTTTCTTGGGTTTTGTATCTTGTGTGCATATTTAAAACAAAGTTCTTACTCAATGCTTTTTGTCAAACAGATCCCATTAGACCATGTTTGTTTTTCTCAAATGTGTTTTTCCCCTCTGAGATCTCTTCACAAGCCTGGGCACCAAATAGCACTTCTTGATGAGACACTAAAAATATGTTATGAGAGAATTTTCAAACACATATTGTGAATTGACCCCTCTGGCACTCATGATGTCTCTCATTATAGGCAGCAAAACATTGCTGTCTTATACGTGGCTGCATAATTCCTTCACTTTGATAAAACTCTATCAGGAAATATCATTGCCCAATTTTGTTGATCATTGAGCATGTTTCATTAATTGCAACTTTATGCATTTTCTACTGGGTTTTCTATAAACAGGTTTTACTGTCCTTTGCCACATCTGGCCTTGTCTCTAGACTCTACTGCAGTGAGCATGCATGGAAATCACCTGGGGTGGAGGGACTTGTGGGAACACGGGCTGTGGGATCCACCCACATAGTTTCTGATTAATAGGTTTGGAGCAGGGCTGAGTATTTACATTTCCTAACAGGTTCCCACGGAGAAGGCAATGGCACCCCACTCCAATACTCTTGCCTGGAGAGTCCCATGGATGGAGGAGCCTGGTGGGCTGCAGTCCATGGGGTTGCTAGAAGTTGGACACGACTGAGCGACTTCGCTTTCACTTTTCACTTTCATGCATTGGAAAAGGAAATGGCAACTCACTCCAGTGTTCTTGCCTGGAGAATTCCAGGGACGGGGGAGCCTGGTGGCTGCCGTCTATGGGGTCGCACAGAGTCGGACACGACTGAAGTGACTTAGCATAGCATAGCAACAGGTTCCCAGGTGATGCTGATACCACTGATCTGGGACCTCACTTTGAGACTCGGGGCTCTCCCAGCATGCCTCCTGCCTCATATTGCTTGCCAGTTTTCACAGCTAGAGTCACTTAACTCACAAGTTGATTTTGCTCCATGTAGGGAGGAGGAATACAGGTCTTTCACTGGTTAAATAGGAGGTAACTTTACAACAGATTTGATGCAGGTAGCAGAGCTGAGCCTTTACTGCATTTTCCAGCTCCTGAATTCCTGGATTAGCCTTCCTGGATTCCTCACTGGACATGCTATATCTTCTGGGACTAGGACACCGGGATTTCCCTTGCTCAGTTCATGCTGGAAGCTGAAGATGAGCAGGTAAGTTCACTTCCCACCTCTGGAAATCTACCTGGTTGCCTTTGGACACTAGTGACCCTACAGTCCGTGCTTTTTGATTTGCCTGCACTGATTTCTATTGTTTATTGTTAAGACTTTGAAATTTGCCTTTTTTGTGCTATTGAGTGTCCAGGGTCTGGCATTCCCTGGCCTGATTTCACATACCTCGGACTACCTTCTCTGCTTTTCAAATATGGAGCATTCATTCAGTTGAACAACTGTTGTTACTATTTCTATGATTACTGCCCTTTTCTTTCCCTCTCTTGATTTCAATATATGTTTCCAGACCCATCCACCATAGGCTCCATCTCCCACATGCTCTGAGACTCAGTGCTGGGTCTTTTTCCTCTATGAATAATTACTTTTTGGGGTAAGATCATGCAACTTGTCCAGAAAGTTCTAACGCCAGCTATATGCATAACTTAGGTCTAAGTAAGTTAACTATATTTCTTCCTTTATAAGCCTGTGACAAGGAGGTCTATGGGATTGGTATGCACAGTATAATCTGAGGATCAGTAGTTTCAGCGTATTAGGGAAGCTGGTTGGAAATGCAAAGCCTCAGGCCTCATGTCAGTTGTTAGAATCCACACTGTTTAAAAAAAAAAAAAGTCCTAGGTGATTTTCATGCACAGTGTAAAGAACTGATGTATGGTAATACATACATGCCTATCTTATGAACTGTTCACACCTGAGTCTAATCGTGATTCTCAGCCTTACCAATAACTACTTTTTCCAACTTTATCACCACTAATGTAGTGTCCCTGGGTCGGGAAGATCCCCTGGAGAAGGAAATGGCAACCCACTCCTATATTTTGGCCTGGAGAATTCCATGGACAGAGGAACCTGGCAGGCTACAGTTCATGGGATCACAGTCGGACACGACTGAGTGATTAACACACAATGTAGTGTTACAAACCTGTGTTGGGTGAGTTGCCCACTGACCATGTGAACTATGACCAACAACCTGTGATTCTGCAGGATCCCAGAGTGTCTATGTGTACTTGCCACATTTGTGGTTTATTGGCATATCTCTTGCACAAGGGCTTTTCAATTACATCAGCACACCAAAGGGATATTTATTCATGCTTTTGGCCATGATCTGATGTGAGCTTGGATGATAGTCTGAGGGTCCAGGGTGGATAAGTACCACTTTCCCCAAGAGATTCTCCAAGACCAGCAGGTGGGTTAATCCCAGGCTCATATGAAGTCACTGCTTTTGCCCAGGGTTCCAGTGCATGTGAGATCCTACTGCACCCTCCAAAAGCAGAGTCTCTGTTTCCTTCCGTCCTGGGGGAGCTCCTGCAATCAAGCCCACTGGCCTTCAAAGCCAAATACTCTAGGGCTCTTACCCTGCTGAGAAGCATGATGTGGGGCTCAGAGGAGGATTTCTGTAATATAATGTTCTCCATTTTGTGGATTGCCCATTTGGATGGTATGGGGCTTGATTATGTCATGACTGTGATCCTCCTACCATCTTGCGGTTTCCTCTTTGTGTCTTTGAACATAGCAAATATCATTTGGTAACCCCCAATAAATTAAAATAATCTTATTTTATTTTGGCTGTGATGGGTCTTTTGTTACTATGCGCAGGGGCTACTCTCTCATGGTGGCAGTGCTCAGGCTTCTCATTGCAGAGGCTTCTCTTGTTGCAGAGCACAGACTCTAGGCATGCAGACTTCAGCAGTTATGACATATGTGGGCTCAGTGGTTTCAACTCATGGGCTCTAGGGTGTGGACTCAGTAGTTGTGGCACATGGGCTTAGTTGCCTTGTGGCATGTGGTATCTTTCTTGACAGGGAATCAACCCAGTGTCCCCTGCATTGCGGGCGGATTCTTAACCACCGGACCACCAGGGAAGCCTAGTTCCAATCTTTTTTAGTGGGTGATTGTTCAGCAGTAAGTTGTGATTTTGGTGTTTTTACGAGAGGAGGTGAGCTCAAGGTCCTTCGACTCTGCCATCTCATCCCTCTGGGACCCACATTTTTTTTTTCCCCCTTAGGTTTCTTGTAGTGCTTCTGGGAAAGTCTGAAGCAGACTGGATGACCTTGGCTTCTGGGTTCTGACAGTGCAGTTCCAGGGATTCCAGGGCAGCTTGTGTTCCAGTGGTCTGGGTAGTCCAGTGCTCATGGGCACTGGAATCGGTGGCAAAGTTGGAACACTCCAGATTCTCTGTAGTTTTCAGTGTCAGTAGAAAATGGATGACCTAAGGTATTTAGATTCCAGGGTTCTGTTTGTTTTTTTTTTTCAGCTTTCCCAGGAATTATAAATTGAAGTCTGAGAAAGCAAACTCAACATCCAAAGAGATACATAATGACAGGTCCCAAACAAAGGAACTTATGTCCTCATAGAGTTTGGGGGGGTGGGTGGGTAGCAAAAGGCATGTGGTAGTGTTCTGCTTCCCAAACCTGGAAACTCTTTGAACTCCGTCCTTCTGTGTTTCTACAGAGGCTTCACTGCACAGTCATGTTTAATTAAATCATTGGCCATTGGCTTAGATTCCAGAACATCAGATCAGATCAGTTGCTCAGTCGTGTCTGATTCTTTGCGACCCCATGAATCATAGCACACCAGGCCTCCCTGTCCGTTACCAACTCCCAGAGTTCAGTCAGACTCACGTCCATTGAGTCAGTGATGCTGTCCAGCCATCTCATCCTCTGTCGTCCCCTTCTCCTCTTGCCCCCAATCCCTCCCATCATCAGAGTCTTTTCCAATGAGTCAACTCTTTGCATGAAATGGCCAAAGTACTGGAATTTCAGCTTTAGCATCATTCCTTCCAAAGAAATCCCAGGGCTGATCTCCTTCAGAATGGACTGGTTGGATCTCCTTGCAGTCCAAGGGACTCTCAAGACTCTTCTCAAACACCACAGTTCAAAAGCATCAATTCTTCGGCGCTCAGCCTTCTTCACAGTCCATACATAACCACAGGAAAAACCATAGCCTTGACTAGACAAACCTTTGTTGGCAAAGTAATGTCTCTGCTTTTAAATATGCTATCTAGGTTGGTCATAACTTTCCTTTCAAGGAGTAAGTGTCTTTTAATTTCATGGCTGCAGTCACCATCTGTAGTGATTTTGGAGCCCAGAAAAATAAAGTCTGACACTGTTTTCACTGTTTCCCCATCTATTTCCCATGAAGTGATGGGACCAGATGCCATGATCTTCGTTTTCTGAATGTTGAGCTTTAAGCCAACTATTTCACTCTCCACTTTCACTTTCATCAAGAGGCTTTTTAGTTCCTTTTCACTTTCTGCCATAAGGGTAGTGTCATCTGCATATCTGAGGTTATTGATATTTCTCCTGGCAATCTTGATTCCAGCTTGTGTTTCTTCCAGTCCAGCATTTCTCATGAGGTACTCTGCATATAAGTTAAATAAGCAGGGTGACAATATACAGCCGTGACGTACTCCTTTTCCTATTTGGAACCAGTCTGTTGTTCCATGTCCAGTTCTAACTGTTGCTTCCTGACCTGCATACAAATTTCTCAAGAGGCAGATCAGGTGGTCTGGTATTCCCATCTGTTTCCGAATTTTCCACAGTTTATTGTGATCCACACAGTCAAAGTCTTTGGCATAGTCAATAAAGCAGAAATAGATGTTTTTCTGGAACTCTCTTGCTTTTTCCATGATCCAGCGGATGTTGGCACTTTGATCTCTGGTTCCTCTGCCTTTTCTAAAACCAGCTTGAACATCAGGAAGTTCACAGTTCACATATTGCTGAAGCCTGGCTTGGAGAATTTTGAGCATTACTTTAGTAGGGTGTGAGATGAGTGCAATTGTGCAGTAGTTTGAGCATTCTTTGGCATTGCCTTTCTTTGGGATTGGAATGAAAACTGACTGTTTCCAGTCCTTCAAAATTTTAATATGCCAAGTGAAATTATTAATATTTAAAATTTATTTAATCACACTTGGATTAATATCAGTGGTATTTGTGGGAAATTGTTTATATCTAAACTCCTTTATTGTTAAAAACACTCATGTAAAGAAAGCTATTACTAAGGTGTCTTGAAAGAAGAGATTTAAAAGAAATTGCAACAGGCTCAAGATACTCACTTTTAACTTCTATCTAGAATGGGCCAGGTGATATTATATTCTCAAATTTATTTTCAGTCTTTCAGCAATAGCCTCATCTGATAATTTATTCCTATAAAATATAGATTCTTTATCTTAGCACTCTGACATATTTGACCAGTAATTCTTTCTTCTGGGAGTTGTTCTACTTGTAGAATATTTAGCATATTCCTAGCCTCTACTCAGTAGCATCCTCCCAAATTATGAGAACCAAAATTGTCTCCAGACATCCCTAAATGCAATCTGTGGGAAAATCACCCCTAGTTGGATTAATAAATCCAAATTTTAACATATTTGGATTTATAAATAAATCCAAAAATTAACATATTTAAATATATATTTAAATTTAATTACATTTTATTATAAAAATTAGATTTCTGAATTCCTTCTTGAACATTCTTTTGAAAATAGGTGTCAAATATTCTATAACATATATGAAATCCTATACTTTTTTTTTTTTTACAAATATGCAGTATCAAATCACTTTATTAATAAATAACTGTCAAATTATTAAATGCCATGCAAATTTGCAGAAACTGTATTCTTCCAACCTTCTTTTATTAGTAGTACCTTTAAATAATCAAATTTCCACAAACTCAGGTTATAGTTGGCAAACTAAGCATCATCCTTTATATGTATTCCAACTGTAGAGGACTGGTACATAGGTTTTACTACATTTGACTCACCACAGGAAATTGACAACACCCCAGTTTGTCTTTAGGCTGTTTAATAAGATTAATCCACTTTTCATTTTCTAGAATCCCTCATATCCAATGACAACTTTCTCTTTTCAATACCAATCACCCACACATCACAAGCAATGGTACCAATCTTAAATCACAAATTTAAGGGTTAAACATTTTCATCACAATTACCCTAAATTAAAGGTTACTTGGATAAATTGCCTTATTAATCAATATTTTAACTTTATCAAGACCTCTGATTAGTTGTTTCTTTCTATTTTCCACTATCAATCAGAACGCCTTCTTCCTTGCCTAGTTTAGATTTAATAATCTATTACTGTAAACAATGCCTTGCAAAAAGTCTCAGCGCCCTTTCTTATATTTTCAGTTCAGTTCAGTCACTCAGTCATGTCTGACTCTTTGAGACCCCATGAATGGCAGTACACCAGGCCTCCCTGTCCATCACCAACTCTGGGAGTTCACCCAAACCCATGTCCATTGAGTTGGTGATGCCATCCAACCATCTCATCCTTTGTAGTCCCCTTCTCCTACTGCCCTCAATCTTTCCCAACATCAGGGTCTTTTCAGATGAGTCAGCTCTTTGCATCAGGTGGCCAAAGTATCCGAGTTTCTTATATTTTACTTCTATATATTTATCTGAAAAATTCAAAACTGGGTAAACTTTACCAGGACTTCAGAGTTTATTGAGAAAATAGACCCATTAAAAATAAATCCTTAATTTTCCCAGTTCTACAGATATAAAGTGATCTGTTCCATTATCTTTTTTACTGTCTCATTACAAATCTCCTTCCTCTTTTTTAAGGCCATTCATTTCATGTGTGCTCTCAGTTCCCATCCTGCTTACTTTTTCAAGCCTCAGCTCCTCTGCATTATTATTGCACTGCCTTTCCACCTCTGCTGAACCATTCTAATTAAGTCTTAGATGTGAAAGTGTATATTTTTAAAAAAATATTTTTCATGATCCTTAATTCTTTCTGCAGCTATCAGCTTAAATCTCTGCATCCCTTCATAAAGGAAAGATTCTTGACAAAGTTGTCTAAAATTTATTTAATTTCTTGCCATCCATTCTTTCTTAAGTACTCTCACATGCATTTTGTCATCCAAAATGAGTGTATTTATTTTAAGGTAAGTGATGATTCTTGTCACTGAATTTGATGGTGAATGTTTATCTTTTGTGTTAAAAGCTATGTCTACAGCAATGAAAAATTACACATCATTTCCTTTATGATATACTATTTCATTTTGGTATTCATGATACCATTTGTCTGCCTCTTCTATATATCCTTGTTAGTTGCATTATCTAACTTATAAATACTAAATTTTTGACTACATAAATCCTTAATCTAATATACTCTGTAATATGCTTTCCCTTTTATTGTGTCACAATTCATAATTTTATTAATAACTTTTCATTGTCATTCTCCCTTATAAATCATAAATTTCACCAAGAGGGAAGACTTTTTTCCACTATTAAATAACTCATGTAGTGTACAATGCTTGTAATCCTCATTGTATTTACTTAATCTATAATTATGAATAAATAATCAGAATATATATCTTACAGTTTTAAGCCATAATAGAATATTAGTGTTATCTAGAGAAATTAAATAAATAAATAACAAAAACTGTAAAAGATTTTGATTTTCTTACATCTTAATCAATTAATATCAACTAGAAGAAATCTCAGATAAAAATGTTAGCTTTCTCTACTAAAGTCTAAACAACAAACTGAGTTAAATAGGATTCAACCTCTCAAATTTTAAAGTATGGATATCTAGTATTCTCAATATCATTTGTTGAACAGAGTATCATTTCCCCATTGTATATTCTTATAGCCCATGTCAAAGATAAGCTGCTCATATATGTGTGGGTTTATTTCTGGCTCTATTCTGTTTATTTCAGCTATATCTGTGTTTATGCCAGTAACACACTGTTTACACTATTATAGCTTTGTAGCACATTTTGAAGCTACAGTCAGGGGCATAGTAGAAACTGAGCATAAGATGAACCTAGCAGTGAGTTCTGACCGTTTCATAGCCAAAAAGCCCTTTTAAGAATCTAATAGTGCCTCCTCAATAGCAAAGGAAAGAATTATCTTCAGCAAGCTTTAACTGATGCTAGTCATCCCATAACCATATAAAAAAGATAAGGAAAAACTAGAATAGATTATCTCTTATACCAAACACATATGTTGGGGGAGTGTGTAATTTCCTCTGTTCTGTCTCACTGCAGCAAAAATTTGAAACAGCAGATCATTGTTACATCTTGGTTACAGCTCAGTTTTATTTGAAAAGCAAAGGAAAATACATCCTCGAGGCATGAGGGCAGGCTGACTGAAAAGAAGAGAGGGGCTCAATTTTGGCTCTTCTTTTTATATGTTTTTTCTCCTCCCCCTGAGCCTGCCCTATGTAAATTGGATTAGCCAGGAGGGCTGTTTGTTTTACCTGAGGTTTTCACTCTGGTCCCTGGACCTTCCTCTGTTTCATTTTTGGGGGCTTCTCCCTTCACTGTCCTTCAGCCACCATCATTTTGGACTCTTTTTTCCTATTCTAACTACTTAACATTCCCCCCTCAAGAGATGGGAGGCCCAATTCTTTGGAAGTAGGGGAGTCGAGGTCTCTCTGGCTACCTCTTGCTGAGCTGGAATGGCAAGGGGCATTGGGCTTCCCCCTCTTGCTAGTCTCAAGCCTCAGAGTCCTTATAGCAGTGTCCATCTCAGGTGAGTGGTCAGGTGTAGTTTTGTATATCCTTGTTGAACTGGAGCTGGTTGTTGTAGCTTGTTGATCTGGGCAGACAAAATGGATTAGACAATTGATAAAACATGGAACAATCATAAGCAGCATCAATGATGCTAACAGGGATTAGCAGGGGCATTAGCCAACTCCAAATTCCCCCTCACCAGGAGAAGGATCCCCCAAAGAGAGATTGTAGCCACCCTGAGAACTCTACAGCTCATTTTTTGAAATCTTGTAGGACTTGAATGTTTTTCTTGAGGACTATGAGACTTTCTTCAACTTGGTTGGAGCTATTTACCTGGAACCAACATGTCTCATTCAAGATGGCTCAAGTCCCTCCGTGTTCAGGGATCGGGAGATCGATATCCTGTCTGTTTTGGAGTACAACCTGTGTCAAGATGCTTTGGTTCTTTAGAGCTAACCTGAGAAATCTTATCCCCAGAAACTTAATTTGGGGGGTGTTCATTAGAATGACACTCATTTGTAGGCTTGAATAGATGTCTGAGACCTCCCAGGGCTCAAAGATGTATTGAGTGTCCTCTTCTGTTTTCCATGACCTGACTTGTGAGTAGTGAATCCAGGAGTTATGTCCTGGTACCTTGAATGCTGAGGGGGTAGAAAGTATTACAGGCTAGGGGCCCTCCCATGTGAGCTGGAGTTGAGCCTTTGGGGAACATCTTTCCAGACTTTAATTAAGACTTGAGTCCCTGGAGCATATAGTAGTGGCTCTTTAGAATTTTGGGGGTCTTGTTGACACCCCACAAGTGTATATCTTGTTGGAATTGTCCAATGGCCATGGTATAAGACTGGAAGGTCTGAGCCTCTGGATCTAGGAAGAGGTCATTGACATAAACAAAAGGTTTCCATATAGCATCTCATAAGAACTAAGACCATCCTGTTCCTTAGGGGCAATATGGGCGTGGAGGAGAGCTATTGGTAAAGCCTCCTTCCATCCCGGGAGGTCTCCTGGGTTATGTTTTTTATTGTTGATTTTAATAATTAGTTGGCTCTTTCTACTTTTCCTGAAGACTGAAGCCTCCAGGCACAATGGAGATAATAAGTTGTGCTCAATCCTTTAGAGATCCCTTGGGTGACCTTAGAAGTAAATGATGTCCCTTTGTCACTTTGTAATGACCTAGGCAGACCAAACTCAGAATGATTTCATTGAGCAGTTTTTTTTTTTGTTTTTTATTTTTTTTTTACCATCTCCTCAACCTTTTCAGTCCAGGGTGGAAAGCCTTCAATCTATCCTGTGAATGTATCTATCATGAGTAGTAGGTATTTATACCCTTGAGAAACTGGCCTCTGGGTGAAGTCCATCTGCCTGTCCTCTCCTGGGTAGGTCCCATGCCATTGGACAGGCTGGGCCAACTGGAGTCTTTGAGCTCCTTGGAGGTTGTTTAATTGGTAAGTGGGACAAGAGGAGACCACTTGCCTTATAGTCGTTTGAAGGCCTGTTCCTTTGAAAGGCCTTTCTATTAATCTTTGGAGGGCCTTCTCCTCTAAATGAGTGGTGGCATATAAGGACTTAACCAACTTCCATTGGAAGTTCCCAGGCAGAAAAAGCAGTCCCTCCTTTTGGAACCACCGCATGTGATCTTCCTGAAAGCCCTCACTCTTAGCTTTAAGAGTCTCACACTCAGTATATGAAGGAGTTTCTGACAAATTAGTCTGTGGAACTAAGGTGACAACACCTATTAGGTCATTGTTCTGTAATGCTGCTCTCTTAGCTGCCAGATCGGCTGCTTGGTTCCCTCGTGCTACTTCCGTACCCCCTTTTTGGTGTCCTTTATAATAGGAGACCGAAACCTCAGTGGGCAGATGGACTGCCTCCAAGAGCCTAGGGATTTGATCAACTTTTTTGATTGGGGACCCTTGGGTGGTCAAGTGGCCCCTTTCTTTCCAAACAGCAGCATGTGCATGTAGCACCAGAAAGGCATACCTGGAGTCAGTATAAATGACTACTCTTTTCCTTTTCCCAGCTCTAAAGCTCGAGTCAGGGCTATGAGCTCAGCTAATTGGGCTGAAGTACCTGGTGGCATCTATTATCTCAAATTTGGAGACTACTGCATACCCAGCTCTTCTTTTTCCATACAAGACAAAGCTGTTTCCATCAGTGTACCAGATTTCCTCAAGATTGGTCAGAGGATCTTCTGACAATCTCTCTCAGGGTTTTGTCCAGTGGTCCAAGGTTTCTAGGCAAGAGTGAAACGGGAGAGAGCCCTCGGGGGTAGGCAGGAGGGTAACGGGGTTAAGAACCTCAGAAGGGGATATAGTCAGGCCTGGATTCCATCAGCACTACTTGATATCTGAGGATCCTTTGATCAGACATCCATAAATGACCTCACCCATTCAGGAGTTATTTCACTTGGTAACTGGTAAAAACAGTTAGTTTGCCCCCCCAAAAGAGTTTTAAAGCATCTTCTACCAGGACTGCAATAGCTGCAAAATTTCAAAGGCAGGGAAAGATCTATTCCCAATAAGAGAGTAGGACAGTCAGGGACTACCAGAAACTGATGGGAAAATATTTGTCCATCCCAGAAACAAACAAGTGCTCAGGTGAATCTTTTTGTTTGTTTTTCCTGTAGCACTGAAAATGGTAGAGGTTTGGGAGGAGATGGCTCTGGAGTAGGAGATCAGGACAGAGTAGGTAGCCCCTGTGTGAACCCAGAAATTCTCACACTTACCTGCCACATCCAGTTGCACACTTGGCTCCAGCCCTGTAGTGGTTATCTGTGACAGGCGGGCTGGCTGGAGTGGGCCACTTCAGTCCTGTTGAACCATCATGAGGGAAGGCTTGGTGCTTGACCTTGAGGCTCTTGGGTTCTGAGGAAAGAGTGCCGCCCAATGTCCCAGTTGATGGCATTTGTAGCAAGCAGTTTCAGGAGACTTGTCATGGTTTGGAGACTCTTTGGCCCAATGTCCTGCTTGTCTACAGATTAGGCATTTGCCTCGTGCCTTCCCCTTTATGGACTCGGGGTTTGCCATAGGACTTCCCTGGAGGGTGGCCAGCATCAGGGCAGGCTTTGTCTCTTTCCTTTTCTTCCTTTCCTGGGCCTTGGCCTCCCTCTCCTGTTCTCTGTTATAAAAGGTATTGGTGGTTGTCTGGACCATGTCATCTAAATAGGCAGCAGGGTCCTGCTGCTGTAGCTGTTGTAACTTTATTCTGATGTCTGATACACATTGGGACAGGAATTTGTCTTTTAAAATCACCAGTCCCTCATAAGAGTCTAATTCCAGATTGGTAAACTTTTGGAAGGCCTCTTTTAGCCTTTCCAGAAAGGCAATGTGGTTCTCTTTGGGCTCCTGAGTTATTGCTGAGACCGGGCACAGTCCTCACAAGTAACAGGCTTCCTCTTACTTCCATCGGTGGACTTCCTTAGGGGTGAGTCTTTCTGAAGCTTATCCTACCCAGTACTGTTGCAACCTGAGAGCCAGGGTGCAGATCCCCAGGCATGTTGAAGTGTGATCACCTCCTGGAGATTGAATCCCTGGGCAGGTCAAGGCATGTCAATTTGTGATCCCTGGACTGGTGGATCCCTAAGCAGGTTGAGGCATGACAACATCCCAAGGACCAGATCCATAGGCAGGTCGAGGCAGGTCTACCTCCTGGGACCCTAGGCTGGAATTTGGCATGCCCAAGGTCTCTAGTATGACTAGTGCTGGGTCTCTGGTATGACTAGTGCTGGGTAGGATTAAGGGGTTGTAATCATAATTCATTGTTGGTTTGTCCACCATGGATGGGAATAGATACCATGATGTAAAGCATTCCAAGCCTGTGCCCTGAGACTGGGAACCTGGTGAAGCAGCCATAAGCCTTATCCTCTTATTGTTCTGAGGGAATGTTAAGCCACTGATTTCCTCCCCTAGTCCTCCATAAGAGCAGTTCAGGATGTTTCCAATGTAAACATTTCATTGTCATAGACTCAGTTTAGGTAATAACAGAAGTAATGACAAAGAAGTGGGTTATCTGGTCCTGTTAGGGGCATTAAGAGTATTTTAATAAACTGGGTGGAGTGATGTTGCCTACAAGGGGGCAGGATCCTGGTTGTAGAAGTTAGTGACTTAAGAACAAATTGATGAGAGACAACAGACCAGATGTTCCATAAAAGTGGAATGGAGATTTGATCCAGGCATATGTTTATAACTTTGCTTCCCTTGTGGTTCAGCTGGTAAAGAAGCTGCCTGCAATGCAGGAGACCTGGGTTTGCAAGATCTCCTGGAGAAGGGAAAGGCTACCTATTCCAGTATTCTGGCCTGGAGAATTCTATTGACTGTATAGTCCATGGGGTTGCAGAGTTAGACATGACTGAGCAACTTTCATTTTTCACTTATGTTTGTAACTTTAGGAGAAGAGTGGTAAGAGTTTGGGCCCAAATGGCCTGCAGGGCTACCTCCCAAAGTGGCAAACATTATCCCTTGAAGCCCAATTGCCCTTGAAAGGATGTCACCAACAGATGGACTTCTAGCAGGTATTGTATGCCTGTCACCCACCTTAGCAGGTTCAGTGAGAGATGCTGTTATTGTACATGTTGTAGGAAATATGGAAGATGAAGACCTGAATAGCTAGAGGGATTGGATACTATACAGTATGTCCTTCCCAAGGGCCAGTTATTTTCTGGTTGTCCCTGCAGAAGATTGTAAAGGCAACATTATGGGCCCAGACAGGGCTCAGGAGAAGATCATGAAATATGAGGGAAGGGAGCAGGGTACAAATTTTGAAAGAATGACATAGCCCAAGGGTATAACATAAACCAAAGAAAATCAAATGGGTCCAAGATGACAAACAAATAAAATCCAACCCAAAAAAAGAGAGGGGCTCAAATTTGGCTCACTTTTTATATGTTTTACTCCTCCCCCTGATCCTGCCCTATGTAAACTGGGATAGCCAGGAGGACTGTTTGTTTCACTTGAGGTTTTCACTCTGGTCCTTGGACCTTCCTTTGTTCCATTTTTGGGGGCTTCACCCTTCTTCATTCTTCAGCCACCACCATTTTGGACTCCTTTTTCCTGTTCTAACTACCTAACAAATCTGTTACATATAGACATGTTCTTGTATCTTTCCCTATGTGGAATTATTTCTAATCATAGAACACACTATTTCCTTTGGTATATTTGTAATTTTTGTAGGAGAATGCCTTTTTTATGTCACTATATTGATGTTTCATGTCTCCACATAGACCATCTAGACAGTGTTTAATCAAAGCTGACATGAGCCTTAGCAGAATACCCATAATTCTTCCAGAACATGAGAACAGGAGATTTTGAGGAGCTATTGCAAGGCCATTTCTTACTCATTTCCCTCTATTCCAAGACAGCTGTCATGACAGTTTCTTATCACCTCTAGAGTTCTGATGAGGTATGAGACTTTCTCCCTGACCCACCTTACAGTATAGCTGCAGGCTATAAAACTGTTTACCAATAGCACAGAATTAATTCCTCAACAATACAGGCCCCACTGTGTGTGTGTTAATTACCATGTTACTGGCCCCTTCTGTTTTTGCGTTATCCTGTAGGACAAGGGATATAGCAGGGAGTTATTCCTGATTGCATCTTGCTTTTCCTGTCAATGCAAGTAGCAAACTGGACCCTACAAGGAATCAGTGTGTCTTAACTGGTCAAATCTGCCAGTCTTATAGAAAAACTGTTGTTGCTTACTAATTAGTCAAATTAGTGTTGCTATTATTATTATATTTATTAAAAATGATAATGACCTATATATTAAAAATATTTCATAAAATATTACAATTTTCTAATGAGTGACATTATTTGTTCTTTTTTATAATGAAAAAAAGCATATCTAGTCTCATATCTGTCCAAACATCTAAGCTAAGTTTCAAAAATTTTAAATACCAGGATAGTTAAAATTGTATGAAATTTAATAGTGTCAGAACTAAATGTTAACCACAGCTAAACGATAACATGGACTCTTATTACAGATTGGTAAACTTATCTTCTGGAGAAGACATTGGCACCCCACTCCAGTACTCTTGCCTGGAAAATCCCATGGATGGAGGAGCCTGGTAGGCTGCAGTCCATGGGGTCGGTAGGAGTCGGACACGACTAAGTGACTTCACTTCCATGCATTGGAGAAGGAAATGGCAACCCACTCCAATGTTCTTGCTTGGAGAATCCCAGGGACGGGGGAGTCTGGTGGGCTGCCGTCTATGGGGTTGCACAGAGTCAGACATGACTGAAGCAACTTAGCAGCAGCAGCAGCAAACTTATCTTCTTACCTTCATTATTTGTAATTGATTCAAACTCTCTACAAGTTTGCTTTTATTTTCAAGTCTCCTGAAGAGAAAACATGTAACTGAAAAGATGCACAAACACGGTCTTTCTGATATTCTATCAACATAAAAACGTAGTTGTTTGCAATATAAAGTTGTATGCTGGCACTGCCACTAATGTAGTACTTAAAAACCTGCAATTAAACAGTCACACAATAGACAGGATTAGATCTGTCTCATCATGCCCTGAATTACACAGATGATAATTACAGATATCAATATTTCTTTGAAACTCAACCTTCTCATGCTTTTATTTGTAAAATCTGAGAAGCCATCAGCTTACCATATCTTCTTCAAAGCAAAGGTAAGAACTTTTGTTATTGGTCTCTTGATGTTCATTATGCTGATAACTAGGAGCAGCTACTACACCAGTCAGGTGTGAAGAGTGAAAACGTGCTATGAATTTCAGAAACAGTTTCTGGGTACAGAAGTATTTCAAGTCTGAGGGAGCAGAAATAAAGATGGTAACTGGAATATTAGAAATTTCAGTAAGTCATTTCAGTTTTAAGACTAAATGAAAAGCAACAGGGTCATGATTTCATAACATATAACTGCACTTATTATATACTGGAGACTGCTGCTACTGTTTAATCCATGCTCAAAATGCTCATGTTTGGGGGATCTACATCCCTCATCAGGCATCATTTGCTATCTTGGAAAGAATCACCAAGGGTCTCTGGAGACTTAGCAACCAGTTTTTGCCAGAGAGTCTTTAAGAAGTAAAGAGATGAAAAACATAGCTTGGATCTCATCTGCTGACTACTAAGCCCTTCTTGATGCCATCCATTAATCATCTTAACTGGAAGCCAGTTGGCAACTGTGCCTTAGAATGATAGATTTTAATGGTCCCAGCTCTTGCAATACAGAGCATTACATAGAAGGGAAGGAATGGACTAGAGAAACAATAGGTGCAAAAATTGGCATACCCTACAGTTTTTGAGATAGTGTGGCCATTAGGCATAGTGAAAATACTTAACATGGGGTCCAGTTACTCCCTCAGGATGGAAAAGCATTCCAATCTTAAGTCTTTCTGTCCATTTTACATCCTGTTCACAGTGATTGCCTCAGAGATGAGCAAACAAACTGAGAAAGTTTAATGACTCTCAGAACTTTTTGACGAAGTATTGCAAAATATGTCTTGTCTTTCTATTTGAACCTAAGAGTCTGTGGGATAAGAGTTTTCATAGTTAAGTTTTTCCACGGGCATTCCTGATAAAAATGTCAAGATAGAAAGCCCAGCCAAGAGTTTGAGAAAAATCAGTTTCATTTTGGAAAAATAACATTTAAATCTACATTGTCCAGATATGTGAAAAATAAAACTATTTATTGATCTTTTCTTAAGCTATTTTGCAATTTTGCAATATTTACAATATTTTGCAATTTTAACCAAAATATTTTTAGTTATAACAGTTGAGGCAGATGCCTTGAGAGACCGTATAACTTGAGGATAATGAACAAAAATGATGAATTTTGACAGCCTTCATGGGCAGGAAAAGAGAAGATCACATTTACACATATGTTAAGGACATTTTCCCTGGTTCGCTCAGTGGGATTACAGTCAAATGCCTTCTTAGAGATAATTCATTCTTTATTGTGTTTTTTCTGGTGACCTCTATCATGTCTCTACTCCTTTCCTCTACAACTAGGGACAGCTACATAGTTGGTAGAGCCCAATGCTCTACATGAAGCATCGAAAGTGCTGAAGCCCCTTGTTTTAAAAAGCAAGATAAAAGTGCCAATAATCTTACTAGAATATATTTTTTTCCTCACTTACATGGTCTGCTTTGACTTTTAATGGTGCTTTTATTTAATATAGTTCTATGTATTTTATTTCATTTTTATTTTGTGTAATGCCTGTTTTAAAGGCAAGTATAAGAGGAGTTAACACACATGCAGAATCACCCAAGTTATACAATTTGTTTTTCTTAGTGTGTGCCTGGTTACGTATTCTATGCCTACAAGTAGAGTAGTAGTAGTAGTGTTAGTCAGTCATGTCCAGCTCTTTGTGACCCCATGGACTGTGACCTGATAGAAATGCTGATGGAAACAAGCTGTTTTAACTACCTGATTTGCACACTTTATACCAACACTCTTCTTTTGGCTTGCCGATGAGTAAGGAATGACTGAAAGGAAAATGGACTATAGGTTGATCTACCTTTTCTTTTCCTTCTCTATCATCGTTTTCAGCATAAGTGATTGGCTAAGAGGAATAAGAAAGAATGTGCTAGAATTTCTTGGTGTTTTGTGTTTCTTAAAATGTCAGTGCCTTCTTTCTGCTTCCAAGAAAGTTCTGGTTCAAATGGGAAGCGTGGTGTCTCAAGGAGGTCTGAGATAGCACACTGCCCACTTCATGGATTGCTGTGGGATTGTCCTAGCTATTCTTACATATTTTGGTCACCCAGGGTGTTCAGTGTTGGTTGTAGAATCTATTCTCATTCAATCTGTCAACCTCATTGTATGCCTCTTATCCTGAAGCTTGGAAATTTCACATAAGTTGACTTTTTTTTCCCCCTGTTGACTCCATAAAACTTCCAGTACTTTTTAGAGCTTCTTATCCCCAAAATGACTACCCTCTTGTCCCAGACAGGGAAAAGGTGGCCCTTTTCTCATAAATTCTCCCCAATATTTACTCATTCATTCACAGATTATTATTGCACACCTACTGTTTTCCAGGGACTATTTTAATAGCTATTTGAACCCTATCTCTACCCTTGTAGAAATTAAATTCTAGTAAATGGAGGTAAACAATGAACAAAAATCATGATTAACTGCATAGTATATTGGGGCATAAGAAGTTCTACTTTTAAAGGAGGAAGAGAGAGTAAGGAAAGAAGGAAGAAGAAAAAGAAAAAAAGAAAAATATAGGAAAAGAAAAAGGGATTTGAGATGCCAGAGATACGTAGGTGATGAACATTTTACAATTTTAAATGGGGAAATTAGGACAGGCCTCATTTAGAATGTTAAGAGTTGAACCAAGACCTAAAAAATAAAGGAGTTAAGGATACTAAAATTTAGCAGAAATGTGTCCTAAGAGAAGATGGTGCAAAAGACCTAGGGCAGACAAATTTCTGAACTGTTTGAGAACCAGCAATAAAGCTGACCTAACTAGAGGAGAGTGAGTGAAGATTGAATATCTGAGAGTTAATAAGGAGTGGAGCAGGTCATATAGGGTTTTGTAGCCATTGTGAAGATTTCAGCTTTTATGCTAAATAAATAGGAATGTTGAGTTTTGAGCAGAATAATAATGGATGTGATTTTCTTTTGGAAAGTTTACTTTCTGTATTGAAGATGCTCTCTGTTTTATAAACAGAAGCTTGGAGAAAACTTAAGAGCTAATTATCAAACTCTAGGTGTGAAATGATAATGACTTGAACCAGGCTAGTAGTGGTGGGGTGTGAAAGTGGTGAAATTTTGGATCTGTTTCTCCATAGAAAGTTTATTTCAAGGTCTATCCACATTGTTGCAAATGTCAGAATTTCATATTTTTAAATGAATCAGTAGTATTCCATTGTGTGTATATCATATATATGTATATATGTGTATGTGTGTATATATGTATGTTACATATGCTTTATCCATATTCATACATTTATGGACATTTAGTTTGGTTTCATATCTTGGCTACACAACTGTGACACTTCTGGCTATTTATCTGAAGAATATGAAAATCATTTCAAAAAATAACATCTTTATTGGAAGAAACTTGAAAAGGCACTTACAGTTTTTTGAATGACAAGAAATGGTTCACATTTAACTTGCATGTGCTTATGCTCAGTCACTCAGTTGTGTCCAACTCTTAGCAACTCCATGGACTGCAGCCCACCAGGCTCCTCTGTCCATGAGATTCTCCAGGCAAGAATATTGGAGTGGGAATAGAAGAGGTTAAATTAGACTACAGTGCAGGGCTTTGTGAGTTTTAGGGATATGAAGATTATAGAGGCATTGTCTCTAAAAGTCATCAGCAAAAGACCAACCATCTGTTTTGTTCTTTAGATACACATCTTCTACCTACAAGGGGTTTTTTTTTTAGTCCCTTGAAGTTTATAAGCTCTAGCTCAGTGAACCATGCTTAGTCAATAATTCATTCCAGGGCTCCTGAACTAATGTGTTTTGGTTTGTATTGTACATGGCTTAAGTCAATGATTTTTAAAAATGCATATGCAAGAAGATGATTCAGGGAATCCTCAATAGCTGATTCAAATTTCATTTAAATATTTTACTCATTAAAAACTGTAATTAAAAAATAAGTACATTTAATTGTACTATAGATACTGCCAGGAGCCGGTGAAGCATTCCACTCGTGACAAAGGTCATGAGGAAGGAGGCTCAGCATACGCAAAGGCGGGATTGAGCCTCAGGAGTCCCCCCGGATATTCTTGAGCATCTATCCCCAAAAAACCAGAGTCTGCCTACTTTATTGCTTTGTGCTCTCACCTCTGACTTTACTGGGGGCTGTCCCCTACCACCATCTCGCTCTCTCTGTCAAAGAGTTAACTTACAGCTCCAATTAATAAAGTTCCTGGGCAATTAGGAGTGTTTAAATCCAAACCCCTCAGATGGCTCTCTAACTCGCCTGACAAGTTTACCCGGACTCCTACAGCTATGCATACGATTGTTTACAGTCTCCCAGCCTCGAGAGGCATGGGAAGCTTAAGATATTCAAATAGCTTAGAGCCTCTCAGAGAGTTAGAAACTGTCAGAATAAAACTAGTAAAAGATTTCATTGATGAGCCAATGCTTGTTGCCAAGTTTTCACATCCCCTGAATTGTATCCTTGAATGTGTATTAATTAATAATTGGTATGTAGAAAAAATAAGTAGTGGCCTTGGTGTTAGTAACTTTAGACCCTTAAGGTAATAAATTATTTCCTTTGTTGTAAACCCATTACACATCTGCCCTATAGGAATGCAATTTTATCTTCGGAAGATGGCACCAAACCTTAAAATAATTACTCTTAGAGAAACTAAGTCTTATGGCTGATAAGTCTTTGTCAAGAGTCATAAAATGTTAATAGGCCTTCTGGCCAGAAGATGATGTAAATCACCTAAACCATTTGTATACGATAAATTTGCAGGAAAGAAACCCTGGTTTTTGATAAGGATCAAAGACTGCTGACTTTGCATCCCCTATTAACCTCTATGTGTAACTTAGGGTATAAAAGCCCCTGTTGAAAATAAAGCTACGGGCCTTGCTCACCAATGCTTGGTCTCCCCATGTCATTCTTCCCCTTAACTTCCAGCTGAGTCTCCATCTGGAGCGTGGATATCCTCTGCGACCATTTATTTGCCTGGGCTTCTAAGACCCACTCGAGAAGGTGTCTAAGGTGGGGCACCTTCTGCTATTCGAGAGGGTGCCTGCGGCCTCCGTGGTCAGAGCTAACCTGGTGTCACGGGTTATATTGATTTTCCGCGTAAACCAAGCTACTCAGCTTCTTTTCTCCACCAAATTTTCCTGCTGAGCTATCCTCATTCTATTACTTTTTATATCTTTGATGAATAAATAAATAAATAGTCGCCGAAGCCGTCTCTCCTTCGAATACCCTGGATCAGCCGGGGCTAGACCTCGGCAAGATACCAAGTTTTAGGACATGAAGAGTTAATTTTTTTTTTTTTTTTTTACTATGCAATTAATTCAATGCATTTGTGCACTTACATTGGAATTAAACATTTATCAACCAACACTGTACATATATGTAAGCCTTTCATTTTCATAAACAACTGACTATGGAGCTGGTATTGCTATATTGACTTCCAGAAAATTTAGACATGCAAAACTTTTTGCCTAAAATGTACAGCCGTTCAGTCAGTTCAGTCACTCAGTCATGTCTGAGTCTTTGCAACCCCATGGACTGCAGTATGCCAGGCCTTCCTGTCCATCAACTCCTGGAGGTTGCTCAAACTCATGTCCATCGTGGCGGTGATGCCATCCAACCATCTCATCCTCTGTTGTCCCCTTTTCCTCCTGCCTTCAATCTTTCCCAGCATCAAGGTCTTTTCCAGTGAGTCAGTTCTTCGCATCATGTGGCCAAAGTATTGGAGCTTCAGCTTCAGCATCAGTCCTTCCAATGAATATTCAGGACTGATTTCCTTTAGGATGGACTGGTTGGATTTCCTTGCAGTTCAAGGGACTCTCAAGAGTCTTCTCCAACACAACAGTTCAAAAGCATCAATTTTTCTGCACTTAGCTTTCTTTATAGTCCAACTCTCACATCCATACATGATTATACAACATGAATGTAGTATAATCATACAACATGATGCTTATTGTCAGGATATGCATTTATTCAAAATGACTCCAAACTCTTCAGATCACCTGATTGATTTTTAAAATATAAGTGATGAAGCCAGTTTAGAAATAACAGTTCAGTTCATAGTGACATAAAAATAAGTTTTGAAGATAAACTTAGGCATAATTGGAAATGGTATTGAACTACATAGATTTACTACTGTGACTGATATATATCAGTAAATATCTATAAAATGTGTATCTGCTTAAATGATATGAGCATTGTTAAATTACTTTCAGCGATCTAAGCTTGAAATAATATTCTGCTGCTGCTTTTTCCCCCAAAACATTCAGATCAGTTTAATTGATGAGTATAAAAATTTCAATGTGAACTGTTAAAAAACTAATTAAAAATAGAAAGCATTCAAAACTTCTTATGTATTTAATCAGTATTTCTTTCAAAATGATGCAACTGAAAAGAAATATAAAATACTATTTAGGTTGATACAAGATTGAAAATTTCATTAGAAGTCTGTTTATCAAATGTTTGCTCCCATACAGATTCATTCTCATCGATTTATTGTGTTTGTTTCCTTTGCTATGTGACAAATTGCCACAAACTTTGTGGTTTCATAAAACTCGTACTTATTTGCTTAGGTTCTGTAGATCATAAACAGTGTGGAATGCCTGGTATCTCTGCTGAAGGCTGAAATCAATGTGTAGACTAGGCTGAGTTCCCATGCAGAGTATCTGGGGAGAATCCACTTCCAAAGTAGTTTTTCAAAATCAAATGTGCATTTATTTATTTTGGCTACACTGGGTCTTAGTAATGGCGTACAAGCTTATAGTTGTGGCATGTGGGGTGTAGTTCCCAAACAGGGATGGAACACAGTCCCCTCTGTGTTGGAGTTTTAGCCACTGGACCACCAGGGAAGTCCCTCCCAAGTCATTCTCGTTCTGCAGATCTCATTTCCTTGTCAACTGTAGGTTTGATAATCCTGTGTCATTGTGGACTTTGTCTCCTCCATCTTCCGAGCCAGCAAAAGATAATCTTTCTTGAGTCAAATCCTTTTTATGCTTCAAATCTCTACATGGGAAAACTGGTACAGTCTCCTCCAAGGATAGCCCAACCTCTTCAAGGATCACCCGATAGATAAGACCCAGTGAGTATAAAATCCCTAATTTAAAGGCAAATAACTTGGGAGACTAATTATATCTACAAAATCCCCTCATCTGGCACCCAGATTAGCATTTCATGAATAGCTAGGAAAAGATGTATATTTTCTAGAGTATAGATAATCTTATGGCTGATCTTAGAATTCTGCTTATCACAATGTATTTTTTAATTAATAGAAATTAAATTATACATACATTTATACATTAATGTTTTTCTTTTTATGTAATATTTAGTCTAAAGTATATCCTTGGATTTAAAAGATTTATTGAAAGTAACTGGTTTTAGAGAATGTCTTTTCATGAAAAATATAGCTACATAAAAATATTGATCATTTTTCAAATAGCTAATGCATCCTAATGTTTAGTGATTAGTATGCAAGTAATGCATTGATTTGGAGAAGGAAACTACAACCTACTCAGGTATTCTTGCCTGTGAAATCCCAAGGACAAAGGAACATGGAGGGCTATAGTCCATGGGGTAGCAAGGGTTGGACACAACTTAGGGTGTAACCCACCATCAGCAATGCATTAATTACCTTGAACTTACAATTTCTACTCCAGGTGATCTTTTCCTACGATTTCTAGACTTTCATCCCTCCTAAAACTCTACCTCATTGAGCACAAGAGTCGACTTCTGTGAATTAAGATTTCTGTTTATATTTATCAGAGAAATCACTGTTAAGAATTTTCAAGGCAGCCACATTATCAAAAGAAAGACTAATTCATTTTATTAATGAATGATACAGAATCCATTTAGAAATCATTTTAGGTGTACAGAAGAATTGCAATGGTAGTACAGGTTGGCTAT
Organism: Bos javanicus; assembly: GCF_032452875.1. Taxonomy (NCBI): domain Eukaryota; kingdom Metazoa; phylum Chordata; class Mammalia; order Artiodactyla; family Bovidae; genus Bos; species Bos javanicus. The sequence goes on from NC_083881.1 coordinate 49,899,173, forward strand.
GTACCGTTAACACAATAAATCAAAACTGATAAATTAACAGTGATACAATTTCATGACCTAAACTAGATACTGTATTTAGATTCAATTTTTCCACTAGCGGCCTTCGTCTTTTCCAGAGTCCTATCCAAAGGCCCATGTTGCATTTGTCAATCACATCTCCTGATACCCTTCAATGTGTGGCAGTTTCTAATCATGCAACATCTTTCTTGACTTTGACACTTCTGAAGAGCGCTAGTCCAATATTTTATTGGATGTCAGAGAATTTTGTGTTTTCTGGTGCTATCTCCTAATTGGACTAGGGTTATGGATTTGGGAAGAGAACTATGGAGGTCATGTGCCTTCCTAAATTATATCGTGTTAGAGGGGTGCATATCAACATGCGGTATCACTGGTGAGTTTAATGTTAATCACTGATTAACTTCGTGTCTATAAGGCTTTTCCACTGCTAAGGTTGCAGTGTGAAGTAAATCACTAAATCCAGCCCATGCTCAGGAGGATGTTAAATCCCACCTTTTAGAGGGAGAAGTATCAAATATTCTGTGGATTTATGTTAAAATCACAACAGTGATTAATAAATATTTTGTGAAACATAACATGTGGATGCAAATATCATCCATCTTAAGGTTTCTTGGTTTTAGTTTTGGCATTCTTCAATATACTGTGCCTACAGAGATTATTATGCTGTTTTAATGGTAATTTTTATTTCCTTCATTTCTTCCAATTTTGTTAACTAACATTATTCTGCAAGAAAAAATTGTTTCTTTTTATATTAATGTGATTATTCATTCTCATTTAATTATTTTCTCATTTGTTAAATTATTCATTCATTCATTTTTTCTAATTTTTGCTTATAGCCTAGCTGCTATCATTTATTTTATTGCTCAAATCATTTCTGCCTCGGCCACTCTTTTAAGCTGGTCTCCTGTGTCCTTCATGTACCATCCATTTATCTTTTTAGCATTTTCTCACTTCCTGGCCCTAAAGGGTGCTCCAGGCTTGGCTTGTATTGTGCCTACCCCTATAATCAGACATTTCCCTCGAAAGCCCTGGAGCCTATGATGCACAGAAGGTAACCATAGCAACCACATTGTTTAAACCCAGCGGGGCTCCTAAATAGAATACAAACCCTCACTATAAGGATGGGTGAGTTGGCCTGAGGGTTTTTCTAATTTCTGCATCCTGCTTACTTTCCCTTTCCACTCTTCCACCCATAAGATCTGTCTCTTGCACTCTTATAGCTGCATTCCACTCTTATTTTCACTCTATACTGTGAGCATGATCATGGGATCTGGGACTTCAGATTAAACCTGTTTTGTGATAGCATTGTGAGCCTAGTTCTTGGTCCTGTGATCATCACAAGAGTTCTGAGCCTCTTCCTGTTACAGTGGTTGGACTAGTGCACATCCCTGCTCCTCCTCACTAGTTTATCCTATGATCTCAGTGCTCTGATGGATTTACAAAAAGTCATTAATTCACTTTTGTCTAGCTCTTTTCTTGGTATAAGGATAGGATATATACTTTTCCAATTCTACTTCTCTGTGTTAAAACTGTCCCCAAAATTTAAACAAGTAATCTAAAAAGAGGAAATATAAGGTACAAAAAAAAAAAAAAAGAAAAATTTTTGTAACTTTTAATGGCCTCCTATGTTTCTGTTATAATTGATTATTGGATTATGACATGTTCTGGACACATCCTTAAACACCTAAAATTGCTCCTGATTAATTCTTCATCACCCTAAAATTATAGGATTCAGAAGACATAGAAAAAAAGTATTATTTTCCATTTAAATGACATTATTGCAATTTTTGTAGCAGTATTTCATGAACAGCTTGATTTCAGTGTAAATTCCAGTATTTCTAAATTACAGGGTGCACTTTTTTTAAAAAAAAATAAAGCAAAATATGAATATTTTTAGAAAGTTCAAATGTTAGAGAAGATACTTTTAAAAATCTCTCCTTATCTTCAAGATTTAGATTAAAATTTCAGCTATAATTTGAATGCTAATTAGAATGTAAAAATTACATGTGTATTACTTTAACATAAGTGAATATATATTTTATAAGTTTATTTCATAAGTAATCAGTTCAGTTCAGTCACTCAGTCATATCCAACTCTTTGCGACCCTATGGACTGCAACATGACAGGCCTTCCTGTCCATCACCAACTCCTGGAGCTTGCTCAAACTCATGTCCATTGAGTCAGTGATGCCATCCAACCATCTAATCCTCTGTTGTCCCCTTCTCCTCTGGCCTTCAATCTTTCCTATCATCAGGGCCCATTCCAATGAGTCAGTTCTTTGCATCAAGTGGCCAAAGTATTGGAGTTTCAGCTTCAGCATATGTCCTTTCAATAAGTATTCAGGACTGATTTCCTGTAGGATGGACTGGTTGGATCTCCTTGCAGTCCAAGGGACTCTCAAGAGTCTTCTCCAAGACCATGGTTCAAAAGCATCAGTTCTTCAGTGCTCAGCTTTCTTTACAGTCTAACTCTCACATCCATACATGACCACTGGAAAAACAATAACCTTAACTAGATGGACCTTTGTCAACAAAGTAATGTGTCTGCTTTTTAATATGCTGCCTAGGTTGGTCATAGCTTTTCTTCCAAGGAGCAAGTGTCTTTTAATTTCATGGCTGCAGTCACCATATGCAGTGATTCTGGAGCCGAAGAAAATAAAATCACTGTTTCCATTGTTTCCCCATCTATTTTCCATGAAGTGATGGGACTGGAAGCCATGATCTTAGTTTTTTGAATGTTGAGTTTTAAGCTAGCTTTTTCACTCTCCTCTTTCACTTTCATCAAGAGGCTTTTTAGTTCTTCACTGTCTGCCATAAGGGTGGTGTCATCTGCATATCTGAAGTTATTGGCATTTCTCCCGACAATCTTGATTCCACCTTGTGCTTCATCCAGCCCAGCATTTTGCATGATGTACTCTGCATATAAGCTAAATAAGTAGGGTGACAATATACAGCATCAACGTACTCATTTCCCTATTTGGAACCAGTCTGTTGTTCCATGTCCAGTTTTAAATGTTGCTTCTTGACCTATATGCAGATATCTTAGGAGGCAGGTAAGGTGGTCTGGTATTCCCATCTCTTTAAGAATTTTCCACAGTTTGTTGTGATCTACACAGTCAAAGGCTTTGGCGTAATCAATAAAACAGAGTAGATATTTTTATGCATGTCATAATTGATGTGTATATATATATATTTAAATATAAATACAGATACATATATTTATTTGTTAAAAACTTGGTGGCAATGTATATTTTTATACATTTTTTATACATACAAATACATTTTTGTTCTCTAGTTGAGTTGATTGGGCTTCCCTGGTGCCTCAGAAGAATCCACCTGCAATGCAGGAGACCTGGGTTCAATCCTGGGTTGGGAAGAGCCCCTGGAAAAGGGAATAACAACTCACTTCAGTATTTTGCCTGGAGAATCCCCATGGACAGCAGAGCCTGCCAGGCTACAGTTCACAAGGTCGCAAAGAGTCAGACATGACTAGAGACTAAGCACAGCACCCAGTTCAGTTGATTATGCCATTAGAAGGCAGTGTTGTGTTAATGCTGTATTTTTAAGTCATTTGTTTTCCTTTTTTGACAGAGCACAACACTGAAAATATTTCCTTGTTTTTTACTCTCCACTTAGTACCATCCTATTGGTACAGACTCACTCTTTGCATGTGTGCACTGGTATAGGCTCACCTTTTATTTAAAGCTAATTTGAGAAAGGGACTATCTTTTTGTTTAGACTTTGCTTATGTTCAGCATTTATTCACCATTTGAAAGTTTTCATGGCAGATTCCCTGTTAATCTTTATGTTATCAGGTAGTTTTTCAGAACAAGTGTGATGTTGAATCTATAGGGGTCTATTTCTGCACTCTATTCTGTTCCATCAATTCATTCTATCCTAGATCTTTTGATTCTCCAAATAAATTTTAGAATCAGTTTTTCAATATCTACGAAATTACCTGATGAAATTTTGATTAGGATTTCATTGAATTTATAGATTCAGTTAGGAAGCTTACATCTTGAAAATCTTGAGTCTTTCTATTCACGAACATGGAATATCTCTCTATATACTTATTCTTTGATTTTTATTTAGCAGATTTTTGTAATTTTCCTCATCTAGATCTTAATTTTAGACCTGTTTCTTCTCTAATCCATGCTTTTAATGTTGTAAATTTCCCATTTTGTACTGCTTTTGCTTCATTGTGCAAGTTTTGATAAATCGTTTGTTCATTTTCCTTTAGTTCACAATATTTTTGTAGGGACTCGAGATCTCTGTTTTCGACTCATGTGTTATTTAGATGTGTATTGTTTACTCTAATTATTTTGGGATTTTCCAGCTATCTTTCTGTTAACTGCTAGTTTATACCCATTGTAGTCTAAGAACAGACACTGTATGATTTCTCTTCTTTTAATTTTGAGAAGGTATATCCTATGGCCCAAAATGTGGTTTACTTTGCTGAATGTTTCATCATAGCTTGAGAAAAATAGATATTCTGTTGTGGTTGGATGAAATAATACATCCATATAAACTACAAATCAACTGATATGTCAGTTTCTGATAGATTTTCTGAAGTCTCCAACTATAATAGTGTATTATCTATTTCTCCTTCCAGTTCTCTCAGCTTTTGCCTTATGTAGTTTGATATTGTTTTTATGCACTTGTGCATTGCTGCTGCTGCTGCTAAGTCGCTTCAGGCATGTCCGACTCTGTATGACCCAATAGAGGGCAGCCCACCAGGCTCCCCCATCCCTGGGATTCTCCAGGAGAGAACACAGGAGTAGGTTGCCATTCCCTTCTCCAATGCATGACAGTGAAAAGTGGAAGTGAAGTCGCTCAGTCATATCCGACTCTTAGCGACCCCATGGACTGCAGCCTACCAGGCTTCTCCGTCCATGGGATTTTCCAGGCAAGAGTACTGGAGTGGGGTGCCATTGACTTATGCATTAAGGAATGTTATATTTTCTTTGAGAATTGACTCTTATCATTGTGTAATGATCCTCTTTATCTTTGTTAATTTTTCTTTCTTTAAGATCTTTTGTCTGACACTAATGTAGATACTTATGTTTTCTTTTAATCACTATTAGCATAATATATTTTTCTGCATCCATTTACTTTAAGTCTATGTGTGTGTCATATTTAAAGTAGGCTTCTTATATATAACAGACAGTTGGGTCTTCTTTATGAGTCACTGTAGAAATCTGTCTTTCAATAGTTAAATTTAGACCATTGACATGTGAAGTAAACATTGATATGGAGGATTAATACCTACCCTATTGTTACTGTTTTTAATTTGTTTCCTTTGTACTCTGTTGATATTTTTTACTTCTTTTATGCTTTCATGGTTTTAATTCAACATTATGTTTTTCCATTTTCTTTCCTTTCTTAGCATATTTGATGTACTTTAAAAAACACTTTTCTAAGAGTCTCATGCTCTACCGACATACAATATTGTAAAGTTTAAAAATAAAATAAAATTAAAAAAAAATCTAAAACAAAACAAAACAAAAACCACTTTTCTAGTGGTTAGTCTAGAGTTTGCAACATAAATTTACAACTGATATGTCCACATTCAAATATTAATAATACTGTAAGCTTTGCAAGTAGTGCAAGTAACTTTGTTACAAAATAATCTCAATTCCTCCCTCCTGTCTTCTGTATTATTGCTGTTATTCACTTCAAATACACATAAAAATTCATAGATAAATATATAAGCATAAATAATTGGATGCAGTGTTGTTATTTTATACAAAATGCTATTATATATGAACAATAAAAATAACTTACAATTATTTATTAAAAGTTTTAATTTTACATTTGCATATTGACAATGCTTTGAAAATGTTTTTCCTTTCTGTATATAGTTCTGAGTTTCTAACTTGTATAGTTTTTCTTTTCTCTGAAGAATTCCTTGTAACATTTTCTACAAGGCAGGTCTACTGTTGAAAAAATTTTTAATTGTTATTGGTATGAGAAAATTTATTTCTCCTTCACTTCTGAAAAATAATTTCACATGGTACAGAATTTTAGGTATATAGTTTTTTTCTATCAATACTTTAAATGTTTTACTCCACTCCTCTTTCTTGCATGTTTCTGAGAAGGGAAATGCAATTCTTTGATAACTAAACTGTTTTTTCTACTGCCTTTTGCAGGACTTTTTCTTTATATTTTATTTTTGGAATTTGGAAATGAAATGACATGCTTGGGTGTGTTTCTTTGTGTGTATATGTTTTGGGCATTTATACTATTTGGTGTTTTCTAAGCTTTTTAAATCTGTGTATTGATGTCTGACATTAGTTTAAGAGAATTTCTCATTTTTATTTTAAATATTTTTCTTTTTCTCTTTCTTCTCTTTTAAATATTTCCATTACATATATTTTATACATTTTGTACTTGTACCATGATTCTTGGATATCTGCATTGTTTTCTATCCTTTTGCCTTTTCCTTTTAGTTTTGAAGGTTTCTACTGATATGTGTTCAAGCTCAAAGATTTGTTTCTCACCTATGTCCAATCTCTAAATAAGCCAAAGACATTCTTTACTTCTGTTACAATGTTTTTTAACTGTCTCTTAAAATTTTCATATATGCACTTACATTCTCCATGTTTTTGAATGCTATTTATTTTGCATGTAAGATAACTTGACATATTAGTCATAGTTGTTCAAAGCTCCTGATCTAATAGTGTCAACATCCCTGACATATCCAAGACTGTGCTTGATGATTCTCAATTTCTTAAAACCATGCATTTTGCATTTTTGGGTGCCTCGTGATTTTTTCCTTTGTAGCTGAACTTGATATACTTGGTAAAATGACTATTATAAGTAAATATTTAGTAATTTGGTTGTATGTGTGGATGGGTAAAAGCATTCTATAGTCCTATGATGAGGTCTCAGTCTTTTAGTAAGCCTGAACCTCTGCATTACTTGCATTACACGTACTTAGGTTTTTCTGTTTGTTTTTAAAAGTTTTATTGATGTATAGTTGCTTTACAATGTTGTTTTAATCTCTACTGTATAGCAAAGTAAATAAGCTGTACATATATTCCATCCTTTTTGGATTTCCTTCCCGTTTAGGTCACCATAGAACATTGAGTAGAGTTCCCTGTGGTATACAGTAGGTTCATATTATTTACCTGTTTTAGCCATGTGTGTGCAAGTTCAGTTGCTCGGTTGTGTCCTACACTTTGCAACCCCATGGACTGTAGCCTGCTAAACTCCTCTGTCCATGGAATTTTCCAGGCAAGAAAACTAAAGTGAGTTGCCATTTCCTATTTCAGGGGATCTTCCTGACCCAAGAATCAAAACTGTGTCTCTTGCATCTCCTGCATTCTTTACCACTGTGCCACCTGGGAATCGTTTATACACAGTAGTGTGTGTGTATATATATATATATATATATATATATATATATATATATATATATATATATGTCAATTCCAGTCTCCCAATCCATTCCCCCTCCCTTTCCCCACTTGGAGTCCATACATTTGTCCTCTACATCTGTGTCTCTTTCTGCTTTGCACCTAGGTTCATCCGTACTATTTGTCTAGCTTCCACAGATGTGCATTAATGTACGATATTTGTTTTTCTCTTTCTGACTTACTTCACTTTGTATGACAGTCATTAGGTCCATCCACGTGTCTACAAATGACACAATTTCATTCCTTTTTATGGTTGAGTAATGCTCTATTATATATATGTACCATAACTTCTTTATCCATTCCTCTGTTGATGGACATTTAGGTTGCTTCCATGTAATACAGCCACTATCACAGTAGAACTCCACTATCTCCACTATAACAGGAGAACAGTATGGAGGTTCCCTAAAAAATAAAAGTGGAACTGCCATATGACCCAGCAATCCTACTCCTGGGCATATGCTCCAAAGATACATGCATCTTAATGTTCATCTTAAGTTTCTTTTTTAATGCCCACTTAGGTGGGACAGGATGGATAGGGTTTCATGGAATTAGCCTAACTGACCTTGGGGAAAGGAAATGCCTATGATAAAACCCATACTCTGGTTAAATAGTTTCTCCTAAGGACAGATCTTCTTAAAAACAGAGTACTCTGGTGTATTTCATAATGCTTCCTTTTTTCTGCTCCCCCTGCTGAAAGCATGAGGGGATTTTTCTGCAATATTCACTGTGAGAATTTTGTAGAGTTTTAGAAAATATTCATAAAATTGTTGGGGGGCATCCCCTCAATGACTGGGTCCTCTTTGAGTTTTTAATCTCTCATGCTTGTCCATATTGAGCCTCCAGCATTTCATCAGTTCTTGGTCAAGTTTCTCTACCTTGGCATTGGTTCTCATGAGCTGTTTCTGCTCATGGATTTCTATTCTGGTAAACTGTGATTATCTGTATTCCTTGCAGGTGTCTCTAACTTAGGGGCAGCAGTTTGACCTGAGTTTTTAATCTCTCATGCTTGTCCATATTGAGCCTCCAGCATTTCATCAGTTCTTGGTCAAGTTTCTCTACCTTGGCATTGGTTCTCATGAGCTGTTTCTGCTCATGGATTTCTATTCTGGTAAACTGTGATTATCTGTATTCCTTGCAGATGTCTCTAACTTAGGGGCAGCAGTTTGACCTGCGACCTCACTGTACTTACTGATCTAAGAAGAGTTGTTTCTTTCTGCTTGTTCAGCTTTTTACTTATTGTTAGAATGGAGGGTAACTTCCAAGTTTCTTACATGCCAGTCTGGAAATGGCAATTTAATTTTTCTCATTTCTTTTAATGGTCAAATAATATTCCATTGTATGAATATACCATATTTTACTTAACTATTAATCTGTTGAATATTTGGATTGTTACCACATTTTTGCTATTATGCATGATGGTGCTAGGAAAATGTGTGTGTGTGTGGTATATGTTTTAATTTCTCTAAGAGAACGTTGTTGCTGTTCAGTTACCCAGTCATGTCCAACTCTTTGTGACCCCATGGACTGTAGCACAACAGGCCTTTCTGTCCCTCACCATCTCCTGGGGTTTACCCAAATTCATGTCCATTGCATGGGTGATCCAGTCATCTCATTGTTTGATACCCTCTTCTCCTCCTGCCCTCTATCTTTCCCAGCATCAGGGACTTTTCCAATGAGTCATCTGTTCACATCAGATGACTGAAATACTGGACTTCAGCATCAGTCCTTCCAATGAGTATTCAGGGTTGATTTCACTTAAGGTTGACTGGTTTGAACTCCTTGCTGTTCAAGGGACTCTTAGGAATCTTCTCCAGCACCACAGTTCAAAGGCATCAATTCTTCATCACTCTGCTTTCTTTACGATCCAGCTGTCATAACCGAATGTGACTACTGGGAAGATCATAGCCTTGACTATAAGTACCCTTGTCGGGAGAGCAATGTCTTTGCTTTTCAACACACTGTCTAGGATTGTCATAGCTTTCCTGCCAAGAAGCAAACGTCTTTTGATTTCATGGCTGCAGTCAGTACCTGCAGTGATTTTAGAGCCCAAGAAGAGGAAATATGTCACTACCTTCACATTTCCCCCCCTCTATTTGTCATGAAGTAATGGAGCCAGATGCCATGATCTTAGTTTTTTAAATATTTAATTTTAAGCCAGCTCTGTCACTCTCCTCCTTCACCTTCATCAAGAGGCTCTTTAGTTTCTCTTTGTCTTCTGCCATTATAGTGGTATCATCCACCTATCTGAGGCTGTTGATGTTTCTCCCAACTATCTTGATTTCAGCTTGTAACACTTCCAGCCCAGCATTTTGCATGATGTGCTCAGCATATAGATTAAACAAACAGGGTGACAACAGACAGCCCTGTCATAATCCTTTCTCAATCTTGAACCAATCAGTTGTTCCATACAGGGTTATGACTATTGCTTCTTGACCTACATACAGGTTTCTCAGGAGACAGGTAAGATGGTCTGGTATTCCCATTACTTTAAGAGCTTTTCACAGTTTATTATGATCTACACAGTCAAAGGCTTTGGCACAGTTGATGAAACAGAGGTAGATGTTTTTCTGGAATTCCTTACCTTTCTCTATGATCCAGTGAATGTTGGCAATTTGATCTCTGATTCCTCTTCCTCTAAGAGAATACATGCTTAGTAATATGATAATGCTATGTTTTTAAGGAACTTCCAGACTATTTCCAATGCAGCTGCACTGTTTTATGTTTCCACTAGCAGGACATAAGTATTTCAGTTTTCTCACATCATCTCAACACTTTTTTCCCCTTAAAAAATGTTTTTTTTTTTTTTTGATGATGAGCATCACAGTATGTGTTGTATAGAAGTATATCATTGTGATTTTGATTTACATTTGTTTTCTGATGGCTTATGATGTTGAGCCCCTTTATAGGTACTTAATATCCACTTATATATGCTTTTTGAAGAAATGTCTATTCATATCCTTTCTCTGATTTTTAAAACATGGTTCTCTTTATTATTGTGAAGATATTTAATATAACTATACACACATTTCTTATGACAAGTCGAGTATTGTACACTCATTACTAATACCAAGGGAGAACTTTATTGTTTTAAAAAAATTTTTTTTTAATATTGGAGTTTAGGTGATTAAGAATGTTGTGATAGTTCAGGTGGAAAGCAAAGGGACTCAGTCATACATATAGATGTATCTCCCCACTCCCCCAAACTCCCCTCCCATCCAGGCCAGAGGAGGACTTTAAATTCTTCTGCCCATTGAATGTTGCTGTCAGAGTCCCAAGGAAAACACGAAACAGTCAAGCACTGAAGGAAACAATGCTTTTTTTACATGGAGGAGAGACTGAGCAAGATCAGCTTCAGTAGAGCTCTTTGGTGCCCCATGGCCAGCAATCACTCCTTGCAGTTAATGCAGAGCAATTTGCAACATACATCCCCCTCATACTGCAGTAGAAAGACCTTGTCACCTCCCATCAATGCACAGATACAACAGTTGGACATTGCCATACAATGCACATGTTTTGACCAACTATAAAAGAATCAGTTCAGTTCAGTCGCTCAACCGTGTCTCTTTCTTTGTGACCCCATGAACCACAGCATGCCAGGCCTCCCTGTCCATCACCAACTCCCGGAGTTTACTCAAACTCATGTCCGCTGAGTCGGTGATGCCATCCAACCATCTCATCCTCTGTCATCCCCTTCTCTTTCCATCTTCAATCTTTCCCAGCATCAGGGTCTTTTCCAATGAGTCAGTTGTTCACATCAGGTGGTTAAAGTATTGGAGTTTCAGCCTCAGCACCAGTTCTTCCAATGAATATTCAGGACTGATTTCTTTTAGGATGGACTGGTTTGATCTCCTTGCAGTCCAAGGGACTCTCAGGAGTCTTCTCCAACACCACAGTTCAAAAGCATCAACTCTTCAGTGCTCAGCTTTCTTTATAGTCCAACTCTCACATCCATACATGACTACTAGAAAAATTCTTTTATAGACCACAGATCAAATTACCAACATCTGCTGGATCATCAAAAAAGCAAGAGAGTTCCACAAAAACATCTACTTCTGTTTTATTGACTATGACAAAGCCTTTGACTGTGTGGATCATAATAAACTGTGGAATATTCTGAAAGAGATGGGAATATCAGACCACCTGACCTGCCTCCTGAGAAATCTGTATGCAGGTTAGGAAGCAACAGTAGAACTGGACATGGAACAACAGACTTGTTCAAAATAGGGAAAGGAGTATGTCAAGGCTGTATATTGTCACCCTGCTTACTTAACTTATATGCAGAGTACATCATGAGAAATGCTGGGCTAGATGAAGCACAAGCTGGAATCAAGATTGCCAGGAGAAATATCAATCACCTCAGATATGCAGATGACACCACCCTTATGGCTGAAAGTGAAGAGGAACTAAAGAGCCTCTTCATGAAAGTGAAAGAGGAGAGTGAAAATGTTGGCTTAAAACTGAGCATTCAGAAAGCTAAGATCATGGCATCTGGTCCCATCACTTCATGGCAAATAGATGGGAAACAGTGGCTGACTTTATTTTTCTGGGCTCCAAAATCACTACAGATGGTGATTGCAGCTATGAAATTAAAAGACGCTTACTACTTGGAAGAAAAATTAATACCAACCTAGATAGCATATTAAAAAGCAGAGACATTACTTTGCCAAAAAAGGTCCGTCTAGTCAAAGCTATCATTTTTCCAGTAGTCAGGTATGGATGTGAGAGTTGGACTGTAAAAGAATGAGTGAGTGAGTGAGTGAATGAAGTTGCTCAGTTGTGTCCGACTCTTTGCGACCCCATGGACAGCAGCCTACCAGGCTCCTCCAACCATGGGATTTTCCAGGCAAGAATACTAGAGTGGGGTGCCATTTCCTTCTCCAGGAGATCTTCCCAACCCAGGGATTGAACCTGGGTCTCCTGCATTTGTAGGCAGACGCTTTACCATCTGAGGTACCAGGGAAGTTATGAAAGAATATTGATCACTAAATAGGGAAATATATTCCCACATAAGATGATAAACCAGCACAGGCTGTGTGGGCTAATTATCTTTTGGCAAGTAAGCGTTCCAAGCACAAGGCCCATTTTTAGGGGTCTCAGTTGGTATTGGAAGACTGCACACATGAGACTGCTTACCCAACACTTATTAAGCTACATAACTTGAAGACATTTCTCCCATTCCATGGTCTGTCTTGTCCTTTGGTGTCGAAGAACAATAGTTCTTGTTGGTATCCTTTGTAAACTGAGTTTTCAATTTTGATGTCCAATTTAGCTTTTTTCCTTTTGTTGCTTGTGCCATTGGTATTCTATCAAAGTAACTGGTGAGTAATGGAAAACTCGACAGTAGGAAACTGTCTACATAGTTCTGCCTTTCCCTGCTATAAATGCGATAAAACACTGTAAAGCACTTTCAGAATGACTTATTTCACTTCATAATAGGCATTTGATATTTATCCATGTCTTTGTGTGACTTGATTGATCATTTCATCACCAAATAATCCATTGAATGGATGGACCACAGTTTTGTACCCATTTATTTATTGAAGAACATTTTCCTGGTTTTCAGGTTTTAATGATTATGAATAAAGCTGAAATAAAAAGGCAGGTTTTTGTTTGGACATACTTTTGCAAGTCTGTTGAGTAAACATCTGGGAGCACAATTGCTTGAATGGTCTGACTACGGTTAGATTTGTAAGGTACTGTCAGATTATCTTTCAAAGCAGTTTACCATTTTACATTATTACCACAGAGATGTCCTTTTGCTCCTTGCCAAAAAAATTGATATTGCCAGGGTTTTGTTGTTGGTTTTGTTTTATTTTTGCCATTTTCATAGACCTGTATGTCTTACATATTTAATATTGGCTTTTCTTACTGTTGTTAATGAGAGCAGACCAAGAGTTACGTTTACCATCTAATCAGAGGCTTTCAAATTGTACTTGGCTGCCAGTGGTCAATTTGATGTAGGAACTGTCTTATACTTCTTTATGAAAGTACTGACTAATAATTTCTTAAACTATTCTGTATAGGAAAGTATTCCATAAATTGTGTATCCCAGAGGCAAAGAGATTCAGTTTTCTCCTCTTCGTTCTCTGCTCTTTATTCTCACTGAAACGTCTACCTCATTTATGACCCTTGCTTTTCCTGATGTACTTCATTTTTATGCAGGTCATTTTCATCCTCTTAAAGACCCTCATCTAACATACAGCTAACTAGTCTCAATAAAAGCTTTCTTTTATCCTATTCACTTTTTTAAAAAATCTGAAGTGGAGTACTATTTTCAGTGAACATTCAAGCGTTCTGTGCATTTTTCACTTCATGTTGAACACTTGATCCCAAACTTGAATTCAGACTCTACAATCGCCATTTGCTCTTTCTTAAAATTGCTTTTTTCCTGTTTCTTTCTCTTATAGTCAGCACACATTCCTCACAACAGTGATAAATATTAGCCAAACTCATTAGGCCTAGTTCTCAAGACAAACTCCTCTCCTGCATATCAAGTTGCACTGAGTAAGCCTGGTAATTTCTTGTAGATTAGATACTGACTCCAAATGCCACAGTACGCTGTTCATTTGGTACAGTTTCTGGTTACCCGAGGGAAAGGGTGACTTTTAAGCTGGTCTGGCTTCTTCTATCTGTTTAAGCCTTGAGGAAAAATTCTTCTAAAACTCAGGAGTGATTTAATAATTGGTATCAGTTGTGAGAGTGGCACAGGCTCCTTCATTAACAATTGAAAAAGAGCAAAAGCAGAGAAATACTTGATTGAAATATTCCAAATTGCTTTTCTTTCTTTCCCTGCATCTATTGTAGGCCTTTAGCCTCCAGTCATACAGGGACAACCTTGACATTAATACACAAGGGGAAAAACCATAATTAATAAGCTTAATATATCATTTGGAGTGTTAAAGCTAATTGTATTTATATTCAAATTTTAAGTCAGTTATTACCCTGGAGTAGTAATTTATAGACTTCTTCTCTGTGACCTAGAAATTATCACAGGAAAAAAGACCTATGTTTTTGTTTTATGCCCAAAGAATAACCTTCAGGGTTAGGGTTGTAATTTCTGGGTGGAATATTTAACATAATTACATTCATATTCAATAGGGAATCTTTTAGAAAATCACTGCTTGGAATGCAGTTCTATAAATGCTGTATCTTGAGCCAAATTAAACATGTAAAATGCCAAGTTCTCAATCTAAAGAAAAACGTTACCATCTGCTGTAATTATATAGAATGAGAAAGATAGTGAATGTTTTCCCATTTATTGAACACAAAAGAGACACTTCTTTTAAAACAAATTGTTGGGCCTTGTTGGTTCAGTTTGTGATGTTTTCACTCAAGCAGAATAATGTCTACATTCACTCTGTGTTATGTATTAGGTAGTTAAGTATACTCACATTTTACTAAAACCTTGCAAATGTTTCTTGGCCAGAAGGAGAGTGAAATGAAACATGATTCTCTATGTAATCAGTTAAAAATATCCAAACTGACAGTTGGCTTGGGTGACAGTTTACTTGGGATTTAAGCATTTCTCTAATGAGGTATAAAAGTAGTTTCACTCAACTCAGAACTTACAATTAAGACAATTTATACTTAAGGAATTTAGATTTACGTTAGAAATATATATTTTCCCCAACATTTCTTAAGTTCTGAGGTAGTATACAAAGAGCACATTTTTGTAAATTCTTCCTAAAAAGAAATTTTATTGACATTTTGTTTTAAGAATGGATGACATATACTATGATCAAATTTAAATACTACTTATCCATGAAAAGAAGTGTTATATTTGATTGTTGTTGTTTAGTCACTAAGTCATGTCTGTCTCTTCTGAGACTCCACAAACCTTAGTCTGCCAGCCTCCTCTGTCCCTGGGATTTTCTAGGCAAGAATACTGGAGTGGGTTGCCATTTCCTTCTGAAGACAATCTTCCCAACCCAGGGATCAAACCCATGTCTCCTGCATTGTCAGGCAGATTCTTTACTGCTGAGCCACTGGTGAAGCCCATTACATTTGATAGGTGAGTGCAAATTATCCAGACTTCCCTAAAAAATGAATAATAAAAGAAAGGTGATGCTTCTCATCCCTAAAGTAGGCCTTGTGTTTACACACTTTCTGTATCAAAATGAAGTATGGATCCCAGCAAATCCACTATACTTTATTCTCAGTGCCACTGGGCATTTCTCACAGCTGCCTAAGCTGCCTTCAGTAAATTGTTTTTTCCTACAACACACATTTCTCTCTTTCATACTACAAAATACATTATTTATGTGTATGTCTAATTCTGTTATTGGAAAAAGTAAGTTAATTTTTAGAGTTATTGATTTTATTTTGTCAAACATATGTTGCTCTTTTCTTCTTGTGACTAAAACAAAAAGAACTATGAAAGAAACAAACAAAATCGATATTTCTCTATTAACTACATTACTTAAAAATCACATTTGGTTCAGAGAAATGCAGGATATGAGATAGAATCACATGGAAACCAAATGTTTTAGGCTTCTTCTCCCAACCAACTTTCCCTAACCACCCTCACCTGCTTCTATTAACTACCATGCCTGTGTGTTTCAAGTATACATTTTATTGCATGTACTTAATTTATTATAATTATTAGTGTACATGTTATTAATATTTCTGCCATATTGCTAGCTTATTAAGGACATTAAATTGCATAGCTAAAGTTAAAAATATGCTGTCCTGAGCATAAAAGAAAAGTAATATTGCTCTTTGTATTGGGGTGAATTTTTACATTAAGGAGTAAAGGGGTAAATTGTTCTAGATTCTTCTTTAGAATTGAATCACACTGATTTTCTGCATGAACTGGGTTCCTCTCTTTAACCTCCGTGTGGAAAGCTTTGGAAGGAAAACAGAGGAAAAAAATATGTAGAAAACACAACATACTCAGGTCTGATCTGTGCCAAGGAATACATCACAAAAGGCTAACAGTAATATTAATGATATAACCTCCTTGTTATTGGGTGACTACCTTTGACATGTGTTATAAGTTATATTAATGAGAACTTTCTTAAATAGGTGGTTTTAGGCTGAAAATACTATGATCTTTTTTTTTTTTTTTTCATTCTCCTGCAACAGGAGGGAATTACTTGCTTCTTTGTCTTTGGGACCTGTTACACTTATCCCTGCAGAAAACCCTGAGTTCTCAATTGCTCTGTGTAAGGTCTATAGTCCTGGGGCAGAAAGGAGTGAAGGTTTAATTCAGCGGAAATGTTCGCATCTGGTATATTGAACTTAAGACTGAAAAAAAACCTCTAAATACAGGGATTTGATAGTAGAGTAAGAATGGAAATTTATGGTGGGGTCTTGATCCAGGGAGTTTAAGTTTCAGTGATGGTTTAGTAAAGCAGATAATATATTCAAAGCTGCACTGCCCCTTTTTAGATGTGAGCTGTTGTCTTAACAGTTACAAACTTAACAGATAACTATAGTAGATGACACCTTGCCCACAAGTGAGAGGTGTTTTTTGTTTTTTTTTTACTGGTCAATGGCTATTTTATAAGGCATCAGTTTATGGAAAAACATGAACTTTATCAAAGTGTTAGTTTGTGACTTATTTCAACTTGACTTTGAACTGTTTAGGTACAATTATTGATATATATATGTGTGTGTGACATATGTACATATGTGCTAAGATATACATATATATGTATGTGCTGATATATTTATTAGCAAGCAGATATTTCTGAGGAAATATTTAGGATACTATGAAAAAGAGGCTTTCCATATTTACAATCTTTGGACATCAAGAAATGTGACATTTATTTGTTGTTTTTCTTGTGCTTTTAAGCCCAAATGCAGGCAGGTAGAGTACATGATTTGTGTGTTCCAGAGGACTAATTTGTGAGGTTCTTGATTTTAGTTATAGACAGTGCTAGATCAATTGGGTGAAATGGCATTTATTATTTGTGACCACAGGGGAGCAATTTAAGGGGTTATCCTTGTATTCAAGTAGCTTATACATAGGCACAAGAGACGTACATCCTCTCATCCTACGGTCAAGTTGGCCTTGGGTTGTTTAGTTGGATACGTTTGGACATCTGACCATAGCTATGAAATTTGAGGCCTAAATTAGTCCTTGACCACATGTGGGAAAACTAATCTTCAGGGTAAACTAAGCAACCCATTACAAAAGTAGTGACAGCTTCATTTCAGAAATCTACTGAAAAATATTCTCCATCTGATGCATTTTCCAGTGAAGAAAGAACAAATCTAAAAGGCAGGTTTCACATGCATAAGCAATTCCATACCAGAGGAAAGAATGTATGAAAATAACTTTTCAAAAGAGAGTGGATGCCATGTTAACAGGCTGACTTATGAATCAATTCAGCTCTGGAATTTTAGAAATATGGAGAGTAGAGGATAAATTAATACTCAAATTAACTTATTTAAATAACCCATATGAAAAAGGACACCTAAAATAAAACCTGATATTTGAGGTCTACTAACACTTCTAACCCTTTGACTGTGTGGATCACAGTAAACTGGAAAATTCTGAAAAAGATGGGAATACCAGACCACCTGATCTGCCTCTTGAGAAATCTGTATGCAGGTCAGGAAGCAACAGTTAGAACTGGACATGGAACAACAGAGTGGTTCCAAATAGGAAAAGGATTACATCAAGGCTGTATATCGTCACCCTGCTTATTTAACTTATATGCAGAGTACATCATGAGAAACGCTAGACTGGAAGAAACACAAGCTGGAATCAAGATTGCTGGGAGAAATATCAATAACCTCAGATATGCAGATGACACCACCCTTATGGCAGAAAGTGAAGAGGAACTCAAAAGCCTCTTGATGAAAGTGAAAGTGGAGAGTGAAAAAGTTGGCTTTAAGCTCAACATTCAGAAAACGAAGATCATGGCATCCGGTCCCACCACTTCATGGGAAATAGATGGGGAAACAGTGGAAACAGTGTCAGACTTTATTTTTCTGGGCTCCAAAATCACTGCAGATGGTGATTGCAGCCATGAAATTAAAAGACGCTTACTCCTTGGAAGGAAAGTTATGACCAACCTAGATAGCATATTCAAAAGCAGAGACATTACTTTGCCAACAAAGGTCCGTCTAGTCAAGGCTATGGTTTTTCCTGTGGTCACGTATGGATCGTGAGAGTTGGACTGTGAAGAAAGCTGAGCGCTTAAGAATTGATGCTTTTGAACTGTGGTGTTGGAGAGGACTCTTGAGAGTCCCTTGGACTGCAAGGAGATCCAACCAGTCCATTCTGAAGGAGATTAGCCCTGAGATTTCTTTGGAGAGAATGGTGCTAAAGCTGAAGCTCCAGTACTTTGGCCACCTCATGCGAAGAGCTGACTCACCGGAAAAGACCCTGATGCTGGGAGGGATTGAGGGGAGGAGGAGAGGGGGACAACAGAGGATGAGATGGTTGGATGGCACCACCGACTCAGTGGACATGGGTTTGGGTAAACTCTGGGAGTTGGTGATGGACAGGGAGGCCTGGTGTGCTGCAGTCCATGGGGTAGCAAAGAGTCAGACATGACTGAGCAATTGAACTGAACACTTCTAACTAGTAAAATTTGCCAGAAGGCAGCCATATGTCAGTTGACACTTTCTGAATCTTCTATTATAGAAATTAAAGAATGACAAAACTAACACTTTGGGAGATTCTTTCAATTTTATTAAAGCATATTTGTCATGGACCCTAGATGACCAGTATTAACTGACCAAAAGATGTCTATTTTCTTGTATTTCCTACCTGTAAGAGAGAAGAGTATTGCTTCATCAAAAGAGAACTACTAACACATTTTGGGAATATCTTTTTTTGGGGGGGAATATCTTTAAAAACATAAAATCTCTTGTTTTTAATATCTTCTTCTAAATGTCTTGCCTGTGGAGCTCTCCCTACATTACTGGAGCAAAGAAGGGGGGCATTTTGGAGAGATTATATGTATTCCCAAGGAGGTGAGACAGTAACACCCCTAGATTCCAATGCATGAAGCCATTTTCTTATTTTTTTCTATCCCCATTTTAATCAGTCTTGAAGAAAACTATACCCATCAAGAGACAGGGAGAGAAAACTTATGTGAAAGTCAGCTCCAAACCATCTGCTTCTCTTTAAAGCTACCCTTGATGCAGAAGTAACACATTGGGGAAAATTTTTTTAAATGGCCCTAGTATGCAAAGTCCAAATAATTTAGACATACAAATTCCTATCAAAATTATAATGAGATTCTTAACAAAAATAGAAGAAAAATCCTAAAATTTGTATGGAAGTTATGTAGTAAAGTTAACCCTCATGGTGGGAATGAAAACTGGAACAGCCACTGTGGAAAAGAATATGAAGGTTTCTCAAAAAAATACTACGAGATGACCCAGAAATTCCACTCCTAGGTATACAGCTGAAAAACAAAACCCTAATTAGAAAAGATTCATGCACCCTAATGTTCAGAGCAGCATAATTTACAATTTCCAAGATATAGAAGCAATCTAAGTGCCATATATCTCCATATCTTCTGTATACACAGACACACACACACACACACACACAGAGTGGAATACTAAGCAGCTGTTAAAAACAATGAATTTTGCCATTTGCAGCAACATGGATTATATAGAGAAAGATAAATACTGTATGGTGTCACTCATATGTGGATTCTAAAGCACAGCAAGCTAGTGAATGTAACAATCAGGAGACTGCAAAGACAAGAAACAAACTAGTGGTTATCAGTGGGGATAGGGAAGTGGAGAGAGGCAATACAGAAGCAGGGGACTAAGAGGTATAAATTGTTAGACGTAAAATATATCCTTGTAGCTTATGTTATAACACAAGGAATATAGTTAATATTTTATAATAATTATAGATGGAGTAAAAGCTTTCAAATTGTGAATTACTATTTTATACATCTGTAATATAAAATATTGTACATCAACTGTACTTCAATTAATATTTTAAAAGTCCCATAAATTAGTTTTAACATAAACACTAATGAGATTAAAAAAATATTTCTCCCTTTAACCATAATAACAGCAATTGTGGTATAATGCTAAAATATTTTTAAGAGAGGCATTATCTAGGAGTAAATTTTGACATAGCTTAACCAGGGGTGCATTTGTTTGGAAAAATACGTCATTTGTGCACCTATATAAATGAGCTGAGAGATCTTAATAACCAAAATATTCTGGACATTTATAATGGGTACAATGATGCATAAAAGTCAGGTCGATTCTCTACAGAATTCAGAAAAGACCAAAAAGAGGTTACTTATTTTGAACTTTGAAAAGGATGGAAAATTTTGCTCTTGGCAAAAGAAATAGAACATAAAGAATGGGAGAAAAGAAAACTGCTGAGAAAATTTGGAGGGCTGCTGTGAGTAAGGGGTACCTATTTCATGAATGTTCTCATAGGCCATATTAAGTAAATTTCACTTTATTTTGAAGACAATGGGGAGTCACCATACGGATTAAAGCAGGGGAATTATATAATATCAGCTTGGAAAACTCTGACAGCAGTGTACATGATTGATGAGGATAAAGTCTAGAAGTAGTCCTCTAGGGAAGTGGTGGGTGAGGTATTATGTGGTCCTAGAGCACAAATGGCAATAGAAAAATAGAAGAGGAGAAATGTATGAGGTTATAAATGGACAATACTAATGAGAATAATATCCCATACACTGGTGAGAGATATTAAGGAAAACTAACCATTGAGAAATAGATAGTATTCAGGAGACTCTAAAACATGGAATTGATAGTAGCAGATGCCATGCAGAAAGAAAATTAAGTTGGGATTCAGGAATATAAGGGGCTTCCCAGGTGGCACAATGGTAAAGAATCCACCTGCCAATGCAGGAGACACAGGAGATGGAGATTGGATCCCTGGGTCAGGATGATCCCCCTGAGAAGGAAATGGCAACCCATTCCAATATTCTTGTCTGGGAAATCCCATGGACAGAGGAGCCTGGCAGGCTACAGTCCATGGGCTCACAAAGACATGACTGAGCACATGTATACCACCTCAGGAATATAAAGGAACTAAAACTTATTATGCATTTACTGTGTGCCAAGTACCACACTAGGTTACAATCCTCAAACACATTAGCACTGCACATAGGTATGCATGATCAGGACTGTTAGTCAACTGTACATGTAATAAAATGGTAACTCAACTATTTCAAAAGGCTCACCAAGTCTCATAGAACACAACTGCTTAGTAAGGCTTAGTAAGTTGTCTTTATGATTGCCAGTGTAAGATATTATGGTCCTAATTTTGAAAAGCATTTCTATAAATGAAAAATGATTCCATTCAGAGTAACTGATTACATACAGATAAATTCTGATTAGGTAGCCAAAGTAAAGTGAATGTGCACTATTTTTCTGAGTACTTGAAAATCTGATAATGACGTTTCATTTTTTCATGCTGGATCCTTTGAAATAGATTCCAAATAAAGAACAAGAGTGAGAGAGGGTAGGCAAATTTTAAATGTTGTGTTCAAATCAGAGTTTCCTTTTTTTTATGATTCATGTAACTGAGCAATACTTAAATCTATACTATAGCAATTTCCTGATGTATAAACTAGGAACACTAATTATGTACAAGGAGCTTCCCAGATGGCTCAGTGCATTGCAATCTGCCTCTAATGAAGAAGATGTGGGTTTGATTCCTGGGTCAGGAATATCCTCTAGAGAGGGAAATGGAAACCCACTCTAGTAATCTTACCTGGAAAATCCCATGAACAGAGGAGCCTGGTCGGCTACAGTTCCTAGGGTCTCAAAAGAGCAGGACAGTACTAACAATAATCATACACAACTTAGTCTTAGTTGTGATGTGCAACTTAAAAAGTCTATTTAAAGTTTTGGCACAGTTTGTCCTCTACAAATATTATGTAATGTTATTCCGGATTAGCAGAAAAATGTCATGGTTCTTATAAAATACTACATTACAGGACTTTTGGAAACACAGTCACATTTCCTTTTTCTAAATTTTGGCTTACAAATTTTATACATTCTGAAATAACACTCTGCAGTAACAGTAGGAGAAAGGGACTGATTTCTAAGTAACAACATAAAAATAAGTGTACTTCCTAAGTGAAAGCTAAAAAAAAAAAAACCCAAAAAAAAAACACAAAAAAAACCCTCTAAAAACATTCCCCAATTAAAAAGATATTAGGTTGGATTTTTTTCTCATTAATTCATATATTCTTTCCTTAAGCAACTACCTGTTTTCTTCCTTTATATAAGATTTTAAATATATATATATATATATATATATATATATATGTATGTAGGGGAATAACTTTTAATACATAAAAGAATTAATTGGCATTAAACAATATTGCTACCATATAGCATTTACCATATTTGATAATAGCTTTCTTTTTATGAATTTCATTCTTAACAATGATATTGAAACATACTTTTTAAGAAAAAAAACAAATGACAGATCCAATCACTTTAATTTTTAGAATAATTCTTGTTTGTACTTCAAGCAGATGTCAATACTTCAGTATAAAAAAAATTTAGTATTATTTTTCTTAAAGTTTAACTCACTGCATCTGGCTTCTTTATCCAAAAATCCTCAGCCCACTTACATGACAGCTATCATTAGGAGAGTTTCCAAGCTTCCTTGTAACACAATACTTTAGTGAATTTATATGTTACTGCTTTGAAGGAAATCACAGAAAATATTTCTTCCAGGGTTATGCATTTACATGACCCATAAAACATTTCAGGTGAAAATTCTTAAAATCTTTCTTGGAGGAGAAAGGAAACATTTCTTTAGTGGCAGCTGTCTGGAGAAGTTACATTGATTTAATAAAATTTTAAAATGATTAAATATTAGTTAAACCTATCATTCTAGGAATCAGCGAACTGAAATGGACTGGAATGGGTGAATTTAATTCAGATGACCATTATATCTACTACTGCAGGCAGGAATCCCTCAGAAGAAATGGAGTAGCCATCATGGTCAACAAAAGAGTCCAAAATGCAGTACTTGGATGCAATCTCAAAAATGACAGAATGGTCTCTGTTCATTTCCAAGGCAAACCATTCAGTATCACAGTAATCCAAGTCTATGCCCCAACCAGTAATGCTGAAGAAGCTGAAGTTGAACAGTTCTATGAAGACCTACAAGACCTTTTAGAACTAACACCCAAAAAAGATGTCCTTTTCATTATAGGGGACTGGAATGCAAAAGTAGGAAGTCAAGAAACACCTGGAGTAACAGGCAAATTTGGCCTTGGAATATGGAATGAAGCAGGGCAAAGACTGATAGAGTTTTGCCAAGAAAATGCACTGGTCATAACAAACACACTCTTCCAACAACACAAGAGAAGATTCTATACATGGACATCACCAGATGGTTAACAGTGAAATCAGATTGATTATATTCTTTGCAGCCAAAGATGGAGAAGCTCTATACAGTCAGCAAAAGAAGACGAGGAGCTGACTGTGGCTCAGACCATGAACTCCTTATTGCCAAATTCAGACTTAAATTGAAGAAAGTAGGGAAAACCACTAGACCATTCAGGTATGACCTAAATCAAATCCCTTATGATTATACAGTGGAAATGAGAAATAGACTTAAGGGCCTAGATTTGACAGATAGAGTGCCTGATGAGCTATGGAATGAGGTTCGTGACATTGTACAGAGGCAGGGATCAAGACCATCCCCATGGAAAAGAAATGCAAAAAAGCAAAATGGCTGTCTGGGGAGGTCTTACAAATAGCTGTGAAAAGAAGAGAAGCAAAAAGCAAAGGAGAAAAGGAAAGATATAAGCATCTGGATGCAGAGTTCGAAAGAATAGCAAGAAGAGATAAGCCTTCTTCAGCGATCAATGCAAAGAAATAGAGGGAAAAAACAGAATGGGAAAGACTAGAGATCTCTTCAAGAAAATCAGAGATACCAAAGAAACATTTCATGCAAAGATGGGCTCGATAAATGACAGAAATGGTATGGACCTAACAGAAGCAGAAGATATTGAGAAGAGGTGGCAAGAATACACAGAACTGTACAAAAAAGATCTTCATGACCCAGATAATCACGATGATGTGATCACTGACCTAGAGCCAGACATCCTGGAATGTGAAGTCAAGTGGGCCTTAGAAAGCATCACTATGAACAAAGCTAGGGAAGGTGATGGAATTCCAGTTGAGCTATTCCAAATCCTGAAAGATGATGCTGTGAAAGTGCTGCACTCAATATGCCAGCAAATTTGGAAAACTCAGCAGTGGCCACAGGACTGGAAAAGGTCCGTTTTCATTCCAATCCCAAAGAAAGGCAATGGCAAAGAATGCTCAAACTACCGCACAATTGCACTCATCTCACATGCTAGTAAGGTAATGCTTAAAATTCTCCAAGCCAGGCTTCAGCAATACGTGAACCGTGAACTTCCAGATGTTCAAGCTGGTTTTAGAAAAGGCAGAGGAACCAGAGATCAAATTGCCAACATGCGCTGGATCATGGAAAAAGCAAGAGAGTTCCAGAAAAACATCTATTTCTGCTTTATTGACTATGCCAAAGCCTTTGACTGTGTGGATCACAATAAACTGTGGAAAATTCTGAAAGAGATGGGAATACCAGACCCCCTGATCTGCCTCTTGAGAAATTTGTATGCAGGTCAGGAAGCAACAGTTAGAACTGGACATGGAACAACAGACTGGTTCCAAATAGGAAAAGGAGTACGTCAAGGCTGTATATTGTCACCCTGTTTATTTAACTTATATGCACAGTACATCATGAGAAACGCTAGACTGGAAGAAACACAAGCTGGAATCAAGATTGCTGGGAGAAATATCAATCACCACAGATATGAAGATGACACCACCCTTATGGCAGAAAATGAAGAGGAACTCAAAAGCCTCTTGATGAAGGTGAAAGTGGAGAGTGAAAAAGTTGGCTTAAAGCTCAACATTCAGAAAATGAAGATCATGGCATCCGGTCCCACCACTTCATGGGAAATAGATGGGGAAACAGTGGAAACAGTGTCAGACTTTATTTTTCTGGGCTCCAAAATCACTGCAGATGGTGATTGCAGCCATGAAATTAAAAGATGCTTACTCCTTGGAAGGAAAGTTATGACCAACTGAGATAGCATATTCAAAAGCAGAGACATTACTTTGCCAACAAAGATTCGTCTAGTCAAGGCTATTGAGAGTCCCTTGGACTGCAAGGAGATCCAACAAGTCCATTCTAAAGGAGATCAGCCCTGGGATTTCTTTGGGAGGAATGATGCTCAAGCTGAAACTCCAGTACTTTGGCCACCTGATGCAAAGAATTGACTCATTGGAAAAGACTGATGCTGGGAGGGATTAGGGGCAAGTGGAGAAGGGGATGACAGAGGATGAGATGGCTGGATGGCATCACTGACTCCATGGACATGAATCTGAGTGAACTCTGGGAGTTGGTGATGGACAGGGAGGCCTGGCGTGCTGCGATTCATGGGGTCGCAAAGAGTCGGACACGACTGAGCGACTGATCTGATCTGAAACCTATCATGAAATAGAAAAATATACATGCTTATATCGTTGCAAAACAAATTATTTGGGATACTATTTGAATTATTGAACTCTTTTTTCCTACCATAATTAAAGCATCACATAAGGCTCAACACTGAAATACACTATAGAGCTCTTTTGGAAATTTCTCATCAATTGGGAAGAGAAATTCAGTGAAGTAGATCTAACTCAAATACATGCAGATAGTTAATAATTAGGTTTTTCTGAAGAATTTTCTCTTTAGTTGGTCATTTAATTGAGATTCAGTGAGTGGCTATGTCTCTATTTTTAAAATTAAATTATTCAACAAAGAGTGATTTATATAGCATCTTCTATATCCCAAGCACGGAGAAGGAAATGTCAACCCACTCCAGTACTCTTGCCTGGAAAACCCGTGGACAGAGGGGCCTGGTAGGTTGCAGTCCATGGGGTCACTAGGAGTCGGACATGACTGAGCGACTTCCCTTTCACTTTTCACTTTTATGCATTGGAGAAGGAAATGGCAACCCACTCCAGTGTTCTTGCCTGCAGAATCCCAGGGATGGGGGAGCCTGGTGGGCTGCCGTAATGGGGTCGCACAGAGTCGGACACAACTAAAGTGACTTAGCAGCAGCAGCATATCCCAAACACAGTTTTTTTGGTTTTTTTTTTTTTTTTTGGTGGAGGGAGGGATATTTAGATGGATTATAGAACCATTATTTCAAGAAACTCACAGCCAGTGGAGAAGACTAATAAAGCACGTTGATTTTCTAGTCCTCATTGCTCTTGAAATAGCACCACTTGACTTTTGAAATAGTGGCTGTAGAAACCATAAACTAGTTTCTGAACCACTTTGGTTCTGGTTTGCATTGTTGATACTGTTTCAGATTTTTTATCCTTGGTAAGGAAGAGCTGGCTCATCCACTCTATTCTGCTGGCCTTTGATATATTTTCTTGACCAATGTTCAGGAAGGTTTTAGCTATAATTTGACAAAGAAAGATGAACAAATGACAAATACATGGTGAAAATCCCTAAAAGAAAATAAAGTAATAAAGTCCTTAGGAACCCAAAGTCCAAAAATAGGGATTTGGCAGTGCCAGTACTGGAAAGAGTGGAGAAATCCTGTGAAAAGTTATGTGGAAGTGGAATCTTAGGGCATGGAATCTCTCTGCTTTCCAACTGAAAAAGGAGCTTGTTCAAGTTTGATGCACGATACTCGTTGCTTAGGGCTGGTGCACTGGGACGACCCAGAGGGATGGTACGGGGAGGGAGGAGGGAGGAGGGGGTCGGGATGGGGAACACGTGTATACCTGTGGTGGATTCATGTTGATGGACTTCCCTGGTGGCTCAGACGGTAAAGCGTCTGTCTACAATGAGGGAGACCTGGGTTCAGTCCCTGGGTTGGGAAGATTCCCTGGAGAAGGAAACGGCAACCCACTCCAGTACTCTTGCTTAGAAAATCCCATGGACAGAGGAGCTTGGTGCAGGCTACTGTCCATGAGGTTGCAAAGAGTTGGGTATGACTGAGCGACTTCACTTTCTTTCTTTTATGGCAAAACCAATACAATATTGTAAAGTAATTAACGTCCAATTAAAATAAATAAATTTATATTAAAAAAAAAAACAAACAAGGAGAACTGAGAAAGACTGCATTTGGAGAGCTCAGACCATGACTGAAGGTTGGACTGCCAGAGTCAGAGGTCATAGAAAATGAAAGAATAATAATGGCTCACTTTGTTATAGGACTGGCTAAATAAACTTGGGGGACTACTCAAGGCAATATGTCTGTGGAAAAAAATTATAAAGCAAATCCAGTGAAACATAAGGATATCATCAATAATCAAATGTAGTATACAAGAGAAATAAAAATATAAATAATTTATTTTTGTTTTCAGTCAATATTTTTATTGTGGACAATCTAAGAATAGTAAATTCCTATAAATATGTATTTCCTAAGCAACAGAGGGAAACATTTTCTTATGGGATAAAATTGTGATATATCACTTTAGTTAGAATATGTTAAAATATTTAGACCTGTGTCAGAGGGACTCCATTACTGATAGTCATGTGGAAAATAGAATATTTTAAAATTTACCTTCTTGCTTTTTGCTGCTACATTTTTTTTTTCTAATTTTATTTTATTTTTAAACTTTACATAATTGTATTAGTTTTGCCAAATATCATAATGAATCCGCCACAGGTATACATGTGTTCCCCATCCCGAACCCTCCTCCCTCCTCCCTCCCCATACCATCCCTCTGGGCCGTCCAGTGCACCAGCCCCAAGCATCCAGCATCGTGCATCGAACCTGGACTGGCAACTCGTTTCCTACATGATATTTTACATGTTTCAATGCCATTCTCCCAAATCTTCCCACCCTCTCCCTCTCCCACAGAGTCCATAAGACTGTTCTATACATCAGTGTCTCTTTTGCTGTCTCGTATATAGAGTTATTGTTACCATCTTTCTAAATTCCATATATATGCGTTAGTATACTGTATTTATGTTTTTCCTTCTGGCTTACTTCACTCTGTATAATAGGCTCCAGTTTCATCCACCTCATTAGAACTGATTCAAATGTATTCTTTTTAATGGCTGAGTAATACTCCATTGTGTATATGTACCACAGCTTTCTTATCCATTCATCTGCTGATGGACATCTAGGTTGCTTCCATGTCCTGGCTACATTTTTTGTAGGGCATATCATCTGTACATCTAAGCAGAGAAAGATTTCTGCTGTACATTTGGTTAGAAAATAAAAGTTGGGAAAGATAAATAGAAAAAACACATAAGAGCCAAAAAAAAGAATGAAAAGATCTCTTTGAAAGAAAATCAGGGAGTCAGACATAAAAGGAAATTAACAGAAGAACCCCCTCTCCATTTAATTTGCAATTATTGTTAACTAAGATATCCTCCTAAAATTACACAGAAATAACAGGATGGAGTGTAGGAAATTACTTGTGGCTTTTTAAAATGTCCACTGCAAAGCAAATGTGTTTCAAAAAACACACAAAGCAAAAACAAAAATCTTGCTTCGTGGATCTCTTGTGTATCATGGGTTTTCCCATGATAGCCTGAAAATGCATTCAGTTCCTAGCCTTTCAAAAGGAATATTTTACCACACCACTAATTACGAAGTATTTTGTTCAAGGGGTGAGAGCAGTTAAAATATCCCCATCTGTTTCAAGAATCTCATTAAGGTGCATCTATACTAGTTCACTGAGAAACTATTTCATAAAAAAATTATACCACAGCATATTTTGCACAGTATGGGTTGGAAAGAGAGACAGGCTTTGGAGATAACTGATTTGTTTTAAGTAGTAGACCCGCGCGGAGAAGGCAATGGCACCCCACTCCAGTACTCTTGCCTGGAAAATCCCATGGACGGAGGAACCTGGTGGGCTGCAGTCCATGGGGTCGCTAAGAGTCAGACACGACTGAGCGACTTCACTTTCACTTTTTACTTTCGTGCATTGAAGGAAATGGCAACCCACTCCAGTGTTCTTGCCTGGAGAATCCCAGGGACAGGGAAGCCTGGTGGGCTGCCGTCTATGGGGTCGCACAGAGTTGGACGGGACTGAAGCTACTTAGCAGCAGCAGCAGCAGCAGCAGCAGTAGACCCGCGCAGGGCATTGCGTTGTATAGCGTTAACGTCAGAAATGTCAACACATCGACAAATGCTGGTATAGAGCACATTTTTTATGTCTGGGTTTTCTGTTCCCTGAATTCCTCTGCTTCCTACTGGAGGACTTTTATTTGTACTCATATTAATCAGGTCAGTCTTTCTTAGACTTTCTTGGTACATAGGTTAATGTGTTTCAACCAAGCATTTTTAAGAAGTAATAATAGTATCTGTTTTTACTATTTTGAGGAATATGTGCATTTAGCAGTGTGATGGTTGAAGTCTGTTTTTCGTTTTTGTTTTAAATACAGCATTGTATGTATGGTAATTTTCCAGGAAGTCAATGTGTCTGATTTCGATATAATCTAGTGAGTACACATTCTATACTTGGGCTTGAACAAATAGTTCCCAAAAATGCTGGGGCAAAATTTTGTTTGTTGAATTTAGGAATGACAGAAATACAGGTACTGAAATGAGTGAAATATGTTGTGCAGTTTGTCACACTGATATAAATATTCAGTATGAATTAAGCATATCAAGTGTAGGATTTAAAATCAAATATGATGATCAGTGATAAACTACCAGTTTGTGTGCGTGATCCCTTTTGTCTAACGTGTTTCCTCTTGTCCCTTTAGTTATATTGATGAGAGGAGTGAGGGGAGGAGATGAGAGAATGTGCACATAAGCTGAAAAAAGTTGATGGTTTTTAGGAAGACTTCCATGTCTGATAAAATATAGTCATTAATTTGTGTGACTGTAAGAAATAAATTATCAATATACTTTTATAATAATTTTCAATTGATTTCTGAAGCCCCATGTGAATAGCATAGGACAAATATTCATAGATATTTTTAAAGAAGAAATTAAAGGATCATACACCATGATCAAATGGTATTTATTTCAGAGAGGCAGTGATGGTTCAAAATCTACATATCAAGCAAAGTAATAAACCACAATAATAAATGAAGGATAAAATCATATGATCACATTTGATGCAGAAAAAACTTCTGACAAAATTTAACAGCCATTTATGATGAAAACTTTCAACAAGGTAGCTATATGTGCCTCAACAAAGTTACTGGAATATATAACAAGCACACATCATACTCAA
The DNA here is from genome assembly GCF_032452875.1 of Bos javanicus. Lineage (NCBI taxonomy): Eukaryota > Metazoa > Chordata > Mammalia > Artiodactyla > Bovidae > Bos > Bos javanicus. Next base: position 49,929,783 of record NC_083881.1, read on the forward strand.
CAGTGAAAAGTCAAAAGATTTTCTCTAAAATGATGAACAAGACAGGGATTGCAACTCTTGCCACTTATATTCAAAACAGTATTGTAAAATATAGCCAAAGCACTCAGGCAAGAAAATAAAGTCCACATGAAAATGGAGAAGAAGAATGGAAAATGTTGATGCATTTTTTCCCTTACACAATCATCATGAAAATTAACTGAAACTCTGGATTATTTTTTAAAGGTGTTCAAACAAATGTGAAAAGCCGATCTTTGTTTTTGAATGAACATTATTGTTATTTTATAATTAATACATGTTCACTGGAGGATGTTTAAATAAAAAATGTAATGACAGAAAAAATAGAAAACTATTGGCAATTTTTTATTGTTTATTTTTTCTCAGTAATTTTTTCTTTTAAATGAAGACTGTTAATATTTGGAAGGACTGATGCTGAAGCTGAAGCTTGAATACTTTGGCTACCTGATGTGAAGAAATGACTCATTGGAAAAGACCCTGATGCTGGGAAAGATTGAAGGCAGGAGAAGAAGGGGACAATAGAGGGTGAGATGGTTGGATGACATCATCCACTCGATGGGCATGAGTTTGAGTAAACTCTAGGAGTTGGTGATGGACAGGGAGGTTTGGCGTGCTGGAGTCCATGGGGTCGCAAAAGGTCAGACACGACTGAGCGACTGAACTGAACTGTATTAAAGATGTATTTATTTCCATTATTAAAAAATAAGACCCTATATCTGATTTTCCTTCCCCTTTAGGGCATTTTGTAGTAGTTCTTTTAATACAGTTATGTTGGAGTATAAATACCTTCATTGAAAAGTGTATCACTTTAAATGTTTTTATCTGCTTGATGGTCATTTTATTTTCTTTGTGTTTGTTATATAGAAATATCACTAAAGTATATATGTCCCATGTGAATTTATTCATATTACTCTGCTACCTATTCATAACCTTCCTGGATAAGTTCTGGAATCTCTGTTCTCATATTGTCTTTGAGTAGTGTATGGCATTTATTCTCATTTACTGTGAATTTCCTACTAGATAAAGTTTGTGTTTTTTTTAAATTCTGTCCTCTGTCTTCACATTTTCTAACTCCCAAGAGATGCCAGGGCTGCATCTCCACAGATCATACTTTGAGGAATAAAGCTCAATATTCTCTCCTGTCTTTTGTTTTTATAATTCATTGTGGAATTTTTTAAAAGGTGACTGATTATGTTTTTCACCAAATCTGCACCATCTCCTGTAAGCCTTATTAATGGTATTGTCATGTAAGTTAGCCTTTCACTCAGGTAGCCCATATAATCAAGTTACATTGATAATATCTTTCAAATAATTTTAATTATTTTTCTACTTTCTTAATTCATATTAATGCTTTATGTTCAGTCCTTTATCTTTTCATGTTCCCTTCATTGAAATAGCCTCTTAAATTATCCATTTTACCCAACCTCTTCTAATTCATATTTGTCACCACTGTTCTCTTTCAAAATTACAAATATGATTTTACCAAGGCTTAAAACCATTCCATGGAGAAGGAAATGGCAACCCACTCCTGTATTCATGCCTAGAGAATCCCATGGACAGAGGAGCCTGGTGGGCTGCTGTCCATAGGGTCACAAAGTTGGACACAACTGAAGCGACTTAGCATGTATGCATGCATTGGAGAAGGAAATGGCAACCCACTCCAGTATGCTTGCCTGGAAAATCCGAGGGACGGAGGAGCCTAGTGGGCTGCCATCTATGGGGTCGCACAGAGAAGGACACGACTGAAGTGACTTAGCAGCAGCAGCAGCAAAACCATCCCATATCTTCCCATTGTTTATAGGACCAAAAGAAAAATAATATATATTTCTACATGTTTTGGCTTAAACTGCCTGAATCACCTCTAATAACTGCAGTTACAAAGTTAATAAAATGAACAAATTGGGATTTAACCTGAATTTCCTCCCCCATTCCAAATACAAGTTAACTATCTACAGGTTATGGTACAAGGATACAGTGATTGAGGATCACTGTAAAAACAAAAAGAATAGATAAAAGCACAAGTCATTAAAAATTAAAAATTTACATTTTAGTTTGTGTATATGAATATTATTGTAGAAAAAAATACAGAATAGCCTCATTTCTTCTGTGTATATGGTTTATTACAGGTTTGCCACAATAAAAATCCAGTCAATTATAAAATTATTTTAATGAACCATGGCTAAAGAATCTATGTAGCTGTGGATGATTTTAACATCCGGTCTGTAATGCAAAGAACAAATTGATACTTTAGTGTCAGAGAAAATCTAACTGACTTTAAGTTCAGAACTCAGATCTATCCTGTCCATCTTCATTAATCCAATTTGGTTGGTTTAGAAAATTTCCCATCCTGAACTAATTTCTTATCACCATGAAAGGAATTTCATATGTTGATCCAATCTAAGAATGCATAAAGTAAAACTCATTATATGATTACTCATTCCATAAAAACAATTTTACATTCAGTTATTTTTATGAGTATAGTTATTCTGTAGCATAAATGTACAAGAATGTTAAATCTGCTGTTTCTTTGTAGTTTTTTTTTTAAGATACTTGAATTTTACTGAAAAATGACACCAAGTGATATTTATCAGTTTCCACTGTAATTAGTACACTGAAAAGGAATTTGAAAAGAGTCAGGAGACACAGAGACATTCTACATGTATGCAATATAGTGCCTGAAAATTAAAGAAAGAATAAACATGTGAAAAATAATATATTGCCCATCACAGAAGAAAAACTAGAAGAAATTGTTGCTGAATGTCTCAAGTAGAACTTTGTTTTTTATAAGTGTGGTTGTCTTACTGTTTTAGAGAAGATTGTGTATTGGTAGATGGTTGAGCAAAATATACTTTACTTTCTTTCCTAAAATAATATTCTAGGAAGCCACGTGAATGTGTGTGCCCTGTGCTCAGTTTTGTCTGACTCTTTGCGACCCCATGGTCTGTAGCCTGCCAGGCTCCTCTGTCCCTGGGATTTCTCAGAAAAGAATACTGGAGTGGGTTGCCATTTCCTCCTCCAAGGGATCTTCCTGATCCAGGGATCCAATCCATGTCTCTTGCATATCCTGCATTGCAGGTAGATTCTTTACTTCTGAGCCATCTGGGTAGACATGAATGATATCAATCACTGTTAATTAGCTTATTTTTAAATGTTACTTCTCTGGTGGCTCAGATTAAAACAGTCTGCCTGCAATGCAGGAGACCTGGGTTCGATCCCTGGGTTAGGAAGATCGCCTGGAGAAGGGAATGGCTACCCACTCCAGTATTCTTGCCTGGAGAATTCCATGGACAGAGGAGCCTCCTAGTCTACAGTCCATGGGGTCACAAAGAGGCGGAAATTACTGAGTGACTGTCACACTTTAAACATTACCAGAGAATTGCTTCTTCAGGAGGTCTCTTTAATTCAGTCCCCAGCAGATAACTTTTTCCATTTGCTACTGTGGGATTTTAGACTAATCCCTCCTAGTTTCTCACTTGGAGTTTTGCTATAAGTATTTTGACTGTTCTTGCTCAAGCTAAATCCATCCTTCTCACTGCCATCAGCATTATATTTCTTAAACTCACATAGAAGAATGGCGTTCATGTATAAGCTCTGTTCCATAGATGTGTGTGTGTGTTTTAGTCGCTTAGTCGTGTCTGACTTTTTGTGACCCCATGGACTGTACCTTGCCAGGCTTCTCTGTCCATGGGATTTCTCAGGCAAGAATACTGGAGTGGGTAACCATTTCCTTCTCCAGGGGATCTTCCCAACCCAGGGATTGAACCTAGGTCTCCTGCATTGCAGGCAGATGCTTTACCTTCTGTGCTACTAGGGAAGCCCATGTCTAAATTTCTGGTGTTTAAGTCTTCCTAATATTTGACCTAATTATAAATTCACCTTTATATTTTGCCATTTCGTCACCCTGTTCTAAGAGTGATGAATTTCTCACCATTCTTTAATGTTACAAAAGCCCCTGGCTTTCCATGCTGTGCAGTGGTTAAGAATCTACCTCCAATGCAGGAGATACAAGACAGGAGGTTTGATCCCTGGGTCGGGAAGATCCCTTGGAGTAGGAAATGGTAACCTACTCCAGTATTCTTGCTTGGGAAATTTTATGGATAGAGAAGCCTGGCAGGATACAGTCTGTGGCACCCTAAAGAGTCAGATATGACTTAGTAACTGAGCATCAGTGCACTTAACTTTTTAACAATTTTTATTAGAATATTGCTGTTTTACAATCTTATGTTTTCTAAAAAAATATAAATTTTTTATTTTAATTGGAAGTTAATTACTTTACAGTATTGTATTGGTTTTGCCATACATCAACATGAATCCGCCACAGGTATACACGTGTTCCCCATCCCAAACCCCCTTCCCCTCTCCCTCCCCATACCATCCCTCTGGGTCTCTCCCTTCTTTTCTCCTTCATCATTTAAAACTCAGTTCAAATTCCATTTCCTCTTCAATGCGTTCAATTACTATCCAAGACAGCATAGGAAAATATGCTTAGCTTCTATAGTTCCATAGAACTTTTATATCTCTGCCTCTCTTCTCTGTCTTTGATTTTCTTGTTTTTATACACTGAACTAAAAATCTAGACTTACATGCATGATAAAATATTATTGAATTTTATATAACTCAAATTTATCTTAAAATACTATAGAATCTTCCCCATGTTTTATTTAAGCTTTACCAAGAAAATTAGAAAATATATTTTAAGCTCTTTAGTTTCAAACAATTATAAGTGGATTAAAATCTTATTTAATCTCATTACTTGTATAACTTGTTCAGTTTCTTCTTGGACTAAATTTTGCAACATCATATAGAGTATATATATGATATATAGAAAGTTTAGACCATTTATGTTTTCCAGACATAATGTAATTCTTGGCATCTCTAGTATTTTTTTGTTAATATTCATGAGCTTCTTGAGATTATATCTATTCCTTCAGTTCGGTTCAATTTGGTTCGGTTCGGCTCAGTCATGTCCAACTCTTTGTGACTCCATGGACTGCAGCACACCAGGCCTCCCTGTCATATTAAAGGAGAATTGGAAAAGTTAATTTCAGTTCAACATCAGGATATATAGTATTTGCTAACTTTGTTTTTTCTTCTCATCTCTTCCCTTCTCTTTCAGTAATTCAGAACTTCTGAATCAAACAGATAAATGTTTCATACCTATTTAAAAATTTTCATTTAAATAAGTTTGGTGGTAAACTCATTTTCTCTCTTTTCCATTCGGTGAAAACCTATTCATTAAAATTTATTTCAATAGTTACATCTTTATAAAACCTTCCCACATTTAACGTGGCAAAAATAATTTTTTCCCACTCTCATTGACTTTCGCACAGAAACTCCACTCATTTCTAGTAAGAACTTTGAAATGCTTAATACCAAGTTTGTGTTGGCAACATATCTTCTCTCAGTCAGTCAGTCAGTTCAGTTGCTCTGTCATGTCTGACTCTTTGCGATCCCGTGGACTGCAGCACACCAGGCCTCCCTGTCCATCATCAACTCCTGGAGTTTACTCAAACTCATGTCCATTGAGTCCATGATGCCATCCAACCATCTCATCCTCGGTCGTCCCCTTCTCCTCCTGCCTTCAATCTTTCCCAGCATCAGGGTCTTTTCAAATGAGTCAGTTCTTCCCATCAGGTGGTTAAAGTATTGGAATTTCAGCTTCAGCATCAGTCCTTCCAATGAATATTTAGGACTGATTTCCTTTAGGATGGACTGGTTGGATCTCCTTGCAGTCCAAGGGACTCTCACGTGTCTTCTCCAACACCACAGTTCAAAAGCATCAATTCCTAGGTGCTCAGCTTTCTGTATAGTTCAACTGTCACATCCATACATGACTACTGGAAAAACCATAGCTTTGACTAGATGGACCTTTGTTGGCAAAGTAATGTCTCTGCTTTTGAATATGCTATCTATGTTGGTCATAACTTTTCTTCCAAGGAGCAAGCATCTTTTAATTTCACAGCTACAGTCACCATCTGCAGTAATTTTTGAGTCCAAGAAGATAAAATCTGTCAGTATTTCCATTGTTTCCCCATCTATTTGCCATGAAGTGAGGGGACCAGATGCCATAATCTTAGTTTTCTGAATGATGAGTTTTAAGCCAGCTTTTTCACTCTCCTCTTTCACTTTCATCAAGAGGTTCTTTAGTTCTTCATTTTCTGCCATAAGGGTGGTGTCATCTGCATATCTGAGGTTATTGATATTTCTCCCGGCAATCTTGATTCCAGCTTGTGCTTCCTCCAGCCCAGCATTTCTCATGATGTATTCTGCATAGAAGTTAAATAAGCAGGGTGACAATATACAACATTGACGTACTCCTTTTCCTATTTGGAACCAGTCTGTTGTTCCACATCCAGTTCTAACTGTTGCTTCCTGACCTGCATACAGATTTCTTAGGAGGCAGGTCAGGTAGTTTGGTATTCCCATCTCTTGAAGAATATTCCACAGTTTGTTGTGATCTACACTGTCAAAGGCTTTGGCATATTTAATAAAGCAGGAGTAAACCTTCTTTACTGGAATGGATATTTCTTGAGGAAGATGTCTTTATGTTAGTTTTCTTTTACTTACTTCAATCTGCCAAAAATATTTACAAGTAGTCAACAAGGAGTTTAAAACGAAGGCACAGTGTTTTAGCTCTTAAATGTCTTTTGCTAAATTAGGAATATTTCATCAGTTCTTAAGTCAAATACTTATTGGAATCATCTGGGAATTGTTTTAATGCCCATACCCCTCCTTTTACAATAACATTTACTATGCATTGGTCATGTTGTATAGAACTATTTCCATAGGTTGTATCATATGCCATTGATGAGGTTAACAAAAGCCAATACCAGGTCCAGTCGCCTACTGTCGTAATGCTTTTACAGTTCTATCCACCTATGTGTAAGAACAGCTCCTGAGGGGCTTTTCTACAGGGCTTTTCCCCATAAAGCATCACAGAAAGTATGTATCAGGATGCTACTATGCATGTTTTGTTTAGTGAACTACTGACATACTATATACTAAATTTCTTCACTCTTTCATATAATAACAGTAATTTTCTTGTGAAATCTTTGCAGATGGATTCTGAATTTTCTTCATGAACAAAATTATATTTGGAGATAGATGCATTTTAGTATTTCTAACCTAATTTTCTTTTTATTTTTTTTTCAAATGTATTTATTTTAATTGGAGGATAATTACTTTACAATATTGTGATGGTTTTTGCCATACAGCAACATGAATCAGTCATTGGTATACACGTGTTCCCCCCCACCCCCAATCCTGAACCCCCTTCATACCTCCCTCCCCACCCTATCCCTCTAGGTTGTCTCAGAGCACTGGCTTTGCTGCACTGCTTCATGCAAGGAACTTTCAGGGTCCTCTTTTTACTTATGGTAATGTATATGTTTCAAGGCTATTCTCTCAAATCATCCCACCTGCTCCATCTCCCACTGAGTCCAAAAGTCTATGCTTTACATCTGTGTCTCCTTTGCTGCTCTGTATGTCAGATTGTCAGTACCATCTTTCTAAATTCAGTATATATGTGTGTCACCTCATTTTAAGGTTAATCTAAATGACTGTATACTGCTTTTTTTTTTTTTTTTTTTTTTTAAAGCAGGCTTTCTGTCCTTGTTTTCAGTTCATCCTAGAAAGTCTTTGGAAGCCTTGAGGGCTCAAGTGCTGATTTTACCTAATCTTTGAAACTTGTTTACTCTTGTTGATAATGGCATCAGGATATATATGCTTTTTTGGGTCACAGATGGAATTCACAAATCACCTTTAGGGTCCTTCAGTAATAGGCGTTTTCTCTCTTGACATCAACAATTGGCTGATGCCAATATCCTATTGCCTCCTTTTAAATTAAACTCTGTATTTTTTGCTGCCACATGGAACCACTTTAAGCAAAAAAAGAGAGGCTGTGTGAGATGCTGTTCAAGACATTCATTTGATGAAAACTTTGGAGGATGGTTTGAATGTGGATGAAAGAAATCATTTGCTTTGGTGAGGTTTCTTACCAAATAAATATAGAACTTAAAAACAGGAAGAAATATCATCATAATGCTAGTTTCATTTTATTTTTCCCCCAAGCACTAAAAAGCAAGAGAAATATTGGCAATCTAAGCAATATTTTAATGTGGTTTTACAGGCTGTATTATGACATATTACCTTTCTGGAATCAAATATTTCAAAGGGCCATAATGAGTCAAAATTGTAATCAGGTGTTCAGAGTCAGTTTCCTTAGGGTTTTGACTTGATAAAAACAAATTCACTGGAACATGCTAGGAAAAAAAATATTTTTTTTTAAGATTTCCCTTTGGTTTTCCCTCTCTCTGGTTTTCAAAGTGATGCTGCTACCACATGCACGTGGTGGTGGTGGTGGGTTATGGTTAACCTTTAAAGTTAGCAGAAGAGAGAAATCTACGATTCAGTAGTTATTATGGAATTAAAGTTTTTAGGCACAGAAGTGAGAACAAATTATTCTCATCTCATTTAGTTGAATATTGTGTTTAAAAACATTAAGTTCAGTTCAGTCACTCAGTCATGTTTGACTCTTTGTGACCCCATGAACCACAGCACGCCAGGCCTCCCTGTCCATCACCAACTCCCGGAGTCCACCGAAACCCATGTCCATCGAGTCGATCATGGCATCCAACCATCTCATCCTCTGCTTTCCCCTTCTCCTCCTGCCCTCAATCTTTCCCAGCATCAGGGTCTTTTCCAAGGAGTCAGCTCTTCGCATCAGGTGGCCAAATATTGTATTTAGAATAATAAAAGTACAATTTTAAAATAGTGACTTGGCCAAAAAGTTCATTTGAATTTTTCCATAAGATGAAAAATCAAATGAACTTTTTGGCCAAGCCAAGTTATATGTGTGTGCATATATCTATATACACACATGCATGTGTGTATGAATAGCCAGAATTAAAATCTTCATTTTACATGGGAGCATATCACAGTTAAAGCCTGGGTCAGGGCCTCATTCACTGAAATGACTGGTTGGATCCAGAACCCCAAACTTCACTGCAACAGAGCACTGGAGAAGCTCAATGTGATGAGAAGGTGATAGGTGAGGGGGCAAGGCTCATTTGGTATCTGTAACTCTGAGGGGGAAGGAGACAGAACACCAGAGGAAGAAAGGCAAAACATCATAAACCAGTTAAGCAGAAAGTATCAGGGAGAACAGAGCCCTGACCTGCATGCTCTTCAAGACATAAAGTAGGGAGTTTAGACTAGACAAGTTCAGACCCTATGTTATTAATTAACAGCAAAAACAACAAGAAATGTGATGATGATAATTACAACTAGCATTAAGAAAGGATCAAGGAACTCTATGTGACATTTACATTTAGTCCTCAAACTGCTTTCTTGAGACAGGCACGACTAGCAGATAATGGATTTGAGGCTCCCAGAGGTTAAATATCCTGTCCAACTACACAGCTTGTAATCAGCTAAACTCGTGTTCCACTGTATTTCATTATGTCCCTGAGAAGTGAGGGACAGAAAAATGCCAAGAATATTGTTAACTGTATTAGATCACAAACTGGGGATCGAATTTCAGAAACTAAAGCAGGAAAGTTTAGGTTTCCAACCAAGCAAAAAGCATAGAAATTGGATGGTCCTCTACTTGAGTCAGATGTTATTCCAAGTGGTGTTCTTTGGGCATTGTTTAAAATGCAAGTAGTAACTAGTAGTTTGGTATTAAGGCTAATCGATGAAGATATATATAGTCAGGAATTAACGAAAAACTTGTACTGGTCGCAAAGAGTTGGCCATGACTATGGCGTTGGATGGCATCACCGAATCAATGGACATGGATTTGGGTGGACTCTGGGAGTTGGTGATGGACAGGGAGGCCGGGCATGCTGTGGTTCATGGGGTTGCAAAGAGTCGGACACGACTGAGCAACTGAACTGAACTGAACATGGTGTGTGCGAGCACACACACACACAGTTAATTTCACTCAACTATGTCAGTGTTTTTCAGAATTATTTTTAGCAGCAGAACTTACATCTTTGGTTGTGAATAATAAATATACTTAGTTTCTCTATTCTTTGAGGAGTTCCATTCCTGGCACCCTCCCCACAGCCCAGGGATTCATTAAGCTTTTGATTGTTGAAATCAATGAAGAATACCCAACCACCATTTATAACTTGATATCTATAGGGATAATGTATTCAGATTTCCTAAAACTCATCTACAGGTTTACTGTTGGGCTTATCAATGAATTATATTGCCTTCTATCATGTTATTTCCTGAGTTCTCCTTGCTCTCTTTTCCCCCTAAGCAGGACCTGAGATGGCCGCTATTCTCTGATAGAGGCACTATTTCTGAGAAAAAGAAATTAAAATATTTAACAATGGATTTTTGACTCAAAACATCTTGTTTCTTTTTCAGTCACTTACCAAACATGAATGCTCTTGTATCTGCATATAGTTTGGTTCTGTTTGAAAGGATGAATTTGGACTTAGATGCAAGAAGTTACAAATTCTTAATTTATTGACAAGATAGAAATATTTTGTGCATCATAGGCTATTTTCTTGCTGTTTATTAAGAAGACTGGTTTACCCAGAGACATTTCAAAATATGTTAAGTCTCTTTCATGGAGATGTAACTGATCTTAGCAGCAGGACTGATATACAACCCAGTAAGTTGTATAAACTATTGCTTGATTCATTCTGCTTTAATAAGACTAACTCTTTGTTTCTATGATAGTTCCTGCTATATTTTCTGTACTATTGTATCCTCTAAATGTCCATCTATTTTGATTTGTACATCTCTATTTTGACATATCTCTTTAACTCCATTAACTAAAATGCTCGCACATACTTCAAATCTCCAAATTATGGTTAAACGTGATTTCTCTGTGCCTCCCTTTCCCATGTTAACTATTTCTTACATTTTAAAGGGTGTTTTGTTTTTGATATTTACCTCTCCTAATATTTTACCACTTCTTATCCCCCATAACACATAATCATTTATAAGGCTCTTATTTATAGTATAAACTATATTATATATTTAATATACTTTTAATATCAAATATATAATTTTAATATAAAATTACTAGATTTACTAAGAATACAGATTTTTTGTTTTATTTTGTGGATACTGAGTTTACACTGACAGTTAACATTAAGTTGTTTCCATCCATTCTAACCAGTTTTGTATTAATTTGACTTTCCATCTGTTCTTAGCTAGAATGTTTAGCTGTTGTTACTTAAAAATTATGATCTGTGAACAAATGAATATGTCCTTATAGTAGCCAGATGATGACAAAACAGTGCAAGGAGGAAAAAAGAGATAGTCTAATGATTTTCTCTTTATTTTATACAATTTTCATACTATTTTATTTATGGATGTAAAGAGTGGATCACCGGTCTAATTATCATTTCTACTGGTGAATAGAATTAAACCGCTTGAATGTCATTATCAATGATTAAGGGAAACAGTTAAATCATGGAATAAACTGAGAAATAACATTAGCCCTCATCCTTTTTTTTTTTTTTCTAGTTAAGAAAGCTATTTTCTTTGATTTCAATGTGTGTGTGTGTTTTCATTTTGAAAACTATAAGCTTTGCCTTTCATGTAATAGATGATTATTCTGATTATAAAATTCCTCCCACACTCATAACATATGTGACTTGAGTTACCAAAAGCAACTGCAGGTTCCCTGAGTCTAAAAATACTATCATTTGCAAGATAGTGATACTTTATTCCCAAATGGCTGTCTATCAAAAGTAGCAAAGAAAAATATTTTGAAAAAATTCAGATATTCAGGTCACATATAGACATCAAATTTATCAAATTTGTAAAAGGTTATAGACTCACCCACAAACTTTGAAAAGAAGATTAAGCAGCTTTTTATTAAATATTTGTTATTTAATATATTTTTCTAATTTCTATAACAGGAAATATATCTGAAGTATAGATATTTTTTCTCTTCCTCATATAGATATGAAAACTAAAGTTTAGTTCATCTGAGTGCAAGGCAGAGACTGTATTCAAATCCAGGTCTGTATAACACAAAAATGCAAGTACTTCCATCATGATTTCCTCAGATAAGAACAATTAATGGTTTATAGTTCTCTAAAATAAAATAAAAATTATAAAGTCTAAAGCCTAATGAATTCCTTTAATATGAATAAATGCATACAAGTAAAAAAAATGTGATTCAAACATCTAAATATCCCAGTTGTACTTGCCATAGTTTCAAATTGTATACTGTGAAATCAGTATGCAAAATGAGCATTTTATTTTTTCATAAATCTTAAATTCTCTCTCTTTTTTTTTTTTTTTTGAGTACTTGGGCCCCCACGGAGCAGACGTGGTTTATTCAGTGTGTGAGACAGGAAGCTGCAATACTTTGGCCACCTGATGCGAAAGAGCCAATTCATTGGAAAAGGCCCTGATGCTGGGAAAGACCAATGGCTAATTAAATTCTCTTAAGAAACCCATTTTCCTATGCATCAGAAACTCTTCCTTGATTGCATCAAAATTATCAGAAGATTAATGTTGAGTCAAGTGGGAGATGATTTTGCATGCTGTCAACAACATTCAAAGACACTGGTATTGATTGAGATTTACGTATCTAGTTTCATGAATCTTGTCACTTGGGTGTAATTATTCCTTTTGGTCTCTACCTTAATCAGCCTTAGCTATTCTAGAACCAACAGAAATTCTATGATACAAGCCCATGTTGCTGTGTAAGTTCTTTCACTACTCTTAGGTAAGTGGTAATATCCTGTCCTAGTGTCTCCTGTGGTTTAACAGAATTTTGTTAAGATCATTTCCAAAACTTCTATCCAGACATGCTATGTAGTAATCCTTGCCCTGCTTTTTTTTTTTTTTTTAAACCATTATTCAGATTCTTCATGGAACTGGGGGACATGTTTCTAACCTTGGATCCTCCACATTTATCTGATTTGACTTGAAAATTCTTTTTGTTTGTTTATTAGTTTTTGCTCTCACCCTTTATTCTATGGCTCAACCTTTTTATCTTCTATCACTTCATAACTAGCAAATTTTCTAGTCTCAGTAAGAGACTTGTTATTGCTCACAGGGATTGTTTCATAGACTGAGGTTTTATAACACCAAACTATGTTAGACTCAAATGTTTTGGCTTCTACTTTATCACCCCTTTCCTAAGGCAACAAGTACAGGAAGCTTTGTTCACTGGATAGTGGAAATAATCAATTGTGCAAAGATTTATGAGTTGGAAAAAAACCTATGTTTAATACTGTCTTCCCTGACAGAGAATAGATAAGTTAAAAAAAAATACTGGGTGTGAACACAGAAAATGTAGATTTTTCCATATCTATCATTAAAATATGCAAATTTATACAATGATAGTTTTTAAATTTATTCATCTCTGCAAATAGACATAATCCTTTCTTTGTCCGTCTTATATATTTACTATTCTCTTTTTTTATCCTAAGACACTCCATTCTTACAGAGTATTTATTAAAACTGTAATCCTTTGCATATTAGTCTACCACTTTTTGTATTCTTCTCACTCTAAGTTTCATGATAGAAGCAGTTCATTTGTTTTCTTCATTACTGTGACCCCACGGCCTAAAAAAAAAACACCTATAAAAGTGATCAGAAGTAGTTTTTCAATGGGAGAATAGTATTCCACCCCCCACCACAGATGTTATCTTAAAAGTCAGCAAAATGTATATCTCCTATGGATATTTCCCCAGATGCTTGTTCCTATTGCTTTCCTTTTTGCCATTCTATGTCTGTTGTGTATGCTTGTCTAGAATGCTCTATCCTCCAGGATTTTACCAATATGGATACATCAACAGATTCTTTGGTGTCTTGAGTTCTGAATGGGTTCAGCCAGTGGGAGGCTTCACAAGTGTTTGGAAGTTATATAAAAAGTGGAGTCAGTGTTCTAATTCTGTGACCTCTCTTTCGGTCACATTGTTCGTTGCATACCTCAGTCAGTGGCCACTATTTCTCTCAGGTGGCTCCTCCCACATAGCTGTCTTTTCCAGGTTTTGATGATCTTGGATTCTCCTTTGATTTCTTAGGTCTAGGATAGAAACTTCCTATAGTAAACTCTAAGCGTCTATATTTTCCCTTGTAATTTTCAACTTGATCTTCGAAAATGAACCCTTTACTGAACTCCCTTCAAGTTATCCAGTTGGTGTGCTTCATGTATTCCCTGACAGATCTTAAACATGTCAATGAATCTCAGTTTTCTCATCTATTATAGAAGACTTAGGTAGTCTATAAAGACACTTGCTGCTCAGAATTCTCTTTGATTGTTTTAGTGAGTACTTTCTAACTCAGGAGGTACAGAAGGTGTCAACCAACTTAGGAACACATAGATATATCCAGAAGAAAATTGGGTTCCAATACTAGTTTATAAAAGACAGAAGTAACAAAAGCTATATTCTCATTGTAATTTTTCCAAATAGTGAGGCAGAAACAAGAGTAAAACTTGTCAAACAATTAGCTATATTGAATCCACAAATTAGTCAAGATAAATAGGAACTACATAGGGGGTTAATCAAGTCACTGGAGTATATTTATGTTAGTATGTCACATAATCACTCACTGGAGTATTATTTCAATGGCCAATTTATTTTATTATTATATTTAACTACTGGTTATTCATTTCATATCAGCATTAGTACCAGGAAAAAATTTAGTTTTTCATGACTCTCCAATAACCTTTAATAATTTTGTGCCTTTTTGGTTTTCTTGCTGTTCAAATAATTTTCTAATTTAATCTCCACATGTCATGTAAAGAAATTATCTGTAGAGTCAAATGTGTATATATTTCAAAAACCAAAACAAAATTCTATACATTAAAAAATGGTCCATGAATTAAATAGTTTTAAGAGGTGTTTCATTAGCAATTGTTCGTCGCTGTTGTACTTTAGTCGCTCAGTTGTGTCTCTGTCCGACTCTTTGCGACCCCATGGACTGTAGCCTGCCAGGTACCTCTGGCTAAGGGATTTTCCAGGCAAGAAAACTGGAGTGGGTTGCTATTTTCTCCTCCTGGGAATCTTCCTGACTCAGGAATCAAAACCAGGTCTCTTGCTTGGCAGGCAGATTCTTTGCCACTAGCGCCAAATGGGAAACTTATTAGCAAAATTAAATCATATTATATGTGCAAATTATTTTTAGTATAAAGAATAAAATGGAACACCTGAAACTAATCCAACATTGTAAATCTACTATATTCCAATTTTTTTTTTTAAATTTGAAAACATTCAGCTTCAGGGAAAATTTACCTTTTTGTAGAACACATGGTGTTTGAGCCAAATCTTTCTAAATATAATAATGATAAGAAAAATAGGAAAATTTTTATTTTAAAGTTTTAAAAGCTGTGAATTATTTTAGCTATGTTATTTGCTCATTGGAAACTTCAGAAAATAAAGATATAATCAAGAAGTTAAAATATTTCCAAATTCCACCACTCAGATATTATCACTGTATATATTGTTATATAATAGTCTGAGTCTTTTTATAATGTGTACATATGTGTTCGTACCTTGACTTTTTCCCTTGAGTAAACACTATATTGTGGATAGTTTTCCATGACTATAGGCATAACTCTAAATAATTTGTTTAATGGTTGCACATTTAACATAGATGTACTTGTTTTTTAAAATTCTAACTGCCTGTAAGTTTGGAGGTACAGTGGCCAAAACAGACATGGTGTTTGCCCTCATTGGACTAAGGTCTTTGAGTGAACTTCAGACAATTGCTTCTGCTGCTAAGTTGCTTCGGTTGTGTCCCACTGTTTGTGACCCTATGGACTGTAGCCAGCCAGGCTTCTCTGACCATGGGATTTTACAGGCAAGAATACTGCAGTGGATTGCTACGGCCACCTCCGAGGGATCTTCCTAAACCAGGGATGAAACTTATTTCTCCGTGGCCCCCTCATTGCAGGCAAATTATTTACTGCTGTGCCACCAGGGAAGCCCTCAGAAAATTAAACCGATACAATAAAGTGTGCCAGGTGTGAAAACAACAGGAAAACTTAAAAAAAAATCTGTAAGTAATTATCTCTTTCAACTATTTAGTAAGACTATAGAACTTTAGATTGGCTGAAGTTGTTTGACTTTAGACAGGGTTCGTAATGTCTTTCTGCCACATTTATCATGTCTGAGAAAAATAACAGTTCATGTACCATAAATTTCTTACAAGGATTGATTGTAATAGCGCATGTGCAATACCTGGACTATAGTAAATATTCTTTAAATATATGTTACTTTCATTATTTTTTATTGGAGTATAGTTGCTTTACAATGTTGTGCTAGTTTCTGCTGTACACCGAAGTGAATCAGCTATATGTTTACATATATTTCCTCTTTTTTTTTTTATTTCCTTCCTATTTAGGCCACCACAGAGCAGTGGGTAAACTTCCTTGTGCTATTCAGTATGTTCTCATCAGTTATCTGTTTTAAACATAGTATCAATTAGTGTATATATGTCAATCCCAATCTCCCAGTTCATCCCACCCCCCCTTTCAATTTTGGTATCTAAACATTTTTTTTTTTCTCACTGTGTCTCTATTTCTGCTTTGAAAATAAGATCATTCATACCATTTTTCTGGATTCCACATATACACAGTAATATGTGACATTCGTTTTGCATTTTCTGACTTAGTTCACTATGTATGACAGTCTCTGATTCCATCCATGTCTCTGAAAATTGAACAATTTTGTTTCTTTTTATGAATCAATAATATTCCATTATATATGTGCCATATCTTCTTTATCCATTTTTCTGTTGATGGACATTGAGATTGCTTCCATATCCTGCCTATTGTAAAAAGTGCAGCAATGAATATTGGGGACATGTATCTTTTTGAATTATGGTTTTCTCTGGGTATATGCCCAGTAGTGGTATTGCTGGGTCATATGTCAGTTCTGTTGATAGTTTTAGTTTATAAGGAAACTTCAAACAGTTCTCCATAGTGGCTATATCAATTTACATTCCCATCAATAGTGTAAGAGGGTTCCCTTTGCTCCACACCCTCTCAAGCACTTAATGTTTGCAGATTTTTTTGATGGGGGCCATTCTGACAGGTGTAAGGTGATACCTCAGGGCATCCCTGGTGGCTCAGTGGTGAAGAATCTGCCTGCAAATGCAAGAGATGCAGGTTTGATCCCTGGATTGGGAAGAACCCCATGGAGAAGAAAATGGCAATCAACTCCAGTATTCTTGGGGGAAATCCCATGGACAGAGGAGCCTGGCAGGCTACAGTCCATGGGGTCGCAAAAGAGTAGGACACAACTTAGTGACTAAACAACAACAAGGGTGATACCTCATTATAGTTTCGATTTGCATTTCTCTAATAGTGATGTTGAGCATCTTTTCATGTGTTTCGTCATCTGTAGGTCTTCTTTGGAGAAATGTCTATGTGGTTTTCCACTCATTTTTTTTTTAATGAGTTGTTTGTTTTTTGATATTGAGCTGCATGAGTGGTTTGTATAGTTTGGAGCCCCCCAAAATAGTCAGCCACTGTTTCCACTGTTTCCCCATCTATTTGCCATAAAGTGATGGGACCAGATGTCATGATCTTAGTTTTCTGAATGATGAGTTTTAAGCCAGATTTTTCACTCTCCTCTTTCACTTTCTTCAAGAGACTCTTTAGTTCTTCTTCACTTTCTGCCGTAAAGGTGGTGTCATCTGCATATCTGAGGTTATTTCTCCTCAGATATGATATTTCTCCCAGCAGTCTTGATTCCAGCTTGTGCTTCCTCCAGCCCAGCATTTCTCATGAGGTACTCTGCATGTAAGTTAAATAAGTAGGGTGACAATATACAGCCTTGATGTACTCTTTTCCTTATTTGGAACCAGTCTGCTGTTCTATGTCCAGTTCTAACTGTTGAAGTTAAATAGGGTGACAATATACAACCTTGCTGTACCTATTTTCTAATTTTGAACAGTCAGTTGTTCCATGTAATGTTCTAACTGTTGCTTCTTGACCCACAGACAGGTTTCTCAGGAAACAGTTAAGGTGTTCTGGTATTCCATCTCTTTAAGAATTTTCCAGTTTGTTTTGATCCACACAGTTAAAGGCTTCACATAGTCAATGAAGCAGAATTAGGTGTTTTTCTGGAATTTCCTTGCTTTCTCAATATGTAAGTTGAGTGAATGAAAGTTGTTCAGTAGTGTCCTACTTTTTGCGACCCTCTTGACCATACAGTCCATGGAATTCTCTGGGCCAGCATATTAGAGTAGGTAGCCTTCTCCAGGGGATCTTCCCAACCCAGGGATAGATCCAAGTCTCCACATTGCAGGTGGATTCTTTACCAGGTGAGTCACCAGGGAAGCCAAAGAATACTGGAGTGGGTAGCCTATCCCTTCTCCAGCAGATCTTCTCAACACAGGAATTGAACCGGGGTCTCCTGCATTGTAGGTGGATTATTTGCCAGTTGAGCTACCAGGGAAACCCTATGTGTACATTTATATACCATCAAAGGCATCTAGCTATTAAAAAATATATCTATGCAAATTCATGTGGACATAGTAAGAAAGTTTTCACAAATCAAGTGGATTGTTCTCATACAAGTATGTTTTTCATCTTGAAACTTTACCGGATTTATTGATGAGTTTTAGTAGTTTTCTGATAGCATTTTCTGATAAAGTTTTCTATGTATAGTATCAAATCACTGCAAACAGTGACAGTTTTACTTTTCCTTTCCAATTTTGATTGTTTTACTTCTTTTTCTTTTCTGATTGCTGTGGCTAGGACATCCAAAACTATGTTGAATAAAAGTGGCAAGAGTGGACATCCTTATAGCAAATGCTTTCAGCTTATCACCATTTAGTATGTGAGTTGTGTGTTTGTCATATATGGCTTATCACAAATGGTGTTCAGTTCAGTTCATTTCAGTCACCCAGTCATGTCTGACTTTTTGCGACATCATGGACTGCAGCACACCAGGCTTCTCTGTCCTTCATCAACTCCCAGAAGTTGTTCAAACTCATATCCATTGAGTTAGTGAGGCCATCCAACTATCTCATCCTCTGTCTTCCCCTTCTCCTCCTGCCTTCAATCTTTCTAAGCATCAGAGTCTTTTTCAATGAGTCAGTTCTTCGCATCAGGTGGCCAAAGTACTGGAGCTGCAGCTTCAGCATCAGTCCTCCCAATGAATAGTCAGGATTGATTTCTTTTAGGATTGACTGGTTTGATCTCCTTGCAGTCCAAGGGACTCTCATGAGTCTTCTCCAACAGCACAATTCAAAATCATCAATTCTTTGGCACTCAGCTTTCTTTATGGTCCAACTATCACATCCATACATGACTACTGAAAATACCATAACTTTGACTAGATGGCCCTTTGTTGACAAAGTAACTTCTCTACTCTTCAATATGCTGTCTAGGTTTGTCATAGCTTTTCTTCCAAGGAGCAAGCATCTTTTAATGTCATGGCTGAAGTCACCATCTACAGTGATTTTGGAGCCCAAGAAAATAAAATTTCTCACTGTTTTCATTGTTTCCCCATCTATTTGCCATGAAGTTATGGGACTAGATGCCTTGATCTTCTTTTTTTTAGTGTTGAGCTTTAATCTGACTTTTTCACTCTGCTCTTTCACTTTCATCAAGAGTCTCTGTAGTTCTTCCTCATTTCCTGCCATGAGTGGTGTCATCTGCTTATCTGAGGTTATTGTTATTTCTCCTGGCAATCTTGATTCTACCTTGTGCTTCATCCAGCCCAGAATTTTGCATGATGTACCCTGCATATAATTTAAATAAGCAGGGTGACACTATACAGCCTTGATGTACTCCTTTCCCAATTTGGAACCAGTCCGTTGTTCCATGGCTGGTTCTAAATGTTGATTCGTGACCTGAATACATGTTTCTCAGGAGGCAGGTGAGGTGTTCTCGTATCCCATCTCTTTAAGAAGTTTCCACAGTTTGTTGTGATCCACACAATCAAAGACTTTAGCATAGTTACTGAAGCAGAACTAGATGTTTTTCTGCAATTCTCTTGCTTTTTCTATGATCCGATGATGTTGGCAATTTGATCTCTGCTTTTTCTAAATCCAGCTTGAACATCTGGAAGTTCTTGGTTCACGTATTTATGAAACCTAGCTTGGAGTATTCTGAGCATTACTTTGCTAGTGTGTGAAATGAGTGCAGTTGTGCTATAGTTTGAACATTCTTTGGCATTGTCTTTCTTTGGGATTGGAATGAAAACTGATCTTTTCCAGTCCTGTGGCCACTGCTGATTTTTCCAAATTTGCTGGCACGTTGAGTGCAACACTTTCACAGAATCATATTTTTAGGATTTGAAATAAGTCAACTGGAATTCCATAACCTCCGCTAGTTTTGTTCATAGTGATACTTCCTGAGGCCCACTTGACTTCGCAGTCTAGGATGTCTGACTCTAGGTGAGTGATCACAACTTCATGGTTATCTGTATCATTAAGATCTTTTTCTGTATAGTTCTTTGTATTCTTGCCACCTCTTCTCAACATCTTCTGCATCTCTTAGGTGAACACCATTTCTGTCCTGTATTGTTCCCATCCTTGCATTAAATGTTCCTTTTGTATCTTTAATTTTCTTGAAGAGATCTCTAGTCTTTCCCATTCTATTGTTTCCCTATATTTCTTTGAACTGACCATTTAGGAAGGCTTTCTTATCTCTCCTTGCTAGTCTTCAGAACTCTGTATTCAAATGGATATATCTTTCCTTTTCTCTTTTGCCTTTCACTTCTCTTCTTTTCTCAGCTATTTGTTAGGCCTCCTCAGACAATCATTTTGCCTTTTTCCATTTCTATTCTTGGGGATAGTTTTGATCACAGGCTTCTGTACAATGTTAGGAACCTCTGTTCATATATCTTCAGGCACTCTGTCTATCAGATCTAATCCCTTGAGTCTATATATCACTTCCACTGTATAATTGTAAGGGATTTGATTTAGTTCATACCTGAATGGTCTAGTGGTTTGCCATAGTTTCTTCAAATTAAGTCCAAATTTTGCAATAAGGAGTTCATGATCTGAGCCACAGTCAGCTCCCAGTCATGTTTTTGCTGATGTATAGATCTTCTCCATCTTTGGATGCAAAGAATGTATTCAATCTGATTTCAGTATTGACAATCTGATGATGTCTATGTGTAGAGTCGTCTCATGCTGTTGGTAGAGGGTATTTGCTACTATGACCAGTGTGTTCTCTTCGCAAAACTGTTAGCTTTTGTCCTGCTTCATTTTGTACTCCAAGGCCAAACTTGCCTGTTACTCTAGGTATCTCTTGCCTTCTTTTGCATTCCAGTCCCCTATGGTGAAAATGACATCTTTTTTTGGTATTAGTTCTAGAAGGTCTTGTAGGTCTTAAGAGAGCCATTCAGCTTCTTTGGCATTAGGCTGGGTCATAAACTTGGATTACTATGATATTGAATTTGCCTTGGAGACAAACAGAGATCATTCTGTTGTTTTTGAGATTGCATCCAAGTACTGCATTTTGGACTCTTTTTTTTTTTTTTTTTTTAATGAGAGCTACTCCATTTCTTCTAAAGGATTGTTTGCCCACAATAGTAGATATAATGGTAATCTTGTCAAATGCTTTTTCTTCATCTATTGAGATTATGTTGTTTTTATTCTTTGATTTGTTAATATGGTGTAGCATACTGAATGATTTGCAGATATTGAAAACTCCTTACATAACTTGGATAAATCTCACTTGATCATGGTGTATAATCTTTTAATGAATTATTGGGCTCAGTTTGCTAGCATATTGTTGAAGATGTTTGCAACTATGTATACCTTAAAAAAAGGGGCGGGGGAGAAGGCCCAAGTTAACAAGATTAGAAATGGAAAAAAAAAAAGTTATTAGTGACACCACAGAAATACAAAGACCATATGAGACTACCATAGGCAAATGTTTGCGAATAAAATAGACAACCTAGAATAAATGGACAAATTCTTAGAAGGCTACAATCTCTCAAGACTGACCCATGAAGACTAGAAAATGTGAACAGACCAAACAAGTACTTAAATTTAAACTGTGATTAAGAAACTCCCAACAAACCAAAGTCCAAGAACAGTTGGCTTCACTGGTGATTTCTACAAAAATTGAGAGAAGAGTTAACATTTATCCTTCTTAAACTATCCAAAAAATTGCAGATAGAAGAATACTTCTAAACTCATTCTCTGTGTTAACTATCACTGACACCAAAACTGGACAGTTCAGTTCAGTCACTCAGTCAAGTCCGACTCTTTGCGACCCCATGAACTGCAGCATGCCAGGCCTCCCTGTCCATCACCAACTCCTGAAATCCACTCAAAGCCATGACCATTGAGTCGGTGATGCCATCCATCCATCTCATCCACTGTCATCCCCTTCTCCTCCTGCCATCAATCTTTCCCAGCAAGAGGGTCTTTTCAAATGAGTCAGCTCTTCACATAGGGTGGCTAAAGTATTGGAGCTTCAGCTTCAGCATCAATCCTTCCAATGAACACCCAGGACTGATCTCCTTTAGGATGGACTGGTTGGATCTCCTTGCGGTCCAAGGGACTTTCAAGAATCTTCTCCAACACCACAGTTCAAAAGCATCAATTCTTCAGCACTGAGTTTTCTTCATAGCCCAACTCTCGCATCCATACATGACCACTGGAAAAACTGTAGCTTTGATTAGATGTACCTTTGTTGACAATGTCTCTGCTTTTCAATATGCTGTCTAGGTTGGTCATAACTTTCCTTCCAAGGAGTAAGCGTCTTTTAATTTCATGGCTGTAATCACTGTCTGCAGTGATTTTGGATCCCAGAAAAAAAAAGTCAGCCACTGTTTCCACAGTTTCCCCGTCTATTTGCCATGAAGTGAGGGGACCAGATGCCATGATCTTAGTTTTCTGAATGTTGAGCTTTAAGCCAACTTTTTCACTCTCTTCTTTCACTTTCATCAAGAGGCCCATTAGTTCTTCTTCATTTTCTTCCATAAGGGTGGTGTCATTTGCACATCTGAGGTTATTGATATTTCTCCCAGCTGTCTGGATTCCAGCTTGTGCTTCCTCCAGCCCAGCATTTCTCATGATGTACTCTGCATATAAGTTAAATAAACAGGGTGACAATATACAGCCTTGACGTACTCCTTTCCCTCTTTGGAACCACTCTGCTGTTCCATGTTCAGTTCTAACTGTTGGTTTCTGACCTGCATACAGATTTCTCAAGAGGCAGGTGGTCTGGTATTCCCATCTCTTTCAGAATTTTCCACAGTTTATTGTGATTCACACAGTCAAAGTCTTTGGCATAGTCAATAAAGCAGAAATAGATGTTTTTCTGGAACTCTCTTGCTTTTTCCATCATCTAGAGGATGTTGACAATTTGATCTCTGGTTCCTCTGCCTTTTCTAAAACCAGCTTGAACACCTGGATGTTCATGGTTCACGTATTGCTGAAGCCTGGTTGGAGAATTTTAAGCATTATTTTACTAACGTGTGAGATGACTGCAATTGTGCAGTAGTTTGAGCATTATTGGCATTGCCTTTCTTTGGGATTGGAATGAAAACTGACCCTTTCCAGTCCTGTGGCCACTGCTGAGTTTTCCAAATTTGCTGGCATATTGAGTGCAGCACTTGCACAGCATCATCTTTCAGGATTTGAAATAGCTCAACTGGAATGCCATCACCTCCACTAGCTTTGTTCGTAGTGATGCTTCCTAAGGCCCATTTGACTTCACATTCCAAGACAAAACTGGAGAAAAATATCACAAAAAAGGAAATTAAAGATCAGTATCACTGATGAACATAGATGCAAAAATCTTCAATAGTTTTCATTATTACCCAAGTTTTCTCAAAAATTACCTTTTAAAAGTAAAACGTTAGACTATATAAGCTGATGATGAAAATTGTATACTTATACCCTTAAATTATATTCATAAACAGACATTTAAATTCGTGTTTTAAAATCACCTCAATTTCTAGAAGAGATACATTTTCAATACAATTTTGTACTTTTTAGTAAATAATTATAAATCTTATATTTATGCTCTATTGATCAAGTGTATATTATTGCTTTTAATTACAAATTAAATTTAACAAAATAACACAAATCTAATAAAGATCATATAATTTTAATTCATTTGTAATAAATCATAGCATATAATGGCAGATTTTCTTTTTCCATTGGTGGTCACCATTTCATAGGAAAAAGAAAAGTCATCTGAATTTCAACGAGTCCATATAAATTCAATTTATATTTTTTATTAGGAAAAAAATAAGCAATGAATCTACTTTTTAAATTAAGATCTGTCTTTTCACCTTGCTTATAGTTTCCTTTGTTGTGCAGCAGCTTTTATATAGTTTCTGATCTTAAATTTAGATCTTTAATCCATTTTTAGTTTATTTCTGTGTATGGTGTTAGAAACTGTTCTAGTTTCATTCTTTTACAAGTGGTTGACCAGTTTTCCCAGCACCACTTGTTAAAGAGATTGTCTTCTCTCCATTGTATATTTTTGCCTCCTTTGTCAAAGATAAGATGTCCATAGATGTGTGGATTTATCTCTGAGCTTTCTATTTTGTTCCATTGATTTATATTTTGTCTTTGTGCCAGTACCACACTGTCTTGATGACTGTGGCTTTGTAGTAGAGCCTGAAGTCAGTCAGGTTGATTCCTCCAGTTCCATTCTTCTTTCTCAAGATAGCTTTGGCTATTCAAGGTTTTTTGTATTCCCATACAAATTGTGAAATTATTTGTTCTAGCTCTGTGAAAAATACCATTGGTAGCTTGATAGGGATTGCATTGAATCTATAGATTGCTTTGGGTAGTATACTCATTTTCACTATATTGATTCTTCCAATCCATGAACATGGTATATTTCTCCATCTGTTAGTGTCCACTTTAATTTCTTTCACCAGTGTTTTATATATAGGTTTCTATATACAGGTCTTTAGTTTCTTTAGGTAGATATATTCCTAAATATTTTATTCTTTCCGTTGCAATGGTGAATGGAATTGTTTCCTTAATTTCTCTTTCTATTTTCTCATTATTAGTGCATAGGAATGCAAGGGATTTCTGTGTGTTGATTTTATATCCTGCAACTTTACTATATTAATTGATTAGCTCTAATAATTTTCTGGTGGAGTCTTTAGGATTTTCTATGTAGAGGGTCATGTCATCTGCGAACAGTGAGAGTTTTACTTGTTCTTTTCCAATTTGGATTCCTTTTATTTCTTTTTCTGCTCTGATTGCTGTGGCCTAAAACTTCCAGAATGGGAGAAAATAATAGCAAATGAAGCAACTGACAAAGAACTAATCTCAAAAATATACAAGCAACTCCTACATCTCAATTCCAGAAAAATAAATGACCCAATCAAAAAATGGGCCAAAGAACTAAACAGACATTTCTCCAAAGAAGACATACAGATGGCTAACAAACACATGAAAAGATGCTCAACATCAATAATAATCACTCATTATCAGAGAAATGCAAATCAAAACCACAATGAGGTACCATTTCACACCAGTCAGAATGGCTGTGATCCAAAAGTCTATAAGCAATAAATGCTGGAGAGGGTGTGGAGAAAAGGGAACCCTCTTACACTGTTGGGGGGAATGCAAACTAGTACAGCCACTATGGAGAACATTGTGGAGATTCCTTTAAAAACTGGAAATAGAACTGCCTTATGACCCAGCAATCCCACTGCTGGGCATACACATCGAGGAAACCAGAATTGAAAGAGACACATGTACCACAATGTTCATCGCAGCACTGTTTATAATAGCCAGAACATGGAAGTAACCTAGATGTTCATCAGCAGATGAATGGATAAAGAAAGCAGTGGTACATATACACAATGGAGTATTACTCAGCCATTAAAAACAATACATTTGAGTCAGTTCTAATGAGGTGGATGAAACTGGAGCCTATTATACAGATTGAAGTAAGCCAGAAAGAAAAACACCAATACAGTATCAGTTCAGTTCAGTTCAGTCACTCAGTCGTGTCCAAGTCTTTGCAACCCCATGAATCGCAGCACGCCAGGCCTCCCTGTCCCTCACCAACTCCCGGAGTTCACTCAGACTCATGTCCATCGAGTCAGTGATACCATCCAGCCATCTCATCCTCTGTTGTCTCCTTCTCCTTCTGCCCCTAATCCCTCTCAGCATCAGAGTCTTTTTCAGTGAGTCAACTCTTCACATGAGGTGGCCAAAGTACTGGAGTTTCAGCTTTAGCATCAGTCTTTCCAAAGAAATCCCAGGGCTGATCTCCTTCAGAATTACTGGTTGGATCTCCTTGCACTCCAAGGGACTCTCAGGAGTCTTCTCCAATACCACAGTTCAAAAGCATCAATTCTTCATCGCTCAGCTTTCTTCACAGTCTAACTCTCACATCCATACATGACCACGGGAAAAACCATAGCCTTGACTAGATGGACCTTTGTTGGCAAAGTAATGTCTCTGCTTTTCAATATGCTATCTAGGTTGGTCATAACTTTTCTTCCAAGCAGTAAGTGTCTTTTAATTTCATGACTGTGTGGATCACAATAAACTGTGGAA
Organism: Bos javanicus; assembly: GCF_032452875.1. Lineage (NCBI taxonomy): Eukaryota > Metazoa > Chordata > Mammalia > Artiodactyla > Bovidae > Bos > Bos javanicus. Next base: position 49,956,243 of record NC_083881.1, read on the forward strand.
AATTTTGAAAGAGATGGGAATACCAGAGCACCTGACCTGCCTCTTGAGAAACCTATATGCAGGTCAGGAAGCAACAGTTAGAACTAGACTTGGAACAACAGACTGGTTCTAAATAGGAAAAGGAGTACGTCAAGGCTGTATATTGTCACCCTGCTTATTTAACTTATATGCAGAGTACATCATGAGAAACGCTGAGCTGGAAGAAGCGCAAGCTGGAATCAAGATTGCCAGGAGAAATATCAATCACCTCAGATATGCAGGTGACACCACCCTTATGGCAGAAAATGAAGAGGAACTAAAAACCTCTTGATGAAAGTGAAACTGGAGATTGAAAAAGTTGGCTTAAAGGTCAACATTCAGAAAACGAAGATCATGGCATCCAGTCCCAATACAGTATACTAATGCATGTACATGGAATTTAGAAAGATGGTAACGATAACCCTGTATGCAAGACAGCAAAAGAGACACAGATGTATAGAACAGTCTTTTGGACTCTGTGGGAGAGGGCAAGGGTGGGATGATTTGGGAGAATGGCATTGAAACTTGTATAATATCATATAAGAAACGAATTGCCAGTCCAGGTTCAATACAGGATGCTTGGGGCTGGTGCACTGGGATGACCCCGAGGGATGGTACGGGGAGGGAGGTGGGAGGGGTTTCAGGATGGGGAACACGTGTATGCCTGTGATGGATTCATGTTGATGTGTGGCAGAACCAATACAATATTGTAAAGTAATTAATAAATAAATTTAAATTTTAAAAATAAATAAAATAAAAATTTATTATTATACATAAAAATAAATAAAAACTGAATTGATTTATCTCAAAAAAATAATAAATAAAATTAACATCTGCATGAGGATCTACTCAAAATGAAAAACACAAAAACTTCATCAGGTTTCTACAATAATTATACAAGTGTGAAGAGGGTTAAAAAAAAAAAAAAAGCAATTATAAACAAGAAAATATTACACTTGCTTTTCAAAATTCTAAATGTAAAGTATAGGATTAAATTTGTATTACTTCTCTTCAATTGATGCTTTATTTTTACAATTTAAAAAATACTCAACCATATAAAGGAATGAAATAGGGTGATTTTAGTGATGTGGATGAACCTAGACTCTGTCATATATAGTGACATAAGACAGAAAGAGAAAAATAAATATCATATATTAATGCATTATATGGAATCTAGAAAAATGTTACTGATGAACCTATTTGCAGGGCAGGAATAGAGATGCAGACATAGAGAATGGACTCTTAGGCACAGGGAAGGAAAGAGAGGGTGGGATGAATTGAGAGACTAGCATTGACATATAAACACTACCATGTGTAAAACAGATAGCTAACACAGACAGCCTGACTTGGTGCTCCAAGTCTCTCAGTTTCTCCCCCCCCCTCCTTCCTTTCCTGTATCCACAAGTCTGTGTTCTACATCTGCATCTCTAGACGGGTAGGATAGGGGGAGTGGTAAGAGAGAGATCCAAGAGGGAGGGCATATATGTACACATATAAGTGAATCACATTGTTATACAGCAGAAAGTAATACAACATTGTAAAGCAATTAGATTCCAATGAAAAAAATACATTTTTAATAAGTTTTCCTGTTTTGAATATCTAATTACTTTAAACAAATTAGAAAAATTATACTTGATTTTAGAAACTATCCACCTTATTTTTAGAAAAATAAGTAGTTTAATGGAATAACTCTCATGTTCCTTTTTAGCATTATAACTAAATTCTTAGAAACAGTTTCTATGTCAACAACTGTGGGCATGAATGGAATCACTGTTTCAGTCTGGAAGAATAAAACATGGATAATTCTGGCATTTGTGCATAAATTCATTATTTTTCTCTCTGACGGGAGTTAAAAATATGTAAAATTACAACAGAAATGTGATAAAAATTATGTAAATAGTTGCCGAAGGGAAACTGAATGAGGGGATAATGAGAGACAATTGGGACAATGTAGCTGAATGAAATTATGCCACAGCAAGAAGTCTGGCCTTTGTGTCAGAAAGTTCACATAAATTACTTGAGCAGAACCAAACATTAACAAAATAATGCAGTATGAACTACATCAGTAAATGCTAAGGGGAAACTCAGTAGAAGAAGTATGCTTTTAGCTGGGCTAATTTGGTGAGAATTCTAAGGGTGGATGAGTTTCTAGAACAATTTCATAGTAGAATGGAGGGGAAAAAAAAACAAACAAACAGAGGGTTAAAATCTAAAATGGATTATTTCTGTCCATTTTTTCATCAAGAGCAATGCAGCAGAAGTCCACCAAATATAATGTCTTTTCCTCATATTAAACAGTACCAGAAGTGAGGAGTTTCCCAGGTGTCACTACTGGTAAAGAACCTGCCTGCCAGGACAGGAGACTTAAAGAGAGACAAGTTCAGTCTCTGAGTGGGGAAGATCCCCTGGAGGAAGGCACCACAACCCACTCCAGTTCTTTCCTGGAGAATCCCATGGACAGAGGAGCCTGGCGGGCTACAGTCCAAGAAGTCGCAAAGAGCTGGACTCAACTGAAGCAAATTAGCACATGCCCTAACACACACAGTGAAGTGAAACTGTTAGTCACTCAGTCCTGTTTGACTCTGCAACCCCATGGACTGTGGCCTGCCAGGCTCCTCTGTCCATGGAATTCTTCAGGCAACAATACTGAAATGGTTTGCCATTCCCTTCTCCAGGGATCTTCCAGGCATAATTTTCTCACCTCATGCTTAAAAAGTACAGAGAACAGGCAAATATGGACTTAGATTCTTGCATCAGGAGATAGTTGTTCCTGTAACATAAAACAATGACCAACTAAATTAACAGATTCCTCACCAAGATTTCTTCAAGACTTGTACCTCAATTGTACACCAATCCAAAATTATTATGCCTTAGACAGTGCCCAGTCTCAACAAACTCTCTCTTTTGCAAAATTCACCATAAAAATCATGCAATCTTAGACATTCCCTAGGTGATAATCTTGGTTACATCCATAAGCTTAATAAACTCAGCTTTGTATTTTGTTCAACAGGTTTTTCTGGAGCCCTTTTGGGGAATGGGTGATTGGTAAATTAGAGTCTGGTCAAATTATCTTATTAATATTTTTGTTGACAACCCTACTATAATATAAAAATAAGAACAAAACAATAAAAAGAAAACCAAATAATTTTCCATGTAATCTGTCTGGTTACTTAATTGTTTAACAAGGTGCAAAAAATTGCTTGATGCTACAAATAATTGAGGAACAAGTGTGTTTTTTTTTCATATATGCAGCATTTATTATGGGAAATGAGAGAAATTAGTAGAAGAGGACAAAGACAGCGTATGGAAACTATGCAAAGAAAAACACTATATTCATTTTATGGTTACGGTACCTATAATTGACAGGCTTCTAAAAAAAATTATCCTGTTTTATGCTATGTTGTGTAAAATATAGTATATATTAAGATTATATTCTGCAATAATAGATAAGAAAAAACTATCATAAAATTACAATTTTTATGTGATAAAAATAATCCCTGAGTGGTATTATGTACTACTGATGCTTCCAGCTGTTGCTTATACTTTCAAGAATTTTTATTATCTTAATAATTTACATGTGGAGGTAAACACATTAATAAGAAAGGATTAGTATTATAATCCTAATGATAGTTACCCAAGTTGACTCACAACAAATACTTCTTAAATTTTATATTTCCACATTTTCAAATGGCTGACATTTTACTTTTTTTCCCACATATTAAAGTTTAATAAGACTATTTCCTATATATTGAACACAAGAGGAACAATGGTAGCCAAGCCAAATTTGACTTCTGTAAACTGAATGCTAGCACAAGAGAAAAGCAATGAGAGACTTGAACTTCACTCAGGCACCTTCCTATTTTATTCTCCTCTTAGGAGCAGAAACTAATTTCTACTTTACCACTCCATTAGTTAGTGCACCCAGCTAATTCTCTCTGAGTCCACTTTTCTCCATATGAATTTATGATTCTGTTTATATACTAAATTGATTCTCTTCAAATTTCTATGTTCAAGCATCTAATTCACTCAAGTATCATATTTCTTGGAGAAATTCATTAGAACTCGTAAACTACTAGTTAGCCTGTAGATGCTTGTTGCTGAAGAGAGTAAAACAACACCAAAGACCAAAATTTACCCCTGAGAATTCAGTGTCAAAAGCCCATTCCACAGAAACACGCTGTCCAGTTTGGGATATCTCTGCTTTTAAGCCTTTTCTTGACTGATTGTAAATTTTTAGTGCTCACAGAGAACATGCAAAAAGTTAATTTAAATGTTTTGTGGACAAACAGCTTAAATTCAGGACTCAAAGAATTCATATAAATATCATTCTAATAAATAAAAATATACCTAGTAAAGACATCAGGAACAACATGCAGCCCATTTAGATCCATAAATAAAATTATGTTGCATATACTACCTGTGTGGATAAGGAGGTCAAAGAAGCTATGTACTGTTTAGGTTTGGGGTTTCCTGATGAGATGAAGATGCTTTACCTGCTGTGAATCTTCTCTCGTGTCCATCTATAAAGATATGTAAATGTAGTAGCAGATCAAAACATAATTGTGTCTGATGGCAATATAAACTGCAAACTAGGATTGTGCTACTACTGTTTTTATAGCAGAGGTGAAGCTAGGAATAGTGATAGATGTGAAAAAAATGTGGAAAATAGAATAAGGGGAAAAAAGAAAGAAAATCTAAAAGGCATGAGTATTCAGAAATACATACGAGAGGATCTAATATTTACCTAAAAAATTTTCCCCCCCAAAAATACTATCAAGGCTTATTTACTCAGCTGGATGTTGGGAATATGGTATTCATCTTAATGCTAATTTTTAAAATGTGGGTTTCACTTATATTGTATATAGTTATACACTATTTAAAGCTAATAATTACTGAAAAAATCTAAGATCCCTTCCCTCTAGAGTAACACAATCTAGGATACACCTTCTTAAATGTAGTAATTTTTTTTTATAATAACCTTCAGTTCAGTTCAGTTGCTCAGTCATGTCCAACTCTTTTTGATCCCATGAATCGCAGCACGCCAGGCCTCCCTGTCCATCACCAACTCCCGGAGTGCACTCAGACTCACTTCCATTGAGTCAGTGATGCCATCCAGCCATCTCTTCCCCTGTCGTCCCCTTCTCCTCCTGCCCCCAATCCCTCCCAGCATCAGAGTCTTTTCCAAAGAGTCAACTCTTCTCATGAGGTGGCCAAAGTACTGGAGTTTTAGCTTTAACATCATTCCTTCCAAAGAAATCCCAGGGCTGATCTCCTTCAGAATGGACTGGTTGGATCTCTTTGCAGTCCAAGGGACTCTCAAGAGTCTTCTCCAGCACCACAGTTCAAAGGCATCAATTCTTTGGCACTCAGCTTTCTTCACAGTCCAACTCTCACATCCATACATAACCACTGGAAAAACCATAGCTTTGACTAGATGGAACTTTGTTGGCAAAGTAATGCCTCTGCTTTTCAATATGCTATCTAGGTTGGTCATGACTTTTCTTCCAAGGATATCATCCTGGCATAAAAAATGTGTATTTCTTATACCCAACATTTGGAATATAATTTAGGGAGCACATATTCTTAACTAGGGGTGTTGGAGAAGACTGAAAATTGGAGGTGGGAATTCATTGTCATCTGTGTCATCACTGTCATCATGGCAGGCCTTTGATGAATTAGATTTTAAAGAGTAATTCTTGCCATGTATAAAGGGGGTAAGTGCCTTTAAGTTAGTAAATATATATTGTAAATTGATATCTATTTATAAACTGTATCAAAAACATTTCTCTTTCTGCTTTCAGTTTTATTGCGGTGTAATTGACAAACATCCTTGTATAAGTTTAAGGTATACAATATAATGATTTGACTTAAATACATTGTGAAATGATTACTACAGTAAGTTTAGTGAACATCCATCATGTCACATGAATACAAAATAAAATTTACTTTTTCCTTGCAAAGAGTTCACCTAGGATTTATGCACTTAGAGCTTTTATACATAATATACAGCTGTGATTTTATTAATTATGTTGTATTTTAAAAGTCTAGTACTTATCTTAAAAATGGAAGTTTGTACTTTTTAACCACCTTTATCCAACTTATCTTCCCCCAGTATTTTGTCTCTGGCCATCACAAATCCAATCTCTTTTTATGTTTGTTTGTTTTTGTAAATATAATTTACCTAAAACACTATATTAGTTCATACTGCATAGAATAGTGATTTGTTATTTCTATACAATACAAAATGATTACCAAGTAAGTCTAGATAACATCTGTCACCATACAACGATATGACGTTATCAGTTCACTTCAGGTCAGTTGATTCACTCAGTCATGTACGACTCTTTGCAACCCCATAGATACGGCACACCAGGCCTCCCTGTTCATCGCCAACTCCCAAAATTTACTCAAACTCATGTCCATTGAGTCAGTGATGTCATCCAACCATCTCATCCTCTGCTGTCGATTCTTCTCCCACCTTCAATCTTTCCCAACATCAGGGCCTTTTCAAATGAGTCAGTTCTTCACTGACTCAGGTGGCTAAGGTATTGGAGTTTCAGCTTCAGCATCAGTCCTTCCAATGAACACCCAGGACTGATCTCCTTTAGGATGGACTGGTTGGATCTCCTTGCAGTTCAAGGGACTCTCAAGAGTCTTCTCCAACACCAAGTTCAAAAGCATCAATTCTTCAATGTTCAGCTTTCTTTGTAGTCCAACTCTCACATCCATACATGACTACTGGAAAAAATATAGTTTTGACTAGACTGACCTTTGTTGGCAAAGTAATGTCTCTGATTTTTAATATGCTGACTAGGTTGGTCATAACTCTTCTTCCAGGAACAAGTGTCTTTTAATTTCAGGGCTACAGTCACCACAAGCAGTGATTTGGGGGCCCAAAAAATATTTTGTCACTGTTTCCACTGTTTCCCCATCTATTTGCCATGAAGTGATGGGACGAGATGCCATATGATCTTAGTTTTCTCAATGCTCAAAACTCAAAGAGTTTTAAGCCAACTTTTTCACTCTCCTCTTTCACTTTCATCAAGAGGCTCTTTAGTTCTTTTTCGCTTTCTGCCATAAGGATGGTGTCATCTGCATATCTGAGGTTATTAATATTTCTCCCGGAAATCTTGATTCCAGCTTGTGCTTCCTCCAGCCCAGCGTTTCTCGTGATGTACTCTGCATATAAGTTAAATAAGCAGGGTGACAATATACAGCCTTGACATACTCCTTTCCCTTTTTGGAGCCACTCTGCTGTTCCATGTCCAGTTCTAACTATTGCTTCCTGACCTGCATACAGATTTCTCAAGAGGCAGGTCAGGTGGTCTGGTATTCCCATCCCTTTAAGAATTTTCCATAGTTTGTTGTGGACCACACAGAGAAAGGCTTTGGAGTAGTCAATAAAGCAGAAGTAGATATTTTGCTGGAACTCTTTTGCTTTTCCGACGATCTAACTGCTGCTGCTAAGTTGCTTCAGTCGTGTCCGACTCTGTGCGACCCCATGGACTGCAGCCTACCATGCTTCTCTGTCCATGGGATTCTCCAGGCAAAAACACTGGAGTGGGTTGCCATTTCCTTCTCCAGACTATCTAACAGGCATTAGCAATTTGATCTCTGGTTCCACTGCCTTTTCTAAAACAACCTTGAACATCTGGAAGTTCATGGTTTATGTACGGTTGAAGTCTGGCTTGGAGAATTCTGAGCATTACTTTACTAGTGTGTGAGATGAGTGCAAGCGTGTTGTAGTTTGTGCATTCTTTGGCTTTGCCTTTCTTTGGAATTGGAATGAAAACTGACCTTTTCCAGGCCTGTGGCCACTGCTGAGTTTTCCAAAGTTTCTGGCATATTGAGTGTAGCACTTTCACAGCATCCTCTTTTAGGATTTGAAATAGCTCAACTGGAATTCCATCACCTCCACTAGCTATGTTCATAGTGATGCTTCCTAAGGCCCACATGACTTTACATTCCAGGATGTCTGGCTCTAGGTGAGTGATCATACCATTAATATTATCTGGGTTGTGAAGATCTTTTTTGCATAGTTCTTCTGTGTATTCTTGCTACCTTTTCTTAATATCTTCTGCTTCTGTTAGGTCCATACCATTTTTTTTATTGACTATATTACTCACGCTAATATAAATGAGTCAAAGCTCTGACTCATTTATTACTCCCTGGAAGTTTGTAATACTTATTTTTCGCACCTGCTTCTATCATACCCCTACCCCAATTATTTTTGACAATTACTTGTTTGTTCTCTATATTTATGACTGTTTCTGTTTTCTTATATATGTTCATTTGTTTTCTTTTTTACATACAACATATATGTGAAATCATATGATAACTGTCTTGGTCCTATTAACTTCACTTAACATAATACCATCTATCCACCCAAGTTGTCCTGAAAGACAAGATTTCATTCTTTTTATGCCTGTGGTATAAATACTTTACCTTCATCAGTTTATCTCTGGGCACTTAGGTTTCTTTCATATGTTGGTTATTGTGAATAATGCTGCAATGTACATGGTGGTGCTGTATCTTTTCAAATTACAATTTTCATTTTCTTCAAATAAATACCTAGAAGTGTGTTGACTAGATCATATAGCAGTTCTTTTTTTAATCTTTTGAGGAAATCCCATACTGTTTTCCATAGTGGTGTACAAATCAATTTACATTCCCATCAACAGTGCAAGAGGGTTCCCTTTTTTTCTCATCCTTGCCAACATTGGTTATTTGTTGACTATTTCCCAGTAGTCATTCGGACATGTGTGAGATGATATCTAACTGTGTTTTGACTAGTGTTTTCCTGATGACTAGTGATGAGCACGTTTTCATGTGACTGTTGGCTGTTTATATGTCTTCTTTGGGAAAAAATTTATCCAAGTCCTCTGACCAGGTTTTAATATGGTATTTGATTCTGATGTTGAGTTGTGTGAGATTTTTTTTTATATTTTAGATGTTTACCCATTATAAGATATATTCTTTGCAAATATCTACTCCCATTCATTAGATGACCTTTTCATTTTGTTAATAGTCTCATTCTCTGTGCAAAAGATTTTTAGTTTGAGTGAGTGAAAGTCATTCAGTTGTGTCCAACTCTGCTACCCCATGGACTCTGCAGTCCAGGGAATGCTCCAGGCCAGAATACTGGAGTGGGTAGCCTTTCCCTTCTCCAGCGGATCTTCCCATCCCAGGGATTGAACCCAGGTCTCCCACATTGCAGGTGAATTCTTTACCAGCTGAGCCACCTGGGAAGCCCTTTGAGTAGTCCTATTTTTGTTTTTGTTTCCCTTCTTTGAGGAGACTTAGCCAAAAAAAAAAAAAAAATACTGTTAAGACCTCTGTCAAAGAGTGTGCTATTATCTTCAAGGAGTTTAATGTTCATGTTACTTTTAAGTCTTTAATCCATTTTGAGTTTTTATATATGTATGAGAAATTAGTCCAGTGTGATTCATATGCATATAGCTGTCCAGTTTCTCAATAATATTTATTGAAGAGGCTGTGTCCCCCCTAGTGTATTCTTGCCTCATTTGTTACAGATTAATTGACCATATAAGTCTGGGTTAATTTCTGGTGTCTCTATTTTGTTCTTTGATCTATATGCCTATTTTTGTGACAGTACCATACTGCTTTAATTGCTGCAATAATATGTAGCTGTAGTATAGTTTGAAATCAGCATGATACTTCCAGCTTCATTTTACTTTCTCAAGATAGTTTTGACTACTCAGGGTATTTTATGTTTCCATACAAATTTAAGAATTATTTGTTCCAGTTTTGTGAAAAATGCTATTAGTGTTTTTATAGGTATTGCTCTAAATTTGTAGATGGCCATGGGTAGAATGGTATTTTAAAAATGTTAATTCTTCCAATCCTTGAGCATGGTATGTCTTTATCATTTATTTCTATTTTCTTCCATTTCTTTCACCAATGTCTAATAGTTTGCTGAATATAAGTTTTTACCTCCTTAGATGTATTCCTGAGTATTTTATTCTTTGTGATGCAATTATAAATTGAATTATTTCCTTAATTTCTATTTCTGATAATTTATTGTTAGGGTATAGAAATGCAACAGATTTCTGTACACTAATTTTGTATGCTTCAACATTACTGAATTAATTGATGAATTTCTATTGTTTTTGGTGATATCCTTTGATTTTCTATATGGAGTATCATGTCAAAAACAAACACTAACAGTCTTACTTCTTCCCTTAAAATTTGTATTTTATTTATTTTTCTTGTATGACTGCTGTGGTTCGGACTTCCAATACTATGATGAATAAAAGTGGTGAGAGTAGACATCCTTGGCCAAGTTTCTGAATTTAGAGGAACTGCTTTTAGCTTTTCACCATTGAGCATGATGTTAGCTGTGATCTTGTCGTACGTATATGGCTGCTATAGTGTGAGGTATGCTCCCTTGTCAAAAGGTTTTTCTGCATCTATTGAGATGTTCATATGATTTAATTTTTAATTTGTTAGCTGAAGAATTGATGCTTTTGAACTGTGGTGTTGAAGAAGATTCTTGAGAATCCCTTGAACTGCAAGGAGATCCAACCGGTCCATCCTAAAGGATATCAGTCCTGGGTGTTCATTGGAAGGACTGATGCTGAAGCTGAAACTCCAATACTTTGGCCACCTTATGTGAAGAGCTGACTCATTGGAAAAATCCTGATGCTGGGAAGGGTTGGGGCAGGAGGAGAAGGGGGTGACAGAGGATGAGATGGTTGGATGACATCACCGACTCAGTGGACATGGCTTTGGGTGGACTCTGGGAGTTGGTGATGGACAGAATGGCCTGTCATGCTGCAGTTCATGGGGTCACAAAAAGTTAGACATGACTGAGCAACTGAACTGAACTGAACTTAATGTGGTGTATAGCATTGATTCATTTACAGATTCTGAATTGTTCTTGTATCCCTGGGATAAAACCACTTGATCGTAATGTATGATCCTTTTGGTGATTATTTAATTCAGTTTGCTAAAGTTTTGTTGAGAAATTTTGACATCTATGTCCATCTATAATATTAGCTTATAATATTCTTTCTTTGCAGTGTTCTTGTGTGGTTTTGGTATCAAGGTGGTGCTGACCTGGTAGAATTGATCTCATGTGGCCTCTGCATTCAGTGGCTTGAAGCAGAATTTCTGTTCCCTGGCCAGCGATTCAAGTCAGGCTGTGGTAGTGAGGGTACTGAATTCTAGCTACTAAATCAGTGGCCAGGGACAAGGCCCTGGCTCATCAATTTTATAGAATTGAATTCCCCCAAAGTGATGGAAAGTAATGAAACAAGTAAAGTATTTATTAGGAGAAAAATGGGAAAAGTGTACATGTGGATAGACACATGGATCAACTCAGAGAGTCATGCTCTTGTGGTAGTTAGAATCACTTATATGGGACATTTCTTTTGAATTACCTCTAGTCAATCATCTTGCTTTTCCTGGCCCTGAGTGTATATTTGGTTTCTCTCAGAGTCTCAGCTCAGTTCAGTTCAGTCGCATAGTCATGTCCGACTCTTTGTGACCCCATGGACCGCAGCACGCCAGGCCTCCCTGTCCATCACCAACTCCCGGAGTTTACCCAAACTCACATCCTTTGAGTTGGTGATGCCATCCAACCATCTCAACCTCTCTCATCCCCTTCTCTTCCTGTCTTCAATCTTTCCCAGCATCAGGGTCTTTTCAAATGAATCAACTCTTCACATCAGGTGGCCAAAGTATTGGTGTTTCAGCTTCAATATCAGTCTTTCCAATGAACACTCAGGACTGATCTCCTTTAGGATGGACTGGTTGGATCTCCTTGCAGTCCAAGGGAATCTCAAGAGTCTTCTCCAAGACCTACATGAGACCTGTATGATCTAGGGACACCCTCTGTTTAGCTCTGTGAACCTTTTTGTTGTGGTGGAATCAGCTACTGTGGCTGAACCAGTAAATGTGTCTGGTCCTTGCCTGGTTTGCTCCCAGGCTTTACCTAGTGTGGAGGCTGTAGTTTCTTAATGGTTGGGTCTGGGTCTTAGTGTGACTGACTGCATGTTAAAGGAGTCCCACTTGACTCACTCACTCAGTCCTGGTGCAGGTCTACTGGTATGATTGGGTTCAGGTGTCAGTGGATCTAGGAGCTTGAATCAGCTCACTTCTGGATGAGGCCAGTTGTTTTGTTGTTTAGTCACTAAGTCATGTCCTACTCTTTTGTGACCCTATGCATTGTAAAGGCCTGCATCTCCTGCACTGGCAGGTGTAGTATTTACCACTGAGCCACCAGGGAAGTCCAGTGGGGCCAGATCCTAGGGTTACTGCCCATTATTGGATGGCGCCAGGTCATGATATGGTTAGCTGCTGGGCCCTGGTGTTTACTGGGGCTTCTCCCATCCTGCTGGTGAGTGGGGCTGAATCCTGGCCCCTTTGGTGTGTGGGACTGTGTCCAAAGGGGGCAGAAAGGCTCAGAAGGCCCATAGCTGCTGCGCCTGCTGATAGAAGGGGTTTTGTCTTTGCATGGCTGGCTGCTTGGCCTGGGGAATCCCAAGACTGATTCTGACATATTGATGGCTGGGACCTGGTTCTGGTGCTAAGAAGCTTGAGGAACATCTCTGTAATTGCACCTGCCAGTGCTTTGTGTCCTTAGAGTAGAGTGAGCTCCCCCAAATTGCTGTCATCTGTGTTTATGTTCGGAGAAGGCAGTGGCACCCCACTCCAGTATTCTTGCCTGGGGAATCCTATAGACGGAGGAGCCTGGTGGGCTGTAGTCCATGCGGTCGCTAAGAGTTGGACATGACTGAGCGACTTCACTTTCACTTTTCACTTTCATGCATTGGAGAAGGAAATGGCAACCCACTCCAGTGTTCTTGCCTGGAGAATCCCAGGGATGGGAGAGCCTGGTGGGCTGCCATCTGTGGGGTCGCACAGAGCCGGACATGACTGAAGTGACTTAGCAGCAGCAACAGCAGTGTTTATGTTTCCAAGGTGAGACCCAGTTGCTTCCTGCTTCTCCAGGAGTCCTTCCAATACCATTAAGTGGATCTGACACAGAAGCTTTTGAAGTTACTGCATCTTCTCTTAAAAAAAAAAAAAAAAAAAAAGCTAAGATCCTGTGTTGCCTTCTAAGAGTAGTCTTTGTTTCCTACAGCCATCTGGATTTCCCAAATGCAAGCCCTGATGGCCTTCATAACCAGATATTCTGGGGGCTTATCTATCCAATGCAGGATACCCAGGCTGGTGAACCTTGATGAAAATCTCTTCAATTGTGATTATTCTTTCTGTGGGTCACCTACGTGGGGATGTGAGTCTTGTCAATACACTGTCTCCACCTCTCTTATTCATCTCATTGTATTTCTTTCCTTATATCTTTAGTTGTAGAAGAACGTCACTGCTGATTTTCAGGTTTTTCTCATTGATTGTGTCTATGTCAATAGTTGTTTTGACATGCTTATGGAAGGAGGTAAACTCAGAGTCTTCTCACATCTTGGCCAGTCCCCATCAAATACATTGATATTTATATCCAAGATTAGTACACTTAAATACATTATTTCCAGAATCAGAAGAAAATGTATTTAGAATTAATATAGTTTAAGTCTACTTGTACAGTTTATCAAAATTGCAATATTCCTAAAATGTACATTTTAATTATATATAATTTCTGACTAGTTATAATCTATAATGTACCTCTTTCCAATGTTCGTGGTTTAGCACTTTAGAATGTAATTACCCTGGAGCTACTAGTCAGTCTGTATCAGGGCACAAAAAGAAGATACTTAAGATTTCCACTTCACATGAGAACTCATTATTTTGCAACATTATCTAATTAACATTTTCTAACAATCAGTTGAAAAATGAGAGCATGTTTATCAGTCTGACCAGCAAGATGCATTATTTATTTTTAGCTATGCCAAGTGCCCTGGGCATTAGAGTACATGCAACAAAATTTAGAATTACTTTCTGCAACATAAAATCTAAATTATTTAAAAAACTTATTTATTTTGTTCTTTAATATTAATTAAGAACTTATCAAACTATAGTTTTCTCAGTGATGAAAATCAGTGTTACATATCTCTTGGCAATTTACTTAGTGGTCTCTATAGTATACATGAAAGCAAAAGTGCAAAACAGAAATTATACCAAAGTCAGAAAAAGAAAAGATACTTTCTTTTACAAACTCAAATTGTGAGCATGACTTGATTGAATCAGCTGCAGAATAGACAATTATTAATCAGATTTTGTGGCACAATTAGGCAAGTTTCCACTGTGTTCACATGATAAATGCTTTACTAAGAGATATTTGCTATACTACTATATTAAAATTACTTGCTTCCTTATCTATCTATCCTACCAAAATGCTAAACCCTGGATGGGTTCACTTACAGCTTGTTCCTTAGTATTAGACTATCACTCTTCACATAGTGTCAGCTAACATGTCAAGAAAGAAAGCTCTTACAATTCATCAACTTGGCAATAATATGTCCATGTGGAGACTGGTCTTTGGAGGAAGTAGACATTCTGGGGAAATAATGATATATTTTTTTTGTCAGAGTTTAGACAGCCAAAACATTCATTCACCTCCTAATGAGACAATTCTCCTAGGAAGCATTTACAAGACACACTGGGTATATTCTCAATTATGTTGTAGTAATTGTTATTGCTTTTAAGGGTTTGCCCGGTAGTTCAGCTGGTAAGGAATCCACTTGCAATGCAAGAGACCCCAGTTCAATTCCTCCATCAGGAAGCTCTCCTGGAGAAGTGATAGGCTATCCATTCCAATACTCATGGGCTTCCCTGGTGGCTCAGTTGGTAATACAGGAGACCTGGATATACACCTGGATATACCCACCTGCAATACAGGAGACCTGGGCTCAATCCCTGGGTTGGGAAGATCCCCTGGAGGAGGACAGGAAACCTTCTCCAGTATTCCTGCCTGGAGAATCCCCATGGGTGGAGAAGCCCGGCAGGCTACATATAGTCCATGGGGTCACAAAGAGCTGGACACCACTGGGCGACTAAGCACACATTGCTTATAAACACTGGCTTCATACTTCCTCTTCTTGTCCTAAATCCTCACCTTTTACTGTAGGATTGCCTCCCTCTGGAAGCAGCTACACTTCCTGCTCTGTAAAGTTGAACATAGAAGGAAAATTCCTATTAGACCCTCTGTTCACTGAAGGAAAGCTTAAACAATGAAATGCCTAATAAAATCATTAAAATATATCCAAAAAAGATTGATGATTGCTTAGAATAGTGGTAGAGAGATTCTGTATGGCCTCTTGACATTTAATCTACATAGAAACCTATATTTAAATATTTGATTTGTATTATTTATTTGAAACCTGTTATTTTGTATGCTATGCCAAAACTATACTATGTATCCACTGAGATTTCAATGAAATACAGAATATAGTAAATAATATAATACGCCTTACTAGACTCTAATAACTAGAAACTATAACAAGTCTATACTGCTAATTTCTTTGAATTCATTTGATTTTTGTGACAGTGCTTTAATTTTACAAAGCAGTGGTCTCCAACCATTTTGGCCCCAGGGATTGGTTTCATGGAGGACAATTTTTCCATGGAACAGGGTCAGAGTAGGAGATGATTTCAGGATGATTCAAGAGGTTTACATTTATTGTGCACTTTATTTCTATTTTGTGGCATCTCAGGATATTCTGCATTGATTTTAGGATTAGAGTTCATCTCCTGTGAGAATCTAATGCCACCACTGATTTGATAGGTGAAGCTCAGGTGGTAATACAAGCCATGAGGGGCAGCAGTAAATACAGATGAAGCTTTACTGTCTCACCTGCCTGCCACTAACTTCCTGCTACGGGGCCCAGTCCCTAACAGGAACTCCTAGGGTTAAGGACCCTTGTTATAAATTGTTTATAAGTCAAAGGGAAATTTCCTTTTTATGTATTCTGATGTACAATAGTGGGAGTCTGTGAGTTGTTCAGATAAACATACATGAATGATATTACTACTCCATTCAATTAAGTACTGCACCATTCATTCAGATTATCAAGTTGGCCATAGAATATGTAAAGATCAAGGATTTTTCTACTGCTCAAAACCATCTTTAATTCACATTTTACAACTTGTTTGTGGTCTGGTTTATAGCCAGTTTGGGGAGTAGGGGTGTGTATGTGCAAGAGAGAGAAAAAAAAACAAAATGTTATTCTACCTACAGAACATCTGTGACACCGAATGTGTAGGGATCTTTGTCACAGCAACCAATGCCCCAACACTCTTGGGGATGTTAACTAGGCATACTACAATTCAATCCTGATACTAACTACGTGCAATTAAATTGGAACCTTCATTCATAACTAGTGAAATACCAAATGGTACTGCTGCTGTGGAAATGTTTAATGTAGAACTCAAAAGGCTAGTCATAAGTTTCCCACAGCAATTTCAAGGTTTGGTATGTACCCATGAGAATTGAAAACATATGTCTACACAAAAATATGTACATGAATGTTCATAGCAGCATTATTCACAATAGCTTAAAAGTGGAAACCAGCCTGTACCCAAGAGAATTATAAACATATGTTCATAAAAATATGTACATTATATCTGTAGCAGCATTATTAAATTAATATCTCCCAAGAGAAAACTCAAATTTGTATCAAGTAATGAATGGGTAAACAAAATGTGGTATATCCATACAATAGAATATTTTTCACCAAAAAAAAAAAAAATATATATATATATATGGATATATTTAATATGGCTGAACATTGAAAACAGGTTAAGTAAAAGAAACCACATACTTCACTTCACACATTATATGATTTCATTTATATTAAATGTCCAGGATAGGCAAATCTGTAAAAACAAATTCTATAGATCAGTGGCTACCAGGGAATAGAACTAAAAATGTGACTGCTGATGGATATAAGATTTGTTACCAGGTGATGAAAAAAACATTCTGTAATTAGCTAGTGATAATGGTTGCACAACTTTGTGAATATGTGAAAAATTACTGAAGCATACATTTTAAAATAGTGAATCTTATGCATAATATATCTTTAAAAAGACTGTAAAATAAAGATCATCATGTTCAGGAATTTTCAAAATAGAACAATATAAATGGAGATTTGGTGATGAGGAAAAAATGTCACAGGGTGTTTTGAACTAATATGGAGCTTGGGATTATTCAAAGTTCATTTGGAAGATATCTAATTTAAGCAGAGGATAGACAGCAGCAGATTTATGCTTCTACAAATTATTCCGATTTCCCTTTGGAGAAAATTTCATGCATTTGTGACATATTCTGGAGGTAGCAGTGACAGTAATTGGATGTGGAAGTGAAGAGGATAGAAGAATCAAAGTTGATTCCTAAATCTCTGGCTTGAGAAGTATCATGCATTTAGGTACTTTGAATTAGTATAGGGAAAACTTAGGGGCTTCTCCGGTGCTGCCAGTGGTAAGCAATCTACCTGCTGATGCAAGATATGTGGGTGGGTATGATCCCTCTGGGGTAGGAAATGACTATTCCAGTATTCTTGCCTGGAAAATTAAAGGGACATAGAAGCCCAGTGGGCTACAGTCAGTCCATGGGGCAGCAAAGAGTCAGACATGCCTGAACACACACACAGGGCAAACAGAATTTTAAAGGCAATGTATAAAGTTCACAACATTTATATAGATCCTGAATATCAAATTGGCAGCTAAATTCATGAGTTCAACTCCCCCAGTTGTTGTGAGGGGCCTTTATGTTGGTTGAAATGCTCTACACTCCTATTTGCTGTTAGAAGCATTCACTATAGCAGGCTCTGTACTTTTTCCCATACATTTTGTTAGGCTGGATTTTTTCTTTCATATATTGCAAGTTACAGAGTTAGTGGGTAGTGGTAAACTAAATTATTTCCTAGAGCTTTAGTGGTCAAATCTCCAAACCTATCTAACTTGAAATATTATATACTATCATTGCCTTCTAGGTTTTATTACTTCAAATCAATAAGATCTTATTCTCTATTAGTAATTCTAAATTAAACCTGAATTTGATTCACAGAATTTCATTCTATACCTTTAACTCAGCTACATTTTCCAGCATTAACTCAAGAGCTAAATTACATCCACTAACTTAAAGCACCCCGGTTACCTATAGGCAGTCTCTCACACAACATCATCACAAAATACCTCAAGACAAAGCCTTCCAGATTTTGAAAAATCACATTTTTGCTACACATAGTCTTAAAATAATGCATGCTACTTTTATACTGTTGTTAATTTTAACTAGGTTCCTTAAGGTGCATTGTTCAGTTGCTAACTTGGGTCTGACTCTTTGCGACCCAATGAACTGCAGCACACCAGTCTTCCCTGTCCTTCACTATCTCCCAGAGTTTTCTCAGACTCATGTCCATTGAGTCAGTGATGCCATCCAATCATCTCATCCTTTGTCTCCCCCATCTCTTTTTGCCCTCAGTCTTGCCCAGCATCAGGGTCTTTTCCTTAAGATGAATAATATACAATATTATAATCCTGAGTCACTACTCAGAGTTAAGTTACCATCAGTATAGGTAACGAAAAGAATATGATTCACAGTCTTATATAGTAGCTCCAGTAGAAAGGTTAAAAATGCAGACTCAAACGTGGCCAACAACTAACATACATATATATTCTAGCAGAAATCTGTGCATACCACAATTCTAGTTCTTAATTAGCATGGCTTGTGCAGACTATGCTATTTAAAACACCTAATTAAATTGATACATTAAAAAAATTTTTTAAAGTATTTGTCTTTTCTACAAAATAGATTCTTCCAATAGTAGTGGCCAATTCTATTCCAATACAGTTCTTTAAATGTAGAAATTTACTGAATCTCAGTGGAGAAAGTCTAGTGTGACTTTCTGAGTATGCTACAGAAATGTTCTGGTCCTAATTGTTGTTATTAACATCTTTTTTTTTTTTTCAGTTTTATCAGAATATAATTGACAAACATTGTGTAAGTTTAAGATGTGCAACCTGATGATCTGATGCAAAATGATCACTGGTCCTATTTCTTTCAGTGTTGACACAGGCCAAACCAGAAATCAATTAGCAATTGTACATTTATTATTTACTTGGGAACCACACAAATGCCATGTTAAATTATTTAACAATTTGTATGCATATGGAGATTGCTAAACTTTAGGTTGACTGAATGTGTATAGCAAATGTGAAATCTCTAAAGATAACTTGATGAAAACAGGTCATTCTGTCAACATTGTTGTACAAATTATGCCATTAAAGCTGGTGACAGTGATATAGGAGGTTTGAAGATTTTATACCTTTAACAATTATTTTCTGATGTCTACTGCGTGCCAAGAATTTTTCTAGATGCTAAGAGTTTAGGGTTGAATAAGAAATAAGCACTGCTTTAATGGAATCATTATTTAACAGGAGAGACAAATACAAACAAATAATTACAGCACGGTGAGGTAAGTGCTAACATGAAGAATTGTGTGAGGTGTTCTGGAAGCACAGAAGAGGGATAACCACAGTCTGCTTTTTGAAGGAAAGAAAATCATAAATTTAGCTTCAGAGTGTTCATAAGGCCTTTCTGCAATTTAGGGAGGGATTAATCAATAAAGACAGAAGCATGACTCATGTTTAAACTCATGTTTACAGCCTACAGACTTCAGCAATTTAAGCTATAAGACTTAAATTAAGATACACATTTTCAAAAAACCATTGCCTACAGGTCTGTAGGTATATACATTATTTATGACTGTTATTGCTTTTGCAAGGTAGAAAAATATTTTAAGAAAAAGGTAGAGATAAAAGTTGCATGAATACTTATCAGTTTGGATGGCAGAATGGCTGGATGTGCCTTTTAGGCATTTCTAATACCATAAAAGTTAATTGTTTCCTATATTATCATACTATGATCTTAATACATTTAAACCTAATTTAGCAAATCTTAAGAAACTGGTTTTATTCTTTGCTAATCATTTTCTACAATCAAGAAGTGGCTATAAATGTATTTGTTGTTTGCTTGCACCTATACATACACACACAAGAACCCACAGGAAAATAAAGGGAACGATAACACAACAAAGTGTTAATAGAAATGTTGATTTGGATTTATGCATACATGGCTTTTTTCTTTGTGCTTTTTTATCTCTTATTCTTTCATAATTAACATAAGATGCTCTTATGATAAGGAATATAACTTTCAGTAAGAAAAAAATAGTAGTCTTCATAAAACCTGAATTGAGTTGTCAAAAATGTTATATACTTTTCTATACAGAATACTACATGTAGGACAGATAATTAAAATCTATGTACACGATTAGATAATGACTATATTTCTATATATTAAACCATCCTTACTTTTTAGAACATTTGGTTTATCAGTTTCAAGGAATCCTTCTCCTTAATAACACCCTCCCCCGAAAAAAGTTAGGTGATAGTAGAGTCAATTTCACTCTCAGATTTTGTTTTGGACTGAATGTTTGCATCTCTATAATTTTCATGCCTTAAAATCTCAACTCCTAATATGATGGTATTGTGAGGTCGGGCCTTTTGAAGGTGGATAGGTGAATAGGCTCATGAAGGTGGAGCTCCCATAAATAGGATTGTTTACGCTGTCTGACTCTTTTTGACCTTGTGGACTGTAGCCCTCCAGGCTCTTCTGTCCATGGAAGTTTCCAGACAAAAATACTGGAGCATTTTACCATTTCTTACTTCAGGGGATCTTCCTGACCCAGAGATTAAACCTGTGTCTCCTGCATTGGCAGGCAAATTCTTTACCACTGAGCCACTGGGAATTCCCCATAAATGGGGTTAGAGACCTTTAAGACAGGACATGGGAGCTTGCTAGCTCTGTCCTGCCTTAGGATACAGTGAGGTGGTGATCTGATACAAAGCTGGAAGTGAGTTCTTACCAGACATAGGATCTGCACTCACCTTAATCTTGAACTTCTCAACTTCCAGAAAAATAAGAAATAAATGTCTGTCACTTGAGACATGTCATTTCTGACATTTAGTTCTAGCACCCCAAACTGACTGACTGCAAACAGGTTTTATTGGCCACATAAACTCTTCCTACCAAGACAGTGTGACTATGCACCCCATCAAATTTCACTCAGAAAAAGTATATTTTTATAAATAGTAATAATAAAAGTTATACAATATTTGTTTGGCCTCCCCTTACAGCATCCTCCTCCTGCCACTTTATCATCTCACAAAATTATAGGAAGTCACCTTTTCAATGTGTAATTCCAAGGTTCTAAGATTTACTAGTCCATCAAAAAATTCAACACTATTTGAAGAAGAGCATTATCATCATTAAAGTTTAGTTCTAATCAGTGGATGACAGTTTTAGAGTACTTAATTGAGAAACAGAGAAAGTAAAGGGTGAACAAAAAAATTCTTGGTTATTAAGACGTATCCATCTCTAGTAGGCTTTAAAGTGAATGGGGAATAGGAGCAGATTCAAAAGTTTTGTTGTTAGCAATTACTTTACCTTTAAGTCCCTTTATTATAATTAATGATAAGGAATTATTTAAAGAATTAAACTTTAAAATTTTGTATTTCTTTAACCTTTGCAGCAATTATAATTCCTCCCATTTTCATATTTATTTTAATATTATTTTTTCTTTATTTTTTCCAGGATTATTTTAAAAATATTTTTTGAAACTAATGGAATATTGGACTTTGTTGATTCTATTTATCTTCCTTCCCATTTCAGTAATGTGCATTCTTTAAAACTTTTAAGTGATACTACTTTTTAATGTATTCATCCTCTTATTATTTAAAAAATTTTTGAATGACAGTTTAATTTTTATGATCTTATCTTTTAGTGACTCCTTACATTGGATGTTTAACTCAGTATTTTCCAGCCACTTTTCTTCTCTAACATGTCTTTAGGGTAATAAATTTTGCTATAAGAATTGTTTTACTCTTTCACCATTTTGAGTTATAGTTTTTCTTATCTTCAATTATAAAGGTTTGTAATTTCTATTGCAATTTCATCTTTCAACCAAAGTTATTTAGAAACAAAATATTAATTTAACTATTTTATAGTATTTTGCTGACTTTGTTACTTATGTCTTACTTCAGTCGCTCAGTTGTGTCCGACTCTTTGCGATTCCATGAATTGCAGCGCGCCAGGGCTCCCTATCCATCTCCAGCTCCCAGAGTTCACCCAAATTCATGTCCATCAGTTGGTAATGCCATCCAGCCAACTCATCCTCTGTCATCCCCTTCTCCTCCTGCCCCCAATCCCTCCCAGCATCAGAGTCTTTTCCAATGAGTCAACTCTTTGTATGAGGTGGCCAAAGTGCTGGAGTTTCAGCTTTAGCATCAGTCCTTCCAAAGAATACCCAGGACTGATCTCCTTTATAATGGGCTGGTTGGATCTCCTTACTGTCCAAGGGACTCTCAAGAGTCTTCTCCAACACCACAGTTCAAAAGCATCAATTCTTCAGCACTCACCCTTCTTCACAGTCCAATTCCTCTCACATCCATACATGACCACTGGAAAAACCATAGCCTTGACTAGACGGACCTTTGTTGGCAAAGTAATGTCTCTGCTTTTTAATATGCTGTCTAGGTTGGTCATAACCTTCCTTCCAAGGAGTAAGCGTCTTTTAATTTCATGGCAGCAATTACCATCTGCAGTGATTTTGGAGCCCCAAAAAATAAAGTCTGACATTGTTTCCACTGTTTCCTCATCTATTTCCCATGAAGTGATGGGACCAGATGCCATGATCTTCGTTTTCTGAATGTTGAGCTTTAAGCCAACTTTTTCACTCTCCTCTTTCACTTTCATCAAGAGGCTCTTTAGTTCTTTTTTGCTTTCTGCCATAAAGGTGGTGTCATCTGCATATCTGAGGTGATTGGTATTTCTCCCAGCAATCTTGATTCCAGCTTGTGCTTCTTCCAGCCCAGCATTTCTCATGGTGTACTCTGCATATAAGTTAAATAAGAAGGCTTACAATATACAGCCTTGACATACTCCTTTTCATATTTGGAACCAGTCTGTTGTTCCATGTCCAGTTCTAACTGTTGCTTCCTGACCTGCATATAGGTTTCTCAAGAGGCAGGTCAGGTGGTCTGGTATTCCCATCTCTTTCAGAATTTTCCACAGTTTATTGTGATCCACACAGTCAAAGGCTTTGGCATAGTCAATAAAGCAGAAATAGATGTTTTTCTGGAACTCTCTTGCTTTTTCCATGATCCAGTGGATGTTGGAAATTTGATCTCTGGTTCCTCTGCCTTTTCTAAAACCAGCTTGAACATCAGGAAGTTCACGGTTCACATACTACTGAAGCCTGGCTTGGAGAATTTCGAGCATTACTTTACTAGCGTGTGAGATGAGTGCAATTGTGCAGTAGTTTGAGCATTCTTTGACATTGCCTAACTGATTAAAAATATGCTTTTATAATGATGGTTGAAAATTTGCTGAATCTCACTTGCTGTCTTATGGTCAATTTTGTGAACATCCTATATATGTTCAATGGGAATCCTCCAAATATTGGTAGCAATATATGTACAGGTATTTATTGTCTAAACTTTCATATTTGCCTAATAAACTTTTGTCACCTTGAGCTATCAAGGTACAGGTTGTTTTATTTTTTTAATTCCCTTTGTAATTTTTTTCCTCCAGTATTATCAATGTTTGATTTATGTAGTTTGAAGCTATGTTATTACCTATATATAATTATTGTTATTATTTGCTACTTTGTTAAAACTTTTCTCACTGGGTTAATGAGATGCACTTAAATTTCTTTTTTCACCCTAGACCTAAATTTTTGTATTTCTAATTGACAATTACAATTTTTCTCAATCCAATTTTTTCAAATTCCTTAGTCATTTATTCATTCATGTGGATGTTTTTCATTCATTCATATTCATTCATCTTTTATTAACATATACTCAGTTTTCTACTTATCTCATTTGAATACCTCTGTGTATATTATCGGAGAAGGCAATGGCACCCCACTCCAGTACTCTTGCCTGGAAAATCCCATGGACAGAGGAGCCTGGTAGGCTGCAGTCCATGGGGTCGCGAAGAGTCAGGCACGACTGAGCGACTTCACTTTTGCTTTTCACTTTCATGCATTGGAGAAGGAAATGGCAACCCACTCCAGTGTTCTTGCCTGGAGAATCCCAGGGACGGGGGAGCCTGGTAGGCTGCAGTCCATGGGGTCACAGAGAGTCGGACACGACTGAAGCGACTTAGCAGCAGCAGCAGCAGTGTATTTTACTATTAAATAGATTCATAGTTTTCTTTGACTTTTAGAGGTTTTTTTGCTTGCCTATTCCTACTTTAACTAGTTTCAAAGTTATGCATTGTTTCTTAAAAAGTTACACTAGACATCTTTTATACTTATTTAACAAAGATCCCTTTTAGAGGTAAATAGACTTGACATGCTTTTATCCTATTGACTGTACTCCAAAATTATTTGTAATGAATGTTCATATTTGAGCTTGATTATTTCATTCTTAACCTTACATATTTTGATATTGATATTTTATAATTCAATTGTATACTTTCACTTCTCCAATAAGAGTTTGAGCCCATATGGTAGTATTTAAGTGCTGACAGCTTTTACACCTCACCCATCCTTTCTTTTTCCTCTGTGCCACACATCTGGGTAAAGTGATCAAAAGTGTTTTTTCCTTTGGTGCTGAGCAGGATTGAAACCAAGCAAGCATTGCTTGCATGCAGGACTTTTCACTGGCATCCCTCACCCTGAACATAACAAGAAGCTAACTCAATCTCCACTCCTTGCTCTTTCAAGAAATTTTGAGGCCACCTTTGTATTCTTGGGCTTCCCTTGTGGCCCATCTGGTAAAGAATCTGCCAGCAATGCGGCAGACCTGGGCTCGATCCCTGGGTTGGTAAGATCCCCTGGAGAAGGGAAAGGCTACCCACTCCAGTGTCTGACCTGGAGAATTCCATGGACTGTATAGTCCATGGGGTCACCAAGAGTAGGGCATGACTGAGTGACTTTCACTTGTATTTCACTTAGGAATATTGCTCTAAATCTTTTCATACCCTCTTGGGGAGTGTGTGTGTTTGTGTGTGTGTCTGTGTGTGATCATCAATATTACGAGTCCTAACATCCAAACCAAATTTTAGGTGGTATTCCATCCTGCCTCCTGTGGTATTCCTCCTGCAGGTGGTCACAGCAACCAATTTATGATTTCCTTCCTCACCGTTTTCAGATTTCCTTCGAGACTTTTCCTGTCTCTGCAATCCAGCATTTATATGCTTTAAGTGAACTCTTTCTTTTGAAACATGTTCTCAGTGATTATTTGTCCTTTATTTGTCTGTTTATGGGTTTCACCCTTGATTCAAGTTAATAGTTTTACTATATATAAAATTCCAGGTTTATAGTCATTTTCTCTCAGTATGTTAAAGATTTGATTCTTAAATCATTTTATTCCATTGCCATTACTGAAAAGTCCATAGATTATATAATTGTATATTGTAAATAATCTTTTGTTTTAAATATATGGTTTCTTTTAAGAACTTTAAGTTTTTAAGTCTGTTATTTAAAGACTGCCTATGGTGCTCCTCAATTTGTTTTTATTTATTTTGCTTGGGATTTTTTTCTTTTTCTGGAATAAATATATTTCAAATTTCTGATTAAGAAATATTCTTAGCTAATATCTTTCTTAATACTAACTTATTAGCATTAATAAATAATATGGGCCACTTTCATTTTTCTATTCTCTCATTTTGGAACTCTGAATAAATGTAATTTTTTGGCCCTTTTTTTTTTTTTTGAAGTATAGGGCACAAAGATAAATGTGCATTATTCTTAAGTGTGTAGTTCAATGAATTTTATATATGCAAACAGTTATGTAATTGCCAAGATACCAGAAGAATTCCTTCTCTTGCTATCCAGACAATGTCGTTCTTCATCCATTGGAGTGCTAGAACGAAATACTAAAAGGCTGGGTGGCTTATAAAAACAACAGAGATTTATTCCTTACAGTTTAGAGCCTAAAAGTCTGAGAGCAGTGTGCCAGCATGATTTTATGAGGACCTTCTCCTGTCTCTTCAAATGGTAGAAGGGATCTCTACAAATTCTCATTGATACGAGCACTAATCCCATTCATGAGGGTTCCACCCTCATGACCAAATCAACTCCCAAAGTTGTTGTTGTTCAGTGGCTAAATTATGTCTGAAGACCTCACTACTAAATATCACCTTTGGGGGTTAAGATTTCAACCTATGAATTTTGAGAGGACATAAATATTTGAACCATAGCAATAATCCAAGAGAAAATTGCTTTAAAGAGCTTAAAAACATGATTCGATTTTACCTGTCCTTGAACTTAATATTGGGCTTAATATAGGACTTTCCAGGTGGCTCAATAGTAAAGAATCTGCCTTCCAATGCCCAGATGCAGTTCCATCCCTAGGTTCTGAAAGAACCTCTGGAGAAGGAAATGGTAGCCTGTTGTAGTATTCTTGCTTGAAGAATCCCATGGACAGAGGAACCTGGAGGGCTATAGTCTGTGGGGTTGCACAGAGTCAGACACAACTGAGCACATGTGCACAAACGTCACATAAATTCTGTGGCAAGTGTATGTTCCTTTGTGCCTGATTTAT
Organism: Bos javanicus; assembly: GCF_032452875.1. Taxonomy (NCBI): domain Eukaryota; kingdom Metazoa; phylum Chordata; class Mammalia; order Artiodactyla; family Bovidae; genus Bos; species Bos javanicus. Next base: position 49,982,787 of record NC_083881.1, read on the forward strand.
TTTCCTTATCGTTATTTCCCATGGTGCAGCAGTTGATTTACTGTCATTGTTGTGTAATAACTCATTGTATAAATAAACCGCAATAGGTTTATTCAGCTGTTGACATACATTTAGGTTGTTTCCAGTATTTGGATACTCTATAAAAGCAGTTAGAAACTATTTTCTAGTGAAAAACTTCATTCATTTCTTTTAATGCATACATAAGAGTTTCATGCACACATAATAGTAAGGGAAAGTAAATAATTGTTATTAGTATATGCTGCCAATTTTTTCCTGAAATAGATTTACATTTTATACCAACATAAACAATGTAGGGAATTACCTAGTTTATTTCTTGATATGGGTCTAAGTTCAATGTTTAGATTTCCTGAAAACTTACGATATTAAATATTTCATGTGCTTATCCGTCATTTGTTATCCTTTTTGAAATGTCTATTCAGTTGTTTTACCCTTTTACTACTTTCCATTTCTCAAACTTTTCTTAATAACATCTTTTAAAATATAAAGGTTATACATTTTTTGAATTCTATCATTTTTTTTTGATGCTTGACATTCTATCAAAAATTATTACCTCAAGGTTACAAAGGTTTCCTTATACATTTTCACTTTATATTTGAGCAGTTATCTGGTTTGTGTTAATTTTTTTAAATAAGATCTGAGGTAAGAGTTTCTGCTTTGCTTTTTCCTTTAATATATAGATAATCAGTTATTTCAACCATTTGTGGCAGAGATTTTCTTTTTCTTCTTTAATTCTCTTGGCACCTTTGTAACAAATCTCTGTAGGTCTATTGTGAATACTATTCTGGTAATCCATCTGTCAATCCTTCTACGGTTCTACATTGACTTTATTGCTGTAGCTTTTATATATTCAGTTTTAAAATCAGACAGTGAATCTTCTAATGTTGTTGTTCTTTTTTACCATCATAATGGCTTTTCTGGGTGTTTTTCAATTTCAATATACATTTTAAAATCAGCTTAACAAGTGGAGAATAAATACTAAAGTTATAGTATCCTTATAAGTACTCATAAGTACTATAGTTGTTAAAGTTATTTTCAATGGGTTATAAGTAACACTCTCAAACCAGTGCAAGTTTATATTACAACTGAGCAAATAATCAAAAGAATGGCAGATGGTGGTAGCTAGATTTCTCACTATTTAAGTGAGATGTTATACACAAGAGGGGAAGTTAGAATAAGATATATGATAGTTCTACTCACCTTCAATCTCAACCTCTTTTTCACATTTTTATTTTTTCTTTATCTCTACTAAGTTTAAGTTATTTCAGAGCTAACAGTTTACAAATCATATCTTCTATAATATTAGATTATGTACATATGGTTATATAATCTAATATTTAATTTATCCAACACACACATTTTAAACTGTTCAATTAGCATATTTTTCAATGCTATATCCTATGCACCAATTATGGCCAGTTTTCAGGGTTAATACAATGAAATGTGTTTTTCATATCATAAAATTCCCTTTTTACAGGTTTTAATTACCTCCCAAATGTACCTTTTGTTCACAACAAAATAGAGCTTTCAGATTATTGCTTTTAAAATATTACCCAGAATTTTCAGACTGCCCAGTTATCATTTGTTGGTGGGTTAGGTCTGTAAGGAGTTAGTTAGCCATAGCAAAGACAGCATTGTATTTATGTGAAACATTTAAAAGCTATTTGCTAATAATATTTTATCTAATGAAATTTGTTTGTATGACTTAATATCCTAGAATGATCTTGAAAGGTTAAATTATTCTACTTGCTATAGACTGATTTTCATATAAATTTTCATATAAATCTCATTATTGAACACATTAACCATATCATTTTAGATCTCAGGAACCCTGTTAGAGAATTAGGTGGTAATCTGGTAGTCCAAGAGTTTATGAATGTCACTGCTGTCTGAGAAAAAATTTTGGCTAAATTTCTAGATAAGAAATGTAAATGTGAGTGTCACTGGGGATAAGGAATTTCAATATATATTTGTACTCATATAATGAAAATAAATGTGCATAGAGAAAATCTAACTATACATATAAAGTTTTGTTAAGAAATAAGTGACTTTACATTGTCAGATTTATTTTAAGAAATATTCTAATATATGGAAATACAGATTTCCAGATATCCTCTGTCAAATCCTTAACTTTGTTAGGAGAACTGTTTCCATATCTATGATTTTTTTTTTAAATTTTAAATTTATTTATTTTAATTAGAGGCTAATTACTTTACAATATTGTATTGGTTCTGCCATACATCAACATGAATCTGCCACGGGTGTACACGTGTTCCCAATCCTGAACCCTCCTCCCTCCTCCCTCCCCATACCATCCCTCTGGGTCATCCCAGTGCACTAGCCCCAAGCATCCAGTATCGTACATCGAATCTGGACTGGCAACTCGTTTCATACATGATATTATACATGTTTCAATGCCTTTCTCCCAAATCTTCCCACCCTCTCCCTCTGCAACAGAGTCCATAAGACTGTTCTATACATCAGTGTCTCTTTTGCTGTCTCATACACAGGGTTATTGTTATCATCTTTCTAAATTCCATATATATGCATTAGTATACTGTATTGGTGTTTTTCTTTCTGGCTTACTTCACTCTGTATAATAGGCTCCAGTTTCATCCACCTCATTAGAACTGATTCAAATGTATTCTTTTTAATGGCTGAGTAATATTCCATTGTGTATATGTACCACAGCTTGCTTATCCATTCATCTGCTGATGGACATCTAGGTTGCTTCCATGTCCTGGCTATTGTAAACAGTGCTGAGATGAACATTGAGGTACACGTGTCTCTTTTCCTTCTGGTTTCCTCAGTGTGTATGCCCAGCAGTGGGATTACTGGATCATGAGGCAGTTCTATTTCCAGTTTTTTAAGGAATCTCCACACTTTTCTCCATAGTGGCTATACTAGTTTGCATTCCCACCAACAGTGTAAGAGGGTTCCCTTTTCTCCACACCCTCTCCAGCATTTATTATTTGTAGACTTATGGATCACAGCCATTCTGACTGGCGTGAAATGGTACCTCATAGTGGTTTTGATTTGCGTTTCTCTGATAATGAGTGATGTTGAGCATCTTTTCATGTGTTTGTTAGCCATCTATATGTCTTCTTTGGAGAAATGTCTATTTAGTTCTTTGGCCCATTTTTTGATTGGGTCATTTATTTTTCTGGAATTGAGCTGCAGGAGTTGCTTGTATACTTTTGAGATTAGTTGTTTGTCAGTTGCTTCATTTGCTATTATTTTCTCCCATTCTGAAGGCTGCCTTTTCACCTTGCTAGTAGTTTCCTTTGATGTGCAGAAGCTTTTAAGTTTTATTAGGTCCCATTTGTTTATTTTTGCTTTTATTTCCAATATTCTGGGAGGTGGGTCATAGAGGATCCTGCTGTGATGTATGTCGGAGAGTGTTTTGCCTATGTTCTCCTCTAGGAGTTTTATAGTTTCTGGTCTTACGTTTAGATCTTTAATGCATTTTGAGTTTATTTTTGTGTATGGTGTTAGAAAGTGTTCTAGTTTCATTCTTTTACAAGTGGTTGACCAGATTTCCCAGCACCACTTGTTAAAGAGATTGTCTGTAATCCATTGTATATTCTTGCCTCCTTAGTCAAAGATAAGGTGTCCATATGTGTGTGGCTTTATCTCTGGGCTTTCTATTTTGTTCCATTGATCAATATTTCTGTCTTTGTGCCAGTACCATACTGTCTTGATAACTGTGGCTTTGTAGTAGAGCCTGAAGTCAGGTATGTTGATTCCTCCAGTTCCATTTTTCTTTCTTAAGATAGCTTTGGCTATTCGAGGTTTTTTGTATTTCCATACAAATTATGAAATTATTTGTTCTAGCTCTGTGAAGAATACCATTGGTAGCTTGATAGGGATTGTATTGAATCTATAAATTGCTTTGGGTAGTATACTCATTTTCACTGTATTGATTCTTCCAATCCATGAACATGGTATATTTCTCCATCTGTTAGTGTCCTCTTTGATTTCTTTCACCAGTGTTTTATAGTTTTCTATATATAGGTCTTTAGTTTCTTTAGGTAGATATATTCCTAAGTATTTTATTCTTTCTTTGCAATGGTGAATGGAATTGTTTCCTTAATTTCTCTTTCTGTTTTCTCATTATTAGTGTATAGGGATACAAGGGATTTCTGTGTGTTGATTTTATATCCTGCAACTTTACTATAGTCATTGATTAGTTCTAGTAATTTTCTGGTGGAGTCTTTAGGGTTTTCTATGTAGAGTATCATATCATCTGCAAAGACTCTCCAGAAAGCAGGAATAGAAGGAACATACCTCAACATAATAAAAGCTATATATGACAAACCCACAGCAAACATTATCCTCAATGGTGAAAAATTGAAAGCATTTCCTCTAAAGTCAGGAACAAGACAAGGGTGCCCACTTTCACCATTACTATTCAACATAGTTTTGGAAGTTTTGGCCACAGCAATCAGAGCAGAAAAAGAAATAAAAGGAATCCAAATTGGAAAAGAAGATGTCTTATGATTTTTTATAAGGAAAAAGTAATGTTTGATTCTGTAGTATTTTGAGTTTATACATTTTTGTTTATTTTCATATTTTACATATTATAATGTTTTTATCATTTTTATTTGTAAGAATAAATCCAAATGATTTTCATATCCAATGATTTCTTAGAAATATTTTTAAACTGTTTTTCTACACTCAAACATATGCATTGGCATCATTCTATATACCATTTTAAATATTTAAATAAGGAAATCATGTTACATAAATGGAAAATAGTGATCAGTTTTTTCTGTGACTGTTTATGAAAGCTATTCCTATCGTAGGAAGGCATCTGACAAACCCTAGTTTTCTTCATCATTCTAATAAAACAAGAAGCAAAACAAATAAAATGTGAATAAAAGAATCATTGTTGAAGATTCAAAGAAATGGAAAGATAGCCCATGTTCTTGGATTGGAAGATTTAATATTCTTAAAATGGCCATATCACCACAAGTAATCAACAGATTTAATGTCAGCCCTATTAATTTACCATGACTTTTTTAAAAATAGAACTTAAATAAATAATCCTAAAATTTATATGGAACTGTAAAAGACCCAGAATTGTCAAAGCAAGCATTTTTGAGGAAATAATAATAACAAAGCAGGAGACATAACTCTCCCAGACTTCATACAAAAGCAACAGAAATCAAAATAGTGTGATATTGGCACAAAAACAGACTTATGCATCAATAAAAAAGAAAGAGAGCCAAGAAATAAACTCATACACCTACAATCAACCAATTTTTGACAAAGGCAGCAAGATTATACAATGGGGAAAAGACACTCTTTTCAGCAAATGGTGTTTGGAAATTTGGATACTGGCGTGTGAATTAGTGAAGTTAGAAGCCACTCTCTCCCATACACAAAAATGAACACAAATACTTAAATATAAGACATGGCACTATAAACTTTCTAGAAGAGAACATGGGTGAAATATTCTCTGATATAAATCATGCCAATATTTTCTTGGGCCAGTCTTCCAAGACAAATAAATAAAGACAAAAATAAATAAAAGGGACTTAATCAAACTTACAAACTTCTGTACCACAATGGAAATCATAAACAAAACAAAATGGCAACATACAGGCTAGATGAAAATATTTGTAAATGATGCAACTGACAGGGGCTTAATTTCTAAAATAGCAAACAGCTTATACCACTCAACAACAACAGAAAACCCCATCAAAAAATGGGCAGAAGACCTAAACAGACATTCCTCCAAGGAAGACAGATGGCCAAGAGATACATGCAACAGTGCTCAACAACACTAATTATTAGAGAAATACCAATCAAAACTTCAGTGAGGTATCACCTAACACCAATCAGAATGTCTATCATTTAAAATCCTATGAAGAACAAATACTGGAGAGGGTGTGGAGGAAAGGGAACCTTCCTACACTGTTGGTAGAAATATAAATTGGTACAGCCAATATTTATGGAGATTCCTCAAAAATCTAAAATAGAGTTCCCATGTGATCCTGAAATTCCATACCTGGCCATATATCCAGACAAAATTGCAATCCAAAAAGATACATGCAGCACTATGTTCATAATAAACTACTCACAATAGCCGAGACATGGAAGCAACCTAAATGTCCATTGGCATATGAATGAATAAAGAAGATGTGGTACATATATATACTTCTCAGCCATAAGAAAATGAAATCATGCCATTTGCAACAAGATGGATTGATTTAGAGATTATCATACTCTAAGTGAAGTCAGAAAAATATGCCATATGATATAACAAATATGTGGATTCTAAAACATGAGACAAATGAATTCACCTATGAAACAGAGTCACAGAGAACAGAGTTGTAGCTGCCTAGGCAAAGGCAGAGATATAGATTGGGAATTTGGGATTAGCAGGAAAAACAAAAAAAAAATAGAGATAATGGGGAATTTTGGCTAAACTGACCTAAGAGAACTTTTACTGAGGGTAGGCCAGATATCACCTACATCACCTGAGGGAAGGAGAATGAGGAACCACATACTGTAGATAATCAGAGATTAAGGAATGGGGATTCTGGCTAGAATTATTTAATAGGATTCTTGCTTAAATTGAACAATACAGAGATAAACACAAAAGTCAAAGCCTAGTTGAAAAAGAACTCAGAGGAGTCCAAGTAGAGTTGGTCAAAGAGAGAATCTTTAAAACCATTTACAAGATTAACTAGCTTTCCAGGTGGTGCAGTGGTAAAGAATCTGCCCTCCAATGCAGGAGACAAGAGTTTAATCCCTGGGTCAGGAAGATCCCCTGGAGGAGGAAATGGCAAACCACTCCATTTATCCTTGCCTGGAAAATTCCATGGACAAAGGAGCCTAGCAATCTACAGTCCATGGGGTCGCAAACAAAATGGAGACGACACTTTGAGCACATACACACTCTCTGCCAGATTAACGATATTCCTATAACATATTACTGAGGGGATTACTGCAACCATACTACTGAGTGGACTAATATATTTCCATAGTTTTCCAACAAGGACAGAGATAAACCAAAACTCTTCAGCAGACAAAATTCACAGTGGTAAAGTTAAAATCCTTAAAAAGATCTATAGAGCCCTACATTATCTGGTACTTACAATAAACAATTCCAAAGGAAGGATTAAGTGAGTAAATGAATTGAATATGTCTACTTCATTACTTATGTAATGTCTAAAATAAATTTCAGTCAGGCATTTGAACTTATAGTTGAATGAGATTCACATTCAGCATCAAGAAATGTATAGTCAGACACTTCCTGCTGCTAAACCAACTGAACATGATTTAGAAAGATGTGTCAGTAATTGTAAAGGGCTTCATTAGATTAAATATTTGAGTCTTCTTACAAAAACAGGGAATTCTTGAGTAGTTTGCTTTATTTGCCTCCCTGGCATCCATTTTTCCCATCCTTCTTGTTCTCATTGATAGTTCCTGAAGCTTAAAGGACACAAACTACATTCTTAATATTGGACTGGAGGATGTGACCTTCTATTTAAAGAATACAGTAGACCTCTAATTAATTACTCCACATCCTTTTCTCAGAGGAGTTTTGATTTCCTGTTTTTAATATCCTTAAATATTTCAGACACTGCTTTTCTTGATCCTTGCATGTTTATTGTTTTATCTTTTTCTTTTTTTATTTTACAGGTCCTTAAATTTCCCTTTGCTGGTATGTCTCACTTTCTCATCTTGATTAGATTATCCTGCTATATATCTCTACCGGGGGTTACTCTCTCTAGGCTTTTGATTTTATCTTTCTCTGCTTCTCTCTGTGGACAAGGATTCTTAAATTTAAATTTTTAGATTCTTATGATTAAAAACTGAGGAAGCCATCATAATCAAAGATTTATAACTACTGTCTCGGGCACCATGAGTAAACCTGTTCAGCTATAATCTGTGCCAACAAAATAGTCATCCTCTTTTCCAGCTTCTACACACCCAAAGCCACTAGCCAAACACTGATATCTATGCTTATTTACAAGAAGAAAAAAACAAATACCTTACCAGAGGGGACAGGGAAAAGCCTTAAAACAGCCTACCAACGTTGTGGAAATCCCTCCCGTAATTTCAAAACTATATGCACACATGGTTGTGTGGAACAAAATTGTGAGCATTTATTTCCAGAAATGGACATAAAAGCAATTTCTCTCTTTTTTTATCTTAAAACTTTTTGTGCTATTTGTTTACAATGTCCAAATAATACACTATAGATATGAAGTCACTTACATTTTAGACAAAAAGTTTTTTTTTTTTTTTAGCACATCTGTGAAATAAACTTGTAAGAATTGTGTCTCAGGGCTATAATGAAATGAATAATTGCTAAATAAAATTACTCCAATCTCTCTAAAAATTGTGTTAAGTAATCTCCTTAAAAATCCATGCCATCTCATTACAACAAAAGTAATATGTTTTTGAGGAAGTTTATTCTCTCATAGACAAAAACTTCTTGTTAATTTACAAAGACAAGTCAACAAATACCTCAAATAATGTTCAGATATCACATTCACATAAGATAATTTTAGATATTTACACGAACTTTTCATAAAGCTATCTCCTCTTTAGAAATGAATTATACAGAAAATAAATAGCATGAACATTCACTAAAATAACTAATAACACTATTGAGTGATCTTAATTGATTACTAAAGTTCACAAGACTATTTCTAGAGATTTGAATATATTTATTTGTCTCAAATAGTCCTGCGCTAGTAAAGTAATGCTCAAAATTCTCCAAGCCAGGCTTCAGCAATATGTGAACTGTGAACTTCCTGATGTTCAAGCTGGTTTTAGAAAAGGCAGAGGAACCAGAGATCAAATTGCCAACATCCGCTGGATCTTAGAAAAAGCAAGAGAGTTCCAGAAAACATCTATTTCTGCTTTATTGGCTATGCCAAAGCCTTTGACTGTGTGGATCACAATAACTGTGGAAAATTCGGAAAGAGATGGGAATACCAGACCACCTGATCTGCCTCTTGAGAAATTTGTATGCAGTTCAGGAAGCAACAGTTAGAACTGGACATGGAACAACAGACTGGTTCCAAATAGGAAAAGGAGTTTGTCAAGGCTGTATATTGTCACCTTGTTTATTTAACTTATATGCAGAGTACATCATGAGAAATGCTGGACTGGAAGAAACACGAGCTGGAATCAAGATTTCCGGGAGAAATATCAATAACCTCAGATATGCAGATGACACCACCCTATGGCAGAAAGTGAAGAGGAATTCAAAAGCCTCTTGATGAAAGTGAAAGTGGAGAGTGAAAAAGTTGGCTTAAAGCTCAACATTCAGAAAACGAAGATCATGGCATCCTTCCCACCACTTCATGGGAAATAGATGGGGAAACAGTGGAAACAGTGTCAGACTTTATTTTCTTGGGCTCCAAAATCACTTCAGATGGTGACTGCAGCCATGAAATGAAAAGACACTTGCTCCTTGGAAGGAAAGTTATGACCAACCTAGATAGCATATTCAAAAGCAGAGACATTACTTTGCCAACAAAGGTTTGTCTAGTCAAGGCTATGGTTTTTCCTGTGGTCATGTATGGATGTGAGAGCTGGACTGTGAAGAAGGCTGAGCGCCGAAGAATTGATGCTTTTGAACTGTGGAGTTGGAGAAGACTCTTGAGAGTCCCTTGGACTGCAAGGAGATCCAACCAGTCCATTCTGAAGGAGATCAGCCCTGGCATTTCTTTGGAAGGAACGATGCTAAAGCTGAAACTCCAGTACTTTGGCCACCTCATGCGAAGAGTTGACTCATTGGAAAAGACTCTGATGCTGGGAGGGATTGGGGGCAGGAGGAGAAGGGGACAATGAGGATGAGATAGCTGGATGGCATCACTGACTCGATGGATGTGAGTCTGAGTGAACTCCCGGGGGGTTGGTGATGGACAGGGAGGCCTGGCGTGCTGCGATTCATGGGGTCACATAGAGTCCGACACGACTGAGCGACTGATCTGATCTGATCTGATTTTACACATTAATATTGGCATTGAATATTTTCTTAGGTGTTCAATTTCAAAACTCTTATGATACATTTATTTTCTTAAAATACCTGCTTAAATATACCATACGAAACATAATTTAAGAAACAATTTCCCCTCCCTCTTCTCCCTTATTTCCTTACCCATCAATGATTGAACAAAGCCTGAGATTAGGTATAATATTTCTGTAAAATAAAATGCAGAAGAGAGAGTGGCAAAATATAAGTCTAGAAAGATGAGCAATGAACAGGTTGTAGAAGATTCCAAGCATCGTATTATTATTGTAATTATTTTATGGCAATGAGGAGCACTTTATTTGAACAGTTTAACCCAGGTGAGGGTACCTTATGTCAACATTTCATTAGATATACTTACCTATTAAAAAGAACAAAAAGAAAAAAATAAGCTAGGAAGATTTTGCATATACTATGCAAAAACTAATTCTTTTGAGTAACAGAAGATATACAACAAAATGAAAGAAGAAAATAAGTTTAGAAAATAAGTGGGAGTTCATCTGGTGGCAGTTCAATACTGACATGGATGTGATGTGTTAAGAATTAAGGGATCAAGTATAGATGCTGGAAGTACTAGAAAGAATAGTACTGATATATTTTTAAAAAGATAGGATCTGAGTGTTCCTGAAAGAATAAAATTATGGTAGAATGTGGTGTCAAAAATGATCTCTCATATCACTCAATATATTATACCAACATAGAGTATGGAATTCTTAAAATTAGATTCACATGTGAAAGATGCATTTTTTCTTTGCCCTTTTCATAATATAAGCTATAAATGTTAAAGTCTTTTATTACCAGAATAGTGAATCATTAACTGATTCAAAGAAGTTTGCACATATATGGTTATATACAGTAAACATAGTAATATTTATCTTGAAGAGTGGATCATTCTTAAGGGATCAAATGGTGTGGGCTAAGGACTGGAGAATCTGAAATATTGGAAAACAGGAGAATCAAATAAGAGGTAAATGGAGATAAAATGTTTTAAGTTTTTGGTATTTTCAGGAATGACAAAAATATAGACTTGTGTAATAATGTTAGTCTTTACTAAATAAAGAATGAAAGCTTTAATTTCTATAAAATTACTAAACATAGAACAGGAAAAGTAGAAAGCTATAAATAATCAAAATGTTTAAGACACATAATGGTTTGCAGATGATATGATGCTATATATAGAAAATCCTAAAGAGGCCACCAGAAAGCTATTAGAGCTCATCACTGAAATCAGTAAAATTATAAATTTGTAAAGAATACAAAATTAAAGTACATGGTTTGGAAGATTTAAAGTTGTTAAAATGATTGTCCTACAGAGTTATCTGAAGATTCAGTGTCATCCATATCAAAATATAAAGGGCATTTTTCAGAGAATTAGAACAAATGATTTTAAAATTGATATGGAAACATAAGAAACCCCAAATAGCCAAAGCAAACTTGAAAAAAGATGATCACAGTTGGAGGAGTCAGGCTCCTTGAATTTGGACTATACTATAAAGCCATAGTAATCAAAATAGTACAGTGCTGACTCATAGATCAATGGACCAGATTAGACAGCTCAGGAATACACTGACTCACTTATGGCCAATTACTGTATGATGAAGGGAGAATATAAGGTGAAAGAAAAATCTCTTCAATAAATGATGCTGGAAGGAAACCATAAATAAAACAAAAAGACAATCCTCAGAATGGGAGAAAAAAAAATATTTGCAAACAAAGCACTGATGAGGGATTAATCTCCAAAATACACAAACAATTCATGCAGATCAATATTAAAAAAAAATTAAAAGATGGGCAGAATATTTAAATAGTCATTTCTCTAAAGAAGAAAGAAGACACACAGATGGCCAAAAAGCACACGAAAAGATACTCTACATCACCAGTTATTACAGAATTGCAAATCACAATTATAATGAGTTATCACCTCACATTGGTCAGAATGACAATCATCAAAAAACTCTATGAAAGATAAATGCTGGAGAAAGTATGGAAAAAAGGGAAACCTACTACACAATTTGTGAGAATGTAAATTGTTACAGCCATAATGGAAAACAAGTTTAGTTAAAAAATTAAAAATAGTACTACCATATGACACATCAATCCCACTGCTAGGCATATACCCAAAGAAAACCATAATTAAAAAACTGACAACCCCTCAATGTTCACCATAGCACTGTTTACAAAGGTCAGGGCATAGATGCAACTTAACTGTCCACCAACAGAGGAATGGATAAAGAAGATGTGGTACATGTATACAGTGGTGTATATATGGCTTCCCTGGTGGCTGAGCTGGTAAAGAATCCACCTGCAATGAAGGAGACCTGGGTTCAGTCCCTGGGTTGGGAAGATCCCTAGAGAAGGGAAAGGCTAACAACTCTGGTATTCTGGCCTGGAGAATTCCATTGAAAGTATAGTCCATGGGGGTCACAAAGAGTTGGACACAACTGAATGACTCACTTCACATATATACAATGGGATATTACTTGACCATAAAAAAGAACAAAATAATGCTATCTGCAGTAATGTGAAAGGAGCTAGAGATTGTCATGCTGAATGAAGTAAGACACAAAAAAGTAAATGTATAAATCACTTATATCTGAAATCTAAAAAATAAAATTGTACAATTCAACTTATTTACAAAACAAGAGTCACAGATATAGGAAAGAAACGTATAATTACCAGGGGATAAGTGTGGGGGAAGGGGAATAAATTGGGAGACTGACTACTATATAAAATATAGATAACTAATAAACTACTGTATAGCACAGGGAACTCTACTCAATGCTCTGTAATAGCCTATATAGGTAAAGAATCTTAAAGAGTGGATATATGTATACCTGGTTCACTTGTTGCACATCTGAAACTAATCAGATCAGATCAGCTCAGTCGCTCGGTCGTGTCCGACTGTTTGTGACCCCATGAATCGCAGCATGCCAGGCCTCCCTGTCTATCACCAACTCCCGGAGTTCACTAAGACTCACGTCCATTGAGTCAGTGATGCCATCCAGCCATCTCATCCTCTATCGTCCCCTTCTCCTCTTGCCCCCAATCCCTCCCAGCATCAGAGTCTTTTCCAATGAGTCAACTCTTCGCATGGGGTGGCCAAAGTACAGGAGTTTCAGCTTTAGCATCATTCCTTCCAAAGAAATGCCAGGGCTGATCTCCTTCAGAATGGACTGGTTGGATCTCCTTGCAGTCCAAGGGACTCTCAAGAGTCTTCTCCAACACCACAGTTCAAAAGCATCAATTCTTCAGCACTCAGCCTTCTTCACAGTCCAACTCTCACATCCATACATGACCACAGGAAAAACCATAGCCTTGCCTAGACGAACCTTTGTTGGCAAAGTAATGTCTCTGATTTTGAATACGCCATCTAGGTTGGTCATAACTTTCCTTCCAAGGAGTAAGCGTCTTTTAATTTCATGGCTACAGTTGCCATCTGTAGTGATTTTGGAGCCCAGAAAAATGAAGTCTGACACTGTTTCCACTGTTTCCCCATCTATTTCCCATGAAGCGATGAGAACAGATGCCATGATCTTTGTTTTCTGAATGTTGAGCTTTAAGCCAACTTTTTCACTCTCCACCTTCACCTTCATCAAGAGGCTTTTTAGTTCCTCTTCACTTTTTATCATAAGGGTGCTGTCATCTGCATATCTGAGGTTATTGATATTTCTCCCAGCAATCTTGATTCCAGCTTGTGTTTCTTCCAGTCCAGCGTTTCTCATGATGTACTCTGCATGTAAGTTAAATAAGCAGGGTTACAATATACAGCCTTGACGTACTCCTTTTCCTATTTGGAACCAGTCTGTTGTTCCATGTCCAGTTCTAACTGTTTCTTCTGGACCTGAATACAAATTTCTCGAGAGGCAGATCAGGTGGTCTGGTATTCCCATCTCTTTCAGAATTGTCCGCAGTTTATTGTGATCCACACAGTCAAAGGCTTTGGCATAGTCAATAAAGCAGGGATAGATGCTTTTCTGGAACTCTCTTGCTTTTTTGATGATTCAGAAGATGTTGGCAATTTGATCTCTGGTTCCTCTGCCTTTTCTAAAACCAGCTTGAACATCAGGAATTTCACGGTTCACATATTGCTGAAGCCTGGCTTGGAGAATTTTGAGCATTACTTTACGAGTGTGTGAGATGAGTGCAATTGTGCAGTAGTTTGAGCATTCTTTGGCCTTTCCTTTCTTTGGGATTGGAATGAAAACTGACCTTTTCCAGTCCTGTGGCCACTGCTGAGTTTTCCAAATTTGCTGGCATATTGAGTGCAGCACTTTCACAGCATCATCTTTCAGGATTTGGAATGGCTCAACTGGAATTCCATCACCTCCACTATCTTTTTTCATATTGATGCTTTCTACGGCCCACTTGACTTCACATTCCAGGATGTCTGGCTCTAGGTCAGTGATCACACCATCGTGATTATCTGGGTCATGAAGATCTTTTTTGTACAGTTCTTCTGTGTATTCTTGCCATCTCTTCTTAATATCTTCTGCTTCTTTTAGATCCATACCATTTCTGTCCTTTATTGAGCCCATCTTTGCATGAAATGTTCCTTTGGTATCTCTGGTTTTCTTGAAAAGATCTCTAGTCTTCCCATTCTGTTGTTTTCCTCTATTTCTTTGCATTGATCACTGAAGAGATCTTTCTTATCTCTTCTTGCTATTCTTTGGAACTCTGCATTCAGATGTTTATATCTTTCCTTTTCTGATTTGCTTTTTGCTTCTCTTCTTTTGACAGCTATTTGTAAGGCCTCCCCAGACAGCCATTTTGCTTTTTTTGCATTTCTTTTCCATGGGGATGGTCTTGATCCCTGTCTCCTGTACAATGTCAGGAACCTCATTCCATAGTTGATCAGGCACTCTATCTATCAGATCTATGCCCTTAAATCTATTTCTCACTTCCACTGTATAGTCATAAGGGATTTGATTTAGGTCATACCTGAATGGTCTAGTGGTTTTCCCTACTTTCTTCAATTTAAGTCTGAATTTGGCAATAAGGAGTTCATGGTCTGAGCCGCAGTCAGCTCTTGGTCTTGTTTTGGCTATCTTTGGCTGCAAAGAATATAATCAATCTGATTTCGGTGTTGACCATCTGGTGGTGTCCATGTATAGAGTCTTCTCTTGTGTTGTTGGAAGAGGGTGTTTGTTATGACCAGTGCATTTTCTTGGCAAAACTCTATTAGTCTTTGCCCTGCTTCATTCCGTATTCCAAGGCCAAATTTGCCTGTTACTCCAGGTGTTTCTTGACTTCCTACTTTTGCATTCCAGTCCCCTATAATGAAAAGGACATCTTTTTTGGGTGTTAGTTCTAAAAGGTCTTGTAGGTCTTCATAGAACCGTTCAACTTCAGCTTCTTCAGCATTACTAGTTGGGGTATAGACTTGGATTACTGTGATATTGAATGGTTTGCGTTGGAAATGAACAGAGATCATTCTGTCGTTTTTGAGATTGCATCCAAGTACTGCATTTCGGACTCTTTTGTTGACCATGATGGCTACTCCATTTCTTCTGAAGGATTCCTGCCCGCAGTAGTAGATATAATGGTCATCTGAGTTACATTCACCCATTCCAGTCCATTTTAGTTCGCTGATTCCTAGAATGTCGACATTCACTCTGGCCATCTCTTGTTTGACCACTTCCAATTTGCCTTGATTCATGGACCTGACATTCAAGGTTCCTATGCAATATTGCTCTTTACAGCATTGGACCTTGCTTCTATCACCAGTCACATCCACAGCTGGGTATTGTTTTTGCTTTGGCTCCATCCCTTCATTCTTTCTGGAGTTATTTCTCCACTGATCTCCAGTAGCATATTGGGCATTTACTGACCTGGAGAGTTTCTCTTTCAGTATCCTATCATTTTGCCTTTTCATACTGTTCATGGGGTTCTCAAGGCAAGAATACTGAAGTGGTTTGCCATTCCCTTCTCCAGTGGACCACATTCTGTCAGATCTCTCCACCATGACCCGCCCATCTTGGGTTGCCCCACAGGCATGGCTTAGTTTCATTGTGTTAGACAAGGTGTGGTCCTAGTGTGATTAGACTGACTAGTTTTCTGTGAGTATGGTTTCAGTGTGTCTGCCCTCTGATGCCCTCTTGCAACACCTACCGTCTTACTTGGGTTTCTCTTACCTTGGATGTGGGGTATCTCTTCACGGCTGCTCCAGCAAAGCACAGCCAATGCTCCTTACCTTGGACGAGGGGTATCTCCTCACCGCTGCCCTTCCTGACCTCAACGTGGGATAGTTCCTCTAGGCCCTCCTGTGCCTGCGCAGCCATGGGGTGGGGTGGCTGTGTGGGCTGCTGCCTGAAACTAATACAACATTGTAAATCAGCTATACTCCAATAAAAAATTAAAAATGGTGCTGAGAAAACTGCTGAAGGCTACATGTAAAATAATGAATATTCTTTAAAATCATACATAAAATTAAATTCAAAATGGGTTAATGACAAAGGTAAGATTGGAAAACATAAAATTCCTAAAAGCTATCATCAAAAAAGATTAAAGATAACAAATGCTAGCAAAAATGTGGAGAAAAGGGAACCCTTGTACACTATTAGTGGGAATGGAAATTGGTGCAGGGTGGAAAACATTTCTCCAAAAATAAAAAAAGAACCACCATATGACTCACAAATCCCACTCCTGGGAATATATCTGAAAAAACACACTACTTTGAAATGATGAGTGTATTAGTCACTCAGTCATGTCAGGCTCTTTGACTGTAGCTTACCAGGCTCCTCTGTCCATGAAGTTCTCCAGGCAAGAATACTTGAGTGGGTTGCCATTTCCTTCTCCAGGGGATCTTCCCAACTTAAGGATTGAACCCAGGTCTCCCATATTGCAAGTAGATCCTTTACTGTCTGAGCCACCAGGGAACACATGCACACAAATGTTCATAGCTGCATTATTTACAATTGCCATATATGGAAGCAACCTAAGTGTCCATCAATAGATGAATAAAGAACATATATACATATATATATATATATATATATATATATACACACATACATACACACACATATAAATACATATAATGAAATACAACTTAGCCCTAAGAAGAATTAAATTTGGTCATTTGCAACAAAATGGATGAACTTGGAGAGTATCATGCTAAGTGAAATTAGTTAAAGCGAAAGATACTGAATGATATAACTTATATGTTGAACCTAAAAAATAAACTAGTAAATATAACAACTACAAAAAAGAAATAGTATCACAAATCTAGTGAACAAATTAGTGATTACAAATGGAGAAAG
Source organism: Bos javanicus (assembly GCF_032452875.1). Lineage (NCBI taxonomy): Eukaryota > Metazoa > Chordata > Mammalia > Artiodactyla > Bovidae > Bos > Bos javanicus. The sequence continues at coordinate 50,000,064 of NC_083881.1, forward strand.
GGAAGAGATGAGAGGCAAGATAGGGGTAGGGAATTAAGAGGTACAAGCAGCTATATATAAAATAGACAAGCTACCAGTATATATTTTACAAGACAGGGAATGCAGTCAATTTTCATAATCATAAATTGAGGATAACCTTCAAAAATTATGAATCACTATGTTGTACACCTGAAACATATATTGCTCATCAACTATACCTCAATTTAAAAACACCGATGTTCCAAAAAAATACATCTATCGTATCTGGGGAAATGAAAAAAAGGTTTGTCATGAGAAAGTGGGTATGTAGAGCAGGTAGAAAAAATTAAAATTGGATAATAAATGAGAAGTTATATTAAATGTAAGTGCACTAAATGTTCTTTACATAATGAGGTGTTGTATTTGTTAGTCACTAAGTTGTGCAACCCCATGGACTGTACTCCACCAGGCTTCTCTCTTCATGGGATTTCCCAGACAAGAAAACTGGAGTGGATTGCCATTTCTTTGCTGACCCAGGAATCAAACCTGCGTCTCCTGCATTGCAGGCAGATTCTTTACCTCTGAGCCACCAGTGAGGTCCCCTCAAATATAATTTCACTGCTAAATATAAGTATGCTGTGAATAATACATATATCTAAAGAGTTGCTAGGCAGAAAGTTTGAATGTAAAGTAATTGATGGGGAAGGATAAATTAGAACAATGGGGTTGACATATACACACTACTATATATAAGATGGGCTTCCCAGATGATGCTAGTGGTAAAGGACCTCCCTACCAATGCAAGAGACTTAGGAGAGGCAGATTCAGTCCCTGGGTTGGGAAGATTGCCTGAAGGAGAGCATGGCAACACACTCCAGTATTCTTGCCTGGAGGATCCCATAGATAGAGGAGCCTGGGGGCTACAGTCCATAGGGTCATAAAGAGTGGGACACAACTGAAGTGATTTAGCATGTACACACAAGCATGTATATAAAACAGATAACTAATAACTAGACCTATTGTATAGCACAGGGAACTTTATTCAATATTCTGTAATGACCAATATGGGAGCAGAATCTAAAAAAGAGTGTATATGTGTGTAACTGATTCACTTTGCTGTATAGCAAAAAATAAGATGACATTTAAGGCCTGTAAATCAACTACACTCCAATAAAATAAAATAAAAAAAAAACTGAAATTGATGTTTATAAATACGCTATCCACAAGAAAGCTAATATGTCTATTTTATGCTTTATTAATAATGCCAAAGCTTTTGACTGTGTGGATCACAATAAACTGTGGAAAATTCTGAAAGAGATGGGAATATCAGACCACCTGACCTGTCTCTTGAGAAACCTGTATGCAGTTCAGGAAGCAACAGTTAGAACTGGACATGGAACAACAGACTAGTTCCAAATAGGAAAAGCAGTACATCAAGGCTGTATATTGTCACCCTGCTTATTTAACTTATATGCAGAGTACATTATGAGAAATGCTGGGCTGGATGAAGCACAAGCTGGAATCAAGATTGCCAGGAGAAATATCAATAACCTCAGATATGCAGATGAAACCATCCTTATGGCAGAAAGTGAAGAGGAACTAAAAAGCCTCTTGATGAAAGTAAAAGTGGAGAGTGAAAAAGTTGGCTTAAAGCTCAACATTCAGAAAACTAAGATCATGGCATCTGGTCCCATCACTTTATGGGAAATAGATGGGGAAACAGTGGAAACAGTGGCTGATTTTATTTTTCTGGGCTCCAAAATCACTACAGATGGTGACTGCAGCCATGAAATTAAAAGACGCTTACTCCTTGGAAGGAAAGTTATGACAAACCTAGATAGCATATTCAAAAGCAGAGACATTACTTTGCCAACAAAGGTCCATCTAGTCAAGGCTATGGTTTTTCCAGTGGTCATGTATGGATGTGAGTGTTGGACTCTAAAGAAGGCTGAGTGTCGAAGAATTGATGCTTTTGAACTGTGGTGTTGGAGAGGACTCTTGAGAGTCCCTTGGACTGCAAGGAGATCCAACCAGTCCATACTAAAGGAGATCAGTCCTGGGTGTTCTTTGGAAGGATGGATGTTGAAGCTGAAACTCCAATACTTTGGCCACCTTATGCAAAAAGCTGACTCATTTGAAAAGCCCCTGATGCTGGGAAAGATTGAGGGCAGGATGAGAAAGTGAGAACAGAGGATGAGATGGTTGGATGGCATCACTAACTCAATGGACATGGGTTTGGGTGGACTCCGGGAGTCCGTGATGGACAGGGAGGCCTGGTGTGCTGCAATTCATGGGGTCACACAGTCAGACTTGACTGAGCGACTGAACTGAACTAAATGATGATTGTATGCAGGGAAAGTTTAAACTATAAGCAAATGATAGTTTATAAAGTTGAAATATTCAATCCATCTAATCTAAATTCTTGGCACTTGATAGTATGGTTTCAAAATATATAAAGAAACAACAAAAACAGGAAAGAGAAAAAAAGAGGAAACCTTCATTCATATTGATTTAAACATACTTTTATCACATATGATAGAACATGTGTGCAGAAAATACAGATAAAATATCAGTAAAAATATGAAAGATTTCACAACATTAACAATAGAATTCCCCTTACACACTGCTTTATTGCCCAAATATGCAGTAAACACTCTTTTCATGTATATAAAACACTTAAAAATTCATCATTCTTGGTGTTACCAACCCCAAAGTGTGTGTGTGTGTGTGCAGGGGTCACCAAAACAAGCAATTCTCAGGATGACAGGAGGATGCCCTACAATTCAGCTCAATTCTGACACTTTCCATCTACTTGAGCCAGTATCAGATTTCATAGGTTAAGGCTTGGTCTTGTAAGACCTCCCTGCTACAACACACACCCACACCCACAGACATACACACTTCAGACACAAGTCACAAGCCTAGGTTGTTATGTGTTTCTGACTGACAGGCTATGGACAGAGATTCTCAAAGGTTCCCATCCTCAGGCTTAATGAATTTCTTTGTGTATCAGAACTCAGAGGAATACTTTACTTACTATATTACCAATTTATTATGTAAGGGTGTGACTCAGGAAGAGCCAGACAAGAGAGAAGCATAGGACAAGACATGGGGAAGGGACCTGGAGCTTCCATCCTTCTACAGGCGTGACCCTCTCCGAGCACCTCACTGTGTTCACCAACACAACTCTCTGAGCTCATCCTTTTTTTGATTTTTAGGGAGGCTTCTTTATGCAGCCATGATGGATGAAATCATTGAATGTCAATTCAACTTTCAATCCCTCTCCTCTACCTGGAGGCAGACTTAAATTTCTAACCCTCTAATCTCATGGTTGGTTCTCTAGGCAACCAGTCCTCATTTGTAAGTGGGATCCAAACCTCATCTTATTAACATAACAAAAGAAACCTTTATCACCAGTATCACAGGACATTTTAAAGGTTTTAGTTCCTTTATACCAGAACCTAGGTTGAAGCCCAAATATATATTTTTTATTATAAATGACAGAATTGCATGGCAAGGACGAACTGGATCAAGTGGTAAAAGAAAGTAAAAAGACTGAAACCACGCAGAATAAAGTCATGGGTCACACTGCAAACAGGCCAAAGTAAAAATAACAGCAACAAAAAAACTAGCAAATGTACCTAAGGTTGTTTTTAGCATGATTTATAAACAGCATATGGTCTAAAAAGAAATCATACTATTAACACTATCTTAATAATTACAAAACTGCTGCATATGAAGACTAAATGGAAGTGTTAATTCAGAGTAGCCTTAAATATAGATAATAGGAGGGAAGTGACTGAAAAATAGGAGTTAATCATCTATATCAGATCAGTCGCTCAGTTGTGTCTGACTCTTTGTGACCCCATGAATCGCAGTACGCCAGGCCTCCCTGTTGATCACCAACTCCCGGAGTTCACTCAGACTCAGTCCATCGAGTCAGTGATGCCATCCAGCCATCTCATCCTCTATCGTCCCCTTCTCCTTCTGCCCTCAGTCCCTCCCAGCATCAGAGTCTTTTCCAATGAGTCAACTCTTCACATGAGGTGGCCAAAGTACTGGAGTTTCAGCTTTAGCATCATTCCTTCTAAAGAAATCCCAGGGCTGATCTCCTTCAGAATGGACTGGTTGGATCTCCTTGCAGTCCAAGGGACTCTCAAGAGTCTTCTCCAACACCACAGTTCAAAAGCATCAATTCTTAAGTGCTCAGCTTTCTTCATAGTCCCACTCTCACATCCATACATGACCACTGGAAAAACCATAGCCTTGACTAGGCGAACCTTTGTTGGCAAAGGAATGTCTCTGCTTTTGAATATGCCATCTAGGTTGGTCATAACTTTCCTTCCAAGGAGTAAGCGTCTTTTAATTTCATGGCTGCAATCACCATCTGTAGTGATTTTGGAGCCCAGGAAAATAAAGTCTGACACTGTTTCCACTGTTTCCCCATCTATTTCCCATGAAGTGGTGGGACCGGATGCCATGATCTTAGTTTTCTGAATGTTGAGCTTTAAGCCAACTTTTTCACTCTCCAGTTTCACTTTCATCAAGAGGCTTTTTAGTTCCTCTTCACTTTCTGCCATAAGGGTGGTGTCATCTGCATATCTGAGGTTATTGAAATTTCTCCCGGCAATCTTGATTCCAGTTTGTGTTTCTTCCAGTCCATATAAGTTAAATAAGCAGGGTTACAATATACAGCCTTGATGAACTCCTTTTCCTATTTGGAACCAGTCTGTTGTTCCATGTCCAGTTCTAACTGTTGCTTCCTGACCTGCATACAAATTTCTCAAGAGGCAGATCAGGTGATCTGGTATTCCCATCTCTTTCAGAATTTTCCATAGTTTATTGTGATCCACACAGTCAAAGGCTTTGGCATAGTCAATAAAGTAGAAATATATGCTTTTCTGGAATTCTTTTGCTTTTTCCGTGATCCAGCGGATGTTGGCAATTTGATCTCTGGTTCCTCTGCCTTTTCTAAAACCAGCTTGAACATCAGGAATTTCATGGTTCACATATTGCTGAAGCCTGGCTTGGAGAATTTTGAGCATTACTTTACTAGCATGTGAGATGAGTGCAATTGTGCGGTAGTTTGAGCGTTCTTTGGCCTTTCCTTTCTTTGGGATTGGAATGAAAACTGACCTTTTCCAGTCCTGTGGCCACTGCTGAGTTTTCCAAATTTGCTGGCCTATTGAGTGCAGCACTTTCACAGAATCATCTTTCAGGATTTGGAATAGCTCAAATCATCCATATAAAACCATCCATATAAAATGGAATAAAATAGCTCAAAATCATCCATATAAAAATTAGAAAAAAAGGATTTCCAATTTACATGTAGAAATGTGTGAGATCATTGTTCCACTCTTACTCTAAAAGCCAAAATGAACCAGGTAACCTGCAAACCCATAAAGCACACTTCATCTTATCAGAACACTGAGGAGTCTAAGAAGGAGGAGTAAAATAAACTCCAGAAAGGTCCTCAGCTTAGCAATTCTGAAATTACTTGATGAAGTAGACTTGCACAAATAAGAAAATAGATGAGAGACAATGAGTCTATCACACAAAGTAATGAGTAAGCAAGGTGTGTGGGAGGGGTGAGGTAAATGAATTGGGTAGGGCTCGAATAGAGGTATCACTGTAAACTCATGTTTACTATACACACATGCTAATGCACACACATGCATTGTGATATACCTATATATGTATTCTCAGTTGATTCAACTGCACTCTACTCTTTGAGATAGTATGGGCTATAGCCCGCTAAGCTCCTTTGTCCATGAGATTCTCCAGGCACGAATACTGGAGTGGATTGCCATGCCCTCCTCCACAGGATTTTCCTGACCCAGGGGTTGAACCTGGGAAGCCCATAACCATGTATACAAGTGTATATATAATGTTTATAGTTATAAATAGATATACAGGGGTTTGTATATGCATGATTTTCTTGCTCTGTCTAATCAGAGAGTCTTTAAGAAGTGACACATTAGTAGCTATGCACACAATCCATACCTTGGTTCTTAATACCTTTTCCAATTAAAAAATATTCAGGGATCATTTAGAAAATATTTGATTCTAGGGCCAGAACATGACAAGTAAAATACAAACTTGGAGTATTACATAGTACCAGAAAGAAAGGAAAGTCTCAAATGTAGATAATGGAAACACCATCAGAAGGACAGAGGGGCCAAACTAAAAGAGCAAGCTCCAAAACAAAAGCAATTGGAGAGAACATGAATAATAATAGTATTTGGTGATAGCCCAAAGAACGAAATAGATATCAATGACTATAAAGTGATATAAATAACATTAAATAAGAAAGAGAAGAAAAAAATCTTTTTAAAGTATTTCAGATAGTATATTCAGATGTTACACATTTAGTTACTGCCCCTCCATGAGGTATATTTTAATTCTCCTCCCTTAAATGTGAGCTAGACATAAGACTATTTACAAAAAACATAAAGTTGCCTGAAAGAAAAAGACACAGAGTTGAGTTTCAGTTTTATTCAGGAACCTTAGTGAGGACTATAGCCTGGGAAAAAGCCTCTCAAGAGCTCTAAGGAAACTGCTCTGAAGAGGTAAAGGAGGAGCAAGTTTATATATGATTTTTGGCTAGAAAATACATACAGTCAAGCACACATCTCAGCAAAGGATTATTGCTAGTCAAAAGAACAGATATATCAAATTAATGATTTTAGTACTTTTCTATGTATGGGAAGATGCAAGGACCTGGCTTTATTAAAATTCTTCAAGAGAGCTGCATCTATCTATCATTAGAGGTCTGCTTGTTTCAAGCACAGACTGTCTCATCAGGCTGCACTGTGGGTCAGCCATTGCAGTGGCCAATGACAAAATGACTTGATCCTGTATAACCGAATGGTGAGCAACATTCTTTGTTTCACAAGAGGAAGGAAAAAATAAAACTGCAACTACCTTGGAACAACATTGCAAACACTGTCTAAACTAGGTATTGAGATTAACTTCCTCATTGATGATATGTTTTTGACCAAGTACATTCTGATGTGATGCAGCAGGAAGGGCAACCTACCTCTATAATATTCTTCCAAAAACTTATTACCCAGTCTAATTAATGGAATTCTAGCTGAGCTATTCCAATTTCTAAAAGATGATGCTGTTAAAGTGATGTAATCAATATGCCAGAAAATTTGGGAAACTCAGCATTGGCCACAGAACTGGAAAAGTTTAGTTTTCATTCCAATCTCAAAGAAGGGCAATGCCAAAGAATGTTCAAACTACAACACAATTGCCCTCATTTCACACACTAGCAAAGTAATGCTCAGAATCCTCCAAGCTAGGCTTCAACAGTACCTGATCCGAGAGCTTCCAGATGTACAAGCTGGATTTAGAAAAGGCAGAGGAACCAGATTTCTAATTATCAACATCCTTGGTATCATAGAAAAAGCAAGGGAATACCAGAAAAATACCTGCTTCTGCTTCATTGACTATGCTAAAGCCTTTCTGTGAATCACAACAAACTGTGGAAACTTCTTAAAGAGATGGGAATACCAGATCACCTTACCTGTCTCCTGAGAAACCTGTACACAGGTCAAGAAGCAACAGCTGGAACCGGACATGGAACAATGGACTGGTTCAAAATTGGGAAAGGAGTACGTCAAGGCTGTATATTGTCACTCTGCTTATTTAACTTACATGCAGAGTACATCATGCGAAAAGCCAGACTGGATGGAGCACAAGCTAGAATCTAGATTGCCAGGAGTAATATCAGTAACCTTGGATATGCAGATGACATCACCCTATTAGCAGACAGAATCTTGAGTCTCTTCCTGCAGCTGCCTGGGTTTTAAGAAGCACTTTGATAAAATGAAACCCTTGTATGTTAATTTTTAGTATTTCCAAAAGAGTAAAATGGGATGAGTATAATGCCTGAATATTTGAGGATAGAGTCACAATAGTAAACAGAAACCTATGCTTTAGCAGATATTATTTTATAAGAGCATGTCTTCCATTCTGATCTTTAGAATGTGCTTACAGAATGGTGTGGCAAGTAGGAAAACTAACTGTTGACAGTACAGATTATCTCCTTAACCTGGAGTTACATCAGAGCTTTCTTTATAACTTCTATTTTCAACATGCCTAGAAAGCATGACAAAATTAAATAATAAACATAACTGTCACAGGTGTCTTGCCAAATAAAACAAGGCATGTTATTACTCATGCCAGATAATTTAAATGAATTTTCAAACTGAGAAAATAAAAGAATTTCTGTAAAAGTAGACAGCCTTTGAATGAGTATGCCAAAAATCTATACTCTAGTTTCCTTAGCATGGTAAAGGTTTCCTAAAATCACTCATTTGTTTGTCATTCAGTCATCAGTGATGTATGGAGTTTCTACTATGTTCAAGGCCCTGTGATGTGTGGTCACACAAATGATCAAAAGAGACAAAGATCCCCACCCTCATGACATTTACATTCTGGTGGAGAAAAACTGACCCCCCAAAGAGGCATAATTACTAAGAAAATTGTATATTACGTTGGAAGGTGATGATTAATATGAAGAAAAACATAAAGCAAAGCAAGAAGAGGAAGGACTGGATGTGAAACAATTTTGGGGGACAAACAGTCTTGGGAGACAGGAAAATTGTACAAGCTGTTGTTCAATCTCTAAAACAGCAACCAATATAAAGTGTCTTTTTCTCATAGCCAGGATATAAGGATACGGAAACTAAGATTCTGACCAAGGTTAGAAATATGAGTGTGATGTGTGAAGAACCAAAGAAAGACCAGAGTGGTTAGAGTTTTATTCAAGAGTAGATGGGCATATGGGTAGAAACCAAATGGTGTTGGGCCACACCAGGGCTTCCCAGGTGGGGCTAGTGGTAAAGAACCCTCCTGTTAATGCAGGAGACGTAAGAGACATGGACTGCATATCTGGGTTGGGAAGATTCCCCTGGAGAAGGACATTCTCCACCCACCCATTCTACACCCACTCCAGTATTCGTGTCTGGAGAATGCCATGGACAGAGGAACTTAGTGGGCTACCGTCCATAGGGTCCCAAAGAGTCAGACAAGTCTAAAGAGACTTAGTATGCATGCATACCAGGTTTGGATTTTATTCTATGTAAAATCAGAAGCTGCAGAAACACTTTGAGTAGGTAAGTAAAATGTTAGTATTTGAATATTGAAAATATCCTTTTAAATGGCTGGTGTAGAATTGGGCTAAGATAGAACAAGTAAGAGGATTAAGGGGTTATTGCAGGAGCTATGGAAACTGATGTCAGTGTCCTGGGATCTTCTACTGAAGGAAGAGTTGAAGAAATAAGAGACAAAAAATATTCTGATAGATGGCATGCTGCATATGAAGGAAAAGGAAGTGGGAATAAAGCACAGCTCCAAGTTTTCCAGTTTGAAAATCTAGGCAGACAAATCTGAAGTTTTTGAGATAAAGACAATGTGACATAATAGGTAGGGATAGAAATATTGTGATCTGGTAAATAGATAAACCAAGATAAATATTTAAGATACATTTAGTTGTAGATGAATTTGAGACTTTAAAAGGAAATGCCAATTACTTAGATGGATACAAGATTAGAAATCCCATGAAATACAAAATTTGCTTGTAACATGTATAAGTGTATTTTTACTTTTTAATCTCTGGGAATGAACAGAGAGACAAAAATGAGTCAGAAAAATTCCTTCATCAATTCAAGTAGAGGATTTGAATCTACAAAAGAAACCCCCTAAATCTTTACTGAGATAAAGATGGAGACCAAGAGGAAAAGAAGAAAAATGAGGAAGAGAGAGAAGAGGAAGGAGGAAGGGAAAGAAATTATTGAAGTAATAAGATAATGGAAGTTAGAAGAATATTCTTGTGAAGGAGGGGGTGGTCTTTGGGTTTAATGTTCTTAACCAACGCAGTAAGGATCACTGGAAATCTACATGGATCTTTTTTTTTTCTTTTTTCATGGTACATGACATAAGTCAGTGGTAACCTTAAAAAATGCATTATTCAGTCGGCTGGTTTGGAACCAAACTGAAGTAGGCTGAATTATGAATGAGAAGTGAAGGAGTGGCAATGTTTATTAAGATACTTTTTTAAAAAGCTAGATAATGTATAATTTTTAAAAATGCAGCAACAATTAGAGGGAAATATGAGGCAAAGGAATGATAGTATTTGGTCCCTTGATGTAATTTGCTGATACCCGAGAAATTTTATTCATTACACATTTTTTTTTTTTTAAGCTAGAGAAGACTGTATAGTTGTTAAGGGTAAGGGTTTTGTAGTTAAACAGCTGAAACAGATCTTGAATAAGACACTTAACCACCCTAAAACTCAGGTTCTTTATCTGTCATATATTTATCATGTTTACCACACAGTTTCTTGCTAGGATTAAACATGAGAATGTATGTGGAACATTTATCACAGACCTTGACAAATGGTAAATGTTTAACAAAGTTTGATTATCTGTTATTATTTTTATTACTATTTTCCTTCTGTTTAACATGGCGAGTAACTGGTCAACCCAACATACCACTTAGGATAAACTTAGAAGAACCTATCTTTGATGATATCTTTTATGATCTTTTCAGAGCACTTGTAATTATTTTGTCTATAATTCTTTTGTCTACATAATGTTTTCTACATTCTAAACCTGGCGTATTGGAGTTGGGACCATTGTTTTGAACACAGAATAGTTCAATCTTGAAATTAAAAAAAAAGTGAAGTCGCTCGGTTCTCTCCGACTCTTTGCGACTCCACGTACCCCAAGCCTACGAGGCTCCTCTTGAAATAAGGTTGAATTAATTCTACAGATGACCACGAGAGGGCATAGGGGAGTCAGGCAATATCTGAGAAGAAATACACAATTGGACTAGTCTTTGATGCTGGTACAGGTTTCCTTTGAAGAGTGTGAAGGAAATATTTATTCAGTGTGTAATGTGTCAGTGTTACATGCATTTACAAGCATTATTTTATTCATTAATTTCAATAATTTAGACAGATAATTATCTCACTTCATTTTATAAGTGAGGAAACTCAGACAAAAATGTTTAGGAATTTATCTAATTATCATAGAGCTAATATTGAAGCTGTTAAAGAAATATCACACCAGAACTAGTAAAAAAATAGAAATTAATTTTTTTCTGATACTACTACTAGTAATAGTGGAGAAAGCATAGACTAAGCACCATTTCACAAAGATGATTGAAAATATGGATTATGAAATTAAAAAATAACTTTTTAAATGTCACAGTTTTTTCTAAGCTAAACAATATGATGCTTCATTTTGTAATATGGTTGATTGATAAGAGAATCACTAAAAAAAAAGAATCACTAAATTAACAATATGATAAACAAGCAAAGAATAAAACAGAAAATGATAAATATCAAAGCATTATCTCCAAACATGGGAATAGAATTTTACATATGATAGTTCTCCTTTTGTGAAATAGGCCCCATTATCCAACATCTTTATGTACCAAGATACACATTTCAACATTATTTAGGAGGTGAAAACTTAGAAACAGTTTAAGTACATCAAAATATAGAAATTCTTCAAGATACTTCAGGATAGTCTGTACTATAGAGCTATGAAATCAATACTTGAAAGTGTGAAAGTGAAAGTTTCTCAGTTGTGTCCTACTCTTTGCAACCCCATGGACTATGCAGTCCATGGAATTTTCTAGGCCAGAATACTGGAGTGGGTAGCCTTTCCCTTCACCAAGGTATCTTCCCAACCCAGGGATTGAACCCAGGTCTCCCACGTTGCAGGTGGATGCTGAGCCACAAGGGAAGCCCAAGAATACTGGAGTGGTGAATAGGTTAAAGAGTATCCAATGATAGACAAAAAGTACAGAATAAGAATTGAAGTGCAATTTGTGGTCTTTCCACTCATTTTTGTCCTTTATTTATTTCAATTTTTATTTCCTCATCTTCCATGAACATGAAAATCTTTTGTGAGTAAGAAAAATCTATAACTTTGGCAATAAAACATACTTTAGAACTCATATGGATTTGATACAATTTAAGCACATTTGTGTATGTTTCTATTTTCAGGACAGAATTTCCCAGGCCTTATAATACAGATGTCTGGATTTTTCTGCTATATTCTATTCAAGTTCCTAGAGAAATATTTTTGAAAAATCCTGAATTAGACTGGAAGCCATCTTATGATTTATTATCCAGCAAAGAAGTTGTCACAATGTCTAATTTGACAAAGAGGTAACCACTCTAACATTTTATAACATTATATCTTCTCTCTAACCGAGGGCACACATCTGAACTTTAAGAAATATAAATGAACCTTTATTGTCTTAGAAGACTTTGGCCATGAACTGTACAAAATCAGTACTAATCAAATACATATTGAATAATTTGTTACAAAGAGTGCTTTGATAAACATGATTTGGGGGATGGGGATGGGGCAGTTTTGATAGAGAAGTTTTTACTGTTACTCAATATCTCGTATGACCAATATAGGCTTCCCTGGTGGCTCAGATGGTAAAGAATCCACCTGCAATGCAGGAGACCCGGGTCCAGGTTCAGTCCCTGGGTGGAGAAGATCCTCTGCAGAAGGGAATGGCTGCCTACTCCACTATTCTTTCCTGGAATTTTCCATGGACAGAAGAGCCCAGTGGGCTATACAGTCCATGGGGTAGCAAAGAGTTGGTTGGACATGACTAACAGTTTCAACATATTTTATGAAAATATCTATGGTGAATGATATTTATAGGATATTCAGATTTTGAAACCATTCTCCTCATATGAATATGGTGGCATGAAAATGGACATATGGCATGTAGAATAAAGTGTTCACTCTTTTACAAGAAAATCAAGGTCTTAACAGTCTAGACTTAGCCTACCTTTATATTTTTGCCTCAGAGTTTGTGAAGCTTAGGGAAAAAAATTAGATCTTAACTAGATTTCCTGTATACTTTTCCAAAAAAATATTTTTGTTGTTATTAAATCTTACTAATACAAATTATGTAAATAAAATTATAATATACAATATACTATATGATTATAAGTAATGATATTTCTTCTATATTGAAATGATAAAGTGAAAATAAAGGAATAAGAGAGATTCCCAATCTAGTAGAAAATGTATGATCTACAAAAAATATTATTTTACTTAGTAAATAAACACTAAACATGTTCAGACTACATGTATATCAAGTCCTTCATGTTTTTACCTATTATTCTTGCAAAGAATCAGTATTAATTAATTACTTGTATTCCTATTTTAACGTTCCCTGGAGGAAACATATGCAAAAATTAAAAACCTAAGCTTCTTCAAATCATCTCTTTCAGATGTAATTATTATCAGAAATAATTTGATAAGAATAGAAAGCTAATACTACTCAATGGCCAAATTTTCTTATCACTTATCACTCCAATATGGTTCCATTAATAATTCTCTTTCAGAGACTTTACTTTCCAAACCTTAGGAAGGAAATATGAATTGTAGGTACCTGGTACCTCTGCTTATTATGTGTTTCTATTCCTGAAAGCTCAACATCATCTCTAATCTGTCTGGGATACAATCAGTTCTGATTACCAAACAATAGATACTCATTAAATGTTCTCTGTTTCCAGGCAACCACAACTGTCAATCAGTGGAGAAAGCACAGAAGCTTTTCCAAATAGTCTTTTTAAAAAATCCTTAAATAATCATTTTCTTTCCGTGAACATCACTTTTCAGGTACTCTTCAGTTCAGGACTAGATTTTTGTAATTTTGTCTCATAATTGATGTTCTTGCCTTCAATCTCTTCCTTTTTATTCTTCTTAAAACTTAAATATAATTTTTCTTACTGATTTTAGTATTCCATATATATATATATATGTATATATATATATATATATATACATGTATATATATACACACATACAATTACCCTTATTCATATACTCTTATTATTTGTTAACCATCTCTATCAGCAACTATAGTCAGTTTCTTAAAGCTATGAACATTTTTGTTACATCTAAAATATCTGCTGTATAATAAGTACTCAATAATGATTGTTGCAGGGGATGGATGATTATGAGGATGAATGGATAATAAAATGAAATATAAAGTCCCTTTCATAGTGTTGTAGCCACACATTCTGGAAAACAAACTCACACAGAAGGACAATGCAGATGGTGGAGTGCAGTTTATTACACCGGCAGCCCCAAGGCAGAGTCTCCTCTTAGCCAAGTACCCTGACTGACTTTTGTGAAAACCTTATATACCTTAAGTGTACTTTACAAGCCCACATCCCCAAATTCTTTATACGTACCCTGGAAATTGTTAAAGGGAGATAGAACCAGGTTACAGCCATGATTCATAATTAGAAGGGTCAGCTGGTTATACATTGTAGCTTACACCAATGGGTGCCATAAAGATTACAAAGGTGATTGACCACATAGAGGATTATTACATTCTTTTTGGCAACGGGAAATCTTGGTATGCAATATGGTGTTTATCAGTCTGGGAGGCCAGTTTGGCCACAGGTATATTATCCCCATGGCTCAGTTCAGTTCAGTTCAGTTCAGTCACTCAGTCGCATCCAGCTCTTTGAGACCCCATGAATTGCAGCACGCCAGGCCTCCCTGTCCATCACCAACTACCGGAGTTCACACAAACTCACGTCCATCGAGTCGGTGATGCCATCCAGCCATCTCATCCACTGTCATCCCCTTCTCCTCCTGCCCCCAATCCCTCCCAGCATCAGAGTCTTTTCCAATGAGTCAACTCTTCACATGAGGTGGCCGAAGTACTGGAGTTTCAGCTTTAGCATCATTCCTTCCAAGGAACACCCAGGACTGATCTCCTTTAGAATGAACTGGTTGGATCTCTTTGCAGCCCAAGGGACTCTCAAGAGTCTTCTCCAACACCACAGTTCAAAAGCATCAATTATTAAGCTCTCAGCTTTCTTCAAGTCCCACTCTCACATCCATACATGACAACTGGAAAAATCATAGCCTTGACTAGATGGACCTTTGTTGGCAACGTGCTTTTGAATATGCTATCTAGGTTGGTCATAACTTTCCTTCCATGGAGTAAGTGTCTTTTAATTTCATGGCTGCAATCACCATCTGCAGTGATTTTGGAGCCCCCCAAAATAAAGTCTGCCACTGTTCCCACTGTTTCCCCATCTATTTCCCATTAAGTGATGGGACCAGATGCCATGATCTAAGTTTTCTGAATGTTGAGCTTTAATACAACTTTTTTTTTTTTATTCACAAAATTTTAAGCCAACTTTTTCACTATCCTCTTTCACTTTCATCAAGAGGCTTTTTAGTTCCTCTTCACTTTCTGCCAGAAGGGTGGTGTCATCTGCATATCTGAGGTTATTGATATTTCTCCTGGCAATCTTGATTCCAGCTTGTGCTTCTTCCAACCCAGCATTTCTCATGATGTACTCTGCATATAAGTTAAATAAGCAGGGTGACAATATACAGCCTTGACGTACTCCTTTTCCTATTTGGAACCTGTCTGTTGTTCCATGTCCAGTTCTGTTTCTTCCTGACCTGCATACAGGTTTCTCAAGAGGCAGGTCAGGTGGTCTGGTATCCCATCTCTCTCAGAATTTTCCAGTTTATTGTGATCCACACAATCAAAGGCTTTGGCATAGTCAATGATGCAGAAATAGATGTTTTCTAAGAATTCTTTTGCTTTTCAGATGATCCAGTGGATGTTGGCAGTTTGATCTCTAGTTCATCTGTATTTTCTAAAACCAACTTGAACATCTGGAAGTTCATGGTTCACGTACAACTGAAGCCTGGCTTGGAGAATTTTGAGCATTACTTTACTAGCATGTGAGATGAGTGCAGTTGTGCAGTAGTTTGAGCATTCTTTGGCATTGCCTTCCTTTGGGATTGGAATGAAAACTGACCTTTTCCTGTGGCCACTGCTGAGTTTTCCAAATTTGCTGGCATATTGAGTGCAGCACTTTCACAGCATCATCTTTCAGGATTTGAAATAGCTCAACTGGAATTCCATCACCTCCACTAGCTTTGTTCATAGTGATGCTTTCTAAGGCCCACTTGACTTCACATTCCAGGATGTCTGGCTCTAGGTGAGTGATCACACCATCCTGATCATCTGGGTCATGAAGATCTTTTTTGTACAGTTCTTCTGTGTATTCTTGCCACCTCTTCTTAATAGCTTCTGCTTCTGTTAGGTCCATACCATTTCTTTCCTTTACGAGCTTATCTTTGCATAAAATGTTCCCTTGGTATCTCTAATTTTCTCAAAAAGATCTCTAGTCTTTCCCATTCTGTTGTTTTCCTCTATTTCTTTGCATTGATCGCTGAGGAAGGCTTTCTTATCTCTCCTTGCTATTCTTTGGAACTCTGCATCCAGATGCTTGTATCTTTCCTTTTTTCCTTTCCTTTTTGCTTCTCTTCTTTTCACATCCATTTGTAAGGCCTCCCCAGACAGCCATTTTGCTTTTTTACATTTCTTTTCCATGGGGATGATCTTGATCCCTGTCTCCTGTACAATGTCACGAACCTCCATCCGTAGTTCATCAGGCAATCTATCTATCAGATCTAGTCCCTTAAATCTATTTCTCACTTCTACTGTATAATCATAAGGGATTTGATTTAGTTCATACCTGAATGGTCTAGTGGTTTTCCCTACTTTCTTCAATTTCTGAACAGTATGAAAAGGCAAAATGATAGGATACTGAAAGAGGAACTCCCCAGGTCAGTAGGTGCCCAGTATGCTACTGGAGATCAGTGGAGAAATAACTCCAGAAAGAATGAAGGAATGCAGCCAAAGCAAAAACAATACCCAGTTGTGGATGTGACTGGTGATAGAAGCAAGGTCCAATGCTGTAAAGAGTAGTATTGCATAGGAACCTGGGATGTTAGGTCCATGAATCAAGGCAAATTGGAAGTGGTCAAACAGGAGATGGCAAGAGTGAATGTCGACATTCTAGGAATCAGCAAACTAAAATGGACTGGAATGGGTGAATTTAACTCAGATGACCATTATATCTACTACTGTGGGCAGGAATCTCTTAGAAGAAATGGAGTAGCCATCATGGTCAACACAAGAGTCTGAAATGTGGTACTTGGATGCAATCTCAAAAACGACAGAATGATCTCTTTTTGTTTCCAAGGTAAGCCATTCAATATCACAGTAATCCAAGTCTATGCCGCAACCAGTAATGCTGAAGAAGCTGAAGTTGAACGGTTCTATGAAGACCTACAAGACCTTTTAGGACTAACACCCCAAAAAGATGTCCTTTTCATTATAGGAGACTGGAATGCAAAAGTAGGAAGTCAAGAAACACCTGGAGTAAGAGGCAAATTTGGCCTTGGAATATGGAATGAATCAGGGCAAAGGCTGATAGAGTTTTGCCAAGAAAATGCACTGGTCATAGCAAACATCCTCTTCCAACAACACAAGAGAAGACTCTACACATGGACATCACCAGATGGTCAATGCAGACATCAGATTGATTATATTCTTTGCAACCAAAGATGGAGAAGTTCTATGCAATCATTAAAAACAAGACTGAGAGCAACTGTGGCTCAGATCATGAACTCTTTATTACCAAATTCAGACTTAAATTGAAGAAAGTAGGGAAAACCACTAGACCATTCAGGTATGACCTAAATCAAATCCCCATGGCTATTAGGCACATAGTTCAAAGCTCACTGAAAGTGCAAGATGGAATTTCCTTCTTTTTCAATATGGAGTCAGCTTGGCTTGCTCCTTTTCTACCTTATACCCCCTTCTTGATGGTCTCAACTTCCAGTGTGAGTATCACTCATTGGGATGGACTGCATTTTAGGTTTCCTGGTATATATGTCGGTAAATTAATTCAGCCTCTGTGATACAAAGTTAACAACACATTGGAGAATACAGGGTCCAGATAGAATCAACAGAACAACTGTAACAATGGTTAATATAGTTTTTCAGCAATCACTCTTTACCCATGATAGAAGTCCAAAAAGGAAGATTATCATCAGACATAGCTTTTACCTGACCTTTCATGTCATCTAGGGCGGCTTATATATTGCCAGATAAACCAGGAATATATACATAACATTCAACTTTAATTATAGCACAGGTCCCTCCTTGTGCTGAAATTATGTTTAGTCTCAAGATGATACCGGCAAGTCCTTGTAGCAGCAGTTGATAGTAGAGCTTCATCTCTTCTTCTTTAAGATGATCTTGGTTTCATGGGGACTAGTGGGGTCCTTTTGTGTAGTTAACTTGGCATCCTCTGGGTCTGCATGTTATGCTTTCTTCACCCTCGAGTGGTGGATCCAGGGAGTGACACCTGCAACTTTAACTGTCATAGGGGTGGTTAGAACGACAGTATATGGACCCTTCCAATGTGGGGCCAAGGAGTCGTGTTTCCAGTCCTAGACCCACACCTGATCACCAGACACAAATTCGTGAATCTGTTCCCCAAGGGGGAATGGCACCCTTTCTTGTACAAACTTAGTTACTTGATTTATTACCTTACCTAGTTCCATCTGCTGTGAAATCTCATCCCTCCTTACCTGAGGCAAATTTGTTGACACCTGTTTTATTACAGGAGGGTGTCTCCCATACACAATTTCCTATGGAGAATAGCCATGGGACCATGGGGTCATCCTGAGTCTGAGCAGAGCTGTCGGAAGCAAGTCCACCCAGAAGCAGTCAGTTTCTATGATCCACTTGGAGAGGATCTCTTTAAGTGTCCCGTTGGTTGTTCCACCATGCCAGAACTCTGGGGCCTATATGCCATATGCAATTTCCACTTGATATTTAGAGTTTCACATACCTATTGAATTAAGTCGGCTACAAAAGCAGGGCTGTTGTCTGATCCTATACTGGTTGGGAACCTGAATATGGGGATTATTTCTCGATGCAGACGGTGAGTCACTTCATTTGCTTTTTCCGTTCGGGTGGGGAAGGCCTCCACGCATTCTGAGAAGGTACGTACCATGACCAGTAAATAACTATAGTGTTGGCAGGGTTTCATCTCGGTAAAGTCCACTTCTAAACGTTCAAAGTGTAGAGTGCCTTTTAACAGTATTCCTGGAGGTTTTTGTTTATGTCCAGGAGCAGCATTGAGCTGTGAACAAGAATAGTTGTAGGATTCCATTCTTCATAAGGAGGAAAGTCGTGGAATTGAGAAATTTTTTTAAATTAACTCTTCCATTCTGTCATGTCTCAAGTGAGTTGTCTGATGAACCTGAGATACCAGTGTGGGAGCTAAAGCCTCGGGTACCAGTAACCTGCCATCTGGCAGTTCCCACCAACGTTTTTCATTTTTGGTGGCCCTTTCTCCTTCAGCCAGCTGGTCTTGGGCTGGGGTATACTGTGGGAGAGTCAAAGTTAACTCAGGCATTTTTGAGAGTACAAAGGTTCTGATAGATCCCTCACCAGTGGCCCCCAAATTTCTCAGCCACATTTTTCAGCTTTATTTACTAGGTGGTTTCCCTGTGCTTGTGGGGTGTCTTCCTTTTGGTGACCCCAACAATGCATCACTGCTACCTTTTCAGGTTCCCATACAGCATCTAATAGAGTCAAGATTTCTTCTTTGTTTTTGACATCCTTTCCTCTCTGTTAATATAAAGCCCCATGCACATGTAAAGTAGCAAAAGCATACCTGGAGTGTTTTTTAAATGTTTGTCTTCTTACCTTTTGACAGCTAGAGGGCCCGAATTAGAGCATATAGTTCGGCCCGTTGAGCAGGACAGTGTGATGGCAGAGACCTAGCCTCAACAGTGGTTTCTTCTGTGACTACTGCGTATCCCAACAGTCGTTGTCCTTGTTTCACCAATTCGTGTACAGGACCAAATCTGGGTCCAGGATTGGCTGGTCTCTCAATCAGGTCTGCTGGCATAAACTTCTAGGATTTCCTTGCAATTACGTGAGGGCCCACTTCTCTGACAGGAAGTAGAGTGGCTGGATTCAGGGCCTGTCAAAGCTCAATAGTAACATGGGGGTTCTCACATTAACAGTCCCTGGAATTAAGTAATCTGGGATGTTGACAGCCATTTATGGGGGTCCCCTCACAGGAGAGTGTTGACCTCATGCGGGACTTTTATGATCAAATCTTGGCCCAGAGTCAACTTGGTTGTTTCCCAGACCAGTAAGGCAACCTCAGCAACTTCTCCTAAGCATCCCTGCCACCCAGTGGCGACATTGTCCAACCATTTCAAGAGATAAGCCACGTGTCTGTCCCATGCCCCCATAGTCTGGGACAGCACTCCCATATCCACCTTGTCCTTTTCAGTCACATAAAGAGTAAACAGCTTAGAAAGGTCTGGCAGGCCCAAGGCCAGTACTGACTTTATTGTACCGGGTTTGAGTTACCACTGGAGCTTGTTGTTTTGCAAGCCCAGGGGGGTTGTCTTCCGCCCAGACCTCAGGGAATTGTTATCTCTCTCTCTCTCTCTCTCTCTCTCTCGACGGTTTAGCCCATCCAGTTTCCCTTCTGGGAGATCATGCAACCTCCATTCATCTTGAGGAGTTACCAAGAGGGAGAATACTCAAAGAGTGGGTCTTTCATGGCGAGGGGAAGGTCACTTGTGCACCCAATTTAGACAGCAAGTCTCTTCCCAACAAAGGTACTGCACATTCAGGGATGTATAAAAATTCATGAGTCACTTGGTGTTCCCCCATCTGACATTTTCAGGGTAGGCTTGAGACACAAAGACTGCATTTATCACCATCTGAGACCCATCGGCCTCTGGATCTATTGGTGTATAAAGTCTACATGCCTTGCACAGTCTTTGGTAGAACTCAGAGGTTGATTTGGTTTCCCTTTGATTCACTTCAGAGGGTTTTGCCATATTCATAGGTTTCTGGGCCCCTCTCTTGAGGCCTTGTAAAATAGCCATCCTATATCTCTCCAGGTGGCCCCTCCCTTTCTCTGTGTTACAGTCCCAGTTGGGCCTCCCATGGGGGGTGGTGGCTAGTTCTGCCCACTGCTGTGGGTTTGCAGTACCCACAGGTGCCATTTCTCTTAGCCATTTTCTGGCCTCAGTTAGGATCCTGTGTCTTTCCTCAGTGCTGAAAAGGGAGACTAGCAGTTGGAATATGGCATCCCATGTAGGGCGGTGGGCTCGAAAAATAGTCTCCATTAGCCTAATCATGGCTTGTGGCTCCCCCGAGTATGGTGGAGTGTGTCTCTGCCAGTTTAATATATCTGTAGAGGAAAATGGCTGGTAATAATAGGTTACAGGGGGCTGATGGTAGTGCCCACGTGCATCCTGAACTGGAGGCTGTTGGACCTCTCTGAGGGGCACCTATAGTGGGGTTCCTGACCCCTGTTCCTTGGCAAAGCACAGCCTCTGTCTAATTCCTGTGTTTCCTTCCCACTTCCCATCAGTACTCACGGGAAAGGTAGATACACTTTAGGAGGTCCAGCTGAGATGGAATCCTGGGAATGTTGACCAGAGGTCTCCATTTCTGGGATTGGAGCCTGCTGAGACGGTGGTTCTGTGATCTCCGGGAGAGCTGGCAGAGGAACGGTGGCTGCTACAGGAACTCCACCTGGCCCTGCATTGGGCATTAAGGCGGCCGAGAGTCCCTTGGACTGCAAGGAGATCCAACCAGTCCATTCTGAAGGAGATCAGCCCTGGGATTTCTTTGGAAGGAATGATGCTAAAGCTGAAACTCCAGTACTTTGGCCACCTCATTCGAAGAGTTGACTTATTGGAAAAGACTCTGATGCTGGGAGGGATTGGGGGCAAGAGGAGAAGGGGACAACAGAGGATGAGATGGCTGGATGGCATCACTGCTTTGATGGACATGAGTCTGAGTGAACTCCAGGAGTTGGTGATGGACAGGAAGGCCTGGAATGCTGCGACTCATGGGGTCGCAAAGAGTCGGACACGACTGAGCGACTGATCTGATCTGATCTGGTCCTGGTGGAACACTGGGTGGTGGGCGTGTCATCATCCCCTATGGGGGAGGGGACAGGTAATCCCCATCCAAATCCTGTAGAATTTCTTTTTTTTAATCATCGGTCAATTTTTGTGCCATCAATAGTTTTCCCTTTCCCTTCTGGATACAGAGCCTCATCCAAGGAGGAGGGTCTTGCGCTAACCCTAGCCATGAGTCAATATATGGACATTGATCCGGGTGTCCTGGCTCTCTTGTGACTGTTGTATAGACCGCGTCCACTATTTTTAAGTTCATGGTGTCCTCTGGTGGCCCTCCTACTGCCAAAGGGGGCCATTTGACCTCACAGAGTATGTGGAGGCTATTAGGTGTCATCTTCACTCCATGCTGCTGCTGCTGCTGCTGCTGCTAAGTCGCTTCAGTCATGTCTGACTCTGTGCGACCCCATAGACAGCAGCCCACCAGGCTCCCCTGTCCCTGGGATTCTCCAGGCAAGGACACTGGAGTGGGTTGCCATTTCCTTCTCCAATGCAGGAAAGTGAAAAGTGAAAGGGAAGTTGCTCAGTCGTGTCCAATTAGCGACCCCATGGACTGCAGCCCACCAGGTTCCTCCATCCATGGGATTTTCCAGGCAAGAGTGCTGGAGTGGGGTGCCGTTGCCTTCTCCGAAACATTCTCTGAACTCTGCCTATTCATCCCTTCTTCCCTTACCTCTGCTCTTCTAGGCAATCACTGATATTACTACTTCCATAGTTTTGCCTTTCCAGAATTATCCTGTTCGCTCGCATCCTTGTGTTACAGCAGGCAAGTAGGTAGGTACAAGCAGAGAAAAGGGAGCACGAGCTAGGTGGCAAGAAATCACACATCTTGTAAACAGCCGGGGGTTCTTAGACAGACAAAGGAAAGCAGGAAATTTCAGACTAACAGGAAACCACACATTTTGAGTGATAAGTAGCAGACAAAGAAAGATGGGATTGACAGGGTGTCAGTTCAGTTCAGTCGCTCAGTCGTATCCAACTCTTTATGACCCCATGAATCGCAGTACACCAGGCCTCCCTGTCCATCACCATCTCCCAGAGATCACTCAAAGTCACGTCCATCGAGTCGGTGATGCCATCCAGCCATCTCATCCTCTGTCCTCCCCTTTTCCTCTTGCCCCGAATCCCTCCCAGCATCGGAGTCTTTTCCAATGAGTCAACTCTTCGCATGAGGTGGCCAAAGTACTGGAGTTTCAGCTTTAGCATCATTCCTTCCAAAGAACACCCAGAGCTGATCTCCTTTAGAATGGACTGGTTGGATCTCCTTGCAGTCCAAGGGATTCTCAAGAGTCTTCTCCAACACCACAGTTCAAAAGCATCAATTCTTCGGCGCTCAGCTTTCTTCACAGTCCCACTCTCACATCCATACATGACTACTGGAAAAACCATAGCCTTAACTAGACGGACCTTTGTTGGCAAAATAATGTCTCTGCTTTTGAATATGCTATCTAGGTTGGTCATAACCTTTCTTCCAAGGAGTAAGCGTCTTAATTTCTCCTGCCTACAAATGTAAACTTTTGTTTATTGTGCTTTCATTACCATGAAATTAGCTTTACAGATAAGTACCATTGTGTAGTGACCCCATGGCACTTCTGATCTAATCTAAATAAGGACAAAAATACCTCCTCCTCTTGGAAAAATGGACCTGGGAAGAAAATCTGGGAAAAAGACCCCAAATTCTTCCCTGTCCAGTAAATATTCTGCCCCTTCATTTGTATGCCCCTCATAACCATGTTATCAAAGAGGCCTGGGAGCAGCAGCTCCTTACCTGCCTCCCTGCTTTCCCTCTAGAGTCTATCCTGCTTTAATAAATTCTCAGTTTACATTCTTAACGTGTCTCTGAATTCTTTCAGGAGGAAGAAAGAACTTCAAATTCACCGGCAACACTTGCAAGCATTTATGACTTTTTAATATGATCATTGGTTTCATATGTGATTTGCAAATATTTTCTTCTACTGTATGCATACCTGGAAAAAATCTCACTTGATCATACCATATGATTATTTTTATACATTTATTGTATCCCATTTGCCACTATTTTGTTGAGAATGTTTGCATGTAAGTTTATGAGACGTATAGGTCTATATTTCCCTTGGGTGTGTATGTGCTTTGTCTGCTTTTGGCATCAGAATAATACTAGTCTCATAGAATGAATTGCAGAATATTCCCTCCTCTTCTATTTTCTGTAAGTGAAAGTTTAATATCCATGTTAATTCTTATTTAAATTTTTAGTGAAATTCTCCAATGAAGCAGTTTAGTCCTTGACTGGTGATTTCTTTGTCAGGAGCTTTTTATTTACAAATTTAATTCCCTTTATGCTTATAGGACAATTCAGTTTATCTCTTTCATTGTGATTGAGTGGGGCACATTGCTGCTTTTAAGAAATTGGTTCATATTTTCCAAGTTTTTGAATATATGAGAATAGAGCTGTCCATAGTATCATCTTGTTATCCTCTCAATGGATGAAGTGTATGTAATGATATGATTCTTTATTTTTTATTAAGTGAGTCTGTACCATATTCTTCCCAATGGGAAACCATACTTGTTATAATGGTGGTATGCTGTCTTCAATTTCCTCACTTTTCCCAACCCCTGAAACACTTTAAATATGCAGTTAAAATGTAACATTTTATGCAACCTCCTTTTTCTTTTCCATATTACCTCCTCCATTCCATAGTATTTCAACATTTCTTATTGTCAAATTTCAACTTATTGAGAAATATCAGAAAAATCCATTATTCAGGCAAAGGTAAGTTTATTAGACTTAATGTGGTAAGGGAGTCTACCACCTTGACAATGTTACTAGTGTCTTTAAAAAAAAATAATTTCCAATTCTCTGGCTTCAAGTTGTGTTTTACACACACACACACACACACACACATATATATGTGTGTGTGTGTGTGTATTCTTTTCTCCTCCATGCCCATTTTTCTTATTATCAACCTTTCCTCTGAAACTTGAAAAATTATACAACTTGCAGAAATATTTCTCAGAAGAACTGTAATGACAGCTCCCTGAATGGTACTGACCCACCATCCCGAGCAATAGGCATGGGATCACAAAGGTTTCCACCATTTCCAACCATAGGTTTCAAAGCAGTTAGAGATGATGAAAAGTTCTACCTCAACCAAACTACAAAAACATGTATTTCTTCCCTACTCTACAAAACTCCAACACTGCTTGGCTCAGGGAGTAATTGTGTCTTTAGTTGCTTCCTGATGCACTTCAGCTGAATAAAGTTTTTAGTTTTTGAATCAAACTAATTTTTTTTTCTCTCTTGTCATATCTCAAGGTAAAACAGATGAGAATGCTTATATGATTTTATGTCTTTGGTTGTGTTATTTTTAATTTATCCTTCAAAGTTAAATTTGTGAGTATAAGTTGGGTATAGATGAGTTTATGACATTTTTTTATTTCTTGGCAAAGCTAGAAAGAAGGTCTTGAAATGAATCTTGATAGGGAAACTATTTTATTCAGTTTATAATCTTATCTTCCAAAAGCAAGCATTTCCTGAGGCATGCAGCTAATTTATTTTACTTTTTATAATGCCTGTTCCCAGTATTTTTAACATAGATTTGGAATAGTATTGATAACCTAAAAAAAATGCACAATGTGAGAGTTCTGAGTTAAGTTTTATTTGTGTAAAAATGAGAACTGCAGCCTGGGAGACAGTACCTCAGATAACTCTGAGAAACTGCTCCACAGAGGTAGAGAGGAAGGATAGTACATATATGATTTTGATGAAAGGAAACTCCAATACTTTGGTCACCTGATGCAGAAAACCAACTCATTGGAAAAGACCCTGATGCTGGGAAAGATTGAAGGCAACAGGAGAAGGGGGTAGTAGATTAGATAGCATACCAATTCAATGGACATGGATTTGAGCAAACTCTGGGGGATAGTGGATGACATTGGAACCTGGCATGCTGCAGTCCAGGGGTCACAAGAAGTCAGACACAACTTAGCTACTGAACAACAACAAAGAGTACATGCAATCAGGTACACATTTTACAGAAGATTTCTGCTGGTCTCGAGAAGCTCCTGCTAGTCACGAGAAACAGTCATCACCATGAAGAATTTTAGTGCTTTTCTAGATATAAGAATTGGGCTCATAAAATCAGCTCCTGAGAATATCTAACTATCTAAACACCTGTCCTGCCAGTACCCCCTGCTACCCCTCAAGCACACAGTGCCTCATTTCTGCTCTCTGCCCTAAACTCCTTCAGGGGGTGTTGAAGGTCAGTAGCTGCAGAAGCATGTGATTTAATCCTTAAAGAGGTAGATGACAAGCACCCATGACAAGTGCCAACTTGTAGTTGATAGTAGGCTGTGTTCCAGTATTTTTTAATAGGATAATATATATGACTCTAGTATTATTTAATGAATGTACTGGATAAAGATGTAAGTTTTAGTTTTATATCCATATGTTCATTCTAACACTGACTCCATTTATTATAATTATTTACAATTGTTAGGTAGTTAGACTAAGGAAAAAGGAGTCCAGAATGGTGGTGACTAAAAGACAAGAAAGGGAGAATTCCACGAAAATAGAACAAAGGAAGATCCAAGGACCAGAATGAGGACCTCGGGTACTCCTGGCTTTCCCAATTTAGTAGGCAGAGCCAGGGGGAGGAAAAAATATGTAAAGAGAGAAGCTATGGGCCAGGGGTAGGTCTCTCACTCGCTCTCTCTCTTTCTCTTCTCTTGGCGTCTTTTGGGTAGGCATGCCCTCATGCCTCGAGGATGTATTTTCCTTTATTTTCTAAATAAAACTGAGCTGTAACACGGAGCTGTGACACTGGTCTGTTTGAGAGCCATGACACTGGCCCGCCCAAGGGCTGTAATGCTGGTCCATTGCTTCAAATTTTTGTTGTGATGAGACAGAACCAGGGAAATTACACACTCCCCCAACACAATTATAATTATTACAATTACTGTGATTATTTACCTGGCTGTTTACTACACAGTAAAGATTTCTAGGGGAAAGATTCTAATTCATGTTTACATACCATTTGATGATTTTCATGAGTTATAAGTTGCAGGAAAATGTATTTATATTTACAGACATAAAGAATAATAAACACACAGTTTTAGAATACAAAAATGCAACAAAAATTTTCTAATCTAAGTTGGACTTAACCATATAGTTCAGAATCCAGGCTAGGGTAAATCTGGCTAAAAATGTATGCATTTTTCTGCCAGGAACAAATATTGAGTTGCATTTCTATTCTCTATTACATCCTGTTCTAACAAAAGTGTTAGTTGTGTCTGACTTTTTGCTACCCTATGGACAGTTGTGTCTGACTCTTTGTGACCCCATAGACAACTGTCTGCCACCCCATGAACTGTAGCCCACCACACTCCTTTGTCCATGAGATTTTCCAGACCAGAATACTAATCAAGGTATTTAATATAATTTAGAAGTGATAATTTAATTGAGGATGTACAAGTTGTGTTGAGAACCCCTCCCTCAACATGCCTTTATATACAATGCAATAAACAAATACTCTATGTCTTTATGATTCATTCAATAGTAAAAGAAGTATTGAGAAAAAAAATGTATCTAATGACAATGGAATTCAGTTCAAGCAAGTAAAAATGCATCCTAACTCACAGCAAAGGAAGACACCAACAAAACAAAAAGACAAACTCCTGAGGGGAGAAAATATTTGCAGATGATGTGATTGATAAGGGATTAATATCCAATATATACAAACAGCTCATACAATTCAACATCAAAGAAAATAAATAACCTGATTTTAAAAGGGCAGAAAAACTGAATAAACATTTCTCCAAAGAGCAAATGTAGATGGCTCACAGGCAATGAAAATATGTTCAACTCTGCTAATCATCAGGGAAATGCAAATCAAAACCACAATGAGATATTACCTTACACTTGCCAGAATGGCTATCATTAAAAAGTCTACAAATAACAAATGTTGACAAGGATGTGGAGAAAAGGGAGTCTTATATACTATTGTTGGGATGTAAATTGGTACAGTCACTATGGAAAACAGTATGGAGGTTTCTCTTATATGTGGAATTTAAATTATAAAACAAACTAGGGAATATAAACTGAAATAAGCAGACACAGATACAGAAAACAAACTACTTGTTACCAGTGGGGTGGGGCAGACAAAAAGAAGTGGGGCAATGGAAGTATGAATTATTGGGTGTAAGATAGTCTGAAGGATGTATAGTACAACACAGGGAATATAGCCAATATTCTGTAAAAACTGTAAATGGAAATTAACCCTTAAAATTGTGTAAAACAACAACAAAAATTAGATCCTAGTTTCTAATGTCCTAAAAAGCTTATATAAATAGATGAGAACATTTAATTATCCATGAAAAACAGATGAAGCCAATATCTTTAATCTTTCTTTGATTTCCAATGACATTTTGTTTTAGGGATTTAACTACATGAGAAAAGTGGCAGGTGTAACAAATATAACAAAAATGAAGAATGTATTTAGAATAAAAGTATGGTTAGCCTTGACTATCACCTTAGCTATAAAGTTTTAAAAACCATATCATGCATTTATCTCATCATCTAACATAACAACAGATACCAGTGACCTCTTGTAGGAAATAATCAGCTTCATGTTATCATGTTCTATGGGTGAAAATTTAAGTCCATCTTTTTTCGCCTGAATTAAAACAATGTTATATGGAAAAAGGCCAATAGTTTCAGACTATTGCTGAGGTATGAATAGTCAAAGATATTTTCTCACATTTTCATGCTATGTGCTAAAAATTGTATACTGTATGTGCAGTTGCTCAGTCGTGTCCGACTCTTTGCAACCCCCATGAACTATAGCCCACCAGGCTCCATCCATGAAATTTTCCAGGCAAGAGTACTGGATTGCATAGCCATTTCCTTCTCCAGGGGTTCTTCCTGACCCAGGGATCGAACCTGGGTCTCCCGCATTGCAGGCAAACGCTTTTACTGTCTGAGCCACCAGGAAACCGTCATATTCTAACCTAAGGATCTCACCCCAGTTGAAATATTATTGGTGTCTAAACCAAGTCTAGAAGTACAACATAAGCAAAATTACTCAAAGTCACTTCACTTTTTGGTAGATTTTCTTCAGAAATGAGAAAGGCTTTGTATTACAAATGTGAGTCAATTTTTATTGTCATTACATCCTTTGCCAATCAGGAATAATACATATCCCTTGGGCAGGGCATCCTAGCTGTATAGAAAGTAAGGTTAAAGCAAGATGAACTTAAAACAGCGTAGATTCAGAGTATACTAATAACTTGAAAGAAAAGAACAAGTACAAAAATAATCTGAAATTGTAAGTTGACCATCACCACTTGTCAACCTAATCATCTTCCTTGGCCTACATAAAGCTTTATATCCATAATTAAATACTAAGAAGTAGTATTACACTAGGATGAACATTAGTATTACCTGGGGAGCTTTAAAAGAAAAAAAAAATAATGCGGGGGTCCTATCACTGAAATTTCTAGTCGAGTTCCTGTGGTGTATCATTTTAAATATCAAGAGGTTTATAATCTCTCTAAGTAGTTATATTTTGTAGTACACCAATGCCAAAGAATGCTCAAACTACCGCACAATTGCACTCATCTCACATGCTAGTAAAGTAATGCTCAAAATTCTCCAAGCCAGGCTTCAGCAATACGTGAACCGTGAACTTCCAGATGTTCAAGCTGGGTTTAAAAAAGGCAGAGGAACCAGAGATCAAATTGCCAACATTCACTGGATCATGGAAAAAGTAAGAGAGTTCTAGAAAAAACATCTATTTCTGCTTTATTGACTATGCCAAAGCCTTTGACTGTGTGGATCACAATAAACTGTGGAAAATTCTGAAAGAGATGGGAATACCAAACCACCTGACCTGCCTATTGAGAAATTTGTATGCAGGTGAGGAAGCAACAGTTAGAACTGGACATGGAACAACAGACTGTTTCCAAATAGGAAAAGGATTACATCAAGGCTGTATATTGTCACCCTGCTTATTTAACTTATATGCAGAGTACATCATGAGAAACACTGGGCTTGAAGAAGCACAAATTGGAATTAAGATTCCCGGGAGAAATATCAATAACCTCAGATATGCAGATGACACCACCCTTATGGCAGAAAGTGAAGAGGAACCAAAAAGCCTCTTGATGAAAGTGAAAGAGGAAAGTGAAAAAGTTGGCTTAAAGCTCAACATTCAGAAAACTAAGATCATGGCATCTGGTCCCATCACTTCATGGGAAATATATGGGGAAACAGTGGAAACAGTGTCAGACTTTATTTTGGGGGGCACCAAAATCACTTCAGATGGTGATTGCAACCATGAAATTAAAAGACACTTACTCCTTGGAAGGAAAGTTATGACCAACCAGCTGCTGCTAATGCTAAGTCACTTCATTCGTGTCCGACTTTGTGCGACCCCATAGACGGCAGCCCACCAGGCTCCCCCATCCCTGGGATTCTCAAGGCAACAACACTGGAGTGGGTTGCCATTTCGTTTTCCAATGCATGAAAGTGAAAAGTGAAAGTGAAGTCGCTCAGTCGTGTCCTACTCTTAGCGACACCATGGACTGCAGCCCACCAGGCTCCTCTGTCCATGGGATTTTCCAGGCAAGAGTACTGGAGTGGGGTGCCATTGTCTTCTCCGATGACCAACCTAGATAGCATATTCAAAAGAAGAGACATTACTTTGCCAACAAAGGTTTTTCCAATGGTCATGTATGGATGTGAGAGTTGGACTGTGAAGAAAGCTGAGCGCCAAAGAATTGATGCTTTTGAACTGTGGTGTTGGAGAAGACTCTTGAGAATCCCTTGGACTGCAAGGAGATCCAACCAGTCCATTCTAAAGGAGATCAGCCCTGGGATTTCTTTGGAAGGAATGATGCTAAAGCTGAAACTCCAATACTTTGGCCACCTCATGCAAAGAGTTGACTCATTGGAAAAGACTCTGATGCTGGGGGGGATTAGGGGCAGGAGGAGAAGGGGACGACAGAGGATGAGATGGCTGAATGGCATCACCGACTAGATGGACATGAGTTTGTGTGAACTCTGGGAGTTGGTGTTGGACAGGGAGGCCTGGCGTGCTGCAATTCATGGGGTCGCAAAGAGTCAGACATGACTGAGCAACTGAACTGAACTGAAAGGAACCCTTAACACACATGTACAATTATATATTTTATTTTACAAACTTTTCATAATATCATTAATTGTAATAATTTATAATTAATAATATATAAAACATTTTAAGAACTGGGATCAATATCAAAGATGTAAAGGACCAAATCCTATAATTTTTAATGTGCCTCTACCCATGTTTCTTTTTTCAGTTCTTAAGAAATCAAATTTATTGATCAACTCTGAATTCTCCAGACTATTTAAGTAAATAAGAAAATATGGATGCTTTCCATATTGCATACAGCGTTCTACTGGGTTGGCAAGAAAGTGCGTTTGCATTTTTTCCTAAAGATTGTATAGAAAAACCTGAACAAACTTCTTGGCCAACCCAATATCTTATGCTTTAACTCTCTGCATCCTTGTATGATCTTCTACTATATTATAAAACATTTAAAAAAACAACAAGGATTTTCACTATTTTAGTGTTGACATTCCATTTTGTTGTTTCATGCCTTCAGCAGCTAGTATAATTATATCACATGCAGTAGATTCTGAATAAATATTAGCTGAATCATCACTGAGTATAATCTCTGAAGTCCTTGTCATTATAGTCTTTGAACATTGTTAGATGTGCTATGTCTCAGCCGTATTATGATTAATTGAGGATCCTGTAATCTGCTATCGACTGAGCTCCATAATAGTCAATGTGTTGCATGTTCAGTCACTCAGTCACGTCCTACTCTTTGCGACCCCATGGACTGCAGCCCTCCAGGCTCCTCTGTCCATGGGATTCTCCAGGCAAGAATACTGGAGTGGGTGGCCATGCCCTCCTCCAGGGGATCTTCCCAACCTAGGGATCAAACCCAGGTTTCCCACATTGCAAGGGGGATTCTTCACCACCTAAGACACCAGGGAATCCTACAATAGTGAATACTCTGTCTTAATATCTTATATAAATTCTCCACGGTGGCTGGCAAATATCTGTAGCAAATAGACATGATTTATATGTAGAAGTGGTTTACAGTGGGGAAGGGTGATTCCAAGGCAATTATTAGAGCATCACCATCTGTCAACATAATCAGTTTTGAAGACACTGATTAGGATGGCACAGATCAAGTTAGTTGTAATTGGAAGATATTTTTAAAATGGCACTATTTAAAAACATTGTCATCAAATTAATGCTTTTATGAAGTATCATAAATAATATTTAGTTCAATCATAAATATTAAATCACATACTGAAAATTTCATCTGTTTTTACTAAATGTGTGCTCTTCACTACTGAATGATTTGTAACGATGGAGTTACAGTTCTTTTTTTTTTTCAGCTTAGGCAAATTTAAATCTAGAGTTTATAAAACTGAATATTCACATAAAAAGTGAATTTTATATTGAGATAAAAAAGGAAAGGTTCAGTAAACTGAAATAACACAATACTGTCATGAGAAAATTTAAGAACAAACTATCACATAATCATTTCTTTTTTCTTTTTTTCACATAATCATTTCTTATGGTTTGAATTCTTTAGATATTCATGTCAAATTATTTCATTTCATGGTCTAATGAGAAAACCTTCACATTTCTTGCTCTTGTCTGCTGATTTCAACCTCAATAAGTTTTTGGTTTAAACACACTATGAATTGATAAACACTCTATTTTCTGATTATGCAGAAAATATTGAGTCATCAAAATGAATGCTTTTGTTCCATGATGGCAATCACAAACATATGCTTATGTGCAACTTGGACATCTCCTGTTCATAATTTTGACCTTTTAAAATTTATACAATTTTATTTATTTATTTATTTATTTTTTGCTACATCAACTAGGGATTGATCCCTTGCCCCCTGCCATCCTAGGGTGAATGAAGTCTTAACCACTGGCCCATCAGGAAAGTCCCTAATCTTTTGTTGAATAGAATATTCTCAAGACACAAGGACACAATGAAACAACTGACAAAGGATGAATTTCCAGTATAGACAAGCAGCTCATGAACTCAACACCAGAAAAACAAACAACCCAATCAAAAATTGGGCAGGAGACCTAAACAGACCTTTCTCCAAAGAAGACAAACAAATGGCTAATTAACTCATGAAAAGATGTTCAATATTTCAATGGCTTTCATTATTAGGGAAATGCAGATCAAAACTACAATAAGCTGTCACCCCACACCAGTAAGAATGGCCATCATAAAAAAATCTACAAACAATTAATGCTGGAGAGGGTGTGGAGAAAGGGAACCCTGTTGTAGTATTGATGTGAATTTAAATTGATACAGACACTGTGGAAGACAGTATGGAGATTTCTTTTAAAAATCAGAAATATACTCCATATGACACAGCAATCCCATTACCCGGTATATACCCTGAGGAAACCATAATTGAAAAAGACGTATGTACCCCAGTGTTTATTGCAATACTATTTAAAATAGCTAGGACATGGAAGCAACTGAGATGTCCATCAACAGATGAATGGATAAAGAAGATATGGTGTGTATATATATATATATATATATATATATATATATATATATATACATACACACACACGATGGAATATTTCCCAGCCATAAAAAGGAATGCATTTGAGTCAGTCCTAATGAGGTGGATGAACCTAGAAACTATTATACAAAGTAAAGTAAATCAAAAAAGAAAGACACATATGGTATATTAACACATATGTATGGAATCTAGAATAATGTACTGATGAACCTATTTGCAGGGCAGCAATAAGACGCAGACATAGGTAACAGACTTGTGGACACAGGGGTTGGGGAGAGGAGAGTGTGGGATGAATGGAGAGAGTAGCATGGAAACATATATACTATCATATGTAAAATAGATAGCCAGTGGGACTATGCTGTATGACTCAGGGAACTCAGACCAGTGCTCTGTGACAATCTAGAGGGGTGGTTTGAGAGGTTCAAGAAGGAGGGGCACATGTATATCTATGGCTGATTCATGTTGTTGTATAGCAGAAACCAACAAAATATTGTGAAACAATTATCCTTCAATTAAAAATAAATTAAAAACAAAAAGATAATCATTATTCTCATCATATAGCTATTTTCTTTCCTTATTGTCCTTACCATTAGAGGGTAAAATACAAAGTTATGCTGCTGCTAAGTTGCTGTTGCTAAGTCGCTTCAGTCGTGTCTGACTCTGTGCAACCCCATAGACTACAGCCTACCAGGCTCCCCTGTCCCTGGGATTCTCCAGGCAAAAACACTGGAGTGGGTTGCCATTTCCTTCTCCAATGCATGAAAGTGAAAAGTGAAAGGGAAGTTGCTCAGTCGTGTCCGACTCTTAGCGACCCCATGGATTGCAGCCTACCTGGCTCCTCCATCCATGGGATTTTCCAGGCAAGAGTACTGGAGTGGGGTGCCATTGCCTTCTCCGACAAAGTTATGAGTTGATATTAAATATATGCTGTTCTCAGTCGCTTCAGTTATGTCTGACTGTTTACAACTTCATGGACCATAGCCTGCCAGGCTCCTCTGTCCTTGAGATTTTGCCGGAAAGAATACTGGAGTGGGTTGCCATGCCTCCTCGAGGGGATCTTTCCAACCCAGGGATGGAAACTTCATCTCTTGTGTCTTCTGCATTGTAGGTGGGTTCTTAGCCAATTAGGCACTGTGCAGAATGGTTATTATGACATATAATATAGGCTAGGTTAAAAATAAAAGAAAATTATATTTTTCATTTTTTTTTGACATAATGTCTCCTATTTTAACATAACCTATGTAAAACGTGTCCATTGACTTCACCCATAATGGACTACAAACAGTCCTCACTTAGCATGGTTTTGGCTTTCTGGTATCACAGTTTAGTTAATTAACCAGTCAGCTAACAATACAGTTCAAATTCCGTTCTATCTAAGGCTTTTTTATCCTAGTTCATTAATATCATCATCATTATCCTCATCATGAATAGGTATTGACTTCTAGCAAACATATTTTCAACATCTTTCAGATGATCATGTACATTTTTATCTTCTTATTCTGTTAATGATGTGAGTTTCATTTATTAATATTTAAATATTAAACCAAACTGGATTTCTTATAATAAACTTAACTTGACCATGATGTATTATACTTATTTGTACATTGCATTGGAGTCAATAACTATTTTAGGAGTTTTCATGAAGACAAACTTCAATATACTTTTTTGGGTAATATTCTATAAAGGATATGTTCTTCCATAAAATGAATGGGGAATTGTTTTCTTTTCATTATTTGGTATAATGATCCCTGGATGGGGAAGATCCCCTGGAGTAGAAAATAGCAATCCACTCCAATATTCTTGCCTGGAAAATTCTATGGACAGAGGAGCCTGGTGGGCTACAGTCAATGGGGTCACAAAGAGTTGGACATGACTGAGCAACCTGGACACAGGTGCACACACACACTTGTGCACACAACCCTGCCCAACACACACACACATATACACACAGGAACAAATTATTCTAAGGATTTGTCAACTTTATCCAAATATAATATTGTTCAAATATCCATTAATATCTTTTTATAATGCCTCTGGGATTCATAGTGATGGCATTTATTTTTATTTCCAGACTATTATTTAATGTGTGCTTTCATTGTTTTGCTTTTTTCAATCGTGCTGAAAGACTATGTGTTTTATTTGACTTTCAAAATAATAATTTTTAATCTCACTTATTTAGTGATGTTAGTTTTCTAATTTATTAATTGCTATCCTTATCTTTTCATTTCCTTGCCATCCCTTATGTAGGATGAATTTTTGGTATCTTTTTTTTGAGGTGTATACTTAAAAATTGATTTCAGCTTTTATTTTTATAATAGTAGTAGTAGTGTTAGTCACTCAGTTGTGTCTGACATTTTGTGACCCCATGGACTATAGCCCTTCAAGCTCCTCTGTCCATGGGATTCTCCAGGCAAGAAGACTGGAGTGAGTTGTTATTTTCTTCTCCAGGGGATCGTCCTGACCCAGGGATCAAACCCAGGTCTCCCACAATGCAGGCAGATTCTTTACTGTCTGAACCACCAAGGAAGCCCTTCCAAGTAAGGCTTCAGCTACATTCCATAAGTTTAAATATGTCATATTTTGGTATTCAGCTCCAAATATTTTCAAATTTTGATTTTAATTTCTCCTTTGTATCAGAGGTAATTTCAGAGTGTACAATTTAATTTCCAAACATCTCAACATTTTCTAGTACTTTATTACCATTGTTATTTACTTTTGACTTAATTCAACTGAATAAATTTTTAATTTTGAAAATTGTTAAAGCTTATAATATGGTTCAGAATATGAATGCTTTGATAAACAGGTACACTTTAAAATTTAGATTTTATGATTATCAGATCAGATCAGAGCAGTCGCTCATTCGTATCTGACTCTCTGCGACCCCATGAATCCCAGCACGCCAGGCCTCCCTGTCCATCACCAACTCCCGGAGTTCACTCAGACTCACGTACATTGAGTCAGTAATGCCATCCAGCCATCTCATCCTCTATCGTCCCCTTCTCCTCCTGCCCCCAATCCCTCCCAGCATCAGAGTCTTTTCCAATGAGTCAACTCTTCACATGAGATGGCCAAAGTACTGGAGTTTCAGCTTTAGCATCATTGCTTCCAAAGAAATAGCAGGGCTGATCTCCTTCAGAATGGACTGGTTGGATCTCCTTGCAGTCCAAGGGAGTCTCAAGAGTCTTCTCCAACACCACAGTTCAAAAGCGTCATTCTTCAGCGCTCAGCCTTCTTCACAGTCCAACTCTCACATCCATACATGACTACTGGAAAAACCATAGCCTTGGCAAGACAAACCTTTGTTGGCAAAGTAATGTCTCTGCTTTTCAATATGCTATCTAGGTTGGTCATAACTTTCCTTCCAAGGAGTAAGCGTCTTTTAATTTCATGGCTGCAGTCACCATCTGTCGTGATTTTGGAGCCCAGAAAAATAAAGTCTGACACTGTTTCCACTGTTTCCCCATCTATTTCCCATGAAGTGATGGGACCGGATGCCATGATCTTCGTTTTCTGAATGTTGAGCTTTAAGCCAACTTTTTTTTTTTTTTTTGAGTGGCCATATTTTGTTGCTGTTTATTTATTTATTTTTTTAATTTTATTTTATTTTTAAATTTTACAATATTGAATTAGTTTTGCCAAATATCAAAATGAATCCACCACAGGTATACCCGCGTTCCCCATCCTGAACCCTCCACCCTTCTCCCTCCCCTCCCCTCCCTCTGGGTTGTCCCAGTGCACCAGCCCCAAGCATCCAGTATCGTGCATCGAACCTGGACTGGCGACTCGTTTCATACATGATATTATACATGTTTCAATGCTATTCTCCCAAATCTCCCCACCCTCTCCCTCTCCCACAGAGTCCATAAGACTGATCTATACATCAGTGTCTCTTTTGCTGTCTCGTACACAGGGTTATTGTTACCATCTTTCTAAATTCCATATATATGCGTTAGTATACTGTATTGGTGTTTTTCTTTCTGGCTTACTTCACTCTGTATAATAGGTTCCAGTTTCATCCATCTCATTAGAACTGATTCAAATGTATTCTTTTTAATGGCTGAGTAATACTCCGTTGTGTATGTGTACCAAAGCTTTCTTATCCATTCATCTGCTGATGGGCATCTAGGTTGCTTCCATGTCCTGGCTATTATAAACAGTGCTGCGATGAACATTGGGGTACACGTGTCTCTTTCCCTTCTGGTTTCCTCAGTGTGTATGCCCAGCAGTGGGATTGCTGGATCATAAGGCAGTTCTATTTCCAGTTTTTTAAGGAATCTCCACACTGTTCTCCATAGTGGCTGTACTAGTTTGCATTCCCACCAACAGTGTAAGAGAGTTCCCTTTTCTCCACACCCTCTCCAGCATTTATTGCTTGTAGACTTATGGATTGCAGCCATTCTGACTGGCGTGAAATGGTACCTCATAGTGGTTTTGATTTGCATTTCTCTGATAATGAGTGATGTTGAGCATCTTTTCATGTGTTTGTTAGCCATCTGTATGTCTTCTTTGGAGAAATGTCTATTTAGTTCTTTGGCGCATTTTTTGATTGGGTCATTTATTTTTCTGGAGTTGAGCTGTAGGAGTTGCTTGTATATTTTTGAGATTAGTTGTTTGTCAGTTGCTTCATTTGCTATTATTTTCTCCCATTCTGAAGGCTGCCTTTTCACCTTGCTAATAGTTTCCTTTGTTGTGCAGAAGGTTTTAAGTTTTATTAGGTCCCATTTGTTTATTTTTGCTTTTATTTCCAATATTCTGGGAAGTGGGACATAGAGGATCCTGCTGTGATGTATGTCGGAGAGTGTTTTGCCTATGTTCTTGTCTAGGAGTTTTATAGTTTCTGGTCTTACATTGAGATCTTTAATCCATTTTGAGTTTATTTTTGTGTATGGTGTTAGAAAGTGTTCTAGTTTCATTCTTTTACAAGTGGTTGACCAGTTTTCCCAGCACCACTTGTTAAAGAGATTGTCTTTAATCCATTGTATATTCTTGCCTCCTTTGTCAAAGATAAGGTGTCCATATGTGCATGGATTTATCTCTGGGCTTTCTATTTTGTTCCATTGATCAATATTTCTGTCTTTGTGCCAGTACCATACTGTCTTGATAACTGTGGCTTTGTAATAGAGCCTGAAGTCAGGTAGGTTGATTCCTCCAGTTCCATTCTTCTTTCTCAAGATAGCTTTGGCTATTCAAGGTTTTTTGTATTTCCATACAAATTGTGAAATTATTTGTTCTAGCTCTGTGAAGAATACCGTTGGTAGCTTGATAGGAATTGCATTGAATCTATAAATTGCTTTGGGTAGTATACTCATTTTCACTATATTGATTCTTCCAATCCATGAACATGGTATATTTCTCCATCTATTAGTGTCCTCTTTGATTTCTTTCACCAGTGTTTTATAGTTTTCTATATATAGGTCTTTAGTTTCTTTAGGTAGATATATTCCTAAGTATTTTATTCTTTCCGTTGCAATGGTGAATGGAATTGTTTTCTTAATTTCTCTTTCAGTTTCCTCATTATTAGTGTATAGGAATGCAAGGGATTTCTGTGTGTTGATTTTATATCCTGCAACTTTACTATAATCATTGATTAGTTCTAGTAATTTTCTGGTGGAGTCTTTAAGCCAACTTTTTCACTCTCCACTTTCACTTTCATCAAGAGGCTTTTGAGTTCCTCTTCACTTTCTGCCATAAGGGTGGTGTCATCTGCATATCTGAGGTGATTGATATTTCTCCTGGGAATCTTGATTCCAGTTTGTGTTTCTTCCAGTCCAGCGTTTCTCATGATGTACTCTGCATAGAAGTTAAATAAGCAGGGTGACAATATACAGCCTTGATGAACTCCTTTTCCTATTTGGAACCAGTCTGTTGTTCCGTGTCCAGTTCTAACTATCGCTTCCTGACCTGCATACAAATTTCTCAAGAGGCAGATCAGGTGGTCTGGTATTCCCATCTCTTTCAGAATTTTCCATAGTTTATTGTGATCCAGACAGTTAAAGGCTTTGGTATAGTCAATAAAGCAGAAATAGATGCTTTTCTGGAACTCTTTTGCTTTTTCCATGATCCAGCGGATGTTGGCAATTTGATCTCTGGTTCCTCTGCCTTTTCTAAAACCAGCTTGAACATCAGGAAGTTCACGGTTCACATATTGCTGAAGACTGGCTTGGAGAATTTTGAGCATTACTTTACTAGCGTGTGAGATGAGTGCAATTGTGCGGTAATTTGAGCATTCTTTGGCATTGCCTTTCTTTGGGATTGGAATGAAAACTGACCTTTTCCAGTCCTGTGGCCACTGCTGAGTTTTCCAAATTTGCTGGCATATTGAGTGTAGCACTTTCACAGCATCGTCTTTCAGGATTTGGAATCACTCAACTGGAATTCCATCACCTCCACTAGCTTTGTTCCATCACCTCCACTAGCTTTGTTATATAATGTTTATGATTATATACATTTATAAATATATATACACACATATATAGTTATTTCTTAGTAGTTTATAGTCAAATATTCTATGAATTTACTAATATTTTTCTCTGCTTATTTTATCAGCTCTTGCAAAAAGTATGTGAGTTTCTAAATGTGATTTTTAGTTCTAGCAACTTGTGTTATGTATTTAGAAACTACGTTACTAGGTACCAACAAATTTAGAACTGTTATATTATGTCAGAATAATTATATAGTCATTTTTAATGTTTTTATTTATTCTTACTTCTCCACTTTTCTGTCTTATATTTCTAGAACTATACTATCTTCCTTAATTTAGGGCTTGCACAGTACATATTTGCCCATTCTTTCATTTATAATATATTATCCTGTACATAACTATCATGTGTCTCTTGTATGTATCATGAGTGTGTTTTAATAATTTAAATCCATTAATTTGTGTTAGTACTACTCATGCAGACCAAAACGTTCCTTAAATCTCTTCCATTTCTTTCATTTTCTTTTACATCCTAGGTGTTTTTGTTTTGTTTTGCTTTAGCTTAAATATTATCTTAATCTTATTTCCAGTACATTTTTATGTGCAATTAATTTTACATATTGAGATTTCAATTTCATTCATTACATTTTCAAGTTCTATAATTTTTATCGCATATGAAATTAATTGATTCTAGTTTCCTAGTAAATTCTCTATCATCATCTGTTTTCTTGAAAATATTCCTGAGCTCTTTTACAGTACAGTTTCTGATAACTGCCATGATCGGACCATTTGCGGTTTGTTTAGATTGTCTTCGTTTCTCTTGTATTTATTTCTTTTATGTGGGGTGATTTTCTAATTAAATGATAGGTATTTTGTATGAAAAATATACTAGAGTCCTAAATGATATAATGCCTTTTAGAGAAACTTCACTTTATTCACTTGTAATCAGATAGAGTAATGACAGATTAATCTGTAAGAAACTAGGTTGCTTGAGATGGAGTTAATGCTTCTGCCAATCCTCTACCTCTGACGCACCCTGCCTTTTCCTATACTTTTATAGGGTTCCATCTGAGATTCTAGGAGTACCAATCAGAACACCCTCAGCCTTTGGCATGTCCTAAAATTTTTATCTTCTCATCAAAAAGAGACTTTGAAAAATCATCACTGTCTTTCTACATCTTCTTGGCTTGTTTATCTTTCTGCCCAGTTCACATAAACAAATTTATTTTCTAGGAGGAAAATCACCATAGGTATGAGATTTACTGCTTGAATCTATTCAAAATGAAACTCTATTTCCAAATTTCTGGCTGATTTTGCAGCTGTAATCTTTAGCTTCATTTTTTTTTTTTAATTTTGCTTTTTTATCCATAGTGAAAGTCGCTCAGTCATGTCTGACTCTTTGAGACCCCACGGACTGAACAGTCCATGGAATTCTCTAGGCCAGAATATTGGAGTGGGTAGCCTTTCCCTTCTCCAGGGGACCTTCCCAACCTAGGGATTGAACCCAGGTCTCCCTCATCGCAGGCAGATTCTTTACCAGCTGAGCCACAAGGGAAGCCCATAGTACATGACCATAAAAGGATTCTCTACATGGGACTTATGCCTGTTTCCATTAAGAATGGGTGAGTCTTTTGAAGTAAAACATTCCTGAAGAATGTCAACTCTCTTTTCTTTTGTCTTCAAATTTATTTTAAATACATCTATATTTCCTAGGTATTCATAGAAAAACTCTCTCCAGAGTGGCAATTCCAACTGCATGTTGTAAATACTACTGGGATCAAACAACTTGAGAGCTGAAATGTGCCAGTGAAATTTGTAATAAGGAATCTCCAGTGAGTACCAAGCCCCACTTGAATGGCACTCTGTACTCTGGAATAAAAGGTAAATGAGTGTGGAAATAGAATGTGCAAAAATACTGTTTTGAAATGCTGCAGTGAAAGAGAGTGACTGGGATTCTGAGGGATAAAGGAAGCCAGAATTTTGGCTAAACTGAATATTTTGCTATTAAAAATCACCTAGGATAGAACAGGTGTGATATCTGCCAAATATTAAGATGGAAAATTTCAACAACTTAAGGGAGTAGTGCTGCCAGATGATATCAACATCAAATTAGCAATGGTTTTGCAAACAAGTAACATGGAAATGGCATAAGGATCAGACCTTATCACATAGGTTGTAAGAAAACAAACCTCCGCTTGTTAAGGATGTAGGGAACTCATGTCTTCAGGAGTTTTTTCTACTTTCTTTTTTCCTCATGAGTTATAATAAAAAACATTGAATATAGAAAGTAAAAAGAAAATAACAATTTAAAACAGTTATGAAGTGCAAAATCTTTCAGTTAACGTGAAATTTCCCATTTTTTCCCCTTCCATGTCTTAATCTCACATGGATAAATGGGGAAAATAATAGTACAGAATGTATTGATTTTGAAATGTTTGAACAGTTCCTGGAACATAACAAATGTCATATACATGTTCAGTTCAGTCTCTCAGTCTTGTCTGACTCTTTGCAACCCCATGGACTGCAGCACACCAGACCTCCCTGTCCATCACCAGTTCCCGGAGTTTACTCAAACTCATGTCCATTGAGTCAGTGATGCCATCCAATCATCTCATCCTCTGTCATCCCCTTCCACTCCCGCCTTCAATGTTTCCCATCATCAGGGTCTTTGCAGATGAGTCAGCTCTTCGCATTAGGTGGCCAAAGTATTGGAGTTTCAGCTTCAACATCAGTCTTTCCAATGAATATTCAGGACTGATCTCTGTTAGGATGGATTGGTTGAATTTCCTTGCAGTTCAAGGGACTCTCAAGAGTCTTCTCCAACACCACAATTCAAAAGCATCAATTCTTCGGCATTTAACCTTCTTTATAGTCCAACTCTCACATCCATATATGACTCCTGGAAAAACCATAGCTCTGACTAGACAGACCTTTGTAGGCAAAATAATGTTTCTGCTTTTTAATATGCTGTCTAGGTTGGTCATAACTTTCCTTCCAAGGAGTAAGCGTCTTTTAATTTCATGGTTGCAATCACCATCTGCAGTGATTTTGGAGCCACCAAACATAAATTCTGCCACTGTTTCCACTGTTTCCCCATCTATTTCCCATGAAGTGATGGGAACGGAAACCATGATCTTTGTTTTCTGTATGTTGAGCTTTAAGCCAACTTTTTCACTCTCCTCTTTCACTTTCATCAAGAGGCTTTTGAGTTCCTCTTCACTTTCTGCCATAAGGGTGGTGTCATCTGCATATCTGAGGTTATTGATATTTCTCCTGGCAATCTTGATTCCAGCTTATGCTTCCTCCAGTCCAGCGATTCTCATGAGGTACTGTACATACAAGTTAAATAAGCAGGGTGACAATATACAGTCTTGACATACTCCTTTTCCTATTTGGAACCAGTCTGTTGTTCCATGCCCAGTTCTGTTTCTGCCTGACCTGCATACAGGTTTCTCAATAGGCAGGTCAGGTGGTCTGGTATTCCCATCTCTTTCAGAATTTTCCGCAGTTTATTGTGATCCACACAGTCAAACGCTTTGGCATAGTCAATAAAGCAGAAATAGATGTTTTTCTAGAACTCTCTTGCTTTTTTGATGATCCAGCGGATGTTGCAATTTGATCTCTGGTTCCTCTGCCTTTTCTAAAACCAGCTTGAATACCTGGAAGTTTATGGTTTACATATTGTGGAAGCCTGGCTTGGAGAATTTTGCACATTACTTTATTAGAGTGAGATGAGTGTAATTGTATGGTAGTTCGAGCTATATATGAGGTCATATATAGGTATGAGGTATATCTATGTTAGATATTACTAAATGCATTTCTTTGGGACATTTAGAAAATGATCATGAAACATACAATGACTGGAAAGAAGCAGTGATTTATTCTTTACCAGAAAGATATGTTATCTTCTGCAATGAATATGAGAAGATATGTATTAGAAAGAATTGCTATTTAGTAGCCTAATTTTTTCAAATTTCTCTTATCACCAATTAGAAGTTTGGAAACTGATTGAAACAAGCATGAATTGGATCTGAGTGTTCAACTGTAATCAGCAGGCTAAATTTCCCATGTGATGAAGGAGTAGAACAAAAGTATTGCCATTAACAGAAAAAAAATTCAAACTTAAGATTATGGGATGAGAAGTAGGGGTTAGGGTTTTAATGTAAATTTGGGGGGATAGTTCATAACAGAACAGAATAGTTCATAACAGAACAGAAATACAGAGAAAAGTTTATATACTTTGAAACATCCATTGTAGGATGTAGCTAATAATCTATCCAGAAAGATGATATACACTAATGATAATAGCAATAATTTGGCCAAGAAATCATCGATTCTTATAAATAATGAAATGGCAAGTAAGTGAATTTGCACAAACTGCCTCTAATTCCTCTGCATATGTGAATAATACAATATTTTAAATGCCTGGAGTTCTTTAGGAGAATATGTAACTTAAATAATGTAAACATATCTGAAAGTTTCTTAACATTAACACTTCTGTATTACTAAATGAAAATAACCGCATACCTGAAATTTTTCCTTAAATGACTTTGCCAAAGAACTAAGTGACCTTGTATGACTTTGTATTACTTCCTTGTGCTTCAGAGACAATGGAAGCCTGATAGAGCAGATGGTGTAAACATATCAGCTGTTAACCATGCATATCCTCATCTCACCTGGACTGCTTCCTCTCCCTTCCCCTGATTGCATGCTCTCTGGTGTCAAACCTCGCTGTCACATATCTTTGTGTGCCTTCTCCTCTTTCTATAACAATAGTATCTTTGTAAAACATTTTCTTGGCTAGTTTACTTCTGAGAATAATATTCAGCAATCTCCCTAAAAACTGAGATTTTGGTGAGCATAACGTAACAAGAGCAAACTCAAATTCTTTATGTCCAGTTGCATGTGTGTAAAATTTCCAAGGTTAGCAGCAGGTATTCACTTGGTCAGGGAGTAGATACAAATGTAATGTGACATTTAATATAATCACAGAAAGGTCCAAAACTAGCTAAATGTAGTCACCTTTATGGTCACACATACATCTAAAAGTA
Source organism: Bos javanicus (assembly GCF_032452875.1). Taxonomy (NCBI): domain Eukaryota; kingdom Metazoa; phylum Chordata; class Mammalia; order Artiodactyla; family Bovidae; genus Bos; species Bos javanicus. The sequence continues at coordinate 50,044,944 of NC_083881.1, forward strand.
TTTGTCAAATGTGAAAAGTATTTTAGTAATTGTGAGAATAAACTTAGAAGATAGGAAGGAAAGAGCTAGCCACCTTCACTGAAGAAAATAAAATAAAAATATCATCTGTAGTTTGGGAACAGTAGGACAATATCTCTATAAAGAGAACAGAAATAAAAATAGATTATTAGTTTCACCTTATCAATGAAACAGATCACTAGCTTGAAATAACAATGCCCCTCACACCAAATATTAATTAATCTACTCAAAGAATATTCATGAGTATACTCTAACCAATGAATGTTAACATATTAAGATAAACACTAGAAATACAATAATAGAACCAGAGAATCAGAATACACAGCAACAAAAGAGCATATTTAGAGAATGAATTAGGTAATGATAATACCTATATATACATATATATATATATGTATATATATACACACATATATATAAATACTTTAAAAAGAGAAGTTTGGTTGTTATATAAGTTTAGAACAAGAGATCTGACTTTAGATAGTCAAAGGCAGATTATCTTTGTCAGAAACACAAAAAAACTGAAGAAAGAAAAAGAAAAATCGGTAGAAAGGTCAATGAGGGAATGCTTTCCAGGCAGATAAGAGAATATATATAAGGGTCAGATATGATGGTTGTGAATGTGTATTATGGAAAAAAGTGGCAAAATTATCTGGTGATGATGACAGAAGGGAAGAGGCTTAAGACTAGAACAATGAACCTGAGCCAAATATTGTAAAGCATCACCAACATGTGGATTTATTCTAAGAATAAACGTGTATTAAAACCATTTTAGTGTGAAACGTTATATGCTTAATTTTTTCTTCTGTGTTACTTTTTTTTTTCTTTCAAAACTGTTATTATACACAGTGCCAAGTAACCAAAAGCTGGCCAAGTTCAACTGTCCTTCAGGGGATTAGTGGCTATGTAATTGTTCAGAAGTAAAATACTGCAGGCCAGAATCTAGCATCTACCTAAAAATGAAGAGCACAGAAAAAAGAATAAAATGAAGCAAAATAAAATCTCTTATTATCCTTATGGCTCTAAAAGTTAACTGTTTAGGGTAGTAATGGTAACAAGGTATTGGGTATTTAGAGCCTAGAGAGAGCTGAAATGAGTGATAACAGTGCGCAAGGGATGGATTTGTTATAATAGGCCTGCACTAGCCCTGAAGTGGTATAATATTATTTTACGGTAAAACTAGAAAAGTTGTAGATGTATATGGAAAACTGTAGGGTAAACATTGGAAAGAAAAAAAATAAACTAAAAAAGGAAGCATACATTATACACTAACAAGGGAGATAGAACAGAATCATATAAAATGTTCTATCAAAATCAAAAGTCAAAAAAGAGGGAAAGAAGAAAAATAAATGACGAATCTAATGAAAAAAAAGTCATAAATGTAGTAGATTAATTCAACATATTTGTAAATATTTGCAAATGGTCCAAGTATGCCAATTAGGATAGATGTCAAACTTCCTAAATGAACAAGATACATTATGTTATATATAAGAAACTCGCTTTAAATGCAAAAACCCTGATGGATTAAAAGTAAATATATAAAGAAAGAAACATCATGCTAGCATTAATAAAATAAAACCAGAATATATATATATATACACTCATATATATTACAGAGAAAGGAGTATTTAGAACAAGGAACATTATCAGGTATACAGAGGGAGGGGTGTTCCATAATGAGAACTGGTCAAGTTTCCAAGAATGCCTAACAATCATTAACATGGATGTGCCTAACAACTGAGCATTGAAATAGGTGAAATAAAGATGGAAGATTTTCTCTAAGAGGTCCATGATTAATAAGAAATGGAACAGACACAAAGATAAACCAATACAGAGTGCTGTAGTGCTCTGCCATGGCAGAGATGTGGTCAACGATTATGATTAAGTGCTTTGCAAACACAGAGGAGAGTACCACTAGCTTCTTGATGAAGTTTGATGATGCTTACTGGAACGGGCGACATTGATGCTAGAAGTTGAAAGACTGGGATTAGAACTCCCTTTGTTGGGTTATTTGGTAGCAATTTTAAACAAATTCAGTAAAATGAGAACAAACACTGAAACAAAAAATGTGTTGTTTCTTTTAATGAAAGTTTAGCTTAGATGCCGCCACATGCAATAACTTGTTCACCAAAGTACAATTTTATCTGTGGAATAATAAGCATATATTAGGTTTTCAACCAAATGGAAAGATAATTATCTATATATACGTCAGGATCCACTTTAAAATCTTTGGTGCTAATTTGAACTTGTAGTGTACACTATGCTACAATTGCTAAGATAGATGCCTGATTTCACATTTGCTCAAAAAGACAGAATGGAGTACATTTTCCAATGAACACAGTTCTATGTCATAACATGTTACTATTATAATTCAATTCAACTTTCCACATCTAGCTGTAGCTATATTTGACTCTAGAAATACCCTAGTTTACACGAGAGTCTAGATGTTATAACAGATTTTTTATCATATGATGTTGCTAATAAAGACTAAAGTACATGCTGCTCTGATTCCTGCTGTTTCATGATTTTATAGCTTTACTTGTGTATAAGATTTCAACAAATTGCTTAATTGTATGATAATAAGCAATATGATTTTTTTCTTGATAAAATTTTATTACATTCTAGTCAGTATTTAATATCATACAGTCTAACCCTAATAACAAGTAGGGTCAAAAATGGTTTGGTGTGTGAAAGCAATAGAATATTATTTGACCTTTTATTTAAACAATATTAAAGTTATATCTTAATATTCACCCATAAGTATTTATTCTTATAAATCTTTATTCTTCGCATGAAACTCTATCAAAACTTCTGTGCTGTGTGCTGTAAAATTAAACAGCAGCATCTTCTCTGTTATATCTATTTCTTAGTAACATTAATTAGGTCTGACTCAAAATCCCTGTAAGAAAGCTGATGTTGTATTTTATATTATTTTTCTTATTTTTGATACTAGTATTTACAATTTTATTATATATTAGGAATGTTAAGAATAATTGTACAGGGACTTCCCTGGTGGTCCAGTGGTTAAAACTCCACACACCAATGCAGGAGGCACTGGTTTGATCCCTGGTCAGAGAAATAAGATCTCACATGCTGTGCAGGGCAGCCTGGAAATAAATAAATAATTTAAACAAAGAATAATTGTACATTTAGACATAGTAAATATCAAACAATTCCATTAGGTTATTTATCCATAGATGTGCAATAACAACACTGCAAATAAACATGTGTCTTGAATTAAGACTTCCTTTGTGTTGTCATAGTTCAGTACTTTGTTCTACATGAATATGAAGCATAGATTCTTTACACATTGGAGAATGAATAGAAAGCCATTGTAAAATAAATACCATATAAAGGTCCTGATACAACATCTGGTGTCAATATTATGTTTCTAAAAAATGTTCATGTTAAAAATACAATAGCATAATATTTCTCAAATGACTTTTAATTTTACATTTTCAACTTGCATACAAGGTAAATAAGAAAAAGATGAATAACTATGTGGAAAAGCAAACAAGTATGAAAAGAGGTCAGACTATATATTCACAAAATATTTTATTTATATGTGTTAAAGTACATCTCATCAAAAAAGCAAGACATTTCCAGAAAAACATCTACTTCTGCTTTTTGACTATGCCAAAGCCTTTGACTGTGTGGATCACAAGAAACTGTGGAAAATTCTGAAAGAGATGGGAATACCAGACCACCTGACCTGCCTATTGAGAAACCTGTATGCAGGTGAGGAAGCAACAGTTAGAACTGGACATGGCAATTATGTAAAGTTTAAAAATAAAATAAAATAAAAAAAAAAAAAGAACTGGACATGGAACAACAGACTGGTTCCAAATACGAAAAGGATTACGTCAAGGCTGTGTATTGTCACCCTGCTTATTTAACTTATATTCAGAGTACATCATGAGAAACACTGGGCTGGATGAAGCACAAGCTGGAATCAAGATTGCTGGGAGAAATATCAATCACCTCAGATGTGCAGATAACACCACCCTTCTGGCAGAAAGTGAAGAAAAACTTAAGAGCCTCTTGATACAAGTGAAAGAGGAGAGTGAAAAAGCTGGTTTAAAGCTCAACATTCAGAAAACTATGATCATAGCTTCCGGTCCCATCACTTCATGGAAAATAGATGGGGAAATAATGGAAATAGTGGCTGACTTTATTTTTCTGGGCTCCAAAATCACTGCAGATGGTGACTGCAGCCATGAAATTAAAAGATGCTTACTCCTTGGAAGGAAAGTTATGACCAACCTAGACAGCATATTAAAAAACAGAGACACTACTTTGTCAACAAAGGTCTGTCTAGTCAAGGCTATGGTTTTTCCAATAGTCATGTATGGATGTGAGCTTTGGACGCTAAAGAAAGCTGAGTGCCAAAGAATTGATGCTTTTGAACTGTGGTGTTGGAGAAGACTCTTGAGAATCCCTTGGACTGCAAGGAGTTCCAACCAGTCCATCCTAAAGGAGATCAGTCCTGGGTGTTCACTGGAAGGACTGATGTTGAAGCTGAAACTCTAATACTTTGGCCACCTGATGAGAAGAGCTGACTCATTGGAAAAGACCCTGATGCTGGGAAAGATTGAGGGCAGGTGGAGAAGGGGATGACAGAGGATACGATGGTTGGACGGCATCACCAACTCAATGGACATGGGTTTGGGTGTACTCCGGGAGTTGGTGATGGACAGAGAGGCCTGGCATCCTGCGATTCATGGGGTCGCAAAGAGTTGCACACGACTGAGCGAGTGAACTGAACTGTCTTTGTCTAAATAAATGACTGCATGTTTGACTCCTACTATACAATTTTTTTTTAAATAGGGGCTTCCCAGGTGGCGATAGTGGTGAAGAACCCTTGTGCCATTGTAAAATGATGCATGAGACAAGGGTTCTATCCCTGGGCTGAGAGGATCCCCTGGAGGAGGACATTGCAACCCATTCCAGCATTCTTGCCTGGAGAATTCCATGGACTGAGAAGCCTGGCTGACAGGCTGCAGTCCATAGGGTTGTAAAGAGTCAGACATGACTGAAGCTACTTCACATGCACAAACCAATTTTTACTTATCATTTGAAAAGATACTTGCTAATTATCTTGTTTAGAGATATATTTGAAAACAGTCTCCCTTTTATATTACCAATGGGAATGAATGCTTGCTTAATCAAGTGAGGAAGGTGAATTTTGCATTGTGTATCGGAATTTGTATTACTGTCCTCCCTTATTCACTGTTTTGCTTCACAGGGTTTCAGCCACTTGTGCTCTATCATGGTTCAAAGATATTATGGAAAATCTCATAAAGAAACAACCCATGAGTTTCCTATAGTGCACTGCTCATCTGGGTAGCATGATGAATTCTTGCATATTCGTGCTCCATCCTGCCTGGTATGTGAATCTTCCCTTTGGGTAGCTGTCTGGGTTATCAGATTGACTGTCACAGTACTGCAGTGCTTGTTACCAAGTAACCTTTTTTTAGGTAATAATGGACCTACTGGGCAAAAGTAGCAATGCTTGCAGTATTTGGGATATGCCAAAGCAAAGCTATAAAGTGCGTCCTTTAAAGGAAAAGGTGAATGTTCTAAACTGAATAAGGAAAGAAAAAAGTCCTATGCTGAGTTTGTGAAGATTTACAGTAAGAATGAATCTTCTATCTGTGAAATTGTGAAGAATGAAGAAATTTGTGTTAGTTTTGCTGTTGCACCTCAAATTGTAAAGGCCACAGTAAGTGATAAATTCTTAGTTAAAATGGAAAGATATTAAATTTGTACAGGAAAATATTTTGGGGGAGAGAGAACACATTCACATATAACTTTTACTATAGTTTCTTTTTATGATTATTCTCTTTTACTATTGTTGATCCCTTATTGTGCCTAATTTATAAATTAAACTTTATAATAGGCATATATGTATAGGAAAAAACATAATATGTATTGGGTTTGCTACTTTCATGGTTTCAGGTAGCTATTAGAGGTCTTGGAACTTGTCCCCTTGCAGTGAAAGCAGGGAATACTATAATGCTTATTTTTATGAGAAATTTCATTTCTGGTCATTTTTCTTTCAGATTAATATATACAGCACTATTTATATTGGCCAAATATGAAAATTCCTAAGGCTTATCATTAGGGAACTGGCAAAATAAATTATGCTCTATTCATAAAAGAAAGACTGTCTAATTAGATACCAATCTGTGAACACAATGTGTAATATATTTTCATACAGAACAAGTAAATATCTAATGTGATAAACACATTGCATGTTCTAATTCAAGACACTTGATTACTCTTATATATAATTTTTTAAATAGGATGATCTTTGTACATAATCACAAACTAATAGAGAAGTTTAAGATATTCTTGTATATAAAGTGAAAAAAGATACTAAACATGATGCAAAATACATGGTCATGCAAGGAACAATATTTCATGCAGTAGTAAAGAATCCGCCTGCCAATGCAGGAGACACAAGAGATGCAGGTTTGATCCCCGGGTTGGGAAGATCCCCTAAGGTAGGAAATGGCAACCTGCTCCACCTTCTTGCCCTGAAAATTCCATGGACAGAGGAGCCTGGTGGGCTAGAGTCCATGGGACCAAAAAAGAATCCAACACAATTGAGCAACTGAGCATGCACAGTATGTGTGTAAAATGCCTCTGTCTTTCTGCAAAACACCTTTCATTATTTTGAAATGTATTAAATTGCATATAACATGTATACAGAATATTGTACTGAAATCATGAGGAACTTGACACGTTCCTGCAAAAGGCTTCCCAGTGGTGCTAGAGGTAGAGTCCACCTGCCAAAATAGCTGACACATGAGAGGCAAGTTGGATCCCTGGATCAGGAAGCTCCCCTGGAGTAGGAAGTAGCAACTTGCTACTGTATTCTTGCCTGGAGAATCTCATAGACAGAGGAGCCTGGCTGGCTATGGTCTGTGTTGTCGCAAAGAATCAGATACAGCTGAGCATAGCGCAGCAGCAGCACAGTCATTTATCTATGTTACAAAGTGAGTATTACCAAGATCAAGCCCCATGCCCATCTTTATAACTACCCCCACCTTTCTTTCCAGATATAATAACATAGGTAACTTTAAAAACTGTGGAAAATGAAACAGTATTCACAGATAAATAAGGATAAAAGTGACAGATTCTTAGTCAAAGGTTTTACCAATCAAAGGTCAATGGAGTGACATCTTAGATGTGCCTAGGTTGGACACAACATGTTGAAACTAATGTAGTAGGTATGCTTGTGTTTTGGCTAATATGGGCAGATACTTTTCTGGTGAACCATAGTTCCTTTTTTCTTGTTGCATATTGTCCTTTCATGTGAATTTAACTCTATTTACTCAAACACTCTACTGTTGACATATTTGGATTATTTCAGTTTGGGGTTTATAATTCATAGAGCTCGTGAATATATGCCCCATAATTTTATTATATGTTTAGGTATACTTTTGTTGAATATCTGATTAAACTTGAATTTCTGAATAGTGTATGCTCAAGCTTGACTTAAATAGAGAATGCTGTATGTAATGCCTCTTTTGTGGTATGTCAAAGATTTGACATTTTAATAATAGCATAACAATAGCACATTGAATTTATTAATAATATTTAAGTATTTATCTATATATTCAAACAATGATAAATACATATATATGTAGAATATTGCTCTCAAATAATTTGTTAAAGATTATGGAGCATATACACAGACCAAATCTAAACAATTCTAATTAATATCTGCACAACAAGAAATTTTTACATTGAGTGTCTAGTGAAAAAATTGATTGTATTTATATATCAGAAGAAGTTAGACGCAAGTTTTAATATAGATTTTTTAATGCTACCAAAAGATCTAATCCTTCTTTAGGAGTAAATCTAATGGAAGAGGTACATGATTAACATAAAAACTTATAAAATATTTCCAGAGGATAATGAAGAAATAATGTAGAAAAACGTTTTGCATGGTTATAGAATAAAGGGCTCATTATTTTAATGTCATATATCCTCATATTTTTTCTCATATCTCAGTGCAAAACTTTTTTTGGTATATGTTCACAAGTTGAAACAAATACATGTATGGCATGCAAAAGTTCAATATTAACAAATACAATGTTTAATAAGAACTAAATAATTATAAAAATAATGTTTCCCTTAAAATAAGATAGAAAATTAGTAATAAAGGCAGAATATTAATAGCCAGAGGAGAGTAGCACATTATTTGCAGATAAATAAACATAAATGCAGAGAAGGCAATGGCACCCCACTCCAGTACTATTGACTGGAAAATCCCATGGACAGAGGAGCCTGGTGGGCTGCAGTCCATGAGGTCACTAAGAGTTAGACACGACTGAGCGATTTCACTTTGACTTTTCACTTTCATGCATTGGAGAAGAAAATGGCAACACACTCCAGTGTTCTTGCCTGGAGAATCCCAGGGACAGGAAGCCTGGTGGGCTGCTGTCTGTGGGGTCACACAGAGTCAGACACAACTGAAGCAACTTAGCAGCAGCAGCAGCAAACATAAAAATGATAGTCAAAGCTGTATGAGCCAAAGGTCAATGGAATGACATCTCTGAAGTCCTGGGAAGGAAGGGGGAGGAAACTTTACTGGCGACCATTCAATAATCTGTCAAATGTCATTTAAAAATAAAAATTAAATGGAGATTTTCAAAAAATTAATTTTTAATTATCAGCAAAATTTATCACAAATAATGGTAATAACCATTTTCAAGGCAGGAATCAAATGATATAGAAGAATATGAGTGAAAGCAGAAATTTTACCTACACATAAAAGTATTGGTTATCTGGAAAAGGTCAGTTTTCATTCCAACCCCAAAGAAAGGCAATGTCAAAGAATGTTCAAACTACTGAACAATTGCACTCATCTCACATGCTAGTAAAGTAATGCTCAAAATTCTACAAGCCAGGCTTCAGTAGTACATGAACCATGAACTTCCAGATGTTCAAGCTGGTTTTAGAAAAGGCAGAGGAACCAGAGATCAAATTGCCAGCATCCACGGGATCATTGAAAAAGCAAGAGAGTTCCAGAAAAATATCTATCTATGTTTTATTGACTATGCCAAAGCCTTTGACTGTGTGGATCACAATAAACTGTGGAAAATTCTGAAAGAGATGAGAATACCAGACCACCTGACCTGCCTCTTGAGAAACCTATATGCAGGTCAGGAAGAAACAGTTAGAACTGGACATGGAACAACAGACTGGTTCCAAATAGGAAAAGGAGTACGTCAAGGCTGTATATTGTCATCCTGCTTATTTAAATTATATAGAGTACATCATGAGAAATGCTGGACTGGAAGAAACACAAGCTGGAATCAAGATTGCTGGGAGAAATATCAATAACTTCAGATATGCAGATGACACAAACCATTATGACAGAAAGTGAAGAGGAACTAAAGAGCTTCTTGATGAAAGTGAAAGAGGAGAGTGAAAAAGTTGGCTTAAAGCTCAACATTCAGAAAACTAAGATCATGGAATCTGATCCTGTCACGTCATGGCAGGTAGATGGGGAAACAGTGGAAATAGTGGCAGACTTTATTTTGGGGGGCTCCAATATCACTGCAGATGGTGATTACAGCCATGAAATTAAAAGACGCTTGCTCCTTGGAAGGAAAGTTATGACCAACCTAGACAGCATATTGAAAAGCTGAGATATTACTTTGTCAACAACGGTCTGTCTAGTCAAGGCTATGGTTTTTCCTGTGGTCATGTATGGATGCGAGAGTTGGACTGTGAAGAAAGCTGAACACTGAAGAATTGATGCTTTTGAACTGTGGTGTTGGAGAAGACTCTTGAGAGTCCCTTGGACTGCAAGGAGATCCAAATAGACCATCCTAAAGGAGATCAGTCCTGGATGTTCATTGGTGGGACTGATGCTGAAGCTGAAACTCCAGTACTTTGGCCACCTCATGCGAAGAGTTGACTCATTGGAAAATACCCTGATTTTTGGAGGGATTGGGGACAGGAGGAGAAGGGAACAGCAGAGGATGAGATGGCTGGTTGGCATCACTGACTCAGTGGACATGAGTTTGGGTAAACTCCAGGAGTTGGTGATGGACAGGGAGGCCTGACATGCTGTGATCCATGGGGTCGCAAAGAGTCGAACATGACTGAGCAACTGAACTGAACTGAAAAGCCTTTTTGTTATTTTAACAAATTTCTTAAAATTATAATGGTTATATTCAAACATACTTACAATGTAAAGTTTGTAACATACGTCTAAGTAAAATGTATGATGAAAACAGCACAAGAAGAAGGAGGAGAAAAATATACCAAGCCCTTTATGTTGAGTGTGATTTGTACATTATTTGAAAGTAAATAGTTAAAATATATATTGTAAGTCCTGGCCTAAGCAGTAAAATCAAAACAGAGATATAGCTACTAAGCTCATAGTGAAGATAAAATTCTTAACAAATAATTAATCTAAAAGAAGATAAGAAAAGACAAAAAGAGAACAAATGGGACAAACCTAAAATATCATAAAGTGGTACATTTAAACCTAATCATACCCTATTCATATAAAATGTAAATGGTGTAAACAATAAAACAATTTTAAAGAGATTAGATTTAGTTAAAAAAGCAACTTGCAACAACATAATCCTACAAGAAAGCCATTTTAAACCTAAATACAAACGTTAAAAATAAATTTTGAAATATAAATCCTACTCTGAGTTGAATCCAATAATTTCAGACAAAGTAGGATGAAAAACAAGAAATTGTCAGAATTTAGAAAGATGGTAACAATAACCTGGTGTACGAGACAGCAAAAGAGACACTGATGTATAGAACAGTCTTATGGACTCTGTGGGAGAGGGAGAGGGTGGGGAGATTTGGGAGAGTGACATTGAAACATGTAGAATATCATGTAAGAAACGAGTTGCCAGTCCAGGTTCGATGCGCGATACTGGATGCTTGGGGCTGGTGCACTGGGACGACCCAGAGGGATGGTGTGGGGAGGGAGGAGGGAGGAGGGTTCAGGATGGGGAACACATGTATGCCTGTGGCAGATTCATTTTGATGTTTGGCAAAACTAATACAATTATGTAAAGTTTAAAAATAAAATAAAATTTAAAAAAAATAAAAAAAAAGAAAATAAAGCTACAGGCCTTGCTCACCAAAAAAAAAAAAAAAATTGTCAGAGATAAAAAAGAGATATTTCTTGAAAGTAATTCAGAGTTTGTAAAATATAAATATATGTGCACCTAAAGCAGTTTCAAAATACTTCAGGTGAAAACCTTAAGAATTAAAGTAATAGACAGATCTATACTTATAGTTGAGGATTTAAATAGAATAAGTGATAGGAAAACCTGAGGAAAAAAATCAGTAGAACATATAGGACTTGGACAAGTTGACAAATTATGCCACCGCAAATTGTAAGATTCAAACAGGATATTCAACAAATTAGGTTACATGACTTTCAGTGAGTAAGCTCCTCAAGAAATTCAATAGAATTTATGTCTTGCAAAATATATTATCTGCACAGGTAACTAAAATTAGATTTTTTTTCAGAATGACATTTGGAATAACTATACATATTACAATTTCAAAAACTGGATGTAAATCTGAGGAATATGCAGGTGAAAGAAAAATTTACCAGAGAAATAACATTATGTTGACTTGAATAAAAATTACAGTACAACCTATTATGGGTTATGAGGTGCAACAAAATATTATGAAAGAAAAAATTTCTAGCAATAAATTTTATATTAGAATATAAAACATGCAAAGCAGTGTTTAAATTCTTACAAACCTGGAAAAAATAAGTAAACTAAACCTAAAGAAAATAAAGGCAATGCTAAAGAGTAGAAATAAATTGAGTAGAAACAAAACAAAACAAAATCAGTGAAACCCAAAAACCGATTCTGTTAAAATTTTAATAAAATTGATGAATGTCTCTGCTAGCTTATCAAGAAATAAAAGAATAATAATACAAATATCAAGGTAGGAGGACAATACAAATATTTAAAGATTATAAGCTAGTAAGGCAACATCACTGGAAATGTGATAGCAGAAAAATATTTATAACTAGTAAGTCAAGAATGAATATAAAATGGAATTTAAAAAATTAAACTAAAAGTATAATGATAAGACAAACATATGTATAGTCAAAGTTATGATTTTTCCAGTAGTCATGTATGGATGTGAGAGTTGAACCATAAAGAAAGCTGAGTGCTGAAAAATTGATACTTTTGAATTGTGGTTTTGGAGAATATACAAATTATGGTTTTGGACACTAAGGAGATTAAACCTTTCAATTCTAAAGGAAATCTACCCTGAATATTCAATGGAAGTACTGATTCTGAAGCTGAAGCTACAATACTTTGGCCATCTGATGTGAAGAACTGACTTATTGGAAAAGACCCAGATGCTGGGGAAGATTGAGGGCAGGAGGAGAAGGGGTTGACAGAGGATGAGATGGTTGGATGGGATCACAGACTCAGTGGATATAGTGAAGGACAGGGAAGCCTGGCATACTGCAGTTCATGGGGTCGCAAAGAGTCAGATATGACACAGCAACTGAAGAACCACAGAATAATAAGAAATATAACTGATTAAAGAACAGATACTAAAGTTGCAGGATACAAAATTAAAACCCAGAAATCTGTTGCATTTCTAAACACTAACAATGAAAGTTCAGAAAGACAAATTAAGGAAATAGTCCCAACTACCATCACACACACACATATATACACACAAAGAAGAAAACTACCTAAGAAGGCAAAGACCTGCATTTCACAAACTATAATATCCTGATGAAAGAAGTCAAAGATAATATAAATAGATGGAAAGATATGCTGTGTTTTTGGATTGGAAGAACTGATATTGTTGAAATGACTATACTACCCAATGCAATCTGCAGACTCAATGCAATCCCTATCAAATTACTCATGGCATTTTCTTAGAGAACTAGCACAATTTTTTTGTTCACAATTTATATAGAAAGATCAAAGACCCTGAATAGCCAAAGCAATCATGAAAAAGAAAAACAATGCTGGAGGAATCAGGCTCCCTGACTTTAGACTATGCTACAAAACTACCACAAGCAAAACATTATGGTAGTGGCACAAAAACTGGACTAAAAAGCAATCCCACTCCTAGGCATATACCCATAAAAAATCATAAATTGAAAACATATATGCACCCCAGTGCTCGCTGCAGTGCTAACTGCAGTGCTATTTACAATAGCCAGAACATAGAAGCAACTTAAATGCTCAATAGAGAATGGATAAAGATGATTACAATGGAATATTACTAAGCCATAAAAAAGAATGAAATGCCTTTTGCAGGAACATGAATGGATCTAGTGATTATCATACTACATGAAGTCAGAGAAAGACAAATATAATATGTCTCCCATGTGGAATCTATCTTTCTAAAGGATACAAATGAACCTATTTATAAAACTGTAACATTCATACAGATATTGAAAAGAAATTTATGGTTAACAAAGGGAAACATAAGGAGGGGAACGTAAATCAGGAGCTTTGGATGAATATACCCACACTACTATAACACACACACACACACACACATAAATATATATATATATATATATATATATATATATATATATATATATATATAATGGGATTTCCTGATGACTTAGTAAAGAATCTACCTGCAATGCAGGAGACCTGGGTTCAGTCCCTGGGTTGGGAAAATCCCCTGGAGGAGGGCATGTCAACCCACTCCAGTATTCTTGCCTGAGAATCCCCATGGCCAGAGTAGCCTGGTGGGCTGCAGACCATGAGGTTGCAAAGACTTGGACACAACTGAGCGACTAAGCACACAGCACATATATAAGATAGATAACCAACAAGGACATACTGTATAGCACAGATAACTCTACTCAATATTCTGTGATAACCTATAAGACAAACTCTAAAAAAGAACGTATGTATATGTATACCTAAATCACTTTGTACACCTGAAACTAACACAACATTTAAATCAAATATATACCAATAAAATTGTTATTTTTTTGAATACTATAAAAAAAGAGATAGGAAGAGAACTTCTCCTAACTTTGTGTCCTTTTCAGGACTTTTCCCTCTACAAGTTTGCTGACCTCTTCTTTTTCATTCTTGGCTGCATCCTTCCAAGAAAGCCTGGCTCATAACTTATCTCATCTGTAGGATCTGTTTCTCTTTAGATATGACATATTGTAGACGTACTTCCTTGAGAAAATGAAAAGAAATATGTAGACTAGAAAACACTTAAAATATAATATCTGCTTATATTCTTGTTTTTGGACTTTAAAAATAACATTTGCAACTCAGTCATCAACAGAAAAACAATAACAACAGACAAATGATATGTGAGCACACTTTTCTTTAGGAGATGGATGAAATGACATTATACACATGAAAAATGAACCACATCATTTGCCTTATTATTAGATAAATCAAACTAAAGTTATAAGGAAATACTATCATACATCCACTAAAATGTCTTAAAATTTAAAAAATGGAACAATACATCATGCTGCTAAAGTTATGAAGCCGTTGAAATGTTCATATATTGATGAAAGGAATGTGACAGTGCAGTCACTTTAAAAACAACTTGGTAACTTTTTATAAAATGAAACATCTACTTATTTTCCCCAGTAATTTCCCTCTCTGTTTCTCCCTTCCCAAATGAAGATATATATCGTCATAAAATATTTATGTGAATATTTCCATTTCACATAACTGAAAGCATGCAGGAACAAAATGATACAACTGAACTTCCCATCCTTTCTGTATGATCTTGAACTTGATACTTATAAAGTGTGCATGTGTACATATATTTCTTAGCTAGAAAATGCAGAGACCATTACTTCTAAGGGCTTCTCAGGCTGTGTTAGTGGTAAAGAATATGCCTGCAATGCAGGAGACAGAACAGAGGCAGGTTCAATCCCTGGTTCAAGAAGATACCCTGGAGTAGGAAATGGCAATCCATTCCAGTATTCTAGCCTGGAAAATTCCATGAACAGAGGAGCCTGACAGGCTACATTCTGCAGAACATCAAGAGTCGAACACAACTGGGTGACTATGCATTGATTCTAAAACTATCTTTTATTTAAGGGAAATTCTGATGTATCAAAGTAACTATTTTGAATATGGGTAAAACATAACATATTAAGCTAAATCATCTTAATTTACTTAGAAGAAAAATACTATAAATGTTACATATTTTAAGTATGTATGGCTTGAAAACAACTTCTCAACCTCGATTACAAACATTTTTAAGTTACATAAAATTATCATGTGCAGTCAGATAAAGAAGGCAATAACCATTTATACACAGTGATTCTGATATTGAAAGTTATGAAAATTAAACTACAACACCGATTTCAGTTCTTCTATTATTTATCTTGTCAAAGGAGTAGCGTTTTCATGCCATCTGAAGCTATCAGTACACTGCTATGCATTCCCAGAATCATCAATCCCTGAATGCTTGAGATAAGATTAACCTACAGTATAGTGAAGACCCATATCATGAGTAAACTGGGCATTTTTTATTTCTTTTTGAATAATGACTTTATAGAAATTGTTTATATAATATGGTAGATTCATGCTTGACAAAACAATTTTTTTTACTTTTATTTTAATTGTCTTAGTGAAATAGAGACTGCATCAAATGGTTGCTATAATCAAAGAAGTAATTAACTTTAATTGAATGTCTGGTACAAGGAACTATTTCATGATAGAAAACTACAAGGCAGGCAAAGAAACATATAATTGTATTTATTCCATTATAACTTGGATCTAAAATTAAAATAATTGAAAATCTATTCATATTCTCTTTGTTTATTACCTAGAATTGAATTTACTGAGTGAAATACAGCTAGGCTAGGTCATATTTTATATACAAAAGGAGTAAAATACAGAATTTGTTTTCTTATTTGTCTGAAATAGATATTCAAAAGTTTTAATTCTCTTTTCTATAATTATTGAAGACTGGATATTTGATCAAAATCAGATGTTTACAAGATACTTAAAAGGATATACAATTTGGAAAAATTTTAAAAGAATAAGTATCAAAATGAAATTATATTAGTATTGATATAAAAATGTCAGAAATTTATTAGGGACAAGGTAAGTTTATTTTGGCTTTGTTTTCTTTTTTTCCCTTTAAGCCCTATTATTTGGCACTCCATCCTAAATAGTGACTTTAGGACTTTCTTATATACCACCCCGTAACAGGGTGGATATTATCCATTTGTTATTCACTAATTATTGCACTTATAATAAAAAGCAGAGACATCACTTCACTGACAAAGGTTCATCTAGTCAAAGTTATGGTTTTTCCAGTAGTCAAGTACAGATATAAGAGTTGGATCATAAAGCAGGCTGAGTGCCAAAGAATTGATGCTTCTGAATTCTGGTGCTGGAGAAGACTCTTGAGAGTTCCTTAGACAGCAAGGAGATCAAACCAGTCAGTCCTAAAGGAAATCAACCCTGAATATTCATTGGAAAGACTGATGCTGAAGCTGAAGCTCCAATACTTGCCACCTGATATGAAGAGATAACTCATTGGAAAAGACCTTGATGCTGGGAATGATTAAAGGCAAGAGGAAAAGGGGACAAGATGGATGAGATGGTTGAATGGCATCATCGACTTAATATTTATGAGCCTGAGAAAACTCTGGGAGATAGTGAAGGACAGGAAAGTCTGAAATACTGCAGTCCATGGAGTCACAAAGAGTTGGACATAGCGACTGAACAACAATATGTTTGGTGCTGTACAAGTGATAGAAGGTAAATAAATAACTGATCCATGTATTTAGGAAGTAAGGGAGACAGACTGCATTAGGGTTAAGCAGAAAAAGAGAACCAATAGAATATATACATATATAAAGATACTTATTACAAATTATTGGCTCATGTGATAATGAAGGCTGAAAAATTCTAACATCTTTTGGAAAAACCCAAATGAACTTTTTGGTCAACCCAATACTACCTGCTGTGTGCAAGGTGTAGATATGGGAAAGCCAGTGGTATAAGTTTAAAGGCCGGAGAGCTGGAGAGCCACTGGTGCTGATTCAGTGTGAGTCTAAGGACATGAGAACCCTGATCACTGAGGGCAGCAGTCAACAGGAAGGAGTAAAATTTAACCTTCCTCTGCCTCTTTGTCTGTCTGTCTGTTTTCTTTCAAGAACTCAAAGGATTGGATAATACCAATTAACTTTGGGGAGACCCATCTGCATTACGCAGTTCACCAGTTCAAATTCTAATCTCTCCCCGAAACATCCATACAAACACATCAGGAAATACTGTTTAATCAGCTCTCTGAATATCCTTTGACTCAGTCAAATTGACACATAAAGTCAGTGATTTTAAAAAAAGCATCATTCATACTAAAAACTAAACAATTACATCTTTTGAAAATCTCTGTAAGATTGACACAAAATATTATCAAAGAACAAACTTCTAAGTGAAGATTTCAGGAAAGATTTCATGAGTAAGACTTTTATCAAAAAGACTTTATGAGTAAGAAATAGCTAATTCTTTAAACATTAGTTCAAGTTTAAAAGGTAAATGGTGAATAAAGGAAAGATGGTAGATACTGAATATTAGGGACCCTCATGAGCAAAGACATATCAAAGATAAATAATATGGTGTATAAAAGAATGCAATGGCTGACTTGAAAATAAGATTTAATGCAGAAAAAGCATACATAGTTATGCTGATGGAGAGTTTGAGAGGATAGATCATATACGGTATCAATTTGACATCGGGGAGCATGACTTTTATTCTATTGGATTATATCTGTATAGTAGTATTAGAAAGATAACTGCAAATTATCTGGAGATTATTAAAGGAAGACAAGAAAGAACATAGATTATCAATTGAGAGAGTAAAAAAATAATCTTGATGCTGTTTGATGAGAATCCAAACAAAGACCTTGGTAGAAGACATGGAATGTAGACGAGAGATTTGATATATATCTAGGTGATTAATCTAGCAGGAATTGGTGAGTGCCTGGATGTAAGAGTTAATGATATATGAAGAGTGAAGATGATTTCCACCAAATGGTTGTTTCTACCCTGAATATACCACAGAAACTACTGTTACCTGTGTGCATATGATATTCATTTTATCACACACAGGTATACCTTGAAGATGCTATGGGTTTGGTTCTAGATCACTGCAATCAATACAAGCAGAATTGATTAAGCATAGTTCTTAAGGGTTCTACAATTTGGAGATGGTAAATAAGCATTGGCTTCAACTTTTTAAAAAAATTATTTATTTTTGGTTGTGCTGAGTTTTAGATGCTGTGTGGGGCATACTCTCTATTTGCTGTACATGGGTGGTGTACTCACTGTGGTGGCTTCTCCAGTTGCAGAACATGGGCTCTAGGGTGCATGAGCTCAGCAGTTGTGGCACAAGCCCGTGGAATCTTCCTGGACCAGGGACTGAACCCGTGTCCCCTGCATTGGTAGCCAAATTCTTAGCCACTGGACCACCAGGGAAATCTGATGGGTTCAATTTAAAGTCACCAGCTGCCTTACACCCTAACAAGAGTCAGTTTTGTCCTTTGAAGATTTAAAGCCAGGCATTAACTTTCTGTCTCTAGCTATGAAACTCTTAGATGGCATCTTTCTTCAATACAAGGCTATTTCAGCCACTTGGAAAATCTGTTATTTAGGGTAGCCCCCATCACTAATTATCTTCACCAGATCTTCCAGATAACATGCTGCAGCTTCTAGATCAGTGCTTGCTGTTTCACCTTGCACTTTTATGTTGTGGAGGCAGATTCTTTCCTTAACTTGCATTAGCCAATCTCTACTGGCCTCAGAACTTACTTTGCAGCTTTTTTACCTCTCTCAGCTTGCATGAAAGTGAAGAGAATTAGAGCTTTGCTCTTAAGTTGGCTTTGGTTTAAGGGAATGTTGTGGCTGGCTTGATCTTCATCCAGACCACTAAAATTTTCTCCACATCAATGATAAGGCTGTTTACTTCTTTATCATTCATGTGTTCATTGGAGTAGCTTTTTAAATTTTCTTCAAGAGCTTTTCCTTTGCATTCACAACTTGGCTAACTGTTTAGCCTTTCAGTATATCTTGGCTTTTGACATACCTTCCAAAATTTTTTGAAAAAGTTTTATTTAAAAAAACATATTTTGATGGCAGCATGGTATAGTTGGAAACTGATAGTGATGATTAATTCAATTCAACTGGAATACACTGAGTTAAATTGTGAGATTTTATAAATTACAAACAAAATTGAGTTTTAGCACAGAGACTTCTTAAGTTTTACTTATAAAAGAACTCTTTTAATGCTGAATAATAATTCATTTTTCTAATTACAAAAGCTTATTTATTTGACCAGCTGTCATCTAATGTACTTTTTATAATAAAAAATCCTGAACATGCTAGAGCAACAGAACCATTCACTGCTTTGTTGTCTTCTGTCTCTGATGTAACATCTTTTGAATGTTAATGGATTTAAAATTATGGTACATGATTATGAATAAAAGATTATAAACAATGTTCTTATAAAGAAAAAGGAAGAGGGGCTCATGAAAGTACAGGAAACTCATAATTAGGGGAACATGATTGCTCTAAAAGCCAATGAAATTTAAGAAAGTGTCATAAAGAGAGTAAATAATTTAAAAAAAAGAGCTGGTAAAATGAGTAGTAAAAATATCAGATTTTGCAATATAAAATTGATATCTGAATAAAAATAATTCCATTGGTTTGAAAAATACCCTAAATTGCAATATGTTGGCTAGTAAAATGAAGTTAAGTAATTATGTTAGTGGTTATAACACAATATAATGACAATACATCCCTCCTATCTTATTCATGACAAACACCACAGAACTTGTAAGAGCCAGACAAAAGAGGGGTGATATTTCACGGTTGAAAGGTAAGATATATACTTTGGATTCCCTTCTCTTCCTTTTTGATGATTTGAGAATGTAAAAAACATTGGACTGAGAACATTACTGAATATATTTCTCACTGAGTAACATTGAAAGATCCAAGAGATAATTAAAGTATTACATTTTCAGTGCCCCTCCATGCAATTACATTTAAAACAAGGTAGGTATGTAATGCTATCAAGTCCAAAAAATAAATTTGCAAGGAAATTATCAAAATATTCTTTTGAAATACTGTATATTATCACTTATATGGGGAATCAAAAACAAAAATAAACCAAGTGAGTGTATGTAACAAAATTAAACTGACTCAGAGATATAGAGAAGAAGCTAGTGTTTACCAGTGGGAGAGGGAAACAGACAGGGACAAAATAGCATTGAGGGAGTAAGAGATACAAATGGCTATGTGTAAAATAGATAAGCATCAAGGATATACTGTGTAGCACAGGGGAACATAGACAATGTTTTGTAATAACTTTAAATGGAGTTTAACATGGCAACCCACTCCAGTGTTCTTGCCTGGAGAATCCCAGGGATGGGGGAGCCTGGTGGGCTGCCATCTATGGGGTCGCACAGAGTCGGACACGACTGAAGCGACTTAGCAGCAGCAGCAGCAGCAAGTTCAATAAAACTATTGAAGCACTATGTCACATATCTGAAACTAATATAATGTTGTAAGTCAAGTATACTTAAACATACAATTTTATTCTTGCAATATAAAAAAACACTTTTGTTTGCAGTTGTAATTTTTTATGAGTAAGGCAGTTTTTTTCATTTATTGGTCATTTGGATTCATTTACTATATTTGCTGTGAGTATTATTTGCCCACTTTCTTTTCAATTTTAAGTTTGCTTTTCTCCTTAAATGTGTGTATGTATGTGCTTGTTGTGTATATGTAAGAGTGTTCAAATGATATTTAAATGATATTAGATGTAGATAACAAATCATATTTACATTTTCTTATATAAAGTTTTTTTGATTTTCAAATTTTTAATATTTTGTCTTTCTGTTACTTGTATTCTAGGACTGCATACATTTTGTGCCAAAATAAAATAAAATCTGTCAATCATTTTTATGTTCACATTTTCATTTACATACAAGATTACTATATACTCCATAAATAGATAAACGTATATCAATATTTTCTTCAAATTCACTTGTGCTTTTTAAATTTACATTTAAATAATTTACTTACATTTTAACTTATATAACAATATGAAGTATAAGTACAGTACTTTTTCCCATGCAGTATATGGGGCTTCTCAGGTGGCCCGGTGGTAAAGAATTCACCTGGCAATGCAGGAGACCCAGGTTTGATCTCTGGGTTGGGAAGCTCACCTAGAGAAGGAAATGGCAACCCACGCCAGTATTCTTGCCTGGGAAATCCCATGGACAAGGGAGACTGGTGGTTACAGTTCATGGGGTCTCAAAAGAGTAGGGCACGACTTAGCAACTAAACTACAACCGCAACATGCAATATATGACAAATCCTTT
Organism: Bos javanicus; assembly: GCF_032452875.1. NCBI lineage: Eukaryota > Metazoa > Chordata > Mammalia > Artiodactyla > Bovidae > Bos > Bos javanicus. The sequence continues at coordinate 50,066,343 of NC_083881.1, forward strand.
TATTCCCTCAGTGATTTGAAATATTTCCATGTATCCTGTTCAAAATAACTACACAAACTTGCTTATCATAAATATGATGCTGCCTATATATAATGTACATGCACACACAGGTACAGGGATATAGTTCTAGGTTTATCCTTTTCTACTGGGATGTCATTGTTTTCCTATCCAGTTTAAATTCTTAGAAATTAAAATGTTTTAATAAATTTCTGTCTTTTTATTCAATAATTATATGTGTATTTTCATTTAAAATTCAGAACTATTCTTTCTAAATTTATCTTTTGAATTTTATTGTATTGTAATCAAATGTATAAGTAAATTTAGAAAAATGTTCATGTATGCCTGCTTGTTTTCCTATCCATGAACATTGTATGTTCTTTTATTAACATAATGTATTTACTAATTGACTGCGGAACCCTTCTTAGCACTGGAGATAAAATGGCAAACACAACATATCATCTTTTCTTCCATCAGTTTATGTATTTCAGGAATTTAAAAATGTGTTCTACTGTAAGTCATTTATATATATGTGTGTGTGTGTGTGTGTATGTATATATATATATGTATATATATATATATATAAATTTTATCATTTTAATAGTTGCAATCAGAATTTTTAAATGAAGGGGATAATCTTATTTTGTGAAAAATATGTAAAAATATTTTGATGAGCCATTTTGGGTAAAATATTAGCCACATTGAGTATAGCTATATAGAGGAGCTCAAGCAATAAATTAGATATTTTTGTCAATGTATGTGAAAATTAAGAAGACTTAATTTTCCTGTTCCTAAGAAAGAGAATCACTATAGTACACAACATGGTCATGAAGAGTTCTTTGAGGATTATGTACTTATTACATTTCACACAAAAGTATTTTACTTAGTTTGACTTCTTTGAATTATTATTAACTTATTTTCCTTGTTGTTTCTTTTCTATAACATCTCTTTTAGTCTGTCACATCAAAGTACATAAAGTCACCAATATCCACTAAATATAAAAACTCTTTGATTTCACTCACATTTACCAGTCCTGTCCAAAGTCAACATTTTTAAAATTGTTATATTGTATTTGTAATATTTGACTTTCCTCTCATTTCTTAGTTGCATTACAGTGTAATTTTTATACCCTCCATCCCGCTTGTATGTATCAGAAATGCAAATGCCTTACAAATTACAAATGCAGTGGGTGCTTTTCAGTATTTATTTAACTCTTCATCTCATTTGATATAGTTGCCCACTCTGTCCTCTGAGAAATATTTACTTTGAATCCATAATCTCACCTTCTGCTCATTTTTATTTAATATTTTTCCCATTCTTTACAAATATATTCTTTACAATTTTTTCTCCTTAAAAATATATTAAAAAATTTTAATGTGTAAGGTAGTAATATAAAACTATAGGTATAGAATAGTTTATTGTCTATAGTATTTCTTTATATATCTCAAGCAATTTTTCTGTCCTCCATTTTCTCAATTCACTGTCTATAATTGCTGCTTATCAGACATTTGGCATTCATGACTATTATCCTTATCTCATGGTTTTCTCCTCATATTTTTGTCTTTTTCTTCTTTGAAAACACTGGAAAAATCTTCATATTATTTTTTAGCCTATATGGTGATAGCTATCTGTCCACCATCTATCTGTAATTACATCCAGTAAAAAATATATTTTCTTTTGTAATTTTTCATCATCCAGTTCTTCTCTCAATTGGTGAAATATTATCTTTGAAATTCTCTAATTTTAATTAAAGTTTTGGTTTCTGTTTAATAGAAACACCACTTTCCACAGTTAATCTGTTTGTATTTTGTGTTCTTTATTTTACATGGCCTTATTTTGGGTTAAATATTGGTTTTACCTTTCATGCTACAATCTCCATAGCATTTTTTTGTGGTATTTGGTTGCCCATTTTCTTTTACTAGTAAAACAAATACTTGTTTAAATGGTCTTTGTGGCTGATGTGAAATAGTCCTTTGCCCAGAATGGTAAGATCAATTGTGAGACTTTTGTTTTTGACAAGTTTTATTTTTCTCTAGTTTATTTTTGGTTTTGTTTTTAATATAAGCTATATAGCTCAACAATTAAATGATGGGGATTGGGATGACAGACTGCCTAATAGAGAAGGAATTGCTGTCAAAACTCATACTGTGCTGTGCTTAGTCACTCAAGTCATGTGCGACTCTTTGGGACCTCCTGGACTGTAGCCCACCAGGCTCCTCTGTCCATGGATTCTCCAAGCAAGAATACTGGAGTGGGTTGCCATTTCCTCCTCCAGGGGATCTTCCCAACCCAGGGATTGAATCCAGGTCTCTCACATTTGTAGGCAGATTCTTTACCATCTGAGCCACCAGGGAAGCCCAAGAATACTGGAGTGGGCAGTCTATCCCTTCTCCAGGTGAACTTCCCAATCCAGGAACTGAACTGGAGTCTCCTGCATTGCAGATGGATTCTTTACCAGCTGAACTACCCAGGAAGCCCCCCGCCAAAAACTCATAGTAGCCCTCTCTATCATGAGGCATCCTTAGTTTGCTTATTTTTAACCTAATAGTTATGTGACAACAATTGTTAAGACTGAAGTTCAAATATGGGCCCATCATGTTTAACTTAGATATTGATGAGTCACTATTCTGATTTGTAAAACAAGAAAGTTGCAGTTCATATTATATTGCTTTTTGTAGAGACTGAATGCAAATATCATTAAAACACACATGCATATAAATGAATAAAATATAAATTCATGTAAATATATATATATATATATATATATATATATATATATATATATGCTGGGAGGGATTGGGGACAGGAGGAAAAGGGGACGACAGAGGATGAGATGGCTGGATGGCATCACCGACTCGATGGATGTGAGTTTGAGTGAACTCCAGGAGTTGGTGATGGACAGGGAGGCCTGGCGTGCTTTGATTCATGGGGTTGCAAAGAGTCGGACATGACTGAGCGACTAAACTGAACTGAACTGAATGGACAGATATATATATATATATATATTGCTCAAAGTTGTTCATATGGTAAGCATTCAATAAATATCATCATCATGATCTTTATTAGAATAGCCCCCTGCCAACTGCTCTGTATGTAACATAGAGTAAAAGACATTCAGTGGGTGCCAGGTAATGCTTTCAGTAGATGAACTCTCAGTAAGCTCTTTTTTTTTTTTTTAATTGTAGTAAGAATACTTAACATGAAATCTAACCATTAAAACATTCTTGAAATGTACAATATAACATTATTAACTATTGCACAATGTTGTATAACACTTCTCTAGATCATAATTGATCTTCATTTAGCTGATCTTTTCATAACTCATCTCTAGAAGTTAATTATCTGTAAGGCCTTTATACCTATTGAGTAGCATCTCGATCTACTTTATTTTTAAATTTAATTTAAAAATTAATTCTGAGGTTTAATTCTGAGGCTGCTTTGTGTTGTATTGAGTGAATGGCAACCTCTACACACCGTGTTTTGTTTTGTTTTGTTTTTTCTTCCTTATTCATTCTGCGGTTCTTGGTCCTCATTTTGTAGGGTCTGTTTAAGGAGATAAATTTCTCTAAATCAACTTCCATTCTTAGCTCTGACAGCCAAATGCAGAAACCCTTCTTAAAATTTCTAGCCCAGGTAGTTCAGCCTCCATATGCATTTCTGAACATTGATACTCAGGTTGCTGGCTGATGACTGACCTTTTTTATTAAAGGATTTTCATGAGCTTGACCTCCATTCCCATTGCAATGTTATATTTCTTTTTTTTTTTTTTTTGCAATGTTATATTTCTGAAGTATGTCATTTCTATATATCAGTTTATTTATTTGACAAGATCTGATGTAAAAAAGTGAAATGTGGGATACAGATACGGAGGACAATGTCAACTAAATAAAACTTCTGTCGAATTAAAAAATCCGTTAACATTCACTGTTACTAGGCTTTTCTCCCAACTGTAGGTGGACATCTACAGATGAAGCCTGGATATATCCGTTAGTAAATATCAATTAAATGTATCAATTTACTAAGCTGCCAGAATCCTCGTTTTTTAGAATGTAGTTTAGTTTTTATTGGCCACAGGAGAGCTCATTCATTTTAAAGCCCATTTCTTAATTGTACCAGTGTGCACTGAAATTGGACCACTTGTCCTTATCTCTGAATATTTGCTTAAAGTTTATGGAGAATGAATTTTCAAAAATAATTATTCTATAATTTTTAAATATTAGAGATCCAGAATATTAATTTGTACTTAACTTATTCAGTTACTATCCCCACTCCATTTTAATAATATTTTGCATTTCCAAAAAGAGGCTTTCAACTATAAGGTTTTGGAATTAAAGAAAAAGAATATAAAAAAAAATTCTGTTTTTATGAAAGGTAGTTACTTTGTAAAAACATTCTGACAGAACATAAATGTGCAATCAGTGAATTCTTTACATTTAAATTGTCAGGTAGCACTATTCCATTTTCAAATTTGGGATTTTACCAAAATACATGGTGATAAGAATAATGTTCCAGAGCTTTCTTCACATAACTGAGGAGCTTAAAATACCTATTATATGAATTGTCACTTAATGAAAAGTCTTAGAATGCTTTAAGAAATAGAGAAAAATAATCTAAAATAAACAATGATTAATTTAAATTAATCACATGGCAATAAAATAAAATGGGGGAATACTGAGTTTAAAAGCTGAAGAAGAGTTATTTATAAGTTTACATACAGAAGAAAAATAATCATTAAGAATAGGCAAACTGATTTTTCAAAAATGTAATTGTCTCCTGAACATTCCGAGTCACATTTCCCAAACTTTCATCAATGTAATGCTGCAAATGTAGATACCTACATAACTTTTTTGTCCTTTGGCTTTATCTTTACCTTAACTGGTTGTCTGTGATTGTGGTTTCAGTCTGTCTGCCCTCTGATGCCCTCTCTCAGTGCCTACTGTCTTACTTGGGTTTCTCTTAGCTTGGACGTGGAGTTCTCTTCACGGCTGCTCCAGCAAAGCGCAGCCACTGCTCCTTACCTGGGAAGGGGTAGCTCCTCTTGGATGCAGCTCCTGACCTTGGATGTGGGGTAGAAAAGGCAGAGGAACCAGAGATCAAATTGCCAGTATTCACTGGGTCATCGAAAAAGCAAGAGAGTTCCAGAAAAACATCTATTTCTGCTTCATTGACTATGACAAAATCTTTGACTGTGTGGATCACAATAAACTGTCGAAAATTCTGAAAGAGATGGGAATACCAGACCACCTGACCTGCCTCTTGAGAAACCTGTATGCAGGTCAGGAAGCAACAGTTAGAACTGCATGTGGAACAACAGGCTGGTTCCAAATAGGAAAAGGAGTACATTAAGGCTGTATATTGTCTCCCTGCTTATTTAACTTATATCCAGAGTACATCATGAGAAACGCTGTGCTGGAAAAAGCACAAGCTGGAATCAAGATTGCCAGGAGAAATATCAATAACCTCAGATATGCAGATGATACCACACTTATGGCAGAAACTGAAGAAGAAGTAAAGAGCCTCTTGATGAAAGTGAAAGAGGAGAGTGAGAAAGTTGGCTTAAAGCTCAACATTCAGAAAACTAAGATCGTGGCATCTGGTCCCATCACTTCATGGGAAATAGATGGGTAAACAGTGGAAACGGTGGCTGAGTTTACTTTTTTGGGCTCCAAATCACTGCAGATGGTGATTGCAGTCATGACAAAAGACACTTACTCCTTGGAAGGAAAGTTATGACCAACCTAAGCAAGTAAGGTCGCTCAGTTGTGCCCGACTCTTTGCGACCCCGTGGACTATAGCCCACCAGGCTCCTCTCCCCATGGAATTCTCCAGGCAAGAATACTGAAGTGGGTTGCCATTTCCTTCTCCAGGGGAACTTCCCGATGCAGGGATCAAACCCAGGTCTCCTGCATTGCAGGTAGACACTTTAACCTCTGAGCCACCAGGGAAGACCCAACCTAGACATATTAAAAAGCAGAGACATTACTTTGCCAACAAAGGTCTGTCTAGTCAAGGCGATGGTTTTCCCAGTAGTGATGTATGGATGCAAGAGTTGGACTATAAAGAAAGCTGAGTGCAGAGGAATTGACACTTTTGAACTGTGGTGTTGTAGAAGACTCTTAAGAATCCCTTGGACTGCAAGGAGATCCAATCAGTCCATCCTAAAGGAGATCAGTCCTGGGTGTTTATTGGAGGGACTGATGTTGAAGCTGAAACTCCAATACTCTGGCTACCTGATGGGAAGAGCTGACTCATTGGAAAAGACCCTGATACTGGGAAAGATTGAGGGCTGGAGAAGAAGGGGATGAGATGGTTGGATGGAATCACCTACTCGATGGACATGAGTTTTGGTAAACTCTGGTAGTTGGTGATGGACAGGGAGGCCTGGCGTACTGCGGTTCATGGAGTTGAGAAGAGTTGAACACGACTGAGCGACTGAACTGAAATGAACTCACCTTAAGTTACCTAGAAAATTATTTTCCTACTTAATACACATTTTATTTAAATGCAGTGATATGAAAGATTGATATTATCAATTTTAAGGAAAAACCAGCATCACATATCATAATAGAGATTTAAAAAAGCAAAATTAGAAGGTTTGATTTTTAAAAATTAATAATACCAAGTGTTGTGAAATATATATTAAATCAATTTTCAGTATTTACATTGAGGACAGATAACTCAATGGAAATAATGGAGTATTTTTATCACAGTCCTTAATATGAAGATATTTGGCTTCATAGTGATCATGTTAATATGACTTCATTTCATAGATTTGATGTTATAAAGCCTCAATTATCCCAACATATTAGGGAATATATTTATAAAATCAAGACTATATTTTAAAGCTTTATTTGATAACATTGTTGCTGCTGCTAATGCTAAGTTGCTTCAGTTGTGTCTGACTGTCTCTGCCTGGTGGGCAGAGACGGCAGCCCACCAGGCTCCGCTGTCCCTGGGATTCTCCAGGCAAGTACACTGTAGTGGGTTGCCATTTCCTTCTCCAATGCATGAAAGTGAAAGGTGAAAGTGAAGTCGCTCAGTTGTGTCCAACTTTTCATGACCCCATGGACTACAGCCTACCAGGCTGTAGGCAAAATCCCATGGATGGAGGTGCCTGGTATACTGAAGTGGGTTGCCATTGCCTTCTCCATTGATAACACTGTACTGTGAACTTAATTCCCTAGTTGAAATTATTTCAGTGACTTTTATTCAAGAAATCTCTAGAATAAACTTCTCTGCAAGCATCAGCTTATTTGGTAATATCTCCAATGTGATAAACACATAAAAATAATTCTTATTTATTACCCATTGTCATGTGCCTGGGAAAATACAAGCCTCTTTTATAATTTATTTAAAGCACTTCTAAAAAGCATGCTGGTCTTGTAAAAACAATTATATTAGTGCTGAAAGTACAAGATATACTGGCTACAAAGCCAGCACCTATTGTGCTTATGATCTGAGAATCTGAAGTGTCCTTCTAGAACTTGCTGTAGTCCATCTCACAATCCAGTCAAAAGAATGAGTTAAATTATTTAAAAGCTAAAGATCTTCTGAATTAAAAAAGGAAATTGTAGGTCATGACTTGAAGATAGAAAATTGTTCAAACTCCAGTGGTCACTCTGAATTACGTAACAATTTTTACAATTCTATCACACACATCTCAAATATTTATGCATATTTATGACAGCTCAGTGCATTGTGATCAGAGAAGTTTGTAAAGTTTACTGGTGATGCAAGAACTTGAATTTATTGAGAGGACTCTTTCACTGAACTAGTATTACTATAATTGATTCCAGATGATATTATATTTCTAATCTCAAAAATATGTGATCTTGAATGAATGATGTAGAAAAATGACCTGAAGGAAATGCTTTCCTGGACAAATCAAAAAGTTTAGCAAAGTTGGTGGTATTTGTAAATACACCAATTCAACTTAAAATTACTGATTTTGCCATACTATGGTGAATAATTTTTGTTTATGCTTTCAGCAAATAGTTATGCTGCTATGATAATCTGTGCTCTGTAAGAGAAATTCCTTGATTCATTTTGTTCCTCTGGTTATTATTTGACTCTTTCTTTGCCATCAGTCTTGGTAAATGTTTTGCCCCTTATTCCAATACTTTTGACATTTAAAATGAAATTTCATTGGATTTTTGGTTTCTGATTCTGTACATAAAGAGCTGGAAAGTTGCTCCTCCATCTAAAAACAAAGAAAAAGCTGAAGAGATTGAAATATCAGCTTTTATTTGGTCTGTAAAACGACAGGACACAAGGCAAACTGCTGCCTCCAAAACTGGAGAAACAGGCATATTCAGGGAGCTGTGGCTTGTTAAAACAGAGATCCAGAAGGTGAGAGTAACACAGAAATCAATGCTATGTAAGATAAACCTGAACTGTAATTGACAAATTGCTGGGGCTCCGTGTAGACAGTTCTAGAGTTAAGAAATTCAGTGGCATCCAGTTATACCAATTCTTTACAGTCTCTCAAAGAAGGCATACTGTGAAATTCAATCTATGAGGCCAGTATTACCCTAATATCAAAACAGTCAAAGATATAAAAACTGTGCATTAATATCTCTCATAACTTGGTATAAAAATCCTCAACAAAATATTAGTAAATCAAGTCCAAAAAAGTGTAAAAGGAATTATACACAATGACTAATTAGGATTTATCCTGGGTATGCAAGGCTGAATGAACTTTCAAAATCAATAATTTATCAGATCAACGGACTGAAAAATAAAAAAAAAATCACAGAATCATATCATTAGATATAGAAAAAGTATTTGACAAAATCCAACAACTGTTTATGATAAAAAATCTTATTTAAGACTATCTACAAAGTACCTAAGCTAACATAATGCTTAATGGTAAAAAATACAAAGCTTTTCCAATGTGAGTAGTGTACAAGGCAAGTAAGTTCTCTCTCACCACTCCTTTTCAACATCATATTGGAACTCTTTATTAATAAATAAGACAAGAAAATAAAAGAAGATGTATACTGATTATGAGGGAAGAAGTATTTTTGTGTGTTTGAAGGTAATATGATTGTCTCTGAGGAAATAAAAAGAATCAATAAAAAAATCCTAAAAGTTAATAAGCAATTATAGCAAGGTTTCAGGATACAAGGCAAGTACACAAGTTTATTGCTTTCCTATATGGCAACAATGAACAAGTGGAATTTGAATTTAAACACACAATAGCATTTACTAGCATCACCAAAAATAAAATGCAAATATATAAATCTAACAGAAATATGCCAGATCTATATGAGGAAAACTACAAAACTGATGGAAAAATTAAAGAATATTTAAATAAATGGAGACATATTCTCTATTTACAAATAAGGGGCTCAAAGTTATCAAGATGTCAACTTTTCCAACTTGATCTATAAATTCAATACAATCCCCAAAAAGATCTTAGCAAATTGTGTTATGAATATAGATAAACTGATTCTAAAGTTTATATGACAAAGAAAAAGACCCAGAATAGTCAAAATAATATCAAAAGGAAGAACAAATTTGGAAAGCTGGGGCTAGACCAATTCAAGGCTTCTTATAAAGTTACTATAATCAAGATAGTGTAGTACAGGTGAAAGAATAGACCCAACATGTCAACTGAATAGAACAGAGCCCCAGAACGACAACCATAAATATGATCAACTTATCTTTGAAAAAGTAGCAAAATCAATGTAATCAATGCAAAAGAGGCAATATCAATATAACCACTTGAACAAGTGGTATTATTAGACAAATGGGATCAGTTCAGTCATTCAGTTGTGTCCAACTCTTTGCGACAGATATGTATATGCAAAAAAAAAAAACCAGAAAAAATCTAGACACAAATCTTACTGTCTTCCCAAAAATGAATTCTTGTCAGATCACAGACCTAAATGTAAAATGTAAATCTAAAACCCTCCTAGAATATCATAGAAGAAAACCAATATGGTATCGTGTATGATGATGCCTTTTTAGGTACAATCTCTATGACACAATCCATTAAAGAAAATATTGATTGAATGGACCACATTAAAATTCAAAACAAAAGTGCTCTGTGATAAGTATTAAAAAGGAATAAGAAGACAAGCCATAGACTGGGAGAAAATATTTGCAAAAGTTCTAATTTTTAAAGTCCAGAAGTCCTAAAAAGTTTTGTTAATCAAAACTATATAAAGAACTTCCAAAACTCAATAATTATAAAAAAAAGAAAAAGAACTGGCCAAAAAATGGGCCAAAGACTTTAACAAACACTTCAGTAAAAGAATATATACAGATGGCAAATACACTTATGAAAAGATGCCCACCATAATACATCATCAGAGAAATGCAAATAAAGCAACACTGAGATACCACCACACAACTATTAAAAAGATTAAAATCTTAAATACTGACAACACTAAATGCTTGTGAGGTGATGGACCTACAGGACTCTTAACCTTTGCTGGTGGAAATGCAAAATGGTACAGCACCTTGGAAGACAGTTTGGCAGTTTCTTACAAAGGACCATTACCATATAATGGTATGGTGCCATTACCATATAATGGTATGGTGCCTTTACCATATAATGCAGCAAGCACACAACTTGGTATTTGCCCAAAGGAGTTGAAAACTCAAACTTCCATAAAAACCTGCACACAGATGTTTTTAGCAGCTATGTTTGTAATTGCCTAAAATTTTAAGTAGTCAAGATGTACTCCAGTAGGTGAATGAATAATTTGTGGTCCATATAGGCAATAGTATATTATGAAGTACGAAAAATAAATGAGTTATACCACAAAATGACATGGAGGAAATTTACATGCTAGTTATTAAGTGAAAGATACAAATCTGAAAAGGCTACATTCTGGATGATTCCAACTATATGACATTCTGGCAAACACAACACTATGGACATGGTAAAAAATATTACAGGTAGCTAGTGTAAGGGGGTGTGAGAGATGAATAGTCAGAATACATGTTTTTTAGGGCAGTAAAAATATTTCTCCTATAATATAATAATAAAGTAAGTCAGAGGGAGGGTATGGGGAGGGAGGAGGGAGGAGGGTTCAGGATGGGGAACACAGGTATACCTGTGGCAGATTCATTTCGATATTTGGCAAAACTAATACAATATTGTAAAGTTTAAAAATAAAATAAAATTTAAAAAATAATGTAAGTCAGACAAAAGCAAATATCACTACATCACTTATATGTAGAATCTAAAAAAAAATTATACAAATGAAGCTATTTACAAAACAGAGATAATCACAGATGTAGAAAATAAACTTATAGTTACCAAAAGTGGGGAAGGATAAATTGGGAAACTGGCATTGACATATACTCACTACTATGAAGGCAGATTCTTTACTGCTAAGTCACAAGGGAAGCCCAAGAATACTGGAATGGGTAATGTACCCCTTCTCCAGCAGATCTTCCCAACCCAGGAGTTCAACTAGGGTCTCCTGCATTGCAGGTGGATTCTTTACCAACGGAGCTATTAGGGGAGCATATATAAAACAGATAATAAGAACTTAGTGTATAATACAGAGGACTCTATTCATTATTCTAAAATGACTTATATGGGAATAGAATCTAAACAAGAGTGAAAAAATGTATAACTGATTCACTGTGATATATAGAAGAAACTAACACAACATTATAAATCAACTAGACTTTAATAAACATTAATTTAAAAAAAAAAAACACTATAAAGATGAATGCATGCCATAATACACTTTATTCAAACCCATACAGTGTACAATACCAAGAGTGTATCCTTAGGTAAACCATGTGCTTTGGGTGATTATGAGAAAAAATGTATATTTTTTTCTTTGTAAAAAAAAATTTGACATTGTAATGAGTTACATTGATAATTCAGGAGGTTATGTATGTGTGGAAGTAGGGAGTATATGGGAAATTTCTTTGTCTTCATCTATATTTTATTATAAACCTAAAATTCCTCTAAGAATAATTTTTTGAAAAATTACATTGTATTATTTCAAATAAAGACCATGCATGCTTTTTTAATTTTCAATTCATTTTCATTTCTTTTCATATTTCATCTCTGTGATGTTAAATGCCTATCCCCCTTATTAAAACCTGTTACAGATAACAGATGGGAAGTGGAAGGATCAATGGTAGAGTAGAAAGATCCTGAGTTCAACTCTTCCCATGGGAACATCAAACTTACAGCCTCTTAATGAACACCTATTGCTGAAAACAACCTGAAAATAGACAGAAAAGGGACAACTTAAGATACAAAGAAGAAACCACACACAGATATGTAAGAGGGGTCAAGACTCTGTCTAGTCAGGACCTACACTCCTGGTGCAGTAACCCATAAATTTCAGCAGAGACTTAGTAGGTTAGAGGGGCTGGCATGATGTATTCAAAGTGCTAAAAGGAAAAAGAAAACTTACATCCCCCCCTCCCAAATTTACCCAACAAAGGTATCATTTAGAATTAAAGGAGAGAGAAAGAGTATCTCAAACAAGTGAAATCTAAGAGTTTATCATCACCAAACTAGCCTTATAAGAAATGTTAAAGGGCCTTATTTAGGTTGAGAGGAAAAGACTGTAACAAGAAACAAGAAAATATATGAAAGAAATAGACTCTCTCTGGTAAAGGTGCATATATAATAAAGGCAGTGGATCAGTCAAAAACAAAAACAAACAAGCTATTCTTAAGGTTAAAAGAAAAAACATCCTCAAATTTAATTATAAGTGCAATAAATATTTATGGAATACCAAAGTAAAAAAATATATATTAAAAATGCAGTTGTTGTGGTTTAGTCATTAAGTCATGTCTGACTCTTTTGCAACCCCATGGATCATAGCTCACCAGGTTCCTCTGTTCAGGGAATCTCCCAGGCAAGTATAATGGAGTGGGTTGTCATTTCCTTTTCCAGGGGATCTTCACAAGCCAGGGATAGAAGCCACATCTCTTGCATTGCAGGCTGATTCTTTACCATAGTCACCAAGGAAGTTTTAAAAATGTAGTGAGAGGAGTAAAAATGGAGGGTAATGAGAATTCATTTGCACTTAAAAGATTAACTTAAAATAATTACTCACACAGATACATATATATAAAGACACATTCCTATCAAATGCACATGGAATATTGTTTAACATAAGTCTCATACTAGGTCACAAAACAAGTCTCAATACATTTAAGAGACTTGAAATTATGTCAAGCATCTTTTGTGACCACAATAGTATAAAAGTAGAAATTAATTACAAATTGAAAAATGAAAACACACACACATGAAAACTGCTGTATAATATAGCTACTAAATAAACAATGGCTTACTGAGGAAATCAAAAAGTACCTTGAGACAGACAAAAACGGAATCATAGCATCCAAAATCTATGGTATGCAATAAATGCAATTATAAGAGGGAAATTTATAGCAATACAGGCCTACTTTAAGAAGCAAGAGAAATCACCAATAAAAATCTAGCATTTCTACACCTAAAGGAAGTAGAAAAAGAAGAACAAGCAAAGCCCAAAATTAGTAGAAGGAAAGAAATAATAAAAAATAGATTGGAAATAAAACACAGATTAAAAACTATAAATATCAATGTGTGTAAGAGCTGCTTCTCTGAAAAGATAGACAAAATTTATAAACATTTGCCCAGACTCATCAATAAAGAGAGGATCTAAATAAATAAAAGATGAAAGAGAAGTTAAAACTAACTTCACAGAAACACAAATATCCTGATTATTTTGAGCAATGATATACCAATAAATTGGACAGCCTAGAAAAAATGGACAAATTCCTAGAGACTCAAAATTTCCCTAAGACTGAACCAAGAAGAAATAGAAACTAGATCAGTTACTAACAGTGAAATTGAATCAGTAATTTAAAAATGCTAACAAAAGACCAGCACCAAATAACTTCACAGGTGAATTCTACCAGTAATAGTTAAAGAAGAGTTAATTCCTAACCCCTTAAACTACTCCAAAAATTAAGGAGGAAGGGAAACTCCCAAAGATAAAACAACAACAAAACTACAAGCCAATATCTCTGATTATCATAGCTACAAAAAAATCCTTAAAAAATTAGCAAACCAAATTCAGCAATGCAGTAAAAGGTTATACATCATAAATAAATGATATTTAACCCAGAAATGCAAAGTTGGTTCAATATACCTACAAATCAATCAGTGTGATACATCATATTAACAAAATGAAGGATAAAAAATCCTATCATCATCTCAATAAATGCAGAAAAACCTTTGACAAAATTCAACATCTATTTGTGACTTTAAAAAAAGCTCAATATTGGTATAAAGGAAACGCACCTCAACATAATAAAGACCTTATATAACAATACTCAGTATATAACCATACTCAGTGGAGAAAGGCTGAAGATTTTTTCTAAGATCAGTAACAAGACAAGGATTATTACTCTTGTTACTTTTATTTAAAATAGTATTGGTATTCCTAGCCATAGCTATCAGATAAGAAAAGGTGAGAAAGGTATCCAAATTGGAAAGGAAGAAGTAAAACTGTCAATATTTGCAGATACATGATACTGTATATAGAAATCCCTGGAGACTAGTGATTGGAACTAATAAATGAATTTAGTGAATTTGCAGGATAGGAAATCATTATACAGAAATCTGTTCCTTTTTTGTACACTAACTGCAAACTATTAGAAAGATAAATTTTAAAAAATCCCATTTGTAATTGCATCTAAAATAATAAAATACCTCTGTATAAATTTAACCAAGGAGTTGAAAGACTTGTATTCTGAAAACTATAAAATATTGGTGAATTAATTGCATAAGAAAGAAATGGAAAGATAGTCGATGCTCAATGATTGGACAATTATTATTGTTAAAATATCCGTACTACCCATGATGATATACAGATTCAATGCAAACCATTTAATACCACCAATGGAATTTTTCACATAAGTGCAAAAAAATTATTCTAAAATTTATATGGAACAATAAGAGACCACAAATACCCAAAGTAATCTTAAGACAGAAGAACAGAGCTGGACATGCATTATCCCTGATTTTAAACCAAAATACAAAGCTATAGTAGTCAAAACTCTATGGTATTGATACAAAAACAGACAAATCAATGGAATAGTGTGTCCAGAAATAAACCCATGCTTATATGCTATTTTAACTTACAGCCAAGGAGCCAGGAAAATATATAAATTAAAGGCAGTCTCTCCAATAAACAGTGTTCGGGAAACTAGACAGCTACATGCAAAAGAATGAATTTCTTATTCCATACACAAAAATAAACTGAAAATGATTAAAGATTTGATTGTGGAAACCTAACCATAAAACCCTTAGAAGAAAACAAAGGCAGTATACTCTTAGGCATCAGTCTTAGCAAATTTTGGGGGCTCTGCCTCCTCAGGCAAGGGCAATCAAAGGAAACAAGCAAATGGGACTCATCAAATTAAAAAGATTTTACACAGAAAAGGAATCAATCAATAAAACAAAAAGGCAACTTTCTGAATGGGAAAATATATTTGCTATACCTGATAATGGGTTAATATTTAAACCATATAAAGAACCCATATAATTCAGTATAAAAATACAGACATACCTATGGCTGATAGATACATGAAAAAATGCTTACTATCACTGTGATTCATCAAAGAAATACATATCAAAACCACAATGTGATATCACATTAGTCATATCTCAGAATCAGTTCAGTTCAGTTTAGTCACTCAGTCATATCCAACTATTTGCGACCCCATGAATTCCAGCACGCTAGGCCTCCCTGTCCATCACCAACTCCCAGAGTCCACCCAAACCCATGTCCATTGTGTCGGCGATGCCATCCAACCATCTCATCATCTGTCGTCCCCTTTCCTCCTTCCCTCAATCTTTCCCAGCATCACGGTCTTTTCAAATGAGTCAGCTCTCCGCGTGAGGTGGCCAAAATATTGGAGTTCAGCTTCAACATCAGTCCTTCCAATGAACACGCAGGACTGATCTCCTTTAGGATGGACTGGTTGCATCTCCTTGCAGCCCAAGGGACTCTCCAGAGTCTTCTCCAACACCACACTTCAAAAGCATCAATTCTTCAGCACTCAGCTTTCTTCACCATCCAACTCTCACATCCATACGTGACTACTGGAAAAACCATAGCCCTGACTAGATGGATCTTTGTTGACAAAGTAATGTCTCTGCTTTTGAATATGCTGTCTAGGTTGGTCATAACTTTCCTTCCAAGGAGTAAGTGTCTTTTCATTTCATGGCTGCAATCATCATACTTAGTGATTTTGGAGCTCAAAAAAATAGTCAGCCACAGTTTTAGTATTTCCCCATCTATTTGCCATGAATTGATGGGACTGGATGCCATGATCTTAGTTTTCTGAATAGCCATCATCAAAAGTGAAACAGATACTACTAAGTAATGGCAAGGATGTGTAGAAAAGTGCACTATTATGTACTGTTTGTGGGAAAATAAACTGCTGCAACCACTATGGAAACAGTAAGAAGTTTCCTCAAAAGATTGAAAATAGAACTGCTATATCATCCAGCCATTCCACTTCTGGGTGTTTATTTGAAAATTAAATTGCAGTGTTATTTACAAAAGCCAACTATTGGAAGCAACCTAAGTACTCATGGAACCAACCTAAGTACTCATCAAGAGATGAATGGATAAAGATGCAGCTTATATGTCTACCATGGTATATTACTCAACCATAAAAATGAATGAAATATTGCCATTTCAATACCATAGGTGGACTTAAAGGGTATTAAGCTAAGTAAGTCAAACTAAGTCAAATGCAGAATGCAGTATCATTTCACTTACATGTGAGATCTAAAAACAAAACAAATGGACAAACAAAACAAACCCATAAACACATAGAACAAAGAAGTGTTTGCTACAGGGGTGGAGTGTGGGGGATGGGTGAAGTGGGTGAAGGTGATTAAAGGTATATATTTTCATTTATAAATAAGTCATGGGTTTGGACTATACAACATATTGAATACAGTCAATAGTATTTAAATAACTTCACATGAGAGTTACTAGACCTACTGTTGTGATCAATTTGCAATCTATATATAAATGTTGAATTACTATGTTTTATACCTGAAACTAATATAATACTATAAGTTAACTGTAGTTCAGTTAAAAGAAAAAAAGAGGGTGAAGTTTAGTCCTAAAGCCAATTTCATGCTTAATGGGGAAATATTAGAAATATTCATGTTAATATCAGTGCAAAATAAGAATGTCTTCTTTTACCTCTTTTTTAAAAGAGTTGTAATTAGAAATATATTAGGTTGCAAGTAATAGATCTGATTACATTTTTATATATATCTCAGACCACAAGAGATTAAGCTTATAGGGATTTTTCTCAAATAAGAAATCTGTGTAGAAGTGGCTGTTTTGGTTCAATATCTTCGTAGTTTGGGGGCTGACCAAAAGTTGTGTAAGTTTAGTGTTTTGATATATATTGCGTCTGTCCTCCAAATCTGTTTTGTTTCACAAACTTAGCCTCTCACCAATAATATATGAAAATGCCTATTCCTCCCAAACAAAACGAAACCTATATATATATATATATATATATATATATATATATAAGGAATATATATATATTCCTTATATTATTCTTTATATAATTCTGACACTTGAGATTAAATGGTATTATTTCAGAGTTAGTATAAAACTCCAAACAAGTGACAAAGAAATGAGTAGATTATTTTAATTACCAGTCCACACGAACTCAATTTTTAATTATTTCTCATTTTTCCAAACATCTTGTTTTCTTTTGCTGTTGATGTCTTTTACAAAATAAAAAGATAAATTGTTAATGTGTTCCTCACACTTAAATCTAAGATTGATTATCGTTGTTGATACAAATTCTAAGGGCTTCCATTACAATGTTTATATTTAATTTAAAATGTTCATTGAATAAAAATGATATAAAAGTCAAATTTCAATTTACAATTCTGTACATTTATACATATCTTGCAATCTAAAAGATTATCAATTTCCAGAAGAGAGCAAAATAATATCTATGGAAATTTAACATAGAGTAAATCCACTACTGATGCTTATCAGTTGTGATATTGATACAGTGATGAGAAATGTTGCTTTAATAAAAGCAACGTAAAGGGACATGCTTGAGAATTGTATCTGAAATCCATGAGTTTGCCTAAAGCACAGAACTATACTTCTATTGGGGGCTTCTTGGGTGGCTCAGGGGTAAAGAATCTGCCTGCGATTCAGAAGACTCCGTGGGTTCAACCCCTGGGTCAGGAAGATTCCCATGGAGGAGGGCCTGGCAACCCACTCCAGTATTCTTGCCTCAGAGAATCCCATGTCAGGGTACAGTCCATAGGATCACACAGAGTCAGACACGACTGAAACCATGGAGCATGCAGGCATCCTTCTATCTACTTTTAACCTCATGCTAAACTGTGGCAGTCATAATAATAGGACAGGTATGAAAGGTTGGTTATATATATTTTTTTTTCATTTTAAACTTTTGATTTTGTACTGTAATACAGTTGATTAACTATGTTGTGATAGTTTCAGGTGGACAGCAAAGAGACTCAGCCATACATATACATGTATCCATTCTCCCTGTATATGTATTTATTTAATATGCAAATATGCATAGCCTTTGGTACTATTCCTAGGGAGATGAAAGATGTGGAAAACTTTCTTATCAAAACACTCAAAAATCTTCATAGCTTCTATTGGATATATTTTCTTTTTAGTAATGAAACAAAATTCTCCCATTATTGAGCCATTCTTTTTATATCAATTCTATAAAATTGCATGTAACTTTATATCTTAAAAGATACAGTTTGTAAATATTTAAAACTCTGCTAATTTGATTTTTCTTTTTTTTAAATTTTATTTTATTTAACTTTACACACACTAAAATCAATACCTAATTAATAAAGTAATCTATGATTATTAAAATTAAATAGATTTCTATAAATACTTCCTAGTGTATTTTTGTTAACATCTATGTATTCATTTCACCTTTTGGGAATGAATAATTTACAGATAAATGTTTCCCCCCAGTTAGATTTGTAGAAAGGGTGATTTCCAGTTTTTTGATGGTCACAAGCAGTTAAGATGCAATTATCCTAATCCAAGCTTTCTGGAATATTTCTTTTTTTATTTTATTTTTAAACTTTACAGTATTGTATTGGTTTTGCCAAATATCGAAATGAATCCATCACAGGTATACATGTGTTCCCTATCCTGAACCCTCTTCCCTCCTCCCTCCCCATACCATCCCTCTGGGTCGTCCCAGTACACCAGCCCCAAGCATCCAGTATCGTGCATCGAACCTGGACTGGCGACTCATTTCATACATGATATTATATGTATTTCAATGCCATTCTCCCAAATCATCCCACCCTCTCCCTCTCCCACAGAGTCCAAAAGACTATTCTACATATCAGTGTCTCTTTTGCTGTCTCGTATATGCGGTTATTGTTACCATCTTTCTAAATTCCATATATATGCATTAGTATACTGTATTGGTGTTTTTCTTTCTGGCTTACTTCACTCTGTATAATAGGCTCCAGTTTCATCCACCTCATTAGAACTGATTCAAATGTATTCTTTTTAATAGCTGAGTAATACTCCATTGTGTATATATACCACAGCTTTCTTATCCATTCATCTGTTGATGGACATCTACTGAGCATATGAATCACCTAAAGATCTTGTTGAGTTTGAATGAACTCCGGGAGTTGGTGATGGACAGGGAGGCCTGGCGTGCTGTGATCCATGGGGTCGCAAAGAGTCAGACACGACTGAGTGACTGAACTGAACTGAAAGATCTTGTTACACTGTAAATACTGACTCAGCAGGTCTAAACTATGCCCTAAGATTTTGTGTTTTACATAAGATCCCAGCAAGGTGCCCTTGCTGTTTTTCCAGATCATATTTTAAGTAGCAAGATATAGTTCTATGTGTCCAACACAGCAACCACTAACCACATGCTATTAAAGCACTTAAAATGTAATGAGCCTGAATTGAATGAATTATGAAAAAGGCATAAAGAATTTTAAATCTCTCATTAATAATATTTATATATGCGAAATAATGTTGTGCCAACATATTAAAATTAATGTCACCTTTCTTATGTTGACTAAGAAATTTATAGTTGTGTATTTGTTCCACATGATATTAAATGGTGCTAGTTTAGTTGTGGAATTTGACTCCAAGCTGTTATGGGGAATAAAATTAATTTAGAGAAAACTAGTTAAGATCTAGATTTTTTTTTTATCCCTACCATGAAACAATCTGATACAAAAGTCTCAGAGCTCAGGAATCAAAACAAACACACAAACAAATGAAAATAAAACAATCCTGCATCAACTAAGATTTTATATAAAGATATAATTTAATTTCATCTTTTCTTTAATGCTTAAACACAATTTGAGGTGCCTACAGAGACACACAGATCACCACATCTGTTTCCAGAATGCTCAATCTATCCATTGAATTTAGTTTGAATAGATGTAAACAATTTCTGATATAACTAGGTGTCCTAGTGTCATTTATTTAATAATATTTTTCTATCTCATTGTGTTATAGTGTCACTTGTAACTGTATTATTCCAAAGATGGGATTAATTTTGACTTGTTATGTTTATCAATACTTGATGAAATAACAACAGCTTTAATTATATTTTGCTTAATTGATATTGACAAACATATTGTATAACAACTGCTCCTCTGTATTTTCATTTTTATATATTTTCTGTTCATTTGTATCTGTTTAATTCTTCTAGTCTTTGATGAAATTTTAAACTATATTTTATTTTCCAAAGCTCATATCCCCTGTTCTCTCCCACCTATCCAACTAGAAAGAAAGCAGTTTTGCACTTTGAATAAAATTTCATTAAAGTTACAAGTGAATAGAAAATAATTGACAAAAAAAAGAGAAAATAATTGACAATTTCATGTCAGTCATTGAATGCATTCAGGAACATGGCATAATTCTCTATGTCTTAAAAGTGATGGAAAATATATATACACTTTAGAACCATTAGTGTTAGTCACTCAGTCGTGTCCAACTCTTTGCTACCCCATGGAGTGTAGCCCTCCAGGCTTCTCTGTCCATGGAATTCTCTAGGCAAGAATTCTGGACTGGGTTGACATTCCCTTCTCTAGGGGATCATCCCTACCCAAGGATCAGAACCTTTAGATAGACATTTTTACATAGGTCCTGCATAAGTCATGCAATAGAAGTTAAAAAATTTGTATATTGTGGTTTTATCAGTGAATAGTATTTTTTCAGTAAAAATATTATTTATGATTGTTGGAATGCAGTAAGTCTACTGCATACAAACCTTCAAAGATGTGAACTTGCATTCACATGTCCAATCATGTAAGCCCACTTGTCTGGTACACACTGTCATGTGTGTGCATTCTCTTAAGCGGTTGTGCTTTTGTGTGCACTACTGTACAGTACTGTATAGTGGATCATAGTAGGACTGTATCTTTTTTTGTTGTTGTCAGTCTTGCTATGCAGTATGTGAGGTCTTATTTCCCTGACCAGGGATCTAACCTGCTCGCCTTGCACTGCAAAAGTGCAGGATCTTAATAGTATCTTTATTTCAAGCTCATGATGTCTGGAAGCAAGCTTAAAAGCAGTGGTACACCTCATTAGAACTGATTCAAATGTATTCTTTTTAATGGCTGAGTAATACTCCATTGTGTATATGTACCACAGCTTTCTTAGCCATTCATCTGCTGATGGACATCTAGGTTGCTTCCATGTCCTGGCGATTATAAACAGTGCTGCAATGAACATTGGGGTACACGTGTCACCAGTCCAGGTTTGATGCATGATACTGGATGCTTGGGGCTGGTGCAATGGGACTACCCAGAGGGATGGCATGGGGAGGGAGGAGGGAGGAGGGTTCAGGATGGGGAATACGTGTATACCTGTGGCAGATTCATGTTGATATATGGCAAAACCAATACAATATTGTAAAGTTAAAAAATAAAATAAAATTAAAAAAAATAAAATAAAAGCAGTGGTATATAGCTGATTGTATTAGTTGGATACCTGGGCTATCTCTGTTGGGCTTACAAACAAATAGGACTTACAAATGTAATCTTGGAAAGGAACTCCTAGTATGTAGGGAACTTACTTGTACATGGAAACTTTGTTGTTGTTGCTGTTGTTCAGTTACCCAGTTGTGTCTGACTCTTCGCAACCCCATAGACTGCAGCATGCCAGGCCTCCCTAATCCCTCAACATCTCTCAAAGTTTGCCATTACCCAAAGTTTGCCATCATCCAAAGTTTGAAGTTCATGTCCATTGCATTGGTGATGCCACCCAGCCATCTCATCCTCTGGGGCCCTCTTCTCCTTCTGCCCTCAATCTTTCCCAGCATCAGCGACTTTTCCAATAAGTCAGCTGTCCAAATCAGATGACCGAAATACTCGAACTTCAGTTTCAGGATCAGTCCTTCCAACGAGTGTTCAGGGTTGATTTCCCTTAATATTGACTGGTTTGATCTCCTTGCTGTCCAAGGGATTTTTAGGAGTCTTCAGCACCAAAGTTTGAAGGCATTAATTCTTCATCACTCTGCCTTCTTTACTGTGCGGCTCTCACAGCTGTACGTGACCACTGGGAACATTATGCACATTTCTGTCGGCAGAGTAATATCTCTGATTTTCAACACACTGTCTAGGTTTGTCATAGTTTTCCTGCCAAGAAACAATCACCTTCTGATTTCATGGCTGCAGGAAGTGTCCACAGTGAAATTAAAGCCCAAGAAGAGGCAATCTATCACTACTACATTTCCCCCTTCTATTTGCCATAAAGTAACGGGGCCAGATGCCATGATCTTAGAGTTGTTTGTTTGTTTTAATGTTTAGTCTTAAGCCGGCTCTTTCACTCTCCTCCTTCACCCTCATCAAGAAGCTCTTTAGTTTCTCTTTGCTTTCTGCCGTTAGAGTGGTATCATCCACACATCTGAGGTTCTTGGTGTTTCTCCCAACTATCTTGATTCCAGCTTGTAAGTCATCCAAACTGGCATATTTTTCGTGATGTGTTCAGGATATAGTTTAAATAAACAGGGCTGCCCTGTCGTACTCCGTTCTCTATCCTGAACCAATCAGTTGTTCCATATAGGGTTCTAACTGTTACTTTTTGACCTGCAAACAGGTTTCTCAGGAGATAGGCAAGATGATCTGGTATTCTCATCTGTTTAAGAGCTTCCCACAGTTTGTTAATGATTCACACAGTCAAAGGCTCTAGCATAGTCAATGAAACAGAGGTAGATGTTTTTTTCTGGAATTCCCTTGCTTTCTCTATGATCCAGCAAATGTTGGCAATTTGATCACTGGTTCCTCTGCCTTTTCTAAATCCAGCTGGGACTTTTGTAAGTTCATGGAAGCTGCTGCTGCTGCTGCTAAGTCACTTCAGTCGTGTCTGACTCTGTGTGACCCCATGGACGGCAGCCCACCAGGCTCCCCCGTCCCTGGGATTCTCCAAGCAAAAACACTGGAGTGGGTTGCCATTTCCTTCTCCAATGCATGAAAGTGAAAAGTGAAAGTGAAGTCACTCAGTCGTGTCTGATGCATGAAAGTGAAAAGTGAAAGTGAAGTCGCTCAGTCGTGTCTGACCCTCAGCGACCCCATGGACTGCAGCCTTCCAGGCTCCTCAGTCCATGGGATTTTCCAGGCAAGAGTACTGGAGTGGGGTGCCAACTGATGTTTAAATATTGCTTCTATACTTGGCTACCTTATTGACTTCTTAAGAGTGAATATTTTCAGTGTGTGGATTATGCGAGAGACCACCATATTATTCACAACTGATCATAATTTGCCTTCCTTTTTAAAACTATATTTTAATTAGATAGGACATAAAAAGAACTTGCATTTTTATGAGGTAATTTCTAAAACTTTTGTGAAAACATGAATAAAGAACATGAAATGTTCTAGAAACACAAACAGCTATATATTAATGAACAAACACCCAACTCAGGCCATAACAGAAGGAACAGAAAAATAACCCAAGAAGTAAAAGGAAAGTTATAAATGTGTGAACTAGACACAAAAGTCACAGAAAGATCTGGAAATACCAATAATTGGTTCATCAAAAAAAAAAATGAAACAATGAACATATAGTAAATTTTTTCAAGGGAAAAAAAAAACAGAAAACACAATCAATGTTGGTAATGAAAAGGTACATAAACTACAGTTAATATAAATTACAATAGTAAATATTTAAGGCAATAAAAGTTAATCTTTAGGCGGAATTGCCATGTTCCAAGAAAATGACACAAACGGAAACACAAATGAAAGCAAAACTGTTAAAACAAAAACTCCAGGTGACAATAAATTTAACCTGAGATCAAAAACTTATTTCTCATATTAGACACAAAAATTGCATATCATATATTTTACTACATTAAGTCTAAGACCATAAAAGTGAAAATACATACATATATATGCAAGGGAAAATTTTCATTCAAAATATATAAGGAAAATATTAATGTGGAAAGCAGAAAATATGATTAATATACAAACTTGACAAATATATAAATAGGAATTTAAGGGAAGAGGAGGCACTGATGATCTTTAAACACATGTAATGTTTTTCAACTTTTAGGAGACTTTAAAAAATGACAACTTATATCACAATGAGATATCTCTTCACTATTTCCTGGTGAAGCTCAAGATGTATCTACCTGATACATTAACTCCTCTATAATTTTTTTGTACATGCCCACTAGAAAAATAGTATATGTTTATAGTATCACTGTTCAGAATGACCAATGGAATGCTCAGTGAAAATGTAAATGAATTTCCAATAACAAGTTTGTACAAAAGAATGGATTCACAGATTTAATTTGGTATGACTCCATTTATTTAAAATTCAAAATGAGCAAAGATTAACTAACATGAAATCACTTTTTCCAGATATCTTTCTCTTGTGTGGTTCCTGGTTAAGTTGAGCCACAATGGAACTTTTCATGAGATTTAAAAATACATCAGGAGTTATTATTTCTGAAGGACACCCTGGGTTAGGCCAGTGAGGGATAAAAGCAAAGGTCCTGGCAGGGCGCTCTTTATGGAGGGTCAGTCCTACTGAACAATAACATCCCAGGTCCACTGCAGACACCAGGCCGCACACTCACAGAGACGAAGCCCCAAGAGCCAATAGCTTTCCTTTGACTATTGTACCAGACCTCTTTCTGACTGAACTCTAGCTGTTGGACATGCCTTGCTTCCTGCAGACTCTGATATGTTAGTAATACTAAACATGGTAAATGATTTTTTTTCTGATCCTTTTTGGAGTTCTTTACTTCCTCTCATGATTGCATAAGGTCCAATTCTTATAATAAAATTCATTTTCCATAATATCCATAGTGCTTTTCCTTCCCAATTTGAAACCTTACTAATCAACATATATTTGTAATTTTAAAACTATGTAGAAAAAAAAATGGTTATAATTAATATAAACTTGGGGCTGTGGTTATTCTTCAGAAAAGAGGGAAGGATAATACTGGGACCGGCTCATGGAACACTTTGGACATAATACCAATACTCTATACATGTTTCTTGTCCTCAAGGGGGAATATTTTATGTAATTTTTGTTTTATTCTTGTATTTAAAGCATGCATATATTTTTCATATGGTATTTTTATATTATATATTACAACTCATTAATACATTGACAAGTAGACTTCTACTATTTACTATCTGGAAAAAATTTTTTTTAGTGATCCAGTAAGAAAGAACAAAGTGTAAGAAATAACTGAAAACAAACTTGTGACATCTATGAAATTCAGACTAATCTATGCAATCATTGACTCAAGGTCTCTACATGGATATCTAATAACGATTTCAAACTGTGCTCAACAGGGACTTCTTTGGCAATCCAGTGGTTAAGACTCTGCCTTCTAATACATGGCCTGCTGGTTCAATCCCTGGTCAGGGAGCTAGGATCCCACATGCCTTGCAGCCAAAAAACCAAGACATAAAACAAAAGCAATATTGTAAAAAATTCAATAAAGACGTAAAAAAACTGTGCTAAATACACTTTATTTCAATCCTTCCTACATGCAAATTCTATTCCTCCTTCATAACACACTCTTGACCAAGTAATTTTCTATTTGGTTAATATCAACTGTATTCTGGTTGCTTAGGACTTAAAACTAGTTTTTCTTAATCCCTCTCTCTTACTCATCACTCCATCAATCCATCAATAACTATTGGTGGCTCTACCTTCAAATACATCTGGAATGTATCTTTAGACTCTTCTGTGACCAAGTGTAAAACCACATCATCTCTTACTTTGACTATGGCAATAGTTTCCCAGCTACTCTATTTCAGTTCATTTTGGTCCCATAGTCTACTTTATACACAGAAGTTTAAATCTTCCTTTAAAAACAGAAAGCAGCTAATGTTTCTATTTTCTGAAAATTCTTGACTTTACTTTGAACTAAACTATTGAAATCTCTGACTTTGGAAAACACTAACTAATATACCAACTTTTCCCTTTGCAGAGCAGTTCTCCGACATACTTCCTTATTATATAGATCTCAGTATTGCTTTCTGAGGAACCCAATCTGAGACTGTCTAAACCCTGGGCATGCACTAAACATCATTGATAAATTTCTTAGTTATTACACTTCTTTAAAGGCAATAAATATATTTTAAAATATTAAATTGTCTCATCCTATACAAAAGTATATGCAAAGTAAATGTCTTGTACAGTATCTTTCAATGTTCATGACTATTAAAACCTGCTAACTCTCTGGCTTTTGAACTTTATTCATTTTATATTTCACTCATTATAAAGATCATCTTATTCTCCTTTTAATCATCTTCTAGATAATATTCATCCACATTTATCTCCTAATCCTACTATGTTTGTCATTGCCAATCATGCCCTTATATTTATATTCCTGTGAAAATTTATAAAATCTAAAACAAATTCAGTTCAGTTCAGTTTAGTAGCGCAGTCATTTATGACTCTTTGTGACTCCATGGAATGCAGCATAGGAGGCTTCCCTGTTCATCACCAACTCCAGGAATTTACTCAAACTCATGTCCGTTGAGTTGGTGATGCCATCCAACCATCTCATCCTCTGGTGTCACCTCTCCTCCTGCCTTCAATCATTCCTAGAATTAGGGTCTTTTGCAATGAGTCAGTTCTTTGCATAAGGTGGCCAAAGTATTGGACTTTCAGCTTCAGCATCAGTCCTTCCAATGAATATTCAGACTGATTTCCTTTAGGATGGACTGGTTGGATCTCCTTGCAGTCCAAGGGACTCTCAAGAGTCTTCTCCACAGTTCAAAACCATTAATTCCTTGGCACTCAGCTTTCTTTAAAGTTCAACTCTCACATCCATACATGACTCCTGGAAAAACCATAGCTTTGACTAGATGGACCTTTGTTGGCAAAGTAATCTCTTGGCTTTTTAATATGCTGTCTCAGTGCATTATAGCTTTTATTCCAAGGAGCAAGAGTTTTAATGGTCGAGGTCACCATCTGCAGTGATTTTGGAGCTCAGAAGATAAAGTCAGCCACTGCTTCCATTGTTTCCCCATCTAATTGCCATGAAGTGATGGGACCAGATGCCATGATCTTAGTTTCCTGAATGTTGAGTTTTAAGCCAACATTTCCACTTTCCTCTTTTACTTTCATCAAGAGGCTCTTTAGTTCTTTGCTTTCTGCCACAACGGTGGTATCATCTGTGTATCTGACATCATTGATATTTCTCCTGGCGATCTTGATTCCAGCTTGTGCTTCATCCAGCCCAGCATTTCACATGATGTATTGCAAAAAAGCAGGGTGACAATATACTGTCTTGATGCACTGCTTTCCTGATTTAGAACCAGTCTGTTGTTCTACGTCCAGTTCTAATTGTTGTTTCTTGACCTGCATACAGCTTTCTCAAGAGTCAGGTCAGGTGGTCTGATATTCCCATCTCTTTAAGAATTTTAAACAGTTTGTTGTGATCCACACAATCAAAGGCTTTGGCATAGTCAATAAAGAAGAAGTAGATGTTTTTCTGAAACTCTTGCTTTTTCAGTGATCCAACGGGTGTTGGAGATTTGATCTCTGGTTCCTCTGCCTTTTCTAAATCCAGTTTGAACCTCTTTAAGTTTACAGTTCATGTACTGTTGAAACCTGGCCTGGAGAATTTTGAGCATTATTTTGCTAGTGTGTGAGATAAGTGCAACTGTGCAGAGTTTGAACAATGTTTGGCATTCTTTCTTTGGAATTGGAATGAAACCTGACCCTTCCTGTTTGTGGCCACTGCTGATTTTTCCAAATTTGCTGGCATAATGAGTGCAGCACTTTCACAGCATCATCTTTTAGGATTTGAAATAGCTCAACTGGAATTCCATCACCCCCACTAGCTTTGTTCATAGCGATGCCTCCTAAGGCCCATTTGACTTTGCATTCCAGGATGTCTGGCTGTAGGTGAATGTTCACCCCATTGTGGTTATCTGGGTCATTAAGATCTTTTTTGTACAGGTCTGTGTATTCTTGCCACCTTTTCTTAATACCTCTGCTTCTGGTAGATTCATACTGTTTTGGTCCTTTATTGTGCACATCTTTGGATGAAATGTTCCTTTGGTATCTCTAATTTTCTTGAAGAGATCTCTAGTCTTTCACATTCTATTGTTTTCCTCTATTTCTTTGCATAGATCACTGAGGACGACTTTCTTATCTCTCCTTGCTATTCTTTGGAACTCTGAATTCAAATGGGTGTGTCCTTCTTTCTGACCCCATGGACTAGCCCATGGAATTCTCTAGGCCAGAATATTGGAGTGGGTAGCCTTTCCCTTTTCCAGGAGATCCTCCCAACCCAGGGATCGAATCCAGGTCTCTCACATTGCAGGCATATTCTTTCCAAGCTGAAAGAAAAGCCCCCCAATAAAGCATAAAACAAATTAGATCCTTCCATTAAAACTATGCTTTTAAAATAGTGAATGAATTAACTTTTGGTTATCACTATGAAAAGTGTTAGTCGCTCATTCCTGTCCAACTCTTTGGAACCCCATGGACTATAGCCCACCTGGCTCCTCTGTCCATGGAATTCTTTAGGCAAGTATACTTGATTTGGTAGCCATTCCCCTCTCCAGGGGATCTTTCCAACCCAGGTCTCCTGTACTGCAGGCAGATTCATTACCACCTGAGCCCCCAGCGAAACCCTGTGTATCACTATAAAATTGTTCCAAGATAACCTGTAGAGGTTTCTGTAGTTTTATTTATTTATTTTTTGGGGAAAATGGGCACTGGATTAGAGACATAGAAAAGATTGTGAAAGCAAAAGACAAAATGATTACTTTCTCATTGTGACTAAGTATTTATAATAGTGCTCATGCCGAATATACATTTCCAATATATATATTACAGGTATTTGGGGCTGATAAGATGGATATTACAGTAGCTTTGATTTTGTTCATTTTCACTGTCCTGGGGTCTCCAACTCCCATCCAACCCCCTAAATTTTTTAGTTTTTCTAATTTCCCTGGTGGCCTGCAGAAATCAGAGATGATAAGAAATAAAAAAGGTAAATATGGTGAATAAGGAAAAAATAGGTCTTGTCCCTGGCTAATCTGATTTCCTAAAATAAGCAGGGATACTTGTAAGTATCCAGGACTTATGACAAGTCCTTTAAAAATATGACATTCTCCAATTTGATTTTGACAGTCATCTTTATGTCATTGTTGTATTTTATAAAAATTTTAAGAAAGATAGAGCATTTCCAAATTATTACAATTCACAATACAGTTTCCATTATGAATAGCTTAGAAATAAAGAGTTATATAATAAATCTCCAGAAACAGATTAGAAAGTTGATATGTATATCTTTGTAATTTTGGCAAAAACAAAATAAGATAAAAACAAACAAAATTTTAGTTTTGATTCCAACAACACTTGCCTCATATCTACTTCCTCTTTATTGTTCTGGAAGATTAGGAACTCTGTTCTCTTTTATCTATGGATTGTAATGAGTGTGTGTATTTTCCTACAAAGGTGTATTTTACAAATAGAAAATAACCATATTTCAGACTAAAATATATATGTTTTTAATGGTAATTCCTTTGCTAAGTGTATTTATCTCTGGTCTTATTACAAGACATAAAATACCACAGGAACATCAAGTAAAAAAAAAAACTGAGAAGTTCTTTCAATTGCCTCTGCTAATAATTTTTAACACAATGACTGCGTTCTACTCAGATTAAAATTTGAAGCACCCTGAATCAAATGACATGCAAGAGAGATGAGCAATAGATGTTCAAAGACTTTTAAAAGTTATTGCTATTATAGTATCTGACTTGGATTGTCATATTGATTACAGTTGAACAATGAAATATACCCACAAGCAATCATACGTATTTTAGCTGATGATTCACTTCATAAGCTTCTGTTCTCTTTCATAAAGTATTCAGTTTAGGACTTTGATTTGCCTTTCTATATTTTCTCCTTTCTTTTAATGACCGTCTAGAATACTAAACCTTCATATCAAACCCCTTGATTAACAAGGTGCTATTTTAAGCAGTGGCTTATAATAAATGTTATACTGCACCTCTGCACTTACTACAAACAGTTCAAAATATATGTAACACAAAACCACATAAGCATTACAGCAAAACTTCAGAATTTCCTCCTTAATTCTTAAAATCATCTTTAAAATTAATTGAACTAAAAAAACTATAAATCATGCAATATTTTGAATATATTAATGTCTTGTTTCATGTTACTAATAAATATATTTATCCCATACTTTGCTCATTTTTGCCTGCACACTTCTGTGTTTTTTTCTTTTGCTAGAGATAATATGAAATGAATAAGTAATTAAGAACAAATTAACTTTTAAGTTGCTGAATAAAGGTTCATAAACAAAGTGTAGTTTTATGTGGTTTTTATAAAATACTGTAGGGAAGTAGCCTTTTATGAATGCTAGCAATCTTGCTAGATTCTGGGGACTATGGGAGAGAATGCACAGTGGTAATGCAGAGTGGAATGAAAAGATGGCTGAAAGTTCTTTGAGGGTAGAAACTTGCTCTTCTACAGCTGTATATATTAAGTGTATATCACAGGTATTCGCTTTGTGATGCAAAATAGATTATGCTCTAAACATTCTGAATAATTACAGAAGTTACAAAGGAGGAGGTACTATCAATACATTGGTATATTTTCAGAAAAAATATTTAGATCTGCATGTTCATTAATCAATTTCTTATGAAAGAAACATGAACAGCATAATGTTCATGAAAGAAACTATCTACTTATATAACTGGTCCCATTCCAGTCTCTCTCTCCTTTGTAACCAATATCAATCTATAGCTTGAACCTGCCAATTCTTCATAGGGCTATTTCTGAAGGTCCAGCATTGAGAATATCATACGTAAAAATACAATGATTAAAATAAAAATCTTAATAATGCTTGCTATCATTAAGTGTATGAAAGTGACTTGAGAGAATTTTTCCAATCTCACAGAAAGCCAGATGAATGAGGTTCTGACCGAGTTAATACTGTAAATATTGGGTTGGCCCAAAAGTTCATTCACGTTTTTCATACGTCTTACAAAAAAACCCTAATGAACTCTTTGACTGACACAATAAATGTAAGAAAATGAGGGAAAATGAAATAGTCATAAAAATTCCAATAGGATTTATTTTGAATATCAAGGAAGAAAAAGAAACTCTGGGATATTACTGCATGACTTTTATATTCATTTTAGGAAAGAATCCAATATAAGATAAAATAAGATTTTATTTTGCTATCATATATTTTTCAAGAAAATCTATTCAAGAAAGCATCAAGTTATGATATTTTCCCTGTCCATAATTTTAAAACATAGGGAGAGTTATAATAATATTTTATTAAGGACAAACATAATAAACTATTTTTATATTTTCTAGAGTTATTTAGGGGGAAATATTCTCATCAAACTTTTAAAATAACTATTCAGTAAAATATTTTAATACCATTTTATTTCAAATTCATTTGCCTTACATATCCTAATTTATTATTAAATATTCTACATTGTCAATACTTTCTTACATATTGTTAATATCTTATTTCAAATTCATTTGCCTTACATATCCTAATTTATTATTAAATATTCTACATTGTCAATACTTTCTTACATTTTGTTAATATCAGCTTTGCCTATCATTGAGGACTTTTGGATACCTATCACTTGATTTAAATTCTATTTTTAAAAGAATTCCCAGACTAAAAACCTATTTCTTCTGGACCTATTTTTTCAGATTAACACACATCTATAGAAGTCTGTGTGTCAGGACATATATAAATAAATGAGGAATTATTTGTTATTTTAAAATAAAAAAGCCCCTCATAAATAAAATAATAAAATAGTCTCTTGCTATCAAGAAATTTAGGATCTACTAGAACAAAATCGCGGAGAAGGCAATGGCACCCCACTCCAGTACTCTTGCCTGGAAAATCCCATGGCTGGAGGAGCCTGGAAGGCTGCAGTCCATGGGGTCGCTGAGGGTTGAACATGATTAAGCAACTTCACTTTCACTTTTCACTTTCATGCATTGGAGAAGGAAATGGCAACCCACTCCAGTATTCTTGCCTGGAGAATCACAGGGACGGGGGAGCCTGGTGGGCTGCCATCTACGGGGTCGCACAGGAGTCGGACACGACTGAAGTGACTTAGCAGCAGTAGCAGAACAAAATTGATAATCCATGTTAAATGCCTGCTGCTGCTGCTGCTGCGTCGCTTCAGTTGTGTCCGACTCTTAGCAACCCCATGGACTGCAGCCCACCAGACTCCTCCATCCATGGGATTTTCCATGCAAGACTACTGGAGTGGGGTGCCATTGCCTTCTCTGGTTAAATGCCTAGGCAGTCCTATTTCAGTCTCACAGTACTATGAAAACACACAAAAAGGAAAATCTACAAAATCTCCATTATTTATAAAAGTCAGACAAAACAATCCTGCTACTAAAATATGACATCAATATCTCTGCATGAATATACTATTGAACTCTCCATTAAGTATATATCATACAATAAATTCATAACTTTTTATCTCCAGACATCCAAACCAGCTCTTCCAACTGTAGACTTCTGCACTTCCATTATCAATACCAAATTTTATCAAATCTTTGTACCAAAAAAGTTAATTTTGTTTCTTCCTGTTTCTTCACACTACTCCATATATCAGGTTAGTTTAAAAAGCATCTTTTTTGCTCATTCTTCCCTTCAGTTCACCATTGACTAATCATTCTAATTTTAAATTCCAGTGTTAAACATTATTCTAGGTCTTCACAGTGTGATAAATTCATTAACACAACAAATGCATATTGAGTACCTATTGATTAATTTATATATAAAATACTATTGATGTTACATGAAAAGGACAAAGAATCATATTTCTTACTGTTTTTCATATAGCCAAATTGTGATAACTTGGAAAAGAGATGGCTCAAAAAGGACTTAGCCATTGATGAAAAAATAAAAACCACAATCTGGGGAGTAATATTATAGGCAGAAGCAAAAATGCAGGGAAAAAAACTCAGATAAACTTTATTCAGCTCTATTCCTCATTTAATCTATACATATATATTCTGAAAAAATTATTTACTACTTAATCTAATTATTAAATTTTACACCTCCCAGCTCTTTCTCTTCTCACTTCTTTCTTAAAATATAGCACTTTGGAGATATTTCTCTGGAGCCTATTCTCTTCAAGTTGTTTATTTGGAGCCTTCTTTCTTCAAGCTGATTGATTTATGGGTCTGATATAAAAATAGCATGATTAATTGGTTAACTTACTTTAATGGCAATCTGAGTTACAACATTTACCTTATGAAATATCTTACTTCACAGAGTCCTCCCTTATGAGATTCACTGTCTTTTGCTAGAGATAATTTCCTAAGAAATGATGTGTGGGAAAGAAACCATGCTTTTTTTCTTGCATACAGGAAACTGCATTTTACTTCACATAGCTCTTTGAAAATAGATTTTAAAGGTATAAAATTGATGCATCAAGACTATCTGCTTTCACAACTTAGAAATGTCCAAGCTTTTTCCAATGTCTTCTGGAGTGCAGTTTTACTGATGAGAAATCAGATGCTGGATAATTTTCATTATTTTTCTAGGATTTTGGGGAATATCTCTTTATCCTCAGAAGTTCTGATATATAATTACAATCTACATGTGACTTGTTCTTCTGCTCTTTCAAATTAGTTGATTTTATTAGTATTTTCAGAGAAGGAAATTGCAACCCACTCCAGTATTCTTGCCTGGAGAATCCTGTGGACAGAGGAGCCTGGTAGGCTGTATCCATAGGGTCGCACAGAGTTGGACACGACTGAAACGACTTAGCATGCATGCATGCATTAGTATTTTCATACATATATACATAAACACATACATGAATAATTGTGGGTAATAATTACATAACATATATTTTAATTTCATGAACAGTTTATCAAGAATAATTTGATAGTTTATAAAATATAAAATTTCTTTTATGAAAATAATAGCCCTTAATTATATGTAATAATTTTAGGCAATGTTTGCATAGTACATCTTCTATGGGTTTGTGCTTTATACTCTCTATAGTACTGAAAATAATTATCATGTATAATAAATACTAAACGAATGCATTTGTGTTAAAATATAATGTAGCAGTGAGGAGTAGAATTATTTATTTATAAACTGCAGAGCAGTCTATATAATTTAATCTGTTGTAAATCAATAATACTGATTATTATTTTCAGTTGTGAAGAATCTGTATACAGATATTTAATATGTTTCATGTTGATGATACTAATATTATTATATACTATTAAAATCTAGCATTTATGATGCTTTTTAGAAACTCAGAATTCTGTTTTCAGTTATATTCACAAGTCAAATCATACTCTTTTTTGTATTCATCACATATATGAGGTTTAACTCAAGGTAGTTTTCTCTGCTCGTATTGTCAATTTTTTTTCTTGATCTATAAGATCAGTATGCAAGGCTATGTCACTTTTCCACTGCACATTAATAATCAAAGAGTAGTTTTTCCAGCAGGAGGTGTGTCAGGGCAATTTGACAAACAGTGCTTTGAAGGATCATGACCTTGGAGGTCTCTGGCAAGCCAATTTCTGAATTTGCCAAGGCTGTCAGATTGAATTTCAAAGAATAGTATATTAATGTCCATGATTAAGACTGGAGATACCCTATGCAACGGTTTTTATTTTTTTAATCAGATTATAATCAGATAATAGGGTCCATACACAACCAATTAGAGTCAAAATTGCCTAATGAAAGGCGCATGGTGTACAGAAGAATATACATTTGTGTCTTTGCTTCCATGTGTGTTTTTTATTAGTGTTGAGAAAGCCACAGATATGGTTTAATTTTCACCAATTTCAATTTTACAAGATGATTAAAATACTTAGTGGCTATGTTATTCAAATCACAAGCTTTGCCACTGCAGAAGGCAAAGCTGTGTGACAGGAAAAGTTAAAGCTGAGACTGTTAGCTTAATCAGTTAGGATCAAATCCAAGCAATTTTAATTTCCTGAAGCAGAAGTGATATTAAGACAAGTGGATGGTAAAGACACTGTGTTGAAACTTCAAACAAAAGAGCATGCCTATAGAGTACTTCAGTTATTTTGATGATAGACTGATAAAACAAATTATTTTTATTATAAAGGACACATCGTTATTGTTTAGTCACTAAGTTGTGTCCAACTCTTGAGACCCCATGGATTCTAGCCCACAAGGCTCCTCTGTGCACAAGACTTCCCAGGCAAGGATACTGGAGTGAATTGCCACTTCCTTCTCCAGGGGATCTTCCCCACCCCGTGATTGAATCTGTATCTCCTGCATTGGCAGGCAGATGCTTTACCATTAAGCCACCTGGGAAGATCTATAAAGGCCATATGCCCAGGCAAACTCTTAAACACATACGTACATATAGTTTACATTCACAAGATCAACATTGTTCCTACATAGCCAATATAAAAAGATTAATATTTGGGGAGAAAACTATTGTTACACAATCTTGCACTTCACAGAAAGATTTTTACTTAGGGAGAATAATTTATGGAAGCTAGTTTTAAGAAGGTATTTCTCTTGTATACAGGGTCATAAAGTTCATGCATAGTCATACTGTTATTCAGGCTATTCAGCTGTTATCCAGGCCAATAAAAGTATTAAAATAGAGGTTGAGTCCAATTCCTAGATCAATATTGATACATAAAACATCAAATTTATTTTAGTCAATTTAACAATGACAGTGAAATTATAGATATTCAACTGGTCACATTGTAAAAGTAGAAATATTGTCCATTCTACAAGAAACATTAAAAAAAAAAAAGACAGGTGTTGTACAACAGTCTTAAAGAGCAAATATTATTCATGCACCTTAAAATGCTACCCTTCCATTTTACTGTCATTATCATAATGATATTTCTGGTTAAATCTCTAAGCTATGCCTCCATTTGTATTTGTTTGATGTTCTTATTTAATTTCTACTTTAAAAATGCAACTTGAGAATGGAGTTTATTTATATACTTAATCAATTTAACTATTTATTAAGTTTATACCATGTGGCTGAATCCTTGCAGTGTTGTTGTTCAGTCAATAAGTCTTATCTCTTTTGTGACCCCATGAACTCTAGACCACCAGGCTCATGTCCTTGAGATTTCCCAAGCAAGGATACTGGAGTGGGTTGGCATTTCCTTCTTCAGGGGATCTTCTCCACCCAGGGGTCAAACCCACATTTCCTGCATTGGGAGGCAGATTATTTCCTGTTGAGCCATGGTAGAAGCCCCAAAACAATGGATATAGAACCTTATATAGTTGAATCAGTATCCCTGGCTTCTTGGAGCTTATAATGTATAGGAGGAGACAAGTACTATGCAATTGCAATTTCAGTGTGGTGCATAGCACAAAGGGGAAAAATGACATTCTATGATAGAAATAGAGACGTGTATAGGTAGGGATCATTTCTGTAAGGAATTGCTATTGTCACTGAGATGTGAAGGAATAAACAGACATTAGGTGATAAAGGAAAAGGACTCTAAGCAGAAGGCATGGCACCTACTCTGGGGTGGAAAGAAGTTTGGGAAGTTGAATAAAGTCAAGGATGCCTTTGGTTAGATTGTTCTAAATAAGAATATAAAAGACAAAATACCCTGAAAAACTAATCAGAGCAGCTCATGTAGGGTATCACAGGAATAGGAAAATGTTTGAATTTTATTCCAAGGGCAGTGGGAAGCAATTTAAAGTTTTTAAATTAGAGAGACAGATTTATATTCTATGCCTTAATTCATGTAAATTGAATTTGGTAATTTGTAAGTACTTACAAGTACCATGACTCTAAGACTGGGATCATATAAATAATTTGGCTTTTCAAAGTATAATTGGAATGCTAAAAGAGGTATGCTGCTGCTGCTGCTGCTGCTAAGTCGGTTCAGTCGTTTGCGACTCTGTGTGACCCCATAGACGGCAGCTCACCAGGCTCCCCCGTCCCTGGGATTCTCCAGGCAAGAACACTGGAGTGGGTTGCCATTTCCTTCTCCAATGCATGAAAGTGAAATGCTCACATCTTTACAACACTGCAAAATATAAAGAGTTTCAGAACTGAAATATTCTGAAAGCCATGTCCAAAGAATATATAGAACAATGCATTCTACGAATGTGTAGAACAATGTTGGTAAATTCATATTGATAATTATGATGAGGTGATTATATTTTGGAGTGAAAGAGGTAAGAGAATTTAGGAGTATTCACTGTGTAGTGTTTGAATCTTTCACAAGGCTAGTTAATATTTTAAGTAAACTACAAGACTGCTCTTTTTACAGAGCTATGAGCAAGAAAATGCAAGAGATTTCTTCTATACAAATATCGTTTCTGGGAATTGTTGGGGAGAAGTGTGGTAAGACCATCAACTAAAGTAGAAACCTTTGGTATTTTCCTGGCTACTTCCTTTCAAAGTTTATGGTATGATATTATGATTCTTTCTTGTTTTATTTGTAGCTAGTAACTTATCCTTTGGCTTTTAATTATTTTTATTGAATTTATAAGATCACTTCCAGTTCCTCAAATAATTTAATGATTTTTTCATGTATGAACTTAATTATCATATTTGTTAAAACTATTTATATACTCTACTATGTATTTACTCATTTTCTTAAGTTTATGTTATAGAATTTTCAATGGTATTCTATCATTAATAATTTTAAAATGAATCTTTGAATTTGTTATATACTTTGATCAGATTCTAAGAAGTAATCAAATGCTTCTTGGAATTATATCAATTAACATTCTACAAATAATTTCTGAAAAATTCTGTCTTAAAGTACACTGAGGAGAATAAAGGAAGAGAGGGAGAAAGAGGGGGAGTGATATATACACATTTAGAATATTGTGATTAAAATACTCCATTATTTTAATTTGCATTTCTGTACTAATTATTCAAACTGAACACTGTGCTTATTAATCATTCATACTTTATTATATATAAATTGTCAGGATATCCCTATTGCCCACATACTTATATATTTAAACAATAAGTTCTTCTTTTAGGTCTGTATGAATTAATTACAAACACTGTGTTCATTGTAAAAGCATAACAGACATCAAACTGAGTCTTCATTATTCCCAATTTTTTACATTTATAATGACTCACTTTCTTAACTAATTATTGTTTTTTCCTTCTGTTTTCATACTTTATACACTCTACTTCTTCACTGTCAGCTGACGATCTCACTTCACAAGGATTAGTTTGCCAACAAATGGTAACTTCCTCAAATTTCTAACACCATAGTAACAAACCTGTTGTGTGTGCGTGTGTGTGTGTGTGTGTTCAGTCACCCAATCATGTCTGACTCTTTGTGACACTATGGACTGTAGTCCGCCAGGCTCCTCAGAGCCTGTCCACAGAATTTTTCAAAATTCTTAAAGAGATTGGAATAGCAGATCACCTGACCTGCCTCTTAAGAAATCTGTATACAGGTCAAGAAGCAACAGTTAGAACTGGACATGGAACAACAGACTGGTTCCAAATAGGAAAAGGAGTACGTCAAGGCTGTATATCATCACCCTGCTTATTTAACTTATATGCAGAGTACATCATGAGAAATGCTGGGCTGGATGAAGCACAAGCTGGAATCAAGGTTTCTAGGAGAAATATATATAACCTAGATACGCAGATGACACCACCCTTAGGGCAGAAAGCAAAGAACTAAAGAGCCTCTTGATGAAAG
Organism: Bos javanicus; assembly: GCF_032452875.1. Lineage (NCBI taxonomy): Eukaryota > Metazoa > Chordata > Mammalia > Artiodactyla > Bovidae > Bos > Bos javanicus. The sequence continues at coordinate 50,105,513 of NC_083881.1, forward strand.
TGAAAGAGGAGAGTGAAAAAGCTGGCTTAAAACTCAGCATTCAGAAAATTAAGATCATGGCATCTGGTCCCATCACATGGCAAACAGATGGGGAAACAATGGAAACAGTGGCTGACTACTTTTTTGGACTCCAAAATCACTGCAGATTGTGACTGCAGCTATGAAATTAAAAGACATTTGTTCCTTGGAAGAAAAGTTATGACAAACCTAGACAACATATTTAAAAACAGAGAGATTTCTTTGCCAACAAAGGTCTGTCTAGTTAAAGCTATGGTTTTTCCAGGAGTCATGTATGGATGTGAGAGTTGGACTATAAAGAAAGCTGAGCGCCAAAGAATTGATGCTTTTGAACTGTGGTGCTGGAGAAGACCCTTGAGAATCCCTTGGACTGCAAGGAGATCCAACTACTTCCATCCTAAAGGAAATCAGTCCTGAATATTCATTGGAAGGACTGATGCTGAAGCTGAAACTCCAATACTTTGGCCACGTGATGTGAAGAACTGACCTCTTTGGAAAAGACCCTGATGCTGGGAAAGATTGAAGGTGGGAGGAGAAGGGGATGCCAAAGGATGAGATGGTTGCATGGCATCACCGACTCAATGGGCATGAGTTTGGGTAAGTTCCGGGAGTTGGTGATGGACAGGGAGGCCTGGCATGCTGCTGTCCTTAGGGTCGTAAAGAGTTGGACCCAAATGAGCAACTGAACTGAACTGAAGTGGGCTGAACCAGCTTTTTAAATTGTAAAATTTCAGAGTGGTTAAAAAAAGTCAATATAGAAATTGCCAAAGAAGAAATTTGGTAGAAAATAGATGTTCCATATATTTCTTTGCTTTACATTCCTTTTCTGAAAATGCACAGTGCTATGTTACATTTAATGTCATACAACAAATGCATACACCTTTTAACAATTTTCTTTGTCAATTCTCTCTGGTCAAAGACCACCAGAAACACACCTACAGTAGCATAATAATTTTTATCTAAAAGTCAGAAGAAATCAATTGAGGCTGTACTTTCTACGGTAAAGTGGCTGCAGTTATATCAGCAGGGTTGGAGTGAAGTGGCTGTTAGATCATATGGATGATTTGCACAGTGTTTCAGTCGGTCCTTGTGCTCAATCATTATTATGGAGTGATCTTTTTTTTCTGTTTTCACTCCATCATGTCCACAGAATGATCTTACACGCTTTGGTTTTTCGTAAAATTGTTTATGGTCAACAGGAGTACACTATCATCTAGATATTTAAGTCAGGAAAGATCAACTGACTGTGGTCAGGGGCTGCTTTTTGGTATTTGCCATATATTTTGCAATATAAAATCATTTAAAAGTTAGAACCATGCCATGTGAAAACAAAACTAGAAATTTACAAAGCACCTGTTTTCTATGTCTAAAGAATATGCAATATATATTAGCATGCACAAGGATTCAGTTAATATCCTGATTTATGAGAAAATAAGATGATGCTTACTCCTTGGAAGAAAAGTTGTGACCAACCTGGATAGCATATTGAAAATCTGAGACATTACTTTGCCAACAAAGGTCCGTTTAGTCAAGGCTATGGTTTGCGAGAGTTGGACTGTGAAGAAAGCTGAGTGCCGAAGAATTGATGCTTTTGAACTGTGGTGTTGGAGAAGACTGTTGAGAGTTCCTTGGACTGCAAGGAGATCCAACCAGTCCATTCTAAAGGAGATCAGCCCTGGGTGTTCTTTGGAAGGAATGATGCTAAAGCTGAAACTCCAGTACTTTGGCCACCTCATGAGAAGAGTTGACTCATTGGCAAAGATTCTGATGCTGGGAGGGATTGGGGGCAGGAGGAGAAGGGGACGACAGAGGATGTGATGGCTGGATGGCATCACCGACTCGATGGATGTGAGTTTGAGTGAACTCCAGGAGATGGTGATGGACAAGGAGGCCTGGCGTGCTGTGATTCATGGGGTCGCAAAGAGTCGGACACAACTGAGAGACTGAATTGAACTGAAGATCAAATTATTTAAGGAAAAATATAAATATACAAATGCATATGATTATTTATTCACATAAAATGAATTATATATTCTTATAAAATATGTACTATCATATATAATAATGTATTGTATATAATATATGATATGAAAGTGAAGTAAAAGTGACGTCACTCAATCATGTCTGACTCTTTGTGACTCCATGGACTGTAGCCTGCCAGGCTCCTCCATTCATGGAATCTTCCAGACAAGGATACTGAAGAGGGTTGCCATTTCATTCTCCAGGGGATATTCCTGACCCAGGGGTCAAACCTGGGTCTCTCACACTGCAGGTAGACTCTTTACCGTCTGAGCCACCAGGAATATATTATATAAATATATATGATTATATATTCATATAAAATACAAATATAAACCTATTTGAGATTCAACTATATTTAAAACCATAATTAGAAAACATTCTGTTAAAACATACCTGCCTAAACTTAGAAATATACAAAAGATAAAAATTCAAATATATCCTTACTTTCAGCCTTTCATCTATAAAATGGATATCAAAGCAGTCTGACTTTTGAGGAAAGTCTGTAAATGTTTTTCTATATATTAAAATTTGTACATTCCCATGGACAATCAACACTTAAAATCTGTCTATTCAGTTGTTGCCTGACTTTTGGGCCCTGTTTCCATAGAAATATAGATCGGATGGGTTAATATAAGAGAACGGATCTTTTGCAAAGATGGCAGTGTGTCACAGTTTTGCTTTCTGAAACTTAACAAGCCAGTATCTACTTTCCTTGAAAGAAAATCAAAGTCAGACTGAAAAATGCCCCCTATGCTTCTGTAATACTTCATAGATTTCTAAGATTGCCAACCCTGTGGGGAACACAGGATGTCTTTTGAGTAAGATCTGTTCTGATATTTGGAATTTTAGGATGCCTGTAATATAAAAGCAAAAAGGAGAGTCCTTAGTTCTGACTTGTGGGTACAAAACTTTTGAATACCCCAAATAAGGGGAGGAAAATACTGCAGAGTGAATATCTGCTGTCACTGTTCACTGTGAAATATGATTTGAAATGATAATGTGCATTATCATTTATTATTTTTTGAGAGTTGGCAGTGCAGGAAAATGTTTTTGATACTCAATGGATATAGGTTATGTATATGAACTAAGCCGCTCCTTTCTGAGGATTTTTCTTAAAGGTTGTGGGCAATACTAGATAAAAGCAATTTTTCCTTGCATGCTCAATTGCTTCAATCATGTCGGACTCTGTGACCCCAGGGACTGCAGCCTGCCAGGCTCCTCAGTCCATGGAATTCTTCAGACAAGAATTCTGGAGTTGGTTGCCATGCCCTTCTCCAGGGGATCTTCCTGACCCAGGGATCAAACCTGCATCTCCTACATTAAAGGTGGATTCTTTACTGCTGAGCCATAGGGGAAGCCCTTAAAAAAAAGTTTTTGAAGATATTTTCTGAATATTTCCTTTTATTCTACTATTCTCTTCTTTTTAAAACTTATTTTGCCACTTCTTGGAAAATATTTCGATGAATAAATCTCAAAGATAGTTATATATCTATTGATTCTGGTTTTGTAAGCTATCATTTATGTCACTGTTGTTTAAAAATAAAAGTGTCCTATAAGTGTAAATCTTAATCCAGAGGAATGGATCCTTGATGGTAGAGAAAAAATATGGGATTAAAAAATGTTGTTTGATAAACTTTGAAATAATATAAGGAATATTGAGACAGAACTGGCTATAAATAACTATTCACTACAAATATGTAGTAATAGAAACTTTTCTTTTTCTTTTTAATTTAAATTTATTTATTTTAATTGGAGGCTAATTACTTTACAATATTGTATTGGTTTTGCCATACTTCAACATGAATCCGCCATGGGCGTACACGTGTTCCCCATCCTGAACCCCCCTCCCACCTCGCTCCCCATACCATCCCTCTGGGTCATCCCAGTCTTTTGGACTCTGTGGGAGAGGGGGAAGGTGGGATGATTTGGGAGAATGGCACTGAAACATGTGTAATATCATATAAGAAATGAATTGCCAGTCCAGGTTCGATGCAGGATACAGGATGCTTGGGGCTGGTGCACTGGAATAGAAACTTTTCAATCTCCTTGAACCCAATATCTTATTTTTGAATATAAATGTATGGTTATCATATTAAATTCTTATTTATGTATTTATTAAAAATAAAACATGGACAATTGTGTATGTCACAACCTACTGTTTATCTTTTGAGAATGATTGATTTTGACAATCATGATTTAATAAATCATTGTATTTAACAATGAATATTATATAAAGCAATTGGCCATAACATAAACCTATTCAATTTTTCTAGACTTAAAAATACCTGAAACTGATTTTGAGTTTCTCAGTTCACCTGGCTACTATTGTCTGCAAGACAGACACAATTGCCTGCTCAGAGCAAGGAATTTTATAAACATGAGTGAAAGCACCATCAAAATATAATACTGTTTTAACATCAAGTGAAAATGTGTCAAATGAAAATGACTAAGATTTAAATAGAAGGCAAATAAAACCCTTGTAATTAATATTTTAAAGAACCATTAAAATATCAGAATAGGAAAGAACTTAGACTTTCCCACTTGAAAAAGAGTCAGTAGGCCTCTCGGTCCAATCATAATTCAAGCAAATGCTCTAACTAGTCCAATTTAATTTGCCAATACTTATAGAATAATAAAACCTGTAATATATTACTCTCAATAATAATTCTTGTAAGGAAAAGAATGTTAACCTGAAATCTTGCATGTGACAAGACAGTCAAATTATTTATAAGCTACTAGGTTGATTTTTTTAGTTCATTCTCTCTTTCTTACAAAGATATAATCATTTATTTCTTAAAGCTCCTGTACCTATGAGTCATATGTACAATGAGAATTGAGGTATAATTAGAAGCTTGAAATCAGTGATTTGAGCTTTTATTTAAAACTGCACACACTACAGAGAATTTATTGATAATTAAAGAATGTATCAAATACATTCTGTTTGTAAGTCAGGAACTCTTTTAGATACTGAAGATTCAGTGATGAATGATGCAGAAAAAGGCTGTAGGTTATATAGACATTCCATTCTACAATACTATTATCCATATAAAAATAGTTATCTTTTCATTGTAAATATTTATAAGAAAGTAAGTCAGGATTTACTAATATTAACAGTAACAGTAATAATAACTAAAACTCACTTAGTATCTGCGTTATGATAGACACTGAGCTAAATAAACACTGAAATATCTCATTTAAATCTAAAAAAAAACAAATACTTACATAGTACATCTCCCTTAGTTTATAGATGAGAGAATAGAAACATAAAGTGTTAACTAAATTAGATTATGTCTCTCAGGAAAGAGATTATCAATAAATGAATATGAGGTGGAATTTGCCATTAAAAATTAGGTATTAAAGAAAGCATTTAGAACATTAATAAAATATTTTGCTTTTATGCACATAAATTGATAAATAGTTCGTAAGACTAAGAATGGCTTGTACTTTAAGGCAATTTCAAACACAGCATATTGTTTAATTTTTGTAATCTATTCTTCCATGCTATGTATTCTAAGTATATGGGCACATCAACAAGAGCAATAGGCATTTCACGAATGAACATCTGAAGAACCAAGATGCACAGCTGCTGCACATGTCAGTTTCCATCATTTATGATCTTCACATATTGTCCATTACATGCTGTCCTCAGAAGGCACCAGATGTAATCATTGCTCTCGTAGCAATAATACAGGGACACTGTATAGGCTGCAGAGGAGGCGTTCTGCTGATCATGGTGGTATCCTCTACCTTAATTATGCACTATATTTGCATTATTGAGAGCACAAGTGCTGCCAAGGAACTGTTATGATGTCAATGCAATTACACTGATATTATGCTGTTTCAGCATTGTTCAAATGCAAGATCCTTACTAGGCAAAATTTGATCAAAAGGCAATAGGATATTTATATCATCCCTATCAAAAGGATATTTGACAAATTAAATGTGCACACTCAGAGTCTGTTAGAGAATTTAAATAGAGTTTTAAGCTTGGTAACGAATAAATGTACATGAAGACTTTTTTTTCTGTACTGAAAGATATTTAGTTTGAAACATGAAATTGCTAATATTCAACTATTTGTGGTCACAAAAATGACACTTCCACATGATTCTTCCCAGTAAAAAGAATGCTGCTGAACTGTGCATGTCCCTGAAAATATTGTGCTTGAGGGCTGATATGTTTGTTTATTGAATTTGATACTGCTTGTTGAAAAATGCAAACAAAATATGAGTTTTAAGAAGACTCCAAATTTACAGGTATTAAATTTAGTCTTTCAATTTTATACATATTATGTATAAATCAACATACATACCATGCTGATCATCTAAGACATTTGCCATAAAGCTAAATGGTCATTTAACTCATTCACACATTCAGCAATCATTTTACTAAAGACTTCTTATATTCTAGGAGCTCTACTGAGCAATATAAAGACAAACAAAAAGACAAAAAAAAAGTTTTCCTTGGGTAAAGTTGCAAGGTAGAGAACAAGACAGATATGTAAATCAATACATCATGATGAAAGTCAGTTATTTTAAAATCAGAAATAACATATTTTTAATTGTATAGAGAGAATTTAGCATAGAAAAACTGGAGTAACCTTAATTGATGAGATGACATTTGAATGGAGTTTAAAGAATGATAGAAATGGTGAGGTAATAACGTGATGGGGTATTTTTGGAGGGAAAATGTGTCTTAAAGGAAGAAGCCACAAGCCAGCCTAGTGCGTTAGAAGGTAGTTAGATTGATGAAGATTCTCACCCACTCTGGGAATCAGAAGAGTGAAGTAGAAGGGATATAAGAGAGTGACAGATGAAAAAGTAAGATGAAAATTTATAATCATGTAACCTGTAGGTTCATTCAATGAGGTTCAATTTTATGTTGTAGTCAACAGAGTTCCATGAGAGTTTTGAAAGCCAAGAAGTGCTCTGATCATTCCCTACAAAACTTTGCATTGAGAATTTAGGGGACAGGGCTGAAAAACCTGCATAAAGAGCAATCATAAAATGCTACTCCTTCTGTTAATGAAGACTAGAAAAATGGTATTCATATATATATATATATATCCAAATATATATATATATATATATATATATATATATATATGGAAGTAACAAAGAAAAGAATATCTAAGAATTGAAGAAGCACAGAGTTGATATTTGAGGTCAGAATAGCAAAGATTATAGACATTTTTTTACCTTTCAGGAATCAGGAGGTAAAATGAGTAAAGAAAACTGTGACTGAGTATCTCAACTGCCAACATCACAAAAGCAGAGGAGTTTTAGGCATCAGTCTCAGAGGAGTTCTAGGCTCATATGCTTAAGGCTGACAAAACCTTAAATTGACCCATTGCCGGGAGCCACCACGTGAGATCCCACCCATGACAAGGTCATGTGGAAGAGCTATGACAAGCAAGGTGGATCATGGCTCAAAGGATCCCCTGAATCGGCTCGAGCATCTACCCCGAAACCAGAATCTGTCTGTCTTACTATTTTGTGCCTTTCACCAACTCTTCTGACATTAACAGGGGGCTATTTCCGACCACCTTTCTCTGGAAAAAGTCAACTTAGGGCTTTAGTTAATAAGTCTCCTGGGCACAAAAGGAATATTTCAATTCAAAACCCTCTGATGGCTTTTTAGCTTGCTTGACAGGTTTATCCATACTCTTGCAATTAACATACATGATTGTTCACAACTCCCCAACCTTGAAAGGCATGGGAAGCCAAAACATTCTAAAAGTCCTAATGAGCATAAAGTCCTTTAAGGGATGAAAAATTATTAGAATAGATAGTACTGGTAAAGGGCTTCATTATTGGGCCAACGCTTGCTGCCAAGTGCCCATATCCCTTATCCACTGTGCACCTGGGAGTGCATTAGTTAACATAGTTGGAATGTAAGAAAAACAAGCAGCAGCCTTGGAATTAACCACATCAGACCTTTGAGCTAATTGGTTCTTTCTTTGTTGTGACCCACTGACCCTTTGCTCTGTGAGAATGTAACTCTGTTTAGTACTTTCTGAGGCTGGGAGAAATAGGGAAAGAACACTTCAAGGGAAAATAAGCTTTCTGGTTGAGCAGCAGGGTCATAAAATGTCCACAGGCCTCCAAGGCCAGAAGATATTGTACACAACATTATTTATGGGAAAGGTATGCAGAAAAAATCCTGGTTTTGATAAAGACAAAACAGATGTAATGTTTGGGCTGACTCTGTATGACTTTGCATCTTTAATTTCCCTCTATGTACAAGTTAAGGTATAAAAGTTCCTTTTGAAAATAAAGTTATGGGCCTCGCTCACCAAAGCTTGGTCTCCCCGTGTCATTCTTTTTTTTTTCCTTTTCCCTCTTTTTCTCTCTCTGTTCTTCTTTCAGGATGACTCCTTGGAACACAGGAGCTTTATTGGCTTTCTGTGTAAATCAAGGAAGATCAAACTTCTGATTTCTCCACTTTGCTATCCTTATCGCCTAAGCCATCATCCTGAGGGTACCCCTGGATCCTGCTGGGGCTGGACCCAGGCAACCTATAAAAGTCAGGGGTCATCTCTGCTATAACAGTAAAGTCATTTCTTGTTTTATTTAATTTTTATTTTTTTTAATTTGTTTACTTTTAATTGGAGGATAATTGCTTTAACATTCAGGTATGACCTAAATAAAATCACTTATTATTATACAGCGGAAGTGAGAAATAGATTTAAGGAACTAGATCTGATAGACAGAGTGCCTGATGAACTATGGGCGGAGGTTCATGACATTGTATAGGAGACAGGGATCAAGACAATCCCCAAGAAAGAGAAATGCAAAAAAGCGAAATGGCTATCTGAGGAGGTCTTACAAATAGCTGTGAAAAAAGAGAAGTGAAAAGCAAGAGAAAAAAGGAAAGATATATCCATTTGTGCAGACTTCCAAAAAATAGCAAGGGGAGAAAAGAAAGCCTTCCTAAATGATCAGTGCAAAGAAATAAGGAAAACAATAGAATGGGAAAGACCAGAGATCTCAAGAAAATTAGAGATTCCAAGGGAACATTTCATGCAAAGATGGGCTCAATAAAGGACAGAAATGGTATGGATCTAACAGAAGTAGAAGATATAAGAAGAGGTGGCAAGAATACACAGAACAACTATACAAAAAAGATCTTCATAACCCAGATAATCATGATGGTGTGATCACTCACCTAGAGCCAGACATCCTGGAATGTGAAGTCAAGTGGGCCTTAGGAAGCATCACTACAAAAAAAGCAGTGGAGGTGATGGAATTCCAGTTGAGCTGTTTCAAATCCTAAAAGAGATGCTGTGGAAGTGCTACATTCAATATGTCAGCACATTTAGAAAACTCAGCAGTGGCCACAGGACTGGAAAAGGTCAGTTTTCATTCCAATCACAAAGAAAGGCAATGCCAAAGAATGCTCAAATTACCACACAATTGCACTCATCTGACACGCTAGTAAAGTAATGCTCAAAATTCTCCAAGCCAGGCTTCAGCAATATGTGAACTGTGAACTTCCAGATGCTCAAGCTGGTTTTAGAAAAGGCAGAGGAACCAGAGATCAAATTGCCAACATCCACTGGATCATCAAGGAAGCAAGAGAGTTCCAGAAAAACATCTATTTCTGCTTTGTTGACTATGCCAAAGCTTTGACTGTGTGGACCACAATAAACTGTGGAAAATTCTTCAAGAGATGGGAATACCAGACCACCTGACCTGCCTCTTGAGAAACCTGTATGCAAGTCAGGAAGCAACAGTTAGAACTGGACATGGAACAACAGACTGGTTCCAAATAGGAAAAGGAGTACGTCAAGGCTGTATATTGTCACCCTGCTTATTTAACTGAATAAATTAAGTATTATTTAATTTTAAATAATTGAGCTGGATGAAGCACAAGCAGGAATCAAGATTGCCAGGAGAAATATCAATAACCTCAGATATGCAGATGACAACACCCTTATGACAGAAAGTGAAGAAGAACTAAAAAGCCTCTTGGTGAAAGTAAAAGAGGAGAGTGAAAAAGTTGGCTTAAAGCTCAACATTCAGAAAACTAAGATCATGGCATCTGGTCCCATCACTTCATGGCAAATAGATGGGGAAACAGTGGAAACAGTGGCTGACTTTATTTTTTGGGGCTCCAAAATCACTGCAGATTTTTACTGCAGCCATAAAATTAAAAGACACTTACTCCTTGGAAGGAAAGTTATGACCAACCTAGACAGCATATTAAAAAGCAGAGTCATCACTTTGTCAACAAAGGTCAGTCTAGTCAAGGCTCTGGTTTTTCCAGTGGTCATTTATAGATGTGAGAGTTGGACTATAAAGAAAGATAAGTGCTGAAGAATTGATGCTTTTGAATTGTGGTGTTGGAGAAGACTCTTGAGAGTCCCTTGGACTGCAAGGAAATCCAACCAGTCCATCCTAAGGGAAATTGGTCCTGGGTGTTCATTGGAAGGACTGATGTTAAAGCTGAAACTCCAGTATTTTGGCCACCTGATATGAAGAGCTGACTCATTATGAAAAGACCTTGATGTTGGGAAAGATTGAAGGCAGGATAAGAAGGGGATAACAGAAGATGAGAATGTTAGATGGCATCACCGACTCAATGGACATGAGTTTGGGTAAACTCCGGGAGTTGGTGATAGATAGGGAGGCCTGGCGTGCTGTGGTTCACGGGGTCGCAAAGAGTCGAACATGACTGAGCAACTGAACTGAACTAAATTGCTTTACAATATTTTGTTGGGTTTTGCCATACGTCAACTGAATCAGCCATAGGTATACATATTTCCTCTCCCTCTTGGACTTCCTCGCCACCTCCCACCCCACTCCACCCCTCTAGATTGTCACAGAGCACCAGGTTTGAGAACCCTGTGTTATACAGCAAATTCCCACTGGCTATCTATTTTGCATATGGTAATACATTTGTTTCACTGCGACACTCTCAATTTGTCCCACACTTTCCTTTCCCCACTGTGTCTACAAGTCTGTTTTCTGTCTGTGTCTCCATTGCTGCCCTGAAAACAGGTTCATCAGTACCATTTGTTTCTGGATTCCATATATATGCCTTAATATATGATATTTGTTTTTCTCTTTCAGATTTACTTCAAGAAGTAAGTCATATCTGCTTGTCCTCCACCCTCTAACCTCAGTCTACATTCTTGAAGATGTCAAAATCCATGTAGACGATCTTTTTAGTACTCTAAGCTCTCATGTTTTAATTACTTCAATCCCAATTGGCTTTGCCTTCTTCATATCTTATCCAATAGTAATACTATTGTTTCTGTCACCATCAGTAACTGTATCTTCAGAGTTTACTTGCTGTAAAATCCCCACTCTACACATTATTCCATTGCATTCAAACTTTATGTTTTGTTTTCCTTGTCTGCTCTAATCTCACTTTCTTGTTTTCCTCCTGATTCAATGTAGACTGGAAAATTCCACTCACATTTGTATATACATTTTGAACTTGTCTCTCCTTCCACCACACTTCTCCAGCAGATGGTTAACCCCAATTATAAACAGCCCTCGAATAACATTTTGCTTATGCTCAAACAGTAGAAAATGTCTGTAGAAAAACACATATCCATCTGGTCTGTCTTTAAGAAATCTCATGTGGGCCCTCAGTGCTACTTTGAAACCTGTTTTATTTTTATTCTTATACTCTCTCAGATAAATATTTTGCATCATACCTCTCACACTCTCTCAGATAAATATTTTGCATCATACCTCTTCATATGTAATAATTCTTGTCTCTAAGTCTTTCTCAAGGAGTAAGCACACCTGAGAAATCAGAAGTCACCAGAGAGTTTTCTCACTTTAAACCAGGCTTTGTACTGTTTTTATATCTGTTGCCACATACTCTGTCTGCTTCCTATTGAAATGGATAAACTACCCTTGGTCCCATATAAGGACCTCACATTATTATCTGGCTAATACGTTCTTTTGCCTTCTATAGGTCTTTTCTAGGCATTCCCTTTTAACTCTTAAACCACCCAAATTTTCCTTTAATTGGATTCTTTCCCTTGTCATATAGTTCAGTTCAGATCAGTTGCTCAGTCGTGTCCGACTCTTTGCAACCCCAAGGACCACAGCATGCCAGGTTTCCCTTTCCCATCACCAACTCCCAGAGCCTGCCCAAACTCATGTCCATCAAGTTTGTGATGCCATCCCACCATCTCATCCTCTGCTGTCCCCTTCTCCTCCCACCTTCAATCTTTCCCAGCATCAGGGTCTTTTCTAATGAGTCAGTTCTTTCAGTAAGGTGGCCAACGTATTGAAGCTTCAGCATCAGTCCTTCCAATGAATATTCAGGATTGATTTCCTTTAGGATTGAGTGGTTGGATCTCCTTGCAGTTCAAGTGACTCTCAAGAGTCTTTCCAACACCACAGTTCAAAAGCATCGATTCTTCAGCACTGAGTTTTGTTTAAATCCAACTCTCACATCCATACATGACTACTGGAAAAACCATAGCTTTGACCAGATGGACCTTTGTCAGCAAAGTGATGTCTCTGCTTTTTAATATGCTGTCTAGGTTTGCCATAGCTTTTCCTCCAAGGAGCAAGCGTCTTTTAATTTCATGGTAGCAGTCACCATCTGCAGTGATTCTGGAGCCAAAGAAAATAGTCTCCAACTGTTTCCATTGTTTTCCCATCTATTTGCCATGAACTGACAGGCCATGATCTTAGTTTTTTGAATACTGAGTTTTAAGCCAGCTTTTTCACTCTTTTCTTTCACTTTCATCAAGAGCTCTGTAGTTCCTCTTTTCTTTCTGCCATAAGGGTGGTGTCATCTGCATATCTGAGATTGTTGATATTTCTCCTGGCAATTTTGATTCAAGCTTGTGCTTCATCCAGCCCAGCATTTCACATGAAGTACTCTGCATGTAAGTTGAATAATCAGGGTGACAATATACAGCTTTGACGTGTGAAATTTTGAACCACCCCATTATTCCACATCTGGTTCTCACTGTTGCTTCTTGACCTGAATATAGATGTCTCAGGATGCAGGTAAGGTGGTCTGGTATTCCCATTTACTTAAGAATTTTCCACAGTTTTTTGTGATCCACACAGTCAAAGGCTTTAGCATACTCAGTGAAGCAGTAGATATTTTCCTGGAATTCTCATGCTTTTTCTACGATCCGATGGATGTTGGCAATTTGATCTCTGGTTCCTCTGCCTTTTCTAAATTGAGCTTGAACATCTGGAAGTTAGTTCAAGTACCGTTGAAGCCCAGCTTGGAGAATTTTGAGCATTACTTTGCTAGCATGTGAGATGAGTGCAATTGTGGGATAGTTTGAACATTCTTTTGCACTGCCTTTCTTTGGGACTAGAATGATCTTTTCCTGTTCTATGGCCACTGCTGAGATTCCATATTTGCTGGCATATTGAATGCAGCACTTTAACAACATCATATTCAGCATTTGAAATAGCTCAGCTGGAATCCCATCACATCCACTAGCTTTGTTTATAGTGATTCTTCTCATGGCCCACTTGACTTCACATTCTAGGATGTCTGGCTCTAGATGAGTGATCAAACTAGTGTGGTTATCTGGGTCATCAAGATCTCTTTTGTATATTTTTGTGTATTGTTGCCACCTTTTCTTAATATCATCTGCTCCTGTTAGGTGCGTACCATTTCTGTCCTTTATTATGCTCATCGTTGCATGAAATGTTCCCTTGTCACCTCTAATTTTGTTGAAGAGATCTCTAGCCTTTCCCATTCTATTATTTTCCTCTATTTCATTTCAATTATTACTTCAGAAGGCTTTCTTATCTCTCCTTGCTATTCTTTGGAACTCTGCATTCAGAGTTCATATAGGCACACTGTTATTTAGGCCAGTAAAATACCCTCTCTGATCCTTACAACCTAATCAATATATTTCCATATTTCTTGTTCCTCTTTAGGAGAAATCAGTTTCAAAGATATGATCCACTGCTCCAGTCTTTGAGTCACCTGCCATCTTCTCCTCCACTTCAAATAGACATCTATTCCCAATTTTGTCAGGTAACAAAAGCACCCATGACAAGCTTTTGTATATCATTTACCAATGTATAAATTGATAGCTTATTCTTGACTTCACTGGTTCTACAATTTGCCTTGGGAAAGTGATCGATGAGGTATAAGAGATGTCTGAGGATAGCAACTGTTTCATGGGCTTCCCTAAAACAGATTTCATGTGCATCACTTGATGGTTCATACACCAAAGGTAAAATGCCTCCTATGCAGCCTAGAGAGGACCCTAGGGAGCTATGGCTGGAAATCACTCAGGTCACCAATAATTGCCTGTGTATTCTTTCTCTCTCCAGTTGTACTGCATTTTTTAACTTTGCTAAAGCTTTAATAAGTAATCAATCTGTTACGCCTTGTGAGTACTTTCAAATACTCAATCCTGTATAACCAGTGCACACAATTCTCTGAAAATTTCATTTCATTTTCTATACATGAATATGGTTTAAGTCATAAAATACTTTTTATGCGGTTTTAAAAGAAAGCTTGAAAAGCATTAGTTTAGGTCATTATCCAGTCCCATGATTTTAAATACCGTTTATATGTGGTACGCTATGCTATGCTATGCTAAGTCACTTCAGTCGTGTCCGACTCTGTGTGACCCCATAGACCGCAGCCCACCAGACTCCCCCATCCCTGGGATTCTCCAGGCAAGAACACTGGAGTGGGTTGCCATTTCCTTCTCCAATGCATGAAAGTGAAAAGTGAAAGTGAAGTCACCTAGTCGTGTCTGACTCTTAGTGACCCCATGGACTGCAGCCTACCAGGCTCCTCCGTCCATGGGATTTTCCAGGCAAGAGTACTGGAGTGGGGTGCCATTGCCTTCTCTGTTATAAATGTGGTAACTCCCACATATATATCTTTAACTGCTTCCCTAAATTCAAAATTTGCATGATACAATGAATACTTGATATTGGATATACAATGTGCATCTAAAGTACAGAATATCTTAAACTTTTGATTTCCCTCTATCAACTTTTGTTTCTGATAATCTATGTATGTGTTTTTTTCCATATCATTACATCATCATTCAACTTGTGGTACTGGAGAAGACTCTTGAGAGTTCCTTGGGCAGCAGGGAGATCAAACAAGTCAATCCTAAAGGAAATGAAGCCTGAATGTTCATTGGAATGACTGATTCATAAACTATAATACTTTGGCCACCTGATGCAAACAGCCAACTCATTGGAAAAAACCCTGAAGCTGAAAAGGATTGAAGACAGAAGGAGAAGGGGTGACAGAGAATGAGATGATTGGATAGCATCACTGATTCAATGGACATGAGTTTGAGCAAACTCTGGGAGACAGTGAAGGACAGGGAAATATGTCATTCTCAGTCCATGATAATGCCAAGAGTCAGACAGGACTTAGCAACTGAACAACAACACCACATCATCATTCATCTTATTGCTTAGGAATAAAGAAGAGAAAGAGGAAGAACTAAGAGTCACCTTTTCCTTTCTTTATCGACTCTGCCAAATCTACTAGCAAACTAGTTAGAATCTGGTTCAAAATATATCTCAAATGTAATAGTTAACTCCACTAACCCTGATATTGCACTTGGTCAATTAACTATCATCCCCTACCTGGGCCACTATAGTCTCCATATTCTCATTATTTTCAAGTGTAGCACATGCTCTGCTGTGCTGCCTGGATTCCCCTTCTAACTATGACATTTATTTTCCCTAGCTGCTTGGAACATGGGCAATTGGTGGCTTAGGGTTGTGTTCCTCTTTTATCACTGTCTTTAGCCAAAAGTAAGTGTCTTGCTTTCAGAGCTGTCTTCTCTGAGAATACAAAGGTACAAATACCACTTTCAACTCTGGGACGGCTGAGAAGGGCCAATTCTCAAGTTCCACGTGGGATTGTCCGAAGACTTTGCTGCAAATTTATCACAGTCTAAATTCTCCCTTAGTCCACTCCTGCTTCTCTCATTTTTTTTCCCTAAAGAACCAAACCTAAGATATCATTTTAGAACCATTTATCCATAGAATGTATATAATATCTTTCCATTAAAATCAAATCAAGTCAGTTCTCTGTTCAAATACCTAAAATCTTTCTAGCATACTCACAAAAAGGTACTTGATATGACTTTTAAGGTCCTGAAAAACAATGACTCAGATGACCTCTCACATATTATTATTTTTTTTAATTTCCTTTTTCACTCATTCTTTTCAAAGCATTCTAGCCACATTATTTATTTATTTTCTGGAAAAATTCTTTTCTGTGTTAGGGCCATTGCACCAGCTGTCCCCTCTGGCATCAAGGATGGCGAATGTTCATCTTTGATCTTCAGATGTTTAGACTCTGTTATTTTAGAATTCAACTTCAGTATAACCTAGCTCCCTTAGAGCGTTCTTCTTTGACTACTAAATCAGAAACATCCTCCCACGTCTTTTCTATCATGTTCTGCTTTGATTTTCTACATAGCATTCATCACTAGAGTATTTTCCTTCCTCTATTTTTATTGATTTATGGAAGTATGCATGTATGTGTGTATACATATATTTAGTTATTTTTACGCCTCTCCCAAATGGGATGGAAAATGCATAAAAGCAGAAACTACACCTGTTGTCTTCATTCTTATATCCCTGGTTTATAGAACACGACCAAAATCTTTGTAGTCTGACAATAATTATGGTGGATAATAAGTTATAACTGGTTTATTATAACATATTAATAAACTCTTTCTTGATTTGATGAATATACTGCCTGATATCAGTATAATTACAATGTTTCCTTAATAATTTGTCTTAGGCTGGGCTTCCTGGAAGTCAACCCAGAGAGGGAGATTTGTGTGGAAGTAATTTATTAGTTCCCAGGAAAACTTAGTAGAGGAGAAGAAAATAGAACAGAATGAGAAGCAGTCAAGCAAGGAAATAATATGAGCTAAAGTCCCTGAGAGGGTACCAATGATTCAAACATACAAGAGTGCCTTGGAAACAGTGCAAGTCTCATCTTGGAAGTGTCCCAAACAGTAGTCGGAGAGCTGAGTATTAATACTCCTTCACCTTTCAGGCTTAAGTTATAATTTGCTAATTGTGACATAGATTCCTGTTCACTTGTACAAAACATACAAACACAAAGGATGCTGGCAAACTGAGGACAGCTCTTCAACACAGAGAAATGAGGACAGACTCAAATAAGTGAAAAGATGCCCTTGGCAAAAGGATTTGAAATGATATGGGTGGAGCCCTAATGGCATCTCCTATAATAGATTCTGTTCATAGGAGATTAAAAATACATAAAGAGCTTGTTTTCCTTAACTAAATTTACAAATTCAATTCAAAGCCTATCAAAAAACTACAGTGTGGAACTAATACAGATATAAACAGTTTCAAAAAGAAGCAATACTTATACACATAGTCCTGCTATCAGTTCAGTTCAGTCACTCAGTCGTGTCCGACTCTTTGCGACCCCATGAATCGCAGCACACCAGGCCTCCCTGTCCATCACCAACTCCCGGAGTTCACTGAGACTCACGTCCATTGAGTCAGTGATGGATCCAGCCATCTCATCCTCTGTCATCCCCTTTTCCTTCTGCCCCCAATCCCTCCCAGCATCAGAATCTTTTCCAATGAGTCAACTCTTTGCATGAGGTGGCCAAAGTATTGGAGTTTCATTTAGAAAGATGGTAACAATAACCCTGTATACAAGACAGCAAAAGAGACACTGATGTATAGAACAGTCTTATGGACTCTGTGGGAGAGGGAGAGGGTGGGAAGATTTGGGAGAATGACATTAAAACATGTATAATATCATGTATGAAATGAGTTGCCAGTCCAGGTTCGATGCACGATACTGGATGCTTGGGGCTGGTGCACTGGGACGACCCAGAGGGATGGTATGGGGAGGGAGGAGGGAGGAGGGTTCAGAATGGGGAACACATGTATACCTGTGGTGGATTCATTTCGATGTTTGGCAAAACCAATACAATATTGTAAAGTTTAAAAATACAAAAAAATAAAATAAAATTGAAAAAAAAATTGGAGTTTCAGCTTTAGCATCATTCCTTCCAAAGAACACCCAGGGCTGATCTCCTTTAGAATGGACTGGTTGGATCTCCTTGCAGTCCAAGGGACTCTCAAGAGTCTTCTTCAATACCACAGTTCAAAAGTCCTGCTATAGATGGCAATTTTCTTCATTTTAAAGATGATGATTAATCAGTGGGAGGGAGAGATTTTCTTTAGCAACTATAGTTGGAAGCAAGGAATAGCCATATGAAAGAAAGCTAAATTTGATCCCATCTACTGCATTGCTTATTTCAAGCCAGAGCAAAGATAAAATATTAAAATATATTGATAACACTGATGCATTAGTAGAAAGTGTGAGTGAATGGTCACCTGACATTTTTGGGCCTTTATGACACATTCCATAGAAATTAAAAACCATATACCCTGAAAATTCAACTACATTAGATCATAAATAATCTACATAAAATTAAAACCAAATGCTAAAATAAGATATTTGAAGGCATTGCATTGAGAAATTTAAAGGTCCATTAATCCAATGTAAAATTATTAATGTGCATTGTATAGTACTTTATCTTGCCTTCTTCATCAAAAAATGATTATGAATGAATATTTCATGTAATTCGTTTTGTTCCCTCTCATAAGATGTCAAATGACATTGTCAGGAAGAAACAGATTTTTTTCTCTACCCTTCCAGGTTCTTGTGGCTAAGAATTAAATTGACATGAGACAGGTTAAAGGGAGAAACTAAAACAAAAGTAAATACCATGTGTACATAGAAGAGACCCAAGTATACTGAGTATCTCAACAAAATGGCTGAACATCTCACTTTAAATGCCAGAAAGAGAGGAGCTTGTTGTGGTGGTGATTTGGGACCTCAAAGATGAAGCAGGCAATTTACATAGAGACAAACATGCCAGTGTTTGGTAAATAATTATTCGCTTGACCATTCAGAGACAATGCGACACAGATGGATTCTAACAGACTTAGCTAGGCTCCTTCATGTCTCCCACACCTAAATCTTACTGCAGTGACGTATGGTGATGGCTCCCTTCCTGGAACACGTTCTCTCTCTACATTCTTTTAGGCAGTTGAGGGAGGTCAATGTTTCTGACTATCTTTGGGACCTTGAATGTTTTCAGTTTGAAATAATCCAGATGCCAGCAAGATACTGAGGGGGTAGCACATTTTTATCCCCTACCATATTGAATTCAGTTTTTATTGGTTTTCCTCATTGAAAGGAAGGGAAATCCCAGGGCCTGTTCAAAACTGCTACAAACAGCATTTATTTCCCTTCCTAAAGATTACTGTCTCCCCAATTTTTTTTCTATTCTCTAGACTGCACGTGAATACATAAGCATATGCACATTTTAGTTTGTGCACATACATATGCATCACTGTAAATTAAAAATTAAGAATGCCATAGGGGAATAGTTTAAGGCAATGAGAACGTGTTGATTAAAAAGGAGGGGCCTGTGGGGAAAAACAATTATATGCCAATATCTGAAGGTTAGAAATGTTGCAAAGGCAATTGTCTTGCATTAGGTTGTCACAGAAAAGAGGACTGTGCTGATATAAAATAAATTATGTGTAGGTGAAGTTTTCTTAAATATTTTCATTAAAAAGTAAAAGTTGTCATCATCACTCATTCATATAATTTTGAAGAGCATTTGTCTTCTAACCAGGGATGATATTGAGGTGAACAAAATGGACATAAAACTTTCTTCATGAAGCTTATTTTCAGCAACAGAGAATTTACTTGTCAGAGTTGTGTTAAAATAAACCAATCAATCTTCGCTGAGTGCCTCTTATGTAAAAATAACTATATTATCTCTCTTCTACTTCCAAAAATTAGCACTGTATTTGCACATTTGTCAACAGTTATCATCTCTGGAAATGTGGAGTTACTAGTCTTTATAACAGGGAACACTATAGGATTGTTATGTTAGAAGAACACTGGAAACATGGTCTTAGAAAATTTTAGATTCCCTTTAGCTACACAAATAGTGCTATTAAGTGCCCATCTGAATACAGAATGTAAATTTAAAAGAGATCTGTAAATCTAGAAGTTGTCAGAGTATAGATGTTATCTTAAATCCCAAGACCTCATGAGATCATGGAGGACGCAGAAGTCAATAGAGACAGGGAAAGATCGAAGACTAAGATATATGTCAGTCCAACAATGAGACATGATCTTTGGGGTTGTGATGAGGACCTAGGAGGAAAGACACAAAAGAGAAATTAATTGAGTAGAAAAACCAGGAGGATATACAATCTTGAAAACAAAATGAAGAAATGTTTTAATGACGGTGGATCTATCAACTGTTTCAAATACAGCTGATGGGACAAGTAAGATAAGCAGGGAGAATCAAATAAATTGAGGAAGATAAACCTCACTGATGACCTTGCAAGAGTGATATCTGTGGAGTAAATGATGCTATCTATTCAAGAAGAGATGGAGGAGAGGAATTAGATGATGAATCTGGATAATTTAAAAAAATCACTTGGAAAAGGAAGGGAGATTTGGTATTATAATTTGACAACTGAAATAATAATGTGAATGATTTTCAGGTTGATGAAATAACATGTTTTATGTTAAAGAGAATGATCTAGTGGAGAAGAATAATTTGACATTGAGACACTAAGGTGGAGAGTCCTCATTTTCTGTTACATAAGTTAGTACCTTGGAACATATAGTTCATCTACTTTTACTCACCTCATACATAAAAGGGCTTCCCTTGTGGCTCAGCTGGTAAAGAATTTGCCTGTAATGTGGGAGACCTGGCTTCAATCCCTGGGTTGGGAAGATCCCCTGGAGAAGGGAAAGGCTACCCACTCCAGTATTCTGGCCTGGAGAATTCCATGGACTGTATAGTCTATGGGGTCGCAAAGATTTGGACACGACTGAGCGACTTTCATTTCACTTCACTTCATATACAAAAACTGTAATTTTTTCAAAATCAAAAGTCATATTTATGTATAGCTATTTTAGTACATGTGAAAATGCTGACAATTTTAATAGAGTATAATATTAGCCAGTATAAGCATGAAAACTTACCAAATAGAAAACAGGATACACTGTATTTCCAGATGGGAAAATCATTCTTATCTGTATAATATGCTACATGTTTTTAGGTACTTTATGGGGTTCATATTGATGCTTTTGAACTGTGGTGTTGGCGAAGACTCTTGAGAATCCCTTGGACTGCAAGGAGATCCAACCAGTCCATTCTAAAAGAGATCAGCCCTGGGTGTTCTTTGGAAGGAATGATGCTGAAGCTGAAACTCCAATACTTTGACCACCTCATGCGAAGACTTGACTCATTGGAAAAGACTCTGATACTGGGAGAGATTGGGGGCAGGAGGAGAAGGGGATGACAGAGGATGAGATGGCTGGATGGCATCACCGACTCGATGGACGTCAGTTTGAGTGTGACGTCAGTTTGAGTGAACTCCGGGAGTTGGTGATGGACAGGGAGGCCTGGTATGCTGCGATTCATGGGGTCACAAAGAGTCAGACACAACTGAGTGACTGAACTGAACTGAACTGATGGGGTTCATATAGATCCTATATTGATTTACATTGAAACTTACTAGTATAACCAAAATAAATATAAAACTATGATAGAAAAAACTATTTTATAGTAAGGATCAATTTAAAAAGAAGGGGGGTTGAAATAAGGAGAGTTTAGAAATGTGGAGGCATGGAGATTAATATAGTTTTGTTTGTTTGATTTTTTTATAAGAAGAAGTGATGATACAGGAGAAAATTCATGAAATAGAGTTTTGATGTGAACTTTTTAAGAGGATGAAAAGCTTTTTACCTTATGACAAGATCAGAAGAAGATGTTTAAAGCAGAAATGCGGGGGGAAAGTTGAAGTCAAACAAAAGGGTGAAAGACACAGGACTTCAGCAGCAACCTTGGATTTATTTAAGGGGACAGTGCTAAGAGTGGAAAGCCCAGGAAGCTGTTCAGAGTCTGAACTGGAATATAAATGATCATATTCTTTTCATATTAAAAAGCTACAAGATACATTTCTCCCAATATATCTTTGATTAAAACTCAGATCTTCTCAGAAACATTTTTACATAATTACTATAAATTGTCAATTTCTATTGAAAATCTCATGCTTAAAGTAATGTATAATCAACATTGCTAATTACACACACAAACGAGGTAACAATGGTGTTATTTTTAAAAATTCTATATATTGAACATAATGAGTAAATAGATATTTCATGATAAATGTTGGGGGTATTTTTAAATAGAAATAGAAGGATGAAAATAATATGTAACTCACAGAAGATGTTATTGGGTGATATTAAGGATTTACCTAGATCATTACTTACACTGAATTTGTTATATGAAAAAAATACAGCCAGCGTAGTTTCCTTCTGGAATCACCCAGCAACCAATAAAGAGAAACAAACAAAATAAACAAAATATTGATCCACTAGCCTTAATCACTGTCATCCCTCACTAGTTGATCAATGTAATATTACTCAAACACTTTATAGTTATCATAGCAAAAAATAATGTAAGGGATACTTTTAATGTAAGCAAATACTTTTTCTTTGAAAATCTTACAATCCTGTTGGTTATAGACCAAGGTTAAAGTGGGTAGATTCTAGTGGTTTAGAGGAGGATTTTGCCACTGTGAGTAAGACTGGTGCAGGAAGACTAGTGGGAGAATTGGGAATTGAAATATGGGTTGAATTTTTACACGAGAAAAAGAGATGGGAAGAGGGTAAAGTATCTGGACTTCTTTAGAATTGAGAACTAATAAAATGTACTCTGGAGAAAATATTATTGATTTGAAAGGAAAAAAAATGAGATTTGTGGGATGGGAGAGTAGATGCAAAGGGGGTAGTTTTAGACTATATTTGAAATTCCTTGAAACATATTCTAGATTTTATACTTTAATGTCATTTACATTGTTACTTTGGATATTTGCACTTAATATCACCCCAATTTCAAGTCAATTATGCAATAGAACTTATCTCTTCAACTTCAAATTGCCTTTATTGATTATCAATCCATTCTTTTAAATATTTCATTCTTGTCTTCAAACTCCTAATTTTGGGCCATTCTCCAAACCCCATATTATCAAATCTTTTTTTCCATTTATTCTGCCAAAGTCACTCCTTTATGCTTAATTTGTTCTCATTTCCACTTATCTTAGAATAAACTCAGAGTTCATCTCATTCACACACACATACACACAAAATTAGTCTATTTAGTGGCTAGTGAAAATTTTCATTAATTAGATAAATGTTTATTTTCCTATTTGGCTTCTGGTATTTGAGTCTTTAACATACAATTTTGCTATATCTTGTGCATTTATAGTGAGACTATGATTAATAGAAAGTAAAACAATAACCAGATATGATTTCAGAATAATTATGCAAATATTAGAGGCTAAGTATAAAATCCTGTCAAATTTTGTTTGCAACTCAGGAGAAAAGGCATATAATCTTACATTATTGTCCATATCACCACTGTCAGCCTCACCACACACACACACACACACACACACACACACACACACACACACACACACATAACAGAGACCCCTGGCATTGCTTACATTTTTCAAAGAAAGGCTAAGCTATTCTATATGCATTTTGTTTTATTTAACAATGACCTTCAGGATCTTCTATTTGGAAGTAAATATCTTCGTGCAACAGTGACAGAAAATAATTCAAGACTGATCTAATCCATTCAGATTTCTAATCCTGGCTCCTTTAATGCACACATTAATTAATATTAAGGGAAAAAAAGATTTTAGAAGAACTTCATTCTAGGGAACATTTTGTAAATAAATACATATTAGGAAAAAGTGATCCTAGTTTGAATACAGGAAAACATTACTGTGATTCATTTTTATTCATTTATCTTTTACTCTTATTCCTATTTGAGAAGCCTAGGTATACTTCAGTTTGTATTACAGAGTAATGACACAAGCAAATTGCTATAAATGAAGTTATTTCAAGGAGCAACACATTTTGTAAAATGCTTTGGGAACATTCACTATCTAACTACTCTTCACTTTAGTGATGTACTACCCAAGGAAACCAAGACCACATCAATGCATAACTTTAATTAGAATGCAGATGCAAGAGTATGCAGCTGAGAAACACTGATAGTTTAGAGGAAAACAAACTATCAAGCAGTGCAATGAAAAATGAAAAAGCAGCAAAATTTTTAAATCTTATGGATAACAAGGGAACAGACCAAAAAGTATACAGCATGCATGAGGATACACAGGAGAGCAAGTTAAAGAAACTGCACTGATGAATACAAAGGCTAAACTCAGAAGTTATTTGTCAAGTGTGCCAGGCTAGTTAGGTGAGAAGCTATACTTGAGTATGAGGAAAAGAGAAGGTGGGGGGGTGAGTAAAAATAACAATGAAAGTGAAATGGCATTTAATAGAATACAAGAATATGGTTTAAGTAATGATAAATTAAGGGCATTCCTCAACTCACTTGAAAATGAAAAGATACCATGCCTAATTATACATAGGTAGCATTTACATGACTTCCATTGGACAGACAAGCAAATGAACCTCTTTTTAAGACAGGACAGTTCTCAAGCCACTGTATGATACTTGTTTCAAAGTACTTCTTATGTGGAAACACTTTTTATGTAAAATTTTAAAAATGGGTATAAAACCTGAGCAATATTTTACCAGTAATATGGTTGTGAGAATACAAGAGACAAAGGGTTACAAGTTAATTTTTAATAAAACTCTATCACATCATGGCACCCCATTCTCTTGCCTGGAAAATCCCATGGACGGAGGAGCCTGATAGGCTGCAGTCCATGGGGTCGCAAAGAGTTGGACACAACTGAGCGACTTCACTTTCACTTTTCACTTTCATGCACGGGAGAAGGAAATGGCACCCACTCCAGTGGTCTTGCCTGGAGAATCCCAGGGACGGGGGAGCCTGGTGGCTGCCGTCTGTGGGGTCGCACAGAGTCGGACACAACTGAAGTGACTTAGCAGCAGCAGCAGCATCACATCGCTTTAAGCAGTTCATCATAAACAGAAATCAATTTCACATGATTTTTCACATGTGTGTATCAAGCTCAAAAGAACTTGTACTAATTTCAGCCAAAGACAAGTGTTTGAAATATATTATTCACAATTAGAAATCAACATTTCACTGCTTGATTTCATCAGATATTTAAATTAAGCCTATCTATTTTTTTATACATGAACAACATTCATGTTTTGGTATTGCCAGTATTCACTTTATTTCACTTAGTCATTATAGATTTTTACATATTACTTCATATTTTAGGTTATCAATTCTGTTCCAATAAGTTAAGATAAAATTGGTACGTGCTTTACAATCTTCTGTAGCTACCTATATTGTGAAGGTTTTCTGCTTCATTTAGTGACATTTAATAATGCTTCCTCTTCCTAATCTAGCCAAATTATTTTAAAGTAGGAAACATAAGAAAATATCATTAGCATACTTAAAATCATATTGGTAATGGACTTTAAAATAAATTACTTAATTTAATTTAGTTATGCCCAGAGGAAAACCCATAGCTTTAAGTACTAATAAAGACAATTAGAAAAGATATTAAATACAAAATTCAATATGCTAGTAAATGAATACAATGAATTACACAAGTAAAAGAAAAAATATATACTGCAACAGAAGGATAGTATAACTATCAAAAAGGTAATTCTTAAAAAAAGAAAAAAACATGCAACAGAAGCTATGAAGGTTAGGACAAATTTGCACAAAATATAGGACTCTAAATTCAAAATGCTCATAAAAACAAAAGGAATTTAAAGATCATATGATAGAAGGAAAATGATTATGTAAATAAATGTATTAGTAATTTGAAATAATCTAAAGTAAATATAACAATCAGATAAAATGATCAATTTTCTCAGAAAAAAGCAATTTCTAGTAGAAACAGAAAAACTAAAACAACACATGTACACTGTAATAATTACTACCTGTTCCATTTTTTAATGTGTGACTGCTGACAGTTCTATGCCTCACAGCATCTCCCACCCCACTTTACACCCCACTTTCTGCTCCACATCTAGTACACTGATAAGAAAGTTGGGTGTTCTCTTTGGCAATAGCAGGTGGTTCAAACCATGCAGTCCCCATACTGTGTGCAAAGGAAGCCTCATCTGGCTCCATCCCTAAACACAATGAAAAGTTCAAGCCAGTCTCCTCTCTCTTTACTTTCTCACATTATGTCCAGCCTTGCTTGTGAGTTACTCTGCTCTCTCCAGAAAGTTTCATTATATTATTAATAAACAAGTAATAATATTTTCATACTATCTTAGTGTGTGTGCAGTGTCATAAGTTTGCACTTATAAATGACATTTTGAGTAGAGGTTAATCTAGTTTCCATCGCTGACTACAGTACATGTACATGCACATACACACACGCACCGTGTATGTGCGTTTGAATGTGTACATGTGTATGGTACATATGATTTAGTCCCAAAGCAAGAGTCTCTGTAAATGGAGAGACATCAAGAATTATTGCTAATGTCAGTAACAAAAGCATATGACTACTATCGCCACTACTATCAATCACTTGCTAGAGGGATCCACCAGTTCTTTTAGTAAAGAATACTTTATAAGTACTTAAATATTTTTTTTATTTTAATCTGGGAGTGGAATTGAAGAAGCAATTACAGAAAACAATACAGAGATTAAAAATAAAAATGCATCGATGCATATTAGTAAGTGGCCTTCTGAGGTGGCAGTAGTGGCAAAGAACCTGACTGCCAATGCAGAAGACATAAAATGATGAAGGTTTGATCCCTGAGTTGAGAAGATCCCTGGAGGAAGGCATGGCAACACACTCCAATTGGCTTTTGCCTGAAAAATCGCCTGGAGAGAGGAATCTGGCAGGCTACAGTCCACAGGGTGGAAAAAACTCACACATAACTGAAGTGACTTAACACACACACACATACAAATACACACACACTGAAAAAAAAATACTGACAAAGCAGAAAGATAATCACATGTCACAAAGTTTAGGAGGAGTCTTAAACTACTCCTAAAACTTCAAAGGATCAAAAATTGAAAAATAAGTATTTTTTTAAAGGCAGCTACTGTGGACTAAATATTTGTGTATTACCAGTTCACATGTAGAAGCTCCAACCCTCAATGCTAGCATTCAATTTTACAAGGCAGAGATTAGAGGGAGAAGCCTATGATAGAGATTTAAAAAATAATAATAAAATGGAGGTTATCATCATACAGAGAGTATTTAAATGCATGAGACTGTATGTAATCATAAAGGGATTATGTTTAGAAGAGGTCCAAGTATTGAGCTTTGGGGATTCATGAGAAGCAGCAAAGATGATTAAGAAGCATTGGTTAATTAAGGAGGGAATTAAATATTGAAAACAGTATTCTAACAATCAAGTGAAGTTATCTCCAAAAGATGAACTATATCATTGGTAAGACAACAGCAAGATAGAAGAAGATTCTGAAATAATTGGTTCTAGTAATGTGAGTTTATTGATGACTTTAACAAGTTATATTCTAATAGACTATCAATGATTAAATTGATTAGAAAACAAATAAAGTGCAGCTGATCACTGAACAAGGGGATTAATCTGAATATAATTTACAGTTGCTCTCCAAATTAGTAGATCTTAGTTATCTGAGGATGCAACCAACCAAGGATAGTGTACTGTATTATTTATAATTGAAAAGGATCTGTTTAGAAGTGGACCTCTACAGTTCAAGGGGGCTTCCCTGGTAGCTTAGTCAGTAAAGAATCTGCCTGCATTGCCAGAGACCCCAGCTCAGTTCCTGGGTTGGGAAGATCCCCTGGAGAAGGAAATGACAGCCCACTCCAGTATTCTTGCCTGGCAAACCCCATGGACAGAGGAGCTTGGTAGGTTACAGTCCATGGGGTTGTAAGAGTCAGACATGACTTAGCAACTAACCACCACAGAAAATCGCTATAGTTCAAGGGTCAATTATGTTGCAGAAGCTATGAAATGGGGAGCATAATGGAATGACTCTTAGGTAAAATGTAAGTTATTATTTTAAGATTGTATATATTGTGCATATAGCTATACTGTTAGGAATTAATTACTCAGTAGAAAAAACATTAATTACAGCTGTAAGTGACAAAACAGTATTAATTTGATCACTTCCTTTACTAAAGGAGAAAATAGGATTTAGTTGCAAGTGAAAGTGCTGGTCTTAAAATTGAAGCAAGAAGAGTCTATTGAATGTGAGAGTAAAGCACTGTTTATGGACAGATTCAGATATTAGAGGTTGAAGGAGTGAGGAATGGTTTCTGTTTTTCAAAAAGGTAAAAGGCAAGGTCAGTGAGAATGAGGAAGGAAGACAAGTGAGTGTAGTTTTAAGAATAGAGGAGAAAGGAGAAATATTCATTGAAGACAAGAGAATTTAATTATACTAAGAATTGTCTGGTAGAAACAAACATCAAATGGGTTATTTTTAAGTGGTATTGGCAAAACAATTAGATAGGTTCCTCGGTATCCACATCTGAACAGTATGAAAAGGCAAGATGATAGGATACTGAAAGAGAAACTCCCCAGGTCAATAGGTGCCCAATATTGCTACTGGAGATCAGTGGGGAAATAACTCCACAAAGAATGAAGGGATGGAGCCAAAGCAAAAAGAATACCCAGCTGTGGATGTGACTGGTGATAGAAGCAAGGTCCGATGCTGTAAAGAGCAATATTGCATAGGAACCGGGAATGTCAGGTCCATGAATCAAGGCAAATTGGAAGTGGTCAAACAAGAGATGGCAAGAGTGAATGTCGACATTCTACAAATCAGCGAACTCAAATGGACTGGAATGGGTGAATGTAACTCAGATGACCATTATATCTACTACTGCGCGCAGGAATCCCTCAGAAGAAATGGAGTGGCCATCATGGTCAACAAAAGAGTCCAAAATGCAGTACTTGGATGCAATCTCAAAAACGACAGAATGATCTCTGTTCGTTTCCAAGGCAAACCATTCAATATCACAGTAATCCAAGTCTATGCCCCAACCAGTAATGCTGAAGAAGCTGAAGTTGAACGGTTCTTTGAAGACCTGCAAGACCTTTTAGAACTAACACCTAAAAAAGATGTCCTTTTCATTATAGGGGACTGGAATGCAAAAAGTAGGAAGTCAAGAAATACCTGGAATAACAGGCAAATTTGGCCTTAGAATACAGAATGAAGCAGGGCAAAGACTAATGGAGTTTTGCCAAGAAAATGCACTGGTCATAACAAACACCCTCTTCCAACAACACAAGAGAAGACTCTACACATGGACATCACCAGATGGTCAACACCGAAATCAGACTGATTATATTCTTTGCAGTCAAAGATGGAGAAGCTCTATACAGTCAGCAAAAACAAGACCAGGAGCTGACTGTGGCTCAGACCATGAACTCCTTATTGCCAAATTCAGACTTAAATTGAAGAAAGTAGGGAAAACCACTAGACCATTCAGGTATGACCTAAATCAAATCCCTTATGATTATACAGTAGAAGTAAGAAATAGATTTAAGGGCCTAGATCTGATAGATAGAGTGCCTGATGAATTATGAAATGAGGTTCATGATATTGTACAGGAGACAGGGATCAAAACCATTCCCATGGAAAAGAAATGCAAAAAAGCAAAATGGCTGTCTGGGGAAGCCTTACAAAAAGCTGTGAAAGGAAGAGAAATGAAAAGCAAAGGAGAAAAGGAAAGATATAAACATCTGAATGCAGAGTTCCAAAGAATAGCAAGAAGAGATAAGAAAGCCTTCTTCAGCGATACATGCAAAGAAATAGAGGAAAACAACAGAATGGGAAAGACTAGGGAATCTCTTCAAGAAAATCAGATACCAAAGGAAAATTTCATGCAAAGATGGGCTTGATAAAGGACAGAAATGGTATGGACCTAACAGAAGCAGAAGATATTAAGAAGAGATGGCAAGAATACACAGAACTGTACAAAAAAGATCTTCACGACCCAGATAATCATGATGGTGTGATCACTGACCTACAGCCAGACATCCTGGAATGTGAAGTCAAGTGGGCCTTAGAAAGCATCACTACGAACAAAGCTAGTGGAGGTGATGGAATTCCAGTTGAGCTATTCCAAATCCTGAAAGACGATGCTGTGAAAGGGCTGCACTCAATATTCCAGCAAATTTGGAAAACTCAGCAGTGGCCACAGGACTGGAAAAAGTCAGTTTTCATTCCAATCCCAAAGAAAGGCAATGCCAAAGAATGCTCAAACTACTGCTCAGTTGCACTCATCTGACACGCTAGTAAAGTAATGCTCAAAATTCTCCAAGCCAGGCTTCAGCAACATATGAACCGTGAACTTCCTGATGTTCAAGCTGGTTTTAGAAAAGGCAGAGGAACCGGAGATCAAATTGCCAACATCTGCTGGATCATGGAAAAAGCAAGAGAGTTCCAGAAAAACATCTATTTCTGCTTTATTGACTATGCCAAAGCCTTTGACTGTGTGGATCACAATAAACTGTGGAAAATTCTGAAAGAGATGAGAATACCAGACCACCTGATCTGCCTCTTGAGAAATTTGTATGCAGGTTAGGAAGCAACAGTTAGAAGTGGACATGGAACAACAGACTGGTTCCAAATAGGAAAAGGAGTTCGTCAAGGCTGTATATTGTCACCCTGTTTATTTAACTTATATGCAGAGTACATCATGAGAAATGCTGGACTGGAAGAAACACAAGCTGGAATCAAGATTGCCGGGAGAAATGTCAATAACCTCAGATATGCAGATGACACCACCCTTATGGCAGAAAGTGAAGAGGAACTAAAGAGCCTCTTGATGAAATTGAAAGTGCAGAGTGAAAAAGTTGGCTTAAAGCTCAACATTCAGAAAACGAAGATCATGGCATCCGGTCCCACCACTTGATGGGAAATAGTTGGGGAAACAGTGGAAACAGTGTCAGACTTTATTTTTCTGGGCTCCAAAATCACTACATATGGTGACTGCAGCCATGAAATGAAAGAAGCTTACTCCTTGGAAGGAAAGTTATGACCAACCTAGATAGCATATTCAAAAGCAGAGACGTTACTTTGCCAACAAAGGTCCAGCTAGTCAAGGCTATGGTTTTTCCTGTGGTCATATATGGATGTGAGAGTTGGACTGTGAAGAAAGCTGAGTGCTGAATAATTGATGCTTTTGAACTGTGGTGTTGGAGAAGACTCTTGAGAGTCCTTTGGACTGCAAGGAGATCCAACCAGTCCATTCTGAAGGAGATCAGCCCTGGGATTTCTTTGGAAGGAATGATGCTAAAGCTGAAACTCCAGTACTTTGGCCACCTCATGCGAAGTGTTGACTCATTGGAAAACACTCTGATGCTGGGAGGGATTGGGGGCAGGAGGAGAAGGGGACGACAGAGGATGAGATGGCTGGATGGCATCACTGACTCGATGGACGTGAGTCTGAGTGAACTCCAGGAGTTAGTGATGGACAGGGAGGCCTGGCGTGCTGCGATTCTTGGGGTCGCAAAGAGTCGGACACGACTGAGCGACTAATCTGATCTGATCTGATCTGATGATGTTAGCTATGGGTTTATTGCACATATTTGTAAATAATTATATTAAGGTATATTCATTCTATACTCAATTTGTTGAGGGTTTTTATCTTGAAAGAGTATTGTATTTTGCCAAAGCATTTTCTAGTCCTATGGAGATGATCAAATTGCCTACATCTGCTGGATCATCAAAAAAGCAAGAGAGTTCCAAAAAAACATCTATTTCTGCTTCATTGACTATGCCAAAGCCTTTGACTGTGTGGATCACAATAAACTGTGGAAAATTCTGAAAGAGATGGGAATACTGGGCCATCTGACCTGCCTCTTGAGAAATCTGTATGTATCAGGAAGCCACAGTTAGAACTGGACATGGAACAACAGACTGGTTCCAGATAGGAAAAGGAGGTATATTGTCACCCTGCTTATTTAAATTATATGCAGAATACATAATGAGAAATATTGGGCTGGTTGAAGCTCAAGCTGGAAACAAGATTGCTGGGAGAAATATGAATAACCTCCGATATGCAGATGACACCAGCCTTATGGCAGAAAGTGAAGAACTAAAGAGCCTCTTGATGAAAGTGAAAGAGGAGAGTGAAAAAGTTGGCTTAAAGCTCAACATTCAGAAAACGAAGATCATGGCATCTGGTCCCATCACTTCATGGCAAATAGATGGGGAAACAGTGGAAACAGTGGCAGACTTAAATTTTTTGGCCTCCAAAATCACTGCAGATGGTGACTGCAGCCATGAAATTAAAAGATGCTTACTCCTTGGAAGGAAAGTTATGACCAAGCTAGACAGCATATTAAAAAGCAGAGACAGAGACATTACTTTGCCAACAAAAGTCCATCTAGTCAAGGATATGGTTTTTTCAGTAGTCTTGTATGGATACGAG
This sequence comes from Bos javanicus, assembly GCF_032452875.1. NCBI lineage: Eukaryota > Metazoa > Chordata > Mammalia > Artiodactyla > Bovidae > Bos > Bos javanicus. The sequence goes on from NC_083881.1 coordinate 50,137,943, forward strand.
AGTTGGACTATAAAGAAAGCTGAGCGCAGAAAAACTGATGCTTCTGAACTGTGGTGTTAGAGAAGACTCTTGAGAGTCCCCTGGACTACAAGGAGATCCAATCGGTCCATCCTAAAGGACATCAGTCCTGAGTGTTCATTGGAAGGACTGATGCTAAAGCTGAAACTCCAATAATTTGGCCACCTGATGCGAAGAGCTGACTTATTTGAAAAGACCCTGATGCTGGGAAAGATTGAAGGCCAGAGGAGAAGGGGATGGCAGAGGATGAGATGGTTGGATGGCATCACCAACTCAATGGACATGAGTTTAGGTGGACTCCGGGAGTTGGTAATAGATAGGGATGCCTGAAGAGCTATGATCCATGGGGTTGCAAAGAGTCAAGCACGGCTGAGTGACTGAACTGAACTGATTGAGATGATCTTATGATTTTTTATCTTTCATTTTATTACTATGGTGGGTTACTTTTGTTGATTTGATATTTTGAGTCATCTTGCATTCCAGGGATAAATATCACTGGATTATGCTGTATGATCCCTGTAGTGTGTTAGTGAATTCTACTTTATATTTTGTTGAGGATTTTTGCATCTATACTCATTAGGCAAGTTGGTCCATAAGTTTGCTTTATTGTAGTGTTCTGATCTGACTTTGGCTATCAGGGTAATGCTGGCCTTCTATTAAAAAAAAAAATAGCTGAAAAGAAAATAGAGCAAACTATGCCATTAACAATAGCATCAGACAATAAAATTGTTTATAAGATTATTTAGGAGTAAATTTAACAAAGTAAGTGAATGATCTGTACAATAAACTACAAGCCTTTAATTTAAAAATATTGAAGAAGATACAAACACATGGAAAGATATCAAATGTTCATGAATCAGAAAAATTAGTATTATTAAAATGTGCATATATTCAAGCATTCCATAGATTTAATGTGTCTGCATGAAAATCCCAAAGATATTTTTTACACAAATAGAAAAAAAAATGTTGTCAAATTTGAATGGAACCACAAAAGACCCCAAATAGGCAAAGCAATTCTAAGAAAGAAGAATATAGCCCAAGGTATCACAGGTTTTTTTGTTTTTGTTTTTGTTTTTTTTTAATGTCAAGCATGCTACAAGGCTACAGTAATTAGTATGGTACTGGCATAAAAATAGATATATAGACCCATGAGACACTATAGAGAAACCAGAAACAAACCTATGTGTATATGATCACATAATATTTGACTAGGGAGTCAATAATGCTCAATGTGGTAAAGATAGTCTATTCAATAAATGGTGCTGGGAAAACTGGATAGCCACATATAGAAAAATGATATTAGACCCCTATCTTATACCACTCACAAAAGTCAGCTCAAAATAGATAAAATATTTAACCATAACACTTGACACCATAATTCTATTAAAAAATAAGCTCCTTCATGCTGGTCTTGGCAATGAATCTTTCTTTTCTTTTTTTTTTGCAACAAGCAACAAAGATTTATTGTATAACACAGGGAACTATAGTCAGTACCTTGTAATAACCTATAATGAAAAATAATTGAAAAAATAATATATTGTATATGTATAACTCAATCACACAAAAAATAATTCTACTTTTTGAAATTTAGTAATGTCTATATTTCTGCCAGATTTTCTAAACATCTTATGGATATCTTATAACAATGTATGAGATACAAATTTTTAAATATACTTGTGTAGCATATAAGCTTAATATAAATAGAAATCTACTATATTAAGTTGTTAATGACATCACTCAAGACGCTCATATTTTTATTTTTTCTGCACTTGATAAAATATTTTCAGAGAAATGTTAATAAGTCAATGATTATATATATTTTTCTTTTTGCTTACATTTCTTCTGATTTTTTCTTTATGTATCTTTCTTTTTTAATTTATTTATTTTAATTGCAGGCTAATTACCTTACAATATTGTAGTGGTTTTTGCCAGACATTGACATGAATCAGCCATGGGTGTATATGTGTTCCCCATCCTGAACCTCCCTGCCACCTCCCTCCGCATCCCACCCCTCAGGGTCATCCCAGTGTACCAGCTCTGAGCACCCTGTCTCATTCATGGAACCTGGACTGGCGATCTGTTTCACATATGATGATATACATGTTTCAATGCTATTCTCTCAAATCATCCCACCCTCGCCTTCTCCCACAGAGTCCAACAGTCTGTTCCTTACATCTGTGTCTCTTTTGCTATCTCGCATATAGGGTCATCATTACCATCTTTCTAAATTCCATATATATGCGTTAATATACTGTATTGGTGTTTTTCTTTCTGACTTACTTCACTCTGTGTAATGAGCTCCAGTTTCATCCACCTCATTAGAATTGATTCAAACACATTGTTTTTAATAGCTGAGTAATATTCCATTGTGTATATGTACCACAACTTTCTTATCCATTCATCTGCTGATGGACATCTAGGTTGTGTCCATGCCCTGGTTACTGTAAACAGTGCTGTGATGAACATTGGGGTACATGTGTCTCTTTCAATTCTAGTTTCCTCGGTGTGTATGCCCAGCAGTGGGATTTCTGGGTCGTATGGCAGTTCTACTTCCAGTTTTTTAAGGAATCTCCACACTGTTCTCCATAGTGGCTGTACTAGTTTGCATCCCCACCAACAGTGTAAGAGGGTTCCCTTTTCTCCGCACCCTCTCCAGCATTTATTTCTTATAGACTTTTTGATAGCAGCCATTCTGACTGGTGTGAAATGGTACCTCATTGTGGTTTTGATTTGCATTTCTCTGATCATGAGTGATGTTGAGCATCTTTTCATGTGTTTGTTAGCCATCTGTATGTCTTCTTTGGAGAAATGTCTAGTTCTTTGGGCCATTTTTTGATTGAGTCACTTATTTTTCTGGAATTGAGCTGCAGGATCTGCTTGTATATTTTTGAGATTAACTCATTGTCAGTTGCTTCGTTTGCTATTATTTTCTCCCATTCTGAAGGCTGTCTTTTCACCTTGCTTATAGTTTCCTTTGTTGTGCAAAAGCTTTTAAGTTTAATTAGGTCCCATTTGTTTATTTGTGCTTTTATTTCCATTATACTGGTAGGTGGGTCATAGAGGATCGTGCTGTGATTTATGTCAGAGAGTGTTTTGCCTATGTTTTCCTCTAGTTTTATAGTTGCTGGTCTTACGTTGAGATCTTTAATCCATTTTGAGTTTATTTTTGTGTATGGTGTTAGAAAGTGTTCTAGCTTCATTCTTTTACAAGTGGTTGACCAGTTTTCCCAGCACCACTTGTTAAAGAGATTGTCTTTTCTCCATTGTATATTCTTGTCTCCTTTGTCAAAGAGAAGGTATCCATTGGTTCATGGATTTATCTCTGGGCTTTCTATTTCGTTCCATTGATCTATTTTTCTGTTTGTTTGGCAATGATTTCTTAAAAATTTGACACCAAAGGCACTAGTTACAAAAGCAAAAAAAAAAAGCAAGTGGGACCTCATCAAACCAAAAATCTATACACAGCAAAGGAAATCGTCAGCAAAATGAAAAGACTATCTATGGAATGGGAGAAAATATTTTCTAGTCACATGTCAGATAAGAGGTTAATATCCAAAATAAATAAATAAATCATATAACTCAGTAACAACAGCAGAAAATAGGGGGAAAAACCAGTTTAAGAAATAGGCACAGAAACTAAATAGACATTTTTTTTTTTCCCTAAAGAAGATATCTAAATGATCAACAGGTACAAGAAAAGATGTACCTATTAAGGATGTAGACATCATTAATCATGATGGAAAACCACAATGAGTTATCACCTTATACTTGTTACAATCAGATTAGATCAGATCAGATCAATCGCTCAGTCGTGTCTAACTCTTTGCGACCCCATGAATCGCAGCACGCCAGGCCTCCCTATCCATCACCAACTCCTGGAGTTCACCCAGACTCACCTCCATCGAGTCAGTGATGCCATCCAGCCATCTCATCCTCTGTCGTCCCCTTCTCCTCCTGCCCCCAATACCTCCCAGCATCAGAGTGTTTTCCAATGAGTCAACTCTTTGCATGAGGTGGCCAAAGTACTGGAGTTTCACCTTTAGCATCATTCCTTCCAAAGAAATCCCAGGGCTGATCTCCTTCAGAGTGGACTGGTTGGATCTCCTTGCAGTGCAAGGGACTCTCAAGAGTCTTCTCCAACACCACAGTTCAAAAGCATCAATTTTTTGGCACTCAGCCTTCTTCACAATCCAACTCTCACATCCATACATGACCACAGGAAAAACCATAGCCTTGACTAGCTGGACCTTTGTTGGCAAAGTAATGTCTCTGCTTTTGAATATGCTATCTAGGTTGGTCATAACTTTCCTTCCAAGGAGTAAGCGTCTTTTAATTTCATGGTTGCAGTCGCCATCTGCAGTAATTTTGGAGCCCAGAAAAATAAAGTCTGACACTGATTCCACTGTTTCCCCATCTATTTCCCATGAAGTGATGGGACCGGATGCCATGATCTTCGTTTTCTGAATGTCGAGCTTTAAGCCAACTTTTTCACTATCTACTTTCACTTTCATCAAGAGGCTTTTGAGTTCCTCTTCACTTTCTGCCATAGAGGTGGTGTCATCTGCATATCTGAGGTTATTGACATTTCTCCCAGCAATCTTGATTCCAGCTTGTGCTTCTTGCAGCCCAGCATTTCTCATGATGTACTCTGCATATAAGTTAAATAAACAGGGTGACAATATACAGCCTTGACGTACTCCTTTTCCTATTTGGAACCAGTCTGTTGTGCCATGTCCAGTTCTAACTGTTGCTTCCTGACCTGCATACAGGCTGTCATCAAAAAGAAGAGAGAATAATTGTTGATGAGAATGTTGGAAAAAAGGAACCTTCATGTACTGCTGGGATGAATGTAAATTGGTGCAGCCACTATGAAAAACAGTATGGAGTTTCCTCAAAAACTTAAAATAGTATTACCATATGATGAATCAACCCCAAATCTAGGTATTCATCCAAAGGAAATAAAAATAGGATTATCAAAGAGATAACTATCCCCATATTCACTGCAGCATTATTCATAATAGCCAACCTAAGTGTCCATCAATGAATGAATGGATAAAGAAGATATGGATATACATATATAATGATGCATTATTCAACCAGGAAAAAGAACATTCTGCCATTTGTGACAGTATGGATGGAACTTGAGGGCATTATGCTGAATGGGATAAGTCAGGGAATGACACATATTATATGATAAGACTTAGTTGTGGGATCTAAAAAAGCCAAATGTATAGGAAGACAGAGTAGAACGGTGGTTAACAGCAGGTAGGTAAATTGAGAAGATGTTGGTCAAACGGGTCAAACTTGCAATGAGAAGATGAATAAGGTCTGAAGATCTAATACACAGCAAAGAGTTAACAACATTGTTTTATATACCTGAATTAAAGTGAGAGTAAATATTAATGTTTTCATTACAAAAAGGAAATGATAACTATGTGACATGATATAAGTGAATCTATATGTGGCACAGAGAAGATGAATCAAGGATATCTAAAGATGAACAGTCCAGTACTTTGGCCACCTCATGCGAAGAGTTGACTCATTGGAAAAGACTCTGATGCTGGGAGAGACTGGGGGCAGGAGGAGAAGGGGACGACAGAGGATGAGATGGCTGGATGGTATCACTGACTCAACGGACGTGAGTCTGGGTGAACTCCGGGAGTTGGTGATGGACAGGGAGGCCTGGCGTGCTGCGATTCATGGGGTTGCAAAGAGTCAGACACGACTGAGCGACTGACCTGAACTGAACTGAACTGAAAGATGAACAGTGCAAAAAAGGCACTTATCTTGGATGAAGATTCATTAACCTATCAATAAAGCCTTCTGCTAATAACTTCACATATCATACTATGGCAAATTAAAGACGATAAAGCTGAGAAAGTCACCCCAAGTGAAGACACTTCAAAGGAAACTCATTTGGAATTTTTAGGAGAAATTATCATACTTATCTGTTATTTTGTTGGACAAGATCATGAAAACTTTTCTTGTCTAACGTCATCTGTGCTGGTCTCTTTATTTTGAAACTTTATCCAACATTTATATAAATGATTATATTCCCTTTCTCCAAAGGATCCTTATTATTCTCTCTGAGAAAATGTTGGCAAACAGCACTTTAATGAAATCAAAGGGCTCTGCTTCTTATTTCTTGGCCTTAAGTACACTTTGAAAAGACTTGCCTTCTAAGTAGAGATTATTAGGTAATTAATCCTATTTAAAAAAATTCTCCTCAAATTGCATTTACTTGCTTAATTACTTTCAAAGATTTCTCACTGCCTACAGAATATGACTCATATTACTCAAAATTACTTAGCCTTATTTTTTAAAAGATAGTGAAAGCTACTTTATAGTTGCATATACTGTTTCTGTTTTCAGCACAACTATCATATACCATAATCATTCTGGACCATCATAGTTCCCTAAATACATTCATATTCTGTCATACTTATATGACATTGGTCATGTGATTATTATTCCTGAAAATTTACTTTCCTCTTCTCCGTCTGAAAATACTGTATTTAGTGATCCTGGAAAGACTTCTTCAAAGTCTGCAATAAAGTCTTTCTTAAACCATCATTTCTTGCATTTCCCACTATAGAATTATTAGTATTAAAAGTAGATCACTCATTTTGCTTTTTCATATACTTTTTCTAGTCTACATCTGAAATAGTTTAAGCCAGATAAAAGGCTACTTTAATTGCAGGGAAGGAAAAACAAAAGAAAAAAAACAGTATTACAACATTAGTTTCAGGTATACAACATAGAGATTTTTATGGCAAGAAAACTATGATAAAGGAAATTAAATATATCAATAGTTTTCAAGGATATGAAGTTTCTCAATTGCTCATATCATATTAGAATTTGAAATTCTGAAAATCCTATAGGATAAGGGTACTTTTGATCATGTAATTTCATTAAAAGAGTTACTCTTCAAAAGCACAGAGGTGCATCTTAAATAGTCTAACATGTAAGTTACATTTTAAGGATTTTATGGATGTAAAGAACTTTTTAAATGCATATTTTAACAAAGTTAATGTCATATCATAAACTATAAAATGAGCTTTAGTCATCTTTTCACATGTTCTACTTTATAACCTGGTTAATTTCCACTGTTCAATTTAACTGCTTCAATTGTCTGACTAGTGAAATCTTCCCAACTACTCAAATGCAAGATTTATAAAAACAGAGGTCTTAGATATTCTAAAATATTGAAATAACATCTATTTACTGATGAAATTTAAGCTTACATTAATAGGTCTTTTTAGATTGTTTAATTAAAATTTACTTGGAATAACAAGTATGTTATCCAATGGACAAATTACCTTAAAGATTAGAAAGACATAAAATCTAATTGTCAGCAGACCCCTTTTTAATATATTGTTTTGAAATAATTCATCATCTTTATTTATTTGTAAATTTTATTAGGGTTAGAAAGTATTGCCCATTTTCCCGAGTAACTACATGACAATTTCAGATAGCTGAGCTCTTATAGAAACCAGAGAAAGCCACAATCTTCCCAGCCCACACTCCCACCAAGCGCAGAGTTTTGTTCATTATTGGTTATATATTCTGGTCTCTATTCACTATAATAGGAATAGTAATCCTAAATTGCTCATAAAGCTCATATCTTAGCTTTATATTATGTAATTATTTGTCTTCTCTCATGAAAGAAGCCTGAAAACCCTCTTTAGACATTTAAATTACTTGGTGTCTGAAATTAAAAATTAGTTTTTATATATCTATCTGATTGTGTATAGTTAATAATTGCCAACATCACAGTCTCTAATAACTGCATTATGTTTGATTTAGTGTAACAAATCTTGAGAAAATATGATAATCATACTGTGAGCCCTTAATGAACTGGTAGAGAAAAGAATAGTGAAATACACACAATTTTTCTAGGAAATTTGATAATCAATGGGGAGGGGGAATTATAGTATAGTAGTTACACAATAAAGGTAACATATTAAATTTTACATATATATATGTATGTCTTCAAATTTATATATATATATATGTCTTCAAATACTCATAGATGTAGTTTAGCAATGAAACTGAAAGTCACTCATTTATGTCATACAATCTTGCCTTAAGTGTATATAGTAAGTGTGCTATATCATGACTTCATTCTTGTCCAAACTCTACTCTACTTATGGGCAATTCTCATCCTTGATGATTTTATTTTTGGAATAATTTATAATTGTCATAAGATTATCCATTTATTTCATGTTTATATTTTCAATATTGACCACTACAGGGCTTCCCTGGTACCTCAGCTGGTAAAGAATCCACCTGCAATGCAGGAGACTTGGATTCGATCCCTGCATTGGGAATATCCCCTGGAGAAGGGAATGGCTACCCATTCCAGCACTCTGGCCTGGAGAATTGAGTACATGATAAAGTCATGTACATGATATACTTAGGGCAATAGTACAAGCAGGACAACTAGTTTTGAGGTGAACAAAGGGTTATGGTACATGTTTTTTATTATATTGAGGTATATTCATTCTATACTCAATTTTTTGAGGGTCTTTACTTTGCTAAAGCATTTTCTACCCCTATTGATATGATCTTATGATTTTTTATCTTTCATTCTATCACTGTGGTGAAGTGAAGTGAAAGTCGCTCAGTTGTGCCCAACTTTTTGCAACCCCATGGAATTCTCCAGGCCAGAATCTACTGGAATGGGTAGCCTTTCCCTTTTCCAGGGGATCTTCCCAATCCAGGGATCGAATCCAGGTCTTCCGCATTGCAGGCAGATTCTTTACTAGCTGAGCCACAAGGAAAGCCCATTACTGCAGTGGGTTACATTTATTGATTTGCTATTTTGAGTCATCCTTGCATTTCAGGGATAAATCACTGCATTATTTTGTATGATCTATGTCATACATAATGCACTAAAGTATAAAAGATGTATAAGAATTGGGAAGCCATTATTTGGAGGTTTTTTGGGTTGCCATGACAACACATGTTATTCACAGCTTTCCTCTTTTTTTAAAATAAAAGCTTATGTTTTATTCAATGTTTATCATAAGCTTTTTATCTTGTTTTTTAATGTATTCATAATTCATAATGTGTCATCTCTATAGAAATACAGGTACCTTTTTTCTTTTTAATATTTTAAAGTTTCCCAGAGTACTATGCAAACAACCATATAGTCAAAGATACCATTTTCTCAGTTGTCATGTAATGATAGGAGAGTTGGACCGTGAAGAAGGGTAAGTGCTGAAGAACTGATGCTTTCAAACTATGGTGCTGGAGAAAACTCTTGAGAGTCCCTTGGACTTCTAGGAGATCAGACCAGTCAATCCTAAAGGAAATCAATCCTGAATATTCATTGGGAGGACTGATCCTTAGATACTGAAGCTAAAGCTCTAATAATTTGGACACCTGATGCAAAAAGTTGACTCATTAGAAAAGACCTCGATGCTGGGAAAAATTGAGGACAAGAAGAGAAGGGGGCAACAGAGTATGGGATGGATGGACGGTATCATCGACTCAATGGCCATAAGTTTGAGCAAACCTGGAGATCGTGAAGTACAGGGAAGCCTGGCATGCTGCAGTCTATGAGGTGGCAAAGAGCCAGACGTGACTTAGTGATGGAACTACAATTACATGCAAAGATGCATGTAATTGCTGCTTAGTATAAATATTGTTATTTAGTTCAATATCTGGCAATAGGACCTAGTTTTCTACTAATCTCAAATTTTCTTATAACATATTTTTCTCCATTATAGTAATGTTTACATTAAGAATAATTCATACTAAAACATCAAACACAGTCTTAAAAGGGTTTTACAAATCTGACAAAGTTAATGTGATTTGAATACATCTAAAAATTTTGTCTTTATATACAAATTTTTATACTAATATTTTGAGCGATGTAGGAAAAGTATAATGTATCATTAGAGAGGTTCTTAGAAATCAATGATTTATTTTAGTGATTTATATTTACTAATATTTTATGCTATCAATGAACAGAAATTAGCTTGACCAAGCTGAATATCCCGAAAGAAAAAGTTTCCTTTAGTCCTTTTTTATATCAGCATATGACAATTAGTGACACTGGTTTACATTTCAAAAAATGGAAGTTTTATTAAATATTTATGGGGATTTGGGTCTAGCCCATAAAATTTTGGAAAAGAAATTTGCTTTCATCTGTAAAAGAATGTCTGAGCTAATTCAGTTAAAGTAACTGTATATACCAAACAAATTTCCAATATTCCAGGGATGCAGTCATTGAAAGTTACTTTTATTTTGACAAACTGAGACTTATTACAAGTGCACTCCATGATACTAAATGCCTTAGACTATGCAGCTTCTTCATCTCTCTGAGCCTCTACAAAATTGGAAAGATTTAAGGCCTTGTTCTGGATTAAACTTTGGTTTAAGGGAATGTTGTAGCTGGTTGTATCCAGATCACTAAAACTTTTATCCATATCAGCAATTATGTTCTTTCCCTATCTTATCATTCTTGTGCTCACTGGACTAGCACTTATCCTTTCCTTCAAGGACTTGTCTGCATTCACAGCTTGTATAGGTGTTTGGTGCAAGAGGCCTAGCTTTTAACCTATCTTGGTTGTTGACAATGTGCCTTCCTCATTCCTAGCTATCTGTGTGTGTGTGTATGTGTGTGTGTGTTGCTGACTTCCTACAATGTGTTTATTTGAAACACAGATAGTATATGTGCCAAATCCAACAGAAAGAATTATCCACAGTTTTCTAGCATGGTTTATCTAACCAATTATTGTTTTTAAAGACTACATGTTATTTTTAGAAATTTAAAGGTGACCTTGGGAACTGGTTGGGGATTTATCCTTAAAAGAAGATTTTTTCTGAACCTGAGCCATTTAGGAAGGAGAGAAATTATATAAGGAAGGGAATATATATTATAATCTCATGCATGCTTAAGACTTTCCAAAGATTCACCGTTTATAAGAAGGGGATTGGTAGGAGAGTGAGAAGCAGTCCCTTTAAAGCTTCTTGCATGTGTGCTCAGTTGCTCAGGCGTGTCTGACACTTTTCAAACTCATGGGTTTTAGCCTGCCAGGCTCCTCTACCCCTGGAGTTTTCCAGGCAAAAAAAACTGGAGTGGGTTGCCATTTCCTACTCCAGGTGATCTTCCTGACCAAGGAATCAAGCCTGCGTCTCCTGAATCTCCAGCTTTGGCAGGCAGACTCTTTACCATTGCATCACCTGGGAAGCCTTTTAAAACTTCTTAGATAACTAGAAAATAAACAGTTCCAGCTTTAAAATACTTCACTCCTTTCTAGCTTTTAATTCAACGTGAGAGACAAGAAACTCTTCCTTTCACTTGAACAGTTAGAGCTCACTGTAGGATTATTAATTAGCCTAATTTCAATATTGCTCTGTCTCAGAAACAAAGAGGTCTGAGGAAAGGGAGAGACTGTAGACAATGGTGTGTGGGTGAAGCAGTCAGAAGACTCACAACATTTATGTATTAAGTTTGTTGTCTTATGTGGGTTCATGGCATCTCAGAACAATTATAATATTAACATCAAAAATCACTGATCAGAGATCACCGTGACACATGTAACAATGATCAAGTTGGCTGAAATATTGTGAAAATTACCAAAAGGTGAAGAAACACAAAAGGAGCAAATGCTGTTGGAAAAATGTCACCGACAGACTTCTTCAATCCAGGATTGCCTCAAAGCTTTAATCTATAAAAAGCACAATATCTGTGAAGTGCAATAAAGAAAAGCACAATGAAATGAGGTATGCCCGTATAATATAAGGTGACTTATATTAAAAGACAAAAATCCAGTTGATCACATGTATCATAAAACTAAATGAAACTCAAATAAAAGGTTGTGTAAAGGAAATTTACGTAAATATATTATGCATAAAGTATGCATGAGATTATCATAAAGGAAATACATTTATTAAAATGGCACTTCTAAGCCACATGAGTTAAATGCTGCTGCTGCTCCTGCTACTGCTAAGTTGCTTCAGTCATGTCCGACTCTGTGCGACCCCATAGACGGCAGCCCACCAGGCTCCCCCGTCCCTGGGGTTCTCCAGGCAAGAACACTGGAGTGGGTTGCCATTTCCTTCTCCAGTGCAGGAAAGTGAAAAGTGAAAGTGAAGTCGCTCAGTCCTGTCCGACTCCTAGCGACCTCATGGACTGCAGCCTACCAGGCTCCTCCGTCCATGGGATTTTCCAGGCAAGAGTACTGGAGTGGGATGCCATTGCCTTCTCCATGAGTTAAACGAGGAAAATGAAATATAGGAGTTGTTCTAAAAACTCTGTTTACAAATCTCTATGGAGACTGTGAAAGTTATATTCCTGTTACTTTGTTATTCTTTTCCTTTCTTTCCATAATGTGCCCTGAAATCTACCACTGTTTTACCAAGAATTACAAATCTCTCAATTTGAGTCAGCAAAAAAAAAATAAGAAAGGAACAGTTGTGAATTGGCAACAATACCATCTCTAATTTCAAACAGTTATTTCTAAAATTTCTAAAATTTATTTCTAAAATGTTTAAGACACTAGTCAGTGAATATTGCATTTCCTCATGTATATACAAAAAATTTTTATCCTGTTATTGCAATTCTTTTGATATGGTAATGTAAAGTTAATTGTATCCCTTTTCAGCTATTGAAAACATTAATATCATTCCCTGTTAATGTTTTCAAGTGGGGAGAAGAATTAGCATAGTTACTAATTAGATTCTCTTTGCAGTTTTATTTTCAAGCACATCTTTATCTTTTACATTTTCAATGAGAGATTCTCATTCCTCTAGTAACATTTTTGGCTCAGAAGTGTGTTTGAATTTCTGAATCTTCTCTTTCATGGTAAGCATAACGACTAACACATTGTTATTCCTATATTCCCATGAAGTGCATAAGTTAGCTTCCTTTACATTTATTTGTTTTTAGTAACAGTTCATTCTTTGCTACATATCTAGAAATATTAATCTTTTGTTTCCTGAGGGCTTCATTTCCCTTCAATTACACATTCTGATAACTGTAAACTGCAAGGAGCTTCCTGATGTTATCTACATATAAGTCAGCAATTACACACTTTCAATGCTCAGAACAGGCACACACAGGATGGGAACATAATCTGCAGTGTCTAATGCTAAATGAAAATATGGGATACCATCTTCACAAACTATTATTAAATCCAAAATGGCAAAAACATAGTATTAAACCAATAGCAGTACCCTTGTAAGCATGGCACCCTGTGTGACTGCATAGTTACAGGTCTGTGAAGGTGGTCCAGGCCTTACAATACACATGGAGTCAATATAGAGTTGTGAGTATGGTCTGAGGGGCCACATACCTAGGTTTTAAGAACTTATGAATTTTCTAGCTATTTGTCCTTGGACAAGTTACTCTCTACTTCAATGATTTCTTTTTGTACAACCATGATAATAACATGTAATTCATGTCTGTGTGTGTATACATGTGTGTGTATTTAGAAATAAATCAATTAATGCAAGTAAAAGATCAAAGAGGAGTGTCTGATATAAGTAAGCCTTCAAAAATATTAGCTACTATTATTTCTATAAGTAACAGCTATTGTAAAAAAAAAATACAACTTGTGGGTTAACTCCTATAGAAAATCTCCTCCAAAATGATTTCCATAAAATAGCAGCTTATAGGGACATACATGGACTTCCCACGTGTTTCAGTGGGTAAAGAATCCGTCTGAGATGCAGGAGACACAGGAGGTGTGGGTTCAATCCCTGGGTTGGGAAGATTCCCTGGTGGAGGCCATGGTGCCCACTCCAGAATTCTTGCCTGAAGACTCCCATGACAGAGGATTCTGGCTGGCTGTAGTCCAGAGGCTTTAAGAGTCAGACACAGCTGAAATGACTGAGCATGCATGCATACATGGATATACATACAACAGATACACAATCTGGATTTCCTGAGCCAGTTTGGATAATCTAATCTTACTGTTTTCAAAAAAGGTAGAGGTATAATTGTATAACGTGCTGTGCTGTTCTTAGTCACTCAGTTGTGTCCAACTCTTTATGACCCCTTGGACTGTAGCCCACCAGGATCCTCTGTCCATAGGGATTCTCCAGGCAAGAATACTGGAGTGGTTTGCCATGGCCTCCTCTAGGGGATCTTCCCAACCCGGGAATCAAACTCAGGTCTGCTGCATTACAGGAGGATTCTTTACCATCAGAGCCACTAGGGATATCTGTACCTAAACGATTTCAGAATTGACCATTTAAATAATAAATGTATATACAGTTGTGTTAATCTGCAGCTTCAGGGCATTCAGTCAATCTAATAAGGAATTTATTCTCCTGGTATGGTTGTGGTAAACTAGGATTTCATTAGAAAGTCCACACTCCAGAAGTGACTTTCTCAAGTATGTCTACAATCTATATCCTGACTCAACATCAAGGAAATTTACTAATTAAAAATGGACCAGAATTGGTAAAATTAGTAGTTTTCAAACTACATGTCTTGTTTGAAATAGTTTCTAGAATCTTGCATAGTCAGGGCAAACACTCATTAAACTGATGAAGACCCTCTCCTTTCCCAATTTTATTCAGGCTTCCCCAAGCCCTAATTCCTACTGGGCCTCAGCCTTGCTCCCTATTCTTGCTGGGCCTGCGTAGTTCAGTCATAGAAAGAATACTGCTAGGTCAGTTGAGCAGGATCCTTACCCTTAATATCTGATCATCCTTGATATCAGATCAAATTCCTCATCCCCTATTATCCCTAGATTATACCTGATCACTCTGATCACACTAGCCTGCAAGCAACAAGAATCCTGTTAAATATACTTAGCAAAACTCCCTCGTCATTTTATGTTTCCTCTTAGTAATCTTCCTTCCACTGACCCAACCCACTCCCCAGTCTGTTCCCTGGATTTAAAATCCCACTCCATATTATATTAGAAGTTGAACCTAATCTTGATCCCTCATTGTGATAATTCTGACACCTATCACAATAATGCTGAATAAAGTCTTCTTTACCATTAAGTTGGTAAAGAATCTATCTGTAATCCAGGAGACCTGGGTTTGATCCCTCGGGCAGGAAGGTCCTCTGGAGAAGGAAATGGCAACCCACTCCAGTATTCTTGCCTGGAGAATCCCATGGATAGAGGAGCTTGGCGGGCTACAGTCCATGGGGTCACAAGAGTCAGACACGACTTAGCGACTAAACCAACCAAAAACCAACCAACCATTTTGACAAAGTTCAGAATATTTCTTTTTTTTTTTTCTTTAACAATAGTAAGGGATAGTCCTATGGACTTGACTCCTAAAAGGTTCTGAGCTAAACCTTTTATCAAAGACTTCAGCTGAATTTTCAAGGATGGTGTTTTTGGAGTACCACAAAGAATAAACAAATGAGATTTTATTCCAAATGACAGAAGTGGGTATAAGAAAATAGCTGCCTACTACTTATGAAAGACTGTAAAATGGCAGAATAGACTCTACCATCTCTCTTGTGTTCTGCCTCTGATAAAACTTTTTTTGTTGTTTTTTTAATTACAAGCATCAGTGCAGAGGGCAAGGTATTTTAAGAAGTTTTGAGAAATGACAGGTAGGCAGGCTATTTAACCCATAATTAAATCATGGGAGAAAAGAACTGAGTGCTCTTGCCAGTAGAATGACTGCCTGGCAAACCACATAATTCTCAAATCATTCTGAACTTTTTTTTCTTCATTTGAATGATTTAGTTGTTTATTCTGCCCATTAATATATCTTTATGCATAATGTGTGATGTTGGGTATATGTGTAGCACTTTATGTATTAAAAGAGAAATATCAGTGAATTATGAAAACAAGATTCCACCAGCTACACAAAATGTAGTGCTTAGGATCATTCTACTCAGGACATATCATAATGGATCTTTGAAAAGTCCTTCTTAAATTTCTGTCAGTGTCATGGTGCCAGATGAATCTCATGGATAGGATAACCAGTTACAGATGCACATGAAGAAAGTCTCTGTCATTAAGTCTTCTGCCATGTCGTTCAGATAATGCTGCTGCCTGCTGCCAAGTCGCTTCAGTCGTGTCCGACTCTGTGCGACCCCATGGACTGCATCCTACCAGGCTTCTCTGTCCATGGGATTCTCCAGGCAAGAACACTGGAGTGGGTTGCCATTTCCTTCTCCATCAGATAATGAGTTTAGGTTAAAAAAGGAAACTCTGCTATAACTTTGACCAATATGAAAAAAAAAAAAATTATGAAGATTCTAGTTTGATTATTTGTGTTCTAGTCATTGATTGTTGAAGTGTTCCCTAATCTGTGACGCTCCTGCATATCATTTCTACTGTTAGCTGGTAACCATGGTAACTGTCATCTATAGATGAAAGAGATGATTACATTGCTTACTGTTTACAAATACGGTGTGAATATAACACACTTAAGGATGATGGGGATTGAGTTATCTGCAGCTGGATAGATTAAGGTACAGCTTGAAAGATGAGTAAAAGCACAACACTTCCAAAAAGTGCTAAAGTCAAGTTGTGTCTCTGTTGGGTCTTAGACACTTTGCTGAGTACTTGAAATTTAGTGGTTGTGCACAGATTAGTTTGATTGAAGGAAATGAAAATGACATTTATTTATTATATATTTTGTTGTGGGAATGATGCTCATATATTTTTATAATGTACAACTGTGTATATCTGATTTCAGCTGTGACATTTAAAGGACTTGGGGGTGGGTAGTCAATTTCTGTTTTTGAAACAAGACAAAGCTGGAAAAACTTAAAATCAATAAATTTCCTTTGACCAGACAGAGAAATGAATTTGTAGGTCAAATTGCCAGGCAGAAATCTAGAGAGAAAGATGAATCAAGAATTACAGCATAGATCTGTTTACTTGGGGCAGACACCACTGCAGCCAGAAACTGGTAGGGAGATTTAAATGATAATTTTGATAAAGCACTGGAGACTGAGTATGCACAAATATGAAAGTGAGGAACCCGGGCAACCAAAGTTTTAAGGGGCCTGCATTTTTTTTAATTTAAATTTATTTATTTTAATTGGAGGCTAATTACTTTACAATATTGTATCTTTACATTCAAGAATCCTACTTGGCTTAAAAAAAAGAAAAACCCTATTGGCTGTGGCAAAGTGGAGAAGAATAATCATTGTAGAATACACCCCAAAACTCTTCCTTAACAAAATTCTCCTCTATGGTAAAAAAGACTTTGCCAGAGCCTTATCTCAGCTGGAGGAAGATAGTTCCTCTCCTACCTCACTTCCCACATCCTAGTATTACTAACTCACCTTAAAAGAGGAACATACAAAACACACACACAGAGTCAACAGGGAGCAGTGTTTTGAGAAAATATACTAAGGATACTAAAACCAGGGAAGGATTACAGGGCTAGGGAAATTACCACTATTAGAAGTTAAAGTGGAGCCATTACTACCAATCTGATGGATATTAAAGTTATAACAAAGATAGCACAAAGAACTCTTAATTTGCTGTCTTAGGTAATATGGGAAAATTCTTTGTAAAACATATACCACCAAAACTGACACAGGGAGAAGAGAGTATCCTGAATAGTCTAGAGTTTATTAAAGAAATTGAATAAACAATTACATATACTCTAAAAAAGATACTACTAGAAACATTTTGTTTCACTGGGGAATTCTAATAAATGTTTATTGAAGAAATAATACTCAGTCTTCAAACTCTGTCCCAGAAAATTAGAAGGAGAAAGAACAAGTTTTAATATATTTAATCAAACTAAAAATGTATCCAAGAATGAATGTAAACATTGATGAAAAAAATCAAGGAAGATCTAAAAAAAGAGAGAATTATACCATATTCATTGAAAGAATGAATATCTAAAATGTCAATTCCTTCCAATTTAATCTTTACATTCAATGCAACCTCAGTCAAAATCCTACAGATCTATTGTATCAATATCAATAAAAATATTTTAAAGTCTACATGCAAAGAGAAAATACCTAGAATGATCTATATGAGACAACTGGAGAAGATAATAAAGGACACATACATTCTGATTTTAAGATTTACTATATATTCATAATAATTAAGAGAAAATATTATTGCCAAAAGAATAGACTCACAGATAAATGGAACAAAATAGATTTCCCCAAAATAGATCAATACAGTTATAGTCATTTTTTTTACATGAATAAAAATGCAACTCAGTGGAGAAAGGAGAGACTTTATATTAAAACTATATATATACTATGAGATGGCTGTATGGCATCACTGACTTGATGGACGTGAGTCTGAGTGAACTCCGGGAGTTGGTGAGGGACAGGGAGGCCTGGCGTGCTGCGATTCATGGGGTCGCAAAGAGTCGGACACGACTGAGCAACTGATCTGATCTGATCTGATATATATATATATACACTATATAGTATACTATCAGACGGAGAAGGTGATGGCACCCCACTCCAGTACTCTTGCCTGTAAAATCCCATGGACAGAGGATCCTGGTAGGCTGCAGTCCATGGGGTTGTGAAGAGTCGGACATGACTGAGCAATTTCACTTTCACTTTTCACTTTCCTGCACTGGAGAAGGAATGTGCTTCTCCACATTCCATTGTTCTTGCCTGGAGAATCCCAGGGATGGGGAAGCCTGGTGGGCTGCTGTCTATGGGGTCGCACAGAGTCGGACATGACTGAAGCGACTTAGCAGCAGTAGCATACTATCAGAACAATGGAACATTTATATGCAAAAATTAAGCCTGGACTCAGCATTAACACATTATGCAATAACTTTCTCAAAATGGATCATGAACCTAAATGCAAGATACCAAATTATAAAACATTTAGGAGAGAAAATTTATGACCTTGGTTTTGGTGACGAGTTTTTAGATACAACACCCAAAGTACAATCATGGGAGAAAAAAATAGGTAGATTGGTTTTAATAAAATTTTAAAAACTATTTTTTAATTAAAAAAACAATTTTTGAAAGACACTATACCAGACCACCTGACCTGCCTCTTGAGAAACTTATGTGCAGGTCAGGAAGAAGCAGTTAGAACTGGACATGGAACAACAGACTGGTTCCAAATAGGAAAAGGAGTTCATCAAGGCTGTATACTGTCACCCTGCTTATTTAACTTATATGCAGAATACATCATGAGAAATGTCAGGCTGGAAGAAGCACAAGCTGGAGTCAAGATTGCTGGGAGGAATATCAATAACCTCAGATATGTAGATGACACTACCCTTATGGCAGAAAGTGAAGAAGAACTAAAAAGCCTCTTGATAAAAGTGAAAGAGGAGAGTGAAAAAGTTGGCTTAAAGCTCAACATTCAGAAAATGAAGATCATGGCATCTGGTCCCATCACTTCATGGGAAATAGATGAGGAAACAGTGGAAACAGTGGCAGATTTAAATTTTGGGGGCTCCAAAGTCACTGCAGATGGTGATTGCAGCCATGAAATTAAAAGACACTTACTCCTTGGAAGGAAAGTTATGACCAACCTAGATAGCATATTGAAAAGCAGAGATATTACTTTGCCAACAAAGGTCTGTCTAGTCAAGGCTATGGTTTTTCCTGTGGTCATGTATGGATGTGAGAGTTGGACTATGAAGAAAGTTGAGCTTTTGAACTGTGGTGTTGGAGAAGACTCTTGAGAGCCCCTTGGACTGCAAGGAGATCCAAGCAGTCCATCCTAAAGGATATCAGTACTGGGTATTCATTGGAAGGACTGATGCTGAAGCTGAAACTCCAGTACTTTGGCCACCTCATGCGAAGAGTTGACTCACTGGAAAAGACCCTGATGCTGGGAGGTATTGGGGGCAGGAGGAGAAGGGGATGACAGAGGATGAGATGGCTGGATGTCATCACCGACTAGATGGACATAGTTTAAGTGAACTCCGGGAGTTGGTGATGGACGGGTAGGCCTGGCATGTTGTGATTCATGGGGTCTCAAGGAGTTGGACACGACTGAGTGACTGAACTGAGCTGAACTGAACTGATAGAATGAAAAGATGACTGTCAGGAGCTCAGCTTATCTGAGTTGCCGCATGTTAAAATAAGTGGTTAGAAGATGAGAACATTAGGATAATCTACAGAGTTGGAGACATAAACATCAACTAAACCAATAAAATAGCAATAAAAAGTCAAAGGAAAAAAATGTGTGATTAAAGGATGGAGGCAATAAATATGTGAGAATCCCAGAGAAACTTTTAGTTCCAGACAGTTAAAAAGTACCCCCAAACAAATGAACAAATCCACATGCAGTCATAGGAGTGTGTTTAAAGGATTTAGAAGCCAAGTGAAAGAGCTTCCAATGACCAAAAATATAACAACTTGAACAAAATAAATAATGTTACAATGGATTATAGTCCAAATTAAAAAATAAATATCCTATGTCCATACTGATAAACAGTGGAAACAGTGGCAGACTTTATTTTTCTGGGCTCCAAAATCACTGCAGATGGTGACTGCAGCCATGAAATTAAAAGACGCTTACTCCTTGGAAGGAAAGTTATGATCAACCTAGATAGCATATTCAAAAGCAGAGACATTACTTTGCCAACAAAGTTCCATCTAGTCAAGGCTATGGTTTTTCCAGTAGTCATGTATGGATGTGAGAGTTGGATGATAAAGAAAGGTATCGCCAAAGAATTGATGCTTTTGAACTTTTTTGTTGGAGAAGACTCTTGAGAGTCCCCTGGACTGCAAAGAGATCCAACCAGTCCATCCTAAAGGAGATCAGTCCTGAGTGTTCATTGTAAGGACTTATATTGAAGCTGAAACTCCAATACTTTGGCCACTTGATGCAAAGAGCTGACTCATTTGAAAAGACCCTGATGTTGGGAAAGATTGAAGGCGGGAGGAGAAGGGAATGACAGAGGATGAGACGGTTGGATGGCATCACGGACTCAATGGACATGAGTTTGGGTAAACTCGAGGAGTTGGTGATGGAGGGGGGACCTGTTATGCTGCACTCCATGGGGTGTCAAAGAGTCAAACACGACTGAGCAACTGATCTGAACTGAACTGATACTAATAACAATAAATGAGGAATTATATTTGGAAAAAAAGTCAAATCTCTCATGTAGAACAATCTTAACTAATTTACGTAGAGGCTCGCATTCACATGCATAATGAGTTTATAACTCCCAGTCCTTAAGTTGGGTCACATATAGTGAATTTTTTCCATAGCGTCCAGTATGATAAAGTAGGAAAATAATGAATTTTCAGTGAAGAAACCTAAGAACACTATCTCAGCCAGCTAATCAAGGTCAAGATCGGGTGTGAGAAGTCATATTGATCAGATCAGATCAGATCAGTCACTCAGTCGTGTCCGACTCTTTGCGACCCCATGAACCTCAGCACGCCAGGTCTCCCTGTCCATCACCAATTCTCAGAGTTCACCCAGACTCATGTCCATCAAGTCAGTGATGCCATCCAGCCATCTCATCCTCTGTCGTCCCCTTCTCCTCCTGCCCCCAATCCCTCCCAGCATCAGAGTCTTTTCCAATGAGTCAACTCTTTGCATGAGGTGGCCAAAGTACTGGAGTTTCAGCTTTAGCATCATTCTTTCCAAAGAAATCCCAGGGCTGATCTCCTTCAGAATGGACTGGTTGGATCTCCTTGCAGTCCAAGGGACTCTCAGGAGTCTTCTCCAACACCACAGTTCAAAAGCATCAATTCTTCGGCACTCAGCCTTCTTCACAGTCCAACTCTCACATCCATACATGACCACTGGAAAAACCATAGCCTTGACTAGAAGGACCTTTGTTGGCAAAGTAATGTCTCTGCTTTTCAATATGCTATCTAGGTTGGTCATAACTTTCCTTCCAAGGAGTAAGCGTCTTTTAATTTCATGGCTGCAGTCACCATCTGTAGTGATTTTGGAGCCCAGAAAAATAAAGTCTGAGACTGTTTCCACTGTTTCCCCATCTATTTCCCATGAAGTGATGGGACCGGATGCCATGATCTTCGTTTTCTGAATGTTGAGCTTTAAGCCAACTTTCTCACTCTCCACTTTCACTTTCAACAAGAGGCTCTTTAGTTCTTCACTTTCTGCCATAAGGGTGGTGTCATCTGCATCTCTGAGGTTATTGATATTTCTCCCAGCAATCTTGATTCCAGCTTGTGCTTCTTCCACCCCAGCCTTTCTCATGATGTACTCTGCATATAAGTTAAATAAACAGGGTGACAATACAGCCTTGATGAACTCCTTTTCCTATTTGGAACCAGTCTGTTGTTCCATGTCCAGTTGCCTCTATAATCTTCACCTGATAAAACCACTGAAGTTGTTGTTTAGTCACTAAGTTGTGTCTGACTCTTCTGTGACTCCATGGACTATAGACCATCGCTTCCTCTGTCCGTGGGATTTCCCAGCCAATATTATTGTAGTGGGTTGCCATTTCCTTCTCCATGGAATCTTCCTGACACAGGGATCAAACCTGTTGTGTTCTGCCTTGGCAGACACATTCTTTATCATTGAGCCACCAGGAAAGCCCTGAAGAAATCATGATAGTCAGTATATTCACAAGCAAAATTAAGACAAAACTTAAACAAGGGTGTCTACAAATATATGATCAGTCTTTGCAATCCTGTCTAGGTCATCAAAAACAAGAAATTTCCAAAGATGTGTCATAGCCACGAGGGGCCTAAGGAGACATGACAGTTAAATATATGGTATCCTAGGTAGGATAGGAATACATAGAATAGGTAGGATAAATGTTAGGAATATAAAAATGAGATTAGGTTAAAACTGAGGAATTATGAATATTGTATGGGCTTTAATCAATAATTATGCATCTATATTTGTTCTTTAGTTTTTATGTACCATACTAATTTAAGATTCTAATAACAGGGAAACAAAGATGTGGAATATTGGAAAATCTATTTTGCAACTTTTCTAAATCTAAAATCACTCTAAAATAACATAGTAAATGTTTAAAAACATTGTCAGAAAAAAACCTGTGTGGTAGGTAAATGGTATATCTAAATCTCAGAGACATTAACTGACTCCATTTAACTTTAGTGTAAAAGATAGCCTAGAAACTTCACTTTTCTGTGATTCTCAATATTTTATTTTTGGTTAAATACCAATATGACAGAGCATTCTTTATGTTAAAAGATACTCTATATTCTCATATATGATCTAGGCTCAAGATCTTACTACCCTCAGAAAATGTAACATGCAAATGGTAATTGAAATTTGCTTAGACAATTATTAGTATGTTACTCTCAAAAGAGGGAAAATAAAGATGCATTTTGTGTGTTTCCCAGGGTCCCCCTTGGAATCCAATAAAAGATGTACTTGAAGAAAGATGTTAAAATTTTCAGTGACTTTTTCAAAGCAGCATATCTTGAAGTAACCACTCTGAGTGACAGCTGAACACAAGCTTCTGACTAGTAGAAGAACAGTCATGTTCACAGTACATAAATATTCACAAAGATGGATCTTTAAATATAACTTGCAAATAATCTGACAGGTAAAATGTATTTTTATGTTACCCAGAGGAATAAAATGAATTTTTCTTCTTTTATTCTTTTCATTTTCTTTTGGTGAGTTTTAGCAAAGTTGTTTACAATTTCAGCATCTGCTACATTACTTTAAATTTTCAAAAAAAATTGCTTGGCAGTTTCAATTGGTTTTATATTCATCTTTACTGGGTTACTGAATCTGTATATGTAAATCACAAGATTTTTATTTGCCTTTTACATCTTACATGTGTATATCTCTGTAAAATTTAGTAACATTGGTTAAATAGTAATATGTAAAAATATTTACTATAATGTTGTATGTGAAATATAGTACATTATTGATATGGTAATATGGGACATATCAACAGTTTTACTCTGTCACATTATTCATAAAGACAAGATTATGAAATACTTGTTGTTCAGTTGCTAAGTCATGTCCAACTCTGTGAACCACAGGAACTGCAGCACAGCAGGTTTTCCTGTCCTTCACTATGTCCAGGAGATTGCTCAGACTCATGTTCATTGAGTCAGTGATGCCATCCATCTCATCCTAGTTATCCCCTTCTCCTTCTGCACAATCTTTCCCAGGATAAGGGTCTTTTCCAATGAGTCAGCTCATTGCATCAGGTGGCAAAAGTATTAGAGCTTCAGCATCTGTCCTCCCAATGAATGTTCAGGGTTAATTTTCTTTAGGATCGACTGGTTTGATCCCCTTGCTGTCCAGGGGAATCTCAAGAATCTTCTCCAGCACCACAATTTGAAAGCATCAATTCTTCAGTGCTCAGACTTCTTTATGGTTCAACTCTGACATCCGTACATGAAGACAGGAAAAACCATAGCTTTGACTATCCAGACCTTTGTGAGCAAAGTGATGTCTCTACTTTTTAACATGCTGTCTAGGTTTATTATAGTTTTTCTTCCAAGGAGCAAGCACCTTTTAATTTCATGGCTTTAGTCACTGTCTACAGTGATTTTGGAACCCAAGAAAATAAAGTCTGTCACTGTTTCCACTTTCCACACATCTGTTTACCATGAAGTGATGGGACCGTATATTATGATCCTAGTTTTCTGGATGTTGAGTTTTAGACCAGCTTTTTCACTCTCCTCAAGAGGAAGGCTTTTTCAGCTTTTTCACCCTTATCAAGAGGCTCTTTAGTTCTTCTTTGTTTTCTGCTACTAGAGTGGTATCATCTGCATATTTGATGTTGATATTTCTCCTGGCAATCTTCAGGCCAATATAGAAAAAGAGGAATTATTTTTACCTTCCTACTTGAAAAAGGTAAATATACAGTCAAAGTATTAAAAGTAATATATTTTACTTAATTTTTACACATTAAATAGTAGACAATGTAGGGCACGAATTTCTGAGAAAGAAGAAGCAAAGAGAATTAGCCTAATTTATTAGTTCAAGAGAGAAAACTGGAAAATCCAAGTCATAAAGAGTTTGCCAAAAACATATTGAAATAGAAAAAGTTAAGATAACAGAATGAGAGAGAAAAAACATCTCAAAATTTTAGCTGAGGAATAATCAGCACCAGAGAGTTTAAAATACTATACAAAGCCAGAAAAAACAGTCACCAAAAATGAACATAAGAAATAATCCAATGTTCTCATAAAAAAGTGGAGAAAATGATTTCCTATTTCTATCACTTGAGGAGAAACACCATAAATCACAGGGCATCAGATAGAGTACTCAGAAGGATATTGACTCAATAGTGGCAAAAATGAGCAACAGACTGATAGCTACTTGGGTCCTATAAATCAAAGCTTAAATCTAGCCTTGAAATAAACAAGCTGTCTACAAGATATTTAGTGTGTTTTAGAAGAAAACCCAGTAGCACTTTGGGAATACATAAATATCTAGCAGCTAACAGGGTAAAATTTAAAAATTCACAATATCTGACTCCTAATCAAGATTAATGAGGTATTCAAGAAGCAGAGAAATATAAACTCTGATGAGGAGAAAAATCAATAGACTCACACCAAAAAAAACATGGTAGACAAAGATTTTCAAATATTTATTATAATTAATAATTAATGTTTAACAAGTTAGATGAAATATTAGGCATATTAATAAATATTTAAAACATGGAAACAGTCAGTAAAGTTAAATTTCCAGAGATGGAAATGATAAGATCTAAGAAACTTCACTATATGAAATAAATAAACTAGAAACTGCAAGAAACAAACAAACAAACAAAAAATAGCAAGATGAGTGAGCTGAGGCCAAAGCAATAGGTGTATCTAAAATAAAATAATAGAAAAAAAAGAGGATAAGAATGTATTAGCAGACTACCAGTGAGCTATGGGACAGCTCTAAATGATCAAATATATGAATAATTTCAATTTAAAAAGGAAAATAAGAAAAGTTAAAATATTTGAAGAATTAGCAGTAGGCATCTTTCCATATTTCATTAAAATAGAATAGCCAAATTTAACAAAACCCAAGTATAAGAAATACAAAGAAAATTATAGTGTATCTCATAGAGTTAAAGCCAGTGATAAATAGAGAATAGAAAGTGAGTAGAGGAAAAAGAAATATTGCAAAACTGAACAAAATAATTACAAAAAAATTTCTTTTACAATGAATTATAAGACAGAAGACAATGAGATTATGCACTTCAATTTCTAAAGAATAAAGCAGTTAAACTAGATGGCTATAATCAGTAAATATATCTTTTAAAATTAGCAGAACAATTTCTTCAGATATGTAAAGGCTGAAATAAATAATAAAATGTAGACCAGTATACTACATAAAGTCATTTATGAAAAACACTTAAAATAATATGGAAATCTCTATCTATTCAAATAAATGGATATCAGTGAAAACAGTAAAGATGTATTCAACCCTAAAATATATTATCACTTTAAAACGACTAAAGGTAACTGATGTATAAATAATTACATTATACAATTTATTATATATATAGAAATAAAAATTATGATGGCAATTGTACAAAGCCTGGAAAGTAATTTAAGAGAATTCAATTGGAAGATTATCATCTTACTATGAAGTGATTACATAAAATGAAAATATTACATAATTTAAAATGCACTTATTGAACATTAGAGTGAACACTGAAGAAAATTATAGTTATTGCTAATAAAAAAGTAGAAACATTAAAAATGACCAATGCAATCTAAAATGACAAAGAGAAGGAAAATAATGAAAGACTGAAAAACAGAGTAGAA
Organism: Bos javanicus; assembly: GCF_032452875.1. Classification (NCBI taxonomy): domain Eukaryota; kingdom Metazoa; phylum Chordata; class Mammalia; order Artiodactyla; family Bovidae; genus Bos; species Bos javanicus. The sequence goes on from NC_083881.1 coordinate 50,164,539, forward strand.
TGGTGGTAGCTAGGGTCTGAGGAAATGTTGGGGAAAATGAGCAGTGAAAGAGTACAAACTTCCAGTTATAAGATGAGTAAGTAGTGGATTTTCAAATATGCTTTAAAAGACCAAACTGGAATTGAATTAGATGAGCACTAAATTAGATTAAAATTAAACAAAATTCATAATAGATATTATCACAAAGCATAATTATTATAAACATAAATAATATGCTTAATAAATCATGAGTCTTAAAGAATACACAACTGTTTTTAAAAGTTGAACTGATACATAATATCTGTTCAGTCAGTTGCTCAGTCATGTCTGACTCTGCAACTCCCAAGGACTGCAGCATGCCAGGGCTCCCTGTCCATCACCAACTCCTGGAGCATACTCAAACTCATGTCCATTGCTTCGGTGATGCCATCCAACCATCTTATCCTCTGTCATCCCCTTCTCCTCCCACCTTCAATCTTTCCCACCATCAGGGTCTTTTCAAATGAATCAGTTTTTTTCATCAGGTGGCCAAAGTGTTGGAGTTTCAGTTTCAACATCAGTCCTTCCAATGAATATTCAGGACTGATCTCCTATAGGAAGGACTGGTTGGATCTCCTTGCAGTCCAAGTGACTCTCAAGAGTCTTCTCCAACAATACGGTTCAAAAGCATTGATTCTTTGGCACTCAGCTTTCTTTATTGTCCAACTCTCACATCCATACAAGACTACTGGAAAAACCATAGTTATGACTAGACAGATTTTGTTGGTAAAGTAATGTCTCTGCTTTTTAATATACTGTCTAGATTGGTCATAGCTTATCTTCCAAGGAGTAAGTGTCTTAATTTTATGGCTGTAGTCAACATCTGCAGTGATTCTGGAATCACCTCCTCCCCCCAAAATATAAAGTCTGTCACTGTTTCCATTGTTTCCCCATCTATTTGCCATGAAGTGATGGGACCAGATGCCATGATCATAGTTTTCTGAATGTTAAGTTTTAAGCCAAATTTTTCATTATCCTCTGTTTCACTTTCATCAAGAGGTTCTTTAGTTCTTCTCCACTTTCTGCCATAAGGGTGATGTCATCTGAATGTCTGAGATTATTGATACTTCTCCTGGCAATCTTGATTCCAGCTTGTGCTTCATCCAACCTGGCATTTCACATGATGTATTCTGCATATAAGTTAAATAAGCAGAGTGACAATATGGAGCCTTGACGTACTCCTTTCCCTATTTGAAACAAGTCTGTTGTTCCATGTCCAATGTCCAGTTCTAACTGTCACTTCCTGATCTGCATACAGATTTCTCAAGAGGCAAGTCAGGTGGTCTGGTATTCCCATCTGTTTAAGATTTCCACAGCTTGTTTTGATCCACACAGTCAAAGTCTTTGGCGTAGTCAATAAAGCAAAAGTAGATGTTTTTATAAAGGACGTAAAATCTTTTTTTGTGAGTTTTTTCTGTCTTTTTTTAGGGGCTTCCCTTGTGGCTCAGATGGTAAAAATATCTGCCTGCAGTGCAGGAGACTGCAATGCAGAGACCGCAGTTTCAATCCCAGGGTCAGGAAGATCCCCTTGAGAAGTGGGATGATTACCCACTCCAGTATTCCTGCCTGGAGAATCCCATGGAGAGAGGAACCTGGCAGGCTACAGTCCATGGGATCACAAAGAGTTGGACATGACTGAGCAACAAACAGTTTCACTTTCCCATGTGGCATGTAGGATCTTAATTTCCTGGCAGAGACTGAACTCTACCCCATGCAGTGGAACCATGGAGTCTTAACTACTGAACAAAAAGGGAAGTCCCCAAAAGATGCAAAATGTGACAACACAAAATGTGTGTGAAGGAGAAATATTAAGCTTTAGAATAGGGTTCAATGGTAGTTGTTATTAACTTAAGTTAGACTATTAAGGATATAAATTGTTATAAATAAGCCTATAACACACAGACTGAAAATAAAAGGTTGAAAAAAGATATTCTCTGCTAATAGAAGCTAAAATATAGCTGGAAGAGCTATACTTAAAACAAACAAACAAAAAGAATACACCTTAACACAAAGTCTGTAATAAGAGACAAAGAAAGATGTAACATAATGTTAAAGATTCAGCAACACGTGAACCGTGAACTTCCAGATGTTCAAGCTGGGTTTAGAAAAGGCAGAGGAACCAGAGATCAAATTGCCAACATCTGCTGGATCATCAAAAAAGCAAGAGAGTTCCAGAAAAACATCTATTTCTGCTTTACTGACTATGCCAAAGTCTTTGACTGTGTGGATCACAATAAACTGTGGAAAATTATGAAAGAGATGGGAATACCAGACCACCTGACCTGCCTCTTGAGAAACCTGTATGTAGGTGAGGAAGCAACAGTTAGAACTGGATATGGAACAACAGACTGGTTCCAAATAGGAAAAGGAGTATGACAAGGCTGTATATTGTCACCTTGCTTATTTAACTTATATGCAGAATACATCGTGAGAAACGATGGGCTGGATGAAGCACAAGCTGGAATCAAGATTGCTGGGAAAAATATCAATAACTTCAGATATGCAGATGATAGCACCCTTATGGCAGAAAGTGAAGAGGAACTAAAAAGCCTCTTGATGAAATTGAAAAAGGAGAGTGAAAAAGTTGGCTTAAAGCTCAACATTCAGAAAACTAAGATCATGGCATCTGGTCCCATCACTTCATGGAAAATAGATGGGGAAACAGTGGCTGACTTTATTTTTCTGGGCTCCAGAATCACTGCAGATGGTGACTGCAGCCATGAAATTGAAAGACGCTTACTCCTTGGAAGGAAAGTCATAACCAACCTAGACAGCGTATTAAAAAGCAGAGACATTACTTTGCCAACAAAGGTCAGTCTAGTCAAGGTTATGGTTTTTCCAGTGGTCATGTATGGATATGAGAGTTGGACTACAAAGAAAGTTGAGTGCAGAAGAATTGATGCTTTTGAACTGTGGTGCTGGAGAAGACTCTTGAGAGTCCCTTGGTCTGCAAGCAGATCCAACCAGACAATCCTAAAGGAGATCAGTCCTGGGTGTTCACTGGAAGAACTGATGTTGAGGCTGAAACTCCAATACTTTGGCCACCTGATGCAAAGAGCTGACTCATTTGAAAATACCTTGATGCTGCGAAAGATTGGGGGCAGGAGGAGAAGGGGACAACAGAAGAAGAGGTGGTTGAATGGCATCACCGACTCAATGGACATGGGTTTGAATGGACTCTGGGTTTTGGTGATGGACAGGGAGTCCTGGCCTGCTGTGGTTCATGGGGTCACAGAGTCGAACACCACTGAGTGACTGAACTGAACTGAACTAAATGTTAAAGTAGTCAATCCAACAAGAGTATAAAATATGTATAAATATTTATGCACCCAGCATCAGATCAAATCAGATAAGTCCCTCAGTCGTGTCCGACTCTTTGCAACCCCATGAATTGCAGCACGCCAGGCCTTCCTGTCCATCACCAACTCCTGGAGTTCACTCAGACTCACGTCCATCGAGTCAGTGATGCCATCCAGCCATCTCATCCTCTGTTGTCCCCTTCTACTCTCGCCTCCAATCCCTCCCAGCATCAGAGTCTTTTCCAATGAGTCAATTCTTCGCATGAAGTGGCCAAAGTACTGGAGTTTCAGCTTTACCATTATTCCTTCCAAAGAAATCCCAGGGCCGATCTTCAGAATGGACTGGTTGGATCTCCTTGCAGTCCCAGGGACTCTCAAGAGTCTTCTCCAACACCACAGTTCAAAAGCATCAATTCTTCAGCGCTCAGCCTTCTTCACAGTCCAACTCTCACATCCATACATGACCACAGGAAAAACCATATCCTTGACTAGACAAACCTTTGTTGGCAAAGTAATGTCTCTGCTTTTGAATATGCTATCTAGGTTGGTCATAACTTTCCTTCCAAGGAGTAAGTGTCTTTTAATTTCATGGCTGCAGTTACCATCTGTAGTGATTTTGGAACCCAGAAAAATAAAGTCTGACACTGTTTCCACTGTTTCCCCATCTATTTCCCATGAAGTGATGGGACCGGATGCCATGATCTTCGTTTTCTGAATGTTGAGCTTTAAGCCAACTTTTTCACTCTCCACTTTCACTTTCATCAAGAGGCTTTTTAGTTCCTCTTCACTTCCTCCATAAAAGCATCTAAATATAATAATCAAGCACTAACATACATAAAGGGTGAAATAAACAGCAACAAAGTAATAGAAGGGGACTTTAATACACCACTTAGATCATCTAGACAGAAATATCTGCCTCATAAGACATGTTAGACCAGATGGACTTAGCATATTTACAAAGCATTCCATTCAAAAGCAACAGGATACACATTCTTCTCAAATACACATGGATCATTTTCCAGAATAGGTCATGTGTTAGACCTCATATCAACTTATAATAAATGTAAGAGTATTGAAATCATATCAAGCATCTTTCCCTACCATAATGGTATGAATTAGAAATATATTATAATAAAAAAACTGGAAAATTGACCTATATGTGGAGATTATGTGGCAGGCTACTAAATGACCAACAGGTAAATGAATAAGTCAAAAGAGAGATCAAAATATACTTTGGTGACAAATGAAAATGGAAACACACAAATCCAATATCTAAGGGATGTAAGAAAGTTGAGCACTGAAGAATTGATGCTTTTGAACTCTGGTGTTGGAGAAGACTCTTGAGAGTCCCGTAGATTTCAAAGAAATCAAACCAGTCCATCCTAAAGGGAATCATTCCTGAATATTCATTGGAAGGACTGATGCTAAAGCTGAAGCCTCAATACTTGGCCACCTGATGCAAATACCTGACACATTGGAAAGACCTGGATGCTGGGAAAGATTGAAGGCAGGACAAGAAGGTGCGACAGGATGAGATAGTTGGAAGGCATCACCAACTTGATGGACATGAGTTTGAGCAAGCTCTGGGAGTTGGTGATGGACAGGGAGCCCTGGTGTGCTGCAGTCCATGGGGTTGCAAAGGTCAGACATGATGAGCGACTGAACTGACTGATGGGATACCACAAACCAGTTCTACAAGAGAAGTTCACAGTGGTACAAGTCTACCTGAGGAAAGAAAAAAAAATAATCTCAAATAATAAATGATTTAAACTGATAGCTCAAGAGAATAAATGAAGCCAAATTTAGAAGGAAAGAAAAATTAGAACAAAAGTAAGTGAAATGGCAGCTAAATAGACATTAAAAAAGATCAGTAAAACTAAGAGCAGGTCTTTGAAAATGTAAAGAAAACTGACAAATATTTAAATAGAATCAGCAAGAAAAAAACTCTAATGAGAAAACAAAGAGGAAATATTACAGTTAAAACCACAGAAAAACAAAGGATCATCAAAGACTACTAGGAATAATTATAAGCCACCAAATTGGACCACCTTGATGAAACTGATAAATTTCTAGAAACATAGCATCAACCAATATTGAATCATGATAAATAGAAAATATGATTATTAATTAGGGATTGAATCAATAATCATAAACTCCCCAAAAGTCCAGGACTAGACTGCTTCACATGTGAATTCTATTGAACATTTAAGAGTTTATGCCTAATCTTCTCAACTTCAAAAAATTAAAGAAGGAACATATCTCAACTCCTTTGAGAGCAGCATTACTGTAGGACCAAAACCAGACAGGCACCACAAAAGTGTAAATCATAGACCAATGTCACTGATGAACATAGATGCAAAACTCCTAAACAAAATATTAGCAAACCAGATTCAACAATACATTAAAAGGATCTATACATACATCCTTGACATCCTACATAATGTCTAGATCAAGTGGAATTTATCTGAGAGATTAAAGGAAGATTTGATATTTGAAAATCAATGTGATACACCACATTAATAAATTGAAAACATAAAAATCATATGAAAATCTCAATAGATGCAGAAAAGCTCTTGACAAAACTCAGCATCCATTTATGATAAAAAAATTTCAACAAAGTGGGTATTCATGAAACATACTTCAACATAATAAAAACCATTTATGACAAACCTGCAGCCAACATCATACTCAATGGTAAAATTTTGAAAGCATTTCCTCTAAGATCAGGAACAAAATATGGATGCCTCACAACTTTTATTTAATATAATATTGGAAGTCCCAGTTGCAAAATTCAGACAATAAAAAATATTGAAGAAATGCAAATTGGAAAGGAAGAAGGAAACTCTCACTGATGATGTGATACTATATATAGAAAATTCTAAAAACACCAAAAAGCTATTAAAAATTATCAAAGAATTTAGTAGAGTTACAAAATGTAAAATTTTGTAGTCAGAAGTCAGTTGCATTTCTACACACTAACTGCAGATTACCAGAAAGAAAAATTAGAAAACAATCCCACTTACCATCACATCAGAAAGAATAAATCTAAGTAGGGGTGAAGGACCTATATTTGGAAACTGAAAGATGCTGATGAAAGAAACTGAAGAAGACACAAACAAATGGAAAAATATCCCTTGCTCAGGGATTGGAAGAATCCCGTCTATAGGGAATCTACAGGTTTAATGTAATTGCTATCAAAATACCAGTAGCATTTTCCATAGAACTAGAACAAATAATTCTAAAACTTGTATAGAATCAAAAAATACCCAAATAGCCAAAGCAATCTTGAGAAAGATTGGAGGCCTATTGCTTCCTGATTTCAGACTATATTACAAAGCTATGGTAGTTAAAATAGTATGGTGTCAGCATAAAAGCAGACCCTATATCAATGGAGCAGAATAGAGAGCAAAGAAGCAAGCCTACACATATATGGTCAACTAAATTATGACAAAGACGCCAAGAATATGCAGTAGGAAAGGAAAGTCTCTTTTATAAATGGGAAATTTGGACAGCAACATGAAAATGAAAAAATCTGGGCCACTATTTTATATCATATACAGAAACTAATTTGAAATGGAGTAAAGAATTGGACATAAGGTGTTAAACCATGAGAGAACCAAAAAATGCAGGCAGCAAGTTCCTTGAAATAGGTCTTGAAGATAATTTTTTAAACTGACACCAACTGGATTACATCAAACTAAAAAGCTTCTGCACAGCAAAAGAAATCATCAAAAGAAACCATCAAAAGCTGAAAAGGCAAACTACTGAAGGTGAGAAAACATGTGCAAATCATATGTCTGATAAAGGGCTAGTATATAAAATATAGAAAGATCATAATTCAAAAGTACAAAACACCAAGTAATTAAAAAAATGGGTATCCATGCATGCTAAGTCACTTCTGTCATGTCCGACTCTCTGTGACCCTATGGACTGTAGCCCACCAGGCTCTTCTGTCCATGGGCAGACAATATTAATAGACAGTTTTCTAAAGAAGACATACAGACAGTCAACAGTTATAACAAAATATGTTCTACATCATTAAACACTGGGAAATACAAATCAAAATCACAATGAGATATCACCTCATATCTGTTAAAATAACTATAGACTAGAAATAACAAATATTGATGAGGCTTTGGAAAAAGAGAACCTGTGCACTATGGGTGGGAATGTAAATTAGTATAACCATTGTGGAAAAGAGTATCGCGGATCCTTAAAACTGAAAAACAGGACTACTATATCATCCACCAATTTCACTCCCAGGTATTTATCCTAGGAAAACAGAAACACTAACAACAACAACAAAAATGCATGCACCCGCATGTTCATTGCAGCATTATTTACAGCAGCCATGGCATGAAAATAACATGAGAGTCCATAATGGATGAACAGATAAAGAAACAGTGATAAATGTATGGGAGTGTAATGAAACATTATTTAGCCATAAAAAGGAATATTGCCATTTGTGATAATATGGAAACTTCAAGGGCACTATAGTAAGTGAAATAAATCAGAGAAAGACAATTATGATATGATCTCTTATTTATATATGAAATCTACAAACAAACCAACATTATAAATAAAGACAACAGATTGTGCTTGCCAGAGACAGAGGGGTGGGGTAGGTGAGGATTTAGTGAGATTTTTGTGTGTTTGTTTGGCTTTGGTTTAAATTGAAGAAAAAAAAAAAAGGAAGCCAAAATAGCTTTAAAATAGAAAAACAAATGAAAGAGATTTGCTCTATCTGACTTCAATACTTATTATGAAATTGCAATAATCAAGAGAGTATAGCATTGGCATAAGGACAGAAGAGTACATAATGGAACAAGATAGAGCATACAGAAATAGACTGATTATATATATATATATATATATATATATATATATATATATATATATATACAGTTAGCTTTCAACAAACAAGCAAAGAATTTCAGTGGAGAAAGGATCGTCCAACTGTGCTGGAATGATTAGATATCCATATGCCAAAAAATAAACTTTGGTCCATACCTGATGTCATATTCAAGGTTGATTCCAAATACTCACAGTCCTTAAATGTAAAAGTTATATCTCTTAAACTATTGGAAGGAGAAAATCTTTATGAAGTTGTTCGGAGAAAATCTTTATGAAGTTTTTCTAAGAAAATCTTTTCATATGTGACATGAATGAATGATCCATACAAAAAAAATGATATTTTGGACTTCATTAAAATTAACCATTTTTCCTGTATTAAGATTTTTCAGAGAATGAAAATAATTAGGAGATTGTGTTTGAAAATTTTATATCTAATACGAAATGAGTATCTATAAGATAGATTTTTCACAATCAAATTTGAATAACTAACTTTAAAATATATGATCACAGATTCAAAAAGTCACTTGACTAAATTGCATGCACAAATGGTAAACTAGCACATATAAACATGTTCAACATTGGAATTAGAAATTAAAATGTATTGAGATACCACTACACATCCAGTAGAATATTTACATTTAGAGAGACCAATGGAACTCTTATACACTGCCATTGGCAATTTAAGAGCACACAAATATTTTGTAAATCAGCCTTGAACTTTCTTCCAAAAGTGAAAAATACATTTAGCATGTGATCCATTCGTTCAACTTCCATGTATTTATGCAAGAGAAATGAAGCATATGTTTTTACAAATACTCGTACGTGAATGCTCAAAACAACTCTATTTATAAAAGCTTCAAAATTCCCACCCACTTATGTACATATACCTTCTCCCAGATACTCTATTAATCATTAATAGAGGTGGTGTTGTAGTGACTGAAATGTAATTAAGGTCCCAATTCAAGTTACCTTAAGATTATTCAGTAGAGCTTGACGTAATCATATGAATAGCAGTCTGAATATGGACTTCAGGACTAGGGAAGTCAGAGACTGGTAGTATATGAAGGACTTGACATCCTGTTAATGTTTATAAAGTAAGTAGGATATCTATCAATGCTGGTAGCATGCACATTGTACAAAGAAACCAGAGAACTGGAAGCATCAACATTCTTTTACTGCATGAGGCAAAACTTAAATTTCCTCTACTGTGTGCGTGTATGTGTGTATTCATGTATAAGTTTGTGCTTACACTCACATTGTTTATTACATAGAATAACATAATAACAGGTTAAACACAAATTGTAAGAGGTTGTTAATACTATAGAACATTAAAATATGTGCTATCAAAATTAACTGACTAAAACAGAGAAGTAAATAGATTGAATATTGGTGCAAAAAAAAAAACTGGATGTAAATTATAGAGGTAATATACTCATAATTTTTTGCATTATACACACAAACCCATAGACTCAGATGAATATATTAATAAAAATACAAATCACAAGAAGGAAATACACAACATATACATAGCATTTATCACTGTGGTTATGTCAGTGCTTTTTATAGGTCAGAATTTTTTGTATCTCAACATTTCTGTATATTATTTTTCTATTCAATGTAATAAATGAGTACTTTTGAATAAAATAATGAATAAAAAATGTAAACTACCCAGGAAATACAATGACATTTCTCAGGTCACTTTATCCAATGACTTAGCAACACAGCAACTGTTCTACCCCTCTGAATTCACTTTCTCTTTCTAGGATGAAAGCTCATCTGTCTCCAGCTATTATGGGCTTCTTGCTGTTTGTTCAAAATCTAGGTCACACACAAGGCTTCCTCTTGGCCTTTGCTCACTTTCTCCTTTGCTTATTATATTCTTTCTCCATGTACCTACATGGATCACTTCCTCACTCCCTTTAAGTCTCTGCTCAAATGTCACCTTATGGAGAGATTACTCCCAGACCTTATTAAAATAGCAGCTCCCTACCTTGACATTCACTATCCACAGCATCCTCTTTCCCTTTTGTCATACCATTTATCACTATATTTTAAAATTGTTTGTTTAATTCTTTAACTGGAATATAAATCCATGAATGCAAGACAAGAAATTTATCTGTTTTAATTTTTATATTATTTTTAACACCCAGACAGTGCCAAGCATATCCCCAGGGCCTGATAAATAACTGTTGATATTGTTTTGAGAAGAAAAAATAAGAAAGGTCATACTCATATTTTCCCTAAAACTGAATGCCTTAACAAGCAATATTCATTTTCATATCCATTTAAAATACTTCCATGATAAATATTTTTCAGATAAATACTAATGAATTATGACCTGCTTGGAATATACACTTGAGCAAGAAGAATTTTTATTCAAGAATTCCTTCTGAGCTAGCTTAAGTACAACACTGCTCCAGAAGCCAGAAAAGGCTGCATTGATCTGCTACCTATGTGCAAGAATGGGTCTTCACTTTACAAGAGACTCAAGTATGTTAAGTTCAACTGTCAACTATGAAGAAAGCTAAAGTATAACCCGGGTCTTTCTTAGAAGTGTAGATTATGCCATTAATTTATGTGTCCCATATGGGAGGAAATTTAGGATGCAATATTTGAAGGAACCATTAACCTTCCAACATGATTCAGCTTGGTTGTTTCCTATAAAGATATATTTGCATCTCTATTTTATTTTCTCTTTTCCTTTATGCTAGGATTCCCATGAGGACAAAATTTTATTTTGGAATTTGTACTAAAATTATAGCAATTACCTAAAAAGACTTGGAAATATTTAGTGGCCAAGAATTTAAAGAAAAGAAAGTGAAGTCACTCAGTCATGCCCGACTCTTTGCGATCCCATGGATAGTAGCCTGCACCAAGCTCCTTCGTCCATGGGATTTTCAAGGCAAGAGTATGGAGAGGGTTGCTATTTCCTTCTCCAGGGAATCTTCCCAACCCAGGGATCAAACCCAGGTCTCTCACATTGTAGACAGACGCTTTACCATTTGAGCCACCAGGGAAGTCCAAAGGTAGTTTCTAAATGATAGTAATCATTTATGTTTGTAGAAATTTGTTGTGTATATATATATATATATATATATTACACATATACATATTCATATAATCTATGAAAATTCATATTTTATATATATATATGTTTTTATTTTTATTCTTATAACATTTCATAATTCAGAAAGGCAGTGTGTTAGTATACTTATTTCCCAAATATGAGAGGAAATTGTCTCAATGAGAATGAGCAGTTTAAATTTATCATAGGGCATGACTGGAAAAAGGCAAAGCAAGAAATGTTCTTTAGACACAGTGAAATTCATTACACAGTGGTATCAAAACTACCCACACTTACAAAAGTTGTTTCTTATGGTATATGACCAGTGAGGGCCAGTGATACAGAAGAGAAGAGTTGTGTTCATCCTACTACTCAGAGACAAGCAACTGGAGGCTTCCACTCATCATGTGCTTCCACCGTGACTTGAGGAATGCATTTGCCAATAGGCAGGCTTCCCAGGTGGCTCAGTGATAAAGAATCCACTTTCCAGTGCAGGCAATGCACAAGATGCAGGTTCAAACTCTGGGTGGGGAAGATCCCCCAGAGTAGGATATGGCAATCCCTCCAGTTTTTGTTTTTTTTGTTTTTTGGGTTTTTTTGCCTGGAAAACCCCATGGACAGAGGAGTCTGGTGGCTTACAGACTGGAGTAACAAAGAATGAGACAATCTAGTGACTGAGCACAAGGACAACACAAGAACAACAGGTAACAGACTTTTTTAATGCCCTGAGGTTTTATGGATGAATAAACATTTGCCCTGACCTCATACCTTTCACTTTCAGTAAGTAAAGAGAGGCATGTAATGTAGACTACATGAGTAAGTTAATATAACACAATAGTGGATTTTTTTTTTTTTAAATAAAGTGAAATAGAGTTATGAGTAGAGACTGGCTGTGGGGTAGGATAACTACTCTTTGGTTGGATGGAGAGGAAATTGACTTCCGTTGAGGTGACACTTGATAAGAGACTTAGTAAACTGTCTCAGTTTGCTAAAGACTGACGGGCTTCCTGGAAGACCGGGAAACTAGGTAAGTTGGGGGCAAACCAGAATGAGTTGTTTGCTTTTGATCTGAATGAGAAGAAAGGTCTAGACAGGCAAGAATTGTAGGCAGAGGTAACAACAAGAATAAAGACTATAGTCAGCTGTCTAGAGAACAAATACTATAAGAGTGAATGCCAAGGCTATACTAAATGGGCTTATTGGTAAAAGAGAAAATTACAGTTTCTTCTAAAACTGTTAAGCAAGACAAAATTAAGAGAAATGGAAACAAATCTGCTACTTACAAATCTCGTTTTAAACAAAGCTTCAGGATGAACTGACCTAATTCTGTTTCAGTCCTTTGTACCACCTTTTTAAATTATGTAACCTAATTAACAAGCAGATTTAGATGGATATATGCCTGCACACACCTTGCTATGGTAAAAGAATAAAGATATTTCAGGACATTCTGATCCTGCCTCTTCCTGGGAATGTTTAAAGATATTTTAGAAAACCACCTCTTTTTCCTTCACAACCCTCATATATAACCCTATTCAAGACGAGACCTCTCACATTTCTCTGAATTGTCATTTCCCATGGGATCAGTATATAATGCTGTACCCTGGAACTGTAGTCAATTTTACTTATTATTAGCTTTCATATGCAAAATGGTACAATGATAAACACACATGGCTATTATTAGTATAGGTGAAGTGAGTTATGTGGAATGAGGATGCTAAGACTTTCTGTCTTAATTTTAAAACCAGAAATTATACAAGATAAAAAAGAAAAACCTACTCATATACAATCATATGACATATTTATATACACTGTATAATCTCAGTTTGAGCTATGTGGCAGGCAGGATTCCGATAGGCATCCCAGAGCCAATGAAACTCATCCCTGTATAATTCTCTCTCCTTGAGTATAGAAATCCTTATAGAATTACTCTTGTGATTATGTTATTAAATGTTAAGTCACTCAGTCATGTCTGACTCTTTGCAACGCAATGGTCTGTAACCCGCCATGCTCCTCTGTCCATGGGATTCTCCAGGAAAGATTATTGGAGAAGGCTTCCAGCCCCTTCTTCAGCGATTCCTCCTGACCCAGGGATCAGACCCAGGTCTCCTACATTGCAGGCAGATTCTTTACTGCCTGAGGCACCAGGGAACCCACCTGATAAGTATCTGAGTCAGTTTAGTTCAGTTGCTCAATTATCTCTGACTCTTCCAGACGCCATGAACTGCAGCACGCCAGGCTTCCCTGTCAATCACCAACTCCCAGAATTTGCTCAAACTCATGTCCATTGAGTCGGTGATGCCATACAACCATCTCATCCTTTGTTGTCCCATTCTCCTCCTGCTTTCAATCATTCCTAGAATCAGGGTCTTTTCCAAGGAGTCAGTTCTTTGCATCAGGTGGCCAAATTATTGGAGTCTCAGCTTCAGCATCAGTCTTCCCAATGAACATTCAGGATTGATCTCCTTTAGGATTGACTGGTTGGATCTCCTTGCAATCCAAGGGACTCTCCAGAGTCTTCTCCAACACCACAGTTCAAAAGCATCAGTTCTTTGGCACTCAGCTTTCTTTATAGTCCAACTCTCACATCCATACATGTCTCTTGGAAAAGCTATAGCTTTGACTAGATGGAGCTTTAATGGCAAAGTAATGTCTCTGCTTTTAAATATGCTTTCTAGGTTGGTCTTAGCTTTTCTTCCAAGGAGCAAGTGTCTTTTAATTTCATGGCTGCAGTCACCATCACAGTGATTTTCGAGCCCCCAAAAATAAAGTCTGACACTGTTTCCACTGTTTCCCCATCTATTTCCCATGAAGTGATGGGACCAGATGCCATGATCTTAGTTTTCTGAATGTTGAGCTTTAAGCCAACTTTTTCACTCTCCTCTTTGACTTTCATCAAGAGGCTTTTTAGTTCTTCTTCACTTTCTGCCATAAGGGTGGTGTCATCTGCATATCTAAAGTTATTGATATTTCTGCCAGCAATCTTGATTCCAGCTTGTGCTTCATCCACCCAAGCATTTCTCATGATGTACTCTGCATACAAGTTAAAGGAGCAGGGTGACAATATACAGCCTTGACGTGCTCTTTCCCTGATTTGGAACCAGTCTGGTTTTCCATATCTGTTCTAATTGCTGCCTCTTGTCCTGCATACAGATTTCTCAGGAGGCACGTCAGGTGGTCTGCTATTCCCATCTCTTTAAGAATTTTAAACAGTTTGTTGTGATCCATACAGTGAAAGTCTTTGGTGTAGTCAATAAAGCAGAAATCGATGTTTTTCTGAAACTCTCTTGCTTTTTCGATGATCCAATGGATGTTGGCACGTTGATCTCTGGTTCCTCTACCTTTTCTAAAACCAGCTTGAATATCTGGAAGTTCATGATTCACATACTGTTGAAGCCTGTCTTGGAGAATTTTGAGCATTACTTTATTAGTGTGTGAAATGAGTACAATTGTGCAGTAGTTTGAATATTCTTTGGTATTGCCCTTCTTTGGAAATGGAATGAAAACTGACCATTTCCAGTCCTGTGGCCACTGCTGAGTTTTCCAAATTTGCTGGCATACTGAGTATAGCACTTTAACTGCACTGAGTTAGGATTAGAAATATCTCAGCTGGAATTCTATCACCGAACACCAGCTTTGTTTATAGTGATGCTTCCTAAGGTCAACTTGACTTCACATTCCAGGATCTCTGGCTCTAGGTGAGTGATCACACCATCATAGTTATCTGGGTGATTATGTTATTGGGCCCACCCAATAAATAACAGAAAGAATACTGCAAATATAATTTACATTATTAACAAATTGACCTGAGCTAACAAAAAGTGAGATTATACAGGTTGGCCTGCTGCTCTCACTATCTCTTCAAATTTCAACTAGAAGTCAGAGATAGAGGAAGAAAATACTATTCAAAACAGATGAAGGATATGACTTCCCATTGCTGATTTTGAAGAAAGAGGGGCAAGGGACAGCTGGTAGCTTCCAGGAAAGAAAGACTCCCAGCAGAGGGGATTCTGACAGCAACCCAAATGTGCTTGAAATGGATTTTTCTTTAGAGTCCTCAGATAAGTGCCCGATTCAGTTACTATCTGGAGCATGAAACCTTCAGCAGAGAATCCAATTGAACTGCTTCTGGACTTGTGACAAGCAGAAATGTGAGATTGTGAATGGGTATTGGATTAGGTCAGTAAGACTGAGGTATTTTGCTATGTAGCAAAACAAAATTATTATAAGCAGGATCTTGAGTGCCAAATGGCCAAGCCCTATGATACAGGTAGGAAGAACAATATTCACATATAACTCAAAGTGTTACTGTGAAATATTTGTGACAGTGTTGTGCAAATGAATAAAATATGAACTACAAATTCAAGCCATATATGCAACTTTAAATTTCCTAATAATAAAATTTTAAGTAGTGAAAGGAAAAAAGTATAATTAATTATAACAATATGTTTTGTTTAGCCTAATATATCCAAAATACTAGGGCTTCTCAGGTGGATCATTGGTAAAGAACCTGCCTGTAAAGCAGGAGAGGCAAGTTCGATCCCTTGTTTGAGAAGATCCTGTGGAAGAGATAATGGCAATCTACTCTAGTGTTCTTGCCTGGAAATTTCAAGGAGGCTGGTGAGCTACAGTCCATGGGATTGAAAAGAGACACACCTGAGCACACACGCATGCACGCACACACACACACACACACACACACACACACTCAAAATATTACAACCTCAAAATGCAATAAACATAAAGCATGAATGAGCTACTGCAGTTTCTGTTTATTTTTGGGTTGTCTTCAATATAAAGTGCTCAGATAAATTAGGAGCTTGGGATTAACACAGATATACTACTATATATAAAATAGTTAACCAACAAGGACCTACTGTATAGCACAAGAAACTATACTCAATATTTTGGAATAACCTAAAGGAGAAAGAATCTGAAAAAAAATATATGTATGCACAACTGAAAGTAATACAATATTGCAAATCAATAGATGAGATAGTTATTATTTGGAAAGGTTTAATGTGTTTCTTTCAGAGACAAGTTATATAAGATTAATTTGGTAAGAAAAGAGTCATAACTCATGGAATTATGAAGTGGAGATGTTTGCTTGTGACAACATTTTTTTTTGTTTATTTTACCAGTGATTTTGACAAGGATGAAATGAGAAATTGAGGGAAAATATTGCTGCCAGTATTATATACTGATCAATGATATGGAATTTTTAAGATAGAAAGATGTTGGATAGATAGATGGATAGATAGGTAGATAGATACTGGATGCCATGTTAGTACAAGGGGTTAAATTGTTAAGTCATAACACAAATTGCAAATTCCATAAACTTCCCTAAAGACTCAAAGTTTACAGACAAGCACAAGTCATACAGGATATATTATTTTCTAGAAGTATTTAAATTCATCAGATGCAGTTTCTAATAAAACATCTCTGTTTATTCCCTGCATTAGGACTCTCTTTGGTTTATATTTAATAAAACTATAGCAATCAGCTTTCTTTTTTGAGTATGTAACAGACGTTTCATGTATATGGTTTTGAATCCTCAGAACAAACACAAAAGGCTCAGAGCAGTTTATAAAATGGTCAGGGTCACTGAGAAAACACTGATAGAGAAACTGGGATCCAGGTCATCTGCCAACAAACCAGTTTATTAAATAGAGCAATTTCTGCTTGAGAACTGTTTCATTTTATATATACTGTTAATAACCAAATAGAACATACTGGTGTGGCTACTACCCCTCAAACAAATAAATTCTAGTTCATTTACAATAATCAATTCAATATGAGCAGGAAGAACCTATTAAATTATTTTGTAGCTAGGGGCCCCTCTTTTCCACTAGTAAATGCCATTAACTTGTTTAAAAAGAGGTTTGTTTGAAGACAATTGCATGGAGGTCTTATTGAGGTCATTTACTCATCTAGCCATCCTCTCAGATAGAGCTGGAGTGAGGGATTGTTAATTTATTAATTCCTCCATTCTTAGATTTTATACTCCAACATTTTTGGTAAAAATTAATATACTGTTGTGGAAGTTTAAATATATGTCTACAAATTATAGATCCACTGAACAAATTTTTTTCAATATTGAAATAAGCAACATCCAAAAAGGATGGAAAACTTTGATTACATATAATAATTCTTATATAATTTATAATTTAGACATTTTATGTAATATGGTATTGAGTCCAAGTACTGTACACTCATTGGAGAAGGAAATGGCAACTGACTTCAGTATTCTTTCCTGGAAAATGCCATGGACAGAGGAGCTGGGCAGGCTATAGTTTACTGGTATCAAAGAGTCAGACATGACTTAGCACACACACACACACCGGACATTTACACATATTTCCTCATTAGATGTTTGCAGCAAATGTATAAAATGAGTTTTTATCATTAGTTCATAAGTGAGGGAAATGAGCCTCAGAGTTATTAAATAACTTAGCTACAGCCTCAAAAAGAGTGAATAACGTAACTAGTATCTAAATTGACTTTTATCTCACTCTAGTATTTACACTGTATGTGTATATGTGAGAGAGAAACACATGGGGAAAGAATAGAATCACAGAAATGAGAGGCAGAAAATATAAACAATAGACAAATACTCATTAGCTAACCAGCAGCAAACAACTGCTTGAAATATCAGTTATATCATTTTGTAGGTAAGCTTCATGTAACTATTAGCTTCTATAAAACATGATGTGTTTTGTTCACCCCAGAGAGAATAAATCAAAATAATGCCATTTATTTTCTTACTGAATGAATGTTAATATGTATGACAATCGTGTGAGAAGAGTCAGGTGGCAGAAATGAGTAGGAGATTCTAATGGTATTAGAGAAAACCGAAATGGCTCAGGGAAATCCTTTGCTTTACTTATTTATAATATCAGAATAAGATTTTTTTTGAAAAATGAAAAATGGTCAGGATCTGTATTCCATTATTGTGACCTGCTTAAGATGTAGGGAGTAAAAGGTTTTGGCTAAAAAATGCATAGTTGATTAAATTCTAAAATAGAGTTTTATAAGATTTTGCAGTGGAGGGTATTATATAAAGTGGGTTTGAATGCAGAATAAGATCTTATCCATTGTTTTATTTGGGTGATTTTATGTAAGTGATGCAGGATTCCCAGATGGCTTAGCCAGTAAAGAGTCTGCCTGGAATGAAGGAGACACACGTTCAGTCCCTGGGTTGGGAAGATCCCCTGGAGAAGGAAATGACAACCCACACCAAGATTCTTACCTGGAGAACTCCATGGACAGAGGTGCCTGGAGGGCTATAGTCCATGGGATCACAAAGAGTTGGATTCAACTGAGTGGCTAATACTTTCACTTTTCACTTCCATTTAAGTAAGGATCTGAAGCCTAAATATTTGCTAAATTTGATTTATAAAAAGGGACAGGGAGGAAGACATATCAAATCATTTAGCCATTCGTCTAGGAAAAAAATGTGCATGTTTATTGACTAAAGGGGAAGTATTATTTACACTGAAAATTGCTTCAGCATATAACTGAATACTCACCATGTACCCATCTCATTTATTTCAAAGAAAGCAAATGTGCAGGTGTATTACTGATGTGGAGATATTTGTATCAAAAATGAAAAACAATTATGTTGCAAAAGTTATAAATTTGCAATAAATCACATTGGCAATATAGGTTGTTGAATATAAAAAATATATATTTATAAGAAAAGAAAAAGGGTAAATTTATTTTCTATGAAAGCAGAATATTTTCTAATAAAATATTCAATAGAAAATTAATTTATGACAGAACATGAGTTGCTTTGGTTATATACTGTGATAAACACAGGACCTAAGGATATGAAAAATCTAGCAAAATAAGCCTCCCTAGGCATGAATAAAAAACTTTTAATTGTAATTGATTCATGCAAATTTTCATGCAAGTTTAATTCCTTTAATCAAAGGAATTTAAAAATGTCCCTTTGATTCACTACATTAAAAATATAGCTTTAGAAATGTCATGGGTAAAATAATATCCCTAAGATTTTTATAGGTATTTTATTCCCCCCTTTTTAAAAATTAAATCACATAAATGTTAAGCATGAAACATGTTACCATGAATCCTAGTACTGAGTTCTTAAATTTGACCTCAATACGTAATACCTGGTAAGAGTTTAAAGAAAAACAATACAGTGTTGAGATTTACATTTCTGTGCTGACTGGGCACTTGCTGGTTAACAGTTCTGATCAGACCATGTGAGGTAAGACTCCATCTCTGAATTTAACAGCTCTGCAGTTACAGACATCTTATTTCACCTTGTTCTATCTCAATGGGTTTGTTGTTAGAATTGAATGAGATTGTGTAGAGCACTTAGAAAATTACTTGGCATATCGTTAAGATTTAACACATATTGGTTTTTATAGTCTTTTTACATATGGACATAACCTTTCTTAAAGTTCACACCACTTTCAGACAAAATTGAAAAATTATACTGGTCAAATTCAAATAAAAAGGAGAAGAAAAGTTAAAAAA
Organism: Bos javanicus; assembly: GCF_032452875.1. Taxonomy (NCBI): domain Eukaryota; kingdom Metazoa; phylum Chordata; class Mammalia; order Artiodactyla; family Bovidae; genus Bos; species Bos javanicus. The sequence goes on from NC_083881.1 coordinate 50,184,273, forward strand.
ATAGTGAAAGGGAATAAATGTAATGGATAATAAATGACAAACATTGTGACAGAAACTGTGTATTTAGTGAGTTACATTTAGTTTTCATAACAAAACTTCTGAGTGAAGTTTTTCTTTAATTTCCATGATATATGAAGGCTTAATGAGTAAATAAATTATTCAAGGTCACACAACCAAGTATTGGTGACAGAATTTCACCTTCAGCCATAGAAGGAATGAGGCAATTATGAGAAAATGAGAATTAATAAAATATATGAATATATGCAGAGAACATAATGAGAAATGCTGGACTGGATGAAGCACAAGCTGGAATCAAGATTTCTGGGAGAAACACCAATAACCTCAGATATGCAGATGACACCACCCTTACGGCAGAAAGTGAAGAGGAACTAAAGAGCCTCTTGATGAAAGTGAAGGAGGATAATGAAAAAGTTGGCTTAAAACTCAATATTCAGAAACTAAGATCATGGCATCTGGTCGTATCACTTCATGGCATCTGGTCGTATCACTTCATGGCAAATAGATGGGGAAACAATGGAAACAGTGCCAGACTTTATCTTTGGGGGCTCCAAACTCACTGCAGATGGTGACTGCAGCCGTGAACTTAAAAGACACTTACTCCTTGGAAGGAAAGTTATGACCAACCTAGACAGCATATTAAAAAGCAGAGGCATTACTTTGCCAACAAAGGTCTGTTTAGTCAAAGCTATGGTTTTTCCAGTAGTCATGTATGGATGTGAGAGTGGGACCATAAAGAAAGCTGAGCACTAAAGAATTGATGCTTTTGAACTGTGGTGTCGGAAAAGACTCTTGAGAGTCTCTTGGACAGCAAGGAGATCCAACAAGTCTATCCTAAAATAAATCAGTCCTGAATATTCATTGGAAGGAGTGATGCTAAAGCTGAAACTCCAATACTTTGGCCACGTGACGTGAAGAACTGACTCATTGGAAAAGACCCTGATGCTGGGAAAGATTGAAGGCGGGAGGAGAAGGAGATGACGGAAGATGAGGTGGTTGGATGGCATCATGGACTCAATGGACATGAGTTTGAGTAAACTCTGGGAGTTGGTGATGGACAGGGAGGCCTGGCGTGCTGCAGTCCATGGGGCCCCAAAGAGTCGGACACGACTGAGTGACTGAACTGAACTGAACAGATGAATTTTTACTTATTAATCTTGACTTATAAAGCATTCAGCAGCACATGCTATATATTCAGTTCCCAGTAAAATTAGTGTTTTTCTCATGGCTCCTATGTCAGTTCCTTTAACTATTTCTTCCCTCACCCTGCAACCTTTCATTTACTTCTTATTTTCAGCTATCACCAAGAAATTTCACACATTCACTTAATAAGCTACTATGTCAGACAACATAGGCACTAAAACGGAGTAATAAACAGAGTGGAATACTACTATATTTTGGCCTATATAGTCACTTTGGTATTTTGGAGGATATAAATTTCTGAACACATAGATGTTTCATTGTCATATTGATGACACTTCAAACAAATGTAGAGGATGTAGAGATGATGATAATGATGATGATAAAGACTTCTGCCACTGCAGAGTGGAGGATATGGAAATTATATCTGTATGTTTTAGTTCACCTGAGTAGAGCTTGAAAAAAAAAATCACCGATCTCATTTCTGTCCTTAGTCTATATATTCGCTGATTTAAATGCATTTTCTTCAAGGAAAGTAAAATGTTCTTTTATTTTAAGGTACAGAAGATTATGGTTCAAATAAAATGGGTATAAAGTAGAAATCAATAATACTCCGGGGTAAAAGGAATGTATAATTTTCTGACACAGTAAATGAAATGAAATTGAACTATAGAGGAACCTGTAAATATTTGCCTAACAGACTGTAATGACAACAATAACAATACTGTCAGTTAACTTTTATTAAAATTTTTTCATGCTAGGCACTATAATCATTTTACATGTATTATCTCACTAATTTTTGTAGTCTGCTGCTGCTGCTAAGTCGCTTCAGTCATGTCTGACTCTGTGCGACCCCATAGACGGCAGCCCACCAAGCTTCCCCGTCCCTGGGATTCTCCAGGCAAGAACACTGGAGTGGGTTGCCATTTCCTTCTTCAATGCATGAAAGTGAAAATGAAAGTGAAGTTGCTCAGTCGTGTCTGACTCTTAGGGACCCCATGGACTGCAGCCTACCAGGCTCCTCTGTCCATGGATTTTCCAGGCAAGTCTACATATAAGTAAAAAGAGTTTTAGAAAAGTTATTTACATTATGTTATGCAGCTTTTACATCATTGATTCAAAGTAACAGTGGCAGGAGATTGCCTCTATTTGAGAAATGAGTTACAGGGACAGAGACTGTAGCATGCTGAGAAAAAACAAATTAATTAGAATATGCAGGAAGAGTAAAGTTTTCATCTAGACATTTGATTAACAAGATATATAGGAGTCAGCAGTTTTCTTTTTCTTTTTTTTTTTCAAGTTATTAGATGGAAAACTAGTGTGGTTTGCAGAATAATGGCTTCCCCAAGATGTTCACTCTAATCCTTGCAATCTGTGAATATGTTACTTCCAGGACAAAAGGAACTTCGCATGTGTCGTTAAATTAAGAATTTTGAGGTAGGGAGATTATCCCAGATTATCCAGATGTAATCATGTGTTCTTTGAACTGAAAAGGGGAGTTAAAAGGATCAGAATCAGAGAGAAATCTGAAGATGCTACACTGTATGTTTGTAGATGGAGAACTGGATCCATAGGTCAAAAAATACAAGTGGTTTCTGGAAGACAGAAAATGTAAGGAAATAGATTCCCCTATCCTAGGGATTCCAGAAAGTAAAGCAACCATGCTAAAACACTGATGTGAGCTCAATAAATCCAGTCTTGGACATCTGCCCTCCAGAACTGTGAGATAACAAATGTATGTCCTTTCAAGACACTAAATGTGTGATTATTTATTATAACTAACAGTAATGTCTGTGTAAAGATTACAATATGAAATAATATTGAACATTTGAAGGGGCAGACTTTAAGGGCAAATGCTAATGAGCAAATAATGGCCACAATTTAATTGAACATATACTATGTGCAAGACAGTTATGCTAATATCAACTTACTGATGAATATAAGTGGTTTCTAGAATACAGAAAATGTAAGGAAATAGATTCTCCTATCCTAGGGATTCCAGAAAGTAAAGCAACCATGCTAAAACATGGATGTGAGCTCAATTAATTTCATTTTAGAGAAACTAGAAGAGTTTCACAAATTTAAATGTATGTATATTCAGGGACAGAGAGTAAATGGTAAAGCTGAGAAACATCAGAACAGAAATTTAGAAGCATGATGTCATTTAAAGAATATTTATTACCCATTAAAAAAAAACTTTCAGTTACTATTACAACAATAAATGTGACCTATCCAAATAGGAAAATTTCCATGGCTAATAATTGATGAAAAACCCATCCAGAATGTTCTATCATCAACTTACCTGTGATACATAGTAAATTATCAAAGTATAAATGTAAAGTTTTTAAAAATGTAATTGATCAAGGTCTTATTTTTATTTTTTTAAAATTATTTATTTATTTATTTTATTATTTATTTTTTTATTTTTAAAATTAAAAAAATCAAGGTCTTAATTAAATTTACTGAAATTTCTAGTAAAGTGCTATCCTTTGTAGAAGTTCAAAATTTAAAATGTCTTTGAACTTAAAAGAAATAATACTTAATATTCTTGACTTATATTTATTATATCACAGCAGAATTTTTCTCTCGCTTAGCTTTAAACCAATAGTTTATATTAGGGAGGGTTCAATTTTTTCTGGTTTGGGAATAAAAATAGCTGTATAGCCTAAAAACAAGTTAGCATATAGATTGATAGCTTTCATAAACTAATGAGCCAAATTATTCTCTAAAGAATTATAATCAACAAATTATTTTAGTCACATACATTCCCTCATGGCTCAGATGGTAAAAGCATCTGTTGGCAATGCAGGAGACCCAGGTTCAATCCCTGGGTGGTGAAGATCCTCTGGAAAATGAAATGGCAACCCACTCCAGTACTCTTGCCTGGAAAATCCCATGGATGGAGGAGCCTGGTAGGCTACAGTTCATGGGGTTGCAGAGAGTCAGACATGACTGAATGACTTCACTTCACAGCTTCTTCACAAGTCTAGAAATATGCATGAAAAGTCACAGAAGGATGCGGAATCAAAAATTTAAATCTTATTTTTGTGGAAACAATACTAAGAAAAAATTAAGGGATTTGGATCCCAACAGTTAGATAACTGATGTCATGTTTAGTAGATAAAGTTGCTGCAGTATACACTGGAGGGAAATGCTTAAGAAAAGATGAATAACCAAGCTTTTACAATAGTGAAAGCAAGGCATACGGACAACTGTTAAAGAAAGAGGATGAATGAAAGAAAAGAAAGCCCTGAAATGTATGAGATGTGTGAAAGGAATACCTCCCATGAATGTGGGGTTTGAGGTAGAATTAGAAATTAAAGGCTATGATAATAATGTGTGATTGGTAGGATTGTGTTAATGGTAATAAAAATAGGGAAACCATCAATCATTTCAACATCATCAAGTTCACTGAATTCCAGCTTGCCATATTTAACTTGACACTTAACATAGCCTTGCTCATTTTCGTGAAATCTGTTCCTCCCTAATTTATATTTCGAGTTATGTTTCCTTCTCCAGAAAGGGTTCTTATTTGATTTCTAAGGTTTACTTTAAACATATTACATTAAATATATATTAATATACATTCATTATATAAAATACTATATTAGGCAAATATAAACATATACAATTGACAGTAATATAATTGATATCCATGTACCCAACACCCAGCATTCCCAGCCTTGACTTATACCCAATGTTATTTCACACTATCCCCAACATTCCTTGCCTGTATTTTTTAAAGAAAATCCCAATATGGCGTGTATCAGATATCATTTCCTCAGTGTGTTTCTTTGAAAGATAAATGTACCTTAAAATTAAAACCCAATGACAAAACCATTCAGATGCCTATAAAATTAATAATAGTTATTAAATTTCAGTCACTAGTCAAGGTTATAGTTGCCTTACAAATATCATTTAAACAATTACAAATATTTACTTGAAGCTAGATCCAGACACAGCTCATAGCTTGTGATGAATTACTGTGTCTTTGTTGGTTTATAATCTCCAGACTCTCTGCTTCACATGTCTCTTTCACCATTCCAACTCTGACAATTAGTTTGGAAAAGTAATTGAGGAAATTGCCCTTAAGTTTCCCACAGCCTGAAAATTCCTGATAGCATTCTCTCACATCTGTTTTTCCTATAAATTTCCTATAAATTAAATCTAGAGACATGGTCAAACTTAGATTAGACTCTTTGACCAAATTACTTCTAAGGTTTGGGCTACTTTTTCTGGAATTCTATTGATGTCTTTTTATTTCTTTTATAATACTGGAACCCATGAACCTCCATTTCACTTCTCATTGATGCTATGTGAAATCTGAGCCCCTCTTTAACAAAAACAAGGCCAAAAGCCAAGTTTGATGATCGTCCTTGACTATTTGCTGATAATTTTATCAAAGACAACTTCAAAGCCAAGCTCCTAAAAGAGCACATCTCTTTTTTGTCTCTGTATCATCCCATCCACTCACTCCACAACTGGACAAATTCTGATTCTGTGCTTACCGATTCTCTTTAGCAATCCTCCTCAAAGTCACACATAATGCTCTACTTATTAAAGTTAAAGCTAGTGGATGCACTTAATTAAAAAAAAATCTCAATAGCTAAACATATAAATAGATTTGCTTTTTCTGGTGACCTTCTTCTTCTGTACTTTACCCTGATGAGCCTCTTCAGTTTTTTCATATTATTCTCTACCAGTTTATTTTACATTCCATTATGCTCTTTACTTTCCCTACATGGAAATGTTGCTATTCCCCAGAATTTTGGCTTCAGATCTTTTCTATTTATGTCCTAAATGTTCTCCCCAATTCTCTCTGATTTTTTACCATTTGATTTTAACATAATTGCATTTCAGGGAGGTAGAAATGTCTACTGACAATTCTGAAACTTGGGATTGAAGCTTTAAAATGACATCAGAAATTTAGAGTGAAAAAAAAAAAAAGACTCAAGTCTCAGAATTGATGGTTGAAACAACAGTAATGGACAGTATTAAAGAGTTATCTTTTTTTTTTTTTTTCCCTAAGAGCAGAATGAGAGGCAGACATAGCTATACAAAGACCACACATATAATCCCAACTATGTCCAGAGATGTCCCATTTGGGAGATCAGAAACAGAATGCATGCCAGGGATAAAGACACAGAAGAAATAGTTAGAGATGCAGAATAAATCTATTTATCTATCATCATGCTATACAGGGCAGGAAAGATTAAGGAGATAGTCACTAAAATTAAAGGGTGTAAAAATCAACTGTAATGACTCCATTTAATTTTGGGGGTCTTTAGAGTCATCGGTAAGACTTATTTTTAGTAGTTTCCAAACTGTGGGTTGAAGATACTTGACAAGGTAAGACAAAGAAATAATAGAAGAGAGTCTCATTTTCCTAAAATTTGTTTATAATTTATATAAATAATGCTTTATACACATATAATAATTTCATATATATTTATTTTTAGACACATATATACATAGGTACATTCACATGCAGGTTGTAGTAACAGAAATGGTTGAATATAAACTAATTTCCTCAGTGTAGAATACTCCTCTCTATGGTCCAATAATCTCTTTTGTCTTCATCACTAATCCCTATTTATACTTAAAAACTCAATTTAAGTGTGATTTCCTGTTGGTCCAATTGTTCCCATTTTCAACATTTCTTCTTATAAACTCTTACCTTTGCAATTACCTAGTAAGTGCATTCATTTAATGAATATTCATTTCCATGCTCTGCACACTGACACTAGCTTACTCTGGGATAAAGTAGTGATCCAGATAAACAATGTCCCTACACTTATGAAGTTTAATGTCTAGTAAAGTTGACTCTCCTTATACTTCCTATGAAAAGTAGTAAGAAGCCCAGAGTTTTACTTAGGCTCATAAATTGAAAAGAGGGGGAAAAAAAGATAGAGGATTATTTTATGATGTAAAATTTCTCCAGTAATTCAAATATTTCCAAGCAAGAATGGAAAGGTGTCTATGGGCTTGAAATTCCAGTATATAACTTATAATTCAAGTTATAATGTTAAATTGTAATGTTAAGCTTTGTTCAGTATCCCCTTCCCATATCCTTCCATATGGTATCTTTATTTTTTTGATAAAATTTGCTTCTGTACAATAGATGAGCTAAAAGAACATGAGGAGATTATGGGGAGATTGTCTCAATCTCATTCTTAATTTTACTTAATATTATTTTTACATTTCACTCTATAAGTCATTATGTTTCCATGACTTTGTAAGACAGCTTGGAATAGCCCTCAGATCAAATTATTTGAAGATTAAGAAAGAAAGGAGGAAAAAAGAAAACCACTGCAGTACACTCATATGAATCAATGCAGTAGCCAATTTTGAACTAAGGTTTGCTGGGTTCACGGCTGCCTTATGATATTCAGATGCAGATGTCCTCAGCATGAGATCTGGGCTTGCTATGACTTTCACCAAAAAGCTAATGACTTTAAAAGATGAGAATGGTTACATTTTAGAGAGATTTCTGAGTCCTTTGCCAACTACTGAACCAGAACCTTTTAAAAATACAGTACCAGAAAGACTTTTCAGAGAGCTGTCAGATTATAACATTGAAGAGTTACATAATCATCGCATTCTCTAATGGATGCCAGGAAAGAATAGCTGGGAATTAATGAGTGGATCCAATTGTTTAGTTTCTCTGGTTGTGAGCATCTCTGCCAAGTTTAGGCTATGCCCTTCCTATCCATTCATCAGGAAAATAAGACTTCTCTACATTTTATCTATCATATGATCATTTGAACATCTTTTCTGTACTATAGTGTTGTAAACAAAAGTATTTCTCCCAGCTTATCTCTTAGTACTCTTACTTCCATCCAATTTTGTGTAATCGTCATTTCCCAAGCATGCCGCCTGCGCACCTGCTTCCTTTATTTTGTCATGCTATTTTACTCTTTAGAACACTTTTATACATGTTTTCTGAATATTTTTTTTTCAGTAGTACCCAGCCTCCATGGTCCAGCTCAAGCTCCTCTACTAAGTACTTTATGGTACTATCTTCCTACATTTCTTCTAAAAAACGATAGATATGTTATTGTAGATAGATAACTTCTATATGTGTGTATATTTCTTTCTGTCATTGCCATTGAACAGTTGTAAAAAAAAAACACTGTACAGAGTATGGATGGATGCTTGCTCAGTCATGTCCAACTCTTTTTGCAATATAGAATATCAAATGTGTGTATATTAAACATACGTGTGAGTTTCAGATATAAGATTTAACATTAAAAATATAAACAGGGTATAAAAAGTGATATAATCAAAGATAGATTTTACTTCAGTCTGAATCATATGGCATAATAAATAGCAAACAGTAGCTTAAATAGATAATTAAATTTATGCCTATTTTTGTTCTATTAATTCAATTATTTTCTTCCTGATAGAAGGGGAAAAAGTACTATATACTTCCTATCTCTGCTGACTCAACAGTAAAGAATTCACCTCCCAATGCAGGCAATGTGGGTTCAATCCCTGGGTCAGGAAGATCCCCTGGAGAAAGCAATAGCAATCTACTTCAGTATTCTTGCCAGGAAAATCCCACCAACAGAGGAATCTGGTGGACTACAGTTCATGGGGTCACAAAGAGTTGGACATGAAAATTTTCTACAGATTCAGTCAAAGCTTATTTTTGTTATTCAGTCATCCAGTCATGTCCAACTTTTTGCAACCCCATGGATGGCAGCAGGCCAGGTCTCCCTGTCCCTCACCATCTCCCAGAGTTTGCCTAATTTCACATTCATTGCATCAGTGATGCCATCCAGCCATCTCATCCTCTGACACCTTCTTCTTCTGCCCTCAATCCTTCTCAGCATCAGGAACTTTTCCATTGAGTCATCTGTTTGCATCAGATGACCAAAATACTAGAGCTTCAGCTTCAGCATCTGTCCTTTCAGTGAATACTCAGGCTTGATCTCCCTTAAGATTGACTGGTTTGATCTCCTTGCTGTCCAAGGGACTTTCAGGAGTCTTCTCCAGCATCACAGTTTGAAGGCATCAATTCTTTGGTGTTCTGCCTTTACAGTCCAGCTCTCACAACCGTACATGATCACTGGGAAGACCACAGCTTTGACTACATGGACCTTTGTTGGCAGAGTGATATCTCTGTTTTTCAACACCCTGTCTACATTTGTCATCGCTTTCCTGCCAAGAAGCCATTGTCTTCTGATTTCATGGCTGCAGTCACAATCCACAGGGCTTTTGGAGCCCAGGAAGAGGAAATCTGTCACTACTTCCACCTTTTCCCCTTTCATTTGCCATGCAGCAATGCGGCTGGATGCCATGACCTTAGTTTTTTCAATATTTAGTCTTAAGCTGGCTCTTTCACTCTCTTCCTTAACAAGAGACTCTAGTTCTTCTTTGCTTTCTGCCATAGAGTAGTATCATCTGCATATCTGAGGTTGTTGATATTTTTCCCTTCTATCTTGATTCCAGCTTGTAACTCATCCAGCCCAGCATTTCTCATGATGTGCTTGGTTGGCCTATAGGTTAAACAAACAAGATGACAAGCAGACAGCCCTGTCCTGCTCCTTTCTTGATCTTGAACCAATCATTTGTTCCATACAGGGTTCTAACTATTGCTTCTTGACCCGCATAAGGTTTCTCAGGAGACAGATATGATGGTCTGGTATTCCCATCTCTCTAAGAGCTTTCCACAGTTTGTCATGCTATATGTTTTTCTGAAATCAGAGGTATATGTTTTTCTGAAATCCCCTTGCTTTCTCTATAACCCAGAGAATGTTGGCATTGGATCTTTAGTTCCCCTTCATGGTTCACTGCCTTGTCCTGGCAAATGGGCTTGAGTAACTCAATGAAGCTATGAGCCATGTCATGTAGGGCTACCTACGAAAAAGGGTCATAGCAGAGAGTTCTGACAAAACATGATCCACTGGAGGAGGGAATGGCAAACCACCCCAGTACACTTGCCATGAGGACCTCATGAATTGTATAAAAGGCCAAAGCTTATTATATCCCTACTATGAACAAAGCACTATTCTGGGCTAATTCATAGACATTATTTTATTTTTACCTTTACACAATTAATAAATTATTGATTATGATAAATATCAGCACAATTGCATAATTTTATACTGCTTTTCAGATTCCAATGCAGAGTCTCAGTTTGATGTTGCCATTTCATTTGGATTAATATTTATTTTATAAGGATATATATAACATTAAATATATTATCCTTAGTAAGACAAAATTTCAAGGTTGCTATTACAGTAAATTGGTTTGTTTTCAAATATTTAGAATATTGCTTACCTATTCAAGTAAATAGATTGAACTTGGACTGTGAATCAGAACTGAATAGCACTAAAATTCTGAAGCAAAGACAAATTCAGAATAAAATTTGTGTAAAAAACTTCAGAGAAGTTTGTGGAAAATTATCAACATTAATTTAGATCCAAAATAGACTTTAGCCATTCCTTTCCTATCCACTATACAATTTACTTTCAGTGGAAAAGAAAAAAGTAGATACAGTCAAATTCTAAATTAGCAGACACTTGGTCCTGTCGGCCACATCCATAACACTTGGTCACTCCAAAATGTCCTTAATATTTGGCCATATTTGACCCTGTCCAAAATGTCCATAGAGACATTCGGTCCACACCAAAATGTCCTTGTCCTGTCAAAAATCACGTGGCATGGAACGTACATGCTCATAGATATTTTATTTATTTTCTTAGCTTTTTTTTTTTTTAATGTGGACCATTTTAAAAGTCTTTATTGAATTTATTTCAATATTGCCTCTGTTTTTATGTTTTAGTTTCGTTGGCCAAGAGACATGTAGGATCTTAATGCCCTGACTAGTGTTCAAACATGAACCTTCTACATTGGAAGGTGAAATCTTAACAACTAAACAGCCAGGGAAGTTAATCATGGACATTTTAGATAGGACCAAATTTCAAGGACTTTTTGTTGTAATCCAAGTGTCTTATTAACATTTTGCACAAGACCAAATGTCCCTCAAGTCAAGTTTTTTAAAATAGAATAGGAATTTTAACAGTTTATTGCACAAAGACTTTCACACGATGTGAGCACTCTACGATTAACTGTGCATTATTGCCTTATGCTTTTTGCAAACTGATATTAAATCTGACTAAAACATTATACTCTCAATATTTTCATGTACAGATCACTAATACTTTAATTTTCTCCTTCAGTCTTTGTACTGAAAATGATAAAGTACTTTCCTATACATTTACGGAATTTTATGTCTTTTGTAACATTATCATTACACATATTATTAATAACATGTATTCATTATCTATTGGGCTACTCTAATGTGTTTTAAACAATAATACATGTAATAATATCCTTTAAAATTAACCCCTGTCAAAAATTCTTCACAGAAAAATATGCACATTTTTTAATATATGTGCCATATAATGAATTCAGAAGAAGAATCAAGACAAAAACAGAGTTGAATTTTAAAATTGCTAATTAATCCAACTAAAATTCCTAATCACACTAAGTTTCTCAATTTCTATTAGAATGGTTCTGCCTTGTTTTAAACTTTAATCATTTAATTTTAGATTATTAAAACTTCCCAAGTTTCTTTCATATTAGGATGTATAACTTGTTAAAAATTTTATAACTCAATAATGACTAAGTATTAGTGTGAATAATTATAATATGATGAATATTATAAAATCTGAAGTTACACCGACAAATTGTAGTACGTAGTTCTAAACAAGAAGAAAATTCCTGAAGCATGGTAGGTTTAAATTTTATTTTTCTGAAATATTTTGACTTCCTAGAAGAAGTTATATGCCATAAAGTATCTTGCAGGAGAATAAATTTTATTGGCTCTCATCACTAATAGAAAATTTTTGACTTTTTGAGTGACCTAATTACTAAAGATAAAAATATTAAGTATCTCTTCTTTTTTTTCTGTAAGAGAGTAGTGTTATAATTCATTTATTTATTTCAGAAAACCCCGCTGCTACATTTTGGAGCCCCTAGGAATCTGGTCATCTAGTCCAGAGGATTATAATCAGGAAGATCTGAAGACCCTGCTGCCTCAACCAGCTATCACTATTCTGTTTTTATCAATAGTCATACCATGGATTATTAATATTTTCAGTAGGCTATCTCTGTGGGAATTCACACATCTTCAAAACTAATAACCAAAATCCTGAGAGTTATCTAACATAAGTGAAGTGAAGTGAAGTCGCTCAGTCGTGTCCGACTCTTTGTGACCCCATTGACTGTAGCCTATCACGCTCCTCCGTCCATGGGATTTTCCAGGCAAGAGGAGTATTGGAGTGGGTTGCCATTTCCTTCTCCAGAGGATCTTCCCAACCCAGGGATTGAACCCGGGTCTCCCGCATTGTAGGCAGACGCTTTACCATCTGAGCCACCAGGGAAGTAACTTGAATATCTCATTTAGGTATACATATGCTTTCTTTAATCTTTGGGAAGTTGTCAAATATTTAATGCTCACTGTAGCTAATGATTCATATAGAATTTTATTGTATATGACATTAATTTTAATTTTAACTAAATTTATAACCATAGAAATGTGTGCATAACACAGCTTGCAGCAAAATATGATGACGATAGTCCAAGACAGTCCTTCTAACATTTTTAAAATGTTGGCATAAACAGGATACACTTAGGAATATTTTTATAGTAGAGTTGGACAGACAGAGATTACCTATAAGTAATCCCATGGACAGAGGAGCCTGGTAGGCTGCAGTCCTTGGGGTTGCTAAGAGTTGGACATGACTGAACGACTTTCTCACTTTGACTTTTCACTTTCCTGCATTGGAGAAGGAAATGGCAACCCACGCCGGTGTTCTTGCCTGGAAAATCCCAGGGACAGAGGAGCCTGGTAGGCTGCTGTCTATGGGGTCGCACAGAGTCAGACATGACTGAAGCGACTTAGCAGTAGCAGCAGCAGCAGAGACACATTGAACAAGGATTCTGGCTAGCTAGAGATGAAATCATCAATATATTTGCACATTGTAACATAACTGTGATATACCTGTAAACTGCCAGATACCATTTGGGAAACTCTGGATTAAGATCAGTATTCATGGCATTCAGTATAAACTCAAGTTGTATTAATCTGTTGATCATATTAGAAAACCTCTGCTTTGTTTTTCTGTTTAATTCTGTATATACAAGCACTATTTAATAGAACTTATGATTTATTTGGGTTCAAACAAAAGTAGATCATTGAGACAGGATTAATATGCAAATTCAGAAGTAGTTTCAGGAAAAAAACTCATGGAGAGTGGGAGGGTAAAACAAGAAAGATGGCAATGGGATATTATTTCAAATAAGTGTCTACTCTGAGAACTGGGACCTTATCCCAGTGGGGAGTGATAGGAAATGGTATGGAACACACATCCAGAAGTAAAAGAGCTAAAAAATTTCTAAGTTATCTGCTCTATCATTGGGTGAGGACAGCTCTGGGGGATAGGAATGCTCATTTCTATTCCTGCCACTTGGCAGGCAAAGTTGGCCCTGGAAGCCAGGGGAAAGCCTTATGTAAGGAGAGGTACAGGTGGCAGTAAGAAATCCAGCAGCATGTATTAGAGTGCTCAGCCTTTATGAGATGTGGACAGGGCATACCTAGGATCTCCTGTTTGTTTTAGTTAGACATTCTGCAAAAGTCTGTCATTTTCCAATATAAGAATAAGGCAATAAATTTTATGCTCCTAAATCAGGAATCAGAAAAATACTGTGGATAGACCAGATTCAAGTTTTAAGAAATTAATTCAAAGCTATAAAATATGGGAAACTAAGATTTCCAAATTAAATGCTACAATTAATGACTGAACAATTATTTTTCATTTTAAAGCTTCTTCTTCCAAGGAAGGTCCATGTCAGCCAAATAGCCAGGTACCCCCCAGGAACTTCCTGATTTAAGTCAGGAGTATGGAATTTTCCTTTGTATTTAATTATTTTACATTTTTATTTTAAAACATACTTGAAGTAAATACAGAGAACCAAAATTTGCAAAATAAAAATGAATGTGTTGATGAAAAAGATAAATGTATTAAATAATGAACAATATCTATGTATTTGGCATGTCTTTTAATGTTTTAAACCGATTTACTTTAAGTTTAATTGGGAAATCTATATTGGGTGGCCTAACTGCCTGTATGGTATCATTTAAAACCACATAGTAGGATAAGTATATATAATATATATATCCATTATTTTAAATTATATGAATAAAATATGAAATATTAAATGGAGCATCCCATCTAGGTTGCTTTAGTTTTATTTTTATAATAGTACTAAGTTTTCTCATATTACTGTTCATTTGGAAAATTCTTTCGAGTTGGTTTTACTTCCTAAGAATTATCTGCTGTTAAGTACATATACAATTAATTCACATTTTAGGTTTATTTTGTTATGCTAGAGTGTAATGAGAAGCACACAATGTTTAAGAAAAGTTAGATAGTGTCAATGAAATCATTATTTTCCTCAGTGACCTTGAAAGTATCCTAAACTACCCTTCTTGATGGTGAATTTCAACAGGTATACAAGTAATAATTGTGCCTGATGGTCCATTTCTAGAGAAGCTTCAATGAGAATACCCAATAAGGTTCTAAGATCTTTATACTACTCCAAGTGAAATCAATAAACAAATTAATCCTTTTTCTTTGCATCTTCACTCATTTTCAGAATTAGGTTGCACTTGAAAAAATGTTTACCCATGCAAAGTATGGGTTTAAAAAATAGCATTTGATAACTGTTGAAAATACTGCCTTGTATGTATTAGATACTTCATAAATATATTTTTCCTTTTTGTTTTATTCCTTCTACTAATGAGCAAAGATATCTTAATGGATTATGTATATAACATGTCTCTGAGAAAGAATATGGTTATCCACAGCATGTGTAATATAAAATCCCTGTCAGTTCAGTTCAGTTCAGTTGCTCAGTTGTGTCCGAGTCTTTGCGACCCCATGAATCGCAGCATGCTAGGCCTCCCTGTCCATCACCAACTACTGGAGTTCACTCAGACTCTCGTCCATCGAGTCAGCAATGCCATCCAGCCATCTCATCCTCTGTCGTCCCCTTCTCCTCCTGCCCCCAATCCCTCCCAGCATCAGAGTCTTTTCCAATGAGTCAAGAGACTGAGAAAAATGTACTAAACTATAGTCTTATAAATGTGTAGGCAGGGTTAATGAAATTACTAACCAGAGTTCAATACCCCATATCTAGTTACAACTGAGGGGCATTAACACTACTATGCCAGAATTTACAAGGGTGGTTACTAGTAGCTAGAAAAAGCCATTTGAAGATGACAATCTAGTAAGAGCTGTTACCTCTTTTGTTAATGGACATTTAGGTTTCTTCCTTAATAAAGAAGATGTAGTACATATATACAATAGAATATTACTCAGCTCTGAAAAGGAATGAAACTGAATCATTTGTGGAGAGATGGATGGACCTAGAGACTGTCACTCTGACTGACAGAGTGAAGTAAGTCAGAAAGAGAAAAACAAATATCATGTATTAAGACTTACATGTGGACTCTAGAGAAATGGTATGCTGCTGCTAAGTCGCCTCAGTCGTGTCCGACTCTGTGCGACCCCATAGAGGGCAGCCCACTAGGCTCCTCTGTCCCTGGGATTCTCCAGGCAAGAATACTGGAGTGGGTTGCCATTTCCTTCTCCAATGCATGAAAGTGAAAAGTGAAAGTGAAGTCGCTCAGTCATGTCCGACTTTTAGCGACCCCATGGACTGGAGCCTACCAGGCTCCTCCATCCATGGGATTTTCCAGGCAAGAGTACTGGAGTGGGATGCCATTACCTTCTCCGAGAAATGGTATAGATGATCTTATTTATAAAACAGAAATAGAGACATAGACATATAAAACATAAATGGACACCAAGATAGAGAAAGGCAGAGATGGGATGAATTGAGATTTGGGGGTTGACATATACATATACTGTTGATACTATGTATTAAACAGATAGCTAATGAGAACTTACTGTCTAGCTCAGGGAACTAGGTGCCCTGTGGTAGCCTAAATGGGGAGGAAATCCAGTAAAATATTCACTTTGCAGTACAGTAGAGACTAACACAATGGTGTAAGGCAACTATGTGCCAATAAAAATTAATTTTAAGAAAAGACCTGTTTCCTCTTATAGGGAAGACAGCCACCCTAGAAGAACACAATAGGGAAGGAACTGAGCAGGAAAAAGCTAACTTTAGTCTCTTCCAACCCCTTTTCTTTTTATGGTGTCTCCTATTGACTGAACCAAACTGGAATTTAAGAGGGCAAAAGAATCAATTGACACAGTTCTTCCCAGTAAGGCTTCTGAGGCCAGTACAGGGTGAAGAGGAATAGATCTGCAGGTGCAAAAAGAAAACATTCAACACAATGCATTTTTGGTAATAAGTGAAATTATAAATAAGATATGATATATATATATATATATATATATAATGAAATATTATTTATTCAAAGGAAAAAAGGAAGACCCTGCCATTTGTTACAACATGGATGGGCCTTAGAACATTATTCTAAGTGACATAAGTTGGGGAGAGAAAGACAAATACTGTATGATATCATTCATATGTGGAATTTAAAAAAGTCAAATTTGTAAAAACAGAAAGTAAAGTGATGTTTACCAGGGTCTGGGTTGGAGGAAGGGTGGGATAGGAGAGATGTTGCTTAAAGATACAAATTTGTAACTGGTAGAAAAATTTTGGAGATTAATATACAGTATAGTGAATATAAATAATATATTTTTGTATATATTAATAATATAACAATATGAACTGTGTCACGATCATCCAACTTACTAAGAGAGTAGATCTTAATTATTCCAACTACAAAAAGAGAAATGTCAGCTATGTGATATGAAAAAAAGTGAAAATGAAAGTGTCAGTTGCCCAGTCATGTCTGACTGTTTGCAACCCCATGGACTGCAGCCCAGCAGGCTCCTCTATCTATGGAATTCTCCAGGCAAGAATAATGGACTGGATTGTGATATCCTTCTCCAGGGTATCTTACCAATCCAGGGATCAAAACAAGGTCTCCCATATTGCAAGCAGATTCTTTTTTATTTGAGCTCCTCAGGAAGCCCTATATGAAGTTAAAGAGGTGCTAAACAATTTCTACAATGGTGATTATATTACAGTATATAAATGTATCAAATCAAAATGATATACACATTAAAATTACACATGCCAAATACATTTCAATCAAAAGACAAAATAAATTAGAAATTCCAAATTAAATATCAAAGTGATGATAAATCACTTCTAAAGCTATAATTGCTATTTTATTGTTGTTTAGTCGCTAAGTCATATCTGACTCTTTGTGACTCCATGGATTGTAGCCAGGCTCCTTTGTCCAGGGAATTTCCCAGACAGGAATACTGGAGTTGGTCACCATTTCCTTCTCCAGGGGATCTTCCCAACCCAGGGATCAAACCTGCATCTTCTGCTTGGCTGGCAGATTCTTTACCACTGAGTGCATAATTGCTATTTCAGTACGTATCATTTTGGACTTCCCTGGTAGCTTAACTGGTAAAGAATCTGCCTGCAATGTGGGAGACTCCAGTTTGATTCCTAGGTTGGGAAGATTTCCTTGGAGGAGGGCATGCCAACCCACTCCAGTATTGTGCCTGGAGAATCCCCATGGATAGAGGAATCTGGCGGGCTATAGTCCATGGGGTCACAAAGAGTCAGCCATGACTAAGCAACCAAGAACAGCATAGCATTTATCATTTTATTTACACTTCTGACAGTTTTTTTTTTTCAAATGAATTTTGTTATTGAGATAATTTTATACCAACAAGGTTCTTAAAATATTATGTTGTCAATTTTTTATTTCATCATAACTAAAAAGAATATGACATCTTAAAAATATCTTGGCTTAGTATCAGAATGAGATGATGAGTCAATTTTTTATCTAACAAGCAAAGGACATTTATTCATATTTAATTTTTTAATTGGTATAATTTTTATGAATTTTATTATTTATGTATATTGGATGGCCATCCCTGTAAGAGTGTTACTCTTCTATGCTTCACTGGTATTGGCATTTGCCATGTGACTAGCTTTGTTAGGGGTTTTCCTCGTGGCTCAGGCAGTAAGCCTGCAATGCAGGAGACCCAGGTTTAATCCCTGGGTTGATGCCTGGGTTGGATGACATCCTGGAGAAGGGAATGGCAACCCACTCCAGTATTCTTGCCTGGAGAATCCTATGGACAGAGGAGCCTGATGGGTTGCATAAAGTCAGACGTGAATGAGCAACTGACCACTAGCTTTGTCTAGTAAAGCATGAGCTGAAATGTTGTGTGTCACTTCTGAGCAGAAGTTTAACATCACTTATATGTTTATGATTTCCCTGGTGGCTCAGACGGTAAATTGTCTGCCTACCATGCGGGAGACCTGGGTTTGATCCCTGGGTTGGGAAGATGTCCTGGAGAAGGAAGTGGCAACCCATTCCAGTACTCTTGCCTGAAAAATCCTATGGACAGAGGAGCCTGGTAGGCTACAGTCCATGGGGTCACAAAGAGTCGGACACGACTGAGTGACTTCACTTTCACTTTCATATGTTTATGCAATTTTGCTTCCCCTCTGCTGTGGGAACATTTACCTATTCTCAGATTTGAGAAGGCACATAAAAAGGCGTCCCTGAAGCCAATATGTAATGTCAGTGAGAAAAAAGCTTGATGGGTATAATTTACCAAGATTTGGGTTTTCCTTATCACTATAGCATATGCTAGTGAAAGCTGAGTAATAAAATTTACTCAGCTTCAATATTTTTTTATATTATAACTTACAACAAGCCCTTCAGATACTGAAGACTCAAGTAAGACTAGATAATTTCTTCCATATTTTAGCAAATTCTACAAAATTGCCAAAGGAAGTGTGATGTTTGTTTTTATGACACTGTGGTTGGATGATTAGAATCTTAGTAATGGAGGACACTTTGTTACTAGGTCTGTGGATATAGACAGTGATTTCCAAGTGGTAATATGTGTTTTGATTTATTAAGACTATCCCATGAACTATTACAGCTTGTGGCTGTTTTGGCAGAGGTGGATAATCAGGTTGAAGTATTTTTAGAAATATGATCATGAAATTTTATGTTCCAAAACTTTCATGCTGTAACTTGTGAATTATTATTGTGTCATTTTTATAGCAAAGGTGGAATTAAATATGACTAAAATGCTTCATGCTAATAATTCACTCTCCATCAGATATTTGTTTTGAGTGATAAATCTAGAAGTTTATGGAAATAATTAATGAGGACTAACTGATATTTAGCTTTACATCAGACATGAGAGAAATTACAACATAAAACTAATATGGCATATTAATTTTTAAGAGTAGATCTACATTATTAATAATTCTAAATATGTTTGATTCTATAACTTCCAAAGTTTATCACATGTATCAACAGAATTTTATTTTATGTTCTCAGTAACAGATTAGTGTGGCAGTTGCCTTTTTTAATTTTTATAGCCTTTTGTGAGGTAATATTTGTAACTTCTGAATGTATGATATAAATCATCATTATAGGATGTGAATGCAGGACTAAAAGGAAAATAAACAAAAGTGCCATTTTTGCCATCTATTTTATTTATTTAAGATAATGAGCTGTTAAAAGTAACTTGACAGTTTGCTTTTTGAGGTATGAAATAGATATGAAAATTGATCCTACACAATTTATATGCACTGAAAAAAATAGAAGTATTGAAAGTATAACCTAAATTAGGACATAAATGCTGAGACAGTCTAAAAGGAAAGAAATAACAAAATATGACAAGGATAAAAATGCAGACTATTTGAACTACATATGACTTGCTGCTGCTGCTAAGTCACTTCAGTCGTGTCCGACTCTGTGCGACCCCGTGGACTGCAGCCTACCAGGTTCCTCCGTCCATGGGATTTTCCAGGCAAGAGTACTGGAGTGGGTTGCCATTGCCTTCTCCTTAATCATCCACATATGATGAATATGAAGATTTATAGGTAATGTGACTTAAATATATATTGCAATGAGCAGGTAAAACATTCTGCAGGCAGCCTTAAAGGAAGAAAATGTCATATCACTTTTTTGGCAGTGAAAATTAAATATATTTTACATGCATCCTATAAAAGTCAGTAGAAGATGTATTTATTAATATTGTGGCATCATTGGTGAAGCAATTGATTTGGTAATGACCTAAGAAATTTTGGTATCAGTGGTAGAATCCTTGATGAGGGTCATGAACTGCTGTCATATAAGGACAAAAAATTATAATTGACATAAATTAAGATAATAATTTTATGATCACAAAAGATTTCACTGGAACCATTCAAGAGATAGAATAGTGGGTGGGTGGATGGATGGATGGATGGATGGATAAATGATACATAAGTAGATAGATATTCACCACATTCAATGAATGCTGTAGTAAATGTGTTCAGTAGTATATATGTGATAAAAATTTTACATACTGAGGTATGGCTTATGCATCATTTAGGCTGAAATTTATGTTAACTAGGACAGTCTGTTTATGCCTTTTTTTTTTTTAATATTGCATTGCACATCTGCTTTAATCATTAAGAAAATAGGGCTTCCACAATGGCTTAGCAGGTAAAGAATTGCCTGCAATACAGGAGATGCAAGCAGACGTGGGTTCAATCCCTGGGTCAGGAAGATGCCCTGGAGGAAGAATTGGCAACCCACTCCAGTAATCTTGCCTGGGAAATCCCATGGACAGAGAAGCTTGGTGGGTTACAGTCCATGGGATCGCAAAAGAGTAGGACACGACTACGTGCGTGTTGCCACCGATTTTCCAGAAGTAAAGAACACGCACTTTGAAATAGGGATAAATGCCCCCTCCACTCCTTCCTGTGATGCCCATGCTAGCATATCTCTAAAGATAAGGTTCCCTTCCCAGACACCAAGATCAAGCTGATTCACTGTGTACATGCTAATCTGCCTCTTTTGAAAGCTTGAAGGAATATTTGTTCTTTGTTCTAAAAAGATATAAAACTGTGCTGAAAACCATGCTTCTTCAAAGCACTTCTTTCCTTGGTGAAGACTGTACTCCTAGGCTAAAGTCCACAGTGTGGCTTAAATAAAACTCTATTCTATTCCTATAAAAATCTATATTGACTATTTGGAGATATATATATATATATATATATATATATATATATATATATGATCTGTGATATATATATATATATGCACACTTCAATATATGTGTATATAACACATACACACATACCATAATCATAATTTTAAATTATTTGAGCCAGTTATTTATATCAAAGTCAAATAAAATAAATTTAACTGACATATAGATCAAGAATAAAAATAACACTGATATCTCAAATGTCTGTTGCTGGTGAGTATAAATGGTACAGTCAAAAATTACATAGAAAGTAACATGCTAAGGACTCATGAAATTTGAAAATCATATAATTTACCATAGTTATGGTCAAGTAACTTTAAAAATAGTTATATGCTTAAATCCATATGCAAACATTTTAAGTATTCAGAGAAAGACATATCTTCTTATGCATCTAAACTACGTGATTTGAGATCAGAACAGTCTATTACAATATAGCTTGCAAAGTCAAAACAAAAAATATTATGGATATTGCCATTGATATTTAGGCAAACACTTGAAACGTGTAATTTACAAAGTATTTTGCAAAGTGTTTTGAATAGTTAGGAAGGTCTTCTTCTGACAAGTGAGGGTTGAGTAGAAGCTGAATGAAATAGTGTTACATGCCTAAATCTAGAGGAAGAAACTTCCAGAAAGATGGAGCATTAAACACAAAGATCCAGAGGCAGAATATGAGTTAATTTTTTAATAAATAAATCAAAACTTTCTGATTATGATGAAATAACTAGCAAAAGAATAATTTTATGCTGGTATTCTTATAAGGATACCTGTCAGCTGCATTTTTTGAGTAATAGTATTCATGTTGTTCTTTAGTCTTAATTTGATTTATCATTCTTATAATACTTCTCCACTTCTGTTGTAACTTCTTCTCTTTGCCTTAATCATATCTCTATTATAACCTTTATTGACCACACCTCTATCACAGTCTTTATCCACCCTTACCATAAACACTGGTTTAAAAACAAAAAGTGACAAAGACAGTCAAAATTTTAAAATATTTTAAAATTCATTGCTTCTCAGAATTGTGTCTCACTTTGACAGTGTACAAAATAGAAACACTTCCTATATTATTTTCAAAATACCATAAAACCACACCTTGCATTTAATATCCACCTCTATTATTTTGTTAGGAACAAATTTCACAAGAGGACTAGGGAACAAGGTACTAGATTTATTAACATAATGAAAAAATCTTTACTTAATCAAGCTGCTCTTTCCCATGTGGACAGCTACTCCTCAGTGAGCCATGTGGAGGTGGAGCCATAGAAGTGACTGGATGAAGAGAGTTCCCTTGACAGTCACTTTAAACAGAGGCTGCTTTCAATTATTAAAAAACAAAAAAACTTATTTTACTCCCCATCCAGGTGTCTTAATTCTTCCTCTGTTGCTTCTTTTTCTAATTTCATACCCTAAAATATCCTTTGTTTATAGAAATTATTCTGGTTGGTTGCTCTATCCACCAAGCCCTTTAATATTTATGTCTAATGATAGCAACACTTGAACATAAGCAAGAATAAGAAAATGTAGTGTGTTGTATCCCATCATTCATCATGGAATTTTGTTTTTGTATACTTCAAGACAGTATTGAAGAAAGATTTAAAAAATATTCCTCCTCAGTGTTCTGTTTTTGCATTCTTTCTTTTCTTTCCATTAAATCAGCTTTTACCTAATTTTTTAATTCCCATACTATTGATCTAAAAGAAACCATAAAGTGGTTGTTTTTTCCTTTCACTGAGCAAAACAAACTATATGGAAAAGACAATCCAATAGTTCATCATTTCATCATACTTTTCTCAAATGGTAAAAATTAGTTTACAAATATAAGACATTTTATATTATTTTTAGAATTTGTGCACAAGCTATTTCTTGGGGTCTCTCTTCTATGCATGTGTGTCTAAATGCTGTGGTTACACATAAATAAGAGATAGTCCATATCATTAGTAAGCGTGGTAATTGCATAGGGAGAAATATTAGTGGCTAGTTAAAATAACAGGCAGTAGTAACAATGGTAAAGATAAGTAAACATTATGAGGGCTCAAAGTAAAAGCATAATAAATATTTGAGAAAATTATTTCTACACAAGTTAGGCACGTAGAAAACCACCTAACCTTCTCATGGTATACATTTTTGAATGCTTTTCTGGCTCATTTTTTGGAAAACAAATCTTTAGCATCATGAGACAGGATCCTGGAATTTCAGAGTAATCAGTTAACTTTAAAACAAAGTATTTTAATTACAATTTAAATAGGGCATGTATTAACAGAGACTTTGTTACAGCAGGATTTGATACACTGTTTAAATATCACTGGTCATTGTTATAAACTTTGTAGAGCAAAATCCTTGGTTTTTATTTAAGTTGTTCATGGAGATGTCTTATTGCTACTTTGATACTTCCCCAAATAATGAAAAACTTGGCAGAGCTCATGAAGACTATCATAAAACTATATTACCTGTACTTTTAATAAAACTGATTAATTTAAAAAGGCAAAAACAGTCAGTTCAAATATGTTAGTGCTTGACAAACATAAGATACTTCATATTATTTTTAGGGGGAATAGCTTCATGATTTTTCTTGAGTTCACTCTTTTGATTCATGTTATTCTTGTATTTATTCATCCAGCAAATAAATATTCAGTACTTCCCATGGGTCCAGCACTGGCCTAATACTGGAACCATTATTAAGATACTCTCTATAGCATATATAATAATGAGAAGAGCATGAGGAGACAGTTAAATATATAATTAGAATGCCAAGCAACAATAACAATGCCCAAGATATAAAAATTGTGTGAGTGAACCATAAAAACATATATTTTAGAATGATTTCCAGATACATTTATGCCTGAAAAATTATAGGTTCCAAAGTGGTTTGTGTGTGTGTGTATTCATCAAATCTTAGTTCTGTTGTAGAATGTAAGAGAAAGAAAAAACTTGGTCAAGAATAAGTTATTGTTTGTAATGACATAAAGCACATTAATGTCCATAAGAGGAAACCACAATAAGCATACATCTATCTATCTAACAGACAGATTTACAGTTATCTAAAAAAGCCTTTTCCTATAATATTCTATACATAGGTTTTCTCCTGTGTGATACATATTATCTGTAAATTCTATGTATCTATGCATCTTCCTACCTACCTACCAACTTGTCTTACTATTATCTACCTTGTACCTTCTACAAAGTTTGATTTTGTAGAGGAAATATGAGTAGTACACCTTTAAAAGGATTGTTATTTTAATCTAGAATTAATTGTAATTGATTCTACATTTCTGGGCCAAGGCTTAGTTCATATAATTGGGGAAATAAAATCCTATAAATAAAACTCAAAGATTTGCAAATTGCTTTCCTTCTAATGCTCCAATTGCCATAAACCTTTGATTTTAAAGAAATTTATAACACACTGATCTCACCACCTTTTTTTTTTTTTTATTGTTCCCAACCTTTTTATGTTCTCACATCTTATCTTCTAAGCTTAATTTCTGTAATAATTTATCATAATTATTTAGAGGTATTTACCCTCAAGAATTTGAATCTTCTCTTATTTTGTTGTGCTTTTTAAACAAACAAACTTAAAACTTCCAAAATCAGCTTTCAGTTTATCTTGCCTGCACTAGGATAATACAACAGGGCTTACATAAAACCTCACAACACTGACTGGTCATTTCTTCCTTCTTCAGTTAGCCAAGCTCCCACTTTTGTATTGGATACAATTCAAGAAATTACTTCAACTAATTCTGCCCTTTATATCCATGTCAAATTTTCCCTCTCTTCTGGATGATTGCTATCAGTATAGCATCATGCTATATATTTTTTGTGATACAAAAAAAAATTAAAAAAAAAAAAAGCAGAGAAGAAGAAAGAAACATCTTAAATCTATTTATGTTTCCAGCTACTGATCTGAACTCTTTTCCTTTAGACAAAATTTTCTTGAAATAATGTTTTCAGTTTCTTTCCCACTATTCTCTATTGAACATGTTCTTAGCTTCCGACCCTATTATTCCACTGAAACTTTCCTTAGGAAGGACACTTTTAACCTTCACATTACTAAATTAAATTATCATACTTAAATTCTTATCTGTTTTGACATAGAAATAGCATTTGGAAAAGTGCATTATTTTCTTATCTGTGAGATGTTAACTTATAAAATATAATAAGATTATACTATAGGACAGGACATACAAATGTATAAGGTGTTGGTTGACAGTTATATTGTGAAAAAAGTGAAAATGGTAGTCTCTCAGTTGGTCCAACTCTATGCGACTCCATGGACTTGACCCCATCAGGCTCCTCTGTCCATGGAATTATCTAGACAAGAATACTGGAGTGGATAGCCATTCCCTTCTCCAGTGGACCCTCCCAACCAAGGGATTGAAAGTAGGTCTCCTGCATTGCAGGCAGATCCCTTAGCATCTGAGCCTCTATTGTAAGATGTTAATTTTCCTCAAATTAATTAAGAATTAACCTATAAATTCAACATAAACCCAAGTAAATTTTTAATTTCTTTTATTTTTTTTGTTATATCTTTAAACTGTATTTAGGCTAACAGAAAAGTTACACAAATAGTATGAAGAGTTTTCTTAACATTCTTTACCCCACTCACATAACTATGAAATAATTATCAAGAAAAGAAAATTATCATGATTAAGCAAGCTTCACAGTAATAAATGTTGTTGACAAGATCCATCACTGAATGCTAAAATTAGTGGCTGGAAGTATGAGGAGAAAAAACAATCATATACTCTTCAAAGTGTAACCCAGAGGGACTCTATGGAACTTTTCTGGATCAGACCTTTCCCCCATATCTTCTGCTTTAGTTCCTCTCTGAAGTACAGAGATAATAGAATCCGATGAACATTTTCAGTTGTTTTACAGATGCTAAACCCATCACCAATGGAAGAAATTAACAGTTTGATGATGCGGTAGCACCTCAGACCTACTGAAGCCTAAGGACAGATCATGTAAGCCCTGTGACACAGTGCTGTTACCTCACCATCAACCAAGGAGAGGATTGTGCAAGAGCTGATCAAGTACCCTGGGACTCCACCTCCCTCACTGTGCCTTTAAAAATGCATCACAGAAACCCATCCAAAGCTTGGGGCTCTCTGAGCACTAGCTGTACTGAACTCCTTGCCTGGTGCCCTGAAGTAAGCGCTGCACTTCTCTTCACCACAACCCAGTGTCAATAGATTGGCTTTACTGCAGGGGAGCTAGCAGTTTGGTTCAGTTAAAAAAAAAAAAAAAAGTATCTCCCACAAGATACTAAGTATCAATTGCAAGTGAAATTGAAAGTGAAAGTTGCTCAGTCATGTCGCACTCAAGATCCCACAGTCCATGGGATTCTCCAGGCCAGAATACTGGAGTAGGCAGCCATTCCTTTCTCCAGGGGATCTTCTAAGCCCAGGTCTCCCACGTTGCAGGCAGATTATTTACCAGCTGAACCACCAGGGAAACCCATCAATTGCAAAAAGAAAGATAATTAATTTGCAGTGGAGAAATTTGACAGACAATAACTTAATCAAATGATCAAGATAAATATCACCGGTAACCATCAGAAGATTCTGTATCATAACCTGCTAGCATTATACATTGGAAAGACTACATCATCTATGTGGTATTCTTGACAAAAAAAGCAGAATCTAACACAGATCATGAGAAAACAGTGGAAAATCCCAATTAAAGTAAGTTTTATAAAATAACTGACCAGTATTCTTTTGAAGATTGTTAAGATTATGAAAGATAAGCAAGAGTAATTAATTTAATATGTTTTGAGAAATTCTATAAACTCACTTTAAAATTTATAAAATTTATATGAAGACTTTTATGTTTAAAATAGCCATGTCAATCTTAAAAAATAGGATGAAGATAAAAATTATGCTCCATGAGATGTTAAGATACAGAAAAATGGTTGCATAATTAATATGGAATAAGAGCAAAAAATATAATTGAACTGTGAAAATTTTGAGAGCTAAAAAGTAAATTCATAAAATTTCAGAAATCTTATATATAATAAAACACAATATAAAGAGAAAACTTTAATAATTGTATAATGAATAAAGGATAAATTACATATAATATAGAGAAAAATAAATATGGATTCTTCCCTAAAATATCATCTTATTTAAGGGACTTGAGTGTCTTGGAATCAGTTGTCCATGGATACCAACGTATGCCATATTTTTGATAGATTAAATAAACAAATGTTATTTGAGATATTATATAGCTAAGAAAAATATAGAATAATATTTTTGTGATGTGCAGATGGGGAAAGATTTCATGTAAAAACCTGAAAAGAATTCAAGGCAAATATACTGTCTTTGATTACAGCAAAGTTACAAATTTCTATGCAATAGACACCTGGGACAAAGTTAGTCTATAAAAAACAGAATGGGGAAGATATATTATATCTCGAACTATACCAGTGTTTTAGTCTAGAAGACAAAAGAACTACAAATTTATCAATATGTCAATCACAAAGTAATCCCAATGGAAAAGATCATGGGCAAACAGCATGACAGATAATTTATAGAAGAGAAAACACAGGCTACAAGAACTCATATATCAAAAGATACTGATTATCATTAGTATTTAGAGAAATACAAAGTAAAACAAACAATGAGCTGTCACTTTTAACATTTGCTGCTGCTGCTGCTGCTAAGTCGCTTCAGTCGTGTTCAGACTCTTAGTGACCCCATGGACTGCAGCCCACCAGGCTCCTCCGCCTCCATCCATGGGATTTTCCAGGCAAAAGTACTGGAGTGGGGTGCCATTGCCTTCTCCAAGAAAACTCAATAAGCTAGGTAATGGACAGGGTTACAAACATGAGGCTGAAGGATTTATGCACTGCTGGTGGGTGGGAACATCAATCATGTATGTTTATCACATCATTATTTGTGGAAGCAATCTACTGCTTATCTCTGAAAAAATGGATAATTAAAATGTGGTAGTTGCTGATGGAGACAGCCTTTTGCCTTTGTTTGCTTTTGTTTGACTAAACTTTAGAAAGACTTCTTCCTGACTCTAGGCTCCTTATCACCTTTCTTTTTCTTATTTACATTAGAAAATTTGGAATTGTAAATTCTCTTCTCTTATGAGATGTAAATCTCCTCTCTTGCTTACTCAGAAGGACCTGGGGAGCCATCCTTGTGAAATGTAATCATTAAAGGATATGCCCCAGTCTCTGGGGGAGGATAGGAGCCTAATTTAGATAAGGGGTAATTAGCAAACGCAGATGACCTAATCACATAGATCAATTTCCCCTTTACTATACACAAGCCCTTTCCCACTAGCTCACTGCAGGGTTTAGAAACTCTCCTGCCTGTTGTTTCAAGGAAGTTGAGTTTAATCTCTGCTCTAGTACAATAGCTTTCACTTGTATTGCAATAATCTTGAATAAGGTTTGCCTGGACTTTTGAAATCTGTCATCTAATTTTTATCTGACAATGCACACTTTGGAGTATGACACAACCGTTAGGAATAATGGGAAAGACGTATAATTAAA
This sequence comes from Bos javanicus, assembly GCF_032452875.1. Taxonomy (NCBI): domain Eukaryota; kingdom Metazoa; phylum Chordata; class Mammalia; order Artiodactyla; family Bovidae; genus Bos; species Bos javanicus. The sequence continues at coordinate 50,213,067 of NC_083881.1, forward strand.
GACCAGGTTTTCAGAGCACAAAGCTTATTGAAAAAACGTGAGAGATTGAATAAGATATTTAACTCTTCATTTATATGATATTTTTATGTTAAAAACCCAGTACACTCAGATACAGGAAGTCCCCTACTTATGAACTTTCAAAGGTGTGCACATGCATTTGCACGTCCAGTCCCACAAGTTAGTTCACACGTCTGGCGAACATTGTCACTTGTGTGCATCGTCTACACGTGGTTGTGCTTTGGGGTACTTTACAGTACTGTGTAGAGTACAACAGCACAGTATCTTTACTTCTAGCCTAAGATGTTTGGAAGCAATCACAAAAGCAGTAGTGATGTAGGCGGTACTGCTTAGAAGCACCGAGAGAGATAAGAGGAAGAAGTAGCTGAAGAACCGAAGAGATTCATGATGCAGGATGCCAAAAGGATTTTCTTTATTTGAGGAGGCACTGCTACCTTTAGAGGCACAGGATCCAAAGGTAAAATAGTACATAAAGGTTGAAGCAGCCATTCAGAATGCATTCCAGTGCTACTGTGTAATCTATGATGAGAAAAAAAGAGATACTACCCAAACACCACTGGAACAGTTTTCCAACAGGGATGATAGAATTAAACCCAGCAAGGTATCAGAACCTGTTTCATCAATGGTAAGCAAGTATAAAATTGCAGCTTTCTGTCTCTATTGCTGATGATTCTTCAGCTCTACCATCTCTTACCTTGTCTCCCTTCTCCAGTCAGTAACTCTTCTTGCCTTTTCACTCAATGCCAGCCTGTGCATGCCAGCTGTTGTACTATATACTACTGTATTTCTCACGGTACTGTTCAGTTCAGTTCAGTCACTCAGAGGTGTCCGACTCTTTGTGACCCCATGAAACACAGCACACCAGGCCTCCCTGTCCATCACCAACTCCCAGAGTCCACCCAAACCCATGGCCATTGAGTCGGTGATGCCATCCAACCATCTTATCCTCTGTCGTCCCCTTCTCCTCCCGCCTTCAATCTTTCCCAGCATCAGGGTCTTTTCCAATGAGTCACCTCTTCACATCAGGTGGCCAAAGTATTGGAGTTTCAGCATCAGTACTTCCAATGAACACCCAGGACTGATCTCCTTTAGAATGCACTGGTTGAATCTCTTTGCACTCCAAGGGACTCTCAAGAGTCTTCTCCAAAACCATAGTTCAAAGGCATCAGTTCCTCTGTGCTCCACTTTCAACGGCACCCCACTCCAGTACTATCGCCTGGAAAATCCCATGGACAGAGGAGCCTGGTAGGCTGCAGTCCATGGGGTCGCAAACAATCAGACACGACTGAGCGACTTCCCTTTCACTTTTCACTTTCATGCTTTGGAGAAGGAAATGGCAACCCACTCCAGTGTTCTTGCCTGGAGAATCCCAGGGACAGGCGAGCCTGGGGGGCTGCCGTCTATGGGGTCACACAGAGTCGGACACGACTGAAGTGACTTAGCAGCAGCAGCAGCTTTCTTTATAGTCCAACTATCACATCCATACATGACCACTGGAAAAACCATAGCCTTGACTAGATGCACCTTTGTTGGCAAAGTAATGTCTCTGCTTTTGAATATGCTATCTAGGTTGGTCATAACTTTCCTCCCAAGGAGTAAGCGTCTTTTAATTTCACGGCTGCAATCACCATCTGCAATGATTTTGGAGCCCAGAAAAATAAAGTCAGCCACTCTTTCCACTGTTTCCCATTTATTTGCCATGAAGTGATGGGACCGGATGCCATGATCTGTTTTCTGAATGATGAGCTTTAAGCCAACTTTTTCACTCTCCTCTTTCACTTTCATCAAGATACTCTTTAGTTCCTCTTCACTTTCTGCCATAAGGGTGGTGTCATCTGCATATCTGAGGTTATTGATATTTCTCCCAGCAATCTTGATTCCAGCTTGTGATTCATTCAGCCCAGGGTTTCTCACGATGTACTCTGCATATAAGTTAAATAAGCAGGATGACAATATACAGCCTTGATGTACTCCTTTCCCTATTTGGAACCAGTCTGCTGTTCCATGTCCAGTTCTAACTATTGCTTCCTGACCTGCATACAGGTTTCTCAAGAGGCAGGTCAGGTGGTCTGGTATTCTTATCTCTTTCAGAATTGTCCACAGTTTATTGTGATCCACACAGTCAAAGGCTTTGGCATAGTCAATAAAGCAGAAATTGGTGTTTTTCTAGAAGTCTCTTGCTTTTTCAATGATCCAGCGGATGTTGACAACTTGATCTCTGGTTCCTTTACCTTTTCTAAAACCAGCTTGAACATCTGGAATTTCACACAGTGCTGAAGCCTGGCTTGGAGAATTTTAAGCATTACTTTACTACTGTACTACAAAGTTTAAAATGTTTTCTCTGATTATTGTGTTTTTTTATGTATTATTTTTGTGAAAGTATTATAAACCTTTTATTGTACAGGACTGTGTAGCCTATTGAGTTAGTTGGGTATCTAGGCTAACTTTGTTGGGATATTGAGTCTGGATTTTGGAGGTCTGAGCAAGATGAACAAATTGGATTTGGGAGCATACTCTTGGAACAAGACTTATTCATATGTAGGGGACTCACTGTGATCCTACTCTTTTTACAATACATAAGAATGATAATGCATAAAGTCAACACCTACTATTGGAGCAGAGAAATGAGTGAGGTAATGAAAGTAATAGATGAATTAAGTAATTAAGCAATAGGCATTTGCAAAGACCAATCATGACAATGTACAATTATGTGCTGGTGAATATGATTAACTCAAACCTCTGCACCTGAGGTGAGAAGATATCTGCCAACAGATAAACCACTTTTAATCAACTAGTTTTAGAAATATCAGTATCTTTTCTTTTTTCCCCCTACCTTTCTAGCTGTTTATTCCTTAATTGCCTTATCTTAAACACTGGATAGACTCAAAACATAGTCCTCAGGCCTTTTGTCTACATACTTGCACTCCTTGGTGACTTTCTCTAACCTCATGGCATTCCACACAATCTGGTGATGAATATTTCACAAATTCACCTTTTCCAGACCTCCAAAAACCAACTCAATATCCCTCTGCCTACCAGCTCTCTTTTTGGGTATCTAAAGGACTTTGAACACTTAACATGTTCACAAAATAGTTGCCAGCCTTTCCCTTGCCCACAAAATGTAAAAATAAAACCCACTTATTACTTCTAAGTAATTTGCATATACCTGAGTGCATCCACTTGTGTTGGTCTACATCCCTGAAGTTTAATCAGTCTCTTCTTTGACGACTTCACCCAACTGGATAGCCAATAATGTTTACTATCTACAGCATACATGGAGATCCAAAATGAACTTATGGTTGCCGGGGGAGGGGATAGTCAGGGTCTTTGGGATGGTCATGTACACACTGCTATAGTTAAAATGGATAACCAACCAGGACCTACTTTATAGCACATGGAACTCTGCTCATTGTTATGTGGCACATGATGGGAGGGGGCTTGGGGGAGAATACATGTAAATGTATGGCTTAGTTGCTTCACTGTTCACCTGCTACTACAATATTGTTATCAGCAATACCCCAATATAAAATTTAAAAGTTTAAAGTTTGGGAAGAAATTAAATGAAAACTGATAAACTTAAAAAACAAAACAAAACACGTGCAGATCTTCACCTTTACTTCATCACCCAATTCCAACCACCATCATCCTTTGCCTGAATTAGCATAAGAGACACCTAATTGGTCTCCCTGTTTCTATGCTTGCCCCTGAGAATAGTATTCTCAGCAGCCAAAGGATCTTCTTAAAACAGAACACAGATTATGTCAATTCTTCTCTCAAAACTCTAACGTTTATTATTAATCTCACAATAAAGGTGAAATTTAAGACAATTGTAGAAAATGTTTAAATTTTAAATTGAAGACAAATTTAAGACAATTACAGAAAATGCCTAACATTTTTAACATTTCAGCAAGGCCAGCTACTCATTTATGAGCTCCAGTCTTCCCAGGTGGTGATAGTGGTAAAGAACCTGCTTACCAATGCAGGAGATGTAATAGACATGGGTTTGATCCCTGGGTCAGGGAGATCGATCCCCTGGAGGAGAGCATGGCAACCCACTCCAGTATTCTTGCCTGGAGAATCCCATGGACAGAGGAGCCTGGTGGGCTACAGTCCACAGTGTTGCAGAGTCAGACATTACTGAAGCAACTCAGTACACACATATGCAGTACTAAATAAAAATGTACAGTAAAAAATTCCCTTGTTTAAAATCAGGAAAAATGTGGTCTTAAGCATACTGAAATATAAAACTTTTATATTTATTCCTCCATCAGCTTATGTTTTGTTAAAGTCATTTAAGTAAACAATAATTAACTTTTAAAATTTTTCTGTAAGTTTCATTATCCATATGGATGTTAGTTTTATTGCAAATATAAGAGCATGTGTCATATATATAAACACTAAAATTAACAATAGATATTTTATAACTTCTATATTTGTGTATATTTCTTTCTTCCAGAACAGTTGAAGTACTGCAAAAACTGTTTATTTCACTTTTTGATAAGCTCCAATTTTACTAATATTCTCTACTTTCAGTTTATGGATGCAGATGGAAAGACAAAGAAACAGACCTATCATTTGTCCAATTTTTCCTTTCTGTCATCATTGTCATGGCAGTAGTTGGCTAATACAGGGAAATAAAATGAGTGAGAAAGATATGATAGAGTCATATGGTTGCTTTTTTTTTTAAATAATACAACTGTCTTATTTCTGTATTTAAAATAAGTTTTAGTTTAAGAAGAAAGTTGGGTTCATCAAGACTGTCAGTACCCCACTCATTAACTCACAGATATTTCACTCCTATCTCATGTTTGCTTTGAGTCTTGCTGAATACCCATGTTGTCCACTGATATTCCGTGTTTATGAGCGATTTGACTGCTGCACTGTGTGGAAGTGACTGCAAAAAGTCCTGTGAACATGAATGTTACTATTTCTCTTCTGCCCACATGCATGTTACAGTTCCCCATTAGATTTCACTTACAAAACACAAGTTTACCAACAAAATTGGTAAAAATTTCAAGATGGCAACAGCAAAGCATTAAACCCAGTAGAAAATTCTTGTGAGCATGGCATGCATGCTGTTACTTCAGTCGTGTCCAACTCTGTAACAATATGGACTGTAGCCTTCCAGGCTCCTCTGTCCATGGGGTTCTCCAGGCAAGAATACTGGAGTGTGTTGCCATTTCCTCCTCCAGGGAATCTTCTTGACCCGGGAATCGAACCTGTGCCTCTTACTTCTGCGTTGGCAGGCAGGCCCTTTACACGAGCACGACCTGGGAAGCCCCGTGAGCGTGGGGTCCTATGTAACAAAGCAGGTCGCACCCTCATGAAGCGGACTGTTCAGGCTTCATCCTCCATGACTCCTCCCCTCATCCTTTATACTCTGTGTGAACAGCTTGGCTTCCTCACCACCCCTCAATGCTGCCAGCATGTTTTTGCCTGAGGGCCTATGCACTTGCTTTTCCTTTAGATATTTGCATGGCTTCTTCCCTTTCTCCTTCGGTCTTTACTGCAATATCACTTTCTGAGCCAGCTCCTTCCTGGGTGTCTTCCTTAAACTGCAGTTTCTTCACCCCAGAATATCTCATCCCATGATTCTCTATTTTTCTCCTTTAAAGAGCTTTTCTTTATGTGATATCTAGTATAGTACACTATGCATTTTATTCATTTATCTTGTTACATACCTCACCCACTGGAATGTAAGCTTTGTAAGGTGAGGGAGTTGTGTCTGTTTTGATATTTGCTTTTTCTCCAGGATCTATAATTATTAGTGGCAAATATAAGGTGTGCAATAAATATTTAATAAATGAAGTAATGTCTTGTACTTGGGCCAATGCTAAAGTGGAATTAAATCAAATAAACAACAGAAGCAATAGCCAGGAACAAAATAGGAGTGGGGATCCAACATTCAGCAACAGTAGGGATATTAAGCCAAAGACAGAGGTGGTCAGAATTAATGTGAGCCCTTGAATGGTACAGTCTATAGATACCAGCAAGTGGGACGTTCGCTTTGGACTCCATGCCTCAGAGGGTCCCAGTATGCTTTGCCATATCTTTGTGAAAACTTTCAAAGTCCTGTAGTATTCTGAATCCCAGCTCTCCATTTCAGGAGCGTGGACCCAGTTTTGGGAAATAGTCAAGTAAGATTTCCTTTTAGCAGTATAAAATCTCTTTCATGAGACTGTGCAACAGTGGGCCAATGGAATGGTGCTTTTGTGACATTTTGGATATCTTATTCATTAAACAGGAAAAATTCAAGGTAGAGACTACCAATGGTCCAATGATGACCGTTGGGTTGGAGCTCCACACCTGTAAGTATTCTTTGATGGCTACTCCAGTCTACATACTCCAAAGTGGAAAGAGTGGTGGCAGGCACCCCTTAGCTTGAACTCCCACAGCCAGTATTCAGGATGCTCACCTTCTCCTTTTACATACTCCATACCATATCTCAGGCAATAGTCCAAGGGTACCCACACCTATCCCCCACAAGAGCTCTGAGACGTCAGTGAACTATTGAAATCAGTGCTCTCTCTTTTGGATAATTGATGCTGTCATCCTGTTTCCTTCCAGGTTGATTTTTTTTTTTTTTTTTGCCATACTAGGTGAGATAGACACAGAATACAACCACTCATCTTGTTCTTCCCATTGACTTCCCACAAGCTTTCTGCTGGTTGTGGCATATGGAAGAGTAATATGCCATCAACATTAAAAAAGGTTAAATTCTAGAAACAACAATTATTGTTTAATTATAATAATAAAATAAAAGCCTAAATATTTTAAGAGAAGTCATGGTTGGATGATGTTTCATTCTACGTTTATGCTATAAAAGTTAAAGTAGTATTTTAACATGAACAGAATAAAATATTCACCTTTTCTTTTGCATTTATGGTCATTTTCAGTCAACCACAGTAGCAACCTTTGAGAGAGTCAGTCAGTAGAAATCAGCATTCCTAGGCAGCATGCTAGTTAATGCAGCATTGTAAGTAATGATGTAACTGCCTTTAAATAAATGGGATTAGGCAACTACAGAAGCACAGATATCTACCTTGTTTCAATACAAATAAGTTCTCAGTTGTCTTGGCACTGTGAGTAGTAAGATCATTGCTCTCTTTTATAGTGGAATAAGTTAATCAGAAAGAGTACAGTTAACAATAAAAACTGAGGTCACAAAGAGTCATGCTTCGTCATGACTAAGCACACACACACACACAACAATAAAACATGCTTCTTGGACTCATATGAAAAGAAACTGGTGCCTGAATACCATAAAGAATCTTTACATGCACTGATGCTTAGACAATAAACAAACATGTAATTTTTCATTCCAAACCTTCATCAATAAATATACTTCAGATAAGCTCATGAATTTTATAATCCACTTTAAATCAAACTGCTTATATAAACAGAGGTTGCAACAAAAAACTATTTGCCTGAAGATGCACACACACTAGAGGGTGGTCCCACTTTTGATATTCCCAGATTTAACGGATAATTTGATGGACTTCCCAGGAAAAGTGAGCTGGAGACACTGTTTCACTGCTCAGGGTCCCCCAGGTGATGTCTATGATAGATGATCTTAAGTTTTGAACAAGAAGGTAAGGCAGAAATATAACTTTGCCTCACCCTCTGTGTAACCTCAATCAAGTAATTTAAATTCTCTTTACTTTTTCTTACTTGTACATTAATTGGATCAGATTAATAGTAAGATTCTGTGTAAGATTTCATTTCAATTACTTGCCTCTTCCTTGAACGGACTTTTTGCCTTCATTTCTTCAAGTATATCCTGGGAATGGATGTCAACTATATTTCCTTAGAACATCATAAAACCCAGTTAACTAATAATTTGAACTCATGAGTTTCCTTTAGGAGCAGAGATTATTAAAGAACAACTTTGGAAAAAAAATTATTATATACAAGTTTTCCCCCCCAACATGTGGTTACTTCAAGTTGTAACTAAAAGAGAAGTTAATTCAGCTTGGTTTTAAATATCCATAAGAGGGTGCAAAGTCAACATCTAAAAAAGGAACCTATTAAAAACACATATAAAGGAAAATTGCAGTCAAGCAGCTACACCATCTGGGTCATATGAAAATGAGACGTAGTGATGAGTGTCTGCATGCTGATGGTGCTGCAGACCTAATCAACTCACTGTCTCTCCAAGCAGTCATGTGTATAGATTAATGAAGAGAGGTGACAGAATCGAACTTCCCGCTGACTTGTGGTGGATAAGCTATTTTGCTCCATCATTGCCTCAGCTTTGCTTACAGGATAGTAGATTCACTCTAGCATGTGCTTTTCTACTAATCGTTTTGACTAAATGAACCAAATCTCGTGGTAAAAGGTGCCAACAACATCTGGTAGCTCTAAATCAGAATCAGTGTGGATAAACTCAGTCATGCTGTCTTTTACTCCTAGATGATCACAAAGAAGCCTGCTGTCACTGATCCAACACAAGATGACCTGGCGTTACTACTTGGTCAGGAACATTTCTTACCGCTTTTAATGCTATTTTCTATTAATCTAGATTCAAGATTGTTTCTGAAGTCAATGGAACCATTTTTATTGTTTTCTTTTCTAATAGGTTTTTTGTAGTTTTAACCACTAAACTGTCTCAGACTCGGGCCGAGACTTTTACTAACAGTCATCTTTTACGCACAAGGCATGTTAAAATTAAAGCCATTAAATATATTCTGGAGCATAGGAATATTTTTTACCTTCAAATTTCTGCTTTCACTTGAAACTTTACTGAAACTTATTATCCTTAAAGTACAGAATCAAGTAAATATTTTAAAGGCTCAGACATATGAGTTTGAGGCCCCTGGCCCCTGGGTGGAACTTAGGTCTATAAAGCTAAACAAAAATTAGATATTCACTCAAACATAACTCATCCTTGCTGTCAGATTCAGCTACTTATTGATTCCTGAATATACTAAGGTACATTTGTGGAAACTGCAAAAAGACACATGAACTACAAACCGCATAGATTTCTCCAGGCTAAATAGCATCAGGGCTAGCACATAGCTTTTGGCAAACTAAGTCCAGACAAGAAATTAGTCTCCAATCCCTCTGAACCTTTGTACATGCATTTATTCAAAACGCAAAGACAGGCTGTTACCTGGTGAAAATTTATAAGATTTGTGAGGACTTGGGGCAAGAGGTAGATTAGAATTTTGTAGACAACACCTGAAATATTAATATATTTTTGTACATATATACATACATACATATATATACAAGGATATATATTCAAATATATAGATATTTAAATCCACAGTGAAAAAAAATCAAAAAATGTTTCTCTACCTTGTCCAGTCGATCATCATGCAGATTTTCTCAGGAAATATAACTGTAGAATTAGAAAGACAATTAATCTTCATAAGAAATTAGTAAGGAAACACACATCGTACTGAGAGTCAAACTCAAATATATCATAATCTTTCAATACTTTTGCTCTTTTGTAGTAGCTAAAATTATTTTCCCTTTAGAGAAACTTTCCATGATATAAAATTTAGCATATTAAAAATGTTATTAAAAATTAACTCTACAATTGACTTATTTCAATCATATCCACACTCTGTTTTAGGAGCAGAATTTCTCATATTAACTGGATCTTCTAAATCATTAAGATAGTAGGAAGGAGCTGTAGTAAATTGCTCTATGATGAAGTTTTAAATAATTTACTATTACTGATGGTCCACAGTAAAAATTTTAAAAAAGCATTTTAAAATTCTATAAACATTTTGGTTATCCCTCTTTTCTTTATTATACATGCCTTGAGCTTCAATTTATTAAATCTTCCTTTATATTAGGTCGAGGTATACCAAGTCAAGAAGAAAGGAAAAAGAATTAAAGGAAAGTGAACTAAAGACTGGTTTCAGTATAACTTTGCTCTATCTCCCCTCCCAACCCCAAGTCCTTAGTGATTTAGATGTAACAATATCTGTTTTTAGAAATATTGATTCAGAATGTCTCTGCTTGCAATAAAACTTCATGTGTGTGAGTTTTCTTTTATTAATATATTTTGACCTCTTTTAAACTTCTATCACAAGACAAGTATGCCATTATTTCAAATTTCCCAAGCCAACTTTGAAAATAGATATACCTCATTCAAACCTTTCCCTTACACTTTTAAAATATGTTAGTAATACAGGCAGTGATTAACATTCTTCTAAGATGCTCTTGAAAATAGCCAAAATTATGTATTTTTTACTATTTAATATCTATTTTATTTACTCTCTTTGTATAGATAACCAAGAATTATATTGAAGTTCATATGCATTGCTCAAAGACATTTTTACTTTACTAATTAAGTTCAGTTCAGTTCAGTCGCTCAGTCGTGTCTGACTCTTCCCAACCCGATGAATCGCAGCACACCAGGCCTCCCTGTCCATCACCAACTCCCTGAGTTCACCCAGACTCACGTCCATCGAGTCAGTGATGCCATCCAGCCATCTCATCCTCTGTCGTCCCCTTCTCCTTTTGCCCCCAATCCCTCCCAGCATCAGAGTCTTTTCCAATGAGTCAACTCTTTGCATGAGGTGGCCAAAGTACTGGAGTTTCAGCTTTAACATCATTCCTTCCAAAGAAATCCTAGGGCCGATCTCCTTCAGAATGGACTGGCTGGATCTCCTTGCAGTCCAAGGGGTTCTCAAGAGTCTTCTCCAACACCACAATTCAAAAGCATCAATTCTTCGGCACTCAGCCTTCTTTACAGTCCAACTCTCACATCCATACATGACCACAGGCAAACCCATAGCCTTGACTAGATGGACCTTTGTTGGCAAAGTAATGTCTCTGCTTTTGAATATGCTATCTAGGTTAATTTACTAATTAAGTAAATACCCACAAATAATAAGTGGTATCACCTTAGTGCTTCAAGTTCATTCTTAATGTGTCAGTACTATGTAAGACATTGCACCAGTGAAGACATTTATAGAAAGTTGCAATTATTATAATTTTGTTCATTGTAATTTATTTATTGCATTTATTTACTTTAATTAATACTATAGTGTTAATACGTTCAGACTACCAGTGGCTCAGCAGGAAAGCAACCACCTGCCAATGCAGGAAATGGAAGAGCCAGTTCTGTCCCTGGGTGGGAAAGGTCCCCTGGGGAAGGAAGTGGCAACCCACTCCAGTATTCTTGCCTGGCAAATTCCATGGAGACAGGAGCCTGGTGGGCTACAGATCATGGGGTCACAAAAGACTCAGACACAACTTATAGACTAAACAGCAACAACAAGTTAATGTTGATCTATTCACTTTCCAATTTATTTAGTCAAACAATTAGCATTTGATATTCATTGTTCCTCAGATGCTGATCTGTTTCCTGAGAATTAAGATTTTGCTCCCAAAGAGTTTACAATATTGTGGATGTCAGAATCTCTTAAAGCTATGACTATAAAATTATGAAATAAGAATAAACATAGGAAAGCAATCAAGGTGTTGTAAAGTGAAGTCACGGTTCTACCTGACCCAAGATATATAGAGACATTCTTTAAGTTTCTAGAATAAAATGAATTCTTTGTTGTTACTTATAACTTTTTTTCCTCTTTCTTCCTTCTTATTCCTTTTATAAACTAAATTGTTGCTAACTAAGCATATGTGAAATTGTTATGACATAAGATAGCTTGTTCATAGGCTACTAGATTGAAATGAAATTTATCTGGTTACGTTAATCTGAGTGGGCTCTACCTTGGGAATTGCAAAGACTCAGTTTGTAGAAAACTTGCAGATCAGTTGACCATAGATGCATGAATATAGTTCTGTGCACTCTACTCTGTTCTATTGGTTTATAAATTTATGTCTGTACCATAGTGTTTTAATTTTTATATCTTTGTAATATAATTTGAAAACAGAAAGTAAGATGTCTTGGGTATTGTTATTCTTTTCTAAGATGGTATTGACTCTTTGGGGTCTTTCATGATTCCATAAGAATTTTAGGATTGATTTTCTATTTCTGTGAAAAATGTTATTGGGATTTTGATAGAACTTATAGTGAATTTGTAGATTACTTTGGGTAGTATGGACATTTTGTTATTGTTGTTCAGTTGCTAAGTCATGTCTTACTCTTTTGAAACCCTATGGACTGTAGCCTGCCAGACTTCTCTGTCCATGGGGCTTCCTAGGCAAGAATACAGATGTGGGTTGCCATGCCCTCCTCCAGGGGATCTTCCCAACCCAGGGATCAAACACCAGTCTCCTGCTTGGCAGGTGGATACTTTACCACTGAACCACTTGGGATATTAATTATTTCAATCCATCAACACAAAATATCATTCTGTTTTTGTAACAACATGGAGGAACCTGGAGGGCATTATGCTAAGGATAGCAGAAATAAAGCAGAAACAGAAAGTCGAATACTAGTAGATGGCATTTATATGTGGAATTGAAAATAGTCATATAGATCCTCTCACAGAGGCAGAGAGTTAGAATAGTGGGTACCAGGAGCTGGGGAGAGGCAGGGGAAATGGAAAGATGACAGTTAAAGGGTGCAAAGTTTCCATTTTATAAGAATTCTGGAAATTGACTATAAGGTTTATAGCTATATGTATTGTGCACTTAAAATTTACTAAGAGAGTAAATCTTAAATAATACTAATACCAATAAAGGGGGGAGGGGAAACTGTAGGAAGTGATGGATATGTTTATGTTCTTAATAGGTGATGATTTTATGGGTGTAGACTTATCTTCAAACTCAACAAATTATACACAATTAAAACATATAGTTAAAAAAAAAAGAAAAGCAAGAAAACCTGATAAATCATTGCTTTCAATTTTACTGATTTTCTTAACTCTTCTGATAACTTGAATCCTGGGTATGTACTCTGATTTCAAACTTTAAGCATCTTTCCCCATAATTATATTCAGTAGTGTCTGCCTGTCTCTCTCTCTTAAATCAAAGCAGTTTATTGTTTCTACCACCTGAAGCACATTTTAAAACAGCAATCGAGGAGAACATAATATGTATAATGGCACACTTATGGTTTACTTGGAGTAGTTCATAATGAGTATAATTTAGGCACAAAGTGTCTAGTGTTGAAAAAAGCATCATTATTTCAATCAGATCTACACAATTAAGTAAAAATGCATAGGTATGCACAGAAAGATATGCTAGTTTCACCTTCATATGCCAAACCCATTCCAATCGTATGTCCTTGGTAATGTTCAGCAGCCAACTATAATATATTCACAAGATGTTATTACTTGCAAGTTTTAGATTTGCAAAAATTAGCTTCAATATTTATATCAAACTTATTGGTGCTTTTTAAGATATATCAGTTAGTGCTGGTTTCAAAATATAAAAATAAGTTTAAAAAGAAACAGAAAAATTTTAAAAAATTCTGTTCTAAAATAATACCAAGTTATGAAAAAAACAAAATTTTAAATAAAAATATATACTTCAGTGATATAAACATATGTTGGCTTGGTGGATATAAAATTATACTACAACAATATTTTAGTGAATTAAAATATAATACATTTGATATCTGGGCTTCCCAGGTGGCTAAGTGGTAAAGAAACTGCCTGCCAATGCAGGAGATTACAAGTTTGATCCCTGGGTCTGGAAGATCCCATGGGGAAGGAAATGACAACTCACTTCAGTAGTCTTGCCTGGGAAAACCCCATGGACAGAGAAGCCTGACAGGATACAGTTCATAGGGTCACAAAAGAGTCGGATACAACTTAGTGACTAAACAACAACAAAAACATTTGATATCTATGTACAAAAATTGTGCTTTATGTCGCTATTGTTATCCTTCAGTGAATTCGACAATAAAGATTAATGGATAAATAAATACTTAAGTAATGGATATGAATTTTATTTTAATATTTTAAAAGTATTAATCTCTAAATTGTGTCCAACTCTTTGTGACTCCATGGATTGTAGCCTTTAGGCTACTCTGTCCATAGAATTCTCCTTGCAAGAATACTGGAGTGGGTAGCCATTTCCTTCTCCAGGGGATCTTTCCAACCCAGGATCAAACCCAGGTCTCCCTCCTTGCAGGCAGATTCTTTACTGTCTGAGCCACCATGCTAATCATAAATTCTAAATAACAATAGTTAAATGATCATATTCTTTAGATCATTGTATTAAGAAGTAGTATGTAAAAATCAGATATATTCAATATCATTAGGGTAATAAATATTAGAGTAAATATTATGATTGCCTTATTTGTAGACTTGGTAAAATATTGAAGTAATCATAGAGAAATAGCATTATTGAGTGCTTGTTCTGTCCTGTAAAAGTAGTAATACATCATATCACATTATTCTCATAATATTGCTATAATTTACAAATATGTGAAACTGATAATTAACTTCAACCACTTGAGATTAAATAACTTGCCTAGACCCCCAAATCAGACAGTGACAATATATAAAGACAGTGAAATTTGTAAAGGACGTGTCACTGTCTTTATATATTTATAAATTCTAAATAGCAAAAGTTAAGTGATCATATTCTGTACCCTATCTCTATTCTATAATGTAAGATCACTTACATATATACTCCATATTACATATGCCTTTTGTGATCCACTTACCTCTTATTTACTTCCTAAAATATATTGTAGTATGAGTTCCCTTTTTAAAAGTTAATTTTAACAAATACATATGAATGAAAAGATCGTGTTATACTGAATTTGTAACTCATGATGCCTTTTAGCACACCATCATTTTTCAGATTTAAAATACATTTATAAAATCTAGTCCTAATATAGAGTGACTGAACTTGATATTTCTGAGTGCCTTTTCAATTTTGCAAGGACCATGTGTCTGTAATTGATGATGGTTGCCACTGGATGGTAATCTTATCATTACAGTCAGCAAATACTTTTCAGATATATTAAAAGAAAAGCTAAAGAACAAAATCCTTTATTATTAAATTATTTGCTGTAAAACATAGAAACATGAACAGAATGTATAGTAATCTATCCTATTATGAAGTGCTTAATTTGCCACTGTGTGAAATTCATTGAACATGTTCTTTCATTAATCGTCACAAATAAATATGAAATAAATGCTAATATCATCAAGTAATAAATGTAGAGCCTACTATAAATTAAGGAGCCAGAATATTAATATAAACATTCTAATCAAAGATCAAGATTACCTAAGTGTCCATACATGAGATACTAGTTAACTAACTTAGTTATCAGTTCAGTTCAGTTCACTTGCTCAGTCATGTCAGACTCTTTGCAAAAACATTTAATAGAATTCAAGGTAGCCATTTAAATTAAGGACACTGTATAAAACTGATAATAAATTTGAAGATGTATTTAAGTGAAAATAGTGCGAAGTAGAAGAGTATGCTTGATGTGTAAGTATAAGCTACTACATTTATAAAAATAAAATATTCTAATCAAAAGCTCAGATGTGGAATATGCATATTTAATTATATTAACTATATTTAATAGTAATCCTTGAAATTTATTAAGAGAGTAGATTTCAAGTGTTTTTTCCACATGGACAAAAAAAAACTCTGTATGAGGTGATGGACATATTAATTAGCTTGATGGAGATAATCAATTCACAGTGTACATTTATGTCAAAATATCACTTTGTACAACTTAAATATGTGTGTTAGTCACTCTGCTGTGTCCAGCTCTTTGCAACTCCATGAACTGTAGCCCAGCAGGCTCCTCTGTCCATGGGATTTCCCAGGCAAGAATACTGGAGTGTATTGTCATTTCCTTCTCCAGGAGATCTTCCCGACTCAGGGGTCTAACCCAGATCTCCTGCACTGCAGGCAGATTCTTTACTGTCTGAGCCACCAGGGAAGCCCCTACAAATGAAATACATACAGTTTTATTTGTCAATAATTTCCAAATAAAGTGTGTGAAAAGAAATGGCTAGAAATCACTTAGGTATTTGAAACTTGACTTTATTCAGTTATGATACTAGGTCTCAAATTTATTTGACACACATTATATCACTGCAGATGGTGATTACAGCCATGAAATTAAAAGACGCTTACTCCTTGGAAGGAAAGTTATGACCAACCTAGATAGCATATTCAAAAACAGAGACATTACTTTGCCAACAAAGGTCCGTCTAGTCAAGGCTATGGTTTTTCCTTTGGTCATGTATGGATGTGAGAGTTGGACTGTGAAGAAGGCTGAGTGCTAAAGAATTGATGCTTTTGAACTGTGGTGTTGGAGAAGACTCTTGAGAGTCCCTTGGACTGCAAGGAGATCCAACCAGTCCATTCTGAAGGAGATTGGCCCTGGGATTTCTTTGGAAGGAATGATGTTAAAGCTGAAACTCCAGTACTTTGGCCACCTCATGCGAAGAGTTGACTCATTGGAAAAGACTCTGATGCTGGGAGGGATTGGAGGCAGGAGGAGAAGGGGACAACAGAGGATGTGATGGCTGGATGGCATCACTGACTCAATGGACGTGAGCGTGAGTGAACTCCGGGAGCTGGTGATGGACAGGGAGGCCTGGCGTGCTGCGATTCATGGGGTCGCAAAGAGTCAGACACGACTGAGCGACTGAACTGAACTGAAAGTCTTATATTCAATAGCTGGTTCTAATCTGTGTGTGGGCAACTGTATAGTCAGTAAAAAGTCACAGTTCAGTTTTCAGATAAGTGCATGCATATTGCATTTCAATATCTAAAAATGGGAAAAGAAGCATCCTGTGTGAAAAATCCTTAACCCGTTTCAAGGAATCTTTTCCAAAAGATATAAAATAAAATGTCTAAGCAATAATATCATTGCATTAGTTTTCTAAATATCTATATAAAAGAAGAGTTAGTTATGAGAAAGTTGAATGGTAGAACACTGTATACTAGGGTATTTTCATAGTTGAGGAATGGAAAACAGTTTGAAAACATGGAATGTGACTGGAGTTTTTGATGGCAGAAATCATGACATGAGTTGAGGTCTAAGAAATGGGCAGAGGCAGGCTACAATTCAGCCCTAAAGGCCACATTAAAGAGTTTGGATTTTCCTCTCTGTGATATGGAAAAAAAAAAAAAGGAAGAAAGTTTTTAAAATCCAAACATCAGAGAACTCTGAATGTCAATTTCAGAGTTTACTTCCATTTTCAAAAACTTTGCATCAAAAGAGAAGTAAATGAATAATGTAAAAAGACAATCTTTCTAATTATCCTTCCTAAGCATATTTTGCTCTCATTCAATCCAGTAATAATTTACCGTGTTTTCTTTAGTGTAAAGGATTTTGATAAGATACTTTTTAAAAGTGCCGTGGCAAAACAAATGGAACTGAATTTAATATCACAATTTTCATTATTTTAAATAAATTATAGGTAGTTATGGAAAAATCTGCAAACAGGTGTTTTAAACGTCTTCTCTTTGGTTAAGGTATTGCCAGTGCTCTTTCTTAATTTTCATTTTAAAGTTTCCGCAACATTTACATCTACTTTATTTGATGGACATTCATTTGTGGGTGATAAAAAGTACTAATGCCACCTCCATCCAAAATAAAAATCAAAATAAAGTTCTTATTTACTTTGTATTGACTGACAAAGACTGCTTTGGAGTTTAGCCATTGGCTTATAACCTTGGGGAAAAAGAGTTTGCCTTGAATTAAAGCTGAGAAAGAGTAGCCCATCAAAGTATCCATCTTGGAGACTATTAAACTGAGGTGGATGAGGAATATACTTTTACTAATATTTCTTTTTGCAATCTAGGCATGATAAAATGAACTTTCCGCAAAAAACTTTAGGCGGGAAAAATTCTAAAGTACAATTGGACTGAAACAAAATATTTAAAAGTTGGTAGTAAAAAAACAGAATTATAATAGATGAGATTTAGATTACAAAAACACTTTGGAAATTAATGATAATTTATTGTAAATGTGAATACATGCATGGCTGTGAATATATGTATTCTAGATACTTAGGAAAACTTCTTTTACTTGAGTCCAAACAGTAATATCCAGGAGAGAATTTTTCTCAAATTGTTAATACAGCCAAATATAGAAACCATCTAAATATTCAACAGGAGGGATAAGAGTAAGAAAGCTGCAATATAGTGAAAAGGAATATTGTATTTCAATTAAAAATAATTAACCAGAAATCTATACATCAACATGCATAAATTTCAAGAAGAGAAATGCTGGGCAATGAAGGCAAATGTGTATTAATATCCATGTATTTAATGTAGTTCTTAAATAATAATTAATATATGATAGATATTTAGAAAAGTGTAAGAGTTTTAATTGACACAATAGTGTAAATATTCATATTTTATTTTACTTCTTAAGCTGATTGGTAGATTCAGAGCATTTGTTTTATTAACCTGTTACATTTTTGTCTCCAAATTTTATAATAATTCCAAAGATATCATTTGCAGGACATAAGAATATATGATAAAACATGTGTATTTATTGTAATCTATTTATGATGAAAATCTAATGCTTTAAAAAATGCTTAGAGACTTTCTTGGTGGTCCAGTAGTTGAATCTGCCTGAAAATGGAAGGGACACAGACTCCATCCCTAAGCCTGTGTGCCGCAACTCCCGAGCCTGCATACCCCGAAGCCTGTGCTCCACCAGGAGAAGCCACTGCAGTGAGAAGCCCATGCCCCACAACTAGAGCATAGCCCGCACTCACAGGCTAAAGAAAGAAAGAAAGCCTACACACAGAAATGAGGACCCAGGACAGCCAAAACTAAATTAAAAAAAAATAATAAATAAATGTTCAGTAACGTTATGCCATGTAGTTGTGGTTTATTAAAAAAAAAATTTTTGCTGTTTATACAATTTGGTACAGAAAAAATAGCAAAACAGGATTTCTCTTGCTAAATATAATTCAATAAAATTATTTTCAAAATAGGCATTGATTTATTCTTCCTTTGATTATATATTTAATAAGTGGCTAACTATACATATAATAAATATACCAAGAGCTAACATTTATTGAGTCTCATGAGGCCATTTCCTGGGTCAAAATTTTACTCAACACTGTATCTCAGATACAGAGTATATCAATATGCTTGCTGTTCCTCTAAACCTCTCCTCGTTGCAGAAAGAGCAATAATTCAATGATGACTTGAATTTTTATTACAGGCTAATCTGATCATGTAAGCAGTCCAGTCAGGTAGTTACCTTTGTGTTCTATGAACCAGAGGTTCAGTGTCTCGGGTTCAGTCTCTCAGAGTGTGCGTGTGTCTGTGTATGTGTACATGCAATGTGGATTATGCAATTCCAAGATGGGAGGAAAGCATTTTCTTGAACAAGGCATCTATTACCTCAAATTAGTCCCCATAATCCTGCCTTTATAAACACGGGACTGTGTGCTCTGTTGACATCGATGGAAGGAATCTGAAACTGTGGTTGAAAGGTTTATGGTCTGGTCTGGTTTGCACAGGACCTCTTGGCAGTCCCTGGTGGACTCTTCTGGCTGTGGCTCACAGGAGGTTCGTTTGCCAGGGTTTGGCACAGAAATATCCCTTCCTTGTAAAGGTGGTTCCAGTCTAATAAACTTTTAGCCAAATATCAGTGATACCAAAGAACACAACAGAGTAAAAACTGCCTAGCCTCTGATCTGAAGGAGCCACTCCCCTAAATACAAAGTTAGGAAACATTTGTCTTTACTCTCTAGGCTTTCTGTCTTTTCTTTACCACGGTTTTCTGAGTCAGAAGAAAAGTGGATTGTTATTTTAAAATTATTAACATTACTAATTGTTGCTATTATTTTCTTTTGAGAAAAAGAAATGTAAATGTCTGATTCCTCTGTTTCAAGTATAATTTTAGCCTCATTCTCTTTTGTCCTTTGTTTCTAGATAAGATCCATTTAGAAAGCCAGTCATTAATTTACCTCTGCTTCCTGACAGCGTCCAATCCAAGGGAAAGCCCTGTTCCCTTAAGTCCTTCCAAAGTCACCTAACAAAAGCCCAGATCCTATAATTCTACAGCTCTGTCACTGAAACACCCCCAAAGTACCCAATGTATGCATTCTCCCTTGTCATGATGAGTCAAGTCCAACTTGTTCAACTACAAGTAATTTCTGGTTAAAGGGCACTTTGCATATGCCATTCAAGGTATAATATTCAGAGTTAAAAACATAACTTCTCATACAAATATAGAATAAATCACCATAAAATATTTTGCTCAATCCATTAATAATATAATTATAGATGATAAAGTTGATCAAAAAGAAAACATTTTGAGAAACTGGCTCTTCATGCTCATTTTGTGAAAAAAAGTGTTAAAAGAATAGTTAGAAACAAAACTGGTTCTATAGAGAGTTTAGAGCAAAGAAAAGAAAAATAACACTGGTGGTATCTTTTCTACTTAACAAAAATCTATAAGTGACATAAACTTAGTTTATTCAAATGTTAAATCACAAAATCATTTACCCTCAAGATTTTCTAGAATATGAAGTAATTCTCAGATGAGCTTGCTAAATCTTTTCTTAAGTAACATTGATACAACACGCTGTATTTTTAATGATTTTCACATTTTAGATAGTTTTTTTTTTTTCCTTGACAAGCATATCTTCCTAAAACTTAGAGCATGCACAGCTACCACAGCCCAAAGGGGAAATGTTCCTTATGATAGATAAACTATGCATAGGTTATCCAGACATGGTGGAGAGAAAAATATTAAAATTTTAGAAAATTATCTTTCAAGACAAATAAGGTGTTTTGCAGTCAACAGTCCTGTCACATACCTATGCTGCATGTTTGCAATCTGAATATTCTTGAATGTGTCTCTTTGCATTCCACAGGTAACAAGTCCTAGTCTAAAACCAGGTAGAGTAAGAAGAATGAAAATAATAATTTCCTCATTGTTAGCTCATTTCTTCTCTCTAAAAGTTTAGTTAAAGGACATTTTAATATTAAAACAAGGGCAAATTGTTTTGGTTATTTTTTTTTCTTACAAACATAGGTAAAATAATATTTGTTAATTTTTAAACATTTTTTTTGGTAGACCATTTATAAAGTCTTTACTGAATTTTTACATGTATTATGTTTTGTTTTTTTCATCACAAAGCATGTGGGATCTTAACTTCCCCACCAGAGATCTAACCTGTACCCCCTACATTGGAAGGATAAGACTTAAAAAATAATTTTCATTACCAATTCGTCTCTTGAAAAATAAAGTTGATTTTATGGGTCACAGTAGATAAATTTTCTTTCATGGAACATGAAAGACTTAGTTTCCCTAAGTCCCTGTTTCGATAGATTATTCTGGCACATACCAGGCAACTAAATGCAACCAAACTTTTTTTATTTGGGGGATATTAGTTTGGAATGTATCATCATTTATATAGGAAATGAGTTAAAACTTTTCTTTGGTTCTGATATTGAAAAGATAAATATGTGCCTATATCCCTAAACACTGCTTAATACAGGAAAACATTTTTTAAAGAAAAAGCAGAACTGTAATCAAATTCAAAAGACTTTATAAATGGTATACATCAAAAAATGTTTCAAAAATTAACAAATATCATTTTACTTATGTTTTTAAGGAAAAAATATCCAAAACATATGTACTGAAGGACTATGTTAAGAATCAAATCTGATTCATAGCAACTCTCTAATCAATGGTGGAGTAAAAGTTGTTTCTCGTTCTTTGGTGGCATAAATTACTGTGACCTTAACTGTAGTAGCACTAATTAATTATATTTCATCCCTGCATACCACTGAATTTTCAGTGGCATAGACAGTCAGCATAGACAGCAATTCTATAACAAGATAACCTTGCCTAATAAGTTCAATTTCCTCCAAGTGATGTTGTGCTGATGTATATATACTTATTAATGAAATAAGCTTATGCTTTCAGACTTCCCTAGTAACTCAGGTAAAGCATCTGCCTGCAATGCAAGAGACCTGGGTTTGATCCTTGAGTTGGGAAGATCCCTTGGAGTAGGAAATGACTATCCATTCCAGTATTCATGCTTGCAGTTTACTGACTTGAAGGATGCATTCACTCAAAAAAGTTTTAATAAATCACTGAAGAATTAAATACTGGTAGATATTTGATCAATTTGGGATTTTAGAATTTGCAGTCACAAGCTCTTTTCATTGAAAGGCAGTGAATTCAAAGTGAATGAATATTGTTCCAGTACTGCCTTCACAGAGTATCACCACCTGCTTCAGTAAGTCACTATTTCCTTATACAAATCTAATGTTAAATGTAATTAAAAAATTATTTCCATGTTAGATATAAAAGCAAAGATGAAGGTACTAATCACAAGTGCTAATGTTACAATTGTGCTAATATTGTACAAAGTGAATATATCTTATGGCTTTATGTATTTAGCTTACAAGCTTTAAGTTGCTCTGTGAGGTATCCTGATAAAAATCTTTACATCTTTTTTTTTTTTTTTTAATTCTAGGCTCTATAGTTTTCCAGTGGGTAGAGTCATACATAAACTCTTGAGCATCAACAGGATCTGTAAGCTGATTAACCAATTTACTACAAATTATGGAGGGGCTAATTTCTGATAGTTCCTGTGTTAGGAGCTGGGATTGCAGAGATGAATCAATTTTCTGTCCTTATTGGATGCAGTCTGTTTAAGACAAGGATTAAATGAAGACTAATAACTACTTAGTGTGAAAAGCATTAGATACATGTTGGCAACTAGAAGAAACTTAACCGTGACTTGAGTGAGGAGAAAAAGTATTCCTAAAAGACCCAGCTCAGTGTTTGTTTTCTAACTCCTGCTACATCAAGACAAAAATACAAAATTACCCACTTGGTAGTAGAGTTTATAAATTCCCTTTCAACATTTTCATAATACTTTGATCTTAAATTCAACTATGGCTAGGTTGATCATACAAATTACTGTGTAAACGGTTTAAATTTTTTCAAACAATAACTGCAAATGACAATTAGTCTAAAACAGAGCAAAGCACGATGTATGGTCACTCTAATTTTAGCAGACACCACACAGCAGGACAAATGACTGGCTGACTTGCTTTTCCTATTAGTCAGTAATCCTCTTGTCTTCCTGGCATATATTGCATTTAATCAATATTTGTATCTGAACATTTAGCACACAGCTGTCTCTCAATAAATATTTTTGAATGAATGCATATAAAGTCTTACAGTATATATAATGTATGATGAGTTGCTTTTATGCACATATATATTAATAAAAATTGAGGAAAGGCCAGCAAGAATATTGGAATGTCAAATAGTTAGAAATCTAGGGGTTTTAAGGAAACTTTCTAGCTATTCATTGAATAACTTTGCATATTTGCCGTGATATGGGAGCCTGATGCGCTGCCATCTATGGGGTCGCACAGAGTCTGACACGACTGAAGCGACTTAGCAGCAGCAGCAGCAGCAGCAGCAGCTACCAAATTGGGTTCTCCAGGTGGCGCTAGTGGGAAAGAACCTGCCTACCAATGCAGGAGACATGAAAAACAGGGGTTCGATCTCTGGATTCGGAAGATCCCTTGGATTAGGAAATGGCAACCCACTCCATTATTCTTGCCTGTCGACTCCCATGGACAGATGAGTCTGGTGGGCTACGGTCCACAGCATCACAGAGTTGGCCACAACTGAAGCGGCTTAGCATGCATGCATGCTGCCAAACTATGCTGTACGTATAGAAAACTGCAAAAATCTAAAACTGATACTCCAAGAACCAGAACTTAAATTGAGAGATAATTAGCTGCATTTCATGGGACCCACCCTTTCTACTTACTTCCAATAACGACCCTCCCTACTCTATGATAAATAATGTTCTGACTTTTAACACCTTGATTAGTTTTTCTGTTTGCTACTACATATAAATCATAAATAATGTTTGCTACTTCATTAAATCATAGTGTATGTATTCTTTGGCATAGGATTGTTTCTCTCAATGCTTTTTTTTGTTTTAATTGGACATTTCTACCAAATCTGAACAGCCTGCACACACTACAATTAAGTAATCAATACACATACATGTATGTTCAGCACACACACTTTTCACCAAAGCCCAAAGATCTGAACAAAACTATTGAAGAGCACTATTTATAACTGTCTCAAACTTGAAATAAACTAAACTTCTATCAGTAGTAGGACTAAATTATTTATATATTCTCATAAAAGGAAATGCCGTAAGAAATGAGAAACCACATGCAACAATATGGATTTCTCATAATATTGAGAGGAATACTCTTATTTCTCTTTAACATTCATCATTGGTGACTTACAATTATTATTAATCACAAGTTTAAAAAATTAAGACAAAATACGCTATTCAACTAACCCATTCAAGGGGCCACTAACATATACCCTATGGTTGAATTTCATACAAATACACCATTTCCTAGTAGCCACTGAAAGTAAAATACCTTTTTGAAACTATATGTGAAAACTAAAAACTAAAACAAACTAGTAAGTACAATTAAAAAAGAAAACGGTATGGAGAACAAACAGTGGTTACTGGGGAGGAGAGGGAAGGAGCTGGGGGCAAGATACAGTAGGGTCTAAGAGGGTACAAACTACTATGTATAAAATAAATAAGCTATAAAGATATATTATGCAGCACAGGGAATATAGCCAATATTTTATAATAATTATAAATGTAGCATAACCTTAAAATTGTGAACCATTATGTTGAACACCTGAAACATGTAATATTGTACATCAACTATACTTTAAAAAAAGTAAAATAGCCTTTCAAAATAGCTCAGTTCAGGCTGTTTGCTCTAAACAGACAGAGAGAAAGAAATTATAGATCCATAGGTTAATAAATAACATTTTACCAGGTAGATATAATTTATACAAAATCCCATAGCTTTCTATACAGTGTAAACTATTCTTTGTAAACACTGAAATCAATACCATATCTATTAACTACATATGTAGACATGTCTCATCCATTATAAAGTTATAATTCTTATATTACTTTCTGCTTCTAGTGAAATGAAAATTAAAGATAATCATTAGAAATAGCTTTATAATTTATAAAACAATGAGATTTTTACCATAATTGCATAACAATAGAATAATTTAAAGACATCTATTTACTTAGAGAAATATACAAAAGAAGCTGTAGCTTCACATAAATTTTAAGAAAATTAATGGTTATGAGAGGTTTAATTGAAAACAGCACATTAGAACATTTGGATTTGTTACATACATTTTAAGACAACTCATGGAGATTTTGCCCTTACAACAAATTGCTACAAAATTAAAATTCATTTGTATCAGTTTTTAACTAAAGAAATAAAATATACCTGCCCAAGTAGCAATAGGTTTTCCAAATGATTAAAATGCCATTGTGTGTGTGTGGGGGGGGAAGATCAATTACTATGATAAACAGTGAACAAGCTTCCCTGGTGGCTCAGATGGTAATGAGTCTGCCTGCAATGCAGGAAATCTGAGTTTGATCCCTGGGTAGGGAAGATACCCTGGATAAGGGACTGGCTACACACTCCAGTATTCTTGCCTGGGAAATTCCATGGACAGAGCCTGGCAGACTACAGTCTGTGGGGTCATAAAAGTCAGACAGGACTGGGTGACTAACATTTTCACTTTTTTCATGGTGAGCCAGGGCAATAGACGGGAAAACAGTGCAAACAGTGACAGACTATTTTGGGGCCCTCCAAAATAACTACAGTTGGTGACTGCAGTCATGAAATTAAAAGACACTTGCTCCTTGGAAGAAAAGCTACGACTAACCTAGACAGCATATTAAAAAGCAGAGACATTACTTTGCCAACAAAGGTCTGTCTAGTCAAAGCTGTGGTTTTTCCAGTAGTCATGTATGGATGTGAGAGTTGGACGATAAAGAAAGCTGAGCACCAAAGAATTGATGCTTTTGAACTGTAGTGTTGGAGGACTCTTGAGAGTCCCCTGGACTGCAAGGAGATCCAACCAGTCCATTCTGAAGGAGATCAGTCCTGAGTGTTCATTGGAAAGACTGACGCTGAAGCTGAAACTCCAATACTTTGGCCACCTGATGCGAAGAGCTGACTCATTTGAAGAGATCCTGATGCTAGGAAAGAGTGAAGGTGGGAGGAGAAGGGGATGACAGAGGATGAGATGGCTGGATGGCATTACTGGCTCAATGGACATGAATTTGGGTGAACTCTGGGAGTTGATGATGGATAGGGAGGCCTGGCGTGCTGCATTCCAGGGGTCACAAAGAGTTGGACACGACTGAGCAACTGAACTGAACTGAACTGAGCCAGGGCAATGTATTTGGAATGTATTATGAAGGACTATCTTTTACAACCCTTCAAATAAATTTTAAAACTACAGAGGATATTTTGGCAATAAACATGAATGCTGTTTTCAAAAGCAAATGCATTGTCTCAAGGATCTCACAAATATTACCAGAACATTATTGCAAAAAGGATGCATTTATATGTAATTTAAGAAATGTAAAATAAGTGAGATAAAGAGTCTATGGCAGTGACAATTCCTACAGTGTTTTTAAAAAGTGAATTATTTGAACACAAATAAACCTCAATCAAATGTTTCTCACAGGATAATAATCAGCGATATGCATCCTATGTAAAATCAGGAAAAATGCTGACACAGAACATATATGGTCTAGAAATGCCTTGAATGTAAAAGTCACAAATATCCTCAAACATAAATGCTAATGAAAAATGCTCTGGGAACAAACCATTGCACATGACTTAATCAATTGTAAATGGCATTTTGGCAAAAGCAATTTTTATACACAAAATTCTTGTTTAGAGTAGAAAGTAGATAGAAAATAACACAGAAACCTCAAGTAGAAAGGAATTCTGCCTTTACTTCTTCTTCTTCCTCCTACTTCCTCATAATCATTTTCATTTTGTAATGAATGCTATACAACTTTGTCTATGACCACATAAAAATACAGTTAAATCACATGTTTGGGAACCTAGAAGATCCTACCACCAGCTTGCTTGTTCAAACACTTACTGAGTTCAACTATGAAAGGGAATGTGAAATCTGGTAATGAAAGTATTAAAAGAAATACTTTCAGTCTAGGCTATAATGTTATGTTGAATGAGTATATTATTTTTTTAAAAAATATTAAGGGCTCTGATAAATGTTGGCTTCCCTGTGGCTCAGATGATAAAGATTCTACTTGCAATGCAGGAGACCTCAGTTCAGTCCGTGTCAGGAAGATCCCCTGGAGAATGGCATGGTTACCCACTCCAGTGGGCTTCCCTGATAGCTCAGCTGGTAAAGACTCTACCTGCAATGTAGGAGACCCTGGTTTGATTCCTGGGTCAGGAAGATTTCCTGGAGAAGGTATATTCTTGCCTGGTCAGAGGAGCCTGGCAAGTCCATGGGGTCGCAAAGAGTTGGACAGACTGAGCGACTTACACCTTCAGTTTTACTGGTAAGTGTGGTGTTAGGATACAGTCTTAACACAGTAACACACACACACACACACAAATAACTGGCCATTCTCTCTGAGAATGTTGAGAAAATATAATAGGAAAAGTTATATGTGGGAATTTACAAGGTGCACTTCTTCCAAAATGTATATAAGCAAAAAAGAATAGTTTGGGAAATCATGGTACAATCATACCAAACTGTAACTGGTCTTCACAAACTACAAAAGAGAGTAATCCATTAATGGCATTAGGTAAAGGAAGTATCTGATTAAAGACTTTGTACACCTTTCTATACATGTACTTCACACTATAAAAAATACAGAAACAAAGTTTCATTAAATTAGAAAGGATTTTCCACTTTTACATTTCCTTACAACATTCCAAACAATATATGTAGATCCTCTCTTCTCCAGATATAGAACTTAATTCCTCTCCTCTCAAGAGTTGGCTGAACTTATTAACTTACTTACAGAGACTACAGAAAAGGTAAAATAATAGCAATTTTACAGCAGAAAAAACCTAGCAGATATAACTTTAAGTGATCAAAATTAATAACATTTGTGATAATTATGTTAATATTATTTGCCTTCTGACATACAGTAATGATAAGGTCACTTCACCTCAGCATTAAATTCCTTAAAAATGGCAAGCCTAATCATGAGAAAACATTAAAAAAACCTGATGGGCACCCTACAAAATATGTCACCAGTATGTTTGAAAGCTGTCAATGTCATGATAAGCAAGGAGAGTCTGAGATACTGCCACAAACGGTGGGGACTAAGAAACTTGATGGTTAAATGTAATATGGCATCTCGAATGGGATTTCAGAAGAGAAAGATGATATTAAGGGAGCAATTTATGAAATTCTAATAGCATTTGCAATTAGTAGTAATATGTGTATGTGCTCAGTCGCTAAGTGTGTGACCACATGGATTGTAGCCCAACAGGCTCCTCTGTCCATGGGATTTTTCAGGCAGGAGTACTAGAGTGGGTTGCCATTTCCTCTTCCAGGGGATCTTCTCAATACAGGAATAGAACCAGTGTCTCCTGCATTGTCAGGCAGATTCTTAACACGGAGTCACCTGGGAAGCCCAGTAGTAGTAATATGCCAGTGTTATTTTATTTTTTTAATTTTAGCTCAGAAATCATATGCCATAATTAGGTAACATGTTTATATATGGAGCAATTAAATGAAGGTACAACAGTGCTCCCTGAACTTTGCAACTGTTGTGCAAATCAAAAATTATTTCAAATTTAGAATTAAAAACATAAGAATATTTAAAAAGAAAGAACAGTGGAAGCAGTAAATGGACTGGTAACTTAGGAACCTGTTGGAAAATTTACAAGGTTGTGCTAAAGACATAGATGGGAGATGCAGACAGAGAAGATTTGAAAGATGGTCGTGATATTGCCTGTGCAGTACTTGGAACCTGATTATTATGTGAAAGGTGAAGTGACAACTGAAACCAATCTTTGCTCAGAGGGAATCCACCTATATTTGTCTTAGTGTATGGGATATAGGAGGGGAGATAACTGGAAGAGATGGTGATAACTGTTTCCATTTTAGACACAGTTTGTCCTTCTGTGTGATAACCATTCATCTCCAGAAGGTAATTGACGTTTTGCATGTCACTATAAGCTTAGGAGATAAAGGTTGGCAACCAATCTATGTGTGGAAGTGGAAACTTTCAAGAATAGGATAATGACCTCGCTCAGGAATGTGAGTAAAGTGAGAAGAAGGTTAAAGAAATAAAGTAAAATACTCCCAAACTATCACCTGGGAGGCAGTATCAACACAGGGGCAAATGCAAGTTATACAAAAAATAGAAGTGATAAATTATTCAGTGTTCTTTGATAAAGAAAATGTATGAAAGATTAATTTCATGATGGAGAAGTTAGGGGATAGAGTTGGGAAAATGGTCAAGGGGCTAAAATGATATGTAACACATTTAACTTTATTAAACAGTAAATGAAACCAGGACTTGGCTTCAATGACTCAATATCCTAAAATGTATGGACATGCCACAATTTCAAGTAGAATTAAATATATTGTATAAAAGTGATAGCATCCTAATAAATATAAATTTATCCTTAGAATTTGTGAATTCAAGTCTAAATTGAATGGTTAAGGAATGTTTTATTGCATTAGCCACACTTTTAGTTGAGCAAGGAAGAATATGGTCAGTTAAGGAAAAGAAACAAGCAAAGACAGAAATTGAAAGAAATTAGAGTGAAAATTTAGGGTATTTAGGGGGATCAGTAGGATGCTACATTGGAAGATAATGTTCAAGTGAACTTATTAGAAAGTTGAAGCTATAGTAGTTAATAAGCTAAATACTGAGCTAAAATGAATTTTAGTAAAATCTAAGTCTATGAAAAAATCAATTTCAGATCAATTTTAGTTTCAGATAAATATGAGATATGTGATATGGGAAACCACACTAAATGCACAATATGTTACCTAATAATTCACTTAGATACAACTATGAAAAATTTTTGTAAGGCAAATAATCACTGAAACTCATGTTAAAGTTAGAAAACAATGAGTACAAAAGAATTAACTGTTAAACTTAATAATACAAGTTGTAAATTTTAGTAAAAATTGTCTAGCAGGCCATCTTTTTTTAAAAAATGTCATCATATGTCATATTTAAATCAGATTTTTAGTTTATGAAGAATAGTTATAAAATGTCACTTTCTAAGAAATTGCCACTTTTATTAAAATTTAATGTGATAATCATATACCAGAATGCAAAAGAGTGGTAAAAAAATAAAGTCAATTAAATTGATTGGATCCTAGTGGGTTAGTTATTAACAACTGCTATTATCAAATATAGTAGGCAAACACTGTATTTTCCTGTATTTTTTTTTTGTTTGCTGTACTTTATTTTCTTTTGATTGATATATGAGTAGTTGAAGGCATGAATATTATGTGTGCTTAATAAATACATGTTGTTAGGCTAACCTGACTAAATAGAGAAATAAACTCAGATATAGTGTGTATGTTGAATCCCTATTCAGTATTACTTTATCTCTACTATGATTTAGTTATTTTCAAGCTATTTTTTTCTATCTCTAGTACAATCTTGTCCAAATACAAATACACATATTTTACAACTTAATTCATTTGTGTGATTTAATATTTTAATTTTATAGCCAAGTTATATTTTTTTTAAAAATCAGGTATTTCCTGTAAAAGGGATTTCATAGTCTCAGTGTAGTAAAAGGATATAGATTAAGGAAAGTAAAAAAATATAATATAATGGAAATATCCAAACTTAGAAATGCATATTATTTCTACTAAAATTTTCTACTAAAATACTGGAGTGGGCTGCCACTTCCTTCTCCAGGTAATCCTCCCAACCCAGGGATTGAACCTGAGTCTCCTGCATTGCAGGCAGATTCTTTAACATTTGCGCCACAGGAAAGCCCACAAATATATCAGGGAAATATCCAAACTTAGAAATCCATATTATTTCTACTAAAGTTTTCATAGACAAATATTTTTATTAAATCTAATAAACATTATGCTGAAATATAGTAAGATTATAAACCTGCAATTAGAAAATATTAAAATAAGTAGCATATAATTTCCACAACATATTTTTAAATGTAATCATTTTTCCATTTATCTTGCTCATATATGATGGCATAACACAATTTAAGTGTAGGATGAGAATTTCAAATTGCATACTTTGGTGTGTAACTGATCACAAAGCTCAGTATCAAAATTATAATATATCAAAACAATTGCTTTCCTGATGCTTAGTTGCCCCACAGCTGACTTTATAATTAAATCCAAGTGTACTTAATAGACATTGGGGACATCATCTAAGAAACATTGCTGAGCAACTTTTAATGATTATGATTTACATTTATGAATGAAAATGAATATATATGATTGTGTTACTTATTTAATAATTATTTTGGATTGTAGCCCACCAGGCTCCTCCATCCATGGAATTTTCTAGGCAACAGTACTGGAGTGGGTTGCCATTTCCTTCTCCAAAGGATCTTCCAACCCAGGGATCGAACCCGTGTCTCCTGCATTTCAGGCAGATGCCTTACGGAAAGAGATGGGAATACCAAACCACCTGACCTGCCTCTTGAGAAACCTAATTGAAGGTCAGGAAGCAACAGTTAGAACTGAACATGGAACAACAGACTGGTTCCAAATAGGAAAAGGAGTACGTCAAGGCTGTATATTGTCACCCTGCTTATTTAATTTATATGCAGAGTACATCATGAGAAATGCTGGGCTGCAAGAAGCACAAGCTGGAATCAAGATTGCCGGAGAAATATCAATAACCTCAGATACGCAGATGACATCACACTTATGGCAGAAAGTGATGAGGAACTAAAAAGCCTCTTGATGAAAGTGAAAGAGGAGAGTGAAAAAGTTGGCTTAAAGCTCAACATTCAGAAAACGAAGATCATGGGGTCTGGTCCCATCACTTCATGGCAAATAGATGGGGTAACAGTGGAAACAGTGGCTGACTTTATTTTGGGGGGCCCCAAAGTCACTGCAGATGGTGATTGTAGCAATGAAATAAAAGACGCTTACCAGATAGCATATTAAAAAGCAGAAATACTACTTTGCCAACAAAGGCCTGTCTAGTCAAGGCTATGGTTTTTCCAGTGGTCATGTATGGATGTGAGAGTTGGAGTATGAAGAAAGCTGAGCAACGAAGAATTGATGCTTTTGAACTGTGGTGTTGGAGAAGACTCCCGAGAGTCCCTTGGACTGCAAGGAGATCCAACCAGTCCATTCTGAAGGATATCAACCCTGGGATTTCTTTGGAAGGAATGATGCTAAAGCTGAAACTCCAGTACTTTGGCCACCTCATGCAAAGAGTTGACTCATTGGAAAAGACCCTGATGCTGGGAGGGATTGGGGGCAGGAGGAGAAGGGGATGACAGAGGATGAGATGGCTGGATGGCATCCCCGACTCAATGCACATGAGTTTGGGTGAACTCCAGGAGTTGGTGATGGACAGGGAGGCCTGGTATGCTGCAGTTCATGGGGTCGCAAAGAGTCGGACATGACTGAGCAACTGAACTGAACTGAATGTTTCTTGCAGTACTGATCCACTATTGACAAATTCTTATTTTTTTTTTCCGGTTTTTGCAGTCTGAGAATGTCTCTATTTCATCTTTGTTTTGAAAATATTTTTACTGGATATTTAACTCTATCTGGTAGATTTTTTTTTCTTCTGTAATTAAAAGATGATCCTCCACAAGCCAAGTCTTTTGGCTTGTACTATTTCTGACCAGAGGTATGCTATCATCTTTAGAATTTGTTTATATAATGTGCCATTTTTCTCTGGCTGCTTTTAAGATTGGTTTTGAGTACTTTAATTATAATGAAATAGTATAATTTCCTTTATGTTTCTCGTGAGTGAGATTTATTTTTATTCTTGAGTGCAGTTTTGATTAAAATTTGAAAACCTTCCACCATTATATTTTCCAAATATTTTAAAGTCCTCTTCTTTAGAAACTCCAGTTTCATGTATATAACTGACTAATGCTGCCACACAGCTGATGATATTCATGTTCATATTTTTTCTACCTAGAGTTTACTATGAATACTTGTTGCTCTTTATGAGTCTCACCACCTTATGTTATGTAGTATATAGTATGCTATTAATCTCAGTAAGTGATTTTTTTTTGTTCAAGGTATTGTAAATTTTATTTCTAGAAGCTAAATCTGTGTCTTTTTATAACTTTCATTTATCTAGTAATCATATTAAACTTTCCTCTACTTCCATAAAAGAGTTGTAACTGTATATTTATAATAAAGTTAAACTAATATAGCTGTACCACAGTTATAGTAAACTTTTCAATATTCTTGTTGACATTCTTTCATTTGAATAACATCTCAAAATTTTTCTCCTGCTTGGCTTTTCCCTTTCCCTCCCTTGGGAGGTATTTTCTGGCTTCACTGCATGCCTGAGAAGTTTTCGATGGATGCCTAACATTTTGAATATTACCTTGTTGACTTCTGAATAATTTACAACATCTATAAATATACTTGAGCTTTAAACCAAAATGCAATTAAGTTACGTGGGAAGAATCACAGTTTCGTTTGGTGAGATCAGGGCAGCGAATATACTAAGGTTAATCTTTCTCCATTACAGATTTTTATTCTACAAAATAGAATGTCTGGTTTTCTCAGATATAAGTTTTCTTTTTAATTCATTTTATTCAAGTGTTTGTTATTCATGGAATGCTCTCTAGATTTATTGAGATAATAGAAAGCTAATTGATGTTCTACTGTTTTAGTATTTTGCATCTGGGCCAAAGGATTCATACAAGTATATTTCATGGGAATCGCCTTATTGTGAAAATATTCTTTGCTTTTATGATTGATCTTTTGGGTTTTTTTTCCCGATTGGATAGTTAGCTTTCTTGGAAAGAAGCTCCTCAGAATATTCACGTACCCCTAGACAGCATCAACCTCTGTACATTTGAAGAAACAGATACCTTTCCCAGTCTTTATGGACTGGCTCTGACAGGGAAAGACCTTCATCAATCAGCCAAACTAGAGATTCTGAGTCTTTCTTTGGTTAAACAGATAATACACTCTTCACACTCTCTTTTCTTCCCAGAGAAGAAGTCTCTTAACTGAAAACCTTTAGTAATTTTGCCTCAGCTGCAGTAAGCTCGCACCCCTGTTCTTTGGGGCAGTGCACTAAAAGTCTGGGACGTTGGAAGCATTCTCTATTTCTCTCCCTCCCTCTTGGGGGAGAATGTCAGGATTGTGTGCCTTTTCCCAACCTTGCACAGCCATCCTACTCACAATAAGCCACCCAGTCATTAGTCCTGGGATAGTATGCACTGAAAGGTTGTGTTGTTAGATGTATGTTCCACTCCTCTCCTTCCCTCCTGGGTTGTATGCTTTCTCCCAGTCTTGCAGAGCTGTGGTTGCTGCAGTAAACCACTTACCCCTTTATTTTCTTCATGGATGGCTCTAATGTCCAGCTATGCCGGTTCCCCTTGCATTTCATGTGCTGAGAAATAAATGGCTTCTGGGGAGCACCCCAAACAACCAGGAATCTTGGTTGCATGTTCTTTCTTTCTCCTGAGGGAGAAGTCATCAGCCAAAGCAACCTTTCTAGGCTCTGAATTGTGCTGGCTTGGGTTAAAGGGGTTAATAGAGGTAAATGGAATATTGTTCTTATCCATCTCAATGTGACTGTTCTCTTGTTTTATCTGGATACTGTTACTTCCTAGCTGTGTCTCCTGCTTTGCAGTCAGATTCTTTACCCAGTGAGCTATCAGACTACAATCTGTGACTGTTCTGTCTATTGAGTGGTTCTCAGGTTATTTTGGAGAAGGAAACGGCAACCCACTCCAGTGTTCTTGCCTGGAGAATCCCGGCGGGGAGACTGGTGCGCTGCCGTCTATGGGGTCACACAGAGTTGGAAATGAGTGAAGCGACTTAGCAGTAGCAGCAGGTTATTTGGTAGTTTTAAAAGAGAAAAGCAATATAACAATTTTACTGACATTTAGAACACTTTAAATATATGATGGATTATGACTTTTAATAAAATGTCATGATTCCTTTATTAAACATGCAAGTGAAACTTGCCTATGCATGATATGGACAAAGATTATTAGATTGCCCTGCTAACAGTTAGGGTCCATACTTTAAAATTTTTACTTTCCATAACATGTTTTTCTACTTTTGCTATGTTTATTATGTTTTTAGTTTTCATACTTCTAAGCTATAATGTATTTAGGCAAATATTTTATAAATTGCTATGAAAAGGTAAAATAATTAAGAAAATAAATATCATTGATGATGTTTATAAAGTTAAGGAGAAAACTGAACTTTCCTATAAGACTTACCTTGAATGATAAGCTAATGTGAAAATATGATGGTTTTGAACATTTAACTAAAATGAAATAAAACAGAAAAGTGAAAATTGGAAATATGATATCTGAAATATGAAATGTATTGGACTTTTATTAAAATATTGGCCAGTAGGTTGTCTTTATGAATTTTCAAATATCATGAAGCATCAAAAATGTTTCTTTTTTCCCCAAATACGCAAAGAGAATACTCTAAAATCCAAATAGTGTATTTTCTAGTAGAAAAATCAAAGTAATGTTCATCCATACAAAACTGATTAGTTTTGTTGCTAAGAGCAAGAGCACATCCCAGAACAGAAACATCATTCAAAATCATCCTATTTGTAGAAAAACATGCCCAAGTCAAAGTACTTTTGAGAAGTTAGTAAAATCAGATATAATTTTAATGAAAATAGTATTTTCACAGAGAAAGCAGAATAAGCTATTGGCAAGTTTCCTCTATCAAATGACAGACTTAATATAATATTAATGCCTCAAATGTGGAAAAGCAATTTTATTATATATTCATGCTAGAAGATGGTTTAATTTGAATTTGGACAAAAACATTGAGTAAGAATAAATTAGCCTCTGCCATATGAGTAGTCATATGAAAAGGAAAAGTGTTTAGAATTTTTTTTTCACTACATCCAATGTTAGTCATAAAAGAATTTTTTGATGTATTTAACAGTTATTTTTCAAACTATGACTTAGACTATAAAATGATTGGTCTTTATGCAGTAGAGTCTCTATGCATAGCATGGAATGGGTGGTCCTAAGATGATAATATATATTTGCTGTAGTCACAGAAAAACAGTCTGCTGCAATAGTGCTCTAATGTTATTTATTCAGAATTAAAAATATAATGAAAACAAATAATATGGGCACATTATAATCACTGAGTTTTTAGCATGTTTTCAAAAAAAGTTTGAGTAAAATGTCCTGCTTCAACATAATGAAATATTAATATATTAATTGTTAAATAGAATAGCACTCACATGAGTTACAGAAGTGAGAAATTAAAAGTGTACATTTAAGATTCAGATAATGCCAGAAAAGACTTTAATAAGTACTTTTTAAAGCAATATGTCTAAATGTCATTATCAGAACCCTGAATAAACTGAACCTCTGAATTCATGATTGTTTTAAGTAATCTATGATTACAGCAAACTGCTTCACTTTGATGAAAGTTTGGTATTACCTAACAGCGATGTTTGCTTGTTTTTATAAAGAAAATTACGACATCTTATTGGACATATTTTGATACCATGTTCAAATGTTATAACAGAATGTAAAGAAAAGATTTCTAGGACTAAATAGATACACCGATTACTGAGGGATACAAGAACTTACATTTCCAATAAAGAAACTCTCAATCTTGTGGTAACAAAGTGTAACATGTTCACTGGAGTAGAGCACCTGTCAGAACACAAAATGCATTCTTTGATGGACAACCTTACCTTATATGAGAGTTAAGCCAATAACTACCAGTTTCTTGCTGCCTTGCCTGATAATCCTTAATTATGTTGACATGTTGTTTCTGTTAGCAAGTATATAATATATGTAATATGTTAGAACATGCTAAATATTATGGATAAAAACAAAGAGATGTGGGATGAGGAATAGAAATTTGGGAGCAGAGATATTACATATAGCGGCGAGGCTCATCTTGATGGGAAATATAATTTAAGTAACAATATAATATTATTATATTATAATAATATAATAATTTGAAGTTGATGTAGGATAAAGTCATATTCACAGGATAAGTCAGTGCTATAGTCAACACATGCTGTTTAGTAATTAATTGAATATTAGGTTGCACCTACTTCCAAAATGAATAAACCTAACTCCTGTCCTGAATGATATTCCTCCTCAAATACTGGCGAGATTAAGAGTAAAATTAATAGAAAATTGCAACTGAATCCAGGCAGGGCCACTAAAGGTGCACACTTTTCAGGAACAAAGATATGGATCAAACCACCAGCAAAGGACCTGTGACCAACTATGGTGCTTGCTCAGAGCACAGGGAATATCAAGTAGGTAGTGGACAAAGATAGTTATATATATTCATTATGACCATGTGACTCTAATTGCTATAAGTATTTCTTTATTTTTATGATTATGCATCAATATTTGTTATGAATAAATTTATACAATATGTATTTTTATCTTCTCTCTATTACTTCCTTACCTCCTAAAATAAATTATATTAATAATAGCTAATCCTACAGGACATCATTTAAGTTAGAGGAGATAAAGGATTGTCTAAACCACCATGAACAGTTTTCAACTTAGAACCCCTGTAAGGGACCAACTTTGTCAACTTATAGCCTCGAGAACCTTGAGAGTATATATTTAAGACACTCACTTTGTGGAACTTTTTAATGGAAGCCCTAGGAAATTAATACAAATAAAAATAGACAGCTTGCCTGAGGACATTGCCCTTCATGGCTAACTCAAAAGTGAATCTGAAAAATACCAAAGTTGCTAGACCTTCACAGTCAAGCCCTTAGCTTTTGTCCATTACAGGATATTTTAGTTAATTTACACAGAATCATAGTGTCAGGTCCCTGTGCAAACAGAAAGCATTCTTTGATGGGCAGGCTTCCCACATTAGAGAGCTAAAACTACAATAGCTACCAGCTTATTCGTTTTGTGTCCTTGTTCTTTTATTCTGAAAATCCCTCATTTTGAATATAGAGATTTTGATATGCTGTTTCAAAATGTATATAGAAAAGCAAAAGGATGACTGTTTAAAAAGCAAAACTATACCATATGCAAAGTGCAATCATTTTAGAACAGATAATTAAAATAGTTCACATTTTATATATTCATATGTTAGTCACTCATTTGTCTGACTCTTCATGATACCATGGACTGTAGACCTCAGGGCTCCTCTGTCTATGAAATTCTCCAGGAAGCGGGTTGCCATTTCTTCCTCCAGGGGATCTTCCCATTCCATGGATTGAATCTGGGTCTCCTGCATTGCATCTTTCTAAAGGTAGATTCTTTACCATCTGAGCCATCAGAGAAGCCCATTTTATATGCCTTATTTTTAATAATCTAGTATTATCGACTCTAATAAAAGAACAAAATAACCCAAGTTTTATATGAAACTTCCTCTCAGAGTCTAAGTAAAATTGGTGGTGTATATTTTTGTGTTAGGAGAATGATTATTGTCTTCAACTACACTATGTCTACCTCTACACACCATCATCTCCCAACTGGGTACCTGCCACAACTTCCTAAACCTTTCCTAAAACTATTTGCTTTGTTTTGTTCACATAAGCCTTTGCATAAACTTTGCTGTTGAATTTAAAACAAAAATCCAGACAGCACAGTGACAAAATCCTATTTTTTCAGCTATTACTTTACCTTTTCAAATAGCTTTATATGTTGTCCCTTCTGTGTCCACCACTGAAAATTTATTTGTAGACATTCTGAACTATATTTTTCTAAATCATACTGTTACTTCGAGCCTTTCAGATCTTCTCACATATTGTTCCCTCTGGTTTTCTATAATTGTAGGTTTCAGTTTAACTTTAGAACTTCCAAGAGATCAACTGACAAAAACTATATTTTCTTATGCAATTCAAAAAAGTGAACATATGTTTGTATCCCATGGCCTGTCTCTGCAATATATGTAATGATTTGTTTTGCTAAGTGTTCATGGATTTTAGTTCTACTAGGTAGAATGAAAGCAGCATGATGGGAAAGTCTAAATTCATATTTTTTACAATGTTATCCTTAATGTTTCACACAATGTATTGCACAGAATAGTGTCTCCAAATATTTTAAGTGGCTTTTCTGGTGTCTTAGAATAGTAAAACAGAATAGAATAGTCTTAGAATAGTAGTGTCTTAGAATGGTAGTAAAGAATCCACCTGCCAATGCAGGAGATGCAGGTTTGATCCTTGGGTTGGAAAGATCCCCTAGAGGAGGAAATGGCAACCCACTCCAGTATTCTTGCCTGGGAATGTCCTTGGACAGAAGAGCCTGTCAGGCCACAGTCCATGGTGTTGCAAAGAGTCAGACATTACTTAGTGAATAAACACAGACACATTAATCAATTTATAGATGAACTTGGAACCCATCTGCTTGATATTCATATAAAAGTTTCAATATTTCATAATATTAAAATACTATAAATAGATAAATGTTTTTAATAACCTCATGCTTTCAATTAATACTTTGAAAAATAGTACAGAAACAAAATGGAGAGAAAAATGAACCATAATTGTCTTCTAAAGACAATTTTCAAAAATGATGAAATTTAAATACATATACCAACCATGGACTCATAATACTCATTTAGACAATGTTACCTTTTAATTTGATGAGGAAATGAAGTGTCAACATAAACAATATGAATCTAGATATTGGCAATAATCAGATTGTAGCATCTGCTAAAAAGTAATTACATCTAAAAATATTCTGGAATATTAACTCAAGAGATAAGACACTGTCAAATTCATCATCCAATCTGTGATTTCACTGAAGTGAAGTGAAGTGAAAGTAACTCAGTCATGTCCAACCCTTTGTGACCCCATGGACTGTATAGTCCATGGAATTCTCTGGGTCAGAATATTGGAGTGGGTAGCCTTTTCCTTCTCCAGAAGATCTTCCCAACCCAGGGATTGAACCCAGATCTCCAACACTGCAGGAGGATTCTTTATCAGCTGAGCCACAAGGGAAGACCAAAAACACTGGAGTAGGTAACTTATTCTGTCTCCAGCAGATCTTCCTGACCCAGGAATTGAACTGGGGTCTCCTGCATTGCAGGTGGATTCTTTACCAACTGAGCTATCAGTGAAGCACCTCACTGATCAACCCCAAATTTTCTTTGGCATATGACACATACACGTACACATACAGATGAATCTTTTTTAGAACATCTAGAAAAAAATAGAAGAGCACAAGGTTATTGTGGTGTGTGTCTGCCAAGGTGTAGTCTGTGTGTGTGGTGTGTGGATGAAGGTGACATGAATAGGCCTTGTGAATATTTCACAGTGTAAATGCATATCAAGTTGCACACTGTAAATATATAAAAATTTGTCAACTATATCTCAATAAAGTTAGAAAAAATTAGGTATATCATACACTATGGCCCAAATCTGATCTGGGAAACCTAGCAAGTCATACTGCTAACTAGGTAGACAACTGGATGAACCTCTGCACAGATCTGCTTATGTGCCACTGTGATGTAAGTGACTGCCACCACTATTGACTGCAGTGACTCAGTTTCCATAAAGCAAAAGTATCTTTGTTATTTCACACTCATTTTTAAATAGTTTGAACTGATATTAGTAGTGCCATCTCAGAATAAATTTGTGCTGAAATTGTTTAAACTATACTGATTAATGTGGTATAGATGGAATTAATTAAGGGACATTAAAAGTGAAAATTCTAGGTTGGTTGTTGATTTGTTTTATAATACCTGTTGATCTCATTCACCCTCCTTTATCTTCCTTTCTTTCCACCTCTTTTTCTTCCCTCTCTTCTTCTACCTCTTCTTTTTCTATCTCATTGCATTATTTCTTTATTACCAAAATTTAGAGTCATTTGAGAAATATATATAAGTAACAGCATGCTTAATTAAATTTTATTTCATTTTCTAATATCTCTTTTAATATAAACTATTATAAAAGCACATGATAATACACAAGGCCCACGATCAAATGACTACAGTTAAAACAGAGAATATGATATGAAGTAACTATCCCAATACTTTTTGGAATATCAGCTTCTATCAATGATCTAATAAAAATTAGACACAACCCTATACCTATGTTTTTCAGACATTAAACTATTCATCATAACTTACTGTAAGAATTAATGATGTAATCACATTGTTTAGTGCTTGCTAATATTCAATAAGTTAATGAACTTGACAGTTATTTATTGAGTTCTCACCATGTGCTCAGCAGTTTTACAACCACTGTAGGTGGACCTATGCTCTAGTCATGAGAAGAAAGCAACAAAATTGCATCTTCATGAACACAAGTGTCCTTCAGGGTCTATTTTAGATCATATGACCAAGGACGACCTCTCTAAAGAGGTAATATTGGGTTTAGATGTGAATTGTCAGAAGCAGTTATATAAAATCCTTTCAGAAGAGTGTTTCATGGAAGAGCAAAAAATATCAATTGGTGAAATAAGCTTCAAGGGAGAGACAAATGGTCAAAGTGACTAAAATCTGATGAAAGAGAGAAATAAGTGAGGTCAGACATGTGGGTAGGCATCACGGTGTGAGGGCTTCTCGGGTGGCTCAGATGGTAAAGAATCTGCCTGTAATACAGGAGACCAGGGTTTTATCCCTGTCATGAAGATCCCCTGGAGAATGTAGTGGCTACCCACTCCAGTATTCTTGCCTGGATAATTCTATAGATGGAAGAGCCTGAGTGATCACAAAGAGTCCTGAGCAGTTGTTATCTTTTTGCTGCTGAAAGGTTTGAAATAGCACAAGAATTACCAAAATGTGACACAGAGAAAGCAAGTCAACAAGCGCTGTTAGAAAAATGGTGCCAACAAGTTTGCTCAAAGCAGGGTCACCACGAAGTCTCAACTTGTAGAAATGCTATATTTGCAAAACACAATAAAGTGAAGCACAATAAAATGCGGCAAGCCTGTAGGTGAAGTTATTGGCAGTCCCACTGGCATGCTTTCAAATAATAAAAGTCTCCCAAATATGTCCCTGCTCTAATTCTCACAAACTTTGAATAGGATAGGTTATATGGCAAAAGGGACATTGCAGATGCAGTTTTATGGATATCAAAATCGATTATCCTGGATTATCTAGTCCAGTCCAATAAGAATCACATGAACCCTTTAAAAGCAGAGAATATTCTCAGGCTAAGACCAGAATGGGAGGTCAGAGAGATTGAAATATGAGAACTCAGTTTACCATTGTTGGTTACAAAGATGAATGGAGTCATGAATCAAGGAATTCAGGAAACATTAAGGAGGTTAAAGAGGCTCGTGGACAACAGTTACCAAGTTACCAAGTAGGGACCTCAGTCCTTCACCAATGGAAATTGGAAAACCTCAAAATAGCTCAGAAGCATATTCTTTCCTAGACCTACAAGATAACATCCCAGCCTGATCAGTTCTTTGATTCTAGCCTTAGTGACATGAATGAGAGACATAAGTTGAACCCACTTAAATTTATGAGTGAGCAGTAGGATAACTTGTGTTGTTTTTAGCTGCAAAACTGGTGGTAATTTATTATGGAAGCAATGAAAAATTAATACAAAGGGATATGGTATGTCACTTAATACAGAAAACAAACACACTCACTCAAATTAGTCGCTCCATCTGCAGCATCCTTCTGCTTTGCCCGCATCCAAACTGTAGGAGCTATTCAGTCTCTCTTAAATTCCATTGTTGAAAAGATCCTTCTCTAATGTCAAACTGCATTTACAATAAGAGCTACATGATTTAGAATTTGATTATATTCTGTCTTGAATATTTCAACATTTCTGTATAGAAACACAGTCTTCTCAATAACATCAGGCATTCCTCCTGAGCAAGGACAGTCTCAATATTTAGGGCTCTCTTCTATATACTTTTGAAAGACACTAAAGGACAAATGGTGTAAAAGAATACTCACAAAAACACTCCCGGAATACCAGTACTGATATATATCCACAATGAATTCGGCACCAATTTCCATCTATAATTATTAAAAGTAGACTCTCCATGAAGAAACTTAACATGACTCTCCTGAATTACCCTCTTTTGTACTTGCTGTTATTTCTCATTTTGCTTTGTGTGTTCTATTGCTACAGGGCAGCCAGTTCCTTTTGTTCAATTCTGACTGAGTATATTTTCTCGTCTCATACTGTGGACTCACCAAGTGTTCTTTCCCTTCTGTTTACATATTTTCTGAGATAGAGCATAAATGATTTTAAACAGGATATCAAGAATGATTGTGTCTGATTCTTGATTTGAAAAATGGATATTCAAAAAATAGATATGAATTTTGTTTGGTGTGAGAACTTTAAGTCAAATTTTGGCATAACAAAACGTTATTTGGGGACTGTCAATTCTAAAGAAAATTATGATTATAGTTTCTAGTTGTCATTTATATTTGTTGTGGTTTTATACAATTACTTTGATAAAGTAGTAGAGGGAAGAATAAATGAATTGAAGGGTGAAACTAATGACAATTCACAGCCTAATGATTGTTGATGATGTATAATAAAAGCATCATTATAAAATATTTATTATTCATATAAAATGGCAAAGATAAGTTATACTTAATAAATGAATTTTTATTAGTTTTCTCACTATCTAAGAATTTTAATGTACTATAAAAATAAATCTACAGTTAATTCTCCAAAAGCTCTAAAAGTTATAAATTAATATGGTTTAACCTTTTTCTTTCTAACATAATATTTCTTTTAATTCCTTAATCTAACAATATGTTGTTTTAATAATAAATTATCTGTCAATCACAGAATGTTTTAAATCAGGTTTTTAATACAAGAACTTCCTTTGTAAATTCTTAGGAATTATTATTTTCCTAATTTTGAAAATATTATTTTCAAAAACAATCCTTATTCAGAAGAGCACTAAAAGTAAACTAAATCTAAAACACAATCATTAATTTACACATGAACAATTTGTATTTAGCTGTTCAGTTGTTTTTCTCAATATAACATCAACAAGATTATTGAGAGAATATGCATAATAAGTAGTACATTTGAGATGAATTTAATTATACTCCTGTCCTTAGTTAAATTGATCTCAACTGTAACACTTACAATGCATATTCTCTCAATAATCTTGCTGATATTATATTGAGAAAAACAACTGAACAGCTATAAACAAATTATTCATGTGTAGATTCAGATAAGATCAGTCACTCAGTCATGTCCGACTCTTTGCGACCCCATGAATTGCAGCATGCCAGGCCTCCCTGTCCATCACCAACTCCCGGAATTCACTCAGACTCATGTCCATCGAGTATGCCATCCAGCCATCTCATCCTCTGTATTAATGTATAGTTTAAGCTATGTTAAAATGCTATAGACCTAATACTCACTTGTGTTTGATATAAGCTATACATCTAATTCTTCTTTATTGACTATGCCAAAGCCTTTGACTGTGTGGATCACAATAAACTGGAAAATTCTGAGAGAGATGGGAATACCAGACCACCTGATCTGCCTCTTGAGAAACCTGTATGCAGGTCAGGAAGCAATGCTTAGAACTGGACATGGAACAACAGACTGGTTCCAAATAGGTAAAGGAGTACGTCAAGGCTGTATATTGTCACTCTGCTTATTTAACTTATATACAGAGTGCATCATGAGAAATGCTGGGCTGGATGAAACACAAGTTGGAATCAAGATTGCCAGGAGAAATATCAATAACCTCAGATATGCAGATAACACCACCCTTATGGCAGAAAGTGAAGAGGAACTAAAGAGCCTCTTGATGAAAGTGAAAGAGGAGAGTGAAAAAGTTGACTTAAAGCTCAACATTCAGAAAAC
Source organism: Bos javanicus (assembly GCF_032452875.1). Taxonomy (NCBI): domain Eukaryota; kingdom Metazoa; phylum Chordata; class Mammalia; order Artiodactyla; family Bovidae; genus Bos; species Bos javanicus. The sequence goes on from NC_083881.1 coordinate 50,257,691, forward strand.
TAAGATCATGGCATCCAGTCCCATCACTTCATGGCAAATAGACGGGGAAACAGTGGAAATGGTGGCTGACTTCATTTTTCTGGGCTCCAAAACCACTGAAGATGGTGATTGTAGCCATGAAATTAAAATAATCTTACTCCTTGGAAGGAAAGTTATGACCAACCTAGACAGCATATTAAAAAGCAGAGACATTACTTTGTCAACAAAGGTCCATCTAGTCCAGGCTATGTTTTTCCAGTAGTCATGTATGGATGTGAGAGTTGGACTATAAAGAATGCTAAGTGCCAAAGAATTGATGCTTTTGAACTGTGGTGTTGGAGAAGACTCTTGAGAGTCCCTCGGACTGCGAGGAGATCCACCCAGTCCATTCTGAAGGAGATTAGTCCTGGGTGTTCATTGGAAGGACTGATGCTGATGCTGAAACTCCAATACTTTGGCCACCTGATGAGAAGAGCTGACTCATCTGAAAAGACACTGATGCTGGGAAAGATTGAGGGCAGGAGGAGAAGGGGACAACAGAGGATGAGATGGCTGGATGGCATCACCGACTCATTGGACATGTGTTTGGGTGGACTCTGGGAGTTGGTGATGGACAGGGAGGCCTGGCGTGCTGCAGTTCTTAGGAACTGGGGCAGTTCTTAGGGTTGCAGAGTGGGACACGACTGTGCAACTGAACTGAACTGATACATTATTTTGATAATGACATTTAAATATATAAAGTAATAATATTAGTTAGGAAAATAATCTTTATAAAATATTAAACTGTTCCATGAACTGGTAGGTCATCCTAATATGATTACTTCCTCAGAAATTAACATAGAATAAATGATTAGAGAAATCAAGAAATAGAATATAGAAGAGAGAAAAAAAGAAAATGCCAGCACAATCATTGGGAGGAAAATAATTTTATCTGTCACATATAAGTTTTGCTTAAGGAAATTTTATCAGCTGTGTTTTAAGATTTATGGTTGGTTCTGACCTGATGTAAGGTTTTTCTGTTGGTTTTATTAAGAAATACAATCACTGCTCTATGGTATAAGAAAGAAAAAGGTACTTTGGACATTGGTATCAGAATAAGCCTTTTTTTTCCCCTGCAGAAAGACCTTAAAAGCCATCAATGCCAATATAAATTAATTTACAATAATGATGATAAAGAAACATTGGTTCTTAAAACCTCAGCTGGGGACATCTTCCATAGAATTTTGAAACACTATAGGTGCTGGCTTCTGGCCCAGATTAGAGGAAATTATATATTGTTAGAGCTGATAGAAATTTTATTTCAGTTGAGAATCTTTAAAGTCCCACCAATTATGGAAATAGGAAATTCATGAACTTGTCCAAATTACTTCTTTTTTTTTTTTTCTTCTTTCTAAGAAAATTCTAAGAAAGCCCTGTTAAGGACAGAAAGGTGAAGATTAAGATCAGTTGAATATTAAACTAGTCTTCAAGAATGGTATAATTTCTAATGGTAACTAATTTAACTAAATTATATCTTGAAATTAAATGCCTCTAAGAGTTTGAAGAAGACTAAGCTTCATTTTTACCTAATAATTTTTAATAAGAGAAAACAGTTAACATATCAGGCCTTATAAGAACTTATCAAATATATAGATACTTGCAAGTGTTTCTCAATGGATACATGCATTCATCTAAAGAACCAGACCATTAGGTGTCACATATTTGAGTAGGCTAAGCACATTAAAAATTACATAACCATATTGAAAATTACATAAAATGGTCCAAGTGTATGAAAAAAATTAAACTTTGGAGGGTCAAAACATTAGGTAATTAGGAAAATATCATATGTAAGATATGATGCAGGTAAAGGGAGATAAAAGTTCATTACCATGGAACACTGAGACATCTTTATTGTGAAAATGATTATACTACCCAAAGAAATATACAGATTCAATGTAATACCTACCAAATTACCAATAACATTTTTCACAGAACTAGAGGAAACTGTTTTTTAAATTTGTATGGAAGAAAAGACTTTGAATAGCCAAAGCAATCTTGAGAAAGAAAAATGGAGCCGGAAGAATCAACTTCCTGACTTCAGACTACACTACGAAGCTGCAGCAATCAAGAAGACATACAGATGGCTAACAAACACATGAAAAGATGCTCAACATCACTCATTATCAGAGAAATGCAAATCAAAACCACTATGAGGTACCATTTCACACCAGTCAGAATGGCTGCGATCCAAAAGTCTACAAATAATAAATGCTGGAGAGGGTGTGGAGAAAAGGGAACCCTCTTACACTGTTGGTGGGAATGCAAACTAGTACAGCCACTATGGAGAACAGTGTGGAGATTCCTTAAAAAACTGGAAATAGAACTGCCTTATGACCCAGCAATCCCACTGCTGGGCATACACACTGAGGAAACCAGAAGGGAAAGAGACACGTGTACTCCAATGTTCATCGCAGCACTGTTTATAATAGCCAAGACGTGGAAGCAACCTAGATGTCCATCAGCAGATGAATGGATAAGAAAGCTGTGGTACATATACACAATGGAGTATTACTCAGCCATTAAAAAGAATACATTTGAATCAGTTCTAATGAGGTGGATGAAACTGGAGCCTATTATACAGAGTGAAGTAAGCCAGAAGGAAAAACATAAATACAGTATACTAACGCATATATATGGAATTTAGAAAGATGGTAACAATAACCCGGTGTACGAGACAGCAAAAGAGACACTGATGTATAGAACAGTCTTATGGACTCTGTGGGAGAGGGAGAGGGTGGGAAGATGTGGGAGAATGGCAATGAAACATGTAAAATATCATGTAGGAAACGAGTTGCCAGTCCAGGTTCGATGCATGATGCTGGATGCTTGGGGCTGGTGCACTGGGACGGCCCAGAGGGATGGTATGGGGAGGGAGGAGGGAGGAGGGTTCGGGATGGGGAACACATGTATACCTGTGGCGGATTCATTTTGATATTTGGCAAAACTAATACAATTATGTAAAGTTTAAAAATAAAATAAAATTGGAAGAATTAAAAAAAAAAAAAAAAACAGAATTATAAATACTAAAAAAAAAAAAAAAAAAAAAAGACAGTATGGTAATGGCAGAAAAAACAGAAATACAGACCAGTGGAACAAGACAGAAAGCCCAGAGATAAACCCATGCACCTATGGGCATCTCACCTTTGACAAACAAGGCAAGAATATACAATTGAAGACAAAAGATTATCTCTTCAACAAGTTGTGCTGGAAAAACTGGACAGCTACATGTAGAAGAATGAAATTAGAACACATCCTGACACGAATGAGTGACTTCACTTTCTTTCTTTCTTTAACACCATACACAGAAATAAATTCAAAATAGATTAAAGACTGAAATGTAAGGTGAGAAAATACAAATGTCTTAAAGGTAAACATAGACAGAATACTTTTTGACATAAACTGCAGCAAGATCCTCTTTTACCCACCTCTTAGAGTAATGGAAATAAAAACAAAACAACAAAAAAAAGGGAGACCAAATTAAACTTAAAAGCTCTTGCATGGCAAAGGAAACTATAAGTAGGATGAAAAAACAACCAAATCAAAAAATGGGCAGAAGACCTAAATAGACATTTCTCCAAAGATATACAGATGACCAACAAACACATGAAAAGATGCTCAACATTATTCATTATTAGAGAAATGCAAATCAAAACTACAATGAGGTGCCACTTCATACCAGTCAGAATGGCCATCATCAAAAAATCTACAACCACTAAATACTAGTGGTGATATGAAGAAAAGGAAACACTTTTGCACTGTTTTGGGGAGGTTAAGTTGTTCAGCCACTATGTATAGAAGTATGGTGATTCCTTAAAAATCTAGGAATAAAACTACCATGTGACCCACAATTCTACTACTGGGCATATACCCAGAGAAACCCATAATTCATAAAGACACATGCACCCCATGCTCACTGCAGCATTATTTACAATAGCTAGGACTTGGAAGCAATCTAGATGTCCATCAACAGATGAATGGATACTGAAGTTGTAGTACATATGCACAATGGAATATTATTCAGCCATACAAAGGAATGAATGTGAGTCAGTTGAAGGGAGGTGGATGAACCTAGAGCCTGTCATACAGAGTGAAGTAAGTCATAAAAAGAAAGATATCATGTATTAACACACATACACACACACAAGAGAAATGCCATGGATGAACCCATTTGCAGGGCAGGAGTACAAATGCAGACATAGGGAATAAACTTATTAACATAGCAGGGGAAAGTCAGGGTGGGATGAATTGAGAGAATAGCATTGACATATATACACTACCATGCATAAAACAGATAGCTGGTGGGAAGCTGCTATATAACACAGGGAACCCAGCCCAGTGCTCTGTGAGGACCTAGAGAGGTGGGATTGCAGGGTAGGAGGCAGGCTCAAGAGGGAGGGGATATATATATATATATGTATATATATATATATGGCTGATGTGTGATTTTGTACAGCAGAAACAAACACAACATTGTATATCAATTATCTTCCAATCAAAAAAATTAAAAAGGCAATGACCTGAATTTTGCGTTAAATTTGACAATGTGTTAGGGAAGCAGAAAGAATTTCTCAAACTGAGACAAACCCATGTAGTAATTCAAAGAATAGAACATGACTTGCTGGGACTTTCCAATGGTCCAGTGGTGAAGACTTCATGTTTCCACTGCAGGGAGTGTGGGTTCAGTCCCTGGTCAGGAAACTAAGAAACCACATTCCGTGTGGTGCAGCCAAAAAAGAAAAAAGAAGAACATGGCTTATTGAGGATATATTATGAAGTATAGGATAAAATGTATGTATGTTTGAGAAGAGTGTGTAGACATGAGGCTGAAAAGGTAGGTTGGAAACTGAGAAGGAAAATATTTAGCAGCTAAATTTCAATCTGTTTTCTTTCTGTGCTGGAGAGACATTTCTCGGAAAGTCTTGGGATTCTCATGTTGATGACAATTATAGTAAAAATTACTTTTATGTAAGATATCTGATTTGCATTATTTGCATTATTTGGATTAACAAAATCATTTATAGAATTATACTGTATCCGGTAAGATTTATTTTATATTTGATTTTATTGTCTACTAATCGGCTGATGTGCTTGAAAAATAGCATGGATAGAGGAGCCTGGTGGGCTTGCAAATAGACACTTGGACATGACTGAGTGACCAAACAACAGGCTGATAACCCTAAAAAATCAAATTTAAAGCAGAAGAGTTTGGGAGCAGGTTAAAGGATGAATTGCAGAGACATAATAAAAATGGATAGGTGGTATGTATAATGACTCAGGTAAAAGAAAATGAGTAACTGAAATTGGCAATGGATTTAGAAAAGGACTGCATATGAAAGGTATTTTAGTGGCAGAACTTTTGACTGCTGTGTGTTTCTGCTAAAGTAAAGATGGTATTCAACAGAAACACTAACAACTTTGACTTGGGCAGTCAATTAGATATCATTCACTGAGAGAAGAGAATAAAACATAAGGGCCATACAGGTTTGGTGGCAAAATTAATTTGCTCAGCTTAGGAAATATTGCATTTGAGGTATAGTGGAAACACTGAGTTAGAGATGCAGCTATAGATTTGCTGAGTTGAAGATGAATATAGGTGGCACCTCTATCTTCCTTACATTTGTTTTCCTACCTATTTGTGATTACATACAGAATAGTTCTCTACTACATTTCTTCCTTCAAACAAAAGCTCTTAACCATAATGGCATAGTTTAATTTATCTTTACATTTTGCTAAAGGATTTTTATGTAGCTAGACTGTTTGGGATTAAGGTTAAACTACCACTCGCTAGTAATACAAAGCTAAATAATTTAGTTAACCTCTACATGACTCAGTTTTCTCATCTATAAAATAGAAATGGTCTCTTAAACTTCTTATAAAGCAGATTATAACACATTAATTTTATATGCACATTCATTGGGTACACATACATATATTCTCCTAGCACTGTTTATATTTTATATACTGAATTATGACCATTATTAGAGCTTAGCTTTCTCTTCCTCAGTTTTTAGCAGCATAGTATATGGCAAGTTTCTCATATACTTTGGAAATCATATTGCTACAGGAATCAGAGTGAATTGAACATTTTGGGGGGGTGTAAGACAGAGTTTATGATATTATTATGCCTTCAACTGGCCTTTTGAAAAAGCGGAAACACATATGGGATGCTGAATTCACTTCAAGTTGGTGAAAAGCCTACAGTTTGGCCTGTAAAATGAGTGAAACTATTAATAATTTCCTAATTACCTTTCATCACAACTTTTGCTGTATTTGAGAGCACCCTTAGCTCGAACTTTCCTCATTCTGTTGCGAATGAAGTCTGTCCCTTAGGGGAAAGATTGCCTCTCCCTGTTACGCAGTCAGCTACTCCCCTGGGGAAAAGTCTTAGAGAGACAGTTCTGGTGGGTTGCTAGGAACAGTGATTTGCTCCTATTTAGGTGGCATCCCTGTTTTAGGAACTGGGTCCTCTGTGGTTGGTGGTACAACAGCCCCAAGTCTTTCCTGCTTACCGCTCTGGTTGTGAAACTACCAATCCCTAGGCCAGTACAAAGGCAAAGGGGCCCCTGGTAATCTCAGTGATGTTGCACCCAGACAGCCTCCAGCCAGGACCTGGGTCAGAGGGCAGGAGGCCTGTATTCTTAGCTGTACCTTCCTGGAGTAGAATTTCAATCTCCTTGAAACAAGGATGGAGGATACAGGTATTCATGTAAATTCTCTAAACTCTCACAGTTCTTACCAAGTTTTAGTATATTTTATTGAATGCATGTTTCTTCATTGGATATGTGCAATTAGAACCATTTTCAGAGACTTTTTAAAAGTTGTTTTTGCTTTATTTTGCTTTTTAAAAATATTTACAGGCTTCTGCAGGTATGCTGAATTCTTCACACTCTCATGCCACCTCACTTTAATCTTGAACTTAAATTTCAAGTTCCAAATCTATTTTACCAGAAAATCCATGCCCTCCTAGTCATGCAATATTATATACCTACTTGGATATTATTTCATGAAATATGATTCTTTGAAGTTCTGGAAGGGAAAAAGAAAAGTGGTAAACTTGAGTTTAACTGCCATAATGCCATCCAAACCTCCAGAATTTAAGAATGCCATGCTTAAAAGCCATGATGACAATTGATATTTATAGGAATTAAGGTTGTACAAGCCATTGAATTTTAGAGACAGTTTACTAGTTAGGAATAGTTGAAACCCCACCTATGACTTTCCCTTGAAAGGCCCTAATGGAAGTTATACTGAGGTTACTGATGACATTTATTCATGCCAATAGATTAGCCATAAGGTATTTTCATCATTTCCAAAATTGGCTGAGCTGTAGTCTCCTCATGAGGGTAGAAAATGAACCATCGAGGGAATAATACACTTTTAGAATACTGAATCAATTTTCCTGTTATGTCAAGGTCTCTATAAATGTCATCTGAGATAACAGTACTCTATGAAACACATTTAAGGATATTTCCAAACCATATTTTCCATATTTCTGAATTAAATCTGAGCAAAAGTGGTTAGGCAAGTTACTTAGAAACATTATCTATGTTACTTTACTAAAATCCTATTTGTTAGTTATTACACTAAATAAAGGCATCCCTGGTGGCTCGGACTGTAAAGAATCTGCCTGCAAAAGGAGACCTAGGTTCTATCCCTGAGTTGGGAAGATTCCCTTGAGTAGGGCATGGAAACACACTCCAGTATTCTTGCCTGGAGAATCCCCATGGACAGAGGGGCTTGGCAGGATACATTGCGTGGTGTCTCAAAGAGCCCTACATGACTGAGCTACAAAAGTCACTCAACAAACACAAGCACAGCAACAACACTAAATAAATGACTTAATGGCAGTATACAGTACTTTATAAGTGGTACTATTCAATATTTATTAACTGCCCTAATAAACTGAATGCTCTTCTCATAAAACAAATTAATCCTATAGAAATGTGGCTCTTAAGAAAATCCAAAAATCAACTTTAGCATAGAAATTTTTGGCAAGAACACATCAGAGTTAAGTACACTGTATAGTATGTAGTCAAAAATACCAGGGATGCCTGTGAAAATATGAAAAGAAATTTGCATGAGGCACAGAGAAGGTCTTGAAAATGTTACTACAATTTAAATTAGATTTGAGTTAGTGATGCAACATTTAAAGCTTTTTAACATGAGCTTCCAAATCATGTTTTCATTCCCATTGGTAACATCTTTAACTCAATCCGCAGCATTTGATGAAAGAAAAATATAACAAATAGATTTTAGTAGAGATGGGTTATCCAAGCAGAATTCTGTGTGGAAATGTTACATGGAATTTAATTATTCATATTTTACTTGGCAAGAGAATGATGTTATAATTTAATGGCTGCAATGTGTTTTTTCTGTTTTTTTTTCATCTCATAATGTCAAAAGTATATGAATTTCATCTTACTCCTTCAAGATTATAGCCCTATGGGGGAAAAATCAATCATATGTCCCTAATATTGCATTTTAAATAACAGGAGTAATTTTTTTTCTTATCTTTAGAGTCCAGGGTTTAATACTTGACAGTATTTGTAGGTTTTCATTTTCAAGAGTTTGCTATGAGCTAAAATTATAATTTTCATGCTTTTCCAATTTTGTACTTTAATAACAATAATTATTTCAAGTGATAAACCAGTAATGAATAAAAGCAATTTTTAGATACAAAGTTTCTTCATTGTTTACAAACAGAAATTTTAAATAATGGATCTATGGGAAAGGTATCATCCTAATTCATGAAAACAGTATAATCAGTTCACAGCTATTATAATGGTTTACTTGAGGTAGACTAATGTAATTGTAAAGTGGCAAAGTTTTACCCACGTGTTAAATATTGTGATTTCAGTTCAGTCAGTTCAGTCGCTCAGTCGTGTCCACCTCTTTGCAACCCCATGAATCATAGAATGCCAGGCCTCCCTGTCCATCACCAACTCCCTGAGTTCACCGAGACTCACGTCCATCGAGTCAGTGATGCCATCCAGCCATCTCATCCTCTGTTGTCCCCTTCTCCTCCTGCCCCCAATCCCTCCCAGCATCAGAGTCTTTTCCAGTGAGTCAACTCTTCACATGAGGTGGCCAAAGTACTGGAGTTTCAGCTTTAGCATCATTCCCTCCAAAGAGATCCCAGGGCTGATCTCCTTCAGAATGGACTGGGTGGATCTCCTTGCAGTCCAAGGGACTCTCAAGAGTCTTCTCCAACACCACAGTTCAAAAGCATCAATTCTTCGGTGCTCAGCCTTCTTTACAGTCCAACTCTCACATCCATACATGACCACAGGCAAAACCATAGCCTTGACTAGATGAACCTTTGTTGGCAAAGTTATGTCTCTGCTTTTGAATATGCTATCTAGGTTGGTCATAACTTTCCTTCCAAAGAGTAAGAGTCTTTTAATTTCATGGCTGCAGTCACCATCTGCAGTGATTTTGGAGCCCCGAAAAATAAAGTATGACACTGTTTCCACTGTTTCCCCATCTATTTCCCATGAAGTGATGGGACCGGATGCCATGATCTTCGTTTTCTTAATGTTGAGCTTTAAGCCAACTTTTTCACTCTCCTCTTTCACTTTCATCAAGAAGCTTTTTAGTTCCTCTTCACTTTCTGCCATAAGGGTGGTGTCATCTGCATATCTGAGGTTATTGATATTTTTCCCGGCAATCTTGATTCCAGCTTGTTTTTCTTCCAGTCCAGCATTTCTCATGATGTACTCTGCATATAAGTTAAATAAGCAGGGTGGCAATATACAGCCTTGATGTACTCCTTTTCCTATTTGGAACCAGTCTGTTGTTCCATGTTCAGTTCTAACTGTTGCTTCCTGAAGTTCATACAGATTTCTCAAGAGGCAAGTCTGCATATATATTGCAAGAAAAGTTGAAGTAATAGAAATTACAGCTAATTTGTCCTAGTATTTAGAAATACTAATAACATTCTTCTTATTGATTCTTAGGTATCAAGTAGGAAAATTAACCGGAATTAACTCTCAGAATAAAAAATATGAATAAGCTACATGACTGTGAGAAGAAATTTCATATTTCTCAGACTTTGAAATTTTTTAAAAATGTATCAGTTAATATGAAATTTACCAGGATAAACAATGCAGGCATCTTTTTCAGGGCATGAACATATTTTTGCAAGGTCTAGCTTTTAAATTCCTAGCAATTTGATTTATATCTACTTAATAAAAGAAAATTATATTTCAAATAATAAAAATAAACAGTAATGAAAATATTTGTGTAGCCATATAGACTATAGCTACTACTGGTAAAAGCATTTCAATTACAGGTGACATGGGTGGCGCTAGTGGTAAGGAACCTGCCTGCTAGTGCAGGGGACCTAAGAGACATGGGTTGGATCCCTGGCTTGGGAAGATCCCCTGGAGAAGGAAATGGCAACCCACTCCAGTATTCCTGCCTGGAAAATCCCATTGACAAAGAAGTCTGGTGGGCTACAGTTCATAGGGTCACAAAGAGTCAGACACCATTGAAGTGACTTCAGTTCAGTTCAGTCGCTCAGTCGTGTCCAACTCTTTGTGACCCCATGAATTGCAGCATGCCAGGCCTCCCTGTCCATTCATTCAGACTCACGTCCATCGAGTCAGTGATGCAATCCAGCCATCTCATCCTCTGTCGTCCCCTTCTCCTCCTGCCCCCAGTCCTTCCCAGCATCAGAGTCTTTTCCAATGAGTCAACTCTTCGCATGAGGTGGCCAAAGTACTGGAGTTTCAGCTTTAGCATCATTCCTTCCAAAGAAATTCCAGGACTGATCTCCTTCAGAATGGACTGGTTGGATCTCCTTGCAGTTCAAGGGACTCTCAAGAGTCTTCTCCAACACCACAGTTCAAAAGCATCAATTCTTGAAGTGACTTAGCACATATTTAATAAAGCAATTTATTATTTTAATTTTTATATTTGTTCCACTGGCTTAAAATTCTATTCAGTAAGAAGCCTACCGTAGTTAAACCATTTGGCTCTTACTGAGGATTGGGGAGGGTGGCAGTTATTCTGTAGTTTAGTAGTAATTTAGTTGTGAAGTTGTGTACAACCCTTGCAACCCCATGGACCGTAACCTGCTAGGCTCCTCTGTCCATGGGATTCTCCAGGCAAGAATACTGGAGTGAGTTGCCATTTCCTTCTCCAAGTTATACTGTACTGGTTTTCAATTAGTTATGTAAAGGAAGAGATGCTTTCACATAAGATTATCTAACTCTCGTCCTCTCAGAGTTGATGAGAAAGATCTAATAATGAGCAACCTGTCAATGATAATAAATTCTAGCTTTTGTAATACAAATATCTTACCCTTCCTTATTTGTTGCTCTTTCACAGCTATCACTCTTGTCATCTCCAAGACTGTAACCATAATTGTAGTTATAAGCAATCCTATGCTTATCCTCTTCCATTTTCCTAAACCTCTTAATTCTTTAAAAATTTTCTCATATTTCTCATTTCAAAACAGGAAAATTAGTACTCTCTGAATCTGACTAGGTTAGTTATTTGTATTGAGCTCTTTAAAATCATCTGTACTTTTATAGCCTATTTTCATTGTGTGTATATGAACTAGGAAGCACCCTTTCTTCTGTCAGAGAGCATACTTGGTACACTCTTTAGATCTTTCTCAAGACATGGACTCCTTTTGTAATTCTGGCTTTTTGTTACATTATCCAGTTTCTTCTTTTTTTTTCCTGAATACCATCAGTTAGCATATACATGGACTATTATATCTTACAGAATATTTTGTACCATTAAAAAATCCTTGCTTATCAACTATTATGTATTTTATAGATATACAGTGTAGACATTAATATAGTAAACTTTCCATTCTCCTCTGTGGAAGTGGTCTATACTTATGACTGTGACGTTTACACATTTTTATCTTCCATGGACTCTTTAATCTTGTCCTTATTTTTGAATCCACTATTAGGTAACATTATCTCAAATCACAGCAAGCAAGTCTTGTTCTTGGTTAGTTGTCCAGTAATGTGAGTCTCTATTAATGGTGAGAAGCTGAGGCTAAGGTGTCATCTTCATTCAAGAAGCCTGGTTCCTTTAAATGTGGAGAACTCAGACTGCAAGTGAAATGACAATATCCTTACAAGACAGGAAAAACGGTATTCTGTGATATTCTTAGACTTAATATGTAAACTGTACTGGCTTTCCCCCCCTATTATATAAGAGTTACAAATAACCTCAGATTATGTGAGAAGGGCTTTGGCCTGTACTTATGAAAGCTACAAATGTGGTCTGGAGCATATTTAAGTGAAGTAACTTAGGATCATAAATTCTATGACTAGACGTGGTTGAAATTAACTATAATCGAAGTCTTGTTCCTTAATGCTATAGATTATGCTTCCATAATATATTATGGAACATAATATGTTATTCCATAACAATCATATATTCCTAAAATCCTTGAAAACCTAAGGCCAATTTGATCTATTCATGTGTTCACATTGCTGCATTCATAAACTACTTAAAATTTAGATGGCATTGCTAATCCACTTGGCTGCCTTCTTGAGATTATTACAGAATGCCTGTCTTTCCCACTGTCTTCACTTCAGCACTTTTATTATATATTACCTCACAGCAACAGCAATGGTAAGCATCATACTTCTCATCAGAGGTTATAACCCTGAATATCAGGGCAGAACAGACCAAGATTATGCATCTGGAGCTGCCACAGAGGAATCATTTTGAATTCTATTAATGTAGAACTTCCCCCTCTGCCAATGACTATCGCATAATCAAAGTAAACACAAGACTTATAGTAGTGTTTATTCCACCTGTCATAGATGCCATTAGGAAAACTAAATTCATATTCATATTTATGTCATGCTGTTTTTTAAAACAGACATTAAACTACAAAAATAGAAAGACCACAATTCACTTTTATTTTAAATCCAAAAAAGAAATGTGATATTTTAAATGTATGTCTATCGTACTCTATTTAGAAATAGATTGACGACATATGTTTCCCTTAGATTTTTTCTTAAAGAACAAGCCTTTTCCAGTAATACTAAAATTATGCTTAGAAAGTAATAATTTATTTTAAATAAAGGATCTGATACAGCCTCTCTACCTTCTAACAGAATGTGTAAAGCCAGAGAAAGATTTTTTTTTAAAGTATATAACACAGTCATCTTTGGTTGAGACATATACTTTTGCCTCTATCTGGAAGGAAGAAAATTACTTATTATAAGAACAGTGGAACATGACTGAGAGAAGCAATTGATCACTCACTGTGCTATATGGCATAGTATATGGCATAGTATAAAGCAAATATTCTAGCATGAAAGTAGGTTAGGAGAATCATTTGTCAATCTGGACTTTCTATAACCCCGTGGGGAAATCTTAGACCTGTCCTTCTTCCAGTATTGGTGCTTCATTTTTAAGTAGCCATAGCTACTTGCATCCTCTTTGCTATTAGAACTTTGGATGTAACAAGCTGGATAACAGAATATATTAATAAAATGTGGTATAGAATTAATATGGGATATAGTGGATAACTGGCAGCAGGAAAATAATAATAAATGTTTAATACAAGTAGTAAATTTCCCATAATTAAAGCACAAACTTAGGAAAAGAGTTCTGAGAGAAAGTGGGAATTGAAATGCTTTATGTTCTTGATTTTCTTTCAAACAGAAAAATAAAGTATCAATATTAAAGACACCCTATCTAAAGTTAGCAGAATCGAACTAGATAAATTTAAACATTGATGTTGGGTTGACAACTATAGACAACACTATTCAGGCAAGAAGTAAGGGTTCAACATATATAGAGTGGACAGGGAACGACCAAAGGAGATAACCCGCATGTCTATGCGAGTCGTTAAAACACATTATAATTTTACTCTTTTATGAAGTTGTAATCTTCAAGCTGGTTTTATAAAAGGCAGAGGAAAGAGAGATCAAATTGCCAACATCTGCTGGATCATCAACAAAGCAAGAGAGTTCCAGAAAAACAACGATTTCTGTTTTATTGACTATGCCAAAGCCTTTGACTGTATGGATCACAATAAACTGTGGAAAATTCTGAAAGAGATGGGAATACCAGATCACCTGATCTGTCTTTTGAGAAAGCTATATGCAGATCAGGAAGCAACAGTTAGAACTGGACATGGAACAACAGACTGGTTCCAAATAGGAAAAGGAGTACTTCAAGGCTGTATATTGTCACCCTGCTTATTTAACTTATATGCAGAGTACCTCATGGGAAACGCTGGGCTAGAGGAAGCACAAGATGGAACCAAGATTGCAGGGAGAAACATCAATCACGTCAGATATGCAGATGATACCACCCTTATGGCAGAAAGTGAAGAGGAACTAAAAAGCCTCTTTATGAAAGTGAAAGAGGAGAGTGAAAAAGTTGGCTTAAAGCTCAACATTCAGAAAACGAAGATCATGGCTTCTGGTCCCATCACTTCATGGGAAATAGATGGAGAAACAGTGGAAACAGTGTCAGACTTTATTTTTGGGGGGCTCCAAAATCACTGCAGATGGTGATTGCAGCTATGAAATTAAAAGACGCTTACTCCTTGGAAGGAAAGTTATGACCAACCTAGACAGCATATTAAAAAGGAGAGATATTACTTTGCCAACAAAAGTCCATCTAGTCGAGGCTATGTTTTTTCCAGTTGTCATGTATGGATGTGAGAGTTGGACTGGCAAGAAGGCTGAGTGCCAAAGAATTGATGCTTTTTTAAAAAAAATTTTATTATTATTATTATTTTTACTTGACAATATCGTATTGGTTTTGCCATATATCAACATGCATCCGCCACAGGTGTACACGTGTTCCTCATCCTGAAACCCCCTCCCACCTCCCTCCCTATACCATCCCTCTGGGTCATCCCAGTGCACCAGCCCCAAGTTTCCTGTATCCTGCATCGAACCTGGACTGGCGATTCATATCTTATATGATATTGCTAAGTCGCTTCAGTCATGTCCGACTCTGTGTGACCCCAGAGATGGCAGCCCACCAGGCTCCCCCATCCCTGGGATCCTCCAGGCAAGAACACTGGAGCAGGTTGCCATTTCCTTCTCCAATGCATGAAAGTGAAAGTGAAGTTGCTCAGTTGTGTCTGACTCTTAGCGACCCCATGGACTGCAGCCCACCAGGCTCCTCTGTCCATGGGATTCTCCATGTTTTAATGCCATTCTCTCAAATCATCCCCCCTCCCTCTCCCACAGAGTCCAAAAGACTGTTCTATACATCTGTGTCTCTTTTGCTGTCTCGCATATAGGGTTGTCATTACCATCTTTCTAAATTCCATATGTATGCATTAGTATACTGTATTGGTGTTTTTCTTTCTGGCTTACTTCACTCTATATAATCGGCTCGTTTCATCCACCTCGTTAGAACTGATTCAAATGTATTCTTTTTAATGGCTGAGTAATACTCCATTGTGTATATGCACCACAGCTTCCTTATCCATTCATCTGCTGATGGACATCTAGGTTGCTTCCATGTCCTGGCTATTATAAACAGTGCTGTGATGAACATTGGGGTACACGTGTCTCTTTCAATTCTGGTTTCCTTGGTGTGTATGCCCAGCAATGGGATTGCTTGGTTGTATGGCAGTTCTATTTCCAGTTTTTTAAGGAATCTCCACACTGTTCTCCATAATGGCTGTACTAGTTTGCATTCCCACCAACAGTGTAAGAGGGCTCCCTTTTCTCCACATCCTCTTCAGCATTTATTTATTATAGACTTTTGGATCGCAGCCATTCTGACTGGCGTGAAATGGTACCTCATTGTGGTTTTGATTTGCATTTCTCTGATAATGAGTGGTGTTGAGCATCTTTTCATGTGTTTGTTAGCCATATGTATGTCTTCTTTGGAGAAATGTTTATTTAGTTCTTTGGCCCATTTTTTGATTGGGTCGTTTATTTTTCTGGAATTGAGATGCAGGAGTTGCTTGTATATTTTTGAGATTAGTTGTTTGTCAGTTGCTTCATTTGCTATTATTTTCTCCCATTCTGAAGGCTGTCTTTTCACCTTGCTAATAGTTTCCTTTGTTGTGCAGAAGCTTTTAATTTAATTAGATCCCATTTGTTTATTTTTGCTTTTACTTCCAATATTCTGGGAGGTGGGTCATAGAGGATCCTGCTGTGATGTATGTCGGAGAGTGTTTTGCCTATGTTCTTTTCTAAGAGTTTTATAGTTTCTGGTCTTACGTTTAGATCTTTAATCTATTTTGAGTTTATTTTTGTATATGGTGTTAGGAAGCGTTCTAGTTTCATTCTTTTACAAGTGGTTGACCAGTTTTCCCAGCACCACTTGTTAAAGAGATTGTCTTTAATCCATTGTGTATTCTTGCCTCCTTTGTCAAAGATAAGGTGTCCATAGGTGCATAGGTTTATCTCTGGGCTTTCTATTTTGTTCCACTCATCTATATTTCTGTCTTTGTGCCAGTACCATAATGTCTTGATGACTGTGGCTTTGTAGTAGAGCCTGAAGTCAGGTAGGTTGATTCCTCCAGTTTCATTCTTCTTTCTCAAGATTGCTTTGACTATTCGAGGTTTTTTGTATTTCCATACAAATTGTGAAATTATTTGTTCTAGCTCTGTGAAAAATACCATTGGTATCTTGATAGGGATTGCATTGAATCTATAGATTGCTTTGGGTAGTATACTTATTTTCAGTATATTGATTCTTCTGATGCATGAACATGGTATATTTCTCCATCTATTAGTGTCCTCTTTGATTTCTTTCATCAGTGTTTTATAGTTTTCTATATATAGGTCTTTAGTTTCTTTAGGTAGATATAGTCCTAAGTATTTTATTCTTTTTGTTGCAATGGTAAATGGAATTGTTTCCTGAATTTCTCTTTCTATTTTCTCATTATTAGTGTATAGGAATGCAAGGGATTTCTGTGTATTGATTTTATATCCTGCAACTTTACTATATTCATTGATTAGCTCTAGTAATTTTCTGGTGGAGTCTTTAGGGTTTTCTATGTAGCGGATCATGTCATCTGCAAACACTGAGAGTTTTACTTCTTCTTTTCCAATTTTGATTCCTTTTATTTCTTTTTCTGTTCTGATTGCTGAGGTCAAAATTTCCAAAAGTATGTTAAATAGTAGTGGTGAGAGTGGGCACCCTTGTCTTATTCCTGACTTTAGGGGAAATGCTTTCAATTTTTCACCATTGAGGATAATGTTTGCTGTGGGTTTGTCATATATCAGATCAGATCAGATCAGATCAATTGCTCAGTCATGTCCAACTCTTTGTGATACATAGCTTTTATTATGTTGAGGTATGTTCCTTCTATTCCTGCTTTCTGGAGAGTTTTTATCATAAATGGATGTTGAATTTTATCAAAGACTTTCTCTGCATCTATTGAGATAATCATATGGCTTTTATTTTTCAATTTGTTAATGTGGTGTATTACATTGATTTGTGGATATTGAAAAATCCTTGCATCCCTGGGATAAAGCCCACTTGGTCATGGTGTATGATCTTTTTAATGTGTTGTTGGATTCTGATTGCTAAAATTTTATTAAGGATTTTTGCATCTATGTTCATCAGTGATATTGGCCTGTAGTTTTCTTTTTTAAAATCAACAAAGCCAAAAGCTGGTTCTTTGAAAGGGTAAATAAAATTGACAAACCATTAGCCAGACTCATCAAAAAACAAAGGGAGAAAAATCAAATCAATAAAATTAGAAATGAAAATGGAGAGATCACAACAGGCAACACACATATACAAAGGATCATAAGAGACTACTATCAGCAATTATATGCCAATAAAATGGACAACGTGGAAGAAATGGACAAATTCTTAAAAAAGTACAACTTTCCAAAACTGAACCAGGAAGATAGAAAATCTTAACAGACCCATCACAAGCACGGAAATTGAAACTGTAATCAGAAATCTTCCAGAAAATAAAAGCCCAGGTCAGGACGGCTTCACAGCTGAATTCTACCAAAAATTTAGAGAAGAGCTGACACCTATCCTACTCAAACTCTTCCAGAAAATTGCAGAGGAAGGTGAACTTCCAAACTCAATCTATGAGGCCACCATCACCCTAATACCAAAACCTGACAAAGATGCCACAAAAAAAGAATTGATGCTTTTGAACTATGGTGTTGGAGAAGACTCTTGAGAGTCCCTTGGACTGCAGGGAGATCCAACCAGTCCATTCTAAAGGAGATCAGTCCTGGGTGTTCATTGGAAGGACTGATGCTAAAGCTGAAACTCCAATACTTTGGCCACCTGATGTGAAGAGTTGACTCATTGGGAAAGACTCTGATGCTGGGAGGGATTGGGGGTAGGAGAAGGGGACGACAGAGGATGAAATGGCTGGATGGCATCACCGACTCAATGGACATAAGTTTGAATGAACTCCGGGAGCTGGTGATGGAGAGGGAGGCCTGGCATCCTGCAATTCATGGGGTCACAAAGAGTCAGGCACGACTGAGAGACTGACCTGAACTAAACTGCACTTTCATAGACTGATTATATCTCCTGGTGGGTGCTTCATAAAGAGGTAACAACTTGTGTGGCTGTTCCTCAGTATCTCTGGCTGCTCTGCACCTATGATCCCAGGGATAGATTGGAGAAACCTGCTTTTCTTTATCTCTTTGTCTCCTGTCCTCCATCTCATCTAGCAAAGTAGGAGGACAGGAGGGAGCTGAAGGAGTCACACCGAAATCTATACCCTTAGGACATAAGTCTCGCACATTTTCACAGAGAGAAAAAGGGCAACACATATGCTACTTCTACCCATTTCCCTTGTTCTTTACAGAACCGGTCTAATTGTAAAACAGTATTATATTTAAGAGACCCTCCAACTGGCCACCAGGATGTTTAAGGATGTTCCTTAAAAAGCTAAAAATAGAGCTACCATATGAACCTGAAATAACACTGCTGGCAGGATGTCTGGAGAACACTATAATTTGAAAAGATACATGCACCTCAGTGTTCATTGTAGCATCATTTACAATAGCCAAGACATGGAACTAACCTACATGTCTACATATGTGTGTTTATGTGTGCATGTGTGCTCACTAGTGGTAGTAAATTATCCACCTGACAATGTATGAGATGCAGGAGATGTGGGTTTTATCCCTGGGTTGTTCAGGAAGGTCCCCTGTATAGGGAATGGCAACCCACTTCAGTATTCTTGCCTGGAAAATTTCATGCACAGAGGAGCCTGGTGGGCTAACGTCCATGGAGTCACAAAGAGTAGGACATGATTGAGTACCGCCTCCCCTGACACACATATACACACATGATACTGCTCACATGTGGAATCAAAAAAACTGATACAAATTAATTTACATACAAAACAGAAATAGCCGCACAGATATAGAAGCCAAATATGGTTACTGAAGGGGAAATGGAGGGCAAGGGTAAATTAAGAGTTTAGGATGAACATAAACACACTCCTATAAATAAAATAGATAACCAACAATGACCTACTGAATGGCTCAGGAAACTCTACTTAATATTCATTAATAACCTATAAGGGAAAAAATCTGAAAATGAATACATATATGTATATTCATATATACAGCTGAATCACTTCATTACGTACCTGAAACTATCACAACATTGTAAATCAAATATGTCTCAACTTAAAAAAACAAAACATAAAACAGTAATTGATGGAACTCCTTCAGCAATTCAAGGGTCCTAAGAAATGCTGAAATCACCTGAGATTTCTAGAATGTGTATGATGAGAAGCTGGAAGAAACAGTTGCCAGAAGCTCAATGTAGATTTTCAACTTTCCTGGTTGCTCAGTGGTAAAGAATTTACCTGCCAATGGAGGTACGATGCAGGTTCTATCGCTGGGCTGGGATACCCCCTGGAGAAGGAAATAGCAACCCACTCCAGCAACCCATGGACAGAGGAACCTGGTGGACTACAGTGCATGGGGTCTCAAAGAATTGAACACAGCTGAGCAACTGAGCACAAGGTGGTTTTAGAAATATTTAAGAGGTGGAAAAATTAAAATCATCTCCATGGCGGCCATGATGACCCATAGAGTCAATACAAATTCTCATCTCCAAACACACGTCCACTGCTTTAAATAATGTGAAAGTGAAAGTGACTCAGTCATGTATGAGTCTTTGTGATCCCATGGACTGTACAGTCCATAGAATACTCCAGGTCAGAATCCTGGAGTGGGTAGCCATTCCCTTCTCCAGGGGATCTTCCCAGCCCAGGGATCAAACCCAGGTCTCCCACATTGCAGGCAGATTCTTTACCACCTGAGCCACCAGGGAAACTAAATGAGGTATATTCTGATAATTAAGAATGTGGTATAAGGAGAAAACACTTAATCTTGGCTAGAGATAAGTAAAAGAACTGCATTTCAAATGCAGAAAAGAATCTGAGTTTGGAAAATCTAAGTAGTGGAATCTAGCCATAATCAATGCAGTAATACTTCTTTTAGTAATTATCTATTTTGAAGTTGTTTAACATTATCCTATTGAGGGTAGAAGTGCAAAAACATATCAGAAATCCATTATTTATGAAAATAATTCATTGTACATAATTATGTTTAAGCTGACAATATAAGTAAATGCACAGTTTCCATTCTCCAGGCAAGAATACTGGAGTGGGTAGCTATTCCCTTCTCCAGGGGATTCTTTCTGACCCACGAATCAAATCCCCATCTCCTGCATTGCAGGCAGATTCTTTACTGTCTGAGCTACCAGGGAAGCCCACTTAGTATTATTGGTTTAGTCATTCTCAGTGTGATAGTTCTTTGTTTTTTAACATTTCAATTAAAGAATACCTTGAAACTTTTTAAAATAAAATATCTTTTGATAAATATTGTAGTGTCTTGGGCAGAAAACTTATAAACACTAGTGAACTTCCTCTGCAATTCTGAAAGATATAATAACAAGGCTTACTTTTATTTGGGTAGGTACCTGCTACATGTCATAAGAATTTAATGAAATTATAAGAAATCTCTCTTTATCCTCAAATCTGGATATCTCAAAACTTTCCCACTATGGACATTTTTATTTCATAATTTCTGCCCTATATACTATACAGCTGAATCCTTTTCAAAATTTTTCAGATTGTGGATAGGCTTTTATGTGGAAAACATATAGGTTTCACTTCCACATTGGCTTTATTACTTAAACTTATTAAATACATATTATCTCCATAGTAGTTAAACATAAAAGTAAATAGCATTGATTCATAAAAGGGATGTTTTGGCAAAACTCTAGAAAGAATGAGAAGAGTAGTGTTTACCAGGAGTTGGGACTGGGGCAGAAGAGGGGATGGACAGGTACAGCATAGGAAATTTTTAGGGTAATGAAAGTTTATATGCTACTAAAATGTTAGGTGTATGATAAAACCAATATAACTGTACAATACAACAAATGAGTTCCAAACTCTTGACATTAATTATGAATAACACCTTAATACTATTTCATCATTTGTAAGAAAAGTACCGAACCAATGCAAGTCATCAATAACAGGGAAAACTGAAGAGCATGGGAAAAATTGTACATAAGAACTCTCTGTACTTTGTATTCAGTGTCTCTATAAACTTGAAATTGCTCTAAGAAATAAAGTCTGTTAATAAGTCTATAAAATTTCTTAGAAGAGATGGGGCTTTTGCCCATTGAACAGGACTAACCATTCAGTTAGGGATTCTATTCACAATACCCGACAGATGGTGATTCAAGCACAGCTTAGAAACACAAAGTGAAGGAGCTCATTCCCTTTAGGAACTGACTAATTTACTTTTCCACATATCTGATCATTTGTACTTCATTCCCCCGCCCTTCTCTTCATTAGTATTGTGCATATACTTAAGCTTCTGGAAATTCCCTTTGAACTAAATAGTAAAGCAATATATAACTTGATGTGTGACCTTCTTACAGACACACCTCTTAGACCACATAAATATGCTGTTTCTCAAATTTTCCCTAAGCAGAAATTATAAAACTGCTTATGTTGCAAAGCGATCCTTTGAATTCAAAATAAATATATTTCAGATGTTAACAAAGAAATTACTTAAGTAAATTGGTGCTAAAGGTTTGTATGTTAAATATCAGGTTTGGCATTTGATCAATGTGGGAAAGTTGGAGCATTAGAATATATCAATTTTAGTAGAAAGATGCATTGCACTGAATATTTCACCTTACGCCCATATTCTATTATTAAAAGTATTTTTTTTTATCATTAGCTAAAAAAATCAAGAAGAAACAGTCACTACTATAATGTGAATAATCTCACTTAGGTGTAACTTATTTTTAAAACTTCTCCAGTTTGGATGCTATGTTATTTATTTTTTGCCAACTGACTAACTTCATTTCTGCTGCTGCTGCTGCTGCTAAGTTGCTTCAGTCGTTTCTGACTCTGTGCGACCCCATAGACGGCAGCCCACCAGGCCGCCCTGTCCCTGGGATTCTCCAGGCAAGAATACTGGAGTGGGTTGCCATTTCCTTCTCCAACTTCATCTCTACACAACATCTATTCTCATACTCAATAATACTTTAGCCACTAAAGAAAGAGCATTAGTTCTTTCAGGCCTCTAATGAATATTTCAGCTTCTATGTTCATATCAAAATC
The DNA here is from genome assembly GCF_032452875.1 of Bos javanicus. Classification (NCBI taxonomy): domain Eukaryota; kingdom Metazoa; phylum Chordata; class Mammalia; order Artiodactyla; family Bovidae; genus Bos; species Bos javanicus. The sequence goes on from NC_083881.1 coordinate 50,280,255, forward strand.
TCCTATTCTTTCATTTATTATTTTAATAATTATGCCTCTATATATCCCAGAATCAATAAAATTGTATCTTTAAAGCACATATTTTTGGAATTATTTCAAACTAGATTTTAACTCTTCAGTTAAAGTTTAAAAGAAAGCAATCAATTCACATAATGGCTCTAATATAAAAGACAAAAGGAAACATGTCTGAAGTGTTTGAAAGAAAATATTAATTCTATTTTATTAGATTTTAATTCAGGGAGATCATAAAGCAAACTACAGCATTCTTTGCTTTAAAATGACTTCAAATTATATCTACAATTACGCTTTTCTCTTGCAATATCATAGAAAGATACTGAGAATAAAAATTATTTTAAATATAGAAATTATGCTCAAATATCATTAAATAAAAAACAGGAATGATATATTTAATGCTCAGTAATTTTGAGATTAAGATATGTATAATTTTATACAGATATAAAGCTAAATTAATTTCAAAGGATTCTTAGTTTGAAATTACTTCTGTGGGCTTTCTTCAGTTTTTCAATATTTAATTTCTCAATTTATCTTTTAAATTCCATATCACTTTCACCTATCAAGACATAGAAAAATGTATTACTATATAAGATTAATTACTATCCATGCCCTAAGTAACAAAAAATCAGTTGCCTATATATTTTCCTATCTGTGTGTGAGAAAGTTTCATAGGCTTCTTAAGCCAAATCATATTCTAGAGACCAGGTTTCAAGTAACTGTCAGGGATATGAATTTGGATCCTGGAGCCAGATGTGGGATGGAGTAGGTGTATAAGGATTAAAAATGTATTATAAGTTACAGAACTGAGGTACTTTCCTTCCAAGGTTAGTTCCCAAGTTGTCTTCTAACATAAACAAGTTTTATTTTGCTGACATTTATTTATTGCAAGATGTACAAACATAAGTTATTTCCATTGTTTCTTATGTGTTAACAACAATCTATAAAAATGCACATTTATAAACATATACAGTCCATCCTAAAGGAAATCAGTCCTGAATATTCAATGGAGGAACCAATGCTGAAGCTGAAACTCCAATACTGTGGCCACCTGATGCGAGGAACTGACTCATTGGAAAAGACCCTGATGCTGGGCAAGACTGAAGGCAGGAGGAGACAGTGACGACAGAGGATGAGATGGTTGGATGGCATCACCGACTCAATACATGAGTTTGAGTTAACTCTGGGAGTTGGTGATGAACAGGGAGCCCTGGCATGCTGCAGTCCATGGGGTCGCAAAGAGTCAGACATGACTGAGCAACTGAACTGAGCTGATTGACTATATAATAAATGTGTAATATTGTAAAAATGTAGAAATAAAAATATCCTGAGCAACACATTTTTATCAATTACTGAATACCAAAGAGTAATGAAACATTTTTCTACATGAAACTTACCTGTGAAAGGAGGGAATTATCAAGCTGACTCTGATTTCTTCAGGGCGACAGCCAAACCTGGAAGAAAATGGAACAATACTTTGAAAGAATAATCCACCCAGGAATTATACCCAGTTGAATGTTCATTCAAGTAAAAGGCAAAATCAAGACATTTTCACACATCACAGCAGTCCAAAGATATAAACAATTTGAGCATTTTTATAAAGAAATCACTAACTGCTAAAATCCAGTAAAAGCAAGATATTCATTCAAATCAACAAACAAAAACAAAACAAACACTACCACAGCAATAGAAAATTATGTCACAGAAAATTATGTTAGGCAAACAATTAATTTAATATTGGAATTTGACCAAAGAACTTGAGCAAATTTTAAAATAAAAGTGGACAATTTTAAAACAAAAGTTATAAATATGGGAAATTATAAATTAGGTGAGAGAGTTATGAATTCACAGGAGAAAGACATTCCCATTTATAACTGGATAATTGGAGTTTCTTTAAGGGAACACCTATTTAGTACAAAAATTAACCAATACAAAAATGCCAAACAATTTTCCAAATAAATTTAAAGAAATCCTTTAAAACTAATAACTTTTTCACTTAATAGATTTTTAAAAATTTATTTTATTTAGGATTGGAGGATAATTAATTTATAATATTTTAGTGGTCTGCCATACATCAATATGAATCAGCCATAGGTACACATATTAATATGCGCCCTCCCCTGCAAGCCTCCCTCCCTGATTAACAGACTTTTAATTTCAATTGTTTTATTCTATTTTACTTTTTCTTAATTTGTGAAAAAATAATGTTATGCATTTTTTTCTAAAATACCATGACTAGATAGGCAGTTTTACTCAACATTTACATTTCCAAAAAGAACAAATAATATATGGAATTATTTAATTTAATAATATGCATAATATCATGTCAAGTTCAATGTACTCAGTTTTCAGATGAAAATTTTGGACAAGGAGTAATGAAGCTGGAAGACTTCATATGCCCGCTCTTTTTAAGCATTAAGAATAAATCAGAAAAGAGTAGCCAAAATAGTAGAGTAAGAAGACCCTGAGTTCATCTCTGCCCATGGGCATACTGAAGCCTCAACTGTCTTCAGTTCAGTTCAGTTCAGTCACTCAGTCCTGTCTGACTCTTTGTGACCCCATGGACTGCAGCATGCCAGGTCTCCCTGCTCATCACCAGCTCCCAGAATTTACTCAAACTCATGCCCATTGAGTTGATGGTGCCATCCAACAACCTCATCCTCTGTCGTCCCCTTCTCCTCTCACCCTCAATCTTTCCCAGCATCAGAGACTTTTCAAATGAGTTAGCTCTTTACATAAGGTGGCCACAATATTGGAGTTTCAGCTTCAACATCAGTCCTTCCAATGAATATTCAGGACTGATTTACTTTAGGATGAACTAGTTGGATCTCCTTGCAGTCCAAGAGACTCTCAAGAGTCTTCTCCAACACCACAGTTCAAAAGCATCAATTCTTCGGTGCTCAGCTTTCTTTATCGTCCGACTCTCACATCCATACATGACCACTGGAAAAACCATAGCCTTGACTAGACGGACCTTTGTTGGCAAGGTAATGTCTCTGCCTTTTTTTTTTTTTTTTTCTCTGCTTTTTAATATGCTGTCTAGTTTGGTCATAATCTTTCTTCCAAGAAGTAAGTGTCTTTTTATTTCACAGCTGCAGTCACCACCTGCAGTGATTTTGGAGCCACAAAACATAAAATCTGCCACTGTTTTCACTGTTTCTCCATCTATTTACCATGAAGTGATGGGACCAGATGCCATGATCTTAGTTTTCTGATGTTGAGCTTTAAGCTAACTTTTTCATTCTCCTCTTTAACTTTCATCAAGAGGTGCTTTAGTTCCTCTTCACTTTATGCCATAAGGGTGGTGTCATCTGCATATCTGAAGTTATTGATATTTCTCCTGATTCCAGCTTATGCTTCTTCCAGCCCAGCATTTCTCATGATGTACTCTACATATAAGTTGAATAAGCAGGGTGACAATATACAGCCTTGACGTACTCCTTTTCCTACTTGGAACCAGTCTGTTGTTCCATGTCCAGTTCTAACTGTTGCTTCCTGACCTGCATACAGATTTCTCAAGAGGCAGGTCAGGTGATCTGGTATTCCCATCTCTTTCAGAATTTCCCACAGTTTACTCTGATCCTCACAAAGGCTTTGGCATAGTCAGTAAGACAGAAATAGATGTTTTTCTGGACATCTCTTGCTTTTTTAATGATCCAGCGGATGTTGGCCATTTGATCTCTGGTTCCTCTGCCTTTTCTAAAACCAGCTTGAATATCTGGTAGTTCAAGGTTCACATAATTGTGTCATTTTTTGCCAAATATCAACATGCATCAGCCATAGGTATACATATGTCCCCTACTTTTTGAACCTGCCTCCCAACTCCCTCCCCATCCCATTCCTCCAGGTTGTTTCAGAGCCAGCCCAGGTTTGAGTTCCCTAAGTCATACAACAGATTTCCCATTGGTTGTCTATTTTACATTTTAGTATAAGTTAACTACCATAAGTTAACTTATACTAGTATAAGTTAATCAATGAGAATGTAAGACTCACAAAAAAATTCTTCTACAACTAAAAATATAAAGAAGGAACTACAAGGAGACATGTAAAAAGTATGGAGACATGGTATCATCAAGATCCATATCCCTGAGTGGGAAAACTACCAATGGGAGGATAATTATTCTTTGGCAAGGTGGTTGACATTTAGCGGGTGAGCAAAATGTACTGTTTGATTAATTACTGATTATTCTCCAGAGCACATAAGAGAAGATAGTATTTCATAAATGTGGACTGCATTCTTTCTCTAGGAATGCCATCACAACAGAAATTCTGGAGGCTAGAAGTTATAGATCAAGATGTCAGCAGGTTGGTTTCTTCTAAGAAATCTTTCTCCTTAGTTTCTGGATGGCCGCTCTCCTTCAGGTCTTCACTTAGTCTTCCCTCTATACATGTATGTTTCCTAATTTCTTCTTCTAAGGACACCATTCATATTGAATTAGACCCACTAATATGATCTCATTTTACTTTAATCATCTTTAAAAAGTTTTGAGTCACTGACAACTGGGATGTCAAAATATGAATTCTAGGTGGGGGTGGGTGGCTACAATTCATGAAGCCATTTACTACTTACTGTTATTTACCAGCAAAGTGTAATAATGTTCATCAAAAGATGCCAACAAAAATAGAAATAACTCAGATTGAATTGTATTTTTGTTCTAGGAATCGTAGAATGGATAATTCTATTGGAACTTATTTTTTTTTTATGTAAGGGTATTCTATATGTGACTGAGAATGAATGGATCATGGATAGCCTATATGGCAGGGACTCTCCATATGTTTCAAAATACAAATAATACAATTGAAATTTTGGGCCATCTTCTCAGAAGTTATTATATATCTTAAAATGAGTCAGTGTATCTTGAGTTAAAAATTCTAAATCTATTCTGTATTAATACATAAGTAGCAATAAATTTATTACCAAAAAATAGTAAAACTACATTTTATTAAAATAGATCAATTTATAAAATGGAGGGACTCAATTTTCCCAATATTTCTTAATAAATAGAATTAAGATAAAAGAAATATCTTGTATTAATAATTAGAAATGGTACACTAGCTTTCTGAAATGAAAATAATTTGATTTAAAATATTATATATTACAACTATAATTCTAACAAAAATTTAGAGAAGAGCTAACACCTATCCTGCTCAAACTCTTCCAGAAAATTGCAGAGGAAGGTAAACTTCCAAACTCATTCTATAAGGCCAACAACACCCTAATACCAAAACCTGACAAATATCCCACAAAAAAAGAAAACTACAGGCCAATATCACTGATGAACATAGATGCAAAAATGCTTAACAAAATTCTAGCAATCAGAAACCAACAACACATTAAAAAGATCATACACCATGACCAAGTGGGCTTTATCCCAGGGATGCAAGGATTCTTCAATATCCACAAATCAATCAATGTAATACACCACATTAACAAATTGAAAAATAAAAACCATATGATAGGGTGCCCACTTTCACCATTACTATTCAACATAGTTTTGGAAATTTTGGCCACAGCAATCAGAGCAGAAAAAGAAATAAAAGTAACCCAAACTGGAAAAGAAGAAGTAAAACTCTCACTGTTCGCAGATGACATGATCCGCTATATAGAAAACCCTAAAGACTCCACCAGAAAATTACTAGAACTAATCAATGAGTATAGTAAAGTTGCAGGATATAAAATCAACACACAGAAATCCCTTGCATTCCTATACATTAATAATGAGAAAACAGAAAGAGAAATTAAGGAAACAATTCCATTCACCATTGCAATGGAAAGAATAAAATACTTAGGAATATATCTACCTAAAGAAACTAAAGACCTATGTATAGAAAACTATAAAACACTGGTGAAAGAAATCAAAGAGGACACTAATAGATGGAGAAATATACCATGGTCATGGATTGGAAGAATCAATATAGTGAAAATGAGTATACTACCCAAAGCAATTTATAGATTCAATGCAATCCCTATCAAGCTACCAACGGTAATCTTCACAGAGCTAGAACAAATAATTTCACAATTTGTATGGAAATTCAAAAAACCTTGAATAGCCAAAGCTATCTTGAGAAAGAAGAATGGAACTGGAGGAATCAACCTACCTGACTTCAGGCTCTACTACAAAGCCACAGTTATCAAGACAGTATGGTACTGGCACAAAGACAGAAATATAGATCAATGGAACAAAATAGAAAGCCCAGAGATAAATCCAAGCACATATGGACACCTTATCTTTGACAAAGGAGGCAAGAATATACAATGGATTAAAGACAATCTCTTTAACAAGTGGTGCTGGGAAAACTGGTCAACCACTTGTAAAAGAATGAAACTAGAACACTTTCTAAAACCATACGCAAAAATAAACTCAAAATGGATTAAAGATCTAAACGTAAAATCAGAAACTATAAAACTCCTAGACAAGAACATAGGCAAAACACTCTCCGACATACATCACAGCAGGATCCTCTATGACCCACCTCCCAAAATATTGGAAATAAAAGCAAAAATAAACAAATGGGACCTAATTAAACTTAAAAGCTTCTGCACAACTAAGGAAACTATTAGCAAGATGAAAAGGCAGCCTTCAGAATGGGAGAAAACAATAGCAAATGAAGCAACTGACAAACAACTAATCTCAAAAATATACAAGCAACTCCTACATCTCAACTCCAGAAAAATAAATGACCCAATCAAAAAATGGGCCAAAGAACTAAATAGACATTTTGCCAAAGAAGACATACAGATGGCTAACAAACACATGAAAAGATGCTCAACACCACTCATTATCAGAGAAATGCAAATCAAAACCACTATGAGGTACCATTTCACACCAGTCAGAATGGCTGCGATCCAAAAGTCTACAAACAATAAATGCTGGAGAGGGTGTGGAGAAAAGGGAACCCTCTTACACTGTTGGTGGGAATGCAAACTAGTACAGCCACTATGGAGAACAGTGTGGAGATTCCTTAAAAAACTGGAAATAGAACTGCCTTATGATCCAGCAATCCCTCTGCTGGGTATACACACTAAGGAAAACAGAAGGGAAAGAGACACGTGTACCCCAATGTTCATCGCAGCACTGTTTATAATAGCCAGGACATGGAAGCAACCTAGATGTCCATCAGCAGATGAATGGATAAGAAAGCTGTGGTACATATGCACAATGGAGTATTACTCAGCCATTAAAAAGAATACATTTGAATCAGTTCTAATGAGGTGGATGAAACTGGAGCCTATTATACAGAGTGAAGTAACCCAGAAAGAAAAACACCAATACAGTATACTAATGCATATATATGGAATTTAGAAAGATGGTAACAATAACCCTGTGCATGAGACAGCAAAAGAGACACTGATGTATAGAACAGTCTTATGGACTCTGTTGCAGAGGGAGAGGGTGGGAAGATTTGGGAGAATGGCTTTGAAACATGTATAATATCATGTATGAAACAAGTTGCCAGTCCAGGTTCAATGCAGGATACTGGATGCTTGGGGCTGGTGCACTGGGACAACCCAGAGGATTGGTATGGGGAGGGAGGAGGGAGGAGGGTTCAGGATGGGGAACACATGTATACCTGTGGTGGATTCATTTTGATATTTGGCAAAACTAATACAATATTGTAAAGTTTAAAAATAAAATAAAATTAAAAAATAAAGAACAGCCATGAAAAAAAATATTATATATTACAACTATAAAAACATTTAGATCTTGGTGATAGAATAGTTTATTGCTTATGCTAGTTCTATAGGTATTTAGTTAATTTTCTCTGTTTTCAAAGAATATATATACCAGAGACAAATGAACTTAATGACGCACTTTTAAGAATTAAGGGTATTAGGTGAAAACCTTGTAACTCTTACATTACATCTAATACATGCCTTAGTGACAGAATCTGGTGTTATTCAGATGTAGTGAATAAATACATTTAAGACTATTTCATAGAGTAAAGCTTTTTCTCTAATAGAATTAATTGCATTATCCACAGTTTCAGAATAGATCATATTCCATTAGTTTATCAGAAAGATTGTCTTGTTGGTTTTCTTTCTCCCATCATTCTAAATAAAAGAGTTTATTCTATAGCAGTTTTAAAGGATTTGCTTTAAAAATAACCTCTAAAGATTTAGAACCTATGGAGTGACCACCTTTACACGTTACTGGTCACAAGTCATTTTAAAGCAACTGAATCCAATCTGATAATAATGTTCTGTCTGTGTAATCCTCAGGGGAGGATGTAGAAGTTAGTCACATAGCCCAGCAAAAGAACTGCCTGCCAGGCAAGTGCCATAGATAAATAGTCCCAAAAGGACTTTGAGGAACAGGAAAAGTTTGTCTATATCTTATAGAGAGAAGCGTAGTTTGCTTCACAGTAACTGGATATTTTAGACATTTTAGGGTTTTCTATTTAATAATTGGATGTGTAATTGCCTGAACAATTTTATTGTGTTTTAAAAATACATGCTTTACTTCCTGATTGTCCTCCAACATTTTTTAAAACTCTTCTTTAAAGAAAAAATTACTTTGCCTTTCCTGCTTCTGGAATCTATTACAGCAGAAGGCAGAGAAGCTGGAAACATCAGTAATGAAGCAGTGATTGACAGATAAATGTAGAAAATAGCACAACTCATGAGATAACTGGGAACTGCTGGGCAATCACATGTTTGAGAAGGAAGGAAGGACTCACACAATAAATATAATACATAAATCTTTTGGTGGGGTATGTCAAAATTCCAGAGTGAATTTAAGACATAAAGGACATTTTGAGTCACGTTGTCACTTTTCTTTCCTTGGTCGCTCATCCTCAATGCTGGGCAAAAAAAAAAAGAAAGAAAGAAAGAAAGAAAGAAAAATCATGCATCTTCCACAATTCTCCCTGATAATACAGTGTGATAGGATATGACATTTCTTAAGTTCTTGAAGTTTTCAAGACAAATAAAGAAGTGGGATGGGAGAGGGAGAGGGTGGTGATATTTCTGATGAAAAAGGTTTTTCAAAGCATTTTTTGTATTCCAGGTCTCACTGTTATAATTATTGACATTTTTGGAGACATTAATGATTTTGCTTGACATCTCCCTATAATCTATTTTGCTAATCATCTTAATCAGAGTATGCAGAACATAATTTAACATTTTTCTTCTAACTCAGGGCCTTCACATGACTATTAATTAGCACACTGCAGTAAGAGAATGATGCCTTAAAGGACTATTAAGAGGTGGAGGCCTTCTTGCCCTGATCTAAATGGCGCCAGATGGCTGTCTAATTAGTTACCCTGCTGCATCTACATTTCACTTCGGAGCTGCTATCTCCTTTGCAGAATAGTAGTTAACAGAGCCTACTCATTATTTTTCACATTTATTTGACCTGATGTCTTATATAGTCTGAGGAAATAAAATTACAAAATTGATTACATTTTAAAACTTAATTATTTTGGTTAATGTAAAGGTTTGTCTTCCGTCTCACCCAAAGAGTAAATATTTTATACAAATAACAACATTCATGTGAGTGTGTCTACTTGCCCCCAAGCTTTTTTAGTGTACTTCAGAAATTGCCAGTTGATGTTTTTAAGGTTTAAATTTTGAATCCTGGAACATAAGTGAATATTTTTTTGTGCCTATAGGTGAACATCTCATTGCAGATTTGTAATATGTAGTTCACACTTAGGGCTTCCTTAGTGGCTCAGATGGTAAATAATCTATCTGCTAGTGCAGGAGACCCAGGTTTGACCCCTGGGTCAGGAAGATTCGCTGGAGAAGGGAATGATTACCAACTCCAGTGTCTTTGCCTGGAGAATCCCATGGAGAGAGGAGCCTGGTGGGCTACAGTATATGGGGTTACAAAGAGTCAGACACAACTGAGCGACTAACAGACACAGACACAGAAACACACACATACACAGAGTTCACTCTTCAGCCCACCACACAAAAAAAACATTACGTGTATTTTCAAGGTACAACTACCAAAATAGTTAAAAGCAATGAATTGCGTCATGCTAGTGTTTCATTTTATGGCACCTCTGAGATGTCATAAAATGAGACATATGTACAGAGTATAGAGATCTCAGGGAAATGTCTTCCCTAGCAGCAATAACCATATTAAAATAACCACTTCTTATGTATTTTAGTCTATAATTTTCTTAAGATGAATAAGTAGTAATTTTAATTGCAATAAATTTACATATGTCATATATGCTCAAAAGGACTATATAGAACCCAAATGAAAGAAAACCATGAAGATGTACCTCCCAAATCAATTCAGCTGAGTTCAAATTACTAGTTATTAAGAGAATACAATTATTTAAATATATATTAAAGATATATTTAACCAAAATAAAGATATATTAAATCTATCAGAAATTTACTGCTGTATTCTCAGATTTGGAATAATAAATATTTTATAAAATTTAATTATTTTTTACTGCACTCGGTCTTCATTGCTTTGCACTGGCTCTCTAGTTGCCATGAGCAAGTTTTAAACTGCAGTGGCTTCTCTTGTTGCAGAGCACCGGTTCTAGGCTATAGAAGCTTCAGAAGTTGTGGCATGTGGACTCAGTAGCTGTGGCCCACAGGCTCAGTTGCTCTGTGCATGTGGGATTCTTCCCAGACCAGGGTCAAACTCATGTCTTCTACTCTTATCCACTGCCTTACCAGGGAAGTCATGATTGGTCTTTTAAGATTTTGAGCTTGAGTTGATAAAATAAAGCATTTCATAGGTTTTCTTCAATTTAAAAACAATCTAAACCATTTTGACTTACTTCATCTAACCACAGTTGAATTCATGACCTTTTTTTTTTTACAATAGAGCTTTAAAAAATGTACTTTTCATCTGACTCCAGCTTTTTTGTCTTTTTCTCCAAGCATAATAACTTTTCTACCTGGAAACAAACTAAATATGATCATTTAAAAATTGATATTTTGAAGTTATGGTTTTGGAAAATACAGATTCTCCAATTTTTAGAGATAAGAGTTCTAACTGTAGCCTTGATATGTGAATTTTCCACCTCTTTGCATATATGCAAAATGTTTTGGTTATGTATCTCTATCAAGAAAGGGAGGACACCATTAGCATTTCCTACTATTCTTGCTTTTCAAATGCACTATTTCATGTTTCACTGCTTGTGATTGTCAGATTTAGGTGTCCAGTTGGCTGGATTTTAATCTTTAGTCATTTAATCAAATACTAATTTAGGTGCTGATATGAAGATATTTTACAAAACTGATTAATATCTACAATCAGTTGACTTCAAGTCCTCCATAATCTGGGTGGATCTGATCAGACAGTTGAAAGGCTTTAAAAACAGAACCAAGATTTTCCTGATTAAGAAAAGAAGACTTTATAGGGCTTTCCTGGTGATCCACTGGCAGAGAACACGCCTATCAATTCATGTGACACAGATTCAATCCCTCAGCCAAGAAGATTTCACATACCTTAGGACAAGTAAACCCCTATGTGGCAACTACTGAAGCCCACATACCTTGGAGTCTGTGCTCCACAACAAGAGAAGTTGTCACAGTGGGAAGCCCATGCATCACAACTGGAGAATAACCACTGCTTGCCTGGTGGGCTGCCGTCTATGGGGTCTCACAGAGTCGGACACGACTGAAGTGACTTAGCATAGCATAGCATAGCCACAGCTAGAGAAAGGCCTTGTGCAATGATGAAGACCCAGCACAGCTACAAATAAATAAAAGTAGACATTCTGCCTGTGAACTGAAACTCCCAGCCCCCACAATGGTGTAAGACAATTCCTTGAAACAAATTATATCTATATACCCCCACACACACAACATATATGTGTACACATATAAACATATACTCACACATATACATTTATACACACTCTTGTTCACTACTTCTTTACACTTCAGTTGTATTGTTCAAGTGATAACTTCTCTAATCTGAAAATAATTTGGCTATCTTAAACTTATATATAAAATAAATAACATCAAAATTACAAGGCTTTTGAATACATTTGTTACACATATACATATATATATATGTGTGTGTGTATGTGTGTGTATATATATGCCTTTAGAAAATAACAATCAAAACATGCACAATCAATAATGCTCTTAGTCTAACTCTGTCCATATCACTGCTCTTTGGGCATCTTTTTGAAGAATGTTTCTTGCTCCTATTCTGTTCTATTCTATTTCCCATATTACACACTACTCTTAATTTTCAATGTGCCAGCTTCTGAAACCAGAAGTATTTCTCTTGATAAAAAGAACTTTTAGTGTTACCATTTTACATAACTGATGTAAACTATATTCATCATAAAATGCTATATAACAGCAGAAAGAAAAAAAAAGCAACTAAACACAAACCCAGATATACACACCATACACAACATGCATATATCCATTTCAATTAGATTGTATACAACTATGAATAATTTTTATCCTGGTTTTCATATTTTATGAAACTTTCATGTTATTATAATTTATTCCTGTACAGTAGTTAATGGTTAAATATTTTATCACATTGGCTTATCTTATTTAAATCCATTTTAACATTTTTGGTTTTCTCCTGAGTTGATTTTTTTATTTTTTAAATTTATTTAATTTGGAAGATAATTACTTTTGATATTATTAAATCAATACTTATTCATAAATCTTTCCATGTCTTAAATCTCCTTTGATTAAATTTTTCAATAAAAATCCTTTTTAAATAGAATAAATATATTTAGAGCTTAAAAATTACTTTCAAATTATTTTGCTGAAAGACACTGTTTTTACATTTCCACCAATAATAAATACATAGCTTTAGAAATCATTGTACCTAATATATATGATATAAAGATTAAAACATTATTTTATATATATATATATATATTATATATATATATAATTTTTGTTGGGAAAGATTGAGGGCAAGAGGAGAAGGGGCCACTGAGGATAAGATGGTTGGATGTCATCACTGATTCAATGGACACGAGTTTGAGCAAACTCTGGGAGATGGTGAAGACAGGGAAACCTAGCATGCTGCAGTTCATGGGGGTCACAAAGAGTCAGACATGATTTAGTGGCTGAACAACAACAACAAGTATTTATAAATATACCTCACAGATGCATATAATTTATTTATATAGTTATTATAACATAAATGTTTAAGTATATTGGTATATATGAATATAAGAAGACAATGTTGCTATATCATAGTTTTAGTGAAAATGTTAGCTCAGTCATATCTGATTCTTTGTGACTTCATGGACAATAGCCCACCAGGATCCTCTATGGAATTCTCCAGGCAAGAATACTGGAGTGGATAGGCATTCTCTTCTCTAGTGGATCTTCCCACCCAGGGATTGAACCCTAGTTTCCTGCATTGCAGCCAGGTTTTTATGGTCTGAGCCACCAGGGAAGCTCATAGTTTTAGAAGTCCCTTCTAAATAATAATTGTCACAGTAGTTAAATATGCACACGCAACAGGGGATGTTGTTATTCACTTCAGTTTGACTAATTCACTAAAGAGCTTACAGCATCACTATGTATCCCTTTTTATTATAAAGATTTACTAGAGATGAAAAGGAATTTTCCTGAAAGCTAATGCAAAGACCACTTTATTACAAAAGAATAGAGGGTAAGGGACAACTTTGAAGGATCTGGTGAAAAATGTATCATTAAAACAGTGAGACTGAAGCACATTTTCTCTGGTTCATAAGAGAGAGGGGCAGGGAATTCAAGACTCTGCTTTATCAATATTCAGTCTGTCCTCTGTTGAGTGAAAATGTACTTACACAAAATTTTGATAACAGGAATGAGAAGAAAAAAATCATTCTGTGATACTAGTGAGAGTCAAGTCTATTTTTATATTTTAAAGTGTCTTGCTCAAGTGTTGCATCTTAAAAGATTCAGGATCTTGAATAGCTTTAATACTTCACTTCATGACTGAAAGTTCATTTAATTTAAAGCATAAAATCAAGTATTTCATGAAAAGTCTCAAGAGCTTGACAGTTTCCCAACATTTGAGTCTTCTTATCATTCACTGCAGAGTAAAACTAATGGCATGTGGTCGCACAAACTCAAAAAGAAAATGCAACTGAAGCTGAAATTAGTAATTTTTCCCTACTAATATCTGAAAACTAAGATCATGGCATCCGGTCCCATCACCTCATGGGAAATAGATGGGGAAACAGTGGAAACAGTGTCAGACTTTATTTTTGGGGGCTCCAAAATCACTGCAGATGGTGATTGCAGCCATGAAATTAAAAGACGCTTACTCCTTGGAAGGAAAGTTATGACCAACCTAGATAGCATATTCAAAAGCAGAGACATTTCTTAGCCAACAAAGGTTCATCTAGTCAACGCTATGGTTTTTCCTGTGGTCATGTATGGATGGGAGAGTTGGACTATGAAGAAGGCTGAGCGCCGAAGACTTGATGCTTTTGAACTGTGGTGTTGGAGAAGACTCTTGAGAGTCCTTTGGACTGCAAGGAGATCCAACCAGTCCATCCTGAAGGAGATCAGCCCTGGGATTTCTTTGGAGGGAATGATGCTGAAGTTGAAACTCCAGTACTTTGGCCACCTCATGCGAAGAGTTGACTCATTGGAAAAGACTCTGATGCTGGGAGGGATTGGAGGCAGGAGGAGAAGGGGATGCCAGAGGATGAGATGGCTGGATGGCATCACTGACTCGATGGACGTGAGTCTGGGTGAACTCCAGGAGTTGGTGATGCACAGGGAGGCCTGGTGTGCTGCGATTCATTGGGTCGTAAAGAGTCGGACACGACTGAGCAGCTGAACTGAACTGAACTGAATATCTGAAAAATTTCCAGGTTTGATGATTTGTTTGTTACTTAGCTTCTTAAAAAATAACTAAATTTTAATTTATATTTTACTGGAATATCAATATCCACATATGCTTGCTTGCCACTGTCATAACATCAAGTAAATATGAGCTAGAAATTCTAATTCAGCAGGATAAAAACAAACTATGTATATACAATTTTTAAAAACCTACAAAACCACAGAAAGTTGACCAAAACACTTCTCTAAACTTATTTGGTCTGAGAGGACTGATTTTAATGCTCATAAATGTAAAGTTTATGAAATACATGTTTTAATTTTATGATAACTATTTTGCCTAAAGGATTTTGCTTCTTTCATTTTACTTATGATTTATTTGTATTTGAGGTCATGCTCCCTGTTGCACAGATTCTGTGGCAAAGATTCATGTGCAGAATATTTATTAGAAGAATATTTAATAAACTATACTCATAGTAAAAGACAACGAGAAACGGGATGGCCCAGATAGAAATTGAGCAGTGGTTAATTTGGAAAACACCAACCACACAGAAATTTCTGGAGCTGAAAAGACCTTTCAGAGTTGTTTCCAATTCAGATATGAGGGCCATGCTTTCTTAATCTACTGTGGCTGTCCTGTTCCTCCTACTTAATTTTAATTGAGTGTGGGCTGCCTCTGATGAGAGATCAACTCTTGTGACAACTTCTTCAGTTATATGAATTAAAAACAAAAATTTCTTTGCATTTGGTCTTATTATTAAAAATGAATTACAGTGCATTACTAAGCAAGTATAAAATTTTAGCTTTTGTCAAAATAGTGGGACTAACTTTGAACTGATTATGGACTTTTATTTCACTTATCCTACTTTTTTGAATATCTACTATATAAAAAGAATGGCTATTATAATGTAAAAAAATATAAAGTATAAAAATGCAAAGCAATTCTCATGGTCTTGAGTAGATAATAGAAGAGATGATTGTTCAAATAACTGCAAAGCATTGTACTAATAATTTGAGCTGTTATAAATCAAGTTCTTGGATATGCTAAAGTGAAAGATACCAATTATAGGGCTCAGAAAAGTTTTGATAAGAGTTAGCACTTGTTTGAATTTTTAGACTGAATTAGAGCTTTGAGAGGCAGAGATGAATAGTAAGATCCTTCTAGGCAGAAGGATGTGCATTAGAAAGAAATAGAAGTATTAAAGTACAAAGTACTGGAGGGAACAATGATTATCTTAATCTGAGCCATATGAACAGAAGAGCTTCCCAGGTGGGGCAATGGTAAAGAAACTACCTGCCTGTGCAGGAGACACAGGAGACACACGAGGCCCGGGTTTGATCCCTGGGTCAGGAAGATGCCCTGGAGTAGGAAATGGTAAATCATTCCAGTATTCTACTTGGAAAATTCCATGAACAGAGGAGTCTGGTGGGCTACAGTCCATGGGTTACAGAGTCAGACATGACTGTGCATCTGAGCATCCAGGCATGAACAGAAGTAATGTTAGATTGTAGCAACTTAGATTGTTCCATCCCTCAGAAGTCAGACTGGACTCCACTTCCTGTCTTGTGGACATAAAGGACAGTGATGCTCTAATGACATCATCCACAAACTACTCCTATCCCTGTGCTTTCTCTCAGGTTCCACAACAAGCTAATCAATGGCCCTATCCACTTTAGCTCCAAAAGGTATTTCAAACTTGACCACGTCTTGCCACTTTTCTAGCACTGCAAGTATAATTCTAACCCTCATTTTCTGTCAGCTGGATGGTTGCAGTAATCTAATAGGACTCATTACCTTAGCTCTTGCTTTCCTATAATCTATTCTCTGGACAGCAGATGAAGCCGTCTTTTACAAATATAATTCAGATCATTGAACTCTTAATTTTAAAGGCTTCCAGTGACTTTTTATGACACAGAGATTAAAAGCCAGAATCTAGACCTTTACATGCAAGGTCTGACAGAATTTGTTTTCTGCCTATTGTTCTTGTTTTCTCTCTTAGAATTATTTCTTTTGCTCATGAATCATTGAGTTTCTAACACCTTCCAGGTTTGTTACATTTGGGGATTTTGTTATTTTTTTTCTGAGCCCTTATGGTCACATGGCTGTTACCCTCACATCTCTATTTTGTCTGAAGTATTACCTCTGAAAAGTATCCTTTGCTAAGTGAGCATCTAAAATAGCTTTTATGTGACCATTCTCAACCAAATACATTTTTAATGACATTTTATCCTGTTTATTTATGTTTATTTTCTGTTTCTCCCAACAAAATGGAAATTTCTTGAAAATAGACCTTAATATTTTTTCACTGTGTAAACAGAGTCTAGAAATGTAGATGGCAATTTTTATATGGAGGCCATAGATTATTAGTAAATGATAACATTATTCATTATAAAATATCTGTCAAGTTGGGTATTTCATAGATTTTTAAAATAAAATTGAAATAGTAATTTTGGTGAGTCTTGGTAAACTATCTTTTCAGAATATGAATCCCTAAAATATTCTAAAAGTTAATTTTAATGTATTCACAAATATTAAGTAATCTTAAGAACTGTATGAAAATTAAAGTTTTCAACAGAAGTGTGTATTTTCCAGATAGACTTTCATGAAGGATTTAGGAATGATGTAAGATAAGCATTAGACAGCAAAAACAACAAAAAAAATCTCATTGATTAAATCAAAGATATACAAACAGTGTTAAAGGGAAAAAATAGCTAGTAGGCCTAAAAGGACATAAAATATTAGTGGAGTATGTATAAATTTATATAAGGAGTATATCTAATTTATATGTATTTATATAAAGAGTATACATACTGTGCTTATTGGTCAAATAAGCACACGAGAGGAAATCATAGAACAAATATCAGCAATGCCCATTTGGTAAATAGTCTGCTGGTTCTTTGTAGGAGACTATGGTTTGATCCCTGGGTCAGGAAGATCCCCTGGAATCAGTCGTGTCCGACTCTGTGTGACCCCTTAGACAGCAGCTCACCAGGCTCCCCCGTCCCTGGGATTCTCCAGGCAAGAACACTGGAGTGGGTTGCCATTTCCTTCTCCAATGCATGAAAGTGAAAAAATAAAACTGAAGTCACTCAGTTGTGTCCAACTCCTAGTGACCCCATGGACTGCAGCCCACCAGGCTCCTCCGTCCACGGGATTTTCCAGGCAAGAGTACTGGAGTGGGGTGCCATTGCCTTCTCCGTCCCCTGGAGTAGGAAATGGCAACCAGCTCCTGGAGAATCCCCGGACAGAGGAGCCGCAGGCAGGCTACAGTCCCTGGGTCACAAAGAGTCAGACATGATTGAGCAACTTACATTTTCACTCTCATTCTGTCATGGTCTGATAGGAGTGTGTATTGATTTAATAGATCTGCCATCAGATGGGGTCCTAAACACCTCTACAGTATGAATAATAACTTAATTAATACTAGCTGCTTTCGTCCTTGAATCTGTGCTAACCAAGCCAAACTCCCATATTGGACCATTTAAAGGGAGCAAATGAACTATTTATGCAGGCTTAAACATTCCAGCATCTGTGACACATATATCTCATTGTAAATTAATGTATTGGCATCATCCTTATATGCTTATTTAATGTAAATCCACTTATGAGAGATGGATTTGCTCTCTTCGTGCTGACAAAATCATTTTCTATGCCAGAGGGCAAGATACAGGACTCTGGCAAATTTACCAAGGTAATGAAGGCCATTTGTGTAGCTTTTGGGAGATAACCTTAAGGTCTTTGCTTTGGGGACACACAGAGCATTGACCTTTGCTGAGTGTACTACAGAATTTTCTTATTTTAATTTCTAGAGTTTCTCTCCTTTAGAAAAAAATGAGAACACATTTTAATGATACAAAAATGTAATATCTTTGAAGTAAGCTCTTAAGATCTGAACACATTTCTATCACTTTGTAGTCTGTAATACCAAGTGAAGAAAAGTTTTATTGTATTTATTCATTCATTGAGCAATCATACTCTTATTTATCCTGTAATACAAAACTAACAAGATCCTTATATTCACTGAGTTTATCTTTCATTTGCATATGTGTAAGTTATACTAATTATACAAATAAAACTGTATAAAATCCCTATATAACAGAAGTATTAGACAGATTAATGATATTTTAGGCTCTAGGAAATGTAATTTCAAAACCTTTGCATAGAAAGTGCACAGTCTATTTGAAGAACTGAATCAATCTTGGCTAAAATGCTAAAAGCAAGGAAGAGTGCTCTTAAAATAGTTTTGATCATTAAAGGGTTGAGACTTTATAAATTGAAAAAGTGGGGAACATGTGAAGTTATTGGAGTGAAAAATTCTTTGAGTTATCTGATTTTCTTCTTCTAAATTATATATTAATAACACATAAGGAGAAAATAATGGTCCCCGAAGATGTCAGTGCCCTAATCTTTAGAACTTGTGAATACATTAGTTTAAATGACAAAAAAGTTGGTTTTTTTTTCAACATGAATAAAATTAAGATTTTGACATGAAAAGATTATCCTGTACTATCCAGATGGACTCAGTGTTGTCATAAAGGTAACCATGTTGTTACAATGTTGGTATCCATTGTTGTCATAAGGGTAACTCAATGTTGTTACAAGAAACAGGTGTGAAGGTCAATGTTAGAGAAGAGAGATGGAGAAACAAAGCAGAGATTGGAATGATGCTCTCTGAAAATAAGAGAGGCAATGAGCCAGGGAATGCAGGAACCTTCTAGAAACTGTAAAAGGCAAAGAAACATATTTTTCCCAGAGACTTCAGGAGAAGCAAGCTCTACGAACACCATGAAGACTGATTTTGGACTTCTATCTTCCAGGACAATAATACATTATGTTATATTATGCCAATAAATTTATTTGTTATAACACAGATAGAAAGAAAACTATCACAAATATTATGTGGTTTGATTTTCATTCTACATTGTTAAAGATTGAATGTTCTATATTTTTCATGTCAGGCTCTCAGTCGTGTCCGACTCTTTGCAACCCCATGAACTGCAGCACGCCAGGCCTCCCTGTCAATCACCAACTCCCGGAGTTCACTCAGACTCACATCCATCGATTTGGTGATGCCATCTGGCCATCTCATCCTCTGTTGTTCCCTTCTCCTCCTGCCCCCAATCCCGCCAGCATCAGAGTCTCTTCCAATGAGTCACTCTTCGCATGAGGTGGCCAAAGTACTGGAGTTTCAGCTTTAGCATCAGTCCTTCCAAAGAACACCCAGGACTGATCTCCTTTAGAATGGACTGGTTGGATCACCTTGCAGTCCAAGGGACTCTCAAGAGTCTTCTCCAACACCACAGTTCAAAAGCATCAATTCTTCGTTGCTCAGCCTTCTTCACAGTCCAACTGTCACATCCATACATGACCACTGAAAACCATAGCCTTGATTAGACGGACTTTTGTTGGCAACATAATGTCTCTGCTTTTGAATATGCTATCTAGGTTGGTCATAACTTTCCTTCCAAGGAGTAAGCGTCTTTTAATTTCATGGCTGCAGTCACCATCTGTAGTGATTTTGGAGCCCAGAAAAATAAAGTCTGACAGTTTCCACTGTTTCCCCATCTATTTCCCATGAAGTAATGGGACCAGATGCCATGATCTTCGTTTTCTGAATGTTGAGCTTTAAGCCAACTTTTTCATTCTCCTCTTTCATTTTCATCAAGAGGCTTTTTAGTTCCTCTTCACTTCCTGCCATAAGGGTGGTGTCATCTGTGTATCTGAGGTTATTGACATTTCTCCCAGCAACCTTGATTCCAGCTTGTGCTTCTTCCAGCCCAGTGTTTCTCATGATGTACTCTACATATAAGTTAAATAAGCAGAGTGACAATATACAGCCTTGACGTACTCCTTTTCCTATTTGGAACCAGTCTGTTGTTCCATGTCTAGTTCTAACGTTGCTTCCTGACCTACATACAGATTTCTCAAGAGGCAGGTCAGGTGGTCTGGTATTCCCATCTCTTGAAGATTTTTCCACAGTTTATTGTGATCCACACAGTCAAAAGCTTTGGCATAGTCAATAAAGCAGAAATAGATGTTTTGCTGGAATTCCCTTGCTTTTTTGATGATCCAGTGGATGTTAGCCATTTGATCTCTGGTTCTTCTGCCTTTTCTAAAACCAGCTTGAATATCTGGAATTTCATGCTTCACGTATTGCTGAAGCCTGGCTTGGAAAATTTTGAGCATTACTTTACTAGTGTGTGAGATGAGTGCAATTGGGCAATAGTTTGAGCATTCTTTGGCATTTCCTTTCTTTGGGATTGGAATGAAAACTGACCTTTTCCAGTCCTGTGGCCACTGATGAGTTTTCCAAATTTGCTGGCATATTGAGTACAGCACTTTCACAGCATCATCTTTCAAGGTTTGAAATAGCTCAACTGGAATTCCATCACCTCCACTAGCTTTGTTCATAATGATGCTTTCTAAGGTCCACTTGACTTCACATTCCAGGATGTCTGGCTCTAGGTGAGTGATCACACCATCGTGATTTTCTTGGTCATGAAGATCTTTTTTGTACAGTTCTTCTGTTTATTCTTGCCACCTCTTCTTAATATCTTCTGCTTCTGTTAGGTCCATACCATTTCTGTCCTTTATCGAGCTCATCTTTGTATGAAATGTTTCCTTGGTATATCTAATTTTCTTGAAGAGATCTCTGGTCTTTCTCATTCTGTTGTTTTCCTCTATTTCTTTGCATTGATCACTGAGGAAGGCTTTCTTATCTCTCCTTGCTATTTTTTGGAACACTGCATTCAGATGCTTATAACTTTCCTTTTCTCCTTTGCTTGTCACTTCTCTTCTTTTCACAGCTATTTGCAAGGCCTCCTCAGATGGCCATTTTGCTTTTTTGCATTTCTTTTCTATGGGGATGGTCTTGATCCCTGTCTCCCGTACAATGCCATGAACCTCCATCCATAGTTCATCAGGCACTCTATCTATCAGATCTAGTCCCTTAAATCTATTTCTCACTTCCCCTGTATAATCATAAGGGATTTGATTAGGTCATACTTAAATGGTCTAGTGGTTTTCCCTACTTTCTTCAATTTAAGTCTGAATTTGGTAATAAGGAGTTCATGATCTGAGCCACAGTCTTGTGTTTGCTGACTGTATAGAGCTTCTCCATCTTTGGCTGCAAAGAAAATAATCAATCTGATTTCGGTGTTGACCATCTGGTGATGTCCATGTGTAGAGTCTTCTCTTGTGTTGTTGGAAGAGGGTGTTTGCTATGACCAGTGTATTCTCTTGGCAAAACTCTATCAGCCTTTACCCTGCTTCATCCGTACTCCAAGGCCAAATTTGTCTGTTACCCAAGGTGTTCCTTGACTTCCTACTTTTGCATTCCAGTCCCCTATAATGAAAAGGACATCTTTTTTGGGTGTTAGTTTTAAAAGGTCTTGTAGGTCTTCATAGAACCATTCAACTTCAGCTTCTTCCGTGTTACTGGTTGGGGCATAGACTTGGATAACTATGTTATTGAATGGTTTGCCTTGGAAATGAATAGGGATCATTCTGTTGTTTTTGAGATTGCATGCAAGTACTGCATTTCGGACTTTTGTTGACCATCATGGGTACTCAATTTCTTCTAAGGGATTCCTGCCCACAGTAGTAGATATTATTTACTATAGTTAATTAAAACTATAAATCTAGCTCCCTCGGGCATAGGGCCATAGTTCTGACTTCCTTAGGGTCAGGCTATGTCCATCATACATCACATTATTTATCTATACTTACCTGAAACATACAGACTGCCAGTTATTGCCCCTGAAAAAATGGGTTTATTTGGACCAGCAGAGAATTGCAATTAGGGATCTGCAACCATAAGAGAAAAGAATTCTTTTATAGAAGGGAAGTCAGGGGGGCTATAGTAAACAAAGAGTACATGGTACTTGCCAGGAAAAGAGGAGTCTTTCTTCTTCTTGTGGGGCTATGTTATCATTAGAGAGGGGTGAAAACTCCCTATTCAGGTCTCCATACTCAATTTTGTTGAGGTTTCTGCTTATTCCTTTTTATTCTTGCTAATCGATTTAATGGAACAAATTGAAAAAAATGTATATTCAAGCTATTGATTTTCCTCAAAACCAAATTTTAGTTCTTACTCCACTTCTGACTTTTATCACCTGTATCAGTTCAGTTCAGTTCACTTGCTCAGTCGTGTCCAACTCTTCGCGACCCCATGAATCACAGCATGCCAGGCCTCCCTGTCCATCACCAACTCCCAGAGTTCACTCAGACTCATGTCCATTGAGTCGGTGATTCCATCCAGCCATCTCATCCTCTGTTGTCCCCTTCTCCTCCTGCCCTCAATCCCTCCCAGCATCAGAGTCTTTTCCAATGAGTCAAATCTTCACATGAGGTGGCCAAAGTACTGGAGTTTCAGCTTCAGCATCATTCCCTCCAAAGAGATCCCAGGGCTGATCTCCTTCAGAATGGACTGGTTGGATCTCCTTGCAGTCCAACGGACTCTCAAGAGTCTTCTCCAACACCACAGTTCAAAAGCATCAATTATTTGGCACTCAGCTTTCTTCATAGTCCAACTGTCACATCCATACATGACCACTGGAAAAACCATAGCCTTGACTAGATGGACCTTTTTTGGCAAAGTAATGTCTCTGCTTTTGAATATGCTATCTAGGTTGGTCATAACTTTCCTTCCAAGGAGTAAGCATCTTTTAATAGGTGCTGACTAAGCTGCCTGAGGAACTTCAGGCTCTGACCAAAATGTAAAGCTCTCTGTTTCTTTCTTTCTATTTTTTTTTTTTTTTGCAAACATTTTTCATGGAAGTTTCCCATAACTATCAATGCATTAATAATTTGTGAATTTGCTTTTATATAACAAGGCTATAACAAGTAGCCTTGTTATTAAAATATGACCAAACTTACTAGACTTAGACTTAACTTTTAAAAGACATGACTTAAAATGAGTTTTCTGATCTTGGTTAACAAACAGCCTATTTGTTTCCAGTCAACATAGAAAATTATGTGACATTTAAAGGACACAGCTTGACCCTAGGGATGTCCGAAATTTGGCCTTATTCCCCAGGGAGCTAACATTGCAGATTTAGTTAACTATAGCAAATAATATAAATGTCATAGTTTTGAGATGATTGTTAAATAATAGAGTATATTAAAAAAGAGCAAGGCACCTGGCATATAGAGGCTGTTGGATCATCACCATCGCTCTTCCAATCTGTCTCTTGGTTTCCTCTAATCAGGTCAATCCAACTGTATGACTCATTTTTCAGGGAGCTTCTTTTGATAGACTCAGTAGCCAGGGGAACCTGAGACTGTTTCCTGTACCAGAAAACAGAATAAATCCAGAAAGCATATATCAGTGAACGCCAATATTTCACTACTGACTGCTTAAATCAAGCCTGCAGAAGAGAGTTTGGAGGGTATATTTTGGTGTCCCAAGTCTTACACTGGTGATCTGGTCATTCCACTGGAGGCATCAATCCGGTCTCCTTCCATTTCACATCAGTGCTGTCTCTGCAGTGGAATATCATCTGACAGGGAGTTTAGATGCAGGCATCACCTACTGTTTCTGTGACGAGTATCTGACACGAACTGACTTTTAAAATTACAGGTACTCAACCAGATTCATGCGCCATGTGCTGACACTGGATGGTGCCAAATAAATATTAAATGAGTCATGGAATTAAAGGGTTGAGGTTACAAAGGATGAATTAGCAACATTCATCCCCGTCAAACATTTCCTGGCTGGCACCATTTGACATAAAAGAATCCTTTTCTCCCTTGATCTGTGGGTTTGTGTGTGTGAGCACATATGTGTGTGTCTGTATTTGTCATTTTCTTTAATTTAGAGTAGAAAGAGGGAGGGTATCTGTTTTCCAACCTCTTACCCATTTCAGTGAAATGAGTAAATTTTTAAAACTCCCCCCCCCGCCCCGCCACCAGAACAAAAAACCAAGTTTCTTAGTGGGACTTTGGAGAGGTTGGAGTAACAACAGGTCCCAGGCATGCTAAGCATTTCTAAGCCTGAGGGAGAAGGAGAGTACCGCAACAGGAGGTGATACTTCCTCCAGTGCAGACATAACAGATTAATGCTTAAGAAGCTATTCTAACCTGAATCTGACTGCAAATGGATTCAAACCATCTTTATTGCAACCCTCTCTAGGATATCTCACTGATGATTTAGAGAAGACAGGATACATTTTGGAGGCTTCTGGAGTCATGCCTCACTCAGTAAAATATTTATATTGAAATCATCTTTATAATGACTATAACAGAATTATACTGCACCTTTATAATGCAAACTCTCTCTAAAACAACCTATAATTACAGTTTATCACCTATAAGGTTTATATTTTGGAAACCTTGCCAGAGCATAACATATCCAAAAACTGCTGATTTAATGGCCATAAATTTACAATTTTAAAGCAACTGGCATACGTTCCAAATTCTGTTGTTACCTAACCTTTATTTATGTCTTTGCAACTAGCAGACATCAAGGGATAAAACTGTACTATACAGATAGTACTGCAAATATAATGCAACCCAACCTCACAGGTTTATAATGAGCAATAAACCTGATTTATTAAACATACTCTATTAATGTTGCACCAAGGATAAAGTGATTATGGCATCTTTTACATTGTCAGAATTTACAATGATCATTTCTTCTTAAGAAAAGAGCCACATCTTTATAAAATAGTCACTTGACTCTGACATGCTGGGCTGTGTAAAGCTGATAATGAGTTGAAAATGAACACTGTCAGCAGTATGTTCTCTGAAATATACATGACGTTTGAATCAAAACAATAGTAAACAACCCTTTACTTCTTTCAGAAGGAAGTTGCTATTTAAATGTCTAGAAAATATTCCTCGAATGAGTGTGAACCAATAGAAGCATAAGCTTTTGAAATTTGAAGTTTAAAATAAGTCCCTAAAATTCAAATGTCAAGGATACAGAAATAAAAATATCAGGCATTAAAAACATTTGACAATACAGGGCAACAAGATAACATTTTTAAAAATCTTGGAAAATCAAAATCTTTCATTTATAGTTACTCATAGTATTTTCTAGTGAATAAATTAAGTGAAGATTATATAAATATGTGTATTATTGAAATATTAAATATATACATATATTATACATTTTTTCTACAAACTTATTAGGTGAACACAACAAAAGAAACCAATTCTGAGAAGTTTCCTGAAGAAAATATTTTTTTTCCATTTATAAAACAAGATATCTTACTTCTCTGTATCACACATTTCATCTCAGGGAGTTTTAGCTGAGCCTACACTAAAAAGCCTCTTGATGAAAGTGAAAGAGGAGAGTGAAAAAGCTGGCTTAAAGCTCAACATTCAGAAAACGAAGATCATGGCACCTGGTCCCATCACTTCATGGGAAATAGATGGGGAAACAGTGGAAACAAGTGTCAGACTTTACTTTTTGGGGCTCCAAAATCACTGCAGATGGGGATTGCAGCCATGAAATTAAAAGACGCTTACTCCTTGGAAGGAAAGTTATGACCAACCTAGATAGCATATTCAAAAGCAGAGACATTTCTTTGCCAACAAAGGTCGGTCTAGTCAAGGCTATGGTTTTTCCTGTGGTCATGTATGGATGTAAGAGTTGGACTGTAAAGAAAGCTGAGCACCAAAGAATTGATGCTTTTGAACTGTGGTGTTGGAGAAGACTCTTGAGAGTCCCTGGGACTGCAAGGAGATCCAGCCAGTCCATTCTAAAGGAGACCTGTCCTGGGTATTCTTTGGAAGAACTGATGCTGAAGCTGAAACTCCAGTACTGTGGCCACCTCATGCGAAGAGTTGACTCATTGGGAAAGACTCTGATGCTGGGAGGGATTGGGGGCAGGAGGGGAAGGGGACGGCAGAGGATGAGATGGCTGGATGGCATCACCAACTCAATGGACGTGAGTTTGAGTGAACTCTGGGAGTTGGTGATGGACAGGGAGGCCTGGTGTGCTGCAATTCATGGGGTCACAGAGTCAGACATGACTGAGTGACTGAACTGAACTGAACTTTTTTAGGCACTAGGAAAAGTCTGTGGCTAAGAGATGACCAAAAATATTCACACCATCCTGTTAGTAATATAGATTTTTTTCAGTGTCGGTTAAGTTACACTGAAGTAGCCAGTATCAATTCTTCCGTAGTTATTTTGGTCAGTAATACCAGAGGCCTGACTCTCCTTCCACTTATTTGGTTAAAATATTTAATTCCTCCCCATATTAAACTCTTGATGCTGCAACATCTTTATGAGCAGAGACTATTCTATTACCTCTTGAAGTAGGGTTTAGCCAATTCTGATTCTAAGACTTAAGGGATCTTATATGCTTCCCTTTGCTCTTTACTGCACCTACAATTTCCATTAAAACAACATCCCTCAGTTTCTCTTAAGCCCAGGTCTTAAGAGAAAAATGAGGGATACAGGGTGTTGACCCATTGAGCTGAGCCCGACTTGCTCATCAGTGTCCAGTCATCATAGCCTAGAGCAGAATCTCACCAAGGAGCCAGCAGCTTTATAAGAATAAATGTTTATTGTTGTATGTATGCTTATGTATGCAAATGAAGTTATAGTGTTGGTTTTTTACTAACAATAGCTAAGTGATATGGTGGCTCAGATGAGGATGGTAACAGTGAAAACACTGTGCTCAGACTTTGGATATACTTTCAAAACATAACCAGAAAGAGAAAATGTATGAGATAAAAATCTAAAGGATAACTCCAAAGTTTGAATAACTAAAAGGAGGGAGTTGCATTTTACTGAGATAGCTAACTAAAGGTTGAGTATGGACCAGTTAAAGTTTTAAACATAGCATTATGAGCTAAAGGGTGCTCCTTTAAAATTCATATATTGAAGTTCTAGCTCCCAGAACCTCAGAATATAACTATATTTGGAGAAAAAGCTTAAGTTAAAATAAGGCCATTATGGTAGGGCCCTCATCCGATATAATTGATGTTCTCATAAGAAGTGGAGGAGACACCAGGGATGCATTCATCCAGAGGAAGGACCATGTGAGGACACAGCAACAGGGTGACCATCTGCAAGAAGGTGGAGAAGGCTCAGAAGAACCCAACCTTCTGTCACCATGATCTTGGACTTCCATTCTTCAGAACTGTGAGAAAATAAATTTCTGCTGTTTAAGCCAGTAGCTTGTGCTATTTTGTTATGGCAACTTTTGTAAATGAATGCAAAGTTTTTTCACAGACCTTATATTGACTTTGGGAGCCAGATAATTCTTTGTTGATGGGGCTATCCTGTTCACTGTAGAATGTTAAGCAGCATATTTGGCCCCTATGTACTTGACATCAGTAGTAACCCTTCAGCTGTCTGTGACAATCAAAAATGTCCGTAGATACTACCAAATGTCTTTGGGATCTAAAATGACAGCTGATTGAGAATCTCTGTTCTAAACTAAGAGATCCCACAGAAGCTCAGGAAATTTTAATAATTTTCCTCATCTAAGGTCTGTCTTTATGACGAATCTAGATATGAATTGAAAACCCAGATTCATCTGACTCCAAAGGCAATGTATTTGTCAACGCAACCTATTATTGCTGGCAGAATGGTCAAAGGTGTATGGTTATAATGGGACCCAGTGGTGAATGAACAGGACTGAAATATTCCTTGAGAAAATGTACCCTGATTCCGAAGCACAGTTCAGAAAGTGCTACTGAGGTTCCAGGTAAACAATATTGGTAGCCCTGATTTTTGAAACGAAAATTAATGGATCACTTGGAACTCATAATTCCATGAAAATCTCCACTTATCTGCTTGTTCCAATTTTACTACTGATATTTCTTTGAGCCAGATGATATCTATAATCGTAAGGTAAGGGAAAGCTTTGAGGTGTCAAAAATCTATTAATAGAATAGGGGAAAGACACAAAGAACTGCAAGAATATTACTTAATTTTCAATTAGTTATCTCAATTATCTACTTTGTTCTTATCTGACACATTTCACTGTGAACGGCATGCCATGCAAGATTGTATTTTCTCTATTATTTTTATACTCTTCGCGTTTCATAGTACATTTACCCTATAGTCTGAACTTAATAAAAATTCAAGTTTTATTAGGGCTTCCCCAGTACAGAAGCCCTAATAAAAGTATACTGAATGATTAAATAAGTGAATGCACCATCATAGTAAAATAGCAAAAAAGAAATAAAGAATCCAAAAAATGAAAAAGAGAGTGAGATTACAAAACCAGAAAGTATCTGTGTTATGAACAGGACAAGAAGATACTGAGGTTTTGGTTTACAAGTATAAGTGCATAAATTAGCCAGGAAAAAAAAAAGAGAGAGAGAGAGAGAAAGAAAGAAAAATGAAACAAAAACATCCAAATTCTGTGGTCCAATCTAATCTGTCAATGTTTCTGTAAAGACCTTGACAAACTGTTAGGAGTTAAGAATTGAAAGGGTCTTAGAAAGGCAGAAATAAAGAAAGCTTACCAATGGTTTTTATCTAGCAGTGTCAGCTTGGCTCATTTTTTCTGGCATTTTAATGCTAATTTGCTAGAAAAGAGTCTAGGATTCAGAGGACTGCAATAATTTTAATTATGTTTGGCCTGAAGCACATAGCTGCACAGTGAGTGGGAGTAAGCACTTCTTAAATTTCCTAGTGAGTATTTTCTGAAAACTGCATTGCAAAAAATACATGTGAATATCTGTAATTTAAGAAAAACACTTCAAACAAACTCAAAAACAAAATAATCAAAGAAACGTGTTTTGGAGACACTAAAAGCAAAGTAAAAAGGATTTGTAGTCATTGTGGGAGAGAAAATTGTCACAGGCTAGAAATAAGTTTATAAGATGATTTAAAAAAAAAAAAAAAAGGGCAGAGTTCTGCAAATACTGCTGTTGAACCACCACAATGAACTCTGGTCTAACTGTGTGTTGTATCAAAATAGTAGACATACTTCCTGTCGTGTTTATACTTTAGATCTTTAAAAGTGCAGAATGCTACATTTTAAGTGGGCCACTGTGGAAATGTTTTGTTCCATTCATCTTGGGCTACTTAGACAAGCAAAAATCTTGAGAATATCTCTCTTTCTCTCTTTTGTTTAATAGTTCTTCTGTGTATTCTTGCCATCTCTTCTTAATATCGTCTGCTTCTGTTAGGTCCATACTGTTTCTGTCATTAATTGTGCCCATTTTTGCATGAAATGTTCCCTTGGTATCGCTAATATTCTTGAAGAGATCTCTATTCTTTCCCATTCTATTGTTTTTCTCTATTTCTTTGCACTGATCACTGAGGAAGGCCTTCTTATCTCTCCTTGCTGTTCTTTGGAACTCTGCATTCAGATGGATGTATCTTTCCTTTTTTCCTTAGTCTTTCACTTCTCTTCTTTTCTCAGCTATTTGTAGGTCCCTTCAGATAACCATTCTACCTTTTTACATTTCTTTTTCTTGGGGATGGTTTTGATCACTGCCTCCTGTACAAGGTTACAAACCTCCATCCATAGTTCTTCAGGCACTCTGTCTACAGATCTAATCCCTTGAATCTATTTGTCACTTCCATTGCAAAAACATAAGGGATTTGATTTAATGGTTGAGTAATACTCCATTGTGTATATGTACCACAGCTTTCTTATCCATTCATCTGCTATGGAAACGTAATTAGCCTCTAATTAAAATTTTAAAAAAACTACCATTTTATAGTACATCAGAAATACAAAGAAATAAAATGAGACATTATATGCTTTCAAAAAAAAAGGGGGGGGGATTTGATTTAGGTCATACCTGAATGGCCTAGTGGTTTTCCCTACTTTCTTAAATTTAAGTCTGAATTTGGCAACAAGGAGCTCCTGATCTGAGCCATAGTCAGCTGCTGGTCTTATTTTGCTGACTGTATATGGAGCTTCTCCATCTTTAGCTGCAAAGAATATAATCAATCTGCTTTTGGTATTGACCATCTGGTAATGTCCATATGTGAGTCATCTCTTGTGTTGTTGGAAGAGGGTGTTTGTGGTGACCAGTGCATTCTCTTGGCAAAATTCTGTGAGTCTTTGCCCTGCTTCATCTTGTACTCTAAGGCCCAACTTGTCTGTTACTCCAGATATTGCTTCACTTCCTACTTTAACCTTCCAGTCCCTTATGATGAAAAATACATCTTTTTTGGTGTTAGTTCTAGAGGTTTTTAGGTCATCATAGAACTTTTCAGCTTCTTCAGCATTAGTGGTTGGAGCATATATTTGGATTACTGTGATATTGAATAAAGTTAATGAAACAGTAGTGACACATTATTTTAACTAAATCTTGTATCTTATTCAGATTTAATTAATTTTTAAATAGTCTTTTTTGTTGTTGTTCCAAGATATTATCCAGAATGCATTGTATCTAGTCTACATGCCTATATGTGTCATTAGGCTCCTCTTGGCTGTGACATTTTCTCATACTTTCCATGTTTTTGATGACCTTGACAATTTTGAGGATTTTGGTCACAAGTGTTATGAAATTATAGACAACTGGGATTAGTCATGCATTTTTATCAAGGTTATACTGACATTATAATCTGTCAAAGGATGACCACAGTGGCAAAGAGTCACTCTCATCACATCATATCAAGGGTACATACTATCAACATGACTTGTCAGTGTTGATGCTCACCTTGATCACAAGGCTGAGATAGTATTTGTCAATTTTTTCCACTATAAAGTTACTTCTTTCGTTCCTCCTTCTACACTGAACTTTTTGGAATTAACTGATTATGTATAACAAGACTTATGATGTGAACAGTTATGCTCTACCGTCATGAGGACAAAGTACCTACATAAGTTCTTCTTCATGGGAGACCTGCAAATTTACCTCCATCTATTTATTTATCACTCTGAACTCATGGATATTCATTTCACAGTTCGGATTATCACCCATTGTTACTTTATTTTCTTGCTCAATTTTTACACCTTTGCTTATTGGCTTCTGTTTCTCTGACATATCTACATAACTGTGATCTTTTTTTGAGCACTTCTTTATATTCTGACACTACACCATGATCAAAGTTTCGTGCATATATTTCCTGCTCAGTTTCTAAAATATAACACACTCTAAAATTCTGAATATCTACATAAACTACAACAAATAAAAGTAAATGCATTCTTTTTAAAAGTAAATTCAAATTTATTATTAACAAAATTTATTTAATTGATAATTTGAAGAATTTTTGGCATGTGTATGTTTATATAATGTTAACTATTATTGTATTTTAATTTAATTGTTTATTATATAGTATATATTAATATATCCATATATACATACATTTATGTTTATATGCACACACACAGGCATTCTTTTGAAAAAAGTACATCACTAGCCAAAATTAGATATGGATTCTAAAAGCTTACTCTTAGCTTTCCAAAATTTTTATAATAATATTTTTAATGAAAATCTATCTCTATTACATAACAGATATAAGAAACTTTTCATAAAATCCAAATTTTGAATTTTACATCATCCCTGTGGAAGGCTGCAGTCCATGGGGTCACTGAGGGTCAGACATGACTGAGCGACTTCACTTTCACTTTTCACTTTCATGAATTGGAGAAGGAAATAGCAACCCACTCCAGTGTTCTTGCCTGGAGAATCCCAGGGACGGGGGAGCCTGGTGGTCTGCCATCTATGGGGTCGCACAGAGTCGGACACAACTGAAGTGACTTAGCAGTAGCAGACTTAGCAGCCATATAAAATTATGGAAATTTTGACAGGATTTTTTATTTGGCTTTCCAAATAAAAATGATGAACAAAAATTCTATTTTGAAAAAATAAATTGAAAAATTGAAAAAATAAATCACCTCAAGCCATAAAGAACTAGTGTTAAAAAACATATATTTCTTTTAGAAAATCATTTATTCTAATTTTCTTTAAAATGATCACATTTGAATAGGTTGAACATTTTAAATGGATCTCTGTATTATGGATATTTGAGTATTCTTTTAAATAGCAACAGTATTTCATTTCAGGCTCCCCATGATTCTAAATAAAATGTAAGTGTTAGAAATGTAGAGAATCAATTTTTAAATTCCATTAATTACCAGGTGAAAAAGATGCTAGAACTGAATATTTATAGGCCCAACGCTAAATTATTCCAGGTAGAAAAGGCAAGAAATTACACTTCATTTCAGCTCAGTCAGTCACTCAGTCGCATCTGATTTTTGTGAGCTACTGGACTGCAGCATGCCAGGCCTCCCTATCCATTGCCAGCTCCTAGAGTTTACTCAAACACATGTCCATTGAGTTGGTGATGCCATCCAGCCGTCTCATCCTCTGTCATCCCCTTTTCCTCCTATCTTCAATCCCTCCCAGCATCAGAGTCTTTTCAAATGAGTCAGTTATTCACATCACGTGCCCAAAGTATTGGAGTTTCAGCTTCAACATCAGTCCTTCCAATGAATATTCAGGACTGATTTCCTTTAGGATGGGCTAGTTGGATCTGCTTGAAGTCCAAGGGACTCTCAAGAGCCTTCTCCAAAACCACAGTTCAAAAGCATCAATTCTTCGGCGCCCAGCTTTCTTTATAGTCTAACATTACTACTCACATCCATACATTACTACTGGACAAACCACAGCCTTGACTAGACAGACCTTTGTTGGCAAAGTAATGTCTCTGCTTTTTAATATGCTATCTAAGTTGATCATAACTTTTCTTCCATGGAGTAAGTGTCTTTTAACTTCATGGCTGCAATCACCATCAGCAGTGATTTTGGGGCCAAAATTTAAGTTTGCCATTGTTAACAATGTTTCTCCATTATTTGCTATGAAGTGATGGGACCTGATGCCATGATCTTAGTTTACTGAATGTTGAGCTTTAAGCCAACTTTTTCACTCTCCTTCACTTTCATCAAGAGGCTCTTCAGTTCTTCTTTACTTTCTGCCATAAGGGTGCTGTCATCTGCATATCTGAGGTTATTGATATTTCTCCCGGAAATCTTGATTCCAGTTTGTGTTTCATCCATCAAAGTATTTCACATGATGTACTCTGCATATAAGTTAAATAAGCAGGGTGACAATATACAGCCTTGACATACTCCTTTTCCTATTTAGAACCAGTCTGTTGTTCCATGTCCAGTTCTAACTGTTGCTTCCTGACTTGCATACAGATTTCTCAAGAGGCAGTTCAGGTGGTCTGGTACTCAAATCTATTTAAGAGTTTTCCACAGGTTATTGTGATCCACACAGTCAAAGGCTTTGGCATAGTCAGTAAAGCAGAAATAGATGTTTTTCTGGAACTCTCTTGCTTTTTCCATGATCCAGCGGATGTTGGCAATTTGATCTCTGGTTCCTCTGCCTTTTCTAAAACCAGCTTGAATATCTGGAAGTTCATGGTTCACGTATTGTTGAAGTCTGGCTTGGAGAATTTGAGCATTATTTACTAGCATGTGCTGCTGCTGCTGCTAAGTCACTTCAGTCATGTCCGACTCTGTGCGACCCCATAGACGTCAGCCCACGAGGCTCCCCGACCCTGGGATTCTCCAGGCAAGAACACTGGAGTGGGTTGCTATTTCCTTCTCCAGTGCAGGAAAGTGAAAAGTGAGAGTGAAGTCGCTCAGTCGTGTCCGACTCTTAGCGACCCCATAGACTGCAGCCCACCAGGCTCCTTTGTCCATGGGATTTTCCAGGCAAGAGTACTGGAGTGGGTTGCCATTGCCTTCTCCATGAGATGAGTGTAATTGTCTAGCAGTTGGAGCATTCTTTGGCATTGCCTTTCTCTGGGATTGGAATAAAAACGGACCTTTTCCAGTCCTGTGGCCACTGCTGAATTTTCCAAATCTGCTGGCATATTGAGTGCAGCACTTTCACAGCATCATCTTTCAGGATTTGAAACAGCTCAACTGGAATTCCATCACCTCCACTAGCTTTGTTCATAGTGATGCTTTCTAAGGCCCACTTGACTTCACATTCCAGGATGTCTGGTCTAGTTGAGTGACTACACCATCGTGATTATCTGAGTCGTGAAGCTCTTTTTTGTACACTTCTTCTGTGTATTCTTGCCACCTCTTCTTAATATTTTCTGTTTCTGTTAGGTCCATACCATTTCTGTCCTTTACCGAGCCCATCTTTGCATGAAATGTTCCCTTGGTATCTCTAATTTTCTTGAAGAGGTCTTTCCCTTTCTGTTGTTTTCCTCTGTATCTTTGCATTGATCACTGAGGAAGGCTTTCTTATCTCTTCTTGCTATTCTTTGGAACTCTGCATTCAGATGCTTATATCTTTCCTTTTCTCCTTTGCTTTTCACTTCTCTTCTTTTCACAGCTATTTGTAAGGCCTCCTCAGACAGCCATTTTGCATTTTTTGCATTTCTTCTCCATGGGGATGGTCTTGATCCCTGTCTCCTGTACAATGTCACGAACCTCTGTTCATAGTTCCTTAGGCACTCTGTCTATCAGACTGAGTCCCATAAATCTATCACTTCCACTGTATAATCATAAGGGATTTGATTTAGGTCATACCTGAACGGTCTAATGTTTTCCCCACTTTCTTCCATTTAAGTCTGAATTTGGCAATAAGGAGTTCATGATCTGAGCCACATTCAGCTCTGGTCTTGTTTTTGCTGACCTTATAGAGCTTCTCATCTTTGGCTGCAAAGAAAATAATCAATCTGATTTTGGTGTTAACCATCTGGTGATGTCCATGTGTAGAGTCTTCTCTTGTATTGTTGGAAGAGGGTGTTTGCTATGACCAGTGCGTTCTCTTGGCAAAACTCTATTAGCCTTTGCCCTGCTTCATTCCGTACTCGAAGGACAAATTTACCTCTTATTCCAGGTGTTTCTTGACTTCCTACTTTTGCATTCCAGTCCCCTATAATGAAAAGGACATTTTTGGGTGTTAGTTCTAAAAGGTCTTGTAGGTCTTCATAGAACTGTTCAATTTCAACTTCTTCAGTGTCACTGGTTGGGGCGTAGGCTTGGATTACCATGATATTGAATGATTTGCCTTGGAAACAAACTGAGACCATCCAGTCATTTTTGAGATTGCATCCCTCAATTAAATATAAATTAAAAAAATAAAGTATTAAAATAATCTCAAAACACACACACACATATACAATGTTGCTATTGTCATTTAGTCCTTGCTAGGTCGCTTCAATCATGTCTGACTCTGTGCAACCCCATAGACGGAAGCCCACCAGGCTCCCCTGTCCCTGGGATTCTCCAGGCAAGAACTCTGGAGTGGGTTGCCATTTCCTTCTCCAAGGCATGAAAGTGAAAAGTGAAAGGGAAGTTGCTCAGTCCTGTCCAATTCTTAGCGACCCCATGGACTACAGCCCACCAGGCTCCTCCATCCATGGGATTTTCCAGGAAAGAGTCCTGGAGTGGGGTGCCATTGCCTTCTCCACATTTAGTCCTTAAGTCATGTCTAATGCTTTGTGACCCTATGAACTATGGACAACCAGGCTCCTCTGTCCATAGGATTTCCCAGGCAAGAATAGTGCTGTGGGTTGCCATTTCCTTCTCCAGGGGATCTTCCCGACTCAGGGATGAAACCTGTGTCTCATGCATTGACAAGCAGTTGTTTTGTTTTGTTTGTTTTTTTTTTAACCACTGAACCACCAGAGAAGCCCATATGTGTGTGTGTGTGTGTGTGTGTGTGTGTGTGTGTGTTTCTAAACAGAAGGAATGGAAGAAATAAGAAGTGTATGGCATCTTGCAAAGAATAAAAAGTAAATTAAAAAGTAACTGTTAGACATTCAAATTAGGATTCTGGGATGAGGAAGATAAAATCTACAAACAACATGGTCCTTGCTGCTTGACAAAAACTTCCTACAGTACTAAGAAGGAGAAAACAACCAACTTATCCTTAAGTGAGAGAAAGGAAATTGAGAAATGTATATCTGGATACCTGGAATGCTTTGATACTTGTGGGACTTCAAACTTTTAATCAATACAATTTTCCTAACAGAGAAAAAAAAACACACGAGGCTAAATCTAGATTTAACCTCATATATAGCCCACAGACAAAATTGAGGCTGTTGATAGAGCTGGAGTTAAAATGTTCTTTATCCAGTTTGGGGTATAGTGTTGTATTACTTTGTTTCACCTGAACTTAAACACCACAAATTATTACTATTATTATTTAGTGTAATCTTATATTATGATGGGAGCCTAGTACACACACCAGAGCGAACTGTCACATTACTGATGATTCTCTGCCCATCCAACTCTTTTCTTTATTTAAGCAGTTATTATGAGAAGAAACAGATGGCAAAAATTAGAAAGTGAATGGTACACTAGCTTTATTGTAAATACAGAACATCAGATTCTCAGTCCTATTAAGAAGTACTGCTCAGTTTGAGCTCCACACTAGTGTGAAGAGGTGCAAATGCACTACCCTTTTCTTTCTTCCTTGCCTTTAACAGGGAGATGAGTTACTGTTCGGCTCTGACAATATCATTAATTTTATTATGGCATTAACTTCTAAACGATGACAGCTATCAGTAGCCTGAAACAGCTTCAAATGTCCTTTGAACAGTTTAGTTTTGCTAGTTAGGCTTCCAATTCCATAATGAGCTCACCCTCTCCCATGCCTGCCCTCTAAGAAAAGATGCTTTAAAATTCAGGTGTTGGATAGAAAACAACTAACATCAATTCCACAAGGATGGAAGACATAATTAACTTTATTGTGAACAAGTCAAGTTTGGGTATAACCAAAATACATTTTACAAACTTTGCTAAATCCATGGCCCTGTATATGAAGATTTAGCTTTGAAGTAGTCCTTCCAATGAAATAACATTTTAACAAATTAGCTTATGTTTGAATCAAATTGTACTAAACAGTTATATGTAACATTTTGGATACTGCTATCTCAAGCAGACTATGAAAACCATTACCCTGAGACCACAGCTTGCCTTCTATTTTTAAGCATGTCTTTTCTAGAAAGGCTTTCAAATTCCAGTACCCATGAGACAAAATTTCAGACAAGTTTTGACAATGATTATCTCTGTATTTAACTGTAGAGACCATCACAACCTTTAGACCAACTTTGGAATCAAACTGTATTATTTGTAATGTATTACTGCTTATCTATCATTCCTGAATTAAACTTTCATGGTCCTTTTTATGACATACATTTTGTTTCAAAAAGACCATAATTAGTAATAAAAGTAAAAGACCATAATTAGTAATAAAAATGTAACAACTGACATTTATTTCAATTGAAACATAATTGACATCACTTGGAATATTGTCTGTGAGGGAGAGGCATAAAGTCTTATTTTTCACAAAGTTTAATACAAATAATGTAAATCTACTATAGCCATGGATATGTAAATTTTATTTTTTCGTATTATTTAAGCTTTGAATGCCAATATAACTACTAAATAGATCACTGAATTTAATAATAAAAACGCTAACAAAGTACCATTCATCAGAATTTTAAATTCTATATTCTGTAGTCCTTTATTAGAATAATACATTCTAAGCAATTCTCCAAAACTCACTACTCTAAAAAGAGCTTCACAAGAAAATGCAAAGTTTCAAAAAAATCTAGAAATAAACCATCTAGAAAATCTGTCTCTGTTCACAGAATTCAGATCCATCCATATGGTGAATGGTTTTGTATGCTCAAATATGCTTTTAATTGAGGAAAAATCATAAAACTTTCACTGGGTCTGCAGTGCATCAACTTTATTGCTTTAAAACATTATGAAGCAGGTTTGTTTTCATTCTTTATCTTTGAGTTATAGAAGCCTGGTCTCTCCATTGACATATGGTACATAATCTTCAGTACCTTTTCCTTCCCTAAGATAATTCAAATCCTCCTCTTATAGTCATGTATTATTAAATGCAGTAAATATTGACTCTGTTTGTTCATAACATTCTAACTCATATATGAGTTGAATTCCAACTCTAGAAACTTCTAGAAGTATTAGATCCACTAAATGTCAAATAAATGGACATTTTGTTCTGCAGGCTTCAGATCTTCATGCATTAAGAAAGTTATCCAAGAACATGAGATATCTTTCCATTTATTTATATGTATTCTCCAGTTGATTCATCAATATGTTATAATTTAGTAAACAGGTCTTTTAGCACTTTGTTTAAATTTATTCCTAATTATTATATTGTTTTTAAGGAAGAATTACTATTTTTAAAATGTCCATACTATCCAATAATGATCAACAGATTCTATGAAATCTCTATCAAAATCCCAATGACATTTTCACAGAAATGGAAAAAAAAAATCTTAAAATCTGTATCAAACCACTGGAAAAACATGCATAGCCCGAGAAATCTTGAGAAAGATCAAAGCTGAAGGCATCATACTTCTCGATTTCAAACTATATTACAAAGCCATAGTAATTAAAACACTATCATAATGGCATAAAACAGGCACAGAGACCAGTGGAACAGAAAAGACAGACCAGAAATATCCTTAGGTATAAATAATCAATTAATTTTTCACAAGGCCACCAAGAACACACAATGGGTAAATAACAACTTCTTCAATTAATGTTGCTGGGAAAACTGGATATTTGTATGCAAAGAATGAAACTGGACCCCTCTCTTACACTACTCAAAAAATTTAACTTAAAATGGTTTAAAGATTTTGATGTAAGACCTGAAACCAGGAATCCCTGGAATAAAACATAGGGAAAAATTCCTGGACATTGATTGGTCTTGGTAATTTCTTGGTTAAGATACCAAAACCCAGGCAACAAAAGTTCAGATAAACAAATGGGGACACATCAAACTAAAGATCTTCTGCATAAAAAAGGAACAATAAACTGAAAAAGGCAATCTACAGATAAGAAAATATTTGCAAGCCATATCTGATAAGAGGCTAATTTCTAAAATACATAGACTAACTACATATAACACAATAGCAATGAAACAAAAGCCCAATTTAAAAAGTACCAAAGGAGCTGAATAGTCATTTTTCCAAATAAGACACAAATGGCCAAGAGTTAGCTGGAAAAATGCACAACACCACCAATCTTCAAGGAAATACAAATACAAATCACAAGGAGATATCACCTTACACCTGTTAGAATGATTATTATCAAAAAGACAAGATAAAAATTGTTGTAAAGTAATTAGCCTCCAATTAAAATAAATAAATTTAAATTAAAAAAAATTGTTGGTGAGGATGTGGAGAAAATGAAACCATTGTAAACTGTTGATAGGAATGTAAATCAGTACAGTCATTACAAATTACTATATGGCAGCAGCTCTTCCAAAAATTAAAAATGGAAAAACCATCTGAATCAGTAATCTCACTCCCAAATACGCACATAAGGGAAATAAAGCATCTTGAAGAGATATTGGCACCACCATGTTTCCTGCATCATAATTGACAACAAACATGCCTAGATACAGAAACAACCTAGATATCCTTCACAAGATGAGTGGATAATGAAAGTGTGATTTTATACACAGACAGACACACACAAACATATATACACACACACACTGGAATATTACTGAGTCAGATAAAGAGGAAAATCCTGCCTTTGGGGATAAGAGAACTGAAGCTGAAGGGAATTATGCTAATGTAATAAGCCAGATGAGGAAAGACAAATTCTATATTGGTATCACTTATTCATGGAATCTTAAAAAGGCTAATTTCATAGAACCAGAGAATAGAATGTTGTTTTCTAGGGTCTGATAAAAGGGGGATGTGTAGACATATGTCAAAGGGTATAAACTTTTAGTTATAAGAATAAATCACAAGGTTCAAATGTATAGCATCGTAATGATAGTTCATAACACAGTCTTGAAAAGTTAAAAGTTACTGAGAGTAAAAAAGAAAACCATTTAACTAGAACAGGTTATGGACTTTTTAATTATCTTGATTTTGGTAGTCAGTTCACAATGTATATGTATGGTAAATCATTATAAACTTTAGTATATATAAATTTCCTAAATTTCCTGAATAGTCCTTTTCTTTTACTTCTCTCACTTGACCCTGGAAGTCCTAAAGAAACCACTAATTTGCTTTCCTTCACTAGAAATCATTTTACATTTTCTGGGATTTCATATAAATAACATCTTATACATTATTTTCATCTGGCTTCTTTTGCTCAACAAAATTCTATTTTTGTCTTCTTTTAACTTTCTAAAAATACTTGTTAATATATAGTTCTATATGTTTCACTGAAACTGACAAAATCATTATACCATTTACATTCCCATATACTTAATATAAAAAGGCTTTTTGATTGAGACTATTTTCATAGGTGAGGTGTGTAGTATTGTCCTTTTAAGCTTTTAATTTGCATTTACCTGAAGGATAAAGATGTTGAGATTCATATGGTTATATTCTATATGCATATTTTCTTTTAGTTCAGTTTCTATTCAAGTATTTTGCTATTTTAATAGGTTTTTTGCATTCTTTTCATTTATTTTGAAAATATGTATATGTATTATATATTACATTTGTACAGAAATATATGTCATACATTCTTTCTATAAATATATACTGATAAATACACTTTTAAAACTTCTTAGTTGTTCAAGCAGAAATACAAATCATACCCCTATTACTTTATCTTAGCCAGAGGAATAGAAGCATTTCATTTAAACTTCATAGTTTTGAATATGAATATTATCACTGGTATTAAGTAGGATCTAAAATCATAAAATAGCATAACCCTTACTACCAATCTTCCATATTCATCATATTCACCTTCACTTTTCTTAAATGTTTTATCTCAAATACTTTAACATGTCCTGTATTTCTTGTCTTCTAATTATTCAATATTCAATTGTCTGCTATTATCCTCTGAAATTCCAAAAAAATCTTCACAATTATTTAATATTTCAAATATGTTTTCTTAGAGCAATATTTTCGGAGAAGGCAATGGCACCCCACTCCAGTACTTTTGCCTAGAAAATCCCAGGGGCGGGGGATCCTGATGGGCTGCCATCTATGGGGTCCCACAGAGTCGGACAAGACTGAAGCAACTTAGCAGCAGCAGCAGAGCAATATTTTATATGTTGCTTCCTATTGCAGTTATTACATTTAATAAGAGTAGGACAAGAAATTATTGTCTTTAAGCTAATTTGGAAAGATTTCCACATCTTCATATCTTTTGTTTGTATAAATTAAGGATATACTCTTGGTCTCTATCCTTTCACATACTCTTGCCAGTGAAAGAGATCTTTATATGATTGGTCAATAGTAGACATTCATCTTGGTTTCTCAACTGAGTAAGTCACTTTTTAAAGGAACCTATGCAGAAGATTTGCTATTTTTCTTCTCCCTCTTTACCGTGACCATGTGCAGTCTGCTACATTTGCAGGTGTATTTGTCATCAATTGAAGCTTCACTTTAAGTGGGATATTGAAAATTTGGGGGTGGATGGGCAATTACCTGGAGAAGGCAATGGCACCCCACTCCAGTACTCTTGCCTGGAAAATCCCATGGATGGAGGAGCCTGGTAGGCTGCAGTCCATGGGGTCCCTAAGAGTCGGACACGACTGAGCAACTTCACTCTCACTTTTCACTTTCATGCATTGGAGAAGGAAATGGCAACCCACTCCAGTGTTCTTGCCTGGAGAATCCCAGGGACGGGGGAGCCTGGTGGGCTGCCATCTATGGGGTTGCACAGAGTCGGACACGACTGAAGTGACTTAGCAGCAGGGCAATTACCAGTTTTGTTCTCACATTAAAATGCATTCTTCAACACAGACTTTATAAATGTTAAAGGTTTTATTTTTATTATTCACCTACTGATATATTCTCATTCAAAACTCTGGTTAAAAAATGTAGAATATATATTAGGCCACCTTAAAGACTCCAGTAAGTAAAACAAAAATACAAAAACAAAAGAAAAACCCTTGGATTGACTCTGTGAACTTGTTTATTTCTGATTATTTCAGTAGAATTTTGATCATTCTAATCTATGTCTACAAATCCTTGATATGTCTACAAATTGCATTACAATTTGGTCTTAAAAAATATCCAGACTATTCCATTTATTTATTTAAATGGCTAATCTATAAAAATGGATTGATATATGCAATGTCAATCTTCTAATTAGAATAGCCGCTACAGTATTTCAGACCTTTTGACACAGAGACTAGTACTTTCTCAACTATATTCTTGTTTTTAAATATTTTCATGGATAATTTTAATTGTGGTATGTTGAATTATTATCTGGCTTATTTCTTAGTCTCCTGATACAGATTTCAGTTTTGAGAAGCAATTGGAATGGGTTATGTGACAATTATTCTTTGGTGCTCTGATATTTTTCTTCAAATAATACATTGTTTACTGTACCCTGTAGATAGCTTTTTTTAATCAATTATAATATTTTCAGATTTATTTTCTCTTTAGGTTTGTTATGGACTGAACTGTGTCTCACTAATTCATATGTTGATGTATTAAGCCCCACTCCCCAGTAGCTCAGAATATGGCTATATTTGGAGATAGGGTCCTTGAAAAGAGCACCCTGCAGATATTGACATCATTTGCTTAAAGAAAAATTTTATATAAATTAGGTGGAAGTTTCTTTTTGTTTTAATCTTTCTTCATTTTTGAATTTTAAGGTATCTATATCCCATTCCATTTCTGGTTATAATGTTAATATTTTCTGCTACTGAAACTAAAAGGGAAAAAAAAAAGTTTTGTCTTCAAAACTCAGATGAGATTGCCCCATGTTTATCAAACCACATATTTTTTACTTCCATTTTCAGAATCAAATAATCCTGTCTGGAATAGTTTACATGTGGTCCTGCCAGGAGGTGAGAGAGAGGGAATATATGATCTCTCCCTGTCATTTCTCCTTTTTTTTTTTTTTTGATTCCTTTGTAAGAAGACTGGTGGACTGCTAAATCACTCTTCTACTTTATCATTGTAAAAAGGGTCTATGAATCATCATAAAACAGAGGCCTTTTCATTACCTGGCATTATAAAAGTAGAGTTCTCCAAATTTATGTATCTGAACATTGTAACTTAGCTACCTTTTGTAATGAGGTCTGATCTGCAATCCATTCATTAATTATCTATATTTCAATTGATTTGGCCTCACTTTAAAACTGTATCCCTGCCATGTTCTGGCCTTTTTTTTTTTTTTCTAGTTCAGTTCAGTTCAGTCGCTCAGTTGTGTCCGACTCTTTGTGACCCCATGAATCGCAG
This sequence comes from Bos javanicus, assembly GCF_032452875.1. Taxonomy (NCBI): domain Eukaryota; kingdom Metazoa; phylum Chordata; class Mammalia; order Artiodactyla; family Bovidae; genus Bos; species Bos javanicus. The sequence continues at coordinate 50,324,061 of NC_083881.1, forward strand.
CACACCAGGCCTCCCTGTCCATCACCAACTCCCAGAGTTCACCCAAACTCATGTGCATCTAGTTGGTGATGAAATCCAGCCATCTCATCCTCTGTCGTCCCCTTCTCCTTCTGCCCCCAATCCCTCCCAGCATTAGGGTCTTTTCCAATGAGTCAACTCTTTGCATGAGGTGGCCAAAGTATTGGAGTTTCAGCCGCAGCATCAGTCCTTCCAATGAACACCTAGGACTGATCTCCTTTAGCATGGACTGGTTGGATCTCCTTGCAGTCCAAGGGACTCTCAAGAGTCTATTCCAACACCACAGTTCAAAAGCATCAATTCTTCGGCACTCAGCTGTATTCACAGTCCAACTCTCACATCCCTACATGACCACTGGAAAAACCATATATTTCTACATGCTGACTACAATCTGTCATTCCCTCTCAATTTTGTGAAAATGTTCTTATATTACTGAGAATAGATTTTGCATAATAAAAAATCAGTTTACTTTAAAATTTTGTATTATGATACCATTACATATGTAACTATATACTTTATTACAATTATGCACTGCATAAAAAATGTTCCTTTTGCTATAAGATCTCTGGAGTTATTCTACATTTATATTATATTATCTAAAATAGTAATCGCTATGTAAGTCTTTTAAGAGTCATATTATTTCTTTCAAATATTGTCTTTTAAAAAATCTTTAAAACCCATCCTTCATTTCATCTATTTTTTATGATCACTCTTGTGATAATCTACCCTGGAAGATCAAGATAGAAATATTGAATTGTTCATGTTTCATTTTTCCTCATCAGAAACAAATCCTCTCTCAGAATAAGTGTTTAAATTATTGCTTGAAAAAATTAGGAATACAGATATAAATAAACCTTTTCAAATTAAAATAACATTTGTATGACAGTGAAAGTGAAGTCACTCAGTCGTGTCTGACTCTTTGAGACTCCATGGACAATAGACAACCAGTCTCCTCTGTCCAGGGGTTCTCTAGGCCAGAATACTGGAGTGGGTTGCCATTTCCTTCACCAGAGGATCTTTCTCACCCAGGGACTGAAGCCGGTTCTCCCTGCATTGTAGGCAGATGCTTTACCGTCTGAGCGACCAGGGAAGTCACCAGGGAATGTTTGTATAGATCCATTCAATACTTTATTGTGTTTAGAGGGTAATTGTTTTATTCAATAACTTATTCCTCTTAATTAAGAGAAAAAGTCTAAAAAAAATTAACAAAATGCCTAAAAATTTATTTAAAATTTGTTTAAAATATCATCAAAGCTGAATTAAATATCAGTAAAGATTGTTGTTATTCCTTCGGGCCTGTTAGACTGAGGTTTTGCAGACTCAAGGAGTTGAGAGAGAATCAATACTTTGAGAAATGAAGTATAAAATTTTAGAAAACTGAGGTTAGCTCCTGATTGTTACTTCAGAATTTAAGAAGGTAAAAAAGGAAGATATTCCTTGATTAGAAATATAGGTTTTAAGGGATGACTGCCTTTGAAGAGCTCCAAATTTGGGCTTCCCAGTTGGTGCTAGTGGTAAAGAATCTGCCTACCAATACAGGAGATGCAAGAGTAGAGGGTTCAGTCTCTGGGTTGGGAAGATCATTTAGAGTTGGAAATGGCAATGTGCTCCAGTATTCTTGCCTGGAGAATCCTATGGACAGAGAAGTCTGGCAGACTACAGTCCATGGGGCCACAAAGAGTTGGACATGACTGAGTGAGTGAGTGCACATGCACACAAACTCTAATTTAATAGAATGAATGAGGCCCAGGAAAAATATAAATAATCATTAAAATCATGCATAACTGTTTCCACTCAGAAGCTTTAAAACCAAACCATGCTAAGCCATATCTACAAAATATTGATATACTGAATGATACAATTGCTTAATTTATAGTTTATAAAGTGAAGTCACTTTAAAAATTTATAATTTATAAAGCTTTAGGAGAGTAAAAACGATAAGGAGAAAGCAAAAGTCTGATATCTGTGTGACTTGTTACTGCAAATTACATTGCTGAAGCTAAGGCTAGTTTATTTCTCTTCAAATCATATATGTTTAATAAAAGACATGGCAATTAATAGTGGTACTAATCAATACTTGTGGAGGTACTTCATACAAATAATAAATCTGGATAAACAAATAAATGGACTTCCCAGGTGGCTCAGTGGGAAAGAATCTGCTTGCTAATGCAGGAACCACAGGAGACATGGGTTGGATCCCTGGGCCAGGAAGATCCCCTGGAGAAGGAAATGGCGCTGTACCTGGAGAATCCTGTGGACAGATAAGCCTGGCAGGCTTACAGACCACGGGGGTCACAAAGAATCGGGCATGACTGAACATGCACATGTGCATAACATAAGCAAATAAACATAAAACAAACAAAAACAAAAGAAATGCAAAAATGGTGTCTGTAACTGTGTTTTTCTTGTACAGATTGTATAAAGGCTGTTGTATAATTGGCCAATTACTGAACCTTATACATTTCTTCCTAATATACTTTGTTTTGTTCTGACAATCTTATATTTATAAAACAGTTTTGCAAAGAGGTTTCCCTTTTATTCTTTCATTATAATAATAACAAAAATGTGTGTGCTAAATCACTTCAGTCGTGTCTGACTCTCTGCAACCCCATGGACTGTATCCTGCCAGGCTCCTCTGTCCATGGCATTCTCCAGGCAAGAATACTGGGAGTGGGTTGTCATGCCCTTCTCCAGGGTGTCTTCCTGACCTACAGATCAAACCTATGTCTCTTAGGTCTCCTGCATTTGTAGTCAGGTTCTTTATCAATAGTGTCCCCTGGGCATATAGGAAAAATGGGCATTAGGAAAAATAACACTATCATATTTGTATACATTAGAACACAGATAAGACAAATTGAGCATTTCCTAAAGGTTTTATAGCTAATTAATGATAAAGGCTAAATATTAATCAGAAAGCCAGAGTTTGGTGAAGTATTTGGTTTTTCTTTCATACTTTTTCTCAAATAACTGTTTCAAAATGCTTGCTAACACTAACTATGCTTCTGTGCTTCTCAACTTGCAGTTTTTATTAATGATTTGTGCATACAAATAAGCTGATATTGGCAGTATCACAGAAATCCACAGCTTTGCAACTTTCTACTGTATATTACATTTTACCTTAATTTTATAATTTTATTTTTACTTATCCTTATAATACATGCTCTACTGTATATTTCTGGAAAACCAATTCTAGGAAAACAAAATAAAACCTAATGCTTGATATATTTCTTTTAAGCTGAAATTAGTTATGCAAAGGAGCATACTTGGATTGGTTTAATGTGAGACATCAGTGCCATTAGATGGCACTCTGCGTAAAGTTGACAATGTTATTTCTTATACTAGAGCATCACAATTTAAGGGCTTAAGTAAGGTAAATGGAATACAAAATTAGTGAACATTTATGTCAAAGAATAATAACTATTACAATGACAAAGGACACTTTTGCTCTTTAAATAATTTAAGGTTTCCTTTTAAATTGTTACACACTATTACTCATCAAATAAAAATTAAGACATTACACAATGAGCTTTTCCTCTTTGAAAATGGATTCATGGTTAAATTTTAAATTTTAAAATTATTGATTTTGCTTTATGGAGCTAAAATCAATGTTATCAATCACTTTATAGCATTCCTAATATAATGTAATGGTAAGGTCTAAAATGAATCAGTTTTTCTAAGCTTATACATGTTTTAAAACAATTTCCATGTATAAATATGGATTTTACAAGCACTGAAAATGCCGTTCATATTTTGTTTTCTTTATTAAAATAAGTAGTTTAGAAATATACTTAGTACATAAATATTCTTTCTTTCTAATCAGATTACAAATGTTTTGTTATAAGTTACTCCACTTGTTCAATCCTTTTCATCTAGTCACTAATAGGTTAAAAAGCTTAGGAGGGAAAGTTAAGAAGTAGAAGTTATGGTAACAGCCCTTCAGAAATGTACCATCTTATTAATGAAAGGTGTCTACACAAAACAGGCAATAATAGAAGTAAATGCATGTAATGTTCCTCTAATGAACTGTTAGAGACCCGATAACACCACAATGGTCTGGCATTTATTTATTATTTTATTGTTACCAAAAGATAGACAAATATCCTTGATTACTGACTGCATTGCAGATGCTGTCACTACTACTAATATAGGTAATACCTACTATTTATTAATAGTAGGTACAATTAAGTACACACCAATTAAAAAACAGAGGCAACTACATTGATTCTTTTCCAAAGCTACGTACTTCCTGTCCTTTGTTTCTCGCTCTGACTGCAAGGGTTTTAAATTAATACTAAACAGGAATTGATTTTGCAAAAACAATGGGAGCTTAAAAGATACCAGAGCAAGTTGGCAGAGAAGTATGGGAGAAAAGAAACAGCCATTAGACTGAAATGCCTCTAAACTTTCTTTGGTGTCTTATCCATGACACTCCATTTCATTTTAATAGACAATAACAAGATGGAAACATCTTTTACAGTTTAACTTTTGGGGCAACCTGACTGAGACTGTTGTTCATTGTGTTAGAAAAAACAACACGAAGCAGTTTTCTTCATGGAAAGCTGATCTAAATCAGATTTCATTTTTCTTTTATATAGTTTTTAATCTGATTCATATTATTTTTGGTAGCTAAAATAATTCACAAGTCTTAGAGCTTTCCATAAACTTAGGAACTGAACCATGTCTTTGTTTCTCAGGTAATCTCAGACTCATTGTTTTTATTATGATCTGTATAGTACAAACACATGAAACTATGAAGCTTATGCTATAGTTTAAAATATTAAATAGTAAAATAATAATAACCTTTATACCTATGACTTATTGGCCAAATTAAGAAATAGGATATTATCAGCATATGAAAGCCACTTTAGCAATCTTTCTCTGTTCATTTTTCACTCCATCATTCATATCTTTTAATTATTCATTCCCAAATATTTGTTTAAGTTTTTCTACCTTATGAACTTGCTTAACTGGATTAAATTATATGTGTTCTTCAGTTCTTTCCTTCTGTCTTTCTGCATTGTATATTTTTTAAAATCTACTCAGGTCGATGTCCTCATGTTGATGAGTCAGTTCATTCATTATTACTGCTGTAAATTCTCTTGTATTCCCTTATATGAAGGTGGCATAATTTATTTATCTGTTCTAGTGCTGATGGACAATTGGGATGTTTCCAGAGTTTTGGTATTATGCAAATACTGGTCTGACTATTGTTACATCTGATCCTTGGTGTACATGTTCAAAATCTTTCTACAGGCATATGCCTTGGCTTGGAGTTTCTCAGGACAGAAAATGAATATTGTATTACTATGTAAAATATTAAACTGTTTTGAAAGTGGTTATTTCAGTGTGTACTGCCAATAACACTATTATTAAGTTCCTATTGTACTAAAGTCTAACCAATAATTGTTTTTATTAGGCTGATCATTGTAAAAGCTTATCTAATGATGCTTTAATGCTTTTAATTATCATTTCCCTGATCGTGAATGATGTTGGCCAGATTTTGTTTGTTTGCTTCTTTTTTTGTTTTTTCCCTCTGCCAAAATTTTGTACATGTTTTACCCATTTTCTACAGGGATGTTTTATTTTTAAATATTAATTTGTGGGGAATAATTTATATATTCCAAACACTAATCTGTCCTGACTATTCAGTGGAAGGACTGAAGCTGAAGTTCTGAAACTTTGGCCACCTGATGTGAAAAACTGATTCACTGGAAAAGACCCTGATGCTGGGAAAGATTGAAAGCAGGAGGTGAAGGGGATGACAGAGGATGAGATAATTGGATGGCATCACCAACTCTATGGACATGAGTTTGAGCAAGCTTTGGGAGTTGGTAATGGACAGGGAAGCATGGCGTGCTGCAGTCCATGGGGGTCTCAAAGAGTGGGACATGACTGAGCGACTGAACTGAACTGAACTACTAATCCAGTTGACTTTTATTATTCATAGATTTCATCTTTTTGAATTTGTCTGTTGCTAAAATCAATCCATAATCCTAAAATCAACAGTTGTGGTCCTTTCACATTCATTCAAAGCCATACATGGGACAGGAAAAAAAAAGAAAAAAAAAAACTGAGTTTTCTGATGCACATGCATTGTCCCAGTTGGGGTCGAATGAGATGACATTCCAGCTTCTTATTTTAGTTCTGTCATTTTGCAGTCTACTTAGTGCTACCTTTGTTCATTTTTGTGTTTCTGCTGGTAATTTCACTTTTTAAAATGATTCTCAAGCATGGTGCTGAAGTGTAGTCTAATGTTCCTAAGTGCAAGAAAGCTATAATGTGCTTTACAAAGAAGTGTGTTAGATGAGATTGGGTCAGGCAAGAGTTCTAGTGCTGTTAACCATGAGCTAATGTTAATTAATCACTATTACATATTAAACAAGGTATCACTAAACAGAAATACCATTTCTGTCCTTTATCGAGACCATCTTTGCATTAAACATTCCCTTGGTATCTCTATTTTCTTGAAGAGATCTCTAGTCTTTCCCATTCTATTGTTTTCCTCTATTTCTTTGCATTGATCGCTGAAGAAGGCTTTCTTACCTCTTCTTGCTATTCTTTGGAACTCTGCATTCAGATGCTTATAACTTTCCTTTTCTCCTCTGCTTGTCACTTCTCTTCTTTTCACAGCTATTTGCAAGGCCTCCTCAGACGGCCATTTTGCTTTTTTGCACTTCTTTTCCATGGGGATGGTCTTGATCCCTGTCTCCTGTACAACGTCACGAACCTCATTCCATAGTTCATCAGGCACTCTGTCTATCAGATCTAGGCCCTTAAATCTATTTCTCACTTCCACTGTATAATCATAAGGGATTTGATTTAGGTCATACCTGAATGGACTAGTGGCAAGAATACACAGAGGAACAGTACAAAAAAGATCTTCACGATCCGGATAATCACGATGGTGTGATCACTGTCCTAGAGCCAGATATTCTGGAATGTGAAATCAAGTGGGCCTTAGAAAGCATCACTAGGAACAAAGCTAGTGGAGCTGATGGAATTTCAGTTGAGCTATTTCAAATCCTGAAAGATGATGCTGTGAAAGTGCTGCACTCAATATGCCAGCAAATTTGGAAAACTCAGCAGTTGCCACAGGACTGGAAAAGGTCAGTTTTCATTCCAATCCCAAAGGAAGGCAATGCCAAAGAATGCTCAAACTACCACACAATTGCACTCATCTCACATGCTAGGAAAGTAATGCTCAAAATTCTCCAAGACAGGCTTCAGCAATATGTGAACCGTGAACTTCCTGATGTTCAAGCTAGTTTTAGAAAAGGCAGAGAAACCAGAGATCAAATTGCCAACATCTGCCGGATCATGGAAAAAGCAAGAGAGTTCCAGAAAAACATCTATTTCTGCTTTATTGACTATGCCAAAGCCTTTGACTGTGTGGATCACAATAAACTGTGGAAAATTCTGAAAGAGATGGGAATACCAGACCACCTGATCTGCCTCTTGAGAAATTTGTATGCAGGTCAGGAAGCAACAGTTAGAACTGGACATGAACAACAGACTGGTTCCAAATAGGAAAAGGAGTACGTCAAGGCTATATATTGTCACCCTGCTTATTTAACTTATATGCAGAGTACATCATGAGAAACGCTGGAGTGGAAGAAGCACCAGCTGGAATCAAGATTGCAGGGAGAAATATGAATAACCTCAGATATGCAGATGACACCACCCTTATGGCAGAAAGTGAAGAGGAACTCAAAAGCCTCTTGATGATAATGAGTGTGGAGAGTGATAGAGTTGGCTTAAAGCTCAACATTCAGAAAACGAAGATCATGGATCCGATCCACCACTTCATGGGAAATAGATGGGGAAACAGTGGAAACAGTGTCAGACTTTATTTTTGGGGCTCCAGAATCACTACAGATGGTGACTGTAGCCATGAAATTAAAAGACGCTTACTCCTTGGAAGAAAAGCTATGACCAACCTAGATAGCATATTCAAAAGCAGATACAGTACTTTGCCAACAAAGGTCCGTCTAGTCAAGGCTATGGATTTTCCTGTGGTCATGTGTGGATGTGAGAATTGGACTGTGAAGAAGGCTGAGCGCTGAAGAATTGATGCTTTTGAACTGTGGTGTTGAAAAAGACTCTTGAGAGTCCCTTGGACTGCAAGGAGATCCAACCAGTCCATTCTGAAGGAGATCAGCCCTGGGGTTTCTTTGGAAGGAATGATGCTAAAGGTGAAACTCCAGTACTTTGGCCACCTCATGCGAAGAGTTGACTCATTGGAAAAGACTCTGATGCTGGGAGGGATTGGGGGCAGGAGGAGAAGGGGACGGCAGAGGATGAGATGGCTGGATGGCATCACTGACTTGATGGATGAGAGTCTGGGTGAAATCTGGGAGTTGGTGATGGACAGGGAGGCCTGGCATGTTGCGACTCATGGGATCGCAAAGAGTTGGACACGACTGAGTGACTGAACTGAACTGAAACAAAAATACACATAAAATGAAGTTCTACATGGATGGCCTGATGAATATCTTGTGAACAGAGGCTCACAGAAATGTAACTCTGTATCTTCCCTAGGAAGACATATCAGATCAGATCAGATCAGTCGCTCAGTCGTGTCCGACTCTTTGCGACCCCATGAATCGCAGCATGCCAGGCCTCCCTGTCCATCACCAACTCCCAGAGTTCATTCAGACTCAGGTCCATCGAGTCAGCGATGTCATCCAGCCATCTCATCCTCTGCCATCCCCTTCTCCTCCTGCCCCCAATCCCTCCCAGCATCAGAGTCTTTTCCAATGAGTCAACTCTTCGCATGAGGTGGCCAAAGTACTGGAGTTTCACCTTTAGCATCATTCCTTCCAAAGAAATCCCAGGGCTGATCTCCTTCAGAATGGACTGGTTGGATCTCCTTGCAGTCCAAGGGACTCTCAAGAGTCTTCTCCAACACCACAGTTCAAAAGCATCAATTCTTCAGCGATCAGCTTTCTTCACAGTCCAACTCTCACATCCATACATGACCACAGGAAAAACCATAGCCTTGACTAGACGGACCTTTGTTGGCAAAGTAATGTCTCTGCTTTTGAATATGCTATCTAGGTTGGTCATAACTTTCCTTCCAAGGAGTGAGCATCTTTTAATTTCATGGCTGCAGTCACCATCTGTAGTGATTTTGGAGCCCAGAAAAATAAAGTCTGACACTGATTCCACTGTTTCCCCATCTATTTCCCATGAAGTGGTGGGACCGGATGCCATGATCTTCGTTTTCTCAATGTTGAGCTTTAAGCCAACTCTTTCACTCTCCACTTTCACTTTCATCAAGAGGCTTTTGAGTTCCTCTTCACTTTCTGCCACAAGGGTGGTTTCATCTGCATATCTGAGGTTATTGATATTTCTCCCAGCAATCTTGATTCCAGTTTGTGTTTCTTCCAGTCCAGCGTTTCTCATGATGTACTCTGCATATAAGTTAAACAGGGTGACAATATACAGCCTTGACGTACTCCTTTTCCTATTTGGAACCAGTCTGTTGTTCCATGTCCAGTTCTAACTGTTGCTTCCTGACCTGCATACAAATTTCTCAAGAGGCAGATCAGGTGGTCTGGTATTCCCATCTCTTTCAGAATTTTCCACAGGAACACATATCAGTATTGGCTTAATCTCTGTTGGGATATCTTTATAGAACACAGTGCTGAAAATAATGAGAATCAGTTATATTTTGTTGCTTGTATCTATTACAAATATCTTTCTGTATGTTTTTTCTTTTCACTGCCTTTATACAATTATTTGAAAAATTAAAATTCTTGCTATGTGATCCAGAAATTTTACTGCTACGTATTAACCCACAGAAAACAAAAACAATAATTTTAAAATATATGTACCCTGATGTTCATTGCAGCATTATTTACATTAGCCAAGATATGGAAGTAACCTAAGTTTCCATTGATAGATGAATGGATGAGGAAGATAGGGTGTGTATGTGTGTGTGTGTGTGCGTGTGTGTGTGTGCACACGTGCATGTGCACACACACAAATACATATGAACATACACAATGGAATTTACTCAGCTACAAAACATGGAAATCTTGCCATTTACAACAACATGGATGGATCTAGAGGGTGTGTGCTAAGTGATGTGAGACATAGACAAATCCCTTATCATCTGGTTACATATAAAATCTAAAATCATAACAAAAACAAACACATAGATAATAAGAAGCAAGGGGTGGTTGCCAGAAGGATGGAAGATGGGGAGTGTAAGCAAAATAGGGGCAGAGGAATACAGGGTACAAAACTCCAAACAGTTATTTTGCTATTTAGCAGAAATAACCACAACATTGTAAATCAACTATAACTATACTTCAATTAAAAAGAGACATGCAAACCTTCAGTCATAAAATAAATAAACCACAGGGATGTAATATACAGCATAAGGAATACAGTCAATAATATTGCAATACTTTTATATATGGATGGATGGTTACTAGACTTATTGTGGTGACCGTTTCATAAAATATATAGGTGTCAAGTCACTACGTAATACACCTGAAAACTAACATAGTATTGTATGCCAAGTCTATTTCAATAATAAATTTTATCCAATTTATCTATTTTGCTCTGTGCAGTTTGTAAGTTTATTTCTTTATAATTTATGTACTCGTTCCCTTCATCTGGTTTTTTGAAAAAAATTTCTGTACTTCTTCCTTATTAGATTTACCTTTCAATTAAACTCTGTTTGTGGGTTACTTTTATTCTGTTTGAGGTTTATTTTTATTTATGGTATAGCATAAGGACCTATTTGAGTGGCCAATATTTGCTGCAAAATATAATGATTACCACAAGTTTTTCTTCAAGACCCATTCTGTCATAACGTAAGTTCTACTCATATACAGTAAATTGTTCCTATTAAAAAAGAAGTGAAAATTGTGAAAGTGTCTCAGTGATTTTTCTTTCATGGGTAGGTCTAACAAATGAAAGTGAGTAAAATATGCCAATTTTCATACTATTCATCCATAGCACATACTCACAGCATCAAGGGAAACAAAATATCTCATTTTGAATACAAAACTGACATAAGATTCCACTTTATTTTATATACATCATGTTTTATATTCTTGGTATAAATTCATTGGTGATATGCCATATACTTAATGACAGAGGAAGGTCATGAAACACAAATACAATGGCTTGGAGCCATTCATTAATTTTATTTGCTTACTAAGTTTATCCATTCATTCAAACATTGGAACATTTGCCCTCTCACCATTACCACAACCAAACAAGTAGGCATTTTACTAACCTGCTTGAGCTGCCTTACGAAATAACAGAGTGGGAAGGCTTAAACGAGAGAAACTTATTTTCTCACAGTTCTGAAGGCTGGAAATACAAAAACAAGAAATTGGTGGAATAGGTTTCTCCTGAGGCCTCTCTCCGTGACTTGCTGACAGCTGCCTCTTTGCTGTATCCTCACAAGGCCTTTCTTTTGTGTGCACACTTCCCTGGGATATCCCTCTGTGTATCTTAATTTCCTCTTTTAAGGACATCAGTCACATTGGATTAGGCCCTATCCTATGGGTTTTAACTTAATCACCTCTTTAAAAATCCTATTTCCAAATTCAGCCACATTAAAACACACAGGGGTTAGATCTTCAACATGAGAATTTGGGGAGAAATACAACTCTGTCAGTGACAGGCATGCTTAAGTTCTTAAGGTACAACAATGACCTTTCCAGTCATGTTATGCTGAATTGTCTGTTTCTCAACAACTTTTTACACTGCTCATAGACAGAAGCTGTGTCTTTTTATACATATGTCCCCAAAATAATGGAGCAGTTTCAATTATGTGCTTCTACAGTCAATGTAATGTCAAGCCATATTAGACCCTGAGCCAGAAGGAAAAATTACTAATATTGATCATGTCTTTAAAGTTTTGATATTTTGGTCATCAGTGATATTTTTATATTAACTTTGATTTTTTTTAAATGTTGCATTAAAATGGTATTATCTGAATTACTGCACTTTTTTAGTGTTCCTTTAAATTTTGTATGTGAAGTAAGTTAAGTGTCTCACTCCCTTCATCCTCTTCATCCTACTTTTGACCCTGTCTAAAATGGTGAAATTTACAAGATGAAATTTTCAGTAATAGTATTCCTATCCCTAAAAGGCTGCACTATGACAATCTTTACAAAATTCTATAGCAGGAATGATTTGTCTTTTGAAAAGTAGCAGAAGGTATGGAAAACATCACTACTTTGGAATTTGGAAAAGTTTAGATTCTAATTTTGTCTGCCAATTGTTTGCTGGTTCTAAAGTCCAACCCTTCTGTAGGTGAGTTAGAATCAAGCAATAAAATGCAGTAAACAACAGACCATTAATATTTAGCTAATTAACTTTCATAAAATCACAATTTCATGCTTTACATTCAGAGACTTTGATTCAGTTATTTCTAGGACATGGTGCATGGCTCTGCAGTTTTTACATATAACTCTACACACCCAAATGATTGTAATATAAATAGTCCTTGGACCATGAGGCTTTGTAGAGTGAGTGAAGTTGCTCAGTCGTGTCCAACTCTTTGCGATCCCATGGGACTGTAGCCTACCAGGTTCCTCTGTCCATGGGATTTTCCAGGCAATAGTACTGGATTGGATTGCCATTTCCTTTTCCAGGGGATCTTCCCAGCACAGGGATCAAGCCTTGTAAAGTACACTGATTGAATATGGATTAGAGTCCCTGATGAGATTAATCAGTTAAACTAGGCTTAAGTCCTCAGAGACTGTGGTTCTGAATGCGTTTTAAAGACAGAAAAACATAGGAATAATAGTGCAAACTGATTCAGAAAGTGAAGAGGAATTAAAGAGCCTCTTTATGAAAGTGAAGAAGGAGAGTGAAAAAGGTGGCTTAAAACATAGCATTCAAACAAGATCATGGCACCCAGTCCCATCACTTCATAGCAAATACATGGGGAAACAATGGAAACAGTGACAGATATTATTTTCTTAGGCTCCAAAATCACTGGGGACTGTGACTGCAGCCAAGAAATTAAAAGACATTTGCTGCTTGGAACAAAAGCTCTGACAAACCTAGATAGCATAGTAAAAAGCAGAGATATCAGTTTGCCAAAAAAGGTCCATATAGTTAGTAACACCTATGATTTTCCCAGTAGTCATGTACAGAGCTTCCCTGGTGGCTCAGATGGTAAAGCATCTGCTTGCAATGCGGGAGACCAGGGTTCGATCCCTGGGTTGGGAAGATCTCCTGGAGAAGGAAATGGCAACCCACTCCAGTATTCTTGCCTGGAGAATCCCATGGATGGAGGAGCCTGGTAGGCTACCGTCCATGGGGTCGCAATGAGTCGGACACGACTGAGCGACTTCACTTTCACTTTCACTTTTCACTTTCATGTTCAGATGTCAGAATTGGACCATAAAGAAGGCTGAGCACTGAAGAATTGATGCTGTGGTGCTGGAGAAGCCTCTTGAGAGTCCCTTGGACAGGAAGGAGATCAAAGCAACCAATCCCAAAGGAAGTCAATTCTGAATATTCACTGGAAGGACTGAAGCTCCAACAGTTTGGCCACCTGATACAAAGAGCTGACTCACTGGAAAAGACTCTGATGCTGGGAAAGATTGAAGGCACAAGAATTAGGAGACAGAGGTTGAGACAGTTTGGTTATATCACTGACTCAACAGATGTGAATTTGAGCAAACTCCAGGAGATAGTGAAGGACAGGGAAGCCTGGAGTGCTGCAGTTTATGGGGTCATTAATATTTGGACCCAACTTTGCAACTGAACAGTAACAGCTGATAATTAGATGTCTTCATTTTTAGTACTGAGCTAGCAATATGCCACAGATAATGCTTAGCATTGCTTTTTAAAAGAATGAAAATATCAGACTAGGATAGCACAGAATTGATTCAGAACATAAACTTCATAAATGTTTCTGACACAAGTTAAGCATAGGCTAAAAGAACAGTTGAGTCCAAGCCTCCAGGCAAGAGGCGAGAGCTCTCATTTGGAAGACATAAAGGATTCCACAGATGCCTATGAAGACAATGAAGCCTATGAAGGGAGAAATGGAAGTAAAAGAGGAACAGCTAAAGGACAGTCAGGACAAAAGGCTAACCTGTGGGAATAAATGGTCATGTGGAGTTTGAAAAAGCCTTAACCAGTTCTCTCACTAAGTCTGAATTTTAAAACAGATGTGAATTTGAATGGAGAGACTTTGCAATAGATGGATAACTGTGTATCCATAGAAATAAATTGGGAGTATACACAGAAACTTCTTTGAATTATACATACTTAACTTTCCACTCGCATTTTAGAGAATAAAGAATATTTTAGAGAATATTATTAACATTTCAATATCTTCTGTTTGCTCTTTGTTTGCCAGAGTACACCTATACCCCTGCTCACTGAATTTAAATATTTCCATTCTTCCAATGATGAAAAAAACAGCTATGATTTCATATGCACTTAAGCACCTTAGAAGACATAAACACATTTATGATTTTAAATATTTTGGAGCTTTGAATATGCCTGTTATTAATGAATGAAATATTTTTTCTCCTTTTCTCTACTTTTCCACTACACTCTATTTTCTTTCTTCTTTCTTGCTGTTGCTGTGGTTTGAGATCCAGTTTCAGGAGGCAAGATTTGGTGTTTCTGTGATCACCTAGTGAATGTATTCAAAAATTCATTTTCTCAGCCCTGTCCCGTAGAAATTCTTGTTCTTTGTGTCTGTTGTATGTTCCCTCTCTCTCTTTTTGTCTTCCATAACCCATGCCAGACCAATTAATTCTGCAGCAGGTTTTAGAGGTTGATATTTTAAGAATCCAAGAGATACCAGGAGTAACAGGCAAGTTTGACCTTGGGGTACAAAATGAAGCAGGGAAAAGGCTAACAGAGTTTTGCCCAGACAATGCACAGCTCATAGTAAACACTCTCTTCCAACAATACAAGAGATGACTCTACACATGGACATCATCAGATGGTCAGTACCTAAATTAGATTGATTATATTATTTGCAGCCAAATATGGAGAAGTTCTGTACAGTCAGCAAACACAGGACTGGTAGCTGACTGTGGCACAAATCATCAGCCCCTTATTGCAAAATTCAGGCTGAATTTGAAGAAAGTAGAGAAAACCACTAGGCCATCCCAGTATGGCCTAAATCAAATCCTTTATGATTATTCAGTGGAGGTGACAAATAGATCCAAGGGATTAGATCTGGTAGACAGAGTGCCTGAAGACTATGGACAGAAGTTTGTAACATTTTACAGGAGGCAGTGACCAAAATTATCCCAAAGAAAAAGAAATGCAAGAAGACAAAGTGGTTGTCTGAGGAGGCCTTGCAAATAGTGGAGAAAAGAAGAGAAGCAAAAGGCAAAGGAGAAGGGAAAGATATATCCAACTGAATGCAGAGTTCCAGAGAACAGCAAAGAGAGATAAAAAAGTATTCTTAAGTGAACAAAGGAAAGAAATAGAGGAAAACAAAAGAATATAAAGAATAGAGAACTCTTTAAGAAAACTGGAGATACCAAGGGAAAATTTCATGCAAAGATGGGCATAATAAAGGACAAAAAGTTAAGGACCTAAGAGAAGCAGAAGAGACTAAGAAAAAGTGGCAAGAATATACAGAACTGTACAAAAAAGCTCTTAATGATTGAGATAATCACAATGGTGTAGTCACTCACCTAGAGCCAGACATAATGGAGTGTGAATTCAAGTGGGCCTTAGGAAGCATTACTACAGACAAAGCTAGTGGAAGTGATGGAATTCCAGCTAAGCTATCTCAAATCCTATAATAAGTGTTGCACTGATTATGCCAGAAAATTTGGAAAACTCAGCAGTGGTGAAAGAACTGGAAAAGGTCATTTTTTATTCCAATTCCAAAGAAAGACAATGCCAAAGAATGTTCAAATTCCCGTACAATTGCACTCATTTCACATGCTAGCAAGATTATGCTCAAAAATCCTTCAAGCTATCCTTCAACAGTACAGTGAACCAAGAGCTTCCAAATATACAAACTGGATTTAGAAAAGGCAAAGGAACCAGAGATCAAATTGCTAACATCTGTTGGATCATAGAAAAAGCAAGGGAATTTTAAAAAATCTACTTCTTATGACCCAGCAATCCCACTGTTGGGCATACACACTGAGGAAACCAGAAGGGAAAGAGACACGTGTACCCCAATGTTCATCGAAGCACTGTTTATAACAGCCAGGACATGGAAGCAACCTAGATGCCCATCAGCAGATGAATGGATAAGAAAGCGGTGGTACATATACACAATGGAGTATTACTCAGCCATTAAAAAGAATACATTTGAATCAGTTCTAATGAGGTGGATGAAATTTGAGCCTATTATACAGAGTGAAGTAAGCCAGAAAGAAAAACACCAATACAGTATACTAATGCATATATATGGAATTTAGAAAGATGGTAACGATAATCCTGTATACAAGACAGCAAAAGAGACACTGATGTATAGAACAGTCTTTTGGACTCTGTGGGAGAGGGAGAGGGTGGGATGATTTGGGAGAATGGCACTGAAACATGTATAATATCATATATGAAACGAGTCGCCAGTCCGGGTTCAATGCACGATACTGGATGCTTGGGGCTGGTGCACTGGGACAACCCAGAGGGATGGTATGGGGAGGGAGGAGGGAGGAGGGTTCGGGATGGGGAACACATGTATACCTGTGGCGGATTCATTTTGATATATGGCATAACCAATACAATATTGTAAAGTTAAAAAATTAAAAAAAAATCTACTTCTGCTTTACTGACTACACTAAAGCCTTTGATTGTGTGGCTCACAACAAACTGGGGAATATTCTTAAAGAAATGAGAATACCAGACCACATTATCTGCCTCTTGAAAAACCTGTATGTAGGACAAGAAGAAACAGAACTGGACATGGAACAATGGGCTGATTCAAAATTGGGAAAGAAGTACATCAAGGATGTATAATGTCACCCTCCTTATTTAACTTATATGCAGAGCACATGATGCAAATTGCTAGGCTGGATTACTCACAAGCTGGAATCAAGATTTCTGGGAGAAATAACCCAGAATATGTAGATAACATATATTCTTTATGGACAGGGAAGCCAGGCATGTTGCAGTTCATGGGGTCACAAAAATTCAGACATGACTTAGCGACTGAACAACATCAACAGAAATTTTAAGAAAACATGTTATATGCCATTACCATTGCTGTTCTGCACAAATTTGAGAAGTGATCTGTTTAGCCTAAATTGTCTTAAGTCTACAGAGGTAGTTAAGGAGTACCATGTGAAAACCAAGTCCTTCAGGTGTGCTTGTATTTAGACCATTAAAGTACTTGAGTTTATTATGCTTATCATATGAACTCCAATAAATAAACTGTGATGTTCCATAGTAGACTCTGAATAATAACTGCTAAATGATTGAAAAATTGACCATTTTGACAATTACGCATTTCTGCTGTTTGTATTTGTCCATGGTATTCAGCACTGATTTTTGGGTTTAAATATAAATAAACTAGAGCAACATATTTAAGCCACCTTCACCTTTAGCACACACCCCCTTTTTACAGGACGAATGATTTTCCCTTCCTAGTAATTATTAGCCTTTCTTTCTAAAC
Source organism: Bos javanicus (assembly GCF_032452875.1). Lineage (NCBI taxonomy): Eukaryota > Metazoa > Chordata > Mammalia > Artiodactyla > Bovidae > Bos > Bos javanicus. The sequence continues at coordinate 50,341,666 of NC_083881.1, forward strand.
ACCAGCATTAACATCATCCTCTAAAAGATTACAAAGAGTAGAATTGAGTAGAAACACTTGACAATAGCTTATATTAACTTGGTTGAGTCCCCAAAGGCTATAGTAAATAAATAGAAAAATATATTTAGCCTATCCTACATACATTTCATAAGTTTATCTTCATTCCTTTGGTACAATATTCTATGTAGGTAGAAACTCAACACGCAAACTATCTGTAATATAAAACTATTCAGACAGATCTTGAGCTTAAGTTGACCTTAGATAACAAAATTGTTACTGCCCCCCTCTCTTATACTTTCTTTGGCTAATGAATTTCCATCTCAGATATAATTTAAGCATGATTTGATAAGAAGGAAATTTTTTGTTGCCATTGGTTATGTTATTTCACCCTTACGTGTATTTTAACAACTTTCTACCTTTCTATTTTATCACTCTACACATTTTATAGTTAAAAACCTGTTTATAGTGGTCTCCTCTAAACAGTACAGTATGGAAAAGTGACAGAAAGATTCACTTTATAGTGAAGAAATCTGACAAACACTGACGCAGAAAATTATTAACAGCAATACTACTAAGTCATGTTGATAGTGAGATCCTTTCATATGATGTGATAAAAATGATATTTTATCTCTGTGGTGTTTGCAAAACCCACATCCCCTGGATAAATTATGGAAAAATAGAAGATTAATTCCAATAAAGAAAACCCTACAAAATATTTGTTATTCCTCAAACAACCAAGGTCATGGAAAACAAGAAGTCTGAGAAATTCTCTTAATCAAAATTAGCCCAAGACATGACAGTAAATGGATGTGATACCCTGCATGGGATCCTGGACCAGAAATAAGATATTCAATAATATCTAAGAATATAGGAATAAGCTAAGGGCCTTAGTTAATAACAATATATCAGTATTGGCTTATTAACCGTGACAAATGCACATACTAATGTAAGATGTTGATAATGGGAGAAATGGGATGTGCAGTATATGGAAGCTTTCCACACTGTAGTTGCATATTCCCTGCAAATCTAAGACTATTAAAAAAAAATTCCTTAAAAATGGCTTAGTTAACCTTCTCCCCTGTTAGATTCTGTGATCTCTGAAAGTCAGACTCTGTCTGTTTTAATCACCTTAGTACAGAGCACACAAGACGAGCTTGATAAATAATTGTTGAATGAGTGATTGAATGAATGAGTGAAATAAACATTTAATAACTGACTGTGAAAGAAACTTACTTCCCTGAAGAAACTTCTATTTATATATGTAAATAGTATTTCCTCAACCCACCAGTCAGGATGCAAATGAATGCCATCTGCCTCTTGTTCTCTCACAACCTCTTGCTCTTGGGTCCCTGCAATTATTTTCCCTGATTGACTGCTCTAAATATGTTTTTTCCCCAAAAGAATCCCTGTGCCCCTGTATAATCAACATCTTTTGCTTCCTATGCCAAGCACAGTAGACAAATCTGTGAAAACCAGGAAGGGCTTAGGGAGGTCCCTATGAACAGACGTTCAAAGAACCTGGCCTGGCTTCTGGTGCTCTTGATGCCAATAAAGTACTCTCCCAAGCCTCCTTGGCCACAGTCACATCATTTACATTAGAGTTTCTAAAATATTAATATTTACAGAATCAATTGACTGGATAAGAGTTCCTTTTTAAGTGTAAAATACCCCTAGAAAAGTTAATGGACTAAAATCCTTCCCCCTTTTATCATGAATTAATTTCAGGCAGAAGGTTTCCTATTTTAGATTTGCCTAGTGGGATTTTTCTTCTATGCGAGGGAGACAAGAAACATACTTTTGGAGACTGGGGGTGCTTTGGGGTACACAGTAGGTTTGGTATTAAGGTAAAGGGAGCACTTCAGGGGTGTAGGTTTATTAAGTTAGAAGAAGATGGCACAAGAAGTGGCAGGGGTTTATATATGGGTGGAAAATGAGTCAAAGAATAGAGTCACATTAAAGTAATAACAACATTGCTGAAGTGAATAAAAAGTAGGAGGGTGAGGAGGAAAGAGAGAAGGAAAATGAGGAGGAGAAGATGTTCTGTTCATGCTGCTTGATGAGAGAAGGTGAGGAAAAAGGCACGCTCCTTCCATCTCCCCATCTTTTATATCACCTTTGTATAGAAACCAGAACTGAGATTAATACTGTTGTTACTATAATTCAGTGATATCATTAAATAATTTGACTTTTCAGGGTTAGTTCTGGAAAATAGCAAGATATGTTTACAACGTTATTTCTATAGGAAAATATTCCAAACTCTACAAAATTAGAGAAGAATGTACATTTACAAGTTAAAGGCTAGCTATACTTTCTAAAATTAAGCTACAAGTTAACTTGAGCCCTTTAGTAGGCCAGAACAAAGAAGGCTAATTTAAATAATTCCTTAGTACAACATGCTTACTAATGTTTTTAGCATGATATAAAGGTTGAGTGGTCTAATGATTAAAATACTTGTTCATGAATCTGGAGGTCTACAATTACAGTTTTAGTTATCCATGTAGTTTTGCTTAATTTTTTATCAAATAAATTAATCTGTCATTGTTACTATCTCTCTCTATATAAATGGAACCATATGTTCAGTCATCTATATTTAAAACATGGTTTGAATGTCAATTAAAAGTTAAAGTTTCTCTACAAACATGCATATATGTTTTCTTTAAATCTGTTATTATTTAAGAGGAAATATATTAACTCCACTAATAGCTTGTGTTCATGGATACCATTCGTTATGCTAAGTGCTGAATTTATATCCTCCCATTTAAATCTCACAGCACTACAATGTGCCAATATTAACTACGGTGGTGGTTTTCAAATGAAAAAAATGTCTGGCTTAAGTGGAAGAGATAAAATTAAACTTAATTCTCTTTGATTCCAAAGCTTGACCATTTATCCTTCTTCTAATTAATGAGCAATACTTTAAAAAATACCATACATAGTATCAGAAATAAAATTTAGCAGATAGTAGTCATTAAAAACATCATTAAAATTTTAAAATAGAGATAAACACATTTGCATCAGAACTTTTTAAAAAAGTGACCAAATAGCCTAATGATTCATGTATTCTTCCTTCTTTTTACAACTACAAAAGACATAATATTACTCATCAGTGAGGTGAATAAAATAGACATTCTTTAGTTATGTGATGTGATTATATTTTATGAGAAAAAAATGACTTAAGTTCACCTTTGTATTGAACACTAAATTATATAAAGTGAGTTTCTTGTCAAATGGGATGGTTCTGTCTGTTCCAGTTGCTTCCCACCCTGCTAAGAATCCACAGAATCCACAGAAAACAAGTCTGTCATGAGCCAAATGCTCACCACAGGGAATTTATTCCTGCTGGCTCTGAAGTAATCTCATATCAGAGGAGGTCAGCTTACCTTCAGATTCATGACATGAAGATAAGATACAAGACTGCTCAGAGCATTTCAACCTAAAATAAATAAACATATAATGTGGCAATCCTTAACCTGAAAACAAATTACATTTAGAATGATATATTTAACATTAAAGGGATATTTTGCTTTTATATGAGGAAAACCTAAATACAAATTATCTTATTTGTACAATTTTTTGGCAAACCATTTGAATTAAAAACAAGCTGATTCTAGGTCACTTTCTAAGGTAGAATTACACAATCTTGAATGACTTAATTACAAATCAATAGATCATAATTAATAATTTATATATATTGCCACTTTATTGAAAGTATGCATGATTATTTACAAGCAGAAAAGTGTTTCTGAAAATTTTTCTGAAACAAATGATAAAATTTATGCAGATACTTAGCATTTTAACATTAAATATTAGTAAATGTTAATATTTTTGCTAACCATAGAAATAATCTATAAAATATCATGAACAAGTGAATTTATGCCATGCAGGTAGATAATCTGAAAACCCATACTGTAGCAGGGCAGTGAATGTGGCCTACTGTCAGTGTCCTTATTATTTTTCTAAAGCCACTGCTTAATACAATTAGCATAACAGAATACCAGACCACCTGACCTGCCTCTTGAGAAACCTGTATGCAGGTCAGGAAGCAACAGTTAGAAGTGGACATGGAACAACAGACTGCTTCCAAATACAAAAAGGCTGTATATTGTCACCCTGCTTATTTAACTTATGTGCAGAGTACATCATGAGAAATGCTGGGCTGGAAGAAGCACAAGCTGGAATCACGAGTGCCAGGAGAAATATCAATAACCTCAGATATGCAGATGACACCACCCTTATGGCAGAAAGTGAAGAAGAACTCAAAAGCCTCTTGATGAGAGTGAAAGAGGAGAGTGAAAAATTTGGCTTAAAGCTCAACATTCAGAAAATGAAGATCATGGCATCCGGTCCCATCACTTCATGGCAAATAGATGGGGAAACAGTGGAAACAGTGTCAGACTTTATTTTTGGTGGCTCCAAAATCACTGCAGATTTTGATTGCAGCCATGAAATTAAAAGACGATTACTCCTTGGAAGGAAAGTTATGACCAACCTAGATAGCATATTCAAAAGCAAAGATATTACTTTGCTCCAAAATCACTGCAGATTTTGATTGCAGCCATGAAATTAAAAGACGATTACTCCTTGGAAGGAAAGTTATGACCAACCTAGATAGCATATTCAAAAGCAAAGATATTACTAGAACTACTAAACGTTCATCTAGTCAAGGCTATGGTTTTTCCAGTAGCTATGTATGGATGTGAGAGTTGGACTGTGAAGAAAGCTGAGCGCTGAAGAATTGATGCTTTTGAACTGTGGTGTTGGAGAAGACTCTTGAAAGTCCCTTGGACTGCAAGGAGATCCAACCAGTCCATCCTAAAGAAGACCAGTCCTGGGTGTTCATTGGAAGGACTGATGCTGAGGTTGAAACTCCAATACTTTGGCCACCTCATGCGAAGATTTGACTCATTGGAAAAGACCCTGATGCTGGGAGGGATTGGGGGCAGGAGGAGAATGGGACGACAGAGGATGAGATGGCTGGATGGCATCACCAACTCGATGGACATGAGTTTGGGTGAACTCCGGGAGTTGGTGATGGACAGGGAGGCCTGGCATGCTGCGATTCATGGGGTGACAAAGAGTCGGACACGACTGAGCGACTGAACTGAACTGAATTGAATGGCTAGTTGAGAGAAATATAAAATGACAGATAGAGATGAAAGCATTCTTAGTAAATACATGTCAAGTTCTTATCCTTCACAGGATTTCATACACAGATTTTACTGCATCCATAGGGCTTAGGCAACCCAAGCATGGTTTCAAAACCATGGTTCATGTGAATTAATGATAAGGAAAGTGCTTAGTGACAAATGGATTTTTTTTTTTCCATTTCTTGACAGGAAATAGACCTGTTAGATATTTTTGTGTAACTTATTTCTGCTCAGTTTTGATTTTAAGACAACTTCCCTGGAATATGATATGATAGAAGGCAGAAATATTGCACAAAAGAAATAATCTCATAAGACCCAAGATGTCTTATGAAACTATCAGAGCATTAAAGATTCCATATTTTCATAGTCTGTTAAAATATGTCAGTATCTTTAGCGAGGAAGGAAGGATAGCCACCAGAAACAGAATTTTTGAAAGAAAAATATTTAATATATGACTGGAAATTAAAACACAATGTACAGGAGACCTTACAATTAGGTTAAAAAAAAAAATAAAAACACGAAAAACAAAAAAACCTGACAGCCATTAGAATCACACATCTGCTAAAAAAACTAGTCCCAGAGATGAGAAGAAGGGTAAAGAAGGGGGCTATAACATTTAATCAGAGAATGTGTGACATGTAAAATATACAGGCAGGAATGGTTCAGGAGAAATATTAAGACTTCCATGTAACTTTATTGAGGAGAATTTTATTAATAGAAAATCCTTCCTTAGGTAGAATTTTTCCCAGGTTTTTTTTATTCTTTTTGACGTGATGGTAAATGGGATAGTTACCTTAATTTATCTTTCTGATAGTTCATTGGTAATTTCTAGAAAGGCAACATAATTACTTTATATTATTTTTGTACCTGAAACCTTACTGAATTCATTGATAAGCTCTAGCAGTTTAATGATAGCATCTTTAGGATTTCCTATGTAGGGTAACATGTCATCTGATAATTTTACTTTTTGTTTTCCAATTTGGATTCCCTTTATTTCTTTTTCTCTTCTTACTGCTATGGCTAGGACTTCCAAAACTATGTTGAATAAAAGTGATACAAATAGGGCTTCCCTCACGGTTCAGTGGTAAAGACCTTGCCTGCCAATGCAGTAGACACAGGTTCTATCCTTGTTCTCAGAAGATCCCACACGCAGTGGAGCAACTGCATCCATGCGTCACAACTATTGAGACTGTGCTCTAGAGCTCAGAAACCACGTGCTATAGAGCCTGTGCTCCTCAACAAGAGAAGCCCTCAAAATGGTAAGATCTCACATCACAAAGAAAAGTAGTCCCCACACTCTGTGACTAGAGAAAAGCCCATGCAGCCATGAAGACCCAGCACAGCCATAAATAAATAAAATGGTGTTATTTTTTTTTTAAGTGGTACACATAGATATCCTTGTCTTGTTCCTTATCTTAGAGAAAATGCTTTCAACTTTCCACCGCTGAGTATGACATTAGTCATGGGTTTCCCATATATGGCCTATATTATGTTGAAAAGTGTTCACGCTATGCCTGCTTTCTGGAAAGTTTCTCATAAATTGATGTTAAATTTTATTAAAAGCTTTTTCTGCATCTATTGAGATGATCATGTGGTTTTTATTCTTCAGTTTGTTAAGGTGATGTATCATGTTAATTGATTTGCAGGTATTAAAAAAAAAACTTGCATCCCTGAAATAAAGCCCACTTGGCCATGGTGTATGATCCTTTTAATGTTTTGTTGGATTTGGTTTGGTAGTATTTTGTTGAGAATTTTGGTATAAACTTACCTAAGAAGGCAAAAGACCTGTACTCCAAAACCATAAGACACTATAAAAGAAACGGAAGATTACACAAATGAATGGAAAGGTATACTGTCTCCTTACTGAATGAATCATTCATTAAAATTACCATAATATCCAAGGCAATACACAGATTCAATGCAATCCTTATCAACATAACAATAACATTTCAAAAAAAAACTAGAACAAATAACTTTATAATGTGTATGGAAACACAAATACCCCAAATAGCCAAATCCTGCAAAGGAAGAACAGAAATGGAGGTTTACACTACTGGACTTCAGACTATACTACGAAGATACAGTAATCAAAACAGTATGATACTGGCACAAAAACAGACACACAGATTAAGGGAATAGAATAGAAAGCCCAATAAAGCCGCACACATTATGGTCAGTTAATCTATGACAAAGGAGGCAACGCTATACAGCGGCAAGAGGAAAGTCTCTTCGATGAATGTGTGGAAAAATTGGACAGCTGCCTGTAAAAGAATGAAATTAGAACATTCTCTAACACTATCTACAAAATAAACCCAAAATGGACTAAAGACTTAAATGAAAGACCATATGCTAAAAAAATTTCGAGATGAAAGAAAGCATAGGCCTAAGACTGTGACATAAATTACAACAATCTTTCTTTTTTCCTTTGGATCTGTTTCCTAAAGTAATAAATAAATAAAAGCTCAAACAAACAAATAAGACCTAGTTAAACATAAAAGCTTTTGCACAGCAAAGAAAACCATCTATAAAATAAAAAGGCAACATACTAAATGGGAGAAGATATTTACAAATGATGCAGCTGATAAGGGATTAATATTGAACATATATAAATAGCTCATATAACTTAACATTATTAAAAAAAGAAATTGGCAGAAGACCTAATTAGACATTTTTCCAAAGAGTACATACAGATGACCAACAGGCACTTGAAAAGATATTCAACATCATTAATTGTCAGGGAATGCAAATAAAAACCCACAATTAGGTATCACCTCATACCTGTTTCAGGATGGCTATAATAAAAAATATACAAATAACAAAAACTGGCAAGGAAGAGGAGAAAAGGTAACTTTATACACTGTTGGTGGGAATGTATATTGGGAGAGTCATTGTGGGAAACTTTATGGAGGTTTCTCAAAAAATGGAAAATAGAACTACCATATGACCCAGCAATTCCATTCCTAAGTATATATGCACCCCCCCATAAAAAATAAAACAAACACACTAATTTGAAAAGATACATGTACCCCAATGTTCATCATAGCATTATTTACTACTGTCAAGATATGGAAGTAACCTAAGTGTCCATCAACAAATGGGTGGACAAAGAAGTGGTATATAATATACTATATGTTATTCCATCCATCTGTTGAAGACATTAGGTTACAGAGTCGGGCACAAGTGAAGTGACTTAGCATGATATAATGATAAAAAAGAATGAAATTTTGCCATTTTCAGCAACATGGATGGACTGGGAGGGCATTATGCTACGTTAAATAAATTAGAAAGACAAATACTGTAGGATATCACTTACATGTGGACTATAAAAATACAACAAACTAATGAATATAACAAAAAAGAAGCAAGACCCAGGTACAGAGAGCAAGCTAACAGTTACCAGTGTGGGAGAGGGGCAACTTAGGAGTGCAGTTGGATATGGGGAATACAAATATTGGGCATAAGACAGATTGTTTTATACAACACAGGGAATATAGACAATATTTTGTAATGACTGTAAATGGAAAATAATCTTTCAGTTCAGTTCAGTCACTCAGTTGTGTCCAATTCTTTGCAACCTCATGAACCGCAGCATGCCAGGCCTCCCTGTCCATCGCCAACTCCTGGAGTCTACCCAAACCCATGTCCATTGAGTCGGTGATACCATCCAACCATCTTATCCTCTGTCGTCCCCTTCTCCTCCTGCCCTCAATCTTTCCCAGCATCAGGATCTTTTCAAATGAGTCAGCTCTTCACACCAGGTGGCCAAAATATTGGAGTTTCAGCTTTAGCATCAGTCCTTCCAATGAACACCCAGGACTGGTCTCCTTTAGGATGGACTGGTTGGATCTCCATGCAGTCCAAGGGACTCTAAAAAGTCTTCTCCAAGACCACAGTTCAAAAGCATCAATTCTTCTGTGTTCAACTTTCTTTATAGTCCAACTCTCACATTCATACATGACCACTGGAACACCCATAGCCTTGAGGAGATGGCCCTTTGTTGACAAAGTAATGTCTCTGCTTTTTAATATGCTATCTAAGTTGGTCATAAAAATGCTTATCCATCTCAAAATCAGAATATTTTCTGATTAATAGAGTTGCCTCAGTTTACACCTTCTTCAAAATGATTCTACCCATGCATACACACCTCTTAACTTGGTAAACAAACTTTTTCAACAGTTCAGTGATCATTTCAGTAAGTTACTGCTCTTTACAATAAATATTCTTATTTATCATCATAGCTTTGTAGAATATGAAAGGGAAAGTATTAGTTGCTCAGTTTTGTCTGACTCTTTGTGACCCGAGGACTGTAGCCCGTTAACCTCCTCTGTCCATGGAATTCTTCAGGCAAGAATACTGGAGTCTGTAGCCATTCCCTTCATGGCACCCCACTCCAGTACTCTTGCCTGAAAAATCCCATGGACGGAGGAGCCTCGTGGGCTACAGTCCATGGGGTCACTAGGAGTTGGACACAACTGAGTGACTTCAGTTTTACTTTTCACTTTGATGCATTGGAGAAGGAAATGGCAACCCACTCCAGTGTTCTTGCTTGGAGAATCCCAGGGATGGGGAAGCCTGGTGGCTGCCGTCTATGGGATCGCACAGAGTTGGACATGACTGAAGCGACTTAGCAGCAGCAGCAGCAGCCATTCCCTTTTCCAGGGGATCTGCCCAACCCAAGGATGGAACCCAAGTCTCCTGCATTGAAGGCAGATTCTTTACTGTCACAGCCACCAGGGAAGCCCTTTATAGAGTATAGTCATGGAAATTTAAGATCACAACTGGAATTAAAATCCATGTTCCCCACATACTAACTATGAATCATAGGCAAATTATATAATTTTTCTATGCCTGAGTTCATTTCTCTTCACTAACACCAAATTGTTCATAATAGTAATTCTGACATTCCTACCAGAAGTTTATGAGCATCTGTTGAAGTGCATTTTCAATAATATTATGTTTTCAGGTTTTTTAATTGAGGCTAATCTGATGAGTTGGGGGATGACTGTAGATTGTAGTATAAATATGTTCTTATATTTTATTGGAACACTGGATTTTCTTCATCTTTTGGTCTTTTATCTCTTAGGCTATTTATCTCTTCTCAGTAATTTTTTTTGTGTATGCTCAGTCATTCCAGTCATGTCTCACTCTTTGAGACCCCATGGACTTTAACCACCTGGCTCCTCTGTCCATGGGATTTCCCAGGCAGGAATAATGGAGTGCCTTGCCATTTCCTTCTCCAGGGGATCTTCCTGACCCAGGAATGAAACTTCATCTCCTGTATTAGCAGGCAGATTCTTTAACACTGTGCCACCTGGGAAGCCCCCTTCATTAATTTTTAGGATTTTGCATATTCTAGAGAGTAATTCCAGAGAAGGCAATGGCATCCCACTCCAGTATTCCAGTATTTGCCTGGAAAATCCCATGGGTGGAGGAGCCTGGTAGGCTGCAGTCCATGGGGTCGCTAGGAGTTGGACACAACTGAGTGACTTCACTTTTACTTTTCACTTTCATGCATTGGAGAAGGAAATGGAAACCCACTCCAGTATTCTTGCCTGGAGAATCCCAGGGACGGGGAAGCCTGGTGGGCTGCCGTCTATGGGGTCGCACAGAGTTGGACACGACTGAAGCGACTTAGCAGCAGCTGCAGAAAGTAATTCATTAGGATTTAGATGCACTGAAAAGGTTTCTTCTAATTTATATATATATATACACATATATATATAAATTTTTTATGCCATAAAGTAAATTTTAGAAGTAATATAGTAAAATGCATATATATATATATATATATATATATATATATATTTTAGGATATGCTATCAGGGATTTTTTTATATATTTTTAATTTTTTAAAATTTAATTTAATTTTATTTTATTTTTTAACTTTACAACATTGTATTGGTTTTGCCATATATCAAAATCAATATTTTATTTATGATTTTCACACTTCTGTTTTAAGAAAATTTTCCTAGAAAATATTACAATAATACTGTTTTATCTGATACCTTTGAAGTTTTACTATTCACATTTAGATTTTCAGTAATGTGAACTTGTTCTTGTGCATGTAATACAAATTTAGGATATTTTTCTTTTTTTCTTGTAGCACTGCTTGCTCTGAGACACATTTCTAAACTTTTCTGATTCTCATTTCTGTTTGAAATGGGGGCTGACTCCTGTGAGTCCTAGTGACAGCCTTTTTCAGGCTGTTTAAAAACATGGAGAGGAAACTGAACGGGAGAGGACTCATATTTTCCCTTCGTCTTCTGCTTGGGACATGTCACTGGGAGCAGCTGCATCTCTTTACAGGGCTAGTTCCTGTTAGACAGGTCCAGAGAACTTAACTTCTGCAAGTTGATTCCAGTGCCTCTGCTCTGTTAACCCAGTCTCCTCCTTTGACCTCCAGCTCTGGAGACAGTCATGACTTTCTGCTTCCCTGTATTATTTTGATTATTGTCATTATTATTATTTTATTAAGATAGCTTCAGTGTCTCCTGACTAGTTTCTCAGCCTCTTCTATCACGAGTAACTTGATTCTGTGTAATTACCTTTAAAAAAAGATGTACACCTGAAACTAATATGTTATAAATCAACTATTTCAATTAAAAAATAAAAGTGAAGAAAAAAATGTTTGCATGCATGTTTCTCTTTAATGCATATTTTCTTTATTCTATTTATTATATTAGAAGTCTGAAAGTATATTTTATCAAATAGAAGCCTAATTTATTTGTGGCCCATAGATTCTGTTTTATTACCTTAACATCAATGTCAGATGTATGTATTATAATGCTATAAAGTTGCGAGTTTGGTCATATAAGCCAGAATTTCATCACTTTATAGTCTTCAAAAAATACATAGCCTAGAAATTTTTAAAACTTATGAAAAATAACTGCATTTTAATGATTTTCTTTCTGTATTTGCCAAAGTGATCAAATATTTTTCTGTCTTTCTTGACATTGTGGCTCAATAGATTTTAAAAATGTACATTCTTATAATGTGGTTATTCTTTATTTGGCAATTTTTTAAATATAAACTTTATTTTCATATGCCTGAAAATATATTTTCCCTATCATTTTGTAATGGCTTATTTTTTTACATGCTAGATTCAGTTTTCTGGCCTAGAACGTGTATATATATATACACACACACACTATTAATTTTTGTTCTCCAACTAGAATGTAATATGTTCCATGACAGCAGGAACTGATGTCTCTTCTTCATACTCTCTCCAGGGCATGGATTCTAGTGTCAGGCCAACAGTAGGAACTTGATAAATATTTGAGTATTAGATAAATGAAACTGATGCACTGTTCATCTGTCTGCTGTAGTCTACATGCAGTTCCTTTGTAAATAACCAGTTTTCTCTCATAGTTTTTTATTTTTAAGGCTTTCTTCTTTTATATGTGTTTTTCCTTCAGTGATTCTACAGCATGTGTTCTTGTGGATTTATACTTACATTATCCTGTGCTTGATATTAATTTCTCTCTCTGATTTTTACTTCTGCTAAACTCTTGATAAATATCTCTTTAAACTTTGTAACTCTGATATTTCTTACATTCTCTGAAATTCTTACTTAAGAATGTAGGCACAGCCTAGTCATTCCTCTTACCTTTTCTTTATTTTGTATCCTTAGCTCTCTGTAATAATTCTGAGTTAATTGCTAAATATTATATTTCAATTCACTAATTACCTCTTCACAAGAGAAAAGAATTACATTTTCTAGTAAATACCAATTTTATTGTTTATAATTTTCATTCTTATTTCTTTTTCCATCATATCTAACTATATTGGTTTCCCATTTATTTTTATGGTCTTTTTGAATTTGAGTTTCATAATTATGCATATTTTAAATCTTATGTAGATCCTAAAAATTAAATTCATCTTAAATAAATTCATGTCTTGTGTTGATTTTTGTAGGATATGTTTGTAACCCTTTGCTGATTCATGTGCTTTGTAACTTTGGTTGTAGATTTATTTTGAGTGGGAAATGTTTTCATTTTGTATTGTTTTTATTAATATTTTTGCTTCTTTTTTAAACTTTTATTGAAGTATAATTGATTTATTCTCTTTTCTTGTTAGCCATTTTACATTCTTCTATCTGAATCTGACAAGTCCCCAATCTAGAATGAAGTCTTACAGGTTTATAGTTATTATTGGAGAAGGAAATGGCAACCCACTCCAGAATTCTTGCCTGAAAAATCCCATGGACAGAGGAGCCTGATGGGTTATAGTCCATGGGATTGCAAACAGTCAGACATGACTGAGCATGCATACACACACACAGGTATTATAAACCATCATGAAACTGTTCAGGTCAGATCAGATCAGATCAGTTGCTCAGTCATGTCCGACTCTTTGCAACCCCCATGAATCGCAGCATGCCAGGCCTCCCTGTCCATCACCATCTTCCGGAGTTCACTGAGACTCACGTCCATCGAGTCAACTGTTAGAGTTAGCTAAATCTGCCTTTCAAGTGTGTGTTTTGCCTTTCCCTACTAGCTCTAGCTTATCTTGTATCTACAGTTTCTGATAAAATCAAAGACCTTCATTAATGGTCAAGTTATTGTTCATCACCATTCATGAGGACTTCAACATACATTTGCCTAAAGCAGTGAAGCTGGCTCCAGTATCCCATATCTTATGTATAGTTTAGTCTGCATAGTCGCCTGGCCTCCACTGCAGGTCTCTAGCTCAGAATACTGCAGAGTGATGCTTTCAGACCCACTCACTTCCTGTAGTTTCTATTTTATTTCTGGCTTATGAAGATATTAATCTTATATTTGAGCATATAAATGTCTTTTTAATTTTCTGTGTTTATATTTCTTTTGACAATGTTTTTGTTTTTAGCTGACAATGTGCCACAGTATGCAATGACAGCTCTGTCTTGAGCATAAATGTAACAGCTTAGTTTATATTACCTTATATTTGAGTTAGAGACTCATTAAATATTCATAAGAAAAACTAAAATTTCCTAAACATTTGTTTTATACCTGGCAGACTCTAATATTACAACGGTAACAACTCAGTACTTAAACTTATGAGGTATATATTATCAGCTCAATTTTCCTGAAGAGAAAACTAAATGACAGTAGCCTTAAGGAACTTGCCCAAAGTTGTAAAATTTAAGTTGCACAGAGGCAAGATCAGAATTGAGACTGTTACCAGAGCCAATGTCCTTAACCATTTTGCTAAACCAAAAATCAAATGCTTTGGTGAATTCTTAAAATCCACATTGTTATTAGTTAGGGAACAAACATCAATTGCCTTATTTGGAAACTTTTATTTGTTCTTTGTATCATGACAAGGTAGAGTGCTTAATTTATTCTCTATGACCATTTACAACACAGCTCATATCATTGTTTCTAAGTCTCTTTAAGAGTGGCTGAAAAAAAAAAAGAAGGCAATTTTTTCATATGCCTAGAGGATAATAAGCTCTTTCTACATAACTTCATCTCCTGATGCATGTTACTTGTGGGATGGGTGGCCATTAGAATGAACAAATTTCTCTTCCAGCTTTGTGAATTCATCTAAAGGATGCCTGAAGGTGAAGGTGAGCTATGCAGAATATTCTGAAAGCATAAAACCTTAAAAAAATGTCTGACTGCATTTCTGACATACATGGATTCGACAGCCTGAGTTCATGCATTATACATGGAAACATAGCCTCCAGTACTAGTGACTATTTGCTAGGTGCATGACAGCTATAAACACATTGTCTATCAGACTTTCATAGAATTTATTATGAGTTAATTTCAAGGTGTCTAAGCCTGTATTTGGTCTATGAGTTTTCTAAATCCTAAGATTCATTCATTCAAGAAAAAAAATCATTGTAATACTTATGTTACTAAGATTCACTGTAATATCCCACCATTCTCAAAAAAAAACCCAAAGAATGTAAGGGAAAATATATTCAAAATTTAGCTTTGTTTACTAATTAACTATTTGACCTTGGACATATTACTATGTAACTCGGAGATCCATTTTTATTTGTAAATTACATTGCCTGCACATAGAACTCATTTTAAGATACTAAAATAATATTGTGATAAAAGTTCTGCATTCAAGGCTAATAGACATCCAAGAGCAGAGTAAGGTTTTTTCCCCAAGTTATCAAATTCAAAAGTATTATATATTTTGCTTTAGATTATTTTGTGGGAGTATCACACAAACATTCAAATCTACAATTTGTATTAATATAATTCTTTCCTATTTGAATGCTGATTTACAGTCTCTAATTAAGTTTAAGCTTTGCTCAGATTTAAAAGAAATTAAGAACACTATTTCAGAGAAGGCAATGGCACCCTACTCCAGTACTCTTGCCTGGAAAATCCCATGGGCAGAGGAGCCTGGTAGGCTGCAGTCCATGGGGTCACTAAGAGTCAGACACGACTGAGCGACTTCACTTTCACTTTTCACTTTCATGCATTGGAGAAGGAAATGGCAACCCACTCCAGTGTTCTTGCCTGGAGAATCCCAGGGACAGGGGAGCCTGCTGGGCTGCCATCTATGTGGTCGCACAGAGTCGGACACGACTGAAGCGACTTAGCAGCAGCAGCAGCAAGAACACCATTTATGTATAGGTAATCTATATAGGGGTTCCCAAAATGGAAAATGACAATCTAAGAACATTAACAAAACTTACATTAACTGAGAAAAAATTCATTACACTTCTACTGGAAAACATTTGCAAATATAATTCACCAATTCTCATTAAAATACCTATACATTTTCTTGTAGTCCACGATAGAAATATTACTTACATTTCCATACATGGTCACTTTTAAAATTCATTTATCCTTTATAACAATTGTTTAAATACTATTTTTGTAGAGTATATGATAATGGCAACTTCAAACTAAATATGATATTTATGAAAAGTAAGGGTGCTAATTATGACTAAAAGAAGATTTGGGACTTTATCACTGATGAGAATTGATGAAAGGCTATTTAAAAGTCTTGCTTTTAGACTCAAATCAATTCTAAGCCTTTACTTAGGTTTAGAAAATTTTAGGAACTCTATCTACATATAGCAACTCATGTAAGTGTTCACATAATGAAAAGATAGAAAGGCTTAGCAATATTTACCTGCATAAATATGCAGGTATGTTTTTCTGGAAAAAACATGGTCTGTCTGGGTGACTCCTATAATAAAGGAATTTTTTTTTCCCAAGAAAAGTTATCAGACTTGTTGGTGGGGTATAATGAAAAAGAAATATCAGATGTGGGTAATTAACACAAGAAACAGAAAGATCTGATCAAAGGGCTTAGAAGCAATTCTTCTGTTCAATCTTTGGTTGTACATAAATCAATGTGTATATAGAACTTGCATGTGTACACATGAACATGTATATCATACATGTAATATATGCCTTAGTTTCATTTTATAATGTCTTTTGATTTCATTTGCTGTACACAGACATACACACAAACAAGCAGATACAAATTCTAACAAAAATAATATATTATATATATATATATATATATACACACACACACACACAGATAGACACAGATGATAGATACATAGGTATGGTATCTTTCTCTATATATAGTAGCTTTAAAATAATCTCCATTTTTTTTCTGTTAATTTAGAAAAGAGTCAAGGAATACACAGTATAAATCTATTGAGGCAAATGTAGAGGTACTAAATCCAAAAGTCAAGGATTTGTTTTGAGGTGGAATTAAGGAATTTGCAGATAAGGGCTTCAGAGTTCAATAAGAATGATATCAGAATTAGGGATAAGGAAGTTTAGAAGACCATGGGTTCATGTTAAGTGTTTTAAATTGTGAAGCAGACTTTTTACTTCTTCTGACTTAATAAATGTGTGTATTAACTTCATCAGTTTTAAGGACAAAAGTTGAATTTTTGTTTTCTTCCAAAGGCTATATTTATTATTTTTATCCTCATCATTTTCCAAGACACTATGCCTTCTAGAGAAGTATTCAGCTGAAGTGCACCAACAGGAATTCCACTGAAAGATCCCACCCAGTAGTACAATAAAATGTTTGTAGTTGGCAGGTTTTAAGTGTTTCTAAAATATAATTTAATCCAAATTTTAACATAGCCCCTGTAAAGTACATATTTTTATTGTATTTCCAATGGAGAAACTAAGGAAAGAATAGTTTACATTAAATTTAGTATACTTAGAGTTTAGAAAACCCAATATGTGGTAGTTGTACTTACCTGAAATTCTCATAAATTGCTTTCCTTATGTTAGCTTTAGATATAGGAAAATTGAGTCTTTGGCAAATATAACATAGTCAAGTCCATACATGACACCCGTACCAGTAATATAAACTACTGTATAAAACAGATTGTTAATCCTTGTAGTTTATTATTTGAAAAAGAAGCATCAAATTCTTCTAAGTTATTCTTCTAATAATGAACTAATTATATAATTTGCAAATCTGCTATAAGTTACTTCACCTTCATTCTAAAAAAGCAACACATTCATTTGCTTTTTATTCTTTTTGTTGAGTGAATAGATAGATGTCAGACAAACAACTATTACTCATTTGAGTTGTGATTATGTGGTAAAAAACAAAGGCAAGGAGTTTCAGACTGTGTGAACACTACTAAAGGACTCCAAGCATATGGAAAAACTAAGCCACAGAGGAAAGAGTTGGAGTGTTAAGCAGATAGTGGCTAAAAATCTTACTTAGCAAGTGTTGCTGCTGCTTCTCCTAAGTCACTTCAGTCGTGTCTGACTCTGTGCGACCCTATAGACGGCAGCCCACCAGGCTCTGCCTTCACTGGGATTCTCCAGGCAAGAACACTGAAGTGGGTTGCCATTTCCTTCTCCAATGCATGAAAGTGAAAAGCGAAAGTGAAGTCGCTCAGTCGCGTCGGACTGTTAGTGACCCCATGGACTGCAGCCTACCAGGCTCGTCCATCCATGGGATTTTCTAGGCAAGAGTACTGGAGTGGCTTGCCATTGTCTTCTCCGATACTAAAAGCAGATTTTCTTCAAAAACTTACAATACTTACAAAATTTTAAATTTACAAAATTCACAACCTTTTATTTGTAGTAAAACTACCAGCCACTGAAACAAATTTAAGATATCACAAGCAAGCAGAAGAATATAACAATCATGGAATGGAAGAGTCGATCCTTTAAAGATGCTAATTGTCCCCAACTGATTATAAATCAACTGTACACCCAAGTGAAATCTCAAGCTTTTGAAATTGACAAATTTAATCTAAATTATATATTATCATGAAAGGGACTAGAATAAGGTAGACAACCTTAGAAAATATTGAAGATTCAAGATGGCAAACTTTATCATAAAGGCGCATTGATTAAGGTTATCTGATACTAGAGCCAAGGCACCAGTGAGACAGGACAAACACGTACCTAAACAGACTCATCTGAGTTATTTCACCATTTACCCTGCTTCCCTGGTGGCTCAGACGGGTAAAGAATCCATCCACCATGAGGGAGACCTGGGTTCGATTCCTAGGTTCGGAAGATCCCCTGGAGGAAGGCATGGCAACCCACTCCAGTATTCTTGCCTGGAGAATCCCCATGGACAGAGGAGCCTGGCAGGCAACTGAGCATGCATGCATGCACTGAAAGAAAAGACAGGTAGCTTTCTCAGTAAATGGTGTGGACATACCTGTTTCTGTTTCTCTTCCCCTCTCTCTCTCAAATATACTTCTGCTTTTTTAGCTTGGTGACTGAGACACCCATTACAATTATAATGAAAAATTATATGAAAGCACATTGAAAAATTAAAAGCACTAGAAAGTACACAGTATTAAAATTGATGGCATTGTTATTATTGGGAATGTTTTTAGAAAGAAGCATAAATTAGAAAGAATGTATAGGGAGGCATTAGTAAGCAAGAAAGGTATTATGCAAATTTAACTATGATTTAATATATATTAAATTTTATGAGGTTATTTTAATCTAATTTCCCTAGTGCTTAATTAACTGAATTTTTCTGCTTTGGTGTCTTTAAAATTTAATTATAAAAATTTTAACATGTGATATATGTTCATAATTTATAAATAAAAATAATTCTACCAGGCTTATAATAAAAAATCCCTGTCCCCTGTTCCAAATTTGTCTAGTTTTTTATTCTGTCCCTAAAGAAAATACTTTTACAACTTCTGTTTCTCTCAACATTTATCACTAATGTGCATCTTCATCTATCTTTTTCTAATTTTTAAAAAATCATCTCTTAATTTTGACTATAAATGGTGATGCTCCATTCATTTTGTCAAAACTAAAATTGCACTGAAGTTACACAGGCAAAGATGACTATTCAAGGCTATCGCAAATAAGTCAGGGAGACCAGAACTCATCCTGATTCACCTTCCCTGAAAGAATAAGCTGGAGAAGTTTTAAGACCTGGGGTGGGGCTTCCTATGTCACTTGTGCTTACTAATTGGTTTTTTACAAAGAATAGTAAACATCTCCTATCTTTATCACAAGGTTAGTTTTATAGCTTGGAGCAAAGCACCCACAAAAGTTAGACTCCTACCTTCCCATGGAGACTGTGAGGTGGGGGTGCTACTTTCGCTGACAATGGCATTTCAGAGAAATGCTTCCCAGGTCCCTTGCACAGGCATTCCTATGCTGTGAAACAGGCCACGAAGCTGTGAACAATGTTTATATCTCAAGATGCAGAGAAGGAGTTCACAATTACAAGTGTTCTAAGGAAATGCTCTTATGGGAGTCATGGCCTGGAGTCAAGAGGAAGCCTGTCTGAAGTTTAGTCAGGCTGAGAGAATCATTAAGGTTGCCTTGGTCCACTTATCAATTTATATCACAATTTCTGTTTTAATCTATGTAAATGTAAACATAATCAAGATAACTAGGATAGAACTTTAATTTTATTGAGTGTAAGGATTATATCTCATTTTGAATTATCCTCTTCAGAGATAATTATTACCCAGTGCTCACACAGTGGTAATAAAGAGAGCTGGCATTTATTAAGCCAGGTCATTTGCTATACCTTGCTATAGGTACCTACCTTGTTTATACTTATCAAAAATAAGATTCAAGTTCAGAAATTATTCTAACTTATGATATACCACTGTGGAAACCAAAGCTGAGTAGATTTAAATAATTTGAAATGAACCACAAAACTCACTGTACTTTGTCACACAAAATGTCTTGCTCTTCCCCAAACCTGTAACAGCCCTTCCATTTACCTTTGAATATGCTGTGTTTCTAAAAGCAATTCATGTCCTTGACTGTGGAGCACTACTGTTACATTTATATTCTACAACCAGGAGAAGATATTTGCCCTAATTTTTCCATATTCTTCTTATCAAGAAAACTTGAACCAATTCATCCCTTTGCTTCTGTAACACTCGTCACTCAACCTTTACACAATTCAAACAATATACAAATATAGTTTTATATTGTGCTTGACTATTCTCTCCCAGAGGCCTGTAAGCTCTTTGAACACATAGAATTTATGTGATTTATTACTCTATCCTTAAGCTTAAGAAGATTACTGGGCACATAATATAATGTATATTAATATTAGTGGACAAAGGGTAGATATGCTTTTGAACAAAATTCAAATGCAAATGGCCACTTCTGCCTGAGAGGATACAATAAAAACAGACTAATGACTCTCAGCTGGACTGAGAAATTTTGTGTTCCCTTCACATTATACAATAAACCAGTGGCTTAATACACAATAAAACTGAGGTAGATGATTCTTAAGTTCCTGCTTTATATACATTTAGTATAATACTGCCCTTCTAATTTAACTGACTGGTTTCTGAATTTTTGCCACTATTCTGGGAAATAAAAGAAGTCCATTATGATTATTTTTTCAAGAGTATTTTTAAATGTGACTCTTATAGGAAACATATTGTGTTCCATATCATTATTGTTTTTATATTCTATGGCATTTATTTCATCAAACATCCTGTTGAATTTTAGTGATTTGAATCATTTTCTAAAATCCACTGCATCCAAAAGATTCTGCTCCAATACTGTGATGTGATGACATGACTTTTGTCTAAATCAAACAGCCAAACATGAAATTAGATTAATTTATATTGACAGAATTGTTATTTCAACTATGCCCATTTTGGGGATTTCCCAGGCAGCGCTAGTGGTAAAAACAAACAAACAAACAAAAACTGCCTGCCAATGCAGGAGACATAAGAGACGCAGATTTGATCCTAGGTTGGGAAGATCCCTGGAGGAGGGCATGGCAACCCACTCTGGTATGCTTGCCTAGAGAATCCCATGGACAGAGGAGCCTGGCAATCTACAGTCCATGGGGTTGCAGAGTCAGATACAACAGAGTACACATGCACTGCCTCTTCTCATCTTATTTTCAATTTTTTTTTTCAATTTTAGAATTTTTTTCTTGTTTGAATTCTGTTCACATTAATATTGAAAAGCCATCATTGTACTTCACTATACTCTTTTTATTGCTGTTGTTATTCAATTTGTATAAAGGTAGGGAAATTTTTATTCTTTCTTTTGTTTGAAGTTGTGTTTTACTAGTGATGAAAGGTTAGCAAGTGTTTGGTCCCATCCAAAACCAACAGAAAACACTTGGTTCATGCCAAAAGGTCTTGGGCATTTGGTTCTGTGCAAAACCATATGGCTTGGACCAAAAATGTTCACGGACATTTTGCATAGAACCAGATTTCAAGGTCCTTTTGGTGCACATCTCATGCCTTTTTGATGTTTTGGATAGGACAAAATCTCAAATGTGGTGACATAGTATATGCGTGTGTTAGTCACTCAGTCGTGTCCAAATCTTTGTGATCACATGGACTGTAGTCCACTAGGCTCGTCTGTCCATGGATTCTCCAGGCAAGAATACTGGAGTAGGTTGCCATGCCCTCCTGCAGGGATCTTCTCGATCCCACATTGCAGGCATATTTTTCACAGTCTGAACCACCAGGGAAATGGATGATATAGTATAGTAAACACAAATTCTGCCACTTATTAGCCAAGTGGATAAGTTACTTAATTGTACTCTTTCATAAATAAAATATATCTAACTCATAATTTTGCTGTGAATAATGAATGAACAAATACAGGTTTGATTCCTGGGTCGGGAAAATCCCTTGGAGAAGGCTATAGCAACCCACGCCAGTATTTTTGCCTGGAGAATCCCACGGACAGAGGATCCTGGCGGGCTATGGTCCATGTGATTGCAAAGAGTCAGACAGGACTGAAGCGACTGAGCAGGAAGCAATGAATAAACTGAAAGATTCGGACCACTGAACAGCGGCCCTGTCAATAGTAAGCACTGTAAATATACCTGCTAATGATTTTACAATACCTTTCAGTATTGACAAACTGTGTAAATGAGTACTTCCATCTATAAATTCTTCCATGCTTCATTTTTAAAAGTTTTCTTTCTTTTTCTGCTCTGACTGCTGTGGCCAGAGATAAATCCACGCACATATGGACACCTTATCTTTGACAAAGGAGGCAAGAATATACAATGGATTAAAGACAATCTCTTTAACAAGTGGTGCTGGGAAATCTGGTCAACCACTTGTAAAAGAATGAAGAATGAAACTAGAACACTTTCTAACACCATACACAAAAATAAACTCAAAATGGATTAAAGATCTAAATGTAAGACCAGAAACTGTAAAACTCCTAGAGGAGAACATAGGCAAAACACTCTCTGACATACATCACAGCAGGATCCTCTATGACCCACCTCCCAGAATATTGGAAATAAAAACAAAAATAAACAAATGGGATCTAATTAACCTTAAAAGCTTCTGCACATCAAAGGAAACTATCAGCAAGGTGAAAAGACAGCCTTCAGAATGGGAGAAAATAATAGCAAATGAAGTAACTGACAAACAACTAATCTCAAAAATATACAAGCAACTCCTACAGCTCAACTCCAGAAAAATAAATGACCCAATCAAAAAATGGGCCAAAGAACTAAATAGACATTTGTCCAAAGAAGACATACAGAGGGCTAACAAACACATGAAAAGATGCTCAACATCACTCATTATCAGAGAAATGCAAATCAAGACCACTATGAGGTACCATTTCACACCAGTCAGAATGGCTGCGATCCAAAAGTCTACAAGGAATAAATGTTGGAGAGGGTGTGGAGAAAAGGGAACCCTCTTACACTGTTGGTGAGAATGCAAACTAGTACAGCCACTATGGAGAACAGTGTGGACATTCCTTAAAAAACTGGAAATAGAACTGCCTTATGATACAGCAATCCCACTGCTGGGCATACACACTGAGGAAACCAGAAGGGAAAGAGACACGTGTACCCCAATGTTCATCGCAGCACTGTTTATAATAGCCAGCACATGGAAGCAACCTAGATGTCCATCGGCAGATGAATGGATAAGAAAGCTATGGTACATACACACAATGGAGTATTACTCAGCCATTAAAAAGAATACATTTGAATCAGTTCTAATGAGGTGGATGAAACTGGAGCCTATTATACAGAGTGAAGTAAGCCAGAAAGAAAAACACCAATACAGTATACTAATGCATATATATGGAATTTAGAAAGATGGTAACAATAACCCTGTGTACGAGACAGCAAAAGAGACACTGATGTATAGAACAGTCCTTTGGACTCTGTGGGAGAGGGAGAGGGTGGGAAGATTTGGGAGAATGGCATTGAAACATGTAGAATATCATGTATGAAACGAGTTACCAGTCCAGGTTCAATGCATGATACTGGATGCTTTGGGCTAGTGCACTGGGACGACCCAGAGGGATGGTATGGGGAGGGAGGAGGGAGGAGGGTTCAGGATGGGGAACACATGTATACCTGTGGCGGATTCATTTTGATATTTGGCAAAACTAATACAATTTTGTAAAGTTTAAAAATAAAATAAAATTGTAGTTGAAAAAAAAATAAAAGTTTTCTTGTGTAAACTCTATAAGATTTTCAAATCTGATAAGCAAAATGTTATTAATATATGCCATCTGTATACTGTGTAAATTGTCTTTTCTATCTTTTGCCTATTAGTGTATCTTGTAAGAAAAGCACATACAAACCGTAAGTCAATCATTTCTGTATCTAACTCACACAAACCTAGCAAGAGAATAATAAAGGAGTGGAATATGGGATCTTTCAAATGATACTCATATAGCAGAATATAAATATCTAAGGTTCATTATTTTATTTCTTAAAATGGTTTCCCCTTTAGTTACTTTATTTACATTTCAACAAAGGAAAGTTAAACATTATATATTAGTGGGTTTAATTTTGAAAATATTACATCCATTTTCTAATCTGACCATTTCTTTTATTATTTTTTTTAATTTTAATTGGAGCATAATTGTTTTACATTGTTGTGTTGGTTTCTGCCACACAGCAATGTCAATCAGCCATAAGTATACATATCCCTTTCCTTTAGGACCTCTCTCCCATCCCCCCACACCCCATCCTACCCCTCTAGGTTGGTACACTGGGTTGAGCTACCTGTGTTATAATTGCCAGAGAGGTGTTATATTTATTTCAAGCCATTACTTTTCCTTACATTTTTCCTTCCCCATAAAATATAGTGAAACACGTATTTAAAGAGGGAAAACATATCAACATCCTGGTACTTCTCAAAGAGTTATTTTTTATTTATTAGAAGAATTCTGGTAATGTGTGTGTGTGTGTGTGTATTAATTGTTACCCAAAATAATTTACTTCTGTATTAATTCAATTGTTTAGGTATTTCAACAGTGCAATTTTACTTCCAAATATATTTTTCCCTAGCATGAAATATTTCTACATAATTTTAACAACTACTTTTAACTTTGTAACGCCAGATGTTTCTAAATTGGAGTGTAATTGAAAACCCATTTATCAAAGCAAAGAAATGAGATAAAGACGTACAATTTTTAAATCCCTAAATTACCAATTGTAAGTAGCTGGAATTTTTGACATAGAGAGACTTACAGATAATTTCACTGCCACAAATAAGTACTGGTGCTGTCTTTCACCAAAATGTTTAGTTGTTAATAGCAGCAACAGAAAAAATAATCCTAAACTAAATACAAAAATTTAAAAATTAGTATTCAATATTATTTGGTAAAATTCCTTTTGAAAAGCACAGTATTAGGTACATATAATAAAGAGTAAGTGAACTTGAAATTACAAATTTCTACTCATAATGTGAGATGTAAAATTGACTACATATTCCTTTTTTTAAAAATTGTGTGTATTTGGGCATTTTAGTCTGAAACCTATTATTCAGTTTGACACTAGTGTTTATATGAGTTATTTTGCTTTGAGGTGAATCAATAGGGTTCTCTTCCTTTTACAGTTAAAAGTAATCCAGCTGCCAGCAAACTGTTCAACATGATGTAACAACATTGCCCAACTAGCGTTGCATTTCAAGATCCTGCTTGTTGCAGATATGGGGAAAGCTGGTATATTTTGTGAGCTAGTCAGTAAATAAAAGCTAAAATCTTTGACAGAGTGAATCAACTTCATATTCTTCACTTGTTATTTCTTCTCTGATAATCAAGGCATCATTTCAGTTTTAAGAATACACTACTTAATGTAAGTCTCCCTGTGTTATGAAAAGTCTATGGGTGCAGTCCCTAAGGATGGGCAGACAGGAGATACAGGGTTACACAAGATAAGGGAAAGAGAAAATTAAGACAGGAGGGCCTGAGAAGTCTCAACAGTTATTTGAAGACAGTTGGGTTCAGTTTAATCTTGCGTATCTTTAAAACACTCTCACTGATGTATATTTCAGACTTTTTTCACTAAAGAAGTGAGAATTAGATTATTACTTTACAGGGGTATTTAAGACTTTAACTAAGTAATGTAGCATTCTCATTTTGATTGGAAAGTCACCACTAAAATCTAATACACTCTTAACCAACAAGACAAGGCTATATATTAAGGGATGTGGTTTGTAGTAGGTTATTTTGATCTTGGATTTGGGATATTTCCTTTAAAACTCCTTCTTCTCCCTCAGTTTTCATCTTCTTTCTTTCTTTTTTTTTTCCTCTGTTCAATAACTCCTTTGCTAATGTTATCAAAAGGCAAACTCCTTCAGACCCATGTGGAACACAAGTGTCATTCAAATGACTTTGTTACATAATCTGCATTTACAGATGAGTGATAAAAAGAAGCTTCTTTCTAATAATATGAACTTTAGGCCTTATTTTAGAAATAATGAAGAAATCTTGGATAGGTCTTGTTGAATGAATAGGTCAGATCGTCAGTAAAATGAGAATGTGAAATATGCATCACTAAGTATGTCACCTTCTTATAGATCGCTTTACAAGTAACGTGAGTGTCCCAAAACATTCACCTGGAAAAGAACTGTCAAAGGTCATTTCCAAGGATGTCTAATAGTTTGAGGAAAGTTATTTTAGTTTCAGCATTTCTGACTTTCAGTCACTTCAAACATGATAATTAAGTGACTATAAACTATTCTAATTGGAAATAAAAGGAAACAAAAAATGTATTCAACAGCTTAAACTTCCCTGCTATTATTTAAGTCATTTATTGACTTAAAATAGTTTGACTTGTTTTCTTATAACATGTCAGAATACTATAACTAGATGAGGAGACATATCTTACGGTTTGCTTTTCACCTTCGATTGTTTCAGAGTAAATGGAATGCTATAAATTCTTCAGTGCGTTCAGTGGAAAGTCATGATAATCTGCCAGGGCCACTTGACAGACAATTTTCTAACACAGCTGCTGAGTAATTTCAATAAGATATTTCTGAACTAGGTGTGATGTTAATTTCAACTCTAAACAATATATGGTTCATACATGGTCATTCACTATCTTTGTGAATATTTTGATTAATAGTTCACTTCCAGTTAAATATAACATTTATTGAAACAACATAAAACATGAATATATGGCAGTCTAAATTAGAAAATAATATATTTCATACTAATTACATTAAATATGTCCACCAATGAGTAGGGTGGGGAATTATGCCAATAAGACAAACTTCCATAGTATTTTGATCTTCAATCTTCAATATTGAAATCAAAAGCTTGCATTAGCATTAATTGCCCACAAAATATTTTTCTTTAGAAAAACAAAGTTGTGTGACAATGAGGTCCCTGCCTTTTGGAATAGTAAAGTCATGTATCATAATCTATACTTGAAAGGTATATTTTGCTTGGATTTTATTCTTTGGAATTGCTTTGATACTTGTGCTAAGATAACATAGGTTCACAGGATACAGGTGGGAAAACTAGACTTCAGGGAAATGAATTAATCCCATGATCATTTTGTTGTGAAAAAAAAATCTTTTTTGTTTTGTTTTTACTTTTGCTACCCCAATTGATATTATTAAATATTTAAATACAAGCTATTGAAATGTACATTGAAATATCATGATTTGAGTGTCCCAGTTCCAGTTTTATGCCAAAGTGGAAAAATAATGCACATATTATAAATTTATGTAGTGAAAAAAACTGCTAGTTTATGGAATTGGAACTATGTTTGTTATTGGTCAATTACACAAGAATGTAATGGTGTTTAAATAAGATCAACAGATAAGATTTAGTAAGACCTACTTAAAATAAGAATCACAGACATAGACACTGTACCATTTTCTGGTTGTTAGCAGTTCCTGATAACCTCAGTAAGACCTTGATTTGATTCCTGGAAATTAATGTGCACTGTTGGCAGGCTCTGGCATCCCTGGTGAGTCTTTAGGGAAGGTGCAATGACTGATATCAGAAATAACAACACCTCATAAAAATTAGAAATAGTTAAGATGATGGTTAGGAAGACCATCAGAAAATATTTTTCATGATTTTGTATAAATCAGTAATTTGCCATCAACACAGTTCACATTTATAAAAAGATTCTGTAGTAACTTCAAAATCTTTTTCTTATCTTTGTTAAAATGAATTTAAAATAGCTACAGTCATAATCAGAAATAAGTGACACTGTGCAAAGTAATTATTTAAAACCAGTATTATTATTTAAACACACAAAATTTGAAAAAAACATCTTTGTTCTATCATCCACATGAGTGTTTTTATCGCCATATAACAGAAGAAAATATTTATAAGGGTTTTCAACTTGGTGTGGTTTTTAACTTGTGTCTGAGCTTCTAGAGTTAGTGTGCTAACAACAGCCCTGAGCAATAAGAAAATCACATATGACTTGATAGACTGTCCTATGCATCGACACAAAAGAATCCTTCTGATACAAAAAATAGTTCTATGATGTGTTTCCTATAGTCAGACTGTGAGAAAACTACTTGCAAGTCCTTTTCTATTACCTTAATAGTAGTTAAGAAAATGATAATAGCAGCAGCAGTAGCAGCAAAATGTATCTATTAAGAATTCCTTCAAATGCTAGTTTATAGACTGAGAGCATAACTGTATACAAATTTTAATATTCAATTCTTTTAATAATTCGATGAGGTAGGTAATATTTTTACTCTCATCTTACAGAAAACAAGATAAGACATAGAAATATTAATATTTCTATGGTATATATCTCATAGCTAGAATGCAAAGGTTAGCATATAAAAATGTGTATTTTCTGAGATATTATGTATGTGTATACATGTATACTCACACATATACCTATGAGTATTATATATAATCAGACACATATGAGTATCTATTATATAGAATAAACACACCAAGCAATTTTAAGAGTGGTCATTTATGAGAAGGGAAACTGAAGAGCAGTAATAGGAGAAATATTATCAATTTTTGGTATTCATTAAAATTGCTACCAGACAAATGCAAATATATCCAGTTATTTTTATAATGTGTGTCATAATATTATGAGGCAACTTTAATAACATTGCTTACTAATAATATATGAATTAAATATTATGTATATAATATATAATATTATATTAACATAAAGCATATAATATGTGTGTGTGTGAGAGAGAGAGATAGAGATGGGGGAAGAAGAAATATCTTCCTAAAGGATTTGAAGGTTACATTGCTTATTGTCCATGAACTTAGAACCAAGCATCGTAATAACAGTAAGCACTAAATAAGCAAGACAGTAGAGATCTACACGTGTCTTCATATTCAGATGTATATTCTGGCTCTATTCTACTCACACTTTTGCACTCTAAGTAACTAGCGTTGTCTTGAAGAAAATATATTTTGTCAAGGTCTATTTCTCCTTTAGCATTGGCAGTGTTTAAATTCCTAACGATTAATGAGCTAATTCACTTGAAAATTCTAATACTCTTGGCCATTTTATCATAACTTGGTCTTTCCTGGTGGTTTTGCAGCCCAGATACACAGGAATCATTTTAAGAGAGTAACCACAAGATGGCAGTATTTTCAGAGGCCCATTTGACACCTGAGAGTAAAGAGGTCTACACATTACCACTGGACCCCTCTCCCCACACCACTGAATGATCAAATTATTATTTCAAGATGTGACTCAGGTGGAGAATGATGCAGAGGAGAATATTTTATAAAACATATAAACTTTTCCTGATAATGAAATATAATGAAGAATGAGCAAGTCTGTTGGATTCAAATGAAAATTAAATATTTTATGTTTGTATTCATTTTTAAAAGCTTAAACTGATACTTTTTTACATTGGAACCATGTTGATTATAGAAATAAATGGATAAAGGCTACTATAAAAATAAAAAATGCCTCCACATATTTTAGGAAATTAATATAATGTTTGAAATATCATCATGTCTTTATTTTCGATCCATGGTGTGAGGCATTATTTCCAAACTTTATTTTAGCAGTAAAATTCTTCCTCTCCTCCAAACAAGATCACACTCAGAACTCATGATTTAAATAGTTTCTTCAACAGGGCTCTGTTCAAGAAAAATGGTCTCCAAAACTTTGTCCAATGCTTCATTCCAAAGAAGCCCACACAGTACTTCTGCACAGTTGTATAAAAACAAAATCATTTTTGAAAGCACTTCTCCAGGGGAAACCTTTCCTGGTCAGTAAGTGATTAACCTTTTTTCTGGAGGTGGCTGGGAATGGTGTGTGGGTGGGTATTTTCTGCTGCAAATGAACCATCCGTAGTTTATATTTTTACTGCCTATGCAGAACCATTAATGCAAACCTAAATACCCTTACAAAGATTTTAGTTATTCAAAAGACAGCACAGAAGCTTGTGTGAATGTCATATCAATTTGCTCATGAGAATGCTTGTGAATGGTTTGTTTGATTGTGTCTACTTGCATAAGTTGTTTTATATAAATATCTATAATTAAGATTCTTTAGTAAGGATAAGTTGCTAACGAGCAGTGCTTTTAAAAATAAAGAAAGGAGGAAAATGAGGGAAAAAAAGAAAAAATTCTGCAATTTCTTACTGATGGTGATGCCAGCCACAGTATGACTCAGGGCCAGAATAAAAGAAATGAAAACATCTGGGTCATTATCAAACAATCAGGGAAATACTGAGTGACATATAAGGTCAGTTCAAGATTATTAGACCTAGAAGCTAAAAGCCTACCAGATCACGCTTTCTGTTTGTTTGGGTAAGTAGGTAGGTATGTGGAGTGATATTGCTGCAGTCAGTTTATCTTTCTGGTCCATGCCCCCAGCTTTAAGTTGGGGGCACGTATGGTTGTATCAGAAGCATATATTTGTGATGATGATAATGTATGTGAAAATAAGTGATGCTCTATTAAGGATTCTATAAACCTAAAATGCTATTAGTGGTGGAAATATGCTAGAAATAGTTTATCTGAATAAGCTTTTGGATGTTCACATTTCTGAAAGTTGGTTCAATCAAGTTATTTGTGGCACATACTTATTTTTATATTCTTACTTAGTTTTAATAACATGTCAGTTGCCCCTTTAAATTACAATATTCTGTGAAGTATCTGTGATGCCAATTGTCATAATGTATTTTCAGCTCTCTAGAAAACAAGCAGCCCAGTCATTTCTTATTAAATAAGTTTTTTATTATCTAATGTAGTCTTGGTCCTACTTATCAGAGATAAGAGCTTTCTAATATTGAAATAAAAATGACTCAGTATCTTGCTGCTTATTCTTTTCCAAAATGTCAGTTATCATTCACTAAAAACTTCCTTATTTTGACAGTAATCAGTTTAAGGCTAGAGCTCATTAAAATGAAACTTAAGTCAAAAAAAAAAAGAAATCTAGGAGGACTTTCCTAGTGGTACAGTGGTTAAGAATTCACCTGTCAACACAGGGAACACAGGCTTGGGTTCTACCACTGCCTCAGGAAGATTCCTTATGCCACAGAGCAACTAGCCTGTGTACCTCGAGTACTGAGCCCACGTGCTGCAACCACTAAAGCCTATGGACCAAGATACTGTGCTCTGCAACAAGAGAATCCACCACAATGAGAAGCCCGTACACCCCGCAATGAAGAGTAGTTACCACTGGTGCTTCCAGGTGGCGCTAGTGATAAAGAACCTACCTGCCGATGCAGGAGACGTGAGAGATGTGTGTTCAATCCGTGGGTCGGGAAGATCCCCTCGAGGAGTGCACGGCACCCCACACAAATATTCTTGCCCGGAGAAAATCATGGATAGAGGAGCCTGGTGGGCTACAGTGTTTTAGGTTCCAAAAAGTTGGATATGACTGCGTGGCTAACATTTTTCCTTTCACTTACCACTTGTGCAACTGGAGAAAGCCCATGTGCCACAACAAAAACCCACTGCAATTAAAACAAACAAACAAATAAAAACAAAGCACACTAGGAGAGGTAACTTCTATACACATCAAAATTCTCACTGATACTAACAGAGAATCAAAAACTGTCATAATTGTTCTATTAAATAAGTGGAGAATTCACAAATGGAGAACCCAATACAATTTTCAAACTATGGGAACAAGTAGTATGGGTAACTTACTGAAAAATGAAAGAGTAATAAAATCAAAATCCAGATACTTCTTTATCATGACTTCCCCTTCTCAGTATGTTTCTTGCCTTAAATTCATTTGTAGGATGTCATTGTAGAAAGCAATATGATTAAAATGTTGCTAATCCTAAAAGATGATGCAGAGAAAGTGCTGCACTGAATATGCCAACAAATTTGGAACACTCAGCAGTGGCCACAGGACTAGAAAAGATCAGTTTTCATTCCAATCCCAAAGAAAGGCAATGCCAAAGAATGCTCAAACTACCACACAATCTCACTCATCTCACACGCTAGCAAAATAATGCTCAAAATTCTCCAAGTCAGGCTACAACAATACATGAACCGTGAACTTCCAGATGTTCAAGCTGGTTTTAGAAAAGGCAGAGGAACCAGAGATCAAATTGCCAACTTCTGCTGGATCATCAAAAAAGCAAGTGAGTTCCAGAAAAACATCTATTTCTGCATTACTGACATTGCCAAAGCCTTTGACTGTGTGGATCACAATAGACTGTGGAAATTCTGAAAGAGATGGGAATACCAGACCACCTGACCTGCCTCTTGAGAAATCTGTATGCAGATCAGGAAGCAACAGTTAGAACTGGACATGGAACAACAGACTGGTTCCAAATAGGAAAAGGAGTACATCAAGGATGTATACTGTCTCCCCGCTTACTTAACTTAAATGCAAAATACATCATGAGAAATGCTGGGCTGGATGAAGCACAAGCTGAAATCAAGATTGCTGTGAGAAACATCAATAACCTCAGATATGCTGATGACACCACCCTTATGCCAGAAAGTGAAGAACTAAAGAACCTCTTGATGAAAGTGAAAGAGGAGAGTGAAAAGTTGGCTTAAAGCTCAACATTCAGAAAACTAAGATCATGGCATCTGGTCCATCACTTCATGGCAAATAGATGGGGAAACAGTGGAAACAGGGTCAGACTTTATTTTGGGGGGCTCCAAAATCACTACAGATGGTGACTGTAGCCATGATATTAAAAGCCGCTTACTTCTTGGAAGGAAAGTTATGACCAACCTAGACAGCATGTTAAAAAGCCGAGACATTTCTTTGCCAGTAAAGGTCCATCTGCTGCTGCTGCTGCTGCTAAGTCACTTCAGTCATGTCCGACTCTGTGTGACCCCATAGATGGTAGCCCACCAGGCTCCGCCGTCCCTGGGATTCTCCAGGCAAGAACACTGGAGTGGGTTGCCATTTCCTTCTCCAATGCATGAAAGTGAAAAGTGAAAGGGAAGTCGCTCAGTCGTGTCCGACTCTTAGCGACCCCATGGACTGCAGCCTTCTAGGCTCCTCCATGCATGGGATTTTCCAGACAGGAGTACTGGAGTGGGGTGCCATTGCCTTCTCTGAAAGGTCCATTTAGTCAAGGCTAGGTTTTTCCAGGGCTTTGGGCTTCCCTAGTGGCTCAAAGGTTAAAGTGTTTGTCTGCAATGCGGGAGACCTGGGTTCGATCCCTGGGTCAGGAAGATCCCCTGGAGAAGGAAATGGCAACCAGCTCCCTTATTCTTGCCTGGAGAATCCCATGGACAGAGGAGCCTGGTGGGCTCCAGTCCACGGGGTACAAAGAATCGGACACGACTGAGGGACTTCACTTTCACTTTCAGTCAAGGTTATGGTTTTTCCAGTAGTCATGTATGGATGAGAAAGTTGGATTGTAAAAAAAGCTGAGCGCTGAAGAATTGATGCTTTTAAACTGTGGTGTTGGAGAAGACTCTTGAGAGTCCCTTGGACTGCAAGGAGATCCAACCAGCGCATCCTAAAGATCAGTCCTGGGTGTTCACTGGAAGGACTGATGTTGGAGCTGAAACTCCAATACTTTGGCCACCTGATGCCAGGAGCTGACTAATTTGGAAAGACCCTGATGCTGGGAGGGATTGGGGGCAGGAGGAGAAGGGGACGACAAAGGATGAGATGGTTGGATGGCATCACTGACTCAATGAGCATGGGTTTGGGTGGACTCCGGGAGTTGGTGATGGACAGAGAGGCCTGGCGTGCTGCAGTTCATGGGGTCGCAGAGTCAGACAAGACTCAGCAACTGAACTGAAATGCACACATATATAAATATATAAGAGAAAATTAGAGTGAGTAGAGAGAGAATGAAAGAAATGAATTCTTAAGACTGGATCAGAATTCACTAGAGGAAATCTAACATCAATAGAAAAAACAATGCTTCTTTTAAGGCATTTGAAATCCCTACAACTGTTGGTATCAGAGAAGAATTTCTTTTTGTCACTGGGAAGCCTATGAATATATTACTATTTTTCTCCCAGAAATAGAATATAGAATTATACTGCTGTATGTGCTATTGTTTATAAGATGTTCACCAATTTTAGAAGTTCTGTGTGTTTCTGTGTAATCCCTATTAGTGGATAACTAAAATTTAACTTTCCATTGGTGTAAACAGCATAATTGGAAAAGTATTTCATTAAAAGAATGCAGAAAAGAAAGAGCAATAATTTAAACAGAAAACATTATTATAAGGCATAAAAGTAACAAAATTAACAAGAAAAACTAAAATCAAAATAATATAATTAGGCATTAGTTATTGGCTAAATCATTATTATAATAAAATACTGTATGTGTAATAAAATATTGTATAATAAAATAAAATTTATATAAATAAATATAATTTTTATCAATATAATTTTATTAAAATATTACTGCTTCAATATTATGCATACTTTATAAAAATAGATATCCCAATCACATAGAAACTAAGAAAAAAAAGATAAATTGGTCTCATTACATCCTAAGTCAAAATAACTAACCTTAATATTTAGTGAACCTTATTCCAGGTATCAGTTTATTCACACATTATGAAAAAGAGAATAATGGTTTTGGTTTTTGTCTACAGTGCTCTTGCAATATATAGTTTTTATTAATTACTCATATGGTTTTCTCCCTGGGACTATGTTACAGACATTTTATTTGTGAAAGTTTCGCAGAGACTGAAAAATTTCTAGCATGACCCTTGGGTAACCTTTGGTCTCACAACTATTCCTCCCCATCCTCCACCTTTCTTTTCAAATCCAAATTGCCCACACAAGGGCTGCTAAATTGTAAGAGCAATGGGTCCTCTTCTGAGAACTGTTTTTGAACAACTATTACACAAACTGGATGAACTTCAGTTTATCCCTCTGGCTAAAATTTACCTCTCTTCCCAAAAGTAGACCAGTCTTTCTAGGTGTTGTCAGAATTTCCTGGCATTCTGAATAAAAGCTTTTGCCTAGAGGCACAGGCCATAGTTAAAATGCTTCTGCAGTTTGTGGTGTGATTGGGAGGGGACTATATCTGCTGCATATAAGACAAGGTCACTTAATATTGCCTTGTTATCTTCCTTTCTCAAATCTGACCAGTGCCCTACCTCCTTCTGTTGAGCACCACCTAAACATTTCCTCCTCTTTTTTAGAGTTCTTCGTATAGATCTCTTGATTTAAATCATCTTCACTACTCAGGATTCCCATGGATAAAGTACAAAGTTGAAATGATATTGATGAGATCTTATCCATCCCTCACTTTCTCTTTATTTAATTATGGGTAATCATCAGTCCAGTGAAACTACCATCCACTATTCAGCATCTTACATGTACAAATATCATGGTGCCACAGCACTAAATTGCTTCTACAGGATTTTACCCACAGTAATTTAGAACTTCAGACATGGAAAGTAATTCATGTATGTCACAAATGTAACTGAGCAGGACTCTGTGGGGCTTTCACTGGATAGAACTCCCCATGTCCTCCTCCTGCCTCTTATTTGTAGAAAAACTTTAACTATCTGGGCCTTCCAAAGAACAGATTTCATCAAAAAGTGAGAAGATGCAGAAACAAAGGAAAATAGTCAAAGAGTTTAGCTATGAAACAAATTCCAGAGAAGGCAATGGCACCCCACTCCAGTACTCTTGCCTGGAAAATCCCATGGATGGAGAAGCCTGGAGGGCTGCAGTCCATGGGATCGCTGAGGGTTGGACATGACTGAGTGACTTCACTTTCACTTTTCACTTTCATGCATTGGAGAAGAAAATGGCAACCCACTCCAGTGTTCTTGCCTGGAGAATCCCAGGGATAGGGGAGCCTGGTGGGCTGCTGTCTATTGGGTTGCACAGAGTCAGACACGTCTGAAGTTACTTAGCAGCATGAAACAAATTCAAGAAGCTTTAGTTCCTCCTCTGAGGATATAGATAGGTCTTCCCAGGTGGCTTAGTGGTAAACAGTCCACCTGCCAATGCAGGAGACATAGGAGACACAGGTTCGATCCCTGGGTCGGGAAGATCCCCTGCAGGATGAAATGTCAACCTACTCCAGTATTCTTGTCTGGGAAATCCTATGAACAGAGGAGCCTGGCAGGCTTCAGTCCAGGGAGTCACAAAGAGTCAGACATGACTGAGCATGCACACAGGATATAGATAATATTCTGAACCATATCCTCTGAGGTGCTTTGAAGATACTGAAACTTCTACCAGTTGGAAGAAATTGGAAGGATGCTGACCATCAGTATGTAGACCCAGAACCAGAAGCTGGAGCCAGAAGGTTGAGGATGTTGGCTCCTAATTACCTCACTACTAACCAAACAGAAGAATGTCCACTAGCTAATCACACACAAAACAATAATCTTTCTCACTTTCTTTTTTTTTTTTTTTTAATATGGAACGCTTCACGAATTTGCGTGTCATCCTTGCGCAGGGGCCATGCTAATCTTCTCTGTATCGTTCCAATTTTAGTATATGTGCTGCCGAAGCGAGCACCTCACTTTCTTTTAAAAAAAGTCTTTCCCTGGGACTTCCCTGGTGGTCCTGTGGTTAAGACCCTGCACTTCCACTGCAGGGGGCTTGGATTCAATCCCTAGTGAGGGAACTAAGATCCAACATACCATGCAGAGTGGCCAAAAAATAAAAATAAGAAATAAAATTTAAAAACTTAACTAAAAAATAAATACATACATAAAATCCTTTCATTGAAAACTGTCAGGGAGTTGGAGTCTTGTGAGTACTGACCCCCACGCTTCTCCTTTGGTGCCCTGAAATAAGCGATGAACTTTCCTTCACCACAACTCAGTGTCAGTGAATTGACTTTACTACTTAGGGATGAACAGACCCAAGTCTGGTTTCGTAACACAAAGACTCCAAATATTCTATGGACAGCATAATTATTTGTTTGATAGGAAAAGGCCTCTAAAAGATAGGAAAATTCCAAAATTGCTTCCCTGCAAACTCCTTACAAAAGACTGATAAAAATATGGAAAATCTAAAGTTCCAACTCAAACTGTCCTTTTTCACTTCTTGTTCAACCTCAGATTCACCAACCATCTCACCCCTATAACTCGACTTCCTCTGCCCATTCATATAATCTTCTATCACTGCATAACAAATTACCACAAATATATCAGTTTAAAACAATGTTTGTTTATTATTTCACTGATAAGACCTAGGTAGGCTCCACTGGCTCCTCTGTTTTCAGTCTCACAAGGCCAAAGTCAAGCTATATGACAGGCTGTGCTTTTATTTGGAAGTTCTAGAGAAAGATCCATTCCCAAACTTTCTAAGGCTATGGGAGAATTCAGTTCTTTATATTTGGAAGAACGAGACCCATATCCTTGCTGGCTATCAACTAAGGACTGTTCTCAGCTCCTAGTGGCCACATAAATTCCCTTCTTAAGGTGCTATCCAACTCCATTCCAGCAATGGCATATCCATCTCTCTCATGCTTCAAATGTTTATGACTTCCTCTTCTATCACTGTGCATGCTAAGTCGCTTCAGTTGTGTCCGACTCCCCATGACTCTATGGACTATAGCTTTTCAGGTTCATCTGTCCATGGGATTCTCCAGGCAAGAATATTGGAGTGGGTTGCCATGTCCTCCTCCAGGGGATTTTCCTGACCCAGGGATCTAACCCGGGTCTCTTACGTCTCCTGCAGTGGCAGGCGGGTTCTTTACTGCTAGTGTCACCTGGAAACCCTATAATAGGAACCATAGTATTCATTTAAGAATAACTAGGCAGTAGAGGTTTAGTTGCTATGTTGTGTCCAACTGTTTTGCAACCCCTTGGACTGTAGCCCACCAGGATCTTCTATCCATGGGATTCTCTAGGCAAGAACACTAGAGTGAGTTGTCATTCCCTTCTCCAGGGCATCTTCCCAAACCCAGGGATTGAACCCATGTCTCTTAAGTCTCCTGCATTGGCTAGTGAGTTCTTTACCATTAGCGCCACCTGGAAAGCCCCTCTTCTATTATTAGTCAAAGAAATTATTTTTCAAGGGCTCATGCAATTATATTAAGCCAACATTAATGTACTCCCTATTCTAAAGTCAAGCAATTAGCAACCATAATTACTAGAAACCATAATAGAAAGTCTTGAACAAAACCCATCATTTAGAGGCACAAGAGATATTAAGAAAAAAATAAAGCTGGTTAGAGAAGGCAAGGTGAATTGATAACCAAAATGACACTGAAAATATATATTAAAATTTGAGTGTGGGTGGCTATGAGTATAAAAGTAGGAGAAAAATTCTGACATTGAGATGTTTACTGTTAGTATTTTTTATTGCAATATTAATTGATCAATACCCAATTCTGTAAAGAAGGAAAAAGTAGTTTTCAGATTTAGAGGCCATCACATTTCTATCTCCAGTGAATATTCTACTCTGACTCAGGGAGAAATTATTATAACTAACCTATCTACTTTCTTTGCTGATGGTCTTAATCCTAAAATGACAAGAGACTGCTCAGAACTTTGAGGACAGTTTTTTTGGGAAAGAAATTTTAAGTTCTAATTAATACCCCTTCTGGCTAAGTATCTAAATAAACGCATGTAGAAGTACATGTCTAAATTTTATATATATATATATATATATATATATATATATATACATACACACACACACACACACACACACACACACATACCTGTAGCTATTGTAAAGAAAGCATTCAATGGAAGAGCAACTATCCTGCCATAATTTGAAAGACAGAATCTAAGTACAAAAAGAACAAACTTGTCTGAGAGAATGACACCCCTCTGAGGAATTAACTGTTCTGGTCAGCCCAAAGTCTCCTGCATAAAAAATGGAGATATTTCTGTACAATTATAAAGAAAGCATGTTCTGTTTCTCCTTGATACTGTTTCAAGCCTCTCTACCATAAACCTTATTATTTTTCCATCATTTGTCCTTAGAGTAACAGACTTATAAAGGTAGGTATCTCAAATGACTCTCAGACTGCATTTGTCTCAGCCACTTCCTGCTTCTGTGGGCTTTCTTACTAATTGATATGCTTTACTATCTCCTGAATCTTTTAAGAGTAGACCTATTTTGTATACATGTACTACTATTAAATTTAGACCAGAAGGCCTCTTTCTGGAATGTCCAGAAAAAGAGTCCCCAGACTATAATCTAATAATGTCACGGTCTTATTTTTACTATGTGATGCTTCCCCTACCAATATTTCAGACTTTAAATCTGAACATAATAGCACTGGAGCTAAAGAAAGAAAGTGTGGGATATATAAGGGAAAGTAAACTCTTAAGGATCTCCATCAGTCTGGCTTTTCCATAATTGAAACTGACCTATTATTCATTGAGAAACAAACTTGAA
The DNA here is from genome assembly GCF_032452875.1 of Bos javanicus. Lineage (NCBI taxonomy): Eukaryota > Metazoa > Chordata > Mammalia > Artiodactyla > Bovidae > Bos > Bos javanicus. The sequence continues at coordinate 50,381,186 of NC_083881.1, forward strand.
AAACTGATACCCATTATATTTCCTCCTCCTGCCACACATATTGGACTGTTTCTTTTTGCATAAAGATTGGAAGTTATCCTTTATTTTTCTGGGCTAATTATCAAAAGACATCTTAGAGTATTGCTTAATCTCATAGGACATTGTTGACATTGGATTCTTAACTTTTCTGAAATAGGCTAGCCCTATAAATGATCTGAAAAAAATCAGTAACATCTAAGTCCTTGCCCTGGACAGACTTAATAAAGACTGTATGTGTAATATGAAAGACTCCCTTTGAAAATCTCTTTATTCTGTTCTTACTCATTGACATGAACTTTTCATTCTTCTGGTACATAAAAGGTCATGATAAGATTTGGAGTTCTAACTCAACAGGACAATAAAATTCAGAGACCACTATTTATTGAATCTGGAGTGAAATTCTACCCTCCTATTTTTGCACAATTGCAGCAATCTCCAAGTTAATGTAGATTTCTTGGAACTTAAATCTTAAGATCTCCACATAAACTGTATATAGCATGATGTTCAATGATGTCATTTAAATATATATTATCATGTACTGCTAACCAAACACACAATCCAGTGAGACTTCAGAAAAACCAACCTTTGTGTTCATGTTTTCCAGTTAAAATGTATCAGACACTAATTTTCTTGACCTCTGTGGAATCTTCCAGGCAAGAATACTGACTGAGTGGGTTGCTATTTTTTCCTTCAGGGGATCTTCCCGACCCAGGGATCAAACCCACAGCTCTTGCATCTCCTGCATTGGCAGGAAGATTCTTTATCAACTGCTTCACCCAGGAACACTTCCAAGTCAGTAGAAAATTTAAAACAGAGTGCCTTATAGTTCTCCAGGAAAAGTCACTATCCAAAAGGAGGAAGCTTTCCAAAATCTCAAATCAAGCGGCAGACTTGTTGAGATCATATCTTTGCCTAAGACATTGGAATAAGACCCACACCTGGCAGAAATCACTGATTCTACGCTTCTTTTGAGTTTTCTGCTTGCTTTTTGAGAATATTATTTTCCTACTGAGTTGCCTTAAAATTTTTACTGCTGTAATGTCATTTTTAATTTTTTTCCTCTAATCTTAATTCTTTGAGTAAATCAAGAGGATAAACAAAGTTTCTGTAAATCTATGGATATCAATAGTCCCTGCTACTGACTCAAAGTGGTGAGAAATACCTACCTAAAACCAATGATAGCAGGATTTTGGCTAAGATGTATTGTTCAAGATTTGCTAGCAATTCTCCAGTTAATATTTGTTTTTTTTCTGACTATCTATTAGTGGTTCTCCTCCAAAATCTTAAATCTTTCATTACACATGATATAAATACACATGATATAAATGTAAAGATAGAAGTCACAGGAAGCCATGACAGCAGCCATTTTCAGTGAATCCTAGCCTGCCATCAGTACTGGATTTGGGCTTCTGAACAAACCAAAGTGCAATAAACTGATGAGACTCATCTCCCTGTTAACCAAGAGAGATATCCACAACAGCTTTCATATTCCCTTGGCCTCTGCAGCCCACCCTCGTGCATATGACTTTAACTCTTGAAACTATACTTCCTTAAATAAAATCAAATTGTACAAACAATGGCCGCTACATCATGAAAACAATTTCACCTCTTCCCCAAGCCATTTTTTATCAACTATTCATGATACAGCTGAATTTCTGCTATGTCCTCTAAAAGCCCCTCTTTCTAACCCAAGGTAGAATATTCCTGCAAAGTTCTAACATTGCAGTATTCTCAAGGAAGGCTTCTGTTTAGCAGTGCTAATGAATTCCTTCCATGTATTAATAACTCAGGAATTTGTTCAGATTATTACTACATGTTTATATAGTTTTCAGTTCAATTTCTTCAATTCTTTATTATTACTATTACTCTTACATGAGATTTTCTTTTCATAAGATCTTCTGTTTTCAATAAGTATCTTTTTGTCAAAAATAATTTTATCTATTTGCTTTACAAAATTCCTTAAGCCTATCCATAATATCTCTAATGATTTTATATTTAATTGCTTCAAAAGTGGCTTTGGCATTTTTTCTTCTTTTACTTGCCATGGGGTTCTACATATTAAAAAGTATACAGTTTATCCTATTGGTCATGGTATATGCACTAAAGCACCAAACTCAGTTTGAGGCCTTTCCAATAGCCAGAAACACATATTTGAGAAACAAAAATTTGCATGGGAAAAGGATTTTCTCCATCCTCCTATTTCTAAGAAAATTCAAGCATTCTATATTTTTATGATTCTTTTAACAGCTGTGTTGAGGTATATATACAAAAAAAAATCAGCACAATTTAATGTGTATAATTTGATGAATTTGGATATATGCATATACTTACAAAGCCATCACTACAATTTAGGTTATAAATATATTCTCTTTTTGATTCATGCTCATATACAAGACTCATGCACGAGTTTTTTAAATACTTAGAGATGGGATCATACTAGAATCAAGTAGAATAACGATACATGACCCTTTGTGAGAATGTGTTAAAAGCAATGGAACTCTTTTCAGAAAAATACATGTAAGCACTTACTTATACCAACATTTACATGCATTCTAGAGTTCATAGATTTCTTGAAGTCAGTTCACATATGTCTAGGCATTTACAAGAATCTATTTTATTTTGCCTAGAAGAGTGCTCAAGTATTTGTCATGTACTCCGCTTCTCTTTTGCTGTTGTCTTGTCAGCCTGTTTTTTTTTTTTTTTTCTTTTTTTTCCTTTTTCCTGGGTTGACAATAAATAAATAGCTTAAGCAAGTGACACCCAGGAAGTGCCCTATCTGAGCTCACTTCAAATGACTCAATTAATATTGCAATGAATATTTATTGATTCTCTCCAGAATTCATGGAACTCTCACATAAAGGCTATTTGTTTTAGTGTTCTCCTGTGCACACTTGGGCAGAGATTGATGAAAGGCTTTAGTTAGTTTAAACAGAGAGCTTCTTTTATATAAACTCCTCCTGTAAAAATAGAAGTATGCCCATTTAGAAGTCCATATTAAGTAACTAATTTGAATTAGTTAAATCATATGACAAGTTTGAGATAATCTGATGGATGATATTTCCAATTTTGCTTTGTAGAAAAAGAAATATTTGAATAAGAGAAGAAAACCACACTAAACCCCACTCACCTATATTTGTCACTTTTTAATTATATTTGTTCCACTGTTCTCTTTTGATTATGTCAGTTAGAACAAGACAATGAATCTAGACAAAGACATAATGGAGAATGACATAATTGGCAGCTGTCATTCTGTTTATATGAAAGGCACTTAGATACCCAGTTTAAACCTAAACTGTATACTTTTATAATTTCCACTTGTCTGAGTCAATAATGAGAAGTGAAACTGAAAATGAAGTCGCTCAGTATGTCTGACTCTTTGTGACCCCATGGACTTTAGCCTACCAGGCTCCTCCATGCATGGAATTTTCCAGGCAAGAGTACTGGAGTGGGTTGCCATTTCCTTCTCCAAGGTATCTTCCTGACCGAGGAATTGAACCCAGGCTTCCTGCATTTCTGGAAGATGCTTTACTCTCTGATTTACCAGGGAAGCCCCAATAATGAGAAGGCCAATGCTTAAATAAAGAAGAGCCTAGAAAGATGTTTAGGAGTAAACCTTCATATGGGAAGAGAAAATATCTCACATATCTTAGTTCAGGATGAATTTTGAATTAACAATAGTTCTAAAGAAAAAAAGCAAAACAGGCAGCATTTGGGCATTAAGAGATAGGATCTCTTATCTTAAATATTAGCATTCTCATGGTATGCAGTGACACTGGTCACCAGAGTAAAAGGCCTCCTGTTAGTAGAAAAGTTCTTAGTAGAGATTTTCTACCACCATGAAAGAAATCTAGATCAGGAGAGAAAAAAGGGCAGATGCTACATCAAGGCTGAAAAAGGTAAGTATTATAATGCACACATGGTATACCCCCAGTCTCCCTAGTTTAAACATACCAGACATCTACACCTCAATTTTGTTTTTTCAGGGGTGAATGGAATTTCATCAGTTGTAGATAAATGTGAGAGCCAAAGACATATAGTTTATTGCATAAATATATATAGCATCAATGAAGAATGGGATAACAGTTCTAATTTAATGTTACATGATCAGTTAAACAATAAATACACATTAACTGCTTACAGGTATATGGGTATTAAGGAATGATTCTTGCCATCAAAGAGTTTCAATATGACTGCAGAAATCATTATAAATTTATCCAATGAAAATGTCCACACTCTTACTATATACTACTCCTGAGAAATTACTGATGTGTAAAAAATAACTTAAATATAAAAAGCAGTGGATGGTATAGTTGATACACCAAATCATGTTACTGCAGTAGAGAGAAATCTGGCAGAGTAGTGAAGCAAAAAGAAATAAGTTCATATTAAAGTTTTGATACATTAATTATTTAAGTTTAAATTATCTGGCTCTCACTTTTCTTATGTGTATAGCAATTCTACATAGGGCTATTGTGGAATAACATAAAATTATAAATGTGGCAGGAAATATATTCATTTATTTCACTTTATAGGAAGATGAATCTTGGTAACTGATAATAATATAGAATATTATTCTATATATATATTCTATAACTGATAATAATATAGAATATATAAACTTATCCTCTTTAAAGTATATGTGACTGTGATAACAAAAAGAATTATGGTCTAAAAGTGTGCTTTTCTTTGGGTTTTTATATACATTTTAGCAAGTAAGTCATTATTGCAGCATATATTTACTATCACCAATTAAACAGCAGGCAATGTACTAGGCGAAGTATTTTTTTTGTTGGTTTGTTTTGATTTTTAAAGATGGGTAAAAATCTAGTGTCCTGGAGACTGCAATCTAAGGATGAAAGCACATATTAAGTAAATGCAAAAATATATCTTTAATTGAATACTTTGGTCATGAATATGCAATCAACCATGGTATAATAATGGGTACTAAACTTGTACTCCCACTATAAACAGCTAGAAAATTGTTTCCACATATTGGAAAGGCACCACAGGATTTTGCTTCCTGAGAGTTGAGAAATAAACAAAATGAGTCCAACTCTGCTCCAGCTTATAGCCTGGAGGTAGTCTTCAAAATAGAGGAAAGAAAGGGAACCAAGCAGAGTCCAACATTCTTTCACTGAGATGAGGAGATAGAAATCAAAGGTCATGTGCCAAGTGTCTGGAGAAGATTTTACCTTTAATGAATAATGAATTAATAGCTCTGCTACTGCTAAGTCACTTCAGTCGTGTCCGACTCTGTGCGACCCCATGGACGGCAGCCCACCAGGCTCCCCGTCCCTGGGATTCTCCAGGCAAGAACACTGGAGTGGGTTGCCATTTCCTTCTCCAATGCATGAAAGTGAAAAGTGAAAGTGAGGTCGCTCAGTCATATCCGACTCTTAGCGACCCCATGGACTGCAGCCCACCAGGCTCCTCTGTCCATGGGAGTTTCCAGGCAAGAGTACTGGAGTGGGGTGCCATTGCAGAAACTGTAAATTCTGCTATGCTATTTAAATGAAGTAGGATTCACAGAAGCACAAAACAGGAGATAGATTTTCAAGTGAGAGTTGACAAGCTTCACTCTTTCTGCATAGTATAAGTTATGGAGTTGTTTTAATCCTCTAGTTATTTTCCTCTGAAGATATCCAGTTTGTTACATTTCTCTTAAAACTTGAAAATTCAGTGTAAGAGAGTGTTTCAGCTTTGTTTAATTAACATATGATACAGTAGTTTCAAGCTATGTTTTTTTTTTTCTTCTGATTTTAAAAGGTAAGTATTCTTGAATTCAAATTATAGAATCTAAATCTGTGATTCACTCAAAAAAGCTTTTTCCTTTAAATGTTTCTAAATTAATATAAACATTATAGTGGAATCATAATTTATGAAGAATTACATACTATTACTATTCTGCAGTTGGATACTAATTCAATTCATCTGATAAAAGACATGAAAGAGTAAACAGGACAGACTAAGTTCTGCTCTTAATGCATTCTAGTAGGATGACAATGGAATTATAAATGAATACTACCAAATGACCCAGCAATCCCAGTCCTGGCACATACCTGGAGAAAATCATGATTCCAAAAGATACATTTACTCCAATATTCATTGCAGTACTATTTACAATAGCCAGGACATGGAAGCAACCTAAATGACCATCCTAAGAGGACTGGATAAAGAAGAAGTGGCACATATGTACAAAGGAATATTCCTCAGCCATAAAAAAGGAATTAAGTTGCATCATTTTCAGAGAGATGTAAGAAACTAGAGACTGTCATACACAGTGAAGTAAGTCCGAAAGAGAAAAACAAATATTGTATATTAACACATATATGTGGAATCTATAAAAATGATACAGATGAACTTATTTTCAAAGCATAAAGGGAGACACTGACACAGAAAACAAATGTATGGACACAATTGGGGGTGGGTGGTGGGATGAATTAGGAGATTGGGATTGACATGTATACACTACAATGTGTAAAATAGATAACTAATGAGAACCTACTATACATCACAGGTAACCTGACTCAGTGCTCTCTGGTGACCTAAATGGGAAGGAAATTTAAAAAAAAAATAAAAAAGAGGGGATATATGTATACATATAACTGATTCACTTCACTGTTCAGTAGAAACTAACACAACACTGTAAAGCAACTACACCACAATAAAATTTTTCAATGAATTATTATAATCATAATACCACATAATTCTCAGTGATTAAAATTATAAAGAAAAACAAACACATACATTATCAATATGGGAAATAACTTAAGGCCAATACTCAAATTAGTATTCTGTCCATAGTGTACAAATTGCAGGCAATACTCTGATCACAATATTACCAGTATCCACATCTCCTGCATCACCTGCTTGGTAGGCAGATTCTCACCCACTGAGCCACTAGGGAAACCCTATATGTGATTATTTTTGTTTAAAATTTTGTTTGGGGAAATCATTGATGACTTTGCATGTAAATATAGATTCTCTGTTCTAAGTACTGTATAATCTGCCACTGTGGAAATATCTCAAAATTTATATCAAATATAGATACACATTTGGCTTATTTGCAGATTTGGGCTATAAATAATATAGCTATGAATATTATGTTTATCAACATTTGGTGATGGGATCCAATTTTAAATAAAGTGATCAGGAAGTCTTTTCTGAGAATGTGGTATTGCAATAAGATTTATATCATTTTTCAGTTACTACTGTTGCATAACAATTTATTTCAAAATGTAATTACTTAAACAACCATTTGTTTATTTATCTATTTATTTATTTATATCTGTGCCAAGTCTTTGTTGCTGCATGTGGCTTTTTTTTAGTTTCAGAGAATGGGAGAGACTCTAGTTTTGTGCCCGCTTTTCATTACGGTGGCTTTTCTTGTCACAACTCACAGGCTCAGTAGTTGTGGCTTACGGGCTGAGTTGCCCAGTAGCATGTGGGATCTTCCTGGACTACGGAACAAATCCATGACCTTTACAATGGCAAGCAGATTATTAAATCACTGAACCACCAGAAAAGTCCAAATAACCAATTTTTACACAAAGGAGTTTTGTGGGCATTTCAGACATGGTGCAATAGGATAATTTGCCCTATACTTCATGGTATTAATACCTAAGACTTCAGCTTACAGACTCAAGTTGGCTATGGTTGGATGGTGGAAAGCTGCAATGGTTCAAAGGTCAATCAATCACATTTATGGTACTTGGGTTGGAATGACTTGAAGACCTCCTCTGCTGACTTTAATGCCTGAGTGGATTCTGTGTTTCTTGGCTTCCTCAAAGCAAGGCAGCCTCAAAATAGTTGGACTTTTTACATGACAATTCAAGACCTAAACAGGAGTGTTATATAATATCACTTCTGGCACACTCTGTTGGTCACACCAGCACTTTGATTCAGGAGGCCAAGACATAGATCTATTGTAGACAGAACACCAAAAAAAAACAACAACAAAAAAAACAAAGTAGGGCCATATTTTAGAACATCCAAAAGTCAGCCATGAGGAACTCATTCATGAAAGCAGGGGAAAAAATAAGCCTAAGTCTCTCAGTAGGAAACACATTTTAACTTTTGAGAAGGGGAAAATAAAATCAGATTGCTTAAGTATAGTGAGAAGTGAGTAGTAGGCAGAGGTCATATTTTTTTTTCAGAATATTTTATACCATTGAGTAGACCATAACAAATTTGGATCCTATTTTAAGTTCCAAGAAGTTACTGGGAAACATAGGGTAGAAACATTGTCTTGTTCACATTTCATCTATAACATTTTTGTGGCAGCCATAGAACTGACGATGTGTAGGGAAGCACAAAAAACCTTTTCCAATCATATAGGTGTAGTGGCAATAAACATGTAGATGTGAAAAAGTGGCAAGATGAGTTTGATCATTTTTGGCTAACATAATAGTCATTCAACATTCCACTCTTGAAATCTACTTGATCTGTCTTTACCTACCTACCCTAATCCAAGATAATTTAAGAAATGCTTTGCTATTTTAGGAATTTATACATATATTTGTGACATATTTACAAAATTAGAGGAAAATCACCTATATGCATATTTTCATACATTAAGATCACTGAGATCAGGAATTTGGTCTTACCTGAACTTGATTCCCAGGGTCAAACACAATATTTAGAAATGAGTAAAAATTTAGACACTAAAAAAAAAAAAAAATAGTAATAATATTCTTCCAAAATAAACATTTCAGCTGATGATAGCTGTAACTAGTATTTCAATATATACATAATAATACATATCACAAATACATTCCATATGTATAAAATTTATTATATGCATGCATCTCCGTAATATCTTATATTTCTTGAAATAATCAATTCTCAATATTTACATTATTATTAATTACTTCTAAAATTATTGCCAGAATGCTTTTTGCAGTTTTAGCTATTCTGTATACAAATGAGCATCTCAGATAGTGATTTCAGAACCTATAGAAACAGCTTTTTAAAATGATCAATGCCATTTAGAAAGCAATTATTTTGCAATAACTTAACACATTGGAACACTGATATTGTGCTGCTGTCAAAAGAAATGCTGATCAAATTAAATGTTCATAAGAATTGAAATTATGTCTTTGCAAGTTATATTTAATATAACTTGAAATAGATATTGAGAAAACAATGTCTAACGTCAAAACAAAAATGACACTCATTTTATAGTAACATTAGTTTGGACCACTGAACATATGTAATTGATTGGTAAATTTGGAAATGACTTTAACACCAATCAAAAATAAAAGGAAAATGTGAAGAATGCTATTTTGTTGGGTAAAACAACTAAATTTTTACACAAGACTGAGAATGTTTCATTTTTTTTTTTTCAGTCTATTTAGTCCTAGTGCTGCCTTGAGGCACAATAATGGATCCAAGGAATTCTCAAAGTCATCTCAAGCGTATAATTCACCAGAAAATAGCACAATGGTTTCCTAAGGCATTGCTCTCAGCATAAAAGTGCAAAATTAAAAGCAAACAAAATGCTGGGTTGAGGGGTTTGCTGGACCTTGTATAAGAAAACTGAGGTGAATATATCAGGGTGAAAAGCCAATTATTTTTTATCATTTTATTCATTTAGTTATTTACTTTTTTCATATAATATTTGTGAATCTTCCACTAAACCATACAAATGAAAAGAAGATATAGACTCTTCTAGCCTAAACCCTTGTGTTGTACATATAATTAGTAACGAATCAATGCCAAGCTATGTCTGAAGTTGTCTGACATTCCTCTCTGATGGCCATTCAGAAGTTTCATTTCACTCAGCTTCTGCACAAAAATCTAGGATCCACACTAACACTGGTGTGTGTCTGTGCTCAGTCTTCCAGACCCAAGGATCGAACTCCTATCTCTTGCATCTCCTGCACTGACAGATGGATTCTTTACCACTAGCGCCACCTGGGAAGCCCATTAGATACAGATTCACTTGTGAGTAACAAGACCAGCTTTATTTGATCACTTTATTTTTTGTTCCACTACTGGAGTCTCTTAATGTTGGTCTAGAATATCTGGTTCTAGATCCCTACTACTACTTCTGGAACTCTGCTACCCCCTGCTTCATCTATATTCACTTGATGCATATTCATGGATTTGATTCTACATTAGACTTGCTGGGTTTTCATTAATAGTTCCCTATACATCTAGATCTCCTTTCAGCTCAGTTGTGACTTTATCTACTTCCTAATGTAATCCTTTGAAAAATGGGCATTAAGTTTAGAAATACATTCAACTGTCATAAATAGGATTTTTTCCCCAAGGTTCGGGTACCAATAGAACAATTTGACAATAAAAGAGAAAACACAGTATAGAGAGATTTAGAGTCATTTAGAGTAGTATTCTGGGGCTTATCAGGTGGCTCAGTGGTAAAGAAGCCACCTGCCAAGCAGAAGGTGTAGGAGATGTCCGTTTGATCCCTAGATATGGAAGATCACCTGGAGGAGGCAATGGCAACCACTCCAGTATTCATGCCTGGGAAAATCAGAGGAGACTGGCGGGCTACAGCCCAGGGGGTTGCAAAGATTTGGACTTGACTTAGCAACTAAACGGCAGCAGCAGCAACAGAGGAGTATTCCAGACAGCAGTCAGTCTATCACTAAATAGTATGAATGGTAAAATAAGTAACCATCTTTAATTTGCTAGTTTTTCTTCTTTAAAGGTTTTACTCATGTTGTAGTGAGAGCATACTTATATATTATTTATAATTTGCTGATGATATCATTATTCATTACATTGCTTGAATGAAACTAATATTCTCAGAGACCATCAAGAGAAGAGCACAGACAAAGAAGGCATGAGAATCACTCTTCAGGGTCATTTGGAAGAGACAGAAACATAAATAAATAAGCATAATATAAATCAATACAGATAATATTCAAGATATTTGCAAATGTAGTTGGAATTACAGAAGAAAATTTTAAAGGAGTTTGGAGTGGCATTGTAGGAGTAAGAATTGAGCTGAAGAGTAATATACTAGATGAATGGAAAGATAAAGGTCATCCCAGGAACATTAATCAGAAAGTTCAAAGACATAAATACATGAACAATCATGAAAGGGCCATATTTTAGAACTGTTAGAGGTGTGAGACGTTTATAGAGAAAATAGAAAAGGGTTGAACATAAAACTCTAGAGAACACAACTAATTAAAGGTTAAGGAAGACAAGAAAAATGAAAAGGTTTTAAGAATAAGGAGAGAAATTTAGAAGAGTGTTACAGAAGTGTGAGAGAAAAATAAGGATATGTATTTTAGGGAGAACATCTATTTAAATTTTTTCACTCCTTTTTCTAGGAAGTGAAGGAAAAGTAAAAGGAAAGATGCAAAACTTATGTTGGAGCAGAAGATGCATTAGAAAATAGCAGTCAACTGTTTATCAAAATAAGTCATCTCATCTGGAGTGTGAAGCCATAGATGAAGCTGTGTTTCTGTTCTTGCATAGAGCAAAGCTGAATAACTTTGTGCAAATAGACACTTAGCTTATAGACTTCACACTTTGCAAATATTACAGTCATTCTGTAACTTCCATCTTCACTACACTTATTTACATTGTATGTTCAGGACTTCATATTTCAAGTAAAACGTTTAGCTTAATACCTTTCATCTGTTAAGTGAAGTGAAAGTTGCTCAGTCATGTCTGATTTTTCATGACTCCATGGACTATAAAGTCGGTGGAATTCTCCAGGCCAGAATACCGGAGTGGGTAGCCTTTCCTTTCCTCATTGCAGGCATATTCTTTACAGCTGAGCCAACAAGGAAGCCTTTATCTGGTAAGTGGTCAAAATGAACTAATCCTTGCTGTATGTATTATAAAAAAGGGAATAGTAATTTCCTTACTGTTTCTGTTCTTATTATTTTATTGATTTGAATTCTGTATCTACATAAAATATTATCAATTCCTTTAAGAATTAAGTTCATTTCATTGGGGTCACCTGCTATATACTGGAGAGCATTCATTTAGACCAGTAGTCCTAAAACCCTAGTCCCCATAGAAGCAATAGCACCATCCTTTGGGAACATGTAAAACGTGAAAATTCAAGGACCCCACCATGCATATACTGAATCAGAACCTCTGTAAGTGAATGAAGTTCAGTAATCTGTGTTTCCACAAGCCCTGATTGAATCTAAATTTCTATGTCAGTAGAACGAAGTCATCCATTCCTCCATTAACTTTAAGTATAATGACCTTTAATTAACTAAGATGTCAGAAGGAGAATGTTGCCTTAGGCCAGGGGAATTGATGCATTTTGACTGGGTGGAAAAAGTGGGGATTTGGAGTTCAAAAGATCTAGATTCAAGCTCTAAACTTGGCCAACAGTGTATCTGTTTCCCTTAGCATTTTCTCCACTTCTGTCTTGGGATATTCTACCCATCTACCCAGTGATACCACCATCTACCCAGTGATATTGAAATAATTGAGGTAGTGAGTGTAGAATGTCAGGCACATAATGGCCAGTAAATACTAGTTTCTTCCACATCATAGTCACTTTTATTGAGTAAAAATAAATTATACATTCTGCTTTTATTAAGAGTTTCATAAGAAACAGTCCTATGGGAACGATTTCAGCATCTATTTTATAACTATGGCTGATGACATTTTCCATTCTGTCATTCGAGGTCTCATATATAAATTTTTATATGAGCAATGTTTTTATATGTTTGGATACAAAAAATAGAAAACTAATTGAAATATTAATCTAGAATATGTGGTAGAATGTTTCTTCAAAATAAATTCATAGGTGTCAAATATTTGTGAATGACTTGTAACTAAATAAATTCAAAAGAAAAAATAAAATTAAAACATGATGCAATGATGGGCAAAATCTACAATTTAAAGTATTCTTTGCATATAGACATTCCTATCTTTATAAAATGCTAATAATGGCTAAATTGCTACTTTTATTTTTGTTTGCCAAACATCATTATTTTCCAAAGTTTTAATAGAGAAAAACAAAGATGCATACACTTATTAAGCATAATACATATATAATTTGCTAAGAATTATGAGAGAGCTAAAAAGCCCTTTAAAATAGTAAAATTCAATGTTTTTTTTAAGATGAAGAGACTTGGCTCCAAAGGGCTTAGGCCCTTGATCTAGGTCAATTATTTAGTGTTAGAACTTAGCCTGGAAATAAACTCCCTGTAATGGTTTGGCCATGAAATGAAGAGATGCTTGCTCCTTGGAAGACAGTTATGACCAACCTAGATAGCATATTGAAAAGCAGAGACATTACTTTGCCAACAAAGGTCCATCTTGTCAAGGCTATGGTTTTTCCAGTGGTCATGTATGGATGTGAGAGTTGGACTGTGAATACAGCTGAGTGCTGAAGAATTGATGCTTTTGAACTGTGGTATTGGAGAAGACTCTTGAGAGTCCCTTGGACTGCAAGGAGATCCAACCAGTCCATTCTGAAGGAGATCAGCCCTAGGATTTCTTTGGAAGGAATGATGCTAAAGCTGAAACTCCAGTACTTTGGCCACCTCATGCGAAGAGTTGACTCATTGGAAAAGACTCTGATGCTGGGAGGGATTGGGGGCAGGAGGAGAAGGGGACGGCAGAGGATGAGATGGCTGGATGGCATCACTGACTCAATGGACGTGAGTCTGAGTGAACTCTGGGAGTTGGTGATGGACAGGGAGGCCTGGTGTGCTGCGATTCATGGGGTCGCAAATAGTCGGACATGACTGAGCAACTGAACTGAACTGAACTGACTGAATGGTTTAGTCTCACTGAAGTTTTCTTCTTTGTTTGAATAAAACCTAAAAGAGCAATCTCACAGTGATATCTACTGTTTTATATTAAATGCAAATTTTGAAAAGGTAATTCATCAATTTTCCAAATTCCCTGCTTTTAGTAAAATAAATCATAAGAGTGATATACAGCAAGTTGAAACCTTACAAATATTTCCTTTGCTTTCATAGTAGTTGAGTGCTCTGATCTGGGAAATATGAACTTATTTTTCCCCTGTTTTACTGAGGTATGATTCAAATATTTAACAAATGTGATATGTTTCGGTTTAATAACATGATTTTCTAAGGTTTACAATGTGTTTATTTAATATTACTTCCAAAATCAAATAAATTACATCCATCATCTCACATATTTACCATTTCTGTGTGCATGTGTGTGGTAAGAACACTTATGATTTATTCCCTTAGCAAACTTCAAGTATATACTACCGTATTAACTACAATCACTATTCTGTATACCTGAACCCAGGACTTATTCATCTTATAACTGAAGGTTTGTACTCTTTCGCCAGCATCTTCCCATTTTCACCACCCTCTAAACCCTAGGCAACCACTACCTTTGTCCTTACTTACATGCCCTTTTTAATGCCTCTTCCTTTATACCTGCATGTTTTCATAATCTTGGACAGTACTTTCATATAAACAGCTTCTCCCTTAATTCTTACAACAAATATATCTCTTTAGAAGAAATGGGAGTGTTCTCTGCTCTAATTTAGTCCTATTTCACACACACACATTCTCTGTGACAACCTTCTTGAATCACAGTTTCTGTTTAAGTCTCTTCAGTCCTAATTCTGATGTTCTAAAATAGAATTTTATTCCAAAATTGAAAGTACTGACTTCTGCTAATTTAAATCAGTTATAAAATTCAGATTTTCTCAGTTGTAGGTTAGTGTTCATTTCTATTACACTAAATCTCAATAAAATGGGTTTCAGCTAATATGTTCAAAGTCTAGATAGTTTTTCAGTTGAATTTAGTAATTATACTTGTCAGTGACACCACACTACTATTTAATATTTATGAAATATTTTTTTTTAACTGAGTGAGTAGTGAAGCATCCCCCAATGCTGTAGCAAGATACAAAATTAACACACAGAAATCCGTTGCACTTCTTCACACTAACAATGAAATAACAGAAGGAAAGTATAAACAAACAATCCCTTTTAAAATAGCAGCAAAAAAAAATAAATACTTAGGAATACACCAAGAAGGTAAAAGACTTGTAAGTTGAGAACTACACAATATTAATAAAGGAAATTGAAAATGATTGAAAGAAATCCTATATTCTTCAATTGAAATAATTAATACTGATAAAATGACCATACTACTGGAAGCAATCTACAGATCTAAATGTGATCCCTATAAAATTATCTATGATTTTGTTTTACAGAACTAAAACAAACAATCTTAAAATTTATATAAAACCATAAAAAGACTCATAATTGCCAAAGCAATCCTTAGGAAAAAGAACAAAGCCAGAGGCATAACCCTTCCAGACTTCAGACAATACTGCAAAACTACAGTAATCCAAACAGCATGATGTTAGCATAAAAACAGACATATGGAAAAAGGGAACAGAACAGAAATCTCAGAAAGAAACCCACAAACCTATGAACAATTAATCTTCTACAAAGGAGACAGGTACAATAAGGAAAAAGTCTCTTCAGCAAGTAGTATTGGAAAAGTTGGACATCCGCATATAAATCAATAAAGTTAGAGCATATCCTCATATCACATACAAAAATAAACTCAACATAGTTTAAAGACTTAAATATAAGACATGATAACATGAAACTCCAAAATATTATCTGACATAAATCATAACAAATATTGCCTTGGGTATGTTTTCTTAGGTCAGTTTTCTCAGACAATAGAAATATAAAATAAACTGCTGCTGCTGCTGCCGCTAAGTTGCTTCAGTCGTGTCCAACGCTGTGTGACCCCATAGATGGCAGCCCACCAAGCTTCTGTCTCCACGGGATTCTCCAGACAAGAACTCTGGAGTGGGTTGCCATGTCCTTCTCCAATGCAGGAAAGTAAAAAGTGAAAGTGAAGCCACTCAGTCATTTCCAACTCTTGGCGACCCCATGGACTGCAGCCTACCAGGCTCCTCAGCCTACCAGGCTCCTCCGTCCATGGGATTTTCCAGGCAAGAGTACTGGAGTGGGTTGCCATTGTCTTGTCCAATAAAATAAACTAATTGAAACTAATCAAATGTACAAGCTTCTGTACAGCAAAGGAAACCATAAACAAAACAAAAAGAAAACCTATGGACTCGGAGAAAATATTTGTAAATGATGCAACTTACAAGGACTTAATCTCCAAAACATATCAATATTTCATGTGTATCAATAACAAAACAAAACAGAAACAAATAACTCAGTTGAAAAATGGACAAAAGACCTGAATAGACACTTTTCCAAAGAAGACAAACATATAGCCAATAGGTACATGAAAAGGTGCTCATCATCACTAATTATCAGAGAAATGCAAATCTAAACTACAATGAGGTACTACCTCACACCAGTCAGAATGCCCATCATTATGAAGCCTATAAATAATGAATGCTGGAGAAGTTGTGAAGGAAAGGGAACCCTCCTACATTGTTGGTGGGAATGTAAACTGGTAGAGCTACTATGGAAAAAAGTATGGACGTTCTTCAAAAACTAAGAAAAGAGTTACCATATGATCTAGCAATCCTACTCCTGGGCATATACTGAGATAAAACTGTAATTTGAAAAGAAACAAGCACCGTCTATGTTCATATCATCACTATTTACAATAGCCAAGATGTGGAAACAAAATAAATGTCCATCAACATATGCAAGCATAAAGAAGTGGTATGTAAATACAATGGAGTATTACTAAGCCATAAAAAAGAATGAAATAATTTGTAGCAACACAGATGGATTTAGAGATTGTCATCCTAATCAAATAAATCAGAGAGAGAATGAAAAATATCATATTATATCGCTTATATGTGGAATATAAAATACAACTCAAATGAGCATATCTATGAAACAAACAAAAAAAGACTCACAGACATAGAGAACAGAATTTCAGTTGCCAAGGGGGAGCAGTGGAGGCAGGTAGGAAGGATTTGGAGTTTGGGATTAGCAGATACAAACTAGTAAAGGATGGATAAATACTGAAGTCCTACTGTCATAGGGACCACAATGGGAAAAAATGTGGAAAGGCATAAATAAATATATATATATATATATATATATATATATCTATCTATCACTGATATCACTGTACTGTATAGCAGAAATTAACACAGCATTGCAAATCAACTATACTTCAATAAAACTTTAAAAAAACAATAAAACAATCACACTGATATATAAGATTATTAAGTTGTTTCCTTCTTTTACTGATATATTTGTTAGTTTCCAATAGTTAATCTGTTTAATCTCTTTAAATTAATGTTAGCATTAGGTCTGAAACATGGGTGATGTACTTTAGTTTGTCAGATCTCAAGTAAGACCTCTCAATATGCTCTACTAATATGTTTTTATTTGAAACTAAACATTATTGTACAATATAATTTCTATTCTATCCTACTGATTCATATTACTACATTTGGATTATTATAAACTGCCTTTATAAAGATGATATATATTCCTTCAAATAGCAAATACATTTACAGAATACAAGGGAAGTATTTTGTTAGTTCAGCAAGTAGCCAAAAAAGTAATTTTCCTTTTTATGAAGACTATTTCATATTTAGTTGTTTTCAAAAGTACCTTAATCGAAACATTTAATATGTGTTTGGAAAATCACCAGATATGGACATGCTTTGAATAATTCTGTATAATCCCTAGAATTTTTTAAAATGAAGTGAATACAAACTGCCAAAAACAAAATACAAGGCAAATCAATTTACAAAGAAAGCTAAAATTCCCTTCACGTTAATCAGGGAAATGTAAATCAAGATCACAGTGAGGTAATATTCTACATCTAGTCAGTTGGAAAAGATTCAGAAATCTAACTAAAGCAAATATTACAAAAAATTAAACTTAAAAAAGGTATAAATTTCCAGTTATAAGATAAATAAATTCTGGAGATGTAATGCACAGCATGGTAGTGATAGTTAATAATACTGCATTGTACATTTGAAAGTTGCTGAGAGTAATTATAAAAACCTTCATCACAAGAAAAAAAAGTTTTAAACTATTGAACAATGTTAATTAGATTCATTGTAGTAATCATTCTGCAGTATACATAGCAAAATGCTATGTTCTACATCTGAAACATAATATAATATGTCAATTATATCTCAAAAAAAAAGATAAAAAGAACAAAATTTTCAGAGGCCACCGGTTGACTGGATCTCTTACAGAATGTTGGTATGAGTTAAAAACTGTACAACCTTTGGAAAACAATTAGAATAATATTGGATACTGCCTACCATATATCTCAGCAATTCTACTTTTAGGTACAAACCTCCTTGTGTGTATTCATCAGAGGACATGTATGATAACATTCTTATAATTACTTTTACAATAGAAAAAATTACAAAATTTAATTATGAAATTATCATATGTATGTGACTATTATACAACCATGAAAAATAAATGATTGTTTATTTTTATTAGGGGATAATTGCTTTACAATGTTGTGGTGGTCTCATTATATATATATATATATTCCCTCCCTCTTGAACCTCCCTCTCTCCTCCCATTCCACCCCTCTATGTCATCACAGAATACCGAGCTGGGTTCCCTGTGTTATAGAGCAGCTTTCCAACAGTTATCTATTTTACACACAATAGTGTATATATGCCAATGCTACTTTCTCAATTTGTCCTAGCCTCTCCTTGCCTTGAAGTGTCCATCAAAGTGTTCTCTACCTCTGTGTCTCCATTTCTTCTGTGTAAATACGTTCATCAGTACCATTTTTCTAGATTTCATACATATGCATTCATATATGATACTTGTTTTTCTTTGACTTACTTCACTCTGTATAACAAGCTCTAAGTTCATTCACCTCACTACGACTGACTCATGAATACAGAATAATATATTCATGAAGCCAGATTCATTCTTTTAAACAGCTGAGTAATATTCTATTGCATACATGTACCACAATTTCTTTATCCATTTATCTGTTGAGGGACATCTAAGTTGATTCCATGCCCTGGCTATTGTAAATAGTGGGGTGCATATGTCTGTTAGAATTGTTGTTTTCTTGGAGTAAATCCCAGTAGTGGGATTGCTGCATAATGATAAAAAAATCAATCCAAGAAAAAGATTTAACAATTATAAATATATATGCACCCAACATAGGAGGTCCTGAACATACAAGGCAAATGATAACAACTATAAAAGGGGAAATCAATAGTAAAACAGTAACAGTGGGAGACTTTCACATCCACTTATGCCAATGGACAGATCATCCAGACAGAAAATTAAGGAACATAAGCTTTAAATTAGCTTCCCTGGTGGTTCAGATAGTAAAGAATCTGCCCGCCATGCAAGAAACCCAGGTTTGATCCCTGGGTCAGGATGATCCCCTGGAGAAAGGAATGGCTACCCACTCCAGTATTCTTGCCTGGAGAATTCCATGGATGAGATAGACTTAACTGATACCTATATTTTATATTTTTCATATAAAAACAGTAGATTTCACTTTTTTCTCAAATGCATATGGAACATTCTCCAGAACAGATCACATCTTGGGTCACAAATCAAGCCTTGATAAATTAAAAAAAAGGAAATTGTAGTAAGCATTTTTTCTGACCATAATGCTATACAATCACATATCAACTATAGGGGGAAAATAACTGTAAACAACACAAGCACATGGAGGCTAAACAATATGCTTATGAATAACTGAGAGGCCACTGAAGAAATCAAAGAGGAAATCAGAAAATACCTAGAAACAATGATTTTAAACAACATGCAATAATATTGATTTTTTCATAACATAATATTTAGTGAAAAAGAATCCCAATGGAAAGGATTTAGTTTTAGAGACTTTATATACAGTTTAAAAACAATAACAAAATACAATAAATACATATATCATGTAAACATATGTATGTGAGATAAATCTTTAAAAAGAACAAAACAAGGAAATGATAAAGGTAAATTTTAGACTAACAGTTACTATGAAAGAGATGGAAGGAGATGGTAAAGGTGAGCACACAGTATATACAAATTATCAACTATGCTCTGGTTTGTGGTAAATAGGTACTCATTCTATAACTAAAAATAAAGCTCACTGAAATGAAATAAAATAATACTATTCATGAAAAATGAGGATTTCAGGAAAAAAGAATTTTAATTAAGTCAATTCTGTACACCTGAAATTCTTAAAAAGAAAGTTTTTAAAGTATCATGAAGGTTTGTAAATTAGATTCTTAGTGACATTATTTCAGCAATTTATGTGGTAACAATATGTCTTGATTGCATAATACTCTGAGGGATACCTGCTATAACAACCTGTGCTCCATTTGAAGTCATGTTCACAAAAGCACACCAGAAAGGTGAAATACTGAACTGTGTTGCTTTTATGTCACTGATAGATAAGAATAAACTGAGAAAACTGTTTCAGTGATGAAGTGTGAAATTTCATTTACAACAATATTGGATTAAGTAGAAATATAACCTAATGATATTTGCCAAATGTGATGCATGGGCTATTTCCTAAACCCTGATTTATTAATACAAATATTTACAGTTGTCCTCTTGACTCTACTTTTAAAGCAAGTTGCTCAGTAGAAATTTTATGTTGCACTGATATAGAGGTGCCCGACTGACATTTATCGTGTCCCACCCTATATCTCTTCCCTATAATAGCTTCTAACTCAGCCCTGGAGAAATGATGCAGCTAAGATTTTTGCCCTTTGTGGAATTTTACCCTGGTGTCAGGTCAGAATAGTATAAATTATTCTAGTTGTAAAGTTTGGCTAATAGTGTGTTTTAAGAGAGAGTACATTAAATGAAACTGAGAAATTACCTAATAGATTATAATCATTGATACTTTGGAGTCAAATGGACCATGGTTAAAATGCAGGCATTCTCTGTTATTGGCTGTATACCTTCAGAGGTATTATTTAATCACTCCAAGTTTCAGTCTGTACCTCTGTCAATCTGATATTAATCGTATCTACTTTTTATGACTATTTAAAGAGAAGTACGGATATAATAAAGTATGCATATTAATAAGAAACAGAAAAATTAATAAAGGTCTGTTTTGTAATTATCAAAACCAACTGACTCATTTTTTCAACATCAGAGTATGTTGGAGGTGAGTATGTAGGAAAAATACTGTACTATGTCTATTACATATAATGTAAAAAGCAACTTATTCTTTTCCTTCAGTTCTAAAAGTCTAGTGCAATCTATCTGTTATCTATTTTAAATATTTGCTCCCATTAAGTTCAGGTTGAAGTCAGGCTCTAAAGACTACAGATGATAGACAGAAAATGGGCATACTCTTTTTATTCTTTTGACTTACCATTTACCCCCATACTCTGTGCTGTCAAAGAATCAAATCAGATCAGATCAGTCGCTCAGTCATGTCCGACTCTTTGCGACCCCATGAACCGCAGCACGCCAGGACTCCCTGTTCATCACCAACTCCCGGAGTTCACCCAGACTCACGTCCATCGAGTCAGCGATGCCATCCAGCCATCTCATCCTCTGTCATCCCCTTCTCCTCCTGCCCCCAATACCTCCCAGCATCAGAGTCTTTTCCAATGAGTCAACTCTTCGCATGAGGTGGCCAAAGTACTGGAGTTTCAGCTTCAGCATCATTCCTTCCAAACAAATCCCAGGGCTGATCTCCTTCAGAATGGACTGGTTGGATCTCCGTGCAGTCCAAGGGACTCTCAAGAGTCTTCTCCAACACCACAGTTCAAAAGCATCAATTCTTCGGTGCTCAGCCTTCTTCACAACCAACTCTCACATCCATACATGACCACAGGAAAAACCATAGCCTTGACTAGACCGACCTTTGTTGGCAAAGTAATGTCTCTGCTTTTGAATATGCTATCCAGGTTGGTCATAACTTTCCTCCCAAGGAGTAAGCATCTTTTAATTTCATGGCTGCAGTCACCATCTGCAGTGACTGTGGAGCCCAGAAAAATAAAGTCTGACACTGTTTCCACTGTTTCCCCATCTATTTCCCATGAAGTGATGGGACCGGATGTCATGATCTTCGTTTTCTGAATGTTGAGCTTTAAGCCCACTTTTTCACTCTCCACTTTCATTTTCATCAAGAGGCTTTTTAGTTCCTTTTCACTTTCTGCCATAAGGGTGGTGTCATCTGCATATCTGAGGTTATTGATATTTCTCCCAGCAATCTTGATTCCAGCTTGTGTTTCTTCCAGTCCAATGTTTCTCATGATGTACTGTGCATATAAGTTAAATAAACAGGGTGACAATATACAGCCTTGACGAACTCCTTTTCCTATTTGGAACAAGTCTGTTGTTCCATGTCCAGTTCTAACTGTTGCTTCCTGACCTGCATACAAATTTCTCAAGAGGCAGATCAGGTGGTCTGGTATTCCCATCTCTTTCAGAATTTTCCACAGTTTATTGTGATCCACACAGTCAAAGGCTTTGGCATAGTCAATAAAGCAGAAATAGATGTTTTTCTGGAACTCTCTTGCTTTTTCCATGATCCAGCGGATGTTGGCAATTTGTTCTCTGGTTCCTCTGCCTTTTCTAAAACCAGCTTGGACATCAGGAAGTTCATTGTTCACATATTGCCGAAGCAAGTGCTATTTATCTGTTTAGATTCGGATTCTCTATTTTTATCATCATATCTTGATCCTTGCATAACTTGCAGCCACGTGATGGGTAAAATTATGCTAAATAGGTGGTTATTTTTCTAGATGTTCAAGAACCAGTATCTGTCTTTGTGAAATTTACATTTTCTCTTGCTTGATCATGCAATTGATTATTCTCACACTTCATTCGTATCCCCTCATAATTTGTATATGTACAGTTCATTTCTAAAATCCTAATACCACAAGCCTCATCTTATCATTATATATCAATCAGGAAGCTCTGCTTCAGGAAACAGTGAAGTCAGGGTGGTGGCAGTAAAGGTGAACTGCTATTGGCTAAAAAAGCCAAAAAGTCTGAAAATTAGTTTTGTTTCAAAAGCTCAATATGTCTTCAAGGATCAAAGTTCTCTTCAACTGCTATGTGTTCCTTCCTCAGTGTTAGCTTGTCTTAATCTACCTTTTCTTCACATTGGCAAAATAGTTTATTTCAGGCTTCGTATCAACACAGCAAAATAACTAAGATGAAATATTCAAACAAGAGTCTTAAAATCATACTGTGTATTACAGTTAAGGGTGAATTTTCAATTGGCTTAGACTAACCACAGCTTTATCCCCAGGACTGGGGTCAGTCAGCATAAGGACACTGCAGGAAGAAAGGAAACCCAAGGCAAATATTTGGATTCTGTTACATGTACTATATGAAAGAGGAAATAGATGCTAGGTAGGCACTCAGAAAAATTTTATGGCACATAAAATAAAACAGACAAATCTGTGAAAATATATTATTTGCAAAAATCAACCTGGTATTTTCTGAAAAAATGTTTATTTTTCCTTTTCAAAGAATATTACTCATTTTTAAATTTCCAAAATTGTAGAGTTTGTGTCCAAAATATTATAATCAATTGATCACATTAAGTATAAGCTTACTTCATGTGAACAGTAAATACAGTTCAAAAGGAAACAGCTATAAAACTTATTCTCATTGATTTTTTCTCTTCTTTGATATCTTACTTTGTACTGGGAAGTCACAATATTCAAGCTAAACATTTGTTCAGTGAAAATCAGAAAAATAACCTCAAAGAAATTTATGTTGCTACTCTAAGATTTTATTTATATATTTCTAACTTAAGTACATGGAACCACTCTTCATTTCACTGACACAATTAATTTTCATAGCATATCATTACAGTCACACATTAAAAGACATTATAAATTTCATTACATTAGGAACTTAATAAAATTTTTCATCCATAAACAATCCATTTTTGCATTCTAATAATTTTTTGTCAATTCTCAGAATGTATTATCATCACACTGAAATTATAAAATTGTACACTGCCTAGATTTCATTTATTAATGCATTCATTTGTATATAAATTACCTCATTCCTCAAAAGGCATAAAATGGCTATCAGTGATGTTTTATTTATTGTTTTAGATATTACCTTACTCATAAAACAATTGGACCCAACAGCAAAAACATGATATGGATATTTGGAGTTGAAACAGTACTAAATATAGGGATAATAGTGATATCTGGCCTCCTTCCCTGGTGGTTCAGATGGTAAAGACTCTGCCTGCAATGCAGGAAATCTGTGTTCAATTCCTGGGTTAGGAAGATCCCCTGGAGAAGGAAATGGCAATTCAGAGATATTTGAGAATTCTAATTAGTTCAACAGTGATTGCAAGTGAGAAAATTTTCAGAAAATCTTTTTTTGTTAATGATGGACAGGGAAGCCTGGTGTGCTGTAGTCCATGGGGTTGCAAAGAGTTGACATGACTGAGTGACTGAACTGAACTGATAATCTCTCAACATTTTAGGACATGTATTTCTATGTAATCTTTGGTTATTTGGGTCTTGATTGAGAAGCAAATGGATATTGGAAGGACAATCTACAATGAAGTGGGCATGAGTATCACGTACAATTATTTGTGAGATATGTTCCAGGGGTCCAGTTTTACTTCAACCATATTCAGAAACATGTTTCTCAAAGTATAGGTTTCCTTGGTGGCTCAGATGGTAAAGAATCTGATGGGTGTGATCCCTAGATCAGGAAGATCTCCTGCAGAAGGGAATGGCTACCCACTCCAGTATTCTTGCCTGGATAATTCAATGCACAGAAGATCCTGGTTGGCTACAGTCCCTGGGGTCTAAGAGTCGGACATGACTGTGTGACCAACACTTTCATGACTACTTTTGCTATATTCATTGTCTGTAGTTTCTCAAATAGACTGTCATTCCCTGTCATTTTGTCTTTCCTTATGCTTTCCCTTAAACTGGAATGTATTAATCTCCTTGTGCTTTAAAAGCTTCTTTATTTACATTTGGTGAGTATCCTCAGGCAAGTCACTTTGAAATATTCTGTGTTCCTGTTTACTCATTCTAGGCATGCAGATAATAAGGCACCATCATATCAGATTGTTGCAGTTATTTAAAATGACTTAGCACAAATGTATGTGTATGTTTAAAACACTGCTTAACCCATAGGATTAACAAAAATTGTACAATATTAATTGTGCATGGACTGCTTTATTAGTCCTTCTGGATTCAGTATGAGCACTTAAGGCATTTGAAAGAAGGCTAGTACACACAAAGTGGAAACAATAGGAGAGAGTAGTAAAAGATGAGGTGAGAAAGGGCATTACAGATTGCAACATTTTTTATCCTGAGGCGAAAGGAAATTACTGAACAATTTTAATCACAGTTTGATAGACTGGGATTTTGAATAAAGCAATCTATTTAAAGAAGACCTTTGAGAGTACCATGGGAATAATCTCTTCGTATGTGCCAGAAGGCATCTCTCTAAACTTTTTGCAGAGAAACATTAATAATCGACAGATGTTTTAAGATGCACTGTTGTCGTTGTTCAGTCACTAAGTTGTGCCCAACTCTTTGTGAACCTATGGACTGCAACACACCTAGCTTCCCTGTCCTTCTCTATCTCCCAGAGTTTATTCAAATTTATGTCCATAAGTGATGCTATCTAACTATCTCATCCTCTGCTTCCTCCTTTTCTTTTTGCCACCAATTTTTCCCAGCATCATGGTCTTTTCCAATGATATAGTTCTTCACATCAGGTGGCCAAAGTTTTGGAGCTTCAGCTTCAGCATCAATCCTTCCAATGAATATTCAGGACTGATTTCCTTTAGGATTGACTGGTTTGATATGCTTGCCATCCAAGGGACTTTCAAGAGTCTTTTCCAGCACCATGGTTCAAAAGCATCAATTCTTCAGCACTCAGCCTTCATTATGGTCCAACGTTCACATCAGTACATGACTACTGGGATAATCATAGCTTTGACTATATGGAAATTTGTTAGCAAAGGGATGTCTTTGCTTGTTAGCTTTCCTTCCAAGGAGCAAACATCTTTTAATTTCATAGCTTATCAGCATTATTTAAGCAGAATCTCACCAGTTGAGAAACACTGTATTCAATTCAGTTCATTTCAGTTCAGTCGCTCAGTCACGTCTGACCCTTTGCGACCCCATGAATCGCAGCACACCAGGCTTCCCTGTCCATCACCATCTCTTAGGGAAAGACAAATAATTGCACTTCAGATTTAAAGAGGGAGGATTAGGTTCCCTGTTGTGGTTGAACTTGAGGGACTAACACTGCATCCCTGTAGGGGTCTGAATAGGTTGCACCTCACCAAGTTTGCCACACAATTGGTTGATATAGTAGGCATGTATCTGCATTATGGAAGCAGATTTCATTAGGCATAAACATCCTGTCACTAACACTTGTTAAATTTTCACAATAATATGCCCTCATATAAAGCATACTCTGTGCCCTATACAAGGAGACAGAATCAAAGATGTATGAGAAAAATGACTGTAAATGTAAAACTTTTTCTTTAGTTTGAGCTACAATGATCTTTTGCACCTTTTATGGAGGGGCAGCCTAGGGTAACGGGGAAAAAATTCATTTAGGTATGAACTCTGTATCTCTTCAGCATGTAAGGGGGACACACTGCACGCTTTGTGCACATATTATCCATACCTGTGTGTCACTATGTTATTTATTCTACTTCCTTTTGAAGAAGCAAGGGCTTACTGCAATTTCTTATTATTTTAATAGTACTATTTATTTATTACAAAAAATGACATGAATTATTTATACAATTGAAAACTACTATTGATGAATATACACGTTTTTTCACAATATATACAGTCAACTCTTCTACATCTTGGGGGTTAATCCATATAAAACTTTAAATATCTTTTTTCAAAAACAATGCAATATCTTACTGCCTTCTGTTAAGTTATCATCTTATCACTTGGCAATGCTGAGTAATTCACAAAATGTTCACTCTGCATATACTATGAAAAAATCCATTTTATTTTAAAGAACAATCAAAATCCTACATTAAGAAAAAAGCTGGATCCATTCTTCTGAGAATCTAAGTTTATATCTAAAGGCATTGTAAACTCTTTAAATATAGTTTCATAATAAGAGCTATGTCTATCATTAAAATATCCTGAAAAATTGCTTCTTTTAGCTTAACCCCCAAAGTAAAATGGTTCATTTTTTCAAATTAACTGGTGAAGCAACATATTAAGAGGGGTATTTGGTGAATTTCAAGAGCAGCAAATAAAAGTGAATTTCTTAAAACCGGTGTGTGTGTGTGTGTGTATTAGTCACTCATTCATGTCCAACTCTTTGCGACCCCATGGACTACAGCCTGCCAGGCTCCTCTGTCCATGGAATTCTCCAATAAAACCTACTTTATTATAAGCAAACGATTTAACAAATTACTTAAAATAGTCAACTGTTAGCACAAAACTGAATGAACCTTTAAAAATGCTTGCACTGTTTGAACTTTTAAGAATGCTTGTACTTTATTAGTAATATAAACAAATTAAACAATCTAACAGATTTATATTATCAATTTTTAGAACAAAATTGGACTGAACCTTTAAAAATGCCTGTACTTTTTGATCTGTTACTCTGAAAAATAAAAATAGTTCTAGGAGTAATCAAGTTTTATTGGCTGCAGAAACATGTGCTCTTTCTCTACAAAGCACTGCAGTCTGCACTGAAATATTTTGTTTCATCATTACTTGAATTACTAATATTTTTATTTGTAAATCTTACATCTTTAAAATTCTGACAAACACTCAAAAAGCAATATGTTGTAAAGTGTATTTGCTTGGTCTCTCTACCTAAATAAAGTATATGGCTATATTTTTCTCAGAGATGAGAATATAAAGAGTTTGTTTAGGAAAAGTTTTTATGACCTCTCTTTATAACTCATTTGAAAGAGCTACACAACTTTCACAGTGAGGAATGCCTTCCTTCTAGCTACCCTTTATCCTTCTGACTTAGTTTGTTTTTAGTTTTTATCCTAAGTAGAAATGCAAAACAGCTGGTCATTTCCATCAGTTCAATTTTATCTGCATCAACACAAACTGCTAACGAAGTGAAAACTCAACAATTATTATCTTTGTCTCTTGATGCTTAATTACCAGTTTGTCTTTTTCGACAAGTGAAAAGAAGTTATGTGGCTGAATTCAGTGATGTGATTGTGGTTTATAGTTATTTAACTATTAACAACAACCCTTGGCATTCTTTATTCCATGTTGAACAATTAAAATCCCATTAGCTTTTTTTTTCCTCCCTAAAAGTTCTTATTTCCCAGACCTCGGAATCACTCCTGTGAATGGTCTTTAGATTAAAAATAAAAAGCATAATATGTCCTTCTTGTCACTTGCAATTATATTAATTCAACCAGGAAATGTTATCAAGATTACCATGAGTTGCTGCTGCTGCTGCTGCTGCTAAGTCGCTTCAGTCGTGTCCCACTCTGTGTGACCCCATAGATGACAGCCCACCAGGCTCCCCCATCCCTGGGATTCTCCAGGGAGAACACTGGAATGGGTTGCCATTTCCTTCTCCAATGCACGAAAGTGAAAAGTGAAAGTGAAGTCATTCAGTCGTGTGGGACTCTTCGCGACCCCATGGACTGCAGCCTACCAGGCTCCT
Source organism: Bos javanicus (assembly GCF_032452875.1). NCBI lineage: Eukaryota > Metazoa > Chordata > Mammalia > Artiodactyla > Bovidae > Bos > Bos javanicus. The sequence goes on from NC_083881.1 coordinate 50,409,691, forward strand.
CAATCCATGGGATTTTCCAGGCAAGAGTACTGGAGTGGGGTGCCATTGCCTTCTCTGTACCATGATTTAGGTATTATGAATTTGTAGAATAAACCACCAAACCAAAATAAGATATATTTACTATATACTATTGTTTTTCCTGGAATGTCAGGTCCATGAATCAAGGCAAATTGGAAGTGGTCAAACAAGAGATGGCAAGAGTGAATGTCGACATTCTAGGAATCAGCGAACTGAAATGGTCTGGAATGGGTGAATTTAACTAAGACGACCATTATATCTAGTACTGCGGGCAGAATCCCTCAGAAGAAAAGGAGTGGCCATCATGGTCAACAAAAGAGTCTGAAATGCAGTACTTGGATGCATCTCAAAAACGACAGAATGATCTCTGTTCGTTTCCAAGGCAAACCATTCAATATCACAGTAATCCAAGTCTATGCCCCAACCAGTAACGCTGAAGTTGAACGATTCTATGAAGACCTACAAGACCTTTTAGAACTAACACCCAAAAAAGATGTCATTTTCTTTATAGGGGACTGGAATGCAAAAGTAGGAAGTCCAGAAACACCCGGAGTAACAGGCAAATTTGGCCTTGGAATACGGAATGAAGCAGGGCAAAGGCTAATTAATAGAATTTTTCCAAGAAAATGCACTGGTCAAAACAAACACCCTCTTCCAACAACACAAGACAAGTCTCTATACATGGATATCACCAGATAGTCAACACCGAAATCAGACTGATTATATTCTTTGCAGCCAAAGATGGACAAGCTCTATACAGTCAGCAAAAACAAGACCAGGAGCTGACTGTGGCTCAGACCATGAACCCCTTGTTGCCAAATTCAGACTTAAATTGAAGAAAGTAGGGAAAACCACTAGACCATTCAGGTATGACATAAATCTATGCAGTGGAAGTGAGAAATAGATTTAAGGGCCTAGATCTGATAGACAGAGTGCCTGATGAACTATGGAATGAGGTTCGTGACATTGTACAGGAGACAGGGATCAAGACCATTCCCATAGAAAAGAAATGCAAAAAAGCAAAATGGCTGTCTGGGGAGGCCTTACAAATAGCTGTGAAAAGAAGAGAAGCAAAAAGCAAAGGAGAAAAGGAAAGATATAAACATCTGAATGCAGAGTTCCAAAGAATAGCAAGAAGAGATAAGAAAGCGTTCTTCAGCAATCAGTGCAAGAAATAGAGGAAAACAACACAATGGGAAAGACTAGGGATCTTTTCAAGAAAATCAGAGATACCAAAGGAACATTTCATGCAAAGATGGGCTCGATAAAGGACAGAAATAGTATGGACCTAACAGAAGCAGAAGATATGAAGAAGAGATGGCAAGAATACACAAAAGAACTGTACAAAAAGATCTTCACGACCCAGATAATCACGATGGTGTGATCACTGACCTAGAGCCAGACATCCTGGAATGTGAAGTCAAGTGGGCCTTAGAAAGCATCACTACGAACAAAGCTAGTGGAGGTGATGGAATTCCAGACGAGCTATTCCAAATCCTGAAAGATGATGCTGTGAAAGTGCTGCACTCAATATGCCAGCAAATCTGGAAAACTCAGCAGTGGCCACAGGACTGGAGAAGGTCAGTTTTCACTCCAATCCCAAAGAAAGGCAATGCCAAAGAATGCTCAAACTACCGCACAATTGCACTCATCTCACACGCTAGTAAAGTAATGCTCAAAATTCTCCAAGCCAGGCTTTAGCAATATGTGAACCGTGAACTTCCTGATGTCCCAGCTGGTTTTAGAAAAGGCAGAGGAACCAGAGATCAAGTTGCCAACATCCACTGGATCATGGAAAAAGCAAGAGAGTTCCAGAAAAACATCTATTTCTGCTTTATTGACTATGCCAAAGCCTTTGACTGTGTGGATCACAATAAACTGTGGAAAATTCTGAAAGAGATGGGAATACCAGACCACCTGATCTGCCTCTTGAGAAATTTGTATGCAGGTCAGGAAGCAACAGTTAGAACTGGACATGGAACAACAGACTTGTTCCAAATAGGAAAAGGAGTTCGTCAAGGCTGTATATTGTCACCCTGTTTATTTAACTTATATGCACAGTACATCATGAGAAACGCTGGACTGGAAGAAACACAAGCTGGAATCAAGATTGCCAGGAGAAATATCAATAACCTCAGATATGCAGATGACACCACCCTTATGGCAGAAAGTGAAAAGGAACTCAAAAGCCTCTTGATGAAAGTGAAAGTGGAGAGTGAAAAAGTTGGCTTAAAGCTCAACATTCAGAAAACAAAGATCATGGCGTCCGGTCCCACAACTTCATGGGAAATAGATGGGGAAACAGTGGAAACAGTATCAGACCTTATTTTTCTGGGCTCCAAAATCACTACAGATGGTGGCTGCAGCCATCAAATTAAAAGCCGCTTACTCCTTGGAAGGAAAGTTATGACCAACCTAGATAGCATATTCAAAAGCAGAGACATTACTTTGCCAACAAAGATTCGTCTAGTCAAGGCTATGGTTTTTCCTGTGGTCATGTATGGATGTGAGAGTTGGACTGTGAATACAGCTGAGTGCCGAAGAATTGATGCTTTTGAACTGTGGTGTTGGAGAAGACTCTTGAGAGTCCCTTGGACTGCAAGGAGATCCAACCAGTCCATTCTGAAGGAGATCAGCCCTGGGATTTCTTTGGAGGGAATGATGCTAAAGCTGAAACTCCAGTACTTTGGCCACCTCATGTGAAGAGTTGACTCATTGGAAAAGACTCTGATGCTGGGAGGTATTGGGGGCAGGAGGAGAAGGGGACGACAGAGGATGAGATGGCTGGATCGCATCTCTGACTCAATGGACATGAGTCTGAGTGAACTCTGGGAGTTGGTGATGGACAGGGAGTCCTGGCGTGCTGCGATTCATGGGGTTGCAAAGAGTCGGACACAACTGAGTGACTGATCTGATCTGATCTGATATGATTGCTCTTCTAAGCATGTAATGTATAGCAACTCATTTATTATTCACAACAACCCTAAGGGGTTTATGTCATTATTTTCATCTTCATTTTGAGATACGTGCTAAAGACATACAGTTGGATTCCCTGATGGCTCAGATGGTAAAGAATTCACCTGCAATGCAGAAGACCCAGGTTCAATTCCTGGTTTGAGAAGATCCTTTGGAGAAGGAAATGGCAACCCACTCCAGTATTCTTTCCTGGATAATTCCATGGACAGAGGAGTTTGGTGGGTATAGGCTATGGGGACACAGAGTCAGACACAACTGAGCAGATAACACATACAAAGACACACGATACATGAACAAATAGAAAGAACTATGAAAAAACAAATTAGGGGTTGGGATAAAGGCTCTCATATCTCCTACACTGGCTGACCTGGGAAAGCCACAACGCTGAGGTGAATGTTGCAGTAAGACATGGATAAATGAAATCAGCTGCACCTTGCTACGCATGGGAAAAGTCACCCAACAACTACAAATTCTCTCTGGTGGGAAAGAGTTTCTTACATGTGAGAAGAAAATGAATGTCTTTGTCTCTATACCTGGAAAAAACATAAAAGACATGAATTATGAACTCAGAGAAGTGTAGAGAGTGTCAAATAATAGATGGTGTTTGATTTTTCTGATTCTACTTGCAATGGAAAGTCATAGAGTGATTTTATTAACAGGATTAATAACATTTCTTTTAATTTTTAAAAAGGTTATCTGGAATATATATAGTAAGGGAAGCAAGTGCAAGCAGATTAAAAATTTGCAGTTACCTGCATATCAATGCTGCTTGATACATAAACTTAACAGTTTGGAGAGAATGTTTGAGCAAAGACCTAAGTAAGCAAGAGTTGAAGATGACTGAGATTTGGGAAACATTACATTAGAGTCAGAGAGAGTAGGAGGAACCAGGTACACAGAATAAAAATGAGATTCAATTAGGTAGAAAGAAATCCAAGAAACTGAGTCACAGATGCTAAGTGAAGAAATCATTTCAGAGAGGAAGCAGTTTGACTGTTTTGAATGCTGTTGAGGTGTTGATTGAAGAAAAATAAGGAAAAGAAATATCTTTGGGCTTTAAAAACTAGCAGTCATGCTGACCTTATTAGAGACAATCTTGCAGACTATTGAGTATTAAAGAGTGAGTTGAAGAAAAATAAGATAAGAGGAAGTTGAAACAATGATTAGAGATTCTTCTTTCTGTGTCCTTATATTCTTTATACCAGGGACGACAATTACAGAGGAGGATGTGCCCTGGTTACTTACATCAATTATCTATAGCACAGAATAGTTGTGAGTTTACAGCTAATAGACAATTCTTGACAAGATGCCTGTAAATACTAAACCTCAAGAAATATTAAGTGGCCTACTGTCATCCTCTTTACTTTACTTCCCAGATCTAATTGGATGCATGTGCATCTCACTCTTTGCAAAGAGTTGCACCTCACTCTTTGCAATCCCATGGACTGTAGCCCACCAGGCTCCATTGACCACAGGATTATCCAGGCAAGAATATTAGAGTGGGTTGCCATGTTCTTCTCCAGCGGATTTTCCTGACCCAGGGATCAAACCCTTGTCTCCTGTGTCTCCTGCATAGCAGGTGGATTCTTTACCAATGAGCCACCTGGGAAGCCCACTAATCGAATCAGATCAGATCAGATCAGATCAGTCGCTCAGTCATGTCCGACTCTTTGTGACCCCATGAATCGCAGCACGCCAGGCCTCCCTGTCCATCACCAACTCCCGGAGTTCACCCAGACTCACATCCATCGAGTCAGCGATGCCATCCAGCCATCTCATCCTCTGTTGTCCCCTTCTCCTCTTGCCCCCAATCCCTCCCAGCATCAGAGTCTTTTCCAATGAGTCAACTCTTTGCATGAGGTGGCCAAAGTACTGGAGTTTCAGCTTTAGCATCATTCCTTCCAAAGAAATCCCAGGGCTGATCTCCTTCAGAATGGACTGGTTGGATCTCCTTGCAGTCCAAGGCACTCTCAAGAGTCTTCTCCAACACCACAGCTCAAAAGCATCAGTTCTTTGGCGCTCAGCTTTCTTCACAGTCCAACTCTCACATCCATACATGACCACAGGAAAAACCATAGCCTTGACTAGACGGACCTTTGTTGGCAAAGTCATGTCTCTGCTTTTGAATATGCTCTCTAGGTTGGTCATAACTTCCCTTCCAAGGAGTGAGCGTCTTTTAAACAATACACATATATAAATGCATTGATATTGCACAGTGCCCTAAGAAGTCCTTGAAATAGTGTTGCATTTATACCTAATTCTTAGAATTACTATAGTTGTAAAACAAGTTTACAAATAAAACATTCAAATATAAAATAGATTATTAAATTAGAACTCTCAAGATACACTGTTGTATTTATAAAATGTAGATTTTAGATATGAAAATATTAGAGTTTTCAATATGCTTTAAGGAAGTGCTTTTATAAATATTCCTGGCATTTTTATGGAAGGTTTAATTTTTATTGTTGATATAATGAGATTTCTTACTCCTTTTTTCCTAAAAAGTAGTACATTGGGTTAGCTAAAAATTCATTTTGACTTCCATACAATCTTATGAAAAATGCAAATGAACTTTTTGGCCAATACAATATGTACAATGGATCTTTAGATTTGGAAAACTTTACATGCAATACTAATTTATTGAGGAGAATATCAGTTGCTTTTTTGCCAATTACCTAAGCTTCATAATTTAGAGACCCAGGTTCAATCCTTGGGTCCAGAAGATCCCCTCAAGAAGGAAATGGCAACCCATTCCAGTATTCTTGCCCAGAGAATTCTATGGACAGAGGAGCCTGGCGGGCTATAGTCAATGGGGTCCCAAAGATTTGGACATGACTGCTCGACTAACACACACACAAAATTTACTTTTATTTGCTGCTCTAGCATAAGAATGTTATATAATTAATATTACTATATATATTTTGTCTTCTTAAATTCATTAAGCAAATAGTGAACATTGTAAATAATTCTTTGCTTTTTCATACATTAATATTTTCATTTTCCTTTTTTCACATGTCACTAGTACAGAATTTTGTTATTATCCTCTAAGATTTCTGTGAAACCTACAGATAAAAAGTGATTTGTTAATAAATTCTCTTGACAATATACTTTAATAAGAATAGTGAAGGCAGCTTTTATAGTCATAAATTGGAATGTAACAAGCTTAAATGATTTATCCAAAATTTTAAAAAAGTTCTTAAAGAAACTTAAGACTTATAGATACCTAGCATCAAATTTCGGAGAAGGCAATGGCACCCCACTCTAGAACTCTTGCCTGGAAAATCCCATGGATGGAGGAGCAGTCCATAGGGTCGCTAAGAGTTGGACACGACTGAGCAACTTCACTTTGACTTTTCACCTTCATGCATTGGAGGAGGAAATGGCAACCCACTCCAGTATTCTTGCCTGGAGAATCCCAGGGACAGGGGAGCCTGGTGGGCTGCCGTCTATGGGGTCGCACAGAGTCGGACATGACTGAAGCGACTTAGCAGCAGCAGCAGCATTAAATTTTACTATCTACTGAAATCATAAGATTATCACATAACATTTATTGTCCTTCTAAAATTCTGTTTAGCAGTAGAAAACTCACACATGAAAAATGACAAATAAATCACATCTTATTGGATAATTTTTGTGTAAAGTAATTCAGTTACAGGTCATATATGGAGACATTTATAGATTCTATGAAGTTAAAGATGTAATGAAACAGTGGTTCTCACCAGTTTTGTTCTAAGGAATATTTTATACTCAAAATGAAAGTGTTAGTCTTCAGTCATGTCCAACTCTGTGTGACCCCATGGACTGTAGCCCACCAGGCTTCTCTGTCCTGGGATTCTCCAGGCAAGAATACTGGAGTGGGTTTCCATTTCCTTCTCCAGGGAATCTTCCCAACCTTGGGATTAAACTTTGTCTTTTATGTCTCCTGCATTGGCAGGTGGATTCTTTACCACTAGCACCACCTGGGAAATCTCAATGTTCACTATATTAAATACTGAAAAAATTATTTTAATTATAATTTATTAAATATAACAAATCTAGTATATGTTAAAATAACCAATTTTATGAAAAAAAGCTACATCTTCTAAAAGAAAAGAAACCAGTAAGAAAACATTGTTTACAATTTTTGCAATTTTAAAAATATCTGACTTAATATAACGTAGCTGGTTTCTAGTATCTGTGCCTGAATTTCAATATATGCTGGTATGTTTTCTAGTTAAAAATGTATCCATATAATCTGGCTTCATACAGACATGTAATAGGAAAAAGAAAGTGTGTTTTAATATATTTTAGAAGTAATTATAAAAGTTCCATTTGATATTGTACCAATGCTTAACAAGTGGGGATTTCTTAAAGGTTTGCTGCAGTGTGGAATCCAAATTCTAAATATCATGGACAATTTTCTACTATTCTATGTTTTTCTTACATTTGGACTGGATCATTTTAAATCAACACTTTGCAATATTTTGCTTTGCCAATTCATTTTTTTTAACTGTATGCAGTGCAATTTCATTAGTTGGTTATTTGGAAAATAGAAGTTCATTAAGCTGTGCAGATCTTCCACAATTTGACACAATTCATTATAGAGTATCAAAATCACAATTGTTATTAATCACCACTGTCTCATAAGATAGAATCTAAATGTTGGAAAACTGTCTATCTCATGGTGACACAAGTTTCCCCCAAATCTAATTATCTCCTGAAAGCTTGACTCGCACTGTTGGTAATAAATATAATTTGCTTTTCACAATAGGCAAACTAATTTCTTTCATTTTTTCAGAAAATATCAAATATCTAAATCTGAATAATCAAAGTTTGTCTGCCAGTTGTTTTCTCAAGTAAGAATGGTATATCTTAAAAATTAAATGGCTAAGTCAGCTCCCAAGTCTGATGACAACACCAGCACTTTTCTCCCGATTATCATCCTGTAACAGAACTGCTTTATGTCTACATGCCCTTTTATCACACAGAATATCGAAAAATAACCTCAAAACTTGAGGGCAAGTACAATTAGTTTGTTTTTGTTTTTTTTTTTTTTCAGCAAGGATAGTCTTCTAGTGAACTGTTTTTTTTTTTTTTTTTTCCAAGTTCCTGACAGTGAAGAATAAATTAGAATTAGTAGTTTGGGGTGACTACCTTGATTTATACTGAGCCACCAGTAGTTTTATACACCCTTGTTTTTGCTCTATCAGTGGAGATTTTAACTTAATAGAAAAGGCCAATGACCTCTTAGTATTACTAAAATAATAACTTTGAGCTTGTAGACATCTTGACAATATTTTTAGGACCATCAGCCATTGGCAGATCAGACTTTAAGAAACCCTTTAGTAAACAAGTGTTACAATATTTACTTAGGTTGTGTACTAATAGTTATAAAGTTATTGCACTTTGTGTGTGTATGTGTGTGTGTGTGTGTGTGCTCAGTCACTTCAGTCGTGTCGGACTCTCTGTGATCCAATGGACTGAAGCCCAACAAGCTCCTCTGTCAATGGGATTCTTCATGGCAAGAGTACTGGAGTGGGTTGCCATGCCCTCCTCCACGGGATCTTCCTGACCCAGGAATTGAACCCACAGAATTTCCCACAGCCTCTGCATCGCAGTCAGATTCTTTACCACTGAGACATCCCCGAAGTTCGTTGCACTTCGTAACAATAAGACACTTTTTAGGAGTCTAGGAGCAGAAAATGTTCAGGTGTATGAAGTCTTTTAACTATTTCTTACTTTAACATAATGAACTTAACAACAATCTAAGGCTCTTTGAACCCACTCTTATGACCACCAATTTCCAAGACAATTTTTTTACCTAATATTTTTGACTTTTATTAATTTCATGATAAGTATATTTAATGCTACAAAACAAAGCAACAGGGGCTCTCTGTTAGTTATTAATGTTCTTTTATGTCAAATATTAAACTATAGGATTTACAACAAATATGTCAATCCATCTCACAACAGGGAGCATAGAAAAGAGAAAGAGGGTTGTGAAAGCTTAGAACGATGTTTTATTTCTGGAAGCAAACAGAGGAAATGGATCAGTTGATTTACAATTTCATCTCTTTCATCACAAATTTGCCTTAGGCTGTCTTTGTTTACATTTAATTGTAAAATTGGACAAGTGTAACTGTACACATAGGTTATTTTGTTTTGCACATATGTAGCTTACAGGAAACACTGATGCTCAGCAAGGCATAAAGTGTATCCGAAAGGAAATGTGATTATGCCTTCCCAAAGTATCAACCAAAAAGAACAAATCAAAATAGCTTTATTTCCTTTTTAAATATAAAACAATTTGTTAGTTATAATTACATCTTTATAATGTCACTATCAATATCCTTAAACACCGACCTAGGAAGCAACAATGGCTTATAAAATAACACAAAGGAAAACTCTCTACTAAATACTTATATTTGAACCATGTGACATCTAAGGTGATAAAGCTCCGCCAATATCTTTCACCGTCAGCCAAGTATTCCTAGCACTTCACTCTCTTGGCCCCAATGCAGACCTTCATTCCAGACCCACAAGGCCCACCATGTAATATTTGTCTCAAGGCTCTTCATTTTAATTCATATTCATTCAAATAGAAGAAATTCCTGAGGGGAAGAGAATACTCCATATGCTATATTTAAATATTTAATTAATAATCATGATGCATATATAATAAAATAAACACATATAGTGATACTTAAGATTTTCACACTGACAATTAGCTCATAGTAAATTCATTCTATCTGTACATAAATCTTGATCCACTGTATCTACTATTTTTAATAGTGATGTTCCTCTTGTGACCTCCATGAATGTCTCGTCATTTTCCTGTAAAATTAGCTATGGTGGTATAAATAGCTAAGTTTGTAAAAGAGGCAAAGAATTTGGAATAATTTTTACCTTAGGTATAACCCTATCCTTAGATTAGGTTTGCTCAGAGAAGTTAGTAACAAGGGCTTCCCTGGTGGCTCAGAGGTTAATGCATCTGTTCGTAATGTGGGAGACCTGGGTTTGATCCCTGGGTTGGGAAGATCCCCTGCAGAAGGAAATAGCAACCCACTCCAGTAGTCTTGCCTGGGGAATCCCATGGACGGAGGAGCTTAGTGGGCTACAGTATACGGGGTCGCAAAGAGTCGGACACGACTGAGTGACTTCACTTTCACTTTCTTTTCTTCAGTGAAGTTGACATGATTTGACTAATAAACTGGAGACAAAACTCAATATATCTTATGTCGGTTATCCTAAGTTGCCTGGAGACATGGGTTTTTTGTTTGTTTGTTTTTAATAATCACTAATAAACTCACAATGGTAGTAAAGGAGAGCAGTGTGAATTTTTCCAGTTATCTTCTGGGTAAACATAATTTCTGACTCTAACATTAACTAAAAACAAAATTAAGGAGGCTCAAGTTATTCATAGAGGCAGTCAAATTTACTGCTATTTTGTTAACGATTTAATTAGAGAAAATGGAGAATTGTTTTCTAGCAGAGAAAAGGAAAAATGAACAAAATAAACATTTAATTAAATTAATGTTTTAACATTGAAAAATTTTAACAATGAAAACTCATGTTTATCATTTACCAAAAATATCTAGTTATCTTTAAGGCATGCTGCTGCTGCTGCTGCTGCTGCTTTCGCTTTAGTCGTGTCCAACTCTTTGCGACTCCATGGACTGCAGCCTACCAGGCTCCTCTGTCCATGGGATTTTCCAGGCAAGAGTACTGGAGTTGGTTGCCATTGCCTTCTCCGCTTTAAGGCATGATTGTTACTTAAGCTTGACCAGGATTTTTCAAAGTGGATTTTCCTAGTCCTTAAAAGTTTCCCTGAATATCTCACTCACTCAACCTTCTCACAAACACAAACTTCAGTAGAGATATTGGGTCTGAAATATGAATGATATAACAGCCCGACATATATTACAAAGCTGAAATGGAAGTTGACTAGTATTGTATTATTTTATCCACATGTCAGTAACCTTTATTGTGTGAAACGGGAACATTATCTTATTATAATACTCATAGAAAATATTTTGTGCCTTCTTATTCCTTCTAACTAACTCACTGAATCCCAGTAGGAGAAGGCACTGGTGACCCACTCCAGTACTCTTGCCTGGAAAATCCCACAGACGGAGGAGCCTGGTGGGCTGCAGTCCCTGGGGTCGCTGAGGGTTGGACACAACTGAGCGACTTCACTTTCACTTTTCACTTTCATGCATTGGAGAAGGAAATGGTAACCCACTCCAGTGTTCTTGCCTGGAGAATCCCAGGGAAGGGGAGCCTTGTGGGCTACAGTCTATGGGGTCGCACAGAGTCGGACACGACTGACACAACTTAGCAGCAGCAGCAGCAGCAATGCCTAGATGCCTTTAAAACTGATCTTATAAACAAGCATCAGTTGGTGGATGATTGTAGTACTTTCAAATTTACCATGAGACTTTTAGACATATTTTCTATCAAATTTCATGTTTTGGTCTGTAAAACTTGTTTGAATATTTCAGTGTTCAAACAAAAATGTTGTTTTTCATTTCATACTGTGAAATTTTTCCTAAACCCTCTTTTTGTTTAAAATTATGATAGCTTATTTAGTTTACATTCTCCTAGTGTGATGGTAAAAAATGTTCCACAATATGGGATTTTAACCTATTTTGACATACAAATCTGCCTGCAATGAGGGAGACCCAAGTTCAATCCCTGAGTCAGGAAGATCTCCTGGAGAAGGGAATGGCAACCCACTCCAGTATTCTAGCCTGAAGAATTCCATGGGCAGAGGAGCATGGGTACAGTCCATGGGGTGGTAAAGAGTTGGACATGACTGAGTGACTAACACTCTGAATTCATTTTATCAATACATATAGTCAGTTGATATTTTTTGAGCATCTGTGTAACCTCAGACATGGTTCAAATGAGGGATATTGAGAGTTTTTTTGGGCTTTTTCCCATTTAAAACTTAAGATACTGTTTCAAGGCAATTTTGCCCAATTATAGAGACTGTCTCTTCAGGAAGAGTCTGCTTGTTTTTCACAGGATATTCCTGGAACAAGTCCTCTGCCATATCAGCTTCTTTATTAGAAGTATTAGTGGTATGTGGCAAATGCGTCATCTATTTATTGTTGAGTCACACTCATCTTTTAGCTGAAGAAATAACATGATGTCAGCTTTAAATATCCCCTTCTCTCAGGTTCCATCTGCACTTTATCAGGATACATTATTGTTTCAGACAGATAGAGAACAATGTTGTATGTCTCAAATTCATTACTGATATAAGATGTTCTGTGTTTTACAGTTTTTGATAAACTTTCTTAAAAAAAGGAAAATAAGGGATTAAGTTATGCTCACACAGCTGTCCTCTTTTTTTAAAAAATTATCCTTGAATATTGACATATTTATCCAGATCCAGACAAAGGCATTCCAAATATTAGCAAAGTAATATAAGAGTCACACATGGCCTGTATTCTAGAGCTTGTATTCTGTTTAGCCTTCAGAATTGTCTGATAGAATCTAGAGCATAAACATTGCAAAGGAAGGTTCTTGAAGTACCTGACAGCAATCATACCTCCATAAACTGGGTGTGTTACTAAAATTTAAAGATCAGAGGGGATACACTCTAAGTTGTCATTTTTTAACTATTTGCATACAATTAAGTGATATTTCGGAGAAGGCAATGGCAACCCACTCCAGTACTCGCCTGGAAAATCCCATGGTTGGAGGAGCCTGGTAGGCTGCAGTCCATGGGGTCACTAAGAGTCTGACACGACTGAGCGACTTCACTTTCACTTTTCATGCATTGGAGAAGGAAATGGCAATCCACTCCAGTGTTCTTTTTTTTTATATATAATTAATTTTATTTTTAAACTTTACATAATTGTATTAGTTTTGCCAAATATCAAAATGAATCCACCACAGGTATACATGTGTTCCCCATCCTGAACCCTCCTCCCTCCTCCCTCCCCATACCATCCCTCTGGGTCATCCCAGTGTACTAGCCCCAAGCATCCAGTACCATGCTTCGAACCTGGACTGGCATCTCGTTTCATACATGATATTTTACATGTTTCAATGCCATTCTCCCAAATCTTCCCACCCTCTCCCTCTCCCACAGAGTCCATAAGACTGTTCTATACATCAGTGTCTCTTTTGCTGTCTCGTACACAGGGTTATTGTTACCATCTTTCTAAATTCCATATATATGCGTTAGTATACTGTATTGGTGTTTTTCCTTCTGGCTTACTTCACTCTGTATAATAGGCAACAGTTTCATCCACCTCATTAGAACTGATTCAAATGTTTTCTTTTTAATGGCTGAGTAATACTCCATTGTGTATATGTACCACCGCTTTCTTATCCATTCATCTGCTGATGGACATCTAGGTTGCTTCCATGTCCTGGCTATTATAAACAGTGCTGCGATGAACATTGGGGTACACGTGTCTCTTTCCCTTCTGGTTTCCTCAGTGTGTATGCCCAGCAGTGGGATTGCTGGATCATAAGGCAGTTCTATTTCCAGTTTTTTAAGGAATCCCCACACTGTTCTCCATAGTGGCTGTACTAGTTTGCATTCCCACCAACAGTGTAAGAGGGTTCCCTTTTCTCCACACCATCTCCAGCATTTATTATTTGTAGACTTTTGGATCACAGCCATTCTGACTGGTGTGAAATGGTACCTCATAGTGGTTTTGATTTGCATTTCTCTGATAATGAGTGGTGTTGAGCATCTTTTCATGTGTTTGTTAGCCATCTGTATGTCTTCTTTGGAGAAATGTCTATTTAGTTCTTTGGCCCATTTTTTGATTGGGTCATTTATTTTTCTGGAGTTGAGCTGTAGGAGTTGCTTGTATATTTTTGAGATTGGTTGTTTGTCAGTTGCTTCATTTGCTATTATTTTCTCCCATTCTGAAGGCTGTCTTTTCACCTTGCTAATAGCTTCCTTTGATATGCAGAAGCTTTTAAGGTTAATTAGGTCCCATTTGTTTATTTTTGCTTTTATTTCCAATATTCTGGGAGATGGGTCATAGAGGATCCTGCTGTGATGTATGTCAGAGAGTGTTTTGCCTATGTTCTCCTCTAGGAGTTTTATAGTTTCTGGTCTTACATTTAGATTTTTAATCCATTTTGAGTTTATTTTTCTGTATGGTGTTAGAAAGTGTTCTAGTTTCATTCTTTTACAAGTGGTTGACCAGATTTCCCAGCACCACTTGTTAAAGAGATTGTCTTTGCCTGGAGAATCCCAGGGGTGGTGGAGCCTGGTGGGCTGCTGTCTATGGGGTCGCACAGTCAGACATGACTGAAGCTACTTAGCAGCAGCAGCAGAAGTGATTTTTATCATTTTCTTATAGTAAAGGAACATACGACTTTTGACTGTTACTGTGCAGTTTTTTGTACCACACATACCTGTCATCACCACACCATCATACTTCGACTATGAAGATTTCTATAGCAATCATTATTTTTTGGAGTTTGTCTTTATTCCTTCCTAAGCTAAAGCCAATGGAAATAAGAGAAATTATTGAAATTACCGTCCAGTTTAGTTGCTCCAACAGAGCACATCCAGACTTTAAGGAATAAATGCATGTTTGTTTTGATAGCTCAGTTGGTAAAGAATCCGCCTGCAATGCAGGAGACCCCAGTTCGATTCCTGGGTCAGGGAGATCTGCTGGAGAAGGGATAGGCTACCCACTCCAGTATTGTTGGGCTTCCCTGGTGGCTCAGCTGGTAAAGAATCTGCCTGCAATGTGGGAGACCTGGGTTTGATTCCTGGGTTGGTAAGATCCCCTGGAGACAGAAAAGGCTACTCACTCCAGTATTCTGGCCTGGAGAATTCCATGGACTGTATAGCCCATGGTCACAAAGAGTCGGATAGGACTGAGTGACTTTCACTTTCACTTTAAAACTGTGTTTTCATGTACCCCAATGTTCATCACAGCACTGTTTATAATAGCCAGGACATGGAAACAACCTAGATGTCCATCAGCAGACAAATGGATAAGAAAGCTGTGGTATATATACACAATGGAGTATTACTTAGCCATTAGAAAAAATACATTTGAGTCAGTTCTAATGAGGTGGATGAAACTGGAGCCTATTATACAGAGTGAAATAAGCCAGAAAGAAAAACACCAATACAGTATACTAATGTATACATATGGAATTTAGAAAGATGGTAACAATAATACTGTATGCGAGACAGCAAAAGAGGCACAGATGTATAGAGCAGTCTTTTGGACTCTGCGGGAGAGGGCAAGGGTGGGATGGGAGAATGGCATTGAAACATGTATATTATCATATGTGAAACGCATCGTCAGTCCAGGTTTGATGCATGATACAGGGTGCTCAGGGCTGGTGCACTGGGATGACCCAGAGGGATGGGATGGGGAGGGAGGTGGAAGGGGGGTTCAGGATGGGGGACATATACACCCGTGGCAGATTCATGTTGATGGATGGCAAAACCAATACAATATTGTAAAGTAATTAGCCTCCAAAAAATAACTAAATAAATTAAAAAAATAAAAATAAAACTGTGCATTTTCAACTAACTTTCAGAAGTTTGAAATGGTGTATTACTGAGATATTAACATTGCATTTATCCAATGGCTTTTAAAAATTGTAAAAAACAAAACAAAACAAAACACCTTGCTGCCCACATTTAAAAATAAAGAGATAAGTACACATAGTAGGAGAATTCAGGGAAACATCAAATGCTTGCATTTTTATATATAATCCCTCTCATTGCTATTTTCTGTTAATTGCATATGCTTGCTGTGCTGTGTGTGTTTGTTCAGTTGCTTTAGTTATGCTGGACTGTTTGTGACACTATGGACTGTAGCCCACCAGGCTCATTTGTCCATGAGATTTTCCAGAATACTGAAGTGGGTTGCCATACCCTCCTCTAGGGGATCTTCCTCTAGAGACTGAACTTCCCCAGGGATTGAACTCTTGTCTCCTGCATTGTAGGTGGGTTCGTTACCCACTGAGCCACCTGAGACTCCCCATATGGTTGCTAATCTGTATCATTCCTTTACTGAGAATTTTGATTTTGTAGGTAGGCAACTGATGCTGATATGATGTTGAGCAGTATCATTATTGTGTACATTTTGGTGTTATCCAAAGATTCTTGAACCTAGGATTAAAGGGACATACTATATATAGACTGCTTTATACAATATACTACATTTTATTAATAGAGCAATTAAAGAAGTAATTGTAGTCATGATGCTTGATTTTTGCTTGATTTGTTATGGTTAATTTTTAAAGAACAAAAAACAAACAAAAAAATAAATGAGCCTAAACCTACTAAGTGGATCCTGCTCTAAACCTGCAGAACAGAAACTACAGTAATACTAGAAATTATTTAGGAATAAATTTAGAACGGCCTGGCTTCTATGATTGATGGTTACCTTGGAAATGGACCAGCCATTCAGTATGAACAGAGCATGCTCTGGGGTTGTTCCTGCACCTCAAGAAAAGCAGAAACCTAGCCTGAATCACCAGAACTATTTTGAAGGCTGATGAGGAACTTATATTCTATGGAAATATAAAAGGTAATTTGTCAACAAATCTAACAAAATGAAATCTGCAACCCAATTAGGTGGTCATTATCAGCAGGATGGATACTATGGGGCCTGGAGTCAAGGCAGATTCTGACTGATAATGCTGTCGGAATCCCTGTTATATAGAGCCTCTTATCATGTCTGCTGGCGTGTCTCTAACAATCCTTTCCTCATGACTGTTATACACTGATGCACTCATTGCTTCTAATCATCTATATATTCTCTCTTTTAATAACATCAGCTAATTTTTACTACTCATGGCCTCAGATCAGCTTCAAAGCTTCTATGAATGCATATTTTAGCATTGATATCCACTGCTAATTAACTCATCCAATTTGATGTTTCTCCATTCATATTTTTTAAAAAGAAAATTTATTTTTTACCAGATTCTATTTCCTCAACAAGCAATTACATAAATCCCAGTGTACTGCATATGTTTCTAGCATATTGTCAGAAATGGCTTCTCCAATATTTTATATATATTCCAAGTTTAATGTATGGGAAACAAAATCATACATGCTAGCAAGAAAATTCCAGTGAAAAGAGGCTACAATGAGATAGGTACTATGCATGGCATATCTTACTTATTTGGACAACTGATGGGAAAGAACGGGAAATATTCCTGTGATGATAAATTGAGGCCAAAGAGCTAATAACTTTGTCATGCTAAATTACTACAGCTTTAATTGATAGTCAAATTTGTTAGTCCAAAATTATTGTAATAAGAATTGTGTTTTAGAAAAGTTAACCTGATAATAGAGATGTGATGGAAAGATACTGAAGACAGAGAGATGCAGGTAGCATGACATCCAAGAAAGGAAATAAAGTGTTAAACTAGGTAGTTATTGGGCTAGAAAGTTGTGTACTAAGAAGGCACATAGATCTCATAAAAGGGCCAATAGTATGGCTTGAGAGTAATTTGCAAAATTTGGTTTACATGTCTCCTGTTCATTCTTTATCTGAGTCTGCTTCACTCTAGGACGTTTTTGTATTTTCTGTTGATCCACAAACCATACTAAAATAACCACTTCTCTATTTTAACAACTCCATTGATATTCAGACAAAATTCTAATAACCAACTATTGAATTCATCTAGATTTACTGATAAAGGCATGTTCCCCTGTTAACTATATGATTTACATTGACACATAAGAAAATTTCCTTTTAGAGAATTGCAAGCATCAGAGCAAAATTCAGTCATAGTCCTAGTTTTCTTGTTAAAACTCTTGACCCCTTTTGACATGATTGAAAAATGGATGACCCTACTCTCATCTTCAAATTAGCAGTATTTTTAACATGACAGCAATACCTATGCTGCAATTAGTGATTACTTGGGAATGCAATTCATTTCTTAAAATGAGTGATTATAATTTAGGTTCATTTTAATATTTTTAAGCTTATCTTGCAAATTAACAACTTCACCCTATCTTCCAAAGTAGTTTAAAAATTTTGTCTTACATAAGAAAGATGCTGTTAAAAAATCCAATATCATGTTCTAAATTGTGGTGAACATTTTGCTGAACCTTGTAGATGACATTCTCACATCTCTGTGATCTTAGTTCATGAAATAAAAAGACAGAGCAGAGTGCTTTATCAGCTCATCTTCACATTTTACTTTCACACCCATGGGAGACATTCTCATTTTAGTAGACAGCTGTAAATTTTTATAACCACCGTGTGATATCTAATACTTGCAGTTTGCTGGCCACTTTGTCAGCTGTGTTGACGTTTGATAGCCAGGATATACCTAAAAGGACTTTTCAGGAGATTGGTACTTTTTTCCTATTGACTTGAAGCAACACTGTGGTAGGACACTCAAATTCTGCAAAGCACGAAGACCCAAGCCTTGTCAAGAGTAGTTCCACTGCAATCAATTACACTTGTCAACAAGGATATTAGAGTATGACCCTTTCATGGTAAACAATTCACATTATTTTCATGGAAACATTGTGTTAAACAAGGTCCATGAGAACTGGAGCTCTCAAAAAGTTTCGCATTTTCTTTCATAAATTATGTAACACCAAGTCAGACTTCTCCCTGTGCATTCTGGAATAATTTGCCCTCTTTGAAACCAAAGTAGAAAGAAAATATCTATCAGTCAGCTTTCAAGTTTTAGCTCAACAAGTATTCTTACTATTTATATTTAGCTTTGTTTGTAGATGAAGTATGAGAAGAGACACAAATCTAATTCCTATCTTTAAAAGTGTTAGAATCATTTGAAAATTTTCTCCAGTCTCTCAAATACTTGTCATTCTCTTAACAAAGATTTTCAAAGGGCAAAATTTGTAATTTTTACGAGGCTTGATTTATGAATTTTTACCTGCATGAATCATTTTTAGTACCAGGTCTAAAGAGTTTTTTGGTTTTTTTTTTTTTTTTTTGGTCCAGTCTAGGTCCTAAATAATTTTTCCTACTTTTACTTTTCTAAACATTAGATTTGCATTTATGCTTAACTTCAAGAACCATTTTGAATTAATTTTGGTATAAAGTGTGGTATAGGTTCATTTTTTTTTCATATAGATGTCCAATTGTTCCAGCACAATATGTTGAAAAGATTATCCCTTCTCCATTAAATTGTTTTATACCTTAGTCAATTTTGCATATTTTCATGACACTGCATTCTCTATTCTGTTCCACTGATTTATGTATCTATCACCCTGTAACTACCATACTATCTTGATTTGTACCTATGATATTTAAATAACTCCTCAGATTAATAATATATGTATTTCATATAATATTAACAACTATCCAATTAAAAATGAGGAAAAATATACAACCATGTATTCTATTGAAGAGAATACAGAGATTACAAATAAGCACTTCAAAAAATGTTCACCACCATTATGAAATGGTGTTAATTAAAACTTAATTAACTTTAATTAGCTTTCATTATGAAAGTGTTAATTAAAACTTCAATCCAACACAAAATTTAAAACTGTATAAATCAGAATGGCTAAAATATTTTAAACTGATAATAACTCCAATAATGGAAAAGATGCAGAGAAACTTGAATACTATTACACTGCTATTGAGAATGTAAAATATTGCACAATTTTAAAAAATGATGGTTTCTTAAAAAAAATAAAATAAAAACCTAACAGTAAACTTACTACATGAGCTAGTAAGTGAGTCTCAGTCAATTATCCCAGATGAATAAAAACTCATGTTTACTCATCATGAGTAAAATGATGCTCATAGAATCTTTACTTCTAACAGCCCCAAACTGGAAACTATCCATTATTCTTCTGCAGGTGAATGGTTAAACAATCCATGGCACACTTGTACCATGGGAAACTACTCAATGATTAAAAAAACAAACAAAAAACTGATGACACACACAATTTGGATCAACATCAAGGGAATAACACTGCATGAAAAAAAAAAAAAAAAGCCAGTCTCAGAAGGATGCATTATGTATAATTCTGCTTGAAATAACAAGTCTATAGATATTATGAACAGATTACTGTTTACCAAGGTTTTAGGAAGTTAGGTTGGATAGGTGCGCTGATGATGCACGTGAGTCGCTATAAAGGAGAAGCACAAGGGAGACTTGTGGTAACGGTAGTTCTGTGTCCTGTGGTTTAGGTACTTAAATATGCATGTGTGATTTCATCGCATAGAAACGCACACACTTGCACACATGCAATTTAGGACATGTATTACTAACTGGCTTCCCTAGCAGCTCAGAGGGTAAAGCATCTGCCTGCAATGCAGGAGACCTGGGTTCGATTCCTGAGTCGGGAAGATCCCCTGGCCAAGGAAATGGCAACCCACTCCAGTATTCTCTCCTGAAGAATTCCATGGACAGATGAGCCTGGTGGGCTATAGTCCATGGAGTCACAAAAAGTTGGACATGACTGAGCGACTAACACACACACACATTACTAACTGGTGGAATCTGGTTATTATACCAGTATCAATTTTCTGGTTATGGATGTCATATTACAGTTAGGTAAGATATTAAAATTGGGAAAGTCTAGGTAAATGGTGCACAGGACATTACTATAATTTCTTCACAATGTCCTGAGAATCTGTAATTATTTCCAATAAAAATTCAAACTATATCAGAATGATAAACTCTATGTATTAGTTCAAGAACAGTCAGACTAATCTATGGTTATATAAGTCATAAAAGTGGATTTCCTGTGAGAGGGGAAGTGAGAATGAGACAGACTAGGAAAGTATACAAGTGAACCCTATGGGCTGCTGGAAGTGATTTTTATCTTGATATGAGTGGTTATTTCATTGAACTAGATTAGGAAAAATTCATTTAGCTGTACACTTAAGATGAGTATAATTCATTCTATGTATGTATGCAATTATTCAAACAAACATAAAATAAAGTTTTTAAAGAGATGAGAGTAAACCTAGATACATAAAAGAACAAAAAATAGTGGTAGAAGTAATATATGCTAAATTAGCTCAATGAAAGGAAAAAGTAGGAAAAAAGCTCATTGGCAAGGAGATCATGGAAAAGGCAATATTTTTCTTGGGCTTGAAAAATGGTATATGATTTTACAGTAACAGAAAAGTTATGGAATGACTTAAAAATATGTGACAGGGACCTTGAACTAGGTTAAAAGTGAAGACCATGATCTCAAAAGTCAGTTATAAGTGATAGTGATGATGACAATGTTGATAATGATAAGGACAATGACAATGAAGACAACAGTGATAATAATGATAGCTAGCTATTAGCTAATATTTTTAAGGAGTATTCAGTTTAACATTCAGTTAGTACTTCATGGGATTATCTCATTCAATCCACAAAACGTATATGACATTTTGTAGAAAAGGCCACTCCCTACTGAACGGGACTTAATTTTACCATAATAGAAAAATCTCTAGCTAAATTTTGTATTAGGATGATTTAGCTATTTTCCCTGAAGTGACACAATAGTTTTGCTAGGAAGAACAGAAATAAACAAAGAGGAGTTACCAATAAAAATGATTACGAAGAGTGATACATCTGAACCTTTTAAAGAAGCATGGCTGTTTATAAGGTTTATTGCCCCTCTTTTAGAATACTACACAAAGGATTAGGGACCATGTTTAGCGTTAGTCACCAAATAGGAGAGGTAAGTTTCAGTAGACTAGTGATTGTTTTACTGGAATTTGAAATACTTGAAGCTGAGGAAGACTTGTATCTAAAAGAAAGTCTATACCAATGCTCACTTTAGGATTATTAAATACAAAAAGACACATGATACAATGGACTAGTAGCATTTAAATCCTAAGTGTATCAATTCTTTTCAAGGTTTATAATTTACGGAGGACAAAGATAATATTTTACTGGCCCTCATATACATTTATTTAAAGAGGTAATATCAAAAGCAGTAGCAAAAGATAGCTACATTGAAACATTAAGGGGGATAACTACTCAAGTCACATTGCAAAGGGAGTAAAAATTGTAGCCAATTTTTCAAACAAGCTGATCCACATGGGAATGTTATGTATCCTCTTTATTCTCCTTAAACAGTATTACTATGGGATTTAAACAACAATATAGAACTCTTTCTACAGAACAATGAAGAAATTAAATGACATGTTATCATCAAAATAATATTGATTTGAATAAGTTGTAACCAAGTTACAAAAGTATTTCTCAGTTTTGTAGCCTCTTATTAACAGCAATATATGCCTGGATGACCCAGGAACATTTTCTCTGAAGAGACAGGAACATTTTCAGTGAAGACCCAGGAACAATTTCACTGAATCCCCAAGAACACTTTTACTGAACTGAAATATATGCCTGGAAGACCCAGGAACATTTTCACTGAAAAATGCACTTTTTCTATATTTAAAAGAATTTTGGTGTTTATAAAGTCCCTTTTAATGCATTTGAATGAATTAACTACTTGATTAGACTTCAAAAAGAGTTACCTAATTTTGCCGTGATCTATTCATCGTGACTCATCTTAAGTGTCTCGTAATTTCGTCTTCACTATCTTATAAACAGGGTGGTTAGTCATCTGAATATTTCTGACCAGGCCATTGTAAGTGTAAAATGTTTTCCTTCCAAATGCTTTTTACAAAATATATTTTGCTCTTATTCCTTTACTGGGTCTCTTTGCTACCAGGTAATCTCTGTCTTTCATTTCCCCTCTTACTCCAAAGGAGAATCTTTGATTTTAGGGCTTTTTGTGGAAAAGAGAAGAGATGGAAAGGACGGGAGAAAGTAAATTTCCTGTGACTATCACCTAGCAACATTTCAATAAATATTATATTAAATATTTTATTAATATAAGTAGTAAGATTAAAAAACTTAGAAACAAAGACAAAAAAAAAAAAATCTATGTGTAAGTTTGAGAACTGGCCCTCTAAGGACCTAGGAGAAATAGTATTATAGAAAAGTATAACAAAGGAACAATGAGGTTTATCTGTCATGTTTATTATTTTAGTAGGAAAAATGTCTTAAGTAAATGACCAAAATAATATTTGGCCATTTTAAATGATGAACTTTTAAGCAAATTAGTTCCTATATCTTTATGCATTTTATTTATTTTTTTAAATTTTTAAAAATTTTATTTATTTTAATTGGAGGCTAATTACTTTACAATATTGTATTGGTTTTGCCATATATCAACATGAATCCGCCACTGGTGTACTCGTGTTCCCAATCCTGAACCCCCCTCCCACCTCCCTCCCCATACCATCTCTCTGGGTCATCCTAGTGCACCAGCCCCAAGCATCCTGTATCCTGCATCAAACCCAGACTGGCGATTCGTTTCTTTAAACCTTCATCTCCTAAACATGTTAAAATTAAAAAAGAAAATCTATTTCTACATGTTCTTAAATTTACAAAACTCTGAGAAAAAAGCCTGAAAAAATCTATTAACGTTTTGTACTTAATGATTTTAAATACTAACATTTTATTCATCTTATTTTATTTTTAAAATATGAATCACTCTTTTCTGTGATTATTGCCTCTTCCTGGAGACCACTACTAAGGTATTATGCCAACACACATCATGACAACATTTCCAGGCTTTGTTTCATCTCTTTTTTCTGCTTTTTGTTTTTCTCTAAGATATATATTTCCCCTTTTGCAACATAAGTACAAATACTGGAACTTGATAACTTTCTGAAATTTTTCTTTTTCAGTACTACCCCTATCACTGTGAGAAATTTGCTTTTGTTTTTTTTAGAACATTTTGCTAGAAAAGTCTATATCTTTGCAGATGATATTACTCCCATCTAGATTTAGAGTCCCTCCATTGTTTCCTTAAATCTCATTTCAGAGTCAGCTTTCTCAAAAAAGTTTACTTTGATAACTCATCAATTACCCTTTTATCCCATTCTACTTTATCCAAATTCCTATTGCTACAAAGACATGGCTGCTTTAGAGAGATTGATATGATCTAAAACCATAAAATATATTACAGTATGGATTTGAGTGTTGGACCATAAAGAAAGCTGAGTGCCAAAGTACTCATGCTTCTGAACTGTGGTGTTGGAGACGACTCTTGAGGGTCCCTTGGATGGCAAGGAGATCAAATCAGTCAATCCTAAAGGAAATTATTCCTGAACATCCACTGGATCCTGAAGCTGAGGCTCCAATACTTGGCCACTTGATGTGAAGAACTGACTCATTGGAAAAAAGCTTGATGCTAGGAAAGGTCGAAGGCAGGAGGAGGAGGGGACAATAGAGATGAGATGACTGGATGGAATCACCAACTCGATGGACACGAGTTTGAGCAAGTTCCAAGAGTTGGTGATGGACAGGGAAGCCTGGCATGCTGCAGAGTCAGACATGGGGTTGCAGAGTGAGACATGAGTGAGCGACTAAACTAAACTGATACAGTAGCCAAAAACCCTAAACTGAGGCCCAAGTCATACACTATGCAACAAATTATAAAACTACATATATATACATATATAGGTCTGTGTGTATGTGTATATATATATATATATATATATATACAGTTTAGTTCAGTCACTCAGTTGTGTCCGACTCTCTGTGACCACATGAACTGCAGCACGCCAGGCCTCCCTGTCCATCACCAACTCCAGAGTTTATCCAAACTCATGTCCATTGAGTCAGTGATGACATCCAACCATCTCATCCTCTGTCATCCCCTCCTCCTCCTATCTTCAATCTTTCCCAACATCAAGGTCTTTTCAAATGAGTCAGCTCTTCATATCAGATGGCCAAAATATTGGAGATATATATATATATATATATAGCTAGTCTGGTCTATGCTACTTAAAAATTGAGCAATTTGGAAGAGTTACTCAAACTTCATTCACAGTGATATCTTCATACACAAAACTGAGGTAACAAAATACACTTGACAAAATTGCTTAAATATAAAGAATGGGATAGGTCCATCATATTTCTACCTTCTGAGAGTTCTTGGTAAACACAAATCCTCTTTCTTCACTGTAAGTAAACTTTCCTACTGCTATGCTGTCCAAGGATCCAGTACTCAAACATACAGAAAAAAACTTGTATGTTTTACTCCTCAAAATGTTAAGACTTAGGTTAAAGAGTATTACAAAGTGAATGTCTGTGTTTCTCCAAAATTCATATGTTGAATTTTAATTCCCAAGGTAGTGGTATTTAGTGGTGAGGTCTTTAGGAGGTAAATCTGCAGGCCAGGAAGTATGCCCTCATCAGGAACTAAAATAGCTGGTACCGCGATTCTGGATATTATTTAAGTCACCCAGTCTATGATGTTCCATTATAGCAGCTTGAGCTGATTATAACAAAGAGGAAACAACACCTTAGAGAAAGTGCCCATACTGTTCTTCGAAGGCCTTTTAAAAACTTGTATCAGCCTAGGCAATGATATAAGTATATAAGAATAATTAAATTGACTCTGCAGCAAGGGCTTATCTGATTGGAAGAGAATGTTTGTAGGCAAGTAATACTAGAGAATGAAAGAAGAGGAAATAGGATTTTGAAGATTTGTTCATGAAGCTTTATATAAATGCAATGTCTCACAAACATGACATTGCTTTTAAATCTCTGACTGCCTGCAAGATTAGTGGTAAAGAATCTTTTTTCCTTTTTTTTTTCTTTTCAGTATGGGAAGGGAGAGAAAAACAATAAAAGGATTTTCCAGGCTTCCATGATGGCTCAGTGGTAAAGAATCCACCAGCTAATGTAGGAGACATAATGTGATCCTTGGTCCAGGAAGATCCCACATGCCATAGAGCAACTAAGCCCCTGTGTCACAAACTCCTGAGCCCACACTATAGAGCCCGAAAGCCACACTACTGAGCCCAACTACTGAAGCCCCCTGCCCTTATGGCAAGAGAAGCCACCACCATTAGAAGCCCACACACAGAAAGTGGAGAGTAGCCCCCGCTTGATGTAACAAGAGAAAAAAGCCTGTGCAGCAACAAAGACCCAGCAGAACCAAAAATAAATATTTTTTTAAAGGGGTTTTCCTCTGAAATCCCACTGTAATGTAAAGTCTTTTTTCTTAATGTTCAGTGGTCCTCTCACAGCCTGCAATAGGACAGATGTTAATACTGTGGACTTTACTATTTTTCACTATATATACACTACCGAACTTGGTCTGAGAATTCCTAAATCCAAATGATGATGATTATTTACTTATATAACAGAACTAGAGTCAGTTTTCTGACAAGTAAGAAGTAGGTTACAATGCCTACTTTAATAGTAGTGCCATATTGATAAAAATGATAGATTTGAAAGGTCATTGTGAACTGTAAGTTTGTATACATACTTACGCGTAGCTCAGTCAGTAAAGGATCTGCCTGCAGTGCAGGAGACCCGGGTTTGATCCCTGGGTTGGGAAGATCCCCTAGAGAAGGAAATGGCAAACCACTCCAGTATCCTTGCCTAGAAAATCTCATGGACAGAGGAGCCTGGTGGGCTGCAGTCCATGGGGTCACAAAGAGTCAGACACGACTGAGCGACTGACACACACACATGCATGGCTATGTTTATTATCATTACTATGATTATTATTAAGGTGTCATCTTGGGTCAAGGCTAAGATGCAGGTTACTAAATAGTGTAGGAGACACTTGTTCAAACTGTTAGTCCTGAAGCTTACCTTTGCTCTATATTTAGTGTCACCTCCTTCTTTTCAAAACATAGAAATGAGAAACTAAACTATGTCTTTTTCAAATATTTTCGTGAAGTCATATTAAGATCCTTTTGAATCTATTTCAGAAAAGTGAACTGCACAGTTTTGTAAGAAACAAAACAAGTACAATTTTTGAAGTTCCTATGAAAGATCTTTGTTCAAAATAATAATAATAAAAAACAACAGAAGACCATACCTATTAAACCCATATCATATGAGATGGAATTGTAATTGGACTTTAGCTATCTATGCCCTACAAGGGCTTGTAGGAAGTCGAGCATACTACCTACTTCTCCAAAACATACCAGGAGAGACCCTATGGATTTGCAAAAAAAAAAAAAAGTCAGCAATCTGGACCTGCTCAGACACTCAGGGAAACAAAAAAAAAATCTCATAACAATTTTGAGAACTCTGATTAAAAGCAAATTTTGTGTAGTAATTGCTTTGTGTAAAACACAAGGGGACAATATTATTACCCTTTCAATGATAAAGACCATTATGTGTTCTGAAACATCTCATTTCTTATCTCAGGAAAAACTGAATCTATATGTGTTGCTTCTTTCCCTAATACATTAATTATCTTACATTAGACTAGTGAATGTATGCTTCACATGAAAAAATAATTCATGGTAATTACATTATAAATCATGCTAATACGGTTTATATAATGATTAAAATAAGTGCCCACTGTAAAATCCAAATGTGTAATCATCACATCATTTTTAACAAAATTTTCTCTGGATTTCAAATACTTGTACTTTTACTTTGCAAGTAATTAGCATGCTGAGGAAGCTTTTAGAGGTAAAATTCCATTATGATGAAATGCAGTACTTCCACACTGTTTTGTTGTTATAAGCTTATCTTATAATGAATCTTTTATTTGATATCAAATTTCCAGTCAGCAGAATTAGAGTAAAATTTGAATTCATGCCCAGTCTTTCTAATTCATTAGAATAGAAAAAAAAAAGAAAAGAAAGCTTTGAACTCAGCAGAGAAAAAAGGGAAAAATTAACTGCATCCCTATTCAGTGAACTGGAGAGAGCTCTCTTCTTGCGAGTATTTCCCTCTCATTCCTCTTCCGTATTTTCCCATTCCCCCATCTCTCCTCTTACCACTTTCTCTTCCTCTGTCTTTTGGGAAGATCCTAGACATTAAGTTTGTCTGAGTGGTTTGAATTTGTAGGAGGCCTTTGAGTGATGAGTTGGAAATATTTGAGTTTTAAGATCATTCAAGCTGAATTTGGGTAAGGGCGAGTTAAGAAATTGTTAATGTAATTTTTGCTTCAACTTTTATTGACTCAAATTTTCTGAGTTTGGACCCACTGGACTTACTCTGGTAATGAAAATTACACTTATATTTGGTTTTGAAAATGTCTGTTGCTAGGTTAGGATCATAAGAATCATCCACAATATAATTTGATTCTTCATGGAGGGTTCAATTCAATCACATTATTGGAGTTTACTCAGTATTGGCCATCTGCCCGTGGTAGAAATAACACGGTTAGAAAGAACATTTCTTTGTAATGAAGTTTGCTACAAATGGGTTTAAGAAAGGGAAGTGTACTCTTAATTATTTATGTGCTTGTTCAATATTTGGCTGCTTTTATGTCCTTTATGACAAGGATCATGCATCTAAAATTATGATAAACCAAATGAAGTGATTAAATAATTTGATATTTGGTTACAGTGTTGTTGAAGATGAAGATTAATGATAATGATAATTATGATGATGGCAACAACAAAAATAAATGGCAAATTCAAACAGAGGAGAACTGATGGTTTCCTCAATGACCAGTTTTAGAACTAAAAAAGGATGTAGCAACATTATATGGTTCTGTCTAGATTTGAAAAACCATATTCTGTGTGTAGACGTCTCACTAATTAGAGTTTGTGTCAATTTGTCAATTATAATGACTATTATCCAAAACACCAATTCTGATTTCCTTAGTTTGTATATTAGTTTCCCAGGGCTGTTTAAACAAAGTACAGACTGGATGGCCTAAAATATTCTTTCACAGTTCAGGAAACCAGAAGTCTGAAATCAAGGCATCTGCAGGGTTGACTCTTCCTACAGGTTTTAGAGAGCATTTGTTTCATGTCTCACTTTTAGCTTCTGATGATTGCTAGCCGTCTTGGCTTTCTTGAATGGTAGACTCACAACTGCAGTCTCTGGCTCCATCCTCTCCTGGCATTCCCCCATGTGTATACCTGTATATTCACACAGATTTCTTATAAAAAACACCAGTCATTGGATTTCATGCCCACTCGAATCCAATATAATCTAATCTTAGTTACATTTTAAAGACTTATTTCCAAATAAGATCATATTCTGAAGTTCCTGGTGGACATGAATTTTGAGATACACTATGCAACACAATATAATTGACTCTTAGATCCTTTAGGTTTTATTTTTGGTGAAACTAACTAGCTAGTAAAGACTATTTAAAAAAATCTAAATTATAGATTTTATGTTCTAAATTATAATAACTATAATATTATAGTTACTGTATGAAAGTGCTGTAAAAATGGTCTGTACTTTGTTTCTGTTTTCAGCATTAGTTTGTTTTATTTTCCATTTTTAAATCCCTGTTTTTCTTCTTCATCAGTTTACTTTCTATTAATTTAATAGACATTAACAAGCGTATTGGGCTTCCTTGATAGCTCAGTTGGTAAAGAATCCACCTCCAATGCAGGAGACCCCAGTTCAATTCCTGGGTTGGGAAGATCTGCTGAAGAAGGGATAGGCTACCCACTCCAGTATTCTTGGGCTTCCCTTGTGGCTCAGCTGGTAAAGAATCTGACTACAATGTGAGAGATCTCGGTTCAATTCCTGGGTTGGGAAGATCCCTTGGAGAAGGGAAAGGCTATCCACTCCAGTATTCTGGCCTGGAGAATTCCATGGACTGTATAGAATTTCCATGGGGTCGCAAGAGTTGGACACAACTGAGCGACTTCCACTTTCAACAAGCCTATTATGTTCCACTGATATTTCTAGGTTGATCTGAAACATATCAACAGATATAAATTATAGAGTTTATTGCTTTCAAGATACTTACAATAAAAATTACCCCATTTTCTATATCTAACAAAATAAATACTGCTCACAATAAAACAGGTGGTGCTAGTGGTAAAGAACTTACCTGCCAATACAGGAGACATAAGAGATGCAGGTTTGATCCCTGGGTCAGAAAGATCCCCTGGAGAAGAAAATGGCAAAACCCACTCCAGTATACTTGCCTGGAGAATCCCATGGACAGAGGTACCTGAGGGGCTACAGTCCATGGGGTCACAAAGAGTCAGACACCCACTGAAGCAACTTAGCATGCATGAACTCACAATAAAATAGTTTGGTGAACTGTTTCATAAAGTGAGGCATTATGGCTTTATATTAATTCCATGAAAACTGATGTGATGCCAGTACTAGTGATTAAGACTGTAGCTTTCAAAAATTGCCAAAGTATTCTAAGAACTAAATCTCGAATTATTGGGCTTGGAAAATCAATGTGCATCTGTGTGCAAGGACATGTGAATGTATACACATTATTTGTTTAAAAAAAATCAGTTCAGATATTGTGAGTTTATGTGTTCATGTGTGTTCATTTGTGTGTGGGAGAGAGTGCATCTGAGGGCCTATTAGGATCCAGGAGCCTCAGGTACCTTCCTATATAATCTCCCATCAAAGCTGTATTCTGCACCATATCTTGAGGATGGTCATTTGGCTGTTTTACTGTAGGCCTGAGGTCACTCACTACCACTTCAGATTAGCATGTTCCATTTTAGAGAAGATCCCACTGTCCATATCTTCCCAGAAACCTCCTCCTTGGGAATATCCACTATATGCTCAGCTCAGCCTTTAAGGATGAGAGACACAACAAAGGCCTCAGTAGGAAGGGATGAAAACAAGCTAAAGCCCAGTCTGCTCAAAGATGTGGCAGAGGGTTGGAACATTTCCACTGCCTTAGGATATTTCTAGCTTGATCCAGATATTAGTAGGAATGAGGTAGCTATAAGTGGATTCCACTTCAGAAAATTTCTCAGAATATTGAGTTACTGCTACTCCTCTGAACACTAAGAGCTTCTTTATTCCTGAGGTTGCAGTAAGAAGTACTCCGCAGAGTTGGGGGTATTGATGCACTTCAGAATAATAGTGTTGCTTGGTGGCAGAGGTCATGGTTAGCAGATCTGACCAGAGAGGCACAGGGCTGGTGTTTGGGAGAAGTGACATGTCCTCACATTTATTGAGAGCCTCTGGTCTGGGACCCCAGTGGTCACTATAGACACCTTGGATAAGATATCAAATATAAATGAATATCAGGAAGATTAGGAAAGTGACGATGATACAGATCTCCCTTATCTTTCTACTCTATGTTGTCCAGTGATGGATGGGCCCCTTTGTGTCCTGGATAAGTAGTGCTGGTACAAGGATTCACGTCCTGTAATAAGAGAAGGGTATATATTCTTGTAAGAAGCTAGCTCCAAAACATCTGAATCCCTGAAAGTGGGTAAATAAGATATAATGTTTAGCTGCAGCTTCATAGAAATCCACCAGAAAGATGAACAGCATGGTAATGAATTGTCAAGAACTGTGAAATGTCCTAGATATATACTCAGAGTACAATCTACCAAGGTAGCCTGCCATCGTTTCATGAATGCTAGTAAAAGACATGAGTATCCTGGATCAGAGACAAAGGGCTTCCTTACTCAGCAACAGCAATAGCCAGTGCAGCAGCATTTTATTGTACCAATTTCCTGAGCACTAAATCCTGCAGGGTAGGGTCAAAGGAGTCAGGGGTAACCTGGCCTCAGGGTAAGTTGAGCTCCTCTTCTGCATAGCAGAAAGTAGGGAACTTGCAGATTTGTAATGGGCAGAAAATACGCCAACCCTGGGGCAAAATATGCCTGCTCTGGGTTACTATACTTAAATTTCAAGACTGTCCATGGTACAGTCATACTCAAAAGAGATGGCAAAGGTAAGCTGTTCAAAAGATATGCAAAAATTCAAGAGCTCTAGGAAGAATTGTCTGCTCACAGATTGGGGATTCTGGATTTGAGCTAAATACATACTTTTTTAGATCAGTCATGCGATTTCTGTGAACAAACTTTCATTTCAGGTGTGATTTCACAGAGTAGCATTTTTTTTTTACCCTCCTGGAAGCAACTATTATGATAAAGAATTATAGCATAGGCATTGCTCTATTTTTTATGTTTATGGAAATAGTCATTTTTAGTCCTTTTTGGACACATATTATAGTCAAGGTAAAGAGAATCTTTAGCTGTCATTTATCTTTCCAGAAATTCATTCCAGAGATTTGCCATGAGAATCATGGAGATTTGCCATGAGAATCAAAGGAAAAATAATTATTTAAGCCTTATTTACCTTAATCCCTTTACCACTTCATTGTAACTGGGGGGAAAGTGGGGAAGGGATAAATTGGGAGATTGAGATTGACATATACACGCTGCTATGTATAAAATGTGGGCTTCCCTGGTGACTCAGATGTTAAAGAATCCACCTGCAATGTGAGAGACTTGGGTTCGATCCCTGAGTGGGGAAGATCCCCTGGAGGTGAGCATGGCAACCCACTCCAGTATTCTTGGCTGGAAAATCCCACAGACAGAGGAGCCTGGCAGGCTACAGTCTGGGGGTCACAGTGAGTTGGACACAACTGAGTGACTAAGCACACACATGTATAAAATAGATAATAATAGACATGTAGATATAGCACATGGAACTCTATTCAATACTCTGTAATGACCTATATGGGAAAAAGACTCTATAAAAGTAGATACGTGTATAACTGATTCACTTTGTTGTACAACAGAAACTAACACAACATTGCAAATCAACTATACTCCAATATTAAAATAAAATAAATGAAACCTAATTCATACACGTAATTCTCATTGCCTGCCAAAATGTCTCTTCACTTCCAACAGCTTGTTGAACATCTTCACTTAGATGCCTAGTAAGACTCTCAAATTTAGCATGATCAAGGTAAATGCCTCTCTTCTCAACTATTGAGACTTCCTCTGTCATTTCACATTCATTAATGGTAATGTTGTGGAATGCTTACATTGATTATTTCCTTCCTCACACCACACACTGATCCATCAGCAAAACCAAATGCTATACTCAAATCTCTTATAATATACCCAGATTCTGAACACTTTTATTGCCACTTCCTTGTTGATATGTTTGCATTTTTTCACTTTTGTTGCTGTAATAATCTGGAACTAACTGACTAGTCTCTCTGATTTTGATCTTACCTTCCTACAGTCTATTTCAACACAGAAATGAGAGTAATCTTCAAATATTAAGTCAGGCAATGTCATTCTTCTGTTTTTAAATTCTCCAATACCTCCCAAACTCACTTGGAGTAAATCCTAAATCTTTACAACATTGTACATGTATCTACACAATCTCCTGATCTTTATTATATTTCTGACAGTATTTTACAATAGTCCTCACTGGCAGCATTGTAGCTCCAGATCCATGAAGGTGCCAGGTATGCTGTGGCAGGTTTTTTATACTTGATGTTTCTCTGCCTAGAATTCTTTTCCCATAGATATCAGTGAGAATCTCTACATTGCCTTTAGAACTTTGCTCAAATATCAACTTTCTTAACCATTTTTATCAATAATGTAAAAAATCAACTCCCCACTCACTGCATTATGTTTCCTCCCAAGCTTCTTTATTTTCTTTTTCAGTTTTGTCTTTCTTTCTACAGCACTTACTAGCAGTTGACAGCACATATCTGATAGAATATATTACTATTCTCCTATATCTGGTGTCATTCACTATAAAATGAATCCATGGGATAAATGCTCCAGCATCTTGTTATTCCAAATAGACAATTTCAGTAGATAATCTGGATTTTCTGAGGAGGTGCCAGCAGAGGCAATGCAAATCCCCATTGCCTGGAGCATCCATCTCTATAGGACCTCTTTCATATTAGCTTTGTCCTCTTTCCCTGACTCATTCTCCCCACTCTTCTGGCTGTCTAGAATAACATCTTATATAAACTACCTGAAACTAATCTTAGGTTCAGCTTTTGTGGGAAACCAATTTAAGAAATTATGATGCTAAATTTTATATTAATGTTTCAACTTTTTATAGTTTTTACAAGCTATCAGATGAGTTTTATATATTTCTAGTTAACTTAGAATGACACAATTG
Organism: Bos javanicus; assembly: GCF_032452875.1. NCBI lineage: Eukaryota > Metazoa > Chordata > Mammalia > Artiodactyla > Bovidae > Bos > Bos javanicus. Next base: position 50,443,453 of record NC_083881.1, read on the forward strand.
ATTTGACAAATGTGAACGAAAGCTTCAAGAGTCAACATATGTTTTACCACACTCTTATTTTCTTCACCTAAGACAAGCAGAAATGTTGCAGAAAGAGGCTACTCTGTCAATCTGGGGTCTAGAGTGAAGGCCATGTAAACGATAACTATAGCCAACCATGAATGATATGTACTATAACACAGAAAAGAAAGCCTGTATAATTCTTAGCTAGAGATTTGGAGGGTTGTTTGATACCACAGCAGCAAAACCTATTTTCTACTCACTGACGGATCTCATAATTTACTTAGCTGTGTATTTACTGTTTGTCTCTACCTGACCGTAACATAAACACCATGAGGTAGTGAATTTTTCTTTTCTTTTCCCTAGTTGATGTCTTCCACTTGGAACAGTCTAAGACATATAGGACATATCTAAAGTTATGTTGAAGCCTCAACTCACTGTCCGTCAAACACAACTCCCACATAGGAAATTTGGTCACACATTCTAACGCAGAGATTTTCAACAACTGAAACCCTAATCCAGTTAGGACTGCCTGATAAAATACAAGATGGCAAATTACATTTCAATTTCAGATAAACAATAAATAATGTAGACCATACTTAAATTTTTAAAAACTGTTTTGTTTGAAATTCTAATGTAACTAGTGTCCTATATTTTTATTTGGTATAATATTCATCTTTATTTGCTAAATCTGGGAACCATACCCCTAGATGCCATTTGTCAGTATCTGGAGACATTTGAGAAAACCTGATGACAAAAAATTAATTGGCCCACAATGTCAGTAGCATTGAGGTAGGGAACTTCTCCAATGGCTTAGTGGGTAAAGAACCCACCTGCCAATGCAGGAGATACAGGAGACTTGGGTTCAATCCTTGGGTCGGGAAGATTGGATGAGGAAAACAGCAACCCACTCCAGTATTCTTGCCTGGAGAGTCCCATGGGCAGAGAACCTGGCAGGCTATAGTCCAAATGATCACAAAGAATCGGACACAACTGAGTGACTAAGTGCACATGCATGCACAGACACACACACACACACACACACACACACACAGGAAAACTATGATCTGGACTATTTTCCTGTTCCTTTCTATACATCTGATATCTATGCATTGTCCTTTGTCATTTATCTTATATATAACTGGTTCCAGTAAACTCATTTCCCTTTAAGAATTTTATTTGCCCACATCATTCCTGTCTTTTCTTTTAATCTTAGTTGTCTTTCCACAGGTATTTATAAATGGCATACAGCCAAGGCCACCAAAGCTTCTAAGGTATCTGAAGGCAAACAAAAAGTCTATGCTTTTCTTTATATCTAAATCAGAGAACCCACCCCCTGGGCCACAGATCTGATCTTATCCCTGGCCTGTTAGGAAATGGGCCACAGATCAGGATGTGAGTGGCAGGTAAGTGAGCAGAAAATTCATTTCTATTTATAGCCAATCTCATTGCTTGCATTACTGTCTGAGTTCCACCTTCTGTCAGGTCAGCAATGGCATTAGATTATCATAGGAGCATGAACCCTACTGTGAACTATACATGCAAGGATCTAGGTCACATGCTTCTTATGAGAGTCATCTTGAAACCATCCCCACCCCACCCCATCCATGGAAAAATGTCTTCCACGACACTAATCAGTCCTTGGTGCCAAAAAGGTTGGAGACTGACCATCTAAAGCATTTTAAATGACACCTTATTTACACAAATATTTGATGCATACTGAGTGGAAGATCAACTAGATAAGGACAACTCTAGGCAGACATATGAATTCCAATGCAATACCACTTCCTTCCTGGGTCTGCCAAGCTATTGTCAGGTTACTTCTTGTTGACTAAGAAGTGCAATTATTCTATTGCCAGTTGAAATTATCTAATGCCAGGCATATTTTTGTGTTCTTAAATTTACTGGTCTACTGTCTTCCCTAGATAGAATAACAAGTGTATCCCATTCTGTTGTATTACATAAATATTTTACCAGCAAGAGGATAAGGAAAGAAATAAGGAGAGAAATTTCGATTACAGGGCTTTTCATATGCTTGCCAATATGAATTTTAATAAAAAAACACTCAATCGAAATCTATGCAATATTTAATTAAATGGAGGACATTACTTTAAAAATTAAAATTGTATTTTTATCTCTTGCCCCACAACATCGCTTATTTTCTTTTTCTGGGGTGGGGGGTGGGGACTAACAGGGAAGGATCTGGCTTTGGGCCATTTTAATATCATTCTTGAGAATGCATTGTTTTGGGATGAAGCCAAAAAATAGCTGAGAGTCTCTTGAGAGAATTTTGAGCTAGATCAGCTACAAAACTTACTCTGATATAAGTAAAATATTTAAATCTACATATATATATAAACATATATGTATGATTGGTATATATGATTTATTTATGTATATACTTTGCATCTCATGATACTTTTCAGTAAATGTTACAAATATTTATATGTATCTTCTTCATATTGTTTTTAAAAAATTAATAATGGTATGAGATAAAAGCAAGTAATTTTTAAAAGAAATACTTTATGAATATTTGAATATTTTGCTATTACTAACACTACTACCAGGAATGTGTGTTTGTGTGTGTGTGTGTGTGTGTATGTATATATATATCTCTCTCATTGAAAGATATACAGACATAAAGATATGTGAATATATGCAAAATAAAGCCATTTTGAATGGAAATCAACAGATACTAACATATTCTTACTCCTTCCAAAACTCCAACATAACCACCAAGATGAAATGAAGACTTAAGTGAATAGTTAAGTGTTTCTTTAGTAGTAGGAAAAAATTAAAGTCTATAATAAAACAAAATTTTATAAGCACTCATATTTGCCATAGAAATGTTTATTAGTCCAATTACCTCACTGTTAATTTCAGAGCAGTTTTCCATTTTATTTTTCTTGAAATGATTTAGTAGGTTTAATTACAGTTTTGCTTTCCTGGCTGTAACTTTCTTTTTTCTCTAGTCAATCCTATGTAAATTTATTTTTAAATATACAAAGAATGGCTACTGGTGAAAGCTAAATTCATTCTGATTTTGTGTTCAATGAAAGATATAAAATCTCATTTACTACTTTATCTTCACAGTAAATTGATTTAATCAGTTATGTTTTTTTCCTAGAGAAAATGTATCAAAGATCATAATTTTCCATAAGTAAAAAAAGACAACTTCTGCTTCTGAGAAGATATATTGAGATAAGCATTTCCTTATTCTTTCTTGTAAATACAAATATAAAATCTAGATATTATGTGTATATAAAACAAACTATAGGAGACACTGAAAAGTGGATAGAAGTTAATTCAGTCGAGGAATCCACAAACAAATAACTAGTATCAGACTAGGAGATGAGGAAGCCCAAAACCAGGAAACTATAGCAGAAAAACAAAGCCCCAAGAAAGCAGGCAAAAGGAACAGTAAAAGGATAACCCAGTAAGAAGGACAACTTTTGGACAATTACCTAAACTAGAAGAGCAAACTAAATCCAAATAAAGAAGAAATGAAATCATGATTACAATATAGAGGATCATGTCATCTGCAAACAGTGAGAGTTTTACTTCCTTTTTTCCAATTTGGATTCCTTTTATTTCTTTTTCTGCTCTGACTGCTGTGGCCAAAACTTCCAAAACTATTTGAATAGTAGTGGTGAGAGTGGGCACCCTTTTCTTGTTCCTGACTTTAGGGGAAATGCTTTCAATTTTTCACCATTGAGGATGTTTGCTGCGGGTTTGTCATATATAGCTTTTATTATGTTGAGGTATGTTCCTTCTATTCCTGCTTTCTGGAGTTTTTATCATAAATGGATGTTGAATTTTATCAAAGGCTTTCTTTGCATCTACTGAGATAATCATATGGCTTTTATTTTTCAATTTGTTAATGTGGTGTATTACATTGACTGATTTGCAGACATTGAAGAATCCTTGCATCCCTGGGATAAAGCCCACTTGGTCATGGTGTATGATCTTTTTAATGTGTTGTTGGATTCTGATTGCTAGAATTTTGTTAAGGACTTTTGCATCTATGTTCATCAGTGATATTGGCCTGTAGTTTTCTTTTTTTGTGGCATCTTTGTCAGGTTTTGGTAATAGGGTGATAGTGGCCTCTTAGAATGAGTTTGGAAGTTTACCTTCCTCTGCAATTTTCTGGAAGAGTTTGAGTAGGATAGGTGTCAGCACTTCTTTAAATTTTTGGTAGAATTCAGCTGTGAAGCCGCCTGGACCTGGGCTTTTATTTTCTGGAAGAGTTCTGATTACAGTTTCAATTTCCTTGCTTGTGATGGGTCTGTTAAGATTTTCTATTTCTTTCTGGTCCAGTTTTGGAAAGTTGTACTTTTCTAAGAATTTGTCCATTTCTTCCACGTTGTCCATTTTATTGGCATATAATTGCTGATAGTAGTCTCTTATGATCCTTTGTATTTCTGTGTTGTCTGTTGTGATCTCTCCATTTTCATTTCTAATTTTATTGATTTGATTTTTCTCCCTTTGTTTCTTGATGAGTCTGGCTAATGGTTTGTCAATTTTATTTATCCTTTCAAAGAACCAGCTTTTGGCTTTGTTGATTTTTGCTATGGTCTGCTTTGTTTCTTTTGCATTTATTTCTGCCCTAATTTTTAAGATTTCTTTCCTTCTACTAACCCTGAGGTTCTTCATTTCTTCCTTTTCTAGTTGCTTTAGGTGTAGAGTTAGGTTATTTATTTGACTTTTTTCTTGTTTGTTGAGGTGTGCCTGTATTGCTATGAACTTTCCCCTTAGCACTGCTTTTACAGTGTCCCATAGGTTTTGGGTTGTTGTGTTTTCATTTTCATTCATTTCTATGCATATTTTGATTTCTTTTTTGATTTATTCTGTGATTTGTTGGTTATTCAGCAGTGTGTTGTTCAGCCTCCATATGTTGGAATTTTTAATATTTTTTCTCCTGTAATTGACATCTAATCTTACTGCATTGTGGTCAGAGAAGATGCTTGGAATGATTTCAATTTTTTTGAATTTACCAAGGCTAGACTGATGGCCCAGGATGTGATCTATCCTGGAGAAGGTTCCATGTGCGCTTGAGAAAAAGGTGAAATTCATTGTTTTGGGGTGAAATGTCCTATAGATATCAATTAGGTTTAACTGGTCTATTGTATCATTTAAAGTTTGTGTTTCCTTGTTAATTTTCTATTTAGTTGATCTATCCATAGGTGTGAGTGGGGTATTAAAGTCTCCCACTATTATTGTGTTATTGTTAATTTCCCCTTTCATACTTGTTAGCATTTGTCTTACATATTGCAGTGCTCCTATGTTGGGTGCATATATATTTATAATTGTTATATCTTCTTGGATTGATCCTTTGATCATTATGTAGTGTCCTTGTCTCTTTTTACAGCCTTTGTTTTTAAGTCTACTTTATCTGATATGAGTATTGCTACTCCTGCTTTCTTTTGGTCTCTATTTGCATGGAATATCTTTTTCTAGCCCTTCACTTTCAGTCTGTATGTGTCCCCTGTTTTGAGGTGGGTCTCTTGTAGACAACATATATAGGGGTCTTGTTTTTGAAGCCATTCAGCCAGTCTGTCTTTTGGTTAGGAAACTGGAGCCTATTATACAGAGTGAAGTAAGCCAGAAAGAAAAACACCTATACAGTATACTAACGCATATATATGGAATTTAGAAAGATGGTAACGACAACCCTGTATGCGAGACAGCAAAAGAGACACAGATATATAGAACAGTCTTTTGGACTCTGTGGAGGGGGCGAGGGGAGATGATTTGGGAGAATGGCATTAAAACATGTATAATATCATATAAGAAATAAATCGCCAGTCCAGGTTTGATGTGGGATACAGGAAGCTTGGGGCTGGTGCACTGGGATGACCCAGAGGGATGGTATGGGGAGGAAGGTGGGAGGGGGGTTCAGATTGGGGAAGACGTATACACCCGTGGTGGATGCATGTTGATGTATGGCAAAACCAATACAATATTGTGAAGTAAAAAAAAAATAAAAAATTACAAAAGAAATAATGATTACAAAGATAAAAGGAAGAAATTAACAAAAGCAAAAACAAAAAAAATCAAATGGAAACTCAGTGAAACAAAGATGTGGTTTACTGAAAAGATCAATACAATTGACAAACTTTAAGAAAGACTGATTTAAAAAGAGAGAGAAGACATAAATTACCAAGAGTAGAAATTTTTAAAGGGTGCAATCACTACAAACCCTATAGACATCAAAAGGATAATAAAAGAATAAAATTTAAAAAAAAGTCTAAGGACTTAAATTTGATAGTGTGCACAAAATAACTAACCATTGAAAAACATGTACCACAATTCTCCCAATAGTAAATATATTTTATGATAAACCAGAACATAGGAAGTAAATCTCCAGGTCCAAATGTTTGGAAAATTCTTCCAAACATTCAAAGAACAATTAAGATTAACTCTACATGATCTCTTCAAGATAACAGAAAAATAGGTAACCGTTTCCAATCATCTTATTAATTTAGTATTACATTAATACCTAAAAGGGGCTTCCCTGGTGGCTCAGAGGTTAAAGCATCTGCCTCCAGTGCAGGAGACCCAGGTTTGATCCCTGGGTGGGAAAGATTCCCTGGAGAAGGAAATGGTAAAACACTCCAGTATTCTTGCCTAGAGAACCCCATGGACGGAGAAGCCTGGTAGGCTACAGTCCACTGGGTCACAAAGAGTCGGACATGACTGAGAGACTTCACTTTCATTTTCAAACCTAAAAAACAGCCAAGAGAATACCAAATAAATAAATAAATAAATAAAACTACAGACTGATATCCCTAATGAATAAAAATGCAGAAATCCTTAACAAAATATTAGCAAATATAATTCATCAGTATATAGAGAGTCATATACTATATCCAAGTGAGCTTTATTTCTCAAGAATAATGTGAGATTGGATCAATCATACTAATGTGCTTAGGGAAAAACACATGATCATATCAACTGATACTGAGAAAAAGTTTGACAAAATTTAACATTCATTTAAATTTTTAAAATCTCAGAAAACCACAAATAGAGGAAATTCTCTGAATTTCATAAAGAATTATCTATAAAACTTTAACAGAGAAGGCAATGGCAACCCACTCCAGTACTCTTGCCTAGAAAATCCCATGGACGGAGAAGCCTGGTAGGCTGCAGTCCATGGGGCCACAAAGAGTCAGACACGACTGAGCAACTTCACTTTCACTTTTCACTTTCATGCATTGGAGAAGGAAATGGCAACCCACTCCAATGTTCTTGCCTGTAGAACCCCAGGGATGAGGGAGCCTGGTGGGCTGCCATCTATGGGGTCACACAGAGTCAGACATGACTGAAGCGACTTAGCAGCAGCAGCATAAAACATTAAAGCCTATAATTTATTTAATGGTGAAAAACTAAATGTTTATACTTTTAGATCAACACAATAAATATGTCTACTCTCACCATTCAATTGTATCCAATGTTAGAATTGAATTTGTAGCTGAATTGAATGTTAGACTTGAATTTGTAGCTACTTCAATAAACCAAGAAAATAAAAGGCACACTGATTAGGAGGAATAAATGAAATAATATTCCTGTTTGCAAATGTCATAGAATCTATAGAATTAGAGAAAAGGAAGGGGAAAAAAAAAAAAAAAACAAGGACAGAAGGGAGGGAGGGACCAAAGAAAAGAAGAAAGAAAGATTCTTCTATGACCTATAAATGAGTTCAGAAAAGTCACATGATACACAATAAGTACACAAAAAGTCATATTTCTAAATATTAACAATTTGCACATGCAACTAAAATTAAAAACACAGTAACATTTATAGTCACTCACATACCCAACACAGGAATAAAATTTAGAATATATAAAGAACTCAAACCTGTAAGAGCAAACAAACCAACTTAAACATGAGTAAGAGATGTGAAAAAGTAGTTCAACAAAGAAGATGCACAGATGACAGAAAGTAAGCACATGAAAAGATGCTCAACTTCAGTAGCCATGAGGGAAATATACATAAAGCCATATATGAGTTATTGTTATATACTATAAGAAGTACTAAAGTAAAACTAGTGATAATATTGCATGCTGGACACAGCATGGAGAAATGGGATCACTCACACATTGCATGTGTGAAGGTAAAATGACATAACTACTATGGAAAAAGAGCTCGGGAGTTTCTTAAAAGCAAAGCAAAACAAAAAATAACCAAACCAACCAATCAACAAATACTAAACATGTATCTACCACACAATCCAGTAATTGCAGTCCTTTGCATTTGTCCCAAGGAAATAGAGTCACATATGCACAAAAACATGCTTGTGAATGTTTATGACAGCTTTATTCATACTAGCCCCAAACTGTAACAGCCAAGATGTCATTTAATCGTGAGTAGTTTAAAAAACTTGTAGCGCATCCATACCATGAAAGATTATCCAGCAATAAAAAGGAGCAAACTTTTGATATATACAATAATATGAATTAACCTCCATTGAATTATGCTAGTTGAAAAAAACCTCAAAAGTTTAATATTGATAATTCCATTTATATAACATTCTTAAAATAACAAATTATAGAAATAGGAGACCATATTAGTGGTCAATTTGAAGGTTGACAAGAATCTGATTATATCTTATGCTGAAAGACATAGAGAGAATTTTGGGTTCTATTTCTTTGTTTTTTTTTTTTAAATTTCTTCCCTTTTAAAGCAATTATATTTTTTATCAACAGTTTTGAAGTATGGTCTACAAATTAAAATTATGAGTTCAGTTCAGTTGCTCAGTTGTGTCCAACTCTTTGCGACCCCATGAATCACAGCACGCCAGGCCTCTCTGTCCATGACCAACTCCCGGAGTTCACTCAAACTCATGTCCATTGAGTTGGTGATGCCATCGAGCCATTTCATTCTCAGTTGTCCCCTTCTCCTCCTGCCCCCAATACCTCCCAGCATCAGGGTCTTTTCCAATAAGTCAACTCTTCGCATGAGGTGGCCAAAGTACTGGAGTTTCAGCTTTAGCATCAGTCCTTCCAATGAACACCCAGGACTGATCTCCTTTAGGATGGACTGGTTGGATCTCCTTGCAGTCCAAGGGACTCTCAAGAGTCTTCTCCAACACCACAGTTCAAAAGCATCAATTCTTCGGCACTCAGCTATCTTCACAGTCCAAATCTCACATCCATACATGACCACTGGAAAAACCATAGCCTTGACTAGACCGACCTTTGTTGGCAAAGAAATGTCTCTGCTTTTGAATATGCTATCTAGGTTGGTCATAACTTTCCTTCCAAGGAGTAAGCGTCTTTTAATTTCATGGCTGCAGTCAACATCTGCAGTGATTTTGGAGCCCCCAAAAATAAAGTCTGACACTGTTTCCACTGTTTCCCCATCTATTTCCTGGGATATGATGGGACCAGATGCCATGATCTTAGTTTTCTGAATGTTGGGCTTTAAGCTAACTTTTTCACTCTCCTCTTTCACTTTCATCAAGAGGCTTTTTAGTTCCTCTTCACTTTCTGCCATAAGGGTGGTGTCATCTGCATATCTGAGGTTATTGATATTTCTCCTGGCAATCTTGATTCCAGCTTGTGCTTCTTCCAGACCAGTGTTTCTCATGATGTACTCTACATATAAGTTAAATAAGCAGGGTGACAATATAGAGCCTTGATATACTCCTTTTCCTATTTGGAAGCAGTCTGTTGTTTCATATCCAGTTCTAACTGTTGCTTCCTGACCTGCATATAGGTTTCTCAAAAAGCAGGTCAGGTGGTCTGGTATTCCCATCTCTTGAAGATTTTTCCACAGTTTATTGTGGTCCACAGAGTCAAAGGCTTTGGCATAGTCAATAAAGCAGAAATAGATGTGTTTCTGGAACTCTCTTGCTTTTTCCATAATCCAGCAGATGTTGGCCATTTGATCTCTGGTTCCTCTACCTTTTCTAAAACAAGCTTGAACACCTGGAAGTTCACGGTTCACGTATTGCTGAAGCCTGGCTTGGAGAATTTTGAGCATTACTTTGCTAGCGTGTGAAATGAGTGCAGTTGTGCGGTAGTTTGAGCATTCTTTGGCATCGCCTTTCTTTGGGATTGGAATGAAAACTGACCTTTTCCAGTCCTGTGGCCACTGCTGAGTTTTCCAGATTTGCTGGCATATTGAGTGCAGCACTTTCACAGCATCATCTTTCAGGATTTGAAATAGCTCAACTGGAATTCCATCACCTCCACTAGCTTTGTTCGTAGTCATGTTTTCTAAGGCCCACTTGACTTCACATTCCAGGATGTCTGGCTCTAGTTGAGTAATCACACCATTGTGATTATCTGGGTCGTGAAGCTCTTTTTTGTACAGTTCTTCTGTGTATTCTTGCCACCTCTTCTTAATATTTTCTGCTTGTTAGGTCCATACCATTTCTGTCCTTTATTGTGCCCATCTTTGTATGAAATATTCCCTTGGTATCTCTAATTTTCTTGAAGAGATCTCTAGCCTTTCCCATTCTGTTGTTTTCCTCTATTTCTTTGCATTGATCAGCGAGGAAGGCTTTCTTATCTCTCCTTGCTAGTCTCTGAAACTCTGCATTCAGATGCTTTTATCTTTCCTTTTCTCCTTTGCTTTTCTCTTCTCTTCTTTCACAGCTATTTGTAAAGCCTCCTCAGACAGCCATTTTGCTTTTTGTATTTCTTTTCCATGGGAATGGTCTTGATCCCTGTCTCCTGTACAATGTCATGAACCTCCATCCATAGTTCATCAGGCATTCTGTCTATCTGATCTAGTACCTCAAATCTATTTCTCACTTCCCTTGTATAATCATAAGGGATTTGATTTAGGTCACACCTGAATGGTCTAGGGGTTTTCCCCTACTTTCTTCAATTTCAGTCTGAATTTAGCAATAAGGGGTTCATAATCTGAGCTATAGTCAGTTCCTGGTCTTGTTTTTGCTGACTGTATAGAGCTTCTCCATCTTTGGCTGCAAAGAATATAATCAATCTGATTTTGGTGTTGACCATCTGGTGATGTCAACGTGTAGAGTCTTCTCTTGTGTTGTTGGAAAAGGGTGTGTGCTATGACCAGTGTGTTCTCTTGGCAAAACTCTATTAGTCTTTGCCCTGCTTCATTCCGTATTCTAAGGCCAAATTTGCCTGTTACTCCAGGTGTTTTTTTATTTCCTACTTTTGCATTCCAGTCCCCTATAATGAAAAGGATGTCTTTTTTGGGTGTTAGTTCTAAAAATTCTTGTAGGTCTTCATAGAACCATTCAACTTCAGCCTCTTCAGCTTTACTGGTTGGGGCATAGGCTTGGATTATCATGATATTGAATGGTTTGCCTTGGAAATGAACAGAGATCATTCTGTTGTTTTTGAGATTGCATCCAAGTAGTTAGATATACATATTGTAAATAGTGTATTCAATATGTATTTTCAGGACTCCAGTAATTAAAGACAGAATTGAGGAGTCTGGCTTATGATCAAAGAAAATGATCTCTGATTTTTAAAACCCAGACCTAAGCAATTATACAACCTTTGAAAAAGGAAAGTGTTAGCCTCTCTCAGTCTTGTTGGACTCTTTGCAAACCCATGGACTGTAGCCCATTAGACTCTTCTGTTCATGGAAATCTCCAGCAAGAATACTGAAATGATAACCATTCACTTCTCCAGAGGATTTTTCCATCCCAGGGATTGAACCTGGTTTGCAAGCAGATTCTTTACCATCTGAGCCACCATGGAAGCCCTAGCCTTTACTTGGCCTCAAGAGGGAAGCTGCCCCCACACCGGACTTGAAGTGCAGCCAGTGACTTTCATTTCACTCTGTAAGGGCAGTTACAGTTGTAAACTTGGCCCCCCTAACCAGTCATGCTCTTATGAATACCTATAATCCTAGCCCAAAGCACCTTTATTAAGAGAATTTTTATCTGGATCCTTCTGCAAATCCTTACTCTGGAGCCTCCATGGACACTTTGTTATTGGGAGGAAGTTGAAACCTTGAAAAAGACACTTTTCTTCTGTGTCCTCTGTATGCTCAGAACTTTTCTACTATGTTGATTTACCTGGCTCTTGACCTAAACTGATCCCCTGTTTCATTTCCCCCCATGGATTGCTGTGGATGCCATTCTGAGACAAAATGGAATAGGCTGAGTTTAGCCTCTTGCTTATAGTATCATGGGAAATGATTAAAGGCTCAACTATTACATCATATCTTGTTTCAATTGGCTACTTCTAACTTGGCAGGCCAACTCTCTCAGTTAAGCTGAGGTCCTCCGCTTAGACTTTTTTTATTTTATTTTAGTCAGGCTTAATCTCTATACCAGTTTAACATAAACTTTAACTGTCAAGGTTTTACTGTCTTAAATTGATTTAAAATATATTTTAATCCTCTGGCTCTAACATAGGTTATATTTTATTACTTGACTTATTTCCATAATAAATAAGACATTTTCTCTCTCCATCATTATGATGCTATAATATGCCATATTTATTATTTTTAATATATAGTAGAACCTTTTAGAATATTGGCTTTGAAGTGAATAGGTGCCAAATTTTATAAAGAATTATATGCAAACCCTATCTAGAAAACCATAAAAAGGATGAATATCATTTTTATATATTAATACAAATTTCTTTCTATGGGATGGCTGCCCAATTGTTAGAAATTTGTTTAAGGAAATCTCAAGTGCATTACAGATCTTCTGCTAAACTCTTTGCACATTATAAAAGGACATAAGCTATTGCATGGAATACAATCAGGTGGTTTTAATTGCTAAAATTTTTAGAGCCAGAAAATATAATTAGGCTAAAATTTTACATAATTTTATGTGTACTATATACTTGTATATCTAATGATCATGCTTTACCCTCTACTATCATAAGTGATAGGGAGCTAGGTCTTTTAACATATGACTAATATAACTAAGAAATTACAATATTTAGACCTTCAGTGAGTCACCTTATCTCATTTGTCCCAATACTTAATATAATACTTGGCATAATATAAGCATTTAATAAATATAGATAGAATAAGACAATTTAAAATTAATGACTTTATGAATTTATTATATCTTATTAAAGATCCAAAGCAAACAGGTAAACTAGAAGTTGGATTCTTGGAATCTGTAAGAAAAATCATAAAACTAAGTTGTACTTCTGAAGTTCTAAATCTTGTGCAATTTTGCTCAAGCAAACTTTGTCATCACAATGTTCAATTAAACAATTAGCAATTTCTATTAAGAGCAATTTCTCTAAAGCAAGGATGGGGCAAATGTTGACTATGATGAAGGTCAGGGTTCTCATTGACTTTTATCATTTGAAGATGACTCCCCACTCCAGTACTCTTGCCTGGAAAATCCCATGGATGGAGGAGCCTGGTGGGCTGCAGTCCATGGGGTCGCGAAGAGCCAGACATGACTGAACGACTTCACTTTGACTTTTCACTTTCATGCATTGGAGAAGGAAATGGCAACCCACTCCAGTGTTATTGCCTGGAAAATCCCAGGGATGGGGGAGCCTGATGGGCTGCCGTCTATGGGGTCTCACAGAGTCGGACATGACTGACGTGACTCAGCAGTAGCAGTAGCAAATGGGTGTAATGGAAGTTAAAACAATCTATTTCCTACCCATATCTAGAGAAAGCATTATTTCCCAACCCCCCCGCCCCCCACACCCCATAGCATTGTTACTGCTTAAAAGCTTAAAAAGAAAAAAAAATGAACTCTTATTTCATCTATATTACTGATTACTGCATGGTGTGGTTGAAGTGACATCACATAGCTAAAACCTTACCAATAAAACTTAGAAAATATAGTACTCTTACACATTTCTTAAAATATCTATGTTAATACTTTTCCGATAATAGCTATATGTATTCATATAGACAAACATTTTTTCTCACTACCAATATAAGTCAAGAATATTATTATCAAAATAGAGTACATTCCCAAAGTAAGACTGAATATAAATGCAGGGAATATATCTCATCATTCCTGGTTACTGGTACTTTGAATAAAGAAACAAATGATAAACATATAGAAAGATTTTTTAAATGTAAGTTTCTAATTAAACTTAGAATTAGGTTACCACATCTCTTATTTATCCTCAACAGTACTCATTTATTAATTTGTAACCTCTGGATTCCCCTGGGGTGAAATACAAAACTGGCCCCCATACAAGAAGGGCAAGGAGAGACCCAAGACAGAGGCAGACCACTCCTGATTGGTAGGTGGTGGTATAAGCAAGGGAATTTATACAGGAGGCTTGTTGTGGGCAACCACAGGTGCATAGATCTTGTACTTCCCTCCAGCATCTTAAAATCTTACATAGAAGCCTTAACAGCCTTCAGTGAGGTATTCAATCGAAATGAAACAGCTGTTAGTAATGGAAATAGTAGGCAGAATGTACATTCCAAAGACAGGGGAGGGGGCTGGGAAGACTCCAGTCACCCTGTCTAGCTTCTGGGTCAACCAGAGGTCACATACTCTCAATGATCTTCTCCAATATCATCGGATTTTTAAAAGCAGCTAGTCAGCTTCATAATAGACAGCTTTCTAGGGAATTATTGTAAATTAAAACAAAAATTCTAAAAGATATAGGAATACTGGACCACCTGACCTGCCTCTTGAGAAATCTGTATGCAGGTCAGGAAGCAACAGTTAGAACTAGACATAGAACAACAGACTGCTTCCAAATAGGAAATGGCTGTATATTGTCACCCTGCTTATTTAACTTACATGCAGAGTACATCATGAGAAATGCTGGGCTGGAGGAAGCACAAGCTGGAATCAAGACTGCTGGGAGAAATATCAATAACCTCAGATATGCAGATGACACCACTCTTATGGCAGAAAGTGAAGAAGAACTAAAGAGCCTCTTGATGAAAGTGAAAGAGGAGAGTGAAAAAGTTGGCTTAAAGCTCAACATTTAGAAAACTAAGATCATGGCGTCCGGTCCCATCACTTCATGGCAAATGGATGAAGAAACAGTGGAAACAGTGGCAGATTTTATTTTGGGGGGGCTCCAATATTGCTGCAGATGGTGAATAAAGTCTTGAAATTAAAATATGTTTACTCCTTGGCAGGAAAGTTATGACCAACCTAGACAGGATATTAAAAAGCAGAGACATCACTTTGCCAAAAAAGGTCTGTCTAGTCAAGGCTGTGGTTTTTCCAGTAGTCACGTATGAACGTGAGAGTTGGACTATAAAGAAAGCTGAGCACTGAAGAATTGATACTTTTGGACTGTGGTGTTGGAGAAGACTCTTCAGGTCCCTTGGACTGCAAGGAGATACAATCAATCCACCCTAAAGGAGATCAGTCTAAGTATTCATTGGAAGGACTAATGTTGAAGCTGAATTTCCAATACTTTGGCCACCCAATGGGAAGAACTGACTCATTTGAAAAGATCCTGATGCTGGGAAAGATTGAAGGCAGGAGGCAAAAGGGACGACAGAGGATGAGATTGTTGGATGGGAATCAGAGACTCAATGGACATGACTTTGGGTAAACTCTGGGAGTTGGTGAACTCAGGGGTAAATTCAGGGAGGCCTGGCATGCTGCAGTCCATGGGGTGGCAAAGAGTAGGACACAACTGAGCGACTGAACTGAACTGAACTGAAAACAAAAACAGAAAAAATCTTTTATGAGTTGATGTAATATAAGTATTTAATAAATATTAATTGGAAAGCAAAGTTTTAGAAGCTTTTAGCTGAAAACACTTCAAAATGTTTAAGCCAGTTTTCAGAAGTAGCTGTTTTTAAAATGGCTTCAAACTCTGCCATCCAATATTTTTGACTAATATCTAAAATTCATAACAAGTTCTAGGAGCTCTTATCCCCAAAACAAATTATCATAAAATGAGTAGTGTGAACAACTACATATAACCTAAATATAATACTGAGGAGAGAGAACTCTTCTATAGTATGGCTATCCCCACATGTTCCACCCAGTTCAGTTTTTGTTGTAAGTTATAATCAATGTTAACAACTGGAGAACACTGTAATATAGATGCTCATTAACCCACCAAAAAGCAATGAGATGTGTATTTTACATAAAAATAGAGTAACATACAAGTAGTCAGCATAGAAATACTTACTTATAAAATATATACAATAAATATTGCATGATTCATAATGAGTTTATTATTATAAACTTGTGAACTCCTTAAGTTGTCTTTATTTTAATTTAGCCTGCTGCTGCTGCTGTTAAGTCGCTTCAGTCATGTCCAACTCTGTGCGACCCCATAGACGGCAGCCCACCAGGCTCCCCTGTCCCTGGGATTCTCCAGGCAAGAACACTGGAGTGGGTTGCCATTTCCTTCTCCAATGCATGAAAGTGAAAAGTGAAAGTGAAGTTGCTCAGTCGTGTCTGACTCTTTGTGGCCCCATGGACTGCAGCCTACCAGGCTTCTCCGTCCATGGGATTTTCTAGGCAAGAGTACTGGAGTGGGGTGCCATTGCCTTCTCCGAGGTGCCTTTAAATTCTTCTTCACTGAAGAAAGACTAAGAAATTAAATAGATGTATGGCTATACAGAAATATAACTAAGTAGACTGGTTCTATACAGTTCTTTATTATTCTAAGTTAGAATGCTAATTATTTAGCAACATTATTAGTACTAAATATTACTATATTAGGAGTACTAAATTCTAAGTATTATTGATACTAAATAGTTCAAGTACTAATACTGGTGCCTATCTTGTTGAGAAGCCTCCTCTACCCATATTAGCTTTGGATGCTGTGCACAGGAGCCATATTTAAGCAAATTCATCCAAAATATCTCATCTATCCATTTCTATGTGATGTAGTTACAGAAGGGCAGAGGTCAGACACATGATGTTTTTCTTCTACAAATTGCATAAGATACTAAATTCTGCTGTTCTTGTTTGATCATGCAGCAAGTTCACTTTAAGTACAGACTTTATAAATTTTAAATGTGAGACAGTATGTCTCCATGAATATCATTTGCAAGACTCATGCATCAAGCTGCTATTAATCCCAGTAATGGATTCTTTTTCTTCTGACATAGCTCTTCAGCTTTGCCATCTTTCTCTGACCTTCTCTAAACACAATCTAACCACTATCTTAATATGAAAATTGATTTTTTTTCTCCTATTGGATGGGAGAACTTTTTCTATGTAGGCTAACTCACATAAATTTCTCCCATTCAGTAAAACCATGAATCTACTTCTGAAAAACTAGTAAGCATTTCACCTAGTACACTTTAAGTTTAATAACTTTGTATAATAACATATAGGCCACCACAATTATAAGAATAATAGTTAACTTTTACTGAGTGTTTACACTATGAAAAGTTCTTTTTGACTAACACAATTGGCATTTTCTAATTTTTTGTAGTGCAAAGTACAGAATATTTGGCATAAATTTTAGTTTTGAGGGTGTGACAGTTACAGAGAGAATAAAAGTAAAGATGAGAGAAATTTAATCGAAATATTAAGCTTGAGGTTTTTGTATTTCATTTTGAATACAAAACGAAATACGTACACATTTCTGTTCCAAATGCACATTGATTTCAGTTGAACATAATAAAATATTAGCTAAGATTGACAAGGCGCAATTAATATAAGCTTTCTGTTGTTTAAGAAATTGAAGTGAATTATTATAGGAAAAATGCATTTATCATAAACATCAGGACCTGAAGGAATATAAGAAACCCAAGAAACACTGTTTGTGTTTATGAATCTCTTCATTTCTTTATTGTTATCTTCTACTCTGATTCTGGCTCTGTTCACTAGCTTCTACTACCTCTCCATACTCCTGTTAAAATTTACACACCTTCATTATCAAAAATTTGCCTGTTACTGTTTACACACCTTCCTTATAAAAAAATTTGCATGTTACTGTTCTGGATATCAACAAAACTAAATGGTTGCCTTTTATTTCTCAGTCTCAGTTCTTCTGGGTAAGTGAGAGGAGTTTGTTACAACTTGGATCAGTTCAGTTCAGTCACTCAGTCATGTCCAACTCTTGTGACCCCATGAACCGCAGCACGCCAGGCTTCCCTGTCCATCACCAACTCCCAGAGCCCACCCAAACCCATGTCCATTGAGTCGGTGATGCCATCCAACCATTTCATCCTCTGTTGTCCCCTTCTCCTCCTGCCCTCAATCTTTCCCAGCCTCAGGGTCTTTTCCAATGAGTCAGCACTTTGCATCAGGTGGCCAAAGTATTGGAGTTTCAGCTTCAGCATCAGTCCTTCCAATGAACAACCAGGACTGATGTCATTTAGGATGGACTGGTTGGATCTCCTTGCAGTCCAAGGGACTCTCTTTCACATCCATACATGACCACTGGAAAAACCACAGCCTTGACTAGCAGACCTTTGTTGGCAAAGTAATGTCTCTGCTTTTTAATATGCTGTATAGCTGGGTCACAACTTTCCTTCCAAGGAGTAAGCATCTTTTAATTTCATGGCTGCAATTATCATCTACAGTGATTTTGGAGCCCAGAAAAATAAAGTCAGCTACTGTTTCCACTATTTCTCCATCTATTTGACAAGAAGTGATGGGATCGGATGCCATGATCTTAGTTTTCTGAATGTTGAGCTTTAAGCCAACTTTGTCACTCCCCTCTTTTACTTTCATCAAGAGGCTCTTTAGTTCTTCTTCACTTTCTGCTATAAGGGTGGTGTCATCTGCATATCTGAGGTTATTGATATTTCTCCCAGCAATCTTGATTCCAGCTTGTGATTCCTCTAGCCCAGCGTTTTTCATGATGTACTATGCATATAAGTTAAATAAGTAGGGTGACAATATACAGCCTTGATGTACTCCTTTTCCTATTTGGAACCAGTCTGTTGTTCCATGTCCAGTTCTAACTGTTGCTTCCTGACCTGCATATAGGTTTCTCAGAAGGCAGGTCAGGTGGTCTGGCATTCATATCTCTTTCAGAATTTTCCACAGTTTATTGTGATCCACACAGTCAAAGGCTTTGGCATAGTCAATAAAGTAGAAATAGATGTTTTTCTGGAAATTTATTGCTTTTTCAATGATCCAACTTGGATAGTTATACAGTTTTGGTGTGATTAGATATAGCAGAAGAAGGGTACACAGGGCCACAGTTCTTCTTGATGGCAGACAGAAAGGAAAGGAGAATTTCAAAATTAGATGTCTAAGGAGTTGGGTGGATACTCTATGCCAGTAGGAACAAATATCATCACTGAAAAAAGAGCCTGTTGAGAAAGACTGTTAAGAGCACTCAAGATGAGCACTGGGGAACCTCCATATTTAAGTGGTAACAATAAATTCATGCAGAAAAGAAAACAGAGGCAGAATGACTGAAAAGATAAAATTAAGAAAAAGCAACAGGGAAACCAAACAGGGGATAATTTCCAGAGGGTAAAAGTAGCAACAATGACAACTATCTAAAATGAAAATAGAGATCAACAAATAGCAAGCATTAGCAAAGTCAGTGATGGCAGTTTTAGTGAGGAAGAATGCCAGTAATGGAAGTGCAATAGTGAAGAGAATATGGTCTCAAGAATTGTGGCAGTTTAAAAAAGTTTGTACATTGGGATTTAACAATAAAGACAGTTTTCACAACTATGCTCTCTTGACTGGTAGAGGCAAGAAAAGTAGCACTTAGTCAAGAGAAATTAGCTGGTAAAAATGTTATGTGGCAACCTGGATGGGAGGGGAATTTTAGGGGAAAGTGAATACAGGTATATATGGCTGAGTCCTTTTGCTGTCACCTGAAATTATGACAACATTGCTGATTGGGTATACTCCAATATAAAATACAAAGATTAAAAAGAATACGATAAACTTATTTGTGTATTCATTTTTGTTGAATCTTATTTTTGAAATTTTGATTTTAAGAACAGCAGAGTTGGCTATCACTTAAATACCTTAAAATTATAGACTATTTTACCTTTCACAGTATGCTTTTATATGTTATTTATTCAAACATCAAAATTGTGATCTAACTGTAATTGAGTCCCTACTTACAGATAATTGAAATACAAATCAATCAAAATGACTTGCTCAGGTTATGTGATCGTAGAGAGCTAACAATCACAGACCCAAATCTCTTCAGTCATATTTCAATTTCCTTCTTCAGGACACAAAATAAAAATAATTCCATGCAAGAGAAATATTAATGCATTTGTGATGAGCAACCTCTTCAAGCACTTTTGCAAATGGAAACATAGCATGCTGTCTCTATCTTTGCAAATGGAAACATAGCATGCTGTCTCTATCACTAAATTTACTTCTAAAGGAAAGAGCATGATATTGGAATTCAAGCAGAACTCCTTCACTGCTTTGTGCCTGCCCGGCCCCAATCAAAACATTCTATGTCTATCACCTTCAGTTTATTCATCTGTAAAACAGATTCTTGTTGCTTATCTCCCAAGATTTGAAATAGAAAGCGTCGGACCCACAGTGGATATTGAATTCATATCATTGAACTTAACAGAGGCACAAATCATTAAAACAGAAAAGTTTCCTGCATATATACTCTCAAGTATCAATGATGCTAAGAAACAAAACATTGACAGAGAGATTAGGAAGATGAAAACGCAAACACAACGTGCAGTGAAAGTTACACTAATTTTACTTATTCTAATTTATTCTACACTGCAGGTGACTTGCTCAATACGGTGCAGGTGTTGGCTTTAATACAGCCAAATAAAACAGGAGTTAATGGTATGTCCCTGTGAGTTTGCTGAAAGCGATCCACAAGCAGTGTGGAGTTAGCCAAATCTTTCACAAGTGGTTGAAGAAAGGAAATAAAAGTGCATCACAGCGCTCTGGAGACTCATACTGCAGAGAAAATGATCAAGACAGCAATATCAATATGGAATTTAAAAAGTCACCCAGAATTTACACAATTTATCAGAAGCCACAGCTGTGAAACCTCATTGTTATTTAATGCGCTGATGTCTTAATTTCATTCACCTGCAAAATGAGTCTACTCCCTCTTCCTCACAGGCTTTGAGAAACACAATTCTCTCAAAAATGCTTTGGAAACTGGTGATGATCCGGCAGTCAATATCACAGAGAAAGAAATGTTTTGAGGCTGGAATAACTAGAGTGACCAGAGAATAAAGTTTGAGGTTGGCTGTGAAATGTGCCAGAAGTTATTAATGTTTTGAGTAAGTATAAATATGGGTTAAACTTGTCGTTACGGCATTAAAATCACACATAACTGTTACAGGGTTCAGTGGCATTATGCTCCTGTACATCTGTTTCAGGCACCTTAAATATATCTTTCCTACCTGACTGACTTTTTCTTTTCTCTAATCACAGGAAACAGATGCAAGGTTGGGGTGACTTTGTACTCCTTGCTCACTACCAATTCATTCTTCCATCAAGTCTTTAGTGCATATGCTAGTATGATCAGAAGGTACATGCAAATACACACACACACACACATATACAGACACATACCTACATATGTACTATATATTATGCATATACTGAGAAATGGAATATTTCCAGCCATATCAGTAACAAAAGGATGTCACAGTCATCAGGACTGCAGCCACCACCTGCCTTGAGCAAACTCAAGAAGAAAAGAAGACCTACCACCTAGTAGCCATCAAACTGTAGGCACCTCCCTGCATGAGAACATTCAAGCTGTGAAAATATAGGATACTGGCCCCAGAAAATGGAGGTGTATATCAAAGGGATGATATACACAGTGAGCCAAGACTCTTGTATCTTCCTATACATATAAAAGTGCTAAATTCCTTAACTTGAGGTATCTAGTTTTCTTTCATTAACAACCATCTTTTGATGTTCTTGACTACCTGCTTTTTGTTGCAAAACTCCTTTGTATCCCAACTTCCTCCAAGCCCTGCTCACTTCAGAGCAGTTCTTTCAGGGTTACTTGAGATGATGCTTCCCAGGCTTGAAGTCCTAAAAATTTCAACCAAGTAAAATATAACTCTCAACTTTGAAGTTGTACATATTTTTTTAAGATGACACTACACATAAATATGTTATATATATCAAAATTATAATCTAAGTATATTAAAGGATGGTAAGTAATGCTGCTGCTGCTGCTGCTATGTCGCTTTAGTCATGTCCGACTCTGTGCGACCCCATAGACGGCAGCCCACCAGGATCCCCTGTCCCTGGGATTCTCCAGGCAAGAACACTGGAGTGGGTTGCCATTTCCTTCTCCAATGCATGAAAGTGAAAAGTGAAAGTGAAGTCGCTCAGTCATGTCCGACTCTAGCGACCCCATGGACTGCAGCCTACCAGGCTCCTCCATCCATGGGATTTTCCAGGCAAGAGTACTGGAGTGGGGTGCCATTGCCTTCTCCAAAGTAATGTTAATTGTAATAATAACAGTAACTAAGGTGATATTTGCTAATGCTGTTGAGTTCTTCCTGTATCACCTAATTTGTACTTATATTACCATATCTAGTCCTCAATCCTATGAAATGAAAGCTGTTGACACTTTATCTTTAGAAATGAGAGACTTGAGGCTTACGAAAATATTCAGTGAGTGCTCAAGTTTACAATACTCACTTTCAACAAGCAGCATGATTCTTCCCCCAGTTACTATCAAGGAGTTCGGCAGTGAGAGGAACCACTCAGGAGAGCTCAGTCTTGAGAAGCTGCTGCTGCTGCTGTTGCTAAGTCGCTTCAGTCATGTCCGACTCTGTGTGACACCATAGATGACAGCCCACCAGGCTCCCCTGTCCCTGGGATTTCCCAGGCAAGAACACTGGAGTGGGTTGCCATTTCCTTTTCCAATGCATGAAAGTGAAAAGTGAAAGTGAAGTCACTCAGTCATGTCTGACTCTCCGCGACCCCATGGACTGCAGCCTACCAGGCTCCTCTACCCATGGGATTTTCCAGGCAAGAGTACTGGAGTCGGGTGCCATTGCCTTCTCTTGAGAAGCTAGCAGACATAAATTAAGGGAGGGAATTAAGAATGGAGTGTTTAAGAGTGATAAACACTCTGACCAGTTTCCCTCTTTTTTTTTTTTCTTTTAGAGAGACTTTTTTCAAACTTTCTTGGGAATCATAATCAACAGATTGTATACCATAAATAAACAGTTTATATACCATATGTATGTTTTAATTTTGAAACAGGGCTTTTGGAACAATACAATCTGAGAAAAACAGAATATATGAGGTTATTCTGTCTGCCTTTTCTCCAGAAATGTGTACTTCTGATTTAACAACTTGAACTGTCACAGTTTTATGATGAACACAACTTCAATATGACTCATGTTGTTATATATATATATATATATATATATATATATTCTATCAACCCAGAATTTGCATCTCTGAAAAATTCAATCTTTGTCTTTTCCTTTATTTTCCTTTCTTGTTCTTCTCTCCTTCTCATTTCTCCCTCCTCCCTTTTCTCTTCCTCTCTAATTTAACTGTCTGGGAAACCAGTCCTGAAACTTACTACAAAGAGGCTGTCAAATTCTACACCAATGTGTGTGTGTGTGTGTGTGTGTGTGTGTGTATACAAAACTACTCTGCATTCCATGCAACCATATAAATGTCAATGTCAGCATTATAAAAATGAAGGAGGGGTTGGGGTTGGGTAGTTGTCAGCAAAACTTATTAGACAACTTCCTAGTAGTGGGCTCTTCCTTTTCTCAGTCTTCCTGACTTTTGCTTAGTAAGCCATTCAAGAGTTATGCCTGGAAGCTATAATAACAAATATAATATATAGTTAATGTTTTAGCAAACAATTTTAGTTTTTTGACAGGTGTTTGTCTACATTTAATATATATATTTATAAATTATATTCTCTCAGATATGTCTTAAGAGAATACCAATCTTTTAGAGTTAGTTGTCCAAGTTAAGGAGATTTTGCAAATGCTAAATACTAAAACCCTTAAATAAACAAAATCCAGTAGCATGAACTGTTTGGATCTGTGATCATGTACTACACTGATTCTTGCTGTTTCTCAAGTGCAAGCTTTTGCAATGTGACTTCCTCCTTTCTAGGATACCCTTCCATTTTCTGTCTGATCCTCCTCGGGATTTCTGTTAAATCCTACTCACCCTTCAAGGTCTTGTTCAAGTAACCTCCTCTGTGAAGCTTAATCTTCATCCTCAGAGCATAATTAATAACTTTTATTTTGTAATCCAATACTCAGAGCTCTATTTACTCAACTCATTCTACTTTTTCCCTTGTAGTATATGTCTGTTTCCCCAATTGATTAATAAACCCATGAAGGCCATGGAATGTTCTTATTCAACTTCACATCCAATTGACACACAGTGGAGACACAGAAGTTTGATGAAGATACAAGAATGATATTTTAGGGCAGAATCTATTGACTTTCTTGAGAAAATGAGTATAAATGTCCATGAGTTCCCTCAGCAGGAGAGAATAAAATCAGTCTTCTAGTGCTTTTTTGTTGTTGCTGTTTGTTTTGTTTTGGATTTTTTGTTTAGTAGAAATGGGGTTGCTAAAGAAAGAATGAATTTCTTGAATGGGCTAAATGCTAGTTTGTGAACATAGAAGGTTGTACATAACAGGTAACTTCTGAAAATATTTTATAAATCAGAATTTTTAAATAACTGGGCAAAGTTAAAGACTTTGGGATAGTCATCCCTGAATATATTAGAATTATTAAATATAAAATGTAATTCTTTGGATTTTTTAAATGATTTCAGAAATAATTATTTTGAAATAGTTATGGATTTTCATTTTTAAATGTCATAAATTATGTTCAAAGGACTATCAGAAAAATAAAGAGTGAAAATATGTGTAGACATCAATTTTCTCCAGGCAAATCAAATTGATCCAAGTACATAAATAACTAAAATCATGTTCCACTAAACAAAAAGGACAATTATCAGTAAGTGAATAGCTCAAAATCAAATGTATAGATTGTCATTAACAGATTTTATTTAGTACATGAAAATGCTGTTATTTAAATGGTATTTACTAATTTGTTTGTTATAAAATTTAGGAATATCATTAAATATTTTTCTTCTTTCAAAATGCAATAAAATGTCTATTCATAGCCATTTACATTATGCACTATAGCTCTGTTCTGATAAAAATATTATAATTTAAAGTATAGCATCTGCCAGCAAATAGTTGATACTTTAGTAACTCTGACATTAAAGTGTCTTAATAAATTATTGTAAATGTTTCTGCAGGATTCAGGTAAAGCCAAGAAGCATAAATTAGTTGTACTGGGGGAGGGAATAACTGTGCTCAATTTGTGTATCATGCATTAACACACAGGTGTTGCAAAGCTAGCTAGGGAAATTCATCATAATACAAAAAGCATAAGAACCTCAGTGAGAGATATTTGGCAGTCATCAAAGTTTTCATTGTCTCTGAAACATCTTCACATTTTTTAATATTGGTCTTGAGATTTACTGGTGTCACTTCCAATAAAATATTATTTGGTAAATTCCATTGAATTATTAACATAAATGATAAAAGACACCCTAATTCAGTGTTTAGAAGATTGATATTTTAGGATATTATGCTGTAAAAATTACTAAGACATCTTAGGAGTTTCTCAAAGATGTATATGCTAAACTCTTTTTTTACTCAATTAGGTAACAAATTTGATGTGACTTTCCTCGTTCCTTCAGATTTTGTTTGTATGTTTTCCACAAACGCTTTCAAATCTAATTATATTTTCTTCAAAAATATGAGGTTCATTGCTCATTGTGGTATTTTTCAAAACATTACCATGGTTTATTTCTCACAAAAAATCAACACTTAAATGGCACATTTGTATTTCCTAATACTGTCTTCACATATCCACCTTCTAAGCAAAGATACTATGGAATTTAAAAAGACAACCTTTCCTATCAAATTAATAAACACTTACTCTTGAATCAAAGAAAGCAGTGAGGTAGCATGTGTTAGTCACTCATTTGTGCCCGACACTTTGCGACCCCATGGACCGCAGTCCACAAGGCTCCTGTGTCCATGGAATTCTCTAGGCAAGAATATTGGAGTGCATTGCCATTCCCTTCTCCAGGGGATCTTCCCAACCCAGGGATTGAACCCAGGCTCCTACATTATGGGCAGATTCTTTACCTTCTGAGCCACCAGGGAAGTAGTTGTGGGATCAGTTCAGTTCAGTCACTCAGTCCTGTTCCACTCTTTGGAACTCCATGGACTGCAGCAAACCAGGCCTCCCTGTCCACCACCAACTAATGGAGTTTACCTGAACTGATATCCATTTAGACAGTGATGCCATCCAACCATCTCATCCTCTGTCATCCCCTTCTACTCTGGCCTACAATCTTTGCCAGCATCAAGATCTTTTCCAATTAGTCAGTTTTCCACATCAGGTGGCCAAAGTATTGGAGTTTCAGCTTCAGCATCAGTCCTTCCAAAGAATATTCTGGACTTATTTCCTTTAAGATGGACTGGTTGGATCTCCTTGCTGTCCAAGGGACTCTCAAGAGTCTTCTCCAACACCACCGTTCAAAAGCATCAATGCTTCAGCACTCAGCTTTCTTCACAGTGCAACACTCACATCCGTACATGACTACTGGAAAAACCATAGCCTTGACTAGACAGACCTTTGTGTCAAAGTAACATCTCTGCTTTCGAATATGATGTCTAGGTTGGTCATAACTTTTCTGCCAAGGAACAAGCGTCTTTTAATTTCATGGCTGCAATCACATCTGCAGTGATTTTGGAGCCCAGAAAAATAAAGTCTGACACTGTTTCCACCTGTTTCTCCTTCTATTTGCCATAAAGTGATGGGACCAAATGCCATGATCTTAGTTTTCTGAATGTTGAGCTTTAAGCAAACTTTTTCACTCTCCTCTTACACTTTCATCAAGAGGTTCTTTAGTTCTTCTTCACTTTCTGCCATAAGAGTGGTTTCATCTGCATATCTGAAGTTACTGATATTTCTCCCAGCAATCTTGATTCCAGCTTGTGCTTCATCCATCCCAGCATTTCTCATGATGCATATAAGTTAAATAAGCAGGGTGACAATAAACAGCCTTGACGTACTCCTTTCCCGATTTGGAATCAACCTGTTGTTCCATGTCTAGTTCTAACTGTTGCTTCCTGACTGGCATACGGATTTCTCAAGAGGCAGGTCAGGAGGTCTGATATTTCCATCTCTTTCAGAATTTTCCACAGTTTGTGGTGATCCACACAGTCAAAGGCTTTGTCATAGTCAATAAAGCAGAAATAGATGTTTTTCTGGAACTCTCTTGCTTTTTCAATGATCCAACACTTCAGTTCAGTTCAGGTCAGTCACTCAGTCCTGTCCAACTCTTGGCGACCCCATGAATCACAGCACACCAGACCTCCCTATCCGTCACCAACTCCCAGAGTTCACTCAAACTCATGTCCATCGAGTCGATGATGCCATCCAGTCATCTCATCCTCCATCGTCCCCTTCTCCTCCTGCCCTCAATACCTCCCAGCATCAGAGTCTTTTCCAAAAAGTCAACTCTTCGCATGAGGTGGCCAAAGTATTGTAGTTTCAGCTTTAGCATCAGTCCTTCCAATGAACACCCAGGACTGATCTCCTTTAGGATGTACTGGTTGGATCTCCTTGCAGTCCAAGGGCCTCTCAAGAGTCTTCTCCAACACCACAGTTCAAAAGCAACAATTCTTTGGTACTCAGCTTTCTTTGCAGTCCAACTCTCACATCCATACATGACCACTGGAAAAACCATTGCCTTGACTAGACAGACCTTTGTTGGCAAAGTAATGTCTCTGCTTTTTAATATGCTATCTAGGTTGGTCATAACTTTCCTTCCAAGGAGTAAGCGTCTTTTAATTTCATGGCTGCAATCACTATCTGCACTGATTTTGGAGCCCAAAAAAACAGTCTGACACTGTTTCCACTGTTTCCCCATCTATTTCCCAAGAAGTGATGGGACCGGATGCCATGATCTTCGTTTTCTGAATGTTGAGCTTTAAGCCAACTTTTTCACTCTCCTCCTTCACTTTCATCAAGAGGCTTTTTAGTTCCTCTTCACTTTCTGCCATAAGGGTGGTATCATCTGCATATCTGAGGTTATTGATATTTCTCCTGGCAACCTTGATTCCAGCTTGTGCTTCTTCCAGCCCAGCGTTTCTCATGATGTACTCTGCATATAAGTTAAATAAGCAGGGTGACAATATACAGCCTTGATGTTCTCCTTTTCCTATTTGGAACCAGTGGATGTTGGCAATTTGATCTCTGGTTCCTCTGCCTTTGCTAAAATCAGCTTGAACATCTGGAAGTTCACCTTCATGTACTGTTGAAGCCTGGCTTTGAGAATTTTGAGCATCACTTTACTAGTGTGTGAGATGAGTGCAATTATGCCATAGTTTGAGCATTCTTTGGCATTGCCTTTCTTTGGGATTGGAATGAAAACTGACCTTTTCCAGTCCTGTGGCCACTGCTGAATTTTCCAAATTTGCTGGCATATTGAGTGCATCACTTTCACAGCATCATCTTTTAGGGTTTGGAATAGCTTGACTGGAATTCTATCACCTCCACTAGCTTTGTTCATAGTAATGCTTCCTAAGGCCCACTTGACTTCATATTCCAGGATGTCTGGCTCTAGGTGAGTGATCCCACCACCATAGGGGCTTCATATATAAGTCCCTCTTTACACTGGGACACATACTCAGGCATGTAAAAAAGTTCCAAGATTTAAAATTGGTTGATCATTCAAAGCCTAATGCATTTAGATGAGATATTCTTAGTACTTAGATATTTCATGACAGTTGATCTAATTTTATTTTCCAGGAATGATATGTACTTAAAATTACATTATTTCACCACTACCTCTTGTGCTTTTGTCATTATATGTTAAAAGCATGATAATCTGACTCTCTGTTAGTTCTACTGTCTCAAGGACAGCAAGATCCTCCCCACACCATCAGCACCAAGATTTTAATTTCTCTCTTCTTTTAATTTGAGTTATGTTGAAGATTCAAAATCCTTGGTGATTAACCAAACCAAGATATCATGGGTTTTTTTTTTTTTCCCTTGCCAGCAAAAGATAACATATAATAGGTTCCTTTCAACTTCTTTCTGAAGAAAAATATTTTTCCCTTTCCAAAAATCACACAAATATGAATTTTTCAAAATAAGAAGATGATTGAGATGCTGGGCATTTTGACTTAAAAAAATCTATATTAAGGCCCAGAGGCACATATTGCCCTTGACTTCCATAAAACATATTCCAAGCAGAGATGAGAAATATGGATTAATAAACTAAGACCTAATGTGCAGACCCATCTTACTATGCAATTTACCAAAAATATGTCAGGCAAAGTGTACATCACTTACTGTAAAATTATGAAAGAGTATAAGAGTTTGGGGACCCTTAAGACTGCATAGCTAGTAGGTGTCAAAATGAAGTTTCACATCAGTTATTTTTATTCACCAGACCAGTCAACTATAACTATTCATATGGTTTCTTATGCTCTTATCTGATCTATAAGAAAGATAATGCCTGTTATAACTAAGGGATATTTTTCAATCCCTGTACTTAGCAATAGTAAATTTGGAAAAAATCTGGATAATATTTGCCAACAATTATTCTCAGGTAACAATTACTCTTACATTTAGATATTTTCTACTTCTTAAATTGGGTACAATGTAAATTACATTTTCCCAGTTTTACTAGAGCTGAGGTATTTATTGTGGGGCTGAAATTTCAATATTCAATCTTATATATTAGAAGAATATGCCATGTGAAACAATTAGACATTTACTTAAAATTGCTGTTGATATTTCAATTTCTGGATAAAAATGTGATCTCTTATAAGGAACTGCCTGGCTTGCTATGTCCAAGAGAAATCCATTGTCACTACAAACTCAAAACAGGTTCAAATATTTTTGTTGTTGTTGTTTGCTTGTTATTTGTATTCTAACATCAGTGAATAGTCATGACTCTCCCACTGTCAGTCAAGACAAGCTGCAGAGTCTTAACTATTGAAAACATTGAACCTTGCTTAAGATATTTGTCAATTTCAGGAGCTCAAGTGATTTACTAAATTGATTGGAAACACTAGCAAATATAGACACTTTATGGCTGACAATGTAAAATGAAGTTTTAAATTCAGTTCTAATTTGCTGAAAATAACAATACTTGTACCTTTTAAATTATTGGGTTGTTATGAAGAGAGAGGTAATTGATGAATGTGAAGCATCTAGCAATGGCCCATAAAATAACTCTGCTGTCATGAACTCTTGCGTTCTTCAACTCATGACTTGAAAAGTGGACCTTAATGTCTATTACAATAATCCAAGTAAGGTATATTCCAGTGTACATTGACACTAAGTCACTATAGTAGTACAAGATCAACTGTATCATGTTTACCCTTAATCCTAATCTGTACATGAATCACCTCATTGTGTTTTATAGCTGGAGAAACACAAGTATATTCAGACGTAAACTAAAGAACATAGAAGTTAAAGCTCTATGGCTCCAAGATGACTTTGCCTACATAAAGCATCAAGATATACTATATACATTGTTTATATGAAGAGGGATTTATACATTTTAGGAAAAATATTTTTAAGAAAACTTTTGGTTTGGTGCCTTTCATCCATATCAGTTTCTTATTTTATGTATTCACTTTTTTATATTGAGGTAAATTTATACACAATGATTCCCTTGTGGCTCAGCTGGTAAAGAATCTGCCTGCTATGTGGGAGACCTGGATTCAATCCCTGTATTGAGAAGATCCCCTGGAGAAGGAAAAGGCACCTACTCCAGTATTCTGGCCTGGAGAATTCCATGGACTATAGAGTCCATGGGGTTGCAAAGAATCCGACAGGACTAAGTGAGTTTCACTTTCACTATACACAATAAAACGCACAGATCTTAAGTATGCAATCTTATCTGTTTTGACAAATGCACCTGGAATATAACATAAATCAGGATTTAGAATTTCACTTCATTACCAGAAACTTACTTATTGCTCCTTCCCGATCAACTGTCCCCACCAAGAGGAAACCACATCTTCTACCCCCTTTCTACTACCCTAGATTATTTATTTTGAGTGTATGGCTTATTTTGTTCTATATATTCTTTTGGAGATTATTCCATGTTCTTGTGTGTCATGAGTACTTCACTATCTAATTTCTGATTATTATTATTCCATTATATAAATAGGCACAAATACCCTTTTGTTGGAACATACAGAATACTTTTTATTTGAGGCTCTTTTAAACAGAGATGAAAGAAACACCTTTGTACAAGAGTTTTCATAAGGAAATCATTATTTCTCTTGGACTGACAGCTAGGAAGAAATTCTATGCCATAAGGTAGTTTCATGTTTAACTTTATAAGAAACTGCCAGAAATACACACTTCCGATTTGGTTGCAACATTTTATACTTTCATTGCCAACATTTGGTCTTTTAATTTGGCCATTTGAATGCATTATCTTTGATGATTGATTCCAATTTGCATTCACCTGTCAACTATAAGCACTGAGAAATTTTTCCTAAATTTCGAGAGGAGCTACTCCACATTCAAGGTCAGAAGGGATGGCTGTGAGGAGATACCCTTTGTCCAAGGTAAGGAGCAGTGGCTGCGCTTTGCTGAAGCAGCTGTGAAGGGATACCCCACCTCTGATGGAAGAGAAACCCAAGTAAGACAGTAGGTGTTGCTAGAGGGCATCACAGGGCAGACACACTGAAACCATAATGACAGAAAACTAGCCAATCTGATCACACGTACCACAGCCTTGTCTAACTCAATGAAACTAAGCCATGACATGTGGGACCACCCAAGCGGGTCATGGTGGAGAGCTCTGACAGAATGTAGTCCACTGGAGAAGGGAATGGTAAACCACTTCAGAATTCTTGCCTTGAGAACCCCATGAACAGTATGAAAAGGCAAAATGATAGGATACTGAAAGAAGAACTCCCCAGGTCGGTAGGTGCCCAATATGCTATTAGAGATTTGTGGAGAAATAACTCCAGAAAGAATAAAGGGATGGAGCCAAAGCAAAAACACCACCCAGTTGTGGATGTGACTGGTGACAGAAGCAAGTTCTGATGCTGTGAAGAGCAATATTGCATAGGAACCTGGAATGTTAGGTCTATGAATCAAAGCAAATTGGAAGTGGTCAAACAGGAGATGGCAAGAATGAATGTTTACATTCTAGGAATCAGCAAACTAAAATGGACTGGAATGGGTGAATTTAACTCAGATGACCATTATATCTACTACTGTGGGCAGGAATCCCTTAGAAGAAATGGAGTAGCCATCATTATCAACAAGAGTCCAAAATGCAGTACTTGGATGCAGTCTCAAAAACGACAGAATGATCTCTGTTTGTTTCCAACGAAAAGCAATCAATATCACAGTAGTCCAAGCCTATGCCCCAAACAGTAACGCTGAAGAAGCTGAAGTTGAATGGTTCTATGAAGAACTACAAGACCTTTTAGAACTAACACCCCCCAAAAATGTCCTTTTCATTATAAGGGACTGGAATGCAAAATTAGGAAGTCAATAAACACCTGGAGTAACAGGCAAATTTGGCCTTGGAATACAGAATTAAGCAGGGCAAAGGCTAATAGAGTTTTGCCAAGAGAATGCACTGCTCATAGCAAACACCCTCTTCCAACAACACAAGAGAAGACTCTACACATGGACATCACCAGATGGTCAACACCAAAATCAGATTGATTATATTCATTGCAGCCAAGAGGGAGAAGCTCTATACAGTCAGCAAAAACAAGACCTGGAGCTGACTGTGGCTCAGATCATGAACTCCTTATTTCCAAATTCAGACTTAAATTGAAGAAAGAGAGAAAGCCACTAGACCATTCAGGTATGACCTAAATCAAATCGCTTATGATTATTCAGTGGAAATGAGAAATAGATTTAAGAGACTAGATCAGATAGACAGAGTGCCTGATGAACTATGGATGGAGGTTCATGACATTGTACAGGAGACAGGAATCAAGACCATCACCATGTAAAAGAAGAAATGCAAAAAGGGTGTTTTCTATGACCAGTGCATTCTCTTGGCAAAACCCTATTAGCCTTTGCCCTGCTTCATTCTGTACTCCAAGGCCAAATTTGCCTGTTACTCCAGGTGTTTCTTGACTTCCTACTTTTGCATTCCAGTCCCCTATAATGAAAAGGACACCTTGGTGGGGAGGGGGGTGTTCATGTCTCAGGATGCCTTACAAATAGCTGTGAAAAGAAGAGAAGTGAAAAGCAAAGGAGAAAAGGAAAGATATTCCCATTTGAATGCAGAGTTCCAAAGAATAGCAAGGAGAGATAAGAAAGCCTTCTTCAGCAATCAATACAACAAAATAGAGGAAAACAACAAAATGGGGAAGACTAGAGATCTTTCAAGAAAATTAGAGATACCAAGGGAACATTTCATGCAAAGATGGACTTGATAAAGGAAAAAAATGGTAGGGACCTAACAGAAGCTGAAGATATTAAGAAGAGGTGGCAAGAATACACAGAAGAACTGTACAAAAAAGATCTTCATGACCCAGATAATCACGATGGTGTGATCACTCACTTAGAGCAAGACATCCTGGAATGTGAAGTCAAGTGGGCCTTAGAAAGCATCACTATGAACAAAGCTAGTGGAGGTGATGGAATTCTGGTTCAGCTATTTCAAATCCTGAAAGATGATGCTGTGAAGTGCTGCACTCAATATGCCAGCAGATTTGGAAAACTCAGCAGTGGCCACAGGACTGGAAAAGGTCAGTTTTCATTCCAATCCCAAAGAAAGGCAGTGCCAAAAATGCTTGAACTACCACACAATTGCACTCATCTCAAATGCTAGTAAAGAAATGGTCAAAATTCTCCAAGCCAGGCTTCAGCAATACGTGAACCGTGAACTTCCTGATGTTCAATCTGGTTTTAGAAAAGGCAGAGGAACCAGAGATCAAATGGCCAACATCTGCTGCATCATGGAAAAAGCAAGAGTTCCAAAAAAACATCTATTTCTGCTTTATTGACTATGCCAAAGCCTTTGACTGTGTGGATCACAATAAACTGTAGGAAATTCTGAAAGAGATGGGAATACCAGACCACTTGACCTGTCTCTTGAGAAACCTATATGCAGGTCAGGAAGCAACAGTTAGAACTGGACATGGAACAACAGACTGCTTCCAAATAGGAAAAGGAGTATGTCAAGGCTGTATATTGTCACCCTGCTTATTTAACTTATAGGCAGAGTACATCATGAGAAATGCTGGGCTGGAAGAAGCACAAGCTGGAATCAAGATTGCCAGGAGAAATATCAATAACCTCAGATATGCAGATGACATCACCCTTATGGCAGAAAGTGAAGAGGAACTAAAAAGCCTCTTGATGAAAGTGAAAGTGGAGAGTGAAAAAGTTGGCTTAAAGCTCAACATTCAGAAAACGAAGATCATGGCATCCGGTCCCATCACTTCATGGGAAATAGATGGGGAAACAGTGGAAACAGTGTCAGACTTTATTTTTTGGGGCTCCAAATCACTGCAGATGAGGATTGCAGCCATGGAATTAAAAGACGCTTATCTTGGAAGGAAAGTTATGACCAACCTAGATAGCATATTCAAAAGCAGAGACATTGCTTTGCCAGCAAAGGTCCATCTAGTCAAGGCTGTAGATTTTCCAATGGTCATGTATGGATGTGAGACTTGGACTGTGAAGAAAGCTGAGCACTGAAGAATTGATGCTTTTGAACTGTGGTGTTGGAGAAGACTCTTGCCAGTTCCTTGGATTGCAAAGAGATCCAACAGTCCATCCTAAAGGAGATCATTCCTGGGCATTCATTGGAAGGACTGATGCTAAAGCTGAAACTCCAATACCTTGGCCACCTCACACGAAGAGTTAACTCATTGGAAAAGACCCTGATGCGGGGAGAGATTGAGGGCAGGAGGAGAAGGGGATAACGGAGGATGAGATGGCTGGATGGAATCACTGACTTGATGGACAAATAAGTTTGAGTTTGAGTAAACTCCGGGAATTGGTAATGGACAGGGAAGCCTGGCGTGCTGCTATTCATGGGGTTACAAAGAGGTGGACAAGACTGAGTGGCTGAACTTAACTGAACAATGCTTTTTATTAAGGAAAAAAAAAAAAAACCTTTCAAGTCTCTTGCAAAATTCTGTTGATTTGTCGGTATTTTTTGATTGCATGAAGTTATAGTCTGTACATAAATTCTTCCTTAGATATACATATCACAAACCTCTTCACCCAGTTTGTACCTTTTTTTCATTTATTTAACAGTCTTTTAATGAGAAGGCTTTTAACTTTGAATATCAAAATTTTCTGTTTTTTTTTTTTTTTCATAGAGAGTACATTTGAAGTCATCTCTGTGAAAACCATTGGTGCAAATATTTTTCATATATGTTTTCTTTCAGAGGTTTTAGCTTTTACATTTAAGTCTATGAACTACCTCAAATTAATTCTACTGTATTGTGCAGTATGGGAGTTGAAGATCACATTTTTATATATATTTATTCAACTTTCTCAGTTTACCGGTTGAAGAGAATTTTTATTCTCCATTAAGAAATGTCAATTTATTTTGTGGGCCAAATTCTCATTTACTCATTGGTTTATCCCAGTGTGTTAATATATGCTGTTGATTGCTGTGATTTTATACTGACCTTGAAATCAGGCAGTATACATCCTCAAATTTTGCTTTTCATTTTCAAGATTATGTTTGCTATCACAGATCACAGGTATTTCCACAAAAGGGAAATTGACTTTTGAATCAAATTTTCAACTTCTATTAAAACAATAATGTCTGACAAATTTTATTGGTATTGTATTGAAACTACAATCCTGGAAGAACTGATAACAATATTGTAACTTCCAAAATATGATTACAGTATAGCTACCTATTTTATGTTTTCCTTAATATTATCTCTGCAATCTCTTATAATTTGCAGCAAAAAGTCAAGGTTTTACTCCAATTTGGTTAATTTTATTTTTTATGCAATTTTATATGACATTTAAATATAATTTCCCACTATTCACAGTCAATATATTAAAATAAAATTATTTCTATTGTTGACTAAACAGATGTACAACTTTAGAGTTACAAGTTTAGTTTTATTTGGGGCAAAATGAGGACTGCAGCCCGTGAGGCAGCACCTCAGATAGCTCTGAGAGACTGCTCTAAAGAGGTAGTAGGGGACGGTCAATATATAGGATTTTGGTGAAGAGGGGAGTTCAATACCATTAAGCATTCATTTTACAAAAAGTTTGCTGCTAGTCATGAGGATCTGATGTCACCATGAAGGGATTTATTGCTTTCCTAGATATGAGGAGATGCAATGATTGAGATCATAAAATCTGTTCCTGTAACATCCATCTAAAGACCTGATGCCCTTGTCATTCAGTTGTCAGCAACGATCTTTGCAACTGCAAATTTGTAGTTGACACTGTATAATATATATGTTACTAAATATATGCATTAGTTTTAATATTCATTTAAATATTCTAGCTAGTCAATTATGCTTTGTAATAAATGAGTAAATAAATTTTTACTTCATATACAGCTGTATGTCTTGCACTGATTGATTATCATTTCTACATTCAACAGGAAGAACTTTGAGGTCAAGATTGAATGGAAATGAAGAGTGAACATCTTGCCCCAGCCTCACTTTTAGCAGAAATAAATGCAATATTTCACAATTACATATATGTTAGCTAAATGTATGACTATAGTTTTTAAAGGATTTATCAGTTTTAAAATCAGATTAAAGAAATGCCTTTTGATGCCTAGTTTGCTGAGACTTTTAACAAGAATTAGGGTTTATCAGAAATTTTTCTGCATTTCTTGAAATAATATTATTTATTGTATAACCATAACACATTTTCAAACTCAACCAACTTTACCCTATTTAAGTAAACCTCAGTTAAGATATGTTATCTGTTTTAAATAATATTAGGTTCAATGGCTAATACTGTTTTACAGACTTTTTCTCTATGCTGATGAGTACTGTTGGATTGAAATTATCCATGAAACAATGTGGGCATACATTTTCTGTGAAGGTGTTTGATTACATACCCAATTTATTCAGTAGATATCAGGCTACTCCAGAGACATTAGAAATAAACCCACACACCCACAGTCAATTTCTGACAAAGGTGGCAAGAAGGTACAATAGAGAAAAGATATTCTTTTCAGCAAGTGTTATTCAGAAAGCTGGACAGCCACTTGTGAATCAATGAATTTAGTACACACCTTCATGCCATATACAAAAATAAAGTCAAAATGGCTTAAAGACTTAAATGGAAGACATGACACCTAAACACTCCTAGACGAGAACATGGACAAAATATTCTCTGACATAAATCATACCAAAGTTTTCTTAGGTCAGTATCCCAAAGCAACAGAAATAAAAACAAAAATAAATAGATGGGACCTAATTAAACTTATAAGCTTTTGCATAGCAAAGGTAACCACAAACAAAATGAAAACTTAACCTACAGACTGGGAGAAAATACATGCAAGCTATGCAACCAATAAGGACTTAATTTCCAAAATATACAATAGCTCATACAACACAATTAAAAAAAAAAAAAACAAAACTGGGCAGGAGACCTAAATAGACAGTTCTCCAAAGAAGATATACTAATGGCCAATAGGCACCTGAAAAGATCCTCAGGATTGCTAATTATTAGAGAAATGTAAATCAAAACTACAATGAGGTACCACTTCATAATGGTCAGAATGGCCATCATCAAAAAGTCTACAAATTAAACATGCTGGAGATGGTGTGGAGAACAGTTTGGTAGGAATGCAAACTGGTGCAGTCACTATGGAGAACAGTATGGAAGTCCCTTAAAAAAAAAAAGAAAGAAAAACTAACTAAAAATAGAGTTACCACATAATCCAGCAATCCCACTCCTGGGCATATGTCTGGAAGAGATGAAAACTCTAATTCAAAAACAAACATTCACCCCAACATCCACAGAAGCATTATTCAAAATAGCCAAGAAGTGGAAACAATCTAAGTGTCCATTGACAGAAGAATAGATACAGAAGATGTGGTACATATATACAATGGAATACTTCTCAGCCATAAAAAGTGAAAATAAAATCCATTTATAGCAACATTGTTGCATTTAAAGACTATCATACTAAGTGAAGTCAAAGGCAAATATTATATGATATCACTTTTATGTAGAATCTAAACACTGATGCAAATGAACTTATTTACAAAACAGACTCACTTACATAGAAAACATATTTACAGTTACCAGAGTGGAAAGGGTGATGAGGGATCCACCATAGAACAAGAAACCACAGTCAATATCTTGTAATAAATATAATAAAAAGAACCTGACAAAAGAATCTGATACATACACGAATCACTTTGCTACACACCAGAACACATAATCAACTACATCTCAATAAAAATACATATATTTGAGACCATTCAGATATTCTATTTTCTTTTACAAATTCTGAAAACTTTTCATTTCAAGCAATTTGCCTATTTCATGTGAATCTTTAAGTTTATTAGTACACATTAAATGATAATTTTTCCTTGTTAGTTTAACACTCATATAATCTGTATTAATATTCCTCTGGCATTGCTACTTGATATTTTCTTTCTCTTGATCAGATTTGCTAGAAGTTTAACAATTGTGTTAATTTTTCAAAGAACTAACTTGTATTTTTAATAGTTTCTAGTGTGTTTTCTGTTTCATGATTTCTGTGCTTTTTAAAATTTTGATTCTCTTAAAGAAATTAAGACAAGATATTTAAAAAATATTTTCAATACCCTTTACCATATGTATAGCTTATAATACTTTTCAGCCCTTGTACATTTGAGCATCCTATTAGTATCATTTTCTTTCTATCTAAGAGATATCCCTTTAAGATTTCCTCTTGTGTGGTTTCTCAGCATCTGATAGTGTATTATGTTTTTAATCTGTAAAAGCCCATTTATCTTAATTTTTAAATAATATTTCATTGGATATTGTATTCTGAATTAATTGATTTGTTAGATTTTAGGACTTAATAGATATCATTCACTTATCTTATATTTCCTACTGTTTCAGATGAGAACTTAGCTTGTTCTCCTGTGACAGTTTGGTTCCGAGAGAAGTAGATGCCAAGAGGAAATAGATTTTAAGAGACTGAAAAACAATGGCTACAAAAGATGATGGGGGAGAGAGAGCAGACAATAGCTGAGGAGAGGCTACAGACCACAATGTAGGTTTGACATCTGTGGAAGCAGAGAGAGAAAGAATTGGCTTAAAAAGGTTACCAGGTAATTCCTGAGAAAGTCTTGACCAGACATAGGCAGTCTCTGAGCAAAGCTTTCCCATAAGGGAAGCCTCAAAACATGCAAAATGAAGATCCTAAAGGAAATAAGACCTTATAGGAAATGGCATTATAGATGTGAAAGTATAGTAATGTAACTAAAGGCTACTATAGGTATCTCACTGCAGTCAGATCTGTTGATAGGAGATCTGAGCATGTGTTTAAGGGGTGGACAGACCCTAGGCCAATGCATCTTTATTCTCTGGCTGAATTTAATTAAAGACTGAACAACATTCCCCTCTATCCTGGACATTTGGTCTTATTACAAAGTAAGCCACTAGAATTTAAACATCACACTCTCCTTGTTGTCAACATTTGGCTGCCCCGGGGAAATTAATAAGATACATAATAGAGTAGACCACATAGCATATATTTCAGCAAGACACAACATTACAAGATAAATAAAAGGAGAAACAATGTATTTTTAATGAGTCACAGATTCCTAGAATTTAAATCAAGAGAAGGGGACAATGGAAAAATTTCCCCATGTCTGAGATAATTAGAGCCTCTAGATTTTGAAGAAAGAACGTAATCTTAAAGACCCATAACTACACTATCTCAGGGTGGGGGTGGGGAACCAGCCTGTGGGCAGGACAGCTGCACACTGCGGTTGTGAATGTCACGTTGCAGGGAGGCTGTATTTTCCTAGGGAGTATAAATTATAAGTATTTCTACTCAGGAGATGATTAGCTGTCCTGATTTTCCTACACCTACAGTTTCCTGGCCTTCCACATTTTCAATTCTTAGGCTTAGTTTATATTGCCTTTTGTTGTTATTCTATTTTAAACTAGTATGCTTTTTTCGTTATCTTTCCCATAGATTCTAAACAGTTTTCTCCAATTTTACCTAATACATCATGCTTGAGTCACTATCTTTACACTTGATTTGATATGTATTTACACTATCTTTTTATTAATGGTGAAATATACATTTGTGAAAACTTTAATGTTTTAACTTAAACAGCTGCCTTATCATTATTGAGATTCAAAATACTGGTTAAGTGCATAGTAATATGTCTTTTTTTTTTTTGCTAAATTATATAAAGCTGTCAGAATCTGAAAAAATATATTAACATAAATTATTTCTATAAATTTTTTCATTGATTGACTAAAACTCAATTTATATTTCTAAGGAAATAAAAGGCATTCTGAGTTATCAAGGAATTTGAAATTTATTGCAAAAATAAAGAGGCATTAGCTAACTTAAATTTTAAAAACTTGATATGTTCTACTGCTTTAAAAATAACCAATTTTACATACCTGATATGACTCGATATAAGTATATATATCTTTAAATTATATATGTAAGTGAAAGAAATGAGTCTTTTTTCTGCTAAGTATTTTATTTTCCATTTTACTGCAAAATATTTAAAATTTCTAATGGCCCCATTCAAAAGTCTTGTGGTGGTTATGAATAAATAGCACAAAAATTACTGTCATTGGAGTCTTACATTCATCTCACACCTGTGAGTTTCAAAAAAAAAAAGAAAATTTGTCCATCTGTCTCTTAACAATGTTTATGAAATTCCAGATATCAAAAAGATTTTTTTTAACTTAATGAAATGGTAGTTTTTACTAGCTAAGGCAAATGATCTCTGTCTATCTAATTGTGTCTGTAAGAAGTATTCTCTGAAAAAAATACAATAGGAAGATTTTTCCTTCAATTTAAGGACTTATCGCGTTTATAAAATACCCTATAAACCGCTAATGGCCAACTAAAAGGAAAGTGGCATTTTTAAGAATAAATACATCCCATTTTAGTTAGGACTCATTCAGCAGTATAAATCATCTGAATTGGTTAAAGAAGAAAGCAAACTAGAATTAGTTCATGTGTTTATAATAACAAGAAGTTCTAAGAGATTAAGTTGTTCGAAGATACACCTCCAAAATCACTGCGGATGGTGACTGCAACCATTAAACTGAAAGACACTTGCTCCTTGGAAGGAAAGCTATGACAAACCTAGGCAATATATTAAAAAGCAGAGACATCACTTTGCCGACAAAGATCTGTATAGCTAAAGCTATGGTTTTCCCATTCGTCATGTATGGATATGAAAACTGGACCATAAAGAAGGCTAAAGCCAAAAAATTTATGCTTTCAAATTGTGGTA
This sequence comes from Bos javanicus, assembly GCF_032452875.1. Classification (NCBI taxonomy): domain Eukaryota; kingdom Metazoa; phylum Chordata; class Mammalia; order Artiodactyla; family Bovidae; genus Bos; species Bos javanicus. The sequence continues at coordinate 50,484,717 of NC_083881.1, forward strand.
CTGGAGAAGACTCCTGAAAGCCCCTTGGAGTCAATCCAAAAGGAAATCAGTTCTGAATATTCACTGGAAGGATTGTTGCTGAAGCTGAAATTCCAGTACTTTGGTCACCTGATGTGAAGAGCCAACTCACTGAAAAAGACCCTGACGCTGGGAAAGATTGAGGGCAGGAGGAGAAGAGATTAGCAGAGAATCAGATGGTTAGAAAGCATCACCTACTCAGTGGACTTAAATTTGAGCATACTCGGGGAGACAGTGAACGACAAGGGAGCCTGGCATGCTACAGTCCCTGGAGTCGCAAACAGTCAAACATAACTTAGCAAATGAACAACAGCAAGATATACCTAGCTTTAGAACTATTTTCCAGTTTCTCAGTTAATTCTCCCAGCCTTAATCTGTTTTCATTGTCAGATAAGATCATTGTCAATATGTGTGTGTGACAGCAATGTGACAATAGGCTATCTCAACCCAATGGTCATTCATTTATTCACTTGTGAAAATTAATAGAAGAAAATCTGATTAAAATGGAGTCAAGAGGCCAGAAAGTGATACTCTTGTGCAGGTACCTCTCAACATCAACACAGATCCCCAAATAAACTGCATTTCTGACAGGAAGTGACACTCTTCTCTACTATCGCCAACAGTAGCAAAAAATATTTTCTTCTTGTCCCTCAAAAGCTCAGCCAGCAGGAGGAAAAATTATTTCCTCCTTGGCCCTCAACAGCTCAGCCATGAGAGACTGTATAACTCTGCCAATGTATAGCTGCAGTCGTATCTGACTCTTTCTTTGAGTCCCTAAGGACTATAGCCTTCCAGTATCCTCTGTCCATGGCATTATCCAAGCAAGAACACTGGAATGGCTTGGCATTTCCTCCTCCAGGGAATTTTCCTGACCAAGGGATCTAACCCATGTCTCTTAGGTCTCTTGCAGTGGCAGGTGTGTTCTTTACCACTAGCACAGCCTGGGAAGCACAATGAAAAGCTGGGGCTGCTGCTGCTAAGTCACTCAGTCGTGTCTGACTCTGTGCAACCGCATGGGCTGCAGCCTACCAGGCTCCTCCGTCCATGGGATTTTCCAGGCAAGAGTACTGGAGTGGGTGGCCAATGAAAAGCTACCATACTTCAAACTCTCAAGTTTCCTCCAATGGATGTTTGGTTTACAGCTGCTGCTGCTGCGTCGCTTCAGTTGTGTCTGACTCCGTGCGACCCCATAGACGGCAGCCCACCAGGCTTCCTGTCCCTGGGATTCTCCAGGAAACACTGGAGTGGGTTGCTATTTCCTTCTCCAATGCATCAAAGTGAAAAGTTAAAGTGAAGTCGTTCAGTCGTTCCGACTCTAGTGACCCCATGGACTGCAGCCTACCAGGCCCTTCCGTCCATGGGATTTTCCAGGCAATACTGGAGTGGGGTGCCATTGCCTTCTCCGTGGTTTACAGCAGTACCTCCCAAACTCCCCTTTTTCTCTGTAAAAGAAGTTTTCTCCTTTACCTTATCAGACTGTGTTTTTGCCATAGCGGTATGTCTCAAATTGTAATTTGCTGCTCCTGATTCAGCCAGTTCTGTTGGAAAAATAGCTGGCTGTTCTTTTGTTTTAGGTTAACACACTTAACAAAAATTTAAGTGTCAACCATGTGCCAAGTATTATTCTAGTGATTGAGAATATGAGTGAACTAAAGTAAAACATCACCCTAATCACACTATCAGCATTTCCAATTCACTTTTCCTGTGAAATTTTTGAATTTCACTTTAAAGTTAAGTGAAATTTACTCTACTTTTAAATACTTTAAAAGTAAAACATTCACTTTACTTTTTTTCAACATAATGCTGTTGTAATCTTCCATAGTAGTGTTTGTGCCTTGTAAAATGCAAGTCCATAAGACTTTTTCCAGTCGCTGCTCTTTCCCACGTATTGATTATGCTTGTCACACGATATGTGACTGAAAACATTTAGTACATTTGTTAAAACAGACCAACCAGGTATTCCAAAGAGCAGAACTGATGTTAGGTATTCTGGATCAGAAATTTCAGAACTGTCGAAAGTTCTTTGGTTTACTGCCTACTCCTATCCCTATCTGTGTTTATCATGAAAACTCTCTCCACATGCATCAAACTGCCCTCAAGCAGAGTCAAGTCTAAATCATCCTTTAGAGATTGGAATCCTACTGAAAAAATGAGTTTTATCTGTCTAAGCATTAATATTTATTTCATAAAACATCTCACAAATTGACTTCTATGTGGAGGAGAAGTGCAGTTAGTTTGAAAAAAATAAAAGAAACAAAAAGGAACCTGTTATGTCCAATATCCCAAGTCAGATAAGAAAGTTAAAATAATAGCAATATAGTGATTTTCTATTATTTGCTTTTTCCAGTAGAAATATTTTAGCTTATTCTCCAAATAACAATGGTCATTGGATATCATAAAATCAATGGCCCCAAATACTGTGTCCTTCTTAACAACAGCACTTAAAATATGTAGACGTGGGCTCTCACAAGGCCATCATTAAAGATATTCTACAGTCTTCTGTGATAGAGATAAGAATGCTGTTAAGAAGATCCTGGAATTAGTATTCAGAGCAAGTGACTTCACATTTTGGGGACACAGCTATTTCCATTTTAAAACTGAGTTCTGACCACAGGAACAATAAAGACATTTCTTGCTTTATACTCATTTACTCTAGGGCTTTCTTGGTGTCTCAGGCAGTAAAGAGTCTGCCTGCAATGCGGGAGACCTTGGTTCGATCCCTGGGTCGGGAAGATCTCCTGGAGAAGGAAATGGCAACCCATTCCAGTATTCTTGCTAGAAAATCCCATGGATGGAGTTGCCTGTCAGACTACAGTCCATGGGGTCACAAAGAGTCAGACATGACTGAGCGACTTTCACATACATACATTCTAATTTAGGTATTCATGGAATTAAGAAGTGTGGTATACTTTTGAAAATGTAACTTTGTATAAGGACTATTTTTGTTATATATGAAGATATATAGCTGTAAATGGACACATATCAAGTATTATCTAGCATCTATTTGTTTTCTACCAGGGGCCTCCACAAATAAAAATAAGACTGACCTTGTGAGGGTCTTAACAATCTCAGGGAATTTAATTACTTAAACTATTGTTCTTTCTTTTTGTTTTTGGATTTAAAAAAAAAATATATATATATATATAAGAACACATTTTAAAAGATTAGCTCTAGATTCCTATGTTATGATACAAGTTATGATCTAGATATAAGTAATGAACATGTAACCGAATATAAGTTAGATGAGAGCTCTCATGTAACTAATACACTTTAACATTTCTTTTTAGTGAAAATTAAACATTATTTTTATTAAAATGATGAATTAAAGGCAAATAAATCCAAATGGGTTTATATTACTGACTATCTGATTGTGACAAAACTTCATCGATGATCATTTTGACATGCTTCTGAGCAACAAATGCACAAAAATATCCACAATGTGCTGCCTCTTTACCAGCATGTTTGTCAAGAGTTACTTAACTGCTTTTATTAAAGATGCCTCCTAGGCAGTGCTTGAACTCAGTGGGTAAAGAACTTGCCTGCAATACAGGAGATGCAGGTTCAACCCCTGAGTCAGGAAGATCCCCTGGAGGAGGACATGCAAACCCATTCCAGTGTTTTTGCCTGGAATATCCCATGAACAGAGGAGAGGGGCTTGCGAAGAGTTGGACACAACTGAAGCAATCGAATGTACACACACAGGCAGTGCTCACCTGGATCATTAAATGATTCAATCAAAACAAGGACATATAAAAAAGCAAGATGTATTGTCATAGTTACTTCATCTGTTACTATTATCCTATCTCCTAAGATTTCTGAGATACGGATCTCCTTTTGCTACTCTTAGCCCTATTACTGGGTTCTCCCTTGTACAACTTGGACTATTTTCCTGCTAACCCTCTGCAGATACTCGATCTGGACCACTCCCACAATGTTCCAACTCTTGAAGCATAGATATCTTGTTAATTTCCTCACGTTATCTTTTGCCATCTAATGCCTCATGCTGAATAACTTCAGCAGGCTCTTGAAATCTGCTGTATGTCTGTTCCTTTGCTTGTTTTTTTTTTTTTTTTTAATTTTAACTTGGTAAACTTTTAATTTGGAAATCAATGAGAAAATAAATTTTGTTGGCAGGTGAATTCTTTACCACTGCACTACCTCAGAAGCCCATTAAACATATAAAAATGTTCCCAATTCATTTGCCTTTTTTTTTTCCTATAGCACTAAAGACCCTGCTGTTTATTATTAAATGAATAAACAATCATTACATTTTATAAAAACAGAGGACATAAATCCTTAACTTCACAGTTTCCCACTTGTATAGGTAAATTAAATGCTGCTGTTTGACCTGCCTCTAGGGAAGCTTAAAAAATTGAAATGCTGTTAAAATGACAGCAAGTGGTAGTTCAAGAACAATAACAAATCAAAGGTTTATATGAATATTTATATATAACATATATATTCACTTATTATTAGGTATTATCCTCACTTTAAATTCACCTGCTGCTTCTGAAAAGCAACTATGTTATACTGTGATAAATTAGAATGAGAGATGCAAAAACTACATGCTGATGTCTAGAAAGAAGCAACTGCTAAGAGATTAGCAGTTGTATAATAACAATTATAACTGTATGAACACAATCTCAAAGGAACACATAGAAGAGGAATTCCACTTTCATCCAGTAACTGGATATAATGTTTAAAATATGGGAGAAAAGAATGATGCTTTGACAGTAATGGATATGAAAGTAGACTCTGATGACAGATTACAAAGTTCAAATACTAAAACTAGCACTTCTGGGTCTATGATCTTGCGAATACATCAGTGTTTTTTTTTTTTAATTTTATTTTATTTTTAAACTTTACATAATTGTATTAGTTTTGCCAAATATCAAAATGAATCCGCCACAGGTATACATGTGTTCCCCATCCTGAACCCTCCTCCCTCCTCCCTCCCCATACCATCCCTCTGGGTCGTCCCAGTGCACTAGCCCCAAGCATCCAGTATCGTGCATCGAACCTGGACTGGCAACTCGTTTCATACATGATATTTTACATGTTTCAATGCCATTCTCCCAAATCTTCCCACCCTCTCCCTCTCCCACAGAGTCCATAAGACTGTTCTATACATCAGTGTCTCTTTTGCTGTCTCGTACACAGGGTTATTGTTACAATCTTTCTAAATTCCATATATATGCGTTAGTATACTGTATTGGTGTTTTTCTTTCTGGCTTACTTCACTCTGTATAATAGGCTCCAGTTTCATCCATCTCATTAGAACTGATTCAAATGTATTCTTTTTAATGGCTGAGTAACACTCCATTGTGTATATGTACCACAGCTTTCTTATCCATCTTATCCATTCATCTGCTGATGGACATCTAGGTTGCTTCCATGTCCTGGCTATTATAAACAGTGCTGCGATGAACATTGGGGTACACGTGTCTCTTTCCCTTCTGGTTTCCTCAGTGTGTATGCCCAGCAGTGGGATTGCTGGATCATAAGGCAGTTCTATTTCCAGTTTTTTAAGGAATCTTATGGAAAACAGGAATATTACTTATTTCTTACTAGCATGATCTTATTCAATTAGCTAATTAATGTAATCATGTATTAGCTAACTACTTAAAATATAATAAGTATTAATAATTTAAATATTGCTTGTACCACCTTGTTAATAGTACACAGTTTCATTAAGAAATCTATAAGATATAATTATTTCATATTCAGTTCAGTTCAGTTGCTCAGTAATGTCTGACTCTTTGTGACCCCAAGAACTGCAGCACACCAGGCCTCCCTGTCCATCACCAACTCCAGGAACCCATCCAAACCCATGTCCATTGAGTCAGTGATGCCATCCAACCATCTCATCCTCCATCGTCCCCTTCTCCTCCTGCCCTCAATCTTTCCCAGTATCAAGGTCTTTTCAAATGTGTCAGCTCTTCACATTAGGTAGCCAGAGTGATTGGAGTTTCAGCTTCAACATCAGTCATTCCAATGAACACCCAGGACTGATCTCCTTTAGGATGGACTGGTTGGATCTCCTTGCAGTCCAAGGGACTCTCAAGAGTCTTCTCCAACACCACAGTTCAAAAGCATTAATTCTTCGGCGCTCAGCTTTCCTTATAGTCCAACGCTCACATCCATACATGACCACTGGAAAAACCATAGCCTTGGCTAGACGGACCTTTGTTGGCAAAGTAATGTTTCTGCTTTTGAATATACTGTCTAGGTTGGTCATAACTTTCCTTCCAAGGAGTAAGTGTCTTTCAATTTCATGGCTGCAATCACCATCTGCAGTGATTTTGAAGCCAGAAAAATAAAGTTAGCCACTGTTTCCCCATCTATTTGCCATGAAGTGATGGGATCTCATATTAAAAGCTTTATATTTCCAGAGCTTGGTTGTAATGTGGGTGACGGTAAATATCCAGGTTATTACCACAAAATATTTGGAGTTTTGTGACTGGCTCTTATCAGAGAATAAATATCAGGAAAAAATGGTGTTTTTCAGGCTAAATACAGAAACAGATAATTTAAAATTCATTCATGAAATAGAAACACATAAACATTGTCCATAGTCTCTTATATGAGATTCAGAACACTATTTTAGAGCAATGTTTTCCTCATTTCCAAGGCAGAAATCTCAAATTGTTTAAAAATAATCTAACCCTATTAATGGGTTCATCTTATTAATCACCCCTTCAAGATAAGAATGCTTATACATTATGCCCAAGAACTGGATAGCAAATTTTTTAATTTTACAATTTCTTAACATGATGGAAAATTGAAAAAATATTTGGCCAATTCTTTCCCTCTAGAAGGTAATAACATAGAATTGGCAATTTTTTTTCCTTTCAATAGTCTGATATCTGCAAACTTACATCATATTCCCTACAAAACATTACAGCCTATAATATTTGCCTCAAAACATAAAGGTAGAGAACAACTTATTCTAATATTACAAAAATGTAATGAGAACAGTGTAAATATCTCATGCATCTCCAAAAATCCCATTTTTAGACATTAGTCTTATATTTTACATTCCACTTCATTTTATTCAAAATGAATTCTGCTGTACTTTGTGTTGATGTCTCAATTTTTACTATTTCAAAACTTATTTAGCTAAAAGCTGGCAGAGAAAGAACTCACTATGCAAAGAATTCATGTATATTTTGAAAAGGATCACCACATTTATATGCATGAATTTTTATTCAGAAAGCTTTTTTTTTATTTTGACAAATAAAAGTATTGAGGAAAACAGAAGACAACATTTTTTCTATAGGGGACTTAATCGACATGCATGTAACTGAAGGAGTCTGGGGTAGTCATATTTCTATTAAGTGGTGCTTAGTGAACTGTGAACTTCCTGATGTTCAAGCTGGTTTTAGAAAAGGCAGAGGAACCAGAGATCAAATTGCCAGCATCCGCTGGATCATGGAAAAAGCAAGAGAGTTCCAGAAAAACATCTATTTCTGCTTTATTGACTATGCCAAAGCCTTTGACTGTGTGGATCACAATAAACTGTGGACAATTTTGAAAGAGATGGGAATACCAGACCACCTGACCTGCCTATTGAGAAATCTGTATGCAGGTCAGGAAGCAACAGTTAGAACTGGACATGGAACATATGCAGAGTACATCATGAGAAACGCTGGTCTGGAAGAAACACAAGCTGGAATCAAGATTGCCAGAAGAAATATCAATAACCTCAGATATGCAGATGACACCACCCTTATGGCAGAAAGTGAAAAGGAACTAAAAAGCCTCTTGATGAAAGTGAAAGTGGAGAGTGAAAAAGTTGGCTTAAAGCTCAACATTCAGAAAATGAAGATCACAGCATCTGGTCCCATCACTTCATGGGAAATAGATGGGGAAACAGTGGAAACAGTGTCAGACTTTACTTTTTTGGGCTCCAAAATCACTGCAGATGGTGATTGCAGCCATGAAATTAAAAGAAGCTTACTCCTTGGAAGGAAAGTTATGTCCAACCTAGATAGCATATTCAAAAGCAGAGACATTACTTTGCCAACAAAGGTTCGTCTAGTCAAGGCTATGGTTTTTCCTGTGGTCATGTATGGATGTGAGAGTTGGACTGTGAAGAAGGCTGAGTGCTGAAGAATAGATGCTTTTGAACTGTGGTGCTGGAGAAGACTCCTGAGAGTCCCTTGGACTGCAAGGAGATCCAACCAATCCATTCTGAAGGAGATCAGCCCTAGCATTTCTTTGGAGGGAATGATGCTGAAGCTGAAACTCCAGTACTTTGGCCACCTCATGCAAAGATTTGACTCATTGGAAAAGACTCTGATGCTGGGAGGGATTCAGGGCAGGAGGTGAAGGGGATGACAGAGGATGAGATGGCTGGATGGCATCACTGACTCCATGGATGTGAGTCTGAGTGAACTCTGGGAGTTGGTGGTGGACAGGGAGGCCTGGCGTGCTGCAATTCATGGGGTCGCAAAGAGTCGGACACGACTGAGCAACTGAACTGAACTGAACTGAACCCTACCTGAAGAGTTTTATTGGAATATATTCCATTAATTTTGCAGTTTTTTAATAGACTGGGAAGTGGAGACCTATCAGCTACAGTTAACCCCATATTTATGTGAATTTAATTTTTCCTGGGTTTATATATAATTGATTTTGGAAATAAATTATAATAATCTCTACTATTCAATACTGTTTTATACCTGCTGCTATTTAATCACTAAGCCATGCCCAACTCTTTGTGACCTCATGGACCATAGCCCGCCAGCCTCCTCTGCCCATGGGATTCTCCAGGCAAGAATCCTGGAGTGGGTTGCCATTTCCTTCTCCAGAGGAGTCTTTCCAATCCAGGGATTAAACCTACATCTCCTGTGTCTCCCCCTTGGCAGATGAATTCTTACTACTGCACCATGTGGGAAGCCCCTAGCCTGAGTCAAATATTAAGTATTAATATATAGCTGGCCCTTACTTTCCAGGCTGCTCAATGGTAAAGAATCTGCCTGCCAAGCAGGAGAGGCAGGTTCAATCCTTAGTGGAGAAGATACTCTAGGGAAGGAAATGGCAACCAACTCCAATATTCTTGGCTGGAAAAATCCCATGAACAGAGTAGCCTGGAGGGCTACAGTCCATGGGATCACAAAGAATCAGAGATGACTGAGCATGCATGGCCTTTACATAACTAAACCAAATCAATTTAAAACAAATTTTTGCTGTTGTTGTTCAGTCGCTAAGTCATGTTGGACTATTTGTGACCCCATGGGCTGCAGCATGCCAGACTCCTCTGTCCTCCACTATCTCCCAGAGTTTGCTCAGATTTAAGTCCATTGGATTGGGGATACTACCTAACCATTTCATCCTCTGCTACCACTTCTCCTTTTGTCTTCAACCTTTCATAGCATCAGGGTCTTTTCCAATGAATCAAGTGGCCAGGGGAATAGAACTTCAGCTTCAGCATTTGTCGTTTCAATGAATATTCCGGGTTGATCTCCTTTAGGATTGACTGCTTTGATCTCCCTGCAGTCCAAGGGATTCTAAAGAGTGTTCAGCACCACAATTTGAAAGCATCGATTCTTTGTCCATTTGTGCATTTTCTTTTACTATTTATTTTAGGTGACTATTAATTTTTAGATCATTTTTTACAGTAGTAAATAGGCTGTATCTCTGTAAGCATCAGCTACTTCAGCTCACATCTATTCTGAATCTCTTACTATTACTTAAAAGGAACAAATTTCTTACTCTCCAAGATGGACTTTCTTTCCACACCATCATCCTGTTTTTATCTCCTGCTGGGCTTCCATTTCCATGATTGCCCTTTATTCTTACATATTCAGTTTTCTCTCTCCACTGACTCCTTGCTTTCATAATGTAAACATAATTATGCATCCATTATCTTGTAAAACTCCTGGAACTTTAGGTGTGCATTTCCTTCTACTTTTTCCTCTCATTTTTAATAGTCATTAAATAATATTTCTCAGTTTCTTTTTTTAAGCATGTGTATTGTTAAAAAAAAAAAAACTCAAAAAAACTCAAAGAAAACTGTAATTAGCACCATGAAGAATGGGAATTGTGTGTGTGTGTGATTGCATTCATTTTTTTTTTTTTAGTTTTTTTTTAATTAATTAATTTATTTATTTTACTTTACAATACTGTATTGGTTTTGCCATACATTCACTTGAATCCACCATGAGTGTACATGTGTTACCCATCGTGAATCCCCCTCCCACCTCCCTCCTCATCCCATCCCTCTGGGTTATCCAAGTGCACCAGCCCAGAAACCAGAATCAAAAGAATTGGAATTCTTAACATTCACATACAAAAATCATATATTCCTGCCTGTGTGCATAAATACTTTAACAGACAAAGGGCCAAACCACACATGCTATTTGAAGAAGTTATTTTATAATGTTAAATATTTGGCAAGATCATTAAATTTCTAATGTGCACACTGCTATGTGGGTTTGTCAGCAACATTTCAATGACACACTTCTTGTAACATCACTGATGCTTTTTTAATTTTCTAGGAGAAGGGGAATTTTTAAGAATTTCTATCAATAGCTGTTTTCTAACACCCACTTTCGTGATCTTTCTCTTGCTCTTGCATCACCTCTCTCTTCTGGGTTCCCTATACCTCCCTGGCCATTGCTGCTGCTGCTAAGTCGCTTCAGTCGTGTCCGACTCTGTATGACCCCATAGACGGCAGCCCACCAGGCTCTCCCATCCCTGGGATTCTCCAGGCAAGAACACTGGAGTGGGTTGCCATTTCCTTCTCCAATGCATGAAAGTGAAAAGTGTAGTGAAGTCGCTCAGTCCTGTCCAACTCTTAGCGACCCCATGGACTGCAGCCTACCAGGCTCCTTCATCCGTGGGATTTTCCAGGCAAGAGTACTGAAGTGGGGCGTTATTGCCTTCTCCAAAATAATCTCATCCATATCAATGATTACTATTTTAAGATTATAACTCCCAGAATGATTCTCTGATTCAAGGGTGTGTGGAAGGAGATATTAAGTGTGTATCTAAATGGATAAAAAGAAGATAAAGCTGGAATCAAGATTGCCAGGAGAAATATCAATAACTTTAGATATGTGGATGACACCACCTTTATGGCAAAAAGTGAAGAAGAACTAAAGAGCCTCTTGATGAAAGTGAAAGAGGAGAGTGAAAAAGTTGGCTTAAAGCTCAACATTCAGAAAGCTAAGATCATGGCATCCAGTCCCATCACTTAATGGAAAATAGATGGGGAAACAGTGGCTGACTATTTTTCTGGGCTCCAAAATCACTGCAGATGATGACTGCAGCCATGAAATTAAAAGATGCTTACTCCTTGGAAGGAAAGTTATGACCAACCTAGATAGCATATTAAAAAGTAGAGACATTACTTTGTCAATAAAGGTCTGTACAGTCAAGGCTACGGCTTTTCCAGTAGTGATGTATGGATGTGAGAGTTGGACTATAAAGAAAGCTGAGTGCCGAAGAATTGATGCTTTTGAACTGTGGTGTTGGAGAAGACTCTTGAGAGTCCCTTGGACTGCAAAGAGATCCAACCAGTCCATCCTAAAGGAGATCAGCCCTGGGTATTCTTTGGAAGGACTGATGCTGAAGCTGAAACTCCAATACTTTGGCCACCTGATGTGAAAAGCTGACTCATTTGAAAAGACCCTAATGCTGGGAAAGATTGAGGGCAGGAGGAGAATGGGATAACAGAGGATGAAATGGTTGGATGGCATCACCGAATCAATGGACATGAGTTTGGGTGAACTCTGGGAGTTGGTGATGGACAGGGAGGCCTGGCGTGCTCTGGTTCATGGGGTTGCACAGAGTCGGACATGACTGAGTGTCTGAACTGAACTGAAATGTATATAAGACCAAGTAACTGAGATTCAACCTAAAAAAAGCATATATAATATTTTACTCAAAAAAATGCTTTCCTAGGAGTATTAGGCCACACTCCTGTGTGTCATTGCCAACTCAGTTCACTCTCATCTCTCTTCATAATGTATGGATTAGATTCTACTCCATAAAACTACATCTACTTATTCCCTCTTGTCACTAGTTCCTTTAGTACAGGTCAGCAACTTTTGTCACCTAGATCATCACAAAATTCACCCAACAGGTCTATTTACTACTTGTCTTTTCACATCTACATCCACTAGAGGTACCACCATTTCCTCAGAAGCAAACTAAATTGTATCACTCTTCTGCTTAAAATCTTTCAAGAACACAAGTAACTGTCCTTTGCACATCTGTAGCAACCCTTCTGTCTTCATTTCTTTCCTTCCCCAATTTCACCCATTATGCTTCCAGTCAGACCTGTCCTCTGTCCTTGATTCTATTTAACTACCTCAAAGGACTTGATATATTATGCTCATTCAACCTCAAACACTGTTCCTTTCCTGTTCACCAATGACTTCAAAAATTGCTCAAGCTTCTCTGAAACTTTCCCAGACCTTAACAGTAACATTTATTTTTTATTTTGTAACCTCCTTAGGTATGTATCATTTTATGCATATCTTAGATATGTATACCATCAATACCTATCTATATGTATCTCAATATATTTAGATTGATTCCATTTCTACCCTTTTAAATTCCGTAATTTGCATCTGTGTTGGGTTCTACTTGAAACCGAATATTTTATTTCCATTTGTATATCCACAGTACCTCAGTTCAGTTTAGTTGCTCAATTGGGTCCAACTCTGCAACCTACTGGAGAAGGCAATGGCATCCCACTCCAGTACTCTTGCCTGGAAAATCCCATGGATGGAGAGCCTGGTAGGCTGCAGTCCATGGGGTCGCTAAGAGTCGGACACGACTGAAGTGACTTAGCAGCTGCAACCTACTGGACTGCAGCATACCAAACTTCCCTGTCCATCACCAACTCTTGGAGCTTGCTCAAACTCACTGCATTGAGTCGGTGATCCAATCCAACCATCTCATCCTCTGTTGTCCACTTGTCCTCCTGCCTTCAATCTTTCCCAACATCAGGGTCTTTTCAAATTAGTCAGTTGTTTGCATCAGGTGGCCACAGTATTGGAGTTTCAGATTCAGCATCAGTCCTTCCAATGAATGTTCAGGACTGATATCTTTTAGGATGGACTGGTTGGATCTCCTTGCAGTCCAAAGGACTCTCAAGAGTCTTCTCCTACATAACAGTTCAAAGGCATCACTTCATCAGCACTCAGCTTTTCTTATAGTCCAACTCTCCCATCGATACATGACTACTGGAGAAACCATAGCTTTGACTAGATGAACCTTTGTTGGGAAAGTAAAGTCTCTGTTTTTAAATATACTGTCTAGGTTGGTCATAACTTTCCTTCCAAGGAGTAAGCGTCTTTTAATTTCATGGCTGCAATCACCATCTACAGTGATTTTGGAGCCCCCCCCCACAAAAAAAGTCTCTCATGTTTCCATTGTTTCCCAATCTATTTGTCATGAAGTGAAGGGACCAGATGCCATGATCTTACTTTTTTGAATGTTGAGCTTTAAGCCAGCTTTTTCACTCTCCTCTTTCACTTTCATAAAGAGGCTCTTAGCTCTTCTTAGCTTTCTGCCATAAGGATGGTGTCATCTGCATATCTGAGGTTATTGATATTTCTCCCAGCAATCTTGATTCCAGCTTGTGCCTCATCCAGCCCAGTGTTTCTCATGATGTACTCTACATATAAGTTAAATAAGCAGGGTGACTATATACAACCTTGCCAGGTTCCTTTCCCAATTTGGAACCAGTCTGTTGTTCCATGTGCAGGTTTAACTGTCGCTTCTTCACTCTAATACAGATTTCTCAGGAGGCAGGTCAGGTGGTCTGGTATTCCTATCTTATTCAGAATTTTCCACAGTTTGTTGCAATCCACAGAGTCAAAGGTTGTGGTGTAGTCAATAAAACAGAAGTAGATGTTTTTCTGGAACGCTCTTGCTTTTTCCATGATCCAACAGATGTTGGCAATTTGATCTCTGGCTCCTCTGCCTTTTCTAAATCCAACTTGAATATTTGGAAGTTCATGGTTCATGTATTGCTGAAGCCTGACTTGGAGAATTTTGAGGATTACTTTACTAGCGTGTGAGATGAGTGCAATTGTGTGGCAGCTTGAACATTCTTTGGCATTGACTTTCTTTGGGATTGGAATGAAAACTGACCTTTTCCAGTTCTGTGGCCAGTGCTGAGTTTTCCAAGTTTGCTGGCTTATTGAGTGCAACACTTTCACAGCATCATCTTTTAGGATTTGAATTAGATCAACTGGAATCCCATCACCTCCACTAGCTTTGCTCATAGTGATGCTTTCTAAGCCCCACTTGACTTCGTCTTCCAGGATGTCTGGCTCTAGGCAAGTGATCACACTATCATGATTATCTGGGTCATGAAGATCTTTCTTGTGTAGTTCTTCTGTGTATTTTTGCCATCTATTCTTAATATCATCTGCTTCTGTTAGGTCCATACCATTTCTGTCCATTATTGAGCCCATCTTTGCATGAAATATTCCTTTATTATCTCTAATTTTCTTGAAGAGATCTCTAGTTTTTCCCATTCTATTATTTTCCTCTATTTCTTTGCATTGACCACTGAGGAATATGCTACAATATGCTACTAGAAAAGAGTAGAGAAATAACTCCAGAAAAAAAGAGGAGATGGAGCCAAAGCAAAACAACACCCAATTGTAGATGTGACAGTTGATGGAAGTAAAGTCCAATGTTTCAAAGAACAATATTGCCTAGGAACCTGGAATGTTAGGTCCATGAATCAAGGTAAATAGGAAGTGGTCAAAACAGGATATGGCAGAATGATCTCTGTTTGTTCCCAAGGCAAACCATTCAATATCACAGATAACCAAGTCTATGCCTCAACTGGCAATGCTGAAGACCTACAAGACCTTCTAGACCTAACACCCAAAAAAGATGTCCTTTTCATTATAGGGGACTGGAATGCCAAAGTAGGAAGTCAAGAGATATCTGGAGTAACAGGCAAACTTGGCGCTGGAGTACAAAATGAAGCAGGTCAAAGGCTAACAGAGTATTGTCAAAGATAAAACTGATCATTGCAAACATTCTCTTCCAACAACACAAAAGACTCTATACATGGACATCTCCAGACAGTCAACACCGAAATCAGATTGATTATATTCTTTGCAGCCAGAGATGGAGAAGCTCTATACAGTCAGCAAAAGTAAGACTGGCAGCTGTCTGTAGTTCAGACCATGAACTCCTTATTGCAAAATTCAGACTTAGCTTAAAGAAAGTAGGAAAAATTACTAGACCATCCAGGCATGACCTAAATCAAATCCCTTATGATTATATAGTGGAAGTCAGAAATAGATTCAAAGGATTAGATCCGATAGAGTGCCTGAAGAACCATGGATAGAGATTCATAGTTCACATCATTGTACATGAGGCAGTGATCAAGACCATCCCCAAGATAAATAATTGCAAAAAGGCAAAATGGTTGTCTGAGGAGGCCTTACAAATAGCTGAGAAATGAAGAGAAGTGAAATGCAAAGGAGCAAAGGAAGGATATATGCATTTGAATGCTGAGTTCCAAAGAACAGCAAGGGGAGATAAGAAAGCCTTCCTCAGTGATCAGTCAATAGTGCCTGTCTTGTAATAAAATTGTTAATGATGATTAACATTTACTGAGTGGTAGTTCTTTGCATGTATTACAAATAAATTTTTACACCATAACTGAGAGTTTTTAAGACCAAGGGCTTCCCAGGTGGTGCTAGTGGTAAAGAAACTGTCTGCAGGCAATGTAAGAGACGCAGGTTTGATCCCTGGGTCAGGAAGATCCCCTGGAGAAGGCTATGGCAAACCACTCAAGTAGTCTTGCCTGGAGAATCCCATGGACAGAGGAGCCCAGCAGGCTACATTCCATGGGGTTTCACAGAGCTGGACATGACTTAAGTGACTTAGCTTCATAATTTAGAAGTCCACCCCCTATAAAGAATTTAACTTGCCCAAGTTTAAATAGCTAGAAAATGGCAAACATGGGATTTGAAACCTAGCATTCTGGTTCTAAATCCTGAATAACACTCAGTATATAGTGTGTAACACACAATTCAGCAAATGAATGAATAACAAAAGTTTTACACAAATGCTTAAGTTTTTTTTTTTTTTTTTGTCTCAACCAGGGTTTTTTGATGAGTCCAAATTTGTTCTCTGTTATGTAAGTCCTTAAGATGGTGGCAGAGTGGTAAAGAATGCACCTGCAATGAAGGAGATGCAAGAGCCATGAGTTTGATCTCTGGGTCAGGAAGATCTCTTAAAGGAGGAAAATGGCAAGCCACTCCAGCATTCTTGCCTGAGAAATCCCATGGACAGAGGAACCTGGTGGGCTATAGTCCATGGAATTGCAAAGATTCAGACATGGCTGAGCATGCACACATATGATTTCTTATGTCTTTAATAAAGATGATTTTATAATAATTGAATCAGAGATATATACCTAAAATCAGAGTACTTTTACTCAACTATCAACTTAAGGCACAAAATAGAATTCTATAAGAGTAGAAAGACAACTGGAGAAGGCAATGGCAACCCATTCCAGTACTCTTGCCTGGAAAATCCCATGGGCGGAGGAGTCTTGTAGGCTGCAGTCCACGGGGTCTCGAAGAGTCGGACATGACTGACTTCACTTTGACTTTTCACTTTCGTGCATTGGAGAAGGAAATGTCAACCCACTTCAGTGTTCTTGCCTGGAGAATCCCAGGGATGGGGGAGCATAGTGGGCTGCCGTCTATGGGGTCGCACAGAATCGGACATGACTGAAGCGACTTAGCAGCAGCAGCAGCAGCAGAAAGACAACAAGGGCCTTATGGAGCATAAGCCTTATCTCCCTCTGGCGAGCATATTCTATATTTTAAACAATCATATAGTTGGGCTCCTCAGGGAAAGAATTTGTTCCTATTATTTGCACCCCAAATTATTATATTTTTATGCAAATTTCTAATATCAAACTTAAAAACTTTTTAAAAATTAGATAAAACAAAGCAGTGATAAAAATGTAATGAGCAATAGTCTGGAGGAATCATCATTTCTGCCAATATACATCAATGCATTTTTTCCCAGGAGGAAGTCCAGCACATGTTTTCCAGTGTTAGAGCAAGCCCAGAGTGAATAACCACATTTTCACACTAAAGATGAAATATGGGAAACAAAGGACAAAAATCTGTGTAACTGAAACTTATCAATCTTCTCCAAAATCTAGTCACCACAATTTCTAAAACAACATAAACAATACCATGGAGTATTGTGATGATAGTGTTGTACTGATGTAAACATTAGAAAAACTGGCCAGCGCTATCTCTTTCCAGGTAAAATATCATGCCATCATGATGTCTTTGATTGCTACCTGCAGCTGAAAGAAATGTTTCCTCTAGAAGAAAAGTCTGTTATGCCCTAAGGTTGGTGACATCCTCTCGGGAAAAAAAAAAAAAAAGGTAGAGAGAAGAGTATGAAAAATAATAGTTTAGACTTTAAGTGTCAATGGCCTGAATAAGAATGTCATACTGAATCATCCTCAGCTTCCCTGGTGGCTCAGATGGTAAAGAATCTGCCTGCAATGCAGGAGTCTGGGATTCTATCCCTAGTTGGGGAAGATCCCCTGGAGAAGGGAGTGGCAAATTACCCCAGTATTCTCATGGTAAAAGGAGCCTGGGAAGCTAAAGTCCATGGGGTTGCCAAAAGTCAGACATGACTGAGCAACTAACACTTTGACTTTCTTTAACTGAATCACCCTGACCCAAAGAGGAAAGCAATCATCCTACAAGACAGATGATAACATAGGTATTAGAACTGGTAACATAATCCTGCAAAATTGGTAATTATCAGTGCCAGCTGTACTATTTAGAAAATCAAAATATTATGTAGACATTAAGGAAAAAATATTAAAATAGCTGGGAAAAAATCTGTGTCCATATGTCCCCAGAGCACATTTATTTTTGTAGGCATCTACATGTTCAGTCACCAACATGCAATCAAGAAATAAATTTGGCTATGTAGGAGGCTGTGTGGGCAATAGAGAATAATAAAATAACTAGAAAAAAGTCATTTACAATATTATTAAAACAGAGGAGGATAACCTAATGATAGGATTCTCTTCAATTTACATTTTCCCTAAAAATATATACAGTGGTCTACTTTAGAACTAAGAGTCAGCCTGTGCATATAAGATCCTGGATAAGATTTACATAAGAAATTTACTCATGAGAATATGAGACTTGTTTTATCTTAGAATTCTGCTTATCATACTTGTAACAGAAATGTAATCTTGTATCAGGTAAGATTAATTCAGCAGAGTTAGGCAAAACTTAACATAAATATCTCCCCTATTTCTTAATACCCCTCTTTTAACTATACTAAAATCCTATATATAAACATTGAGTTTTGTTTGATTATCATATCTAGTCCAACACAGTTAATCTAGTTTCATAGCTTCCTTCATGTATCTCAAAATAAGAGCCATTATTATTGTGATAATGATTATTTCTCAATTGATATTTCTAATTCATTAAGCCTATCTCATAGATAATAAAATAGGATTTTATTAAGGTAATTTATAATAAAAAGTAAATGAAAGATTATTGCCATAAGTGACTTTTTGATGTAGGTGAACTTCATTTGAGGTAGAAATTCTAAAAAGTACATTTAAGTAGAAGTTTATGAATATTTAGTAAAATACATGGGTCAGTGTTTTTGAATCATAGTGTTGTTTAAATTTCCTTTCCACAATGCTATTTTGTTTTATCCTCAGCCTGTTGCTATTCCACTATTACCAGAAACAACAACAATACATAAAACAAAATGTCAAAATAAAAAAATTCTAAGTTGCAAAATCAGATACCCACAAGGACCTTGAAGATATGGTTTTAAAAAGGGGGAGAGGGGAAGCAGATTTGAAAACACATGGCCTATCTAAGCTGTGGAAATTATTGCCAAATGGAAACATGGTTGTTGCATTGCAGATGTTCCAATTTTTCAAGAAAATCTGATATTTAGACTCTTATGAGAAATACGCTAATATTAAACATTGACAACTAAGTCATAAAAAATCAATGTGAGACAAACAGAAAGCTTCAATGACCCCAAATTCTACAATGGCCACCCTACTGAAGTAGAAAATGTACAGATTGGTATAATTTGCTACTCACTCTTTTGTACATTGGGCAAATCTCTCTAGGTCTTCTTGATGGTAAAATGAAAGGATTGTGCTAAACCAAAATGTTTCCTCCCAAACCTTTAATTCTTTGAAATTTATTTTATATATGCTTTTAGTGTGCCTTTTGTTTGATCGTAGGATATGTGAATATTGGGCCTATTACATCTGGATTATATACACATTGTGCAATTATATATTCATTATTTTATTTGATATTACAGAAAAGCATTGGAGAAGGCAATGGCACCCCACTCCAGTACTCTTGCCTGGAAAATCCCATGGATGGAGGAGTCTGGTAGGCTGCAGTCCATGGGGTTGCTAAGAGTCGGACACGACTGAGCAACTTCACTTTCACTTTTCACTTTCATGAACTGGAGAAGGAAATGGCAACCCACTCCGGTGTTCTTGCCTGGAGAATCCCAGGGACGGGAGAGCCTGGTGGGCTGACGTCTATGGGGTTGCATAGAGTCGGACACGACTGAAGCGACTTAGCAGCAGCAGCAGCAAGCACTGAGAATATGGTTGGGAACAAGCCCTATGATCCTCATCCATGGAATTTACATCTGAGTGAATGCATGGAAACAAATTAAAAAAAAAAAAAAACACAAATATAATGCATAGGGAGTTTGTTGGATGATGACAACTAGGTAAAAATCAGGATGAAAGGAGAATGGAGAGTGCTTTTAAACTTGAGAGGCAAAGGTAGCTGCAGTAAGAATATAATGTTCAAACAAAGACTTGAAAGAGATAAGGTAACAAACCATGCACCTATCTGGAAGTAGGTTGTTCTGGAAAGGGAAAATAAAAAATACTAACACTCTGAAACAGGAAGCTGATAGAGGATTTGTGATACAGCAGCATGGACAGGAGACATCAAGTATTTTGTGGAAGAGGGAAAGTTAAAAGGTACAGTGGGGAAGGGATTCTGTTTAAAGTGTTGGGGGACAAAAATCAAGATTTTACCTTTTATACTGAGTGAGATGAAAAGTGCTGGAGGGGATTTGTGAGCTAATTTTACTGATTTGTGGTTTAAAAACACTTGGAAAAGAGAATTGCATTTTTTCCCCACAAAATTGTAAAATTACCTGGTTTTCCCTTCACTTCTATCAGTTTTTCCTTTCTATATTCTTAAGACTGTTTATATACTAATTGACACTTAGACATATGACATGTCCTTCTTCATCTCTGTTATCACTTGTTTTGTAGCCTGCAGCTTTTCTATGATTATTGTTTGCATGGTACATCTCTTAAAGTACATTAAGCATTCCTTTTAGACAGCATATGTTTCAGTCTTGATTTATTGTTATATAATTTTGAAATATAATCCATCTCATTTAATGTAATTAGCAAGAGGATGGTTTTTATGTCTCTCTCACCTTACTATCTTTCAGAAATATATTTTTCTACTTGGGGTCATATACTCCCCAAGCGTCATTGTTATTTCACCTTCAGCAACTGACTTTTAAAAAATTTAAGAAAAAAGAAACAGAAAAATAATGCCTAATATTTACTCATTTCTTTTGCTTTCCCTTGCAGTCTGGAGATATAAAATTTCATGTCCTCTTTTTCCTTTTCACTCTATAGTTATTTCTTATGACCAACCTAGATAGCATATTAAAAAGCAGAGACATTACTTTGCCAACAAAGGTCGTCTAGTCAAGGTTATGGTTTTTCCGGTGGTCATGTGTGGATGTGAGAGTTGAACTGTGGAGAAAGCTGAGCGCCGAAGAATTGATGCTTTTGAACTGTGGTGTTGGAGAAGACTCTTGAGAGTCCCTTGGACTGCAAGGAGATCCAACCAGTCCATCCTAAAGGAGATCAGCCCTGGGATTTCTTTGGAAGGACTGATGCTAAAGCTGAAACTCCAGTACTTTGGCCACCTCATGCGAAGAGTTGACTCATTGGAAAAGACTCTGATGCTGGGAGGGATTTGGGGGCAGAAGGAGAAGGGGACGACAGAGGATGAGATGGCTGGATTGCATCACTGACTCGATGGACGTGAGTCTGAGTGAACTCCAGGAGTTGGTGATGGACAGGGAGGCTGCAACTCATGGGGTCACAAACAGTCGGACACAACTGAGCGACTGAACTGAACTGAACTGCGTTCAAGTCTGTTGAAGACAAATCCTCTTCCTTTCTTCAATATGAAATATTACACTTTCACTCTTGAAAGACATGTTCACTAGACAAATAATTCTAAGTTGAAAATGTCTTAAAAATTTTTTTGCCTCATACATAATTATATTTCACTATATTCTTGCCTTTTTTCTGCTAAGTCAGCTGTCAATCCTATTGGCTTTTCCTTGTATGTAATCAAAGCTTTTTCTTCCTTTGGTTGTTTTTAAAACTATAATTTTTATACTAAGTATTTCAGGGGAGTGTGTAAATTCCTAGGTTCCATCTCATCGTGACAAAATTTTGAAGCGAAGGATGGACAGTGTTAAAGCTCTTGGATGGACCGTGTTACAGCTCTGTGTTACAGCTCAGTTTTGTTTGGAAAATAAAGGAATGTACATCCTCAAGGTGTGAGGGCATGATGACCCAAAAGTCATGAAGAGAAGAGTGGCCCCTGGCCCAATTTTGGCTCCTCTTTTTATATATTTTTTTCTCCACCCGCTGGACCTGCCCTGTGTAAATTGGGCTAGCCAGGAGTGCTGTTTGTTTTACCTCAGGTCCTCACTCTGGTCCTCAGACCTTCCTTTGTTCTATTTTGGCGGGCTTTTCCCTTCTTTGTCTTTTAGCCACTGCCATTTTGGACTCCTTTTTCCTATTCTAACTAGGAGGTCATCACAGAGTAAGTAGCCCCTGTGTGAACCAAGAGATTCTCGGATCTACCTGCCACATCCAGTTGCACTCTTGGCTCCAGCCCCGTGATGGTTATCTGTGATAGGCGGGTTGGCTGGAGTGGGCCACTTAAGTCCTGTTGAACCATCGTGAGGGAAGGCTTGGCACTTGACCTTGAATCTCTTGGGTCCTCAGGGCAGAGTGCCATGCAATGTCCCAATTGATGGCATTTGTAGCAAGCCATTTGTCATGGTATGGACACTCTTTGGCCCAATGCCCTGCCTGTCTATAGAACAGGCATTTGCTTTGTGCCTTGTCCTTCAAGGACTTGGGATTTGCATAGGGCTTCCCTGGAGAGTGGCCAGCATCTGGGCATGCCTTATTTTTTTCCTTTTCTCCCTTTCCTGGGCCTTGGCCTCCCTCTCCTGTTCTCTGTTATAGAAGGTTTTGGTGGCTGTCTGGACCGTCTCATCTAAAGAGGCAGCAGGGACCTGGTGCTATAGCTGTTTTAACTTTATCCGGATGTCTGATGCACATTGGGACCGGATTTTGTCCTTTAAAATCACCTGTCCCTAGTAAGAGTCTAATCCCAATTGGTAAACTCTTTGAGGGCCTCTTTAAACTTTCCAGAAAGGCAATGGGGTTCTTGTTGGGCTCCGGAGTTATCGCTGAGACATGGGCATAACTGATTACTTTTTGCTGGGCTGCTTTCAGTCCTGCCTTCACATAGATCAGAAAGTGATCCCTTTCCCAGACATGTTCAGGGTCAATATAATTTCAATTAGGATCTGAGGAGGGGACTGCAGTTTCCCCTACTAGGTATTTATCACTTGACATATGAAGCCCTGTAATATACCTTGGGGCTTCCTTTAAGATGCTAGCATGCTCAGAGTCAGATAAAGGTTGATTAAATATGACCATGATGTCCTTCCATGTCATGTCAAAGGCCAAGGTAATGTGTTGGAATGTATCTATATATTTTTATGGATCATCTGTATAGCTTCCCAGGTTTTGTTTGATCTGTCTTAGTTCTAAGAGGGAGAAGGGCTTATGGACCTGGGTTGGTCTGAATTCTCCTCCAGTTTCGATTAAGGAACATACTCTAGTTGGCTTTTGTGGAGGGGATTATCATGAGATATGAGGGCACATTTGGATACAAGGAAGGGGCACCAGGCAGTTTGGGAGCCATGGGAGGTGAGCCTTCACAGGGGGTTCCTTCTCTTGGTTGTCTGTGCCTAACACCATTTGCCTAGTAGGCTCACTTTCAGTGCATACAACAATCCCATACTTCAAATAGAATTCCTTCATATCTCTTAGTTGAAAGAAAATTTGGACATAGGGGATCTCTGTCCATTTCCCTTGTCTTTTGCAGAATAATTCTAGCTGCAGAATGGTGTTTTAATTTCAACTCCCATCCTCAGGCCACTGTTCCTTGTCCCCCAGAGGACACCATGGCCACGCAGTGGCACAAAATAATTTTAAATGACTTCTTAGAGTTAGAGGATCAAACAGCTTCCAGTTACCAAGGATGCATCTCAAGGGCATCTGTTGGGAAGTGGACTGGTTATTTCCCATCTGAAAGACAGTGATGACAGGGAGGGAAAGAAAAAAGAAAAAACTAATAGGGCTCCTTCAATTTCCATGGGTGGACTTCCTTCAGGGTGAGTTTCTTTGAAGCTTATCCTACCCGGTACTGTTGCAACCTGAGAGCCAGGCATCCCCAGTTCAGGGTTCAGATCCCCAGGCAGGCTGAAGTGTGACAGCTTCCTGGAGATCAAATCTCTGGGAATTGGGTCCCTGGGCAGGTTGAGGCATGTTGACCTCCTGGGACCTGGACTGGCAGATCCCCGAGCAGGTTGAGGCATGACAGCCTTTTGAGGACCCGATCCCTAGGCAGGTCAAAGCAGGTTGACCTCCTGGGACTCCCAGACTGGAGTTGGGCATCCCCAAGGTCTCCAGCATGACCAGTGCTGGGTAGGATTAAGGGATTGTAATTTTAATTTATTGCCTGTTTGTTCACTGCAAACGGAATAGATATCATGATGCAAAGCAATCCAAGTCTGTGCCCTGAGACTGGGAACCTGGTGAAACAACCATAAGGCTTATCCTCTTATTACTCTAAGGGAATGTAAGCCACTGATTTCCTCCCCTAGTCCTCCATAAGAGCAGGTTAGGGTGTCTCCAATGGCAAACATTTCATCGTCATAGACCCACTTTAGGTAATAACAGAAGTAATGACAAAGGAGTGGGTTATCTGGTCCTGTTAGGGGCATTAAGAGTATTTTAATAATAAACAAGGTGGAGCGATGTTACCCATAAAGGAGAAGGGTCCTGGTTGTAGGAGTTAGTAAGTGGCTTAAGAACAAATTGATAAGAGGCAACCGACCAGATGTTCCATAAAAGTGGAGTGGAGATTTGATCTGGGGGTATATTTGTAACTTTAGGAGAAGGGTGGTCAGGATTTGGGCCCAAACGGCCTGCAAGGCTAACTTCCCAAAGTGGCAAACTTCATCCCTGGAAGCCCCATTGCCTTTGAAGGGATGCCAGCAGACGACAGGCATTGTGTGCCTGTAACCTACCCTAGTGGGTCCATTGAGAGATGCTGTTGTTGCACATGTTGTAGTAAGCATGGAAGATGAAGGCCTGAATATCTAGAGGGATTGGATATTATATAGCATTTCCCTCCCAAGAGCCAGCTGTCCCTCCATAAGATTGTAGAGGTAACACTGTGGGCCTGGATGGGGCTCAGGAAAAGAACAATTAAACAGGAGGGAAATGGGCAGGGCACAACTTTTGAAAGAATGTTATAGTGCAATGCCATAACATAAACTGATTAAAATCAAATGGGTCCAAGATGACAAGTCAAATTCAACTAAGACTTTATCCCCAATCTATAAGCTAAATGACACACCCAGAGGTGGCAGGACAGTTGCAAGGCACTGTCAAAAGACAGAGGAGTGGGTGGTTCCCCATTAGTTGGGATGATCCTCCCACTCATTAGCAAATGAAATCACCCACTCCCAAAAAACTAGCCACACCACATTCCATGGCTACAGCACTTGCCCTCTGGGATGGTCCACACTCTGTGGAGTGTGCTTCTCTATATCAGAACAAATCCACCTCTTATCTATCACTGTGTGTCTAACTGAATTTTTTTCAATGAGACATCAGAGCCTGAGCTTCATTAGGTCCTGAATCCAGTCATCATGGGTTTTGCCCAGGCTCAAGTCCCGGGAGAAAGGAGCTGAAGGACAGGAGGAAAAAGCAGTGGGAAAAACGTGCCCAGGAATCCACTTCATAATCTGCTGAAAAATCAGCTAAATACCTAATCTGAGCTCACAGTTTTCATTGACCTGATCCTTGGCACAAAGAAGATTAAGGACAGAAGAACCCCCACCAGCTTGCATAACAACTACTGGGGTCCAGCAGTTAGCGGAGCCTTTGGGACACTGAGGAGTGGCCCTTGCTATAGTCCCTCAATTGCACCCACAGCCACTGGCCTGTTCATGGGGGGTTTGAAGAAACAAGAGCTTGTAAAGGAATTAAGATTTTCTTAGAAAAAGGAGTATGTCAAGGCTGTATATTGTCACCCTGTTTATTTAACTTATATGCAGAGTGCATCATGAGAAACACTGGACTGGAAGAAGCACAAGCTGGAATCAAGATTGCTGGAAGAAATATCAATAACCTCAGATATGCAGATGACACCACCCTTATGGCAGAAAGTGAAGAAGAACTAAAAAGCCTCTTGATGAAAGTGAAAGAGGAGAGTGAAAAAGTTGGCTTAAAGCCCAACATTCATAAAACTAAGATCATGGCATCTGGTCCCATCACTTCATGGGAAATAGATGGGGAAATAGTGGAAACAGTGTCAGACTTTAATTTTTTGGTCTCCAAAATCACTGCAGATGGTGTTTGCAGCCATGAAATGAAAAGACGCTTACTCCTTGGAAGGAAAGTTATGACCTACCTAGATAGCATATTCAAAAGCAGAGACATTACTTTGCCAACAAAGGTTCATCTAGTCAAGGCTATGGTTTTTCCTGTGGTCATGTATGGATGTGAGAGTTGGACTGTGAAGAAAGCTGAGCGCCAAAGAATTGATGCTTTTGAACTGTGGTGTTGGAGAAGACTCTTGAGAGTCCCTTGGACTGCAAGGAGATCCAACCAGTCCATTCTGAAGGAGATGAGCCCTGGGATTTCTTTGGAAGGAATGATGCTAAAGCTGAAACTCCAGTACTTTGGCCACCTCATGCGAAGAGTTGACTCATTGGAAAAGACTCTGATGCTAGGAGGGATTGGGGGCAGGAGGAGAAGGGGACGACAGAGGATGAGATGGCTGGATGGCATCACTGACTCGATGGACGTGAGTCTGAGTGAACTCCGGGAGTTGGTGATGGACAGGGAGGCCTGGCATGTTGTGATTCATGGCGTTGCAAAGAGTCGGACACGACTGAGTGACTGATCTGATCTGATAGTAAATAATAAAAGGCCATATACAATAGTCATTTGTAACAAATTTACATTGCTGTTGCTGTTCAGTCACTAAGTCCTGTACAACTCTATGTGACCCTATGAACTGCAACATTCCAGGTTTCTCTGTCCTTCTCTGTCTCTTGGAGTTTGTTCAAACTCAGGCCCATTGAGTCAGTGATGCCATCCAGTAATCTCATACTGTCACCCCCTTCTCCTCCTACTTTCAATCTTTCATATCTTCAGGGTCTTTTTCAATGAGTTGGCTCTTGGCATGAGGTGTTCAAATATTGAAGCTTCAGCTTCAGCATCAGTCCTTCCAGGGAATAATCAGAGTTGATTTCCTTTAGGATTGACTGATTTGATGTCTTTGCTGTCCAGGGGACTCTCAAGAGTCTTCTCCAATTCCACAATTTGAAAGCACCAATTCTTAGGTGCTTAGCCTCCTTTATGGTCCAAATCTCACATCCTTTCATGACTACTAGAAAAACTATAGCTTTGACTATACAGATCTTTGTTGGCAAAGCAATGTCTCTGTTTTTTAATATGCTATCTAGGTTTGTCATAGCTTTTCTTTCATGGAGTAAGTGTCTTTTAATTCATGGCTGGAGTCACCATCTGCAGTGATTTTGGAGCCCAAAAAAATAAAATCTATCACTGTTTCTACTTTCTCCCCACCTATTTGCCATGAAGGGGTGGGACCAGATGCCATGATCTTAATTTTTTGAATGTTGAGTTTTAAGCCAGCTTTTTCACTGTCCTCTTTCACCCTCATCAAGAAACTCTTTAGTTCCTCTTCAATTTCTGCCATTAGAATGGTATCATCTGCCTGTCTGAGATTGATAGTATTTCTCTTGGAATCTTGATTCCAGCTAGTATTTTACCCAGCCCAGCATTTCACATAATGTACTCTGCATAGAGGTTAAATAAACAGGGTGACAATATATAGTCTCGATGTACTCCTTTCCCAATTTTGAACCAGTTCGTGAACACAGTTATTCCATGTATAGTTCTGTTGCTTCTTGAACTGCATAAAGGTTTCTCCGGAGGCTGAAAAGGTGATTTGCCATTCCGAGTTCTTTAAGAAATTTCCACAGTTTGTTGTGATTCACATAGTCCAAGAATTTAGTGTAGTCAATGAAGCAGCTGTTTTTTGGAGTTCCCTTGCTTTTTCTATGATTCAAAAGATGTTGGCAATTTGATCTCTAGTTACTCCACAGTTTCTAAATCTAGATCATACAGTACATCTGGAAGTTCTCAGTTCATGTACTGCTGAAGCCCAGCTTGAAGGATATTGAGCATTGCCATGCTAGTAAGTGAATTGAGTGCAACAATATGGTAGTTTGAATATTCTTTGGCATTGCCTGTTTATGGGATTGGAATGAAAACTGACTTTTTCCTGCCATGAGGACATTGCTGAGTTTTCCAAATTTGCTGGCATATTGAGTGCAATGCTTTAACAGCATCGCCTTTTAGGATTTTAAATAGCTCAGCTAGAATTTCATCACGCCCCACTAGCTTTGTTCCTAGTAAAGCTTCCTAATCCCCACTTGACGTCACACGACAGCACGTCTGGCTCTAGGTGAGTGACCACAATATTGTGGGTACTTGGGTCATTAAGACCTTTTGTGTTCTTAATAAACAGTTCTTCTGTGTATTCCCTCTACCTCCTCTTACTTTCTTCTGCCTCTGTTAGGTCCCTGATGTTTCTTTCTTTTATTGTGCCCATCTTTGCATGAAATGTCCCCTTAGTTTCTCCATCTTTCTTGAAGAGATCTGTAGTCTTTCCCATTCTATTGTTTCCCCCCATTTCTTTGCATTATTCACTTAGAAAGGCTTTCTTATCTCTAACTTATCTCTGGAATTTTGCATTCAGTTTGGTGTATCTCTCCCTTTCTCCTTTGCCTTTCACTTGTGTTCTTTTCTCTGCTATTTGTAAGAATTCCTCAGGAAACCACTTTGCCTTCTTGCATTTGTTTTTTGGGGGATGGTTTTGGTCATCACCTCCTACACAATGTTATAAACCTGTGTCCATAGTTCTTCTGGCACTCTTTCTACCAGATCTAATCCTTTGAATCTATTTGTCACCTCTCCTGTATAATCATAAACTATTTACATTACATGGATAAACATAGACATTCTACTTCTATTATTTCATAGTACTGAACAAAGGGAAGTTGATGAATGCTTAAGCTTTTTAAAGATAGCATACAGTAATGCTCCCTACTTTTCTAACCTGTTTCTGTTCCTTGTTCTTCCTACCCTCATGCCACATCCTCTATAAGTCACTCCGTTTAGTAATTGACCCCATCTCCTCCTCAAAAGATTGTTCCTCTCAACACTGTGAACCATTCTTTATCTCATTATATAAAGAAGCACCTCAGAATCTGGCTGAATTACAGAAAAATGTTTGTTTAACTATAGCTCAAATGGTGCATGGAATGACAAGAGTTTTACTTTCTAATAGCACATATACAAGTTGAGCAAAGATTTCCCAAAGTTATTTCTTTTCAATTGCTAAACTTTGCATATTGCATTTCATTTTAGAATAATGCATTTTCATCTAGACTGAATGCGGTGTCCCCCCTAATTTTGTATGTTGTTGAAACCTAATCCCCAATGTCAGGGTATATGGAAGTGGGACTTTTGAGAGGTCATTAGCTCATGAAGACAGAGCCCTCATAAGTGGGACAGATTGTCATTATTAAAAAGACCCCAGAGAGATACCTTCCACCATGTGAGGACACAAAGAAAAGGCAACTGACTATAAACCAAGAAAAGTTGGCCCTCATCAGACACCAAATCTGCCAGAAAGTTAGCCTCCATAACCATGAGAGATAAAATTATGTTTTTTGTAAGCCACCCAGTCTATGGTATTTTTGTAGTAGCCTAAATAGTCTAAAACACATTTCAATGAAATATTACATAAACAAATAGAACTTTGTGTGCAAAAACTTGCAGTTTTAAAGGAAAACTAAATTGAGAGCTCTTTTTTAAAAGCATGATATATTTACATCACTGAAAGTGCCATCAAATTAAGTAAAAAATGAGCTTGATTAATCTGAGAAAGATGTATATATCTAAAAAATATTCTGCATAGATTTTTAAAAATGGCTTTACATATTTTCTCCATTCTGAAGGAACTGAAATTGAAAGATGATCGGCAATAAACAATAGGTGTGACTTATACTAGAAGGAGGACATATTTACACATCAAAAGGGGACTAACTGACCACTGAGCAACAGATTCTTTAATTTGATTTCATGTTTAAAGTTGAAATAAAATTTACCTTTAATGTGTCTATTGTCCTTTTATTTATTTCTTTAAATCAATATTTGCTTCAGTGATCTATTATAGGTTTTGATTATATTAACGAATATTTTTTTTTTTTTAATGCTGAAAAAATATTTCTTGTTTTGCTGTGCTTTGGTTTACACTGTTAGAGAAATTTTATTTTCTATCAAAGTTTGCTAGCTTTCTTGTCTCAAAAGAATGCAGCTTATACTTAAGAATTGCTATTACATCAGTATGATTATAAGTCTCCATGTGACAAGATGGTGGTGAATCCGTAGGAATGATCATTGCATCACTGTGGATTCTGATACTTTTTTGCCAAATTGCCATGAGATTGAACTTTTATTACTTTGCTTTCTGCCAAAGTAACTCTAATTTTGCTTGTGTAATTATTTTGTCTCCCACCAAAATAAATTTAGAAGGAAGAGTTAAGTTTAATCAGAAAATGAAGCTATAGAATTCATAATTCAATTTTACATAAATTGGATAACCATATGATTTTTCCTTACAATGGAATAAACAATTTTATTGGATAAATCAAAAACAGAAACTAAAAGGACATTTATAGTAGAAGTGGTGGCTCATATATACTGAGTTTATAAGGAGTGATTTGTTTAAATAGAGTTTACTTGGTTAGCATAAAGTTTTGTACAAATTACTCTTTGATAGTATAGAGGTACAACCTTTAGTTTAATGGTAATTTTAGAGTCCCCTTCTATAGATACACTCTTACTTGTGTACATGTTTTTAAGGACATTTTGCTGTAGAAAGAACCGATGACTTTTTATATCTTGCTGTTAATTGTCAGATCTCTGAGCTAAAATAAGATGCAGCCTTAAAACTATATTTAAGGAAGAGATGTTCTCTTTTGTTAGATGGGGATAAATTTAGTGCAAACTTCACCTTCTTTTAGCTAAAGTGGAGTAGGTAAGGCCAATTTTAGAAATCTGGTTTGAGAATAACAGAATGGCTAAGAAAACCAAGATTTCAGGGCTAAGTCTGAAAGAGGGCATAAGACTTCATTCAAGTGACCCCTTCCTTTGCCCCTAGGGCTTTTGATGATTTTTGACACAGGGCAAGAGGTCAAGACTCAAGAAAAATAATTTTGGCTTAACAAAAAAATTCTACATTACTTTTGGTAAACTCATGAGCTTAACAAGAAAAAAAAAAAAAAAAAAGGAATTTGAACCCCCAAGGATATCAGGAGAGAAGAGATTAGGTTATACAGAACTTTAAGTTAAAAAAAAAAAAAAAAAAGAACTTTAAGTTAAATAATATAGTGGCTCACAGATTTAAGAAATGTTGTTTCTTTAGAAACACACTTTTAAAAGTATGTTTCTTCTGGAGGCTTCTAATATAAAAATGCATCTGGGTTTGAAACCTTGGAGAATCTGGGAAATTGGAAATGGTAACTATATATTGCCTTGAAATTTTGAACAAATCTGTGTTCTGACAGAGAGAATAAGAGTTTACATGGATGAATGCAAGGTATGATGAGTACTATATTAGGCTTCTTGTCCTTTAGCTTACAGTTTTAGAGAATATTATGTAAGTTTAAGAAGTTAGTTAGGTTCAACCCTAATAATTCTGCCTATATGCATAGAAGCTGTTTACCACAGGAAATCTGACACATTTGTGATATTTCACTTGGGTTTGATTTAAACCAGTTTTGGTAAATTATGGCTTAAGGGTCAAAATCAGTAGGCTGTCTTTTTTGGTTAATAACTTTACTGGGGGGAAAAAAGTCTCTATAGTCAAAGCTATGATTATTCCTGTAGTTATGTACCAATGTGACAGATCATAAAGAAGGCTGAGCATGGAAGAATTGATGCTTTTGGACTGTGGTGTTGGAGAGGACTCTTAAAAGTCCCTTGGACAGCAAGAAGATCAAACCAGTCTGTCCTAAAGTAAATCAACCCTGAATACTCATTGAAGGACTGGTGCTGAAGGACTGAAACTTTGGCCAACTCATTGGAAAATACCCTGATGCTGGGAAAGATTGAAGGCTAAAGGAGAAGGCAGAGAATGAAATGGTTATATAGCCTCACCAATTCAATGGACATGAGTTTGAGCAATCTCCGGGAGATAGAGGACGGGGAAGCCTGGCGTGCTGCAGTCCACAGGATTTCAAAGAGTCAGATAAAACTTAAAACATCAAGAACATTTTTACTGGAAAACAACCATATTCATTCATACGTTATTTGTGGCCCTGTCCACACTACAAAGTCCGAATTAAGCAGTATTTACATAGATCTTATGGGGCTTCTTTAGTGGCTCAGTGGTAAAGAATTTGCCTGAAAAGCAGGAGCTGCAGGTAACAGAGACTCAACCCCTGGGTCAGGAAGATTGCCTGGAGGAGGAAATGGCAACCCACTCCAGTATTCTTGCCAGGATAATCCATGGGTAGAGGAGTCTGTAGGGCTACTATCTATGGGATCTTAAAGAGTCAGACAAGGCTGAAGTGATTGAGCATGCATGCACATAGATCTTACAGCCCACAGATGTTTTATTTGGTCTTTTGCAGAAAAGTTGCTGATCCTTATAAGAATAATAGGAAGAAGACTTTATTAACTCAAGTTAACTACTGAATTTTTAAAGAACTGTGAAGTTTGAAATGCTTTTCCACTTAAATATTTTCAAGTTTTTAAACAGATAAAAAGTAAAAACAAAACAATTAAAGAGTAAAAAGTAATTCTAGTTTTTACAATTAATTGCCAGGGAAATTCTAGCTGAATCTCTCTGAGAGAAAGGAGGATTTGCAGGATAACAGTCCTTCCTTCAAAAGGGAATTTTAGAGCTGATCTTTATCAGAAATACAAATGGAATTTATTTTCTTTACATTAAGATTGAATAGACAGAAGAACTGTTATCACATTTAATAATATTCTCTAACACTGTCTGGATGGATTGTTTTGGTGGACTTCTGCATAATATTTGATAAACCTCAGAGTGTAAACAGATTATCATTATTATAGGAAGCACTTATCATCCAGTGACTTAATGTAAATAGAGTTTTGTTTGCTAAACTAATTTATGTCATTACTTAAAATTACATATATTTTTAATCTGAATATTTATTAAGTCCTATTAGTCACCAATTGCACTCATCTCACATGCTAGTTAAGTAATGCTCAAAATTCTCCAAGCCAGGCTTCAGCAATACGTGAACCATGAACTTCCTGATGTTTAAGCTGGTTTTAGAAAAGGCAATGGAACCAGAGATCAAATTGCCAACATCCGCTGGATCATGGAAAAAGCAAGAGCATTCCAGAAAAACATCTATTTCTGCTTTATTGACTATGCCAAAGCCTTTGACTGTGTGGATCACAATCAACTGTGGAAAATTCTGAAAGAGATGGGAATACCAGACCACCTGATCTGCCTCTTGAGAAATCTGTATGGAGGTCAGGAAGCAACAGTTAGAACTGGACATGGAACAACAGACTGGTTCCAAATAGTAAAAGGAGTACGTCAAGGCTGTATGTTGTCACCCTGCTTGCTTAACTTCTATGCAGAGTACATCATGAGAAACCCTGGACTAGAAGAAACAAAAGCTGGAATCAAGATTGCTGAGAGAAATATCAATAACCTCAGATATGCAGATGACACCACCCTTATGGCAGAAAGTGAAGAGGAACTGAAAAGCCTCCTGATGAAAGTGAAAGTGGAGACTGAAAAAGTTGGCTTAAAGCTCAACATTCAGAAAACGAAGATCATGGCATCCGGTCCCATCACTTCATGGGAAATAGATGGGGAAATAGTGGAAACAGTGTCAGACTTTATTTTTCTGGGCTCCAAAATCACTGCAGATGGTGACTGCAGCCATGAAATTAAAAGACGCTTACTCCTTGGAAGGAAAGTTATGACCAACCTAGATAGCATATTCAAAAGCAGAGACATTACTTTGCCAACAAAGGTTTGTCTAGTCAAGGCTATGGTTTTTCCAGTAGTCATGTATGGATGTGAGAGTTGGACTGTGAAGAAGGCTGAGCTTGAAGAATTGATGCTTTTGAACTGTGGTGTTGGAGAAGACTCTTGAGAGTCCCTTGGACTGCAAGGAGATCAAACCAGTCCTTTCTGAAGGAGATTAGCCATGGGATTTCTTTGGAAGGACTGATGCTAAAGCTGAAACTCCAGTACTTTGGCCACCTCATGCGAAGAGTTGACTCATTGGAAAAGACTCTGATGCTGGGAGGGATTGGGGGCAGGAGGAGAAAGGGACGACAGAGGATGAGATGGCTGGATGGCATCACTGACTCGATGGACGTGAGTCTGAGTGAACTCCGGGAGTTGGTGATGGACAGGGAGGCCTGGCGTGCTGCGATTCATGGGGTCACAAAGAGTGGGACACGACTGAGCGACTGAACTTAACTGAACTAATTAGTCACCTGTCAGGGGATGTTTGACTTTAAGGAATCCAATATGTTGCCATTTCTCAAGGATTCTCTGTTCCTTATCAGTTCCTATTCTGGGAATGAGTGAAACAGCATACTTCCCAGGACTGAGGTCATAGTATGAAACATCTATGAATCTCCTTCAGTGACTCTTTTCAGTGTCAGTGATTTTATATATATTAGACTATCCATATTGTTGCTATTGATAAAATTTCATCCTGTGTAATACCTGGGTAATCATCTTACTAAAGATATATAAGCCTGCATTTCTGCTAATAAAGTACCCTTACTCTATCAGAACTTGGGTCCCCACATCTTTCTTTCTCTCTAGCTCTCTCTCTCTCTCCCTCCCTCCCTCCAGCTCTCTCTTTCACTTTCTTATCATCATCTCCAGACCACAAGCTTCTGGTCCATTAAAGGACCCCAACAAGTGGCGCCTGAACAGGGACCTGGTATACGTGGCATTTCGGGCGGAATGACTCAGGGCCAACTGAGATCAATAAGTACTAAGACATGGGTTAAATGGCTGAAAAGCCCCATCATTTCTCTACTTTACTTCACCATTTGTTTAAAGCTCTGGGACTTTTGGTTTTGCACCAAGGAATAGAAGCTTACCTTCCAACAGTAGTCGAGCATAATCCCTGGTTCCCTGACAAAGGTGGTTTTGACTTAGAAATTTGGCACCAGGTCAAAGAAAATGTTGAACAAGCCATCAGATGGAAAAAAAAATATTCCAATTGATTTCTGGCCCCTATGGGCTCTCATCAAAGCTGTAATTCTGCCATTTCAAGGTAATTCTAGCCCTCCTGACATAGACAACAGACAAAACATGAATATAAATTAAACGATGAAACTTTACAAAAGGCCCAATTAAAACAACATAAAATATTTCAAAATTTTCCTGCTAATCCTATCCCAGCAGCTCCAAATGCTCCTCCTCTGCAAGCAGGCACAAATCCAAAAGTCTCTCCTTTGCTAGACTTGCTTGCTTTCCTTGGAATTCTCCAATTTTTGTTATAAAAAAGAAATCTAGCAAATGACGTCTCTTAACAGATCTTAAAAGGGTTAATGAAAGGAGATCTTAATTTAAATATTCCTCATTCACTTTCTCAAGAAACACAAGAGAAACTCTAGTGCAAAATAAATTACAAAAACAGTTTCTTACTTGCATCAGACTAGATTCACCTCTAAAATTATTTGTACTCCCCTCTCTTCATTCTCCCACGGGATTTCCTGACCCAACAGCTCCAACCTTGATATAACAAAAACACACCTAAGCAAAAGCCTATAATTAACTCTATGACGTTATTGAAACAGACAACCCACTTTGCCTGAGATGTCATCCTTAGACAGATTAACAAAACTTCAAGCCAAAAAAAAGTGGAGGTGGGGGGGCAAAAAGACCTTTTAAATATTAAAGCAGAAAATTATGAGATCTGTGTCTGTCTGGATATATATGTATGTCTCAATGTATGTCTTTGTCTCTAGATAATATTGCTGAGGTTAATTTATGAATGAGCTAAACAACAGTTCATGGTTTCTGAAAGAAAGTAAGATGCATGTTTTCAGTAAAAGGGGTATAAGAAATGGAATTACATTTTATTAAGAGAAAAAGGAAGTATGGCTTGTAGATGGCTATTCTATGAATAGACAAAGTGATGAATACAGAAAGTATAAAAAAATTTTTATGGAAAGTGAAACTCAAGAAGAAAGTTCTATATGTGGTTCATTTTATTAAGAGAAAAAGAAGTATGACTTACAGATGAGTACAGAAAGTATAAAAAAAGTTTATGGCAAGTAGAGGAGAGTTTTATACATGATAAAATTTCTTAAGACTTATGACTTTACTAATAACTGCCAACTATAGCTATATTATTTTCTATGTCACTTGTTTTGGAAGAATTTCTTACATTAACAAATGTGTGACTGAGCCTATGATATAATGCTGATATACAGTTCCATATGAAATAAATGATTGTAATAATGTAACTCTATATATGGGAAGAAACAACAAGAGGAAATATTTTCCTGGACCAAGAGGCTAGTAAGACAGTGGTCGAGAGACTTTTGCTACTTGCAAGGCCTGGTCCAATAACAGCACACTGAGTGGCCTATCAATGGAATCTTCCCTAGACCTGGGAATGAGCCTTCCCAGCACTGTGAGACACAATGTCTATAAAATGCCTCCCAAACATGGTCAAATATGTGGCTATGAAAGGACCCTGCTGACTGGACGTTAGTACTTACCAGCTGCCTCTACAAAGATTACATCATGACCACTGCAAGCTGCTGACCTTCAACACCCCCTGAAAGGAGTTCAGGATGGAAATCAAAAATAAGGCACTCTGTGCTCTGGGAAAAACCCAGAAGAACTGGCCTTCAGACAGTCAAATGTTTTCAATTAAAGATTTTATAAGCCTTAATTCTTGCATCTTCTCATACCTAGAAAAACACTAATGTCATGAACCAATGTCTGTTCCCAGTTCTCCTGGTAGCCCCTGAACAGCTTTTCTACTTCTATTAATCTTTGGGCCATGTACCTTTAACTTTCTTGTTAAGTTTGTTTCTTCCAGAATACAACAAATCTCCAAATGGTAGTATGACAAGAATATTCCCTGACCAACAACTAGACAATGCTGAAACAAGTCACCTTATCATTCCATGGACTCTCATCTACCTCTATTAATGCACCCTGACAGAGAGCAAGGAAAGGGAACCCAAAACACCATGACGGCCCTGTACAGCCTGAAGAAGCAGCCAGAGTGGTCATCACCTCTTTTCCCCTGAGACTGGGTTCCCAAATGCCTGAGAAGGGAAATAGGTAAATAGTTAGACATAAACAGGGTATCAAAAGGGACCAAAATCCAAAATCAGGATTTCTAAAATCAGAAAAATTAATGTTTATGGCCAATCAAAGAATTATCAATTGGGGACCCCATGATATATGGTTATCTAACTGCCCAGATGATATTAATAGTACTATATATATTACTCAAGTGGCATAGAAGATTACCACTAGTTCAATTTTTATTGAACTTCCATGAAAAGGACTCCTTGGCTTGCTTGATGGTGAAATGGCACCTTCTTGTTCTCAAATCTTCCTCAATAAACGAAGTGAGCCTAAACAATGAGACATCTGTAAACTTGCTACAAATACTGAAAAACTTGAAACTTGGACTGGATATTTCACAGAGACCAATCATAATCATAGTAACTATTCCTTTCATTATAATCAATCATATTTCATACAAGCTTGTGTTACGCTTCCTTTTGTTACGATTATATGTGCTGTTTACCGTTGCCTTTCTGCAAAAATTCCTAAAACTAAACAAACCCATTTGGTCAGGACCTTTTTCATTAAAGTATCTACAGTCACCCCCAATCATGAAAAATAAAAAAATGAGGAATGAGAAATGATGGGGCTTTCAGCTGTTTAACCCATGTCTTAGTACTTATCGACCTCAGTTGGCCCTGAGTCATTCCACCTGAAATGCCACGTATGCCAGGTCCCTGTTCTGGGTGCCATTTGTTGGGGTCCTTTAATGGACTGGAACCTGGTGGTCCAGAGTCGATGATAAGAAAGTGAAAGAGAGAGCCAGAGGGAGGAAGGGAGGGAGCGGGAGAGAGAGAGAGAGAGAAAGAGAGAAAGAAAGACGTGGGGACCCAAGCTCTGATGGAGCAAGGGTGCTTTATAAGCAGAAATGCAGGATTATATATCTTTAGTAAGATGATTACTCAGCTATTACACAGGATTAAATTTTATCAATAGCCACAATATGGATAGACTAATATATATAAGGTCACTGACGCTGAAAAGAATCGCTGAAGGGGATTCATACATGTCTCATCCTATGACCTCAGTCATGGGAACAGTGTGCTGTTTCACTGGATAAGGAACAGAGAATCCTTGAGAAATGGCAATATATTGGATTCCCAAATGTCAAACGTCCCCTGATAGTCACCACTGTACATTTCTAGAAACCACTGTACATTTTTAATTTAAAATTTATCAAGCTAAAAATAATTAAATTTTATCTTCAATAAAATAAATAAATGATAAGTAGCCAGATTTTTTTAAAAATCTATCTGTCTATAAATTGAGGGATTTTTATGTGCCAGGTACAAAACTATACATATGTCATATTTAATTATTAAGCATAAATACAATCTAGTAGATGTCTTTTACAGATGAAAAAATTGAGACCTAAAGAGATTAGATGAGGTACACCAAGTTAAATAGTGGATCGCTGATAGGTCTCAGATTCAGATGGAAGCAGCTCAACCCCAAAGGCTCTTAACAACCAGTTCTACTGTCTTCCAAGCAAATTTAGAATGAGGAAATCTTATTTAGGCAAGAACATATTAAAAGGTTTTAAAAAAATAATCCAAGGGTGCCAATGAACAAGTGTGAAATAAAAAGGATGATTTTACTGAAAAAAATGAGAAGGGTAAAAAAAAAAAAAATAACCAGTTTATGCATTTGTAACATAATTAACAGTTTTACCCTGAGATCCTTTTCTTTCTTAATGCTGAATCAGTGAGAGATTATGGGTAGAATCTTACTGTTTTAGGCATCATCAGCTGAACACTGCTACTGCTAAGTCACTTCAGTCATGTCCGACTCTGTGCGACCCCATAGATGGCCGCCCACCAGGTTCCCCCGTCCCTGGGATTCTCCAGGCAAGAACACCTACTCATTAAGGGTGGGTGGGTGAGTTGTGGGTGTGTGGGTGTATGGATGTGTGTGTAGGACACAGGGAAAGAAGAAAAGGCTGACAGGAGATTTCTATTTTCACTCTAGCATTCTAGAAATAGGAGTCAGGAATTCACACTTGATTAACTGGACACAGGTTAAATATAAGTGCAAACCAGAGTCTGATCATAACAAGTTTCTGTTTCAAAGATGCAGTTAGAATTTAGGAACATCTTGTATACAGACAACGTGGTCTTTTTTTTTTTTTCAAAGAATATACACAATTTTCAATAAATACCTATGTCACATTAACAAAAAAAGTATGACACCTTATTTATTTTAATGGACTTCCAGTTAATTAGCAGGACAAGTGGTACATGCATGCATGCTAAATCACTTCAGTCATATCCAACTCTTTGCAACCCTATGGACTATAGCCCACCAGGCTTCTCTGTCCATGGGATTGCCCAGGCAAGAATAGTAGAGTGGGTTGCCAAGCCCTCCTTCAGGGGATCTTCCCAACCCAAGAAATGAAACTGCATCTCCTGCCTGTGTCTCCTGCATTGGCAGCTAAGCTCTTTTTTTTTTTTTTTTTTTAATTTAAATTTATTTATTTTAATTGGAGGCTAATTACTTTACAATATTGTATTGGTTTTGCCATGCTGCTGCTGCTGCTAAGTCGCTTCAGTCGTGTCCGACTCTGTGCGACTCCATAGATGGCAGCCCACCAGGCTCCCCGGTCCCTGGGATTCTCCAGGCAAAAACACTGGAGTGGGTTGCCATTTCCTCCTCCATTGCATGAAAGTGAAAAGTGAAAGTGAAGTCCCTCAGTCGTGTCCGACTCTTAGCAACCCCATGGACTGCAGCCCACCAGGCTCCTCCATCCATGGATTTTCCAGGCAAGAGTACTGGAGTGGGGTGCCATTGCCTTCTCTGTGGTTTTGCCATAGATCAATATAAATCTGCCACGGATATATACATGTTCCCCATCCTGAACCCCCCTCCCACCTCCCTCCCCGTACCATCCCTCTGGGTCATCCCAGTGCACCAGCCCCATACATCCTGCCTGTGTCTCCTGCATAGGCAGCTAAGTTCTATACCAGTAGTGCCACCTGAGAAGTGATGAACTACCCTAAAAATCACTTTTCTAAAATAAAAACCTAAAGTTTAGTAAAAGTCTGGAGGACAGAATAAAATTAATTCCCTTCTTACATATCCTCAAAGTGGCTCCAGTCTGTCTCCTTGATTCTCAACAATGACATAAAAATGGTATCTAAACATGTGATCTACCGAAACTAAAAGGCATTTATGCCTATAGTAATATAGGCACTTATTTTTTTTACTTCATTTTATCATACAAAGAAAAAAAAAAGTGGAACCCTGTATAACTTCAGTCCTAGCCAAAATATTTTTGGATTATTGAATTTGTGTGTGGATAGATTATTAGAGGGGTATGGATTAGAGTTATGTGCCAAGGCTTCCTAGATGGGAATAGTCAGATGGCCAGAAGTCAAATCTAATGTAAAAAAGAAAGGGAAGATAGAGGTCAACTAGAAGGAATAGGAGGAGACCTGTGTTCAATTGTGGATGATTTGTCACAAGAAAAAGAGGTACTCTTTATCTTATAATACTAGATTATGGAGCTTTAAAATATGATAATTACAGAGCAATGTATTTTGAAAATATAAGGCACACTGTTAAACTGAATTATGCTTTATTAACAGTTAGTGAATGCCTTTTCACTAAACACATGTTTAGTTACATGTAAACACATGTTTACATAATTCTATGTTGTATGATAACTTATTTTGTACTCTTCAGTTTGAAAACTGGAGTACAGGAGTTGTTTTTCCTTCTAAGTTTAAGTATCTCAATAAATTAGACTAAAATACTTCCCTATGAATATACAGTAATTATGAACGTGACATGGTAACTTGGAAATATTGCATTTTTCTTATTTAGATTTGGTAGTCAGTCTATCGGAGAAAGCAATGGCATCCCACTCCAGTACTTTTGCCTGGAAAATCCCATGGATGGAGGAGCCTGGTAGGCTGCAGTCCATGGGGTCGCTAGGAGTCAGACAGGACTGAGGGACTTCACTTTCACTTTTCACTTTCATGCAATGGAGGAGGAAATGGCAACCCACTCCAGTGTTCTTGCCTGGAGAATCCCAAGGACAGAGGAGCCTGGTGGGCTGCCGTCTATGGGGTCGCACAGAGTTGGACACGACTAAAGTGATGCAGCAGCAGCAGCAGCAGTCTATTCTCCTAATCGATAAAGCTATATCACACAGACATTAAGTGGACAAATTTTGTAGTCAGTCTCATCAGTGATTAAATGATAACTCATACAAGCTGTGTGTTCGTAGGAAAATCACAAAATTTTCCTGAATCCGTGTTGCCTACACTTTAACAGTTTTAAAGGACTTTTGAGAATTAAAAATGATGGTGAATCAGAATCATGGCACAGAATAAAAATGTAACAAATGTAGCTATGGTTATTACTTGGCCATATGCATTTAAGTGCATATTGCTAGCTCTTATATGATGATTCAGTAGTCAAGACACTGAGAAGTAGAGTAATTGTATATTTTGTCATATGCAAACACATAAATGAGATCACAGACTCTTTTTTTTTTTAAGACACAAAATTATGGAGCTTATATCCATCATAATCTCATGGCAAGGATGTTTAAACTACACTCTGACCTGAATATTTTTACTAGAAAAATCACAGAACCTAACTCTTTATTTTCCTCATTAATTCACAGTCTAACATGCCACAGATGTTTACTTAGAAATTACTACCTATATTTGAAAACAAATACAAACAAATAAATTAAATAAAAAGCTGAATTTATAGTACAGTGTATACTTCTTTTACTAAGATGAGTTAGTTATTAGAATCATATGTTATTTGCTTCAGTTTTCACTTTAAATCCTCAATGTGGTTTTCCAAACGTAACACCAGTTTTTTGGAAGAAAAAAAAATTCCAAGTTGCACATCCCAATTTTCTACTTGTAACAATATAGATATGAAAATATATAGGGATTTGAATGAAATAATTCTTTGAAGAACAACAGATGAAATACCTGAGTGATTATTAGATAGGGAAATATAAATCAATAAAAATATAATTTATACATTAAAAATCTTTAGATTGGGAATTATTTAGGGCAGTGTGGCATTAGAAACCAACCTCAGAAATATCCTAGGTGGTTGTTAAATAGCAAATTTTTATGGTCAATTCTAGACCCTCATATCAGGATATCTTTTGTATGTATAAGACTTTATACTTAGAAGAAGAAACTGGAGAAGTTCTTACATGCTAATTCTGGAGTATTCATGTTTTATGGTAAGTGAGAAAAAATTTTTCAGTCTAACTTCAATTTCTTGGTTTTATTTGATTCTTTTAAAATTTAAGTGTATTCGACTTGCAATATTGTGTTAGTTTTAGGTATATTGCAATATTGTTGTTATTTTTGTTATATTCCATTATAATTTATTGGAGACTTCTGAATATAATTCTCTAAACAGTTAATCCCTGTTACTTTTGTATTTACTTTTTGTAGTTTGTATCTGTCAATCTCATACTCCTAATTTGTTCCCCCTCTCTTTCCCCTTTGGAAACTATAAATTTTTTTTCTACATCTGTATATGTGAGTCTGTTTCTGTTTTTATATAGATTCATTACTATTATTTGTTAGATTCCACATGTGAGTGATATCACAGTTTTTGTCATTTTCCATCTTTCAAAGTATAATATTGTCTAGGTCCATTTATACTGCTACAATGATAATATTTCATTCTTTCTATGGCTGAGTAATATTCCATTGTGTGTATGTATATGTAGTATATGTGTATGTGTATATCACATCTTCTTAAGTTAATTGTCTGTTGATGGGCACTAGGTTGTTTCCATGTCTTGGTTATGTGAGAAGTGTTGATGAACAATGGGACATATGCATTTTTTCAAATCAGAATTTTTGTTTTCTTCTGAATATATACCTAGCAATGGGATTGCTAAATTGTATGCTAGCTCTATTTTTAGGTTACAGTTTTGTTTCCTCCACACCCTTTCCAGTATCTACTAGTTGTAGACTTTTTGATAATAGCCATTCTTATACATCAGATGGTGACTGTAGCTATGAAATTAAAAGACGCTTACTCCTTGGAAGGAAAGTTATGACCAACCTAGATAGCATATTCAAAAGCAGAGACTTTACTTTGCCAACAAAGGTCCGGTA
Source organism: Bos javanicus (assembly GCF_032452875.1). NCBI lineage: Eukaryota > Metazoa > Chordata > Mammalia > Artiodactyla > Bovidae > Bos > Bos javanicus. Next base: position 50,527,741 of record NC_083881.1, read on the forward strand.
CTCTTGCCTAGAAAATCCCATGGGCGGAGGAGCCTGGTAGGCTGCAGTCCATGAGGTCGCTACCATTCGGACACGACTGAGCAACTTCACTTTCACTTTTCACTTTCATGCATTGGAGAAGGGAATGGCAACCCACTCCAGTGTTATTGCCTGGAGAATCCCAGGGACCGGGGAGCCTGGTGGGCTGCCGTCTATGGGGTCGCACAGAGTCGGACACGACTGAAATGAGTTAGCAGCAGTCAAGGATATGGTTTTTCCAGTGGTCATGTATGCATGTGAGCGCCGAAGAATTGATGCTTTTGAACTGTGGTGTTGGAGAAGACTCTTGAGAGACCCGTGGACAGGAAGGAGATCCAAAAAGTCCATTCAAAAGGAGATCAGCCCTGGGATTTCTTTGGAAGGAATGATGCTAAAGCTGAAACTCCAGTACTTTGGCCACCTGATGCAAAGAGCTGACTCATTGGAAAAGACCCTGATGCTGAGCGGGATTGGGGGAAGGAAGAGAAGGGGACGACAGAGGATGAGATGGCTGGATGGCATCACTGACTCGATGGACGTGAGTCTGAGTGAACTCCGGGAGTTGGTGATGGACAGGGAGGCCTGGCATGCTGCGATTCATGGGTTCACAAAGAGTCAGGCATGACTGAGCAACTGAACTGAACTGAACTGATACATTCAGTGTGAGGTGATACCTCATTGTGGTTTTTATTTGCATATATCTAAAATAATTAGTGATATTGAGCATCTTTTCATGTGCCTGGTGGCCATCTGTATGTCTTCATGGAAAAATATCTGTTTAGGTCTTCTATCCATTTTATTTGTTTCGAGTTGTTTGCTTATTTGATATTGAATTGTATGAGATGTTTGTGTATTTTGGATATTAATCCCTTGTTTGTAGTATTATTTTCAAATATTTTCTTGCATTGCATAGGTTGTCTTTTCATTCTGTCAATGGTTCTCTTTCCCATACAAAAGCTATTATGTTTAATTAGATCTGTCTTATTTCTTGTTATTCTTGTTTTTTGTTTTTGTTTTTGTTTTTTGCTTTAGGGGACTGATCCAAGCATATATAGCTATGATTTATGTCAAACAGCATTCTTCTATGTTCTCTTCTGGAAGTCTTGTGTTTTCTGTTCTTACATTTAGGTCTTTAAACCATCTTGAGTTCATTTTCTATATGGTGTAAGGGACCATCTGCAAGACCGTCTTTACTGTGCTGTGTACTCCTGCCTCCTTTGTCATAAATTAATTGACCATGGGTGTGTGGATTTACGTCTGGCCTCTCTATATATTGTTTCATTGATCTATGGGCCTGTTTTTGTGCTGATATCATGCTCTTTTGATTATGTAACTTTGTAATACAATATGAAGACAAGGAGGGTTATACTGTTCTTTTTTTTCTCAAGATAGCTTTGGCAATTCTGGGTCTTTTGCAGTTTCAGATGAATATAAGGATTATCATTTTAATTCTGTGAAAAATGTCCTGGGTATTTTTATGGGGATTGCATTAAATCTGTAGATTGCTGAAATGAGTAGTATGGCCACTTTAACAATATTAATTCTTTCAATCCAAGAGAATGGTATCTGTTTATTTCTTTGTGTCATCTTCAATTTCCTTTATCGATATTTTTAGTTTTCAGAGTACAGGTTTTCACCTCCTTGTTAAAGTTTTATTCTTAGGTATTTTATTCTTTCAGATGTAATTTTAAATGGGATTTTTTTCTTTATAAGTTTCTCTTTCAGATCAGATCAGATCAGTCGCTCAGTCGTGTCCGACTCTTTGCGACCCCATGAATTGCAGCACGCCAGGCCTCCCTGTCCATCACCAACTCCCGGAGTTCACTCAGACTCACATCCGAGTCAGTGATGCCATCCAGCCATCTCATCCTCTGTCGTCCCCTTCTCCTCCTGCCCCCAATCCCTCCCAGCATCAGAGTCTTTTCCAATGAATCAAATATTTGCATGAGGTGGCCAAAGTACTGGAGTTTCAGCTTTAGCATCACTCCTTCCAAAGAAATCCCAGGGCTGATCTCCTTTAGAATGGACTGGTTGGATCTCCTTGCAGTCCAAGGGACTCTCAAGAGTCTTCTCCAACACCACAGTTCAGAAGCATCAATTCTTCGGCGCTCAGCTTTCTTCACAGTCCAACTCTCACATCCATATATGACCACAGGAAAAACCACAGCCTTGACTAGACGAACCTTTGTTGGCAAAGTCATGTCTCTGCTTTTGAATATGCTGTCTAGGTTGCTCATAACTTTCCTTCCAAGGAGTAAGCGTCTTTTAATTTCATGGCTGCAGTCACCATCTGTAGTTTCTCTTTAGATGTCTTAAAATTAATGCATAGAAACAACAGATTTCTGTGTATTAATCTTGTATTCTGCAGCATTACTGAATTAATTTATCAGTTCTAACAGTTTTGGGGTAGAGACTTCAGGCTGCTCTATCATGTCATCTACAAATAGTGACAGTTCTACCTCTTCTTTTCCAATTTGGGTACTTTTAATTTGTTTTCCTTGCCTGATTCTTGTTGCTAGGACAAACTTGTAACCATCACTATAGCTAGCTATTTCAGTATAATTTGGTTATTATAATTTTAGATTATAAATTTCCATCTGGTTCTTTTTCTATATCTTTTATTTCTTTATAGTTACTATTTTTCTGTTGAAAGAGTGTTCATAATAGCTTGTTGGAATAAAGTCTTTTTCAGGTAATATTCATGCCATCTTAATCTGGGCTCTTATGATTGTATATTCTTATGTTCATGAAGATTTTTCTTGGATATGTATATGTTGAATATTTTGAATTGTATTTGGAAGTTTTTAATATTATAAGATATTGGCATTTAAAACCTGTGGAATAGCCTGTGATAAAACATAATGAAAAAAAAATACATATGTATGTGTATATATGCACATGCCTTAGCTATTTATATATATATATAAGTCACTTTGTTGCACAGCAGAAATTAACAACATTGTAAATCAACTATACCTGGTAAAATTTAAAAATCAATAAAAAGACTGTGGAGGATGTTGATATTTTTTATATGTATCAGACAATTAACCTGGCTATATCCAGGTATTAAGTAACACTGACCTTCTGTGGGCTGTAGCTCCGATGACAGTTCAGTTTTCAGTGCTACTTGGACATAATGATTTTATAACAGTTTTTAAAAATATTAAAAATACAATTATCAAGTACAAACTTGCATTTCAAATACTTGAACACATATAAGATCACTTCAATTGAGTCACAAGTGATGGTGTAGATATTGGCAATTAGAGTAATAAAGTAAAAAAAAAAAAACATAAAAAATAATTTTTATCATGATACAAACATGACAAAGGTAATAGTCCAGTTCAATAGAAAAATATAAACACTTTGACATAAAGATAGGACAAATGGAACAATTAACTTTGATAAAATAGAGATATTAAGAGAATTCAGATATATAATTATTAATGGATATAATTACGTAATTCATATTCTTAGTAAAATGTGTGGTCACTTGTATAACACAATTCAAAATATTATGGTAAAATCTCAACACTGAAATAATCATTGATAGAATTGTTAATAATTAGTTAAATTGTATTATGATTGAGTTAATAATTAGAAATATTGTGATACTCACTCAGTTCATTTCAGTTGCTCAGTCGTGTCCAACTCTTTGTGACCCCAGGGACTGAAGCACGCCAGGCTTCCCTGTCCATTACCAACTCCCGGAGTTTACTCAAACTCATATCCACTGAGTCGGTGATGCCATCCAAGTATCTCACCCCCTGTTGTCCCCTTCTCCTCCTGCCTTCAATCTTTCCCAGTATCAGGGTCTTTTCCAATGAGTCAGTTCCTTGCATCAGGTGGCCAAAGTATTGTAGTTTCAGCTTCAGCATCAGTCCTTCCCATGAATATTCAGGACTGATCTTCTTTAGGATTGACTGGTTGGATCTCCTTGCAGTCGAAGAGACTCTCAAGAGTCTTCTCCAACACCACAGTTCAAAAGCATCGATTCTTTGGTGCTCAGCTTTCTTTATAGTCCAACTCTCATATCCTTGTTTACACCTTAAAATAAAAATTCTCCATCAACTTAACATTTAAATACAATACTATATTTATATACCATTAACTCAAATATCAACTCTAATATTTTGAATTAATATAATTTTAGCCTAGAAAATTAGCCAAGAGTTTTTTCCCTCTAAACTCCATTTTGGATTTCCAAAATCACCACCTTACTCTACATTACTTTGCAGAGGAGGTGTAAACTGACTAAATTTTGGAAATAAAACTAATACTTTTATATTATCCTGAATGAGTACGAGATTGCAAAGTGGAAATAGGGTTATGGAAAATCAATAGTACCAGTGCAGTAATACAGGCAAGAAATGAAAAATGGCTCCTTTTCAGGGTGATTTTGGAGGAGGTCATGGGAAGTCACATCCCTAACTTATTTTGAATAGGAGACATAGTCACAAATAAAAATTATATATGAGTTGGTCAGCTCATATGGGTATGAGCATACAAAACTGTCCTGATCATTTGCCCTCAGCCAGTCATTTTTACTGACTACCTCATAAATCATAAGATCAGTCTGATGCCAAGGTGATAGAGGTGGAGACTCTTTCTGGGCCCAGCAGATGAGAAGCACTTAAAATTGACCTCCCAGCAATGGACACCAATTTTGAACTATGGTTTGACTACTTGGTGGTAACTACATGGAAACTCTTCCCTCCTAGAATCAATTTGTTCTCACAGAAGCAGACAGAAGCCTTTTTGACTTTAGGGCTTCAAAAAATTCACTGAATAATAGGGCTGTGAGAAAAAGTCTGAAGTCCTAAATGGAAAGTCTCGGAAAAGGAGTGCAGAAATTTTTAGCATCTTTGAAAAATAATAATTAGCATTTAGGGCCTGTTAGAACAGGGTTTGACCATTTTTTTTCTGTAAAATATCAGATAATAAATATTATAGTCTTGGTAGGCCAAGAAGCAAAATAGGGGATATGATATAGAGACTTACAGAATATGAGAAGTAATAAATACATAAAAATTATATTAATGAAATTTAAAATACAATAATATTAATAATAGAGTTTAAAAAATTATATTAAAATCAGAATCAAGCTTTTTTAAGGGTACAAAATTTTTCCAACTGGGGTTCAAAGTCTGTTTTCTTTATCTTCAAAACTGACTGCAAACACTCATCTGCTAATGCTAATCTATAAAGAGATTTTACATATTTCATCTTGAAAAAAGTCTTTTCACACAGACAGATGACATAGGTTACACTCAGAATGTCATAAATCTGTATGCCATAAATCCTCATGACAACTTGTAATGCCATGAGCAGCAGCACAAAGAAAACACCATATATGGTCTCTGTCTCAACTACTCATTTTTGTAGAGTGAGCAAAACCTTTAGGCAGTCTTAAGTGAATAAATGTGTTTGAATTCCAATAAATTTATATTGATGGAACTTTTAATTTAATCTTCATATATCCTAAAACACTTTCTCATTTTGAGTTTTTTTTTCAGTGTTATATAAGAACAACCCTAATGCTTAAGCCAACATAAACGTCTGGGGAAGTGAAAAAGGATGGTGGATCTGACCTGTATGGAGGATTTTACCAAATCCAGCATTAGAGGAAATATTAAAATAGGCACTTGTTGAAAGAGGGTAAAAAATGCCAACAGATGGCTGAGAATCTTGTGCAAAGTGTAAAACATAGCCAGATGCCAGAATGGTCCTGAAGGGAGACACATGTGCAGAATCTAATAGGTTAAGTATATGAGAACACTGGAAAGACACCAGTGAACTAGAGGCTAGCTGATTCTTACTGGAGGTACATGCTGCTGTGTGTGCTCAGTCCTGTCTGACTCTTGCGACCCTATGGGCTGTTGGCTCCTCTGTCCCTGAGATTTACAGGGAAGAATATTGGAATGGGTTGTTGTTTCCTTCTCCTTGGGATCTTGCCAACCAAGCGATCAAACCCACGTCCTCTGTCTGTGTCTGCTCTGTTGGCAGCAGATTTGAGCCACTTGGGATGCCCATATTGAAGATACAACACAGCCTCAAATAAGAGTTCTTGACTAGGGTAGCTCCATTAGTCAGCTCTATTTGTGCCTTGTAAAGCATGAATCTTCTTTAGAGGAAAATAACCTCATGAGGTCTCAGAGAGTCAGACATGACTGAGCAACTACAACAAACATCATGTTAGGCTCCTACATATTTTACAAATAATGTCAGTCATCAAATAAAAATTAATAGGCAGGGTACAAAACAATGTTATATTACTGAACATCAATAAAAAAATGACAAAGGAGACAGACAGGTACTTCAAATATTGGAATTACATGATTAGAACTTTGACTATGATAAATATTTTCTAAAATACAGGAAAAAAATAAAAATAGCTGAAAAGATGGGAAATTTTCTACAGTGAATGAATTTACATTAACAATTATATTAAGAATTGAATTGTGGTAAGTTTTAGTGAAAAATACAATCTATCTTGTCGTAGGTTTTACAGAGTAGTTATGCCAGAAAATAGCATTAGTGTACTTGAAGAAGTTTCAGAGAAAACATGAAAACTGGAGTATAGAGACAGAAAATAATAGAGTCAAAGAAAGTTGTACAAATATAGAAGTCAGTAAACAGGTTTAATTCATTTGTTATTGCAGAGATGTGACATAATTATACTTGGCATCCATGAGCAAGAGAAAAAGAATGAGACAAACAATACTTGAAAAGATACCAGCCAAGAGTTATGCAATCCTGATGAAAGATATAATCCCACACATTCAAGAAGCTCTGTTGAAACCTAAACAACATTGACACAATGAAACCATATGAGGAATATTATTGTAAGATTTATGAAAACCAAAGATTAAGAAAAGAATTGTAAACTAGATTGAAGCAAAAACATAAGATACATTATAAGATACTCTTAAAAGCAGCAACACAAGACACACAACTTCTCAAAAGAAATGAAGGACGTCAGAATATAAGAGAATAACAATTTAAAAACTATAAAGGGAATGCACTATCAATTTTAAATTTTGTATCTAGTAAAAACTAATGTTCAATATGAATAAACTAAAGTTGTTTTGGATATATAAAACTTTTTCAATTCATATGTAGTAATTATGTAGTAATATGTGTAATATATGTAGATAATTATGTAGTAAAGGAAATATTTAAATGACTAGTAAAAGCAGTGAAAGTGACTCTAGGGGAGGAAAATTTAGCAATGAATCTTAGAAAAGGATAAATTATAAATGAAATTCACTAGATAATGACTAAGCAAAATTAGTAATGTATTTAAGATGGATACATAATTGAAATACATCACAACATAAAACGTTGCCAAGATACCTTTGCAAATAATAGGGTTGTAAAGATTGAATTAGAGTGATGAGGAGTAAATTAAGTTGATTATGAACTAACACTCAAAAAAGATGTCCTTTTCATTATAGGGGACTGGAATGCAAAAGTAGGAAGTCAAGAAACACTTGGAGTAACAGGCAAATTTGGTCTTGGAATACGGAATGAAGCAGGGCAAAGACTGATAGAGTTTTGCCAAGAAAATGCACTGGTCATAACAAACACCCTCTTCCAACAACACAAGAGAAGACTCTATACATGGACATCACCAGATGGTCAACACTGAAATCAGATTGATTATATTCTTTGCAGCCAAAGATGGAGAAGCTCTATACAGTCAGCAAAAAGAAGATGGGGAGCTGACTGTGGCTCAGACCATGAACTCCTTATTGCCAAATTCAGACTTAAATTGAAGAAAGTAGGGAAAACCACTAGACCATTCAGGTATGACCTAAATCAAATCCCTTATGATTATACAGTGGAAGTGAGAAATAGATTTAAGGGCCTAAATCTGATAGATAGAGTGCCTGATGAGCTATGGAATGAGGTTCGTGACATTGTACAGGAGACAGGGATCAAGACCATCCCCATGGAAAAGAAATGCAAAAAAGCAAAATGGCTGTCTGGGGAGGCCTTACAAATAGCTGTGAAAAGAAGAGAAGAAAAAAGCAAAGGAGAAAAGGAAAGATATAAACATCTGAATGCAGAGTTCCAAAGAATAGCAAGAAGAGATAAGAAAGCATTCTTCAGCGATCAATGCAAAGAAATAGAGGAAAACAACACAATGGGAAAGACTAGAGATCTCTTCAAGAAAGTCAGAGATACCAAAGGAACATTTCATGCAAAGATGGGCTCGATAAAGGACAGAAATGGTATGGACCTAACAGAAGCAGAAGATATTAAGAAGAGGTGGCAAGAATACACAGAAGAACGCTACAAAAAAGATCTTCATGACCCAGATAATCACGATGGTGTGATCACTGACCTAGAGCCAGACATCCTGGAATGTGAAGTCAAGTGGGCCTTAGAAAGCATCACTATGAACAAGCTAGTGGAGGTGATGGAATTCCAGTTGAGCTATTCCAAATCCTGAAAGATGATGCTGTGAAAGTGCTGCACTCAATATGCCAGCAAATTTGGAAAACTCAGCAGTGGCCACAGGACTGTAAAAGGTCAGTTTTCATTCCAATCCCAAAGAAAGGCAATGCCAAAGAATGCTCAAACTACCCCACAATTGCACTCATCTCACACGCTAGTAAAGTAATGCTCAAAATTCTCCAAGCCAGGCTTCAGCAATATGCGAACCATGAACTTCCTGATGTTCAAGCTGGTTTTAGAAAAGGCAGAGGAACCAGAGATCAAATTGCCAACATCCACTGGATCATGGAAAAAGCAAGAGAGTGCCAGAAAAACATCTATTTCTGCTTTATTGACTATGCCAAAACCTTTGACTGTGTGGATCACAATAAACTGTGGGAAATTCTGAAAGAGATGGGAATACCAGACCACCTGATCTGTCTCTTGAGAAATTTCTATGCAGGTCAGGAAGCAACAGTTAGAACTGGACATGGAACAACAGACTGGTTCCAAATAGGAAAAAGAGTACGTCAAGGCTATATATTATCACCCTGTTTATTTAACTTATATGCAGTATATCTCATGAGAAACGTCGGACTGCAAGAAACACAAGCTGGAATCAAGATTGCTGGGAGAAATATCAATAACCTCAGATATGCAGATGACACCACCCTTATGGCAAAAAGTGAAGAGCAACTAAAAAGCCTCTTGATGAAAGTGAAAGTGGAGAGTGAAAAAGTTGGCTTAAAGCTCAACATTCAGAAAATGAAGAACATGGCATCCAGTCCCATCACTTCATGGGAAATAGATGGGGAAACAGTGGAAACAGTGTCAGACTTTATTATTCTGGGCTCCAAAATCACTGCAGATGGTGACTGCAGCCATGAAATTAAAAGATGCTTACTCCTTGGAAGGAAAGTTATGACCAACCTAGATAGCATATTCAAAAGCAGAGACATTACTTTGCCAACAAAGGTTTGTCTAGTCAAGGCTATGGTTTTTCCAGTAGTCATGTATGGATGTGAGAGTTGGACTGTGAAGAAAGCTGAGCGCCGAAGAATTGATGCTTTTGAACTGTGGTGTTGGAGAAGACTCTTGAGAGTCCCTTGGACTGCAAGGAGATCCAACCAGTCCATTCTGAAGGAGATCAGCCCTGGGATTTCTTTGGAAGGAATGATGCTAAAGCTGAAACTCCAGTACTTTGGCCACCTCATGCGAAGAGTTGACTCATTGGAAAAGACTCTGATGCTGGGAGGGATTGGGGGCAAGAGGAGAAGGGGACAACAGAGGATGAGATGGCTGGATGGCATCATTGACTTGATGGGCGTGAGTCTGAGTGAACTCTGGGAGTTGGTGATGGACAGGGAGGCCTGGCGTGCTGCGATTTATGGGGTGGCAAAGAGTCGGACACGACTGAGTGACTGATCTGATCTGATCTGATTTGATGAATTAATGACTCAGTTTAATTCAAATCAAAACCCCAACAGTCTTATTCTGTGTGTGTGAAACAGACAAGCTGATTTTAAAATTCATGGGAAAATGTAGCCAAGAAAGAGCCAAGAAAATTTTAAGAAAGACTCAAAATAGGAGGACTTAATTTCAAATATGGAGAAGGAAATGGCACCCCACTCCAGTACTCTTGCCTGGAAAATCCCATGGACAGAGGAGCCTGGTGGTCTGCAGTCCATGGGGTCGCTAAGAGTCGGACACGCCTGAGCTACTTCCCTTTCACTTTCCACTTTCATGCATTGGAGAAGGAAATGGCAACCCACTCCAGTGTTCTTGCCTGGAGAATCCCAAGGACGGGGGAGCCTGGTGGGCTTCCGTCTGTGGTGTTGCACAGAGTCGGACACGACTCAAGTTACTTAGCAGCAATTTCAGTGTGTCATATTTTGATGCTCTAGTAAGATAGTGTCACATTAGTACCAAGAAACAAAAAGAACTCAGTGGAATAGAATAATTTTATAGACAGACATTTGTAAAGTTACTTTATTTATAAGGTGAAACTGCAGTACAGAAAAAAGATGCCCATTTTAATAATCACTTTGGGTCAGTTGAACAACATATAGAAAAATAAGAACCTTAAACAATGCCATTTGAATGGTTATTAAATAGTCACATATATATTTATTTATATAAATATATTTTTATACATACAGTATAATAGAATATAGTCTTTATGATTACGGATTGAAACTTTCAGTGTAAAGCAACTCAATTTTTTTTAGTAGAAAATAGGGTGCAAGTTTCACAACCATATTATATGCAAAGGTTTCTACTTTAGGGCATAAAAATTAATGACAATGAAGTGAAAAATATTGAAAATTGGGTTACACAAACATTAACAAATTTTCTTTAAAAAACATGTTTTAGTATCATGAGAATAAATAACTTGGGTATAGAACTTCCTGAACAGCAATAATTAAAGCTAACATCATACTCATTCATGAAAAACAAAGTTTTTTCCCCCAAGATAAGGAATAAAATATGAATGACTGTTTTTTAACCCCTACCATATTGGAAGTCCTAGCCAGAGTGATTAGACAAGAAAAATACATAAAACACATTTAGAAAGGAAGAAGGAAACTATCTCTTATTTGCAAATGATATGATCTGGTGCAAGTTTAACATAAAAAAAAATAAGTTTTAACGTTACACAGTTACAGTGAAAAGTCCAAAATGAAAAGTAATAAAAATAAATGTAATTATAACAGCATTCAAAAAATAAAATATTCTGGAATAAATTTAGCCAAGGAAGTGAAAGACTTACAAACGGAAAACTACAAAACATTACTGAGAAAAAATTGTTTAAAAAGTACCAGGTGTTCTAGGATGATGAAAAAATTTTAAAATAGAGAAAACTAGCATTTGTAAAACATTTTGAATGTTCTAAATTCCACTTACGTGTATATGTTAAAAGACTTAATTGCTAAATGGTATGTTATGTGAATTCCACCTCAATCATAAAAAAAGAAATAAAATCAGAATAGTATATAATAGGGAGTGGGGAGCCAGATGGCAGGATAATAAGTAGTGGTACTTTTTGGATACCATTACTGTTTCCATTTCTTGATTTGTGCACTGATTTCAAACATGGTTCACTATTTGAAAATCATTGGGCTATATGCTTATTTTGAATATATACATGTACACACATATATTTTGTACTTCAAAACATTTAATAACGCAGTTGAATTCTCAAACAACTCAAACAATTTCAAATGTGATTGCATAAAATATCATTCACAATTTCAACGAAAAGAGAAATAAATTACTTAGGAATAAATAAAATATGCTCAAGCCCAGGAGAGAGAAAATAACTGAAAAAATACATGAATGAATCCTAAGATGAGTAGAGTCATATGTCACATTTAGAAGTGGGAATGCTAAGCTACTGCAGTTGTGTCCAACTCTATGTGACCCAGTGGAATGTAGCCTGCCAAGTTCCTTTGTCCATAATATTTTCCATGCAAGAATACTGGAGTGAATTGCCATTTCCTTCTTCAAGGGATCTTCCTGACCCAGGGATTGAACCTGCATCTCTTATGTCTCCTGAATTAGCAGGTGGGTTCTTTACCACCAATGCCATCTTAGAAGTGGGGAATACCATAAATGGTTGATTTGTCCTGTACTGATGCATTAAGTGTAAATCCAGTGAAAATAATATTTTTTTTAAACTTTACAATATTGTGTTAGTTTTGCCAAATATCGAAATGAATCCGCCACAGGTATACATGTGTTCCCCATCCTGAACCCTCCTCCCTCCTCCCTCCCCATACCATCCCTCTGGGTCGTCCCAGTGCACCAGCCCCAAGCATCCAGTACCATGCATCGAACCTGGACTGGCGACTCATTTCATACATGACATTATACATGCTTCAATGCCATTCTCCCAAATCTTCCCACCCTCTCCCTCTCCCACAGAGTCCATAAAACTGTTCTATACGTCAGTGTCTCTTTTGCTGTCTCGTACACAGACTTATTGTTACCATCTTTCTAAATTCCATATATATGCGTTAGTATACTGTATTGGTGTTTTTCTTTCTGGCTTACTATTTTTTTATAAATTTTGTAAAACAGTTTCAAAGTTTCTACAAAACATAGATGACAAATAGCCAAGGGACACTTTAATGAGAACAGTGTGGTAGGCAGAATTCTAAAATGGTCCTTAAATCCTCCTCCTGAGGATGTACATGTACTATATATATATTCCATGGAATTTGTGACATGATTATCTAGTCATTTCTGTGTTTAGGCTGTTGTAATGTTATATGGTCCAGTTTCCTCAGATAAAGGGCACTTATCTGAAGTGGACTTAACATAATCAGAAGAAGAGATTTAAAGCATGAGAAGGATTTACTGCAAGGGAGATACATTACTAATTTTGAAGATGGAGAGAGTCATGTGACAGAAAAGCAGCTGTTGTCCAGGAGTTGAGAATGAATGGAATATGATGGTTGGCAAAGAATCAGGGGTCTGAGTCCTACAAATTCAAGGAATTGATTCCTGACATGGCATCATGAGTATGGAGGAGGAAACAAGCTCCGGATGGAAAGGCAGTCCAGCCTACATCTGGATGTTAGCTTGGAAGACTTTGAAAAGATAATGAAATGATGCAAAGTCCAGACATCTAATCCATCAGACTCTAAGATAATAAATGGGTGCTTAAGCTGTGAAAATTGTAGCTTTTTAAATGCAGAAATAGGAAACCAACAAAAACAAGATAGAGGAATTTGTTCTAACAGGTACCAAATTATAAACCTATCAAAGTTAAACAAAATGAAATTTGTGTCAGAAAAGAAAAGGAGTCTACTGGAACAAAATAAAGATCTCTAAGGAAACCTTTGCACACCGGTAAATTTGATGTTTGACTGAAGTGGAAAGCCAGATCACTGGAGAAATAATGAATTATTCAGTAAATAGTTGTGAACTAATCAGTAATTTGAGTCAAAAAGAAAAAGTACTTAATTCGTCTCTCACATCACACCTATAAATATTCTGGGTTAACATCTTAAAATAAGCAAATCTTAAAATTTTAGTAGTATAGAAAGGATAGTTTTATGTCCTGAGGAATGAATATATATCTAAAGATATGAAAAACATAATCAATAAAGAACACAATTATAAAGTGGAAAAGCCAGATATTTGAACCAATTATTTTCAAGGCAGATTAAAAACTCCAATTAACATGAATTAAAAATCATTTTGCTGTGGTCTAGAAAAGTAGAAAATATGAGTATATATCATCCAGCAATCTACTCCTAGATATATCTTAAAGAATACATCTCTGACAGGTACACTTGGATATGCATACAAATTTATGGCAGCATTGTTTACAATAATAAAAAATTTAAAATAAACTGACCATCACTCAGCAAAAATAAAGGTCAGTTTCTGTATAAAAATACTAATAATCTTTGAAAGTAAGTGAATTTGAATTCTGTAAATAAACAGGATGGGGTTCACAGTACAATGTCAAATAATATATCAAGTTATAGAAGAATACATGTAATATACTTTGTTCCATTTAACAAAATTAAAGACAGGCAAGATAACATTTATTAGAAAATACATATACACTACAAGTATAGAGAAATTCATGACAATAATGAAAATCAATACAGGCCAGTAGTTATTTGTGTAGGGGTGAGAGGGGTTTTTGAGTAATTGGGGTGGGGACAGGAAAGATACCCATGTGGCTAGTTCTCATTACAGTAAATATTATTTTTAATTTCTGAAGGTGAATTATTGGCACATAGATACTTTACATTGTATAAGATGGTATGCCTTACATATTTCATATCTGCAAAATACCATTATTTTTAATAAAAATTTGCATTGCTTTTATCCTATATATCTTTTGAAAAACTGTAAAATTCATTATCTTGTTTAACCATTATGAACTTAGCATGATCCAGTCAGATTTTTTATACTTATTTTTAGATAGAGAAAACATACTTTAAAATGGCAGTAACCAGAAAAATCTTCTGATATCAAAATATACATAAAATTCAACATACTTAACTGCTTCTTTTAAAAGGAAGAAAAATGATTATTGGATGTCTTTTAAATGCCAGTATACTTAAATATTATGTCACTAAATCATGGCAGCAATTCAGTGAACTATTAATAATTATCACTAATCCACTATAAAAGTAAAGAAACTAAGATTTGGAAAAGATGAATCTCTTGCCCCAGAAGTCTTCCCTAGCAGCAAAGCTGTATTTGTTCTCTACATTGTTTGTATGACTACAAACTTTGCATTCATTTTACATATTACTGACTCTCTAAAGATTTTGGCTTCTTGGTTAGTAACTGAATTATTGTATTTCATGAAATAAAAAGTCAATAATTTACTTTTCTGCAAAGAGATAATCTCTGAATCCATTTGTGATTTTTCAAAATTGTCTATTCTCTATATGAAAAGAAAATCATCTGAAATGACCAAATATACTTTTCTATCCTCAAAAATAACACACTTAGTGAATTTTTTTTCCTTCCAATTTTGCTATTTCTTATAGTAACAGTACTTTACTTTGAAAATTTCCACAGTGAAAGTCATTTCCTCACAGACCATAAATCCACAGGGCTAGAGAGTGATTCAATTTTCTTATTTATGCAACATCACGCTCCATGCTGAGCACTGGCTACTCTCTTGGTTCCATAATACTGCATACAAGCCCTAAGCTTCAATTCCTTGAAAGTTAGACCTTTCATGTCATATTTAGTAATTGACCGAACTACTATAAAAAGAAGGTTTTAAATCATTTGCATTCTAGTTAAATTAAGGCCGTCCAACACCTCAGTCTGTTGACCTTCATTCTCGCTCACTGAGTAGCTCTTTCCTTGCTTTTGGAAGGAATGGAGCAGAGAAAAATCGGTCATTATTTCGACTTCAGCTATTCAACTCTGTGCCCTAATCCTTCTAAGCCTGCATTCAGGAGCTCCCTGGAAATTAAAAAAAAAAAAAATCTTCTGAACTAAAGAATTCAAATTCTAACATCATAGCCTCCTTGAAATGCTGGAGAAACAGAAAAGACCTCCCTCGAATTATTGCCTACTGTTCCAGATATTCAAAGATTATAGTGATAAGAAAAATTCTTCTAAATGGTTACCAAGATTTCGAATTGGTGGTATTTTTCACAAGATATACATTTTTCCTAGTTCATTATCTGTATTCCTTAATGCATTCTGTCATTTTGTTCCTCTATATGGAACGTTTATTCAAATTATAAGAGAACATTCTACTAACAGCTTTTTACAATGTATTTTTACAAACCAACAACAATGAATATGAAGCAACTGTATGATACTGTAAATCATGATACATCCCCTATCATTTCTATATGTGTATAAGGGGCAAAATGTGAATATAGTGTTTTCTCTAACCTCTGTGCAAAGTCAAAGGTCAATTTATTACTTTTAAACGTTTAACACTATCCTGCAATTAGATACTAAGAGAATAAACTATATAATTTATAGTTCTGTTCCTCCACACAAAAGATGACCACTTCACACAACTGCTTAGTATACACTATTATTGTTTTGTAAAAATACATGGCAACCTCTCAGTTTACATTATCATAACCATAACTTCCACTGGATAAAGAGGGATAGGGCTCAGTATCGCAAATAGGCAAATTCAATTCAGTTTTCCTGTTCCTAAAGATAAAATCTCAACAATTTGAGATTGACCATAAAGCATCCCTCTCTTTTTTGTTTTCTTCTATCTTATTATTTTCTGTTTTGCCTTTTCTTCCAATGGCTCCCTACAACCTCCCAAATTAGCAGCCAACAGTAAGTATAGGCTCATTGACTATATATTTTAATACATTTGTTCATGTGAGAGTCTAGTAATATAATGACAGAGAATTAAAAATAAAACACCTCTTCTTCTCTCTACTAACTGAGAAAGTTTAAACTGTATAAAATCTAGGGTAACATTGCACATATCTTACTGAGGATTCAAACAAATTGACTTTTTTTTAAAACAATGTGAGCTGTATTCTGAAAGGAAAAACAAACCACTTAAAGTCATTAGTATTATCAAAAATAATTAATGAAACAAATTTATGGGACAATGGGAAAGCTAATATTCTAAATATTGATATTTTATAACTAAGCTATATATGATTACTTTCTGCACATTTTTAAAATCACAACTATGACTACTAGGACATTTCAATGGAAAACATAAGGACAAAGGTCTACCTGGTATGAAAAAAAGTTATGAATATCTATCAAATGCTTATTCCAATTAACTTGGCATTTATAAAGGTGAACTGTAGAGTTTTTCCTATGTCTCTCAATGTGGGCCTAAACTCTCTTTTCAGAATAATCTCCTATTCCTAAATTTAAGCCACCATTAATGGTCCTTTATGGAAAGCGGTGACTGGATTGCATAGAAATGTAGCGACTAAATAACATATTGTAAAACTCTGTTAATGTTACACAGAGGTGTAGGAAAAGGAGACATATACCATGGAAGGAGAGCCTATTCTTACAACCCATAATAGAAATTAATGTCTCTATGATAAAAGCAATATTGCTTCTTGACTAGTTGAAAAATTAGAAGAGTAAATTTTCCTTAGTTTAATTATGAAATGAAGTATTTGAAATATTTTCAATATTGTCCCTATATCAAAATACTTTCTAAAATGTAAAAGAACATAACTGAAAAAAGCAATCTTGAATTTGTGCATTATCATAGTTTAGTTAAATAACATCAATCTTCCAACAATACTATTTAAATTTCAGTCACTCAACTATGTTAATTGTAAGTAATTACACAAAGACAAACTTTTCTACTAGCTTTTTTGGCCACAGATCACTAGGAATATAACAGATGTGAGTCATGTTCAGTGATCAGTTACAGCTGTTCTTTAGAAGTCTGTCCGTGATTGTTCACTGTTTAGTTATTTGAAGTCTTCTCAGCAAAACATTAAGAGGAAATTTGCTAGAATTTAGAAAGTGATGGTCAGATGATGATGAGGCTACTGAAATGGATATTTTAATGGTTAAATAGTAAGTAATGGATATTCTAGAGTATGACCAGATAAGAGGTAGGTGGAGTTGGGTGGAAAATAAGATTTTAGAGAAAAGTTTAGAGAAGTAAGGGGCTTTACCAGGTGTAGATGAGTTATCTTTGGAGATACTGAATACACTCTTAACAATAATTGGAAATGTGGTGAAGAGAACTGCAGTCAGTTGAATGCTAAAATAGAAAAATTAAAAGGTATGATCCAGTAAAGCTAAAGAAGTATGTGTATTGAATTTATTAATAAGATGATCAGCTACTTTGATAATCTAATTTCTACTATTTTCTTCTTAAACTAAACTTTTCATCTCTTTGTATAGCAGAGACATTGCTTTGCCAACAAAGGTCCATCTAGTCAAGGCTATGGTTTTTCCAGTGGTCATGTATGGATGTGAGAGTTGGATTGTGAAGAAAGCTGAGCACTGAAGAATTGATGCTTTTGAACTGTGGTGTTGGAGAAGACTCTTGAGAGTCCCTTGGACTGCAAGGAGATCCAACAAGTCCATTCTGAAGGAGATCAGCCCTGGGATTTCTTTGGAAGGAATGATGCTAAAGCTGAAATTCCAGTACTTTGGCCACCTCATGTGAAGAGTTGACTCATTGGAAAAGACTCTGATGCTGGGAGGGACTAGGGGCAGGAGGAGAAGGGGACGACAGAGCATGAGATGGCTGGATGGCATCACTGACTCGATGGACATGAGTCTGAGTGAACTCCAGGAGTTGGTGATGGACAGGGAGGCCTGTCGTGCTGCGATTCATGGGGTCACAAAGAATTGGACATGACTGAGCGACTGAACTGAACTGATAGTAAATTACTGGTTTTTCCAGTAATCATGTATGGATGTGAGAACTGGACCATAAAGAAGGCTGAGCATCAAAGAATTGATGCCTTTGAACTGTAGTGCTAGAGAAGGCTCTAGAGAATCCCTTGGACAGCAAGGAGACCAAACCAGTCAATCCTAAAGGAAATCAACTCTGAATTGATTGGAAGGACTGATGATGAAGCTCCAATACTTTGGACACCTGACACTAAGAGCCAACCCATTGGAAAAGACCCTGATGGTGGTAAAGATTGACTGCAGGAGGAGAAGGGGGTGAGAAAGGATGAGATGGTTGGATAGTATCACTGACTCAATGGGCATGAGTTTCAGCAAACCCCAGGAGATAGCAAAAAATAGGGAAACTTGGTGTACTAAAGTGCATGGGATGTCAGACTTGGACACAACTTAGCAACTGAACAACAACAGTAACAAAAGTCAATTATCCAAAGCTGTGTCAGGAAGTTGTAGAGTGTTATCTTTGCAGGTATAAGCTGAGGTCAGTGGACCACCATTACATTTTTTGTTCAGTGTTCAAGTAAGATAAAAACTGTGTTGGGAAAAAATGAAAGCTATTTAACAAGAAATTAATACTATATGAAACAGGCTTATTTCAACTGAAATAAATCCTTCACATTTAATGTTTGGTTTTTAATAAAGCTTAAAAACTTCCCTATGAAATAGGATCATAATAATTTAAGAAGAACAAATAACATTGCAATGTATTTTTAGAAGCAATCAGGAAATTCTAGGTTGCAACTATTATGAGTAAGAAGCATTAATTCAAAAGAATAGAGAAAATGGAAAAAAATGTCAAAAAATATAAAATACAATCTTAATTCACATAACCTAGTGAAAGGCATTTGAAGAATAAACACAATTTCTCTTGTTGTGAATAACTGAACTCCAGGTAATTCAAAGGAGTTTCATTGCATTTTCACAGTATTATTCTTTTAAACCATTTTCTAAGTAAGAGCAGGGTGCCTAATAAAAATATGCTTTAAGTCAAAGCTTATTTGAATACAATTTACTCTCTGATGTTCCAGATATATTTGAGGACTTGCATGCTCATTTGCTCAGTCATGTCCAACTATTTGTGACCACAAGAACTGTAGCCCACCTGGCTCCTCTGTCCATGGAATTTTCCAGGCAAGACTACTGGAGTCAGTTGTCATATCCTACCCCAGGGGATTTTCCTGACCCAGGGATCAAACCTGAGTCTCCTGAATCTCCTGCATTGACAGGCAGATTCTTCACTACTTGCCACCTGAGGATTTAGACATAACTAAAAACTTTATTAAATGTATCATTTACCATTGTGTCGGGAATAGGAAGGGCTATGTGGGCTCTGCAGAACCTAGGTTGTAAGATTCTTATAATAACCTTTCCTGTAGGCAACTGGTCAAAGGACTGAACAGTAGCTGCCAGAATCAAACGTTTTGTTTGTCCTTTTGATTTTTTTTTTCTCTTTTTCAATCAGTTATTTTGTGTCATATACTAATCAATGGAAAATATCAATCTAGTGATTTTTAAGGATATTTCTTTGTCATTTGTTATATGATGGCTTTTATCTGCACACTAGTTAATAACGTAGAAAGTGCAAAATCTAAATATTAAAATCCTTAATTCTTAGTTATTAATATATATATACATTTATTTCAACAAAATATCTCAAAGGATGAAACTGGAACAAAATGAAGTGGCAGTTCTGTGAGATTTTACAGAACACACAATTCCCATTTTATTTTGGATGTTTTATCTATATTTCAGTAACATACAGAGTTTAAGAGCTAAAACCCTGGGGATTTAAATACAAAAACCAATGCTTTGAATTTTATTTTAGGAGAAAAGTGGTAGTAAGTAAAGTTCCTGAGGGTAGAATAGCAAATTGAACATTCATTTTCTTCATTAGAATAAGACCAATAATAAAATAGCACAACTATAGCTTTTTATCATACTTCACATTTTAAAGGATTTCTTATGAAATAAATTTTATAAAGAAAATGTTTTGGCATAAGACATAGCCATTGACTTAACTCAGTGGAGTACTTTGTCTAGCTGTTCTTTTTTAAGTGTTTATGTATCAGATGTAACATTTAGTAATACTACAAAATGCATTCTGTGTCACATATTTGCAAATTTACTGAAATAACAATATTCACTGCTTTTATTGAACAATTTATCTATTTTAAACTAAAGCCAAACTTTAAGACTCCAGGATTTGTGTATGTACTAAAAATACTTTTAATTAACATGAAAACACAAATCATATTAGATCAGGATTCCCCCTTATCCAATATGACCTCACTCAACTAATTGCATTTACAATGACCCTATTTCCAGATAAGATCATGTTCCATATTCAGTGTTTCTGATATTCACTTCAATATTCTTTCTACTGATGACTATTATTTGTTTATCAAGGTAGCTGAGGGTTTCATAAGATGTATGTTATACATATCTTAATACATAAGTATATAAGTGGTTAGAATATATACAGATACATGTTGTGTATATATATATAGTCATGTTTTTGTACACATAACACAGATGTGCATATGATTTGTTTAGGAATTTGAGGTGGAAGAGAATAAGACAAGCCTGCTCCATTGCCTTACCCATCTTTTCTGTCTTGTCAGTATTAGTGCCTCATATATCTTTCATTTTACTTATTTAACAAATAAAATACACTTTGTCGTTCATGTACTTAATAGCAGTAACTATAAAATAGAGATTTAACAATCAAAAAATGAATACAAGATCAAAACAGACTTTTCTTCAAATAAGACATATAGATGGCCAAAAACAAAACAAAACAACACAAAAACAAAACAGGAAAGGACACTCAGCATCACTATTTATCAGAGAAATGCAAATCAAAAAACTGCAGTGAAGTAATACCTGAGACTGGTAAGAATGGCCATCATCAAAAAAAATCTACAAACGATAAATGTTGGAGAGGCTGTGGAGAAAAAGGCACCCTCCTACACTGTTTGTGGGAATGTAAATTGGTACAACCACTATGGAGAAGAGTATGGGGTTTCCTTAAAAAACTGAAAACAGAACTAGCATATGATACAGCAATTCCACTCCTTAGCATATATCCAGAGAAAATCATAATTTGAAAAGGTATGTGTACCCCAAAATTCATTGCAGCACTATTTACAATAGCCAGGACATGGAACCTAAATGTCCATTGGCAGAGGAATGGATAAAGCTGTGGTACATATATACAATGGAATATTACTCAGCCATGTAAATGTAATAATGCCATGTGGCAACATGGACGGACTTAGAGATTATCATATCAAGTGAAATAAGTTGGACAAGACAATATAAATATCATATGACATTACTCAGGTGGGATCTAATTTTTTTAAATGATATAAATGAACTTATTTACAAAACAGAAATAGACTGTCAGATTTTGAAAACAAACTTATAGTTACCAAACGGGAAACACGGTGGAGAAGGATAAATAAGGAGTTTGTGATTAGCATGCATACAGTACTACATATAAAATAGAGAACCAACAAAGACCTACTGTATAGCACTGGGGACTGACTCTTCTCAATCTTCTATAATAACCTATATGGGTAAAGAATCTGAGAAATAATGAATAAACATATATGTATATATATTTTTTTTAATTTCTATTTTTTAAAAAGAAATTTTAAAACTTTCAAATGATTAATAAATATCCAGCTCTATCAATGTCTACCAAAGTGGATGACACGTAGCAGACACTGCAGAGGATTTTTGAAACATATTTAATAACAAAATTAACCAGGTAATTTTGAATTAGTTCAACTATAGTTTAATAAGTATTAGTTTGGTGTCTATAGTAGAAATCTCAATTTCTTAAAGGGAATTTAATTCACAGCTTAATTCTTACAGTCTATTATAGTCCTACCCAATATATATGCATCAAATTTCAATATTAATGCAAAACAATTCAATAGATGTTAGTTGATCAATCAGTTAAACCATTTGAAGAAATAATAGCTTATTCCAAATATGCACTGAAATAATTACTCCCATTTGAATTTTATAAGCTGTAATTTCCATGTTAGCTTTTGAATATTACAGAAAGTTTATTTTAATAAACACTAAAACAAGACTCTTGTATAAGTAATCAATATTAGATTTAAAATATTTCAGCTTTTCCTTGATTCATATATTTAAGGGTATTTAGGAAAAGGGCAAAGCATCAATTAGCAAAGGGCTGCACAGCTTGTAAAATATTTTTTAAAAGCTACTGAGAGTTCCAGCCTCCATAAAGAAAGCCAATTCAATGTTAATGAAGCCATTCCTAAGAAAGGCCTAGGGAATACAGCAGAGAAGAAAGCACAGAAAAAAAAAAAAAAAAAAGAATATGACTTGCCAAATTAGTAGCTTAATCACTGGAATAGGTAACTAATCTCCTATTGGACCAGAAATACCACCGGATAGGACAAGCTCACGAAGAAATAGCTTTCTGCAATCTGTTTTTTTCCTCCTTAAAAGAAAAGACAACCAAAATAAAAGCCTAACTGGAATTCATCTAAGACACTTTATCATCCTCCATGCTGCATTTAATAGCAAGCACTGTCTGCAAAATCTCTAGGCTGCATCATCTGTGTATACATCTATGTCAGACCTTGATGCCAAAGGAAACAGCTGAGGCAATTTTGGAGGCCTTTTAGCAAGCATGCAGCTAACTTAGAATTATGCCATAGACCCGAGTCCAAAGAGATAATAACTTGTTACTTTAAAAGCCAGAAGTCATTTTGATAGGTTTGTTGAAATCTTGTATATGATTTTGGAAAGAGGGCAGTGCTAGTCTTCAGACGACAAAGAAAAGAGGTAAATTAAAACAGAAAATCTTGACAATAATTATCTCCATTATAGTTAAAGATTTGAAACACTTATGTGGGCTTGTGCTTTACATTTCTACTGTCATTCTTTAAAAAAGATAACTTGCTAATTGTCTGCTTTCTCAGGGCAATGGTTTTCTATCTCGCTCCTGAAGCACTGTTGGGTCTCTAGAGGAAGAAGTAAGATGTGGATATAGTGCCAGGCTTCAATCAAATCCACTCCCATTCAATAAGAATAACTTCAACTTCATCACACATTGAGTTACTTCATCTGATAATAGACTTTACAGATATAAAGAAGTTTGGAATTTGGCTAGTGTATACAATTATTAATGACTAAGATTTATATAGTTTATATATATTTATAAATCTAAGAAATAGATTTAAGGGACTAGATCTGATAGAGTGCCTGATGAACTATGAAAGGAGGTTCGTGACACTGTACAGGAGACAGGGATCAAGACCATCCCCATGGAAAAGAAATGCAAAAAAAGCAAAATGGCTGTCTGGGGAGGCCTTACAAATAGCTATGAAACGAAGAGAAGTGAAAAGCAAAGGAAAAAAAGAAAGCTATAAGCATCTGAATGCAGAGTTCCAAAGAATAGCAAGGAGAGATAAGAAAGCCTTCTTAAATGAACAATGCAAAGAAATAGAGGAAAACATCAGAATGGGAAAGACTAGAGATTTCTTCAAGAAAATTAAAGATACCAAGGGAACATTTCATGCAAAGATGGGCTTGATAAAGGACAGAAATGGTATGGACCTAACAAGCAGACGATATTAAGAAGAGGTGGCAAGAATACACAGAAGAACTATACAAGAAAGATCTTCACAATCCAGATAATCATGATGGTGTGATCATTCACCTAGAGCCAGTCATCCTGGAACGTGAAGTCAAGTGAGCCTTAGAAAGCATAACTATGAACAAAGCTAGTGGAGGTGATGGAATGCCAGTTGAGCTATTTCAAATCCTGAAAGATGATGCTTTGAAAATGCGGCACTCCATATGCCAGCAAATTTGGAAAACTCAGCAGTGGCCACAGGACTGGAAAGGGTCAGTTTTCATTCCAATACCAAAAAGACAAGGCCAAAGAATGCTCAAACTACCGCACAATTGCACTCATCTCACATGCTAGCAAAGTTAATGCTCAAAATCCTCTAACCAGACTTCAATAGTATGTGAACCGTGAACTTCCAGATGTTCAAGCTAGATTTAGAAAAGGCAGAGGAACCAGGGATCAAATTGTCAACATCTGTTGGATCATCAAAAAAGCAAGAGAGTTCCAGAAAATCATTTACTTCTGCTTACTGACTATGCCAAAGCCTTTGACTGTGTCAATCACAACAAACTGTGGAAAATTCTGAAAGAAATGGGAATACCAGACCACCTGATCTGCCTCTTGAGAAACCTATATGCAGGTCAGGAAGCAACAGTTAGAACTGGACATGGAACAACAGACTGGTTCCAAATAGGAAAAGGAGTATGTCAAGGCTGTATATTGTCACTTGCTTATTTAACTTATACACAGACTACATCATGAGAAACGCCGGACTGGAAGAAACACAAGCGGGAATCAAGATTGCCAGGAGAAATATCAATAACCTCAGATATGTAGATGATACCACCCTTATGGCAGAAAGTGAAGAGGAACTAAAAAGCCTCTTGATGAAAGGGAAAGAGGAGAGTGAAAAAGTTGTCTTAAAGCTCAACATTCAGAAAATGAAGATCATGGCATCTGGTCCCATCACTTCATGGGAAATAGATGGGGAAATAGTGGAAACAGTGTCAGACTTTATTTTTCTGGGCTCCAAAATCACTGCAAATGGGGATTGCAGCCATGAAATGAAAAGACACTTACTCCTTGGAAGGAAATTTATGACCAACCTAGATAGCATATTCAAAAGCAGAGACATTACTTTGCCAACAAAGGTTCGTCTAGTCAAGGCTATGGTTTTTCCTGTGGTCATGTATGGATGTGAGAGTTGGACTGTGAAGAAGGCTGAGCACCAAAGAATTGATGCTTTTGAACTGTGGTGTTGGAGAAGACTCTTGAGAGTCCCTTGGACTGCAAGGAGATCCAACCAGTCCATTCTGAAGGAGATCAGCCCTGGAATTTCTTTGGAAGGAATGATGCTAAAGCTGAAACTCCAGTACTTTGGCCACCTCATGAGAAGAGTTGACTCATTGGAAAAGACTCTGATGCTGGGAGGGATTGGGGGCAAGAGGAGAAGGGGATGACAGAGGATGAGATGGCTGGATGGCATTCCTGACTCAATGGACATGAGTTTGAGTGAACTCTGGGGGTTGGTGATGGACAGGGAGGCCTGCGTGCTGCGTGCTGCGATTCATGGGATCGCAAAGAGTTGGAGGTGACTGAGCGACTGAACTGAACTGAAGATTTATATACCCACACTGTGTATTAGGTTAAGTGCTTTCTATACACTGAATGTTTAAATCTTTCCTGCAAATCTTAATATTAATAT
Organism: Bos javanicus; assembly: GCF_032452875.1. NCBI lineage: Eukaryota > Metazoa > Chordata > Mammalia > Artiodactyla > Bovidae > Bos > Bos javanicus. The sequence goes on from NC_083881.1 coordinate 50,553,396, forward strand.
GCCCAATTAGCAAATCAGGACACTTTATATAGAAAGATTAAATAACTTGGCCAAGGTCATAAAGCTACTAAGTGTTATAGAGTGATTATATCTAGATACATATTACTTTAACAAATTGTCTCATAAAAATTCAGACTTTTGTGAGGCTACAATAACAAACCATTAGAGACTGAGTGACTTGTAAACAACAGAAATTTACCCCTCACATTTCTGGAAAGCTGAGATGAGGATGTCAGTATGGTTGGGTTCCGATGAGAACCTCTTCTGATTTGCAAGGGGCCAGTCTCTCCTTGTATCCTCACATGACAGAAAGAGGACTAGAGAGCTCTCTGGACTCTTTTATAAGGGTACAATCGGGGCTCTGCCCTCATGATCTAATTAATTTCAAATGTCCCTGCTTCCTGAAACCATTACATGGGAGGTTAGGAAGTCAACATAAGAATTTGGGGAAGGAAATGCACATTCAGCCCAAAAAAATTTAAAATCAGCTGTGATATTTGTTCTTCTAGTTTTGTTGCTGCTGCTGACAATGTCTTTCCCCTAAGTAGTTACTTTTCTGTGTTGTAAACACAAAGTCCTGGGTCACTTTTGTTTCTCCATTAATGCTCTACCAACCCCCAATGAGATTATTTAATACTTGCTGAGTATTTGGTCATTTCAGACATATCATTAATTACAATGAATAAATCTGTTATAACCCTAGAGCATGTGATGTAATTATCCAATAAGCTACTAAATTCAGGACATCTATCTTAGTAGTTTTCAATGCAAAATTTCATATTTAAATTCAGAGTTCATTTGTTTTTAATTTTTCTTTATGAACTCTTAGTACTTTCAGAATCCCTTTTCATGCTTCTGGTGCTACTGAGCCACAGGTCTTTTGCTACCTCTTTGAAATGTTTCTACATATATACATAGAGGCATGTACACTATGCCTACACACACAGCTCTAAAACTGAAACCTGAAGATAGCATATATCATTCATTCTAAGTTAGGCTGTTCTGAACATGTCATCCAAATTGGGGGAGAGCTACATTGCTTGCTGCTTCCTCGCTGGATAATAAAAGGGACAATCAGATAAGCAGAGGAAATAATATGAAACTAATGATTACTCCTACTACTAAGTCGCTTCAGTCGTGTCTGACTCTGTGCAACCGCATAGACAGCAGCCCACCAGGCTCCCCCGTCCCTGGGATTCTCCAAGCAAGAACACTGGAGTGGGTTGCCATTTCCTACTCCAATGCATGAAAGTGAAAAGTGAAAGTGAAGTCGCTCAGTTGTATCCGACTCTTAGCAACCCCATGGACGCCAGCCTACCAGGCTCCTCCATCCATGGGATTTTCCAGGCAAAAGTACTGGAATGGGGTGCCACTGCCTACTACCTTCAAATGATTGCATCTAACATTATCAAACTGGTTGTCTGGGTTCAACATTGCTGATCACTTCAGCATTCTTGAAATCATTCTCCCTTGGATTCACGTGTTTTTTTGTCCCCTTCTCCGTCTGCCTTCAATCTTTCCCAGAATCAGGGTCTTTTCCAATGAATCAGTTCTTCTCATCAGGTGGTCAAAGTATTGGAGCTTCAGTTTCAGCATCCATCATGCCAATGAATACTCAGGATTGACTTCCTTTAGGATTGACTGTTTGGATCTCCTTGCACCCCAAGGGACTCTGAAAGAGTCTTCTCTAGCACCACAATTCAGCACCATCAGTCTTTAGAAGCTCTGCTGTCTTTATGGTCCAACTCTCACATTCATACATGACTACTGGAAAAAACATAGCTTTGGCTATATGGACATTTGTCAGCAAAGTAATGTCTCTGCTTTTTAATATGCTGTCTCAGTTGGTCATAGCTTTTCTCCCAAGGAGCAAGCGTCTTTTAATTTCATGGATGCAATCACCTTCTGCAGTAATTTTGGAGCCCAAGAAAATAAAATCTGTCATTGTTTCTTCTTTCCCCATCTATTTGCCATGAAATGATGAGACCAGATGCTAAAATATTCATTTTTGAATGTTAAGTTCTGAGCCAGCTTTTTCAGTCTCCTCTTTTACATTCATCAAGAGGCTCTTTAGTTCCTCTTCACTTTCTGCCATTAGAGTGGTGTCATCTGGATATCCGAGGTTACTGATATTTCTCCCAGAAATCTTGATTCCAGCTTGTGCTTCATTCAGCCTGGCATTTTACATGATGTACTCTGCATATAAAGTAGGGTCACAACTGACAGCCTTTACATACTCCTTTCCCAATTTGGATCCAGTCTGTTGTTCCATGCCCAATTCTCACTGTTGCTTCTTGACCTACATACAGGTTTCTCAGGAGGTAAGTAAGGTGGTCTGGTATTCTCATTTCTTTAAGGATTTTCTACAGTTTGTTTTTATCCACAGAGTCAAAGGCTTTAGCATAGTCAAAGAAACAGAAGTAGATGTTTTTCTGGAATTCTCTTGCTGTGGCTAGATCCAGCGTATGATGGCAATTTGGTTTCTGGTTCTGCTGCCTTCTCTAAATTCAGCTTGTACATCTGGAATTTCTTGGTTAACATACTGCTGAAATGTAGCTTGGAGGATTTTGTGCATTACCTTGCCAGCATGTGAAATAATTGCAATTGTGGGGTAGTTTGGACATTCTTTGGTATTGTCCTTCTTTGGGATTGGAATGAAAACTAACATTTTCCAGTTCTGCGGCCACTGCCGCATTTTCTAAATTTCCTGGCATATTGAGTGCAGCACTTTCACAGTATCATGTTTTAGAATTTGAAGTAGCTCAGCTGGAATTCCATCACCACCATTAACTTTGTTCCTAATAATTCTTCCTAAGGACCACTTGACTTCACATTCCAAGATATCAGGTGCTAGGTGAATGATCACCTCATCATGGTTTTCCAGGTCATTAAGATCTTTTTTGTATAGTTCTATGTGTTCTTGCCACCTCTTCTTACTATTTTCTGCTTCTGTTAGGTCCATACCATTTCTGTCTTTTATTGTGCCCATATTACCATGAACTGTTCCCTTGGTATCTCTAATTTATTTCAAGATCTCTAGTCTTTTCTTTTCTACTGTCTGCCTCTATTTCTTTGCATTGTTCATTTAAGAAGGCTTTCTTATCTCTTCTTGCTATTCTTTGGAACTCTGCATTCAGATGGGTATATCTTTCCTTTTCTCCTTTACCTTTAGCTTCTCTTCCTTTGGTAAGCTATTTTAAGGCCTCCTCAGACAACCTTTTTGTCTTTTTCCATTTCTTTTTCTTGGGGGTGATTTTGACCACTGCCTCCTGTACAATATTATGAATCTCTGTCCATAGTTCTTCAAGCACTCTATCAGATCTAATCCCTTGAATCTGTTTGTCACTTCCACTGTATAATTTAAGGGATTTGATTTAGGTCTTACCATAGCCTAGTGTTTTTCCCTACTTTCTGCAATTTACGTCTGAATCTTGCAATAAAAAGTTCATGATCTGAGCCCCAGTCAGCTGCAGGTCTTGTTTTTGCTGACTGTATAGAGTTTCTCCATCACTGACTGAAAAAAACTTAGTCTGATTTTGGTATTGACCATCTGGTGATGTCCATGTGTAGAGTCTCTTGTATTGTTGGAAGAGTGTGTTTGCTATGACCAGCACATTCTCTTGGCAAAACTGTTAGCCTTTGCTCTGCTTCATTTTTTATGCCAAGGCCAAACTTGCCTGTTACACCAGGTATCTTTTGACCTCCTATTTTTGCATTCCAGCCCCCTTTGATGAATAGGACATATGAAATGAACAGAGATCATTCTGTCATTTTTGAAATTGCACTCAAGTGTTGCATTTCAGACTCCTGTTGAATATGAGGGCTATTCCGTTTCTTCTAAGGGATTCTTGCCTGCAGCAGTAGATATAATAGTCATCTGAATTAAATTCGCCTATTCCAGTCCATTTAAGTTCACTGATTTCTAAAATGTCAAACTAGTACAGCCACTATGGAGAACAGTGTGGACATTCCTTAAAAAACTGGAAATAGAACTGCCATACAACCCAGCAATCCCACCGCTGGGCATACACACTGAAGAAACCAGAATTGAAAGAGACACGTGAACCCCAATGTTCATCGCAGCACTGTTTATAATAACCAGGACATGGAAGCAACCTAGATGTCCATCAGCAGATGAATGGATAAGAAAGCTGTGGTACATATACACAATGGAGTATTACTCAGCCATTAAAAAGAATACATTTCAATCAGTTCTAATGAGGTGGATGAAACTGGAGCCGATTATACAGAGTGAAGTAAGCCAGAAAGAAAAATACCAATACAGTATACTAATGCATATATATGGAATTTAGAAAGATTGTAACGACAACCCTGTATGTGAGACAGCAAAAGAGACACAGATGTATAGAACAGTCTTCTGGACTCTGTGGGGGGGGGGGATGATTTGGGAGAATGGCATTAAAACATGTATAATATCATATAAGAAATGAATTGTCAGTCCAGGTTTGACGCAGGATACAGGAAGCTTGGGACTGGTACACTGGGATGACCCAGAGGGACGGTATGGGGAGGGAGGAGGGAGGGGGGTTCAGGATGGGGAACACGTGTACACCCATGGTGGATGCATGTTGATGTATGGCAAAACCAATACAATATTGTAAAGTAATAATAATAATAATAATAATAAATTTAAAAAATAAATTAGGCCTCCATAGCAACCATTCAAGGAATAAAATAGTTGAGTGAGCTAGTAAAATAAAATAAAATAAAATGTCGATATTCACTCTTGCCATCTCTTGTTTGTCCACTTCCAATTTACCTTGATTCATGGTCCTAACATTTCAGGTTCCTATGCAATATTGTTCTTTAAAGCACCAGACTTTACTTTCATCACCAGACACATCCACAACTGGTCATTGGTCCCGTGGTATCTGGGGTTGATTGCTTCCAGTACCTACTATTGATACCCAAATCCCTGTATGCTCAAGTCCTATAGTCAGCTTAATATATTCAAGATTCTGCATCTGTGGGTTCATACAACTGTCATTCATATAGTACTGTATTTAGTGAAAAAAATATCTGCATGCAAGTGGACCCAAGCAGTTCAAACTTGAGTTGTTCTAGGGTCAACTCAATATCTTGTATAATTTTACTTTAAAAATTCCTTCTATAGATTAATTTTACTATCAACACTGTAATATAAGATCCATATTTGTTTGAATCCACAGATGCAGAAACTTGGATACATAGGGTTGACTATGAGACTTGAGTATCCAGGGATTTGGGTATCCAAAGATGCTTGCTCCTTGGAAGAAAAGCTATGACCAACCTAGACAGCATTTTAAAAATCAGACATTACTTTGCTAGCAAAAGTCTGTACAGTCAAAGATTTGTTTTTTCTACTGGTCATTTATGGATGTGCGAGTTGGACCATAAAGAAGCCTGAGCACTGAAGAATTGATGCTTTTGAACTGTGGTGTCTTGAGAATCCCTTGGACTGCAAGGTGATCAAACCAGTCAATTCTAAAGGAAATCAACCCTGAACAATAATTGGAAGACTGAGGCTGAAGCTACAACACTTTGGCCACCTAATGTAAAGAGCTGACTCACTAGAAAAGACTCTGATTATGGGAAAGATTCAAGGCAAGAGGAGAAGGGATGACAGAGGATGAGTTGGTTGAATGGCATCACTGACTCAATGGACATGAGTTTGTGCAAGCTCTGGGAGATGGTGAAGAACAGGGAAGTCTCGCATGCTGCAGTCCATGGGGTCACAAAGATTCAGACACGACTGAACGACTGAACAACTAGTGGGTCCTGCAATCAATCCACTCCAGATACCAGGGGACTACTATAGCGTACTTGATACTTTCAATATTCAAGACAAAAGCCACAAATTTTATAAGTGAAAAGCAATTTCCTTCAATATGATTAAAGCTGGGTTCTCAACAACATGCAAATTACTTCTAACTAATAAAATATACTACATCCAAATATAGAAATATATATATGTATACATATAGATATCTATTTATAGTAGGTGTGTGGTCTTACTTTGAGGCACAGTTGTTTATATATATTTGATATTTTTTAAATTCACAACATGGAATTTAAACTTCTTTCAGATTTAGCAAGGTTAAATGCCTATTTAAATGGATAATAAAATGAGTCTAAAAAGTTATTAATTAGCTGGAATCCTACCATCAAATGCTTCATTTCCTTCCTTTCTTCCGTGTTTCTCTTCATTTCACTTGGTTTTTTGCATTTCAGTTTTTTATATTAATTTTGGCACTGCTCTTACCGAAGATCTTTGTAATTCCATAGTTTATTGGCCATGCACAACTTCTGGAAGATAATAGTAAAATATTTCAAAAGAAAAACACAATGGCATGCTTCTGAGCACATGATTCAGTTTTTAGATTGCAGCTTGAATATAAACTTATGCTTGACATTTCTTTCTAAATAACCTGAAAAAGTAATTTCCCATTGCTAATCTTTATACATAACCATGCATCAATGATTGCTTCTCTATCCCAGAGTAAAGGTAGATATTAACTTCTCTTATTATTTGTGGCAAGGCATAATAATCATAGTTAACATCTTAAACTTAGGATCCCCAAATCATCTTTAATTCTGTTGTCAGAATATTACCTCCCTACTTATGTGCCCAAACCTCCTATTTATTCTAAAAGGAGCTCGGTCCACAAGTTATATGGGTTAGATAGTGGAAATAACACTATAGAGAAGCATATGCTTTAGTCCTGATAAACAATTTCATCACTTACCACATTTTGAGCTGTTCCACAAAAACTTTTTATGACTTGTTCTAAGTCTGTTTTATGTGAATGCACTAAACAACAAGCAGAAACTGGAATGGTGTTCACAAGTTATCCTAAAATTACACGAGGAAGTGGAAATCAAAGAAATTCACCTTTGTTGGTTTCTATATGTAGGTAAAAATTGGAGCAGCACTAGTATACTTACCCTACAGTGAGAGTGCAAAGTGATGGGATTTGGGTATACATGGTCTCATGGATAAGTTCACAGTTTTTTCTTTGCAGCATCATTTGAACAGATTAAATTGAAGACCCTCATTTATAAGAAATCTCACTTCAAACTCCTGAAATTCCATCCAGTAAGGATGGAATTCTTAGGATCACTCATTTGGGTTTAAGAATTATATCTCTTATTGTTTCCTGTTAAATTTTAATCAAATCCTTCAATGTGATTATTAGATCGTACTTCAGGACTCTGAGGGATAAGATGGCAGGAGTTTCCAGATGAAGAGCTAGATCCAAACCAACCCTTCAGCTGAGAACAGGGTATCACAGAGGGGTCTGCCAGGCAGCCAGGAAACAGCATTGCTGTGTTGTGTGCAGGTAGCATGTGGTCTCTGTCCCTTGATTGTGAAGACAAAACATGTGACAAAGAGTCAAAAGAATGTGTGTTAATCACTCAGTTGTGTCCAACTCTTTGTGACCCCATGGACTATAACCTACCAGGCTCCTCTGTCCATAGAATTCTCCAGGCCAGAATATTGGAGTGGGTAGCCATTCCTTTCTTCAGGGGATCTTCCCATCCTAGATTTCAAATCCAGGTTTTCTGCATTGCAGGCAGATTCTTTACTGTCTAAGCCACCAAGGAAGCCCCCCAAAAGAATATATATACTTAATAATTCTACTTAGCAGTGGGTTGGCAAGACCCATCCTCACAACTCAGGCAGTGTGGTGAACAGATTAGAAGCCAAAAAAAATTCTGTCTAGTGTTTTATTTTTATTTTATTTTATTTTTAAACTTTATTTTATTTTTAAACTTTACAATATTGTATTAGTTTTGCCAAATATCGAAATGAGTCCGCCACAGGTATACCTGTGTTCCCCATCCTGAACTGCACAAATCTTTCCAATAAATATCATCGCATTTGAGGCAGTATAAAATGAAGCTATGCAATCACTGAAGCCTATGTTAAAATTCTAGTATCAACATTATTATATATATAATCTTTGCTAAATAACTATATTTCTTTTATATGGTATTTCCTAGATTGTGTAAATGAGGATGATGACAACACGTGCATACCAAATAAAAACAAATTTGGACTTAAGGAAGGAGAGCTTTTGGAAAAAAATTATAATAGGGAGAAAGTTGTGGCCACAAGTCCTGGAAACATCTCAAAAATTAAACAGAAAAAAAAAAATCTTATTTATGTGTTAATTATTGGGAGAGGTAAGTAGGACTAGCAGAAACTTTGTGAGGGAAGTAGTAACTAGGGGAGGTGAACAGAAAATAGGACTGGGTATACTAGTTGGAGACACTCTCTCTTTGGTCAGCTAGTTCTTGGGATGAGTTGTTAAGGGGCATGCTATATAACTTAGTGCTTATTGAAGCTTAGGGGTAAGCTAAGGGGAGATAAGAACACCTGATTCAAGTTTGCTCAAAACAAGTTAGTAAGTAATGGACAATTATAACCATATGGTCCGGTAGCTGGAAATATTAAATGAGATATTTTGCTGAATTAGCTCAATTGGCTACTGTTACCTGATACTAATGGATACCATGGGAGTATAAAGATGTCTTTGACCCAATATAAAAAGTAAAAGCTTTAAATATAGGATTAAAATATGTAACTAATAAGAACCTACAGTATACCACAGGGAACTCTACTCAGTACTCTGTAATGACCTATATGGGAGTAGAATCTTAAAAAGAGTATTATATGTATATGGATAACTGATTCACTTTACTGTACAACAGAAACCAACAACATTGTAAACTAACTATACTCCAATAAAGTGAATATTTTTAGAAAACAGGCTATTACTTTATTATTTTTGTTGTTCTAGTATGCACAAAATCAAAATTCCTCATTTTTCTATGGCACAAAGATGATAATTCAGTTGAGTGCAAACCAAAAGAAAATTATCAAATCCTTTTAAATACTTTGTTTAACTGCAGCATAGAGCCCACTTAAGCATAAATTTTATAAGTCTTTTGAAAGCTGAGGTTTTATTAAATCTATAAACTATTTATTTTTATGGCAACATATGAGATATTTTAAGCACCTTCATTTCCAAAGATGTTTTCAACTTTTAAGTATAAAATATCTTCATGTTGAAAATGAAGCTATCAAAACTTTCTAATTTGGAGGAATGTTTCACATTTTCTTTTCTCTATAAATGTTATCCTTCTATATGTCCATGGTATGTTAAAGAGAAAGCAATTTTTGTCATCTAAATAAAACATCTGCTGATTATTTTCTTTATGTAATTATAGCTCTCTAAATTAAACATTACAGATACAGGAAGACATTATTTATTTTAAAATTTCAAGAACAATATTGAAAGGAGAAACCAAATACATATAGAAAATATAGTAAAGGAAACACAGTAATAGAAAAAACAGTGTGAAAAAGTTTATAGTAGGAATATACTTGGTTCTTAGGCAAAATATCAGTTCTGAAACAATCATAAGCATTATATAACAAATTCAATATTTTGAAAAAGAGTGGTCTTTGAGTTTCATGATTTCAGCACTAATACTGTTCAAAATATATTTGGTATAGATTTATGAGATCGCCACTTAAAATAAGCTTATGAACTCACTGGTATCAAAACAGTTTCCTTCTATCTGAAGAAGAATTATACAATTTATAGAACTGAGATGAGGCTGTATGGTGTTAAACTCAAACTGCTAAGGCAAAGGAGCTCATTTAATTTGTTTCTTAGAAAGGTTTCTGGTTTCCACGGTTCAATCAGACAAAAGGCAAACTTTTGGCAAAAGCCTTTCTCTAAAATCAGTGAGGGGGGAAAAAAAAAAGTTCTTTCATCATCAAATCACCAGAAAACATTCAGAGGGAAAATTCAAAAGACATACCATACAAGGTTTAACTAATAAGAAAAGAAGCCATTACTAGTTGATAATTGGTGGAAAACATTTTGCTTTGAATTGAGGAAAGACAAATATCCCCCTGGAGATATTTTGATGAAAATGGTATTACTTGAAATATAATTTTTAAGGCTATAGACTGATACTGAAAATATCTTCTTTTAGAAGTAATTTATTCCTTTAAATTTTTAAATAAACAGTGAGAATTTTACTTCTTCTTTTCCAGTTTGGATTCCTTTTATTTCTTTTTTTACTCTGATTGCTGTGGCCAAAACTTCCAAAACTATGTTGAATAGTAATGGTGAAAGTGGGCACCCTTGTCTTGTTCCTGACTTTAGGGGAAATGCTTTCAATTTTTCACCATTGAGGATAATGTTTGCTGTGGGTTTGTCATATATAGCTTTTCTTGTGTTGAGGTATGTTCCTTCTATTCCTGCTTTCTGGAGAGTTTTTATCATAAATGGATGTTGAATATTACCAAAGTCTTTCTCTGCATCTATTGAGATAATCATATGGTTTTTATTTTTCAATTTGTTAACGTGGTGTATTACATTGATTGACTTGCGGATATTGAAGAATACTTGCATCCCTGGGATAAAGCCCACTTGGTCATGGTATATGATCTTTTTAATGTGTTGTTGGACTGATTGCTAGAATTTTGTTAAGGATTTTTGCATCCATGTTCATCAGTGATATTGGCCTGTAGTTTTCTTTTTATGTGGCATCTTTGTCAGGTTTTGGTATTAGGGTGATGGTGGCCTCATAGAATGAGTTTGGAAGTTTACCTTCCTCTGCAATTTTCTGGAAGAGTTTGAGTAGGATAGGTGTTAGCTCTTCTCTAAATTTTTGGTAGAATTCAGCTGTGAAGCTGTCTGGACCTGGGCTTTTGTTTGCTGGAAGATTTCTGATTACAGTTTCAATTTCCTTGCTTGTGATGGGTCTGTTAAGATTTTCTATTTCTTCCTGGTCCAGTTTTGGAAAGTTGTACTTTTCTAAGAATTTGTCCATTTCTTCCACGTTGTCCATTTTATTGGCATATAATTGCTGATAGTAGTCTCTTATGATCCTTTGTATTTGTGTGTTGTCTGATGTGATCTCTCCATTTTCATTTCTAATTTTATTGATTTGATTTTTCTCCCTTTGTTTCTTGAGGAGTCTGGCTAATGGTTTGTCAATTTTATTTATCCTTTCAAAGAACCAGCTTTTGGCTTTGATGATTTTTGCTATGGTCTGCTTTGTTTCTTTTGCATTTATTTCTGCCCTAATTTTTCAGATTTCTTTCCTTCTACTAACCCTGGAGTTCTTCATTTCTTCCTTTTCTAGTTGCTTTAAGTGTAGAGTTAGGTTATTTATTTGACTTTTTTCTTGTTTTTTGAGGTATGCCTGTATTGCTATGAACTTTCCCCTTAGCACTGCTTTTACAGTGTCCCACAGGTTTTGAGTTGTTGTGTTTTCATTTTCATTCATTTCTATGCATATTTTGATTTATTTTTTGATTTCTTCTATGATTTGTTGGTTATTCAGCAGCGTGTTGTTCAGCCTCCATATGTTGGAATTTTTAATAGTTTTTCTCCTGTAATTGACATCTAATCTTACTGCATTGTGGTCAGAAAAGATGCTTAGAATGATTTCAATTTTTTTGAATTTACCAAGGCTAGATTGATGGCCCAGGATGTAATCTATCCTGGAGAAGGTTCCATGTGCGCTTAAGAAAAAGGTGAAATTCATTGTTTTGGGGTGAAATGTCCTATAGATATCAATTAGGTCTAACTGGTCTATTGTATCGCTTAAAGTTTGTGTTTCCTTGTTAATTTTCTGTTTAGTTGATCTATCCATAGGTGTGAGTGGGGTATTAAAGTCTCCCACTATTATTGTGTTACTGTTAATTTCCCCTTTCATACTTGTTAGCATTTGTCTTACATATTGCAGTGCTCCTATGTTGGGTGCATATATATTTATAATTGTTATATCTTCTTCTTGGATTGATCCTTTGATCATTATGTAGTGACCTTCTTTATCTCTTTTCACTACCATTTCACACCAGTCAGAATGGCTGCGATCCAAAAGTCTACAAGCAATAAATGCTGGAGAGGGTGTGGAGAAAAGGGAACCCTCTTACACTGTTGGTGGGAATGCAAACTAGTACAGCCACTATGGAGAACAGTGTGGAGATTCATTAAAAAACTGGAAATAGAACTGCCTTATGACCCAGCAATCCCACTGCTGGGCATAGACACTGAGGAAACCAGAAGAGAAAGAGACACGTGTACCCCAATGTTCATCGCAGCACTGTTTATAATAGCCAGGACATGGAAGCAACCTAGATGTCCATCAGCAGATGAATGGATAAGAAAGCTATGGTACATATACACGACGGAGTACTACTCAGCCATTAAAAAGAATACATTTGAATCAGTTCTAATGAGGTGGATGAAACTGGAGAATATTATACAGAGTGAAGTAAGCCAGAAAGAATAACACCAATACAGTATACTAACACATATATATGGAATTTAGAAAGATGGTAACAATAACCCTGTATACGAGACAGCAAAAGAGACACTGATGTATAGAACAGTCTTTTGTACTCTGTGGGAGAGGGAGAGGGTAGGATGATTTGGGAGAATGGCATTGAAACATGTATAATATCATATATGAAACGAGTCGCCAGTCCAGGTTCGATGCACGATACTGGATGCTTGGGGCTGGTGCACTGGTACAATCCAGAGGGATGGTACAGGGAGGGAGGAGGGAGGAGGGTTCAGGATGGGGAACACGTGTATACCTGTGGCAGATTCATGTTGATATATGGCAAAACCAATACAATATTTTAAAGTTAAAAAATAAAATAAAGTAAAATTTTAAATAAATCTCTGATGATTTAGCTCAGGCATAAAAGAATAAAGTCACAAATAGAGTGAAGCAAAGGACATGGAAAGGAATTATATAAATTAAAATCATAATAGACTACAAACAAGTTTTGCTATGCTTGAAATTTTACATTAAAGGTAAGTTTAAAGTGCCAAGATGTTTAATTGTGTACTACTAAATAATTCCAAAACCTTTCAATGACTTTAATATCCAACCTAGTGAACTGGTTAAGTAAAATTTCTCTAGCACATAGTGTATAATTTTTACATATAATCTCACCAACTTTGAATTTGTAAAAATGCTAAATAATAGGTGAAAACTACAGGATACAATATTGGTAGTTTTCTTAACTATTTATTAGGATTTATGTATGAAATATGTACAAATACTTTCATATGTTGATATCAGTAGTCATTAGTTATTTGCTTTCTTTCTTCTAGATTTTTTCCTATATCTTTAACAATTTTAAGTTATATGAGAGTGAGAGAATGAGTGAAACTCATTTGGTCGTGTCCGACTCTTTGTGACCCCATGAACTGTATAGTCCATGGAATTCTCTAGTCCAGAATACTGGAGCGGGTAGCCTTTCCCTTCTCCTGTGGAGCTTCCCAACCCAGGAATCGAACCCAGGTCTCCAGCACTGCAGGTGGATTCTTTATCAGCTGAGCCACAAGGGAAGCCCAAGAATACTGGAGTGGGTAGCCTATCCCTTCTCCAGCAGATCTTCCCAACCCAGGAATCAAACTGGGGATTCCAGCATTGCAGGCGGTTTCTTTACCAACTGAGCTTTCAGGGAAGCCACAAGTTACTGTATAGTTTTGTTAAATATGTTTATTAGAACTGAAAAGATAAATGATGACTGAGTGCTTACAATCATGGTTTTTAAAGTCAGAGACCTGTGGTTTTTAGAAGTGCTGTTACATTACGAATGGTCACGAGTACCTGGTTGTCATCCCTTCCACACTGTAAATGACTATACTTTCTAGTGCTCTTTAGGTGAAGCTATTTGATTAACTCAAGCCAACAGGTTGTGATGAAAATGGCAGATGACACTTATAGAACAAAATATAAAACTGCAAATATAAGGTATCCATGCTCCCTCTTTTCCTTCAGGGGTGAATCATGTGTTAGGAATAAAATGTTCTTTTAAAATATTCATATTTGGGGGGCTGTTCATGGCATCTGGTCCCATCACTTCACAGGAAATAGATGGGGAAACAGTGGAAACAGTGTCAGACTTCATTTTTGGGGGCTCCAAAATCACTGCAGATGGTGATTGCCGCCATGAAATTAAAAGACGCTTACTCCTTGGAAGGAAAGTTATGACCAACCTAGGTATCATATTCAAAAGCAGAGATATTACTTTGCCAACAAAGATCCATCTAGTCAAGGCTATGGTTTTTCCAGTAATCATGTATGGATGTGAGAGTTGGACTGTGAAGAAGGCCGAGCCCCGAATAATTGATGCTTTTGAACTGTGTCCCTTGGACTGCAAGGAGATCCAACCAGTCCTTTCTAAAGGAGATCAGTCCTGGGTGCTCTTTGGAAGGACTGACGCTAAAGCTGAAACTCCAGTACTTTGGCCACCTCATGAGAAGAGTTGACTCATTGGAAAAGACTCTGATGCTGGGAGGGATTGGGGGCAGGAGGAGAAGGGGACAATAGAGGATGAGATGGTTAGATGGCATCACCGACTTGATGGACATGAGTTTGGGTGAACTCCGGGAGTTGGTGATGGACAGGGAGGCCTGGCGTGCTGCAATCTGTGGGGTCGCAAACAGTCAGACACGACTGAGAGACTGAACTGAACTGAACTGATGTTACGTCTGTACAAGCTTAATCTCTACTGCTGCTGCTGCTAAGTCACTTCAGTCATGTCCGACTCTGTGTGACCCCATAGACAGCAGCCCACCAGGCTCCCCCATCCTTGGGATTCTCCAGGCAAGAACACCGGAGTGGGTTGCCATTTCCTTCTCCATTGCATGCCTTATATAAAAATTAGTACTGGAAGTATGATTCTTTTGTTAATAAAATAAAAAATATGTAGCATTGATGTGGCATCCTTATTAAATGTACAACATTTTCATGAAGCTTATGTTTTCTCATACACAAAATGATGCTAAAATTATTATTTAAATCATAGTATTTTGAGTGCCTAAATATGCCATGCAAAGTACTTAGCACAGTTACTGACATTATAACCATTCTATTAAATTTAACTATATTTGATATATATTAATTGCAACTACTTCACACATTTTAGTTTTGCTGAAGTTTAGTGCCTGGGAAATTAGATGATGGAGTTTGAATAAAGGAACAGTAAAATAAGGACTGTAGAGTATAAGACAAAGACGAGAAAGTATCTACAACCTACTATAAACAGAACCCGGGATATAGATATATTTGGAAACCTATTCATTGTGAGTTTTGTTATCTGAATTGCTTCTTACATTGAGTGGAGGAAGGTCAAGTCAAGAATGTGTCCCTTAAATCAGGGCCACAGATTATCTAATTTGGTCAACATGGAGACAAAGTAAAAATGTTTAAGTAGTAGGAGGCAGAGGGATTAGTTGACACAAAGTCTTTCTTGGGGTCTCTGGGTCAAGACAAAAAAAATATAAACACAATTCCCAAAAGACAAGAGTATCAACACAAATGAAAGACAGATACAAGATTCAGGAAATAGCTAGAATCCAGGGCTGAATGAAAAGCTATCCATGGCAAATCAAAGAGGACCCATGTTTAATCTTCCCTAGCAAGGAAATCTGAGATGAATAGAAAATTTATAACTACCTCTGCAAATAATTTACAGTGAGATGAATTTATATTAACTTATAACAATAAGCAAAATAGCTAAGTTTTACAAGAAGGAAAAAAGCCAACATTCTTCAAATTAAAAGAGGGGAGAGAACAAGCAAGGAGTGGAAAGAGACTGATTAATGATATGCAGTATGAAAGACCAGATTATTAGCATTTCCAAAAGATGGAGAAGGATAAGACAGAATAGAGCTTGTTACCAATTTGAAACTGTTATGAAGTTGAAAAAATAAATGCAGTCTAAGGTTTGGTAGTGTGTCTTGAAGTGCATGAGAAATTAGGAAACAAAATAATTAAATGATCTATCACACCTAGATGAGGGCTTCCTAGCTTGTGCTAGTGATAAAGAACCTGCTGCCAATGCAGGAGACATAAGAGACATGGGTTTGATCCCTGGGTCAGGAAGATCCCCTTGAGGAGGGCATGGCAACCCACTCCAGTATTCTTACCTGGAGAATCCGATGGAGAGAGGAGCCTAGCAGGCACAAGTCAGACACATCTGAAGTGAATTAGCACACAAGCACATCACACTTAGATGAAACAACAAGCTGAAGTCACCAAAACAGACTATCACATAGGATGCAAAATATGTTCTAGATCTGACATAGCCTCTTAATATCTGCTGAAATCTCATTTGTACAACCCATCTCTATCTTATCTAATAAAATAGTAATTCACTTGGATTGTTTCCTTATATTCTGCCCTACTCCAAACTACCTTCCACACTTGACTATAGATTCCTTTATTAAAGTTAACTTCTGATTCTAGTTCAAGATAATGGACTGGGCACACAGATATTTATATTTAAATCCTAGCAACACTGTGTTAAATATTAGCAAAATATTTTCAATTCCATATTAAATTAGAATAAAGACATTCAGGACACACAATATTTTTTTAAAAATTTAAGAACTGAAAACACAGTATATTGGTCAGCTCATCAGAGAGAAATAACCAATAAAATGTGTGTGTGTATATATACACACACACACATATATGTATTTATATATATATAAATACATACAGAGAGATTTACTATAAGGAACTGGCTCGTGTGATCAGGATTTGCAGTGTGGGCTGGTAAGTTTTGGGCATAGGAAAGCTAAAGATGCAGCTCCAGTCTGAAGAATGACAAGCTGGAGACCTAGGAAAGGTAATGGTTCAGATGGAATCTGAAAGCAGTCAGCCACAGAATTCCCTCTTGCTTGCAGAAGCTGGACATTTTCCTCTAACCAGGACTTCACCTGATTTGATAAGGCCTGTCCACAATATTGAGGAAGGAAATGGAAACCCACTCCAATATTCTTGCCTGGAGAATCCCATGGACAGAGGAGCCTGATGAGCCACAATCCATAGGGTCACAAAGAGTCAGACATGACTGAAGCGACTGAGCACACACGCACATCAACAATATGGAGAGCAAACTGCTTAATAGGGTTCATCAATTTAAATGCTTTTCCCATCCAAAAACTCTTCAAGGTGACACATAAAATTAACTATCACATATAATAAAAACAATTACAATAAATATAAATAAGTACATCGTTAGATGAATCAAAGAAGAGAATCCCACAATCCATTCATCATGGTAAGCTTTACATTTTATGAAGAAACTCTGAAGAAACTCAAAATATTTACCTAAAAGTGTGATTTATAGGTGAATATCAGAAAAACCTATGTGTACAAAGTCTATGACACAATAGTTATGTTGGTATTATGTGTATCAGTTCATTTCAGTCACTCAGTCGTGTACAACTCTTTTCGATCTCATGGACTGCAGCTTGCCAGACTTACCTGTCCAGCACCAACTCCTGGAGTTTACCCAAACTCATGTTCATTGAGTCACAGATGCCATGCAACCATCACATGCTCTGCCATCCCCTTCTCCCGCCTTCAATATTTCCCAGCATCAGGGACTTTTCAAATGAGTCAGTTCTTCCATTAGATGGGCAAAGTATTGGAGTTTCAGCTTCAGCATCAGTCCTTCCTAGGACTGATCTCCTTTAGGATGGACTGGTTGGTTCTCCTTGGAGTCCAAGGGACTCTCAAGAGTCTTCTCCAACACCACAGTTCAAAAGTATCAATTCTTCGGTGCTCAGCTTTCTTCATAGTCCAACTCTCACATCCATACATGACTACTGGAAAAACCATAGCCTCTAATGGATGGACTTTTGTTGGCAATGTAAAGTCTCTGCTTTTTAATATGCTGTCTAGGTTGGTCATAACTCTCCCGCTAAGGAGTAAGAATCTTTTAATTCATGGCTGCAGTCACCATATGTAGTGATTTTGGAGCCCAAAAAAATAAAGTCTGACACTGTTTCCACTGTTTCCCCATCTATTTGTCATGAAGTGATGGGACCAGATGCCATGATCTTCATTTTCTGAATGTTGAGCTTAAAGCCAACTTTTTAACTCTCCTCTTTCACTTTCATCAAGAGGCTTTTTAGTTCCTCTTCACTTTCTGCCATGAGGGTGGTGTCATCTGCATATCTGAGGTTATTGATATTTCTCCCAGCAATCTTGATTCCAGCTTGTGCTTCCTCCAGTCCAGCGCTTCTCATGATGTACTCTGCATAGAAGTTGAATAAGCAGGTGACAATATACAGCCTTGACATACTCCTTTTCCTATTTGGAACCAGTCTGTTGTTCCCAGTCCAGTTCTAACTGTTGCTTACTCACCTGCATACAGGTTTCTCAAGAGGCAGGTCAAGTGGTCTGGTATTCCCATATCTTTCAGAATTTTCCACAGTTTATTGTGATCCACACAGTCAAAGGCTTTGGCATAGTCAATAAAGCAGAAATAGATGTTTTTATGAAACTCTCTTGCTAGATCTCATCAGATCTAGTGTATGTTGGAAATTTAACCTCTGGTTCCTCTACCTTTGCTAAATCCAGCTTGAACATCTGGTAGTTCATAGTTCACATATTGTTGAAGCCTGGCTTGGAGAATTTTGAGCATTACTTTACTAGTGTGTGAGATGAGTGCAATTGTGCAGCAGTTTGAGCATTCTTTGGGATTGGAATGAAAACTGACCTTTTCCAGTCCTGTGGTCACTGCTGAGTTTTCCAAATCTACTGGCATATTGACTGCATCACTTTCACAGCATCATCTTTAAGGATTTGAAATAGCTCAACTGGAATTCCATCACCTACACTAGTTTTGTTTGTCATGGTGCTTCCTAAGGCCCAGTTGACTTTGCCTTACAGTATGTCTTGCTCTAGGTGAGTGATCACACCATCATGATTATCTGGGTCATGAAGATCTTTTTTGGACAGTTCTGTGTATTCTTGCCACCTCTTCTTAGTATCTTCTGCTTCTGTTAGGTTCATACCATTTCTGTCCTTTATAGAGCCCATCTTTGCATGAAATGTTCCCTTGGTATCTCTAATTTTCTTGAAGAGATGTCTAGTCTTTCCCATTCTATTGTTTTCTTCTATTTCTTTGCATTGATCACCAAGGAAGGCTTTTTTCTCTCTGCTATTCTTTGAAACTCTATATTCAAATGGGTATATCTTTCCTTTTCTCCTTCGCTTTTCACTTCTCTTCTTTTCACAGCTGTTTGTAAGGCCTCCTCAGACAGCCATTTTGCATTTCTTTTTCTTGGGGATGGTCTTGATCCCTGTCTCCTGTACAATGTCACAAACCTCCATCCGTAGTTCATCAGGCACTCTGTCTATCAGATCTAGTCCCTTAAAGCTATTTTTCATTTCCACTGTATAATTGTTAGGGATTTGATTTAGGTATTACCTGAACAGTCTATTGGTTTTCCCTATTTTTTTCAATTTCAGTCTGAATTTGGCAATAAGGAGTTCATGACTGAGCCACAGTCATCTCCCGGTCTTGTTATTGCTGACTGTATAAAACTTCACCATCTTTGGTTTCAAAGAATATAATCAATCTGATTTCAGTGTTGTGTATATTATGCTATTATCTCTGCTATTATGTGTATGCTGCTGCTGCTGCTAGTCACTTCAGTCGTATCCAACTCTGTGCGACCCCATAGACGGCAGCCCACCCAGCTCCCCCATCCCTGGGATTCTCCAGGCAAGAATACTGGAGTGGGTTGCCATTTCCTTCTCCAATGCATGAAAGTGAAAATGAAAGTGAAGTCGCTCAGTCATGTGCGACTCTTAGCGACCCCATGGACTGCAGCCTACCAGGCTCCTCCGTCCATGGGATTTTCCAGGCAAGCGTACTGGAGTGGGGTGCCATTGCCTTCTCCGTATTATGTGTATGCTGCTGCTAAGTCACTTCAGTCATGTCCGACTTTGTGTGACCCCATAGATGGCAGCCTACCAGGCTCACCCATCCCTGGGATTCTCCAGGCAAGATTACTGGAGTGTGCTGCCATTGCCTTCTCCAGTATTATGTGTATAGCAGAGACTAAATCACCATGAGTTATGAGTTCTTGATCATAAAAGCAGTATTTATCTCAGGTTCATCTATGACCTAGGCAACGTCATGCTTCAATACAAAGTTTGAATAAAAGAGAGGAAAAGAGAAGTCTTTAATATTTTTTATGAAAAAACTACTTTGATAAGGGTCTCTTGTATTCAATTACACCAAAAACTTGGATGTCTAATGAAATATTATATAAGGTCTATAGTGTTCAAAATTGAATTAACTTATATCTTCAGAGATATTCTTTTTGGAAATTTATTTCTTCTTGTGATTCTACAGAATAAGTTATATAGTCAAAGACTAATAACATTTTCTAACCTCAAACCCAGGGATGTTCAGTGAATGCCATTACTTGGGTTATTTAGACTCAGTAAGTTGCATTTTAGTGCTTAAAATAATGCTGATCTCACTACCACAATGTGCTTCCCATTCCCATAAGTTCTTACCCTGATAGAATTATACCACAGGGAGACTCATAATTGTCTCTTTAATGTAATTACCATAAGAACTGCCTTACTTGGAACACTGAGAGGATAGTTTCAGAACATGTTGGCCTCAATGTAAAAGGTCTGTGTAGTTCATTACTTTGATACTCTTTAGTATATATTTTGACTCAGGACTAAAACTATACCAAGGTCAGTAGAAGATGGCTAAAATTTACTGGACAAGCATTAGCAAAAAATATCCAGTTTAAGATATTAGCATCAATTAAGTTTGTATATAAGACAACACATTAAATGAGACCAAAAGAAGTTAAAATGATAAATAATACAATCCTCATTGAGAATTGAAATGCCATGAATCCTTAAAAACTAAATTACTATTATAAAATACAGGAAAAATTAGGACAAATCCACAGTAACATAATGGAAATTAAGAAAAAAAGACCTAAACAAAACTAACTTGCTTCTATTAGTTTGTTAGACAACATATGTTAAAGAAAGGATGTTATATTTAACCAATAATGTAGGTTCAAAAATATTGAATTTTATGTCATGCAAAACAAATCTCCCTATCAAATCCTCATGAAACATTTTAAGATTTTAGCTACATATTATTTTGCAAGGGAAATCTCAGTTTCAAAAATTATAAAAAAATATAGGTCATGTACTTTGAACATTACAAACAAATGCAGTAAAATATGAAAGCATAAAAAGAATATAAAAACAAAAATACAAACCAAACTATTAAAAATAAAAACTAATGTTGGTACCAAAAATGAAAATTATACCAAAATTGCTAAGTATATAAAATATGACTTAATATAAAGATTACATAGCTAAACTTACTGACATTTAAATTTTTTCCTAAAGAGAAAAAGTTTGTTTAGTTTATTTCAAGGCCTACATGAGAGAATAAAATTGAATTAATCATCTACTTTAAGATTTAGACATAATATTAGAGGGGGGAAAGTAGATTAAGAGGTAGAGAATGAGTATAATAATAAAAATATGAAAGACATAATCCTATACAAAGAGAATATATCCTAAGAAAAATAAATGACATGGAGAAGCCACACAAAACACTGAAATAATAAAAATCAAAACATATGGAGAGTAAATTAAAACAGCCAATTAATGCTTTGTAAAACTTGTGCAAGTAATTTGAAGAATTAGATTAAATGTACAATTTTTAAATATCATTATGTGAAAATCTAAACAGTTAAATACCTTGGGAGAAACTGGTAAAAAAAAAAAAAGTCAGAGTAGTATCTTTAATAAAACCAGTTAACATTATTGAATTTCAAACATTTCAAACTCTGATTAAAGAGATTTACACGGCTTGTTACATTTGTTTCTAAGAGTGTTTCTATGAAAAGCTGTAAGATTTTTTCAAGTTGTACTGAAGAAAATAATAAACAGTGTAACTTTTTAAGATTATTAAAAAAATTGACATTTATTTTGTAAATTAGTTGATTGAGCATTAGTACCAAATTTATGAAAGACGGAAGAGTGAAAATTGCCAATTAATTTAACTGGAAATGGTCCATGCAAAAACTGAAAGTACTAGCTTATTAAATTCATAAGTGTGTACAAATCTGTATGTTGCATGTAAATGAGGTTGCTCTCTGGGTTACAGTCTCATCTCAAGACTTGACTGGGTTAAGATCTTTTTGATGATCAATGGTATTGGCAGAATTTATTTCCTTTGGACTGTTTTTCCTTTTCCTTTGGTATCAGTTTTCCCCTGGCTATCAGCTAGAGGTCACATTCAGTTCCTTGCTATGTAAGTCTCTATAATGAATATTGCACATAACAATTTATTTTATCAAAGCAGGGAAGAGAGAGGGTCTTCTAACATGGTAGAAACTATGGTCTTATGAAGCATAATCTTGAAAGTGTCATTCCACTATCTGTGAAATATTCTGTCCATTAGGACCAAGCTGCAGCTCCCACCCACAATACAGGAGAGAGAATTACAAAAGAATGTAAATGTCAGAAAATGGAAGGAGCATTTTATCACTTCCCATCAGAGCTATAAAACAATATTCAAACAATGTTTATGGGCTAAAATACTAAATATTTAAAAGCATCAATTCTCCCCAAAATACCAATATTTTGGACTTAATGCCAATTAAAATAACCTTTTTTCCTTTTTCTTGGAGAATGACAAAATTTACTAAAGTTGTCTGGAAATTAAGTATGTAAAAAGAATCAGAACATGGTGAGGAAAAAGGCAAATAACACAGTAATAAAGGATCTTCCAGTTACTAAAATATTATTTAAAAAAAATAAGTTTGTCAGTAGAGAAAAATGAAGACTATAAACAGTATAGTGTATAAACAGAAGACTATAAACAGTACATATAAACCCATATATGTACTGGGTTTTTGATTAAGAGGACATTTAATACCAACATAAATTCTAAGTGGCTAAAAAATCTATAGTGAAAATATGAGGGAAATATAAGCTATTAGAAAATCTGGTTAAATAATTTTATACATTTGAAGTATAGAAGGTCTTTTTATGTTTGACCTACAACCAGAAGATCATAAAGTAAAGCCTCACAAATTAGATTATATAAAATTTTTATTAAATTATTTTATTAAAAATTTTATTAAAAATGCCATTATCAAAGAAAAACCTAATAAACAGAGGAAATGTTTGCAAAACATGTAGTAAGAGATGGACTCATTTCCTCAAATAACAATGACTTTATTTAAAAATATTAAAAACAAGGAACAAACCACTTAAGAGAAAAGATTGCTCAAATGTTTGAAAAGATTCTAAAACTCAAACATAATTTAAGACATGCAAACTAACCAAGCACAAAAAGAAACCCAGCTAAATTTGAATAAACCATTAAAAGAGCTGACACCCACTATATGTAAAGGAATCCAAAAGGAAAAATCTTAGCTTATTCAAACTATACAATTTGCTTTTGCTATTCCTAACTTGTAATTAGATGATATGTCCACTGTGCCACATTTATCACCTTGGAGGGTCCTGAAAATGCCCAGGGAGCTATCAGTTCAGTTCAGTTCAGTCACTTGTTGTGTCTGACTCTTTGCAATTCCATGAACCGCAGCATGCCAGACCTCCCTGTCCAGCACCAACTCCCAGAGTTTACTCAAACTCATGTCCATTGAGTCGGTGATATAATCCAACCATCTCATCCTCTGTTGTCCACGTCTCCTCCTGCCTTTAATCTTTCCCATCATCAGGGTCTTTTCAAACGAGTCAGTTCTTCACATCAGGTGGCCAAAGTATTGGAGTTTCAGCTTCAGCATCATTCCTTCCAATGAACACCCAGGACTGATCTCCTTTAGGATGGACTGGTTGGATCTCCTTGCAGTCCAAGGGACTCTCAAGTGTTTTCTCCAACACCACAGTTCAGAAGCATTACTTCTTCCACACTCAGTTTTCTTTATAGTCCAAATTTCACATCCTTACATGACTACTGGAAAAACCATAGCCTTGATTGGACGGACCTTTGTTGGCAATGTAAAGTCTCTGCTTTTTAAGATGCTATCTAGGTTGGTTATAACTTTTCTTCCAAGAAGTAAGTGTCTTTTAATTTCATGGCTGAAGTCACCATCTGCAGTGGTTTTGAAGCACAAAAAAACTCCTGTTTTTTGTGCAGTGATTTTGTGCTCCAAAACCAATGCTGGGAAACATTTCCCTGCAGGGGTTTTGGAGCACAAAAATCTCCTGTTTCCCCTGTTTACCCATCTATTTGCTATGAAGTGATGGGACTGGATGCCACAATCTTTATTTTCTGAATGTTGAGCTTTAAGCCAACTTTTTCACTCTCCTCTTTCACTTTCATCAAGAGGCTTTTTAGTTCCTCTTCACTTTCTGCCATAAGGGTGGTGTCATCTGCATATCTGAAGTTATTGATATTTCTCCCAGCAATCTTGATTCCAGCTTGTGCTTCCTCCAGTCTGGCGTTCCTCATGATGTACTCTGCATATAAGTTAAATAAGCAGGGTGACAATATACAGCCTTGATGTAATCCTTTTCCTATTTGAAACCAGTCTGTTGTTCCATGTCCAGTTCTAACTGTTGCTTCCTGGCCTTCATACACGTTTCTCAAGAGGCAGGTCAGGTGGTCTAGTATTCCCATCTCTTTCAGAATTTTCTTCACTTTATTGTGATCCACACAATCAAAGGCTTTGTAGTCAATAAAGCAGAAATAGATGTTTTTCTGGAACTCTCTTGCTTTCCTGATAATCTAGTGGATGTTGGCAATTTGATTTCTGGTTTCTCTGCCTTTTCTAAAACAGATGTAAAAGCTTATGATTGGCAGTTAGATCAAATCAATAAAAGGTAGATTCACCAAATCCTTACATTTGGGATATTCTCAAAGGCAGAAGTAAACAAGTTCTGAAAGGAAATGCTTGCCGCTTGCCTCAGTTGAGTTCAGTCACATTGTTGTGTCCAGCTCTTTGTGACTCAGTGGACTGCAGCATGCCAAGCTTTCCTGTCCATTACCAACCCCAGAGTTTGCTCAAACTCATGTCCATCAAGTCAGTGATGCCATCCAAACATCTCATCCTCTGTCTACCCTTCTCCTATTGCCTTCAATGTTTCCCAGCATCAGGGTCTTTTCCAATGAGTCAGTTCTTCTCATTCGTGGCCAAAGTACTGGAGTTTGAGCTTCAGCATCAGGACTGATTTCCTTTAGGATTGACTGGTTTGACTGCCTTGCAGTCCAAGGGTCTCTCAAGAGTCTTCTCCAACACCACAGTTCAAAAGCATCAATTCTTTAGTGCCCAGCTTTCATTATAGTCCAACTCTTGCATCCATACATGACAACTGAAAAAAAAATCAAGCTTTGACTAGACAGACCTTTGTCAGGAAAGTAATATCTTTGCTTCTTAATACGTTGTCTAGGTTAGTGATAGCTTTTCTTCCAAGGAGCAAGTGTCTTGTAATTTTGTGGCTGCAGTCACCATCTGCAGTGATTTTGGAGCATAAAAAAATGAAATCTGTACCTGTTTCTACTTTTTCCCCATCTATTTGCCATGAAGTGATGGAACCTGATGCCATGGTCTTAGTTTTCTGAATGTTGAGTTTTAAGCCAACTTGTTCACTCTTCTTTTTCTCTTTCATCAAGAGGCTCTTTATTTCCTCTTCACTTTCTGCCATAAGGATGATGTCATCTGCGTATCTGAGGTTATTGATATTTCTCCTGGTAGTACTGATTCCATCTTTTGCTTCACCCAGCATGACATTTAGTGTTATGTACTTGCATATAAGTTAAATTAGGGTAACAATATACAGCCTTGACATACACCTTTCCCGATTTCGATCCAGTCTGCTGTTCCATGTCCAGTTCTTCTTGACCTGCATACAGGTTTCTCAAGAGGCAGGTAAGGTGGTCTGGTATTCCCTTCTCTTTAATAATTTTACAGTTTGCTGTGATCCACACTGTCAGAGGTTTTGGCATAGTCAATTAAGAGCTTGCCTGCTGCTGCTGCTGCTAAGTTGCTTCAGTTGTGTCTGACTCTGTGCAACCCCATAAGACGGCAGCACACCAGGCTACCCCATCCCTGGGATTCTCCAGGGAAGAACACTGGAGTGGGTTGCCATTTCCTTAAATGCATGAAAGTGAAAAGTGAAAGTGAAAAGTGAATGTGAAGTCATTCAGTCGTGTCCAACTGTTAGTGACCCCATGGACTGCAGTCCACCAGGCTCCTCCATCCATGGGATTTTCCAGGCAAAAGTACTGGAGTGGGGTGCCATTGCCTTTTCCAAAGAGCTTGCCTAACACCACTCAAATACTTGAATTGATATATAATGTTGTAAAGGATTAAAATAATTAATAAAATTTTGTATATTTTAAGCAATTGCAAAAGGGCATGTTAAGCATATGTTTGTTTGTTTGTTTCCTATAATTTTCATGCTCTGATATTTAGGGCCTTGCTGACTCTGGAGGAACTGCCTCTTTCAAGGTGAGCTACTTCTTAGATCTAAAGAAATGCCTATATTTCAGTGCTACTGTCTCAGTTTCATTCCACTTTCTCCTTCCCGCACTCTGTCTACAAGCCTGTTCTCTACATAAGCATATCTATTTATGCCCTGCAAATAGGCTCATCAATACTATTTTTCTTAGATTACATATATATGTGCTGCTGCTGCTGCTGCTAAGTCACTTCAGTCATGTGCGACTCTGTGTGACCCCATAGACAGCAGCCCACCAGGCTCCCCCGTCCTTGGGATTCTCCAGGCTAGAACACTGGAGTGGGTTGCCATTTCCTTCTCCAATGCATGAAAGTGAAAAGTGAAAGTGAAGTAGCTCAGTCGTGTCCGAATGGTAGCGACCTCATGGACTGCAGCCTACCAGGCTCCGCCGTCCATGGGATTTTCCAGGCAGGAGTACTGGAGTGGGGTGCCATTGCCTATACCACATTTGGTTTTCTCTTTCACAGTCAGTCAGTCAGTCAGTTCAGTTGCTCAGTCGTGTCCGACTCTTTGCGATCCCATGAATTGCAGCACACCAGGCCTCCCTGTCCATCACCAACTCCCACAGCCTACTCAAACTCATATCCATCGAGTCAGTGATGCCATCCAGCCATCTCATCCTCTGTCATCCCCTTCTCCTCCAACCTTCAATCTTTCCCAGCATCAAGGTCTTTTCAAATGAGTCAGCTCTTCACATCAGGTGGCTAAAGTATTGGAGTTTCAGCTTCAACATCAGTCCTTCCAATGAACACCCAGATCTGATCTCTTTTAGGATGGACTGGTTGGATCTCCTTGCAGTCCAAGGGCCCTTTCACAGTACCATGCATAAAATATGCAGTTATTGGGAAGTTGCTGTACAACACTGGTGCTCAGCCTGGTGCTCTGTGACAACCTAGAGGAATGGGAAGGAGGGAGGGAGTCAGAGGGTGGCTCAAGAGGGAGAGGATATATGCGTACTTATGGCTGATTCATGCTGTTGTAAGGCAGGAACTGGCGCAACTTTGTAAAGCAATTGCGCTCCAGTTAAAGAAAAAATAACAACAACAACTTGCCTGTGACTGACTTTCATCTGCTAACCAACCATTACAGAACCTTCACCCTAAGGACCAACTGTACAGGATTCACACTCAGGGCCACTATCATTCTGCTCTGTTCACCCCAGGACAGGAACCAGATAACTAAGAGTAGCACTGTGTACCAGGGCCCTATTCAAACTAGTCAATCCTAAATCTGTTTACTCTTTCCTGCTCTTTCATTTCGGTGGAAACCACAACAAAGACTGCTGCCCAACTTTTCCCCCTGACCTCTCTGTCTCCTGACTGACCTTGATGCTTCTCCATATGGACTCCCAGGGTGTGGGGTTCCCATTTTCCTTGGAATCTGTGAGTTTAGCAACTCTCTTCTCAATGGTAGTTATCATCTGATAGAGTGGCCTTGCTATACCCAAATATATAAAATCTGTATTTCAAAGCAAAGTGCTTCAGCAACAGCCAGCCAGTGTAGAAAGCAGATCTTTGGGATTGGAATAAGATTTACATAGATAAAACTTCTACTTGAAGTCAAGGAATAATCTAAGAAAGGTGTGAAAGTGTGAATAAGAGAGCTCTTCAGGGCTAAGTGTCATATTTCCCTTTGTAAAAGGTTTGAAAACAAATAAAATGGAATAAGGATATTTCACACACTCTTAGGAGAAAGTTGAAAGTCCATAAATAGAATTGTTACAGAAATTGCTATAGTTTGAAATTAATTAAGATTCACATGACAAAATATTTAATAGGATTATACCAGTGCAGATTTTAGTAAGATTATACCAGTGAAGTGACTGTGAAGCAGTACTTTTAATTCTTATTAATTTAATCTCTCAATATATATTGAGTGCCATCTCTTCCTTTATAGCATTCTGAAAACTAAGGATTTAAAACCTAAAAATTATAATTCCTATTGTAAGTTCCCAGAATCTAGTGACAGCAACAAATAAAGAATGTAAACATAAAAATGTATGATAAGAGACCACAGAAGCATAGAAAAAAAAAAAAAATATATATATATATGAATACTCCTCAGCCAAAATAAAGAACAAAATTTTGCAATTTACAACATATGGATGCTAAGTGAAATAAGTCAGACAGAGAAAAACACACACTGCATGACAGCACATACATATGGAATCTAAAAAGTACAACAAACTGTATGTAAGCAAATGAAGCAGACTCACAGATACACACAACAAGCGCAGGGGTGGAGGGAAACGGGGGTGGGGATTGGGAGGGACAAACTACTGATATAAAGTAGGCTCAAGGCAGTATTGTACAATATGGGGAATATAATCAATATTTTGTAATAACTGCAGTGAAAAGTAGCCTTTTAAATTGTATAATCTTTTTTAATTTAAAAAAGAAAAAATAAATAGAGATACCTATAAAACTGTGATATTTTAAAATTTGTAGATGAATATTGTTAGTGACCAGAGACCACTGCTCTACACAAAAATTCTGATCTGTCTCTTACGGCAAAGGGTCCAACCCAGGAACTGTAAACATATAATATCTGCTTGAGTTTCAGAAATTTGTGATACAAGTTTATTTAGACTGGAATGAGACACTAAAATGCAAGTTAATACCAAAATTCCCTCTGTGACTAACAAATTATTATTTTCAAAAGGAAAATCACTCTTTCAGAGAAACTATGATGTAATGCAAACAATGACACCTGACCAATCCCGAGGCAGAGATACTTTAGATTTAAATACATCATCATGTGACAGTTTTGGAATGAAAATACAAGATTAATGGTGGATGGGTATATGAAATTTAAAGGATTATGGTGTGTGGGAGGGGTTAGTCAACAAAAACAATCTAAATTGGCAAAAAGAAAAATACACTATAAGAATAGAGAGAATATAAGATAGTTCACAGAAGAAAATGATATAAATAATGGAAACAAACAGGTGGTTCCTATAGGACACCAGGGTATTATCTCCAGAGAGAATCAGCTTCTGTTAGTCATATTTAAATTCTAGGAGGAGAAAATTGCCTTGGCCTAACTTGGGCCAAGGGCTTCTGTGGTGGCTTCTGTAAAGAATCCGCTTGCCAATGAAGGAGATGCAGACTCAGTCTCTGGGTTGGGAAGATCCCCTGGAGAAGGAAAGGGCAACCCACCCTTGCCTGGGAAATCCCATGAAGAGAGGAGACTGGTGGGCTACAGTCTATCGGGTCACAGAAGAGTTGAGCATGACTTAGCGACTGAATAACAACAAACTAGGACCAAATGCTCACTCTTCACTCAAAGGAAGGTGAAGGTGGTAGTCTGTGTTCAAAACTGAAAAACCTGAAGAAGCATTAAAAAATGGAATTTGGTCAGCTCAATTATCTCTTTGATCTTTTAAATGATGGCTGCACTGCATTTTTGCTAATCCAGAGCCTCTTGATGAAGGTGAAAGAGAAGATTGAAAAAGCTGGCTTAAAACTCAACACTCAAAACCTAAAATCATGACATCTGGTCCCATCACTTCATGGCAAATAGATGGAGAAACAATGGAAACAGTGACAGACTCTTTTCTTGGGCTCCAAAATCACTGTGGATGGTAATGCAGCCATGAAATTAAAAGACACTTGCTCCTTGGAAGAAAAGCTAAGACAAACCTAGACAGCATATTAAAAAGCAGAGATATTACTTTGCTGGCAAAGATCTGTCTAGTAAAAGCTCGGGTTTTTCCACTAGTCATGTATGGATGTGAGAGTTGGACAATAAAACAGGCTGAGTGCCTAACGCCTGATACCTTCAAACTTTGGTGCTGGAGAAGACTTTTGAGAGTCCCTTGGATGACAAGGAGATCAAACCAGTCAATCCTAAAGGAAATTCACCTTGAATATTCATTGGAAGGACTGATGCTGAAGCTGGAGCTTCAATACTTTGGCCACCTGATGCTGGGAAAGATTGAAGGCAGGAGAAGGGAATGACAGGGGATGAGATGGTTGGATGACATCATCAACTCAATGTACATGAGTTTGAGCAAGCTCCAGGAGATGGTGAAAGGCAGGGAAGCCTGGCATGCTGCAGTCCATGGGGTTATAAAGAGTCAGACACAACTGAGCAATTGAACAACTAGTCTTTGAGACTGGGACTATATACAAGATCTTTTTCAGAGGGACATCATGTCTGACAGACAAAACAAAATTTTTTACAGGAAGTGGATAATTCCCCCAAAGAAAAATGAGACTACTGTTACTTAAAGAGGGTGCTGATGGAAAAACCTGGAAAAGTGATGGAAATTCAGTAAAGATCACTAGCTTGACAAGAAACAATCAGGGTACTTATTTCAATTAAAACATTATTTGCAGCCTGCCTCTTCCACATGAGACAAGATGCTAACCCATACAAGCTTAACATTCACAAACTGACTTATGCCCCATAAGTGCCCTCAACTATTTAGGAAGATTTTCTGTGTTCAACCACCTGGCAAACTTGTATCTGGATTAAATCAATGTACGAAATCTCTCCAGGGTGTCTTCTTCCTAATAATGACTGAACTTTGGATAGTGAAACCTTATCACTTCTAGCTGTCAACTGAGCCAATACCAAAATACATGAATGCCAATACATTAATCTTCAAAGAGAAAATAAAAATTTATCGATTATATAAATCATAATCTGAATTTCTAAAGATTTCCTCCCTCAGTACGTTGTCCAGCCAAAACAGTAGTACTCTTCCCTGACTGGCCCTTTAGTCAAGTTTGACACATTTTTTTCAGACTTTAAAATGTAATTGTTACTTTACTTTTTAGGAGCCATTCCCTGAAAATGTGCATTACTCGAAATTTTAAACAGAATTATGATGCTGCTTGCTGCTGCTACTGCTGCTGCTAAGTCACTTCAGTTGTGTCCGACTCTGTGCGACCCCACAGATGGCAGCCCACCAGGCTCCCCCGTCCCGGAGATTCTCCAGGCAAGAACACTGGAGTGGGTTGCCATTTCCTTCTCCAATGCATGAAAGTGAAAAATGAAAGTGAAGTCGCTCAGTCGTGTCTGACTCTCAGTGACTCCATGGACTGCGGCCTACCAGGCTCCTCCATCCATGGAATTTTCCAGGCAAGAGTACTGGAGTGGGGTGCCATTGCCTTCTCTGATGCTGCTGCTTAAATGCCTTTTAATATAAATATATTTGCCTTACTGGGTATCTTAGAGGAGTTGGACATGACTTAGCAACTAAACAACCACCAACAACTGGGTATCTTACTATATTTTAACCTTAGAATTGTTTACAGGAAACAGTCCAAATAATTTAGCTCCTTATTTGTTAAAGAGGGCATTTTATTTGGCATTTCAGAAATCATCAAAAAAGGTAGAATTTTTGACAAAGTAGGACGTGATATTATCTTTCAAATTCCACATGTCTGTTTACAGATAGGGGAGATAATAGTGATGGATCATAAGAAAATGATATATATGGAGCCAATTATTTAAAGAAGCTTTTATACCACAAATTGAGATAAAATGAGAAGATGCATTTTATGGGCCATAGTCGTCTCAAGCCCAATTTCCCTAATAGTTGTATCTCATGTTCAAGTAGAAATTAGGCAAGTACTTTTCTTTCAGTTAAAGAGGAATTCCTCAAAAATGTGTCAGACAACATGAGTTGTGATCACTACTTTGGACTTTCTCTAGAACTATAAAAATTCTAGTCCAGAAACCACAATATTCTTATGGGAAAACAATATTTTAATCATCTATATGCTGGTCAACCTAAGGCTATGAATAAAAGGTCCAGCTGGCAGCACTGCAAGTAAAAATCTGTATTTTTTCTTTTTTTTTTTTTTAGAATTAAGAAGAAAAAATGTACACTTCACCAACAACTGTTTCCTTTGAGTCTTGGAAAACCAATTTTAAGGACTGTTAATGCTAATCTAATTGCTTATCCAATTTCTTAAAAATTTATGCACTCATGAAATGTTGAAAAGCACAGGGGAACCAATCAGTCAGGTGTGGACTTAAATCTTCCACCCTTTACCAGCTGTGTGACATCACATTTTCAGTATTTCATTTTATATAAAAGTGATCAAATAAGCTACCAAGAAGACTCCATGAAATACATAAGCAAAGCACTATTCACAACTCTAGATGCACAGTAAGTCTTTGAAAGTATAGCTATTAACACCAAAATATTAAGTGTGGATACTATAGCAAGAACAAAAGAATACACATAAATTAAATTGAACTTCTAATAATTCCAAACTAAAGCAAAACTAGTTTTTGAGGATTTTTTTTTAATCACTTTTTAAAATGCTATGGCTTAAGACTGAAAATACTAACATAGACTTGGAGGTAAGTGTTAAAGTTCACGTAAAGGTGAGACTTCAAATCACACATATCCTGTTTGGGGGATGGTGAAGAGAAGAGTCATAATTCACCAGTAACTAATCTTGTTACCACAACTATACAATATAGAACAAAAAGTTTCTGTGAGTCTAGCAGTCCCTCTGCTTTCATCTTGTAAATGAATCTATGAATAAGCTTCTCCCTTATGCCTGTTCTAATGGCACTGTTGTCAGATTTTCCTTAACTGTTTTTGATTACGAAGCTTGCAGATTTTATGTAAATTGCATTAGAAAATCCTGTATGACTTATATCTTATAGTATTTAATACATTATAATAATTTTTCATGGTGGAGGATGGGGAATTTCACTGTCTAGATTTCCAAGTAATACGAAAATTTGAAAAATTTAGGTTTATTTACAGTTCGCAAGATTCCCAGTGAGATGACCAAGAGAACAAAAATAATGGGTGAATTTGGGATTGATCTCTAAAATAGTTTAAAATTCAAATTCCATGTGACTACCTAGAAATTCTGCTATCTATAGTACACATATGAACAGAGTGAGAGGAAGTTTAACTTGGTTTACATCTCTCTTTAGTATACATACCAAGTTAACACAGTAAGCTAATATGTTAATAACACTTAACAATCTCTAACTCAGAGGAAGAGAGAATGAAGATAGAGTTGAGGACATCAAAGAGGTCACAAGTTTTCAGAGGCTGTTTCTTGAAATTCTGACAGCCACACCCTATCAAAACATGCCCCTTCTATTTCTTTTTGTAATTAAATTTAAAATGGTTTTTATCTTTTCATCATTCTATCATCATTATTACATATATCAGCCATTTGGAAATTATTCTATTCATGCACATTTTAGTTGAGACAGAATACCTTTCTTTACTTTCTTATTTCTGGAGACCAAGAACTATAAACACTCAATTGACATTTGATGACATTTGATGTCCCTCATCCCCACCTTGGCAAAAAGAGGAAATCCTTGAAAGGTTAAACATTCATATTTAACTTAAACTTGGAATTACAAAACCACATGACAACTTCATGTATCACTTTGGAGAGTCTCAAATCTATTTCACCAACTTTACACCGACTCGTTTTATTTTACATGCCAGAAAAGGGTAGGTAACTGTATTTTAAATGTCTAGAATGACTCTTCTACCAGCTTTAAATCATCGGCTATTGCTAACCCACAGAGTTCACAACACACACACAGTCCACTTGGTGCGCAGACTAATAAGTATGTCCCCAGGGTTTGCATTATCAACAGCTCCTATTGAGTTCAGCTCTGTGGGATTCTCAAAGTAATGTGCTGTTTAAATGGATTTGTCTCTGTGCATTTCCATCCAGGATCTTTCTTAGAAGTAACTTCACTTTAAGTTTTAAGTTAAAATGACAATTATAATCTTCTCAGTTAGCTAATCAAAATGGGAATGAAGCACATGTAAAATCAATTACTTAAAGGATGGCATTATAGATGCTATAGTGCAAGACTCAGAAAATAAATTCAGAAAATTTAGCCTAATGATTCCAAACCTAGAATTTTAATTTATTAAAAACTTTATTTTACTGATGAATCCTCAAATGATGATTTTTTAAGCCAATGATTAATTTCTGGGTACCACAGCAATATATTGATTTCATTAACTGCTATAAACTAATAAATCAATACAAATAGCAGTATCACTATAGAACTATGTATAAAATTCAGCATGTAACTATGAGCTTAATTTTCTGTATGTTTTAACAGGCACTGGTGGCATTTAAGCAACAATCTACCAAACAAGTAAAAATGCGTCACTGGAAAATGCACCAAATCAAAATGCAAAATGAGAATAGTAATTCCTGATAGTTTTATTTTATTTCATAATTTAGCATAAGAAAACATGATTTTAAACATGACTTGAAGAATGAAAGTGCTAATTTTGGAAATCAGGAGGAAATTCTTCATTATATGCACTAATAATTATTTGTTCTCTATCGATAGTGTTTTTAAAAATATATGTTGTCTTATTAAAGATTTTTAATGCCATCAAAAGAAGCAGAAAGAATATTATAAACCACAGAGATAATTTGAAACAACTAATTTTAAGAACAAGCTTAGAACAGGAAAGCAATATAAAAATATTCTAAATGATTTTTCTCTGCTCTCCAATTCTAAGATCTATATAAAAAAAGGAGAGACTACTGCATTCTTAAAAATAAATCTTGGATAACCACAAAATTAAATGGAGGATTTTATGGGTTATTTTTGGAGGAGTCAAGAATAGGGGGCATATGAACTTTCTTAAAAAAAAAAAGAGCCTCATATTTTATAATGCCTAACAGTAGACTTGAGGTACAATGCATTAGCAAATCAATTGCACTTTGAGCAAAAATACCCCTAGAAGATTTGGAAGAACACAGAGTATTGGAAAGATTATTGAACTTGGAATCAAATGACTAGATCCCACTCCAAATTTTGACATGAAAGGTATTATGTATTTAAAGATACCCACAGTTTTGATAAATATTAATAAAGTAATTGAATCACAGGAAAATTAGAGATATTTTTGAAGCTTTTCTAAACTTTAGAATTAGAGAATAGTTAAAAATTTCTACAAAGACTTCATATATCCCTCCTCTAGATTTCTCTAATAGTTCCATTTTATATAACAAAGTGTAACTGTTAGAACCAGAAGATGAACACTGGTACAATACTAAGAACTAAATTAAAGACATTATTCACATTTCATCAATTTTTCTACTAACATTTTATTTTCGCTCCAACATCAAACCCAGGATCCCACATTGCTCTTAGTTACTCCTTAGTTTCTTTTAGTCTGTACACTACTCAGACTTTATTTCATTACCTAGACACTTTCAAAGAATGTTGATAACACTGTGTCTAACGTAAGTGAATTTGGTTGAGTGTGAGACTTCTTTACGACTATATATTTTCTTGTCAAGAATATCACAGTGCTAATGTGGAGTTTTTAGCATACCATTTCACAAGGCTCAAATTTCTGTTGTTACTACTGGTGATGTGGATCCTCCTGTTTCTTCCACTCTACACATATTGTCTTTCTTTTTTGGTTAATATATTAAGAGTGGTACCTATATATTAATGAATTCACAATTATTTCAGCTTTCTGGGTAAAAATCAAAGTCTACCGTATTTATTTTGCTGCTCAAATTGTTAACAGCTACTTCAGTTTGGCAGTTTGGCATCTGTGTTTTTCAATAAGCCTGCATCTTTTTTTTGAGAATATATTTTCTGACATTGATGGAAGGATAAACCAGAAACTAAAGTGTTCTGTTTCCTATCAGAGGTGGATAGAAACAATATAGAAAAGAGCAAATGTTGGTAATATGATAGCAGAGATGAGGAGGAAGTGACATTTCTCATAATCTTTCGTGTAGTTCAAACTTTAGAGCCATAGCCATATTTCATAAACAATTAACATACTCCCCAAATTAACAATTAAAATCAATTAGGATGTGGGGAAATTAAAAATGAAATACCAATACTAACAAATAAACCTAACTATTGTTTATGTGCTGTTCAGTACAAAGGAAAATATATTTTAAGTCACTTCAGAAAACAGTATCTTGCCTGAATACTGTTGAATAAATATGCTTCAAGCAGGAATGTAGGAATATAGGTAGCAGTTCTTAAATTGCTTTGCATATATACTGCAGTTAATCAAATATCTTGCAGTATATAAGAACCAGGTTTCTCACTGCTAAAGAAGTAATTCACAAGTAAAGAAAGTAGGCAGCTACATTTAACTCTGTGATATTGGATATGAATTCAACTTTAATACAAATTTATACATATATATGTATATATATGATGAATTTTGGAGCAGGAAATGGCAACCCACTCCAGTACTCTTGCCTGGAAAATCCCCATGGACAGAGGAGCCTGTGGACTGGTAGGCTACAGTCCACAGGGTCTCAAAGAGTCGCACATGACTGAGTGACTTCACTTTCACTTTTCACTTTCACAGATTGGAGAAGGAAATGGCAACCCACTCCAGTGTTCTTGCCTTGAGAATCCCAGGGACGGAGGAGCCTGGTGGGCTGTCTATGGGGCCACACAGAGTTGGACGTGACTGAAGCGACTTAGCAGCAACAGCAGCATGATGAATTTATATCACTCATAAAATGCACTGTGTGTATACAGTTGACCCTTTAACAACATGAGTTTGAAATGCATAGGTCCACTTAAATTCAGATTTCTCTCAATAAATACTATGTTACTACAGGATCTATCATTGGTTGAATACATGGATGGGGAGCTGTGAATACAGAAGGCCAACTATAATTTATTCTGGGATTTTTTACTGCATAAGGGTTACCACCCCAATCTCTGTGTTCAAAGGTCAACTGTGGAGATATATATTTATATCCACACACAGATAATTAGATACATAAATATGGACATGTTTATTTGTGTGATAGCACCCGTGTAATAACAAGCACACCTGGAGTCCAGCTCCTGGATTCTAAATGTCGTTCTCCATTTAGATGCATTTAGAATTTACCAAATACTCCTTGTGGATTCTAGAGTTGTAGCAGGAGAAATACTTTAAGGTATTTTAATAATGTAGCTTAAAAATACTCCATTATCATCAGAATAAGAGCATTTGTACATTAAACAAATGTTTTGCTACAATATAGGAAGATATCTCCTCAATATCAGTGAGTTAGACAAGAGGTTTTTTCTAATCACACTAAAGGAAGGAAAACACTTGATCATATCTAGTCAAAACCAACTAAGGAGCCCTCAGCTCTGCAAGCCAAAGATTCCAAGACTGATATGTAATGTGTTTAAGTTATGCTTATATTTGCTCTTTTAATAATTTACATATTTTCTTATCTTACTCCTCTATAAAGCAATAATAGAGTTTTATTTTTGATTAGGACTCCCAAATACATTTTTTCCTATATATTTATTTCTTGCAAAAATATTCATGAAATATGCATACTAACCAATATCTAGATTCTAAAAACTAAGAATAGTGAGATACAAACCACTCTTCATAGGTACAGTCCAGAAGTGGATATATGAAAAACACACAGATAGTTATAATATAGGATATAATCTATTAGTGTTGCAAAACAATACAAAAGCTGTGTTCTGGAAAATCGATGTAAGTTGATAAATAATTGCTGCTTTCAGAGAAAAGTGGCATTTGAAGAGGATCATGAAAGATAAGTTTTAAACAGGGTGTGATAATGCTAGGCTAAGGAAATCTAATATATCTAAATATTGTTTTAAAAGGTGAATGTTTCAGTGTGTTCTGAACTCAGTACAATCAGTTAGCTACGCCATATAAAGGCTGCAACATTCGTAAAAGTCACTGTGTTAAAACCACTGTTATTCATTCAGAGTAGATCTAGACTAGGAAAAGATAGGAGCAATGATTTCTGCCTCCAGAGTTTGTATCTTTCTCCTGCGCCCAAGAGCAAGCCTGGGCATGATATTCTTATAGTTGTGAAAGAGATGTTAGAGAGCAATTCTCAGCTTCTGTCATATCTGCCAAAATCCAATTAGCCAAAGCAAGTTACATAGCCAAATCCAAAATCAAAGAGTAGTGATTACTACTTAGTCTATGTAAGTAGTAGGCAGAGTAAATACTTAAAATATATATATATAGTACAAAAATCATGTCATTACTGGTTTTCTTTCAGTAAATATCCTCCCTGAAATTCTCCTGAAATTTTATGGCTTTTTCTTTTTTGAATATGCTTCTAAATTAAGAAACACATAATAAATTATATTTTTGTTCCAGTTACCAATTATCACAGTCCACTACCTTGATTTTTTCATATTTTTAAGAGTTTATTTGAGCAAAAATTCTACACCTTGACTTTTAATATATTACCTGCACATTAGAGTTTGTCTTATTTGTAGTAACTCAAGGTAGTATATCAAGTGCTCACTTCCACACCACATAGACTAAAATTAGAATACAAATTAGCATGGTCCCTGAACAAGGATAAAATGCAAATTCATGAAGCATGCTTTTTTTTTTTTTCCCCCTGAAACAGAAAGTAAACTATAGATATCTCAGGCACAGTGTAATAAATATACACAGTAGTACATACTATAGTCAAACAATCTGATAAATATTGCTTCAGTGGAAATCATGGAGAAGGAAATGACAATCCACTCCAGTGTTCTTGCCTGGAGAATCCCATGGACAGAGGAGCCTGGTGGGCTGCTGTCTATGGGGTTGCGCAAAGGCGGGACACAACTGAAGTGACTTAGCAGCAGCAGCAATGGAAATCATATTACAATATATAAATAAGTCTAAGTAGTATGTTATATACCTTCAATTTCCAAAATGTATCATGTCAAATATAACAATTTTTTTAAAGACAGGTAGTGGTTTTACATTCCATTGCAGTTTTTACTTATTTTGAAATGTCTCCTGTAGAACTGAAACTGAACAGTGACTAGGAGGAGAAACTGATTTAAATGATTCATTTTAGTTAGAAAATATCTTGATAGCTGAACATGTTTCTAAATAACATTTGTACTCTCAGTTTTTAGAGAGTACTGTAACTTCAATTAAAAATATACCAGAAAAAGAATGCTTTTTGATATAATGGTAACCAGTTAGGCAGAATAATGTAGTTTAATCTTAGCATATCTAACACTTTGAAACGTTTGACAAGGTGCATCTTCTAAGAACTTCTATATCCCAAAGCCAGTGTTTATGTGCAGGATTACAAATTTATGTCTGTTATTGATATTAAGAGAATCTTCATGTTCAATTGATAGTGACTTTTAGCTTTTCTAATATGAACATAATAGCCTGTATACTATCAGGTACTTTCCAGGGAGAATACTAGTAGGTTTATAAACATGGCATACTAAAATATATTGCACTGATGTGTGGGTTCATTTTCCCATTGTTGTCATCACTTGTTCCACGGAGAACTCAAATGCTCATGTAAGGTATTTAAACTTTTAAGATCTATAAGGCTGAGGTTTCTCATACAAATCATAAGAAAAATAAGGTATTTGTCTCCCAATATATATAAATGATAGAAACCAATCTCTCTATACAAATTTATTATGTTTTCAAATAACTCCAGAATGTGTTTTTTAAAGTTGACTTTATTTGCCACCCTTTTTTTTAATATGTGTGGCCAATAAAACAGACTGTAACTTACTATATTAAAGCAAGCAAGATATATATGTCTGTGTGTATATATATACACACACTGCAACAACAGCTGGTAAGAATCTGAGAACTTTGAAAGTACTCAGATCAGTTTACATTTGTATGTGTAGTCTTTGGACTTAGTAAATATTAAGACTGTAGTAGATATATGTCAGTAATAGGTATTGTGAATGTGAGCATTTATCTCCTGTCTACATTTCAGGGGTGCTGGAAGTTTTTCTCATTTGATATGAGATTGTACTATATACATTTCAAAAGATCATATGAATATTTTTTTGGCAAACTATAGAAAAATCACCTTAAAATAGGACTCTCCTTCACCATATATCTTTGCTCAGAATAAATGAAATGCACCAACAAAAATGAACAAGTCACAAATTAATTTTCAATTTACATGCAAATTTCATAAACTTTCCTATGACAATCATGCCTCATTCCTCATTCCATAAAGTCAGTAGCCCAGATAGAATGTCTGTGACAATGTATCCGTGCACTTCTGTGAATTCACAAAGAGCTTTTTAAATGATTTAGACCACTGGATGTTATGACCACACTTTAGAGTATAATAAATAAAATGTAGTACATAACACACTGTTTCTTGTTGAAAATGAAACATTTTTTTACTCCCTAAATTTAACCATTAAAAAGCCATACATGAAAATTTTGTTTACATTGTTTTCAGAAAAATATCTTAATTTTCATCTTTGGGATTGTTCTGAGTATCTCTCCTTTTCCACTGGTTTTGTCTACTTTATTAATAATTTTGAGGGCATATATTTGTCTTCTTAACCTATAATTGGAAGAAAAGCTATGACAAACCAAGACAGCATATTAAAAAGCAGAGACATTACTCTGCTAACAAGGGTCCATCTAGTTAAACTTATGGTTTTTCCAGTGGTCATGTATGGATGTGAGAGTTGGACTATAAACAAAGCTGAGCACCGAAGAATTGATGCTTTTGAACTGTCGTGTTGGAGAAGACTCTTGAGTGTCCCTTGGACTGCAAGGAGATCCAACCAGTCCATCCTAAAGGAAATCAGTCCTGAATATTCATTGGAAAGACTGATGCTGAAGCTGAAACTGCAATACTTTGGCCACCTGATGCAAAGAACTGACTCAGTGGAAAAGACCCTGATGCTGGGAAAGATTGAAGGCCGGAGGAGAAGGGGACGGCAGAGGATGAGATGCTTGGATGGCATCACTGACTCAATAGACATAAGTTTGCGTAAGCTCTGGGAGCCGGTGATGGACAGGGAGTCCTTGTGTGCTGCAGTCCATGGGGTCGCAAAGAATAGGACACGACTGAGTGACTGAACTGAACTGAACCACTAACTTATCTCTGAAGTGTTTTTAGTCCATCAGTATAAATTTCAATCAGAATAAGGCAGTTATCTTTCCTTTCTTTCCCTTTTAAAGAATAAAAAAGCTGAAAAACCTTACCATGGAGTTCCTGTTCCATAAATATAAAAGGCCAAGCTATGTGTTCAAGCTAAGGATATATATGCTGATGAACAAACATCTGTTAATAGATTTCCCAAAGCCCTGAAAGTTAATCATTTTTTTCTACTTTCGATTTAGTCTCTCGCTTTAATAAAAATAAACCTTTTATTTCAAGCTAAATATTTAAAACATGTTTTGAAATAAAACAGCTTATTTGTTAAAAAAAAAAAAAGAAAGAGAGAAAGAAAGAAAAAAGAAAAGAAAATCACACCGGGTAAATGAGCAGCATATAAGGTAAAAACATTAGATTTTTGAGCCATAAAAGTACTTTATCTAAAAACAGCTCTTATGGAAATTTCCAGTACCCAGGCTAAGCAAAATACATATATTCTTCTTTTCACCTAAACTTTATTTTCCTTGTTACCGAACTTTATCCTCAGTATGTACTCAAATTAGCTCTAATATCATTGCTCTGATTCCTGACTGTAAATAAAATTAAGTACTGTATAACCAGATTTAAGATAAAATTTTTTCTTGCCAATTCTTCAACAATAGTAACTAGTATATTAACTCTTATGAGTATGGAATTTGTTGTATTTCATCAAAAGTGTAGCCTGTCTTATGGATATGTCTTTTTTCCTCTTTTGTGTAATTCTAACTTTTAGAAGAACATCTGGGTTTTCTCCTCAACCCTAATCTCAAATTCTCTTAAAAGCTTTAAGGATGGATGAATGCTGTCATGGTTACTTACATCCTGAAGTGGCAACAGTGGAGGGAGAGCTGACCTGACTTCCTCTTCATTGCAATAACCACATAACAAACACTGCTGAATTTCCCATAGCGTGCAAGGGAAATCAAAGTGAAATATTTCTTCTTAATTCATTTATGTCCCACAGAGTTGGAAATCTAATGTCACTTTAGTTTACGAAATGCCTTTTTGTGTGTGAGTCAATAGTTCCATAGTTAATAGCACTCACATTCAGTAGGCTCTAGCTTCTCATGTGTGTCCCTGGTAAGGATCCTTTGAGAACAAAGAACCAAAGAATTTTCTCTCTTTACAGAATTTAGGCCTAATTTATACCAGCACTGCACCTGAACTTTGAGGTTTCTGTTGTAAGAGGATGAAGCAATCTTT
Organism: Bos javanicus; assembly: GCF_032452875.1. Taxonomy (NCBI): domain Eukaryota; kingdom Metazoa; phylum Chordata; class Mammalia; order Artiodactyla; family Bovidae; genus Bos; species Bos javanicus. The sequence continues at coordinate 50,595,824 of NC_083881.1, forward strand.
TCTTGCATGTGATTAAAGGAAAAATCATCTCCACATATCTCTCAAATCTCCTTTCCCATTGTGCCTCTCAGACATTTTTTGTTGTTACTGTTGTTAAGGCAAAGTAAAAGTATTATGTATTAAGCCATAATATGGTTTTTCCAGTGGTCATATATGGATGTGAGAGTTGGACTGTGAAGAAAGCTGAGCGCCAAAGAATTGATGCTTTTGAACTGTGGTGTTGGAGAAGACTCTTGAGAGTCCCTTGGACTGCAAGGAGATGCAACCAGTCCATTCTGAAGGAGATGAGCCCTGGGATTTCTTTGGAAGGAATGATGCTAAAGCTGAAACTCCAGTACTTTGGCCACCTCATGTGAAGAGTTGACTCATTGGAAAAGACTCTGATGCTGGAAGGGATTGGGGGCAGGAGGAGAAGGGGACCACAGAAGATGAGATGGCTGGATGGCATCACCGACTCAATGGACGTGAGTCTGAGTGAACTCCGGGAGTTGGTGACGGACAGGGAGGCCTGGTGTGCTGCGATTCATGGGGTTGCAAAGAGTCGGACGTGACTGAGCGACTGAACTGAACTGAACTGAATCATGGAATGCATAAAAAGTTGTTTTTTCAATTAATATCACAAGTTATTCAATTTGCATCCACCTTGAACTGATACATGTAAGAACTTAATCTAACTTATGGAATTACTTCAGTAAGCAAGACAAACCTAGTCTTTGCTCTCATGAGGTTAGGTCCACTAAAAGAGATAAAGAAAAAGCAATTCAATTAACAAAATATAGTTATAAATATATAATTGAATATATAGAGAAATCAACAAGGTGAATGAGAAGGGTATGGTTAATGAGAAAGGCAAATGGACAAGCATCAGAGAAAAGAAAAAATATATTAAAATTTCTTTATGTGTGACAGAGCTTGGAAAATTTGGGGACTAGAAAGAGGGCTATTTGGTGGAAGGTGGAATTATTCTCAAATTGGAGAGAGTCTCTAATGCATTTACAGGTTAACCTATATGAGTATTCATATCTAAAGCAGGCCTTTTGTGAACAAGGTACACCATCATCCCTCTGATTCTGAGGGGGAGATTGGTTCCAAGACTCCTCAAGGATATAAATATGCACTTAGGCTCAAGTCCCTTATATAAAGTGGACTAATACAGTTGGCCATCTGTATCCATGGATCAATCTGTGGTTCAATAAATCTGTGGTGGCAGAGATCCATGGAAACAGAGGGCCAACAGTAATTAGTTCTTCTTTTTAAAGTCAGTTTGCCAAAATGTATCTTTTAATTATATTTGCACCATTCACATTTAAAGTGATTATTAATATGTTGATGTCTACTATGTTTGCCACTATTTCTGCCTTCTTTTGGTATAAAATGAGCATTTTAAATGATTCCTTCATATGCCCTTTTGGAAAACCAATTCATTATTAATTTTTTTTTCTTTTCTTTTTTTTTTTCTTCCAATTTTATTTTATTTTTAAACTTTACATAATTGTATTAGTTTTGCCAAATATCAAAATGAATCCGCCACAGGTATACATGTGTTCCCCATCCCGAACCCTCCTCCCTCCTCCCTCCCCATACCATCCCTCTGGGCCGTCCCAGTGCACCAGCCCCAAGCATCCAGCGTCATGCATCGAACCTGGACTGGCAACTCGTTTCCTACATGATATTTTACATGTTTCATTGCCATTCTCCCACATCTTCCCACCCTCTCCCTCTCCCACAGAGTCTATAAGACTGTTCTATACATCAGTGTCTCTTTTGCTGTCTCGTACACCGGGTTATTGTCACCATCTTTCTAAATTCCATATATATGCGTTAGTATACTGTATTTATGTTTTTCCTTCTGGCTTACTTCACTCTGTATAATAGGCTCCAGTTTCATCCACCTCATTAGAACTGATTCAAATGTATTCTTTTTAATGGCTGAGTAATACTCCATTGTGTATATGTACCACAGCTTTCTTATCCATTCATCTGCTGATGGACATCTAGGTTGCTTCCACGTCTTGGCTATTATAAACAGTGCTGCGATGAACATTGGGGTACACGTGTCTCTTTCCCTTCTGGTTTCCTCAGTGTGTATGCCCAGCAGTGGGGTTGCTGGATCATAAGGCAGTTCTATTTCCAGTTTTTTAAGGAATCTCCACACTGTTCTCCATAGTGGCTGTACTAGTTTGCATTCCCACCAACAGTGTAAGAGGGTTCCCTTTTCTCCACACCCTCTCCAGCATTTATTATTTGTAGACATGCCATAGAGTTCACTATGTAACTACTCTAAATCAAGCTACAAATAACACTGTCACTTCACCTGAATTGAAGGAACTTAATAATAAATAACAAATTCTTCTTGTCCATGTATTAACATTGCTGTCATTCAATTCACTTGAACAAATGTTATTACAATCCAATGCATTTTTACAATTATTTCTTTAGCTAAGCAGTTATCTTTTAAATCAATTAAGAAAATAAAGGATCTTATTTTACCTGGATTTATTTCTTCTCTAGCCTTCTTTCTTTATACAGATCCAAGTATCTAATCTACAACATGTTTTTCTGCATAAAATATATAAGCTCTTGACTTCACAGAACTGAAAGCTTAATCATGTATTTATAATTAATGAGATTATAAAAAACATATATGATATTTTGACTTGCCTAATTCTATACATTATGCATATTTGATTTGTGAGCACAAGTATATCATAATCAATATCACTTTATATGCATATTCAATAAATATTTTTAATTTTATTTAAATGGTGTAGTTTTTATAGAAGGCTTCCCTGGTGGCTCAGATGGTTAAGAATCTGCCTGCAATGCAGGAGACTTATGAGATGGGGGTTCAATCCCTGGGTTGATCCCAGGGAAGATCCCCTGGGGAAGGAAACGGCAACCCACTCCAGTATTTTTGCCTGGAGAATTTATGGACAGGGAGCATTTTCTGAGCTTTTCAGTTCAACAACAAATCCGCATCTGCTTCAGTCTGTTGCCTTTAGTACCGATGTGCTATTCCCTTACCTGTAAATTCCTTTCATCATCATATTCACCACTTGCAAGAAAATTAATATAACTCAAGTGAAAGTGCCAAATTGGCAGAGGAATGTCCATCAAAGCTGTTCATCTACTTTTTAAATTAATTTTCACATCAATTTAATAGGTCCTTAAGCTTCTGCCGTCTGCAATATAATACTTTCTCTAGTTTTAGATGATGAGGTATATATTTTTATTTTATTACATTTTGACCTGCAGGCCTACTTCCAGCACAGAAAGAGCAAATAACCTCTGAGATAGGTCTGGTACTTAATGACTTTGGCAAAATCAGAAACCACTTGGAACAGCAGATGGACAGATTCGCTACTAAGTACTCAGGTACCATTCATGGAAAATAAAAATAGGCCTTGTTATATTACGCTTACAAAATTTTGGGCCTTCAGAAGGATTGTTTTCCTTCCAACGTTTTTTGAATATAAACAGAGAGATTCAGAAAATGAATGTTAGCAAAACAGTGAAAAAAGTCCCTTCATAGGAAATAGCTTGTCCTAAAAGAAAGAACCACATCAAACTCACCAAAAGACCAAACCCCACGTTCCCATTTGCTCCTGTAATTTCATCTGCAAAAGGCAGACATGTGGGGATTTTGAGGTGATGGTGAGGAAAACAGATTTATGAGGCCAAGTCTTTTCAACAACTTGATCAAATGCTGTATTCAGACATGAAAAATTATATTAAATTCTTACTAGAAAAATCACAGTATACTTAATAGAGAATTAAAACAATCAAGTAGGATTCTAGATATATTTAATCAGGGTAACATAATCCATACTTATTAACTGGGAGACATTATGGATGAAATAAAAAAGTACAGCCAAAAGTGATTGTATGCATGAATGGCCCAGCTGCCTGGGTTTAAAAGTCACAAATTCCCCATGACTCCAGCACATTCATTTTACATGAAAATAAACTTTTATGAACCTTTTATATATCTTCCAGAATTACAGGAAAATTTTTATTTTAATTACACTTAAAAAAAAAAACACTTTCATTTTAAAAATACCACTTTACATTTTTATGTTCCCTGTCATCCCTTAGTTTCATGAAATTCTAACCATTTGTCTTAATCTCATAAATTATAATTCATAAGACTGAAAAACAGGAAATTGAAGGATAAGTGAAATCAGTCTCTTTTAGTTTCTAAGGGTTTATTTCCTAAATATAAAATATTTAATTGGTCACAAGGCTAGAGGGTTTTAATTCAGAATTTATAAAGGAAAAGGAAAGAAAAATAGATATTACCTAGGATTGAATAATTAAATTTCTGGGTGAAACCTACTGGGAATAAAGGTTCCAAATTCCTGAATTCATATTTGAAGACACCAAGAACTAAAAAAAAGGAAATAATTTGCTTTGTTGTCACAATCAATGACTTATGACTTATAACAAATTCCCATGTGCTAATTCCCAATTCAGTGTTCCTATTGTTATAAAACAGTAGTGCATTTTTAACCCTCTTGGGCTTTTCTTTTCTTCTTTCTGCCTTTAATTACCTACTCGTCAACTGAGGTACAAGTCACTGAACACAATGTATTGACCACTATTTTCCCTGATTATATTGCATGCATGTATCTAAAATCATCTACCTGAAAATTATGAACTGTAACATTTTGTCCACATCATGAAATGGAACTTGTTAAAGTTTTCCAATTTTTTCCTCTAAAATCCTACTCTCCCCCATATAAGAAATGATTTATTTAGCTCACTGAACCAGCAACTTTTCATAAGTTACACTTCTACTGTCTGCATTCTGTTAAGATTTCTCAGAGTTCCCTAAATTTGTGTACTGGAACATTCTACACAGGCTAGAGCATACTTATGATGGGAAGCTGGGATGGAGATCTTGGGAGGCACTGAATTGTTCTGAAATTAAATTAGGCAATCTCTTGGAAATTGAGTCCATGATATAAGAAAAATGGTTTTGAAATGTCACTGCCCTCCAAGTACTCACTATGCCAAAATCTAGCTTGGTGATGCTTTTAGCATGCAAGTAATAAACTTCTTGAAAATAAAGTTTTCATTTTAAAATGCTGACATTTTCATTATTTAAAAAAAAAATTCTCAAGCATCTGAATAGAGACAAGGGGTGTGTGTGTGTGTGTGTGTGTGTGTGTATTTCCTTTTATTTTTCCAAAAGTAGGAAACTTGAATGATTATTTCATATGATACAGTAAATTTGACACTCATTAAAAGATGCTATTAGATACAAAAAAGAAAATCAAGGTATTAAGAGCACACTTATATGCATTAAATTTCAACAATGATAATTGCTGGAACTGTATCTTTTTATTTAGCCTTTGGGCTACCTGTCACCCCCACACACAAATTCCAGATGTCTTGCCTTTTACAAAGAAATGAAGCTAGCTAGATTTGTGTGTACCATCCAAAAGGCTTCCTATATCTAATTGGTTTGCCCAGACAAAGTGGCAAGAGTTTTAAATGACAGAATTGCTGCATAGATACCAGCACAAAGCAATGAATTATTTTTAGATCCCTTCCTCTATTCTCTATTATATCAAGTCCATCCATAATAGTAAAGTCTCACAAAGTGAGATGTCCGTTATTGCAAATTTCAAATTGCACGCTACCGGAGTTTCTGTTTCCTAAAGTACTATGTAATCTAGCCTAGGCAATCGTTAATGTTTTCCCAGCCCATTTTGCTTTTCAATCTGGCCTGTTACCAAGTAAGAGAGCAAAGCACAATTGAAGCATGACTACCTGTTTTACTGATCAAACTGTCCCTTGAAGTTTCCTGCAGCAGCCAGCTTAAATCAGTGGCTTAAAAACTCTGGCATGTAAACAACAGATCACTGTCCAATGGAAGAGAGATTGTTACTGCAGAGGAGGAAAGAGGCTGAAAGGTTTTGAGAAAACATTTGATTCAGCAAAGGAACTGAACCTGAAAATAGCTAAGGGATCATAGGCTTGCTGCGTATTTGAATACCATAGCAAGCGTACTGGAAGAGCACCAACAGTGGATAAGAATGATAATCTTCATTTCTTCTTTATCATCCATTGGTAGAAACTCTGTTTGGCTGACAGGGTCAAAGGATAGATGCAGAAAGTCACTTAGTGAGATATAAAATCAAAAACATAGTGAGTTGTAATAAGTAGCTAAAATATGGGCATTTTTGCTGTAATATTAACTCTGACATACATAATTTTTGTAATTTGGGGGAATTTGCTTTATATTCAGTATAAGACATAATACTTCAGATGATTATTGGATAACAGTATAATTACTATGAGAAACCACAATGCAATATTGTTTAACAAGTTCAGAACAGTATACAGCAAATAAAAACTAGAGAATGCAAACTAGATTCCATTGTTACCCATTTTTATTTTCAGTGATTCTTACAAAACTGTGTTTTCTTCTTTAACTTCTTTTTGTGAGAATTCAGGACTTTGTGTGCTTATGAGTGTCATTTTCATGTGTGTGCTTGCTGATGCTTTGCCAGTGTGCACAAGGATGAAACAGGATTGGCAGACAGGTACAGTAAAGAAATAAAAGCAAAGAGAAAAGAGATAAAATATTAGGAGAGTATGGCATACTTTATAACTGGTGAAATTTGAGCGGGGAAGAAAGAGTTCATGGAATACAGTCTTTACGCAAACACTTGACACTGAAGCCCTGACTTAAGAATCTGTAGTTGAGAGTCCAAACAGGTTGAATATTTTTCAGTACACTTAACAATCTCATTCAATAAAAATAGTGTTTAACCAATTATTGCTGCATCCAATCCTGAGAAATAGTTTTGCAAAATGTGTGGCTCCTACTGCAACCCAAGAATTTTGCAAATAATCTTCATTCCTTAACACTCAAGTAAATGTTCTAATCCAGACTAAATGTTCTAGTCACTATTATTGTTTCTAGGTTCTGGCACAACTTGCCTATAATCTCGAGTAGCAGGTGCCCCACTCCACACCCACCCTCAGAATATCTAGTACTTTCCTGATTGTCAGCCCCTAAGAAGGACAATCTCCAGGGAATCCTGTCTTGGCATAAGGATCATACAGGTTCCATTCTTTTGTTTCCAATAAATGCTAGAACATAAGACAATTATGCTCTTTAAATTAGTTTGAGTATAAACTTCCAATTACTTTCTTCATCACCTAATTTCCTGAAAAATCTCTGGGTTGCAATCTCTAACAACCTGGCATTATATCACGTATACTTGGCTTCTACAGGAAACAACTAGTTTTGAAAGGGACATCCCACAACATTGCAAGACTAAATTCAGCACTTTTTAAACATGTTCTGACATTGAAGGTGTATCCATGTCAGGCAAATCTCTATTCTCATTATATTTTTAATATTATGCAAATGTGATTGAAGGTATTTTCTACTAGTATATTTATTCTTAAATTAGGCTGTTCATCAAAATCACCAGAGCATTACATTTAAAAATATGGATCTTGATGAATAAGTGATCTGGAAGATAGAATAGTGGAAATCAACCAATCAGGACAGCAGACAGAAAAGCAAATTAAAAACAAATGAAAGCAATATTCAAGACATTTTGGATATTATAAAGCATCTCAATTGACACATAATAGTGATCTCAGAAGGAGAAGAAAGAGAAAAGGGGATAAAACAGGTATTTGAAGAACTTAGGGCTGAAAATTTACCAAACCTAAAAATTCTCCTTTGACTGTGTGGATCACAATAAACTGTGGAAAATTCTGAAAGAGATGGGAATACCAGACCACCTGACCTGCCTCTTGAGAAACCTGTATGCAGGTCAGGAAGCAACAGTTAGAACTGGACATGGAACAACAGACTGGTTCCAAATAGGAAAAGGAGTATGTCAAGGCTGTATATTGTTACCCTGCTTATTTAACTTATATGCAGAGTACATCATGAGAAACGCTGGGCTGGAAGAAGCACAAGCTGGAATAAAGATGGCCAGGAGAAATATGAATAACCTCAGATATGCAGATGACACCACCCTCATGGCAGAAAGTGAAGAGGAACTAAAAAGCCTCTTGATGAAAGGGAAAGAGGAGAGTGAAAAAGTTCGCTTAAAGCTCAACATTTAGAAAACTAAGATCACAGCATCTGGTCTCATCACATCATGGGAAATGGATGGGGAAACAGTGGAAACAGTGTCAGACTTGATTTTTGGGGGCTCCAAAATCACTGCGGATGGGGATTGCAGCCATGAAATTAAAAGACGCTTACTCCTTGGAAGGAAAGTTATGACCAACCTAGATAGCATATTGAAAAGCAGAGACATTACTTTGCCAACAAAGGTCCATCTAGTCAAGGCTATGGTTTTTCCAGTGGTCATGTATGGATGTGAGAGTTGGACTGTGAAGAAAGCTGAGCGCCAAAGAATTGATGCTTTTGAACTGTGGTGTTGGAGAAGACTCTTCAGAGTCCCTTGGACTGCAAGGAGATCCAACCAGACGATCTTAAAAGAGATCAGTCCTGGGTGTTCTCAGAAGGACTGATGCTAAAGCTGAAACTCCAATACTTTGGCCACCTCATGCGAAGAGTTGACTCATTGGAAAAGACCCTGATGCTGGGAGGGATTGGGGGCAGGAGGAGAAGGGGACAACAGAGGATGACATGGCTGGATGGCATCACTGACTCAATGGACATGAGTTGGGTGAACTCCGGGAGTTGGTGATGGACAGGGAGGCCTGGTGTGCTGCGATTCATGGGGTCACAAAGAGTTGGACACAACTGAGTAACTGAACTGAACTGAAAAACTGGAAACAGATATCCAGGTACAGGAATCACAGAGGGCCCCAAACAAAATGAACTGAAACAGACCTATACCTAGACATATTATAATTAAAATGACAAAAGTTAAAGTTTCTAGAGGCAGCAACAGAAAAACAGAATTAATTACAAGAGAGCTTCTGTAAGTCTATAAGCTGATCTCAATATAAAAATAGAGATTGAAGGCCAGCAGGGAGTGGCAAGATATATTCAAAGTCCTGAATCTGCAACTTATATACTCTATCCAGCAAGATGATCATTTAGAACAGAAAGAGAAATAAAGAATTTCTCAGACAAGCAAAAAGTAAAAGAATACAGCAATACTGAATCTACCATAAAAAAAAAAAATATTGAAGGGTCTTCTCTAAATAGAAACGAAGCAAGAATCTATAGAAAAATCACAACTGAAAAGAGAGTTAAATACACCAGGATACGATTTAAAAAGATATTTTTGTGAAAGTGATAACCATAATGAACAGCGAAAGGATAAAATTAAAGATGTAAAATTATTAAAAAAAATTATACAGTGTGAGGGAGCAGAGTAAGAAATATCATATATTAACACATAAATAGAATCTAGAAAATGATACTGATGAAGAACAGCGGGGGAAGGAGAGGGTAGGATGAATATAGAAAGTAGTGCTGAAACATACGCATTACATTATGTAAAAGAGATAACTAATGGGGAGTTGCTGTATAACACAGGGAGCTCATTATGGTACTCTGTGACAATATAGAAGGGTGGCATGGGGTTGGGGTGGGGTGGGAGGTTCAAGAGGGAGCAAACATATGTACACTTATGGCTGATTCACATTGTTGTATGGCAGAACACAATATTGCAAAGCTTAAGCTCCAATTAAAAATACATTTTTTTTTTAAAAAAAGTAAAAAAAAGTATTTTGAGATTGTACAACTCTCCAGTCTAAAGCAAGTAGATATAATAATGGGATAATATACTTGAAAAACAAGGAAATCACAAATCAAAAGCATACCAAAGATTCACACAAAAAAAGAAAAAATGTATCATACAAAATAAAATCAAACTATAAAAGGAAAAATAACAAAGAAAAAAATACAAAATCAACTGGAAAACACAGTTTAAAATGGCAATAAATTTATTTGTATCAAATTATCTTAAGGGTCAAAGGAGTAAACGCTCCAATCAAAAGACACAGAGTGGTAGATTGGTTAAATAAAACAAGAACTTACAATATGTTGCCTAGAAGAGATTTACCTTAGGGTGAAGGACATAGGAAAGTCCGTTCAGTTTAGTTCAGTGTTTGCAAACCCATGGACTTTAGCACCCCAGGCCTCCCTATCCATCACCAACTCTTGGAGGTGAAGGGATAGAAACAGATATTTCACACAAATGAATATGACAAGAAAGTGGGAGTAGCAATACTTACATTAGACAAAATGGGCTTTAAAACAAAGGCCATAAAGAAAGATAAGGTACACTATATAATGATAAAAGAATCAATGCAAAAAGAGCATATTATATTCATTAACACTTATGCATGTAATATATTAATAGGGGCACCTAAATATTGAGTTGGTTCCATAACATCTTATGGAAGAATCCAAATGAGCTTTTTGGCCAACCCAACACATAAACAAACACTAACAGACATAAAGGGAGAAATTGACACAAGAGTAGGAGACTTCAACACCCCAGTCACATCAAGGGACAGATCTTTCGGACAGATCCTAAATGATACAGTAGAACAGTTCAGTTCAGTCACTCAGTCATGTCTGATTCTTTGCAACCCCGTGGACTGTAGCACACCAGGCCTCCCTGTCCATCACCAACTCTTGGAGTTTACTCAAACTCATGGCCATTGAGTCGGTGATGCCATCTAGCCATCTCATCCTCTGCCGTCCCCTTCTACTCCTGCCTTCAATTTTTCCCAGCATCAGGGTCTTTTCAAATGAGTCAGTTCTCCCCATCAGGTGGCTAAAGTATTGGAGTTTCAGCTTCAGCATCAGTCCTTCCAATGAATATTCAGGGCTAATTTCCTTTAGGGTGGACTGGTTAGATCTCCTTGCAGTCCAAGGGACTCTCAAGAGTCTTCTCCAACACCACAGTTGAAAGGCATCAATTCCTCGGTGCTCAGCCCTTTTTATTGTTCAGCTCTTACATCTGTACATGACTACTGAGCCAACTGGGAAGCCCCGTATTTTTCATAGTTATAATTTTGACTTTGATTTATAAATCCCTCCAGAATCTCAAAATCAGCCCATCATATCCTCCTACAAACTGTTCTTACTCTATTACTGTTTTGATTTTACTATTCTCTTCTATTCAAATTTCAAGCTTCTTGAAATTTGACATTAATGTTATCCATTGATTACTCCTATTTCTAAACCTCTATATCTAATCAGATGTAAACTCATAACAATCATATATTTTAAAATTTCTTTTGCATCCATCATTTGTGTTAACATTGTCCAACTGTACTATCTTTCATCAGTGACCAAATTTTAATCTTGAAACTCATATCAGTTTCTTCTCTTTTCTTTCTGCAATGTCCCTGGAGATGGGCCAGTGCAATCTGCCTTCAGCAGAAACTGTGTGAAACATAGCTGAATGATGAACATCAGCTGCCTTACATTTAGGTTCATTTGAACATTCACAATGTGACGACACTTCTCTGGGACCACACCCAACCAAAGGTTGAACCGTTTCTACCAAATTAAAGATGCCTCTAATGAGCAATCTATCTTTACTTCAGCTATTTGCCTAGATAAGATTTCCTCAGAACTGCACTCAATTCTCAGTCTCTTGGTAGCAATCCCCCTTCCTTTCCTCTCTTCTTACAAGTATCAGAAATGCATTCTCGACCAAAGGTTCTCTTGGCCTGCTCTGGTTCTCTTTCCCATGTCAGTGGTCTGTAGTCAAAAACCACTGAGAACATATCTGCAGTTGAAAATTCACCTTTTTACTCCTTCCAGGAAGAAAAAAATCCATACCATGGGAAACTGATGCATGTCTCAATTATGAGGCATTAGAAAGAACTTGTAGGATCTGAACTTGTGTTAGATGATTCAAGGGAGGATATAAGAATGGCTTATATCTCTGTTGAATGTTGTCAGGGAGAGGAGTGACTATATGATTGTGTTTTTAATAAATTTTATCTACAGGGAGGGCAGATTAGAGAAAGATAAAGCTATAACTTGTTTTGAAGCAATAATTACTCAGATTAACTGAAATAGAAGCATTGTAAAGAAAAAAAAAACACCTGTTCTTCTAGATTCTTATCACAGCAATTCTGGCACCAGATGTGTGGGTATTTTACCCATGACATCTAATTCACTAACACTCTTGACACCAACTGGGTGTCCTACAATTTAACTTTATTGTGACATGGTCTACCCAGAGTTATTGCTAACTCCACAGGATAAAGGCTCAGTCCCACAAGACTGCCCTATCCCACATCAGATACCATTACAAGTCCAAGTGGTCAACTGTGCTTCCAAAACCAACTGGCTATACATGATATCTACAACCTTCTCCTCAGGTCAAGGATTTGCCAGAACAGCTCACAAAACTTAGCAAAAATAATTAACTTACTAGAATTTCTGGCTTATTATAAAGTGATGCAACTCAGGATCAGTCCTGTGGAAGAGATGCATAGGGCAAAGTACAGCAAAATGTCACAGAATTTCCATATCCTCCCTAGGTGTACCACCTTTCCAGAATCTTCATGGGCTTGCTAATGTAGAAGTTCTCCCAATTCTCTTCAGGGTAATGGAAGCTTAATTAAATATCATGGTTGACTCAGTTATTGGCTATTGATGATAAAGTCAACCTGGGGGTGGGGGACTGATGGTTGTAAGTTTCCCACCCTCTAATCATGTGGTTAGTTCCCTGGCACCCCTATCCTTAGGCCACCCAGGAAACCATTGGCAGCATCCACCTCATTAGCATACAGAGAGACACTTATCATTTCAGAGACCCTCAGGGTTTTAGAAGGAGCACATCAGGAAATAGGGTGGAGGGACCAAATGTTATCAGGAATTAGAACCAGACACAAACATATACCTATTTTTTTTTTCAATTCTTTTTTTTTAAATTTTATTTTATTTTTAAACTTTACATAATTGTATTAGTTTTGCCAAATATAAGACACAGGGATGTTTGGTACTTTTTGACCTTGACAATTTTTGTCACTTTTATGTGTAGGTCTATGGAAATTTATGAAATACACACTGTTTCTCCAAAAATTGTAGGTTGAAGCCTAAACCCAATCTTACTGTATTTAAAGATAGGGCCATTAGGGAGGTAATTAGGGCTAAAGAGGGTCATAAGGCTTGGGCTCTCAGCCTCACCAGCAACCAAATCTGTCAGCATCTCTACCTTGGACTTCCAGCCTCTACAGCTGTGAGAAATTTCCTGTGGTTTAAGCTGCCCAGTCTCTGGTATTTCGTCATGAAAGCCCAAGCAGACAAATGCATGGAGGCGTCTTGTTTTATGTTAACTGATCATAGTCCCAGAATAGACTTGACTGATACTAATGTTCTCTGAAAATGTTCCTTTCAGGAAGGGAACACCTAATCTTACTTGTGTCTCCCAGGCCAGTTTACAGCAAAATGAAGGTCTGACTGATACTATGAGCCAAGCTCCAGGATATTAGCATAGGCTGCTTTCCTCTTTTTCATCTTTTATCTGTCAAAGGTTTTTTTTTGTTTGTTTTTTTAATAGTGTATATCTAATCTCCTCTTGGAGTGTGCTTCTCAGAGGATCTGGACTAATACAGGTGATCGTGGGAGTGGTCTAAGAAAACTAGGTTTTCTAAGATGAAGTTCAAAAACTATCCCTGGAAAGGAAGACTCCAATCTGAGTGGAACCTGGAATATTGTGCATAAGGCTGCAGGTCTATTTCTGGAAGATTTTATCAGTGGTAAACTGGGAAATAGCTAAGTGGTAAGAGTTGACTTGACTGGTTGGTGAGATAATGTAGGCATTTGAAAGTTATAGGGGAAATAATACCAAGGGCAGTAAGAGTGCCTGTTTACTAAGTACAAATGCACTAAGTTACATCAATGTCCTGCAGTGGGATGATTAACAAGAAACCAGAGGCAATTAACACACAGTTAGAGATCAGAGTAAAAACTTAGGATCCTATTTAGTAGCATATAAAAATGGCCCCCTTTTCTCCTCCAGTGGAAGAGACTCAGAAGAGTATGAAGCTCAGGATCTAATGAGAGCCATGGCCATAGAGCTCTAGAAATGTTTAAATGTTGCCAATGCTGGTTGTATGCTAAAGTAAGGCATGATTTATAAAACCCGATGCCCTTAAAGTTTTTGCTCTGCAGATCACTCAGGGATTGAAGATGTGACCCATCTCTGTAGAGTATGATGTAGGATCCTCCCACCCAACCCTACCACCCCCATTCATGCACAGACGATGCTTGAGGATTTTCCTGTCCAAGAAGTAATTCTCCCAAGACCTACTTTCCTAAGTACCAGGCCCCAAACAACTGTTATATTGTAACATAAACAAGCTGGGTGTTGAACTTGATAAGAATGAAAACAAGTGCACCCAAAGGAACTGCCAGATCTCACCAGGTAATGTCCCTGAGATTCTACTGGAGCAGTAAAGGGCACTGAAGTACAAGAATGAATGTGTGTATGTACTCAGTTGCTTCAGTTGTGTCCAACTCTTTGCAATCACATGAACTGTAGCCCACCATGCTCCTCTGTCCATGGAATTTTTCAGGCAAGAATATTAGAGTGGATTGCCATTTCCTCCTGTTAGGTAGTTAGAATAGTAAAAAGGAGTCCAGAATGGTGGTGTCTAAAAGTTTGTTTGCCCCCAAAGAGAGTTTTAAAGCATCTTCTATCAGGATTGCAATAGCTGCAAGATTTCAAAGGCAGTGAGGCCAGCCTCAGGTGGTTGGGTCAAGGCTCTTGGATAAGTAAGCTACAGGCTGGGGCTCAGGTCCCAACCTTTGAGTGTTAACCACTGGACCACTAAGGAAGTCCCTATCTCACAATTTCTGAAGGCTGGAAGTCTCGCTAGGCTAAATCAAGTTAGCAGCCTGGGTTGCAATTATCATCTAGACTTGTGATCAATTTCTAAATTCACTGATTATTGCTAGAGTTAACTTCTCTCTCATACTTTGCACATTGACCCTCCATCTTCAAACTAACAATGGGTGCTCAAATCAAATAGACCCAATGCATATTTAATAACTCTAATAATATTGCATTATCAGATAAACTATAAAAGGGACATTTATTAATGTTTTATCAATTTTGTGAGTTTTCACAACAAATTAATCTATTTGCAGCCAACATGTCTAGTAATGGAAACAAAAATAGACAAATAGAGCCTAATTAAACTTAAAAGCTTTGCATAGCAAAGGAAGTCATAAAGAAAACACAAAGATAACCTACAGAATGGGAGAAAATACTTGCAAATGATGTGGCTAACAAGGGTTTATCTCCAAATTTGAGCTCTATGAGCTGTTTGTATGTATCAAAAATATAGACAACTCAATCAGAAAATGGGCAGATCTAAAAAAGACATTTAGACATTTCTTCAAAGAAAACATAGATGACCAAAATTTATATTAAAAATATGCTCAACACTGCTAATTATTAAAGAAATGAAAATCAAAACTACCTGGAGATATCTCTCACACCTGTTAGAAGGGTCAACATCAAAAAGTCCATAAATAAATGGGGAAAGGGTGTGAAGAAAAAGAACCCTCATACAATGATGGAGGGAATGTAAACTGGTGCAGCCATTAAGGAGAGCACTACAGAAGTCCTTTAAAAAACTAAAATTAGAGCTATCATATGATCCTGAAATCATACTCCTGGGCATGTATCTTTTCAAATTATATATCCAGAGAAAATCATACTTTGAAAAGATACATGCACCCCAATGTTCATTGCAGCAGTGCTTACAATAACCAAGACATGGAGGCAAAAACTCAAATGTCCATTGACAGAGGAACGGATAAAGAATATGTGGTACACACACACAATGTAATACTACTCAGCCATGAAATAATGCCATTTGCAGCAATACTGATGGACTTAAAGAATTTTGTAAGAAGCAAACCAAAGACAAATGTGATATCATATCACTTATACCTAGAATCTTAAAAAAAGATACAAGTGAATTTATTTAAAAAATAGAAATAGATTTACAGACTTAGAAAACAGTTACCAAAGATAGGGCTAGAGGGAGAAATAAATGATGAGTTTGGATAAAACCATACATATTACTATATATAAAATAGATAACACAAGAGGATCTACTGTATAGCACATAAAGATACTTAATATAAATATATTAAGATATTTAATATATTGCAACAACTTACAATGAAAGAGAATGTAAAAAATATATGTATTGTGTATATATATAAAACTGAATATATATGTATATAAAAGTGAATCACTTTGCTGTATAACAAACTAACACAATATTGTAAATCAACTGTATTTCAATAAAATTAAAAAGAAAACATTTAATACAACAGATATTTATTGAGTGCCTACTATTGAGTGCTAATCATGCTCTGAGGAATCTAGGATATATCAATAAATCTAATGACAAAATTCTCTGCTTCTACAGAGCTCACAGTCTTCCATTTTATTTGCTAGGTTATGCTATTACCTTTTCAACTTAAACTCTAAAAATTATACTTATTCAGTGCTTTTTCTTTGATCTCTTACTTTCTTTATTAATTATCTTGGTTGATACTATTCACTCTCATGGTTTTATATATCATCCATTCAAAATTATATCTCCATTTGATCTCCCCACAAAACACTGGACTCACTTATCCAACCCTTAACTTGACTTCTACAACTGAATAACTAATAAGCACCTCAAGTATCTAAAACTGGTATGATCATGGGTTCAGTTGAACCAAAACAATTACACTTAGTCTTATTGTTTCTGTATAACTGCCAATATATTTCCACTCAATCTCAAAAGGGATCTTGATACAGACCTTGATACAGATGTACTATTCAAACAGCCCTCTTGATTACAAGTTCCAATTTCATTTTAGTCACCATGATAATGGCAAATAAATTTACCTAAGCATTCATTCCAAAATAATGTGTTGTTCTTGACTACTCTTGCTTCCTTATACTCTCTCTGCCAGAAACTTCTATCACTTCTGAATTCAAACATACCAAATCTAAACAATATATTAAATGGAACCATTATTTCAGGTTTATAATAAATTTCCTTAAAAGGTACTCCTTCCACATAGCATCCAGAGTGAAGTTTAGTTCAGTTCAGTCACTCAGATGTATCAGAGTTTGTGACCCCAAGGACGGCAGCACACCAGGCTTCCCTGTCTATCACCAACTCACAGTGCTTGCACAAACTCATGTCCATCGAGTTGGTCATAGCATCCAACAGTCTCATCCTCTGTCATCCCCTTTACCTCCTG
The DNA here is from genome assembly GCF_032452875.1 of Bos javanicus. NCBI lineage: Eukaryota > Metazoa > Chordata > Mammalia > Artiodactyla > Bovidae > Bos > Bos javanicus. The sequence continues at coordinate 50,613,036 of NC_083881.1, forward strand.
CCTTCAATCTTTCCCATCATCAGGGTCTTTTCCAATCTTTCCCATCAAGGGGCCAGAGTATTGGAGTTTCAGCTTCAGTATCAGTCCTCCCAATGAACATTCAGGACTGATTTCCTTTAGGATGGACTAGTTGGATCTCCTTGCAGTCCAAGGGACTCTCAAGAGTCTTCTCCAACACCACAGTTCTAAAGCATCAATTCTTTGGTGCTCAGCTTTCTTTATAATTCAACTCTCACATCCATACATGACTACTGGAAAAACCATAGCTTTGACTAAACGGGCCTTTTTTGGCAAAGTAATGTCTCTGCTTTTTAGCATGCTGTCTAGGTTGGTCGTAACTTTTCTTGCAAGGAGCAAGCGTCTTAATTTCATGGCTGCAATCACAATCTGCAGTGACTTTGGAGCCCCCCAAAATAAAGTCTGTCACTGTTTCCATTGTTGCCCCATCTATTTGCCATGAAGTGATGGGATTGGATGCCATCACCTTAGTTGTCTGAATGTTGAGTTTTAAGCCACATTTTTACTCTCCTCTTTCACTTTCATCAGGAGATTCTTTAGTTCTTCTTCACTTTCTGCCATAAGTGTGGAGTCATCTGCATATCTGATATTATTGATATTTCTATTGATATTGATATTATTGATATCTGATGATATTATTGATATTTCTATTGATATTGATATTATTGATATTTCTCTCAGCTATCTTGATTCCAGCTTGTCCTTCATCCAGCCCAGCATTTCTCATGATGTCCTCTGCATATAATTTAAATAAGCAGGGTGACAATATACAGCCTTGACATATTCCTTTCCCAATTTGGAACCAGTCTGTTGTTCCATGTCCAGTTCTAACTGTTGCTTCTTGACAAGCATACAGATTTCTCAGGAGGCAGGTCAGGTGGTCTGGTATTCCCATCTCTTGAAGAATTTTCTACAGTTTGTGGTTATCCACACAGTCAAAGGCTTTGGCGTAGTGAATAAAGCAGAAGCAGATGTTTTTTCTGAAACTCTCTTGCTTTTTGATGATCCATCAGATGCTGGCAATTGGATCTCTGGTTCCTCTGCCTTTTCTAAATTCAGCTTGAACGTCTGGAAGTTCATGGTTTATGTACTGTTGAAGCCTGGCTTGGAGAATTTTGAGCAATTACTTTGCTGGCATGTGAGATGAGTGCAATTGTGTGGTAGTTTGAACATCTTTTGGCATTGCCTTTCTTTGGGATTGGGATGAAAACTGACCTTTTCCAGTCCTGTGCCCACTGCTGAGTTTAGTGTAGTTACTAAAATCTAAATTGAATCCTGTCATTCTATTACTCAAACTCTTAAATAGTTTCTCATGAATCTCAACATGAGGTCCTAAGTAAAACTAATAAGTATTCTACATAATTTTCCCAAACCAACCTTCCTGAGTTAATCTCTTCCTACTATGTGCTTTATATACTATGCTTCTGTCAAACATAACATATGATGGCGCTTCAAATGTGTCATATTTTGTTGACTTAGAACTTTAAAATTATTGCCCTCACACCTGGAGAACTTTTTTCCAGGCCTTCTGATGCTAGCTTCCTAACTTTCATTCATATAAAAGAGTTCTCATAGTTGAGAGACAATATTTTCAAACAATCTCTCACATTTTTACATGCCTCTATATTCATAGCATATTTATTCATGTTTATTTATATTCTGGGATATTAAAGATAGAGATTGTCTCCCTCTATAAATGTATACACCAAGATTGTGCAGATGAAGATCTCAATTCTACATTGAGAAAACTTGCTCACACGCCAGGGTAATAATATATCTTTGTGGAGTGAAGATGAACAGGTTTTCTAGTGGTCACTTTTAAAGACTATCTTGAACATTTCTTAGTGGTGACACAACATATACAACATCCATTCAGCCCCACTTCTGCATTACTCCCATGGGACTTGGAAGGGTAACCCAATGATGCCAACACGGAACTCACACTACCTGCAGTATTCTGTGAGTAATCTACTTGGATTAAATCATTGGTCTTTAGCTATTAACTCAAATTCCAGTCTTTCTTCCTTCCCTGGAAATCAGGGAGATGGGACTGAAAGTTCCTACCCTCTAATTGCATGGTTTGTTCTCCTGCCAAACAGCCCCCTCTTCGGATTGGGTCCAAATCACCTGACTGATATAAGACATGTTTTATGACTCTTAGAAAATGCCAATGGTTTAAGGAGCTATGTCCCAGAAAAGGGGACAAAGACCAAATACACATTTCTTATTATAAATCACAACATTTGTTTTTAGAGATTAAATAATTTACTTGTTCAAATCCTTGTTTTCTATTAGTCAAAACAAGATCGTATTTCTTATTATATTTTATAAGGTCCTTCATGATTGTCCCATACCTACATCTAAAAACACATTTACCCACTTCCTCCCTTTTTCTTCCTCCTCTCCACCTTCCACTCAATCTTCAAATCAGGTTGGGAAACTGCTATTTGGTTGAAGGTCATTCATTGTACCACCTCTTACTGTTTCACATTCTGTACTGCTCCTCCTCTTCATGGAACACATTTCTACCCATATCCAGCAGGTGAAAACCTATTGATTTTTCAAAATTCAGTTAAACTGTCTCATCCTGTAAACCATCCTTATTTCAGAAGTACTGGCTACTACTTTTTGTGACAACTCTGCAAATAAAAGGCTTTTATTTTTCTGCATATAGCTTTGCTAGTATACTCATTTATAAGTCCAACTTTCTTTTCCCTTATACACCCCACACTCCTATCAAGCTCTTTAGTGGATACCATTTATTTAGTTCCTATCAAGTGCCAGATAGTGTACCTTTCATTCTAGACGTCTATGAAGTAGATGCTAATCCTATTTCAGGTTCATATGTTAAAATACTGCTCAGACAGAGTTGTTAAGAAGGAGAGGCAGATGTTCAGCAGCCTTTCAATTCCCAAGGCTCTAGTCTACATCACTGTATGAATTTCATAACACCCATTTGAATGAGGCAATATCATTTCCTTTACATAGGTGATAAATCTGAGCCTCAGAAATGTTACAATTTATTCACATTCAGAGATAAGGTCTTTTTTTTTTTTCCCTTAAATTGTAGGGCATCATATATAGTAACTAAAGAATGGAGAAGGCAATGGCACCCCACTCCAGTACTCTTGCCTGGAAAATCCCATGGGACGGAGGAGCCTGGTAGGCTGCAGTCCATGGGGTCGCTAAAAGTCAGACACAACTGAGCGACTTCACTTTCACTTTTCACTTTCATGCATTGGAAAAGGAAATGGCAACCCACTCCAGTGTTCTTGCCTGGAGAATCCCAGGGATGGGGGAGCCTGGTGGGCTGCCGTCTCTGGCGTGGCACAGAGTCGGACACGACTGAAGCGACTTAGCAGCAGCAGATAAATGAATAGATAAATATCTATATGACCACATGAGTTTATACAGAAAACAAAATCAAAGGGACTGAGAAAGTTTAGGTAGTGAGAGTTTTAGGCCCAGTAAATGAGTGACAGAAGCAGTTTTATTGAATAAAAAACCTATTAGGTTCCATATGGCAGGTCTTGTTTTAATTATTCTAAGTGTGAGATGAATATGAGGCCTTTATTAAAGATTTTTAACAAGAAAATTGAGATAATTTCAACATAAACCCCAAGCCTGTTTGTGGCAAATGTTTCCTGGGTTAACTTAATTTGTAGAAAGCTTGTTTAATTTCTCATATTCTGACCCACATCTGTCAATCAAAGTAAATACTCTTTAACACCAGGCACTGAAAAGTGAGACAAAGTCTTATTTATTGGGTGTAGTTGTGAAGATAGATCAGTGGCACTATTGATTCATTAATTTAATAAGCAATTATTGATTTTCTGCCATGTGCAGGATGCTGTGATAGGAAACTATTATTCAGAAGTGAAGCAAACATACATTTTAGAGAGGGAAGCATGCAATCAATAAGTACACAAGGAAATAAGTTTATAAATAACATGCACAGTACTATGAAGGAAATAAACACATGGCCATGATAAAACAAAAAACCATGGTGATGCACATGCTAAGGAAGGGGAAGTTTCTTGATCAGGTGGTCAGGAAATTCCTCTCTGAAGACATGACATTTGAGTTTAGAAGGTAAATAAAACTAAAAGAGTGCAAGAAAGAGAATCCTCAGAAGATACAACATGTACAATGACCAGAGGTAGGTAAGAGAAGTTGGTATCTTCTATAAAAGAGTGAAAACCAGAATGGAGAGAATGCTGCTACTACTAAGTCAGTTCAGTCGTGTCCGACTCTGTGTGACCCCATAGACGGTAGCCCACCAGGCTCCTCCGTCCCTGGGATTCTCCAGGCAAGAACACTGGAGTGGGTTGCCATTTCCTTCTCCACTGCATGAAAGTGAAAAGTGAAAGTGAAGTCGCTCAGTCATGTCTGACCCTCAGCGACCCCATGCACTGCAGCCTACCAGGCTCTTCCATCCATGGGATTTTCCAGGCAAGAGTACTGGAGTGGGGTGCCATTGCCTTCTCCGGGAGAGAATGCTATTTTAACCTTAATGTGGATTATAAATTATTTTCTTTTATCAATCAAGCCTAAGTAACTGCTAGCATAGTTGCCTTGCTTTCTTCTAAAGATAAATTGATAGATGGATTGACTTGGGTCTCAAATTAGTATCTGGGAAAGCAAAACGTGCCAACTGTTGGTCTCTAGCAAATGAAACTCCCAGAGGTGCCAACCCCACTGTTAAACATATGTAGCCTTTGGACTCTCTCACATGTAGCTGTTATATCAAAACTGCACATACTGAAGTATTTTTCTTTGGCTTAACCTTTTATAGCTTTATGTATATAAAAACAGATGAAGTGACACAGAACTGAGCTCATGTTCAGGCTATGCTTATTAACACTATGTTACTATGTTCTAGTTTCCCAACCTCTCAGGGCCTCCGTTTATTTAGTCTAGAAAATCAGTGATAATAGGATTGGTCTCATGGGATTTTTGTGAGGATTTAGTAAGATAATTCACATAAATCCCTTAGCAAAATGCCTATAGTGTATAGCAGATTTCAGTATATATTAACACTTATTACTTGGTTAAAAAAGATTTTGCTCTGCTTACAAGCAAAACATTTCTATAGCCATATTACACTGACATATAGAATTATCTCAATTTTAATTTCATCAGTACAATAAATGTATGACATCTGTGAACATTAGGCTAAACTACGTTTTACCACTACAAAAATGAGAATGGGAAATATAAAACCCTACTATAGAGAAAAATCCCCCAATTCCATGTTAATAGCTGCTTTTTAAAAAAATCTCAACAATAATTATACATAAATTCAAATACAGTTTGTTGTTTCATTTTATATAATTATATATTTAGAAAATTGAGTTTTAATAGAGTAAACAAATCTTATAAGAAATATTATCTACCTACGAAAGTAGAAATTGTTGCTAGAGACAGTTTAAATGAGGAGGGGTACTGGAGTGTGTGTTGGCATATGTGTGTATGTTGGGGTGTGCTGATGTGAGAAAAGGGTTAAGAGAAGAATGAGAAGTGGAAGTTTTGCTATATAATTGGTAGAGAGATTGAGAACAGTAACAAAAGGTAGAATCTAATATGGATTTATTTGGATATGGAATTTAAAAGATGATTACCTCAAAATCCAGGCTTAAGACAAAATACTTAATGATTTTATAAACTGCCATTAAAAACTACTCCACAATAAATACTCAGGGTTGTGGAGGACAATAAACTCTGGGTGCTAAAGAGAAAACGTAAGATGAACAGGCCATATTCTTATAATCATGTCCTGCTGCTGCTGCTGCTAAGTTGCTTCAAGTCGTATCCGACTCTGTGACTCCATAGACGGCAGCCCACCAGGCTCCTCCGTCCCTGGGATTCTCCAGGCAAGAACACTGTAGTGGGTTGCCATTTCCTTCTCCAATAATCATGTCCACTTGATTATATAACAAGACTTTTTTTTAAATTTATCTACCTTCAACATCTATTGCAACCTTGCATTTCTCAAAATATAGAAATCTATTCTTTCAGTTTCCCAGGTCAAACTTCTCAGCCATTTTTGATGCATCTCTTTAAGTATTTCCCACCCCCATCAGCAAATCCTGCAAAATATACTTTGGAAAATAAATGAAGAATGCAACTATTTTTCAGAATCACTATCACAACCCCTTGCTGTGATATTATCAATTCTCTAAGTCATTGCAATAGCTTTCACTTTTGTTCTCAATGGTCTATTCTCCATCCAGTAATCAGAAACATCTGGTAATATTGCATTTTGGTTGAAAATCAATCAAGTAACTCCCCCCTCACACACATTAAGTTGATGTTTTTAAATGACCTACCAGGTCACCACCTATGTCACTGGTCTAATTTTTTATCATTTTTTCCCTCAACTCTACTACTTTAAAAATGCTCATTCATTATCTTTATTGTTAAGCCCATTTCTGCTTTAGAAGCTATCAATTGCTAATCCTTTGATCCTTCAGATACTGCATTCAGAGATCTGATAAAACATCACTTCCACAAAATCCTTTCCTGATAACAATATGTAAAATGCTGTACCCTTCCACCTCTTATCATCCAACTTTGTTCTGTTTTTCCCTAAAACACCAATTAATACCAAATATGTAGTAATTTATGTTTATAGCCTTTCTTCTTTCACTACTAGATCATATTCAATCAAGGATTTTTCTGAAGGAGAGGACTCTGCTTATCTCTATCATCACAGCAACTTAAGGATTATATATCATACATTGCAGGAACTCAGTAATTATTAGATTTTTAAAAATCAATGTGAATTACTTCATAAAAATAATAGATACAATGCAAGTAATGAGCCCAAGAAAAAATAAGTAATTAATGAATAATTCTAAGTATAACCTGACATCCAAGAAAGAAAGAAATGGAGATTATTCCTTCAAAATTAATGTGACTAATATTTTGATTACCCATTAAAACTTAATATCAAAGAATAGAAACAAACCTTTTTCTGATTATTGATAAATGTTTTTCCCTTACCAGGAAAACAGATTGCAATACAGAAGTATGTCCTTCTTTCCTCATCAAAGATGTAAGCAAGCTATAGCAAGTCCGGAGAAAGGACCAGTCACAACGCTTTTCAAAGTAGGATGGTTAGAAAATCTGCTTTAATAGAATCTAGACTGACTATTCAGGAGAAGGCAATGGCAACCCACTCCAGTACTCTTGCCTGGAAAATCCCATGGATGGAGGAGCCTGGTAGGCTGTGGTCCATGGGGTCGCTAAGTGTCGGACACGACTGAGCGACTTCACTTTCACTTTTCACTTTCATGCATTGGAGAAAGAAATGGCAACCCACTCCAGTGTTCTTGCCTGGAGAATCCCAGGGACGGGGGAACCTGGTGGGCTGCCTTCTCTGGGGTCACACAGAGTCGGACACAACTGAAGCGACTTATCAGCAGCAGCAGCAGGCTGACTATTCGGAGAAGGCAATGGCACCCCACTCCAGTATTCTGGCCTGGAGAATCCCAGGGACAGAGCAGCTTAGTGGGCTGCCATCTATGGTGTCGCACAAAGTCGGACACGACTGAAGTGACTTAGCAGACTGACTATTACAAGTCCAATGTTCAACTCTAATGCATACCTAAAGAAAATGAATCTCTGAAAATTAAGACCATGAATATTCATTTTTAAAAATAATCTCTCAGAATTTATGTACCTTAAATTTGAGAAATACTGTTATAAACATCTGTCATTGGACTTGTGTTGGCAAAAGCCTACTGGATTAAATGAGTCATGTGTCTGAGCAGTCTTATTATCTTTATATTAAGGTATCAAATGTAAATTGAGAAATAATGAAGTCATTTAAAAATCTTTTATGCAAAATGAATTCAATTCAGTATTGTAATACTAATACAATAATTTTAATTAATATTATGACTAATCATTTAATTCTAAATAAAATTTCTATCTAAATGAAAAGCATACATGATCTTATTTCAGTGTTCAAGCTGAACAGCTTAGAATCCTCTAACAAAAGTGATTGAACAAAACAGATTATCTTTAAAAGAAAAATAGAAAAAGCAAGTAATATTCTCTCTATGCCTCTGTCTCTCACATGTAACAATATGAATGTGATTAATGAAATAATGACTAAAATAAGCAAAAAATAAGGTAACATTCAATGACTCAACACACCAGTCCAAATGGCCATCATCAAAAAATCCAAAACAACAACTGCTGGAGAGGATGTAGAGAGAAGAGAACCCTCCTACACTGTTGTTGGAAATGTAAATTTATTCAGCCACTATGGAGAATAGTATGGAGGTCCTTAAAAAATTGAAAACAGAGCTACCATATGACACTGCAACCCCACTTCTATAACCAGAGGAAAACATGGTCTTAAATTATACATGAACTCCAATGTTCACTGCAGCACTGTTTACAATAGCCAAGATATGGAAAGCAACCTAAATGTTTATCAACAGAGGAATGATAAGAGATATACATTCTCTTAGAATGTATAACATATACAGTGGAATAGTACTCAACTACTAAAAAGAAATAATGCCATCTGCAGCAACATGGATGGAGCCCAGCATTTCTCATGATGTACTCTGCATATAAGTTAAATAAGTAGGGTGACAATATGCAGCCTTAACTTACTCCT